>NC_072793.1:90341688-95341688 GCF_028583425.1 Eublepharis macularius | reverse complement strand
GGCAGTGCAGAACTAGCTGCTTTCTGTTGAGATCTGCAGTAATACCATCACATCCCTGTCTTTCATATTGAGGAGACAATGTGAAGCAGACCTGGAGGAATCTCCACTGTAGGCAGGCTGCAAATTCCATCTGTGTCCACTGTCTTGCCATTCTTAGTTTGCTATGGTCAAAATATATGGTACATTGATTAATGCAGAGAAGTCAAGACTTCTGTTGATATACAGAAAGAGACTCTATGCTGTGCACCCAAGGAACTCCTTAATAAATGGCTTCTTTTCTGTGCTAGCACAAAGCCCTAGTGACACCCTTCAGCCCTGAAAAGTAACTCTTGGCAGTTTCCTCCCTGCACTTTTGCTGATTATCTTCAACTGAGTGTGCTCTGTGGTATACAGCAGGGCTAACTCATGCCTATGTTTAGATATCCTCTAAGGACAGGAGCATGCATTACACATGAATGTGTTTAATGAACTCTGACCACTTCTGTGAAAAAGCATCTGTGGGAGAAAAAGAAAAGCGACAACCTAATAATTTCCTTGCCTGCTTTTTCCCTCTTGCAACTCCCTTCTCACCCAGGTACCCCTGATAGGGTTCCATGGGAAAACACATATTTGGAACACTGGGGCAAGAGGGGATTGCAGGGGTAGGTGATGGGGAAAGGGTTAACCACCTCTTCCCTCCCTGCTCCTTTGCACTAAGTTGCACACTCCCAAAGCTGCTTTGCCAAGAAGAAGCATCCGTAGGGATTGTGGGTACACCCTAAAAACACCACTGCAGATCCCATGGTATGTCCATCTAAGGGCAAAGCATTTCTTTGTAGGACATAAAATGAAACCCTCATCCCAATTGGCAGAGATGTGACTGATGCATGTGTGTATTTCAGCATGTGTATATGTGAGACTGTCTACCCGCAAGTTTCATGCTACTTTCTGTATGAACGTGTTTTCTATGCAGGAAATACGTTATGTATAAAAACAGCACTCATTCATCAGCTGAAGTATAATACATGGGAGGCTTTAAGATAGAAAGACTAAAGTGGAAACTTACAGATCTTGTCTGAACCCAGAGTCTGGCATGACCTATTGTGATGGTGGTTGCTATATTATGTCCTATTTGTGACTAGTTAGTACCAAGCAACACAACTCCTTTCACCACTTTTCAATTATATTTCATTAGCTGCTGCAAGTCATCATGCCAAGTTTGAAGCTTTTATGTGTGGACAAAATATCACACTATTCTTGCTGAGACATCACTTCTAAGAGTACCTAAACAAAGAGTTAAAAGATTCTGTTGGGGTACACTTTGAGTTTGTGTGGGGAAAGGCAATGAGAGCTTCTGCCCACTAGAGGGATACTCAAGACACACACAAAGACATAAAAAATGACAGGAACACCTATGAAGGGAAGCTCCACACAAGTCTGACTTCCAACATTAGTATCACATTGATATAGGTTGTTATGTACAGTCTATATATATAGATCATCAAGTGATATGCAAGCCTCTGTTTTGCCCTATGCACACACAACAAAGAAGCATCAACTGGCAGAAGAATCCCACAACATATTTATAGATCCCTCTAGATACATATGCAACAGTATACACCCAGGAAAACCTCCAGTTTCCTATCCGAAAGTGATGACTGTGTAGAAAATTTGTCTTGCATGAAGTAGCCCTGAAATTAACTTCAGCAGTGCTGGCTTGAGGGCACCACCAGCAAGCTACTCAGCTCTCCAGAGGAGTATAAACTCCAGTGCCAGATGGAAAACTTACTTTTAAGTTTCCTAAATGTTAGACTGTCTCTTTTTTTCCCTCTCCCCAGAACCCTACTGTGAAAGATTTAATAGGCTTTGGGTTGCAAGTAGCTCGAGGGATGGAGTATTTGGCCCAAAAGAAGTTTGTACACAGAGACCTTGCTGCTAGAAACTGTATGTAAGTATTGAAACAGGCATGCCTCTTTGTGAGTGCAAAACGAATCCTACTATATGCAAGGAGGAGGGGAGCAGATGGGGAGCTGTGATTGGCCTTAGTCTGATCAAGGCAATCCAATCAGACATCTTATCCTTCTACATCAATTATTTCCAGTGTTTCTACTGGGGTCATGGTTGGTATTGCCTGCCTATGGCTTATTTTACTTGTACCTAATATTGATTTAACAAATATTGGGCTACTTTATGCAGACTTAGCATCCACAGGTTAAGTGTCCTACATATGACCTTGCTGCTGTGTAGCAACTGTGCTTTAATTGGGGAATGAGATTCAGCCTGGTAGCTCTTGATGGCTCTTTCAGCCAAGGTGTATTCCATGTCAGTTACTGCAGTGCTTGCTCTTTACCTGTGGGGTGCAGCAACTGTCTCTCACTCATCAAAATTCATTTTTATCTGGAAAGCCATTAAGGGCTTGTAGGGTTTCAAGCTCTAGTTTCTAATTTTTACTCAGATGGGAGAGCTGTATTGTAAGGATGGGGCCTCAGATGCTTTGCTAATGAGTTAGGGACTGCAGACTTCACCACTATGTTGAGTTACATATTATCTGTTGCTTTAAATACGTACTCCTATGTACTGTCTGTGCTTTTATGTTGTCTAATGTCAGTACTAGAATTGATTATGTTCTGTTTCAGTATTTCTTCTACTCTGTATTGGATTCTTGCTAATGCTATGTCTTTTTAAATTTGTATCCATTTACCCTATGGCATGGTTTATGGAAATGTCCTTGATACTGATTGTCCTAATCTCATACTATGTAGCCCGCCTTGAGTCTCAGTGAGAAAGGCAGACTATAAATGACATAAATAAATAAAATAAATAGTACTGGGATGAAATGGCTGAGATGTCAGTGCAAGGTGTTTGGCCTGTAAAGAATACAGCCTCCATCTTCAAAAGATGCAGTTCATCTGGCCAGCATGTTTCTGCTGACCCATCAAGTGTTCCCTGTTCTTTACAGGTTAGATGAGACATTTACTGTGAAGGTGGCAGACTTTGGGCTGGCCAGAGATGTCTTTGACAAGGAGTATTACAGTATCCGGAGACACCGCCAAGCCAAGCTTCCAGTCAAATGGATGGCTCTCGAGAGCCTGCAGATCCAAAAATTTACTACCAAGTCTGATGTAGTAAGTGCAAATGAAAACAGTGGTTAATATTGTCCCACAGGAGCCAGGGTTCCCATAGTTTGTCCTCAACTTTTTCCTCTCCAGAGTGCATAATCTCCCCAATAAAGGGTAATGGAGGAAAAGTCTGATATGAAAGACTCGTGCTGGGTCTGCTTTCTGCCTCCCATTTCACCACCCTGTCCTCTTCTGCTGCTCATTGTTCCAGGAAAGACTAGGCTCTGTCTCTTCCTTCCTTCCTCCCTCCCTCCCTTCCTCCCTCCCTCCCTCCCTTCCTTCCTTCCTTCCTTCCTTCCTTCCTTCCTTCCTTCCTTCCTTCCTTCCTTCCTTCCTTCCTTCCTTCCTTCTGGTGTAGTGAAAACTAAAGCAGCAGAAACCAATGTTTGTGACTGTCTGAACAGGTCCTGATGCAAACTCTTGCCAGTAGATACCCAAAGAGCAGTTTGGTTCATCTCTTTTGATGCAGCAAGAGATGTACTTTTTCTTCCTGTCGTTCTCTTGGAGCATATGGTTCTGCACCTCTGAAATTAAAGAAGAGAAGAAAATAGAGAGGTATCCTGATGTTATAAGAGTGTGACAGGAAGGTCTGGTAGTGTATGTGAAGGGCTTTGAATCTTGAAAGCTCTAGCTAAATGCAAAGCAAACGAGCAAGCCAAGCACTGTGACAGGCTGCTGGAGGACTGTGTAATGGTGGTGGAGGGGCCACCATCAAGGCTCAAGAGATCTCAGAGTTAAGCAGGATGGACAAAGAAGGACTGTGAGTCCTAGGAGCAACTAGGACTGCGTGAGTCGGGGAACTTCCAAATGCTTAAAGCTATTCCATGCTATCATGTACATATTAGCTGCTCATGTCATAAAACAGCATACACGCCCCATGTCTGTGCAGTAAGCTTCATGCATGACCCAGATTCTTTGAATGAATGTTTTTATCAGTCTGTGTGTGAAAAGGCACATCTTAACATTGCAGAACTGTTTCATGATAATTGAATGAGAAGTGGTGGAGGATGCTGACGAATCACACGACTTTCTCAGGTGCTGCTTTTGTTGGCTCTTTCACCCCATCTTTGGGTTCTAGATGGCCATCTATTTTCTGCTCTGAAGTGTTCTGATCTATACATGTCACTCTTCTGCCCAGTGGTCCTTTGGGATCCTCATGTGGGAGCTGATGACACGAGGGGCCTCCCCATACCCAGGAGTGGATCCGTATGATATAACCCACTACTTGTTGCAAGGAAGGCGACTGCCCCAACCCGAATACTGCCCAGATCCACTGTGAGTATATGCATTTTTGACAGGGCCTTCCAAAAGGCTTCCAAAAAGCCCTTGTGCCTTTTGTGGAGTGAAAGGATAAGATGGCATCCAGCTGATTTCCATCACAGAAGGTCTTTCAAGTAAGAACTGTATCAGACCTTTGTCTCAAGGTATATGAGGAGAAGAGTAGGCGATCATCTGAGTTAGAGAAGGTGTCTAGAATTCTGTGCTAAATTAAACAATTCTAGAGATTTGCTGGCTGGCTGCTTTGAAAGTGGGGAGAATGCAGACTTGGGAAATACTTGGATGAGAATATAACAGAGAGGAAAGTAAAAAGGGATGTGTGTGGACAATTAATGAGATGATGGCTGCTGCATTCAGATATGCTAAGCTGTGAAGTGCTGCAGTGGGCATGAATGTGACCTGTTTCTTATGCTCACATGCTTCTCTTGCCCTTTCCCCTCCTCCTTTCTAGAAAAGGGCATGATTAACAATTCTTTGTTTGAAATTAGTTCCAGTTCATGCTGACATACAGATACAGGTGCCCAAGTGAATCTGTTTGTTTACACCCCAGTCATACATGACATGGAAACAGAGTTAGTTTCAAACCAGGAATGCTTGATTGTACTTTGTGTACAAAGGGAGAAGGAAAGAGAATAGAGAGTACACAGGTGTGAAAAACCAGTTCCCATTGTGCTTGTTGTGACAAATCTTGGTTTAGCACAATGTCTGGATGCAGCAGATGTGGGCTGGTGACTGGTATACTTTAGGGAAGAAAATGAAGGGGCCATATGTCAGAACTTTTCTCTTATATCTCATTCTCACTAATGTGACTGCTAAAATTGCACAAATATCTAATTGAACAAGAGCTGACACTGTTTAGGTGAGCCAGAGTACCAATTTGTGTTTATGTATTAATTTATTTTTGCACTCTTCACCTGGTAAAAACTATTTCTTGCGAAGGGGCCTTGTGCATGTTGCACAGTCTGATTGATGAGACTGTTAAGTGAGTATTGGCCAGGAAAACAAACCCAGTGAGCCTCTTTTGATTAGATCCTGCCATGGGGCAACTGCAAAACAAACACACGCACCCTCCGCGCCCCCCCCCCCCCCACACACACAGTTCTGTGAAAAAGTATCTTCCTGTCCTTTAGATTCTAGCAAAGCCCAGAAACCCTGTGCTACAATGTTAGATTCTCTGCTGCATGGAGTTGTCATGAGCATACAGATTTATAGATCCTCTGAGTGCTTTCTCCCCTCCCCCTTGCATTCCTCATTACAGTCTTGCATGCTCAGCCTACTTGCTCAACGTTCCAGAGCCCTCATTTTCCTCATGACTTCCAGTTCCACAGAGGGATCTCTCAAATAGCATCTCTTTCCCACTTCTACATGTCTGCTGTCTTCCCTCAAGTCTATGTGGCATTTTCTCATAAGATAATTCTGGGGTACACCATATTACAAGAACTGGTCACCCGTGGTTGGGGGAATCTGGGGAGAAAGAGGATTAAGGCTGAGGGGTAGCTCATTGAATGGCAGCTGAAGAGAAGTGCTGCCATTAATGACCCTTCAAATACGCATGTCTAGGCACTATCATGCTACTCTGCTCCCCTTAGGATTTAAAACTAGTATGCTTATCCTAGAAGTCTCCCTGTTCTAATATAGTGGCATTTATTTGGGGCAGGTATACACTGATGCTGAACTGCTGGGCCCCAAGTCCTGAGGAACGACCAACTTTCTCTACCCTGATCCAGGAAGTGGAACATATTGTGTCTTGCCTAAAGGGGGAACATTACATCAACCTCAATGTTACCTATGTCAACCTTGATCAAGGCCACCCATTCACCGCCCCAGTCAATTGTGAAGAAGAACTGGACTCTAGTGGGGTGAGTGAAGAAGAGGCTGCTGCTGTGTACTAAGTGATACTCTTTGAGTGGGCACAGACCTGTTCAGCGATCTGAGAATGCTTCCTGACTTTTACCCTTTGGGGCCTTGAGTTGCAACAGTCCAGATTCATCAGTGGTCCTTAGTCTACCATTTACGCACCACCTACTTTGTCAGTGCCTTGTGAGTTCAAGAAAGCCACAGAAAAGATCTGCTGTGATAACCTCTACTCTTCTGGTTGGGGTGGGGTAGGGTGGATCAAAAAACAAAAAGCAGAGGTAAGCTCATCCCTTGCCTAAGATGTGGGGCAGGTCCCCTTAAGCTCTTGAGAAGAGACATATTCATAATACCTATGAACATGTGTGCAGGGCTGTGTTTATTGCTATGAAGTAATTTAATGTCTCAGCCTGTGGCTGAATTTGTATATAAAGGAATAAATTGGCCATATGTGCTGTTTATAACAAGGTTAGTATAGTTCAACATGCCATTTTGTGTCCATTCTCTCTCATAAGATGCATATATACTGTATTTGTTTGGGCTGAATGTCTGTTTTGGTAAGCTGACATGCACTGACACTTCACAGTGAAGAAACTGTAATTTCACCATGCATATTGCAGCGAGTCTCCTGAGACCCATAACTGAATACTGGTTAGAATGTCAGATTAAGATCTGGAAGATGCAAGTTTGAATCCCCACTCTGCCATGGAAGCTTGCTGGGTGACCTTGGATTAGTCACATTCTCTCAACCTAACCTGTCTCACCAGATGGTTGTTAGGATAAAATGGAAGGGGGGGAGAATGATGTAAGATTCTTTGAGTCCCCACTGGAGAGATAAATGAAATAAATAAATTTTAGTTTATTTTCGGAGTTTAATGCAGGGAGCTGGCCACTGGAGATGGAAGCAGAATCAGAAAGCATAAAGAGTGAGCCAAAATGTCCCTCTTTCTACCTTGATCAAAGCTAACCTTCCTATATGCTCAGCAGACTGGACTTCTCACACATCATCCCCTTCATTTTTGACATCTCTCCCTTTAGATGGCAGCACTGAGCTCATATTCCGAATCCTCCATCCTGAGCCTTTTTAGCTGAGACAGTCATATAGTAATCTGCTGTATAGCTTCCAAGGTGGGGGCACCACCTGTGTGAACAGTTTTTAAGAACCAAATTTTAATCAATAGCAGACATTGGAAATAAAAGAATTTGTAGGATTTGTCACACAAAAAAGGCCCAAAAGCAAGCACTATCTAAACCAAAGCATCTTTGATCAGTTCCAGGGCTGGATTGAGCCAGCTAGATATAATATGGACCTGGCTGCCCAGAATTTACCAGGAACAGACTTTTATGATCTGAAGTGGTACAAAGCTTTTCTCCTTGTTTCTGAAGGAGAAGGTCTTTAGCTGCAATGCAACACTGATGCCTTCTCAGAAGAATTCAAAGCTTCACGGGAGGAACCCCGTGAAAAGATGTGGTCTTAGATGTGGGGAGAAAGGAGCAAGGCAGAAGAGAAGAATATGAAATAGGTGAACCAAGGGGAAAATAACCTCCAGCAGAAGTCACCTGCTACCCTGTCAGCCAGTGCTGGGGGTGGGGACTAAGGAGTCTCCACCAATCTACTTTGTACGTTCTGCACTCTCACTTTAGGAAATTTAGTTTTCTTGGTAAGACAAATAATAAGTAGTACTGCTTCGGTATAAAGAGTCTTGTGGCACCTTAAAGACTTTGATAAGTTTTTCAGGGACTAGAGCCTCCTTCCTCCTCAGATCATGTAGATAAGCTAAGACAAGCTCTCCTAAAGTGAGGCTAATCTGTGTTTGTGACAGAAAACCAGCACCTGCAACTAGTGGAAGATTTCCCACAATGCTGATGGATATTAAAGAAGCCCCTGGGAGTTGCAGCACAGTTGAAAAACTTTGAAGCGAAAGACCTCTACCCTATTATGGGCTGTACCATATGTTAATTGTGACAGGAAAGGGTCTTTCTTAGAAGTCCTTAAGTATTTCTGAAGTAGGTCCTGGCGCTTTACCACTCACACTCACAAATATATATACCAAAGCTGTATTGAAACCCACTGACATTACTTGTCTGCCTTGGAATAGTGTAATTGCTGTTCTAGTTTGCAGGAAGGTGGCTAATGCTTCTCTGAGCACAAACACCCAATTGAAAAGCTTTCTAATAGCAGCAAATTTTTCCTTAAATTCTTGCTCTTCTGCTTAACTAATCAAGCTTATGGCTAATAAGAACAGTCAATGCTGCCTCTTTCCTGCTCAGCGTCTGTCAGCTATGTGCAATGGCTCGGCAGCCAAGCTGGACACAGCAAAGGAGAAGGCCCTTCCTCTCAGGACATTAGAAAAAGGCAGGAATGCCAAAGGATCCTACTTTATGTAAACCACTAGAGGGCAACAGCACTGAAGTTTCAAGGTATTTGGCTTGCAACTGAGGAGAAAGTGACTTCCTTAGCTCACCTGTTCACACGTGATTTGCTCAGATCATTCCACTCAGCATCCTATCAGGTACATAGAGGACTCAGTCAAAATTGGGGAAATGGGCATCAGTGGCTGTCCACTTTAGTACAGTGTGGACAGAAATAATATGGGGGCCCTGAATGTTGCCAAGGACTCTTCCTTATTTCTGTCCCCAGCTGCAAAAACTCTACTCAGTCAAGACTCTGGCTCATAGCGTATGCCCCATTGATATCAATGAGATTACACCAAGTGATGTGTATATGAGGAGGCATACATTTATCATATTCCCACTGTATCTAAAGGGCTCTGTGTGAATAATACACAGATCATGGGGGACCCCCCCCCATACAGTAATTGCATAATATTTAGGAATTGGGGAAAATAAGTCATCTGTATTCTCTTGTTCCATATATTCCCTCCATGCTGTTCTATTAACTTTTATAGTGGCAATCTTCCAGTCTTCTGAGGATTCCTTTAATATCAATAAGGGAAACCTGGAGACTAATTGTATTGGTACATTTGTAGGAACATCTCCTCAGGGGCTCACATCCTCTCTGGTGCTTCTGAGGACAGCCATTGGCCATTGTTATTTTGCATGCCTTCTTTTGGGAGAGGGGGGATGTCTTCCCATTTGAGAGAATAATAGTGTCTTCCCTCCTTGAAGGATTCCTTGCAGGCTATATCTTCACTGCCACACAGAAAGAGTAGACTGAACCAACACGCTTCTCAGACTCAAATCCTACTCACCTGAGATTTGGGGGGGGGGGGGGGGGGCGGCAGACTAAAGTAGCCCAGTTTCATGGTAGCGCTTAATTGATGGTATGCTGCCATGATTTGTTCATATTTATATCTAGGTAGCAATTCCTGATTAACTCATACACTGAGATAGCTGGAAATGATGGGAAGTCTCTGCACCTCCTTTGTATTAATTGAAGGAAGGCTTTCCAGCTGCATCATAGGACTAAGTGAATAAAGCATAGTAGTAAACAAGAACTTTTGAGTAACATAAGGCAAAAGAGAGATCTTAAAAAACAGCAGAAAAATAGTCATTTTGGAAAACACAACTGACAGTAACTCAAGCGTATAAAACAATAAGCATAAACAATGCTAGGTTGGATTAAACTCTGACAACTGAAGTTGGAGAAGTTAAGCTTCCTTGCATCTAGAAAACCGGGTTTCAAACAGGTGTCCTTCCCATGGTTGCTTGCCTAGGACAAAGACCCGCCCCGCCCCCCGCTTTTAGGACAAAAAGTTCCTAGTTTCAAAAGTAGCTAAGGCTCACATTAATTGGGTAATTTCTTTTTTTATATATAATATTTTTTTATTAGTTTCCATTGGGGATAGGGGAAAGAGGGGAACAAAATTCAAAAGTATACATTCTGCTTGAAACATCACTCTACTTATCTACATTTTCCAGGGATCATCATTAACATTAATTGGGTAATTTCAAGGGTAAACATTTTGGTTACATTTCAAATCAGCACAAAGGCTAAGAGATGTCATTGTCAAGACAAAGGGAAAAATTATAAAAATGGTTGCCCTTTGGTTAAGAGGACTATCTGAGTTAATGTACAGAACAGCTCCCCCACACACCAACACGGAGCCTGTGGATGCCATGGTGCCCACTGGCACCTCTCCTGGTGCCAGCCAAGTGCTTTTAGAAAGTGGGAAGGGCCATGTGGGGCTTTTGCCCAGTAGGTCTTCTGATTGGCTACTGGAGATCTGATTGGCAGATGATTAAAAAGTTGTTTCAGCAGCATCTGCAGCCACAGCGCAAAGATCATCACAGCATGGCTGAATGTAAGCTGTGTGTATTCAAGAAAATATTTTTAAACTATGTATTCATTTTAAAAGGCATCCTGCTAAACAGAGCCTGTGCCTGAAATGCTGAAGAATTATTATTAGAGCTAAGCACAGCCTCACTCCTGGACATTTTGTGGCTGTGTCCACCTACTGTCTGTGGCAGCCAGTTTGTACTTGTACCAGCCACCAAATGGCAGAATTCCAGAGGTGTTAATAGGTTCAAAAAGGTTGGGGATCTGGGACACCTGATATAGAACATATATTACCTCTATCTTAAATAAAGTTCTAAATATTCATTAAACATTGCCTTAAACCTATTCAACATCTTCATTAATTAGGAGGATAAAAGAGTGGACACTACTTATCAAATTTAAACAAAACTGAGACAGCTTGCAAACCCTACAGATAATAAGCTGTCTACTTACAATGGCTTCAATAAAATGGAGAGTTGGGTTGGTTACATAAGATTAAAGTGAATAAAATGTGTGTAAAATTTTACCTATGGCAAGAAAAGCCAGCTACATAAATATTTTTATGGATGGGTGGATGTAATTTATATTCTTAATAGACTATTGATTGTCTGGGCAATAAGACTGCTGGAAAAGATTTAGAGGTTATAGTGGATGGCAAATTGTATGGGTCAAGAATATGATACTGAGGCATTTTTAAACTTTATATTATGCAAGCAGGGGGGACCCACAAGGACTTGCAGGGGCATCTCATTTCTTCCTCCCATTTCCTCTTTTCCTTCCCTGAAAGCCCCCATAGCTGCCTCTTTTCTTGCCTCCTTTCCTTTCTGCCCACCAGCCAACCTACCTCTATCTACTCCACTGCATTCTGTTTTCCCTTCTTCCCACCCCCTGGTAGCCTCTCCTTAGGACAAGGCTAGCTCAGTTGTATAGTATAAGCCACTAGGCTGGGCCCCAGTTGCATGGCTGGGAACCTCAAGGACTTGCATGGGGCATCTCATCCCCCCTACTATTTCCTCTTTCTGACCTCTTGGCAACCCCCATATCCCTTTTCTGATTTTTCCTCCTTCCCACCAACAAACCTGCATTTTATCTGCCCACCATCTCCAGCTATATTTATTACTTATTTACTACATTTATACATTGCCTTTCTCCACAGTGGAAACCGAAAGCAGCTTAAATAATTATCTTCCATTTTATCTTAAGAAAACCCTGTGAGATGGGTTAGGCTGAGAATGTATGATTGGCCCAAGGTCATCAAGCCAGCTTCTGTGGTAGAGCTGGGGTTTGAACTGGGTCTCCCAGACCCTACTCTGAAACACTAACCACTATAATACACTTCCATGGGGTGGCTATTGTGTTGTATTAAGTTGCCTAGTGGTTGCTGCCAGGCCTGACCCATGATTCCTCTGTCAAAGGTCAAAATAGCTGTAAAAAGGGCACTGCCCCTTCCCACTGCCTTCTACTGCCGGAAACCATTGCTTCAACTGCAATACTGTTGTTGCCTAAAAATTGCCACAGAGGTATTTGTTTCTTAAAGATACAGGCTCTGTTTCTATTATTTCTGCTATTTAACATCCCCCCCAGTGTTGTTTTTTTTAAGATTCCAGATTTTTCTGCAAACCTGGGGCCTTTCTCAGGTTTGCAGAAAGATCTGTCTTGATTGTTCATGGCTCCAATCTCTGGATTTAAGAATCACAGATTTGGCAACATTGAGAATTAGATATTGACAAGTAGGGAACCTGCAAGGACTTGTACGGGGCATTTCATTTTCCCAACCCTCACCCTGTCTTCTTTCCATCCCCTGCCCCCATTGCCTCTCCCTCTTTTCCTGCTTCCTTCACTCCTTCCCACCACCTTTGTCTGCCCACTGTGTTCACCTTTCCCCCTCTACCTGGAAGCCTCTCCCCTATGGCCTAGTTGCATTTAACCAGCTGAGTTGCATGATGGGGAACCTGCAAGGACTTGTGAAGGATACTTCACTTTTCTCTGTATCCCCTTCCCCACCCTTTCCCCCTTTTCTCTCCTTCTGGCAGCCTCCATATGCTCAATACATCACTCTCTTCTTCAAAACCATTAAACAACTTACCGTTTACCTGCCCCCATCTTCATCTATATCTCTTGATTTACTTCATTTGTATACTGTCTTTCTTCACAACGGAGAACCAAGGCAGCTTACATCATTCTCCTTGCCACCATTTTATCCTCACAACAACCCTGAGAAGTAAGTTAGGTTGACAATGTGTGACTGTCTCCCAGTGAGTTCCATAGCAGAGTGGTGATTCTAATCTGTGGCTGCCAAATCCAACTCTGAAACTCTAACCACTATACTACACTATACTGGCTGTGGGGGGTTAGTCATGTGGTATCAAGTTGTCCGGTGATTGCTTTCTGGCCGCATTCCAATGAGTCTTCCCTCAAAGGCCAAAACAGCCCTGGAAAGGGTTCTGCCTCTCCCCCTGCCTTTAACTGACAGAAATCAAGCTTGGAATACTGGATGAACTGTTATGGTTGCCTAGCAAAAGCCAATGAAGGCATCTGGTTAAGACTACAGGTGCCTCTTTTATCACTTCTTTAAAAAAGAAAGTATTTCAAATGTTTTTGCAAAACTAGAGCGTTTTTCAGTTGTGTGGGAAATACTGTCTTATCCATTCATGGCTCCAGTCTCCAGATTTAAGTATCCACAGAACAGGGCCTCTTGTCTATTAGTATACAAGAAGAAGATGATGATGATGATGATGATTAACAAACATTATGCCCAATGCTTCCTTGGAAGATCAGTTCTCCAGCAAAACAAGAAGCAACATTAGAGTTGGGTTAAATAAACCTACCAACTACAAATACAGCTGCAATAGCACAAGCTGTCTAGGAAGGTTGTAAAATCTCCTCAGAATTCTCCAATCACATGCATCTTCAAGAAGTTATCCTGCTTTATAACAAGATATAGGAGGCCTAAAATTCCTCCTCTCAATCAATAGGTATTCATGTAAGGATGTCTGTGAGATTTTGATACCATAACTCATTATCTTTGATGCTTGTAAAGTGTATAGAATCCATGCCCAGCCAACATGATTCCCTACATCTGTACAACAGACTGGAGAATGTGCAGGATCAGTGCTGGCAGTACAGTCCACCAGGAAGAATGTGCAAAATCAATATGTATTCATTTATTTTTCTGGGATTGTTTCTAAATCATTGAACCAGCATGCTAAGGGTCTAATACAGTTGAGCCTTACAATCATATTCTGTAAATTCAACTTTGGCTTTAAAAAGAAAACTTAGCTCCTTATCCAAGCAGAGGAAGGGCTTCAGGAATTCCCAAACACACACAAAGGCATCATGGCCTTGGGGCTCCCAACTATGTATAGTTTATATTCTTGACCTGCATTTGCACCAAGCTCAGTATAAACTTTTTAAAAAAATTTTTTTTTATTAACTTTAAAAACAACATACAATGCATAAACAAGAAAACAAATAACACAATGTTAAAGTCAACTATAATACAAGAAAAACAGATAGCTTGTAATATACTACCAGTTTTCAAATATAACATTAACAAAGAAATAATAAGATTCAGTTAGAGAACTGCAATATATCTAAACAGAGAAGCTCAGTATAATCTGACAGATTATAAGATCTTACCTCAAGAGCCCCTTTTTCTCCAGAGGTTAACAACCTTATATTGTTCAGTTTCCACCACTTAGGACTTTCCACCTTTGTCTTGTTGATTCCATTTTATGACAAATTCCTTCCAGATCTGTATTGTTTCTTATTTAGAGCTATGGGCCAGGCATAGCAGAAATCTGAAAGGTATGCTTCCAGTAAATCAGAGAACATGAGCTTTATACCACCTGCAGAAATAGAAGTCATAGCACAGTAGCCATTTGAGCCAAGTATGTATCTCCCCTGTGGAAAGGTACTGTATTTTGGGCATGCAATATGGGCTAGCACAGAGCAAGCTGGCAAATTATATTCTTTTTATTTCACACACACCTACTTAAATCTGAGTTTCAAAGAGCATCTGATGTCTCTTTAAATATATTATGAGACTGTGCTCCTCTCTTAAAGTGAGAATGGCACTTAGCCACCAATACTTCAGTGCTAGGCAAGAAATCAAGGTTACAGGGTCTCAGTCACCAAGGTAACAGCAAGTTCAATAATACACAAATATATAAAGCACATTTCAAATGCACTGAATTGTCTGTATTCAGTTGTTTAGAATGAAAACACGTTTGTTGTTCTAGGTTTAAAAATATTCGTCTTCAGAGTTTAATGATCATGCCATTATCCATGCATTCAGCCGTTTGCTTCTACCTGATTGTGAGCATCTCCAGGAGGAGTTGCCAGGTTTCCTATGAGTCATCATTTGGATAAACCAAGCACAAGATGAAGGAACATTATTCAGAGTAACTATTCCAAACAACAGGGAAGCAAAGTATTAAACATGAAAAAGAACATGTCAAAAACACATATTTTGGTAAACGTTGCAGTAATCAAACAGATTTTGAACATACCCTGAAATATCCAAATACATCCTATTATGTCTAGGAATTACTCTAACAGTAATGCCTCCTTACTTACTTGGAATTGTGTAATGGCAGTAGTTAGGAACAGAGTGGAAGGCATCTTAAAACTATTCAGGGATAAGTATCCATTCACAGATTCCTATTTTTATTTCTGTAACATGCTTCTTTATGATCACACTGTGGGAAGTCAACATGATCTCAGAAGCTTTTTCTTGGGATGCTTTAATTACGGGTTCCCAACTACTGAAGGTGCCTTCCTATAACATATAAACAGGACCGTATGTATTCTAAAATTATTTTAAGTTCCAAGAAAAACTCAAATCATTATTTTATGAATTATGCAAAATGAGGGAATTTACATATGCCTTATTTTGCAACATTCGTTAAATAATTATAACTGTTTGGTATAAATTTTAAGTACGTAGAAACCAGGTGCCATCTTGAATCACCCAGCCCCTGGAAGTCATAATCGGATAACTTTAATTCCTATAATTTCAGAGGCATTGCCCACACATTTTCAAGCATATGTTTGCAACCATAAGGGCTAGAAACTTTTGAAAAAAATAATTCCATGCCCAGTACTAAATTCTGAGCATTTTCTGCACTCCCATAGAACTACAGTGTATACAAACAACGAATCTGTCTGGTTTGTGCCAAATACAAAACAGAGTGTGTGTGTGTGTTTGCAGCATAATGCACTAGATTAAGAAGGGCTTCAGTTTACTAAATAAGACATAATAATAATAATAAGACATTTCATTAAATAACTCAGTATTCTTGAAAAATTATCTCCAATGCATCTATATGACGTAAAATGCAAATAGAATAGATATGATTCATTTCCCAAATTACAGAATTTCATCCCACACTGTTGTACTTTGAACTGTTTGGTACTCTGGCTGAGGGCAAAGCTAGACTGCACGTATGTGCAATTCTTACCTGTTTTTTTTAAAGGGTGTAGTGGGGAAAAGACTGAATATCCCTCTGGACAGAGGAATCCAAATGCATATTGACAATTCTACTGTAACAACAAGTGGAGACAACCACTATGTTAGTAGTCATGCCCTTCCTCATTACTGAAAGAGCAGTTTATGAATATGGAATATCATAAACCCTTTTTTTCTCATGTGCCTTAAGCACAGAATACTACCTGGCCAGGGAGAACAGATGCCAACCCTGGCTGTTGGGAAATTACCAGAAGGTGTGTCAGGCTGACTAACTGCCCCTCCATGCTACAGAGAAGCACTTGAATGAACAAAGAGGTCTTCCAGGAGTTCCTGCTCGATCTCATCAACACCCTTCCATACCTTTCCTCACCCACCTTTCCTAATCTGTCTATTCAGGGACCTGATAAGCCCTTCCCATCTGGCAATTGTGGGACATCAAGCACCCTTCTCACTGATATTTCCTCCCAGATATGTATAATCAAGCCTTTCCCACTTTATTGTTCCACTTCTGGACAAGCCATTCAGTTATTGTTTCAGGGGCAGAAGACATACATCTGCCCCAGGATATGTTTTGCTCTATAACTGGGCTTCCCCTAGCCATATGCCATATATGTGTTCCTTGGATCCATATATACAACCTGTGTATGGATCCAAGGAACACATACATGGCATATGTATGTTGCGTTTGTACCTTCAGCACAAATGCAACATACATATGTCTACTTTCCCAAAGTCACAAGCCACCCATCTCAACAGTAACGACACCAATGCCACTTTACAAGATACAATTTCCTACATGGATGTGATTTCCATACAGAAAAACTCAGCTGCATAACGTAGTAAATGCATGTGTGCTTGATTCAATTCAAATACACGTGGTGGGAAACTTGATGCTAGCCCTTGTATATTTGTCATATATGATTGAGATACACAGTGCTTTCTTGCTTGGAAATTATCTCCATGCAGGAAAACAGCCCTTCAGAATTGGAGGGTATTGGAACTTGAATTGATAGCGTGGGATCTGAGGGTGGAGGAAGAAACCCAATAAGCTACCTGTGACTTCAATAGCTTTGGGGAAGCCTCCACTCATACCAGCCCACAGCAACTCTGAATACTAGACCAGAGATTCTTAGCAGTTCTTCTCCACCCAGGTTAGTCGGGACTGTTTCTGCTTGGGTTCATGCTTTCTCAGTGGCCACTCCTGTTTTATGGAACGGGTTTCCTGAGGACACAACTCATCCTAGCCCTGGAGAAATTACACACGAGGGATGTCCTAGCCCTGGAGAAATGACAGAAGCTCTATAAGGTAGAGCTTTTCTGACAGGCATTTGGTAGCTTGTGAGTAGCGGTAAGTTATGATGAGGGAAGTGGATTGCTTTCCTCTGATTATCTGCATTATATTATTATGTAATTAGATTTTGGTTTAAATAATGTAAGACCCTGAGTCCTGTTGATTGGGAGAATTGGGAGCTGGATATAATTTTTCAAACTAAATGTGTAAGAACAAGGGTGACTGACCTAGCCTTTTTGGTGGGCTGGTAGAAAAGGAGCCTGGATAAATAGCAGGAGTCTAGCTGCCTGGCCAGAACCTGGCGATTACCCTCAAAGCTATTGCCCCTTGTTCTTGCTCCAGTTCCAGGGACAGAGCCTTCTCTGCCTTTCAGCTTCTCATCCCTGGTTGCATTTGTCATGCATGCTGTGCTTCTTCTGCATCTCTTCAATTATTTTCCTGAATATCAGTTCATTGCAGACTCTGCAAAGATATTTCTGTGTTTATTTTGATTGCTCTAGGGATGTGTTCTGCATTAGGCAGAGAGGCAGCAGCTGTAATAGGCGGTTTCTATCAGTTTGCCACTGGCTGCCACGTGCCTTGAAAACTTTTGCAGAAGGCTGCTGTTTCCCTACTTTGCCACAACTGTTGCAAGAGCTGTAGCTCTTCTGGTCCACTTAAGGTTATATAATCAGCTTTTTACTGCATTGCCAGGTTGCTTTGATGGACGTTAAGTGCTCCCATTCATACTTACGATTCCTACTAGTAACAGATGACAAAATAGCTGAGAGAGTGGACTAAATCTCAGACAGAGTCTAACCAGCTCAAAGTGCAGCAATGTGGGATGAAAGTGTGTTGTTTGGTATTTTTTTTCTCTGGAGATTTTTTTTAAGTCTATATTGTTACATTATGCAATTCCTTGCCACAAGGTTTCAGTTCAGCCAGGACCTTAGCAGTCAGGTTTCCTGAGATCAAAGAATACATTGTTGTACAGGAAAGAGCCCTAAGAATTTGAAAAATATTTTTAATAGTAGCATCTCTATGGTTTAGAATCCTGGTTCGTTGAGAGCTAACAAACTCCAGTTTGCCCAGAAGCTTACATTCAGACAAGCATTATTTGTGTTCAAATAGAGGTATGTCTTGATGTCTAAATGTGGCCATGAGAGAAGCTTTATAGAGAAATGGGAACAATAAAGTGGGGCATTTGCTAATAGCAAGGAGCAAAGTGCAACCTGGGGAGAAGTAAAGAGGATGTAAAGGCAGGAGGGAGAGTAGGGAAGTAAAGATTTACATGCAGTCAGGAGAAACAGGAAAATGGGTGCCTCAAAATAATTCTGCCTACCTAATCTACTAAAGCAGCTTTAGTCACCCAATGAGCAACTGTACAATTGAACGTAAGCTGGGCCACATCTAGTGACTCAAATGGAACAGTCAGTATTATCCCATTTGCCACGACCAATAGGACAGGACTGATGAACTGATGTTGCCTGCAGCTGTGCACCCAGTGGGGCTGGCAGAGGCATGAGGGATGGAAGTGGCCTGCTGCAGTGCCTGCACCCACCAGTAAAGCCTGGGTGGGCAAGAGGAGTCTCCACAACCACTCTCTCCCTTGTGCTGCCCAGATGCCAGCAGCCAGAACTGCTCCTGGCTATGCAACATGGAGGGGGTTAATTGGCAGGAAGAGCCAGGCACTGCGTGGGGCATTCAGTGTTGCAGCAGAGCCGCTCACAGAGAAAGAAACGTCGCCCAAATCTTTTCTCCCACACTTCGCAAACGAAGAAGATGCAAACACCACACAGTCACATGGGTAGATACTGGTGCAGTGCTGGAGAGGTAAAGGGATGACCTGTCAACTCTACCCCCTCCCCCCCCCACACACACACCTTTGCTCTTTTACTGACCCATGATTTTGGACAGAATCTAACACCTACTGACTGTTGCTGCTGCTTCTGTGCTTCACACACATTCGACTTTTAAAAAAAGTCACCCAAGCATTAAACCAGTAATTTTGCTTTTTAAAAAGCCAAAAAAAAAAAGTGAAGCCTTTGCTTTTTTCATTTCAATTTGAAATGGGTAGCGGGAGTGCAAAGTGGTTTTGAAAGCAGACTTAGGCCGATTCCAGATGGGCACAAATAAAGCGAGTGCTTTCGCTTTTCCAGCGACCTCACTCGTTAAAACACGTAATGTCCCGTCCCTGCTTACCTCCAGTTCATGGCGCTGTGTTGCGCTCCAGAAGCAGACGGTGTGAACACCGTATTGCGGGTTTGCACACTTCTGGA
Organism: Eublepharis macularius; assembly: GCF_028583425.1. NCBI lineage: Eukaryota > Metazoa > Chordata > Lepidosauria > Squamata > Eublepharidae > Eublepharis > Eublepharis macularius. Next base: position 95,322,199 of record NC_072793.1, on the reverse strand, counting down.
CGCTTCGTCACCATGGAGAGGCCCTCCCCTTTCCCTCCTTCCTTTGACGGCTGGCCGCAACAATATTCCCTTAGTTTTTTTTAAAAAAAAACGGGCACCATTTGCGCAGTTGCACGTTTGCGCACATCGAACTGCGCAAATGCGCACAAATGCACAAAAGTTGACGCTGCATATTCGCATACCTGCACATTTGCGCATTTGCGCAAAACACGTAATTTTTTTTTAAAAAAAACAAATGCAAACCAATGAAGGCCACCGATGTCAACTGTGACGGGGAGGAAACAACCAATCCCGGGTACCTCAGTTGGCCGTGCGAACATCCGGAAGCGGGATGGCACGGCACGCTGCGAGACAAAGCGGATGGAGACGAAACTGAACGTGTGGCCGGTAAGCGATTATTTCCGCAGAAAACCCGCAATTTCTGGCCATCTGGAATCGGCCCTTAATAGGGCTAGCTGGAAATGCCATTTTAATCAATGGGGCTTACTTCTAGGAAACTGTACTTGCAATCTTATAAAGAGTTACTCCAGTCTAAGCCCATGCCAAGGATTGCACTGTGTTTTTAAGATTGCAATCTCCTGCAAGGCAGTTTTTTCCCCACTGTAAGTGTAAAATGATTCATTTATACATCACTGAAGCACATTGAAGGGGCACCTAAATCAATGTTCACCTATGGCACCAAAAATCCTTGGGCTGGCTGTACGAATCAGGTCCTTCAACCTCCTACTTTGGATGCTGAACCTGTCCACTCCCAACAGGCAGGTAGGCAGGCAGGGAAGCCTGACCCTTTTTATCTAACTGGACTGAGAGCTCTGCCTTCACCAAAGCCTCGGCTCTCCAGTCCCTGGGTTCAGGGTGCACCCACGTAGCAGTCAGTAATTCCAGATACAGCTTGATTGAAATATATTTTATCAGCTTAGGGAGTGTTGTAAAGCATAAAGAGACTCAGACAAACAGGCAACAGACATAAAACAAATAAGCCTTATTGTTGCTAAACTTAAATCTGCCTATCTAAAACTTTAAGAGCTTACTAACTTAAGCATCTCTGTTTGGAGTCCAATAACTGTCCATCTTACCCATCTGGAAGCATGCTCGATTGGTGCAGCATGGAGCCTTGCCAAGATGAAGGATAGTGAATGGTAAATTTTTGGTGTACTGAGAGGCCATCTTTTCCTCAGTGTGTCACCAGGCAACTCAGAAATCAATCAGAGCAAAGCTGCTAATTAGCATTACTGCTAGGAGAACATTCAGGGAGGATAGATAGAACTCTCTGAGACTGTTCACAAGAGACTCAGGTGTTGTTGATTAGCTGAGCCAGCTAGGCCAGAGCTTGGAAACAACCACTACACTGAACCTTGCTGAACCAACGTCCAGCCATTTCTATCAGAGTTCTAGGTCTTAAGTGCAACTCCCTTACACTGGCCCTGAAAGAGAAGCTTCAATGAGAGTAGCTTGTTTGAGGACTCTCATTCTCCTTTGAGTCTCATCACCCCTTTGTATCATGAGCGCTGGATTGTGGTACTCTTAGGATCAGGAAACCATCTTCACCATAAATATGCCTATCTCCTTGTTCCATCTATCACATTTTTTTAAATCCTCTCTTTCTTCCAGGACACTGTTTATGGGTATTCATTCTGCCCTCACAACAACTCATGGTTGTGTGAACCTAATCTCTCAAGTCCCAGTCCAACACGGTAATCACACCACACTGGTTCTTTCCCCTCCATTCTGCTGCTCCGCCCTGACTGAAGGCCAAGCTACAAGTGACGAATGACACTTGAACAGCAAGTGGATTGAGTGGAGGGCAAGTGAACAGGGAGAAATACACTTGCTGTTCAAGTGTCATTCGTCACTTGTAGCTTGGCCCTCAGTTTTTATCATGGACAAGACATTCCCCAGAGCTAATCACTCTGCTAGGCAGGAGAGCACACAAATAGTTCTGGGGTGATCTTTGTTGCACAAGAGCAGGAGAAAGATCATTAGATCTTCAGGTCATCATCAGGCATGGAGTAGCCAAGTGGCTAACAATGTGAGCTGCAAAGTCCTTGGTTCAAATCTCCCCATAGTCCTTTACTCTTTAGCTGGTTTTAAGCTGGCAATCTACTCTCTCTCTCAGCCTTAGTCCTCTCTACATGTGCAATCTGAAGTCTGGTCTGTTTCATTGGGGTTGTTCTAAGAATTGCTGATATAACATATGGAACTTATTTTGAACATATAAAAAATACTATTAGAAACAGCTCTCATACAGGTTCCTCACATAAACTTGTCAAATTTTTGAAACTCTACAAAATCATACAAAAGTCTGGAAGACCTGTTTACCAGAAATGGCATGGGGATTCATGTACGTGCCATGGCAAAGATGCTTCTTTCATATCACCTTCAGTGTTGTGGGGAGGAAATGTTTCTTGCCTAAGAAACTGCGGCCCCTGTAAACCATTTCCTGTATTTGCTGCCTCCGCCAGATGAGGGGAACAATGCTAATGGGTCATTTAAATCCATGTACTTGGAGCTCAACATCTAAGGCTAAAACAAAATAAATACATCAAATCATTCCCATGCTCCAGAACTAGAGAGGTAATACAGAAATCCAAAGCAGGATAAAACTGACCAGTTGGTTCCTGTCTTACAAGGGTTTGCAGAGAGTGCTTGGATGCCACCCAACATGGTGAATTCCTAGAAAAGCACCCACCACTGCAAGGAAAGAGTGGGAACAGGAGAAGATTGGCAAGACTGCCTGAAAAAGGAGTTTGGTTTTGACTGAAACTTAGTGATAAAAAGTTTATAATTGCACTGAAGGCCGTGCTGCTTGTTTGAGCTGAAGGGAAGCTAGTGCCATTCCTAGCAGCTAAGTACGTTTGTTTTAATCATCTTGTAAAGAAGAAGAGGAAGAAGGAGCCGCTGATTATGCATTCAGAAGATAGCTGGGAGGCTTGTAGCACAGACGCAAAAAAGCCCCGAGCCTGCAGTACTGTGCTAACTGGATTTGTTCTGCAAAGCTGCTGTTGTTACCAAGGAAATCAGAACAAACAGCAGCACAGCACTGGAACTGTTCATCCCAAAGTGAAAAGAAAAGGTGCCAAGGCAGCCCTGAGAAAGGGAAGTGGCGCTTCAATTATCTGCTGCTCTTTCCTGCCACTAAGTGAAGGTTATTACCGGAAAGTTTGTCATCTGAGATGGCGATGCCGAAGCACTCGCTTTAGAGAGGGAGCCCAAGGCTAAAGGCCAGAGCTGCTGATGTAGCTAGACAAGACAAGAGGGCAGGGCTCCCCTGCAGCTGGACAGTGGCAGAGCTCCTTGCCTGCAGTGGGAGAGCTGGGGTTGCTAGGGGCTCGGGAGTTGTGAGAACTGTTCACATTTTGCGAATTTTTAGTAACCACAATTACAATTACAGGCTGGGTCTATGAAGAATCACAGGAGGGGGAATGATTTGGACTCTGCCCCCACCATCTCTCCACTCCAAGATTCTCTAAACTCAGAAGTTTAAGCAGCCAGATGCCACCTCCTTTCCCTGTATCCAACTCTCAGCTAGATTCCTGGTACATATTCAGCCCTCATCAGGCCCGCTTTGGTGTGTTCCCTTTTATCCTTCGGTTAACTTAACAAAGTCATATTTTCTGTCTACCTTGGAAGTCCATGATTAATATGTAGCAGCTTCTGCCTTGTCTGGGGATAGTTTGGCATTACTGCTATCATTATCCTAACAACTGGGCACTTTATTATCAAATGTAGTGACAGGCCTATGAAGAATGTGGAGGGAGGAGTAAACAATTTGGAAACCCCATTCACTCCTCAGAACTTCCGCCTCAAGGATTTTTTAAGTTATCAGGTGTCTGAGCAAGGTGATTTCTCCTCAAACCACCACCCCTCAACACACACTTTTTGTTCTTTTACTGACATACCTTATAGCCTTCACAGGTTGTGCCTGGGTTCTCCACTCCCCTCAATGTCTGCATTTGCAGTGCATTTTCTTGATTTGAAATTGCCTGATCAGGGCAAATATTACAATATATATAACCAATAACTAATCATGCACCCCATGGCAGCTGCTTTGTGATTGCCCCTTCCTCCCACAACAGACTTTTGAGATGGCATCCTCAAAATTCGAAAGGGTTGGGAACCCCGATTCTGATTTGTAATGAATATGCCTTCATATGTGATCATGTACTCACACTCCAACAGTAGTAAATACTTTAAAAATCCTATTCATAGCTTGTCTGCTAAAAGAAATTCTCTTTTAGGTTCCATGCCAAAAAGTTTCTTTTTACCCAGGTTTTACTTAAGAAGTTCTCTTTTATGCATTACTTTTATGGTCTTCTTTTAGTGTGAGAACTGTTCAAGAAGATTTATTTTAAGCTGTTTAAGCTGCTTAATGTTTTGTGCTGTTTTATGTTCTGGCTGGGTTTTTAATGCTGAGGTTTTAGTTACGTTTTTATGTGTATTGTTTTTATTAGGTTTATTTTGTAAGCTGCCTTGAACATGGAGTGGCAGAATAGACATTTTCTAAATAATTAAATAGATGCTGTATTGGTATGTACTTCTCAGTCACATACACACACCCTTGCCATTCAGCAATGCTGGACAACAGGGATGACCCAAGGGTTTTTTGTGCCCTAGGTCAACCACTAGCCAAGTGACCTCCTCCCTGCCTAGGCAGAGCTACTGTGCCTGTAGCCCTGCACGGGAGCTGGGCATGCCCAGACTCAGGTGCACCCCGAGCCACTTTGCCAAGAACTCAGGCAGGCAAAAAACCCCCACTGTGAGCTGGATGGGTGGGGAGCCCAGCAGCAGAACCTGCTCTTCCTACGTCCCACTCTCCTTCATAGGGGTAGGGGAAGGCAGGCCAGGCAAGCCGAACCCAGCCAGCATGTCATGAACCCAGGCAGCAGCACTGGGGTTTAGGTACCAGTTGGGGTTGCCACTTGCTGCCCCTGGTGCCCCACTTGTCTGGAACCCTAGGCAATCACCTAGGCCCACCTAATAGAAAGGCTGGGCCTGCTAGAGAGAGAAGCTTTATGAGAAACTCCATTATTAGTTACAATTCCATCCTAGACTTGTTTAGCAGAACTTACATCCAACTTGCATCCACAATTGCAAAGGTTTCACATGAACACATGCAGTCTTGCACTGGAGTCAGACCTTTGATTCTTAAGGCCAATGTGGTCCATTCTGATTTGCAGTGTCTCTCCAGGTTCTCTGGTTGAAGTCTTTTGCAGCATCTCCTACTTGATCCTTCTAACTGGAGATAATGGAGATTGAACCTGGTATCTTCCACGTACAAAGCAGATGTACTATCACTGAGCCATGGGTAGAATCAGAATCCATCTCCAGGTCAGAAAGTGGCAACCTGACCAGGTTTTGTATGGAAACTCCAATGCATGTTCTTAAGAAACTGCAAAGAAGAAAAAGAGAGTGTGGATGACAATAACAAATGCCCACAGCTCTCCCTTTCAGGAGTAGGCTGTTCATCAAGGTCACTGATGCAAGGAAGAGAGAAGCAATAGATGTGAATGTATGCCATAGCTGTCCCCAAAATTAACGTTAGACTTCTGAAGTCCAGAAAATTGCTGAGATAGGTAGGGTATCTAGACAGTGAGAGAAATTGTTCACAGCTACTACTATGGAACTAGTTAACCTTAGGTTCATCAATCTATGATAGGAAACGTCTCCAAAGAAAGACCTATGCCTCTTCAGGAAATCTTTCACTTGTGCTTGTTGGGTAAGGTACATGGCTTGCCTTCAGTGCATGTATTGATTGTTTTGTGCTCAAAATATTATGCATATTCAATCTGCAGGCTTCATTGGGAACCTGATCATCGAAGTTGTGTTCAGTGGAATTATTTTCAGGAAAGAATGGAGTAAGGAGGAGAATCACTGATATGTATATGAGGGGAACAGAGAAATGCTAGTAGCCTGGAGGTAAAGATGCCATCCTGTGTTACTTCTTAAATTAGGCAGCTTCTTTTGGATAGAGAGTAAAAGGGGATCCTGCACTGATCAGGGGACTAGCTAGGGTTGAGATGCTGAGAAAGGCAGAGGAAACTCAACCAAAACAATTGGGTTTTAGGAGGCCAGTCTTACTACTTCTCCTTATGGATCTAAGCCAGGTGATGAGAAAGTGGGAGCTGCCACTTCTGATGGACATACGGTATGCACTGGCCTCACCATTCTTGGTTTCCTCAACAACAAGAGCAGTTCACCTGCCTCATCTGAAAGGGGGTGCAAAAGAGATAGAAAGAGGGAGGAGGCATCACAGTGTGGGAAGCCACCTGGCTTAGCTTCCTGTAGATTAAGCACTGCCCAAAACAGCCTAAAAGCAGGAAGTCTGAAAATCAATCTAGACATGAATGATGCAGGAGATGTATATCTGTGTTTATTAAATATCAACCCCATGTAGAAGCCTGAAGATGGCAGTGAGATTGCTGATGAAGTATACGTTGAACCCTCTCATCCTATGCCTTTTCCCCAGTTAAAATCACCCCCGATGCTGCAGTTACTTCTATAGGGGAAAGAAGATCACTACAGCAGAGCTCACCCTAATTTTTTTGCACAAGTCACTTATTTAGCATGCCTCTTGATTGAAAGGAAACAAGTTTAGAACAGTGGCTCATACAGAGATGCCAGAGGCAGCCACTCTGAGTGTAGGATGTTTCTCTGCTGCACCTACATGGCAGAGTCAATTGAATGATCCAATCATACACTATGGAAAGACATGCCAGAATTACCCTTTACAGTGGAGGATGATTGGAAGGAAGAGACTGCAGGATCGTTCAGACTTGCAGCAAGCATCCTCCCCTTTGGACAGAACAGCCTCATAAAGAATTAATCTTTTATGGCCGCCACCATAGCCCAGCACAAAGTTTGAGAATTATTGGATAATCCAGTTATCAAAAACATTCAGGCCCCCATTTTGCTATCCCCCCTCCTTTTCTGGAAGGAGTGACCTTTGATGGTCCAAATCTCTCCCAGCAGCAGGGTGACGTATGTTAGAAGAAAGAGAGCCACTCCAGATCTGCCTTCAGTCAGTCACTGCAGGATTCTCTGTCCTAATCTTTTCTCTGTTGAAGAAAAGAACCATTCTTTGTAACTTAATGTTTTCTAGTTCAAGAGGCTGACTCAGATTTTACAAAGGAACCCACTGCTGTTAACTTGTACTGCAGAATGGCTAAAGGTGAAAGTAGTAAACTTCAGGTTTCCATTTCTGGCATCCTGTGTAGGAAAAATGAAGGTTTGTCCATTGTTTTCTAGCCTAGCATTTATTCCTTTGAGCGTTTGCCTGGGTAAAGGGCTCTTGTGGGGTAGATGAGAGATTTAGAGAAGAAATGGTGGAGGTGGGGCACCTCCTTAAATATACCTTCTATGAGATACAATGGGAAAGCTAGTTCCAGTATAACAAAAATTCCAGGGGCCCAGGTTGCTCTGAGAGCTGGGAAGGGTGCTGCTGTGAGATAGTAGCAGCATGCTGTTCTGATCAAGTATCTTCTTCTGAAGTGGGGGGTACCTAAATATGGTGTGAAGGGGGCACAGGAAAGGATCTCTGACTGAGGTCACGCTTGGGAGTCAGTGTAATGTCATGGCAGGTAGAGTATTGGAAATGGAACAAGGAGGCGTAGTTTCAAATCATCACTCAGCCAAAGAAACTCACTGGCTGGCCTTGGGCTGGTTGTGCTTTCTCTTGCCCTCTGCCTGGCCCATCTTGCATGGTTATTGTGAAGAGGGGACAGAGGGTGGCGCTCGGGGGAGATCTATCACCCCGTCACCCTTTGGTGTGCGGGGTTCCCCAAGGGGCGATACTCTCCCCGATGTTATTTAACATCTATATGAGCCCCCTCGCCCAGTTGGTGCGGAGGTTTGGGCTGGGTTGTCATCAATACGCGGATGACACCCAACTTTTTCTGTTGATGGACGGCCGGCCAGACACGGCCCCAGACAATCTGGCCAGAGCTTTGGAGGCTGTGACGGCATGGTTGAAACAGAGCAGGCTGAAATTGAACCCAGTGAAGACGGAGGTCCTGCAGCTGGGACGGGGGCTGCCAGATGTTGGGATCCAGCTCCCTGCCCTGGATGGGACACCACTGGCAACTTTGCCAGTGGTAAAGAGTCTGGGTGTGCTCCTGGATGCCTCCCTATCGATGGAGGCCCAGATCACGGCGGTTGCCAAGTCTGCATTTTTCCATCTTTGTCAGATCAGGCAACTTGCCCCCTACCTGACGCCCCAGGACCTGGCTACAGTGATCCATGCAACGGTCACCTCCAGGCTAGATTACTGTAACTCACTCTACGCTGGGCTACCCCTGGGCCTGATCCGGAAACTACAACTGGTCCAGAATGTGGCGGCACGGGTCCTGATTGGTATACCTTACCAGTCACACATCGCACCTGTCCTGCGCCAGCTGCACTGGCTTCCGGTTGAATTCCGGTTCAAAGTGTTGGTTCTTACCTTTAAAGCCCTGAGTGGGTTGGGACCGGCATATCTTCGGGACCGCCTCTCCCTGTACGTTCCCCGGAGATCGCTTCGATCAGCGAATAAATATTTACTTGTGGTCCCCGGCCCTAAGGAAGCCCGCCTCGCTTCAACCAGGGCCAGGGCCTTTTCAGTCCTGGCCCCAGCCTGGTGGAATGCTCTGTCAATGGAAACCCGGGCCCAGCGGGACATATTATCGTTCCGCCGGGCCTGTAAGACAGAGCTGTTCCGCCAGGCGTTTGGTGATTGAAGGGGGCGGTGCCATGTCGGCCTCCCACCTTTGGGGTGGGGAAGGTTCTCCCCACCACTGCACCTTGTTAATTTGTTTTATTATTTGTATATTGATTTTAGTTTTTGTTTTTATCGATTTTAACTGTTCACCGCCCAGAGCCCCTGGGGATGGGCTGTATATAAATTGAAAAAATAAATAAAATAAATAAAGATGAAATGGTATTGTCTCGTGATTCCTTTTTGAGTTCTTTTGAAGACATATAACTGGAAAGGCTTATGAGAGAGATGATCATTGTTCACCATGCCCAGCAGCTGTTCATTATGGATATTTACACACGTGCAATGTTTACTTTCCTTTTCAGTTAATTTTCATTTTTAAAAACTGTATTTGTTCATGTTATGTTAGTTACTAATCATTTTTTCATTATGATACATGTTTCCTCCTTATCATTTAGTGATTTGACTGGTTAATCTATGGATAAAGCAAAAGTCCAATGGCACCTTAAAGACTGACAGCATTTATTTCAGCAATGAACTTTTGTGATTTAGAGCTCACTTTCTCATGAAAGCTCATGCTGGAATAAATGCGGTTAGCCATCAAGGTGCTGCTGGACTTCTGTTTTGTTTTGCTCCATTAGACTAACTCGGCTACCCCTCTGGAATAACCTATGAACAACCCACTTTTTGAATAATCCCCTTTTCGAATGCTCCTATTGCTGTATGCATGCTCTCTCCTTGCAAATCCATGTTACTAGTTGTGTTGACATACTGCTTCAGAAAGGAGCAGCAATGTAACATCTTTTTCTCCCAGGGAAGGGAAAACATGTGCTAAGGCTGTCACTTGCAGCGTTTGTTCTTTTCCTTAAAATGCATGCACAAAGCACAGTCAAAGAGAATCCCAGCACATTTGTGCATGGGAAGAAAACTCTCAATTCTCCTTGCGCATGTACAACCATAAAATCTATGATTCAGAGGGAGGAGCGGCAGCTGCATAGTGTGATGAATGTGCTGCTTAGGGAAGGTTCCAGGTTCAGTCCCCAGCATGTTAAAAGGGCCTCAGGTAGACTTTTGCCTGAGACTTGGAGAGCCTTTTCAATAGAATAGGCAGCTGGGGACACCAATGGTCTGACTCAGTAGAGGGCAAATTCATATGTGCATTTTATAGCATCACTGTGACAATTTATATCATACTGCAATGTAACCCAACCCCCAAACTGAAAGAAAATGAAGGCAAATCAGCACCAAAGAGGCTGGGAAAAGTAATATAAAGGCGCCCCTGAACAGGGGTGGCATTCTTCTCCCAGAAGCTGAGTGGAAGAGAGGTTGCTAATAGGAGAAGTTCCCTCACCCCGGAACCATGAGCTGGATCCAGAAAAGACCAGGTTTGTAGGAAACAGTTGGTTAGCAGCATTGGGTTAGCTTGTTGAAAAATTATCCCGTTAAATTTTTTGCTTGTAAATGTTTTCCCTCCTCCCCAGCTTGTTAAATAAAAACAGAGTGTTTTACTCTGCCAAAGTTCTCAAGTCTCTAGCTGGACCAGTCATCTGGCAATACTCTCTCCAATAGAGTACTTCTTAGAAGGGTAGAGGGGGGTGCTCTGGGCTCTCCCTAGCTGAACTTCCAAAACAGAGTGGCGGCAGCTAGTAAAAGGCCTTTGCCTGCTTCCAGGCTGAAGGGGGCAGAAGGGAAAGGGGTATGTTTGTGGGGCTAGAGGGCTCCCAGGAGGGGACATCTTGACTGGAGAAGGTCCCACAAGATGTCTTGCTCTGTGACAGTCATGGATATTATATAGGACATGACTGGAGACTCTGCTTTTAGTCTGTGCAGTTAAGGATCCTGCAGTGTGCAGGGATTCTGAGTGTATGTACAAAGCCTGCTTGTGTACATCTTACTGGTTCTGCATGTAGAGTGAACATGGGGCTTTTCATCACTACTCCCACCTGCCAGTATTTAGTGAACACATGTATGGAAGGTTATGGTGTAACAAAAATATTCCTATACAGAAATACTCATGTGTTGTGTCAAGATGAATATATTTTGTTTTGCTTGCTTGCCAGTGGCAGTGGCAGTGGTGGTCAGTCAATGTTTCTAGAGCTGCAAAGGCAGGCCACACATTCTTGAGCCTAGATCAGTATTTTGGAGGGTATTGTGGCTAGAGAAAAATTCTTTCTAGCTAAAAGACAGCCAACCAAAGAAAAAGAACTGTATGGTTTAAAGCTGGCTAGATAAAGGAGGCTGGTAGGGTCCCCTCCAAGTTGATGCTGTTTGCTTTTTGAGGAACCAACGGTGCTTTACAGAGTAGCACTGGATGTCTAGATGATTACATACCAAGAGCCTCCATAGCCCCCTAGACAAAATCTCCCTTCTTCAAAGGAATATATACAAGATGTTTGATTGCAGCAGGTATGCTGCTATTATCTCCCAGCGGCAACTTGAATGAGTCCAGGACAGCCAGAATTTTTTACCCCTAGTCCTCAATTTGGCTGCTCTGTATCTGCTTCCCCGTGCTCACACTTTTTCTATATTGGTAAACAATAAGATATCAACAAAATAAATTTCCAGAGCTCTCATCACAAGGAGACAAACAATGTACTTACTGCTCTTTAAATTTCCTAGAAGCAGGGACAGCCACCGCCCCCTCCCAAAAAAACACACCGTATTTTAAAATGAGCCTAGAATAATTCAAATTTGGGAGCATGACACATTAAAGCAATTCACTGGCATTTAAACAGTTTGCTCTTGTTAAATACATTGAGCATATCTGCTTGTAATATGTTCCCTTGCATCCTTTTATGCCTGCTATGTATTATTTTTCCAGTTCCTGCAATTACTTCAGCACTTTCTGACCTCTTTGATGCTCATTAGATGAGAGGCCTCTCTTTTATAGAAACAGGAGTGGAGTAAACATCATATTGTGGTATTTGTTATTGCTTTTTTGAGACCTTTTAGTGTATATCTTAAGCTCAAAAGCAACCCCACCAGTTTCATTAAGCTAATTGGCTGGTTCACATCTCTCCCACCACCCTCAGCTGCCTAGGAATGCAAATCTCATACTGAATTTTATCAACCCCTCATTTAAAAATAGCACCTCCTGGAGTTAATGCCCAAGTGAAGCTACGTGATGTGCTCTGCCACAGCTCTGCAACACAAGCAGCTGCTTTCAGATCCGATCGGAGGGTGACAGCCATCCACCAACACAATGGAGCAGCTGGAGAACCCTCTGCTCCAAATAGCAACACGTTGAAACAAGGCCTTTGAAGAAAGCGCGAGCCAGATATTTTACACTAAGATGCAGCTGATGGTGCATATCAGCTCCGAACGAGAGATAGATTTTAATTTTTAGTCCTTGGAGAAATCATCTCATAGCTGTAATTACAGAATGCGGCAGCCATGCCACCCTTCTCCTACCACGGCACACCTTTCAGTTTTAAAATAGAAGCCTCCTAGCTTTAATTTCAGAACTAAATCTTGGAAGGCAGTGTTAAAAATCAGATATCCCACTGTTCCTTCCAATGACCTGATGTTTTAGTAGATGTTGCTGTTCTTCAAGTGCTTCCTCATATGTAGACTTCATCTCTGCCCAGAGAAATTTTATGGAAGGTAATCATTTTTTGCTCCACTGCCTTCCACAGCACACTATTAACAGCAGCAAAATTAGCACAGTTAACCCTCCTTCCCACCATTTTAAGCCCTTGTGTGGTCCAGAGGGCCAGCGACCTGTGCTAAGCCATGCCATCTCATCCATTCAGGGTGTGCAGAGCAAAAGAAATGAGCTAGAAATATACACAGAAATTTCTGTTTGCTTCCAGAATGGTGAACCCAATCCAGAAAACCAAGTTATAACGATACCCTTCCACCAAAAAGTTTGTGTATTTCATTTTGGTTCTTACTGCACTGCTGCAACACTAGGCAGGCACTGGGGTGGCAGCAGAATCTTGTTCTTCCTAATGCATTGCATTCCAAAATGAGAGAAGAAATCATCTTTCCCTCATCCCCGGCTGCTGCAGAACTAATGGTTGTTCAAGCCCTCTCAGTGTGCAGGTGCAGCCCCTCGACACACAGAGGAACAGGCTCGTAGTCAGACTGCTTTGTGCACGTAGCTTGTACTTTGCACAAAGTACAAAGAAACATGGCAGCAACAGACAACAGCAGGACAAAAAGGTAATATTTTATTATCACTAATTATCCCTTAGGGGGGGAAAGCATAAAGCAGGATTTGTTTAATGTCATTACAGAACGCTCTCCTGCTTAAGCACCAGCCTGCCAGTGCTGCTCTGCACCCTGCTAAGGCTTTGCCAGCCAGTTTCCCACCATAGTGCATGCCTGCCAACACTTGCCTTCTTCAGGGTCCATTGCTGTTATCTGTGTGTGCTGTACTTGACGAAAAACTCAGCGGACCGACGGTGTAAAGAAAATGGCCTTTCTGTTCAAATTGCGACCATGATCAAAACTTTGGTTCAGAAGAAAGGCCTGAGAAAGTTTACAGAGCTTTCTTGCAGCTTCAGTATTCAGCGACCTTGGAGAGAAGAGTTAGCTTGTTAGCAGAGCCTCCATGGAACAGCTTTGAGCCAATTAACATTCCTGAGCACTAACAGCATCTCCCACCTGTGAGAAGAGGCTGGGACCAAAGCTGCAGATTGGTTTCACTTCTGCCCACTCAGTCATGCTAGCAACGGTGATATCACTCTTTGGGGTCTTGATTGGCTAACAGGCCTGAGCCAATAACAACAACAACAACATTTGATTTATATACCGCCCTTCAGGACAACTTAATGCCCTCTCAGGTTTACAAAGTATGCCATTATTAAGCCCCTAAACCCATAAAATATGTTAGCAACATGGAGAGGATAGAACTGAGATGAGAGGCTAGTCAAGTCTCGAGTCTTCTGTAAGATGGCTGTCCCTTTGCAACTATCTTTTTGTCTGCTGTTATGGATCTGAACAACTAAGATCCTGTCTGTCTCTGTGCAAGAGACTCAGAGGTAATTTGCACCTGTGCCCAACTTGTGTTTGCTTTCTGGAACTACTGGTACGTGTAGTTAGAGCTTAAATGCTTTGTTATTTTATCCCCACAGTCTGTCTTGTCTTTTTGAATATTTTTGCACCTTAAATAAATATATATTTTTTAAATCTTGTGTGATTCTTGACTCTGAAACCTCAAAAGGCTAAACTGGTCTCTTGACCCTGAACCACCTATCAGGTAAATCTTTGTTAAGGAACTCTGCTTGCAAGTCACTCTTGCAAGGTAGACCTTCTGATTAGCTCCCTGACAGGCCTGGAGATTTGTCCTTTTGCTTTTTAGTCTATCCCAAGGCACAGGCCTTGGGATAGACTAAGAGTACTAGAGGCAGCTCTTGAGGCTAATGGGAGAGCAATCTCTCATTGGCAGTTCTGTAAAGTCTTGTTTTACTGTCACTCCTTTGCAGGTAGATCTCCAAGCTCTCCACAGCAAAAACGCAGGTGTATTGGTTGAAGTAACTTTATTAGAGATCCATCAAGTACAAGGTGCTCAGGCAATGGTATTGGCAGAAGTGATGTAAATGGAGTTGGTAGTGTTAGCTCTCAGAGGAGCAGTAACATAACACAGAAAACATTAATGGCAGATATACAAGCAAGCATATACGACATTTACAAAGCTCTGTGTGTGTTCCCCTCTGCCCCAGGTGGAAGCAGCGGAGCCCCATGCATTTTTGACAGACGGATTAGAGGGAGGGGGACTAATGGTCAAAGCAGTTTTTGGCTAAGTGTGAAAACAGCTGCCCAGAGCCTCGTTTCCCCAACCCCCCCCCCCCAAAAAAGAATAGTGTGCACATGCACAGCTACCCAATACTCATCTTGATGCCCTCCCCAAGCACTCTTCAGTTTCCATAAACTCTGTATCACATAGTTGTGTGCGCGCTCAAACTCCGTGAGTCAGTGGTTTAGAGCGAGTACTGTGTTTTGTGTGATTTTGGTGCCGTTAACTGCAAAAACAGCTGCCCCAAAGAGCATTGAAGGTCTCATTGCAAAGAATGGGTCGAAAACTCATGATAATGAAAAAACAAACGGATTAGAGTTGAACCAGCAACTTCCCACCCAAAGTTAGTTTGAAACCCCCAGTTTCAACTGAAATGAAATTTTTCTCAGTGCACACCCCTATTGTTCATATTTCTTTTTTCCCATGAGGTCAGGGAAGGGCACTACTTCGGTGCCCAACCCACATCTAATTTATTTGCAGAGCTGAATAACAGCCAGCAAACTGAAGCAGCCAGAAATTTCTGTATCAGCATCCAGCATCAGAATGAAAAGGCCGTATACTAGGCAGGCTTGCACACCGTTGCAGACATGGACGCAACTCTAAACCCTGTACTCTAACCTGCAGCACACCTGCAGCATGCTCTGGAAACAACAGCAACCTCCCCTCATTGCTGTTAAATTATTGTTATCAGCTCAGTCAACACAGAGCAAGGTCTACATTATGTAAGGAGAAGCCTGTCTGTATTCCACACGCATTACAGCCTGAAATCATGCGGTTTCAAGGCTGCAGTCAGCAAAGCCAGCCTTCTTGTACATGGGTGGTGATGAGCATGAAGCCTCACTGCCTGAAACCCACAGCACCAGTGTATAAAATGGAGGGATCCAGCCTACCTATTTTTTGTGATGATGCACGTAGTGTCTGTTTTTAGGTTACACGTTTCTGTTCATGCACCAGTGAACTTTTCTAACTCCATTGGGGTGAATCTTGTTTCACAATTCAAAAATAAATTTTATCATTTTTTTTAACTTCAATGAGTCTTTCTGCAAGGGAATGGATCTTATATGAGCAAGTAGTTTAGTATTTTGTAGGAATGGAGCTAGAAGTCTGGTTTATAAAAACTAGAGAGGCAAAAAATAGAGCAGCTGTCAGAGGAGTGGAGCTTGTGGAATTCTGACAGGGTCCAAGAGGAAGTTAATGCCTCCTATAGAGAGGGGGTAGTCTCCCCAGCCTTGAAACAGGCTGTGGTGCATCCACTACTACTAAATCTACCTTGAACTCAGGAGATTTCCATAACAATCGACCAGTCTCAAATGTTCCGTTCTAGAGCAAGGTGACTGAATGGAATGGTGCTGGGGGGGCTGCTGTTCAGCCCCTTGGCCTTTGGCTTGTGTAGTCCTGCTAAGCTTCATCTTATCCCCTATGCTTTTCAGCATCTATATGAAACCACTAGATTAGGTCATTTAGAGATTTGGGCTGGGTTGTCACCAACATGCAGATGACACTTAGCTCTATTTCACACTTCCATCCAATCTCAGGGAAGCTGTAGAAACCATGAACTGGTGTCTGGAGGAAGTTTTGGAGAGGATGTGAGGTAATAATATGAAGCTTAAGTCCAATAAGATAAAAGTGCTACTAGTAAATGGAAGGTGTGACCCGAGACTAGGTTACCCATTCTGGATAGAGTTACACTGCCCTGGAAGGAACTAGTCCATAGTTTGGAAGTATTTTTGGACCCAAGCCTACTGCTGGATTAACAGGTGGCAGCTGTGGCCAGAAGTGTCTTTTATCAGCTTCACTGGTTGACCAGCTGTAGCCATCCTGGGCAGGAAAGATCTGACCACTGTGGTGCATGCCCTGGTTACATCTAGATTAGATTATGGTAAAGCACTCTGCATGGGGCTACACTTGAAAAGTGATTGGAAACTGTAGCCAGCATATTGACGGGAATGGGTCATAGGGATGGTACCATTTTAATCTTGGCCCATCTACACTGGCTCCCAGTCTGTTTCCAGGCACAATTCAAGGTGCTGGTGTTAACCTTTAAAGCCCTACATAGTTTGGGCCCAAAATACCCGAAGGTCTGCCTACCCACTCACAAACCTAACTGACCACAATGTTCATCATCCAAGACCTTGCTTTGGGTGCCCCCCACTGAGAGCCTTCTTGGCTGTGGCACCAAAACTCTGGAACTCTCTCCCCAGAGAGACTTGCCTGTCTCCTTCTGTTGCCATCTTCTGCCAGCAAATTAAGACTTTTTGTTTTGTCTGGTGTTCCCTCAGTGATCTCTCCTTGCCCTATGTTTATGTATGTGTATAGTGTAGGTGAGTAGCCATGTTGGTCTGCAGTGGAACAGCAGGACTGCAGATCCCTGAAGACACCTGAAGAAGGGAGTTCTGACTCTCAAAAGCTTACCTTCTGAAAATCTTGTTGGTTTCTAAGGTGCCACTGGACTAAAATCTTGAAGTATGTATATTTTAATGTACTGTATGTGTATTTTAGCTTGGTTTAAAGTGTTCTAATGATGTGTTTTTGTTTGGTTTTTAAGATGTTTTTATTATGTACTTTTTAATCTGTTACCACCATAGTGGCCTTGATAGGGGCAGAAAGGTGGGGTATAAATTTTGTAAATAAATAAATGAAATAAATTTCAGGGAGCCCCTGCTTTTCTGCTAATAATTGGAGCATTGTTCACTATTAGCTTCCACAGTATGTGTATTTAACATCATTTGTGTTAAATGAATAGGAAATACATCCTGTTCCAAACATTCCAAGCGTCATGTGAAGCTACAAGTATTCTTGCCCCCCTCCCCATATTAGATATTATCTACTTTTCAATGTTTTTGTTCCATTAGTGATCATTTCTGTATTCTGTGTATTCCTATACATCTGGCTCTTTAAAGACTGTTGTAATTAATTGCTATGGTAACTATTATATTCCATACTGGAAAATGATGTTTGTACATATTTATATACAAAATATATGTGTAAACTCATGCTGGAAGAAAACCTGAAAAACATCACTACTTGTGCTAGTAAAATGGGGAGGCTGCCTGCAGATGTGCTTGACACTAATGTAGGCAGGCAGACAGAGATTAGGAGTGGTTCTCTACAAGTGGAGGACCCATAGATTTTATAGGAAAATATTGATGTCAAAATAGAGTCTTGACTGTCCCAAATAAGCCAACAAGAAATCCTGTTCAGGCTGCACATGTGCATGTCCAGCATTCCAGTTGGGACAAGGAATGGCAGCTTGTGGGGGGTGAGGAGAAGAGACATAATACAATGAGGAAATATTTGTAACTGACAAAGTTGCATTTGTCCACATGTTTGAATGCAAGCAGGTGAATAAATGAAGTTGACAGAAAAGGGAACATGGAACAGAAATCTGAAGATAAAAGTTTGTACTAAGGTTTGAACCCATAGTTGGTATGATGACAGAATGGCTTGGCAGGAAGATAAGAAGTGTGGCTAATCACAACCCCTGTAGAGACTGTGATAGCAAAGATGGATAGAAACCAATTTCTGACAGTAGGTAGTAAAAACAATGGCATATATGTAAGTGAAACAAAATAAAGAGAAAGTAGGGAAGAATGAAATACACAGAGAAAGAGAGAAGGAGAATAAATAAAAAAGGAATATAAATGAAAACATTTTAAGATGTGGAAAAAGTAATCCAAGATCTTCTGGTAAACCATAGAAAAGGAGTCTAAGATAAGACACAAGTAATTAATGTCAATAAATTGTAGGAACTTAATTGAGTTGAATGTAATATGTGCCAAGAAAGAGAAACTGAGCAGGGGGAAATGGTTACAGCAGTCAATACTTTCAATAAGTAATTGAAAGTCAATACTTTCAATAAATGTTTATATTAAAAGTGTATACAGTAACTTCCAGGGAGGAAGAATTGTATAAATAACATTAAAAGGAGATAGGAGAAATCTACAAACAGGAAAACATGAAGAAGGCATTCTCATAATAGCAATAACAAAAGCAGAAACATAAGCCAAAAGCAGTCATGAGGGCATACAAAGATGTTCCACTAATATTCCAAAAGAGAATTACACAAAGGTTTGTGGAAAACAAAATTCCAAGAAATCTCAAGGTTTAAATAGACTGAAGGAATGTTTGGTATTAGGTTGTCTCTGAAGACATAGTACAATTTAGAAATTTTACCCAGTATGTTCAAGCAAAGTGGTATAAGAGTTGTATAAACTACATTAAAAATGGGGTGGTAAGAATAATCTAAATACACCATGGAACTTGTATGTAACACTAACCCTAAGCAAATACAAAGATTTCCAAAGATCTCCACTTTGATTTAACTGGGGCTAAATGCATGTTTAGAAAACATATAAGTACCACAATTCTTAATGTCAGAAGTCCATTTCCAGAAAGAGATTTAATCACACCCTGTCAAAAAGCAAACAATTACTCCAATCCCCAGAGAAGTCATGGCACGAGCCAGATGAGCCAAAACCCCACAGCAGGGCCGATTCCAGGGCCGATTCCAGATGACTAACCTTAAGGCGCTTCATGCCGTCCTCTTCCGGATCGCGACGGGGAAAATGCGAAAAATCGCGTTTCCTCGCGCGAGTTTTGCGCGACGGCGCGCAAAACTCGCGCGAGGAAACGCGATTTTTCGCATTTTCCCCATCGCGATCCGGAAGAGGACGGCATGAAGTGCCTTAAGGTTAGTCATCTGGCCCTTTTCCAGAACCACTTTTGCCTCCCAGTCCACCTTTGCCTCCTATGTTCTGTTTCCTATAGCACACTCAGTTTGACCGTACACTTCCCAGTTTGATTAAACCCCAATTTGCCATGATATCTGAATGCAGATGCAACATGGAATTTGTCTCCCCCACCCCCCCTCCAAGCCAGGATTCAAAAGAAGTGAAGGGAGTGCACAAGTACAGCTGTGATCATGCCTGATGTCAACAATCCCCTGGTTACTTAGAATTTGCCAGGACATCTGAATGTAGTCATTATTAATGCTGTCAGCAGAAGGCAACAAGCTGTGGATGTATCTCCCCCAAGAAAGCTCAATTTTCTGGTGATGCTGGAAAAGCTGGATAATACCCTGATTTGGAGAGTGGGGAAAAGGTGTATCACAATTGTTTGCATGTGTTGGTTCAGGGTCTCATTCTGAGACTTAGTGTATTAAAATGGGGCCGCTCTAGACAAAGAGTAGCAACAACCTATTCTAACATGGTTTTAGAGACCAATATAGCAATTTCAAAGCATTGTGATAAGGGCTGCACTGAAGTTAAGAAATGCTGTCATAAGATAAGGACTCCTGGAGTCCTGGCCTCTCGTGTATGGGTCAAGGCTCTTCCCCTCTTTGCAAATCATCATCCCCCCTCTGTAAAATGAGACTGACAATTTGTCTCATATCCCTCTGGGTGTGTGCTGGTGAATTCATCTACAGATAATTCTTTTCCACATGTGTTTTCGTGAGTGCTGCCAACAAGATTTAACCAGTGCAATCTGATGAGTTAAATGGGGCTAATGAGACCTCACAAGGACCCGTATGCATTTAAATGGCTCCCTTGAAGGAAGACTTGAGGAGAGGGCTAAACTGCTGATATTTGATTGAAAGCCCCCCTGGACTCCAGGCCTTTGGGACTTGGGCTTCTTTGCTACTTGCTTCAAAACTCTCTCCATCTAGTTCCATGTTCTTGGCCAGGGACTTAGTATTAGTAGCCTCAGTATGTACCTTCCACCACTGTGGGTCCTGCTGAAGGCCTGAGCACCCTCCACTGGAATACATCATCTGGTTTGAAGCTGAGACAAAGCTGAATGTTCTTGCACAGCTGCTGCACGAATGACAGGCCAAGAGCTGCAGAGACAGAGAACGACGTTCCAGTCTTCGGGCTTCAGGATTCCTTGACTGCCCCAGACTTGGGGAAACAGCCAAGATCCTTAGGAGAGGACAAGAAGCAATGGGCTCAGACATTCTTAAACATGCCTTACAGGGATTGCTGTTGTCAGGATGATCACTAGGCATGGAGGAAGAAAGTTGCTGGTGCTGCTGGCTTTGTGAGAGCTACTGACCTGTGGAGGCAGCATCAGCCATGGCAATTCAAGATGACAGAGAAGCATTTTGATTTTGGCTCCAAGTAGTTCACTCATCAAATTCCACTTGAGAGGCAGGCAAGGAAGACTTCTACAAACAAAGGGCTTTGTAGTTTTTCTGGATATTAATTTGAGTTTTGTGGACTGATCTCATGGTACTGTCTAGAGAGAACGGGCAGACTTATGTTCAGGGCTTTTTTTCAGGGGGAACTCGGGGGAACGGCATTCCAGCACCTCTTGAAAATACTCGGCAATAGTGCTTGAAAATAATATGATTTCAAAGAATCCCATGTGTTTCTTCCTCATTTTCCTCTTGAGAGTTCCGCCACCTCTTTTCCCAGAAAAAAACCCTGCTTATGTTTAATCCCAATACTGCACAAATTCACACATGTGTAACAAAATCATAATCTTAACTGCCAGTAATTGTCAATGAGGATGTTTCTTTGATGAGTAATCCTTCAAAAAGAGTGAGGCAAAAGCTTGAGGCATGATCCATAGATATTCAAAGGGGTAAACACAAAGTTAGGCCATGCTGTGGATACCACATCCAAGGACATACAGGTGGCCTGAGGAATGCTTCCTGTAAAATGGCGTCAGATCTTTATGCAGAAAGACATTTTGTGTTCAACAGCTTTTTATGTAGATTGGCTCCCATCACGTGCTTTGACCACACCATGTCAACAAATATTCTTGATGGTAGCTTATAACAATATGCAGGCAAACCATATGAAGGAAGCCATGATACATGAAATGGCTCTCTTCATTTATTTATTTGTACCCTACTTTTCTCCCTCGTGGGATCCAAAGCAGCTTACAAATAAGAAAATACAATTTAATAAAGAAACAGACAAAAGTGTACCATGTCCAGGGCTAGTCCTGGTTCTGTTGGCCTTGCTGATTCAGGGCCATGGGCTAAGGGCCAAGAACCCTTTGGCTCTTGCTGTTCATGGCTAGTGAGCAACCTCACACTGAGGTTGTTGGGTCCTAGGTGAACTGGACTCTCATGGTATGATCATACAGGGCAAGTCAATCTTAAACCTGCATGGAAGCTTAATGCATAACATCTTCATTGCTACTTGATGTAAAAATATTTACAATACAGTTGCAAAGGTCAGAGGCCACAATTCTGCCCCCACCCACCATGAGTCATTGTTGATGGGTTAACTCAAACGTTTCTTTTCTGGGCATATATTAAAAACTAAATATTATGTTGGGAGGGGGGCTTCTCACTCTCTCCAAGATCTTTGCTTCCTCTAGTAAGCCATCACCACCCAAAATGAAACAGTATTGACCCCTCACCAGCTGTTTAGGAAGCTGCTGATCCTCTTGTGTGTACAAAGTTCTAGCAAGTGGCTGAGAAGAAAGCTCGTAGGTGAGGCTTGAACACAGCTTACTTAACCAAAGAAATATATTCATTGTAGTACAGTAGAAAAGAGTAAGAGTCCAGTAGCACCTATAAGACTAACAAAATTAATGGTAGGGTATGAGCTTTCTGGAGTCACAGTTTACTTCTTCAGATACATTGTAGTACAGTAGATTATAAAATACATAGAGCACAAGAATATATGTAGAAGGAACAGTGTACAAGGCTACAGCTAAAAAAAAGAAAACAAAACGAAAAGTCGTAAGATCTGACTGTCCCTTTAGAATTCTCAAAGATTTAACTGTTCCCAAATTGTATCTGAGGTATCCCCTGCTGGGATCGGTATCCAATA
Organism: Eublepharis macularius; assembly: GCF_028583425.1. Taxonomy (NCBI): domain Eukaryota; kingdom Metazoa; phylum Chordata; class Lepidosauria; order Squamata; family Eublepharidae; genus Eublepharis; species Eublepharis macularius. The sequence goes on along the minus strand of NC_072793.1, from coordinate 95,299,983 downwards.
CTTGGAAAAGTAAAAGCAAGCCCATCCTTAGGACCCTTCATTCTCCATCTCACTGAACCACACACTCAATAGGCTGCAGAGCCTTTTGTACCCCTTTTTCCTAAGGTGGGAGGATGAGTTCCCTCCCTTAAAAATTAGTCTCCCCCAAACTCCATAGTGAGCTGGTCCCTTGCCACGTCAGCCACGTTTCTCATGCCTCTAGTTTTATGATGGAACCAAAAAGCTAAAATAACATCCATCCCAGGATGCCAGTTATAGCAAATGGGTATTTATTGCCCTGTCCTCCTGCTTTCCCAGCTCTGGATTTGAAAGGTGAATCACAGGTAAGGTTGCCAGGTCCCCTCACCCTCTGGGCAGGAGGCTGGAGGCTTGGCACTCACCTTTGTGGATGTCTTCCACAAGATAGGAAGTGCTGCTTGGGCAATGTGACGAGCCCTGGAGTGCTCCTGTGCTTTGCAGCAGTCTGATTTTGACCCCAAACGGGCCTGATTTGGCCCACTGAGGAGTGTGCAAATGTTGCCGGGAGGGCCCTGGAACCTTTTTAACTTTTAACTTAAAAAAAAAAATTAAATTCATTTAACTTAATTCCAGAATTTAAAACAAAGATGATAAAATACATGGAAGAGAGACTCGAGTGCCTGGTGGGAAAGCATCCATGGAACAAGGAAGATAAAACCAGTTTGGAGCAATTGAAAGCCGTGAGGGTGAAGAAGTTATGGTGGAATGATGATGGTGGGCTGAGCTGAGGAAAATGGAGAACATAAGGGTGAGATGGGTTTATAGATTGGTCCTATATGTATAACAGAGTGACAGAATAAGTGAGAAGTGATCATAAACAAGGTGTATGGTATAGGTAATTGGAAGCAATAGCAATGACATGGTAATAGATGCAGCATGCTGAGCCAAGCAGGAAGCAAAAAAGATGCTCCACCGCAGGAGAGAGCAGCTTTGGAATAACTCCTGATTGCTAGGTCTGCAGTCCATTTATGCCCGTTGAAATGCCTGGGACAGCTCTGGATTAAAGGATCTGAGGGATGTTTCCCTGCTGCATTCATTTATTTAAGTAAAAATATTTGTATGCCAAACTTCTTTCTGATCATCTCAGGACCCATGGTGGCTAGAGTTAAAAAGCTGCCTTCCCTGTGACAGTTCTAGTCAGGTCTCACTTGTGAAGGACATCAACCAATATCCACTTGAACGGGGTGTGGGGGTGTGGGGTGAGGGATGGATTATTGTGAGTTTAGAATTGTTAACACTTATGAGAAACCAGGGCTCACACCACATGCTCAAAACACATACTTATTAACCCTAATTTTAAATAATGAGAACCTCAGATGAAGTAGGTTGGTATTTTGATGTTCAATACTTTTTAATTAGGCTGCACAAAATTGTTATAAATGAGAAACTCATGTTCATTGTTTTCCTGATTGTTCATCCTTGATACCTAAAAATATTTTTGGCAGCATGTCTACAAAGGAAGATAACATGGCCTTTTCATATTCATAAACCGAATACTTCCTGTTGAAAGGTTCTGAAGGCTTTTTAACTTCTGAAATTTCATTTCAAAACCCAATACTTATAAAGCAACTCCTCTCTTCTGAATGTCGCAAGCATCTAGTTACCCATTTCTGAAAATTAATAACATACTCAGACTCTGGTTAGGGGAATCTAGACCCAGCAACAGATAGAATTAAGATTTCCCAAGCCAAACTCAGAAACTTTGAGCCAATTTACACATTGCTAGGGTAACCAGTTGCACAGGACTCCAGTACCTTTTAACTCCTCTGCAGAAGAAATGATTTGGGCTTGCACTGTATTTTTCACCTATAAATTCCCTTTTCTGCACTAGATGCCAGTTCTCCTTTGCAGCTGGTCCTCCATAATTCATAGCTGACCAAAACTGTTGTGAAGGGGTGAGGACAGAGGATACAAATGCTGTTGGTGCTGTTTTGATATGGGGTCTGGAAAGAGAGAAACAGGGTTTACGTTTCTGGAGCTGGCTGGAGAAAAGCACTCTTGGGAGGCTGCAACGGCATGTGGTTGTTTGAGAGACAGAGAGATGCTGCTTGAAACTAGCACTGGCTACCTCTCCCACCCTTCAACATGGATATTTGTGAAGAGTAGAGATGGGCACGAACTGAAATACAAACCAAAGTTTGTCACAAACTGGGCCGTTTTTCAGTTAATGAACTGGCAATTTGTTGGAGGGCATTTCTGACAACCCATGACTAACCGTTATGATTTTTAGCCAAGTTCATTTGGTTCGTTTTTCAGTTCGTCACTGCAGACAGCCTCATGCTGATCAATCAGTTTCCTAGGCAACAGAGGGGATGTGCTTTCTGCAGACCTTCTGCTGCCTCGTAAGTGACGTTTTCACAAACTAAACGAACCAGTTCACGAACCAGGCAATTTCATACTAGTTTGTGGTTTGCGAAATGTGATGAACTACAAACTGCAATGAACCACCATTTTCCCAGTTCGTGCCCATCTCTAGTAAGAGACAAATATTACTAAAAATCCCATGAGGATGGCCCTGCAGTCCTTTGGATCTTTTATCGTGCTTCTTTCCCAGTCTCTGCAGGGATCAATGGTAAATAAGATTATAAAGAAGAGGTAGTTATTCTGGTTTAAATTCTTGGAGTAAATCACACTATATATCAAGACAACTGCCATTATGTATGGCGTAATAGATTAATAGGAACTGAACAGTTACCATGGTTTAAAATAGCTGCTAGGGCTAAATTTAAAATATTGTCATTGTTCAATCTTTAACTACACAACTTCCTCACAGAATAAACATACCACTTCCTAGCAATTTGTATGAAAAGAAAAATTATCATGACCAATAGTGGAGAAGAGATAAGATTGGTGGATGTGACTGAGGGTTTTTTCAGCTATTCCACCCAGGCTTTGGAACTCCTAATCTCAGGAAGGCCATTTGGTCCCCTGGCTTTTGACTCTCTGATTTCCTACAAAGATCATTTTACCCTGAAGGTAGTGAGGTAAGGGGTAGACATGCTGCCTAGTTTACTAATATTGGCACTGTGGTCCTTGCAGTCACAAATTTAAATCAAACAGCTTAATAAAATACAGCTTGTTCTAGCCCCATAACACTGTCCCTGAAACTTTCTACTGCTGAAGGACGTTATGCACAAGAAACAATCTCCAGAGTCCTTCTCAGATGTTTTTTTTTCTTTTTTTTTTCAATATCTAACATACAAAACTACTACATACATACATACCCTACAAAACAGTAACTACAAAAGACTACAATAGCACAAGGGATGGGAAGGAAAGGAGAAAAAAAAAAGAAAGGGAAGGGGGGGGAAAGGGGGAAGGTAATCTACAAACACTAAACACTACGTTTCATGTTTTCCCTTCATACTGCCATTATTCAAAAGTTAAAGCTTTATATTATATTGATGGAGTGGTTGACCTTACTAAATGCAAATTACAATTTAAATTCAAATTAAATTTTTCTTCCCCTCCTGGGTCCCGGACACAATTCTCTCTGAGCAGCTGCAGCCGCAGTGCTCATTTCCTCCCCCTCCCCCTCAGACTTCTTCTTTTCGTCTTGCTTGGTGCACTGAAATTCCGGATTTTTATCCTCAAAATCCCTTAGTTGATCTTCTGATAATAACTTGAAAGCTTGATCTTTGTGACTGAACCAGATTCCTTCCGGAAATAACCATTTGTACTTTATTCCACGTTCTCTCAGAAGAGCTGCGAACTTTTTATACTTAAAATGTCTTTTCCGAACTAGAAATGGGACGTCTTTCAATATCTTAACTTTATTACCCAAAAAGTCCAAATCCGCATTGTATGAATTATATAGGATAGTGTCCCGGATCCTCTTAGATGAAAAATCAATGATGATCTCGCGAGGCAACTGACGCTTCATTGCATATTTTGAAGTAGCCCGACGGACTTCCAAAATGGCGCTTTTTACTTCTTCTTTAGTTGCCCTCGCGGGTGTCGCCAATAGCTCCGAGACAAGACCCCGTAAATCCTCATTTTCCTCCTCTTTCACATTCTGGAGACGCAAAATTGTCTGTGTTCGTTCCACTTGTAGCCCGATCAGCTGATTCTCCACCAGTTTGAGCTCTTTATTCGTAGCCTTCACGAGTGACGCACTTTCCCGAGCAGACTTCTCTGCCCCCCCCCGCTGCTTCCTTAATGGTTTTCACTTCGCTCTCAATTAAGCCCACCCTTTGATCTGTTTCATTCAGCTTGTCAACAAAGGGTTTTATAGCTTCACCAACCGCCCTCCGCACTACCTCCTCCAACGACTCTCCCTTTAGGGCAGCCGAAACTGACTTGCCCAGGGCAGGACTTTGTTTTTTTGTTGCCATTTTAGGGGGGGGGGAACCGCCAGCCGGATTCTGAGACTCAGCAAAGGGGAAGAACAAGCCTTCTTAGCTTCAGATCCCACCACTCCTTCACGTACGCTTGTAGTATCAGAAGGGATTCGCTTACTTGCAGGCTCTCGCCTAATTCTGCTCTTTGCCGTTTTCCATGGCCCGGCAGCACTCGAGGCGCCGCGCACGTCTGCCGGCCTCCGTAGGGACAAACGGGCAATTAACCCCCCGCATTGATTCCGGGGGGCTCTTCCCGCAGCGTCCCGGACCCAGCCTCCCTCACTGGGAGTTTTGGGGGCTAATCTTCGCAGATCAGCCGCCCGGACAGGGTGCTCGGGCGCTTCCTCTCGAGCCCGCGAAGAGGAGCGTCCAACATGGCTGAGAAAACGAAACCGAATCCGAGTCCTTCTCAGATGTTTAATTGCATACAGTGAATGTGCATGAGCAGAAGTGGGAACAGAGCAGCAAGCTGTACCCCTAACTTTTATGCCCACAGCAAAGAGAACACATATGGTTCTCTCCATGCAGTCAGGAATCCTGCCTTTTTAGAACTCCTGTTTACTCATAGAACCTATGTACATAGAACATATGTTTACTCATAGAACCTATGTACATAGAACATATGTTTACTCATAGAACCTCTGAACAGGAGCTCTGAAAAGGCGGTGTTCCTGATTGCATGCAGAAAACCATACGTGTGTGTACACAAACACACAAGCATATGTTTCATACACGCTTCAGTTGAAGTGCAGAGCCTGGGCTCATATCTTGTTTATCCATTGCACGTGTTCACTGGAATAGACTGGACTGTTAAAGATCACAGGATCAAGATGAGCTGAGTGGCTCCAGTAGAGGGCACTCAACTGGGACCATGATGGTGGAAAACATGGCAACTGACACGGGCTCAGCCATTTCCTCCACACATGTGGCTGCCAACCTGGTCCATGTGGCATTGCCAGCACCATTGTGGGTTTGCTTGTTCCTGGGCACCAGCAGCCCTCCAGGAACTTTCCTACTAAGGGCCGATCAACCCATACATGTTCAGTCTATGTACTTAGAAAATCTAAAAGATGGTTAAAATTCTCTGCATTCTCTCAACATTCTCTGCTGCAGGATTGCAGAATAAATTGTGCAAATTAAGATTTATTTATTTTTAAAAACTTTTATACACCACCGTTCCCACCATCTGAGAGTATACAAAGCACCTTACGAAAATAGGCATCAAACAAAAGATGCAACTAAAAACACATCAAAATCAATGACGACCATAAAAATCACAAAATCACAAAAAGGTGTAGCCTTGGCCTGAATAGCCCAGGCAAGCTTGATCTCATCAGATTTTGGAAGCTAAGTAGGATCAGCCTAGTATACTAATTGGACCTCCAAGGAAGACCAGGGTTGCTATGCAGAGGCAGGCAATGGCAAACTACGTCTGTTGGTCTCTTGCCTTGAAAACCCCAGCAGGGATTGCCATAAGTCAACTACGACTTGATGGTATTTTCCATCAATTACAGACACAGAGAGGCATTTACAACACAGATTTATACAACCTTTGCAATGGTACTGTTTTACAGTTTCTTTTAAAAAGCACTAGCGTAGGTGTTCTCCTGGTGTTCTTTGTGGGAATATTTCAAAGGCACTGGAACCACTAACATATATGTTGTTATGTAGACATTCCATTACCCTAGTGGAGAGATTCACTGTGTTATTTGGCAAGGGGGTATAATGTAGGAAGCCTTGGTAATGTTGGAAAAGGAGCAAAAGGCCATAGTGAGGTATTGGGCAGATCTCTGGGAGAGAGACTGATCACTGGGAAGTTGGAGGAAGTGATTCAGAAGATGCAGGTTCCAGCCCACTCTTTGCTCCAAAAGGAAGCCGGAGCTGACAGTGGCTGACAAATCTACTTCCCTTATTTTTTCAGCATGTCTACAATAAATGCCAAAGAGGGGCAGAGGGAGCAGAAGATGGTCCCTACTGCAGGTTTTTTCATGTACCCCCCCTCCTCAAATTCTAATTGATGTGACACTTATACAGATTTAGCATACATTCAGCTGTTCAGTACTTTGTAGCATTTATCAAAAATGTTACCATCTGTGAAACAAGCTACAATGCATAACAAAGCTTTCCTCTCCTCTATTCAAGCCTAGTTTTACATGTCTTCTGTTCACAATGATAGAGATCTTTTTATCTGATCCTTTCTTGTTCCATAAAACTCACCACAGACAGTTTTTTTTAAAGTTTGCATTTTGAAAATAAGAGCTCAGAACTTGCTAGAGTTCGTGACAAACCGCATGAATAGATACTGTGTATCATTGGGGGGCTTTTTAAATTTCAGTCGTAACACAGCTGGAAATAAAATGATAAATATTATCCTTGCTAATTTGCCACATATTGTTACTCATTCAAATAGCACTTGAACTCCCTGGTTCTAAATGTCTGTTCTCAAGGATCTGCTGGCAACATTGGCCTCATTTATAACAAGGGACTATGAAGACAGGGGGTGAGGAGGAGGAGGCCTCTTGTGGTTGGCCCCCTTCCCATTGTTCCAGTATTCACATGCATCCTGCAGCAATATGGGAGCTTCCATACCCACGGAGCTGGCAGAAATCCATGTCAGGTGTTATGCTAATGTGGGTCTTAATACTCCTGCTACAAGACATTACAAAAACTGAGAACCTATATAATATTTGCACTTTTTTAATTAAATTGAGCCACTGTTCTACCACACAAAAAGTGGTAGATAGTGGAGAAGCACTTTTTTACTCATGTGTTGATAGTTCTCTCCCTACCTTTGTCTTCCACTACACTTTCCTGGCATTTAAAAAAAAAATATTTTGCCCTTGCTCCAAGGAGCTCAAGGCAGTGCACATGGTGCATCTATTAGCAGCATGTCTATATTCCCCAAACAGCACTGCCAACTAGGGTTGCCAAGTCCTGTGGAGAAGACAAATTGAAGAGGGTTTTCACCTAGAATCTAGAATACACCCTAGAGTCAACCCTCCAAAGCAGCCATTTGCTCCAGGGAAACTGATCTCTGTGATCTGGAGATCAGTTATAATTCTGGGAGAACTCTAAGCCCCACCAAAGGCTGGTAACATAACCACAACTGGTCATGCTGGATCACCTGCCAGCTTGGCTCACACTCTGCTGTCTGGTCATCCTGTGAGCTTTTTGGATATATCTGAGCAAATTCAGACGCAACTATTTAACATGGTTATAGTGCTTTCTTCCACGATCACAGTGCCCTGTCAAAGCCATCATCCTTTCACCTGTCTACCTGTGCTACCTCCAATTTTTAAAAGAAACGTAGTAAAAAAAGGGAGAGAATCCCATTTGATATTTCTGAGTTGAGATTTACTACTTAATTGGCTCTCTGTGTGTTTGGTGGCTGCCCCTGAATTTGGCTAACTTGCAATCACAGTGTGGATAGATACCACTGATTGTATAGGTGTAAAAAGCAGGCAGTGCAATCCCGCTGATGTTGCTCATTGAAATGATGCCTCCGGCAGCACAGACACAAAGGAGATGATTCAGTGCAAGCTGGTTAGTTTAATAACCCATCCATGGTGCTGGAGTATATGTGCCTCTTCTGTGGTTATTGAGGTGATTTACAATCCTAGCAGTAGTTACACCCTTCTAAGACAATTGACTTGAAGGATTTAACTCTATTTAGGATTGCACTGCATGATCTCAAGCTGGGCAAAAGCAGCTGCAGTGGCCTGGCCCAGTAGCATAAGCAGCTTATTTCTCAACAAGTCAGTTTGGTGTAGTGGATAGAGTTACAGACTAGGATCAGGGAGACCTAGGTTTCAATCCCCACTCTGCTATGGAAGCTCAATAGGTGACCTTGCCCCCCCCCTCTCTCTCTTTACCTGGCAATTGTGCTCATGTCTAATTTCACAGCATGCCTAACCTCCAACTCTCCCACCACCCTCTACAGAAACCCTCACTGACTCTCCTGGAAATGCATAAAAAGGGATCTGTTATACGAGTATGCTCTTGCCCATACCTGATACTCCAAACATATTAGCAGTGTGCTGCCAGTCAGTATTTCCTCCACCCACCCCAACATTCTTCCACCACAGAAATTATAATACACTGGTGTGTATTTACAAATATACTGATGATAAATCTCTCCAGTTTGTATGCTTTCCCCAAACATACAAATTATTCAGAAGTAGAGATTGAAAGCATGCAAGTTTCTATTGTGGGCCTAAATGGCCCCAAGAAGTTGTTTTTCAGGTAAAATGTTCTAGTCACAAGGCTCTGTATTGGCAAAATCATCACCCTTGACAGCCCATGGTAGACCTGTCTTCCATAAAGATATCCCCCCTCGCACCCTTGCTGTATTTGACCTGCCAGTGTGGGCCATGGCACCCAAATGTGGTATGCAAGCCTTGGGGTAGTCTAGAGTGTTTGCAAATATCATTTTGGCCTCTGTGCTTACTGATCACAGAGAAATGCTGATGAATGCTTTTCTGCAGTACATCCCAGCTGATGGGAATGATGAAATAATTTTTCACCCCACCCCCCAAGGTAAAAAATGGGAGCATCATATATTATGTAATAGGGCTGGATTATTGATGGAAATGAACATTCTTGTCCATTTCTAAGCTTTTAAATACTTAGGGATTTTAATTATAATGTTCTTTGCATAAAGGATATGGTAAATTCATTGCAGCAATGACAAGGAAAAGTTAATAAGTTTAGTAGGACAATTATTTTTCAGGCTCCTGAGCTTTCTCAAATCTGACAGCTAATGCTTAATAAGATAAGAGATACTGAGGTTTACACCTGCCTGAAGATTTCACCTTCTCCCCTGGAAGCCACTCTGACGGATCTCCTCCTCCAGCATTAAGGGCTGGGATATTGCAAACAAGCATTCTTCTTTGTTATTACTTTGTATACTCAAGGACTGATCCTCACTTTTGAAATCAGGTTCTCAGTTTATTGTTATATATTGATAGGGATCATTAATTCCAAGCGGGGTATGGGCATGTGTCCGACTCTTAAGAGAGTCAGTGACCTGGACTCAAATCCAGCAGATGGAAGTTCAGATCTTGTGTTGTGCTGTTGCAACAGTGAATCTCTCCACTAAGGTAATGGAATGTCTACATAACAACATATATGTTAGTGGCTCCAGCGCCTTTGAAATAGTCCCACAAAGAACATCCGGAGAACACCTACACTAGTGCTTTTTAAAATACACTGTAAAACTGTACCATTGCAAAGGTTGTATAAATTTGTGTTGCAAATGCCTCTCTGGAAAGTACCATCAAGCATTGACTAAAGGGACTGAATTGCACATATATATATATAGGTTGCCTGGCTATCCTGAATGCCACACAGGATTCTGTTCTGGAAACACAAACTGTTCTTGGAGCCTTTTCACTCTTTTAGTGAATACACAGAAGCAGGAACTGGTTGTGGCTAGAAGAAGAGGGATAAAAGGCCCCAGCAGGAAGCAGTTGATCGGCATGCGGAGAGATGAAAGAAGAGAAGAGTTCTGTATTTTGGGGAGATGCCAACCTCATGGAGACCAGAGGGGTGGCATACTTGTCCAGGAACTCAGCAAGAAGCACCTCCTTGGGCACTGATAGGCCAGCCACCCCAAGGCATAACCCAGCAGGAAGGTTGCTGCAGCCAAAGGCCTTGACTAAAGGACATTCTGCCTTCAAGAATCATAGTAGGTCTGCTTGTCAGCTGTGGCCACAACTAGTCACACCTCTCCCCATAGAAGGTTCACAGTGTTACTAGAATTGGTCTCCTTGTGAGTAGGGGGAATTAGCAGCAAGGAGAAGGCTATGTGAGAGGGGTAACAAGGGGGATACTGCACCAATTTTTATGGGGTCCCCTCCCCAAGGAAACTGACAAGATGGGTGTTCTTTGAAATAAAGAGTAATTTTTCTTTAAAGGAGAAAACTCACACACACAAGAGACAAATAAACGGTTCACACAAGCACACCAGAGTCCTAGGAAATTAGCCAGAGTTTGGAATAGAATGAGGGATTCAGGATATAGTTACCATCAGAGGAGTAGTGTAGTCCACGAAGGAAGAGGGCTTCAAACGTTCTGCATCTTTGGCCAAAGAGGAAGGCTCAGAGAGAGAGGGTCTGAGGGATCAGTGCTAAGATTCAAAGTAGGTGCCTACCATACTGCTTGACTTGATTAGGGCAGAGCTAGGGTTCTTACAGTGCTGGATGTGCCTTGAGGCTGGAGAGTGACTTCAGCTGTTAGGACAAAGACCTTAAAGGCCACCTCCTGGGAATGACAAAGGTTTGAGTATCTTGATTGGTGCTGCCTGGGTGTGACAAAGAAAGCAGATTGGTGTCTTACAAAGAAATGGCAGTTAATAAATGTTCCTGGAGCTTAGCTGATGAATTTAGAGATTTGATTAAATGTTCCTAGGAAGAGTTTTAAACTTATCAGAGCTGATTGCTGGCCCTTGATTTCAGGGCAGGATTTAATCAATGGGAAGAGAGGAGTTTGGAATGTTCAGGGTGGTGACTCACAAGCACCTCTATTGTCAAGATGGCACATTCTGCAGTGTGGGGAGGCAGGAGCCAATCACGCCCAATCACTCGGCTTTGCATACACATTCCATGCATGACTCATTCTCCCGGGTGGGATCTGGCAATGCTTTGCTCAGTCAGTTGGGTCTCTAATGAGAATTAAGGTGCACCAGATTCAAAGAGCTTATGATTTTTATATCATAAGCAGCTATTAAAGATGGGGGAGGCTGGGCGGACTGCTCGCAACAGCACTGGAGAGACCCTTTGCCTCTGTCTCTAAATAACTGCTGCTAGCTAGGATAGGGCTACCTAGTTAGGTGCCAGTAATGAAAAAAGGGAAGGAAGAATCCAGAGAAGATGCATTGCTTTTCTGGCATTTATAAAGTGGGAGAGGATGGGCCACAGCCCAATGCATGGTTTAGCCAAAATATCTGAGGGCTGATACTGGTAACTATAGAGAACACAACACCAGAGCTTCTCACTAAGGCCCCACTAATACTCAGTTTTGCTTAGATAGGGTTTCAAAAGCACACAGAATACTTTTATATAGCTAGCAAAGGGTTACCTATTCTCTGCCTCATTATGGATTAGCTGCTTGACTCGATCCAGGCAGTCCTTGAGGGAATATGTGGCAGCCACTGTGTGTTTACTGAGGGGCAATAATTTCACATGGCAGGTAGCCCAGTTCAGCTCCATGCCTGTTGCAAATGTAGCCATTTTTGGCATGGAACCTCTGGAAGAGACAGCAGTCAGTCCTTTAGGTGAAAGGAAACATACCTTTAGGAAACAGATGTGGATAATCTTTTTCCTGGAAAGGTTTCCACTCACAGGGCAGCATCCAAAATTCATTAATTTCTAATTTAATGCAGCAAAAGTAATATTAGGCATGTAGGCACACAACATGTAGGCTCTGAAGTAATTCTGGGGAATGGATTGAACATGAGTTCTGAGTGTGATGTAGCAGGAAAAAAGAGCAACCTGCCCCTTAACCAAGCAGTAACCCTCTATGTTGATATTAGTGAGAAATGCTGTATCTCCTGCTGCTATACCCATTTTGTAAAAGGCGCTGGAAGGATGCAAAGGGAAGGCTTAAGAATTATGTGAAGGCCAAATACGATTAAGCTTTAGTTCATTCAAGGAAGACAGTTGGCCTCCAGATATTAGTCCACATTTGTCCTATTTAAAAATGCTATTAAGCTGTTGGAATTAAGCTACTTTATTTTTTCTTGCTATGTTCATGTACAGCCCAGAGTTATGTATGTACAGCGGCGGGCTGCCCAGGCACAGGAATATCTTTATGTGCTTAGCCACACCAACTGATAGTTGACCTATATCATGAACCACATGCACAGCCCTGAGCACTAGACCCAATGATCTAGCCTTGAGATCTGCATGCAGAGCACCCCTCTGTGTACATGCGGTCTTGAGCCATCAAGCTTGTTTACACATACACTGCATCCTCTTTAAATCAAAGAATTTCTGTTCCATTTGGCACCTTTTTTCCTATGAAGCTGCCTTAACAGTTGCATGGCTGTGAGAAAACAACTTTTCAAAACATGGAGTTATAGTGATGAGGAAAGTAGCCTTTGTTGAATGTTTTGCTACTAAGTAGGTGTTAAAGGCACAGGAAGTGCTCTTAGAAAAGGTGGCAACAACTGTAAGCAAGATATATTGTCGGAGGCTTTCACGGCCGGAGAAGGATGGTTGTTGTGGATTTTCCGGGCTGTATTGCCATGGTCTTGGCATTGTAGTTCCTGACGTTTCACCAGCAGCTGTGACTGGCATCTTCAGAGGTGTAGCACTGAAAGACAGGGATCTCTCAGTGTCAAACTGTGGAGGAGATGTTTGCATCTCCTCCACAGTTTGACACTGAGAGATCTCTGTCTTTCGGTGCTACACCTCTGAAGATGCCAGTCACAGCTGCTGGCAAAACGTCAGGAACTACAATGCCAAGACCACGGCAATGTAAGCAAGATCTTTATATAAATGGGGCAAATACTTAATAGGTGGTATGGAATACTTGGCAATTTCACTGCATGCAATAAAATCAATATTATGTATTTTCTAGATGCTGCATCAACAGAAAATAGATTGACCTGCCCGTGCCCATTTACAGTCGCCTGAGACACCCCATTGCACCAGAGAGCTCAGGACAAGGAAAATGCAGCTGCCAGACATGAACTCCCTAACAGTCTCCCACAGAATCTGAGAGTGAAAGAGACTGGGGGTGGGGAGGGACAACACATTACAATATTTATAGGAGGGAATGTCAATATTACAATTATGCTGAGCAGAGTAAAAATGTCTTCAGGCTGCTTCAATATATTGAGCATCAAAAGGAAAGACAAAAGGCAAAATCAAGGTCTGAACACAAGAAATCTCTCCCAGGAGGGAAGGTAACATCTGTCTGGGGAAGACCTGTTCCATTTCCATGATCCACGTTGTTCCAGCTGGCGACAAGCCTATGAAATAGTGACTCTTGTGCTGCTGCAGGAATGCATGCAGAGGACCTGCTCAGCCAACTTGAGACAGGCACAGTTGCTGAGGCAGGATCATCTTTCTGATTTTCTTTCCTGGTCCTCGGTGGTTTTATGAATTCCAGACTGCCTGTGCTTCGGAATGCCCCCTCCTGAGTTTCAGGGCTCATGCTCAAAAGGCACAGATGGAAACCAGATCCTAACAAGCAGCATCCTGCTGCTGTGCTTTTTAAACAAGACATCAAACATTGTTATGCCTCATCACTCACTTCCTCGTGTTTCGCCTCCCTGCCTTGGCTCTCCATTGCATCAGGTCTCATTTAGGGGAGGGGAGAAGCTTTTTCTTGAAATCAAAGTTTGGCTCAAAAATGTTACAAAATTGCTGCACTGCTTTGCTACAGCAAAGACATTTACTTTCTACGAGATAAAACTAGTAAAATAAACAACCTGTTTTGCTGCTGGATCTGTGACTGTCATCTAGAAAGGGAGTCATAGCTTAGTGGAAGATCACATGTTTTGCATGCAGATAGTCCCAGGTGTTTGGTGATAGATTTATCTTTGTGATGGTGCTCTGATGGTGCACTGCTCACTTTAATAGAGGCCCAATCTGTGGAAATGGGCAGTCAAAACTTTTCAAGGCATGGAGGTAAATAACATCCTATTAAGCCTCTGTTGAACTGAGAGACCTTTTTCCCCCTCCAGGGTGTTAGTAGTCCTACTTCCCAGTGTCATGTATTTGACACCAACTCCTTGAGATCCCTTATTAAGATAACTCTATTCTCCAGTACCTTTGATAATTAATTTGTATTGCTGCTTCAGTTTTCTCTATGTTTGTGTGAATTTTTAGTATTAGAGTTAATTTATAATCTGTATGCTTTAGAAATTATTTTGTAAGATGTTGTCTTCAAGTTAGAAAGGCAAAGTTAAAATATTTTAAATAAAATATGTTTATAGTGTGATAGCCCCCCTGGATCTGCATCACTAATACCAGACCTTTAGAATCCTTAATGTTGAGTTTGGAGATGGAGCAGAAAATGTTCCCCACATAAACAAATCCAAAACTGCTCATTCCATTTGATCTCTGCTCACTCTGCTTTTTTTCGTGCTGATGCTACTACACAAAAGATAATATTGCTTAAACATTTGATACCTTGGGCATAAGTTCTTTTTTCCTGGATTAAACTGAAGACTTTTTATTTTTACCCTGTAACAAGTTATAGTTTTTCAATTAGCTTTCAGAATAATGGGCAAAAATCCTTCTTGCATCAGTTTTCTGAAGTACTAGTTATATTTAGTGCTTGATGCTTTAGATTCCAGTCCAAAGGCAGTATACCTCTGAACAGCAGGTGCTAGGGACAAGCAGGAGGGGAAGGATGTGACCTTCATGTCCTGTTTGTAAGCTTCCCAGAGATGACTCCCTGGTTGGAAACTGGTGCTGGACTAAGTAGACCTGTGATCTGATTCTTTGGGGTTCTTCTTATGTAATTGGCCCAGTATTGCCTCCAAGCATCCAGTCCTTCTATTCAACAAATCAGGGCTCAGAAACAGAGCGATGTTTTCTGAGCAATGGTGATGCTTCTGGGATTCCACCACTTCTGTCAGCTGTAGCTCAGAGTCCCTTGGGAAATATGTGCATTGCCTTATTCTTTGGGCTACTCTTCTGCTGATATATGGGAGGAGGGGTCATTGCTGTGTGGAACCTTTATGTTCTGTATAGGCAAAGAGTGGAAGATGCATCCAATGTGATGGTTTTAATTTTTCAAGTCACATTTTAGTCTCTCACACAGAATGGTGTTTCCCACTTTGACACAGTGGGACACTGCTCAAAAGGTTCCTATTGATACTTATGGTAAGAGAATCCTTAGACCAATGTTGGGTTAGCTCTCACGCCAGCATATCCCCTTCCCTCATTAAAGGGTTTCAGATATGGGGCGCTTGTTACCTTGCTTCTGTTCCATTCACATCTCTCCAGTAGCTTTTTAAATGAAGACTATCCTAGCTCCGCCCCTTGCTTTCCATGTTGACAAACAACAGCAGATGATGTTAAAAGGTGGAGCTTTACAGAAAGGTATGAGGGAGACAAATATAGAACATATGAAGAAGACTGCCTCAGATCTAAGTATTTTTATTTTATTTTATTTTATTTATGTCATTTATAGTCCGTCTTTCTCACTAAGACTCAAGGTGGATTACATAGTATGAGATTAGTACAATCAATATCAAGGACATTTCCATAAACAATACCATAGGGTAAATAAATACAAGTTTACAAATACATTACATTAGCAAGAATCCAATACAGAGTTGAAGAAATGCTGAAACAGAGCATAAACAAGCATGGGTAGCACACAGGAGCACATACTTAAGCAAGAGGTAGGACACAAGGCAACATAGTGGTGAAGTCTATGGTTTAAACCTGTTAGTGAAGAATCTGAGACCCCTTCCCTACAGTATAGCCCTCCTATCTGTGTAAAAAGCCCTTTTGAATAATTCAGTTTTGCATTGTTTGTGGAAAGCCAGGAGCATGGGGGCTTTCTTGACCTCCTCAAGCAGGCTGTTCAACAGGGTAGTAACATGGAACAGACTGGAGTGGTACTCTGCTAACATCTGTTCTTGCTGCTTCCCATGATGTTCCTTCATTACTACAGCAAAGAGATACATAGATGAGCTGAAACTCAAGAAGCTGCAGCAAATTCTTTTTGCCTCCAAAAGAACATGTCTTGATGGGCTCTTTCCTGCTAGTTATGGGTGTCTGTGTGCAATGGGAAATGAAACTGTCCTGCTAAAAAATTTCACTATGCCTCTTCTGGGGAGAAGAGGAACTATTGCCCTACTTCAGCATGACTTGTTGAATCCCTATAATATAAACCTAGACACATCCCATGTGTATGACTCCCACCTTAGATTCATTGTGCACTCAATGACTGAGATCAACATGCCAGACCATTCTACTGATGGGATCATTTGCTGACAGAATGTACTGGAGGCCGTGTACAGAGCACTACAGGTACCCATAGCTCCTGTTTCCATCATTGCCTGATTTTAAGGAACCCTATCTTGCATCTTCTTGGCCTCCAGAAATCTGGGGGTTTCTGACTTTTCATTCAACTACCTCTGAGACCACCCTGCTCTGATGGACTGATCAGTGTCTCTGTGGTTTAAAATAGTGTTCTTTCTATATCTATCAGGACGACCAGACAACCAGGAAGAATAAATGGTATTAAGGGGGGGGGGGAATAATCAAAACTGTCAGCGTAGTCTCCCCCATCCTTGTCCTTCTTGTCTCTCTCATTTTATTCCTCTTCACAGCTACCCATAGATTAAATAAGTCCCTCTGAACTTGTTAGTGTATTGCAGCTACAGCTGTGGCAAGCACCCAGGAGCCCGCAGAAGGTAGGAGCTGCAGTGCATCAATTATTGAGGCAGTGTGCTGGGCTCTCTGACAGCTGAGCCATCTATAATACATAAAAAGCAGGGGAGAGGGAGAGGGAAGGATGGGGTCCTGACTCACACAAACTTCACGTGCAATGGACATTCAGTATATAAGTTAGGGAGAAGCTTGTCTCTTAGCTTGTCTCTTGAGGCCTGACGGTTTAGGAGAAAAAGATGGAGTGAAGGTGAGGGGAGCAGGAGAAAAGAATAGAAGCAAAAAAAAAATCCATGATACAGAGAATAAGGGAAATTAATTTTCAGATCTATTTATTTTAATGTAACTGATAATGGGAAAGGAGGTAAGATGGGGGCTGTAAGGGAAAAGCAGAAGCAAAACAGCTGATTTTGTTGGCTCAGCACAATGGGCTTCTTTGACTGCAGTACAAGCCTGTGATTTATTTAGAGACCAAGACTCTAGCCAAACTTCTTTTGTTCAATATTTAGTGTCTTTCATGTCTAGGAAAGAGTGGTTACAGGCTCCATGAGGAACAGACAAGAGGCTGCTGTTATTGCAGGAGCAGAAATGAGGCAATTTTGGAGTGTGTAGTGATCTGCCATCATTGAATGGCAATCCTATGCCCACCTGGTGACTTTCACCGTCTGAAAGTCCTTTCCGATTTTATTTTCTCTTTACACTTCACAAGATCACCTTGTTGCTAACAGCAATGGCAACATCCCCCGGGGCAAACTATTTCCATTGGCCAAAATGTTCCATTGGGACATTCAATAATACAATAGGGTATATAGACTGCATAAATTTGAAAGCAAGCAGAAAGCTGATACACAGCCAAAACAAAACAGAAGCAACTTAACATGACATACTGTTAGTCTCTTGACCATTTAAGTCATGCTACGCAAAAGACTGCATGGAAGAGTCAGCAGAGTGCAAAAAAAAAAAAGGCTGTGAAGTAAAGATCCCTTATAAGCATCTCCTTTCCATTTCCCCATTGACTGAAAACAGACTCCACTTGACCAATGAAGCTCCCCACTTAGAGAGGTTGACACCAGCTCATGAACTGCTCTCTGCTGAAACATTTCATCTTTTTTAATTCCAAGTTTCTGAGTGTTTTCAATTTTAATATCTAATTAGTGACCATTTGTTCTCTTACCTCCTCTTTCCTAAAGACCCCCCACTCCAAGAGGGGGGCTCATAGAACAACCCTCACTACCAGGAAGAGGGGGGCTGATATATCTCTTTGGAAGAGAAGGGCTCATAGAACAACCCCTCTTTCCCCTATGGGACCGGCTGGCCAGACAAACAAGAGTTGGCTGCAAGCTGCAGCACCTTGACTCGCCACTGGCCTTCGCAGGGGAGCCTTCCGAGACGCTCCTTTGCTCCCAGGGATGGGGAGGGAAGTGGCTGCCTGCCCTAGTAACCCTGACAAGGGCCAGCCCAGGTTGCTGCCTCACCTGCCCCATGTGAAGAAGCCTGAGACTCACCTTCACCCCCACCTTGCCCATGTGGCCACTCTGTGGCTCCTGCTGCTGGGCTCTTCACCTAGCTCCACTGGGGGTGGCAGAAGTAGTTGTCCCCCCTGGGTGCTCCTCCTTCTCCCCCTCAGCGGGTGCCTCCACCAACACCACCTTGAAGTTGGTGGGCAGGACAGGGGTCCTTTCCCTGTGGGGTGGCTGAGGGGGGAGCGCCCCACTGAGCTGCTTCTTTGTCGCCAGCCAGCTGTGCACCTCCAGCCAGCCGTACGCCTCTAGGTGCCTCCAGCCAGCTGCGCGCTTCCTTCCTTATCTTGCCCCTTGCTTGGCACGGTGGTGGCAATGGGAAGAGCAACAGGAGGGCGGCTTTCTCTTCCTTTCTTCTCCCTCCTGGCCTGCCTCTCAGCCAGCCAGGTGGTGGTGGCACCTCAGGAAGGAAGATAAAGAAAGGGAAGAAGAAAAGACATGGAAAGAGAAAGAGAGGGAGTGAAAGAAAAAAGGAAGCAAGGAAAGAAGGAAAGAAGGAAAGAGGGAGGGAGGGAAAGGCCGGGAAAGCAGGCAGCCCGGGAGAAGCTCCACCCAGAGAGACGGCCCACGGGTCTTTGGGTGCTGGGGGCGGGGCCACCAGTCACGTGATCTCTTTTCAGATGTGATGGATCTCAGATCAGGGGAGATCCGCCTGAAAAAAAGCCCTGCTCATGACTTTTTAGTTCCTTAAAAGACAGCAAATAAGATCTTATGATCCAGTTTTGGACAGATTTCATTGAAAAACAGCTGGAATGATATTTGGATAGAAAGCAATCTGGGTTCTGTTCTGTGTCAGAGATGATACGGTAGTTCACTTCTTCCCCTTTAATGTTATTTCAGAACTGTTGCTCAAGAACTGCTGAACATATTGTCCTGGCTTTGAGTCTGTAGAAGACAGGGGTACTTACTCAGCTGAATCCAAGACCTAGTTATGTTTGTTCTCCAGTTACCATAGCTGATCATTCATTTGTGCTTGTTGAAAAGTTCATCTCTCGCCTTGGCCAAACTCTTTTCAAGAATGCTACTAACAAGGATGAAATTAGCTGCAGCATTTACAAAGCATCTGCTGTTTTTGGAACATGTAATAAGGATCTCTGAAGTAGGTGCAGTAAAATTATTTTCTAGTATGAAAGACTACCATTTACCATTATTGCTGTTAGCACTGTGAATTCTAATTCCTGTAGTTCAGTTCATGCGGCCCCCTTGCATGCATGGCACTGACAAAACTACAACATTCTCCAAGACATCTGTGAAGTGAAAAAGGTAAACAAGTCAGTCTGCACCCTATGTGAAACCAATGCTCCTATCAGTGTAACCAATAAAGCTGTGGCCTTTTCCTACTCCAGCTGTTGCATCCTGTCCATTTGTTGCCTTGCCCCCTCAACCTTGAGCTGGCTCCACAAACAAGACAACAGCCCTTTGATCCATGACATTTTTTATTCCATTCCAATAGTTGTGACTGTGAGTCTCTTAAGCTGGACCAGTATGTGGTAAAGCATTTCAGCCCACATTTCCTCTTCCTCTTGCCTCCCCTACAGTATCTAGTAAAACAAAATGCATGACATGATAGCAATACATTGTGAATTTACCTGACCCTACAAGTAGCAAAGAATGAACAGGAGTGGTAAAGAAACTTGCTGTAAAGTGATGTCACTTTACATACTATTTGCATTATTACAAGAGGAAGAAAGATAAGCAAGAGATCCTTAATATTTAATTACAGTCTAAGTGTCTTTCAAGGGAAAGGTTAAATGCAGTGGGGATGCGTAAAAAGACCGCCTATTATCAGCTGAGACAAAATTCATGCTAAATATCTAGTTAGATCATGGCTAGATAAAACTGTAAAACATCAAGGAATATATTGACCGTCATTTTCCCTCAGTTTAAAATGGCTGCATCCTAACATGATAGTACATTGCTTCACTGAGAAATCCAAATATTTATAAATTATAAGCGAAGGCCCTTTTCTTTCAGCATGGAGAATGACAGCAATATGTGGAGGTGTAAAGGGAAGATAGTACTAATGGAAGTTTGTGAACATTGTCCTTTTTTCCCTCTAAGAGGCACACGTGTTTTTAGGCACAATCTGTAGATATATTTAAGATCAAAGGTAGCCCATGGTATGCCCTTTTGAGGGAAAAGACCTCACAGAAGTTTGGAGTCAAATAACATCAGAGTGAATTTAAAAAGAATCACAACTACTTTGGTTTCAATTAGACAAGGGACTTAGAAATGAATGTGCAGGCAAATTAGTGGTTATTGTATTAAGTATCTGTATATTGTGCCTGGTGAAACAGTGTACTGAATTTGTGTAAAATTTAAACACTACAGATTTGTGTACAGACTAGACATGGGCACGAACCAAAAAAATTAACGAACCAGCGCAGCGTGGTTTGGTGCAGACCACGATCCCGAACTCCCGAAATGCAACGAACATCTCCTGTTGCTGAACCGAACCGGATTGTGGTTCGTGGAGGCCAAAGTGGCAAGCAAGAGCTCTGTCCCACTCCACTGCTTGCAGAAAGTGAAACCCAGCCTGGGAGACCATGGCTATTTATAAGCATGAGTCCCATTCAGCAACACAGGAGGTCTGTGTTTGGCCATCAGAGCTGCCTATCAGGGTTTGCAGGGATGAGATTGGAGTGCCCATGGCTACAGAACACCCCCTTCCCCCTCCCTCCCCTGGGTGTCTTCTCCCAACTTGTAACTGCTTTGCAGCTCCGTGGTTGGAAGGAAGCCCTGCTGATCAAGGAAAGCTGGGCTTCCATTCGGGTTTCCAGGGTGACAGAAGGAGGGCAGACAGAGCTCAGGCATTCCCCTGGCTCCATTGCCAGGGGAATAGATTGCTGGCACCTGAGTGTCTGGCTTCCCAAACCACGCCCGAATGCCCCAAACCAGGCCTCTCCTGACTGCTGGTTTGTTGGCCATGGCCGATCACGATCCGCTGGGTCACGATTGCGCGATCACCATTTTCGTGGGTTTTTGAGGTTCATAATGCAGTTCGTGCCCATCTCTAGTACAGACCAAGTTAGACTGTACAAGCAGGATACCCTATTAGAGCTTTTTTAAAATCCCAGTATTGTTTAGGTTATATGAATCTGTGAGGGAGAGCAAGATCCACTCATGCTGATCAGAACAGTCACAGGTTCATTTTCTTCCCAGCTAGCACCTGTCTTAAAGACATTTGTATCCCAAACCAAATAGTAAACTGAATATCTTTCTCCAGATAATTTTTCTAGTAGCACGCATTGCTACTTGGAGCAATTGCTTGATGTAGCTCTGTGGTAATGCTGTTCCCTATCCATTGCAAGTACAATTAATATGGTTTGGGTGTCTTGTGTTGTTGCTATCGATAGTGTCAGAACTGAAAGACTGGACCTGATTTCAAGACATCGGGGAATTTCTTTCAAGTTATGTAAGGACTCCTTTAAGACTAGCTTCAAGAGATGTTTTATACTGTTTCCCAAATAGGCAGTCTCCTAATTAATTGGGGGAATTAGCTTAAAGGAGACAAGTGAGAGGGAGGACTGGGATTCTCTACCTATGTTTACGGGATTATTCCCTTAAGAGAACTCTTGAAATAAAGCAGGCAGATGTTCAACCAGAAAGGTTTTTTAATAAAAGAAAAAGAAAAGGACAAACATACAGAAAACCACACACAGCACACATATGAGGCTAAGTAAGAGAAAATCAGGGAGGAAAGGCAGAGAAAGCAGTTTCAAGGAAGGCAATAGTTACCAGTCGTGAAGACAGAGGTCCTTGGAGGCAGCAGTGAAATGACAGAGAAGAGGCCCAAGCAGATTTGGGAGCATGCATTTGGATCCAAAAACACACACACTCACTAGCGGCTAGGGAGTCCAGACTGGAGATGGGCACGAACTGGAAAAAAACCAAAACCTGAATGATGAATTTTCATGAACTTGCCCCCAGTTCGTGAACTGGTTCGTTTGGTTTGTGAAAATGTCACTTCCAGGTCAGAAAATCATCACTTTTGGGTCAGCAGGAGGTCTGTAGGAAGTCCATCCCCTGTTGCCTAGGAAACATATTAATCAGCACCAGGCTGTCTGCAGTGACTAACCCAAAACAGAACCAAACAAATCAATCTAAAGTTTGTGGTAGTTCGTCAGAAATGGGATCTGACGAACCGCTGTTTCGCGAACCACGAACCAGCTTGGTTCGTTATGAATTTTGGTTCGTATTTTGGTTCATGCCTATCTCTAGTCCAGATACAGGGCAAAATGCTCTATCCAGGGATGGGAGCAATTGTTTTCCAAAGTAGCTCCTGAACTCTATACTTCCAGCCAACAGTGAGAGAAAGAGTGTAAACTAAGCAGAGACTCCACCCCATGAAACTAAAGCAAGTCACACAAATATTGGGGGGCAGGGGAGCAAGCCATTCCACTATAATATATACAATAAATTATAAAGTATGCAATAAATATACTACAGGGACCAAATGCACAGATTTTAGCTTCCTAGTGCAAAACAGCTTTGAGTTGACTGGCCATATTGAGACTTCTGCATGTCGTGATTTTAGGTATATTGCTAGTATGTCAGCATTCAAAACATGGCAGAAAGATCCCCAGAGGGTCATCTTTCTAAACGAAATGTGTATTTTTCTGCACTCATTTGTGATAGCTGCTATCAGAATTCTGGCTACCAAACAAGGACCAAAAAATATGTTCATACTGCCTTTTCTTGCTCTACATTAGGTACGTAGAACACAAATGGAAGTCTTTAAATAGGATCTACTTCACATACATACACAATGTTCCATGTGTAACTCTGACCTGGAGGAGAGTATTGTCACTGAAGAGAAAAGCAAGGTTCAAAAAGATGAGTTCTGAGGGTTTGAAGTTGTATGGCTTTGCCTGTAGAATGATTGTACCATTAAGTACAAAACTCAAGCTTGTGTGAGAAACGTCAGAAGTGCTTTATTTGCCAGACAACAATTGAGTGAAGCACACTGGGCTATTTTTACTGAGATTAGCCACAAATGCTTTTAAGCTTACAATTGCCCGTGAGGAATACAAGGATTTCATTTTGTTAGTTTTGAGGCTGTTCCAGCTTCTGTTTGCAGTCTGGCAGGAGTTAGAATTTAGGCAGAGAGCTTGTTTTCCTTTAAGGGTTACAGCTCAGAGAGGGACTCTGTCGGGGGCTGGGCCAGCCCAAGCAGAGTAGTCCAAATGTGGTCCAAAGTCAGAGCACAGGTCCAAAACCAGGGGTGAGTCCAAAGGCTAAGTCAGGAGGTCCATAGGTCAGTCAGTTCGAGGGCTACACATTAGCAGAGTCAAGGCACTGTCTGAAAGTCACAGAGCAAGGCAAGGGGTAGGGCAAGGGATGGACAAGGGGCAGGGCAAGGTTCAGTGGAGTGATTGCAGCAGGAACAGAATTCCAAGGTGTTAGAATCATAGAGTTGGAAAGGGCCATACAGACCATCTAGTCCAACCCCCTGCCCAGTGCAGGATCAGCCTATGCTATGGTGCAGAGTGCAAACTGCCTTTAACCATTGGAGCCCTAGGGCACAGGTAACATATGGCCTCAGCAAAAAAAAAAAAAATTGACAGGCCCCTAGTCCCTGTGGGACCCCTAGGCTTCAACCTAGTCAGCCTTATGAATAATACAGCCCTGGCAAGGAACCTCTCTCCAAAATATTTAAAAGCAAGACAGTTTGTAGAGCCTCTGTTGTTACATTTTAAAACACACTGGATGAACCTCTTTAGAAAGAAAAGAAAAGTGTCTGGGAAAAACTTAAGGATTAACAGATGCATTGAGACATGCATTTTTGTGAATTATAGCCCACTTCATCAAGTACATGAAATCTGTCCTAATCAGACATCACAGGCTATTGCATTATTGTTGTATTATAGCAATAATTTATAATTTGATTTTCCTGTGTAGAAGCAAATCTAGTAGAGACTGATTGCTATAATATAATGATAGTGTGATATCCAAGGATGTACAGATGCCGCCACATAGAAAATATAAACAATGAAATGAAAATTCAGTGGTTATAATCTGTGACATTTTTATACAAAGCTTTAATGTACATATGAGTACATTAATGTACACAGTGAAGAATCAAAGTAGACATAGGCACGATCGGAATTACGGTCTGAAAATTGCCCCGATTTTGGCGTTTGTGCCATCAGGACCGGGCTGATCGGTTCCGTCCATGGCTCCCGGTTCAGCGCTCGGGTGGGCCGCTCTATCGGGTCTCGATCAGATTGATCAGTTTATGCTCAGGATTGCAGTCTGCAGACTGTCTTGCACCAGCCATCTGTTCCCGAGGGAACGGAGCCCCGTGGAAACAGAGCCTGGGGAATGCCGGAGCTGTTTGCCCTCCTTCTGTCGCCCTGGAAACACGAATGGAAGCCCAGCTTTCCTTGATCAGCAGGGCTTCCTTCCAAACACGGAGCAGCCAGAAAAGCGCGCACCCGTCTCGTCCATTTGGGAGAAGAGAGGGGAGGGCGGGCAAAGGGGGTGTTCTTCTGTAGCCATGGGCACTCAAATCTCATCCCTGCAAAGCCTGAGAGGCAGCTCTTAAGGCCAAACACAGCCCTCCTGCGTAGCAGACCCAGGCTTTATAAATAGCCATGTGCTGCGCAACAAAGTTTCACTTTCCGCTTGCGGGTGGACTGGGACAGAGGCGAGCTCTCGCTTGCCGCTTTTGGAGAGAGAAAGCGCAAGAGAGAGAGGGAGGGAGCTTTAGCTTTGGGGTTCAGCGGATAGGGAATTAGGGAATAGGGAGCTATCTCCTCTGGTTCCAGGGCTGCCGCCTAGCTCTGGGGCCAAGCTCGGTGGGCACCTCGGCTGAGGGCTCAGATCTGGGGGGGAGTGTTGCAGCTGGGGTTGGGCTCTATTCCTATTCTCTCTCTCTGCTTCCAGGGCTGCCGTCTAGCTCTGGGGCCAAGCTCAGTGGGCACCTCCTTGGCTGAGGGCTCACACAGTATTACACACCTTCGTAGTGCCTGGTCAGTGGTCACTCTGGTCTGGGGGAGTGGTGGTGGTGGGTGGGCCAAGGCTCTAGTTTATTCCCTCTCTCTTTCTCTCTCTGCTTCCAGGGCAGTCGTCTAGCTCTGGGGCCAAGCTCAGTGGGCACCTCCTTGGCTGAGGGCTCACACAGTATTACACACTTTCGTAGTGCCTGGTCAGTGGTCACTCCGGTATGGAGGAGTGGTGATGGTGGTGGGTGGGCCAAGGCTCTAGTCTCTTCCCTCCCTCTTTCTCTCTCTGCTTCCAGGGCTGCCGTCTAGCTCTGGGGCCAACCTCAGTGGGCACCTCCTTGGCTGAGGGCTCACACAGTATTACACACTCTGGTGCCTGGTCACTCTGGTCTGAGGGAGTGGTGATGGTGGTGGGTGGGCCAAGGCTCTAGTCTCTTCCCTCCCTCTTTCTCTCTCTGCTTCCAGGGCTGCCGTCTAGCTCTGGGGCCAAGCTCAGTGGGCACCTCCTTGGCTGAGGGCTCACACAGTATTACACACTCTGGTGCCTGGTCACTCTGGTCTGGGGGAGTGGTGATGGTGGTGGTTGGGCCAAGGCTCTAGTCTCTTCCCTCCCTCTTTCTCTCTCTGCTTCCAGGGCTGTCGTCTAGCTCTGGGGCCAAGCTCAGTGGGCACCTCCTTGTCTGAGGGCTCACACAGTATTACAGACTTTTGTAGTGCCTGGTCAGTGGTCACTCTGGTCTGGGGGAGTGTTGTTGGTGGTGGGTGGGCCAAGGCTCTAGTCTCTTCCCTCCCTCTTTCTCTCTCTGCTTCCAGGGCTGCCGTCTAGCTCTGGGGCCAAGCTCAGTGGGCACCTCCGTGGCTGAGGGCTCACACAGTATTACACATTCTTGTGCCTGGTCACTCTGGTCTGGGTGTTGGTGGTGGTGGTGGGTGGGCCAAGGCTCTAGTCTCTTCCCTCCCTCTTTCTCTCTCTACTTCCAGGGCTGCCATCTAGCTCTGGGGCCAAGCTCAGTGGGCACCTCCTTGGCTGAGGGCTCACACAGTATTACACACACTGGTGCCTGGTCACTCTGGTCTGGGGGAGTGGTGGTGGTGGTGGTGGGTGGGCCAAGGCTCTAGTCTCTTCCCTCCCTCTTTCTCTCTCTGCTTCCAGGGCTGTCGTCTAGCTCTGGGGCCAAGCTCAGTGGGCACCTCCTTGGCTGAGGGCTCACACAGTATTACACACTTTTGTAGTGCCTGGTCAGTGGTCACTCTGGTCTGGGGGAGTGTTGTTGGTGGTGGGTGGGCCAAGGCTCTAGTCTCTTCCCTCCCTCTTTCTCTCTCTACTTCCAGGGCTGCCATCTAGCTCCGGGGCCAAGCTCAGTGGGCACCTCCTTGGCTGAGGGCTCACACAGTATTACACACTTTTGTAGTGCCTGGTCAGTGGTCACTCTGGTCTGGGGGAGTGTTGGTGGTGGTGGGTGGGCCAAGGCTCTAGTCTCTTCCCTCCCTCTTTCTCTCTCTACTTCCAGGGCTGCCATCTAGCTCCGGGGCCAAGCTCAGTGGGCACCTCCTTGGCTGAGGGCTCACACAGTATTACACACTCTGGTGCCTGGTCACTCTGGTCTGGGGGAGTGGTGGTGGTGGTGGTGGGTGGGCCAAGGCTCTAGTCTCTTCCCTTCCTCTTTCTCTCTCTGCTTCCAGGGCTGCCATCTAGCTCTGGGGCCAAGCTCAGTGGGCACCTCCTTGGCAGAGGGCTCACACAGTATTACACACTTTCATAGTGCCTGGTCAGTGGTCACTCTGGTCTGGGGGAGTGTTGTTGTTGGTGGGTGGGCGAAGGCTCTAGTCTCTTCCCTCCCTCTTTCTCTCTCTACTTCCAGGGCTGCCATCTAGCTCTGGGGCCAAGCTCAGTGGGCACCTCCGTGGCTGAGGGCTCACACAGTATTACACACTCTGGTGCCTGGTCACTCTGGTCTGGGGGAGTGGTGGTGGTGGTGGTGGGTGGGCCAAGGCTCTAGTCTATTCCCTCTCTCTCCCTCAACCAACTGGGCCACCCTACTGTCGACCTGGACCTCCCCGGGCTCGCCTCTGGCTCTGAGCCACCCTAGGCTTGTGGTGGTATGAGACACTGCTGCTGTTTTAGGACAGCAACAATGATACCTCAGTAGTCTTCAGGTTTCTCTTTCTTCTTCCTATTTGGGGTCATCATCAGCGAAGCAGCAATGTGACTGGAAAAAACAGCAATTTAAAATCTGATATAAGAATATCTCATGCAGTATTTCCTTTGCCAATTGTCAAAGTGACCTGTTTCTGGTTATTATTTCCTACACATACATTTGCAGAAGCCTTCTGCTCAGTATTCCTTCTGCATTCATCACTGGCTGATTTCTGGTCAATGAGTTCCAGTAGTGGCCAGTCCAGCTCATCCACAGCGGGCTCGAGCCTGCCTCAGTTCTCGTGGCGGCTTCTATGGATGTTGTTTTGTCCTCCTCTCCCAGACTAGTTCCCGTTCCCTCCTCTCTATCTCTCTGGATCTGCACAGATGGCTCCAACGTGGTCCCCCAAGCCGCAACCTCTCATGTCCTTCCGTACCCATCCTTTCTGCCAAGGATGGTTGGTGCCATGCTGCCCGCTGATGCGGCTGCTGGCCATGAGGAGCAGCTATGCAGCTGCTGCTGGTGTGTGTACGGCAGGGACCCCCCCCTTTGCATGGTCCCCTGCTGCCCCCTCTGGGCAGGGGGCATGGGATGCAGCAAAAAGTCACGTGACGTCCTGTCCATGAAGGCAGGAAGGTGTTTGCTGGTGGCTGCCACCACAGAATTCCTCGGTGGGAGGGATCCATGGAGCAGGCCTGGCGGCCTCCCCACGCCTGGCATAACTGCGTCCCTCTTCCCCCTCCTCAGGATGCCACGTCCCGTCCCTGGCATGCTCCTCCTGACAACAGGCCCCATCCCTCGAACCTTCAAAGAACCTCCTCTAATTCTTTATAAAGTCAACGACTTCCATTATAATTTGTATGCTTGCAAATCAGACTGTTGTCCATCCCATCGTTTCTGGTTAGGCAGGAAGGTGGATGAGGTCAGCAGCCGCCGCCAAAATGTTCCTCTGTAGTGGGACCCTCAGTTAAGGGTACTGAGCATCAGTGGGAGTTTGTGGTGCTCCCCCTCCTCCCAATGACACATCCAGTCCTTCCCTGTATCCTCCCAACAGTGACATGCCCTGCCCCTTTCTAGCGAGGCAGGAAGGTGGGTGGGGTCAGCTGACGCAGTAAGCATGCTAAGATGGCACTTCAGGTGCAGTCACCCGATAGCAGGGGGAATCAGGCCACCGACGGGGGAATGTGTCCCAACAATCCTTTTGGGCGAGGCAGGAAGGTGGGTTCTGTTGGCCTTGACAATGGTTCTTGGTGGGACCCCCGGCTAAGGAAAGGAGGACACTCAGCATCTGTGGGACTTCATGGTCCTCCACCTCCTCCCAACAGTGACACGCCTTGCCCCTTTCTGGCGAGGCAGGAAGGGGGGTGAGGTCAGCTGCCGCTGTAAGCACGCTAAGTCGACTTGGCACTTCAGGTGCGGTCACCCGATAGCGGGGGAATCAGGCCGCCCACCGGGAAAATGTCAACTCCCCCCCAGTGACAGTACCAGCCCACTCCCATGGGGCCAGACTCCAACGCCCCCCGGAGGGGAGGCAGCTTGGCGCCACCTCCCCTGGACTGCCAAGCCCGGCGGCCTCCGTCATCACCCACCTCCCTTCCTTGGCAGGGAATATGCCCCGCTCCCCTTTGGCCCGGCGGCCAGGCACAGGGGGGGTGCCACCGGCGAGCAGCCAGACCCCCTGCCCCTGCAGGGGAGGCAGCTTGCTGCCACCTCCCCCGGCCTGCCGGGCCCGGCGGCCACCATCCTCACCCACCTCCCTTCCTTGGTGGGGAATATGCCCTGCTCCACTTTGGCCCAGCGGCCGGGCACATGGGGGGGTGCTGCCGGCGAGCAGCCAGACCCCCCCACCCCCACAGGGGAGGTGGCTCGCTGCCACCTCCCTGGGCCTGCCGGGCCTGGCGGCCGCCGTCACCCACCATTCCTTTAGCACTGAAAACCGCGGGGCGCCCTCCCGCATCAGCCTTCCCGATTCCCGATTCTGCATCGGAAACGGAACTTGATCCAGGTGAGGTTTGGGAACCAGGGTTCGGCGGCGCTGCGGAATCACGATCAGCTAAATCAGGATTATTTTTTGGATCATGCCCATGTCTAAATCAAAGTAACAGTAACAGATGATAACATAATCTTCTTAGATTGGTGGAACAACTTCAGTGCCTCCACAGGATTTTAATAATGACTCAGAGGCAGGGGCTGCAAAACAGTTAGGTGGTGAATCTAACAGCTAGAAGGGGTCTAGGCTTACTATTTGCCCACCCATGATGGGCCCACTCTTGCCCTCATCCAAGCTCAATCAATTGAGCAGTGGGAGAAAAATGGGGGAGAGGAGATATCATGGCATCTCTGATGCTCTAGGAATTTCTCCAGTCTCCTAGAGCATCATGGCATCCTCAATGCTCCCTAGGCCCCATCCATCCCCAAAAGCTCCCAGAATTAGCAGGCACAGGGCTAGCAACCCTAGAGGGGTCCCTCAGATAAGTCCAACCCAAAATGGTAGTCTGGATCAATCAGTGCAACTGGGCTTTCATATAGTTTATTTATTTGTTTTGACTTTTATTCCGCCCTCCCCGCACAAGCAGGCTCAGGACAGATTTCATCAATACAAAAGCATTTACAATAAAACGTATACTTCAACAATTTTAAAATCAATAAAAACACAGCAGTAAAAATATCAGTTTAAAATAATATAGACAGCAGCAAGCAACTAAACAGGGACAGCCACTTAAAACCAGCCATTTAAAAACTGGATGGTGGGTGCCGCTAATAGGGAGGGATCCAATCTTCTCTTCTCCTCCTCTATTTAGGCCAGTGGAGGCCTAGCCTAGCCCCAATCATATGCCTGGCAGAACATCTCTGTCTTACAGGCCCAGTGGAAGGATAGTAAATCCTGCTGGGCCCTGGTCTCACTAGACAGAGAGTTCCACCAGGTTGGAACCAGGACCGAAAAGGCCCTGGCTCTGGTTGAGGCCAGGCGAGCCTCCCTGGGGCCAGGGACCACCAACAGTTAAAACGACATGAATTCATTGCATTTTCTGAAGCCCCACCTTAGACAAGCAGTTTATACTGCAGATATGAACCTCAAATACAAGTGTCAGCGCAGTGCTGTCCCAGGAAGATGAAAAGTACATCTTCCACCTCTGCAGAAATTATTTATTTACTGAGAGGAAACTTCTCACCACTAAATGGGCTATTAGGACCTTCCAGTCTTATATACTAATAGCTAAGTAGCCCTAATCCAAGGATACTTGAATCCGGAGACTGGAGCCATGAATGGGCAAAATAAATGTTCCTACACAACTTTAAAATGCCCCAGTGTTGTGGGCTCTGATTCCTCAGAGGATGAAGACTTCTTGGAGGACAACAGGGGAGAATATATTCCAAGCTCCTCAGGAGTCAGGCACGTGGAGGACCAGCTGGAAGTGGAACAGAAGGAACCCTTGCCAGTTCAGGCTGAGGAATCCAGGGCAGAATCAGAGACAGAAGCTGTTCCCTTACCTGCACCAGCAGTTGAGACCAGGGCAACATCCCCACCCAGCTCCCCTGAACCTGATAAGCAGCGTAGGTTGCGGCAGCATCTTGTTCTACAGGAAAGGAGACGAAGTGCGAAGCTTCAGACACTTAAACAGCGGCGTAGTGACCTTGAGTCTTAGCAGGATGCAGCACTGCCTTGGAGGCTTTTAAGCCAGGACGCCCTTTCCCTCATTGCAGAAGCACCTGCGCAAAGACCTGCCCGGCTCTACTGCAACCCAGCTCTGCTCTATCGGCTCTGACTTTTGGACTCGTCTCTCTGGACTATGCTTCCTGCTTTGTTCCCTGGTCAGCTTCGTTAAACTCCGGACTTTGGTGAGGCTTGTGTTGGACTCCCCGCATGCATTTCAGCACACCCAGCTTTGCAGAAAAATCTGAAATAAAAAAAAAAAGATTGGAGGGGGGACCTTCCAATAAAACAATAAAGGAGCATGAGTAGCTTTAACCAGATGCCCTCACTGGCTGTTGCTAGGCAACCATAACAGTTCACCCAGTATTTCAGTCTTGGTTTCTGTCAGTAAAAGGCAGGGGGAAGTGTCAGGGGCCTTTGCAGGACTGTTTTGGCCTTTGAGGGAGGACTCATTGGGGCCAGACCAGAAAGTAACCACCAGACAACTTGATACCATATGACTTGCATGACTCACCCAGGCCTGGCTGCTTGCTACTGTTCAACAGCAACCCCCTCCCCAAGCCAGTGTAGTGTTTCACAGTGTAGTGTTTCACAGTTGGATCTGGGAGGCTCAGGTCTGAATCACCAATCTGTTATGGAAGCTCACTGGGAGACTTTGATTTAGTCACATGCTCTTAGCCTAACCGCCTGTGACCAACAGGACTGGCTGTACCTCCGCCTCTCCCGAGAAACCAACCAATGAGAGGGGGCAGAATGCTGAGTTGGGAACAATTGGAATCTGTTGGAGAGAATGAGCGGTGAAGAGAAGGGTTTTGGATGCGGCTGCAGAAGGCAGCAGAGACATTTGTGAGCTAATTATAAACCTGTTCTGTTACATTGAACATTCCCTGTTTAATCCCAGTGTGTTTATGAGTTTAAACTATTCACTCCTATGTTCCACCTTGTAAATTTCTTTTTATTTTGTTCAATCCTGACTGGCTTGAAGTTGTTGACTGAGGGAAAATATCACTCACAAAGACCTCAAAAATCTGGTCATGTTAAATGGGCTAAGTTTAAGTAAATGGTAGCAGCATATATAGGGAAAATAAACTCTAAGTACTCTTTCCCCAATAGTTTTGGGCTGTAGCTGGGTGAGGGGAGGTAAATACAAGGAACAGGCTGCCCCTCTGGTGGCGCCTCTGGAAGAGGAGAGGAGGGACCTTGTGAGGATTTGGGTCAGGGTTCTCTCCCAGCTAAATTGTAAGTTAGACAGGTGGCTTGTGGTGACCAGCCCTTACCTGCCTGGGAAGCTCCACACTTGTGAAGAGAGGTTTAGGGTGGGTGGCAGGGTATGTGAAAGGCCAGGTCTGCCATACCTTTCTCTCAGTGTTATTGAGAGGATAATATGGAGGCAAGGAGAATGATGTAAGCTGCTTTATGGGGAAAGACAGCATATAAATGAAGTAAATGCAGTATAAATGAAGATGGGGGGGCAGATAAAGGGTAAATTGTTTAGTGGGTGTGAAGGAAAGAAGGACGTAGGGAAAGGTGAGCCCGTGGAGACTGCCAGGAGGACAGAAAGAGGAAATAGTGTGGGGAACAGATATAGGGAAAAGTGAAGTACCCTCTGCAAGTCCTTTCAGGTTCCCCACCATGCAAATAGGCCATAGGAGAGAGACTGAGGGGATGGGGTCAGACAAAGGTGGATGGGAAGAAAAGAAGGAATCAGGAAAAGGGGGAGAACCTATAGGGGGAATGGAAAGAGGACATGGTGGGGAAGGGGAAAATGAGCTGCCTCTCTGCAGGTCCCCCACTTGTACCCCCTAACAACTAATCTGTTCTCTGTTGATATTGACCATGTCTCATCACAATGATTATATAGAGTAAAACATAATCCCAGGGTGTTGTAATGGTACTTTTATTGAAAAGGAAAAATCTTGCCAACATGACTTTCCTGTCACAAAACCATGAATCACAAAGATACGCAGTCTCATGATAAATAAGCCCAAAACCCATAGAAGAGACAGGGTGAAGAAGTGAAGAATGTCCCTGACCATTAGGTGGAATGAACCCAAGAAGATTCTTGAGCCCATATTGCCGGGACAATTGTCCAGACAATGTTTGATGTGCAGCAAGTCAGTCAGGTAATCTGCAGCTTGTATAATTGCAACAGCAATGTGGCCAATGCCATAACAGTGAACCTGGAGGTCTAACAGGAATTGTCCATGAGTCAACATGTTTGTGCAGCCCACATCAGTCTGTTTAAGGCAAGGTAGATCACAAAGACAGGAGAAGATACCCTGGAAATGTTGCCTTGAGGTTGTGGCTCATCTGGATGATGATGATGATGATGATGATGATGATGATGACGACGATGACGACGACGACGACGACGGCGACGATGATTAGAGGTGGGCACGATCCAAAAAAATTAATGATCAAACTGATCGTGGATCGGCGCCGGCAACGATCCCGAATTAACGATCCACACCTATCATCTCCTGTTTCCGATCTGTGGATCGTGGATCGTGGATCATGGATCGTGGAGGCCAAAGCGGGGCGTGCTGCTATTCCCAGCTATGTGGGAAGGTGGGTGGTGGCGGCGGCCACCAGGCCTGGTGGCACAGGGAGACAGCGACGAGCCGCCTCCCCTCAGGGGGCGGGGGGTCTGGCCGCTCGCTGGCAGCACCCCCCATGTGCCCACCCGCCAGGCCAAAAAGAAGCGCGCTGGTATTCCCGGTGCAGGCCAGAAGGTGTGTGCTGGCAGCGGCAGAACACCCCCTTCCCCCTCCCTCCCTTGGGTGTCTTCTCCCAGCTGGTGACTGCTTTGCTGCTCCATGGTTGGAAGGAAGCCCTGCTGATCAAGGAAAGCTGGGCTTCCATTCAGGTTTCCAGGGCGACAGAAGGAGGGCAAACACAGCTCAGGCATTCCCCTGGCTCTGTTGCCAGTGGAATAGATTGCTGGCGCCTGAGTGTCTGGATCCCTGATCCAAGCCCAATCGCCCCGATCTGGGCCCCTCCCGATCACTGGATCATTGGCCATGGACGATCATGATCTGCCGGGTCACGATCGCGCGATTGCCATTATCGTGGGTTTTTTCCGATCATAATGCGGATCGTGCCCATCTCTAATAATAATACATTCTATTTATGTACCACCCTTCAGAACAACTTAATGCCCACTTAAAGTAGTTTACAAAGTACGTTATTATTATCCTTATGACAATCACCCGGTGAGGTGGGCAGGGCTGAGAGAACTCCAAGAAACTGTGAGTGACCCAAGGTCACTCGACTGGCTTCAAGTGGAGGAGTGGGGAATCAAACCTGGTTTTTCAGACCAGAGTGTTGCCACTCTTAACTACTACACTAAATTGGATGAGGGAGAGGAGGCACAGGATGCTGTTCTGAGGTCTATTTTAGCATGGATGTGGAGCAGAGAGACACCAAGGGGTATAAAGACCAGTCACAGCAACCATTTTCACTTGTATCTTTACAGAGGCAGGATGCTTTTACTCAGGGCTTTGGAGCCACAAACATGCCCACTGTAAGTCACACATCAAATAAGGTTGTACTCAGATTGTGGCAAAAAGAGGGAATGACTATTGGGGCAAATCCACACACTCTTGGAGTGTCCCAGCATTGCGCTAAATGTTCGCTAAACACCCAGAAGTATAGCGTCTTTCTACTGCAATTTCTGAAATCGCACTGGAAAGACGCTATACTTCCGGGTGTTTAGCAAACATTTAGCACAATGCCGGGACACGCCAAGGGCAAGTGGATTTGGTTAAAATGGACATGTGTGTGATAAAAGGTTTAAAAGATTTCAGAATTGTTTAATAATTTATCAAAGGTTCCTTAGGCAATACAGTCTGCTGTAAAATTATTGCTGTAAGAGTTTCTAATGCATCTGTTAACAGGAGCATTACCTTATATGCAGAGCTAAAGGGAGAACATAGAAAGGGCACAGACAAGAATTGTTCCATTAAACAAAGAGCTCAGGCTAATGTTACAACCTGTAATTAATTATCTTGGCTTGATTAATTAACTTGTTTCTGTTTAAATTGTGGCATATACCAACATCAATTCCTAAAGGCTGATATTGACACACTTTCAGTTAGTCTTAGGACTAATATCAACACTCTTCCAATTTAGTCTTCCAGCCTTATTTAGGTGCCTTTTCAGCAGCAGATAAAAGGATTGATTATATTTTCAAATATGCATTTGGCAAAGATTCACCCTTTTTATCTATGCCCTTTCCTACAATTTCAGCTGTAAACATATTACAGTTACTGATCGTGGCTGATATGTGAAGCTCTCACGTGCATAAAATGGCTCCTCAGAACTAGATGAAGTCTTATGTCCCAGTTCTGCGCTCTTGCCAACAACAGTCTAAGTACGATATAATAAGGCTCACCTAAAATGGCTAGCTACACATGCATAAAAAAGCAACAGATGAGCAGCCATTAGATTTGATGTCTTTGAAAGACTATCACATAGAGGATGTAGAATTGTTGTTTTCTGATGCCCCAGAGGGTCAGACCAGAACCAATGGATTAAAATTAAATCAAAAGAATTTTTGACTAAACATTAGAGAGAACTTCCAGACAATTACAGTGATTCCTCAGTGGAACTGCCTTCCTTAGGAGGTGGTGGGCTCTCCTTTTGAGGTTTTTAAGCAGAGGCTAGATGACCATCTGACAGTAATGCTTATTCTGTGAACCTAGGCAGATTCTGAGAGGGAGGATAGCAAGGGATGATCCAGTGCTTGGCTCTCATGACCCTTTCTTATATGCCTAGATTAATGCCAATTGCAACCCTGGGGTCAGGAAGGAATTTTTCTCCAGGCCAGACTGGCCTAGGGATCCTGGAGGATCTTTACTGTGTGGCTTAAGGTAAGTTTTGTGTATTGAAGAAAATATTTTAAAATATTATGTTTATTTAAAACAAATCTTCTGCCTGAAATGTTGATGAGTTACTATGAGAGTTACGCAAAACCTAACTTCCTGGCATTTAGTGGTTGATTCTGCCTCCTGCAGCAGCCATTTTGTGCTGGCTCCACTTTCTGTGGCAGCCATTTTGAGTTGTGTCCACCTTGGGTTGCTGGGCTCCAGGTGGTAGCTGTAGATCTCCTGGAATTACAACTGATCTCCAGGCCACAGAGATCAGTTCACCTGGAGAAAATGGCTGCTTTGGAGGGTGGAATCTATGAAATTATACCATGTTGAGGTCCTGTCCCTCCCCAGACTCTGCCATCTCCAGGCTTCACCGCCCCCCCCCTCCAATCTCCAGGAATTTTCCAACTTGGAGCTGGGAACCCTATGACCACCACCCTATGTCAGGTTTCCAAAGGTGCCTGCAACCTCAAAAAGATATATATCAAAAAGACATCATCCACATTAAATGGCTACAGCAAAATGTGTACAAGAGTACAGGAGTTGCCCATCCCAATCAACATTATTTATACATAAGGTAGACTTGCCTTTCTTTAGTGAACTATTAATAGAACATGACAACAATCCAGATGAAGATGACAATGACTGTGATGAGGATATTCCAGACACAGATTTGTTTAGATGACAAGTAACCCTAAAAACTCATAAATGAATGAAACATTCCATTTTCCTTATAAACAGGTTCAGTGTAAGCCTTTGATACCTATTAAGACATTTCCATTATTCCGAGCCAGTTTGGTGTAGGAGTGGCAACACTCTAATCTGGAGAGTTGGGTTTGATTCCCCACTCCTCCACTTGAAGCCAGCTAGGTGATCTTGGGTCAATCACAGCTCTCTCAGAGCTCTTTCAGCCCCATCCACCTCACAAGGTGATTGTCAAGAGGATAATAATAATCAAATGTTGTTGTTGTTGTTATTGCACATTTTAACTTCATATTTACAGATGGAACAATGTATTGCAACTTCTACCAATTAATTTTTCCTATGAAAGAATAAGAATTGTAAACTTGAACTCTGCACAGCTTTTTGATACAAGAAAAAGTTGCCAAATGTTGGGGGCTCAAACACACAGATTAACAGGCTACATACATTTTGTTATATTCAGTTTGCTTGACTGGATTCTATTGCCAAAACTCTCCTCAAGCATCTTAAGTGGATGCAACCCCCTTGGTCCTAACAGGATCCACAACCCAGGACTCCTGCTGCTCGCCCTTCCTTTTGCTGACTTGTAACCTGGATTCAGTCAGTATAAAGCCTTCACCTTCTGTGTTTCCTTTGAATTACTGAGCTAATTACTAGCCTGGCAGCTCTTGGGATGCACACAGGTAATGTTTATATATCACAGTAATTGCCAGAGAGAGACAACAAAGGGGTCATTGAGTAATATTAAAGCAATAGGAAGGGCAAGGGAGTCAATACAAGGACAATATCATTTATGGACCATAATAATACCTTAAAAATCAGAGGGGGTTCTGGAGATCACAGGTGAAAGAGTCTCACTCGATTACAGCAGAAGAAAGTACCTGCCAGCTTGTCCCTTTTCAGAATGGACAAGACTTGTGAATATATCCATGTAAAACAAGTACCATGTTGAAAAGAAAAATATATATTTGGGAGTCCAGGCCAATTTTGTAAACTTTTTTGAGGACCAACCAGAAGAGGGAGAGAGAGAACTACCCCTCCAAGGATTTAAACTCCCATTCCCCATACACAACATTTGCTATGACTTCCTTTGTGGAGTAAAAGCTAATACTCATGGTAGGGTGGCTGTTTGTAGTTTGCTGTATGTCTTTAGCACCAGTGTGAGAACGGTAAATACCCTCTTGTTAGCAGTCTGACCCCTCCTCCTACTGAGGGGCAGTTTATAGATATAAAATCATAACCGCTCCTCCCTCATCTAGCAAAAGTGCAAGACACTGCCTGGACTGAAATAGAACAAAATGGATGCCCGCCAGGTAAGAGGGCCTGGAAAATATTTTTAAAGGAGAGTCAAAGCAGGTGGCTAACTAAACATCCCCCCTTGCCCTGGAGAGATACATAACTTAGGACAATGAGGCTCTCAGAAAGATCTTGACTCATCTCATCCACACCCTGCCTCACTCTCCCCCACCCATTTACCCTGATTAAGCACCACCTAACACTATTAAGCAAACCTGGTAACTTTTCCCGTCTGGTACTCAAAGGGTCATCAAGCACCATGTACACCCATAGTCCACCTCAAGAAGCCTCACCCAACTTATTCTCTACCTCTGGAAAACCCATCAAGTGTTGAGTCAGCCTATCAGGAGTCAGCCTGCCACACCTGCTGCCTTACCACCAGCTGTTGCGTCCTTCTTGAAGGATGAGTAACTGGAAGAGCCAGCCGTTACACCAGAGGAGCCCTCAGTGTGGCATCAATCAGAACAGCAGGAGTCACAGACAGAGACTGCTGGAGAAGCCTCTGGGGGAAATGGCTCCTTTGGGTCTAAGGGAAAATGGTCACAAGAGGAGCCTGCATTGCAGGCGCCCCCCAGGCCAACCGAGCGATGGAGACACTGAGAGTGGATGACAGTCTGGGAGTGACGAAGGAGTGCCTGCCTACGCGCATAATGCCAGGCTGTGCTAGTCTCTGAGGCTGAGGTGCTGGAATCAGATGAAGAGGCAACAACTGAGCCTCAGCCTGTTAACTGATCAAGGGGATAAAAGGAGCATACTGAGCAGGGCTCGGTGTGGAAGCAACCTTGTTCACCACTTTCTGCAACCTGCTTTCTTGTGTCTTGTATACTACCCCAACCTGCACCCTGAACAAAACTCTTGGCTCTCAACCCTAGCTCGGCCCTTAGACTTGCACCTGCCTGATCTGCTCTTGAACCACCTTGCATGTGTACTGACTTGGACTTCTTGACTTGCTCTTGGACTGCCTCTGTGAGTACTGACCCAGAATGCGCTATGGACCTACTAGTTGCCCCCAGCCAAGCCTCTCAGCGGCACAAAGTAGCCCCTGAGCACAACATCAAATTATTGTTTGGGGAGCAAACATGTCAACTTGCCCTGGGAGCATTTTGCCCTATATCTGGATTCCCAAGCCCCTAGTGAGTGAGTATGTTCACCAGGCTCAACTATCACCAGGCTTATAGCCAAGTTTTGTGTCTATGTGATAAAATTTCATAGCAAGCAATAAGGTTATACATAGAAATCCATTTTTCCTACCTTCTAGTATGATATTAACAGTTTTAACATTTTAATGTGTATTTTAAACCTTACAATGTTTTTTTTCTATTCCATATTTTATATATTGGGAATTTAATGTGTTTCCCATCTTTGGGAATGCCGTAACTATATATTGACAATTCTTAATGGTTTTCAACCATAAATGAATAAACAAAACTAAACTCTTACAGGAGTATGTGTGAGTGTATGTATGTAGATCTATGTGTGTGAAGCTACAAGAGCAACTATTGGGGCTGGAATCTTTTCCCCTAAATGGGCCCATGTCATTTAGCTGCACCTATTGGCCCATGAGTCTGTGCAAATAGCCATGAGGTTCTTTCGAACACCAGAGAGCTACTTCCAAGCAAAATAGATTATACTGAACTAAATGGACCAATGGTCTGACTTAGTATATCGCAGTTTCATATAATTCGAGAATTTCTCCTTGAAGTATCAGATAGGCTGTGTACAGTCTAAAGCAACTTTACTTATAGTACTTCCTAAGGTTATGCTTTCTCTCTCACTCTCTCAGGTGAAGAAAGTGTGCTGCTTGCTCTTAAATTGTTCCAGGAAACAGAACATGGCTATCTTCATATAATAACCCTTTTCATACTGTTGCAAGGTCAAAAACTTTTTGTTCAGTTTTTATTCATGTTGCTTTTCTAGGTTTTTGGCATTTAAATATCCAACTCTTCTTAGAATGTATCTAAGTGAAATCTTTCCCAAAAAGACACTATATAAATGATGCTAAATTAATCTCCCAAGAACTTTTGCCAATTTCTTGTGAGGGAAGATAGAACAGCAATCTCATCGTATGGATTAAGTGACTTGCCCAAGCTCCCACAGAATCTATTACAGAATAAAAAATAAAAACCATTTACCATCCTAGACTAGTACTGGATAAATCAGGGCATCTTTCTTCAAATGCAATGGAACAGACTCTCGGCTAATATTGGCCTATTTGCACTGGACCTTTGCAAATCTGGTGTGCAGGTTGGTTATCATCACTTTCGAGGGCTGAGCTTTTAAGGTTCCCTCTGCTCACTGATCTGATAGTATAATATAAATTAATGAAGACATACCAGGAAAATCATACAACAGAGGTTTCTACTGTTGTCTGACTGAGCATCTGGAGGCCTAACTATTACAAAATAGGGACGTGCAGATTGATAATCAAATCTGACCTAAATCACATCCATTCTTGAATATAGTTAATATAGACTACTGCAATAATTTCTGGGACTTGATAATGAAAATATTAGAATTTGACCATTATTCTGGTACTTCACTCTCCAGTTTTGGTTCCCTGGGCAGCAGAAAGGACAGTAGACACAACAGATATATGCATGGCAGGGACATTATCCAACTAGAATGTGCAAATATTCCCTAACAAACAGAGGTATTCTGCATGGGTTTTTTCCCCCTGCTGGTTCTGGCCCCATACTGCTTCAATTTATCCCCTGATTTCTATATGCATTTTTTTTTGCTGAGTTTCTTTTGGTTTTCCCTTGAGGGGTTTCCAGTTCTTTTGAGACCACTTTTACCTGTCTTTTTTCTGGAAGCTGATTTTGAGTCAATTTTTTCCTCATGTATAATGTTTGTTTTGGTTTTGTTTATTCCGCCCATTCCCACCAACCTCTAACTAGCTTTTTGATGCTTGGATGTTCATCATTGTTGAATCACTCCTCCCATCCTCTTTTTTCCTCTTCCAGGTTTTATTTTGATCTTTTTGATTATCAATTTCATATCACTGTATCGACCTACCATTGTAATAAAAGATGCAGCAGCAGGTTCTCTGAATAGCAAGCTTTCATTTTTTAAAGTAAGTTTCTAGCCCCTTCTGTTGTGCAGATATGCCTTTTTCCTTATATCTCTGCAAAAGAAGGAGCTTGGAGAGTTACTTTTTAAAAAAATGAAAGCTGGGAATTCAAAGACCCCACTGCATTTATTAGTACAACAGTAGGTCAACATAGCAATATGAAATTAACAATTTTTTAAAAATTGCATAAGCCCTGATGGTGACCCAGGGGAAGTGGGGGGGGGGGGTGACAACTTCTGGCAACAGAAAAAGCAGCACTATTTGAAACACAAATAGCGACTGCTGCTCCAGACTCTGTTCCAAAAGAAGTCGGTTTGCCCTGCTGGTGCTGGTCTCAGCCGGTCAGCCTGGGCAAGGCTCTCTGGTACAGATGGGGTGGCAGGGCTGCTCCCCTTTTAGGCTTCCCCGTGGAAAGACTTTCCCATGTGTTCATTTTCAATCATTTTTAAAAATTCAGCCTGTATATCAATCTATTGATATAAGCATGTGCAAAACAATAAAGAGGGGTGCGGTGATATCATTGATGATGCCACTGATGACGACAGCACTCTCTCTTGAAAATCCTGATTATTTAAGGCATATGCAGAACAAAATAAACTGATGGTTGTTGGGGGTTTTCCGGGCTGTATTGCCGTGGTCTTGGCATTGTAGTTCCTGACGTTTCGCCAGCAGCTGTGGCTGGCATCTTCAGAGGTGTAGCACCAAAAGACAGAGATCTCTCAGTGTCACAGTGTGGAAAAGATGTAGGTCATTTGTATCTACTCAGGAGGGGTGGGGTTGAGCTGAGTCATTCTGTAAGAGTTTCCCAGGGTGTGGAATGCTAATGGCGGGAGGCTTCACTGTAACCTGAGGAGGTTCTTTTGCATATGGATTGGTACTTGATGTGCTAATCTTCTCTGCAGGGCTATTGTCGGGTGTGGAGTGTTTTGTTGGCCTGGTGTTTTTCAGAACTGGAGC
The DNA here is from genome assembly GCF_028583425.1 of Eublepharis macularius. NCBI lineage: Eukaryota > Metazoa > Chordata > Lepidosauria > Squamata > Eublepharidae > Eublepharis > Eublepharis macularius. The sequence goes on along the minus strand of NC_072793.1, from coordinate 95,258,113 downwards.
CCATGCTCTGTTCATTCTTAAGGTTTCTTCTTTCCTGTTGAAGTTTTGCTTATGCTTGTGAATTTCAATGGCTTCCCTGTGCAGTCTGACAAAGTAGTTGGAAGTGTTGTCCAGTATTTTGGTGTCCTGGAATAAGATACTGTGCCCTGTTTGAGTTAGGCTATGTTCAGCCACTGCTGATTTTTCAGGCTGTCCAAGTCTGCAGTGTCTTTCATGTTCTTTTATTCTTGTCTGGATGCTACGCTTTGTGGTCCCGATGTAAACTTGTCCACAGCTGCAGGGTATACGGTATACTCCTGCAGAGGTGAGGGGGTCTCTGCTGTCTTTTGCTGATCGTAGCATCTGTTGTATTTTTCGGGTGGGTCTGAATACTGCTTGAAGGTTATGCTTTTCCATAAGCTTTCCCATCTGATCAGTAATTCCTTTGAGATATGGCAAAAACACTTTTCCTGTAGGTGACTGTTTTTCCTTGGTTGTTTGATTCATCCTGGGTTTGATTGCTCTTCGGATTTCATTTCTGGAGTAGCCATTTGCCTGAAGTGCGTGGTTTAGATGATTAATTTCCTCATTGAGAAAGCGCGGCTCACATATCCGTCTTGCACGATCCACTAATGTTTTCATTATGCCTCTTTTCTGTCGGGGGTGGTGATTGGAGTTTTTGTGTAAGTACCGATCAGTGTGAGTTGGTTTCCTGTAGACCTTGTGACCTAACTGAAAGTTTGCTTTGCGGATGACCAAGGTATCCAGGAATGAGAGTTTTCCCTCACTTTCTTTCTCCATTGTGAATTGTATGTTCAGGTGGATGTTGTTGAGATGATTCAAAAACTCCCTCAATTCTTCCTCCCCATGGCTCCAAATGATGAATGTATCATCCACAAACCGGAACCATACACTGGGTTTGTGGGGTGCTGATTCTAGAGCTGTTTTTTTAAAATGTTCCATGTAGAAGTTTGCTATAACTGGGCTGAGTGGGCTCCCCATGGCCACCCCATCCATCTGTTCATAGAATTCGTTGTCCCATTGGAAGTAACTGGTTGTCAGACAATGATGGAATAAGGCTGTTACATCCTCTGGGAAAATCTGATTAATCAGTGCAATAGTGTCTTTTACTGGAACCTTGGTAAACAGGGATACAACATCAAAACTGACAAGTATGTCTTGTGGATTGAGTTTCAGAGAACTGATTTTGTTGATGAAATCTGCTGAATCTTTGATGTAAGACGAGGTTTTCCCGATGTGGTCCTGCAGGAGATCTGCCAGATGTCTAGCTAATTCATATGTCGGTGAATCAATGGCACTCACAATGGGTCGGAGTGGGACTGAATCTTTATGTATTTTGGGGAGTCCATATAGTCTAGGTGGCTGTGCTTCAGTCTTGCATAGTTTTCTGTGCGTGTCGGGATGTAGTGAGGAATTCTTGATCAGCGCATTTGTTAGCCTGGTGATTTTGCAAGTGGGATCTCGTTTTAGTTTTTTGTAGGTGGAGGGGTCCAGGAGTTCCTTAATCTTCTTTTTGTATTCCTCCGTTTTCATGATCACTGTAGCATTGCCTTTATCAGCTGGTAGAATGATGATGTCTGGATCTGCATTGAGGGTCTTGATGGCATTTCTCTCCTTGCGTGTTATATTGCTGGTGGGAAGCTTTGCCTTTCGTAGAATCCTGGCTGTCTCTCCTCTTATTTCCTCAGCTTCCTCTTCAGGTAGATGACGGATGGCAGCTTCTACATTTGCAATGATGTCTTCCACAGGAATTCTGGTGGGGGTGACTGCAAAGTTTCCTCCCTTTGCCAAGATGGAGGTTTCTTCTGGTGAGAGTTGACGGTCTGTCAGATTGATGACAATGCGTGCATTGTCGAGCATTGGGCTTGTCTGTCTTTTTTCCTGTAGTTTGTTAAACTTCTGCTTCTGTCTGGATGTGTGGTTGGTAAACACTTGTTCCATCTTCCTGTAGGTGAGATTATCGACCTTGTCCCAATCCTGACTTCTCATTTTATGGCTGGTGTTGATATGCAAGCAAAATAGCTCCTTGTCTGTGGCAGCAAGTTCTCTGCGGGTAGTGTGGATTCTCTCACGTAAGAGGGCCTGTTCTAGACGGTCATAAATGCGGTTCGCCTGTGTGGTTTTGAAGATTCTTTTAGTTGTGAGAAAAGATGGAATGGTTCTTGTGTCCCTGCAGCGTAGAAGAAAGGTCAAAGAACAGAGTAGATGTGCTTTCTTGTTCCGAAGTGTTTCCAATCTTCGGGTCTGTTGGAATGTTTCCTCCCCGTAGAGGTGTTCGATGTATTGTCGAAGGCTTTCACGGCCGGAGAACGATGGTTGTTGGGGGTTTTCCGGGCTGTATTGCCGTGGTCTTGGCATTGTAGTTCCTGACGTTTCGCCAGCAGCTGTGGCTGGCATCTTCAGAGGTGTAGCACCAAAAGACAGAGATCTCTCAGTGTCACAGTGTGGAAAAGATGTAGGTCATTTGTATCTACTCAGGAAAGGGAGGAAACTTTGCAGTCACCCCCACCAGAATTCCTGTGGAAGACATCATTGCAAATGTAGAAGCTGCCATCCGTCATCTACCTGAAGAGGAAGCTGAGGAAATAAGAGGAGAGACAGCCAGGATTCTACGAAAGGCAAAGCTTCCCACCAGCAATATAACACGCAAGGAGAGAAATGCCATCAAGACCCTCAATGCAGATCCAGACATCATCATTCTACCAGCTGATAAAGGCAATGCTACAGTGATCATGAAAACGGAGGAATACAAAAAGAAGATTAAGGAACTCCTGGACCCCTCCACCTACAAAAAACTAAAACGAGATCCCACTTGCAAAATCACCAGGCTAACAAATGCGCTGATCAAGAATTCCTCACTACATCCCGACACGCACAGAAAACTATGCAAGACTGAAGCACAGCCACCTAGACTATATGGACTCCCCAAAATACATAAAGATTCAGTCCCACTCCGACCCATTGTGAGTGCCATTGATTCACCGACATATGAATTAGCTAGACATCTGGCAGATCTCCTGCAGGACCACATCGGGAAAACCTCGTCTTACATCAAAGATTCAGCAGATTTCATCAACAAAATCAGTTCTCTGAAACTCAATCCACAAGACATACTTGTCAGTTTTGATGTTGTATCCCTGTTTACCAAGGTTCCAGTAAAAGACACTATTGCACTGATTAATCAGATTTTCCCAGAGGATGTAACAGCCTTATTCCATCATTGTCTGACAACCAGTTACTTCCAATGGGACAACGAATTCTATGAACAGATGGATGGGGTGGCCATGGGGAGCCCACTCAGCCCAGTTATAGCAAACTTCTACATGGAACATTTTGAAAAAACAGCTCTAGAATCAGCACCCCACAAACCCAGTGTATGGTTCCGGTTTGTGGATGATACATTCATCATTTGGAGCCATGGGGAGGAAGAATTGAGGGAGTTTTTGAATCATCTCAACAACATCCACCTGAACATACAATTCACAATGGAGAAAGAAAGTGAGGGAAAACTCTCATTCCTGGATACCTTGGTCATCCGCAAAGCAAACTTTCAGTTAGGTCACAAGGTCTACAGGAAACCAACTCACACTGATCGGTACTTACACAAAAACTCCAATCACCACCCCCGACAGAAAAGAGGCATAATGAAAACATTAGTGGATCGTGCAAGACGGATATGTGAGCCGCGCTTTCTCAATGAGGAAATTAATCATCTAAACCACGCACTTCAGGCAAATGGCTACTCCAGAAATGAAATCCGAAGAGCAATCAAACCCAGGATGAATCAAACAACCAAGGAAAAACAGTCACCTACAGGAAAAGTGTTTTTGCCATATCTCAAAGGAATTACTGATCAGATGGGAAAGCTTATGGAAAAGCATAACCTTCAAGCAGTATTCAGACCCACCCGAAAAATACAACAGATGCTACGATCAGCAAAAGACAGCAGAGACCCCCTCACCTCTGCAGGAGTATACCGTATACCCTGCAGCTGTGGACAAGTTTACATCGGGACCACAAAGCGTAGCATCCAGACAAGAATAAAAGAACATGAAAGACACTGCAGACTTGGACAGCCTGAAAAATCAGCAGTGGCTGAACATAGCCTAACTCAAACAGGGCACAGTATCTTATTCCAGGACACCAAAATACTGGACAACACTTCCAACTACTTTGTCAGACTGCACAGGGAAGCCATTGAAATTCACAAGCATAAGCAAAACTTCAACAGGAAAGAAGAAACCTTAAGAATGAACAGAGCATGGGCTCCAGTTCTGAAAAACACCAGGCCAACAAAACACTCCACACCCGACAATAGCCCTGCAGAGAAGATTAGCACATCAAGTACCAATCCATATGCAAAAGAACCTCCTCAGGTTACAGTGAAGCCTCCCGCCATTAGCATTCCACACCCTGGGAAACTCTTACAGAATGACTCAGCTCAACCCCACCCCTCCTGAGTAGATACAAATGACCTACATCTTTTCCACACTGTGACACTGAGAGATCTCTGTCTTTTGGTGCTACACCTCTGAAGATGCCAGCCACAGCTGCTGGCGAAACGTCAGGAACTACAATGCCAAGACCACGGCAATACAGCCCGGAAAACCCCCAACAACCATCGTTCTCCGGCCATGAAAGCCTTCGACAAAATAAACTGACTCCACAATTGTAAAAATGCAAAGGGAGGGCAAACATGCAAAACCATACTCAAACGAATTCCAATAGTTGGGGATTGACTGGTAAAAAAAATCGGTAATAAGTCAAGTGTGCGAAAAAGCCCAGGCTCATTATGAGTTTTTTCTCTTCAGATAATGGCTGCACTACCGGAAACAGAAGCAAACACTTTGCTTGTAGCTGTTGTCAGACAGGCAAAAATACAACGGCAGGGGCAGGAATAGAGGCTTTTTCCTGATCTGACTGATACAGAAGGTTTCTATGGGTAAATATAGACAACATTTCTATTCCAGCTTGTATTGTATTATAGTCACTCTAATATTGGAAATTAATTTAAACAAGATAGCCAATACACACTTATCTAAGTAGCTAGCCCTCATGGAATATGCTGCAAGAATCTCCCCCTTTTCAATGAATTTTGGTTGAAGATACCATCATGTACTGCATGCATTCCAACGAATTCAAGCCAGTTTCCTCTATACTGTGACTATAAATAATACACAATGGGGGCACACTTGATTGCTGTTAGTATCCCACACTGTCTATAACATTGCTCAGAAAGACTTCTAACCTACAGATGGGGTTACAGCAATAGGATCAGGCTGTTTAATGTATCCAGTTGGTGACAAAGTCATGCTGTTGCTATTGGATGTCCTGGGAAAGCAGGGTGCCTCTCTGCTGCAGGCCTGCCGGCAGCCAGTTTCCCCCTTAAGACAACAACTAAATGATGCTGAAGAAACCCATGACAGGTTCTTGCAGGAGCTGATGAAAGCTTTGGGGGGGGGTGTCCTGGGGTCATTAAAAAGCCAGCCAGTCTGCTACCAGAGAGGTGCATTGGGGCTTATTCTCAAGAAAGCATTCTTAGGATTGCAGCCTTACTCTTGGATCCAGGATAGCAGTTTGCTAGAGGAAAAGATGTTCACCTTCTCTCTACTGTGTTTCAAGACTGCCACTGCAGATGATCAGAGGATGATATTACAGCTACCAGCTCAGCAGGTAACAGTGGAGGCCAGTATCTGCTCCTATAAATTTAGTTGTTGATGCAGGCCTGCCTCATGAGTTTGAACAGCTTTGTTTCAGTACTGGCTGAATGCTCTCAAGCTGCCTTTCTCTACTTCCCAAGACTCACCAAAGTAGATATGAGTTCTCAGTCACCCCAGAATTTTTCCTAGATCACCGTCCTCATTCCTGTCATTGTCTCTCAGAAACAGAATATTGAAAACAATGGAGGCATATGTGCAATGAGCATGCTTTCTTCCAGTATGAAGTCAGAACAGGAACGTGTATATTTTAAACTCTGTATTTAAAATATGTTGTGAGCTACCCTGAGCCTGCGTGCGGGGAGGGCAGGATACAAATTTAATAAACTTAACAAGGTAACAGTTGTTCTAAAGAAAGGATGGAGAAAGTGGTAATGCCTTACAAAGCCCCAAGATGTGGCAGAAAAGACAATTTGTGTGCAGTTTGTGAGTATCTGGAGCCCTCGCTGCTTTCCTTCTTCCGTATGAAAGTTTGGCTAGAGGGGACAGCAATAACAGCAATTTCTGCCAAAAACAGTTCATCCAGGGCTCCCAGAGGAGTCCAAAGTTGTGTCTTTCCCCAGGGATCATCTGGTTCCCCCCCTTGGATATTAAAATGTGGTACCCTCTACACCTGGGACTATTCAGCTGTGGAAAAGTCAGAGGAAGAAGCAAGTGACAGTAGTTATTTCTTTCTTATGCTTCTGTACCCCTCCCCACACCCAATTGAAAACAAGTCAAAGCTTGCATGTACTGAATGTCGTTTCAAAAAGACATGCCGTACAAAGGAAATAGCAGAGAGGTTTTAGATGGAGCTGTTATGGCCAGTGGAGGTGGGACAAGTCAATGGTTTGAGACTGCACTTGGAACGTGAGTAAAATGCAAATGAACATATGAAGCTCCCTTATAGTGAATCAGAACAGAATCAAAAAGAAACATTTTCTCTCTCCAGTTCTGCTTCTACTTTTTGGAAGGCTGTTTGATATTTGGACAATATGTATATTTATTTAAATGTATTCCATTTAAATGCTATATAGTGCCATCCAGTGCAGAATTACACCTTTTAAGTGCATTGAAGCCCATGGGCTTAGAAGGGTATATCTTTGCCTAGGGTGGCACTGTAGAAACCAGATAATTAGATAACATTTAAGAAAATTAAAGGTAGATAGTATTGGTTTGAGAACAAAAGAAATGTAATCTAGACTAGATTACTGCATTTCACATGGAGCTGCCCTTGAAGACTGTCCAGAAGCTACAGTTGGTACAGAACACTGCAGCCAGAACACTGACTGGATTGGGTCGTAGGGACTATATCATTCCAGTCTTGTTCCATCTACACTGACTTCCAGTTTGCTTCCAGGCCCAATTCAAGATGCTGATGTTGACCTTGGTGTAATTCTGCTCTGGATGTAATTCTGGATGTAATTCTGGATGTAATTCTGCTCTGGTGTAATTCTGCTCTGGATGGCACGATATAGCATTTAAATGGAATACATTTAAATAAATGTATTGACCTATATAGCTTGACCTATATAGCTTGGAGCCAGCATACCTTAAGGACCACTGTGATAGATGGGTCCAGTTCCACCTCTCCCAAAGCACAGGCAATGAGAACTGCTGCCAGTTGAGATCTGTTAGAACAGTTAGAGAGGGGAGAAGAACTTGAGGCTGCTGAAGAAGGCAGCTGGAACAGCTGGCTGCTGACACCTGTTATAGTGTAACCATCTACTGTTATGATAGTGCAGAACAATGAGTTCACATGCTAGGAATAATGTATCTCTGTATTTCACCTGCTCACTCCTATGTTAAACTTGTAAATATTGTTTTCTCTGTTTAATCCTGGCTGTGCTCTGGAAAACAACACACACACAATTCAGTCTGGTGATGACCAATGTGTTTGAGTAATTACATGGTGGTAGCCTATATGGGAAATAAATATTGTGTTCCCATACTCCAACAGCCCTGGTCAGTAGCTGGGTGAGGAGTGGTTAATATAGGTATCTGGCAACGCTCTTTGGTGGAGTCTTTGGGAAGAGGAAAGATCAGGGCTCTTGGCCTAATGATTAGAGACTAGATGGGTGGTGAATTGTTTCTGCCCTAAACTGCCTTTGAAGCCCAGAACCTGTCAAATAAACATATATGGTCAGTGGTGGTGTGGAGGGGGGTGGGATCATGACAACCGCCTTCTCCCAATCTGATCAATCGAGTCATCTGTGGAGGCCCTGCTTTCAGTGTCCCCGCCATCTAAGGCTCAATGTTTTAATTCATTAATGTTTTAATGTTCATTGTCTTGGGGATCCTATTTGGGTAGAAAGGCACCATACCACTACATAATTGTTCCAGGTATTCCACACCCAACTGACAATCCTTCTAAGAATCAGTGTTGACACTACACTAAGCCAAGTAACATGCAATAGAATCCTTCAGTTGCCCCAAGTCCTGATTAGCAATCCAGAAGAATGGTCCTCACCCCTCTTGGTGGCTTCATGCTGTTGCCATAGTAATGATCATGAATTAGTGGTGCAGGGACATGAGTTTGGTTTGAAGTGGGGAGAAGAACTCTCAGAAAACATAAGGCCATTTTCATGCAAATATAGGCAAGAGAGAAAAGGGAAACATCTAATCATGAGAAAAAGTTCCCCATGGATTAATATTGCCTCTTAGACGACTCAGACCAAGGCAAGTTTTCTTTAAGCATTTCAAAAAGCAACAAAGAAAGTTTAGCTGGTAGTATAGCCTGAACAGTTCAGGGCTGCAAACAACAGCAAAAAATTATTTCATTGTTGGAGGGTCCACATGAGAGTCCACATATTGTTAACTCACTAAGTAAATTCCAAACAAGTAGGTCTTCTTCTTCTTCTTCTTCTTCTTCTAAAAAACCCAGTCTATTCAGTTAAGGTCAACTGTCCAAAAACAGCCTTTTGCTACAGTTTGGATGCTGCCTTGCAGGCTTGCTGCTTTTCATGGCCACCTGACAGCAATGCTGATTCTGTGAACCTGGGCAGATCATGATAGGGATGGCAGGAAGGGTTACATCAGTACTTAGTTCTTGTGGCCCCTTCTCACACACCTGGGGTAATGCTGATCGCCACTTTGGGGTCAAGAAGCAGTTTTCCCCAGGCCTGTTCAGCTAGGGATCCTGGTAGTGTTTTGTCATCTTCTGGGCATGGAGCAGGGGACACTGGGTGTGTGGGTGGGGGGGAGGAGAAGATAGTTGTGAATTTCCTGCACTATGCAGGGAGTTGGACTAGATGACCCTGGAGATCCCTTCCAACCCTATGATTCTATGATTCTAGGGGCACTATGATGATGGAGCCTAACTTCATATATCTTCATCAAGCACAAAGTTCATCATGCTACATGAACATTATATCATACTTTGTTGTGTAAAAATAACTGTAGAAGGGGATACAAATTAAAAGCAAATGGGACTATCTATAAATTGCCTTCAAATGTGCTCCCTAAATATCTGTTGAGAAATGCATCATTCGGTTATGCAAAGGTCTTCATGATCCTGTGAATAAGCTGGGATGAACAAGTATATTTTTATCCCACCACTCCTCCAAGGGCAATATATACGATGAGTATCCTCTCCTCCATTGTATCCTCACAGCAATCCTGTGAGGTCGATTAGGCTAACAGCATGTGATTGGTCCAAGGTTACACAGTTATATCAAAGATGAAGAGGAATTTAAATCCTGGTCTCCTCCAATCACTATGCAACACTGCCTCTTGTGCACTATCCCCACCCGCAGGTTAAAATGATGCAATCCTAAGAGGTATGCCGTACATGTTTTATCTAAATACGTATATCAGCAATGGAGCCCACAGCATGCAAAGCCAATATAATGGATGAGAGTGTACATGGATGAGAGAGAGAGAGAGAGAGAGAACACCAGCACTAAGGCAGGACTTCAGCCTTCTTACACTGTGATGCTTCATGGTTTTAATGCAGGCCCCAGGAGCAAAAAGATTAACAAGCTAAATACAAAGCTACTGCAAAGTGATAGAACACTCTTATTCTGTTTCTGTAACAGACCAAGCAGAGTTTGTGAAACACATCTGCTAGCACATTAACAGCACTAGCTCACAGCCCATCCTGGCCAGCTCAGCTCCCTGCTGACACCCAGCAGCTGCTTTTTAGACCTCATTTTGTACCCGGTCCTTAGAAAGGCCACCTGCTGAGGCAAATCCCTTCACCATAAATATTTTTAGAAGCCTCCTTTGGAGAGTGACAAGAAGGTGTAAACCTGATGGTGCAAAAAGAAAAACAAAAAGAGAACAAATATTACCCCACCCCACCCCCACCCCCGGTCTCCTTAATGCTTATCCAGCAGGTTCTGAGCAAATTCTTTTGCTCATTGAAGGCTTCCAGTGTTGACCATGGAGTGTCTACTCTCCAAACTATAGAGTCCCTGGATAGATTTGGTATTCCATCTGTCATGCTGCACAAGGGATTCTCGAAGTGGTTGACTGGAAAAGTGTTGAGGATACATTAGAGATACTGTCATGACCAACTTCAATGTGTGCCATGGGCTGATGCTTTAGGGCTAATTAACAGCTTCCTCACCTTCATAACAATGTTTGGTCACTCCCAAATGATAAAGAGTCCAAAGCTTGAAGGGGAACACAAAGCTTGAAGGGGAACACAACCCTGAATTCTGTGCTTTGTACTAACCAAGAAAAAGATGCACATTGGTGTGTTTGGGGAGGGGGGTGGTATTGAGAAGACACTGAAGTCATGATCAGAATTTTTTCCTGTGTTCAGGTTCATATCCTGTTCTATGTCAATCTAACTGACTGATTGAAGGGTGATACTACCAAGCCAGTTATATTCCAGAATGCTCTGCGAGACATTGCCTTGATAATAGATCAGTCAGGGAGCTGGTTGAAATAGAAAAAACAGGTTAACCTAGGCCAATGACTTCTAAAAATCACAACCACAACTTCGGTGGTGTGCCTCCTTCTCTTTCAAGTAGTATGGCAATGTTTATTGTATGTATCACCTTCCTTTTACTGCATTGTCTTCTGTCTTTGTATCCCTCCCTATGTTACGGTATGCCAAGTCTTAGTTTTTTCTTTGCATTATTTTCAGTTCTGTAATCCTAGCCCACTGCTTTGTTTTGTTTATTAGAAAGATTAGTTGTTTCATTGAATTGTCTTTTCTTATTTTGTAATCTACCTTGAGTCTCACTGAGAAATGTGAGCTATAAATGAAGATAACAATAATAAACAACAAACTCAGCTTGTGCTGACATAAGGTGATTGTGGCATTGATTTTTTAAGGGACCATTTTATGGCAGGTACATCCATGAAAACTTTCAAGTAGAATAAAATGTAACCACTGTAAATATTAGTAGTTATTTTAGTTAATCTTAAAGAGATTATTATTATTAGGGAATAATATATGCATCAGCTAATGAGAAAGACTTTAAAAGGGTACAATGAAGTATAGGATGGACTCTACAAAAAAGGATGGGGGCTTGTTCAGTATGAGTTTTATGCTTTTCTCGCCATAAAATCTCTAAGGCTGTAGAACAAGGTGATACGGTTAACCAGCTGCTTGACATATACAGGAAAGCACTTTGTACTACCGATTTCCAGGGAAAGTCTGCAGGGGGTGGGGGCGGTCATGAGAATATTGGATATTCTGCTATTGACATTATGAGCCACAAGTCCACTGCAAGCTGTGCAAAAAGAGCAACTGGGCTTCATTTTACATATTATGCAAGGGAGCTGCCATGATGGAGTACAGAATGGTGTGTACTTTTAGTAGATAAGCCAAGAGCATTTTTAATGTAAAAGTAAATAAAGAGCGCGCCTGATGTGAGTTCGCTCAGTCAAGCAGAAGCTACTCTCCAGGGTCCTGAATTTCTACTAGAGCATTGCCAGTGACAATATTTAATATAAGTAATGAAAAAATAGCCTTGCACTTGGACCTCAGATGACAAATAAAATTGTTCAGAAAATTAACTGGACCTTTTCTGACTCCTGTCAGAGCCAGTTAAAGATCTGAGTAAGCACAGGACTTAGATCCATGCAGGTATCAGGGGGAAAGGGAATTGAAGAATACTACTTTTAAGGTGGATTTTTATGTATAGCAACTTAAAAATCACCTGCATCAATTAATAACACAGCCTTATTTTGCAGACTAACATGACAGATCTTTTTGAATAATCATCAAAGAGTCCTTCTGTATAATGGATTATGAGTCTTGTCAAAGATGTGTTGTATTTTTACAAGCTCTGTCTCTCTCCCCTCACTATCTTGGAGATTGGTCTCCTCTGATGTCAGAATGACCCAAGCCAGACACGTGTGTGTGTGTCCCTCATCTGATGTCACAACTTTTTAATCTGTGGGTCTTGCAGTTGACTTCTTAAAAGCAATGAGGGATCCTTTGAGTCTAAATTCTGAGATCCATGAGCATCTGATTAAAATACATAAATTAAAATACATAAAAAGTGTCTGAGTGCCATGGGTTATTAAATGACACCATGTGGCTGTAAATCTGTGGTGTGGTGCTGGAGCTTTTCATGTGACAGTCGATACTTGCTGTTTATAAGGAGGGGTGTAGGTCTGCGACATTGATGCAATATGTCTCTCTTTAGATGCCATCATAAACTCTATGGCTGTGGTGTTAGCTGAATACCTGGGGAAGGAGGAGGAGGAAACTGTGGCTATCCTAGATGTGGTGTACAGAATAAATTCAAGATTCGCGACCCAGAGGAAACTACCAAGAGATGTGACTGTGCAGTTCACGACCAGAAATATAAGAGAAATGATTGTGATTAAGCAATTTCAAGATCCATTGGAGGTCGATGGCAAGACGGTTATCATCATGAAAGAGTTACCTAGATCGGTGTTGCTAGACCGGAAAAAATACAAAGCTCTAGTCCAGATTCTGAAGGACATGAAAATAAGGTACAGATGGGAATTGCCTGAAGGAATGTCCTTTGAATTTGGGGGAGTGAAAAAGCGCATCAGATCTGAATTAGAAATTGAAAAGTTCATTAGGGACAATGAAAAGGACTTACCAACAACAAGGCTATGAATATGGAGTGTAAAGTTTTATCTTGGAATGTAAATGGACTTAATTCACCTAATAAGAGAAAAAACATTTTCCACTGGCTATTAAAACAAAAATGTGATATTGTGTGTTTACAAGAGACCCATATTAGAAAGCAGGATGTAAAATATCTCAAATTGAATAAATTGGGTAATGACTTTGTAGTGGCCTCAAAAAAGAAAAAAAGGGGAGTGGCATTGTATATAAAAGAGGAGCTACAGCCAAAATTAGTGGTGAGAGATGTGGAAGCCAGATTTTTAGCAGTGGAATGTACATGGAATTTAAAGAGAGTCTTGGTGATTGGAATTTATGCACCTAATGGAGCAAAAGAAAGCTTCTTTGAGGATTTGAGGAAGCAATTAGACGAACTTTCTTATGACCAGATAATTCTTGCAGGAGATTTCAATGGAGTTACTAATTTGGAGCAGGACAAGAAATATAATAAAAAAGAAGTGAACAAAGATTCAATAGCAAGTTACTTGGGTAAAATGAAGCTCCCAGTAATTTCGGAAAGATGGAGGAATAAACTGAACAGTGAAGTAACGGAAGAAGAGTTAAGGAATGCAATACAGTCAACAAATTTGGGAAAGGCGCCAGGCCCAGATGGACTTACAGCTAAATTTTACAAGGTAATGGCCAACGAACTGGTGCCATTTTTAAGGGAAGTGATCAACGGAGTATTGAAGGACCAAAGGACTCCAGATACTTGGAGCGAGGCCAACATATCATTGATTCCTAAAGAGGGACAGGACTTGACCAATGTTAAAAATTACAGACCTATTTCGTTATTAAACAATGACTATAAAATTTTTGCGAAGATACTGGCGGAAAGAGTAAAAGGATGGCTGTCCGAAGTTATTGCGGAGGAACAAGCTGGTTTTTTACCAAATAGACAAATTAAAGACAATTTAAGGACAGTGATAAATGCTATTGAATATTATGACAAACGATGTGATAAGGAGGTTGGTTTCTTCTTCGTAGACGCTGAAAAGGCATTTGACAATTTGAACTGGGACTTTATGTTTGCCACCATGGAACAGCTACAAATGGGGGAAAGATTCATAAGAGCAGTGAAAGAAATTTACAAAGACCAGAGTGCAGCAATTGTGGTGAATGACGAGGTGACTAAGAAATTGAGTATAGGTAAAGGCACAAGACAAGGTTGCCCATTGTCCCCACTGTTGTTTATTTTGGTTCTGGAAATATTGATGATACAGATTCGAGAAGACGATGCAATCCGTGGAATAAAAATAAAAGACTTTTCCTATAAGGTCAGAGCATTTGCGGATGATATAATGTTAATTGTAGAGGACCCAATTGAGAACATGCCAAAGGTAATAGAGAAAATTAAGGAATTTGGAGATTTGGCGGGATTTTATGTAAATAAAAAGAAGTCAAAGATATTATGTAAAAATATGACTAAACAAAAACAACAGCAATTAACGGAAATAACAGACTGTGAAGTAACAAATAAGGTGAAATATCTGGGAATTGAACTGACTGCAAAGAATATAGATCTGTTTAAGAATAACTATGAGAAATTGTGGACGCAGATAGAGCAAGACTTGATTAAATGGAATAGATTGAATTTGTCATGGTTGGGAAGAATTGCAGTAGTTAAAATGAATGTGTTGCCGAGAGTGATGTTTCTGTTACAAACAATACCAATTATCCGGGATTCTAAGCAATTTGAAAAATGGCAGAGGAAAATATCGGATTTTGTCTGGGCAGGCAAGAAGCCTCGAGTGAAAATGAAAGTATTGCAGGACTCAAAAGAGAGAGGTGGAATGCAGCTGCCCAATTTAAGACTCTACCATGATGCAATTTGCCTGGTGTGGTTGAAAGATTGGATGACGCTGAAAAACCGCAAACTACTGGCCTTAGAAGGATACAAAAAAATATTCAGATGGCACGCATACTTGTGGTATGATAAAGTAAAAGCAGACTCTATGTTTTTGCACCATTACATTCGGAGAAGCCTCTTCACAATTTGGAAGAAGTACAGAAATTACCTACAGGACGGAATACCTGCCTGGGTGGTCCCATACGAAGTAATAGACCCGAGAACTGTCGATAATGAACAACAATGTTTAATGTATAAGGAGATAACAAGAATAGAATCTTTTAAATTAAGAATTAAAACGCAGGATGAGTTGTCTCCAAGTTATGATTGGTTTCAATATAGACAGATCAGAGATCTTTATAACTCGGACTGCGTGAAGGGAGGATAAGAATGGAGAATTCGGAATTAGAGGAGGTAATTCTACGAGAGGATAAAAAGGAAATCTCTAAGACTTATAAAGTGTTGTTAAAATGGTTGACAGAAGATGAGATAGTTAAAGTTCAAATGGTGAAGTGGGCAATAAATTTTAACAAAGAGATAACAATGGGGGCGTGGGAGTACTTGTGGAAAAATACGATGAAGATCACGACATGCACCAATATTAAGGAAAATGTTTATAAAATGATTTACCGTTGGTATTTGACACCAAAGAAAATTGCGCTAGGGAACTCTAATATGTCTAATAAATGCTGGAAATGTAAAAAGCATGAAGGATCGTTGTATCACATATGGTGAACTTGTGAGGTAGCTAGGCAGTACTGGGGGGAAATAACAGAAGCAATAAGCGAGATTTTACAATTTCAAATTAATAAGAACCCAGAACTCCTACTATTGAACTTGGGAATGGAGGATATTCCAGCACAATACAGAACGTTGTTATTTTATATGACAGCAGCGGCTAGACTTTTGTATGTGCAAAAGTGGAAAGTACAAGAAGTGCCAACTATGGAGGACTGGATTTACAAATTGCTGTACATGGCGGAAATGGACAAAATGACAAGGAAACTGAGAGATCTCGATCCAGGACAGTTTAATATGGATTGGGAGAAGCTGAAGCAATATTTGGTGAAAAAATGGGAGGTGGGAGGAGAACTGTGGCAGTTTGAAAACTACTGAAATACAATAAAAGAAGAGAGAAGTGACTTTACCGGGGGGAGGGAAGTTAAAGAAAAAGTTCTAAGCAATTGTTTTATTAGATTATTATATACGGCATTAAACTATAGAGGTGTTATTTTAGGAATTATAAGGGGATAAGTTAACTAAGTATGTTTCTGGTGGATAACTGTATAATAGGTAAACTATATAATCAAAATAGAATGAATATAAGAAAGGTGGAAGGAAGTAAATAGCAACATATAGAGTACAAGTTAAATTGATTGACTTATATTGAATGTATACATTGTTTATAGAAGTCCTTAGAGTTATGCAGAACAGGGGACAAATTGATTGTCCCATATTGACGAGACTAGAATGAGTGAGATAGAGTATAGAGTACAAAAATCAGATAAAATGTTACATTATTAAAGAACATATGCCAGGAATGTAATACTTAGTTTGATAAGTTAAGTGGGAAAGGGAATAGAGATAGCACTGTGTCATAATAGATAAGCTTAGAAGAGAATGAAAGTATATGCTTAATAGAATAAAGTAAGTCTGAAATGAGTAAGGGAAAAAATGGACAAGGGGTTGGAAAACTGTTGGAAGTCAACAAAAGGGGGGAGAAAGGGAGGGGGTTAGAACTGGAATATTTAAAGGGAATTGATTATAATGAGCATTATATTGATTTCTAATCCAATAAAAAAAAAATTTTTTAAAAAAAACTCTATGGCTGTGATGCAAGGATATTTTTCAACACCATCTAAGCATGAGTTCAAAGAACCTATTAACAAAGCCCTGAACAGTTCCCCTTTCTCCTCCTTTTGCTTTCTCTTTCTTCTTCCCACAGCACAGAGGCCATTTGCAGTGTATGCAAGGATCTCTCCCTTGTGTTTCTCTTTCCACAGCTCTCTTGCCATCACCATCACTCAGTACCAGGACACCACTATAACGAATGTACATATATTCCTGTCCACATGTAAAAGTGCAAAGTGCAAAGTGCGATGTGTTCAAATATATATACAATACAGAAATACACAGTATAATCATATACAGCACATATGTTATTCAAACAAGTCTTTACAGTCCGTATAGTTCCTTGCTTTCATTTAAAGTGCAACATGCAAAAAAATTTTTATATGGAAGCCCATGGAGAGAATCGTGGAAGATGTAATAACATTCCCAGTCTCAAAATTCAAGATTTGTCCAACAACGCCGATGGGGATGTGCAGGCAATTGTCATTAACCCGTTTCGTGAGAGAACTCACTTCATCTTGGGCATACAAAAATTCAGACTGGATACACTGTAAGTGTAAAATTAAATGAATTACACAGCCAAAATAAATCACAATTAGCAATATATACACAATACAATGACTTTTTACTTACAGAAAATTGCAAGAACCAAACTCATTCTCTGAGGGCTTGAGAAGAAGGTGGTGTTAACGGACTCATGATTGAATAAACAGCAACTGTGTATATAACTCAATTTGGGGCCGAATCAATCAATGTACTAACTAGAGCCAGCTGGAGGGTACTGAGTCATGAAACACCTCCATTATTAGGCAGCATTGGCATCTTTTATCTGACGTTCGTGGATGTGCCTCGGGACTGGCGGTTGGTTTCAGACAGACCAGGTCCATTCGGGACATCGTGATCAGGTCCGAATATTCTGCAACCTCTCCGTGCACTACTATGCCCAAAGGCCATCATGCTTGTGGCAATTGCAATGTGTGTGGGCATATGGTGGGACTGGACCGGATAATAACGACCCGTTCCGTTCCCAGCAACAAATTCACAAATTGCAAATCAACGAATGTAGTTTACATTATCCAATGCCAGTGTCCCTTGCTCTATATAGGTAGTACCACCCGCCCCCTTAGGATAAGAATTCAGGAGCATCTATCGAGGATTAGGAATGGAGTGATAGAAGCATCCCTGGTTGGACATTTTCAACAGTGTAATCACCTATACCATGATTTCAGGGTTTCAGTCATTGAACATTTGGATTGCCCTCATACAGGGGATATAGGTAAATTACTTATGCGGTTGGAATCCAAGTGGATTTTTCAACTTAATACTTTGACACTGTATGGACTTAATATGGAGATCATGTACTCTTGCTTTCTATGAAAATTGGCAACTTGGGCTGCAAGTTGTTTCATGACTCAGTACCCTCCAGCTGGCTCTAGTTAGTACATTGATTGATTCGGCCCCAAATTGAGTTATATATTAAAAAATAAATAAGGACAGTAGTGGGAAGAAAAGGCAAAAAGAAAGCAGAGTGAAATGACAATTTTTGTGGTACTCAACAAAAAAGGAGTGTGTGTGTACAGTTGGTTACTCAGTTTACCCTACAGTGTTCCTGCTACATTTGTTTCCTATATATTTGGATACTAAAACTGCCCTTGGCAAGTGGTGACTTTGGGGCAATAACTGCTATGAACCCACAGAATAACTGGTTGCAGATCTGGCCTTAGGGATCCTCACAGCCAAACAAATTGATCATGGTTTGGTCTGTAAAAATGAGACGGGCATTTGGGGTAGGTAGTCAGACCTTAACTAATCAAAGCCTGAACTGAATCCACTCTGTTCTCTAATGAAATTATTATAATGAATCAGAATAAGAAAATTAACAACCACTGGTAATATTATGAATCATTAGTATCTGGCAATTTTCCTGGCACCTGGCTGTCTGGCTTAGAATTGAAGAAGGGAAGAGGAAGGGGAAGAATAAGGAGAAGTGACTCAGCAGATATGCAAATGAGAGGTGTTTTTTTTTAACTGATTAGCAGATTTACATACAGAACTTGCCAACAAATTGCTGAAAAATCTCTTTCCAAAGTTGGCTGTACACCAACCACACTGGTTCACTGGCTTATGGAAGGGTTTTGATTTCATTCCATTTAAATGTAGTGGCTCCTATTTACTTGCTGGCCTGTTCTCTCTCAGGCTGTGCGTGCTATGTTTCTGAAGAAAATATTTTGCTTGCATATGCTGGCATACAATTACGCAGCAGTACAGATGAGAGAAGGGATGGAGGCAAATGCAAACCCACCCCCACCAGTCAATAGCAGCTGCCACTAAACAGACAGAAACAAACATTTTATTTGTGTATGTTGGCATGCAGGCAGGTAATTTAGTAGATAGTGGAAAAGAGGAAAGTAAACCCCAGTCTTGTGCTACCTAGTGATGGGCAGTCTCTGCTGTGTTTCCTTGGAGCCAAAATAAAGATTGCAAAGATCATGGATCTTTGTCAGCCTTTAAAAATTAACTTGTGTACACAGCCACAATTCAGATTGGTGCCTCATGGAAATGGAAGAGGGGATTTAACTGTTCAAACTCTGTTCAGCTTAGGTAATCAAAACTGGACTCCCACAATGTTTTTAGTATTTTAAAAAGCAGCGGTGTGTATGTGTGTGTGTGTGAGTGAATGGGGGACTGACTCTTAATGGATACATCTTAATGGATACATTGTTGCTTTTATGCTATGTATGTTTTTGGCTGATCACTGTTGCAAACAGGATGCTGTACTTGATGGGCACTTGCTCTGTTACAGCATGGCCCGTGTTCTTATACATTTTAGAATTATATTTTTATGCCTACTAGATTTTGATTCATGCTATACCTTTAGTAGATAATGACTGACAGTTTGCTGTGAAGCTATTTTACTTGTCCAATGAGGCGGGCAACACTTCAGATAACTATAGAGGAGGATTTAGGAGGACACTGCTATGATTTTATGTACCCCCACCAATAACATCTCTCTTCACAAATGATTAGATATCTAACCAGAGGGAACTACAAATATTGTTATGGTGAAGAGAGATAATATGAAAGAGTCCCAGAAGTCACTGCAGTAAATGAGAATGATAAATGAATGGGACAGAAAACTGATAGAGATGAATAACTGGGCTCACTTTCCTTTCCATTCCATTCCATTCCATCTTAATGTATTCTGATTCTTGCATGGCAGCCTGTAGTATTTACACAAATGCTTGAGTGAAGCCAGCTTCCCGTTCCCTTTCACATCCAGCAAGATCTCTCTCTCTCTCTCTCTCTCTCTCTCTCTCTCTCTCTCTCTCTCACACACACACACACACACACACACACACACACCAGTGAGTCAGATCTCATAATTGCACAAAGTTTATCTCTTGCTTCTATCCCAGGGGCCACTGAGTCTTGTGCTTTTGCTCAAAAGTGTGACTGACATCAGGGATTCTCAGCACAGAGACTCAGTATGATGACAACTCTGTCATATCTTGCTGGAAGATATGTCATATCTTGCTGCGAAAGGGAATGGGAATGCAACTAGGTAGGAACCAAATACGGCCACATCACCATCACAGTAGCATGGGCTTCTATATTGTTTCTGCAGCAAAGGGTAGGTGGCACTCATACCATCCAAATGAAATCTAATGTGAAGAATTCTCAAGGACTGGTGGATTCCCTCCATTTCATGTACTCTCTTTGTATAAGACCTGGTAGAAAGTTTTCTGCCACAAGGAAAAGTCACTTTGATTGATGGTAAGTCCATTGCCATAAGAAAATACAGATATAAAATACCAAAGAGAGATTACATCTTATGTTACTCTTTCATTTCAATTTTTTAAAAATTCTGTTTGTCTTCCTTGAGTATGTTCCTACAAAATAGCTTGCCCTGTGTGCTGTATTGATCATATGCATTACTGTCTCATATTTGTCTGTTTCTCTTCATATAAACTGCTATTGGGCTGTATTTCACACAGTTCCACATGGTTTTATCCTTCCCATGCACTGAAACAGAAGCAAGGCAATTCTTTCTGTCCCTTCCTGACTCTGGTGAAGGAGTGAAACCAACAGCCTCTCTCAAGATGGAACTTCCACATTAAATTGAGCTGGCACTTCTATCACTATCCTTCATTCTGGATCTTCTCTTTAGTTTATTAGAGGGCGTGCCTGGAAAGAGCACCCTTCAGAGGATTCCCTTGCCCAACAGTTCAGGTCCGCATTTTTTCTTGTAGTGATTCTGTGTTCCTAATGTGGCTACCCCTAATTTATACTATACAGTCAAAGAGAGGGGAGGGTGACTTTTTCCCTTCCAATCATGTACATGCTGAGAAGCTATTCTCGGTTATTCCTACTGGGGGTGGCAGAGCTCTGTATGCATCAGGATGTGGCAGCTGGCTACAAGATAAAGGAATTTCTTTCCCAGTAGAGATTCACTCATCACTCCACAAGAGTCCCAAATTTAAATATTTTAAACCAGTCAGTATTAATCAGGTTTTTAATATCATCTACAATGCATAAGATTGTATAAGACAAATACATTTATACATCTTTGTATCTGTTTTTTGGCTTCTATAAATGAATTGTTTGTCTAATGGAGCATTGGGGAGGGGGGGCAGCAAGCTGGGCCAATACTCAGTACTCCTTGAAATCCGTGGTTGGAGCTGGAAGGTTCCTCCTTAGTCCCACCTCCCACCCTAGTTTGAGAGCGCTCAGCATATTCCCTTCTTTATCTTTAGACATATATGGCTGTATCCTATCAATGAAAATATGTTCTACTGCTAATCCCTTAGATCTTTGCTCAAATGAACCTCTAAACACAAGATTGAAGACAATCTTGTAACAGCCTGAACATCCTATGCATGGCCAACAGCAATGGGATCTGGAGGCTGATGTTGGCTGGGTGAGTGGTAGGCACAACTGGACAAGGCAAGGAATTTAATTCCCTGGGCAAAAGGGGGAAGCTGGTGGGTAGAGAGATCATTAGGATCCTCTGTATTAGAGATTTGTGGCAGTCACTTTGACCTTCAGTTATGAAGACTACTTAAATCAGTTTTCATGAAAAATGAGTCTTGATTTTGATCATAAATTTTCTGACTGAAGTCCTCAGAAATATCCTAAAATTATGAAATTGGCTGTTAATTTTTATTTGTTTGTTAAAATGACAATTATGGCTCCAGGCAAGAAAGCAAGTGGGCAGAACTAAGTCTGAAAATTAATTAGTCAGCAAGCTGTGTGCAAGGAATCTAAAATTTCTCACAGTGCCTCAGATATGGCAAGATGGCAACATCCCTGCTCTATTTTTTTCTCCTCTCCCACCATTCACAATCTTTGCCAAGCTCAAGTGCCACGTCACCTTAAGAAACACTTCCATACTGCCAAGGTCACTGTTCTTCAAGCAATATCCAGTCCTGCTACAATGGTACATGTTTCTGAAAGATATTCCCTGTTTGTTTCCCCTTGACCTCTTTTGCATTGGTACTGTTTCTGGAAGTATATCTTCTCTCCTCTTTTAGCAATAGCTATCCTCTTATTCTTCATCTGACTTCTGTTTGTAATGTTCTGCTTAACCTGGTGTCACTGATATTACTATGAAGCACTCAAAAAACATCTAATTAGAAATATGTTCATCCTGAACAATGTGGGTTCTGTGGACTTGAGTATTCAAATCCAGCAAAATCTTATGTGGAAAATGTCTGGCAGCTTGAGGTTTCCAAAAGGGGTCCTGCTAAGTTCTAGTACAGCCTTTGGAGTCACTGTTCTTTACTTGGGAATTATTGGTCAAATGCTGTGCTGTGCTCAAATGTCCTGGGCACCCACCACTCCCTTTCTTGGTTCTCAATGAAGTGGGTAAATCTGTGTCTTGGCTGCACCAGTTCAGACTGCAGACTCACATGACTGAATATTCCACCATACAAAATGTCCCTCCTTGTAGAAAATGAGATATCAGGAAGGAGGCTGCTAGCCTAGCTGTTCATTTGTGGTGTAGTGGACCACTCAGTTGCATGGGCCACCATTTGCATTCTCACATGCATCTCTCATCTCAGTAAGAAATGGGTTATATTCTGACATCAAACTCCCCTGCACCCCCAAACCCACCTCAGCGATGATTGTGTGAACTGGACCAATAAGTAACATTATTCTTAACATCAAGTGTCTTTTCCATCTTCTCAGAGCTATTGTGCTACCTTTTTGAAGACTTTCCACCTACAGTAGTCATAGGATGCTCTGCAGCCCCTGACCCTAGTTAAGAACCTGCTGTCCTATAGGAACCAAGTATCCAGAGTATGAAGGTGGCGTCAGGCATAATCTCTCTATTTCTCCATCTGAGGTTTGTCTCTGCTTCTTGGGCACCTTCAGAGAAGGTGTTGAGTGAGAGGCAAACTGATAGTGGAGACAATCACCATCCCAGTTTTAAGCATGTTGATTCTAAGGCAGATTGGATGCCCTTGGGAGTTTAAGAGGTTCTTCTAAAGCTCAAACTGTATCACTGAAAGGAGGAAGAGGCCTCCAAGGCTGGCTTTTTCAGAAGCAGAGATTTGTTTTGGAACATGTTTTCCTTTCCCCTGCAAGCATGAACATTCTTTGCCAACAACGAACAGAACAATGTGATTTCAGAGTGGGTTAAGCTGTCAAGGACTATTAGGGTTGCCGTAGCAACCTGTACCCAACCCTCGCACCGCACATTCATTAAGTTCTGAATCAGAAATAGGAGGCGATTGCCTGTATGGTTTCCTAGCAATGATTTCAAAATAATTTGGGGAGGGGGCTGCAAAATTTTTTACAATATTGGTGTTGAGGACTAGATATAATGCTCCTGAAAGGAAATGACACAGAGATGTCTGTTAAGTGAAGTAGCTCAACATGGAAAGACTCATAAAATGGTTTCAAGACTATTCACAAACGTGTAAAGATCTAGAAGAAGGATGTAGGCTGACTGGAAACCCACTCAAAAGAGACCGATTCAGCTTAGCCTAGTATTTCACAGCAGTTTTTTTGACCAGTTCACCCATAACAAACAGCTAGAGAGAGGCAAGTTGGTGTAGTGTTTGTATGCTGGACTATGACCAGGGGCAGCAGGGTTCAAATTCCCACTCAGCTATGAAGCTCCCTGGGTGGCCTTGGGCCAGTCATCATTTTTCTGCTTAATGTCTGTCACAGAACTGTTGTAAGGATAAAAAAGGAGGGGAGGACCACGGGAGCCCCGAGCTCCTCAGAGAATGGCCAGGATAAAATCTAATACATAACAAGGATTGTGGCCACCAAATCAAAGATAAAATGTGCAACATAGCAAAGGTATGAAAATGCATACTCACCTGCAAATTTTACTGTAAAATTTGTGATAGGCTATATTTGGTACTATTCATATCTGGGTATATTTGATTCCACATGCACCCTATTTCATACATGAATCAGGAAGTAAATCCTTTTTGAGGTACTTCAAATGCCAAAGTAATCTTTTACAAGACTCCAGAGTCTGGGAACCAAAGTTTCTATCAAACATATAAGAACTGCAGGAGGAGAGCACAATTTGGAGAAGAGAAGCAGTGGCGGTTGGAAGGATGCTGTACCCATCTTCTTTCTTCTGCTTCTCCCTTCACTCCTAACCTTAGCTGCTTTACTCCCACCTACAGTAAACTCATGTCTAGGGACCCTTGCTTAAGATATGCAGATAGAGGCATACAAAGAGTGGTCAAGAATACAAGTTTACCAGGTGCAAGTGACAGTTGTCAATCATAGGATTTGATTTCTGGTAAGAGAACTGGTATCAGATTTCTGAAAATCCAAGTTTTCATTTAGAAATAGTCATATTGTGGGTGACAGTTTCAAAAACGGGGTGAGATTCATGCTAAAATTTCTGTAAGGAATCTTAGTAGCTTTTTTAGCTTTGGAAGACCTTTTGTATCAAATATTTCAAAGAGTTGTTTGCCTAATGTGTATTATTTGCATGATATTCTAAAAACAAAGTCTTGTTAAGCACTCTTCTTTTCTCCAAGTGGTGATAAGTCCACTAGCAGCACTACAGGATTTTGTTCTCTTTGAGTGAGCAACAGCACTAGAAACTTACATTTTATTTACAAATAAACTAGCAGAGCCTATTGCAGGCAATAGATTCCCTTAGGAAGCAGCACAGAACCCTTACAATCCCCAGGCTGATTCCTTTCCAGTGAAAGCATCTCAGGTCTCTGTCTCTGCTTCTCTCTGTGTTTGTTTTAAAAGTGTTATGCCCCATTTTCTCCCCAGTGGGAACACAAAGCGGCTTCCAACATCATACTCCTCTCCACCATTTTATCTTCACAACAACAACAACAACAACAACTCTATGAGGTAGGTTAGGCTGAGTATATGTGAGTGGCCCAAGGTCACCCAGTGAGCTTCTGAGGCAGAGCGGGGATTCAAACCTGGGCCATTTCCACATGTCCCAGCATAGCACTAAACTCACACAATGAGGGTGTCTTCCTGGCACTATTTCTGACATCATCACACCACGATCCCGTTTTCATGGTGCGATGACATCAGAAATCGCACCAAGAAGACACCCTCATTGCGTGAGTTTAGTGCTATGCTGGAATATGTGGAAACAATCCTGGTTTCCCAGATCCTAGTCTGACACTCTAATCAATACATCACACTGGCTCTTTGTGTCCAAATTCAAAAGGAGAGCAGTTTCTCTCTCTCCCACACCCACAAGTAAGTAAAACACAGAGATATCCCCATTTCCCTGGAGATCTCTTGTCTCAGACCACACCAGGTTAATTACTCATGGGGGGGGGGGTTCTCCTAATTATTAGTTTCCATTGAAGAACTATCAGGTGATAACTACTTATCTCCAAGGGAGGTAGCTCTGCACCTATGATTATTCGGCATATTTGATTCCACCTGCTATTAGAAAACAATCCACTTGAAAGAGGATTGTCACCCTGCAGCCATAAAAGTACAGAAGCCTTAATTCACTAGACTAGTGGGTTGCTGAGCTGTAGTACCCTAGTTTCTCTGCCCATTCGTCTGTTATCCAATTAGAATAGCCAAAACACCTATAAACTACCAGAGATGAAAATACTCTGGCTTCTGGAATTCAGCTCCAAAGACATTACAAATATCCCTCAACAGGATACTGAAGATGACAAATTCTGACCCATAAAAGATGCTTCCCATTCCCTAAGTAATATGTCCAGACTTCTAGCTTGGACGAAGCATATTGTCTCTTCTAGAGCCATTGGGACTATGTGACAGTTACTATAGCTGACAGCCTGGCCAAAGTAACAATTGTGACATCTGGAATCATTGCTACTGAAAGCTCATGAGATTGCTGGTTCTCATTTCTTAAAGGCTGATCATAACCGTATTAATCTGTTTGAATTACCCAGAGATGGGTTTCTTTTACAGCTGATGCACTGCACGCTTGGTTATGAACTCTTTCCTGGCCTACTTTATCATAATGCAGTAGAAAATTATAGATTGCAACTCATTTGCCATAGGATTGTAGGGAAATTCATAGCAAGATGATTGTCTACCATTTATGAAGTGCTCCACCGCAGCAGCTTTCGTCATCTGAACAGGCCCTTCTGCAGGTGCCAGCCCGCATATGGCCAAACCTAGCAACTGCCTGTACATGCACTTTCTCTTTTGTGGCATCCACCTTATGGACCGGCCTGCCTGATTGGGGGGGGGGAGAGGGGGGAGGTTCTCTTACAAGCCTACAATTATTCAGGAGAGCTTTTTTTACACAGGTAGGAGGGCTGTGGTGTAAGGAAATGGTTCAGAGAGATGCTTTGGTAGAGGAGCAGAGGCTGTGGACTACAATGTACCTACAGGGTAGCTTCTGTGACAGTTAATATGTCATGTTTTCTTTGCTTATGCCTTCTTTCAGCATTGTTTCACCTCTATATTGGATATCTGCTGTATTTAATTTTTTCCAAGCTATAACTTATTGCATTGTTTATTGAATGTCCCAGCAGTTGATTGTATTGACTGACACTGTATAATCCACCTTTAGTCTCAGAGGAAATGGGGGACTACAACCAAGACAGACAGACATGTAATAGGCATGCTGCAAACTTTGTTCTGGATGCATTGTTCTGGATGACCCTGGTCAGGCCTGGTTCAGATACAGGTGTGCACTTAAGAATCCCTGAGCATCTAGTTAGCTTTCCTGTATCTAATCATTTAACTCCTGGTGAGAGGTATAGCACAGATACATTTTAGGTTCATTAGTGTACACAAGTAATATAATTGTAGAATCTATGCTTCGATTCTAAGTCTTTATTATCACAACATAATTATGCAGCATTCTTAAAACTGGCTGAGTCAATAGAAAATCATACCATCAATTACATGAGTCCAAAATTACCTTACCCAAAGATATGAAGGCCACAGGCAAGGAGCCCTAGGATGAAGCTCCTGATCAATTCAAACACTAATATTTATAAGGTTTCAGAACCATTTCCTAACAATAGCTGTCTGTCCCACTTCAAAGGGCTTCACATTCTTGGCTAACTTACTATCTTATAACTAAACGCCAGAGAAGATTATCCATATTTGAAACATCTCCTTAAAATATATATTCTTGTTAAGATAAGAGGTAACATCCTTTGTGCATTGTGCAGTGCCCTGTAGAAAGATGTGCTCACTATAGGACAGAAGCAGAACTGTGATGTGTGAGCTTCTCTTCAATCCACACTTGCTGTTTTCTTGTAGCACCTGAACCTATCCTGTGATTTAACGTTTCTAAAGACTTTTCCATTACATTATAGTCATTAAACTCAATTTTTTTTAAAAAAACATGATCCTTATTTACCTCATTGCACATGTAGCATTTATCTACAGTACAATGCAAAATTTGATGACCTGGTTTTCTTTATCCAGAGCATGGATAAATGTTGTGTTGTTATTATTACTTAGTTAATTTATGTATACTTGCCCTTAGGTTTGTACCAGACCCTCAAGGCACATTGCAACTTAAAAACAACACTACCATGAAAAGGAGGACCCTTTCTGTACTCTGACCTTGCTGACAGCTTGGGCTGACAATGGAACATCATCTATGGCTCAGTCATCTGTGAGCTGACAATAGAATTTCATCTTTGGGAGGGCCGGGGGGGGGGGTGTGACATAGGGTTTTCCTGACATTTAAAAACCCTCCTGATACATCTTAGTGAGAATTTATGGTTGCCCTGAGATAGAACCAAATGCAAATTAAAATGAGATACGGGTAGCACACATAAGTAAAATCTCCACCCATATGTGTAAAAAGGATGAGAAAGTGATGGAGAAATGAGTATGATGTGTGAAGTTCGTCACGTTTTAGGAGACTACAGGAGAGATGCAACAGGGGAACGTTTCAGTGTTGCTCCAAAGTCCTTTGCACAGGGAAACATTAATGCACTGCACATTTCCTCCTACTTTGAAGGGCTTCAATGTAGCTCAGTGTGGGAGGAAAGAGGCCATATTTGACCTAAAAGTGATGGATGTGACAAAGTTTTGTGATACCATAATGTATCATTTTTTTTAAAAAAAGCCAAATGTTATAATTAAATATGATCAAGGGAATAATATATGTGATAGTACAAGAGAACAATTGTGTAGGAAAGCAGAGTTGGTCTTTTAGCTTTATAATGTCCCACCAAAGGCAAAACTATCTGCGATGGACAGGACTGGCTTCAATTCCACCTCTCCTGAGAGACCGCCAATGGGAGCAGGTGAACTGCTGGGCCAATCAGAGTGAATGTCTATTGGAGGGGAAAGGAGGCTTTGGGGAGCTGCTGGGAGAGAAGGGTTGGAGATGCCGCTAAGAGAGGCAGCAGAAAGATAGTTGGCTGTTAATCTGTTCTTTTATATTGAAACTTTATTACTTTAAAGTCCGTTCACTCCTATGTTCCATTGTGTAAATAAAATTTGTTTTTGTTTTGTTTAACCTTGGCTGGCTTGAGATCGCTAGCTGAGGAGAAATATCTGACTCACACACAAACTCTTTGGACACAACCAATTGGCCTAGTGAATTAAATGGTGGCAGCATATATAGGGACAGTAAGTTCTGAGTTCCCTTTTCCCTGATAGCCCTGGGCTGTAGCTGGGTGAGGGGAGGCAAACACAGGGAACTGGCTGCCTGTCTGGTGGCGCCTCTGGAAGAGGAGATAGGGAACCCTGCAAAGCTTTGAGTTAGGGCTCTCTGCCTGCTGTACTGGAAGCTAGATGTGCTGGCATGTGGTAGTGGACTCCCAGCCTTTACCTACCTGGGGGGCAAGAGAAGCAAAAGGCTTATGTGTGTAGGAGGTGGGGTCAAACCTCCCACACATACCATACTATCTCTTGTGCCAAGAAATAATGGCATTGTTTGGTGGTAGCATTTAATAGGAGTCCCTGTGTATCTGCCTAAATATTTAAGATATTTGGAACACCTAACATTTAAGCAAACTGGAAGTGGCAACTAAACGTGTACATTTCACATGCACAACACATACACACACGGAGGGACATGTGTTCCCTGGATACAAAAGGCAGACTCAGCACTAAACATTCTAAACAAGTTTGGGAAGACAAATCCTGACTCACCATGCTTAGTCTCCCTCAATACCATAAGTGGTATGGGTTCTTACCATTTAAATTTCTTTAAATTCTTTTCTATTTCTAATATGATAAATTCTATAGAAAGAATGAAAAGTCTGGAGATATTTTTACTCTATAAACCTTATGGTTAAAAAATATTTATCTTGAACTTTGAGCATAGCACCATGCTTAAAGATGTTAAGTGGTAACTTTATTTATTTATTTAGAGTCCCCCAGCAGAGAATATTACAAACAAGGGCAGCCCAATCCAAAGGGCTGGGCTGGCACTGGTGGCCGCTTGCAGGCATAGCAATGGTGCCACTCACTCACTCTCTATGGACTTTGGTGGGTGAGTGGTGCTAGTGCTGGAGGCGGGAACATGTGACACAACCACTGCCAAAAGCACCCACCCCACTGGCATCTATCAATGGCTGCACAAACTCCATAACAGGCATGCGAGGGGCATGCAGTGGCACAGCCAATGAGCCAATGAGCATAGTCAATGAGCAGGCCACAGTCTCTGCAGCCCCAGGGGCACAGAGGGGAAGCCATGGCCCGCTGGGGGCAGGGCCAACAAAGCACAACCAAGAGAGAATGCTCTCCAGCCCCAGCAATTCTGGCAGAATCTGCTAATTGCAGGGTGGCTGCAATTGCCAATACTGTGAGTGGCAGGGAAGGTGTAGCCAGCACACGGGCCGAGATGCGGCACTGTGTTTGGTGTTGCCAGCTGCCAATACTACCCTGCAGAGAGCAGCTGCAAAGGGCAGGGAGACCCTCCGCAATCAGGCTCGCCGCACCCCAAGAGGGGTGCCTGCCCCAAAAGGAGCCCTGGCCCATGGAGGGGAGACTAAACATGCAGACAGGGTGCATGCCCACCTACTTGCCCAACCCCCTTTCCCGACAAGGGCTGAAGCCAATGGGAGCTCCCCCCCCCCCCGGTCGCTCTGAGAAATGTGCACGCCCACCTTGAAAAGTAAGACCAGAAAGGTGGCAGGACCCAGCACTCAGGATCAGCCCCTCAAGTTTCAGACAGGCAGCTCCTGAGAGGCAAGTGGAGGGGCGGGTTCTGAAATGAATGATGGGAATGCCAATTGGAAACCATGAGAGGGACTAGAAGGCCCATTGGATGTGATGGGAGTGACGCATGGGCATTGACCTGTGGTGGCTCCATTGAAACACATCACAACATCACGAAGATGCAAGGAGAACTTGAGGTGGATCCCGAGAGCCATGCTCTGGAGCTGGGATGATGGCCCCCAGGGCAGAATGATGGCCTCTGGAACCTGGAAAGCTGTTCTGATGGCTGTCATCCCATCCCCAGTGCAAGAGTCCCACGGTCCATCCCTGCCTCTACAAACAGCAAAAGGGAGGGTGGCCTGGCCATGTGGGGGAGGAGCCCCAGAGACCCCAGGACATTGTGCCACTTCCCCCCTCCCATCAACCTGGTACCCTCATGCAGCAGTCTTTTGCCTGGCTTATTAGACGCCAGCAGCACTGGCTGCCAGAGAATGAGAGTCCTCCGTGCTGCCCTCACCCCACCCTGCACCAGACACAGACAGAAAACACTCCAAGTCCCAACCCCCCACCTGCAGTGAAATTAGGGGGGGGGGAGTGGGAAGAGAAGCTGAGTGGGGCTGAAGCCTCCAAGGTAACCCTCAACACCTGCTCCTTTTTGCGGCAGACTGTTGCCCGAGCACAGAGGCACTTGGAGCCTCTTTGGGGCCACCCCATCCTTCCCAGCCCAGAGCCAGAGACCATTTGCTGGGATGTGTGAAAGACCAGCCCTACAGGGAAGTAGACGGGCCCGCTGTCGTGCATGGGCAAGCAAACGGATAGACAGGGAGTTGTTGCTCAACATTAACTTTATTGAACAGCCAAAACTGAACAGGATGTCTGGATGAGTGCTACCAGCATCCCTTGCCCAGAAAGCGAGCCGAGCCTGTTTGCGTGGTAGTCAGAGCTGAGAGACCCACTCCTTGTGCTGCATTCTCAGGAGTGGGGTGGAGATGCAGGCTGCCCGGGGAGCTGCTCCTGGGGCTGGGTTCAGATGACAGTAGTGGAGGATCACTGGGGGCTGGAACAGTCATGCTTCTTGGCTTCCCTGATGGGTCACAGACTGCCTGAAAGGGAAACAGACACACAGGTGGTGAGGGGCCCAGCCCTTGAGCAAGCCACAGCCCAATCTGCCATGTCCTAGGATGGCGTCCATGGCTGGGAGTGGCAGCTCCACTGTTATAGATGCTGCCAGCAACCAGATGATAGACATCCCTCCAGTGAGGAAGTACTCTTCAGCTGCAGCTGGATGGTCTGCTCTCATTTTTTTTTTTGAAAAAAATTTTTATTGGGTTAGAATCCATTATTTTTACATTTACATTCAATTTTCCCCAAATACCAATCATCAGAGACTCTAAACAATTTGAAAAATGGCAGAGGAAAATATCAGATTTTGTATGGGCAGGCAAGAAGCCTCGAGTGAAAATGAAAGTTTTACAAGATGCAAAGGAAAGAGGCGGAATGCAACTGCCCAACCTGAGACTCTACCACGATGCAATCTGCCTAGTTTGGTTGAAAGAGTGGATGACATTAAAGAACAAGAAACTATTAGCCCTAGAGGGATATAAAAAAATATTTGGATGGCATGCATACCTATGGCACGACAAAGTAAAGGTCAACTCGATGTTCCTGCACCATTTTGTACGGAGAAGTATATACACAATCTGGAAGAAGTATAGAATTTACCTACAAGAAGGAACTCCTTGGTGGGTGGTTCCATATGAGGTGATAGACCCAAGAGCTGTTGATAACGAAAGACAATGTTTGACTTATAAAGAAATAACTAAAATAGAAGCATCTAAACTTAGAATAAAGACGCAAGAGGAACTATCACCGAACTACGATTGGTTCCAGTATAGACAGATCAGAGATTTGTATAACTCGGACTCTGTAAAGGGAGATATACGAATAGAGAATTCGGAACTAGAGCAGACCCTTCTTAAAGAGGATAAGAAAAGAATATCCAAGGTATACCAAGTACTGTTGAAATGGTATGCTGAGGATGAGACAGTTAAAACACAAATGGTGAAATGGGCTATAAATTTTAACAAAGAGATAACAATGGAGGCATGGGAATACTTGTGGAAGACTACAATGAAGACAACGACATGTACAAATATTAAAGAGAATATCTACAAAATGATCTATCGTTGGTACATGACACCAAAGAAGATTGCGCTAGGGAATTTGAACACTTCTAATAAATGCTGGAAATGTAGGAAGCATGAGGGCTCCCTCTATCATATGTGGTGGTCGTGTGATGTAGCTAGGCAGTACTGGGGGGAAATAATAAGAGAAATGAGTGAAATTTTACAATTTCAAATAAATAAGAACCCAGAACTCCTGCTACTAAACTTGGGAATGGAGGGAATTCCAGCCCATCATAGGACGTTGATATTTTATATGACAGCAGCAGCTAGACTTTTGTATGCGCAAAAATGGAAAGTACAAGAAGTGCCAACTATTGAAGATTGGACCTACAAATTGCTGTACATGGCAGAAATGGACAAGATGACAAGAAAACTGAGAAATCTGGACTCAGGGCAGTTTAACACAGACTGGGAGAAGCTGAAACAATATCTGGAGAAGAAATGGGAGGTGGGAGGAAAACTGTGGCAATTTGAGAATTACTGAAGTATAATAAAATGTAGAGGGGGGTGACTTTACCGGGGGGGGGAAGAGATAAATGTGAATTTATAAGCAGCTAGATCAATAGATTGATATATATATAGATATATATTGATTAATAAATAGAATATTTGATAGAAAATAATTAAGGATAAGGATTAAATATATGGATTGAGTAACCAACAATATTTTCTTTTTTTTGATAAGATTTGTATAATGCACCAAACTGAATGTATAGACGAGTCAAATTGATTGACTATGTGACGAGAGTTATATAGAATTACCATAAAAAGATAGAATGAGTAATACATAGAGAATAAGTCAAATTGTTTGATTTAAATGTGTAAGATTTTTATGGTTTATGATATATAGGTCTATGATATATAGAAATATTTAAAATTGGAAAATGGGATAAATTGTTTATCCAAGATGGAAACAAAGACTTACAGTTTGGGTATATAATAAGAAAAGTAGTTAAGGATGTACTGCTTAGTATAATGGAGAATATGTATTTGTTTTAGATAGAGAAATTTAATAGAAGTAAGGGAAAAGGGACAAAGGGTTGGAAAACTGTTGGAAGTCAACAAAAGGGGGGGAAAGGGAGGGGGTTAGAAATGAAAAAAAAAAAAAGGATGGTCTGCTCTCATGGTTGCTTGCAGGTCTGACCCTGTGCAGGAGACAGTCGAGGGGTTGTGAGCCCCCATTGAGAGGGAATTACAAGGGTGAATACCCAGTCTCTCTGACCCATGGCCACCTTCTCTCCTCTGCCTGAGGAAAGAACCTAGCTGAGGGAGATTGAATGGAGCCCTGGCAAGGGCTGCTAGAAGCCCTCCCCCCAGCTATGTCAAGCACAGCTCCTCAGACGACTGCCTCTTTGTCAAGTATGGATCATGCCAGCTTGTGGGCAGGGGTAGCGCTCCTCCTGATGAACTTCAACCACAGGGGGCCAAAACTGAGGGAACATGGGAGAGGGGAGACCAATGTGAACGAGCTGCCTCCCCGGTTCCTTCTTACCTATTGGTGCACCCTCAGCCCTCCCCAAGCCAGGACTTGGGAGACAGGAAACCTATAAGGCAACTCAGGAGGAAATTGTTAGTTGGACATTCTGGACCCAACTTTCCTCCCCTGAGTGAGTGCACAATGCTCCCCAAATTTCACTAAGTCCCTCCAGTACACTCTTGCACTGCCACTGTGTGCACCCTCTCTCACCTCGCACTCTAAGTCCCCATGGCAGAGAGCTTTCAGGTAGGGTCTCTGGCCATGCCCCTACTTATCTGGGGCATGGCCATCACAGCTAGAGGTTATGTAGGGTGGACAGGAGACTGATTGGCTTCTGGGACTGGGGATCAGGCCCAGCAGGGGTGCAAGTGGATTGGTTCCTGGGGTAGTCGGTATCCTGTGCTCCACCGGGTTGCTTGGATAGACCTGGGAACAAGGAGGGGGGAGCAAGTTTTCCCTTTCAATGGGCACCTATGGGCTACACTTCTGTTTTTCATGGCATAATTTTCCACCCTACAAGGGGTGTGCCTGGGCCCAGAGTGGCTTTGGGAGCTGACTATCTCATGCCCCACCCCTTCATGCCCCCCTGGGCACTGGTGCAGGGACTTACACCTGAGTTCTGCCTCTGGCCAGGCATTGTGGCCAGGCGCCGGTGCAGACCGTGGCAGAGCTGCACCACAGCTGGGTGCAGTCATAAGGGAGGTTACACAGGCATCAGTGCAGGATACGCTGGCGTAACCCTTAGTTGGCTTCCTGAGCCCATTGAGCCCCCCTCCTCCAGGACTGAGCTGTAAAACAATGTTAAAAATACAAATATATATAAAATATTTAAAACAATTAAATAAAACATACAACAGAAACACACAGTCAGAGAGAATGGCTAATAAGAGTTAGCGAGGGAACAAAAAAGCCTTCACCTGAAGCAGAAAACAACAGTAGAGGGAGAAAAAATAGGAGATGTTCCAGTTCCCGGATCAAACCTTTCTCCCACAAGTAGCACCTCCATTTTGTTGAGAGTAAATCAGGATTTTGTCAGGATTTAGGAAGTTAATTGTTTAAAGAGAGTTCAGCATAAACAGGCAAAAGCTTTTAAAAATAGTTGTTCTTACTCAACATACATATTTCAGATTCCTAGACATTATGGCTTGCATCCAATGGAGTACTTCTGTGAATTGAATGATTTCCTCCTGCAGAGTGCAACATTTTAGCTCTATATTTCTGCTTCAATTTCACATGCCCTCAATGTGCCACTTTGGGAGGACGTGGGTCCACCCAGAACAGAATTTTGGGGAGCATGTTGGGTGCAGCAGAAGGGGAAGGTGAGAAAGTTCCACTAGATGGGCCGAAATCTTTCTGACCATGGAAGCACAAAGCATTATACACAGAGGCATCTGGGCTGGCAACAGGATTATAGAAGTCCCTATTGGTTATGAGGAAATTCCCATTCATTTCTTTGAGGTCCCATCCAATTTTGAAATATTGTCGCCTTACCTCATGAAGAAGACTGGTTTTGTTTTTCTTCCCCTGGTTGTTTAGGAGGTTGAGGGAAACTCTCAGCCTCTTTCTCTTCTGGTGAGAGTTTCTTCCATTGCAAATGGCACAGTAAGCTGCCTTGTGTGTTTGTTTTTTGGCCTCAAACATCCTGTTCGTAGTCGCTGTGTGAAAGGCAAAGAAACAACCAATTTTTTTCCTTTATTTATTTATTTTATTCTATTTGTATTCCACCCTCCCCGCATCAGCAGGCTCAGGGCGGATTCCAATTAATGCAACAATATAAAATACAATACTTTTAAAACCAATAAATATTTAAAATATTTTAAAAAGACACACAATATAGCAGCAAGTTTTTTAAAAAAAACTTATGGCAGCAGATTTCACCAGCAACCACCACCCAACCACCTACAGAAATATATGGCAAAGGCAGGTGGTAGATAACCTTTGTAGGGGCAACTATCTCTAGGTGGCCAGCAGGGAGGCCCAAAGCATCAACCATATGCCTGGTGGAACAGCTCCGTCTTACAGGCCCGGTGGAAGGATAGCAAATCCAGCCGGGCCCAGATCTCTTTAGACAGAGCGTTTCACCAGGTTGGAGCCAGGACTGAGAAAGCCCTGGCTCTGGTCGATGCTAAACGGGCCTCCTTGGGGCCAAGGACCAGTAGCAGCTGTTTATCATTAGAGCGAAGCATCTTCCAGGGCTCATTAGCAAATAAAAGTGATGGCCTTCTTAAAGCAATCAAAGGCAAGTCATTAGCTTCATCTGTAGGTAAGTCAGTGCCCAGCTACAGCCAAGCTCATTTGACAATCACTGAAAGACAAAGGTGTAATTTCTTACACCTTTGTAAGAAAGGTGTAATTTTCTCCAAGGTGTAATTGGGAACCAAGGGTGGCAAAGATTGGGGGTGGTTGAGTGATGCCATGTTCGAGCAAAGTAGTACATG
This sequence comes from Eublepharis macularius, assembly GCF_028583425.1. Taxonomy (NCBI): domain Eukaryota; kingdom Metazoa; phylum Chordata; class Lepidosauria; order Squamata; family Eublepharidae; genus Eublepharis; species Eublepharis macularius. The sequence goes on along the minus strand of NC_072793.1, from coordinate 95,221,978 downwards.
AACATATTGGTAAGTGCACAGGGGAAGCTTTTGTCAGGGGAGGTTACTATGTATGAACTCCATGCGCATATGTTCTCAATGCCTGCGCCTTTTGAGTGTGTTTCCATGTGGATGTTTATACAGGTACATGCACTGCACTTGGTGCAACTATCAGGCTAGGATGAGGCATCCCCCCACCTCTGCAATCATCCATTCCAGAATGCTGTAGGAAATTGTGTAGAGAATACTACTATCTCAGCCAGTTCATTGAACACACTCTTTTCTGCAAAACATACAGAGAAAAGTAAAATTAAATGCAAATACAGTTTTTGGATTTAGATTTTCATGTTTTAAGTTCAATGACCATCAAACTTTCATTTGGAATTGGAAGAGACCACAACATCATTGGCCTTTTGATTTAAAAATGCCTATAAATGATGATAAAAGGTGACATCCATAGTTTATAGTTCTCTTGAAACCCATGTACAGCCATTCTAGGATGTAGCCTTAATTATGCAACTGGGAGTGAGTGGAAATTGTTTGCTGGCAAAATTACTTTAAGCTCTTAGCCTGGCACAAAGAAATACAAATCAATTCATTTCAGGTGCAGATTCCAATGTGGACCAATTTTCCTTTCTCTAGTCTCTGGCCGACATCACACGGGCTTCTATTTAGCGCGAAAATGGCGCAATTTCCCGGCAAACACCCACCTTATTCCAACACTGATGCAATTTTCTCTCTTCTGCTTTGTGCTTGATAGTCGCGATATTTTGCGCCTCAGTGTGAATGCCTCACATCGATGTTTTTCGCCTCGCCACACCATAGGCCCACCCTTTTTTTCTCTCCTCAATCCCAGAATCCATTTCTCCCGCGACTCCCCTTTTTTTTGTAATAATGTCGTTATATCGCTATAACGCCATCACACAATGAAAATTTTCTGCTGAAGAAAACAAGTAAAAATGACTGAATTGCCATTAGAGAAATTTTTATTTTTATTTTAACCCAAAACCACACCTCGCTAAAAATGGCCGTGTTCAGACATTTTCCGTTGCTTTTTTTTAATTACGATGTTATAGCGATATGCCTTTATTTTTTTTTTGTGCAGGAAAATTTTAAACTCTGCAACCGTTCTATCCAACTTCCGCTTTCAGTTTTGCGTTACCGAGAGGATCTTAGGCGCAGAAGACTGCAGCCTCATCCAGCTGACAACAACTTCAGTTGTGCACACGGATTTCAGATTATTCAGGAAACAGCAGTAGATTAGGAAGCTAATGTTATTCCGTTATAGCGGAATTAAACACCAATTTTTTTTAAAAAAAAGGGGGAGGAGCTGCTTCTGCGCCCATTAGAGAGAACGGAACAGAGCGCTTAGTTGTGGACAGCTGGGGGCGCGAAGGAATGTGAGTTGACCCAAAGAAACGTTACTGTGCCGATATCAGCGATGACATTATATGCTGTAAATTTAACGGAACAGATGCCCGTGTGACGACGGCCTCTGTGTGTCATGAACAGTGTGCTCCAGTTGAAAGCGGGTGGCATTATTTCTGTTTTTCACTTCAGGTGCAACAGTGTCTAGGCATTGCTATTAATCTATCAGGCTTCTAATCTGTCATTATTCCTTGATATCAGAAAAGGTTACATTCCTTTGTTATATAAATATTTTTTCCCACGTAGGACTAAATAGTTTGATAGTCCACTGAGTTTAATCTCTTTCATCCTGGTTTTTGAACAGAAAGTATTCATACACCTACGTTTCTTGCTTCCTTTGTCATGAGGAAATGGATGACCAGCACAGCCACCTAATTAATGAAGTCATGTCACTATGACACTATAAACCTAAAGGTATGACTTAGTTTTGAGTTATTATGATCCACCATATGAAGCCTACTGACAGAGACCATCCTTCTACTCAGCTAGGTATCTTTTGAATGGTGGGTAACAATGCAAAACTGGATCATGCCTTAACTTAAAAAAGTGACTTGGGGGCCCAAATAGGGCCCAGGGTTGAAAAGTTTAAAGATAACTTTCTTTCTTGTGTCATAGTAACACTATCTCGTGCTTATTCAATGCATATATTATTAGAATCTTTGTTTTGAATATGTACTTTTTCTGCCTGATTTATTCTTATCCACTCTTGCCTATAACCCACAAAGACATAACTATCATATTTAACTGAAGTTTAATAAAAAGAAGAACTGGTGGCTGAAACAGCTTTGGGTTTAGTTTGTAAGACCCATCCCAGCTGGATAGTTCTAGGGGATTCCTAACTCCCTAAGGTAAGATATATACTAGGATAAGGTCAATATTTCCATTTGGTTATGAGGTGCCTGTAAACAACCTGATGAGCATAATCTGTTTGGGGTCTATTTAAATTCATGTCATGGTTGTGCCAGAGAGGAAGCAGAGGAGTTTCTTCCCATTGAGAAGTCACATGACTTTGTGACACAAATAAACAAACATGCTGAATTGCCACAGGCAGGTCTCTGCTTAGAACCACTGCTGCAGAACTGTGGCAATATGCAAAGAGTGAAGTTGACAATTCTGGGATGAGTCTCAACAAATTCAGAATCAGTGATGTCAAGCAATGAGCAATATAAAGCATCTCAATCAAAATTAAGTTTCATTTTGCACCTAGTTATTATAAGTGGTTAATCATCATCATCATCATCAATGCTATTGCTAAGAAAAAGGCTGTAGCAATAATAAAAAGCATGTTTTACATCTTTGAGGCTCCATTTATATGTGACAGAGGGCAAGCATTGCATATCATTATCTTATATACTAATAACCAAGTGGCCCTGATGTGAGGATTCTTAAATCCAGAGATTGGAGTCATGAACGGACAACAGTGAACTTCCTAAACACCTGGAAAATGCCCCAGGTTTCAAAAAAATCTGAAATTAAAAAAATTACATTGGAGAGTTTAAAAAAAAACCCGAAATGATAAAGGGCACCTGTAGCTTTAACCTCATCCTCAGTGGCTGTTGCTACGCAACCATAACAGTTTAGCCAGTATTCCAGGGTGCACCAGGAGAACTTACCATGCATACATGTGCAGCATGCATGCACTCCAGATCACTTCCATGTCACACTGGGAATGGTGTTGGGAGCCAATTCTTACACAATTGGTCCCTGGAGTGACCCTGTGATTCCATGTCATGCCGGGAATGAAGAGTTCAACCCATTCTTATGCCTTTCCCCCCTGCAGGCCAGGTGAACAGGAGTAGGAGGTGGAGGCTGGGAGTGGGGGAATCCCTTGTGGGGTTGCCAGATGGGGCTCGATCTAATACCAAACCCAGGGGGGGGGGTAAGCTCAATTTTTGCACACCCATGCAGCCCATGAACGCATCTGGGTGGCATGATGACATCACTGTAGGAAGTGACATCATCCCGCTGACCCCCCCCCCCCCACTTTTGGGAGCCCCTCCTAGGTGGCATTATGCAGCCACAGGAGACTGCCAGGAGCCTAAACTGGCTGGCTGCACCTGAGCCACACCGCACCTACAGTTTCCAGCCCTGACTGAGTGGCCACTCCTGGACGGCTAGCTGGGCTGAGACTGGGTGGGCACCTGGACTGGCAGGCCACTTCTAGGAGGTGCTGCACTACCGCAGGAGGTTGCCCAGGCACCCAGGGTTGTAAGCCACTTTCCCAGCCCAATGGCAGCACTGTGAACCTGCAGGAGGCTGGGCAGCCAGGGCGAACAACCATCAGAGGAAGGTGAGGGGCCAGGGCCAAGCCAGGTGTCTGGTATTTGGGAAACTGGACACCTCGCAACTCTAATCTCCTGCCCCCACCAGGGGTATGTGCTCCCTGCTCCCAACCCAGAAAAAAGGTCCAGAAAGATACCATGATCGATGATTTAGAAAGCCACTGAGGGCCAAGCTACAAGTGACAAATGACACTTGAACGGCAAGTGTATTTCTCCCTGTTCACTTGCCCTCCACTCAATCCACTTGCCATTCAAGTGTCATTCGTCACTTGTAGCTTGGCCCTGAGAGATCGAGGAGAATCAAGAGAGTTGCACTCCTTCTGTCCATCTCCAGGTCAACGATGTGGGTGGCTGAGTCTGTTTCAGTCCTATAAGGAGGCCTAAACAATTTACATCATTCAAGGATGTCTGAAGCTGTCCAGCCACCACCCATTCAATCACCTTGGTCAGGAAGGGAACATTTGAGACCAGGTGATAGTTGTTGAGATCTCCTAGGTCTAAGATAGTCTTCTTTAGTAGTGGCTGCACCACAGCCTGCTTCAAGGTGGAGGTGACTAACCCCTCTCTCAAGTAGGCAAGGGTCATACAAGCAGGCTGTAGGTCTTAAACCTCCAAGAATCCTGTTCACATCCTTAGGCTGAATAAACTGAAAAGAATCCCAAACAACTGGACAACTTGTCACCCTGCCAGTGTAACCCCTGCGAGGTTAATTGGTTTAGCCCAGTGGGGTGGAGTCAGAAGAGGCAGGCTGCTGAGGAGGAGGTTGTTTGCGGGGAGCTTAATAAATTATAAGCTCTTATCACCTTGAATAAGGGCTATAATTCCCAACAAGAAGATGGAAGCCTGGGGTTCAGCTGCTTCAAATGGATGAGAGAGGACTCATCATTTCTTGGATGTTGAACTGTTTGCCTTTTCAAGGACATTGTTGATTTGGAGGTTTTTTTATGGTTGCACTTAAGAGTTGATTTTTTTTTAAGTTGTATTTTATTAATTGTTAAAAAGTTTAAAAGAAAAGTTATTTCTAAAAATTTTGTGTAAGTTGCGTCCTAAGCCCTATAGAACCCATGAAAAGAGAAGTTACACCAGCATCTGACCCTGTCACTACTAGTGGGGAGTCCAAAGATGACAAAGGATAGAATCATAGAATCATAGAGATGGTAGATACCTCAGGGACATCTCGTCCAACCCCCTGCACAATGCAGGAAATTTACAACAACCTCACCTCCAACCCCCCAGTGATACCTGCTCCATTCCCAGAAGATGGCAAAAAAACCTTCCAGGATCCCTGGCCAAACTAGCCTGGAGAAAATTTCTTCCTGACCCCAAAGTGGTAATTGGCATTACTCTGGGCATGTAACAAAGGGCCATGAGAACTAAGCACCAATGTAACCCTTCCTGCCCTCCCCCTTATGATCTGCCTAGGTTCACAGAATCAGCATTGCTGTCAGGTGGCCATCTAGCTTCTGCTTAAAAACCTCCAAAAAAGGAGAGCCCACCACCTCTTGAGGAAGCTTGTTCCACTGAGGGACTGCTCTAACTGTTGGGAAGTTCTTCCTAATGTTTAGCCAAAAACTCTTTTGATTTAATTTCAACTTGTTGGTTCTGGTCCAACCTTCTGGGGCAACAGAAAACAACTCTGCACCATCCTCTATATGACAGCCCTTCAAGTACTTGAAGATGGTTATCGTATCACCTCTCCGTTGTTTTCTCTCCAGGCGAAACATACTGAGCTCCTCAACCTTTACTTATAGGACTTAGCCTCCGGACCCCTTTGTTGCCCTCCTGTGGACACACTCCAGCTTGTCTACATCCTTCTTAAATTGTGGTGCCCAAAACTGAACACAATAATCTAGGTGAGGTCTAACCAGAGCAGAATAGAGTGATACCATCACTTCTTGTCACTGGACACTATACTTCTGTTGATACAACCCAAAACTGCATTTGCCTTTTTGACTACCAAATCACACTGCTGACTCATGTTCAGTGTATGATCTACTGGCTCCCCTAAATCCTATAGCTCAGTTTTCCAGCCTGTCAAGATCATCCTGTATCCTGACTCCGTCTTCTACTGTATTTGCTACCCTCCCAATTTAGTATCATCTGGAAATTTAATAAGCATTCCCTCTATTCGATGTATTGTCGAAGGCTTTCACGGCCGGAGAACGATGGTTGTTGGGGGTTTTCCGGGCTGTATTGCCGTGGTCTTGGCATTGTAGTTCCTGACGTTTCGCCAGCAGCTGTGGCTGGCATCTTCAGAGGTGTAGCACCAAAGACAGAGATCTCTCAGTGTCACAGTGTGGAAAAGATGTCGGTCATTTGTATCTACTCAGGAGGGGTGGGGTTGAGCTGAGTCATTCTGTAAGAGTTTCCCAGGGTGTGGAATGCTAATGGCGGGAGGCTTCACTGAGTCATTCTGTAAGAGTTTCCCAGGGTGTGGAATGCTAATGGCGGGAGGCTTCACTGTATCCTGAGGAGGTTCTTTTGCATATGGATTGGTGCTTGATGTGCTAATCTTCTCTGCAGGGCTATTGTCGGGTGTGGAGTGTTTTGTTGGCCTGGTGTTTTTCAGAACTGGAGCCCATGCTCTGTTCATTCTTAAGGTTTCTTCTTTCCTGTTGAAGTTTTGCTTATGCTTGTGAATTTCAATGGCTTCCCTGTGCAGTCTGACAAAGTAGTTGGAAGTGTTGTCCAGTATTTTGGTGTCCTGGAATAAGATACTGTGCCCTGTTTGAGTTAGGCTATGTTCAGCCACTGCTGATTTTTCAGGCTGTCCAAGTCTGCAGTGTCTTTCATGTTCTTTTATTCTTGTCTGGATGCTACGCTTTGTGGTCCCGATGTAAACTTGTCCACAGCTGCAGGGTATACGGTATACTCCTGCAGAGGTGAGGGGGTCTCTGCTGTCTTTTGCTGATCGTAGCATCTGTTGTATTTTTCGGGTGGGTCTGAATACTGCTTGAAGGTTATGCTTTTTCATAAGCTTTCCCATCTGATCAGTAATTCCTTTGATATATGGCAAAAACACTTTTCCTGTAGGTGACTGTTTTTCCTTGGTTGTTTGATTCATCCTGGGTTTGATTGCTCTTCGGATTTCATTTCTGGAGTAGCCATTTGCCTGAAGTGCATGGTTTAGATGATTAATTTCCTCATTGAGAAAGCGCGGCTCACATATCCGTCTTGCACGATCCACTAATGTTTTCATTATGCCTCTTTTCTGTCGGGGGTGGTGATTGGAGTTTTTGTGTAAGTACCGATCTGAAACTCAATCCACAAGACATACTTGTCAGTTTTGATGTTGTATCCCTGTTTACCAAGGTTCCAGTAAAAGACACTATTGCACTGATTAATCAGATTTTCCCAGAGGATGTAACAGCCTTATTCCATCATTGTCTGACAACCAGTTACTTCCAATGGGACAACGAATTCTATGAACAGATGGATGGGGTGGCCATGGGGAGCCCACTCAGCCCAGTTATAGCAAACTTCTACATGGAACATTTTGAAAAAACAGCTCTAGAATCAGCACCCCACAAACCCAGTGTATGGTTCCGGTTTGTGGATGATACATTCATCATTTGGAGCCATGGGGAGGAAGAATTGATGGAGTTTTTGAATCATCTCAACAACATCCACCTGAACATACAATTCACAATGGAGAAAGAAAGTGAGGGAAAACTCTCGTTCCTGGATACCTTGGTCATCCGCAAAGCAAACTCTCAGTTAGGTCACAAGGTCTACAGGAAACCAACTCACACTGATCGGTACTTACACAAAAACTCCAATCACCACCCCCGACAGAAAAGAGGCATAATGAAAACATTAGTGGATCGTGCAAGACGGATATGTGAGCCGCGCTTTCTCAATGAGGAAATTAATCATCTAAACCACGCACTTCAGGCAAATGGCTACTCCAGAAATGAAATCCGAAGAGCAATCAAACCCAGGATGAATCAAACAACCAAGGAAAAACAGTCACCTACAGGAAAAGTGTTTTTGCCATATATCAAAGGAATTACTGATCAGATGGGAAAGCTTATGAAAATGCATAACCTTCAAGCAGTATTCAGACCCACCCGAAAAATACAATAGATGCTACGATCAGCAAAAGACAGCAGAGACCCCCTCACCTCTGCAGGAGTATACCGTATACCCTGCAGCTGTGGACAAGTTTACATCGGGACCACAAAGCGTAGCATCCAGACAAGAATAAAAGAACATGAAAGACACTGCAGACTTGGACAGCCTGAAAAATCAGCAGTGGCTGAACATAGCCTAACTCAAACAGGGCACAGTATCTTATTCCAGGACACCAAAATACTGGACAACACTTCCAACTACTTTGTCAGACTGCACAGGGAAGCCATTGAAATTCACAAGCATAAGCAAAACTTCAACAGGAAAGAAGAAACCTTAAGAATGAACAGAGCATGGGCTCCAGTTCTGAAAAACACCAGGCCAACAAAACACTCCACACCCGACAATAGCCCTGCAGAGAAGATTAGCACATCAAGCACCAATCCATATGCAAAAGAACCTCCTCAGGATACAGTGAAGCCTCCCGCCATTAGCATTTCACACCCTGGGAAACTCTTACAGAATGACTCAGTGAAGCCTCCCGCCATTAGCATTCCACACCCTGGGAAACTCTTACAGAATGACTCAGCTCAACCCCACCCCTCCTGAGTAGATACAAATGACCGACATCTTTTCCACACTGTGACACTGAGAGATCTCTGTCCTTTGGTGCTACACCTCTGAAGATGCCAGCCACAGCTGCTGGCGAAACGTCAGGAACTACAATGCCAAGACCACAGCAATACAGCCCGGAAAACCCCCAACAACCATCATTCTCCGGCCGTGAAAGCCTTCGACAATACATCGAACACCTCTACGGGGAGGAAACATTCCAACAGACCCGAAGATTGGAAACACTTCGGAACAAGAAAGCACATCTACTCTGTTCTTTGACCTTTCTTCTACGCTGCAGGGACACAAGAACCATTCCATCTTTTCTCACAACTAAAAGAATCTTCAAAACCACACAGGCGAACCGCATTTATGACCGTCTAGAACAGGCCCTCTTACGTGAGAGAATCCACACTACCCGCAGAGAACTTGCTGCCACAGACAAGGAGCTATTTTGCTTGCATATCAACACCAGCCATAAAATGAGAAGTCAGGATTGGGACAAGGTCGATAATCTCACCTACAGGAAGATGGAACAAGTGTTTATCAACCACACATCCAGACAGAAGCAGAAGTTTAACAAACTACAGGAAAAAAGACAAACAAGCCCAATGCTCGACAATGCACGCATTGTCATCAATCTGACAGACCGTCAACTCTCACCAGAAGAAACGTCCATCTTGGCAAAGGGAGGAAACTTTGCAGTCACCCCCACCAGAATTCCTGTGGAAGACATCATTGCAAATGTAGAAGCTGCCATTCGTCATCTACCTGAAGAGGAAGCTGAGGAAATAAGAGGAGAGACAGCCAGGATTCTACGAAAGGCAAAGCTTCCCACCAGCAATATAACACGCAAGGAGAGAAATGCCATCAAGACCCTCAATGCTGATCCAGACATCATCATTCTACCAGCTGATAAAGGCAATGCTACAGTAATCATGAAAACGGAGGAATACAAAAAGAAGATTAAGGAACTCCTGGACCCCTCCACCTACAAAAAACTAAAACGAGATCCCACTTGCAAAATCACCAGGCTAACAAATGCGCTGATCAAGAATTCCTCACTACATCCCGACACGCACAGCAAACTATGCAAGACTGAAGCACAGCCACCTAGACTATATGGACTCCCCAAAATACATAAAGATTCAGTCCCACTCCGACCCATTGTGAGTGCCATTGGTTCACCGACATATGAATTAGCTAGACATCTGGCAGATCTCCTGCAGGACCTCATCGGGAAAACCTCGTCTTACATCAAAGATTCAGCAGATTTCATCAACAAAATCAGTTCTCTGAAACTCAATCCACAAGACATACTTGTCAGTTTTGATGTTGTATCCCTGTTTACCAAGGTTCCAGTAAAAGACACTATTGCACTGATTAATCAGATTTTCCCAGAGGATGTAACAGCCTTATTCCATCATTGTCTGACAACCAGTTACTTCCAATGGGACAACGAATTCTATGAACAGATGGATGGGGTGGCCATGGGGAGCCCACTCAGCCCAGTTATAGCAAACTTCTACATGGAACATTTTGAAAAAACAGCTCTAGAATCAGCACCCCACAAACCCAGTGTATGGTTCCGGTTTGTGGATGATACATTCATCATTTGGAGCCATGGGGAGGAAGAATTGATGGAGTTTTTGAATCATCTCAACAACATCCACCTGAACATACAATTCACAATGGAGAAAGAAAGTGAGGGAAAACTCTCGTTCCTGGATACCTTGGTCATCCGCAAAGCAAACTCTCAGTTAGGTCACAAGGTCTACAGGAAACCAACTCACACTGATCGGTACTTACACAAAAACTCCAATCACCACCCCCGACAGAAAAGAGGCATAATGAAAACATTAGTGGATCGTGCAAGACGGATATGTGAGCCGCGCTTTCTCAATGAGGAAATTAATCATCTAAACCACGCACTTCAGGCAAATGGCTACTCCAGAAATGAAATCCGAAGAGCAATCAAACCCAGGATGAATCAAACAACCAAGGAAAAACAGTCACCTACAGGAAAAGTGTTTTTGCCATATATCAAAGGAATTACTGATCAGATGGGAAAGCTTATGAAAAAGCATAACCTTCAAGCAGTATTCAGACCCACCCGAAAAATACAACAGATGCTACGATCAGCAAAAGACAGCAGAGACCCCCTCACCTCTGCAGGAGTATACCGTATACCCTGCAGCTGTGGACAAGTTTACATCGGGACCACAAAGCGTAGCATCCAGACAAGAATAAAAGAACATGAAAGACACTGCAGACTTGGACAGCCTGAAAAATCAGCAGTGGCTGAACATAGCCTAACTCAAACAGGGCACAGTATCTTATTCCAGGACACCAAAATACTGGACAACACTTCCAACTACTTTGTCAGACTGCACAGGGAAGCCATTGAAATTCACAAGCATAAGCAAAACTTCAACAGGAAAGAAGAAACCTTAAGAATGAACAGAGCATGGGCTCCAGTTCTGAAAAACACCAGGCCAACAAAACACTCCACACCCGACAATAGCCCTGCAGAGAAGATTAGCACATCAAGCACCAATCCATATGCAAAAGAACCTCCTCAGGATACAGTGAAGCCTCCCGCCATTAGCATTCCACACCCTGGGAAACTCTTACAGAATGACTCAGTGAAGCCTCCCGCCATTAGCATTCCACACCCTGGGAAACTCTTACAGAATGACTCAGCTCAACCCCACCCCTCCTGAGTAGATACAAATGACCGACATCTTTTCCACACTGTGACACTGAGAGATCTCTGTCTTTTGGTGCTACACCTCTGAAGATGCCAGCCACAGCTGCTGGCGAAACGTCAGGAACTACAATGCCAAGACCACGGCAATACAGCCCGGAAAACCCCCAACAACCATCATTCCCTCTATTCCTTCATCCAAATCATTTATTAAAAGGTTGAACAAAACTGGTCCCAGAACCAATCCCTGAGGTACACCACTTGTCACTTTTCTCCAAGAGGATAAGGAATCATTAACAAGTACTGTTTGGGTGTGATCTGTCAACCAGTTACAGATCCATCTAACAATAATAGGATCCAAGCCACATTTTAGTAACTTTTCAACAAGAATATTTTGTGGAACCTTATCAAAAGCCTTACAGAAATCGAGATAAACTATGTCAACAGCATTCCCCTGATCCAGCAAGGTAGTAACTTTCTTTAAAAAAGAGTTAAGGTTAGTCTGACATAACTTGTTCTTGAGAAACCTGGCTCAGAGGACTGACATGAGTAACATTGCTATCTTTAGCAGAGTTGCACACTTGTAAGTTCATAGGAGCAAAGCTTAGAAAGATATGCCTATGCTTAGGATGGCACTGTGTTCCCCATGGCTCATGTCATATATAAATCAGATTTATGGTCTCTGAAATCTCCAATTTGTCATTTTTAAACAAGACAGTTGAGAAAATTATCAGCCTGAGACCCTCTGAAACCAGGTTCGAGACCCTGGTTTGATTCAGCTTAAGGCTGCTTCTAATATCCTGATTAGTGTGAAACAAGAATTATGTGTACTCTCTCACATTAACCCTTGATTTTAGATATATTCAGGCAGGGAATCCTCAAGAACATGCAAAGAGCATCTTTTCCCCTGTATCCCCCCCCACTTCATATTTCCCTTCTCTGACAGCCCCCATAGCCCTGCCACACTTTTTACTTCCTTTTCTCTTTCCCACCCATCAGTAAATTTACCTTTATCTGCCCTGCTATGTTCAGCTCTCCTACGTTCCCACCCCCTGGCATACTCTCCCCAGGAAAAATATGGCTGAATTGTAGAATGGCTGCCAGGCCTTGCCCAATACCTGCCATCAGTCTGGGCTTGATTGTTTGGGGAATGTCTCTCAGTGGTCACTGCTCAGTTTATTCCTGGCAAGTCCTCCTCCAGGGGACGTTTTAAGTACTGTTTTGTCTTCCAAGTGCTTCTACCCACCCACCTCCAACTTTGCTTTACAGAAAACAAGGCTTAGAAGGTTCAGTAATATTATTGTGTTTGCCTAGCAACCTCCAAAATGGCCACTGAGAGCTCAGTGGGCATTCTTTTCTTAAAGCTACAGGCATTTTTCCTGTTTTTAATGGGAGTTTTAATCCCCAATGTCCTCTTTTTTAGATTCAGATTTTTTTGCAAGCCTAGGACTTTCTTCAGGCTTGTAGAGAACTGCCTTCCCCTACAGCTGCCAGCCTCCAGGTGGTGGCTGAAAATCACCCGGAATTACAACTGATCTCCAGAGATCAGTTTCTCTGAAGAAAATGGCTGCTTTTGAGGGTGGACTCTATGGCATTAACCCTGTTGACACCCATCCCCTCCCAAACCCAAGCATCTCCAGACTTCACCACAAAACATCAAAGAATTTCCCAACCTGGGGCTGGTAACCCTACCCCCTTCCATCTGTTCCTAACTCGATTTTGTGGCAGTAGAAAAGTGCAAGAGTCCAGTAGCATCTATACGACTAACAAAATTTGTGGTAGGGTATGAGCTTTCATGAATGAAGTTAGCCGTGACTTACAAAAGCTCATACTCTACCACAAATGTTGTTAGTCTTATAGGTGCTACTTGACTCTTGCTCTTTTCTACTGCTATGGATCTGCTATGGATCTGCTATGGATCTTTTCTACTGCTACCCATCTTGATCAATTTTGTGGATTTCTTAGTTTACAGTATGGCCCAGTTCAAAATTATATTTTGATTCATTTGCATTTAGTTGACACTCAGAACAACTAACAGCAGTTATTCATGCCAAACCCTATTTTGATGGGTCCCAGTTCCATTTTGCCATTTATCATTTTCCCCAATAACACTGATCAGTCCCACAGCCATGTACTCTATTCCTCACCACAGTGAAACAAGTATACCAAGATGCATTATACTGAAAACATTACACCCTGAAATGTGAACTGGAATCTATAGCTAGCCCAAGCACACACACCCATCTACCCACCTGTCCTGGGTCACTCTGAGCCACCAACCAGCTGAGCACCTGGGCTCACTTGCAAACAATGCACAGGGGTAGATTGAGTCAGAACCAGGAAGTGATGCCAGTTCTAGTGTTACTTGAATTGGTCTCCTTGCCAGTAAATAGAATTTGTGGGGGGGATTAGCAAGCAAGGAAGACAGCTATGCAAGAGGCTGGTAACCACGGGATCTTATCAGCAATAATTTATGGAGTCCTTTCCCAAAGATATACACACAATAAGCCGGTGTTCTTAATTAAAGGGTAAATTTTATTCAAGGAGTAAATGCATACAGACACAAACACACAAGAGGCCTAAGAAAAGCAGTGGTGAAGGTGGAATAGATTTGATGGTTTGCGAGGTGATAATTACCTATCTGGAGACCAGGGGGTCCACGGGGGGAGAGCTTCAAATGCCAGCGTTCTCAGCCAAGAGGCTTAGGGCAAACCTCAAGGGAACAGCACTTTAGATCCGGTAAACATGTACAATTTGAATGAGGCCAGGGCCCTACCTTTATAGGTAAAACATGCCCTGAGGTGGGAGAACCCATCCAGCCATTAGAACAAAGACTGCAATGGTCAGTTCCTGGGACTGACAAAAACTTTGATTACCTTAATTGGTAGCTGCTTGGCCATGTGAGAGTAAATGTAAAATTTGTTCTAGCGTTGCACAAAGGGATAGTTTGTTAATGAAGTCCACTGGAGCTAAGTTAATGAATTTAGTTGGGAGAATGTACTTTCCCAGGAACAACAGTACATACTTATGAATGTCCTTTGATTAGCTCCTCAATCAAGGACAGGAGATCTCATCACAGAAGGAGGGAAAGGAATGTGTTAAGTGAGGATGACTCTGCGAGACCTTTGTTGCACTGGATTCCTTAGGGACTCGGGAGACTGCAAATCCAATCACCTCTAATCACTCCGTGTTCCTATGCAGCATTCCATTTATGCCTGGATCTCCCGGGCGAGACTCAGCAACTGTAAGCTGGAGGTCCTCTGGCTGCAATACAAGCTGCCATTTTAAATCCAGAGGCCTAGTGATTTTTAATATCACAAGCAGCCATGTTAAAATGGCTATTAAAGATGGTGGAGGCCGGGCCAACTGCTTACACTAAGGGACACTCTATGGTAAAGGCCATAGAGATTTGGGGGGGTTACTAAAGTGGCACACAGAAGTGCCATCGCTTTCAGGTTCTGATGCAGTTCCACTGCACTCTCACCATAGGCAAATTAGGACAGAGCTAGGCCAAGTGACCAGCTGGCCAGGGTGTACCTTGAGACACTGGCTGAGTGGTCAGCTGGCTGGTATGAGCCCTGAGACACTGGTCAAGGTGGTGATCCTGGGGCTGGAGGAACCCCTGATGCAACCTACCACCCTCTGGTGCCCTAGACAATAGCCTAGGGCTGTCTAGCAAACATGTTCCCCCTCCTGCATCTACTATGATAATGGAAAAGGATTTTCAAATATCTTGCCCTTTCCCTGAAACTATTCAGTGCACCTGTCTTCCCTTTGCTTTGATTTTGAACTGAGTTTATTCATGACAGAAGTTGACATGCACTTCTGTCCCAGATAAGTCCCATATTATAGCATTAAGCATCTTTTCTATCTTGCTGTAGGGCATAGTCAAAGCTTTGTGTGCTCCAACCTCAGCACTTAGGGATCTTCTGATGCTACTGAAGTGGCAAGTGTGTAGAGGGTTAAAGAACAAAATCTGCCTGAACTTTTCCTCTGTAATGCCTCCTACTGACAAGAGTAAACCTGCACAAGCAGTCCTCAGTGCCTACAGAGGCAAGATATTCAGGTCTTGATGGAAGTGTAACAGGAGCCTGGACTCTGAAAGCATTCTCAGACTGTAGAAACTTCAGTGACTGTGTCCAAAGTTGCTAACAAGTGTTTCTGTAACTCCTGTTTCCTACACAGAGCCGCTAAAGATGCAGAGTGTTAGTGTAAAATAGCTGTAGGTAAAGAGCTTTCAGCCTTATAGAGATTTTCAAAGATGCTTTGGGCTTTAGTGACAGGAAGGGTATATTTCAATAACTAAATACATTTTCAAGAAATTATAGAAACTCTGATTAGCATTATCTCTGCATAATGTTGGAAATGGAATGGTGTGCAGTTCGAGCAATTTTCTCCTTCCCTTATCACAGCACTTTATAACTCTTAGATCTCCACAGTCTTTACAAGGGTAAACTACTTAGCAACTGGGGGAAATCTTTCTTCTCTGTGTTCCCAGGAGAAATTATCTGTGTAATCTTATGCAGAATTATTCTAGTCTCGATCCCTTTTAATCAATGGGCTTAGACTGGAGTAACTCCACACAAGACTGCACTGTCAAACCTAGCAAAAAGCTTGGTCCTGCAGTGGCCTAGATGGTTCGGAGGTTCATGAACATGAATCCAAACCTAAGACTGAGCCAGGGGCTCTATTGCAGTCTCTCTTCTTCATGTAAGTACTCTGTGACGTTAGAAGAGGACCACATCTCAGAGATAACTTTTCCAGTTGATGTAGGGATAAGCCGGCCTTCGCATTGCTCTGTATTTCCACACAACCAGTGTAGAGTGCAGAAATTTTATATGAAGCAGTTCTAAATTTACTCCCACATCAAGCCTGGAGATTGACTAACGGAAGCCCTGAACAATCCTGACTGGTACAAGGCATCTCATAATTCGTGGGCCAAGTGTGATGCTATGCAGGAGCTGAAGTGCCAGACCTACCTACCAAAGGGTACTTGTCTCAAAGTTTTCCCAGTCGTTTCAGCTACAAATCTGTTCCTGTTTTATACAACACACTTTTTGATGTTCTGTCTCTAACCTTTGTAGAATAAACTTGTATAAGGGAGACTGGGAGTCTCTCTACACCATACTTCTTACACGGGGATGCTCAAGTGAAGGGAGATACAATGTTAGCTGGGACACATAGTTTAAAAAGACAGAATGGAAGGCTCTGTCAATTTCCTCTCTCTACAGGAGGGTAGTTTTAAAAGACAGCTGGCAGAGATGCTCCTCAGAGGGTTTTTAATTAGATGAAATTAACAAACCCTTTGAAGAGCGATTGGCTCTGTCTTTTCAAACTACCCTCCTGTGGCGATGCAAAATTGACAGAGCTTTCGGCTTTTAAACTACGCCTCCTGGCTAACATTGTGACTCCCTTCACTTAGAATAATAGAATCATAGGGTTGGAAGGGACCTCTAGAGTAATCTAGTTCAATCACCTACACAATGCAGGAAATTCAGTTACATCCCCACACACACACACATACCCAGTGACCATTACTGCATGCCCAGAAGATGGCAAAACTTGAGCATCCTTGTGTAAGAAGTATCGTGTACAGAGGCTCACAGGTGAAGTGGCAAGTTCCATCTTTCCCTTTTACCCCTTGCCAATTCCTTTACACACAGTACAAATTGTATGCACATGGACTCTGTGAGCTCAGATTGGTACCCTGAATCTGCAAAATTCCAGAATGCCCAGGTTGTGCATACAATTCATATATGTCTGGACTGTGAACAAGAGATTGATAAATATGTAGTTGTAGCACGTGTAATTTAGATACCCCTTCAAATATTGGTTCTGCATTGGAAGGGAAGATCATCCAACTTAAATTGAGACATAGCAGCCAAATTGCCTTCCATACAGGAAAACAAAAGGGGCTAATCTTAAAGTCAAATATCCATCTCCAGGTCTTTTATGATCAGATACTCGGATGGATTAGGCAAATAAACAACTAATGCATGGTTGGCCAATCATCTACAAATTACAAATTCATAACTATATCTGACAAGATTGCTAATAATCAACCCAAAGTTGTGTTTTCCTAAATACGTATGGTTCTCCTTCATTTTTGTTACATCCCTGCACCTTTCAAAAGTATCAATTAAATAGAGGACATCAGAATGTGCTTACCTTAGCCAGGTGGAATGGTATATTATTTGTAATTGTTTATAAAAATTAAGCATTCAAAGTTCATATATGAAATTTAAAACTGAAGTGCACTTGCAAAATAATTACATGCATTATTTTTTATTTTATTGCTTTATACCTTATTTTCTCTTTCACGGTTTTCTTATATTTTAATATTAAAAATCTCTAAATGATTAACATTAAAAAGTTATTTAAATATATATATATATATATATATATATATATATATATATATATATATATATATATATATATATATATATATATATATATATTGCTCAGTAGTGCACTTTCACTGCCAGTTTACAGAATACACCACCAATCATAGTTGGCCTCACCCACCATATTGTGCCACCTTTGAGGGGACAAGGTCAGCCCTGCCAAGCAGTCCATCAAGCAAAGATCTATGGATTCTCTAAATCAAATTGGAAATAAAGGTGTTTACATTACTCTAGTTCTGTCTCTGTGCTTCTTCCCTCACTTAGCATCCTAACCCTGTCCTGAACCTCAAGATAATCTCTCATTGATGGTAGCTGAGTCAGTAGGCACGGACGGTAGCACCTTTTCCTAAGGATGTACAGATTCCATGCTCATTTGTTATTCCTTTTTTGAACAGAACATTGTAGAAAGTTTTCTGGTCACCAACTTGAGCAGTCACCCAACACTCTTGAGTTATCGTCCAGTTACTTCAGTGCCTCCAATTGTCTTTTTAGTATTTCAAGCAAAGAGCTTCCACATTAATTCAAGAAGATTCTTATAGTATTCATTCTCAGTTTTGTGTCTGTCCTCCATCATCTCAACAAAGCTTTGCCTTTATTTCTTCATTTCTTCATCCACATCCTCTGAAATTGCATCTTCCATTGCATCTGTGTTTTCTGTTTATTGAAATAAATATAATTAATATATATAACAACATTTTTGTGATTCTTACCAGTTATATTTTTGCACACTACTAGAGATGACACATTACATTTCTTTTAATGATTGATTTTTTCCTAGAGTGTTTTTTCTCTCTTTTATTCCACGGCTTTCCTTTTCGGTTTTATCAGTAATAAATAATGCTAAATTTCTCTCTCTCTTTTCCTTATTGAGCCTCCTTTATTGCAAAATATCTCTCAAATGTGTGATCAAATTACATTTAGCCTGTTTGACTTCACTTGAATATCTAGTTATCCAATTTGTTTTCATAGAATTTGCCGTAAGTTACAGAAAGCTTAAGGGCTATTAGAGTCAAGAAAACAATGTACATTTTAAAATCTTGTGCAGAAATTGAGAATTAAACATTTCTGTCCAATAATGATCAAGAGT
This sequence comes from Eublepharis macularius, assembly GCF_028583425.1. Taxonomy (NCBI): domain Eukaryota; kingdom Metazoa; phylum Chordata; class Lepidosauria; order Squamata; family Eublepharidae; genus Eublepharis; species Eublepharis macularius. Next base: position 95,203,405 of record NC_072793.1, on the reverse strand, counting down.
AACTTCAACACGAATAACAAGATTCATGTCCAGTAGCACTTTAAAGACCAACTAGATTTCCAGGTAATGAATTTTTGAGAGTCAAAGCTGAAAGTATTTGTATGGATTCAACCTTACAAAAAAAATTGCACAGGTAGACTGGATCTTATAATTAAAAACAAAAAAGGGGGGAGGTCTCTGGAAACACAGTCCTAAGAGATCTGACAAATACTAAAGCTAATAATACAACAATTTATAAATTATTTTTAAATTTTAAATTTTTGAATTTATGTAATTTTTTATAAAGTGCAACTGCAAAAAATGCAATCCTATTATATATCCAATTACTGTAAACTATATTTGTCAAAAAAATTGACACCCCAAGGAATTAAATATCTAGATCAACCAATGCTCCAAAATAAGTTAAGTATCACAATTCATTTCAGTCAAGTCTGTTTTTCATTGTAATCCTTTTCTCTCTTTTGCAGGCAGACGACCGTCGAGAAGGACAGAAGTTTCATCCGACAGGAAGCAGCGATCTGGGAGAGTTGGCAATGGGTGTGCTAGCAACTAAAACATCCTGTTTCGCAAAGCTTCTTCATAAGCCAAATTCAAACAGCATCTCCATACACAATAAATCCTTTACATGCACTGGTAATGTTTCCAGTGTCTTTCATGGATCTTATAATTTACAATATCTCTCCAACTCCTACTCTTTTCCACTCCTTGTATCTGACAAACATAGCTTTGACTCATGAAAGCTCAAACCTGGGAAATCTAGTTGGTCTTTAAGGTGCTATTGGACCCTAATCTTGCTCTTCCACTGCAGACTATCATGGCTTCCCACCTGAAACTTTCAACATGAATGTGATTGGCATTGAAACTTACCTTGATCAAACCTTTTTTTTATATGGAGTTGAAGACTTCATTGCATCACTTGGATGGTTTGCTCAAAGTTCTAATCAGATGTCATGTTGTGCACTGGAGTATGCCTGTGTGTGCCACTTGAAGAGACTTGCGCTAGCACTAATTTTTTAAAAAACAAAGACAGACAATCAGAGGAACTCTTTGTCATGACAAAAGATGAAGGTCACTTGGCTACCTAAGGAATGATAGGTCTCTAGCCAAACAAGTACAGCTGCCTTGATGAAGTGCAAGGATGTGTGTATATTCTGTTTTATTTACATATTTAAATTGATTCAAATCCGAACAGTTCACCTGCCTTTGCCATTAATGAATATTGAGCCAGGCAGCTACAGGACATAGGGAGAGAAAGATTGCAAATTTGTAATTTAGTGTGTAAAGTTAATTTTGTGTGTGTTTGTGTGTACCTTACGAATTTGGCAAATAGCAGATGGGGAGGTGGCAGCAATTGAGACACAAATCCTGTGGGAAAGCAATATGAGACTGTGCATGTGTGATAAGGATTTTTGTAATATTCAGCATGTTAGAATTGTTCAAACACAAGCAAACAGCTTACCGAGTATTCAGCAGTGATTATTACAACTTGTGGACAGATGGTGGAGAATTCAACATTTCTGATAATGATTAATTCAAATTTTAATCCTACACACACTTGACTAGGAGACAATCCTACTGAATATAGTTGGACACTTATGAGTAAATATGGTTAGGATGTGGCTGCATGGGTCTTTTTACATTATGCAATTAAAACTGTGTTTGAGGTGCCTCCTGTTATTTATACCCTCTATGATTGTTCTTTGGTGCTCTACTGTCTGCCCTCTCTCCGACCTTTCCTTCCTCTAGTACCTTGCTATTTTTGCCTCTTCACAATTCTTCTCCATCCCACACTCTCTCCTGCATCCATCTTGCTACTCTTTTTCCTACACATGAATTGGCAGTTATGAATAGGATAACAGTGTGCTACTTATGATCCACCCATTCCTCTAAATGTGCTCCTATTGTATCCAATACTTTACCCAAAAAATGCCTTACTCATTCATAACTGTGCTTTGGACCATGTTATGTGACACAGAAACCATCATTTTTCCTTCCCAATGAACTTATTGACACTTCAGCATGCACATGATGGCTGCGATCTTTACTTTTAACACACTCTTTTACTCTATGTTTCCTTTTCTTTCTTATTACTTATCTTTCCATGATCTATCTATTGTAAAACAGGAACTTTGTTCCACACTAAAGAGATGCTCTTTTTGTCATTAGTTATTTGAATTATTCATTTTAACAGTTTTGTTTTGCACTTTCCACAATTCTTAAGTCAACTTTTAAAAAATAAATTCTATACTTCATTGTCTGTTCACCATTGATCTTCCACTGTCCTTTCCTTCTCCTCTCACCTTTATGTAGAAGTAACTATTGTAGTACTCTCATAGCTCAATCCTAAACAGAGTTATACTCTTCTAAAACTCTTGAAGCCATTGGTATTAGAAGGGTATAGATCTGCTTATGATCTCACAGTTAATTGTTATGTAGAATGGATACAGAAATATTATTTCCTTATACAGAAACAGTAGCTTGGATAGATCTTTGCCCAAACTTCTCTGATGTCATTTTGATTTCTACAGAACTCTATACTTCCTGCCAAAGTCCCCAGTATAATCAATGTCCTTTATACATCTGTGCTTGCTTATCTAATGTGTCATTTTCCCACCATATTAACATCAGTAGATTCTATCAGAAATGAGTGGCATAGTCTACAGTACCAAACATTTGCTGAAGAGAAATTTTTCTCCTCTTACTTATGCTCAGCTGCCCTACTACCATAATTCAGTGTTCCAACCCTGTTTCTCCTTTAATACTTACCTGCACACCTGGAGATTTTTCCCAAAACTTTTGGAGGAGCCAGAATCTATAATTTTTTTTTAAAAAAACCTGAAAGCTTTAGGAGGAGTACTGCCCGACTAGAAGGAACCACTGACCCTCTCTCTGTACCCACATGGGCACTCAGCATATCCATGTGCCTAATAGAGACATTATTAATAGGAAAAGTGATCATATCAAAGATCCAGAGGAGTTAGCTGTGTTAGTCTGTAGTAGCAAAATAGTATAGAGTCCAGTAGCACCTTTAAGACTAACCAACTTTAACCATCATATCAAAGCACATCCATATATCACTTTGGTTTCTAACACTATGGTTTCAACCCTGTGCAGCATTACTCCAGTCTAATTCTATTGGTTTTAAAGGGCTTAGACAGGAGAAACTCTGCATAAGGTTGCACTCTGGATGACTTGACGTGTTCCTGACCAGTTAATCCTACCAGATGCTTCTGTTCTTTCTGAAATGGATAGGAACTAGAACAGTATGCCTCCTTTCAAAACATGTTTTGATAGGAATGGTCTAAAACAATTTGGCACTTCTTTCCTCTTGAAATACATAAATCTTTCCAAGACATTTCTCTTGCTGAATGTTTAACATCAAACTTCTTCCAAAGGACTACTGACAGTTGTGCCCAGCCAAAGGCATGATCCAGCCAAAGAAAAGCACAATCCCACAGAGAGTGGCATCCTTCTAAGCCCATTGACTTCAGTGGCTTAGAAGGGGGTAAGGCTGCATAGAACTGCACCATCAAAGCCTCATTCATTTCAATAAGCAAGAATTAAACACATGCTTAATAATATTCTTAATATTTGAACAGGAGATTTTGGTTGAACTATACTGAATTATTTACCCATTATTCTTGTACCACATATTCTCCTACAGCATGCCGGGAAGGAGTTGGACTGGGATGTTAAATGAGAGTGTATCAAGATCAGATTTTATAAGAATCTATAGGAAGTATTATGGCAGTTCCATACCTTTCTTACAGATTTCATGCTAAAAACACTTGATGAAGGATAGTTTCAGTCAGCCAGAGAACAGAAAGTATTTGAGGGCCTGGAGTAGTAAGCTCTGAATTAGCAAGCCCCTGGTTCCAATGTTATCTCAGCCATAGACTTACTATTTAGGAAGCAGATGGCCTATTAAAGCTCCAGCCTTACACAAACGTACTGAAGAGCAAGTGGCACTCAAGTCAGAGCAAGAATTAATAGGACTGAGCGACATGAAAGCTACAGTCTTAGGACGAGTCCTTTCTTCAGTCATCAGAGGGGAATGTTGACCTACTAGAAACTAAACAGTAAGACTGAAGCCTGTCTGCTTCCCTCTACAACTATCCTGCCTTCACCTGGGCAGGAAGATGACTGCTGACTATAGCGGCCAAATCATTTAGTACAAGTTGTCCAGAAAGCCTAGCTTTTCACTATGGGATACATGATCTACTAGCACTGGAAGTATCTCTTATGCATGCATACAATGGTTTCACTGATCTTACTGAAACCAGTCCAATGTTGAGAATAAGCATCTTGCAGTGACTTAGCTAAGAACAACTAGTGCCACACTTCCGTAAGTATCTAGTATAACAAAGAGATATAGCCTTAATGTAGCACTTCAGATTGTTCCAGACATTTCACATATATCATCTTAACTGTCTTTACAAAAGCCATGTAAGTTAAGTCACTGTTACTATCCCAATACTTTATATGAATGGTTGGGGCAGAAGCTAAGAGAGACTATGATTTGCCTAAGTGAGCTCATAATTGATGCAAAATTTGAACAGGGGGGTTGTAGTTCACACTCACTCTTAGGCATTTCTCTCCTCTTGGCTTCTACCCCTAGAAGTAGGTGATACCTATGATACTTCCATTTTCAGCACATTTTGTAAAAGCTCTCTCTGTGCTAACTATCTTCTGGGGCTAATTAGCTGTAGGACTTTGATCCCTTCTGAGCTGGACAGAGGTACTAGCAGGGGCATGTGTGATCTCCTTGAACATTCACTTGCAAAGCACTAATCTGCTGCATTTCTAATTATTTCAAGATGGATCAAGCAATTATGATGGAGTGCTTTATCAGCTGTCTGCTTTTTGACTTCTCTTTCTCTCTCCTCTGTATAGTTTGCTTGCAAAGGATGACAGATTTCATTCTAATACATGTTTATCCTGTCCTAATTACACAGCTGAAGACATGAAGTAGGCGACCTAGATTTAGAGTAATAGGGCAGTTATAATATAAAGTTCAATATGTTTATTATCTTTGCTATCATATCTCCCCATGATTAAGATAACAGGGAATTCATTGCCATTGTGGTCTTCCATTGACAGGCAGATGCTTTTAGGGTGGCTTATAGTAGTTTGGTATTGGGCATTGTGCAAGAATACATAAAAAGGTAGAAGAAGAAATGGATGAGAACTTAAGACATGCCATCTCTGCACATGTGTTCCCACCAGGTTTCAGAGGTGGTCATCCTACCCTGCAGGAATACATCCATGGGCTGTACACATTGCTCTCCCATCTGTCTGCACAAAAAATAAGTGGGGGGAGAGGGGAAGGAACTGCAGGCTGTGCATGTACAGACCAGTTGACAGTATTGAAAAGAGTTACACTGATGAAAAAACTTCATTTTACATTGTGGCTTCTTTTCTCTGACATTGTTTCAGGCCTGGCATTAAAGTAACCAGATGAAAGATACTGGGGATTTCTGTGTAGACAGACCTGCATGGGGCTCCCAGCCCCCAACTCAGGACATGTCTACTCAGGAGCCTGTATAGCAGTAAGAACAAAATAGACCTCCAACTACTCACATCCAAGGTCCATCCAATTCATCTGATTTCATTTTCAGAAGTGGCCAGCCAGATGCAGGGAAATGTCTATAGTAAAGGCCCCTGCTATCCATGCCACCTAGGTGACGGCTAAACATTGTATGCAAGTTTTGAAAAGCAGAAGCAATGCCTTCTACCTGCTTGTAAGAAGTTCAGCCCTTTGGGTTTTGTGGGAAATTCCAGGATTTGTTATGGCAGCCCTCACCAAGTGGCATTATTATAGAGCAGTTAAATTCTTTTTCACAGTGTGCAAATTCATGCTCATTTTTAGGAAAAAGATTTTACTAGTCAAATTTCCTCACCTTTACTTCATTTATGTCTATGTTATACATAGCATTTTCCCCATAAGGATATTGCTTCCATCCTAGCAAAATGGTGTGTAATGCATATACCCTCTAATGCATGAAGCCTCTGCTGGATCAGATCAGTACTTGAGTATCCTGTGGCCAACTAGTTGCCCTGGAGCACCAACAAACAGGGAATAGAGAGATTCCCCTGATGTTGCAGCTTAGCACTGGGATTCAGAGGTTTAGTGCCTCTGAATAAAGAGGTTCCCTTTACTCACCATGGCTAATAGTGCTTGATGGACCTATCCTCCATGAATCTGTCAAAGAATGCATATGTTATCTTCATAAATATATATTGAGAACCAGTATACAACAAAGGTAACCCTGTGGGGAAACAAACCTATATGTATCTCTCACAAGCCTCTAGTTTGTGTGCTCAGTTTGGGGCACCACAGTTTTAATAAGGATGTTGACAAACTGGAACATGTCCAAACAAGGGCAATGGCGATGGTGAGGGGTCTGGAGTAGGTGTGTGGGCTTTGGGAATCCAATATGGGTAAAATACCCGAATCGGACCCAATCCAGAAAGCTTCGGGATTTCCGAATCGATTTGGAAATCCCAAAGCAAAGCTTTCCGAAGTATTCCGAAAGCTTCGGCGCTGGCAGGAGGGAAGGCCCTCTCTGCCAGCTAGCCTCACTGGCGCAGCACCGGCAGGAGGGAAGGCCCTCTCTGCCGGCCAGCCATGCCGGCTGCGGCAGTGGCAGGAGGGAAGGCCCTCTCTGCCAGCTAGCCGTGCCGGCCGCAGCGTCAGCAGGGAAGGCCCTGGCTGCACAAGGTAAGTGGGGTGGGGGTGGGGATGGGGTTAAAGGGTGGGTGTGGGTGTTTAAGGGTGGGGGCAGCCTCCCCCTCCCTCCTCCCCCATCACTTCAGTATACTCCAAATCTTTACGGAGCATACTGAAGCAACCTGGAAACCCGAATCCAAAGCGGCATGCCACTTCGGATTTCAGGGATTTCCGGAACATTTTCCCACTTCAGGTAAACCCAAAGCAGGAAACCCGAATCTTTTCAGGTTGCACACACCTAGTCTGGAGACCAAGTCCTATGAGGAAAGGTTGAAGGAACTGGATATGTTTAGCATAGAGAGGAGGTGACTGAGAGGTGATATGATAGCCCCTTTCAAGTACTTGAAAGTCTGTCACATGTTTTCTGTTGCCCCAGAGGGTTGGACCAGAAACAATGGGTTAAAATTAAAGAGTTTTTGGCTAAACATTAGGAAGAACTTCCTGACAGAGCAGTTCCACAGTAGAACAGGGTTCCTCAGGAGATGATGGGCTCTCCTTCCTTGGAGGTATTTAAGAAGAGGCTAGATGGCCACCTAACAACTATGATACTCTGACTCAATATGAATGTACACAGATAAGGAGTGGGAAGGCCTGAAGGGACAAGCCAGTGCTAGACTCTCATGGCCCTTTCTTATATGCCCAGGGTAATGCTGATTGTCACTTTGGCGTCAGGAAAAATTTTCTTCCAGGCCAGATTGGCCAGAGATCCTGGAGGTTTTTTGCCTTCCTCGGGGCATAGAGCAGGGGTCACTGGGGGAGGTGAGCTGTGAATTTCCTACATTGTGTATGAGGTTGGGCTAGATGGCCCTTCCAGTTCTATGTTTCTATGTTGCAACATACCCTAATACCACTCTGGAACTTCACAGCACAGTCACATGGCTGGCTGTTCTGGAAACACCTGTAAACAACCAAACTACTTATGAAGGTAGAAAGCCAGCAGCATATGTATGATGATCTGCCCACTGGGCAGAAATTGTGGTTGCGTGTTTGATGCACAGAGTTCTTGATTCTTAGGGAACAGGTTTATTCTCTTGAGGCTAAGGTTGCCAACCTGGCGTACCTGATCGAGAGAAAGAGGTTTGTGGAACAGTTCACAAACAGATCAAGAAAATTGCACCCCATCATCCTCTCCACTCCCATATCAGAGTAGCTCCATGGTATTCTGAGGAGCTACAAGTTATGAAATGGGAGCTGAGAGATGACTAGAGCATGTGTGGTGATGACTCCGTAATAAAGTGTCAAGAACATCTTGCAGGACATTTATGAAAGCCTGTGAGATGCCATTGAAGGCTACTAAGAGGGAATACTATGTGGCCTCCATTGCATCAGCAAGTTCTTACCCAGGTCAATTGTTTAGAAAATTGGCTCCTTGACATCTCTCTCACAGGGGAACCCCCCAAAAAGACTAATTCAGTGATCAGCTGTAAGGCTTTTGGTAGCTATTTTGTGGATAAAATCCTGTCACTCCACCAAGACCTGCCAGCCATGATTGATACAATATGCAAACTAGAGGCCCCTTGGCTGCTTTTAGAGCTACTGTTAGATCATTTCAGGCAACTGTCCCAGGAGGAGACAGACAAGATCCTGTGGGGGTCTTCTGTTCCTACATGTTTTTGGTTTCTCTGTGCAGAAGGTATTGAGGTTTGAATAAGATCTATGCAAACACCTGTTTATCTGGGTTGCACATTAGCACCCAGGATCATAATCACAAGGACAAAATTAGAAGAAACTTGGTCATAACAAATATTTATAACTGCTTTTTTTGTGTGAAAATATATGGAGGAATAAATGAGAGAGAAAACAATTTATCGCTTAATCCAAAATCTACTACAAGATAGAGGATGGGATATCATCCCATAAGTACACAAAAAGGAGCCCAAGATGCTGTACTCCTTAGTTTATGAAACAGTATTTTCCATACAGTTACTAAGATCTTTGTAAACTTCAGTGCAAAGGAGAGATTTTTCTTATAGATGTGTAGAAGAATAATTAAGGGCCTTTAGATTAGTCAAGAAGGAACTTCATCCATGCATGAGAACACTCAAAGGTTCTTTCTGGAAAATCTGGCTAATGTGTGATAAAGATTGGTGTGGCTGATGGCCTCATGGCATATAAGAAATGACAGGTGACATAAGGACCTTCAAAATGACAGTCAGGCATTTATGTATGATGTGCCCCTAGGGCTGATATAGTCAAAACAGAAAGCCAATGTGTGACTTTTGATGCACTTTTTTGAAAAGGAAATTTGACACTACTTTGTTTCAGAAGAAATCACAGCAGCTTCAAAAATGACAAAGATAATGTGTGCAGGTTTTGGAAACCTGAAAATAGAAAAAGAACAAGTTCTCAGTATGTGAACTCCAAATGCGTTCCCTGAACGTATATGCCTTCTGCCCAGATAAACTACTCTTAGGGCCAGATCACATGACTACTTTTAAATAAGTCCCTAGCCCCATGGGATAGGATATGTGTAAATGGGGGGGGGCATATAATTGCTTTGGAACTGTGTTAATTTCACCAAGCAAGGAGATGAATTTTACAAGGATTAAGGGGGAGATTGTGCAGCAGGAAACGAGAGTACAGGCATGGGACCTTTAAAAATGATGTAATACATTATTATTATTTAGCCTTTTGTTGTAATCACTGAGAAACAGATAGGCTCTAATCCCAACAACATATAACAGAAAACTCCAAATATAAATAATTAACAATACCAGGCCTGATTATATTGGATCCACTAAACAGATTCCATAATAGAAATGTGTGTGTTTATTTTTTGTACTTGGCACCATATTCAAAGCATTGCCATCAGTTAAAATCCTCTTCCCAAGCCTTCCTCTCTATGCCCACCACATGCAGAGGTGAGATGAGTGGCAAACACATACAGAGCATTTCCAGTAATGGTATATCACCTTTGGAATACCAATCCCCTTAAAGCTTAACTGTCTTTTCTTTTCCTTCCTTCCTTCTCTGCTGCCTCCCCAGAAAACTTGCTTGAGGCAGCCAGATCAGAACATTTCTCTTTAACCAGGCTGCTCACTGAGGGGTTCCATCTTTTTAGCTCTTTTATGATCTGATCCTAGTCTGAGGACTGTTTTATCAATATCATTTGCCAGGCTTGCTTTTATTGGCACAGGGACAAATTCACAAGCCCCAGTCCCTTGGATTCTGACAAAAGCTCCACTGCCATCCCCAGTCTCTGCCCGGCAAGGCAACCCTTTCTCCTTAACTCCTAGGGTTTATTAGCTTTTCTCTGGGTAGTAACCACTGCCACCAATGAACCTGAAAGAATGTTTCCTGCTAGACAGATTTGTACATCCAAACGTCTGTATATGTGTTGCCTTTTAAAGGCTCCGCCTAGCTGTCACATGTCCTACTTCACTCATAGGAGCTAGCACAGGCACAATCTATCACACTTTTGCACTTTCAAGCTATTGCACTCAACCATTGCCCCTCCCCTTTACCACTCTGTGGAAAGCCGGACTCAATAGGTATGGTATGAGTACAGATATCAGGCTTCAGGCATTCAAAACATAAGTGTATTAAACAAATCAAAGCCCTCACCTGGACAGCCCAGGTGAGGCAATCCTGATCTTGTCAGATTTCAGAAGCTAAGCTGGGGCAGCCTTGGTTAGTAGTTGGTATGGGCAGGGGTCATTTCGTAGAAAAAGAGCTGGAGGCACTCATTAGCATATGCCACACCCCTTGCCAGCACTGGAAGTGTGTCATTAGCATAACTGATTTGCATATGCCACACCCCTGACATCACCTATCCTGACTGTTTTGGACCCAATCCTGGCCATTTGGACCCAATCCTGGCCCAAAATGGCAAAAAGGGGCTGAAAATGGCTGAAAAGGGGCCCAAAATTTTCAGGATTGGGCTGCTGCTGAGCGGGGAGAGTGATCCACCACCCGTCAGAGGCCTGATCCGGGCTGTTTTGGCCCAAATCCAGGCCAAAACAGGCCAAAAATGGCTGAGTCAGGTGGGCAGGGCCACTTGTCATATGACTTCACCGGTCATATGACTTCTGCCGGAACTACGTTCCTGTGTGTTCCCCGTCGAAATGAGCCCTGGGTATGGGAGACCTCCAATGAAAATGAGGGTTGCAGAAGCAAGCAATGGCAAACCACCTCTGTTAGTCTCTTGCCATGAAAACCCCACTAGGGGGTCACCATAAATCACCTATAACTTGATAACACTCTCCACCACCAAACAAGTCAAAAGGGTACAGATGGTTTGTACAGCAAGCTGAGCAAGGATGAATAGAAAAGTTGAAAACATGCAGTCCTCTAAACCCTAAAATGTATACTTCTCTGAATGATGTTGCTGCTAGAATAGGTTACAGCAACAGCGATAGGTTACAGCAATTTAAAAGCCCCCAATTACCTCCACTTTCTGGTTCAGAAGTTTCTTCCCATTGACCTTTGACACATGGTCAAGATGGACCCCAATTTGAAAAGGTAGTCCTTGACAGCATGTGTACAGAAGATCCCAAGAGATAAGAGAGCTGTTTCCTTGTGTCCTGAGAATTTGTACTCTCTGGGGTCATTTCCAATCTTCCAGACCAAAGAGGAAGAAATGCTATCTAGCTTGTTGACTTTCCCCATCTCCATCCAGATTTATTTGCATAAATAAGGGCTGAAATGTTCTGTGCCTGAGGTTTGATGACTCATCCCCTATCCTCTTTGCCAGCTACAAACTTGCAGCCAGGCTCCATTTCATAGCCAGAGTGCAGTCCCAATTATTGACATATTGAAGCTAATTCTACGGTTGAAGGTATTTCTTCATAGTGTTTTTTAAAAAAATATTGGTTTTTTGTTGTTTTATTTTTTGTTTCATTGACTTTTTATTGACTATATAATTCCTTTTGTTTTTTGTTTCAGTTGAGAGCCACTTCAAATAGGTCTGGGGAAGAGAGAAACAAATTTTCTAGATATACAGGCAAAGATTGAATGGTGCCCTTTCTAGGCCTGTCATTGTTTCAGTTCCTAACTCACTCACTCTTGGCTTTAGTCCTGCTTCAGCTTTGTACCATACTCTTGATTCCACCTTTGCATGTCAGCTCATAGATGCCATCCTTTTAATCAGGGCTCATTTCAAGGCGGAACGTGCAGGAACACAGTTCTGGTAGTTCCCCAAAGAGGTCACATGACAGGTGGTCCCACCCACCTGACTCTCAGCCATTTTGGGCCTGTTTCGGCCTGGATTGGGACCAAAATGTCCCGGATCAGGCCTCTGGTGGGTGGTGGATCACTCTCCTGCTCAGCAGCAGCCCAGTCCTGACCATTTTGGGCCCCTTTTCAGCCATTTTCAGCCCCTTTTTGCCATTTTGGGCCCAATTTCAGCCCTGAATGGCCAGGATTGGGTCCAAAACTGCCAGGATAGGTGATGTGGCATATGCAAATCAGTCATGCTAATGACACACTTCCAGTGATGGCAAGGGGCATGGCATATGCTAATGAGTTATGCTAATAAGTTCCTCCAGCTCTTTTTCTACGAAATTATCCCTGCTAATAGTTATTGTTGCTTCTTATTTTCCTTTGTGGCATTTTTAGTTTTCAGAGTGGGTGTGGAAGAAGAAAAAAGAATAACAAGACAATATATTATACTTCTGCAAAGCAACTTCCTCTGCCTATCTTAGAACATATATATACTATTGTTCTTTGCCTCTAGATGATTTTCTCCCCCAGAAACACACATATTTGAAACTAGAGGCAGGATTGAATGACATTTGCTCAAGTATACAATTATCCTGCTGTTTTAAAAAAAGATGAATATCATCTATCACTTTTGTACTAGTGCCTTTTTTATTCTCTACTTATTTTGGACAAAGATCCCAAGATAGGAACCACATATAAATATTATCAATTGGTGGATGTTCATAATGATTATGAATGGGTGTCCTCTTAACAATCTTGTCAGGGCTTTTTTAAAGGAGTGGCAGAATATTATGCGATTGTTATGCACATATGCCCTGACCTGGATAGCTCAAGCAAGCGTAATCTTATCAGATCTCCAAAGCTAAGCAGGATCAGTCTTGGTTAGTAATTGGACAGGAAACGAGGGTTGCTATGCCAAGGCAGGCAAAGACAAACCACCACTGTTAGTCTCTTTCCTTGAAAACCGCAGCATGGGTTGCCATATGCCAGCTATGACTTGATGGCACTTTCCACCACCATTCACATGTGTTGCTAGAATACAACTGTGCATTTTTTTCTGTGTACATTGCCACTCTTTTTGAGTACATTCCCTAGAAAGGCAGCATAAAAATTCTCTAAATGGATAACATTGATAACTTATTATTAGGAAAGGAATCCTGACTAGAGATGGGCACGAACTGCATTACGAACTTCAAAAACCCACGAAAATGGCGATTGCACGATCGCGATCCGGCGGCTCATGATTGTCCATGGCCAACAAACCAGTGTTCGGAAGAAGGCTGGTTCGGTGTGTTCGGCCGTGGTTCGGGAAGCCAGACAGTCAGGCGCCAGCAATCAATTCTCCTGGCAACGGAGCCGGGGGAATGCCTGAACTCTGTTTGTGCTCCTTCTGTCGCCCTGGAAACCCAAATGGAAGCCCAGCTTACCTTGATCGGCAGGTCTTCCTTCCAACCAGGGAGCTGCAAAACGGTTACAAGTTAGGAGAAGACACCCAGGGGAGGGAGGGGGAAGGGGGTGTCCTGTAGCCATGGGCACTCATCCATGCAAACCCTGATAGGCAGCTCTGATGGCCAAACACAGACCTCCTGCATTGCTCAATGGGACCTGTGCTTATAAATAGCCATGGGCTCCTAGGCTGGGTTTCACTTTCAGCGAGCAGTGGAGTGGGACAGAGCTCTTGCTTGCCACTTGCTAGCCTTTGGGGAGAGAGACTAATTCAGCTTGGATTTGGGGGATAGGGATCTATCTCCTCTGGTTCCAGGGCTGCTGCCTCGCTCTGGGGCCAAGCTCAGTGGGCACCACGGCTGAGGGCTCACAGAGTCATCTTCTTTCCTGTCCTCCTTAATTCTAGTTTGGTGGCACAATGAGTCTTCCTCTTGTGTTGGCTGCCAAGGGTGGTTGTGGGGTGAAGTGTGATGGCAGTACTCCTGGTTCAGTTGTGGAAAGCAGTATTGGGTGTGGCTCGGGGGCCACAGAGAGTCCTCCCTCTCCCCCCAATTCACCTGTGTGGGCTGTGGAGGAGGCCAAAGAGGTCTTTGCACAGGGGGAAGAGAATCTCTCTCAACATTTTGAGGAAGGGTGAGTAGGTGATGGATCCCTGGAGGAATGGTATGTGTGTTATGAAAGATCCCTCCCATCCCCATCCCAAACTCTCAGTGGTGTCCCTGCCTGCAGTCCACCTCTCACCCTGTCGTCTGTGTCCAGCCCTGCAGCACAGCCTGTAACCCTTTGTCCTTGTTCCCCTGGGACAGTTAGTGGTCAACATTTCAACGCCTCCATATGGAGGCACTTTCGGGCCCTTCCTGATGACCCCCATGTGGTGCGGTGCCATGCCTGTGATGTCCTGGTGCGCAGGGGCAAAAACCCAAAGCACCTGTCTTTGACGGCCCTGACTCAGCACCTGAAGAGGCACCACCCGAGCCTGTCTCCCTCCTCACCCAGTGAAACATCCATTGGGGGGAGAAAGGGGGCCACCAGCTCTTGGGAGTGGGGGTCAGTGGAAGGATCACTTTGCCCTGACGGTGATGCTGGTGAGAGCAGAGCGCTCTGGCAGGCCACGCTGGCGGAGGGTGTCCCCTCAGGGTCTGGGACAGCGCCGCTTACAACCTCGAGGCTGATGGCTCAGGAGGCGGCTGCCACCACACTGTTCCTCAGTGAGACCCTCAGGTGAGGACCCGCGGTGGCTGGGGGATCAGGCCCCTGGTCCGAATGACACGTCCTCTCCCTCCCACGCCGGGAATACCAGCATGCTCCTCTTTGGCCTGGCGGTTGCGGGGGGATCTTCCCACTTACCCTCCACATGACAGGTCCTCTCCCTCCCATCCTTTCCGGCAAGGCAGCAAGGTGGGTGATGCTGATGGCAGCCTCCTTTGGGCACTTGCACAGCAGCTCAGGAACTGTTTCACATATAGTTCAGCCGCACGGTGCCCCCATCCATCACAAATGCAGAGCCCTCTGAGCAGGGGGGAATGGGTTGCTCGACTCATGTCCTTCCCGCAAAGGCAGGAAAGTGGCCGATGTCAGCTGCTGCTTCTGCTGCCACGTTTCCATCTCCCCCTCTCAGGAACCACTCTGACCCGTCCAAACAATGCCTCCTGTCCTGCCCATCCCCTACTTTCCTCAAAGGCAGGACGGCGGATCAGGTCAGCCCCTGCTTCACGAGGGACTATTCTGTTACTGCTCCCTCCTTGGTTACACAGCTCGGTTGCGATCACGCAGCCGATTGTATTGTATAGGGATACAGTTGGTTGACAACGTGGCGGCTCCCCTGTCAATGGAACTGACAGGACCCCTTTCAGCTGGGTGGGAATGTGTCCTGCAACTCCCATCCTTTCTGTCAAGGCAGGAAGGTGGGTACTGTCAGCTGCCACCGTATTACTCCTCAGTGTGACCCTCGGGTGAGGACCCACGGCTGCTGGGGGATCTCCCCCCTCCCCCTCCTCATGTTGGACAGAACAAGTCAGAGAGACAGATAGAAAGATGTATTGAAAAACAACAACAAAACCATTGGGAAAAGATGGACACGCATAGGAACGGACAGAGAGAGATAGAAAGTTCCAAATAGACAGTGAGAGGGAGAAACCAAGAAACAGATAGAAAAGTGCACACAGATATCAACCCTTCAAGAAGTAGAAATAGAATGCGAATGTATCAAGGAGATAATCGAACAGAACATGCCACATCCATGGAGAAAAAGATTGAAAATCAAACACAGAGAAAGAGACAAACAGTACAGAATGTATCAGTATAATGAAAAAGACACTAGAATGTATGCACAAACATTAGAGAATGAACGTTAACAGTTAGAGAATGGTATATGGTTGGAGAACTGTATATAGAGACAGAGATTCCCAGCCCCTCCACGCCGGAAATACCGGGGCGGTCTTCTTTGGCCTGGAGGTTGCGGGGGGGAGCTTCCCACTTACCCCCACATGACAGGTCCTCTCCCTCCCATCCTTTCCGGCAAGGCAAGAAGGTGTGTACTGTTGGCTGCTGCCACCACACTATTCCCCAGTGGGACCCTCAGGTGAGGACCCATGGATGCGGGGGATCTTCCCCCTCCCCTCCTCATGATGACAGGTCCACTCCCACTCACTCCAGGAATGCCAGCGCGCTCCTCTTTGGCCTGGAGGTTGGGGGGGGGATCTTCCCACTTACCCCCCACATGACAGGTCCTCTCCCTCCCATCCTTTCCAGCAAGGCAGGAAGGTGTGTACTGTTGGCTGCCGCCACTGCACTGTTCCTCAGTGGAACCCTTGGGTGAGGACCCACAGATGATGAGAGATATTCCCACTCCCCCTCCTCATGATGACATGTCCTCTCCTTCCCATCCTTTCCGGCAAGGCAGGAAGGTGGGTACTGTTGGCTGCTGTTGAAATTTTCCTTAGTGGGACCCTGTGGTGAGGACCTGCAGTTGCTGGGGGATCAGGCCCCCGTCCGAATGTCATCTCATCTCCCACCCACACCGGGAAAACCAGCACCCTCCTGTTCAGCCTGGCGGGTGGGCACATAGGGGGTGCTGCTGGTGAGCAGCCAGACCCCCCGTCCCCTGAGGGGAGGCAGCTCATCACTGTCTCCCCGTGCCTGCCAGGCCTGGTGGTCGCCGCCAGTACCCACCTTCCTACATACCTGGGAATACCAGCATGCTCCTTTTTGGCCTGGCAGGCGGGCACATGGGGGGTGCTGCCGGCAAGTGGCCAGACCCCCCACACCCTGAGGGGAGGCGGCTCACCACCGCCTCCCCGTGCCCGCCAGGTCCAGTGGCTGCTGCCGATACACACTTTTCGGCCCACGCTGGGAATACCAGCGTGCTCCTTTTTGGCCTGGCTGGTGGGCACATGGGGGGTGCCACTGGTGAGTGGCCAGACCCCCCCACCCCGAGAGAGGAGGTGGCTTGCTGCCGCCTCCCCGTGCCCGCCAGGCCCGGCGGCCACCACCAATACACACCTTTCAGCCCACACTGGGAATACCAGCACACTCCTTTTTGGCCTGGCTGGTGGGCACATGGGGGGTGCCATTGGTGAGTGGCCAGACCCCCTGCCCCCTGAGGGGAGGTGGTTCGCCACCACCTCCCCATGCCCGCCAGGCCCGGCCGCCGCCGGTGCTACACACCTTCCAGCCCTCGCTGGGAATACCAGCGCGCTCCTTTTTGGCCTGGCTGGCAGGCACATGGGGGTGCCTCTGGTGAGTGGCCAGACCCCCTGCCCCCTGAGGGGAGGTGGCTCGCCACCACCTCCCTGTGCCCACCAGGCCCGGTGGCCGCTGCCAGTACATACCTTCTGGCCTGTGCCAGGAATACCAGCACGCTCTTCTTTGGCCTGGTGGGCGGGCACATTGGGGTGTCTCCGGTGAGCGGCCAGACCCACCGCCTCCCCGTGCCCACCAGGCCAGGCAGCCACCGTCATCACCCACATTCCTGCCCTCACCAGGAATACCAGTGTGCTCTTCTTTGGCCTGGCAGGTGGGGCACATGGGGGGTGCTGTCGGCGAACAGCCAGACCCCCCGCCCCCTGAGGGGAGGTGGCTCGCCGCCTCCTCCCCGTGCCCGCCAGGCCCAGCGGCCGCCACCAGTACACACCTTCCAGCCTGCGCCAGGAATACCAGCGCTCTCTTCTCTGGCCCGGTGCCGCTGTCAAGCAGCCAGACCCCCCCACCCCCTGAGGAGAGGCGGCAAACTGCCGCCTCCCCATGTCCGCCAGGCCTGGCGGCCACCACCATTACACAACTTCCAGCCTGCGCCGGGAATACCAGCGTGCTCTTCTTTGGCCTGGTGGGCGGGCACATTGGGGTGTCACCGGTGAGCGGCCAGACCCCCTGCCCCCTGAGAGGAGGCAGCTCGCTGCCACCTCCCCATGCCCGCCAGGCCTGGCGGCCACCGCCAGTACACACCTTCCAGCCTGTGCCAGGAATACCAGCACGCTCCTCTTTGGCCTGGCGGGCGGGCACATGGGGGGTGCCACTGGCGAGTGGCCAGACCCACCACCCCCTGAGGGGAGGTGGCTCGTCACTGCCTCCCCATGCCCACCAGGCCCAGCGTCCGCCGTCAACACCCACCTTCTGTTTACGGGGCCAATGTCAACTGGTGGCTCTAATTGTATCGAGTGGGAGTTTCCTGGGGGCCTTGGATTGGAGAGGGTATAACTCCAAGATCCCTTTTTCAATCTTGTCCAAACTTGGGTGATGGCTGTAGGAGAGCCTGCAAAAGACTCCCCAGGAATATGGGCTCTGTAAGTGCCACGGGGGCCGTTCTGCGCCCAACGAACCACAAACCGCAAACCGGTTCGGCAACGGAAAATGTTTGTTGCAGTTCGCGATCTCGGGATCGTCATCGGCACCGAACCGCGAACTGCTGGTTCATTAAATTTTTTTGGTTCGAGCCCATGTCTAATCCTGATGTTCAAGGATATCCTTAATCTTTCAAACACTGATGAACATGTTGAGGAGAATAGCAGTGGAATCTCTGGGGAGCACCTTTGGCAGGACCAGAAGAAATGGGTACACTTGTCGGGATCTGGTGTTCTAGAGGATCTCACTTTACTTTTCACATTGTTATCAGTAACTTTTTACATCAGCTAATTTAACACAAATTTTACATGACATGAGCTATTTTGGATTAGCACATCCCCAATTCACCCCCCAAATAGTCAGACATTTTGTGTTTGATTGCACATTTGGAATAAAAACCCCGAATCCTCTATCCTATTGAGCCTTCTAGGGGAATGTTTTACTTTGGAGGTTTGGACTGCACAAACCTTTAGCTTTAAAAAGGTTCTCTCTCTTTTAGCAGAGAACAAGCAGAAGGGGGGAAGTTAGGTAAACGGCTCTCCAGCCTCACCAAGCTCAACACTTTAGTAATACTAATGGCCTCCTTGGCTGGAGACAATGAAATGACTCACAATTCTAGCTAGAAGTTGACATCTAGGCAGGGAAGAGAGATTTGGGAGGCTTAAGATGCTAGAAGGTTTCTTTCTGGAGATTTCAGGAAAAGCTTCTTTGACACATGGGGCAGGGGCGCAGTGGAAAAACAGAGATAATTTTTTTTAAAAAAAACCTTGGCATGAAGGGGGAATTCTATGTAGAGAGAAGGAGCTCACACAGTGGAACTCTGGCCGTGTGCAGGGCTGCTGGCTGAAACAAAGATTCCAAGAAAATGTGAAGTTTTTAGAACAGTGCAACTTTTAAGTTAAAGAAACTTCCTTAGAATAGGAGCTGCTAGGGCATGTACTCCCTGACCTGGATAGCCCAGGTGAGTCTGATCTCATCAGCTCTCAGAAGCTACGCATAGTCAGCCTGCATTCATAATTAGATAGGAAACCTCCAACAAAGACCAGGGTTGCAGAGGCAGGCAATGGCAAACCACCTCTGAGAGTGTCTTGCCATGAAAACCCCACCAGGGGTCACCATAAGCCAGCGATGACTTGAGGGCACTCTCTACTCCACCAGGGCATGTACAGAGTGAAGGACAGAGGAACTGCATGTTTCCATCTTTCTTTTGGATTTCTTGCCCAGTCTGTAGCTGTACTGAGTATGCATTTGGGCATTTTTCTTTTAATAAATGTTTATTCATTTCTAATGATGGTAGTTTTTCTCTGCATCATATAGACCTCCACCATTTAAATACGCTATTTAAAATGGGTTCCAGTAGAAGGGGCCAGTCAAGTTAATAAACTGCTAATCTCCATGTGGTGTGCAAGTACAGTAAGCTGTCCCTGTGGTAATGAGACATTGGTAACAGGAGATGCAGGCATTGAGTGGGGAGGCTTAGAATGACAATGCAGAAAAGGGAAGCTGGGAGCCCTGATCTTCTCAGAGGGTAATTCCTACAAAGACGAGCAAGTGGCAGTCATGTACTTAAAAGAAGGAAAGAAAAGCCCTCCTAGGGTCAGGAAAGCTGTGAGAGTGCTGCAGGGTTGGGCAGAGAGCCAGACAGTTGCTGGTGCCTAGACAGCTCAGTGCCCAGAGGTCTGTAGGGCTGTTCCCTCACAAGCCTCAAAGGATATGTTTTCTCCCCCTCCCCTCCATTTTATAATGGATGAGCCAGCTATGCAATAGTAATCCCTAGATTTCCCCCACCCAAGATTCTGTAGGATTCTCACAAGCTATTATTGCTTACCCATATTTAGTACTTAGACTCTGTTCTAGCCTGCTGGTCTGAGCATTTGCTCCATCCTATTAGGAAGCATCCCTGACAGACTGGCCTTTCTCTGCAAACATCTAGCTTCTCTTTCTTTGTCACTCTCTTTTCTCTCGTGATTGCCATGCCCAGGGCTTTTTTTCTGGGAAAAAAGGTGGTGGAACTCAGTGGGTTGCCCTCTGAAAAAATGGTCACATGGCTGGTGGCTCCGCCCCCTGATCTCCAGACAGAGGGGAGTTGAGATTGCCCTCAGCAGCGCAGAGGGCAATCTCAACTCCCCTCTGTCTGGAGATCAGGGGGCAGGGCCACCAGCCATGTGACCATTTTCAAGAGGTTCCGGAACTCCGTTCCCCCGCATTCCCCCTGAAAAAAAGCCCTGGCCATGCCTTTGTATATAGCAGGTACGATTTCATTTATTGTTATGATTTCATTTATGGCAATGGACATTTTGCTGTATTGTCTTTTATTTTTTTATTTTTTACTCCATTTATACCCACTTTTCACCTCAATGGAGACCCAAGTGGCTTACATAATTCTCCATTTTTGTCCCCACAAAGGCTGTGTGTGTGTAACTGGCCCAAAGTCATCCAGCAACCTTCCATGGCAGAGTGGGGATTTGAACCTGGGTATCGCAGATCCTAGTCCAATAATCTAACCACTATACCACTCTTGCTGTCATAATACTGATGGCAGACTGGCAATAAATCCCCTGATTATTCAGCAATCCATAGGTAATTGCTGATCGACTGCATGTAGCATCCCATCTCATTTCCTTTCCTGATAATGTTCTTCTCCCCGTTTCCAGTTCTGTCACTACTCTGACTTCCTCTGTAGGTTGTGGGCCTGACACTGTCACAGTGATGTGTTTTTCTCTTATCCTTAGACCAGCTGTAATAAGATTATTAATATCTGACAGCAGTCTAAGTCCTTCAGAAAGCTAGATCGTTTAAGCAGGTTCAGTGAGCTGCTCAGGGAATTCCAGGCTTTCCCAGAGCTGGGGAAAGTACACCCTGTGACTGAGAGGAGGGTAACACAACAGATAACTTGTAGATTATGATGTCCTAGGTATTGCTGTGACATCTAATTTCTCATTCTGCATCTGTCAGTCGCAGCGGCTTGGTAAATATCCTAATACAGCTCACAAACAAAGCTTGGCAGAGATTTCAGCCCTTTTGTTTCCAACATCTGTTAATCTAAGGTATAGTGACTCTGAACATGAGAGCCAGTGTGTTGTAGTGGTTAGAATGTCAGGCCAGGACTAGGATTCCAGTCCCCACTTGGGTCAGAAGCTCATGGGGTCACCATGAACCACCACCCCTCAGCCTAACAGTGCACTCCTAAGCAGAGTTAAACCCTTCTAACTCCATTGATTTCAATAGATTCGGAAGGGTATACCTCTCCTTAGGATTGTATGATAAATTACCTCTTATGGTTGTTGTGAGGACAAAAAGGAGGGGTTCGGGGGAGAACCATGTATGCTGCCATGAACTCCTTTCAGGAAGAGCAGAATAAAGATGTGATAGAAGTTTCATTTCTAGCAATCATCACGAATAGCCATAATAGACCTTTACTCAATGAATTTGTGAAATCATTTTTTTAAAGTTGACTGTGCTGGTGGGCATTAGAAATCCCTTTGGCAATGAATTCTGTAAGTTAATTATGTATTGTATGTACATTCTGTTGCATGCCCTTAATCTGATACCAATCTGTTTCATTAGATGACTCAGAGCTATAGCATTTTGAGAGAGGGGAATAATTTCTCTCTCCATTCACTTTCCATGCACCATAATTTCTGTATCATGTTCCCATTAGTTTTCTTTTTTAAAAAAAAAATTGGAACTGGAGAGTTAACAAATGAGAATTGAATATCGAGCACCAGAGGTGAGCTGATGGAAGAGAGAGAAGGAGGTTATTTCACTCCCTTTCCCAATGATAGCCCCTAATCTGTGTAGCTGTTAGTCCATGGTGGTCCGAAAACTCCAAGAATCTACTTTCCAGGGATTGGAAGAGACTGTTGTGGGGAGGAAAGCTTGGTGAAGATATACATTCCTTCCACTGATGGTACTCAGGATCCAGACCTAAAGCTTAAAGGACTCATTCCTGAGTGTCCATTCTCGCCCCCACCCCCCACCCCCGGCATTTGATTTTAAGTGTCATAGAAACAGTGAGATTTAACTCTTGCAGGCAGTCCTATACAGACTTACTACAATCTAATCCCACTGATTTCAATAAACCACAGTAAGTCTGCATAGGTTTGCGCTGCTTATCTTAAAACTTGAAAGTTGCTTACACCTCATAAGTTCAATACTTGACTAGCTCTCTAAAGATGTGCCAATACTGAGAGGATCACAGTGCATACAAAAGAGTCAAGGCAGGCCTGGGGCTTCTTTGGCCATCATACTTTGTCAGTTGTTGAGTGACCCTAATAGTAGAAAAACAGGATATAAATAGAATTAAAATAAAAGTCTGCAACTGAGCCCAATATCCACTTGTGAGTACTGTCATAAAACGTCCCCACTGACCCATGAGCACAGTTCCACTTTGGGTTCTCCAAGACGTCAACAGTTGTCCCAGGTCTCCACCCAGCAGCACACTGCTCTCCCAAGCCCAACCAACTCCTGGAGGGGTACTTCATTTCTTTCTGGGAATCTAGGCTACAACCAGCTGGTGATTTACAGTATGTTACGTTAACAGAGCCAGCACTCCTAACACTCCAATTTGCATTGCCATTTGCATTACCATTTAAACTTTACCTAGTGCCTGTGTCTCCCACTTGCTCCAATTAGCTACCACAGAGATGGCTTATCATACTTGCACACTCAAGGTATCTAACAATCTATTTACCAACCACCTCCCTGCCCATGGTGCCTTTTCTGTTACATGTTTAAGTGGGCCTTAATGTGTTTACAAAGAACAAACTTACAAAATTCAAATGTATTAAAAAGAAAATCTGATAAGAGCCCCACGGAGAGGTGGATAGGGTGCCCTGGAATGGGTTCACCCTGATAGAGGGGCCCAAGCCTTGGGAAGTGTTGCAGTTGTGGCAGCATCCAGTGAGCTCTCACGGGCCCTTGAAAATCCAGGGGGACAATAATGAACCTTATTAAAAAGAAAATGGCCTATACATACTCTGAACAGCAACAAATCAAGCAAGGAACCAAAGAAAAGGTTCATACACGCAGCTCTGTCCCTTTTCCTGTAAATATACCTTGCCTGTTGTTGTTACAGACTATTACAGGCTATTTGCTGTTAAAGTTACAGAGTTCTATCAGTCATCCATTACCTTGACTCTTTGTCCAGGCTGTCTGTCCTTTATTAGGTCCACATGGCAATGGCAGCAATAAGGAGTGACAGCTTCTTCCTACAAGTCATTGTTGGATGGAATCAGCCGAAATGGACCTCGTTCTCTTTGTGTCAAGCAAATTTATCTCCTCAGTTTGCCCTTCAATTAGCCCTTCTCTTCCTGTTATTCCCAGGAAAGATACAAATCTACCATTTGGCCTCCCCATGTCTCTGTCCCTTCCTAAATGTCACATTCGTTCCAGGGTCTGAGATGGCCCTTTGTCCTCTACTGGCTAGAGGCATTTTGGATAATCACACCTTCGATACTTGGTACTTGTGAGAGCCATGCTGGGATGGGGACAAGGAATGCTTGAGAGCAATTAACTTCTCTCCTGTTCCCTGTCCTTTTATTAGAAGAGAAGCTTCTTGGAATAAATGTGAGGGTTTAGCAGCCCCAACACTTCCCATAGTGTGAGGTAGCCCAAAGTGCAGGTCATTTCTCCCTGAGCATATTTTATATGCAGCTGGTTATAAATGCTTTACTCAGTGAAAGTGCTATTTGTTAAAGAAGCTGGATTTTTAAACGATGTACATAAACCACAATGGACCTCACCAGGGCTCATTTTGAGGGGGAATGCACAGGAACGCAGTTCCAGCAGTTCCCCAAAGAGGTCACATGTCAGATGGCCCCACCCACCTGACTCTCGGCCACTTTGGGCCCGTTTCAGCCTGGATTGGGGCCAAAATGGCCCAGATCAGGCCTCTGACAGGTGGTAGATCACTCTCCCACTCAGCAGCAGCCCGATCCTGACCATTTTTGGCCCCTTTTCGGCCATTTTCAGCCCCTTTTTGCCAGGATTGCGTCCAAAACAGCCAGGATAGGTGATGTCAGGGGGTGTGGCATATGCAAATCAGTTATGTCAATGACACACTTCCGGTGATGTCAAGGGGCAGGGGCATATGCTAATGAGTTATGCTGATGAGTCCCTCCAGCTCTTTTTCTATGAAATGACCCCTGGACCTCACGCACAGATCTGATGCACTTCGCAGTAAAATGGATGGACATGAAGCTTGGTGAAGTTTGCACTATATAATTCAAGTGACAATGAGTGCTTCCTCCTTGGTAACTGTAAATTTATCTCCCCCTTCTCCCAATCTAACTATCCTGCACCAAGACATAGGGATCTGATATGTAAAATTTTAGCTGTACTCATCAACTCACTGCACTTCCGCAACAGCAGATACACAATGAATAGCCAGGGCCCTGTGGCACTGTGGAGTTAATCTAAGGAGTCACAAATCCAAATGCATGCTGAACATTTTGATTTTTTTATTGCATATTTTCTCAATCAACGGATATGAATAGTACAATTACTATCAAGTGGGCGAGCTGCAAATTTTTTTTAATGTTAAAAAGGGGTTCTCATACACAAAAAAGTTGGGAACCCTGTTTTAATTAATTTAGGACTTTATAGGTTACAATTGAATAGATATTAGTACACATTGTGAAACGCCCCCAATAATTTATATCCACCAAGGGAAGGATTGACAAGTTGTGTACCAACTGAAGCCTCCAGAAAGTCTTTATGAATAGTTCTACATAAAAGTTATAAAATATGGATGATCACCACTGAATCTGAAAGGAGGGCTTTTACATTTTAGTATTTGAATCAACAAAAAGTTATCATTGCCACCAATACTGCCTGAGGTTCCAGATGCAATATACCCAGCAATATACCCATAAGAACCACATCCACAAATGTGAATAAGGGATAGTCAAATTCAGTCAATGATGTTCTTCATGGACATCCTTTTAAGCAAGAACATAATCCAGGTGGCATGGGACAGAGCTGCTTGGATCTCCAGGAACTCTGGGGTACAGCCAGAACAACTGGAAATAAACACAGCCAGGACAGAAGGGATGTGACATCACTAATGTGCAGATGTTTTGACATGCTGCATTAAGATCCCAGATAAAGGAGCTTAGGATTCCCAGAAGGCAGAGCTAGACCAAGGTGGGGTTTTCTCTGTGGCAGCATGTGGTTCTGCTGAGTGCACCTTCACACAGGAATGATTTCCTAGCCATATCACGTGGCAGGTGACCAGTCACACACTTCAAGCAATAACCAGTAAATACCTGCAGTTCAGTCTATTTGTGTACAAACTGTGAATCTCCATGTACTGAGTAAGAGAGTTACTCACATCAAATATGGATCAGTTCATAGGGGTAAAGTCTTCAGCAGGATGATTGATTACTGATAAAAGCACCTGGCCCAACAGCACTGGATATATTTTCTGAATTCTCTTTTTTCTTGCCTTATCAAGCAGTTGCCTAGAAATAAACCTAAGAACATATGCACAGAACAAATCCTTTGGGCTGAATCTCGTAAGCAGCTGGGCACATGAAATACAATTGTGGCTTGGATAGTTGAACTGACCCAGTTTCACCTAAAGAAAAATCTCCCACAGAGCAAGAAGAGAAGAGCTGAATCAGACACTTGTCAAATTGTTCCTATTAAAAGGTGCTAATTCAGCAGCATGGCCACGCTGCCTGTCCCCTGGTGACAAGCCTTTTCCAAACACACACAAAGGGGGGGGGGAATACTTCAAACAAGGATTTTAAGCTCGTACAAGTTCTTTTTGGAGAAAGTTCAAATAATAATAATAACAATAATGATAACAACAACAATATGCTTATATACCACCCTTCTGGACAGATTAGTGTCTCACTCAGAGCGGCAAACAAAGTCAGTGTTGTTATTATCCCCACAATACAGCTGAAGAGCTGGGCCTGAGAGGAGTGTCTTACCCAAGGCCACTTGCAGTGCTCATGGCAGAAGTGGTAGTTGAAGTAGCAGAGTGCTGATTCGCAGCCCACCCACCTGAAATCAGAAGACAGATTTCACTTTTGATTGTATATACTTTTGATTGTGTATGCTTAGATGTTGGGGAGCACAGAACAAGAACAACGGAGACCCTTCAACTTGCCTCCAGATGAAGCCTCCAGACTGGTCAAGTCTAACACAAGTACTACAAAACTGGCCTTCCATACATGTCCGATCTACAGAACAATGATATGTACCTGTAGTGTTTCCGGCTTTCCCAGTTCCAACCTTCAGTTCCTCCCTTCCTGCTCCAGCTCCAGCTCCAGCAAATGATCTAAGTACCATGGGCTACAGAAACTCTCTGCAGCTCCAGTTTTGAGGACTTTGTACCTTTGGCAGATTTATGATTGAATATGAGGCAGCATTCCCCAACCTTCTTATCAAGGAGTCTTTAATGGTACTACCATTCATGCATCCCTCTACTTCCCACTCCAGGCCTTCTCTCTGTTTTAATACCTGATTATTCTACTGGTCCTTTTGAGAGTTCTACAAGGGAAAATGTATTTATTTTCTCTTTAACTGAAGATGGTGTCAAATCTCTGTCAAATTCAATGATACCTTAATTGTTAATTATAAGAACCCACTACGAATTTATTTAGATACTTATACTCCACTTTTCTCACTAGTGGGGTCCCAAAGGTGCTTACAACATCATTCTTCCCTCCTCCATTTTATCCTCACAACAACCCTGTGAGGTAGGTTAGACTGACAGGGAGTGGCTGGCCCACGGGAGCATCCCTGGCAGAGTAATAATTTGAACCTGGGTATTCCAGATCTAGTCCACCACTATACTATACTAGCTATAAATAGGGTGCAGTGGTACATAAATACACATTGGCAAGTTTATTCCCATACTGTGTTCATCTCTCTTTGATCAGGGCCTTCCCTTAGTTCATTTTGCTGTCAAGTAAGCTCACAGATCCTGGACCACTAGCATCCACTTAGCAGCTGCACATGCCTACCTGCACCTGCCAACTTGCTCATCAGAATTATTTTTATGTGAGTGATGCCAGTCACCTAGTGTATCAAGGAACCTCACCTTCTGACTCTGATTCCAGACAAAAATGCATGCCGACAGTGGGCTACTAGAGGGAACATACTGGAGCCCTGGCAGATATGCACAGTGAGGCTTTGGTGTGGGGTTAACATTATTGCTAGCTGAAGGTTGAACAAATTGTGCTCAAGCCTTTATATTTAACTCCCCAACTCCAAATTATGCAAGGAAAACATGAGAGTTCATCAGAATGGTTTCATGATGTACCAAATTCCACCAGCTTTGTTCCTGGTAGCCTAAGCCAATTCTCTAACTTGAAAAATATTAGCACTCAGACACTCATATAGAAGAATTGAACGTAGGTGTCCAGCAAGGGGATGAATGGATCGCACAACTTTCCATACACACTGTAGGCTTTGTTGGGGAGAAAAACAACCTTATGAGTCTACTGTCACTCATTCTCTCTCAACTTGCAGAAGCAACAAGAACATACATAACAAAAAAACTGGTGTTCACGAAGTTTCTAATCTGCCCTTTCTAGGCAAAGTGTTTGAGAGAGCAGTAGCAGACCAGCTCCAGGTCTTCTTGGATAACTTTTTAGTTTGGTTTCAGGCCAGGATATGGAAGGAGATGGCTCCAGTAGCTTTAGTTGATGACCTCTATCTGAATTTAGACAAAGGCTATGCTTCTTTGTTGCTCCTCCTGGATCTGTCGGTTGCCTTTGATACAGTAGATCATGCCATCCTGTTGAGCTGTTTGGAGGCAGAAGTAGGAATCAAGGGATGTCACGCACTGATTTAAATCATTCCTCATGGAATAGCCTCAAAAAGTTTCTGTTGGAGACCAGCTATCTTCATTGTGGAATTATCTCACAGCGTTCCCCCATGTTATTCAACTTCTTTGTAAAGTCTTTAGGAGAAATTATTCATAAATATGGAACTGGATGGCACCAAATCCCCTGGTGATACAGTAGAGGTTTTAAACTGCTGCATAAAAGCTGTAGTCAGTTGTCTGAAAGTGAACAAATTGAACCCAGACAGGACAGAAGTAATGCGGTTGGGAAGGTTAAGATTTTGAAGGACATTGTACTCCCCAACTTTTGATATGGTTCAATTGACTCTAGCAGACTCATTTAAGACGGCATGGCATGGTTGAAACAGAGCAGGCTGAAACTGAACCCAGTGAAGACGGAGGTCCTGCAGCTGGGACGGGGGCTGCCAGATGTTGGGATCCAGCTCCCTGCCCTGGATGGGACACCACTGGCAACTTTGCCAGTGGTTAAGGGTCTGGGCATGCTCCTGGATGCCTCCCTGTCGATGGAGGCCCAGGTCACGGCAGTTGCCAAGTCTGCATTTTTCCATCTTCATCAGATCAGGCAACTTGCCCCCTACCTGATGCCCCAGGACCTGGCTACAGTGATCCATGCAACGGTCACCTCCAGGCTAGATTACTGTAACTCACTCTAAGCTGGGCTACCCCTGGGCCTGATCCAGAAACTACAACTGGTCCAGAATGCAGCAGCGCAGGTCCGGACTGGTATATCCTACCAGTCACATATCACACCTGTCCTGCGCCAGCTGCTCTGGCTTCCGGTTGAATTCCGAATCAGGTTCAAGGTATTGGTTCTTACCTTTAAAGCCCTGAGTGTGTTGGGACCGGCATATCTTCAGGACCGCCTCTCCCTGTATGTTCCCCGGAGACTGCTTCGATCAGCGGATAAATGTTTACTGGTGGTCCCCAGCCCTAAGGAAGCCTGCCTCGCTTCAACCAGGGCCAGGGCCTTTTCAGTCCTGGCCCCAGCCTGGTGGAACACTCTGTCAATGGAGACTCGGGCCCAGCGAGACATATTATCGTTCTGCTGGGCCTGTAAGACAGAGCTGTTTCACCAGGCGTTCAGTGGTTGAAGGGGGCGGCGCCATGTTGGCCTCCCACCTTTGGGGTGGGGTGGGGTTCTCCCCACCATTGCACCTTAATGTATTTGGTTAATTTATTTTATTATTGTTTATTGTATGTTGATTTTAGAATTGTTTTCTTGTTTTTATTGATTTTATCAGTTGTTCACCGCCCAGAGCCCCTGAGGATGGGCAGTTTATAAATTGAAATAATAACAACAGCAGCAGCAGCAGCAGCAGCAGCAGCCTAGGACCCAGGACTACAGTTAGAAAAGCAAGTTAATGCAGCTGCAAAAAAAAAGCCTTCTCCAAACTCAATCTAGCCCCAAAGTCGTCTCCCTAACTTGACACAACTGATCTGGCCATTTGGATCCAAGACTTTACTATCGCAATCCACTATACATAGGTCTGTCCTCAAAGTCAACTCAGAGACTCCATTTGGTGTAGAACACCGCAGCTCAATTATTATTAGGAACGTGGTGGAACATGCATATTACACCCATTTTGCAGTCACTCCATTGGCTACCCATTGGTTACCAGGCTCTCATGGCCTTGGTCCCTCAAATCTGTGTGACCACCTCTCTCCCTGTGTTCCACCATGGCAGCTTCCTTCATCTGAACAGGACCTTTGGCAGGTGCCACCCTGCAAATGGGCAAAACCAAGAGCTGATCATACATATGCATTTTCTCTAGTGGTCCTCACCTTAGGAAAAGGTCTTTCTGAAGATGTTGAGAAAACTCTTGTTCTCCTAGGTCTTCACAAACTGTGCAAAACTGAATTATTCAGGAGGGCTTTCTTATACAAGTCACTGAGTTATGCTGTATAGAAACGATTCATAGAGTTGCATTGGTACAGGGGTAGGAACTATATACTGTACCAATCTGCTTATTTTCTGTTTCAGCACTGTTTTTCAGCTCTGTACTGAATTTCTGCTTGTTTTCTAATTTCTGCTATCCATTCCTTACTCTATTCAATACAATAGAGTCTATTGTATTGTTTATTGAATGTCTCAATCAGTGACTTATACTATGTAATCTGTCTTGAATCTCGTGAGAAAGGCACTAAGTAAATACAAATAAATAAATGTAAATAAACAAAGAGCAATTGCATCTCACAGAATATGGAACTGGCTGCCTTTTTGTTTGGAGTAGTGAAGAGAAAACGGACCTTTGGACACTTACCGTGAAGGGTCCTTCTCCTCTGAGGAAAGGAGGACATCTTGGGTGATTCCCACCATCCAATCAGGGAGGCAGGAACTAACTTTCTTCCTCTTCCTGTCTAGCCTGTGGGACCACCCTCTCTTCAGTTCAGGTGACTCCACAAAGCAGTAACATTGAATTTATCATTCAGCAACTGTTAATACTGAGAGAAAAAACACCTGTTGCATTAACATGTACTGTAAATAAAGCATAACCCGGAGGAGGTATAAGAATGAGGCAGCAGGGTAGAGAAGGACAGAGACCCGGGGAGGGCAAGATGTCCTCCTTTCCTCAGAGGAGAAGGACCCTTCATGGTAAGTGTCCAAAGGTCCGTTCTCCCTCTGAGGCGGAGGACATCTTGGGTGCTCCCAAAGCAGTTTCCAGTTTCTGGGTGGGATGTGGTCTTCATCCATGATCACGCACTGCAGTACTTTTCCACTACAGTCGCTGTCCGCAGAATCATATAGATTCGATTTGTAGCATCTTAATAAGGTCAAGACTGACAAACTTGCAGCCTTCTACAAAAGTGTTCCCGTGTAACGCTGCACTGGTAGTAGCATCCCTCAAAGAGTGAGCTGGTATCCCACAAGGAACCTCTGCAAAAAGAGTTTTTAGGAGTTTCGATAGTGTATGTTTTGCTATTGGCACCTACTGCTGCTGAAGACATTTTCTTCCCTAAACTGAGATGAGATATATTTAAGAACAGTAAGACTGACTTTCTAAATTGCAATATTCGGAGCAGAGGCCTTAATCCTCCTTCTGACATCTAGGTTGTGTCAGAGCCCCTCCCTAATCTATTTAGGGTACAGGTATAAATATGGTAGCCTTATCTCTTGCAAACTATGCAGTTTGGAATACGGTTTTGGAAGACAGTACGAGGCATCACCTTACTATTGGGAAAGATACAGAGTTCAGGTCTGACTAAATCTTCTGGCAGACGCGAACATAATAAGGAAGATAGTCTTCATTCTCGGCCTTCTCAGGGGAACATCCTTGACTGGTTCAAATGGATGCTTGGTCAGGGCTGTGTAAAATGTCTACTGAATGAGGGCTTCCCAATAAGAGTTGTAAATTCTGAGCATAAACTGTTTTCTGAATGCTAGGAGAGTGTTGGTCACCTCTCAGAAATATTCCCATCTTAGGAAGGTGTTCCTTTCTATTTCCACACGGTTAAGCAGAATAAGTCTAAATGAGAGAGCCAAATCGGCCCCTGCTGTAACTTGACCGGATAGGTCAGTAGGATGAGAGGTGGAAATATCACCATCTGTTGGAGGGTGGAAAGGCATGGTCTGTTACTGGTAAGGGTAGTAATACATAGAGGAGGCCTACTGGCCACTGCAATGTCAGGGCATCTGCTTGTGAGTAGAACAAATCTTGTCATGTACCCCAGTAGTTGATGGCTGTGTTGGGGCGCACACAGGTTCATGAGGTGTTGTGAAGTGCAATGTTATGAGATGTTTCTTAAGGGACTATACCCGTTGTCCCCTCAGCCAGTCTGCCTGGGCATTGGATATGCCTTTGATGTGTACAGTTCTGATTGAAGCTAGGTGACCATCCTCCCAGGTAAGTATCCTTGCTGCCACCTGTGTCACTTCAAGGTCTTGAATCCCCCCTGCTTGTTTATATATATTTTTTCTGCAACCTTGTCCATACAGAGCTCTGAACTGGAAAAGGGCCAGACAAATTGCTCCCCTTTCTATGTCATTGATAGGAAGACATGCCTAACCTGATTCTTACACCTGTAAATATTTGTTGTTCTTGAAGGATCATGAATCTTTTGCTTTGTATTGGGTTGGTGACCTTAGCTCAGATGGGTTTTGATCTGAAGTGGTATCTGAATGGGAAGATCTGTCTTCTCCATGATCTGTTGTTAATCAGATCTAAGTAAGGTCTGAAGTGGTCTTGCCTATAGACGACCCCAAAGGTATTGCATTGTAGGTAGCAACTAGCAAACCCATCAGTTTCAGTAGTGTTGTGAGAAGTGATTTTGCACTCTGATGACAGTCTCAGTCAGCAGTTTGGTCTTCCTGACCTTTTCTTTGGTGAGGGATAGAAAAAACCCTTTTGGTGACTGTGATCTAACCCAGGTGTTCAAGCTTGTAGGAACTGAATGGTGAATTGAGTGTTGTGGTGAGATTTTCTCTTGAACCGATCAGGAGATCATCTGGGTACAAGTGAACATGAATACCCCGTCTCTGAAACGTATGATGGGGTTGAACATGAATTTTGTAAATACTCTTGGTGTGATGGACAGGCCAAAACAGGATGGCTCAGAACTGCCAATTTTTGTTTTTATTATTATTATTATTATTATTATTATTATTATTTATTTTAAAAACATAAAATCTTAGATAATTTTGATGGGCTGTCAGAATTGGTACATGGAGGTATGTCTCTGTGAGATCTGTAGATGTCATGTGTTCTTCTGATTGATTAGTCACTGCGACTGAGCACAGAGTCTCCATTCAGAAGTGATATAATTTGATAAACTTGTTCAAAAAACTTGAGGTCTAATAACACCCTCCAGTCCCTATTCTTTTTAGGGACTGAGAAGAAGATTGAGTAGACCCCTTTCTGGAGGGCAGCTTTCAAATTGTATGGAATAGCCTTGTGAGACTATGTGTAAGGCCTGCCTGCTTGTCAACTTAAGCTTGATGGTAAAGAGTAGTTGGCCTCTCACGGGACAGCTAGCAAGTTCTGTCTTAGAGATCTGGGTATTAAGGTTGATCTCTTTCCCCGTGTGGAGAACTGTCTGTTTGATCTTGGGAAAAGGTAAGCATTATCCCCACAATACAGCTGGAGAGCTGGGACTGAGAGGACTGGTTTATCCAAGACCATGTGGCAAGTTCATGGCAGCGGTGAGAAGTAAACCTGCAGAGTACTGCATCACTGTTCAGTTATTTAACCGTTATACTACAAGTGTGGTCTTAAAAAGATACACACACCCTTATTAAAGGGTTGCCTAGATTAACCTCAGGATGGCCATTTGGAATCTTGTCTGGACCTTAGTAGTGTGTGTTATGAATAAAAGGCTGAGGTCCAATGGATCTCCTCTCAGACTGTTTGAGTGTTTTTGGCAACACATTCCTCTGTCCTAGGTCTCAATCTAGATCTTTCCCAGGGCACCCCCAAATAGCTTGTCTCTCTGAAAGAGGTAAGCCAGGATGCTAATTTTAGAGTGTGAATCTGCTGGCCATGCTCTTACTCAAGCGTGCCAGCTTGTCACTGCTGTCAAGACCATAATCCTAGAAGAAAAAGGTAAATGTATCCAGGATGATGTCTGTCTTGAAGGTATTGGCCCTTACATTTCTGTTTGCCCCTTCAATGGGGGCAGCTATTGTTGTACAGGAGGAGTTGGATCAGTTTCCAGATCCATACTCCTGACACTCTTGAGGCAATAGAGACAATAGCTGTAGCCTTAATAGCCATGGTCACGGACTCGTGAGCTCTTGTTAGCATGGCCTCTCTCTTCTTGTCTAAGTGGTCTCTGACTGATCCTTACCCATCTTCTGACCAGAGCCCAGATGACTGAAGAGTAGCCACTGGAGGTTCCATCGCAGGTACCTGCAACAACTCATAGCAAAAAAGGTAGTAAGTACAGGGTTTTTTGGGGGGGGGGGACCAAGTTTGGGGATTATTAATTGGCTTATGGTGTAGAACACTCAGCCTTGAACCTTCTCCACAAATATTCTGGAAATGGGAGGACCTTTCCTGAGGAACCTTCACGAGGAAGTGACTCGTTTCCCTGGGCTGGATTTAGTATTCCCAGTCTAAGGGTCCTACTCCCCCAAGGCTAATTTTTACAGCTCTAAGGCTGAGAATGTCTTAGGTGTAAATACTGGTAGACCTCAGATTCTGACAGCTGGACTGACTGTTCTGGTAGGGATATTTCTTCCTTTTCCACATCTGAAGGAATTCATCCTTCTCCCTGTCATTACAAACTCCATCTGAGGGTGATTCCCCTGCTCCGTGGGGATCCCTGACTTATAAACGTTACAAACTGCCTTATTCTGACTCAGACCATCGGTCAGTGTTCTCTCCTCAGACTGGCAGCAGGTCACCAGGGTCTCAGAAAGAGGTTTTTTTTTTTTTTCTTCTCATCTACCTAATCTCTTAAACTGGAGTTAAGGGGAACAAACCTGGATCTTTTGCATACAAAGCAGAAGCTCTTCCACAGAGCTACAGCCTTACTCATGGAGGGAGGAGGAGGTAGACACCACACCACTATTTCCTCTCTCCTGGTTAGTCTTAAGAGTTAAAAGGTTCAAAGACACCAGCAAAATTGCGCCCTTTATACATTACCCATCTGACAGGGAAAGGCAGGGCTAGATCCTGTTGTAAAAGCAGGGCTAAATCCAAAGGGGAAAGGCCTGCTGTAAAATCTCCAGGCAGGAGATTGGCATGGGCACATTCACATGGAGCAAGGGCGGAGGAGATTCCTGGAATCTTTATAGGGCTAAGGTGCTTCTGACTGGTAAAGTAACAGGATTTCCTCCCTCACAGCCAGTCTAATTGCTGACAGGAATTCTGGAGGTATAACACGCTCGGGGGAACACTTACGTGGCCCTCCTGGGCTTGTCGGCTGGAGCTCTGGGCGTCTGGATTATATTTCAGCCATGTTTCTCCTGCCAGGAGATTGGCAAGTGCATTGCGTTGTTTCCCGCCAATATTGAGCTCCACCAGGTGGCGCTGTTCTCAGCTGGCTGGCTGAGGCACGCTGTTTTAACAAGCTCCCTCTGTGGAAGATGGAGCTGTTGAGAGGCCTGCGTCTCTTCCAAGGCCATTTCCTTGCCGGGGAACACATACAGCCTCAGAGGCATGTTGGTGCCGGCTGGGCCTGTTCCCGCCATCGGTAGGACGGCACTCCATGGGAACAGCCCATATTCTCCTTGCCAGGGAACCCATACAGCCTCAGAGGCATGCTGGTGCTGGCTGGGCCTGTTCCCGCCACCGGAAGGATGGCTCTCCGTGGGAACAGCCCAAATTCTTCTCCATGAAGCTTTCCTCAGAGTCCGATGACTCTCTAGAGACCACCTCTTCCTCTTCTTTTCTTTCTTTGGCAAGAGGAGTAAAAGAAGAGGAAATGGGAGTAGAGTAAGGTAATGAAGTAAGTAAGGAGTAAGGTAAAGAATGATTTGAGGAAGAAGAAAGATAAATAAGAGATAGAGAGAAAAAAGGCAGCAGAGCTAGTCTGCTGCAGAACTGCTCTCCCTGG
This sequence comes from Eublepharis macularius, assembly GCF_028583425.1. Classification (NCBI taxonomy): domain Eukaryota; kingdom Metazoa; phylum Chordata; class Lepidosauria; order Squamata; family Eublepharidae; genus Eublepharis; species Eublepharis macularius. The sequence goes on along the minus strand of NC_072793.1, from coordinate 95,167,913 downwards.
AGGCGGGAACAGAACTGAAGAGAGGGTGGTCCCACAGGCTAGACAGGAAGAGGAAGAAAGTTAGTTCCTGCCTCCCTGATTGGATGGTGGGAATCACCCAAGATGTCCTCCGCCTCAGAGGGAGAACAAATCTTTCATTTTGGATGGAGATCAGACAGTGTTGTGTAGGATGGAAGGGGTGTTGTAGTTTGTTTCAGTGGAAAAGTAGGGTCTACTTCTTACGAATGTTTTTCTACACAGGTATACAGGACTGTGTGCAAAAATGTACAGAAGGGTATAAACTTGTATGTGAGAACAATATGCCTCATTTACTGCAAGTAAACCTTTGGAAACCTGTAATGAACAAAATAGATCCTTGTGATTCTTCACACCCCTGAACATCCTTTCTTTCTCATTCAGTTCCACTTCTGTAAAGAGGGCAAAACTGGAGCTAGGGCTGAATGCCAAGCAAAAATTGAACTTCCCAATAGTTCTCTGACTTGCTGGTCTCTCCGGTTCAGCTTGCAAGGAGGGCAGGAGACTACAATTCAAAGAATTTGTTCCCCAGAACAGATGGCCAGGATAAAAAATGAAGAGAGGGTGCTGATGCTTTTGTTTCTTCCACTACTTTACACATATGCTCACTCAGGTGTTTCATGCAAACAAGCAGAGTAATCCACTGAAAGTATAACACCTGGAAAAGTATCAAAGGGACGACTTGTAGCAGGCAAATACAACATGCAACCCTGGCAGTCATTTGCATGTTAATGTCCTAGGTAGAGTGCAGAGTAGCTGGTCATTTTGCATGCTGCAGTTCTAGAGGACAAGCCAACATAGAAGGAAGCACATCATCGTCCCTAGATGGTTCCTTGATCCATGGCATGGGGCCAGACTGCAGGGAAGTGGCCTCTCACTCTGCTGTGGCAACATAAGGATCAGGTCACAGTCAACATTTCACCATAATCGTTGCACCTCTATGTAACGTATTTTGGAGAGGAGTACCAAGAGCTCAGAGAACATGGCTTGCCTAAGGCCACCTGGTGAACTTACAACAGAGGTGAGAATCAAAGAAGACACTTCTGGATTCACAACTCAGTCTCTTACCATACTTTTCTAAGCAGAGTTACTAAGCAGACTGGAATAACTTTGCTTAGAATTGTACTGGGTTTCATTCTGCTGCACTAACAAGTTGGGAACATACCAATGCATGTGAAGCTTTTATTTTTATCTTGCTCCACTACCACATACAAAGGTGTTCCTCATATGAACCCTTTAGACAGGGAGATCCCAATAAGCTCTGCCCTCCTAGCTTTCAGGCATCCAGTTAGATATTACAGCAGATATTCGGCACTAATCAATTATTTTTAATGTTTTTGTTTTTCTGGATGCCTTTGTTCTCTCCTCCGCTGGTCCTTGAGATTTGTTTGAATATTATTTGGTTACAATTTATTGTTATTTTATTTTAAATTACTGTTTTTATGTGCTATTATTGTTAATCATTTTGTGGTCTGGTAGCCAAAAAGCAAGGTAGAATTTTTTTTAATATATAAAATAACATGCCTTTTCCATAAAGAGATGCTTTCTTTTCTTAATGAATTCACTTTGTTCTCATTTGTCTTAAACAAACTGTGACTAAATTGATACTTTGTGGCTTGAACATTGAGGGGTTGGGAGGGGTGTACAGCAACTTTCAGAATTACATGGATGAATAGAAATGATATTTAAGATCACGCATCCTGGTCATGCTGGCATACTTATCCAACCAGCGAAGAAGTGACAAACACCTTAGCATATCAAACCAGTCACAGAAAAGAACATATTTCAGCACAAGAAGTCAAGGTCTCTAAGATTCAAAGTGTTCTTCCCTGAATAAATGAGAACAGGAGACACATGCCAGAAAATGTCACTGGCCGTCAGAGATGCCAGGGGCAGACATATACCCAAGAAAGTATTTGTGGATCCTTCTTCTCTGTCTTAATTCTGTGCTTTAACAAATCACAACAAAAGCACGAGAAAACCACTGGGTATAAGCAATTAGAGAGACTATTATTCTCATTCTAGACAGGCCATTTGCAAAGAACATTACACCTGCCTAGAATAAAAAATAGCCTAACATAATCTGTGTAGAACATTTCCCTTAACTCTATAGAGCGCCTATAGCAACAAGTTATAAGGACATGGATGGGGATGTAGACAAGTGGCTGTTGCAGTTCTCCTTGGATGGTTAAAAGGGTAAATGGACAGGCATGGCAGACTGGCCTATACTAAGAGAAGAATACTTGTGCAACACCTTAAGAGAATATGAAGATATCTCACAAGTGTTCTTTATTGTGAGCGCCTTCTCACATCTTCCCCTAAACCATAACCCTCAATATCAGTCTTCTCACACTTCCATGGGCTGAGACATCTCAGTGACAATGAGCAGGCTGAGGAGATGAGGCTGGAAGGCATGAACCTTCTCAGTTCTCTTCCTGTTGGGACAGGGTTGGTTCATTTCTTGAAAAAAAAGAAAAGCACTTCTGTTAATTATGCTGAGGTACCAGGCTAATATAGGTCAGATTTATGCAAAAGGAGGAGGTAGGCATGAGGTGGTAGCAAGTTAATGTGGTTAAATATAATATTTCAGATTACAGATGGGAGATTGCATTTTTGAATACTCTCTTAAAATGAGAAAACTTACACACCAGGTCCCGAGAACATGCCCAGCCTTCTCACTTCTATGCCAGTTTTTTACTTGCAGAGAGGTATAAAAAAAATTGAAAGAGAGCATTCAAAACTTTGATACCTACTCATCTGCAGCCTGTAGCAGTACAGTTCATTCTACTACCTCAAGGCTCTATCATCTCTCTCCTGCTTCATTTTCCTATATGCAAAGTTCAGATCTTAGGTAAGGAATTCTGGATTCAGTCTAAGAGCTATTTTTGAATTATGCAGATTGAGGCAGTAGACTGAGGTGACAGAACTCACCACCTCAGATTGCAAGGGGAATGTCATATTTTTAAAAAATATAGTCTTGAATTCAATGTGAAGGTGGGCAAGTGGTGGCTACTTTTATTTTGGAACAATATTCTACAGAACAGTCTAATTTTACTCAATGTGCATGTACTTTTAATTTGCCTTTTTGCAATAAATAATTGAAATCAGAATTTTGAAATCTCATAACGTTATGACTACAGAATGGATTTTCTGACTGATTGAGCAAATGATTTTATGAAGAACAAAATTTTAAGGCATTATAGTGATGGAAGATCGGAAAACCAATATGGTTTAAGTATACAGCTATTTCTGCTGCACCATTCCCTCCCATGGTTAATGGGAGTCCAGACTATATGGAAGCCCACACTGTGACTCCCCCCACCCCATAACAATATCATAGCAGTGCTTCTGCCACTGCTATGGTTGCTGCCTCTTAAGTTCAGGCCATAGTGCTGTTTCATACCTTATGCAGCTGCAATACTAAACACTCCTAAAAGGGAGCTACAGCCAAACATGATGCAAGCCACAGTGAGCCACAAGCAAAGAACTGGTACACTGAAGGAAAATGCCTCAGAACTTCAAAGATTCAATATTTTTGTCACTTCATTGTCTCTCTTTAAGACTGATACAACAGATCCTTTAAGAAGCTGTTATGCACCATAGCATAGCTGCTAGGTATCACTGAACAGCATCACATAGCCACTAAGTATCTCAGATTTACATGACATGCTTTTTAAGGAAACCTGTTATTCCATTGTTCTGGTTTTGCATTACCCTGGTCTTTTGAACATCAACAAGTTCCCTGTTGAAGCTACAGTAGATGCTTGGAGAACAGATGAAAAATCATTGGGTAGTCCAGATGGATGGCTCCCACAACTGGTAGCAATTGTGTTCAGATTCCTCCACTTCTATTCAGTGATGAGAAATGCTTACATCTCACCTTGATTAGGTCATTGCAGACAGTATGTTATGTTTGCTCTTGTCTATGATGGAAGCTCATATGGCATACATTAGGACTACAAAATGCTATATAGTAAATTTGACAAGTTCAACAGCATACTAAGTACACACTGCTGCCCCCAGCTCTGCTGCCAACTTGAACACGCTGCCTGCTTAGCTTTGGATGTCCCAGGCTCACCTGCAGGGGGTTGGAAACAGTTGCTTTAAAGACAAAGCTAGCTGAATGCAAGGAGAACCACGCTGCTTCTCTGCCAGTCAGAAGGAATTAAGCACATCTGTAGGCAGATTAGCCACACAGATTTTTTTAAAAGTCAATTCCTGTGGACAGAGGAGAAAGAGCTTCTTTAGCTTGAGAGAGTCAACTGCATTACTATTGATTGATAGTTCTTATTCTAAACTTTTGCCTGTACTTCAAGGAACTAAGCAAGAAGACCATACCCTTAAGAAAATTACATAATCTTATCTCCAAGGGGGACAGGGAGATAGAAGGGGCTGGGGCATCTTCAGGTCAAAGATATATGCCAACTGCCCTGATATATTCATGGGACAATGTAAAAAGCGTGAATACCACAAATGCAACACATACACTATCCTGCCTTCTAAAAGCTTCCAATTCCAACTACCAGTGTGGGTATAACTATCAAAAGGAGGAAAATTTGATCCGGCAGAAAGAACTACCTGAATACTTCTTGGTATCTCACCAGAGGTCACCACTCCACTGTTGTGATGTCATCGCATTCTGACTGTGTCATGGACAATTGCCATGGTAACATGATACCTGCCTTCTATGCTGATACAAGCACTCCCTCTTTAACAGAGAGGCTGCTGTGCTGGTGCCAGGTCTGGTGACAGTGTCAGAGATAAGTAGGATAGTCTCAAAAATGGCCCTTTTTGACAATGAGCTACCCTAAGAAGTCAAAGAGTCCTGGTCCTTTTCCTGCAAGCCACAAGCCTAGCTCAAAGAACAGTCCCTCAACCTCCACATCAGGATCAGCAGAGAAGTATAAGGACTATGCTGCCGTCATAATAGACACAGGCACTGGCTATACCAAGAGTGGGCTTGCTGGGGATGAGAAACCAAGATCCATTGTACCAAGTATAGTGGGGGTGCCCAGGTACAAGACCAAGGACAGCCCTTTGTACTACATTGGAAACAACATTCCACAGAAGAAAGCGGAGGTAAGTACACATGTGGTGATGACCCATGGTGTAGTGACAGACTGGGATGCCCTAGAGATGCTGTGGCACCATGTCTTCTATACAGAGCTCAGAGTGTGCCCTGAAGAACTGGCTGTGCTGGTCACAGATGCCCCCATGTCCCCAACCACCAATCGGGAGAAAATGGCCGAGCTACTCTTTGAGAACTTTGAGGTGCCAGCCATGTTTGTTGCTCACCAGTCCCTTCTGTCAGTCTACTCCTATGGGCGCACAGGTGGGCTAGTGATTGGCTCTGGATATGGGACATCCTACACTGCTCCTGTCCATGATGGATACATCTTGCCTCATGCTACCTACCGACTTGATATAGCTGGCAATGCCCTGACAGAATATCTGGCCAAGCTGATGGGAGAAAGTGGAAATCCTTTTCAAAAGAATGAGATGGATGTAGTGTGTCAGATCAAGGAGAAATGTTGTTATATCCCTGAGGATTATGAGTCTGAACTGAATGCAGATGAGAAAAAATACCTCATGGACTACACCCTACCTGACAAGCAAGTCATTTCCATTAGCAATGAACGCTTTCGCTGCACGGAAGTCCTCTTTAATCCCACCATGCTAGGCTTCCCAGAGGTGGGGCTTCATGTTCAAGCCATGAATAGTATCAAGAAATGTAAGCCAGAGAGACAAGCCAATCTGCTTTCTAATGTGCTGCTGGCCGGTGGCACGACCATGCTCCGTGGCTTCTCTGAAAGAATTAAAAAGGAGGTTCAAAAGATGGAGCCAACAAGCAAAGTGGGCATCCTGGCTTCCCCCAACCGAATATTTTCTGCGTGGCTGGGTGGCTCCATCGTAGCCTCACTCAACTCCTTCCAGAATATCTGGATCAACCGTCAGGCCTACAATGAAAAGGGGCCTTTCGTTGTTCACCGGCATTGCTTCTGATAAAGGAAGGAAGGTGTGGTGATGGTCTGTGGATGAGAGAGGGATGTCACAAAGGAATCTTCTCTAAATCAGCCTTCTGCATCAGTTCAGCTGTCCCCTACTCCATCCTCTACAGATGGGTTGAGACCTGAGAGTAACCAGGAATTTGTCAAGTCCTGTTCATATGTAAGAGGTGTTTAACTGGGCCACAGATATTAAAATGTAGTTATTACAGAAAATTGTAGTCTTTTAACGACAAGGAAAAGGTGTCATATTTCTCACAAACAGAAATTCAAAGATTTACACATCATGCATGGCTTTCCTCCCTGCCCTGTTGCTTCATGCCCCCCAAAGGTGGGTCAGCACATCCTTCTCCTGAATTCATGACTCCTCGCTCATATTTCAGATGGTTTCTCCTGCCCATCTTCCCCTCACACACTCTTGCCCTTTGGATAGGCAGCCAGCACTCATTGGCTGAGAGAACAACTCAACATGTAAGCCAGCCACTGCACAGAAACACTGTAGGTGTTGGGACTTTGGATAAAGTAACACAGGAATTAAAACCTAGCCATTGTACACTGTATGTGGGCTGTTGCTCATTAACACCACTACTAATAAATACAATTCTTGATGATGATGCATATACCAAGGTTAACCAAAGCTGAGCTATGGGCAAAGCACATTACAGATTCAGCAAATTTGTGCTTCTCTGTGGCAAAGGGTGATATTTCTTCAGAATTAGCAAGGAGGGAGAGGTTATAGGGCTGGTGACATAGGATATGCAGTCATGTAGCTTCATGGCTATGTGTAATGGGGGGCAACAAAGGCATTATCAAGCTCCTCTGTTTTGCCTAAATTTATTGTTATCTTTCATGTTTGCACCTTCTGTAAAATGTTGATGCAATACATTTATTGCTATTTCTTAACTGAAGATAATATTGCTGCAGATCAGATACCTGCATGAGAGCATCTCTTCAAGGTTGGAGGTCCAAAATCTCTTTTCTCCTGTCCCTGGGGATAAATAACAGGAATTTTGGGGATGGTCTCCCTCTCCCCAAAGAATGGGGAACTAATTCTATTTCTCTTGCCCTGTCTCCATGACAATCTATGTAATTACTCTGGTGGACTATTTGTTGCCATGGCAAATTTAAATGCACACTGATCCTGTGTGTTGTGCTATGAGTCATTGCCTAAGCTGCCACCCAGCTTGGTCTGAACACACACTCTCTCTCTCTCTCTTTAGCTCCATCAGAAAGAGGTTGATCAGATGGCTGATCACATGGAATTGAGCCAAGGAAACAGGATCTGAAGCTCAGATTCCCATATTAATTGAAATGGGCCATTTTCTCTCTTGTGTCAGTGTCATGAGTAGCAAAAAACCTTTCTCTGCTTACACAGAATCCCATTTATATGTGTGCAATAGAGATTCAAACCAAGGGCCAAAGAACTTTTTCAGTACATGTGCTGTATTCTACATGCCAGAAGCCCAGGTGCTTGGTGGAGTTTCCCCCAGAGCTGCTGGATAAAGGGCTTCCTTGAAAGCGTTCGTGTGGGTTTCAGACTTTCAAACTCCCCCTTGGTTTGAAGTGCCAGTGTCTTCAGCTATATCAAAATTAGCTACATGCTTAATATGGCCAGTGTGGTTGGAGCTAATTGTATGCTTTGCTTGGGAAACAAATATCAAAACTAACCAGAAATGATACAGCTTCAATATATTCTGAGAACCTGAAGGGCTTTGCCAAAGGATGATGCGAGAGAAGTAACAACAGACAGGAATAAAGGAAAATTGCTAGAGGCCATGAGAGAAGGGAGGAAAACAGTGTGTGCACAAAAGCATGTCTCCTTGTTCTCTCATGTTTTCTGTGGCTCTGTAACATCTTTGGTTGACTTCATGCATCAAAACTCCATGAGAGCCAATCATTTTATCAAAGCTAATTTTCTCCCCCCTTCTACTTGTGGGAAAAGATGAGCTGTGAGAGGAGGGAGGTCAACAGCAGCAGGAGGAAGCCAGATAGTGGCTTCTCTTTCCTGCAGGTATGATTATTTGCATGTCAGGAGGAAGCCTTTGTAGTTCTGAATAAATGCAGCTGGGATTTTTTTCCCCACACGGTAAGTGCAGCATGTAGCTCAGCTCTAAGAAACAGTTGGGCAAAATGGAATTGCACTTTCTGGTTGCTGTTCAGATTATAGTTTGCAAAGATTTGCCAGTATAACAGTCACAGGGGCTACTGGATGGTCTGAAGAAGAGAATCCAGGCTCAGTTGACCCCATAAACTGCATGAGTGAAATCTCTATAATCATATTAATGCTAAACACTAGTAGACATCTTGTAAATATTGAGTTGCGTCTACCTCCCACTGATTAATTGGGAATTATACTTGAGGTTACTGCACAGTGCAAAGATTAATAACTGTGTATCTTGCTGTTTGCAGGCTGTATGATTAAACTCCTGATTAGAAGCTGAGTCTCCAGAGCAGTGCTAATTCCCCCATGCTTACCCAGCAGTTAATTACAGACATAGGTGGTCGGCAGTTAGTGTGATCATAGCTCTTGCCTGTGTGGAGTGCAGCCCCTCTCAGCATTGGCTGAAATGCACCCAAGCTTTCAGCCAGAGTGCTCTAGTGGAGATTCGGCTGTTCAGCAGAATGTAAGGGATAGTGTCGATTGAACTAACATGAGGCTGGGACTAATGAGCTGCTATGGACTGTGCATGCTCTGGCCTCAGAGACCCCTTTTGAGGTGCAGAAGGGAAGAAGGTGCTTCATGTTGGATCCTGTGATTGGCAGGCAGCATGAAGTCTCTACATTGGCTCAGCTTGATATAAATACCAGGTGCCTGGTCTTCTGCTCCTACCTGGCTCCTGTACTCCAGCTTTTCCAGCATCCATCATAAGCCTCTGGCTCTAGCTCCAAAGATAACTACTGACACAGAGCTGGAAAATACTCCCTCCTAGTCTAGATCTTGGCTTGACCCTGATACCACTCATCATCCCACATGAGAAATGCTTCAGCCCAAGGGGATGCTACTAAAGTGGTTAAGCTGTAGAACAACTTGCCATGTAAAGGCAGAATTCTGTCCAATATTCCAGAGAAAGGTTTGCCATTGAGTGCATTTCCCAGCCCACCTGGTCCTTCAGGCATTTAATTTTTCCAACATAGAGGAAATGTATGTATACTGTAATAGATGTATACAGAGAGCAGGAAAAATACACTGCATACCTTACAACTGGCATTTGTTTCCTGAGTGAACATCTCTGGATGTGAAAAAATGCATATAACACATTAAATGAACCTTAGAGAAATGCCAACAGTACATTTAATGCATTAAGAAGGAGAAACTACAAAACTCCAAGCTTGTTGTAATAGCAAAACTGGGCAGCATGTTGGAACAGCAAATACAATGTATTGTTAAGGGGATAAGAAGATGGTGTGAAAATTGGTGGAAGGAATATTAACAATTTGAGGTATGCAGATTATGCCATACTAGTGGCAAAAAACAGTGAAGAGTTGAAATAACTACTGATGGTGAAAGGGAGAAAATGCCAAAACAGCATTACAACTGAACATCAAGAAGACAAAGGTAATGACTACTGAGGAATTACACAATTTTAAGGTTGTCAATGAATAAACTGAAATTGTTAAAGATTTTCTATTCCTTGGCTCAGTCATCAACCAAAAGGGGGACTGCAACCAAGAAATCAGAAGGAGATTGTGACTTGGAAGGGCAGCCATGAAGGAAATAGAAAAGATCCTTACGGATAAAGATGTCACTCTGGGGACCAAGATCAAGATAATCCACGCTATGGTGTTCCCCATTACTATGTGTGGATATGAAAGTTGAACAGTGAAGAAAGCTGACAGGAAGAAAATTGATTCATTTGAAATGTGGTGCTGGAGGACAGTTTTGCAGATACATGGATAGCCAAAAAGACAAATAAATGGATTCTAGATCATATCCTGAATTCTCCCTAGAAGCTAAAATGACAAAACTGAGGCTAGCATACTTTGGTCACATCATGAGAAGACAAGGCTTCCTGGAAAAGTCAATAATGCTAGGAAAAGTTGAAGGCAGTAGGAAAAGAGAACGACCCAAAATGAGAGGGTTTGACTTAATAAACGCAGCCACATCCTCCAGTTTGCAAGGTCTGAGCAAGTATGTTAATGATAGGATGTTTTGGAGTCTTTCATTCATCAGGTCACTGTAAGTCAGAAGTGACTTGATAGCACATAATACACACAGAGACAGTGTGCCATAGGTTTTTACAGCTGTCAAAGACTCACATTGTCACTACTCCCTAGAAGACTTCCATATTCCTTTCGTTTTGTAACCAGTGTGTACTTCAGTAAAGAATTCACTTCTCCCAATAGAATTGTTCTTCTATTGCTGGTTTCTGTTCAGGATCTTGACAGAGCTCCACATTTTTAACATTTTCCTTATATATATGGAAATGTAATTTGATGTAATCCAAATTGCCCAGAGAAATGCTGTAACTCTCATCACTTTACAAAGATGGATAATTGCTAATAATGATATATGACTCTACTGTTACGGCCGAAACTAGCAACCAAATATTGACTTGGAAGAAAGTGCTGTCACATTCCTGGCCCTTGGTTATGATCCCAGCACTGACCTGGAAGATACAACAGTCAGAGAATTTGCTTCAGGGATCTGAAATCTCATCCTGTTTGCAGATGAACAGATTCCAATGCCACCTTGTCAGAGGGGGAACCAGGCACCTACAGTTCAGGCATCCTAAATGGTCATCCTGTACTTTGAGGATCCATTCCATCAGTTGCCTGAGACCTAAATTCTCCTATTCCCCCTCATCTGAGATGCAAACAGACTTTCCAAGAAGAGTGCTCAACTCCAGGATAAAGATTTAACATTATATGGCTGAGAACCAAACTAGACGTGACACTGGAGATCTTTTATTTGGCCTTAACACATTCCGTTTTAAATCTATTAATCCATGAAAAAGCAGAGAAATCAGTTCAGAGCTGCAGTGCTGTGGAGGTCATTTTCGTGACCTCAGTAATTCTTCTAGAGGTATTGACTGTCCCATGGAGAAAAACATACTGGCATATGGCCTGTCATAGGCTGGAGGAACTTCCTGTAGTCTAGGTAGCCTTCCTTGACATTAAGTGGCTGTTCCACTGGAAGTAGGAGGATGGCTGTTTAAGATGGAGGAAGGTTTCAATGTTTGCTCTAAGAAGGGATAGAATACAAGCCACTGATACCATATAGATGCTTCTATTCTACACAAAAAAGTCAACCATGTGAAGTTGCATTAAGTTTTTCCTTCTTCCCCACCCAGCAGCTTTGATCTGCAAAGAAGACTAATTGTGGATCCTAATTGTGCCTAATCTAGCTCTTAGTTCTGCTCTGCAGGTTGTCAGAACAAGTTGTCTGCCTGGGAGCTGACCAGCATTCTGCAGATCTTGTTTCTGCCTGGCTATGTGCCTTGCCTTCCCCAGCAGAGCTGCATTGGCTGTAGCTGGCATCTCTGACTCACCATCCTGTTCTTCTTTCTGTTAGGAATGCAATCTGTATTTTACATCACTTGTTATTGTTATTGTTCTTTTATTAAGGTTTTAAGAAGTACAAGTCTTCATTTTACATCCAGGAAAATTCTTATTTCTAAAGATCCCCTAAGGGTCAACAAATATAATTCAGCATATCCACACTGAGAGGGTAGGTGAAAACAAAGGCCCACCCATCTACCATACAGAACCCACTAGCAGCAAATTGGTGGTAACAGAATATGAGGAATAGAAGCGATCCCTCAGAAATCTGTCAATGAACCTCCCACACTTGGCGTGTATATTTCTTATGCTTCTCAATTTGTGATCCAATGGCTGCTTGATCTCTAACACAATGCCATTTCAGCTGTCTCCTGGGGTCAGGGAGAGTTTTTCCCTGATTGCTCCAATAAATGATTTTTCCCCTGTTTTACTTCTGAATATTTGAAGTATCAAAGTAGGAAAAATTCTCTGTGCTTCAATCAGTCCTTTATTACACTAGATACACCGTAAAGCTTCTGGGCACAGAGAGGACGATGGTCTAACTTCCTATTTCCAGGACACACTGCTGAGTGTAATTAGTAAGAATTCACACTGGCTTTGTACATGTGACCTACACTGTGGTTTTTTGAGGGGGAATGCTCCGGAACACAGTTCCGGCAGCTCTAGAATCTGCCCACGTGATTCCTTCCTCTTTCGGCCCTGCAGGCTCTGCAGAGGAGTCTTAGCTGCTTTGAATTAATTCTGCTTTTTTTTAATTCATGAGACAGAGAGAGACAGAGAGAGCGAGAGCGCAAGCTGGGGCCCAGCACAAACTCTGTAGAGGAGGTTTCGCTGCTTTGAGTTCATTCTGCTTTTTTTTTTCATTCGTGAGAGTGTGAGAGAGAGAGAGTGCAAGCAGAGCTGCTGGGGCCGGCTCTCCAGAGGAGGCTAAGCTGCTTTGAGTTCATTCTGCTTTCATCTCATTCAGGGGGTTCTGTGTGTATATGTGCTGCTTTGAGTTCATTCTGCTTTCTTTTCATAGGGGGTGTGAGCTCTGTGTGTGTGCTGCTTTGAGTTCATTCTGCTTTGTTTTCATGGGCTGTGGGGGGCTGTGTGTGTGTGCTGCTTTGAATTCATTCTACTTTCTTTTCAGGGGGTGGGTGGGGCTGTGTATGTGCACGCACATGTGTGCATGTGTGTGTTGCTTTCATTCTTTTATTAACTGAAGTTGATATTGTTATGGTTCCCACAGCTTTTGAATGCAAATTGGTTCTGTGTTAGTTAAATATGTCAGTTATGGTTATTTGTCCCCTTCCTGGATACACACCTTAATGTGGTGAGGGGGTTTGAGTGTGTCAGTGAAGCTAAGAGCAACACCATCAGGAGCACAGTCTAAACTTCTGGAAGAGTCACTCAAGGCGGAATGGTCAAAGCTGAGATACCAGACTAAGATGTATCCACCCTCTTCAAGAATCAACAGTCACATCAGCAGGAGAGAATTGAATGTTCCAATAGTGATGGAAGTGGAGGAATTCTTGAAGGATAGCTACTGGGCAGCAGCAGTAGTGGAAAGTGATACTAGTGGAGGAACTTTCACAGACAACAGCAGTGTCACTTCAATTAACCCTGGTTAGTACTGCGAAGCGGAAGAAGGCAATGGTAAACCACTTCTGCTAATCCCTTACCTTGAAAACCCTATGATGAGACAATCCAAAATGGAAAAAGATATAGTGCTGGAAGACAGGACCCACAGGTTGGATGGCACTCAATTGGCTACTGGTGAAGAGTGAAGGACAAGTACAAATAGCACTATTCTTAATGATGGGACTGGATTAAAGCTGAAAAGACATCCAGTTGCAGATGTGAATAGATGCAAAAGGAACATCCAAAGCTGTGCGACACACATAATGGGAACATGGAACATGAGAAGTATGAAAACGGGTACACTAGAAATCGTAAAGAAATGGAACGTTTAAACATTGCAGTCCTGGGTGTGAGTGAACTAATGTGGACCGACTCAGGACCTTTTCAGTCAGAAAATCACACCGTGTTTTACTGCAGAAATGAACTCAAAAGAAACGGTGTTGCCCTAATAATGAGGCGAGATATAGCACAAGCAGTTAAGAGCTACAACGCAAAGTCTGACTGAGTAATATCAATCAGACTTCAGGGAAAGCCTGTTAACATAACCACCATTCAAGTTTATGCTCCAACTACGGCTGCTGAGGAGGAAGAAATAGAAAACTTTTACGCAAGTGTCCAAGAAGAAATTGACCACACACCTAAACAAGATATGCTGATAATCATAGGCGACTGGAATGCAAAAGTAGGTGATAAAGCAGAATCAAACATAGTTGGGAAATTTGGATTAGGATCACGAAATGAAGCAGGAGAGCGGCTCATAGAATTTTGTGAAGCCAACAACCTGTTCATTGCTAATACATGCTTCAGGCAACCAAAAAAATGATTGTATATGTGGAAATCACCGGGTGACCAATACTGGAACCAAATAATTAGAAGCAGTAGATGGAGAGGCTCTATTCTCTCAGCTAAAACAAGACCAGGAGCTGATTGTGATACAGATCATGAGTTGCTAATATCAAAAACTGAAGAGCTGAAGAGAAACACTAAAAGAACCATAGTGCCAAAATACAATCTAAATAATATTCCTGAAGAATTTAAAGACCAGGTAAGGAACAGATTTGCAATCTTAAGTTTAATTGATCATGAGCCAGAAGAACTATGGGCTGAAACTAGAGATAATATCAAGGAAGGATGTGCAAAGACTATTCCTGTAGCCAAAAGAAAGGAGAAGCCTAAATGGATGTCTGAGGAAACTTTTAAAATTGCAAAAGGTAAACAAGAAGCAAAAACAAAAGGCAACAGAAATAGGGTCAAAACTCTAAATGCAGCTTTTCAGTGGCTTGCATGCAGAGACAAAGAAATCTATTATAATAATCAGTGCAAAGAAATAGAACAACAAAAAAGGAAGAACAAGAGATTTGTTTCAAAAGATCCAAGAAATTAAAGGGAAATTCAAGCCACAGCTCAGGATGCTGAAAGATCAACATGGAAATACAGTATCTGATCAGAACAAAATAAAGGAAGGATGGAAACAATACACTGAGAAACTCTACAAAAGAGATGGAAGGATTACAGATACTTTTGATGAAAAATCTTTTGATGAAGAACCAGAAATCCTAGAAAGTGAGGTAAAAGCTGCACTCAAAGCAATTGAGAGAAACAAAGCACCAGGAGTAGATGGAATCCCAATAGAGCTATTTCAAGCCACAGAAATGGAGTCCATCAGAATCTTAACAAGAATATGCCAACAAATATGGAAAACAAAACAATGGCCCACCGACTGGAAACACTCAGTCTACATTCCACTCCCCCAAAAAGGGGGCACTAAGGAGTGCAGCAACTATCAGATAATTGTGTTAATTTCCCATATAAGCAAAGTGATGCTCTAAATTATACAGCAAAGACTCTTACTATATATGGAACGAGAAGTGCCAGATGTTCAAGCTGGATTCAGAAAAGGAAGAGGCACCAGAGATCACATTGCAAATTTACAATGGCTAATGGAACATACCAGGGAGTTTCAGAAGAAAATCAGCCTGTGTTTTATAGATTACAGCAAAGCTTTTGACTGTGTAGCTCACGAAAAGCTATGGAGAGTCTTAAAAGAAATGGGGGTTCCACAACATCTGATTGTTTTGATGTGCAACCTGTACTCTGGGACAAGAGGCTACTGTCAGGACAGAATATGGGGAAACAATGGTTTCCAATTGGCAAGGGTGTCAGACAAGGATGCATATTATCTCCCTACCTGTTCAACCTCTATGCAGAGTATATCATAAGGAAAGCTGGATTAGATCTAGAAGAAGGTGGAGTGTATGCCATGTATGGATGTGAAAGTTGGACGGTAAAGAAAGCTGACAGGAAAAAAATTGATTCATTTGAAATGTGGTGCTAGAGGAGAGTTTTGCGGATACCATGGACAGCCAAAAAGAGAAATAAGTGGGTACTAGATCAAATCAAGCCTGAATTCTCCTTAGAAGCTAAAATGACAAGACTAAAGCTATCGTACTTTGGTCACATCATGAGAAGACAAGATTCTCTGGAAAAGTCAATAATGCTAGGAAAAGTGGAAGGCAGCAGGAAAAGAGGAAGACCTAAAACGAGATGGCTTGACTCAATAAAAGAAGCTACATCCTCCAGTCTGCAGGATCTGAGTAGATCTGTTAGAGATAGAACGTTTTGGAGGTCTTTCATTCATAGGGTCGCCATAGATCAGAGACGACTTGACGGCACATAACACACACATGGTTATTTGTATTAGTTAAAATATCAGTTATGGTTATTCCAGTTTTATGCTAGGAATGGATAGCTGTGTCCAAGTCACAGAAGGCTTTCATCAATATATTCATCAGCATATAGGTGTTCTTGTGTCTTAATAGCTGTAACTCAAATGGTTCTCCCCACCCTCAGCTGATTAACATCACTGAAATTGCAGTAGACATATGGATGTTAAGGAAGTTTTTATGAATATTGTTTGTCTGGGACGTTGGAATATTTATGAGCATTTCACAATGTCACAACAGCTTAGCCATTGGTAAGGTAGAATTGGCAGGCAACAAAAAAAGCCATTTTAAACTAAATCTAATGCAGCTAAAGTTGAGTATCTAATTTTGAATTGCTCCAGTAAAGCAAAATCCTCACTGAAAACTTGAAAATTCAATGTTCATTAGGTTAGGCATTTCAGACTCTGGAATTTTGAGAAAGAATTTTGGATTTTTTTTTCTATGCTAGCAGAAGGAATCTGTTAGAATTTAGATTTGTGAGACGGGTTTTGGATTTTTAGAGGCCCCCTCCTTCTTGCATATTTTAAAATATGATTCCAAAGAAATGAAATGTTTGGGAAAGGGAATGGAAGATTTCACTTTTTGCAGAGGATACAGAAAGAAAGAAAAAAACCTTTCTCATAATAATGTAATTTTCCAAGCTTACTAACATTTATCTCTTCATAGTGCATTGTGCTGGGTTCCGAGAAGGGCGTCACTTCCGGGAAGCGGTGTCACTTCCGGGAGTGACATTACTTCCGGAAGTGACATCATCAAGCATTTCCAGGAGCATGTGCGCGCTTTGCATGTGCACGTGTAATAATAGAGAGTTCCACCACTCTTTTCCCAGAAAAAAAGCCCTGGTAAGCCAGATTACATGTTGAGTATTTTGTCCACGTGAAGCAGCAAAAATGGGCAAGTAACTCTCCCCAGCACTATTTCAACACAGGAAAACAGCTAAGTGGAGAGTCAGGAGCTCTTTCTTCCTCCATGGTGGCATTCTGAGCCTGTTTGGGCTCTTCTTTATTTTCAAAAAGCCATTCCCCACAGCTGCTTGACGGGAGACCCGTCCCAGACCCAATTCATTAAAAACCCAAACATAGTTTGGTCATGTGGAGAACCTGCTGGAGTGACAATTGTGTATCAAGAGTTGTAGTAGCTCCTCTTGCTGCCAGTTTTGATAAATCCACACTCATAAATGTAAGGTAATGGCCAGCAATGCTAATAAGTATCAAAGAAGACACTTGCCATCATTCTGATACCCAAAATGCCAGTGACAGGAGTTGTCATCCCCATTCCTTTTCTCCTAGTGGATGAGAAGTTTCTCAAACATTCTTCAGAGAAAAGCCAAAAGAAGGCAAGATCCCAAATCACAAAAAGAGATTCTAAGCTAGCAGCACCTTCTGGCACCCAATGGATCCCAGGAATCCTCCTGGAAAGTGGTGCTATTGCCCTACGATCTCCCAGTCAAATTGCTTAATGTTTATTTGCCTGTTTCTTGTATCCGAGAAAAATCTGACAGGAGCTCACTTTCACCCTTTCCCATGTCATGTGCAGTAGCTGATGACAGTCTGAATAAGCTAGGCTGTCAATAACAGGGTTATGATGGAGAATTTGGGGAGGGGTGAATCTCACCTGTCCTAAAAAAATGAGCTCATACTATAGGGACAGCTGTGCTTCATTCAAATGGAAAAATAATTATGATGTGAAAACGTTAGGCAAAAATGCACCCATAATTGCAGAGAGGAAAAAAGTAAATCTGGGAAAGCTTGTACTGGTGCCATGTCTATAGTATCAAGTTAACTTGCTTTTATAGCCATTCTTCCCACTTACTGGAATTTTGTAGTTATTGACAGAATATCATGGCTGTAGTAGATGATATAGAGGAGCTTTGTTCAGCAGTCTCTTTTTCTTTTAATTGAAAAAGAGCCACAGGAAGTTGAGACTAAGAGTTGAAGAGTGTGTGGGGAAGATAAAGTATTGACATTCCAGACAGGGCTACACATGTCTATTGCCCACCCACTGCTGATACCCAACTTGCCCGCCCACCCACAGATGAAGTCAATCTGGATAAGTGTGGCATCCACTCTGTCTTATTGCTTCTAGGTTGCATGTGGTGGCATGATAGTCTGCAAGCTGTACGAAACATTATTTAGGCAATAGGTTTGTCTCCATTTTGGCATGAAGACCTTGTGGTCACATTTCTAAGGGCAGGCTTAGTCCTTGCATTCTGTAAACTGATCCATAGCATTGGTTTCCATCCATTCCACTTTCCACACTGGTGCATCCATAGGGATCCCCTGCCCCCACTTACCTAACAGGCAGGGGGCGCGCACCCTCCCTGTGCTCTCCCCTGCGGCGCTGAGCACTCCCGTGCCAGCAGCCACCAGGATCGGGCCCATTTTGGCCGGGATCGGGGCCGCTGCAGAGCACGGCAGCACTTCTGCGTTCCGCAGCTCTTGAAAACGGGCCCAATCCATGGCAAAATGGGCTCATTTCCGGGTGCTGCAGAGCACAGGAGAGCTCCTGCACTCCTCAGAGCCCCAAAATGGACCCGTTTCAGTGTGAATCAGGCCTGTTTTGAGGCGCTGTGGCATGCAGGAGAGCTGCTCACTCTGCAGCACCTCAAAATGGGCCTGTTTCAGCACGGATTGGGCCTGTTTTGAGCCCCTGCAGAGCCTGGATGTGCTCCCAGGGGCTGTGCGATGACATCACTTCTGAAGTGATGTCATCGCGCCTTTGGGGGCACACACCCTCTCCCCCAAGGTAAATGCCAGGCCCCTATCCCCCGCCTGGAGGTTGAGGGGGCCTGGCAACCCTATGCATCCACCACATAATTCCTGCCTGAATCACATTCTAATGTGTTGTTCATGGGGAGCACCAGCCAAGTTTTTGGGATTTTCCATTGCCCTAAGAGAAGAACTTGCTGTGTGAAAGACAAAATGGCTGATATGATTCTATGCTCCTCTGTGAGCCATTTTTCAGTACCTGCTTAATTTTGCCCATTGCCTTTTGTTCACCATTCTTTTAAGTTAGGAGAAGGGAGTGGTCCACTGTGTAATTTGCTTTCATCCCATCATCCCACCAGATGAACAATATTTCTTTTGCTGTTTTTAAAAATGGTGAAATTAGAGGTCTTAGACGACTGACTCATGCTTAGGGGATACAAATAGATCTACCATCCATATGCATTCCTGATCCTGCCTTACTTGTCAAAGCATGACATTACAGAACACACATATAGAATGGAACAGTAAGGGAAAGATTACTCAGGATCCAAACACAAAACCTGAAAATCTGCACATTACTTACCCCCTAATTCTGTCTATCTCCATATACCGATACCCCAATTAAAAAAAAATAGTAAAAGTGCTTTCGCTTTTGTTTTCTAGAGTGCTGTCTGTATTTTATGGCTACCCAAAAAGTCATTTTGCAGTATCCATGCAGCCAAGCCAGTTCAATAGCTGCATTTCTTTTATGCTGCTTAGCAGTTCCAGATCTCTCCTCTGTCTCTCCCTAGCAGAGCTGGAACAAGATGTCTGCATCCTGACACTGTCTTCAGCCTCCAGCAGACTCGTGAGTTGCTGGAATAGATTATTTCTGTGTGTAGGCATATGTGCTTGTATCCCCTGCCAACCCTGTCCCAGGAGGAGGGGATTTCTGCAGCTATCAGCCCACAGCTTATGGGCCAAGAATGTCAGCAACAGGCAAGCAAAGCATGATATCAGAGGCTTTCAACAAACTACTTATTTTTCTACCTTCCAACAAGGAAGCGAAGGAAGCAAGACAGCACAGGGCTGAGGAAAGAGGGTGTGTGCATTTGCTTTCTGCTGAGGAGGAACTTTGCTTCCTCCCCCAGCACAGCTTTGCATTCCTAGGATATGGAATAAATTTAGTATGACAAATATGGATGGATGAAGCCAGCAACTGATGTCACACAATGTAAGGAAAAGGAAGAGCAAGTATAGTCACCTGTTAATTTTAATTGGGGGTGGGGTGATTTCTGAGCCCAGTTTTCCAAAGATTAGCCGAAAACCTTCCTTAATCATTACAAAAAATTAAGTTACTAAAACTGAGAATATGCTAGCAGTTGAAGAAAATTGTTTGCTTAATTCTGTTTCATCAGTTGAATTCAACCTAGGAGTTGAGAGAAGATACAACAGGGGCCTTTGCCTGCATCAAGCTTTCCTTGCCTCCTGTCTCCCACTATGCACCTAATGAAAACTGATGTTCCAAGGGCAGCTTATTTATTTATTTATTTTATCATATTTATATTCCGCCCTCCCTGCAAGCAGGCTCAGGGCAGATAACAGCATTAAAAACATTTAAGACATTTCATTAAACATTATCATAAAACATTAAAAGCATTGTGTAAAGATATTAAAAATAGCAGCACTCTTTTTTTTTTAGTGGCGATTACAGAAAGTGCAGCAGTGCAATTGAAACATGGCAGCAGCTTCAGAACAGTGGTGGGCAGCTCTCATAGGGAGGGGAGTAGATGTTATATCCTCCAGCCAGTGGAGGCCCAGCCTCAGCCATAAGCCTGGCGGAACTCTGTCTTACAGGCCCGGCGGAAAGATAGTAGATCCTGCCGGGCCCTGGTCTCGGTAGACAGAGTGTTCCACCAGGTAGGAGCCAAGACTGAGAAAGCTCTTGCTCTAGTCGAGGGTCCTCGAGGGAATATACGGGGAGAGACGGTCCCTCAGATACGCTGGCTCCAGTCCGCACAGGGCCTTATAGGTCAATACCAAAACCTTGAACCTGATCCGATACTCCACTGGCAACCAATGCAGCTCGCTCAATATTGGTGTAATATGCACCCTATTTGGTGCTTTCATAATGATGCGCGCCGCTGCATTTTGCACCAGCTGTAATCTTCGGGTCAGGCACAAGGGTAGGTCCACGTAGAGCGCGTTACAGTAATCCAACCTAGAGATGACCGTTGCCTGGATCACTGTAGTTAAGTCACAGGTAGACAGGTAAGGGACAAGTTGTCTAGTCTGCCGCAGATGAAAAAAAGAAGACCTGACAACTGCTGTGACCTGTACCTCCATTTTCAGGGAGGCATCTTAACCCTTGGAACAGGCACAAGCTGTGCCCCATCGAGGGTCGGGAGCCAGAGTCCTGAATCCAGTCCCCCATGGTTCAAGTATAGGACCTCCGTCTTTGTTGGGTTCAGTTTCAGTCGACTCTGTTTCAACCAATCAGTCACGGCTGCAAATGCATGTTCCAGGACATCTGGGGCTGAGCCGGGCCGGCCGTCCATCATCAGATATAGCTGGGTGTCATCTGCATATTGATGGCACCCAAGCCCAAAACTTCGCACCAGCTGGGCAAGGGGGCGCATATAGATGTTAAGCAGTAACATTTCTATCCCGCCTTACATCATTCTCCTCTCCTCCATTTCATCCTCACAAAACCCCTGTGAGGTACATTAGGCTGAGAGTGTATGACTGGCCCAAAGCCACCCTGGAAGCTTCAATGGCGGAGTCAGGATTTGAACCTAAGTCTCCCAGATCCTAGCCTGTTGCTCTAACCACTATACAACACTCACTTTCTTCTTATCCTCCCAGTTTCTATGTGTGCTTTGGAGATGACATTGGAAATCCCCCTACCCACAACGTTTCTAGTCTTATCAAAACTCCTTTCCCTTCTCTCAGTTGCTTCACCTCAGGAGTATTTTCAAGTTTTGCTCCAGGCATAACTTTGGCAGAAATTCTAGCAGTTATCTCCCTTCCAGCTGACTGTTTGAATGAGACCTGAGTGTCATCAGTGATGTCCACATTGTCCTTCCCAGAGAAGAAACTAGGACAGAAAGGAGTCCAAGACAAAGATATCCCCCCTCCCTTTGTAGCTTGGTTGCCTCATGCTACTAGTCTATCTACCTCAGCTTTGTCTACCGTGAGTCTGACTGGCAGCCAGTCTGCTGGGTCTAAAGGAAGCATGGTGGGACCATCTAATTAGTAGCAGGTGAATAAGGGTTATTTCTCCTCTGTTTGCAGGTATATAAGCAAGGCCAGAAACACGAGCCTTTGGGCTCAGGTCAAAGGGCCCATGGCTCACAACCTGTGGTTTTGCAGGAGCCAGGACAAGTCCAGGATGTGGTTTTATGTATTCTTTGAGCTGTTTTCTGTTCATTAAAATGAATTTTGTTTGTTTAAATCATTTGCTAATTTAAACTGCATTTTGGTATTTTTCAACTATGGGCCATTCTTGAAGAAAAAAACAGATTGCAATAATAAAAATAGGTAGAGGAAGGTGTTTTTCAACACCTGGTGTCTGAGATGACCCTAACTTCTCCATGCAAATCATGTGCCTTACCACTGAGCCACAGCCCCTCTGACAGTTACAATCAGCAGGCTCCTCCTGCTTGTGCCATGCATTCAGCCTAAAGAAGCTTTGTGTCTCTACTTCCTATCCCAAATTGGCTTCCAGCAGTCACACCCTCAGTGCCTTCCTCTTATTTTCTCCCATTGGATGGCTCCAGGGATGCCTCCAACAGTACTGGTTACTTTTTCCTCCTGTGCATGGCCACTGAAAACTCGTAGTTCAATTCTTCATTCTGATTTCTGAGGCTGTGCTTCTTTGTTTTTCTTTTGAAAAACAGCATGGGCTTGTAATGAAAGCCTGGCCCCAGGTTCTACCATTTGCTATTCTCCATATATTTTAAAGCTTAATTACACAGTTATGTGAGCACAAGCAGCTGAGCAATGGAATGATATAACAAATAAAGATTTTAAAGATAGTAACATAGGTCGAATCCACATTACTCATTCTAAGTCGCATGTTCCCCGCATTCCCCACGCAATCCCAAGTGCCGGTCACATTACCTCATTAAACAGACGCATTTCATTCACATTTCTCCCGAATATGTGGTCACAGGTTTTCAACGGGAGTTTCACGGTGGCCGTGAACGGGCCAATGCGCAATTTACTCAGTTTTTTTAAAAACCACCCCCCTTCCTGTCTCTCCGGCCATTCCGAGAGTTCCGATTGGCTGATTCAACTTGCAAGTGCTCCGTAGTCTGCAAAAGACTGTTTTTGACTTCATAGCATTGGATTTATTGATTATGCTGTTTCTAAACCAAATCTGGTAGTTTGAAAAATCATTTTAGGGTGAATCCATCCTCAGAACGGACTCGCAAAACTTCCTTTTTAACTGTTTTTTATTTTTTTTATTTTATATTACTGTAATATCAAAATTATGAAATATTGAAATAATGACACTCCAAGGAAGTGAAACTTCAGTAAAATTCAGACACTGAACTGTCCTGTATAGGAAATGACCACGAAAGCTTCCCACATGCTTCCAAATTTCCAAAAAAGAAACGGGAGAGAGCCATCAGTGCTGTCAGTGGGGGAAAGAGAGGCATCATTATCTTCAATGATGTTTCTTTATAAGGCAAGATCGAAATAATGGAAAAGTGCGCTCAAAAAATTTTTAAAAAATGGGTGGGGAAAAAAGGTCCCACCCAAAAAAGCAGTTTTCGAGCGGCCGTGTGACCGGAGGGCCGCGCAAGAAAGACTGATTGGAAGCAGGAATGTGAACGAAGAGGAAAAAATCGTGGATTGGAGGCAAACGGAAGATTTCCGATAAACATGCGGATAATGGGTGAATGTGGATTCGACCCTTGTTATACTCCTTCATGATGGCTTAAAATGTTCATTAGCATATAAAGATCATGCCAATTGTACTGTAATATAAATAAAAAATTCTGTTGTACCCTAGAGACTAGGAATCATATATATAATCAGAAAAAATGTCCCACTAGATATAATGGGCATTGCTCTCAAATGGGTAAGGGGATGGCAAGCTAACAGTATGATCCTATCCCCAGCCCTTCGTGACTTATGTCCAGTGGGCAGGGGTAGGATCATTACTAACACTGCAATCCTATGGAGAGTTACTCCACTCTAAGTCCATTTACTCCAATGGGCTTAGACTGGAGTACCTCACCATAGGATTGCGCTGTAAATCCCAGTGCCCTGGAAGAAAAAAAAAGAAGCAACATCCATTCACTTACCTGGGCACTGGACCTCCTCTGAGTCAGAGTTACATAGCAACAGCAAATCTTCTCACTGCTCTCTCTCAAGTGCTGTGTGTGGTTCTGCTCAACCTCTTCTGAAACCTATACCATGCCACCAGGCTGGGGTCCTCTAGCAATCGGTGTGTGTGATGAATGGAGTTTGGGAGGGAGACAGAAGGAGGTGTGATCTGGGCTAGGCCCTTGTGGCATTGTGAAGGCCCTGTCATAAGCCTCTGTTCTTCTGACTGCCTAGGAAGGTCTGCCATAGAAGACAGAGCCTGGATTTGAGTTTTGCTGCCTTTGCCGTGTGCCATCTAAAACTTTTGCTGCTGTCAAGACTTTCAAAAATGTAAGAAGTGCCTTATGGAAGCTATGGTCTCATATCTCAGGGACAAGCATTAAATCCACATCTCCTGTTTCCCATAGCGTTGCTTTTTCTCCCACTAAGCTACCCAGCAGCTTGCTGTTGTAATGTGCATTCTTCCTTGTCCAAATAGCTTCCTTCTTTTTATCTCACAGAGGCACCCAAACACATCTGTTGGCTGCATTATTCTGAATGGAATTACTGATGCTAACACAGTGGTAGTCATGCCCTTCTCCTGGGGGACCCAGGAGCCTATAAGTTCTACTTGCAGGCCTCCCACCTACTGGGCTGATTGCTGACAAGGAATGTCTTCATTCCCTGTTGGTTCCTGGCTCTATCTAAAGAGTTGTTCACAGTCTACTGCTGGCTGTGTTTGTGCTGCCAGGGGACTCAAGGTTTAAAGGAACTTTTAATTGCTTGCTTGCTTGCATGCTTGTTTTAAATATGTATGCACTGCTTTCCCCTTGTGAGGTCGGTCTCAAAGCACCGTACAAAATTATTCTCCCCTCTCCATTTTATCCTAGCAACAACCCTGTGAGGTAAGTTGGACTGAAAGTGTATGACTGGCCCAGGGTCACCCAGCAAGCTTCCATAGCAGGGTGAGGATTCGAACCTGAGTAACCGGTGGGTCATGGGATATTCAGATCATGAAAGTCCTAGGAGTTTCTGAGAACATCTTTATGTATTATGTAAGAAGAGATATAGAATGAGTTTCATGACATCATCATGGGATCCTACCATCACTGTGTGTGGTTGTGCCTCTCTTGCATGTTGTAGGTGCAGAAGATATTAGGTAGAATTTAAACAAGCAGCCCCCTACCTGTATTCTGGTTGTAAAAAGAGGGCTGTAGCATATGATTCCTCTTAATATATATACATATCCTATACTTCTGTTGCTCTAACTGGGATAATATGCTTTGATTTGGAAGAAAGCTTCTCACTTTATTTTCTACAACATTGCAGTTATACCTTTAGCATTTTTCTGAACCCCTTCAGTGAAACAAGCCTTAAAAAGAAATGGATTGCAAGTCACTGTACCAGTATACCCTTTGCTATTTGGACTGCAGCTCTCAAAGAGCCACAAGGGACAAACATGCCATGTGGGTAGCATGAAGTAAAAGACAGCTAATTAAACAGTTTACAAGTTGAAACCAGAACATAATCACAAGTAATGTTTTGAGGCAAAGGAAGGGAACACTAGCAGTTAATGGGCTGCTATAGTCTCTGTTAATGTGGCCAGAGCAATTCTTCCTGTCTCTTTAGACAGCTTGGTGGGAGAGGCTGCCATAACAGCCTCAAAGGCTGCATGGCCAGCAACCATGGCGCTGCCAAGCATATTCCTGAATCCTTCAAGACACAGGTCCCCTGCATCCCTTCAAAGCACTTCATGGGTGGAGCAGTTGATTGAGGCCAGCGAGTCTTCACAATTAGCTGATGAACAGGTCAAACTATTTACAAGATACTGACATCTGGAATGCTTCCTCTTCTTCAGGGCTTATTGTTCTGGTCACTGTTGCCCATTGCCTTGCCTAGTTATGGTTGTGGCCAGTCTACAGCCTGCTTCCTACACCTATTTTGCTGGAATGGGCATCTCATAATGGATCACAAGAAGCCCTTTCCCACCCACGGTTGCCACAAGGGCCCCTTTGGAGGGTTTTCCTCAGCTTTTCTTATCATGGGATGCTGGCCGAAGAGCCAATTTCCATCTCCTCAGCTATTTCTTTCCTAAGAATTCCTGCCATAAGCATTTGTCTTCATATGTGCCCTACCCTTACACTGTAACTTTCAAGCTTTGCTTCAGGTGGACATACTTAGAACTTGAACTAGCTCATTCATATGCCCTGAAGCCAGAGATGCAACACAATGGGGACTCTTTAGCCATTTGTTTTCTGTATACTTGTATGCCCAAGAATGAAGTATGTATTTCTTTATGAAATTAAGTCACGGCAAGTTAATATATTTTCACACAATCCAACAACATGGCATTAATATATACTATAATCTGTATGGACTGTAATAAATTAGTCATTGAATAGCAAGATCTGTAGGTAATATTTGGTACTTCACCTTTTCCAGTGTGCAGTGGGCTTAGAACACATCTGCACTAATTTTGGAGACAGGATGCGCTGTTTCATCAATTATGACTTGAAGATGGTTTGATTTGGAGAATGGGGCAGACAGCCCGGTGGAAAGCATATGGGTAGAAATAAGGGCAGGAAGGACAAAGGGTATTATTGTTGGAGTCTGCTACAGACCACCTGACCAGCGAGAAGAAATGGATGCTGCCCTCTTTGAACAGATTGGCAGAGTATCCAGACATCAGAACCTTGTAATTATGGGTGACTTCAACTTCCCCGATGTGTGCTGGGAGCAAAGCATCATGAATCACACAATTTCCTGACCTGCCTGGCCAATAACTTCCTTTTTCAAAAGGTGGAGGAAGCTACAAGGGGTTCAGCCATACTAGACTTGATATTAACCAACAGGGAAGAATTGGTAGATGAGATGAAGGTGGTGGGGACCTTAGGGGGAAGTGACCATGTCCTCCTTGAATTTCAGTTGCTGTGGGGGCCAAGGAAGTTCATAGCCAGACTCGTAGGTTAGATTTTCATAGGGCCAACTTCGATGAACTCAGAGGCTTGATGAGAGTCATTCCATGGGGGAGTGTGCTGGAAGGGAAAGGAGCGAGTGAAGGGTGGGCCATTCTCAAACACGAGCTTTTGCAAGCTCAGGCCCTCACTATCCCAGCAAGACGGAAACATGGTAAGGGCTCCAAGAACAGAGAGCTCCAGAATAAGCTAAGGGAGAAAAAGGAAATGTTCAGGAAATGGAGAGAAGGACAGACCTCTAAAGAGGAGTATATGAGGGTTACTGGGCACTGCAGATCAGCCATCAGAGAGGCCAAAGCTCAGTACAAGCTGGGTCTGGCCAGGAGGGCTCGCTACAATAAGAAAAACTTCTACAGATATGTAAGAAGCAAACACAAGGTAAAAGAGGCAATTGGACCACTGTTGGGAGTAGATGGAGAAACTCTGATGCAGGACAGAGAAAAAGCACACAGGCTTAATGACGTTTTTGCCTCTTTCTCCCTGAAGAACTCAGGCACATCTAGAGATAGTAGAAAATGTGGCAGGACACCTGACTGGCTAATTGACATTGACAGAGAGGTAGTGGAGAGGCATCTGGCTGCACTGGATGAATACAAATCCCCTGGGCCGGATGGGGTGCACCCAAGAGTGCTGAAAGAACTTTCTAGGGAACTTGCAGAACCCCTGTCCATCATCTTTAAGGCCTCCTGGAGGACTGGGGATGTGCCACAAGATTGGAGAAGAGCGAATGTTATCCCAATCCTTAAGAAAGGGAAGAAGGATGACCCGGGAAACTACAGGCCGGTCAGTCTGACTTCTGTTGCTGGGAAGATATTAGAACAGATTTTAAAGGGATCAATCTGTAAGCATCTGAAGGACCACTCAGTGATCCGGGGAAGTCAGCATGGTTTTGTTCCTAACAGATCTTGCCAGACCAACCTGGTTTCCTTCTTTGATCAAGTGACCAGCTTACTGGATCGGGGGAACTCTGTTGACGTGATTTATCTGGATTTCAGTAAAGCTTTTGATAAGGTCCCCCATGACATTCTGATGCGCAAACTGGAAGACTGTGGAGTGGACTATAAGACAGTTCGGTGGATAGGGAACTGGTTAGAGGACCGCACTCAAAGAGTGGTGGTCAACGGCGTTTCATCAGATTGGAGGGAGGTGTCCAGTGGGGTGCCACAGGGCTCGGTTTTGGGCCCGGTACTTTTCAATATTTTTATCAATGATCTGGATGAAGGCGTGGAAGGGCTGCTCATTAAATTTGCTGATGATACCAAATTGGGAGGAGTAGCAAACACCCAAGAAGATAGAATTAAAATTCAACAAGACCTGAATACTCTGGAGAAGTGGGCAGCTGTGAATAGGATGCAATTCAACAAAGACAAGTGCACAGTATTACATCTGGGCCACAAAAATGGGAAGCACAAATACTGGATGGGGGATACACTTCTAGGCAGTAGTATATGTGAAAGGGATCTTGGGGTAAGAGTGGACTGTAAACTAAATATGAGCAGTCAGTGTGATGCGGTGGCAAAAAAGGCTAATTCAATCTTGGGTTGTATCAAAGGGGCCATAGCGTCGAAATCGCAGGAGGTCATAGCCCCTCTCTATACTGCCTTGGTCAGGCCACACCTGGAGTATTGTGTGCAGTTCTGGAGGCCTCACTTCAAAAAGGATGTGGACAAAATCGAGAGGGTGCAGAGGAGAGTGACAAGAATGATCAGGGGTCTGGAGACTGAGCCCTACGAGGAAAGGCTGAGGGCCTTGGGAACGTTTAGTTTGGAGAAGAGGAGGTTGAGGGGGGACATGATTGCTCTCTTTAAATATTTGAAAGGCTGTCATTTGGAGGAGGGCAAGGAGCTGTTCCAGTTGGCAGCAGAGGATAGGACCCGAAGCAATGGGCTTAAATTATATGCAAAAAGGTACCAGCTGGATATTAGGAAAAACTTTTTCACGGTCAGAGTAGTTCAAAAGTGGAATCAGCTGCCTAGGAAGGTGGTAAGCTCCCCCTCACTGGCAGTTTTCAAGAAGAGGCTGGATAAATACTTGTCAGAGATGCTTTAGGCTGATCCTGCCCTGGGCAGGGGGTTGGACTAGATGGTCTGTATGGCCTCTTCCAACTCTATGATTCTATGATTTTATGATGCTTTAGTCCATCTTTGGCCCCATACAGTACGCATGGTTGACAGGTGTTGGATCTTTGTAGCAAAGTGAATAAAACTTACGCAGCAGAAATAAGCGGCACAGAAACTTGTGTGCTTAGCATCTATAAAAGAGTTTACTATATATAAAGGCAAAGGTTACATGGACAGTAAAATAACAAATAGCCTAACTAAGCTCCATGTTGTTCCTTTGTTCTCTCCACTTTCACTACTTCTACATCTCTCTGATTCTAACTGCAAACTGATTCTGTAATGGATCCCTGTGTACATGCTGGAATTCAAATTGCCCCTCAATAAAATCGATCAGCCAATAGACAATTCTAGGGTCTCCTCATTGAGCATAAACCTCCCCTTTTCGCTAGCAGGAAGATTCTATTCTACGCTTAATTGGTCCTATGCTAAAGATCCTAGCACTAACTAACACAAACATCAGCTTAACTCTTTCATGACAGAAGGGATGACAATTGCTAAAAACCCAACAACAAAGAATGAATGGTCTGAATGGCTGACCTCCTGTGGTGAGGGCAAGGCATACCCAATTCAGAATGCTTTCCATAGCACCAAGATGCCTACAAGCAACTGTAGGAGGCTATCAAGTGAATGCATCTAGTAGTCATGGTAGGGATATGTTTATCTTGAGTTTGAGAATGGCTAAGCAGGTTTGTGTCATTGTTGAATGAGTAAATAAAGCTAGAACAGGACCTTCAAATGATACAGGAAAAATGCCTACCTTCATGCGTTACAAAGACCCTGCAAATCAGCACAATCTACCGAGTATGCTGTGCTTAAAGAGCCATGTCTTCCCCTAGCTCCATAGCCCTGACTCTTAATCTGCATAGACCCACCCTGGGTTCCATTTCATAGAGGTCTTCCACCTGGGTTATCTGCCCGTGTTCAATGCTTTGAGGAAGTGGCCTTTTTTCCTGCTTCTGTATGGCACCATTACAGATTTGTATGCCACTGGCCTTTCTCCAATCTTGCTCAAACCTGCTTTGCTCCCAAGTTTTGGGAAAGATTGCAGTAAAGCCTGGATGGCTGCTGTGTGGTGGGAAAGTTCAGATTTCCTGGCCAACATGGCTGCCATTTACCATGACTCTGTCCTCACACTTGCCATTTCTTCCCCCTACCACGAGTTTTTTTTAAGTAAGTCTTTAGCCCCTTCCCATGTAGATATATAAAGAAAAAGCCATGTCTCGGAACAGGCTAGAAACTTACTTTTTTAAAAAATGAAAGCTGGAAATTCAGAGAAACTAGTTCACCAATCAGTACAATGGTATACCAACATACCATTCTAGTCGCAATTTTTTAAAAAGTTGTAAAAGCCCTAGTAGCTGGGAAGGGAGACTTCTAGGGGACTGGAACAGGGAAACAGTAGGGAAAGCCACCATCTGGAAGCCCTGTTGCTACTACAATTTGTCTGCAGCCACACCAGCAACGGGAAAACCACACAATCCCATCCAGGTGCTGCTGACTCATAGTGTTAGTGGTGATAATTCCTAGAGGTACTGCAAAAAAAAAAAGGCAGAGATTAAAAGTGAACCCAAAGTGATCAGAAGCATACCTACGCTCCTCCTTTTACTGCTTCTCTTTGTCTCTGCCCCTCCTGCCTTTCTCCATGCACACTCACAGACACCAAACAGCTGCAGCCTGTCTCCTGTTTTCCTGCCTTTCACACCCAGGCTGCAGCCGCTTCCCAGCTCTTGCAGAGAGTGTGATTTTCACAGCAGGGAGTCATCACCCAGTTATTTACAGAGTGCAAGACGTTACTGGCAGTTCCTCCTTTCCACTAAGCACTGCGCTGCTGCAAGTTGCAGCAAGCACAGCTATTTATACCATGGGGTGGGGGTCAGGAGGACAGAGACGGAAGACTCCTTC
The DNA here is from genome assembly GCF_028583425.1 of Eublepharis macularius. NCBI lineage: Eukaryota > Metazoa > Chordata > Lepidosauria > Squamata > Eublepharidae > Eublepharis > Eublepharis macularius. The sequence goes on along the minus strand of NC_072793.1, from coordinate 95,137,048 downwards.
GTTGGAAGCTGAGGGGCTCTATAGCTAAAGCACAGAGAAGAGATGTACTCAGAGCCCTAGTGAGGGGGTAACCGATAGGGTGCCATCCTCTCCTTCCAGAAGAAAAAAATCCTAATTGCTATTGTTATGAGTGCCCCACTTCCCCATGTGGTGAGAAGTTCTATGGGCAGCAGTTTACCTGGCTAGTTCCCTTCAAAGAAGAGAGCAATAGAGATTTATGGCATTTTCGTGACATTTGCTTTATTTACAAATATATTGACAGAGCACAAGTGCAGACACCTAGGTATGTATAGGGCAGCAGATCTATTATCCCACAGATTCAGAAAGAGAAAGAGATCCTGCCACAGCCAATTTACAGCAGTGGCTTTCTCCTCCATCAGCCTGCCCTGCATCAGAAGTGCCCTTCCTTTTTTAAACCAACACCCATCTGCTCCTCCCTTCAACTAAACAAGAAGTTCTCTCCCTTCTAAGCACTGAGAAAACTTATACAAAGTCATTTCCTGACACTAAAGGCCCATCTAAGAGATATCTACAGTCCTTAAGATGCATTACCCAAGTGCTTTTGTCATGTAGGATAGGCTCAATAGGATTGCCAGCCCCCTGCTTGCGATCTCTGGGAGCCTTTTTCCAAGCAGAGCTTGGGGAGGGGGAGCATCATGAACACCATAATATCACCTCTGACACTTACCATAGAGATTTGGGGAACTCCCAGACCATCACAGATGTAGTAATTTCACAATGTTCATGCTGACTCCCCTCACCATTTTTTCCTCCCAGTGCTCTGTAGAACGAGGACAGGTGCTGGAGCATGGGGCAGGAGGCTGCTTGCTGCAGCAGGCAACTTGAGAGCCCTAAAACTCAGCCAGAAATGATCACACGCCAAGCAAAGGAATGTTTTGACTGCCTCCACGCTAATTGCATTCTGTCTCCTTGTGATATATGTCCCCTTCTTTCTCCCCTCTCTCCCCTCCTCTTCTGTATTTGACCAGTTCGGATCATGCATCTGATGAAGAGAACTTGATTCTCGAAAGCTTATGCTACAATAAAATTGGTTAGTCTTAAAGGTGCTACTGGACTCTTTTTGATCAAGCTCACAGCAGTATACAGAAATACTCATTCTGTCTGTTTCTCCCCTCCAAGAATAACTAGGATAATCTTTTTACTGTACTTTATCTTTCTGGTGACTGGTGGAGTTCTTCTCATAATCACATTTTAGCACCAGATATTTCTTACTACTTCTGCTCCAAAAATCTCTATTATTAAAAGGCATCATTTGAGTTGCAACTTCATCTACTGCACTCATTACTTCAGCATTTATAGAAGCAGCACCAGCTTTTGACCACTTCCTTCTTTGGAACCTCCATTCTTTTCTAAAAATGAAAGGGAGTGAGGAAAACTCTGTTCATTAACTATTGACATGAGGATGATTTACACCAGGACTCCATCAAAATGAAGGTCTGAACTTACTAAGACTGAGAGGGAAAGAGAACTTGGGGTTATAGTAGATAGCTCAATGAAAATGTCAACCCAGTGTGCCACAGCAGTGATAAAGGAAATCTCTATGCTGGGGATTATTAGGAAAGGGACTGAAAATAAAACAGCTAATAGTACAATGCCCCTGTATAGGTATATGGTGCAGCCTCATTCAGAATACTGTGCACAGTTCTGGTCACCGTATCTCAGAAAGGATATTGCAGAGCTGGGGAAAGTACAGAAGAAGGCAACCAAGATGATTAGAGGGCTGAGAGCCTAAGACTTCTCAGTTTTGAAAAGAAACAATTAAGGGGGACATCAAAGAGGTTTAAAAATTATGCATGGGGTAGAGAGAGTGGATAGAGAGAATGTTTCCCCCTCTCCCAAAATATTAAAACTCAAGGGCATCCTATGAAGTTGATGGGCAGTAGATTCAAGATGGAAAAAGAGAAATACTTCTTTATATGAGTGATTAAGATGTGGAATTCACTGCCAGAGGATGTAGTGATGTCCACAGGGGTCCATGGATACCAGTAGGCAGAAGCCTAAGAGGATGATTCCATTTTGGATTCTGTTCACATCAGTTGGGTTTCTGTTCTGTTGCAGCAGAGTTAGATTACAAATTAGCAGCTTCCACTTAAGAAGAAGACTTTGACAAAGTCAAAAAAGCAAGTCATGTTAGAAATAATCAAGAAAGAGATGGAACAAAATATAACAAATATATTATGTCTCTATGGATTTTTATTATTATTATTTTACTTCATTTAGGCTCTGCCTTGTTAGTAGTCAGACACCTTCCTTACATTGAAAGGGCAGTTTATGGATATGGAATATCACAAACCCCTTCCTCAATATGCCATAAGCATAAAACACTGCCTGGCAAGGCAGAACAGATGCCAACCCTGACTGGAGTTGGAAAATTATCAGGTGTGTCAGATTTACTAACTGCCCCTCTATGCCCCAGAGAAGCACTTAAGTGAAACAAAGAGGTCTTCCAGGAGTCCTTGCTCTGTCTCATCAACATCCTTCCTTACCTTCCCTCACCCACCTTCCCAATTTGGGCTTTTTAGGGACCTGATGAGCCCTTTCCATCCGGCAATCACAGGCCATCAATCACTATTCTCTTCTATAGTTTCTCCCATATATGCACAATCAAGTCTTTCCAAGTCATTGTCCTACCTCCAGACAACAAAAAAGGGCATACCTCCGTGGTATAAGAGCCTCACTAGAACAATTTCATAAAGTGCAACAGTGTTAATGTGCAAAAGTGCTACAATAAATAGATAATAAATATCAATAAATAATCAATAAATAACAAGAATTATGACAACCAAGAAATACAACATATGAACAATAATTATACACCAGCTAATTATCTGCTGGTTGGAACAGCATAAATCATACAAAGTAATCAATTCCTTCTGCTGCAGATAGCAAGGTTTCAAATAGTAAGCCACTTCCTGGATCTGAGGTAAGAGCTGGAAGGTCTTAAAGATATAGTCCAGTAAAAAGTCCAATAGATAAATTATCTTGATTATGTATTTCAGATATCCCCAGGTCCAGAAGAAGCTGCAGCTGTTTGTGCTAATGAGAGATGACATCCACATTTGTGCTTTTCATTGCATTGTAGACTGTAGCTAGAGGCACCCCTGAGGAAGCTCTGTAAAATGGGCCACCCAGTAGCAGCCTGTTGAGGCCAGGGTGATTGTTGCAGATTTTAGGAGAGTCTCAAGAGAGTCAACAGTAAAAGGATAGGGAACCTATCTTTAAAAGGATAAGGAAGGACCACAGACTTTACTACTATTGCTGTCAATACTGAGGGGCCATAAGCTTCACTACAATTGTATAAGTATGATCCTATTGGGTAGTTCCTATGTTGTATAATATGTCTGTCATAAAATTGCTTATGCTCTGTTTCAATATTTCTTCAGCTTTGTATTGGATTTCTTCTAGGTTTTGATATTGACTGTACTGGCTCACACTGGGTAATCTGCCTTGAGTCACAGTGAGAAAGGCATACTATAAATAATGTAAATGAATAAATACACAAAGTGAACCCAGTTATCTGTACTGGCATAGTCCCCTAGGGGCCAGAGTGCAGGGGCCAGTCACAACCAGGAAGCAAAGAATAAACAGAGTCCAGTCCAAGGGTCAGTGTTCCAGAGAAACTACAAGTCAGGTTCAGTCCAAGGGTCAGCAGCCCAGAGTTTGCACAATAGCCAGGCCAGTGGTGCAACCATAAAGTGTATTAGTTGCTTCCACAAAGTGCTGCTCCTTCCAACTGTTTTTATAGCAAAGTCTTAATGAGCTAAACTGTCAGCCACTTACTAGGTAGACATCCTGACCTCACTCATTCATCCTGGTCATTTGACAGTTGCTGCTGACTCATGAGTCGTGCACTCCTCCTGCGTTCTTGCAGCTCCACCTGTCTCTGACAGTGCTGGCGCTGCAAGGGTGTCGGCAAAGAGGAAGGGGAGGAGTGGCCTTCTGCAGCTGAGTCTGTTACAGCTGAAGGCTCTACTGATTGATTAGCTGGCAATTGCTGTTCATCATACTCAAGATCAGCTGCAGCTGGATCAGTGTTGGTGTGAACTGCAGGCAGCTCTTCATTTGATGACTCTTCACTGAGTACAGGGCAAGGCTGACTCATGACACCGGCAGACAATTGCTTATGAGTATAAAGGGCTACTGGGAAGTAAGCTGCAGGAGCAGGGAAAGTGCAGCATCCTTCATTTATGAGTTTCTGTCACCCTTAAAATCTGGGCATATCCCCCACTTTACTATTTATTATTTTTTACAAATTTATATTCCACCTTTCTGCCTCACCAGATCCACCAAGGAAGCTAACAGTTAAATTAAAAAAATTAAAAAACATAACATAAAAATAATTAAACCCAGAACTAAAATGCATAATAAAAGTATATAAAACAGTAATTAAAACATAGGGCAGGACAGAGGGGGTCACTGTGTAAGTGGTTAGCCCGGCCTCCACCATTTTAATAGCAGTTTTGTATATGGCTGCTTGTGATATTAAAAGAATACAGGCCTCTGGAGTTTAAAATGGCTAGTGTATTGCCACCAGAAAGCCTCTAACAGTTGCTATGTCCCACCTGGGAGAACACGGCATGAATGGAATGCCACACAGGAATGCACAGTGACTGAGAAGCGATTGGATTTAATATCTCACCGGCCCCACCCAGTGCAACAAAGGTCTCGCAGAGTCATCCCCACTTAGCACATTTCTTGCCCTCCTTCCGAGATGAGATTTCCTGTCCATGACTGAAGAGCTAATCAAATGACATTCATAAGTATATACAGTCGTTCCTGGAACAGTGCATTCCCCACTTTAATTCATTAACTTAGCTCCAGTGGACTTCTTCAGCAAACTATCGTTTTTGTGCAGCTCTAGAACTAGTTTTACATTTGTATTCACACACCCCGGCAGCTACCACTCAAGGCAATCATATCTTTTGTTAAACCCAGGAACTGACCGTTGTAGTCTTTGTTCTGACTGTTAGGTGGGTTCTCCCATCTCAGGGCACATTTTACCTATAAAGGTAGGCCCTGGCCTCATTCAAATCATGCAAGCTCTCTTGCTTCTCCCTTAGGGTCACTTCCTCTCTTGGCCAAGGATGCTGGTGTTTGAAGCTACTCTCCTCCTCCATGGACTGGACTAGTCTCCAGGTAGATATACTTACTCCCTCTCTCTCTATTCCCAATCTCTGGCTAAGTTTCTGAGGACTCTGTGTATGTGTGTGTGTGTGTGTGTGTGTAATTATTTTCCCCCAAGTAACTTTGTGTGCATGAAGCCTTGTTCTTAATAAAAGCCTCATTTGCTATTTTGGAAAGCGACCTGGTAGAAATTGGTGAAGATTTCCCGCTTCTTACCCCTCTTGTATAGCCATTCTCCTTGCTTGCTAATTCCCCCCACAAATTATTTATTGCAAGGAGACCACTTCCGGTAACCACTAAGGGAATACTAGATGAAACAAAAAATAATTCACCTGCTGTCAGAGACTGACAGAAGGGGACATATATAGATGTAAACTATGAGGGGGGCTGAGGGGTTCAATCCCCCATGGATTTGGCTGGGGAGGGCTGAGCCCCGCCCACCAGGCAACCCATGACAAAGTCACATGAGGGACTCAGTTACAATGGCAGATGAAGCACAGGACTCCCCACACTTCCTGTTTTATCATATTACAATTTCCGTGATTCTTTGGGGCTTTGTTCCTGTTTACTAGTATGTATTTGTGTGTTTATTAAGAATTTATAATAAAAAAGGAGTCACAGTTTATATTAATAATTTACAAATAAATGTTACAGAAGAATTAAGAGACTCTGAATGATATATGACTTTGAAAATCAGGCTCCCAGATGGCAAATTTACACACTAGTGACAATATATGCTCCAAACGATGCAAGAGAAAAAAATTATAAAAATGTTTTCTGATCCATTTTAGATTTTCAAGAAGGAGAGACATGAATGGTGTAATGGAGCTAAAAAAAGGATAGGTTAAAAAAAAAGAAGAAGAAGGCAAATTTCCCCAAAATGTGTTTAATTCTATGGAAATATTACAACTGGAAGATGCTTAGAAATCAAAAATCTGAATACTAGAGACTATACTTTCTTTTCTGACAGACACCAAACATATTCAAGGATCGATATGTGCTGGATATCAAAAACCTTAGTTATTAGTCTAGAGAGTGCAAAGATGCAACCAAAAAACCTTTGCAGATCACAATCAGTTAGTAGTAACAAAACAGAAGCAGAAGGGGAAGATAGAGATTAAATGATAATCTTTTATTTCAAGAAGACATAATAAAAAGGTTGCTATTATCATATTATTTTTACTGTTTACAATATCATTGTTTTTTATATGTTTACTCTTTCTTTTTTTCTTTTGATGTAATTATAATTGTGATATCTTTTTATTTTACTTTTTCTGTTCTGTTAATATTTATAAACATATTCTTATATTAAAAAAGTATTTATACACTTGCTTAAAAGTCCTGTGGCTATGGCCCACACAAAGTAGCTTAGTCCTTAACCTGACTGGCTCCACCCACTTTCAATGTAGCAACATTCAGGCTGCAAGGCCTCTGTTGGGCCCAACATTTTTGCTTGGCTCCAGTTTACATTTGGGGAATGTTAGAAGAGGATGACTTGATGCTGTCTCTTTCCTCAGGTTTCAGAGGGAGACAAACCAGAGAGTTAGAAAGATAGAATGGTTAGGGCATCTGTTTAATGTTTACTACTTTACTGTCCTGAACTATCCTTTGATGTGTAGATTGCCAATCTCAGCACTTCCTCGTCATGACATCTTTCTCTTCCTTCCTTTGTCACATTTCTGAATTTTCTCTCCATCTTTTACCATGGATGCAGGACTTGCTCTGTTCTCCATGTCTATCCTTAGACTAGATAGGTAGATAGGAATTTATCTCTCCACTTTCCCATCAAAGTTCCTATAATAAAGAATTCTTACTTCTTTTCTAAACCTAAGGCAAGTGTAAGTTTGTTACTTTCTCTCTCACACTCAAACCAGCCACCATGCTCCAACCACTCATCACATTTTCTCTGCAATCTATGCTACTCTGTTAGGACTAGGGATGTGCACGCTGAAAATATTTGGATTTCCTGCTTTGGGTTTACCCAAGGAAAAAATACAGAGGGGAACACTGTGTGGTAACAAAGATAATGAATCAAAAGACCCACAACAGTAAGGACTAGCAACTTAACATAAAGTCTACAAAGTACACCACACACTTATGGTGTAAGTTACTAACCACTTTTATGAAAAATATTAATCACAAAGGCCACTAGCCTGTTCCTTTTCAATACAAAATGAGCACAAGGATTGCACAAACAGAAAGTCCACATTCCCCTATGGGGAAGACGTCCCAAAATTGTCTCTTAATGAAGCGAGTCACGCCTTTTTACTTAATCACGGTGGTCAAATGATGAACACATTCCAATGACCAGCCCCCCGTCGGGAGATTCCACAAAGAGAACACCAACCCTGCAGGGAGGACGGAAAGCCACCGTGCGCTCAACAGAGCGCAAGCTGAACTCCTGTTTCGTATCTTCTTTATCAAGAGCACTATATACTGGTGGTTGTTGTTAGAGCGAGTGTAAAACAACGCTGCGGAATAAACGCCGAGCTGGTTAGAGAGGCAAAAGCTTTATTTGAGGAAGTTACATACTTGAGGGAAGGAAGGAGAGAGAGATCCTAGCTATCTGACTACATCTTGCAGAGAGAGAGAAGTGTGGCAGGAGAGAGAAGAAGCAGCATATTGCCCTGTTTAGCCCAATAGGAGACAAGACAAGGAAATGACCCCCAGGAAACAAGAGAGGTGCTACTCACACTGTCCTAACTAAGTGATCCTTGCTGCCCCCTGCATGGTAGGCTCTTCTTACTTCTTGCTGCTGCAGTACACCAGACATTGCTATTTCTAACACCCCTTCTCAATGTCTAGTGTACAAAGTTCAGTCTTTCACGTAGACTTTGAAATTTTTCTTTGGCAAGTGGCTTGGTGAGGATGTCTGCTATCATTTCTTCTGTAGGGCAGTACTGTAGCTCAACAAGCCCTTCTTCTTGCATATTTCTCACAATGTGATTCTTTATGTCAATGTGCTTGGTTCTTGATCCAATTCTTTCTGTATTTGCAAGCTTTATGCAAGATTGATTATCTTCAAAGAGTTGTATAGGTTTGGGTTCATTTATCCCAAAGTCTTCTAATAGTTGTAGAATCCACTTGAGTTCTTGGCATGCTTCTGCTGCTGATATGTATTCAGCTTCTGTAGCTGATGCCGCTACTAGGTCTTGCTTTCTGCTTGTCCAACTGATTGCTCCTCCGCCATAAAAGAATACTCGTCCACTGGTAGACTTTCTGTGTGTGATGTCTTCTGCCCAGTCTGCATCCATGAATCCCACTAGTCTGGGATTGTCGCTTGCTGGTAGCTTGAGCTTCAGTTGTGCAGTACCTCTCAGGTATCTTGCCAGTCTTTTGACTGCTTGCCAGTCATTCACACTTGGTGATGCATTTTTCCTGCACAGTATTCCAACTGCTGCTGCTACGTCAGGTCTGGTCACTGTACTTACGTAGAGCAGTTTTCCAATTGCTTCTCTGTACACTTTAATGTTTCTCAGAGGTTCATTGTTTCCATTTTGTTTCAGGAAATCTGTTTCCATTGGAGTACATGTTGGTTTTCCATCTTTCATATCCATGTAGTCTAGGAAATCCATGATCTTTTGCTTTTGATTGAGAAGATAGCTTCCATCTTCCTCTCGCTCTATTTGAACTCCAAGGTAAAAGCTGACATTTCCAAGACGCTTTACTTCAACCTCTTGGTTCAGGTGCTGAATTATTTCATCACAATCTTGTTGATCTTCATAACAAAGGAGAATATCATCTACATAAATCAGAATAAAAGTCCATTTGTTGTCTTTCTTTCTTGAGTACAGGCAGCGTTCTGCCCCGCCTTGCTTGAATCCTTCTTTGATGAGCATTTGGTTCAGTTTCTGGTTCCAGGCTCTTGCAGCCTGTTTTAGTCCATAAATGCTCTTCTGCAGTTTGCATACAAGTCCTCTGTCTTTGGACTGTTCAAATCCAGGAGGCTGTGTCATATACACGTCTTCTTCCAGCTCTCCATGAAGAAAAGCAGTTTTCACATCCAGATGCTCCACATGCATCTTCCTTGCGGCTGCTATGCTCAGTAGTGTTCTTACTGAAGTGTGTTTCACTACTGGTGCAAAGGTTTCATCATAGTCTTCTCCATACTTCTGGGAATATCCCTTTGCAACTAGTCTTGCTTTGTACTTTTGTACTTCTCCATCTGCATCAAGTTTGGTTTTGAAAATCCATTTGCATCCTACTGTCCTTTTTCCAGGTGGTAGTTCTGTGAGGATCCATGTCTTGTTCTGGATCAGAGAGTCAATTTCTTCTTTTGCAGCTTTTCTCCATTTCTCTGCTTCTCTTGTTGGCATTCCTTCTATGTCTTCCCAGCTAGAAGGTTCTGGTACAGCTTCTGTTTTTGCCAGGTAAGAGAATTTCAATGGTGGAACTCCTTTGTTTGTTCTGTCTGAGCGTCTGACACTTGGCTCTGCTTCCCCTTCTCTTTCTGTGGGCTCTGCAGGTGTCTCTTGCGTCTCAGTCAGGTCCCAGAGTTGCACAATTTCTGGCTGCTGGGCTGCATCAGCTTCCTTTGGTGCAGACTCTCTGGTGTCAGGCTTGCTTGCCTTCTCTTTCTCATCAATGTACACCACATGGCGGATCTTCACCGTTTCTGTCTCTGGGTTGAGGATTCGATATCCCTTGCATCCCAGTGCATATCCAACAAATATGCCTTCTTCTGTTCTGAGATCCATCTTAGACCTCTTTTCCTTCGGAACATAAGTGTAGGCCTTTGATCCAAACACTCTCAGATGCCTTACATTGGGCTTGCGGTTGTACCACAGTTCAAATGGTGTGCTGCTTGCACCCTTTGTAGGTAGCATGTTCTGCAGATAGGCAGCAGTGTTGATAGGTTCCCCCCAATATTTTTGAGGTAGCTGTGCTTCTTGCAGCATGCTCCTGCACATCTCTGTGAGAGAACGATTTTTCCTCTCCGCTATCCCGTTGAGTTCGGGGGTGCATGGCACAGTCAGGTGATGCTCTATTCCTTCAGCTGCTAGGAAGCTTGTCATCTCCTTCCCCACGTACTCGCCTCCATTGTCTGTGCGGATAGCCATTGGTTTTCTCTGGAATCTGTTCTGCACCATTGCTAGGTACACCTTGAATTTTTCCAGTACTTGGCTCTTTTCCTTGAGCAGGTAAATCACAGTAAATTTTGAAAAATCATCAGTAAAAGTCAGAAAGTACTTACTTCCACTGGCTGTTACTGTTCCCACAGGTCCACAGACATCACTGTGAATCAGCTCCAGTGGTCTTGTCGTCTGCTTCTCACTCTGCTTGGTGAAAGAAGGTCTTGTGCCTTTGGCTTGGATACAGCAAAGACATTTCTCTGCATCAGGACATTTTCTCATTTGCAAATCATTAGTCAGATTCTGCCTTTCAAGCTGATATATATAATCCATTTTAGCATGTCCAAGCCTTCTATAGATAAGATGAGTACAATTCTTGTGGCTGCACCTTTCAATTAAATTCACTGCTCCTTCAGAGCAATCCAGCATATACAGGCCATCCTTTAATGTGCCTTGTGCAATTAATTCGCCTTCATTGCTAATAAAACATTTCTCTCCTTTGAATACAGTTTCAATGCCTTTCTTCACCATGACTGATACAGATAATAAGTTAGTCTTAAGTTCAGGTATGTAGAGACAATCAGCAATCTGCACTTCTCTAGTTTGGCCACTGGGTAGCGCACAACATGCAGATGCAGTCCCTTGTCTCGGAGCTGTTAAAGCTTCTCCATTTGCAGTATACAGTTTCTCATGATACTTATTCATTTCATCAAAGAAACTTTCTTGATTGCATAGATGGTTAGTACATGCACTGTCAATTGCCCATTTGCATATGCTCTGATCATTTTTACCAACATTCAAACAGTTGTTGTCAGATCTGTTTTTCTTTTGACCATCGGCATTAGGTGACTTAATGGCTGCATTAGCATTCCTAAAGCCTTTTGTTTCCGTCCCTCATGGCGGTTTGCTCACTCTCTGTGAATCACGAAAGCGACAGTCTTCTTTTAAATGTCCTTTCTTTCTGCAGATGCTGCAGAAGAAATCATTTCTTGAACTGACTCTTAAAGCTAGCTCTTTTGGCACGTGTTTATAAGCCTGTTTGCTAAAATTTTCTTCTTGCAGTCTTGCAAGTACATAGTTTAAGCTTAGACTTTCTCTCATTTCCAAAACATGCACAACGCTTGCATAAGATTGAGGAAGGCTGCTTAACAGAATTATTGCCAAATCCTCATCCTGGATCTCCTTTCCAAGGGATCTTAATTTCTGTGTTAATTCCATGAAATTTGCAATATGATCTTTTAGTTGTTGCTGAGGCTGCATCTGAATCTGATACAATTGCCTCAATAGCAAAATTTTAGTTTTAATTGATTCTTAGCGGTTTATTTGTAGAAGAGACGTCCACATTTGTTTAGAAGTGGGCTCATGAATAACTCTTATCAACTGTTTATCACTTAAAGCATTAATAATAATAGATCTTGCCTTGTTGTCTTGTTTTGTCCATCTGGCTTCATTTTGTTGATTCCCTGTCGGTCTTTCATCTGTTACCGCAGACCAGATGTCCAATTGGATGAGGTGCGCTTTCAGTCTTTCTGCCCAAAGATCGTAGTTCCTCCCGTCGTCTAACCGATCGACTTGGAACCCCTGCTGTGCACTATAGGAGTCGGCCATCTTTCTTCTATTGTCTGCCCTCTGTACTTTAGCCTGTGGCTATGGCAGAAGTTTTATTGCTCTCTCTTAACTTCAGCTTGCGTTACTTGCCTCTGTGGCCCATTACCCTGTTAGAGCGAGTGTAAAACAACGCTGCGGAATAAACGCCGAGCTGGTTAGAGAGGCAAAAGCTTTATTTGAGGAAGTTACATACTTGAGGGAAGGAGGGAGAGAGAGATCCTAGCTATCTGACTACATCTTGCAGAGAGAGAGAAGAAGTGTGGCAGGAGAGAGAAGAAGCAGCATATTGCCCTGTTTAGCCCAATAGGAGACAAGACAAGGAAATGACCCCCAGGAAACAAGAGAGGTGCTACTCTCACTGTCCTAACTAAGTGATCCTTGCTGCCCCCTGCATGGTAGGCTCTTCTTACTTCTTGCTGCTGCAGTATACCAGACACTGCTATTTCTAACAGTTGTGTGGTTCCACAAAGCTGCACTCTCTCCTCTAGCTCCGAAATGGATATCAATTGTCACACCTGCTTAAGCCTGCATCCCCGCCGCCTCCTTCACCCATCGGTGTTGAGGCTGAGGAGGAGCTCTTCGGCCCTGACATCGGCGGGCGAACGGAGCACCCAGTGGGGTGGTGCAGGCTTAAGCCTGCATTCCTGCGGCCTCCTTCACCCGCTGGTGTTGGGGCCAAGGAGGAGCTCCTTGGCCCTGACATCAGTGGGTGAATGGAGCGCCTGGTGGGGGGGGGTGAAGGCTTAAGCCTGCATCCCCGCTGCCTCCCTCACCCACCGGTGTCAGGGCCGAGGAAGACCTCCTTGGCCCTGACATCGGCGGATGAACGGAGCACCCGACGGGGTGATGCAGGCTTAAGCCTTAACCTCCTTCGCCCACCGGTGTGGAATGGAACACCTGGTGGGGGGTGCAGGCTTAAACCTGCATCCCCTCCGCCTCCTTCACCCGCCGGTGTCGGGGCTGAGGAGGACCTCTTCGGCCCCGACATCGATGGACTAATGGAGCACCCAGCGGAGGGCAGCAGGCTTCGCCCGCCGGTGTCCTTTGCCCACCAGTATTGGGGCAGTGGAGGAGCTCCTCGGCCCCGACATCAGCAGGTGAATGGAGCACCCGGTGGAGGGCAGCAGGCTTAAGCCTGCATCCCTGCTGCCTCCTTCGCCCGCCGGTGTCAGGGCCAAGGAGGACCTCCTCAGCCCCGACATCAGCGGACGAATGGAGCACCCAGTGGGGGGGGGTGCAGGCTTAAGCCTGCATCTCCGCCACCTCCTTCGCCTGCTGGTGTTAAGGCCGAGGAGCTCCTCAGCCCCAACATCAGCATGTGGCTGGAGCACCCGGCAGAGGGTGCAGGCTTAAGCCTGCATCCCCTCCGCCTCCTTCACCTGCCAGTGTCAGGGCCAAGGATGAGCTCCTCGGCCCCGACATAGGCCAGCGAACGGAGCACCCAGTGGAGGGGTACAGGCTTAAGCCTGCATCTCCACCACCTTCTTCGTCTGCTGGTGTCAGGGCCAAGTATGAGCTCCTCAGCCCCAACATGAGTGGGCAAATGGAGCGCCCGGTGGGGGGATGCAGGCTTAAGCCTGCATCCCCACCGCCTCCTTCGCCCACCGGTGTCGGCAAGGGAGGCGGCGGGCAGAGGGTCTGGAAGGCGAAGAGAAAGGGGAGATAGCCAGGACTATGTCAGGTTGAGCAGGCCTGCACGTGGACTAAGAGGGAGCGAGAACCTGCACTGTCTCTGATGGCTTCCCAGAATCAAGGTTAGGTGTGCCGGCGCCCAGCATAATGGTGCCCAGGGCAGATCCTGACAATTTGATTTCTCTGCATCCCCCTCAATATACAGAATGTTTTTTTTCATTCCCACTAAGCTTTGTTGCAGAGCTTCCACTCTCCACATGGGACCAAGACTTCAGAATTAGATACAGACATGACAATATGAAGAGCTGTAAAAGTTCATAAATAAGTCTAAATTATACCAACCCACATTTTCAGGCTAGAGCAGGTCTCGGATCATTAATGCTGAGATGCTATTTTCAGTCCTACATTTGCACGCACTGCACTTTTTGTCGCTTCTCCCAAAGACGAAAGGAGGAAGTAATCAATATGGAGAATACATAGTTGCTTCCAAAAGCTGCCACCCCATACCTGCTGCTCCTCTTTTTCCCAGTAAAGCATAGAAAAACAAAATGTATGACTTGGAATCATCACATTGCTGGATTCCCTGCCCATGCAAGTGGTGGCTAAGGAAATGATGTCACAGGGGGGAAACTTGCAACGCAGTGGTGTCATATCATATGTTATGTTTGTCTAAACGAATGTTTTCATCAGTATCCTCGTTATAGTCTTGCCCTAACTTGAGATGGTTTCCAAGAATGCAAAGGAGGGCCGATCTGCCAGCTCCTGTTTCTAAGCCCCCCCAAAATCACGAAAGAGCAAGAGTAGAATCAAAGTGATCTGAGTCAGAAAGTGAATATTTCATTTTTTGCCATTGGAAAAGTACCAGAGCCCTGTACCTTTGCAGTAAAGAGAGGGCGGAAAAAAGTGAAATGAATTTCCAGACCTTTCTTCAGAGTCTTCAATAGGAAAGTGAAGAGGTAGATGTGGCTGGTTGCCAAGGTGATTTTTTTCCTCTTAAAAATGTAGAGAAGGGGGCTTATAGACTGTTTAGAACAAAAACTCACACATTGCCCCTGACAAGCCTCTGAGAGGTACAATAAATAAAAATATTATGCAAAATAAACATCCATGCATCGATGTGTCATCATGGGTATCTCTGTATAAGATACTCAGGGTTTACACTGTGCCACACAATGCTGCCCTCCCTAGGCATGTGTGATGTGAGTTATTCTAATATATTCCAAACGTAAGAGACAAACTCTTTACTGCGTTATCTGTTTGCTGGTATCTGAACGAAAAGCCATTGCCATTGTGGATGTATCTTTAGGTTTCATAATATTGTACCAAGACTTTTTATAAGACTTTTTATTGCATCCAGGGACAGCAGCTGCATTAACCCAAGAGGACAGTAAATAGGCATGAGGAGCCAATATTAAAGGCACTTTTGGAGGTTGTTATCCTCCACTGTTTTGGTGTAGTGGTTAGAAGTGGCAGGACTCTAATCCAGAGAGCCAGGTTTGATTTTCCACTCCTCCGCTTGAAGCCAGCTGGGTGACCTTGGGTCAGTCACAGCTCTTTCAGAGCTCTGACAGCCCCATCCACCTCACAAGGTGATTGTTGTGAGGATAATAACACTTTGTAAACTGCTCTGAGTGAGCATTAAGTTATCCCGAAGGTTGATATATAAATCAAATGTTATTGTTGTTGTTATAAAAAACTACACCTCTGTACAAAAAGGAATTTCAGCCCTACTCTGCCCCATGCAGGTCGCTAGCAGTGCAATCCTAAGAAGAGTTACACCTTTCTAAGCACATTGACTTCAATGGACTTATAAGGGTTTGACTCTTCTTAGGATAAAAGTGACCTGCAGCCAGTCATTCTTCCTCAGGCTAAATTTCCTCACAGGATTGTTTTAAGGATCACTGTAGAGAAAACACACAGAACTCCTTGGAATAAAGCCGAATAAAAATGTACTGGATAGCCATGTCTTAATAGCATAAATCATGGGTGATTTTAACTGGTCTTTTCAAAAAAAAAAAAAACCTGTAGATGCTACGGACCCAAACTGAAATGGTGTGTGCATGTGGTTGCCTGTGCCATAATACTGAACTATATGGCTTCTTTCCAAAGAACTGTTTACAGTGTACTCCTGTGTTACAGTGTACTCCTGGTTGTTGTTTTTTATAGATTTGAGCCCCTGTCTGAGGGCAGCCATACTCCTCTGTAGTGGGCTATGGAGGTCGCAAACACACCAATCTGCCGTGCTACTATAAAACATTTATCCACGGAGATAATCCATTCGGCTGCTGTAATGCTTAAAGATGCTTAGCATTTGCAGTGACCCATATGCAAGATGCATTAGCACACCAATGCAGTTTCCACCTCAGTGCATGTTTATGGGCCAGTAGATAGAATAAGGATATTTTAAAAATTACATCAGCTGCATGTAGAAGCAGTGCTACAGGAGAGGGCTTTTTAATGGTACTGCATGCAATATATATTATATTTAAATCAATGTGATGCAGTGGGTAGTATCCTGTACTGGGAAGCCCCTTGGTTAAAATCTCCTCTCTCAGTTATGAAAATAACTGTATGACTAGATGTCCAGCATGGGGTTGGATCCGGACTGACGTTTCTATCAGGAAAATGGAATTTGCCTGCTTCCCTCCCCCAACCCCAAAGATAAGCACCCTGATTTATTTTGGATTGGTTGGGTTGGATGATCAATTATCAGCTATTTCCACACATCCTTAAAGGGACGGCCCACTCACCAAACATGGGAGGCTTTTCCACTTTAGACGTCTCCATTTTCAAAACAGTAGCAGGCTGTTTGGCTTCCATTTTTTCAGCGCCTTTTCAGGGACTGCAGAAAGTACGTTCTCAGAAAAGGCACCAAAAATATGGACAGCCTGCTACCATTTTGAAAACAGAGACATCTGGAATAAGTGAGAAAGCTGCCCACATGCAGTCAGTGGGCCATCCCTTTAAGAACATGTGGAAATGGCCATCAGTGAAAAAGAGAAGAGTTAAACGAAAATTAAATCCAAAGCATTACTTATTCTGTTCTATATAATTTCATCTTTTCTAATCCACTCCTTAAAAATATAAACTAATCAGCAGTTGAATTACCCTTAGGACTCCTTTACCAAGGCAAATAATTTTGTAAAGAGGCCGTTAGTAATAAGTCCTCAGCATATCCACCAGAATCAAAGCTCACAGACTTTCAGGCTTTGATTTGAAATAACTAGATCCCTTTTGGTGAGTCATCATTGAATTTTGTAAAAGGCAGTACTGTGAACATCTAACCCTAAATTCTGGCAGTCAAAATCTACTCCAAGCCTTAGGACATCACTACAAGCCAACTACAACCGTATATTCGTCTCATGCCAACTCGCCTTTAACCCACTGCTGGAACATGTCTATATGAATAACACTTTGAAATTATATCTGGAAACTCCATGTGTTTAAGGTAAAATCAGAATATAGGGGAAGAGAAGCGTTCTGACCTGTGGTGGGGGTTTGTGCTCATTCTTCAGAAATATTATGTGACTAGGAACAGAGCCCATTGTGGGGAAACAATACAATGGGCTCTAGAAAGGGCAGAGTAGAGCCAGACATTGCCCCTCTGCCCTGATCGGGCAAGGAGGGCAGGGCAGCCAGGTGGGCATTACCCCCTCCCCAGTGCCCCAATGGGGGGAGGGCAGTGGCTGGAAATGGCATGGCTGCCTCCCCAGCACTGTGATGGCAGGTGGGCGGGAGGTGTGGGGAGGGGGGAGAAGGAGGCAGCCCGATGCTGCTGCATCTCCCAGCCACCCAGTGAGCCCAATATGGGTTGGACTGGGCAGGTGGGCTGGAGGCGCAGGGAGGGAGGAGAGAAG
This sequence comes from Eublepharis macularius, assembly GCF_028583425.1. Lineage (NCBI taxonomy): Eukaryota > Metazoa > Chordata > Lepidosauria > Squamata > Eublepharidae > Eublepharis > Eublepharis macularius. Next base: position 95,119,734 of record NC_072793.1, on the reverse strand, counting down.
GAAGCAGCCGGGCACTGTTGTGCCTCCCAGCCACCTGGTGTGCCCTGATCTGGGTTGGAGTGTGTGGGTGGGCTGGAGGCACAAGGAGAGGGGAAGGAGGCAGCCAGGTGCTGCTGCGCCTTCCAGCCACCCGGTGCACCCCGATTGGGGTTGGACTGGGCGGCGGGCTCAAGGCACGGAGAGGGGAGGGAGGGAAAGTGGCAGCCAGGCTGCTGCGCCTCCCAGCCACTTGGTGTGCTCCGATCGGGGTTGGACTGGGCGGGTGGGCTGGAGGTGTGGGGAGGGGAGGGGAGGGGAGGGAAAGAGGCAGCCAGGCTGCTGCGCCTCCCAGCCACCCAGTGCACCCCAATCAAGGTTGGATTGGGTGGGCAGGCTGGAGGCACAAGAAAGGGGGAGAGAAGGAGGCCGCCTGGCACTGCTGTGCCTCCCAGCCACCCAGTACACCCCAATCTGGGTCAGACTGGGTGGGTGGGCTGGAGGCACGGGGACTGCAGCGGGGGGGAGCAGAGCTGGCAGCTGGACAGATCCTGCACCTGGCTGCTGCTGGATTCAGCCCCTATGGGCCAACCGTGCAGCTGGAGAGGGGGGGAGGGGAGCAAGAAGCATGCTGCTGCTGCACTGGCCTCATGGGCAAGCTGGTTCCAAGGACTCTCCTCTCATCCCTGCTAGGGACACAAGAGCACGCCCACGCTGTGGGATCTGGAGTGAGTCATCAGAAACCCGCTAACTGAATTATGTTATAGGATGACCAATATCAGAAATATGATCATGGTCTGAATGGACTCTGATACAGGTTGTCTCTGTTAATGGTCACGTTCTTCATTTTTAATCAGCCTTGATTTTAAATTTTAGAATCTTCCATGTTGATATTAATATCACTTTCCTAGCAGTTTTTGAAATTATTTTTATCGTGGAATGAGCTGATATTTACATCTAAAATGAAGCCCAAATTGTCATTTTTTACTGTTCATTAATTATCAGTAAATGAGTGACAACATTAACAGATGTGCTTGTTATTTAGAGCTATTTTCAATCTTTTTAATCAGATCATTCTTTGTCATTCATGCTCTCTTGATTGGGCACACAAATTATCTGGTATCTATAGTCTATTTCCAAATGTGCCAGGAACTGTGCAGACATGCAGATGAACATCTGATATACATCATGTTAGTAAAAAGCAGTTCATTCAAGGCTTCATGGGGGAAAGACCACACAGAAAGTGAAGTGGGCTTGGCGGCTTGGAGAAAGTTAAGATCATAAACTGAGTTCTCAAACCATCCTGGCATACTTCCTCTTTCTCACAGTGGCAAATCAAGTTAAGCAAGCGTAACTCCAGCAGAACCCTGGCTACAAAGATCCCCTCTCCTAAATAATCTTTTCTAATTGGAAAGGGGTGGGGGTTCAAGTCAATAAAGGATGGCATCTTTATGGCTTGGCAAGTAACTATGAAATTTCTTCACAAAGAAAAAAGGTGTTCAAAATATGATAGTTTTCAAAGTAAAAATATTTATCAATAATCTAATAACTTTACAATCACAGATAAAACTGAATCATAACTGCTATGAACATAACATTTGCAATGGCAGGATCTTCAGTGCCCTTCAGAAAAGGCACTCTAAACAAAGGTAAGGTCTAATATTTGGGGTCCAGTGACACAGAGAGAACTGCAAGTCAAAAACGTTCACTTAAAGTGTGGGCTGCTTCTTCCCCTGTGAGCTCTTCAAAAGCTCCTAGGGTTGCCAGTGGACACAGGGGCCCAAGCAGGGCAGCAGGGGGGCTGGGGCATGGTAGACAGTGGGGTACCTACCTCCTGTGCACACATGACCTACCTCTCATGGCATCATTTACCAGTGTAAGGGAGGAAGTGCTGTCTGTGCTGAACCCAAGCACTGTGAAAACCACCCAGTGGATCTCAGTGAAAACTGACTTCAGAGGGGCAGTTTTCACAGAGCTCAGCTTCAGCGTGTACCACGATTCTTCCATCATGGCACAATAGGGGAGCATGGGAGCATGTGCACATGCTTCTCACCACCCAGTGCCCCCACCTCCAGTCAAGTGAGCAAAGCCAGGGGCGGCAGATGAGGGCTGGGGGATTGCAAGCCTCCTCCTCCTCCTCTTGCTCTTAAGGTTCTCTGTCTTTGGCTTGAGCTTGCAAAGACATCAGCAGTTCCCTCAGCCAAGTTCTAGGTAGAGTTCCCAGGACTCCCGAAGTCCAAACTGAGGGGGGGTCTTGGAGGGCACTGAAGAGTAGACTTATGGTGCATGTCCACTCCAAAATGGTCATTGTTGCACTGGGAATGATATCCGATTTTAAGGAAAATAACCCTCGTGTTGACCTTCCCTTCATTGTCACTTTGGGAATAACATAATATCATTCCCATTGCAACAATGAAGGCTCTAGAGCATGCTCTAGTGCTCCTGGGCCCATTCCCCATACCTCCCCCCCTCCTGCTCCCACTGGGGGACTGGGAACCCTAGTTCGAGGCAGAATTTTTTTTAACATAGGGCAGTATTCAAAATGGTGGTATTTCATCTGCATGCTGAAGTCCATTCTGTCACCTCATTGCCTCCTCACTCTCCTGCATGTGTGAATCAGGCCTAAGAGGCCAAATAAAGGCAACATTGCAAATACATTCAACATCGAGTCACCAACCTCCGGGTGGGACCTGGAGTTCTCCAGGGATTACAACTGATCTCCAGGCTACAGAGTCCAATTCCCCTGCAGCAAATGGCAGCTTTAGAGGGTGGCTCTATGGCATTATACCCTGCTGAAGTCTCTCCCCTCCTCCATCCCTGCCCTCCCCAGGCTCCACCTCCCCCCCCCCCAAATCTCCAGGAAAGTCCCAAGCCTGAGTTGGCAACCCTGATTCAAAGGCTAAATGCAAGGCTTTATTCCATTAGTATCTAGTAGCTTCGTGTGTATGTGTATGCATAAACAGGAAACCGGAGTGGAATATTATTACTATAGTTATGATAACATCGCTGGAATAATTTCACTGGTTCTGCTGTCTTATATTTCAAAAATAATATTGAAAATTGCAGTAAAAGTGTGTGCAATTGATATAAATCTAGAAGACATGCTCAAAAGAAGAGACTTGAAGGCATGAACTAATAAATCAGTTTATACAAAAGAATACAAGACATTACTTGATTACATAAAAATAGTACATCACATATTAATAGAGCAGTATGAAATACTGTGCCCCGTGGCACAGAGTGGTAAGCTGCAGTACTGCAGCCCAAGCTCTGCTCACAATCTGAGTTCAATCCTGGTGGAAGCCGGGTTCAGGTAGCCAGCTCAAGGATGACTCAGCCTTCCATCCTTCCAAGGTCGGTAAAATTAGTACCCAGTTTCCTGGGGGTAAAGCATAGATGACTGGGAAGGCAATGGCAAACCACCCCGAAACAGAAGTCTGCCAAGAAAATGTCATGATGTGATGTCCCACCATGGGTCAGTAATGACTCAGTGCTTGCACAGGGGACTACCTTTACCTTTCCCTATGAAAAACTGCTGGATTTTTCCAATTTCCACCCAAAATAGCCTTGCCTATGCTCCTGGGCCCTTGAAAAAACAGCTGAGCTCTGCCCAGACTCCACCGCCTCAGGGTTGGGGGATCTCCTGCCCCCAGCTGCCAGCTATTCCCCTCCCCCACTGCTTACCTGGCTAGAGGCGGTGAGAGGCAGAGGGAACTGGACAATGATGTGCACTCTGCCTGGGAGCCGGGCAGCTGAAATGATATTTCCAGTGCAATATGGAAGTAATGAGTCACACTGGGGGCCAATTCTCTAAATATCATCTCCCAAATGCTTATGTTTGAGAATCTGCCCTTGGTACAACCCCTGCTTCCATGTCATGCCAGAAATGACATTACTTTCTGGCAACACAGGAGTGCATGTAAGAGATATTTTCACCAAAGGATGCCGAGGCAATGGAGAGAATGAAGCCAGTGTGATATACTAGGTAAAGAGTCAAAGATTGACAAATTGAGTAATTGGGTAATATTAACTAGCAGTAAGCAAAGTCCCATTTGAAGATCATCTTTTCCTCCTGTAAAACACAGCAATTTAAGAAGCACAACTCCAGGCCAGCTACTGAAGGATCAGGGGTTGAGTCTCCCTGGGACAAACAGCCCTGACATAAATGCTTTTGACAGCAATGTCTTATCTGTCTATTGGAACAAATTACCGGGGACAAGTGCATTCACTACTGAATGAAATATATTTAGATTCAAAGGGAATGATGCTCTAGATCACATTCACAGCTTATGGTCTCCAGGACAGCATGGCTGGGAAAACATCTCTGATATGGGTTATGCAGCAAGTCATGCCAGAAGATTGGGATGGCATCATCTGGAGCAGATCCCAGAATGGTTTTGGTCATGTGACAATCGTCAAGTTCTGATTGTTTGAGAAAAAGAAAATTAAGATGCATTTTTGCATTTTTCTTGCTATTCTATTCTATTCCTTTCCCCCTCTTTGTACCATGTAAACTGGAACACTAAGGAACTGCACATTTAAAAAACCCCGGCTGTGACAAGCATTATTTATTTTGTAAGTTCTCCTGAGAAGCAAGCATTGGCTCTAACAGTGTTGTAGACTCCAGTATGGGAAGCTCGAATGCAATCCCGAGGAAATTAAAGACGGGGCAACTGTTACAGTGTATTCTTAGTGTATTCTTAGTGATTCCAGTTCCAGTTCAATTTTTTATGCACCATGTCCATTTATTTTGTGCAGTCTATACATTTCCTGCCATGCTCTGTTGACACATTGCCTGTTTGCATTTCATTATTGTATTCATATTGCTCTGCAGAAAGGAAGAGTCGCAGTTTAGCAAAACTGAATCTTCAGAGGGTTTAGATTTTATCACCTGAGCCAACCTTGAGTCATATAGCAATGTTCCAACTTGTTTTTTAAAGTCATTACAGTTTTGTTATCCAAAAACTCAAGGCTAGCAAGACTGGCTCAAGGATTTTGCTGCTCTGGATGAAGTAAAATTATGAAGGTTTTTAATGTTTCAAAGACATAGTTATTCTGTTTTTCCAAAATCACTAAAAAAAGGTTCATAGTAAAAAAAAAAAAAGCCAAAAATGAGGATACAATTAATCAAAGGGGAAAAAAAACAAGACGAGGAGCATGGAATATACCGGTGTATCAGTTTTATTTATTTGCATCATTTATTGTCTGCCTCTCTTGCTGAGCTGCAAGGAGGGTAACACAGTGTCAGCCAATGTGATCAGCAGCTGAAACATTCAGTAATCAGTGCAATAGGGTACAGATTTCAGAAATTTAAAAACAAGCAGAAATCTAATACAGAGCTGGAACAATGACGACACAATCATAAGCAATTTAACATGATATATTAAACAATGCAGAAGCTACCCAGTAGGATCATACTTACAGCAACATACAGTACACAAAACTGTAGTCCACTGTCCATGTTCTTTTACCAAAACATCCATTCAGAGATATTGGTAGATTAGCTGGACCATTATTACTATGTCTCAAAACTTGCTTAGATTCTTTTGAAAATTCTGCCCCCTCCCCCCTCCAGCAAATCTATATACACTATATCCATGTGAATTTTGTGTCATGTCACTGTTCAGAATAGTCTAACAAAGGAGACAAAGACCTCATTAGGGAATCTGCAGGTATATTACACTCTGTGATTTCTCTCACTGTCTTAGCTATTATCTGTCAATGTTCTTTATCTCTGAAGCATCTCTGCCACAAATGAGAGAGGTCCTGACTCCCGCTTGGATAATGGGCTTCCTTTTTATGGTAGGCTTAATTAGTTTCATAAATCTTCCAAACTGTTGTAGGCTATCAAAACATTATTTTGTATCATGTTTCTCTTCAGATAAGACATAGATTTCCTTTTGAATGCTGTTCCCTTCAAAGTGAGAAATGGACAGTGTATGTGGTACAATTCCAACACCATTGCATCACTGGCAGAGCTAGCCTGTATCCTATGCCCTCAGCAGAGAAAAGAAATGACCCAACTGCAAGAACTGAAAACACAGCAACTGCACTGGGGCCCATAACAACACCCACCTTTGAAAACCAGAAGCTTAATGCCAAACTAGATATGATGGCATCCACACGACCGCCATGAGTATGCAGCCACCATTTTAGTCATTTTAAAATCCTTCAGGGGCCCAATCCTGACTGGACCAGCAGCACCGCATTCTTGTCCCTCCCGTCAGGCACCTTTTCAAGTGACAAAACAGCTATGGAGGGTGCAGCCATTTTGGCTTTTGATGAGGCACAGTGGGGGCAAGAACACCTCCGCCTACCACACTGTGACACTTTAAAATCACAATTCAAAATGCTGGTTCTTACCTCTAAGTCCTTATATATCTTGGGGCCAGGGTACTTAAAAGACTGCCTCCTCCCACAATGTGCAGCCCACCAGCTGAGATCTTCCTCACAATCCCTCTTCTCTGTGCCCGCACCTGCAGAAGTGAGGTGGGTGGCAACCAGAGACACAGCTTTTTCAGAGATGGCACTTCATCTGTGGGATGTCTTTTACCTTTAATCATATACCCAACTGGACACACAGAAACAAAAGCTATTATGGGGCATTTGGAATCCTTCATTGGCCCGGCTGTTGAAACATTATAGAGGAAGGCACAGCGCTGTGGAACAGGCTTAGCATGCCTGATATCCCCAGTGCAAGTCCTGCATCTTGTGAGCTGTGGGATGGGCTGGAAAGAAGTCCCCCGCACAGGTGAGATTTTTTATGGTCAGAGCCAGTCACAGGGTATAGGCTGACTGAGTGCTTCCTAACTCCAAACATTTTGCTTAGCATCTTCCCATGTAGCTATCCTTCTGCAGCTATTCATCCCAGCAAAGTTTGTTCTCTATCTCCCCCCTCAAGCATGTACTAGTTTTCATTGTTTATCACATATCAACAGCAATCGGGGGCTTTTAAAAAAAAATTACATAGCTGAAAACTAAGAACAAAATTAAATGTATAAAGAGAATGATCGAAGGAAGGAGTTAGATAATGCATGCTTATAATAAAAATGTTATTAATTAATAAAAATGTTATTAGATATGAAGACAGATGGGAAAGAAAGAATAAGATATTTAAATTGAAGTGAAATATCAGAAGCAGGTTTAAGTTAGTTGCACTTAAATGTATGTAAGCAGTTTTTATTTTAGGTTTATAGAATTATAGTGTATAATTTAGGTTTGTATGTTTGGAAATTGAAATAAAATATACATATGAAAACAAAACAAAAACCACTGATCGAGGGACTGTGAACCTGGGGGAGCCTGCTCTTCCCCTTTGCTAGAACACAACTGAACACTAGAGGACTTTCCAATGGAGGACTCTCAGTTTCTTCCCAGTGTGCATTTCATGCTGAAACAGCTGAGGTGAGTACAGATATGGTACAGATCCCTATCTAGCACACCCCATTAAAAAACAGAAAGAGTTAATGAACAGTTGCCTGAGCGGCATCAGGAATGGGGTGCTGAAAGCAAATCAAATTAATGGAGTTGCCAACTCTCCTGTGCCTTGATAACAACAACATTTGATTTATATACCGCCAGGGCTTTTTTCCTGGGAAAAGAGGTGGTGGAACTCAGTGGGTTGCCCTCGGAGAAAATGGTCATATGGCTGGTGGCCCTGCCCCGTGATCTCCAGACAGAGGGGAGTTTAGATTGCCCTCCACGCCACTGAGTGGCACAGAGAGCAATCTAAACTCCCCTCTGTCTGGAGATCAGGGGGCGGGGCCACCAGCCATGTGACCATTTTCAAGAGGTTCCGGAACCCTCTTCCACCGCGTTCCCGCTGAAAAAAAGCCCTGTATACCACCCTTCAGGACAGCTTAATGCCCACTCAGAGTGGTTTACAAAGTATGCTATTTATGTATTTTATTTATTTATTTATTTCAAATTTCTATTCTACCCTCCCCGTGAGTGGGCTCAGGGTGGATAACAACATATTAAAATACAATAAAAAATCATCTATATTAAAACATTAAAACAACAGTGTATTAATACACATTTAAAACAGGATGGTGGACAGCCTTCACAGGGAGAGTTAAGATTTTATACACCCCTTTTTTCAGGCTGATGGAGGCCCAGCCTCAGCCATATGCCTGGCAGAACAACTCTTGTCTTGCAGGCCCAATGAAGGGATAGTAGGTCCTGCCGGGCCCTGATTTCAGCAGAGTGTTCCACCAGGTGGGAGCCAGGACTGAGAAGGCCCTGGCTCTAGTCGAGGCTAGGCAGGCCTCCTTGGGGCCAGGGACCACCAACAGCTGTTTGTCCCCTGATTGGAGTGTCCTCCAGGGAATATATGGCGAGAGACAGTCCCATAGATATGCTGGTCCCAGTCCGCACAGGGCCTTATAGGTCAATACCAGAACCTTGAATCTGATCCGGTACGCTACTGGCAACCAATGCAGCTCACATAAGAACAGTATTATATGCACCTTATTTGACACTCTCGTAATAACACACGCTGCTACATTTTGTACCAGCTGTAATCTCTGGGTCAGGCTCAAGGGCAGCCCTGCGTTGAGCGAGTTACAGTAATCTAGCCCAGAGATTACCGTTGCTTGGATCACTGTAGTTAAGTCACGGGTTGACAGGTAAGGGACAAGTTGCCTGGTCTTCCACAGATGGAAAAAAGAGGACCTGAAAACTGCTGTGACCTATGCCTCCATTTTCAGGGAGGCATCCAAGATCACCCCCAGGCTCTTAACCCTTGGGGTATTATTATCCCCACAACAAACACTCTGTGAGGTGGGTGAGGCTGAGAGAGCTCCTAGAAGCTGTGACTAGCCCAAGGTCACCTAGCTGGCTTCAAGTGGAGAATCAAACCTGGTTTTCCTGATTAGAGTCCCACGCTCTTAACCACTACACCAAACTGGCTCTCCTAAACCAAACTGGCTCTCAAAGAAAGCTGATTTGATAGCAGAGCCACAGGTAATCACTGCATGCCCTTGGTAAGTACAACTATGCTGGTTAAACAACTACGAAGCAGCTTGCAATGGTGCAGGAGCTAGGGTTGAACAAGAATGTTGGCAACCATAGGACAATACAACTAGATGAGCTGTTAGACATGTTGTAGCCACAGCAAATGCTTGGCAGTGCACTGTGAATGGGGTCCATTCTTATTTCTTCCCCTGTTAGAAGACTGCCTGGAAAGATCCAAAAGAGAGACAGGAACAATAATGAGTAACAGGAACACCTAGTCCTATAACCAACCTACAAACCGCTGCAGTCATTTTTTCAGATCTTGTTTTGAATGCGGTCACTTTCTGAGCCTAGATGAGTGGTACCCCAAGAGCAAGACTTTTTGGGTCATGGCACCAAAATTATAGAACTGCCCCCGCCCCCAGGGATATTCATCTCGCCCCTCTACCACTGTTTTCCATCAGCAGGTGAATTTTGCTGTTGCTGCCTTATCTAGTTTTTCCTCAGCGATCCCTCCTTCCTGTTTTATTTTGCTGTCTTGTGTTTTATATATGTATTTTTATCTCTGCTTTTTGTTGATTTTATGATGTATTTTATTATGCTTGTTTTAACTAGCCATCTTAGCGACCCTGATTGAGCAGAAAGGCAGGATACAGAAGTTGTAAATAAATAAATAACATCCAGCAGTTACAATAAACAACATATGGGCCAATATATTCTGCACATATTGGCGCGTTAGATTTAAGAAAGCGGCACCACCAAGGTGCTCTTCAAGTTCCCTCTCCTCTCCCATTTAAGAAATTCCATATGGCAGGACTCTCTCGCCTTTGGAGGAAGATAGTACAGTAACTGGACCAATACTTGCCCACCACTTGCCATAATTTGCATTAGAACTCTGTCTGCAGCTTCTGCTTGAACTGTTTCTTGAGGTTCTGATCCTTCAAAGCAAAAGACATCATCAGCATTTAACTAGCAGTAAATATGGCTGGCCAGTAATCACCCAGAAATATGATTCTGTTCCCTGCTTCTCACTTTTGCATGATTACGCTAGCAAGATGTCCCACCACCATCTGTTGGGATTTTTGCAAGTATCCTATGTTCAGTCATGAAAGAGTTAAATTGTTATTCTCTTTGTTTAGTCAGCCAGTTAGCAGCATAAGATCACTTAGGCCTTCGAATAAAAGTTCCCATGATAAAAAGGGGAGTCTTTAGTCTTAATGAAAGAATCTAGGATTGTCTATTGGATGAGCCAGTTTATTGGGGGGCAATTAACTAGAAACACATACGAAGGTTTTATTGCTCTTTGTTCAGTTGTTTAGTTCAGTCTCAGTCTGAAAGTTTCTCTCTCTAAGCTCCTAATCTAGCCATCAAGATGTAGCTAGTTAGTTAGACATGCTTTATTTTCTTACCAAATGTACCCTTTTCCTGTTATGTAGTAAAACTATTTTTCTAGAGCTAAAACCACAGAAGTCTGTCTACTTATTTTCAATGCACTAATATCAAACTCTGCAACATTACTTCCTTTTTAATTCTCACCACCAACACCATCACAGTGATGTTCAGTCAGCATATGGGGGATGCCTTTGAGCTGTGCATGCTTATCCTGTGTACTCCTTATGAGAGACACTGGTATCAAATATCAGTCAGTGCACGGTAGATACATTTGTGAGGAGGGAGATATCTGCAGCAGACAACGTTTGAGATACGGGATCCTCCATCTTTGTTTATCTGTGTGAAGTGCATTATCCTTGCATAGCCAATTGGAGGAGTGCAGTTCCGTGTTTGTTTCCCAGAGGGTGGAGTCCATATAAGGATTCTGAGTGGAGCAGAGGGTATTTGTTCTCCTTGCTGGCCATTTGTGTGGCATGCTTCCTTTTTGTACTAGTATTCTACCACCAAAGTTCCTCCATATGGATTCGGTTTCGTTTTCTCAGCCATGCCGGACGCTCCTCTCGGCTGGTCCGGGAGGAAACGACCGGGCACCCTGACCGGGCGGCTGATCTGCAAGGATTAGCCCCCAGGACTCCCAGGGAGGGAGCCAGGGTCCGGGACGCGGCGGGAAGAACTCCCCGAAATCAATGCGGGGGGGGGGAATTGCCCGTTTGTCCCTATGGAGGCCGGCAGATGTGCGCGGCGCCTCGAGTGCCGCCGGGCAACGAGAAACGGCAAGTAAAAGAAACAGGCGGAAGCCTGTAAACAAGCGAATCCCTTCTGTTCTACAAGCGTTTGTGAAGGAGAGGTTGATCTGAAGAAGACTCGCTCTTCCCCTTCGTTGAGTTCCAGAATTTTGTCGGCGCCCCCCCCCCCCCAAAATGGCAGCAAAGAAGCAAAGTCCCGCTCTCGGTAAGTCAATCTCGGCTACCTTGAAGGGGGAGTCGCTCGAAGAGTTGGTGCGCAGGGCGGTGGTGGAAGCCATAAAACCCTTTGTTGACAAGCTGAACGAAACTGATCAAAGGGTGGGCTTAATTGAAAGCGAGGTGAAAACCATTAAGGCAGCAGCGGGGGGGGGCAGAAAAGTCTGCTCTGGAAAGTGCGTCACTTGTGAAGGCTACAAAAAAGGAGTTGAAGTTGGTGGAGAACCAGCTGATCGGGCTACAAGTGGAACGAACGCAGACAATTTTGCGTCTCCAAAACGTGAAAGAGGAGGAAAATGAGGATCTGTGGGATTTGGTCTCGGAATTACTGGCGACACCCGCGAGGACGACTAAAGAAGAGGTTAAAAGCGCCATTTTGGAGGTCCGTCGGGCTTCTTCAAAATATGCAACAAAGCGACAGTTGCCTCGTGAGATCATTATTGACTTTTCATCTAAAAAGATTCGGGACACCATCCTATATAACTCATACAATGCGGATTTGGACTTTATGGGTTTGAAAGTCAAGATTTTGAAGGACGTTCCATTTCTAGTCCGGAAACGGCGTTTTAAATATAAAAAGTTTGCAGCTCTTCTGAGGGACCATGGAATAAAGTACAAATGGTTATTCCCGGAAGGAATATGGTTCAGATATAAAGATCAGGCCTATAAGATATTATCAGAAGATCAACTAAAGGATTTTGAGAATAAAAACCCAGAACTCTGCTGCACCAAGAACGAAGAAAAGGAGGAGCCGGAGGGGGGGGGGGAGGAGGAGAGCATCGCAACAGCAGTTGCACAGAGAGAATTGCGTCCGGGACCTAGAAGGGGGAGGAAAGTTTAATCAGATTTTGAAATGTTTATTCTCTGTATGATTAACCACTCCATCATTATTCTATGGAGCTATTTTTGTATTATGACAGTATGAAGGGAAACATTGAAGTGTAGTGTTTAGTGTTTGTAGTTCATTCCCTCCCCTTTTTCTTTTTCCACCCCCCTTTGTCCCTTCCCTCTCCCCTTTCCTTGTGATAGTCTGTAGTGTTTTGTAGTTATGAAAAATAAAAAAATTATTAAAAAAAAAAACAAAGTTCCTCCATATGTGTCCTAAATGTGCAAGACATGAGGCCAGAGACATGTAGCCTCGTGCCACACCCTATGGTCTGAGCTGTGGGTGTTGAGAAATGCCTAGGAGAGCAATGATTGGATGCAGACTTGGTTGGTATGTTAAGTTGTGCCATGACTGTGTAGGAATGGCAGGAGGCAGGGAAGTTTTTTTTACATATGTACAAGCATCTTAGGCAGTAAAGGCCATGGAAGTCTCTCTCCTCCCTTGGCACATCCCTGGTACCACTGATTTCTAGCCCCTATGCTGTCACAACAACACTAACACCAGGTTTACACCAAGACTCTATTGTGCCACCATGAGGCTTAACTGCAAACAGGCCAGGCAGTAAAACATTCTGCATAAGATGGGAAAGCTTCCTTGTATTTGTCAGATGCTTTCACATTGGATGATCTACGTAGCTTTTTAAATAGCATAATTGGAGAAATCTGTTTGTTTGCAACATATGGAGCTTGATTTCAGATATAGCCTGCAGATACCATGAGTCGTTGACGCAGAATGTAAGAATGTACATTTAAAAAAACAAAATCTTGCTTTTTCCCTCCTGCTTTTAATACCTGATCAGGATTGGCTTGTTAGGTATACGTGAATGAAAGGAAGTTCCTGTAAGAAATTAGTTCTTCTGTTTCAGAACAAAAATAATATTAAGCTGTTAAGTCTACAGCTGCATCAATATATGACAATTGTGTTGCATATTATTAGTTGCAAGCTTGCGGCAATACTCTGCTACATCTGATTTATGTGAATTTTCAGAATTACATTCAAATTATTTCCTATGGCAATTTGTCAGCTATAAGTAGGGCTATTTTTAGATAGGTAAATACATTCATATATGCATTTAATGATGGGACAGAGGCTGTTGCAACTATTTTCACAGGAACATAAAAGTTCCTAGGGGAGAGCCTGTATCTCTGGTAATTACAAAGCACTATAATACTCTAAAAACATGTAGCTTTTTTTAAAAAACCATACCTTGAATATATCCACAGGCAGGGTGCTGACCCCTACTGTGAAAACATTTCCTCCTTCCAATGAAAACTGAAATGTCACTTTTGCCTTAGGGTTAGGAAAGTTTTCACCTTCTCAGAAGGGGGTGAGTTAAATAGCAAAAATCAGAAAATGGGCCAGATGTCACTTGCAGACAGAAAATATACAAAACAATAAACCAAACTAAACTAATTTGAAGCCAGGTTAAATTTGCTAGTTTTTTTTAAAAAAAAAACCTTACTACAAATCCTGTCAATTTATATGATTGACAGTCAGCTGCACCACTTCTCCAAGAACAGTAGCCATTTGTTAGCCTGCCTCTCCCCCCCCACACACACACATAACTTTGCTGCCTTTTAAACCATTTTACTGTTCAAACTCTTTAAATATGCCAACAGAAGCTTAAATCCTTTTGAAAATGACAGTGCCTGACAAAAAGAGGTAACAGGAGCTCTGCTTCTTTCTTGAACAAACAGAAATAAACCTTTCCCTTGACAGTTTGCCTCCAACAGCTTCTCTCAAAGACTGCACGAACGTGGCAACTGGTACAGCAGTTAAGTAGCAGGCCCATCTTCACTGCTGAAAAACAGGCAGCTGCATCAGGACACCAAAATGCCCAATCATTTGCTCAAATACTCCTATGGAAAGAGAAACCTATGCAAAATGACTATGTGGTCGGTTAGCAGTTTCATTTGTGCAGATTGATCTGCACTGTGGGGTACGTGGGCCCATCAATAGGGAGTCTTGATCGTTCTCAGCTCTCTCTCCCTTTCAAAAAATGGAAGGACTGCCCCAAATCAAATCTTCAGTTTCTCTCAGTCACTAAAGTGACTCCTGCAGGCGTGGGGGCAATCTTCAAGCAGCAACTTCTCTGGGATGCCAATTTCAAATTTCAAAAACAAACAGAATACAGGACTACAGTGGACTTGGGAATAGAGGCTCCTCCTGAGTTCTGTAGCTCTGCAGTGTTTAGAAAATGGGGAGAAGAGGCTTATTTTTAAAAAAATACTTTTTGATAATTTTTGTGAGAAATGAAGCACCCAATCCCCACTTCGGAGGTGTGCTGGAAATTATTTTTATTCTGCAAACTGGAACCTAATGATGATGCTGAAAATGTAAGGAGTTTTATTGTTAGCAAGTTTTAATATGATCACTATTTTTATTTGTTTCATTTATATTTTAGTGGATTTGTATCCCCTTATCCTGCACTCAGAAGAAAGCAATAAACAAAATGCAATAAAATTTCATAATTAATAAAACCATTCAATAATTTTTAAAATATATATATTTAAAACTGTAAAATAATGCCAAACATAAAACAGCGTCCATTTACAAATTAAAAGCATGTTTTAAAACGAAGGATTTACATCATCTGCAAAAGATGGATGATATCCTCCTTCACTGGTATGGATTTACCAGACCAGCTAAGTGGGTGATCTGGGATGTAACAAAACATTTTTAATGCTCCTTACAATGACTTGAAAACCTCTCTCTCCCCCCTGCCTTTGCAATGTGGTACCAGCAAACTGGAGGCATGAACAGAGAGACAGCTAGAAGCAGTGTCATCTTTAATTTGGTTTCAGAAAGGAGAGATAGTGCCAAGAGTTTTAGCTTCAGTTAGCTGGACTGAATGCTCCTGGGGGGTTATGGTGGTTCTTGCTGTTTCTTTAGGGGATCTTATACAGGATCAGCACTTTTGCTGCCTGTATTTTAGGAATCCACTGTCTTCTAATAGACTTCTCATGCTGATTTGAAAATAAACAAATATTACAAAGACACCATAACTTCGCAGTATTATCTCATCCAAAGGGTAGACAGACAGATCATAATGTGTGTGCTTTATTACTCTCTTGTTAAGTAATAATAAAGTATAGGCATACACTCACTCATTCTCATTTGCTCATATATGCAAGTTTTATAAAGAAACAAATGAACCGATAATACAGGGAAAGTAAAGTAAAGCCCAGCACTACCGGGCTTAGTTAATCATCACAAAAAATAACTGCTACATATTTGCTTGAAAATGGTACTAAAATGAGCTAAAATGATGAATAGAACTTTATTTTTAGTATTAAGTATCAGTATTCATATATTTCAAATACAGTATATTTTAATGTATTTAATTAGAGTACAGGAAACCTTTTGTTACTTCAAGGGAAGTTTGTGGGAGTTTTAAGTTTAAATGCACAGAGTTCTATGCATGTAAGCAGTTTAAAAGCCAACATTTCCTGTTAAAACAGCTTCCGCTCAAGTAGTAAAAGGCAGGTTTTAAGTATGAAATACTGAAGAGCCTTGGGCAAATCACTCATCTCCCTAGCCTCAGTTACCTGCTTATGAAATGAATTAACAATATAGATTACTTCCTATACACTGTGCAGTATTTTATGTCAAAAGAAGAAAACGGAATACAAACATATATCAGGGAGAGAACATCTTGCTGTAAGCCCATTGGTATATGTATGAGACCAAATATGCTTTGCTATTTGGTGGTGGAGAATGCTCTCAACTTATAGCTGACTTATGGCAACCCCTAGCGGAGTTTTCATGGCAAGAGACTAACAGAGATGGTTTTGCCATTGCCTGCCTCTGCAACCCTGGTCTTCATTGAAGGTCTCTCATCCAATCACTAACCAAGGCTGAACCTGCTTAGCTTCTGAGCTGTCAGGGTGTTGTGCTATTTAATTACATAGTAATTGGACTTATAATATTGATTATAATTAATGCCAAATAAAGGTTTTGTTGCTTGCTTGAAACAGGGCGGAGATAGACCCTGTTGGCTGGTTATACCTCATGGTCCTTCCAGAAGCTTCTGATAACCATCTAGCCAAACTGCCTGCAGTCAGACACTGATCGGACATCCAGCAGTAGCTTTTTATCTTCAGGGGAGCAAGATAGAGCAGAGTGAAGATAAGCATGAGAACAGGCCTGCACAACTTGTAACCCACCAAGCCAAGTGCTGGCCATTAGCCATGCACGGTGGCCCATCATGAACATAGTAAGTCTCCAACCTAGCTGGGACTGAAGAACCAGGCAGTTTGTGTTTGCTTTGGCAAGTTAGAAGTTGTGGCTTTATTCTTAATTTATTTAGAAAATGTCTACATTGCCTGCCCAGAGAACCTGCTCAGTAAGACATTCTTTTTTGTAAAACACATCCTGATCACTTAGGCAGGCAAATCATCCCCTCCCACAAAGAAGTGCCAAATAATGAGGGAGGGGTTAAACAGAACATTTTTTCCTGCCTTTCAGTGCAGTTATCAGGACCTTATGTCAGAAGCCTACAAGCAAGATCTTATTCATCAAAGAGAAAATATTCCAAGATCGCTGTGCCAGATGTCTCATCTCCAGTGGGGGTCATCTTCGATGCATCATAAATAAAACACTGCATCTTAGGCTTTTGCTGAAACATCAAATTAAAACACCTCAATCAATACTCCTCCTCACATTCTTCCAGCTGTATTTTTTATTTTAAAAAATCCAGACAAACTGTGAACATTGCACAGTTGATTTCTTAGAGCCAATCTGGTCCAGGGAGAAAGTTCTTTGCACTTCCATGAGTTAGGGGCCGGTGTGCCCCACGTGGCACTCGGTTATAATTCTTCCAAATGCAAGACGCAGTGGATGAACTATGGTTCATCATTAGATGGAAAAGTTTTTAATAGCTGATGTGAAAGTCTTTTTAAGCTGTGTGGCCTGAGGAGCTCTGAACATTTGTCTTTGTGATAATTCTAAAAATAAGCTTTTTGGCCTCTTTCCCCTCCCCCATATTAGAGAGAGAAAATAATGTGTCTTCTTGTTGCATTGCGAAGTGCTTTGAACCTGAGTTTAACCCAGGCACATTTGCCTTTCCCTGAAACTGAAGATCATAGAACAATTATTCTGGGATAGCACCGAAGAAGTTATAACTCTATTACTAAGGCCAACTTTTCATGTATCTAGATACTGTCCCCTTTTCCCACTGCAAATCAAAATATTTTAAGCAAATGCTACCCTTTTTTCTTTGCCACTAGACACTTAATGCTTTAGATGTCCACAATTCTGTAGGGCAGAAATGTTTTAACTTTAACTTTAAAATGAGAACTGACACTCTTGTGTAAATCACATGACTACAGAAGAAGGAAATCAAAGGAAGATGCTGTAAGAGCTATACAGACATTATCTCCACATTGCTGTCCTTGTATTTACAGCACACTTAGGCTCAAACGCTTGTAGCAGGTAGCTATTACATATGAGAGAAGTCCCTGTCCATAAAAGGCAACAAATGATCAATCCTATGCATGACTACTTGGAAGGAAATTTCTCTAGGAAGGAAGGGAGAGAGGGAGGGAGACCTGGTAAAATTAACACAATTTTCATTTTATTTATTTTTCATTTATATCTCACTTTTCTCCCCAATGAGGACCCAAAGTGGCTTACATCATTCTCCTCTCCTACATCTTTTTTCTTCACAACACCCCTGTGAGATAGGTTAAGCTAAGAGTATATAACTGGACCAAGGTCACCCAAGCAAGTTGCTATTGCAGAGCAGGGAATCAAACCCAGATCCTTGCCCATCATTCTAGCCACTATGCCACACCGGCTGTAATACTAATTTGTATTACTTATATTGTAATGTAACTTTTTATAAATTTATTCCACAAATCTTTTTAATCTTTAAATTATACTTTTAATATTTAAAACAAATTAGATCCTGGATCCATTCCAGGTTTTTGTAAGAAACTCCAGGCCTTTTGCCAGATGAACGCCTCTCTTTTGATATTGGTTGTGACCTGCAGAAGTCCTAGCTTCCTAGCACCGCCCTGCATACCCAGGGGCTTCCTCCCACACTCTTGATAGGAAACTCGACCCCTTGAAATGTATGACATGATTGCATCAGCTTGCAAGGGTGTGAGCGGCTCTTGCTGCAAACCCTTGTAGCCATGTTCCATCTTAATTATTCCAAAAGCAAGACTTGTTGCATCTGATGCCCTGGCATCATGTAGTCTATAAAGCAGATATTATAGCTGTGTCTTAGGATTCATAGTCAGATGAAGCAGGAATCCTCCTGAACTGCTGATGAGACCCCATTTTCAAGTAAGTAGTGCTCCTATCATACTTACCATGTCAGCTTGCCAGTACCAGCCATTCAGTTCAACAACACAAACAAGGACAACATTGGTGCCTGGACAGTCCTCTTGCAAAGATGGATTCTGCCATGACCAGACTCAGTATCACTGTATATATTTTAATTTGCAGCACAGCAGAAAATCTATTATTCAGACAAGGGTATTCCATTGACAGGCATCTGTTTATGGTGCACGTAAGTGGGCCATAGCCACTGTGTAAATCCCTTGGTGTTACGGAAGTAGAATTATTAACAAAATGCCCTTTCTACTGAACTGCAAAATGTGATTACTTACAGGCCCTGATTTAAGAGCCAGGTAATGGTACAATTTAGTACCTGGCTCACAAGCACTTCCAGGTACAATTTCATCTTGGGCTATAAATTGTAAAACTTAATGTATTGCCCCCAGGTGATCTATAATACTTCTGTACCTTGATTTCCTACTTTGTAATATATAGTTAGCACTGGTGTGTCTCATAGACTTTCTTTAACCATCAACCAAGGTCCTATTTCTAATGTTTCTTTTCCTTGCAATGCTAACTTTCCATTACAAAGGTACTGCTACCAGGTCCCAGTCCTATAAACACATAGTAAGGCATGCCTGAATATGAGCTGATGTCAGTGGTGGTGATTCATCCAAACCATGCACAATAATAAAATGAAATATCTACATCCATATTAACAAGGCTGGGAACTCAGTGATATAAATAAAGCTTTAAAAAATAACTGTGAAAATGATGCAGTCTGCACACATAAATATGAAGAATCCCATATTGTCATGCTTGAAGAGACCAACAAATATCACATCCGTGAACTCAGTTACCTGTCAATAATAAGTGAGATCTGTAATCAATGACGTTGCCAACTTCAGATTCATTTACAGATGCAAAACCCCATGATCTTAAAGCCAAATCCATGCAGCCTTCAAAACTGTAGAGCTTCCATTGGTCCAGGGTACTGACCATGGTGCTGTTTGCAGCAATAATGAAATAGCAAGAGAGGGAAGTCCCTGACTTTCAAGAGTCAGTGCTGCTGTGGCATGGGAATAGGCGGAGTGGAGGGGAATCATGGGAGCTATTCAAGTTATGTGAAATGCTTGGGATATTTAGGTTGAGTCTAGTTGAGTGACGGAGTCCAAGAAGAGATCTTCATCAGTATTGTCTCTCAGCAGCTCATCAAGGGGTTTCTCTTCTTAGCACTACACCAGTTTGGTGTAGTGGTTAAGAGCGCTCTCTCAAATCTGGAGAACTGGGTTTGATTCCTCACTCCTCCACTTGAAGCCAGCGGAGTGACCTTGGGTCAGTCACAGCATTTAGGAGCTCTCTCAGCCCCACCCACCTCACAGGGTGTTTTGTTGTGGGGATTATAATGACATACTTTGTAAACCACACTGAGTGGGTATTAAGTCATCCCGAATGGCAGAATATAAATTGACTGTTGTTGTTGTTGTTATAGCATTAGGTTCACATTTATTCCTTGACTGTATAAATCAATCAGGGAATGAAATGAATTGCTGTTCTGGGATAATTGCATAGTGAACAAATGCTCTAGGGCATGATATCAGATATGGTGCAAGGGTTAGAACGTCAGCACAGGTGGACCCAGCAGCAAATCCCCAATGGGCCGTGAAGCTCACTGTGTAACTTGGACTGGTCACTCACTCTCACCCTTCCTGGCAGGGTTGTTGTGTGGATAAAATAGAGGGGGAGTCATGTATGCCATTCTGAGTTCCTTGAAGGAAACATAAGCCAATAAAATAAGATGCACTCACACCCATCATACCCAAGAGGCACACTTTTCTGTTTGCAGCTGCTACATTTATTGCAGATGACAATGACAAAGCTTTGGACACCTGACTTGTTACCAACATTTGATCATTAGTGGAACAGCTGGATTTGAATCCAGAGGCACCTTAGAGATCATGAGTGGAATTCTTATACTTCTTTTTCTTCGTGTGTGCAAATTGCATCCTTTATTGTTACATTTTCACCACAGTAACCAAAAATAGCTATTTTGCTAAGAAACGCAGTATTTTTTTCTTACCTATGTTTCAGCCTTGGTGTTTTATTTCTGATGTGTTCAGTCATGGTTGGATATTTCCCTACAGGCAGCCTATCCCAGTGCCATGTGACAAAAGTGCATACAGCACACATATGCAATATAACTCTGTAGTTTTAAAAATGATAATTAGTAGTAGGTATGAGTCATCCTGAATGGCTCAGAAATTATGAAGTATGCTAATAGCAATAATGCAAATAGCTTATAGCAGGCCTTACTCCTCCTGAGACAAATTGGAGGGTTCAAAGATTTCCATCTTTTCCTCTTTTTGGGTTCCTAAACCAAAGGATAGCTCAACTCATCATCAGGAGGAGATCTTGTGGTCCTGAACCTGAAAAAAGGTAACCTGCATTCATTTTCAAAAGCAATGGGCTGAGCTTAAAGTTTCCGGGTGACGTCAGTTGACAGTGGCCCTACCCTTCCTGGGCGGGTCCTTGTCAGTTTCATCCTTTGTAACTTTCCCACTTAGAACTCAACTGAGATGCTCAACTTGAGAGGAGCCGCGGAGCACCGAGCGCCCTCGGCTCCATCTCCAGTCGACGGGAGCCTACAGTGGATTCGTACGCAGCAATTTCCCTTGCAGCCCTTTAACCACCCAAGCCCCGAGAACCGGACGGTCTGTTGAAGCGCCCGGATCACCATCGGGAAGGCGCGAGAACCGGACTGAAGGAGAAACACTTTCACACCACCGATCTCTTCCAGCGGCCGGGGCAGATTTGCAGGTGAGTCCTCCTGGCGCGCCGCGGGGAGCACATGCTTGCTGCAGTGTGGCGAGGGGAGGAGGGTCGCTGGAGCTTCTGTCGAAGGAGTGGGCTGTGGATCGACATGTGCCTGAAAACTTATTTATGCCTCTAGGAGAGGCGATGCTTCGGCTGCGGGGGGGGGGGGGGGAGACAACGAATGCTTCGGGAAGGTGCCTGCTTTGAAGCAAGCGACTTTCCTGCTGCGACCCACCCTGTGGGTTTGCTGGGTCTCTGTCGCGTGTGTTTCATTCTCTCCATCGCCGCAGCTAATTTGTCACGAGTATTTCTTGTCGCTTCCTCACTTTGCCATTCCATCACAAAGTGACTCTGAGTAATTGCTGCTGCCGCCCCACCCCCACCCCCACCCCCAGCGCAGTAACAACGGCGCGAGCGCCCACACTGATTGGGATCAAAGGGGGACAAATTGGGGGTCGGCAGGGGCGCTTCTTGAGCGGGGGGGGGTCTCTGCGGCCAGGGCGCGACCAGTGGCGGAGGGGCAGGCGGGCAGAGTGGCAAAGACTAGCCGGGTCAGGAAGGCAGTCGGCGCTGGCTGAACGGAAACTTGATAGGGAAGGGAAGAAACACGGTTCGAGTCTTCTATAGCGATGTGCGTGCACACGGTCTCTTGGCGACGGAGTGCACTTGGGTCTCTCTGAGGAGCCCCGCTGCCCCGGCCACTCTCGCGCCCCGCTTGCTAAGTGCCTGCCAGGTTAATGCCTGTTTGGTTGGGACAGAAGGGGACGGGAGGCTCTATCGCCCGCGCGTCCTTGCTTTAGGAGAGCTTCTTTTCCCTCCCTGCTCGGGCGGTGCTGACCTCACCGAAAAGGGGGGATGCGGCGCAGGCAGCCACCAGAGAGGGCTCCTCTGAGGGGCCTCGTTCGGGCTGCCCAGGGACGGTCGAGTGGCCTCGCACACACGCATTGGGGCCGGGCATCTCCCCCTCGCCTTCCTTCCCTCCGGCGGCGCAGGAGGGGAAATTCTCAGCCAGTTCCAGGCTAGAGCTGGCGCAGAAGAGCGCAGCGGCTCCGCGCTTTCTCGCTTCCTAAAATGTGTGTGTGGGGGGGGGGGGGTGTCTCCAGATGGGACAATCTGTTGAACCCCCAGCAGCGCGGGAGCCATTCACAGCGGCAAGAGTGACCCCCCCGCCCCTCCGGGCCACTTCGGCTCCCTCCGCCCCCTCCCCAGATCCTGCTATTTTGATTTCCTCTCCCGCCCTTTAACTCACACTCGAGCACTCATTTCCATGACAACAGCGAATGTCACAACTAAAAGATTCTGTCTTAATTGCGCGAAGGGGTGTGGGGGAGGGAGAGGAATTTCACGCTTCGATTAAGATCCAGGAGAAAGACTTCCCCAAAGGGAGGCATCGCCCGCGAACTTCCTCGGATTTGCGCTCTGCGGGTCGAAGTTTGAGCGCGGGGGGGGGGGGGGCGGTCTGTGTGGACGCGCTGCCCCCTTGCCTTGCCACGTGCGTGGGAGCCCGACCCGCGTGTCGCCGCCTGCGAGTCCCTTGGCTTGCTGCTGCTATTGCAGCCGCCGCATGTGCCTCTCCTGCCCCGCTGCTGAGAAGCGCCGCGCAGCCACAAGCTTTGCTGTGGTTAGAAGCGCGCCCGCAGGGCTGCTTGGTCAACGAAAGGCAGGAGGAGGGCGAGGGAACTGAATGCGCCCGGGGGTCGGTTTTGTCGCCGGCTGAAGTGAGAAGGATCACTCAGAGAACAGTCTCGAGTATCTCGACCTCACCTCTCGTGAGATCTGCAGGAGGCTAAATTGCTGATTTTTAATAATAGGCTTTGGACAGCTTAAGAGGATGAATCAAAGGTGAGGGGGAATGAAACAATACATGCCAGAATATTTTTAAATTAAATTTAACTTACATCAAAATTATTCCTTACAAAACGTTTCCTCAATTAAAGACACATTTTGGATCTATTTCTCTGTCTTGTGGAATGTCTTTGCATTCCACAATAATCAATTGCCTTCAGTTAGTCAAGAGAAAGTATGCCTATTTAAACCATGTTCAGAGTACCACCTTACGGAGAGCCTGTATTCATGTTGTTGACACATTCGTTAAAGGCAAGGCAATTGCTTAACTAACATGTGAGAAGCTTTAATTGGCCTGTGACCCTGCTTCTCCTGTGGGCCTTCTCAGAGTACCTGTTGGCATCTGCTTAAATCACTCACTCACAGATTAATTGTTATTTGGAATACAGGGTCTGCTGGAGAAAAACCGACTAGAAAAGTCCTACTCCTTGTAACAGAAAGATCCTTTGGTATGTCCTGCTAACCCATATGGACTCCAACATTATATTTAGCATGTTTTGACTAAGTTGAAAAACATAGGAAGAAATATTTGCACAGGCAGAAGAAATACCCAGTGCCAGCACTAAGGCCCAGGGACCCTGAATAGATCCTGTAGGCAGACATTATCAAACTCCACTCTGGCTCATCTGGGCACCGATCCCAACAGCTGCATGTAGCAAAAAGCTTTTATTTCCATTAGCACTGTGAACTAATTAAAGATTTTTTACTTGATTGATCACCTGCCTTTTAATTAAGTAATTAATCAGCTTGATGTAAATAAATTTACATACTCTCAAAACATCATAATAGGTGAATTTTGAACAGATGATGCAAGATGATTTCTGATGCAATAAGTAAAACTACCTCTCACTGTCAGAAAGAAAGCCTGTATTTAGTATTTTCACTTTCATTCCCTAGCTACCAACATATTATAAAAAATAAATGAGGATGCTCTTCATATAAAGTCCCACAGATTGCCCTGGCTGATTAGCAGCGGCTCCTTAAAAGTTGGAATCAGTTGATCTACTAATTAAAGAGATTAAAGCATGTAGCCTCAATTTCCATATTTCAACCAGACTAGCAGCAAGCCCACCCTAAGCCCCTTGTGATCCCTGAGCCACAGCAGTCCACGTGCCTATTTTCAGTTGCTCACAGGAGTATTTGGGATTTGCGGCTTCATAGTGATGATGTGCCATGAGATACTTTACCCCATCTCAGTGACACTTAAATAACTTACAAGGTATATTTTAACAGTATGTTTTTAAAGTAAAAATAAAAGCTTTACTTTTTAAAGTATGGTTTATTAACAAATGAATTTTTTATTACGGTATGAGCTTAGAAAACCCCAAAATGGTTGCATAAAAAAGCAAGATGCAGTTTTCAAAAGTAGAGCAGGAAGCTTCCCTATTAGCTTCCCTATTAGGAAGCTTACTGGATGACCTTGGGGTGGCACTTTTCTTGGCCTCTCCTACTTCACAGGATTGTTGTGAGAATAAAATGGGAAAGGGAGAATCTTTTTGAAGGAAGAGTGTGATTAAAATGTAAGAGAGAGCTAACCCGATTTGATGCAAGTTTACTCTCACTGACTTCAGTGGGACTTACTCCCACAGAAATATATATAGGATTTTTAAACCCCTAGTCTTGTAATATTAATATCTCATTGATGTACCATGCAGGGAGTGGATCAGTCCCTGTAAAAGTAACCCTTCCTTGAAAAATCCATCACCAACACAAAGGATTGTGATGCTTCTTATGGATTCCCCCTTGAATGAATTTAACAAACCTTTCCCTGAGAACCTTTGTTTTAAAATAATGGGGAATTCCCCAGGTCAAGGAAAGAGACTTTAGTTTTGAATGTCCATAGATAAGAAAGCAAACAGACCTTGTCTTGAGACATATTCAGGTCAAAAGAAAACAAGCCTGTGTCATATGGAATCCACAATTTAACATTGGTCCATGCTCCACAAACAGAGATGTGTGGTGAGCTCTTTAGCTGAGGAGTGCAGCAGCATCACATAAGCTATCTCTCTCTTTTACACACACACACATCCCTGGAATGATCTGCATATGGCTTAGTCGTTTCCTTGGACCCTTCAAGTACCATCCATCAGCAGAGCCAGAATTCTCCATAGCCACCTCCCAGCCTATGCTCTCAAAATCTAATGAGCATAAATGAATATAGGAAATGCCATTTAAGTGAAAAAGCAAAATATCTTACTGCAAATGTACAGGAAAAAAATGAATGAGCAAAAATGCTGCTTTTGAGCTGCTTGTCAGAGTGGTGTAGTGGTTAGACTATTAAAATGGGGATGCACAGGCTGGATGCAGAGTTTCGTCCTTTGACCATGAATCTCAGTGATCCTATTTCTTTCTTTCTCAGCTGCACCCGCTTCACAGGATTGTTGTGAGAATAAAAGAGAAGGGGGTGAACCATGCTACCTGAACTCCTTAGAGGAAGGGTGGGATAAAAATGGTTGTAGGACTTTTCTGTAAAATTCATGTGAATTTTTCATTTCAAAGGTCTGTTTTCATGGGAGAGAAAAAAATATCACTTTGGTACTGATAGTCCATGAATACAATCTCCTTCAACATTATGGTGAGGACTGATATTATGAAACGTGGATAAACAAACACAATTTGTATCCAGGCTTAGTTTGTCCCTGATCTTATGCAGTCAGATCAAAGGAAGCAGGACAGTGCAATCCTGTTGCTCCAGTCTATGCCCCTTGAAATCACTGACTTTCGACTGGAGTAAGTCTGTACTGTGTGTCTACATATACAGGCCCTGCTCTTCCCTTGACCCAGCATCTCAAGGAGCCTCAAATATCTGATTCCACCTTTCACAGAATTGGTTCTGTTATTATTCAGCCTCACGTTCTTTTATGCCCTCTGGTCCTGAGCTCTCCTATATATTTCCTTACTCCATCATCTCCATTATGGACAGGATTGGAGTTGATTCATGCAGATGGATTGTGCTATTGGCGCACTAACATAAAGCCACCTAGGCTGAAAGTGTATTTTATATACCTAATGAGCTGCTACTGCAGAAAAAATCTTGTTCTTATCCAAACATAGGCTATATTCAGTTTTACAAATCTTAGTATAGTTTTATGGCACTGAGGTGTCTTTCTGTAAGGTACTTAGATAAATACTGTATCTGTAGTCTGTTCACACAGTCACAATTGCTTGTTCAGATTGAAGGCTACAGCTTGGGAACACAGTCTATCCAGAATCAGAAAATAGTTCCCACCCCTGCACTCCCAGAAACATTGGAAATAATTTGAAAGAGATTTCTGCTCATTGTGTAGATACTTCGCCTTTGGAAAACAGGTTCCTCCTTTGGAAACAGGTTCTGCAGTATTATTTTGAAAACCTGTACAACCCATTTGGGTCAGAGTTAATAGCGAGACAAAATAAATATGTGTTCTCTGTGAGAACTACTATCTTCTTCAAACCACTTTATACACTTTTTAAAGGTGTTCTCTGTTTTCAGACATAGTTGAGGGAAGACCACAAAAAGATGTCACTTGAGGATAGCTCTTGCTGTCTTCCCACTAGTGGGGCGGGGGGGGGGGGAGACAGAAATAGACAAGAGAATGGGGCTCCCAGCAGGTTTGTCTATCAATTCAGCATGTTTATTTGATGGGTTGGTAGGCTCAGACAAGGAAACAACTCTTGTGTCTGCTCTGATGTTCTCATGTGTGTCAGGAGAAAGAGGATGTACTGAGTGGGGTAAGAGAGGGGGAAAGCCTGTTTCCAAGTCAGACCCAATGAGAACAAATATTTATCTACTGATTGCTAAAGAACCGCCTCTGTTTATCATTCAGCCCAGCACATGGTCATGCAGATTCCTCATTTTGGCTGTTACGGTTGGGCTTCTTTAGTTTGCAAATGTTTCCTTTCAGTCTCAATCCCTTTCCCAAGTCCCATGCTGAGGTCAGAGTTCACTTTGTAATCAGACCTTTAGCTTAGGGGTTACATCCCTCTGAAACAGCAACATAACTAGAGTTAAACATTAGCGGTATAAAATCAGTACGCAAGGCTACCTGTGCTATGAGACAAGGTGAAAGATTTTGGGACGCTGTCAATCATTTAATAGACTACATTATTAACCACCCGAGTTTGGATTTTTGGCCAGGCACCAGAAAGTGTTAGACCATTTGTCTCTACTTATTAGAATCCAGAGAAAGACTGAGCAGAAATATCTCATGTTCTTGCCACTTGGTAACTGCAAGGTCTCTGTGAACCTGTATACTACAAGGAAGACTCCGGTATGCCATAAGAGTGGGGTGTGGATCACACATAAATCTTGTTTTCCTCTACAGCAACCATTCAGTGTAACATTAATATCCACAGGATGATTCTAAAGTGGAATGTTATGGGTGTGTAACAGTGAGAAATGGTTTGATAAGTCACAAGCATAATCCACAGCTGGACCCTGTTCCCATGGATTCCAAAATGCAGGTCAGATTACTTAGAATAGTTTGGGACAGCAAAGACCTATTTGATGCTCATCTTTCTGTAAAAATGTTTCCTCTTACTAGGGTTTTAAATTTATTTAGTAATATTGTTTTAGGGCAAATCTGGGAATTCTGGCTGCAGTGACTCAGTAGAGTTTGTTAAAGAGGTCCAAGAAAGGAGAGAATTAGCAAATCTAAAACCAAGCTGCTTTTTGAAAAGAAATAAAGTGGCTTTTCTCTTGGGAACAGATAATTGATCAACAAGGTTGAAGATCAAACATGCCTGCCAGTATCTGATCTTCAAGAAAAAAAGCTTCCTAAAAACAACTTCATGAAACACTTGGACATTTAAATTTAATTGAAAAATGGAATCCTGCCCTCAAGTTGACTTATGGCAACCTCTGGTGGAGTTTTCATGGCAAGAGACTAACAGCGGTAGCTTGCCATTGCCTGCCTCTGCCACCCTGGCCTTTGTTAGAGGTCTTCCATACAAACAGCACTTGGGGAAGAGTTATCGTCGCACCGCCCACTGGAGTGTGGTGTCCCACAAGGGGTAATACTCTCCCCTTTATTGTTCAACCTTTATATGCACCCACTCACCCAGCTGGCATGAAGTTTCAGACTGGGTTGTCCCCAGTACGCAGATGACACCCAGTTGTATCTATTGATGGGCAGCTGGCCCAGCTCTGCCCCAAATGTCCTGGTAAGAGCCTTGGAGGCTGTGTCTGGCTGGGTGAAGCAGAGTCGACTGAAGTTGAACCTTGCAAAGACAGAGATCCTGTACTTGGATCGTGGGCCATTAGATTTGGCAATCCGGCTCCTGGCCTTCGATGGGGCACTATTGGTGCCTGCTCTGACGGTCAGAAGTCTGGGAGGGATACTGGATGCTTCCTTGTCAATGGAGGTCCAGGTTACAGCAGTGGCCCATTCTGCTTTTTTCCATCTTTGGCAGGCCAGGCAGCTTGCCCCCTACCTTTTCGACCCAGAACCTAATGACAGTGATCCATGCAACTGTCACCTCCAGATTGGACTAATGTAACTCGCTTTATGCAGGTTTGAATTACAATGGGTCCAGAATGCTGCTGCACACATCCTCACTGTTGTTCCGTTTAGGACACATCCAAATCCAATTTCCAAAATGTTTAGGACACATATTACTCCCATCTTGCAGCAGCTGCACTGGCTCCCCGTGGAGTTCCAGATAAAATTCAAGGTGTTGTTTTTGACCTTTAAAGCTTTAAAGGGACCAACATACCTACAGAACCGCTCACTGCTGGCGCCAGAGTTTCTGGCGCCTGCGGACACACACAAACACATGCGCACAGTGCGTGCACCACGGACTGCATAGTGCAGTCCAGGGGCATTGGCCAGCAGATGGCTGGAGTGGTGGGTGGAGGCTGCTCCATGCTCCACATGCCGCCCCGGCAGTGGCTCATGGCTGCTGCACCCGGCTGGGGGCATGTGGCGGCGGTGGCACGGGGCTGGCTGGCTGCAGCAGCTGCAGCCCAGCCACTCCAGCTCCGCAACGTGCACCTCCACCCCCAACACCCCCTCTGGCACCCCTCCGGTGCCCTCGCGCCCTGAGGCCACCGCCTACCTGGCCTCAATGGGCGCGCCAGCCCTGGGACCACCTCTCACCATATGTGCCCCGGAGAGAGCTGAGATCAGCCAACAAACATCTACTGGTGGGCCTGGGCCCCAGGAAGGCTAGACTGGCCTCGACCAGGACCAGGGCTTTTTCAGTCCTGGCTCTGGCCTGGTGGAATTGTCTATCATAGGACATATGGTCCTGCCAGGATCTTCTATCATTCCAGCGGGCCTGCAAGACTGAGATGTTCCACCAGGCATATGGTTGAGGCCAGTCCAATAGTCATCTGGAAAGCCTCCCAACTGGCCTCCTGTCGGGGGGGAGTGTGATCATCTGGCCACTATATGAGTTACAGCTTGACTGAAAGGCCTGTTCCCCTTCCTTTTTTGTTCACCCCTTTGTGTATTATTGGCAGGGATGGGGTGTAAGATTGCTGCCTGGGGGTGGTGTTAACAGGAATTCTGTGGTTTTATTGAAGTTTTAATGTAAATTATGTTTTACTGTTGTAACCCGCCCTGAGCTCGCTTGAGGGGAGGGTGGGATAGAAATGTAATTAATAAATAAAATACATAAATGAAATTACTAACCGAGGCCAACCCTGCTTAGCTTCAGAGATCTGATGATATCAGGATTGGCATAATAATACAAAATATAGACAGAAATAGTTAGTTTTGAGTCAGGACCACCTTAAAGACCAACAAGATTTTCAGGGTATAAGCATTCATGAGTGACTCTCAAAAGCTTATACACTAAAGATCTTGTTGGTCCTTAAGGTGTCACTGGACTCAGATTTCACCGTTCTAGTTCAAACCAACATGGCTAACCACCTGAAAGTATATACAAGAAAACTACATGACTACTAAGAAAACTGCAGTGAGAAGATCAGGAAATGGATAGGAGCCACACAATGGATCCAAACTTTTATTGAAACAACCTGTGCATTAAGGTAGGGTGGACTTAATGGCTTGGTTCCCTCAGGAAATCTCCTCTGACTGAAGGGATTTCTATCATTGGAGTGGGACTTCCTTAACTTTCTCCTCCTGTTGTAGCTCAAAATGACACCCACAATGCAGCTCCTGCTGGACAGAGAACCCCAGGAACAACATGGAGGGGAGCTATAGGCCTGTAGCGGGAGGAGGAGAATTGGTGAAAATTGCCCATCCCTTTCCATTGGTAGAGATTTTCTGCTGGATCCAACCCATTTGTTCCAGAGGGTTGCTTGCTATGTTGCTATATTAAACTCATCTCTGAAAAATGAGATTGTATTTCTTTTCAGGTTCAAATGCCAAACACGCTTTTCAAACTCAATTATCTTCCTGAGGTACATGATGCAGATATGTACTTCAGTAGAAAGCTTGGCTAGGTTGTCCACTTGCTACCATTATATATTATTGGTAAGCTGCTCTGTGTAATCATTTCTCATAGTTTCTAGGTTTCTTATGCTTCAGTAACACTGGGCTGACTCATTTTTCAAGTGAATTGAGATCCACTTTGACTCTTTTCATCACGTGTTGGATTTGAAGTGGAGAGACCAGATTCAAATCCTTGTTCAGCCATGAAGCTTGTTGGG
The DNA here is from genome assembly GCF_028583425.1 of Eublepharis macularius. Taxonomy (NCBI): domain Eukaryota; kingdom Metazoa; phylum Chordata; class Lepidosauria; order Squamata; family Eublepharidae; genus Eublepharis; species Eublepharis macularius. Next base: position 95,089,022 of record NC_072793.1, on the reverse strand, counting down.
TGACCTTGAGGCAGACACTGTTTATTTAGAAGATTTCCGTGCTACCTCTAAAAGCAGCTAACATGAAAAAGAAATAAATAAAACCATGGGAGACACAAGTTAAAACAATGTATATGAAATAATTCAATAAAACTAATCCTCCAAGCAATAAAACCATCCTGCTTTGCCTATATATTTCCTCAAAAAAACCCACAGCCAATAAAATCAACATCTCAACAGCTTAAAACCATCATAGAAGCACCAAAGCAGGTCATAAAAACATCACAAACAGTACGAGAATGTGGGCCGACTTCATAAAAATAACCAACTCTAAAAGAAGAGATTAAAATATGGCTATGTACACTATACATTTTATCTGTTTTAGACTAATTTAATCATCATGCCTTTTCCCAAAGAAACAAGGGAATTCATTACTTAATGAAAGGACTACAAATTCTCTTAGTGATCCCTAGCAAATCCTTTCCATAGTTACACCAATATACATTGATAGTGTAGATATGCTCTTTCACCTAAACTTACTTCACAGAGGTGTTATAAAGATAAAATAGGGGAACATCATCTTCTTGAGCTCCTGAGGGGAAAGTGGGATATAAATCAATGGGTAGATAGGTCTTATTCCTCTCTGAGTGAACATTTAACATTTCCTGAGTGTACAAGTAGCCCAGTCAATGGGATTATGGGATATTCCTCCAGGGAACAGAACCTAGTGGAAGCAGTGATCTCATCAAAGTCTGTAATTAGTGGGCTCAGAACGGAAACTTGCTCTCAAAGAATGCTCATCAACTCTGAGCCAATTCTAAATCCAGCTGAGGGCAGTTCACTCTCCAGTAAGAGGAGGGTTAATAGAGAGGGGTTGAAAGAATGTGAGTAAGATCTACTTTTCTCTGTGAGAAAAATCAGTGCTGCTTCTTGGCTGACTTTTAGCAGCTCCATCCTTTCCCTAATCCTTGTATTTTGGCTGAGCTGTGGACTGTGGAAGAGGGAAAGGCAAAGCTCAGAGAAAATTCTGTTAGCAATCATGAGAGCTAGGGTTTCTTGTATGAGGGGTATGGAATAAGGTGAGATGCCTCTAGTTTGAGGCAACTGGTTATGTACAGGGTAGAAGACTACCCTACATTACACATTGTACTCTAATGAGATCCTCTATGAATTCAATGGTTCTTTGCATTTGGGATGGGGCTAGTCTTTGTCTATACAGAGCCAAAATAACTTAAACCAGCCCTTTCTAGAACACTGATATTTTTCTTCTGTATGTAATCATCTCTACCCACATTGCCCTGATGACTTTTCAGTATGCCTGCTGCCTTTTCTCAGCCTGTTCTCCCGTTGCTTAACCCAAGAGAACAGTAACCGAATGCAGTATTTGAAGTAAGAACAAGCTGCTGATTTATAGAAGAGTCTTTTCTGCTGTCATTCTCTTTAATACAGCCCAACATTCAACTTCCTTTGCTGTTGCTACTGCTAAGATTGAAGTTAGCGATGTCATTAGATTCGGGGCGGGGGGGGGCAAGGGTATTCTATAGCCAGGGCTTTTGTTTTTTCCTCTGATCTTTCAAGCAAAGTGAAGCACGTAGGGTTTTTTGTGAGGTAGTCACTGTTACTGTGTACTGGCTCCTGGCGGCGGGGGGCTCTTCTAAGTCTTGAGGGATGACGGTTGGAAATTAATGCAACCATATATGTGAGTAGTACCAGTACCTTTTTTAAAAAAGACGTTGGGAGTAAGTATCATATGGATGGAAGACTTGGAACAATAACCAGCTAGGAACATCAGTTCAGAGCAGACAGAGTGGAAATACTGACATAAGGCCTATGGTGATACATACATTGGACCTCAGTCCTCTTTCTTTTCTGACCTATATATGCCAACTTCATTGTTTGCACTTACTGAGGATACCCAGTGCCTTCCAGCATGATCACATTTTTGCACACTTTCTTTTTAAAATCACACATTATTCTTGCTTCTTTCATACAGTCTGCACATCTTCCCTTGGCATTAACCTTTTCTTCCAGGATATTTCATTTTCCTAGCATTATTAATGGCAGTATTTTGTATTGGAGGAACATATCACCCTCCCCCCTCCCCCCCCCACACACCCTGATATAGTACACTCATGGCTGTTCTGATTGTTATGTCACAAGCATCCCCTGGATATTTTTAATGATTTGACTAGTGCTAGATGGATGATACCATTCTCCCCTACCCCCTATAAGTTATTTGTGAACTTTAAAAAAAGTTTTAAAATTGTTTGGAGGCTGCTTTCTTCATGAATAGAGACTACACACACCACCGCCACTTGCAGAAAAGCCCAACGTCTGGTGACTGTAAGACTCAGATGTTCCGCATATGGTGACTGAGGCGAGTGGGCCGTGAAACCGGCCTCCTGCCATGGGGGGGGGGTCTACCCCCTGTTCTGTTAACATCTAATAGTTGGCCATCCAGCCCCACGGATTGCTGTTTGGGTTGTGCAATATGTGTGCTACTGTCTTTTAGAAATTGTATTATATATTTATTGACATTTTATCTGGTTTTAAATCAGCATGTTTATGTATTTTATATATGTTGTATTCTGCTCTGAGCCTATTTGCACATTAGAAATATAATAAATAATAATAATAATAGAATTATTATATTCTTTTAAAAATGGGATTTGTCATGCCTTCTCTACTCTGAGCTAGCCTTTTTTATACTAAGTTATCCAACCTCAGCCCAGCTATTTCCTGCAATAAGGCTAGCCTCCTCCTCCTCCTCCTCCCAGTCTATTATCTATAGATGGGATATCTTATTGTGGTTGATGAAGAAGAACTAGAAAGAATTATTGCACTATGAGTAAAATACAGTAGGAATACTCTTGGACTGATAGGTGGGATGGAAAGGCCTTAGACTTGGGTGTTCTTCATCTTGCCCCACTAATCCATAGCTTTCCATGGGTAGTGGAAATACTGTGACTGTTCTTTTTCTCCCCAGACTGAGTAACCTTCCAGTGTTTCAAACAACTGCACAGCTGGGGGAAGGGTCTTCTGCCATGTTATGAGAACAGCCAGCATCTTTCAAGCCGCCTTGCTAATGGTGAACCAGGTCCAGGGAACTGCAGTGCTACCATGGAGTCGATCATTGGCCTTAAGCAAGGGCTCCCCCCCCCACACACACACACACACAAGCTGCAATGACGATGATAATACAGACTTCTGTACTGAAACTGAAAAGACGAAAAGTGGCTTGTGATTTGGTATGGGCATCTGCTGTACACAAAAAAAGATCCACTGGGCACACACAAAACTTTGAGTGCGCCTAAAGCCTTTCGTTGGCTCCTGAAGTGCTCTGAACACCCTAAAAATGCTGTCTTTGTTAGGACAGTGGCATTAGCAAGCACAAACTGGGCACGATGAGGGATTTACTGCTTAGCGCAAGCCTCCTGCCTGTGATCACAAAGGTTTTGCTCTTTTGTATCATCCTAAATAATTCCCCATTAGATGTCCTCTCCTATCCTCTCTCACAGACTATACAAAAGCCTCTTTATAAATATTTAGGTTAGATTTCCACTGCCACAGATCATCTTTACTGCTTTTCCCTTCCATTTGTCAGTGTCTTTTAAAAGAGGCAAGCCTGAGACACAGCTTGACGGTGCAGTCGCACTAGACCTGCGAACAGAGGGGGCTGCTGTTTCTCACATTTATGCTAGAAGAATGTCTGTGAGTTAGCAGAATTGCACAGTCTGTTGTTGTTTTTTCCTTTCTCACATCCCTAGAAATGCAAGCAGAAGGTTGAAAACAAAACCTAAAAGATTTTTCTTGAGGCAGTTAGCAGCACACCACTGCCACTGAAGTGGGGGTGCTGAGAGAAGGAAATGAGTCCTGGAGCAGTCTATCTCCTGCTTTCCCATTTTAATGTACTTATGTAAAGTTCCAAGAGAAACATGAGAAGGTTTGCAGAGAACTGGAATCCTCAGGCTGTGAACATTCTTAGCTCATTTGTGCCATTACGAATCATCCCTCCCACTCTTCTGCCATCGACGGTCACGCTCGCTCCTTGTGTCTTGTTCCTAACAGAATGGTAAACAATTGAGGATGGAATGGTGTACTTCATGTATGAGGCTGTATGTGGTCCCCTCAAGCATATTCAATAGCCCTTTTTCCTGCCTTCTTTAACAGCATACAAATTGTCCAATTACCCCAGTGTTTTGACTGCATTTCTTAACACCTGGTAGGGGTACCTAGAAGCCCTATTGGCCTTCCCATTTTTTTGTCCTCAGAGAGACTGTTCTGGCATTCTTGTTAGCTTGCATCTATTCTCTTTTGGCCTTTGAACAAGCTTTTGTTCCCACCGTTCCTCACATCTTTATATTTGGTCTTTACCACAAATGTAGTTTTTCTGCCACTAATACCTGCTTCCAGATACTTAATGAAGATATAAAGAAACTGAGACCTAACCCTGATCTCTGGTACGTTCCTTCTTTTGTTTGATGCATCAGTGGTAAACATTATACTGTAACCATGGGATTGTCCCTGGAAGCACATCTGAGCTCAATGGAAGTGGGAAACATTAATTTCTCTTAAGAAATGAGTTTAGATAACAAGCTGCATCTAGAGTGGGTACATTCCAAGCCAACCCAGATTAATTTGACCCATGGCATTCACTTTGGGTGCTCTCAAAATCATAGGCTATTGCAGTGTCCAGCTTCTACTCAGCTGCTAATTCTGTAATTATAGAAAAATAAAATGTGTTAAATTCACCAGCAAGATTTATTCCCAATAATCCCCTTGTGCTAGTTTTGGCTCAGGCTTCCATTATCTTCTAACAATTCAGAGCTGGTTCTTTTCTCTTCTTTTTGTAGAGCAGATGCATTAGATTTGCAGGGCAATGATGGTCAAAGATCACTGTCCATCCCTGGATGGAAAATACCTTACTTCTTCAGATCAGGTCTTCTGATCCCCAATATGCTCTCACTGGAAAAAACATTGTGCCCCATGAAAAACAGCATTTTCCTGACTAATACATCATCAAAATGTATGTGATATACAGGGTTTTTTTTCTGATGCCTAAGGTATTAGCATAGCACAGAGGACTGGGGATGCAACCAGAAAGGGTAGTGCAAGTGAAGGAAAGGGGAAACATCCAGTGTTAATTGGCATTTGGTAATTCAATTTAATTGTTGCCCCATTGAATGGACAAGCTAGCAAAACAACAGCCACTCATACAATGTTGTATATATTTGGCTACTGAAAACTCAGGGCTACGTCACAGTCTTTTAGGGCTACACAGCAGATGCCTTCCATGTACAATATGAATTCAATAAACATGTTTATATATGGTGGTGGAAACTGCCATAAAGTCTCAGCCAACTTGTGATGAACCTTTAGGGTTTTCAAGGCAAGAGGTGTTCAGAGGTAGTTTGCCATTGCCTGCCTCTTCTATAGAAATAATATGGATAGAATCATCAGGCAGCCAGGACAGGCAGTCATGGACACTTAAAGACAAATCTGAGTTTGCAGTTGCATAATGTGTGAAATGGCCCTTATGCTATGTCTGCAGAAATCTCTTACTGCCTGCATTCTCTGCTTCCCCCACTGCTGCATATTGGAAATATTTTGGTGCCATTTATAACAGTCTCTCAAAATTATTTTTGAATTTTCCATTTCCAAGTGATGTCAAACTAACTTATTATATATCTTCAAATGTTCAAATTTTTGCATTCTTAGAAAACTAGACCCTCTAGATCTAGATGCTTTGTACTTGCATAGAATCTGTAAGTCATTTCTGTTCATCATCTTCTTGCTGCACTCTATGGAATTTCACTATGGTTTTCAATTTTAATGGGACTTTGGATGAACATAGAACATTTCTGAAATACAGAAAAACAAAGATGGCAGCTGCTCATTCAAACAGTAGGTCTTTGTTTTTCCTCTGGTAAAGATGGCTAAGACATAACAAGGTGTGAGGGATCTCTTATGAATGTGGCTTTGGCGTCATTCCAGATAGTCATGACAGTTGAAATCAATGGGACTTAAGTTTGTGGAAGTCAATGTCTCATTGCTTTCAACAGTATCCAAGCATAACTCTCTTCCTCCCATGCGTTTACATCCAATAAACTCAAAAGTTTGAGAAATAACTGCAGTCAGGAAACCATCTGTGTGTCCTGAGTTTTAATGTAATCTAGATCTTGTGTTTTGACTATCCATTCCTATGCCACCTTTCCTCTAAAAGTTTGGGTTAAAGGCATAGGTTTTCCCTCCCTCACAACTATATAATTATGCTAAGTGAGAACAACCAGGCTGAGATGAATCAGTGAGCTTTATGGTTAAGTGTGGATTCAAATCTAGGTAACTCTCCAGTTGTAATTTAATATATCAACCATTATATCTCCAGTTCTACAGTGTTAGGTCCAAAAAGATAGTTTAGAAGTGAATCCTACTTTTAAAAGTCTGAGAACTGATGTATTAGAGAAATGACACTGCTATTTATGTGAACTTAACAAATACAGTTTTTGGTGGGGTAAAGATGGTTGAGGAACTGGTTCAAGAGCTTAATTTATGGATGCAGTCTGTTCTTATTCTGCATGGCCCCTGCTTGCATATATGGCAAAAGTACTGAAAGGCACTAGAGTGGAAAGTAGTCTCGCCAGCTGAACACAATCTTCCTGCTTAGTTAGGGTTGCTAATAATCCTCTGGCCTATTTCTGTCCCTTTTACAGAGGTTTGATATGGCAAGATCAGAAAGGGAAGCATCTCCAGGCATGGAGCTAAACAATATCATCTGCTAATTTCTGGTAGGTAGCCATATTGGACTGCAATAGAACAGCAAGATTTGAGTCCGGTGGCACCTTAGAGACCAACAAGATTTTTAGGATATAAGCTTTTGAGAGTCAAAGTTCCCTTCACGTACAAGGAGGAGTGGAGATCCCTGAGCCTTTACATTCCAATCAGGAGGTAGGAGGGATGAATACAATGTTTCCAAAAAAGTAACACGTTACAAACCCTGAAAACATGCAGGGATAAGGTCAGTATAGAATTCAGTCACCGTATGTGTATAGAATTCAGTATAGAATTCAGTATAGAATTCAGTCACCAGATGATCTCGTCATATGCAATTGTGATCCTCATCGGTTACAGCTGGTCAATTGCCATACCGGCAGCACTGTTTCGCTCTCCTAAGGACTTTGGAATAACTTGTTTGATATACGGTGACTGAATTCTATATTGGCCTTATCCCTGCATGTTTTCAGGGTTTGTAACGTGTTACTTTTTTGGAAACATTGTATTCCTAACCTTTATTACACTCTAAGGGTAATTTTGTTTCCGTCTTGGGCGTGCTTTTTGTTTGTTGTCGGTGTATTTTGCTGAAGCTTATTACCCCCCCCCTTTTTTGGTTACTGGTAGGAGGGATGAAACAAAGAAGGGAGTCAGGACATAAAGGTGCAGTGTTACAATGCAGTTTGAATAGAGCAGAAATTAGCATCTGTAGTGAGCCTCACCCCCACCCCCCACCCCAGGGTGGAGTGGGGTGCCATTGTTCTGAACTTGTTAATGAACTCAGGTTCAGCAATCTCACCTTGTAATCTGCCTTTGAAGCTTTTTTGTTTGAGGACAGCCACTTTTAGACCAACAATGGAATGTCCTAGAAGATTAAAAATGTTCTCCTGCAGTTTTTTGAATGTTGTGATTTTTTTAACATAGATTTATGTCCATTTATTCTTTTGCATAGGCACTAACCTGCTTGTCCAATGTTAGTCCAGTTAGTCCATCTGAGCCCATCTGTGGGAAGGTCGGGGTATAAATCGAATAAAATAAATAAAATTCTCTGCTAGTTGGTGAAGATCAAAGGGTCAGCTACAGGAGCCAGTTGGCAATCCTATGTTTAATCCAGCTCTAGTTACCGATTACTATAGCCACCTCTGGAGACAAGGATGCTGCAGGTGTGAGCATCCAGAGGCTCATACCTCTTCCCAAACAGTTCCAAACAAAACCTGTATTTATTTTCAGAGGTTGTAGTTAGACACATTGGTAAAACGCAAAATCCAAAATCAAAAGCCATTTCATACTTCTTATTAAGCAAAGTGTACAAGTTCTCCAGAATTCTCTATCAGGATGGATGTTAAAAACCAAAAGGGGAGCTGGGAGATGCTTCAGGTCTTCATCTTGAGGCTTCTCAGCTTACTCTAATCGAATCCATTTGGTAGTACAGGATGCAGACAGGAGGCCTTAAGATCACGGCTGAAATGTTTTTTTTTCTCTAGTCCCTACCCCTGTTCTTTGTTTCTGAACATCCAGTCTGTTGGAAATTTCTGTAGACTGCAAACGCTTGCACACCATATTGTTATTTTGTTTAGTTTTCATCAAAGGTACGACATGGCTTTTGCTTTTAATTCTTTCCTGTCTTGTTCTGCTTTTCAGTATCCAGGTAGCTATTTCCAGGGCTTCTCCATGTTTGGAGCAGAGCACTAAAGTATTCCCTTGAGTATTACCTGGAAGGTTTATTGCTACTTGACTCGTTCATGAAAATTCCCTGTTCTGTTTTCTTCTTGCATGTTTGGCTCCTCCTGAGCCCTTCTGCCTCCAGCTCTCTTGTGTCATAGCTTGAATGCCTTCTGCTAGCCTTAGCTTCACTCTGCATACGGGTGCCTCAGCCTCTCTTTGCTCCTGACTTCCCATCTCTCACATTTCAGTGTCACTTTCTAACCCTGGCGGTGTTCTCAGCCCCCGTGTAGCCATGCAATCTGTCTGTCTTGGTTTTCCTCTTTGGAAGAATCTAAGCTAGCTGCACCGTAATGAGGCTGCTCCCCAGAATGAACAGACTGCAGTTTAGCACTTCCTCCCACCGTTCTTTTTATTCACACAGTTTATTCTCAAAGCTTTCCAGAATTCTGGCTCACTTGCAGGATTGTTTCATGCAAAGGTCTCTGTTCCCTCCAGCTCTGTGGGAGCTCCTGTAAAGTCAAGCTTCATGTCCTTGATCAAGAGCAGGAGAAAAAACTTCCTTTTTTTTCAGTCACTGTATCATGACCATTAAGCAATAAGAAATCTCATGAAAATTCTGTTGAAGATCAAAATGACTGATGCAGTTGAAGGCAGAGCTGCTAGACCACTAACGGTTGCATAAAAAGAGATGTTTCAGAAGCAGCAGATAGTTTGGCAAGGGTGAGAAGGGTGGCTGAAATGATTAGTGGTCCAGGAGCAGTGTTCTCTTTTGTACCTGGATACATAAGAGAACAGAGATGCTGCCATCATATTGCTGCCTTCCGCTGTTCACCTAGAGGTTATGTAGGATGCTCTCAGCATACATGACAGTGTTCATGGCATCAGCCACAGCACTTCTTTACTTTATTGTTATGGCATGTATATTGTCTTTCATGGGACCCAAGGAATTCCAGGTCTCCCATCCAGCCACCAACCAGATCTGGACCAGCTCAGTAAGAGAAAGGGGGCTACCAACTGTTCCCTGGGATACTTGTCACAAATGTTGCTTCTTCCAGAAAGAGGCACCCAGTTACAGTTCTCCTGCTACTTTTTCTGATGGTGGTTTCAGCTACCATAATGAGGGCAAGGAGGAGGTGTAGGAGAGGGGGAAAGGAAGCAGATCCAGAGCCAAGGAGAAGGAGCCAACAGATGGGTGGGTAGGAGAGAGGGAAGTTGCTACTTGAACAGGTTATGAGGGGAGACCAATCCTAAATTGTAGGGGGAGCACCCAGCAGGAAGTAGGAAAAACAGAGCCAAAACCAGAAAAAGTGGAAGGATGAAATTTCCCATACTCTGCAAGTTCTCATGGGTACCTTTTTTGTTCTCATCTAACAAGTGTACAACATTACATTGAACTTCCCAGGGAGGAGTTCCTTCATTACACAGAGAATATCCTGAATGCATCAGTTTAGCACAAGCATCTGCTGTAATCCATGAGGCCTCTTCTCATTAGCATGTGAGCATCATATATTCTGTGCATGGGCTGCACACCACATAGTTTCCCTCATGTTTCCAAAGAAACAGGGCAGATTGGCCATTATGGCCACCAGGATTTTTCCTGCCACCTCACCTGGGCTGAGTCAGCCCAGCAGCAAAAAGGGCAGTGTCTGGCCAATCCAAGCCAAGCATGGTGCTGGGAGGGAAGCACATGGCCTGACTGTGCTACATTCAACACCAAGAAGGCCCAATCCAGCCAAGCCCCACACAGCCTGGGAAAGGCAGCACTCAACTGAGTCAAAGGGGAGTGGAGCTGGCTGACAAGGTATGGAGGATGCCAGGGCACCTCCCTTCTTCTAGATGATTCTTTCTCCATCCCTCCTTTGGGAGACAGGGCTGTAAGCCTTGGGTTACTTTTCTAGGGCTGCTTTTTCCCTCCCAGTTAACCCCTACAAGAAAAGCCACTGGATATATGATTTAAATCAAAGGCTTAGAAACCAGATAGGGAGTCTGGTCAGAGCAGAAGAGGTTAATTTTGGGTAAGACCTTATCAGAATCTGTTCTAAGTGTCTTAAATTATCCCCATAATATGTGTCCCAATGGCAAAGGAAGTGTACTAACTTCAGCATTGCTTTTAATCTACACACAAGCTAACCTGTATGTCAGCATCTACATAAAGTTGGATCTGTGTTTAATGGGCTGAGACCTACAAAGTTTTTCTTTGTCCATGCCTCTGTGGTGGGCTGAGTCATTCATTTCTCATTATATTTCAGCAGCTAGTATTGGAAATTGGAAATTAAGACTGACAGTCAGAATGCGACCAAGTCATATTTAACTCTTGTAGCCTTCACTCTGCTATCTTTGTATGCAAGGAGCTTTTTGTAGTAGTAGTAGTAGTAGTAGTAGTAGTAGTAGTAACCTTATTTAGTCCACCTTTTTCTCTGAGACTCAAGACAGATTACACAGGGTAAATTAATATGATCAATGGTTGGGACATTCAAGCAAACAATCAATATAGTACAGATTGCACAAATTTGAAAAACAAGCAAAGGTCCAAAAGTGAGCTGAAACAATGCTGAAACAAAAATAAGCAATTTAACATGACATATTAAACAATGTGGAAACTACTCAGTAGGAGCAGAATTGCAGCTACAGACAGTACACAGTAGTATAATCTACAATCCCTATCACTTTACCAGTGCATCTTTTTGAAACCACTTTGTTACGACCCTTTCTTTCTCTTAGGTAGATTTTCCCTTTACTCTTTCTCTTACACCCTCTGGGTAGATTGCTGCCACCAGGAAAATTATATTCCAAGATATTTTATTTAAATTTCCCCTTTAGTAATATGCCCAAGCGTCAGGCTCCTTCGTGGTACTTTGTGGCCCTGAGGAAAGGAATGGGATATAAGAATGACAGATACTCTGGGATATTAAAAAAAACAAAGTAAACTTTTATTTTTATAAGAAGCGTATCAGTTTAATCTTATTTCTAAAACCTGATGGTTTCAAAAGAGTAGTTCTCAATTCTTAAAGTTATTTAAATCCTGTCACACAGATCTTCTCTAAGGCTTCACACACAGTTTGCCTGTTTTTGATATTAATTTCTCTCTCAATTACAAGTAAGACCTTTTCTTAGGTGCACACACAGTTTGCCTGCTTTTCCCTGACTGAATGTTCTTTCACAAACACACAGTTCAGGCTACCACACAGGTTATATTTCTGTCAGAACTACTTTAAAATATTCAAGCTGCACACAGCTTGCCTGCTAAATCCAGACTAAATATTTTTCTCAGACATGTTTAAACATGCTAAGGCTGCACACAGCTGGCCTCTCTTGCCCTGACTGAATCTTTTTTCTCCACTCTCAGTCTAAAACTGCATTCACTCCGCCCACACTCTCAGGGCCAAGCTACAAGTGACAAATGACACTTGAATGGCAAGTGTATTTCTCCCTGTTCACTTGCCCTCCACTCAATCCACTTGCCGTTCAAGTGTCATTCATCACTTGTAGCTTGGCCCTAAGCCATCAACCAATCATATCACTCACTCATCCCTCTCTTTCACCCCCACTCTTCATCTATACCACACCAAACATTTAAAGACACACACATTTACTTAAAATCATTACACACTTCCATACAGAACAGCCTTCCCAGTGGTGGAGAGTCCTGTCAAGTTATAGCTGAGGGCCAAGCTACAAGTGACGAATGACACTTGAACTGCAAGTGGATTGAGTGGAGGGCAAGTGAACAGGGAGAAATACACTTGCCATTCAAGTGTCATTCGTCACTTGTAGCTTGGCCCTCAATTATGGCAACCCTACTAAGGTTTTCAAGGCAAGAAACTAATAGAGGTGGTTTGCCATTGCCTGCCTCTGCGTAGCAACCATTGTCTTCTTTGGAGGTCTCCCATCCAACTACTAACCAATGCCAACCCTATTTAGCCTCCAATATCTGATGAGATTGGGCTATCCAGGGCATGGCACAGACCTTCTATCTGTGTAAAAAGCTCTCCTCTTTTTGGTCTCAACCATTTGCAGGGTGGTACCTGCAGAAGGCCCTGTTCAGATGAGCAAAGCTTCCATGGTAGACCATAAGGAGAGACATAATTATGTAGATATGAGGGGGAAATGCCATGAAGGGCTTTGTAAGTGATAGCCAAAAACCATACAACCCTCACATACACATATCCTTGCAGGATGAATTACTGCAATCCAGGAAAAGCTTTCCCACTTGATTCTGCTCTTTGCAAAAACCAAGCCATTAAATTTCACCTCTTAATGAATGATCATGTAATCAAGCACCCACCACTTTGCCTTCGAAAGAGACAGCAAGCGTCCTTCAACCAGCAGCTATTACAGATAGCCAAAACTGGAGAGTTCTCTGTTTATTGGCTCTCCTTCGTCTTGCCAGGACCAACAACGGCAGGACCCTGGACAGAACACCTTGGGGAAGGCCAAGCTAGAGCTAACCTAGGAGCACCATAGGCTACAGAGCAAACCAAAATAAAACAGAAGTCCACTCCAGTGGCTCCGTAAAGGCTAACAGCATTTATTTCCAGCATGAGCTTTCCATGAGTCAAAGCTCACTTCCTCAAATGTAATAAACAGAAAATTGTTTTCCTTATATTTCTCAGGAAAGTTACAGATTGGGAGGGAAGAAAGAGAGGAACTGAGCAGAAGGGGACCTGGTGTCATAAATCAGGTGTGATTCTCTGTGTAAAAGACTAGAATGGATTTGGCTGTTGCACGTAACAGGTGATGGGAGAGGTCCTAGCTCTCTCATGAGGTAAAAATAATTGTAATGAATTGGGATAAACTACATCAAGGAAGTGGTCTAAAGTGTGGGAAATGTAAAAGGTTACACTAAAACAAGATGTTAAGAACAGTCAATTAAAGTTTCTAAAAAGTGAGTTCTGTTGAGTTATTAGAAATTATAATGAAATTAAAGAGCAGACCACTTGGAATGCTATTGTAGCTGGTCAGAAACCCACTAGAAACTGTAGTGCTGCTTCAGAAAAGGTATATTCTTGGCCCAACTTCCTTGGAGGAGGCCACTTTCAGCGGTGTTTCTGGAATCTGCAGACACTTCTCTTGAGGAACCTAGATCTGACTCAAGGGCTGGTATGATGATGAAGGCAGCATGCCAAGAGCTATGGGATTTTCTGGAGAGGAATGTTTCCTTCCTGAGGCCATCAAGAAGGAAGCATTCCTACTTGCAGGTGTTGAAGGAAAGCCAGTCCCTGGAGATTCTTCTCCACTCATGACCTGCAGAAGAATCATAGACTCATAGGGTTGGAAGATACTGCCAGGGTCATCTAGTCCAACTCCCTGCACAACGCAAGAAATTCACAACTACCTCCTCCACACACACACAGAGTGACCCCTGCTTCATGCCCAGAAGATGGCAAAGCACCATCAGGATCCCTAGCTGAACTGGCCTAGGGAAAATTGCTACCTGACTCCAAGGCAGTGATTGGCATTACCCTGGGCATGTAAGAAGGGGCCATGAGAACTAAGCACTGATGTAACCCATTCTTGCCCTCCCCCTTACGATCTGCCTAGGTTCACAGAATCAGCATAGCTATCAGATGGCCACCTAGCCTCTGCTCAAAAACCTCCAAAGAAGGAGAGCCCACCACCTCCCGAGCAAGCCTGTTCCACTGAGGGATCACTCTGTCAGGAAGTTCTTAATGTTTAGCCAAAAACGCTTTTGATTTAATTTCAAGCTGTTGGTTCTGGTCCAACCTTCTGGGGCAACAGAAAACAACTCTGCGCAATCCACTATATGACAGCCCTTCAAGTACTTGAAGAAGGTTCCCTGATGAAGACTTTGTGAAGGGGCCCTCCAGCCCCTGTGCCCCAGTATCCCTTCTCTGTTAAAGAAGAATCCACCATTTGGGCCTTGATATAATGCCTACACATTTGCAAAACTGACACTTTTCAGCAGAGGAAGAATTTCATTCCCACTAGACAGGTTGGTCTTCCCTCAGCAAAACAAATGGGTGAATCTTCCTCCTCGCAATGATTTCTGAGAAGAATGGAGAGGACATTCACCATATATGTACACAAGAAGGAGGAACTGCAGCCACCATGTGAGAGGCCAAAAAATACGCAACAACAGTTCCTGCTACTCCATCCGTGCCAGGAAGATAGGGCAAGGCCTGTCAGGAGGCTCTCCATCTATCACCTTATCAACTGACTGCTGGAACAAGGCGAATGTGTGAATCAGTTCAAAATGTCAAGTGTCTGTTGCATGTAGTGAGGCAGTTGCAGAGGACTCTTGCTTCTGACTCTCTGTGCCTTATCAGAAGGGCTAGATGTGAAAATGTGCTTGTGGACATGCTTGATCTGCTGAAGGAAGGACACCAAGCAGAAATAGCCATAGGGTCTCATAGCATGCTTCACTTGCTCCCGTTCCCAGGTCAGCATGTGAGGCCAATGAGCTAATTCTGGCCGCCTTGTCTCCTTATTAGGTCCATAAACTAGTGGGGCATTTCATTAAGGGAATGCTAATGGCAGTCAGCATGTTCAGATATTATTGTGCAACAACACCTAAGGGATACAGAACAACATACTGCTACACAGAAAAATTCATGCATCACTCAGGAACTAAGGGTTGGTCTAGATGAACCAGCACATTTCTCTTATTCATACACAGTCCCAGGATGACTTGTAGTGTGAGAGGAAAAGGCTGGAGGCAGGACATTTTTTGAAAAGGGAGATCTGAAAATGGTCTAAGAGAGTGGCAACACTTCTTACGGTGCAGACATATTCCTTTTTCCCACTGCTGCTTCTGTTCAAGCAAGGTTTGAAACCATGCAAAACCCTGTAAAAACATGGTTTGCAAGATTGAAAAAGTGATGAATGTACACACCTTGAGCAATCAACCCTCTTTCAAACTGCCTTCATCTCTATCATCCAGCTCTAACCTAAACTCACCGTATTTCATTTAGTGCATAATGTAAAGAATGTCTAGAACTAGTATGTTCTACACAACTCTCCCACCAGTTTTATTAAAGTTCAAGAAAAAATAGAATTTATTAGTAACATGAGAAAGATAATATAGAGAGATCATTGTATTGCTCATTGCAAAAGCCAACACTGACAACTTTTCAGTAAATCTGCCTGTTTTGAAAAGAGAAGCAGAATTATGCAGCCCCAGATACTAAAATATCCATCAGACATGCTTGGGCATGAATATCTTCTCCCCCAAGAATAGCAGTAGCTAATAGACACAAAAATTTCCAAATCCATATTTTCTGTAATCACCGTTAGATAACAATGCATGACAAAAATGTATTTGGTTTTTATTTTATTTTATTCACTGCCTTTCTCACTGAGGCCCAAGGCAGATTTAAAAATATT
Source organism: Eublepharis macularius (assembly GCF_028583425.1). Taxonomy (NCBI): domain Eukaryota; kingdom Metazoa; phylum Chordata; class Lepidosauria; order Squamata; family Eublepharidae; genus Eublepharis; species Eublepharis macularius. The sequence continues at coordinate 95,073,266 of NC_072793.1, read as the reverse complement.
GTTTAAAGTTTTATTAGATAGCAGAAGACAGTCAATAAACAGTGCAGTAGGACTAGGATTACAGAACTGGGGTGGGGAGAGAGAAAGAGAGAGAGAGAGAGAGAGAAGGCTTAACATAAAGAAATGGCTTACAATTGATGGAAGGCAAGACTGTACAAACAAGGTGGTACATACAATAAACATTGCAATAGACTACAATCCTATCAGTATATCTAATAGTGAACCTGGCCCCATCTGTAGATACGTTAATCCACAGATGTGAGGCAGGTAGAGAAAGGGGAGATTTTCCCAGGTTTGCAAAAAATTCTAAAAACTTACCCAGAATGGAATAGGATTAATGCCCCCCAAGGAACCTCTTTGGGCTGGCACAGTGCCTCCACTGACACCACCAGTCCCACCATCACTGCCTTTTCTCAGCAGCCTCTGCAGCAATGATACTGTTGGGGGGGAGCCAGCAGTGATGTGTGGGGGGAGGAGGGCCCACCATCTACTATGCTGCCAGGAAAGGAACCATCCTCTGCTGTGGACCTCCCCTTGCCTCCTTTCAAGGTACCCAACATATCCCCTCTACTGCAGCCACAAGAGGGGAGAAGGGAAGAGCTACAGTGGGTCGGATTCCAAATAAGTGATGAGGGAAGATATTGAGAAAGAAAGAATTATAGGGGTGGGGGACGGAGAAAGTGAGAGAGAATGACAGTAGATGTGGGGAGAGGGAGAAAACGGGAGAGAAAGAATGGCAGTAGAAGTAGGGGATGGAGAAAGAAAGTGGTACTAGTCATTGGGGGACAGATAAAGAGAAATAGAATGAGAAAAACAGCGGGGAGGGAGAAAGAGAGAAAGAGTAACAGTAGGCATGTGGGAGAAAAAAAGAAAGGTGGAGGGAAGGACCGACAGTCGGAGTGGGGGGAGGGAGACAGAGGGAGAGAGAGAGTGAAAGGTGTGGGGGGAGATAGAAAGACAGACAGACAGACAGAGTGACAGTAGGCATTGAGAGAGGGAGAAAAAGAAAGAGCAGCAGTAGGTGTGGGAGGAGGGAGGAGAAAAAGAGAGAGACAGTAGGCATTCTGGTAGGGAGAGGGAAAGACAGCCGGACAGTGAAATGAAAGAAGGGGTGAGGAGAAGAAGAAAGTGAGAGACCCTGAAAGAAGGGGTGGGGTAAGAGGGGAGGGAGAAAAGGCAGGTGGAATGGGATGGCCACTCCTACAGGTTCATTGCAGGCCCTCACCCATTCCCTAAGCAATTGCCTAAGTTGTCCATTATACACATTATACAACAGTTTTAATCCCTTTTTGAAAATGCCCTCTTGAACGTTTCTGTTTGCATATTCTACAAAATGAAATGTATGTGGGGAGAGGTGCCTCTTCACCTCCTCAGTAAGCCATTCCCTAAAGTGGGAGTCGCCACAGAGAATGTGCATGAACGGGCAGGTGCCAGGGTTGCCCATTCGTATAGCGACACATTCAGAGGACTTTGCTCAGATGAACAAAGCTGTCACAACGTAGAACAGGAGGAAAGCTGGTGCTGCAGGTATGTAGGTCCAAAACAATTAAGGGCTTTAGGAGATAACAACCAGAACCTTAAATGGAAACCAGTAACTGACCAGTGACCAACAAACTGACTGCAGAATGACATGCATGTTCCACCTAGTGCCCAATAGTAACCAAGCTGCAGAATTCTGTACCAACTGGAGTTTCTGAGTTGACTTTAGGGGCAGGCCCACACAGAATGCATCACAACAGTCTAGAATGAGGAAACCATGCCATGGATTTATGTGACCGTATCAGCCAAGTCAAGGCAGGGAGGGGGCATCTTCTGGACTAAATGAAGCTGGAAGAGTGCATTTTTTTTGCAACTACATTAACTTGCTTCTCCAGAAATAACGGCAGGTTCAATATGAACCCTAAGCTCTTAACTGAGTCAGAAGGGTCAGCAGGACCCCATTAAAAATGGGAAGCACTGGGTTCTTAAAGACCTTATCCTTCTCGACCAGCATTACCTCCTTCTTCTTAGGATTCAGTTTCAACTTGTTCACCCTTAGCCATTTAACCACAGTAATAAGGCACTGGTTCAGAACCTCTACAGCATCAACAAGTGATTTGGATAGAGAAATATAGAGCTGGGGGTCATCAGCATATTGATGATAGCCTACTCCAAAACCATGAATGATTTCCACTAAGGGCTTTGTGCTAAGAATATCATAGGGGATAACACTGAACCTTGTGGCTCTGCACAAGGCAAGCCTGATACTGATGGCAACTGCTCCCTAACAGAGGTGTCCCCCTCTGACTCCTGGCCATAAGGAATAATTTAAACCAATCCAAAATACATCCCTTAATCCCTATTTCTATCTCCAAACATCTGAACAAGACAGCATGGTCCACACACAGTATCAAAGGCTGCTGGTCAAGCCAATAGGAGTCACAGCCCTTTCTACATTCAAACGATCATCTACTAAGACCACCAGTGAAGTCTCTATCCCATAGCCTGGCCTGAAGCCACACTGAAAGGGGGCTAGAGCAGATGAGAAGACCTGGAACTATTCTGCTACCATTCTCTCTATCATCTCCCACAAAGGACAAATTTCATATCAAGCAATAATAATTGTTTTCTAGCTATCATCTCTTAAATAGTTGACAGATGCCCACCCACTTTACAGACCAAGGATTCAATGAGTGATTTATAATGGATGCCACAGATTCATTGACGTGATCCTTTCATTATTTCAGTAGCCAAGACAGACAAGGATCCAGAGTACAAGTGGTGGCCTCCAAAGATTCCAGGATCCTGTTGGCATCTATTGTTGTTAGGGATGTGCTGATTTGGCAAAATCTGGCTTTCCCAGATCACATTAGAAAATCCTGGATCCAATCCAGGTACCCATTTTGAGACCCCAAGTAAATCCAGGTTAATGTGAGAAAAGCAGCTTGGCTATTTTATTTGCTGTTTCCTTGCAAATAAATAGCCTTTCCTGCCTTTTTTGGAGAGAAGGGAGGAGGAGGAGGGAGAAGAGAATGAGGCAGGGAGGAGGCAGTGAGTGACCAATCATTGCAGGAGCTCTCCTTCTCTGGCCAATGAGATTTTCTGAGAAGTAGAGAGCCTTTTTCAAATTGCCCTCCAGGGAGCTAAAAAAGCAAACTTGTCAGAGCAAGTGATAGTAGCTGCAGAGAGAGAGAAGAACTTGGTTTCCCCAAAATTACCATTCTTTTTCACTTTCAACCAGAGGCCAAGTGGGATCCATCTTTACAACAACTCTGCTTGCTTTCTGTTGCCTTGTGCTTGTGGCTGAGTACTTGCTTGGTTCTGTTCTGTGGTATTCTCCCATTGGCTCTGAGGTTTGCCCAGCTGCTGTGAATGATACTGGTTCTGTTGGGCTAAGTTGCAACATAAATCCAGAGGAGTCAGCCGCGTTAGTCAGTAGTAGCAAAACAGTAAAGAGTCCAATAGAACCTTTAAGACTAACTAACTTTATTGTAGCATAAGCTTTCAAGAACCACAGCTCTCTTTGTCAGATGCATGGAGGGTATGAAGACTCTGGCCAGAGATATATAGGTGGTGAGGGGAGTGGGGAGGGGTGCAGAGAGTGAAGGCCATGTAAATGTAAATCAGTTGCAAAAGTCATTAAAGAGGTGGAGTGCACAATCCAGGCTGGGTGTGACTCCTCCCCTCCATTGCTGAAGCTGAATGGAATGCCTTTAAGTTGCAACAGTATCCCTTGCTTCATTTTGGTTTGGGTGGAATGGAAGAGATTCTCTAGTTTGATGTTGGTCACCTTGCTTCACTTTGGTTCTGGGGTGATTCCATTCCCTTGCTTCATGTTGGTTCTGTTGGGCTTTCTTTGCATGTGGGAGTGGCCATGGCAGCCTTGACCCAGTGTGTTTCTGCAGTGGGAGTCAGTTTCTTTGATCTTTTATCCATAAGAAACAATGGAGTGGTTAAGGGCACCTTCTTCAGTGGCCCATAGAATTGGACCCTGGGGTCCAATCTTGCTGAAACTTGGTTGGTCTTTAGAGGACAGTCATGAATAGGTTCCCAGCAAATTTGGTGGATTTTTTTTTTAAAATGCCACTCCTGGCCCTTGGAGAGCCCCCAGATACTTTTCCCCATACGGAATAATGGAGAATGGTTGAGGGCACCTTCTTCAGGGGCCCATAGAACTGGACCTTGGGTCCTGAAACTTGGTTGGTCTTTATAATATAATCAGGAGTAGATTTCCTACAAATTTTGTGAAGTTTTCTTGAAAAATGACACCATTCCTCATCTCCCGGATAGCCCCCAGATAGTTTTCTCCATAGGAAATAATGGCAGAATAAACCCAGACTTCTCTGATCTGTCCAAGCTGGATCACAGAATCTGTCCCAGTTTTTGAGACTCCCAGATTTTTGAGGGATCCCTGAATCCTAGACCTGGATTTCCCAGATTGTTGTTGTTGTTTTTGGTGCATACTCCTCATTGTGGTAACTGAATTTTTATAGATCCAGTGGGGACATATAGAGCTGCCTTGTACTGACTCAGACCACTGATCTATCATAATCAGTACTGCCTACTCAGACTGGCAGTGGTTCTCCAGGGTCTCAGGCAGAGGGCTTTCACATCACCTACTACCTGATCCTTTAACTGGAGAGGCTGGGGATTGGAAAACTGGGACCTTCTGCATGCCAGCAGATATTCTGCCACTGAGACATGTCCCTCCCTGAATCAAAATGATTTATAAATGGGCCAGATGGAATACTGAGGATTTCTGGTGTCTTGGCTATATTATAACCAGTATCCAAATCAGAACATATTTGAGAACATAATCTCAGCAAAAAAAAATTCACAGAAGTTCTCAGAGGGTTTGTTAATTTCCTCTTCACCTCCCAAAGGCTCTTTCAGTTTCATCTCCCTTTCTAGGAGGCAAAGAGGAAATAAGCAAACCCTCTAAGGAGCAATCTTTGCGGGCTCTGTAGAGAGGGAAAATTGATAGAGCCTTCCCGTCTCTTTTAAAACTCAGCTTCCCAGCTAACATTGCGACTTCCTTCACGTGTGCATCCTTATGTAATTCATCTCTTGTAGCTTAGCTCTAAGAAACAGCTACTACTTAAGAAACTCCAAATTCAAATCTTACTCCCAGGGAAATGTTCTTAGGATTACAGCCTTATGCTCCTGCAGCACACTTTCCTTTTCTCATTTAGATTTTATCCTTGAAACTGGCATGGCTGATATAGCTGTTGCTTCAGCTGGCCATTCACACAATCTAAATTTGAACTGAAAATTTATGTATCAATGACCCCATGTTCAGTGTTGTACCCCTGAGTTTCAGAGGAAGAGTACTAGTGCTAAAAGTACAACAGAAAGTGTAGCTACAGGGAGCCTAAGTCATAAAGAAGCACAAAATGAAAGATTGTATATGACCTGTATTGCTCACTTGGAACAGAATTTAAAGCAAGAGCCTTACCTTATAATTTCTGTTTTGAGAAGAATGTGCATTTGTAAGTGCCTCAGTTCTTTTCTTGTGTAGTTTTGAATTTTCTTGTATTTTAAAAGGAAAATCACTGAATTACATGTGCTGTTTATGTTGGAGGTGGCAACATTTTGTTTATTTTTCTTGTCTTTTCACAGAAGTTCAACAGCTCTCCTGCACAATGCAAAAAACAAGGGTTTTTAAAAGCCAAGATATATGTTTAAGAATTAGCACGCAGCTGGTTATATTTGAAGGGAATTTAAAACATTATATTTAAAACACTATTTCACCTTCATACTATTTCACAATTGCACAACAAAAAGAAAAAAATTAAAAATAAACTCACCTTCTTAAAAAACTTTTACCTTACACACATTCTTTATCCTTCGTGGTATTCTCCCCCTACCCCAGATAACCAGCTCTGCCACTGCAGTTCAAGTTGTCTCACCTGTCATTGGGCTAGATGCTCTACAGAGGTGGTTGCTTCATTGATGATGCATGAACTCATAACCTGCCCTCACTTAAATGGCTGGGTTTAAAATTGAAATTGGAACCCCATAATTTAATAAAGTTATGATGTTTCAGTTCCAGTTTTAGCATAAATCAATCAACGAAGAGTTAGGGAATATTTGTGAATTTCAGACAGGAGAGGCAAGATGGCCACGAGCTGAAAGCCACTCTTACCAGTGCACCACAAGTCTGTGTTTTAAATTCTTCTGTTTGCGATATCATTACACCAATACTGTTTCAGCACATCATCTTATGCAGGGTACGGATTTCAGACAGAATGTAAGAACATAAGAAGAGCCCTGCTGGATCAGACCTGTGGTGCATCTAGTCCAGGATACTGTTTCACACACAGCTAACGTGTGCCCAAGAGGGCACAGAGGCAGAGGTCATCTCCTGCTGCTGCCGCCTTCTGGCACTGATATTCTGAGGTTTGCTGCCTCTATAGATGGAGGCACCCTTTAATCACCATGGCTAGTAACCATAGATGGTTCTCTTTTCCATGAATCTAACTCCCTTTTAACGTTATCTATGCTCATAGCCACCGCACCCTCCACTGGCACTGCATTTCAATGACTCAGTGAGTAATTAGAGTATTTGCTTTTGACTGTCCTGAACCTATTTGCCAAGAATTTCATCGGGTACCACCAAGTTCTAGTATTATGGGAGAGGGATAAACAGCTCCCTTTATCCATTTTCTCTACCCCATGCATATGTTTATAAACCTCTTTTATGTCTCTCCTTAGCCGTCTTTTTTCTAGACTGCAAAGGCCCAGATTCTCAAGTCTTTCTTCATAGAAAAAGTGCTCCAAACACCTAATCATCTTGATTACCCTTCCTTTGTACTTTTTCCAGTTCTGCAATATCCTTTTTTTTCAGATACAGCGACCAGAACTGCACACACTACTCGAAAAGCGGCAACACCATAGCTTTGTACAAGAGCATTACAATATTGGCCGTTATATTTTCGATCCCTTTTCTAATAACTCTTATCATAAAGTTTGCATTTTTCACTACTGCCACACATTCAGTCAACATTTTCATCAAGCTTTCCACAACAACCCCAACATCTCTTTCATTCTCAGTCTCAGCTACTTCAGATATCATCCATGTATCTTTAAAATTAGGGTTTTTTGTTCCAATATGCATCACTTTACCCTTATCAACATTGAACTTCATTTGCTACATTGTTGCCCATTCACCTAATTTAGAGAAAACCAGCTGTAGCTCTTCACAATCCACCTTGGTTTTCACCATCCTCCTGAATAATTTGAGAAAATCTGCAAAGCTGGCTACTACACTACTCACCCTTCAGTTCTAAATAATCTGTGAACAAATTAAATAGCACTGGTCCTGATACCAATCTTTGTGGGAATCCATTTCTGACTTTCCTCCGTTGTAAAAACAGTCAGTTTATTCCTACTCTGCTTCCTGCCATTTAACCAACTTTAATACATAAGAGGACCCATTCCTTTATTCGATGACTGCTAAGCTTACTTGGGAGTTGTTGGTGAGGTACCTTGTCAAAAGCCTTTTGGATGTCCAATTTGGTGTAGTGGTTAAGAGCACAGGACTCTAATCTGGAAAACCAGGTTTGATTCCCCACTCCTCCACTTGAATTCAGCTGGGTGATTTAGGTCAGTCACAGCTTCTAGGAGCTCTCTCAGCCCCACCCACCTCACAGGGTGATTATTGTTGTGGGGATAATAATAACATACTTTGTAAACCACTATGAGTGGGCGTTAAGTTGTCTTGAAGGGCGGGCAGTCATGGGATAATACGACGGGTCCTCTTATGGATTAAAAGTTGGTTCAATATAAATATAAAGAGAAAATGAAGATAAATTTTAGGTACTCAAAAAATTATCACAAATTTGTGAACCATCATGATCAAGGCACATTGTTAAGCTTCTGTAACTCTGTCACTATAGGTTGGATTTAGAACTGTAAGAACATTTTGCAACCTTAAAAGAAAACAATTTACTTAAGGAACGCAAACTAAAACTAAACCTGGCTCATATGATAACAAACTAAGTAATAGCATATTAACTTTGTCTTAGCTGGTAACAGCATTTCCTATACCAAGACAGCCTTTGCATGCAGAAGATCCCAGGTTCAGTACCTGACATCTCTCCAGTTAAAAGGATCAAGTAGTGAAAGGCCTACCTGAGATCATGTAGAGCAGCTTCCAGTCAGAGTAGAGTGCTGATTCTGATGGGCCAATGGTCCAACTCTGTGTAAGGCAGCTTTGTGTATTGTAGTAGAAAAATTAGTTTCTAGAACATAATGAGTTGGGTGGATCTGAACCAGGCCAGAATCACTTCAGTTTCATTTTATGTTGGACACAAATCTAATTTATCATGTAGGCGCAATCTCAGAGAAGCCAGGAAAGGGAAAATTAGGAAAATCCACAATATTCCAACAGCATTCTCCCTGTCAGACAATACTATACTGAAGGGTCTAGTTGTGGATGGCCCTCACCCACAAATACTTCAAGCTTGTTGTCTCAGACTAGAAGCTAAATCTTTTCTGGCATATAAAATGGACATAATTTGGTCAGAAGCATTACCGAAATGAATGAATATATAGATCAATGCATATATTATCTCCATGCCTTTGCATGCAGAAGATCCCAGGTTCAGTACCTGACATCTCTCCAGTTAAAAGGATCAAGTAGTGAATATATATATAAGTTGAGCCTCCAAATATTTTTCTTGCTATTTTAAAACTTATGTCTAATCAGGCCACTCAGTCTTACCTTAGCATCCGCCTAACACACTGGTTTGTTTTATTACTGTTATTTTTATAGCACCCCACCAGAGCACACAACGGTCTTGCTTGGAACGGCAAGGAGGGAAAAATGGAAATAGAGACCCTAGCATGTGATGGAAAGCGTACACTCCTTCTTTCCTTCCCCATTGCATGTCTCATAGAAAAATTGTACTAGCTACAGTCCCTGACTCTCTAATGCTTGATATTTACCGGATGAGTCATTTTTGATGACAAATACACCAACAGCATCTCTTAACCCTGCTTTCCAATCTTCCTTGTTTTGTGCAAAACACAGCACAGCATAGCCATAACAGCTGTGGCATAGTTTGCAATACACAAATCAATTGCAGATTAAGCTCTTGTCTAAAGTACTAGGGGCCAAGGCCAGAACAATCACAACAGCAATGGCAGTGTGCACAGGCATATGTCTGTCCACAGAGTTACTTTCCAATGCATTGGGAAGGTGTGTGCCTAGGAGTGATACAAGTTTTCTCCTCCCAACCCCATAGCTCTACTATGTACCAAGATTTTTCTAATGCTGAAAGAAACTTTTCCCCTGTTAGACAGCAGTTTAGGGACTGGAAAGCAGAACCAGAGAGATTAATGGCCATTGCAGAGCTTCAGTAATAAATGAAGGGTATGAGGTAGACCAGGAGTGGTACTTGATGGGAAAGCAATTTCTTTTTAGAAGTTGTCACACTGCATGATCTCCAGGGCATGTATGTGAGAACACAGAAGAACTTGGGCTACAGTAATAAAGTAATAAAGTGGAGCAAACATGAAAATATAATTCCACTGATGTTCATAGGCTCAGGTTTCTTGATTCCAAAGGGGAAATATGTGGGGATTGCATTACTGGTGCAAACAAGATAATGGCAGGCAGCCGAGAGATTATTTATAGCCATGCTCTAGTTGTGTGTCTCATGCCATTCACAGTTAAGTCAAATGCCTAGTGAGTGTGCAGCAGAGTCCTGTCAAGGCAGCCTACTCTCCCCTTTCAGCTGTGAAGGGGAAGAGTGTGCCATGTGATAGACATTCTCCAAATATCATTTAGCACATGCTCTTCTTGCTCTGCTCCCTTCTATCCTTTACGGCCTAAGCAGCTTTCTTTTTTAATTTAGTCAGATTGCATGGCTATGCCAGGACTAAGCAAGTTGCCCGTGCTTGTTGTATGCTGTTAACATTCGAACTTATTCTACTGAAATGATTACAGTAATTGACACAGACTGGCATTCATATACTGTTAAGCGTGTGAGAGAAGCTGTTGGCTTTGATTATGCCAGCATTACTGAGAAAACATTAAATTAGTGTTCTTCACTATCCAAGTCTCCAACAATGAATTGCCACCATTTCCCACATGGCAGGCAGCATCTGTTTCCACGAATGGAAGGTTTGGCATTGCAATAATAAACAATCACTGGCCGGATGGCACAGAAACCTTTTACGTGACCCTTTTAGATGAAGAATTAGCCATCACAACTGGTGCAGAGATTCTTCCCAGGCAAACAGTATGGTAGACAGGGGACTCTTTACTGGTTCTGTCAAGGTCAGGTTGGGGGCACTGGCAGCCATGCCTGAATTGGATGCACATTGAACACATGAAGCTGACTAACACTGGAGGCAAACCATTCTTCTATCATGGGCAGTTTTGTCTATGTTAACTGGCAGCAGCAGCTCTCTGGGGTCTCAGGCTGAGGTCTTTCGCATCGCCCGCTACCTGATCTTCTTAACTGGAGATGCCAGGGATTGAGTGTGGGACCTTCTGCATGCAAAGCAAATGCTCTACCACTGAGCCATTGCTCATCCCCTTTAGAAGGGTCCCTGTCTATAGAAGTGTCCCTAAGATCAGTGACTTCAGCTAGCACCTGAAAAATACCAAGTCCAAAAATTACTCAAGCAAAGGAAGAAAACTCGGCTCCTAGCATTCATACAGGGCCTGGCCAACTCAGAAATTCCGTACCTCCCGTCAATCACAGGAGTAGACCCTGCATGCCTCTGTTCCCATCTGCTCTTGAAGAGGTTTCTGAAACCTGAGTGCATGTATCCCATATTAGTTTATTGTTAGGTCCCTCTCACCATCAGATGCTGAGGCTCCTGATTCAAGTTCCAGAATCATTAATAGGTATGTCCACATGGGGAGCTCCCAGCCTGTCCGTTTAGCACCGGAATTCAAAACACAGCTCTCAGTGTCAAAAAACCCCAAAGAGAGATGTTCATACTGCTTAGTATTTTATGGACTGTGCTGCCTTCTAACCTCATCATTGCTCCTCTCGGGGGCCAGCACAGTTGTCATGCAGTTTGCAGAGCCTGGAAAAAAACCAATGCAGAGGTGCTTCAAGAACTATAATTTCCTTTGCTTCAGAGATTCAGGGCTTTTACACCTTGAATTTCTCCACAAACTGAAAATTTCCTGCTCCTCAGGTGGGAACAGTCTCCTCTCTCTCCAGAGGGCATGTACCATTAGCTTCTTCTAGAGCAATTTGATTAGTCAGGCTGCCTAGACTCATCTCAGATGAAGTTGACCCCCAATTCCTCCCCTTTAAAAAAAATCCAGTTTAATGAAGAATTCTGGGAAACTCAAAAACTTGCACATTGTTTTGTGTTATTTCAGCTGTTCTTACATTTGGTTTTGCTGTGAACCAAAACAGCTAACGTGACCTCTGTTATCTTATTATTTCCTTCTAGTTTGTAAGTATTATTTAGTGACCTGATCTCCTGATCTGACGGCAGCAATTACATAAGAATCACCCTATTGAATCAGTTCAGAGGTTTATCCAATATTATCTTCACACAGTGGGCTGGATCCAGATTAAATTTTCCATCAGAAGAAAGGAACTTTCCTGCCTCCCCCTCCCACAGTAGCCTGCTGATCACAAAATGCTGTTCCTGGAGGAAGACTGTCCCTGCAGGGACAGTCTGCAGCAGGAAAGGGGCATCAGTGGAAATTGCTTATTTAGTCTTGATCCAATCCGTAGCCAGGTACGCTAAACCAAAATGGGGAGAGTGAGAAAGAATTTCTCAAAAGAGTTTCTCAAAAGGATTCTCATTAACCTTTTCATTGCTACCACCCACCTGTCCAGGCCACCAGGATCTGGCAGTATGATTGTGGCAGTAGTGGCAACAATTGCCTTCTTTCTTTCTTACTTGCTTTCTTGCTTGCTTTCTGTTCCGTTTCTCCAGAGACCTGCTCAAAGTGACTCACAACATGGAAACAGTACAATAAAATCCTGAAAATGACAAGTACAAAATGATTAATACTAAAAGAAAGCCCTAAAGATTGCATCAAGCAGCCAAGTATATCCATAAAACAGTATATTTTTTTACCCACAAGTCACCAGCAGCACTTCCTGTCTTTGCTCCAGCATCTTGTGAGTAATTTTTAAAAATGGTGTCCAGCAACAATGAGGAATTCACTTCTGTTCATGTCTGGGGGGCAGGGGGGGGATCACTGAGACCTCTTAATGTTTCACCCTGTGAACAGGATGGTGAAGTGGGCAGGGCATTTTGGCTCAGCAGCAGCTCTAGATGTTTCAAAAAGCTTTACAAGCAGGGGGAAGTTAATACAGTCTTTCGTGGCATGACACCCACTCACACAGCCTTCCTCAGTTTTCAATACAGCTTCCTCACAATTCTCTGCTTTTAAGGGTATTTTATATGCACCCTCAATTCTCTTTCTCTTCTACCCAGTCACATTAATAGTTAATGATACACTAAATTTATTTCATCTTCAAAGTCTTCTGCAAACATTAGTTAATTAATCCTCACATCTTGTGAGTCACTATTATTTCTACAAGCCTTGCAAGCCTCTGCCTGATCTGCTGTCCACCTTGAGCCTTCTTTGCAGTTCAGCTTACCAGGGACTCTCTGTGGATTACTTTCTCCACAGACATATTTGCTGCCGGTGCCAGTTTGTCATCTTCTGCCTGGATTTCTCCATCCACATCCCTCACTCCAATTTCTTTGCGGTTTCTGAAATATACAACTCGCTCCATCAAAGTAGTCTCTGGAGTGGAGGAGCCATGAATTTGGACCAAACACACACATAGAGAAAGAGACAAAAGATGAGGGAAATAAATATTTTCCAGTTTAATGAGCTCTCTGTGGAATTTGAACCCAGGACCTTCCACATTATGACACCATCTCAACTACATTAGCTAAAAGAGTACATTTCTTTTATCAGGCTTGAATAGGTCCAGTTCCAATGTAATAGATTGTTGTGATTCCCAGATATGTTGAATGCACCCTTATTAGCAGCCTTGGAGTGGGTAAGTCCTACAGTGATTTAGGCAAATGGGCTCAGAATAGGGCTACCAAACTCCAGGTGGGGCCTGGAGATCTCCTGGTATTACAATTGATCTCTAGATGACAGAGATCTGTTCCCCTGGAGGAAAAGGCTGCTTTGGAGGGTGGATTCCATGACATTGTACTCTGTTGAGGTCCCTTCCCTCATCAAACCACACTCTCTCTTGGCTCCACTTGCCAAATCTCCAGGAATTTCCCAACCTAGAGTTGGCAACCCTAGCTCAGAATGAAATAAGGATCACATCTGAGTTCCTTACATTTCCTTCTTAGAGTGGTCTGCCCTGGCCTAGACAGGACTACCTTAGTCCTTCAAAGAAAACTGATTATTCTCTGTGCAATGTGGCACTTTCCCCTTAACATCAAACCACTACAATGTTGGTGTTTGAATCCTTTAAGAGCCAGTACATTTTGAACACATTTGCCCTTGTACCATATAGGATTTTTCCTCTCTTGCTATAGTGTTTTGTGAACTGAGCAGCTATAACAATCCAGTGTGCTTATTACAACATGCCTTTGAAGCAAAAGATGTCAAATAGGTATTCTAAACAGAGATTTTACCTAGCTTCTGTGAATGCCCCATCCCCCAAGTCATACTGCTACTCTGGAACCCAAGCTTCAAGCAGACCCTGCTGTCTCCAGTGAGTGCAATTTAGATGTGCCTGCCTTAACAGATTACAGTCAGTAGCCTTATGTTTTTAGTCTTCTTAAGGTTAACACTCCCACCTTTGGGCAGAAACACATTCAGGGTCACTGTTTTGCCACCTTTGTATCCCACAAGGCATTTGGAGTAACATACATGAAGTTATCTCATTTCAAAACTATGGATTTCCCACATCCAAATCCAACACTCTGTATAGTATTTTTACCAAGCACTTATTCTGTTTTGCCAGCCCTTGATATTTTATCCACTCAGAATCTACCATCAAAAAAAAGATAAGCAATTTCACCTCAATTGAACCACCCTTTGGAAGCATAAGCTGAGTAAAATGAGCACCTTTTCAGTGACGTGACAGTTATTGTAGCACTGATTTCACCCATGATGTGCGCTTTCAATCATCAGATTGGTACGGTAAGTTTCTATAGTGCTTCAGACAATACCTAAGGAAACCCCTGTATCCCAGCAGAACAACCCGAACTGTTGCAACAAGCATGTATACATTTTTATGTGACTGCTGTAGGCACCTATTGGCTACTATGCACTATGAGTAACACACTCTACCTCAGCACTTTAAAAAGGCCAACAAGATTTTCAGGGTATAAGCTTTCAAGAGTTAAAGCACCTTTCTTCAGATACATCCTATGCCTTCATTCCTGGATGTGTTCAGAATTGTTTTGAAAGGTTTTAATTTACTTTAAAAGATGTCCCTGATGTTACATAACTAAATACATGCAAGAATGACTACTTGGCTAATAGCTGCCTAACAGACCACCCCTAAAATCCAGTTGTGACCTCTATGATCAACTTAGAACATCCTCATAAGTATTTCATCTAACAATCATGTAGAGAGGCATTCTACAACTGAGATTCCCTTTCCTTTGAGATTTACCATAGTCCAAGTCTGACAGGGTAACTAGACATTAATGTAACAGAACCATGTGTTAGAATTGGGTTGCTGCTGCTATCCTAAAAAGTGGAGAGAAGGGTGGAATTCTAAAGTACTGTTGATAGGGCCTGATACACCCTTTCCTTACCAGCGCCTCTCTTCCCAAAAACACTTCTCATCAGTTTTTCTCCTAGCGGAGCTCCAAGACAGGAGATCACTCACAGAACAGTTTGGAAGAAGCAAGGAAGTATAGACTTGGGTATACTGTGCTTCTTATTGGTTCCAAATCCACTTCATAGAAAATTAGCATGAATTGCATTCTGACACATTTGATTATTATTTTTCCCCTGAGCTTATTTCAAAAAGCCATTTGAAATTAAATTTGTACAGCAAGCAGCTGCATGAATCACAGAGCTGGAATGCACTCACTCAAGGGTCATCTAGACCAACCCCCAGCACAATACAGGAAATTCACAGCTATCCCACTCGCCCAGTGACCCCTGCTAAATGCTCAGAGGAAGGCAAAAAAACCTCCAAGTTCCCTGGCCAATCTGACCTAGAAGAAAATTCCTTCCTAACCTCAAAGTAGCAATCTGCATTTGCTGGGTATATAAGAAAGGGCCATGAGAGCCAAGTAGTGGTTCATCCCTTCTTGTCCTCTCTCATAATCTGCCTATATTTGTACTGAGTCATAGAATTCACATTGATGACAGATGGCCCTGTAGCCTCTACTTTATAGCTTCCAAAGAAGGAGAGCCCACAACCTTCTAAGGAAGCCTCTTCCACTGAGGAACCACTCTAACAGTCACAGAGTTCTCCCTAATGTTTAACTGAACACTTTTTTTTTTTTATAAATTTTTTTATTTTTCATAACTACAAAACACTACACAGCACTACACAAGACTATCACAAGGAAAGGGGAGAGGGAAGGGACAAAGGGGGGTGGAAAAAGAGAAAGAAGAAAAAGGGGGGGGGAGTGAACTACAAACACTAAACACTACACTTCAATGTTTCCCTTCATACTGTCATAATACAAAAATAGCTCCATAGGATAATGATGGAGTGGTTAATCATACAGAGAATAGACATTTCAAATTCTGATTAAACTTTCCTCCCCCTTCTAGGTCCCGGACGCAGTTCTCTCTGTGCAACCGCTGTTGCGGTGCTCTCCTCCTCCTCCCCCCCCTCCGGCTCCTCCTTTTCTTCGTTCTCGGTGCAGCAGAGTTCTGGGTTTTTATTCTCAAAATCCTTTAGTTGATCTTCTGATAATATCTTATAGGCCTGATCTTTATATCTGAACCATATTCCTTCCGGGAATAACCATTTGTACTTTATTCCATGGTCCCTCAGAAGAGCTGCAAACTTTTTATATTTAAAACGCCGTTTCCGGACTAGAAATGGAACGTCCTTCAAAATCTTGACTTTCAAACCCATAAAGTCCAAATCCGCATTGTATGAGTTATATAGGATGGTGTCCCGAATCTTTTTAGATGAAAAGTCAATAATGATCTCACGAGGCAACTGTCGCTTTGTTGCATATTTTGAAGAAGCCCGACGGACCTCCAAAATGGCGCTTTTAACCTCTTCTTTAGTCGTCCTCGCGGGTATCGCCAATAGTTCCGAGACCACCTCCCACAGATCCTCTTTTTCCTCCTCTTTCACGTTTTGGAGACGCAAAATTGTCTGCGTTCATTCCATCTGTAGCCCGATCAGCTGGTTCTCAACCAGCTTCAGCTCCTTTTTTGTAGCCTTCACAAGTGACGCACTTTCCAGAGCAGACTTTTCTGCCCCCCCCGCTGCTGCCTTAATGGTTTTCACTTCGCTTTCAATTAAGCCCACCCTTTGATCAGTTTCGTTCAGCTTGTCAACAAAGGGTTTTATGGCTTCCACCACCGCCCTGCGCACCAACTCTTCGAGCGACTCCCCCTTCAAAGTAGCCGAGATTGACTTACCGAGAGCGGGACTTTGCTTCTTTGCTGCCATTTTGGGGGGGGGGGCAACAAAATTCTGGAACTCAACGAAGGGGAAGAACGAGTCTTCTTCAGGTCAACCTCTCCTTCACAAACGCTTGTAGAACAGAAGGGATTCGCTTGTTTACGGGCTTCCGCCTGTTTCTTTTATTTGCCGTTTCTCGTTGCCCGGCGGCACTCGAGGCGCTGCGCACGTCTGCCGGCCTCCATAGGGACAAACGGGCAATTCCCCCCCCCGCATTGATTTCGGGGAGTTCTTCCCGCCGCGTCCCGGACCCTGGCTCCCTCCCTGGGAGTCCTGGGGGCTAATCCTTGCGGATCAGCCGCCCGGTCAGGGTGCCCGGTCGTTTCCTCCCGGACCAGCCGAGAGGAGCGTCCGGCATGGCTGAGA
The DNA here is from genome assembly GCF_028583425.1 of Eublepharis macularius. Taxonomy (NCBI): domain Eukaryota; kingdom Metazoa; phylum Chordata; class Lepidosauria; order Squamata; family Eublepharidae; genus Eublepharis; species Eublepharis macularius. The sequence continues at coordinate 95,056,341 of NC_072793.1, read as the reverse complement.
AAACGAAACCGAATCGTTTAACTGAACACTATTGGTTTAATTTTAATCCACTGGTTCTGGTCCAAGTCCAACCCTCTGGAGCAACAAAAAACAACTCCACTCCATCTTCTGTGAAAGCTCTTCAAATATTTGAAGATGGTTATCATATTACCTCTCAGTTGTCTGAGTGGTTACTTGAAATACAAACATTTGGGCAGAACTCCGGATGGCACGTCTATAGCAGTGCATTTACCTCTTCTCATGTAGTTTTTGGCCATTCATACTAACCCATCCCTCTATTGTTTACTGGCATGTTCTGGTGTGGTGAATCCAAATGGTTTGCCACATAGAACTGCCACTGCATATTTCTTTCCGGTGGCCACCCATGTGATTGCTTAAAAATATGAATCATGCCTGAAGTATTTAATAGTAGGGAATACACTAGGGTTTATTTCAACAGTATCTTATTACATTGTTATTTTGTTTAAAACATTTCAGTATCCTAAACCTTGTGTATTCATTTGCAATATTTTATGTCTGTTTTATGTCACAGTACATGGTGGTTAAAAAGGTTATTACCAACCCTGGTATATTGATAGGTTGGATTCCAAATAAGCATCTCCTACTCTGATGGGTTTTTTTAACTCCTCAGCACAGCATTTTTTCCTCCATTTTGTCAGCACTGGGTAAAACCTGTAATAAAAAATCCATGTTTACATCCATACACCTCAAGTTCAGGGTCAGATGTCTGAGGAATTCCCAGCTTCCTTTCTGAAACTCTGGGAGGCAGCCAATCCATGGAAAGTTGCCTCATCAAGTTTCCCTCTGAGAACCTACCATGAGATCTCTAGACACAGGAGGAGTCTCCAAAACCCAGCATAAGCCACCCTGCAAATCCCCCTGTCTGAAAATTCAAAATCCAGCCCAACTACTACTTTGGCAGAATGTGCTGGTATCTCATTTTAATTTCTCTTCTGTGATGTCCTGGTGAGCCCAATAAAAAGAACATCTAATTGATTTATTCTTTTAATCACTTTACCTTGAACATTTCATTATATCCTTTAACTTCTGCCCTGGAACATGTACAGATACGTAGGAGGAGGATTCCACCTAGTATCTTTGAGGAGGGAAACTAGTTTCTATCCAAGAGACTTCACCATGCTTCCCTTTGTATTACATGGAATAGAATCCAGTGTATTAAGAAGGCAACTCTTTATGGCTATCTTTTTCAAGGTTTTGGTTCAGCTACTCTGTGCCAGACAAGTCTGTGTTGTTGAGGTTCTTGAGTGTGTGATTTGTTCATTGGGATACATTTAATATATTTAAGTTTCTTCTTGAGCTATTTCCCTAGAAAATGTTTTACCATATTGGCAGGGTATAGTAAATATTGTTCCATTATTACACCAAAATTAGCATAATCCAAACTCCTGCCAACTCAATGAATAGTGATGAACTGCTGACAAGTTGTTGTTGGATTGTAAATACTGGTCTTTCCGTACACAAACTATCAAAATATAAATGAGCATGACTCAAGAAGTTTCAATTGGTTTGCCTGTCTAAGAGCCTTCTAGTGGAGTAATGAAATTGTGCTAATTTAGCTCCTAAAGCCACTGGAAGAACTCTCACATGAAGATAGTTTCAGGTAGGTAGCCCGGTTGTTCTGAAGGAGAACAGCAGGATTTGAGTCCAGTGAGACCTTAGAGACCAACAAGTTTTCAAGGTATAAGCATTCTCAGGACTTTTTTTCTGGGAAAAGAGGTGGTGGAACTCAGTGGATTGCCCTTGGAGAAAATGGTCACGTGGCTGTTGGCCCCACCCCCTGATCTCCAGACAGAGGGAAGTTTAGATTGCCCTCCGCGAGGGCAATCTAAACTCCCCTTTGTCTGGAGATCAAGGGGCGGGGCCAACAGCCATGTGACCATTTTCAAGCGGTTCCGGAATGCCGTTCCACCACGTTCCAGCTGAAAAAAAGCCCTGAGCATTCTAGAGTCAAAGCTCCCCTCTTCAGATATCCTACAACTTTCACAAACACAGTTCTAAAGATACATACATATGTGTGGGGTTTGGTTCCTTCCTTGTGTTCCTTCCCATTCTCCTAGGTCTACAGAGAAGGCATCACACCACATCCCACATTTCTCAGAAGTGCAATCTGCAAGGAACGGATTTTTACAGTCTACTCAGTGATGGTACCCATAGGTTGGATTTTTTAATTATTTGTTCAGATTACTTTTGCTTCTCCAGAAATCTGCCTAACACTGTTCACAACTGAAATAAACACAATAATACTAAAAACAATCAAAATTAGTAAAACCACATAACTTTCTTTTTAAAGTAGCTTAAAATATTATACATGTAGGAGACAACAAGCCCTTTTTGGACAATATAAAATGTTTAAACCAGAACAATATATGCACTGTTAAAAGATACTCAAATAAAACTCAAAATGGCTAATGGATAAAACAGTTTCTTCATTAACAGAATATTATCAACCATATGACAAATTAAATTTTTAAAAATCCTGGGAAATAAAAGTATTTTCACTTGGCCCATTTCTCCTTAGTAGTTACACTCTTGCAATCTTCAGTATCTACTTAAATCTGTTCAGAGAACATTTGAAGGTACAGTTTTTTGCATGGGGCTAGGGTTCTCTAACAGAATTTTCACTACCCTCCCACTAGATCTACAATTCAGGATTCTTTGGCAAAAAACATAACAGTTAAAGACTGATATGTTTGTTTATTGTAGATATATTTGAAGAATGGCTTTTCTAAAGGTAACTCATCTAGCCAAGTGGTGCATCTGGAGCAATCATATGGAGCATTTCAGCCCCACTGAGTGGATATGAAATGGTGGGATAAAAATTCTCATAAAATAAATACAATAAGCCATGAAGTAGTGGAGAGGTTTATAGCAGCAGGGAGTGTCAAAAAAGAACTCCATTCTCAGTGGATCACTGTGTTCCCATGTACTTTTCTAGCTGTTGTTTTTCGTAACTAATCATACAGTTGGTATTACCATGTACTTTCTATTCTAATGCATTCCAAAGATCAATTGTAACATTTGAAAAATCAACTGTTTAATTAAACACAATTTGAATATTCATTTTGTTCAAACCATTTATGATTCTACCTAACTCTGTTATAAAAAAAACCCTAGCTTCCTACTTATCTCAGTCATTTTTTAAAAGATTTTAAATCTTTTTGATTTATGTTCTTCGTTTGCAGAATCACGCCTAACATTGTTTGCCTTTTCTGATGGCCCCAATAAGTTACTGCAGAATCTTCTTTTAGAGTGCTGGTTGCTAGAATTCAGTGAAAGAGACATATGATTAGGCTTTATTTTTTCATACTGTGCATCACTTTGCATTTACAAACATTTAATTTCATCTGCCATTTCGATTGCCCTTTCTCCCAGCACTGTGAAAGCCTTCTGTAAATCCTCACAGTCTGCTTTAGACTTAACTGTATTGAATAATTTAGCATCAGCTGAAAATTTAGTCACTTTATTCCTCTTTCCAGGTCACTAATGACAATGTTATAAAGAGCAAGTATTGCACAGATTTGGGGGCATCTTCTTTAAGTATTTTTCTACAGTGATAATTGGTCATATGTCAATCCCCACCCTATCTTTCAACAATGTGTCCATCTAAGCAAGGGCACTACGGCTCATGCCATGAGTTCTAAGCTTGCCTGATATGATTTGGATATCTGTCTATTTGGAAAATCAAAATCAGCTATGGAAAATGATTTTTATGTCACAAAGAGACAAGATATCAAATTGAAGTACAAAAAACAGGGGACTAAAGAAAGGTGGTAATTTTGCCAAGTTCTCTCCCCAAATCTAACAATAGTACACAGAAAAAAATAGAGAAACATGCCACTGGAATTGCTGGTGCATTCTGCCTAAAGAAACAGCCAGCCAGAAAGAATCAGAACGTGGTGATCCGTTAACCTTCAGGAGTTGCTAATTCTAATGACACAAGATCAAATCCAGTCAAAGTTAAGGACTTTCAAGTAGAAGTTGGCTCCCCCAACCAGCAAAGCAGAGTTACAGCAGAGCACAGAGGAAGATCTTTTGCTTATTCATTCTCAGTAACTCAATTAAAACAATGAGACTTGTTTGTTTCATTTTATCATTTTATATTGAAATCACATCCCCGATTTCAGGTTCCATGGATTTTTGATGTGAACTCAAAGTGCTTAACTAGTTGGATTGTAACTGCTACTGCTTTTTCTGCATATAGTTACTGTTTTCTTATTTTAATTGATAACTTGGATAGCAAAAGATTAGAAACTCACCTCAGAAAACCTCACTGTTTTCCTCTTCAAATGATATAGGTCACAATAGATACTCTTTCATTTTTACATACATACAAGTATGTAGGCAATGCAGATAAACCTACTTAGCAGGAGCCGGCCAGCTTACAGGACTGGAAATAGGCTATAAAGGTGAAGCATGTGAAGGACTGAATCTCAACAAATGTAACACCCTTACTGGACTTTCGCTTGTATCCAGCTTATTTGGAACTCTTCCATTTTCTCTGCTGCCATTTTACAATTGCATTGTCATGATGTGCTACTCACCTCCTGCAACTTTTGAATAGGATTTTTTGCATTTGTCTCTCTGTATGAGGACTAGTGTCAGTCTATGGATGACAGGCTATGGCAGATAGACCCCTGTACCCTCACAGCAAGAAATCCACAATCTTGGTTAAAAGGCTTTATTCAGGAATCAGATCAAATCCACAGATATGTCCATAGGATTGCTTAGAAGAAAAGCAAGCAGACAAGCAAGTTGACAGGAATACCTAAATGTGTGAAAACCATTCTTCTTATACAGCACAATTACTCATCCCCCCCCTCCCCTCTCAACAGTAAAACATATCTTTTGGCACGAAGCAGTACTCCTCGCATAGTTTACATATCAGGTCTAGACACTAGGAAGGCATAAGATTAAGGTTGAAATGCAGTGATTCATGAGAATGAACAGTTTACAAGGTCAGAAGCCCTGGGAGCTTCAAAGCAGTTAGATAAGACACCTGCGGCTTCAGTAGGCCTGTGAAAGCAAGGCAATTTATAGCATTGGCAATATGACATCAAGGTACAGCATCAATAATGGTTCACAGTAACAGCAATGGCTCATTGTAACAGCTCAGCTTAAAATAATGGCATGGATGAGGTGCAGACATGACAACTAGTAACATAGTGGCTCGTTTAGGAAACAGCAATATAACCATCACTCACTCCAGGGTAGTCTCACTTAGGTCAGTGAAGCTAAAGCTTAATTGGACAGAGATACTATTTGCATGATGGTACAGACTGAAGATATTTTAATCTCCAGTTCAATATTCTATAAAGCATAGGTTTGTGTCACAGTAAAATTCAAGCAATCCTCTTTGACCTTAACACGCTGTTTCCCAAAGTATGGGTCAGGACCCACTGGTGGGTCGCGAGCGGATATTGGGTGGGCCCTGAAACTGATAGGGCGACAGTCGCAACACGTTGGCCTGGCCGTGTCAATCGGCTGGCAACCGAACGGTTACTAATAATTTAATTTCTCGCGGCGTGGCGCGGAGTGTGATCGTTCATCATGGGCGTGGGGCAGGGGCGGGATGGCCGAAGGCAACTTGCGAGCCCAAGCATCAGTCGTCACTGTAGTATTTGTCGTCGCATATTGTGTGTTTATTATCTTCTTAAAACTAAATATCAGACAAGTGGTTGAAATGGATAGCAAAAAGTACGTCGCCAGCAGCGGATTGTGTACAGAGTGATGAAAAAATAGAAGACGTTATTTCGGATGACAAAAGTGACACTGAGCCTGACCTACTAGCTCCCTCTACGAGTTCACATGAAACAAAACGTCGAAAAGTTGTGAGAAAATATGATGTCGAATACCTGAAACTAGGATTCACGTGGAATCAAGATACGGTGGATCCATGCCCTCAATGCGTTATTTGCTGCGAAATATTGGCGAACGAAAGTATGCGTCCAAGTAAGTTGACATGTCATATAGAAATGAAACATTCCCATTTAAAAAATAAGCGAGTGGATTTTTTTCAAAGAAAATTATTGGATATGAAATCTTCAAAGAATATTGTTTCACATTTCATAAATATTAATGAAAATGCTACTTAAGCCTCATATCTTAATAGCTTAAGAGTCGCCTGAGCAGGTAAACCTCATACCATTGGCAAGAATGTAGTGTTGCCATCGATTAAAGATGCTGTTGGAGTGATGTTTGGAGAAAAAGAAGTAAAGGAAATCGAACGTATACCACTTTCCAATAATACTGTTGCACGAAGAATTGACGAGATGTCCGAATGGGTACAGGATGAGTTAATCCATAGAGTAGTTGGTAGTAAATATTTTACACTACAACTGGATGAGTCTACCAATGTGCAAAACCTATCTCAGCTACTTGTTTTCGTGCGTTATATATGGCAAAACAACATGCATGAAGATATCTTGTTCTACAAAACAATTATTCGTGGAACGGACGAGTAAATTTTCAAAGAGATTGATTCTTATACTAAAGAAAAAGGGTTGGAATGGAAGAACTGTGTCGGCATATGCAATGATGGAGCTCGAGCTATGTGCGGCAAAAATAGCAGTGTGGTCATGAGGGTTCTTGAACGAAGTCCCAATGCTTCGTGGACACACTGTAGCCTTCATAGAGAAGCACTGGTTTCAAAACCATTGCCTGATGATTTAAAAACAGTATTAAATACCGCTGTGAAAATTGTAAATTATATTAAAACAAGACCCTTACAAACACGTTTATTTCAAAAGCTGTGCGAAGAGATGGGTAGTCTCCATAAATCTCTTCTTCTGCATACAGAGGTACGTTGGTTATCCAGAGGGAAAGTACTGACAAGATTAGTGGAATTATGCAATGAAGTTACAGTTTACCTGGAAGGAAAAAATGAGTATCTTGAATCTCTACTGGACGAAGAATTCATCCTCAAGCTCACATACATGGCGGATATTTTCTCAAAGTTAAATGAACTCAATTTGTACCTGCAAGGATCAAACGGATCCAATATTTTTGCAGTTCACGGTAAAATTCGAGTGTTCATGAAAAAACTTATGTTGTGGAAGAGATGTATCGAGGAAGGCAAGTATGATTGTTTTGAAACATTTGAAACTTTCATTATAGAAAACGAAGTGCAGCCAGATATCAATGTAGTGTCTGCAATTTCCACTCATTTAACAGAGTTGAAAAATAACTTTGACGCCTACTTCGGGGAAGAGATGAAAAAGTTCGACACGATGAGCTGGATTTGTAACCCGTTTCAAGACAACATACCAACTGTAATGTCAACAAAAGCAAATGAAGAACTTATTGATTTATCAGAAGATACATTGCTGAAAAACACTTTTAATCGCAAGCAATTAACGAAATTCTGGCTTTCAGTTGCTAACACCTATCCCTGCCTGTTTGATGAAGCCATGAAAGCCCTCCTCCCCTTCACTACCTCATACTTATGTGAAGTGGGATTTTCAGCCATGGTTCATATTAAAACTAAATACCAAAATAAATTGGATGTAACGAATTCATTGCGATTAAAAGTGACTAAAATCGAAGTCGACGCTAAAGCTGTAATGGCAAGAAATAGGAAACAAATACATCCTTCTCATTGAAATATCACATCTTATATTTAGTAAGTAAAAATTTCAATTATAACTGGATGTTTTTCTTTTTTTCTTAATTGAACAGTCCTTCACATAGTTACGATATGTATTAACGAGAAAATGCTGCAGCAGCAATATAACGCTGCTTCTTTTTCTTCATGTTAGGCATGGGTGCGTTATATATGGTTATTGTATTAGGTGGGTCCCGAACTTTGAAATTTTTTTTAAATGGGTCGCGGTCCAGACAACTTTGGGAAACACTGCCTTAACAGAATCTCAACTTTCAATGTCATCTGAGAGAAGCATCCAGCTCCTTGCAACGGTCCCATCTTCTCTGTTCTTGGAATGTGAACAGGACCAAAAGTGGGCAACAAGGATAGTGAGAGGTCTAGAGACCAAGTTCTATAAGGAAAGGTTGAAGAAGCTGGGTATGTTTAGCCTCTCTATGGAGAAGAGGTGACTGTGATATGATAGCCCTATTCAAGTATTTGAAGGGCTGTCACATAGAGGACAGAACAGAGTTGTTTTCTGTTGCCCCAGAGGGTTGGGACAGAACCAATGGGTTAAAATTAAATCAAAGGAGTTTTCAGCTAAACATTAGGAAGAACTTCCTGACAGAGCGATTCCTCAGTAGAACAGGCTTCCTTGACAGGTGATGGGCTCTCGTTCTTTGGAGGTTTTTAAGCAGAAGCTAGATGGCCATCTGACATTAATGCTGATTCCAAAACTCAGTATGAATTTAGGCAGATCATGAGAAGGAAGGCAAGAAGGGATGAGCTGGTGCTTGGCTCTTGTGGCCTTTTCTTACATGCCCAGGATAATGCCAATTGCCACTTCGGGGTCAGGAAAGAATTTTCCTCCAGGCCAGACTGGCCAGGAATCCTGGAGATTTTTTGCCTTCCTCTGGACACAGAGCAGAGGTCACTGGGGAAGTAGGGGAGGGAGGTTGCTATGAATTTTCTCCTATTGTGCTGGGGGGTTGGACTAGATGACTCTTGATGTTGCTTCCAGTTCTATGTTTCTATGTTTCTAACAAACAAATATATCTTTTATCTCAGACATGTTTTGACCTGCCAGTTTCTTTTTTTTCCTCTTTTTTCCCCCCTGAGACTAATTTGACTTCTCCCAGGCCACCTCATCTGAAAGCTGACAACACCTAGTCAGATGCAGTGATATCATGTATTTCAGAAGAGAGTTTTGAGGGTACCTCCAATCTCTGCCACTTACAATTTTTCTCTTGAACACTAAACCACTTTTAAAATACAGGGTGATACAGAAGAACTCTGCACTGATGTCAGTTTGTGCCATTCAGGCATTGCATCCCTCATAGTTATCCTTTTTCAGCACAGGTAGACCGGGGTGAGCTTGGGCTTAGCAGGAGAAAGCATGGCTCTGCTCCCCAAAGATGAAACCACCCTGAGAGGGAGAAGTTGAGGGAACCAGGAGCTGAATTACAGTTATAAAGCAAAAATAAATGTTTATAAGTAGATCAATGAGTAAATGGACTACACAGTTTTAAAAATATTTTCCTCTGTCTACTGGTTCCTCTATGTACTATGTACTATTCCTCTATGTACTAAGACTGCAACATAGTATTTGGTAGAATAAGGGAGAGCTAGAGGTATGGTCCAAAGTGTAGCGGCCACAAGGATCTGGCAAGAAATATGGTCCGCTGCCACAACCCCATGCACAGAAACCGTTTGTTTGTTCTAAGGTTAGGTTTTATCCAACACACAAACAGTTATCTCACTGTTTATGACTTTGGTCATGAAAACAGTAATTAGGAAAAAGAAGAACAGTTAGTTATGACTGTGATGGTCTCAGGAGTAAAGTGTGGGTTTAAAAAGAATATCAGAATGGTTTGAGACTACAAGAACATTATACTTACAGTTGCTAAAGAGCAGGAAGGTTTCCATTTTCCATCCTTCCATCAAATGCTATACAGAGTCTTTGACTCTGTGTTCTGCCTGTAGCTGTGAGAATTTTTTTTCTTGTTAGTGCTTTAGCAGACAATATAGCATATAAATAAATATTTGAGGAATTAGGACTTTGAATATGTGCAGAAAACCAGCTTTTTTACTGTATTGCATGGACTTGCTTTTTGGAGATGGATCCCTGCATGGTGCCCAAAATTGCAAGTACTGAGTACACATTCTTTGACTATTGTTTAGAGACTAGTAAATGTTTTATTCTCTCAAAACTATTTTTTCCTGCACAACTTTTTGTGCTTTCTCTATCTTGTAAAATACGTTTGTGTCCACAGCTTTCCTTTTTAGAAGCTTCTTAGGGTTCACAATTAAAACATACCAAAATGTTGTATCTGAAATAATACTTCTGCATTTGGAATAATATCCCTTCAGTCACAATAATATCCCTTCAGTCACATTTCAGAGTTTTCTAAATTCAGGGTAGAATAGCCATGTTAAAAGTGATTATTTCTGTTCTTTTTGTCCTTTGTGCCATAGCCCCACCATTCCCAAAGGTGGTCCATATGGCAACATTCTCTTTTATGCCCTAACCAGGCAGCGCACATAACAGCCAAAGCCTCGGCTGCCGCTGGCAAGTTTTCAATAATTTGTATCATGGCGCCCTCTGGTGCCCAAGTGACCCCTCTGCTCGTGGAAGGTGCCGAAATTTGCTCTTCTAAGACTAAAGTAAACTTTTTTGTGGAAAAATTGGCGGGAAGTGAAAGGGTTAATCAATACCTTTCCTATGCACCAATCTTCCTCATCAGGAGTATAGCCTCTGTTGGCTGATGTTGGAGGGTGGGGGAAGTTTACTCAGGAATGTTGTGTGCTATTGCATGACTGCTTTGAACATGTAATATGTCTCTAGATCACAGCCTCTCCTTTCTGGATTATGGCTGCCAGAAACTTCAATATGACCAGGGAAATAGGCACAATGGCTATAATCTATGGATCACAGAGAGCTGTGCAGCTCCTCTTTACTTTCATTCATGTGTAAACGCTATTCCTGGGCAGAAAGTCACCATTCTTGCAGCAAGACATGTGACTATCAGCCTTCTTTAATGGCTGGAACTTGAGAGTATGAAATGCGTGCAACACGTGCCAGTTTCACACTGGTGATTTGCCCTGGATGCTTTTAGGAAGTGTTTCCCCCCAAAAATAGTTCTGAGTAGGATTCTGAGTAGACCTGCTTAGTATTGCTCTCTAAGCCACTTTCTCTCAGTACAGAGTGGTCTCCGTATATACTGTGCCTAATTTCTAGAATGAGAAGTCGGGGCTCTTGTCTGTACCACTATCCTCTGCTCAAGAAGCATTTCTGCAATCCTTAATGTATGAGGGCTCTCTAGTGAAAGAAATGCACTCTGCACTGCTCAAGGACACTTCTGTCTTCATCTGTCCAAGGACTAGACATTGACAACAAATATAAAGGTTGGACCATTGTCAGCTCTGGCACAAATCAAGTCTCGCATCAAGTATGTAATATTTTATGCACTGAGTCATGTTCCAGCTCTACCATTGGGATTTGTAGCATAGGTGAGAGATTGCCACAGAATATGTACACTTGAAAGGAAGACTTGACAAACATGTATAGCAAGCATCGAGCCACTTTTAGCAGTAACATAGGGATTCAAAAGATATCAATCAATTTAACATTCTTTATCCATAATCTTGTCCTCTTTGTGCTTCTCAGATCTACGTGTCCTTCAGTAACAGAGCATCTCAACTTGGTCTTGCCCTCTGTTAGACATATGAAAATTACTTTTCCACAATATTGATCTTACTGTTCTTTCCTCCTCATTCTCACAGATGGATGCTCACCTACTTCTAGCCCACCTCTCTATCTGGTGTTGGATTAGATAGGAATATAAATCACATAAATCAAAGTGGCAATGGCCATTGCTGAGATTCCAGCCAACAGTGTTCTTCACAGTGTCCAGGTTAAGGTGCCCTGTCTTTTCATCCCTTCTCTCATGGGACATAACACAGTATATCTCCAATACACAACCCAAACTCAAACCTGGAAGCTTGGGACCATACTCACCACAACCTTCACAGCAGAATGGGAAATCAGGGGAGAGGATATCTGTGTAGTTTTGTATATGGAGTAAATGAGGTGGGTAGGGTGCTGAAGTGGTAGAATGAGTTATACCATTTCAAAGTAAAGATGGAAGATCTCATTTTGGAATGCCCTCCTATGTTAAAAAGCCCCAAAATATGAAATCATCACAAGCCAAGAAAGAGGCAGGTAGAACTTTTCTCCTTGCTGTGCTAGTTTTTTTTTTTAACATGAGAGAACATGCAAAGCTTGAATTCCCCATCAGGTATCACTGTCCTCACTCTATCAGCTCAGGATTCTGCTGCCTCTGTAAATCCTCATTCTCCTGCATAGGTGAGCATGGCCTCTTTGTCACCATGTTACTCTAGGCCTTTATGCTGGGCCTGTTAGGGATAAGTGTGCAATGGCCATCATCAGGGCTTTTTTTCTGGGAAAAGAGGTGGTGGAACTCAGTGGGTTGCCCTCGGCGAAAATGGTCACATGGCTGGTGGCCCTGCCCCCTGATCTCCAGACAGAGGGGAGTTGAGATTGCCCTCCGTGCCGCTGGAACGGCACAGAGGGCAATCTCAACTCCCCTCTGTCTGGAGATCAGGGGGTGGGGCCACCAGCCATGTGACCGTTTTCAAGAGGTTCCGGAACTCCGTTCCACCATGTTCCAGCTGAAAAAAAGCCCTGGCCATCATCATATTAGAACTTTCTCAGTAGTAGCCCCTACATGGTAGGCTGGCCTTCCTGTGGATGGTAGGAAGGCCTCTGCACTGTTTTGGAGACTGGGCAAAACTGCCTCACTCAGATGGGCATTTATATAAACTTGGGTTCTCTGGTGTTCTGGCTTTTATGGTCAGATATTTATAATTTTTATCTTAATTTTACAGTGTTTTCAAATAGCATTGTTACCAACATGGAAGTTGGTTAAAGAAATTGGAAGTTTGTTAGAGAAATTGTTAGAGAAATGGAAGTTAAAAGTCTCAAAAACAAACAGAAAACCCCGATTGTGCCTGGACTGGCATCCATGTCCTTGCTGTGAAATCAAAGAGTAGCACTTGGAGAAGGAACAGACAGTCCTCTTGCTTCCTGGCTCTGTTTAACTCTCTACCTCATACCATTTCTTAACTTATTAATTTTAAGCAGACTACTCAAATATAAAAAAACTAGACTGCATTTAAACAGCTCTGAAAATTGATCACAAGCACATAAAATTTTGCAACTGAAAGAATGATGGGTCTACTATTATCTTCTAATAAAAAGGTAACGCCTCCATATGATCTATATTTTGGAGCAAAGGAAAGATTTAAAGATTTCTAGCCTCAGAAAAATAGCTGCATTCAAAAGTCTCATGATATAAAGTGTCCACACTACCCACACCACGGTTGCATCTGTCAGAGTATGACATCCTATGACACCTCCCTTGCAAAACTAGATGGTAAAGTATTTACGTGTGCTGACATAAAGGCTACCTTGGCTTGGAAGAGTTCAATGGCAGCTCAAATATATTGAGCCCAGATGAATAAAAAAGCGACAGATAATATTTGTTGCTGCTGTAGCCAATCTTTTAACATGAGCAGTTTGCACTGACCAAGTTAATCTCTGATGAAACCAAACTCCTAGGTGGTATTGACTGTTTAACAGTGTTGTCTTCTGTCACCAAATATTACCAGTAGAACCAGATAAGAGAGAGCTCTTGTTGATGAGAAGGGCCTTTCTCTATCAGCAAGCAGGGGCATAAACTTCAGGGTGATAGTAGGGCTCAAGCCCCCTCCAGGATTTCCTTGTGGAGACAATCCCCCCTCCCCATGCCAGGTAACATCATGAAGTTGCTCAGGCTGTCAAGGTCAGTCAGTCTTGTTTGTAGCAACTTAGCAAGTTCATAGGAAGCACAGAATGGCTGGGTTTGTTTGTTTCTGTAAAGATAAGAGGGGGAGGGGACATTCAGTGGCTAATACTGTCTGTGTGAAGAAATGAGAGAGAAAGAACCTGGAGAAGAGGTAGGGGAAATAAGACAACTGGTGGAATCTGTCTAGCAATCAGAGGCCTCAGTGGTTGGACTGAAGCAGGCTGTAGTAATGGTTCTGGTTTTCTGTAGTAATGGTTCTGATGTAAGTAATGGATCGAGAGAATTATGGTTTGCCTTCACAGATGGGATGGGAATTATTGCAATTTTGGCCATTTTCACATAGCTAAAACCTTCAGGAAATAGTGCAAAACTCACAGCACGACAGTGTCTTCATAACACAATTTCCCCTTTTAATAATGCAGTTTCTGACATCATCACACCATTAAATGGGAAATCGCGCTATGAAGGTGCCATTGTGCCGCGAGTTTTGCACAATTTCCCAGAAGTATTAACAGCCGTGTGAAAACAGCCATTGTCTCATCTTGGTACAACCTGCCTTAGACAAAGAAATGGTCCCATCCCCATTTTATCTTTAGCTATGGGAATGGGGAGAAAAACTGGTTCCCCAAAGGTTGCAATGTTGTTCTACTCCTAAGTCCTCCTTCAAATAAATATTTCCATCTCAATTTTATATTTAGCCTGGTGGCAGGGGTGGGGGGGCGGTGAGCAGAGACTTGGGGTACAAATGATGGAAGTTAAGTAGAAGTCGTTATCGTGGGACCTGCTTTAGAGAAAAAGGAATTGAGGAGATGGAAATATTTTTGTCTTTAGCCATGTGTGTTGGGGGGGTGGAGGGTAAGCAGAGATTTGTGGTTCAAGTGGTGGAAGTTAAGTTGATTTTGGTATCCTAGGACCTGCTTTAGAGAAAGAGAAATGGAAGAGAGAAATATTTCTGTCTTTCCCTTTTTTTGTTTGTCTCTGTACATCTGTGTTGTGGGAAGAGAGAGATAAAGCTAGTTCCTCAAATATGAAAATTGAGGTGATTCTGCTGTTCTGGACCTTACTTCAACTAAACAAATGCTCCCATACTTTCAGGCCAGGGTATCTGAGAAACCAGTATTTACTCTGGATTCTCAGAACCATGTGGCAATTCAAATTGAGTATGTAGTATGTGAGCTATATAATTGTTAAGAGTTATTGGTCTAAGACTGAGGAGACCAGAGTTCAACTCCTCATTTACCAATATAGCTTACTATGTGACCTTGGCCATACGCAGCTCAACCTAACCTGCTTCATAGGGTAGTAGCCAGGAAAAGAGAGAGAGAAAAGAAGTATTTCCTTTCATACAGAAATGAAATACCAATATATCTAATTCTCAACCCTGCCAAAACTGAGTGTACTTAAATCCAAAGTTTGGAGCCATGAACAGACAAAACAAATCTTCTACAAACTGAAAAACACCCCAGGTTTGCAGAAAAATCTGAAGTCTTAAAAAAATACATTGGGAATTAAATAGAGTTGCCAAGCCCCATATCCTCCTGGCAGGACCGGGGGGTGGGGGTGCTCAGTACTCACTGGCATGAGCCTGTAAAGTGTACGCACACTGCTGGCACCAATGCAGTGACTTTGTTTCCTGGAAGTGACGTCATCGTGTTTTATGCAGAAATGCTCCTATGCTTCACGCAGGGCCACTTCTTTTAGAATCACCCTGTTTGGGGTCAAAATCAGCCCCTGCAAAGCAGGGGAGTGCTCCCACACAAGGCACAATGATGTCACTTCCGGAAGTGATGTTGCCACACCCCATGGGGAGCATGGCCACCTCACACTTGCCCAGGTTGCCTGCTGGTGACAGGCAATCACCAGGTGGCTTGCAACCTCCTGCCAATTACCAGTGATTTGTAGGCAATGGGACAAACCACCATGAGATTGCCTGCCACTGGCGAACCCTAGGGAACCCTAGGATTAAAAAACTTCCCAATGATAAAATGAGCACTTGTAGCTTCAGAAACATATGCCCTCAGTGGCCTATGCTAGGAAACCTCAAAAGTTTTGCCAGCATTCCAGGTTTAGTTTTTGTCAGTAAAAGGCAGGGGGAGGGGGAGGGCCCTTTCCAGTGCTGTTTTGGCCTTTGAAGGAAGACTCACTGGGGCCAGGCCTGGCAGAAATCAGCAGGCGACATGGTACCACTTAACTTGCATGACTCACCTAGGCCCAGTGTTGCCAGCTTCCAGGTGGTAGCTGGAGATCTCCCGGAATTACAACTGGTCTCCAGGCCATAGAGATCAGTTCACCTGGAGAAAATGGCTGCTTTGGAGGGTGGAATTATACCTTGGAATTCTATGGAATTATACCCTGCTGACGTTCTTCCCCTCCCTAAACCCCACTTTCTCCAGGCTCCTCCCCGAAAATCTTCAGGGATTTCCCAACATGGAGCTGGCAACCCTATGTTCAACAGTAGAAAATTCAGTGTGGTTTAGTGGTTAGAGTTTTAGACTAGGGTCTGAAATCCCTATTCTGCCATGGAAACTCATTGGATTTCCTTCGGCCAGTTACACAGCATAATTTACTTCACAGGCATGAGTGAATTGGCCATAAATCCCCTGTGAGGCAAGGGAGAGGTAGGTGGCAGGCCTGAGCCAAGTTCAGCTATTTGCATCCCCCCCCACCCTGAAATTGAGGCGTTTACTCCCCTGTCAGCAAGTATAGTTACACAGTAGTAAGCGCTATTTCGGATAACAGTTTTCCAAAAAGGTGAGTTGCTTTGGGCTAGTGACGGTAGCAACAGCAATTTTCAGTGTACTCCATCATCACTGAATATAATGAAACCCTCACATGGCCAGTTCACTACTATGGTGTTGTTCAAAGACTGGAAAATAAAATATAGGTAACATTTTAACAAGATAATTTTGGTTAGGAAGATCAAGGGAGTCCTGTCTCAATTCCCATAGCACCAATTCAGGATGTCAAAAATGAAAAATTAGGGGATTCACACAAGAACTGGGGTGTCTACTTTTTAGCACAGTTATTGCAACTGAGACATGGAATAGAAGAATAATCAGGCATGTTAGTGGTAGAATGTATATTGGTGTTCCTTAAGATTGTGATTAGTAATGTGCCAAATTTTTGTAATGTTCCATTTTTATGCAAAAGTTAGCCCTTCTCATGGAGGTGGAGGTGCAAAAGTGTCCATTTAAAAAAAATCATTGTTTCACTGCATTGGTTCTCCACAATGCTACCTTTTTAAAAAACCTTGGAGTGGTGGTATGGGATTGTTGTGTGAATCCAACCCAGTCTTACGTCACATAGTGAACATAATAACATCATGGTGCCATGTGGTCTATCAAATATGGCTATATAACAACATCACTAAAGTTAAAGAAAACCCTCCTATTGCCCTCGCATTGGATGGGGGCAGAGAAAATGAGTCCTGTAGCTCGGGCAACTGGACCAGCATTGCCCATCTTGTTATGCTGCACTGACAACTGTTATTGCCTGCAGCAAGACTTTTCTCCAATCCAGCTCTAGTCACACTGTGTTATGCATAACTAGACGAGACAGATTGTGGATTGGGTGCATGCTCTTCCCTCCCTTTACCCACATCCCAAGTTTCAAGTCTTCACCATAATCTGGTGTCAAGATTTTTTAAGAAGGTCAAGGATGGCTACTTTTGATGGCATAGAAGCCACCCTTGACCATCTTTTGGAAGGTGAACCATCAGCATCCAACAACATGGAAACGTTGTGTGTGCACGCATTATGTATGTAGTACCAGTCATGATAGCCATAGCCAGCTCCAGAGGGCAGTCAAAGGGGCAGACCGAGAGGCCAATAAATGACTCCAACCACCACCACCCCAACTCCAAGAAAGTTGGAGAATAGCCTAGTTCCTTTGCACCATATCAGAGCCAGCCCATTTATTAGGTGTACCAAGGCTATTGTCTCGGGTGCCAGAGCTGGAGGGGCACCCAGAGGGGTTCACAGAGGCCCTCGCATCTAGTGCTTGTCAGGGCAGGCCGAACAAGCCCTCCTGTGGAATCAGGATTGGCCATGGCAAGCAGCAGTCTCCGGCAGTGACCTGGCCACATCACAGTGAGAAAAGAAGGTGGACTGATAAGATCTGCCATCGATGCAGTGGACTGGGGCCTACTCTTGTGGTTTGCCTTACCCCCATTACCTGGATTGGTAGCACCATCGGCAGCAGGCCCCAACATTCAGCACCTGACTGCAGGGCTGGATTGAGAGACCAGTTGAGGGGGAAAGAGGGGCAAGAGGGAACTCCCACTCAGCAGAGAATGTGCTGGTGCCCCTCCTTCCCAACTTGAGTAAGAAGCAGAGCAGGGCAAGCAAGGAGTTATGCACAGACCCAAACACCCTCTTTCTTTCTTGTCAGCCACAGCTGTGGAGTCATCATCACCATGCCTCATTTTCAGCCCCAGAGCAGCTGAAGAACCAACCTACCAGATCCTTGTGGGATCCCTCTGTCCATACTGCTTACCTATATCAGGCCAGAACTAGGGCAGAACCAAACCAGAACAGTCTATAAGTCTCCCCCACAGCCAGTTTCCTTCCCCCATCCCAGTGGCTGCCCTCATTTCCCCCTAACACTAACCAGCATATGCTTGTTTGTCTTATCTAGCCTATTTCCCCAGTTTTCTCCTCATTCAGAATTTGGACAGGAAGGAAGAATCCCTCCCCTGACTTTCAGGGACTCATCACCTTTCTTTTGGGATTTCTCCACTTGGCTTTTCCCTCTCCCATCCAAAACTATTGAAAAGGTAGGCAAGCCCATCACAATCTACCTCCCTTTAATTCAAACCTGTTGTCCAGCTAGCATTGCCAGCCTCTGAGTAGGGCCTGGAGATCTCCTAGAAGTACAACTGATCTCCAGAGACTAAAAGGATCAGTTACCCTGGAGAAAATAGCTGCTTTGGAGGGTGGACTCTATGGCATTGTACCCCACTAAGGCCCTTCCCCTCCCCAAACCCCTCTGTCCTTAGGCTACATCCCCAAATCTCCAGGAATTTCTCAAACTGGAGTTGGCAATCGTACGTCCAGCTTCCACCCCAACTCCCCTCTTTATTTATTTTTTTTTGGCCTAAGAAGAACTGGACCAATGTAAGATAAAAGCAAACCTTAGAACACGAAACTTCTGTTGCGCAAATCTCTGAAGTAAGTAATTGTACATAGGTGACTTCCTTTTCTTTTAAATAACTTTTCTATTTTACTTCCCACCTTGTTTTTCCACTTGTAGTATCTAAAGAAGTGGACTGTAGTACACAAAAGCTTGTGTAGGAATACAAGTTTGTTAGTTTTTATTGTGCCACAAGGCTACAACAGAGAAACACTTCTCTGTAGAATTATTCCCTCTTTATCACTTTTCTTTCTTCTGGAGATTTCAAAGAGGCGCCTCCTCTGTAGCCCCTTACATTGTTCATTTGGAATGCCAAGTAAATAAAAGAAAAAGTTCATTCTAGCCTTTCTAAATGTCAGTTTTATATATAAATTAAATTCTATCCAGCTTCATCCCAGAGTATTTGCATATGTTCCCCCACACCAACCTGGAAACTCTACCCCCAAAACATTACTGCCTAATCTCACATACATACATCTTTCAGTTTGACAATAGGAAGGCTCAGAAATGAATCCCTTCATTGTTAAATTGGGTTGGCTAATGATCTGAGCAGATGTAGAATGTGAGTGCATATAGTTTAGGCACATTTGTTCCTGCAATAACAGGTTATGCAATGCAACTTTTATCTGGTTGTACAATGCATTCTCTGGATGGGGCAGAACATGGTAGAATGTCTGCTTTGCATACAAAAAGTCTCAGGTTCAACTTTCAACATCGCCGGTTAAAAGAATCAAATAACGGGATCTGTGAAAGACCTCTTCCTATGATCCTGGAGAGCTACTGCCAGTCAGAGCAGATAATGCTGACCTTAATAGATCAATGGTCTGATAAGGCAACTTCATGCTTTCATAATTAAGATCACTTCTCTGACTGAAGCTTTGCAAACAGCGTATAGATTGACTCTAGTACATTTAAGTTACACGTGTATAGGGATGCAAAAAGTAACATTCTGGCAAAAAATGCAGCAGATGGAGGATTTGAGGACTGAGGATAGAGCACCACCACTTCTGAGCGATGGCAATCTCCTCTGCAGCCAAGGTCTTTTCACTACAGACATCAGGGAATGTGATGCATCGCTGAGTTATGGGCTACTTCCCCCATACAAGTTCTAGCAAAATCACACATTTGGATGTAGTATTCCTATTTGTGAGATTTTTCACCATAATAGAGACCTTGCTTCAAACACATTGCTTGGTCGAACATTTTAAGAAATGCATTTTTCTGTGCTACTTAACAGAGATTTAAAAGGTTTCTTTTTGTTTTCTTCAAAGGATTCTGAGATTCTCAAGTACTTTGAGAACTGAACACCTTTTTAAAATAAGGAAGCTATGGTAATCCTTGATTTGTGATAGAATTGTGATCTCTGCTGCTAGGTTTATCACACTGTAGTTCAATGCACTTCTGGCTAATTACACTTGCTGGAGATGTGTTAATGATGCACCTGTCACTATCACTGTGTGACAGTGGAAAGGCAACGAGGATGACTAATCTAAGCCCTGATCTCTGCTTCGTTTTTGTTAACCCGGCTTCCAGCATTCCTCACCCTGCATATCTTTTACATGGAGAGCAAACTCTCAGCAATGCTCACACCCTACAAAGTGTTATTAATGGGGAACTGTTTAAGTGACAACAGGTCCCATCTAGGGTTGCCCTGGAGAGAAATATATCCTGCCCATTTAATAAAGGTTTAATGGGATATGATTTCTCAGGTGATTTTTATCTCTATGTCATGGAAAGCTTCAAGTGCCCATTTCCACATATTAAGCTTCTATGAAAGAGATGAGACATTTTTCTCAAAGCCTGTTGGCAACCCTTGCACCACCACGGTGTGTTTGCAACTTCCCTATTGCGATAACAAATACCTAGTGAAAGTCCGTGTGGTATAATGGTTTAGGTTTGAGAGATAAAAGTTCAAATCCTCCCTCTGCATGAAACTCACTGGTTGTGCAGTCCTAAACAGTGTTATTCTCATCTTAGTCCAGTGATCTTAAAATGTTTATGGTTGCATTGTGGGTGATCTTGTGCCCCTCTCTCAAACTACTCTACCTCCAGGGTTGTTGTGAAGATTAAATGGAGGTGGGAAGAGCTACCTATGAGCTCCTTGGAAGAAGGACAGAATAAAGGAGTACCAAATAGGTGTACAACCATTATTACCATAAATCTTTACTAACTTCTGTGGCTTCTGACGTTGCACACATACATAAATGACAGAAAGATGTATCAATGTTGATCATGTGCCACCCAATAGGAATTTTCCAAAACCTCTGTATTGAGAATCTTATCCCACCATTGATGTTACACATAGATCTAGGCAAAAAGTTAATCACAAATTATAAAAAATAAATCAATAAAATATTAATATGTCCCAGCTAATGTGAGTTCAATGGTGACTATACATAAAATATTGTAAATTATATCTGGTATATGATAAAGTGATCTTAGACTCACAAAAACGTATATCCTGGGAAATGTTGTTGGTCTTTAAGTTGCCGCTGGGCTTGAATTTTGTTGTACTACTACAGACTAACACATCTAACTTCCTGGAGATTATATATATTCACATAAGAGCCTGGAGAATGTGCACAAAATTACAGGAAGAACAGAGGGCTTTACCAGCTGTCCAGTCAATATGCATAGTTTCTATGTGGTGGTATGCACATGATCTTACTACCTAGAGGCAATGATGTCTCTGTAGAAAATCTTGTGCAAAGCAGCCTTCAGTCAGTAGAAGGATTCTTAAAGCAAATTTTAGAAATTACCAGTGTCAAATATGTTTAATTTAAAACATTATGCAACCAAGTACTAGTTCAAGTAGAGAAATCTGACATTGTTTCCAGAAGATAACTGATATTCCATTGCATGGGAAATTCATTTAATAGTTGCACAAAATAACCCACCAAGAACAATTCATTGTGTTGTTTTTGCTTTAACTTTGTTCATAAACACCTACCAATTTGACCACTGAATATGTGAGGACACAAGGCACAATTCCTAATGCAGTTAGGGAGCAGACAACAGCTGTCCAGTCAATACATCTCACAATAAACCAAATTTCCTGAATTAATACTAAACCCTTCCTTTGGCAGGAAGGAATCAAGTCACAATTTTGCAGAGGATAGCCTCCAGTTTGGATGACTGCAACGTGCTTTATGCTGGACTACCTTTGAAAAATATCTGTAAAATACAGCTGGTTCAAAATACAGCTGCTGGGCTAGCATCAGAGGTCAGCTATGTGGATAACATTATTCTAGTTTTGCAACAGCTGTATTGATTTACAGTTGGTTTCAGGCCCAGTTCAAGGTGCTGGCTTTGACTCTTAACAGTGTGAGCTTTAACAGAGCCCCATCCTTCTAAGCCCATTGACTTCAATGAACTTAGAAGGGTATAATTCTGCTTAGGATGTCATTGGAAGTGGTCTGGGACCAGAACACATCAGGGACACCCTCCTGTCATCTAAATGGATTGCAAATGGTGAAAATTGGAAAATTGATGACTAGTATGGAGTGGTAGCTGCATGAACCTTTGAGTGAGTACATGTGATATTGATTGTATATGCAATATTTATTATTGTATTGTAAATGTAAATTATTGTTAGATGGTGTGTAATATGTGTTATTGCATGTTTCTCCAGCAACTGTGTTCTTTGAGAAAGAGCTTGGAAACGGATTTAATGGTGATCTGGACCTTCCGTTAGAATACTGATGTCACAGAATTATCAATGTACACCTAAAGAATACACGCAAAGGTCTACTTGTAATCTGTGAACTACACAGTTTATTGGAACTAAATCTTGGACTATACCCAATTCCAGTTGGAACACAAGGCGAGCTTGAATGAAAGAATTAGTGTGTACATGGTGCTAGGAAGCATTTGCACTTTAATACCTGTTGCAATATTAATAGAGCACTTGAAGCACTGGACACTTTATGTATTGACTTTGGAGCATATATGACGCCTGTAAAATAATTTTTCCTAGGACTGGTTACATGTGGTATAGTTTTCTGTTAAATTATGCAACTAATGTAAATAAAATAGGGAGACATTGTTATTGCACAGGAAATTGTGTTTTGTTGCTGCTATACTTACCGTGTTGCTCTATATTTTGTGCTCAGAATTTAAGAGGCAGCTGAACACTAGTCCTGTTTTGACAAGCTTTTAGACTTAGGACGGAACAGAATGTGGTATTGAAATTGGTGCCATGGTTCAATTAACTTCATTTGCTTCATCTTTGTAGAATCTTTTGGGACAGTTTGATGTTTTTTATTCTGTTTGTAAGCTTCTTTGAAGGCTTGATTAGTCAGGAACGGTGGAATATAGAAAGTTTAATAATAACAGAAATAGAACAGAGTTCACTTGCAATGAGACAAAGTATGGGGGACTGTTCTGCTGCCTCAGTGGCATCCGTTTCCCATGGGAATGCTTGTTCATGGGTTTGGAAACAGCAGAACTGTAGAATGTCTCCATATACATGAGGTTGCTGGTCGCACCCAAACCATTACAGCAAAGAGTCGGCCCATTTGCATGATGAATGGGGCTTTCACCCTTTTTCCTGACCCAATTCTACTAAATCTTTCTGCCCTGACTGCCTGCAATCTTATTTCCCAAGTGTTGTATAGAATTTAGAGAGCTTAATAAAAACATTTCCCTGATTTATATAACTATGCATATTTAGCTCATTCACATGAAGCTGCATAAAGATGGCACATATAGAGTCAGAGACAACTAGCAATCTCGTTTTTAATACTGTTCTGTAGTACATCAGTGTTTCTGGCACTGTACAGAGTAACATCATCAAAAGACTCCAGGAGGTTTTGAGCTTAGGAGCAGGTCCAAAAAGGAAAAATCAAGGTGGTAAGACATTGCATAGAGCATACAGAACCATGGAGAGTTCTTGGCATTTGTGGAAGTTCTTACCCTTTCTGAAAGGAAGGGTAAGAACCTGCACTGCAGTCTGTCTTTGTGCTCAGATTTAGCATGAAACAACACAATCTTGGACCTTGGAAACCAAGCAAGGAACACAGGAGAAAGAGCCTCAAGAAAGGCTGGATTTTGTATGGCTATGGTGTAATATTTATGATAGGATCCAGGACAGCTGACAAATCGTCAATAAAAACAGAACAAGAAATCATTTCAAAAAAGATAAAACAATATAAAACTGAAGAGCATCTTATAATCAGACTAGAAATAGCATAACAGCCAGATTGCCCTTGGCCAGGCAACAACAGGAAAGGAAGAGGGGGAGGGGGAAGAACCTTATGTGCCAAAAGCCCCAAGAAAACAGGACAAGCTTTGCCTGGTGCATTAAAAAAAGGTACTAGGAAAAAGACCATCAAAATTATCTCAACAGGGAGGGCAGATTCATCTAAAAAGAGGAAGTCCTTTGGGTACTGTAATCCCAGATCTTTTAGGGCTTAAATGGCCAAAATGAGCATGTTGGATTTTGCCCAGAAACCAACGGGGAACCACAAAGATATTTTAATAGAAATGTAATATGTTCATTACCAAGTTAACAACCTAACCACAATAGTCTGAACCAACTGAGATTTCCAATAAGTTTCCAGAAGCTACTTCACATACAGTGCATCTTCAAAATAAAGCCTGGGTGTTACTAGAGCAAGAACGGCAAAAGCTGGTTTAGATAACCAGAAGGAGAGAGTGACAGAGTATGAAATTGTTGGTTATAAATGGGTCAGTTGATAGCAACTTTTGATGGTGTAGTTGGGGTGAAATGTCAGCAGTATCTTGTTCTGTGACCAGTGTAATTCTCTTTCTAATCTCTGTAATTCTAAGTGCTGTAATTCCCTTTCTAACCTCACAGTAATGAAATGGAATTAAATATTCTGCCAGAACGTTGTGCCTGTCTGCTTCTTCTCACTTGTCTGCTCAGTGGTAGTATACTGAGCAGGTCTCCCTAGTAAAAGTTAGCAGGAATACCACCTGATTTCAAGATCAATGACCTACCGTCTTTTTGTCTCTTACCTTTCAGTACTGGGTTGGCAATGCCGTTTGGATGTGTTACCCTTGGAGATAAAAAAGATTATAACCAGCCATCTGAGGTGACTGATAGATATGACCTGGGGCAGGTCATCAAAACGTAAGTATTGAATTAGTTTTTTCTGTACATTTTGGCACAGACAGGAGAGGTCCACTCACACTATATGACAATATATTAAGCCAGTTCTGGTGAAGTAGTGAGGATGACATTAGAAGAGCAGTCAATATAGTGAGGGGTGGGAGGTTATTGCAATGAAAGTAGGACTTCTGCATCTGGTTAAGCAAGGCCAAACTTACTACAAGTTATGGCTGACACAGAATAATCTCCAAAAATGACCTCTCCCTATTATTTTCTCTCTGTTCTTCCCATAATGTGAAATTTTACTTGGCCTCACATCCTTTCACTCCACATCCTTGGCTGCTGCTGGTAGGGAGTGATCACATCCCAATAAGTGAAACTGTGCATTTTGGCAAGATAGGAGGCTCATTTCAACATACACTGTAAGACATAGGTTACAAATTGATTAAAATGAAGGGGATGTTTGTTCCTTCAGTGGACTTATTTTGCTATGTTCTGATACAGACCTAAAGGAACATATGATGTGTGCTGGTGTGGTTCATTCTCTGCTCCCCCCACCACACACATATGTATTGCCCCTTTCCCCAAAGCATCCTAATTTATTTGGAATCTGAATTGATGTACCTGGTAAGAACTTAGCAAGAAATCTATCAGAGCATCTGAAAATAAGAACATAGATGACTGTATTTCTCTTGGGAGAGCAGTTTATTAAACAAATTGACAATTGGGTTGTTCCAGCACTTGTACAAGAACTATTTAAATGTATGGAGATTGTTCTTTCCCCAGTGAAGAGTTCTGTGAGATATTCCGCGCCAAGGAGAAGTCAACAGGAAAGCTCTATACGTGCAAGAAGTTTCTGAAAAGAGATGGCCGCAAAGTACGGAAGGCAGCCAAGAATGAGAT
Organism: Eublepharis macularius; assembly: GCF_028583425.1. NCBI lineage: Eukaryota > Metazoa > Chordata > Lepidosauria > Squamata > Eublepharidae > Eublepharis > Eublepharis macularius. The sequence continues at coordinate 95,030,768 of NC_072793.1, read as the reverse complement.
CATCATCCTGAAAATGTGAGTTGTGAATGTCCACATCAGCCTTACTCAAGACTCTGCTTCTTTAGTTGCTCTATTGCCACCTTCACTTTGCCAGCAATCCTCTTCCAACAGCAGGGCATACAGCATGAGGGCTCCACACTTTGAACTGCAGGCTGGAACAGAGTGTAGGCAAGCCCAGCGCTGTTCTGCAATTGCTTTTTGTGCTTTCCTAATCATTCTCAGAGAGCCATGAAGATTGAGGCTTTCTTATCAAGCCTTCAATCCAACATGCACTGGGGGAGAGGGCAGAGCCTGCTGCCACCATGCCACCTTCTATTCCCTACACATTCATTCTATGTATCCTGAAATGGCCACATCTGCTTCACAAAGTGTTAATCATAACTCCCTTTACTAATTCCAGTGCAAGATTGGCCCTCACACTGAGGTATGATATTGCAGAGCCAGCTTGAGGGGTGGAGGACAAGGGACAGGGTGACAGAAGACACAGAGACATCAGGTGGAGTTTAACAAGATCACAACTTCATTGAATACCACTTTAAAGAGCACTGGCACCTCACGGGGCTTGGATCCAAGTGTTAACTGACCCACCTACAAGCTGATGACCCCACATACCCACAACCCACCAGCTAAGGAGGAAATCATGGGAAGGCAGTCAGTTGGAATCCTCATGGGCACAAGCCTTTGCATGGTTCCCCTGCTATTTGGGAGTAAGCACACCCCAGCAGCTTCTGTGCTGGGCTTGCCTCTTCTGTGCCTCGCTCCAAAGATCCCTTAACGGGATCTCCATCTACGGGGAAATAGTGCCGGCCAGCCATGTTTCCCCCCCAAAAGATCCATGCCCCATGTCAAACCAAAGTTGTGACGGAAGTGTAAACCGCAACTAACTGGTGTAAAAAGCAGACCTCCAGAATGAAGGACAGAGAGGCCAAACTCTGAGCCAAAACCTGATGAAGCCAAAGTGACGGTGAGAGGGATGCTGATTACAGGCAACTGTGACTGTAGGCCCAGCTGGTTCCCTTTTTCAGCCCCACCTGTGGACCTTAAGCCAGCCTTTGCCAGGCCCACCAACCAGGGGCCTTCCCACCACTCAGCCAGGCCATCACTGGTTGGCCAGCTGGGCAACCTGTGCCCATTGGCTCTCAAGCTGGGTGCGGAGGCTGCTGTGAGCTGCCCAAGCTGAGATAGTGTAGCCGCTGCCCTACCCCAGGCTCTGAACACCGCATCCTGCAAATGGTGCCTCCTGGTAAGTTGGGAGGCATGAGCTTATCAACAATCATATGTAAGTAATTGCAGATCTATTTCAGCTCTCCACAAGGAGCTCTTAAGTTATTGGCATTGCACGCTAGCTCATCACATAACTCTAGTGACCCCAGATCATTCCATGTGTGCCTCCTTGCTCATCCTTCCTATGTTTACTGAATATATGACTCTGTCTTATACTGAATCAGATCATGCCATTGTCTACTTTGACTGCCAGTGGCTCTCTAAGGTCTGAAGGAGATGTCCTGCTACCTAAGAGCCGTTTAACTGGAAATGCTGGGGACCTTCTGTGTGCAAAGCATGTACTCTACTACTGAGTTATAGACCCTCCCCTACTGAATCTAGGGCTTTTTCTGGATGGTCATGTAGCAGAGCAATTAAGGCATTTGCATGACAGAATCTCAATATGAGCTTTTTCTGGGATAGTCACGGGATAAGGGATCCCTTTTTCTGGGATAAAGTCACAGCTTAGGCTATATACCATGCAGCAGCTCCCAGGCTTTCTTATTTATTTGTGACACTTTTAACCCACCTTTCTCTAGCAATGATCCAAAGTTCTTAATAACATTATTTAAAACCATAATAAAAAGATAAACTTTACAACAATATATGATCATAAAAACCAGAACATCAAAGAGACCAAGTTTATATAAATGTCCACTAAAAAAATGTACTTATAAAAAATTTAGTTATAAAAAGAATACAGGAATGGAAGAAGTTACCCATACATGTCATGAAAACCATCTTGGATGTTTTCAAGAAAAAGTTGGACACGGTTGTCAAAAGATTACTTTAGCGCATATTAGGTCAAAACAGAGCAGTAGAACACTGCCAACAGTTTGCTTTTTTTCTCCTTTTCCTGCAGGGTGAAACACCCCAATATTCTACAGTTGGTGGATGTGTATGTCACCAAGAAAGAGTACTTTCTCTTCTTGGAGCTGTAAGTTGGTTTTGCCCAGAATTCCCAAGGTGTCTCATAAATATGTGTATCTCCTCTTCTTGCACTGCCAGGGCCTCTGCATTACTCAGGAGAACCACTTTGTTGCCACTACACAACAATTTGCCAGAAGCAGGTCTAACTTCCAAACAGCTATCAAGAGTGCCTTTTATTTTCCTCTGAAGTCAAAGCATAGTTGCAGAAAAATGTAACTGGAAATAGGCCGGGTTCATGCTCACCCCAACTTTTTCTTCCAAACTGAAAGATTTATCAGTTGCACGGCCAGTGTTAAGTCCTGTTTCATCTCAAAGTTAGAAGAACAGCATTTCCCAAATTCACTTTAGGAGTGAGAGTAGCTTACACACGTGAAGTGCAATGAGTGTGCTTTCATAGTAGATTCACCTCTGAAATTATATACCTCTGCAGGCACATCACGTCACACTGCTTTTTTTGCTCTTCACTTCCTCTACATACCATTGATGATTTTATGCTCATCTTATACTCCAAGCAAAATATGCAGTAAACACAGAGTAACAAAACTGTATGTTCAGGGAATTGGGAAGCTTCCATTGCAAGACACTGGTGTAAGTGCTGGATATTCAATTTCCCTTCTCTCAGTGCAGCTTTGTCCCTTCTCTCACCTGCAGGGCTACTGGCCGGGAGGTATTTGATTGGATCTTGGACCAAGGTTACTACTCTGAGCGAGACACCAGTAATGTCATCCGTCAGGTGTTGGAGGCTGTGGCATACCTGCATTCACTCAAGATTGTCCATAGGAACCTCAAGGCAAGTTGGCCAAACCCTGTTAGACTTTGCTATACAGACACCTGAGCAGATCACCTCTCCCATCCTCTATTTGCTCTTCCTTCCACTTAGAAACAGTCATGAACCAATGCAACAAAGCTGCCCTATCCCTTCCTTCCTTTTTCATTATTGTCTGAGGCTCCATGAAGTCCAATTTATATATTCATGTACACACTTTTCCTCAACATGGTATCCTCAACATGGTATATGCTCAGCAGTATATCATATCTTTGTGAATATGAGAGAGTTGTGTCCACATTCACCAGTTCATCAGTAAGGGAATTGGGTTCCTTTCTCCTGTTCTCTTTCATATTTTCATTCTTCTTCCTCGCTGTATTTCCACAGCTAGAGAATTTAGTATATTATAACCGCCTGAAGAACTCCAAGATTGTCATCAGCGACTTTCACTTGGCCAAGTTGGAGAATGGACTCATCAAGGAACCCTGTGGAACTCCTGAGTATCTAGGTAAAAAATGGTCTGTTGATACTTTCAGGGGGATACTGTCATGCAAGGACCACTAGAGGAAAGAACTGGTGTCCATCCAACTGTGTTGTCCCACTGTGCTTGTTAAACACATCCTCCACGTTACTGGATAAGATGTACCACTCTGTCCAGGTGATCTACATCTTTGAGAACTGCTTGTGAGCTTTCATAATGAAAAACCAGAACTAATCACAGCTGATTTAGACATTCCAATGAAAATAATATATTTGCCCTTCCTTGTTCCTGCACACCAAAGCACCCATTCGTGCAAAGCCTTAGCTTCTGTTCCCCTCCTCTGCCTGGCTACCCTGTATATTTATTTCCTATAATTATTTGAAACAATCCATCTATATTGGTGTGGTTCGAAAGAGAGAACGCCCACTATAGTTCAATGGATGGAATGTTGGAACTAAGAGATCCAGATTCAAATTCCCAACATCTAGATTAGACAGGACAAGTTAATGGTTCTAAGCCTAGCCTCCCTCATAGGGTGAATTGAAATAAAAACATTATTTTGTAAAGGTATGATACAAATATAACAAATTAATAAATACTATATATTTAAACTTGCTCAAAATTCATACTCCATCCATTCTTAGGAGAACAAGTCTCTGAAATTGTAGACTCTGTTACCTGGCACTACAGGATGGTTGTTAGTCCTGCAGATTCTGGTGTTATATAGGGGCCTCTTCACATACAGCCCAATATCCAAAGGCTCAGAATGTCACATTTTTATCCTGCAATACTTGAGAGTAAATTCAGCTGAGCATATTTCACAGCTTGGATGCTAAATGTTTTTTAAGAGTTATATATATTTTTAGTACATTGCTTCATCTTTATACTAAGAATCCAGCTCCAGTCCCCTAAACTTTGAGTACATAGAAAGCTAGTATGTCAGGGGAAGTGTTATAGCTTGACCCTCTCCCTGATGTTCTAGTTTTATATTTGCAGTGAGTTGGCACCCATTCAAATATGGAATTCCTCCACCTGCATTTTGAAGTGATATAGTTCTTGGTCTTTATCTTGTGATGTGTGCAAATGCACAATTAATTTCTGAACAAGGCAAAGTTCTTTGTATCATAGCCCTTGGAGTTTTATTTCATTGCGATGTTTTCAGTGAACAATAGACCTGTCCATGGAACAGTTTTCACCCCCTACTTCTGTCCTTGCAGCTCCTGAGGTGGTAGGGCGCCAGCGATATGGGCGGCCTGTAGACTGCTGGGCTATTGGTGTCATCATGTATATTCTGTAAGTAAGAAGGGGTGAAAAGTACAGGAGTTCTCACCTTATCAAAATAGCTACTTGGGTGGGGGAAATGTCCAGAAAATGGGAATACATTTCTTAGGAGATAGATAACTGGACACTATGTATCCAGTTATGAGACTGTAGCAATAATCATCCATTACAAAGGTGAAAACAGAAATGAAGATGTATGGCTAGTGGCTTGACCCTCCCCTTCAACCCCCCCTCCCAACTGTCTCTGTCCTTTAGCTTGTCAGGGAACCCACCCTTCTATGAGGAGATGGATGAAGATGACTATGAGAATCATGACAAGAATCTGTTCCGTAAGATCTTGGCTGGTGACTATGAGTTTGATCCTCCATATTGGGATGATATATCACAAGCAGGTAAAGCTCCTGGAACTGATGGAGGGAAGAGGAAAATGCATGTTGCAATCTATAGGAGTTATATTCTGAAATTCCAAATAGAACATGCAGTCTCAATAGTCCCCTATCCACTGGGCATGAGTCTCTCCCAGAGGCCATCTTACAAACTCCCACTGGAACCACTCCATATACATTCCCCCAAAACTCCCTCACAAAGAGCCACGCTAGACATTACATGGAGAAACAAGCAAGCCTCAGCTTGTTTTAATGCAAAACAGCTGCAGGAAACTTACAGTTTGATCAGATGAATGGCAATAGGAAACACTGCTTAACCTTTTTCTATCTGGCAGTTTTTCTCCTAAAAATTCCCCCTTCCCAAACTATCTTTTCCTCTGCTAGCTGATAGTTTCAGGAGAGTTAAAATACCAGCATAATGTAATGCTGTGACATGGCTTTCAGTTGAGTATCTGGAAGTAACATTACAACTTGACATGTTGCTCTAAGAAATTTCCAAATCTCTGCTATTTACCATAGAGATATGGGACATTCCTATAGCATCACACAACACCATGGTATCTCTGCCGATGGAAAGGCTTAGGAAGATGACGACTTTGGAAAACTGAGTAGCTTAAGCCGGCCCTCCCTCCACTGTTCCTTCAAACTGGCTATTTTTCATTTTAAGAATATATTACATGTTAATCATGTTTCTTGTACATTAGTCTAAATATACTACATCCAAGTTACCACAGGTAAACCCTTTTTAACCATTGCATTTGAGATTACCAACTTCAAGGTGTGGCCTGGAGTTCTACCAGAATTAGAAATGATCTCCAGACTACAGAGATGTTCTCAAGAAGTGGCAGCTTTGGAGGGTGAATTCTATAGCACCATATCCCTGCTGAGTTTTCTTCTCTCCCCAGGCACCACTCCCAAATCACCAAAGATTTCCCAAGCCAGAGTTGGCTACACTCGCTGCTAAGCAGAGCCAGAGCATTGTCTGCCTTGAAGCTTCTCTCTATCCCATGCAACCCACTAGATTTCCTTTTTTGTTCTTCCAGCCAAGGACTTAGTGGCCCGTCTGATGGAGGTGGACCAAGACCAAAGGATTACCGCAGAGGAAGCTATCTCCCATGAATGGTAAACCTCCATAGCTGTTCCTGATAAAACAGAAGAGAGCTTTCTTTTAAACAGAGTGAGCCAAAGTGACAGGAAGAGCACAGAGGCAGGATATAATAGTAGGGTAATGCTCCTTTATGCCAGAAGAAACCTATAGATCCTACCTGTAGAATGTAATGTAGTGAACCTGATGAACGGTACAGAAACAGGGTACTCCCATATTTCACAGCATTCATAATGTAGATCATCTTCGGCTAAGCAGAGAATATTGTGGTAACTGCAGGCTGCGGGAATGAGCCCTTTCCATCTAGGCCTCAACAGCCTAATGAGTAAAACTAAGCAAGAAAATAAGATCAAGGATGGATTGTTGCCAAGAGGCTCTTCTCTCTATTATGTTTTCTGTCCCCAGGATCTCTGGCAATGCTGCTTCAGACAAGAACATAAAGGATGGCGTGTGTGCTCAGATTGAGAAAAATTTTGCCAGAGCAAAATGGAAGGTAATGTTGCCTGCACTTGATGCTACTGGCAATGTTTCCTGCTTGCAGTACACAAAGCTGAAATTGCCTCAAGGCATAGGGATAGACCTCCTTCTCACTCTGAGTCTCCCTGTCCCTTCAAAACCTGTTAGTTTTATTTCAGAAAGTCTAAAATTATTTGTAATTTTGAAATAAGGGCCTAGCTTCGCTACAGCCAAGAATTACCAGCCTCCAGGTGTAACCTGGATATCTCTCAGAATTACAACTGATCTCCAGACTACAGAGATCAGTTCCCCTGGAGAAAATGGCAGCTTTGGAGGGTAGACTCTATGGCATTATTCCCCACTGAGGTCCTGCCCTCCCCAAACCCTGCCCTCCCTAGGATCCACTCCTAAATTTCCAGGAATTTCCCATCCCAGAATTAGTAAGCGTACTGCAGCCAGTTACACAAGGGAAATGACATTGTCCACCCCTGACAACACAGTAAGTGGTCAATGATATGGGAAACCTAGATTACTTCCCCCCACCCCGCCGCCATCTGAAGCACAATGAGACTCCTAACTACTACTTTAAAGAGCTGTTGTAGTTATTTTGCCATGCCTCATGGCTATTTTGCTTTGGAGGAAGGACAGGAATCAACTGCAAACAGAAACATCTCAAATTTGGATGAAGTGGGCCGTGTGTACTGCCAGTGCCGTTCCACAGCTGTTGGGACATTGTGTTTCTTTTAAAAACACTTTTCCATAGTCTAGACTTGGAAGTGAATCATGAAGTTAGGAATCATGGGAACCATGAAGTTATGCCTGCAAAGTCCATTACATTTGTATTTTTGATGCCTGTTCTTGCTGGATGAATGTAAATGAGGAAACACGAGGGGTTAGCATTTATTCAGCCCGCTTAATCACCTAAAACTTTAACTTATTAACAATTAATTGGTGAAGTTTATAACAAAAAAAGTCTTGAAAGAAATGGAAACAAGAAATGGAAATCTTGAAGAAACTCCCAACAGGCATCAGCCCCCTCCTCATTGCACTGCAGTTTATGAGAAAGAAGCTTAAGGATAGTTTTCCTTTTAGAGACAGACCACTAAAGTGGAAGAAGTGCAGATAAAATCAAGGTGATTTTTGGATTTTCCACTGTAGTGGCATACCTGGAAGAAGTATCATATATATTGGAAGCTATAATTCTGTTTGAATGAAAATGACATTCCATATACCCAAATCTAGAGAGGATGAAAAATACTGGAGATGGTGGTGATAAGCAGTAGCTTTTTAAATATTAGACCACAAGTTATCTTCCCACTTAAAAGGAGCTGAGATTTATATCAGAGTGATTAAAACCAGGCTTGATAAAAAATATAATTGCTCAATTAAAAGCCAGACTGTTAACAGACTAATAGTGCAATTCTAAACAGTTACTCCAGTCTAAGTCCATTGATTTCTGGGGGCTTAAACTGGAGTAAGTCTGCTTACAATTGCACAGTAAAACATCTGTAAATGATTGATGACCCTGGACTGTAGTTTTTAAAAGACAGCTAGTCTAGTCTTCAGTGAGGAGTTAGGCTCCAAAATTCATGCAGTTGGATTAATCATCATGAGGTGTAATACAAAGAGGTGTTGTTTTTCCTCTCTATTTGCTTGCTTTCTGATGTTTTAGCCTTGAGGATATATTACAGACATTCTTCTCAAGTGTTTGTCTGCAGTCACAAGCACAGAAAATGCACTTAAAATAAAGCTGACATTCTCTGATGCTGAGGTTATAACAAACAAACATGCCAAGAAACTTGTAAGAGTTTGAACAGGTAATGTCAAATTCTGGAGGAAAGAGAGTGTGTGACAAAAAGGTGCAGCTTCTAACCTTCACCCCCATACTACAGAGCAGAAGACATTAAATTGTCACATTCCCTGCGAGGGTAACTTCTTTTTATTTTTTCAACTGCAGAAAGCTGTTCGAGTGACTACAATGATGAAGAGGCTCCGAGCACCAGAGCACACAGATGGAGCAAAGCCAGCCACGCCCACCGCTGCCACAACAGACAGTGCTGCCACAACAGAGACCGCCAGTGCCCCACCGGCTAAAGCTGAAGCAGATGGCACAAAACCAGCAGCAACCACTGAAGCAGTGCCGGCTGCAACATCAGTGGCTCCAGGTCCTGCAGCAGCAAAACCAGAAACGACGCCAGTAACTCCAGGGGAAACTCCAGCAGCAGCAGCAGCAGCAGTAGCATCACCACCACCTACATGTAACGGGGAAGAAACCACTCCTCCTAGTGCCACCCCAGAGTCCTGGAATGAGGAAACTGGCTGAGTTGGGTGGTCGGGCAAGGGTGGAGTTGCACCTCTCTTTGTTGTATCTCTTTGTAAATAATCACTGGCATGGTACCCCAGTCTCTCCTGGCTTCCTGACTAACCCCTCTGCGTGTGGCTGTCAGACTGTCTGACTTTATGTGTCTCCAGCTAGGTGCCAGCAGAGTTTCTATTTTTTAAGTGACAGAGTCCAGAATGGCCCTGATGGGCCCAAGTGAACAAGTGGTTCTGGAAACCCAGCCCATTGCATGAAACTCTCTCCCCACCCCCACCCGTTGCTTTCCTTTTTGTTGTCATGTTTGGTAACTTTTATTACGTTTCTTCTCCTACTACTAGCTGCCCCCAGGACATTCTCTCTGTCAGTCACTCCTTCACTTGCTACCCAGCTTTCTCACTCTGCCAGGGTCAAAAGACACTGAAGATCTTTGATCAAAGCTCCAGACATCTTTTCTTTAAAAGTAGATGCCAGGGGCCTAACCTGAACCAGAGCTGCAGTGCCAGTGCAGGGGAGGGAATCTTTCCTACACCAATTCCCCAAGAAAACACATTATGAAGGAGGGTTAAACACCCCCTGCATCTGTTACAACCAGTTCAAATTGGGTTCCTCCCTCCATCTGCTTTTAAAGAAAATTAAAGATATTTGGTCATCCAATCATGGATCTTTACCATCTTGCCCTGTTGCCTTCTGAACCTACCTGTGAGAAACTAGGGCAACCAGGTCAGACATAAGAGCCATATCCTTCAGCTGATTGCTATACCCTGGAGATAGAGGAAAATAGAGGACAAAGGTCCAGGTAAAGTCTTATTGGGTGATACAGAGGTCTACACGCTGCCATATTGGAGCTGTCACAATAGACATACAGGATACAGGTGGAATCCATGTACTCAGGTGCAGGTGAGTTCTTCCATAACAACTTACCTCCATGACTGTCATATGGTTATGTGTGTACAAAAATGCTATGTATGTCTGTGTGTATCAGATCTGCCATGTAATTGTCAATATATGGATACAAATGAGGAGTGGTGTTCATGTGCTTGTCTACATGGATACAATTGTTTCTGGAACGGGGAAACTAAACTTCCTCACTTAACTGGCTGGCTTACCAGTTTAAAGGCAGATGGGAGGTTGCATTGTGTTTTGTGTGTTGCCACCTTAACCCAATAACTCAAGGTAGATGATAATATATGAATCTGAGTTATGGGACACCTGAGAAGGAGTTCTAGATTGTAAGAAGTTGTACTAGAAGTGGTAAAGCATCTGCTTTGTATTCAAAAGGTCTCAGATTCAATCCCAGACATCTCCACTTAAAAGGATGAAATAGGGGATGTGAAAGACCTCTGTCTGAGACCCTTGAGAGCTGCTGCCATGGGAGAGTAAACAGCACTGATCATGATAGATTCATGGCCTGACTAAGTATAAGGCAGCTTCGTGTGTGTTCAAGAGGTTAAGCTTCACTGTTCTCCAGATGTGTACTATAGACAGGTGGACAAAGCCTTATTGGTGGAGTCTATTGATGGCCTATTTGAATGAAACTCTGTATAAGCATTGTATAATTCAAACTGTAAGAGCAGAGGGAGGAGTTCCATTTTTTGACAACTATACAAGGCTGTGTTAAATAAGATGAGCAGGTGCAGAGGAGGACAGAACTCCTGTCCCTTTAACAATTGTTCTATAGAAGGCCTCTCTGCAGCATTCTGCACTTCTAAATGACAGAATGCACCAGTCATAATTGTTCAGGACAACTAAAAGATATAGTGGGTAGAAAGAAATATGGCATTTGCAGTAGAGAATGTATTTCATAGAGTGTAGGAATGAAAATAACAGTAAAAGAGGGAGGGATGCACAGTTGGCAAGATGGAGGGGGAATAGGAAGAGGATGAGCAGAAATAAATGGTCTGCAAAAGTTAGCAGCTATAAGAGAAGGAAACAATTTGTCATATTATAAAAGGAACATAAGTTTCTATACACTGTGAGCCAGATCACAGGTCCCTAAGAGCTGTGGCAGGCAAGCAACTGGGTACCAAAGGTGAGAATAAAAGCACATTCACCTTCATCCTGAAAGCTGCTCCCTGTGTTCCAAATGCCAGCACTCTTCAGGCTGTGTAATAAACACCGGAGTTCTCATTTTGTCCTTCTTCTGTACTACAATTCCCCCATCTGCAAAACAGAGATGAAAATACCTACTTCACAGAGATATTGTAAAGTTAAATTTGTTTTATGCTCTAGGAAATGTAATGGTTCTATATTTCTTGCAGACTTCGGTTGACAGGCTATGAAAGAGATATAAGGCCATACATGAAACTTTAATGACTCTTTTTTCAGGACAAGATACCCATACAGGTTGTAAGCAAAGATGAGAATTACTGGGAGTGGGGAGAGAAACCACAGGAGATGAGATCAACAAGAACTCTATCATAGTATATGAAATATGAGAGCGATCAGCTGGATCCTGGGCAAGTTTACTCAGAAATTGCACTAAATTCATCAGGACTTACGTCCAAGTTCACCTGCACAGGATAGACCAAATGGTAGCAGCCCCAGGTTTGGAAGCCTGGGTCAACATTGAACAACTGAAAAGGGGGAGGGGTCTATTTAGAGGAAAACACAATAAAGAAATGCTAAACCCCACCCCCCACCACCACCACTACCTACATCCCTCATCCCCAAGCAACTTCATGCCAGCTGAAGCTCCATGAATTTTCTGTAACTGGGAGAGAAGAAGCTGGCTGGAAGAGTTGAGCACCCCAGTCCACCACTTTCTTTTCAAAATCATGACCTTTCCCCACCACATTTTGATGACTTGATGGTAACCTCGATTTTCAAACTCAAGGCTTCCATCAAAAGGTAGCTCCAAGCTACAACAGAAGTTCTCACATTGTTAAATGTTTGCCATCACTGTATCACAACTGTTCCCCAATGGATCAGCTGAGAAATGAAATTGTGGCCCTAACAGGAAAACCATCTCCATCAATTAGAAGAAAATTCAACTGCATTGCAGGGGTACAATACTATTCCTGTACAAGCCCCCTCCTCATTCCTGAAATAGAAACAGATTGAAACAGAAGCTACCATCTTGCCTTTCGTATCAAAATAAAACACAGCCAGATCCTCATGTTACTTTTTGATATTTTAAATGTCATCATGTAACTTACCATGATCACTTTGCATGACAAATTCCTCTTGAATGTGTCTGCAGGGTTTTTTCAAAACACTTTTCAGCATTTCCCCCCTAACATGGCCCTTACTGCATATATGAATCAGTCGTGAAAATGTACCCTTTTATCATGCTACAGCAATCCTATTTTTGCAATTTGTCACTGCATGGTAAAAAAAAATCATTGGAACCAAGCATGGATCCACTCATACCAGCAATTGCCACATGGACACTTTCAAGTAGCAATAGTCTGTTTTGACCAGTGAAAACAGGACTTGTGGGCCCTGCCCTGGTTGTATCTTTGATAGTGAAAATATTCTTCTATCAATTACTTGGAGGGCTAGTAGCACTGGCAGCATGGGCCACCTTCTTCCCCACCCCATCCCCACTCTCACTTTAGTGCCACCTTTACTACTGTCACAGCAGTCCAGTTCTGGGATAAAATTCCTCACTGTACTGCTGCCTCCCATTGATACAGCTGTGTAGCAAAAAAGGGTGTGCTGAGCACAGCAGGAGTTGATGTAATGGAAGGAACAGACCCCGAGCCAAGATGTCTTTCTCAGTTCTGTCTGTCATTGCCCACTCTACTAGTCAAGGGCTGGAAACATTTGTTCCTGCTGAAAGTTGGTTCCTGAGCCCCCTTCTGTGGGTGTCTGACCAAAGAAGAGCATGAGCCCCAAACAAACGTATACAGCCAAAGCAGTTCCTTCTTGGTAACAGAACAGCTTTTCTGCTGGAAAGGAAATTGTGGACTGTTCAGTGTGTGTCATACTGTAAGTAGGTATATGTGTTATCAATGCATCATCTCAACAAGATTGGTGGTGTGCATATGTGTGACAAACAGAAGATAGTCTATGATTTGTAGTAGATACCCATGTAGCACTGCTTTTTGTATATGTTTGTGTCTTGCATTAACACTATGTTGTGTGCTTTATATGTATGGCATATAATGTTACCATACAACTCTATCATCATGTCTCTAAGAAATGCAGCTCAGGGCAAACTTCAGGCTCTGGTGGTATCATCAGTTTGTTCTAAGGTACTTTGTTGATAGGGGCTACTAGTAGAGGAATTGTACTGTGCTGTCAGGCTGCTGAGTTGCTCCTTAAGTGAAAAGGACAGGACAAATTACATTAAGAGGCCTAGTTCTGATCCATTCTGGTTTCTAATCACAGCTTTACCAGGAATGGCCCCTAAGATAAAATGTTTCTGATCTGTACTTTATCTGACTATTTTGAAGATTAAAATGGTAGAGTCATTTATTTCAGCTGCTGGTGAAAGACAAAAAATCCTTGAAAGCTAGAGACTTTCCCTTGTTTTCTGACCAACTTTCCACCCGATGAGGCTTTTTCCACTGTAAGGATATGAACGCTGTCTTCTCAAGGAAATTCCAATAGTGCTATTTGATGAAGAGTTTCTCCAGTCTAAGCCCATTCATTTTAATGGACTTAGACTGGAGTATCTCTTCATATGTTTGCACTGTAAATCACTCTCAAGGCAAGCTCCTGCTGAACATTAGAATTTTATTTACTCATTCAAAAAATGTACACCCCATTTCATCTTTTCGAGGCTGCTAAAGTATTATTAAAAACGTATTATAGGGCAGCATAAACAAGGATGTTTTAGATCAAGTTATGGATTGGCCAATAGATAGATTTATGCAGTTGTGGTAGCATTTCTATATGATACATTGTGCTCACTAAACCATTAAAGACTGCTTTAACCTCTCTCTTGGTGAAATTTTAAAATCTAGGTTTGGCTTAAACTGTACTTAAAATGTAAGTTGAGGCTTCTGGATAGACTGATAATAGAAGCAAGCTACTTTCTATGGTGTGCAAGAGCCTTGGCTAAGAGTATGACAATAGTTCAAGTAGGTGCAAAATTCACTTCAAAAACAGGCAAATAAGGCAAGTGGCACAATAGCTTCAGGAGCACTTCATCCTTGTAATGTAGAGCTCTGTAGGACCCCATGTACGATGCTCAGTACAGCTTACTTGAGAGGGGTCCAGGGTCAGGCACAACTGTCCCTTCCTTTTCCAACAGAGGTGTATTGCTTTTTAGCTACATAAGAAGTAGAAATTCAGTACATACACCTTTCTCTCATCACTGCATGTTCATGCTGAGAAAAGCTGTACCAGTTGAATTTGTTCATCATACTGCTATTTAAACACAACCCCTCTGTCACGAAAGTAAGGGACAATCCTCAGCATGAACCATTAGCCCCTCACCTTCAGTCACTGGGTCTTGCTCTCTCAGCCTTATTCCCACACAATGCACACTAGAGGAAGCCTGGCTCATGTTTCTTAACTGTCTATGAGGCAGACCTCCTCTAATGAGGCCTTTTTACCCACCTGCCTGACTCAGTTCCTACCTTTGACATTTCTTTCCCCTTCTCTTCCCTCACAACCAGCTGCATGTTTGTAAGTTTGAGTTTAGTCTATAAAGCCGTTTTATTTCAATGACAGCCACCTAGCAATTCCTGTGTAATTGCCTCACTGTACCACACGGAAAAAAAATAAAATCCTTTCTAAGGATAAATCGATTACCTGCTCATATGTTGTCTGCCTGTTTTTATCACCACTATATTCATTAATCTGTTCAGAGGTTTTCCTGATTATAATGCAACTGCAAATAGTATTTGGTTTTTAAAAAGAAAGAGAACAAATATTAAAAGGAACACACGTAAAATACATCACAATCTTACATCTTGTTTTAAACTAAGACATGTTTTTGCCTCATCTTAACGCTGGGAGAAAACCCTGTGAGTTACTCTAATCTGAAGTCAATTGAATTTTGTAGAGTAGCCAAGTCTTAAAGCATGCCAAACAGGAATCTTTTTTATTCCACTGAACTTCCAGCTTTTAATTTCAAACCCTGCATGAGCCATTTTTAATCACACCATCTTATACTCATTTTGTTCCTATTGACTAAGGTCTCCAAGATAAACAATATGACATGTCTAAATACAGCATATCCCTGGATCCCTCCTCTATAGGTTTGTACCCAAACACAGGAGACAGTTTCTAAGACCTGGCAAGTGCATTTCTGGAAGAAAGCCTAACCACCCAATCAGCAACAAATTTCTCAGCCATATTCTTTGATATTTGTGCTTCACAATAGCCTTCTTTGCTTCCATACATGTCTGAAAGACCACAAAAGCAACAAGCAGATACATAATCTACCTCTATACACACAGTTTACAGAGGAAAATGGAGGCGGAACAAGATAATCAAGAAAGGCTAAAAGCTAACATCACACATGCATTTTGGGGGGCTTTAACGATTACTTAGAAACTGTCTCCCACTTCAGTTAATGCACATTACAGCTGTTCACATGCTCACCCTTCCAGCTACCACACAAGACACCCTGGATGTTGGCCGATGTTCCCTACAGGGAGTTCTGCTCCACTGCCATTTTTTTACTCAATGGAAAGGTCAGAGAAAAGCCTTCTCCATTCACCAATGACCACGGTAATACTGGAATTAGGAAGACAAACTGTTTTGAAAGAGAAAACATGCCTGTGAACAAGATATGACTTTCCCATGCACATGTCAGTTTCACCAGGAAGATGAATGCAAAGGATGCAGCTGCCCACCACAGAGGAAACCAGAAGAAACTGAATAAGGAAGCTAATAGTAAAACAGAGACACACTTGCCATAACATATGTACACCAGCAACAGGAGAGTGGATCAAAAGCAGTACATGTGAAGTCTGTCTAAGATCCTACCCAAGTACTAAAATTACAGATGAAATATGCGTGTTGCCCTCACAATCCTAATGTCCACATTCATATGAGTGTGGCAGGACGTTAAATATTTTGCGCCTATCTGCAAGCCTGCATTAATTGTTTTATTTTGCACATAACAGAATGCTGGAAAGTATCTATTTGCAATTTCTGCACCCTCTGAATTCAAATGTTACCCTACAAGACTGCTTTCTTTTCCAGGTTTCACACCCAAACTGTCAGGGTTTGCAACCTTTTATGCAATTCATGACAGTTTTCAACTGAATTTGCTGAAGTGAGAAATGTGTTGAATTTCAAATTCCCACAGAAGTTTCTGCACTAGTTAAAACTCATTAGACACATATAGCTCTGCAAACCCTGTTTATACTTAGCAAATCTCAACACTTATTATGTAGTTTCTATTAATAGCGCTGTTTTCCACTGTGAGAAACCTTGCTAGGTCAAATTGCAGATTTTCCCCAAGATTTGTGCCAAAATGATGTTATTAGATATGACACAGAATGGATGTGACCTTATTGTCTTCATGCTTTGAATGTAATATCTCAAGCAGACAGCAGATTCATTCAGTCCAAGGCAATGTTTTTTCAGGGAAACTGTAGACTAAGAGATAACTTAGAAGAAAACAGGTAAATGCTCTCATAACTATTCATTACTCCTTCTCCTAAATCTTTTGTATGAAACCTCAAAAGGCATGCTTGAAAACAGCTTAGACTGATACGGTATTTGGTGGAAGGAGTTCTAATGTGAAATTGCGGGGGGGGGGGGTAGCACATTTCATTTGGAATGGAACTCAGCAAGACTTGCACTAGACTGCATGACCCATTTCCACACCCTCAGCTCTCACCCAAGAGGAACTACTGAGTTTCATCAACGCATTATCCTCTTCTAGTTCCTAGCCTCTCAACCCTAATACCATATACACTAACTGTGCAATCCTATGTAGAGTTACTTCAATCTAAGCTCACTTATGTCAATGGACTCAGACCGAAGAAACTTTCCATAGTATTGAGCTGAAAATCACCCTTGTATTTAGATGCATTAATCTGGAAGAATCAAAATCATTCCACTCTATGCATCCCACAGGGCTATTTTTGTAGTCTAATCCAACTCATATTTATTTACAAGAACTCCATGCCCTCTTTCAGTATAATAAAAATAATACTCATTTGAAGTCTTTCTCCACTTCTGCCTCCTGAAGTCTAACAACTACTCTCACATTGACTGGGCAAATGTGTGTTCATGTCATGCTGCAGAAATTTATTTAAATCATTTATATACACCTTTACACCCTAATAGGGTCCCCAAGGCAGCAAACATTAAAACATAAATTATTTTAAACACCATTTTAAACAATTTAGGTTTAAAACATTAAAAATAGTATTAAAATAATTTAATAAAAACACACACAAACACACAACACGAAAAACATGGAAGACAGCCAATAATGGTCATCAGGAATATGCCAAATAAAACAAACAAGTCTTCAGCTGCTAGTGGAAGAAAACAATAGAGAGGGACAGATTAATCTCCCTGAGGAGGGAGTTCCAAAGTGTGGGCACTACAACCAAGAAGGCCCTTTCTTAGGTTGCCATCCATCTAGCCTCAGTTGGAAGGGCACCCAAAGCAGGACCTCCGAAAATGACCAGTGTTAATGAGTAGGTTCATACGGAAGAAGGCAGTCCTTAAAGTATGCTGGCCTCATGTTGTAGAGGGCTTTTAAGGTCAATAACACCTTGAATTGGACCTAGAAGCAAATTGGGAGCCAGTGTAGATGGAACAAGACTAGAGGGATATGGTCCCTCCAGTCAGAAATAAAGTTTTCTTACGTGCCCACTTGTTTCCCTAAAGGCTCTGGCAATTGTTCTTGCTCACTTTGGGTGTATATCGGGGTTGAAGATAAACCAAGCCAAATCCACCATCCTATCAGTGAATCTCCCAGAGGAGACGTGTAGCGACTTAAAACGGCAATTTGAATACCAGTGGGCCAAATCACACCTCCGATATCTGGGCATAAATATCCCTCCCAACCCAGCCCAGCTACTCCAGGTAAACCACGTCCAAAAGATGAAAGAAATTAAACACCTCCTGCTCAAATGGAACAAGCAAAACCTGGCATGGTATGAAAGATACCATTTGATAAAATCCTTCGTCCTCCCAAAATTGACATTTTTGTATAGAACAATTCCGATTGAAATCCCTAGCAAAATTCTGAGCCAATGGCAGGCGGCATTAAACCGATTCTTGTGGCAGAATAAGCGCCCTAGGATTGCCTTCAAAGTTTTGTGCGCCCCTAAAACAGCAGGGGGCTTTAACTACCCAAATATAGGGCTCTATTCAGATGCAGCCAGATTGTCAGACATCCTCCAGATATTACTTCCCTCTGGACACTCTGATTGGGTAAACATAGTGGGCACCTTTTCCCAGCCAAAAACATTGCGAGAAACTTTCTGGTCTACCCCAAGTTTGCGTCCTTCCTCCATATATCAAAATATGTTCCTTGCTGCACTGCTAAAGCTTTGGGACAGACATAAGCGATCCCTTCTTCCGGCCATATCCCGCTTTTCAGTGCTCACATCACATAAGGGCATGCCTCGCCAGCATAATATAACCGCACTGCGCTCCTGGGATGACCTGAGGGACTTGAGGTTGTTGGACATAGCCACCAAGGATGGTATTATGAACAGAGTAGACTTGAACAACAACCTAGGCAGGGAAGTCCCCTGGTTTTTCTACCTGCAACTGCGATATCTTCTGAACGAATTGAATATAAAAAGCGTAATGACTAAACCAACAACTAAATTTGAAGCACTTCTGGACTCCCACTCATTTAACCGTGAAGGTCTCTTATCAAAACTATACCTCGTCCTGCTTGATTCCAAACCACTAAACACTGAAGCGCTACTCAATAGATGGCAGCAGGACTGTGGGATAGAACTCACACGAGAAGATAGAGAGCATGTTTGGATATCTGCATTGCTTAACTCCCCTGTCACCAGTGTGCGCCTCCAAACCTATAAGATTATCCACAGGTGGTACCTCACTCCCCAAAAGCTGGCGAAAATATATCCCAGCAGATCTCCACTCTGCTGGAAAAAATGCGGGGAGCAGGGTACGTTCCTGCACTGCTGGTGGGAGTGTAAAAGTGTTGCTGCTTTCTGGAAGGCGGTTCTCCAGGAAATTTCCCGTATCACGACTTATGTGATACCCCCAAGCCCGGGGCTTGTTTTCTTGGATCTTTGGGGAGATCTAGATATTCCCCATCTGCGGAAGGCATTGGTCAGAACTCTTCTAGCAGCTGCAAAGACCGCAATTGCACTCAGGTGGAAATCGCGATTCCCTCCCACTCTTGACATATGGTATAGAGTGGTGTGGGACCACCTTATGATGGAAAAGATCACAGACAGAATTCGAGCATTGCATAACCCCTCCAAACCTACACAATTTTACGCACAATGGTACCCTTTCCTGGAATTTTTATCTCAGAATGAATGGCTGATCTCTAAGCTACCTCACTACGCGATTATAAACCCCGAAATTTGAACTATGGATTTACTCTGCGACATAATGGATGTGCCTGTACATGATTCCCCCGACGCTGTTGTAATTAGCTTGCTTAACACTGTATTAGACTCCTGTTGATTATGTATAATATTTGCACACTTGATTATTGCCAAATGTTAGTGTTTTGATGTTTATGTATTGTTGTATCTGAACATTGTTATGTATGATGTCACCTTTTTTCTACGCATTTACTGTTGATCTTGTTACTTGTTACACTTTCAATAAAATTTTTTGAAACTTAAAAAAAAAAAAAAGAAATAAAGTTTTTAGATATCATAACTGACTGTGCATTGGAGTCGCTGGTAATGGCACCAACCAGAGGTGTAAAGACTTCAGACTTGGTTCTTAGCAAAGCTTGAAACCTAGTGTGAGATTTAGATGTTACTTCGCTGATTGGAAACAGTCACCACGATACCATTAAGTTCAGCAGCAGCAGCATAACAACAACAACATTCGATTTATATACCGCCCTTCAGAACAACTGAATGCCACTCAGAGCAGTTTGCAAAGTATGTTATTATTATCCCCACAACAAAACACCCTGTGAGGTGGGTGGGGCTGAGAGAGCTCTGGAAAAGCTGTGATTGACCCAAGGTCACCCAGCAGGCATCAAGTGGAGGAGTAGGGAATCAAACCCGGTTCTCCATATTAGAGTCCCACTCTCTTAACCACTACACTAAACTGGCTCATTCATGCCATTGGAAAGATATTCCAAAGTCTAAAAACAGTAACTTTTAATTTCAAAAGGGGAATTTTCAAAAATGAAGGGACTAGTCAGAAAGAAGCCAAGTAAGTAAAACCCCACCAGAATACCTAGGAATTATTAAAAACTACACTAACTGAGGCCCAGATAGAATGTATACCTCAAGTCAAGAAAGGCACCACCAAGTCTGAAAGGATGCCTGTCTGGTTAGCAATCCTAGTTAAGGCAAAAAGTCTTCATTTAAAAAGTAAAAGTCTTGCCTGAATGAAGTGCACAGAAAGGAACATAGGCTCTGACAAAACAAATGGAAGCTGACAATAAAGCAAACCAAAAAAATTTGAGAAGCAGACAAGCAAAAACAATAATCAAATTGTGAAATTCATTGCCAGTGACTTTAAAAGGGAATTAGATCAATTCATGGAGAATAAGTCTATTATCATCATCATCAATCATTAATAATAATAATTAATAATCATCATCATCTGGCAATAGATACCACCTGACTATGGAAGAAGAATGCCATAGTAGTCCCCATTGTCATTGGGGCACTTGGAACCATCTCAAAAAACTTTGCAATTCATATGGAAAAACTGTAGCTTTCTGACATAACACCTACAGAATTGCAAAAGACAGCGTTACTTGGAACAGCGTACATTTTATGCTGATATCTGGTTGATACTTAGGTCTCCAGTGGAAACTTGTATCAGCTTAGCAATGCCAATCAATAATAACGTGACCTCTGCTTATTATTTATTGTGTTTTGGATAATAATGATAATAAATGTATAGCCTGCCCTCCCCACAAGCAGGCTCAGGGCAGATTACAGAATACAAATAAATATAGTAAATGAAACAGTAAAATCAGATTCACAAGATCCAAGATCAGCGGCATAAAACATAGCTCCACAACATAAATTCCTGCTGTTCCAGTACGGAATTCCCTTCACCCTTCCCTGCAACCCATATAAGGAGAAGAGAGGAGGTGGAGACGTGAGTTAATGTTCAGATGGTCACTGCTCACGAATGGGGGCAGATGGTCATATTGTGCCCCCCCCCCAATAGGAGACTGGCAGGGAGGCTGATTTGGTGGATCTAAATGCTGGCCTCAACTATATGCCTGGCGGAACATCTCTGTCTTGCAGGTCCACCAGAAGGACACAAGTTATTGGTGGGCCCGAGTGTCTTCTGACAGAGTGTTTCACCAGGTTGGGGCCAGGACTGAAAACACTCTGGCCCTGGTCGAGACCAGTCGAGCCTCCCTGGGGCCCGGGACCACCAGGAGGTATTTTCCTGCTGATCTAAGTGCTCTCCAGGGTACATACAGGGAGAGGCGGTTCCTCAGGTATGCTGGTCCCAGTCCATTTAGGGTTTTATAGGTTAAGACCAAAACCTTGAACCTGATCCGGAATTCCATGGGGAGTCAGTGAAGCTGCTGCAGAATTAGAGTCACATGTGCCCTGTATGGGTACCCATCCGGACACATGCCACAGCATTCTGGACCTGCTACAAATTTCCAGGTCAGACCCAAGGTAAGCCCTGCATAGAGTGAGTTACAGTAGTCCAATCTGGAGGTGACCGTTGTGTGGATCACTGTAGTTAGGTCGTGAGTTGAAAGATAAGGGGCAAGCTGCCTGGCCTGCCGAAGGTGGAAAAGGCAGTCTGAACAACTGCCACGACCTGAGTCTCCACTGATAAGGAGGAGTCCAGCATCACGCCAAGACTCCCGACTGATGGAATGGGCACAAGCAGTGCCCCATCAAAGGCTGAGACCTGGATCCCCATATCCACCACCCCACGGCCCAAGTACAGGACCTCCATCTTCGTGGGGTTCAGCTTCAGTCTGCTCTGCCGCACCAAACGAGATACAGCTTCCAGAGCTCTATTTAGGGTATCGGGAGTGGAGCCAGGCCATCCATCCATCAACAGATACAACTGGGTGTCATCCACGTACTGTGACAACCCAGTCCAAAACTCCATACCAGCTGGGCGAAGGGGGCGCATATTTATTTATTTATTTATTTATTCAATTTATATACCGCCCATCCCCAGGGGCTCTGGGCGGTGAACAGTTAAAATCGATAAAAACAAAAACTAAAATCAATATACAAATAATAAAACAAATTGACAAGGTGCAGTGGTGGGGAGAACCTTCCCCACCCCAAAGGTGATTAAATAGCAGGGGGGAAGAGTATTGCCCCTTGTGGGACACCACACACCAGTGATTGGCATGCTGATAACCTTCCCCCACGTGTCACCCTGTCCCTGACCATGGAGAAAAGAGACATGCCACTGCAAGGCAGTCCTTCGAATCCCCACATAGGTGAGGCGGTGAGTCAACAGTTCATAGTCGACCATGTCAAACACCGCTGAGAGATCTAACAACACCAGCAGTGTCGACCTGCCCCAATCCAGCTGCCTACAGAGATCGTCTGTGAGGCCGACCAGCACTGTCTCAGTCCCATGAACCGAACAGAAGCCGGACTGGAATGGGTCCAGGACCGATGCATCTTCAGGCTTCAGGAAAGCTGCTCCACCACCACCCGTTCAATCACCTTACCCAGAAACAGGAGGTTTGAGACTGGGCAGTAACTGGATGGATCAGTGGGGTCCAAAATTGTTTTTTTCAAAAGAGGCTTCACTACGGCTTCCTTTAACACCCCGGGAAAAACCCTGGAGCTTAGTGATAAGTTAATAATTGCCTCCAATGGGGCCCTCAGCCCATCCATGCGAGCCTTAACCAGCCACGAAGGGCAGGGATCCAAGGAGCACGTAGTGGGCCTCACTAGCTACAGGATCCTGTCAACATCCTCCTGGGAGACTGAAGTGATCTAAAGTCGGATGCAAAGACAGCCAAGGAGTCTCCAGTTCCCTTACTATACTGTGGCCAGCAGGTCATGGCAGACAGCCAGGATTTTATCTGCAAAGAAGCAGGTATCAATGGCTATTAATCATGGTGAGTATAAGAAACTTCCATATTCCAAGGCAGTAACCCTCAGAAACTGGGTGCTAGGAGGCAACAATGCCAGAAAGCCCCTGAACTTTGTGCTCTGCTTGTTGGCACTTCAGGGCAACTGGCTGGTCACTATGTGAAACAGTATGCTAGATTAGATGGACCGCTGATCTGATCTACCAAGGCTCTTCTTAAATTCTTAAGAAACTCCTTACCTAGAACCAGCTCTGTACTCCCTGCAAGCTCATAAATGCTTTTCCCCCAGAGCCATATATTTCCACTGTACCCTTAAAGTCCAAATCCCTTCTACAGTCTTTTAGTCTCCTGCCCCATGTAAGTTTTATATAACGTCAGCTCTCAGCCTCTCTTCTTCCTCATTCAAATCCTCAACGTTGGGCAGGAAAGTGTCATATAGAATGGGGAAGAACTCCCTTCACAGGTACCCACCACTTTTGTAAAATTTAAAAAAAAAACCTCTCACAATCCCATGTTAAGCATGAAGGCAGTTGCCCTAAGACGAACGAATAGGAGTCTCTCTACACCCTTCAGTCTCATTTCATCTGATGTTAACCCGATGCTCTTGTAGCATCCCACTGAAATTACAACCACCATAGCTCTGCTCTGTAAGAAGTTTCCTGAAGAGGAGCTTTGAAAAAGAAGTGTAAAATGTTCGCCCAGAATCAACACCAACACCCTCTCCCAGCAAGGTCTCTTGCAATAAACCTTCGTTTCTCTCGCATCTCCTTTGCCTGCAGACTTCATCCGACCCACAAATTTCTTTCCAGTTACTGAAACTCCTATCCCCTGTGCGCTCAGGGAGAATCGGACTGCTCCCCTTCCACAAACGGGAAGGAGGGTTATTTCCAGAATACTTAAATATATTATAAGAGAACACAAGTGAGGATGACGATTTAACTGTTGCCCTTTAAATCCTGGAAGAGGCTCGGGGAAAGTCGGAGCTCCTCGCTTCTCTTTAGCCTCGCCCTTTCGGGGCCGGTCTCCGAAGCAAAAAACGCCAGGACGAGACCCGAAGCGCCTTAGGAGGGCGGAGAGTCGTTTTCCTCCCGCGTTTAGGGCGCCTTCGTGGAAACGTCACTTCCTGCCTCTACCGGAAAGGGTTGAGAAAGGAACTAAATTTGAATCCGGTAGCCTGGCGAGGTTTGCTCTGGCGATTGAGGATAATTGTTCCAAGCGAAGTTGAGCCTGAGACCAGGGCTTTCGTGAGAAGGGAGTCGGCGGGAGGATAGACTCGTGGTTATTGGCGGGGAGGAGGGGTCTCTGCCTTGTGTAGACAGAGAGACACGTGTTTGGGGTAGTTGTTGACCGACACGCAGGTAGTGGTCTGCTCCACATAAGGTTGTACTGATGGGAAATGCTTGACTTCCTCCTCGTATGTACGTATTAAGGTACGTTTTGTCCGTGTGCTGAATATGTGTATAGGATAGGGCCAGGCACACCGTATTTCCCTCTACTTGGTGACTGGTTGTGGTAGCAAAACGGCTTTAAAAATGACCGATGATATTGAGGAAGAAAAAAAAAGTTTTTTCTTGTTTTTTGTGTGGGTGGTTGCCCTTTTTTGTATAGAAAGGGGATCTTATAGGGAGTGCTTGTGGCTTGAGAGCTAGTGTGCTGCAGTGGTTTGAGCACTAGAGTGAAATTGGAGTGATGTTGGAAGCTTATTGGTTTCCCCTGAGCTCAATCAATATCACTCAGCCTAACCTAATTACTAGGGTTGTGAGGAAAGAAAACATGGGATAATAAAAACAACAGGATTAGCCACCTTTCTGCCTCCATAGGGTCACCACGGTGGCTAACAAATTAAAACTTACAAATTAAAATCTCATCTTAAAAGCAACACATAATTATATAATTAAAAGAACTTAAAGCCAGAACTTAAAGTATATACAAAAGATAAAAGCGAGGAGGGATTACTGAGGGGATGCCAGGCGAAACAAAAAAGTCTTCACCTCCTAGTGGAAGAGAGCAACAGGAGTGGATGGGGGGATCTCCCTGAGGAGACAGTTCCAGAATTTTGGTGCCACAACTGAGAAGGCTGTCTCCTGGGTTGCCACCTGCCTAATCTTGGAAGGCAAGGGCATCTGAAGATGCCTGCAGTGGTTGAATAGGTTTAGAAGCGAGTAGGTGGTCCTTCAGGTATGTTGATCCCGAACCATATAGAACTTTAAAAGTCAACACAAGGACCTTGAATTCTGCATGGAAATTGAGGGGGAGCCAGTGTAAATGAGGCAAGACTGGAGTGATCTGGTACTTGGAGCCCACTACAGTCAACATCCTAACTGCAGCATTCTGTACCAATTGAAATTTCCAGATTGTTTTCAATGGCAGCCCCACATAGAGCACATTGCAGCAATCTAATCTAACTGTAACCAGAGCATGTACTACAGTGGCCGAATCTTTTCTACCCAGGAAAGGCCACAGCTGGCTAACCAGTTCAATCTAATAAAAGGAATTCCTAGCCACAACTACCACTTGCTTACCCAGCAGTAGGTCTGGGACAAGAGCACCCTCAAACTATGGGCTTTTCCTTCAAGGGCAGTGTGGGATAATGATGTATGCTGCCTTGAGCTCCTTGGAGCAAGAATGGGATAGAAACACAGTAATAAATAAAACTGATAGTAACTCCCATCCTCATGGGGGAAACAATGGTATTGTATTATGTAGGGTTGTGTATATCTTTTATAGTGATTCTGTCATCAGTACTGGGTCTCCAGCCACTTGATCTATAGACTACTGAGAAGTCAGTATAGACTCTTTTGTTTATACTGATGCACTGATTGGTATGTTAAGGTATAAGTAAGTGAAGGAAGGGCTAGTATGCAGGTATGTTCTTGTTCCTCTGTTCTCTTATTGAGTAGCAGCTATTCCAAGGCTAGTGTTTCCTTTTACAAAGAATAGTTCCATGATTGTACTGTGCCATTTCCCTTACTTTTGCAGTTACAGAGGATGCCTATCCGTGCCCACTGTACCATCTGTTCTGACTTCTTTGACAATGAGAGGGATGTGGCTGCTATTCACTGTGGGCATACCTTTCACCATTTGTGGTGAGTATAAAGGGATGGTTAAGAGTTGTGGGGAGAAATCTTGAAGAAAAATAACTGTTCTGGTTCTGTTCTTTTCTTGCTACTTATTAGTGAAATAATGCCTGGAGCCATTATACTAGTTTTGTTATGTGCAGTCTTGCTTTTTCTCAAAACTATGATCAAAGGCATTAAGATGCTTTTTTGTTGCCTGACATGGGGGGGGCAGTGATGATCAGCACAATACAGACATGAAAGAAAGCATATGCCCTCTAGGATTAGGAAAGATGATCAGATTCCTGGTCCTAACAAAAGGGTATTCT
The DNA here is from genome assembly GCF_028583425.1 of Eublepharis macularius. Classification (NCBI taxonomy): domain Eukaryota; kingdom Metazoa; phylum Chordata; class Lepidosauria; order Squamata; family Eublepharidae; genus Eublepharis; species Eublepharis macularius. Next base: position 95,004,303 of record NC_072793.1, on the reverse strand, counting down.
TAAGAACCCTGAAACAGAAGAAGAAAATGTTGACAAAAACAGAAACAAAGAAGCTCAAATTTATGTAGAATTAGTAGTATAAGTGATGGTGTGGAAAAAGCAGAGAGAAGCTGTTGATCTTTATCATCCTACTATATAAAATGCTAACCGTGCTCCAGACAACTCAGTTCTTGCCCTGGTGCACCTCCAGAGGGTGCTGCCATGGAGGGAGACCCAGAAGAGGCAGCCCAGCGGGAGGCCCAGGCCAGGATCAGGGGTGGTGTAGGTAGCAATGACCACCCACCTCCCTTCACCCAGCCAGGATGAGGCACAGAGTAGAAGGCAATGCCTGCCCCCCCTTCACCCTGTCGGAATCAGGCATGGAGCAGGTTGCAATGCCTGCCTCCCTCACCCAGTAGGGATCAGGCACAGAGCAGGCGGCAATGCCTGCACACACACACCCCTTCACCTGGCTGGAATCAGGCGTGGAGCAGGAGGCAATGCCTGCCCTCCCTTCACCTGGCTGGGATCAGTAGCGGAGCAGGTGGCAACATCTGTCCCTACCTTCACCCGGCCAGGATCAGTCATGGAGGAGGGTGCAGTGCCTGCTTGCCCACCCTCCCCTTTCTAGAGCCTGTATTTTTCCCCACAACGGTCTTTGTTACTAGTATTATGATATTGGTCTCTGTGAAAGGAGTGTGCAACTCTCTTCCTTACCTGTGTCAGTTTCCTTGTTTTTTGTGTTGCTTTCAGAGGGGTGCTTGCTTATGTTGGGCTTATTCAAGATGTTTTTCTGAGATGTTGGAAGTAATATTACAGCAGGTGGATAAAATCTTTTTTAATCTATAGTGTAAATTGTGTGGTGATGCTCACCCTGTAGCCAAGTATAAGGGTAAACTTAAAGTCTGCCTCTGAAAAAAGGAGCATCATGTGTTGCAGTGATATATTTGGTTGTCTTTCTTGCTTGCTATTACCTGTATGGCTCATATTGACTTACAATAGTTTTATGCCCTTATTTATTTATATCCAATCTAAACTTACATTCAGTCTTTTGATCCCTTAGCCTCATCCAGTGGTTTGACACTGCGCCAAGTCGGACTTGCCCACAGTGCAGAATTCAGGTAAATCTAAAGATAATTTGCCTTGGGTTGGCTGATAAGTAATATTCTGTCACTTTTTAAGCATATAAACTGCTTTATGATAGTGCTATACCGTTGTTATATTCAGGGTTTTTTTCTGGGAAAAGAGGTGGCAGAATTCTCAAGAGGGAAATGAGGAAGAAACACACGGGATTCTTTGAAATCATATTATTTTCAAGCACTATTGCTGAGTATTTTCAAGAGGTGCCGGAACTCCGTTACCCCGCATTCCCCGTGAAAAAAAGCCCTAGTTATATTACTAGCATAGTTAACAGGGCTTGTTCTGGGTACAAATCCCACTTCAGTTCTCTATATCACTATGGTGACCTGTGTCATAGGATCATTACTGTGGGCATACATGTTTGTAAACATGAATAATTTTGCTTATGAGTTAAAATTGTACAGAAATCTAGCTATATCTAATTGTCTACCTTAAGCATAAAATTTATATCAGGGTCAGGTACTTAGTGACTCTAATATTTATGCCTTAGACTAAAAATTTCTCATTGATTCTCATCAGTATGTATTAGAAAGTATTTGCTAGGTGATATTTGTTTAGTTAAAGGAGCCATTGGTTTTACTTTGGCACAACTTCATTATTACACTTAGCCCTTGGGCTAATGAACATAATGTGGTCACCCTAGTGATGATGTGTTAAGAATTGTTGTTGAGTCTTTGGTGTTAGCCTCTGCAGGTTTATTCGCCATATTGAATTTCAAGGGAATCTCAGTTTGCAGGTGGCAGGCTGCATGTGCCTTATTATTTCACTCCTTTCTCTTTCAGTCCTTGCCAGGTCTTGCCCCTTATTGCTTTTCTGACTTGTTGATTCCTTCTATTCTTCATTGCCTCTTGCATCTCTGGGTTACCATGGATTTATCACAAAATAATATCTTATGTAGCAGTAACTATGCAATTAGCGAGTGTCATTACTGTATATAATACTTAAAACACAAAGCTGTAGCTGCATGGGGGAGGTAAGGAGAGCTATCAAATTCAATTTCAATGATTTTTTCCCATAAAGCAAGCAGCACATAGTTGGATTTGGCACAGCATGAGTTCAGCCTCAGCTGCTGAGCTGAAGCTGCCAAAGAACAAACTGCACTCATTTCCAAGGTGCTTTGAGTTTTTGTTGTCAAAATTCCAAAATTTTGTGTTGGAATGATGGCTAGAAATTTGGAAAGTCTGTTAGTGGAATGATGAGCCAAAGGATTTCATAATGGTATTAGCTGTGTGAAGGGTATCATCTGCTATCATGTGTCACTTCAGTGTGCTAGACAGGATACATTAACATCCCTTTCCATGCCTGATCTACCAAATGACTGTCTTTCTTTCAGATCCTCTATTATAAAATCCCTGATGTAGAATCCCTCATTTTACATCTGGGGAAATTTAGTTTTAATAATAATAAGCAATTTATATACCGCCTTTCAGGACAACTTAACGCCCACTCATAGTGGTTTACAAAGTATGTTGTTATTATCCCCACAACAATAATTGCCCTGTGAGGTAGCTGGGGCTGAGAGAGCCCCTAGAAGCTGTGACTGACCCAAGGTCACCCAGCTGGCTTCAAGTGAAGGAGTGGGGAATCAAACTCGGTTCTCCAGATTAGAGTCCTGTGCTCTTAACCACTACACCGAACTGGCTTCATCATACTGAAATGTCAGTATTTGCATTGTCCTGCAATAAGATGGCACATATTGAGTTTTATCCTTCAACTCTACTTATCTGAGTGCAGAGACTCCTCCATTGGAGGAAGATTTCTGGTACCTGGAAAAAAATTCCTTGCTTGATTACTCACCGTTTTACTTGCTTTTTTCACAATTATGCCCTTGTTCTTTCTGTTTTGCACGTAGGTTGGCAAAAGACACATCATCAACAAACTGTTTTTTGATGTTGCCCTGGAGGAGCAGTCAGGCCTGGATGCAGAAAGTCTACAGGTAGACTTCAATGCAGCAGCTTATACCTATCATTGTGATTACCACCCCCTCCCAGTAAATATGTGATGTTATTGCTGTTGGTGGGCTCAAAGGTGTTTCTTGATGCTTCTTTGATTTTGCGCTCGTTTTGCCTTCTCTAAACCCTCACAGGATGGCCTCTATGATCTGATCAGTGTCATCAGTTTAAGCACTTTTGCATTCTAGAAACAGACTGAAATGAAAGCAGCTACCTACAACTTGTTTATTTATAAAGACCATTTTCAATCAACTGGGATGCAAGGCAGGTAACAGATTAAAAACCATATAAAACATGAAGTTTAGAACATCAAACTTTTGAAGCTGCCAGTAGAAACTTTGGAAAAGGGCAAGAGTCCAGTAGCACCTATAAGATTAACAAATTTAGTGGTAGGGTATGAGCTTTCATGAGCCACAGCTCACTTCTTCAGCAGAGACTTTATAAATGAGCATGCCCCTAAGAATCAACAAACTGGAAACCATCAAGGGACTCTAAAGGCGATCTTAACAACCCTTACAAAATTGCAGAAGAGATGGGGTCTCCCTAATTTGTTCTGGAAGGCTGTTCTCAGGGCTGTAGCAACTACGGAGAAAGCCCCCAAATGAGGGCAGAGCACATCTTCATAGGGTTTGGGAGAACCAGCAGGTACTGCTGTGTCTTGCAATAAGATAGTGCACAATGAGCTGTATTGCTGCCATTCCAGATTCGCACAACCTTCACTTTGTCTTCAGTTGCTTTAAAATATTGTGTGGATCAGGGTAACCAAGCTTTACTTGTCTGATGATTGGGAGGAATGTATGCTGTTCAAGTTGTCTGCAGATAAAAGTGAAGGTAGTTTGCAATCTTTGCTCTTACTAGGAAGAAGCTGTTAAAGGGATGCTGACACAGTTATAATCTGCACTAGGTTTCTCTTAGCATATCGTTACACTTTTTCTGTTGTTCTGTCTAATCAATCATTTTCCACTCTGTACTTTCTTCTCTTAAAAGAGAGAAAAAGACATTTAAACAAAATGCTATAATCAGTGAGTAAAGTGTGTGTGTATATAATATAGGAACTTTTGTTGGTTCTAAAAGGAAGAAACAGCAAACAAATCTGTACCTTAACAATATTCTATTACAGTTTTCTGGGAAAATATTTAAGAAAAACTTCATCTAGGTATGTGCCTAAATCAATTTATTAGTGTTCAGTACTGCAAACTGGCAATGACTAAGCCTGCATGGAAAACTACATGTTGTCTGTTCTAACAATAACTTAGCCTTAGCAAAACACCATTTCCTTTATATCAGACTTGTTTGGGAGAAAGCCTCCATTTGCTTTAATATAATGGGATTCTTCTACCCTCTTGTGTTGGAAGCAGGCATCTGCAGTAGTTGCCTTTAAGAGCATTGCCATGACTGTGTGTGTGCGTGTGCACGCGTGTGTACATGTGCATACACACAGGGCAAAAAAATTGCACAGTGGGCCAGGTTCAGAAAGGAAAAATGTTTCCACCAATCAGGACGGGAGGGGGGAATAGAGCAACCAATAGGAGGTGGAGAAAGTAGCAGGATGGTTTGGGGGGAACAGTAAAAGGCAGTGGTGGCATCTAGGGGGAGGAGGAAGAAATGGCACAGGAAGGGAGAGGTGGCAGCAGGGGTTGGGGGGGGAGGAGATGGCAACAGGATGAGGGGATGTGCAAGAAGAGGAAGTGAGAGTTAGCGGGGGATGGGATTTCTCTTCCTCCATGAATTCTTGCAGGTCTTTTATTTAGTGTTTGTACATATAAATAAATGCATAATTTCCTGATGTTGGTAACAGTTCCATAAGAAATAAAACTAATGTCCATACAGAAGAGATTAAAAGCCTCCTTTTATACATGCTGAATAGTTATAGTAGTTGCATAGCTTTAAAATAGCACAAAGCACACAAGCATTGCCTTTTGTAACAATTTCTTTTAGATGTGTTGGAGAGATGAGCTTTCAGTGGACCAGCTATAGAGAAGATCTCTCTGGAAAAAGCAATTATCTTGACAATAATCCTCTTCTTCCACAGTTCCTATATTCTATTAGAGTCTTTTCTGCGTTGTAATTCTCCTCCATCCTGTTATTTCTGCTGAATACTCCAATAAAGTCCTGTTCTAGTAGCTGTAGCATTCAACAATGAAATGCTATTGCAGACAAGGGTCTTTGAGTGTTAAATGCCTGCTTGTTGCAGAAAAAACTTGCTCTTCCTGCTTTTTCATGTCTTGGCTAAATGTACAGGCTATAGACAAAGAAGGCTGGAAGTCTTTATAAATGAATGATGATAATGCTAGTATTCTTAGGTAGCCCACACATATACTACTGGACACTGTAGTAAGGGGCTGTGGAGTCTCTTTTAACTTGTCAAATGTTGAAAACTTTATCTGCATATGGGATTATTTTATAATGGAGAAACTAACATCATATAGCACAATTAGAAACCCCAAACCATAAGTTGCAATTACTTGCGCAATGGCTCCCAGTTTTGGATTTTCTTACAATCAATGAAACAGTCAAACAATACTGAAAGCAGAATATTATAAAACATTGATTGATTTTTGTTGATATATAGGAGATAACTCATCCTTTATTATATTGATATTGGAAAAAATTATCTGTTGAATGTATATGTTATTTCACTGCAATAATACACTAATTTTATGCTAATTTGTCTACCTTATTGCTTAATGTTAAAGGTTGGAGTTTAGTATTGGAATGTTTGTATTATATAAAAAAGTTAAAAATATAAATAAACTGTAATTTGTAAAAAAGTTGAAAACCACCTGTTTCAGGATGTATTGAAAATGTTTGCTTCCTCTTGCAACATACTGCAGAAAGATATTGAGACTGCTAAGAATTTATTTAACTATTAATATACCTGGAATATACTTTTTTCATTATCCAGTTTACACCCCATCCAGGTTTTTCATGAGGAATAGTGTTATTTATTTACTACATTTTTATCCCTCCTTTCCTCAAAAGAGTGCAGGGGACATCAAATGGGGAAGGGGAAATCAATGTTCCCAGAACTTCTGCCAGTCTTATATAGCCTCGTGCGTTCTCTCCCAAACTTTGCACCAGTATCAGGTGTCCTCTTAATTCACACGTGACATTCTTTTTTTTCTTTCTTTCTTTTTTTCTTCCCAAAATGAACTGTGGACTGCACCTCTTGCTGTAGTTTCTAGATCCAGACTGACCTCAGAGAAACTTTATTCCTACTGTCCTGCAATTCCAAACTCATTTCCCTGTCTATATTTTACTCAGGGATCAGCCCTCCAGTTCTTCTATCATGATACAAGTGCAGAAATGGAAGCAGGTATTATTAGCTCTACTCTCCTCCATCTTATATCTCCTTTACTATTAACATTTGGACTCTCATCTGACTTACATTGCTGTAAAACACATCTCTTTACTGTAAAACACATCTCTTTACTCTGTCAGTGGAAGGGAATGTGTGGATATTCTTGGTATTACAGTTATGTAGAGAAAAGGGGGACTTGAAAAACCCCAGCGCTCACATATAAGCTCTACATACAACAAAACAATTTCTGCAGCTATAGTTCACTCGTTAACTGGTTGTCTATTCTTTTTGACCATTAAGGAGTTCCTGAATGCATTTCTGTTATCTGAGCTCTTCTGCTTGTCAGTATCTTTATGGTTGCGAGATTCCAAAGATCTTCATAGTGTTCTAGGCTTCCTCTTGAATGATTCTATTCAGTGTCATGATAGTACCACTGGCATTTTTGCTGTTCTGTTAAATTTCAGTGAATATCCAACTTGTCTACTTTCCCCCTCCAATTCAGCCTTGATTTTTTTCCATGCTTCTCTCGCTGAGTCTGTTGTAGATGCCCCCCCCCACCTGATATATGTGAGATTTATCAAAAAGAGAGCTGTTTCCTACCTGTCTCCATCTACCCTGTTGTGACCTTGTTAGTATCAACAAGTACTGTTATCTTCTTTTAACAGGCTGTATGTTTCCTTCTCCATTATTAAATATTGCCAGCTGTTATAAAAATCCCCTTTGGTGCTCGTTTAGCACCACTTCATCAGCTTGGTGCCAATAAGTTTATCATTGCCCTTTCATCCAGCTGCTGTTCCAAGTCAGCATCTGTATCCAAACTTATTTACATGATCATTAAATCCTTTGGTTTTATTCTGTCTCAAACATCACTATAGCCGTGTCCTAAACTGTATGGAAATGGCTCATGGGACTGTATCCAAACACTGTTTTTGTAACACTATTGCACATAAGTGTATTATTCTTTAGCTACAAATATTAGCGGCAAGTATTTAATAATCAAATTCTGTCTGGCAGGATCTCCTCCTTATTGCCTTGTTCAGTTAAAATAGTATGGAAATTTTTCCACAGTGTTTTCTCTGTGAGACTCCTAAAGTTGTTCACCAAAAACAAAATGACAACGTGAGAAACAAGAATGACAGGGGTAAGACAAAGAGAAATTTCTGTTGTAGTGTTCCACCTTGAAGTCTTGCCAGTTTTGATGTGTGTGTATGCATGTGCACACACAAAACATCCTATTCTAGATTAATAATATCACATTCATTAGGTGACCCAGCTCTCAATTGTCTATCATATTTGGTCAGTCTTAGTGTGAAGAGCTTTTGCATAAGTTTGCATAGGGTCATTTTGTGGTACTTCTAAACTATGCTGAAGATTTGTGAGTTTTGGTGCAAGTTAATTTGGTTCTTTGTGTGCTACATTTCAGAATGAACTAGACAGAGTGAAAGCCCAGCTATCCTTGAAAGGTGAGTTGGAAAATGGAGGTGGATAAGGGAGTTTGCTCTGCACGAAGATCTGTGAGGGGGAAATGGGAGTGACAAGATTTGTATGATGGTTTTATCCTAAAAGACTGAGAAATGAAGATAAGCTCACAGACAGAAATGGTTTGGGGCACTTGCTACCAGGGCTGAAAGGTCTTGAAATCCTTATGCTTGGCCATAAAGATTTGTATTGCCCAGCTGAGATCAGTGAAGAGCTGGGTTAGAATATTTAGAAAACTTGGAATTACTGCCTATTTATTTTTAAAAAAATCATATCTCAGTGGTCGTCTTGTGGAAAACTGCAGCAGGATTGCATACAACTGAGAAACCAAATAGAAGCAGGAGACTGGAAAGCAGAGGGGGAAAGGATTTAGTCAGATGTCCAAATGACAGTCCATGCGTCTGACTGCATATGCACTTTCATTGTCCCACTGTTGTAAAGAACATAGTAAACTTTAATTTTTGAAATGGTTTATAGAAGCAGGTGAATAAAAGTCCTGGAGACTTTAATAGATTTAAAGCATTGTCTGAAGGCAGCTTGTCTTGAACTGTGAATAATAAGCAGTGAAAAGAAAATGTCACTCAGTTTGAATGACAGACATCTTAAAACATGAGATCACCATAAATGAAAAAGGTTGGAAGAGAGCAACCAGGGAGGGTTCTGTTTCTAAAGAGCGTTCTTCACCAATGGATTTTGTTGCTTTCCCTTAAACATACAAATTAAAGAGCTAAAAATAAGGGTTTTTTTCCTTGCCAAACAAGAATGAATTTGAATAACTTGCCCCGTGTTTATCCTGGAAACAACAGTGGCAATTTATAATGTTATGCTAAATTAAACAACCCATCAAACCTCACACATTTTTCTAGGTGGCCCTTGTCAGGGTGAAAAGACAATATATTTGCTTATTGTTCTGGGTTTTATGTTAAAAAATATGCCTTTTATGTGATGGTGTGAGAAGTCTTTATGGTACTGGAGATGCATAAACAGGGATTACACCATGTATATTAGAATGTCCTCTCACCCAACAGTAAAAGAGGTGGGACAAGAAAATAACAAATGTAAAAGCATAACGATATAGCAGAATAACGGTTCAGCATGTCAGCACTCTCAGTGTTCACAGTCTTTTCCAAGCATGCACCCTGGACAGAGGGATTCACACTGAGAGCAGGATATAGCACCTTCCAAAGTTAAGCATCAAAAGTTCGATTCCCAAAAGTGTTCAGTTTGTGAATAATGCTGTCTCCCTGAGCAACAGTCCAATGCGCCTGAGCTTGTTTTGACCTTCAGAGGGAAGTGGCAGCTAGTATGCTGGTGCTGGTACTGCCAAGTGAACTAGCTTTAAAAGAGACTACAGTGTGCCCTGGAACCAAAGAAGGGCTTGAAACGTATTAGTTACAAGGATTATTTGATGTGGCATATGTTTCTAATGCATCAGATTCAGTAGCAGCTATCCAATGGCTTAGACAGAGTTCCAGACCATTTCTAAATCTTTGAAAGTTTGGTGTGCTTTGTTCAAGCTTCAGGCCACATTCCAGTCCTGAGGCCTGGCAGCAGTTATGAGTACTATGCTTTATTTCAGAGAAGGAGAAACGAGATTGCCAATCTATTGTGGACTCACTGAGGGAAGCTCTGGATGTTCGAAATGCCACTATTGAATCTCTTCAGAAAGCTATATCTGACATGGAAATGTTATGTTCTACTCTCAAGGTATGTCCAGTTTCCTTATAATGACATTAGTGGCTGGGCTTTGTTTTCTGTACAGATGCAAATACAGTACTAAAAGTGTCTTGTGATTTCCAGATCTCTAAAACGAAGTGAGAGATCACATCATTATGTCTAGGATAGATTGCATGGAACCATTCTAGCTTGCAACATGAGCATCCAGGGACACTAAGCCTCTGGACACTAAGCAGCATATGCAAAGGAGGACTCCACTGGAAGCTGGGCTAGTAATCCTTCCATCTTAGACAGACACTGATTGCAAAGTGCTGGCTCTTGGATTTGTTCCCCCTTGACCAAATCTGGAAAAAAACCCACAATATGGCCTGTAACATCTTCCTTTTCTTGGAGGTCTGATTTAGGCTAAAAAAGCCAACTGAGATGCATAAACAGAAAATTAGAACTTGTGATGAAATGGAACCCATCTTATGTGGTGCTGAACTGACCTTCTGGGGGGATAGTTGATATGTCCCTGGGCAGTGTTAAGATTTTGAGAAAGCAAGGAGCAGCTGAAATTATAATTCGTGTGAAAGTTGAAGATGTTTAGTGTGTTTTTTAATGATTTGAATTAAAAGGTTGATTATAACTACTTGTTATGTTTCTGTAATGTTTAGATGTTTGCTAATATGGATGATATTTTCTGAATTGGCAACGGGGACTGGATTTACTTGCTTGTGTTATGCTTAAATGATGTTGCATTTTTAGCATAAAGTTTGGAGGGAGCCTGGAGGAGGCGGGTCACTCATGCTTTTCATTTTTACTTCCATAATCTAACCTCCCAGGACACTGAATGCTGCAATGGAATGCACTTTATTTGGAGCTCTCCTCAGTCAGGCGAACAGTACAAATGCTCTTCTAAGGCACTGAGGGCTATGCCTGTTGATTATTTTTTATTTCAAACAAACACTTCCCCTCATAAAATGGTTTCCAAGCTTATTATTCTGTTCTATGTCTGATTTTAGAAGCATAACTAAATCTGTTCCAATACCTGCTTTCATTCTGGAAAATATACAAATTGATCCATTTTCTAGCAATCACAGCAGTTAAACCCACTCTGTTTGGCATTATGGGATGTAGGGATGCATCTCACTGCAAGACATTGCAAAATAATATCAAGTTATCAGTTGAGTTTGTCCAGTCAATACAATAGAAACATTAAAATGAGCTGTAAAAGGTGGTGGTGAGTAGAGATGGAGTACTATCTATGCCCCGCAATGTGAACTCTCATCAGGTCGGAAGCATCTAAGGTGTTGTAATAAGGTGAGATGCTGAAATGGTTTGTTGTCAAACATGTTAGAATCTGTCACAATGCACAGTGTACAGCTTTAATCTTTTGCACATATTCCTAGTGATAAGCCAGTCTTTTCTCTGAAGTCTGATCAAACAGCATTACTCCTTTCTTAGTTTTCAGCACGGAGAGAAGTGGGCAGGAGCCTTTGAAGTGTGTGTTAATCTGACCAGCCCAATCAAAGCCTGAGAAATCACAAGTATATTGAAGAGGGTCCCCACCCCCACCCCTTCAAATCTGTGCAGGTCTCTTAAAGGAAACAATGTGTTTTAATGTAAATCTGCAAGTTGCCACTGCGTAATGTCAGGGAATTGCCAAGTGAAGAATTGGAACTGACTTACAATTTATCTGCAGATAACTGCTCAGGCCATATAATGTGGAAATGGTTTAAACATGAGCAGTAGAAAGAGAATTTAAGGAAAATACTTTTCCTGATTGCAAAAGAGGAGCCACAATCTTGCACGTTTTATTCCTACTATATTGCACTATGTTTGTTGGTTACACCACTTACATGAGCAGTTATTTGTAGATAATATTTGAATCAGTCCAGTCCATGTGGCAATTCCTTTATTATTTTTAATATTGAATGTTAAAGGAATTGGAGTAGAAGTAGGAACAGGAAGCACATACATTGGAAGGATCTGCAGGAAAGAAAGTGGCCTTTCTTTCTCCAAATGTCTGTCTGAACAATCTGAAATAAGTATCATTTCTAGAGATGCCGTGGATTATATCTCATGATCAGCTCTGAGTATCTGTGGTTCATGGGTGGAAAGCAAAGTGGATGATTTCAACTGTGTGGGATTTTGAAAACCGTCTTGATCCTGGTAGCAAGAGTTCTGTAGTGGGTTGCCATGGAGCTGCCTTCTAGGCATTGACAGTGTTTCTCCTTCTCAGAAACAAATGAAGTACCTGGAGCAGCAGCAAGAGGATACAAAGAATGTAAAAGAGGAGTCCCGAAAACTGCGAAATAAACTGAAAGCTATGGAGAGGTTATGAGCTTTGCATGTCTTTATCTGTATATGTGCTGACTATGTTGATGGTATTTTTATCTTTCTAGAAGATGTTGGACTATAATGTATGGAAAACAGAGCTTTTTAACAAGGGGCTCTCAAACTGGTATTTGAATTTTCCATGTCTGTAAATAGAAGTCAAGAACCAAAGTGACGATTTATGGATCAAAATCTCAAGTTTTTAAAGTCAGATATTATCCTTACTGCATATTACATCCTTGACATCATATAGCCCCCACCTTATGGAATGGCCTGACTGAGGCCAGGAAAGCTCCCACTCTCCTGGTTTTCCGCAAACTATGCAAAACTGAATTATTCAAGAGGGCTATCTACCCAGATTATAGGGCTGGGTTGTAAGAAGTAGCTCAGAGAGATGCCTTGCCGTTCATTATCGTACTTTGCTCAGTGAATGTCCTAGCTGTTGATTATATTGTATTTTTACTTGCACTATGTAATTTGCCATGGATCACAGTGAGAAAGGCAGACTACTACTACTACTGCTGCTACTACTACTAACAATAACAACGATGATGATGATGATAATAATAATGTAATAACTTCATGCAGATAACACAGAACTTTACACCAATCTGTGCCATGATGGGAGCTTTACCTGTATTGCTGCTCTTACCCTAAATGGTTCTGGATTAGAAAATTCTTCAGGGAATTCTTGGTTGAAATGATTAGTTCTATTTTCTTGGCACTTGAGATGTGCATTTAGATATTTCCTGCCCAAATATATATTAAAAATAACTTTTTTTCAAATATCGGGGTATCTAGAGCAATATTTGGGATTCTCAGAATGCTGATAATTGGGTCCTGATATTTTCAGGAATATCCAGAGCTGACATTTTAATGCTCCTGGGGCTGTTTTTCTTCCATTTAACAAGTTTCCCAGGCAACAGGGGGAAGGAGGAGGGAGGCAGCGGGATCAGACATTAGGGAGAGCGCAAGAACAGTCTGCCCAAACATGACTATTCTTTCACAGTCTTCCGTGGCTCTCTGAGCAAGGGCAAAGAAGATAAGCAGGCATGCCATGCAGCTTGACTCCATTTCAGGAAAACTAACAAACACGCCGTGATTAACTAGCACCAAAAGAGTCAAATCAAATTTACTTGATATGTTCAAAATCAGTTAGATGCCAATAAATTCAATGTGTGCATACAGACAGCTTACATGAATATAAAGCAGACTGTATTACAGTAGCAGCATTAGTATCAGCATACAAATAGTTTATGCATAGAAGTAGGTATCATGTGCAAAAGGCAGGGCATATTTCAGTAACAAGGTCAACAAAATTCCTACGTAGGTAAAGATGTAAAGTGCTTGTGCCTAACAATAGTACTAAATATCAATGAAAAAATTAATCACATGTACATAAGGCAAAGCATACATCAATACTAGCAATAATACAACAAATTTCCTATGTTTTTAAAGTCCCAGTGCCTGTAATTGACAGTCTTGTCTAAAGAGTAACCAAAAGTTCAAAAGTCATATTCTGACGGTTATAAGTAAACATGGTCTTCAAACATCTCCAAGAAAAGGCTCTGGACAATAGAAGGATTGGGCAACAACTGCTGCATAGGAGTAGGTTACATGTGCAAAAGGCAGGGCATACTTCAATAACAAGGTCAACAAAATTCCTATGTAGGTAGAGATGTAAAGTGCTTGTGCCTAACAATAGTACTAAATATCAATGAAAAAATTAATCACATGTACATAAGGCAAAGCATACATCAATACTAGCAATAATACAACAAATTTCCTATGTTTTTAAAGTCCCAGTGCCTGTAATTGACAGTCTTGTCTAAAGAGTAACCAAAAGTTCAAAAGTCATATTCTGACGGTTATAAGTAAACATGGTCTTCAAACATCTCCAAGAAAAGGCTCTGGACAATAGAAGGATTGGGCAACAACTGCTGCATAGGAGTAGGTTACATGTGCAAAAGGCAGGGCATACTTCAATAACAAGGTCAACAAAATTCCTATGTAGGTAGAGATGTAAAGTGCTTGTGCCTAACAATAGTACTAAATATCAATGAAAAAATTAATCACATGTACATAAGGCAAAGCATACATCAATACTAGCAATAATACAACAAATTTCCTGTTTTTAAAGTGCTAGTGCCTGTAATTGACAGTGTTGTCTAAAGAGTAACCAAAAGTTCAAAAGTCATATTCTGACATGGTCTTCAAACATCTCCAAGAAAAAGCTCTGGACAATAGAAGTATTGGGCAACAACTGCGACGAGAAGCCAACAATTCACTCGTTTCGCATCTTCATCTAGGTAGTTATTGTATACAAATTTCCAACATATACAGATATCAATGTCATTCCTAGTTCTTTCAATTAACTTCAGCAACCGTCCACCCTTTTTGGCATGCCAAAAAGATGAAGATGCGAAACGAGTGAATTGTTGGCTTCTCATTGCAGTTGTTGCCCAATCCTTCTATTGTCCAGAGCTTTTTCTTGGAGATGTTTGAAGACCATGTCAGAATATGACTTTTGAACTTTTGGTTACTCTTTAGACAAGACTGTCAATTACAAGCACTGGCACTTTAAAAACATAGGAAATTTGTTGTATTGTTGCTAGTATTGATGTATGCTTTGCCTTATGTACATGTGATTAATTTTTACATTGATATTTAGTACTATTGTTAGGCACAAGCACTTTACATCTTTACCTACGTAGGAATTTTGTTGACCTTGTTACTGAAATATGCCCTGCCTTTTGCACATGATACCTACTTCTATGCATATACTATTTGTATGCTGATACTAATGCTGCTACTGTAATACGGTTTGCTTTATATTCATGTAAGCTGTCTGTATACACACATTGAATTTATTGGCATCTAACTGATTTTGAATATATCAAGTAAATTTGATTTGACTCCTTTGGTGCTAGTTAGTTTATCACGGCGTGTTTGTTAGTTTTCCTGCATTTTACTGTGGTACTCTCTTGTTTTCTGACTCCATTTCAGGGCAAAATTTTCTGGAGTCCTGGTGGAACTTGCTGCTGCTCTGGTCTGTGCCTTGGATTTCTGTTGTCTGCTGCTATTTGTTGTGTTGGGCTTGTTGGTTCTGTTTGCATTTGAAGGATTTTGGCCAACGGTTGGTCTTGTGTGTTTGGCTATTGGCTTCTTTGGCCTGGAAAAAGCATGAAATTCTTTTCCCATAAGAAACTATAGAAACAAATAGGATGGCTGGGGGCACTATGTTCAGGACCCTGTAGAATTGATCCAATACACTTGAAACTTGGAGTCTAAGCACCTTCTCAGTTTCTACACATGATAGGATCTTAAAATGATCCAAATATATAGGGTAAGGCTGAGCCTTCTGACATTCCATTTGGTCTTCAGACTGAATGTATGCTATTTCTGTATGGAGTAGGTAGAAAGAACGTGGCTCTAATTGCCCTTGAAGTCTGATTCTCAACCCCAAACTTTGGTGCTTCAAAGTACTTGATACTCTTTCCTATAAATAGCCTCATGTCTGAGTTTGTTTGCTGCAAGAATTTAATAATTTTAAATCTTGGGTCAATATAATTCCATACAACTGAAGCACACTGATGTGTATCTGAGCCCAGATGTGCTATGGGAACAGTCCTTAGTATCCTGTCATATGCAATAGAAGTTAAACTGTTCTAGCATTTGCTGTAATATGGCTTAGCTGCCACTGTGCCATTTGAAAATCCCTAATCAACCTATATTCCTTCCAGGATTGAGCTGTTATTGCAGGGCCAGCGTCCTGAGGTGGAGGAAATGATCCGTGATATGGGAGCAGGACAGGCAGCAGTGGAACAGCTTGCGGTCTATTGTATTTCACTGAAAAAGTAGGCATTTTAAATTGGGCTAACATGGTATTTATTTATGAATTCCCCAAATCAAAAAAGTAGGGAAAAGCAAAGCTTACGTTCTCTGGCAGTATGTTAGTTACACCACTGATATATAGTGAAATCAAGGTGGCATAGATGGAAGATTTCAACACAGCAAGTCTCCTATTGTTGCATTAGTGACACATTCATTGCTATGGAAACGGCCTTCAGAGCTTTGCTGGAGTGCTTAGGAGGTGACTGTTTGATGTGAACCAAGGGGGCAAATGATTGTCCTGATTCTGAGTAAGTCAGCATGGATATTTCTCCTATTAAAAGCAGAGCGCTTTATGCAGCTGTGGCAATAACTGTGGTGTAGTCACCAGTCCCTATCGTGTTTGTTAGACTTCTTTCTATTTATATCATGTATATTTCACAGTTGGTGCAGGCAATATCTCACAGCGAATGGGCAATCACGACTTTTATTAATGAGCTTCAGCATTAAGTACCTGCATTGTAATCAGTAACTTCAGTACAGTTTTATAACAGCATTAAAAGGCTTTCAGGACCATCTCCTTTTTTTAAAGAAAAGGACAGATGTTGGATGTTGTGTTAGTAAAGATGCTGAAAAGTACTGTATGTGACTTAACATTGATGACACTTTACATTCTGACATGGAAATACCACTTCTGCTGTTTTGATGCTTATCCAAAAGAGGCAGAGGTCTATTCTCCCTCTTCCCCCCCAAAAACGACATTTTCTCACCTGCTTTATAGTGTGTCTATGTTCCTAACACTGTACAAATCAGTGTTGGCTTGTTCAGCACTGTTTTTCTCTGAATGTGCTTGTGTGCATAATAGAAACTTCTGCAGTCACTTAAGCTGTGAATTGAATATTTTCAATCTAAATTTGATTACTGACTCTAGCAAAGAGTTACTTGCTTGGAAGCCTGTTTCACAGATTGACTCTTTTGAGTTCTTTCCAGGGAATACGAGAACTTGAAGGAGTCTCGGAAAACATCAAATGAAAAAATTGAGAAGTTGAAAAAGGAGTTGTTTTCTGCAAATCATAAGGTAAAGGAAGAGTGGCTGTTGTGAGGATATGTTGCTGAGACACCTAAATAAATCATCAGCTAAATAAAACCTCTGTACCACAGTTCTTGTCCAGAGAGTGACATTAGCTGTAAGTGTAGCTATTGGTTATACAGAGAAGTCCATATGCAGTTTTCTTGTTACTGATAAGTGCAGCAAAGGCATATTGAGAAATCTGCCTCCATAGCCCAGTAACACTGTTGCTATTTCATAATAAGTATCAAAACAGTGAAGGCCAGATTGTTATACATAAACGGTTTACTGTCCTAATTTTAAACATTTCTGTCTCTTCTGTTTAACATATTATTCTGTATTAGTATCAGAAAATTGTTTTGTGGGTGCAGAAATCTTGGAGGAGAGAGCAAAATTTTAAGGGCTGCCCTGTTGATTATCAATATTTCCCAACTACAAGAAAACTGTTTGAATTACTTTGGGTAAACTAGCACTGCAACAGAACACCTTGTCCTTAGTAGCTCTTCCTTGGCATCTATGTTGATGAGTCGACTTAGAGCTCCCTCTGCAGGTGGCTTGAAAGCATTCAGAGGGCTGGTATGGATCTCTCAAAGAAGCTGTTCCTGGTTGGGTTTAATTACCTGAGATGTCTTTGTTTGTTTTCTTTTTAATGTCAAGCTCTAAACAGTCATAAAGAGTATCCTTTCATTAAACATATCCACTGCAAATACTGGGGTAAAACCTTTGTACAGGTTTGCCCTATAATGTGTGCTGGGGTTCTGATATGTAGTTTTTGATCTGTAGATACAGAAAATTGTTCTGGAGTTGGAGAAAACAAACGAGGAATTGAGAAGCACCCAGACAGATCTGAGAAGTGCAGATAAGGAGATCACAGTGAGAACATTTCTTAAACTTGGAGAAGATGCTCAGAGTTTGTGACCCTAAAATTATGCTTCCTTGCCTTCCCACTTTACAGTCCAGCTTCCTTTCTCATCTGCTTCATTATGAAAGGAGGGGGGAAATGTTTTTCTGAGTTTCATCTTTGTGGTTTTCTGACTGGTGTTTATTTTCACTGTTACTTCTAAAGAGTCTGAAGAAGAAGATAGAAATCCTGCAAGATACTCTAAAAGTGCCATCAGTGACCAGTGAAGCACTCAGTCGACTTCTGTCTGAAAGGTTGGCATTGCAAAGAGTTGGTGCAATAGAGAAACTGTGTCCCAACAGTACTGCACAACGGAAGCAGAAGAAGGTTTAATGCTTCAGAGCAGTCCCTAAAAACAGAGGGTTAGATCCAGCAGCCTGTCAGGGGAAGCTAATAATAACAACAATAATAACAACAACAACAACATTTGATTTATATACCACTCTTCAGGACAACGTAATGTCCGCTCAGAGCAGTTTACAAAGTATGTCATTATTATCCCCACAACAACACCCTGTGAGGTGGGTGGGGCTGAGAGAGCTCCTAGAAGCTGTGACTAGCCCAAGGTCACCCAGCTGGCTTCAAGTGGAGGAGTGGGGAATCAAACCCAGCTCTCCAGATTAGGGTCCTGCGCACCAAACTGGCTCTGATGTGGATTTTTGCTGCACTGCCTTCCCTCCGCAGTCCTTTTCAACCTTCAGAAAAGGATTGTGGGACCCACACAGGCTGGAGGACTGCTCTAAGAAAGGAAAGAAGTATTTCTTTTTCTGCTTCTCTTCCCCCCTCCCCAGTCCCCTTGGCAAATGTGATGGAGCTGGACAGCTCCGTCTCCTTGACAATTATATTTCTTTTGCCGCTTCTGTGTGCAGTACCATGGCAACTGGAGTGAATCAAGATGCCTCATTACAACTTTAGCTACTGTCTTGGAAATGGTATCCCTGACTTGAATTAAGTTTTCTACTTTTAGATGCGACTAGGATCAAAATGTTGGTCATCTTCCAGTCTTCAGAAGCTGAGTGTAACTGACATGGCCTTGAAAGGCAGGATGTGAATGTTTCAATAAATAATTATTTGTCATTTTCCCTAACTCTTGATCATTGAATGTCACAGGCTTAACATGCATTGCTAGATAATGCATGCCTTTGCTCCATTAGATAGATATAAATGTCAATATGAAGCTATGATATAGGCAGTGCAGCATGTAAACTAATTTGAAAGCTGAGATGAACGCACCTGATAGTGTACAAATTAGTTGTGCTACTCATTAGTAGTGATGTCATGTGTGCGTAATTTGGTCTTGCAGCCCAGCTCCCATGGAATTGCTCAGCCCAAAGCTCCATCGGCCAGCTCACAGTGATGACATTGATCTGAATTCTACCTTTGATGTGGAGACACCAAAGCATCAACCTCATAAGACGGCCCCCGCTCCTGCCAAAAAGCTCAAACTGGATAAAAAGTCGTGAGTCATGTTCCTTTGCCTCTATTGGCCCCTAGGTGTGCATTTGGTCTGCCTGGCGTTCCTGTTTTCACAAATGCTGCAAGCAATTCTCTAGCCATTTCCTATTCCCTAATCATTGTTTTCAGCTGGAACATCTTGTGCAGAAGCTTTTTCATCACTGCAGAATAAAAGAAGCTACTAATGTGCCCCGGCTGCTGTCGATGAAAGCTAAACTTTTTTCTCCCAGCCAGGTTGCCCATCTTATTATCATTTTGTTTATTATGCAGCTAAAATTACTAAGTGCCAATAAATGTTTAAACAATTCCTAACTTGCCTGACCCCATAGGAAGGGTAAGGAGTAGAGAGGGAGGAGAGGTTAGTAAAATGTAAGATGCACTACTTGCATATTAAGCATGCAAACCTATGCTGTGTCAATTTGACATGCTAAACTAGCATTTCTCATTTGTTGCTTTTGACAAGCTCTTTCTGTCTTCCATCTGAGCATGAAGAAGAGCCTTTCCTAATATTTTTAATGGAATGTAGTTAAAACTTCAAAAAATAGATAAACAATGTCACTGGGACACAACACTGGAGCTCTCTACTGCCTCCTTTGCTTGTCACTGAAACCAGAAACTGAATATAAGAAACAAGGTGGGTGCAGCAGTTTTTCCTGAATACTGAGCAACCCACATTTTTATGGTTAAATTTTAGAATCTAGAGAACAAATTTTCACAAATGATTACCCTCTGAAAATGGTTGGAGTGATGTACTCATTTGCATATGTTTTTTTCAGGGCCTCTGTGACAAATCTATCAAAAGTTCTGAAAGACGCAGTAGAGGTATAGTAATTTAGTAAGAACAAACCTGTAAAGACTTCTGTGGGGCCTCTATTTTCCCCTCCCCACTCTACTTCCTCTTTTTTCCATCAGACTCCATAGCTGCTCTTCTTTTCTTGCTTCCTTCTCTACTTCCAAACCTACATTTATCTGCCACCCTCCTCCTCGTTCCAAACTTACCTTTATCTGCTTATGTTCTTACCAGTCATAAGAACATAAGAAGAGCCTGCTGGATCAGACCAGAGGTCCATCTAGTTCAGCATCCTGTTTCACACAGTGGTCATTCTCTGCTGCTGCCGCTGCCTCCCAGCACTGGTATTCAGAGGTTTGCTGCCTCCATGCATGAAGGATTCCATCAGGCACTGCGGGTAGTAGCCATTGATGGACCTCTCCTCCATGAATCTGCCTTAACTCTTTTGCTTTCTTCACCCCATGCATAATTTTATAAACTTCTATCATACCTCCCCTTAGGCATCTTTTTTCCTACACTGAAAAGACTGAGACTCTCGAGCCTTTCCTCATAGGAAAGGTGCTCCAATCCCCTAATCATCTTAGTTGCCTTCCTGTATACTTTTTCCAGTTCCTCAAGGTCCTTTTGAGATACAGTGACCAGAACCGCCCAGTATTCCAAATGAGGCCACACAATAGTATATACTAGGGCATTACAATATCGGTTGTCTCAATTTCAATCCCTTTCCTAATAAATCCTAGCATGGATTTTGCCTTTTTCACCACTGCAGCACACTGTGTCAACACTTTAAGTGGGTTATCCACAACAACCCCAAGTTCTCTCTCAATCTCAGCCAGCTCAGACTGTAGGCATTTATTTATAAAAATCTTCAGCTTTCTCCTGTTCCCTCCTGCAGTAGCCTGTCCCTTGGAAAAGTCCAGCCAGCCATGTGGTAGGGAATCACCTGGGTGAGTTGCATGGTGGCTGTTGCCAAGTCCCACCAATTGATGCAAGTACTGCAGTAGCAAGTTTCCTGTGCAAGTCATCAGCTGGCTGCTGCCAGATTCAAGTGAGTTGCATCACTGCAAGCTGCTTAATGGTTGTCACCAGGCCTGGCTAAATTAAACAAATTGTGTGATAAAGAGTTGTCCAGGTGAGTCATTTGCTGGGCATCCCCAGGCTCACCCTGATCAGGCCCTCCCAGTCATGGGAAGGGGATTTGGCTTCCGAATCTATCCCTGCTCTCCCCACTGCCTTTGATTTACAGAAACCAGGGCTTGAAAGGCTTGTTGTGGTTGCCTTGCAGCACTCAAAATGACCACTGAGATCTCAAAATGTAGTCTTGTGAGAGAGCAGTTTATATTCATTTCTTAAATCTACATATGCTGTTTTTACTATTTTGCAGAATTTTAATCTCCAGTTTTTTATTTTAGATTTCAGATTTTTCTGTACAACTGAGGCTTCCCTCGGGTTTGTAGCGGAATCCCTTCCTGCTTTTCCCTGTCTCCACTTTGTGGATTTTTTGATCCAC
Organism: Eublepharis macularius; assembly: GCF_028583425.1. Classification (NCBI taxonomy): domain Eukaryota; kingdom Metazoa; phylum Chordata; class Lepidosauria; order Squamata; family Eublepharidae; genus Eublepharis; species Eublepharis macularius. The sequence goes on along the minus strand of NC_072793.1, from coordinate 94,982,900 downwards.
ATTTCTCAGCCTGGTTCAGAATTAGTTATGTAACTTGCAGCCTTCACTTCATTCAGTACTCAGTCTGTAGCCTTCAGAAGTCATGCTGAAACCATCAAAGCTTGCACTGCTCAGATAGACATTTCATGTTTGATGATCTAGAAGGCATTAATGCTATAGCTAAATCTTGCAAAGGATATACTGAGAGCCTAACTTCATACTACTGACTTTGCATGGTTAATTCTGGGCATGGGGCTGGTGTTCCATGCTGCCCTCTATTGATTCATATACTGCTTTTCATCCATCAGAGAGCTTTTATGTTGGTGAGGTGTGAATTTTCAGCCGTTTCCCCCCTAACATGGCAGACCTCCAAATCTTTCCTCATGATGTTCCAAAGCAGCATTTGGGGAGGCATTTCAGGGGAGGCATTTCAGATTGGAGGATGGAAATACATCTTATCCACAAAAACCTTCCAGTGGATTCAAGCCACAAGCATCTGATCCAGTGAATTCCAAGAACCTGAAAATTATCTCTGTTCTACTTTCTCTAGTGACATTTAGTATTCCCAGAGCCTACCATTTAATTTTCCATAGTAGACTGGTTTACTTAACGCATGCTACTAAATGTAAGTTAGCATTGTTAATGTCTGCTTGGAAATAAAATTCTCACTATATGGGGGTTTACAAAGAATCATAAGAATCTTAGACCATGCCATATAGGGCAAGTGAGGACTGAGACTGGAAATGTGCATCTAAGAGCGTACAACCCCTGACTCTTTATTTCACACACACTGTTTTTCTTACTATTTTGTTGTTAATGTCAAGTGGACCAGTTTCCCTTCTCCATTTTCGATGTTTTTGTTTTATCTTTTAACTGATCCTTAATTACCCTTAACATTTCATGATTCTTGGAAACAATAAATATGCTCAATGGGGGGGGGGAGTGCTCCTTTTTGTAATTGACAGAACCCCACCACCACCTTGTCTATAGGTGCTCTTATTTTGGTCATACAGTTAGAAGAGAAATAATATAGATCTTACTCTTAAACTGTTCAGAACTGTTCAGCTGATGCAGAAGGTGAGCATCTAGAAGACTTGCTTCCTGCTTTCATCAGAAATTCGGTTCTGTCCAAGAGACCACGTGGGAGCAGCTCGCTGATGCCACAGAGGAACATAGGAATAGTAAGCATACAAGGGTCTCATCATAGCCAGCAGCACTTTCAGCTCCTGTACTTATATACGATGCAATTAGATCGAGACATGTGCCTCTTTCCCTGGGGAAGCCTAATTTCCTGTACTGTAGGAGAATTTGCAGATTTTTTTTGCACAATTCTCTTGACCAAAAATTTCATGTTACTTTTATGGTGTTGCCTTTTGCTGTGTAACTTATCAGTGTAATTAATTAATTTATTAGACTTATAGTCCACTCTCCTCGCAATGCAGGCTCAGAGCGGATCACAACCTGTTTAAAACATAATACAATAAATAACATATAGCTAAAAGCAATTTAAAACTGGCAGCAAAATTTAGACAGCGGATTTCACGGTCCTACAAGATCACTGGGTCTGCGGAGGCTAATATACAGCAATGAGCTAAAAACCAGAAAGGGGATCTTCCCCCCTTCGGTAGGAGGCCCGGCGGAATGCTAAAAGATCCCGTTGGTCCCAAGTTGTCTCAGACAGAGAGTTCCACCAGGTTTGGGCCTGAGCCAAGAAGGCCCAGGCCCTGGTTGAGGCAAGATGGATCTCCTTGGGGCCGGGGATCTCCAGAAGATGTTTCCCTTCTGAGCGAAGTGCCCTCCGGTGAGAGGCAGTCCTGAAGGTATGCTGGTCCCAGTCCACTAAGGGCCTTAAAGGTCAAGACCAGCACCTTGAACCTGATCCTGAACTCCACTGGGAGCCAATGCAGCTGGCACAAGATAGGTGTCATATGGGCCCAGAACAGCGTCCCAGTCAAGACCCACGCCGCTGCATTCTTGACCAGCTGTAATCTCCAGAGCAGGCCCAAGGGCAGCCCAGCATAGAGTGAGTTACAGTAGTCCAGGCTGGAGGTGATCATTGCATGGATCACCGCCGCAAGGTTGCGGGGTAAGAGGTAGAGGGCAAGCTGCCTGATCTGGCGAACATAGTAAAACGCTGATCTGGCAACCACCATGATCTGGGCCTCCATAGACAAGGAGGCATCCAAGACCACACCCAGGCTCTTCACTGTTGAAGTGGACGTGAGCAGTGCCCCATCAAGAGGTGGGAGCTGGATCCCTGAACCCGATAGCCCAGGCACAGGACCTCCATCTTCATTGGCTTCAACTTCAGTCTGCTCTGCTTTAACCATCCAGTCTCCAAAGCCTTAGCCAGATCATCCAGGGTGGTGGCATCTGGCCATCCATCCATCAACAGATAAAGTTGGGTGTCATCCGCATATTGATGACATCCCAACCCGAAGCTCCGCACCAGCTGGGCAAGAGGGTGCATACAGATGTTGAACAGCATCGGGGAGAGTATTGTCCTCCGAGGGACACCACACACCAAAGGGTGGCGTGCCAATAACTGCTCTCCTAGCACCACCCTCTGTCCCCAACCGTGAAGAAAAGAGACTAGCCACTGTAAGACTGTCCCACAAATCCCCACATTGGTGAGGCGGTGGGCCAAAAGCTCATAGTCAACCATGTCGAACGCTGCAGTAAGATCCAATAACACCAGCAGCACCGACCCGCCTCAATCCAGCTGCCTGCAGAGATCGTCTATGAGGGCTGCCAGTGCTGTCTCCGTCCCATGGCCAGGGCGGAAGCTGGACTGAAATGCATCCAGGAATACCTGGAGCTGTTCCACCACTGCCCACTCAATCACCTTACCCAGGAATGGGAGGTTCGAAACTGGGCAGTAACTGACCGGATCAGTGGGGTCCAAGGATGGTTTCTTCAGTAGAAACTGCACCACTGCCTCCTTCAATGCTCCAGGAAAAACCCCAGAGCTAAGGGAGAGATTGACAATAGCTTCCTGTCAGTCTATGGATAACAGGATACGTTGAAGTTGACTCCCACCCCTTGCATCAAGAAATCCAAGCTCTCTTGAGTTAAGGTTCTTTAATGAGATATCATAGCTTTAGCATATATATGTCCATAGGTTACACAGAGGCAAGTAAAAGCATCTGGCTGTACACAGGTCCTTTGATGAGAATGACGTATGGAGTGCTTGCTACAAAGTTTCAGTCCCTCTACGTAAGCCTCCCCACCCTTGGTGCCCAACCAGCTGGGTACAGTCAGTGGGAGAGTAAGATGGAACTGTCTCAAGGCCGCTGTGGTGAGCCATCTCAGATAAGAGCGCAGCATTCCCAGGAACTGGACAGCTTATGTGAAAAATAGACACACAGGAGATGATTGCAATAAATTACAAAGATGGAGGGACTGTGGACAACAGACCTGACACCTCCAATGGAGCCCAAAGCCCGTCCAGGCTGGCTTTTACCAGCCAGGATGGGCAGGGATCCAGGGGGCAGGTGGTGGGCCTCACCGCTCACAGGATCCTGTCAACCTCATCCTGAGAGAGCAGACTAAATTGGTCTAACCCAGATCCAAAAGACGGCCAAGGGTCCTCCAGTTCCCTTACTGTATCACTCATGGCTAGCAGGTCGCAACGGAGAGACAGGATTTTACCTGCAAAATAACTCCCCAACGCCTCACAGCTAATATCTGAATTAACAATTTGCCGATCTCCCTGTGTAAGGGAGACCAAAGACCAAACTGCTTGAAATAATTTTGCCAAGCGTGAGCTTGCGAATGCGATGGAGTTGGCATAATACTCTGTCTTTGCCGACTGTACCCGCCATCTCATAGGCTTTCATAAGCATCCTATAGGATGTTCTTGTCTCCTCGTCACAATCTCTCCTCCACACTCACTCAAGCCGTCTAAGCTCCTGCTTCATCCACCTCAGCTCCTCAGAATACCAAGGAGCCAGGCAAGCATGGGAGTGAAGAGGGTGACAGGGAGCGATCTCATCGATAGCTTTGGAGAGACGGGCATACCAGTCCTCCACCAGCATATCTAACGAGCCACCAGGGGGTATCGGATCCTGCAGAGTGTTCTGGAAGCCAGTTGGATCCATCAATCTCCGTGGGCGAGCATAAATCAGCTCACTGCCCAAGCAGTTCACTGCTGTCTAGAGGCTATGGTGACAGGCAGAAATACCTGCAATTGTTCATTTTCACATGTTCAGACTTCAGTGAAGCAGTATGATAAATTGTTGATTCAAATAGAGTTTGGTAGTATGGCCAGAACTTTAGGAGGAGATTGGTGCTTTTATTTCTAAAGGATCAATTTAGAAGCCTAGTCTTGGCCCACACTAGATCATATACTCTGGCTACCAGTCCTTTGACTGTCTCCAGTTTACAAACCCATATAAGCAATTTAACTTTTCTTGTTCTATTCCATGAAGAAAGGACATGATGGCATTTGCGTTTGTAATTACTGAATTCTCTGCTTTGTAGGTGAGAATGGGTTATGATGGCCTAGGAGGCAGAACCAAATTCATACAGCCTGTATCCTTTTCCTTAAAAATTTGAGAAACTTGGTTGATCTGACTGCAGTTTTTACTAGAGATGAACTGAGGCTGAATAATAATTTTAGTTAAAACAAATGACAGAAAGTGGCATTTGCTTTAAACAAACAAGTTTGTGAAGGGATTTTTACTGCTGGAATTTGAGCAGAAAAGGGCAGCTGGAAAAAATGAATGTATGACACAAACCCTACAGAAATACACCAATTCAAAATGTTCTAATGTGTTGCAACGCTCTGTAGTTATTGGGAGAAGATGCTGTCCCACGACACCAGAATAAATACTCTTTCAACTCTCCTGTATGAATTATTAAATTATGAGCTCGTTCCTGCTGTGAACATTGTAGAAGAGAAGTCCATTATTCTTTTAATTATGTAAATATATTCCTTGTTTGTTGAACAATACTCACAGGCTGATTCTAGCTCCCATCTTCTACAACATATAGCCTTCTATGAGAACTGGAAGCAAATTCTGCTACACAGATACATGCTAACTTCATCAGAAATTTAACATGACTTCAGAATTTCTATTGCAGATAAGTTTCATGAGTCTTCTTTCAAACAGAGCTGTGTTGGTGTATGGGGTTTATCTTTATCCCTCATATGGAGTCCATAGGCTAGAAATGAAATAGTTGCCATCAAGAGCTTGTCTCTCCATAATAAGCAGTATTGACTACACCAATTTAAAGCTGACTCTATGTGAGTCTGGCAGCTGCAAGGTAGCACAAAGGTGAAGCTACTGTAGAGTGATGCTGTAGAGGAAGTTAGAAATAATGCTAGGCAAGAGAGTTGCCTACTAATATCTTTGTTAGCTTTTGGGTGGTTGAAGAATGTGTGGCTGTATTAACAGCTAACACTTGATCTCTTCCCCCTGCTGGGATGCTGCACACTTTGATCTAGGTGAAAGGATTAGGGTGGAGGGAGATTCTAGTCAGTGCTAGATGCAATGACTTTTATATTTGATGTATCCTTGGGGAGGTGTTTCCAGCCCCTTTTCTCTATCAGCTTTCCTTAAATACCTGGCTATTTTCCTTAAGCTATCTCAATTTAGAGTATTGCGGCAGAGATTCGCCCCATGCCTGTGAAGAGCAAGAAAAAGAATGTTTCTAAGCTAACGGTGGCAACAGCTTCTGCTTCTGGCATAAGTCAGGCGAAACTAGATTACTTCCTTAAGTAACTATGGATTTCTTTAGCACAAAAAAATAATCAGAGGCCTGGGATCATCTTATACAGCAGGCAGCCATCATTGTGACCACAGTGGGGTGGACAGAAGATGGGGGAGATTGTGGACTGTTGTGTTCCACCATCTTTGGGTTTATATGACATTTTTTTCCTGCGAATTGAGCATGGAGTGGTCTTGCTATGTTGCCAGCACTTACAGGGGGAAAAGACTAAAAATTTCAGTTCCAGAATTCCTTGAGCCTTAGATATCCTGAAGGACTACTCTGTATTGTGGAGCTGATGAACTATAGGAATGTGGATCCTGTAACTTTGATAGCTATATCAGCTACAAAAACACATCACCGAGGGATTGGAGGTGTCCGTTCATTAAAAAACACCTGCAGCAGAAGCATCTATGCCATGGATTCATTCAGACTTCATAAATTTTACAATGGGGAGAAAATTCTGCCTGCAGCCATCAAGTTATGTGGGTCTTTGACCTGACAAGAGGCTCAATACAAGCACCTGGGTAGTTCCTTTTCTAACACTAGAAGTGCAAGGCCATGCCTTCTGCCAAAACCTTTTCATATCTCTTGGCTACTGACCACCTCAGAGAAAATGAGGTTCTAGACTATGTTGTAGGGATTATTTGATGATTAATAATGAATTTCTGCCTTCCTCTCACTGAGCTAGGTTATTGGCTTGAAATGTTTGTGTTCAGTAGCTCAGACTGCCTGTTTTCAAAGCGAGACAAAGTTCCCACCTATGAAATTCGCTTGGCTGGGAAATTTGAGCAGAATTTTTCCTGTCCCTTTTCTCTTCCACCCTGCCCCATCTTGTCTGTTGTCTTGATTGGGTTTGGCTGGTGGTAACAGCTGTAGCAGGAAGGGAAATTCTTTCAGTGTCTTTCCAGTCTTTTCCTCTACTACTGCCCTATGGCAGGGTTGGATAGTCTGCTACAGACAGGAGGGCAGGTAAATTGAGATGGAAGTAGAAAGCGAGAATTGGAGGGAAGTACATAGAACTTTTTGATGCTCTTGCTGACATCAAATGTGCCATGGTTCTCTGAGTGCATCAAGAACTTGGATTCCTTGCTCAGATAAAATTAACTTTTGAACTATTTATCCTTGAAATTTCAGTTTCTCTGTGCTAAAATACAAGGGAAGCTGGTGGAGCTTGCCTATCTCTTATCAACCCGTTTTAGCACCAAGTAGTACTTTTTGCAAGTAACTTCTATACTTTTGACACAAGGAATTATCTAACTGCTGAAGAAGCTTTTATAGTGATGTGGGTTTCCACTTAAGAAGGAAGGGCTGGTTTGCCCGCAAGGTGAAGCTTGAAGACATCTTCATTATACTCTTAAGTCTTCTGGTTAAACCTGATCCAACCCTTCTGAAGTAAGCATGGAGACCTCAACTGTCTGGTGCTCCCAATATTCAGCAGCCTTTCTCTCCTTAAATTAACACTGAGCTGGATTTAGTTGAAGCACAGATGCCTTTTTAGCTTGTAACTTTCTATTCTGTCTGTATTTTCGTTTTTTTCCTGTCCTAGACATTCTGCCTATGGCATAGAGTTGTGAAGCTATAAGGAAAGTGTCATTTTTGAGATTATTTGCTTCATTGTATTCAGAGAGTTTATGGAACATAAGTAGACATGCTCCACAACTGGGGTATCGTTTAGGAATTGCACACCACTCACTCTCTTTCCTCCATGATAGGAGCGTCCTAGCTTCTTAGGAGGTGGTGCTGTGTCTTTGCTTTAGGCTACAGGAAAATAGTTCCCAGCTTAAACTTTCCATCTAATGGAAGTTTTTCCAGGTGAAGAAATATTATTTGTTTGTGGCATTGTTCAGATTTATTTGCCTTTAAAATTTGGCTTTAAACTTAGCTTAGTCATTCACATCCTGGAGGAATTTTATAAATCAAACCCACCAAGAACCTGAGAGTCACTGTGTTTACAATGAAATGAAAAACTAGTCACAGATCTAGCTGGCTTGTGCTTTGAGTTCTTAGCTGAACATGTGTGCTCATGTTGAATAAATATTGTAAAAAACATGCCTTTTTGTTAAACTGAAGGGATGTAGGCTTAAGTCTTTTAAGTCACTGTAGCTGCATGCCAAGGATTTACAAGTACAAATGATGAAATATACATCATCATCTGAGACAGAAGGCTGCAGCCTTCCTCCAAATGAAGATTTCTGACACGCTGAGCAATCGGAATCCCTCTTTCCACAACTATAAGCCTTGAGAGTTGGAAAAAGCTGAATGTTACAAGGACTTTTTTTTTTGCTTTATAGGCCCATTTAGACATATAGTCAGTTAACTTCTGTGCATTCCAGTGATGAGCAAACACTAAACAAATACCAAGCCTGCTTGTGTTGGGTCTTGAAGATGACCTAGAGTTGAATGTTGTCTACAAACTAGAGGTAACAGTGGTGTATCTGTATTTTTCATCCTATGACTTTGTGTATTGTTTGAATGAGAGAGTTCCCACATACAAGAACCCATACCAAAAGTTTGTGGTGGAGCAGACTGGAAAATGGATCTACAAAAGTTAATAGCCCAAATAATTTTTAGACTGCCTACCCCATGCAACAATCAGAAAGTCCCTTGACACCCTGGTAGCCAGACATACATGTACCGACTTGCTTTCAGTAAACAACTTTCCTTCTGTAGTTATCTAGAAGTAAATTCTTATACTACCATGTGAATAGCTGTTTATATTATCTATGATTCCTCTGAGGAACTTGCAGTAATGTACATATTTTAGCATCACAGCACCTCTTTAAAGTAGCTGAATGATCTGATGTAACCCAATGATATCGCATTGAACAGGAATTTGAAACTAGATCTTTCTTAGCCTAAGTCAGTTGCCCTGGCTTTACAAAAATGGGAGGGAAGAGAGGAAATGGTAAGTAGTCAGTTTTGAAACTTCCATCCTAAGAAACTTAAGTTATCCTAAAAATACCCGTTAATACCTATTGTCACATCAGTATCTTGCAATCAAGTGTTATGAAAGCTACAGGGAATGCTAACAGGTGGTAAGATATACTTATCCTTAGAGTCATACAGACATAGTACCACAGTGAGGTTAAAATGAAATATAAGCATTTGACTGCTTGATGGAGGATGACCTTCCACCAATTTTAGCTTGAAAGAGGGGTTAGAAACAGGATAATATTCAAAATTCACCCCTTTCATTTGCAATTCTAAGTTAGCCCCCTGCCCTCTTTGATAATATATTAATAATTTCAGGCAGCAAATAACCAATTTTGAATTGTTTACATCCAACAAGATAGGATTAAATCTGGCTTGTAGGTCATTGCCCATATGCCCCCAAGCACACTCAGTAGGGAAAAGTGAGAAGGGAGTTCTTCATGTTTATAAGGTCTCCTGTTAACCAGAGGTTATACTATGGTTGGAGGGGATACAGGGAACTGTAGATAAACCAGGAAGATGCCATTGATATGGCAGCCCTGGATGCTACTGGGCATCCCACAGTCTATCCTGAATTTCAATTGCCTCCCTGTGTCTTCAGAGAATAGGGCCAATGGAAAAGAAGGATCTGTGCATTCAGAAAGCACCAATGTTGCCTTAAGGATAGTGTGTTCTCTCCACCACCAGTATTCTAAGAGGAATTCCTAATTATCATATAGGTGATAAAATGAAAAGCTTGATACATCTTTATATTTACCTGTTCTGTAAAGTTTTCTTTTTAATTTTAAATGCCTTCCTTTGCAGAGGGAGGGTTGGTTTGTAGAATACTGCAGGCAGGTTAGAATCAAAGAAAAGGCAAGCCCATTCCACGTATACACCTCACAGCTGCCATCTCGAGAACTGCTTTTGTAAGAAGCCATATCCCCATGTCTCTGATAATGTACCTCAATGGGATCTTGTGGCTTAAAACAAGAATTGCTTTTAGAGAAAATTCTGCATTTTTTTCTGTTCCACACCTTGCGTCTTTTGCTTCTGTTCTTTGGCAATAAGGTGACATCATAGCATAAAGGCAAATTAAGATAAAACAAACGTGAAGTGGGATATTCAGGATCTGCTGCTGTTTCTTAAATCAATGAACAGAGGCATTTTCTATTGCAATGAAATTACTGAGACAAGGGCAGGCCCAGCTTTCACTTCCAATAAAATTCTATTACCTTTTTCCCCCAGACTTGCATATTTTTCTCAGTATTGACTCATCTCTCCTAAGGGGAAACTGTCAGCTCCCATTTGGCCTCAAACCTTACATTTTGCAATAACCAATTTTTACACAGCTGAGAGAAATCATTGTTCAGGAGGAGGGAAGCAATATTGTTTACCCGAGCACTTGCCATCAGTCTTTGCTGCTGAATCTTTGAGGCTCTACAGAGAGGTCAAGAAGGTGAAACTAATCAACTCCCTTACCAAAATTGGACAAATTGCACAGTAAATTGTATCATACTTTTCATTGTCAGAGGAAAAAAAACGAAGTTTCCAAAAAGACCAAGCTGATACACTGCTTTCTTTCAAGCTACCCTAGGCTGTTGAGAATTCTACTATAAACTGCCTACCGAACCAGAAAGTACTTCAGAATGTATTTATCTACATAGAGCAAAATTCAAGTCAAAAGCTTATACCCTGGAAATCTGTTGGTCTTTAAGGTGCTGCTGGAATTGAATCTTGCTGACCAACACAACTAGCCATTTGAATGTATCTATATAGTGTTCCATCTGTTTAGTGACTGCTTAGGGACTGCACTATAAGTAACCTAGCTTTGTCTTTTCCCCTCTCTGATTGGCTGGGTATTGAGGCTGGGTTTTGTGCCATCACAGTACTATTTCCCCAACCTTTCCCCAAGATACTCATGGCAACATACATGGTTTTATCTCCATATCACTTGCATCCTTTCATCCAGTGTCAAGAGCTGACAAGTTGGTTGAATCAACAGATTGCCAATCTGCCATATTGCTGGAGCCTAGAGCCAGTTCCATACTATTAAAGAACTACTTCACTCAAGAATAGTGGCACTGAGGAGAACTTTTTAAAAATCTGGAGCGGAAGTGTTTGTCTGTAAAATAAACATGAAATTCATTAGGCAACACTAGCCTCAAAAAGACTTAAGAGAAGGTTAGGTCCAAGGGAAGCTGGGCTGTGGGGGAGGTATGGAACAAGGAAAAGGCATGTGGGGACCCGAGAAAGGAAAACTGGAAGAAGCAGAGACTTTAGAAAGAAAAGTAGAGTAAATCCAGGTGGGAAGAGAAGCTGGGTCTGGCACAAGTCTATCTGATACAAGAGAACGTCTTTATTGTCAGATTTCTATACACGATACTTGCATTTGATGGACATCTTGCTAGTATTGGAGTGTGCACCAAGAATTTATATTTTCCTTCTGGGTCATCTAGTTATTGAAGGTTATCAGACTCACCCAATCCCCTGCAATACTGAAGTCAGAATAATTTGTTTGATTTTTGCTTGCTTGTATGCCTGTTCAGCGTTCAGGACTTTCTCTTGCTATGTGTGTGCACACCCATCTTTCCCCCACCTTTCTATGTATAATCCTTTTTTAAAATCAGTTACGTTATTGTGCTGTTAATGAAAAAAGTTCAATAGTTTCTAAGAAGTCCACAGCCAAAGTATGAAGACTGCATCCTTCGCCCATGTGTAGCCATCCTCTGCTCCTGAACATGGAGCTTCCACTTACGTCTGACAGGCCTAAACCCCGTTTGCCTGTCCTGTCAGTCAATTAAGTGGATTCTACAAGAGAAGATGAAGATTTCTCCATTAACTCTTAACACTACCTACATATTATCTCTCTTATGTTCTCTTCCTGCATCTCCTGCCCAATTTTTTTCTAAACTAAAAAGCCCCCAATGTTTTAGCTTTTCTTAATGGAGAAGGTGCTGTAACCCTTCCCCCCACCACCACCTTTTTTTGGTTGCCTTTTTCCTGTCCTCTTAAACCAGCTTTGAGATGGGGTGATTAGAACTCTACATGGCATTCCTAATGTGGCCACATAATAGATTTGAATAAAAGCATTATGATACTAGTTTTATTTCCAGTCCCCTTCCTAATAACTCCTAGTATGAAATTTGTCTCTTTTACTGCCACTTGGTACAGTATTTTGATAAGGCTATCTACTGTGACCTCAATTTCTCACTTTAGCATTGGTGTTCTGTATTCTGCTTGATTCTATAGTCCCTAGTTTGATTTTTGTAAGAGTTTTGGATCTCCATTATGCATGTACAATGGTATTCGCTATTTTATTTGTTATAATTCTGCAGTTCACGGCCATGCTTGACAGGCTCAATGTCCTCAAACTTCTCATGGGTGCCAATGTGGTATACTGTTGGTGTGTTGAAGCTGAACTGAGGAGGCCTGGGTTCAAATTCCCTTTCAGGCCATAAAACTCATTAGGTGAGCCCCGGCCAGTCATTCTCTCTCAGTTGAACTTAACTGATGTTGTGAGGGGGAAAGAATGAGATCACCCCACAGGTGTACTTGAGCACCTTGGTAGACTATAAATGTGAGGAATCAACTAACAGCAAAAGGTTCTCTGCAAAGGTTCAGGAAATAAGAAGGCAGTGGTGAACTATGAAAAGGCTAGGGTGTTTTTTTTTAATTATCCAGTTGGGAGAATTGTGAATCCAAGCAAATGCAAACACGTGCCCTTTTTTGAGTGGGGGAGATGAGAAATTGTATTACACACCCTTTTTGTATAATAAGGTGCTGGTGCCATCCAGTGGCCTATTCATAAAATAGCTGAAGTGTACATACTCAAGGATGATGATGATAAACATTCTCTTGAGGCCAGTTCTATCAAGACCAGCATTCTGGTCCTCACCATAGCCATCCAGTTGCCCTGGACGGCCAACAAAGCACGTAGGTTAGAGATCACATCTCCACAGGACAGAGTCTTTGGAAATGACAGATGAAAAAGGTATTAGAATGTAAAATTTTGTTAACAAGTGATTAACTATTCCCAATCATATATCCTCCTGCCATTGGAAGTCTGCTGGATGATCTTGGCCTGTCACACAAACAAGTACTCCAAAGACCTCCACTTTTCATTAGCATTCCCCCATGTACATTCTGTGAAGAAAAAAATTACATTCAAATTAGTCCTTCCTAAGGAGAGCAAAAAAACCCCCTGTACTCATACAGAGTCTTGCAATCCTTCCAAGGTACTTTGCTCACTAAAATCATTTGATCCTAGGTATAAACAGGCTCAGTTTGGACCTTACTTAACCTGAAGGGTAAGGCAAGCCCAAATATGCAAAGATTTTGCTTGGCTTTATATTAATGTCTTCAAAACATACACAGATACAGTAAGAGAGGGGAGGTGCCACTTTATCCAAGGAAACTCCTATTTTGGCCTACTCTGGCATAATTAATGGACTATATAACAGCTGCCCATTTGTTCCTCTTAGGTATCAACATTAGGGTCTCTTCCCATGTTGTCAGTCATTTGAGGGAACTCTGCTTACTCTGGTCTGACTGATACCATTAAAAAGTAACATCATTAGGAATTAATCCAACAACTTTCTTAAAGAAAATTTTTACAAAAGGATATATCGGTGGTATATGTCTCCTGGTAAATTAGCAAAAATGAGTAAAGGTACGTCAAACAAATGTTGGAAATGTGAGCAACATGAAGGAACATTTTATCATCTTTGGTGGATTTGTCACAAATTCATATGATAATACAGAAAATATTGAAGATCAATATACAATTTAAACCAGAAGCCTTTTTGTTGGGACTAGAGATGGGCACAAATCGAATTATGACCCCAAAAAACACACAAACCAGGCCAGTTCATGGTTTGCCCCAGCACCAGCCCACACTTACCTTGCCCTGTGGGCCTGCAGTGTCCTCCCCTACCTCCCACGAGGGGCAAGAAGGCTGTTTTCAGCTTCTTCTGCCACTGTGTAGGCCCGCAGGGTGTCAGAGGAAGCCAAAAACAGCCTTCCTGCCCCTCAAATGGCCGCTGCGGCAGCCATTTGAGGGGCAGGGAAGCCGTTTCAGCCACCTCCGTTGCCCTGCAGGCCTGCGCGGCAGAGCAGGAGTCCGAAAACAGCCTTCCCACCCGTCAAATAGCCACAGTGGCCATTTGAGGGGCAAGGAGGCTTTTTTTGACCTCCGCCCCCCTGCAGGCCCGTGCAGTGGCAGAGGAGACCGAAAATGGCCCTCCTGCCCCTCGCGGGAGGAGGGGGAAGACACCGCAGGCCTACAGGGCAAGGTGGGGGTGGGGTTTGGGCAGTTTAAAGGGCTCTGCCCCATGAGATCCCCCATGCCACCTGCCAGCTGATAGTTTAAAGGGACCTGCCGCTTGCAAGGCAGGAATGGGCCCTTTAAACTGTCAAATGCCCCTTTCCCTGCCACTAATAAGCAGCCGGAAAGAGGCATTTTAAACCTCACGAACTGGTTCGTAAACTGGCCCCAGTTCATGCCTGTTCGTGGTTCCTGGTTCGTGAACACCCACGAACCGCGAACCTCATGGTTAGGTTTTTTTGTGGTTCGTGCCCATCTCTAGTTGGGACTAATGGACAAACAGTTGGAAAATAAACATGATATCCTATTTCTATATATGACAACGGCAGCTAGGATTTTATATGTGCAAAAATGGAAAAGTACAGTATTGCCTTCAATGGATGACTGGATTGTGAAAATGATGGAGTTAGCAGAGATGGCTAAACTTACAGCTCTGATCAGAGATAAAACACTGTCTACTTTTATGGTTAATTGGAAACCCCTTATTGACTTACTGCTTGTGATGAGAAAAAATGAATTGATGATTTGTGGATTTGATTTCTAAGAAAATAAACTTGGGAAAAATAAATAGAAGGGGGGCAGTATTGAAAAGGTAATTTTTAGAGGTATGTGTGTAAAATGTGTGTAAAGATATGATAGGTGTTGTAGAAGAAAATGGAAAATGAAATATGTATTTTTCTTTTTTTCCTCTCTTTAATTTTCATTCTTTTTCTCTTTTTTCTCTATTCTTTTTTCTTTAATTTTTCTTTTCTCTGCCCTTTTATTGGGCTTTTAATCTTATTGATAAAATAAATATTATTTTTTTTGAAAAAGGAATTAATCTAACAAAAGAAAAGAGTCCAGTAGCACCTTTAAAACTAACCAACTTTACTGTAGCATAAGCTAGCAAGAATCACAGTTCTCTTCTTCAGATGCAATGCTTATGCTACAGATGCAAGATTATGCTACAGTAAAGTTGGTTAGCCTTAAAGGTGCTACTAGACTCTTTTCTCTTTTTGCTACTACAGACTAACTCACTGGTGGTGAGGAGAGACCCATGTTTGAATCCCCACTCTGCCATGGGAGCTTGCTTGGGTCAGACACACACACATCCTAACCTACCACACAGGGTTGTCGTGAGGGTAAAATGAAGGAGAGGAGAACAATGGATCTCAAGTTTGGATCTCCACTTGGGAAAAAGGGAAGATATAAATGAATTAAGTAAATAATAGATAAAAGTTGCTGAGAAATATGCCTAAAGTCCATTGGGTGATATTTATCATGTCAGTTTCATGAGAACTAGTATTTACTACTTCACAGTAAATCTTTTCATTACCTTTCCTTATTGAGTATTAGTTTGCAGGCTCAAATGGAAAAGGTACCATGTGAAACAGATGTTGAACAAACACTTCATGGTTACTTTTTGATATGATAAAGTGATGTGAGGAGTGGGCCTTTGTGCCCCCCTGCAATCAGACTGCACTGGGAAAGCAGAGGTTATAAGTCAACATCACAGCACATAATAGAAAAGTGTGTGGCAGGAAGAAGGGGGCACAGTCATGAAGACCTCACCAGTGTTGAAGCCAGATCTGTGGGCAGGTAAACAAGAATCAGAAACAGGAAATACAAGCCAAGTGTCAGGAGGTTTATTGTAGTGAGAAACAAGCTAAAAGGCATGGAGGCATCTCTCCACTGTGAGAGCCCATGACTTTCTTAGTGCCACTCTTAAAGGATGTGGAGTCCTTATTCTCTTCATCTGTACACTAGCAGCAGTTCCTTCCAAAAAGCAGTAAAGAAATATTGCAACTGTATAGGGGGTTGCAACTCCACAGGTAGGGCTCCACAACACCTGAGGGTCCCAACCTGTTGGTTGAAATCTACTGTTTTAGAATATACCTGATTGATGACTTCTGTGTTATGTTTCAGGTAGGTAGTCGTGTTGGTCTATAATAGAACAGCAGGTTTCAAGTCCAGTGGCACCTTAAGAGACCAACAAGATTTTCAGGGTATAAGCTTTTGAGAGGCAAAGCTCCCATCTGAAGAAGGAAAATCTTGTTGGTCTCTAAGGTACCACTGGACTCAAATTCTGCTGTTCTGTATCCTGAAGTACATTGGACAAAAGCTTCAATTTCCTCGAGTGATTTAAGTCATAACTCAAGGGGACATGAGAGACCCATAATCAGACTTCCCATCATCTTTAATTGTATTTAGAAATAATCAGGGGAGCAAATTGGATTGGCTTCTTGGTGCTAGGTCAGAAGGTTTTAACCCACCCTCACCTGGCACCATGACTCCAATCTAATTCAGGGGAACACACAATTGTTTTTCAACAACTGTAAAGATGTCAGAAGATACAATCACAAATCTCATCTAGTTGTGCTCTTACATTTAAATCTTTATGCTTTTCTACATCAACTCTTTGGAGATCTACCATGATTTTCTCCAGTTTCCTTCCTGATCCTTTTCCTGATCTTTCCTGCCTTTGAAAGGTACAAGGCTAGACAACTGCAATTTGGGCTGCCAATCCTTTAATAATCTTGATTTCCACCACCACCACCCTATATTGCCAGAACTGTTCAACAAAGCATGCAAAGCTGCTGATTTTCTCAAAATCATCCTGAAAGCTAAGAAGGCCATCAGGGCCAGGGAACACTGTCACAGCATTGTACTCAGCTTCTCTCATAGCAAGGGGTACAAAGAACAGTTTCCCCGGCAGGCAGCAACAATGCTAGACAATTCTGCTTGCCAGAACTCGAATGCTGTACAAGTCAGTACTTGTGCCACCACCGAGCCCCTTCAAAGCTGGGAGCTGCATGTCAGAAGCTCTTTATTAATGAAGCCTCCCACTTGAAATATTGTGAGTAATTCTTACAGCACACTTCATCCAAGTTTGCAGTTTGAGACAGACATGGCTTCCAACTACAAATTTCTGTTTTGCAGGACCCCCTCCCCTCCGCCCCTACAAGGAACAACACTAGAATTATATATGTTAAAGGCAGGCTCTTTTTTCATGAGATCTCTATCATGAGCTTTCTTTGGTGGATTTATTTGGGTAAGCAAGTAATACACCCATCATAATTCCCTCTAACAGGAAACCAGGTAGTCCATGGGCCAGACCGTATGCTAGAATTAGGTGCCAAATTTCTTTATGTTTTTCTGAAGGGGGTATGTCTATGTATTAGGTTTTGAAGTGATGACCTGTTCTGATTGGTATGATGTCATAATCATGGCCAAAGCCAATTTTTTCCTACCTTTTCTAAGCTGAGCTATAACTCTTGAACCAAACGACCGATTTCAATTTTTAAAGCACTGTTCAGAAGATTAAAATTTGCATGCTAATAATGCCTTGATTTATCACTACTTCCATGAAAAAAGGCTTAAATTGAGGGAAAAGAAAATTTTCCCCACATTTGATGCTTTACCTAATCCCAGTCACCTGAAGTATATGAGACAATTGCATCTTATTATTTTATCTTTCTGATGAGCTATAGTATGAAGAAATTCATTCTCATATGCCATAGTTAGGCACATGAAATCAGATCCATTTTATATGGTTTTTATCCATGTAACAAGTAACTTAGAGTGATTGTACATTGTAACATATTCAACCAAGAAAAACATTTATCGTGCATTGCAAAATGAGTTTCCTGGAACCCTGTTCTATTTCCTAATGATAAAGGAAAACTGCTTCTGTATCGTGATGTGTCTTGATATCCAAACTTGCAAGAGTAAATCGGGCTCTGAAAAGTGAGTTGCTTCATTTGAAGTCTGTACTTATTGATAATGTAGCCTTGGCTCCATTACAAATAAGGAGTGACACCCACAATCAAAGAGTACTCTGAGTCCTGGAATCAGAAGATGTTGGAAGTATCATGAGGTGATTGGGTGCTTCGCTTGACATGCATCCGGACAAAAAATCCCATAGTTCTTTGCCTATGACAGACAGATATATGATGAAGGGAGCTTTTACTCTCAAAAGCTTGTACACTAAGAATCTTATTATTTTCTAAGCTGCCACTGGACTCAAATCCTGCTGGACATGTGTATTTCATACAAAGAATTACCCACAATATTTCTTTGGGGTCCATTGTAGCATGTGTTTTGTGCTTGAGGAGAAACTTGAGTTTTTGGACTAGGAGGGGAGAATAATGGTTGGTAAGCATAAATAAAGCCTCTTTTCCCCAACCTCCCCTTGAAAAGAACAGTTTATGCATATGCATCTGCCCAACACTCAACTTAATGCCTTTCCCCAAGTATTCTTCGTAAGTGCTGAACCCCGTTTTGTGTGTGCTCAAACTTGGTGGGTTGATGATCTGCAGGGAGGACTGCTCTGTGCAATTTTAGCACCATTAAAAGCAAAAACGGATGCCCCAGATACTCAAATCCCCAAACTCCCTTGAAATGAACAGTGCACGTCCACATTTTACCTGAATTGATCTCCTTGCAAGTAAGAGAATTTGTGGAGGAATTAGCAGGCAAGGATGACAGTTATGCAAGAGGTCGGTAACTATGGGATCTTTTCCACCAATTTTTACAGAGTCCCTTCCCAAAATAGCAAACGAGGCTGGTGTTTAAATTTCAAAGAGCAATATTTTATTGAAAGAGGAAAATGCATGCACATACACACAGGGTAAATAGTAAAAATGGTTACACACACACACACAGAGTCCTAGGAAGCTAGGCAGAAGTTGGAATAGAGTGAGGAAGGGCAAAGTATATCTACCTATCCTGAATAGTAGTCCAGTCCATGGAAGGAGAGAGTACCTTCAAACATCCAGCGTCCTCGGCCAGGAGAGCAAGAGGCTTAGAGTAACCTCAAGGGAACAGCACTTTGGATCCAATAAGTGTGCACAATTTGAATGGGGACAGGGCACTACTTTTATATGGTAAAACATGCCGTGAGGTGGGGTAGCCCACCTAGCTGCTAGAACAAAGACTCCAATGGTCAGTTCCTGGGAGTAACAAAAGGTTTGATTACCTTGATTGGTAGCTGCCAGGGCGTATAAAAGAGAATGCAGAATTCGCTCTAGCGCTGCACAAAGGGGCAGTTTGCTAATGAAGTCCACCAGAGCTAAGTTGACGAATTTAGTTGGGGGGATGTACTTTCCCAGGAATGAATTTACACTTATGAATGCCATTTGATTAGCTCCTCAATCAAGGACAGGAGATCACATCACGGGAGGAGGGAAAGAAATGTGTTAAGTGGGGATGACTCTGTGAGGCCTTTGTTGCACTGGGTTTCTTAGGAGCTGGGGAGACTGCAAATCCAATCGCCACTGATCATGCCGCATTCCAATGCAGCATTCCATTCATGCCTGGGTCTCCCAGGCAGGACTCAGCAACTGTTAGCTGGAGGTCCTCTGGCTGCAATATAAGCTGCCACCATCATCCAGAGGCCTGGTGATTTTATATCACAAGCAGCCATGTTAAAATGGCTATTAAACATGGCGGAGGCTGGGCCGACTGCTTACACACATCCACAGCCAACACCCCACTCTGCACATGGGCCCAAACTCATGATAACGAAAAACCCAAATGAATTTAACCTAAATCAGCACCAGCCTTCCCAGAACAAAGCAATAAAGGAACGGAGTTTGTTTGAAAGCTCCAGATCATTCATTCATCCAGCCTCCTTCTTTCCTCAGAGGCCTGCACTTAAACCCACAGAAACAAATATTAAAACACCCCACATTAATATACACAAACTTATTTATATGCAAACATTACATGATGACCTTCTGTTTTGTTTGACATTCCCTCAGTGATCCCTCCCTCCTGCCCAATGTTTGAATTATTTTTGTTAAGTTTTTGTATGTATTTTAGCTCTGGTTTTAATGATGCATTGGGGAGAGGTAGGTTGGTTTTAATAGTTTTATAATGTGATTTTATTATGTATTTTTTAATTTGTTGACTGCCTTGGTGGCTCTTGTGAGGGCAGAAAAATGGGATAGAAATTTTGTAAAATAAACTATACTGTGAATGTTTTTGTACCAAGCCATAGAGAGGTGGAGTCCACTCCACTTCCACCATGTAAAGATATCTTATTCAAACACACACTTAGGACCAACTTCCAGGCAGGAATTTGGAGATGTAGTTTGCAAAGCTAGCCAAATGTACCTGACAGAGATGGCAATCTTGTCATCAATTAGATGCATGAAGTATCTGTACCAATTGCAATTTTGAAGATGTGATAATGCAAGTGTGCACATTTCTGTCAACTGCCAAACTGCTCATGCCTAGGGTTGCCAGCCTCCAGGTAGTGGCTGGAGATCTCCCGGAATTACAACCGGTCTCCAGGCCACAGAGATAAGTTCACCTGGAGAAAATGGCTACTTTGGGGGGTGGATTCTATGGAATTATGCCATCCCAAGGTCCTTTCCCTCCCCAAGCCCCACTTTCTCCCAGTTTCTCCCCCCAGATCTCCAGGAATTTCCCAACTTGGAGCTGGCAACCCTACTCATGCCTGTCCTATGAACTTCCTTGCACTGCTACGTGTAAACTACAAATGTAGCAACTGTAAAAAAACAGATGTGAACTTCGCACTTGAAGATTGAGAAGATTATTACAATGAAGATGAACATTAAAGTCAGTTGAATAAAATATTAAATATCAGCAGTTGTGAAATGATAGCATAATATTTGTAAATAAAAACCTATGTATATTGAACAGCTGCTAAACTCAGGGGGGGAAAGGATGTTTCTCTGCAGTAACAAAGTTATTATTATCTAGTTACACTGAATAAAAATCATATAAAAGTTAATCTTGTCTTATGTGCCCACCTATGGGCATATCAAAATGAATTTCTTCATGCTATGGCTCATTGGAACAGCAAAAGAATTAGCTACAATTGTCTAATATACTTTAGGCAAGTATCTGGATTAGGTAAAGCATCATGTGCTGCAAATAGTATAAAAATGGGAGGAAATTTACTTTTCCCTTCATTTAAGCCTTGTATCATGAAAATGGTAATGTATAGGGGCATAATTAGTATTAATTGCTAGGAATTTTTTAGCTTCGAACAATGCTTTAAAATTTGAAATTGTTCACTTCTGTCAGAAGTTATAGTTCAACTTAGAAAAGGTAAGAAAATTGGATTCAGGCATGTGGATGACATCATTAAAAGCTTATAGTACCAATCAGAATGGGTTATCACATCAAACATAATATAAAAACAGACTCCCTTCAGGAAAAAAAGTATATAAGTTTTGCCACCCTACCTGATACCAGTATGTCAATTTTTGGCTCCTGGCCCACTGACTAACAGTCAAATACCTATTATGAGGTCTGCAAGAATACAGGCTCTTTTCACCAGCAAGGCTGAGATTTCTGCATATGTAGAACTTTCTAGGTATGAAAAGCGTCCATACATTTTAAAATACTCCTCCCCTCACAAAAAGGCCTGATGAATATGGAGTACATTCACTGTCCTCAGAATGCTGAGAGCAGTTGAGAGGAAAAGAGAGGAAGATGAGGTAATTGGCCTATTCAAGATGCTGAAAGCTTATAGTATCCTGGAACGAAGCTGAAGTTGGTTCCCAGTTCCCAGTTCCCAGTTCCTTATTCGCAGTTCCTTATTCCTTATTCGTTATTCGCAAAGCCAAAGAAAAATATTGTGGGAAAACTGAAAAGCTCTAAACTCCAAAATGAAGTTTGCAGGGGCACATATTATCCTAAGTGGCCTGCCTGGAAAAAAACTTGTATTAGACATTGCTTTGAATAAGGACGTAGGGAAGTATAAGCCCTCTGAAACCCAAAACAATCTTTGGATCACCCCAAATCACACACCCCTGCACACCAGAGACTGTCCCCTACAAGAGGACATGTGCTGGTGCTGATCCAGTCTCTGGTTCTGGACCTAAGGCCTCGAATGTAGCCTGCCTCCAAGAACCTTGTATTAGACATGGCTTTGAATAAGGAAGTGGTGAAAATAAAAGCCCCCCGGCACCCCAAAATAATCTTTGGATCACCCCAAATCACACACCCCTGAACTCCAGAGACTGTCCCCTACAAAACGACATGCTGGTTCTGATCCAGTCTCTGGTTCTGGTCCTAAGGCCTCCTATGTGGCCTGCCTGGAAAAAACTTGTATTAGACATTGCGGTAAGGAAGTGGGGAACTATAAGCCCTCTGAAACCCAAAACAATCTTTGGATCACTCCAAATCACCCAGCCCTGAACTCCAGAGACTGTCCCCTACAAGAGGACATGTGCTGGTGCTGATCCAGTCTCTAGTTCTGGACCTAAGACCTCGAATGTGGCCTGCCTCCAAGAACCTTGTATTAGACATGGCTTTGAATAAGAAAGTGGCGAAAATATAAGCCCTCTTCACCCCAGAATAATCTTTGGATCACCCCAAATCACACACCACTGCACTCCAGACACTGTCCCCTACAAGAGGACATGTGCTGGTGCTGATCCAGTCTCTGGTTCTGGACCTAAGGCCTCGAATGTAGCCTGCCTCCAAGAACCTTGTATTAGACATGGCTTTGAATAAGGAAGTGGTGAAAATATAAGCCCCCCGGCACCCCAAAATAATCTTTGGATCACCCCAAATCACACACCCCTGAACTCCAGAGACTGTCCCCTACAAAACGACATGCTGGTTCTGATCCAGTCTCTGGTTCTGGTCCTAAGGCCTCCTATGTGGCCTGCCTGGAAAAAACTTGTATTAGACATTGCGGTAAGGAAGTGGGGAACTATAAGCCCTCTGAAACCCAAAACAATCTTTGGATCACTCCAAATCACCCAGCCCTGAACTCCAGAGACTGTCCCCTACAAGAGGACATGTACTGGTGCTGATCCAGTCTCTAGTTCTGGACCTAAGACCTCGAATGTGGCCTGCTTCCAAGAACCTTGTATTAGACATGGCTTTGAATAAGAAAGTGGCGAAAATATAAGCCCTCTTCACCCCAGAATAATCTTTGGATCACCCCAAATCACACACCACTGCACTCCAGACACTGTCCCCTACAAGAGGATATGTGCTGGTGCTGATCCAGTCTCTAGTTCCAGAGTTGAGGCCTACTATTTCACCTTTCTCTCAGAACTTTGTACTTTATATTGCTGTGAATAAGGAACTCAGAAATATAACATCCCTCGGCACCCCCAAATAATCTTTGGATCACCAGAAATCAAACAGACCTGGGTTCCAGAGACTGTCCCTCACAACAGGACATGTGCTGGTGCTGATCCAATCTCTGCTTCTGGAGCTGAGGCCTCCTATTTGGCCTGCCTCCCAGAACCTTCTATCAGACATTGCTGTAAATAAGGAACTGGGGAAAATGAAAGCCCTCTATGCATCAAAACAATCTTTGGATCACCCCATCTCACACAGACCCGAATGCCAGAGACTGCCCTCTGCAAGAAAACGTGCTGGTTCTGATCCAGTCTCTACTTCTGGAGCTGAGGCCTACTATTTCACCTTTCTCCCTGAACCTTGTATTAGCCATTGCTGTCAATAAGGAAGTGAGAAACATAAAAGCCCTCTGCATCCCCAAATAATCTTTGGATCACCCCAAATCTCACAGACCTGAACTCCAGAGAGTGTCCCCTACAAGAAGATGTGCTGGTTCTGATCCAGTCTCTGGTTCTGGACCTAAGGCCTCGAATGTGGCCTGCCTGCAAGAACCTTGTATTAGACATTGCTTTGAATAGGGAAGTGGCAAAAATATAAGCCCCCCTGCACCCCAAAATAATCTTTGGATCACCCCAAATCACACACCCCTGAACTCCAGAGACTGTCCCCTACAAAAGGACATGTGCTGGTTCTGATCCAGTCTCTGGTTCTGGACCTAAGGCCTCCTATGTGGCCTGCCTGGAAAAAACTTGTATTAGATATTGCTTTGAATAAGAAAGTGGGGGAAATATGAGCGCTCTGCCCCCCAAAGTGGTTCTGGTGCTGTAAGATCCCTTTTCAGCTGCCTCCAAGAAGCTTGTATTCGGAAAGGTTTCTCTCTCAAAGCAGCCCTGGTCTTGGGTCTGCTCAGATTTGGAGCCTGGACTAGTGTTAATTTTTATGCCCTTTCCTATTATTCCCATTCAGATATACTGTAAAACCAGCACATGTCCTCTTGTCCTGGGCTATCCAGGTCAGGGCTGTGTTGTATTAATGTACCTTTTTTGTAATTATATCTGTTAATAAATAGTAAAATCTAAAATCAGGAATTTCAAATCTGACCCCAAGGGTCTTGAAGCAGTATCATTCTCTTCTTTAAAAAAATAAAAGTATTAAGATGATGGAAATTCTTTAAATACGTTTCTGGGTCTTAGTATGTTCAGGGGAGGAATCTAGTATTAGTGAAACCCTCATTAAGGTTTCTAAAATTGGAGAGAGAGAGAGAGAGAGAGAGAGAGAGAGAGAGAGAGCGCAGAAATCAGTTTTGACAAAAATTAAAAGCAAATTTTGTCCCCCTATAAAATTCAAATTCCTTCCCAGTTTTACTGATTTCCCCAACTTGTATCTGTTTGAAGCATGCTCAGTAAATTTATCAAAATCAACATGCAGAGGACAAAGAAGTGTCAAATGTTGTTTTTAAAGGTCTCTGCTCACATAATGCTATATCTCTTTCATCTTGTATTTTTATAGACAAATAAAGCTAGTACAAGATAGTGGATAAGATGGTAAATTGCAACTCCTGGTTTAAATGTCCTCTGCCACCAATTCACCAGATGTTTTTAGACAAGCCACTCTCTCAGCTCCATCTGTAATAACACTTATTATTGAACAGTAAAGCAGCAGGCTCATGTGGATGAGGAAAGCTTCCCCCCCCCCAAAAGCCCCTCATAGACAAGAGTATCTGGTCTTAATCTACTTGGGCAGCTCCCCAGCTTTTCTAAATTAAGGGTGGGAAACCCCTGTAATGACCATCTTATACTGGGATTTTTGCATTGTTTTCTAATTTTGTAATCCTATCTGATTGCATTTTTATATTTTGTATTAATCATCCTTGAGTCTCAACAAGAAAGGCAGACTAAACAAATAAAATGCTCCAGAAGGGATGGAATGGTGAAAGCAGTTAAATCACAATTATAGTAACTATAGGCAGGGGGTCAGCCTGCTCAAGCTCTAAGAGTTCAGAATATCATTGAAAAAGAAATGTTAAGGCCTAGAGCAAGATTTTCAAATTGTTTTTCCTTCTGGTGATTTCTCACTGGATGCCAGCTTTGGGGGATAATAATACTGGCCTACAACAAAAGGAAAATAAATGAAGAGCTTTGAACATCAAAAGCATTATATAAATGTTTACTGTCACAAATCCTTACCATTATAACCTATGTTCCATATTATGATAAACCTGCAAGGAAAACACACATCTCTGTAACAGAACAAATCTTAATGGAATTTGTCATACCACTGGCCAAAGTTAAAATTCTTCCAAGAAAGCGTGTACCTTGATAAGGGAAAGCATTTTCACCAGGTGCTACTAATGCTATTTTTATGTTTTGCATTGGGTCTTACCATGACTTTAATAGGTATCTAGTATCTTTTTATCTCACTCTTCCTTCAAGGAACCCAGAGGGGCATACACAGTTCTTCTTTCTCCAGTTTATTCTCACAAAACCCTGAGAAGTAAGGTTTGTAGAGTATGACTAGCCCAATGATGCCCAACAGGTCTCACAGATTCTAGCCTGACAGTATAACTACACCACACTGGTACCTGTGTTGTTGTTTGTTTTTAATTATTTATGTTTTAGTGCTATTGATTTTTTAGTTTTGGCTTTTGCATTTGTTAGTATTTTTATTATGTATATGGGTTTTACATAGTTGTTAAAACTCCTTAAACAGCTGTAGAGGGGAAGCAATATACAAACATTTTAAATAAATAACACTGATCTCTCTCTGACATGTAATATTCTTCTGCTTGACTATACTTGCCAGTAGATCTTGTACAAACTGTAGTCCAACTATCTCACTTTCCCATTCTCAAAAACTAAATAGTATTGGGAAAAATAGTTATTCTGTAACCTGTGTATTTCCATTAGATAAACTGTATTTTACATGGGGTGAGGTAGGAGGATATTCCGTTTCAAGGTAATTTTAGACGTTTGTAAAATGGATTTTTAAGAACTGTGGTCTTTAGAGCATAGAGTTCAGCCTGCTTCTTCATATTCCAACAAGTATATTAGTTTAATGCTGGTAGCTCTAACAAAAGGTCAGATTGTTTCCCATGTCAAGAGACAGCAAGGTAAGTTTTCTTTCCAGGTACTCGCAGCCAAAAGGAGCCCAAAACATCCCTGTTCGCAGTAACCAACATAATCACCGATCGAACTTTTTTGCAGTATTTCCATGATCGATTTGACTAAATACAGTCGCGAAAGAAACTAGCGCAGTTAAACCCACTAAGAGTAGCTGTTGGTTCTCTTATACACACGCATCCTGCGCGCTGGGGGGTGGGGGTGCGGCGGGTGTTCCTTGAGACGGCCCGCGGCAAAGTGCCGCCTTGTGCACTTTGTGCCCACCCCGCCTAATACTGTATTTTCTCGGCCCTCTCCCAAACAGCAGGACCTCACTAGGCCAGACACAAGCATACCCACCCACCCGTTGGCCTCTCACGACGCCTCCGCCACACATAAACAAACGAAACCCTACAACTGTCCATACACGTCTCTAGCTCTGCCCCACCCTGACTTGACGCTGCCGGGAAAACTTAAGAGCCCGTTCGTAAATAGATTGCGGGCTTTTATAGCGCCCTTTCCCGGCAACCTCCGCACGCCACGCGCGGATTGGCTGCTGGGACGTGAGGGGGCGTGAACGCGCACGTCGCGTTCTGTATGAGAGCGTGAACGCGCTTTCTCTCTGCCCCGCCCCAGCGGTTTCCGTTCTTAGCCGCTGCTGGAGTTTGGGCCTGTGGAGGAATAAGGAAGCAGCACCGGGGAGACGCTCGGGAGCCCCCTCAGGTAGTGGGGAGGAGGCGCGGCGAAGCGCCTGTGGGGGCCCCCTCTGTCCCGCGTAGAAAAGGGGCCGGAGGAGAGGAAGGGTGGGGGCCGGGGGAAGGGGAGCTGTATCTGGCCCTGCGCGGCCTGCCCCGCCCGCCCGCCCGCGGCTGCGGAGGGAGCGGGAACCTTCACTGTCCTCCTGGGGAGGCGATGAGAATAGGAAGTTTTCCGATGTTCTCGAGCAGGAGGTGGGAGTGAAGGTCGAGCTTTCTCTTCCTCCCGCGGCTTTAGTTCTTTTACGGTGTGTGACGGGAGTGGTGGGGGTTTATTTTGCTGCTGCTCTAGCGTGAAATGGCTTGGACGCCGCCTTCACCCTCTGGGTGGAGTTCAGGAGCTGCTTGTTTAAGGAAGAGGAGAGTGAACTGGGTCTCTAGGTGGGTCTGGGATTTTAAGTCATTGACTTCTATGGGGCTATTTTAGTCGGGCAGGTAACGAGTGGTGTTTCCCTCCATTCTTCAATTAGTCATGTCTCTTCCCTTTCCTCTTCCATTGTTCATGTAAATTCCTACAAAAAGCAAGGAGGAAAAAGTAAAAATTTCTGTGGAAGTGAGTGGAGCACTTAAGATTTCACAATCATGGTGGTGTATCTTTGGTTCTGTCTCTTTTTAGACCAGCAGGATTTGAGGCCAGTGGCATCTTAGAGGACAAGGAGATTTTCAGGGTATAAGCCTTTTAGAGTCAAAGCTCCCTCAAAATCTTGTTGGTGTGTAATGTGCCCTGGACTCAAATCCTGCTGCTCTGCTACAAACTAATATGGCTACCTATCTGAAACTGTTTCTTTTTAAACATTTCATAAAGTTAGACTTAGGGTTTCAGTTGAAAGATTACCATCGTTTTAAAAGGTTTTCTTAAGCATATATATGTTCTGTAGTCTCTGGTAGTAAATTTTTCATTAATATAGAACTGGGTGGGCAGAGTTCAGTAGCATTAAATAGCTGCTTGCTCCAAGGTAGCTTCATCTTGTCAAGCCTCAGAAGCCAAGCAGGGTCAGCCCTGTTTAGGATTTGGACAGGAGACCACCAAGGGAGGTCCAGGGTTGCTACTCAGAGACAAGCAATGGCAAATCACCTCTGATCATCTCTTGCCTTGAAAACCCTATGGGTTGCCATAAATCAGCTGCAGCTTGATGACACTTTCTACACAGAGAGGCACACAGTAGTCCCTACTATAACTTTTCAATCTGCAGCTGATTTAAGTTCCATCTTCCACTCTCTAACTTTCTTTTATACTTTTATGTATTTTCTTAGTATAGGAACTTTGGATTTTAAGGAAAAGTTTAGTTGACCTGCCTGGAATTAACATTCCCAAATTAAGTGCTTATATGGTATCCAATTAGGCTAAGCAGTGTGAAGAATGAAGAATGTGTATTTACTGAAAAAAGTTGGTTGTTATTGAAAGCTTACTGTAAGGTACCTTACCAAAAAGCTGTCTTTCAAATTGATTATTCCACCCACCCACCCTCAGTGACTTGAAAGAAGCACTAGTCACATTCATGCAGTCTTTTGTGAAGTGTTTTCTGGTGGTGGTAATCAACATTTATGTAGCCCAGTTTAAGGATGTAAGGTGTGCTTTATTCTATTTAAATAGCCCCAGAAGGTATGCTAGTATTATTGCAGATTAGGCTGCAGTACAGTGGATGACCTGGGGGCACCTGGAATGCTCTTGACTGAGCAGTGAGGTCTCAAATTGAAACTTGCCTGAATCTCCTAAATAAACTATTTATATAGAGATAGTATGGGGTAACAGAGTACAACCCTGAGTTCAAATTCCTAGCTAGCCAAGAAGCTTACTGTATTCTGGGCCAGTTATCTAGACTACCCTACAAGTTAGGATAAAATAGGGAAACCATGTCCTGGGGAGGGGAACATACCTAGTAATAAAATACTTAGTTATTGGTATTTTATTCTGTGATTATTTTTAAGTGTTATAGGGTATGTTTGCAAAAAAAAAGATATGTATAAAGCTCATGATTTTTTTTTTAAAAAAAAGCCTGCATCAATGCTACACTGGTTCTCTGGTATCTCTGTTTGGCTTAATATCTGTAGTATATGCAACAGATCTTTGGGTGGTGTCTGGACCTAACCTAGAATAATAGTCTGGAAGAATGTCTTTCTGGAAATGGGGCAAAAGCCCCAAACCAGTATACTGTAATGCTAGTATGGGTACATAAGCAAACTAACAGCAGTGGCCTGACGTACTACTTAAGGCAGGTGTCTTTACAGGAAGTAATAGGCAAATACAGCTTAACACCTCTATTCCCTGGTAGCTTATTCAGAGTAATGTCTGCTGAAATCAACAAGCTCTTCCTGATATCCACCTATCACATGCTACTGAAGGACTCAAACCATACAATTGTGACTGGAATTACTATGGCAATAATCTTTTGTTTGACACAGCATAGTCCTACTCTCCCGTTACAATCTCAGATAGAAAGATGAAGCATTTTTACAACAGTCTCTGTATAAAATGTTTCAAACATAGAGAAGAATAAGAAGTTATAGTTTAACATACATAATTTCAGCTGTCACTTTTCATACATTAGAATTACTGATGATTGACCATAATAAGCAATAATAGTGACTTGAGCACTGTATGAAAATAATCACTGGATGTTTTAAATGTGGCATATGCTAATTTTAAATTAATAATGCCAACATAGCTAATAAAAAGTTTTACCTCCTGCCTGGTAAAAGCTCTTCTCAAGCATTCACAGACCCCAGCCAATAACATAGCCAGTTCTGTTGCTATTAGCGGACCATGGTAAACTCCCTCAGCCTCCTTACCAGGCTTTGGCACACTCCTGCACTGAGTACTGTAGGCTTATTACTTGCCCTTTCCTGTTTTTCTAAAAAGTAGCCAATAAACCTATCTAATGGCTTTGACCTGAAAACTTTCCATGTGAGTTTCCCTTTTCCTTCCAATTTGTGTTTGGTCTAGTTTAAATAAACCCATTTTGCCTTTCACTGGCTATGTGATGTGCTAACCATATTCTTATTAGTATCCTGGGGTCTTCCATTCTGTAGTGTGGTGTGTTTGGGTGTTGGAGCTTATTCTTCTTGTTTACTCCCCCTCTGTTTCCATTACTTCTTACTCTAAATTCTCTTGGCACAGCAATCAAAGGTGCGAGTTGAGTAAAATATGTCAAATGTAAAAACTTTGAATTACACTGGTAAGCTGGTCTGTGCCAATGTGGTATGCTAGTAAGAAAGTGGCTGAAATGGTAGGACCCATCTTCTGCATTGAGCTCGCCCCCCCCCCCCCCCGTATTGTACTGGTAAAAAAATTACATGACTTTCACTCCTGCTTTGAACATACATTTCTAAATGGCTATTGATGCCTTTTTTATGACCTATAGAACTTTGATGGAAGAAACCTGTATTTTGCTATCTCTCCTTAGCCTGTCAGTATATCACTTCTTGCAGGTAGGATTTCTTGTATAGCTAGGAAAAATCAGTTTTCATTTATTTATTTAAAATATTTTTATGTCACTTTTCCTCCCAAATGGGGTCCCCAAGGAAGCAAACATGAAAACATTCAAATGTTAAAGCAACATTTAAAATACTATATAAATATTATATATATAAAAAAGATTATATAAAATAATTCAGTTAAAACATACAAACACACAACACCAAAACCAGAGAGGAAGACCAGTAACAGTTACTGGAGGAGTGCCATATGAAACAAACTTCACCTGCTGGCAGAAAACAATAGTAGGTGACAAATAAAATTTCCTTGGGGAGGGAGCTCAAATGTTTTGGCACTGCTGCCAAGAAGGCCCTTTCTTAGGTTGCCATCCATCTAGTTTCAGATGGTGGCAACATCCAGAGCGAGGCCTCTACAGATGACCAGAGTGGAGAGGTGGGTTTTTCCAGCATTCTGCCGGTGGGAAGCTCTTGTTTGACAAACTACTACTTTTATTCTTTACAAGTTAGATTTGCAGTGTTTTCAGATGGCGTAGAACAGCTTCTGGTTCTGAAAGCTAAAATGAACACACTTCCCTTAAGCAGATAACTTTTTGATAAGATTCAAAGGGTAACTTTTCTGATTTGCTCACATTTTGGTATAATGAGTAGTGTGATTCCAGTTTTGCATTATGGTATGGTGTATGTATGTGCAGTACAAGCACAGAAAAATATTTTATTTGCACATTATTTGTGCTCCTGAATTAATCTTTAAATATTTCTAGCTTTGAGAGTAAAGTCTACTTTCACCTTGGTAGCAGCTCTCCATGGTCTCAGGATGAGATCTTTCATATTGCCTTCTGCATAAAAAAATGGAGATGCTGGAGACTAAAGCTGGGACCTTCTACATTCAGAGTAGATGATCTGCTTCTGAGCCATGCTTCCTCCCTTTGTCATACATGGTAAAATCTCCATAGTCGGCACAAGATTAATAATGGTAAGGCTCTCTGTAGTGCCTTCCTGCTCCCTTAAGCACAGTGGGATAAGCCCAAGGGCTCCTAGTAATAATGCCATGTGCCACAACAAAAGCTTCTACTGAGGGTTAGGGGAGCTTCCAGAACAATATTACATGCAATATGGGTGCTGGAAGTCGAAAGTAGGATTGCCTAACACTGCCTCCCCAGAACTAGCTTGAGTTTTATTTGCGCAGGTGGGGGAGTAGTGTTGAGCTGATTCCCCTTTCTTGATTTCCCCTATGCCCTGACCCTCAGCAATAGTTTTTGTAAAGAGTATATTGCTGGGAGAGGATACTAAGAATCACTTCTATTAAGTTATTTGTTAATGGAAACTTGAATGCAAAAAATATATATTTTGCAGATTTATGCATCAGTATAGAAACCCATTTTTCTTGGATTTGAGTCCAGTGGCACCTTTGAGACCAACAAGATTTTCAGGGTATACACTTTCAAGAGTACTGCAGACCTATGCAGCTACCTACCTGAAACCATTTTTCTTGGTATAGAATTAGAGTTACTGTGTTACAGTATCTTGAAGTGCCACTAACTACACATGGGCCAAATTATGCCCCAGTCAGCAATTAGGTGTTTAACATCAATGGCTCTCCAGTGCACCTTTTAACAGAGATATTTAAAAACACTAATCTTTGTAGTACACACATCACTCTTATATGACAAGTTAACCACACTTAGTGTGTGTCAGGGGTGGGTGGGAATCCAACCATCCTTTAGTCTTGGGTATCTTCTTCCAATTTCTCTGGGTCTTCCTCAAGTGGAAGAGCCACAAGCTAGAAGAAAGCTTCAAGCTTTGCTTAGTGAAGTGGTAGGGTGTGGGTAGGATTTACCCCAGTAATTTTTGACACTTCTGCTCCTTTAATTTGTTTCTCATTGCTTCCTTTTTATATTGATTCCTATTCCTTGAGTAATAAATCATGAGACAATGATTCTAAGAGGATCAGCAAATTGAGAGCACATCTATTGCCTCCCTTAAACTTCTTTTTAAGTAAAGTAATATGAACTTCCCTGACAGAAGTGTCTCTGTAAATCCTCATTTCTGTACAACGTACAGGATCTTGACATATCAAAGATCTCTGTTCATCGCATTATTTCATTTCTACGCTAAGGAGCTCAGGGCAGTCTATGTTGTTCTTCACCATTCGACTTTATCAGAACAATCCAGTGAGATAGGTTAGAGGGTTAGCTAACTATCTGTATTGCCATCTAATCTAATAGTAAATGCTTAACTGTGTTACTGAAAACTCTACCTTGTACAGTTCTGCACTAAATCCACCAAAATCCAAAAATGAACATGCTTTAAAATGTTAGAAGAAAACATACTTGGCAATATATAGTTAAGCAGGCCTCCATAAATCTTACTAGAGATGAGAGCATGTACTTAATATATGGTGTTCTTTGCCCTTTTGTCAAGTTGAGAAATGCCTGTCCTCATGTCACACAGCTTTGGAGCTGGTAGAAGCAGGAAAAGACTTTCACTGCTTCTGCCTGCTCCAGAAATTCCATTGTAATACAAGAGTACCTTCCAACACACACATTCCTGAGTCTTGTGGCATGCACAGAAGACTTGTGTTCAGGGAGGAGCCAAGTCAAAACGTGTAGATTCCTGCAATTCATTTGGAGCTTATTGCAATAGGAAGTTTCTGATAAGTTTATCAGGATTGAGAGACACTAAACATGTGGCACTTGTAAGGATTTGATTTGGGTATAAAAGAGGAATTTCCTTTTTCTCAGCTTTATACCCACATATGGTGCTTTGTTGGTACTAGAAAAGTCTTATTCCTGACAAGCTGGCATGTTCAGACGGGATTCCAAATGACATGAAGAAACCCCTTGACAGGACAAGAGATTACTTTTGTTGCTTCCCATGAGGAAACAGATGGTGGATAAACTTCTGTATGTGTACAGATGCAGTTTACCAAACAAGCGAGATCATCCCTAGATGCAAATGATCAGCTGTTCTCAGTATTTTAAAAAAATTAAATTGTAGTCACTCAGAGCCCAGTGGATTTTGGACTGTTTATAGAGGAAGATTAACTCTTCCATCCCTGTAGTTTCATTCCCCCTTACCCCCAACTCTGGCATTATGTGTGGAAGGCAAAAACTGTCTCCCTGCTCTTTTCAGACTGATGGTGTGTGAAGATTGATAGATGAAACCATGTAGGGGGTCCAAGGATCAAATCTTTCTTTCTTACTGGTGTTTCCTCAGTCCACATTGAGGCCATACGAGGATGCAGTTTGTAACTGGGGCAGAGTGTTAAGACCATTTTTTAATAGTACTAACCAGTTTCTTTAGTTCTGAACAGGTGCACCAAATGTAGATAAAATCAGCAGCTTGTTACTCAGAGCCTCCTATTAGACATTGAATTTCCCCTTAGCATTGTAGAGATTACCTTGAAAGCAAATAATGCCTGCAGAAAGGTCCAGCATTCAAGAGAGCAGGAATTTTGGTGCTTTTACATAGTTCTTTGTGTCAGCTTTATGGTCTCAAAATTATATTTTTCTCATTAGCATAATTGTAACATAACACCAAGCTGTGAATTAACTTTGAAGGAGGAACGTCAACCTCATGTGTGATTCCTTCTTTTCACGGGCTATAAATCAGGTCCTGGGTTTTGGTAAGCCCCACTGTTCCATCACATTTGAACTGGCACACTGTTGCTTGCAATCCTACCTCCATGGAAAGCACAAACCATACTATGCTTGTTCAAATGTAACAGAAAACACGTTTTTCAGAAAACAGGAAGCAGCTAATTATCTTGCACTGTAGAAGGGAGGTGGAGTGGAGTAAGTCCAGGTTCTTCTCAGGCTTGTTCATGTGGCATTTGAACTATGTTGTAATGATCCCCAGTGTTCCTAATTCATGTTCGTAGTGCTTGATTGTGAAGGAATCTGATAAGCTCTTACAGTGAGTTCAGAATAAAATTTGCCTTTTTGCATATTTGCTAATCTTGCATTTGCCTGACTTAAGCACAGTGTTTTCTTGCCTCTGACTTTTGTGTTGTTGCAGAGCATAAATGCTCTTTGTCTTACTGTGTGACATTCTGAAAGCAGGAGTTCATTATTTTTATATAGCCAATTCAAAGAAAGATAGTACCTGTTATATGTATATTTGGAGGTGTGCCCAGTTCAGCAAGTTCAGAATGAATTTTTCTTTGTCCCAAGATTTTGGAACTAGTAGATTGTTGCTAAGAGCACAGTCAACAATTGCATGCAGGGTGTCAGACTGCTTTTTGGTTTGTTCCCAATTGTTTTTAAATGTAGTTGAAATAGTTCAGTTTGGTTCTTGTTCAAGCCTATAATAATGTCTTGAAATCATGGGTTTGACACTTCTGAAAGCCTTCTAATTCACATGGGGAAACATAAATGTTCACATTGTGATCTGCAAATGATCTAGCAGTTACTTGGTTCTAGCCTGGACTTTGGAAAGTTGCTGTATTCTGCCCTGCATGCCTAATATCCCCAACAAACTAATTCTTAATATGCGTATGCATACATGCATCTGTGCACATTGTTCCTTAAGTCAATGAAAGTGAGACTTTGACAACTGTAGGATGAGCCTGACAAGGTAGAAGTACACTGCACTGCAAAGAAATGCTGTCCCCTCCCCTTCCTTCATCACTGTATTTATCTTCAGTGCAATAGGGGGGATTTACAGCCCTAAAGTAGTAGTCCTCTGCCTAGCCTGCTATTTTCAGAACACAATGAAAGTAAAGTACAGAAACATGGTTAAAAGCCCAGATGTGTTAAAATCTTTCCTGATTTTTTGTGTATTCATGATTAATTGTGGTCATCAGTGCCTCTTAAACATATTCTGAAACAGAAATTTGGGGTTTTTTTTGTCCCCCTCTCTAAGTTCAGCCAACTGCTAAATAATGGTTTGAGTCTAGTTGCTAGTCAGGTTTGGTTTAATTTTCTGGTTGTGCAGCTTTTTTTACTCTGTTATTGTGTGCCAGGACTTCTGTTCATTTTGTTGCATAATGATATGGCAGTTGTCCACTCATAGTAGTTGCTGTTGTTACCACAGGAAGTTAAGGCAGAAGAAGATTTCTCCTTGTTGTGCACTGTTAATAAAATGACACACACTATCACTTTATTTGTGAATAAATGTTACTGCCTCCATGTACTGCAGTGGTGGGCAGAAAGTCACTCAGGCATGACCCTTTAAACAAACATAAAACAGCTCTCTCCCTTCCCCATTTCTGTTATAATCACTTATCCTCGTTCCATTATATCTTCCACTGTGGGGCAAGTTACTGGGGAGGGGGCACTCAACTTGGTGGCCCTGATGAGGACTGAAAGGCAAAGTATGCATTTTGAATAGCCCTTGCTGTTTACCTGAGCATTTGGTAGTACTTGGTGGTGCATAGTGGCTAAGTGGTTGGGATGTGAATCGGCACTCTGCTGATTGGAATCCCACTACTGCCATGAACTCAGTAGGTAGCTTGGGTAAGCCACTCCGCTCCTCATTTGTATTGTAGTGATAATAACAACAATGACTTTGTTCACTGCTCTGAGTGGGGCACTAATCTGTCTAGAGGAACAGTATATAAGCATCATCATCATTATTGTTACTGTAATTGGATATTAGTTTTCTGTTTTAATCAGTTCATGTTTATAAGCTACCTCAGGAATAGAAATACTTTAAACAAATTAGGGCTTTTGGTGACTTCCAAGCTACTGTTACCAAATTGATCATTCTCATGACTACTAAAAAAATATATTAAAGACAACTTCATAGGTATAGGAGGAAAAATACTTTACATCTGCTGATACGTTATTAGTTTTAAAAAATTAACATTGAAAGTGTAGTTTTGATATTTCGGTTCTTTTGAAAGAAAGAAAAGTTATGTTGAGATGGAGACTGTAAGAAGGTAAAGTGAAGGTCATGGGAGTTTAATGCCTGTTGTCCGTGTGTCCTTTTTTTCCTAAATTGCTTTTATGTGATTGGGACAAGCCCATAAGACAGGGGCTCTTTTCCTGTTATGTATAGTTTTGTGCCCAAAGCATCTGATGTTTCAAAACACTGATTTTGTGTTGTGGTTCCAACTGAGTTGGGTGGGTATGGATATTAACTGAAAGAATTGTTCATGACTGGATACAAAAGTTTCTTCTGGATTTATTACATTGGATCCAGCAAGAATCTTTGACCTTCCTGACTTTCCTTCCTTCTCCCCCCCCCCCCCACCTCCGGCTACCATTTTCAACCCTAGGAAAACTTATTTCCAGCTTCTTGGAGCCTTCATGTAATAATAGCCACACAGGTCAGAAGACTTCAGTGGGGAGGAAGGGAAAAATACCTCCTTTTCTGTCAACAGGGCTCTAACAGGAGAAGAGACAGGAGAAAGTAATTTCACCCTCTTTTCCTCCTGGCTGCAGCCTCCCAACCTGCATGACTATGACTGCACACTGGTCCTTCAACCTGGAAATAAACATTCCTGAGGCTGGAAATTGCTGCTGGGGGGAGAAAGCTACAAAGATATTGGTAACCATCAGTGCCTTTGTTGATGGATCATGAGATCCAACTCATGCCATTTTGTTAAGTGTTGGAGTTTTTTTGGTTGTTTTCTAATAAATTGGGACTTGCCTTACAGCACTAACAGTGCAATCCGATGCAGTTCTGTAAGTGAAGAAGAACAAAGCTCTGACTCTCAAAATCTCATACCATGAAAATCTAATTGGTCTCTAAGGTAATAATAATAACAACATTTGATTTAAATACTGCCCTTCAGGATGACTTAGCACCCACTCAGAGCGGTTTACAAAGTATGGTACTATTATCCCCACAACAAAACACCCTGTGAGGTGGGTGGGGCTGAGAGAGCTCCAGAGAACTGTGACTAGCCCAAGGTCACCCAGCTGGCTTCAGGTGGAGGAGTGAGGAATCAAACCCGGTTCTCCAGATTAGAGTCCTGCACTCTTAACCACTACAGCAAACTGGACCTGAATCCTGCTGTTCTACTGCAAACCGACACAACTACCTACATGAAACTATCCTATGAAGAACTCCCCCATCATGCTGTTGCTGAGAACTAATCTACAAGAGACAAATTACACGAGGACGCTCACGTGAAGGGAGTTGCAATGTTAGTGGGAAGCTGAGTTTTAAAAGAGATCAGAATGCTTTGTCAATTTCCCTGCTTTACAGAGCCAGCAAAGGTTACTCCTCAGAGGGTTTGTTTATTTCCTCTTTGCCTCCTAGAAGGGGAGGTGAAACTGACAGAGCCTTCAGGAGGCAAAGTAGAAATTAGCAAACCCTCTGAGGAGCAATCTTTGCTGGCTCTGTAGAGCAGGGAAATTGACAAAGCATTCTGATCTCTCTTAAAACCCAGCTTCCCGGCTAACATTGCAACTCCCTTCACATGTGCATTCTCGTGTAATTTGTTTCTTGTAGCTTAGCTTTGAGGCTCCTTTGTAGGAGGAGAGAGGCAAGAAAGGTTGTGCTTTGCTTGTGGAAATCCATTTAATCAGTGGCTTAGATTTTACCAGAAATTTCTAATAATTCCATTTGCTACCCTGTTCACTATAAAGCTTGCATGTCTCTTGCTCTCCTTTTCCAAGGGGGATATATTAATTGGTTTCATGAATTATTATAGAACATCCTAATTAATCTGGCTTCTCTCTATCAGAATGTGTGTCTAAGTGCTTGAATACTCCATTGATTAAACATGAACATTGTATTTGATGTCAGCCTACCTAATATTTCAGATCTACATTAAAACATACAATCTAATATGCTGTGCTTTGAAGAAAATATGCTGAGGAAGGGCAAGAGATATCAGAAGCAAAACTGTAGACTCCATGACTGCAACAAATTGGTTTTGGATGCAAAATTGCTACACCTGAGCATGTGCCCACTGTGTGCTGGCCCAGGTTTTTTGCCTCCTGGGCACTCCCCCACCACCAGCAGCCAGATGAGTGGTAGTGTAGGACAGAGGCTGAAAGCAGGGGATTCCCCGCCCCAACTGGGGGACTGGCAGCCCTAACCTCCAGTGCCCTTTTGCCACCTTTGCCTCATAGCACCCCTGCCAGGGGTAGTATCACCCACTTGAGGAACCACTAGTCTACAAATACGGCTTTCAGTGCAAGCTGTCTGTTTCCTCTCTATCTTGTCTCCTTATTGTAGGGAAAAAACAATTGCAGTACAGCCTCTGTGACCTCTAAAATCCAGGTTAGGATTTATGGGAAGTATTCTCACCTCCTGTCTTGTCAAAACTGAACTTATTCACATTACGATTGAAAGTG
The DNA here is from genome assembly GCF_028583425.1 of Eublepharis macularius. Lineage (NCBI taxonomy): Eukaryota > Metazoa > Chordata > Lepidosauria > Squamata > Eublepharidae > Eublepharis > Eublepharis macularius. The sequence continues at coordinate 94,944,376 of NC_072793.1, read as the reverse complement.
CTTTAATTTGCAGAATATAAAATGCAGTTTACAGGACCAGTTACTGTACAGCCCCAATCCCAGTTTGATCATCTGATGGAATCACTGTGTAGTGCTAAACCATCTTGTGAATAAATATAAGGAAGTGACGGGCTCCAAACTGTTCGTGGCCTTTCTAGATCTCAAGGGTGCTTTTGATTCTGTTTCAAGAGAACTACTTTGGAAGAAGCTTATAAGTGCTGGGATTGATAAGAGATTGTTATTTTTGATTAAAAGGTTACATCAAAACACTACGTGTCAGGTTAGATGCTCTCATGAAGGAGATCTAACCCCCAAAATTCCAATAAATACTGGGGTAAAACCAGACTGTATTTTAGCCCCACTATTATTCAATCTCTTTATAAATGATCTGGCTGGCTCCCTTTCTGGAGGATATAGACGGCCACGCTCCAAGACTCGGGCCAGTCCATGTTCCACTGCTTTTATATGCAGGCGATGCAGTTTTACTTCCTCTCCCCCCGATCGGTTTGAAAAGATTATTATCACGCTTTCATGATTTTTGCGAAATAAACAAACTGACCCTGAATTTTGAGAACTCGAAAATCATGGTTTTTGCAAAAACATGGAAACCTTTAAAATGGAATATAAGAGGTAACAGTATTGAGCAGGTCAGAAGTTTTCGTTACCTAGGAGTCAATTTCAATTACAGAGCTAGCTGGGTTCCGCATAGGAGGGAATTGATAAAATCTGTGAACTGCAATGTACTTGCACTCACTCACTTCTTTTTCACCAAGTTTAATCAATTTGTGCCCACAGCTATCAGAGTATTCAATCACAAAATTAGTGCAGGACTGTTTTATGGTGTACCGATATGGATTATGGCTTTCAACAAGGATGTAGAAAGAGTACAATCCACCTTCCTACAGAAAATATTGGGCCTTCCCATGTGTGTGTCTTATGCGGCCGGCCATCTGCCTTGAAACCAATCAAAGACTCCTTGAGACTAAAGCATGGATTAATACTATCAAATTTTGGTTACATCTACATTTTAAGAATAATGAGGATAGCCTCATCTTTTACATGCTGATGGAGTCTGTCATCCATGTGGCTTAACAACATAGAAAAAAAATTAAATCAATAGGGATTAATAGTGAAGATTTGTTTTCCCTCACAGAAAAATCAGCTTATGCACCGATCAAAGACTCCTTGACATCGAGATTCAGAATCTCAGGAGTCTTGCAATAGGCAGATGTTCACCCCTAGGTTTGGGGGTTTTACCCCATGGGTATAGGGCAGAATATCTCACTTGTTTAGTGGCCCCACATTATCGCAGAGCTTACTTGTTAGCTCGGTTTAATGTGCTACCTTCTGCGATACTTTATGGGAGATTCCATAAAATGCCATATGCTAACAGGTTATGCACTTGTGCTCAGCAAGACATAGAAACCCTGGAACATGTCTTTCTGTATTGTACTTATTACTGTGATATACATCCCACACTCATTGACCCGCTGTTGAGAGAGCAAATTGGAAAATCTGATAAATGTAAAGTTATCTTCCTATTGGCTACTCAGAACCAAAAAGTTATCGAAACCGTAGCTAAATTTTTGTATCTTGCATCTATGAGGCGAGTTGTGTATTTGTAGACTGAGTTCTGGTTGTGTCAAGTGTTTTTGTTAACATGGATGTAATGCCAATAAAAGTTGCAGAATTACATTAGGATTGAAAGTGCTTTAATTTGCAGAATATAAAATGCAATTTACAGGACCAGTTCCTGTACAGCCCCAATCCCAGTTTGATCAACTGATGGAATCATAGCCAATGTTACAAAGTACCATGCAACTGATCCTGCAGGCTTAGTGGATTTGCTAAAACAGCAGTCCCATATGCTAAATAAATGCCACTAAAATTCTGGCCATTTATGAAGCAATTTAAACCATTAGGCGGGATCAACTTCCATTGATCCTGAACAAGTCTGTAGTTATGCCTCAAGTAGTTCTGTGGATATTAACTTATTTGTGATATTATTAAGCACAGAACCTTGAGTACAACGTCTAAAGAGTGCACATATACTGTTATTTCTCTGCCAGGATAACCTCCTTAACCTGCTGAAATGGCTTTGTGGATATAAGTTTGAATTACCTTTTTCAGCTGAGATTGTGAAACAAGACCCCAAGGCTTATAATATTGAATATATGAACAACTGCAAGTTAATTAAAATATGGCAAGTTCTAATGCAAGGTTTTATTGAAGTCTCCTAATTTTCATAAAATGTTAATATTGCTTAATGCCCCAAAATCAGAAAAATTGTCTTAGCTAAGGCCACAAAATTAATCTAAAACTGCTTTTTAATGTCTTCATAGGCAAAACATAATTGTCTTAGGTTAATAATGTCAGATGTTTACATTTTGGTGCAGGGCTTAAAAAGAGGGAATGCTCTAAAAACCTTAAATCATTGCATGTGTTATAATTTAAAAACTGACATAAGTCGCCAAAATAACACATACAAAGCAAGTTTTGTTCTTTTTTAAGTCTTTAATTTAGAATGCTAACATAGCACTTGGCAGCTGGCAACAGCTTACCTCATGCACTTAATTTAAGTGCAGGAAGCAACTTTTTAACTCCCACAGACCTCGGGGGAGGGGGGTTATGCACCATCTAGTAGATAATAGTTAGCAGTGTATGCATATATTGTTTTTGTTGACTTATGGGTAGGATCCTTGGCCTTTTGTAGCGGATGAAACTTGGTGGGAGGATGCTAGCCCATACGTTTTTCTAGCCCACTTGCCTTCATAATATTATTTGTCTTTTTTAAAAAACTTACTTGGCTGGAGACGATGGTTAGATAACCTGTGTCATCAACAAACCAACATTTATTCATGACATGAACAAGGCCCAGGTGCTCAGGTTTGGGCATGTTCATTGCCTGGCATGGCATGCAAGATGAGAAGGGAGTTGGTAAGCCTGAAGGTTTTGATTTTGTTTGCATAACCAACAAGTTGTGGTTGGTTTGTCTGAAAGTTGTCAAAAGTTTGACTTGCCAAAGGCAATTAGGCAAGTGGCTGGTATAAAACCTGGTAATGAGGTTGATACCTTGACCTGGATAGCCCAGGATAGCCCAGTCTCATCAGATCTTGGCTGCTAAGCACAGTTGGCCTTGGTTAGTAATTGGATGGAAGACCTCCAAGGAAGAGCAAGGTTGCTATGCAGAGGCAGGAAATGGCAATCTCTGAGTCTCTTGCACTGAAAAGCCCAGGGGGATTGTCATAAGTAGGCTACAACTTGATGGCACTTTCCACCAGCACCAATGAGGCTGAGACACAGCTTGGTAGAAGAATAATTGGGCTCCCTTCTAATCTACTTTTCAGGTTTTTAAAATTATTTTTATTTTTCAAATAATACAACTAGCAAATCATCATCAAGCAAAATTTCTTGAAAGCTTTCATCCTCCCTATTTCAAAACATTTATGCACCCAAAGTTTATGCCAAAGTGGTTATAATTTAAAATATAAATTGATAAAATATTTACTAGACGTGGGATAAACAGTATTGTGGACTGTCATAAATTCCACAAAGGAGGCCATACTATGAAGAAATGAGAGTAGTTCAGGAACTCGTAACAAGAAGTGTACTGTGTTATCCAAAGGAGACTGAGATACAGAGAAAAAAGATCTAAATAAATGGACGTGAACAGTTTTTGGATTAAATGTTGGTAAAACTCTCCAGTTGCTTAAACCCTGTGGTGTGCAGGTAGTTTTGTATGATCCGGCTTTTCTAGTGGTCTGGCAGGTTAGAAAGTCAGCCTTAGTAACTCTGTGTTAATGCTTGGGCCTCTGCTGATCCAGAATGTGGTATACAACAGATCTTGGAGGGATTTGCTTTCCTCGGCTTTACAGTTTCGATGTGGTTTTGGATATGTAGTATAGTGATTAGAGTGTTAAGCTAGGATGGATCTAGGAAACCTAGGTTTGAAGCTCCAATCTACCATGGAAGCTCACTAGGTTGGCCCACCACACACACACTCAGCCTGAGCTTCCTTACATAGTGGTTGTCATCATTAAATGGCAGAGGGCAGAAACTGCATCTTCATTGAGAAGAAACAGGGTATAAATATCTAAATAGCTTTAGTTTTGGATGTTCAGGTAGCAGCTGTGGCCAGTCATCAGCTTAGACTGCCAAACCAACTGTAAGAGAAGGCTGACTTTGGCCACATGTGTACATAATTTCTTTTCTTTCTGACTGTACAGCAGTGGTGTGTTCCTTTATGTGGAGATATCTGAAATGTTTTGGAAAACTGCCCCATTGCTGATGAGACAAGCTTCTTTGACTATATTACTACAATATAATTCAGCTTTACTTTGTTTCCAGGCCCCATTCAAAGTGTAGGTGGTGTTCTTTAAAACCCTAATCAGTTGTGGGGGAGCAGCATGTCTCTGAGATTGTCTTGTTCAACATGAATCCAGCAATGTGTTTAGGTCATCAGGAGAAGCGCTGCTCATGTTTTTTAATTTATTTAGAATGCCTGTGTATTGCCGAAGGTAGCTCATAAAATAAAAATACAATAAAATATTAGCAAAAGAACTGTCACTAGGAGTAAAAAGCTCAAAAGCTTAAAATGATATTCATAAAGCAATCCTCTGGCAGACCATAAAAACAGCTTTAAGAGCTGAAACCCCTCAATTAAAAGCCTACATACGAAAAAACATTTCAGCCTGCTGCCTAAAGGCAGTATTCCATTAACATCAGGATTTGGTAATGTGACAAGACTTCAGAATTTGCCATCTTATGAAGAACATCTGGTGCCATCCTTTTTAGACTTACTGGGGATGATTCTGTTTTTCTGAGCTTTTTCTTTGGGCTAGTTTATTATGGTAAAGATACTGACTGCGTCCAATGGTCCTCTTCAGCTAACAGAAGAACCTTCTGTTGGAGGAAAACTTCTTTCATTGGAGAAGGGAGAATTTTCACTTAGCCAAAGGGAATAAATAGATCAACGCAGTCTACTGATGTTAGTTTTGATCTTATATGAGCAGGGGGACCTGCAAATATCTCACAGGAAGGGGAAATTCATTCTCCCTGTTGCCTCTCTCCAGCCTCCTTGTCTTCCTTTACTACCCACTGCCATTGTCATGTTATCCTTTGCTCAGTCCTCATGCTGCCACTTTCTGCCCTCCCTTAAGCCAATCCTTATTTTCCTTTAAATGCATGGTTATAATGGTAGCCATGATCTTTCAATATCTTAGGACTTTAAAGGTAAGAACCAGCACTTAACATTGTTCTTGGAAACAGATGTGCAAATCTTTCAGAACAGGATTGATATGAAACGTAACCAACCCCTGACAGTACCATGGCCACCACATGTTGAACCTATTGAAGTTTCTGAACCGTTTTCAAAAGCTGTCCCATGTAGAGCTCATTACAGTAACCTAACTTGGATGTGATCAGAGTGTGGATTACTGGCCAGATCACTTTTTTTTTTTTTTTAGGAACAGCCAGAGCTGGCAAACGAACTAGAACTGATAAGAGATGCTGTGTGCCATGGAGTATATCCGAGCCTACAACCTTTGGCCAAGAGAGCCAGCATAATGAATGGTTAGAGTGTCAGACTAGGATCTTGGAGCCCCAGGTTTGAAACCCTGCTCTACCACGGAAGCTCACAGGGAAACTGTGGTCTGGTCACACTCTTGGCTTAACCTACCTCACAGGGTTGTTGTGAGGATTAAATAGAGAGGAGAATGATGTAAGCATCTGTGAGTCCCCACTAGGAAGTAAGGCAGGGTATAAAGGAAATAAATAGAAGCACCCCCAAGCTATGAACCTGCTCCTCCAGGGGATTGCAGTTTCTTCCAGGATAGGCTGGCATTCCTTTTACTATTTAGCCTTTAAAAGCATCAAGATAGTAAACTAGCAACTAAGCCCGTTGTGTAAACAATGGGCTCTATAAAATGGCCCCTGGAGGGCTGCGCTGGGCCTTCCCAGGCCTCTGTAGAGCTGCAGTGCCACACTGGGCCTTCCTGCTGCCACAGAGGCTTCCTCAGGGCCTCCAGAGGGCTGCGCCGTTGCACTAGGCCTATGGAGGCCCCAAGGAGGCCACTGTGGCGACGGGAAGGGAAGCTGTGTTGCCGATTGCTCATTTCTTATCCCCACAGAGTGCGCCTGCGCGAGGATAAAAAGTGAGTCGTAGGCAACATGGGCTTGCCTTTTATATATTAGAGATGGTCAGTCAGTTCTGGTATCCTTTAATGCTACTTTCTTTCTGTGTTACCAAGTATTGGAGTACAATGTAAATCTTCTAGTATGCTTAGTGGGAATATATTTCATTGAACGGTAAACAGCCTTTCATTTGTAATACTGACTGTGGCATTCATACATGTGTGAATTGATAGTTTTGAGGCAGGGCAGTGTTCTTATTAACATCCTACATTTTAGTGAAATATCCTGGACTCAGTAAAGGTGCTCTTTAAGTAGAAACCCATAGTATGCCAGGCTTATTTCTCACTGCTCTATCATGGAAGACCTGTATAGGGACAAATTTTTACAAAGAGAGTTTGCAAGATCTAAAGTTTTAAACAGGCTGTAGGCTGGTCCCTCTTGTGTGAAGGCATCTAGCAAATAACACTTTTTTTGGAGGAGAAAAGTGGGCCAAATGAAGGCATGTCCATTAATGCTGTATCCTTTTAAAGTGTTGCTTAAATCTGATTCACCTTCTTAGGTTAAATAGAGCCTGGAGCCAATTACAGGCAGGTAGAGACAGATCATTAAGTCTCTTGCTTGAGTGCTGTGTGAACTTGTCTGTCAGCCAAGAAGTACTAGATACTAGAGCACTTAAACGAAATGACTTCATAGTCTATTTCTGCATTCAGATATGTGTGTCCCATGACTTGCCTTTGGGGGGGGGGACCCCCAATGTGTTCCTTTAATCCTAAATAGCAACAGGTCTCTGATTTCAGAATGAGTGTAATTATTGAACACAGTATTTTAAAATACTTGTATAGTCCATCCTGCTTGGATTTAAAGGTATTATAATAACATTGTCACATTTAACTGGATTATTAAACCAGCAATACTTTTAAGACATGCTGTTGGAAAAATACTTTCAAACGTTACTTGCCAATGTTGGCTGAGTATGAATTTTATCCAGGAATCCAGTCTGTAAATTTTCCAGGCATTTTGCTTGTGCAATATAATGGCAAGACTGTAGTATAACACAATTTCTGATTCCTTGTTTTTTACTTATTTCAAATGTCTTATCTTGTTGATCACTTAATTTAATTTGGTGTACATCTGAAAACACATGCGATCAAGAAAAACAGAAATTAGAAAGCTGCTTTAAGTTCATACAAACTTCCTATTTTTTCTTCCTTAAAAGTTCAGAATTGGAAGCCATGGATTCTAGATAGAGAGAACTATAGTGGCTTTTCCATGAGTTACAGTTAATTAAATGGGGATGCGAATGAAAAAGTAGTCATCTGTTTGTTCTATTATAGCGCATCACCAATTAGAGTTGTAATCAGTGCTTGGGTGGAGGGAACAATGTATAACATACTTGGCTTACAAAAATGTGTGGAATTGTAATGTAATAAACAAGAGGTGGGATTATATCAAGTAATCGCAGCATGATACCATAATTGATTGGACAAATTTACCCCTGTATTCTCAGTAGCAAAGGCACGCAATGCAGTCTTGTATAATTAATTTGTCCTGGTCAGGCAACAAAATGGACTTTAGGCTTTTTTAAAGTTCCAAGAGATGGATATTAAAACCTGACAGAAGGATCTCTACAGGTCATATATCTACAGGGAATGTGGAATAAATGGCCTTTACTGTATTTGATCACAAATGCAAAAATACTGGTGTCTGCCATCTAAATAGAAGGCTAAGGAGAAGTTGTCCTAAAGCAGTCCTGACTAGATTTCCACACATCATATGGTCCAGAACTTGCTTATAGTTTCATGTGGGGTAGCCCTGTTGGTGTGCAGTAGAAGCACAAAATTCAAGTCCAGTAGCACCTTAAAGACCAACAAGATTCCCCAGGTATAAGCTTTTCAGAATCAAAGCTCTCTTCCTCATATACAAGTAGGAATGGAAGTCCCTGAGCCCTTATACACCAGTCAGAAAATGGGGGGAGGGGTGTTGGAAAGAAGGGAGTCAGAATGCAGAGGTACAACGCAAACTACAATCAGCTTGATTAGAGTGGGGGAGAAATGCTTAGGGGTAGGAAATGCAGGAAATTAGCATGCAAATCTGCACTGTAAAGGTCAACAGACCAAATTACATTGTCAGGAGTAAAGGAAGATCTTAAAATATGGTTATACTTCGTGTGGGATTGTCAAGGACAGAAACTCGTGTTTCTAACAAATTGAAACAGGTCACTTGTTATATTTAGACAGCAAGCTGTGTTACTGCATAATTGTGTTTGAGAACTTTATCATGTACAATGATGCAGCCAAATAAGACTGTTCAGTAACAAACATACTATCTCTATTATAAATTCCTGTGGATCCAGATTACATTTTCCATCCACACAAGGCACTTCTGTTAATGGAACAGAACATTCTTGCCTTCTTCTCCTGCTGCAGCCTGCTGCTCCTTTGGGACAGGGGTCCCTGAAACAGCACAAGGGACAAATTGGGGGTCTGCAGCAGGAAGGGAGAGTTGGAGAGAAATTACCCTACTTCTTCTTTTAACAGAAAAATTAGTCTGGATCCAGCCCTATAGGTTGACTGGATTATAGAACAAATACCTTAAAGCTTTTTGGAGAACTATTAGAAATTATTACCCAGAGTTGACTCGTTCTGGGTTTCTCTTCTTGAAGCTGCCCAAGTTGCTTAGTTTTTTAACAAGCTATATGAAATATGAATGGCAAAGAGAAGGTGATTCAATGAGGTATAAAAAAGAGGGAGTCTGTTGAGCATCACTGTTATGTAGACTATTTCTCAGTGTGTATACTTGCCAAAAATGTAGGATCCAATATATCACAGCACTTAATGGATTTATTCTTGACCTTATTACATGGCTAAGAAGTATGCCAAGTACAGCTAACAGTTCTTTTAAAAATTAAAACTTGTGTGTTTTATTGAACATAAAGCCATTGTTCGTCACTTGTTAATCTTCAAGTACAAACTGAACATGAAGAGTTCCTTCTGCATTGTAAAGCTCCATTTGAAACTGCTGCAACATTGGGGAAGACTGTACACTGCGGGAAAAGTATAGGATGGCTTCCTCTTGACAGGAGAGCTGTAAGAATAAGAAGTCATTGTTAGTATGAGTTTTTGAGTGAGGAGAGAAAATGTATCTGAAATGTCTGTTTTTTGAAAGACGTCAGAACTGTAAGAAAAAATTTATCAAGCAGGACCCTGGGTGGTTACTGACAAATATAGCCAACGGGCTTTTAGAATTACAGTGATGCCATTTTCCAGAGAGACTCCTCGGTGCTCCAGCTTCATATATTTAAAGTGCATTATGAATAGGATTATAAAGTGCAACATGGATGTCACATTCTGCCTTCTTGTGCTATGAATACCCAACAGTGAGAATGGAGTAGAGATTTCCAAAGCCCCCCAAATCACTTTCCCATTAAGATCCAATGTGGTGTTGTAGTTAGAGTGTCGGACTAGGATCTGGGAGACCCAGGTTCAGATCCCTGCCCTTCCACCTGAAGCTCGCTGGGTGCCTTTGGGCCAGTTACAAACACTCTCAGTTTGAGAGTTTGTTCTCAGAAATATCTACAAGGCCTCTGAGTGCTATATGCATCCTGCAGTGTCCCGTAAACAGGGACCCCTTCAACAAATACTTGTGGTTGTCCAGTGGTCTGCACTAGAAAGCTGTTTTACTTTCTTAGCCAATAGTTTGCTATCTCATTTCAGTGTATCTTTTTTGCAAGGCAAACTCTCATTCTGAGGATGGAATAAAGACAAAGAGAACAGTGTAAGCCACTTTGTGTCCTCACTGGGGAGGAAGGTGGGATATAAATAAAGTAAATAAAATAATGAACAGTAGTATTAAGCAATGGTTTTGTGTTTAAAATATCCTTTGTCTTCTAGCTTGGTCATAACAGCCAAACTAAAAGAAGATTATAGACAAAGGAATTTCATTTGTTGAAATTACTAAGTGCCACAATGAAATTTCTAGGTACTTGGTGGCCCAGGATTTGTTGCGCTCCAGTGTAATATGAAGAAGTTTTAAAAAGGCGAACAGTAGTGGGATGGCATTAAATGGTATAGATTGAGCATGTTCCAGCTAGCAGGTGAAAACAGAACTGATGATGTTTGGACATATTTTGGCAAGCAGTAAGTCAAAATGTTGGGACGATAAGGCAGGTGTTCTACCACTGCTGCTATGGCTGCAGTCCTTGCACATCTGCTAGGTAAAAATTTTGGCCCTCTGTTTAAAATTTAACTCACCTGGTTTGGAAGTAATGGTACTATGAAGAGCTATTGTTTAATGGGATAAGTCTTTCCTTTGCCTTCCAATATTTAGTGAGCATCTATTATAACATAGCAGAGATTCCTGTACTAATCAAATTGTTCTCTTTTGCAGTTATGGCAGCCATTCGGAAAAAGCTGGTTATAGTGGGCGATGGTGCCTGTGGCAAGACTTGTCTTCTCATTGTATTTAGTAAAGACCAGTTCCCTGAAGTTTATGTCCCCACAGTATTTGAAAATTATGTAGCAGATATTGAAGTTGATGGAAAGCAGGTGAGTGTACTCCAGCATTTACATTTTTCTATAGTACATGAGGGTTTGCGGGTGAAAGTAAAAAATTTCCTACTGATATTTTTAATTTCTGAAGGTTGATTGTGTTAGTTATCCCTGAAGCTTTAGTTATCTAAGTCTGCAGTCCTAAATATACAGAGAATTAGTTTCCCTTAAAACTAGTAGAGCTGACATGAGGAAATGGTAAGAACTGGATGATTACATTTGATCTTTATGTTCTTATATTGGTGCAAATCAGAGGGCCACAAATTAAGTTCTGCTCTTGAAATAGGGGTTTCCTGTTTCCCCTTTTTTTTGTTGCGACCCCCTTTGTCTCCTAAAAGCAGCTTCAAAGGGTTGGGGGATCCTAGAGAACAGCATGTAATTGTGAATGGACACACGCACATTCATGTACAACCAGTAGTAACTTTGCTTGTGAAAGTGGGGTTTTGACTCCAGCTCTATATAAATGGCACTCCCACTAAACTGAAGCTCTAGAAATCTGAATGTTAGCATGGTTTGCCCCTGTTATTTGGATGCAGTCATATAAAATCAGAGAGAAGATGACTTACTTTGTTGTAAGGATCTTTCTTAACTGTGTTTTGTGTCAGTGGTAGTAAGGTTTTTTAAATAGCTTTGTTTGAGTGAGCATGGAAAAGTGCTTCTGCATTTCCATGTTTCACATGGGTAGAGATGGGCATGCAAACTGTAAGTGTGGTTAGAATAACTTTCTGAAAACCTGTTGCCATATTTAGGGGGTAGCAATTGTTAGGTTGAATTGAAGTTATTCCATCCATTTATAATAGAAGCAGCTTAGGACTGTCATTTGCCCTTCAGAACACATCTGCCAATCAGACTTGTGCATGAGCGCTGCTTTTTAACCAAATTCTGTCTTCTGTTACATATGTGCATCTTTTACAGAAGTCTGTGGAAGTAATAAAGCAGAGTTTGAATTTATTTTGTTTTTGATTGGCAGACTTAACATATTCCAGAATCATCTAAAAGGGCTAGGAGTTGCCATTCAGCATGAGTTTAGAAGCAGGGGACCCCATCCAGGAATTACCCAGCATCTGCAACTGACTGTCTAGATACAGTTTCTGTAGATGTAGTATAAACAAGCTAGCTTAAAATATTAGTAGCAGAGAGCATTGCTTCATCAGAGCAACTTGAGGAAACTGTCTGAAGCGACATCTTCAATCTGAGTATTTCTGTGACTTTTAAACACCAGATAAGTATCTCAAGTGACCATTTTCACCATTGCAGACTCTAGATGCTGTAGCAAACATGGGGTGGGGGAGGGAGAAAAACATTGCCCACCGTTGCTGAGTAACTTTGCAACAGTTGTCAACATTCACTGGAGCACAGCTTCTCAACAGAGATGTTGTTAAAGCTGTTCATTTTGCTCTGGAGGGGCTAACAGCACTGGGGGACACAGCTGACCTCAGCCTAACCTGAGAATGATCCTGTTGTTGACATGGCTGTTTATTTGTTTGATCTACAAAATGTTAGCTTGAGGAAGCCTCCATAACATTATTCAAATTGAATATTTAAACTATCAAACAATTTACAGCTATTTGGGGGAAAAGCTACTTGATGTTCTTGAAGCAGCTTGGTTATAACAGGTTTAAACTTGTTCCTTCTAATGAATGACGTATTAAACAAATAAGCTTTGAGTTTCTTTCAGGGAACCAATAAAAATGAGTTTTTCAGACTCTTGAAAGAGGATATTCCAAGGCTTGCTGCCTTTCCTGAAAAGGCCCTACTGTATCCCACAGCTGTTCTTGCCACTGTGAAAGATGGCATAATTCATAAGCAAGGGAGACTTGTGGGGACAAGAACACATTTCAGACCAAGATCTTTCAGAATACCTTGACCAAAGTTATATGTGCTCAGCAGAGCTTTATCCAGGTGCTTTACTGCCCTTGCTCTTCCTGCAGGTGGAGTTGGCCTTATGGGATACAGCCGGGCAAGAAGACTATGATCGACTTAGGCCTCTTTCATACCCAGACACTGATGTTATACTTATGTGTTTTTCAATTGATAGCCCTGATAGTTTAGGTAAGTAGATCTAAATTAAATCTATACTGTGTTCCCTGTTACATTGTTCATCAAACCTTACAGGAAGTTTACAACCTCACAGGATATGCTTTTTCAGTGTAAATACTAGTTCCCTGTTGGGACAAATCTCTCAATTCTTTTTAAAAATTGGAAAATTTCCTTTTTAAAGTGCACTTCCTGTGGCAGACGGTATTTCCTCTACTGGGAATATCCACACAGCCCTACTAAGCCTTCAGACAGCATATAAATATTAATGTATTCTCATGGAACCACACTGTTCCTGAAGGTAAGGGACATACTAAGGTTCAAACTATGGGAGATGATTGTGCATTTTTAGACCTAAAACTGGGAATAGAAGGTGACCATAGTACCTTCATGGAATATAGGATTCGATAGCTTACAGACTGTCCTAAGAAGCAACAAACCCAGTGTCTTATTTTAGGTACCACACATTCTGTGTAGATGTGCATGAGATGCTTACGAGTTTCACTAATGAAAGTAGGGGCTTTGGACTATTTCTTGTTCTTTACCTACATAATTGTGTGTTTGAAAGAACGTAAACTATGAAGCAACACTTTATCTTGCTCTTAAGGGTGCTATTATGTGGTGGCAAGGGGTATGGAGAAAGCAGCAATTTTTCCTCTACTCTGAAACCAGAGAACTTTTCTTAGTATGTAGAAAAGTAGGATTTTTCTTAACTATGTTAGACTGTTAACAAGTTTCTGGATGCAAGTTTCTAGATTCTCTTGCTAGAAAAGTGGTTTAAAAGAAACTCACTATATGGGTTTTAGCTGAGTTTTCGTTAAAAATGAGGCCTTGCTTTGATTTTATTGTACTTCAGAGAACATTCCAGAGAAGTGGACTCCAGAGGTGAAACATTTTTGCCCCAACGTTCCCATTATCCTGGTAGGCAATAAGAAGGATTTGAGAAATGATGAACACACAAGACGGGAACTGGCCAAAATGAAGCAGGCAAGTCTTACGCATATTACTTTGTCTCAATTGAATAACCTTCATCCTCTTAATAAGAAAATACCTATACAGGATTTGTACGACCCATGAAAGGTAAAATTAGACAGTACCGTAGCATCTGCCTTATTAAGCTTGTGGATTTGAGTTAGCCACGCTCACTATGGCTAGATCATGAAGGGGTGCTCCTATTATAGTATAAAAATCTCATTGATTCCATAGAACACTGACCTATTTAAAGTATTCCCATGCCTAACTGAAAGACTTCAGGCAATAATTGCTGAGAAATTGATATATCTTTAAAACTTCCACACAATAGTAAATAGAGATGCAAGTTTGTGCTGTATGTAGTGCTGTCTTTCAACGTTTTCAGATAATGAGTTGGCTGACATTTTGATTGGCTTCATTAGAAGCACATTTCAACAGTGGTCCAATATCTGCATTGGTTCTTCCTCTTTCTTTGCTAGTTATGATCTTTTAGACTCAATATTCCTGAGAGGTTTCAAAATCAAAACCACTTTAAGAATGCTCTGCCCATGTACCATAATGATTGTGTATACAGAAACCTGCTTGGAACTCTACTGGTGCTTTAAGATTCTGCAAAATCCCAAATCAGCAGACTCTCTTTGGAATTAAAACCTTAATTTCTGTTGGTTTTGGAATAGTGAGGAATGAGATTGTTTATGGTAGAATTTCAGTATTTGTTAACTGTATTGTAACTCTGAGCTTTATGGGGTGGAGTAACTACAAATAGGATAAAGAGATTTCTAACTGAGTGGTCTTGCCCTGGGTCAAAGAGACTACAGACGGCTAGTAATGTTTCCCAGAGTGCAGCGCTTGAGATTCACAGTGAGCTTATATTAGTTGTTTACTGCTCAGCTTCACAAATACAATGGAAGAAAGAATAAATGTATTTTCCATGCAAGTGATTTCTGTAACTGTTGAAGTGCTGTGACTTTGTAGAGCAAAGCAATTTTGTAATATTTTAAATTTCAAAAATGCAAAAATTAAAATATTTTAGTGCAACCTCCTTTTTCTATATAATTCCAGATTTTAAAATATGAGCAAGATGTATGTAGGTACTTGTATAGACTAAGTAGACAGTATTTCAAAATGTCCAGCAAGAGTGTATAAACATGTGACAATCATGATCCCATCCTGTCTGGTGAGCTGATGGCTTATAAATGTAATATGTCCTATAATATGTACTATATAGCCTTCTCTGGCTGTCCTTGTAAGCTTTTAAAGTTAAAAATTGCATTTTGCCTTATAACTACATTTTGAAGTCATTCTCAATTATCTTTCATTGCTATATTTTCAAATACATCACTCTAACCTAACTAATGAAACAGTGGCTCTTAAAAATTCAGGGGAGTAAACCTCTTGTAACCTGTGTTGAAACATTTAGTTGAATTTTCTCCATAATACAGAACTTTGAAGAATCTCCCTTGTAGCTGCAGGAGAGCTTTGGGCTGGCTGTCCTAATTAGGAACAGGAAATAGATTTAAGAGCTTTCTGTCACACTTTTTGACAACTCAAAACAAAAACACTGGCGAAGCAGCAATGCAAATGTTTTTAGGGGCTGGCTCTTTATCCCTGCTCTGTTTCTCATGCCCTTCCTTCCTCTTCTTCTCTTGCCACCACACCCCATCTGTCACAGCATATTTCCTCAGCCTGGAAAATTTGATGCTATTTGGTTCCTGTTGGTCACACTTCACAGTCTGAGGACTTTTTTTGACCTTTGATGGGAGATGGTCTATTTCTTCCCCCTCTTCCCTATAATGCAGAGCTGGTTATGCAGTGTTATGTGTTATGGCAACAGCCACCCTTTCTCCTGGCCTAAAGATAACTTCATGTAACCACAGCACTGTAATTACTGCCAAAGAAAGGGCTTCCCTTGTGGATTGGTATTATTGCATAGAACTTCTTTAATCAGTTCCGCGCCATTCTAGGGCTTGCTGTGTAAAGGAGTGCTTGATGAATAGTGAGCTCTAGTATCCATTAAAATACTTAACTTAAATCACCAACATATAATAGTCTTGTATAACAACTGCACCACAGCATCAGCAGTAAACTCCATAAATGGGGCAGTAACTGGCCACACCTCTTGCTTCTACATTTTCTATTATTCCTCCATAAATAAAGGATTTTATTATTTTCTCTTTAATGTGACAGTGGGCAAGAGAATGTTGGTTTAAGGTCCAAACTGTTGGTGGCAGTTGTTCACACAGCCGTATTGAGCCTCCTGGCACTGTACTATTTTTAAGTCTTTGCCCACCAATTATAGAAGGACTCCTTTGGCTAGAAAATCGTTGGTAAAAGTTTGTTCTATTCAGAATTGTAGCAGAATAAATAGTTTGTATCTGAACAGAGAAGATGGAAAAAGAAATTTACCTGTTTGATTTCCTGCTCAGCTGTGTTAATTAGTTATTCTTGTGTTTGTACAGGAACCAGTCAAACCTGAAGAGGGCAGGGATATGGCAAACCGCATTGGTGCTTTTGGATACATGGAGTGCAGTGCAAAGACCAAAGACGGTGTGAGGGAAGTTTTTGAAATGGCCACTAGAGCTGCTTTACAAGCCCGGCGTGGCAAGAAAAAATCTGGGTGCCTTCTCTTGTAAAGCACAGCCAGGGGAAGATGGCTGAAGCAGCGCCCTGCACTCAATACATTTTTGAAGTGCTGTTTATTAATCTTAGTGTATGATTACCAGCCTTTTTTCATTTATCTATAATTTACTTAAGAGATTTAAAATCAAGTCTTGCTACCAGTATTTAGAAGCCAACCATGATTTTTTTTATAATGGTCTGCATCAAATACATCTGTGCACACAAGGGTTAACTTCAACATTCCTTTAACAAATCTTTCTCTGCACTTGCAGGATATGCCAGGCGCTAATTCAAGACAATTCTCTAACTTCTTGCTTTTTTAGAAATGGGAAAAAAGCTGGTAACACTGAGAATTGGGCTGTAACTACTTCATAACTAACATGTTCTAGCCTATTCAGGTACAACAGACATGGCTGCAGATGAGGCCCTGAGTTGCTTCAGTGTATTCACATAGAAGAAAGTTTGATTTTTTTTCTGCCCCTGCTTCAAGGCTCTGAAATGTAAAATGATAGTTGAAAAATGTGATCACTCTGAAATAACCAAAGTCCCATCCAGCTATGGACAGTGACAGTTCTGTGGTTTCATGTTAGTTACCTTATAGTTACTGTGTAATTAGTGCCACTTAAATGTATGTTACCAAAAATAAATCTATATACCCCAGCCTAGATGTAGTATTTTTTGTATAATTGGATTTCCTAATACTGTTGCTTGTAACTTCTGCGTAAGGTGTTCTGGGTTTTTTAAAAGTGTATTTACAAATACAATCAAATGGAGGGTTATGGCCCCTCCCCCCCATTTGTAAATGTCCAGCTCATTTGTATTACTTAAACATGCCCAGAAAGTTCATCTTATACCTCTTCTAGGAGCAAGGGAAAAGCAGCTGTTACCTTGACTGTAACGGAATGTTTCAGAAGCTTTTAAGTTAACCCCTGCTGGATCCAGCTCCAGTCTGAAAATGCAAGCTCTTGCTTACCATCTGCTGGCCAAATCCCCATCCTGTGAACTTCTTGCTGTTTTGCAGCAAACTAAACTCTCTTCTGTATTTCCTGTTTCCAACAACTAATAGAATAAAGGCAGTTTTCTAAGTTCCCTGTATTCTGGTGTTTGTGTTCCTCACTGTGCAGGATTCTGAAACTATAACCCTGCCCTGAGGCTTGAATAAAATGTGGGAACCAGTACAGTACACTCCATTTCAGAATGTCTGCCTGCAGCAGAGTTCAAAAAGCAAAGTCTGCAGAGTGAAAAAACCCAGCTGTTAAATGTAGAAAGACAAGTTGTTCTCCATATCTAGTGGCTGACCTTTTGGCTAAAAGAAAAAGTTAATTGCTCACAGTGTAAGGGCTGCCCTCCTTAGCAAGATATCTAAACAAGCGTAAAGGATCCTTGTTCATAATGCCAAACAGGCTTGCCTATACTACAAAGAATAACCACAGTAGAGTTTCAGGAAAGCAGTCGTATATACCAAGCAAAATCATTGTCATGAGGCAGGTAGTCATCAGTTTGCTTCCTAGTATCAAGCTTATGCATCTGAAACAAGATTTGCATTAATATACCTAAAGTTAGAAATGTTAGGTTTACATTTTAGGAAGTAATTTTATGGATTGTGTTGACAAGATGCCTGCTGGCATAATTCAAAGCAGTTTGCTAGGAGCTCAAAATAAAGCCTATTATCAATTAGTTTTACTGGGCAATCCAATCTAAAAAACCCAAAATTGCCAACCTATAATTAATGGGATTTACATAGGAGTAAAGTGAAACTTCTATCAACGTTTGAACATGTATAATGACTTAATTTCTCCAGAATGACACCTTTCACCTTGCTTGCCATTTTATGTCTGTGTAGTTCTAAGCAGTCAGTTACACAATCTTGTATATGAAGCCTTATCAACTACATTATAAGTAAGGCAGGTCTCTTACAGGCATACAGCAGGCTTCTAGCATCTTAACTATTGTCTCTTAGCTATTCCACAAACAGCAAATAGGGCAAAGGACTAGTCTGACTGGTTGAGCAACTTTGGGCTCCGTTTATAATGCTACAGATCTCTAATCTCTGCAACATACACCTATGTGGTGCTTTTGACAATGTCTTATTTACCCTACATAAAATTTAAATTGGAGTTCTCTCATTCATGGTATACACAGTTGGCAGGGATGAGTTTCCAATTAAATCAATATATTTTCTTTTGAGTTGAAGCTTAATACATAATGGAGAGGAGATGCACACTTAGGCCCCATGGAAATTGATACCTAATTTGTAAAAGCCAGTTCTTGAACTGCAAACGTTGCAGAAGACTCCCCTTTCCATCTCATTAACCTCTAAATGATTACTGCATACTAAAGAATTACCACTCTAGCTGGTTTACTAATGAATTTGGGGTGTGTTTAATAAGGACGCTGCCATTTTAAGGGCCATTTTTAAATAGCACAAAATTTGTTAGCAAGTGAACTGCTGTCAAGTGTCCAGAAGATTCTGATCATGGTGGATTTAGCCTTTATCTAGAGAGAAAAGGAATGCTCTGAAATAAAAGGACGGCCATCAAGCTATTCAAAAGTATTCTTGTTGGGATATTATGCTATTTAAGCATACAAGTAACGGCATCACTCCTACAGCAGAAAGATGTGATTTCCCAACTAATGTGGTGTGAGGACTGCGCACTTGCTACATTTTTGTCTCCTCCTTTCATTCAAGCTGTCTTGTCAAAGGCAGAAACCAAAGATGTTCTAAACTTGTCCCCAAAGGAAAAAGCTCTGCCCCATCTTACATACCAAAACTTTACAAGTTTAAAAAGCAGTTTGTGATATAGTTGTTTCTGCTGTTTGTAGAAAATATAATTGAGATTCAGATCAAAACAAGGACAGTTACAAGTTTTGCTGAGCTAGTTGGGTCTCAGGTTTTGCTAAGATAGTTAACACCTATAGTGAATTAAGAAATCACACATTCTCCATTGTGTGTGTGTGGGGGGGGGGATATTTATTTATTTTAGAAAAATTATAACCTACCTTTCTGCCCTCATCAGGCCACCAAGGCAGCTAAAAATGTTAAAACCAAACAATACAACTTTCAAACAAAGACAGGTTAAAATACACAATGCAATAAAATACATATACTTAAGAACAATAATTTAAAAGAAAGGAAGGAGAGCTGACCTTTTTGTTTCGTGCATTCTGAGGTGTCTCCCTGGGGAGAGAGTTCCAGAGTTTTAGTGCCACAACTGAGAAGGCCTTCTCCCAATTGCTTCCCGCCTAATCTCAGAAGGCAGGGGCACCCAAAGAAAAGCCTCAGAAGATAACTGTAGAAGTTGGGTAGATTTGTAATGGAGTGGGCAGTCCTTCATATCTTCCCTCTACCATATAGGGGATTGTAAGAGTTTGATACATTTTATTCCACTTTGCTCATCTTTGTGGCTTCTGTGTAGTCCTACATTGGGACTGTGCACGCACAGGTCAGCCACAGAGAAGATTTCCAGAGCATTCTAGAAGACTAGGAGTGCCCCTCCTTCCTTTGGCGCTTTCCTGCTAAAAACATCACATGATCAGGAGGAGGGGTGCTATTCCCCCAGTTTTCTTTTTGCCACCGCAGAGAGGATCTCCATTGCTGCTCTCTGCTTTTCCTTCACCTCATCCTTGAGGCTGAGGAGAAATTATTATTATTATTATTTTAGTTTTTAACCCTCAATAGACATTCTAGTGAAGAATACAACATTTAAAAAAGAGAAATGTCTCCATTCATTGTTATGGCTCAAGAGAGGCTTCTTCAAAATACTGGAAAACACCAGCCTGATTAAAGGCACCTGCTCCCTTGAGTGCCAAGCGTTAAATCCAGACATGTGGCTTGTCAGAGCCCTTCCACAATGGTTTTTCTCCAAGGCTGTGACGTTATGCCAGTCTGATTGCTTCCCTTGAATACCAAAGCTAAGTCCAGAGGTGTGGCAGAGCCTCCTCACAACCTTGGAGCTCCTTCTCCAAGGTTGTGTCTTCATGCCTGCCTGATTAGAAGTAAATCCACATTAAAGGTAAATCCAGAGGTGTGGCCCATCAGAGCCTCCTCACAATGGCTCTTCCTTCAAGGGTACCAGTGTGCTAGTCTGATTAAAGGCACCTGCCTCCTTGGTTCCAAACAGATGTGGCCTGACAAAGCCGACAGTTTCAAGACTCTCCCAAAGGCTTTGCCTGCAAGCCTGCCTGGGTAAAGGCCCCTCTCCTCCTTGGCTGTGTCAGCTCTGAGGGGAGACACCTGGAGGTACAGCATAACATGTCTCTCCATTGGGATAGAGAGGATTTTTTCTAAAGGCTTTGGCTACCTGCCAGCCTGAATAACAACCTCTGTGGTTCTAAAACGGGGAGATTTTTTTTCTAAGTCATCCAGTCTGAATAGGCCCCTCCACTCCCTTCACTGTGTGGGATTTGTGGGAAGACACCTGGCGGTATAACTTAACGGAGGCCTTTGGAAATGTGCCTGCCTGACTCAAGGAATCCCTCTTTCTCCCAGGCTGTCCTGAGTTCCAAGGTGAGGTCCCTAGAGGCAAGGGTTGACACAGCTAAGGCAGCCTGGAACCATCAATGTAATGATTGGGGCTCCTCAGCTACTTCTGTTTTAACAGAGATGATAAACCTGCACCTCTAAGCCCAATGCTTTTTGAAGGCAATTTTTTTCCTGTCTCTTCCATGCATGCCCATGCCCCCAATATGACATACCCAGGTCTTCCATGTCCTACCACCTGTCCGAATCCAAACAGGAGCATTACCAACAGGACAGGAGTCTGACAGGTGACTTCCACCTGTTCACCAAACAGCTGGTGCGAATGGCCAAATCTCTCAACATCAAGGTTTCCTCAATAGACCCTAAACCTAAGGATAAAATCCTTCAGCACCTCTATTCTGGAAATCTATTAAAGAAGGTTTTGTAGAACTGTTAAACATCATCTGTGAAAAACTTGCCTCTGCACAGGCTACCTCTAAAAAATCAGCCTCTACGAAACTAGAGAGGACATTTGTTTGTTTCTTTTTACACATCCTTCGCCCTCCTCCTTGGTAATGGAGGAAATGCAAACCATGCAATGACAGGGCCCTCACTCCATGCCCTCTGACAAAGACGACAGGAAGTTTGATAGCCTGGGTAGAAAAATTTAATCATCTGTGGCCTTGAACATCAAAATGACCAACTACACAGCTATTATGGGGGCATACTAAGTGTTTCTATGGAACCAAATGAATGCTTTCATAGATCAGTTACCAGAGGATCAAAAGACCCTGGTAAAAGTTATAATGATTGAGGCATTGAAACTCTCCAAACAGTAGATTAACACTGGAGAAAAAACTGATTAATCTGCACAAGTGCTCACTTCAGCCATTGTTTTAAGATGACACGCCTGGCCACGAACTACCACCTTGCCAGTTGAAACGTGGCAAAGAAGAAAATCTACCCGTATCGCCAGCAACAACCATACAGAAGCAGGTCTCACTGCTTCCAACCATACCAACAGCAGTATCCTCCTTAAAGATAAAACCAACCATATCAGGGCCAATACCAGCATAGATGGTCTAACATTAGATCTTGCCAAGGACATCAAATTCCCTCAGGGAAAGATCCCCAGACCCAACCTAAGTAATTCTTACTATGTTCTAAACAGTCAGTAGTGTTTGGAGACAGGCTGGCTGGTTATTTCCCGGTTTGGGGAAAAGTTACTACAGATTCATGGGTTCTGAAAGTTATACAAGTTGGTTATAGAATGTAGCATCAGAGCTTGCGATGGCAGCCGCCGCTGGGCAGGGCGCTGGTCTGTCCGGCCCTGACATCAAAGGGGTGCCAGGGATGCTGCAGGACCCTGCTCTGTGGAAGGAGAGGCAGTATACCTCACCCAGACTCCCTCTCAGTCCACTCGCTGGCCTGCTCAACCTGCGCCACTCACCCCCTTTGATCTCAGCCATCTCCTCCTTCATCAACTCTCCTCCTTGCCCTCACCTTCGCTCCACTCCATCACTCCTACTCAACCCACCCCACCCTCTGGGTAGGCTTCTCTTTTATCCCTTCAGCCTAGCCATGCTCCACCTGCCAACCATGCCCTCCTGCTGCCTTCTAACCATGGCCCTAGCTAGCCTAGGCAGCTGCACCTGTGCTTGTTTGGCTGGAAGCCTTGGGCCAGTTCACCTGTGCCTCCTTGGCTGGCTGTCCATCTCCCACAGAATGCCTCAGGCAGCTACACCTGGAGCTGCTTAGCTCTTAGCATCCCCTGGACTAGGTTATTGCTTTCCAGCTGGGCTGCAGGCTGGGGCGTAGCTCTGAGCTGCTGAGGCTGCTTCTCCTCCCTGGCTGGTAAGGCTCCAGATTGGCCCGCTGCTGGCTGCCTGTCCCCCCTGTCTTGGCCCTCCCCATCTGCTCTAGCCCCTTCTGGGTTGCCCCCATGCTCCCTGCCTGGCCCCCTGGACTCCCACTGGAGGGTGGGACTAGCCGGCCTCCACCTGCCCCTTCTAACCCTCTGAGGCTTGAGTGCCTCTTCCCTTCCCCCTGTAGCCAGCTGGTGCTGGGTCTGGCTGTCTGCTGAGGCAACTGGGCCACTGTCTCCTGGGGGTCTCCTGTCCTCTTCTCCAGGTAAGTCCGGGGGCTGGGCTGTAGACCCCTGACATGTAGAAAGGACATACAAAATAAAGAGCATGATCATTCATGTTACTAAGTACAGGTTTCAATCAGCATTAGCCATTCAGACCCTTTTCTGCTTTATGGCTACTATCATAGCTGTAACACCTATGGTCCAGCTAAACATGCGCACATTACAACTTTGGTTTCTTTTGGAGCACAATTCAATTACACAATCACAAGACAAAGAAATACACAATACCCGGAGCAGTTATTAAATCCCTAGCTTAATGGGCACAGAATAATCACCTGCTGGCAGGTGTGTTTGGTTCATCACAAATAGAAGTATCAACATCTACTGATGGTTCCACGTCAGGTCGGGGTGTTCACTGTGGCCCTCTCTCATGGGAAGCGACTGCAAGAGGAGAGAAAGTTGCACATTAATGTTCTTGAGAGTGATACGTTATGCATAAAAAATAAGGTTCAGATCCTGACGGACAATTATACTGCTATGTTCTATGTGAACAAGCAAAGGGGCACAACATCCAAACTACTATGCAAAGAAGCCATAGCCACTTAGGAATGGGCAAGAGAACAGGGCATAACCATCCAGGCAGTACACATCTCTGGCACTACCAATGTAATTGCTGACAGACTGAGCAGACTTCCATCAGACAATCACAAATGGTCAATAAAAAATACCAACTTGGAACAAGTATTTCAGCAATGAGGAGTCCCAGAGGTGGACCTATTTGCCAAAGAAGGGAATCAGAAAGCCCCTCTGTTTTGTTCTGGAGGGGCATAGGCCAAAGGTCCATAGGGGATGCATTTCAGATAGTCTGGATAAGTCACCTTTTCTACACTTTCCCCTCAGTTCCCCTAATGGCCAAATGGTTAGTAAAATGCAGACAAACCAGATATTATTGTAATAACACCTTTCTTGCCCAGACAGCCCTGGTTCTGTAGTCTAATGCACTTATCCAAGGGCTTGCTGTTCTATTTCACCTCAGACCTAGATCTACTCAGCAATCACAGAATCTAGTATCATGATATACCCAGACTAAAACTGACAGGAAGATTGGTTTTACAAGGGGAAAACTCTCTGACAAAGTAACAGAAATTATCCTTAATGCAAAGGGAAAAAAATACTAGGAAATCCTATGCCTTCAAATAGGAAAGATTTTCCACTTGGGCCAGAGAAAGAGAGCTGGATCCACTTGACTGCTCTCTATCCAAATCCTAGAGTTCTTTCTTTGAAGCAGGAGGGTCTCTCAAATTCATCCATTAAAGTTTATTTGGCAGCTATATCTGCCTTTCACCCTCTTATAGATCGGAGAATGTCTTTTCTCATAATATAGCCAAATTGTTTCTGAAGTGTCTACAAAATTTATTAACCCCTGTCAAAGATATTGTACCCCAATGGTCACTGCAACTGGTACTATCCATACTTATGTCACCTCCATTTGAACCATTAACTACTTGTCATTAGCTACTTGTCATTGTATCCCTAAAGATGGTGTTCCTCATAGGTATAAGTTCAAGTAGAAGAGTTAGTGAATTGACAGCACTACACCCTGACCCTGTTTCTTAAAGTGCACCAAGGGAAAGTGCTAATCAGAACTAATCTGAAGTTCAGATCCAAGATAGCAACCCAATTCCACTTATCTCAGGGTATAGTACTCCCTGTGTTTTTTCTGACACCTTTGACAAAGGCAGAGAAAGCACTACACTCATTAGAAGTGTGTAGAGCCATACTCTTCTACCTGGAACGAACTGCAACATTTAGAAAAGATATACAACTGTCTGCTATGCAGGCCCTAAGAAAGGGAAAGGAGCCATGGCACAGACCATTGCAAGATGGGTGACATGAGCTATTAAGACATGTTATATGGCAGCAGGCTTACCTTGTCCAGTAGAGGTAAACACACATTCTACTAGGTCTCAGGATTCCTCAACAGCACTGTTGAGAGGAGTCCCTCTGCATGACATCTGCAATACAGTGACATGGTCTTCAGCAGACATGTTTGTCTGCGCCCTAGATAGAGAAAAAGGAAGAAGCAGTTGGATAGGCTGTCCTTCAATCACTCTTCCAATGAAGAACACATCCACCTCCAGAGTAAGTGATTTGCTAGTCTCCCATGCGGGACTGCACAGAAGATGGACAACGAAAACAGAGTTGCACTTACCAGTAACTGTTGTTCATTGACGTCTTCTGTGCCGGCACACATACCCTCCCTCCTACCCCACTGATGCTCTCCACTATTTACCTGTTGGGCAGGTAGCTCAGGAGAAACGGAGGGTAAGGGGCACCATCTCCCAGAAGCACACTCGGTTTCAGTGGAGAACACCATGTATGTGCTCTGGAAAGACAGGCACCCCCTAGTAGATTTAAAGCTATAAAACCTCATTGTTCAGCAGACCTGCACATGCGTGTGTGCCTGCACAGAAGATGTCAATGAACAACAGTTACTGGTAAGTACAACTCTGTTTTTCACAGCCTATATTGGTACTGTCTAATCTTTTAATCTGGAGCTGGACTGCCTTAGTCCATGCTAGGACTTTTTAAAAAATAGTGGCTGTTACTGTGACTATCTCCTCTCCCACCTCTCCTCTCAGGGAGGTCACTTGTCCTCCCATTAATTGAACTATTCAGACACTGAAAAAAGGGTGTTATTTTTGAGTGCTCCTTACTTGTCAAGTTGGACAGATGGAAATGCCTATTTTAGGTCCAGGTCATCTAATTTTGTGTATTGTAGTTTTTACAGTTGTGCTTGGCTGACTTATTCATAGAATTGTAGAATTGGAGGAGCCTTATAGACCATCTAGTCCAACCCCCTGCCCAATGCAGGAAAAATTTAAAGCATCCCTGACCACCCACTCCTTGAAGACTACCCATGAGGGAGAACCCACCTAGGCAGCCAATTTCACTGCTGAATTACTCTTACCATGTAGTTTTCTGAATGTCGAGCCTTTGCACCTGAAGAAGTGAGCCACAGTCTCTGAAAATTTATGCTAGAATAATTATTGTTAGTGTATTGTCGAAGGCTTTCACGGCCGGAGAACGATGGTTGTTGTGGGTTTTCCGGGCTGTATTGCCGTGGTCTTGGCATTGTACAATGCCAAGACCACGGCAATACAGCCCGGAAAACCCACAACAACCATCAATTATTGTTAGTTTTTAAGATGCCACTAGGCTCCTATTTACTTTTCCTGCTAGTAACAAAAGCTGCTGATACCTTAATGCCCTGAAGCTTTCAGGCAGCCTCAAAACCTCAACATGATTTTAAGCACTTCTCCCCTTCCAAAAATTTGCTGCAGTTAGGGAGGAGCAAAAATAGCCAGATTCAAAGGAGCAAAAATAGCCAGATTCAAAGAAAAAACTGTAATTGACTCATCTCCACCTTTTTGTGGAAAAGAAAGTTAGGAAGAGGCTGGAGATCTGTTGAAATTCCTCTAATATAATGTTATCATTATGTAGCAATCTCTGTCTATGGCTGTTGATTTGGCCACACTATGGGGCTGAGGTGGTTGAAACAGCCTATGAGCAACTTTGGCCTCAAGAATGTAACCCTTCTAGCCTGAAGAAGTTGGCTGTCCTGGGACTGTGATGTGATATAAGGAACATTTCAATAGTTGGGTGTATCGTCTGGACAGATAACAATTTGCTGTTTTCCAGCCAACCAATATGAGCATTCTTAAGAGAAAGAGACCAAGTCCAGGAAATGGAGAGTTTAAAAACATATCCAAACCCTTAACACATAAGCAACACTTAACATTATTCACCAAACCTGGTAACTTTCCCCATCTGGTACTCATACGGTCATCAAGTACCATTTACACCTATTATTCATGTCCTTGAAGACCCATCAAGCAAGTTATTGTTTTGAGGTCAAATACATCAGCTTGCCTCAGGGAGCATATTGCCCTATATCTGAAGCCCCTAGCTACCTGAGTGAGTGGGTGAGTGTGAAAGAGAGAGAGAGAGAGAGAGAGAGAGAGAGAGAGAGAGAGAGAGCAAGCGAGCAAGCAAGCATGTGTGTTTGTTTGTTCTGGGACCTGTATGCACACCCCCAAATCCATTTGGGCTTTCTCTTCTCCTCTCCATTAAATGCTGGTTGTTTTGCTGCTGCCTCCATGAATCTCCATCTTTGAGACTGGTAATTATAGCCTTCCCCAAAATTGCTTTCTCCCCTCTCCTCCCCAGTTCCCTCTTAGTTAGCCTTGTATGAATTCTGCATGTGATTATATGTTTGCCCTTTTATTTCTCTTTGAATAACAACCTTTCCTGCTGAATATCTGGCTGGTTTAAGAGTTCTCTTGAAGGAAAAATCCCTGTAAAGATTGGTGGAGAATCTCAGTTATCACCACCACCACCCTCTAGCTTTGTTTCCTTTAAGCTAATTTCCCCCAACTAATTAGGACACTGTCTATTTAGGTAACACCCTTTGGGCCAGCCCATGCCAGGATAGAAAGGCTGTGTGCTACTTAGGGAAGGTGGAGCCTGGCCCAAGCAGGGTGTGCACAGCCAGGACAAGTGGCACTTGGCCCAGGAAAGGCAGCATGGAAAGGTAGTGCCCAGCCTGGGAGAGCTGCATATGGCCTGGGGAAGACAGTGCCCAGTCCAGGCAAGTTGTGCATAAATACACCAAGCAGATTCAGACATGGCATATAGATGGACAAGCCTGGACACTGTAGGGTTGCCAGCTCCAGCTTGGGAAATTCATGGAAATTTGAGAGGTGGAGCATGGGCACCATATGATTGGAGGAGGGGGAGGGGGGAGGGGGGGACCTCAGCAGGATATAAAGTCATAGAGTAGACCCTCCAAAAGAGCCATTTTCTCCAGGGGAACTGCTCTCTATGGCCTAGAAATCAGTTGTAATTCCAGGAGATCTTCAGCCACCACCTAGAGTCAACTTCCAAATTTTTAGTGAAGTTCTTCCTGAGAGTACCTGTTTTCTATATTTTACCAAAGATCCATAAATAAGTCCCCCCCCCTCCCAGTCATCCCATTGTCTCATGATGTGGATCAGCCTTGGAATCTTTGGCTAAATATCTGGATTATTTTTACAGCCTTTAGTTTGTCAAGAAATATTATATATAGAAGATATTAAAGATTTAATTAACAAGATTGACGGTGTACAACTTCAGCAAAATGCTATCTTGGTGTCCATAGATTTAAACACCTTGTACACCAACATTCCACATGATGTCTCCCCTCATCATGTAGTAGTTATCTGCCCACAACTTAAAAAAAAATCCCTAGACAAAACCAACATGGCCACTTATCGCCCCATCTCCCTTTCTAGGCAAAGTGATTGAGGGAGCAGTAGCTGACAAACTCCAGGGCTTCTTGGATAACTCTAGTGCTCTGGACCCTTTTCCTTCTGGATTCAGACCACATCATGGGACAGAGATGGCTCTAGTGGCACTAGTTGATGATCTCTGCCTGAACAAAAGGCCATGCTTCTTTCTTGCTCCTCCTGGACCTATCTGCTGTCTTTGATACAGTTGACCATGCCACCTTGTTGAGATGCCTGGAAGCAGAAGTGGGTATCCAAGTATGAGCCTTAGACTGGTTTAAATTGTTTCTCTTGGAATATACTCAAAGGGTAGCTGTTGAGGACCAACAATCTGCAGAATGGGAATTATCATGCAGAGTTCCACAGGATGCTATCTTATCCTCCAGTGTTGTTCACCTTCTGTGTTAAGCCTTTTGAAGAACTCATTCATAGCTATGGAAGTGGATGCCATCAATTTGCAGATGACACCCAGCTCTGTGTCTCACCACCACTCTGGATGGGGCACTAATCTGTCTAGAAAAGTGAAAGAGGGACTCTGGTATAGCTGGTTAAGATCTGCACTAACTAAAATCCAGACTGCAAGCTAATTCTCCCATTAAAATAGCAGTTCTGGTAACACACACCACTGCCTCCTTCAGTGAGTCTGGAAAAATCCCAGAGTTCTGAGAAAGATTAATGATGTCAGCTAATGGTGCCTGAATCCCAGCACTGCCAGTTTTCACCAGCCATGATGGGCACGGACGGGTCCAGTGGGCATGTGGTAGGTTTCACAGCACAGCACGCCTACCTCCTCCTGGGAGAGTGGCCTGAATTGATCTAATATCAACCCTGAGGATGACCAAGGGGTCCCCAGTTCACATACTGCATCAACCATGGTGGACAGGTCCTGGCGGAGTGACAAGATCTTATCCGCAAAATAGCCTCCAAAAGCCTAACAGCTTTTTCTTTTAAATAGATTTTATTGGATGAGGTGATATAAAGTAGTTAGTTAATACATACAACTTATCCAAATTAAACCTTTCTAAATATATAACCCCACCCCTCCCCTCCCCCTTTTCTCTATTGACTTCCAACAACACTCGAACCCCCCGTTTATTCATAGAGATTATTATTTCACTATAATACAATTATATTGTTACCCATGGTAGAGATCTTATATATATTCCCTTCATTGAAATCTTACTTAATAAAATTTAAAATCCCTCCAAAGACCACAATTGTCCTTTAACATTGCATTTCTTTTCCAAATATTTCTTAAACTTCTTCCAGTCTTCCAGAAAAATTCCTGGATCTTGCTCTTTCAGATTTCTAGTTAATTTGTCCATTTCGGCCATGTACAACAGCTTCCTTGTCCATTCTTCAATATTCGGTACTTCTTTTTCCCAATATTGAGCATATAAAATTCTTGCTGCTACTATCATATAATACAACAATATCTTATCATTTCTATTAACGTCTTCTAAATGTAAAGATAGTAATAACATTTCTGAATTTTTAGGGACATTGTATTGTAATATCAAAGACATTTCAGCACATATTCTAGACCAGAAGTCTCTAGTCTTTTGGCAAGTCCACCACATATGAAATAGAGAACCTTCATGCTCCTTACATTTCCAACATTTATTCGATAACTGTTTGTTAGCTGTGGCTAATTTTTTCGGTGTTAAGTACCATCTATACAGCATTTTATAACCGTTCTCTTTAATACTGATACAAGTTGATATTTTTAAGGTATTTTTCCATAGTTGTTCCCATGCTTCCATCGCTATTTCCTTATTACAATTTATGGCCCACTTTACCATTTGCACCTTGACTGTTTCATCTTCTGTAAACCACTTCAATAACAACTTATACATTTTAGATACTGCTTTACTATTATCCCCCAATAATAGTTCCTCTAGTTCTGAATTTTTAATTCTAAAACCATTCTATATTCTGAATCAAATAAATCTTTAATTTGTCTATATTGTAACCAACCATATTTAAATGGCAACTCTTCATTTCTCTTAAGTTTCAACCCATCATTTTCTAATACTGTTAATTCTTTGAGGGTAAGCCATTCCTTTCCCTGATATTCCATATTTGGGTTGATTACTTCAGCTGGAACAATCCAAAGTGGTTTCTTTAGCTCTATAAATTTCTTATACTTGAGCCAGGTTGACAGTAGATTTCTTCTCAGGTAGTGGTGCTGAAACATTGCATCCATATTCCCGTATGTGCTTCCCGTACCACATATATGCATGCCATCCAAATAGTTTATTATGTCCTTCCAATGTTAATAACTTATGATTGGTCAAAGACACCCATTCTTTTAGCCACACCAAACATATTGCTTCATGGTAAAGTCTTAGATCAGGTAACTGAATTCCTCCTCTTTCCTTAGCATCACAAAGAACTTTCATCTTGACTCTTGGTTTCTTTCCTGCCCAGACAAATTCTGATATCTTCCTCTGCCATTTTTCAAATTGTTTCTTATCTTTCACAATTGGAATTGTTTGCATTAAAAACATCACTCTGGGCAGTACATTCATTTTAATTGTGGCAATTCGACCTAACCACAACAAATTTAATTTATTCCATTTTACCATGTCTCTTTCAATTTGAGTCCAGAGCTTTTCATAGTTATTCTTGAACAAGTCTATATTCTTAGCTGTCAGCTCTATCCCCAAATATTTAGTTCTGTGTACTACTTCGCAGTTTGTTAATTCACTTAATTCTTGTTGTTTCTTCTTACTCATATTTTTAGTTATTA
Organism: Eublepharis macularius; assembly: GCF_028583425.1. Taxonomy (NCBI): domain Eukaryota; kingdom Metazoa; phylum Chordata; class Lepidosauria; order Squamata; family Eublepharidae; genus Eublepharis; species Eublepharis macularius. The sequence continues at coordinate 94,913,442 of NC_072793.1, read as the reverse complement.
TTTTTGACTTCTTTTTGTTTATGTAGAAACCCACCAAATCTCCAAACTCCTTTATTTTGTCCAGCAGTCTTGGCAAGGTTTGTAGAGGGTCTTCCACTATAAACATCACATCGTCTGCAAATGGTCTCAATTTGCAGGAGGATCCTTTTATTTTTATTCCTTTTATACTATCATCTTCTCTAATCCTCCTCAATAATACTTCTAAGACCATCACAAACAAAAGCGGCAATAGTGGACATCCTTGTCTGGTTCCTTTCCTTATTTCCAACTTCTCTGTCAGGTCGTCATTAACACATATTGTTGCTCTTTGTAAGTTATAAATTGTTTTCACTGCTTGTATAAATTCATTACCTAGATCCATCTTCTCCATAGCTGCGAACATAAAATCCCAGTTCAAATTGTCAAAGGCCTTCTCTGCATCCGCAAAGAAAAGGCCAACTTCCTTATCAGGTCGCTTATCATAATATTCAATAGCATTTATCACTACTCTCAAATTGTCTTTTAACTGCCTATTTGGTAAAAATCCGGCCTGATCTTCATCTATAAAATCCATTAACCATATTTTGAGCCTATCCACCAGAATTCTTGCCATTATTTTGTAGTCATTGTTTATAAGCGATATGGGTCTATAATTTTTCAATTCTGTCAAATCTTGGCTTTCTTTTGGGATCAGTGCAATACTAGCTTCATTCCATGTATCTGGGAGACCCTTTCCTTGAAGCATATCGTTCATTACATTTTTTAAAATCGGTACTAGGTCCTCCTTCATTACTTTATAAAATTTAGCTGTGATCCCATCAGGTCCTGGTGCTTTCCCAATCTTAGCCACTTCAATTGCCTGTATGACTTCTTCTTCTGTTATTGGAGCATTCAGTCTCTGTTTCATCTCTTCTGGTACCTTTGGTAAGTGGGCATTCCTTAAATACCCATCTATCTCTTGTACATTCACAGATTTCTTTTGAAATAATTTAGCATAGTATTTAAAGAACGCACACTTAATTAGTTGATGATCTTTCAATTCTTTACCTTCCTCCATTATTGTATTAATAATTTTCATTTCCTTCCTTCTTTTTCAGTTGCCAGGCTAAATACTTTCCTGGTTTATTTGCTCCTCCAAATGACTTCTGCTTTAATGTCTTTAACTTCCATTCTAGCACTTTATTACTAATGTCTGTTATTTGATCCTGCAATATTTTAATTTCCTGTATGATCGACTTTTTTCCTGGTCTTTTCTTCAATTGTTGTTCTTTTTTATATATTTTTTCTTGAATTTCTTGCCATTTCTCCTGCTTTCTTTTCTTATCCTTACTGTTAAGTAAGGTTAAATTTCCTCTCATTACAGCCTTATAGGCATCCCATACCATCTGTTTTGAGACTTCATTGTTGTTATTTGTTACAAAAAATTGCTTAGTTTCTTCTTTCAAATACTTCAGATTTTCCTGATCTTGTAATAAATCCTCATTTATTCTCCATCTAAATTTTCTTTGACCCATTGTCCATTTCCATAACATCGGATTGTGGTCTGCGCTCACCGTCGGTAAGATTTCCACTTTTTTTGTCAATAGAGTCAAATCTTTTGTTGCCCAAATCATATCAATACGTGAAAATGATAAGTGCCTTGCGGAGTAGTATGTAAATTCAGTACTTTTCGGATTTTCTTTTTTCCATATGTCTTCCTAATGTTCTTGTCGAACTAATTCAAAAAAAGTTTTTGGTAGCTTCCCTGATTTTTTAACGGTTGTTTTTGATTTCTTGTCTAATTGCAAGTCCACCACACCATTGAAATCTCCAACCAATATCATCTGATCAAATACATCCTGATCTAATTTATTCAATAAGTCTTTTAAAAAATGGCCTTTGCTCCATTTGGCGCATGGAGAGCTATTACCAATATTTTTTTCGCATTTATATTTATTTCCACGGCCACATATCTTCCATCTTGATCCTGAAAAATTAATTTTGATTCTACATCCTCCTTTACATAAATCACTACTCCTTTCTTCTTTTGTTTAGACGCTGATATATATTCTTTCCCCAATTGTTTGTGTTTTTTAAATATTTTATATCTTTATCTTTAATATGTGTCTCTCGTAGACATACTATATTACAATTTTGCTTCTTTAGCCAATGAAAAATTGTCTTTCTCTTTTGAGGTGAGTTTAGTCCATTCACATTCCATGATATTAATTTGTCCTCCATATTTTACATTTTTAATAGTCCAGGAAAGTCTTCTGCATTTTCCTGTAAAATTTTTTCCATTTGCTCCTTTGTTTTGATGATAATTCTCAAGGCTTTGTAGTAAAAGCTTAGACCTTCTGGAATTTCCCATCTATATCTGATGTCTTTGTCTCTTAGTTTCTGGGTCAATTCCCTATATTTTTTCCGCTCTTGGAGAATCCATTTTGGGACTTCTTTCATGATCTTAATTCTACTCCCCTCCTTTATTAAAGGTTTTTCAAAATGCCTCTTAAGTATCTCTTCCTGCATTCTCTTAGTCACTAATTGCACAATAATATCTCTTGGTAGCTTTCTCTGTTGTGCAAAAGCCGAATTGATTCTGTACGCCAAATCCATATTTGCTGTTATTTCATCCTTCTCTTTCCCTAAAAATTCTGCCAATATCTCTGTCATCTGTTCTTGTGTGGTTTGAGTCTCAGATTCCTGAATGCCACAAAATCTTAACTGCTTTTCCGTCGCCTTACACTCCATCATTGCCACTCTTGTCTGAATCACTTGATTTTCATGTTTCATTTCTGCTTTTATGTCATTTGTCTTTTGTTCCACCTGCTCCACTTTTTTAGTTGTCACTTGCAAATCTTCCTTTACTCCCTCTATCTTTTTTGCCAGTGCAGCTACATCAGCTTGAATAACATCTCTCATCTCTTTAAAATCCTTTGCCAACATTTCTTGCATCTTCTGTAACAACTCTTCGTGATTCTCTGCCACTTTTCCCCCCAGTCCTTCAATCGCAGCATCCACCGAAATTTGCCATTCCTTATCTGCTCCTTTTTTCCGCCATCGTGGGGCTCGGTTTCGAGCCTCCCCACGTATCTGCTCTTTACCTCAAATCCGTGTTGAATCGTTTAAACCTTGCCTTTTCTTAAAATTTCTTAAAGAAAAGGGTGGGGAAGCCTTTTTAAAATCCAAAATGTCGGCGTTTTTTCTCTATGGTACCATTGCAACATCTCTATGATTTCTGGTTTAACTTCGTACCTTACTTAAGATGACGCACTTCCTGTTCCTGTTACCTTCGTTGCCTCCCAGTAGTATATTTGTTTTGGTTCCTTTTTCCGTCAATCCTCTTCCCTTTCGCTTTGCTGTCCTTGCTAGGAATCCAGTTGTCTGCTCTGCTGTTAACTTCACAATGTTTCTCCAGTCCCCCCTCCGCTTTCTCACGCTGGTTATCTCAATTCTAACCGCAGTAAGTATAAACAATATTTATTTTCAAATTTTTAGTCCTTATTTACTTCCCCAGCGTCTTCAATTTTACTCTGCTTCTATTACTAAACGTCTCTTCTTTTATATTCTGTCCATTACTTTGTTTTCCCTTGGTCTTTTTACTGCCATTCCTTTTTTAAAAGTCCAATAACGATCTTTACCTTTGCCGATTCTGCGGGTTGTCTGTGTTGTTTCCTTTGTTTATTCTTTGGTAAAAGCTGTTACTGAAGCTTGGTTCTGACGATCTTATGCCAATTTAATGACTCTTGAGGCACTGCAGAAATAGAAGCTCGCCCTTCTCCGAGGGTGGTGGGAGTCCTTGATTCAGAACCCCCTCCCTCACCAAGATCACGTGCTCTCAGGGGTGCGTAGCGTTCGAGCCCAACTTCTCCCTGAAGTTGGGGTGGAAACGGGCGTTGGAGCGCTTCGCTTTCCAAGAAAAACAGTGTCGCAGACAGCCCAAGTCTTAGACTGCTTCAGACCGCCATGAATCCAAACCGGAAGTCCAAAAGCCTCACAGCTTATTACTGAATTTACATTTTTATTTGTCCCATGTGTGAGAGTTGTTAAAGACCAAATCACTCTGCAAAGTTGTGCTGGGCAAGAACTAGCGGACGCAATGGAAGCTGCATAGTAGTCTCTTTTTGCAGCTTTCACTGCTATTCTTAGGCCTTCATAAACATTGTTATGACCCTTACTTTCTCTAGGGTAGATTGCTGACACCAGGAATATTATATTTCAAGATATTTTATTTAAGTTTTCCTTTTAGTAATGAGCCTAAGCATCAGGCTCCTTCATGGTTCTATGTGGCCCTGAGGATAGGAATGGGATATAGCAATGACAGCTACTCTGGGATATAAGAAAAACAAAATAAACAAAAGAAGCATATCAGTTTCATAAAAGTAGTTCTTGGTTCTTAAAGTTACTTCATTTAAACTGATTCATACAGATCTCTTCTAAGGCTTCACACACAGTTAGCCTCTTTCTCTAACTCAATATTTCTCACAGACGTGCTTAAAGTTACTCAGGCTGCACACAGCTTGCCTCTCTTTCTCTAACTCCACTCTCAGTCTAAAACTGCATTCACTCCGCCCACACTCTCAGTCATCAACCAATCATATCACTCACTCATCCCTCTCTTTCACCCCCACGCTTCACCTATCTCACACCAAGCATTTAAAGACACATGCACCCATTTACTTAAAATAATTACGAACGTCCTATACGATGTTCTTGTCACTTTGTCATGGAGTCGCCGCCACACTTGCTCTAGCAGTCTCAGCTCCCGTTTCATTTGTCGTAGCTCATCAGTATACCAAGGAGCTACTCTAGTTCGGGGGCAGAGAGGGCGATGGGGAGAAATCTCATCAATAGCTTCAGAGAGATGGGCATTCCAATCCTCCATCAGCTCATCCAATGAGCCACCAGGGGGCATTGGATCCCGCAGAGCGTTATCCATCTAATAAATACAATAAATATATACAAATATCATATGCCGTGGAAATATACAATCTAAATAGACTAATTCATTACAAACAATATCCACAATAAGTCAGTATTGGACAGCTGAATGGTTCAATTATAACTTCCTTAGGAGAAAAGTCTTTAACCTTGTGAAGTCTTTAACCTTGTCTTTTCCTCCTGTATGCACAGCGAGACAAGGAACAAGGAATGGCTCCATCCGTCTCTGGTAAGTATATAGACCTATTAATTTCTTAGATGTTTTTGCACACGGCTGATTAATTGAGGTGTATCTACACAGACAAACAAGAGAACTTGAGCGCCTGTGGGGATATATGGTGGTCTCTTTCTACAACTCCTGATTAAGTGTTGCCACAAATCAAGCATATAATTACTCAGTTCCTTGTCTGGTTGTTTGGGATTTATCCCCTAATATGAAGTTGCCACCTGTGAAGAGAACACATCTAAGAGATTAAAAGCCCTATATATTTACCAGAGATGGACAGAGCCATTCCTTGTTCCTCGTCTCACTGCACCTACAAGAGGAAAAGACAAGGTTAAAGAAACGAAAATGAAAACTTTTCTAAAACTACTTCTTTTCTAAAACTTTCACACTCACATCAGCCTGCATGCTCCAACCACCCTCTATGATATTTTTTTTAAAGAAATTTTTATTAGGTGAGTACAAATTTACAAACATTATTTCAATTATTAAACCTAGATATCAATTTTCCCCCACCCTTTCCCTCCCCCCTTTTCTGGTGACTTCCAACAGTTTTCCAACCCATATCCTAATCTATAACTTATTTTTCTATTCTCTATATATATAATTAACTCTTATTACATTAATAAACTAAATAATTTCCATTAAACTCAAATCTATTTAGAATTTAAACTTTACAATAATTAAGACTTTTCTTTAAATGGTAAAGATTACTGTCCCCACTAAATTCCCCTAATAACTTTCAAATTGCCACAATTTCCCCTTCATGTCCCACTTTTTTTCCAAATACTCCGTCAATCTACCCCAATCCTTAAAAAATTCTTCAGCATTCTGGTCTCTCAGACTTCTTGTCATTTTGTCCATTTCCGCCATGTACAGCAACTTTTGTATCCAATCTCCAATAGATGGTATTTCTTGCACTTTTCATTTCTGCGCATATAGTATTCTTGCCGCTGTTGTCATGTAAAATAGCAATGTTCTGTGTTGTATAGGAACATCTTCCATATTTAAGTTCAGTAGCAGGAGTTCTGGGTTCTTTATTATTGAAGTCTGCAAAATCTCATTTATCATTTCTAAAATATCTCCCCAGTACTGCCTAGCTACCTCACAAGTCCACCACATATGATACAGTGATCCTTCATGCCTTTTACATTTCCAATACTAGTCTGACATCTTAGCATTTCCATAAGCTATTTTTTGGCATCAAATACCACCTATATATCATCTTAAAAACATTTTCTTTAATACTGGTACAGGTTGAGATCTTCATTGTATTTTTCCACAAATACTCCCATGACTCCATTGTTATGTCTCTTTGACAATTTATAGCCCACTTCACCATCTGGACTTTAACAGTTTCATCCTCTGTGTGCCACTTCAAAAGAATTTTATAAATTTTTGAAATTTTCTTCTTACTTTCTTGCAATATAGCTTCTTCCAATTCCGAATCTTTCCATTTAATTCCACTTTTTGAACGATCCGAGTTATATAAGTCCTTTATCTGCCTATATTGAAACCATCCATAACATAAACCTAGCTCTTCTTCTGTTTTAATTCTTAACATATTCTGTTCCTGAATGAGAATCTTTTTATAGGACAGACATTGATCTCTATTATAAATAACTCTCGGGTCGATAGATTCATATGGTACCACCCACGCGGGGATACCTTCGCCCAGGTAACTTTTATATTTTTTCCAGATTGTGAAGAGACTCCTTCTCACATAATGATGTAGAAACATAGAATCAGCTTTCAATTTATCGTGCCACAAATAGGCATGCCACCCAAACAGTTTTTTATAACCTTCCAAAGTTAGTAGCTTACAGTTCTCCAAAGACATCCAATCCTTAAGCCAAACCAAACAAATTGCTTCATAGTATAGTCTGATATTCGGCAATTGCAGTCCACCTCTTTCCTTGGCATCACACAGAACTTTCATTTTTACTCGCAGTTTCTTGCCTGCCCATACAAAATCGGAAATCTTCCTTTGCCACTTTTCGAATTGCTTAGTGTCTCTAATTGGAATTGTTTGTAATAAGAACATAATCCGAGGTAATACATTCATCTTGACTGCCGCTGTTCTTCCCAGCCATGACAGATTTAATTTATTCCATTTAATCAAATCTCTGTCAATTTGCTGCCATAGCTTTTCATAGTTATTCTTGAACAAGTCAATATTCTTCGCTGTGAGCTCAATTCCTAGATATTTTACTTTATGTGTTACTTCACAATTTGTAATTTCCATCCATTCTTGTTGCTTTTGTTTGGTCATATTCTTACATAGTATCTTGGACTTTCTCTTGTTGACATAAAATCCAGCTAGCTCTCCAAATTCTTTTATTTTGTCCAACAACTTCGGCATATTTTGTATTGGATCTTCGACAATAACCATCACATCATCCGCAAAAGCTCTAACTTTGTAGGTAAAGTCTTTAATTTTTATGCCTCTTATCGCATCATCCTCTCGAATCTGAATCAACAATATTTCCAAAATCAAGATAAACAACAATGGAGATAGTGGGCAGCCCTGCCTTGTACCTTTCCTGATTTCCAGTTTTTTAGTTAAGTCATTATTGACTACAATTGCTGCACATTGGTCTTTGTAAATCGCTCTTACCGCTCAAATAAAGTCTTTTCCCATTTGCAGGTTTTCCATTGTGGCGAACATAAAACTCCAATTTAAATTATCAAAAGCTTTCTCTGCATCCACAAAAAAGAAACCAACTTCCTTTTCACAGTGTTTATCATAATATTCTATCACATTTAGAACAGTTCTCAAATTGTCTTTGATTTGTCTATTTGGAAGGAAACCTGCTTGTTCTTCTGCAATAAATTCCACAAGCCCTTCCTTCAATCTTTCCGCCAATATTTTTGCAAAAATTTTATAGTCATTATTCAGCAACGAAATAGGTCGGTAGTTTTTAACATTACATAGGTCCTGATCCTCCTTTGGTATCAATGATATAGTGGCCTCATTCCAAGACTCTAGAACCTTTTGTCCTCTTAAAATTTCATTCATTACCACCTTCAAAAAAGATACCAACTCATCTACCAATGCTTTGTAGAATCTAGCCATGATTCCGTCTGGACCTGGTGCCTTGCCTAATTTAGTCGACTGAATGGCTTCTCTTATCTCTGTCTCCGTAATTTCTGCATTCAGCTTTTCCTTCCAATTCTCTGATATCGATGGTAATTTAACTTTGTCTAAATATTGCTCAATAGCATCCAAATTTACTTCTTTCCTTTGATACAATTTTGCATAAAATTTAAAGAATGCTCTACTAATCGCTGTTTGATTGATCAATGTCGTTCCATTTTCTTGAATATTAGTTATCACCTTTTTCTCTTTTTTCTTTTTCAACTGCCACGCTAAATATTTCCCAGGTTTGTTTGCTCCTTTGAATGACTTTTGATTCAGTTTCTTCAGTTCCCATTCCAACTCTTTATTCTCCATTGCTTTCAATTGTTCTTGCAGAATTTTAATTTCTTGAAATAATTTCTTTTTCCCTGGTCTTTTCTTCAGTCGTATCTCCTTAGTTCTTATATTCTCCACGATTTCTTTCTTTTTCTCCTCTTTTTTCTTTTTATCCCTTGCATTTAAATCCATCAATACTCCTCTAATAACTGCCTTATAAGTGTCCCAAACTTTGTGAGTTGGAACGGTATTGTTTAAATTATACTGTATAAAGAATTTTGTCTCCCTCTGTAGCAATTCTAAATTGTCCTTTTGTTGCAGCAGATCCTCATTTATTCAACCACCCTCTATGATCAATGCTACTCTGTTAAGGACCAGTTTTTGTTCCTTTTAATAGGGAAAAAGTGACTCTCTATTTTATTTTACTTTTCAGTTATGTTATCATTACATTGTATTTTGGGAATGGAACACTGAGAAAGGGTAGGCCCTATGTTTCCTTGTTGAAAGAGCTTTGTTTGTTGCTGGGGTTTTTTTTGGCTGGGTGTGGGAGAACAGTTAGTTTTTTCATGGTAATGTGTTGGGGGGGGGGCTGCTGCAGCCACTCCTAAGTTCCTCTTTCAATTTCCATTCCATTTTTAAATGGAGAGGTGGTATCTATTGCAGAAAAGGACAGTTCCTAAAATTGAGTGCTGTCTCTCTGAAGCAATGAGAAACCCCCATCTGCATGAACAAGATGGGGGGGGGGATGCAGATCAGAGGCCTTTCTAAAATTTCCTTTTGACCTGTGCGCAGCCTGGAAAGAACATTGGCAAGGAATGTGTGCTCTGTATATATTCATGCTCTGCATTTTTCTGGTACCTAAAATGGTGTGGTACAGTTTCAAAGAGGTGAGCAACTAGCTAATGCTTAGAGAAGAAATCGAAAAAACAGTTGAGTAGCACTTTCAAAACTACAGTAATGTATTGCTATAGGATTTAGAGATTCTTTTGGTAGATAGATATTTTGTGTCTTCTTCAAGCTTGTGAATTTCTGTTTGCTGAAGTGGATGAAGAACCACATCCTTTTTTAAGTTAACTAATGGTCCCAAGCAAAGCTGTTAAGCATTCTTCTTAAAATATCTACACTCTAAAGAGTTGGTCTAGTAGGTGTGTATTGATAGTTCACCAGCTAGGCTGCTACAGCTAACATGAACTGGTTTCAAGCATATAACAGTATTATTGCACTGTGGCTTACTTTGCATAGTGGTTGTTTGGATAAAAAGCTATAAAACACTTTGGTAAATTTGAAATGCTGTTGGAAAAAGTTAGACACTCCAGGGATTACACCTTGCTTGCACAACTCAGGCAAGTCTGTCCTGGCAGACATTTACACATATTTGCCAAGGATCAAAATATAACATCTAATTTGTACAGGGCATAATATTCAGACTGTGTCCAAGATTCTTTTTTTATTTTACTTTTAGGTAGGTTTGTTTTTGTATTATTTCAAACCTTGGCCCCATTCAGGATCAGTTTATAAATCTCTGTTTTCTGAACATGCCTACCCCGCCTCTCCTATTTTTAATATATAATTTCACCTCCTTCAGAATCCTGATATTTTCCTTTGAATTGTTTTCAGTCCACCATTCCATTCAATTTGCCATGGATAGATTTCTAATTAGAAAAAGAAAAGTCTTTTCTGAAGATGAAAATCTTTCTCTTGATAGCTGTCGTGGCCAGTGCTATGATGGAGCATCGAATTCTGCTGGACATCTTAGTGGAGTACAGGCTCTTGTAAAAGCTAAGGAGCCAAGGGCACTATATGTTCATTGTTTTGCACATGTTGTGAACTTAGTGATACAGGATGTGTCAGAAAATGTTACTATGCGTAGAAATTTCTGAGTGAGCTATCTGACATGATCACCTTTGTGAAAACTTCATCAAAATGTCTTGCTTTGTTTAAACACTTTAAGCAGCCAGAAAACATAAATCTGAGACAATTTTGCCCCCCAAGGTGGACTGTTAGAGCAACTTCCTTATAGTCAGTGGCTTCAAATTATAGATAGCTGATTCAGTTCTTTGAGAATGTATCTTCTAAGGAGATAGGAGATCTGGGGCAAAAGCAGATGGATATGCACAAAGCTTGTTAAGATTTGCTTCTTACTTCATGCTACAGTTATTGCTGCTTGTGTTTGGTCGTTTGGACACATTAAACACAAGTCTTCAAAAAAGTAGTCTATAGTTCCATCGGGCAGAACTTCATCTTGCTTCTGCAAAAGAGAGTACTAAGCAACTGCAGAGCAACTTTGAATAGTTCTGGTCACAGACAGTCATGACAGCAGAAGACTTAGATTTAGAGAGTCCTACTGTTCCTAGGTGCAGAAAACCTGCGTGACGTGTTGATGCAGGGAGTGATCCTCACCAGTTTCAATCTCCTAAGGATTTCTTCAGAAAAATCTTTTATGAAATCATTGATAATATCTACAGCAGTTTACACAATCACTTTTCCTCAGATGTGTCCTAAGACATGAGCAAAATTGAAAAGTTTGCCATAGGAGAAGATAATCATACATGCATTCTAAGCTTTTACAAAAGTGACTTGGATGTTGCCCAACTACAGCTTCAACGGGATATCTTTCTGGATATTGCTAGTGAGTGGAAAGTTAAACTTTTAGCTCTTTGTGACATCCTAAAAGTGAATTTCAAAAACAGGACACAGCAGGAGATCACTAAGATACCACTATAACCATTGGCCAACTCCCACCTTTTCCTAGGTTTAGCCCAGCCCAGGGGCATTGTTAGGTGGGTCCCTATGGGTGCATGGGTCCCCCTAAATTTGTGAGAAGCCCCTCTCTAAATCCCCAAGCCCCACCTCCATAGATGGTGGCAATGGAAGCCTGTCCCTATGATGTCATTGGCTCCTCCCTGTGATGTCACTAGCATAGCAATGCCTCTGGCCCAGCCCCAGCTCCCCTCTGGGAAACTGGAAAGTCTATGCCCCTGCCCAGAAGTAATTTAACAACATTGACTTTCTTTGTAATTGACTTTAGAAGGCTTGGTAAGATTTTACTTTTTATTTTCTGTATATTATAATTATTATCCTACTATATAAAAGGCAAGCCATATTGGTGACAACTCACTTTTTATCCCTACACAGGTGCACTCTGGTCTGCGTGAGGATAAAGAGTCATCGCCAATACAGCTTGCTTAGGAGGGGGTGAGGAGTGCCAGCGAGTCTCTCCCAAGGCTCTGCAGCAGCTGCGGGAAAGCCCAGTGCACCAGTGGTGAGGGCCGCACTTCTACAACAGCCTTCTCCCGTCACTGCAGCAGCCTCCATGGGGTCTCCAGAGTGTTGTGCTGCCGCAGCTGCCAAGGCACTGGGGAGGCCCACCACACCAGCCCAGCCCTCAGCACACTCCGAGCATGGCCGGGATGTTGCAACCAACCATGGAGTGCTGCTGCACTCTGCACCAGCCTAATTTCCACGCACTTGAGGCCAAATCGGGCAGGTGCAGAGTGCAGGAATACTGCCGGGGCAGTGCGACAGGCTCTGGAGTGCTCCTGCACTTCGCACCAGCTCAATTTCTACCCACTTGAGGCCAGATTAGGCCTGTGCAGAGTGCAGGAATGCTGCCAGAGCAGTATGACGGGCTCTGGAGTGCTCCTGCGCTTGATATAGGTCTGATTTCCGCTCTTGTGAGGCCAAATTGGGCCAGTGTGGAGCTCAGAAACATTCCTGGGGCAGCGTGACAGGCCCTGGATTGCTCCTGCACTCTGCAATGGCCTGATTTTGGCCTGTTTGAGGCTAAAATCGGCCTGCTGAAGAGAGCAGGAATGCTGCTGGGATAGTGCATGTCCTCACAAGGCCTCATTAGAGACCACTGTGTTGTTAAACACAATGGGCTTTGTTGCTAGTCTATAATATTGGAGGTATTTATTTATTTATTTATTATTTGATTTATAGTCCACTCTTCCTGCAAGTGGGCCCAGAGTGGATTACATCATAAATAAATGAAACAATTACAAACAATTAAAAACATTGGTAGCAATCATATGGCACAACATTAAACATAAAAGGCAGCTCATATTGCACCCTACATCTCTGCACCTTGAGCCCCAGAGCAGAGTGGATAAAATGTAGTTAATGTAAGGTTGGACTAGGATTGCCAGGGCCCTGGAGTCCCTCAACAGGGAATCCCCAGGTTCCTGTAGTCTCCCAGCGGAGGATTGGGAGCTGGTACTTACTCTGGCTTCCTTTTCCACATGCGCGCATAGCGTGTGAGTGCGCTCCCAGCTTGCATGATGACATCACTTCTGCGAGTGACATCATCACACGGGGTCAAAGGGCACCCCCAGGTCAAAGGGGGCCCTTGCTGCCACTGCCCACTCTCACTGCAACTGTGGCCACTTGCTCTCGCCATGACTGTGGCCCACTGTCATTTGGTGCACAGGGGCCACGGCAGTGGTGGCAGCGAAAGCGAGCGGCCGCAGTCGCAGCATCTTGCTGCTACTGTCACTGCCCACTCTCGTGGTGTGGGAGAGTGCCCCCCCCGCCAGCAAAGTAAGTGGGCATGGGGGGAAGGGTGGGATCTGGGGATCCCCTGCCCCTGGTGGGGGAATGACAACCCTAGGTTGTGCACATATTCCCCCCTCCACTGCAGGGGGGAATAAGCCTGGCAGAAATCTCTATCTTACAGGCCCAGCAAAATTATAACAGATCTTGTTGAAACTGGGCCTCCACAGACAGAGAGTTCCACCAGGTAGGTGCCAGGACTGCAAAAGCCCTGGCCCTAGTTGAGGCAAGGTGAACCTCCTTGGGGCCGGTGATCACCAGTAGTTGTTTGTCTGCTGATTGACACAGTCTCCAGGGAATATAGGGCAAGAGGCGGTCCCATAGGTATGTCAGTCCCTGTCCACTAAGGGCCTTAAAAGTCAAAACCAGGGCTTTTTTTCAGATGGAACGTGGTGGAACAGAGTTCTGGAACCTCTTGAAAATGGACACATGGCTGGTGGCCTTGCCCCCTGATCTCCAGATAGGAGTTTAGATTGGAGAGGCACGGGGGACAATCTAAACTCCCCTATGTCCAGAGATCAGGGGGCAGGGCCACCAGCCATGTGACCATTTTCACCGAGGGTGATTCAAACTTTTAAAAACTCCCCCCTTGTTCCAGCTGACCCCAAGTGATGTCATTGTGCAGTCCTGGAAGCATGCACACACTTTGCACACATGCATGTGATACTAGGGGCACTACCTCCCGCCAAGAGTTGCCCCCTGTGCTGGCAACCCACTGAGTTCCACCACCTCTTTTCCCAGAAAAAAAACCCTGGTCAAAACTAAAACCTTGAACCTGACTTGGAACTCCACTGGAAGTGGAGCTGGCACAGGACAGGTGTAATATGTGAAGTTCTGGTCAAGACCCATGCCGCCGCATTCTGGACCAGTTGTAACTTCTGGAGCAGATACAAGGGCAGCCCAGTGTAGAGCGAGTTACAGTAATCCAGCCTGGAAGTGACTGTTGCATAGATCACTGTCGCTAGATCGCAGGTCAACAGGTAGGAGGCAAGTTGCCTGGCCTGATGAAGATAAAAGAACACAGATCTGGCAACTGCCGTAACCTGGGCCTTCATTAACAAGGAGGCATCCAGAATTATGCCCAGACTCCTTACTCTCAGTGCCAGCTCAAGGAGCGCCCTGCCAAGGGCTGAAAGCTGGATCCCCAAGCCTGATAACCCACAGTCTGGCTGAAGGACCTCCATCTTCACAGGGTTCAACTTCAGTCGACTCTGTTTTAACCACCCAGTCACAGCTTCCAAAGCCCTGGACAGATTATCTAGGGCAGAATCTAGCCAGCCGTCCATCAGCAGATAAAGCTGAGTGTCATCAGTGTACTGACGGCAACTCAGCCCGAAACTCCGCACCAGCTGAGCGAGGGGGCACAAATAGATGTTAAATAACATTGGAGAGAGTATCACCCCTTGTGGAACACCACACACCAAGGGGTGGCGTGGCAACAACTCCTCCCCAAGCACCACCCTCTGTCTCCAACTGTGGAGAAAAGAGATTAGCCACTGTAAGGCTGTCCCACGTATCCCCATATCGGCGAGGCAGTGGGCCAATAGGTTGTGATCAACTATGTCAAATACTGCTGTAAGATCCAACAGTATCAGCAGCACTTACCCACCTCAATCCAGGTGCCTGTGGGGATCGTCTGTGAGGATGACCAATGACTTCTCCACCCCATGACCAAGGCGAAAGCTGGACTGGAATGAGTCCAGGACAGAGGAATCGTTCAGGAATACCTGCAGTTGTTCCACCACTGCCCACTCAATCAACTTACCCAGAAACAGGAGGTTCAAAACTGGGCAGTAATTGATGGGATCAGAGGGGTCCAAAGATGGTTTCTTCAGGAGAGGCTGCACCACTGCTTCCTTTAATGCTCCAGGAAACACCCCAGAGCTTAAGGAGAGATTAACAATGGCCTCCAATGGAGCCTGGAGCTCGTCAGCACTCCTCTTCACCAGCCATGACAGGGAAGGGTCCAGGGTGCAGGTGGTGGGCCTCACTGCCCATAGGATCCTGTCAACCTTATCCCAGAAGAATAGACTGAATTGATCAAAAACAGAACCAGAAGACGGCCAAGGAGCCTCCAGTTCCATTACTGTATCAACTGTGGCTGACAGGTCACAGCAGAGAGACAAGACCTTACTAGTGTTGCCAGCTCCATCTTGGGAAATTCCTGGAGATCTGGGGGGTGAAACTTGGAGAAACCTAGAGAAAGGGGTTTGGGGAGGGAAAGGACCTAGGCATGGCATAATTCCATAGAGTCCACTCCCCAAAGTAGCCATTTTCTCCACGTGAACTGGTCTCTGGGGCCTGGAGACCAGTTGTAATTCCGGGAGATCTCCATCCACTACCTGGAGGCTAGCAACCCTAGACCTTACCCACAAAATAGTTCCCCAAAGCCTCACAGCTAATATTTGAATTTATCTAATGACATTGATATCCTATGTAATAGATTTCAGTAGGCATGATCTTTCTGCTACTGTGCATTTTATTTGTCTGAAGAGATTTGTGGATGAGCAACTTTCCATAGACCTGAAGAAGATTTATTGTTGAAATGTGTCCATCAACCAGCTATTCATATCTCCTTGAAATCTTGACCTTGAACTGCTGTTTCTCTTTGACATCTTGGTCTTGCACTACTGTTATTTGTACTTTACCTGCTTGCATTGTGGTAATGTTGATGACATATAAGCCTTTTTGTGTTTGTATTGTTGTCTATTACCATTTTCTAGCTTGCATTTTGAATTATATATAAGTGCACTGTTTTCAGTATAGCAACGTCAGTCAAGCATAGTAGAAGTTGTATTATTTATTTAATTACTATCGTCTTTTCATCACCTAGAGGTTGGCAACCCTGCGCCTAGCACAGCTACAACAAGTGCAGGGCTGGCTGGTTGTTCTTCCCACCTTCCATCTCTCCATTGTGGGTTTGAGTACAAGACAGGTGAGGGATCCTTGTCAGGGCTGTTTTTAGATCCTAGTTTACCCCTGCAATGTGTTTTATGACCACTACCACAAACCTAAGTCCTCTTGTATAGTGATTTCCAGCTAGGGTTACCATTCCCCTGGTGGGGGTGGGGGCACTGCTGGAGCCAGGGTTTCTGGTGCCTGCGGCCACCCTCCTGTGTGCGTGCGTGCAGCACGCGCACGTGCCCCCGGACTGCGTGATGACATCATCACGCAGCAAAGCTGGGTCCATTGGCCGGCGGATGGCTGGGGAGGCGTGAGGAGGCTGCCCATGCTCCGCACGCCACCCTGGCCGCATGCTGTGCCTGGCCTGCGGCTGCTGCGCCCGGCCAGGGGCGTGTGGTGGCAGTGGTGGTGTGGGGCTGGCTGGCTGCAGCAGCAGCTGCAGGCCAGGTACACCAGCTCCGTGGCGTGCGCCTCTGCCCCCGGACCCCCTTCCGGAGCCTGCCTCACTGCCTCAACAGTGGTCCTGGCCCTGGGTGGGGGATTCCCCACTCCTAGTCTCCTTCTCCCACCATCACTCACATGGTTGGCAGGGGAAAAGGCGCAGAGATGGGCCTCCTGGGGCACACTCCCAGTGTGACGTGACAATGCCACATCATACCACAGGCCCCAGGATTGCTCCCAGGCTTCACGACTGCTTCCTGGGAACTTTGCACCCAGCGCAAAGCCTAGGAACACTTCTGATGCTTGTGCTATGACATCATTTCTGGAAGTGACGTCATTGTGCTGCACCAGGAGTGTGCACACACAAGAAGAAACTACAAGTAAGTGCTAGGTCCACCCCCCCAGGAGGGTAAGGGGATCTGGCAAGCCTACTTCCAGGGCTGGGCTGGTCCCAGTTGCGCATTGGTCACCAGAAAAGTGACAGGACAGGCCCAGTAGTGCAGTGGCCATTGCTAGTATAGGGTTTACTGTGTCACAGGGGGCTTGCCAGTAACATGCTGTCATCACTCTCCATGCCCCCAGAAATGATGTCAGCATGTCACAGGGGATGCCCTGGTATTTGGGCAAAAGTCAATGGTTTAATAACCATAGAGTTTTCTCCAAATACCAGAGCATCTCTGGTGTCCATCAATGATGCACTGACATCATTTCCAGGCACATAGGAAATGACATCATCACATTGGGTCACTGCCTGTTTTCCCCCCAGTTTCCAACCCATTTTGCCCCTGTTGGCCAGATAAGCAGTGGCAAGAAGTGCAGGCTGGTGGTGAAAGATTCCCCCACCAGTACTGGTGAAATAGCCTTGTGGCATAGTGGCCACTGCCACAGAGCCTGCTCTTCTTCCCACCCACCAGCCAATCTACCTTTATCTTCCCCCATGTCTTCAGCTTTCCCTCCTTCCCTACACACAACGGCATCTTTCTTGTAAAGGCCTGGCTATGCTGCACAAAAGCCAGCACTATCAAGCCATGCTAGCCTGAGTTGTGCATAGTTGTCACTGCTGGACCAGGCCAGGGAACATAACAAAGGATACGGAATAGAGCTTCTTCCAGCACAATTCAGGCATTCTGCTCCTATCTCAACACCACAGCTTTACAGAAACAAAGGATAGATAGGCTTGGCAATATCGCCATTGACAGTTCAAAGGGCATTCTTTTCTTAAAGCCACAGACATTTTTTCTGTTATTTTGGGGAGTTTTAATCCCAAAGTGTATTTTTTGTTTTAAGTTCAGACTTTTCTGTTTGTTGAGAAATCTCCTCAATCTGTCCCTAGCTCCATTTTGTGGCTGTATCATACCCCTCTGAGGTGCAGTTCAGAAAAAGATATATTGAATGATAAACCATTTTGCTTTGAAGAAAAGCAGAACATAAATCTGTAAACAAGATAACGAAGCTAAAGAAATTGAAAACATGGAAGTGTTCTCTAAAAATCTATGTGCAAAACCAGAGTTTCTGAATTATAAATTGCACAAAGTTTCAATGAAAAAAGAGCTTTTCAGTTCATAATGCTTTGTAAATTAAAGCCATGAGGACTGAAAATCATTAAGCAAGTATTTGCTCCTATCACTTTGAGGACTGCAAGCCTAACCAGAGTGAAGAGCTGAATTCAGTGAGACTTTCACCTCTCCTCAATAAATGTTTTGTGTTGGAAATTGATCAAAAATGGCAACTGGAGCAGACACGTAATCTGGAGCTCCGTGTTTTTTAACTCCATATCTCTTTTAAGTTTTAATTGAACTTTTCTGGCATATAATTCAGGCTGCATACTGCTGGGGGCAACAGTTGTTGCTGTTTTAAATATTTTATCTTTTACTCGTCTGGACTCCAGGAGTTATCTCAGAGGCCTGTGCTGAGAGGAGTGACTGGCTACAGTAAGGTTAATTTCTACCGAGAATGTCTGTGGTTTTAAGATAAAAAATCCTGTTCAACACTGTCTATTTATCCAACTAGGAGAAAGGAAACTCATCTTGGTGAGTGAAGTAACTGAACTGTCATTTAGAAGCACTTTTTTCCTTGACTTGTCATTTAGAAGCATTTACTTCCCCTTGGCTTGGCATGGCTCGCCTGGATACTCTGAGTGCTTAAAGAGACAGAACTGAGTACGCAATAGCTGTAGTAGCTGACCAAATGTAATGTAATATAAGGAATAATCTCTGGGCCATTCCATTGTGGGTTTATTCTGCTCTGGAGAAGACCTTGAAAAGAACAAGATAAGATAATACGGGCAAGTGTTTGGAGCTAATATGGGAATGGAAAGAGTCTATCCTTTCAAGGAGTGTATGACACCTGCTAGTAAACAGTGTGTTTAAAAACATCCCAGGCTGGAGGACTTCTTTGCTCCATTAAAACTCTCAAACAGATTTGATTGCCTACCTCAAGGTATCTGCCCATTAGAACAATCCTTAGAACAACCCTCGGAACAGTCGATGAGTGCGAAGAATAATACGATGGTTCAGAACCTTCTTTCGATATCTCCTGTACACCAGCCTGGTAATGCTGAGGAACTGAGCCTTCTAGCAACCCAGACAAATCTGATAGCGGAGACCGTGCAGAATATTTATGAGAAGTTTGATATAATAACAGCTTACCTTTCGGGGAGTATAAAAAGCCCAGTTAACTGTCAAGGGGATTTGCGGAATCAAAGGAACAATGCCTATGAGAGGACTTTGGATATATGCTTGGAATCTAAAAGAAAACTTGAATACACCTCATGTGTTAGCCCAAAAAAGACTGCTACTTTAGTTTATGAGCTATATTCACTATATGGTAGTAAACGTTTTTCCCTACTAAGGGAGATACATAAATTGGTCTACTAAGAGCACTGGTCCAGTAAACATCTGGCCTTTCTTCTTAAAAGGAGACTGTCTTCCATTGATCTTATCAAGGTTGAAAGATTTCCTGGACCTTTGTGACTTAAGCGATTTCTTCTACTTGTTTCATTCTAATGAAATTCCAACTTATATGTTTGCACATAATTCTGATTGTGCTGAGTTTGGGATTAAGTTTCAAAGGTATTTCAGGAATGCATCAGTTCAACAGTTAGTGTATTTAAATCCCCATTTGCCAAAATCAATAAACAGGGAAGAGGAAGGGCTCTTAGGCCACTTGAGTCTCCTAAGCTACTTGATCTTTCTTCTTCCCAGCATTCATTCTCTCCTAGAAGGGTTAAGAATATGAAGATCCCTGTAGCTCCTGAAAATCTGCTCTCTACTAGCCCTGAATGTAGGGAGGCTCTAGTAAATATGGAAACTATCAGAACGGAAGATGAAGTAGAGGCTGGTCCTTTATCCTCTTTTGGTGCTCTTTCTCTAGCAAAGCAGGATGTCCTGATAAATCATTTTCAAATGCTGCTGTCTGCCCAAATTGATTCAATCAAGGTCCTCTGTAGAACTTCCAGTTCTCCGCCATCCATTACTCTCACCAGCTGTGCAGATGCAGACACTCAAAACTCCTGCATCTGATGAAGTGGGTACTGGCTCTTCAAACTAAAGCCAAAGTATAATTTGCTAACTTGTAAGGTGCTATGCATCTCTTTGCTATTGTTGCAACAAGATTACTACATCTGCTCCTCCTGCACTTCGTCATTCTTTGCTGCTACTCAGGAAAACCTCTGTGTTTAAAGAGGCCATTTTTGCATTCTGTGTAACTGTCTCTCAGCAAATAAGGAATACCCTCTAGGTGGGTTGGTAGGATTTGACCCCAGCCAGTCCAAAGGGAGTATAGTCATTTTCATAGTCTTTCTGTAGGGAGATCCGGTTAGCAGTTAAGCAAATCCAGGAGCTAATTTTAAAAAGAGAACATCTGGGTTTTTTTTCTGCAATGTATTTGAATATATCTTGGGATTTTTTAAAATGTGTCTTAGAATAGGTCTGTGGCAATTTTTTCTGACCTTGAAGGCAGCTGCAATGCCAGGCTGCTTGGCAAGGTCCTGTACAGGTGACTGACTAGAGAAGGCAGTTGCTGATGTAGATGTTAGAAACCCACCTTTCTGAATTGGTTGCCCTACCCATTTCCTGATGTCTTAATCTTTACATGTTCTTTAATGTGATAATTGCATTTTGCAAAACCTTTTCAATAAAATTAAAAAATGGGGGGAAAATAAATGTTTTGTGTTAAGCAGTACACATACACAAAAATTCTTGCCACAGCTGCCATTTGTGCCTATTGTCTTAGTTCTTCAAAAGCTCCTGGAATACCCATGCATGAGAGGCAACAGGTGAAAAACAAGGTGCTTCATTAGCAGTACTGTTTCTTTACATCATCTCATTTTCAAAAGTGTGAACTTCCTCACACTGCTGGGAAAAGCTTTGGACAGTTGTTGCACCAATGACTGTTACCACCTTCCCACTTACTCTTGCATAACAATTTCCCAAAAGCCTAGGTTGAGAGTGATTTTATTCTTGAAGGATTCAAAACTTCCTAAAACTAACAGACATCACATGCAACTTTCTAGACAAAAGAAGTGACAAGGTAGTGTCAAGGATTCTGGGATATGCATCCAGAACACATTTAATTGTGCTAGAATATTTCACCAGTGTCCTATAACAAACAGGGGATATTTGAATTATTTCTTCAGGAAGATAGGTATATTTTTAGTACAGCATTTACATGGATCAGGCCGAAGTCCATCTACTTCCAGCAGTGGCCAAGAAGATGCCTCCAAGAAGTACAAAAACAGAACACAAAGCCCCATCCCCTGCTGCCATTGTTCCTGCACTGGACACTATGTTTTGTTTGGTTATTGCAGGCCCTCTCAGAGATCCAGAGAGGCCCAGGTCACTTGCAGGTTTTGCGGTACCAGCCATTTAAAAAAATGCTGACACTGTAGCAAGATATAAGTTGTGAAACTCATCAAATTCCAATAAACTAACAAGTTTCTGAATCTAAGGCCATCTTTCATCTTGAGGCCCAGGCCAAATGCCCACCCCATTCTCCCTGAATTTCCTTGACAAGTAGCCATTGATAAACTCATGATTTTGCCTGAGTTTTTAAAAGCCATCTAAGCTGATGGTCATCAACAAAGCATGCAATAGTGAGTTTCATAAGAAAGATACAGCAACTCAGTCTCCCTCAGTAGGACTTGATCATGCACCTTTCAGATAAGTGAATTATACAACAAGCCTCCTGAGCAGCTGCAAGCTGCAAGTAGAGAAGAAAGCCCCTGTCAATGCTGGCAGCTAAAGAACACCTCAGGTGGAAATAAGGGGAGTTCTGACTGCCTCAGCTTATTTTGTTACCAATATCAGGAATAAGACAAGGTGCTTGAGATGCTTTGTGCTCTTTGATATTCAGATATGACAGGGTTACTATCCTGGCAGGTCCTTTGATGGCTGTACTACTGACATTTAATAGGCACAGTATTAGTATGTCAACAGGAAGTTTCACCTGCTGAACCTTTGCCTGTCAAACAGCTGTTAAAATTACAGGAGCATTGCCAGCAAAAAGAGGGGAGTGGCAACCTCAACCGAGGAGCAGAAGCTGATAGACAACTCCTCAAGCTTGCAAAAGACACAGGAGGAGGAACTTTTTTTAAAAAAAAAAGGCAGAAGAGAAAGGCAGTGCCAGGTATGGTTACAACAGCACAGCAAGGAACTGATATGTTGAAATATCTTCTCTTTTCCACTTGACAGCCTTCTCTATCCAGGGCTGCATGCACAAGATTATGCCTCTTTATACACTGCATTTGTGAATTACTTACAGGATTAATTCCACATCACCGATAAACATATATCAAAGCAAACGTTTTTAAAAAATGCCCCAAGCGCTCCAAATGCAACTCAGACCTCAGACCATGTGATCAAAGTAATCCTTTGTAATTTTACTATTAATAATTTTATTGTAGTTTTATAGCTTTACAAACATTGGTTATAAATACACAATTTGATATCAACTAATATGAGTATCTTCCCATGGTTTCTGCCTCTACATGACTCCAGTAAGAGTCACCAAACCTTTTTCTGGGGCATTGATTATACTAGCAAAAGTTACATAGTTACAACGAAGCACGCGTGAAGGAAATCTTGCCAGTCTCTGTGAATAGAACCTTCTTTGTTCCATGAGCAAAGCTCAAACATGCTCTGATCTGGTCACCATTTGTAATACAGGTGAGGCAGAAGTAATGTTTAACTCTCTAGTTCATTTTTTAATCATTTTGACCCAGTTACAGAGATACATATTGACAACATTCTAGCACTAGCCACTACTTATACTCTAGATCCTTGCCCATCCTGGCTACTAAAATCTTGTAAAGACCATATAAAGGAGCCCTTAATGTCTACCATAAACCAGTCACTAACTCAAGGCACCTTCCCTCAACCTCTTAAAGAGGTGGTCATCTGCCCACTACTTAAAAAACCATCCTTAGACAAAAATGATGTCGCCAATTATTACCTAGTCTCTAATCTACCCTTTCTGGGCAAAGTGGTTGAGAGAGCAGTAGCTGACCAGCTCCAGGCCTTTTAGGACAACTCTTCTGCCTTAGACCTTTTTCAGTCTGGTTTTAGGCCAGGCTATGGGACAGAGGCGGCCCTGGTGGTTCTAGTTGATTACCTATGTTTGAATGTAGACGAAGGCCATGCTTCATTGTTGCTCTTCCTGGGTCTATCTGCAGACTTTGATACAGTATACCATGCAATCCTGTTGAGACAGTTGAAGGCAGAAGTAGGTATCAGAAGATGTGCCTTGGACTGGTTTAAATAGTTCATCATGTGACAGACTCAGAAGGTTGCTATTGGAAACCAGCTATCCTCAGTGTGGGAATTATTGTGTAGGGCTCCAGAAAGTAAACCTTTTAGGAGAACTCATTTGTAGCTATGGAATTGGATGTCATCAATATGCAGATGATACTCACCTCTATATCTAATTACTCATATCTTCTGATAATACAATAGCAATACTAAGTCATTACTTGACAGTAGTTGTCAATTGGCTGAAAGCAAACAAATTGAAATTGAACCTAGACAAAATGGAAGTGATGCTGGTTGGTAAAGCCAAGATCTTGAAGGACATTGTGTTTCTCTCAACTCACTAGCCTAGAAGATGGTCCCCTACCTTGTCACTGCTGATC
Organism: Eublepharis macularius; assembly: GCF_028583425.1. Lineage (NCBI taxonomy): Eukaryota > Metazoa > Chordata > Lepidosauria > Squamata > Eublepharidae > Eublepharis > Eublepharis macularius. The sequence continues at coordinate 94,889,883 of NC_072793.1, read as the reverse complement.
TGGCCACCCAGGTTCATGCCACATCGAGACTAGACTACTGTAATACATGCTACATAGATCTCCCATCAAAGTTGACTCAGACAGTCCAGCTGGTGCAGAAAACTGCAGCTCAATTACTCTCAGGAACTAAAGAGAGCATGCATATCACTCCCATTTTGCAGTCATCTGCTTCCTATGAGTTACCGGGCTCAATTCAAGGTCATGACTATAACTTTCAAAGCCCTTCATAGCCTTGGCAATTGCCTCTCCCCCTAAAATCCGCTATGGAAGTTTCATTCATCTGAACAGGATCGTCTGCAGATATCACCCTGCAGTTGGGCAAAATCAACAGCTGCCAACACGTGTTTTCTCTGTGGTGGCCTCCACCTTATGGAACAGCGTTCCTGCAGAGGTCAGGAAAGTTCCCACTCTTCTAGCTTTCCGCAAACTGTGCAAAACTGAATTATTAAAGAGGGCTTTGTACTGAGATTATAGGGCTATGTCATAAGAAATAGCTCAGAGAACTGCTTTGTCAGGGACACAGAATATATGCTATGCTATTGGGTACTGTCTCCTGATTCAGATAAGCACCACAAGGGAGTTTTCCACGTTAACATGCCATGTAAACTAGTTACATGTTGTTTCAGAAGATTTCATCACTGTGCTTGACTTTATGCTTGTTTTTAAATTTACTGCTATCATACCCTATTGTATCTGTTCAATTAATATCCTAACTGTTGATCATTATGGCACTTGCTCAGCTAATGGCCTAGTTGTTGATTGTATTGTATCTCACTTGCACTGTGTAATCTGCCCTGGATCACAGTGAGAAAGGAGGATTATAAATGAATAAATAAATAATAGGCCACACCATGAGTTTGTCAAGGAAAGTAGCAGAAAGAACTAAGCAAAGCATAAGGAAAAATGGATGCCTTCCTATCTTGTCGAAGGCTTTCACGGCCGGAGAACGATGGCTGTTGTGGGTTTTCCGGGCTGTATTGCCGTGGTCTTGGCATTGTAGTTCCTGACGTTTCGCCAGCAGCTGTGGCTGGCATCTTCAGAGGTGTAGCACCAAAAGACAGAGATCTCTCTGAGAGAACTCTGTCTCGGTCTCTGTCTTTTGGTGCTACACCTCTGAAGATGCCAGCCACAGCTGCTGGCGAAACATCAGGAACTACAATGCCAAGACCACGGCAATACAGCTTGGAAAACCCACAACAGCCAACCTTCCTATCTTGTCGCACATACAGCAAATATTTCAGTCCTTTCAGACCAAATAAGGATCCCAAAGATACACCACGCTGCAGTTCTAATTTTCAAACTCATGTTAATACAAAAATTATATCCAAAAGACCCACAACAACAAGAGTTATTTCTGCTCATCTGAAAAGATTAGGTGTAGGTTGTTAAAAGTAGACATGAATCAGATCAACAGAAAAAGTAACTAGGTATAATTGTGGTGGTTTGTAAGTATCTCTGGTACTTCAGTGCTGTCACTATACATGGAAAAGGCATTTGACAGAGTTAGTTTTACCAGTTGTACACTCTTAAAATTGGTTATATCACTGAATTTCTTAACAGAATTGCTATTGTTGCTCAGAATCAAACATCTCATGCTATCACCAATTGACATGGCTCAGTCGTCTACAATTTAATTTACCTTGAGGTGGGTGGCAGGGTATCCTTCTGATTCCCTTTTTATTCAACCTTGAGCTAAAAGCCCTGGCTTGTGCTATCAGACAACACCCTAAGATTCAGGATATTAAGACAGGAGGGAGAGAAAACACAAGCATAGCCTGGACATGATTAAAACATATTTTAATAAAATCATACCAGTTATAGTGGCAGATTTAAGTGGATGGCAGGCACTAAAACTGCCATTATAATGAAAAGTACTTATAATGAGATAAATATAATGAGATATAATTAAATATGAAATTCTTCTATCTAGAATTATCTAGTAATTCATAAGAAACTAGTTTTCTATTCTGCCAACCATTTAAAAGTTAGATAAAATATTTAAGAAAGATTACAGGTGGCATATATTACCAATAACAGCTATCTGTTAAATAACCCTTTGGTCCACAAAAATGTAAGTCAAATAAATATCTTTAATACGCCACAAGATTTATTTTTATTTTTCTGCTACACCTTTAAAATATGTAATTTCTATTAATTATCAGAGATAATTTTTAAACAGAAAATTAAATGGGGGAGGGACCGTCCTAATCAACAATGATCTCCCCTGAAGAGATTATTCACATTGGCCTCAGTGTTTAGTATTTCATCTTCATATAAAGGCTGCAATATATAGAAAAATGACTATCTGGAAGAGATTCAGCAGCAGCAGCAATACATCAACTTCTCAACATGGTCAGTTCTGTGGATTCTTAAATACAGAGGCTGGAGTCTTAAACAGACAAGACAGATATTTCCACAAATCTGAAAAATATCCAAGGTTTTCAGAAAAGTATGAAGTCTTAAAAAATAAACCACTGGGGAGTTAACCTCCCCCCTAATAATAGAAGCAGCACAAATTCCCTGTGTGTCAGTTGGCAGACCACAACAACAGTATTGCCAGTTGTGACCTTAGTTTGTCAGTAAAAGGCAGGGGGAAGGGCACGGCCCTTTCCAGGGCTATTTTGGCCTTTGGTGGAGGATTCATAGGGTCAGACCTGGCAGCAACCACTGGTCAACTTGCTACAATGCAAGTTCCATGACTCACCCAGGCCAAGCTGCTCACTATTGTTCAACAACAGCAACCACAAGAAAGTCAGTATGAAGAAGTGGTTAATGTTTCAAACTAGGATATGGGAAGCCCAGGTTTAAACTCCCACTCTCTCACAGAAACTTATTGGGTGACCTTGGGCCAGTCACATACTCTCAGCCTAACTTACCTCATAGGCTTGTTGTGAGAATAAAATGGAGTAAGCTGGAGATGGGGTTGCAGATAAAGGGTAATTTAGCTGGTGGTTGGAAAGGAGAGAAGGAAGCAGGGAAAGGTGAGGATATGATATAGGGGTTGTCAGGAGGATGGAAAGATGATATAGTGTGAAGGAGATACAGGGGAAAACAATATGCCCCTTGCAAGTCATTGTGAGTTCCCCACTGTGCAACTGGGCCTGTGGCCAGCACTGCACAGCAGGGCCATAGTTTTCACAGTAAAGACTGCCAGGGGAGAGAAGGAGGGAAAGCTTAAGACAGAGGAAGATAAATGTAGGTTGGCTGGTGGGTGGGAAGGTGAGAGTGAAGCGGGAAAAAGAGAAAGGCTATGAGGGTTTTCAGGGACGGGAAAGAGGAATGAGGGAGGGAAAATGAGATGCCCCCCTGGTACCTGGTATGTATCTTCCCATGGTCCCATTGGTGGATGCTTATATCCAAAGACTGGAGCTGTAAACAGACAAAACAGATCTTTTGACAAACCTGAACATACCTTCAAGATTGCAGAAAAATCTGAAATCTTAAAACAAAAATATACTGGAAAAGGGTTTTGGAAAAAAAATAATAATAGAAGAAATGGATGCTATCTGAGATCTCAGTGGCCATTGTGGGTGGTATTAGGTAACCACAGTTGCTAGCCTTCAAACCTTGGTTTTTGTCAGTGAAGGACAGGGGAGGGCAAGCTGTTTTCCAGAGCTATTTTAGCCTCCAATCTATCCCCCATCCGCAATCCCCTTCCTCCTGACCTAGAGGGAAGCCTCTTTGAAGGCACAGCAGTAACCACCAGGCAATTTGCTACCATATATTTTTTGCAACTCACCTAGGTGCCATGGTGAGTTGATGAGATGCCACACAACTTGCCTTAGCAACTTGGCCCCACAGACTTTTGCAAACTGGCCAAACTTTTCCCAGGAACATGTTGTCCAACGGAGAGACTTTCAGCCACTCTCTCTCTCAGCCTAATCTACTTCAAAGAATTGTGATGATAAAATGGAGGAGAGAACAACGATACAAGCTGCTTTGGGTCCCCATTGGGGGGAAAGGTGGAGTATAAATAATAAATAAACTGGGAGGGAGGCAGATAGAAGAAAGGTTGGTTGGTGAGTGGAAAGGAACAAAGGAAACAGGGAAAGGGGAGATAAGAAGAAATCATGTGGGGAATGGGATACAGAAGAAAGCAAATGACCCCTTTGAGTTCAGTTCCCTAGTGTGGCACAATCCCATGTTAATGTTAAGATGCAAACGTTGTATTTTGGAAAGCCTTCAGAAATTATAGTAACACGTAAAAATGTGGCTAGTGGCAATATATGAAAGATTTAAATCTGACAATGCAATCTTAAACCGTTATGATTTTTTAAATCACTTCAAGTCATTCAGCTTAGAATGGTGTAACTGTGTTCCAAATTGCACTGTAAATACAGTAAATCTAAATATTGCTCACCATCAAAGAAAAAAAGAACTGGTATTTGTAGTTTTGAAATCTATTCATGAAAAAATAATCAGCTGACTCTTTTATAATCACAGAGACTCCACTCCAGGGGAACTAATGTGAAATCTTTTAAAGCTAGTTAAATATTCCAACAATTTATAGATTTTAATAGGTGGTAGCTCAGAAGCTCTAACAATAAACTCAGGCTTATTTGCAGATAAATGTAATTTGCCACAGCAAAAATAAACAGGCGTCTAGTGCCATTTTAAAGGAAAGTGACTTTATTCCGTCAGAATTTCGAGGACCGGTAGAACCGGGCCCCAGACTCCGAAGTTTTTGCTGAAGAAACGTGTTGTTGGTTATTAAGGTGCCTGGCTAGACTTCTGTTCGTTTTGATAAACAATGAAGAGATTCAATTAATTAAACTTATGGACGAAGATGATACTCTCTATCCAGCAAAAAAAAAACAGATGAGAAATTACAATTAATTCAATTTAAGATTATTTTGTAGCGATCAAAGTACTCCTCTGAATTAATGAGTATTTCGCATGCTTACACGTCGCTAGACAACAGGATGTCTCTAGAAGAGGGCTAGGGCAACTAATTCATCGCAAACCAGGCGAAGTCGACAGGGCGGTGCCCGTCTAGAAAGCTGCCAGAAAGGGCGGTGGGGGTGGGGAAAGCTGCCGGAAAGGGCGGTGGCGGGTGGACTTTGAGTTTGCTCGGAGCTATGAAAAGCGGCTGAGTAGCGCTGCTTACGCACTGGCTTCTTGTTCTGCTAAGATGGCTGTGTCGTCGTTGTCGGGGCTAGCTGGGCTGCTGCTGCGGCCGCTGGGGGCCGCGGAGCCCATAGATCTGGGCTCGTTTCTGGGGCGGGTGCTACTGGTTTCCAACGTGGCCTCGCTTTGAGGCACAACGAGCCGGGACTTTACCCAGTTCCACGAGCTGCAGCGGGTCTTTGGGGCCCGCGGGTTTACAGTGCTCGCCTTCCCGTGCAACCAGTTCGGCCACCAGGTACTGTAACCGCAGGCAGAGGGGAGTCCTGCCCTTTGTTTCCTTAACCGGGGTGGTGTTGCGCGGGAAACATCCCTTGAAGCCTTGGAGAAGCCGGCTCCCAACATAACCTGCAACTGCCCTTAACACATTTAAGTGTTGCCGGGACCCAACCGTGGCCGTGCAGGTCTGCCGATGGCTACTCGCGTGGAGTGGGACCGGGGAAGTGCGCTTAGAAGTATTCTCCAGTTTTAATGTTAATAACAGAGCTCATGTGAGGCCTTTATTTAAAGCGGGGGGGGGGGGGGCTGTTGCGTAGCTGAACACACGGTAAGCTGTTTGTACGCTTTTTAAGTCTACTTTTCTTAACTGAAGCCATCCACGCTGGAATTTGAAACGTGAGTTGCTGCCTCTTTTTCCAGGCAGGCATCCTATGCCATTTTAACATTCTTTTCTTATTATAGAGGCACTATGAAAGAGAAAGCTTTCCTTTTGTATTTTCTTTGTATTATGTACCTCTAAAGACGGGGGGGGGGGGTGCTTTTCCAGGGAAAACGGCCCTTAATTCTTAAGCAGAATTTAAACAGGATCCATTTAAAGAAATAATGTCTCCTGTTTTCTTCCAATGACATATTATCCAAAGTCAATGGAAAGAGAAGAAAAAGCTGCCGGAATACTTCAGCAGAAAGATTCCAGTACTGATATTCCACGTAGTGCATGCAATGGTTTCTTTGTGCTGGTTTAATGCCCTGCTTTCTCGTCCTTTCCATATGCCTTTGTAGCCCAGCGAAACTCTTCTAAATTATCTTTCCCAGTAGGAGAATTGGGGGTGATTGAAGTCAGGAAATAAAAGGAACCCTTGTGGCTTGTCAAGCAATTATGAAATTGGTTCAGAAAAGAAAACGTTCAAGGTATTGTAGTTTTCAAGGTAACATAATTTATCATAAACCCAACAACTTTGCTACATAATAACTGCTGTGAACATATCACCATTTATAGAGACAGGATCTTCAGTGCCCTTCAGAAAGGGCACTCTGAACAAAGGCAAATCCTAACAAGTGGTGCGCAGTAGCACAAGGCAAAGAGCAGATCCAAAATGTTACCTTAAAGATGTACAAAGCTTTCTTTTTGCAGTACCCTCAATCAGTCTCCAGGCTTTCTTCTCACCTGCTGCTCTCCAGACTGATTCTAGAGAAGAGTTTTAAACACTATTTTAACCACTTGACAAGCCTTTTCCTTGTAATATCTCCTGAAAAGGAATATGCATCTTCTGCCTCAGTTAAAAAAAAAAAAGTAGCTCCCTCAGTTGAGCTCTAGGTCTTATCTCTCCTGGTGCAGCCTAGGCTGACTGAGGGGCAGGGCTGTTGCTGTTGATAATACAGGAGCAACTTTAATGCTCGTGACTTCTTGCCCCTAGACCCTAAATTCTAAACCTAGTATAGAAGTAAAATAACGTTAAAGAATGAATGGCATGGGTTACACCTTCATTTTCTCTTTTTGAGTTCCCTTCTCTGTCCTCTTTAGCCCTCCTCACACTCCCTGCTTCCTTAGTCTTCCTTTGTCACCTCTCATCTTCCTTCCTTCCTCTTTCATCCCAGTCCTCTCTTTCATCCCAGTCCCAAGCTGCATGTGGCTTCAAAATATGCTAAAAGTGATGGGAAGATGGTGAGATTGTAATGCTGAGAGTGTAGGGAAATAACCCGAGCTCACAGCTTGGTTCTATTTCTCTTGGTTAAGGGCATGTGTTTGTTTGAAGCTTTCTGGTCATAACAGCTCCACCACTAGCAAAAATGGAGGTGAGAGGCACCTCTGCTACAGGAAGTGAAAGTAAATGTGAGAAGAACTCCATGAAATGGAGGAGGAAGAGGAAAATGGAAGGTTTACACTTCCTTAAGTGCCTCCTGGCTGGTCTCCTATTGGTGGGGGTGGGGGTGGGGGTGGGGGTAATGCAACCCCCTGCTCTGGTTCCCACCACCAGTTAATCTTACCATCTTACCTGGTTACCTCCTCCACTCCATGGGGTGTGTTGGTTGGGGTCAAGAAAGCGTTTTTGCCATTTTGGGGTGATATTTTACTGAATTGAATTGTTTGTACTTAAGATTTAACTGTAGTTTTAACATTTGCTGTATCTGCTCTGAGCCCATTCGTGGGGAGGGCAGAATATAAATGGAATCAATCAATCACTCTTAACCACAGCCATGAAACCAACCTCATGTTCCTTGCATTTATGCATGTACTCCCCTCCCTAGTAGAATTCATTGGCATATGAAGTCCACAGTATTGGCTTCAACAGCACATCTCTATCAGAGTACTTGATTTTGCAAATACTTGTAGATGGTAACGAAAAACACTCTCTGCAATTTATTTCAGTTGGATAGATAAATATTTAGTATTTATACTAAATATCAAGTATACTAAGTATAAAGTTTTCTTGGACCCTCACTGAAAAATTAGAAATCTTCCATTTTACCCATCTAATGTTTTACTTGACTGAAACTTTATTTTAAAAATATGTATGGGGAAGGGAATTGCGAAAAAGTAACACGTCCCATGTATGCCTGAATATAATTAAATAGTTGATTCTTCCTTCTCCCAGAGAAACAGAAATACAAAACACCCCACCACCACAGCAGCCAGTTTGTAGTGGTGCCCAGATCCTTTTTCAGATTCCAAGAAGACCTGCAGGCTAGGGAGAAGGGTGCTTAACAAGCAGCTCTAGTCATGTAGCTGTTCTGCTAGAACCCTCCGTATTTCCCCTCCCTGCTCAACCAACTAAGCTGCTGCATGCTGTCTCCTTCCCTGCCTTGTGAAAAGCTGCTTTGTTCTTCCTCTTGTGCCTTCACTTTGGGAGTGAGATTACCCATCTCTGTAGATCTTCAGTAGTGTGAGATGTTTTCCTTAAGTGAGGCAAGCCTTTGCGCTGTACAAGCTATTACTTAAGGAATTGGTAAGGAGAGCAAGAGAGTTAACAAATGTATAGACTTGAATTTCCTATACTACTAATTCTGTAGGAACAAAGTGGGAGGCAAGCCACTATCATTAATATTGGTTTTTCAGTAGCACTTAGAGTGATGACAGCCTTCCAAACCCAGAAATTGAAAAAAAAATTTTTTTTGCTTTTAATACTTATTTTAGTTTGTTAAAATTTGTAAGGTTTGAAAATCTTGAGTTTCAACCAAATAGTTGGTTCAGAAAGTTTTCACTTCACCCTTTTTATTTTGTGGGACTGATAAGTAAAACACTTTGTACTTCGTTGCTGTCAAAATGGAAAGGTCTTGCTTGAGGAGTAGGGGAGTTGGATTAAATGAGTTGCTACCCTTTTGCTTGATGGTGGCTGGAGTTCAAAGGGTCAAAATCAAGTCTTGGCAAAGTGCAAATTGAGTTGGTTGCCGGTGCAAATATTTGCTTGATCAAAATCAACCAGGGCTCCCTGGAACTGCAGCTTCCTACTAAACCTAAAAGGAGGATGTTTGGAGGATTTTCTGCTGGGAAAAATATGCTGTAGTCACTTATGAAACCACTAGATTGTGGGCTAGGAAGCTGGAAGGAGTCAAGTCTGTAAGGAACAGATGTAGTTATGTATTTCAGCTTTTATTACAGCAATAAGATTTTGTGAACAACAAATTCAGTTTTATGGAACTGAAATACCTAGAGTAACATTACAATATAGGCTGATAAAAATGACCTAGTTTGAGGTTTGCTGACTTTTCAAGGCTTAAAAATAGGAAAAACAACTGGTGGTTATTATTGTCCTCCCTCCTGTCTTCTACTGCTGCTTCTGGGCATAAGTAACATTTTGGTGTGGAGATTGCTGTTGAGAAGCACTTTAAGAAAGTTTTTGATAACAGAAAAGCATTTAACTGAATAATTGTTAGATAGTAGCTTCTAGCATCCATTTATCTAATAAGGGCTTATTCTGCACATGTTGGATAATGCACGTTCAATGCACTTGATCAGTTGTTTGAGGTGGATTTTTTGTTCCGCACGCAAAAAAATCTGTTCCAAATGATCTATAAAGAGGATTGGAAGTGCATTATCCAACATGTGCGGAATCACCCATGGTATGGGTGATGTATGGATAAATTTTTTTCTGTTGGGCACATGAAATTTGCATCCAAGTATTCTATAGCAGAATATCATCCAAAATTGATAGGCCAGTTTTCCTCCATGTATTTGTTGAACTAAACTAGATAACTGTAATAACAAGTAGCACTTAAATACCTTGAAGGTATCTGCAAGAAAAAAACCCTTTCTATTATCTCCATTTTGGTACACTTATTACTGAAGACCAGATTAAGTTCTCGGTGCAACCAAAGACAAAATTTAATCAAGTGGGCAATCTGTTAAATGATTCTGTGATCATTATGCTTGCTACGTCTTGTGTAGTGTTAACTGGATTAAGCCTGTATCTTCTATGCCCTTTTACAGGAGAATGCCACTAACGAAGAGATCCTGAATTCATTAAAGTTTGTCCGCCCAGGCAATTTGTATGAGCCTAATTTCCCTGTGTTTGAGAAATGCGAGGTGAATGGAGCAAATGCGCACCCACTTTTCTCATTCTTGAAGGAAGTACTGCCTTTCCCACATGATGACCCAGTCTCACTCATGACCAACCCACAGCATATCATCTGGTCTCCTGTATCCCGCAGTGACATCGCATGGAATTTTGAGAAGTTCCTCATAGGTCCTGACGGTGTGCCTTTCAAACGGTACAGCAGGCGGTTTGAAACTATCAAGATTCAGAGTGATATTGAAAAGCTTCTTCAGCAAGTTCCATAGAATCAATCAGACTGTTCTGAAATTTCTTCTTGTGATAAAGAGCTTCATAGCAATATCTGCCTAAGTCTTGGGATGGCTTTACATGTTGTAGCTTTAATAGATGCACATTCAAAATCTGCATTGCTTATACCTGTCAGGACCAAAGTACAGACATCAGTTTTAAGTTAATGTATACCACAGAATCTTGTGCCGGGGAGCCACATTATGTGGCTGTCCAATATGTTTTTCTGTGGTATGCACATTTAATTTGAAACATTATAGATTAATGCATATACAATGGAGGTCTTGTATTGCTGTAATGTGTGAAGTGGCCCTCAACTCTTCCAGACTCTGTCCTTTCTCTGCATTGCCTATTTTTTTTTATTATTTTCTGATTGCTTACTCTGGTAGTAAGGTTCTATTCACTGATCAAAATTTTATTAATGATGGTGCTTCTTCTAAACATTTGAAAAGCACTTGATATGCCTGTAAAATTTTGTGTGTGACATAGTAAATCGCTCCAGGGAAAAGAGTGTGGAATTTAAACAGTTTGATGTGAAAGCTCTAATAAAATGCTGGCAATACTGATAGATTTGTCTTTATAAAAAGCTGGGTCACTTTGGACAGTAACTCGTGACTTGAATCTCAAACTATATTCACATAATTGTCCTTTTTGCAACTTTACCTCACAATGCATTGTAACTTAACGTACTCCCAGGGAGCTAGTTGAACCAAGTACAGTATTTATATCAGTGGAGTCTAACTCATGAGAAACCAAGCTAATTAGTAGTCTATATGTACCCCTTTAATACAGTGCTTTCTACACTTACTAATCAACACCTACAAGTATGAGAAATGTAGTAAAATTATAACATTTTTTCACAAAACTTTCTATCCTAGGGCAAAATGAGGAATAAGATTTCTGGTTAAGTGGTTTGGCTGCAAATCAGCACTTTACTGGTTCGAATCCCACTACTGCCATGAGCTCAGTAGGTGGCCTTGAGTAAGCTGCTACTCTCAGCCCCAGCTGAGAACACCATCCTTTTGAAAATAAGTTGTGCTCAGTGAATCCTAATGTCTTTAGGATAGCAGTCTTCATTGTGTAAGTCTGACAGTCCAGACTTTACATAGATAAGTGACCTTATCCTGAGTTCAACGAAACTAAGAACAGAGATTAAATGCTCCTGTAAGCTTGCAGAGAGACACTGCTGCCTTATTTGGCTCAAACCAACTCAGTGTGAAATAAGCAGCAAACAATTCTATAAGCAGTTTATAATGCTGTAACTTCCATAGAAGACAAATTCATTCCCAACAGAGTGCTAAGGAAAACTTTTCCTTAATTCCTTTTTTCCAATAATTCTAGAACTAGAATGTGCCCTCCCCCTCAATTCATGTCTTCCAGTCTCATTACTGAATATAGCTGAAGAAAAAACTAAATGAAATTCTAACAAGCTACATTTCAACTGATCAAAGTAGATTCAAGAGAAATAAAAAATAGCAAGAGAATGAATAATTCGTTTAATAGATAACCAAGGACAGAAATTCAAAGTAGCTACAAGTGCAGACATGTTGAATATATATATTTCCCTCCTCCCACCCTCTGTTTCCCTAAATCACCTTTTCTTCAAACTTCTGCATTCCATTCTCATATTTGTAGACACTTGACCAATGTGGCAATTGTACTGTTTGTACTCCTTTTTTTGTTAGATTTTTTAATTTTAAGAATATAGTATAGTGTTATAATAAAGGAATGAGAACAGCTTTTATGCAGTTAGAAAGTAAACAGAGGTTGCTAAAATGCACAGCTATGTACATTGTGCTAATATCCTGTTTACTGTAATATCTGCTAAGCTTGCCACATCATGCTTATGTCCCTCTGGAGACATATTCCCCTTCAACTGTATCCCTCCCCAACCAACAGTAAACTGAGCAGTTTGTAGGACTATTTAAACACATTCCTTTATACTTGATGGCTAGACAGTTCGATCAACTGAAAGCCAGGACTCATAGCAGCTGTTTGCTGTGATTATATGCCACTGTTTCAAAGACTGCAGAATGCTTTTACTTAGTTTTTTTCCCCAATGGTTGAATTATCTGATATAGAAGTAAATTGGTAAAACCTCTTAATTTTTCCCTGCAAATGTACATTCTCTAGGCTTCAGGAAGTTTATAACCACAGTAAGTACTCTGAGGTATTCTCCAAAGCTGACTTTTTCTACATATACACATGGCCTTTCACCACCAGCAGGGGCTATAGACTGCAGAAAATGACAGTACTATCACATGCAATCTATTGCATTCCAATCTTTTTATGAATAATTTTTACAGCATTCTTTTAAGAAATACACAAACGTTTCCATGGCCACACTACACCGCACGGTAGCTGAAACTGCATACCACGTGGAGGGAAATGGAATGTGGAAGCTGTTAAAAGAGAGATGAAAATGCAGAAAATCTGGACTCCTAACACACAAGCATAATTAAGGGTGGGGCATAACAGTGCCAGAGCAAAAGTGACATGAACTTAGTAAGGGAGATACAGGAATATGGTGAGATGAATATAGTGGATGGGGAAGGAGCCTGATTATGGTGATTCACAAGGATTTCAAACTTATTTTGGCATTGAATTTATCAGCATTTGTACAGAGTACAAAAGTGTTTACTGTACGTAGCCAAAGGTCATAACACTGTTAAAACTGGAAAAAATAAAATACCAACACTAAAATAACCAGGTCTGAGAATTCTCACATTTAAACATGATGCCCTTCATGTATTTGTTTTGATTGCGTGAAAGGCAAAACCATTTTGAATAAAGAGCCTTGCACCATTTTAAAGACTTAACAGGTTTATCCGCTTTGTGCAAGGCACGATGTTAGCTGTAGTCCCCAAAAGCTCACTTCATGTCTCGCACAAAGTGTTTTTAACTGGGCGGCATGTACAGCACACGTCTCTGCTGACGACAGTAGTTCATCCACCTGACAAAGTAGGATCTGGCTCGTGAAAGTTTGTGACATTATTCAGTTCGCCTTTAAAGTTCCACAAGATGCTGCCTGGTTGCTGCAAATGGACAGAGTCATAGACCCTTCGAACAGATTCAATTATATCATTTTCTTGTAAGATAAGCAATATAATAAAGCAGGAACCCATTGGCACTTTAGAGACTAACACGATTTCTGACTCATTTGAAGTTTATGGTGGAACAAATTCTGTTCATCTTTAAAGTGGCGCTGGACTCCTGATTTATTCTTTTAAAACGGCTCTTCGTCTGCAACTGATAAGCAACGTAGCGCATGTTTCCTAAATACCCAGAAAAGGCTTTATGGGAGAAATGAGTTTTAAGGAGGAATGTCAAAAGAGAAGAAAGCTATGGCAGCATAACAGCCCTGCTTTAAAAAAAAAAAACCTCAAACACCTTGGCAAACGCAGATTCTTTCTTCTCTTGTGAATGAATCTGCAACGAAACGGGTGAAACATCGTCACGGAGTTTGAGAGAATACGAGCCGTTCCCAGACGTCCAACGGAGAGCAGGACCACAAGTGACAAAAGGCACAGATTGGACACTTGTCAGCTTCCCTCAAGTTTTGATGGGAAATGTAGGCAGCTTGGCGGAATGTTGGACAAGTGACAGTTGAAAAGTCCATTGGACAGCAGTCAGAGAGCGAAGCTGCGAGACCAGGATGCCTACATTTCCCATCAAAACTTGAGGGAAGCTGACAAGTATCCAATCTGTGCCTTTTGTCACTTGTGATTCTGCTCGGAGACGCGCATTCCTGCCACTGAAACGGCTGCCCGTCTCTTCAGCGCAAGAGGCTTCTGCCTGCCACGGTCCTTAGCCGCGTAGGTTACGCTCCCGATCTACGTCCACGGCGAGCGAGCCAGAACACCCATCGCGCTTGCGCAGTGTCGTTCCACGCGCACGACCGGCTGAGGGAGGATATCCGCGGTTGGGGACGGCAGGACGCGCGAACTGTCATGGCGGCTGCTGAAGCACGGATAGAGGGCGGAGGTGCCATTGCCGGCCTGAGGCCCGACGCCGGGATGCAGCGGGCAGAGCTCTTGCCGCTTCTGGGGGCAGCACTGAAGCCGGGGGAGTCCTGGTGAGAAGAAAACGGGAGTGGTGGCCGCGCGAAGAGCGAGCTCGGAGAGGCCGGATGACAGGTCTCCCTTGGGTATCAGGTTGAGGGCCGGGCCGCGCGCCTTGTAGGCGACTTCCCTGGCCTTGTTTTTAGCCTTCTAATGTGACTGAGAAGAATCGGGGGCGGGGAGGCGTATGGGCTCTTCTGTGCCGGGTCGTAGGACTTCTCTGTGCCGCTGCTGAGTCACTGTATTGCCCCGCCCCTTCTAGTAGGCTTGTTAACGATCCCCCCCCCTCCTTGCTTGGCTGTAGGTTCCTGATTGACAGCCGGTGGTTCAAGCAGTGGAAGAAATATGTGGGCTTTGACAGTTGGGACCTATACAGCGTTGGAGAGCCTAATCTCTTCCCAGGACCGATTGACAACTCTGGGCTTTTTGCAGGTAACAGGTCCAAGGGGGTAGTTGGAGTAATTGCTGGAACTTAAGAGTCAGACGTGTAAAAAGTTGTGGAAGGAAACTAACCTGTGTGTTACCTGTAGAACATGATCTTAATGTGGGTGTATGCTTCCCTTTGCAGCTGTTATTTCTCAACTCTTAAGTGAAGGTTGGTTCTCCCCTATAATTCTGTGCAATGGAAAATGCATATGATTGGTCTCTGGTATGATTGCCACAGCTGGCATTGGTGAAGACATTCCACACTAAATTAGTGTCTCATTCATAGCTTTCCACACCCTTCCCTGTGGTTTTCTCACCTAACATCTATCCAGGCAACTGGAAGAATGCCTGGGACTCAGAACAGATTTTGGGTCTTTCTGTAAATGAGAACTGAGGGAGGACTAACCAGATGGAACTTTTCATCAGATGTTTGCTGTTGCTTGGTGTATAGCATGTGTGTGTCCAAGAACTGCAGATAATTATATATATGCTAATGATATTTTCATATTTGAAAAAAAACCCCTCTGGAACTCTAGCTTTATACTAGTTTTCTTGGCTCAGTGCTGGTTCAGGTGTGTTGGAATCTACTGAAACTCAGTACCAAGGCACCCTCCCTCTTTCCCCCCATCTTGAATGAAGATGTAGTTGTTCTGCTCCATCTGAGAAATCTCTAGAAAGATTGTCTGCCACTATGAGAAACTTCTGTTTTCTCTTCATGTTTGTGCATCAAAGTCTTCGGGTCACAGTGATGCAGACTTGGTTTTTCATACTGAAACAACAAAATGAGTAAATAATCAAGAAGCTGTGTTATGTTTTGACTGTAATGGAGTAGCAAGCTTTGGATTACAAATGTGTGAATTGAGGTGCTTCGAGCAAAGGACATAATTGGTATGTGTGTGTTAGTTTTAATGGCTTTTAAGATGGTATTTTAATTAATGTGTTTTAAACTTGTTAGTGATCTTGGCGACCCTATGAAGGCAGAAAGGTTGGGTAAAAATCTTGTTAATAAATAAAAATAAATAATAAGTGCTGAATTAGGTGAGCTTCGGTCAGGTTGGTTTGTCAGTCATTGTTTCAAAACCTTGTATCAGTTAGTATATTCTTTGGGAAAAGCACAGTGTAATGATTAGATTGTTGGTCCAGAATCTGGGAGAGTCAGATTCAAATCCCCACTCTGTCATGGAAGCGTATTAGGTGATCTTGGGCCAGTCACACACACTCAACCTAACCTACTTCATAGGTTGTTGTGAGAATAAAATGCAAGAAAAGAGAACTGTGTAAGCCACAGGGTCCCTGTTGGGGATAAAGGCAGGATGTAAATAAATAATACTTCCCCCCTAACTTTTGAATTGATAATGGTTAAAGTTACAGCAATAGTGCTGTTTAAAACAGACAACAAAATGGACAACTGGACAACAAAAATGTTTTGGGCTAGTGCTGTATTTAATGGCATC
This sequence comes from Eublepharis macularius, assembly GCF_028583425.1. Classification (NCBI taxonomy): domain Eukaryota; kingdom Metazoa; phylum Chordata; class Lepidosauria; order Squamata; family Eublepharidae; genus Eublepharis; species Eublepharis macularius. Next base: position 94,873,821 of record NC_072793.1, on the reverse strand, counting down.
TGTGCATGACTAAGTTCGTATTGTTTAATAAAAATCCATTATCTGTTGGAATCTGGAGAGATTGAGCCTTCCTCCCTGCCAGCTTCAAAGAAAAAGAGAAAGTAGACCAGAGGAAAGGAACCTCTCTCACACAGGTAGGAGTTGTTCAAGTATTCCTGTGGTTCCAAAAGCCTTTTCTTAAAATATTTGTTTAGAAAACTTCTATGCCGCCTCTCTAGGAAATCTTCTTGAGGCTGCTTAAAAATAAAACACAATAAAAATATAAAACACCATAAGATATTAATTAAAACCTAGCATTACAAAACTAGTCAAAGCGTAAAAACATAAACATTAAGTGGCTTAAAATAAGGCTCATGCAGTTCTCAAAGTAGAAGCAGACTATAAGAGCAATGTTAAAAATCAACCCCTAGTTAAAAGCCTGGGTAAAAATCAACTGCTTAGTCTGGTGTCTAAAAAAGAGCAGCATAGGGCAGCAGGCAATCCTTAAAGGGAAAATCATTCCACAGGTGTCACTGCTGAAAAAGCCCTGCCTCTGGTCACTGCCCACCTTGCCTCGGAGCAGGACTAGTGAGGAAGATGCTGGCTGACTAGAAGGTGGCCCTTTCAGTCCCCTGCCCCCAGCCATTTAGGGCTTTAAAGGTAAGAACCAGCACTTTAAATTGCACCTAGAAACAGGTATGCATATGGGAACAGGCACTGACAACAAAAAGAAGTGGAGGTCAGTGTGAAATCAGTGGCAGAATGCTTTTCTGCCACTGTAGCAAAACCAGCAACTTTTCCTGCCCAGCAAGGTAAGCAATTTCATAAGGGAATTTTAGTAGGAACTGCAAAACAAGCTTGAGAAAGCTCTGTGATTTTTTTTACAGGCCGTGTGCATCACAAAAATAGTTTAAAGAAGCACCTGTGGAGTAGCCTTTGTAAGAATGGTAAAAGATTATTGTTGGGCATCTAGTAATGTTTAGAGATGCATACAGTTATTGAAATTGCATAATGTATAAGCAAAAAACCTCTTTGAAGCAGCTACCATGAATTAAGTGAACCAGAGCATTTCCTTGCCATATTTGAATTTGTATTCTTTAAATAAAAGTCCTGTTTCTGAAATAAAAGGACAATGTGTCTCTTTTATGACATCTCTTCTGGCACAAGTTTCTTTGTTGTAATCTGAGGAGTTTTCATGGTTTATCCATTTTGAGGAGATGACCAGTAACTGCCAATTTGGCAGTTAAAACCAAGCTGCTGATTTATTTATTTACTTTATAGCCTGGTTTTCTCACTGAGACTCAAGGCGGAGTACAGAGTTTTAAAAAACAACGCAATCATTACAGCATACATCATCAAAAACAGCACTTGTTTTAATAATTTATTTTGAGCGAGGGAATGCAAGAAACTGCTGATGAACTAACAGTGCAATCCTAAACAGAGTTACACCCTTCTAAATCCATTGGCTTCAGTGGATTTAAAAGTATGTAACTCTGATTAGGATTACATCATAAGTCAACTGATGAACTTTTGTTTAGAGTATTCAGTTTGATGGACAACTCTTGTAACCATATGTATGGAAATTTTCAAAAGTGTCTGAATTCACCTGGCATTTTAAAACATTTGTTTGAGATGTAAGTAAGATTCTTGAATTTTATGAAGAGTTTTCTTCTTCAGTATCTCTTTCTTTCCCTTTTTTAGATTCAGAAGCTCAAACATTGAAAGAGCACCTAATTGATGAGCTGGATTATGTGTTGGTTCCAACTGAAGCCTGGAATAAATTAGTAAACTGGTATGGCTGTATAGAGGGACAACAGCCAGTTGTTAGAAAAGTAAGTGTTCATGATCCTTAAGTGATTTAGCCTGCCTATATAAGGCCTCTTTCTCCAGCCACCCTGTGTATGTTGCTTTGAGCTCACCAGAGTAAAGATAAGACATAAAAGTAGGTGACATGATGGTAATTCCTTTAGGTATATTGTATCATGTTGAAGAACAGCTAACACAAAATATGTCTCTTCAGAACAGTGTAGTGTACTGTAATGTCCTGAAGCTTCAGGGAGGCTTCCCAGAACAATCCTGTTAGCTAACAGGGAATTGAGAGGGGGGTGAGCGTTTATTATGCTGCTTAGATATTAAAATAGACTTTATGCTGAAGTCAGATGTGCTAAAGGCCTGTTCACATGTGACATTCTTGTGGCACTGATTTCTAAGCAGTTGTTTGTGCTGCAAAATAAACACAATGACTGCAGAAGATGATTTATGTGTTTTTCCAGACATGAACACTAGGGAAAACATTGTCACATTATAATAACAGTATGATATATTTCAGGGACCCCCAACCTTTTTCAGCCTGCAGGCACCTTCAGAATTCTGACAGAGAAAGGTGGGCACAACCACAAAATGGCTGCAACAGGAGGTGAAGCCAACCACAATGGCAGGGAATTATGTTATGCATAGCTCTAATAGTAACTCTTCACTTTTCAAGCAGAAGTTCTGTTTAACAAGATGAACATACTGTTTTAAAATATTTTCTTCCATATACACAGCTTGTCATCAGTCGTGAAGTGAAGATGCTTGTGCTGTGGTAGCAGCTGGTACCAGAGCAGGTTTTTAAAAACTCTGTACATCCAGTCGAATTTCCAGTGGCCAGTCATAAGCCCTGCTAGCCCTGCCCACATTCTGAAAATATATGGCAGGCTCCAGAAAAGGTGTCCACAGGTGCTGCGGCACACACAGCACCACATTAGGGACCCCTGATATAGTATGTGTAAAATATATAGTGGGGGAGTTACATAAAGAAAGATGACTGTTCCTTTGATTCCTGATACAAAACTGTACCCAGTTTGAATTGTCTCTGTGCACAAGAAAATATTGAAGATATTTTGTTTTTAAAGCAACAGATATATAATGTGCTGTATAGGTCTTCAGACGTTGCTGTGCTTGTATGGAGTGGAGTAAATTTTTTGTCATATTCAATGGCTTAGGCATTGGTTTCTTTTAAGCAAAGTACTGAAAGCTTTTATAGCACTTCCCATCCAGCAGAGACAAAACACATAATTTTATAATTTACTTTTGTAGACTTAACCATGCTCTTCATTTAGAGCTGCTCTAGCGTAGTGGTTAAGTAGTTGGGCTGCAAATCAGCACTGTGCTTGCTCAGATCTCAATACTGCCATGAGCTCAGTAGGTGGCCTTGGGTAAGCCACTCCTCTCATCCCCAGCTGTATTGTGCAGAAAATAATAGCAATGATTGTTCACTGTCCTGAGTGGGCCACTGTCCTGAGTGTGTAATAAGTGCAGTTGTTATTATTTAGATTTGTACTGCTACGTTTAGCAGGTATTTTGCTAGAGTGATAACTTGTAACCTAGCCCTGAAGAAGATTCAGTAGGTTATGTAAATGTGCCAGAAGTACCATGGACCACATTGCGGGCCTCTAAAGGACCAGCGAAGTGTAAAACTGGAGGGAATCCTATCTTGGGGGTAAAAAAAGTATTATTTGATTACTAGGTCAAAATGTAACTTCAAGAGAAGCTGCAAAATGTGTTTGATGCTTCAGTATGCTGTTGTTCCAGAATGCCGCCCAACTTTCCAACATGGCTTAGGGAAGGCACTGAAAGGGTTACAGTGGAAAGGGGTACTTTGGAAGCCTGCAGCTTGAGAAAGAAAAATTTCCTGTAGTTGTGCAGTTAGCTAATGTGTTTTTATCCTGTCTAAAAGTTAAGACTGCAGTTTAACTCAGTGTGGCTGTAACTGGATTATCTAAAGTCCCATAGCTATTTGCTGAACTGCAGTTAGTGAAGGTTTCCCCCCCCCCCACTTACCTAATTAAGATACAAATACTTAGAAATAAGAGCTGGTTTGTTTAGATTGTGACAGTCTCATTAGCAATAAATAAATAAAGCTACCTGGACAGTTGCACCTGTTTTATAGGAAGTCTTTTCTTCATAGGTTGTGGAGTATGGTCTGTTTGTGAAGCACTGCAAAGTAGAGGTTTATCTTCTGGAGCTGAAACTGTGTCAGAACAGTGACCCTGGTAGTCTTGTGAGCTCTTATTTCAGCAAAGCAGACACTGTTGGTAAGTAATGCTTGTTAAATCTGTAGAACATTTTAGAATGCAGCCACTACATGAAATTTCCAAAAAATAAACAGGAATCTTGGAGCATCTTAGACATTTTTTTTAATCTTTAAGATGCAACAAGCCTCTATTTTGTTTTTGCTGCAATGCACTAGCATTTCTATCCTGCACTAGCATTTCTGCCCTGCTGGAATTTGTCCCATTCAGTAATTTGTTAGAGAACTAATTGGGTAAAATGTACTTTTCACCATTTTCCTCACTGTTTTCACATGCTAATGGAAATACCTAGTTCTCCATCTGTGAATCTGCACGTTTTTCTGATGTTGCTTTTATAAGCTCATAGCTATCATTTTTCCAAGGATTGGATACTGGATTTCAAATACTATCCATTCTGTTGAACAGTTCTAACTTTATACTTGGGTGAAGCAGCCTGGCCTGGGCCCCGGGGCCTGGGCCGTTTGGCTAATAAGCCTCAATTCTTCATGCTTGTTTACTTAATCTCTCCTCCTGTTGAGTGTGTGATGAAATGCTGCTTCACCCAAGTATCTGTGAGAGAATTTTCTGCATCAATTTATGAGTGTTGGGTTTACATTCTGTGAATGCTCACAGGTTAAGCTCAAACTGCCCTTTCAGCTAACCCCTGGCTTCTCAATTTCTTCTGAATCCCACACTGTATAGTTTAGCAGATTTAAAGTCATTAGTATGCTAATGAGGACAAGTGGCCTGTCAGTAGGTATGCAGTGGAGACCAGGGGAGTGTCAAAGTGACCAAAGGGTTCTAGTCTTTTCCCTTCCTGGTGAAGTTGCAGGAAGCTGGGGGGGCGGGGTTGATGGAGAGAGAGACTCCCTTTTGAAAAAGGAATGCAACCGTTCTTACAGGCTGACTTTGGTTGGGATCACATGGGAAGAGACTTTATCAGGCCTTTGAAGGAGACACACACTGGCACAAGGTCAGAAGAGAAGTGACAAGAAAGTAATTTCACATGATCAGAGCCTGAACTGCAAACCTGGAAATATTAAGATATTTCTGCCTGTCTCTTTAACATCATAGAGATAACTTGTAGACCTAAGAAAAGAGGATGCAGTTATACCTATTTAATTTTCTCTGTGTTGGGTGCTGTAGTCTTTTACTGATTAATTCTATCTTTTATTAGCTGTATTCATTGATTGCTTTTATTCTTTAAGATACTTCTTTTCCAAAATTGAAGTTCTTTGATCTTTGCAACCAAGAAAAAAGCATAATGCTTTGGTTCACATTTGTCAAGACACTAATAATAGAGTGCTTATATATTGCTCTTCTAGACAGATTAGTATCCGCTCAGAGTAGTGAACAAAGTCAATGTTAATATTATCCCTACAATACAGCTGGGGAGTTGGCACTGAAAGGAGTGGCTTACCCAAGGCTACTTGCTGAGCTCATGGCAGTAGTGGGATTTGAATCAGCAGAGTTCTGACTCATAGCCCAACCGTTTAACCACTATGCCTAGTTGAAAATATCTCTTATCGACTGAGGTTTCAAGAATTTTCACGCTACCTACATTGACTGAATTGTGATTTTTTTGAGAGAGAGCCTGGCTGCAGCCCTTTGAACTGGAATTCTGTTAGTGTCCTGCTGGTGGCAGTGGAAAGTGAATCCTATTAATTTATTTACTTCATTTAAAGTAAATAATTTCTTCCCAGTGGGGACCCAGAGTACTTGCCTCGTTTTCCTCTCCTCCATTTTACCCTCATGGAAATCCTGTGAGGTAGGTTAGGCTGAGAGGGACTAGCCCGAGAGTAACTAGTCCAGCAAACTTTCATGGCAGAATGGTCATTTGAACCTGGGACTCCTAGATAGTAGTCTGACACTCTAACCACTACCTTATAACCACTTTCTGAAAGAATGAGTGGGAGGAAGCTGGGAGAGATGGACTCTTTATTGTAGTGTGGCATGTTGAGATCCTGGCCAGCTGATTAAATCTCTCATTCCTGGTGGTAAAAATAAACACATGTGAGGTTGTTTTACTATAGAGTATAGGGCTGTAATTTAATACTTCTTGGTTTAAAAAGTCTTTGGTTTAACACCAGTTTACTGTGACATCCAAATTCTTTCACTTTTAACAAATTGGGCCTTTCTTTTCCCCTTTAATCACAATTCTAAAGCATGGTTTAATCTTGGTTGTTATGGATTGTAGTTTAGAGCTTCTAAACCAGAAGGTCTTCCATTATGGCTGTGTGTGTGAAGGGAGGAAGGGAACATGTAGGCCTGAGGATTTGCGCCTTATTCCCCTCATGAACAAACCACAAATGTTTGTGATATTGGAACGGATGCATTTTAGATTTCTTTTCTTTAAAATGAAAATTCTATATTTTACCCAATTGTGTAATTGGGTACTATATTTGCAGAAAACTAATGTGCATTATATTCATCAGTGCAAACAAATCAAAGCATGTGTGCCCTTAGTGTGAGACATTTCCCCTCAGATATGCAGCATGTAATTTTTTTTTTCTTAACAGCTACGATTGAAAAAGCAATGAGAAAACAGTTTAATATCCCAGGTGACAAGGAAATTAGGCTATGGAGCAGGTACATGAGTAATACTTATGAGCAGCTAAACAAACTTGACAGCACTATACAAGACGCCGGGCTCTATCAGGGACAGGTAAATTGCTGATTACTCTTACTTACTGTTTTTGGAAATGTATACACACGGGGTCTGCACTGGTGGCAGGGTGGCAGGGAGGCAATTTGGAAAAACCATCCTACACTCCAAAAATGGTCACTTCAGGAACTTGATATAGTTGAGTTCTCCTCCTTTCTACTTTAGTTGATGCTTTGCTGCTTTCAACATATTGTTCCTTCTGGGGCATATTTAGGCATCATAAGCACATTTTCATTTTTTTTCTCTTTTGGTTATTTACCCAGTCATATTTTTCTGTGTAACCGGGGGGTTATCTGGATATGCAAGGGCTTTTGCTTAGTCCAGTTTTTCTGCAGTTGTCATCTACACAAGGTCCAGACATTACTATTAGAAACAGAGGCAAAGGTGGGCCTGCAACAAAATGATGTGGTGCGTCTTGTCCCCCCTAATAGGATTGATTGTTTGGTTGTTGCCTGACAGGTCAGGACACCCTCAGGAATAGAAATGTGGGAGCAATGTAATACTCTTGTTTGGGCTGGTCCAGGGAAGGTTATAAAGCAAAGATTATAGTTTTTTCTCCATAAACTTTTCCCACCATATGCTAATTGTGATAAAACATTCGTATTTTGACTGTCTACCCCAAACCTATTTAACAGTTTGGGGATGGGGGTTTAAATTCATATGCCCCTGCTGCTAGACGTGGATTTGAGCCCTTTACCAGTACATAGTAGAGGATGAAGGAGATTTCTTCAAAGGGAGAAACACTTGCCCCTTCTTCCTGAAACATTCCCCCATTCAGTTAAAGTCACACTTCTCTACTTTTTCCATGGTATGGAGAAGCCTCTGAGAAGGTGTGACAGCAGGAAGACATTTTTCTGTGTTTTGAAACTTGGCTTGCAATGCAGAGAGTCTTCCTTTCTTCAGATGATGGAGGAAAGTAGAGGAATATCTATTTCTTTTATGAGCCTCACAGAGGCTTAGAAAGTAGGATCTTTCCTCTGCTTTTCAAGGTTCTCCAGTGGCGTAGAAAATCTGAGTCTTCTCCAGGCTTGGGAGTTAGATGGGGATGAGCCTTCAGCCTATTGGCAATCAGAGAGAGTGAGAACTTTCTCATACATACAGGCCTCTCTCTTGGTTTTTGAAGGATTTGGGTATTGGAAGAGGAAGTGGGTATTTTTCTGGGTTCCTGAAATATGGAGAAACCTTCCTCTTTGTGCCTCACTCCATGGTGCTGTTTTTTTCTTATCCATGCAGGGGTTAGGCACCTCACTGTTAGGTTCAGTGAAGCCATATAACTTGTCCTGAAGACTTTTACAGTTTTAGAAAAAAAAATTATGAGTATCTGTTGATTACCACCATTATGTGGCAATATAAACTTTTCTGAGATCTGAATTGGTTTCTAGAGAATTGAGATAAATTCATACAAACCCCAGTCCCTGTGTGAGTGTCAGTGGATTTGCAACCCAACAGTATATGCACAGAGGCACTCTGAGAGCTACTACTGTGACTTGTGTGATTGTGGTAGTCTGAAAAGAGCCCACTGCAATCACATAAATTCAGAGGATGAACAGCTTCATTGGTGAGGCACTAGTTCCTAAATGATGCCTCCTTGTGAATGCTACTGGGCAATGAGCTTAATGGGTTTCTACACCTCTCTGAGGCCATGTGGTTCATCTGAACTAAGGGCTAGATTTTTTTTCTTGTCAACGTATATTTGCTTGTATTTTTGAAAGACACAAAATAAAATGTGTCTGTTTATCTTTATTATTTCCTTTCTAGGTAGTTTTAATAGAAGTGAAGAATGAAGATGGTACATGGCCCAGGCAGTCTTCCCTGGTGAAGTAAGCATTAATTCTTTCATTCTGCCTGAACTCACTTCAAAATTGAATCTCCAAATCAGAATGTGAAGACCGAGTTGATGATATTTGAATTTAGCTTCTCTGTCTCTCTCAGCTCTTGGAGCTGACATTGCAGCAAAGTGGTTCAGTTAGTGAGAGAGAGCTTTTAACTAGCTAATACTTCACATGAAAAAAGCTAGAAGTATGCTTTTCAGGTATATCTGATTTTCCTGTCTCCTTACGACTGAATAAATATCTTATTTTTATGCGGGGAATAAGCTATTATCCTTAAGATGTAGAGAAACACTCAGTTACTTAACACATTTTTACATAACAGCTGTATTGAAGCCTGTTGCAGTTGTTACAAATCTGTGTGAAGAGCACCAGGAGGCCAGAGCATTATTTTTATTTATGTAGTACTATGTATTTAACATATGAACTGCTTCATCTTGGCCACATTTTACATATGCCAAAAAAGTCATCATGAGTATTAAAATGAGGAAGTCTCTAATGAATTTACTTATAGTATAATGCATTTTTATATTTCTGTTAACATTACAGGAAGGGGCAGTCTAAAAATATAACTCTAGAGATAGGAACTAAATATGCTAATCAGCTTGCAGACTTCTATTTTCCAGTAAAAGAGTAGTCTGGAATTGAATAATAAAGCTATGAAACTTGTAAAATATTGAATATGTACTTATTCTGACTGAGAGCATTTGGATCAATTAAGTCATAGCCATGCTGTTTCATTACTTTCATTATTCAGAAAAGCTGTGTGTTTAAGTATAAGCGATATAATTACTAAAGATGATAAGCGAGCAGAGTGCTTTCTCACAATGAAATTACCTTCTACCTTTTAAGCATGCCTCAGTCTATCTGTGCAAAAAGAACTACCTATTTTTTTTGTTGGGGCCACTAACTACTATGGTCTAAAATGTTTCTAAAATTACATTCAGACATATTATGATGCATGAACCTGGTTCTGGCTTGGTTCTTTGCCCACATACTTGCTTTGTTCCTATCTCCTCTTCCATTCCTTGTCACATGGAATGCAGTGAAAGAATTCTGGTTTAAAACAAACTGGTTACCTGCAATATACAAATGCAGGTACCAATGTTAACAAAGCCCCCCCCCCCCCCAACACAAAGCAGGATTTTAAAGCGCAGTTTAATCCAGATTTAAATTTGCAATTTGTTGGGAGGAAATTAACTTTGGTTAACCTGGGGGCCTGTATGCTGTGGAATGTAGATAACTGGAATTTGTTATAAACCAGGTATCCATCACTGTGCTCTGTGTAAGAAGGGATGAGGCACTTGAGCACAGCAACAAGCTGGATTAGTGCACAATAATATTGACTTAATGTTGGCTGAAAGCACTTAAAAACTTTTGGGATATAAAATGCCAACAGTTGATGTTAGTTACTTCTTTACAATGGTTTTTATACCACTTTTTCATTATTCAAAGTGGTTTATCATAAAACAAGCAAAATTATAGCTCCCTCCCCCCTATTCCCAGTTTCAATTCCTATTGCGGCATGGATGTGTTAGCCCCTCGTCCTTGGCAGAGAGGAATCAAGTGCTGTTGTGCTTCTGAGGGTTGTTTGAATGGTCGTACTCTAACTCCTCCATCCAGGTCAAGAGGTTTTTAATGTCCTGGGAGGCAGGTGCTGCTTTTCCTCTGAAGGTAAAATGGCAGTTCTTAGAAAGTCTAGATATTACTTCTGTTTTAAATGTCTTTTTCAGTGTAGTATAGTAGGTAGTGCTGGATTAGGATCTGGAAGACTCCCAGATTCAAACCCCCACTTTCTCATGGAAGTTCACTGGGTGATCTTCAGCCAATCATTCATCTAGATTGGTTGATTCCCTGGATAAGTTAAATTGGAAAAATTATATTAGCTGTTGCCCACAATTAAATTTTTTCCATCGTATACTTCTACTTATTTTCCTAGATACATTCTATTAAAGATCTTGTGACTTTCCTATCTGTACATAGCTATCTTTTGTGGTAGCAGTAACTCACTTCATTCTTTTACTGGTATACTATTTCCAATGTACTCATACCATGATCTACAGATTGGTTTGGTTGTTATGGCTATGTTAACCTCAAGCAATACCTGATATAATTGTATTGCTTGATAACCTTTTTATAGTAAAATGCCCATAGTGCTTAGTTTCCTCAGTTGTGTTTGATGTTTGTAAGGTGTGGGCATAATATAGTGTGATTTATATGCCCTTCGTTGTCATAAAATAAAATCTTTGTTCACTGAGCTCCGTTTCTCTCCCCACCCACACCCTTTGAACTGAAATTTCCTAAATTTTTTGGTATAACTCATCTTCCATGTAACAGAAGCTTTTGTGTCTCTGTATTTCTCAAGTGGTTGGGTTAGACAGCAAGAGTTCATCTCCATATGTAACTTATGACCTAGAGCACATCAAAGTTCAGGATACTCTGTTTTCCTTCTGATCTGATCTGACAGCCGCAGTTTTGTATTGACAGTCACAGCTTCCTTAGCACATATGAAGCAGAGTCCTGTATGTACAGTGCAAATACAGTTCTTACAACCTAGTATAAAAGGACCTGACAAGTTATAAAGACATATAATTGCTAGGAACAGCTTGTTTTGTTCGCCTGGATTTCATTGTTGCTTTCTGGGCTTGATTTTCTTTTTTTAAAAAAAATTGCTTCTATGAAAGAGCTTGTTTTGTTCACCTCGATTTCATTATTGCACTCTAGGCTTGATTTTCTTTTCTTTTTTAAATTGCTTCTATGAAAGAGGCATGAATCTGCAAAACAATTTAGAAGCATTTGAAAAAACAGTTACTGACTATTACAGATCTTGTCAGATCCTGAGGAAAGAGTGACTGCTGCTGGAATTAGTCTAGCTGTATTTACAAATCATCAGTAGAATGAGCTAAGTAAGGAGCACCTATTTAAGCTTACATTTTAAAAAAGGCATGCGATCCAATAGATTAATGTTACCACTGCCACCCCTCCAGGGGAAACTTCTCCATTGCCTTCCTTCTGTTCCTTTGGAAGAAGAGGTAAGTTTATTTGCCTGTAAAGCCAAGGTCCCCGACCCCAACCCTTTTCAGCCTGCAAGCACCTTTAGAATTCTGACACAGGATGGTGGGTGCAACCACAATGGCTGCTTTGGAAGGTGGGTGCAACCACACAATGACTTTTGAAAGGTGGAAAAAAATTGATGTATTGATGTTTTCAACTTGAATTATAAAAATAAATTAAAACTGGGAAGATATGATGATTTCTATAGAAGATCTAGTTAGGTCCATTGAGCAGCATTAAGCATTTTAGCCATGCAGCTCAATTTTGCTTAGTCAGCATCAAGTCCTACTCTGTTTTTAGAATGTCACTCTGCTAATTGCACAGAAAAGTACTTTACATGAAACCACTTTCTGCGTTATACCATACACACAAAAAACTCAAAGCCCCACCCATTTTCTAAAGCCACTTGCAGTGAAATCCTAAGCAGAGTTTTAATGGGCTTAGACTGGAGTAACTCTGCTTAGGATTTCACTGTTAGTGTATTTCCATGGGAGCCACATTGGTGACCCCTGCTATAAGCAGTGCCAATAAGGATCTTAAAGATCTGCCTTGCACCAGCTAAGACCAGTACTTTAACTAGCCTAGTACTGCCTGCACTGGCTGTTTGCGCATCAAATCCAAATGTTTAAACATAGGTCTTTTTTAATGATTAAATGATCTTTAGAATAGATATTTAACTTCAGAGTATCATACCAGTGCAATGAATATTCACTAACAATAGGAAATCTTGATGTGGATGAGTGACACTAAGAACGTGGTGGTAATTTTCCATAAGAAACAACCTATCTTGAGTGTCTGGTACCCCAGTAACTACTTTGGAGTTGTTATGTTTGAAAAATAGAAATTTTAACCGTTTAAAATAATGAGTTCCTGTGCCAAAAGGACAGTGCCAGAACCATGATTTTATTTAGAAAATTGTTGGTATTTCCTGGTTTTTCTTTTTCCTAGATCTAGCACTGTGACTAGAAGTCTAACTACCTCTTCAAAATCACCAGCAAGTTCTTGCTCCTCAGTACTTGCCTCTTCATCCATTACAAATGGTGATAGCAATAACTCTTATGGGTTGAACTGTCCTAGCCTTGGCAAAGGGTAAGAGCAAGAATGTTTTTATTGTGCTTTATGTAACTTCCTTCTCTTAATACCTTTATACATTCTCTCCTTTATTAAATAGGATCCTGCCTGGAGGATGCCATAGCTCCACTGTTCTCAATCTAATTTTCCAAAACATACATAACACTGTAGCTCAAATTCCATTGAGCCAGTAGCATTTCCTTTGCACATCATGTTGCCATACCTCTTCTTCCCTGATAGCCCACTTGCTGTTAAGTAGGGAAGCAAATTGTGATTTAATGTAGCCCGCCATAGCCATTAGAGCTATGAGAAATGTGATGCTGCTGTGTAAAATACCAGAGTGACAGGGTCATTGTTGATTACTATTGGCATTGGATTAGGTTCAGATGCTAACCATGCTATGATCTTAAACTACCACTGAATCTCAAGTATAAATAAAACACCCTTCAGAATTATAGTAAAGATGAATAATAGTTTCTATGTGATACTAATTATAAAACTTACTTATTTGGGACATCTATGCCATGTGCTTCCCAACTCTTTTAAGAAAAGTGAGGCTGTCAGGAAGGCTTTCATACTTCTGTTTCACTGAATGTAGTAAACAAAATTGTTCAGAAGGGTGTTTTAATAAAAGAGATTAGAACTGTAGTATAATGGAACAGTTCAGGTCGCTTAATAGGATTGTAGTCTGTTGCACTACTTATTGTATGTGCCACCTTGTTTTTACTACTTTGTCTTCTGTTCAGTAACCCACTTTCTGCCTTATGGTATGTAATAGCTTAGAAAGGGATTTTGTTTGTTAGCACTGTTTTCCAGTTCTGTAATCCAAGTCCTACTTCATTGTTTGTTGGATGTCTAATGCTGTCTTTTAAAAATATTTTTAATCTGCCCTAAGTCCCACTGAGAAAGATGGGCTATAAATAAAATAGATGAGCCACCAGTGGATAATAAAAGCAAGAATAATAGCCATAAAAATCAATAAACGTTTAAAAACACTTACTTAAAAACTAGTAACAGTGAAACATTAAAAGCAAAAACAAAAATGACAAGCAGAGAGAGCCATAAGATGTGGAGAATTTTTTGAAAAAACATCCAAACACTGTGGGGGGGATGAAATTTTTTACCTAGCTTCTGCAGCCAAGTCAGAGGAGGAGCTGTAGTAAAGAAGTTCCACAATCTAGGTACCACCATACGGAAGGCCCTGCATCCTAAGCAATAGTAGAATTGAAAATTAAAATGTAAAAGAATTGGGGAAGACACTTCTGGCTGTTAAATCTCTAATATTTAGAAACAAAAATGGTAACTGAAATACCATGGCCTAGTTCTCTAAAACAGCTGATGAAGTTATATACTTGTTTCTCAACTGTACCACTTCAGACTGAAGAGGGAGGTTTATGGGGCCCCTCCCCCAACATACTACTTTTTCCTTGTACAGAGAGTTTTTTTTATAGCAGCATATTCAGTAACGTGAGCCCTCCTTTCATGATTTGCTGTTTAAAGTGTTATATAGGCAGTTTTCACACGTCTTAACCATTGTGCAAAACTCACAGAACAATGGCATCTTTATGGCATAATTTCTTGTCATGACTAGACATGGGCACAAACAGCATTACAAACAGAAAAAACCCACAAACAGCCCAATCTGCTGTTCGGGAACAAGCTGTTCGTGAGGCCCCATCCTAAATGAACAGGTGGTTGTTGCCTTTGGCAGCTGTTCATCAAGCCAGACAGTCTGGCACCTGCAATCAGTCCCCTTGGCAACTGGAGGCAGGGACTGAACTCTGTCTGAACTCCTTCTGGTTTTGTTTCTGGCTTTAACCCTTCAAAGTACTTTCAGCAGAGAGTCCCGTTTTTGCCACTGTGAAGAGAAAATGACAGCCAACGGGGAGACCCGTGGATTATGCCTTTCCTGGGGTGCAGTCTCTCTGAAACTTGGGGGGCCTTCAGAGGACAGTGAGGGCTATGTCCCCTTCAAATTTGGTGGGTATTGGACATTGGGAAGGTCAGTTTGTAACCCCTCAAACTAGCTGCCAGCAGACACTGCTGTTTTTGCCAGGACAGGGCCCTTTAAACTATCAGCAGGCAGGCGGCAGGGGGGAATCCCCCCTCCGCCTGCCAGCTGATAGTTTAAAGGGATCTTTAAAGGGCCAGGTAAGTGGGTTTGAGGGGAGGGGGAGCTCCTCATGTGCTGTTTATGAGGTCTGAGTCTGAGTGGCATATTTGGGTGTATAGACATAGGCATGTTATTCATTAACTGGAAAGTTTGCTACAAATCCTGAACTTGCTTTTTTCCTGTTTGTGAAGATTTTCGAAAAGAGTCCAGTAGCACCTTTAAGACTAACCAACTTTACTGTAGTATAAGCTTTCGAGAATCACAGTTCTCTTCGTCAGACGTGTCTGTAATTCCACTCCTGTGCATCTTTTCTCTTTCAGAGGCTCTAACTTTTCTTACAACTCCTTCAACAACAGAGAGAGTCCTCCTCAGTTACAGCCTGGTCTCTGTGGGCTCAGTAACCTGGGAAATACATGTTTCATGAACTCTGCATTACAGGTAAAGAGCTGGTAGATATTTTGAATGGTATACTTATTTCTACTTATTTTTATATACATGTTGTAATATCAGTTGTTGGGTTCCATTACTGCTTGAAAAGCTATAATATAGGCATGAGATAAACCCAATGTATATTATTCCTCTCCTTCCTTTAGTCATACCCTAATGTAATCCCTAAACTGACTAGTAGAAGAACTATGTATATGGCAGTTCTTCTTTGTGGTCTCTGTGCATCACACATATGGGATCTTATGCATGCAGAGCCTGCTTCAGAGCCTATGGAAGCTATAGAACTTTGAGAGCTTACCCACACTCAGTAGCTACTCATTGCATCTGTGCCAAGCTGTGTTCACCTGTCAATTCTTCCCTAAGCACCACAGCAACAGGTGCCTCTAGAGGGACCTTCTCATTGTCAGTTTCTTCAGACTATTTGGATACATGCTATGAAAGAAAGCAGCGGATAAAACTTTACTTAAATATGGGCAGAATGCTTATTGCGCAGTGCACAACATTCAAGAACTGTTCTGCCTGCAAGGGGGAGAAAATCCCACCCACAGATGTTGAGGCAATCAACCCCAAAGTTCCATTTGTCTCCAGGGCTGTGAACTAATCCTGGGGAATCTGCCCTAAAGCAAGCCCTAGAGACTGATCAGCCAATCAGAGCCCCTGGAACTTTACTGGTGTGGGAGGGTAGGGGGGAGCCACCTCAGCTTTAAAAAGGAAAGAAGTGATACATTTTCTTTGGATTGGGCTTTTGGATGAAAATGGAGAGTGGCATAACTGTTCTTTCATAGCTCTTGTCTTTGGATATTCTAGTGTTTGAGTAACACCCCTCCACTGACTGACTATTTCCTGGAAGATAAATATGAAGCTGAAATAAACCAGGACAATCCTCTTGGAATGAGGGGAGAAATTGCAGAAGCCTATGCAGAGCTCATCAAACAGATGTGGTCTGGGAGGCACTCTCATGTGGCTCCCCGCATGTTCAAAGTAAGTAGGCATTCTGTAAGCACAGCATAGCTAGATTCACAGCATAGCTAGATTCTGATGCCATGCTTACTGTATAAAGTTTTCATATTACACCTTAGGGAAGTTAATTTCTAAATCTCAGAAGCATTTAGCAAGGAAATTCTTCAGTCTAAACCTAGAAAAATTCCAAGCCTTACAGGGGACCCCTAGTGTTATAATGCCCTAGTGGGCACTAAAATGCTGTAGGTTAAAACAGATTTTTTGTGTATAAGATTTGATAATGAGGTATAAATTTGATTCTCAAGCTATTTATGCAGTTTTGAATTCGTTTAGAAAAATGATAAATTCAGGCTTGGATTGTCTTGCTTTTGTTTGTACTTGTGCCTTTTTCTGTTGTGGGGATACATGCCCATGAACACATAAAACTGCCTTATATTGAATCAGACCATTGTTCCATCAAGGTAAATATTGCCTACTCAGACTAACAGCAGCTTTGCAGAATATTAGAAACAGGTCTTTCACACCATATACTACTTCATCCTTTTAGGGACATTTCTCCACGGCCCTTTCCCAAGTATTCTACTGCTTTTCTGTGGAATTAAGTGCTTCTGTTCATGAAAGACTGGTTGTCTTTCAATGAACAGAACACTACCTAGCATCAGAAGAGCATGCTTCACAGTGGAGGACCATTTCCACTATGGACAAAGAAGGAGTCAGACAGAAACAAGGTTTAAGATCCAAGCCTTGGTAATTAAACATTTCTTGTCATTGTGTGGTAAAATAGGGATTGATTGATTGATTTTATTTTGCAGTCCTTAGACCAGATATACAAGAAGATAAACATATCTAAGAAATTTCACAATTTAAATAAAAGGATAAAAAGCAGTTTTAAAATTGAAATAACATCTAAGTAACATAACATTTTCTTAACCTGAGCATCGCCATACAAAAACTGGCTACTTGCTAAGTAATCTTTGGATCTTTATCAGCTAAAAGAAACTCAAGTTTTAAGTTTTTCAGAGAAATCCAGATTTTTTCCAACTAACGGGGTGATTAATTCACTACGCACCACCTTATAATGCGAGCATGAGAAAAACATGTGTTCCATGGTTTCCACCTCCCTTGACTGGCAAGTACAAAGCCTTTTGGTAAAGGTGATATTCTTATACTTGCTTTCAAGTACGGCAGAAGGAAGAGCAGAGCACCTGGCTAGAGTAAAGGCCTTTCTGAACCCTTTTACTTCCAAAGACGTTAGATAGTTTGCTGGTGTCACAGAGAATTTGATGTTTACCCCAATCTTTAAACTAGAGCAGTCAGATTGGCGTTCAGTATTTTCGATTCTCTGCTTCACTAGTTTTTTTGCATGCTCTATTCCCCAAGGAAGAAGCATTTGGAGAGAGAGTCCAATTCTCAGCAGGTATCTCTGAACAGCCTTCAGCCAGTTTGATTGATAGTTGTCACAAAATATCAGGAGGGAAAGACCTTGTGGTTTTAGATGTCCCTTCAACCACATATATATAGATAGAATACGGATCCAGGCTTCGACTTTCAAGCAACCTGTCTTCAGTCTTACCCTAGCATTTGAAACACACCTAGGTACCTGTAGAATGGCTCTCAGGAACTTAGACTGCACTCTTTCATGTGTTGCAAAGCACAAGCTGGGCGGCCCCATATACGAACCATACAGCAATTGGGCTAGGGTCTTAGCTTTATATAATTTGAGAGCAGCAGGAACAAAGGAACCTCCTTGAGCTCGATGGAATTTTACTATGCTATTTGCAGATCTTTCTCCTTGGTCCATGGCGTAGTTACGATGTTGGGACCTAGAGCCCGAGGACTGCAAAACTACCCCAAATATTTAAAGTTATTTATTTGTTCAATACGATGGCCATTAATTGACCATGACCAGGTCTTCGGCCTGCACCCAAAAGCAATTATCTTGGTTTTCTGATAATTGATTGTGAGGTAAAGAATTTTACTTTGTTGGCTCTCATTTTACACTATTAGCTCTCATTCTATAGAGAAAGAGCAACTTTCCAGATAACTGATGTGACCTGGAGTCCTCTTGACTTTAGTGCAATTGGTGTAAAAAACTCGAGTACAACCTTTATATTGAAATCTACAGAAATGAAACAGTTACTGTTTTTATTGCTCAGTTTTCCTAATATTGAATCTGTTATTTCATTCTTAATTTTAGACCCAGGTTGGCCGATTTGCTCCTCAGTTTTCAGGATATCAGCAACAAGATTCCCAGGAGCTTCTGGCCTTTCTTCTAGATGGTTTACATGAAGATCTAAACAGAGTAAAGAAGAAACCTTATTTGGAATTGAAAGATGCTAATGGCAGGCCTGATTCGGTACAGTATAAAGATAGTATAAAGCTGCTGCATTGCTGTGTGAACATAACAAAATGAAGGAGAAAAGTCAGACCCTCTTAATTTTTTCCTAAATAATAAAGAGTCCAGTAGCACTTTTAAGACTAACCAACTTAGCATAACCTTTCGAGAACCACAGGTCTCTTCATCAGATGCATTTATTTGTTTCTGCCTGTTTAACTTCCCTGTCTCTCATTGAGTATGTGTCTGTTTTCCCTCTTCAGTAATCTAATCCATAACCATTCTTCTCAACAGCTTCTGCCCAGTCCCTCACCTACTTAAAGGATATACATAAGGTTTCTGTTTGTTACTTTGTGTTCCCAAGGAATGAATAGAAGGTGAATGATATGTAGATCCTAAACATAATCTTGTAGCAGGGATTCTTAATATTCACTTCATTGACTCAATTCAGATGATCCTTCAGACCATAATATGGATTACTTGTGGATAAGCCCCAAGCTTGCAAGTTCATTTTCTGTGTGCTTATGAACACATTAAGAGCCTTATACTGAGTCAGACCATTTGTCTGTTGAGGTTAGTTTTGCCTACTTTGCCTGGGAGCAGCTCTCTAGAGTTTTGTGGTATTTTTTTACATTTCTTGTGATGAAGTTTTTCACAAAAATATTCCAGTCTCTTCTGTTGAGCACTCTCCAATTGTTGGTATCTCCCCTTTCCTTCCAGTCCTGCTTGCTCTGCAGTGACCAGGTAGTTTGAGTGCATGTGCTCTGGTCACCTCAGCAGTATGGTTTCTCCTTTCTCCAACTGAAGGAGAAAGGGAGGGAAGAAAAACTTAAAATGTTTGCTGTGCAGCTGCCAAGTGAGGAGATGCTCCCAAGACCATCTTGAAATAGTGTTCTCCTCAGTCAATGCCATTTACTTTGTTAACTACAAATTAAATACATGCCTTATTAATTACTTCAGTGTTTCATATAAATGGATTAATCATTGGAAATGAAGCAAACTGTTGCAGAAAGCAACTTATTTCTTAATTTATAACCCAACCAGTGCCATGTACATTTACAAATTAGAAATTTATTTTTTAAATTTATTTACATATTATTTATAATCCACTTTTCTCACTGGGACTCAAGGCAGATTACACAGTGTGAGTTAGTACAGTCAATTTCAAGGACATTTCAATAAACTATGTAATAGGGTAATATATAAATTTGCAAAGGTTTAAAACCTGCAGAAATCCAAATCAGAGTTGAAGAAATGCTGGAACAGAGCATTAACAATTCTAAGACTGACATATTAAACAACATAGAACTACCCAGTGGATCATACTTAAAGCAACAGATAATACATAGTAGTAAAGTCTGTGGTTTCTATCTCTTTATTGATGCATCTCTTTGAAACCACTACCTTTACAGTACATGCCTCCTATCTGAATAAAAAACTGTTTTGAATAATTCAGTTTTGCATCATTTGTGGAAAGCCAAGAGAATGGGAACTTTCCTTACCTCTTCAGGTAGGCCATTCCATAAGGTAGGCACCACCACAGAGAATGCATGTTGTATGGGCAGCTGTTGATTTTGCCCATCTGCAAGGTGGCAGCTGTAGAAGGTCCTGTTCAGATGAGCAAAGCTACTGTTGTGGAACATAAGGAGAGGGGTAGTCCCATAGATATACCGGATCAAGGCCATGGAGAGTTTAGTATGTGGTAGCCAATACCTTGAACTGTGCCCTGTAACTTATAGGTAGCCAGCAGAGTGCAGAATGAAAGTAATATTCATGTTGCTCCTAGCTCTCTGTAATAATTGAGCTGAAGTGAGCTGCACCAACTGGAGTCTCTAAGTTCTTAGAGGGGAGACCTAAGTACAGTACATTATAGCAGTCAAATCTCAATGTTACCATGACATGGATCCAGGCCAGGTTGTATTTTTCAAGTTAGGGGGCCATCATTCAGGCTAGACTGAGGTAAGGCTTGGTAATCTCTGTTAGGCACACTGATCTGCAGCCAGCCCATGCAATCTGTCTGTCTAGGTCAGTTGTAGATTGCCTCTATACCGATGAACTGTAGGATTTCCTGCAAACAAGCTTAAGTTGTTGTGGCTTCTGCAAGGGATCAACAATAGTGTCTGCCTCTGGTTATTTTACATTACACCATTGGGAGGCCTTCCTATTTTAACAAAGTTGCACTGTGAGCCAAGCTACAAGTGATGCCTTACACAGGTTGGACACTTGTCAGCTTACCTCAAGTTCTGATGGGAAATGTAGGCGTCCTGGTTTTACAGCTTGGCTCTCCATTACAGCTGCAAGACCAGGATGCCTAGATTTCCCATCAAAACTTGAGGGAAGCTGACAAGTGTCCAACCTGTGTCAGGCGTCACTTGTAGCTTGGCTCTACATCTCTGCTGTTTCAAATTCTTTGTTCTATGTATGCTCTTCTCTGCAATCTGTTTTCCTCTTACAGGTGGTGGCAAAAGAAGCATGGGAGAACCATCAACTGCGTAATGACTCTATTATAGTTGATATTTTTCATGGTCTTTTCAAATCTACATTGGTTTGCCCCAAATGTTCAAAAGTTTCTGTGACTTTTGATCCTTTTTGCTATTTAACCCTTCCATTGCCTTTGAAGAAAGATCGATCCATGGATGTGTTCTTGGTCTTTGCAGATCCACAACGCAGACCCACTCAAGTAAGTAAAGATGTTAATGTCAATATTTGCCAATAACATTGACCTCATTTGATGGTCATGTTAAGCAAAAGTGAGGAGGCCAATGAAGAATTGCATGAGAAATGAACTTGTTCTTTCCCCATCTATAGTGCCAGCAGTATAAGGTTGATGTAGTTCTTCAATTAGCCTGGGTCCTGAACACAGTATATCACTAGAAAAGAAGTGTACAACCTTTCCGTGGTGTATGTAAAAGTGTTTGTTGAAAGTGGGTCAAGGGATATACGCCTGAGGAAGTACCTTACTCCTTTAGATTGCAGGAAAGCAAACTGCTTGCTTTCTGACTTTCCCTTCAGCCTAGTGACTTCTAGGCAGAGAGAAGATTCTTGGAGGGTTAAGGAAGTATCCTCAGTAACAGTTTCTATTGATGTACCAGCCACATATAACAAATGACCAGCTACCTTGGAGTTAAATACTGTGAGTGCTGAAGGTACATATTGTCCCCCTGAAGTATAAAAGAGTCTGATGATTGCTTTCCCAATGTTGTTTGCAGCTCTTATTACTGATGTCACATGAGTTCTCTGTGAGAGGTCAGCACTGAACAGTACACCCAAATGTTTAAACTGAGTGACCTGTTTCATAGGCAGATCAGCCACGGTCCATTTATAGTCCCTTACTTTGTGTTTTCTGCTAAAAAATGACAACCTTAGGCTTTGCTGCATGAATTACCAAACCTTCCATGCAGCAATATTTAGAAAATAAAAAGTTTATGCAGATCCAACAGATAAGTTGGTTCTAGACAACAAGACTGTGTCATCTGCATATAGGAGAACTGGCAGCTTCACCGATGCAAGATAAGGAGAGTAGCAATCCTCTTGTAACAAAGGAATTAAGATCCTTAATATATAAATTAAATAATGGGGGCCAAAATGCACCTTTGCTTAACAACTTTATCCAGCGAAATACGGTCTGTCAGTACCCCTGAAGGACCACACCTAACTTGGGCAGTAGAATGGTCATAAAGTTGACAAATGAGAAATAAGACATTCATCCATAGATAGTTTTTCCAATTTTGGCTATAGTTTAGTATCAAAACCATTTCTGAGATCCATGAAGGCTGCACTTAATGATCCCATATTATTACCAGTATATTTATCAACAGTAAAATGTAGAATGTGGCAGTGATCAATTGCACTCACTCCCCTTTGGAAGCCAGATTGTTCTTTCCCCAAGACTGTCTTGCTGTCTTCAATTGAAACAGGAGGCCACGCATTAGCATCAGAAGATAAAGCTGGTTGAGCATTGAGTCAGTCCCAGTTGGATCAGAAACATGTTCTAACATGTTGTCTGAGTTTGTTCAAATGAAATCCAAGGATTTCAAAGGCCACAAAATGTCTTTATGTTGATTTTTGAATTCATTTAAGCAGTGAGACTGCTTAGTTCTAGGTGACAAGTATTCAAAACCAAGAAACTAAATAAACAAAGGAAAAGCTTTGAGGCAAACAAAATGAAGTGTTGACACATGCTATGATACCATACTGCTTGTATTTTAAGGTGGATTCCTGACAATTCTGATCATTGTTGGTGATGATGGATTGCTAGAGTTATCTGGAAAATGTGCTAAGGCAGTGACATTATTATGGAATAGGGAAGAAATGAAGAAATGTACTGCTGTAATGACACAATTTGACGGTGTTTAAAAACTGGATGCATTAAACAGAATCTGTTTTATACTAAGAACTTGGTATACTATTTCTCTAAGAATTTCTTTAAGTTCATTGAACCAGAAAAGAAAACTGTAGCTTAACTGAAAAACTGCAGTAGCATTATCTGCATTACAATATCAAGGCTGATTATTGGTACTTTTTTGTTTAGTTCATGTTCCTTGCCAGAGTATATTTTGCCTGGTATAAATTTAAATCTGTTTATTTCCAGTACAGGGTAGTTGTGCCAATGATGGGGGCTGTATGTGACCTGTGTGATGCACTCTCAAAACTTTCTGGAGTCCCTGCAGAAAATGTAAGATGATGATCAATTAAATTCGAGGGCACTGTTACAGATGAATGATAAAATATTAGTCAGAAAACTAAGGAAATTTTTAGAAGCTAGTTGAAAGTTTATAATTTTTTTACAAGAAAAAGGACCTCATAAAACCACATTTTTATTGGATCAGTTTCTGCTGGAGAAATGTGCACATCTGGAGAGAAACTGCACAATATTCAAATTTATGAAGATCTTCCTTAATTCTGCTGTTCGTATTCAGCAAGGCTATTCATTCCAGGCATATGTCTTAAAAGGTGTTCAAATTTTGTTTTTAGGAGACGTGAGCAGTTTGATTCTAATTACAATTTGTTAAAATGTTTGTCTATGTGGAGACTTGGTAGATGAAAATGCAAATTGGTAGCTGTGTTAAGTCTTTCATAGCAAAATAAAATAAAAATCCAGCGACACCTTAAAGACTAACGACATTTATTTCAATAAGAGCTTTCAAGAAGCTCACTTCAGAAGGAAAATCAGACTGGGAATTATTCTTACAGGGAAGATTACAGTGGGGCAGGGCAAAGAGGCTTGGTGTGAATAGTGCCAGGAGTCTTTTAAGTGTAAATTCTCAACATAAGAAGAAAAGAGAGGAGTAAAGTTAGAAAGGTTAAGTGTGAATCTGTCATAAATCAGAGCAGTTGCACATAATGAATGATGAGAGAAGCAAATAGTGATGAAGTAGATAAGCAAAATGATGAAGTAGGATGTAAATAGTTTAAGTGAAATTAACTGCTATTGGTACAAGGTTATAGTCTGATGAAACACATTAAGAACAGCTACTCAACATTTTTAAAAAATGGGTCCTGTAGATCTTTTACTGTTACTGGACCCAATAATATCAGCAACACCATCCTGGGGCCGTACACTTGCAAATTATCCAGTTTATTATGTGTTTTCATGTGCCAATAATGCCCTTCTACTGCATATTGTATTGGACAGAGCTTGATCTCTGCATGAGAGAATCAATGAACACAAACTGGACATATAAAATTGCAGCATTCAGAAACCAGTGGGGGAACAGCCTAAGTTACCTCATAGGGTAATTATTTTGAGGACAAAGTGGAGGATGTGATAGCTACTTTGGGATTCCCATTAGGAAGAAAATTGGTGTGCACATTTAAAAAAAAATTTTGTGTCCTTCCTTGAGTGCCTGGCCCTCTTAAAACCTTGAGGATGTTATGTCTTTGGTAAGCTATTATAGCAGCCAGTTGGCCAGCTTAGTAAAAGTCTGCGGCTTTTTAATGTTCCTTTAATTTCAGTCTCTGATGTTTGAAAGAAACAAACAGTGAATAAACTTTTTAACAATAACATTTTTAAAAAACTGACAGGGAAAAAGAATGAATACCGAAAGATCACTCACTACAAAGTTTTAAATGCAGAAGAACAACAATTATTAGTCTTGTTGTGATAGATATAAACCTGGCTTTTAATTGACCCTCTAGGA
The DNA here is from genome assembly GCF_028583425.1 of Eublepharis macularius. Lineage (NCBI taxonomy): Eukaryota > Metazoa > Chordata > Lepidosauria > Squamata > Eublepharidae > Eublepharis > Eublepharis macularius. The sequence goes on along the minus strand of NC_072793.1, from coordinate 94,849,176 downwards.
TCAATTCCTGGAATTCCTGGGAAGAATCCAGCAATAAACAGCTATGTGTCTAACCATTTGCTTAAACTGCCATCCTAGACTAAAGGAATGACTTTCCTGACTTTTCTTTCTGAGGCTAAAGGAATGCTTTCCTAACTTTTGATGGCCCAATAAAGCTAGTGCTGCTGGGTAAAACATGCCTGGCGGACAGAGGGCATGGAGGGAGGTTTCCCCAACTCAGGGTTGATGGTGGTGGTACAGAAACCCACCCTCTCAGGAGAAAGGTTTAAAAAATCTGTAAGCCCTTTCTGTATATTCACTTGGGATCAGAAGTAATAGGTACAGAGGAAAGACTTGCCTCTATTTCCTGACACTCTGGCAAGATGCAAACCCATCCAACAGAAGGTTTAGGATACTATGGTAACATCAGTGACTAAAGTTAACTTAGCTAGAATGCTTTCTTGTTTTCCTTTGTATTGGGCTGTCTAGCATTTGTCATATTTCCTTCCTTGCATTTTTGTGTGCTGCATTATTTATTCTAGCGTAGTACAATATAGATCTTTCTTTGATTATGAACAAGCTGTGTGAAAGATTCTTCCCCATGTGCCCAGATGCTTGTTCATGCTAGCACTCTACCTTCACTTAGAGACTGCTGGTGAGAGAGACTGCTGGTGGGAGGAAAGTCTGATCAATCAGTTTGATGGTGGTGGGACCGAAGGAAGTATAGCCAAGGGGAGAGGGAAGTGTGGGGGTTTGCCCACTCAGATGCAGCAATCTCGTAGGCTCTCCCCCTGGCCATAATTAGCCTTATCATTCCTGTGACTTTATTGTATATGGAATAGTGTTTTAATGTTTATTTATAATGTTTTTATTGTTTTTAAACTGTATGTTATTAATTGTATGTTGTCACACCGCCCTGAGCCCATCTGACGGAGAGGGCGATCTAGAAAATCAATCAGTCAATCAACCAATCAATAAACAAAGTACATCTTTCCATGAACTTTATCAGCCCTTGCAAAGCAGTTTTCAGTCATTAGTATGGGGGACCACAGAGGATTTTCAACAGAACGTTACACATTTTGAAGCTGTTAATAAGCTCATTACAAGCTCTCTGTCTGAAGCAGGAACACGTGGTCTTTATGTAACATCATAAAACAACCTCAAGATAAAATGATAAATCATGGCTGATTAATTCTAAACTATACAAAAAGGTTGCTTTTAGAACAACTCCAGAGAACATGTAATAAATTTGCCTATCTCAAGTGACATCTCCAACATAAGTCCTGGTATCCAGGGAGGCTAAATTCTTTACAGCCACGATACTGGTATATTGGGCACTCATGCATATTGGTTACTATTTGTTCTTTGCTATATTGGTTTATTAACCTTGATTGAAAGCATCTTATGAGCTGCTGATACAGAACCCCTCAGTGTTGCAGAGGCTTTTGTTGAAAATGCTGTAAAGAAATTCTTTATTGTTCTCAAGTGACTGTAACTTGACTGTATCATACATGTACTTTCTAACTTCCATTTCTAATTTTTGCTGTTCTAGATGATGGTGGCAGATGTTTATAATCACAGATTCCACAAAATTTTCCAGATGGATGAGGGCTTAAGTCATATCATGCCAAAAGACAACATCTTTGTGTGAGTAACCATATCTCAACAGGGCAAATATAACTGTGCATTGTATGGCACTTGGTTTTTAACTGCCTGAAACAACCTGATTCCCATAATCTCTTCTAAAGATGTTCCAGTAGTTCTTGCATTATGGTGTATGCTGACCACATGAAATAAGATGTGGCCCTGTAGCATGTCATTACTGACTTTGGGAATGCATATTTGTTGAATATTGCAATTTTTACAAGGACACTATCTTCTCAAGGTTTTTAAAAAATTGTTGTTGAACTAGGCTCCTGTGATGTCTGAGACAATGGTACACTGAGTGTTTTGTGGAGGATATTCTCTGAATCGTTGTAATAAATGGGCAAATTAAAAAAATTTTTAAGACTTGTATTTATATGACTTGTGCTGGTCATAGACCATGTTACTGAATCTGATCTGATCATGGAGAACAATCAGTGGTCATTCCCATGTTGAATTCAGCCAATAGAGAACCTGAGTCTTGTAGAATAGTGACAAAAGGATATTGAACCTAGAATAGGAATCCTATTTAGGAAGGCTAGTTGCTAGGCCAGCCCTTGTTTTCTGCTGTTTTCCCCTTTCCTTTCCTCACCCTGACTTATGCTATGTCTGATGTGGACTCAGATTGCTGAACATTTATTGCATTATTTATGTTATTATGTCTAGTCCTATAAAGCAATATATACTTGTAACACTTGGGGATAAATGCTGTGTGAGCAGTACCTTTTACTCATCTTGTCAGTCTATAGTCATCTGAATACATACTTCTAAAACTTTTCTTATGATGGTGGCCTTGGTTGCCTTGAGCCTCGTTTGGTCCAGCATTTATTAATGTATGTACATTAACGTACTTGGGACAGCTATAGGGAACTGGTAGTGTTTGCATCTATGATTATTTCTTTTTATGTAGTGTTTATTTAGTAGAGCATTTGGCAGTCATTTCCTACATTGTAGACACAGGGTAGAGTATTGATGTCTTGAGAGAGAAAAAAAAATGGTAGCCAGCAAAGCCCCTAAATATTTGCATGTGTAATTAAACTTCTAATGGAGACCGCGTTTGTGAGAGAATCCTAGTACTTTTAGGCCTCAGGTTCACAAACTTTTCAGATTTTGCAACAGACGCGTAGTAGCACCTAGACATGGGCACGATCCAAAAAATAATCCCGATTTAGCTGATCGTGATTCCGCGGTGGCGCCGAACCCAGGTACCCGAACCTCACCGATCACGTCCCGTTTCTGATACAGAATCGGGAATCGGGAAGGCCAACGCGGGAGGGCGCCCCGCGGTTTCCAGCGCTAAAGGAATGGTGGGTGAGGAGGATGGCGGCCGCTGGGCCCGGCAGGCCCGTGGAGGCGGCGGTGAGCCACCTCCCCTCAGGGGGCGAGGGGGTGTCTGTCCCCACGGGAGTGTGCCGGTATTGTCATGGGGGGGGGGGGGAAACCAGAGGAGATAGCTCCCTATCCCCTATCCGCTGAAGCCCAAAGCTAAAGCTCCCTCTCTCTCTCTCTTGCACTTTCTCTCTCCAAAAGCGGCAAGTGAGAGCTCGTCTCTGTCCCACTCCACCTGCGAGGCAGCACATGGCTATTTATAAAGCCTGGGTCTGCTACGCAGGAGGGCTGTGTTTGGCCCTAAGAGCTGCCTCTCAGGCTTTGCAGGGATGAGATTCGAGTGCCCATGGCTACAGAAGAACACGCCCTTCCCCCGCCCTCCCCTCCTCCCAAATGGACGAGACAGGCGCGCGCTTTTCTGGCTGTTCCGTGGTTGGAAGGAAGCCCTGCTGATCAAGGAAAGCTGGGCTTCCATTCGCGTTTCCAGGGCGACAGAAGGAGGGCAAACTGCTCCGGCATTCCCCAGGCTCCGTTTCCACGGGGCTCCGTTCCCTCAGGAACAGATGGCTGGTGCCAGACTGTCTGCAGACTGCAATCCCGAACGTAAACCGATCGATCCGATCGAGACCCGATAGAGCACCCCACCCGAGCGCTGAACCGGGAGCCGTGGACGGAACGGATCAGCCTGGTCCCGATGGCGCAAACGCCAAAATTGGGGCAATTTTCAGTCCATAATTTCGATCGTGCCCATGTCTAGTAGCACCATATTAATGTTATGCAGGAGCTTTGAGCACAAATGTAGGCTGCAAAAGAAGAGCTTCGACAATTGCATGAATCCAAAGGCTAGAATGTTGTCAATATTCACAGATACATTTATTGGGTTTTTACCTCTTACAGGCTTCTACAACTTCTTAACAAATCAATGGCTTTTTTGTATACAAAGTCTTATCTGATTCTTTATAGTAAAACTTGAAAATGGTTAGCTCTTAATGGTATTGTGAAACCAAATTATCTATTTGCTAAAGGAAATATACTATTATTGAGTTTGTATTAAAAGCCTTGGCCACAAAATTCAGTAGGTAGTCATAAGCAGGCCACTGTTTTCTTTTCCTCAGGCTGTAATAGGGAAATAGGTTAGTACTGTACTATCTATTATAGTTGTTGAGCAAGTTAGTTTTTTAAGGATCTTTGATTTCCTTTTATAGTTGAATTCAAATCCTTTAGTTCATAGTTTAGCTCTAATTTGTAAATGCCATGAAAACAGTTTAGGCTTATCTGTGAATTTAAAATTAATGTCTCCACCTTTCTATATAAAAATGCAAATTATATGCAAATTAATACGCTGTTTGGAAAACCAGCTGTGGGACATTTGCCCTTCATGAAAAGGAAACATCTGGAATAACTCTAGTGAAGAAATACAGTGGTAAAATATTGTATTCAAACTGAAAATCATGTAATGTATAGTTATGAACTGTTAAATGGGAGGCCATGAATGCTGCATCAGTTTGTATCTTTTTCATGTGAAACTTCTGAATGTACCCTAACATTCTCAGGGGAAGTTGGGATAACATATGGATTCCACATCTTGGGTGTACTTATGGCCAGTTAGATTTCTGAATTGCTTTTTATGCTTGCTGCTCAGCTTGAATGTCATGAGGTTGTAATTTCTGTTTCAAACAAACCTTTGTTATTAGGTCATAAATGAATAAATAAGACATAAGGTGTCTTAGCAAATCTGAATCGACCTCATGGGGAATGGCAAGTGTGAATGGCAAGACAGCCAGTGTGGTATAATGGTTAGGGTCAGACTAGGATCTAGGAGACCCAGGTTCAAATCCCTCTTCTGCCGTGGAACCACACTTAGACGAGGCACAGACACTCAGCCTAACCTACCTCACAGGGTTGTTGAGAGGATAAAATGGAGGACAGGAGAACAATGTAAATCACCCTGAGGAGAAAGGGGATATAAATGAGGTAAATAAAGTCATAATAATATGACTTGTGTGACAGTACCATAAATGCAAGCACTTTGGCTTCACTTAAGGGGAATTAGCACCGACTGAGACAATCCTCATTTTAAAAGCATTTGACTGTTTTACTTACAGATAGCACAATCCATATAATACTTTTTATTAGCACCAACCAAAATGACACAAAACAATATGCAAGCTTCTGAGTTCACTAGAATTCTTCATCACTTACACAAAGCACTTACAGATAGGCAAGCAGAAGCAATACAAATAGATCAGTGGCCCTTTCTTTGCATAACCAGAGACATTTGATGGCACTGAAAATAATTTCTGTATCAAGTGTTAGACGTACTAATACTATTGGCTTCCAGTCAGCTGAACCCTATAAAATCTGCTTATTTTATCTGAACAAATTCAGTGACGTTAACTGCCTCCCTGCCTTGCCTACTAATATTTATGCATGCATTATATATACGAGTGTGTTTCCCTTGTATCTCAACAAATGTGATTATCCAAAAAGGCTAGAGCAGATCTTGTTTTACTAATCTCACAAGCAAATTTCACAGGTGGTACTCTAGTTTAAAGGGGAGTTGGGATTCCTGTTTCCCCCTCAATAACTTCTCTCAGCAAAAATCTTGCTGAGTAAACACCTTTAAACTTTTTTACATAATTGAAAATGCTCTAAGGCCTTCAGATAGATCCACAAAAATTACCCAAAGAATTTTACAAAGTCCATATATACATAGAATATATACTTGTGTCACATTAATGATATAAAAGAGAATAATCTTCTAATACACAAAAATTTCTCTGCCTAGTTACCTGGAAGAGATTCTCTTACGGCACATTTACACCTAGTCTAGGGAATAACTTTGTTAAACATGGGATATATAATAATAGTAGAAATGTAAGTGTTCTGGGCATTTTGAGCTCATAGACCACACCCCTGGGAAAAAATTGGGAGAGAGAATTGATATGCGATATTTACTCCAACATAAAATTACTTTGCTTTAACAATGTAATATGCCTCATTCATTACCTTGTTATCATACAAAATTGTACTATTGGCATATTTATGAAATTTAAAAGTATAAATGCCTTAGGTTTGTTGCAAATATACCCAATACTAAATAAGGAGAGAGCACTGCTAACAGCTGTATCTTATAACTGCTTTATATTATCTTTGCTTTTGCTATTTGAAAAGTAGGGGAAAATAAAAGTTGAAAGTAGAAAACACAAACTTAATAGTAGCAAATAAGGTTTATTATTTGGACTTAAGAACAGTCTTCATACATTCTCAATAGGATTCTTAGCAGGCTTATATATTGAGTTAAACTTAACACTGAAAAGACTGGGTTAGTTTCCATGGAACATTTTTTAAAACACAAGATAGTAATAATTAGTAGTCTTTGCACTGTTCCAGTTTAACTCCTTCCCATTTTGCATTTCCACTTGTGCAAGACATAGCTCAAGGTATATTTCAGCACCCCTCTGTAAATAATTACTTTCTTTAATCAAATTGTATCACACTTCCAAATTGGACTGTAATGACTGTATCAGACAGCATTTTGGTTTTTTGCATACCAGCACTGATGGGAAGTGAGAATCAGCGCTTGATCTTATGGAAGCTCTTGCACAAGTTTATGAAACTGTGTTAAATAAACTCTTCTATTATCTCATGGTGGAATTCAGCCTACTGATCTCTTCAGTAATCAGATATGATGCACATTGTCATATAAATTGTGGACAAAACAGATCTTAAGCAATAAACAGTGGCTTGAATCCTTGTGCAAGCACAAGTGTGAAACAACCCTTGCACTGGTCCTTTGCCCTAAGTTAATGATAGCATGTCTTGAGCCATTTTTCTGCTTGCACAAGTCTTCTGGGCACTATAAGATACAGAAAGAAACTAGCTAGTTGTTGCAAAAGATTGTGCGGAAGCAGAACAGCATTAAGTAGGTTTAAATGTCTACTTGTGCTTTACTGAATTCATGCTGTATACATCATATTTTCAAGAATGGCACATTTCAAGAATGGCACATTGCCATAGATCATTTTGCAGTTTAAAAAAAAAATCTTCATACTATACTGTTCTTTGGATTTTGAGTGAGTAAACCCTTGTCATTTTATTTATTCTAATGGAGAAAATATTTTATATTTTTTCAGTGTTCTCCAAAGTTTCCAATTTTTCCATTAGAAACATTGAAAATAACTTAGGTGGTATGGGTGGGGAAGAGAATAAAAATGAGTGTGTTCCTCCAGGCTTTTACAGCTATAGATTATAGTTGCAGAATAAGCTATGTAGATTATTTTTGTGTACCTCAGAGACTGAAAGGAATAGTACTTATGGCTGAAAGGTGCACTCTAGGAACTTGGTATATTATTTTCATGATGGTTAAAGAGCTCATAATTTAAGTCTTCTAACCAGAACCAGTTTTTCCCCAAGAGGTATAATGGAGATATTATATATCTATTCCTATCAGCAGGTATTATTGTTGTGAAGTAACAAAATAACACAGTTATCTACATTAGTGAATAAACAGGAATTTTGTGGTAGAGGAATTCTTTGAAAGATTGTTAGTTGGCAAGTAAACAACAAACAACTAAAATTGTAAAAATTTGCAAATAAAAGCAAATTACATACTGTTTCATAGCAGTTCATTTTAACAGTTTGTTTATTAATATATAATGAGTCTTTATATGGGTTCATTTTACTTTCCAAGTAGCTTGTGACAGAGTCTAGCTTCCAAATACTCACAGTTGTTTTCTTCCCTAGTATCCAGTCAGTATCTTGCAGCTTACAGAAACACTGTAGTTAGTGAATCTATAATCTCCTCTTGGGTGCTTCTTATTCTTAGCAGTCAGTTACCAGGAGTCTGGTTAATACAAAACTGGCAGATATGTTGGAAAGTTAAAGCTTGAGTTAAGATGTGTACAGAAACATGAATTAAGAATTCTGCTGCTTGGATCAAGATCTCAAAAGAAAGACATTCCTCCTACTGAAAGTTCAATGGATAGATTGTTATAAAGGTGATCTGCAAATCAGTCTGACAAAATGACATCAATATGGGTTGCTTATGCTGAATGCCCCTCTTACTCCAGACTAAAATAAAAGGAGCATTCAGCATGCAGCCCAGACACTTACTATCTTTTTTCCTTAGGTCCCATGATGTCCAGCCCCACTAGGCTCCTGCTCCGATGTAACGCCCCAGCATGCACCATGATGGTGATGTCACATCACCCAGCATCCTGCTGGAGCATGGAGCCAGCTTACAAGGGGTCAGGTAAGTGTCTTTCAAATAACACTGCACAAGCATACAAAATCTTTGCTGGACTTTTTTTTTCTTGGTGTGTTTCTTTCCAATTGGTTGTGGCTCATGAAGCCTCAGAAATTGAATATGTTTGAGAGCCTATATTCTCTTAGCCTGGATAATGGGAGCATTCATATATATATAAAATTTAAAATGAACAAAGCTTTGCCAAACTGATTTGCAGGTCACCTTTAACATACAGAAATGTGTAAAACATCAGCACCAAATAATGTATATTTTCATCTCAATGACTTTATTCTTTACTCTGGGTCTGTTCTGAAATGCTCAGAACCGGTGGAAGATTGAATGGCTTTGAGAATTTTCAGCCTAGTATCTTGAACAAGATTTATCCTAATTGATCAGATAGGCTAGTGTTGTCTTTTGTCTCTAGAAACAACCTGTTTTTGATTCTTTATGTGGAACAAGAAGTTTGAAATTAGGCTACAGTTTGATTCTGGGAATATTGTTTTATTAAAGGTTATACATACTGAAACAGAAGTTTTGAATAGTTCTGCCCTTTGCCCTAAAGGAAAGTTCTAATTTGCTGCCATCTGTTTGCTTTTGAAGAAGTAAATCTGCATTTCCAAGTACTATCAGTGCAATTAAAACTTGGCATTTAATCAGGCTGGGTTTAGAAGCACCTAACTAACACAATTCAAATTTATCTCAGTTAATATTGCTGGGATTCCAAGCTTTTTAACACATCATCTTTGTCCTTTGGAAGCCATGTTTTTGTAGCTGCAAATGCAGCACAGTGGCAATGGGCTTCTAGGTGCCACATTTCTCTCATGTTTTCCTTTCCTCATTTCCCCAGCATGTACACTGGAGGGATACCTTTTCAGGGAGTCTCTTAAAACTGATAGTTGACATAAAGAGTGATATTATATTGGGTTATAAATATGTCAGCTTTCAATTTTTCCTGGGGAAGAGAAAATGGCTGCCATATGGGTGGGAAAGACCAGGTTTCCTTGATCTTACCCACACAGCAGCCAAAGCAATTCAGGCTGTGGTGTGATCTTTCCCAAACCTTTACAGCAAAGCAGGTTTGGGAAAGCTCAGGACAACTCTTAAAAGGTGAACATATGCACCATGGAGCTTTGAGGAAGCAGCAAAAACAGCATTAGGCCTGGGATAAATAACCCATGTGGAAAAGAAGAAATGCCAGAAAATTGCAAGGGCTACTTCTAGATGTCAGAGAGAGATTAGGTACAGTTTGCAAACTGAGTCCTGGGTATTTTATTTATTTGGCTGTTCTCTGAGATGTCAGTAGAGAATAAAGTAGCCCTACCTTGCCAATAGAAATTTCTGCACAAGTTATGCAAGATGATGATCTAATTTGATCTCAGGTGTTATGCATGGAGCCTGTTTAGTTCAGTTCATTTAGTTCCGTTTTGTAAGTCTGCACTCTTGGATGTTTTCTATCTGAGAGTTCATGATAGATCAGAACTCTTGTACACTCTGCACCTAGATTAAAACTTTCAAATAAGATCTCATAAAGAGCATAATATATTGGAAATAGTATTTTCTGTGGTAACTGTGGGAATTGCCAGAGTGACTTTAGTTGCATCATGGCAGTACTTTAACTCAATTCCTCTCTCTTAATGAATCAACAGTCTCTGAGCTCAATGTAACCAGCTTACCATATGAAGAATTTTATATTTGGGGTTGTTGGAGAATAGATGGGGTGGCAGTTGCAATGATTATGTATTTGGTTGTTCAGTTGTTTACATAGTATTAATAGAGCTGATAAAATCTGGCTTGGGGACGAGGCGCCTGAATTTTAATGCTAAGGTCCAGCAAATGAATATCTTCCTATTCATTCACATATCACACACAAGTGCCATGCACTTAATTAAATATAAGTGTTTTGTCACTTTCGCTATGCAGAGTGGATTTCCTTAGTAGCCCTGATAGATGCAGTACCTATACCTTGCCCGCTACAGAGAAGTGGTGGGTAAACACAACAAAGCATATTGATGAGAATGCTTGACTATTAATCCTTACTACTAATTTGTGAGGAATTCTGTTTGATAGGAGGCTTTTAATACCAAGTATGGCTTGTTGGGGGTGGGGAAGAAAAGAAATTGGGAACTTTGCATTAGGCAGTAGTGAAGATGTTTTAGTCTGTCCTTTGTCACTCCATCCTCTTCTGCCCTGAGAAGTTGTTGCTGACAAAGGGATATTCGAGAGACTTAGGGCCAAGCTACAAGTGACGCCTGACACAGGTTGGACACTTGTCAGCTTCCCTCAAGTTTTGATGGGAAATATAGGCAGCTTGGTGGAATGTTGGACAAGTGACAGTTGAAAAGTCCATTGGACAGCAGTCAAGACCAGGCCAAGCTGCAAGACCCCAGGACACCTGCATTTCCTATCAAAACTTGAGGGAAGCTGACAAGTGTCCAACTAGTGTCAGGTGTCACTTGGAGTTTGGCCCTTAGAGACTTGCAGGTCTTTCCCTCTGTTCATGTCCTCTCATCTGTCTTTCCATCGTCCACAGCTCTTTTCCTTCTTCTCTGCTTTCCTCTGGATCCTCCAGATTCTTGCACATCCTTTAAACTGCCTAAACCTTCCAATGCTAAATATTTTTTATAAACTCTAATCTTCAGAGATATTTATTAACTGTCTGCACTTTAGGTTCACACAAAATAAAGGAATAATTTTTATGTTAGTGTGAGTGAGAATTTACAGGACTTGCTGTAAAATTATCTTTCTCTGCAGCTTTTGAAAAGCTTTAGATTGTCATGGTGTGAAGGTGGGGCTTGCAGAAGAGCAATAGCAAGTAGAGTCAAAGGAGTTGTAACATTGTTTTTCTTAAAAGGATAATACATAAAGATTGCAAGATCTGAGCAAGTCTGTTAATGATAGGACATTTTGGAGGCCTTTCATTCATAGAGTTGCCATAGGCTGGAGGTGACTTGACAGCACATAACACACACACAATAGATAAACCATGGTAAATTATTAAAATAGTGTATTCAGTCATCACAGGCCTGATCATGCAAGCATAGCTAGATCGTCACTCTTTCAGGCAAGGCCCTATGACTCTTCAAAATTGTTTCACAGCTGGATGTCTAGGTTTGAGAAAAATTACAGCAAATGGAGGAGGTGATCATGAGTTCAGAACCAGCAGCTATGATGTGAAAATGTTCTTGTACATTAGCAGTATGCAGTATCTGCTTTTCCCAGGTTGAATTATTTAGACCTAGCATGGTGCTCTCTAGCCAGCTATACAGGAGTTTAAAATTGCCAACTTGTTCTCATGCAGGTATGAAGTTTGCAAACCAATGGAGGACAGTGCTGAATGCGTCACTCTTTCAGTTTACTTCAGAGAAAAGAAAGCAAGACAATCTAATTCAACTCCAGGAACTGTTCTGTACGGCCAGCCCCTACTCCTATCAATGCCGAAGCACAAGCTCACCCTAGATTATTTGTATAGCGTTATTTTGGAGCGGATTAGGTGAGTCCACAATTTACCTTTGTCAAAGCAACACATTTGTAAAGTGCATTTATATTCACTTCTCTGTCCAGCTTGCTGTCTCAGAGAAGAGGTGGGTTACCCGTCTAGGATGGTTAGTCTTGAGTAATCCATGTTATTGGAATCTTTGCTCTTCTGCATCTACTATTTAGGAGCTATATTATGTTAAAATGAAATTCTTTCTGACTGCTGCAAGTGCCTTGGTAGTTGCAGAGATTTTCCTTGCCCATGTGTCATCTGCTAAGGACAAGTCTAAAATATTCTTTCTCCATGGGAGACTGTATAGATGCCCCAAAGTAAGAGAGAACCTAAAGAAAGCTCTGCCGAATTAGATCTAGTTCAGCATATTACCAATAGCAGCCAGACAGGTGCCATGGAAGTGGTGATGGCCATCTCTTGTACACTCCTGTATGTGGAGATTCCATTTAGGTTCCGTGAATTTGCCAAACCATTTTTTAAAAGCTGTCTAAGGCATCATTCACCACATAACTTAAAGGTGTTTTACTTCATATATTTCTTTTAGCCATCATGAATGGGATAATACTTTTATTTCTGGCCTATGTATAAAAACAATGGAATCAATCCAACGTTTATTTTCTGCTAACTGGAGACACTTCTGTCAATGGAACTGAACTTTCCTGACTCATCCTTCCCACCAAACTCCCTGAAATGCTGATCCTGGGGCACAGAGACACTCTTGGGAAACAGTATGAAGGGCAAATTGTGGATTTGCAATAAGAGAAACTGATCTTAGATCCAGCCACAGATCTAAGCCTCAGAATAGAGAATGAATTACCATTTTGACCTTTTTCATTAATTGTTCTTGTTAACTGGGGAGTCAGACAAACTAGCACAGAGCCATTCTTGTTGAGGATTAATAGGGAAAATATCTTTCTTTCAGCCGGTATGTAAAGCTTTCTTTGATTGAAGAATTTTCTGATGCATCTGCAAATCATGGAACTTGTAATGGCTCCAGTGCTGTTGCTGAAGGTAAATTATCCTAAGATGGAAATTACTTAGACCAAACTCTGTGACTTGAATCCATGAGCAGAGCTTCCCTTGAAGAAATTTACTTGCTAAACATGAGTTTTCTGAGTGGCAAGAGGTATGGCATGGGGGTTGCAGTATGAAGAGGAAATTAGCAGAAATTGTCCCCTTCCATAAGTGGAAGGGCAGGGGTGGAACTAAGCCCGATATAATGTCTAGATTGGTTGAAGATTGAATTATGATACCATATACAACTTTAGATTTTAGTCCTGATATGCATTAACATATGACTGATTGAGGACAGCAAAACATACATTTTGCATTGGAAGGGGCTGTCTGCAAAGCCAGAAATGTTGTTCTCTTGCTACTGGAAGAGGAAGATTCAGAGAGAGAGGTTAGGGAAAATAGAAAATTTTTGACACCATGTAATTACCACAGACAAGCACAGCAAACCTGCAGAAACACCCAGAATGAAGCTAGAGAAAGCTGATGTGTTGTTCTTCTGTGTAATGTTAACTTTCTTCATTACAGGGGTGGGAGGGAACAAGAGGGCCACTGATGAAGGGCAGGTGCAGCTTGCAGCTCTGTCTAGAGGCTCCTCTGAGCCAGTGAATGAATGACAGTGTAGGCTGCAGCATACTGCATGGAGAGAACTTGGGTTTCCCAAAATCACCCCTCCCTCTCACTTTCTAAAGCCTTCCTTGGGAGAGGGATTATCTTATACTAAGTTACAACGAATGTGTTTGCTTGCCATTTCCTTATGCTGGGTTGCTGGTTCTGCTGATGTGCAGTTATGATGTGGGTCAGTGCTTGATTTTATTCCATGGTGTTCCCACATTGGCCTTGAGTTCTGCCTGTCTGCTTCTGTGCTTGACAGTAGTTCTGTTGAACTTACAACAGTGCTTCAGTTTGATTTTGGTAGGATTCGCTGGTTTGACATGATTCTCTGGTTTGATGTTGGTTCACTTGCTTCAGTTTGGTTCTGTTGGGCTTTGTTGGTTCAGCTTGCATTGGGACTTGCATTGGGTAGTGGCTTTTGCCTAGGGGTTGCTCCTTTGCTTAAGGTTTCTTTGCCTGGAAAGCCTTTAAAATTTCCCCCCCTTAGGAAACAATGGAGAGTGACTGGGGGCACCTTGTGCTGGGGCCCATAGAATTGGACCCCAGGGTCCAATCTTCCTGAAACTTGGAGTTTCTTTAGTGGGCAGGAAGGAGTAGGTTTCCTGAAAATTTGGTGGAATTTATTTGAAAAATAATCCCACAGTCACCCGGATGGTGTTCTCCAGAGGGAATAATAGCCAGATATATTTGAGATTCTTTAATTTTACCAAACTGGATTAGAGAATCTGACCCAAATTCCAGGGATACTGAATATTTATAGTATTCCTGATACCCACATCAGAATTCAACCAAATTTTTTGAGTGCACGCCCCTTCTTAGAACTTCTGTTATCTCCATCTCAGAAAAAGACCTTCCTCAGTCTTCCTGGCTTGTTTCTGACTACATTCTTTTCAACGCTAGCATCTTTAATCAGTTCATTGCTTTAATAATACACAGGATGCTGCAAATGCTGTAGGGTGTTAGTTATGTAGAACAAAGAAAGGGAACCGCTGTTAACCTTTCAATTGTGTGCTAGGTGAAATTGAAGAGATGGAACATCAGAATGGAGAGGAAGAAAACAGGGAGAAAGTGTTGGAAATGGATGCCTGCCAGTCAGAAGATTGTATTCAGTATGAGCTGGGAAAGGAAGATCTGCAACATAGGAAGCATCTCTTCACCTTCAGTCTTGTGAATTCTTATGGAACATCAGAGATAAATTCCCTTACTACAGAGGGGAAAGTCCTCAAGTTGAGTTGTAGGTATCCTCTCCAAATGTCACCCTTGATAGTTCTCATTTCTGACATACTTTTAAGTGATCCTTATTCTTTTTCAGCCCATGCTACTCTTGCTATTGACTGGGATTCTGGTACTCGCAAGTTGCTTTTTGATGAACAAGAAGCACAGGTAATTGATTCCCCCCCCTTGTTTAGAGGGCAGTGTTATATTTAGCTGATATCAGGACAAAGTGATATGGTTTTGCTTGAGAAAATGCCAGATAATGATACACCATACCATTTTGCACATAGGTCTGGATATCAGCCCAGGCAGCTAAAGTAAGCTCCCAAGTTGCTGTCAGCAAAAAGATTGCCTACCCCAGCTGAAGATTTCTTGTAATAAGGCATTTAAACTGTCCTGTGTAATGTGTTGTTAGTAGAACTCAGCATGCATTTTGCTGTGGAGAGGAAAAATATATGTTTGCTTCTTCATAGGCATTTGAAAAACACAACAGTATATTCCAACCACAGAAGAAGAAAACTACAGTAGCTCTCAGGGATTGCATTGAACTCTTCACTACAATGGAAACACTTGGTGAACATGATCCCTGGTAGGTTTGCCATATTTCTGCTTAAAAATCATATCCGTGGAAATGAATGAAACCTCCCCACATTATCTGTGCACTTTACTAGATAGCAGCTTTAAAAATACTGATACGATGGTTGCTTTACATAGCTTCATCTCAGATTATTAGATGTGGCATTCCAGTGTTCTCCCTTAATAGTTTTCCTCTCCTTTAATAATTTCTTACATCACTTACTTCTACTGTCACCCAGGTTGGAACCGAATTAGAATTCCAATTCTCTGATACGTTGTTCTATTCCTTCAATCCCTATCCTTACAGACTCTTTGCCTGTAGTCTCAGCACAGAAACAAATTCCTTGCTCCCCATAAATTTAGCCTGGTTTTGTCTGTAGCCTGTTGTGATTACTAAAAATAAAACCTGATGCTTTAAGACCTCACATGGCAGTCTTTCTTGTGTCTTTTCATGAGAGACAAACATCTCACAGACTACCATTGAAAATGTAACTCTTGTCTCTAACTGAGTTGCATTTTCACTTTATTTGCAGAATATGTCTAGAGTAAGGTGCAACTCACAGTAACTCACAGCACACACTTTTCTATCATAAATCATTACTAATCCAGGCCATGTCCTCCCCCCTCCCCCATTTCATATAGCTATATGCTTTATATCTATTAAGGATGCATTTTATGTAGACAACAGTGTCCGCAAGAGGAGTGTACCATGTATGTCAGCTAGGTTCTTTAGAGGAATAACAGGATAAAAATATGGATGGAAATGATTTGGGGAGGTTTCTGCAGTAATATTTGACTTTGGATAGTTGTATTTCCATTTGTCCTATTCTCTCAGGTATTGTCCGAATTGCAAGAAACATCAGCAAGCCACCAAAAAGTTTGATCTCTGGTCACTTCCACGTATTTTGGTGGTGCATTTGAAACGTTTCTCATACAACAGATACTGGAGAGATAAACTTGACACTGTGGTTGAATTCCCCATCAGGTAGGAGTTTCATTTGTGGTGATGGTCAAAGCAAAACAAACTCACAGCTTTATTTGGGTGAAGTGGCTGGCAACACAACTTGAACCTGGAATCTTGTCTTGGATCTTAGACCTTCAAAATATATGGATCTAGCAATATGACAGTTATTTTAAGCCTCATTACAGCAGTAGAGTGATGATTTTAAAACTGATCTTGTCAGCTGGCCCCTTGTGCTGATGTCCATAACTGTATTTAGTCCATAACTGATCTCATTGGCATTGCTATTAAGTAAAAGCATACCCAGTATTAAAACGAGGCTGTTGAAACAGATAGTACTGTCTTTGGGCTCGTAGAAGTCCCTAAGGCTGTTTGAAGGTATAATGATATCATAGCATTGTTGCCATATATTGGTTTTACCTTCATTTAATGACTCTTTCTTCTAGGGATTTGAACATGTCTGAGTTTGTTTGTGACCCAGCAGCAGGCCCGTATGTATATGACCTCATTGCTGTTTCCAATCACTATGGAGGCATGGGTGTGGGGCATTGTGAGTAACTTTTTTTCTGCATAACTGCTTCATAGATAACGTTGGATAAAAGGCAAATTGCTGTTTGGAGAAACTAACATAATCTAGTGAAGCCTTCTATGACCTGTGAAATGGCAATCTAATGGGAAGGCAATTGGAGATCTCTGTAGGCAAGGAAACCATAGTCCCTCTTCCAGATACGAAGCTGTCGGAGCACTAATGGAGGGAGAAGCTATTCGCTCCACTGCAGCCCACCAACTCACATGGGTCTACGTGGGTCTCACAACCCCTGGAATCAACTTGACTATGTTTGAGGGAATACCAAATATATTATACAAATGGGACCTCCTTATGGTCTGATAAAAGGCCATAAGTGATTATCACTACTTGTAAATCTCATGCTTTACCTCTGAAGTAAGCCTATTTTTTTCCTTCCCGCACCTCCCCAGATACTGCATATGCAAAGAATAAAGTAAATGGCAGATGGTACTACTTTGATGACAGTAGTGTGTCTCCGGCATCAGAAGAGCAAATAGTAGTAAGTATTTGAAATGAATCTGATTAAAGATGAGTGTATGAAGGTGTACCTTAAGGTGCTGAGTAACATCTGGAATTAATTGCAGATGCTAAATCAGCAGAACATCAAGAAAAAAATTGATTTGGAGTCTGATATCTTCTAAAAACTGTGGAGTTTGTGCAACCGGAAACTTCTAGTCATCCTTTCTGGAATCCATATTAGGCTTTACTATTAATATATCAGGGAAAGTAGAAGTGACTACAGTTCTCTGTGTGATTGCTTGTGTTTTTTTCATGATTTGCTTGCATAACTTACAAGCATATGTATTAGCTTCTCTTCCTCTCCATCATCTCACAAGAGAAGAAAGTCTTGTGAGCGGCCAGAGAACTTCATAGGCACAGCATACAAAGGAGGAAAGGAGTCAACCAAAGAGGATGTGTTCTGGCCTCTGTATGGGTGAGGGCAATACAAGCCAGAGGTGACTGGTGGCACAATATTTCTAGGTGACTTGGTGACCTGGTGTTGGGGTTTGTTGAACCCTGCCTTGTGAGATTAATATCTTTCAAGAAGTGGAATGGAGCAGTTGTAAGTTATTTGTCCAGTTCTTAAAGATCTGTTCATCTCTCAGTACAGTCCATGTTTTAGTGCATTTTGTATTGATTGATTTGTTGATTTAAAATTAAGTGTTATTGTCTCTTTACTTTTTTTCTTTAACTTTAGGTAGTTTTAGTGGAAAAGTAGATATAAATATTTTAAATAAAATGTTGCAGATTGTGACCTTTTAGTTCTACACTGTAGAATTTGGTATCACCATTACAATTACTGAGATCAGTCTGACTCTAGGCCTAGGTGTAATAATTTGTCCTATGTTTCAGACTTCCATTCTCTTTTACCATTTTTGTCTTATCTTTGTCTTGCAGACGAAAGCAGCATATGTACTATTCTACCAGCGTAGAGATGACAAGGCCAAGAGAAATTCATCTCCATGCACAAATGTTGAGCTGACATCAGAAGAATGTGATGGCATGGATACTAACTGAGCCTACACGGCATCATTCAGGCAATCAAATTGCTCATCTGCAAATGTATCTGAAGCATCTGAGAACTGCTCTATCTGTAAAACTCAGAATGGGAAGTCCACTATAGGAGTACTCAGTGAGCAGTGACACTTGCGCAGGAGAAGCAATAAGATGACAACACTGAGTACATTATAATTTAAAAGCTCTCAAATCAAATTCTACCACCCTTCAATAAAGTGTTACTTTAAGCAGAAAATGTGTGGAATCAGACATTATGCTGTGTGGCTGAAGCAATGCATATTAAGGAAGAGGTGCCTAAGCCACGTGGCAAGAAAAAATTCAAAACCTTGGCTGTAAATAGGCTTCAGCTGAGAAATGATGTACATTGTGAAAGATGCATGGGCTGTGTGGCATCTGAAAGACAGCAGAAGTCCCTGTTGACATTTTAGGGCCACTTTCTGTACCTATCTGGTATACTAGAGTGCTTCTAAAACAGTTCTTAGGAATTAAATATAGCCACAACAGTATTCACAAGACCTGTTGATGCCAATCTGTGGATGTCCTGAGCATTCTTTAGCAGCACATCCAAATCTTTCTTGGTCATGTTTAAATGGTAATTTACACACTGTAATGGGAAAACTTATTCTTTACCTTTCTCCTTGGGACTCACTAGGGAAATGAAACAGTTTATCCCTGGAGTTTTAGAGGAATAGTCATCAACTCTCTTCATGCAAAGTTTTTTTAGCAGCACCACTAAAGGTTTAGGGCCCTTCTTATCCTAGTCTGTCCAGGAATAGAGAGGTTCAGTGGCTTGTCTCCTTTTGGATGATTTCCAATACATCATGTTTTCTTTCTAGTTACAGAGACATGGAAGTATGATAAAATTTTACATTACCTCCCTCCCCATTCCATTTAGATAAGTTTCCATTGTATAGAGATGGCAAGAATTGTTCCAAGTCTCCTCGTTGCCATAAGGCCCTCTGTATTTGGTTAGACACTGCAATTATACCTATTCAAATAGCATAAGAAACAAGGGTTTTGAAGGGGAATGGAGGTTTATGGTTATTCTGCAGAAGCACCCTCATGCACAGCTATGTTACATTGCCCTTTGAAGCCAGTTTCAGCATTTGTGCAAGGATAGTGTTACGCTTTACACTATCAACACTTTTCCAGCATTAGATTTTCCTTCAACACATGTTCTGTATCTCAAATTGGTTCTGTGCTGATCTTGCTCTGTACCACATAGCCAGCCCACTTGCCATTTTAGCAGAATTGGTCATAAGTGCTTGAGTGCCCCCCCCCACTCACTGTAACTTTTTAGCAGAGTCCTCTTTGCTCAGCTGCATTCTGCTCACTGACAATCTTCCCTCAATTACTATATAGATATGCAAAATAGTCCTTACAAAGCACTGAGATTTGAGTTGTTTGGTTCAGTTACTGATGTTTCTGGGTTTTAATGTTAGTCTGAGGTTTTACTTCAACTGGGTATTTTTCCCTCTGAACTCTAGCAATGGGGCTGGGTGGGTTTGGAATTACTTAAGGGTTAAGTTCAAATGTAGCACTGCACTGTTTTCCTTGCTTTATTCCTGTGTTTTTTTCTGGGGTTATGTTTTCTTCTGGAATGAAACTTTTGAACGGATAAGGAAACATTTGAAGAGCAGTTCAATGTAACTGTGTTTATCTCTGCTTTATACTGAAACAGGAACCTTTTTTTCCTGTACTTAGTATGACTGGCTTGAACAGATGTTTGTGGGTGATCTTAGGATCCTGAGATTCCTCTAAATGCTGTAAAGATGATGTTAGGAATCTGGCTTTGACTCTGACCAGGCAGGATCCTAGCTGGTGTGTACATTCTGTATAGTGTCAACATCTGTTTTTAGACTAGCACTTTGTAAGCAGCTGGCTTTATTGTATAAAAAAAATAAAATAGTGTGGTGTGCACAGAGCCTGCTGTTTCTGCTTGTTCTTCCGCCTGAAATATGTGTCCCCTCAGACATGCTCACCAATCTGTTAAACTTAGCCAATACTATAATAGCTTTATTTTTCACAGAGGAGTCTGTGTTAAGATATTAAGGTAGGCTGTAATCTTTATGAAATCAAGAAAGCAAGGGTAATCCACCAAGTCCATAGTTTTAGAGACTGCCTCAGTGGCCCTGAGAAGCACTATGAAAACACTGAGAAAATAATAAGTGCTTTTGTTGTTACAGGTCTCTCAATGGCTGTCAGTAATCACCCATAGCATTCTTCTGGATTGCCTTTCCAAAATAGGATTGGAAGGAACTGTTTTGCAGTGCTGTTAGAAGAAGTTAAGAGAATTGCTGCTCCACCCCATGGCCTTTAGTTTGCAAGCTGCTGTGAGGTTTCATCTCCCATACTATTCAAAGTCTATGAAACTGCTGAGTGAGATTTGGAGTGCAGTTTTATCATCTCTCACCTTTCCATCAGGTGCAAATGAGGGTCCAGAGCTGGTACTTGTGGTCAATAATGGACTGGATGAGAGTGAATAAAGAAAATCTATACAGATAGAAATACACAGTGGGAATTTGTACAGTGTGAAGGTAGGTGTACAACCTGTTAGACAGGGTTGCTTTCCCTGAAAATTCAGGCTCACAACTTGAGGGTGGGGTGCATTTTGTCATCTAGTGGGCTTAGCCTGGTCTTCCCCTTAAATTGTTTGACCCTGTATTCCCTCTGAAATGCTACAATCAGCAGGACCCTGCTGAGAGGGAAAACGAGGGTATCATTTGCAGCAAAGGCACCATTAGGGGAGCTGCTGAGCTCAGTTGGCATGCCAGTACCATAGAATGAGGACCCTTCATATATGTGCATCCCAGGCCTTATAAGGCTTTAAAGGCAATGCCGACAACTTGAATTAAGCCCAGTCCTGCATTTCTAGACAATATAATTGCATCCGTAGTGGCATGATGTAAGCATACTGGCTGGATCCAGTCTTGTACAAGTGAAGCTTACAAGTTGCCTTCAAGAGCAGTCCCCCTATAGACTGTAAACAGTATTCTAGTTAGGGGATTATACATGCATGGATCAGTTTAACCAGGTCAGCTGACTTAAGAATGGCACATAGTTTACTAGTAAGATGAAAGAAGGCATTCTGGCAATTGCTCCAACCTGCTTCTCCATCAGGTGAGCTGGATCCAGGGACACCCCCAGACTTTTCATATGATTAGCTAAAGATAGTTGTCCCCTCCCTAATGTTGGTAAATCAGTCTCATCCAGAATATTGGTTTCACTGACTAGCAACACCACCATCTTGTCTGGATTCAATTTCAGCTTTTTTACCACCATTGATTTGATCTCAGTTTTCAGGCACAAGCCTATGACAACTGCTTCTAAGGGTTTAGTTAATGACATATATAGCTGAGTGCCAGTGATACTGAACTGTAAAGCTATGGATGATTTCATTCAGTGGTTTAATAAAGAACAGTAATAAAAGAACAGAATACTGTGGGCACCAAAGTCCCACACTGAAGACTTGACTGTACTGATTTTGGTCTTTTTTTTTTTTTGGCAGACGTCTCAATAATCCTCGTCGCCTTTTCAAAATGCATCAATATTTGATAGTCTACAGTACAAAATGCTGCTGATAGGTGTAAAAGAATTAACAAAGAGGCATTACCTGTACCTATTTGTAGTCGGAGATCATTCAGGAAAGCAATTCACACTCTTGATTCCAAAACCAGGCTTGAAGCCCAACTGAAATGTGCCAAGGTTAGATTAATCACTTAGGTGTCTCTGGAATGTAATTTGTAGCTTTTTAAACTTTATTTTGATTGGCCTTGACACTGATCTCATTTGCTATTTTATGTGAATTTAACTTTTTCTTGTTATCTCTCTTGACAATGTTAAGAAAAAAGGAGGATCTAAATTGCAGAAATAGAATCGGTACTGCCTGGGTCAGCAATATATATACAAATAGTTGTTTTAGTTCTTTAGGCTCCTTTTCAAAAAAACATATGGGTTTCGCCCCAACAGCACTGATCTAGACTGTTTCAGGAAATGAAAACCTGGAAAAAGCTAATGTTGAGGCTGAGTTGATTTCAAAGCTCTCTAATCTGACATTACTGAGCCCACAGTTCAGTCACTGGTAGATTCCATCTCTGGGAAGCAGAAATAGATCTATCATGTTTACTTGGAAATAAACTCCACTGATTTACTTCTTAGTATATTTGCCTGGACCTGCAGCATTTAAAAATGACATTCTTACCTACAGTTAATGTTAAGCAGAGGAATACTGTGCAGCTGTTAGAAATTGGCTTGGAGACTGAAAGTGCTAGGGAATAGTTTGGGTAAAGAGTTAAGAGTCAAGCTCCCCATCTGCCATTTATGACACAGGTCTATTTTACAGGATGGCTGTATTTCATTTCAAGTAAAAGTATAATGGCATCATAAAACCCAATCTCCTTAAAAAAGTGCATTTTTTGTGAGCTCGTTTCTGCAATATGGTGAGCCATTGTTTATATTGTTCAAACCCCACCCTTCTGTCACTCTAATATCTCATGAGGGCTTTAACTTGTCAGACCTCCTTTGCATTCTTTAAGATTACGACATTCCTTAATACTTTTAATTTAGAACTGGACAAGTAGGGGACCTACAAGGACTGGGGGAGGGAATCTGATTTTCCCTTCCGCTTATTCAATCTGTGTCTTTCTGAAAAACTCCATAGCCTCTCCCCTTTCCTGCTTTTTTCTCTCCTTCTCACCCACCAGACAACCTACCTTTTATTTGTCTCAGGTGGAGCCTGGAGTTCTCCCAGAACTACAACTGAGCTCCAGACTACACAGATCAGTCCCCCTGGAGAAAAT
This sequence comes from Eublepharis macularius, assembly GCF_028583425.1. Classification (NCBI taxonomy): domain Eukaryota; kingdom Metazoa; phylum Chordata; class Lepidosauria; order Squamata; family Eublepharidae; genus Eublepharis; species Eublepharis macularius. The sequence goes on along the minus strand of NC_072793.1, from coordinate 94,826,226 downwards.
GGTGGCTTCAGAGGGTGGACTCTGTGGAATCACATTCCTGCTGAATTCCCTCCTCTTCCCAAACTCCTTCCAGGCTCTCCCCCAAAATCTTCAGGAATTTCCCAACCTGGAGTTGGCAAACCCTACTGCCTCCTTGTGTTCACCTTCCCATCCTTCCCTATCACTGGCAGCCTGTACCTGGAAAAATTATGGTCAGTGTCACAGTCATTCTCTCCTCCCTTACATTTTTTCTCCTCTATTTTATCCTCACAACAATGCTGTGAGGTAGGTTAGGCTAAAAATGTGTAACTGACCCAGGGCCACTAGGTGAGCTTCCACAGCAGAGTAGGGTTTTAAACCTGGATCTATCAGATAGGGTTGCCAGGTCTCCCACCAGCAAACTCTAGTTCTTGCCACCACTCTGTCAGCTGTGTGACACCATCACTTCTGTGGCAAAACCAGAAGTGACATTGCACTGCTCTAGGAATCTTAGGAAACTCTGATTTTGCCATAGAGTTTTCAGAATTTCCTAGAGCAGCATGACATCATTTCCAGGTTTCCCCTTAAAATTGCATCAGGCCATTATGCCAATGGTGCCCCCCATGTCCCTCTCCACCCATCTCCTGCCAGGTGCTAGTCATCAGCTGACGATCTTACTCCCAGATCCTATCACTATATCACAATGGCTTTCAGGGTTGGTTGCCGTTAAACAGAATAAGCAGTCGGTCCTGAGTGAATCATAGAAGTCATATAGTAGCAAGTTGCCCAGTGACTGCTGCCAAACCTGGACTAGACATGGGCACGAACAGCATTACGAACGGAAAAAACCAACCAACAGGCCGCTCGGCTGCTCGCGAACAGGCCATTCGTGAGGCGCCATTCCAGCCGAACAGGTGGTCATCGCAAGCTTTATTTGTTGCACTCGGCCGCCATTCGGGAAGCTAGACACTCAGGCGCCTTCAATCAATTGCCTTGGCAATGGAGGGAGGGACTGCCTGAACTCTGTCTGCACTCCCTCTGTCGCCCCGGACACCCCAATCAAAGCCCAACTTAGCTTGATGGGCAGGTCTTCCTTGTAAGCGTGGAGCTGCAAAATCTGTTACAATCAGTAACGTGGGAGCAGACACTAGGGGGGAGGGAGGGGAGGTGTTCTGTGGTCATGGGAACTCCAATCTCATTCCTGCAAACCCTGTTAGGCAGTTCTGACTGCCAACCACAGACCTCCTGTGTTTCTCAATGAGACTTCTGCTTATAAAAGGGCACTGTGCTCCCAGTTCTGGCTTTCACTTTCAGCAAGCAGTGGAGTGGGACAGAGCTGTTGATAGCCTTTTGGGAGAGAGAGCGAGGGAGAGTGCATTGGAGCTGGGCTTTTTGGAGCTGTGTGTGTTGGGTGGGATAGGGAGCTATCCCCTCTGGTTCCAGGGCTGCTGCCAGGCCCTGGGGCCAAGCTCAGTGGGCACCTCGGCTGAGGGCTCACATTATTATTAGTGCCTGATCTTGTCAGGTATCTGGGAGTGCTGGGCTAGGGCTCTAGCCCCAGCCTCTGGTTCAAGGGCTGCTGTCAGGCTCTGGGGCCAAGCTCAGTGGGCACCTTGGCTGAGGGCTCACAATGTTCCCTTCTTTTCTGTCGTCCTTAATTCTAGTTTGGTGGCACAATGAGTCTTCATGCTGTGGTGGCCGCCACGGATGGTTGTGAAGTGAAGTGTAAAGGCATTCCTCCTGGTTTACTTGTGGAAAGCAGTACTGGGTGTGGCTCGGGGGCAGCAGAGAGTACTTCCGCTCCCACAGATTCACCTGTGGGGGCTGTGGAGGAAGCCAAAGAGGTCTTTCTGCTGGGGGGAGAGGATCTCTCTCAACATTTTGAGGAGAGGGTGGGTGACGGATCCCTGGAGGAATGGTTTGTGTTTTATGAAACATCCCTCCCATCCCCATCCCAAACTCTCGGTGGTGTCCCTGCCTGCACTCCACCCCTCACTCCAACATCCGTGGCCAGCTCCACAGTACAGCCTGTAACTGTTCATCGTCCTTCTCCTGGGACAGTTAGTGGTCCACGTTTCGACGCCTCCAAATGGAGGCACTTTCGGGCCCTTCCTAATGACCCCGGTGCGGTGCCTGTGATGTCCTGGTGCACAGGGGCAAAACCTGAAGCACCTGTCGTCGTCGGCCCTGAGTAGGCACCTGAAGACACACCACCAGAGCCTGTGGTCTCTGTCCTTGCCCAGTGAAACATCCATTGGGGGGAGAAAGTGGGCGACCAGCTCTTCTGAGCAGGGATCAGTGGGAGGGTCACCGGAATCCACCCCAAGCAAGAATCCTTGCCCTGAGAGTGACGCTGGTGGAAGCAGAGCACTCAGGCAGGCCGCACTCGCGGAGGTTGTCCCCTTGGGGTCTGGGACAGTGCCGCTTAGAAAGGCAAGGTTGAGGGCTCAGGAGGTGGACCTTCACGTCTTGGCAGAGAAGATCGCCCTACATGGCTTGCCCATATCCATCATGGAGGGCATGGGCTTCCGCAGGCTACTAAAGCATCTTGCCCCTTGGTTTCGTTCTCCATGCCATCACCACGCACCCTTGCCTGTCGAGTCCTGCGGGTATCTTGAATGAGGGCTGGTACATTTGGGTCAGGTTTAGCCAGGCCCACTCCCACTGCTAACAGGCTTCTGAGGCCTTACTATGCCTTCCTGGCACAGCCAGATCATCATGACACCTCCTTTCTGTGAAGGCAGGAAAGTAGGTGATGCTGGCAGCAGCCTCCTTTGGGCACTTGTGCAACAGCTCAGGAGCTGTTGCACATGTAGTTGAGCTGCATGGTGGCCCTATCCATTGCAAACGCTGTGCCCTCTGAGCAGGGGGGAATGGGTCCCTCGACTCCTGTCCTTTCTGCAAAGGCAGGAAGGTGGCCGATGTCAGCTGCTGCTGCTGCCCCGTTTCTCTCCCTCTCTGGAACCACTCTGACCCGTCCAAGCAACCTCTCCTGTCCCGTCCATCCCCTCCTTTCCGTGAAGGCAGGAAGGCGGTTGGTGTCTAGCAGTGCTGTCCAAACTGTTATGAGTAGTGCCCGTACTGCCTGCATAGGTGAGGTGTCTTGGAGCGGTGTGGAACTGCTCTGGCCCCCATCATTTCTCGGGGCTGCTGGTCCCTCTTTCTACCTCTCCCTCTGTGGAACCACTCCGACCCTTACAAACAACCTCTCCTGTCCTGCCCATATCCTTCTTTCTGCGAAGGCAGGATGGCGGGTCATGTCAGCTGCCGCTTCACGAGGGACTATCATGTTACTGCTCCCTCCTCGGTCATGAGGGACAGCTCAGCTGCAATTGCACAGCCGATTGTACCATATCGGGATACAGCACAGTTGCACAGCATGGTGGCTCCCCTGTCAACGGGACTGACTGGACCCCTTTGAGCCAGGTGGGAACATGTCCCGTGACTCCTGTCCTTTCCCTATTTCTTCTTCTCCCTCTCTGGGACCCCTCTGACCCCTCCCAACTACCTCTCGCTTGGGAGCTTTCCAGTTCCCGGTCCATACCTCTCCCTCCCAGGTACTGCCACGAGTCCCTTCCCAACCACTTACACTGCTCCATCCCCTCCTTTCTGTGACGGCAGGGAGGTGGTTGATGCCAGCAGCCACTGACAGATAGGGGTCTTCCAGGCCCTGTCACAGGATCTTCCAGGTATGGCTCGTTGCCGTGGCCAGAAGCCCTTGGGCTCCCTCTCCAACCCTGACCACTTCGTCTTCCCTCTTTCCTTCTCTCCCTCTCAGGTACTGCCACAACCCTTCCCCACCACGTGCACCACCCCATCCCCTCCTTTCTGTGATGGCAGGGAGGTGGTTGATGTCAGCAGCTGCTGATTTGGGGTCTTCCCGTCCCCCTCGCAGGATCTTCCAGGTACAGCTCATTGCTGCGGCCAGAACTCCTTGGTCTCCCTCTCCCTAACCACCTGGCAGCCGCAGTCATCAACCACCTTGCTGCGTAAGCGGAGACTTTGTCCACCTCTGACCTGGAGGCCAGGTGGGCGGGTACATGGGTGCCGCCAGCAAGCGGCCAGACCCCCCACCCCCGAGAGGGGAGCTGGCCCACCACTGCCTCCCCGAGCCTGCCAGGCCTGGCAGCCACAGTCATCATCCACCTTGCTGCATAAGCGGATAAACTGTCCACCTACTACCCAGAGGCCTGGCGGGCGGGTACATGGGGGTGCTGCCAGCAAGCAGCCAGACCCCCCACCCCCGAGAGGGGAGGCAGCCTGCCAGAGCCTCCCCAAGCCCATCAGGCCCAGCAGCCGCAGGCATCACTTATTTTGCTGCGTAAGCGGATAATCTGTCTGCCTCCAACCTGGAGGCCTGGCAGGCGGGCACATAGGGGGTGCCGCCGGCAAGCGGCCAGACCCTCCACCCCCAAAAGGGGAGGCAGCTTGCCAGGCCAGGCCCAGCAGCCACCGTCATCAACCACCTTGCTGCGTAAGTGGATAAGTGTCCGCCTCCGACCCTGAGGCCTGGCGGGAAAGCATATGGGGCGTGCTACCGGCGAGTGGCCAGACCTCACGCCCATGAGAGGGGAGGCGGCCCACCTTCAGGACCACCACACGGGGCCAAAGTGAACTGAGGAGGGTGGCTCCATTTGTGTTGAATGGGAGTTTCCTGGGTGTGTCAAATTTGGGAATGTATAACTCTGAGATCCATATTGCAATTTTGACCAAACTTGGGTGATGGCTGGAGAAGAGCCTGCTGCACATTCCCTGTGAATATGAGCTCTCTAAGTGCTAAGGGGGCCACTCTGGTGCTGACAAACACCGGACACTGAACACGTTCATTAACGGGATATGTTCAGTTCCGTTCGTCTGCTCGTGTTCATCGTTGGGAACGAACGACGAACAGCCTGTTCGGGTTTTTTTTCCCTGTTCGTGCCCATGTCTAACTTGGACCCATGAGTCTTTCCTCAAAGGCCAAAACAGCTTTGGAAATGGCTGCCAATACTGTTGCAGTTGCCAGACAACCCCCACAAAGGTCAGTGAAAAAGTGTTAATTTCTTAAAGCTACATACACTGCTTCTATTATTTTTGGTTTTTTAACCCTCCAATGTATTCCCCCCACCACCACAGATTTCTACAAAATCTTGGGCATTTTCAGGTTTACAGAAAGTTCTGTCTTGTCTGTCCATGGGTCCAGTCTCTGGCTTTCAGTATCCACAGATTTGGCCATGTTGATAATTAAGTTGATTTTTTTTTTTAGGTAAAGCACGTATTAAGTAACTTGGCCTTTTAGTTTTAGGGGAGAGAAGGGGAGTCACAGAACAGAAAGATAAAGTTTTTAAGTGGCTTGATTTTCTACACTGTGCATGTAATCATCACCCTACAACTCACAATCTCTTTTTAGCCTATGTATAATGCAACATGTCTACTTCTCTATTAATTCTGTAGCAAGAAAGCCCAGAAGAAGACCAACCAAGGCAGGTTAAATACTTTGGCCTTGTCTCAGAGAAGAAACGTGTCAGTATTCATCAGTGTACATTAGAATAAATTCCACTACAATCAATAGGGCATTTCTGTATAAACATGGCACAGATCAGTCAGTTTAAGTTTTTATATTAGATCTTCTCTCACATAATATATAGTTCTTCCCTTGTATCTTCTACAGAAGTTGGTCTTCCAAACAATTGTCTTCCTGTTTCCACATTAAAAAGGCAATGTTAGTATCTTAATCAAATATTGGAGGATTTCCCCCAATACACAATGGCTACGTTAGTTTACATTTTTCAGCCTCACATTCTTGCCTTTAACTGAAGTAGATTAATGACTTATTACAGTTAGGTTTCACTTTCTCCATATTTCAAAATGGAAAAAAGTAAATCTCTATTAGCCAAGTATGTGGATCCTAGTGGAAAGGCCAAAATGGATTCAACTATGGAGAAGGATAAAGGAATGTTTGAGTTAGGAGACAAAAGAGTAACTGTGTAATAAACACCAGGCACACCATTCCGGGTGGGATATGTTAAAGGTGACACAGTCATAGGTGGAAGAGGGATGATTAATAATGAGATTTTGTTCAAAGATCATTGAAGTGCATTTTGCATCATCCTTATTCTATTGGGGAAAACGCAGTGAGTATGCTCTTGGGAGGGAGCAGAGACAAAGGTTCCGTGACAGTTGAAACCCTCAACAGGGGAGGGGGGATGGGAACAAGCTATTGATTGGGAGTCTATAGATTCAGCTGATGATATTTTTACTAACCAAAAGTGTTTGAGCAATTGCTCTTTTATCCTACTCTTATCTTGCTGTTGGGACAACTCAATAAAAGGTGAACTATTCAAACTTAATTTGAGTTGAGTTAATTTGGCTGAAGGGTTTCATGTATCTTGCTTAGAAAGGGCACGTATTCAAAAGATCACTTAATGTGGATTAACATTTGACAACACCCCTGGTAATAGCCCGTCCAGGCTGGTTAGAGAACTAAACATGTAGATTTTTTATCCTCTAAAGTAAGATGAGAAGTTTTAATTTGCTTAGTAGTTGTAACTAGAGTGGCTAGTGGTTTCTTTAAAACAATTAATTGGAGCTCAAGAAAATAATCATAGCTGGTGTCGGTCACAGTGCTGGGCATCTTGCTAGGATAAGAGACCCCGTCCCCCCCAGGAATGATTGCCAATAATAAATCTGTCAATAAAAGTTTCAATTTGATGTTACTAAATAGTTTAGCTTTTTTTCCCCGCCCTTCCTTCAGGCAAAAGCTACCATATGTGGGGTTGTAACCATTTTATCTTCACAGGTATTATGAGTTAGGTTAGACTGATATAACTACCAAAGGTCACTCAGCAGTTTTCATGGCTGAATAGGGCTTTGAACCCATGCTTTTCTAGTCCAAGTCCAATGTCCCAACACCACACTAACGAGGGCTTTTCTGCTGTACTAAACTGCTGTGCATTTAAGACAGTCCTCTGGGCCACCTAAATTCAGCTGATGCTTCATTCACCAAGCATATGGAAAATCATTCTGTACTATGAGAAATATTCGAAGGATGGGTTCTACATATTTCTACTGCTTTTTAATGATACTATGTTTTTATTACCTAATGACAAATCTTAGGGTGGGGCGGCAGTTTTGGGAATCAGCTACTTCGTACATTTGCTGCAACTATGTATTTCTTAGCCCTGTTCAGTTGTTGCATTTTTGGTGTTCCTACCTTGAGATGTATGGTTGCCATTTTGCGTGAATAGGGCAGTGCCCATATTTTCACGCTTCAGTATGAGTGGAAGTGTAACTGCAACAAAATGGCTGTTTGACCATTTGTATCAAAGTTTAAAAATAAGCACACTGCCCTATTTACACAAAATGATAGTAGCACATATTGGGAAGATTAGAGGTAGAAGCTTCAACTCTGTCCTGGCACGTGAGGTAGAAGCTTCAAAAACATAATGATTGAAAAGGGCTCTTATGTAATCAAAATCCTAGATAATTAGGTGTTTCTCCTATTCAGGTGAGATGTCTGAAAAGTTAAGCAGATGCCGGAAGGAGCTAGCAGCAGCTATTGACAGAGCAATGGAAGATCTCTCAGTTCCTCTACATCACTCCCCAGATAGTACCACCAACCTGAACTTGGACTTGTTGACAGTGGAATCCTTAAAGCCGTCCAGTGCAGATCTAAATACTCAGAGGGGAGAGCCAACTCTGCCCATTGTGTGTTTCTCACAGCAACCTTTAACAGATTCTTCTGTTCCAGAAAAAGAGAATCCTCTCTTCAAGCCAAATCTCACTTCAGTGATTACAGCCTCCAACATTCCTTCTTCAAAACGGGAGCCATTGATAAGCAAGGAAAATACGTGTCTACATCCTCCAGTTTTCATGACCGAAAGGCAGATTTTCATTGGGTATGCTTTACCTGTCACAGGCATAACTTTATGTTGTCACGAACTTCTCTTCTGAAGGTAGTCCATCTAGCTTTTTGCTGATCCAAAGGACTAACTCAAGATATTTTGGTGCACGAAGTGAAAAATTGACCTGGTGTTCCCAAATATCAAAATATAATGAATTATGAGTACCCTTCAGAAGTGCCCCAAATATGCCACCTGAGATGGCTCCAGAATGTAGAGGAACCCCTGGCAGGCACAAAGCAAAAGGGGGTCCTAAACAACTGCTCAACTTTGCCCCACTCCACTTTGCCTTTGCTTGTAAATCTCTCTTGCTTGCCACTCTGCAGTTCCCATGTTCACAGCTGCTGTCTGGCTATTGCCTTTTCTGGCTTTGCTAAAATGGCCAGGTGAGTACTGGTAGTTGAGCAGGATCAGTACTCTATAGAAAGCTGTTAAACACAGGTGTAAGTATGGAATGTTTCCTTCAAAGCTCAAGTGGCAGTTGTGGCAGTTGAGACTGGTGCAGCCAAATAACTGGAACTTTTGCTGTTTTTCACAGTTAGGTCATGCTGTGATAGGATATGAACAATATGAGGCAGGAATTCAGGATAGCAAAGTCGTATATTATTTTGGGGGTGCCATTTGGATTTTCTGCATCAGGTACCCAGATATCTTGGACTTGTTCTCTTTATATGATATCATGCATTAGACCATGGATCTCCTCTATTTCACAGCCTTTCATACATAGACCATACAGCCTTTATGGCCTGGATATTATTTTGTCCTCACTAATCCCTGCTCAAAAACTGCAAAGTTTCCTCTGTAGCTGCTAACTGCTGTAGATTGCTTCCCACACTGCCAATTCTGTGGGTGCAAGGAGATGTCTTAATATAGTAATGGCCACACCAGTGCATAAATTCTAAAATGTTAATCAGAAAGTTGAGAACTCTACTTCTTGCTTTTTATTAAAATTGGAATATCCTTACCCTTACCCTTTTGCTGCTAATTAGGAGGGAAGTGGCAGTTTCAGTTACAAAGTATTCTTAATCTTTGTGTTTCAGAAAAATTGATGAAAGGTCAGCGAAGCCAGACCCAAGTGCCACTGATGTCCTTCAAGAGTGTCCTAAAGATCTTACAGATATGGGTGGTGTGTGATGTTTGCTCTGCTCTGGGAATGTGTCTGTGTTTCCAGTTTTTATTTGCGATGGGCAGTAGAGTGCAATACAAAGTAACTCTCTAGTCTATACTTTAAGAACATTAATAATAGACCACTATTAAAAGACAATGGAAATAATATATGTGACATTACATTCTTGTTGTCCATTTGTTTAATGAAATATGTATAGATTGTCCAATCTCACTATTTTATATAGATTTGGACTAATAGCTGACAGCACAGAGGCATGTACTGTGGCAAATAATTTTGACAGGAGGTGATAGAAAGGCAAAAAAAGGGCTAATAATTCACCTCTTTTAGAGAGAGGTTTTAAACTTGAAATTAGTTTCATGTTCTAGACTCCAGTGACTAAAGTAGCATCCATTATTCTTCAGTTTCATTATGCTGTTGTTAGCTCTCAATAAAGCTGAAGACATTTGTGTGGTGTGACATGGCTCAATGGTAGAACACCTGCTTTGTGTGCAAATTGGTTCAATCTCCAACTAAAAGATTAGGCACTAGTGATGTGAAAGATCTTTACCTGAGACTCTGAATAGCTGCTGCTAATCAGTAGACAATGCTGACCTTGGCCAAATCCACACGCACTCACCATCCGCTTATCTTGCGCAGTCATGGCAGTTGGGTTCATTCTGCTACCATGCTGTGCATCGTCACATTCACCCTCCCAGTGCATCTTCGTGGCGCAATCAGTTCTCCACACGCCACTGAGTAAAACGTTATAGTGGGCGGTTCCCCCCTCCATCGTCAGCGTTGACGGTGCACATCACTTCCCTTTTTTTAAAAAAAAAAAAGTTAATTTTGCGCTATACCGATATTCCAACTTTTAAGAAATGGCAAGGTCCCCTCCCCCTCAACTTTGATTGGCCCATTTTTTGCTCGTCACAGACCACTTTCTAACAATTGGCTTGTTGTTATGGCGGGCAAATTTGAAAATAATTTGTCACATTAAAACATTCTCCGGAAACCCTGTTGCTCACAAAGTAGGTTTTCCGGTATACCGACCTTTCTTTATTTTGCAAATGCGCAATGAAAGCCCTTTTTTTTAAAAAAAAGGGGGGCCGGGCAAAAACAGATTTCCGCCATTATCACGTGGTACGGAAAGGAGGCGCAATTGTGGCGCGGTGATGGCGGGGAACACGTGGAATGGGAAAGCGTGTGAGTATCTGCTTGAACAGCGCCGCAGTTGCGAAAAGGCGCGGAAACAAAAAGGAAGTGGGGATTCGGCCCTTGATAGAGCAAAGGAATGACTTATCTTGGGATAAAAAAAATAATCCCCATTGATATTTGATAAGGGTCTGAATCCAGATTAAACCGGCAAGTTTCTCTGATTCCCCTTCCTTCTGCAGACTCCCCTATTATCCAATAATAGCATTTAATGGAGATCAGCAGGCAATATTTGAAGGGAGAAGCAGGAAAGTTTGCTGTGTCATTAGAAGATTTACTCTGCATCCTATGCAAAGTATTAGCTATTAGAACTGATATGCAAGTTGTGGATTCTCCATTTACACAGTTGGAAAAGATCCAGTACTTGAACACACTTGTTAGTCAAATGAAACTTAGTAGGCTGGTTATATTAGAAACTGAAACTAATGTTGAATTTTCTATTCTGTATTCACGCTGAAAATTACTCTTTGGATCTATCAGCTGTTCAATCAATCTGTATAAATATGTTGAAGAACTGATATTTATTGTATTTTTATATTTTCACTGAAGGAAATACAGCTGTTAGCCCAGCAGAAAAGGTGCCAAGGAAGGTAGACTTTGATGAACTGCAGCAGATCAGCAAGCTCTCAAGAGAACTGTTGCCTCCAGATGAGGCTTCAGCCTTTGGAGTAGAAATAAGGAGCAGTTTCAGAGGAGTCCCAGAGAACAGCCCAGAGGATGAAGAGATCATTGAAACACTGCTGGATATGGAAGAAGATTACAGACTGAACAGCTCCACCCTGCACCAGCTGCCTTAAGTAAGCTGATGCAAGGTGTGAACTATTTGAAGATTTGATAATAAACAGCGCTTCTGAACCATGGAAACTTTGACAAACAACTCTGTTTGGGGCAAGATGTACCATTAAAATAAATGATTAAAACTTTTGTGTGAAATCATGCATTTTCCCCATAAGCCACCAGTGAATTTTCTGTCAAGGCAACCATTAGAAAAAATGAATTGTATCAGTCAGATGTTGTCCCTTGGTTGAGTTTCATGATATAACTTGTCTAATAAGGAATGTGACATGGAGTATGATATTAAGCATTATGAATTCTTACAATGCTATAGTTAGCTATCTCATCAGGGTAGGAAAATAACCTTGGAGCCAAAGAACAATGACAAAGGTCCATTGTAGACCTGATGGTTCCCACTGCACCACTTGTGCTCCTCAAAAAAACACTCCTAAGGGTCTGAGGTCCCTTGTGAACAGTGGGTAATCACCTCCTCTCTTTTGTGTGAATACAAGTGCTCTTCCACTCATAAGAGGTGGAGTTTGGGTTCAATCCATAACAAAGCAAGAATTACTGGTTTTAGTAAGATATGTGGGACTGATCATAGACTCATAGAGTTGGAAGGGGCCATACAGACCATCTAGTCCAACCCCCTCAGGTATATCCTGTAACCAGACTGATTTTAGTAAGATGTGGGACAGATCAGAAGTATCCCGGAACCAAAGTTCCAGGTTCCAGTTCCAACAGAATCCATAAGATGACCTGTAGATATTATGCTTAAAGGCAGCTGTGTAGGGAAGACAGATTTGCCCAAGGCTTTACCATGGTAAATTCACTCAAAGAAAAGAAATATGATGCTGAGTTAGTGGGAAAGCAGTTATACAAATCTGCCATTGGTGTTAAATGTCTCATTACTAAAGCATATGTTATAAATTGAATTAGGAATGGGTGAGATTTGAAAATACTACGTTTTTTTTAAATTAGAAATTGTTGGTGTTGCTGCTTCACATTATTTTATGTTTAAAAACATGATGGTGCCTCTTTGAGTGAAATCTGTTGTTGTAAAGTTCTTTAAGAATTTGGTCCAGTGTGTTTGTCCCCCCCCCCCAAAAGAAAGTGGCCCCTAGTCAGGAAGAAGAATAAAGTTCTTTGTAAGTGCTCAGTGTTTTCAGAGATGCAGAAAACTCTTCGGTAGCTTTTCAAAGAAATAGGATATGTTACAAAAAGGCTGGTATGTGTTTGCTACTAGTGTTAATCACTGTGCCAAATGAAAGGACACATCTTCAAGTTGGCATCACAAACAGCATGTTCAAAGATTATAATTAAGATAGTAGTGATTAAAGATAGTACAGGTACTACTAGCTACATTAAAATTAAACTTGTTCAAATGCAAAATAAATTCAAGTTTTTAAACATGGTGTGGAATGAACTATAAACCTCACTTAGAAATGAGAGGCTTCTCAAAGATGGCAAAAGATCCTCTGAAAAATAACACACTTAAGTTCAGGTTTGAATAGAAGATAAATAACTAATTACCGGGTCTAGTACTACTTTCTTCTCAGCAGTAACAGAGCACAAGCTTTCGGTCCTGAAAGACTAAGAAAGGTACATCATACCTTATAGCAAGACTTCTGAAGACTAGTCCAATGGCTTATTTTGCTAGGAACAGAAAATCTTAAAGACAAAAAGATTCCCAGGAAGAGATCAAACAGAAACATGCACTGTGAATAACTATCTATACAAACACTTCCTAACCTGTACTATACAATAAATAATGATGAATGACGATATATCAAAATAGATTTTTTAGTATTTTCCAGTGCAAAATAAGGAATTCATAAAGTGTAATAGTGTCCAAAAATGCAAAAAACATTTCTGGCTCAGTTACAGAGGCTCCCAATCTCATAACAAGTTGTTACATATACAGCTCCTTTAAACGCACCCTGCATTCCAGCTACAGCTTTTCTTCAGAGCTACATTTGTCTCCCATTCTTAATTTTTGTGGACTTGAATTTTGGTGGACTTTATATTCAAATATTTACTAACTCCAGATGGACTAGTTTAATTTTGGTTACACTGTTATCAACTCTGGATTTAAAGGGGTGGTGTATATATAATAACTTGTTATTGGATTTGCTCTTTTGGACTCTATTGCACTTTATGAATTCCTTACTTTGCACTGGAAAATACTAAAAATGTATTTTAGTATATTATTGTTCATTATTTATTGTATAGTACAGGTTAGGAAATGTTTGTATAGTTAGTTATTCATGGCACATGTTTCTGTTTCAGGAACAGAAAAGCAGCTTGCTCCTAGTACTCGGACAGTATGTTTGCAATGAGTTAATCTGTCGCTTTTCATGTGTATGTGTTTTTCACTAGTTGAATATTTTTTACTGATTAGAAATGAAACATCTTGCATGAAATTTCAGTGCTTTTCATTGTAATATTAGTTTTCACATAAACAGAACTGGAATGGAGCTTAAAGGCCAAAGTGAAGAAGAACCTGAAAAAAAGTAATGCACTTAACCTGTAACTGTTGTTCGTCGAGTGTCTTCTGTGCAGGCATATATTGGGACTCTGCACGTGCAGGCCAGCTGCAGAGAGATTTTTCTAGCTTAAAATATGTTAGGGGGGTGCTCTCCCCTACTGCACATGCACAGTAGCCTTCCCACCAAAACACGGTTGCTAGGGTGAGCGCCCCCAGATTCCCTCAGTTCTCCTGACCCACCAATATAAGAAGTAATATAGTTAAATAACACTCACAGCAGGGCAGGAGGGAGGGAATGTGTGTCTGCACAGAAGAATCTCAACTAACAACAGTTACAGGTAAGTGCAACGTTGTTTTTCGTCGTCGTCCTGTGCAGTCCCACCTTGGGAGTATAGCGAGCTACTCATCAATGGAGGAGGGTATGAGTGATCAGCCAAACAGCGACTGGAGCACAGCTATCCCCACCGCTGATTCACGTCTTGCATTTGTATCCACAGAGTAGTGTTTGATGAAGGTGAAGACCAGGTTGCCACTTGACACACCTCCTGCAATGGTACACCTCGGAGAAATGCAGCAGAAGCAGCTTGGGCTCATGTAAACTGTGCTTTAACCAGGAATGGGCAATGTATTCCAGTTTAGCGATAACAGAGTTTAATGGCTGAAACAATCCATCTTGACAAAGTCTGAGAGGATGCTGAGTGTCCTTTACAATTACTGGCATAATACACAAACAAGGCCTTGGACTTCTGGATGCTTTTTGTACTGTCTAAGTAGTACAATAAAGACCAATAATGATCTTTCAGCATCAGAAGTGGGATTAGGGAAGAACACGGAACACCACTTTTTGCTGTAAGTGAAACTTGGACACCACTTCTGGTAGGAACTCAATACTGGTATGTAGCAGAACCTTTTTAGGGAAAAATCGCAAGAATGGTCAATTCAAAATGCAGTGATTTCCCCCACATGCCTAGATGAGGTAATGGCTATGAGAAAAGCTACCTTCATAGTCAAAAGGGACATCTGACAAGATGCTAAGGGTTCAAACGGGGGTAACATCAACTGGGAAAGCACTAATGGTAGACTCCACTGCAGGACAGGACGGATCCTAGGAGGGAAAGTTTTAAATAAACCCTTATGAAACTGCTTGGAAACAGTGAGCAAACACAGTTTTTCCACCCACTCTTTCGTGAAAAGCAGATATAGCTGCCATATGTACCTTTATGCTGTTTACCGACAGCCCTGCTTTGTGTAAGTCCAGTAGGTAGTCTAGAATACATGGTAATGGACAGGAAAAGGGCGAAAAATCACTGGGCTGTAACCAGTGAGAGAAATGATTCCATTTCTGAGTGTAGGATACTTTGGTGGACCGTTTCCATGCTTTCAGAAGAATTTGTGCTACCTCGTCTGAGAACCCTAAGTTGGGGGGTGGGGTTGAACAACCACACTGTTAACTTCAGAGTGGCAATACTGTGATGCCAAACATTCCCTCTGATCAACAGGTCTGGAACCGACGGTAAGTGGTGGAAGCAGCCTTGCGCCATAGTGTGGAGGATTGGGAACCATTCCTGGCAGGGCCAGAAAGGGGCAATTAGTATGCAGTGAGTCTTGAAGACTCGGATTCTGCAAAGGACCTTGGCTACTAAGGGAGTGGGGGGAAATGCATAAAACAGGCCGTGAAACTATGGGATTTGAAATGCATGCCCCAGAGACCGAGGATCTACCTCTGCCCAGGAGCAGAAATTGCTGGCCTTTTTGTTGAATCTTGAGGCGAACAAATTCACTGAGGGAAAACCCCACAGATGGAAAAGAGGTAGAAGGTATTTTTCCTGCAGAGACCACTCGTTGGTTCAGAAACACCATGCTCAGAGTATCTGCCATGGTGTTTATGGTTCCTGCTAAGTGAGTAGCCTGAGGGTGGACGTTATTCAGTATGGCCCATTCCCAAAGGGCTGTGGCTTCGGCACAGACATTGAGCAATGCTGTTCCCCCTTGCTTGTTCAGATAATATAATACTGTTGTATTGTCCATATGGATATGCAACTCTCTTGCTGCAAAAGCAGCAAGGGAATAACAGATCGCTCAAAGCTCAAGGATATTAATGTGCAACTTAAACTCACTTGGGGACCAAGTATCTTGGATTGAAAGTGTGCCACAGTGCCCTCCCCCCAACCCAGGGAGGATACATCAGTGGAAACAGATGTCCGGACAGAAAGAATCAAATGCCCCTGTAATAAGTTGTAAGAGTTAGTCCACTTGAGTAAAGATTTCAGTACAGGTCTGGGGATAGTTTGACTTGCTGGGTGGTGGTGAAGGGGTTGTATTTGCGTACAAACCAGTTTTGTAAAGGTCTCATACGAGACGGGCAAAAAACACCACTGCTGTGGTGGATGCCATAAGGCCCAGAAGTGTCTGAATCATGACAGCAGTCTGATATCGGTTAGTTAGAAAGAACTGGGCTAAACTCTGTAGCCTCCTTCTCCTATCAGCAGCCAAAAAAGTCCTGCCCTGCAAAGAGTCGAGCTGAGTCCCAATGAACTTAATGTTTCTGAAGGAGTAAGAATGGATTTGTCCCAATTAACCAGTAATCCTAATTGGGAGATAGTATTGATGGTAAGAGTTATGTGCTTGTGAAGGGCTTCAGCTGTAGCCCCTACCAGGAGCCAGTCATCCAGGTATGGATATATTGCACAGCCTTTGGAGTGAAGGAAAGCTACAACTACAGCCATGCACTTTGTGAACACATAGGTTGCCGAAAGGTAAGACCAAAAGGTAAGACCGTGTACTTGAAAGCCTCGCCCCCCGCACATGAAAAGAAGGTACTTCCTATCATCTGAGTGGATTGAGATATGGAAGTACGCGTCCTTTAAATCATATAATCATAGAGTTGGAAGGGGCCATACAGACCATCTAGTCCAACCCCCTGCCCAGTGCACGATCAGCCTAAAGCATCTCTGACAAGTATTCATCCAGCCTTTTCTTGAAAACTGCCAGTGAGGGGGAGCTCACCACCTCCCTAGGCAGCTGATTCCACTTTTGAACTACTCTGACCGTGAAAAAGTTTTTCCTAATATCCAGCCGGTACCTTTGTGCATGTAATTTAAGCCCATTGCTTCAGGTCCAACCCTCTGCTGCCAACTGGAACAGCTCCTTGCCCTCCTCCAAATGACAGCCTTTCAAATATTTAAAGAGAGCAATCATGTCCCCCCTCAACCTCCTCTTCTCCAAACTAAACATTCCCAAGGCCCTCAGCCTTTCCTTGTAGAGCTCAGTCTCCAGACCCCTGATCATTCTCATTGCTCTCCTCTGCACCCTCTCGATTTTGTCCACATCCTTTTTGAAGTGAGGCCTCCAGAACTGCACACAATACTCCAGGTGTGGCCTGACCAAGGCAGTATAGAGAGGGGCTATGACCTCCTGCGATTTCGACGCTATGGCCCCTTTGATACAACCCAAGATTGAATTTGCCTTTTTTGCCACTGCATCACACTGACTGCTCATATTTAGTTTACAGTCCACTCTTACCCCAAGATCCCTTTCACATATACTACTGCCCAGAAGTGTATCCCCCATCCAGTATTTGTGCTTCCCATTTTTGTGGCCCAGATGTAATACTGTGCACTTGTCTTTGTTGAACTGCATCCTATTCACAGCTGCCCACTTCTCCAGAGTATTCAGGTCTTGTTGAATTTTAATTCTATCTTCTTGGGTGTTTGCTACTCCTCCCAATTTGGTATCATCAGCAAATTTAATGAGCAGCCCTTCCACGCCTTCATCCAGGTCATTGATAAAAATATTGAAAAGTACCGGGCCCAAAACCGAGCCCTGCGGCACCCCACTGGACACCTTCCTCCAATCTGATGAAATGCCGTTGACCACCACTCTTTGAGTGCGGTCCTCTAACCAGTTCCCTATCCACCGAACTGTCCTATAGTCCACTCTACAGTCTTCCAGTTTGCCCATCAGAATGTCATGGGGGACCTTATCAAAAGCTTTACTGAAATCCAGATAAATCACGTCAACAAAGTTCCCCTGATCCAGTAAGCTGGTCACTCGATCAAAGAAGGAAACCAGGTTGGTCTGGCAAGATCTGTTAGGAACAAAACCATGCTGACTTCCCCGGATCACTGAGCAGTCCTTCAGATGATGGTTGTTGGGGGTTTTCCGGGCTGTATTGCCGTGGTCTTGGCATTGTAGTTCCTGACGTTTCGCCAGCAGCTGTGGCTGGCATCTTCAGAGGTGTAGCACCAAAAGACAGAGATCTCTCAGTGTCACAGTGTGGAAAAGATGTAGGTCATTTGTATCTACTCAGGAGGGGTGGGGTTGAGCTGAGTCATTCTGTAAGAGTTTCCCAGGGTGTGGAATGCTAATGGCGGGAGGCTTCACTGTCTCCTGAGGAGGTTCTTTTGCATATGGATGCGCTGATCAAGAATTCCTCACTACATCCCGACACGCACAGAAAACTATGCAAGACTGAAGCACAGCCACCTAGACTATATGGACTCCCCAAAATACATAAAGATTCAGTCCCACTCCGACCCATTGTGAGTGCCATTGGTTCACCGACATATGAATTAGCTAGACCTCTGGCAGATCTCCTGCAGGACCACATCGGGAAAACCTCGTCTTACATCAAAGATTCAGCAGATTTCATCAACAAAATCAGTTCTCTGAAACTCAATCCACAAGACATACTTGTCAGTTTTGATGTTGTATCCCTGTTTACCAAGGTTCCAGTAAAAGACACTATTGCACTGATTAATCAGATTTTCCCAGAGGATGTAACAGCCTTATTCCATCATTGTCTGACAACCAGTTACTTCCAATGGGACAACGAATTCTATGAACAGATGGATGGGGTGGCCATGGGGAGCCCACTCAGCCCAGTTATAGCAAACTTCTACATGGAACATTTTGAAAAAACAGCTCTAGAATCAGCACCCCACAAACCCAGTGTATGGTTCCGGTTTGTGGATGATACATTCATCATTTGGAGCCATGGGGAGGAAGAATTGAGGGAGTTTTTGAATCATCTCAACAACATCCACCTGAACATACAATTCACAATGGAGAAAGAAAGTGAGGGAAAACTCTCATTCCTGGATACCTTGGTCATCCGCAAAGCAAACTTTCAGTTAGGTCACAAGGTCTACAGGAAACCAACTCACACTGATCGGTACTTACACAAAAACTCCAATCACCACCCCCGACAGAAAAGAGGCATAATGAAAACATTAGTGGATCGTGCAAGACGGATATGTGAGCCGCGCTTTCTCAATGAGGAAATTAATCATCTAAACCACGCACTTCAGGCAAATGGCTACTCCAGAAATGAAATCCGAAGAGCAATCAAACCCAGGATGAATCAAACAACCAAGGAAAAACAGTCACCTACAGGAAAAGTGTTTTTGCCATATATCAAAGGAATTACTGATCAGATGGGAAAGCTTATGGAAAAGCATAACCTTCAAGCAGTATTCAGACCCACCCGAAAAATACAACAGATGCTACGATCAGCAAAAGACAGCAGAGATCCCCTCACCTCTGCAGGAGTATACTGTATACCCTGCAGCTGTGGACAAGTTTACATCGGGACCACAAAGCGTAGCATCCAGACAAGAATAAAAGAACATGAAAGACACTGCAGACTTGGACAGCCTGAAAAATCAGCTGTGGCTGAACATAGCCTAACTCAAACAGGGCACAGTATCTTATTCCAGGACACCAAAATACTGGACAACACTTCCAACTACTTTGTCAGACTGCACAGGGAAGCCATTGAAATTCACAAGCATAAGCAAAACTTCAACAGGAAAGAAGAAACCTTAAGAATGAACAGAGCATGGGCTCCAGTTCTGAAAAACACCAGGCCAACAAAACACTCCACACCCGACAATGGCCCTGCAGAGAAGATTAGCACATCAAGCACCAATCCATATGCAAAAGAACCTCCTCAGGAGACAGTGAAGCCTCCCGCCATTAGCATTCCACACCCTGGGAAACTCTTACAGAATGACTCAGCTCAACCCCACCCCTCCTGAGTAGATACAAATGACCTACATCTTTTCCACACTGTGACACTGAGAGATCTCTGTCTTTTGGTGCTACACCTCTGAAGATGCCAGCCACAGCTGCTGGCGAAACGTCAGGAACTACAATGCCAAGACCACGGCAATACAGCCCGGAAAACCCCCAACAACCATCGTTCTCCGGCCGTGAAAGCCTTCGACAATACATAGTCCTTCAGATGCTTACAGATTGATCCCTTTAAAATCTGTTCTAATATTTTCCCAGCAACAGAAGTCAGACTGACCGGCCTGTAGTTTCCCAGGTCATCCTTCTTCCCTTTCTTAAAGATTGGGATAACATTCACTCTTCTCCAATCTTGTGGCACATCCCCAGTCCTCCACGAGGCCTTGAAGATGATGGGCAGGGGTTCAATTATAGCAAACCATACATTTGGTTCTAAAAGTTGGAGAACCTTGGCTAAAGTAAGCATTCTAAATTTTTGGATCTTTATAAACTTATTGAGATCTCTCAAATCTAGGATAGGTCTAGAACCACCATTCTTTTAACCAGAAAATATCTGGAGTAAAACCCATAGGGAGATGTTTGCAGATTGACTTTGCAGATAGCACCCTTTTTAAACTCGCAAACATTTACTCAGAGGCTATGAGAACAGGTTGATGAGAAATTTGGGGGTAAGGAAACAAGGTTTTTTTTCTGTAAACAATAATTTGTAACCAACAGTAACAATAGAACCCAAGAGTCATTCATAATAGACTCCCAGAGTAGTAGACTGCCAGAGTATAGGCACAGTCCGTCCAAGAAGGGAACAGAGCTAGATACTATCTCCAGCTCTAGTCAGAACAATGACTTCTGTCCCTGGGAAGCTGCCTTAGGCGACTGTGGCTGGCTCTGTTTCCCCCTGGTTCTTGAAGACCTCTTTGATGAATGGCATTGAGGAAAATGAACGGTGTCCATAAGGCTGCTGATAGGAGTACCTTCCTTGCCTTTGCTGATAAGACTGTTGGTAGGGTTGCTGGTAGGATTGAGATCTCTGGAACTGGCTTCTAGGGTTAAAGGACTGCTGTGAGGAAATGACCCCAAGGAATTTCATGGTTTGGTGATTCTTTTTGGTCTGAGATCACAATTCATCAACTTTCTCAGAAAAAAGGGATCTCTTGAATGGAAAGTCCTCAATTTTTGCCTTTTTATCCAAAGGAAGTGTAGTGGACCAAAACCACACATGGCGTCTCATAACAATAGCCGATACCATGGAATGGGCAGAGCAATCGGCAGCATCCTTCCTGGCTGTCATTTGCTGTTTAGCCAACTTTATGGCCTCTCCTTGCAGTGCTTTCAACAGGGAACATTTCTCCTCAGGGAGATCTTGAATGTAAGTAGACATTTGTTGCCAGAAAAAAATTGTACAATCCCATAATACTTTGGTAATGTGCAATCCTAAAATTCAGGGAAGCTGAAGAATAAGTTTTCCTCCCTATTGTATCCAACTTCCTGCCTTCCCGATCTTACCACTGGATTCAAATCCTGTTGTTCTACTGCAGACCAACACAGCTACCCATGTAAAACTGAAAACTTCCATGTGTGCTCTCCTTACTATTATCTACTTACATATTCTCACTGTGCACACAGAAACCCCAAGGGAGATAATAATAACAGTATGCTTTTAGACTGCTCTCCTAAACAGATTACTGCCCCTCTCAGAGTGGTGAACAAAGGCAGTGTTGTTATTCTCACAATACAGCTGGGGAACTGGGGCTGAGAGGAGTGGCTTACTCAAGGCCACCTGCTGAGCTCATGGCAGTAGTGAGATCTGAACCAGCACTGTACTGATATGTGCACAGAGGCACATTTTACATATACTGATGTGCATCACAATGGTTATGTCTCAATGCAAGTATATCTATGTCTCAATGCAAGTAAAAAGTATATATACTTTTTATAAAGGGAATATACATCTTACCTCTTGCATTACTATTATTTGCAAATGGATGAGGATCAGAACAATTAAATATAAAAGCCTCATGTAGCTCAATGTTATGAACTTGAATGTAACATGTTAGTTACACTTCCTGTTTACTTTATAATCTTCCCTCCTTACAAAACTGTTTAAAACTGCTCTCCTGCTTGCTGATACACATAGAAACAAACGGAAGATAAATGCTATTCTGAAATATTTAGCTGTTAAAGGGGAAAATGCAGCTTTAGTGGCTGGTTTATTGTTTGCACCATTTAACTAAACATATTTGACAACTGACACGGCCACTCTTCTTTTGTTTGATAAATAAGAACAAGAACTTTTTATTTATTTATCCTAGAATTTGGCATTATGTATTGAAAGAACGTGCATTCTTTTGATTCCATGTACAAGCCTTAAAAAAGCGATGGCATACAACTTACATATAAGCAACTTAAGTTACATACATTTTGAAGTTTGATGCTCCTTTCCTTAGGGAGCAAGAAGAGTAAAATATCATGCCTGTTTTCCCAAAAACAAAACCCATTTCTTAATAAAAAAAGGATTTCCTTCTGTCTAGCCTATTTGACTAACATTCCTATCAAATTCCTAAGTCAGGGAAATCTAAGCATCATGTTTGTTTCAGATAAATAATGATGGTAAAAATCAATGCTGAGTTTCTAAAATGAGGGACTAGTGTCAAGCATTCCCAAAATCAGTCCCTGGGAACTCTTCCCACATAAATCCACAGCTTAGCAGTTCTACAAGATAGAGAAGTTATTCTGCTTAAGGAGCAATGCCGAGCCCTGTCAATGAAAGCCTTCAGGGCTAATGCCTGTACAAGTATTTTAAGAAATATTAAAGTAAAAAGATTCTGAATAAGGCTAGGAATGTTTTAGATTAGCAGTTGGTCCATTCTAATAATCTGCTTTCCATATTCAATTGTGCTGAGTTTATAGATGTCATTTTTACTAAATTAGACTGCCAATCAATTAAAGACAGCTTAGTCAATTATTTAATCTACATATGAATAAACCAGTTGTAAAGAAAAAAAGCACCCATTGTTCTAAATGATGCATGCAGCTGGAGGAGATACTCCCTTCTATGGGAGATAGGAGTGAATGCCTCTTCTAAGAAGGCATCTGTTCCACCATGGATTTGTAAGTACTTGCATTAACTTTATATTGTAAAAAAAATAAACGGAGTACACATTTGTAAGTTTGGTAAATGGTTCCAAGTTTAGTGGTTTATGTTCTGACTTGACTCACCCTATCAATTTCTGACACACCTGAGTTCTAATAAAAAAAGACATCAGAGGAGAAGCAAAACTCTCTCCTGTAGCTACACAGCTCACAGAAGTTGATTGTGTTTATTCTGACCATCAGAATACACTGTACATAACCGATTTAACACCAGCCACTGAAAACAGCTCAGAACATGGATGTCTGCAATTCTTCTTTAAACATGCCTTCAAAGCGGAGGTCTTTAGCCATGAGTTCTTCTTCCACATCCTCTAGTGCCCATTGATGGTCAGTCAACTCCAAAGCCTCCCATTCAGTCTGCAATGACAAACAGCTTTGATAAAGCAGGCAGAAGCACCTCTAGAACCCGCTTTCACTCTTCACCACCATCTTCAGTCTGTATTCAATTGATGTTATTTATTCATGACAGCTTATGAATACTAAAGTTCTGCACTAGAATGCGTGCAAATATTCCCAAACTAGACAGCTCTGGGAGAAGAAGAAAAAGAATTAACTTGCAGTACGAGTTTTCAATAAGGACAGGAGTAAGGGGTTGCATGAGGAAGATACAAGGCTGTAGAAAACAATGTGGCACATATGGAGCAGGGGGAGAAATCTTGGGACTAGCTTGCAACAGCACAATTGGGAGTGGGGAGACTGGACAACGAAGAATGAGTAAAAGTGCTTAATTCACTGTAGCACTGGGATGTAACTGCCTTGTCTTCTCCACTAATGAATTCCTAAGAGTGCTCATAATTTACATTCTATAACAACAGGAATTTTCTGAAGATACATAATGAAAAAATATGTAACTCTTTACAGAATGAGATACTTATATAACAGTATTCTGCCTGAGAAGCAGTTTTTAGAATGCATGAAGCTACTGAAGCTGTTTGGAATATCAAAGTCTTATTTCTTCAGAGTAACTAGCTTCTCCATACAAAAAATGTTCTTGGCTCACAGAAAAATAAAAGGCAAGGAGAAGGGTTCAAACTTTTTGGATTTTTCTGTAAATCTGAGGGTTCTCTCAGGTTTGCAGAAAAACCCACTGTATCACTACATGGCCTCACTGCACAGATTTTTTTAAAATCTGAACTTTGGGGCCCTCTTAAAAATTAGATACAAGGATTGCTTCCCTTCCTTGAATCTACAGGAAAAATGCTTCAAAACCAAAAAAAATACTTACAAAATGACAGTGTTAAATACTACAGTTAACATTACAACCTGGCATTTAAAAAAAAACATTGGGTGAGGGGAGGGGGAGAAAGCGACAGCAGGAGGAGATGGTGAAAGTGGGAAGGGTGAAGTGGAAACAAGTTGGCAGCAATGGAAGAAGGGGTGAGAAGAAGAGGAGGCAGCATAAGTGCAGGAGGAGCAGCAGGCAGGTGGAAGAAAATAGTGGCATGGAAAGAAAGCATGCTTGGAGCTTTGTGTTCCAAATCTCCTTCTGACAGCCAGCTGATGGGGTGGGGGTCTAGGCAATGAGCAGAATGTCTGCCCAACACACTGTTTTAGCCAAGCCCTCCCTTGCTCACAATCAGCTGGCCCCATCAACAGTTCTCTGCCGAGAACAAGAAGGGAGGAAGTGGGGGCATGGAATTTCCCTTCCCTCATGAGTTCTCACAGGTGCCCCTGTTGTATTATCATAAGACCTGAAGGAGTCCTTTCAGTATTTGAAACTGAATCCTCATACCTTGAATGCTTTATTAGTATCTGCAGGCATGGCCATTGCTGCCCCTGTTATCTGCTCCTGCATTACTCTGGACTGGTCCGCAGCTGCAAATATGAAAAAAGAACAGCTCATGTTACTCAGTACAAAGAGTACTGGGATTATCAACAGGAGAGTTTTTCACAGTCAAGGCAGTGCAGTGCTCAGCAGATAGTACAACATTCTTTCAGTGTTATGCAAAATTATAAAGAAAGAAAAGTTGAGACAGTCAAAAGACTCCACTTCCTTCACCTTGAACAAGTGGAAGTATTTTGCCATTAAATTCCTAGAAGTTCTGAATACTAAGATAGGCAAGTTAATCAGAACTCTTAACAAACACTATAGTCTACAAGAGAGATTGATCAAAGGAGAGGATACCCATGGCATATTATTGATGGAGTTTCAATAACAGCTTGCGGCATTCTGCTTAACTTCCACCATTGAGGTCAAGGAACTACAGAAGCTACAGAAGAAATTATCTAGTTCCTGATAACTCAGCAGTCCTGTGAAGGTGCAGGCAGCACATTCATTAAGCATGGTCTGACCTCTCTACTCATCACTTTTTCCAATTATACTTAACTTTATAA
Organism: Eublepharis macularius; assembly: GCF_028583425.1. Classification (NCBI taxonomy): domain Eukaryota; kingdom Metazoa; phylum Chordata; class Lepidosauria; order Squamata; family Eublepharidae; genus Eublepharis; species Eublepharis macularius. The sequence continues at coordinate 94,801,292 of NC_072793.1, read as the reverse complement.
AAACAGCAACTGCTTACCATTATCTTGGCCAAGAATGAGGGTATAAATGCTTCGTAGACCAAACACATTCAGAAAATACCAGGACGCAGAGCTTACCCTAACAAACCAAAGAGATTTGGTCTTGTTAAACAAGTACATCATATATGCAAGTGCCAAATTCCTAATTCTGCGGGAGTGTTCACAGTTCTACATTGTTCAAATCAAGATTAAATTTGAGCAATCTTACCAGGATGCATCCAAAGTAAGCAACTCAATCCCCTGCTGCAGCATTGGTTTAAACCGCAGTGTCAAAGGAAAAGGGACCTTTGCTGCAAAAAGAAAAAAACTGGTCACATATTTATATAGCACCAAAATATACACTGCTTTACAGAAGAACACGAGCAAGAGATGAGCAGAAGCACACATATACAGGCTTGTTGTTCCAGCTGGGCTTCAGAGGAAATTACAGGGCTCTATACAAAAATGGTGCTTCAAAGAAGGATTTGAAGAAACAGAAAAAGCACTATCCAGGTATAAAGGGGACAATAATTCTGGAAGGAGGAGGTATGAAGCCAGTGCAGAGATCGATTTCAGCAATGAGAGGCGAGGCGCTCAAGATCAGTATTTCTCAACTTCACGTGATGTCTGCAAAGTCTCTGCAAAGAAGTAGTAGTGCACAAAAAAGATCAAGACCTTCAGATCACACAAGCTAAGATTCTGAGACTGATACTTACTTGTAACAAAACCTGAGAAGGTCATGTTAATCCAGCCACCAATCAGGATCATCGGCAGCACATTTGTTACATTCCCTTTCATCATATCTGTCAACATGGTAGGATCTGGAAGAAAAGCAGTTCAGATGAACACATAATGGACACCATCTGCAACTCCAGGAGGTCTTGTAAAAACAATAAATGAAACCAGATCACTCTACCTTGATCTTACTTTGAGTATTTAAATTGAATTTTGGGGTGAAAGTCCTCAAGACCACATTCCAATGGGACTCCACTTTTCTGAACTTCATAGTGAATGTCCACAGGACCTGCAGCACAGGTTTAATTCCTCAGCAGGTCTCAGGTGCCTTTTCAGCAATGTTTCACTTCAAAAACATGAAGAGGCCAAGCCATTTTTGCCAAATATTTAGAGTCAATGTTTATGCTTAGAGCCAGGAAGTCATTTTTTATTTTCCAAATGGGCTAGGTAGTCTTCAAAATTGGTGGCACAAAACCAAACTACCCTATTTAATTACTGTTTTATTGTTTATGTTTTAGAAGGCAACAATACATACATCACAAAAGGAGTAATTTTCTTTGGAAGGTTGTTTCTTCTTGTGGCAACAGACATACCTGTCATTGGGGATGGTGGCACTACCTTCCTTTTCGTTTTCTTAAAGAACCCATCCTCGGGATTATTGAAGAAATACTTCCGTGTTAGAAAGGACTGAAAAAAGAGACAGATTTTAATGACAAAAGTTTTAGAATGCTACATGAATGGACTGAGTATGTTGCAATTTTTACTAACATTGCAATTTGAACTGAACATCATAAATACATAAGAACATGAGCCGTGCAGGATCAGACCAGCGGTCTATCTAATCCAGCATCCTGTCTCATGCAGTGGTCAACTAGTTGCTATGGAGGGCCAACAACAGGACACAGAGTTTGAAGCCTTCTGCTGCTGCTGCTACCTCTTGGCACTGTTATTCAGAGGTTCACTGCCTTTGAATGTGGACCTTCCTTTTACCATGGCTAGAAGCCACTGATAGACCTATCTTCCATTACTGCCTAATCCCCTTTTAAAGCTGTCTATGCCTGTGGCCTTCACTACATTCCCTGGCAGTGAATTCCACATCTTAATCATTCATTGTGTGAAGAATTTCCTGTTGTCTGTCCTGAATCTTCTAACCATCAGCTTCATTGGATGTCTTCAAGTTCTCATATTATGGGAGAGGGAGAAAAAGTTCTCTGTCCGCCCACCCTACTACATACATAATTTTATAAACCTCCATGATGTCCCCTCTGTCTCTTTTCTAAACCTTTCAGCCTTTCATCAAAGGAAAGGTGTTCCACTCCCCAAATCACCTTGGCTGCCCTCTTCTGTACTTTTTCCAACTCTGCAATGTCCTTTTTGAGATACAGGGACCAGAACTGCACACAGTATTCCAAAAGAGGGCACAGCACAGATCTATATAGGGGTATTATAATATTGGCTGCTTTATTTTCAATCCCATTCCTAAAAATCCCCAGCACAGAGTTTGCCTTTTTCACTGCTGTGGCCCAGAGTTGACATTTCCATTGAGCTATCCACTATGACCCAAGCTAGCTTTCCCTCTCAGCCTCAACAAATTCAGACCTCATTGGCATATACTTGAAGTTGGGATTTTTTGTTCCAATGTGTATCACCTTAAACTTGTCTACTCTGGATTTCAATTGCCCCATTGTTGTCCACTCTCTCAGTTTGTGGAGATACTCCTGGAGCTCTACACAGTCAGCTTTGGTTTTCACCATACTGAATAGTTTTGAGACATCTGCAAATGTAGCCACTTCACTGTTCACCCCCAGTTCCAGATTATCAATGAACAAATTGAATAGCACCAGCCCTAATACCAATCCTTGTGGGACCCCACTGCTTCCTTCCTTCCATTGAAAAAACTGTCCAATGATTCCTACTCTTTGTTTCCTGTCATTTAACCAATGTTTAATCCATAAGAGGACCTGTCTTCTTATTCCATAACTATTAAGCTTGCCCAGGAGTCTTTGGTGAGGAACCTTGTCAAAAGCCTTTTGAAAGTCCAAGTAATTTCTGCTGGATTGCCATTATCTACATGCTTGCTCACTTTTTCAAAGAACTCCAAAATATTGGTGAGGCAAGACTTTCTGCAGAAGCCATGCTGATTTTTCCTCAGTGGGCTTTGTTCTTCTATATGCCTAATAATTCTATCTTTGAATACAGTTTCTATTAATTTGCCTTGGACAGGCATAATTTAATGGCTCCTCTCTGGACCGTTGTTTAAACATTTGCTGCTCTCCAGTCTTCCAGTACAGTAGCTGAGTTTAGTAATGTTACATATATGGATTACATTCAAGTTCCCTAAGAACTCTTGGGTGTATGCCATCAGGACCTGGAGACTTACTAATTTTTAATTTCCCCAATAGGTCTAAAACTTGATGTCTTGATGCTTTTCACAATCTGCTCCTCAAATTCTCTTTTTGCATCCTTAATTATTAACTTGCACTTCTTTTGCAAGACCCTGGGCTCCATTCTGTTTGCTTCGTTGGGACAGAGCTTCTACTTTTTAAAGGAAGCCTTTCCCCTTTTTATGGCTCCATTGACTTGGGTAATTAACCATACAGGCATTCTCATGGACTTGGGAGTACCTTTCCTAACCTGGGGAATGCAATATAACTGGTATTCAATTAGTGTGGTTTTTAAATAGCTTCCAAGCATACTCTAAGGATTTGACTCTCTCCTGTTTCCCTATCAGCTTCCTTTTAACTATTCCACTCGTTTTTGTAAAGTTTCCTCTTTTGAAATCAAATGTTACTGTTTTGGATTTCAGTGGTAACTTTCCATTGAGACAAATGCTGCACTTCATGTTCTTATATACAGGTTTAGCAAAGCAGCAACATTAATACTGAAGTAGAATATGAATTTTAGAAATAGAAACCACACTAAGCAAACAAATTTTCACCAGTTACTGATTATTCTAATCTGCACCTCTCCTTCTCTCTCATATTCTTTAAAGGTAATTGAGCTACAAGAACTCACATTTTCACAAGTCCAACAGCAATATAAGTAGGCTGATTTTATACTTCATAGTTTCAGTGGGGGTTACTTTCAAGAAAGTGTTCTTAGGATTGCACTGTAAAGCACCACAGCGTTTCCAACAAAAAACACACCCTAAATACATGACCCATTTTTAGATCAACAGGAGTCCAGTACAGCTATCTTATTACCTTGCAAGTATTTCCTTATTGTTCGTATCAATAGAAATGTTGGAGACTGCTGCACAAAAGTATTTATAACTTAACTAGACTATGAAGATGAAAGCTTCAACCATTGAAGCGATCAAGTTCTCTCTTCTTGTAACTGCTAGTGTTCAAAATCAATTTGACATGGAGGTACTATAACAGACATAAAAACATACCTGCTTTGGAATATACTTCCCATTTTCTCTGAGTACTCTGCTTCGAATTAGAACTTGGCTGGAAGAAAAAGCCATTACCAGACATGTGAAATATGGCAGAAAATAAGGCAGACAGGCAGCAAGATGTTCTCAGAAATCAACTACATCTTACAGTGATGAAAAATTGTTAAATCACCGAGAAGGCCTTTTAGCTACATTTCCCCCCATTTGTTGAGTAACATCACCTACATAGTGTAAGGATATGTACCAAAGATGATTTCCAAATCATCTAATACTAGTTTGGAAACAGATTCCTCCCATTGTGGTTTTCAAAATTATAAGGCAGCAGATTTTATTGCTTGCTGCTGATGGTCATTTATTTGCTACTGTAGCACAGTGGTTAAGTGGTTGGGTTGCTAATCAGCAATCTGCTGGTTCGGATCTCACTACTGCTATGAGCTCAGTAGGTGGCCTTGTGTAAGCCACTCTCAGCCCCAGCTCCTCACTTGTATAATGGAAATAATAATGACAATGATTTTGTTCACTACTTGAATGGGGCACTAATCTGTCTAGAAGAATGGTATATAAGCACAATTATTATTTTATATTGTAATTGTGTGTATGTAACTTGTTGTGAACAGCCTTGGGACCTTTGAATGGAAAGCTGGTCTCAAAATATGTCAAACACATACATTTATACATTGTATTTTTGCCATTCTTAAATAAGAAAATAAGAATTTCTTTTTGACTAAACAGCAGAGCATGTACAAAATACAAATGAAAGCATGCAGTGATCAGCTAATCAGACATTTTTGCAATCACAGTATTCCCTTGACATAGTAAGAAAGATGATTGGGAAGGCCAGAATGACACCCAGGGACAGTTTCTACAAGACAAGCCCAAAGAACATAACAACAGAACACCACTGCTGGTCACCTACAGGCCACAATTTAAACCAGTCCCATGCATTATTAATGACCTACAACCTATGCTGGATTGTGATACTTTCCTCACATAAGCACTGGGGTGAGCGGGGTGGGGGAGAGACTTTTCCTTACTTACAGACAGCCTGCTAACCTGAAACAACTACTCACCCACAATGATAAACTACTTAACACTAACATGGGCAACAAACCAAGATGCCAACTTTGCTCTCATATCAATCTGAGCAACAGCATCAGTGGACCCAACAACATCAGCCATACCATCTTGGGTTCACACTCCTGCTTATCCTCCAATGTGATGTACGCCATCACGTGTCAGCAATGCCCTCCACTATCTACATTGGACAAACTGGCCAGTCCTTTCAACAAAGAATTAATGGACATAAGTCTGACATCAGGAACCAAACCATTCACAAACTAGTGGGGGAACATTTTAACCCTCCAGGATATTCAGTTGCTGACCTAAAAGTAGCAGTTCTCCTGCAGAGGAATTTTAAAGGAAGATTAGAAAGACAGATTGTTGAATTGCAACTGATAACGAAGCTCAAGAGTATGCATCCACCTGGACTGAATTGAAACAAAGGCTTCCTGTCTCATTACTAATGCTAATTTCTCCACACCCACTACCCCTATGCATACCCCACCCTATTCAATCATGCCTGCCTTTGTCATTCACTGGCTGCTATTGTCAGGTCTGTTACCCACAGTCCCTCCATCTTTGAGGACTTTGCAGTCATCCTCTGTATGTGTGTGTAGTTTTTCACATAAGCCATCCAGCTCCTGGGAAGACAGCACTCTTATCTCGGGTGGCTCACCACAGCGGCCTTGGGACGGTTCCTTCCTATTCTCCCACTGACAATACCCAGCTGGTTGGGCACTGAGGGTGGGGGGCTTATAGGGAGGAACTGGAACTTTGCAGCAAGGATTCCATATGTCATTCTCAGTAAGGGTTCTATGTACAGCCAGACACTTTTATTGCTTCTGTGTAACCTATGGACATATATACACTATAGTTATAATTTCTCAATAAAAAAACCTTGACTCAGGAGAGCATGGATTTCTTGCTGCAAGGGGGGACGTCAGCTTCAACGTATCCTGTTCTCCATAGACTGACAGTTATCATTCAGCTTTTGTAATCACTCTCCAAGATATAAGGACAGATGGACTCACATTCTAGCTGTATCTGAAGAAGTGAGCTGTGGCTCACAAAAACCTAACACTTATTTTTGTTAGTCTTATAGGTGCTACTGGACTCTTGCTTTAATCCATGTATTTGCTTTGGAAAAACAGGGTATGGATGCGCGGATTCCTACAGTGAGATTATCTTCAGACTAGGAAATAATTAAGTGATGATAAAACAAACTAGACTCTGCCATAATTCAAGGTTTTAAACTCATATGTAAGCACTGCAGTCTTTAATAACTACTTTTTCCTCCTGATTTTGCAAGACCTCATCTTGATTAGAGACTACAAACACATAATACAAAACTTGCAAGGAAAGTTATCCTATCCCAAATTTCCTTAAACTCTCATTTTAAATTTTTTTAACTGTTTGCAAAAAAAAGAGCACAACACAGCACAAAAACAGCAGCATGGAAGTCAATATCCAAAGCTTATGGAATGGCCTGCCTGATGAGGTCAGGAAGGCTTCCACTATCCTGGCATTCTGCAAGTTATGTAAAACTGAATTATTTAGAAGGACTTTTTTACACAGATAAGAGGGCTAAATTAGAATGTAATGGTTCAGAAAAGTGTTTTAATAAAGAGAAAGGGACTATGGACAATACTATTGAGTACAGTATTACTAACTGTTCCTGCATGTATCCTACTGTGTAATTTCTACATTGTCTAAAACATGCCATATCAATACATTTGCCTTGCTTAAGAATTCTGCAATCTTAATCCCATTACATTGCTTATTAGATGTCATATCATGTTGACTTTATTGATTTATACGATGCAATCCACCTTGAGTCTCAGTAAGAAAGACAGACTATATATAATAGGAATAAAATAAAATGAAGATAAATGTAGAAATCTCAGTATTTCTAAGAACTTGTAATGAATTTTAGGCATGTAAGTAGCAATTTAGTCTTTTAATTTAAAAATGGAACTACCATGGATGTTGATTACCCCAGCTGACATGATCTATTGGCCAAGTTCCTTTTGTAGTACTTCTACCTTCTTCACTGCCCAGTAATTGCTATACCAGCAACATAAATCCACAACCACCAGCAGCACAATACATCTCATCTGTTACAGTCTTGTGCTAGCAATTAAAATCACTTGTTGAACACCATGATTATATATTGCTGCCATCAACCTTGTATGGCTTTTTCATTAGCAGTATTATTAGAAAAGACACCAGACAATGTTGACAACATATACTTAGTTGCAAGCATTTCTTACCTATCAGACACTTGCTCTTGAGTGAGCTTTTTGTCACTCTGCAGCAGAATAGACACATAGTGGCGAATCATCCCCACAAAGAAGGTGATGAACACTATGGGAAGCACCACCCATAGTCGAATGTTGGAATCCAGCAACAGCTCCGGCTCACTCATTGTTTAAATACAATTCTGGTCATGTGTATCAGCTCTAATCTTTAATATCTAAAGAAATACAAGTCGTGGAGTAAGGACTACATCTTCTACTCAACAAAACCAAAAACAAGTTTAATTGCCTTACACTGTTCCAAGACACAGGGCCAGCTGGTGTGTTGCCACTAAGGTATTCCTTATTTCAAAAGATGTTTTCTGCTCCAGACTGCTAAAGCTCCACAGAACATGATAGCTTTCCCAATTACTTAACAATAAAAATACTCAATACAGCAACCCTCCCCCTTTCCCCAACTGATGCGACAGCCCTAACAGTGATTTCAGGGGGAAGCTTTGATCTCAGACTTGGGATAGCGCCTATCGGGGATGAGGGTTGCACTCCCAACTAAAGGAGCAGGTTCGTACCTCGGGGGCACTGCTGGATCCGGCCCTCCTGTTGGATAAGCAGGTGGCAGCGGTGGTCAAGGAGGCCTTTCACCAGCTTCGGCCCCTCCTAGGTGGGAAAGATCTTGCCACTATGGTCCAGGGATTCATCTGAACCACAACTGAGCCCCAGAAGCTATTTTTAAAGTTCAGGCTCCGAACACATGAAAGAATATTCAGGGGCCGGTTCCATAGAATGGCAGCCAGACTTCGCGTGCCGAATTAAAGCGAAGGGTTTCCAGTCTCGCTTCTCTTCTGAAAGGCTAAGCAGGGGCGGAGAAAACACACCAGCTCAACACCCTGCCAGTACAGAAGAGAGAAATCGCGCCGCTCTGCCCGTCCCTTCCACGGGGGAAACACACAAAAGCCCAGCAGCCGCTTCTTACCTCGGACCCTCAGGCCGACCTGGTCCCACTTCACTCTTCCGGGAGTGACGGCTGACGCCTTTGACAAGCGCCCGGTGGTGTGTTCATCACGTGCCCAGTGAGGTCATTGATCAGCGCCCACTGCTGACGCTTGGCGGGATCATTTGAGAGAGAAGGACGCCCGATGGTGAGGCCAGAGCAGGCAGTTCGTGATTGTGCTGAAGGGACTGGATTGGCCGTAGTCATTAAACGCCTTCCGCGGCGCTCGCCAGGGTTCGTTTGAGTAGTGAGGGTTGAACATGTGTTCAGTAGCATAAAAGCCTTAGGCTTTTATATAACCTTGGGCCTGCTTATACGAAAACATGTCCCATTAACTAAACCAGACCTTACTTCAAAGGAAGGGCTTAGGATGTATCTGCCACGATCCTGTAGAGGGGTACTTATGCTTAAGTCCCATTTTTTAAAAATTGGGGATGATCCTAGGCAAGGCTGCGTAGGATTGCAGTTGAAGAAATAAGTAGCCCTGTGGCCCTTTAATATTAACAATTTTTTAGAGCTTAAGCTTTCATGTGCTGGAATCCTTTTCAACAGAGGGCTCTGTCTCTGGAAAGTTTGTGTCATATAATTACTTCTATTATGTTGCCACAAGATTGTTATTTTGACTGCAATGGACAAATGTGACAAACCCTTCTGGAATTAGTATTGAATAATGATAATAATTGGGTTTATATACCAGTTTTGTACACAGATTATTGCTCTGCTCAGAGTGGTGAACGGAGTTATTACTAAGTTTAATTTTTTTTTTAAGTTTACATCTTTTGGAAATGTTATCTGTATTCATCCATAATATGACTTTAGCTTTGACTTCAGATATGGCTAAAGAAGGGTTGCATTCTCCTCATCATCAAATGAATCAGAAACCCCTTGTTCTTCTATTTGAGAAACTGGGTAGGATAATAAAAAATACTGCATCAGACAAAAAAGATTGTTAGGAAACGCTTCATTATTTTGTATATGCATAACATGGGAGCTCTCACAAACAACATTTAGTTCTTGACACTGATCAGTACAATACAAGGAGTTTTCATGCCTATGTTACCAAATTTAATTGTTATGATTTCCTACCAAGGAATTTGGAACAGTGTTTCTATAAAGGACAAGGGAATTCCTTGCATCTTTATAAGCAACAGTTTCCATGTTTCTTTGGGGCAATCTGTGGTAATGAAACTAGCTTGAAACTGGCCTCTGCAAATTATATTGCAGAGATTTCATAAGGATTGTGTGTAGTACTGGGGAAAGCTTGCTTGGCTGCTTTCTAGATCTCAAGTAAATGTTGAGTATCTTAATCACACATGTATAAGATGCCACTGTACTGCTTGTTGTTTAAAACCAATATGGCTTGCTGTAGTAAATTGTCTACTTCATAACCTGTGGTAGTCCCTTCTGCCATTCACATATATTCATTTTTATATATCATGTTTCAGATAGGACAAGATGCTGTTTCTGGAGCACTGTTGCATGTTTATTATTTATCCTCAATGACAAATTATTCACAAAATCTGAAGTAAAAAGATGATAATCTTCATCCTGCCTCTCTTTTTTAGTAAAGTATACCAGAGCTTACTGTCATGACTTCAAGGCGGAAATTGTCCAAATCTACTGCCCATGGAGAAAATCTATTAGAAGAGTCACCAAGTATGTAAAGCAAGCACCTTTCCTGCTATGTGGAATTTCTTTGGTCAAAAACACCATTTCATGTAGCAGTGCCCAGTGTAGTGACTACTAGAGCGTGCAGAGAAATGTTCTCTGTTGGTTTATTCTGTGTTGTTTATTTATGTCATTTATAGTCCCCCTTTCTCACTGAGACTCAAGGCAAATTACACAGTGTGAAATTAGTACAATCAATATGAAGGACATTTCCATGAACAATGCCATAGGATAAATAAACACAAGTTTACAAAGACATAGCATTAACAGGAAGAAATGCTGAAACAGGCATAAGCAATTCTAGGACTGACATTAGCCAACATATAACCCAGAAGGATCATACTTGAGTACAGGTAGCATATAGGAGCACCTACTTAAAGCTGATATTCCTCAGCTCTGAAAAACAATTTCCTCCAAACTTCGGAGCACTCAATGCATGAATCTGCTGGAAGGCTCATGAAGAAAATGTCCGAAGGAGGATTATCTTTATAAAGTAAATTATGCCTCTCTCTTGAAACAGAGTTTGAATCTTCTCCAACTGTAGAAAGATTTTCTGAAGAGATTTAGTGACCAGAATTGTCTGGTTAGCTAGTAATTCCAGCTTCTCGGAGGTCCTTGAGAGGGGTGGAGAGAACTGAAGAATAGTTTGTCTCAAGGAGTTGTCAGCCCTCTCTGCATCCACCTCCAGACACTCATATCCTGGAGTTTTATCGAGGCATAATAATCCTCCAACATGGATTGTTTATTTAGTGAGGTTATATTTTCCTCTCCAAAAGGGTATACTTTTTTCTGCCCCATTCTTAGTGGGAAACGGATTGGGCGGGTGGGGGGGGATAATATATAATTTAACTAGATGGCTCTGCTTTGACCCATGACCCAGAGCGCTCTATTCTCAGAAGTACAGCTTCTGTTTATTCATCCACTGAGTTTGAGGCTTTCTCTCCCCCTCAGTAAGCAATTTGCAGTTTAGAATTTAAAACAGCTCTCAAAAACTAGGGGTGGCATACTTGTCCTTATTTTTTTTAATTAACGTGTCGCGTCAAAAAGTCCAAACAGTGCTCACACTAGGAACGAATCACCAATTGTCAACAGTTCCTGCAAACTCCATCCTGTAAACTACAATTTTTCTTAGGCTTAAAATGTTGGCTGGCTGGTCACCCGGAATATTTGCTGTACTTGATAAGCTCCTCGAACATAGAACAACACTTTTTTCAAAGCAGACTTCAATAAGAAAAAGCCTCAGAACTCACGTCAAGCCCCCCCCCCCCCCCCCGGCCTGGACCAGGACAATGTTTGATTATTGCAATTCATGGGAATGGCTAGCCATATCCTTTTGTATTTTATACTTCCTTGCTGGGGAGAATTTTAGGGCTTTGGCATGCTCGAGAGGTGCCAAGAGACATGATGCAGGAAAAAGGTCAGGCACTTTCAAGCTCCATAGATTTCAGTGGAAGAGTTAAGTGCTCGTATAACAGTACTTGATTCATGAACCTTATTTGGTGATTTTAGACATTTGGACTACAGTCCATAAACTACTTAAGTAAATGCTTTGGGAGTTGACTACTTTGTGTCCTCTTCTTTGGTGCCCACTTCTGACCATTTTAACTATTGTCCCAGAATATATAGCCCATTGATTAAACTAATTGGGTTACATTTTCTAGGACAACCTCTAAAAATTGCCTCAGATGATGATAGAAAAGGTACTTTTTATACCAGTAACTAGTGTTAAGAAACACCGTTCACATTAGTTGGCTGAGATTTGTTTCTCTTACACCTTTTCTGTCTTAGAAATGAAGAAGTCTCGGATCTCTGGTAAGAAAAAGACAGATCCACAAGATGGCATTGTAGAGAGCAACAATGTTTTTGGACAGCTCCTCAAAGCAGCGGGAATTACATTAAAAGCTGGAGAAAAACAGAATGAAATAGGTATAAAGCACATCTTTGCTATATTCTTCTTTGGTGGATGATGGCCTATATCCAACCATAAATTCTTAAGATGTGACGGGACTGTCACTTTTAGATCTCCCGCCACAAACCCTGGTTTATCCCCGCTGCTGTTTCTGAGCATCTGCTGACACTAAGGGGAAAAATTGTGGCATTCAGTGGGAGAAGGAATCAGCAGAAACTGCTACTGTCTCTTAAGAAAGCTTAAGTTCCCTTAAGTCTTTAGAACTGTGTGGTTGGATATAGGCTGGTATATCTAGCAGATATGCTAAAAGGAAATAGAATTTGCAAATTGATGTTTTCAATTTTTTAGTCATATTTCTTTAACCATTAACAAGTCCTGCCATATCTCTGATCGTGCCTCTCCTAACAACTAACCATATATCTCTGGCTACAACTGTCAATGGTTCTGGAGAAGTTATCCTCTTATTCTTGATTATTCTAGTGTAAATAGAGAGAGTGTTTTAAAATGTTTGCAGACTAGGATTATTTTTTGTATGTGCAATCTGATCTTGAAATTCATGCAATATGAAGGCGCCATTTGCATTGCAACCTGTGATCTGTCATCATTTATGTTCCTCTCTGGAATTTTTCACATTAAAAGCCTTTCCCTCTAATTTAAAATTGATTTCATAACTAGTTGGTACAAAGGTCTTACATTATCCCTCTTCTGCTCATTATCTAGACTCTTGGTTGTTACACATTTTTCTCCTCTTTTTTTTTTAAATGTATACTTTTGTACCAGTTCATCAGCTGCCTAATTTCTTTTAGCAGAGGCACAACTAAGCTACTTTATAACTCTAGCATCTGACAATTTGTCTGTTCAAGGTCCACTTACTATTTTTGAGTTTTGCCTCCATTTTATAAGTGTATTTGTAGTCTGTATTGAGATGACAATGAGTGAATCTTTGCTCCTTAGCTACAGATGGAGCAGTTTTCCAGAAGAAGCTTCATCAGGCCTTGAGGAAGCACCCTTCTTGTCCACAGGTATATATTCCTAATGTTATGTAATTTATATTGATTCTAACTCCAAAAATCAGGAGGTTGGAGGAGAACAATTAAGAATTGATTGCTAGAATTCATTAGAGATTAAAAGGTTGGAACTTCATTCTTCAAGCTCCCCAGGGCATCCTTCACCCCACCCCTTCTTTTTCTTTTGAATCCACTTATCTCATCATTCTACTTGATAAAAGTAGTCTGAAATGCTATCCTATGCAGAATTACATTTTTTAAAGTTAGTCGACTTCAGTGGACCTAGAAGGTGGTAACTCTACTTAGGATGGCATTGTTAATATATGAATTATTATCATAATAGGACACAAAAGGAAAATAAAAATATTTTGATGATCACACAGAGTTCTTCTGAAGGTTCATTTAAGGACTACAGGTGGCAGCTTTGGGAAGAGTGGAACATTTGTAGTGGAAGGGATGAAAGATACTGAATAAAATACAGGCCTGTTTTGTGAGGAGGCCTTAAAAATCTTAAGTTTCTTCAGACTACGAAAAACAACAGTTTTTGTTTAATAAATGGTTTGAGTACCAGAGACAGCTCCACAGTTGGCTCAAACTATTTGGTGGAGCTGGCACAGGACCAGGATGGATTGTTTTCAATATCTGGTCCTAATGTCCCAAATGTCATTGATCTGGGACTTTAGGAAATCGGGCAAGACTGATTTTAGCAGAAAGATTCTGCCTGCTCCCCGACACTCTCACTGGTCTCAAGCAGACACTCCTCAATTGCAAAGAATGGGTTAAAATAGGAAGCCGAGTATGGCTGTTTGTCACAAGTCACCAAGAAGGGAAATCTTTGTCTAAAAACTTTTGCCTCTTTGTGTCCACATTCCAGAAGGGAAAGAAAAAGTAAAAGTCTACATTGTAAGTATAAGCTTAGTTTAGCATAACCTCTTTCAGTTATTTTACTTAGCTTTTTGAACGTAGGAACAGCTTTCCTAGTATTTCTGAATTATTTGTGTTTAGTAAGATTTTATGCTTGGCTATTAGACATGTGACTTGACTGCTTAGAGAGGCTCACTCCCACACTGGCACTCTCTCCCCTGTTCCCTCTACTCCTCCTCCCCAAGTTTTCCCACGGCTTGGGGCTCAAGGAGAGAACACAGACCAGTCCCCCTTGATATGTTTGAAGCTGGAAGGCGGCAAGAGCAGGGAGGCCGAGGAGAACGGTTGATTTCAGCACTTACCACTTTGTTTGTTTGTTTGTTTGTTTGTTTGTTTGTTTGTTTGTTTGTTGTCTGCCTTTCTCACTGAGATCCAAGGCTGGATTACACAATGCAAATGAAAATATAATATAATCAACAGCTAGGACATTTACTGACCAAAATACAATAATGAAAACAGTTTGTGTCCGGGGTCTGAGCCCCAGCCCCCAGACTTGACAAGAGGGAATAGCAGGTCAGCCGGGCCGACGGGCAAACAGAGGGGGCAGCCAGCAGCCAGCAGGTCAACTGGTCAGCCAGCAGACAGTAGGTCAACCGGTCTGACTGGCAAGCAGAGGGGGCAGCCGGGGGACAGCAGGTCAACCCCTCCCATGGGCAAATGGAGCCAGAACCTGCCTGTGCCAGGGGCAAGGGGCAAAGGCCCAGGGCCTCAGGAGGCAGGGGGAGACAGAAGGAGGCCAGCGAGTCCCACTCCCCTGGGGAAGGAAAGGGGACTAAGCAAGGCAGAAGGGGGCAAGGGCAGAGGGATTGGGGGCCCAGCAGTCACCCACCCAAAAACCTTACCTGAGGAGGAGAAGCAGCAGCAGCCCCAACAACCCAAAGCCACGCCCCAGCTAGAAAATAGTAGCCTGGCCCAGGAGTTGCCAAAAGCCAAGCCACTCCAGGTGGGGCTATTGGAGGCACTCTGCAGGAAGCCCTGGGCAACCAGCCAAGGAGCCGCAGCTGGACCCACCTTCAGCCATCAGCTCAGCCAGGCAGGCCAGGCTGCTAGCCAGGGGACTGCAGCTGGACAGGCCTGCAGCAATCAGCCAAGGCAGGGAGGCTGGGCAGCCAGGGAACAAGGCACAGCTGGTGCTGGTCAGTGGGGCCAGATCAGCTACCCCAGCTGCAACTGCTTGGTGCAGCCCAAGACCAGGCTGGAAGAGGGGTGGGACAGTAGAAGGAAGCCCTATAAAAGCTGGCTGGGAAGAGCCCTGTGGTGGTGGGTGTGAGTAGGGAGTGATGATGTGGAGCAAGAGCGGTGCGATGCAAGCATGGAGGTTTGGAGGAGAGCTCTGGGAGGAGGAGGTGAAAGAGGACGCAGAGGGTAAGCAGGCCAGGTTGAGCAGGCCAGCGAGTGGACTGAGAGGGAGTCTGGGTGAGGTATACCGCCCCTCCTTCCACAGAGCAGGGTCCTGCAGAATCCCTGGCCCCCCTATGACGTCAGGAGCAGACCGCCCAGTGCCACGCCCAGTGGCAGCGGTGGCAAGCCCTGACAAGTTGGTGGCCCGTACGGGGAGAGACGTTCCAACGCAGGCGCCAGTCAAGGGGCGGCCTCCCAAGGCCGCCACCCCAGCGGAGCTTGGACTGTGGCTGGAGGAACGCCAGGATAGGATGTGGGGAAAGCTGGAGGCAGCCTACCCAGCCGCTCCAGTGGAACTAGCACAGACAGCGGAGCTGCGGTTGCAAGCCGACGCGCTCACGGAGGCCTTGCCAAGGGTTTGTGCCCTCGTTTGGGAAAATAACCCACCGCCTGGCAAGCAGGTGCAGAGTCTATGCGCCACCGTGAAGATAGGCCGGCTGATCCTACAAGCCCTGTTAGACACTGGGAGTGCAGTCTCAGCAATTCGGCCCCAGCTCCTCCCAGCTGCTACCCCAGTGCACCGCTGGATCCCGGTGACGGATGTGATGGGCCGCACCCAGCCGTACCCTACGGCCCTAATCACGATAGAGTACCTAGGGGTCCGCCACCAAATGGAAGTTGCCCAGTTAGCTCACCTACCCGTGCCAATGCTGCTGGGAAGAGATGCCCCGGGGTTCTTCAGGCTCCTCCAGCAGGCAGCGAAGAAATTGGGAGGAGATACCCCAGGGATAGCCGGGTCTCGGCTGAAGGCAGCAGGGGAATTGACAGACCCCCAAGTTGCCACCGCTCTGCAAGTGGAGGAGGCCGACGACCCGGGAGAGGGTCCCTCTACTAGACCAGGGGCAGAACCACGGACTGGAGACCCAGCTGGGCCCCCGGCCGATCGCCCATTCTGTGACGCCCAAGGGGCAGATGAGTCCTTGCAGCGCTTACGAGAGACGGCAGCTCGTGAGGAGGAGCTAGTGCGGGATGAGCGGAGGTCCCAACGGCTCCCGCGCATCGAGAAGCAAGGAGGGGTTTGGGTTCGCATAGCTCGCGCCCCAAGTGGCCAGGGGGAGGTCCGCCAGCTATTGGTGCCGACTGCCTACCGGGCCGAAGTCCTCCGCACGGCCCATGAGCATGCGTGGGCCGGGCATCTGGGGCACCACAAGACCCTGAAGAAGATCCTTGAGCAGTTCTACTGGCCCTCCGTGAATGCCGACGTGAAGGCCCACTGCCGCTCGTGTCCCACCTGCCAGCGGGTGGCAGCCCGCCGCCCACCGAAGGCCCCCCTCTCCCCACTACCCGTCATGGGGACGCCCTTCCAACGCATCGCGATGGACTTCATCGGACCGCTGCCACGCACACCCCGGGGCCACCGCTTTGCCCTGGTGATTGTGGACTACGCCACACGGTTCCCTGAGGTCATCCCGCTGAGGACCATGCAGACCCCGGGGGTGGTCCGGGCACTGTCCAAGTTCTTCGCGATGGTGGGGCTGCCAGATGAAATCTTGACAGATCGAGGAGGCCCGTTCCGTGCCACCGCCATGCGCCAACTCTGCCAGAGTTTGGGGATCCGGCAGGTGTTCACCTCGGCTTACCACCCTCAGACAGACGGTTTGGCAGAGCGGCTGAACCAGACCATCAAAGAGGCCCTGAAGAAGATGACACGGGAGAAGCCTCATCAGTGGGACCTGTACATCGACCCACTCATGTTTGCCCTCAGGGAGACCCCGCAGGCCTCCACTGGCTTCAGCCCGTTCGAGCTGCTGTATGGGCGCAAGCCAAGAGGGATGCTCTCCCGGCTGACAGAACGCTGGGCGCCCCAGGCCAGCAGCCCTGCGCCCACCGCACGGGAGTACATAAGCCAACTCCGTAACCGGGTGCAAAAGTCTCAAGCCGAGGCGAACCGCAGACTGACTCGCACCCAGGCGAAGCAGAAAGCCACCTACGACCGGGGTGCACGGATGAGGGCCTTCCAGGCGGGAGAGAAGGTCCTGGTGCACCACTCGGTATTCCCCAGAGAGGAAGGGGACCCATGGAGGGGCCCCTACCCGATTCGGAGGGTGCTGGGCCCCACTACTTACGAAGTCCAGTGTGGGGTTGGCCGGCGTCGGCGGAGGACCCTGCACGTGAATCTTCTGAAGCGGTGGCATGAGCGCCCAGAAGAGGAGTGTGGCGTGGCCGAGGACCCGTTGGAGCTTCCTGACAGTGAGCTGCCATGGACCTCTGAAGCCCCGGAGTTCGAGGAGCCCAAGGTAGACCCCCAGCTCGATCCAGCTCAACGGGCCCAGCTACGAGACCTCTGTGCACGGGTTACCGGGGTCTTCTCCCGCAGGCCGGGCAGCACCAGCCTGATTCAACATGCCATCCCGACCAGCCCGGGGCAGACAGCCCGGGCTACCTGGCGCCCCATCCCCAGGAAGCGGTGGGAGGCAGTGGAGAAGGAGACAAACGAGATGCTCCGGCTGGGTGTAATCGAACCCTCACGAAGTGCCTGGAGGAGCCCGATAGTCCTGGTGCCCAAGCCAGATGGGACCACCCGGTTTTGCATTGACTATCGTGAACTGAATAAGGTGGCCCAGTTCGACGCCTACCCCATGCCCCGAGCAGACGTGCTGGTGGACCACCTGGGGTCCGCCCGCTACCTGTCGGCCCTGGACTTAACAAAGGGCTACTGGCAGGTGCCAGTACGGCCGGAGGACCGGGAGAAGACGGCCTTTGCCACCCCCCAAGGCCTCTTCCAATTCAAGAAGATGCCGTTTGGCCTGCATGGGGCAGCAGCCACCTTTCAGCGGCTGGTGGACCAGGTGCTGGGAGAGTGCCGGGCGTACGCCATGGCGTACATTGATGATATTATTATCTTCAGCCCCGACTGGCCCACCCACCTCCAACACCTGGAAGCCGTCTTAAGGGCCCTCCAACGAGCTGGACTAAGGGCGAACCCAAAAAAGAGCCACCTGGGGTTCCAGGAACTCCAATACCTGGGCTTTGTGGTCGGGGGAGGACGAGTCAGGCCACCACCGGACAAGGTGGCCTCAATAGCCGACGCCCCACAGCCCAAGACCAAGAAGCAGGTTCGGCGATTCCTAGGACTGCTGGGGTATTACGGGCGGTTCATCCCCCACTTTGCCTCCCGAGCGGCGCCCCTGACGGACAGCTTAAGGAAGGGGCTGCCCAACCAAGTCCGGTGGACCCCAGAACTAGAGGCAGCTTTTAAGGACCTGCGGTTAGCCCTCTCCAATGCCACGGCCCTATGGAACCCGGACTTTGACCAGCCCTTCACACTGGCCACAGACGCCTCGGACACCGGCCTTGGGGCTGTGCTGACCCAGGAGCGGGATGGCGTGGATGTCCCAATTCTGTTCCTAAGCCGGAAGCTCCAGCCCGCCGAGAAGCGCTATGCCACGGTGGAGCGGGAGGCCCTAGCGGTCAAGTGGGCGGTGGGGGCCCTGCAGTACTACCTGGCCAACAACCCCTTTGTACTGCTGACAGACCATGCACCCCTGCAGTGGCTCCATCGCATGAAGGCGCACAACCCCAGGGTGCTGCGGTGGTACCTCTCCCTCCTACCCTTCCAATTCACCATCAAATACCGCCAGGGGGCACGGCATGTGGATGCGGACTTCATGTCCCGCATGTTCGAGGCTGAACCGGACCCCCACAACTCAAAGCCAAGTGGGGGGGTGTGTCCGGGGTCTGAGCCCCAGCCCCCAGACTTGACAAGAGGGAATAGCAGGTCAGCCGGGCCGACGGGCAAACAGAGGGGGCAGCCAGCAGCCAGCAGGTCAACTGGTCAGCCAGCAGACAGTAGGTCAACCGGTCTGACTGGCAAGCAGAGGGGGCAGCCGGGGGACAGCAGGTCAACCCCTCCCATGGGCAAATGGAGCCAGAACCTGCCTGTGCCAGGGGCAAGGGGCAAAGGCCCAGGGCCTCAGGAGGCAGGGGGAGACAGAAGGAGGCCAGCGAGTCCCACTCCCCTGGGGAAGGAAAGGGGACTAAGCAAGGCAGAAGGGGGCAAGGGCAGAGGGATTGGGGGCCCAGCAGTCACCCACCCAAAAACCTTACCTGAGGAGGAGAAGCAGCAGCAGCCCCAACAACCCAAAGCCACGCCCCAGCTAGAAAATAGTAGCCTGGCCCAGGAGTTGCCAAAAGCCAAGCCACTCCAGGTGGGGCTATTGGAGGCACTCTGCAGGAAGCCCTGGGCAACCAGCCAAGGAGCCGCAGCTGGACCCACCTTCAGCCATCAGCTCAGCCAGGCAGGCCAGGCTGCTAGCCAGGGGACTGCAGCTGGACAGGCCTGCAGCAATCAGCCAAGGCAGGGAGGCTGGGCAGCCAGGGAACAAGGCACAGCTGGTGCTGGTCAGTGGGGCCAGATCAGCTACCCCAGCTGCAACTGCTTGGTGCAGCCCAAGACCAGGCTGGAAGAGGGGTGGGACAGTAGAAGGAAGCCCTATAAAAGCTGGCTGGGAAGAGCCCTGTGGTGGTGGGTGTGAGTAGGGAGTGATGATGTGGAGCAAGAGCGGTGCGATGCAAGCATGGAGGTTTGGAGGAGAGCTCTGGGAGGAGGAGGTGAAAGAGGACGCAGAGGGTAAGCAGGCCAGGTTGAGCAGGCCAGCGAGTGGACTGAGAGGGAGTCTGGGTGAGGTATACCGCCCCTCCTTCCACAGAGCAGGGTCCTGCAGAATCCCTGGCCCCCCTATGACGTCAGGAGCAGACCGCCCAGTGCCACGCCCAGTGGCAGCGGTGGCAAGCCCTGACAGTTTGGACATTCAGTGAAAGTGATACAATAGGGTATGGTAGCAGAAAATTTGAAAACAAGCATAAAGCCCAACACAGAGATGAAATCTTTCTGAAACAAAGCATAACTATTTTGCATGGCATGCTAAGCAACATGGACATTTCCTAGTAGATGTATGTCTACATCAGCAGACAGTACCCTACCAAGGCATCTCTCTGAGCTACTTCTTATGACATAGCACTATAATCTGGGTAGAAACCCTTCCTGAATAATTCAGTTTTGCATAGTTTGCGGAAAACCAAGCAAGTGGGAGCTTTCCTGACCTCTTCAGGTAGGCCATTCTGTAAGGTGGCTGCCAACACAGAGAATACCTGTGTATGAGCAGCTGTCAATTTTGCCCATGTGCAAAGTGGCACATGCAGAAGGCCCTGTTCAGATGAGTGAAGCTGCTGTGGTGGAACAGGGAGAGAAGCGGTCCTGTAGTTATGTTAGACCAAGGTCATGAAGAGTTTTGTGTATGATAGCCAATACCTTGAATTGAGCCCAGTAACTGATAGGTAGCCAGTGGAATGACTTCAGAATGAGAGTAATATTCATTCTCCTAGCTCCCAATATAGCTTAGTTATTATATATAGCCAACTGGAGTCTCTGAGTTAGTTTAGAGGTGAGACCTGTGTATAATAAGAGTTGAGAAGAGAGAGACTCATTCAGGATTGTTCTTTTTCTCCCTCATTTTCATGTCAGGGCATGCTAAATGGCAGTTTCTGCTATTGTTCAGTTCTTTTGTCCTCTTTCTTCTGTACAGATTGTTGAAGAGTTGGTCAGTGGTTTAGAATCCCACATTGAAAACAGAGATCAGTTCAGGAATTGCCTTCTTCCTTGTGTACCTGCACAGAGTCAGGAAATGAGGTAAATGAAAAAGTGTCTTTGTTTTCTCCTTGAAAATGTTGATCAGCAGTTATGAAACAGACATTCAAGGAAGCTAGATGAGATGTAGGAAATGGCTGCTTGTAAGCATCCCAGACAGTTTCTGGATTGGAATTAGGGAACTTTATCAGCTGAGTCACTTTTTTATCTGCTGAGTCCTTTCCAAAATCCCCAAAAGATGGTTTTAAACTTTATGTATTAATACTTTTGTTTATTTAAAATATTCTTATCTTGCCTTATATTCTTAGACTCAAGGGGGCTAACATAACAAAAACAAATTGCAAATGCATAAACACAATCAGCAAGATACAAACAAAACACATTTGTGTCTCATCTTTTCTCTAAGGAGTTGAAGGCAAAGGAGATGGTGTTGGTTTAAATCCTGCCACTCCCATTTAGCTGGTTTGTGGACTGCACCCATAAATTATGCTGCAAAAAACCCTCCCCAGTCTACCTGAAATGTTTAAAAATGATAGTAATAGCATTTTTTCCTTAATTACAGTAATGCAGTTCATTCATATTGTGAAAGTCTCATTAAACTACTCCTTGGAATTGAGATATTACAGGTAAGATCACTTTATAATTCAGTCATTCCAGCCACATTGACAGTCTGTTGACAAATGTGGAATATAGCCAGAAAATGGATAGAAAAACGAGAGGATGAAGCAAGGGTCCACAGATCTTGGCTTACTAATCAAAGTTTTATTCTCACCACAAACCCTTTTAAGATTAGGTTGTAGCATTGGGTTACCAGTTCCCTCGTTATGGCGGGAGACCTACCAGCAATTCCTGTTTGTTGTCCTCCTGTGCTTTAAAGGCTTTAAAGGCTGGTGAGAGAAAAATGGCTAAGTGGGGGTGGGACACACACCAGCATCACACTGGTGCACTACATCACTTCCAATGAAAACCAGAGGTGACATCATAATCTAGGATTTCCCCAAAGCTTTATGATTTAAACGTAGTTTTTCTTGACTCTTAGAGCATCCCCCAAATCATGATGTCACTTCCTGTTTTCACTGGAAGTGACATAGTGCATGAGTGTGATACTGGAGTGCTTGTCTGTCTCCTCAAATACTTCTGGAGGTTCCAGGCTGCAGCCTGGCAACTTGATGCTTCACTGGCCTTTGGAGGTATACAAATACCTCTTGCTACTTCTGCTTTTCCAAAGTCCAGAATGAAGCAAACATTACTGATAGGTGCAAAAGCCATCAGGACCATTCCTTTCAGGTGGTGGCAAATAGAATCCACCAAGTCATGCTCAGCACCAATTAACAGTGTGTGTGGAGTACAGTTTGAAATGGCCACCAGCTTCTGACAATCCTTTTCCAAATTTGATTATTTTATGAGGATCCGACTGACCCTGGTGAGATTTATGGGCTGTAGATTTGGTTTAAACAAAAAAGCAGCGGTAGCAGCTTATCAAAGCTTTTAAAGAATTCTTACCTGTGGAGGGCAATATTTTTAAACATGTGCTGTTCTTAGAGTGAAAAAAGCTACCTATTTCTTTCTTCCTCTGAGACCTCTGACTCATTGAAATACATGACTGGCCTCCAAATGTTCTGTAGTTTTCAGAGAAGGAAGAGAGGAGGGCATCTTAATGTTATCCATTCATATAAGACCAAAATTTTTCACCTATGAAAACTGAAAGGTCATGGACTTCTCAGGCTTTATGTTTCAGCATATTTCTAATGTACATATGATCATGTTCATTGCTTGCTTGCTATCCATGTAGGACAGTGTACAATAATCCTTTGTATTCCCATGTATGCATTTTTTACAAAATGGTTCTATCTGTTCTTTTTGAAGCCTGCTGTTATAAGACTATTGTTTGAGAAACTCCCTGAATTTTTTCACGAAAGGTAAGTACTTTGGTACTTTGATGTGAAATATTGGTTGCTATGCATTTTCTAATTATTTCTTCTGAATTGCTTTTTGAAATTCCAAAAATTGACTCTAATTAGCACAGAAAAAGAAAAAAATGCTGAATAGTATAAATAGTTTGCCCTAGGTCCTTCCTTGTTTGAATGTAGAGGACTGATGCTCAAGAGTATGCTATATGTTCTTGCCAGCTGTAAGTGATAAATTAATAAAATTAATTCTCAACATGGTCGTATCTGCGGACAAATCTCTGGATAAGGGCCATGTAGACACAGGAGATATTTCTATAAACCTGGGAGGAGACCTAAGTTTGCAGAAAAATCCCTAAAGTAAAAGAGGGAGGGTGTTACCAAAAAACACAAAGAACAGTATTATTTGTTTATGCTATTTATAGTCTGCCACTCTCACTGAGATTCAAGGCAGATTACACATTGTAGGTCAATACAATCAGGGGCTGGGGCTTTCAATAAACATTCAGTAAGGAATACAATAGGGTAAGGATAGCAGAAATTTGAAAATAAGCAGATATCTGATACAGAGCTGAAAACAATGCTGAGACAGAACTTAAGCAGACTGATATGACATATTACATCCAGTAGGAGCATACTTTGCAACAGACCATATGCAATCTACAGTCCCTGTCTCTTTCAAATGCATCTCTCCGAACCATTTCCTTGCAGCACAGTCCTGTGGAAAAAAGAGTCCTTCTGAATAGTTCAGTTTTTCATAGTTTGCGGAAAGCCAGGAAAGTGGGAGCTTTCCTGACCTCTTCAGGCAGGCCGTCCCTTAAGGCAGGGGCTACCACAGAGAATGAGCATGTACGGGCAGCTGTTAATTTTGCCCAAGTGCAGGGTGGCACCTGCAGAAGGCCCTGTTCAGATGAGCAAAGCTGCTATGGCAGGGAATAGGGAGATATGTAGATATGAGGGTCCAAGGTCATGAAGGGCTTTGTATGTGATAGTCAAAACCTTGAATTGGGCCTAGTAACAGATTGGAAGGCAATGGAGTTGTCTGCGTAGGCACATACAACTGTTCTTCTGAAGTAGGGAGCTTACAATGAGGAGGAGGATGGGGAGAATGAGCAGAAGCTGCTGCCTTCTGTCTCCCTCCGCTGTAGAGGCAGCGAAACTGGAGAGGCAGGAGAGGAGGCACAGGACAGTCTGGCCCTCCCTGAAACTTGAAGCATGGGAGGGTAGCCTGGGATCCCATAGCCATTCCTGCTGCTGTTGCAGCAACATTCTTCCACCAGGTCCTGCCAAGGCAGCAGTGCTGGAGGTGGGTTGGAGACAAGAAAACTAGAAGCCTGAGCCACTGTGGGAGGAGCCCCGAGAGAGGAGGAAGAGTGACAGAACACAGGTTGGGGAGAGAGGAGAAAGCAAAGGCAGGGGGAAGGGATGCCCCCTCCCACAAGTTTCGTGCAGGTCCCTACTTGTAGACATTCTATTCTGCTGTTAGTGATGAGTTTGTAATTGTGAAGCATAATGTTAGAGGGTGCCTTCTCTTGCCCTCCTGAATGAGCAAATTTTCTGTTGGAAAAAAGGTGCCATGCACCTTTTAACAAAAGATGTTAAATCAGATGTTGTCGTGTGTGTGGAGACAAACAAGCAGAGTGCCACGCAGCTATATTTTGCTTGGGTTTCAGTAGGAACTATGATGGAACTATGGTTGTGCCTCATCTATTTTTCCCTTCTTTGTTTTCCCCCTCTTTGTCCCCTTTCAGTGTGGGTAGTGATGGACTCAATTTGCCCCGGCTGATTATCAATCAGTTAAAATGGCTTGACAGGATAGTTGACAGCAAGGTAAGTACTACCAAACTGATCTGTTTCCTGTTTCTCTGCTTTCTACTCTATTTAACATTTAGCTAGCAGTAGCCAATATGCTAGGTAAGTACTAGTTCCTGTGATATATAATTAGTACTGACTATACTGCTTATACAGACATCAGAACACTTATATTAAGGCAGCTGTGCCACTTTTATGTTTGGTGCCGGATTTAATATTTAATTTTGCCCATGAAATGAAGTCCAAATGGAACATCCTAATCCATGCAAATGCATTTATCCTGTCAGGCAGAATCTAGCACTGCTGCAAGGACACTTGCTCTCACATGTTTCAGCTAGGGTCCTTGCACATAAGTTGGTGCAGCCATGGTGTCTTGCTTCCTCATCCAGCCTTTCCCAAATTCCAGAAGGTAGAAGGGAGATCCAGTAACAGAACAGATCTCTCCCTGCCCTGACAGCTGCTCCTGCATATTGAGGAGGTCTCGGGAATAGTGTGGGATGCAGTCTGGGGAGATGCAACTGGAGAACAGAAATCACAACCCCCTCTTGCTGACAGATGGTCTCTTGTGTTGGAGTGGGTGGGAGAGTTGGACCCCATACAATAAATTTACAATAAATAAATCACTGACTTACATTCTGTTCACTGCTGTGTGGCCTCTGGCCTTCACAATGGACAGTGCACTTAAGTTACTGGTATGAAGGATGACTGCTTTTCCTTTGCTCTAGTTTAGCTGCCCATGTTCTAATATTTCTATCATTTACAGGATCTTGTCTTGACAGTCATGCAGATTATTTGTGTTTCTCCTCTGTCAATCCAACATGATATTATCACAAGCTTGCCAGAAATCCTAGAAGATTCCCAGCATAGTGAAGTTGCCAGAGAGCTTAGGTGAGGTTTACACTGACGTTTTCTGTCTTCCCATCTCCATATGATTTTGTCTTACTGGTTGTCATGCTCAAGCTGAAGAGAACATCTGGCATTGCCTGTTTTATAAAGATATTTGTTCTAGATATATCACCTCTTCTATCTAACTTCCTGGGTAGATCCTATAAATTTTACACATCCATCGTCTTTGCAGATTGCTGTAATGAAACCACTCTCAAAGTGGCTAAATTCTGTGCTTTGGGTTGCTTAATAAGAAAACAACTATCTAACGAAGGAGGATGACTAAGAGAGAAAAAGTTTTTGAACAACTAATATGTGGAGAGTAGGGGTGTGAACCAGAAATTTTTTTGGGTTTCCCGCTTTGGGTTTACCCGAAGCGGGGAAAAGCTTCGTAAACACTCGGAACCCTACGTGGCAAGCCACTTCGGATTCAAGTATTTAAATCATTTTGGTATGCACTGTAAAGTTTCGGAGCATACCAAATTGAGGGAGAAAGCTTCCAGCCTCCCACACCCACAGCAGCACAGAAAGGGGATTTTAAACTCGGGCCGGTTTGGCTCAGTGGCTTTGCGGGGAAATCCCTGCCAAGCTGCTGATGCCGGGGTTTAAAATGCCCCTTCCCATGCTGCTGTGCAACAACATGGAAAGGGACATTGTAAACTCTGGCCAGCTTCCATCAGTGGCTTGGCAAGCCGCTAATCCAAGGGGGGAATGCCCTTTCCCCGCGATTTTGGAGCGACAGGGAAAGGGCATTTAAATGTTCCTTTCCCTGTCACTGCCAAGCAGTCGGGAAAGGAGCAACCCTCCCCTTGGATCAGCTGTCTGGCCGGGCAGCTAATACAAGGGGGGGGGGAGAAATGCCCTTTCCCAGTGACAGGGAAAGGAACATTTAAATTCCTCTCCCTGCTTTCAAATGCTGGCCGCTTTACAGCTAATGAGAGAGGAATCCCCTCCCATCAGCTGTAAAGCTGCTGGCATTTAAAAGGCTTTTTCAGCTGAGAGGGGGATTCCCCTCTCAGCTGAAAAAAGCCCTTTAAATGTGGTTGGGCTGACAGGAGGGGAATTCCCCTCTCATCAGCTGAAAAAAGTAGCCACATTTAAAGGGCTTTTTTCAGCTGAGAGGGAAATCCCCCTCCTGTCAGCCCAGCATTTAAAGGGCATTTTTCGGCTGATGAGAAGGGAATCCTCCTCATCAGCTGTAAAGTGGCCAGCATTTGAAAGCAGGGAGAGGAATTTAAATTCTCCTTTCCCTGTCCCTGCAAAGCAGCAGGGAAAGGGCATTCCTCTCCCTCCCACTTGGATCAGCTGTCTGGATCAGCGATATGAATTGCTTCAGAAAGGTTTGATTTGGGATTTCTGAATTGGGCTCTGCATGCAGGGCCCAATTTGGAAATCCTGAATCTTTGTGAATCGAGTCCGATTTGGGTATATTACCCGAATCAGAAACACAAATTGCACACTCCTAGTGGAGAACCAAGACACCTGTTAGGAAAAGTATATAAAATCTTATTGCAATATTGAAACAGAGTCAAAACAGGTCAAAAATTGTAAGATTAAATGGATGCAAAACTTCGATTAAAATATTTCAGTGAATCAATGCGAAAATTTAAGGACTAAAGAAATTAAATGTACAAATTGTCACCTGTTAAGAGAAAATTGTTTTTTAGATATTATATTACTCCTAAGGATATTGCAAAAACTAGTAAGGATTACAATGGAAAGTGTTGGAAATGCCAATGTATGGATGTAACTTTTTATAATATGTGGTAGACATGTAAGATGGCAAGAAGATACTGGATAAAAATACATGAGGAGAAGCAAAAGATTTTGAAGTTTTGCTTTGTGCTGGCTCCTAAAAATGTGTTATTAAATATTTTACCAAATAATTTTTACCAAGTAATATAATAAAAGAGCATAGTGAACTTTTTAAGTATATAGTGAGAGCAGCGAGAGTAGTATATGCAACAAAATGGAAGACAGAATCTTGTCTGGTTGAATAAATTGTATGCATATGCATCAATGGCAAAATTGGCTTCTTATATGCATAATAGACCAAACCAAGAGTTTCAGGAAAAAAGGAGTTTTTAAAAAAAAGTGCAGCTGTAAACTAAGGAGAATTAAATATAAGCAATGTTGAAATAGATCAACTGTGATGCTAAATAGTTAAGTTAGCATGATTATATGCTGAACATAAAACTGAATGTTGAATATAAAATGTAAAATATAAAAGGCTCTACGTAAAGTATCTTAAGTGTGTATGGGGATGGAGAGGGGAAATATTATGTAGTTTCATACTCTGATTATTTTTTTTGCTTATATTTTATGTGTATGCTTTTTTAAATGTTTCCTCTGTTAATTGTTTAAATATTTCATTCATTATTTACTGGTTAAAAATTAAAAAACAAATGTTCAAACCTTTTATTAGCTAGCATGCTTTACCAAAATTAGAGTAAGAAAGGCTATAAATTTTACTGTTTGTATATTGATTTTGTATATGTGAATAACTGTGCTGATTTTTGATAATAATAAAAGGAAACTAAAATTCTTCATTTGTTCTGTCTTTTAGTTCATTGTTAAAGGAGAAAACTGAGCTAACTGTTCCAATTCTGGATGCCCTTTCCAGTTTGAATCTTGATCTGGAGCTTCTATCAGAGGTAGGAAATCTAGTGATAAATGGCTGGGCTGATATGCATTAAAAGGATACGCAGGGTGGTCAGAGAGGGACTGTAGGGATTTGGTTTGTCTGGAAGTAGGATATTCTTGGATTATCTGCAGCCCTGCTTGTCTCAACATGCATAAATGAAATAATGTTAATTGCTCTCCCACAGCAATGGAATTCTTTCCCTGGAAGACTTTCCTAAGCTGGTCTCGCTGAGCATATTTGGAAAATACTGGGCCATTTTGAAAATGTGGGATCGCTTTTAGATTTGAGATTCTAAAGGCTCTGGGATGTTAGCATATAGTGGCTTGTATTTAACGACACAGTTCCCAAGATTAAGGGCACAGTTTTTCTAAAGAGGGCTTGGAGATTTCTGCATATGCCTCCACCACACACACATACTGCAGTCCCTTGAATCGCTGAAATTTTTCTTTGAGTCATCAGACCCTCAGGAATAGCATATGGGTCTGTAATCAGAGTGGGAATTGGCAGAAATCATCACCTTCTCTTAAGAAATGCCAGGTGCCGATAGTTCTTCAAAACTGCATGGTTGGATACAGGCCATTGGTTTTCAGCCTGATTTTGTCTTCATGTATGTACATTTTTAGATGCAGTCCATTTTTACATTTTTAAATACAGTCTTGTGTTTAGAGCAATCAAGAAGTGCAAATAAATAAATGCAGGTGAAAATTTGCTGTTCTCTCCCTAGGTACGCCAGTCTGTCATGGTCACAGTGGCTGCTGTTAGAATGGAAGATTTGCCAGTAATAGTCAAATTTATTCTTCGTTCCATCAAGTCCACTGATGCAGTAGAGGTACCCTGTCTGCCTTAAAGCTTAAAAGTTTAACAGTGCCACCCTAAGCAGAGTTATACCTTTCTAAGTCCATTGACTGCTTAAGATGGCATGTGAGTCATAAGTATCCTTTAGAAATATAGAGGAGGTCATGCTTTCTATCTATCCTGTCTGCTAAAGCAAGTACCTTGCACTAGTTGTAGCTACATGCAGATCCTGATTAGTGTTTTGCCGTTGGGGAAACTGAAAATTGACTGGCAAAGTATAGAGACAATCTGTCGATCATTATAGATGGAAGCAAAATTCAAACATCACAATAACCCTCCACTAACCCTGGTTAGTCCACCAGAAAAATAGACCACAGTTTTATTTGGAAATCCTAGTTAGTCTGTTGCTTGCCTGCTTTCCTGCCTCCAAGAAGGATTTATGCCAAGCTCACTTTTATTGCCTGGCTCCTGGCAAAGTGTCACTCTGTATACAGCCCACATGCTATTGCTGGGCTGTAATATATGGGAAGGAGGAAGCCTAAGCCATGCCGCCACTACCTCCTCCTGTCCTCTTGGCTAAGGTTTATCAGTTTTCCTCCCTTTCTGTTTAGCCACTGAATTCTTGAACTTTTTTTTTTTACAAAAATACATCTTGTAAAGCACTGGTTCCTTCTCTTTTGCTACTTCATTTTCTGTCAGCAAATTAAACCTTGGGAAGAAACATATGATTACTGCCATGATCGTCATTCATTCTCTCCAGGAATATAAGGGGGGTGGTGAAAGGGGAGCTTTCTTTACGAGAAGGAAGGATGACAATAGGTAGGTTGTGAACTGCTTTTGGCAAAGCTTTGTGTGGAGCAATTTCTATTGTATATGTTGGCAGACTCATTAAAAGCATTATTAAGCAACATATTTTGTCCTACTATTGTTTCAGTTTTCCCTCAGAGAGGTTGAAGTCTCTAAAGCAATGCTCTGCTTTGTGAGTCATCTCTGGCCTGGGTGGAGGGAGAGGCATGGAGAGAGGGAGGATCTTCCTGAGAAAGTGCTATCTGTAGCCAAATGCAGTGGGGGCAGCAACATTTTCTGTTCCTCTATGTCTCAGTTTGTGAACGCAGGATGCTGAGGGGGACAGTGCTACTGAACAAGCTTGGATCCCTGCATTCAAAATTACAAAATCCCCGTTAATGGGCTACGGTTTAGAATTCTAGCTTACCATCCATTAACAAACCACAGCTTGTTGCACAGCCTCCACTAACCACATTAAATTGGCATTTAATCATACTGTGGGTTATTGTGACACCTGGATGCAGCTGGAGTGTTGAGGCCAGACTCCCACTCTCTACAAAAGAACCTTCCCCTTTCCTATTGTACATTCATTTCTTCTTGCAGTAAAGAGGATAGTAAGATTTCTAAAAATTTTAAAACGATTATATTTAGAGAGAGTTAGGGGTGTCTCTGACAGAACTAGTGATAAAATGAGTATAGCCTATCATATGATAGTCTCTGAAGATTTTCTTTCATCTCATAGCACTTTTTCTCTATCTTTTATTATCATCCTCTTGAAATATGTGATCTGTAACATTTGAGTGTATTTGTGAATGATGGCCAAAAACATGCGCATTGCTGTCCTGCAGGTAATTTCTGATCTTCGCAAGAAGCTGGACCTGGATTCTTGTGTTTCCCTTCCATGGATTCAGGCTTCTCAGAGCAAGCTCAAGAGCCAGCCTCAGGGAAGGTACCAATATGATATCTGCCTCGGTCATTGTTGAGCCCAGCTGCATCCTAAGATTTGCGTGCTAGTATATAAGAACTGTGAAAAATGTAATGATGTAGTGACATTGTTGTCACAATATAACAGCATTGCAGGCAAATGCGTTGCTACATACATTTTGGGCAGATAATTAGGCTTCCCATAAGGCTGGAACTTCTGTCCTAGGAACAAACGCTGGAGAGTCTGGGACTTTGCAGTTTAGAAAAGAAGATGAAAATGATACAAGTTTATAAAATCATGCATGTGATAGAGAAAGTGGATAGAAAGTTCTGCTTCTCTCATAGTACTGGAATTCAGGATCACCAAATGAAATTGTTAGGGAATAGGTCCAGGAAGGACAAAAGTGAATAAAACTTTACTCAGTGAGTGATTAAAATGTGGCATTTGCTACCAGGAGATGTAGTGATGGCCACAGGCATAGACAGCTTTAAAAGGGGATTAGGCAGAGTCATGGAGGATAGATCCATCAGTGGCTACTAGCCATGGTGACCACAGGATCCCGCTTCATTGCTGCCTGTTAGTGCTGCTCCGCCTGCCAATCCATCCTTTTGTGAGTGGTAATTTAGCCACTAAACTTAATATTGGAAAAACTGTTAACTAAAATTGCTTATTTTGTTCCGATGCTGGAATAATTCCTCTTATTCTTTCCCTGCTTCTTTTCAGTCTCTCAGCAAACCAAGTGAACATTAGCCAGGACTGTGTAAAGCTTCTTTTTGATGTTATAAAGTCAGCTGTTAAATTCCAGAAGATTATTTTGGAAGCCTGGGTTAAGGTCAGACTGGTCTTTCCAAACTGGTCTTGTTTTTTACATCTTGCTCTTTCTTTCAAATCAGCTGTTAAATTCCAGAAGATTATTTTGGAAGCCTGGGTTAAGGTCAGACTGGTCTTTCCAAACTGGTCTTGTTTTTTACATTTTGCTCTTTCTTTCAAATGCAGTTTTGTACAGCTGTCTTTAGACTTCATCCAAGAATTCTGTTTTAAAAATCTGGTTTTTGTTAACATGAAATAGGATGTGGAAAATGGTTTTTTAAAATTATTATTGTTAAAGAATATTGCTCTATTTCTGAATTCAAAGCTTATGTATACTCTAGAAGAATTCCTGTTTAGGAAAAAAATAGGTTGTGGACATATCAGAGGAAGAGAACAGAGCCATATACATCAAAGAACATCTGGAGTAAAGATGTGTTAGCACTCTAATCTTCTGCTAACAAGTCTGCCAGGCACATTCTGCTGCAGAGGGACAGCCTTGAATTGGAACAATCACTGTGCCATCCTCCTTGTTCAGTTTTGTTCACTGCTGGTGTAATATCCCCATTGCGCTGAAGTCTTTCTGGCCTCCTTGGTGTCATCACCGAGTCTTAAGGAGGCTGCTTCATGCCTAAGTTTCTGCCTGAAGTTTTTGTGACCTAAGAAGAAGAACTGAAATGCTAGGAAAGTGAAATAAACTGTAAGTTTCTGGGGCAGTTTCTAGCATAACTATAGTAGCCAAAAGGAGACTGTAATCATCTTGTAATAACATGGACTAGCTGGAGAAGGAAGATAGGTGTCACTGCAAAAACCAGTAGGGTAGGATAGTTGCCTTGAATGGGATGAAGCTCCCCCCCCATCCTTTTCATGGATCTCCTGACTCTGCTCCCATGAGTTGATTTTTTTAGCAGGTATTTTAGGGGAGAAGGAGTTCCCTAATTAAGTTTCAGAGCCTTCCAACTCACACAGCAGAGGTGGCCAAATGTATTTCCTTCCTACTCCCTGCACACACTGTATTCTTACCACAACGCTTATCCTAAGGTAGTAGTCTGTATTAGGATTCTTACTAGGTTTTTAATACCCCATCTATGCCAGATTTCTAGAGTGGACTGTCACCATGGCAATGAGCAAGTGTTCAGTTTCATAGACATGTGATGCACACATGTATATGTAGGTTGCTTATTATATAGTATTACAGCTATCTTTTGCATTTCCTGTTCTTCTAGGCTATTGAGAATGTCGCTTCTGCCTCTGACCATAAGGTAACAAGTATCTCATTGATTCTGCAGTAACTGTATTCTATGTAGTACTCTTTTCATGCACGTTAACTAGAGGAGAACTGATTTCTTTCATAGCATCCTCTCTAAAAACTTAATAATAATAATGACAACAACATTTGATCTATATACCACCCTTCAGGACAACTTAATGCCCACTCAGGGTGGTTTACAAAGTATGTTATTATTATCCCCATAACATACACCCTGTGAGATGAGTGGGGCTGAGAGAGGTCTGGAAGAGCTGTGACTGGCCCAAGGTCACCCAGCTGGTTTCAAGTGAAGGAGTGGGGAATCAAACCCGGTTCTCCAGATTAGAGTCCCACTACACCAAACTGGCTCTCAAACTGACTTCACTATGACAAGATGTTGCATCTAAGTTGTTGTTCGTCTGCTTTCCTCATGTTTCTGGTAGACAGAAGATTATTGTTCTTGCGGCATCTTTGTATCAAATCCCTTCATTCAATACAATTTTGATGTCTTACTGATGGTTGAAGGGCAGATTTCTGGCTTGCCCATGAAACTAATATCAGAGAACGCCTATTGCTCTGTGGCCAAGAATTTTGTTTTAGAGACTTGGTTATGAGGAATATTGTTCAAAGTATTCATATCTGTGTAGACTTAATTGGTGCATATTACTTTTAATGGGTTATTGACAAAACAGATTTTATCCTTCAAAGAAAACAGAAAGAGATCTGTTACAGGAGTTTTCACAAACTGCCACAGTTTTGTGTGAGCGCATGCATTCATCATTTTAGATTGCTTTTCTGATACTGATTTTTGTTCTTCCTTGCTTGGTGTTAACTTTGGTATAATCAGCATCTTTGTTTCAATTCCAAAAAGGTTCTGGATTTGATAGTGCTGCTGATAATCTGTGCAACAAATGCCAAAAACAAGAAGCAAATTGAAAGGGTCCTGAGGAACAAGATTCGATCGGGCAGTATACGGCAGCAGCTGCTGCAGAATGCCTTCCGGCATCACTCACAAGTAAGCACTTGCATATTGGCAACCATCTTCATTTTCACCCTCCTTGCTACAATGTGCAAGATTATTGGCTGGATCACGTTTTTTTCACCACCGTGTTGTTACAGGTGCAAAACTGCATGGAGAAATCTTAGAGTGAAGCAGTTGATGCATAGATATCATAATTCCTGTAATTTTAGTAGGCAAGAAACATGCAGCTACAGTGCAGAAATTGCTGCCTCACTGCTGATTTCTTCTATAGAAAATGTCAGGCTTTTATCTGTAAACTAGCTGTGGGACTGAGAGAGTCAATGGCTCTCACTAAGATGTTTTTCCGGAGCTGCTACAGTGGGCTTCTGATGGAATTTCTAAAGTTTTTGAGTCCAACTTTCTGTTAGTACAAGGAAGTAATGCCTTACTATTAGGAAAGCTTCCTTGTGCATTGCCTCACTTGCCATTGTCCCACATAATTTTGGAAATATAATTGTGTCTGACTCTACAAGTCTGAATGAACTACTCAGGTATTTTGTTAACTCCTCTACTTGAGATGCTTTCAGTAATCAGTAATGATATTATCTGGGCAATAACTAAAAAAACACCTTATCTTGGAGTTGGGTGAAAACTTGGGAAGGCAGTACAATGATGTGTTAAAGACTCTTTGGTTGGTTTGTATTTTCAGGTAATGAGAGACCTCTTTCCAGCCATCCTGTCACTGGCTGAGATCTTTCTGCATGCTCTGGATCCCTGTATTGTCTCTTTTGGTAGCTCCATGTACAAGCAAGCATACGCAGCCTTTGACACATATTGTCAGCAGGTACAGTAACATGGCAATGCCATCCTCTGCTGTAGAAAATGTATTTATTTTTATTTTGTAAATTTATCCTCTGCTTTTCTTCTTGGGAGCTCAGGACAGTGTAACCATTCTCCTTTCCCCCATTTCATCCTCATATCTTGGTGAGATAGGTTATAATTTGAGAGAGAATGACCCAAGGTCATTCTTTGAGCTTCATGGCAGAGTGGACATCTGATCTTGGGTTGCCCAAATCACCCAACCACTACTGTACAACTACACCATGTAGGCTTTCTGAATATAATGCTGAGTATATTTTGTGTGTGGTGCAAGATAAAGGATGGAGCAGGGAAGGGATAATCTTAAAATCCAGACCCCTGGATCTCAAAGTTATTGGACCCAATTGAATTCCAGAACGCTCTGCGGGATCCGATGCCCCCTGGTGGCTCATTGGATGAGCTGATAGAGGACTGGAATGCCTGTCTCTCTGAGGCTATCAACGAGATCGGTCCCTGTCGCCCTCTCCGCCCCCGAACTAGGGTAGCTCCTTGGTATACTGATGAGCTACGACAAATGAAACGGGAGCTGAGACTGCTAGAGCGAGTGTGGCAGCAACTCTGTGACGAAGTGACAAGAACATCTTATAGGACGTTTATTAAGACCTATGAGATGGCTGTGAAAGCTGCAAAGAGAGACTACTATGCAGCTTCCATTGCGTCCGCTAGTTCTCGCCCAGCACAACTTTCCAGAGTGATTTGGTCTCTAACGTCTCTCACACATGGGACAAATAAAAATGTAAATTCGGTAATAAGCTGCGAGGCTTTTGGAGACTATTTTGCAGATAAGATCTTGTCACTCCGCCGGGATCTGTCCACCATGGTTGATGCAGTATGTGTACTGGATGCCCCTTGGTCATCCTCAGGGTTGATATTAGATCAATTCAAGCCACTCTCCCAGGAGAAGATAGGCAGGGTCCTGCATGCTGTGAAACCTACCACATGCCCACTGGACCCGTGCCCATCATGGCTGGTGAAAACTGGCGGTGATGGGATTCGGGCACCATTAGCTGACATCATTAATCTTTCTCTGAGTTCTGGGTTTTTTCCAGACTCACTGAAGGAGGCAGTGGTGTGGCCCTTATTAAAGAAACCATCACTGGATCCTGTTGATCCAGCCAATTACTGCCCAGTTTCGAATCTTCCATTCCTGGGTAAGGTAATTGAGAGGGCTGTAGCGGAACAGCTGCAGGTATACCTGGATGATGCCTCTATCCTGGATCCATTCCAGTCCGGCTTCAGGCGTGGCCATGGTACAGAGACAGCTCTGGTTGCCCTCAAAGATGATCTGCGGCGACACCTGGACCGGGGCGGGTCGGCACTGCTGATACTTTTTCATCTTACAGCAGCGTTTGACACGGTCAGTCATAATCTTCTGACCCACCGCCTTGCCGATGTGGGGATTCGTGGGACAGCCCTGCAATGGCTGAACTCCTTCCTTCACAATTGGGGACAGAGGGTGGCACTTGGGGAACAGATGTCCGCTCGCCATTCTTTGGTATGTGGCGTCCCTCAGGGGGCGATTCTTTCCCTGATGCTATTTAACATCTATATGCGCCCCCTTGCCCGGTTAGCCCGCAGCTTTGGGCTGGGTTGTCACCAGTATGCGGATGATACTCAGCTCTATCTGGTGATGGACGGCCAGTCTGATCTCGCTCTGGATTCTTTGGCCAAGGGTCTTGAGGCTGTGACAGTATAGTTACATCAGAGTCGCCTGAAATTGAATCCCCTGAAGACGGAGGTTCTGTGTCTGGATCTTGGGGCAATTGAGCTGGGGACCCGGCTCCCAGCTCTCGACGGGGTACAATTGAAACCTTCGCCGACGGTCAGCAGCCTGAGTGTGACCTTGGATGCCACACTTTCAATGGAGGCCCAGGTCACGACCATTGCCAGGTCTGCCTTTTTTCATCTTCGACAGGCCAGGCAACTGGCACCTTATCTTTCACCCCGGGACCTGGCCACAGTAATCCATGCAATGGTCACCTCCAGGTAAGACTACTGCAACTCACTCCATGCTGGGCTGCCCTTGGGCCTGACCCAGAAGTTACAGCTGGTCCAGAATGCAGTGGTACGCGTCCTTACCAGAATGCCAATCCAAGTGCACATTCATCCTGTGCTGTGCCAGCTGCACTGGCTCCCAGAGGAGTTCCGGATCCGGTTCAAGGTGTTAACCTTGGTGTTTAAAGCCCTTCACAGACTGGGACCTGCATACCTGTGGGACTGCCCCTTCCATTACATCCCCTGCAGGGCGTTGCGCTCTGCAGACAAGCAACTCCTGGTGGTCCCTGGCCCGAAGGACATCTGTCTGGCCTCGACCAGGGCCAGGGCTTTTTCTGCCCTGGCCCCGGCCTGGTGGAATGCTCTCCCGCTGGAGATCTGGGCCCTGCGGTACCTGTTACAGTTTCTCAGGGCCTGTAAAACGGAGATGTTCCACCCGGCCTTCGGCTGAGTGCCAGCGGGTGTCCTTCTTCCATCTAAGACCACCACTTCTTCTGGGGCTGCCCTCGGCTATCTGTTATGCCCATATACGGACTCCCAATATTTGTCTAAATAGCCTGCTCCTGGACTATTTTAATGATTTTTAAAAAATTATTACTGATTTTATGTTTTTGTGATTTTAATGTATTTTTTAATGTTGTTAGCCGCCCTGAGCACATTTGCAGGGAAGGCGGGGTATAAATCGAATAAAATAAATAAATAAAATAATTTTTTTCCTGTAGATAAGATAGTCTATGTCCTCTCTTGTTTGGATGGTGTTGGTAATGGCTGTGGCTTAAATGTTCAAGATAAAAGTCCAATTTAAATTTTTCCCCATTTCATATTTAATGCATTTCCTAACAATTGATGTATATTGGTTTTTCAACTAAAGCCTGCATACTAGAATGCCAGAAGTAGAATCCAACCCTCTAATCATGCAGCATGGCGGGCTGCAGATGTGAAATTAATAGCTTCCTGTTTGGTACACATGCAGAGACACTAATCAAGATCACTTACTTGAAGGCAAATGCCACAGTCCACTTCAAATATAGATACTCAGGATTGTGGGCAAACTGCTCAGAACTTTCCAGATGCAAAGCTGATGATTAATGTGCAAAACTGTATACTTTGTGAGATGGAAGCTACACATGACACTGTCTTATACTGATCTGGATGATTGGTCTATAATTGTCTGACCGCTAGCAGCTTTCCAGGGTCTTGGGGATGGATCTTTAATGTCACCTACTACCTGATCCTTTTAACTGGACACCGGAGATTGAATCTGGGACCTTTTTCATGCAAAGCAGGTACTTTATGATGGAGCCATCATCCTCCATAAGATGACTAGGTTATTCGATTGGTATAACCATTCACCATTTGCTAATAAATATATGGTTTATTGTGTCATCTTTATTGACCCAAGAAGTCAAATATTTCCTCCACATTTTATCTTTTGTACAGAAAGGCCAACTTTTATTCTATGTGTTTGATATATAACCTTGAATCCCTTTTTAAGAGGTATATATGATTTTAACATGTTTGTGAGGCTTTCCTAAATGAATTTCACATGTGGAGGTGAACACAAAGCTGCCTGTGTTGTAGTGACTGGGAGAAAGATGAGAGTGAAAGAATAGGTCCAGTACCACTTCCTCCTCAGCCTCTACTTGCCCTCTTACAGTTTCTTATTTAAGGATTATTTAAGGAGTATTCTTATTTAAGGATTAGAGAAGTGTGTTTTGTACTACTTTTGCACTATCCTGTACTAAATTTCAGTATAGCATCCCTTCATTCTTCTTGATCCAGTTGCTAATAGGTGCTCTGGTGTATAATAATAAAAAACTGGAGAGGCAAATGATCACATAAAGGGAAATAGCAATATTTTCAACTGGAAGTCAACAACCCCTGATCTACACCCAGTGCCTGCTTCAGAATTTTTTTCTTTTTCATTTTGTCTTCTTGGTGGCTGTTCCCTGCAGGAGATTGTGGGTGCTTTGGTGACGCATGCATGTGGTGGAAATGATGTTGAAGTGGATGTCTCTCTGGATGTGCTCATTGACCTGGTGTCTGTTCATACTTCATCAGTAGTCCCATATGCTGTCTTTTTGAAGGTAAGCAGAGAGTTTTGACTCTAGTAACAAAAGACAAACAACCAGCATCTCAAAGATGGTGTCAGAAATACTGGATTTCTTTTGTGAGAAGAGACAGTAAAAATAAAAGATATTTAAAAACAAAATATCTGAATGTTGCAACCTCCCAGCACAATACCAATTCTGCTTATTTTGTGTAAGGGTAAATAAACATGACTTAATCAGGAGTGGTCCCATTTCAGTCTTCCTTGGTTTGAGTCTTTCACTAGAATCCCACTGATGAGAGTTAAAAATGAGAGTTAAAATTTTTCAAAGCAAGAGTGCACATTCAGGATCTCTTGACAATTAGGGCGTAGCTGGTCTGTGCTAGGTAATCCTGAATATGTGCTCTGGCATGACAATTACTGGGTCAGAACAAGGTTCATCTAATCCAATATTCATTTCATGAATCCCAACAACTAGTAGGCAGGCACTGGGTAGTCCCTCTGCCCATACCTAACCTGGACGAAGCCAGCCTAGGTGCGTTCTTATTTATCCCTTGCTGTATTACAAATTTGTTATTGGAATAAGACATGAAGATCTAGCAGAGTTTTGCCTTATTTGATATTTTTTTTCTTTCAGAGCATTTTAGACTACATGGACAATCTAAGCCTACAGCAAATCCGGAAGCTCTTCCATATCCTTTGCATGCTGGCATTCTGTCAGGAACGCAGAGGCAGCCACATTCAGGTGATGTAGTAGGCAACTGTGGTGAATGTCCAAAATGTAGTGGACATCTGTGGTTGGGTGTGAATTTCATGAATATCCAAACATATATCAGTGAATACTAACATGTATGAATACAACCATGTATAGGTGACTGTCAGAGTTTCTTGATATAAAACATAGGGAATTCTGAAGTCTTAAAGGAATAAGCTTTGTCATCATTTGGCTCACAAAAACTTATGCAATAATTAGCATATTAGCTCTTAAGATGTCACAATATTCTCCATTTTGGCTACAGTGAACTAACATGGCTACCCCTCTGACATTTCCTGGTTTATTACTGAGTCTTTAAAAATTCACAAGATGTTCTGGATTATCAATATTTACATATGTATGTTGACATCTACTAAATTTTGGGCATTCTGTATAACAGGCATAAGTGGGTTCTAGGTAGCCAAAACATTAGCTTTGTTTACATAGCCTTCTGCTGTCTTGGGGCACAATTACATTTCAAACTTAAGCAGAATTGCACCTTTCTAAGCCCATTCAATGGATTTTGAAGAATATCACTACATTTAGGATTACACTGTTAGTGTTAAATTGTAAGCCCTGCTTGATAAGTGAATTTTTGGAGTTCAGCCATCCATCCTTAGTCTTTCCTTTTGCGCCCTCTCGCCCAGTCTGGGTCAACGAACCACTGGATCCTCTTGATAAGCTCCAGCAAACTTTCTTTCGTAAGATCCTTTCTCTTCCTCTCAGTGTACCTTTAGCCGTGGTGCAGCTAGGACTCGGACTCCCTCAAATTTCAACATTAGCATGCTTTCAAGTTCAGATTATCACTCTGTGGAGCTAACGCTCTACCATCTTTACTGCAACTAGTAACAGCTGACTCCTGGTTGGAAACTTGGGTTAGCCCAATTGATTCAAAGCTTGCTGTATTAAACTTAAGCTTAAATCATAGGGATTCACTGAAAAAAAATCTTTGCTAAATGTACAAAACCAATTATTTAAAAAGAATGGGCTATGCTAAAATTCAAAGCTGACTAGAAATTCTCCCTTACCTAATTTCATTTACCCTATCAGAAAATGTTCGAACTGAAAATATTCAAAGCTGACCAGAAATACTCCATTATTTATTTTCATTTACCCTATCAGAAAATGTTCAAACTGGATAAATATTTCTTTAACAGTATCAAAATATTGATGCTCTTTCATGCAATGCGTTGCCTTCCACCAAGATGAAGGGCCATTTTAGTAGAATTCCCTCTGAGAAACATTATTGTACTCTTTGTAAGGATCAAATCAATTCAATTGCCCATATCCTTTTTAGGTGCCCCTGTTACAATTCACTTCGCAACCAATATATCACTCCCTGGACTGAACATCTACAGAACATTTCTGAATAACAGAAACTAAAGATTTTGCTATCAGGCAAGATAAAAAAGTGTACATGTGATTTAGCCATATTTATCTATGGAGCTATACATTACTTATATAATACTTTGATGTATGGCTTATAGGCTGTTAAGTTACAGGGAAAGGTAAATTCTTTCCTTTCCCTATGAACTCTCTTTAGTTTCATTCTCCATCTTCTATATTTGCCGATTTGTTTTCACCCAGAACTTGAGGCGTGTATCTCTTGAACATTTTGTGAGATACTAGCACATTTGTTCTGAATTCTCAAGTCGTTACAGAAATACCAGAAAAAAGAGGATTTACTTATAAAGCATGGAGACCCTTAAGATTTACCAGATGGGAGCAGTGGAGACTGTTGGTTTGTGCACTGGCTGTTCTGCGCTGCTTCTCTCCATTCACCTGTGATCTGATGGCATGACATTTATCATGTGTACTTCTGCATGAGTTACTCTGGTTCCTCCTTCCGTGCAGGATGATATGCACATGGTGATCAGGAAGCAACTCTCCAGTACTATTGCCAAGTATAAGCGCATTGGAATTATTGGTGCAGTTACCATAGTGAGCAACATGGCAGCAAAGAGGTGAGCAAGTAAGAAAAAATATACATGTTGTCATATGACTCTGTTTTAGATTCAGAAAAGGTTATGTATGGTATGTCTTGATAACCACACTATAAAGATCCACGAGAATAAAGCTTTTACCAAAAATTGGTGTCTAAATGTATAAGGTTTGCTGCTTTCTGCAATCTGGCAGTATTCAGTTAAGATGTCTTAGAAAAAGTAAGTAGCAAAATCTGTGTTGTGTTACTGTGCAAGAGAACGCATGCAATATATACATTACATGAGAGAGAAACATTGTGGGCAGTATTCTTTTGAAATTATGTACATGCTATTTATTGTGATTTGCAGTCCTTTATGGATTATTGGCCCATTGTAAGGGAAAAGGATTAAATCTGTATTAAGGGGGTGGGATTAGAGGAGCTACATCAAAATATATGCTGAAAATTAGGGAAGAGCTAGTTCTGTGGAATGTTTATTTACTTCATTTATAACCCACCTTTCCCTACTGAGACTCAAGGTAGTTCACAAAATCTAGAAAATAACTCAAGTAGACTGTATAAGACATCCAATAAGCAATGCAATAGGACTAGGATTACAGAAATGAGGAAACAATGCAAACAAAAACCGAAGGCATGATTTACCATAAACAATGCAGAGAGCGGATTACAGGGTACAAGACAGTGCTGTGAAAGCAAGATGATACATAAAAGAAATATTGCAATAGACTACAATCCTATTCCTGTATAAAAGGTCTATTTCAGTATTCTGCAGTTCTGATCTCTGTGTAATTACAGAACATTTTTGTATTCAGGTAAATGGAATAGCTGGCAGAGTTTTTTTTTATGGGACTAAAGGGCTTTTTGAGGTGCTTTACAGAAAGGGATAGAGAGATGAACAGTTGCCAGTAATCCCAAATGCAAACCATATTCAGAGTTATGCCAGAGCATTAAAACAATAGCACAAGGCGCTCCTGTGTATATTTTATTCCTCACTGTAAGACTGTGTTGTGCTGTCTTATAAAGGACTTGAACCAACCCATGTTGAGGCTGCAGAAGCTTGTCAACTATCAGTCATGTTAATTTGTATGCTATCGACTATCAGTCAATTATCAGTCATGTTAACTTGTATATTTTCAGTTATGCAAATGGGATTTCTTATACTGGCTGAGTTAAGCTTGGTTTTGCTGGGTCTTATAATCAAAAACTTTATAATTAAAAAGGTTACTGTCGTAAAGAGGCCTGATTTACTTGCTTGATTTCTGTCCACTAAACAATCTTTTTTTGTAATATGAAAAAGAAACTTGAGAGGATTTGAGGGCAACTGAGCTTTTCCCTCTAGCTATGGAAACCCCCTCTGTCCAGGATCATCATTGTTTAACTGTGATAAATGTATTAGCACAAGGATGAATTGGGTTATGAATCAAGAGCAGTGAGATGCCAGAAGGATTGCCATAAGTTTAAAAGCTTATCCATACATTAAGGTTTTTTTAGGATGCTTAAGATCATTCTTCAACCAATACTGTGAAACCTGCACTTATGTGCTGCTTCAGACCTCTTTAATTAATAGCTTCTCACTAATTTCAGGAGTAAAGAAAATGGGCATCTATTGGAAAGAGCACCACTAAGCAAGGAGCAGTGTAGACAGGTAAGTATGCAGGTATTTACAGAGTACTTCAACGAGTAGCCTGGGAGAGAAAAAAGAGTCTGCGGAGTAGTCACTACTGAACGAAAGTGATTGATCCATGTAGCACCTGCAGAGACTTTCAGATCAGTGTAAAAGACCGTAATAGTACACATGGATGAGCAAGATTTGTGTATTTCCCTGTTAATTGTTTCCAGTATATTATTAGGAGTTGCTAGGGTTGGAGATGCGGTCCAAAAATTGTCTTTTGCTATGTGCAAAATCTTCCATTGGAGGAATACTACTTCCATAGAAAGAGTCTTCCTGCAGTGGTTTCGGGTGGGTAGCTGTGTTGGTCTGTAGTAGAAGAGCAAGATTCGAGTCCAGTAGCACCATAAAGACCAAGTCTGGACCTGAATCTCGCTCTTTTCTGCAATGGAAGATTCTTCGTTTGCAGAAGGGAACTGTGGGTATTAATAAATGATGTTTGGAACATGTTTTGATACACTTATTCATAAATTATACATTGTGTTTTTATATAGATCTAACCAGTGTTTGCTACAATTTTAGGTAAGGTTAGAGGGTATATTTGCTTATGTTCTGTGAAGTACATTTACGCAGAGAGAGAGAAAACATCAGGCCAGGTGTCCACATATATTGGCTAATCTTGGTAAACAGCCAAAATGCATGGTCGCTATGACCGTGCCCTCCTCTTGACTTGTGGGTGGGTTAGATATCAGCTTGCCTGTAACAATGCCCTGTGCTTCAGAAGTGCTCTGAGTGTCTCTGGGATGCAGCGCAAGGTAAGGGACAATTACCCAGCCTTCTCCATTTTAGAAATTAGGAAAAAGGCAAGTTTCATCATGATTACCAGAACAAGCAAATTTGTGGTAGGCAAATTTATGCAGATTTGTGGAGGTGTTTTGCTTCAATTTTTTTTCTTCCAAATCAGATTGGCTACTAGTTCTGTTTTTGTTGTCTTTTCCTTCTGGGCAACTTGGGCCTTTTGTTTAAATCCTTGGATGGTTTTAGTAAGATGGTAGTAAGTACAAAGCACCTATAATACAAGGTATCTTGCTCATCATTTGTGTTACAATATAATCCAGATTATTAGAGGAGTTAATGTGATGTTGGTGAATGAAGAATGCTGACTTGTGTCAAGGGGTTACATTAGATGCTCTTTAGATTCTTTCTGGCTTTCTGGTTTTTATAAATGTGAATCTCACTGTGAAGACAGAATTGGAATCGGGAAAAATAACGGTTGTAGCTAAGAGATTTTGTTAAAGGGAAAGGCAGGAAGTCATTGTTGAGTTTGTCAAGTTAAGGAACCATCAGAACTGTGAAGGAAAGACTTACAATCCTCTCCTGTTCCTTCTGATTGGCTCTCAGGACGTTGGGAAAACACCACAATCATTCTCTCCACTTGGCGATGCCACCCCTTCCCCTCACTCCCCACAAAGAAACTGAGTACCCACTGCCACCAACCGCTCTGAGAGTATGTCCTGCTGAACACCGCTATACATCTAGCATTCTGCACATACTAGTGCAGGGGCAATTTACTGCAACTCAAGATACCATGTTCCAGGGATGGGGAACTGACCTGCTGCC
The DNA here is from genome assembly GCF_028583425.1 of Eublepharis macularius. Classification (NCBI taxonomy): domain Eukaryota; kingdom Metazoa; phylum Chordata; class Lepidosauria; order Squamata; family Eublepharidae; genus Eublepharis; species Eublepharis macularius. The sequence continues at coordinate 94,756,742 of NC_072793.1, read as the reverse complement.
CCTTCTCGTAACCACAATCTAGATAGCAAGACCAAACAGCCATTGTGTGTTTCCAGTGTAAAGCATTCAAAATATAAGAAAGTTTAATAAATGAATAAAAGAAAACACATGTTCTGCTCAAGCATTTCTGACTGAGGAAGGGAACAAAAAAAAGGTTAAAATACACAATCCTCTATCATTACACAAAGTACATCCTAAATATGTTTGAACAGGACATATTTATGCTAGCTTTATCGGAAGTTGCAGTAGTTTTAAAGTTTAGCATTACTTTAGGTCTTCTGATGGGGTCTTCTCTCCATTGTCCCTGGCTGTGAGGACATGACGGAATCCCTAGGAAAAAGTTCATCCTACTTGGCATGTTGCTCCCTCATCAGAAGCCATGGAATAGAGAGATTGTATTGTCGAAGGCTTTCACGGCCGGAGAACGATGGTTGTTGGGGGTTTTCCGGGCTGTATTGCCGTGGTCTTGGCATTGCCAAGACCACGGCAATACAGCCCGGAAAACCCCCAACAACCATCGAATAGAGAGATTCTTCATGTTCTGAGAATTTATATTGTACCTTGGGGAATGTCTGTTGCAGCTGATGATCATTTGAATCTTTCTGCCATAAAAGGAAGAGTTTTGTTTGCTAGCCATTTGGCTAGCAGCCTCTGTCCCTTTTAGGTATAAACTGGCAGCAGGGTATGAGGTAGTAAGCCACTGTCTTCTTGCAGCCAGTGCCACTAGCATAAACATCTAGAGTTCTCTGTACTGAGAACTTTATGGCTCCTCTATTCAACTTCCTCCCTCTTTCCAGTGACTAGTCTGCAACTAGGCTCCTGTACATGGACAGAGAGCAGTCACAGTAATTGAAATATTGGGGTAAATTCTTGGGCGAAGGACATTTCTCCACATGAACTGACTTGTACTAATGAAGCTGGGCAACAGAGAGGAGCCAAAAGGTGAATGGGATGGTCTGTGTACAGATTTGTGTGGTAATGCTTTTCAGAGAGTGGATTCAGATAGCACTGCTAGCTGAATGTGCAATCATTCCTCCATTGATCTAAAAGTGGCCCATGCAATTCTCTTTTTTAGTGTTTGTTTTTTTTAAAAAGGCCGCCAATCAAGTGCCATAATCATTTAGCTAGTGGCACTTCATGTCTGAATCTTCAAGGTACACTAACATTTGTGGACTAAATCCACAAATGTTGTGCAGTAATTGCTCTGCTTCTTTTTTCCAGATTACATCTTTGCTGGATCTAGTGTCCTCCTGCTGCAAGGAGTTTCCCCAAGCCTTGGCTCTGTACTACGATGAACTTGCCAGTTTGATTCAGAAAGGGAATCTGGACTTGCAGATCCTGGTAGGGTACAAAACTATTGGCCTACATCCATTCAATTGTTAAATTGCATAACCATAAAATTCATGGGTGTAGCTCATATACAGCATAGCATCCCTGTGTGGTGATGCTGTATTGCTGCAGATGGCTCTTAGATCTCTGGATTTGTTTAACAAAGCCTTGTTTAGTAAAGGGAGTCTGAATATGAATTGCATTCTTCATGCAGCTTCAAATGCTTGCTTTGAAACCCTTGGTGGAGTAGGGCTGGGTGGGTGGGAAGCAACTTGGAAGGGAGGTTTTGGAGCAGGGAAAGGATTAAGCACTTTCTCTCCATTGCCTCTCCTCTCTCAGTTCCTCCCTCCCAGTGGCTTTTCAGTGGTAAATGTTGGACATTTGCATATATTTCTCTCTTGTAGAGTTCCACTGTTTGTACTGCATACAGTACAGAGTATATTTCTGTATGTATAAAAAATATTTCAGAAAGTGTTCAATGGATGGCTGCTAGGTGTGGTGATGTTCTAAGAAAACCAAATAATGATCCTATTATGATGTATAATCTGTTTACCTCAGACAGAATTTGGTGCATTTTTTCAGGCATTTTTCCTCCATGTATATTACATTTTGGTGGGTAATTTTTGACCCAGATCTGCAAAGTATCACAAAGTATGTCTGGAGAGACATAGGTGAGAATAAGTCCATGTTTAAAGTGAATTTCTGGATGTAGTTTATCATGTTGGTAGTATCTGAGGCAACTTGTAAATGCTGTCTCAGTGTTACTGGTATGTGAATATGTCAAGTCTGTAGTGGAGGGGGGTGGTTATTTTGATACAGACTTTTAAAAAATGCTCCAGTTTCTGTAGAGTGCCTGTGGTAGTCTAAATGAAAATGTTGTATAACAAGAAGCTTCCTGCAGTTTGCTGTCTCTCCGGCTGAGAGTACTGCAGGAGATACTGTCTAGGCTCCCCACACTCTCTGTACTTTGAACAGGTCAGAGGGGTTTGGTTGAGTAGATTTTATATTAAAAAATTCAAGACTAAATTTATGTTTCATTGTTTCTCTTTCACTGAGAGATCATATTTGGTTATCTACAAGTCACACCTGGACATGGACTGTGCAACAGAAAAGACTATACACTGTCACTCATGTGAACATGCTATTTGTTTACCTGTAAAAAGAAACCTGGACCATTGCAAAAATTAAGTCCTGGTTTGTTTGTTTTATATTTTATTTTTGCACTCTGTGAATCACTTGGGGGTTTGATCTTCTCCCGCTCACTGCATACACTGGATAGATAGTTCCTGTTTCCCTGTTGTTTCTTTTCATACTTGAGTCACTATCCTATTTATCCATGGTATCAGGGCCAAAAAGAGGCTATGGATGACAGGCTATGGCAGATAGACCCCTGTACCATCACAGCAAGAATCCAGGCTCTTAGTTAAAAGGTTTTATTCAGGAATCAGATCAGTTCCACAGATATGTCCATAGAATTACTCAGAAGCAAGGTAAGCAAATAAGCAGTAAGAACATGTTGACAGGAATGGCAACATGTGGGAAAACCATTTCTCTTAAAGAACACAATTACTCCTCCCCCCTCCCATCAGTAAAACAGGACTTTTGGCATGAACCCGTCCTGAGAACATCTCACATATTTTTACTATCAAGTCTAGACACCGAGAAAGCAGGAGATCAAAGTTGAAACACAGTAATTCATGGAAGCGAGCATTGTACAAGGTTGGAAGCACTGAGAACTTCCAAAGCCATTAGATAAGACACCTTGCAGCTTCAGTAAGCCTGTGAAAGCAAAGCAGTTATGGCACTGGCAATATGACATCAAGATATAGCATGAAACACTGGTTCAGAACAACAGGTCAGCATCAAATAATGGCATGAATGGGGCGCAAACATGACAGCCCAGGCCTAGTACAAATGAGCAAAAAGATGACCAGGCCTCTGCCCAAATCTGGTCTGACCCATCAGGATTTTCCTTATAGGTAAGGAAGGAAACAGAGGGAAAGCCAGGTATTAAGTTCTTGAAATATAGAAGTAATGTTTATTAAACTCATGATTGAGGAATTCAAAAGCTCCTCATTGTATTCCACTCATCCACATGCTCGCTTCCGTTCATACCTAGGCTGGCTTTACATGCAGGTGATACAAATTGAATTGGAGAATCCTAACAGGTGGTAAAGGAGATTCTGCCTCTCCCTTGCCATTTGCTGGTTTTATACTCCTTTGTCTTAGGCCCCCATTTGCAACTCCTCCTTTCTCAGAACGGGAGAGAATCGACCAGATCCAGTTGGATGGTACCACAACTTCCTTGGGAAAACGTCCTTTTATTTGGAACAACTTGGTGAAAACTTCTCCTTTCTCTTTTATCAGAAGGTTGCAAGCAGTGGGCTGATTCTGGAAACTTGGTGGCCTCTTGCAATTCTAGCACAATAGCCAAGATACCACTGTAGAAGGGCAGGCTTGGGGATGCAGTCAGGCACACAGTGTCTGTTTGAGTTCCATGCAAACTGGAAAAGTATCTTCTGATTTTGTAGCTTCTGTTCACTGCAAACAACAGAGCAGATTCTTCTGCTTGTTTGAACTTGTGGATACACATGGCCTTCAAATGGATACAATCACATCCAACCAGCCACACATTTATGCGTTCAGCCTACCATTTCATAAAGCAAAGATCAACTAAAAAACACTAACATTGCATGTTGCTTAATAGGCAGCATAATTAAATCAAGCATGGATAATTTCAAAAAGGCATGAATTCAGTAATTCAGTTCAAACTTGTTCTAGTTTGCCACAATGGCAAAATCTGTACTAGAAAATATCTTGGTAAAGGAGGATCCAGCTAATTTTCTGCAAATAAGTACATTTTGGATGTTATATAGTTGATTTCCTCCCTAAACATTCTGTCTGCAACTTTGAAGAGAAAGAATACTTGTGAGAAACTTTCCCTCTTCAATCGTTTTTTACAGTGAATTCTTCTACAGATCTGCTGTTTTCTCTCCTCTAGGACTGGATTGAGAATAGTGTGGTGAAGGACTTTGAGGCAGATTATGTGACAGAATTCCCCCCTTCGCGTGATAGGTATGTCAGAAAAGTTCCACTGTTTTTAGCGAGGGTAATTATATTTGTTGTCCTAGAGTTGATAATGAGTTTTTGGTTCCTCTGCAGTGTTTCCCTCCTCCCAGTGAAGGCCCTATATAGCTTGGAAGACGAGGAGAGTGAGGGAATGATTGTTATTAACTTGTTGCCTCTGCTGTCTCAGAGCTATCTCAGCATGGATGAAACATCAGCCGTAAGCAAGGAGAAAAGGTCAGCAGTGCTTCATATTGTGATGAATAAGGAATTTGTGAAGCCATGATTCCCTGGGCCAGGATTCAGTAATCTTCTTATCTCAAAATCTTGTAATTGCTAGGCAAATGTAAGCATTTCCCCCTCCCCCAAATATTCAGTTTCTATTGATATGGTTGTGAAGAAAACATGTTGGCAGGTCTACTCATTCTGGGATTGGGGTATAGATCTGGGCCCCTCCCCCTTTTAGCTGCAGCTTGCAGTCATTGTCCTTCTGGTTCTTTACATGCATTTCTGTCTTCTAGTTGTGTTAACCTTCCTTCTGTAGTCCTTGACAAAAGTTGGGAATAGTAACAATTTTGTCAAACCACAAAAAAACTTGCACTGTCTCTTTGTATAGTGAAATTAGGGTTGCCTTGTTGCCAAATTCAGAATTTGTCACACACCATCTAGTCCAACCTCCTGCTCAATGCAGGAACAGCCTAAAGCATCCATGGCCAATATTCATCCAGCCCCTGATTCTATTCTATTCTATTTATGCACATAAGATTTCCCCCATCCTCTTCCCCAGGCTGGTGTCTCCAGTGTGCCTGCCACCGTTCTTCCGGCTGCTGAGGCTCTGCGTCTCAGAAATGAACAATGGAAACCTGGAAGAGATTGATGCCTTGCTGGGTAAAGCATATATAGACTTGGCTTTGCTATATGTAATTTCCCTGTCCATGATTTGCTGTAAGGTGTGAGGGGGGCAGGCCTGTAGGTAGAGTTGAGACAGAGCAGGATGTTTTTCTTTACCTAATCATCTATGGGCTCTTAAGTTGTGCTATCCAGCTTTCTCTAAAGACCAAAATGTTCTCTTTAATAATCAATAGGCCTCATATCTCCTAGGAAAGCAGAGCTCAGAATCTTTTCCTTCTCAAATATTCTAGTTATTGTATGCAAATGCTATCGATGTTGGCAGGGTGGGGTGTCTTATGCTGTGTTCAAGTAAAGAGGCTTAAAAGCCCCTTTTGTACCATACTCTGTTGCAGGATGTCCATTATATCTGACTGATTTTCCAGAGGAAAGGAAGTTAAGCTCATTATCAAATCAAGAGCGTGGACTCCTCTGTTCACTCTTATTTCATACACTTAATTGGTTTCGTGAGGTAAGCAGTCCTACTAAGAAGGGTCAGAATTTCCCCTAATATTTCTGTTATGAGAAACATTCTGAACTCCTCAGTATCCCGCTAATGGCTGCATCTTTGTGGAATAGGAAGAGTGTCTCAACAATAAAGCATAATGGGAAGCTTTCCCAAATAATGAGGGAGAATCTGCTAGCAGGGAGAATCTCAGGGCAGCATCTCTTGTGATGTTTTGCTGACAAAGATTATTAATGTCAGAAAAAAGCATACTTTTAATTGCCTTGTGCAATTGACTTTTTGAGTGTACATATGCATTGCGTTTGAAGGATCCCTCAGTTTCTCACCTTGTTAATTTGCTTATTTGTTTTTTTTTAATTGGCGGTAGCATCACTCATGAAAATGCTTTAATCATCTGTTCCAGCCCCCTGGCACAATTCTGAGAGTTTTACTTGGGGACATACCTAGGGTCTCCCTTTTAAATTTCTGAGGTGGTATCCCTGACCCAGCACTGCCTCCACACTGTCATTCTCCTGATGGATGTTGAAAAGGTTGTACCCCACCCCACCCGCTGCCTCCTTGTATTAATAGCAGTAGAAGGCTAGGCAGAGTTCTTCCTTTATGCACTGAACTGATGACTTTGGTATGTGAGATGAGCAGAGGTAAATGGGAACGAGTAGCTAAGATGAATAAGAGGGAAACCGTTCTCCAGCTAGAGATGAAGGAGAAAGAGAACCTTTTGGCTGGGTTTTCTGTGGGAAAAGCCAATATTACTGGCCCTTCAGCTTTTGCTCAAATCCAAATAGCCCACCCCCATTAAAATGGCTGGGATCATAGCAAAGAAGCACAGGAAGGTGTGTGCAAATTCTGTCCCCTAGGAACCTGCAGTTTTGAGGTCTTGGCTTGATCTGTGAAGCTGTCACATTCATCATTTGTCTAATCAATGGTTTCAAAAGGGAAGTCCACATCTACACATTAGAAATGCAATTTGTTTCTCAAGGTTGTAAATGCTTTCTGCCAACAAGAAGATCCTGAGATGAAAGGGAGAGTTTTGGCTCGGCTACAGAACATTACAGAGTTACAGTGTCTGATAGAAAAATACTTAGCAGGTAAGTAACCTACAGGTTTAACCGGGGTGTGTGTGTGTGTCAAATCCAGTATGTTCTGGATTCCAGGACGGGGAATCTCATTTGTGTGAACTACTACAAAGGGATTCCCAGTATTTCTTAGCAATCCCCTTCCCCCCATATTATCTGGCACTAAACTTTCAATTAGCAGGGTGGCTGATTTAGTTCATTCTCATATTATCATGGTCTTAGGAGCTTGGCCTGGAAACTGCAACTCAAGGAAATCAATAAAGTAACAATTTCAAAATATAAAATAATTGTTCCACTTAGTTATGCTGTGCCAGTTTGACCTTGGCCACTCCAAGCAGAAAGGTATTTCATTCCGCAGTGATCTACATCTAACCTTTGATTATTCAGCAGCTAAATTGTAAGCAAGCTGGGGTACCATGCATACTACACACAGAAAATGCCACGTATTTCCCAATTGGTGATGGTTGTCCTCTTTCTCCAGAACTTTGTCATCATTGGTAGCCAACAAACAAAAAGTCCTGTACCAACAGAGGCCTTCTTCAACAAGAGGACTGGGGAACTCTGGTTTAGCCTAAGGGCTGCTAGTTCATAACCATGATTAGATTATGATCCTTAACTTTCTCTTTAATTACAGGCTCTACTCTGCTATATAGACCCTCTATTGTCATATATTTCCTGTGACTTAATAGTTGCTTTCTGTGAGCATCACTATTTCATAAACATTTGATTATCATATCAAAAATATATCAAAGTTTTCTAAGCAGAGTCTATATGCAACTTTACCCTTGCTGTAATGTCTGTAGAAAGCCAGGAGAGTGGGATCTTTCCTGAACTCTTCAGGCAGGCCATTCCATAAGGAATTCATGTATATGGGTAGCTGTTGATTTTGTCCATTTGCAATGATTCTGCACATATCCAAAATGCTGTAAGTTCTTGTGTTAGGAAGCTGCTGCTGGTGCTATATCTTTGTACATGTATAATTGCCACATATGCTAGTAACATGTGTGCACTAGTGACATGTTCATTCCCATATGGAAGTACCTTCTGTGTAACAACTTCATAATATCTGATACAATCAACTGAGTTGCTTTTCTTTTGGCTTTTCAGCATGCCCTGGCTATGTTCCTCCTCCTGCTAATTTTGATTCTGAAACTTTGGAGGGAGTACCTGATATCAGTACTGTTGGTCCCACCAAAAAGACCAACAAAGGTAAAATACGCAGTTTATACATCTGTAAGTGGTTGTGTTTACAGTCAATATGGTGTAGATGTATTGAAATTAAGGGCAACTAATGGTATAAAAGCTACGATATGTTATTGGATTGTCTAGTGGATAGTGGCTTTTTCAGTTCTCAGCCCTGATACTAGAGATACTTTTGAATGGACATGCCAGTGACTGAAACTTGGAATTGTGCCTAGGGCTTCTCCCTAAAAAGAACTACTTAATGATTAACTTCACTGTGTGTAAAAAGTGTTTCCTCTTTCTTTTTAATGGATCTATTTTAGTGAGTTGAGAACAAAAGCTTCCTGTCTTCCACCTGCCGTTTATATTGGTATATTTTTATCATGTTCCTTTTCTCTGAAGTTCCTCTGCACATGCCTCTCAACTCTTCAGAGTTCTTTGAATATGGGAACAAGCATTTTCCAAAAAGAATGAAAGCAATGGCATTGTTTATCACATTTGTTTCTTGAAGGGAGGGAGGCTATCCCTTTTTTATTTTCTCAGTGGTGATAGATTAGGCTGAGAGTGAGTAACTGGCCCAAGGTCAATTGGTAAGCCTTATGACTAAGCAGATGTTCAACCCAGTTTTCCTCTGTCCAAGTCCAGTGCTTTGCCCATAACTACACTCTGGCTCTTACAAAAATAATCTAATATGCTATAAAGGTAAAGGTAGTCCCCTGTGCATTCACCAAGTCGTTACTGACCCATGGGAGGACGTTACATCACGACGTTTTCTTGGCAGACTTTTTACGGGGTGGTTTGCCATTGCCTTCCCCAGTCATCTACACTTTACCCCCAGGAGACTGGGTACTCGTTTTACCGACCTCAGAAGGATGGAAGGCTGAGTCAACCTTGACCCGGCTATTTGAACCCGGCTTCCGCCAGGATTGAAATCAGGTCATGAGCAGAGCTTGGACTGCAGTACTGCAGCTTACCACTCTGCGCCATGGGTATATGCTGTACCAGGTTTTTAAATTAATCTAATCAACCTAGCTGAATTTGCATTCTCCTGTTGTGAAAAGGGCTCAGACTGTCCAAGTCTGAAATCTCAGATAAGTTTTGCATAATACTTTATGGACACTTCTTAAACAGGTGTTTGTGTGTCCCCATTCAAATTGCTTTGTTGTCTGCATATAACCAACTAAAAGGTTGGTACATCCTCTCTTTTTGAAATTCTGTTTTCTTTTTCAGGAAAGAAAAGGAAAAAATCTGACAGCAGTAAAAACAGCTCTACTAACAATTCACAGCAGGATGAAAACACAGAGGACAATCAGCCTGAAACTGAAACCAGCCAGCCAGAAAAGGTTCTAGATGGCCCATTATTATTGTTATCATTGTTGATGTTGTTGTTTGAAAGAGCATTACAAAGGAATTAAGAACAGAAGCTGATGGGAACCTTTGTAGAAATTTGATCTCTGGGCTTCTCCATAATTATGGTTATGTATTTGTGAAAAACTAGCAGGCTGGAAGCATATAGAAAGAACTGTATAACTAATGGCATGGTGCAAGCAAGCTAGGGGAGAAGTCAGTGCATAATCAATTGGGCATGGCTGGAATAAATATTTCAGATTCATAAGCGACACCATCAAGTTGCTAAGTGTTTGGATTTCTTCAGCCTTGAGTTGGTGTACCTATGACTTGATTATTTTATTCATTTTGGTGTGCGGTATATATGATGACATTTTGGAGCTCCAAATTTTCAGTCCATCCATTTTTTTGCTACTGATGGAATGTGCAGACACTTCTGTATCTGATTGGCAGCAGTCCTATAACATTCATAGGGGGATCTGAAGAAGTTGTGTCTTCATCTACAGTCTGTTCATTTTTCTTCTGGAAGTTTCCATGTAATACATTATCAAGAAGCAATCCCAGCCAAAGCCAAACTTACTTCTCTATTTACTGGCAGCGCTTCAGGTAATATCTGAAGCTGTTCTTAACAATCCTTTGCTGTGCAGAAATGTGAAAAATAAACTGTCCATAGCTTCTTATTCACTAACGATTTCTTTTTAGGACTCCAAAGAGAGTGAACTGGGAGGCCCTTTGGTACAGCTGCAGAATTACAGTGCATATTTCCGTGAATTAGATTTTGAGGTTTTCACCATCCTTCACAATGGATTGCTGACCAAGTCTGTTCTGGACACAGAGATGCACACAAAGGTATGCATATTTAAAGAACTGTTTGTTTGTTTGATTGTTTAATTGTTCGTTTGTTTTGCTTATTGAGACTCAAGACTAGAAGTGTGCACCAGAAAAATATTTGGGTTTCCCACTTTGAGTTTACCCAAAGTGGGAAAACAATTAGGGTGTTTAAATGCTTCAATATGCTCCGTAAAGATTTGGAAATCTTTATGGAGCACACCGAAGCTCAAAGCAGCGCTTTTCTTCTCTTTGCCGATTGCAAATGGGGGGAATCCCCTATCAGCTGAAATAAGCTGCCAGTGTTTGAAAACAGCAACACTTTTCTTGCACGGCAAGAAACTCACACCACTTTTTCAGCTGAAAAAAGCAGCCTTTTGAAAGCAGCAACACTTTTCTTGCATGGCAAGATAAGTGTTGCTGCTTTTAAACACCCACCTCCTTTTCAGCTGAGGGGGGTCCCTCCCTCCTCCCCTCAGCTTAAAAATGCTTGCACTTTTCTCGCAAGAAAAATGTTGCTACTTTCAAACACTGGCAGCTTTTTTCAGCTGATGAGGGATCCCCCTCCCATCAGCTGAAAAGCACCAGGCGTTTGAAAGCAACACTTTTCTTGCTCCTTGTAAGCTCTTTGCCCGAAGCAATACAGATCGCTTCAGGAAGCTTTGCTTTGGGATTCCTGAATCGGCTCAGCAATGCTGGGGCCGATTCAGGAATCCCTAATCTTTCTAAATCTGGCTCGATTTGGGTTAAAAACCCAAATTGGAAACCTGAAGTGCACACCCCTACTCAAGACAGATTGCATAGTGTAAGTCAAATACAGTCAATAAGGTGAAACATCCAATGAACAGTGAGAGAGTTTTTGGATATCAAAAATCTGAAACAGAGCTGAATCAAAGCATGTGCATTTAAACATGACATGTTAAAATGATGCAGAAGTTATATGGTAAGAGCATACTTAAAACAGCAGACTGATTACAGTAGTATATTCCTATGCCTTTTCTAAAGCATCTTTTTGGACCATTTCATTACTGTACATCCCTATTATCTGTGTAAAAAGCCTTCCTGAATAATTCAGTTTTGCATAGTTTGCAGAAAGGCAGAAGAGTGGGAGTCTTCCTAACCTCATCAGGCAGTTCAGCCTGTAAGGTGGGGACCACAACAGAGAAAGCACATGTATTGGTAGTTGTTGATTGTGCCTATTTGCTGGGTGGCACCTGCAAAAAGTCCTCCTCAGATGAGTGAAGCTGCCATGGTAGAGCATAGGAAGAGAGGCCTTGATCCATATATGATGGATCAAGGCCATGAAGGGCTTTATATGTGATAGCCAAAATTTTAAATTAAGCCCCGTAACTGATGGGCACCCAATCAGTTTTGCAGCAACACAAACTAATGGCTGGGGCAAATGCTGCTGCTAAAGAAATTTTGTTTGTTGGTATGAACTTGGCAAAGTTACCTGGGAAAGGGTATACAGTGCAATGTTGGCTCTTAAGCCATCACTGATGCTTGGCTTAGGCATTTGGCTTATTGTATTGTTCTTCCTCTAAAATGTAGACCCGTGAGGTGGTACAGATAGGGCCAGCAGAGCTCCTGTTCCTTCTGGAAGATCTGTGCCATAAGCTGGAACGTATACTGATACCAACCTCTGCAAAGAGAGCCCCTTTCTTAAAGGTATGTGCAAAAGACAGAGGCATTGTCCCTCTACTTGGAGAGATACTGAATTAAGAATTCATTTAGGTAAAGATTATGCTGAATGCAGGGACTATACTAATACATAGATTCAGTGCAGACATACTACCCAGTAGAGCAGGCTTAAAGGATTTTGTCACTCCAAGCAAGACACAGTTTTGCTCCAGCCCTTGCTGTTGTTTTCTTAAACAGCACACATGGACATATGGAAACTTAACTAGAGTTTCCTGTGATTATTTTATTTTATTTGTAATTCTTTTATATATATTATACTTATTAATTCATTCCAAGGATTCATGGTAGAATGCATTTTAATGCATGTTAGTCTTGTGGCACATAAAAGACTAACAGATACAACTCGCAACTCAACAGCACATTCTTCTTCATGAAAGTTTGTGCTACAATAAATGTGTTCAATTTAAGGCGGCACAAAACTCCCTTTTGGTTTTGCTACAAGAAACTAACATATATGACTATGCCTCTGGAGTTAATTAGCTGATTTGTGCCAAGACCTTATTAGGGAGGTTGCTTTCAACTTCCACAATGAGTGCTGGAAGAAACGATAATTCTGAGCATGTACAGAGTATCTTTCCCTCACTGCTGACTAACTGCAGTCTCCTGCTTCCCCACACACTAAACTGATGAGCTGGTTGCCTTTTGGCGAGGGACTTAGGAAGATTTTCAGATATAAAGGGTGAACCCATAAGCTCTTTCCTCAAGGAGAGAAAACAATTTCACATCTGATTTTTTTCTCCGCACCCCGTTTGCCAAGTTCAAGCCACTTAAAAACATATATATATATATATATATATGGCTGATCATTGGAAAGAAAGAGTTTCAATACTATTCCAGAGGGAGAAAGAAGAAGAAAAAATGAAACTTAAAGTGTGACCCTTGTCCCTTTATCTCTTTTTCCTCTCTCTCTTTTTTTCCTCTTTATATGGCATAGAGCTTTAAACTGAAGTGAGATTAAAAGAGTGGGTAAATAGGGCTGTTAGGGGCTTTTGCAAATAAGGATGGTATATGGGATATATTGTGATTTATATATGTCCACATTCTAAATGCTATCTAAATTGCTTTAATATAAAACTTAGAGAAGCTGGAAAGAAACTAGGCTTAATATGCCCCCTTCTGTTTTATGTGGTTTAATATAGACCTAATACAATCCTCTATGCTTTTCTAACACATTAGATATCGTTTATGTTTAATCACTGGACTAGAGGGAGTGTGGCAAATGGGTCTTTTGTAGTCTTCTATTTTCCTTCTCACCCTTTGTCTTCTTCTTTGGATTTCTTTCCTTTAAATAAAAGATTAAGAAAGATGTTGAGACAAGATATCTTCTAGGACTAATAGGGGAAACACCAGGGAGGTAGAGGGAACCTTGTAAATTTGTTAAATTTCAGAACTCCAGCTATTGGTTAAGCTAAGTCTACCTATACACTTTCTTTTGCCTTTTGTAATAAAAATACAAGTACAAAACCTCAGATGGCTTGGGTTTTGATGTACGAAAGACGCAGGGTAGGCTGTTACAAAAATCTTTTTGTATACTCTTCTCCTTTAAGAAATTATTTAGTCAATGATATACACAAATAATGGGACAAATAATAGAATATAAAGATGTGGCTGTTTGTTTTTCTTAGCTCTGTCTCCGGACTGGCTATGGGCTTAGTACCCTGGGCTTAAGAATTAAAGGATTGAAGTGGGCCTTAAGAAGCTGCTCACTTAGAATATAAAGAATTATAAGAAATAAGAAAAGGAATTGAGTAGTTGGGTAAAAGAGCAAGGAATTTAAAAGGTGCTTGGAGAGATCTAAATAGACTGTGTATTGTATAAATAGGGGGAAAAGGGAGGGGGGGTAGCCGGTTACTCAGTTTCTTTTTCTATGGATTGATGTTTATATTGCAAATTTTTTGAAATTTTGATGTATAATGACTAAAATTGTACTATAATGACTAAAATTATACTGTGTGTAGATGGTTCAAAAAAGATCTTTCCTTTGTTCAAACTCCTGTCTGGTTGTGCAGTGAACGAGTACTGCTACTCAGGGTGTACAAGCAGTGTTAAACTGAGGTCAAGGGGAAAGTATGGGGTGACTGCTAGTGAAGAAGAATCTCTATCTTGCACCTTTTCTGTGGTGCATCCAATTTTCCTTATCTTTCTGATTTTGTTTCTGGGTCAGTTATTTGGGGGGAAATATCGTAAATTTAATCTGAGAGCCATTGGTTACTTTCAAATGGCTAAAACGTCCAGACATTTGAATAAATGGGAGATTTTTTGCTCCTCACATTCTGCAGGCATTGGGCTATATTTGAGGCACTAAATAACTATAAATAAAGATTAAAGCGAGTGAAATTTGGACAATAAAGTTTGACTGTGCTCTTTTAAAGTAACAACTTTCACTAAACTTTTTTTGGGTAGGGCTAGTTCAAGCAATGAATTGTGATTCTGGAATTGTAATTTTTGTTGGTATGTGTTTATACACCAGAGAATTTGGGGTTTCTGGACATAGTTTTCCAAATACAATGTGTATTTGGTGTTGAGAGAGTAACTATTTGATATGATCCCTTGAAACGTATGTGTAGGCATAATATTGCATTCTAATTGGATATCCATGTCACTTTTACAAGGAAAAGTGGACTTTTCCAAGGAAAAGTCAAGAATTTTCCCGATAATGGCAACATCAAGCAGAATCTTGAATTCCCTTCATGTTTTGCTCAGATATTCATCCCAAGGCAAGGCTGTGTTAATAACAAAGGCTGGAGCATTTCAAAAAGTGTCCTAGTGTATGCTGTACTTTATATTAGGGCCACCCTTTATCTATATTCTTTATCTATATCTTGAACTGTTCTATGTTTGGTGACCATAGAAAAGCCATTTGTTTATACTAAAGTGCAACTACTTAATTAAAAAAGAACCATTAAGCATTTACCTTGCCTCTCCCACAGGGAAAAGGAAGCAGGAATGTTGGATTCTCACATCTTTGTCAAAGATCATCTCAAGAAGTGATTGAGTGTGCTGTACAACTGTTAAAGCCATTGTGCAACCACATGGAAAATATGCATAACTTTTTCCAGGTCTGAAGGCAAATTATTTAAGAGTACATGAGCATGCAATGGGGGGTTTACAAATGGTAAGGGTCTGGTTTCATCATGAGTGTTCTGGAAACTAAGTGGAACAACACCTTGCAAATCTAGGTCATATTTTGGATAATACTGAACCAGTAATGAATATGGACTGAAAGAAGTAAACAGGTTTTTTGAGACACAATATCCAGTGGATTAATAAATTATCTGAGGTAGTAAATGTTTGAAACAATGTGTGAAACAATAAATAATAAAACATATAGGTAGTGAAGACAAGAAACAAATAGTTACTTAACAATAAAGTGAGCTTTATCCCTTCAGCATCCTAATCAACTTCATCCCAACTAGTTAAAGGGTTAGTAGGCTTCATTCTGAAGCAAGCTGATAGCTCCTTCTCTGGAGGTTGGTTCAAAGAGCAATTCCTGTATGGAAGGAAGAAAAGAATATAGAGGGGAGGAAGGGAGGAATAGATCAAAGAGAAAACTGCCCTAAATGTTGTGCCTTGTTTTTTTGGTCAGAGGAGGTACCCACTTCAAATCTTTTCCACGCTGCCATTTTACCTTATTTAACCTCAAGTGCTCCTTTATATTCCCATAAACATTTCCCTCTATGTCACAGTGCTGCACTCTTCATCCATGTTATAAACCAGGTCCCCAAATTCTGCTGCTTTCACAGTATTTTTGGAAGGTTACTGAAAAGGACCTATTTTGTTCATCATGGCTGAACTTGGAGTGCACCATTTCAGGACTCTTCAGGGTTTGTCATATTGGTAGGATAACACATTTAAACAAACACGTGGCCATTGTTTTATTTGTTATCTTTTTCTTCAAGGCACTGCTGGCAGAGAACCATGGTGTGGTTGATGCACCAGGAGTCAACATTCAAGAACACCAGCTAATGTCCTCCTGTTACCAGCGATTACTACAAGTCTTTCACCTCATCTTTGCATGGTGAGTGTGTGAAATAGCGAGTATGAGGAGGATGTGGATGCATATCATTATTCTTGTTCTTCTGGATGGGGACTCATGTCCAGCAGACAAGACACCTCAGCAAGACACATCTGTAATCGATCATAATACAGATGCATCTTTATTACTTTCTAAGTAAGTCTGGCAAAATAAGAAAACTGTGCGCTACTCAGGTATACAATAAGAGTCCATGGCCCTCTCCTGTAGAGAGAAGACCCCAAAATTTCTCATGAGCTTTGGCAATTGCATCTTGCAGTGAAGACAAATAAAGCTGGCCATTGTGTCCTTCTCTCATTTACCCAATATGCTAATGGAGTTGATCTGACACTTTTTCTTTTTTCAGGAGTGGATTTTCTCAACATGAAAATCATAGCTTACTGAAAACAGGCCTCCAAGTCCTTGTACACAGACTCAAGCCAGGAGAGGAGGAACTCCCTCTTGAAGAACTGCTCAGGTAGGCTAAAAGAAATGACATTTATACTTACAACACTCGGTGTTTTTAAAGAAGTACTTTGGATAGCCCAAACAGTCCTCCTGGCTTTACATCCTAGTTTGATGGACCTTGACTAACCACAATTACTCAATTGGCCTTCATTCAGACAATCACACTAACCATACCTAGTTTAATGAAACCATAGTTTCATGCACTATCCATAGTGCTAACTGTTGGGCAGGAGAAACTGAACATTAGGAATATGTATTTGTGGCACTGATGAATCTACATGTCTTATTTATATTACTTATAGTCTGCCTTTCTCACTGAAATTCAAGGCAAATTATGTAATTTAAGTCAGTACAATCAATGGGACAAGGAGAGATCTAATAAATAATGTAATAGGACTAGGATTGCAGAAATCTGAAAGAAGGTATATGTATTAAACATGACATGTTATACAATGCGAGTAGTATTATGTAAGCAGAAATATAATGTAGTGAGAGCAAGATAAAAACATATAGCAACAGATTAATACATATTAATAGTATAGTCCACAGTCCCATTATCTCTATCAAAACCTCTTCCTGAACCATTCTGTTATAATGCATCCCTATTCCTTTATGAAAATGTCCTCTTCAACAGTTCTCTTTAACATAGTTTATGGAAAACTGAACATGTGGGAGCCTTCCTGACCTCTTCCTCAGGCAGGCCATTCTTTAGGCTGGGGCCTCAGGAAATTTAGATAGAGAGATACAGAGCTGTGTGTCATCAACATACTGATGGACTCTGGTTCCCACACTATCAATTATTTCTCCTAAGGGCTTTACATAGAGATTGAATAGCATGCAGGATAAGACTGCACCCTGTGGAACTCCACAGGACAAATACCATACTGATGATAACTGATTTCCAATAGCAACTCTTTTGAGTCCTATCCATATGGAATTATTTAAACCAATCCCCTGCCTCTAGAAGTTTCAACAATGTAGCATGGTCTGCTATGTCAAAGACAGTTGATAAATCCAGTAGGACCAACAAAGAAGTATGGCTTTTGAATACATTCAGATGGAGATCATCAATTAAAGCTTCCAGCACTGTCTCTGTCCCGTAGCCTGACATTAAGCCATTTCAACCATCTTTTTTCTTTATCTTCTCTATAGACAAAGTTTTCAGTATTTGCAGAATTTCCAGCACAGCATCCCCAACATTTATTGTGCACTGAGCCTCACTCAGCTTCTACTTGTTATTGCTGAAAAATCTATGATGAACTTGAAAAATGATAAAATAGGTAACATGTACAGCATTTCTTCTAATTTTATTGTATTATACATATTCTTAAAAGATGTGTAGAGACACCATTAGCCAGCATTAGAGATGGGCACGAACTGGGAAAATGGCGGTTTGTGGCTATTTGTGGTTTGTGAAAAGTGATGAACCATGAACCACCATGAATTTGCCCAGTTCGCAAACTAGTTCATTTGTTCTTGCCATGCAAGAAAAGTGTTGCTGCTTTCAAATGCCGGCAGCTTTTTTCAGCTGACAGGAGGAGGATCCCCCTCCCCTCAGCTAAAAAAACCTGCTTTTAAACTTGTGCTTTTTCAGGTGAGGGGAGGGGGAGGAAGGACCCCCCTCCTCCCCTCAGCTGAAAAAAGCGCGTACAGATGGCAAGAAAAGTGCTACTTTGAGCTTCAGTAAATCTGCAGCGGGAAACTCTAGGGGTGCACACCTCTAGTGACAAACCTAAAAACAAACCAAATGAACCAGCCTAAAGTTCATCACGGTTTGTCAGAAATGGTCTCTGATGAACCGCTTGGTTCATGACGAACTTTGATTTGTATTTTGGTTCATTCCCATCTCTAGCCAGCATATTTAAGAAGACAAGTAATGTTTTCAAACCTCACAGAACTGGTTCAGGTGTAATTGTCATAGTTAATTTAACAAGCCAAACAAAACACTGTGAGAACAGGCTATTTAGAATCAATACATTAACAAAAGTACTTTATATAATGAACCCTTTATGAAAAATGCAACATGGTTTAAAACACATCTACAAAATATCTGCAATTAATTCAATATCTGCATTCAATCTTACATTCAGTCTTACAGTAGCCAAACACAATGAAATGTAAAGTCTACAGTATTGTTGATTCGAGTACTCTTTTCCGGAGGAAACCAGTTAATGACTAATATGTTCTAGAAATATAATTGAATTGTGGTTGGTGAATATTTTTAACCATTGGAATTTTAATGTTTGACATTGCATGAAAATCATGTTTGTATAAGGAGGTATTTTTGTTTGCAGCTATCGTTGTGTCTTATAAATAAGTTATTTGTCTTACTCGGAAATTGTGGTTTTGATAAAAGTTAAACAAAAACCAGGAGCAACCTTGGGCTATCTGTCAGCCGAAGCCAAAGTTTAAAATGAAGGGCACACTCTATCAAAGTTGGAATTTACCTTCTAAAATCTAATTGTCATTGACAGTATCATGGACTTTACACTTCATTGTGTTTGGCTATTGTAAAACTGAATGTAAGAGCACTATATATTTAGTTGCAGATATTCTGTAAATGTGTTTTAAACCATGTTGTATTTTTCATAAAGGATTCATTATATAAAGCACTTGTGTTAGTGTATTGATTCAGGTAGCAATTTTCCCCTGGCAAGTTTGGCTAGGGATCTTGACAGTGCTTTGCCATCTTCTGGGCATGGAGTAAGGGTCACTGTGTGTGGGGAGGAGATAGTTGTGAATTTCCTGCATTGTGCAGGGGTTAGACTAGATGACCCTAGAGGTTTCTTCCAACTCTGTGATTCTGTGATTCTAGATAGTCTGTTCTCACAGTGTTTTGTTTAGTTTGTTTGTAATAATCCTATTACACTATGTATCCTTTTTTATTAAATAGTTAATTTAATGACATGTATTAAAAGCAATAACCGTGCTGTAGGAAAATATAGTCTGATAGTTAAGTCTGCTCAGAAACCGCTTTTGTGATGTGTAGATTTATGCTAGGCACTGTGCCTTTTTATTGGACTGTGCTGTGATTAGTTTAAATCTACACATTAGTGAGTTTCATGAGCTTGTCTGCAGATGTCTTAACTCAGTGCAGTTGCATTGGAAGCTTCCTTGCTTCTGCTTTCATGCATTGTTCTTCAAACAGAAGAAATAATAGCGGGGTATTTTATTTATGAGATGATAAATTAGTGACTTTGATGCTTTCCAGACTTTAGGACTGAGGATTTCACTGGAAAATGCTCACGATCTTCTATGTCATATTATGTCATATTGTAAGATTTAATTTTTGCCAAACTCTGGGTTATAACCTTACTGAGATTACTGAAAGGTATTTGTGGGAATGTGAGTCTGTGACTGCTGTGCATGTGCACTGAGTACTGCAGACTGCAGTAGAGGTGATACAGGTAGGGGTTGCTGTGTAGCTCATCTGAGAGAGTCATTTCACACAACCAAGTTGTGCTCATATGAATAATCACTATGACAATCAAGACTGGCAGCAACTGAACGCCCTCTCCTCTGTAGGTCTGAGTGGTCTTACTAGTATTGAATGCTGTTTCTTTGGTATAGTTCCCTCTCACATTTGGTCCTTAAGTCACTGGGCTTTTCCCTTTTTATTATATCTAAGTAATCTAGTCTTAAGAAGGAGAAAAAATTCGCACTTACAGAATACTGAGTATAGACAACTGTTATGGATTACCTTCTCCCTTTTAACTTGAATAATGAAAGTTGTACAGATGCTGGTGACTTCAAGTATGATCTTAAATTTAATATGTTTTCTATTCTGTATTTTATTCTTTCCATGAGTTAATGCATTTCAGGTCAAGAAACAGATTTCTAAGGGGTGGTATTTAACCCCCATAGCAAAAAAAAGTTTTATTATGTGTTTCCATAAAACATTGAGATAAAGGGAATCTTGGGCAGATAGCCATCAAATCATTTCAGGAATAGTACAGACACAACATTGTTTTTAACATGGCCATGGCTAAGCAATCCTGACAGCCAGGCTAAAGGATCATGCTCACCCCCTTCCTTTTTAGTATACAAATCTCCCATTAAATCTAACTCCAGATTGGCAGGGACATTAACTATAGCTAAAAGTAATCCAGGATTAGAAACCAGCTTCAAACTGTGGGCCCAGGTCCTGGGATAAAGAGGAACTTTGGTTAGCTTTTGTTGTGATTAACATCATTGCCTATTGCAATTAAGCTCAACAATGGAAATTCATGCTTCTTAAGGCAGGAGGTGGGGGAGGGGGTGCAGGCCTAGGCTTCCTCCTAATCAACTGTGGTTGAGTATTCCATTGGCAGCATTACATTGACTGTGAACCTTAGTGTGCTAAAGAGTCATTCTAATGCTGCCTAATGAACATAACTAATGCAAGAAATATAAAGATAAAATTAAACCAAGATTGCATTGTATTTGGCCCAAAGCCCATGTAACCAGGATACTGGATTGAAAGCAAATCAGACTGGACAGTCATGTGCCCTATGGAATTAATCTCTCGCTTTTCTTTCCTGCTTGTTCAACAGCTTCCATCACTAAACAGTTTCTCTGCCAATCTTGGATAGAGCCCAGTGGAGCTCGTCAGAAGGGCAGGCAGTTTAATGATGCTCTCCACACTTTGTTCTGGTAAGGGGATTGGGCACACTGTGCTGTTTTTCAAGACATCTTCACTTCCACAAAATATATCTATTAATCCATGTAATTTGAAAGTATGCACACATTTCAAATTACCTATTGCCAACCTTTATTTAAAAATATATAATTTTGTAGTTTGTGGTGTCAAGCTATTGTTCTTTTTCTCACCCTTCATCCCAACCAAACAATATGGGAAATCTGGAAGGTGCCTTTTTATGCATGAGGTGATGTTCAGCCAATGTGTTTTGGATGGAGTTGTACTACTACTTGAGGGAGCAGGTTTGCAGCTTGGGACTGCTTATTAATTCAGTGTCTAGAGACAGAGGTCCTGTTCTTGTTTGCAGCATGTAATGCCTTTAACCAGCTTTGACAGCTATGCCAGCTACAGCTTTCTTTAAGGGTGATGATTTTGCTGCCATTGTGCTTTGATCACATCCCTGTTAGATTCCTGCAGCGCACTGTACGTGGGGTTGACTTTTAAATTTGATTGGAAGTTTCAGCTAGTGCAAAATGAAGCAGCAAGATTACTTACTGGCGCATGTTATAGGGAGCACCTCTTACAGGCTTTGAAACACTGCCCTGGCTGTGTATTTGCTACTGGGCAGAATTCAAAGCAGTGGTTATCTCCGTTAAAGTTCTAAATGGGACCAGGTTATTTAAAGGACCACTTGCACCCATATCAGCATGCCTGGCAATTAAGGCCCAAATTAGACATCATGCTTTTTAAAGAGTTGGGTATGGGTTTGTCAGACCCACCTCATTTTCTTTGGAGCCATACAGCAACTGTGAGGAATGTCATTTTAAGAATCAGAGAGAGCCCAATTTGGCTTGAAACTGAGGCTCTCCCTGATTTTTAAAATGACATTCCCAGGGGCTTCTATGGGGTTGTACAGAACATGAGTTGGATCCAGGTTTGTCAGACCAAACACTTTAAAAATTTTAATGTCTAGTTTGGCCCTAAGATCCTGCTTCTCTGTTCACTTGCTTTCTGAGAGCCAAGCTACAAGAAACGAATTACACAAAGAGGAGCATGTGAAGGGAATCACAATGTTAGCCGGGAAGCTGAGTTTTAAGAGATCGGAAGGCTTTGTCAGTTTCCCCTCTCAAAGGAGCCAGGGAGATGGCTGCTCAGGTTTGTTTATTTCCTCTTCACCCCTTAGAGGGGGAAGTGAAACTGACAGAGCATTTGGGAGGCAAAGAGGAAATTAAACCCTCTGAGCCTCAATCTCCCTGGCTCTGTAGAGAGGGGAAACTGACAAAGCCTTCCGATCTCTTAAAACTCAGCTTCCCGGCTAACATTGCGACTCTCTTCACGTGCTCTTCCTTGTGTAATTCGTCTCTTGTAGCTTGGCTCTGAGATTACCAGAGATGGGGTCTTTTTTGTAATGATGCCCTGACTGGAAATCCTTGCAGCTGCTTGCCAGAAACTAAGCCTGCTTGGTTTAGGTGCTGAGTGAATTCTCACAGATTTTCAGTTGATTTTTCTTTCCCCCCCTTCCCTCCCTTAGCTGATGAAAGGTTATTTATTAAGCTCCCCCCAGTGACTTTAAGTGAATGGTTTTAATGCTGCATTGTTTAGTTCCTTGACTTTTTGCTTGCTGAATTGTTTTATCTCTGGCTTATTTGTTTTATGGTGTGTTTGGTACATTTATTGTAAAATGATTAGTGTTTTTTGTTACGAATCAGGAAAGCCTTGTCAGCCTTCTTGTGTTGAGAGATACAGGGTATGACTGTTTTAAATAAATAAATATTATTTGATATTCATTTAATAATTTTACTTTTTGTTAGTATTGTATTCTCCAACTGTAAATGTTAAATAAATAAATGGCTCCTCTTTACCCCCATATTTGATAAGGGGACCTAAAGGAATATTCCTCCCACTGGACTGGATCCAGTGATGTTGTTCGTCAAAGGATAATAGGTCTTCACCACACCCTACTCTGTAGCTGTTTCCAACCCAGGGAAAATTGATTCCTGGGGTCTTCCTTGTGGAGTGATAGGAATGTGGGTTGCTTGGCTGCCGTGAAGCAAGGGAAGGAGGTGAATTGTTTCCTGTTCCATCAGCAGAGGCAGGATTGGTCACTGGATCCATCCTGCTATCTGGCTGGAATCTGGGCTCCTGAATCCTGTATACTACAAAATCCAAAATCAAAATTCTTTCTCCCCCTCCTCTTCAACAATATGGGAGAAGTTAGAGGACAACAATGTATTTATTCATGTACAGCTGGAGAGGGAGAAGTATTTAACAGAGGGATGATTTCTAATAAAATTGAGATTGTATTGGAGCAGCATGCTGTGGGATGTTGCTGAAATGAGTAGGAATGCTCCTCTTTTCTGTTGTTCCAGTACATAGCCAAACACAGAGCAGACTGAAGCCTTAGAATGGGCTTTCTAATACCATACAGATCTCAATGTAATTTTTATAAACCACTGTTCCACACAGTATCTATTTGGAGCACACAGATAATATATTGAAAGTTATAGAAGACATTTCCAGCATTGGAATTCCAGAGCTGATTCGTTCTTCTAAAGATGGCTACTCTTCTACTTACCCTACTTTGACCAGGTAAAGACATATGTTAGTGGAGCTAATTTAAACTAAGAGTATACTTTGCAATCCTCTCCCCCCTGCCCCCCCTGCCCCCAGTTCAAGATACATGCAGAAGAAATCCAGTTTGTATGCCAGGATTAAAGTTTGTAAATAGCTTACATAAAAATCAAGAATACATTGTTTGGCTCTTAGAAGAATTCAGAATATTTTGGGGAAGTAGAGGAAAGCCTATGAAGTTGGAAGAGAAGAACTCTCCAGAGCACTAAAAATGGGATTACACGTTGTCCTGCCTAAGGCCATTTATCAGTATCTGTGTTTACATTGCCTTCTTATATTAAATATTTTCTCTGCAGTTATAAGGACTGCAGATGTGGCTGTTTTCAACTTTCATTTGCCAAAAAAATAAAAATGTTTTAGGAAACCCATTTTCTGCTTTAAGATATAGTCCAAAATGGGTATAGTATACATGCCACCTTGCATCTCATTATCCATTAATCATATTTGAATAGCTGTCCAAGACCGTTTTACTGATGAATAACTATGATTCAAAGACTTTATTACTTCATATAATGTCCCAGAACTGCTGTAAAGTAGCTTTAATGACAAGCTGCTGTGAACACAGTGGCTAATGTTCTGTATTGTCAGTGCAGTGCTCGTATGCTCATCTCCCTCTAAAAGTTTCCCTAAGAGTTAGTGGATCCTGCACACTGGCATTTAAAGTGGTGGTGGTATTATAGGCAACCAATGGCAACCCTGTAGGGATTTCCAGGCAAGAGATGTCCAGAGATGATTTGCCATTGCCTTCCTCTGCATAATGACCTTGGACTTCCTTGGTGGCTTCCCATCCAAAAGCTAATCAGGGCTGACCCAGCTTAGCTTCTGAGATTAACAAGATCCAGAGAGCCTGGGCCATCCACGTCAGGGTATTTAAAGTGATTAAGGGCCGCAAACGGAGGGAGAAACTAGCCTTCTGTGCATACATGGAAGAACCTTGTGTGTGTGTTAACAGTTGGCCTTATAGTGCTATAAAAATGACTTACTTATTTATTTACATTATTTATATTCCACCTTTCATACTTCAGCTTCTTGTCCTCAGCTCTGAATTGTAATATTACACCCCCTTTGTTGTTGCTTTTATGTTTCTTATACTGACTACCTTGCAATCTTCTACTGAGCAATTCTTAAGGAAATAAACGGTCTTGGAGGCAAATATAAATAATGCAGAGAGTATATAAATGCTTCAGAGATACATTATTAGTCCATGATGAGGGTGAGGTTTATTCCTCTTCTTCCTGCTCCCCAATAATTTTTTTCACCAGGCAAACATTTCCGGTTTTCTTCCGAGTGATGATGGCCCAGCTGGAAGGCTCAGTGAGAAGCATTCCTGCTGGAAGACTGTCAGAGTCAAGTGAGGTAGGTTGACAAAACTGAACATTCAGAGCAAATAAACTGCCCTAGGTTATTTATTGACATAAATTTAACTTTTGGTACAGAATTTGCAGTTTCTTAGTATAGGATCTTGCTTTTTTAAAAAATGAATTTGGAATGGGGCTAGGTTTGGAGTAAAATACAGTATAGAAGCACAGTTTGGAATATGAAATGCATCCCTGCAATATCTAAACAAATAGAAAATGTCTTTTTTTTCCTTTTGAAATTTTTTTTATTTTTAATATCTAAAACAAAAACCTACAAAAAAAACTACAAAGGTACTAGGAAAGGGGAAAAGGGAAAGAAGAAAGAAAAGGGGAAGGAGGGCTGGAAAAAGGGGGGAGGTTACATACAAACAATAAACACTACACTACAATGTTTTCCCTTCATACTGCCATAGTTAAAAATTTAAACCTTCATAAAGTAATGACCTTGCAAAATACAAAATACAACCCATATTAAATTTTCTTCTCCCCCCCCCCCCCCCGGGCCTCAGACGCAGTTCTCTCTGAGCAGCTACAGCCAGTGCGCTCACTGCCTCCCCCCTCCCTTCAGGTTTCGAGTCTTCTTCATTTTGCATGGTATCTTGCCTGAATTCTTGATTTTTGTCCACAAAATCCCTTAGCTGATCCTCTGAGTTTATCTTGTAGGCTTGATCTTTATAATTAAACCAAATTCCTTCTGGAAATAGCCATTTATACTTTATCCCTCGTTCCCTCAGGAGAGCCGCGAGCTTTTTGTACTTAAATCTTCTTTTCCGAACTAGAAATGGAACGTCCTTCAGTATCTTGACTTTATTTCCCAGAAAGTCCAAGTCCGCATTATATGAGTTAAATAGGATAGTATCTCGGACCTTCCTAGATGAAAACTCAATAAAAATCTCGCGAGGCAGCTGCCGCTTCATTGCATATTTTGAAGAAGCCCGACGGACTTCCAAAATGGCGCTTTTTACCTCTTCCTTAGTTGCCCTCGCGGGTGACGCCAATAATTCCGAGGCAAGCTCCCTTAAATCCTCGGTTTCCTCCTCTTTAACATTCTGGAGACGCAAAACAGTCTGTGTTCGTTCCACTTGCAGCCCGATCAGCTGGTTTTCCACCAGCTTTAGCTCCTTGTTCGTTGTTCTCATGAGTGACGCATTTTACCGAGCAGACTTCTCTGCCCCCCCCACTGCTTCCTTAATGGCTTTCACATCGCTCTCAATTAAGCCCACCCTTTGATCTGTTTCATTCAGCTTGTCAACAAAGGGTTTTATGGCTTCGATGACCGACCTTTTCACCAATTCCTCGAGCGACTCCGCTTTTCCCTGCAGGGCAGCCGAAATTGACTTGCCCAAAGCAGGACTCTGCTTTTTCGCTGCCATTTTAGGGGGGGGGGGACCGCCAACCTTCTGAAACTCAGCGAGGGGGAAGAAATCCGAGTCTTCTTAACTTCAGATCCCACCACTCCTTCGCATATGCTTGTAATAACAGAAGGGATTCGCTTACTTACAGGCTTCCGCCTAGTCCTGTTCTTTGCCATTTTCCGTGGCCCGGCAGCACGCAAGGTGCCGCGCACGTCTGCCGGCCTCCATGGGGACAAACGGGCAATTTACCCCCTGCCTCGATTTGCCAGAGGGCTCTTCCCGCAGCGTCCCGGACCCTGACTCCCTCCCTGGGAGTCCTGGGGGCTAATCTTTGCAGATCAGCTGCCCGGTCAGGCTGCTCGGACGTTTCCTCTCGGACCTGCGAAGAGGAGCGTCCGACATGGCCGCGAAAACGAAACCGAATCAACAAATAGAAAATGTCAGATTCAAATCAAAAATAGACTTTAATGGAAAATAGTTAAATTAATATGGCTGATATGGCAGTGTTTTAGCTCAACATTAAAGTTGCATTTCCCCACAAGGTCTATGCTGTTTTACTTGCCTTTTGCTTCTGGGGGTGTGGGGGCATTCATTCTCTTTGTGACAATGTAACAATGATGCCTGAAAAGAGGTTATCTACTCTATTGCAACTGCACAGGTACACCTGGAGAAGTTGCTACATTGGAACATGGCTGTGCGGGATTTCCACATCCTTGTTAACTTAGTCAAGGTGAGCAGCCATTTCAATATTTTTTCCTTGTTTGTAGAATTAAAATAAGCAGTTGTCTACAGTGTTTCCTATATAATGGATTCCACAATAATGCTGACAGATAACTTTTGTAAGCTGTCATGGGAATCAGTTTTGGTTGAAAGGTCACACTTTCTCAAGGTCACTGAGAACTTTCAACATACCTTTCACACCTACCAGCCTACGGGCCTTTTCTGTGCCCCTCATTAGGAGGGATATTCTGCATTAGGTAAAATTGCACTTTGCAAATATGGAAAGGCTAAGATGGTTAGTGGAGGCACTTGGCAAAGCCAGAAAAGATGCAAGGAAAACAACCATGAGATACCTGTCTTAGGGAGCAATATTTAAAAAGTACAGTTAAGATATGTGAATGCCTTATGGCTTGTGCTGACTTCAGATTATGAATGCATCTTCGGTCTTCATACTACAGACCAATTTTGAAGCTGCTTTATACCAATGGCCCATCTATTCCAGTCAACTATGGTCTAACGATGAGAGGTAGTGGCTCCCCAAGTTTTCAAGCAGTGGTCTTTTCCAGTCCTGGTGGTGGTAGAGAGTGCCCTCAAGTTTTAGCTGACTTATGGTGAACCCTAGTGGGGTTTTCAAGGCAAGAGAATAACAGAGGTGGTTTGCTGTTGCCTGCCTCTGCAACCCTGGTCTTCGCTGGAGGTCTCCTATCCAATTACTAACCAAAGCTGACCCTGCTTAGCTTTTGAAATCTGACGAGATCAGACTCACCTGACCTATCCAGGTCAGAGTTTCCAGTCTTGGTGCTATTTTAATAACGACATGCCAGTATTTGAGACTGGGCCATGAGTATGCAAAGCAGTATTCACTACCACTGAGCTACAGTCCATCCTTCTGTGAATCTTTCTTGAGCCAAGAAAGAGACATTTATTTGGGCCTTCCACATAATTTGTAAGTCAGTGTCTTAGATAACAGCATGGAGACTTGTTCCAAGGATGGGGTAGATGGGCCAGGGTATGTATGTGCATACAAACAAGGGTAACAAAGAAACAAAGAATCTCATGCTAAAGCAGAAACTCATCTTTGAACTCCAGATGTTCAGTAGTACCAATATAACGAATACTGGGGAGGAGCACAAGGAATTATTCCTGTCATTTTATAGTACCAAAGTTCTCGGTCAGCAGGATGACTATCTTAGTTTCTTACTCTTTTTCTTTTGGGTTCTTTGTTCTTTCCAACAGGTATTTGACAGTAGGCCTGTACTCAATGTTTGTCTGAAGGTGAGTGAAAATCAGACAGTACAAGCTCAGAAATTCTGCTTTCCAGAACAGTGATGGTTTACAGCCTACCCTATTCTGTACAGCCAGCAGTTTTGTTTATCTGATCCTTAAAAGTATAGCTCTTCACAGCCTTTAGTGTCTCCCTAGTGCTGTGTTGCTTCCAACGCATCCTTTCACCAAAACATAGTTTCAGGTAGGTAGCAATATTTGAGTCCAGTGGCACTTTAGAGACATATAAGCTTTTGAGATACCTGAAGGAGAGAGCTCTGACTCTCAAAAGCTTACACCCTGAAAATGTTGTTAGTCTCTAAGGTACCACTGGACTCAAATCCTGCTGTTTCACCAAAACATATTTCCCTAGTATAGAGCTGGAGTTCTCATTCTCCCTGTAATATCTGTCATGCTATGTTGAGAGCCCTGTGATCCTGGTTGCTGTTGTTTCATTCATATTTAATTCCCGAAAATGTTATAGGATAAACAGTGTTACAAACCAGGAGAGATTCAAACCTTTGACATTCCCTCAAATGTCCTTTTCATAGAATCATAGGGTTGGAAGGGAACTCTAGGGTCATCTAGTCCATCTAGTGCTTAAATCCCCAGGCAGTCTAGGATTTAACTGAGGTTCTTGTTCTATGGCTCTAGGCTTCAGTTTGACTCTTATACAAAATAGACACACAGTTTTTAAAAAAAGATGTGATGTATTTTTTACCTTTCTTCTGTATTTTTTCCTCAGTATGGCCGTATGTTCATGGAAACATTCTTGAAACTTGGTATGCCCCTCTTGGACTGCAGCTTTAAAAAGCATAGGGTAAGAATGCTAGAGGTTTTTGATTGGTGTGAGGATAGACTGAGCTGATCGTGGTAGTTCTGATTCAATCTAGAATGTGGACTGTGGTTATTGGGTATGCACAAAATGATGGAAGTGGTGTTACTTTAAATGGGGGTCTCCTTGTGAGTTGGGGGAATTAGCATACAAGCAGAAGCAGTGAGAGGGGGTAACTAGCAGGATCTCCACCTATGTATATGAGGATTGTTCCCTTAGAGGACTCTTTGAAAAAACCAGGCAGGTGTTCAATAGGAATGGTTTATATTTTTTATTAAAGGAACAGAAAAAGTAAACACTTGAGAAATCACACACCGCATACAGACAGATCTATCTAGAAAACAGAAGAAAAGGAAGAGGAGTACAGGGTTAGGTGATATTTACTAGTCTAAAAGATAGCGGATATCTGTAAGGAATAGTGGCTAAGCGATCAGCACTTTGCGGCAAGAAGAGGGAGAAGGCTCAGACATGTGCCTGAGGGTGTGCAGGCAGATCCAAGGAACACACATACACATAACTACGGTGGAGGGCGGCTCAATTATACTAGGGCAGGATTGCATCTTCTACCCAACAACAATAGCTTAATGGCTGTCTCTGGAGGTGAGACAATAAAATGGGAAAGGTTTGATTATACTTTCCTGGGTGTAACTATAGGTGAAAATAGTGATTGATGACCCGCAATTAGCAGAAGAGAAGAGTTATCAGGTCCCAGATTAACCTTGATTAGGAAGGAGGGAGGGGTAAGAGTGGCAGGATGTGAGTGATTAATTCAGGAACTCCTGGAAGACCTTTTTTCTTCACATCTTTGCACATCTCTTGGGTGTGCGGCTGCCAGCCAGTCCTGCCTCATGACTCACGTTCCAGTAATTTTCTATCTCCAGCCGGAGTTGGGAACTGTCCTGCCTAGCCAGGCAACATGTCATGTGCTTGAAGCACATGGAGGAAAAGGCTTACAATATGTCCATATTCATAAACTGTTCTTTAATAGCTTGAGGCTATGGCTTGACTGCTAACAGTGGGGGAAAGAACCTGATAATTGCTTGAGAAAAACTGGGTAAGCTATGAGTAGTCTGATCCCCCACATAAGAGATGAGGCTCTTGGTATGAGGCTGAGGAGACAGTTTTGCTTTCTCCTTTGGGTCTTCATTCACTATAGGCCTTGCTTTTAAGGAAAATTTAATTAAGGTGATACATTAACTTTCCCTTCAAAAGCCTTAGCAAAAATTTACAACTCATATTCTAGGCTTATTGGTACTGTAATGCTCATTTTATGCACATGTGGTGGTGGTGCTCTCATGCAAAGGAGTACTGGAATAAAATTATCAAGTTAGTAAGAATTGGGCTTGACAGAGAGCTCCTGAACACTCCTGATTCCTGAAACATTGCTGACAAATAATGTGATTGTTCCAAAGATGTTTCCACCAGTTCTTTCAAACTTAATTACAGCTGCTAAACTTGGCCTTGCAAGGCAATGGAAAGCCAAATTTGTTCCAAATATTCAGGATTGGTTTGAAAAAATTAAATGCATCAGCATTTTGATAAAGGTTAGTCTTCTTCAGAGAGGACAGTGTGTACATCAATTTGAAACTATGTGGATGTGTGTAATTTCCTTATTCAAACAAATTTATAGCTTTGAATATTGTTAGAACTGTATATGAGATTTTCAGTTGTCGGATGTTGGTTTCTTCATCATGTCATGGATGTAGCTAGAACTACAGGGGAACAGTAGAAAAGAGCAAGAGTCCAGTAGCACCTATAAGAATAACAAAATTTGTGGTAGGGTATGAGCTTTCATGAGTCACAGCTCACTTCTTCAGGTATCTGAAGCTGTGACTCATGAAAGCTCATACCCTACCACAAATTTTGTTATTCTTATAGGTGCTACTGGACTCTTGCTCTTTTTCACAGCTACAGACAAACATGGCTACCCATCTTGATCTAGCTCTATAGGGGAAACAGTTGCTAGATATGACCAAGAAAGTCATTCAAAATACATTTGCGCACAGAAACAGCCCAGCCCCATAACTAGACAGGCCACAAAGGGAGTCTAGTGGCCTAAAATGGAGAGGAACATAAAACAATAGAGTTACACAATTGTATTGCCATGTGTAGATTAGAAGAGCGGTCTAAATCATATCCATCCATCCATCCATCCATACATACATACGACCTACCAAGACTCAAGAACAGGGAGTGTCTGAGAATAGCAGGAATGTCTAACTTTATAGAGGTGGCAACAGGAGGTAATTTCCTTGATACAGGAAAGCTGTCTAGATGCTCAAGGCTTCTTAAGTACATGCTTATATCTGAATCAGGCCTGACCAGAGTTATCCAGAACAATCAGTTCATTGTTGGTCTTTCTTTGCAGTCCCACATGGGACTGTGCGTGTGCAGTCCTGCCAATTGGAGGTTTTTAAAGCTAATTTTCACCACCAGAGGGTGCCCTCACATCCCAAAGCACCTGCGCAGCTGCTTTCCCACCAAAACAGCCCCTTAGGGAGGTGTGGTGCCCTCTGACCCTCAGTTCCTCTTTTGCCACCGGTCAGAGAGGTTCATAGCTAAGACTCTTCATTGAGGCTTGTTGTTTATCCTGTCGCAATCTGTGTCAGAGTGAGTACAATGTCAGATAAAGCTCTTTTCAAGCATTGCAATAAATGCAACACAAAGATGACGAAGACAGATGGGCATTCTTTGTGTTTAATCTGCTTAGGAGAGGGTCATAATACCCAGAGCTGTAAGCACTGCTAGAGCTTTATGCCCAAAGCAAGAGCAGAGAAGGCCGTCTGATTAAAGGCATCACTATGGGAAAAAGCCTTAGCATTAGTGGGACCATCTCCGAAGGCAACCAAGTCAGCACAGCCTGGCGGCACCGAGCCCTCAGACCCGGAGCCCTCCTCGAGTCTATGACTGGGTTTCTCAGGGTCGAAAATCCCTTGGAGTCACACCCACTCCATCTCACTCAAGGCACCGAGTACCTCAGATCTAACTCGAACCTGACCAAACTAGCCGGAACCGAGGCCAGATCCAATTAGACCCAGGTCAAGTGAATCGGAACTGAGGTCTCCGACACAATCAGATCCAATACCTTGGAGTTGAAGGTCAAAGTCAAAAGACTCCATGTAAGCCCCACCCCACCGCCTGCCCAGGCTTGCACATCAGCGCCAATGAGCAGGGAAGGAGCATCCAAAGGAGAGCCTCCTAAGAAGAAGACTAAGCATTTATCTTCGAAGGAGGCTACTCCTGGAGCATCTCCTGGGAGCGATTGGATTGACCAAGAGGTCCTAGTGATCGAGCCTCCTCTCACCCTATCTATGCGCTCTAGGACATCATCAGCACACTCCTGGACACCATCAATGTGCTTGTCTGAGGAAGAGGACGAGATCCCTCATAACAGATATCATCCAAGCCAATCCTCATTGCCTAGGAGGAGCTACTCAAGGCATGCTGAGAGAGAAGTAGACGCTGGAAGGGTGTACCATTTGGATGTATGGTCCAGAGAACTGTCACCAGAACCATTGAGGAGACAGCAGCCCTTCTCCAGTTCCAGAATGGCTTTCCAAGTTTTGCATTTGGATGCTGGACCAGATCCCTACCTAACAGGGGCTAGCCCCAGCAATCCCTCGGATTCATCACCAGATGATACAGTAGGGGAGACAGGAGATATGTCACCTACAGACGACTTCCGTGTCTACACGGAACAGCTCCTGAGAATGGCCAGATCTTTGGAGACAGATCTCTTCTCTGCTGAGCCCAAACCCAGGGATAAGATTCTCAGACATCTCAATGCTGGGTCCACTTCAAATGTGGCATTCCGAATTATTGAAGGACTGGTGGAGATGATGGATAGCCTTTTTGAGAAGCCTGCATCAGCTACTGCTACCACCAAGAAGGCTGAAAGCTTGTATAAAACAAAAGATGACTCGTACATATTTGTCATTACACCCTCCACCATCCTCTCTAGTGACCAAGGAATTACAGACACGCCAAAGTCAAGGACCACATTCCACCCCATCTGATAAAGAAGGGAAAAAAGTTGGATGCCATAGGGAGGAAACTGTGTTGTAATGGGTGACTGTGTTGTAATGGGTGATTTTAACTACCCACACATTGACTGGGCCAATGGGTGTTCGAATCGGGGGAGAGAAAGTGAGTTTCTAGACTGTCTCAATGACTGTGCTATGGAACAGATGGTTACAGAACCTACTAGGGGAGAGGTGATCCTGGATTTGGTCCTCAGTAATGCTGAAGACCTGGTGAGAGATGTAAATGTGATTGCACCACTTGGGAACAGTGACCATAATGTTATTGAGTACAACATATGTATAAATAGGAAATTGCCTAATAAGACCAACACAGCCATGTTTAACTTCAAAAGGGGTAACTTTTCTGAGATGAGGGGGTACGTGAAGAAGAAACTGAAAGGGAAAGTAAAAAAGGTCAAAACACTTGGGGAATCTTGGAGACTATTTAAAACTACAATCCTGGAAGCTCAAATTAAATATATACCGCTGGTTAGGAAAGGCACAAATAGGTTTAGGAAAAGGCCAGCATGGTTAACAAGCAATGTAATAGAAGCTGTAAAAGGTAAAAAGGATTCTTTTAGGCAGTGGAAAACTAGTCGGAGTGAGGTTGATAAAAAGGAGCATAAGCTGTGGCAAAAAAAGTGCAAGTCTGTGATCAGACAG
The DNA here is from genome assembly GCF_028583425.1 of Eublepharis macularius. Taxonomy (NCBI): domain Eukaryota; kingdom Metazoa; phylum Chordata; class Lepidosauria; order Squamata; family Eublepharidae; genus Eublepharis; species Eublepharis macularius. The sequence goes on along the minus strand of NC_072793.1, from coordinate 94,722,914 downwards.
GCAAAAAGGGAATATGAGGAGCATATTGCAAAGAACATAAAGAAAAACAATAAACAATTCTTTAAATATATTAGAAGTAGGAAACCAGCTAGGGAGGCAGTGGGGCCCTTGGATGACCAAGGCGTAAAAGGATTACTAAAGGGTGATAGGGAAATGGCCGAGAAGCTGAATGCGTTCTTTGCTTCTGTCTTCACTGTGGAAGATAAGAAGTGCATGCCCACTCCGGAAGCACTGACTTTGGGAGGGGTTTTGAAAGACCTGAGTCACATTGAGGTGACGAGAGAGGAGGTTATGCGACTGCTAGATAATTTAAAAACTGATAAATCACCGGGCCCAGATGGCATACATCCAAGAGTTCTGAAAGAACTCAAGTGTGAACTTGTAGATCTCCTCACAAAAATATGTAATCTGTCATTAAACTCTGCATCTGTTCCTGAGGACTGGAAGGTAGCTAATGTTGTCCCCATCTTTAAAAAAGGTTCCAGGGGAGATCCGGGAAATTACAGGCCAGTCAGCCTGACGTCAATACCGGGTAAGTTGGTGGAAACTATTATCAAAAATAAAATTAGTGGGCACATTGATGACCAAAAGCTGATGAGGAAAACTCAGCAAGGGTTCTGTAAGGGAAGATCTTGTCTCACCAATCTGTTAGAGTTCTTTGAGGGAGTGAACAAACAAGTGGACAAGGGAGACCCGATAGATATTGTTTATCTTGACTTCCAGAAAGCTTTTGACAAAGTTCCTCATCAAAGGCTCCTAAGTAAGCTCAGTAGCTATGGGATAAAGGGCCAAGTCCTCTTGTGGATCGAAAACTGGCTAATTAATAGGAAACAGAGAGTGAGTATAAACGGGCACTTCTCACAGTGGAGGGTGGTGAGCAGTGGGGTGCCACAGGGGTCGGTATTGGGTCCAATGCTTTTTAACTTGTTTATTAATGATTTGGAATTGGGATTAAGCAGTGAAGTGGCTAAATTTGCAGATGACACGAAATTGTTCAGGGTGGTGAAAGCCAGAGAGGATTGTGAGGCACTCCAAAGGGATCTGTCGAGGCTAGAAGAGTGGGCATCCATGTGGCAAATGAGGTTCAATGTAGCCAAGTGCAAAGTAATGCACATTGGAACCAAAAATCCAAAATATAAATACAAGTTGATGGGGTCTGAACTGGCGGAGACTGACCAAGAGAGAGATCTTGGAGTCATGATAGATAACTCACTAAAAACGTCAGCACAGTGTGCGACTGCCATAAAAAAAGCTAATGCTATGCTAGGGGTTATTAGGAAAGGGATTGAAAACAAATCAGCCGGTATCATAATGCCTCTGTATAAATCGATGGTGAGGCCTCATTTGGAGTACTGTGTACAGTTCTGGTTGCCACACCTTAAAAAAGATATCATAGCACTGGAAAAAGTACAGAGAAGGGCAACTAAAATGATTAAAGGGTTGGAACACTTTCCCTATGAGGAAAGATTGAGGCGCTTGGGGCTCTTTAGCCTGGAGAAAAGACGACTGAGGGGAGACATGATAGAGGTTTACAAGATAATGCACGGGTTAGAGAAGGTAGAGAAAGATGTGTTTTTCTCCCTTTCTCACAATACAAGAACTCGTGGGCACTCTATGAAATTATTGAGCAGTCGGGTTAGAACAGATAGAAGAAAATACTACTTTACACAAAGGGTGATAAACACATGGAATTCGTTGCCACAGGAGGTGGTGGCAGCTACAAGCATTGCCAGCTTCAAGAGGGGACTGGACAAATATATGGAGCAGAGGTCCATCAGTGGCTATTAGCCACAGGAGATAGATGGTATTCTCTTTGTGGGAAGGTGGTGCTCTGTTGTCTTGGTGCTGGAAGGAAGGCAGTGGGAGGGCTTCTGGTGTCCTGGCCTCACTGACAATCCTTTAGATGGCACTGGATTTCTAGCCACTGTGTGTGACAGAATGTTGGACTGGATGGGCCACTGGCCTGATCCAACATGGCTTTGCTTATGTTCTTAACTTTATTCCTCAGCTGCTTTGAACATTAAAATTACGAACTATAGTGCAATGATGGGCGCCTATCAAATTTTCCTTTCATGACAAACTGCTGGAGGACCAGAGATCGCAATGAGGCAATGAGGAGGCAATGAGACTCGCGAGACACCAAATCAATACTGGTCAGAATGCTGCCGATACATCTGCAAGGTCCTTGGCATCAGCCATAGTACATAGGCGGCATGCCTGGTTACGAGCAACAGCTCTACCCACCAAGATGCGTGCCAGGGTGGAAGATTTATCCTTTGAAGGGAAGATGCTCTACTTGGAGAAAACCAACGATTACCTATCCCCAAAGAGAAAAGATCGTCAGACAGCACAATCATATGGCATTCTACCTCCAACCCAGCAAACCCAAGGATGGCAATTTAAACAGCAGCTCCAATATAGAGGAAAGTCTTATCGCTTTCAGCCTTACCAGAGATACTCGTATGCTTTAAGCTGGCCCTATCAAGGCAGCCAAGGTGACTTTGCAAAGAGAAAACAAACCCACAGACTGAGGCAGGGATCTCAGTCACATCATCCCAAAGAGCAACACTAAGACACCAAGTAGTTCTGATTAGTACAAGTGTCACCTGAATTTGCAAATAAGAGAATTGTGGGGGGAATTAGTGGCAAGGAAGACGGCTATGTGAGAGGGGTAACAATGGGATCTTTCACCAGTTTTTACAGAGTCCCTTTCTCATGATAGCAGATGAGGCTGGTGCTTTTACGTTCAAAGAGTAATATTTTATTAAAAGAAGGAAAATACACACACACAGGAGCAAATGACAAAATGGTTGTTGTGGATTTTCCGGGCTGTATAGCCGTGGTCTTGGCGTTGTAGTTCCTGATGTTTTGCCAGCAGCTGTGACTGTCATCTTCAGAGGTGTAGCACCAAAAGACAGAGATCTCTCAGTGTCACATAACAAAATGGTTGCACACACACAGAGTCCTAGGAAGCTAGCCAGAAGTTGGAATATAATGAGGGAGGGGAAGTTTATCTACCTATCCCGGCGAGTAGAACAGTCCATGGAGGAAGAGAGTAGCTTCAAACGTCCAGCGTTCTTGGCCAGGAGAGTGAGAGGCTTAGGGTAACCTCAAGGGAGCAACACTTCAGATCCAATAAGTGTGCACAGTTTGAATGGGGCAAAGATCCCTATTCTTATAGGGCAAAACATGCCCTGAGGTGGAAGAGCCCTCCCAATCGTTGGAACTAAGACCCCAATAACAAAGGTTTGATTATCTTGATCGCTTGCTGCTGGGGTGGGACAAAAGAGTAAGCTTTTGCTTTCCTGTGGAATTAGAAAGGAACGTTTGCAAATTGATGTCCCTGGAGCTGAGTTGATGAATTTAGTTGGGGAATGTACCTTTTCCCAGGAATAAATTACAAAAACTTAAGGGTGCTAATTGATTTCTCCTAAGTCTTGGGCTGGGGATCTCATCATGGAAGGAGGGAAAGGAATGTGCTAAATGGGATGACATTGCAAGACCTTTCTTGCTCTCGCTCCACCCGGAGCTGAGAGGAAAGTAAACTAATCACCTCTGGTCACTGTGTTTACATTTGGCATTCCATTCATGCCTGGATCTCCCAGGCAGGACTCAGCAACTGCTAGCTGGAATTCCCCTGTTTGCAAACCAAACTGCATTTAATCCAGGGGCCTTATGATTTTTATATCACCGGCAGCTATTAAATAGCTATTAAACATGGTGGAGGCCGGGCCGACTGCTTACACAAGGTCCAGAACCAGTCTTTGGTGAAAGGCTGCAACCCTACTATAGGGCATGGTGTTCTATCACCACTGACGCATGGGTACTAAACATTATTTTGTTGGGTTATAAAATTGAGTTTAATAGTTTCCTATGTTTGAGTCTTCCTGATTATTCAGAAGGTCAGAAATGACCAGAATTGGGAATAGAGCTGAGAACGTTAATGGATAAAGGTGCAGTGCAACCCCGGTCGGAAGGGGAAGCAAGACTAGGTTTTTACTCAAGGTTTTTTCTTGTGGATAAAAAAGATGGGGGATACAGACCTAGACTAGATCTATGGAATCTGAATAAATTCATTACCCCTCACAGATTTCGTATGACAACACTACTCATAGTGCTGATGTTGTTGACACATAACTCCTGTTTTGCTGTATTAGACCTTAAGGATGCTTATGTCCATATTTCTATCCACACAGCAACATAGGAAGTTTCTCAGATTCATCTATGGAGGGGAAGTTTTTCAATACAGTGTCCTTCCCTTTGGCTTATCCACTGCACCACAGGTCTTCACCAAGTGCATGGCGGTTGTTATTGCCTATCTTAAGAACCTTGAACTGCTGTATATATCCATACCTTGATGACTGGCTCATTACGGGCAAGTCAGAGGAAGAAGTTCATAAACAGGTGGACATAACTTTGCCTACCTGTTTACAGTTGGGACTCTTTGTAAACCGAAAAAAGTCCAAACTGGAACTAACCAGGAGGATCCACTTCATAGGTGCAGTATTAGATAGCTTGGTCAATAAGGCTTTATTACCTGAAGAGAGGGCACAAAAGATAAAAAGTGTAGTATGGTCATTCCAAAGATGACGGTTTCAATCGGCAAAGAGTATTCAAACGCTACTAGGGCTCATGGCCTCTATCACTGCGGTAGTCCCATTTGCAAGGTTGAGGATGAGAGAACTACAGATGTGGTTCATCTTGGTATTCCATGGCGAATTGGACCCACAAGAGAAAAGAGCCAATATCCCTAGAAAAATAGTGAAATCCCTTCAATGGTGGGTCGTGGGTGCGCATCTCTTTAAAGGGGTGAGATTTGGGCACTCAGTAGCAGAGGTCTCTGTTACCACAGATGCATCAAACACAGGATGGGGTGCACATTGTGGGAAGCTGTATCCCATGGAACATTGAAACGGAATGAAAGGAGCTTACACATTAACTTACAAGAATTAAGAGCAATTTATTATGCCTTAGTCTTATTCACAGATGTAGTGAAAGGAAGAAATGTTCAGGTTCTCACAGACAATTCAACTGCTGTGTTTTACCTAAACAAGCAGGGCAGTACTATTCTAAGGCCTTGTTCAAGGAAGCTATGTCACTGTGGGAATGGGCCATAGGCCAAGGCACAAACATAAGTGTAGTGCACATACCTGGAGAAGATAACATTATCGCAGACAGGCTCAGCAGACTTTGAGTGAATCCACATGAGTGGACCATATAAAACCTATTTTCCATCAGTGGGGTTTCCCAGACATAGATTTATTTGTGACAAGAGAAAATTGAAAAGCCAAACTCTTTTGCTCAAGAGATGGTCTCAGGCAAGATACGCTGGGAGATGCTTTCCAGCTACATTGGTTGGGACATCTGTACTACGCCTTCCCACCAATACCATTACTCGCCAGAGTAGTAAGCAAGATCCAGTCAGAAGGAATGAAAGAGATAGTAATAGCCCCTTACTGGCCCAAACAAGCATAGTTCCACGGTCTGCTGGGCTTAGCCCACAACAGGACTATTCACTTACCCAAAGTGTTGAACCTTCTGTCCTGGCGGGGGACATTCCACCATGACGTGGACAAGCTCCAACTGACGGCATGGTTGATAACACAGCAAGAACATTCCCCAGAGATGCAGCACAGGTCTTACTGAATGGTAGATGCCTATTGACAAGGCAGTTATATGGACTTAAATGGGGGAAATTCACTGCATAGGCAGAGACACAGAATGTGAATGCAACTGACTGTACATTAGATCGAATGTTAGAGTTTTTATTAGATCTAAAAAAGCAGGGTTTATCAAATTCATCCATTAAGGTGTACTTGGTGGCCATCTTGGCTTTTCATACACCAATTGACAATAAGACTGTGTTCTCACATTTTACTTCCAAAATGTTTCTGAGAGGACTGAAGAACATGTTTCCACCTTCCAGAAGGGTTGTGGCACAATGATCGCTACAGTTGGTGTTGGCTAAGCTTATGGCCAAACCTTTTGAACCAATGGCTACATGCCACTTAAGACTACTATCAATTAAAGTAGTGTTATTGGTAGCTATAACATCTGCAAGGAGGGCAAGCGAGTTGGCAGCCCTGAGTGTTGAACCACCTTTTTTGAAAGTTCATCAGGATAAGGTATTGAGAACCAAATTGGACTTTCTACCTAAAGTGGCGTCAAAATTTCATGGGTCACAAGAGATAGTATTGCCTACCTTCTTTCAAGAACAATCAGGGGAAGTGGAAAGGGCATTACATACTCTGAACGTAAGATGGGCGATTCATTCCTATGCAGACCATACTAAGCATTTTAGAGTGGATTCTCACCTCTTTTTCTGCTTCTCAGGACCTAATAAAGGGGAAAGAGTAAGTGTACAAACCATCACAAGGTGAGGGGTACAGGCTTTAAAACTAAGTTACCAGTATGCAAAATTACCTTGCCCATTGGAAATTCATGCACACTCCTTGAGGTCACAAGCATCTTCCACAGCATTGCTGAGAGGGGTGCCAATCCAAGACATCTGCAGAGCTGCGACATGATTGTCCACCAACATCTTCGTTAAGCATGATACTTTGGACATACTCAAAAGAAGCAGCAGTGGGCACAGCTGTACTCCAGTCTCTCTTCCTGTAAAGAGCAAGCTCCGCCCAAGTAAATAGCTTGTAAAACTCCCATGTGGGACTGCACAGAAAGACCAACAATGAAAAACAGTGTTGCACTTACCTGTAACTGTTGTTCATTGAGTTCTTCTGTGCAGGTATACATACCCTCCCTCCTTCCCCACTTAGGTTTCTCTACGTACCTGGAGAGTACGGCTGGGAAAGAGGACTGAGGGTCAGAGGGCGCTGCGCCTCCCTGAGGGGCTGTTTCCAACGGGAAAGCAGCCGTGCAGGCACTTTGGGAGGTGAGGATGCCCTTTGGTAGTGAAAATTAGCTTTAAAAACCTCTGATCAGCAGGCCGGCGCATGTGCAGTCCCATGTGTGCCTGCACAGAAGACCTCAATGAACAACAGTTACAGGTAAGTGCAACACTGTTTTTATGGTAATATATCTTGGTATGGTGGTTTGTCATGTTTGTTTTGATGTTTTTTTCTATACTGATCTTTTCTTTTTTAAAAAGAGAGAGAGAGAGAGAGAGAGAGAGAGATGAGGTCCTGCTCATATTTGGTATAATTTAGCTTGGGGCCAGCATGCATTTCCTTTTATGGTAAATCTTTCAGAGACTATGGAACCCAGGTTAGAGGGTATCTCATTTAAGAGTAACTTGATGTGTTACATTTTTAAGTGTACGTCTAAGTCGTTTTAGGTGCTCACTGAAAAATGAAACATGAATGCTGCAAGCGTACAAGTATATTCTTCAAGGAGTCAAGACTGGTTGTGACTCCCTGTCGAGTGTACTGGGATATGTTGCCATGTAATAAGTACAATAGCCCTGCCTGCTTCAATATATTCTATTAAACTATAAGTTTACAGTTAACATTATTTCAAGTATCCCAATAAAATTCAGTGAACGGGATTGTAAATGGGTTCTGTTGGATTTACAGGAAGATGTTCAGAGTTTGCTGAAAACTTTGCAGCTAAGCACCAGACAACTCCACCACATATGTGGCCATTCCAAGGTAAGGGAGGCTACAAGCAGTTTGTGAGCTTTTAAATTGCTGGAATCTGGTTAATCTGGTTTCATTTCTGTTTCTGTCAAACTATGTCCCCTCTTCTTATTTCAAATATTATTTGTAATATATCAGAGATAAAATGGTAAGTGGGAAATGGTAAAATTGCCCTCCAGTCATTCTTGGTGCATAAATTCTGCCCATTCATACAATGAGAGTCAGGATAACATCTGTAAAGACTAGCAAGATTCAAGTCCAGTAACACCTTAAAGATCAACAAGATTTCCGGGGTATAAATTTTCAAGCTCTTTTTGTCAGAGAGTAGTACAAGAGGGGACTCTCAGGGGGAAGTAATCCCATTTTCCCCTTCACCACTAACTTCCCTTCCTACTCCAGCTTGGCAACCCAAATGCTATCCCAATACCGGTTTGTTGAAGGTTGTTTACAACATCTGCGCATGCACAGATGTCACTATTAACTAGGGTGGAGGGGTTAAGCCAAAATTGTGTTTTCTAAAATAAGACTTATCTGAAAAACTAGTTTTACAGAGCCCTAAGTAATCGCTGCAGCTGATCCTCTTGGGCAGATTTCTCTGCCTGCCCTTGGCTAATACATCTAGGGATACTGTGCAGTGAGGCCAATGTGTCATCTGCTGTTTTATACCAAAATATGCATTCATTGTTGCCGCTGTTAATGATGTACAACCCTGTCAGCAACTAGCTTTGATAGAAAACTACTTTGAGAAGGAGAAAGGTATAGTAACAGGGCAAGATTCCAATGCCTCACCCTCCACTTTCAAGTCCTGTTGCCACTGAGGTTGTGTAATGACATTCCATGTTTGCCTCTAAGATTGGCATCTAGGGAACCCGTGCTGTCCTTCAGGATAATGAATTTGTCCTAAATGCTACCATTTGCTAACCTCGTAGGCTACTATTTCAATAGTATTTGGTGTATTTTGCAACACTTACCATGTTCTGTTCTTTTCTTTACATCACTTAGACTGTTCTGTTCTTGTCATGCAACAGTCATACTGAAGCATGCCTTTATGAATATTAAAAAAAATAGTTTGAGGAGCAGAGATTTCCTGACGGCCACTCAGTGTCTTCATTCATATGCACTTATATTTGAACCCAGGTGTCCTCTAGCCCTCCAATGAACAATCTAAACGACCCAAATAGGATATCATTGGTACTTTTCTTATGTGCATTTCTTTCTCATTTAGATTCACCAAGACACAGGACTCACCAGCCACGTTCCTCTACTGAAGAAGTCTCTTGAGCAGTTTGTATACCGAGTGAAGGCAATGCTGGCTCTAAATCACTGTCAGGAGGCTTTTTGGGTGGGCATCCTCAAAAACAGAGATCTGCAGGTGAGCACAGGCAGATGGAAGGTAATGAGTCATGTCTGACAATTGCCATTTTTAAAAAATGGACATTGAGACTTGAGAATGAACAGGCCAACCCCATGCATGTTGGCTCAGCACTTACTCCTAAGCGAGGATGCATAGGTTCACATCCTTAGTGCCATTTTTGTAAAGCTGAACAAGTATCAGGAATTCTTAAGTATTGTATGAGCAAGCAGTGTACCTGGCAAAGGTAAAAATATTCAGAGAAGGTGTACTGATGCTACGCTAACATATAAATGTTAATCTGGGCTGTTTGAGGGAACCGCTGTAGCATAGTGGTTAAGTGGTTGGGCTGCAAATCAGCACCCTGCGTGGTTCAAATCCCACTACTGCCATGAGCTTAGTAGGCGGCCTTGGGTAAGCCACTGTTCTCAGCCCCAACTCTCCAGCTGTATTGTGGGGATGACAATAACTCTGAATTTTAAATGTGTTGTTTTTAATGAATATGAATTTTTTATTGTTTTTTAATTGTATTTTTAATATGTTGGTATCCGCCCTGAGCCCGCTTGCGGGGAGGGTGGAATACAAATTTGAAATAAATAAATAAATAAATTTGTTCACTGCTCTGCCTAGGGCACTAATCGCTCTAGACGAGCAGCATATAATCAGTATTATTATTTCTAATCAAGTGCAGAGCATGACATAATGGCATTTCTCTTCTTCTCTAAGTAACTTGTTAGAATAGTAGAGTAAAAAACTACAGACCAGTTACAACTAGCACTGCAGACCAGTTACAACTAGCCAGTTTGGTGCAGTGGTTAAGAGTGACAAGACTCTAATCTGGAGAGCTAGGTTTGATTCCCCACTCCTCCACTTGAAGCCAGCTGGGTGACCTGGGGTCAGCCACAGCTCTTCCAGAGTTCTCTCAGCCCCGCCCACCTCCCAGGGTGATTGTTCTGGGGTTAACAATAGCATACTTTGTAAACCGCTCTGAGTGGGTGGTATATAAATTGAATGTTGTTGTTTATTTATTAAAACACTTCTACCTTTTCCTTTCATCTTGTAAGGATCTACATGTAGCTTATAAGCATAATTAAGGGAAAACATCACAATATTAAAAAAATTATTATAGGAAAAGAAATAATGACTGAGATCAGCTACATAAAAGCCAAACACAAAATGATAGAAACCCAATATATAAGAACCAGAAAATCATACATATATCGTAAATACAAAAGAACTTCACTACTGCTGGTTGGTCAGATGGTGCTGGCCTGTGGTGCATTTACTAGCTACAGTTGGGACACCAACTCCACACTTTGTTAAACTTAAAGGATTTAGCTCTGGTTAGTCACGCCTTGGTGACATACAGCTAGTGATAGCTGGTTTTATGTGAGGCTGCCTGATCAGAAATTGGATCCAGTCCAGAAAGTAGCTGCAGTTTCACGTTCTATTTTTTAATGGCTTGGGTCCAGTTTATTTTAAGGACTTCCTTCTCCCACATAGACTTGTTGAGATAATCAGCAGATTCTACCGCACTATGTGGATGGCCCACAAGAGAGAAGCTATTTTCAATAACACCACCATGGCTTTGAATTACTTTTTCAAAGAAGGTCTACTTTGTGTCCTCTTTGTCAGTGTTCTGCCAACAGTTTAAAGCACTTCTATTCAGAAGCACTTTTGCAGTTTAAATTTCCAGTTCTGTCATGAGTTTCTGTCATGCGATTTGATATGGTATCTGGCTTGCATGTTGCTGATCTACCTTCTTTGTTTTTGTTGTACTGGTCTTGCATTTCAATACTGTGATATGTTTGTTTAAATTCTATTTGTAAACTGTTGGTGGATTCTTGAAGAGCAGAATTGTTTTAATGGTCCATGCAATCACTGAATGTTCACATGCAACATGGGATCGCTCTATGGGAAATAACTCCCTTAAGCGAGTGTATTAGTGGGATCTCAGGTTTCCTTTTTATGGGTTATCTCTTGGATTTATTATATCTATTCTAGGGAGAAGAGATCCTTTCTCAAACATCCCAAGAAAGCAAGGAGGAGGAAGAAGTTTCCATGTTCCCCAGGGATGATCCTACAGAGGTATTTCTGCTGTGGCAGTGTTTTTAAAACACCTGTTATAGTTGCATTCTGGCCAGGATGATCAGTCTCATTACTCGACATCAAATGCGAAGCTGTGATATATTTTCCCTGTGGTTATAATCTGCGAATGAGAATCAAAGTGCTGCTTTTTCCCCATTAACAGCTATTTAAAGATTATTGTTTAAAGTGTATCGTTAATATACACTTTCTGGGAGCTTGTCTTATCCTTTTCACCTTCACACTTTGTGGGTCCCCACCAAATTCTTGCCAGCTAAGCACCTCAAAGCAATCAGTCAACTAACAGCTATTTCACAAAGTGAGATACAGCTTCAGGAGTTCCTCCTATATTAGGCTAACGTAGAGACACAAAACCAAGAGAGGAAACTAAACTGGAAAGGACCATGACCATATTGCATGTTGTTTTCTTGGCTGTAAAAAAGTAATGGTGTTTCTTTTCTCTAGCCTATTGGGTGGGAAGAAAATATGATTACTGGAATGTAGGCTCCTGTTCCTACTATTTGTACTCATGTTATTGGCCCAAAAGGAGTATCCTAGCTAGAAGCTTTTATACCATCTTCCTAGCTTCCTACGTTTGCCATTGCTTGCTGATGTCACTACTTGATAAATTGCTCTGTAAAGTAGTAAATTTGCTCTGTAAAGTAGTAAATTCTAAAGTTAGTAAAGAATAATCGGAGAGGAGCACTTTGTTTGCTTATTCTTGACCCTTGCTTCTCTTTCTTCCTCTGTCTTGCTGCACAAATTTGCTGTCAGGGGGAGTTATTCTGTGGAGCTTTCAAAATCTAGCCTAGGAATAGAAACTTTCAATTGTGCTTCTCCTAAGAAGCAGGTTCTAGCTGTGTCTTTACTATTGAAGCTGCTACTTAAATGCCAGTTCAGCAGATTGAAAAGGAAGCTGCTAATTGCCACTGCAAGAACATAACAAGAACACTGAGAACACACCACTGCAAGAACATAACAAGAACACTGTGTTAGAATTCCTGACTCCCATCACTTGGGGATTCTCTTCCCAGATTTCCTTGGAAGATTTCTTTGCCAGTCTGTGCTGTAACCTCTTTGGAAATGGATGGTGCGAAATAGTTGATGAAATGTTGATGGAATGCATGTAAATAAGTCAGCAGTACGGTCCAACTTCGGGGGTGGATTTTTTTTGGCTAATAATGCAGGTGTGCTGATGAAGAATTTGTATGTAGCTTTCACCCCTGCCTTTAATACTTAATTATTTTTATGTTATTTCCAGGAAGAGGGAGAGGAGGAAGATTCAGAGAGTGAGAGTAAGACAGATACCAGAGACAGTGATGAAGACAGCTCTGATTAACCTTGATCGTATTGGGTTAACTTTTCATGACACAGTCTATTACAACTTGTAACCTGAAGGCTCTGGAGCTGTTGTGACCCTGATGAGTTGTATAACTGGTAGCCAGCCATGCTAAAGCAAGGTGGATTATAGCCTGGACTGTAGAAGATCTGAGGTCTAACATCCAGCTTTTTATCTCCAGAAAGTTTTTCACTTTAAAATAAAAACACACAGCAATTATATAACATCTACAGCTCTCTCCCTTTATCCTCTACATTGTATGTTTCTCTCTCTGCACATCTTCCTTTTCACAGCTTTCCTATAAGGTATTTAAAAACATTTAAACTGGATAAAGGAGAACTGACAGCAGGGGAGGGCAGTAGCTAACACTTTGTGGAAATAGAATGTCCTTTTCATGGAGCCCAGACCCATATATATTGGGGGCCACAATAGGAAATATTATATTGGACTAGCAGCAGAAATACATCATAGTATGACATGTGGGAAACTGCTGTTCATACTCAGAGATCTCAAGTGACTAAAACACTTGTGGGAATTCTTTGTACAACCAAAGAGAGATTTAAAGCTTGAAAACAACTGTAAAGTTAAGATAGTGTTCAAGATTTGCACCAAGTGTTGGAGATTATTGTTTTATTTCGTAGGATTGAAATGGATCTAAGATAAAAGCAATCCCTGATTTCTACCCCCAAAGCAGGTCACTTTGTTTCCATTTTATCAATGATATTACTTTTATTTACTTTTAACCACAATCCAAAGCAGAGTTGTTTTCTTAAGGTCATGCACCTAACTATGTTTCAGATTGTGATCTTTGTATTTATTCACTTTTAGGAGAAAATGTCCTGCTTTCTTTTAAAAAAAAAAAAGCGTATAGAAATGTTTATGTGGGGATATGAGCCAGCATGTTTAACTCCCTTGTTTATGATAAAATTTCAGTGTTGGCTCATGTTCTAGAAGGGTTTTTGTTGTTGTGCTGTATTCAAGAATATGTGTATCTTGATTTTCATTCACATACTTACATAATAAAGTATAAAAATTCTATTGCTGTGTGCGGTGTCAAATCTATTTAGTACTGTAGGGCTATTAATAGCATTATCTATAGTTATAGTAGGTAAAAAATGGCAAAGGTGCAAGCACCGAGTCATTACTGAGCCATAGGGGGGACGTCACATCACAACATTTTCTTGGCAGACTTTTTACAGGGTAGTTTGCCATTGCCTTCCCCAGTCATCTACACTTTACCCCCATGAAACTGGGTACTCATTTTACCGACCTCGGAGGGATGGAAGGCTGAGTCAACCTTGAGCCGGCTATCTGAACCCGGCTTCCGCCAGGATCGAACTCGGGTCGTGAGCAGAGCTTTGACCGCAGTACTGCAGCTTACCACTCTGCAGCCAGCTTTTTTTCTCTCTTCCACCCAAGCCATTTCAAGGCTGATGAGGCATGCACCCTGTAAGTACTCAAAGTCTGCTTACAATATCAATTAAATTGTACTGTCGTGTCTGAATACATTGAACAGATATATATTTATGGTTGTTGTGGGTTTTCTGGGCTGTATTGCCATGGTCTGTCTTTTGGTGCTACACCTCTGAAGATGCCAGCCACAGCTGCTGGCGAAACGTCAGGAACTACAATGCCAAGACCACGACAATACAGCCCGGAAAACCCACAACAACCATCGTTCTCCGGCCGTGAAAGCCTTCGACAATACATAGATATATATTTAGCTGTCACTAATTATCTGGTTACTTCTATTCAACTTTTTTTTCCAATTTCCAGGCTGTGTGCATATGTCTGCAAACTATTGTGCAGTAACACAGCAAACCCTCAATTACTCCACTAGGTCATTTTCCACATTTAGATATAGTGCAGAGTAATTGGTTGGGCACTGTGTGAGAAAGGATGCTGGACTAGATGGCCCACCTGTCTGATCCAGCAGGGGGTTCTTAAGTTCTCATGCAGTGAATATGGCAAATGGAAGGAAGAAGGGACTATATTGAGAGATAATTTAAGAGTTATGGGGATGATACTGATGCATCTGGAAAAATCAGAAATGGGAGAATTTGATAAATCTTAACATCCTACAGCTAGAAAGCTAAAAAGCAATTCACCTGAATATCTCCTCAACCTTTCTCTTCGTTTATGTTTCTCTACTTAAAGTATTTGAAACACATATCCTCATAGTTGTCTCAGAGAAACTGCTGGTAATAGTATGAGGAGGGAACCAAGGACTGTTCATTTATTTGCCCTTGAGGTAATTCAACTAAGCAATTTCTAGCTGCAGAGGAAAGAGCTAGTCCTTATTTTTCTATTATGTGTTGATCTAATGTAGTAGAAAAGAGCAAGAGTCCAGTAGCACCTATAAGGCTAACAAAATTTGTGGTAGGGTATGAGCTTTCATGAGTCACAGCTCACTTCTTCAGATAATATCTGAAGAAGTGAGCTGTGGCGAAAGTTCATACGATAAGTGCTACTGGACTCTTGCGCTTTTCTACTGCTACAGACAAACAGGGTTATCCATCTTGACCTGATCTAATGTAGTTTGTAAAATTTTGATTTTGTTAGCTGCTTCAAACATACTAATAGATGGATGACATATAAACATTCATTTTGGAATAACACTCATGAGCAGGAATGGAGAGAGGAGCATGGATGTAAGGCAAGTCAGCAGTCAGAGTCCTCTTAATTAACTTTCTCTTGCATTTTTATCCTGCGCTTCCTCTAGGGAGCCTAGGGCAGCTTATATCATTCTTCCTTCTTCCACTTTGCCCTCTGTAACAGCTCTATGAGGTAGGCAGAGAGAAAGCTTGCAGGCAACTGGCCTAAGGTCACTCACTGAGTTCTATGGCTAAATGGGTATTTGACCACCCCACCCCCCTTGACACTAGTCACTACACAACACTGGCCTTCACTGTCAGCACAACCAGTCTTAATGCCAATTCAGCTAACTGAAACCAAATAGCAAAATAATACATACAAAAGACCCCTCAATTCAGATGCCCCTGCCATGAATGTTACATTACCATCTTTATGAAAGGTAAATGGTGAAGCTACTCGACTAGAAGGTTGATCCATAAAATAAGGGCAAAGGCCCATTTCTTACATGTGCAAATTTGTATTGGCAGTAGACCACTCATAGACTTTTGAGCTGATTATGAGAAGCACACAGGCTCACTAATTGAAACATAAAGGACTTAAATGTATGTTTTAAAATTCAAATCACGTTGAACTCATTGCACTGAAATTCTAGTTTAGGCTGAAACAATTCTGCATAGAATTGTACCGTTAATCTATTTATTGAATATACCTTATACCGTCTTTCTCTCTTGACATTCAAAACAGTCTACAACATGAGAATATAATGCAATGAACAAACTGTCCCAGTCCCTTGGTTCTTTCTTCAGGAACTGATGGCATAAATCCCTGACATGGATTTTTCCTCCTAGCTTAACCAGCACCCGCTCCAATGTCTGATCTGTACTGTTATTTACATGGAAAAGATATGTACCCCTCCCATACTGACATCATTCAAATAACTGTTGTGTTCCAAAATGGCCAAATTACAGAACTGCTGACCCTACTATGTGGAGCTGCTGCATTCATAGATACTTTTATGCCAAAATGGCGACAAAAACAAGGGTGACGGTGTCTGGCTTCTTTTCAGTTGTACTTGCTCTTACGCAGCAAAAGCTGCAAGATCCCCGGGGAATTTATTCAAGCTTGCAGGATGAAAGCCCTGACATTATAACTATGAAATTATAAACACGGTTAAGCAGTTGTATAGACATTTATTTGCTTAACAATTTCCCACGGTATCTGAAACGCAGCATCCATATCGTTTCACGTGATTTTTAAAAAGCAAACAAACGGCGATCGTTTCAGTTTCCAGGCAAGCCGCATGGCTACGCGTTCCCTGCTGTAGCCAAGCTCTCCCGTAGTATGGCACCATAACAGCACTGGGGTGGGGGGCGTTCGGTGCCGGTTCCAGGAGGCAATCGCGGGCACTGGAGAATTCCGCAGTCACTCCGCGATAGTGAAAACCCGGCGCTTGCGCACTGCTGCTCTCGGCCTACTCGGGGGCGCGAGATAGGCCAGCCGAGGCGGATTAGGGTTGCGCGCAGGCGCCGTAGCGTATAGAGGGGTCTTGTTGCGGTCGGTCATGTCGGTGCAGGAGGATCCGGTACAGCGAGAGATTCACCAGGACTGGGCGAACCGAGAGTACATCGAAGTGATCACCAGCTCCATTAAGAAGATCGCGGACTTCCTCAATTCCTTCGGTAGGGGCCACCGCCCAATTGACTTCCAGTCTGGCAACAACGAAGAGGGCTCCGTAGAGCTGACAGCCGTGAAAGGCTTTTGCACGGCTGTCTGGCTGCGAGGGCGGAGGGTTCGGGTGTTTCCTAGAGCTTTACCTTCTTTTCTCCTGTCCTTGCAGATATGTCCTGCCGTTCCCGCCTGGCCACTCTCAATGAAAAGCTGACAGCGCTGGAGAGGCGGATTGAATACATCGAGGCCCGGGTAAGGCCGCTTCTCCCCACCCCCAGTTCCTTTCTCTAACCGCTGAAGAAGCTGTCGTGCCCCCCCTCCCCCAGTATGGCCGCCCTTTTGGCCGGTCTACCGCCCACTAACCCTGCCTTTCTTCATCTGACAAGTCCCACAGGGTGTAGTCTAGGTAGGGTCAGTGGGATACCGAGGCCAGAATGAACTGGTAAATCTTTTCTTGGAGTGGATCAATGCAAACTGCCATTTCAGCGCTGCAAGTCTGAATGCTCTTCTCCTACCTCCCTGCACCTACTCTAAGAGCATGAAGTGTACACCAATATGGGTAAGATTTAACATAAAGAAAAAGAGCCCTACTGGGTCAGGCCAGAGGTCCATCTAGCCCTGTAGCCTGTCTCGCACAGTGACCAGCAACAGGGCATAGAGGCTAAGGATGTTGCCCACTGGTGCTGGTTTCTTCTCTCTGGATGTGGCGGTTCCTTTCAGTCACCCCTTATCCTCCATGAATCAGTCTAGTCCTCTTTTAAAGCAATCTGTGCCTGTGGCTATCACTACATCTGGTGACAAATGTCCTTTTGTCCATCCTGAATCTATTGTCCTGAACCAACTTTAGTGCATGCTTCTGTGTTCTAGTATTTTGGGAGAGGGAGAGAAAGTTCTATCTTTCACTCTCTCTACCCCATGCATAACTTTATAAATCTCTATCATGTTCCCCCTTAGTTACCTCTTTTCTAAACTGAAAAGACACAGAATCTTTCCTCCTAGGAAAGATGCTGCAATACTTTAATCATCTTGGCTGCTGCTTTTTGTACTTTTTTCCAACTCTGCAGTGTCCTTTTTCAAATATAGTAACCAGAACTTCTTTGCACACAGTAGTCCAAATGAGACTGCACCATAGATCTATTGGCTGTTTTATTATCAGTCCTTTTCTAATACTCTCCAGATAGAGTTTGCCTTTTTCACTACTACGGTACACTGGGTAGACATTTTCATCCACTACAACCCCAAGGTCTTTTCCCCTCTCTGCCTCAGCAAGTTCAGATCCCATTCACTTGTAAAAGTTAGAATTTTTTTGTTCCAGGGTGCATCACCTTACCTAATTTAAACTTCATTTGCTACATTATTGTCCATTCACCAAATGTGTGGAGATCTTCCTGGAGCTTTTCACAATCAGCCTTGGATTTCACCATCCCAAATAATTTTGTCTTCAAACATGGTCACTACACCAATCTTTGGTAATTATCTTTATGATGGTGTAGTGTAGTGCAGGTTTGGATGGTATGTTGTGGGTTGTCCCTACCACATTTCAACAGCATAAGACATTTGTCCACAGCTGTTGTATTGTGTATGGAAAAGACAACTATTGTTGACTCAGCAGCAAATGCGCACATATTCTCTTGGCTATCAGAGCAATAGAGCAGAAGTCTCTGTTCCTCCTTGTAGACATGTATAAGACATCAGGAAAGGGGGGGGGATCCCCACTGTCCTGTTTGTCATCACTTCCTTAAAGTGAATTGTTTAGGAAAGCACACATAAATTACTAAAACTTAAAAGTTATTGTATGGAAATCTTCCACCTAACTCTCCAAACAAGTTCTGGCTAAATCTCTTCATGAACTAGGATTTTCCAATGTTTCTTAAAGCAGAGCATTTTAAAACAATTTAGACAATGTATGTGTCACCTCTTCTGAGAATATGCTTGAGATGGCTTACAAATAACATAATAGTAACATTTGATTTATATACCGCCCTTCAGGACAACTTAACACCCAGTCAGAGCGGTTTACAAAGTATGTTATTATAATCCCACAACAATTACCCTGTGAGATGGGTGGAGGCTGAGACAGCTCCAAGAAGCTGTGACTGACCCAAGGTCACCCAGCTGGCTTCGAGAGGAGGAGTGGGGAATCAAATCTGATTCTCCAGATTAGAGTCCTGCCGCTCTTAACCACTACACCAAACTGGCTCTCGGTGATAAAATTAACAAATTGTTTAAAAATTCACTGGGTGCTGTAGGGCGGAACCAGAAATAAAGGAAGTTACCTTTGTAGAGATCTGTACTCTCTTTCCCTGGGAGAACTCTATGCTAATCTAGTCATGTGAACACAGCATATGCTAGGCTCTGCAGCACAGTACTATGGCTTTCATGTTTCCTCTACTGTAACCATTCCAGATCTCTTTCTTTGTGTGTTCCTACACATCAGAGCTCCCACTCCCCTTTAGGAAACCACACTTATAGATGAGCAAACTCTCTGTTTTTCTCTTGGCAGGTAACAAAAGGTGAAACACTGACATAGGCATGCTGGTGGCTGGCAGGGAGCCAACCTAGACAAGAATGTGATGCTGTCTACAGAGCTGATGATCAGACATCAAATTTCTTCATTACTTAATATGGGTGGGAGTTACACTTGTTTCTACCCCTTGGGAAGCTGCATCCCACATTTGGAGTCTGTGACTTTGTGCAGGTGATTCCAGCTGGAACAGCTACATTGTACAAGAGCATGTTTAATTAATGTCATTTTATACAAGCAGATTCATACAGTTCATGCCCTGCATCTTTGCAAAGCCCTCTTGCTTTGCAGCAATAGAATCTTTATTGAACCAAATCTTACGTTCTGGGAACACAATTTTATTTTATTTTTAAATCTAAACAAATCAGAATGTGGGAACTGTGCATAGTGGGTGGTCATAGTGGCAGCTTCAATATACATACAAAGCCTTCTGCAACTGGCTTTCATTGTGGATGGTAGCAAATAACGCATTGCTGCAGTTGCTCAACTGAATAAACGTACAGTATGAATTGGGGTTCGGGTGGGGGAGAGATCATGTGCCAAGGGAGGGGTGGCTCTGTTTTCTAAATATTTTGTATACTCTAATGTAACTTGGGATCTCTTTTCCATTTGTGTTTCCAAAATAAAACCACCTCTGCTTAACATGACTGGTTGGTTTGCATGTGAGCCCTGGTATGCATATGAGAAAAGGCTACTTATTTAAGTATTTATACCTCACTTTTCTTGCTGGTGGGACCTAAACACCACATAAGTAAACAGGCAGGACCTTCTGAAGATGTTTTTGGACTAATTGGCTGACTCATTTGAAGACACAGCTGTGAACTAAAGTACTGAGAGTCCTTGGTGTCTCATCCCTCTGGCCACACATAAGCTTTATAGAATACCTGAAACTATACCTGAAGTATAGTTGCTGTACTGTGTAGAGGGTCTTCTCTGCCCTTTCCTACAGGAACCTATTTGGTAGCTTCTGGGTCTTATTTAAATATAATATTGTATTTTAATTTTACTGAACATTTAGCCCTTTTGACCTCCTGGTAGTTTTGATGTTACTTCATGTTTTCTCCACTGTAGCCATTCCTGATTTCTTTCTTTGTATGTTCCTACACGAGCCCCGTGGTGCAGAGTGGTAAGCTGCAATACTGCAGTCAAAGCTCTGCTCACGACCCGAGTTCGATCCTGGCAGAAGCCGGGTTCAGGTAGCCAGCTCAAGGTTGACTCAGCCTTCCATCCTTCTGAGGTCGGTAAAATGAGTACCCAGTTTCCTGGGGGTGAAGCATAGATGACTGGGGAAGGCAGTGGCAAACCACCCTGTAAAAAGTCTGCCAAGAAAATGTCGTGATGTACCCCCATGGGTCAGTAATGACTCCGTGCTTGCACAGGGGACTACCTTTACCTATGTTCCTACACATATAAGCTACCATGCTTTAGACATTTTAAACAGTGAGTGAATATTTAGCCATTCCAGTATTTGAATGAAGTGATTGTACCAGAATTGGTGGCCATCTAACTTTTCAGTAGATCACATTTTTATTAGTATTGAATATGACTGTCCTCTTGCACCCCCCAAATCTTTTGTATGCTTCTGAAGAGGACCTATCTCTCCCTCCAACTATCCATTATTAAATGAAGCTGGATTAAACACCTTGAAAGCAGGAGCTGCATTGTCTTGCTATAAGAAAATAACATTTTCTTTAATATGGTGTATAAGGAGAGGACCTACCCCCTCACCAATGATTACAAGGTCTCTTGCTGGTTGTTGATCTTCAGGTTTTGAACTGGAGCCTGCTCTGTGCTGCCAAAGCTTAAATTTATGAGTTATTTGACCTGCAACTGCCCCATGAATTGATCATCAGGATCCTTGTTAATTAAATGAAGTGTTGCTGAACCATTTTCCCAAAATGGGGAAGTCTAAGTAAAAATGTTCTTAGGTGGCTGTACAAGAGCCCTGAAGAGTGGTAAGCTGCAGAACTTCAGCCCAAGCTTTGCTCACGACCTGAGTTCGATCCTGGTGGAAGCCGGGTTCTGGTAGCCAAGAAAACATCGTGATGCAACGTCCCCCCACCCCATGGGTCAGTAATGACTTGGTGCTTGCACAGGGGACTACTTTTACTTTTTTCAAGACCAAATGAACTAGAGGTTTAGCAGTCCATCAAATTGAAATCCTATCAAGGATAACTCTAAATTGCTTTCGCTTTATTATTTATTTACAAAATTTATATCCCACTTTTCTGTCTTCCGAGCCACAAAGGCAACTAACAGAATAAAAACATACTTAATAAAAACACATCATTCAAAGAATTCAATCCAAGTTAAAATACATACACAATACAATAAAATATACATCCAACCCCCCAACCCGCCCCCCCCCCCAAACCCCAGGGCAGGAAGGCGGGATCCATGAGGAACACCAGATGAAAGAAGTTGTCTTAACCTGCTGGCAACAGAAGATGACGGGGGAGTCTGAGGAGAGAGTTCTAGAATTTATGCCACTACTGAAAAGGTCCTCTGGGTTGACAGTCTAATTTCAGAAGGTGAGGGCAGCAAAGCATCGAAAGATGATTGTTGCCATTAGGTAGATTCATAAGGGATCATTACTATTACTTATTAGTAGTCATTAGACAAACTGAATATAAAGAAATCCTGAAAATAACATTTCTACTACCTTGATAATAGAAAATTGTTTCTACTTAGTTTCACTAATAAATGTACTGCAGGAAAGGAGAGGAAGTAAGTTCAGGCTTATGCAAAAGAGGCACAAAGTTCATTTTCCAGTTCTGATTGTTGGCAACTTACATTGGTTGTCCTGAATGTAAAGACTGAATTTTAGCATCATAGGCTGGATCAATGGCACAGGCCCCTAAAATAGCTGCCGCAATATTTTATCTGCTTTTTAGTGGAACCTCATTCTTGGCTTACTAACAATGGAGCTCAACTAAAGGATTGTTGGCTTGCTACCCAAAACAAATATTTCAACGTGATCTTTGTGAAAAGCAGATGCTGGTATAAAATTTCTCTTAATACCCCCATGTCCATTTGACAATATGAATTGTAACAGGAACTGGCGCTCCCAGATAGGCCATAGTCACATTAATAACAACAACAACAACAACAATAATAAAAGCTGGGCTTTTATTTGCAAATTATGTTTTGTTTTTACAAATGAACACAGTATACCCAACAGAACAGCACTCCATCTCACTAGTTCCCAAATGCTAAAGAAAAACCAAAGAGTGAATAAATAAAGACCAAGGGAAGAGAGAAAAGGGGAAGGGATGGGTCCATCCAGAACAGATGGAAATAATTTTTACTACTGAAACAAACATTTACCCAAATTGTTTCAAGAATAGCTTCTACTCACTGCAATTCTGTGCACATTCTTTTTGAACTTGATGGAATTCGTGCATAGAATTGGCCTGAAATTCTCTTTTGGGGCATGCTATGCACCGGCATTCTTTCTACACACTGTTCAACAGCAGCAGAGAGAATTCTGAGGGTTATAGGGGAGGAACTTACTAGCTTTGCTCTGTGATGCTATCTGTGGCTGCAGAGGGAAGACGGAAAGGGGTTCCTGTTCAAAGGACAGTACCTGGATAAAATAACCATGACTAGAATAATGTAAATTGGCTGTAAAAAGTAGGCAGGTTGAGGGAGTGGATTTTCTGTTGTATCCCTTCTCCCTCCACCATCTCAAAATCCTGCTAGAGAAAAAAAGAGACAAGTGCTTGTATTTTTCCGCCCTACTAGGCTAGAGTACGACCAGGATTCTCATGTAGGAAAATGCTGGATACGGGAGTTAAACTCAGCACTGTTGCCATGATACACAATTCCTTCGTGGCTACTTTTACAGTTGATAGTAGTGGAGTTACCCCACCCAAGTGATAACTTTTCTTTGTCGAGGAGCCCGTATAGTTTATATCAAAAGCTATATAGGTAAATTCCAGGTTTATGTTATGCATCAGGCTCTGTAAATCCAGATCTAATTTAATGGCTATTGGCTTGTGCTAAGGAAGGTTTCCATCAAAAAACGCAGCCGACCAGGCATTCTGAAGTAAAGGGGATGCCTTTCCCCCCAGAATGCATAAGATGAGTTGCTCTTGATTTGGACAGGGACCATCTCTCTCTCTCCCTCTCTGATGTGATCTATACTGGCCCTGAGACCGGATGAGAAAATGTGTGTCCAGTGTGTCCATCTGAAATCAAAAGGTTATGTTGGTTGCCAGAAGTGACATTATCTCTCCGGGTTTTTTGCTCTCCGACTCCTCTGGTAGTGATAGAGCTGGAGGTGCGCATATTGTCATTGGTGGGGTGGCTATAGCTTAAAAGCCAAGTTTGAAAGTTTTCTCATCAGCGCAACAGCCCCCCGCCCCGCACACACACGGATTTTGATTCTAATTGTTTTAAAGTAAGTGTTTCGCTCTTACGGCTGTAGCTCTGCTTTGATTTGCGTTGGAGGGGTCCGGGGTATTTTCCCCAGTTCAATCCTTGAGGTGTTTGCGACCGGTCAGGGGCCAGGGCTTGGTCCTTTGAAGTGCAATCCTATGCACGCCTATCGGGGCGTAAGCAGCATGGAACACAGTGGGATTTCCTTTAGAACAGGATTGTGCAGCGCACTTAGCCTGAGCCTCCAGCGGTTCTTTTCCGCTGTTGGTGCGGCGGAGAAATGCCCTGCATGGAGTCGGAAGATTGGGCGGGGGGGGGGGGGGGACACTGCCGTGTGTGGAGTTGGGCCTCCTCTTCCGGCCGCCCGGTGTGCTGCTTTCACTTTCGCTGTTGGTTGTTCCGATCCCGACGTGGCTGGCATCAGACAAGTAAGAAGTGCTTTCCTTCCCCATCGCTACCTCTTGGGCTAGTTTGGCAGAGGCAAACAGCCGTCTCAAATGGGCCGCCCTCCGCTGGTGCTTCTCTGGATCAAGCCGAAACTTGGCGGCAGATTGGAGGAGGAAACGGAACTGGGATGCCGTTGGGTCACTTCGGATGTTACTTCCGAGCTAGGCTGCGCTGCCTGAACTGTGCACATACCCGCTGGGATTGGGAATGCACAGGACGCCAGGCTTTTCGTTTCTGCTTGATACGATATTGGGGAGGGAAAGGATTGTGTGTTTATTTCCAAATAAATATGTCACCTCCCTAAGGAACCTGCTTTGGGAAACTTACAAAGTAGAACATGATAAAATCGTAAAACAAACTGTTAACATCTACAGGTAGCTAAAAAAACAGCCCTTAAACACATTTACTCCTGCATTTTGTGAGGGGACTATTCAAGAGCCCTCAGATCATGATAATGCAAAGAGCAGGTTTGGGCTCTGGTGTGCCCCAGCAGCTTGCTCAAGATCAGTAAGAGAAAGCAAACTATCTTCATTGATGGAAAGGGAGCTTCATTTTTGTTCTAGGAAAATACGGGCACTTTTTGGTCACTCAGGTTTCTGGGGCTGGGCCAGTTCTCATATCCCAGGGATACATTAATAGTTTTCTTCTGTGCTGGGCCTTGAAAGAGCATTTCTCACAGAGTGGGCAGGGTCCGTCACTTGTTCTGGCACTCAAAATGTCCCTCTTGTTTGCAGAGTGGCGTCAATGGCGTCTGCAGGAGCAACAGTGCAGGACCTCCTGTTAGATGCCCTGGAAGACCTTGGTCAAGAAGAATTTGAGAAACTGAAATTCAAACTGCATACCACTGCTGCTCCTGGGTGCAAGAATATCCCACTCGGACGGCTGGAGAAGGCAAAACGAGAGGAGCTGGTAGAGCTCCTGGTTGAGTTCTATGAGGACAAGGCTGTTGCCCTGATTGTGACCATTTTTGAGGACATTGGTCTCAAATACAATGCCTCAAAACTCAGTGAGGGTATGATGTGTGCATAGGTAGATGTGATATGCCCATATAATGGGTTATAAATTCAGTTTTGCTAGACAGTATCCACCCCTGGCTCTGCTTATCCTCTTGCTACATCTTTTCTGCTCCCCCCTCCCTATCAATGTTCTGTGTACCCCATGTGCACTTGGCTGAGCACCACTTTTATACTGGGCAGTAATTGGCTGGATGCATATGTGGCTGATACCTCCTTCCCTATCCAAGTAACTGCAGCTCAGACAGAGGGGGAAGAATTGACCTTTCCTCGCAGTCATCCCAGAGCTTGGCAGCTGCTTCCTTCCTTTCTCTGCCTTTCAATAAAGCTAGTTTTAACACCAGGGCTGTAAGCCATAATAAGTAAATGTGTTTAACTACACCTCTTTGATAACACAGAATGGACTTTAACTCCACATTATAGTTGATATAAGGCCTTTCACTGTTCCAAAGCTGACTATAATTCAGATTTGCCACAGAGTGTTTGGAATTTTCAGTCTGAGGGGAGAGCAGACTAAAAGTACAATAAAATATATAAATAAATATAACTAATTCTCACCATGACCTCATCTGTGGGTACTTAAGTCCAGAAACTGGAGCCATGAACAGACAAGCCAGTTCTTTGTACAAACCTGATCTTTCTCATCTTCAGGTTTGCAGAAAAGATCTGAAATCTTTTTTAAAAAAACGTGGTGGGAGTGTTAACTCCCTTCCAAAATAATAGAAGCAGCACCTGTAGTTTTAAGATATGAATGCCCTCTCAGTAGCCCACTGTGAGCATTGCTAAGTAGCCACAGCAAGTATCGCCAGCCTTGCATTCTGTAAAAGGCAGGGGGGGGGGAGCAGGGCACTTTCCAGGGCTGTTTTAGCCTTTGAGGGAGGACTCCCAAGGGCTGGGCCTGACTTGCATGACTCACTTGGGACTAGCTATTTGGTACTATTCAACAGCAGCCACCCACAAAAGGCAGTGCTGTGTAGCAGTTAGTTTTAGACTATGATCTGAGAGACTGAGGTTGGAATCCCCTCTCTGCTGTGGAAGCTTATTGGGAGACCTTGGGCTAGTTACACATTCTCAGCTTAACCTACCTCACAGGGTTGTTGTGAATATAAAATGGAGACGAGAGGAATGATGTAAGCTGATTTGGATCCCATTGTAGAGAAAGGTAGGGTATAAATAAAGTAAAATAACATAGCTGAAGCTTGGTAGTAGATAAAAGATAGGCTGGCTGGTGGGTGGGAAGGAGAAAAGGAAGCAGGAAAAGGGGGAGCCTATGGGGCTTTCAGTGAAGGGAAAGTGGAAATAATGAAGGATGCCCCCACAAATCCTTGCAGGTCCTCTGCTTGTTATGTTATATCCAGATGGCCATTAGGGTCAAGAACTCTCCATTCACAATACAAGAATGCCTAACATACTCTTTCATTTCTTTTTCAGTGGTTGGGAAGCAAGTTCAAGGTACGTGAGCACTTAACTGCAATTGTTTATCTAGAATTTAAAATAATCAGCCAGAAGCGGCAAAGGCTCAGTAATGTGTACAGTGTTGAAAGGAAGACAGTGGACAAAGCTGACTTCCAGAAAGAATGCCCGTGGCTCCCTAGCTTATTACTGCTCTTCTGTATCAGCCAAAGACTTGCAATCCTGTGCACACTTAAATGGGAGTAAGTGCTACTGACATCAGATTTCCAGGGCATGAGATTTCGAGAGTCAAAAAGTCCCCTTCCATTTCTGAATGTGTCTGAAGAAGGGAGTTTTGATTCTTGAAAACTCATACCCTGGAAATTTAGTTGGCTTTTAAGGTGCTACTGGACCCAAATCTTGAAATTAATGAGGGTTACCTCTGAGTAGGCCTGCTTAGGATTGCATTGCAAAAGCTGGAGTATTTTGTGTGTCTTCCTTGGGATAGATGGGACTCTGCTTAGGATGGTGCCGTAAACCTTGCAATGGAAGCTCCCTGACAGTGCTGCTGACTGTGATATAGCCCTTTAGGCATACACACCCCATATATGCTGAAAAGATGCAGGTTGTATGGGGAAGGTGAAGC
Source organism: Eublepharis macularius (assembly GCF_028583425.1). Classification (NCBI taxonomy): domain Eukaryota; kingdom Metazoa; phylum Chordata; class Lepidosauria; order Squamata; family Eublepharidae; genus Eublepharis; species Eublepharis macularius. The sequence goes on along the minus strand of NC_072793.1, from coordinate 94,695,879 downwards.
AGAAGAGACTAATGCTAGCCTCGCTCCAGTTACAGTGCAGGCAATCACTGTGTCTGCTTTGGAGTCATCTTGCAAATATAGGTCTTGATAGCAAAAGATTTTAGCTCAAAGATCCAGTGGTCTAAAGAGAGGGAGGACCATTAGTGGAGTGATAACTTTTTGCATGAGGCTACCATGTTACAATAGTATCACACATGATGGACCCCTTCTTTTTGCCTTGTACTAGGTTATAAAACGAAGTATGCTGAGACTGTGTTGGAAAACTACCAGCTGATTGAAGATAGGAATAGTTTGCTTGGTGAAAGCAGCCATTTAAATGCACGGTACATAGATCTGCTTATGATCAGGGACCATCGGCCTCAGAAGCAGAGAGAGCATGAGTTAACTGCTACTGGCAGGAGGCACATGGAGATCCTGGAAGAAAACACTTCTGATTACTCATCAACTACCGTTGAAAGCCTTTTTGAACCTGATGTATCTGGTGTAACTCCAAGAACAGTTGTGCTCCAGGGACCTGCAGGGATTGGCAAATCAATGACTGTGCAAAAGATCATGCTGGACTGGGCTGCTGGGGAGCTCTATCAGGGCATGTTTGACTATGTATTCTGCATCCACTGCCGAGAACTGAGCTTAACTGAAGTAGCCAAAAGCCTGGCTGACCTTATTCTAGAACAGTGTCAGGACATGTATGCTCCAGTGAAAGAGATCTTAGCTTTTCCTGAAAAACTACTTTTTATCATTGATGGCTTTGATGAGCTTTGTTTCTCCTTACAGCTTGGAGATGATCATTTCTGTGCCAGTCCTTCTTCAAAGACATCCATGGAAGATATTCTGAGTGACCTGCTCAGGAAGAAGCTGCTGCCCAAATCTTACCTGTTAATTACCACAAGGCCTGGTGCTACAGAGAGACTACAAAGATATGTGAAGTTTCCCAGATTTGCTGAAATTCTGGGATTCTCTGAAAAAGGTCGGCGTGAATATTTGTTCAAATTCTTTAAAGATGAGGGGAAAGCCAACATTGCACTGCGATTCATTGAAAATACCACCGCAGTGTCCACCATCTGCTTCATCCCCATGGTATGTTGCATCATCTGTTCTGTCATTAAAGTGGAACTGGAAACTGAGGATGAGATTGCAGACACACTGGATACCACAACCAAGGTCTTTGTACAGTTTTCTCACAGCCTCCTTAAGCATCATTCCAAGAAAAGGAAGAACTCTCTTCTGGATGAGTTCAAAAATCTTTGTTCCCTGGCACGAGTTGGCATTCTAGAACAGAAAATCCTCTTTGAAGAAGATGATCTAAAAGAACATAATTTGGCTGTGTCTGATGTTAAAGACCTGTTTCTTGACAGAAGAGCATTCCACAGGGGAATTGGACACCGCAACCTGTACAGTTTTCTCCACCTCTGCTTTCAGGAGTTTTGTGCTGCCATGTTTTATATTCTGTCAAAAGAGCAAATGGGAGCCGCAGATAATAATGAGATGGACCTGAAGAAGCTCTTATATGTATGTGAAAAGCCAGGCAATGAGCATCTAATCTTAACTGCACGCTTCGTATTTGGCCTGAGCAGCGAAAAGGTGAGAGTCTTCCTGGAGCGAGCCTTGCAGTGTAAGACATCTGACCTCGTCAAGCCTCTCTTATTGCAGAGAGCAGAAGAAGTGGCTGCTGAGGATCCTCCTCGAGAAGGTTATTGCCTGCTGAATTTTTTCCACTGTCTGTTTGAGAGCCAGGAACCAGAATTTGCAAGGCGAGTGATGCATCGTTTCCAGGCTATTAACATTTCTTTCCAAATGCTCTCAGTGTTGGACTGCAGAGTTCTAGCATTCTGTTTGCAGCACAGCACAATCCAAGATCACTCCATTGATCTAACCTTTTGCAGACTGAAGTCTCATCACATGAAAGCTTTGGCCCCAGGAATAAAAAACTGTACAGTTTTAGAGTAAGTGATTCCATCTTATTACTTTTCTAGAAGTAGCAAATACTTTGGGTACTTTGGGGTTGCAACAGGGACCCTGTAGGTCTGGCAGGGATATCTAAAGCACTACTGGGAGGACAACTACACACATTAAGCCAGGAAACAAACATGACAGATCAGAATACTCCTAACCCTGGGAGTTGTATAATCCAGAAAAACCAACCTTATGCTCATGCCTGATCTTTAGCTTCAAGCCTTGCTGCAATCCTTCTGTCTGTGCATGCCGGGAGAAGCTTGTAGGCAGACCTGGATGCCTGTTTCCCTGTTCTTGCAAGGAACTCTTTGTCCTGTTTATCTGGTCAGTCCTCCCTACTATAAGAACTACACTTGTGGCTCTGGCTTTCCATATGGGTACCAGTTTCTGCCCCTGTTCAGTGTCTCTGAGCTTCATCAGTGGTCAGGTGCTTAGCCTTTGACCCAAAGGTGGTGCACGATCAGGTAAATTTCCTTGCGGACAAACAGGAAGCAACTCTCTATCCTCCAACGACATCAGAATGGCCGACTCATGTCACCTGACTTTCTAGGTTGGGCAGATTATGGGTTGTTGTGTGAACATACCAGCTGGAACTGCTGCTGTTCCTTCCTTTAACCAGCAGCTCCAGTAGCACCGCATGTGATCCGTAAGGTTCTTGATTCAAGCCACATAGCATCTGACATCAGCGGCTGCCACCTGATCTTCCTATCACTTGTTTGGCATCTGCCAAACTATTTCTGTTTTTTTAAATTTGGAGACAAATTTCTGGGGTGACTCCATACCCAAAATGCAGACATAGAAGGCTGTTGAGGCCACTTGACACGTCACAGACGAATGCATGATGTATGGTACCATGCTTGAAGTGGCTCCATGCATCTGTTTTATTATTTATCTAGTGTTGTCCATGTGCTCGTGAGCCATCCACCCAATTGCACACCAGGAAGATGCGATTTTGCGCAAAACTCCCGGTTAACAGCGTCTTCCTGACACAATTTCGCACGAGAAGACGCTGTCTTCCGGGTCTTTTGTGCGATGTTCCGCAGGCAGGTAAGACGTGTGGAAACGGCCGGGCTTAAATTACATGCACAAAGGTACTGGCTGGATATTAGGAAAAACTTTTTCACGGTCAGTGTAGTTTAAAGGTGGAAGCAGCTGCCTAGGGAGGTGGTGATGAGCTCCCCCTCACTGGCAGTTTTCAAGAATAGGCTGGATGAATATTTATCAGGGATGCTTTAGGCTGATCCTTCACTGGGCAGGGGGTTGGACTAGAAGGTCTGTATGGCCCCTTCCAACTCTGTGATTCTGTGAATTTATGAGATGGTATTTTCTGTCCCTGGAATTAATGTCTTACTGTGTTTTTATCAACTGTAGATATGAACTGATTGTATAATGTGCCAGTCTTAATTGGAGAGGTGAATTGATTATATGATGTGTTATGTTGTAATTAACTGGGGCTGTATTGGAAATTATGCCTGGTAAGCTGAGGGTGAGGGGAAGATACTGAGGATGATTAGGATCAAAAGTGGGTTCAGATTGGATATATTAGTTTGTTGATACTGCCATGTATTAAATGAGGGGGTGGAGAGTGGGGAGGTTCAGGGGTGTGACAGTGGAGACTGGGATGGGACTGAGGATCCCAGTGCTCTGGGGTCGAGGGAGGTATGGGGGTGGGATGTGGGGCTGGAAAGGAAGGCCATGGAGACGAGGTAGGGCTTGGTGTCCTTCCAACCTGCGTCCCATCCCGAAGCATGCTGGTTGTGGGGCTAGGAGGATAAAATGCCTCCCTCCAGCACTGTTATTTATTTATTTATTTATTTATTGTTTTCGTTTTTTATTCCACTCTCCTTGCACAAGCAGGCTCAGGGCAGATTATATAATAAGACCAAAACGCTGCAAGATTATATTGCAGCAAAAAATGTGGATCTGGTATGCATGACTGAGACCTGGGTGAGGGATGGTGAAACAGTTGCCTTGAAAGAACTGGCCCTCCCGGGTTTCTTGGTCCTTCACCAGTCCCAGACAACTTCTTATATTTGTCTGAAGTTCTGAATGAACTGCTGAGAGTTTTTTTCCCCTCCCTCCATAGGTTTGGAAGCAACAGACTTGGAAACTCAGGAGCAAATGTTCTCTGTACCATTCTGAAGAAATTAGATTGTAATGTGAATACCCTGAAGTGAGTAATATAGGAACTGGGTCTGCATGTGCAGTCTTCCTAGTCTTAATGTTCAGCTTTTTGGACTGTTGTATCCTACTCTATTTGGGAGCACTGAACATGGATTGGAGGGGCCTGGCTGGCAGCAAGAGGGAAACCTGTGGCAGGCAGTGGTCAGCAGGAAGAAGTAGCTGGGTGCTGGTGTGGAGAGCAGGCGAGCAGTGGTTCAGCAAAGACTGGAGTGGGAGCAAGACCATCAGAACCAGGGGCAGTTCCAAGGCAGGGCATGATGAACTTTAAGATGCAGAGCTCAGTTGAACATTTATATCCTATATCCTGAGAGCAGGCCTTGGCAACTGCTTGAGTCTTTCCCTTCAGTGGCGTGGGGGACCAGTCTTTGGAATGGAGCCTTGTATGCTTACATTACTCGGTCTCCTGATGTGCCTTCTGGAATCTACGGTGCTAATTCATGAAGAATCTTTGGCACTGATCATGCTGATTTATCAGTTCAAGCTGCCCAGTCAGCTAGCTCTACTCCAAACCCACTATTTTCCACTGTTGACTGAGTCCATGGACTGTCCTCACGTTGGGAATTTGGGGCACGTTGCTCCTCTGGATCTGTATTGCTGTGAGCCTTTGACTTCTTACATGGGGATGGAGTCATGATAACCAGTAGCTGGGGTGGGTCACTTTTCTATAGAGAGCCTCATTTTACTTTCCTCCCAAGATCCTGGTGAAAATAATCCCGTGCAGAGTGTTTCCAGTACTTTTTGCCATTGTTTATACTAACCATAGTCCTAATCTGTAACAGAAAGGAGCACCGTGTTTCTGTTAGGATATCACCCACCAGAAAGAGGCCTATTTCAGTGGCCTATTTGCTTGAAAGTGGCCATTAATTAAATGGCAATTTTCTGAAGACATTGATAGCCCAGAAGTTAGTCCCCCACCTTGACATGGCTGATCTGGTCATCTAGATCCATGCCATGGTAACATTGAGACTTGGCTACTGAAATGCACTGTACATTGGTCTCCCCTCTAAGTTAAATCAGAGACTCCAGTTGGTGCAGAACGCTGCAGCTCAGCTATTATCGTGAGCTAGAGAATCATAAATATTACTCCCATTCTACAGTCACTCCATTGGCTTCCTCTCTCTTACTGAGCCCAAATCTAGGTATTGGCTATCACCTACGAAGCTCTCCATGGCCTTGGTCCGTTGTATCTATGAAAACTGCCTCTCTGTATATTCCACCACAGCAATTTTGCTAATCTGAAAAGAGCTTTTTGCAGGTACCATCCTTCACATGGCCAAAATCAACAGTTGCCCGTACATGGGCATTCTCAATGGTGCCCCCCCCACTCTATGGAATGCTCTACCTCAGGAGGTTAGGAAAGCACCCAGTTTCCTGGCCTTCTGTAAATGATGCAAAACCAGATTGTTCAAGAGATCTTTTTGCTCAGCTGGGAGGGCTGTACTGTAAGAAATTGACCTCAAGAGATCCATCAGTAAAGGGATAAAGAGGGGCCAAAGACTTCACTACTATTTCTGTAAACACTGAGGGACCGTAGAGTTCACTATTATTGCGGTAAACAGTGAGGGGCTGTAGACTTCACTACTATTAATATAAGTCAAGATGGGTAGCCGTGTTAGTCTGTTTGTAGCAGTAGAAAAGAGCAAGAGTCCAGTAGCATGTGTAAGACTAACAAAATTTGTGGTAGGGTATGAGCTTTCATGAGCCACAGCTCACTTCTTCAGATACCAAGAAGAAGTGAGCTTTGGTTCATGAAAGCTCATATCCTACCACAAATTGTGTTAGTCTTGTAGGCGCTACAGGACTCTTGCTCTTTTCTATTACTATAAGTATGATCTTACTGAGTAGTTCCTATGTTGTTTAATATATCAGTCATGGAATTTGTCTATGCTTGCTCTCTCTCTCTCTCTCTCTCTCTCTTTCTTTCTCTTGCAAATTGCATATATATACCTATTACATGTATATTGAAATGTGATATTGATTGTACTGACTCACACCATGTAATCCGCCTTGAGTCTCAGTGGGAAGGATGGACACATTCGGTGCATAACAGTAATGGAGCTAGCAATGCCCAAATGCAGTAACAGTTTATGCACCTTTCTGTATGGCCAGTGTCAGTTGGCCCAGTGAGTCTCAAAAACTGGGCCATGTTGTACATGAAACATATCCCATGGCCTATGAATTGAGCTGAGAGTAGATTCTACAGTAGAATTCTGTACAGTCATTTGATTGTGTTGTTACCACGGCATTGAAGAAAAGATGAAAGTGCTTAGACCAAGTCTATGACCTGTTTGCAATTGTGTCTTCTCTTAGTCTTGGTGAGAACTACCTCACACATGCTTGTGCCCAAGAACTTTGTGCTACTCTGAACACCAGCCACACACTCATCAGCCTGAGCCTTAATGATAACTCCTTCACAGACTCAGCTGTGCCCTTCATCCTACACCTCATGAAGACTTGCACAAGCCTGTCTATTTTATGGTGAGTATTGGAAAGGATGGGAATGAGAATTTACCCTGCATTAAAAGGAAAAGGAGAATATCATCCTATCACAGAAGCTCATTAAACCAAAATGACTAGAGGACTGGGCATTTGGCAGGCGTGATGAGAGAATGGCAAAAAGTAACAAGCACAATTTTACTGAGCAAACCTACCTTACAGCTTGGCCAGTAACCATATCTACACATACCAAAATAATAAGCATGCATGTATACCCAGATATCACAAATCCTTATCCAGATATAAAGATAAATATGAAAGCAGGGGGCAAGTCATCATTACAAATGTAAATATTCAGGAATAAAACTAGTGGGTGGATACCTTATGAAGACAGAAACTGAAATTATATGGTCATTAGAACATCCCATCTGGTCCAGTATGCTTTGTTGTGAACAATTTGTTGTGAAGTCTCTCTTATTCTACTCAGCTCTGGGTCTAATCTAGAGACATGTTGTGCTGAAGGCATCCAGTTCAGCCAGATTTGCTCTTGGCCAGTAGAAGTTATGGCATACCTTCACTAAGGCCAGTGAAAGCGTGACAGAGGAGAAAATATATCCACTGTGTAGCCAAACAGTGCAGAAACTTTAAACATGGGTCAAAATCAGGGGCCTCTCTTAAAGGGGCAATAAGACTAGAAGAAACAAGGATTTGAGAGAAGGCAGGGGAAATGGGAAGGAAAAGGGTTCTTTGTGCAAAATACACATATATCGCATGGGATGTGTATATAAATGGCCAAATGTTTCTGCACAATGACTGGAAGCACAGTGATTAGGACATGATTGAGCCCTGCTTCCAGGTTTATTGCAGTGAGATCCTATGGTTTAAATAAATGTACTGTTTACAATTTATGGCGCTGTATGTATGTTTTCCCATTTAAAGTCCGTTATTCCCAAATTTGAAAATTGTGGACTGAATCAGTTCTAAGAGGCAGTTACTGATACAATTGGATGTAGTGCTGGTTAAAAATTTTGTGATATGTATAGTGACGGTTTCATTTGTGCTGATTCCTCCAGCCTTCTCCCCAGTGCTACATATGCTTTTCATACAAGACAGGTTTCCTACTTGGAAGTGATTTTCATGTAGTAAATTACATGCATGCAACCTGCAAGTAGATTGTTGTATGTGATTAACCCAAGAGTGCAACTTGCAGTAAGATTTATACATGTTGCACACTGTTTCTTAGATAGAAGTGATTTCTGTATAGGAATTTGGTCACATTTTAGAACGAAGCTACAAGAAATGAATTACATGAGGATGCGCACGTGAAGGGAGTCGCAGTGTTTTAAAAGGGATCGAAACGCTTTGTCAATATCTTCTGTCTACAGAGCCAGCAAAGAGAGCTCGTTTGCTAATTTCCTCTTTGCCTCCTGAAGGCTCTGTTAGTTTCACTTCCCCTTCTAGGAGGCAAAGAGGAAACCCTCTGAGGAGATCCTCATGTAATTTGTCTCTTGTAGCTTAGCTCTCAGACAGCCCCCGGATCGGCAGTTCCAGTCTCCTTAGGCACATGCCTACTGTCTCTGTATTTCATTAAAAGAAACCATACTTCATTTAATTAGCTTTTAATTGTTCCCCTTAAATCAATTGAACCTTTCTCTGTGCGCTGCTCATTGCCATAAAGGACAGAGAGGTTGAGGCTGGCATGGCACTTTCTCCTCCAGGAACTCTTTTTTATCTCCCACTTTTCTTTTCCCCCCTTCTAGTTTGAATGGAAATGGATTTGATGACAAAGGAAGAAAACACCTGAAACAGCAAGCGAAAAAAATTGTGTCTGAACGTCCATTTTGGTTGTGGCTATGATGCATTTTCTTTAGACTACTCAAAAAGAGCCCTAGCACTCAAAGTAACTATACTATTAGAATTTGATGGAGTTGCTTAGTAGAAAAGAATTGAGTAGTAGCAAAAGCTGGATATTTTGAAAAGCAGAGACACAGGTTAAAGATTATATGAGAGCTTGCTGAGTGGCTTTGGGCCAGTCACTCTCAGTTGTTGTGAGGACAAAATGGAAGCAGGAGGAATGGTGCTACAAGCTAATTTGGATCAGAAAGATATACTTTAGAATTCTGTTCTGAGATCCTCATTGAAGCATTATTCATCTTGATGGGATTTCTTAAAATGTTTATTAATGCATATAGATAAATGTAACAATACAATAAAACAATCATCTGAACAAACTAACCCACCCCTCCTATTGCTCATTCAAACAATAAAAATAACATGCTCACTTTTATACTACCAGTACAGTTGTTTGTCAATCAATGAACACATAATGCATCTGTACAGGAAATAAAATTGTAAAATACCACAGTAACAACAAAAAAGCATGCACTTGACTAAAAGAATTAAAATCACTAATGTGCTCCTGCCAAATTTAAAGGGAGCAATTCTAAGCAGATCTGCTCAGAAGTAAATTCCATGTTGTTCAATTGGACCTACTCCCAGGAAAATGTCCTTAGGATTGCAGCCCTTATCACATTGATTCAGCAGAAGAATTAAGCACGTATTTCAAGTGCTTAACTTTAACTGGGGTCTTTTTATATCTGTGCATAGTGGTTACAATGTCAGACTAGGATCTAGGAGACCCAGGTTCAAGTCCCACCCAGTCATGGAAGCTTGCTAGATGGTCTTGGGTCAGTCCCACACTCTCAGCCTAACTTACCCCACAGGGTTGTTGTGAGAATAGAATGGAGAATGGTGGAGAAATTTGGAGGTATAAATGAAGTAAATAAATAAATAAAAGGAAACTCCCACCACCAACAAAAAGGTTTGCATTGCCTCCTGAACACTGCAAGGCCTGAACCCAGATGGGCATCAAGAGGAAGGAGATCCATAGTATTAGAACTATTGCTGAGCATGCCTCTTCGTGTGACCTTGATGTTCTGTCCTGGCACATAGATGATACTTCACTAGCAAGTCTTTGTAATTCTTCCGAAAACATTAAATAGAAAATGACTGCGAAGCAGATGTATGTTTACCCAGAAACTCTGGTTCTCAGAAACTGTTAAGTGATGATAGAAATTAAAAACAAATATCTGTTACATAAGAAAGGGACCAGATGGGCTTCTGGAATGTAATGAATATGCTCAGGGGACTGGTAAAACACAGAAACAGCTTGAGAAGATGGTTTTATTACAGGACTAGACAATAAAAATGTGAATCCTCATTTGGATTGAAGTTATAGCTTTAAGAAATTAATTTCTGGTATCCAACAGTATTCCATAGATGGATCAATCATTCTTTCATGCTTGTGAGTTATGAAACAAATTATTGGGTTTCTGTGGGCCACCTAATACAAGAAGATTTGTTTGTTCAATAGTAGAGCATGTTCTGTGCATATTTAAGGTTTCATGTTAAAATCCTGGCACTTCTAAAGGAGTATTATTGTTGTTGGATCTATATTCTCTCATATGCACTGGGAGGCAAACCTTTTCTTACCCACAGACAGGCCCCAACCTTAAACATCTCACTCACAACAATGCGCTTCCCAACATGGACACAAACTCTGGGACCAGGGCCTGCAATAAACCAACTCTGTCCCCATATTCACCCCAACAACACCATCACTGGACCTAACATTACCAGCTTTACCATCTCAAGTTCATTCCTTGTTCATCTTACAACCTTGTGTATGCCATTAAGTGTCAGCAATGCCCTTCAACTCTTTATATTGGACAGATTAGTCCTTTTGCAAAAGAATATGAAAAATCACAACTTTCAAAAAACAGCGGGAGAACATTTTAATTTGCCAGGACATTCCATTGCTGATCGAAGAGTAGCAGTTCTCAAACAGAGAAATTCAAAGCAAAATTACAATTTGGAACAATGAACCCTATAGGGATGAATTGGGACATAGGATTTTTCTCACACCACAGATGCTAATTTTCTGCACTTCGCATCCATGCTCTATCAGGCTAATTACAGAATGTACTAGAGCTAACTTCTTGACAATACAATACTCCTCTCACCCTCTGCGTGGATTATAAATACTCATACCTTTTTCCGCTCCTTCTATCTGATGAAGGGAGCTGTGACTCTCAGAAGCTCATACCTTGGAAATCTAATTGGACCCAGTGTTACTCGTCTACTGCAGACCAATATGGCTGCCCACCTAAAACTGTTCAGCCTTAGAAGTTTTTGGTTGCTTTAGGAGCAGGATATTTTCATGGCCTCCGAGTTGAGGTGCAAGGGGCAGTCAAAGGGAAAAAAGAAACTTCTTGAAAAACAAATGAAACAAAGTACATAAATTCTAAAGTCTATAATAATAAAAATAGGTATATTGTGAAATACACAGGCTGGTTTTCATTATGGTTTTTGACTCAGCTAAGGTAAGGGAGTCAGTGTGGCTTCTCCATTTTTAAAGATTGCAAAGGTGGATTTTCACACCCCTTTCATTTCATGAAGTGATCTAGTCTTCATTCAAACCTGCAAGTTACTTGAATCCAGCATGACTTGAACCTTGAAGACAGAGTTCCATAACAATCTTTTCAATTATGATTTTTTTAAAAATAGAGTACTGCTAGCACTTCGTAATTAAAGGTTTACAAGTATTGCTTGCACCAGGTATATGTGATCGTTGGTGTTTTAAATTATGTTAGAGTAGAGATAGCATGATATGAAGCTTGACTGGTGTGGTCACTATCCTAGCTACCACCTGACAGTCTGAACCCATGTGGTATCTAAATGCAGCTATTTAACTATGTGTGAGGAAAGTTACCACAGCCTAATTAATGTTGCTGCCTGCTACAGTTATGATGGCATTGATGTTCTTCCTCCTGGTACTACTTAGGTTATGTTTTAGAAATGCCTTTCCCTCTCTAGGATTTCACATGTGACATGGGAAACAGAATAAACAAAACAAAACATAAAGTAACTTTTATTCATGGCCTAGGATGGGGAATAAGGATGTTCAGAAAAGAAACTGTTTACAAGTGTAACTTACAGCACTTGCTGGGTTCATTCAGTTATAACATTTCAATTGATAGTTACTTAGTGCAAAATGCAGTTATCAGCCAAGCTTTTAAAACTCTTGAGATGAATGTTTGGCTTTTCCACATCTTTAGCAATCGCACAGTATAAGTGTGAGCTCCTCTTGGATTCAAGCTACAAGTGATGCCTGACACAAGAACACGTGTCAGTTTCCTGAAAGTTTTCATGGGAAGTGTAGGCATCTGTTTGACTGACAAGCTCTCAGAACTGTGTGAGAAGGAGCGGACGTTTAAATCTCCAGAGCCGGACTGCAGCATGCAGGTGGTGGCCAGGGCGAGCTGGGGTAGTGTGGGCTGGAAGGCCAGCCAGGAGATGGGACCACTGCCTGTGCTGGACCGCATGCCCACTCCCTGGCTTTCTGGCTGGGTGCCAAGGCAGCAAGGCGGCAGGCCACAGCCCAGCTGGAACCACACGCGCCCACTCCCTGAGCACTTGCCCCAATGGTAAAGCTTTATGGATTTTTTTTCTCTGGCTCCTCCCCTTATATCTGACTCCTGCAGCATTCCAGGTGTCCTTAGCTTTTAGATGTACTGTGTACACACACACACACCAAGCAGACATACAGGAGACTTGTGATTGTGATTGACAGAAAGGGGCAGCAACTTTGCCCATCCAAGACAGTATATTATTCAATATATGTTTGATTGTTGCCAGTGTTATAAAAAGTATAAAGAGTATATGATCCTGTATTCACATTGTTATAACAACTGTTTAAATAGATCTTGTGAGGCTGTAGAACTAACTGATATGAGTCCGCTGTGGTCCTAAACTGAGATGACTCAAGACCAACATTACTCCTTTGTGCTTCTCCCTGGAGTAACTGGGAAGGCTGCCCAGTTGTAACCTGCCTAGTGCCACTTATCATTGTGGAGCCCATGTTGTTAAGTTTAGTCACCAGCAGGGTTAGATGGTCAAGCTTAGAGAGCACTGGGTTTAGTTGTTCAAAAATCAGATTGAGGGGAACATCTGGGATTTCTTATCTACTCTGGCACTCCATTTTCCTAATTCCCACCTTGTTCTGTGTGGCAATTTTAATACCAGAATAGGCCCTGGTGCTTCTGAATCCTTGCCTAGTTGTAAATAATCAGGTTGCTGAGCAATCATGTTTTTTTGGATTGATCATCACAGGATCTGATCTTGAGTAAATCAAGCTTAAGATTGTTAGAACTGCTGTCTTTTCATCAGCTATATATCCTTCACAGTACCATGTTTGACAGCTCTGGTGGTACATTTACATTCCTTTCTATCTGGGGAGCTGGTACAATTGACTATATAGCAATTTCATCTTTGCTCCTAGGCCATACTCTGAGTTTTGAGGGTGGTAATAGAACAGAGTATTCACATTGTGCATTGTTTTTCAATTGTATTATCACATGCGTAATTCATTCTATGGTCTCTTTTATATGATCCAAGGTGTATTTTATCTGTCTATTACCTCTAATACTTTTGTACTTTCTTTTGTTAGTTCAGTCAGAACCACATGGAAATCCTGAAATGGGCCCAAGTTTGAAACACTGCTGCACAAAGTGGTGCCCATGGTGTATCTCAAATATTGGGTGGAAAAGTTAAAATTACAGGGACTAATGGGTCTTAAATACCAAAAAGAAAAACATGTTTAGTTTAAATAGAATGCTGGGACCCAATGTTTCATAAGCTCAACAATTCCCTTTTATCAGCTAGCCAGGCAGAAATGCCTTTGGGGCCATTTTTGCCACAGTATCTAAGTGGCCAAAATAGCTCATGGCTCTAGCCAGTTCTCAGCACTTCTAAAAAAAAATCAAATGGATGGATGCTGTTATTCAAAAGGGTATTTTAGCGATTCAGCCTTCATATCTTTTCTAGTCAGATGCTCACTAAACAGTATTTATTTATTTATTTATTTATTTTGTTCGATTTATAGCCCATCTTCCCCGCAAGTAGGTATGTATGTGGAAACACAGGCTATTGCTGAGGATGTGAGCAAGTGCCAGTTCCAGCTTTCACTTCCCTGTTCCCAGCTGAATTTTCTGCATCTGCTTTCTCCAGTTCTCCTATCTTCCAAGTCTCAGTTCCTTGGTTCCCTTTTCAGAGTCTCTTAACACACAGGGCCATTTTACTCAGGTCCCTGCTTAGACACTCTGCTCCCTTTCTTCTTCAACCATGCCTGCTCCAGTTTGAACCTGTGTCATTGCAGTGGAAGAGGGAGGTTTAACCCTTTTACCCTATGTCTTTTTTTCCAGAATACAGCTTCTCTATCTTCTACTTCCGATTATGTAATCTATTTGGTTCCTGTATTGGCCATCCAGAGATTTCCACATATAAAATTATCCATTAGGTTGCTTGAAGCATGCGTTTGCAATGAACAAGTTGTTGGCTTCATAAAATTCTATGAGTTGCTCTCCTGCTTCATTTCGTAGACCTAGTCCACATTTTCCGACAGTGTTTGATTCCGTCTCCTACTTTTACATTCCAGTCACCTATGATTATCAGCATATTTTGTTTAGGTGTACAATCAATTTCATCTTGGACACTTGCATAAAAACATTCAATTTCTTCCTCTTCAGCATCTGTAACTGAGGCATAAACTTTAATGATAGTTATGTTGATAGGTCTTCCATGAAGTCTGATTGATAGTATCAGTCAGACTTTGCATTATAACTCTTGATTGCTTTTGCTACATCTCACCTCACTATTAGAGCAACACCATTTCTTCTGAGTTTGTCATTTCGAGTCCACCCAGGATTACAATGTTTAAAGTTCCATTTCTCGTTTTACAATTTTAAGCTTATGGTGATTCATACTTTTCCTGTTCCATGTTCCTATTACGTGTGTTGAACGGCTTTGGACATCCCTTTTGCATCTATTCACATCAGCAACTGGACATCCTTTCAACTTTAATTCAGTCCCATCATTAAGCACAGTGCTGTTTATACTTGTCCTCTGCTCTTCCCCAGCACCAAATTGAGTGCCATCCAACTGTCTTCCAGCACTATTTCTGGTCCTGTCTTCCAGCACTATATCTTCTTTCATTTTGGATTGTCTCATCATAGAGTTTTCAAAGAAAGAGATTAGCAGAAGTGGTTTACCATCACCTTCTTCAACGCAGTACTAACCAGGGTTAGCTGAAGTGACACTGTCATTGTTTGTGAAAGATCCTCCACCAGTGCCACTTTCCGCTAGTGCTGCTGCCCAGTAGCTAGCCTTCAGGGATTCCTCCATCCCATCACCACTGGAACTGTCAGTTCTCTTCTGCTGATGTGACCATTGATTCCTGGAGGGGGTGGAAGCATCTTAGTCTGGTGTCTCAGATTTGGCCATCTTACATTGAATGACTCTGTTAGGAGTTTAAACTCTTGTCTGAGTCTGTGCTCCTGAAGGTATTGCTCTCAGCTTTACTGACACACTCAAATCTACTCACCAGATTTAAGTATCCAATAGGGGGGAGGAAATGCTGATATTAACCTTTAAAGCCCTGTATGGCTTGGGACCAACATCCCTAGTTACTCTGCCTAGAATGTAGATCAATGAAACTCTCGACTAGGACTGCAAATAAGGCAAAGAAAAAAATGTCCTGACTCTTTAAAAGATGCTTAATGGGATATTGTTTACCAAGTGATGTTATTTATCTCTGCGCTATGAAAAGCTTCATCTGCCCATTACCACATATGAAAGGGGCAAGCCATTTTACCTCCAGGTTGTTGGCAACCCTCTTCAGCTTTGCTTTGATTCCTCTCCTGCCCAGCCAGATAAAATGGTCAAGAGTCAGTTTATCATGCCTTAAATGCCATTTGCCAGCTTTTGCAAGCTGAATAGAGGCACGCTTAAAGATTATATTGGACAAAAATTTATATAGAAGTTACAGACAAATTGCTCTATGTGCTTCCATCATCTTATCCATATGTGTAACAGCTATTTGAAGTATGATTGTCATGTTCACTTAGTTCAGATGCAAATGCTAAGTTGTATTTACTTTATTGAGGGGGACTGAGGCTCAGAGAAAGTATCTAGTCCAAAGCAACACAATAAATCCAAGCAGAGGTGGAAATAGAATTTAAACTTTCCAAGTCTAAGTGCACTAAACAACATTGCCTGCTATTCCAGTCTTTAGCATTTTGTTTTCACAACACCTCACAGATTTAGATCACTCAGGCACCATTTATAAGAGCAGCAACATGGGAGTGTATTTCTGGGGCTTAATCTTGCTGCACTGCTTTTAAAGTACAATTTTGGTGGATCCAGTCACGTGTGATTGTCATTGCAGTATCTGTATGTTTCCCCAATAGGGTAAATTGTAGCCCCATGGAACAGTTTCAGATTGGGGAAATGGTGCCTCATGCCATGGTCCCAATCCAAACCAAGCCCCCATGTACCTGCGGTTTAAAGAGAAGAAATGCTGAGAGTTCTATTCATGGAACCCCAGCATCAGGTCTGCTTTGGCCCTAATACTGCCATTGCTCTTTCTTCTGCAATGCTTTCCCCTTATGCCAGGGACACTTTTCTCTAGTTATCAACTATTTTTTTCTTCATGCTTCATAGGTGTTAAATAGCTTGATATAACTGGGGCGTGGTCACTGTATTTTTCTTGATTAGATTTTAATTTTACATAATTTTGTACCCTATTGCCAGACATTATGGATCCAGCAATCCAGTTGTGTTAAGCACTTTCAAGTCCCATTTTATTTTAACATGTGCTTTTCACTAACTCATTTAACTTGGTGACAATTATTACTATTGTCAGCAGCAGAATAGCAGGAGTGTCCAAATTGCTATGTGGCAATTATTTTCATATGGACGCATCCCAGGAGCAGAGTGAGAATAAAATGCTCATCTGAACACTCTCCATCATGGCTGCCAACAGCAATCCCAAGAGCATCCCACTTCCTCCTGCACCTATTCTAACTTTTCCTGTCTTCCAATTGTAAATGACAGAGTGATGGAGGGTTTTTTTCCCCTTTCAAGAGAAAGGAGATGGGGAAGATGGCAAAGGAGAGGTCAGGTTTTGCAGCTGAACAAATCTTTAACTAATCTCTGCCTGAGAGCAGAAGTTGAAAATATGGTGGATTGCAAAATCTCATACAAATTGGAGAAGAATGTGAATCTATAAATCAACATACAATTTTGGCTAAAAGACACTCTCTGGTGGTTTGTGGGTTGGACTGGCTGACATTCATCCATTCATCTGCAATCTTTTGCCTGGCAATAATGTCTACAGAGAGGCTCTCAAGCCTCACAAACATTTTAATTGGTTTCATATTGATTGAATTATCTCGTTATATAAAGCAAGTAGAAGTCTTCGGAATTCTAGAGTGCTGAATCGGACACTTGCACAGTTTGCATTATCAAGGTCAGTACAAGTTGCCTTTATGTTCTTGCAGGAAAAAAACTTAGTATTTTTCAGATAAAAATATGATGTTTGCAAAAGTTCTAGAAGGTTCACTTGCCTATTACTCATAACAGGAATAGCATATGGTGAATATAGGGCACAGTAGTACTTGGTGGAGGGAGAGAAGCATATAGCCCGATCGCATCAGATTTTGGAAGCTAAGCAGTGTTAGTCCTTGGATGGGTGACCACCAAGGAAGACTCTGCAGAGGAAGGCAATGGCAAACAACCTCTGCTTCTCACTTGTGTTGAAAGCCTCATGCTGGGTTGCCCTAACTCGGCTGTGACTTGATGGTACATACATACATATGTAGGGCTCAGTGGAGACAGATAGAGCTGTTGTATAATATGCTATTTACCACATCTTAGAGAAATAGTTTTCATAAGCTCTGAGTCTGTCTCAGCATCTTTGTAATGCTTTTACAGTGCAATCCTATGCAAAGTTATTCTAGTCTAAGCCCTTTGAAATCAATGGGCTTAGTCTGGAGTAACTCTGCATAGGATTCAAGAGGTCAAAACTCCTCTCCTCCCATCTCTGAAGCAGCAGTCCTCCTTAAAGGAGCCTTGGAGGAGCGTATTGGGCTCAGAAGCATTGCTGTTTTAAAATCTTGGGTGAAACTATTGTGGTGGTGAATTTTCTCATGTAGCTTCAAGAAATTTGGTGAATCTTTTTTGGGTTGTAGTAGCCGCAGTTCTAGATCTACCAAAAAGAACCCCACATACAGTGAAGAAGAAACTGCCATTTAGAATTCCTTAAACATTTAGATTTTTTAATTTAATTTTATTGTATTGATGTCTTTGTTTACATAGTCATACACAGTCACTTCCATTACATTAACATAATCCTACATCAATACAACCTTTTCCCCTTTTTGTTACCCCCCCCTCCCGTAAGTGACCAATTGGCAAATAATACTTTATACTTGCAACCATAAGCACACCCTTTGGATTTTGTCAAATGTATCTTTGCTGGCCCCGCCTTCCCTTACCCAATTTATATACCCAAGCCATTTCTTCCTTATCTCTAATATATTATCCTCCCATGTCTTTTCTTGTTTTAATATGGCCAGAATGTCTGATTGGATCATTTGATATAGATACAGATTCCGTCTACCCATAGTCCACTTTGCCGCATCCTTCCAGCCATAAGCTATGACTGCATGTGCAGCAATGATCATTATTTTAAACAACTCCTGTTTAGAATTATCTACTTTATTATTCCCCAGAACTCCCATAAACAATACCTTCCCTGTCAATTCTAATTTAACTTTACATAAATCCTCCATCTTTTCCAGAACCATTTGCCAAAATTCAGTTACTTTAGGACATTCCCACCAAAGATGAACATAATATCCCTTTATCTTCTTGCAATGCCAACAATTTGAATTCATTCCCTTAATCATATAGGACAATTGGGAAGGTGTCCTATACCATTTCAATATTAATTTCATCTCCAGTTCTCTAATTTTTTCTATTTTTATTTCCAATATTCCTTTCATTAGTCTATCTATCTCCTGTACTGTCAAATTCACCTCTCTTTCCCACTTAGTTTGTATTATCCCAGTCATATAATCTTTGTCTTTATTCATTAAGTTGTATATCTTCCTTGCAATACTCTTCTTACTACCCTCTTTAATACAATATATTTTTTTGAGCAGAGTATCCTCCTTATTTAGTATTCTACAATGCCTTCTCTGTTTCAAAATATTATATAAAGCTATGATCCTTAGCCAATATTGTTCTCCCACTTTCCCTAATACTTCTTGTACTGGTATCAATATCCCCTGAGTATTGTATAAATCCTTCACTCTGAAAAAACCCTTTTCCTTTAACTTCTTCTAGAATGTTTTCTCAACATTTTTAAATTCCTCACTTAAGGATTCTAGTGGGGTCCATTTGGAAAGTCTTGGCATCCAATTAGTTTGCAGTTTCCCCCAGACTTTTAATGCTGTTTGTCTTGGGCCTATTGTATTTTTAATTTCATTCTTCACCTTCTGTGTAAATATTCCAAATTTGCCTGCTCCTCTATTCATAGTGTCCTCCCATCTCACCCATTTTTCCAAGCCTTTTCCATCAATTTCCATCAACATCCTTATTTGGAACGCTTCATAATAGCTTTCTAATTGTGGCATACCCCATCCTAAATCTTCTTGTGGTGAGTATATCACCTTTCTCAAAATTCTAGCTTTTTTCTTCCCAAACACCCAATTTTTTATTTCTTGATCCCATGTAACTAATTGCTTTTTGGGGATCCACTCTGGTAGTACCTGAAATAGGTATAACATCTTAGGAATTATAAACATTTTAATTGCCCTTATCTTTCCTAAAATATTTAAATATCTTTTACTCCAGTGGTTTAAATTTCTTTGTATCTTTCTCCATATTATTTTATAATTTGTCCCCACCAAATTTTTAATATTCTTTATTATTATTATTCCCAAATATTTTAATCTCTTAATTCCTAATTTCATACTTGTTAATTTTGCTATTTCTTTTTGTTCCTTCGAATCTTTCTAAACATTATTTCTGATTTCTTAATGTTTATCCCTAAACCTGAATATGCTTTAAAATCCTCTAAAATTATCATTAATTCTCTCAAAGCTTCCAGAGGGTTCCCTAACACTAATAATATGTCGTGTGCATATAAATTTAGTTTAATTTCCTCCTTCCCTACCCTGTACCCTTTAATTCTAATACTGTTCCTAATTCTATCAGCTAAGGGCCCCATAGTTAAAACAAACAACACTGGGGATAGAGGACATCCCTGTTTCACTCCTCTCTGTATCAGTACTTCCTTAGTATGATCATCATTAACTTTAATCATAGCTTTCCCTTCCCTATAAATTTCCTTTAATGCATTCAAAAAGGGGCCTTCAAAACCATATTTATTTAGTACTTGAAATAAATACCCATGATTTAACGTATCAAATGTCTTATAAACATCCAATTTCAAAAGGGCAAACCTTCCCTCAGTTTTTCCATGATATAAAGTATTAATCACGTTCCTTATAGGGTGACCAATATATCTCCCTTATATATCTTCCTTAAACATTTAGAAGACCTTAATTACCGCCCCCACCCCATTGGCTAAGATTATAAGCCTATCTACTAGGAAGTAATTTGTATTACAAAACTCTGTGCGATTATTCCCAAAGTTGGCATTTAGTTTCAGGGCAGGGTGTAGGGGGACAGCCCAAAATATCTAGCAGGTTTTGGTGGGTTTGTAGTTATCGCTCAGTACAAAAACTGCCTATTTACAACTTTTAAAAAATGCTGACGAGGAACAGGTCAGAAAAACAGCCTTACCTCTTGCTTGTAGCACTTTGCTCAAAAGCAGGAAGACTGGCCAGAATGGAATGTGGGTATTTTGGTTCTGGCTGGGCAGTTGACATCTCTTCCTGCTTCTGAGGATTGGGCAGCTAGTGTTTTAGCACTAAGAAGATTGGAAACTGAGAAATATTTTCATCACTGATGCAAAGCAACCCTTCCTATCCCCTTTGATCTGTAAAATTTATTAATACTGCCAGATGTGCTTTTGTTTCATTCTATGTTCTTCTGACATTTTTCATGGCAGACTGGATTTCTGCAAAGGAAAAGCTGCTTTCTGGCTCCTCCCCTAACATGAATAAAATTATTGTTTATGAACATGAAAACTTTACAGGACTCCACAGAGAATTTACTTCAGATGTTCCTGATCTACACAGTGTGGACTTTGGGGATTGCATTTCCTCCCTTAAGGTGATTGGACAACCATGGCTAGTCTTCAGTGATGCAGAATACAAAGGCCTGGTCCACGCCTATGAAGAAGGGGAATATAAGAGCATCAGCTTAAATGACAGTATTTCATCTCTCCAGCTAGTAAGTGAAGATCTGGATCACCCTCAGATTACACTTTTTGAAAAACCAAACTTTGAAGGAACAAGCAAAATAATAACAGAGGAAACCAACCTGATTTATGGGTATTTCAATGATAAGGCAGCTTCCCACATTGTCCAGAAAGGCGTCTGGATCTTGTATGAACATGGAAATAGAAGGGGGTCGCAATATATTGCTCGGGAAGGAAACAAACTTTCTAATTATGATCCTATGTTTCATTTTAATAAGAAATGTTCCTATGTATATCCCCTTAAAGGTGGTCAGGCCATAGTCACTTCCAACATCTTATGGGATCACAAGAAAGTGGAGAGTGAGAGAGATATAGTGATTGATGAGATAAATGGTGTCAATGATACAAATTTTGAGCAGGCATTTACCACCACTACCAGCAAAATCTATGAATCAGCCACTAGTCACAGCTTTAAGTTAAAACCATCTTCTCTTAAAATAAATGGGAGCTTCTACTTAAGCATTGATCCAAGTACTAATCTCTTGGTGGAAAAAGGAAGCATAGAATCTACTGTTACTATAGACAAAATTGAGGTGAGCATGCCAGCCAAGATTCCACCACATTCTGAGCTGAATATCCGTGTGATAAGGCAAGTAGTCAATGCTTCTGTTCCTGTGGAACTGACCATTACAAAGAATGGGAAAATGAAGACAGAATGTGGAGAATATCGCAGTATGTCAGGAAGCAACATCAGCACCAGATATATTATGAAGCCAATTGAGAAGAAAACATAGACTCATTTATCACCAAAATAAAGAATGACAATGCCATAAGCCCCCACTCCTATTTAGAACATCCATATAATCAAGAAAGGGATTACTGTTTCTGTGGTGCAGACCATTTTTCAGAATGGAATATGAAGACAGGGAATTAAATACACATCTTCTCCTTGTCTTCTTCTGAGTATTTAATCAAGTATCATGGATGTACACTTCTATGCATCTGAGGAAGTGAGCTCTGACTAATGAAACTCATGCTGAAATAAATTTTGTTAGTCTTTAAGGTGCTACCAGGCTCCTATGTATCTATGAAAGTTATTCTTACTAGCTCCAGAGCTTTTAATTTTTTTGTCTGTTTTCCTTTCCCTACCATAATCAGTTGTATGTAAGAGGAACAATTAATATTTTCTGGAATGTAGCATGCTTTTTTCTCTACTTTCATGGTAGTTTTAATCCCAAATCCATTTTTCTATCTTTGTTTGCATTTATATGTGGATGAAGCAAACAGAAAATTCTGTATTTGTTCATCATGGTCAATTGAGAGTATTTCTATGGTCAAGAAAAAATTGAAGATTAAAAACATCCCCTTTCTTCCAACTGTGAAAAGAGCAGCACTCACAGTTGGAAAGTTCACAGTCCTTAAATAATAGAATTGTTATGTTTTTTTATCAGCAAGGACTACAGACCTTAAAGCTATAATGAACAATGCATTTGATCAGACTTTTGATAGTCTTTGATGTTATTTAGGAAGGAATAAGGGGGGTTGAATTTATATACAAATCAGTAATAGGATTGCGCAAATCACTAGAATATATGACGTATATATCGTTAGAATATATTAGGCTGAATTTATTCAAAGACATCCTCATCTACAGTATAGTGAAACAGAAACAGCTAATGCAAAGACACCCACCATATGGGGAGAATGCCAAAGAAAGTAGTTGTCGAGAACATTGGTGAGCAACTCAACATGACTGGTAGAATGCATGAAGCCTCCAAAACAGTTTTGTGTGCTCCTTAAATCCCAGCATATTTAATCCTCCCTGGCATCTTCATTTTCCAGAAACTCATTTGAAAATGAGATGGCAAAAATGGGAGGGGGGCGGGGAGAGATCAGATCAGAAACAATTAAGCAAGTGAAACAACCCATATTCGGCCCATTTTAAATTTTAATGTGTTCTATGACCAGATAACTTTTCAAGGGCTGATTTTCATGTTAAAGGGCAATTTCAACATTAAATGTTATAGAAGTACATGTCCGCTGTATTTCAGACATCTGCTATGTTGACAAAATGACAGACTAATTATTGATAATCAAGTATAATTAAGCAGATTAATTGTTGTCTACCAATATAGGTTATGTTTCTGATGCATCCCTTACTGTAAAACAAACTGCCCAGCCACCATTAAGGGGAGTTTCACTACAAGGAAAACAACCTGGGGTTTTCTTTGAAATGCTTCTGTCCCTTTATTTATCTGTCTTATCAGCACAGCAAATATATCCATGTATTTCTGCTAAGGGGAGCAAAGGAAAGATCTCTCTCTCTCTCTCTCTCTCTCTCTCTCTCTCTCTCTCTCACTCACACACATCCTCTATTTTCCTCTACGTGCAAACATCAAGGAGGGAACTGTAGTCAAGCTGTGACTGGCAATCTGTAGTCCCCCAAATTACAGCATTGTTATCTGTAAAACTGCTTTTTATCCAGGGGCATGTTTACTCCTTTCTGGATATGTGATTAATTTACCTTTTGCAGCATGCTTAAGAGGTTACCCCATCACCTGGGGGAACACACACAGGGCTGCCTTATACTGAATCAATCCATTGATCCATCAAGGTCAATATTGTCTACAAAGACTAGCAGAAACTCTCTAGATCTTCCAGATCTCCTACTCCCTGGCCCTTTTAATTGTAGATACTAGGGATTGACTATGGGAAGTTCTGCAAGAAGCCACAGGCCCTCCCTGTTTCTATAGATTTTTCTGTCTTTACTTCAGTATTATATATTGAGTTCTAGTTACTATCTGGATTTTTTCCTTTGAATAAAGTGATTGAACAATATGTGTGTTTGTGATTACATTATTTGGAAATAGTTCACATTGGTCGAATCCACATTACTCAATCTAAGTCGCATGTTCCCCGCATTCTCCACGCAATCCCGAGTGCCGGTCACATTACCTCATTAAACAGACGCATTTCATTCACATTTCTCCCAAATATGTGGTAACAGGTTTTCATCGGGAGTTTCACGGTGGACGTGAACGGGCAAATGCGCAATTTACGTGGTTTTTTTAAAAACCACCCCCCTTCCTGTCTCTCCGGCCGTTCCGAGAGTTCCTATTGGCTGATTCAACTTTCAAGTGCTCTGTAGTCTGCAAAAGACTGTTTTTGACTTCATAGCGTTGGATTTATTGATCATGTTGTTTCTAAATCAAATCTGGTAGTTTGAAAAATCATTTTGGGGTGAATCCCTCCTCAGAACGGACTCGCGAAACATCTTTTTTCAGTTTTTTATTTTTCTCTGGATTACTGTGATATCGAAATTACGGTGAATCAATCATTCAGATTTAAGAAAACACAGAGCAGGACCTCCATCATGCCCCCATGTTTCCCCCAAGTTATAATCGGTCCCCAATGACATTTTACATTTCCTCGAAAACTGTCATGGATGATGTTCTATAACCTCACACCAGGAAAATGGGGCGCAAGATGTGCAGGCACACTGTCGGGTCTCCGTCAATGCATCAGAAAGACAAGACATCCTTATAAGGCGAGATCGAAATAACGGAAAAGTCAGTTCAAAAAAAAAAATAAATGGGCGGGAACATTTGTTCCCACCCACAAAAGCGTATATTCCAGTCACTATGTGACCGTAGGAGCACGCAAGAACAACGCATTTGAGGATGGAATGTGAACGGAGGGGAGAAATTTGCGGATTGAAGACAAACGCAAAAATACTGGGAAAAATGCAGGTGAGAGGTGAACATGGTTTCAGCCATTATGTCAATGTCAGGATTAGTCAAAAAGGGAATGGGCAAAAAAGTGCTGGTTCCTGCTTTAGCATTATCCGACAGTAACAAAAAAGCCTTGATCAAGGAGTTTGGAGACAATTAAATGATTAATATTTTTGCAAGCAATGTTTTTCTGATCCAAGTTAATCTAGTCATTGCAACTTATTCAGATCATTTGGGAGGGAAAGGTTATTATGTATTATATCTCACCCAAAGAGAAAAACTTTCTATTAATCCCGGACGATGTCTAGTTTATATTCTATCCAAGAGAAGAGAATCCAGCCTACAAGGCTGGATTTCCATCACTAGACAATCAAGGGAGTAATGCTCCTAGAATGTTTGTCTAAATATATAGGGTTTCCCCCTTTGTACCTAGACTTAATAGTGATGTTCTTGATGGAGGTTATTTTATTAATAACCTGCCTGATAGTCACAAGAATGTTATTTTGTTTACCTTGAATGTAAATCACAATACTTTAGTGTATAATGATTTTACATCTAAGACTGAGTTGAATAAAATAGAAAGCAGATTCCCATCAACACATTTCATCCTCTCTTTGGCTGCGGAAGTATCAATAATTTTTCCCCATTATGTGTAATGCTGTATTTTTTGGGAAAATAAGGAGATTGCCTTTAAAGTTTCAATAGTTCCTGAGGTTGCTACTTCTATAAAGGAAAGTATGGGGACAAATGTCTTTATTTGCAGTTATTCTCAATGCATTCTGCCATAGTAATGCTATATTGCTGATATTGATAACAAAATTTATATCCAAAATAAAAATAATTTTATGTAGCAAAAAGCATGTTATGCTCCTATATGAACATAATTTATCTCATTTATTTGAGTAATGGGATCATATCAGCAGAGATAGTCCAGTGTAAAAAGTACCTGTGTGTGCGTCAGATAGTAAACTATTATTTTTCCTCTTGGAGAATAAAGCAAGAATAAAAAGGGGTTCAAGAAGTACTGTAAGATGACTCACACAGTCTTCCTTATTGCGCTCATGCAACACTCTATTGAAAGCACAGTCCTGGGGGGGGGGGGCGGTCAAAAGCACCCTGGAAGCTGATTAGGAGTTACACTGGTGTATCCTGGACTTATGCCAGTGCAACATCCCCCCCTACTCCGGCGCAGTGGCCTTGCACTGCTCCACCCGGGTCCTCCACCAGCATCCGCCTACAGTGGCTGGGCATGGGCGTAACTGGGGCACAAGTAGGGTTGCTAGATCCAGGTTGGGAAATTCCTGGAGATTTGGTGGATGGAGCCTGGAAAGGCTGGGGTTTGGGAAGGGGAGGTGCCTCAGTGGGGTATAATGCCATAGTTTACCCTTCAGAGCAGCCATTTTCTCCAGGAGAACTGATCTCTGTTGCATGGAGATTGGTTGTAATTCTGGGAGATCTCCAGCTATCACCTGGAGGTTGGCAAACCTAGGTGCAAGTTTCTGTGCTGGTCGACCGGGAGGGGGGGCGCAGATCAACCAGTACATTGCAAGTTAGTCAGCTCCCTAAGCCATTCCGGGCATAGGAATGCCCCCAGTAGCAGGGGAAAGTTGCACCACGAAAAATGACAGTGTAGTCCATAAGCGCCCATTGTGCAGCAAAAGTCGATCCCGCCCCACTTCCCCAAGTAGCCCAGCAGAACATAGGATGCTGAGTCTGACTACTGTGGGTACCAATCTGCTCACACCCCCGTGGTGGCCAAGCCCCCTTCCCCATGCCAAATCAGCTCCTTGGGCACCCTATATAACCTTCTGCCAAGGTGCCCATGACCCCAGGTAAGTAGGCAGGTGGCTGGAGGCTCTGCCTGAGAGTCCGCAGGAAAACTGCGCAGGAAAACTCCGCAGGAAAACTGCGGGGGAAATCTACTTTATGACTCACATCTGACAGAGTATCAAACTGCTACTCCATCAGTATTTGTTTTGATAGATTCCTAGAAACTGGAAACATCATAAACTTTGGACTGTACTTCAACTTGAGGATATACTCTATAGTGATCCATATATCTGGTGCCAAGGCTCCCCAGATGCTAGAAAGGTTGGATAGAGCTACCTCTTGCTTGTGTCTGGCTGAGGACTTTTATCATATCCCAATTCTAACGCCAACATTTTGATCACTTTAAAAAGCTACAAATACAGTCTTTGGCTATATGCAATATTTACACTTTAATACTCATCCTGGCTAACCTCTCATACGGGAAACAACCTATCCTGGGAATCCTTGTCAGAAAGGTTTTTTCTCGCACAAGAGTGTCATTTTCAAATGAGATAGGAAGAAAGTTGGACAGAAATGTCCTCCCTATAACTGCTTTGGTCCTGGAACCTTGAACAGCCTGGCTCCCCTGTCAAGACTTGCTAGTTTTTGAAGTATTGGAGAAAGAAGGTAAGTATGCTTTTTTAATTTGTAGAGCTTTGAGTTCAGGAGTTCTATAGGCTTCCCTCAGAGTCTGCATCATAAACAAGAATCTCATCTTGAATTCTAGGATGGCAAGCTGCCTTCAGCAAAGGTAAGGGGACTGCTACAAAGGCATGGAGGCTGACAGCTTTTATCTTTAAGCTCCTCTAAATAACATAACATTCAATTTATATACTGGCCTTTAGGACAATGTCACACTCCGAGCAGTTTGTAAACTGTAACTGTGTTATTATTATCCTCATGACAATCACCCTGTGAGATGAGTGCAGCTGAGAGAGCTCTGAGAGAGCTGTGACTGACCCAAGGTCATCAAGCTAGCTTTGAGCAGAGGAGTGGGGAATCAAACCTGGTTCTCCAGTTTAGAGTCACACGACTCTTAACCACTGCACCAAACTGGCATGGCAAGGCCGGAATTCAGAAGGGAAACCCATGAGGATGGTGCTTTGTATGAAGTTGCTGGATGTAGATAATGGGGTTGATGGCACTGCTGTATGATGCTCCATAGCAGAGCAGATGTTAACAGAGAACTAACATGATGTAGTGGTTAAAGAGACCCAGATTCAAATCCCCACTCTGCCAAGGAAGCTTGTTGGGTGACTTTGGAACAGTCACATATTGTCAGCCGACCCTACCTCACGGGGTGGTTGTGAGGCTAAAATGAAGGCGAGCTATGTTAGCCACTTTTCGCCCCTATTGGAGAGAAAGGCAGTTTATAAATGAAGTAAATAAATAAAGAGTTTTGTAATTTCCGCAATGCATACCCTAGTGTATTGTTTTTAATGTCCCATTTATTGATTATATTGACTTCCACTGTGTAATCTGCCTTGAGTGAGAAAGGTAGAGTATAAGCAACACAAATAAATAAAAATAATAAATAAATCTTTCTTTCCTATACATTTATCCATCTGGACCATTTACACTGAATGGCAGCTGTTCTGGAAGATGTCAAAGGCAGGTTTTCCTTAGTCCTGCTATGTGAGAGGTTTGAATGTAGATACCTGGAGACTGGACTTGAACCTGGCACCTTGTTTGCACAGTATGAGCTCCACCACTGTCATTACCTCTCCCCAACAGTCACAAAATTCGCGGGAGGATGGCTTATTTGCAGAGCATCCCGATCATAAAGCTCTTCGTGGCCCCCTCATTAACAGGTCAGGGGTGGCCTGGTGTCATGAACTTGTGACAAGGGAAGCGTGGAGGAGAGCGAGGTCCTCGAAGAGGTAATCCGGTATATCAAACTGCGTGCGGGAAACAGGGGCGGCAGTGACTGACAGACTGCGGGGGTGGAGGCTGTAAGGAGGCGAGGGGTGTAAGAGAGAGCCTGCGGGCAGCTCCCTCGGCCTGCTTTTCAGGGGCGGTGCCGGGATCGAAGCCAGGAGACCCGCCCCAATTCTGCTGTTGCGGTTGTCCCCGCTGCTTTGTATGTCCCTGACGACGCGCCGTAGCAGGGCGGATGTTGTGAAGAGCCGCTGCCGGGGCTGGGCGAGCCTGGCGTGGGGTGGCGGTGAGTAGTCTTTCCCGGGGACTCTGCGGGAGGGGGGCCGCCGCCTGGCCGGAGGGGTTAGCAGGCGGGGTGGCAGCTGCAGAGGCCTGGGTCGGTGGCGAGGCCTGGGTCAGCGCTGGAGAGCCGCTTGGTCAGAGTGTGGCGCCTGCCCGTTGCATGGTTCTGGGTCCGGATTTGAGCCCCGCACCTCAGAGCCCCTGGTCGGCTTGTCAGCTCCACCAGTGGCACAGGCAGGGAGAAAGCGGTGTGGAGGGAAGCGCCTCGAGGGCTCCTCGTAGCCCTCCGTATAAGGGAGACGCTTTTGGGGGCGGCTCTAGAGTGACCGTTGCAGCGACGCCCGCCACTGGCGAGGTCTCTGCCCTTGGCCTGAGTTTATTCAGAGACCTTTGGGAGGGAGCGGCTCCTAAGCTGCTGCTGCTCTTTCTGTTTTTTCCTGCTCTTCACAAATCGCCCAGCTTACTACCGCAATTTTCGTGCCCTGACGATAGTAGTATTCTCTTTCAGTTTTCTTTGCACAGAGTTGACGTTGGCATTATTCTGGAGCCCTGCTGTTCGGGGGAGGGATGTCATCCAGCACCCCTCTCCCGCTGAACCGCTATGAATCAGAATAGATTTTCAGTGCGGTCCTGAGGGTGCTTATTGGGAAGGTGATTTAATGGGATTTAACTTCTAGTCAATGTGCTTAGGCGTACGACTTTGCAATGTGGCCTAAGGCTAGTTACTCAGAAGTAAGCGCCGTTGATGTCAGTGCGGCATAGGTAAAGTGTGCCGTGGAGTCGCAACCGATTCATGGTGACCTCTTCAATACCACCTCATGGAGGGTTTCAATAACAAGAGAGAGCAGAGATGGTTTGCCATTGCCCTCCTTTGCACAGTATCCCCATGCTATCGATGTACCCGACCCTGCTTATCTTAGAACTCTAACGAGATCGGGCTAATCCCGACTATTAGGTCAGCTACCAGTGGAGCATATAAACGTGTGTAGGTTTGGACTGTTAGTTAAAGACTCTTCTGAACACCAACAGCTTAGTACCGTTACTAGACTAAACTGCAGAGGACAGGTCTAACAGTTGTATAGGATTGTTAAGAAACATAGACTTCAATGGCTAAAAAAAAATCTGTTAACCTGCAAGAAACTAGAAATATATTATTATCCCATGTATGTGGAAGGAGCTCATACACTTTCACAGTGCAGAGTTGTTGCATCATGGGCAGCATAGTATTATTCTACACAGAGGCTGGGGCATTGTGTCCATTAAAAGCGGCTTTTGCAGGCTGCAATTTTGTACCCTCTTAGTGCTGGATGTAGGGGTACACTGAGTAACCATGCATAGGATTATGTTTTCAGCCTCCTTGCCCCATATTCCTAAATGCACACCTCCAGAAAATCAGGATCTGTTTAGAGCTGAAACTGGCTCTGTGTGGTTTTCTTCACCTGTTTTTATATTCTTTTAGCAAATAAATGACTGACATGCTGACTCTTACAGATACATATAATGAAAATCTGGCACTCAAGACGATGTAAATTAGGACAAATGTTTATTTTTTATGTATTTCATTTATAGACCGCCTTTCTCATTGAGACTCAAAGTGGATTAGAAAACAATGTAAAAATAGGCCAGTATAACATATACAACAATTAGTGAAATAAAACTGGATTACAAAACTAGGTAACAATGGGATAGACAGTATAATACATCCAATAAACAATGCAATGTTGTTTTAAAAGCTACCTAAAAATTTTACCTGACATTAAAACGACAGTTCTATTCTCTTTACAAAGAATGTCCTCCTGAACACTTCCATATGCTGAATTTATAAACAGTATCTCTTCAGATGGCCATTATTTAGGCTTGCTAACTGGCCTGGAGAAAAATGCTCAGTCTATTTAATATAAATTTAATGAGGTGTTATTTACCTTTTTATGAAAAGATTCGACTGCCCATTCTCATATATTAATACTTTATTAAAGGGACAGAAAGACTTCAAAGGCTGCTGTTTCTGCTTTGCCTCTTAACTGATGTCACATTTTTCTTTTGGTATTAGCCTAAAATTTCTTTAGGTAATGTGTGGCAGTGTGGCAGATAGGCATGTGGCCTTGGTAAGGGATACTGAGAACATAGTGAGGTCCTTGGTAAGATATTGTATGTATTCCTTGTAAAGACAGATTTTTTGTATGAATAGCAGTGATAGCCTGCTTCAGTTGTATGGTAGATGAAACAGGTCATGTGATAAAGAGAGCAAGCTGAAGCATAGAGACTAAGCTGAAGTACAGAAAGATAGGGAAAAAGCTGACCACAAAATATGTTCAAGGGGTTAGGCTGTCTTTGGGGGATGACTCTTTCCTCTGTGTCCCCTTATACGGTGTATCTTCATCAAATATTAAATTTTCTTCTCTGACTTAAATTCACTTTCCTTGGTGAAATCCTCTGGATGTTGTGCTTTCTTTATAAAGAAGGTGACGGGTGTTGTTGAAACCATTACTGTGAACTCAAGAGAGTAATGAATATCTATTGACAAGCACAAGTCCCCTATAAAACAAAACATCAGTCATATCATTCTCCTGTGGCCTGTTTGGATACATATGTATTAGCTTTTTTTGTTTTTTGGTACAGCTGTTACATACAGACATTGTTATATTTTAAAAGAGTCCAGTAGCACCTTTAAGACTAACCAACTTTATTGTAGCATAAGCTTTCGAGAATCGCAGTTCTCGAAAGCTTATGCTACAATAAAGTTGGTTAGTCTTAAAGGTGCTACTGGACTCTTTTTGATTTTGCTACTACAGACTAACACGGCTAACTCTTCTGCATCTATGTTATATTTTATGTTTTGTTTTATGGAGACTTGGGTTAGTCGATCAATATTCATTACTATTTGCAATTAATTATATATTCTATTTTTGCTTGCTCCCCCCTCCCTTGCAATGAATATTGTTAGTCTCTTAGTGCCTTCCTTTGTTTTAAAACCATTATTTTTAATGGGGTTAAATTGTTTTGTTTCCCCAGATGGCTGACTCTTAGCTTTCAGTGAACTTTTCAGCACTTGTTGTCAGGTTCCTAGGTTTGTTAAGATCTTCTGAAACTATTCCCAGTCCTTTCCAGCTTGCATTGGAATGATTTTAAGCTATGGAGTACATTTTGCAACATATTTATGTTTTCCAATTAGTATAAACTGCGTTATCACAAAAGTTAATGCTAATTCTGAAAGCACCCCCAATATCTTCTTTTTAATGCTTGTGGTTTTCCTCATGGGAGGTTCCTAGAGGCAGAGAATTCCATCCAGCTGCATAAAGATACCTAGTCCCAGGAAAATGCAAATTATTTATGTGCTTGTTTTTCTGCTTTTCTCTAGCATTGTGAAGGTTTGGTTAGATCTTTGCATCCTTTGTTTCTAGCAAACATTTTCATTTTCAGACATACAACAATGATTTTTCCTTTGTTTCAGCTTTAAAGTTAGCGGTCATTCACACTGACCTGAATTATGACATCAAGAGGTGCTGGCACATCATTTTCTCGGAAGAACTACAGATTAAGCACAGAGCCTGAAAAGCCCAAGGTTGCAGGTAAGAGTGCCATGCCTATATTGGGGAGTAGAGGGAGAATCTTGACAGGAACTAGTTGGTGGTACAGAATGAGGCTGACTTTCAGAACCTATAAATAAAATTGCCTCCTGACTGAGGTTGTCACTTGGTTGACACCTATATCTGTGTTTTAGCCCAGCTATAAGAATCAATTGCAAAAATACGTCCATTTAAATTAACATGTTTTTGGAAGAACATAATGGGTGAAATAGTGTTTTATTTTGTCTATTACCTATCAACTTCATTGGATGCTCCTAAGATGAATATTTTGGAAGAGGAAAGAAAAGTTCCCTCTGTTTTCCCCATATCATGCATAATTTTCCATCTCTCTGTTGTATCCTCCCATTTGTCTTTTTTTTTTAAACTAAAAAGCTCCAAACCCTTCAAGTTTACTTTATGTGGTAGGTGCTCCAACCCATTGATTGTTTGGTTTGCTTACCCCTGCACCTTTTCTAGCACTGCAGTATCATTTTTCAGATAGGGTGCCCAGAACTGTACATAATATTCCAAATGCAACTGTCCCATAGATTGTACAAGGACATTATGATACTAGCTATTTTATTTTCAGTACCTTTTCTAATAATTCATAGTATATAATTTGCCTTTTTATTGCTGTTGCACACTGAGTCAACATTTTCATTGAGATATCCGCTATGACCCCACAATCTGTTTCCTGATCAGTTACCATTCATTCAGGCCCTCAGTGAATATATGAAGTTAGGATTTTTTGCTGCAATATATCTCTTTACACTTATTCACATTCGGCCTCATTGGATATGTTGTTACCTACTCATCCAGTTTTGAGAGATCCCCTTTGATTGCCTTGAAATCCACTTTGGTCCACTTCAACATCTTGAAAAATTTGGGAGCATTTGGAAACTTGACCACTTAGTTGCAGGGCCAGTTGCAGGGCCCCCAGTTCCAGATAATTTGTTAACAAATTGAATTGTACCAATCCTAATCCAGGACCAGGACCCCAGTTCTTGCTTCCTTCCATGTGAAAACTGTCCATTAGCTTTTAGCCTCTGCTGTCATTTAACCTCATAAGAGGAGCCATCCTCTTATCCCATGACTTCCAAGTTTAGTCAGAAGCCTTTAGTGAGAGACTATATCAAAAGCTTTCTGGACATCCAAGTATATAATATCTACTTGCTCATCTTTATCCACATGCTTAACATAAATTTAAAAATAAAAATGAACTCTAAAAGTTGATGAGGTAGGAATTTGCTTTGCAAAAGCTGTGTTGATTCTTCCCCAGTATGTTCAGAAGGTGAAAAAATCATATTGTGGTAGGAAAATGTTTATATGAATCCATCCTTGGATATTCTAGTTCAGAATGTTTTATTAGCATAAAGAAACAATAAATATTCTCTTTTGTCGACTTGTGCTTTACCATGCATTATATATCTTCTGGCCTCAAATTTGATAGGACCTTCATTGGAGCTGCTGCTCAGTATGATAATAAAAGAAGGGGTAGTGGTGAAATCTGTGCATGCTGATTAAATCCTAAAATGCCAGTTCATTTTTAGGATATTCTATAGCAGAACCCTTGTGTTGAAGTTCTTTTAGGGTTTTTCTTTTTCTTACAGTTTGGGTTGTCCTTATGCTGCTGACTGTTTGATTAAAGTGTGGGTGTTAAAAGAGTAGCACGTGGCAAGGAGAGAAAACACGGTCAAACCAAACCAATCTGCCATTTCAGGCAAAATATTATAACACCTCCTGCCAAGTTACTGAAGTGTGTATGAGCAGCGACTATGAGGAACAGGGGATGCAGTCATATGCTACTTGAACCCTTTATGTAGTGTGTTTCTGTATCGCTTCCTAAACAAAGTTATTTTCCCATGAAGGAACTTGAAGGTGGAGTTCTGCTAAGGGACAAGACCCACAATGTAGCAACCATTTGCAGTACATGCTGGTAAAGAGACATCCTTAGAGATGAATGCTGCAGTCTTAGATGCTTAATTTTACCAATGGTCAAGTAAATTTATTAGGGTTAAGTTGCAGCTGATTTATTGTGACATGACTTTTAATGAGCTGCTTTTTAAACTATGCATTTCTGCTGATTAAATACTGACATATGACATACTGAGCGGCTTTTTTTTCACCTGGCAGAAATGAAATTGGTATTTTGGATATTATGCCTGATTGCTCATTGCTGATTTTCTGTTTGATTTTTGTCATAGGAATAGCGAACACCAAACTTCTGAATGATTATCTGCACCGTATTTTTCCTAGTGCTGATGGGATTCAGTTGACTGCTGCGCACAGGTACAGAACTCCTAATTGGCAAAACAGCAAGCAAAGCTATATCTGTGCTTATGTTGCTGCTAAGTACATCTTTAGTAGTGTTACTTGGGAACAAAGCAGAACCATAATGCTGACATTAATTGTTAATTGTTAAGAAAACAAGTTAATTGTTTTCTTGAAGCTTTTCTGTGATGTTATGGTAGTATGACTTTGAAGGTGTATGCAAGTATGTGTGTGTGTGTGTGTGTGTGTGTGTGTGTGTGTGTGTGTGTATGAGAGAGAGAGAGAGAGTGAGAGAGCGAAGTGATTCCTGACCCAATTTATAATAGTTTTAAATATTGCTATTTCTCAGAGAAATGGCCAAGAGTAACTTAAGTTGATCATTTTGAAAGCAATCTGGCAAGTATTCACAATGAATTTAAATGAATGCAATTGTCAGGAGCTTACATACCTTATAAGATGATGGCAACCAGCTTGTTAGTGTCTAGTACATTGCATCTAATGATGGAATGTTACTTGTTTTCTATCATTATTCACTACTGTAAACTTATGAAAACTTATCTTGTATTATTGTTATTTTTCGTTGAATATTGTTACTTATCTATAATCCTAATGAAATTAAAATTAAAGGCCTGAAACAAAGTCCTTTCATTTTTAAATTTCATTTTTCTATTATACATTAACAATGCAATCCTAAACAGAGTTACTCCAGTCTAAGCCCATTGAAATCAGTGGGCTTAGAATGGAGTAACTCTACTTAGGATTGCACAGTTAAGCACATTACACCCATGTGCCTCAGAATGTGAACCATTAATGCTATGTAACATTATTTATTTATTTATTTTTATCCCTGGAAGGGCTTACCCATTCAGGGTGGTAGAACAGGTTGAAACACTTGTGAGGGTTTCTCTTGAAGAACGCCTGTTGTACATTTGTATTTTACAAGCTGCCAGGGTCACATTCCACTCACTATATACTTAGCTTCTGAACTCACAACTGAGTTCTCAGTGGTGCTAAAAATAACTTCCATCCAGTTTTGCTTTTGGTGAGCAGAGATTACCAAAGGAGGGGGAGGAGGAAAAGAGTGTTCCTCCCCCCCATTTGTCCACAGCTTTTAAAGAAAGCATATACCATCTAGAGGTGTATGCCACTAGATTTTGATTTTCAAAATCTTCAGTGTTTAGTTTATTCATCTTATTCCTTAAAATCACAGAAATTACTGGGCTGGAAAGGAAGATGCTTAGTGTAATACCCATTTTCTGTTGGATTTAAGCCTTATGATAACCAGGACAACTTGTGGTTCACCAAGGTGATTATAAAATGTCACCATGCATTGTCTGGGCCTGTCCGGGACTCCTGTAAATCTCCTATTTTTGTTGTCTTCCTGGAGCTGTAAGAACAAAGGGTGATAAAAACCTGGAATTCCATATGACTGTGATTACAAGTTGTTTAGGCCTGCCTTACCACCTTAGTTCAGTGGGAAGTCAGACAGAAATCTTGATCCCTAGGGCTTTGGTAGCTCTGAACAGTATTCAGACTAGAAGGAGGAACTTGCCTAATAATTAGTGAGTTAGATCCAGCCACTCTGTTTACCAAAGTGTGAAGCTTCCTCCAACTTAAGCTTTGCTCCAATCTAAGTGGCTGTTCTGTTGGAGGAAGAGTCACTGCTAGGCTGGAGGAGGAATTCAAATTTAGGTTTTATTGGGACTGAATGTCATGATATAAGGTCAAGTGGTGTGTTAAGTGGTATAAAGTGTCTTTAGCTTGGTCAGCATGTATAAGCTGTTTTTATTCATGTAATATCTTAGTTTCTGACTCTGGTATTAATTGTTTTCAGCCAACTATCAGCCATGTAAGAATTATTCCAGTTGGCAATGTGGAAAGGTCAATGTTGAAGTATTCTAGGAATTCTGGTTTACAATTTACGCAGATCTTTCTGTGGTGACTGATATGTAATATCTCAAGAATATTCATTCTGTTTCTAGAAAGCACTTGTCATTCCAGAATTTACAGGAACACATAGAACGACTGCTTGCAGAGAATGCTGGCTCTGAAGATGGTCAAGGTAGGTATTAGTGGAGAATCAGTTCACATTAGGACTGCCAAGGAAGGAAAATAGCTTGAGAATCCCCTCATCAGCCTGGTTTACTTTGATGCTGTACACTGAGCACTTATGCTACAATGCACTAGACTAGTTTTAGCAGTGACACCTCCATTGGGAAACAAGAGGAATTCAGTGAATGTATGAGGGACAGAGTTTGTGTGGATGAAACTATAGTCTGTCCTTTCTTCTGAAACCTGCCATCTGTGGAATGGTTGTTTAATATAGTTGTTTTTTAATCTTCTCTTAATGTGACATTAATAAAAAGTGTTGCAGTTTCTTAAAGAAGCATTCCTGAAGGTTCTTCACTTCTGTGTCCACCTTTTTGGAGTTCTGTTCATAATGCCGTCAGCTCCCTTTGAGATTACTGAAATAGCGCCTTTGGTACAACATAGTCTAAATCTGGATTCTAGATCTTAGCATCCAGACATAACTGCATACTGTAGTTTTATTATAATATTTTGGGATTTGGGGGAAGCTGTGATTTAATGACAAGACATGGATACATTTTCTAAATATCTTGCGAGACTTCAGTATGTGGGTAGGAAAATTTGTGCTGTGTCTCCCTGTCATCCTTTTTTTCTAAACAAAGTAATGTCTTGATTCATTCTGACAAGTCCTCTTTTTTTTCATATATAACTTCAGTGTGGGTCACTATATCTATAATGCTGTTATTTTGCAAATCTTTCTCATTGTCATTCCTGCACTTTTTATTTCAGATCAGGTGGTAGAGGGTAGACTTGGTCCTTCTCCTGTGGTATTGGATCATACAAGTGGTTTTGAGGGACTCCTGCTGGTGGATGATGACCTACTTGGGGTGAGTTTAAATAGGGCAGTAAGAATGTTAGGGTTGCCAAAAGCCTGGAAAAAAAGTCCTGTTCCTTAAACTAAGGCTTAATGGGATGTTATTTGTCTCTGTGCCATGAAAAACTTCAACTGCCCATTTCCATACATTAAGCCTCTCTTAAAGGGGCTAGTTTTTTCTCTATTTTTTTTCCTCTAGACAACCCTAGTGAATGTACTGGTCCTTGGATACTTAAAGGCTGTTTAAGATTTAAGCTGGTGCTACTGTGTTCCTTTTTGTTCCCACTCCTTTTTGCTTTTTGAACTGATGCAGAGGTAACATGAGTTAGTTCTGGGAACATGCATTTCTTTCTTACAGCAACCACTTGGATCAAATTCCTCCTAACCGTGGTTAAACAGTTAATCAGTATGGCTCTGAAACATAAAGATCATGATTGTTCTCCATTCACTGCAGTTTGAAGTGAATGTAAGATCTTAAAAGTAAACATGGTTAATGGTGCCAGTGAACTTAGTTGCCAGTGATTGGGAATGGAATTTTACTACTTATTTAAAAAAATGAAATACAGAGCAGGCCTCTTAGGAAAATTTTGACAGTTGAAAAGGTTCATAGGAGAAGAGAAGCTATCTGTACTGCTCATCATCTAGGCTGTTAGGATGTTAAAAAGTAAAGCCATCTTGAATTGGGCCTGGAAGTAAAGTGTAAGGCAATGTTGCTGTTTCAGAAGTTGTGAGATATTAGCATACTGACTACCCCCCATCAATAACTGGTCTTCTCCCAGAAGTTCCATGTAGAGGACCAAATAAAGCCCCGAGGAACTCCATGGAGTACAGCAACAGGCCCCCTGTATTCTCTTTTGCCCTCAGTTGGAAGTAATACAATGCACTGCCCTGATTTCTTAACCTAGAAAGGTAGTCCAGAAGGATACCATGGTTGATGATACCAAAGCTCTCAAGTCGTGCTCAGGGGATCAAGAGGGCCATGTCACTATTCCAGAGACTGACCAGGATGTTAATAGGAGAGTTTGCAAGCTCCTGAAGAGCCGACAAAATCCTCTGCAGGTTCTAGGAACTTTCACCAGATAATTATTTCTACATAAAAAGGGTAGAAATAATAGTCCACACATCTTCCTGTTGCCATCCAGTGCATAACACAAAAGCAGGCATGTGATCTGCTGCATCTGTTGGATGTCACACATACAGAGATAGCTCCAAGGTTGAATAAGAGGGCCTTGACGTGGATGCTGAAGACCCTCCCAAAGACAAAAAGTTAGGGGAGTCTCCAACACTAGGCTCAAGACAACTTCTATGTGCTCAGTCAGGGAGTCTGTAAGACCACTGTGGGTGGCATATCATCAGAATTCCTAGTCCTATACCAAGTGCATGTTGTCAGATCTGCCTCCTGTCTCAAAGTCAGTGTTATGTCTGAACTGGATCTTGGTGTTTACAGAAGATATGTTAGACTTTCCTTCCTGATAACTATATCATTCTGTCAGGTCTTACTACAATTCACAACCCTCTTTGCTACTGCTATAGTATTATTTTCTGATAAGCCTTCAAGTACTTGTAATTCTGACGTTTTTTGTTTCTTGTCTACATTTTGTTGCTCACTCTTGTGTTATGCCACGTTGTTTAAAACTTCAGCTGATGTAAGTGGTGTGTACTCTTTAATTCTCCACTGCCTGTATAGTTGTCTTTGCTCTCAGTTTAAGTTGTTTTTAAAGATAGCTCTTGTTTGTGAGAGTCCTCCTTTTCCCAGCCCACACGGAGGATGCATTTCTGCTTCTTATATAGCAGGGTTATGACAGTGATTGTCTTTCAGGGTACTGGGGAAATAGAGATTTGTGTGTGTTTGTTTCTAGCTAATGCATCTGGCTCGCTGGTCTTGATTGTCATCAGAGAAAGGGAAGACAGAAGTGTCTTTGCCTTGAATTTTCCAGCATCTATTGTTACTTGCTTCCTGGCTTACCAGTCCAGGAATTGAAATGTCTGTGACCTCCTTAAAAGTAGATGGTATGCTTGTCTGCATACAGAGTACCCTTTGCCCTGTGAGTGCTGTTGTCACAGACATTATGCACTTTTCCAATGTATTGTCTCATTTGTATCTTGGGCTCTTTTGTTGTTCCTTTTGGCATTCTCTTCTTGGCTTTACTGTTTCTGGAGTCTTTAGGTGCACATTCCTGAGTGGCCCATCTGGTTCTTACAGGTGGCGTACACAAGACTCTTAACCCTTGCTGATTCCCAACCTGTCCGCAAAGCTGATAGAGGTGAATACAGGGCCAGCACAGGCACCCTTCCTGATCTTGGCAGGTTATTTGACCTGAGATCAACAGAAATGGGAAGCAACTATGCTGACATGCTGTTATTTGTGGTCCTCATAATTTCTTTGTGTGCTCAATCTGATTATAAAATAAGAGAAGGATGCAAACTGCTAGTAATGTACTTGCATTTTTGGAAGTGACCTGATACTTTTTCTGTCTTCTCTGATTTTTTGTTCAAGTGCATGTGAAATGGAATGGACTCATTGAGATGGGGATATATTTATTAATGGTGTGACAATAATCTTTCTCTTTTTCTCAAATCAGGTGATTGGACATAGTAACTTCGGTTCCATCAGGGCCACTACCTGCGTGTATAAAGGTAATGGCTAGAAAAAAGCTGGACCTGATCATAGCATTGGTTCAGACATGGAACCATTTTTAGCAAGTATGTAACACTTTGAGATGTGAATGTTCTGGGACTTAAAACAAATCC
The DNA here is from genome assembly GCF_028583425.1 of Eublepharis macularius. Lineage (NCBI taxonomy): Eukaryota > Metazoa > Chordata > Lepidosauria > Squamata > Eublepharidae > Eublepharis > Eublepharis macularius. Next base: position 94,655,886 of record NC_072793.1, on the reverse strand, counting down.
CTGATTTGATTTTGGAGTCACAATTATTGCCATTTTGATGAAAATACTGGATACTACATTGAGGAACCTGGATCAGGAATAATGGACTGATGACTCTGAGTGCTTTAGTTTTTAGGGATATAGCTTTCCTCAGACAATCACCTTAAATTGGTATAATTGTGTAATGCCATCAAGTGACACTTTTCTGCTGCCCTTTCTTTTAGGAAAATGGATCTATGAGGTGCTGATTTCATCTCAAGGCCTCATGCAGATTGGCTGGTGCACTCTCAATTGTCGATTCAATCAAGAGGTAACATAACAGCATTACACGGGTCTGGGATAAGTCATCTTGAATTCTCTTGTATGTTCACATGCAGGACTGAATAGATTGTCCTTTTTCTATGTTGTGAATGTCCATGTAGGTAAAATATTATCATGCAGATATGTACACTGGGAGGATCATATCTTGTAATCTGCATTTTGCAGAGGTGTTACTGTAGGCTGGAATAGGACGCCTATAGTTTCCGCTGATTATGTTGGATGTGGAACTGGGTCCAATTCTTACTGTATTTGTTTGGATTTTCAATCTTGGACTGTTGTCTGATCAGTTATATTGCTCCCATAAGAGTGATTTAACTACTTCTGAGGTCTCTCTTCAGACTGTGTTTCTCAGTGCTTCTTGGCATACGGCTAGCAGTGATGGATGGAAGAAAAGAAGCAGTACCATGAATAAATGTTTAAGAAGCAAAAATGCACCAATTGTTGAGTACTCCAGTTTCACGTTAACTGGGAAGTGAATGAGCTATAGATATTCCATGTTAGTTAGCCATACATATTAAGATGTCACCTAAAAGTTATTCAAAATTTTATCTCTTCCTGCCAGGCAAATGCTGTTTAGGGGATCAACTGAAAAGTCACGCCCCTGAGAATGGAACATCCTATACTTCATGCCCTCTTTTTTAGTTCCCCTTTAATTAATTGTTGTCCAAGTAACTTTGATTAAAGTGTACTCTTGGCTCTCTTGTTATACAGGAAGGAGTTGGAGATACTCCAGATTCATATGCCTATGATGGGAATCGCGTACGCAAATGGAATGTAACTACAACCAACTATGGTAAAGTAAGTGCCTGCCCCCAGCATTTTTCTTGTTTTTGAAACGAACTTGATGTATGTTCTCTCCATCCTTGCAAAAATTATTTGGCGCAGTTTAAGAATTGCTGGCCGATGTGACAAACTCTTCTAAAGGTCACGCTGGACAATTGTAATAGGCTTAAAAGACTTTAGAATCTGGATTAATGAAAAATGATTCAGAATGTTACTAAACTGTGTACTTGCTAAATTAGACTTACCCTCTTTGATTTAGTCTTTCTCTTGATTTAAGGACTATGGGTAGCTCTCACATGGCAACTTGTTCTCCATGCTGTTCAATGCCACTTGAACACTTTTTTTGATATGAATTGAATATGCCTGGACCTCCTTTTCATTTATCTAGTAACAGCATTTTTATTTTGCCTTTCTTCAAAAATGGGCAATGTTACTTAAAACCAAAATGAAATGAAGGCAGAAACAGTCAGAACAGTTTCTTTAAGCAAACACTAGAACCCTAAGAAATGTTTCTCAACTTTAATTCCAAAAACCAGTTACGTGAAGGGCAAGTGTAACATTCCTAAGAATGCTCTGCTAAATAATCTAAATTTGCAAAGACTCCAAAATTGTGAGGGCCTTCTTGACATCCTCAGGGAAGCTCTTTTACCAAACAGAAGCCATTGCTGAAAATGCTCTAGGACACTGTTCTGACCTGTTTGCAAGATGACTTCCACCTGGGCTCTCACGGTGCCATCCTAAGCAGAACTGCAACCTTCTAAGTCTTTTAAAGTCAGTGATCTTATAAGAATGTAACTCTTCTTAGGATTGCACTGCCAGTTTCTCATAAAACAAGGCATAACATGCTAATTAGATGATATTTATCAGTAGTCAGCAATATTGTGCGTTCTTAAGTTTAGTAGGATTAGGGTACACCTGATTGGATCACGTGTTGTCTTTTTAGCTTGCTGTATAAACCTGCTCCCCATTGTGCATCTTATATACTAACAGCCAAGGGGCCTCAATCTGCGGATGCTTAAACCCACAGATTGTGGCCACTTGGAAAGAAAACAGAGGCTTCTGCAACCTATGTGGGGAAGGGTCCTTGGAAAGGAGGGGAGAAAAAACAAGGATCCATGGGAAGGAGGGGAGAAAGAGACATGGAAGGATCCTTGATTTGAGGGGGGGGATCATTGAGGAGGGAGCAGAGGAACAGGGAAGGATCTTTTGGTGGGGAGAAGCAAAGGCAGGGAGAATGGGACTCCTCTCTGCAATGGCCCTGCCCCACCCCAGTGTCTCCACTACTGCTATCCTCCATGGCATGGCAAGACCCAGTGCATCTTCCGCTCCACAGTGTTACCCCAACATAATCTGCATCATTTTGTTGCGGGCTCCCATTTGTGAATATATATACTTGCAGGTAAAAATACGTGTGCAGCCACCACCCCCAATATTGCAAAACACTTCATGTATCTGATGAAATAAGTACTAGTCTAAAATAGCTTGGGTTTTTGAGGTATTCTTCATCCTGAAAAATGAAAGCAGCTAGCCAAACCAAAACCCGATGAAGTCCTGTAGCTTGCTTTAAAAACAAACAAACAAATATTTAACTTGGATGTTGCTTAATTTCATTTTTTTCAATTATTACAATCATCCTATACATAGTATTCTGTGGGAACAAATGAAGAAGTGTAATTCCTGTTCAAAGGGTTAAAATTTTTCACGTTACATATTGCTCAAGGAAGAAGGGACTAGCTGTGACTTTGGGCATAACCCAAGTAAAGCTTTTTATGTAGCTCTCCTGATAGCAACCCTAGTAGATACATGCTATTCTTGGTGTATGCTATTCTTGTGGCACATTCACGTCATATTAATACTGTCATGCTTCACTCGTTACCCTGAGTGTAACCCTCCTCATCACTGTATAATGTGTGTGTATGCTCAGATGTTCACTTGCTTCCACCACCATGCTGTAGACCACAATACCTTATTGAATGAGTACTTGCATACCTAGACCATTTCCCAATAGACTCTGTGAGATCACCTCTGCCCCCCTCCTCTGGTAATGTAGAGCTGAAATTTTGCATGCTAAATAAGCAGAAGGATAATAAGTTAAACCGGTAGACCATTGTGGCAGCTGTACTTTAGAGCTTTTCTTGTGGAAAGTTAAAATCTTGTTACCCCAGTCTTGCCCACAGATTCTCAGTTGCAATTAGAAGAATAAAATTAGGTTCCCACTCTATGTGTTTTAAGTAGTTGGATACTTGTTTACTGTACAAATGGGTGTAAATTAGGAAGAGGGAGTATGACATAACAAAGAGGAAGGGTGGGGTTGAGTTCTGTGCAGGGTCAGATGCAGAATAATATAAAGTATACCTATGGTGGTAATGGATCCAGAGACCAGTTGCCTGCCTTAGAAGACATCTCTCTGTGTATTTGTCAATGTCATCGCGAAGCTGGAAATAGGCTTCTCTAGTTCCCTTCTAATACCTTTTCTTTTTTCTGCAGTCTTGGGCAGCCGGAGATATTGTCAGCTGTTTGATAGACCTGGATGAGGGAAGCATTTCTTTTTGCCTGTAAGCTTCCTTACAGACCTCTCATGTATCATGCTGTACTATATTCTAACTGTATTCTCTGCTGAATATATTCATTCAGGCTTTAAACCATGTTCCACCAAAGGGGGGAAATTTTGCCTTTGGGTTGTAGAAAATACAGAAATCTTTTGCAACTCAAATTTTCTGAGAGAGATTTCTTTCTCCTTTCTTCTTCAGGAATGGTGTGTCTCTAGGAACTGCTTTTGAGAATATCTCCCGGGGATCTGGCATGGCCTATTTCCCTGCCATCAGCTTGTCATTCAAGGAATCAGTTGCTTTTAACTTTGGCAGCCGCCCACTCCGATATCCTTTGACAGTATTTTTAACTAGACTTTAGAAAGATTACTCCAGAAGTAACATCAGAAATCTAAAATGTACTCCCCCTCCCCCATGTGGAGTCTACCTTATCATTTGTTGGTGCCTAGCTGATAAAATAATATTTGGGGGAAAGTGTTAAATAAACTATACATGCTCAACATTATCTCAGTCATCCATGTAACCTTGTAAATCAGGCTTCATAACCATATTCCAAGGTCATATCTTCTTTTGAATTGTTTCTCTACTGTTACGGTATATTATTTGCATTACTTTGTGAGCTGGAATGGCATTTCTTAACTTTTCTGTTGCCAAAAAGAATGAAGTTTAGATCTCATTTTTGTTGAGGATGCTGTTAATTGTGTGTGTGGGTGTGGTGCCCTTAAGTCAGAGTTGACGTATGGCGACCGCTGGTGGGGTTTTCAATAATACTGTACTCTTTAGTCAAGAATGCTTTACTCTTAGGTGAAGATGATCAGTCATGCAGGTCCTTTGTGAAATATTGTTAAGGTGATTATTGGTCATTGAAATAAGAAATAGGTCTTATTCAGGAAACTAATGAGACTTGTTTCTTATTTCAATGACCAGTCCACCGCAATTACAGTTCCGGCACAGTTTTGCTTCAGCAACAGCATATGCTGTGGCTTTGCAAGCTTTCCTCAAGGTACTGTACCATAACAGCAGGAAATGTGGTATGTTTTTGGGGAAGCTTGAGGTGCTGGATGAAACCAAATGTTGGCAGAAAAGATCAGCTTGGGAGTCACCTCCTGGAGAAGTAAATTGCCATTGTGATAGTTGGATTTTTTTTCTTAGTAATTTCATACATATCCAGTGGATGGGTATCAGCCCTTACAGAACAAACCAGTTGCAGATCTGATGAAAGCTCAGAAGCTGTTAGGATACCTGAAAAATGTTATTCATATTGGAATAGACGTTTCGGTAAGATAATATTTTAAATCTTATATTTGATTAGATTTTTTTCTGCCCAATATTAGGAATATACAGCTTTAGAAATAGTTTTCTTAATATATGGAAAGGATGGGGCTATGCAGCTGAAGAGGTGGAGCTGTGGAAGTAGGAGCAGGCTAGATTCTGAATGACTGGGTCACCTGGAACAGGTGTTAGTTTAGCCTCCACCTCAGTGGTGTCTCTGAGTGCCTGTGCCCATTCACTCCCATAGGAAAGGTAAATATCTGAAGAGGGAGATACTGGTTGGAGAGCAAAGCCTGCTTTTCATTCCCGAGATTGACTATCCCAGCCCTTACAGACAGGGACCCCCTATCTCTGAGTGCTGCAGTGTACCCAAAGATGCATTAGGATCCTTACAGTATTCTGGTCCTCCTTCTTTATGTACACATATCACCTGCCATAATGGTGATTTGGATAGTAAATAATATACATTTTATTTTTGGAGTTGCATATATTGATGTAATTGTAAAAACTTTGGTGCTGGTGTTCAGAACTGCAAATTCTCATAATCATAGGCTCATCTGATAATTGTGTTTGTATATCTTTTTGTAGTGTTTCTTTACTTTTTGAGATCAATATGGCATTCATACTGTGTACCAAGCCAATATTTCAGTTTGAAACATACAGTATAATGAAGATGTAGATTCATTCCTGTCAAAGAGCATGTGTGTATATCTCCAGTATGATGTGTCCCTTCTATCATAATGATTCACATTTTGAGAAACTGAGTTTTGTTGTAGGGTTTGATACGTGAGTGACTAAGAACGATAAGAAGGAACAGTTAAGAGGTTTGCTAGACATTAAGACAGACGTGTTTGTGGAAACCCACTTCTCTCTCATGTATATCCATCTAACTTTAGAAGCATGACACATTGTCATTGTACTCAGAATCTCCCCCTCCCACCTCCTCAAGCAGCAGCCAGTGAATTGGAATGGGGGCAGGGAAATGCTGACATGAAATTGTATGTCATGTCATACAATTCTTTTACTAGGTATTCCTAAAGTGTCCTGTGATTAGCAGCAGCTATTAATTCCCCATCACGTCTAGAAAACTACAAATTTGGTTTAAGATGGAGAAACAGATTGCAGGTGGTCAGTTGACTTGACTGTGGCAGTGTTACTGGGCAATTCTGAGTTACTCTGTTCTAAGTGAATTGAAATCAGGTGGCTTGAACTGGAAATCTGTGCAAGACTGCAGTGTTAAGAGTCCTTTCTGCTTACCCAGAAAATACAGCTGAATTTGAGATTTGTCCACAAGCTTAAGGAAAAGCATTCTCATAAGATTAAGTTCTGCTTGTTTGCCTCATCTTACTACATTTCTGGCCTTACTTTATATTGCAAAATTCCCAGGATTAAAATTTGTTTTTAAAAATCCCATCATCTTGTGTTTTGTATTTCAGGAAGGGAAGCTTGTGGAGAGGGACTCTGCTACATGGCAACTTCAGGGGGAACCCACAGTGCTCATCACCTTGGCACACATTTTTAATAACTTTTCCCCCCTCATGGTGAGTTTCCTCATATTTACTTTGCTCTCAAGGATCTGCAACCTTAACTTCCCCCAGTAGGAGGGGTTACATGTGCACTTGTCAGGGAATTCACAACCTTCATAAAGAGTGAGTCCATGTTAACCAGTTTCTTTCCAGGTCTTAGAACAGTGAACCTTTTGATTTTGCCCCTCCTTATTCTACAAAGCTCCGACTCTGCACATTTTGCTTGTGTAGCTTGTGTCTTAGGCACAGTACTAGAACTCAAGGACATCCAGTGAAGCTGATGGAGTGCAGTAGATTTAGGCTGGGCAAAAGGAAGTCCTTCTTTACACAACAAGGTATAAGCATAGGCAGCTTTAAAAGGGGATTAATCAGATTAATGGAGGATAAATCTGACAGTGGCTACTATTCATGGTGACTGAAAAAAGCCTCTGCATTCAGAGGCAGTAAACCTCTAAATACCAGTGCCAAGAGGCAACATATAGGGAAGTCTTGGGCTCTGTGCCAGGTTGTTGGCACTCGAGAGTAACTGGTTGGCCATTGTGTGAGCCAGCTGCTGGATTAGATGGACCACTGGTCTGATTCAGCAGGGCTCTTCTTATTTACAAAGAGCAGTACATGAGTTCCTTGTGGCTTAGTGCCCTTCTGGCAGATACTTGTGTGTCTATGCACATATACAAGGAAGGTTTTCATCTCCCACTTCGTATGGCATGCAGCAGTCTATGCCTTCTGGCCCACCACCAGCTTGGGAAGAGCTGCATATCCCTTCCTGTTAGTGCATCTGTTTGCAAGAAAGGATTGCAGACTTCCCCATGAGCAAGTTCACTGATGAGAATGGGCTACAGTCTTCCATGCCCAGTGGTGAGCATCAGCTCTTCTTCTTGTGCAAAGCCACAGTTGAGGAAGGGAGGAATGTTCTTTGTGGTTTCTGTCCGTACATTCTAAAGAATATTGCAAGAGAAATGGGTGCCTCTTCAAGGAGAGATGTTTTCAGAAACAAACTAACTTGAAAGTGTAGCCTTAATGTGGGATACTGTTAGTATTTGTGACAGGTTACAACAGCAGTTCCAGGACACGTTTTAGGAACAGCAACTGCTGTGGATACCTCTAAAGCTGCAGCATTAGTGGTGCTGTTTTTGTATCATGAGTTGCCTTGACAGTCTGTGCTGCAACTTAGTGGCAAATATACTGTGCAGAGCAGCTGATCTGAGAATTTCTCTTTTGCAGTGCAAAGTGTACTTAGTCGAAGATGTGCTTATGAACTTCCTACTTGGTATCCTAGAAGGGGGAGGATCTGTGGAAGCGCACCCTCTTATTCAGCAGTTGTTGGATCTCATGTGGCTTCTCATGGAGGTGAGAATCTCATGGTTTGGGTTATCTCCTCTTGTGGTGTCCCTTATCGTTCTTTGTGTCCTCTTTTCTCCCTGGGAAGTAACTGGCTCCTATATCTTCTAGACAAAGTTTCTCTTACCCCTCAGGATTATGAAGTACATGAATGCCTCAAACAGCTGCTGATGTCCCTGCTCAGGGCTTACCGTTTCTCTCCCATTGTCCCTGATTTAAGCTTACAGGTGAGTATCATTTTGTGGCATACAGGGCAACCAAAAGAACAAAGGGTATACAAGGAGAAAAGCTGCTCTTTCTGCCTGGCTATAGGTTTACAAATGTTGTAAGGCATCTTAAATATCCTGTCTTGACACCTTTTGGTCACTGAGCTCTACAGCTTATCTTGATCGTGCATTTTCCCCCCTATCTAGATTCACTACCTCCGTCTCACTATTGCTGTCCTCAAGCATGAGAAATCCAGGAAGTACCTGCTTCAGAATGTCCTGTATCCTTTAGTACCAATGTTTTCACCTTCACCCAAATCCTTTGATGGCCCCTTTGCTTTTGTGAACATTCATTTCCTAGGGTTGTTGCTGTTCCTCAATAGTACTTTGAGTTGATCTTGGAAGGAAAATCCTGTCTTTAGTTTGCAGCTTCTAGGGCATCCTATTCTTCCTCACTTGTACTTGGAAATGGACTTCAGGTGCTCCTCTCCCCAAATTAGGAGGGAGGTTATGGAGTAATTGGCAAAATGTTTACTATCCACTGTGGGAACAGAGAAAGCCACACTTTACTAATAAATTTTCTTAAAGCCTTGTGTGGTAAAACAATCTCTGCAGGCTGTTGTTTTTACCACAGTGAATGAGATATTTACTCGGCTGGTCCGTGTCTAAAGCTGCTAGAACTCAATGAGGAATTCACCTCTCCAGCTTCATCCCATCCATTTCCTTTCACAAATAGAATTTCACTGCTGCCACCAGGCTACTGTCTAGAGGTGTATCTGTCTAGCAGGCCAGACTCTGTTCAAATTCAAAATCCTCTCCTCCTCTCAGTCACTGTAGTGTGAGGAGCTCTGGAAATCTTACTTACTAGAGATAATTCTCAGATGGGCAGGCTCTCTCTGATTCTCTCTTATAATTTGATAAAACATGAGCCAAGTTTTAGGCTTGTCTGTGCTTTGAGCTTGCAAAGACCAAATAGAGAGACCAAAGACCACTGAGAGATCTCTGTCTTTTGGTGCTACACCTCTGAAGATGCCAGCCACAGCTGCTGGCGAAACGTCAGGAACTACAATGCCAAGACCACGGCAATACAGCCCGGAAAACCCACAACAACCATCGTTCTCCGGCCGTGAAAGCCTTCGATAATACAAAGACCAAATAACTCCAGTTTCAGAAACAAGGAAGGCATTTTTAAGCATATTGTTAGTTACAACAATAAAGTCATATAACTGAACAACAAAAGACTACTACATCTTAGCATGGGAAAAAATAAAAAAGGGCATAAACACATTCCTACTTCCCTAGGTCTAAAACTTATCCCTATGATATTAAAGAGATAAGCAGGTGTTTTGTTCAGGCTCTGTTCATGTCAGTTTTATCTATAAGAGCAGTTTGAGCTTAATCCCTGAGCATTCACAGAGTATAAACCAAGCATTCACAAAGCCAAATGAAAAAGTCTTGCGCGTGAAAAGTGATTTCACCACTCCTTGAATAGATAAAAATTCAGTTTTTCATTTTCCAAGAAATATAGCAGTCCCTGTGTGCTGCGTGTATATGAAGGTCTTTGGACATTCTCTCTCTCTCTCTCTCTCTCTCTTTTTCCTCCAATGTCCCTGAAGTAACTGGTAATATATAACAGAATGCTACTTCAATTTTACATTGGCCTAAAGGATTTTGAATCAGCAGCTGCTATCATCTGTTGAACTGGTTAAATGTCTCTCAACAACAGAAATCTTCAACATACTAATAGGAAATAAAAATCCAAGATAAGTGCTAATGCAGTATCTTATTATTAGGCTGGCTAACCTATCTCATAGTGAAGTGAACTTTTAAATTACCCAGAACTCTTTATCTGGCAGGATTTCAGTCTCAAAAAAGAAAAAAAGGTATGCGTGGAGATACTGAAAAAATATTTCAAGACATGGTGGGAAAGTGCCTAAGATACAGTTTGTAGAGTCTTAAAATGGAGCGCAGTAAGTGTTTCAGATTTAATTCGTTTAGTTAAAGTGGGATGCAAAACGTATTTCCAAAATAACTAAGGGCTATTGGGATAGAGAAAGGGGAAAATGGCCTCTTTCTTTGAGAATAAAAAAGATAGAAGGTAATTAGAAATTTTTCTAGTACTTACTGGATCATGAGGGAGCTTTGGAAGGCAAAAGAAAAATTGTATTCATATTAATAAAGATGGAGATTAATTGTAGGTGATGCTCCAGGTAAAGAGTCAGTAGAAACCACATTGGAGGGCATGTAACCCTCTCAAGCAAAGTCCCAGTTCAAGATCAGTTTTCTTCCACTGAAGAATCCTCCCCTTCAGTATTTTCTGAAATAAAGACTGTGGGAATCTGTGTTGATGCACATGGGATCCCTTACCCCCATAATAGTAATGTAATATTGTTTTGTTATGACCTGCTGAGATATCACAAAATAATGTGTAAATTTTTTAATTTTCCATAACTCCTCATCATGGTGTAGTTCCTATGGATGAGAGATCTCTGTCTTGATAACTGAATTCCAGCCTGTCTTGGCACTATGTTCAAAAACTGTAATACACTTTTCCAGTAGTGAAGCCAAATGATAAGCCAGTTAGAATGCATAGTAACTGGAACTAGAAATCTGTTAATGGTTTATAAGAAATATATATAACTATAATGTTATATAGTTATGAACACTGCAATCTGATAAAGAAAACATGCTAGCAGTATAGTCTGAGTATGGAAGATAGAAATATTTTTCCTTTTGTATTTTCAAAATGGTTGTCTCTGTTTTATCAACAGATTTTTGGTTAAATGCTATATAATGGAGTAACTTTCAGTAGCTAGGCTCAACAATTCCTAGATGTTTTGTAATGTGGTTGGTCTGTAGAAGACTGAATATTGGGAGAAGGGGGTAAAATCTATCTTCCCAGGAAGTCAGAGTCATAGTTTTGCCTTTAAAGCATATTATCTTGTGCCCTTTCTCAAGGGCATCTTCTGTCTCAGGAGGAGAAATTGTCTATAGGTGGCTGATAGCAGCTAAGTATCTCAGCAGAGTGCAGAGGAAGAATCTGTGTTCACAGTGTGCAAGACCCCGTGTAAGGGGGTAGTCAGACTCTCTCAGGTAAGCCGTTTGTGACACAGGACATATCCCAAAGCTTTAGGGTACCCTTTTTTAAAGGGGTTTCCTAAAAGTCATGTTTAATCAAATTTGTATAGAATGTGGGTAGGGTTGCCAACCTCCTGGAGTTCTCCCAGAATCACAACTGATCTCCAGACAGAGATCAGTTCCCCTGGAGAAACTGGCAGTTTCAGAGGGTGGACTCTATGGCATCACAACCCTTCTGAGTCTCCCCCAAAACTCTGCCTTCCTCAGGCTGCACCTCCAAATCTCCAGGAATTTCCCAACCCTTAGCATGGGGGAAGCTTGTCAGGACTTGTTCTAGCAGAAAGAATCCAAAATATGTCAATCTTAGAAGGGATCACTTAGAGCAGAATGAGAAGCTCATTGACTTTCTTTGAAGTTTTGATATTGAGAATTGGCAGTCAGGAGGATCAGGAGCGAACTACTGATACATACCAGTATCTGTACGGAATCACTTCGGGTCATAAAAGCATGAACTATACAATCTGATCTCCAAAGCAGAAATGCCATTTTAAACAATTTATTTCTGAAGCTTGTGAATATGGTTTGTTTTACTAATGTTATATGTGGGTGCAGGGAGATGGTTGTTAGAGTTCCCTTGGATAACGTTGGAAGAACTGTCACAGTTTTTCACCACCTCTTTTATTTCTCTGAGATATCCTACTTACATCTTCCAAGTGCCATGTGGATTCAAGACCTGTTTCTGAGAAACATGTATGCCATGGTCAAGTGTGTGGAGAGTTATTCTTAACTCATTGCAGGGCTACTCTTTGTGACTCCAGAACTACAGGTGCATTTCTTTGAGCTGCCACACAACTCCCTTAACTTATTACAGATTTGATGTGCTACGCTCAGTTGTGTTTTTCTACATCAAGAGTCCCTTGCGGGTGGAAGAAGCTGGCTTACAAGAACTCATTCCCACTACTTGGTGGCCAAATAATTTCAACAAGGAGGTGAGAAATATAGTATCTGCTTCTGGTGAATTGGGCTGGCCTAACTGCTGTGATGTTTGCCTTGCCCAGTTGTATTCTGCACAAAATGCTTTTATATGAATGTATTCCAAACTCATCTGTTTGACAAGTGTTAATAACACTTCCTTTGGATGGGGAGAGGCCATGTTTCAGTGGCAGAGCATCTGCTTTGAGTGCAAAAGGTTGCAAGTTCAGTCCCCCGCACCTCCAATTAAAATAATCAGTTGAAAGATGATGTGAAACCTGTGCCTGACTGACCCTGGAGAGCCATTGCCAGTCATGGTAGGCAATACTCACCTTGATAGATAAACACACAGATGAAGCTCCCTTATACTGAATTAGACAATTGGTTCATCAAGGTTGTCTGTTCAGACTGGCAGCAGCTCTCCAGGATCTTAGGTGGAGGTCGTTCATGTCACTTACTACTTGATCTTTTAAACAGTAGTTGCTTGGGATTGAACCTGGGACTGTCTGCATGCTAACCAGATGCTTTACCCTTGAGCCACAGCCCCTCACCAGATCAAGGGTCTTACTCAATATAAGACACCTTCATCTATTCAGTTCTGTTAATCTCCATCTTTTAAACACAGGGCAAAGAAAGTAGAGAGATTAAAGATGAGACTGCTGAGGAGAGGCTGAGACGACGAGCTTATGAGAGAGGTTGCCAGCGGCTTAAGAAACGCATCGAAGGTATGAGGGTGGGGTAATGAAATTCAGACCTCCATTAGCATTACGGAGAACGAACGGCGTGAAGCCATATTGAGCAGTGGACATTTTCCAGGATTTGATATTCTACCCACAATAGAAGAAAAGGTGTGAGCTGTTAGCTGGGCAGTGCTATACCATGCTAGAATTCTGTTCACATCCTGGTTGCCATATACAATGCTAACCATCTCTACCCTTCCCCTTGTTTGCAGCATTGAGCTTCCCTTTGATAATCTTTGCAGCTTTTGTTCTGAAAACTGGCCTAAGATAACTGCTGGGACTGCCTCTTGGTGTAGCTCATCAAATGGAGGCATGTAATAAAGTGGGAAGGCTAGTTTCTCCCTGAGCATTCAGTGGAGACTGTATGGTCACTGACAGTTTCTCTGTAGGGATGTGCTTGTAACTGTTGTGACAGATACTGTTTAATCTGTTCTCAGTGGTGGAGGAACTCCAAGTGCAGATCCTGAAGTTGCTGTTAAACAATAAAGACCGAGGAGGGGTAAGTGGAATTGAAATCCCTTGCAGAGAATAGGTGCAGTAAGTAACTCCAAAAGTAACTTGCTTTATGAACTTAGTGGGTGTAATTTTTCCTCGTGAGGGTTGCATTTGTATGTCATCCTGAGTCCAAGGCCACACATACTGTAAAACTGAGTACATTACTGATAGCTTTCAGTGTATCTGAAGAAGTGAGCTGTGGCTCATTTATAGGTGCTACTGGACTTTTGCTCTTTTCTACTGCTACAGACGGACTAACATGGCTACCCATCTTGCTGATAGCTTGTTATTTAATATAGTGAACAGACCTAGAATACTGTGCAATAGAAACTGGCAAGCTATATCTGCCGGATCTTGCATATAACCAGTTTGACTATACCGGATGGTGTATGCTATGCTAATCACATCTAATATGCTGCTTTTCATTTTGAGGGAACATCTAACTGGCTTTTTGCCCATACCGAGGTCAGCTCTAGACAGTGCTTAAGGTCTGATGTTTGCCATGTAGTATGTAAACAACCCTCCCCACTACATAAAACTTTGAACCTGACTCCATTGCATCCAGGACAACAAAATGCACTGCATGCAGCTAATAATTCCCACCAACATTTTATTCTGTTGGTCATGCTAGCCTCTCAAAAGTTCCATGTGAATTAGTAACATTGAGAATATGAGAATTTCTAAGAATGTTGTTAGGTGACACTTTAATGAGAACAGGATTAAATGATGCAAGGAAATTTGCCTTGAGCTTTTTAGATTGGTAGCAGTGGGTAACTGTGCTTATACTTAATGAATTGTCTTGGTTGTGTACATTTAGGTAATGGCAGCTGGATTGTTGTACAATAGCCAAAAGAGTTAGTGATGGTGGGTAGTAAGGCATTAATCTGGGTTTTAATTTTTTCTGGTGCAGAGAGCACACACAAAGGCAGTGTGTGAAGTAAATTGTTTTAGAATTGATCGATGCATATATATATACAATGTATCATGTTATTTTGTCCATAAATGACTTATAGATGATTGTCTGAAATGTATCCATGGACAAGGATTTTGTTTGAGGTGATGTTGGGTGATATGTAAGCTCTGCCTCTGGTACAGCCCCTGTCCAACACTGATGTTGTATAAAGCCAGGTCCATAAACAATAAGATTGGAACACTACATGATTACTTTGCATGAATGATGTGGACCTGGTATGTGTGACCAAGACCTGAGTGAGGGATGGCGAGACAGTCACCTTGAAAGAACTGATCCCCTAGGGTTCTTGGTCCTTCATCAGTCCCGGCTGGGTGGTTGGGATGGCGATACTCATTCAAGAGTCTTTCTCTTTCAGACTGCTCCCCACCCCTAAGATCACTGGCATTGATTGTGTTGGCCTGACGTGGGATGCTTAGGAGAGTTTGACTATCTGTCTGGTGTACTGACTTCCTAGTGCACCAGCAGCTGCCCTGTCAAACCTGTTGGAGGTAGTGGCAGGGTTGGCCTTTGAGTTCTCCAAACTTTTGGTTTTGGGGGACTTCAATGTCCACGTCAGTGATTCTACCATTCAGGCTATGGATCTAGTGTCTTCAATGGCAGTACTGGGACTCTCCCAATTTGTATCAGTTCCTACACATCAAGCAGGCCACATGCTAGATTTGATCTTTGGGATGGGGATTCATGTGGACCTGGATGTAGTTGAAGTGGTGCCATGGTTGGACCACTTCGTTTTGAAGGCTTGTCTGAATGTACAATCCTCCCTTGCATAGGTGGCAAGCTGATTTATGCTTGCCCGCGGTGTTTGATGGATTCAATTGGTTTCCAGAATGCTCTGCGGGATCCAGTGCCCCCTGGTGGTTCGTTGGATGAGCTGGTGAAGGACTTGCATGTCCGTCTCTCTGAAGCCGTTGACGAAATCACCACCCATTGCCCTCTCCGCCCCGTCCTAGGTTAGCCCATGGTATATGGAGGAGCTACAATGGATGAAGCAGGAGCTGAGACAGCTTGAGCTAGTGTGGCGGCAGTGTCGGGATGAAGAGGCAAGAATATCTTATAGGGTGTTCCTGAAAGCTTTTGAAGTGGCAGTGAAGGCAGCAAAGAAGGAGTTCTTCACTGCTTCCATTGCATCTGCAAGCTCACACCCAGCACAGTTGTATAGAGTAGTCTGGTCTCTGGTCTCCCTTTCACAGGGAGATCACCAAATTGTAAATTCGGCTGTTAGCTGTGAGGCTTTTGGGAGCTGTTCTTCAGGTAAAATCTTGTCTCTCTGTAGCGATCTGCCAGCCATGGTTGATACAGTATATGAACTGGAGGCCCCTTGGCTGTCTTCTTGGTTGATGTTGGATCATCTCAGTCCACACTCCTGTGATGAAGCTGTCAGGATTCTGTGCATGGTGAGGCCCACCATGTGCCCTTTGGATCCCTGCTCATCTTGGCTGGTGAAATCCAGCATTGATGGGCTACGGGTCCAGTTGGTGACCAATGTCAATCTGTCCTTGTGTTCTGGAGTTTTTCCTGGAGCATTGAAGCTGTGGTGAGACGTTTCCTGAAGGAACCATCTTTGGATCCCACTGACCCTGCCTGTTACTGCGAGTTTTGGACCTTCTGTTTCTGAGTCAAGTGATTGAGCAGGTGATGGCAGACCAGCTGTAGATTTTCCTGAAAGCTTCCTCTGTCTTGGACCCATTCCAGTCCGGTTTTCACCTGGGCTGTGGGATGGAGATGGCACTGGTTGCCCTCACAGATGATCTTCGTAGGCATCTGGATTGGGGCGGGTTGCTGCTGCTGATGTTATTAGATCCTGTGGCAGTGTTCAACATGGTTGATTATGAACTTTTGGCCCACTGCCTCGTTGATGTGGGGATATGAGGGGCTGCCTTACAGTGCCTTGTCTCCTTTCTCCATGGTCGGGGACAGAGGGTGGTACTGGGGAAGAAGTTGTCCATCTGCCACCTGCTGGTGTGCAGTGCCCCTCAGAGAGTGATATATAACATCTATAAGCGCCCCCTTGCCCAGCTGGTATGAAGATTTGGACTGGGTTGTCATCAATATGCAGATGACACCCAGGTGTATCTGTTGATGGACAGCCAACCTGACTCTGCACCAGGTGCCTTGGCTAGACCTTTTGAGGCCGTGACTGGATGGTTGAAACAGAGTTGACTGAAATTGAACCCCACAAAGACAGAGATCTTGCACTTGGGTCATGGGCTGTTGGGTTTGGGAATCCGGCTCCCTTCTTCCATCAGCGTCAGGCCAGGCAGCTAGTCTCTTACCTCTCAACCCATGACCTAACAACAGTGATCTAGGCAATGGTCATCTCCAGATTAGATTACTATAACTTGCTCTATACAGGACTTCCCTTGGTCTGGTCTGGAAATTACAACTGGTCCAGAATGCTGCTGCAAGTGTCCTCATGAAGATACTGTGTAGGGCACACCTAACACTGGTTCTGTGCTAGCAGCACTGGCTCCCAGTGGAGTTCTGGATCAGGTTCAAGGTCTTGGTGTTAATCTATAAAGCCCTTAGTGGACTCGGACCAGCATATCTGCAGGACTGCCTCTCACTATATGTTCCCCGGAGGGTGCTTCATTTAGCCAAAAAACAGCTGCTGGTTATCCCTGGCCCAAAGGATGCTTGCCTGGTCTTGACCAGGGCCAAGGCCTGGCACCAACCTGGTGGAACTCTCTGTTGAAGTTAGGGTCCGGTGAGATATGCTCTCCTTCCACTAGGCCTGTAAAACAGAGATGTTCTGCCGGGCATATGGTTGTGGTTGGGGGCAGGCTCCTTTGCTAGTCTTCTGTTGAAGGGGACTTGATACCTCCTTCACCCCAGCTCTCCACTGATATGGTTAATATTGTCTGCCAGTTCCTTCCTCGTGGGATATTTGGGCCAGGTTACGCAATATGGGCTGCCACTTAGGATTTTATTCTTCCTGAATCTTATGCTTTCTTTTAATATGATTTTATTGTTATTATATCATACGTGATGTTATCCGCTCTGAGCCCACATGTGGGATGAGCGGACTATAAATTTAATAAATAATAAATAAATAAAGTACTTGACCTGTGACGGCTGCTTACACATGCAGTTGCAGTAGCAGAAATATCTGAAGGCTGAGATGAGAACTTGTCAGCATTATTGCCTACTCACCGCTTCAGTTCTCCTGTAGCTCCACAAAAGAGTGGCTTACACCCATCAAATCTCCATTTTTTCTGTCTTTGGAGACTATAACTATGATGCTCTTGCTTTGCAGCTTTGAAAGCTGCCTTGCAAACATATAGTGATAGAAAGGTGGAGCATAACTGCTCTAAAAATAAATAAGCTGCACACAAGGCTTAGTTTTTGTTTGTTTCTTTTCTGCCAATTTAATTTATTTATTTATATTATTTATAGTCTATCATTCTCATTGACACTCAAGGCTGATTACACAGTGCAAGTCAATATGATCAACAGGATAGGACATCCAATAAACAATGCAATAGGATTTAGATTGCAGAAATATGAAGAATGTGGCCCAATGAGCTTTTGTGGTCACTCACAGTAAAGAAACCAGAATAATAAACAGCAAAAAAAGTGGTTTACAATAAATATTTTAAAAATTTCAGCTGACAATTACTATATCAAGAGCCACCATTTAAAAAGAAACGGTCCTTTAAAACTACAAAATAGCAACAGTGAAAATTGCCTGACTTAGTGAAAAAACAAGAAATGAAAATGCATGAGGTTTTTTCTTTAGTTGTTAGTTTGTGAATTTCACAGTGAATGAACAAGTGATTGAAATCTCTTGGCAGCTTTTGAGACAGTCAACTATGATCTGTTGATCCACCGCCTTGCTGATGTCGGGATATGAAGGACTGCCTTACAGTGGCTTGTCTCCTTTCTCCATGATTGGGGACAGAGGGTGGCGCTTGGGTAGGAGCTATCAGCACGCCACCCGATGGTGTGTGGTGTCCTGCGGGGGCAATTCTCTCCCCTCTGTTATTTAATCTCTATATGCATCCTCTTGCCCAGTTGGTACAGAGTTTCAAGCTGAGTTGCCATCAGTATGCTGATGACACCCAGTTGTATCTATTGATGGCTGGCTGGCCTGACTCGGCCCTGGACGTACTGATTAGAGTCTTGGAGACTGTCTGGATGGGTGAAGCAGAGTCAACTGAAGTTGAATTTCATGAAGACGGAGGTCCTGTACTTGGGTCGTGGGTCCTCAGGTTTGGGGATCTGGCTCTTGACCTTTTGATGGAGTGCAACTTGTGCCCGTTTCAGTGGTCAGGAGCCTTGGGGTGATGCTGGATACCTCCTTATCAATGGAGGCCCAGGTTGTGGCAGTTGCCTGAGCAACTTTTTTCCATCTCCAGAAGGTCAGGCAGCTTGCCCCTACCTGTCGACCCATGACCTAACGACAGTGATCCATGCAACATTCACCTCCAGGTTGGATTACTGTCACTCGCTCTACACTGGGCTTCCCTTGGGTCTGACCCGGAAACTGCAATGGGTCCAGAATGCTGCTGCGCATTTCCTAACTGGAACCCCATATTACTCCTATCTTGCAGCAGCTGCACTGGTTTCCCGTGGAATTCCGGATCAGATTCAAGGTTTGGGTTTTGACCTATAAAGCCCTGAGTGGACTGGGACCAGCATACCTGCAGGACCGCCTCTCACCATATGTACCCCAGAGAACACTTAGATATGCTGACAAACAATTACTGGTGGTCCCTGGCCCCAGGGAGGCTTGATTGGCCTTGACCAGAGCCAGGGCCTTCTCAGTCCTGGCTCCAACCTGGTGGAATTCTCTGTCTGCAGACACTCGGGCTTGCCTTCTTTCTTTTCGGCAGGCCTGTAAGACAGAGATGTTCCACCAGGCATATGGTTGATGCCATTCTGTGCTATCTGGGGAGCCTCCCTACCAGTCTCGTGTTTGAGAGGTGGCTGTGTTATCATCCTGCCCCCCCTTATGAATCAGCCCAATTCGAATGTTGCCCCCTCCTTCCCTTCCTCTCCTGCGTACTATTAACAGAGGTGGATACAAAGGATGAGGACCACCATGTTGGGGACTGCAAGCTGTACTTTTTATGTCTATTATGATTACCTGATTTTATTGTGATTTTATATTGTACTTTTATCTGAAGTAATACATTCTGAGCCTGTTTGTGGGAAGAGTGGGCAAAAAAAATGAATCATCATCATCATCATCATCATCATCCAGGCAACCAAGAAACATATTTTGGATAGTCTTTCATCTTGACAGAACACAGTTGACTTTAAGTTCTGGTTGTTCCTTCTTTCAGGGAGGAGCTTCCAGATACATCTTTCTCAACAAATTCCGCAAGTTTCTACAGGAAAATGCTAGTAACCGAGGGGTAAGTTAAGAGTAGTATGTTGGATCTAGTGATCTATCAGTGAAATGTACTGCTAGATTCAGATCTTTCCCTCTCACCACTAGTCCATCTTTAGGAAAGTTGATTCCCTGAGTCATGGACCTATTATTTTAATAGGAAAAGAAGGATGAAACTGCGCATCTTACCTCTTGTCAGTTTTTCCTTCTGTCCTGTGCAGCCTCCCATCCTGCATAGCTATTAGACCATGTGGGACCCAAAACTCTACCATCCTGGGGCAGAAAGGACCACTTGGGGTGGGGAGCAAGGGAAAGATCTGTGATCCTTGAGCCCGCTGATAGCAGGATCCAACCCAATATTGTTATTGAATTTTAGCATACTGCTGAAGGACAAGGATACACTCTTGTTCCATATATCTTTCCAGACATATTCTTACCAGGGATCTACTTTGTGCCTTGTTTTGTAGGCCTTTGAAAGCGGCTGGAAGTTTGTTTAATAATTGTTTGTTGTTGTTGTTATCCCTACTGCTGGACTCCAGACTAGAGTTTCACCTGTACAGCAGCTTTTTTGGTTATGGGTTAGCATGCCTGGGACCACATCTCTTTGGGCATTTCTACATACTCATTGTTTACTCAGATTGCTAAAGCAGCTTAATAACCTGAATTTGAGGTGGCTACGTCTATGATGAACTCTCTAGTGAGGTGTGACCATAGCACTTTCTAATTCAAGGATTCGGACATAAGTTCTTTCATATTGAGCCTCTCCCTTCCATTTTGGTCTGCTCAGTTTGGTGTTCAGAACGTCACTTCTATCTGGCACAGTATGAATGAGGTGGAGGGTAGTTGGGATTGAAAGGAAACCAAATGCCCCTTGACCCCATTCCCGCTTTCATTCCTAGAACTTTAGTGTCAAGGAGAAAAGGAATTTTTCATTATTTGGAATACTTCCAAAAGTAAGGGGACTAGTTATAACTCTATAAAGCGATATCCATGAGGAATGGTCAGTCTTTACATTAATGGCGGTCCTCTACCAAGAGACATGCAAGGTATATTTTTTGTATGTTTGGGTTTTGCATTTAAATAATTTATTACAAATTATTGTGAAATCTCAAAAACTGAAGGGAAAAGGTGAGAGGAAGAGCAAGTGTGTGGGATTTCTAGAGGTCAGAGGGCAGGGTTCCCTCGCAGTTCTCTTCCTCTTCGTTATTAGCAGAAATTGAATATACAAAAGCAAATATATATGCATTTGCTGACTTTGCATAACTTTTTCATGTTGCAGGACTCGGGTTTTCTTGTTATAACATTTTGATACCTATTTTCACAGCAAAGCAAATGCACACAGGCACCAACAGCTTTCACAGTGCAATCCTGAACAGAATTACACTTTTCTAAAACCATTGAAGTCAGTGGTGTGTCACTCTGCTTAGGATGGCATAGTTAATTCAACTTTGGTCTTCTGTGCAGTCCCACATTGGGACTGTGCACATTCTGGCCTGCTGCTTCGGGAAAATTCTTCCTAGCTCTTTAAATCCTGGAAGGTGGGAGGGAAGCTTGTTTCCCACCTAAATGGCCACATGCCCTGAGGGAGAAGCAATCCTCTTTCCTCAGTTCTTTCTGTCATGACCACCTCTGACCAGTCCAGTGACTTGGACTCGGAGGGCTCAGAGGAAGAGCCAAGGTGAGGGAACCAGGAGGACCAGCAGGATTGGGGAGGCGGGAGGCTGATGCTTCAGAGGCACCTAGTGACCATGAACCAGCAGTACCAGAAGTCACCCTGCTGCAGCCTGCAAGAGAGACCGTGTTACTGACCTCTGAGCTAATCACTAAGCCTCTGCCAGGCAGGACATGAACTGCTTCACATACACCTAATGAGGGGGAAATTGTTTTTTCTCACCATACAGCAAAACAGTTTCTGAGAGGAATGTTTTTCTTACATACTTCCACATGCCCAGTAGTGGCACAATGGTTTCCTCCTTTGATCTTATCCTGCCTCATGCTAATGGCCTTTGAGCCACTTGCCACATGCTCCCATTCACTGCTCTCACTTAAGGTGAGCTTCTTAGTGGTTGTCATTTCAGTTAGATGAGTAGGAGAACTTTCTGCGCTCAGGATCTCAGATTTCATGAAGGAAGGGTGGTACTCAAACCCAGCTTAGATTTTTTGCCCCAAATGTCATCTTATTCCACCTTGTTCAAGACATCATACTGCTGGTATTGTTTCCTAAGCCTGAAACCAAGACTGAAAAAGCACTGCATACTCTATAAGTTAAGAAAGAATTATGCTTTATCTGTATAGAACAAGCTTGTTTCGAACAAATCCTCATCTCTTTGTGTGTCACTTGGTCCTGATAGGGGCAAGCAATCCATGTCCAGGTGGATTGTCTCTCTTATTAACTGAGGGTATCAACAGGCTGGAGTTTCCTACCCTCTTCAGTCCATGGCACACTTCACAAGGGCTCAGCCTTTCTGTATGGTGTGATACCTTTGCTGATACCTTTGTACAGCATTATGCAGTAGACATCAATTCTAGGCATGAATCCGCAGCTGGCAAAGCTATTCTTTATTCACTGTTTAATTGAATGAACAGTGTTGGTGGTTAATCGAAGTATACAGTTGTTGCACACTTATTGATTACAGTTCAATCTATTCATTTTTAATGATGTTATTGTTCAATAAAGGAGTTATATATTTTTTACAGAGATTCACCTCACTTCCTTTGTGTGTTGCTTATTAATCTCCCAGTGTGGGAGTGCACAGAAGACCAAAGATAAAAACTGGGTTGCACTTACCTGTAACCTTTGTTCATTGGCTTGTCTTCTGTGTACAACGCAACCTCCTCTCCTGCTCCTCTGTGAACTCTCTGGTATGATAGTAGCCAGTCTGAGCTTCCATAGTCTCAGGAGAACTGAGGGAAGGGGTTTGCTTCTCCTTCTGGCCCTCACTTTCCAGGATTTAAAGAGCTAGGAAGAAATTTTCTGGAGCAGCAGGACTATGCATGTGCAGTCCCAGAGTGTGCTTGTCCAGAAGACAACTCGATGAATAAAGGGTTACAGGTAAGTGCAACCCTGTTTTACCTCTTAAGTCAAGGTCTCCTTTCATTTCTACATGCTTTTGTTCTTTCCTGACCTGCAGGGTTTCTTTATTTAAATGCCAGTCTTTTCTTGCAGCAATGCAAGTCTTTCTGTTGATTCTTGCTTGCTAACATGCCTTGAGGCCACCCGGTTGGCTCATCATCTCCTTTTTTGATGCACAGTGTGGCTGTGCTTTAAAGGGGAACTGCTTGGCTGTAGAAAGGTAAAGGGCACTTTCCTCACTTGTTAGGAAGTAGATGAGAATCTACTTCCTAACAAGGTTGTTGATTCTGACTCAGTCAGTTACAAAATGTCCTGTGCTGCCTCTGGAGTGCTGTAAACAAGAATGTGGCCTTGGCATGTGTCTTTGGGAGTGGTAGATCACAACAGCAAGGCTTCTGCTTCAGTAGGTGACTGTCACACTTTTTTGCCCTCAGAATCTGACTGTGCTGTGCCCTCCAGAATATATGGTATGCTTCTTACATCGACTCATCTCTGCCTTGAGATATTATTGGGATGAGCACAAGATGAAGAGCCCTTCAGCACTGAGCAGTGAAGGTAAGGTGTCTTTACATTAGAAGAATAATTCCCCAAATACACCAGTATGAATATATATCTTGGTAAATGATTTAGCTTTTTTCTTCTTCTTTCCAGAAGCTCAGTTCTGTCATTCTTTAGGGTAGAAGTTTAGCCACCCTCCATACATTGCATTAGATCATGTGCATTGTTCCACTCATACACGCAACACTTCCTCTTATGGGAGATTTCCACTGCATGTCCCCCATCCCCTTCCTGAGGGACCTTCTTCTTCCTATATCATGATTGTGGAGGGAGGGGGGCACAACAAGTCAGAGTGGGAAGAAGGAGATGGGAAAAGTTCTGTTCCACATGTGCAATTACGTTCACCTTGCACAAGGTCTAACTCCGTGGTTCCCAACCTTTTTGAATATGAGTACAACTTTTTAACATCAAAACATTTTGTGGACTCCATTCTCCACACATGATAGTAGTTGTACTATTAGTATCAACTGATTGAGAAAATATGTAATGAAAAGGATCAAAATGACAATGCTTAGTGTGCATTTGGATTCAGGGACCCTTTGTAATATCTCCATGGCCCTCTGTGGGTCCTCACCCCTCAGGTTGGGAAAAAATGGTCTAACCCATTTGTATCAGCTCTGAACTGGCCTTCTCTCTTCCCCTACCATGCATGAGGAACAAGGGAAATTTGTTTTCTGAAGCCATCAACAAAAGAGTGCTTTAGTTGTGGGTTTTCCGGGCTGTATTGCCGTGGTCTTGGCATTGTAGTTCCTGATGTTTCGCCAGCAGCTGTGACTGGCATCTTCAGAGGTGTAGCACTGAAAGACAGAGATCTCTCAGTGTCAATGAACTACAATGCCAAGACCACGGCCATACAGCCCGGAAAATCTACAACAACTAACGTTCTCCGGCCGCGAAAGCCTTCAACAATATAAAAGAGTGCTTGTTGAACATCAGATGATGTTTGATAAAAAGTTTCCCAAGTTATTCCTACTAACTGAAATTCAAGCAAACGTGGACTCCAGGAACATTCAGAGCTAAACTTGATGAAACTGATTAAGATCTTCTGCTCTTAAAACAACAACCCTGATTAATAGTCCCATGTTGTTCAGGGTGGTGGTGGTGAACTTTGCCTTCTGTGCGCGTTTCCTAATATAAATATCCCCACCCCCAACCCAAATTGCATTTAACTCTGCTGGTGGAAGGAAGATGAGGACAGTTACAATATCTCTACCTGCTCCCTCCCTCCATGTTCTGTGTTATTTGGTGTAGCAGGTGGGACTACTGCTGAGTAAAAACAAAAAAACACAGGAGATCCTATTCTCCCATGTAGAAACCCAATTCACATATTTAGAGTAGATGCTGTCAACTCTTAGTGATTCTCATCAAGGCTTGCTTCAGGTAAAAGCAAATTATAGGACTCACTAATGTGCCCCCCCACCCAATTCCTCTCTTAATGTGCTAGAAGCTATTTAGTCATCTGGATTTTCAGAAAGTCATGATTTACATTATATCTGAACTGGCAAACTGTGGTTTGTGACTTCCATGCAGACTAGGATTCTAGATTCTGATTTGCTCCTAGTTTTAGAAATGGCAAACTACAATTGGATGAAAATAAGAAAATGACTGTTCAGCTGATGGTGCTCTTGAAAAGCAGAATTGCACAAGAAAGCCTTCTTAAAGTCTCATTTACAAAATGTTAAACATTGGATTACATCTGAGTAGTGCCTATCTCTTACTATGGGGCTGCTTGTCACCATCATTTCATTCTTGCTGGGATTCATTTCATGTGGTTTGTTCTCATTACATCTAAGCTCAAAAAGAAAACTTTAGAGGCAAGATAACTGTTACAAGACTGGTAGTAAAGGAAAGGTAGAGCTGGCTATCATTAGCATCCTGATGACATAGAACTGAAATTGGAGGATCTTTCTCAGTAACTTCATATAGGGATTAGTAATGGGCTAGTACTGAACCCTGTGTAATATTGCATGACATCTTCTAAGCAGAGTGTCAAAATTCTCCTCTTCCTTCACCCTACTATCAGCCTCACAGAAAGGATGTATCCAGAATAAAGATAAGCTAGATACCTCAGTGAAGTCTTGCAACCAGTTTACTAATGTCAGGACCTCCCCCAGCTCAACCCAATAAAAGGGTTAGATCTCCTCCTTAGCACTGGGCTAATCCTAGAGGGCCGTAGAGACTATCATGCCAATTTTAAAGATGCCAATTTTAAAATTCCACAGTACAACCAACTTTTTAAAAAGTTGTTGTACTGTGGAATTTTAAAATTGGCATCTTTTCTTTCCTCAATGTATCATTAGGAGCCCCCTCCAGGAATGTGCCCATCATATTCCTGCCAGTTTAATTAGCCATGAAAGGCACAGATCTAACCTACTTGTGGTCACATGCATTTCCTCAAAAATCCTATCAATATTCATCAGTGAAAGAAGATAAAAATAATAAAAGCAAGGTGACAAAAGGTAGTTAATAGCTTTGATTTGGAGTCCTTATCATAGTGGTGCCCAAAATGTTATATAAACATATTGCAGTGGTTTCCCTTTCAGTAATCAACAGTTATATGTTCAGTTAGCTTCAATGATACACTTTTTGTCTGCTTTGTTTAAGAGTCATTTTGAATATTTCTGCTGCCTAGCAACTCACTTCATAGACATCCTCTCTCTTGCATACCAGGGGGAAAAGTTGGCATTAAAATGCGGCCAAAGAATGACTAGGACCAGCTGTCATGATTATCTGTACTCAGTGAGAGCAATCCTAAGTAGGTCTACTCAGACTCTCTCTCAGGTCTATTCAGTGAGACTTACTTCTAGGAAATGTTCTTATGTTGTAGGGAATTAAGGTTAGTTCTTACTTGACCATCTCCCTAAATGCATTCTCTTTGCTTTTCCTACAGATGCTTATGTCCCCCCTCAGCTCTTCTATAATGGGAAAGTGGATTACTTTGACCTCCAGCGACTTGGGGGACTCCTTTCTCATCTCAAGAAGACTCTCAAAGGCAAGTGCTTGTTCTGTCACATGAAAACAAATGGCATGGAAATCCTGCCCTGCCACAAGAACCTTCTGTACAAGACATAGATAAAACAGATGAAAGAACGAAAAGATGGGAAGAGAGCGTCACAGCTCTGAGAACTTACCTCTGCCTCTTGATTTTACTTGAGAGGCTACTGGTTTCTAGGCTAGCATAGTGTTCCAATTCATGTGAGAAAATTTTCACTTTTACAACTGGGAATTTGAGCAGTAAGTTCCATGAGTAAAGTTCCTGCTGGCAGGTGCTGAAAAAGCATCTGAAGAATTCTTCAGGTGCTTATTTTTCTTACCTTGTGACCTTCCTTGTTACCACATATTTTAACTTGAATATTAAGAAGCAACCATGACATAAGTGTGGTAATTTTTTTGACTTGTTAATGTGCATATCAATTTATTTCAACTAATTTAAATTGTTCAGTTCTCTTCAAGGGTATATGAATGGCCTCTGGGTCTGAAAATAAGAACTGTTCTCATGGGACCTGAAAATAAAGTGGCAGCTGATGCCTCTTGGTCTGTGTGATTCTGATTATTAATATCCCCCCCTCCCCAGGTGCTCTTGATATCAGGGCACTGGGGCTGCTTGGCCATGTGTTTGGTAGAGATAAGGGAATGTGAAATCCAAGCTCTAAACTTTTTGTGAATCTTTAGATCTGGTTTTTGTTCATCCAGGAGTAGGAGCTAGAATTCACTGCTCAGTATTTTGCCTTTTGTAGGGGAGATTTTTCTCCTTCCCCAAGGTCTCTTCAGGGTCAACTGTTTCTATTGTGGGAGCAACCTCAAGGGCAAAATGTACAAAGAGAGCAGCTGGAACAATTAGAATCAGTAACAGAGTCACTAAGATACTACAGTTTACATGAGAGGGTATGTCTGTTACTTCAGAGACTGCATCTGATCCTCCCAGTCTCCATCTAGGTAGTGATGAGAGCAGGACCAATGATATGGCAAAGTTGTCCCATACCACTTTGTAACTTTGGGGGGGGGGCTGAACTTCACATTGTGTGCAGTTCTGTGATACTTTTCCCTGGGACTTTTTTATTAGGTAAAGCAGATGCAGGTGGCTTCAGATTGATCTAATTAGAACATTTTAATGCTACTTCTCCAAGAACCTGCCTGAGGCAACTTACAAAATAACAATAATACAAAAGAATCATTAAAAGATATTAATTAAAATCCAGCATTAAAAGGCCCCAGCTCAGCATAAAAATATCATAGATAATAAAAACAGGCCACCAACAGCTTAAAATAACAGTTTCCAGGCTAAAATAGTGTAAAGAAATTGTTTCTTTAATTAAAAGCCTGGGTGAATTGAAATGTTTTGGCCTGGCTCATAAACAAAAGCAACATAGGCACCAGGCAACCCTCAAGGGGAAAGGCATTCTACTTGCTGCTACTGAATTAAGTCCTGTTTCTGGTTGCCACCCGCCTCATCTCTAAAGGGGAAGGCACAAAGATCAGAGCATGTGAGGCAGTCTTCATTTGCAGGCTGGACAATATAGGAAGGGACGGTCCTTCAAGAATTCTGATCACAAGTTTTTTAGGGCTTTAAAGGTAAGAACCAGCACTTTGAAGTGTGCCTGGAACAAATGGGCAGCCAGTGTAGATCTTTCAGTACTGGGATGATATGATCTCTGTATCCCATCCCTGACAATAGCCTATCTGCTGCATTTTGGATGAGCTGAAATTTCCAGACCATTTTGAAAGGCAGCCCCATGTAAAGCGCATTATAGTAATCAAACTTGGATGTAATCAGAGCGTGAATCACTGTGGCCAGATTGCCCTTTTTGAGGAACAGCTCTAGCTGGCAGACCAGTCAGAGCTGAAAAAGGTGCTAAGTGCCACTGAGGAGACCTGAGCTTCCAACCATAGGCCAGGCGCTAGTAGCACCCCTAAGTGATGAATTTGCTCCTTCAGGGGAAGTACAAGCCCCTCCAGGACAGGCTGGCTCTGCAGTCTCCAAGCAGCTTCTCCATTGACCGACAGCTTCTCATTCTTGTAGGGAAATCAAAAAGAGTCCAGTAGCACCTTTAAGACTAACCAATTTTATTATAGCATAAGCTTTCGAGAATCAAGTTCTCTTCATCAGATGCCTGATCAAAACTGGGCAGATACAGAAGAGGAGGGGGAAAGAGAGAGAAAAGGGAGGGGGCATAAATCACAAGAAGGCAGAATGCAATTAGCATAGAGGCAATCAAAACATTCCTTTGCTTGGAAAAGT
Source organism: Eublepharis macularius (assembly GCF_028583425.1). NCBI lineage: Eukaryota > Metazoa > Chordata > Lepidosauria > Squamata > Eublepharidae > Eublepharis > Eublepharis macularius. The sequence continues at coordinate 94,627,449 of NC_072793.1, read as the reverse complement.
AAACATTTCCTTTTGGTGTGCAGTCAGTTTGTAGCAGTGAAGGTATCCAATTCCTATGTAGTATAAGCCTTCGGTAACCACAGCTCTCCCTGCCAGTTGCATCTGACAAAGAGAACTGTGGTCCCCGAAAGCCCACACTAGGCGTCACTGGGCTCCCCCAGATCACGCCTCTGTAAAGAGAATCTGTTACCTGTGGTAATGTGATAACCATTCATAGTCTCTATTCAGTCCCCGCTTGACAGAGTCAAATTTGCATATGAATTCCAATTCAGCAGCCTCCCGTTGGATTTTGTTTTTGAAAGGTTTCTGTTGAACCACAGCGACCTTTAAGTCTTTGGTGGAATGTCCTGGTAGATTGAAGTGTTCTCCCACTGGTTTTTGGACGTTTCCATTTCTAATGTCAGATTTGTGTCCATTTATTCTTTTGCGTAGAGGTTGGCTGGTTTGTCCAGTGTACAGAGCAGAAGGACATTGTTGGCACATGAGGGCATATATCAGATTGGAGGATGAGCAGCTGTAAGAGCCAGAGACAGTGTAGTTGATGCCATTGGGTCCTGTAATTGTATTCCCTGGGTAGATATAGGGGCAGAGCTGGCATCTGGGTCTGTTGCAGGGCCTGGTCCCTGTGCTGGTGACTCTGCTGGCCGATTCATGATTGTAAGTGAGAAGTCGTTTAAGATTGGGGGGCTGTCTGTAGGCAAGGAAAGGTCTTCCACCCAGGGCTTCTGAGAGAGAGGTATCATTTTCCAGGATGGGTTGTAGCTCACTGATGATACGTTGGATGGGTTTGAGCTGGGAGCTATAGGTGACAACCAGTGGTGTTCTGTTGTTAGTTCCTTTAGGTTTGTCCTGGAGCAGACTGTTTCTGGGTACTAGTCTGGCCCTGTTAATTTGTTTCTTCACTTCATTTGGTGGGTATTGTAGTCCCAAAAATGCTTGTTGTAAATCTCTTAAGTGTGAGTCTCGGTCGAGAGCATTGGAGCAGATACGGTTGTAACGTAAGGCTTGGCTGCAGACAATAGACCGAGTGGTATGTTTAGGGTGGAAGCTGGAGGCATGTAGATATGAGTATCGATCTGTTGGTTTCCGGTATAAGGTGGTATTTATTCGTCCATTATGTAGTTGTACAGTGGTGTCCAGGAAGTGTACCTGTTGTGTAGAGTGGTCCAGGCTTAGGTTGATAGTAGGGTGAAAGTTATTGAAGTCCTGATGAAATCTCTCAAGGGCTTCCTTCCCATGGGTCCAAATGATGAAGATGTCATCCAGGAATCTTAAGTATAGTAGTGGTTCCAGTGGATGGGAGCTGAGGAAGCGTTGCTCTAAGTCCGCCATGAATATGTTAGCATATTGTGGTGCCATGCGTGTGCCCATGGCTGTGCCATTAACCTGTAGATATAAGTTGTCACCAAATTCGAAGTAATTGTGAGTGAGTACGAAGTGACAAAGTTCAGTGGCGAGGTTTGCTGTGGTTTTGTCCGGGATAATATTCCGTATGGCTTGCAGTCCATCTGCATGTGGGATATTGGTGTACAAGGCCTCCACATCCATGGTTGCTAGGATGGTGTCATCTGGTAGGTTGTCAATGGATTGTATTTTCCTGAGGAAGTCAGTGGTGTCCCGTAAATAGCTGGGTGTGCTGGTGGCATAGGGCCTGAGGATAGAGTCCATGTATCCCGAGACTCCTACTGTGATGGTGCATTTTCCTGCAACAATTGGGCGTCCTGGGTTACCCGCTTTGTGGATTTTGGCTAGTAGGTAGAATCTTCCTGGTCGTGGTTCCTGGGGTGTGTCCGTATGGATGCATTCTTGTATGTCCATGGGGAGTGTTTTTAATATTTTATTGAGTTCCCTTTTGTATTGTTCAGTGGGGTCAGAAGGTAGTATTTTATAGTACCTATATCTACCCAGGGAATACAATTACAGGACCCAATGGCATCAACTACACTGTCTCTGGCTCTTACAGCTGCTCATCCTCCAATCTGATATATGCCCTCATGTGCCAACAATGTCCTTCTGCTCTGTACATTGGACAAACCAGCCAACCTCTACGCAAAAGAATAAATGGACACAAATCTGACATTAGAAATGGAAACGTCCAAAAACCAGTGGGAGAACACTTCAATCTACCAGGACATTCCACCAAAGACTTAAAGGTTGCTGTGGTTCAACAGAAACCTTTCAAAAACAAAATCCAACGGGAGGCTGCTGAATTGGAATTCATATGCAAATTTGACTCTGTCAAGCGGGGACTGAATAGAGACTATGAATGGTTATCACATTACCACAGGTAACAGATTCTCTTTACAGAGGCGTGATCTGGGGGAGCCCAGTGACGCCTAGTGTGGGCTTTCGGGGACCACAGTTCTTTGTCAGATGCAACTGGCAGGGAGAGCTGTGGTTACCGAAGGCTTATACTACATAGGAATTGGATACCTTCACTGCTACAAACTGACTGCACACCAAAAGGAAATGTTTACTTTTCCAAGCAAAGGAATGTTTTGATTGCCTCTATGCTAATTGCATTCTGCCTTCTTGTGATTTATGCCCCCTCCCTTTTCTCTCTCTTTCCCCCTCCTCTTCTGTATCTGCCCAGTTTTGATCAGGCATCTGATGAAGAGAACTTGATTCTCGAAAGCTTATGCTATAATAAAATTGGTTAGTCTTAAAGGTGCTACTGGACTCTTTTTGATTTTGCTACTACAGACTAACACGGCTAACTCCTCAGGATTCTTGTAGGGATTAAGCTTCAGTTCATTGGCCCTCATCTACCGCATTACCATCTTAGGCATTTGTTCAGGACTTCTGCAGACCAAACTTACTCAATTGTTGAGAAGCAGAGCTGGGTGTAAAGGACTGGTAGAAGTCGGGTGGCAGGGAGGGAGGGTTTAATCTTTCCTTCCCAGGCATTTGTCTATTCAGAAACACCCATAGCTGTTTCTCCCTCCAGGTTCTTGTTTCTGTTTTTAATCTTTTGTGGTTTTTAAGTGAGAGGCAATGGAAGGAGGGTAGTTTCCCTAGGCTCATGCTGTTTTAGTGTAGATTTATACTCGAACAGGAATATATTCAATAACACATTGCATGATTTAAATGTAAAAGCTATTTATTCTTTTCCCTGTACCAAAGACACAACGTTCTATATAACCTTCTGTATTCAAATACATCCAAAAGATCAGCTCATGTTTCAGCTCATATCATGGAGACCAGTATTGCCTGATAGTTTGGTATATAATGACATCAGAAGTAGTGAAAGTTAATTATATCAAAGAGCAGGTGTTTGAAGTCAGTTAAGTTCAACGGATAGTGTAATTTCAGGTATAGTGTAGTTTTAGGTATAGGTTACATGAATGAAAGCTGTCCCTGCTGGGATTCCACAGTAGCCAGCATTCTCATCGTTTTTAACATCATGGTTGTGCCTGATGTGTTCTTACTTAGAACATGAAGTAAAGTGGAAAAAGAAAATCACAATTCCTTTCTTGAGGCTTCATGTGATAGGGAATTAGAGGGTGGTTTTGCCACTATTATTCCTCACCTCTGTTTTCTGAGAAAAGCGGAGACTGCCATTGTACTTTTAGGAAGAAATTTTAGGAACAGTGTTTTAGCCATGAGTTCTAAATCAGATGAATTAATGATGGTGCAGTAATATTATTGATATTTCTGATGTGTTGTTAAATAGCCATCCTTGAAATAAGTCTTTGAGTTTGTGCTGTCTATACTGCAGGAATGGTGTGCGGGAAGGCATTTGGACATCTGTATCTGACAATGACATCGTTTCTTTTATTCATATAGATGACTTGGCCTCAAAGGCTAATATTCTGATCGACCCTGCAGAGCTTCAGGCTGTGACCATGGATGACCTCGATGAAGATGAAGAATCAGCAGTGTCAACATCACAAGTGAGTGTAGTGAAGCTGCATGAAATATAGCAGGGTTATAAATGTATGGAATCTTTTGATAGAGAAAGAATAGGATGATCTGCACATAATTAATTTAGGAATTAGAATAGTTTTGAGCGGTAGAAAAATGGAAATTAACAGGAAGTACTTTGTGTCATCATTTTTAAATTCTGTCAAACGTGATGTCACTCCACCAGTTTGATAAGAGGAATAGCAATGCATGTGTCAGAAGTCATCCCAAAATTAAGGTTTAGGTTTATATCCTCAGAGTCATTTAGACCCAAGGGCAATTTTGAAAATAGTATGTGGAGTAGTATCTGAAATGCTGCATTCGAAAATGTAGGCAGCTGCAGAGCAGGTTGGGACAAAGAGTAAGCATGGAAGACCCCTATACATTGATCAAGTATGTTGTTTCAAGATATTCAAGAGGACTGATTGATAAAGTCAGAGTTATATAACAATAGAAATCTCATGGGCTACTGATAGTCAGTTCTATTATGGAAACATGCTGGTTAATGAGGAGTTCCCTATGTAGCAGGGTCTGGTGATCACCTAAAGCCCTAGCAACCCAGCGTTCTCTGTGAGTCAGCAGTGGGGAACAGTGGGGAAGGAATCTTGGCTGTAGGCCAGAAATGGTGGCCTACATAGTGAGTGAGCAGGGAGGGAGGTGTATTGAAGGTGCTGATAATAGGGTGATGATTCTCTAGTGATTTTTGAAAGGTGCAAGTTCCTGTTAAGTTTAGCTTAGTAATTTGCAGTTGTTTGTGTTTGCCATCTTTATTAATTTATTTAAAACATTTGTGTGATACCTTTCAATTTAGGATCCCCAACATGGCCAACCGTCACAAGATTAAAAACAACTTTAAAATGCAAATTAGTGTATATAAAACATTTGAAACAATTTAATAAAAACGTGAATATGTATAGCTGTAGACACACAAACTGGAAGAAAGGCCACTGAAAATTAGTGAGGGAATGTTAAATAAAAGAGAAAAGTCTTCACCTGCTGGTAGAAGACAATGGTAGAAGGGGACAGATGCACCTACCAAGGGAGGAAGTTCCACAGTTTTTGTGCCATGACTGAGAAGGTCCTTTTTCATGTGATGACGGAAGTGATTGGGTAGATTCATATGGGAAAATATGGGTTCCTATTCAACTCAGAGGACTTGGGTGAAAGGATCTGCTGTAATTTCACACTGGGATTAGTAGAAGGCACAACCAGAGAAGACTTCTCACCTCCCCACAGCTTCTGGTAAAAGCGTTTTGTATTGCATTTTTGGGGAAGAAACAAAGCAGTGGGGAAGTTCTGTCATTGCTATCCTCTTCTCTAATGCCATTTATGATGTGATGATTGTTTTGTACTAGATGGTGTAGAAAGGGAAAGCAATGAAAGGAACTCCACCATTTCTCCTCCAAAGCAGAGTGAAAAATGATGGGAAAGTTCTCTCTCCAGAGTCCCCTAATATTGCTAGAAGACTATAGCGGGCATTAACTCACTGCTGTCAGGCCTTTTGCAGAAGACAACACAACCTGATTCTTCCCACTGTGCATTCTCTGAAGTTCACAGGAAACTTAGGAAAGAAGTCCTTGAGTTGGCTGTCTGGGGCAAGGGACAGTCATCAAACTCAGGAAGAGTAATTGATGTAATAATAACATTCATAATAATAACATTCAGTTTATATACCATCCTTCAGGACAACTTAATGCCTACTCAGAGCAGTTGACAAAGTATGCTATTATTATCCCCACAACAAAACACCCTGTGAGGTGGGTGGGGCTGAGAGAGCTCCTAGAAGCTGTTGACTAACCTCCTTCAAATGGAGGAGTGGGGAATCAAACCTGTGCTCCAGATTAGAGTCCTGCACTCTTAACCACTGCACCAAACTGTTTTGCTATGGAGTCCAGTGCAAAATTGCTGCTTGCCCGAAGTCATATTTAACGTATCTCCATTTACATTTTGTCAGGCTCTGTGGTGGGCGCCTCAGAGCCTGGGAGGCAGGGCTCACCCTTCAGGTTGTTCTGTACATCTGAGCTGGCTGCCAGGTGGGCCTCAGAAATGGGGCAGGAGGGGCATTTAAAGCACCTTTTCACCCTCTCTTGTTGATATCTAAGTGTCAAAAGCCAGTGTGCAGAGGCTTTAGATCAGAACGATCAGTATGACAGGTAGACACATCAGGTGACATAGAGTCAGATGGTTAACATAAGGGTCAGGAGACCATGAAGTGAATGACTCAGCTAAACTCATGCATGTATCTGATTGGGTGTCTACATGTATATATAGCTACCATGTACAGTATGGTTGGGGGCTTCTTGCAAGTCCAGGTGTAGGCGAAGCACTTTGTCTCTCTGGACTGTAAACTTGTATATATTGCTCTTTATCCACCTATAAATAAACTGTATTATACACCTTTGCTAAACTAACAAGGTGTGGACTCTTTGTGGATCCTCCTTAAGCTGGTGCAGTCACGCTGAATACACACCCTCCAACAGGGTTATGGGCCCAGATAGACTGCGCCAAGGAGGCTGCTGAGGAGGCTCTACTGAAGTAGAGACGCAACAGAGTCGGTGGTGGATGTTGGCACCTGACGGCCGCGATCCCTCGGAGGAGGAACTATTGGCGGTGGAAAGTGTCAGTGACCAGGAGGAGGAGGAGGCAAACGAGCTCCCTCAGACCGGTGCAGAAGCAAGTATGGCACAGAGTACGGTCGTGTTGGTGGAGAAGCTGACCTCCGTGAACTACTCCATTTGGTCGTTGCGTATGGAGCATTTTCTAAAGAGAGAGGGGCTGTGGAAAAGTGTCAGCAACCCCCCAGCAGCCCCCAATGATGCGGAAAAGATTGCAGATGAGCGTGCTTTAGCTCATATCGTGCTGGCTGTGGGAGATGACCAATTGCTTCACATCAGGGACTCGGCTACTAGTTCAAATGCCTGGCAAGATTTGAAGCTGATACATGCAAGAACGTCTGCAGGGTCATTAATTATGCTGACACGTCGCCTCTACAGACTTGCTCTCAAGCCGGGGGAGAGCATGCAGAAGCATATAAACAGTTTGACGGAATGTTTCCAGCAACTGGCTGCTCGTGGAAAGCCCACGGAGGACTCTGACAAGGCATACATTCTATTATCAAGTGTGCCTGATGTATATTTTCCTCTTATTGCAAGCCTTGAGAGCCTGGAGCCAGATAAACTCACTTATTCCTATGTTACGTCTCGTCTTCTTGAGGAAGAGGCTCGTGTTTCAACATACGGAGGCTGGCATTCAAGGACGGAGCAACGAGCAGACGGAGGGGCCCATCGAGGGGTTTCAGCTACTGACGGCGGAGGAGTTGCTAACAAGCAGCGTGAGGTCACCCAGCTGTCAGCAGCAGCCGTGAGAAAATGTTACAGCTGTGGCTCCACTTCTCACCTTCGTCGGTTTTGCCCGGACAGGAGAAGAAAACAACAGAAGCAGAAGCAAGGACGTGTACAGGAGCCTCGGTTTCCAGATCAACATGCGAGGCTGGTCACTGCATCTACTGTAAATACGCATTCCCAGTGGACAGTTGACAGTGGCGCTACCGATTCTTTCGCCCGATCTGAGGAGGTGCTGTATGATTTACAAAGAAGCAACCTGCAGTCCGTGTTGTTGGCAGATGGGAGAGAATCTCCAGTCAGCGCCATGGGAGCTGTACGGTTTACAGCTCTGGAGGAGGACTTTGCGCCTGTATATTGTGTTCCCTCTTTGGACCATAATCTATTATCAGTAAGTAGGTTGACCCAAAAGGGGTTTGAGGTCCGGTTTGTGGGGGACAAATGCCAAATAAGCAAAGCTGGCAAAGTTCTTGTTACTGGGGAACTGAGAAACAATGTTTATATTGTAGAGAATAGGCAGGCAAAGGCTGACACGGTTACAAACAAGTGTAGCCATGACAATTGTGTGCATTTATTGCACAGGCGTTTAGGGCACGCTAGCTTTGGGGTTATAAACAAAACTCTAACACTCCTGAAGGGAGAAAAGGTGTCAAGCTGCTCAGAGTCCCTAGACTGCACTGTTTGCAAAGCAGTCAAAACAAAGGCATTCCCTGTAGCTAAGAAAAGTGGCCGGGTGTCTACAAAGCCACTTGAATTAATACACATGGATCTGATTGGTCCATTCCCCAAAAGCCATTCTCAAAATTGTTATGCCCTGGTCCTAACGGATGATTTTAGCCGGTACTCATGGCTGTATGTTATGAAACACAAGTCTCAAACGTTTGATTTGTTTAAGGTTTGGGCAAAAAGGGTACAAAAACAGTTGGGGCTGGACATAAAGGCCATCCAGTCTGACCAAGGGGGGGAATTCATGTCTGCACAATTCTCTCACTGGTGTGATAAATATGGTGTTTTGCACAGGGTAGCAAATACAAGTGTGCCACAAGAAAATGGTCTGGCAGAAAGGCATGGTGCCATTATACAAGAAAAAATGGCTGCTATGTTAGCTGATGCTGGTTTGCCAAAAACTTACTGGGCTGAGGCAATTATCTGTGCCTGTTATGTGGTAAATCGTCTGTGGTCCCGTGCTGTGAATGAAATACCTTTTAGGTTACTTTTCAACAGGGACCCTAACCTAAAGTTACTAAGGGTGTTTGGCATGACTTCTTGGGTGCATATCCCTTTAAAACAGCGGAGAAAAGGGGGCCCAAAAGCCTCTAAGATGATATTCATTGGATACCAGAGTGGCATGAAGGCCTACAGGTTTACAAATGAAAACAAAAAGGTATCGTACAGCAGGTCTGCTAGTATATGTGAGCATGGAAGTTGGAAAAGGCTTCACGGGTATGAGAGTGAAAGCCAGATTGTGTTGCCAGTTACCGATGAAATGCCTGAAACAAGTCCAGAGGGGGACGTGAGTGTGAAAGAGGAGATTAGTTCTCCAGCCAGGCAGGTAACACAGGACGCACAGAGGTCTAGTCCTCCTATACGTGTGTCCAGTCGTCCTAATAAAGGTGTCCCACCTCAAAGGTATGGTTTTGAAGCTGCAGCAAACTGTGTGCTGGCTAAAGAGCCAGCTAATTATTCTGAGCTTCTCACTTATGAGGGGGAAGAGAAAAAGGCTTGGCTCGAGGCCATGAAGGCCGAATATCAGTCTCTAACTGACCATGAAGTGTTCACAGTTGTACCTAAGCCAAAAGACACAAATATTATTGGTTGTAGGTGGCTGTATAAGGTGAAACGACTTCCCTCAGGTAATGTGCAGAGGAAAGCTCGCTTAGTAGCCCGTGGTTTCTCTCAGGTACAGTTCCACGACTATGACCAGGTATTTTCTCCTACTGTTAGGCCTGAAACAGTAAAATTAGCCTTATGTAAGGCAGGGGCTCAACACAAAAACATAGATCATTTTGATGTTTGTACAGCCTATCTCCATGCTCCTATACAGGAATGTTTATACATGGAGCAGATACCAGGGTATGAGGTGTCAAATAAACATATGGTGCTCAAACTAAACCGAGCCTTGTATGGGTTGCGTCAATCAGCACGAGCTTGGTTTCAATACCTGTCACAATCACTAAAAGCAGCAGGTTTTGAGCAGGGCAAAGGTGATGCCTGCATTTTTACAAAAATGGTAGGAGGTTCAGAAGTCCAACTCCTTATTTTTGTAGATGACATATTGTGTATATATGAAACAGAAGAACAATTATGTTGGTTTAAACAAATAGCCAAGGATATTTGCAAAGTGAAACATTTGGGTCCTATCTCCAATTATTTGGGAGTGCAAGTGTCCAAAACTGAGGATGGATTTTTCCAACTGAATCAGAGAGATAAAATTACAAAGTTGCTCTCAGAGTATGAATTAACTGAAGCACATGGTGTGTCCACTCCTATGACTACAGGGTATATCAGGGAGCCAGATGATTTTCCCTGGGAAGATGTACAAAGATATCAGTCATTGGTGGGCAGTCTTTTGTATCTCTCATGTTGGGGCCGTCCAGATATAACACAAGCAGTAAACATGCTATGCCAAAGGTGTGCTAAGCCTTTCCATAGGGATTGGATAGCAGCAAAACGCGTCTTGAAATATCTTAAGGCTACTCTCAATTTCTCTTTGGTTCTAAAAGCCACTGAACCTATGCAGATCACTATGTTTTGTGATGCTAGTTGGGCAGATCGCCCTGACGGTAAATCCACTACAGGACTAGCCATATTTGTAGGAGGTGCTCTCATTGCACATAAGACATTAAAACAGTCTTTGTTGGCACATTCATCGTGTGAGGCAGAGGTCGCTGCCATGAGTCAAGGTATCTTAGAGCTGGAAGTAATACAACAGCTCATGTCTGACATGAAACTGCATTGTGCAGTACCTATTGCTGTTTATGGTGATAATACAGCAGCACAACAGTTAGCCCAAGATGGTGGAACCAAAACACGCAGTAAACACATCTTAATCAGGTATTTGAACGTAAGATGTGCTGTAGAGCAAGGATTCATAAGATTGTTTAGATGTACATCTGGTGACAATATTGCAGACATGTTTACTAAAAGTTTGTATGCTGTACCATTTGAACGATTACGTGATGCCTTAAACTGCTCTCATACTGGCTTGGAGGAGTGTTGATATCTAAGTGTCAAAAGCCAGTGTGCAGAGGCTTTAGATCAGAACGATCAGTATGACAGGTAGACACATCAGGTGACATAGAGTCAGATGGTTAACATAAGGGTCAGGAGACCATGAAGTGAATGACTCAGCTAAACTCATGCATGTATCTGATTGGGTGTCTACATGTATATATAGCTACCATGTACAGTATGGTTGGGGGCTTCTTGCAAGTCCAGGTGTAGGCGAAGCACTTTGTCTCTCTGGACTGTAAACTTGTATATATTGCTCTTTATCCACCTATAAATAAACTGTATTATACACCTTTGCTAAACTAACAAGGTGTGGACTCTTTGTGGATCCTCCTTAAGCTGGTGCAGTCACGCTGAATACACACCCTCCAACATCTCTCCCTTGCTGAGCAGAGGTCTCTTTCCTCCATCTCTCGGTTTCTTGCTGTCCTGCTCAGCCTTCTCCTCCTCCACCTCTCCCTGACAGGCCTAGTTTTATGGGGCCACTCTGGCAGACTCCTGCCCCTCTACCAAGCTCTGTCCTTCCCTGGGTGTGGTCCTCCTCCTCCTGGGCAAACTAATGGGGCTGCTGACCCATCCTGGGCCTTTCCGGGATCTTCCGTATCCCCAGTCCTCTCCCGGCCCTCTAATGCAGCCCTGTAGGGCAGGGCTGGCCAGCCCCCTCCAACTGTGGCGGCCCGGCCACCATAGCAGCATTTCTGCCAGTGGCTCCATCCTGGTGGCCCACAGTGGCACCATCCTTAGGGCCACTCTGCAAGCCAGGCCGCACTGGCCATCATTGAGTGAGCCAGCCAGCCAGCCTCCCTGAAGGTGATGCGGAGGTGTCCTGGGCCTCTGCAGGGTGGCTGCACCACCCAGGGTTGCAGCTGTTAGTCAGGCCACCTCCTGCTGGTCCTGCTGTAGCCCGGGCTCAGTGGCGTGGCCGTGGCTTTCAGGACCCTGGTCTCTATCTGTTTCTGTTGCTTCAGCTCGGTTGCACAACATCTTTTGTAAGCAGAATGGCATTAAGTCTATTTTCCAGTAGTGCATTGCTGGATCCAAACTCTGTTGATCAAATTTGTGGAGAGATGCTTTAATGGTTCTTGGAAGCTGATGTAGCAGTGGTGTTTGGTGGTATGCAGTGGAGTAGCAAATCTGTTTAACTGTTAAAGTGTGAGCTTATTCTTCTGTGGCTCAGGAAATGTGTGGCAGAAAATGAAAGACCAGCTACTGCAGTTTATTTTTGTAAGGGAGGCTATCTGTCCACTGGTTAAACTCAAGGAATGTTGGCACATCCTGATTCAATGCCTAATGGTACAGAGAATTCAAGATTTCATTACACATTCCAGACACAGAAATATCCCTAGGCAGTTGAAAATAAGATTGCTTTCCTTTTGATTGGTTGGCTTCCTTCATGTTTTCCATCTTCATGTTTTGAGCCACTGTCTGCCTCGCTGCCCTCTTCTGAAGCTGTAATCTAAGCCACAATTTCTTTGGAATTCTTAAGGGCAATGTCATAAGTGGCCAAGGTTTTGCTTATTTTAAAAAATGCCAGAATACCTTGTAATAAGTCCAGGGAACTTTATGCCAATTTGCTGGCTTACTGGGAAAGTCACTAGATGAGCAGAATTTCTATATATGTGTGTCTCTGCACTCACTGATTTTGTGTTTGAAACTCATATTGTTTCTGACCCTCTGTGGATTCTGCCATGCAATTTTTGTTTGGGATTCAATGCAGTCTGATTGTTCACCAGTTTTTAGCTGGTGTGTAAGTAAATATTTTACAGTGCAGATTCTGTAAACTGTTATATGGACTGAAATCATCCTAAAGAGATGTACCAGTGGGGGATACTCCCTGCTTAAAGTTTTGTTAAATCTCTGCCTCCACTATACTTGCTTATATGAGTCCCACCATACCTTTTCAAGGTGGGAGTGTTTCAGGTGCTTTGTATTAGACTGATGTCCTTGGTTAACTCTGAGGACTAATTAGAACATAAGGTGTATGGTTCAAACCAGACTGGAGAACTGATACATCTCAATCTGTTTCTGTTTCTCAGCGCCCAGCTGCTGCAATGGCCATTGGGGGTGCCCTGGCCAGGCCAAGCTGGCTCAGTTCACCCACCTTGGGGCGAGCTAACCGTTTCCTCAGCACTGCAGCTGTCAGCCTTATGAATCCAAGACGGTCACCAGGCACCATGGAGAAGGTTAAAGTTCGCACCTTGAACATGGAACAGCGGACGGAAGAAGACAGTGAGTAGTATCTTATTTCACAGTAACTGAAAAAGCAACTTCTGGTTTCAGGAATGTGACACCCCCCCCCCTTACCTCACAATTTACTGTCAAGTTGCAGCTGACTTACAAAGCTATCAAGGCAAGAGGCATTCAGTGGTGGTTTGCGATTACCTGCCTTTGTGTAGCAACCTTGTCTGAATGCTTCAGAGCTGCATAGCTAATGCAGTTGACTTGAGAGTAGTCTGTAGAGAGTAATACACAAATGATATTTAATTATCTGAATACACAAACATCCAAGTTAGGAGAACAAGGAAAAAGAAATGAAGGTTCAAGGGAAAATGAAACAAAAGAGGACAATGTACATGAACGGAGGCTGTCTCAGACACTTATGTGGGGAAGTGGGGTGTGACTTTAATTAATTAAGTAAATATAAATCAAGAAACTCAAACCAGCTAAATATAGAATCCTACTTCTCTGAGGTTGCTTTTCATTGGTGTAGATCCATTTTCTTCACAGCTTCTGATGAACAATGACGACTAGTTCAAGAATTCTTTTCTATTTTATGGCAGTTGAAGGCAGCAAAGGAAATGAGGGCCTCTTGCTGGGGAAACCTGCAGAAGAGCCAGAACAACCCATAACGGAGAACTCTCTGTTGGAAGTCTTGGATGGAATAGTCATGATGTACAACCTCAGCGTGCACCAGCAGCTTGGTAAGGTGAGCAGGATTCATTTTGGGGGGTGTTTCAGTTCTCTCATTTTCATAACTTAAATGAAAACTCGTGCTAACAGAGACTCTAGCGAAAGGGCAGGAGTAGCGCATTGATTCACTGTACCAAGAACTGTGTTTGCTTGCTCTGTGCTTTTGGGTGAAATTGCACTTGACAATGAAAGGTCTATATTTTTAATGCAGATAGCTTATATACAGCTGTATACCACAATGGGAGGGTGTGTGATTTCCAGTAGGGAAGTGAGAAAAAGTGATTATCTCTGTCCATTGCTTCCCCTTCCCTTCATACTCCCTTCTATTTTGTCCTAGTTGGGTTTTGAAAATGGAAATGAACCCAGGTAGGGGGGAAACTGACTTGAAGGTTTGCAAGGTGAAACAGCAGGTGGGGGAAGGGTTCAAGCAACCCCCTCCAAACTACCACTTCTCTGCTGAAAACCTGTCTTTCATCTTGCAACTTTAGTGCTGGTTGGTTGTGCCTGATATCCAAAGACATAATCTGCTTCTGTTGTGCTTAGTTCTGTCTTCAGGCTGGTAGACTTTGCACTGGCTACAATTAAGGGACTAGTGGGAGGAATTGATTACTTGCAGAGTACTAAAGAGTACTTCTTTTGCCAAGTTTTTCTTACATACGTGCTATAATGTGTATGGAAATACTTGTATTTCAGATGGTAGGTGTTTCCGATGATGTGAATGAGTATGCTTTGGCACTGAAAGACACTGAAGAAAAGATTAGTCGATGCCCAAAGAGGGTAAGAAGGCCTCTTGTTATTTATGTACTGTTCCTCTTGGAAATCGTTCAACTGCTGTTCCAAGACCCACTTCTGCCACTAGTGCTAGTTTCTTTAGGACTGGCTGAGAAACTATGATGGCTTATTCTCCATATGCGTGGAATGGAATTAGCATTTTGTTTATTTCTCTGGAGTGATTTAAAACCTATTTGTTTCTCCAGCTTTAGTTCTTGCTACTTCTCCCTTGTTTCAGTGCTATTATGCAGAGTTAGAGGAGGGAAGGTGGCATGGTATAGCCTGATCTTATCAGATCTTGGAAGTTAAGCAGGGTCAGTCCTTGGATGGCGACCACCAAGGAAGACTCTGCAGAGGAAGGCAATGGCAAACCACCTCTGCTTCTCACTTGCCTTGAAAGCCCCTTGCTGGAGTCCCCATAAATTAGTTGGAACTTGATGGCACATACACACATGCAGAGTTAGACACTGGTAAATTAGCAGCTTGCTAGTTGCAAAAGATCTTGAAAGAACAAAGCCCAAGTGATTTTTCTCTGTAATATTTGAACATAGCTTCCTTTTAAAGCTTCAGTTATAGTTTTTAGATTTAGCTTTAAACCTAAGAACAGTTCTAGTGATACCCTGGGGACCAAATTAGTTACGGCTCACCTGGGTGATCTCCTTCTATATGAGCCATTATCAACATGTTGGCCTCTGCTGTATGTTTATTATCAGAACCAACTGAGCCTCTTAACTTATGTGCATGTGTTTGAATCTATTGTGGTTTTATTTCCAGGAGTGCCTCTGATTAAGATTTTAGTGATGGTTGCAAAATGTTGCTTGTGTTGTAGCTTTCCAAATTCTGCATCTTACTCCTGATCTTCCCTGATATCTATGCAAGGAATAAATTATTGGCAAACTGACAGTGGCTTTTGGCAGCTCATGTTATTTTGCAGCAGTAACTGAAAACCCTATTATTGAGACTAAGCTTGCATGAAGAACAGGGTTTTCCGTGTTCTGAAAGGAGAAAATTGGTATCTTTATTCCTCATGTGTCTTCTGTGTTTAATACAGAGAAGAGATATCTATGAAGAGCTAGTGAAAAGTCGGAAGGTTTTTTCTGACAAGCTTAATCATCTGAGTCGACGTCTTGCTTGGATCAACGTTACCATTTATTCAAAGGTAAGAGAGAAAGTAATATGTATATGAAGAATCTGGGCTCACTATTTCAGATATGGCTTAGCCCATGCTGTGTAGAGTTACGTCATTGCTTCTCGTATCTTATGTGCCATACTTCTGCACTTTAAAGTTGCTTTTTATTATAGATCAAGTATGCATTTTAGTATTGATCTGCTGAAATTAAAAAGAAGTTGCTTACAATTTTTTTTTAAAATTTTTGTTGGATTAGAAATCATTGAATTGTACATTACAGTCAATTTCCTTTAATTTCCCCAGTTCTAACCCCCTCCCTTTCCCCCCCTTTTGTTGACTTCCAACAGTTTTCCAACCCCTTGTCCCTTATCCCTTACTCATTTCAAATTTATTATATCTGTCAAACATTAACTTTCACTTTCTTCTAAGCTTATCTATATAACACAGTGTATCCTCTGTCTTCTTACTTACTTTAACAACTAAATAATGCATAACTAAATAATACATTCTTGGCATATATTCTTTTAATAATAGTCATTTAACTAATTTTGGTACTCTATTCTCTATCTTATAATCTCATCTTCAATATGGGACAAACAATTTATCCCTCATTTAGCATAATTTTAGGTACTTCTATAAACAATACATTCAATATAAGTCAACCAATTTAACTTATATTCTATATATTACTTTTTCTGCACATCTTGTCTTCGTACTATTTTAATTATATAATTCCTCCATTATGCAGCTATCCACCAAAAGTAGTCAACCAATTTGACCCATATATACCTCAGTCAGTCAATTTAACATGTAGTCTATACTATACATATAGTCTATTACTATGTATTTTCCCCCCTTGCTTAGGTTTCTTCATTGCAATTATAAAATATCTCCATTATACAATTATTGCCAAAAATGAAATTAATTAGTTTCTATTCTTATAATTAATTAATTTCTATCATTATAATTCTTATAATAACACCTATGATACTTAATACTATATATAATAGTCAAATAAAATAGTTGCTTAGAAATTCTCATTTAACTCTCCACCCCCCGGTAAAGTCACCTCCCTCTACTTTTATTGTATTTCAGTAATTTTCAAACTGCCACAGTTCTCCTCCCACCTCCCATTTTTTCACCAAATATTGTTTCAGCTTCTCCCAATCCGTCTCTCAAGGTCTCTCAGTTTCCTTGTCATTTTGTACATTTCCGCCATGTACAGCAATTTGTAAATCCAGTCCTCAATAGTTGGCACTTCTTGCACTTTCCATTTTTGCGCATACAAAAGTCTAGCCGCTGCTGTCATATAAAATAACAAGCTTACAATTTTTCTTTTGATATAAGATTTTTAATCTAACTAGGCTCAAATTATGCTTGAAGGCTATAACATACTAATAAGCATTGACAGAGAGAGCCTAGTCTTAATATATTATGGATATTCTTTCTGACCCTGAAATTAATTTAAACATCTCTAATATGCATGTTCTCTCTCTCTCTCCTCTCCTCCTTCCCTAGTTAACTTGGTAGATGTTCTTTGGCAATAATTTGCCTATAAAATGTCAAAATGCATCATTTCACTGAACTATAGAAATAGTCTGTTAATATTGCCATAGAATTTTAGAAGTCATTTTTAAAACTTTCACTAATTGCAGGTTACTCTATTTTGTTTGAAGAATCCTCACTTTAGTTGAAGTGTCATTTTTTTTCTGTGTACCAACATAGTGGAACTTTCTGTCTGCAGAAACCCAGGCCCATTTGGCTTTGCTATCCTTTTGCCGGGCCTGCAAGACAAGAGATGTTCCAGGCATATGGTGTTTGAGGTGGACAGGCCATCTAGCCGCCCTCCTGCCATGGGGGGGCATGTCCCCCCTCCCATTTCTATATTCTTCTGGTAGCTGGCCACCCTGTCCCACGGTTTTGTTTAATACTTGACAGGTGGTGCAATATGTGCGCGGCTGTTTTAAAGTACTGTATTATTGCTTGATGATTTTATAGTATATGCTGCTATGTTTTATTATTGTATTTATCATATTGTTGTGATCTGTTCTGAGCCCGTTTTCAGGGAGAGCGGAATATAAATTTAAATAAACAAACAAATAAATAAAATAATGGATGCCCCCTAGCTCTATTGCATGATATGAAAATAATTTGTTCTTCTCTGTTGGATTTATAATATGCCAAATGAGAAGTTTGAGAATTGGGTATTTACCTATGAAATGTCTATGTTGTAGTAGAGCTGTTACAAGGTGAACAGTTTTTCTAGTTACCTTGGATGCCAGTTTTATATGCCAACGCTACATTTATTTCTGGACTTCCACAGTTAGAATGGGAAAAAGTTAATGTGCATGGTCGTCTTCATGCAGTTTTGTGAAAGAAGGGGTTTTTTTTCTTCTTCCTATAGTAACTTCATATTTTAAGGTACTTTCTATGTAGCTTTGGAACTGCAAAGCAGAATTTTGTGTCTCCCCCTTTTTTTAAGGATTTACATATAGCTTGATACAGGGTAACATCTATGGCATCATTTGTCTCCATAGTAGTGTTCTAATCCCTTATTTATGCATATCCTTTTCTGCCATCTGAGCTACAAACTGACTAGGAACTGCTCCTTTACAGGAGAAGATGCAAGATATATACTGGTTGTTGCGGGTGTGCATCCGCACTATTGAACATGGAGACAGGATTGGCTCGCTCTTTGCATTTATGCCAGAATTTTATCTGAGTGTGGTTATGAACAGCTACAGTGCTCTCAAGAACTACTTCAGTCCTGTCAATAGCATGGAGGAGCTTCCAGGTGAGGAGGAGGGAACTGGAGAGGGTCTCTAAGTAGGGCCTTCTGTACATTTTGCATGTAAAAACCTACACACAAGAAAAAAAGGATTGCATATAAGGTAGCATTTGGCACAGAATTTGGATTACCAAGAATCATAGCGTTGATTTAAAAACATGCTTTTATGTACGTGAAAGTATGTTTTTGAAAGGTGGATTGCCCCAACAGAACACTCCAGTGCTTGGGGGGCACAGCATTCTTCTCATAATCCCATTAAGCTACTTGCACAAATGTCTTAACTTCTCATGGCCAGAACTACAAAGTATAGACGGGCACGAACTGGAATGCAAACCAAAAAAACTCAAGAACCAGCCTGGTTCGTGGTTCACGAACCAGTGGTTCATAGAAGGTCATTTCCATGAACTTCCACGAACTGGTCTACTGGTTCATTTGGTTCGTTTTAAACAGCAATGCCCCTTTCTGTGCTGCTGCAAAGCGGCAGGGAAAGGGGCATTTAAACCCGCGGATCAGCTGCTTGTCGGGGAGATCCCCGCTGTTTAAATGATCAGCTGCTTGTCAGTTTAAATGCCCTTTTCCCTGCCACTGCTAAGCGGCTGGAAAGGGGCATTTAAACCCCACGAACCACAAACCGGTTCATGAACTTGCCCCAGTTCGTGGGAGTTCGTGGTTCCTGGTTGGTGAAAACGCCACAAACCACGAACCGCACTATTAAGTTTTTTTGCAGTTCGTGCACATGTCTACTACAGAGTAGTTTCCAGAGGCTCTAAGCTCATTGATTCTGGTGCATGCTAGTTGAGTATTACTCCACTCTTCAGGCTGAAGTCAATGGAAACACTGTTGTGTTGCTTGGGCGTCTAGGGTTGAAACATAAAAGTGAATTAAATATAACTACAAACATAATACAAATCAACACTGGTATATAATTTAATTCAACAAGTGAAAGTGCAAAAGGTGTGATTAAAAACAGCAATAGTGTGGTTCAACATATAAGTACCATACCCTTGTATACACATAGTAAATTCACACAGACACAGGTATTTTAGTACATTTTAACTCCACATGTATAGAAACAGAACCTTGGCGTTCCAGCCCAAGGGGCTTTCTCAGTGGTATGTATTCATACAAAGCACCCCATCAGTGTATTGATGAGGAAGGCCCTTGGGCCAAAACACATTTGGTTCTGGTTCTTTATATATGGAGATAAAATGTACTAGCATACCTGTGTCTGTGTGAGTTTACTATATGTATATACAAGGATATGTTACTTATACATTGAACTACACTGTTGATGTTTTTTAATCATACTTTTGCACTTTCATTTGTTTAATTAAATTATATACCAGTTTTTTATTCATGTCTGTTATGTTTGTAGTTATATTAAATTCACTTTTTTGTTTCAGCCACTTTGGTTACCCTTCTTCTGCAGAGTTGTGGTTTTTCTCCTTTTTGTTGTTGTCCTTACTTGGGTACATACACCGCCTCTCACAATCTTCTTTTACTATTTTATCAGCAAAATTACCATATAGTATTTTGGGATAACGTCCCTAAAACTAATTTCTTAAGCAGTGGTGCATGTTAACTCTTAGATTTTATAACCAAGTAGAACAACCAGGAAGTCACAAAAATGCATGATGGGGTTTATTTATTTATTTAATTCATAGCCTGCCTTTCTCACTGAGAACAAAGGCAAATTATACAATACAAGTCAGTAAGAACAAATACTATATGATCAGCAGCTAGAACATTCAGTGACCAAATATGATAAGGTATGGGTTGCAGAAATCTGAAACGGGCTTAAATCAGAAACACAGAGATGAACTGTTGCTGAAACAAAGGATAAGTAATTAAACGTGACATCTTTAATGAAACAAACTGCCCAGTAGGAGCATATCTACATCAACAGACAGTACCCAATAGAATAAATAGTCTGTAGACAGTGTCCCTATCCCATGTATCTCTCTGAGCCAGTTCTTATAGCACAGCACTATTATCTGAGTAAAAAAGCTCTCCTGAATAATTCAGTTTTGCATAGTTTGTGGAAAGTTTGGAGAGTGGGATGAAATGCAGTGAGAAGAAGGAGAATCTATTTGCCTCCCCGATCTGTTCCTGGTGACCTTCCACCTCCTACCACAGAGCTCTCAAAACATCCCCCATCCCATCCTTCATCTCAACATCCCCCATCTTCACCATTATATGTTGCCTTCATTTCTCTTAGCCCTTGCCTGGTACAGTTTTGGTGGGCGTGAGAGTTATTTGACATCCCCCTACACACTGTTTTTGTGTATCCATCTTGTCCAGCTATCCTAGTTGATGGTTAAAGATAGAAGTTGTGCAAAACAAGGACAAAGAGTTGTTCTATGAAAGGGAGCATGAGGGATGGTTTGAATGAAAGTGGCCAAGTAACACAGATTGGAAGTGCATTGTTGGATGTCACTTGAAACAAGAAAAGTACTTGAGTTCAATTTCTTTGAAAGCAGATAAAGACAATAGTGGTTGTATTTATTTTGATGGTCTCTCTTGGGACAACTTCTGTCATGCTGTCCAATGGTATCGATAAGAGTATGGGAATGAGTTGTTTTGGGATTCTCCTAGTAATTACACTGATCTCACTTTTGAAGAGATTCTGTCATAAGGACTTCAGTGTAATACTTTTTAATTACTTAAAAATTCAGAAAATTGCCTTTGATTTGGTTGGCTTTGATTTTTTTTTTGTTGCCACCCATTCAAACAACATTGAGATCATTTGCTTTATATGTTATGCCAGTGGCATTCTTTATGCAATGCATTCCTTATGCAGTGTCTCTTCTGCTCATGGAGTGACTAGAAGATGAAAAGGGGAAACTTGTGTTAGAAGTAGGGTTCACAGGTAGATTAACTGTTGCAAGTGAATTAATATTCAAAGATATAAAGGGATACTGCTGGGGAAAATAATGCTGTTAACTCAACCAAGTTTCACTTGTGATACAGTAATTATTATATAAATATATCTGACTAGGTTAGTTGTGAAGTCATAGTCTCCCATTGTTCCAACACATACCTGCATGGAAGTTTTGAAAATGAATAATGTTCTGTTGTTGTGGTGATTATGTTGGGAATTGCTAGTGCTATTACTGTGCTGCTCCCTGCATGCCCTAGTACTCACAGAGAAGAGGATCAACCAGGTATCAGTTCCAGCTGTGCAGCCTGCATGACTGTGCTTCTACTGTCCAAGTGGGACTCTCTACCTAGTGCTTCCAGTTTTAAGTAATAAAAGGGACAACTTGGAAAGTTGCAGTTCAGACTTTGTTCATATGAATGAGCTTAGTGGAGACCTTCAGCTTGTTTATGTGATCTGTGAGCATAATTCAAATTGATGGTTATTATCTTTAAAGCCCTAGACCATTTATTTAATTATTTTATTTATGTTATTTGGGACCCATGCTATTTAAGGACCACCTGCTTCCATATGAATCTGTCCCTCAGTTAAATTCATCTATAACGACCTTCTGACATAGCCATGAGAACCAGGGCCTTCTTGGTTATGGCATCAAAACTCTAGAGTCACTTGCTCACTGGAATTCCTTATCCACTGATATTTCATGACACTAGATGAAGACTTTTCACTCATTCTTGTTGTGAATTTGCTTACTCTTATCCATAGTAAATCATAAAACCTCTCGATGTATTTATGCTATATTGGTTGTTAATGTCTGCTGCCATAATTATTTTAGTGCTGCTGCCACATTTTTAATTTTTCTAATGTTTGATGCAGTGGTTATTTTAATTTGGGTCTGGTTAAGTGCTGTAGTGTATTGTATTATTGTTTTATGGCTAGCTTTTAATTGCTTAATATTGTTTTCTTTGATACATGTTGAAAGCCTGCTTGGGAGCTACTACGACTGACGGTGTAGGGCACACATTTTAAATAAACAAATACAACTATGATTTGGCATCACATCTGAGCCAGGCTAAAAACCTGTCATTGTGCTCCTGTTTTTATCCTATAAACCCAAATGCTTGGATTTAGAGTAGCAAGCTGGCCCCTGGCTTCAGGAGCAACTTTGGTTTGGTGAAGGTTTCTGCAAGCCCAAGATGAATCACAAGTCCCTTGACCTCTGGTAGATTCAAAGTGCCATGAAATCTTGAGGGTACTGCTTTTGTCTTACTGTACAGCTTTTCTCCCCTCTTTCCCCATTAGAAATCACTCCACCGAATTGCTTTCCCTCTTGCAGGGGGAACAGTTTCCAAATTCTATAGCTCTTTTACATGGATATGCAACTACTGCGCTAATTCTATTCATATCCCAAAAACCCACACTAGAGAAGGGTCCAGTTGAGAAATAACTTCCAGAATGCTGGACATGTGTTTTTCATTTCCAGGGGGACCAAACTATTGAGGAATATTTGGAATATATGCAATACTTGCTTTCTTACCAAGCTCAAATTTATTTTACAGCTTTAACAACCTAAAATGCACTATTTATAACTTGGGTTGCTTTTTAAATTGTATTATGTAGCATATATATGGATTTTAAAATTAGTAATATTTTGATGGTCTTCAAGCAATTTTTCAAATGTACCAAAATACTAGAAAGACAGAATTGCAGACTGCTTCACCCTATTCATATTTTAGTTTTTGTCACCCTGAGAGATCCTTGGAAACTGCTCCCCCCTATTTTCCTGCCATTTTCTCCCAGGCTTTTGCGTACATATCTCAATCTGAGAACCTGCTGTATGGTTTGTACTTTCCCCCATTAAAATGGGGAAAAAGTACTTTTGACTTCAAGAGAATTCTACCCACTTCTGGGTGGTGCTTCTGGTTAAGTGCTAAAAATGAACTGACAATCTGGGAAGTTGCTATGCAGAGCTGTATTTGGTTCATGTTTTCAGGCTGTCTCTCTGAAAACCTTTTTCTTATTTTTTTTTAAATATGGAGGGTGATTCTAGGACTTGGTTCTGATGCAGGTGGTAAATCTTATAACTGTGGAATGTCTGTGCATTTTTTGTGATTCTAATATTTGGAATCTTTTCAGGCTATGAAGAGACTTTGACACACCTTGCTGCCATTTTAGCCAAGCACTTTGCTGATTCAAGGATTGTGGGCACTGGTAAGACAGCTCATGTCCTCCAGAAGTGCTGTTTCACTATGCATGCTTCCAATGTATGTGCTAACTAGAAACAGCAGATTAAACTCATTTTTGCTCATTCCTCTTTGATTTCCAATTGAGGTTTGTAGAATAATGAGAATCTCTTTCTTCTAATTTCTCTCATAGCAAAGCTCATTGAAGAGGGAAGTTCCATATTTTGTCAGCTGCTTTGTCTTATCCTTTTATCTTGGCTATTTGTCCACCTCCCATTACTGGAGTAAACAATAGCTTTACAGTCTCTGGAAATCTGTATTGCTGTTTTATCTGCTAATAGTTCTCTCTCTTTTCCATAATCAGATATCAGGGACTCTCTAATGCAGGCTCTGGCCAGCTACGTGTGCTACCCTCATTCACTTCGTGCTGTAGAGAGGATCCCAGAAGAGCAGTAAGTTCTTGGTCTCTTTGTTTGTGTATAGCAACATGTATCCTAGAAGAAGCAAACTTCCTTTTCTTTTCCTGAACTGGGCATAATTCTCAGTTTTATTATTTCCTTTAGAGTGGTGAGTGACTGCTCCTCTACCTGGGTCTTCACCTTTTCCTGCTATGTTTTCCCCCTCATGTGAACTAAACATCTTGTTTGTTTGTTTGTTTATTTGACTTTACACCCCACCTTTCCTGCAAATGGGCTCAGGGAAGCTTCCAACAATATTTCAATAAATACAATAAAAACATTAAAACCACTTAATATAGGTAAAAAATTCAGGCTCTGTCTTGCCTTGGAATCCGCTCCCCTATTCTCATGGTGGTAACCTATTGTGTTATTGTGGCAGGCGAATATCAATGATGAAGAACTTGCTGGCCCCTTATGAGCAAAGGCCCTGGGCCCAGACCAATTGGATCCTTGTGCGACTGTGGCGGGTAAGGATATATTCTCTCTCTTGTTTTCTCTTTTTTTTTGGAATTTCCAGTCTGATTTTAAACCCAGCATCCATTCTCTGCATGAATTCTCCATTAATTCACTGTCTAAACCTTCTTATATAATTCTGATGAAAGTATCTTAATGTTTCCTTTGAGAGATAATGTAAGATATGTTAAAGATCATTTTTTTGTTTTGTAGGGCTGTGGATTTGGATATAGATACACACGACTTCCTCATCTGCTGAAAACCAAACCTGAGGATGCCAATCTCCCCAGTTTGCAGAGTGAGTGGGGGTGGAGGTTAAGAGACAGGGAGACGCTGCTTTGCAGTTGTAACTTATGGGTACCTGTGTTCCAGTAAGTGGCAAGGTAACTAGTATCACTGGGTATTGTTTGTGTTACTGCTGGGAATTGGCATGGAAAACTCCAAGTAGTGACCATTAGAGATATGTTGTCTGGATCCCTGACTGGCTGAGGTGTGTGATTTCTTTGAGGATTGAACTTTTGTTCCAACGTGGCATAGAATAAGCCTACTGAATTGTGAAGGGACAGATACATGGAAACTTATTCCCAATGTAGTACAGATGGGCAGTGTAGAAAACAGTGAGGGGCCTCCTTTCATTTTGAAGAAAGGCAATATTAGACTTAGCAGGCTAA
This sequence comes from Eublepharis macularius, assembly GCF_028583425.1. NCBI lineage: Eukaryota > Metazoa > Chordata > Lepidosauria > Squamata > Eublepharidae > Eublepharis > Eublepharis macularius. The sequence continues at coordinate 94,602,733 of NC_072793.1, read as the reverse complement.
ATCTTTCTTGAGTTACCAGGGGGTCCATGAAAGATTGGCAAAGAATTCAACATTTGTGCAAAAATAAATAAGCCCAAATATTACACTGAAAGTAAACCCTTATATTGACTTTGGATGTGAACTATATTTTGAGATTTAAGTAAATTTTATTTTGATTTGATATTTTAAAAATATTAGATAATGCAAAAAAGGCATTTTCTTAAAATGTAAGCTTATGTGTACATGTCCATATACATAGGAGCTCTTTCCAACAGGGATGTGCAGTTTGGTTCAGAATTTGGATTAAAATAACAATTTTTGGCTGATTTGGTAAAATCTGGGTATTCCAAATAAAAACACAGATATTCCAAATTTTTACTGAATTTTCATTAAACTTCGATAAAATTCAACCATTGTTTTCTTTGGGAAAATCACTCGGGGGGGCTATCCAGTGGGCTGGGAGGGGGTGTCGTTTTTCAACCAAACTTTACCAAATTTGGAGGGAACCTAATACAGAATGTTCTTTAAAGACTTTCCAAGTATCATGAAGGTTAGATCTGGGAGGGGATTTTATGCCCCCCAAAGGTGCCCCCCACTCTCCTCTATGGGGAAAAATTGGGGGGGTTATCTGGGGGCCTGGGGGGTGGCATTTTTCAAGAAAACTCCACCAATTTTTCAGGGGACCTACTCTGGACTGTCCTCTAAAGACCCCCAAGTTTCAGGAAGATTGGACCCCAGGGGCCAGTTCTGTGGGCCGCAACAGGGTGCCCCCAGCCACTCTATTGTTTCCTATGGGGAAAAAGTTAAAGCTGACTCCCATTGCAGAAACATACTGAGGCAAGGCTGCAATGGCCAAGGCACATTCCCAAATGCAAGCTGAGCTCATCCCAGAGAAAGCCCAACAGAACCAAACTGAAGTAAGGCAATGGAATCCCCCCAGAACCAAAGTGAAGCAAGGAGACCAACATCACATCAGAGAATCACATCCATTCCACTCAAACCAAACTGATGCAAGGAACACTGTTGGAACTTAGCTCAACAGAAGCAAAGTGAAGCAAGGGAATGGAATCCCTCCAGAACCAAAGTGAAGCAGGGGGACCAATATCAGACTATGGAATCACACCTATTCCACTCAAACCAAACTGAAGTAAGCAATACTGTTGCAACACGTAACCCAACAGAACCAATGTCATTCACAGCAGCTAGGCACTGGTGTCCCCCTAGCCCACTGGATAGGCTCTAGGGTGATTATCCAGTAGAAAACAATAGCTGATGTTTTCAGAAATAGCCAAACTGATTTAGAGAATCAATTTGAAATTCAGGAAATTCCAAATTTTTTCATGGGTTCAATTAAAAAATTGAATTTACCAAATTTGGGGGCGGGGGGGGGGGGTTTGCACACCCCTACTTTCCAAATAAGATTTCTTGACAGTAATTTAGCAGCAATGGAACTGCACATCCTGCCATCAACAACTTTCTCTGACCTGTAAATATTTTCATGGGTTGGGGTTTCTCCATGGAAAAAAAGTTGGGAAACACTGTTCTAAAGCCTGACATATAAACCTTCAGCAGTGGGTTGCCAGTGAGTGCCAGCATAGTCCCCTTCTTTTCTCCTGTGAATTTTAGGGTCTTGCATCCCCATTGTTTTAAGGCATGTGTCATTCACTTCATCTGGCCATGTTTTAAATGCAGACTAGTATGTCAATGTCACTGCAGCACTCAGAATTTTATTTATCCTGCACAGTAGGGAGCTGTGTTAAAAGCTGTCAGTTACAAGCTGTAGAGGGAGCTTTGGCCTCCTCTTTGTAGCCAGCCAGAAAGGAACTATCAAGGGCCATTGTCTGTCATTGGGAGAATACTCAGAAATACTGTTCCAGGCTTACAGAAATCACTAGTTAAGTGCCTCAGAGTTCTGGACCCAAGTGAGCAGGTTTTTTTGATGATGGAAAGGAAGAACATTGAAAATATAAGAAGTAATTGAGATGCAGGTGGCAGACAGACCTATTGTACACACAAAGTATGATTGTGCGTTAGGAGTTTTTGAGCTGCTGAAGAGAATACTTTTGTATAACTTCCTGTTTTGTATAAGCTCCTGTTCTCTGGGTTGCTTAACAGCTGTCAGGTTATCAGTTGGCCCGGTGCTCTCTCTGAGACATCATATAATGCAAGGGTAAAATAACCCTGCATAAGGCAATATCCCTTCGTAGACCCAGCTTAAGAATATTTGCATCTTCATTTAATGTTGCTCTGTTTGTTTGTTTGTTTATTTGTTTCTTTATTTCTTGGGTCCAGGAGATCTCTCTGTTGCTAGTTTCCAGAGTAAGTTTTCTGTTGTCTTCCTTTTGTATGGTGGTGGCATAGTTTTTAGCCCTTTAGCAGAGTCTCTTTCCCTCCCACCCTTGGTGTGCAGGCAGGTCCTATTCTGTCATTCCCTCCGTAAGTGGGGTTCAATACTGGAAATGGGGGAGTGGGGAGGAAAATAAAAGGGGATGAGTTCGGGCAGACCAAGTGATGGTCCCAAGAGCCATCAGAAAGATTCATTATGGTGACCTGCCAAATGTGCCTCAGGGTGGGCGGATATGTATGTATCTGCCTTTGGTTGGAGGTAAATTATGAGTACACAGTGTATGTGAGTGTGTGTGTAGCTGCTGTCCAGTTGTTCATGTGCTCTCCATAGCAGTTTCCCTTTTGTGGCTATGCTCTCGACCCTCCCTTTCTTGTTGATTTTTCTCCAGCCCCACCTTTTCTTAAAAGTCTCCTTCAGTGAACATGGGATTGAGCTTGGGGTGGGTGGAAGAATCTGAGGAACACAAAAAGCCAGCAGATGCAGCCTGCCAAGAAAAGATGCCAATCTGCAGACTTGGATCAAACATGAAGATGAAGTTCTCATGACATTCCACCTCTGTAGTGTTTGTGGGGCTATAAGTGACCTTGGGATGTCTTGAGTCAGTGTGGCATTGCTTCATTTTTCCAGGTGTTGGCAACGTCCTAACTACCAGTTATTTCTGCACTTGGCTCCAAACGGTCTGAGGCAGGGCATAGGCTAGTGATCCTGCTTTCTGCTATTTTAAGGTGCACTTGAATGAATAATTAATACTAAGTTAATTGAAAGGAGCCTGTCTACTAGCTGTCCTTGGGACATGGTCCAGGAGGGGATGCCCCCCCCCATTTGTTCTGTTACAGGGATGGAAGGGAGAACAGACAAGAGGGAAAGGACTTGCTTGCTATAGTTGGAGGGAGGAGGGGTTGTCCCTCCAAATATGCCCTGGTTCCTGCCCTGATGAGGAGTTTCTGAATTTGGAGGCCAATCCACCGTTATTTCTGGGAGATCACAAGGATTCTTCATCTTCTGTACCCAAGGCACTGACTTGCTTACTAGATGCATTCAGTCAATTATAATTGATAGTTAATTCAATCAGTCAGAATTTATTGCTCTAGTAATTAGAATAATCTTAAGACCTCCAACCTCAGTTTATTAAAGGACAATTTTATATTCATTTTCTGCCTAAGTTCTGCTCCAGAATCTGGCAGCTTGTGGTGATGACAGGGCTTGCTCCTCAGCAGGCACAGAATGCAGTAGACCTTCTTGCAAAGTCATGTTTTCCTAAATATATTACTTCTGGCATTAAGAGCAGCTGCTAGTTTTTTACTGGCTATTCCTCCCAGCTTGGATATAGGTATTGCTGTCTGTGGCTGACTGGAAGAACTCCCAAAGCTGGCCATCCCAGCTGTGAGCCTTCCAACCGTGCTGCAATATATGTGAAATTTTGTGAGCCTCATTTGGTAGGGATTTTGGTGAAACTGAAGCTGAATTTGAGTCAATGGGACTAAGGGGTCACCTGTGTTAGAAGAGCATTTGTATATTTGGGGCTGCTATTCCTAATGAAAGAGGCAAGAAACCGCTTTTGAACTTTTAAAAACATTTATTTGTCAGAAAAATTCACCATGTCAAGACTCCAAGAACATTCTGTTGGGTAAAAATACTTCCCCAGCATTGTTTTTCGCTGTGTGCATTTTTCAAATGCATGTAGGGAAGCTGCTTGAGAAAGATCAGAGAAGAGACTCAGAACTGATCCTGAGACAACTGGGCTCTTCATCACTTTGTATCTGGTCATTAGTATATTCCAAAGTTACACAGGCTTTCAGTTGTTTTTCTGATCACTGTTAAAACATTTTTTATCACTATTAAAACATATTTTAACAAGGCAAAGCACTGTAGTAAGAAGGCACGAGATGGGCTGTCACTGATGTAGCTCAAACCCCCCCCCCAGTCGCTTTTGTTGCTTCAGTCCTGCCAATATTAGCAGACTTCATCCACTGCTGTGTTAAAACTCTCCCTTGTGGAAATACTAAAAGCAACAAGTGGTCTGATGTAAGCTCGCTTCCAGTGGAAGTGTTTGGATTGGAAGGCAGGTCAGAAAATAAGTGTCTTTAGTTTGTGCTGAGGAGGACTTCCCGGAGAGGACAGCTAGCAGATTTCCTTGGTGACACCCTCCTATTCCCCATCCCCCTGGGACTTTGGGGAGGGTTCGTTCAGACTAACACAAGCTTGCTTTAATAGCCACAACTGCTGCAGTCTTGACCTCCAGATCTCATGATTAGGCTGCCATGTAACTGTTCTTTCTAATTGTAGATGGTCAGACAAGTATGAACATGTGCCCAGCTAGCGGAGAGCAGTGGGAATTGCTGTTTCGGTGCTGATCTCCTGCTGTGAGGATGTGGTGATGCTGCTTTCAGGAGAGATTAGTACTGAGCTGACCTAAGGCCTTGTGGAGATGAGTGTGAGAGATGTTTGACTGGAGTTCACCTGTAGGGTACAACTTCTGATTTGTAGGGAGACAGCAAATGTGCACAGCTACATTCTGGCTAATTCAGGTTGGCAGTACAACAGTGTTGCTTCAGGCCTTCGACTACTCTGAGCTTGTCCTATTGCTATATAACAGCCGGCCTTGGAGAGCACCTGCCATATCTGCTTATTGTAAAGATGACCTATGTGGGAAGAGGTGCAAAGAATTCCTTGTAGTTTTAAGAGACAGAGCAGTGCTGAAGTGGGGGAGGCACAGATCTGTGAAGAACAGAAAGTGTTGATTCTGTTTCCCATTTCCACACTCAGTTGCAGTAAATCAGGTTTGCCTCTGGCAGCATCAGCCCAGAATCCTCTAGCTATGTAGCCTCTCTAAAAGGTGTTACTGTTTCCTTTCAGAACCTTGCCCATCCACCTTGTTGCAGCGACACATGGCAGACCTGCTGCGCAGTGACCGTGAAATGGCACCCAGCTTCCTCAACAGTGTTCTTAACCAACTGAATTGGGCCTTTTCAGAGTTCATTGGTATGATTCAGGAGGTAAGACTTTTTGAGTCCAAAAATGAGTTGTGAAGAGCTAATGAACAACTGGAGGGGTAAATGACTTCTTTCTTACTAGGTGTCAGTAGTGGGTGAAATATGGGTTCCTGGGGAATATTGGGATTTAGTCCATTTCTGAAAGAGGCGAACGCAAGAAGGGAGAGGCCAGTGTCAAGACTGGAGAAGAATAGCTGCTGCTTCACCTTGAATCTTGTGGTAAACTGCATCCTCTTCATCTGTGTAGATCCAACAGGCTGCAGAGCGCTTGGAAAGAAATTTCGTAGACAGCCGTCAACTGAAAGTGTGTGCAACATGCTTTGACCTGTCAGTGAGCCTTCTCAGGGTACTGGAAATGACTGTTACTCTGGCTCCTGAGATCTTCCTGGACTGGACTCGCTCCTCATCAGAGCTGTTACTCAGGAGACTTGCACAGGTAGTCACATCTCTTCAGGACAACATTAGAACGGGTATATGTTGCGAACAACCATTTCATAAAGCACTCTCTCCTTCTCTCTCTCTCTCCTGCCTTAGCTGATTTGCTCCACAATTGAAGTTCCCAGCCTGAGTTTTATTCTTTATTCCCAAAAGGCTTGTAATTGAGTACTAACAAGTTTGGGGCTTATTCAGGCAAAACTGCAGGCTTTTTCTCTTTCTCTTCCTCAACACTATATTGTTATTGTCTGACAATAATTATCTGAAATGTGTGTGTGTACAATGAAATGTCTACAGTTCGGTGCTCTTGTAGTAACCTCCGATTTCTGTCTGGAAGAAACTGCCCATACATTTAATGACATTGAAGGACAAAACAATCCATTTTGCTATTTCGTGTCCCAGGAGCCCATCCGCTCTGGGAATGAATAGCTGTTTCCCCTCCCTTCAGATAGCCTTGTCAGTGAAAATGGCCACAGCCTTTGATTTGAGCTGATATAATCTGACCAATTTCCAGCTTGTTACTGCTTGGAGGCTTAACGCTGCCATCACTGTCATGATTCACAGAGAGCCCTGTCACAAATTTTCAGAGCAGCCATGCTATGTGAGCTAAGGAGTGACCAAGCAGGCCACATTAAGCATTCAGATGCATCCAGCCTCCGCCCCACCACTTGCAATCAGGATGCTTTTAAGAGCTTCCTGTGCTATTTCAAAGCTGAAAGGTAGAAAATTCTAAGGCAAACAGGAAGGAGTGATTCTGAGAGGGCTTGCTCATTTTCTCTGCTGTATCCCAGTACACTGTGTTACAGCACAGGACCCAAAATCTAAATCCATATCTAGTCTGGTGAGTGCAGTGAGTAGGAAGTTACATATGGCATTCCTGTCGATGAATTGTCCTTTAAGATTTCTGCTGTCTTATCTCCTCTTTACACAGCTATTAAATCAGGTGCTGAATCGTGTGACAGCTGAGCGCAACCTGTTTGACAGAGTTGTCAATCTCCGCCTGCCAGGTGAGCTACCTTTCCCCACATGATTTTCTCAACATTCCTGGGTGAGATTCTTCCCTGCTGTCATGAAACCTCACAGTCTAAGACTTACAGGTCTTGAATGATTCTTGTGTTCCCCCAAAAGAATAGGATCTTTGACCAGCCAGAGGCATCTCTCTGCATAGGAGCTCTCCCTCTTGAAATTCAAGAGAAGTCCCCTGAAAAAGTAGATAACTATGTGGACAATACCCAAATATGAATATTATACCTTGGATTGTGCTGTCCCGACTATTTCTCCATCTGCGATTCAGGCAGGAAGAAAGTAACAGGGTGGGCATGGAGATGGAGTATATCTGATTCTAAAAGAAAGCCCCATGCAGTCTTGCCCTTGGCTGCCATACAGAAGAACATAACATTTGCAGCTGTAGCTAGTAAGCTTATTTGGAGGGAATATTGGAATGTCTTGGCATTGAACACCAAGTAGCTGTTAAGCGATGGCCATGTGCCTGGCCTACTCAGGGCCAAGGGATCCATTTTCTTCTAAAGCTTGTTAAAATGTGAAGTTATTTACAGGGAAGCAAGATGCCCTGTTTATAGAAGCAGAAGCTTGATAGAGCTACCCCTGAACAGGTAGGAAAATCATTTGAATGCAGAACTGCTAAGTGAGTTCCAATTATGCTGTTGCTCATTATCTGGGCTCATCATTTGGACACTCAGCCCATTGTGTCATGACAGGGAAAGGACAGCATGTGTTAGTAGCTCTCTCTTTGAGAGCAAGGGGCTTTTCCTTTCCACTGCATTAATGAAGAACTGCTGAAGCACATCCTGCGCCTGAACAAGCACACTCCTGTAGATCTGTGGTATGCTGATCAGCAACTGAAAGTGAACAGTAATGCTGATTAAGAGTGGCCTTTTTTTCTTCTCGGTGGATGAAAGGCTTAGCCTTTCTCCTTGAGAATGCAGGTTGTCAAGGGAGAGAATTTTAAAGAGTCACTAATCTCTAAGCTTTCATGTTCTTTGTTGGATTAATTTACCTTTCCGGAGGTGAATTCTGGTTCTAAGGGGAATGAAGTCTGAGGCCCAACCATTGAGCTATCATCTTGAAGGGTGTTTTTCTCTGGAAGTTACAAATGCAAGGAAATATGTTGAGGAACTGCAAGTCCTCAAATGAATTCTCACAAGCACTTACCGCATACTAGCTCCTTAAAACATGAATTGACAACAGTGCTAACTGTGCAAAGAATTCAGCCAGTCAAGCATTACCACATGCACCCCTCCCCCACTTAGGTGTACAAAATATTATGGAAATGTGATCAGGCTTAGGTTTTCCTATAGCCAAAGGCTACAAACAACTATCCCACTATGTTGGTGGAGCTGGCAGAGGCAAGTTTAAATCTAGTGTTCTCTTTTTAGCCATTCCTCACTCCTTGTTGTGTTTTGTACCTCAATGTGTTATGGTGCTAATTAGGCCTCTGGTTGGGCTCTCCTAGGATGTAAAAAGGGGTTCTTAGAGAAGTCAGTGGTCTGCATTTTCTCACAGCTGATGAGGCTATAAATATCTGTCTTCTTCCTCAGGACTGGAGAGTGTTGATCACTATCCAATCCTTGTGGCTGTGACAGGAATTCTGGTCCGACTTCTTGTTGATACTGACTTTCAAGGGTAAGTGCCCCTTATGCCGTTCAGTGAAACATTTTAAATTAAATGCATCTGTTCCCTTTTACCCACTCAGTTGCTATTCTAAGTGACCGTACATGTGAGCTGCTGAAGCTCTGGGACATTATCTCCTGTTTCATTGTCTCAGACTGGTGTAGATGCCACAGAAAAGGGCCACACCAAATATGGAGCAAAGAACAAAGAAAAGAAGTTAAATTGCTGCTGTATGAAATCACCTGATATTATTATATAGACCCCCTGAAGAAGTGATAGCCAGACTCATAGGGGCAGTATATTTGAATAAAACAACATTTTCCAGTGCACCACTATTTTTTTGTTCTTCGCTCAAACTGTAGGATAGAATTATTCCCCTGAGGAATGTTTATGCTGTAGGTTGGCCTCCAGATTTGGCATATTTATATTCTCATGACAGAGTACAAATTGGCTACAAAAAACTACGACATTCTTGGCATATTAAACCTGCCCTTGAATTGTGTAAAATTCCTAACATAGAATGCCTTTCTGCTCTTGTTCATAGCCTGCTACTCTCTGGGTCACAGGATTACTTTGTATTTCATGCAGTGTTTTAATGTGTGCTGTAGATATGTGGCTGATTCTGCTGATCGGCAGGCAATGATGAGATGCTCTGAGGGACATGCTCTAGGTTTCTGTGGGCTCTGTCTGACCTCTGCATTCTTCTCTTGGTTTCCTAGCTTTTCTCTTGTCAGAGAGAACAGTCAAGCCTTGGGTTCATTACTAGAAAGCATCTTGCCCAAAGTTAGAGCAGGCCTGCTTTGCCCTTACTCAAAGCCACCAGGCTGTTGCTGTGAGAAACATCCTGCAGTTGCTAAGTGTCTCTTCAGTTATCTTTCCAGTCTAAGCAGTGTTAGTAACATATCAGTTAGATGGATAAAGTTGTAAAGACACATAGTATTCAGCTGCATTAAGGCCTCAATGTATCTGACTGCAAAAGTCTAGTGTAGGGGAAAATAAACAAAATTCCAAGGGAAAGTGATTGCTGATGTGTGTTTCCCGATGGCCTGTGGTGTTGCGAGTGGCATTCTTTTCCTCCTTCATTTTCCTTGTCCTGATGGTCTGGCAGAGCTTACAAGGTCCATGTCTCAGTTCTCAAAAGTATCAAATCATTCTCTCTTAAAGTCACTTTTCATTTGACAGCACCCTAAAAAAATAGTCAGCTATGAATGTGTTGCCATGAGTATCTACCGTTCTTTTTTACATATACTTCAGTCTCAGTAATGTTGCTGATATGCTTTTTGATGGGGAGGAGATGGCTGATTGTATTTTGGGATTTCCTTATATTCTAAAAAGACAGGACATGGCTCTGCTGAAGTTAAAGGGCAACTTTACCCTCTTCCCTACAAAAGAAGGAAGATACTATCACTTTGTAAAAGCCTTACATCTAGGAAGGAAAAGGGTTCTTGCCCTGCCTGATTTTATTTTTCTGCGACGTGTTTACCATTGACCTCTGTTCAGGGCTCAGCGTGTGTCTGTCTCAAATCTCTGATCTCAATAACTTTTCCGGCAGTTGCAGACAAGTTGCCATTTCCCATTGAAATCCATTATATGGGATGTCTGCTGCAGATCATAATTCTGTTGCAAATCATAAGTATCATTCAACTGTGGGAGGAAAGGTGACTTAGAAATAGAGCATATGCTTGAAGCAGCCACAGTTCAGAGGCAGAGCACATACCTTGAATGTGCAAGGTCCCAGGTTCAGTTTTCAGCAACTTTAATCAAAGGAACACCGACAAAGAAAAGACAGACCTATAAAGCCACAATAATTAGTACAATATGTCACAAGGTGGACAGTAACTGTGGTTTTATGGTAGGAGCAACGTACTTTGCGTGCAGAAAATGCCAGATTCTAGCCCAAGCAGCAAAACAACAAAGGGTTGATACGGGTAAGGTAACAAACAAAGACAATGTCCCTGTATAACAAACTAGGAAGTGTTTTTAACCATATTTCAAACAATTCAACAACAGTTTGTTAAGACCTTCACAATCTGTATGCTGTGTATGTAGCTCCTTACAGAGAACTGGAGCTTACAAGCAGAAATTATATAAATAAATACACACATCCTCACTGGGAACTGAAGCTTTCAAGCCAAGAAATATGTAATGTGCTCCTTACAATCTACTGGAGCTACAACTTACATGCTGACGACCTGAGCCGAATGATAAACCTTTTCAAAGTCCAGAGTGTCGAATGGAAAAATCCATGCATGAATCTGTGGTATCCCTGATGGTGTCCCGACAGAATTCCGGTTACATTTCTGTTTCGTAGTCACACTTGATCACGGGAAACAGATACAAAAACAGCATTCATGCAATGTACAAATTTGAAACAATGCAAAGTACCCCAAAACCTTGGAACCCTGTAGAAATACTCACTCCTTGCCAGCGAGACAAAAGTTCAAGACCACATGCAGTTTGGTCAACACCTGGTAAAGAGCTATCCAATTAGCAAGTATATAAAGATCCAGGCTCCTAACTCTTAAAGCTGTATGCTCCCTATTTTAACACCTACAATGGGGGATGCAATCCTATGCAGTTAATGACTAGATAACAGCCATACAGCCCCCAGCTACACGAAACTGGAGAACTCAATTACAGAATTCAGCCCAAAAGGCCCTCGACAATCCAACTCAAAGGTCCAAAAAGCTTCTCTTTTCAATAACTCTTTACTGAGATCTCTAGACCTATCGTGTTTAAGTACTTCAAGTACCGAAAATCTAAACTCCCTCTCATTATTATGATGTTCCAAGAAATGGGGCGTAAGAGGATCTTCCCTACAGTCATTTTTAATACGTGAGACATGCTCCTGGATGCGAATTTTGATGGGTCTAGTAGTGCTCCCTACATAAATTTGTGGGCAGCTACACTCAATTATGTAAACCACCCCACTTGTGCTGCAGGTGGAAAAGTGTCTCAGAGAAATTTCTCTGCCTGATGAAGACACCTTAAAAGTAGTCCCAGTTGCTTCCAGATTGCAGACATTGCATCTCCCACATCTATGGTGTCCTATTGGTAGTAAATCCCCAGTGTCATCCTCAGGGAAGCGAGAATGGACCAGTGTGTCTTTTAAATTTGCGGTACGACGGAAGCCTATGGATGGTGGTTGTGCACAGCCAGGTATATGGCTAACCAAATGCCAATGTTTCTTAACGGTGTTACTAATCTTCCTGGCCAAGTGTGTGTAATCTACCACCCATCTAAGGGATGTGTCAGGCCTAGGCTCCTTTTCTTTAAATAAATCTGATCTTGCTCTTAAAGCCGCCCTCCATTCTGCCTTCCTAATTACTGGTTCTGGGTAACCTCTGGAAAGGAATTCACGGCTCAGGGAATCCCTTGCAACATGATAATCCACTGGTCGTGTAGCATTCCGTTTGATTCTTAAATACTGGCCATAAGGTAAATTATGCCTAAGGTGGTGTGGGTGATGTGAGGAAAAATGCAGATAAGAATTTCTATCGGTTGAGGGGAAGCCATTACGCCCCCCGTGCGGCTCCAGGCGATATACTGGCCAACCTCCTGTCGGGAGAGTGCTCCACAGGGCCTTCTGGTGCTGACTGGAACCTGCAGACGTCAAGTACCAGCAGCCAAGGATCTGGTAATGTAAACAGCAATCTCAGTTCCCTGTTGCAAGGCAAATTCCTTTCCCTTTTGCGCCAGACTATGAAGGAGGAAATCTTTAATTTCTGTCAACCTTCTCTCGATGCAGCAAGCAAGTCTACCTCCACCCTCCACCCTTCCCCCCAGAAAGGTGCATCGTTCTAATCAGCAATGGCCCACTAAGGCTGCCCAGAAGTCTACCCCAGATGCTTCCAGGGTTAGAACCTGTGTGGCAGGGAGGGGGGGGACTTCTTCTGAAAGTGAGGAGGGTGAAGAGGGGGAATTCCACTCCGAGGAAGGGGAAGAGGAGACCATTATGCCTGATCAATCTGATAGACTATTTAAGGCTGAAGATTATCAATACTTGCTAACCAAGGCTCTGGTGGCCCCTAGACCTTCAGGAGAGGCAAAAAAGGGAGGAGGAGGAGGAGGACACCTCTGGGGCGGGTAAGGCCACCCCAGGGTGTGCAAGGAGTTTTTCCCCAGGGTAGATACCCCAGAGAAAGTTTTCCGTTTCCTGAATACTTTGAAAGACAGCTAAAAGCAGAGTGGGCTTCTCCTGGTTCTACTAAACGAATGTTCAAGCGCAGTCAAAATATTATATGCCTTACTATCTTATGCTAATGAGCTTTCGCAGGTTCCAAGGATTGATGGCCCAGTTGCAGTCCTCCAATCCTCAGGTCTCTTCTCTGAGGATGGCCAGGGATCTGTAAGAGACAATGTGGATAAGAAAGCCGAAGCCGCCCTCCAGAGGGCCCATGAAGTGGCAGCCACGGCTATCAGAGCTTCTTCTTCTGCATCTATCGTTTCCAGAGTGGCAGTTGTGTGGCTGTGTAAACTAATCCAACTTCTTCCGAGTAACCAAAAGTGCCTCCTAGAAGGGGCAAATAGAATCATGAAGGCACCTACCTTCACTGCAGATGCCACCTTAGACACCCTCACCTTTTCTTCCAGGACCATAGCCTCAGCAGCGGTCGCCAGGAGGCTTCTTTGGCTAAGAGCTTGGCCGGCTGATCTCCGATCCAAGTTTATTTGGGGATGCCTTGGAGAAGGTGCTAGTAGAAACAAGAGACAAAAAGAAAGCCAAACCTAAGTCAATCAGACGAGTGGACAGACATCCCATCAACGATCAGTCCTTTCGTACACACCACTCCTTGGCCAGACCTCGCCAGGACACCAAGCGCACCTCCTGGAACGTCAGCAAACCAAACTTTAAAAGAAGTAACTTCGGCTCCAGAACCAACAGACAACACCAGCAGCATGGCGACAGGCAGTAGTACGACAGCAAGAAAAAATCCTGACTCACTTCGAGATCTGGTGGGAGGGAGGCTACAACTTTTCCAATGAGCCTGGCAGGAGCCGGGGGTGGGTACCTGGACCCTAGAAGTAGTCTCAAAGGGATATTCAGTAGAGTTCAAATCCTACCCACTGGATCGTTTCCTAACATAGCCCCTTCGAAAAAATCACCAAAGAAGATTAATTACCCTGCAACATCTTCAAAACATCAAGGCAATAGAACCGGTACCCCATCGAGAGCAGGGCTCAGGGGTTTATACTCTCTTCTTCACGGTGCTGAAGAGAAACGGAGATTGGACCTAAAATTCGTGAATCGGTTCATAAAACTAAGGCATTTTTGTATGGAAACATTAAGATCAGTCTCAGAAGTTCTAAGATCAAGGGACTTTCTCACCTCCATAGATCTTAACGAGGCATATCTTCACATCCTGATTCACCTGGCTCATCTACGGTTCCTCAGGTTCCATGTTGACAACAGACATTTTCAATTCAAGGCACTTCCATTCGGGCTGTCCGTGGCCCTCAGGGTCTTCTCCAAGATTCTCATCAACCCCATTGTCCACCTTCGAGAGAGGGGAATCCATATTCACCCCTACTTAGATGACCTGTTTCTCAGAGCGGACTCCAGGGAGAAGGCTGTGCTCAACACCCGGACCACCATCCTCTTCCTTCAAGAACACGGCTTCTTGATAAACATGTCCAAATGCTCCTTGCATCCGTCCCCAAGGCTACTTCATCTTGGCCTAATAATAGACACAGTAGAAGATCGTCTTTTTCTACTGCCAGAAAAGATTCAAAAGACCAAGGAGCTGGCTACCCTCGTGATCCAGAACAGTCACACCTCTCTTCTGTCTCTTTCCAAACTAGTGGGGACTTTGGTTGCAAATTGTGAGGCTTTGGACTGGGGATGTCTACATTCTTGGGAGCTTCTCTCATTCCTCAGGCCCTTTCAATCCCTAATTGTGACCAGGATCGACAAACAACTCAAGGTCCCTCAGAGAGTCAAAAACAGATTCAGGTGGTGGACTCTGAGCTCCAACCTGCATCAGGGGAAGTCTTTCCTCAATCCACCAAAGCTTCAGTTATTTACGGATGCCAGTCTAGCTGGCTTGGGGGCAGTCCTGGGGGGCCACCCGGCTCAGGGTGTTTGGTTACCAGAGGAGACATGACTACCCATCAACCTTTTGGAAACATGAGCGATTCGTCTAGCCCTCTCTCACTTCTCTGAGGACATAGCTGGCAAAAACATTTTGATATGCATGGACAATATTTCTGCCAAAGAGTACATCAGTCATCAGGGGGACACTTGCTCCTCCAGGCTACACAAGGAGGTGATGAAGATCTTGTACTGGGCCAAGTCCCACCTTGCCTCCCTGCAAGCAGAACACGTCAGGGGCACAGCCAATTCCAAGGCCAACTGGCTAAGCAGGCAAACTATTCAACGGGGAGAGTGGACCCTCAAACGGGAAATCTTCCTGGAAATATCGAACTGATTTGGAACTCCAATCCTAGACCTCTTCGCGACTCCTGCAAACTGTCAAGTCCCAAGGTTTTTCTCTAGGTACATGCATCTCCAAGTGGAGGAGGTCAATGCCCTCTCATCCCCATGGCCTAAGGGTCTGTGTTATGCCTTTCCTCCAATTCCGGTCATCCCCAAGTTGCTGAGGAGAATAACAGAACAGAGGGTGGAAGTGATTCTCGTAGCACCGTGGTGGCCAAGGAGGCCATGGTTCTCCACGATCCAGTCGATGTCGATTCTTCCTCCAATGCGCCTTCCGTTAGTACCGGATCTCCTCCAGCAGGGACCAGTCTGGCACCCTCACCCAGACTGGATGTGTCTGACCGCATGGAAGTTGAACGGCGATACCTAGCTAATCTGAAATACCCTCCTCAGGTGATCCGCACGCTCCTGGCTTTCAGGAGGAAATCAACCATCAAAATATGCAATACCTCTTGAAAGGCCTTCATCCGATGAACCAAGAGAAAGAAGCTCAACTTCATGTGCCCTTCAACAGCCACGATTCTGGGTTTTCTACAAGAGGGTCTGGACTCTGGATTCAAACCGGCTACATTACGAAAACATGTGGCAAACTTAACTTCAGTCCTTCCTTCTGTGGAGGGCATCAAGGTTTCCAGACACCCTCATGTTCAGCGCTTCCTAAGGGGCACCTCTGTTCTGAGTCCTCCTACAATTCATCACTTACCCACTCAGAGACTTCATGTTGTATTGTCAGCCTTGACAAAACCTCCCTTCGAACCACTCAGATCCATTTCCTTGAAGTGACTGAAGCTTAAAACTATATTCTTGGTTGCCATTACTTCGGCCAGAAGGATTTCAGAGATGGGAGCCCTGTCAATCAAACCCAACCTCTGTATTTTCCATCAGGATAAGGTGGTTCTTTGCACGGATCCTTCATTCCTACCCAAAGCCAACACTAGATTTCATAGTATGCAGGAAATCTCGTCTTTTTGCCCCAATCCATCCCATCCCGAAGAAAAGGATTGGCATACTCTTGACTAGGGGTGTGCAAAGGCACACCGTTTCGGGTTTCTCGTTTCGGGTTTACCCGAAACGAGAATCCATTTCGGATACAGCAAAACCCGAAACGGCTAGCCGTTTTGGGTTTAGCAGTTCGGGTATTGTTTCGGGTTGTTTCGGGTTTTTCAATGGGAAAATGCCTCCGTCTTCCCAGACGCCTGGGGGAGGCATTTTCCCACCGAATCAAGCCAAAATTGGTGGGGACCTTCCTCTAACTCCTCTCTAACAACCCCCCAAGTTTCAGACCGATTGGACTTTGGGGGGCCATGTTATGGCCCCCCAAACCAGGTCCCCCTATCCTCGCCTAAGAAAGGGAAAAGTGAGCGTCTTTTTAGCTTGCTGCTGCTAATCTTCTTCATTATTTCCTATGGGGAAAAATGAAGAGGCAGGCTTGTCTTGCCAGGGGTGTTATTTTGCATGCAAAATTCCCCCCAACCCTCAGGGGCCCTTCTCCCAGCTTTCCTCCCACCCCCCACCAAGGCTCAGCCTGCTCCCACTTTGGGGGGCATTTCATGGCCTCCCCAAGTAGGTGCTCTTTTCTCTACTACTTACAGCTGGGGGAGGCTTGTCTTGCCAGGGGTGGCATTTTGCATGCAAAATGCCCCCCAACCCTCAGGGGCCCTTCTCCCACCTCTACTCCCACCCCCCACCAAGGCTCAGCCAGCTCCCACTTGGGGGGGGGGCATTTCATGGCCTCCCCAAGTAGGTTCTCTCAGCCCCCAAAGTCCACCCCCTACAGCCCCACACAAACCCAATTCCCCCCCCAGCTGCCACACACAGACCCAAATCCCCACATTAGCCCTTCACAGACCCAAATCCACCCCCAGCAGCCCCACACCCATAACCCCAGGAACAGGCTGGCAAAGGCCAGCCCTCTCCCTTTATTCCCTATGCTGGGAACTTCTAAACTCTCTTTCCCTGGGCAATTCTGCACAGCCCAGGGGTGCCACAATGGTGGGCACACTTCTGAGTGCCAGCTGGTCCCTGTGAAAGAGCACCTGAACCACAGACACCCTCCCTCAAATTCCCCCACCACCTACAGAGATGGCTGGCCAGCCAGCCCCATTGTTCCCTATGATGGGAACCAACTGCAAAACAAAGAATAAAACATGAACAACACAAAATAAAGTTTTTAAAAAATTATTTTCTCCCTTTCAAAGTACAAGTAGGCAAAGCATTATGACACATTACATCAGCAGTCCCCCACACAGAAAAATTAACACAGCTCACTTAACATCAGAGAATCACAAAAACACAATTCCTGTCAAAACCACTTTATTTCTTGAACAGCTTTAGGTTACACAGCAGGGGGGGGGGCACACCAAAGGGCATTCCAGCATTCCACCTCACAAAAATAACACAACTCACTTAACATCAGAGAATCACAAAAACAATTCCTGTCAAAAGCACTTTATTTCTTTAACTGCTTTAGGTTACACAGTAGAAGGGCACAACAGGGCATGATAGCAGTGTACTACACAAAATAATACAACCCACTTCACCGTTTTTGACAGCAATTGTGTTTGGGTGATTCTCTGATGTGAAGTGAGTTGTGTTATTTTTGTGTAGTACACTGTTTTCATGCCCTGTTGTGCCTTCCTACTGTGTAACCTAAAGCAGTTAAAGAAATAAAGTGCTTTTGACAGCATTTTGGGGGGGGGGTGATTCTTTAATGTGAAGTGAGTTGTATTATTTTTGTGTAAGATACTGCTGCCATGCCCTTTGGTGTGCCCCTCTGCTGTGTACTTTGAAAGGGAGAAAATATTTTTTTAAAAACTTTATTTTGTGTTGTTCATGTTTTATTCTTTGTTGTGCAGTTGGTTCCCATCATAGGGAACAATGGGGCTGGCTGGCCAGCCATCTCTGTAGGTGGTGGGGGAATTTGAGGGAGGGTGTCTGTGGTTCAGGTGCTCTTTCACAGGGACCAGCTGGCACTCAGAAGTGTGCCCACCATTGTGGCACCCCTGGGCTGTGCAGAATTGCCCAGGGAAAGAGAGTTTAGAAGTTCCCAGCATAGGGAACAAAGGGAGAGGGCTGGC
Source organism: Eublepharis macularius (assembly GCF_028583425.1). Classification (NCBI taxonomy): domain Eukaryota; kingdom Metazoa; phylum Chordata; class Lepidosauria; order Squamata; family Eublepharidae; genus Eublepharis; species Eublepharis macularius. Next base: position 94,584,835 of record NC_072793.1, on the reverse strand, counting down.
CTTTGCCAGCCTGTTCCTGGGGTTATGGGTGTGGGGCTGCTGGGGATGGATTTGGGTCTGTGAGGGGCTAATGTGGGGATTTGGGTCTGTGTGTGGCAGCTGGGGGGGGGATTGGGTTTGTGTGGGGCTGTAGGGGGTGGACTTTGGGGGCTGAGAGAACCTACTTGGGGAGGCCATGAAATGCCCCCCCCCAGTGGGAGCTGGCTGAGCCTTGGTGGGGGGTGGGAGTAGAGGTGGGAGAAGGGCCCCTGAGGGTTGGGGGGCATTTTGCATGCAAAATGCCACCCCTGGCAAGACAAGCCTCCCCCAGCTGTAAGTAGTAGAGAAAAGAGCACCTACTTGGGGAGGCCATGAAATGCCCCCCCCAGGTGGGAGCAGGCTGTGCCTTGGTGGGGGGTGGGAGGAAAGGTGGGAGAAGGGCCCCTGAGAGTTGGGGGGCATTTTGCATGCAAACTGCCACCCCTGGCAAGACAAGCCTGCCTCTTCATTTTTCCCCATAGGAAATGATGAAGAAGATTAGCAGCAGCAAGCTAAAAAGACGCTCACTTTTCCCTTTCTTAGGTGAGGATAGGGGGACCTGGTTTGGGGGGCCATAACATGGCCCCCCAAATCCAATCGGTCTGAAACTTGGGGGGTTGTTAGAGAGGAGTTAGAGGAAGGTCCCCACCAATTTTGGCTTGATTCGGTGGGAAAATGCCTCCCCCAGGCGTCCGGGAAGACAGAGGCATTTTCCCATTGAAAAACCCGAAACAACCCGAAACGTTTCGCAAATCGCTGTTTCGGATTACCCGAAACGTTTTGGGTTTTCTGAAACGTTTCGGGAAAACCCGAAACAAACCGAAACAGGTTGTTTCGGTGCTTTTTCGGGTATCATATACCCGAATTGCGCACACCTACTCTTGACATAAGGAGAGCCCTCAAGACGTATTTAACCAGGACGGAATCGATCAGGAGAACGGATTTTCTCTTCATTAACGTCACTCCTCCTAACCAAGGCAAGAAAATGTGATCCGCAACAATAGGAAAAAGTATCAGATTCTGCATCACAGAGGCTTACAAATCAAGCAACAGAGAAGTCCCACAAGGGGTTACAGCTCAGTCGATCAGGAGCGCAGCAGCAAACAAAGCTCTTTACAATAATGCTTCTTTGGAGGAGGTTTGCAAGGTGGCCACCTGGTCTTCAGTCTCAACATTCATTACACACTGTAAATTGAATGTTTTCAACTCATTGGATGCAGCATTCGGAAGGAGAGTTCTTCAACAAGTAGTGTAGGATGAGGAACTCTTCCTCCCCTCTAAGGAATAACTGCTTTGGGAGCACCCAAGATGTCCTCTGCCTCAGAGGGAGAATGGATCTTTGGACACTTACCTAGAAGGGTCCTTCTCCTCTGAAGGCAGAAGGACATCTCGCCCCTCCCATGTTCCTTGTCAGCAATTTTCTCGCCTGAGATGCTGTACTGCTGTCTTCTTTTTCTCTCTCCTTCTGTTCCTAGTCTGCTGCATTCTGGTCCACTAATTTTCCTTTCAGATCATGAGAACAGACCATGATTCAGAGTCAGTGAGGAGTGTTTTTTAAATAGATGGAAGATTTACTGCTTGTGGAGTCACCAGAACTGAGGGAGAAGGGGTGTTCCTGGGCTCCAAGAGGAAGAAGAGGAATAAATTTTGACTTTCTGCCTCCCTGATTGGGCAAAAAGGAAACAACCAAGATGTCCTCCTGCCTTCAGAGGAGAAGGCTCCTTCTCAGTAAGTGTCCTAAGGTCCGTTCTCTGCCTTGTCCTGCTCCTTTAACAAAGGTCAACTTTATCTACTTGGGAGACCAAGGAATTGGACTATTAGGTAAGCCGAAAGGGATTTAATATTTTTTAAATGCGCATTACAAAAAAGCTGAGAGCAGTCACTGTGCCCTATTCTATGGAATGCTGAAAATGCATATCTATTCCAGATTCTGGAGCAACAAGGCAAAGAGCTAAGGTAGCTTTTGTTTCTCTAGGATACGGGTATATACACGTTTCAAATAGAATTATGTTTCCTTCTTCTCAGCTTCCTTATAAAACATATCTCAGTAATAGAGCCAGTTTGGTGTAGTGGTTAAGAGTGCAGGACTCTAATCTGGAGAACTGTGTTTGATTCCCTACTCCTCCACCTGAAGCCAGCTGAGTGACCTTGGGTCAGTCACAGCTGTCTCAGAGCTCTCTCAGCCCCACCCACCTCACAGGGTGATTGTTGTTGCAGGGATAATAATGACATACTTTGTAAACCTCTCTGAGTGGGTGTTAAGTCGTCCTGAAGGGTGGTATATAAATCGAATGTTGTTGTTGTTATTAATATTCAGATCTCTTTTAGCTTGCCTGATCCAGTTTCATCCTTGTCACCAAGATACAGTCAGTAAGAAGCTTTTATCTCACATTTACATTCCTCGTTCGGCACGTCTTGTTTTTCACAGTGTGGTTCTTGCTTTTTGGACAGCTGAGCCCCATCTGGCAAGGCATTTTAGCTCCATATCCAGTCTATTTTTGATCTTCCTACCCCCCCCCCCAAGGCCTTCCTGATAGGCACAAGTCAACCTAATTATATTCCCTCCTGTGTCATTGAAGTCATGCAGCCTAAGCATTTGTGTGCCAAGTGCTCAGTTGTCTTTTCTGTATTTCATCAAAATAGATCTGTGTTTCAGGCCCATAATAATTTCCAGAAATATTTTCATTTATTTTTGCTGAGAGTGTTTATAGGGTTATTATCCCCTTATAAGTTACCTCAAGGCGACTATTTTATGTTTTTAAAAATTATTTATACCCTGCTTTGTCCCCTGCAGGGACACAAAGCAGCTTACATCATTCTTCCTACTTCATTTTATCCTCACAACAACCTTGTGAGGTAAGTTAGGCTGAGAGATAGTGACTGGCTCAAGGTCACCCAGTAGCTTTCAGTGGCAGTCTTAGGATTCAAACCTGGCTACCAAGTTAACAATATTGAACAAATAACTGAAATCATAAAAAACAAATATAAAACCAATAAAACATAAAAAGCATAGATGTATAAAGAACAAATGCCACCTTCTGTTTCAGTCCATTTTATAGACCTTCCAGAAAACAAAAATCTTCAGTTTGGACCAGAAGGCCTGTGGGGATTGGCGCCAATCTCAGCATCTGTGGGTGCTGGCCAAAAAAGTCATCCCACAGGTCCCAGATACCTGACTTTAGATAAAGCTGATTCTCATAGGAAAGCACTGCACATAGATCTCAGAACCCAGAGAGACTGATACAGGTTGACACAGCACTTCATGTACTCTGGATTCATGCTATTTAGGACTGTAAAAGTCAAAATGAGCACATTCAGTTGAGCCCCAAAACAAATTGGAAGATAGTGCCACTGGAGTAAAGCTGGCTTTTAGCAGGCAGACAAAACTGTCACTATTCCCTCCCACAGTGTTCCCTACCCAATTATTTCCAGATCTTTGTGACAGCACTGGTGTATTGAACAGCTACCTCCTCCTTTTCTCCTGTGATCCCATAGCTATTTCATGCTGCTGGCTCACTGCAATGAGGAATTAAGCTTAGCTGTGCTGGTAAATGGTTGAAAACCATTTCTGCTGTTGGTATAATTACTCCAAAACATATGTTACAACAGTTTCATGATAGCATAGAATAACTGAATTGTATAGATTTATAATGGAAATGCATAGAGGAACCAAGGTTTTGCAGAAGATCAGGGCTGAGGGCAGTTAATAGAGCTGAGGGAAATGAATGTAGGATTAGATTAGCAGAGGATGGCCAGTGCTGTAGGAAAATTTGTCAGCTGCCTCTGTACTATTATCTTACATCATATCAATTGGAGAACCAGTATAGTGTATTGTTTAAAATCTCCACTCAGCCATGAAACTTGCTAGGTATCTTGGGTCACTAATTCTCTCTCAGCATAACCTACCTCACAGGGTTATTATAAAGGAGGAAAGCTTCTCAGAGGAAGAGCATAATATAAATGTAATATATATATGATTTAATAATATTTATTTTTAAAAGATTTGTATGCTTCCTTTCCCCCAGCTTGGGGCCTCCAAGGCAGTGAAGTATCAAAAACATAACAGGTTTAAAATAAATAGTATAAAAGCAATTAAAAACAACAACTAAAACACCTGTACAGAATACACCTACATAGTGTAGGTAGGCACATACAAAGGAAGGAGGGTCAGTGAGGGAATGGCAGACACAACAGGTACGTCTTCCCCCATTAGTGGAAGACAATGATAGACTGGAACAGATGAATCTGCCTGGGGAGCCAATTTCTTAATTTTGGTGCTACAGCTGAAAAGGCCCTCTCTCAGGTTGCCACTGTAGGAAACCCCAGGTGCGTTCTCAGGTCAGGGGGAGCCTATCCACAGTCCACCTGTTTAGCAAAATGGTAGCACTGGGGCAGGAACCAAGCTTCAGGTCTAACAAAACTGGACTTAAGAAACAGCAAGTGGAATCTCAACCAGAAAGTTATCAAAGGTGGCACGGGCCAAATTGGCCTAGACTCTGTCTTCAGATTGAAGGAATTGAACCAAACAAACACTGCATATTTATGAAATATAATTTGTTTATTAAATAAGTGATTAAAATAGTAAACTAGAAAGTGTGCTTAAAAGGGTAGATAAAACAAGAAAGCTGAATAACCTAGCATCTAAACATACTTGCTGAAGTCTTTGGCCAGCAGTGCACAGTTCATCACCAAAGCTTCCAGGCATCAAAGCATGATTGTAAATCCAAGTAGCCAAAAGTCAGAAGTCATGTCCAGACCCCATGCTTAAGAGCAGAGGTGTAGCTAACTGAAACAACCTTTAATTCCAATAGCCCATCAACAGGGCAAGATAGAAGCAACTAATCCGAATAGGATAGTGACATAAGGGTCTGATTCTGTGCAGCTGAACAAGGCTACTACAGGAGCGCCCATCCTTCACTGGGAACAAAGCTGATCCACATAAGGTAACAAGATGGAATGTTATATAGCCAAGTTGACCTTGGGTGCTTCAACTCCCCTCCTTAGAGATTTCAAGGAGCCTTGCCCCTCTGGCAGATAACACACTAACAAACTTTGAGATGTCTCTGGAACTGATATAATTCTTTCTTTGTTAGCACTTTCCCAACAGTTTTGCCCAACAAGCTTTGCAATCTCTGGTCAAGCAGTGTAACACTTAGCATAAGTTAGACTCAAAGCAGGCTTGTTCTCTGCAACCACACATCTAACCTCAGATGGCAGGAACGCAGAAAGAAGGGCCTCTGAAGATGACGACAGTGGTCATGTAGGTTCATAGAGGAGTACATGGTTCTTAAGGCATGCTGGTCCCAAGTAGTACAGGGCTTTTAGTTAATACCAGCAGCTTTAATTAGGCCCAGAAACGAATTGGGACCCAGTATAGGTGGAATAACACTGGAATGGTATGTGCTTATGATGACCTACTCCAGTCTGCAGTCTGACTGCAACATTCTGTATCAACTGTAGCATCCAGACAGTCTTAGAGGGCAGCCCCATGTAGAGAACATTGCTGCAGTCTAATCTAGATGTTACCAGGACAAGTACCACAGTTACAAGATATTTTCTGCATAGAAAAGGGTGCATCAAGTCACCGGCCAAAGCTGGTGAAAGGAATCTCTAGCCACCACTGGCACATGTTTATTCAGCAGCAGGCCAGGGTCCTGCAGCATCCCCAAACTGTGAACCTGCTCCTTTGAGGAAGTGCAACCCCATCCAGAACAGAAGACACCACAGTTCCTGGTTCAATCCTTCCACCCATCAGTAGCACTTTGGTTTTTAAGGTTAAGCATCAACTTGTTATCCCTCATCCATTCTAAAACTGCCTTCAGGCACTGGTTTATGTTTTCCATAGCCTCCCTAAGAACTGCTGGAAAAGGAATAGATCAATTTGCCGCTTACTTTTATTTCTCCAAATTTTCTCTGTTTGTGTATCTGATGTAAAAAGCTGCAGGCAAGACCTGGTATCTGTAATGCTCTAATGATGTACCTAGTTAGAAGCCCCATTATCTCTCTCAAGAATTCTCACTGTTAGATTGTAATAGAATGGTGTAAGCTTAAGAGACAGAGGTACCCTCATGTTTATGTATAAAATAGCACTTGTTTTTCACAAAACCAGGCATGGTGTCAGTTGATTACTCCTCTATAGTAGACAGAACTGCTTTAATTTGAAGAAAATAGGTGCAGTTTGTCATTTGCTGCTCAGTTGTTGATATGCTGCAAAACCAGAAGGGAGCACTGTAAACATTTTGTCTAGCCTACATAAAATAGACCTGAGAAATCCATTGAATTAGTCCTAGCTGATATTTCTAAAACTAAAGATACATCTACACTACATGCTGAGGTTGATTTAAAATGGGATTAATGGTAATAATACCAGCTTCCTTCAGAGAAGCCTGAGAATGTTAGCATTATTTCAGCATCTGTTTTGAAGACACACACACTAGAACTGGATGCAGTGTTCCATTAAGGTGTCTGTGTGGACCGAATGTGTAGGAATCCAGCAAGGATGGCTGAACATTGGTTCAGTGTGGGTCAGTGTAGTAACTGTTTGCAGGCTCAGGCCTAGCTGAAACAAGCTGGCTCAGTTAATCAACAACACCTGAAAGCAGCCTCTGGGTCCCTATTGAAACCAGGCTCAGAGAATTCTATTTATCCTCCCTGAATTTTCTCAAGCAGTAATGCCAATTAGTTGCTTTGCCCTGATTGGCTCCTGTGTTGCCTGGTAAAGTGCTGAGGGTTAGAAAAGATGGCTTCTGAGTACACATTACCTACTTATCATTCTCTGTTCTTCATCTTGGCAAGCCTCCATGCTGCACCAACTCAGATGAACAGCTATTGGACGCCAACCAGAGAAGCTTAAGTTAGTCAGCTCTTAAAGTTTTAGATAGACAGGTTTTAGTTTAGCAACGGTAAGGTTGTTTTATATTTGTTGCCAGTTCATTTGAGCGCTTTCATGCTTTGCAACTCTCTTTAATAACAACAGCAACAACAACATTCGATTTATATACTGCCCTTCAGGACAATTTAACACTCACTCAGAGCGGTTTACAAAGTATGTTATTATTATCCCCACAACAATCACCCTGTGAGGTGGGTGGGGCTGAGAGAGCTCTGGAAAAGCTGAGACTGACTCAAGGTCACCCAGCTGGCTTCAAGTGGAGGAGTGGGGAATCAAACCCGGTTCTCCAGATTAGAGTCCCCTTGCTCTTAATCACTACACCAGACTGGCTCTCAGTTAAAAAGCTAATAAAAATGTATTCTGTTCAAGCAGTGTCTATATTTACTGACTGAGAAGTGAGTATACTCCAAAGGTGAATCCAGGGGCTGGAGAGTCAGGGCCTCAGTGAAGGCACAGCGCTCAGCCCAAATTAAGTAAAAGGGTCAAGCTCCATTCCTGCCTGACTGTCAGTGTGGGTATTTTCAGGACCCAAAGGAGGAGGTGAGGAGGCTTGAACCGTATAGTGTCCCTATTTCTTTATATAAAATTACTAACCATTTTAGACTTCACATTTATAAACCTGATGGATAGAGTGCTAGAGGTTTTAGGTAATGAATCTGAACGATCGATGGCACAAAGGCTGTCAGAAACTGAGGCTGGATGGAAGACCGGGGTGGGCAATCCTAAGTAGGTCTACTCAGAAGTAAGTCCCATGTTATTCAATAGGGCTTACTTCCAGAAAAGTGTTCATTGGGCTGTAGCTTCAGTTGGTGAAAGAGGACTTGCTGACTATAATTATGTCAGCATATTAAGTTTATTGTTATGAATTAGTTGTGACCTTCCCATTAATAATAATTAAGAGTGAGAAGTTTTTCCATGTAGTGGTTAGAAATGGGCCCACAGATTTTAGTTGAATTTATCAATAATCCCAAATTTGCAGTCCCTGTTGACTTCTCCCCTTTGGATTTTTTTTTGTCCTTCTTGCTGCAGAAGATACTAGCAGTGCCTTGCTGTTCCTAGTTTTTCCTACAAAAATCCACTGATAAACCATTTTTCTTTTCCTTTGTGCAGAAAAGGAGGGATATACTATTTTAGATGATTAGCAGGACTGTGACAAGGCACATAGAATTCTCATAAACAAATCAATAATTTCCCAGCCCGCACAACTGATGTTCTGATCCTACCTCAAAGGTAGGTTTCAGAGAGTGGTTCTGGGGGACTCCTTCTCTGCCCCTTGACCTCTGACTGTGGGGTTTCACAAGGTTCCATCTTGTCACATCTATGTAAAGCCATTGGGAGAGGTCATCCAGAGATTTTGGTTGAGTCACCAATATGCTGATGACAGCTCTATCTCATGCTACTGGGAGATCCCAGGAAGCTGCAGAAGCTGTGAAAAGGTGCCTGGAGGCAGTCCCTAAATGGATGATGGCTAACAAGCTGAAACTTTATCCTGACAAAATGAAGGTGCTACTGGTAGGGGGAAGGTCTGACCTAGGAAATGGGTCCTGCACTAGCTGGGGTTGTGCTTAAAGTAGCTTGGGGATGCTCCTGGGCCTGGGCCTTCTGTTGAATAAATGGGCGGTAGCTGTAGCCAGGGGTGCCTTTCACCAGCTTCAGCTGGCAAGCCAGCTGCATCCCTTCCTTGGCAGGAGAACCACTGTGATGCATGCCCTGGTAACATCTAGATTAGATTACTGCAATGTGCTCAACATGGGGCTGCTGTTGAAGTAGTAGGGCCTTGTTCCATATACAATGACTCCCAACTAGTTTCTGGGCTAAATTCAAGGTGATGGTTATTGACCTTTAAAGCCCCATATGGCCTAAGGCCAATATATTTTATGGACTGCCTTTTCCTATATGAAACTACTCATCTACTCCAGTCATCTTCAGAGGTCATGCTTTGGGTGACCCTGCCATCTGAGGCTAGACGGGTGGTAACCTGAGAAAGGCCCTTCTCAGTTGTGACACCAAAACTTTTGAACTTTCTCCCAAGCAAGATCTGTCGGTCTCCTTTATTGGTGTCTTCTGCCAGTGGGTGAAGATGTTACTGCTTTGTTTGGCGTATCTGCAATAACTGTTTAGCTTTCCTTCATGGTTTTGTTGTTGTATGTTTATATGTTTATTGAATTTGTATGTGTTATTTTAGATATTGTTTTAATATTCAAATGTTTTAATGTTTGCCACCTTGGGGATCCTATTTGAGTAGAAAAGTGGCATAAAAATGTTTAAAATAAATAAATACATTCAGAATGAGATTACACTCCTCTGAAAAGCTCACATTCATAGTTTGGATGTGCTGCTAGATGTTGCATTGCATTGGATACACTAATGGAGATTATAACTTGGAGTACCTTCTACCAGTTTTGGTTGGGGCATCAGCTGAAAAAAGGATGATCTTGTCATAGTTATCCATGAAACAACTGCTGATGAAGGTTCAAGGTGCCAAAGCAGGATTACAGCTGAACATCAAGAAGACAAAAGTAATGACTGCTGAGGAATTACACAGTTTTAAAGTTGACAATGAGGAAATTGAAATTGTTCTAGATTTTCTATTCCTTGGCTCAATCATCAACCAAAAGGGGGACTGCAACCAAGAAATTAGAAGAAGATTGAAACTTAGAAGAGCAGCAGTGAGGGAATTAGAAAAGATTCCTTAAAGATAAAGATGTGTCTATGGGGACCAAAATCAAGATAATCCAAACTATAGTATTCCCCATTACTATGTGTGGATGTGAAAGTTGGACAAGGAAGAAAGCTAGCACAAAGAAAATGGATTCATTTGAAATCTGGTGCTGGAGGAGAGTTTTGCAGATACAGTGGATGGCCAAAGGACAAACAAGTAAGTGGCTTCTAGATCAAATCAAGCCTGCATTCTCCCTAGAAGCTAAAATGACAAAACTAGAGGCTATTGTACTTTGGTCACATCATGAGAAGACAAGATTCTCTAGAAAAGACAATAATGCTGGGAAAAGTGGAAGGCAGTAGGAAAAGAGGAAGACCTAAAACAAGATGGCTTGACTCAGTAAAGGAAGCCACATCCTCCAGTTTGCAAGATCTGAGCCAGTCTGTTAATGATAGGATGTTTTGGAGATCTTTCATTCATAGAATTGCCATAGGTCAGAGGTGACTTGATGGCACATAACAAACACATGTCAGGACTAGATTACTGTCTTATGTTGTATATCAGGCTGCTTTTGAAACATCTTTAGAAACCATAACTGGTCCAAAATATGTTAACTAGGATATTAGTTGGGACACACTGTAAAGAGTATATTTCTCTGAAATGTTGCAATCTCTATTTGCTCCCATTTTGTTCTGAGCATAATTCAAAATGTTGATACTGATCTTTTAAGGTGCTGAACAGTATGGGATCAAAGTATATGAAGGACTGCTTTGCCTATATGAACTTTCTCAGCCATTGATATCACCATTAGAAGTCCTTCTGCAAATTCCCCAGCATTCTCTAAGGGGAGGGCAGTGGTTCAATGGTAGAGTGCATAGTTTGTGTATCAAACGTCCTAGGTTCAGTCTCTGTCATCTTCAGTTACAGGATCTCAGATAGTAGGTGATGGAAAAGATCTTACTCTGAACAAGATGCTGGAGAGGTATTACTAGTCAGAAGAAACCTTACTGATCCAGATGGACCGATGATCTGATCTGTGTAAGATTTAGCGGTGATAAGGCGTATATCTATTTCAGAGAGACCTTTCTACTGCTGCATGTAGTTTGTTGAACTTTCTTCTAAGAGGTGTTCATCTGTGTCAGCCTTTTCTTCTGGGGAAAGTCAATCCTGTTTCTTCATTTGTCTTAATTGTGATTTTGTGTTCATTATTATTTAAATACTTTTTAGATAGAAATGTGGTATGGAGATTTTTACAATGAATATCTAATAAACAAAGGAGGGACATTTTCTTTTCCTTGAGCTAGACTTTTGTAGGGAGCCTCTTCAGCAACTTCTTAATGGTCCCCCCACCCCCCAGTAACCCTGCAGGAAGTAAGGCTTTGTGCCAGTTGTATAAAACAGGGGAAACACTTCCTTTGGGGAGTCAGTAGGGGGCTTCTCTGTTTTTGAGCCTGCAAGTGGATTTATGGAGTTCTAGTTAAAAATAAATAATGGCTGGGATACACATGATTAATTCAGACATTCCCAATAGGATTTTCATGCCCTCTCCCAATCATTAATGCAGATTGCTTTTGCAAATTTCTGTGGTTATGAAAGCTGCATGCCATGCCCTATAGGGCTGCCAGTTTAAAAAACATCCCATAGTCTCTTAGATGCCCTAGAGAAGTTGCACAGTTCTCTGCATCCTGGCTGAATACTGCAAAGCAAATGTGTGCTGCCAAATACAGGGTTTTTTTTCTGATTTGCATTACTCAGTATTTGATTGGTAAATAATTGATCAGGTACAATTTGGGGTAGAATCGTTGGAAATAGTTTGCAAGTGTTTGTACTGTAAGGAAACCCAACATAAGGTAAGAAAAAGGACTCTTACATGGCAGTGTATGCTCTTTAAAACACTCATATTATCATAGATTAGCATTTGCGTCCTCTGACATTTTTGCTTGCATAATGCTTGCATTAAATGTTTCCCTGAATTGTTATCACTTATCTGGATATGTGTTTGTGGATCTTGATACAGTGCCCAGTTACACTCTTACTGTCTTTGAAGTCCACTTTTGTCACCTTGAATCTCTTTCTGCTAGCTCTCTTAGCTGCAGCATGTAATAAAAACTCCTGTGATTAATCTCCTGAATCACAATGAAAATCTCAGAATTTTTCTGTAGGAAGTCTTTTTATGACCCCCCTGAGTCACTGGAACAAAGGCAGAGCTGTGAGATGGGCCCTCCCTTACTCTGCCCACTTACCCACTTTCTGTTGATGACTGAAAGGTTCTGTCATGAAATTTGTAAAGGGAGGGAGTTTTCAGTGTCCTCCTGGGGAATTGGTTTGCTTTAAACCAGCTATGCTGGTATTTAGTGGGGCCAATGGGCCTTGGATCCTGGATATGGAAACTGACCTTCCCCATTCTCACCATATCATCTGTATCATCTTTTTTAAAGTATTGTTTTAACAGACACAGTTTAACTCCCAGCTCAATGGCACTGTACTTCAGAGAACCCTAATACACTTTGTGCTGTTAAAACCTTGTTAAACTTCCTTAAACAGATCCAGTCAGATCACAAGCACTGATTAACAAGATATTTGTAAACTTTACAAAGAGAACTTTACAAGACAGTTGCTTTTCCTGACAGTTGCTTTTCCTCTAGATTGTTGCAGATTGTCCTCTTAACAAGGGGTCTTTAATGTATCATAATCGTGGGCTGTAGCAGAGATGCAAGAGAACATTTGAGCACTGCATATTACCAAGGCTGTAATCAGTCACCAGCTATTGAATTCTTTAATTGGCCTTCGTTGTTGTCGGCACATACCCCAGCGTCACTGCAAAGCTGCAGAGGCAGTGTAATGGATCCGAGATGGGCATCACACAGCTCCCATTTCAGTTCATATAGCTGAAGTCAAGGAAAGCATAGTCATTGTACTTATGGCAATAACAAGCTTCAATTTAGTTAGGACCTTTTGGTAATGGGTGTAATTGTAAATTATACAAAGGGAAGGGCTTCATTGTGGTGCTGGAGGTGGGGGGAAGTAAGCTGCTTTCTGCTATATGGAGAACCTGAATAAGCCTAGCGTTATACTAACTATGGCATTTGCTCACCTTTTCTAAAACATTAGGCTTTTTTAGGATAAAGGAAGCAGTCATAAACTTTGATGTTCTTGAAGTAAACAGAGAGATGTATTGTACCATAGTTTCTGCTTTGTGAACTTTTGCGATGTTCTCAGAATAAAGATTTGTTCAGAGCTGCATCTTTCTGCAACCATCCAACACTATCACTGTATAATTAAGAATATGAAGAAAATCCAGTGCTACGCTGGTGGCCTTCCTGCAAAAATCCCTGTACATTGCAATCCTAAGCAGAGTTGTACCCTTGAGTTCATTGGACTCTGAGTGTAACTCTGCTTAGGATTACACTGTGTGCAACGAACCAGCACTTTAGAGCTTTTATGCAAATAGCACTGCTTTAAAGAGAGTTTTGAACTAGCATATATGACAAGCCCAGGTTCAGATCCCTACTCTGTCATGGCAGCTTGCTGGGTGACCTTTGACCAATTATATACTCTCAGCCTAACCTACCTCACAGGCTTATTGTTGGTATAAAAAGTAGGGGAGGAGAATGATGTGAGCTGCTATTTATAAAAAATTCCATACATTTTATCCCTAATGTATCTTACATGGAAATAGTGTGTGTGATGCTGAGATTACTGTGCGGTAACAAATCCATACAAAAATGACTGTGAGAAAGCTGCTCTGGCTCATGAGTGCTTAGTATTACTGATATAAGGATGGAACAATATATCTAAAGGACTGTCTCCTCCTCTGTGTTCTTTCATGATCCTTGAAATTTGTATGCCAGATCAAAACATCAAGGTCAGGTTTCTGTGGTAGTGCCAGGTTATGGAATCCTTCCCTTCAGAAACATGTGAACCCATGCGAGACTTGCTGTGTTCAGAGGCAATGTGAAACTTCCTTCCTCTAATTTGGCGCTTGGGAGCAGTAGTAAAAGGATAGTAGATTTTGAAATATCAGTTTTTAGTGAAATACATTCTGGGTTTACTGCTTATATTGTGATAGTTGTATAGGCTGGTTTTATATGTTTAGTTTCTTGAGCAATACCTTTGAGCTATTGGAGTGAAATGTTTTTTAAATTATATATTATACTGACACATTCTGACAGTTTTATTTCAGTCTTTACAATAATGGATGTGTTATCCTAAATCCTATCTTCTGTAGCTAAGTGATCAAAAGAAAGTATCAGCTGTATTAGTATTCCTTCACTGAATATGGTCACTGATGAAGAAATATCATGCCCTTTGAATTGTTGGTAAAACAGCACTGTAGACAGAAGAATTACCAACTCATTTATTTACATTTATAGTCTGTCTTACTCAATGAGATTCAAGGTAGATTACACAGTGTAATTCAGTACAATCGACAGCAGGGACATTCAATAAAACAATGCAATAGGGTATGTATTGCAGAAATCTAAAACAGAACTGAAACAAACAAGCAATTTGATGACCCACTAGGAACATACTTACACTAATAAACAGTGTGCAGTAGTATAGTCTACAGTCCTTATCCCTTTATCAAAGCATCTCTTTGAACCATTTCCTTACAGCACAGCCCTATTAACTTGTATAAGAAAGCCCTCCTGCATAACATAGTTTTGCACAGCTTGTGGAAAGCCAGGATAGTGTGAGCTTATCCGATGTCCTCAGAGAGGCTGTTCTACAAAGTGGGAACTACTATAGAGAATTTTACCCATTTGCTTGGTGACACACGCAGAAAGCCCTGTTCAGATGGGTGAAGCTGCCATGATGGAGCATAGAGAGAGAGGCAGTTCTGTAGATTTGAGGGACTAAGGTTGTGAAGGGCGTTATATGTGATAGCCAGAAGTAACTAATGGGTAGCCAATGGAATGACTGTATGGAAGTAATATTTGTGCTCTGTCTAGCTCCTGCTAATAATCAAGCTGTAGTGTTCTGTACCAACTGGAGTCTCTGGCTTGACTTTGAGGGGAGACCTATGTAGAGTGCATTACAGTAGTCAAGTCTTGATGTTACTATGGCATGGATCAAGGTAGCCCGATTGGCCATATCAAGGGTAGAGGGCCATCATCTGGGCTAGACTGAGTTTGTAGAAGACATTTTTGCAGCTGCATTAACTTCTTTCTTTATAAACAATGGTGGATCCAGTATAATACCTAAGCTCTTGACCAAGTCTGCAGTGGTCAACTGAACCCCATCGAAAGTGTGGAACCCATTGTCCTTCAGTATTTCCATCTTTGCAGCCAACATCACTTCTGTCTTGTCTGAGTTCAGTTTCTATTTCAGCCAATTGACCACAGCTGCAGGCAGCAATTTAAAACCTCTACTGCATCTCTAGGGTTGTGGATAGAGAGAGATACAGAGCTGGGTTTCATCCATGTATTGATGACATCCAATTCACAGCTATTTATTTCTCCTAAAGGCTTTACATAAAGGTTGAATAACATGGGGGATAAGATTGTGCCTTGTGGAACCCCACGAGATAATTCCCACTCTGAAGATAGCTGGTCTCCAACAGCAAACCTTTTAGTCTGTTGCATGAGGAGTTATTTAAATCAGTCCAAGGCATATCCCCAGATACTCGCTTCTTCCTCCAAATGCCTCAACAGGATGACATGGTCTACCTTGTCAAAGGCTGTAGATAGATCCAGGATCTATTCAGATGGAGATCATCCTCAAAGCTGTCTCCATCCCATAGCTCAGCCTGAAACCAGACTGAAAAGGGTCCAGAGCACAAGTTATCCAAGAAGAGCTGGAGTTGGTCTGCTACTGCTGTCTTAATCACTTTGCCTAAAAAGTACAGATTAGCGAGTGGGAGATAACTGACCACATAATGTTTGTCTAGGTATGGTTTTTTTTAAGTAGCTGGCAAATAACTGGTTTGATTGGCTGGGGGAAGGCACTAGTGTCTGATTTATGATAGACATCAAAGGCTTGTTTATATGATGTTTACATGATTTTAGTAATCAAGATGGACAAGGATCCAGAGCACATGGTGGCCTTCACAGATGCCAGGATCCTGTCCCTGTCCATCACTGTAACTGGGTCAAAATGGTCCATAAGTGGAGCAGACAGTGTATTAAGTATTTCTTCTGCCTCACCTTAATTATAGCTGGTATCCAGATCAGAATATATTTGTGCTATTTTATCAGCAAAGAATTCCAAAAGTGTCACCAGCTAATTGTTCTTAAGACACTAAATGTTCAGATTTAGGAGTCAAAAGGTGTTGAGATACCTTAAACAGTTGGGATGGTTGTGAGCCTGCTGATGTCAGACTTGTGGCTAGATAACGTTCTTACTCCAGACTACCTCCTGCAATTAGACAACAGTCCATTGTTTCCAAAAGGTTTTTACTGAAGAATTAGTTCATTATAGTCCACGAGCCTGAATACAAAATCCAGGATGGTACATATGCATTGTTACCAATGACAGGCAAAGCATGAGGTACAGAGTAACAGATCACAGCAGGCCCAACCTCCCCCCACAGTTCTCAAAACAACCCCTTTGAAGTCAGAAGAGCGAGAAGCTCCCAAGGCCGGTTCTTGGTGGAACGTCGGTAGCCAAAACAATCCTTTTCTGTGAGATAGCTGCCTGGGAACCTTGGCACCTGGAAGAGAGCACTTACACACTGAAAAGATTAAAATGGAGTCGGTTAAGCATAGGCATACAAGAAAGCAGTCTGGACCTGACATTCTGCCCCCTCTAAGATGCTCCCCCTCCAGGTTTCTGTGGGTAGCGAGAGTGGAACGCCTTAACTAATCTAGGGGCATGAACATGTACAGAGTTCACCCATTCATCAAACCCAGAGTCAAAGTCTTTCCACCTAATGAGATAAAATAACTGATTTCTTTGTATTTTAGAGTCCAGTATTTGTTGAACTTCATAGTGGGTTTGATCATCGATCAGAGTGGGGATTGGAGGCGCACGGGTGTGCCATTGATTAGCAGGAGGGGCTTTTTTCAACAAACTTACATGGAAGGTATCATGTACATGACGAAGATTCTTTGGCAGATTTAGAGCAACAGTCACTTTGTTGATTACTTTGCGAACAGGAAACGGACCTAAAAATTTCAACGCTAGCTTGCGGCTGGTTTGGGTTGTTTTCAAATTCTTGGTGGAAAGGTAGACTAGATCACCCGGCTGTAATTCCCATTCTGCCGCGCGGTGGCGGTCAGCGTATTTTTTGTAATCCTGTTTGGCTTTGATGAGATGTTTCTTAATCTGCGTCCACTGTTGGGCTGCTTCCCCCCACCATTCGGTGACGTCGTTGGAGGCTGTAGTAGGGGGAGAAAGCGCCTCAAATGGGAAGGGCTTGAAGTGGAAGCCATAGACGATTTTGAAGGGAGTTTCTCCCGTAGAGGCGTGCACGCTGTTATTATACGAGAATTCTGCCAAGGGGAGCAAATCAAACCAATTATCTTGTTGGAAATTAATATAACAGCGCAGAAATTGTTCTAATATCTGATTTGTTTTTTCTGACTGTCCGTCTGTTTCTGGGTGATGGCTTGAACTCAGACCTTGTTCAATACCCAGTAGTTGTAAAAGCTCCCGCCAGAAGTTGGCAACGAACTGTCCGCCGCGATCCGAGATCACCTTGGATGGAAAAGAATGTATTTTTACAATGTTTTTCATAAAGATGTTGGCTAGCTTTCTAGCCGAAGGAATTGTAGTACAGGGTATAAAATGGGCTTGCTTGGAGAACAAATCGACTACGACTAAGATACAATTGTGTCCCTTGGAGGGGGGCAAGTCTGTGATAAAATCCATGGAAATTATTTCCCACGGTCGGCTTGGCGTTTCTAGGGGTTGCAGGAGTCCCGGAGGTTTTCCTTTTCGGGATTTGGCGCTGAGACAGATGGGGCAAGACGCTACATATTGTGAAATGTCCTTGCGCATGCCCGGCCACCAAAATTGGCGTTGTACCAAATGAAGTGTTTTTAAGTACCCATAATGTCCCGCTGTGGGAGCATCGTGACAGCGTTGTAACACTTCTTTCCTTAAGCTTTTGGGCACATAGAAGCGATCTCCCCAGAGCCATTGCCCCTGATCGGATTGTTGCAGTTTGTCTTTGGGCACATCTTCCCCCTCCTTTTCCACTTCAGCTTTTAATTTTTCTCTCCATCCCTGGTCGGGTTGGGGAAAGCGGGTGGTGCGGCTGCGTGTTGTCACCACGCCCCCTAATTGCGTAGGTGAGAAGACTGTGTCTATTGTCTCCTCCCTTTTGCTTTTGTGCTGGGGCATGCGTGATAGAGCGTCCGCCAAGAAGTTGGTTTTCCCAGGGAGGAAGTTCAATGTGAAATCAAATTTAGAGAAAAACTCCGCCCATCTCAGTTGTTTGGCGTTTAGCCTGCGAGGGCTGCGCAGGGCTTCTAAATTTTTATGATCCGTCCAGACTTCGAACGGATGGCGGGCTCCTTCTAACCAATGTCTCCAGGTAGTGAGAGCCGCTTTTACAGCAAAGGCTTCTTTCTCCCATACATTCCAATTCCTTTCCGATTCTGAAAATTTTCTGGAAAGGAAGGCGCAGGGTTTGAGCTTTTCATCCGCCCCCCGCTGTAGCAGTACACCCCCAATTGCCGTGTCGCTGGCATCGACCTGTACTATGAACGGGCGACTGTCGTCGGGGTGTTGTAGAACGGGTTCTGATACAAACTGCGTTTTAAGGTGATCGAACGCCGTTTGGCATTCCGCCGTCCAAGCCAGTTTTGCACTTGGTTTTTTGGCTTGGTCCCCCTTATCTTTGGTTTTCAACAGTTCAGTTAGGGGGAGTGTGATTTGGGCGAAATTTGCAATGAACTCTCTATAGAAGTTGGCAAAGCCCAAGAAGGATTGTAATTCTTTGCGGGTTGTGGAGGTTTGCCAATTTAGTACTGCTTGTATTTTACTTGGATCCATTTTCAAACCCTCCTTAGAAATACAATAGCCCAAGTAAGTGAGTTCCGTTTTGTGAAATTCACATTTGGAGAGTTTAATAGGTAACTGGTTATTCATGAGGGTGGTTAAGACTCTCTTTACCAGTTCTACGTGTTCCTCTTCAGTTTCTGAATAAATTAACACATCATCCAGATACACCACTACACCTTTATAGAGGAATTCATGCAGAACCTCATTAATCATGGACATGAAAACTGAGGGGGCTCCGGCCAGGCCAAAAGGCATAACTAAGTATTCATATTGGCCGAGTGATGTGTTGAAGGCTGTTTTCCATTCATCCCCCTCTCGAATACGAACGTGAAAGTAAGCATCTTTCAAATCTAATTTCGTAAAGATCTTACCTTGAGCCACGACGTTGAGTAGATCTCTTATGAGCGGAATAGGGTAGGCATTGCTGGAAGAGACCGCATTAAGACCTTGAAAGTCCGTGCATAATCTCAAGCCCCCATCTTTCTTTTTTACAAAAAGTACTGGCGCTGCATGGGGACTGTTAGCTGGCCGAATAAATCCTCTTTGAAGGTTGAGGTCGATGAATTTGCGGAGCTCCTCTCTTTCGTTGGGACTCATAGGCTATAGGCGGCCTTTGGGCAGCGAGGCGCCAGGTAAAATTTCCACAGCACAGTCTGTCCTCCTGTGAGGAGGTAACGAGTTGGCTTCTTCTTCTGTGAAGGCTTGGGTGTACGCCCTGTATTGTTTGGGTATTAGGTTGATTTCTTCCTGGGAGAGGAGAGCCGGTTCGGTTGTGGTCGGATCTTTTCCCCAATTTTGATCCCACCGATGACTTTTGCATGACTCATGGGTAAATGTGATGCTTCCCTCTGCCCAGTTGATGTAGGGGTTATGATCGCATAACCACCGGCTCCCCAGAATCAAGGGGTACTTTGCTGTGGCACTAATAACGAAAGATCTTTTTTCCCAATGTTGTCCCATACCTGTGATGATTGGCATGGTTTCTGTAGTCACTGGATTCATGTTAGTGCCATCCATTTGCTCGAAAATGACCGGTATGTCTAATTCTTTGACAGGGAGTACTAGTCCGTTTACCAAGGCTGGTGCAATAATGTCTCTAGAGCAGCCCGAATCAATGAGGGCTTGTACCCGGATGTGCATCTTTCTGTCAGAATTCACTAAAGTCACTGGTATGAAGAGTATGGACCCATACGGTCGGTTCGGAACCGGAACTGACTGAGGTTTGATCTGCCGTTTGGGTCCTTTCACGACAGATCCATTTCGTTTCCCGAGGAGGGGCTTTCTGGATTCTCCCCTCCCGCCATCGCCGTTGGATCATATTCCATAACTTCTTCCAGTTCTAGCCCCCTCTCAGGGGGATTTCTTCTCGGCGCTCCCCTACCTCTTGCCGTTCTGGGGGCTGGGGTAGGGCGCGGTGGCGCCGGGTAGGCAGCGGGGGCTGGGCGTCTGAGTTGGAGCAGAGGTCTTTGCACAGGCCGATAAGGACATTGCGCTGCAAAATGACCACTTTGTCCACACTGCAAACACAATCCTTGTTGCCATCTAGCATCTCTCGCTCCACGGATAGCGTAGCCAGCCCCCCGGCTCCCTCGAGCAGGAGTGGAGGAGCGTCTTTGGCCCGGAGGTTGTTGGTGTTGCTCCACCAAACGAACTTCCATCAGACGGTTTTCTACTTCACAGGTCAATTGTATCCACCCCAACAGCGTAGGAGGATTATCTTGCATTAAAGCTCTGTCCAGCAATCTAGGGTTTAAACCCTGTTTAAACATGATAATCTTGGTGGATTCCTCACACCTTGGGCATTTGGCAGCGAGTTGTCGGAATTTTGCGGCATAGTCTCTAGCCGACATGCTGCCTTGCCTGATAGCCTGCAATTCTGTTCGGGCTCTGGTTTCTTCTAGGGGATCCTCATATTGAGCTCGGATTGCGTCTACCAGCCCTTGGAGTGTATCTAACTCAGGGGCCCCCACGTTATACAGTCCTACATACCAGTCAGCTGCTTTGCCTTGAAGACGTGACCCCAGATGTTCGATTTGACTAGCTTCACTTCCGAAAAGATGCCCCCAACGATTAAAAAATTGCACTACTTGTACTAGAAAAAATCCCAATTTGGAAGGGTCCCCATCGAACGTAGCATCCAACTTGACCCAACCCATTGGAAGGTCTTGTCGAGGGGCCGGCGCCGGCATTGGATAGACATCGAGTGGGCCGAGTTGTAAAGGGGGTTGTTGTGGAGCTGGCGGCAGCTGTGGTAGAGGTTGCTGCGGGTGCGGTTGCGACTGGTACGGTTGCGGCTGGCGCGGTGGAGGCACTCCCGGACGCGGCTGGGGGAGTCCTCTCGGGATAGGTCGCGTTGGCCGAACGGGTGCTGGTTCCCCTCTAGGCAGCGGCTGATGAGGGGCCGGTCGTAATGGTAGTGGATGGGGAGAAATGGGTTGGAGAGGTACCGTATCCCCTCGAGGCCCTGGCGTTGGTCCCGTCCCTGGTATGCTTGGCGGTTGGTTCGCTTGCGTTGTAGGTGGAGGGGCTACCGGCTGGTCCGCTTGCGTCGTGGTTGGAGGGAGAAGCGGGGCCGCCGGCTGTAGCGGTTCTCCCCCGCCGTTGGTAGGAGTGGTGGGACAGGGATCTCCCGGCTGCGGCCCATCACCCCCTCCACTGGTCCCATCGTCACCTGGTCTGACCGGTTGGTCAGGATGGGCATCATCTGGACACGGGTTATCTGGGCCGGGTCCTTCTCCGGTAACCGAGTCATCATCTCCCGTCTCCGGTGGCTGCTGCGGCCAGGGTTGAACAGGACCCCCCGGCCGAGGTAGGAGCGTTTGAAGGTTGGCCAAACTCTGACTGATGTCTGGTAATCCAGCGGGCCGATCACGACCGCTGTCCCCCGCCACTAGCACTGACAGCAGGTGGACGGCACTAGCCAAACTTTCTTCCATATTTATGAGTCTGTTTTCCAAAAGCTGCACTCTATCCATAGTTTCTTCTCCCTCAGCAGCTCCGGCAGTCTGCGAGGTTTGCCTAGTTTCAGTCCGCGATCCCGTGGTGAGCGTTTGCTGCCAAGGCAAGGGTGTCTCGTCTCCTCGCTCCTCTTGGGACCTCGCGGCTAAAACTCCTTTTGTCAGGCCGGTGATTGCCGAAATCCCTGAGTCAATGGCTATCGTTCTGCTCTGCAGTTGCACCCACTGGTGCTCACTTACTTCTTGTTGCCCCGACCACGGGGCGACTTCCGCATAATCCCAACTCAGGGTGCCACGGCGGGACGTGTCCCACTCCGATTGTTCGGTCGACCTATTCCAATATAGCCAAGGTTGATCACCGGTTTGCTCGGGGATGGATTCCAGGCTACGCCGACTATCCAGCTGTAAATGCGTGAACATCGCGCTGGCCCTCCTATCCCTCGTTTCCCTTGGTCTCGCACCCCACTGTGTCGGGGTAGGCAGCGACAGCAGCGGGAGAGCTGTGGCCCGAGGCTGCGTATCCGCCCTGCTTGGAGCAAGGGTATAGATCGTTGTAACCGAGGAGTTATTCTCCCTCGGTGCAGGTATTTGAGAGTCCGAGCCTTGAGAGCCGGGGGAGGCATACGGGTCAAACAAAGGATCCCTGACCGGGACAGCTTTGGATTCCGTCTGATCCGGCTTAGGCATTGGAAAATTTGATTGGTAACAAAATGTCAGACTTGTGGCTAGATAACGTTCTTACTCCAGACTACCTCCTGCAATTAGACAACAGTCCATTGTTTCCAAAAGGTTTTTACTGAAGAATTAGTTCATTATAGTCCACGAGCCTGAATACAAAATCCAGGATGGTACATATGCATTGTTACCAATGACAGGCAAAGCATGAGGTACAGAGTAACAGATCACAGCAGGCCCAACCTCCCCCCACAGTTCTCAAAACAACCCCTTTGAAGTCAGAAGAGCGAGAAGCTCCCAAGGCCGGTTCTTGGTGGAACGTCGGTAGCCAAAACAATCCTTTTCTGTGAGATAGCTGCCTGGGAACCTTGGCACCTGGAAGAGAGCACTTACACACTGAAAAGATTAAAATGGAGTCGGTTAAGCATAGGCATACAAGAAAGCAGTCTGGACCTGACAGCTGATACAGTGGTTACAAACAAATAACTTGCTATCACCGCCACTTCATAGGTTTTCCAGTGGGTTCTGTAGCATGTTCTACACAATTCAGTGAGTTTTCTGCCATTATCTTTCTAGGTATCTTCCAGCCTTCTTTTGGTTACCCAGCTCTGTGGTAAACCATAAGGCTGGGAGAGATCAACAAGGAGCAATCTTCTCAGTTGCAGCCTGTAACTGAAGTCTGAATATTCTCCCTTCTAAAGGTTTCCAAAGCCAATAGATAGAGAGGAGTCTTCCCTTGCAAGGACCTGATTGGCAGTGAGACAATGACATTACCCTGGTAGCAATGAGGGGGAAAGATGCACTAATGCGCATTGCACACATTCCCCCTTCCTGCTAACAGAGTAAATTAATAATTTAAGGACTCTCTCCCCTTTGGATTCCCTAGTGAATGCCAGTAAAGGAAACAAGATGCTGTTATGCAAGCCCAGTGCTTGCTTGCCTGTTGCCTCTGCAAAGTAAGAACCTAAATGAAGCACACACACTTTTTGTGGGAGAATGTTGTTTGTTTACTGTTGCAGAAGCTGCTCTGCAACAGCTGCTCTAATGAAATGAAACAGGGATGTCTGAGTGTATTTCCAGCTAATTTTTTTTGTTTTTTAAAAAAAATATTCAATTTATATACCGCCCTTCAGGACAACTTAACGCTCACTCATAGTGGTTTACAAAGTATGTTGTTGTTATCCCCACAACAATAATCACCCTATGAGGTGGGTGGGGCTGAGAGAGCTCCTAAACGCTGTGACTGACCCAAGGTCATCCAGCTGGCTTCAAGTGGAGGAGTGAGGAATCAAACCCAGTTCTCCAGATTAGAGTCCCACACTCTTAACCACTACACCAAACTAGCTCTCTCATTTTGCACACCCCATTAGCCACTACTCATTATTCCAAACTGACTTTCATCTGTATTTGTATTGGGACTGCCTGTAAAATTAGTAACAGGCTTTCTGGGAGCATGGGATAAACAGTTCTGTAAAGAGAAAGTTGCTAAGGCAGGTTTGATCCCTTGTATCTGTTGTATGTTCCATCCTGTTTCATTGTGTTGACTCGTTCTTTTATTCTGCCTTGAGTCTCGGTGAGAAAGGTGGGCTATAAATAGTATAAATAAATGGATGGATTTGTGTGTCTTAGGGAGGTGAATGATGGTAATGTTGTTTAAGGATTACCTCTTCCTTCATTGTAGCATATGGTGAGTATTCATCAGGGGCAGGGCTATACTGAGAGTGGCTTGTGTCAGAAGCTGAGTGTGACTTGCCCACTATTTCTGACTTAAATTCTTAAACTGACATGTATCACTGAGTATAATTTGTGTTCAGTGTAGCCAGGCTCTTTGCTTTAAAAGGAAGGTTAGAAAAAGCCTTGCTTAGGGCTGCCTGCTTCCCTATGAGCCTGCCCATCTTCTCAGTAAGCACTACTCTGAGTGCTCTCCCCCCTTCAAAGTTGAAGTGTGGGGGGGAGCTACAAAGGATAGAGTCTTCCCAGTGGTGGCGCCCAGACCATGCAATTCTCTCCTAAGGCATAGCTTTTGGCTAACTACTTTGTTACTGTTTTTAGGATCCTGTAAAAACTTTTATGTTCACGCAGGCTATTGGGTAGTCTCCAAACTCATTTGGTGACATTTATGGTGGTGTAATATCTCTTGATGTTGCTGCTGTTTCATTTTTTCAAGGCTGTGTTTTACCTTGGGGGCCTGAAATGAAGGGTGAATGGCTAAAAATGTTTTAAGTAAAGAAATAAGTGTGCATCTCTTCCCCCTCCCCACAACAACAAACTGGTCATCTGATTGGAGTGCAGACTCTGTAGATGGCTGCTCTTCGGTTGGCAGGCACTGCAGTGCACAAGTTCAAGAGTCTTGCCAAGTGTTGGCCTCTATCTGATTTTGCCATTGGTTTTGTACAGAATCCTCATTTGTGTTTTTTTTAAAATTTTTATTGGTGAGTTTATATTTCATATTTAATACATTCATTCCCCTCATATCTAATTTACTCTAACCCCCACCCTTTCCTCCCCCCTCCTTATCGACTTCCAACAGCTTTCCAACCCTTAACCCTTCTTATTACTTAACTTGACTTCACTTATATTCTTCTATAACACTTATGTTGTAATATTTCTTACTCTAAGCATATTCAAATTGTTTTATATATATACTATATTAAAATCACTAATCCACCAATGTATCCATTTTACTCTTCCTGAATCCTCATTTGTGTTGTGCCTGTGGTAGGAGTCTAGGGAACATGCCCTCTACTGAAGGGCTACTCTCAACTGTAGTAACCAATTGTTTTTCATTTTCATGGGAATTTGCTAGGATTCTTGGTAGCTCCCCATCTAAACTGTAGTGCTGGCAATTCACAGCATAGCCAAGATTAGAAATGGCAGCTTCCCCACAAGAATTGGTGTCCAGTTCCCATGCTCTGCAGCCATCTGATTTATGTCCTTGTCAGCAGTAGTGTTGTTTCCATTTCTGTTGCAGTTTGTTAAATGTGGGGCAATGGGAGAACATGGAACCATCAGCTTACCTTCTCTAGGCATTACCTCTTTAGAGACTACTTACTCTGAAAGGACTTTACTGCTGAGTTGGGCTTTTTTTTGTGTGAGCGTGAGAGAGAGAAAGAGAGAGAGAGAGAGAATGACTCAGATAGCTTTTTGCTGCTCTCTCTTGGTGAAACATTAGTGTTTTATGCTGACCCATTATTTTGATGTTCAGACAGTTTAGAAGCTCTGAACTTGGCAATAGTTTGGGTTCTCTGTTGTTGTATTTGCTGAGAGAGAGCATGGTGCATTCCTAAGGGACAGTCATTACCCTTTCAAAGTCCTGTTCATCAGAGAAGCTGAATTGTTTTTTAACTAATGCAACCCTGGGTAAAGAAAGATTTTTTTATTAAGCCTTTTGTACTTTGAAATGTTGCTTCTTAAGTGCAGCTGCTGGTAATAAGGCTGCTGGGCTTATTGCTGCAAAGCAGCTGATGTTTGTGGCTGCCAGGATTGGAAGAGTTGCAGCCACAGCATGACTTTCTCCCTCAGAGCTGTGCAAGTTCCCCCAGGTTGCATTCCTTATCTCTTTCTTGGATTCCTTTGTAGATTTGGTTCTTTGTTGGAGAAAGTCAGAGGGGAAGGCCTAAGTTGAACTGTAGAGGGCTGAATGACTGACTTCTGTTTTGACCTGTACTCCACCCTACTCACAGAGGTCAGAGCAGATTAGTTTACCACTGCCACTACCTAGACACATTCTCACTCTAGTTAGAGATAGGAAAAATGTGCCCTTCCATGGAGGAAATGAAGTATATATCATAGTGTCATGTATTGAACATTGCTAGGGCTCGAAATGTGATTTCCCCACACTGAGGCTAGATTCATACACAGTCTCTAAAATGGTCTGTAAAAATTGAGATCCATACCATGACTGTGTAAACTAGCTTAACAAAGTAGGAATTAAATTCATTTACAGTGCTATCCAAAGCAGTTACCATCCTTCTAAATTCATTGAACTCAATGAGGTTACAAGGTTGTAACTCTGCTCAGGACGGCACTTTTAGATACTCCTTGCCAGATGGGCCTAATGCTGCTTTCAGCTGTCTTTGAACTAAAGGAGTCTTTAGTAGAACAAAGTTTTACTTTTTCTAAAAGCAAAGAAGTTTAACAGTTGGCTTATCAGTACTTGTGACTGATTTGGGGGGGGGGGATTTTTGTGTGTTTGATGCTGTTTTGTGGGGTTGTTTGGGAGAGGTAGGGTTTTTTTGTAATCATATTGTAGTTTTATTTTTTAAACAGCTGCTTCGTGCTTTTGAGGAAGCAGGGCAGAATATTTTATAAACAGACAAAATCCTCCTTTTGTGAATGGTCTAGTTCACAACCATTTGTGCTGCAACAAATTAAGGTGCTACAGGACTCTCTTCCCCCCTGTCCATGTTAATATAGGAAGCTGTGTTATACTGAGAGCTAAACCACATAAGATGAATTACATGAGGACGCTCAAGTGAAGCGAGACCCAATGTTAGCTGGGAAGCGTAGTTTGAATGTCACCTCTCTCTACAGAGCCGGCAAAGATTGCTCCTCAGAGGGTTTGTTAATTTCACCTTTCTACAGAGCTAGCAAAGATCTCTCTTCAGAGGTTTTGTTAATATCCTCTTTCCTCCTCTAAGGATCTGTCAATTATTAACAAATCCTCTGAGGGAGGATCTTAGCAGACTCTGGCTAGAGGTGAAATTAACAAGCCCTCTGAGGAGCAATCTTTGCTGGCTTTGTAGAGAGAGGTGAAATTCAAACTACACTCCCTGGCTAACATTTTGTCTCCCTTCGCTTGAGTGGCCTCGTGTAATTTGTCTCCTGTGGTTTAGCTCTGAGTCAGGCCAGGCCACTAATCCATTTAGCTTAGTGCTGTTTCTCTGCCCGAGACCTTGAGAGCTGCTTGCTAGTCAGGAGTGTTCCTGACACCTGATTCTTGAGATCCTTTCCCTGGAGAAGCCAAAGATCAAACCTGGAATTTTAGCATGCAAAGCATGTACACTATGATGAAGCCACTGTCCTTTCCCCCAGTTATCCTTCTGCAATGCATCTTTCCCAGCAACTTGGAGATAGGAAACGTTCAGGAAAATGAGCCCAGTAGGTTCAGAACTGAGCTTGGCACTTCTGTCCCTTTCCTTCACTCATTCAGGATGATGTTTCTCTGCCTCTTTTGCTGAGCCTGTGCTAGTACAATTTATGTGGATTTTTAAAAGAACTTGTATTCATGCTTATTTTCTGTTTAGGGGTACTAAGGGCCTGCAGTTGAATTTGGGTGGGCAGTTGTTTTAGGCAATGCATAGCCAGTGGAGTGTGCTCATAGACAATCATATGTTTATTTTCTTTTGTCTGCTTTTTAAATGAAAAACAAATTTTAGTGCTATGTCTCTTTTGCAGAGTAAGAGTAATACAGATGGGTATAAAAGCTGGGCAGAGAGTTCTTAGCAGGGTAAGGGATGGCTCAGAAATGGTATCATTTCTGTCAGTTTAGATGAAGTTTTTTTTGGTGCTCATCATTTGCCTTGAAAATCAGACCTCTGTGTGCTTTTGAGGGCAAACTCTTGGAATGACTGTAGCATTGGAAGGAGAATTTGATTGTACAGAAACTGGAAAATCTGAGGTCCTCCCATGCGGTAAAATTGTGTGCTGGCGTTTTAAGATTTTGCCGCTATTTCCAAGGCTGGTTTGTAAAGTTTGATTTTGGCACATAGTTTATGTGGTTAAAAATAACTTTTCTACATGTATATGATGCTCTCAGTTTGGAGCCAATCTAGAGTTCCAGTCACAGCAGCTGAACTGGAGAATGCATCTCTGGCAGCTTGGAGGAGGGTCTGCTGGAAGAAGATGCTGCTGTTACAGCGTATATCAAGCTTTGAGGGATATCTGTAGAGCTTTAAATGTCATATGGCTGAAAGATCACAAGGCAAAAAAAGAAAAGGAGGAAAATACTCCCTCTAGAAAATTATATAAGCGGAGAATGAAGGGAAAGGAAGGGAGTAACTAAAATTAATGCAATCAAGTGAAAACTAGTTGTGCTGTATATATTAAACATCAAGTGTGGCATTTAATCATTATAAATGACTAAACTGTGTAAACGTGAAATTACATTTCCAGGCCTAAGTAAGTCTATTTTGCCTTCTCTATTGTTGTAGCAGTATGATATGTAGGCAAGATGATCTCAGGCAGCACTGAAATAAATTTTTATGTGATTGGATGTAATGTTCAGAGAAAGAAATGCAGACAAGACACAGTGACACTGAGTTTGGTTCTAGACTGTTGGCTAAGAATGTTGAGCCTGATCTATATGGACCCTGAGCCCCTCCAGGGCTTCTCATTTCCAGCAGTCAGTGCTTTCCCCCCCCCTCCAGTCTCTCTAAAATGTCTAGAAATATATTTTGAGATTTCTTATATTGAATGGACTAGGAAGAACAGAATAACCACGCTAAGAACCACTCCTCTGAGATTGGTTTTAAAACTGTATTCTTGACTGTAGGAGATATTTGGATGTCTGAAGATCTATTTAGTTGGTGGCCATAAAATAGCAGTCTCCACCTAACATAGTAGCCACCTCCTTTCAAACATCAATAGCAACATCTGTATAGCCCCCACCCCCCGCACAAAACCCTGGAGTCCAAGTGGTAATTAGTATCCGCTGCCATGGGCAGCAGCAGCCATAGCCCAAGAGTAGAGGAGGAGAGCTGGAGCCAGATGGCAATGTGAGTGGAAGTCAGAGACCAGCTGGTGGAGAGGAAAGCAGAGTCAGTGGTGGTGGAGAGCTGGCAATGGGAGGGGGAGCTGGACCCACAGTCAGTGAGAAGGGAGGAAGGGGAGGGAAACAGGATCCTCTTGTGCAAATTATAATTTTATAATACATAATTAGCTTTTATTTTATTGCATATATCTTGGGCATTTCCTCAGAGGATTTGCTTTTGAACAGGTCAGCAATAGTTTTTTGGGTTTTTTCTTTTTCTACTTGCTTTGCTTAGGAGTATACCTTTGTAGCTTTTTTGTTTTGCAATTTGAGAATATCCCTATGAGCAGCGATGAGAAAAAGTAATATGAGCACCAATTTTTCACTGCCTTTCCTCATGGTGATGGTAGAATCTCATTTCTTTCCTGGAGCTTAGGATGTCCATTGTGATCCATTAGCCAGCCCTGCAAATCATTCCTTCTAGATAAAAAATATTTTTTAAATGTATTTGTTTAAATATTTCACCAGTTCTGTTGTAAAGATGCAGGGCATGTGGCAGTATTTTTTATAACTTGTCTGACTAGATCAGAACAGATGAAAAATAACCTCTAGGCATACATTAACTCCAGCCATCAAAATCAAACAAAAAGCATTTTTTAAAAATGCTGCATTTTGTTATCAAATCTAAATAGATTAATACCGGCAGATGTACAAATGGATCTATTTATATGTGTGGACTGCAATCAAAACAAAGCATGGGGGAAATTGCTATGTCCCTCTCTTGATTGCTGGATGGCCTGTGTGGGGTGTCCCCCTTCTTTTATTCACCAATTTTTGCAGAAAGGTTATAATGGAATCTCAAAAGCTTAAAATTTTGGGAATAGCCTTTTTCTCCCTTTTTGCTTCAAAAATGACAAAAGCTGAAGAACATTCCTCTACATTTCCCTTTCCTCCTGAAAAGAATAAAAGACACCCACCCTACCTATTGAGGTTTGTGCTGATGATCCATTTAATTTAGAGCCAGTATGCTCTGAGGAAGAACTGCTTTGGTAGAAGAATCAATGGTGATGGTTTAAAGAGTACAGCGATGTGGATATCACTGTGACCTTGCTAGAATGTATTTAGAAACTCTCATAAGAAATGCAAGAATAGAAACTTTGAGTGCTGTCATCCTCTTCTCTTCCCCTTTCCAAAGGCTGTAGGAACAAATCCCATTAGCACAAACAATTAATGCAGAAGAAAAAACCTCAACCTCCTGTGCTGGGTAAGACCTACAACAAAATGAAGCAATTCTGAAAATAGGATGTAGACGTAGAACTAAGATTACTTTGAAGTTTAAGGGGTCTGTTGAGTAGGATATACTGTGTTAAAAATGGTCTGTTCCCTTTTGAGCTTCATCTAAGCATGTTACTTAGTACTGCAGTCACAGCACTGGTAAAGCTCGGGCAATGTCATACCCTCTCTGGTTCATATGTGGTATAAAGACAGTCCAACATTGCCTCTGTTGTCTTCAGTAAGTCAAGACTGAAATAGAAATTCGTAACAGTTTTTGGCTGGCTCTCATGCTTACAGTCCTAACCCTTCAAGATGCCTGAGTAATTAGGTGAGTTAAAGCAGAAATTCAGTCATCTGGGCACAAAACTGAAAGTCCTGAGTAGTATTTTAAGATAAGTTCCTCGCTCTGGAAATGGCAGGCACATTATAGGGTCTGACATATGAAAGGAAGCCAAAATATGCACACAATAAAATTTAGTCAAAGAGAATTCTATCCTCTCATTGCCATTTGAAAAAATTAGGGAGGTGAACCCTTGTCTAAGTATTATCTGATCTGCAGATTTAGCAAACATGGCTTTAGAAATTGTAGAACCTGTCCAAAGAGATCCTAATGCAAGTAGATGGACTCTTCATTGTTCTGTCCTCAGTGCAGAAATGGGATATTTGTCCTGTGATTCTGCATTTCTGCAGGAATGAACCGTATCATTGCAGACTGGGTCAGCACCACTTATGTGGGAGGGAAATAGAGATGTGCTACTCCCAAATATCCACAGTAGTGATAGAACAAGGATTAAACGTGTGTGCCCTTTATACACTAGTCAGGTACATCTTTGCTCCTTCCCCTCAGTCTCTATGATCTGCAAAGATTGACTTGTCAACAGGAATGCGGTGGAATGGAGTTCCAGAACCTCTTGAAAATGGACACATGGCTGGTGGCCCCACCCCATGATCTCCAGACAGAGGGGAGTTTAGATTGCCCTCCACACTGAGTGCGGAGGGCAATCTAAACTCCCCTCTGTCTGGAGATCAGGGGGCGGGGCCACCAGCCATGTGACCATTTTCGCCGAGGGCGATTTAAACTTTTAAAAACTCCCCCTTTGTTCCAGCTGGCCCAAAGTGACATCATTGGCCCTGGGAGTGTGCGCACACTTTGCATGCACACGTGGTACCAGGGATACCACCTCCTGCCAAGAGTTGCCCCCTGTGCTGGCAACTCACTGAGTTCCACCACCTCTTTTCCCAGAAAAAAGCCCTGCTTGTCAGTGATATGCTCCATGTTTCAGGTGCCTAAAGAGGTTTTTTGGTAGCCTTGTCACACATTTGGAATTGCTTTCCTTCTGTGGGCTGGGACAGTTTGAGCCTAGGTATCTTCTATTAGTAATGCAAAAGCACTTTATTCAAGCAAGGTTTTCTAACTAGAGGCACTCTAGGGATTTGTTAGTATTTTTTAAATAAAGATAATTAAGAGTCTAGGTATCTTCTATTAGTAATGCAAAAGCACTTTATTCAAGCAAGGTTTTCTAACTAGAGGCACTCTAGGGATTTGTTAGTATTTTTTAAATAAAGATAATTAAGAGTCTAAAATTCTAATGGTTACCCAGGAATTATTGTTCTGAACCTTTAGGGCAGGGTGAGCCAAACAGCTAACAGGAGTTATAAACTTAAATACAGGCCTTTGGCAAAATCTGGCCCCTCTGGAAGTGCCACTTGAACCCCAGCTGCCAATCTAGAAGTGAAAAAAAATGGCAAGAAAGTGCCATTGAGGCAAGTGGTAGACTACTTTAGTGGGTGGTGATTGAAGCACTGGTCCACCATTCCTCATTCCCTTCTTAAATTGACTCTCTGTGAAAATTATTGCTTCTAATTTTGGACCTTATTTTTTATGAATCCTGGGAGTTTTTGATGAATCCTGGAAGCTTTAACAATCTGTAGAATATATACACACATCTATATATAATTAATCAACAGTGATTATACTGTACTTGAATACTAAGCTGTTTTTTACCACCTCTGAAGTGAATATGATGCCTTCTTCCATATAGTCCATCTAATGTAGCCTGTGCTGTGCTGTTAAATACACCATTTCATTTCTTTGTTTTCTTCACCACCACCATGTATTTTCAAACAAGCATTTTACAAAAAAATAAAATGAAAAGCTTCTGCCTACAGTTTCAACTCACAATTGCTTTCTTTAGTCTTTGTGTGTTCCAGTCCTCTCTTTTTCTTCAGATCATAGCTACTCTGTCAGATATTTGAGCAGCTTCTAAATGGGAAAAGTGCATATGCATGTCCTAAATAAAAATATTACCTATGTTATAATTTGGATTTACTAGCAGTAGCAAATGCCAAGGCTATCTGTGTTCAGATCAGTATGGATTTAGAACCTGTATTTGGTGACAGGGTTTTGTGTGATAATTCATAAAGTAGAATTCAGCTCTGTCCCACATTGTAGCAAAAGCAAAAAAACTTTCAGATTTTTTTTTTTTAAAAAATAGATATTCAGTGCAAAGTGTGAAGACTTCTAGCCCCAGGTTAACATTACACAGATTAGAGTCTTGGCTAACTAGTTGGTTCTCCCAAGCAAATCTGCCATTTTCAGGGAGAAAACAAGTCAGGGTTATTCATGTGAGCCTTTTTTTTTTGCATGGGGAGTACTGAGCAATGCATGGTTGGTTCATAAGTATTATACTATGTGCATAAACAATGCATTCCAGGACATGATTCTTTACAGATGCTTTCATGGGGCAGAGGGAACAAGCAAATTCTAGTTTTTAATGCCTTCCTTTAGTAAATCTAATTATTTAAATTCCCTCCCCATGTAAAAATTTGCACAAAGCAGTGGTAATATATATGTCTGCCTCAGCTAAATAAATGGGCCAACCATGAGTTAACAGTATGTTTTATTTTATTTATTTTAAAGCAAAGGAACAGCATCAACACTGTGTGTAGAATACCATCCTTTTTACTTTGTTTGAATGCATGTTGTCTTAAGCCAAAAAAATCCCCTATGTTGTGCTGAGAGCAAGGGGAGTGATTTGCCCTTTTCAGGTCTAGCTCAAGGTATTTTGTTTTTGCTGCTGCAACTATCCAAAATCTGTATTACTGAGCTAGTAGGATTCTGTTATAACCTTGAAGCTTGCTTGCTTAGAGACTGAAGCGTGGAAAACAGTTGCTTAGAAGTGTAGCCTGGTACATGGCAGCCAGCACATTTTGTATTTCAGTTAATGAAAGCAGTTTGTTAAGTTGGTTCAAATGCACAGTTAACGCTGATAGTTTCTCACACTTACGTGACCGATTGCATATATCCAAGAATATCCAGAATGTGAAGTGGTTATCTTGAGGCTTGTGGCCTCCCTGCATGGAGCTTTGCTTCTGTTTTTAACCATGCTGTGAGTTGATTAGAGAAGAGGCCACAGGAACATTTTTCAAATTAGCAATGGAAGCAGTATCGGATTAAAGCAGTTTAAAAATAAGGAACAGTTCCCTGTTTAGTTGGTCAGGGCAGTCTTTTCTTCTCCAGAAATATAGGCTTGTTCTATAGCAAATAGGTATCCCCTGAAGGTCAGTGCCGTAACACAAGCTTGAACTATACAGCAGTTTTCTAAAGTGAGGGGGGTTCCCTCCTTCTGCTGCAACATACTGTATCTTTCACAGAGCAGGCTGCAGTCACTGGGGATGTGTAAAGAGCATTCAGTCTCTTTCATTGAAGGTTGTTGACTTCGTGGTGTATAATAAATAGATTGTGGAAGAATCAGACCGGAGTTGCTAAAAGGAAAAAAAAATATTATGCACAAAGGGAAATCTTGGAAAATAAGACTGATCCATAATCCACTATCCAAGGGAAATTCTCCATACTTTGCTGAGCAACTGCTTCATGAATACATCTTGTATTTTCCTTCCACAAGAGAAACAAATTTGATCCTTCTTCTTCACCTCCTCCCTAGTTACATCCTTCTTGGGGATTGCTTGCTACCCATCTGCTTGTGACAGCTCTTGTGCTTCATAGGACATGATAGGGCAATCTGAAAAGACTGAACGGATGGATTCTGAGTCCAGCTTAAGCTGCAGGTGCTTGGGGCTTTTAGCATCAGGAAAGTCCTCGCTGACAGCCAGCCTGACCTTGCCGTTCTGGGCCTCCTTGATGGGCTCTAGGAAAACAACATGTTTGTTTGTGCTGATCTTCCGATTCGGCCCATCTGTGGCTGGTGGGGTGGTACTGAGGATGGATGATTGGGCACTGCAGTCTTGAGGAGGACTTACAGGTTTCTTGAAGCACTTAGAGCAGCGACATGGTGTGAGGTATAAGTACATGAGGACCAGTAACAAACTTACAACACACCCTAAGAGGGTTGTGATCCCAGTATTGAAAGAGTCAACCACTTTGGGGTACTGAATTGTGATGTTGACTTCATGAGTTGCGTTGATCTTTTGGCGCTCGCTGATAGCTACACACACATAAACACCAGCATGCAAAGGTTTGGCATTTATAATCTTTAAACTTCCATTTTTAAAAACTTTGTGTGTCTCATCACTGTGCTCAAGATACATGAATAATTCATGTCTGGGAGAGAACCACCTATAGATGGTAGTGTTGTCGTCATGAAGGCTTGTGTTGCAATGAATTACCAACGATTCTCCAAATTTGCAGGGAATCTTTAGAATGCCAAGTTCTTTTAGGCTCCTAGAGCAGTTTTCAAAATACTTATATTTGAAGGTATTGACTGTGGATCGTGGCACATTGCTGTAGGCTTGGCAGGTGTGCTGTTCTGTGAAATCCTGCACAGAATTGAAGCCACGATGTTTCCATTCTTGAAGCATCAGATGGAGAGAACACTCACATTTCACAGGATTGTTGTGAAGATATAAACCATTTTTTATGTTGACTGGCAAGGCTGCTATCACTCCAACAGGGATGCTGCTTAGATTGTTGGCAGAAAGATCAAGGGTCCTCAAGTGAGTGTGTTTGAATCCTTGAATGGATCTGAATGGAAATTTAGTTATTTGATTCCAGCTTAGATAGACTTTTTGCAAACTGGTGAGCTTGACAAAAGCATTTCCATCTACTTCTACAATTTTGTTATGGTATAGCAAGAGTTCCTGCAAGTTCACAAGGTTTTCAAAGTAGTGCTTCTTGACAGCATGTAGGTGATTAGAAGACATGTCCAGGTGCACAAGTTGACTGGCATTGTGGAACACCTGCTGCGAGAGGTCATTGATTTGATTGTGGTTGATCCTGAGGGTTTGGAGTCGTGGTAAGGTGGTCAGCCAATGGTCATTAAGGTGAGTGATGGCATTGTGGCTGAGATCCAAGGTTGTGGCTGTAGGTGGCAGTGTGACAGGGACCTGCTGAAGCCCCTGCCTAGCACAGCTCAAGAGATCAGCAGTACAAATACAAGCCTCAGGGCATCTCATGAAGGTAGATGAATTGAAAGTGCTGACTTCAACACACAGTTGTAAGAATACTAGCAGATTCCCAGTAAGTTTCCAGATAACCGTAGCCAATGGCAGCATATTCATCATATAGCAATGGGTTTCCCCTCCTTTGTTAATAGCGGCATGGAACCAAGCTGTCAAAGTAATATTCATACCAAGCATAATCCTTCCATGATGCACAGTAGTGTGAATGAATCACTAAAATAGATCTCCTTGCACCAAAGTTAAAGAAATGGAAGTCCAAATGGATGCAAAGTTCAGTCACTTGGGAGAGAAAGTTTAGTGGCAAATCCTATTGGTTCAGAACGGTCCATTTAGACATGCCTTGTATCTAACATTATTTAGGGCAGCGCCTTTTTAAACTTCTGCTGGTTTGCTCAGCTCCTAAAAATGGCACATGGAGCTGCAGATACATGCTGCCATTCAGCTTCAGTGATGCCCGTTTATTTTGAGTGAGGAACATAACCTTTTCAGGAGCAAAATTTGAAATCTCTGGTGGTGTCATCTGGTGTTCTTTTTTGCTGATCCTATGATCCCGGGAGCCTGAAGTTTCCATTAGTGGATTATCCTCTCATGGTTAGGAATCTCTTGTACAGATTCATCACAAAGGAAGCTCAAGTAGGAGCACATCTCTGCATTCCAAAATGGAAATGTTGGTAAAAAGTAAGGAATGCCCAAAAGGGAGCTCTTACCCTTGTATGTTCTTTTCTGGGTTGAATTGAGCAGCTGTATTCTTCCTGCCCCTTGTTTCATCTTTCATTTGAGCTCCGTGTTTGCAAACATTTCCCCCTCTTCTGCTCCTATTTACAAGCCGCCTGTGAATACTGAAGGCAGAGCCTTTTGAGTCCGAAGAAAATCTATTGGTTTGTGTAATAGGGAGTGATGATAGGAAGGGGTGGAGAGATGAGGATCAGTAGTGAAGAGATTTTTTTTTTGAATGGCATGTAGTTCCTTCATCAAGCCATGTGGGGGCAGAAAAATCCTGCACAGCTATCCAGGGACTGGGCTTTGCACAAGAACTGCAGCAACCTGTGCCAGTAGCATGTTTCCAAACGGAAGCCAAGGGATGATAGAGGAGGCTTGGTAAAAGGAGAATGAGAAGTCAAACTCTTCTTGCTTTTTCAGGTGTTTCTGTGAGTCTGTAAGCTTTCTTAATTTTAGCAGATCTTGGCTGCATTTGGTATAAGGTATTTGGACTCACAATAGTGCTTAGAGGACATAACCAAGACTTGACCCTATTCTAGCCATTTCACAGAGATTATCATTTATGTTTAGAATTTCTTCACACAAGAGAGATAAAAATAGTTTTTCTGTGATCTTCATGGGAATTTAGAATTATTGTGATGAAGTGTGTGTGTGTGTGTAGATTTGTTTGTTTGTGACTGTCGATTTTAGTGAGCAAAAACATTCAGTATGGAAACCTGAATTCTCAAAGAATTCAGACCACAACACGCAGATATGTATGAACACATGTATCTGTGTGCTCAATTAGAATAGGATTGACTGTAGGAGAGGATACTGAAAAGCAAAGTTAGCAAAATGACTGCTTTGTCACAAAAACTATCAGTTTCAGAGAAAACCAGGTTATCTGGTTGTAAGCCAAATTCTATTGTTCAGTGATCTATTGGTGCAGTGTTGGTTTCACAAGTAAAGATCTAGGAAACTATTGCCCTTGAAGACAGTGTGAGTAGACATAATTATGTAGCCAATGAGTAATTCAGGACCACAGTTCACATTTGTCCTAACTCTACCACCCATAATGCCTCTCCGACAGAGTCCACTAAGCAAGCGCATTGAAGCTTCTTTGATATCCGGCACTTCAGGCCTCTGCTTCCTGTGTTGCATGCAGTTAAGGCTTTCATTCTTTTAAAGTTAATGAGTGACTCCCTTGGCACTGTTCGTAACCTTTCCCCAGTGGGGTTCTGTGCTAGATTGTGGTATGCTGTGGGATAGCTCAAGGCTGGAAGCAGTAACATCCTTTCTGTTGCTTTGCTTAATTTCCAGCTTCAGCCATTTCAGCAGTTTCTTTCCCCCTGCACTGCTACCTTGACTTCAGCAAATGAGTACAGGGATAAAAAAATGTAGTGGTCCATAGCAAAATCCAAAAGCAAATGCTGTGTAATGTAATGCCTCTTAGTAAGACTAAACTAAATGATACAACAAAGTTTTCTCGAACCCTTCATCAAGCTGGATGTTTAAGTGGGTGGGGTGAGAAAAAAGGGTCTTTCAGGCCATTATCTTCATCAGCATCCTCTGTAGAATACTTTGGTGGCATTACTAGGTGCAGGGTATGGCTGGTATCAGGTAGCACTGTTGGTATACTGGAAACAAGAAGCAACAAATGGAAGCCATCCAATTGAAAAAGATCAACCAACAGTTGATCAGATATCTCTCTGATGCTAAAGAAGTCTCTTCAAAGACCAAGAGCAAAGGGAAAACATAATGATCCTTATATGAACAATGCTAGAGATTAATTTTATTTGATGCACTGAATAAATAGTCAATGTAAACCAAACTGTAGTAGTATTACCTATTGGAACTTCCCATGTTCAAGAGCCTAGTGAAGCTATGGGACTAGAGAAGGGTCCAAATGCAACAAGTGGTCTCTGATAGATCAAAATAGTAAGATAAATGGGAGGGAAATGGGGATTTGCCTGGAGTAGGCTTGTTTTTTCCCTCTTTTTATTGCTCTTTTTATCGAGCAGGGCTGGAAGAGTGACTGCATGACCCCCCCTCCCCTGTTTAAGCAGGTGTGACAATTAACAGGGCATATCAGCAGAGTAATTACTGGGGTAGAAAGAGCAGAGCAGTGGCTGGAGTGCAGTTTCCAGGGAGATCCCGGCTGCTTTATGTGAGGGAAGTGAAAAGAAAGCCAAGTAATTGGTTTCCATTAGGGCAGCTAATGACTAATTTGGCTGCTGCAGGATGTAATGGGCTGTTAACTTTCTGTTGTCCAGTATCCTGGAAGATAAGCTAGAGAGAGAGTTTCCAGTAGTGCTAGTAAAGCGGCTTGTATATAAAGTCTAATATACACTACACAATCAATAATGTTGTGTTGTGGAATAGCTCTGTCCTATCTTCTTTCTCTTCTGTTTATTTCCCTTTCCCCTGCCTATGTTACATTTTTCAAGGATTTTTTAGCTGCTGACTTCACTGTCACATCTCTTGGACAATTCTCATCCTTTTATAGAGTCTGCGTTTAAGAAATATGATCCCTTAGAATTTCTAGTGAGCTGTAATCCTCCTGAAGTCCAACAAAGGAAAGCTTCTCTGATGTTTGTTTGTGGAGAAGTTTGTTCTGTATCTCTCTTTGTCACCATGTAGCACATCTTATTCCATTTCTGTCTTTTTGTCACCATGTAGCACATCTTACTCCATCACATACACACATAAGGACTGTAAAAGTTCAGAGCATGTTGTTACTTGCTTCTCTTATACTAATCCAAGTAGCAAAAAGATTAAAAACTATTATACAGCTGTGATGTGAGTCTACAAAAGAGTTATTGATCTTCACTAAGAAGTGAAGCAGCTTACTCTGAAGAAGAAAATTCCCCCCCCCCCACCTGCCTTCTTATCGGAGCTGCTGGTAAATGGCAGCTCCAAAACTGTTTTCCTTGTCTGTAGTCATTACTGAAGTGCACTGCTGCAGTAGGTAAGTGTCATGCTCTTGTGACATTAAAGGGGAAAGAAAAAAATCCTCATTCAGAGTTGCATGCCCTCTTGCAAAACAATTAACCAGCACTGATGGGAGAAATGACTAAATATTTCAAAACATGGATGCTGGAACTCACCACCTGAATTTTAGCATCAGCATCCCTTAGACAAAGGAGTCCACATGAAAACAGCATCAAGGAATGAAGTGGAGTTTTATGGGCTGTTGCATTTGTTTAAACTTTCTTGTCTGTTTTCCTAATGTCTCTAATCAGACTAGAAATAAATAACCAACAGCTCTTTGTACCTGTAGTTTGTGTGGCAAGGATTGACTGACTCTTTGCTGAATATTTTAATTAGATTATTTATCTAGAAACTGGAGAGGCAACTCCACCATCAATTGACTAGATCCAAGCAGGTAATGTTTTTGTTAGTTGCAAAATTAATGTTTGGGCACTTCAATGTCGAGCTATTATGCAAATAAAAAACTTCCTGCCTAACGGTCTGGTCCCTTTGCAGGGAAGCAAAGGCATACATTTGCATCATTCTTGTTTGTGCATGGATGTCCGGCTTATTGTTGATGTATAGTCAGCAAGCTCCAGTTGTGTCTAGCTTGTTTTTCTAGAATCTAATGATCAGTAGAGTTGAGGTGGTTAGAACTGTCTTCATTTTTAAAAATATCCATGCAGTTTAAATATTCATGCAAAAAGTAAGACAAAAGCTGACTCTTTGTCTAAGCTGTGCAGTCTTTTTATGCAAACATTCTTAAATTCTTTGACCCCTCCCCCCACAAGTGAGATGTTTACATTGCAATGAATCATGCAGGTTGTATTTAATTTGCATAATTTGGTTTGGATTTCTTTTGTGCATCTCACTTAAACATTGACTTGCATGTTTGTTCTTTTTGCATGAATCAGAGAATTAGGGTTGTGACACATCAAGTGTTTTATATAACAATTTATGATGGGAAAAGGCTAGGCTGTGATAATATTTTGAATAATTCCTGCTGTGCAGCATCTCTAGTTATTGCCCATTTATTGAATTTTTCTGATGCGCTCTTGAAAAATTTCCCCAGCGCTTTGCTTGTTGCAGGTTGGCATTCGAACTATTCAGTACCTGTGAAGAGCAACATTGTTTTGGCTTGTGTTCTCCCAGCTGTAATATTGAGACTTTACTGACACACCTCTCAGAAGTGACAAGTAGATTTCATGACACTGATATTCTCAGTTTGAAATTCTGCTGTATTTGAGGTTTTAAGGGGGGTGGAATAACTGTTCAGGAGCAGCTTAGCAGTACTGGAGCTGGTCTGGGCTGCTGTTTGGTAAAGTGAGGTTTGAATATAATGCTTTTCAAGTATAAATTATTTATTTATTTTATTTATAAATAGAAAAGAGTCCAGTAGCAACTTTACTGTAGCCTAAGCTTTCAAGAATCACAGTTCTCTTCTTCAGATGTATGGAGGGTAAGAAGAAAATGGTCAGATATATAGGTGGAGAAGGGAGGGGGGAGTAGATGCAAACAGTAGCTTCTGATAATGGGATCAGTTACTTCTGATAATGAGATAACAATTCATAGTCTCTAATCAATCCAAGCCTGACTGAGTCAAATTTACATATGAATTCCAATTCAGCAGTTTTCTGTTGGATTCGGTTTTTGAAAGGTTTCTGTTGAATTCTGGTGGCCTTTAAGTCCTTGATGGAGTGTCCTGATGGATTGAAGTGTTCTCCCACTGGTTTCTGGATGTTGCCATTTTTAATGTCAGATTTGTGTCCATTTAAGCAATTCTAAGATTGACATATTAGCATATATAAATTATCCAAAAGGATCATACTTACAGCAACAGACAGTACATAGAAGTACAGTCTATAGTCCCTATGCCTTTACTTATGCATCTCTTTGGGACCACTTCCCTACAGTACATCTGTCCTATCTGAGTAAAAAACCTTATTGAATAATTCAATTTTGCATTTTGTCAAAAGCCAGAAGAGTAGGAATTTTTCTGACCTCTTCAGGTAGGTCATTCCATAGGGTGAGTGTCAACACAGAGAATGCACAGTTGTTGATTTTGCCCATGTGGCAAGGTGGCACCTGCAGAAAGCCCTGTTCAGATGAGTGAAGCTACCATGCTGGAACATAGGGAGAGAGTCAGTCCTGTAGATATGCCAGACCAAGGCCATGAAGAGCTTTGTATATAATAGCCAAAACCTTGAATTGAGCTTGGTGGCTGATAGACAGCCAGTGTGAGACCCTTTTTGTTAGACCAACCATATTCTCGTTGCTTCTTGATCTGAATGATAATACAGATTAGTGGTATAGCCCTTGATTCCCCCCTTGTGCTTAGCAATCCTCCATAACAGACTGCTTCTGGATGGATTTAAAGGTAGATCCTGAGTCTGAAAAGGGTGGATATTATTGCCATTTCCATGAGATGCTTTTTGACATTTTCATTGTCATGTTGTCCATTTTCATAGGCATTCATAAAGATAGTAAACTATTTTATAATTAGAACAAATTCCCTAATGTTTAGTCCAAAAGTTAGTTGTAACAATTTAAAGTTCTTCAGCCTCCAGATATAGTGGGCCAACCTTCTTCTCCCCCTTCCCCACTATCAGTCTTCTTTTCTCTATTCCTGACTCTTCACATTTTCCTCATATGAATTGTCATCTGTTTGTCCAATTTCTACCTGCAAACAATGGCGGATACCACACCTTCCACTTTTATCCCTGACATGCTCATTTTCCATGTATACTGACTGAAGGGGTACAATCAGGCCTGTGTTATGTTGCAAACCGAAGGAGAAAAGAATGGGAAAATACTGTGGATGCGCTTTTTCTCTTTACTTGTGCTGACGGTGCCTTAGAGATAAGTTAGCCAACACAGCGACTACAACATTTTCTGACTGCACTATTGTTCGTATGAGGTACTGTGAAGATAAAAAGTTATATTTATGCTAAGACATTAACCTTACGTTGAAAACAAAGTTATGCTTATCCTTGAAACTCAGTTACACTAGTAGTGTTACTGGATGCTGATTGGATGAAA
Organism: Eublepharis macularius; assembly: GCF_028583425.1. NCBI lineage: Eukaryota > Metazoa > Chordata > Lepidosauria > Squamata > Eublepharidae > Eublepharis > Eublepharis macularius. The sequence continues at coordinate 94,542,590 of NC_072793.1, read as the reverse complement.
GACATAAAAAGACTTGGTAGTAGTCAGTTGGTTTGAGTAAAATGACATGTATGATGATGCACATCGCCTCTTGTGTAAGAAGAAGAAACCTTGTAGCCATTTTTCTAAACTTGATCCTGTTAGGTTTATTCGAATGCTGACCAATGATACAGCATTGCTAATAAAAAGACATCTTCAGTATAATTCTTCTTCTTCATTTGGACCCCTTCTCAAGAACCCCTGCTTGGGTAAAAGAAATTTCTCCATCAGAACTGAGCAAGAAGAATTATTCAATTAATTTCATTTGGTTTGGATCACCAGGAAGAAGTCTGCAGGTTGTAATTCCATGAGGCTAACATGCTTAAATGGGACTTTTCCTCTTAACATTTTTTTCAAGATGTACCAAGCTTTCCAATCACAGCACAAAACCTGGAATAACACAGTGGGTTAATTAGAACCTCAAATGGTTTATGGAATAATGTTAAGATTCCTCAAAACCAAGAACAAATTTCAGGACACCACAAATATCTGATGATATAGCATTTTGGTTGCTTACATACTTCATTATTTGCAAGATGAGACTAATTGGTCATGAGACAAGTGTCTTGTGTGAATTGGTTTCCAGAAGACTTGGGAACTATCATAACAGGGAAGACAGGGTTAACATACCTGTAACTTATGTTCATCGAGTTCTTCTGTGCCGACACACATGGGTACTGCGCACGTGCAGGCCAGCCGCCGGAAGATTTTTTACCGCTTTCCCAGCTCCGAAGGGGCCGTTTGCCGCGCGCCTCAGCGACCGTTTCCCGCCCAAACGGTCACATGCTCCTCCAGCGGCCAACGGCCCCTTCCCTCAGTTCTCCCTTGCCGCCGCTCATCCAATACACAGAGCCATAACCCCGACTAAAGACTAGAGCCATAGCCCAAAGGTACAGCAATCTGTGTTGGAGTTCACAGCGGGGTAGGAGGGAGGGTTGTGTGTCGGCACAGAAGAACTCGATGAACATAAGTTACAGGTATGTTAACCCTGTCTTCATCTTCGTTCTTCTGTGCCTCCACACATGGGAGAGTACCAAGCTTCACACAATAAGGAAGGTGGGGTGAAATCCAACTCAATTTTATTATACAACAGGAAACAAGAACAACATATATACACATATACACATGTGGCAAAAAAACATACCAACCCCACAACATCCAACAAGTATAAATATATATATAAATACACTATATACAGCGCCTCCACCTCCCCCATTGGAGCATATTAATCAGCATACTCCTAGGGAAACAAGGAATGGAGGACGGCCCTAGCAACAGCCACATCCTCATTGGCATTTACATCAACAGCGTAATGCCGTACAAAGGTATCAGCGGACGACCAAGTTGCAGCCCTGCAAATATTAGCTAAAGGTATACCCTTGAGCAGTGCCGAAGATGCCGCCTGGGACCGTGTGGAGTGAGCCCTGACACCCAAAGGACAGTCCACCTTAGCCGTGGCGTAGGCCTTCACAATGGCTGTCACAATCCAACGGGACACCGTCTGTGCAGACGCCCTGCGGCCCTTGTCCTTCGCCCCGAAACACACAAAAAGGTAGGGACTGTTCCTGAACACCCTTGTCCTCTCCAAATAAAAAGCCAAAGCCCTCCGCAGATCCAAACTGTGGAGGGCCTTTTCCCCTTTAGTAGAAGCTTCAGGGAAAAATACAGGCAGAGAAATCTCTTGTGAAAGGTGGAAGGTTGACACCACCTTGGGCAGGAACGAAAGACACGGTCGCAAGACCACCTTATTCGCATGAAAGCGAAGGAACGGGGGGTCTGCCCTAAGAGCAGCCAGCTCGCTGACCCGTCTGGCAGAAGTGACCGCCACGAGGAATGCCACCTTGTAGGAGAGCAAGTCCAGAGGGCACGTAGCCAAAGGCTCAAAAGGGGGCAACATCAACCTAGCCAGGACCAGGGAGAGAGACCACTGGGGCACAGGGGGTGACACAGGCGGGTAAAGATTAAGCATCCCCTTCAAAAACTGGCGGGACTTATGGTGAGAGAAAACCGTGCAGCCATCCACCCGATCATGGAACGCAGAGATGGCCGCAAGATGCACTTTCAGAGACGCCACACTAAGGCCCTGGTCCTTCAGCTCGCAAAGATAATCCAAGACCATCCCCAAGGGGCTATCCAGAGGCGCCACCTTCCTAGAGGCGGCCCAAGCCTCAAACCTACTCCACTTCGCCTTGTAGGCACGCCGTGTGGAGGGCTTCCTAGCGTTCAGTAGGACCTTCTCGACTGGCTCAGAGAAGCCTAGGGACGGGGCCGAATCCGCCAAGCGGTCAGGTGTAGTTTCCTGGGCTCGTGGTGGAAGAGCTTCCCGTGTAGGAGGAGATCCCTCCGGGGCGGAAGGGCCACGTAAGCTCGGCCGGACATCTCCAGCAGCTTCGGGAACCAGAGCTGCCGTGGCCAGAACGGAGCCACTAAGATGCAGTCCGTGTTGTCCCTCTCCACCTTGCACAGCACTCTGGGTATGAGAGGGAAAGACGGAAACATGTAATGTAGTCCCCGGGCCCAAGTAAATTGGAAGGCATCCCCAATAGAGAGGGGGTCGCTTCCTGCCCGAGAACAAAAGATCTCGGCCTTGGTGTTCGCCGATGTCGCAAACACGTCTATGCTCGGGCGACCCCATTTCCGAAAGATCGGCCCAACGTACTTTGCGTTGAGCCCCCACTCGTGATTCAGCATGTGCACCCTGCTGAGAGTGTCCGCCTGCACATTGTCCGACCCAGCCACAGGAGCCACGCACTTAGTAAACACACGTGGGGCTGTGGAAAGGCCGAAGGGGAGAACCTTGTAACGGAATACCCGCTGCTGGTAAACGAAGCACAGAAATCTCCTGTGCTCCTCCAAGATCCCCACGTGGAAATACGCGTCCTTTAAATCCAGGACAGCGAACCAATCCCCCCTCTTCAAAAGGGCAATTACAGCAGGCAGTGTGATCATCCTAAACTTGGTGACCCTTAGAAAGGCATTTAGGCCCCTAAGATCCAAAATCGGACGTAGACCCCCATCCTTCTTAGGGACTAGGAAGAACCGGGAAAAGAAACCCCTCTCAGACTCCACAAAGGGCACCTCTTCCACAACACCCTTAGCCAAGAGGGACCTAATTTCATCCTCCAGCTCAACCAAGGTATTATTCACCGCACTCAGCGGTGAAGTACACATCGGCAGTTCAGTGAATTCCAGCCCGTACCCCTTATCAACAATCGTTAAGACCCATGAGTCAGATGTTATTGACTCCCATTCAGACAAAAAAGGACTGAGTCTGTCCGAAAAGTTCAGGGCTGCCGCAGGGCCGGGTCCTCAGAACTGCCTTCCAGCCCCTTGCGGATCTTTTTGCTGGGGCGGAGGTTGAGACGAGCGGGGCTTGAATGGCCTACGCCTCCTGCCCTGGTGTTGCGCTGGGGTATACTGGCGCTGCGAGGTAGGGTACTGCTGATAGTACGGACGGGGTTGATATCTGCTGCGGTACTGGTAGGGATTATACCTCGACGAGTACCGAGGCTTGAACGTGGACCTGTCCGCCGGAGTGACCCCCAGGGAGCGTGCCGTCTGCCGGTCCTCCTTCTTCTTTTTAAGCGCCTCGTCGGTGGTGGTAGAGAAGAGGGAGTCACCCTCGAAGGGCAGACATTCAATCTTGGCCTTCACCTCCTGCGGGAGGGCAGTCGACCGCAACCACGAGTGCCTCCTCAGAAGCATCGCTGACGCCATACCCCGAGCAGCCGTGTCAGCCGCATGACTCCCGGCATTCATCTGTTGCTTCGACAATCGTACTGCCTCCGTCTGCAGCAACGACACCACCGCCTTCTTGTCAGCAGGGAGATCAGTGACATAGTTTGCCAGCTTTTCCCATAGGTAGAGCTGATAGCCCGCCATAATCATTTGATAGTTGGCTATCCGGAGGGCTAAAGCAGCAACTGAGTACTGACGTCTACCCAGTGCGTCCATCTTCTTTCCCTCCTTATCCGGTGGGACGGAGGAGGACCCCGACCTCTTGTGCTGAATCTCCTCGGCTATCAGGGATGATGGTGGAGGGTGCTTGATGAGAGACTGCCACGTCCCCTGTTTAATCTTATACATCTGTTCGATGCGTTTGGACGTGGCAGGCAGGTCAGATGGTGACTTCCAGACCTTGTCGATGATCTCCTCCAAGCCCTCCAACATAGGAAAACCTACTGTAGCCGGGTTCTCCCCATAGATTCTGCACAGCAACTTGTCCTTCGTCTTCGGGACCACAGAAGACACGTCAATCTCCAAGGCCTTGGACATGCGGGCCATTTGGTCTGCATAAATCCGCAGGTCCTCGAAGGGAGAGCTGGTGGAAGGGCCAACATTGTCGTCTGGGGATGGCTCGGAGAACGACTCAGAGCGGTAGCCGGACCCTGCATCCTCATCATCCTCATCAGATGCTTGCGCTGACATTTCCCCTTCTGGGAAGGGTGGGGGCAACCATTCACGATGGCCAGATGACGATGGCCCCGGATCCGATGGTCTGAAGCCAGGTGGAGCCCCCTTCCATTGGCACCGATAGGCCTCTGGCATAGCTGAAGCCTGTTGGTGGCGCGCATCCACGGACTGCTCGGATCCTATCCGCTCGGATCCGACACTCCCCTCGGACCAACACCGTTGGCTATGGGCAGAGTGGGCAGGCGACGGATCCCTAGTCGCCGCTCGGATCCGACGACGCGGAGCCGGGCTTGATTCCGGTGTTGGCGAACGCCGTCCGCTCAACAAGACCACATAGGCCCCCGGTTCCGGCACCACTTCCTCAAGGAGGGGACGGTCAGGGGAGTCCAGGTGAGGTGATGATGTAGGCGGGGACACCAGGACCACTTCCTCTGCAGAACGGCGCCGAGGGGACCGAGAGCGATGCCTGGTCTTCTTGGTCTTCTTCTTCTTCACAACCGGCTCGGAGGAAGCTCTCGGAACCGATGCCCTCTTGGTCGACGCCTTCCGCGCAGCCTCCGGTCCCGGTGCTGCCGCAGGCCCCTCGATCGATGCTGGGGCTGACCTTATCGGATCCGATCCGCTCGGATCCGGTCTCGGAGCCGACCTCCCCGGTTCCGACCTCACCGACGCCGACTTATGTGGCGACTTCGACGACCTCGCCACCGAGCTTGCCCTCGACGCCGACTTGCTCGCCGGGCGGGATGCAGTCACTGACTTGGAAGAGGCCACAGAGCCCGCCCGAGACCGCCCCCCGGCATGGGTCGGGGCGCGGCCAGCCTTCTCCGCGGCTCCCGGCTTCTCCGCTTCGGAGGGCCCAGGGGCGTCCAAGACCCGCTGCCACAGCGAAGCCTTGAGGCGGGCGGACCGTTCTTGCCTGGCCTTGTGTGTGAATCCCTGGCAAATCTTGCAAGTGGGGACTACATGTTCCTCCCCCAGGCAAAGCAGGCAAAGGCTATGCCCATCCGTTTGGGCCATTTTAGCACGGCACTGGGCGCAGTGCTTAAACAGGGCCGTAGAAGCCATTCCGAGGGGCAAGCCAAAACGAAGTCAAATACAGTCCGGGTCAATACACACCAAATCAGTCAGTCCAAATCACGAAGCAGAAGAAAGGTCGAGTCCAAAATCCAAGTCAAGCACGAAAAAAGGCAATCCAAAGATACAAGAAGCACGGAGCTACTAACGGAACGTTCTCCTCAAGCGGCGGCAAGAAGAGAACTGAGGGAAGGGGCCGTTGGCCGCTGGAGGAGCATGTGACTGTTTGGGCGGGAAACGGTCGCTGAGGCGCGCGGCAAACGGCCCCTTCGGAGCTGGGAAAGCGGTAAAAAATCTTCCGGCGGCTGGCCTGCGCGTGCGCAGTACCCATGTGTGGAGGCACAGAAGAACGAAGATGAATTAATGTTTTAACAATACTCTAGTAAACCTCTTTGAATGATAGAAAATAATCTGTTTATGTGTCTGCCTTTATCTACCAGTATACATTGTTATAGTAGTTCCACAGACTTTGATTCCCTGTAAGAAGTACAAATTCTGGACATCCTTTGAGCCTTTCGTAGAACAGCTAACTGGAAATTATCTCTACAACTGCAGTCCCAGATGTTATTAGATTTATGAGATCCTTTGATGGTTATCAATCTTTCCACGTTTTTATTCTTACTCTTATTCTATTCTGTTGAGGCAGTAATGACTGGCATAGTGCAGGCTGAAGTGGGATACAAAAACAGCTAGAAAATCTCTTTTTAGTATGTACCCAGCTTTTATACATTCTACCTTGAGGTCCCCAGCCTTTTTGAGCCTTCAGGTACCTTTGGAATTCTGAATAGCAGCCACAAGAGACAGAACTAACCACAAAATGTCAGGGAGTGAGGTTATGTATAACTTTAATAGTAACTTTTCAATATTTCAGGCAGAAGCTCTGCTTAACAGAATGCTTTTTAAAATAAACGTATTTAAAATATTGTCCTGTATTTACACAGCTTATCTTTGGTCACACATTAAAGACCCTGGTGCTGTTGTGGCAGCTTCTGCCAAAGCAACTTCTTAAACATCTGCTTAGCCAGTCAGATCTCCACTTACAGTCAGAAACCCTGCTGGCCAAAAGCTCCATTGGCCCTGCCCATTTTCTAAAAACACTTGGGTCTCCAGGAAAGATGTTGGTGAATACCATGGTGCCCACAAGCACCACGTTGAGAGACCCTGGTCTACATAATAACTATCTTGTGTACCTTGAATTGGAAATTCCAGCTTCAGCATTCAGCTATAATAATTTAGCTAGCTTTCACATCAGAACAGCCAAGTTAGGAAATACATACGATAAACAGATAAAAATCTAGATTTCTATCTTCACTGGTGCCAGTTTTATGTGATGAGATCAGATCCCTCTAGCCCTTGGGTGGTTGACTGCTATTACAGTCTGTTGTCATGTACCCTTGTTACTTTGATTTCCTCTTTCCAGTTCTTCATATGGTTAGGCTGCTTGTTGAGTTTTCTTGTTTTTAGCTGTTTGCCCTGCTAGTTATGAGAATATATAGCTGTGTAGTGATGAGACATCAGATTGTAATGAAAAAAATTGTTTACTTTTGTTTAGGCAACACTAGAAAAATGAGCTCCTGATAACAATATTCCTGTCTAGCTGATGAAAATTAAAAATGTAAGGATTCAATGGATGTATTATCTCCACTACTATGTTAATCTGTTAAGGCTGCCTTTCTTACTGCATTGTACTTCCCTTGAATAGAAAGGGTAGGAGCAAGTAATCAAAGGATTGAAAAACCATTCTCTTCAAGGAAACACCCTTCTCCCAGTGGAAGATAGGGTTGTTTTGAATCCACTTTTGGAGAAAGGCAGGCAAACGCTGCTCTAAATAAAATATTCTGACATACCTCCCAGTCTGTCCCTGTGTTGTATTATCTTCACATATTTACGAAATGGCATGTTAAATTGAGCTGAATAAGATTCCTGCGAAAGTGTACTAGGATTCTTGACTTTGTGGGTTTGTTATTAAGTAAATAATGGAGTTGCCTAATTACTGATCTTGAAATACCAGGAATATTCATTATGAGGGCCAAATATAGATAATGTGGGGTGTGTTCGGTTTTCTCAAACCTGAGCCATTTGGAGATATTATTGAACTAGGTGACTGTTATAAAAGGGCTGGTGGCTTGTTTAATGTACATGTGGAAGAAGTCAGATGCAGGTGGTGTCCTTATTTCATGGCCCTTTGGTATCTTACTTGTATATTTATTTGATGGGTTTTGCTTCTTTTAATTCGTTTTTAAAAAATCCTTCCCTTCCTCCAACGAACTTAGAGTGGCATCCATGCTCCCCCACTCTTTTTCCTCACAATAAACCTTTGAGTACATTACACTGAAAGAGAGTGCAACTGGCCCAAGGTCACCCAATGAACCCCATGACAGAATGGAGATTTGAACCTGGGTTTCTCCTATCATAGTCTGACATTCTAACCATTATAGCACACTTACTTTCTTTTAAACAGCTGCCCTTTCATGTAACATTGATTAGAACAAAAGCTAGGGTTTTCATTCACTTCTGAACATATACAGTTATTTATTTTATTTTATTTTATTTACATTATTTAGTCTGCCTTTCTCACTGAGACTTAAGGCAGATAACACAGTGGAAGTCAATATGATTAATGGCCGGGACATTCAACAAACAATGCATTTAATAAACAGCACAATAGAAATTTGAAAAACCAGCAGAAATGTGATCCAGAGCCAAAACAATACTGAAACAAAACTTAAGCAAATGGACGATGACATTTTAAATGATGCAGAGAAACTATCCAACAGGAGGGTAAATACAGCAACAAACAGTACACAGTAGTATAGCCTACTGTCCCTATCACTTTACCAATACAGCTCTCTGAACCATTTCTTTACAGTAGAGTCCTATTACCTGTGTAAAAAGTTCTTCTGAATAAATCAGCTTTATGTAGTTTGCAGAAGGCCAGAAGAGTCGGAGCGGGCCATTCCATAAGGTAGGGGTCACCACAGAGAATGTATGTGTTTTGATTTTGCCCATCTGTAGAATGGCACCTGCAGAAGACCCTGTGCAGATGAGCAAAGCTGCTATGGTGGGGCATAGGTACAGACGTGGTCCTGCAGATATGAGGGACCAAGGCCATGAAGGGCTTTCTATGTGATGGCCAAAACCTTGAATTGAGCCTGGTAATTAATGGGAACCCAGTGGGAATTGGGTTCCCATTAATGTGCATGCTTTGCCTAGCTCCTGATCATAATCAAGCTGTGGCATTTTGCACCATTTGAAGTCTCCAGGTTGACTTCCAGGGAAGGCCTATGTAGAGTGCATTACAGTAGTCTAGTCTCAAAGTCACTGTGGCATGGATTCAGGTGGCCAGCTCTGCTATATCAAGATAGGGGGCCATCTTCCATGCTAAACTGAGTTTGAAGACAGCATTTGTTTTGCTTCTCTAGTAGTTAGTGTGTGGAACAAGCCTAAATATATTTCACTTCTACATACCAGCATAAAGTTTTAGGGCATAGTTGGGTACTACTTTGATTTGAAAATCCATTGGGAGACACTTTCAGAAATGATTAGGTCAACTGTGATGATGTCATCAAAATGGCCACCACACTACATTCTTTATCTTTAAATAGCTCATGAACGAATGGATTCTAATATGCAAGGTCTCATTTGAAAGGTAACTGAATACTCTAAAAAGGTTAATAGCAACTATATTGTAAATATAATGCTTTAAATTTTGTTTACATGTTAACATAGATTAGCTTTTTTTGTTTGTTGGTTTTTTCTTATCTATGTTACAAATAATGGTATCAAAGGCGCAAATTAACACAATGTCTACCTGTATAGGTGTTAAATGGATGCAGTGTTTCTAGAGTTACAGTTGTAGCTCTGCGCCAAGTAAAAAACATGAAATCATGTCATGTAAATGTGATGGAACATGGAAAAATGATAGAACTCTGTTATGCTAAGATCTCAAAGTGGCATTTTCAGGATGCTAGATACGGAAAACTTTCAAAAGGGTTACATTCTGATTGATTTTGCCCACTTTTTAAAATGCCGAAAGTATTGAATTTGCAAAAATTGGCATCATTCAATAATGTTCCAATGTTAAACGGCAGATGGTTTTTGTAAAGCTTATTTGGTGAAATTGATTTTGATTTTTGAAGTGAGAATAGTTGTGACCTTTGTGACCATTTTGTGGACTAACATTATTCCCTTAAGGGATGGAAGGTTGTCCTTTTGCTGTGCTATCTCCATGGCACAATGTTACTGTATTGTACAGAGATTGCTGAGGGTTATGGCATGTGCTACCATTTCAAGGCAAGGCCTTTGAAAAAAGAGTCTGACTTTGTCTTTTCAGGGCTGAGCGGGCAACAGCGGTGCTACTGGCAGATCCCTGTTTCCAACTCCGTTCTATTCAGTATTTGCTGGGTCACACGGAACCTTTAGTACTAGGAATGGCATCTCCCTCTGCTGACAAGAAACACTTCTCCCTGCAGAGTTGTAAGTATCTCCTGATTTGTCAGGCTTAAATATACCGTGGGCTGCTTGCCTTGCATGGCTATGTCATCTCCTTCCAGCTTGGCAGCTGTGCAAGTTCTAGGTGCACTCTGTAGAAAAGTCAGATCACTGTGATCTCTGCTACAGAGCCTGTAAACACGTGAATACTCTCATGGTTATCTAGGTCTTTTATTCTTGGCCATTGCTTTCTGCCCTTCAAAGATCTCTTTATACCTGCAGCTTAGTTAGGCCAAACATACTTTCTGAGAGGTAAATGGGGAGGTTACCTGCTTCCCTGTCTTTTTCCATGCCACACCTCAAACAACAGCCCAGAGCCAAAGTACAGTAGTATGTACCAAGAATTTGAAATAAAAAACAATGTTTAAAATATGTATATTTATTTATGTAAATGTGTTGGTCATTTTCCCAAGAAATTTAAAGATACTTTTGTACTGAAACTACCTTAAAAATAAACGTATAGCCTTACGATAAAACCAGACAAGATGAAGTCAAAAGTTAAGGCTTTGTGATGATATAATTTTTAATACAGGTAACTTTTACTGGAAGGGAATTAGCAAAACTCTGTGGGTCCAAGGCTGGCCTAGGTGATTTGCCTGTGACTATCAGCCCTGTTGCCCCACCTGCCCCTTCCTTCCCTCTCTATCACAGGGGCAGGCCCAGCCTTCTTCCTCTTTCCCTTGCTGGGGCCCGACCAGCCTTCCCTTCCATCCTCTTCTCTCCGCTCCCCTTACTGGGGGGCGGGGGCTGCAAGGAAGGTAGATGCTGCCTCCACACCTTGCCTTGCCACTGTGGCATGTGGGGTGAGGAGGGTAGGTGCTGCCTTGCCTCCTCCATGCCTTGCCCTCACACAGCAAGGAAGATAGGCATAGCCTCATCTCCTCTGTGCGTCACTTTGCTGCTGTGCCGGGAGTGGTGGTGGAGAGGAGTGCAGGAGCCACCTTCTAGCCTCCTGACAGTGCGGGGGTGGGGTGACTTAGGCCACCCTGTGAGTGTCTGCAGGAATGGTCAGCAGTGCTTGTCTTGCAACTGGTAATGCTTGCTGTCCTCTAATGTAGCTGTGTAGGACTTGGCATTGGTAGTTTCTCTCTAAGGAACCTGATACATATGCCAGGGCAGGGAGGTTATCTGCACTTTGCGGCATGGGAGGGAGCCTTTAAAATATGCATCCTCCCTACTGCATGTGTTTTCAAAAGAACTTGCATCTCTTCTTATTTTTAAAATAAAAATAAATCCTATAAAACACAATACAAGTCAAGATATAAAATCCTATGTATTAAAACTGGCCAGTGCCATCTTACCTGACCACTAAAAACCCACTTAGATGGGAAAGATTTGCAGCTCATGTTTTGTGATGTCCACTTCTAAGAGACTCGAACTCCTAGCATGCCTCCTTGGGAGTGGGGATATACCTCCCACTTCCCTCAGATTATCTTTTTCTTATATAACTGAAATTGGGGTTGAAAAGCCTCTGAACATACTACAGAATCTCTGGTGGAAATTTGGAGGATGAGCAAAGAAGAAAGGATCTGGATTAAACTGCAGTGGCTTGTCATGATAACATGAAAGGGAGAAGAACAATGTAAACTGCTTTAGGTCTCCAGTGAGGAGAAAAGCAAGATATAAATGAAGTAAATGTATAGGATGATTTTTTTTTGTGAGGGTGCTTTCTGGCTGTGTTATGAAAGAATCTGTGTGTTTCACTGTGGTCCCAGCATGGCAGTGCTGAATTCTCTTATCAGCCCATTTAATCTTTGAAACAAAGCCAGCTTGAATCCCCCCATTTACCTACCACGTTTGATGGAAAGAGGGCAACAAAAATTAGTACTTCTCCTCTGTGTGCAAAAGCATCACTCCTCATAGCAGAATACTGTTGGAAAGAAGTATATTTGTCCATCTCTAAATAGAAACACAGAGAGTAAGGGGAGCCCTTGTCCTTGGCTTGGCTTTGCCCTTGGAATCTGAAGAGATGTGGAGAAGCAGTTGGAGATCTGAGATGAAGGAAACTCTGGTCCCTGAAGAATAGTGCAGGCTTTATGTACACATCCTCTAGAAATTGTAGTTCCATGGAAATCTTGAGCTGATGATGAACAAAAGCATTAAATGACAGGAGGAGGAAGCTGCTGACGTGAGAACTATGGGGGAAAGCCCTGAAGTGAGCAGCAAAGCTCCAGCCTCTTAACCTTTGCTGAACTGTGGTCTCCTGGTCAAGTTCTTCATCTCTCCAGATGCAAACAGACTGGCTGAAGGCCCTAATGTTTGAGGCCTGGGGACTTTCCAATTTTTGTTTTCCAGCAGAATGCATTCAGGCAAATAAATGTGAACAGTGTTTACAGAACCAAGGCATCTGAAAAAGGCCATTTAGCCCATATAACAAACCACATCCTACACTGGAGTGATCTCTGCATCCTCCTTTTGATGACTCCCATGTGAATTTCTGATCCTAGGAAAGCTACATCCCAGGGAAATTGGAGCTATCACAATTGCTCCTCTGTGGTTCAGACAGTTGTACAGTCACTGCTTTTAGGCGCTTTACTCTGAAAGGCTGTTGATGATCCTTCAGTCAATTTTAAAAAACGGAGGTATCGACAGAGAATAGTTTTTCATCCTCAATTACGTTATTCAGCAGCTTCCTATGTGTTTCAAGTGCTCTTGGTTTACTTTTAATTAGGTCAAAGCAGCAGGTTAATTGGATGGCTATAAAGTTTTTGGGGTGGTTGGTGCTGTGAGGAAGTCCACAGGTGTTGGTATCTGCTGCCCTTACTTTTATGCTGAAGTCAGTATAAGTGGAGCTTTCTTGCCTGGCAGCTGTAGATTCCCCCCACCTGCTGACAGTGGGGAAACATGCTATAAACAAGACAGCAGGCTGCAGAGAACACCACAGGCAGATTCTCCTGTTTTCTGCCATGCACTGTAAGTTAAACCTAAATAGGAACTGTTAATTATTTCCCAGAATGGACCTTGCTGAGGCCTCCCATCTGTCTTCCATCCTCTACAATTAGGCCTCCGGCCTCATCCTGTCTACTGACTGTGTGGCTTCTCTCAGCCCTTGCATGGCTGTTCATTTAGTTACAGCAGAGTGCTTGTGTTCCCATCATGTACCCGTGCTGCCCTGTCCATCAGAGTGTGTTCTTTCACTGCCTGAGTAGACGGTACTGACCTTGAAAGGCCAATGGTCTGATTTAGTATAAGGTAACTTCATGTGTGTCCCTGTCATGCACTACTGGAACTCAGTCATACTGTGATGCCTCCACCAGGCAAGTGGGAGAGTACCCTGAGACCCATGCATTCATGTCCATTTCCCAGTGGAAGAAGTCCTGGCAGGAGCAGAGCAGAGACTGTTTTGCCATCCTTTGAGTCCAGCCAGTGCTGAGGGAACTAAAAGGAGTGCAAGAAGGTTCCCACCACTCCCATCAGAAGATGTTGCAGGGGCACTGGGGCAATTTCCTGACGGAAAGGGGGCCTGGAGGAGACAATGGAGCATAACTGCTTACTCTGGGGCTGCCAGGGACTTCCCCCGTTAGGAAGATTGCCAGCTCCAGCTTGGGAAATTCCTGGAGATTTGGGGATGGGAAGAAGCTCAGTTAGGATGTGATGCCACAGAGTCCCTCCTCTGGAGCAGCTGTTTTCTTCAGGGGAAAAGATCTCTGTAGCCTGGAGATCAGTTGTAATTTTGGGAGAACTCGGGGCTCTACCTTGATGTTGGTAACCCTACTTGGGAGAGGGAGCAGGTATCAGTGGTGGACCCTTGGAAGGTGCCCTAGGATCCAATTTGTTTATGACAAAAAAAACCCTTAGAGCTATGGCTGCTTTGTACTCTGAGAAGATTCCGCAGTGTACGGACTATTCTCTGCTGGCTTAAGGAATTCCCATGGTTGCCTTCTATGCATCATATGTCACTGTTGCACAGGGCACATTGGTGATGTTGAGCTTTATCTGGCAGCTTCTATTTGTGTTTCATGGGGCTAATAGAGGTCCTGCTAGGCCATGCCACCATGCATATAACCCTCTTGCAGCTTCAATTAATAACAGTCATAAATGGGAGGGGGTTGAGGAAAGAAATATGAGTGTGATAGATGCACACACACACACACACAACCATCACGCCCTCCACTTGTCATTGTTCTTTGTTTTTCTTCACAGACACTGACTATATTAGCCAGGAAGAGCTAGCCAAGGTGGAGCAAATGCTGGGCCATCTCAGTGAAGAGTCCAAGCAGGCTGCAGCTTCCACCTTGGTGAGTGCCCAAGTGCTCTTATTCTTAGCACATTATAACCAGAGTAGCATGAAGGCTCTTGCCATGAGATCTACCAGCTACCAAGACTGTTACTTTCCAGTGTTGGATGGATAGCTAAATCTGGCTTAACTTCACTAGTCTCAGAAGCTCTGTGCCAAGTTCACATGGCAGTAGGCCTCCATGCACCTAGGTTTAAGTCTGAGCCTTGGAAGAAGTGAGGGCTGTCATGCCCTGGCTTCTTCCTTTGGTGACTGACAAGCAACAGAAGATGAAACAAATGTCCTAGTGGTGCAGCATTTTGTTGCATTTGGTGACATGAGATCCCATGTGGTGTTAAACCTTTGGTTGTACTCCTACATAACCCACTGTACCATTCTTCTCCAATACTTGCTAAAAACAAACAAATAATCTTAGGGGAAGAATCAACTGCACAAAATAAACAGAAAATAAGCTTGATAAATGTGCATCAGTTGAAGTCACGGAAGTATGTGTCTGATGCAGAATGTTGAAGTGAAAGATGAGGTGTAGAAGATATCCTAGGACAAAGGACATAAGAGCAGCACACTGGCTGCCTAGAATAATTTTGGGAGCCGAAGTGCCCCTGCAAGTGTGACTGTGTCCGAGTGACCTCTGAAATGGAGCAATGATCCGACAAGGAAAATGATCCCTGCTGGGGCTGGATCTGAATTATTAATGTGGCTGCTCACTTTCCAGTTGCAGCTCAGAACTGCATGAAGGCTGCTGCAGTAGGAGGGAGGAGGCAGGGGGGATGGATGTGAAAGCACTCTGTCCCTGTGCTTGAGTAAATCCATGGTCAGAGTCAAGGCCAGTCCAGAGGCAGAAAGAAGCCTTAAGCTAGGCTGGATCCATTGCACTTTCAGTACAAGGAGTTAGTGAAACAAGTATACCTTGACCACTGGAGCCCTTAAGCCTTTACTCTTACAAATTCTTTCAGTATCAAAATGAAAGACAACACTCCATGCATGCTCAAGTGTATGTATTCTTTTAAGTGCGGTCTTCTGTGCAGACAGAGCTCATGTCCATGATTCATAATAGGATTTTTGATTTATATCTTTCAAATCTTGTTTTTAAATATTTCAGCCATTGTTTCTCCCTGTGGCTATAGGGCAATATGCCCGCTGAGATCGCTCTACGTCTTGGCCACACAAACCAGGTTCCTCCTTCAGTTAGGGCATAATCTGCTCCTGTATTCCCAGATCAGATCTTCTAAATTACAGGCAGCAAAGCCAGTCATGGAATTCCTGGTAAAAGATCCTTGGTTTTTTTTAAAAAAAGAAATAGAATTATAAGGAATATTTTTCTTCCTCCCAAATTATACAATAAGGCTGGCAAGGGAATAACCACCCTTATGCTTTGCATGTCAGACCTTCTTCCCTCTCCACAGCTGTGGGAGATTAATTTGACCACTAACATTTCTATAATGAGGGGATTGCCTCTTGGAAATTGAGGGAAGGGCCTATCACCTCCACAAGTATGGGCAACTGGACCTGTTCAGGGCAGCATCACTGCACCTAAGGCCACTTCCTCCCTAAATAATAGAGTCAAGTCTGTTGTTGTCAAGCTCTAAACCAGTCAGACACAGAGTAGAGCAGAAGCCAGCATGGAAGACAATGTGCCCTCCCAGGCACCAAGTCTGGAAGGAAGGAACTCTGATTTTCATGTGCCTTACGGTAGGAAGATCTATTCTCCACCTAGGAGCACCCACCTCTGAGCTCAGAGCTTCTGGATGGATGCAGTTAAGCAATAAACTTGGTTTGATCTTTAGCTATGTGATTTCTGTATAAGCCCTAGTATAGAGAGTGCGAACCTATCCATCAAGCTCCAATATTTAGAGCCCAAGTGTGGAAAACTTTGTTCTGTTGACTATAAAAGTCTGTTACTCTTTTCCAAGAGCAGTCTCAGTATGAGTTTACCTTGTGCTTAAACATTATGTAGGCCTAGTGCTGGCAGCTGCTCATATGCTGAGTGTTTTTCTTTCTACAGCCCACCAGTGAAGAAGACCTATGCCCAATCTGCTATGCGCATCCAATTTCTGCTGTTTTCAAGCCATGCTCCCACAAATCTTGCAAGTGAGTAAGCCATGAGGGTGGGCTGTTTTCTCTTTGGCGATTGCATGGCAGGAGTGGTAGAAGTAGCAAGCTTTAATCAGCCCAGTCTACTTGAATCTCTTGAACCTTCTAAGTTGGGTCTGTCATGGGTTTCCCTAGTTGGGAGATGCTAGAAGGGCTGTTTTGGTATCAGGGCTGTAGTTCTTCCCTGCATAGGACTGTGTATGATGTGATGACATTGTGAAAGCATTGAATCTGGCACCAGAGGCAAAATCTAGCATCTGGAGAATCTCAGGTTTCTCTTGCTTAAAAACAGTATTTTTAACCCTCAGAGGCTACAGAGTCTTTAGCTAGTTACTGGTGAATTCTGAGAAGCCCAAAGGGAGAGGCTTAGCAGGTTTTCCAGCTGTGAGGTGCTGGTGCATCAACACCTTCCATATATTTGACCATCTCCCTATCTGGCATAATAAGTAAATTTATGCAGATTTGCAAGATGTGGGTTCTTGACTAGCTCTTCCCTTTGGTCAGGCCAAGATCACATTGCAAATGAAACCGAGAGAAGAGAGCATCCACTCACCTCACAGGCCAGGGCTGCCTGGTTAGTAGTAAGCCAAGGTTATAGTTCTTAAAGAGAACATCACCTTTAAAAGAAAAAGTGCTCCTCTTCTTCCCCTTCCATACATGCATCATTGAGTATGACTAGATGATACTCTCACACAGTTCCTGGTTGGTGACATGATGTCTGGCAAGAGTACTTGTCATGAGTGTTGATCATTGCAAATTTTAATCAGCATTGTGTGGTGTAAAGGATTTTTAAAAATTTTCTGGAGCTCTGCAAACTTATCCTATAAGTCAATGCAAGTTTGCTAACAGAAGTTGTAGAAGTCAGTACTTGGAAAGAAGAACCATAAACACATATAGCTACATGCCTGTGATATTTAGTTAGCTAGACATTCTTTCAGATAGTTTGAAATCAAAACTCTGTGGCCAACTGAAATATTTTAATTACCACACATTGTTCAGGTGGATTCCTGAGGTGGTAAATGTATACGTTCTAAGTTAACTTAATATGTCATATGAAAGGAAGAATATCCCTATGATTCCTGCATTGTCTAGACTAAGCCATTGTTAGGGTCAGAGTGGGAACAGAAGTCTTCAGCAGGAAGGCCTCAGGCAAAAAGACCTGGCCCTGGTACTTTACCTCCTCCTTATCCATTCTCCCATGGTGGGGGAAAGACTCACATCATTCATTATTTAAGCAGTGGGGAAAATCAACAGGAGGTCTGACTTGTATGGAAACTCCTTAGATGCCATATTGGTAGAAACTAAGGACAGGAACAAGCTTGCCCAACCCATCATACCTTAAAGAAAGAATGGAAACAAAAAATAGCTTTGATCTTTTTGTGATACGAACTCTTCCAAATTAGAAAACTCCACAGCAGTAGGTTTGTACACTCTCCAAAGATTCGAGATTGAATCCCATAGAGGATTTCTGTCCATGACTTTCTCACCACCTTCTGCATCCAAAAATGCTGTTCACCTTCAGAAATAACACCAGCAAGAGCTGAACGTCTGCAGCAGAAGGGGGAATTGGCAAAAATTACCCCTTCTTGGCATCATCTAAGCCTAGATGTGCTATCAAACACTAACTTATGCTGTTAAACTTGTTCCTCCAAACCAGATTAAAATACAATTATTTTTTACTGTACCCCAAAAAGAATAAAAATGAAAACCATCTTGGAGCTGAAGTGGTTGAAACACAGGATGAAAAACAACACTTCAGAACAGAGCCCCTTTATTCCATAATTGCTTTAATCATACACAAGGATTTACTGCCTTCCATGGACCTCTCAAAGGCTGCATGTTCAGCAGATGCAGCCAATATTGAGTGCTCACATGATGTCAGCACCAAAGGTGCTGGTGGAACTGGGGGCATACCTTCATTTCTAGGGAGCGTTAGTCTCCCTGCATAACATCCTCATCCAATCACACCACTTCCAACAAGGAATGCAGAACCTGAATTCCTTTTCCTGTCTTGAGGAGACCATGGGATCTTTACCAACAGAGCCCAAAGCACTTTCAGAGCCCAGAACGTTTTACATCTGTATATGAACATTGGTACTCAACTCAACAAGATTTTCTTATTACAGAAAGACAAAGATCCAAGACTTGTTATACCACACACTGGAAAGGCCATCAAGCTGATCATGTGACTTTATCACAACTTTGGGGTACACTACTTTTATCCTGAGATGTGTTTTCAGCAGGCATAATTTCATACAGATTGCTGCTGCCCTTTCAGAAGGAGTGCTCTGGTGTTGCCAGCAAAAATATCTTCTGGCAGAGACACAAAGGATTACAATGGTGGCTGGCCTCTGGTCACTTAGCCTTCAGGAATCAGTTTATCTGCTAATCATCACAGATGGCAGTCTAGCAGGTTGGAGAGTTACTCAGAGGGTCAATTTGAACAAGGTTTATGTATTAACCAATGATGTTTTATTACCTCATCTAATAAAAATTATTTTTTTTTAAAAAAAAGAGAGAGTTCCTCTCCAAGACAAGGTGGGTCAAATAAGTTGGTCCAGAGTTGACTGGTTGGCACTTTAACTGATATAGCTGGCTTTGGATACAGAATCACAGAGTTGGAAGGGGCCATACAGACCTTCTAGTCCAACCCCCCGTCCAATGCAGGATGAGCCTAAAGCATCCCTGACAAATATTCATCTAGCCTCTTCTTGAAAACTGCCAGTAAAGGGGAACTGCACAGGCAGTCCAGGATCAGACCACAGGCAAGTATGTGTTGATCCATATAGTCAGTATTTGTCTCAAAGCTTATATAAACAGAGATGCCACAAGATGAATAAATTTCCACAGGGAAAGCCTATGGGATGTTCATCTGGGTGAAGTGTCAGAACACATTCATGGGGAGTCAACCATGACAGCAGATTGGTGCTGCAGAAGAATCTTGGGCCAGACAGAATGATGTCTGCATTTGGAGATCTTCCAACACATCTTGCAAGAAGTTCAAGGATGATCTGCTTGGACTTGTTCACAGCTCTGGAGAGTTGTTGAGTTTTGAAGCTCTTTTCTATGGGCCTTAAATGTCTAGAGGTTAGTGGGGTGAATGCCTCAGCCCAAAATTGGCCAGATGGCCCACTGCAGGCCTTTTCTCCCTTGACCTGATCTCATAAGAAGTCACTGAAATATATGGTGATGGTGATCCCGATTGTGATTCACCTACCATGAGTTATCAACCCATCCAACCTATGAACCAGTGAGAATCCTCAACCAGACTTGTTATAACTCACAGCCTGAAAGTTCAGTGGCACCAATTATGGGAGTCTATCCCTAAAGTCTAATCCTTCCTTCCAATCATGCATATCCCACGCAAAAGCAGGAGCCCCACCTTTGACATGAGAAGAACTCAGCTTCTGTATTTGAAGACCTAAGGATTCTTGGTAGTTGGAAGCCACTTCCATTTACGCAGTCTTCAATGTGGCCAAGAGTTGGGCAGACAGTTCTTGTACTTCCCCTAACATCAGATCATATTTGCTTGGGAGAGCTGCTCCCTGCCCCCCGGTTGCCTGAGAAACCTGTTAAATGTAGGGGGGGGGGGGAGGCCTGGAATCCTTAAAAGACCAGCCCTGGGTATTCTTGAGTATTTCCAGAAATATTCTTAAGAATCCTGAATATCATCCAGATACCCAAAAAACACAGGTAAGATATTTTCAGGTATGTACTTGGAGCTGATATATCCAAGCACACATCCCTGTCAGTGGAAGGGGCAGTATGTAGGGCCAAGATCATGCCCTGTAACTGGGAGCAAATACGTAAAGGCTGTTATTCTTTTGTCTTCCTAGAGCCTGCATCAACCAGCACCTGATGAACAACAAGGACTGTTTCTTCTGCAAAGCCACCATTACGGGTGTGGATGATTACATCAAGCCAGCCACCTCCTAGTGCCTGGACCCTGCAGGGCAGGGCCACATGCCTGGGCAGCCTTTCCACACTGTGGACTCCCCCCTGCTCCAAGAGGACTTCTGTCAAAGACAGCTGCAGTTCAGCACAACTGAGCTCAGCTTTATTTATATCGCCTCTTAGAGGCCAGGCAGTGCTGTATGCATCACCTAAGCCACACTATACCCCTCAATTCCCCTTGAATTTAGGTACACTTCCTGTGGCTGTCATTGGCTCCAAACCAGCAGGTGTTGGGCTTTCCCCATGGAGGTATGTACAAGGGGGCTGATTGTGCTCAGGTTTTCTACCTCAGCCTGAATCTGTAGCTCCTTTCCTGCATCTGGCCCAGGAAGCCTTTATCATGCTGCTGCTGGGACACGCCCGCTTTTACGTGGTGCTCTCCCACAGCCAGTCTTCTATGAGGCCTGCTGCCTACCAGCCAAGTGTGTTCTTGCTGCGGCTACTGCAGTGCTTTGCTGTTTGACAGTGTATGTATAGATCAGATATTTAGGTGGGCATACAGTGCAGTACCCTATGTGCCTACCACCAGCTGTGTTAGCTTTTAATAGGGATGGGATTATGACATAGGAGGAGTTTATAAACACATGATTCCCCAGGTGGTAAGCTGAGCAGAGGCCTGTGGCTGATTGAATTTGAATCAACTGTGTGCATCTGGCTCCTTTCTTTTGACAGCTGGATAAACTTGATAGAAAAGACACTAGGCCAGGTTTCTGAGTGGAAAGCCTAGAGAATGCACCTTAAGACACCTTCCTATAGTTAACATAGATTCAGAGGTGAAGCACACAACCACCAAAGAGAAATGAGTGTGTGAGCAGGCTGCTGAGGTTCTCGAAGGAAAAAGTAAGACACTGGCAGGGTCAGGGTTTGGGCAACGTAGTGGGTGAGAGAGGCACTTACTAGATTGATTTTATTGGCCACTGCAAAGGTTGCACCTGATTGCACTGCTATCTTCTACCAGCAGAAGGGTGCCCATGGCACCAGCCCCTCACTGTGTGACCAGTACTATCCAGGAACAGAAAAGGGTGTTTTTTGTTTTGTTTTTAATTTACTAACTCTGTGTGATTTGTAACCAGCAGCATTGGGGGGGGGGCAGCAAAGAATGTGCTTGGAGCAAGGAATTTAACTTATGTGCATCTAAAATTGTCTCTCCTTCCCCACCCACCCACCCACCCACCCAAGGGAGTGTTACTTCCATACAATGGGTTGTTATTAAATTATTATTCCTTACAGATATGCTGTGTATGTTTCTCCACAGTTGTAGAATGCCATCATGGAAATAGGCTCTAATTTGTAAACACAACAACACCAGTGCTGGAGCTGTCAGCTTCAGGTAGAAGGAAGCAAATGAACTGCTCTTAAACACTCTCCCCATATGCCCAACGTGAAGAAAAAAGAAAATATGAGACATGCAGCAGCTCTTCTTGTTCATTACAGTATAATTTGTTTGTTTTGAGCAGATAGAACTCTGTTCCTATTTTGAGTAATACCATTAGAGAAGATTGGCCATATTGAGGGAGAGGGTTCAGTCTTTGTAAGGCAATCGAGTTCCATTGAATTCTGGAGGAAGACTGCATTCAGCCTTCCCCATGAGAAGCAAGAGCCATCCTGGAATAACAGAACCACATGCTGCTTGTTCTCTTCCACAAGCCTAACCTAGGGCTGTCGCTGTTGCAGTCTAATTATTGTAGTTTTCTGCCAATTGCTGCTGCAGTGGGCCATTTCTTGCTCAGGGCCACTTCCCAAGCTAAAGCCCAGGCCCTCACTTTTGCAACAGAATAAGCTCAGAGCTGGCCCTGAGCCACTCTTCCTGTCCCACCCCCTTTCCAAGCATCTGAGTGTTCCAGCCAGCTTGTGGAGATCTTGGTCCTGCTATACTCAGGGGCAAAGTACGTACATTAATCCAGAATCAGATCTCCTGCAGCCAAGGCACATGGAAGGGATGGCCCCAGTACAGGGAAAGATGGGCAGGGCCTCAGGGGCTGCTCCAGCACTAAAATCCCAGAATGGCTACATGATGATGCGTGGTTCTGGCACTGACTCAGCAATGGATTTGTGAGGCAGCACATTGGCACCATTGAGGTAGAGTTCATCATTCACAATGACATCCTCCCCAAGTACTGTCACGTTCTCCATCCGCACCTAGAAAAAAGCGCAGCAGATAGTTCGTGTCCCTTAAGGCCAGCTGGGGAAAAGCAGCATTTCACAAGTCAGACTTAAGATAGCAGGGAGATTATAGGATTTAGTTACCTTCACAATAAAGTCATCCGGCAGCTTAACAGCAGCAGCCTAGTCACAATGGCAGACCCCACCACGAAAGACAGCTTAACTCTAGTATTTAACCAGCTCACAAGTAAAGAACAAATTGACATTACTTGGATGAAAGTACACACAGTGGGAAGTTTTAGGTGGGCAGGATACACAGTTCTACACTGTTAAAATAATACAGCACATCCCAAATATATGATAATAGTCAAAGAAAAGATGGAATGTGCAGAAGGTTGTCCAGTGGAGGAAACCTGGCTGGGTAATCTGTCCCTGCCCTGTGCCACTGGCGTACATTTTGCTCTCCAGAAAGCATCTCACTGCTGTGTCTTGATAAGCTCTGTCACTCTCAGGCTAACTTACCCACTGGCCAACAGAAGAGCTCCAGCCAACAATGCAGGATTCAAGCCAAGAATGGGAACGGATGCGCGATCCTTTCAGGACAGTGCATCGCTTGATCCGAACGCCATCCTCTACGACCACATCTGCTCCAACAGTGACATTGGGACCAATACTGCAATTTGCTCCAATCTTGGCAGTTGGGTCCTGTAAGAGAAGAAAAGCTAAGGTAATCCTACAGTGTTTCTCTTAACAGCTTCTGATTTCTTAAAGTAGGGAAGTAAATCCCTCCTCTGAGGAAATCTTAAGATCCCCACATGCAGTTTTCACCACCACCTCTAATATGGCGGGCATATTACGACCTGCTGCTGTACCCCTATAATACACTCCCACAAGTTCTAGACAAACCCCAGCTGTCCTATTGCTTTTCTACTCATTCCAAATTTTGGCCAAGATGGACTTACCACAAGTACATTCCCCACAAAACCTGGACCTGAGTGCAGGCGCTCTGGTTGCTTCAGCCGGAGAGACTGCAGATACATGCACATACCAGTCAGAAAGTCTTTAGGTTGCCCAATGTCCATCCAGAACCCTGTGAAAGCAAGCTGCTTTAATCAAACACCAGTCTCTTGGCCAGACCTTTCACTAGGAATCACTGGCATTTTCTGTAGCGGTAGGAAAAGCTTTTCTGAAGCAGAGGGGGAACACAACTCACAGGCCAGCAGGCTTCTAAATTTTCCATCTGGCATCTTTACTTAGGAAACTGGAACTACCAGATGTGTTTATTTCCCAAGTGTACAATAGTGCCCTGCCTCAGACAGATCAACACCAATGCTTCAAGGAATGAAAGCAGCTACAGCCAAGCCAACTGTGTTCATGCTGACCGGAGGAAACTCTTACTGTTGAAATTCACAATTAACTTTCAACACCTGGTAGTGGTTAAGTAACAAGTAACATTTCTTGTACATTTGTTATATGTGGTGGCATTTTGGTAACACGTCTAACACAAACACAATTCACATTCCATATTTTTATCTTGTTTTGCTTCTCAGCTTCATCTTTCGGTAGTCCTATATCATCATTGTCTAAAGTGACCTTTTTGTATCTTCAGTTTTATGAGCCCCTTAGAGGAAGAATGCAATTTCAAACCTTTCCATCTGCCAGACTCTAGTTCTTACCCTGTAGTTCCATGGCATAGAGCTGTCCTTGTTCTGCCATCACTGGGAAGATTTCTTTCTCAATCGAGGTTGGTTGCAGCTAAGAGAAAGTAAGAGTTCAGTCAACTAGGCTCTCTTATTCTAGGAACTAACAACGTACCAGGATCAGGCACGTAAGAAGGAGATTCTTGACCAGAATCTTCGCCTTATCTACTGTATCCTTTGAACGCAACATAGCTTAAAACTTGCAAATGCTAGAGTGGTGTTCTGCAAAGCCCCCTGCCCAAGAAGTAAAAGCAGCTCATTTTGTATGGGCTGCAGAAAGCCATGGCCTCAGACACTCCAACTAGTTTGCCCTGGGAAAGATCCCCATTAACCATTCATGTCACCTACCTGGATTCTCTCTAGCACACTTGGGTTGAAGATGTACATGCCAGCATTGATCTTATTGGAGACAAAAACCTGGGGTTTCTCCACAAAGCGGTGTATGCGCCCAGTATCTGCTTCACACACCACTACACCATATTTTGAGGGTTCTTCCACCTTTGTCACCTTAAAGGCAACAAAGTTGGCATCAGACAGAGACATCATAAAAAAAACAAGAACCTGCCACAAAAAGGCCTCAGTGTGAAGTGTCTTTTCTATTTCTATTCTAGTCTGATTTTATAGGTTTTAGAAGTATTGGGGTGCAGAAGAAAAGACAGGAGTGGGGCTGAGTGCACACAAAATATTTAGTCCAATTCTATTTTTTCTAGTCAATAAAGAGCTAAAATCAGATCTTACAGATATACAGATCTTTCTCAAACTAACAGCAAATACCAAAGCATTCCAATAGGCACATGAACAAGTAGTTCATTTTTGTTTGTGCAGACACAATTTACACCAAGGTCTAATGGATGGTGGAAGCAATAGAACTTTTTCTCACATCCCCCCAAACACAACTGGAATCCTGGCAGCTCCACAACCAGTAGGAAAGAGGTAAGAATCCTCAGGCCGTCCAAAGCCATAAGCAGCATTACTTGCATGCAGTTGATGCACCTCTGATATTTACCACAATAGTGCCCTCTTTGCCATGATGTCTGTGGAAGCGCACCATGTCTGCAAATGGGAAGTCACAAATCACATCACTGTTCAGCACGAAAAAAGGCTCAGAATTCTCAGTCAACAGCTCCCGAGCCAGTGCCAGAGGGCCAGCTGAAGATGGAAAAGGAATAATTAGTATTCTATGCTTATCTATGAGTCCTTCAACAACTGCAGCCAGCATAGCCTGTTCAATCCAATTCAGGGAGTTCTTTTAACATACAGGATCTTGAGATAAGTAGTCAAATCTTCATTTGCACATAGGCCCATAGTGCTGCTGCAAATCTATATTCTGATCCCAAAATGACTCCTATAAATCCTCACAACTCCACAATCTTGCTGCCTGAAGCACTTACCTGTGCCCAGTGGTTCCTTTTCATGTGACAGGGAAATATGTATACCCAACTGGGAAACAAAGCAGAGAGTTTGGAAAATGAGATGAGCAGTAACAATGTCGTGTTTGTGCCTGTTACCCTCAACACAGCTGTCTGAAAATTTGTACACTCATTTCAGGCTTTTAGATCCCTATCTAACAGGATAACAGTGCTTCACTTTAAGGAGAAGATTTCTTTGTATCATTGGTAGAACCACATCAATATTATTCACTGCTTTATGATGGGATGTAAATACTCCCTGGTCTTTATTCAAAGTAAATGTTAGAACTCAAAGTACTTTAATGATGCTGCAAATGAACAGCATGAATTAAATAAGACACAACTTGACATGTGTCCCCTGCCCCCCACCCAATTCATACCATTAATTTAACTTCCACATCAAAAACACACTTATTTGGAAGCACTAACCCCTTGAGAGCCAGTTTGGTGTAGCGGTTAAGAGCGCAGGACTCTAATCTGGAGAGCCGGATTTAATTCCCCACTCCTCCACTTGAAGCCAGCTGGGTGACCTTGGATCAGTCACAGCTTCTAGGAGCTCTCTCAGCCCCACCCACCTCACAGGGTGTTTTGTTGTGGGGATAATAATGACATACTTTGTAAACCGCTCTGAGTGGGCATTCAGTTGTCCTAAAGGGTGGTATATAAATCGAATGTTGTTGTTGTTGTTATTGAGTTTAAGATAACTATTTGGTGGGTTTGAAATATTATATCCTAAAAAAATTACTTCAAATTAACAGAGACCACAGATGCTGTTTCCCTGAGAGCCAGTGTGATACAGTGGTTAGATTGTTGGACTAGGATCTGAGAGACCCAGGTTCAGATCTCCACTCTGCCATCAAAGCTAACTGGGTGACCTTGGAACCAGTCACATACTCAGCCTAGCCCACCTCACAGGGTTGTTGTGGGGAAAAGATGGAGTAAATAATGTTGTAAGTGGTTTGGGTCCCCATTGGACAGAAAGTATAAATGAAGTAAATAAAGAGAAAAATAATGGGAAGGTTTAGGCCAAAGCAAGCCACTACTGAAATATATCAACCCTATTGAAAACCAGGGCAGAGGGGGAGAAGAGTGTATATGAACAATAAAATCTTGCTTTTTAGCTGGTATGCCAGTAACTCTTAGTTACAAGAAACTACAGAAAAGTAGGTAACAGTGCCAAGAATGCCTGACTTTTTATAAGGTAGTGCAGAGACAGTATTTAAAGAAATGTGTTAAGGAAATGGGTTCTTAGTTTGGTTTAGTGAGCCTCAATTAAAAACTAGAGTATACAGTATGTTTCGTTTCAGCTATGCAATTACACATTGCCTTGTTACACAGCTAATGGGTTTTACAGTAGTCTATGGAAGTGATGTGGCAGGAGGTAAAAGGTAACTGAACCACTGGCTTTGATAGCAACTCATTCATATTAGTCAAGAACACTTTGATATAAGTAAAAGAGGTTAGAGCTGCCTCCTGCTAAAGTTATGCTTCCTTCTGTAATTATATTCATTTTTGTTTCTTTTCCAAATACAGCCACTCAGCCACATGTTTAAGGCAGGGCAATGTTTACCTTTTTTCTTCCTTGCTCTCTTCCCTTTTGAAATAAACCAGCTCTAAGCCCTTTTTACTCAGTGTGGAAAAGTTAACAGTACCCATACTTTTATACAGCAAGAATATAAACAGGCAAAAGGACAGTCATTTTGGGGAAAGGCAAAGGAGGAAAAAGTTAAAGAACTGAAATTATTCTAAACAATACAATTTTTGAGCCTTTTGTGTGAGCTTATCTTCTGTCTCCATTTTAGCAAGCTCATTTAAACAGCCTAACAAACACTCAGCCCACCACACTTACCTTTTGTTCTTGCTCCTTCATTTCTTTCTCTAACAGTTCTGACATATAGCTGACAGCCAGTATCACATGGCTTACACCTGCCTGTCAAGACAGAAGGAAGTCAATATCCAAAGATAATTCCAAGCCCAGATGCCTATTGACATCACTGTTTCAGCAGATTACGTGTCAAAACTGCCATAAAGGGGAGTAGCTATTGCAGAACGGGGAAATTTCACTGCAGGTCCCACTAACTAGGTTGCAAATCAGCACTCTGCTAGTTCAGCTCCCACTTCTGCCATGAACTATTCTTGGGTAAACCACTCCTCTCAGCCCCAGCTCCCCAACTGTATTATGGGGATAATAACATTGTTCACCAATCGGAGTGAGCACTAATCTGTCCAGAAGGGCAATAGATAAGCACACTGTTATTAGGGGAAATATTGAAGGAACAAGGATTTTTATATTCCCTCTTTGTCAACTCACTTTGCAGGAAAACAGCCAAGCAAATTAGTCACAAATATGCACGCATTCTCTTATAGATGTGAAAACGAATAATTAAGAACATAAGAGAAGCCATGTTGGATCAGGCCAATGGCCCATCCAGTCCAACACTGTGTCACACAGTGGCCAAAAAACCCAGGTGTCATCAGGAAGTCTGCCAGTGGAGAAGGGACACCAGAAGCCCTCCCACTGATGGCCGCCCGCCCCCCTGCAAACACCAAGAATACAGAGCATCACTGCCCTAGGCACTGAATTCCATTTAAACTTTGTGGCTAATAGCCACTGATGGATCTCTGCTCCATATGATTATCCAATCCCCTCTTGAAGCTGTCTATGCTTGAAGCTGCCACCACTTCCTGTGGCAGTGAATTCCATGTGTTAATCACTCTTTGGAGGAAGAAGCACTTCCTTTTATCCATTCTAACCCAACTGTTCAGCAATTTCATTGAGTGCCCACGAGTTTTTGTATTGTGAGAAAGGGAGAAAAATACTTCTCTCTCTACCTTCTCTATCCCATTCATAATCTTGTAAACCTATTGTCAGGATAACTGCCTGAACTTAAACATATATTTCTGACATTTTCCATCAAGCTTTTTTCTCTAGTAATATATATTCACATCAATTCCTGCTAACCAGACAGAAATTCTCTCCTGGGTCAGTAGACATCTTAGATCAGATTACATATTCCCAATATGTTCCCCACTACCTTTAGTGCCTCTTTTTCTGACAATGGTTCTGTGCCTTCACAAGAAAGGGATTCAGTAGGTACCCCCCACACACACCCCTGCTGTGAGGAAGAAAGCATCCCTTGTAGATTTTCTGCCTGTAGATTTTTCTGCCTGTCCCAGAGCTCTTAACAGCCCAGAGCCGCTTTCGGGAAACCAAGCGACAACTGTACTCCCCACAAAAAAGGGCAGCCTCACAACAGAGGAGGCACCTTACCTTTACCAAGGCCTCCACCTGGTGCAACAGGATTGGTTTGTTACAGAAGTCCACAAGCGGTTTGGGGATGCTGAGCGTCAGAGGTCGCAGCCGGGTGCCATAGCCGCCCACCAAGATCAGCGCCTTCATCCTTGCCTGGGGGTGGGAAAGAGGGTGTCAGAGGGTGCGCCGACCCAAAAGCTCCTCCTTCCCCGTCCCGATCAGACACGCAAGACTCGCCGGAGAAACTCCAAGCCCTTGGCCTTGAAACGGGCCTCGACGCCACGATCTTGCCTACTCAACCGGATCCGGCCCCCCCCCCCCCCCCGCCCACTCCGGATTGTCACCTGCCGCCGTTGTCCCAACCCAGAGGCTCCTCCCCGCCCAGGGTAAAAAGAATCGCCCTCCACACACCATTCTCGTCAATCTCCGTTCACCAATCAGTGTACGTGACGTGTCTTCACAATCCAAGCAACCAATGCTAACCGAGAATCATTGGACTTGCTGACCAATCACATCGTAAGCTTTCGTGTTGCCGTAGCAATATGGAAACAACGAAACCGCATCATATCAAAGCGCCAGCATTCCCTTCGGAGGACACGTCTCTCCTAATGCCACGGAGCGGCTGAAGCGGCGCAGAAGTCTGAAAGGGCAAGCCCCGCCCTTCATGGTCCCGCCTCTGAATTAGAGCCTTGCGACGCGATCAGAGTGCGCTTTGACGCTGCCCCTAGCAACAAAGGCTTTCCCTTGGGAAAGATTAGTTCGTTAGAGGCTGTCTTTATGCCACGCGATGCTGCTTTTCTTGTAGAAGCGGCGGGTGGCGCGGGATGGTAACTGAGGGGAGGGGGGTCCGTAGGTGAAGCAGGAGGAGGAGCGGGGAGGCTGCAGGTGAGTCAAGTGCCGGGATCACCAGTCGCTCGGGGTGGAGCTGCTGCTGGCTTTCCGCTCCTCCCCTTAGGAGCAGCAGCAAGACGCTTTCCTTTGCCAGCGGGTATAGTATAGTAGTGATGGAGGGCGAGGGGCATCATTTCTAAATTGCTCACACGTTCTCTAGTGTCTCGAGAGTTCGTTTCTGTGCATGTTTGCCGGGGAGTGTGCTCCACTGGCTTCAGTGAAGTTTATGCTTTAGTAAGGATGCGTAGGCCTGCAGGTGCTTGGTTATTGGAGCCTAAGCTTCCATAGGCTGCACAGAGAGCCACTGAATTACAGGTTGGTCTGTAAAGCTCGTGGTGGGGGGAGTCTTCTTGCAAGTATATATAAGGATTATGCTATTTAGTAGGGTAGAATTTTCTCTGGTATGTGATTGTAATGTGCCACTAAACTGAGTATGTGGCTTTTTTCCAGTATGGGGACCATGGCTCATGAGCCTGCACCATGCACCATCAAGAGCCCAGTCGTGCTGCAAGTGGGTGATGTGAGAACTGAGCTAGGCCGGCCAGGTGTTGCAGTGATTGATGTTATGCTTCCGCACTCTCAGACTATTGATGTGAGTTTAAAAAATGATCAAGCAAAGTGGTGTAATTATAGACCTATGATCTAACTGTTGTTAGCTATATTAATCCTGCACCTGATGTCTAATCCTAACCAAAGTTACACCCTTCTTAAGCCTATTGACTTTAATGGATTTAGAAGGGTGTAACTCTTCTTAGGATTGCACTGTAAGAAGTTGATCTAGGTATTTTGTTCTCAAATCTCATTATCCACTGGCTTCTCCCGTTTTGCCCCCTTCTTTAATACAGATCTGTAGTTAGACATAATATGCATGTAGGAATTCAACTGTAGGGGGAAAGCATTATAAAGATGTTAGGGTTTTTTTTCATATCATCATTATTCACTAAATAGCTTGGAATCTGGCATTAGTGAACCCAAGATTAATATATTTAAATGAATACCATTTGTCATAGGTTAGACAAGATCTAGGCTTTCCTTGACATCTTCCAAAACAGACTGCCTAATTTGCTAGATATACAAAGCAGCTGGTCAGGCTGGAGGCAGTACTGATTGCAGCGCTCTCCTACAATGCCATAGCTCTGACTGAAAGTAAAAGAATATGTAACAATATGGAGATGAAGGGCCTATTATCTTTTAGCTAGAGGAACAGTGTGCGCTGCAGGCTATGCTAGTAAAGGACAGATAGCATTACCATGTTGCCTGAGCCTTAAAAGGCAATGGTGGTAATTAAAAATTGTATGGTAAATTTGGTGTAGGATGGTTCCATCTGTACACTTTACACAACTGTTAAAATGAAACATCACTAAGTTCTCTTGTAGAGCTGGCCACCTTTGATTTGTATCTCTTCTTGTTCGTTAGCATCTACACTCTTTTGACATCATTCCATTAAATTATGTCCCTTGAAGGTGTCAGGGTTCTTTGGACAGCTACAAGGCAACATATTAATGTGACAGAAGGAAACAGACAAATATCCCTACAAGGGGAGTTCCATAATTTTGGCACCACAGCTAAGAAGACCCTCTCTTGGATTGCCATTCATCTAGCCTCAGGAGGCAAGGACACCTAAAGCAGGGCCTCAGAAGATGATCAGAGTGGATGGGCAGGTTCATATAGGAATAGATAGTTCTTCAGGTGTCCTGATCTGGATAGCCCAGACAAGCCTGATCTCGAAAGCTAAGCAGGGTCGGCCTCGGTTAGTAATTGGATGGGAGACTGCCAATGAAGACCAGGGCTCCAGAGGTGGGCAATGGCAAACCACCTATGTTAGTCTCTTACCAAGAAAACCCCACCGGGGGGTCAGGGTCACCATAAGTCAGCTATGACTTGACAGCACTCTCC
The DNA here is from genome assembly GCF_028583425.1 of Eublepharis macularius. Lineage (NCBI taxonomy): Eukaryota > Metazoa > Chordata > Lepidosauria > Squamata > Eublepharidae > Eublepharis > Eublepharis macularius. Next base: position 94,511,057 of record NC_072793.1, on the reverse strand, counting down.
ATCACTGCCAGTCCTTCAAGTATGCTGGTCCCAAACAGTGCGTAATATACTGCTGTTGCACTCTACTGAGTAGGCTGTGATGTGGTAGGGGTGTTTTTTTTAGAATTCTAAGAAGAGCAAAACCAACACACACATGCATACAAGGTTGGGTTTATGAATCAAACCATTTCATTAAGCACTACAGCATTCTACACTAGCAATCAGCAACTAATTTAGGAAAAGTATACAAAACATGTCATATTACTTTGCTCATGGGAATTAAAGATACCAACTGAAGGTACATGGTGGCATCTGGTCACTTCAGAGGCAGAGAGCCGGAACCTAGTCTTCTCAGGGATGATACAGAAGAAGCTTAGCACCTATGATAGTGCTTAACTCTGCCCCTGTTGTAGATTGAAAATATAGAAATAAACTTGGTTTCTTGAGATGGTATATTTCTGTACTTTCCTGGATTGCTCTGAACTGCCATTGGCTAGATAGTCAACTTTTAAAGAGAAGTGCATCCCTCCCTATGCTCCTCCATGGCAACGTCACTCTTCTGAACAAGGTCTTCTGCAGGTACCTCCCTGCACATTGGCAAAATCGACAGCGATGAGGTTTCTCTATGGTGGCCCCCACCTTGTGGAATGGCTTGCCCGAGGAAGTCAGGAAAGCCCCCACTGTCCTGGCTTTCTGCTCAGGCTTTTTACTCAGATGGGAGAACTGAATTGTAGGGAGGGGATCTCAGATGATCTGCTAATGAGTTAGGAACCATAGACCTCACCACTGTGTTATATTGGTTTCCTACTAATGTTATGTCTTTGTGAACTTGAATCTGTTTACTCTATGGCATTGTTTATAGAAATGTTCCTAATATTGATTGCACTAATCTCACACTCTGTAATCTGCCTTGAGTCTCAGTGAGAAAGGCAGACTGTAAATGGCATAAATAAATAAAATTGCTTTCAAAGGAGATATCAAAAGTTCAGTTACACCTTCCCTTTGCAACAGTTTCTTCTGTGTATGTTTTGGACAGATTTTGTCTAAGGCAAGTGTATTTACATATGCACAAGTGAAGAAAAGGCTTTAGCAAGATTTAGGAATCCCTAATTACCCTTGTTCCATCTTTTTCCAGATTGTCTTTTAATGTTGCTTGAATCAGTAGTTTTCTAAAAATACTTCACAAGTTATCCCCCAATTTTCCAGACATTTATGCCAAATACCCTTCTAGTCACCTTGGCTAGTTTAACCACAAATGTATTAGCTTCAATTTTCTCTATCTTCAAAATACTGACCAGAAGGTAGTTTGGTTACTGGCTCTGTCCTGTTCGTTACTGTAACGTAGTAACTTCCCCTTTTTAACACAGGGAACCCCTTTAGAGCCAAAAATCTTCTCAGCTGTAACCAGTTCTGAGGTGGTTCTGACTTGGATCTGAGGTCTTGTGTCTTGAATCCCTGGTGTTCACTGCTCCCATTACATTGCAGAGGATGGAATGGGAAAGGCCTCCATAAATTGCTGTATCTGAATGTTCAAGGTTTTGGTCCAGTAGCACCTTAAAGACCAACTAGATTTCCAGGATATGAGCTGTCAAGGGTTAGAGCTCCCTTTATCAAGCTCATATCCTTGAAATCTAGTTGGATTTCAAGGTACTACTGGACTTGAACCTTGCTTTTCTACTACAGACCAACACGGCTACTCTCTGGGTGTTCAATTTCTATTCTTTGTTTCAGCTGCAGGAAATTGCATTCAAGAACTATTACACAGCTTTTTTGAGTCTACGAGTACTGCGCCAAAGTACTACAGATAGTGGAGATGAAAATCCTTCAAAGTGGATTACCTGCCTGAGAAACTATTGCTTGATGCCTAACCCTCACACAGAGGAAGGCTCACAGGATTACTTCTCTGTTTCTAGGCATCAGGTCAGGATTTAAGCTTCTGTTGGTATTGCACCTATGCTGATATTTGATCCTCCTTACTATAGTGCAAAATGTTTCCAACCTAATATTGCAGCCTGGGCTGTACACAGTGTGCTTATTGTTTCTACTGTATGGCATAAATATCACTCAGTGAATCTTGTAGATCTCCATTCTAACTGCCTACAGTGCACCTTTCAGCTCAAGTAATTAATGATGCTGTTCTAGCCAATGTGAGTCCATTCTCTAGGGAAATGCAGAAAGCTAAGGTCTGGGGCACATAAGCACTTCTAACAGCTTGACACTTTCAGAAAAAGCAAATTATTAATGATGGGGATCATAGCAAAACTCCATTTTGTACTTTTGATGTTTCAGTGAACTTTGATACCTCTCACTATCTTGGCTTGATATTACTGAGCCAGTCTAACAATTATGATAGGTGAAAAGAATGTGCACTATTTTGCAGTTAATATTCATTTATATAGTACTGTCAGTGTGCAAGGGATCTGTTTCCATCCTTGCAACAACCTTTTTTAGGTAGGTCATTAAGGAAATGGGCAAACTGAGATGAAGAGCTGGCAATATGATTCCTGAAAGTCTGTCACTCCCTGATAGGAGTTTTTGTGGCAACTGTGCTCCTCGCAACAGGGTCTGTTATCAGTGCCCTCTCTCTCTCTCAAGAATATGGTGTGTTATGGCTTGGCCCTTTCCTGTTGCTGCTTGCTCTTGTGGAATAGCTTTCCAGAAGTGGTAAGGCAGGTCCTTGCCCTTGGCACCTCCCAGCAAGTTTGTAAAACAGCTATTTAAGAGTGTTTATGGGGCAGCTTTAAGGTTATACATGTCATCTCTGATCTATCTGTGAATTGACGTCTTTTAAAAGAATTTTCTATAGTATTTGTCGTTACTTGCCCTGGGTCCTGACAGTGTTAGGAGAAAGGCAAGGTATTTAAATAAATAAATTTGCCAGAGTCTACCCAGAAAGTCCATGGCTAAGCCAACATTTGACCAGATCTCCAAGGTCTATGTATTGAATGATTCTGTTTTTCTGAACCACAATAAGATGCTGACTTCACCTTTATCTTTAGAACTCTTGATGATATTGCTTACTTGAAATCATTTCATTCTGTTTGTATCCTGATTTTTTTCTTAGTAGTACTGTGAGTGGTAGGTAATGCTAGTCTCTGGGGTTGTGGATGACAATTCTAGCCCTGCACCCATAATTTATTGACCCAAAGACTCCAGTAATTGTGTGCTCAGCATATCCCAGTGAACTGTACTAGCTCCAGCCAAATTTGATCAGTGCACCCCATTGCATAGTTGTATAGTAATAACTTCTGTACATTTCCACTTCCTTTAATCAATGAGTACTTCAGCCTTATTACCTTCTACTTCCTCCTGTAATTGCATTAACTTCTTGCCTCTCTTGTTTTGTTAGATGCTTTGTGATATGGACCGGGTAGCTGCCATACGTCTGATCCTACGTCAGCCTTCTCCAGTGTGGCTGCATTTCAGCATTGAGGAGTTACAGCTCTTTCCTGGGGGTCAAAAGGTGCATGCCAGGCCCTTTGTCAAAGCACCTTTCCTTTATGTAGCCATTATTCTCATCCTTGTTGAAGTTTATGATAGCTCATAGAGTTACAGGATCAGGTGAAACCTTCTTCAAAAGGAGGCCCAGAGCCTGGTTTGTTTGTTGCTTTACTTACTTACTTCTTCTCCAGTGGGGATCCAAAGCAGTTTACACCATTCTCCCCTCCTCCATTTTATCTTTAGAGCACCCTGTGAGGGAGGTTAGGCTGAGTGTGTGTCTGGCCCAAGGTCACCCAGCAAGCTTCCATGGCAGAGTGGGGATTCAGACCTGGGTCTCCCAGATCCTAGTCTGACACTATAATCACAACATTGCAGTGGTCAAGTTATTACTGATGCTTGAGCATTACTTATTCAGCTGCTTGGCCTGAATATTCCTTTGAGCTTTTTGTGAGATGCAACTGCCCTTTCCTGAAGCTGATCCCCTTTCTCCCACTCCATCCCTACAGATCTCTCACCAGTGAATCATGTGAGGTACTGGCTTCTTTCTGAAATGTATAGTTAGGAATGAATTTGATACCTCCTCACAAACTGTTGAGGCAAATATTTATAGAGATCCCCCTCCATCTATTGCCCTTCTATAGGTAACCTGTTCTGAGAAAGAAAGTGAAATACTAAATTGGGGGAGGTGACTTAGCATGTTGGGCTGTGTGTGTGTTTGTGTAGTCACGAGGATTCAAGTGCAACCTGGATCTGAGGCTGTTCTCTCTTCTAGAGCCCACAGAAAGGCTTTCCGGCCTGGCTTTCTTGCCCATCTCAGGAGCAGCCAGCCAGCCTGCATGATGTGAGTACTGTCCCTGAGGCCAGGGCCTGCCCCAGGAGGCTATACCACCATTTTTTTGGGAACTTGGGTCCCTTCCTACCATTGGGGATTACTGATAGGAAATTGGGGCAGCCAGCAGATTTCATGCTGATCCTAGTTTTGGATGAGTGGTATTCAATTTCATCCCACTGAAATTCACTCCTTTTCTCAGCTTTGTTCTATCTGCAAGCCTGGGTGAACCCTGATGCCATCAACTGTGCCTCTACCAGACGTGCCATACTCACATCACCTGTGAAGCATCTAGTTGCACTCTGAGCGATCAAATGTTCCTTTTAATATCTCTTGCTTCAACTTGTTTTGGAAGGGCTGCTGGGCATATAACTGTGGCGTGGGATGGAGATGCAGTGGCAGATTGGTTTGCTCTGCCCTCTCTTTCAGCCAGCACAAGAACAGTAGGGAGAGAAAATGAGTGAGAATAAGTTTCTGTGTACAGCTAATTGGAAGCAAGATTCCTGAGCTGCTACTTTGCTGGTGTTGGTGCATGTTCAGCTCCTGGTGGAGAATAGCTTCCAGGTGGATGTGGTGTTGGATCAACAAAACCGGGAGAGAAGCTTGTGATCTGAATAACTTTGCTTTGCTTTCAGGGACTCCCTGATGCCCACAAAGCATCTTCTGAAGTACAGCAAATGTGGGTTCTAACAGAAATGCTCCAAGCAGACCAGCCAGCAGCACGGATCGGACGTTTTGATGTTAGTTTTCTCTCGCTTCTACTTAATGCTTGGTGGCAGGGGTCCTTTCATTGCGCTCTGGTCAGAATCCAAATACAAAATGTGGTTAAAAGGGGTGCCTCCTCCAACTCATGACTCCATTTAGCTGTATGCCTAGAGAGAAATAGCTGCTCGCAGGGCCTCTCTACAAGAAGAACCCCTCTAGCTTAGGCCAGTCTGTCACCCTGTTTTCAGCCGCGAGTGGCCAGATGCTGCGATGGAGGAGCATCCTAGATGAAGGAAATCTCCAGCTGGTTTGACTTTTAAAAAAAGCTTTATTGTACTTGCATTCTTTCTTCCAAGGAGCTTGAGATGGCTTGCATGACCTCTTCCTATTTTCAACTACCAAGTAGATTAAGCCGAAAGAAAGCAATTGACTCATGGTCAAACTTCATGGCTGGCTTGAAATTGGAATGAAGCTCTTCTTGGCCCAGGACTACATTCATTACCCCACTCCGTGTCTACTAGGGGGATAGGTTCAGTTCAGATGTAATTGCAAACTGTTTTGTGGCAAAAGTAGAAATAATTCATTTGCTTGCTGCACAGAGGGGGAGCGTGTGAGCCCAAGGATGACCTTGGATTAATTCACATAATGGCAAATCATGGTTTGCCTTGGCATCTGAACTGAGCCCGTGTCCAGAGGGTGGGGGAGGGGATAACCCTGTTCTCAGCTTGCTGTGTTTTTGCTAAAAAATAACTGTGTGCTTCTGTTTCAGGTGGATGGCTGCTATGATCTTAACCTACTTTCTTACACATGAGCTGGGCTGGAGGCTGACAAGGCTTTTAAGAGCTGGACTCACTAGATAGCACCCCTTCCTTATTGAATGGAGTTGAGGCTGGAAGAAGTGGACTATATCTACTGCCTTCGTGTCCTTGTCCTGGCCTTTCTCCTTCCTGCTGTAATGAGGTGGCCTTTCTGGACCTTTCTTTAGATTGGGTTCTGTCCCTTCCCCCACCCATCACGCTTGACCTACGTGGAAAACAATCTCATAACCTTGCAGTTTGCACTGGAGCCTGGAGGGTTGGGTTCCCCCAACTTTTCCCCCAACTGCAGGTGCCTCACTTAGGAGGGTTTATCTCCTTTCCCTTCTTTGCCAAGTTCTGTTCTCTGCTGCATGTTTCCTGTTGAGAACAAAGTGGGGATTTTTTTTCCATTAAGAATCTATCTCTGTGGGAAGAGGGTAGCCTGAGATGTTTGGAACTAGGTGTCTTAAGGGTGCTTTGATCCCTACTGCAAGTTTTGGAATTTCAGTGAATGCAGAGTTCAGTTACAGATTCCTTTGCTGTGGCCACCTCACAAGAAGCTATGTAGGGTTTTTGATGCCCGAGTGAGAAAGTAGAAGGGTGCATGGATAAGTTTTCAGGAGGCCTCCTCTTAGCCAGGCCCTTTACCTCTCTGGAGGAATGTGAATAGCTCCCTCGGAAGACTATGCAGGACTATCCTTGACACCTCCCTTGAGCTGGAGCGGGTTGTGCCTACAAGGCAGGGAACATGATGTTCAGAAGGAAGTAGTTTGCTGTGCATCATGAAGCTGTAGCCATGCACCATTTTCAGCAAGCACCATGATAGAGACCTCAGGCTATAAAGTTTGCATCATACAAGAAAATGTGAGCTCAGTTTTGCAGTGGGGTTGCCTTACAGAAAATGTAGATGTGCCACTCCTTACTTGCTGTCACCTATGCATTCCTAAACATTTTCTTCCTAGTTTCCACCCCTGCTCTTCAGTTTCCTGTTGCATAGCTGTAGCTGTAATTGCCAGTTATTGCTGTCAGGAGCTGAGTGTAGAGCACTTGAGAGAACAAGTAAAAGACCTCATTGTGGTGTACAAAGAATACACTTGGCTGCCTTTGAGGAAATTTCTTTCTGTCTTAATTCCCCATCTGCAAAGTGAGTTTGAAATTACACTCTGAAAAGGCTGTTATGACTGAGATGACCGTTGTAAAGCATATGTTGAGTGCCTCATCTTTGGGGCACATTACGCGATATGGATGTAGCTGAGTGGCCTAAAGCCACATGCCTCCTAAACATATGTCTTCCTTGTGGGCAGGGGTTGCTTCCAGCCATCAGATAGAGGAGGCTGTAGAATGATATGAATTGTTGGTATTGGATGTGCGGATATTTGATGGCTGTCCTTAGGAGCAGGCTTATAATGTTTCCTGTACCTGTAGCTAATTTTCTTCCTATTTATTATGGACTATTTATGTTACTTATTTATAGCTGGAGAAAGTCCTAATGGTCTTTTATCTCATTGCAGTGAACCAAGATTGCTGTACCAAATCTCAGTAAAAGCTGATCTAGTTCAAATGGCTTGAACACCGTGTATTGTGTTGGGTGGGTGGGGAGTAAGCACTCTACAAAACAGTCATTCTGCCTGTGCCATTAATAGAGTCTCATTTAGGTTGACTTACAAAAATCTGTCATGGGCTTCCAGGCCACACATCAGGGGCATGCTTCTACATGTGCTGCTTATCCAGTGGGAATAGGATCACTAATGCATTATCAGGTTCTTGATTCAGAGTGGTAATTAAATGCAAGTAAGGGGGATTTAAAGGGGAAGAAACAGACCTTTCTCAATAGGAAGGGGTTTGGAAGTAAATGCCCCAATTTGGGGAACAACTACACAAGAATCAAGAAGAGCACGGATATCTCTTCCAGTGATCCTGTCTACTGTGCTTCTGGTTTTTGCCTCTTCCATACAAAATCAGATATTTTTTTTCTGATCCAGATGATGTGTTGTAATAGTCCACATAAGAATTTGTGCCCTTCATAATTCTTGATTCAAAGCTTTGCTTCTAGCGCTGCTGTCTTTGTTATTTCACAGTTCCTTATTATGTGAAAAGTAAATATTTCAAAGTTCTCTAATTTGTTGGTGTCCTCTGGGACTATTGATCAAATTAGCCGTACTCCCTACAAAGTGCTGTTGTTTTCCAAACTGATGTTTCAGTAGATACTCCATTATTTACTTATTGATTTTATGAAGATTCTTCCGATGTAAAAGGTTTATTAAGATGGAATCTCTCCAGTTTTTTTTATGTTAGTTTTTAAGCAGCAGCTTGAAACTGAATATGGAATATAAGAAAGGCTTGTCTTCATGATATATGGAAATTGTTTCAGTGTTTATGACGTATAGTCAAGGAATGGTTAGGTCAATTTTCCAACCAAGCACACTATGAGCACTTTCCCAGATCCTAGCATGATAGTACAACACAGCTATACCATGCTGGCATTTGGCCACAGTATGCTAGAAATCTAGTTGGTCTTTAAGGCACTACTAGACCCAAATCTTGCAGTCTTGCTAATGCAAGTGTTTCAGTTGCTTCAGGGAGTGGCTCACTCTCAATACCTTAAACTTTTTGAATACTCACAGTTGTACTGTAATGAGCAGGGTGGTGGTTATTCTGCTATCAAGCATATGTGTGAAAATTGACTTTTCAACATATTTTAGCAGTTGTGGAATCTTTCATCTTTTAAAAAAAATGCACATTTCTATCCCTTAAGGCTCAGAAAGATTGAAACAAATGGAAAGAGGATATGGGTAATGCCTGGTGAAATCTCCCAAACTTAGTGGCACTGAATAAGAAATCTAGTTTTAATGGAGCAAAACAGAGCGTTGGCCATCTGTTGGACCCTTTACTGTCAGGAGCATATTGGAGTAGGTTGGACTTTTGTAATAATAGTAACATAAGTAGTGGCGATCTTGATGTACTTTTATTTTGAATCATTTTACTGTTTTGAGATTGATTAACATTTGTAAGCGACTTTGGGTCCTATATTCTGGTAGTATTCTTTTTTAGTATTCTTTATTACAGAACTTAGCCAGTACATTTACCATAAAATTTAAGTGCACATTTTACAGCCATTTAAAACATGAAGCATATAAGTATATACAATTTAAAAACATAATTCCCTAACATCTATCAAAATTTGTAAAGACCAGGAAGTCAGCATAGTTCTAAGCAAGCAACCAAGATGGAGGCCTACACTCTAATGGGCTTTAACGACCAGAGCACAAAATTTCGCTATCTGGTGTAATGCAGTAAAATCTGAGTTTGACAGCAGTTTCTCTAATTTGTTCTTATCCGAATGTTCTGAGATACCTTCCAGAAAGGGAATAATAAATCTCATACGTGCTTCCTTATAGAAAGGGCATCTCAGGAAAACATGTTCCTGGGTTTCAACCTCCCCAAGTATGCAAGGACATAGCCTCTCATTCCAAGGAATCTTGTTAAATCTGCCATCCAGTACAGCAGAGGGTAGGGCAGAACATCTGGCCAAAGTAAGCGCTCTCCTGAGATTATTTACCTCCAGAATGGATAAATAAGAAGCAGGTGCAGAAATATGTTACTAGGAGGAGCTATAAAAGCAGGAGTGCCTTGTAAGTCAGATTGTCGTTCAATATCATCAATCCTTTACCTAACCATTTGCCTTGCTTGATTATATTCTGGTAGGTAAGCAGCATATAAAAATTCTAGATAAATAAAAATAAATGTGGAGAAGGGTGGGTCTGATGAGCAGGTATATGTAAATTTGCTTAATTTTGTCATATAATGTAATTTTTATTGGCCAAGACTTAATGATAATGAATTATACTTGGTAATGCTGAATATTACAAGCCAGGTGACAACACAAAGCCTCTGTTCTATACTGTAGCTCTGACACAGTTGCTGTCAGGCTGCCAGATCTTGTGTACAATGTAATACTTGTCCACTGGCATCTTCATAGTATCCTCTTTACACCTGCAAGATTGTACTGAATAGGGAACTGGGAGCTGTGTTTAGGAATCCAATACTGCAAAGAAGGAACTGTGAGTCTCTCTGCATGATACTTCTTACTCTTTAGTGAAGGGAGACAAAATGGTAGCTGGGACTTGTAGTTTAAAAAGACAGAATGGAAGCCTCTGTCAATTCCCCCTCTCCACAGGAGGGTACCTTAAAAAGACAGCAGGCAGAGCTGCTCCTCAGAGAGTTTATTAATTAGATGCAATTAACAACCCCTTTGAGTAGCAATTGGCTCTGTCTTTTCAAACTACCCTCCTGTGGACAGGAGAAATTGACAGAGCCTTTGGCTTTTAAACTATAACTCCTGGCTATCATTGTGTCTCCCTTTACTTGAGCGTCCTTGTGAAAGAAGTATAGAGAAAGACACTTGAGTTTTTAAAGTAAGGGCGGAGTTCTAAGCTAGTGGTCGTTGCTACCAGTCTCAAGATAGCAATGAAGCATGAAGATTTCATGTTCCCTTAATGTAATTGGGACCTGGGAGCTTTCAGGAGAGGGGGCTCTACCTCCCTTCTATATACTTCAGTAACAGAAAATAGGGATTAGCTGGTAGTTCAACAAGACTATCAACCCAGTCTTAATCAGGTTTCCAAACACTATTAAAATGAGCCTTTAACATTCTAAATAGTCCGCTATTAGGGTTCCTCCATGTTCATCTTACACCTTTTGGATCTGCTCAGCAGTTAAGATCTTCATCTAAGACCCTTCATGTATATGGAACATGGAAGTGAAGTGGGCTTCTATTCTACCACAGAAAAGGGCCTTTCTATGGAAGTCCTTAGACTCTGGAATTGGGCATCTTCATCCAGTTTCATATCTATTAACACATACCAGAGTTTAACATTCAAGATCCTTCTATCTGGTCTTGCCACTGTTTTAATGACTTTATTATCCTGCTATTTGTTTTAAACAATGCTAGCAAATAGAAAATCAGTGACATAACTATACAAAACTATGGTTTGATTGTTAGTTTTAATTTTAATTCTTTGTATTTTTCTATTTTGTAAACCATTTTGAAGGATTTGTGTAGCAAGCTGGGCTATGTAGAGTATAAATAATATATGTATGATATAAATGATCTCTACAGTCGACTGCCCTAACCCTGGTCTAGGGTTGCCAACTCTGGGTTGGGAAATTCCTGGCGATTTGTGGGTGGCACTGGGGGGGCAGGGATGGGAGAGGCCTCAGTGAGTAAGATGCCACAGAGTGCATTCTCCAAAGCATCCTTTTTTTTTCCAGGGTAACTGATCTTTCTAGCCTGGAGATTGGTTGTAATTGCAGGAGGTCTCCAGACTCCACCTGGAGGTTGTTTACCCTACTTAGCCTCTGAAACCAATGATGTCACAGCTCAGTTGCAGAGCTCAAGTTATGCATGCAGAGGGTTGGGTGCTCGGTCCTGTTAAAAGGATCTCAGGAAGGCTGAGAATGAGCCGCCATCTGCCAGTCACAATAGTGGGCTAGATGGAGCAGTAGTCTGGAAGGCAGGCAGCATCAAAGTGTCTTTGCATGACAACGTATTTGAATCTATCTGAATGCTACCGACTGGCATGGGATTGCTTACCTGACCTCAGCGCTGATGAGGATGGCCTGAATTCCGCTGGTTCGTACCCGACTCGATGAAGCTTGCAACAGTTGTGAGGCTACTCTTTTGAACTACATGGACGCCGTTCGCAAAGAACTTGAGAGCCCTTTGACCAGACGCGGGGCTGGGACTACAGTTCCCAGACGCCTCCAGGAAACTGGGCGCAGGGCAGCGTCCGGGTGGGAGGGCTAATAAAGAGCTGTCCAGCCATGTCGTAGGGCCACTCGGTGGCTGGGAAAATGCTGCGGGTCGGGGCTGCGGTGCGGCTTGCGTCTCCGCGTCTGGGTTTCGCCGAGTCGGCGGTATGTGGGAAGCGGGGCTACGCTGCTGGGCAGGTGAGCGGGAACCCCCTTCGGAGGGGGGGGGCGGGTAGGGCCACTGTGGCTTCTGTGGCAAAGAGGCGAGTTAGGCAGCGATCCTGAAAACACGTGCCCGAGTGTAAGCCTCGCCGAATGACCTGAGATTCCTGAGCAAACATGCCGAGGGCTGCACTCTTAGAGCAGCAGTAGGGGGCGGTTCCTTTCTCAGTCCAGTACATCAACGCGTGAAGCGGTCAGCGCTTTGTGCAGGAGGGGAATGTCGGCTGAGAATACTTCGAAGGGGCCATAAATCCATACATTTTAAACGTGATTTAGGCCAAGGCTGAATCGGAGTTTGGGCGAACCAGGGTTTAGTCATGGACCCTGTTTAGAAAGTCCAGTTTCAGTGCTGAGCTATTAAAAATGGGAAGGAGCCACTGGGCAAGAAAGCTTTGCTTTCATACTGAAAAACTGGAACTGGCCCAGGCATATGCAGGACAGGGGTCGGGGTCAGGGCTTTTCCCATCTTCTCAAAAAACTGACTGCTATCTTGTGCGAGGTTCTCGAGATCTCCGTGAGAATGCTAATGTCTTTGGAAACAAGAATTAGATGTTTGACCAAGGAGTCTCCCACTAAAGATGGAAACTCTGCTGACCCTGAGAATCGGCAATCCCTCCCCTTCCTAGCCCTGTACGCAAGTTACAGTGAACTTGTATGATCCTTCTTTAAGCGTGTGTTGAGTAATTCTCCTGTTACATTTAATACATGTACAACAGAATGTGTGATTTAAACCCCACATTTATCCAGGTACTGGTCACTAGTTTCATTTGTAAAGTAGATATGTCTTGGCTGTCTCTCTTACAAGCAGGTGTAACGTGTTCACTGTAATGTATGTTCACTGTAATATGGGGGGGGGGGGGGGAGACACACGCTTTCCTATCGGCCTAAGAGGTTTGATTAAGAAATGTTTTGCTCAATGGTGCAGACTCTTTAGCATGGATGAACAAAGTGCTTACAGGGTTGCAACTGAAGAAATGAATAAAGTGTTAAGGGACTGAGTAAAGAGACAAAGCCTTCCAAATATGGTCTCAGCTAGGCAGGACTGCTGGTAGTTTGCAATAGAAACTCCCAAACTGTCCCTATTAATCAGTGACTGGAAAATCACGTTTTCCCCATTACTAACTGTTGTCCAAGAACATTGGGGATGAGCACAGGGATAGACTCACATTGCCTGTTCTTTCAAATGCCACTAAGTCTTTCCAAGAATGGTGCTGCAATACTGTCTGTACTGCTGTCTGTACTTAAAAAGTTTAAAAGTACAGACAGTTGTCATTAACTACTGCTATGAAGAATGGGATTTATCAGGAGATAGTCATAACTTTCAACCATAAAAATGTAGGGAAGATCTGAAGTGGGTGAGAAAGTGACACGGAGGAGACTTGCATACCTGTGCGAGGGTACAAAGGGCAAGTGGTCTGGTTCCTCTTGACGTTGGACTTGTGATAAAGCACTAAGCAAACAAAGCTCATTACAAAGGTCAGAGGAGCTCAGGCAGGCAGGAGTTACCCCTTGTCCTGAAAGTGTTCTTTATAATAAAACATGCCAAGTTTGGCCCTTGGTATATCTCATTAAGAAACATATCAAGTATTCAGATGTGGGGACCCTACCTCCCATTTCTAATATTCTAATGCCAAGAGGTTAGAACTTCTTCTGGCTTCTTTCTGAGGACAGGGGTGCATCTGTGGGCAAACACTTATTCCATGTCTTATGTGAGATGAGATGGTAGACCACTGGATTTTCTCTCTTGAAGCTGCAAGTGTACAGGTGATTTTAAAAAATGTTCCCCACTATTTCACCAGTAGATGATGCTGCTTGGAAGGGTGAAGGAAGTGTGTTTGTGTGTGTGTGGGGGGGGTACTCTGAGCCTCTCTACTAGAACTCCCAGACCAGAGTGGTGGCAACCAGTCAGGCCCTTGCCTGTTCCAGGGCTGAAGGGGGAAGGAGGGAAGGGTGTGTGTTTGTGGGGCTAGAGGGCTCCTGGGAGAGGATGCCCATTGGATAAGTCCCCACAACGTCCTCTCTCCATTATGCACTCATTTACTGTATGCTGAAGATCATGCCTTACTTACAGTACGCAAGTCCGGCACCTCATTCTGAGTATTAGGGTATTACACTTTAGTCATGCATGTTGGTAGAATGGAAGCCTGAATGAAGCCTACATGTCAAGATCACGCCCCAAAGCAATTGGGACCAGAAAGGAGTACCAAGAAACCTGTTGGTGGGCAGACGCTACTTGTGTCCTGCTCTTTCTAGCCCTACAGTGTCTTCTGGGGGCAACTTCTTTCTAACACTACTTTTTCCTGGGGATTATCTTTCTCAAGGGCTGGTGAACTGGTTAGCACAAAATTTCCTTCGTGACTGTGTGAACTCTCTGGGACTGTCAGCAGACATGATTGAGGGTACTGCTAATATAACAAAGGTTGCATTGCAAGCCTCTGGGAGGCACTCAGAGCTGCCTAGAGAGAGGTCAGCCTAGTTGTAGGTTGGAGAGGGGATAGATTTTTTGTGTGTGTTTCTGGGACAGGACTGAGATGGGTCAGGGTTAAAAGCGGTTGTGGTGACTAGTTTGCTGGACTCTGGTCATCTGGATTGCTGACCATTGTGCTAATTTCCTCTCTCTATAGGACAGCCTGACGAAAACACCCCTCTATGATTTTCACCAGCACTATGGTGGGAAGATGGTGGCCTTTGCAGGCTGGAGCCTACCTGTGCAGTACACACACAGCCACTTGGAGTCACACCTTCACACACGTCAGCACTGCTCACTCTTTGATGTGTCTCACATGCTGCAGGTAAGGTCTGAGGGAACATGGCTGTCTGCATTTCCACCAGAATCTAGCATGCCTTTTCTGTAACACTAGATATTAGTAAATGTGGTAAAATGTGCCAGGGAACTTTGACTAATTGTAGCTCCCCAGGACATGTTTACCACATATTTTCAGCCATGCAAATACCTTTCAAAATGTGGTGATCCTTATGATCTCTCCCCCTTTCCCACTATGTGGAACTGTTTATAAAAAACTAGTTTTGCATAAACGCTTTAAAAGAATTATAGGGGCAGATCAATGTGAGAGGGTTGAGCCGATTTCCAAGGATTTGCAGAGCTAGAGAAGTGATGGTGGATGCCAACTGGAGCTTTTAGCTTAGGGTTGGAAGCATAAGCTCTCTGGTGTGATACACGCATGCAGAAGCAGGCATTTAATAAAGACAGCCAAGCATTGTTGCATTGTGTCAGACATTTGTAACACTTTTTCTGCTTTTCATGGAAACTCAGAAGGATAAATCTGTGATCTTTTAAGACAGTGCTAGAGTCTTATGATTTAGTGTAGTAACTAGGGATGTGCACACCGAAAATATTTGGATTTCCTGCTTTGGGTTTACCTGAAGCAGGAAAAACGTTAGGAAATCCCCAAAACCCGAAGCAGCAAGCCGTTTTGGATTCGGGTATTTGAATCACTTCGGAATGCTCCCTAAATATTCGGAGCATTCCAAAATGATTCAGGGGGCTGGCCCAAATCCCGCACTTACCCCCCTCCCCTCCAGCCCACTTACCTGGCCCTTTAAAGATCCCTTTAAACTATCAGCTGGCAGGCGGTGGGGGGGATTTCCCCCTGCCGCCTGCCAGCTGATAAAGGGCAGGCGCTACACAGCTGCTCCACCCGGCAGAAGCCTGGCAGTGACTTGACTTTCCTAGTGCTGAGAATGAGGGGAGATTCCCCCCACCTCTCACTGGGAGGGCGAGCACACTGGGCTGTTTCCCCCTGGTGTCAAAGAGATAGGGAAAATCTCCCTGTCTCTTTGACATCAGGGAGAAGCAGCCTGGCAGCGCAGACCTTCCTGGTGCAAAAGGGAGGGGGATTTCCTCCTGTCTCACACCAGGAGGGTGAGCGCTGGGCTGTTTCTCCTGCGCCTGGAGGGGACTCTCAGGCATTTGCCTGCATCCCCGCCACCCCATTCAGCTGCCGCGGATGGGGCTGGAGAGAGTTCCCTGGCCCCGTCTGTGGCGGCTGAAGGGAGCGCCCAGCGGGGACTCGCAGGCATTTGCCTGCATCCCGCCACCCCATTCAGCCGCCACAGACGGGGACGGGGAGTTCCCTGGCCCCTACAGCAGTGCCGGCACTCAGCTGCTCATTGGGGAAGCCCCCAACGAGCAGCTGATTCAAGGGTTTAAATGCCCCTTTCGCTGCTGCTGCGCAGTGGCAGGGAAATGGGCATTTAAACTCCTTGACCCGAAGCTTTCCAAAGCATTACAAATGCTTCAGGAAGCTTTGCTTTGGGACTTCCAAATCAGGTCCAGCATGCTGGCTCCTATTCAGAAATTCTGGAGCATTCCGAATCGGGTCCAATTAGGGCATTTTACCCAAATCAGATTCCTGAAGTGCACACCCCTAGTCAGTAAGACTTTTAAAGTGACTCTGAATATTTATTATGTTGATACATTTTCCTGTCACTAGGAGATGCTGCATGAATTCCTTGGCAATTAATGCAAGTTGGTTCATATTTGTATCATTAGCCAGTGTTGAAGATGCCTTCTAGTCTGAGAGAGCTCTAGAATGTGGCTTGGACCCAGCTATAATTTCTACTGATGGAAGGGATTATCAGTAGTGTGACAATCTTCTTCTCACTTCTGCTACAGCTCAAAATGCCCCTCCCCCAATGCTGATCCTGGAAGATGGGGGCCCCTGGGGACAGTATGAGGGGAGCGGAGGATTAGAGGAGGGCAGCAAGCAGGAAGAACAGGCAAAAGTTACTCCCTTTCCATCAGTGGAAATCCTTCATGGGATCCACCCCGATATTTGTCATTGGCAGTTCTGGTCACATTATTCAATCCAGCTGCACCAAACCATGCAGCTGCTGGCAGGGAAATGGTGCTATGCCCGGCTCTGGAGCCTGTGTCCTGAGCACTACATAACAAATAGACAATATGAATTTATTATCTTTTACAGACTAAAGTGTTTGGAAGAGACCGGGTGAAGTTCCTAGAAAGCCTGGTAGTTGGAGACATTGCAGAGCTGAAGCCCAATCAGGTATCTTGGAGGCTTGTGGGGTAGACACAGATGGGGTCTATTAGACAACGTCCCAGGATTGGATAGGGGTCTCCCAGGTTCAAATTCCTGCTTGACTATATTTTTTTATGGCTTCTTATGGCCTAGTCAGCCATGATGCTGGAAGTTCTGAACGGAGGCCCCAGCACTTAACTTTCTCTGAACAACAGGAACACAGGGACCCAATTCAGATTGGGGCTCTGGGGTGAGAGGAGGAAGATTTAAGCTTCCTCTTTTATACTATTTTTCTGACTTAAAATAGCCACATGGACTTACTACTTGCCCTACTGGGGGAAACATGATATATGCCCCAACAGGGCAAATAGCAGCTCCAGTTTAGGAAAACTGTATGAGGGATGGATTAAATGCCATTCTTTTTGTGCTATGGTCCCATTCCCAATCAAGCCTCTGTACATCTTCTCTTTAAAGCAAAAGAAATGCTGGTAGCTCTGTTCATGGAGCTATGTAAGAGGTAAATAAGGGGTTGAGGAAAACAGTCTTGCTACTGGGTTGGCTGTACTAGTACAGCTGTCTCCAGGATAGATGGTACAGAGGTCTAAGCACAGTAGCCATAAGCAAATTGTTAAAGATTGCAGAATAGCCTTGCTGTTTTTCATTTCTCTTAATAAAACATAGTAAGATTGGTGGCTTTATATAGCTGGGGAGTACAAAATATTTTAGAAATCTTTTAAAAAAAATACAGGCATTGGGTGAGGAGATGCAACAGTCCATGATTAATAAAGTGCCTGCAATTCTTGCAGTTATATTCCACACAATCATCAACACAAGGGATGCAGCAGCAGAACAGGGAGGACAATGACTGCCTTTCTCTGATCCTTTATTATTCTTTATTGTTGATTTTCTACCCAACCCTATAGCCAAATAACTTAGTCTGACTTCTTTTGCCTGTTAAGAGACCAAAAGTCCAGTGGCACCTTAAATACTAGTATTTATTTCAGTTTTACCTTTACCCATTGTTAGTCTTTAAGATACCTCTGGATGTTTATTTTGCTGTAACAAACTAGAATGGCTAACCCTTTGCAATCAACTTAAGAGACCAGTCATCGGAGTCAGGCTGAGTCCAGCTTTATTTCCAGGGCACTCTGTCTCTATTCACGAATGAAAAAGGAGGCATCATAGATGACTTGATTGCAACCAGCACCTCAGAGCAGCACCTTTATGTGGTCTCCAATGCAGGCTGCAGGGACAAAGATTTAGCCCTCATGCAGGTATGTTTCCAGCCATGATCACCACAAGGGAGGAGGCAACACAAAAAACGGATGACAGGTAGGTAGGTACTTCCACTATTCTTGGTGACTTGATCATTCCCTTTTCTGCAGGTGATGTTGGATCCTATCACAGGGAGGATGGTATGGACAAGGGGAGACTGTTCCTAGTGCATCATGATCTTCCAAGTCATCTGTTTCTTCTTGCAGGACAAGGCAAAAGAAATGAGAGCCACTGGTTGTGATGTGGATTTGGAGGTTTCAGACAATGCTTTGCTTGCTCTTCAAGGTAAATTGTCACCTCTGTAACTTGTCATGCTAACCAGAAAACTGGAGGAACACATATATCAAGCCCTTGCCTTGTAAAAGAATGCACTGAACAGCTTCACTGCCCATTGCTCTGCATTTCCCAGGACAAAGCAATGTTGCTGCTTCCTTTCCTAGGCTGGCTTTGTTACTCCTTTCATTCTGTTGCATTTTCTAAGCTCCCCTTAAAAACATCCTGTTGCTTTTGCTTTGTTAGACTCACTTAGGTCCTTCAATGCCAGCTCATGATCAGCTGAACTGACCTTGGGCCTGAAATCAAACATTACAAGCTGGTACTCACTTCCACCCCCTCTCCTACCCTTGGCTTCTAATCAAGACATGTTTGGGCTCAGAGAAGTGAATCATAGAGTTGGAAGGCACCTCAGGATCATCTAGTCCAACCCTCCGCACAATGCCGGAAATTCACAACTACCTCCCCCCACACACACCCCGTCACCCCTGCTCCATGCTCAGAAGATGACATAAATAAAGAAATAAAGCATGTGAAAAAAGCATCATGTTCATTATGTGGTTGAAACATATTCTATAGCTTGAATACTTAGTTCTTCCATCATTGAATTGGGACTTTGTCTTGGGAGAACCTAAAGAACTTACAGGGCTTTCAGCTTGTTATTCTGCTTCCAACTTCTCTTCCTTCCTCTACCAGGTCCTGCCATGGCCCGTGTGCTGCAGGCTGGGGTATCAGACAGTCTGGCTAAGCTGCCCTTTATGAGCAGTGCGGTGATGGGTGTATTTGGAGTGCAAGGCTGCAGGGTCACACGCTGTGGCTACACAGGCGAAGATGGCGTAGAGGTACCACATGGTCAGCTCACCCAAAGTATAAAAGGGGAAAGGGGAACATTACAGGGGAAAGGATGAGGTTTGCTGATGTCAGATTGCAGTGGGGCCTGAGAAATGAACAGTTATTTCAAGCCAGGGAGGGTAAGGCATTAGTACAGAAGGGACTACACCAAAACCATCCGGCTGGGGTGAGGAGTCAGGCATAACATCAGGATGGTCAAGAGGGTGCAAGGTGACTAAGTAACTGCAAGGGAGGTTAAAAAGCCCACTGACCAAAAAACAAATGCATTCCCCTCCCCAGATCTCTGTCCCTGCAAGTCGAGCTGTGGAGCTAGCAGAGCTGCTGCTTAAGGATCAAACTGTGTGGCTGGCAGGACTTGCTGCTCGGGATAGCCTGCGCTTGGAGGCAGGGCTCTGTCTCTATGGGAATGATATTGATGAGAGCACAACTCCTGTGGAGGCCAGTCTGATATGGACTCTTGGTAGGTGTTTGCTGAATCTCTGGATTTATGACTCTTCCCATTCCCCACCTCTTCCTAGTTAATATCAGTCAATCGGGATTTGATCAAGCTTCCCCCCCCCAACCCCAAATCAAGTACTGTATTTACCCAAAAGGAAGACAACCCAAACAGTAAGACTACCCCTCTAAAAAAAAGTCGTTCACAAAAGTTTATTACTGGACCTATCTGTAATTTATATGCAAATTTAAGATGGCCCCCGGTTTTTCTTAATGGCCCATGTGGGAAAAACCTAGTTTTCCTTCCAGGGAAATAGGTACTTCTAAGGTCCAGGGTATGCTGGGCATAGAATACTCAAAAACAATATATTAACAAGGGGAAGGAAGACGTAATAGAGTTCTCCAATAATCTGAGTGGAAGGCTACATAATATTTGCTCACAATTGCAGGCTAATTTGGACCATGATCTGAATGTTAGCATAATTCTTATACTTCTGACTGCTTCCCAGGTAAACGCCGACGTATTACTATGGATTTTCCTGGTGCTCATATCATTTTGTCCCAAATCAAAGAAAAGCCCAAGAGGAAACGTGTAGGAATGGTTTCCACAGGGCCTCCTATCCGTCAACACATGTCAATCCTTGGTCCAGAAGGCAAAATCATTGGTAGGTGGAACAGCAATTCTAAATGATTCCCCCTTCCGCTGTTACTGTGGGTGAGAGTACTTGAAAGTTCAGTGGCACCTTAAAGACTATAACATTTATTTCAGCATGAATAAGTACAACAGGCCCAAGGTCACCCAGTGAGCTTTACCTCCCTACTAGGCTTTCAAGCTTAGGAAAGGTTACACTGGGATCAATTTTGTCTTTGAAGTACCACTGGTATTCTTTCCTATTTCATTGTTTAGAAGTAGCTCCTATTAGACTCTTACTGCAGCACATCCTGGCAGTTCCTACTTACTGCAAATAACTTTTGAAGAATTCTGCTGGATACCAAGAACAGAAACCAGATGCTTGATGGTGCATCCCCTTCACAGCTTATCAAACTACTCAGTCTACAGCTGAAGGCCATTGCCAATGGGCAAAACTAGGGCTATTAAGGGTGGCAAATTCTCCTACTTGTATGCCTCTCATTAATCTGTGTTTCCTTCCTGTACAAGGTGAGGTTACCAGTGGCTGTCCCTCACCCTGCCTGCAGAAGAACATTGCCATGGGCTACGTGGAGAGTGAACACAGCAAACTGAGTACATCCATCACAGTAGAAGTGAGGAAGAAAAGCTGCCCAGCTGTAGTGACCAAGATGCCCTTTGTACCCACCCATTACTACATACTGAAATGAGCAGCTGGTGGCAGAGACTATTTTGTACTCTGTCAAACTGTATAAAAGCAAAGGGCTACTGGCACTTCCACTGGGAATGGGGGTTGCTGAAGTCAATCAGTGCAGAAAGAGGAGCATAGACTAGTCCCAGGGGATTGGTCCTTCAAAGTGAAACGGACATTGCAATAACCTGAGCTGCTCCAGTCCCTTAACAGACCATGCCTAGTTCTGGACCAATTCTTGTAATTTAAACAAATATTAAAAAGCACCCTTATCTACTCTGCTGCTTTCTACTTATTTGAGCTGATCTATACAACTTTCAATAGAGCTGACCGTCTTGTTTATTGTTCCTACTCTTGCAATAAGGAAGAGTAGGCTCATTGGCTTATCCCTTCCATATATTTCAACATATGAGCTAGGTTTTTTTAATCATAAAAACATGTTTTCATCCCATCTGGTACATTTTACAATGTTTTTATTGCCTTGAGTAACAGATGGGAGGTGTCTTCTACGCAGGGGTCATTTCGTAGAAAAAGAATTGCAGGAACTCGTTAGCATAACTCATTAGCATATGCCACACCCCCTGACATCACTGGAAGTGTGTCAGAAGGTAACACCCACCCCTCAAGCCGCTTTCCCCAAAAATCACCAGGTATTTCCTGAAAATAAAGCGGAATGAACTCAAAGCAGCTTACCCTCCTCTGGAGAGCCAGCCCCAGCAGCCCTGCTTGCACGCACGCATGCACTCGCTCACTCACTAGTCACGAATGAATTCAAAGCAGCAGAATGAATTTAAAGCAGCTTACCCTCCTTTGGAGATCCAGGCCCAGTAGCCCGGCTTGCACTCACTCACTCACGAGTCACAAATGAAAAAGCAGCAGAATGAATTTAAAGCACCTTACTCTCCTTCGGAGGGGAGGCAGCGGGGAGGAAAAGGAGTCACATGGGCGGGGCCAAAACCCACGTGACCTCCAGGAACGCTGTTCCGGCACGTTCCCCCTCCCAATGAGCCCTGCTTCTACGGGTGGTAGACATTTCTCACAAAGGGAGACTCGAGTCCAGTGTTTGTTTCTCATGAAAATTTCAGTATGAAACATACATTACTGGTGATAGGCCTTCTAGTCTCAAAGGATGCTGATCTAGAAACAAGCTCTGGGTTATGGGCAGGCCAAGAATGGACCTGTCCCCATTCACTGATCTAAGTGATTTTTCAACTAGTTAGCCTTTCTTCTTTCCAATTATGCATACAAACCATTCCTGTTTGCCTAAGGC
This sequence comes from Eublepharis macularius, assembly GCF_028583425.1. Classification (NCBI taxonomy): domain Eukaryota; kingdom Metazoa; phylum Chordata; class Lepidosauria; order Squamata; family Eublepharidae; genus Eublepharis; species Eublepharis macularius. Next base: position 94,488,909 of record NC_072793.1, on the reverse strand, counting down.
AGACAACTGCTCTCTAAAGGGAAGTCTTGGTCCTGTTCTAGAAACTCTGGCTTGGTGATTCTAGAATTTGGGGCAGGCGGCATTCTGAGCAATTCCTCAGTTTGAGTGAATCCCCTCATTTCTTTCAGATCTAGAAAAATCAGGACTTAAGTTCAGAACCTGAAGGTGCTACTTTGGGGTACGAAATATACAAATTATCTATTAGAAAGTAACTTATGTTTAAGTAACTACATGTCTAAAAGTGTTTACAAGTGCCAACAGTAGCAGTTACTGTAATAAGAAACACATACTTTGCTCTGTCCATTACTTCTTTATAACCTGTACATTTTACACATACCAGGAGGCAGCATCTGGCAGAATGAAGGGATGCTCACGATCACATCAGCAGCTCTAATACAACTTAGCTGCAGAGCAAACCCTACATTACTCCTCTGGGGCATGAGCACCAAGAACTATGCTTTGGAGCGGGAACACTTGTAGAAGCTGGCAAGCTCAAAGCTCTCAGCAGAGGCACACGATGAAAAACTGATTGAGCTAGGGAACCAGGAACTATTTCAAATTTCTTTTACTAGTCCACCACAGCACTCCAAACACAGAGGTGCTTATCAGCCAATACTGGCAAAGGAGGGCTTAATCTATAAGTTGAAGTCTGAGGCTCTCCTGGCCATCAGTGGTGTCCTCATCCTGGAGATTGCTTCCCTTTTGAGGTGAGGCTGTTTCAAGCCAAGAGGAATCCAAGCACAACTGCAGGAAGAAACGTGGGCCCAACCAACCCAATGAGCTTAGCATGACGTTGAAGAGAAGCTGACCTTTAAGGCTGGTTTGCAAAATTATTAGCAGGATAGTAAAAGGAATAATGCAAACAACTTAAATGAGGGGGCGGGGGGACCTGCAGCTTTCCAAACCTGAGTACAGCAACCCTGAGACTCCATGCTCAGTAACTGGATGGACAGGAGCAGTCACAGGTGAGCAATCCTCACAGCACCAGTGCTGGCCAGTAGCCAGGCCACAGGACAGGAGAAAGGGCAAGTATGGCTGCAATTTCCTCAGCACTGCAGAGCAAGGCCTCTAGCCTGGCAGGCATCCTCTATGCTCCTAGAGCAGCAACAGTTTGATTTTGTCAGCTCTGTCATCATTCTCGATGGGTTTTCATCGCTTCATTGCTTGAGCTCTCCCTGAGTAAAATCAAATACAAACATTAGATTAAATCAGAGGCTATGGATAAAAGTCATCCCCCTTTCTCTGGCATTAGATGTCCAAGTTGTTACTGATTCCACCATGTGGAGGGGATCCAAGTCAGCAGAATAAGACACTCACCAACTTGAGAAGTGGGAGGATCCATCTGGGGTTCCTCCATTCTGTCCTCCAGGACCTGGAGGAGAAGAAAACAGTCAGGCAAACATTTTCTCTGAAGCTATTCCACTTCAGGAATAACTACAGTGTTTCTCCCAATGGATTGTAAGAGAAGCATGGAACAGAAAATTTCATTCTGTTCAATGTTACCAAAATTCACCAAATAGGGAAGGGCAACTGCCTCTTGATCTCTCCTGGTTCTTTAAATTAGACTGATAAATAGTATCATAATAGGCTCTTCTGACAGAAAAGCTTGGCAACTATCAAGAAGCTACTGGGTCAGATGAAGATTTCTTCCTAATATGAGTTCTGCAGTTCCTTATACCGCTCCGCCTGGGCAGTGGGCACAAGTACAATCTCTTTGACCATTCCAATTTGTCAAAAGAGTGATGCATTATAACAAATCAGTATAACCAAGCAGGCAATGCTTGTGCTGAAGATGGGACATGAGGCAGCAAAGAATACCCAAAAGCTAGGAAATGACTGTAATAACCTAAGTACTCATGGACCCTTTGGAAAATATTTCATATATACATCCTTAGTCCCAACAATAACAGGATGTTTCATGTAGAAAACAATGTAACTGAAATAAAATTAATGCCATATATATTCTTGATCAGATGAACACGCTACTGATATGTGGTTGACAAAAATGGAGAGTTGGGATAGGGTATTCCCACACAAACCAGTTTAAAACAATTAAAAGTATCAACAAATGCCAGAAACTCCCAGTTGAAATCAAATAATATAGTTGAATTGTGTATAACTGCTTAATAAATATGAGTGGGGGGAAATCAATATTTATAGGGTTTGAGACAAATCATGTTGAGAACTCCAGTATGGAGTATGTTCCTATGGAGTATGTTCCTATGGTAACATCAAGGCTTGACTATTGTAATGCTCTATACATTGGCCTCCCATCAAAGTTAACTAGGAGGCTCCAATTAGTGCAAAATGCTACATCTCGACTGTTATCAGGAGCGAGCAGGAGCATGAACATCACTCCCATCCTACAGTCGCTCCACTGGCTACCCATCATTTACGGTGTTCAGTTCAAGGTATTAGTTGTTACATACAAAGTTCTTCACGGCTTTGGTCCAGCATACCTACGGGACTGCCTCCCTCCCTATGTTCTTCCACAGCAGCTTTGCTCATCTGAACAGGGTCTCCTGCAGGTGCCAGGCTGCACACAGGTGAAGTCAGCAGCAGCCCATACAAGGGCTTTCTCTGTGGTGGCTCCTATCCTGTGGAATGACCTGCCTGAGGAAGTCAGAAGAGCCCCCACTCTCCTGACTTTCTGTAAATGATGCAAAACTGAACTATTCAAAAAGGCCTTTACTCAAATGGGAGGGCTGTATTGTAGGGATGGGGTCTCAGATGCTTCACTAACGAGTTGGGGATCATAGACTTCATCACTATTTTTGCCTTATATATTATCTGCTGCTTTAAATATGTACTCCTATGTACAACCAGCGCTCCATGTTGTCTAATGTTCGTCCTAGAATTGATTATGTTTTGCTCCAGTATTTTTCCTACTCTGTCTTGGATCCTTGCTAATGCTATGTCTTTTAAACTTGTATCTGTTTACCTTATCGTATTGCATTGAAATGTACTTGATTCTGATTGTATTAACCTCATACTGTGTAATCCGCCTTGAGTCTCAGTGAGAAAGGCGGACTATAAATGATGTAAATAAAATAAATAACTAAATAAATAATATTGCAGGAAAGGGAACCAACCCATTAAGAAGTTAGATGGACTAGTCTGCCCAGCTTAATTCAGTGGATAATTTTTTCCATCAATATGATCTGCCAGATTCTGTCAGGACACTGGTTTTTCTAGACTTGGGCTTCTGTTTTCTAGTTTCTAGCTACGTTCTTTAGTGTTTAGCACTCTTTATGAATGGCATGTTGTGCCATTAGTAACATTAAGCAGATATGCTTAAAAACCAGGGCTCAACCCTCCTACTAAACTGAAACTTTAGACAGCATCTATTGCAGCAGCATGTATCTCTGCACTCCCCACCCCCGCCCCAGCATCGACAAGTTCCTCCAGTATGTCTCATTCTGTTGGGGTAAGATGCTAGTAGACCAGAATTTTAAGGATACCATCATGTCTAGTTAGGCCCATAGTCAGTGCTGGCCTCATTAGAAAGTAGATTCTTGGTTCATGCTAAAGTTAACCAATTTGCATTTTAAGGACTCTGTCCTCGGACACTATTCCAGCAAGGTTGAATAATCTTTCCAATTCTGAGGCAAGAGCATCAAATATCCCAGTGTTCAGGAAATTAGGTATCCACGTTTAACAGGTCCAGATCTCTTTGTCTCATTTGGATTCTGGTATCTCTTTTGTATGGTACACAGTTCATGCATAAAACAGATTGGTGTAGCGGTTAAGAGCAGCAGGACTCTAATCTGGAAAACCAGGTTTGATTCCCCGTTCCTCCACTTGAAGCCAGTTGGATGACTTTGGGTCAGTCACAGCTCTTCTAGAGCTCTCTCAGCTCCACCTACCTCACAGGGTAATTGTTGTGGAAATAATAACATACTTTGTAAACTGCTCTGAATGGGTATTAAGTTATCGTGAAGGATCGTATATAAATTGAATGTTATTGTTATTATATTACTGGGTGGGGTGCCCTATGGTTTAGTGGCAGAGTACATACTTTGTCTGGCTTCAGAAGGGTTCAATACCCAATATATTCAGTTAAAGGATCCCAAGTAAATGATAACATGAAAAAGGACTATGTGAAGGAGGGTTTGGGCAAGCATCAAGTTTCCAAAACTAGTTTTACCTACACACAAGGGACCCAAGGCCATTCCATGAGCTTCACGGTGTGGGGGGTCAGGTCTCCCCAATTGTAGTCTGACAGTATAAAATACTCCAACAGTGCCCTCCTATGCAGTATTCCAGTCTAGATTGTCCTACAAATTAGCTCTCTTTAAAGCTGTTTTGCTCTAAGAAGATGTTTACTGGCAATGCCACTCTAAAAACAGCTGCCATCATAACACCCATCTTGTCGGGTACCCTGCTACTGTGGCTGTCTGGACAAGGGAAGCCTAGGGAGTGGGGAACGATTCTGCATCATGTCGACTGTGCAGCCTAAGACTGAGACATCAAAGTCTCAAAGTCAACAGGGTCTGACAACAAAGTGTACAGCCCAAGGAAGCAACTAATTTTATGGGAAGTCTACTTTACAGAAATGATGAGGAACCACCCACCCGCATCCTCCAAACTGGGTCACTACCAAAGCCATAGGGCAGCCTTCACAGGTAAGCCTATTGCTCCAGCCTCCTGCCCTTTTGGCCAACCAATACTCTCTATGAGGCCAAGGTTTGCTTGGGGACTCAGCCACTGATTTCTAGCAAAATACAGGCTATAAAAGTCCTGCTAGAAAACAAAGGCCGAGGGCTGCAGGCGCAGAGAGGGGTCAATGGCTGGGACTGAGACTGCTGGGAGGGGAAGATGCAGGCGACTGAGGGACAGAGGCAGGAAAGGCAATGCAGCGATGCTAGCGGCGAGGCAGAAGTAACGCAGAGGCCTACCTTGCCGGTAGTAGAGGCCGGTGACCGTGTTCCCGTAAACTCGCCAGGCCACCTGGATGCCCAGCAAGCTCACCAACAGCCAGAGCAGGAGCAGCTGGAAGAGGGCGGCCCGCAAGTCCTGGGCCTCCCAGTCCGACATGAACTCTTGCCCAAGCCAGGCCAGCGCCCGCAGCGCCCGCGACGGAGCCTCCCACTCCTCAGCCGCAGCCGCCATCCCCCCAGTTCAGCACCTGCGCAAGGGCAGGACGGCGCGCAGCCCGGCGCGGCTTGCCGCCCAGGAACTCCTGCTGCGTAAACAGGCCTCCAGAAAGCAGGCAGTCGGGCCGCATTGCGCCTGCGCCCGAAGAAGCACGGCCCCGCCCTGCAGCCCTGGTTGGTGGTTGTTTCGACGCCCCTCTTTCGCCCCAAAGTTCCTGGGGCAACGAATGGCCTGTGAAGCCTGGAGCCGCTTGCTTCCCCTTGCCGCCGGATCCTCGAGTCAAGGCGCATACGATTTACTTGCACCGCCTGCCCAAGACCGCCAGTGCGATTGGAAGCGTGTCTTGTCGTTTGCGAACCCAGTTAAAATGTGAACATTCATTTTTCTGTTCCAGAAAAGAGCAAGACTATAAGACTAACAACATTTGTGGTAGGGTAGCTTTCGTGAGTGAAGTTATCCGTGACTCACAAAAGCTCATACTCCACCACAAATGTTGTTAGTCTTATAGGTGCTACTGGACACTTGCTGTTTACTGCTGCTACGGACAGACTAACACGGCTACCCATCTTGATCTACATTCATTTTTCTGAACATTTTTGACAACGTCCAAAGGGCGGGGTAGTACCTATACCCTTTCGAGCTTTTTGAGGGGGGGGGCACCCGCAGCAACCTCTAGGAACCGTTAGTCTCTGGGCTGGGCAAGTGGAACACAAATCTAAGTAAAAATAGTTGCGTTAAAAAGGGAAATAGTTAACAGAAAACCCCCACCCCTGGTCTCTCAGCAAGTCTGTACTTAAAATTATATCCTATGGTGAGGATTTTGGAGCGGAGATGCTGAAAATGGGTTTTTGCGTTTACTTGGCACCTTGAAATGCTATCCAAAAGAAAGCTGTAGAAGTCGTTTGGCCACAGTTTGTGACAGAACAAATTAATAATAAACGCGCGTAGTGTGAATAATGCTCCTTGCGCGGAGCTCTCAAAGGCGACTGCTTTTACACACAGCTCCGAAAAGGAGCCGAGCGCCTCCTCCGTCCCGGAAAGCTCTTCGCTTTCGTTTTCGCTCTCGCTCATCCACTTTAGGGAAAGGAAAACCAAACGTTTTCTAGGATCGGAGCGGATCCTTAGCAGTGTTCTTAGCGTCGGATGTGCGTGTCGGATAGAACTGATACCGGAGGCAGCTTTCAGTTCAGGTAATATTTTAAAATTCTCCCAGTAGGAAAGAGTAAGGAAAATCACACGTCTGCCTTCAAACAAACCCTGTGACTGATGATTTGTAGTGCTGTGTTTCTGTGGGCAATGATGCCCATCCATAAGTGGAATTCAGATGCTAGTATAGGTGCAGGGCCCTACACTTGCTTGGCTGCTGGCCGATCTATTGGCTTTCTTGGGGTTATCTTCTTGTTGTCTAGACAGATGTGTGTTAGGCTAAGGTGTGAATTGAAGATATATAATGGATTCGTTCAATGCTCAGCAGGTGCATGAATAAAAGACCACAAGTAGCTCTTCTCTGTTTGCAAACATTCCTTTTAGATAAGAGATTCCCAGCAAAATCAAAAACATGGCATGATGTCACTCATTCTGATATGCTGATCTTCAGCTGACAGTTTGGGACCCAATCCCAAGGTGATTCAGTTCAGTAGTACAACTGCCATTTACATTTTTCTTTTAAAACTTTTTTTTAAAGAGAGGGCAAAAGAAAGAAGAGAGAGAAACAGAAAGATGTACATGTACAGACAAAATGAAAAGAGGGTTAAAGATAAGTTCTGAATGTGGAAAAGTTGGAAAACGCTGTAAGGTTGCATATTTATTTGCAAATGCCTGTTGAAAGTATTAGGGCTTATTTCAAAGTCAGCATTCATTGCAGCAACATCTCTTTGACCTTCTTTGATTCTCATTTTTAATACACTGGATTCAGTTACTTGTGATTCGAGGAATACTCAAGGGAATTGAGTGAATTCATGATTCCAAATGATGTTCAGGAGGGCCAATGAGGAACCTCAATCCTGGAAAACGAAGTTACTATGTCAGACTGACTAGGTAACAGAACAGCAGCAGCCTACTCTCCATATGGAGGTCATGTGTAGTGTGAATAAGTAAAACTTTTGCGCTACCCGAAGGGTGTATGGACAAGAGGTAACTGAGTATATTTGCAAATGGGGTATGAGAAAAAAATCAAGAGTCTATCAGCTAGGCTTTGCTTTGGAATCCTTGGAGCTTAACTGGAACATGGCCTCATAAATCCTTAGCAGAGAGAAGGGGAGGAGTTTACTTGGAGGAACTGACGCTTCCCTTTCTGTCTGATAGGCAGGAGCAAAATGAGTGCCTCGGAGAACCGTCCAAAGATTGACGAAGGACTGTACTCGCGCCAACTGTGAGTTTTGTGGTAATTAATATGCAGGCGGGAGGAATGCTGGATGAAGAAAAAGGGGGAGTTGACTGGATGGGCCAATAGTGTTATAGTTCTAGGAGCCAGGGCAAAAGGGTTCAGAACAGGCAGATACTAACTTCTTTTGGAGGAAGGCTGAGAGAAGGGCAACTCTGTTCAAAGCCCTGGTGCTGATGGTGCAGTCACAGTGATGTGGTGCTGGTGCTGCTTGTTGGCATCATATGACCATTCCCAAGACGGGAAATAAGGGACAAGTGTTACAGTGTAAGGGAGCATCATGTGTTCACATACAGAGTTCTAAAAGGCATTAGGGGAAGTGCAGCCAGCCCTTTACCCTAGGGAGGTTTGTGGCACAAGTGGTAGAAGCCTACAGTGTGGCGCAGTCAAAAGAGAGGACAGTCAATCCAGCCTCCGCATTTCTGCACTCCCATAGCTCATCTATGGCTGGGGTGGTGGGCTGCTGACTTAGTCACATCCTAAGTTGCATTAGTGCTTTGGAGCAGGCTGATGGTTTCGTACCTTGCACGCATGCATCCCTATGGGATTGATCTGAGCTATTCCAGGGTATGGTATAAAATTGATGGTATAACATAGCATATTCTGGGACTGGAGAGGTTTAGGAAGCTGGCTAAGTCCCACTTCATCTATGGCACACCCCTGATGCTACCTAGTTCTATGCTGGCATAGTGGTCACACTGGTATGGCATTGATGTGATGCTGGTGGGACTGGCTACAGGCTATCTTCAAGACTGGCTGCCATAGGGCTGGGTTACCATCATAAGCCCATTCAAGCTATAGCTTAGGTTTGTGCTGGGTGACAGCTAAGGATGAGAGTAAGAGGTATGTTGGGATCTAATATGGCAAACCACCCTGTAACAAAAAGTTTGCCAAGAAAACGTCATGATGCGATGTCCCCCTATGGGTCAGTAATGACTCGGTGCTTGCACAGGGGACTACCTTTACTTTTAACATGGTGTGAGGGCAGGAAAAAATGTTTGGCAAGGAACTCATCAGGAATAGGTGGGGGCAAAGTTTGAAGAAAGCATGCAAGGAAGTCAATTATACTCACAGTGTATATTCTCACCAACTTACAAATTCAGGTTCTGCGTATGTGTCTTTTTCTAGCTATGTACTGGGCTATGAGGCCATGCAGAAGATGGCTACAGCTGCTGTGCTGGTCTCTGGAATGAAGGGGCTGGGTGTGGAGATTGCCAAAAACATCATTCTTGCAGGAGTAAAATCTGTCACTGTCCATGACCAGCATGATGCTCAGTGGAGTGACCTCTCCTCACAGGTATGCTTGCGGGAGCACCAGTGCAAGGCATCTGGCACAGCCCTGGTCTTTTATCGGCACTATACACATATCCAGATGGGGGCAGTAAGAGCTCTCATATTTTTCCTCCCCAAGACTATATGGATACCATTCCTTCCTTCTACTTCCTTAATGTATCGTTAAGTATAATATACATTTTTAGTTTTTTTCTTTTTAAAGTCCTTAATCTATGCCAAGAAAGGCTGCATTCTGTTAAGTTGTACAAATTATACTTCAGGCACATTTCATGTTCCAAGATCTTCAGTTAAGTCATAAGTCATCTGAACTCTTGATTGGCCCTACTGCTACAGCTGGACAACAGTTACTAATAACCACTCATCGTTTAACTGCTTTCATGAGCCATGATGTAATCTATGCATGAAATGCAAATGAGGTTGCACAGTCTGGGAAGTCTGATGAGTCAGTTTGTACTGTTATGAAAAGTAGTCCGAACAGCAACGTGAATGCTCTGAACACCACCGCCAGGTCACCTCATGAGCAACAAAAAAACACACACACAAAGGTGCAGAAAGTGAGTGAAATCACTGCCTCTTCTGCAGTGCAGCACATATCCATGCCCCTTCAAAACTGCCACGTAACAACAACAACATTCGATTTATATGCCACCCTTCAGGACAACTTAATGCCCAGAGCCAGGGCTTTTTTTCAGGGGGAACGGAGTTCCGGAACCTCTTGAAAATGGTCACATGGCTGGTGGCCCCGCCCCCTGATCTCCAGACAGAGGGGAGTTTAGATGGCCCTCAGCGGCACGGAGGGCAAGCTAAACTCCCCTCTGTCTGGAGATCAGGGGGCGGGGCCACCAGCCATGTGACCATTTTCTCTGAGGGCAACCCACTGAGTTCCACCACCTCTTTTCCCAGAAAAAAAGCCCTGCCCAGAGCGGTTTACAAAATGTGTTATATCTCCCACTAGCTTAACTGACAATTCAGGAGTTGCTTTGTCTTTATAAAGGAAGGTAATCGTTCAGAACTTCACAGGGTTTTTTGCAGGGGAGGGGAAGCAATCCTATTGGGCCCTGAATTTTCATAATGGGTCACCTTAAAGCTCATAACCTGATACCCTCATTTTCAACATTGCCTTGTATATAGAGTGCACTAATTGGAATATCGTCTTTGCAACACCGGGGTAGGAACATCTGTACTCTGCTAGGATGATTCCCTCTCCCCCACCCCCCAGTAAAAATGAATTCTGTCATCTAGATAAATTAATACACTTTCATATAAATAAAAAACTATGCAATGGTACTACGCATATTTCTGCTTAGTCTCCCTATGGGAAAAGTAAAGCCTAAAATTCAGCAGTGCAGTCCCAAGTAGAGTTACACCTTTCTGAGCTCATTTACTTCAGTTCATTTAGAAGGAAGTAACTTTGCTTAGGATTGTACTGCAAATCACTGAAGTCCTGTCTCTTAATCATTCCCAAGTTCCATTTTGACTCCTGAGATTTCTTTAGGCGCTGCACTGTACACTTATTATCAAGCCTATCTTTTCAGTCATAAGGGACAGAAACTTTTAAAAAAGTAAATGAACGCTGATATGTTCAAGATGCTGATTACTACTAATCCCACACTTGTATGGTGCGATCACAGAACGTAAGTAAAACCAATTTTGCTGATTCAGCAATTGGCAACCCTATTTTTTGATGGTGCATGAAGTCCAGGAATGGAGCTGTCAGTCAGATCCTCCTCAGGCAAGGTATTGAATCTGGGAAGAGGACAGGCAACAAAACAGTAAATTCTCTGTTTTCCTTAAAATTGAAAATTGTGTCTGGCATGCCTATAACAACACCAAAGTCCCCCCCCAATTCCTAACATTGCTGTCTCTCCAGTTCTACCTAACAGAGAAGGACGTGGGACAGAATCGAGCTGTGGTTTCGCAGCACCATCTTGCAGAACTGAACAGTTATGTTCCTGTGCTAGCCTATACTGAAGGGCTGTCTGAGAGCTTCTTGTCTGACTTCCAGGTAGGGACAGAGCTGTTTGTGTCATGCCATACGTCATCCTACAGCAGGAGAGAAGAAGCAGTTTTGGTGATGCTTCTGGAGGGAATCCCAGTAGCATGTGTCCTACCACTGCACCAAGCAAGGTTTGAAGCCTTCCTCCAGCCTGAAGAGCCTTTGGATGAAGAGCCACTTAAGTTAGAGGAGGGCTCCTAAGGCTGCAGGACCTCCTCCAGCCTAAGTTTGGCTGTGCATAAGTTTCTGGTGTTTACACAGGACTTCATCCAAACCCAGTGAGGGAGCTTCTGCTTCTTGCACTGCAGTTGCAATTAAGCCATGCCCAAGGGTTTCTGATAGTGGCACTTCAGGGGTGAGTTATTCTTTACAGCTAGTAACTATTTTGTTCCAAAACTACACCCCAAAATGCTTGGTCAAGATCAGTCTATTCCTCTCACATGGCAGTGGTGGGCTGGACTAGCTGTGTTATACTGTGTGGTATCAGGGCTGATTCTCCACCCAAGCCACCCAAGCAACTGCTTGAGGCAGCACAGTGAGGAGAATGCAGATGTGCTGCAGGGGCTCAGCTTTCTTGTGGCTGCTGGTGGTGTGGGAAGAGGCAGGGGGTGTGCCCTGTGCTTGTCATCACCTCCTAGATCTGTTTCACTGGAGGCTGGGTCCAAGCCAGACCAATGCTGCAAGGACTCAGCTTGCTCCCAGTCACCAACAGCACAGGAGGAAGGGATGGCCATGACTTGCTTTGTCTGTTACTGGATGTAGACACACTTTTTGAGAAGTGCCTCTGCTGTGCTGTTCCCTATGCACTTCTGCAGGCAGATGACATTTACATCCAGCCCGGTCCTATCCAGCACTAAACTATAACTTTCTCTGCAGGTTGTGGTCCTGACGAACTCACCCTTGGAGGAGCAGCTGCAAATCAGTGATTTTTGCCATGCCAACAACATTTGCTTTGTCCTTGCTGACACAAAGGGCCTGGCTGGGTATGTGCTGAGTGAATGCTGTTCTCTGCCAAGATGGGAGTGTTGTAGTAGTGGGTGCAGCAATACCCCAATAGAGAGAAATCCTCACATAGACTTCCAGTATGGTTCGGGTTGCCAACTCTGGGTTAGCAAATTCCTGAAGATTTGGGGTAGAGCCTGTGGAAGGTGGGGTTTAGGGAGAGGGAGGGACATCAGTGGGGTTTGATGCTATAGAGCCCACCCTCCAAAGCAGCTATTTCCTGCAGCAGAACTGATCTCTGTAGTCTGGAGATTAGTTGTCATTCCAGGAGATCTCCAGCCCCCTCACCTGGAGGTTGACAGGAGGTGGAGGGGCACCTTAATTGTGGTGCAGTAATAGAGAGCACCCATATAGGAAAACAGTATATTCTTTTTTGCCTTTCCTCCAAACTCTAGGCAGCTCTTCTGTGATTTTGGAGAACACTTTGTGGTATATGATGCTTCTGAAGATGAACCTGTCTCTGCTGTCATTCAGCACATAACCCAGGTAGTTAAGTTCTGCTAACTTTGCCTAGTGCATTTTGCTGTCCCTTTATTTCCTGGATCCTCTCTATATATTTCCATGGGACCATAAGCTTTTGATTCAAGAGAGTAGTCACTTTTCCTTATATGTTCTCTTCAAAGGGTAATCCTGGCATGCTGACAGTGGCCTGTGAGGATGAGCAGGGGCAAGGTCACCAGTTTGAGGATGGTGACTGGGTGACATTCAAAGAGGTTGAAGGGATGACTGAACTTAACAATCTTGAGCCCCGCTCAATCCATGTAACTGGTAACATGACTTCTGCTTCCTTCTCCACATGTTTGTATGGTCAGTTTGTGTCAACTCACAGAGAGTGGGAAGAGGGGAATAGGACTATAATAGGAAGGAAAGGTTTATGAGGGAAGACTTAGACAGAAAAGTGGTGGGGTGCTATGTGTGGATAAGGCTGCATCATTACTCTCATATCAAGATTTCAACACACAGTTCATATGTTTGGTAGATCACAATGCCTTCAGACAAAAGAAAGATGCCTGTGTTGTGTAGGATACATTAGTAGCAAAAGGGTTGTTTACTTTTATTTTACTCCAGTCATATTGACCTACTTAGAAAACATGGAGTCCTATTTGTGCTCTTTGTCTAGGACAGTACAGCTTGGAAATTGGAGACACATTTTCTTTTTCTCCTTATAAAAGTGGTGGGATCATCACCCAAGTCAAGAAACCTCAACAGCCCTCCTTTGTATGTACTAATTTCAGAACTTGAGGGATTTCAGAGGGGAGGGAAACAAGGCTACCCCTTTCACATTCAGGCCTTCACACAAGGTCTGATGGGGCCTCAGTAATCTTATCACCCTGACAGAGCTTTTTGGCTGAAGGATTCACCTGAGGCCTAAAACTCCACCAGGAAATACCAATTGGAACTATATTCTAGAGTGTGGCCCAGGTTCTCTGAGGACCCCTTACAGAAAACTGAACAAAGGAGAGAGTTTTTGAGGTTGCTGCCTTATAGGAAAGTGCATGAATTATTCATTTATCTCTGTATTGCCAGGACTCCTTGCGTGTTTCCATGACCAGTCCCAAGATCAAGACGCCTGATGCAGGGAAAGTGTCTCGGTATCACACTCTTCACATGGCTTTCTGGGCACTTCATTTATTCCAGAGCAAAATGAAGAGACTGCCTAGACCTAGGGATCAGGTAAGACCCTCTAGACTTTATCTTTCCCTCTCAGGCAGTTCATGCTCTTCTTCCAGTATGCTTCATTTTCCTAAACCCTGAGGTTTAGAGAATGTTGGCTTCCTTCTGCAGATTATGTCGTTACCTTGTCTCCAAGTAACCATTATGGTTATCCTCAGCAAGGCATCTTGCCCAGCCTCATCCATCATTATTTCTTGGCAGGCAGATGCAGAGGAGATGGTGAAGCTAGCACAGAGCCTAGCTGTGGGCCCAGAGCCACTGGTTGAGCATCTGGTACAGACATTTGCATATGGATGTTCTGGTGACCTGAGTCCTATCAGTGCCTTCATTGGAGCTGTAGCTGCTCAAGAAGTGCTGAAGGTGAGTGGGGGAAGTATGTGAAGAAACTTTACAGGCATATTTTTATTATGTTTGGAGGATATTTCCCATGATGCATCTGGGCACTAAGAAGTACCACAGGGATGGAAGTGGAATACGAAAAGGCCCCAATCCTCTATCAATATCACTGATTATGGATACTGCATTTGGTAGCTGAAGTTGTTGCTGATGTACAGGCCACTAATCCTTTTCATGTAGGCTGTCTGGGCCACAGATTGCAGCATCAGAAGAGGCCAGTGAGACCTTCTTCCCCGGGAAGAAGATAGCAATACATTAAACTGGTTCTTAAGTAACAAACAGGCCCAAACTGCCTGAGGACAGCAATTATAACTGAGTCAACAAAACATCTCTCAGGGGAGCCCAGAAAAGGCAGCTTTGTTTCCTACTTTGAAAGGCAGGTGTCCCATCTCCATGACCCACTTGCCTCTGTATCACCATTAAAGTTCAAGTTGCTGCCTGTCCTTTTTGAACCAATCAAACTGGTTTTGTTTTGGAATTACCAGACGAGGTTGTCAAATGTCAACTGATTATTTAAAACAAACAAAACTAAGCAACCAGGTTCACAATTAGACAGATTTAAACAAATACAGACATGGAGCAATTCACTTTCAGTTTTGCAAAGGCTACTTCTTCAGATTTTTGTACATATGGAACTTAAAAACTAAGATTAATTTTAGTGGCCAAACTATGATGTGTGGTATAATTCCCAGAAACATATGGAACTTGGCCAGGCTCATGTATAAGAGTCAAACTACAAAATACAGTTTCTTTCAAGGTAGGCCTGGTTTCCCCAGACCCAATTTGCTTTCCTTGCAGCTGCACAGCAGCTGTAGGGAATGGCTTGTTAACAGTCTGTGGGAGTCTGATTTGTCATGGGGCTGCAGCATGGGGGGATGAAACTCCTGCCTTCCTCCTGCGCAATATTTCCTGAGCTGAAACACCCCTGGGGAAATAACTCTTGTTAGACTTTGTCTTATGTAGTTTGGCCCTAAGGCATGCCTCAAATTGTTCCTCCATTATCAGCATGTGTACCTCAGAGTATCTTCAGGCATTCTCTGGAGTGTTTTGTGGATGGAAGTTTTTCTTCACGTTTGTCTCCAAACTGGAGCACTTTCTTTGGAACATTGACACTGTGTCATGTTTTAATTGTACTTAGATCATTCTTTTCTTGTCCTCAGTATACTCCTTTCCAAATCAGTTTTGTAACAATCTTTTTGAGAAGAGTTTATCACAGCATCTGGATGGGAAGTGTGCATTTTCACCATTGCATTGGCACCATTTTCCTTCTGCCAGCCCTTCGCAGACAAAATTTTCTTTTCCTTTTTGAGGCTCTTTTAAAAAAAAAGGTAAATGCTATAGCGATATCATGCTATTTTACTACAAAAGGAAAAAGCCCTCCAGAAGCATGAAATGGGAAAAATGCAGACAAAATTAATACAATATGGAGAATCTCCCCTGTATGGATGCAGCTTCCCCCCTGCCCCCCCGCATATGAGTGGAGTTTTTTTGCTTCTGTTTTGTAGAATGGCCACTAGATGGCACCTCAAGCTTTAGGACAGTTTTAAAGACTAATTTGTCTGATTTTTGAAGACAGGCTCGTCCCACGATCAGTTCTGTCAGCAAGCAGGACCCTCACCCAGCAGGCGTTATCAAAAGAAGGACCCCCTCAAGGGCACTCTTCTTGTTAGCGCTTGCCTGTTTGTGTCAGTGGGTGTTCTAGTGCCACATGCAGGAGAGGTCTGTTATCATTTGATCTTAAAGTTTGAGTGCTTTATGGTGAAGAGTGGAATGATTGCATTATTATGGGCCTATTTTCTCTCTCTTTTGTATGAATGGGATTGAATGTCCTGGTCTTCACATTTTGTTCCCTCACATGCCTCCTGCTGTCCAAGAGCATAGCTCAGGTCCATTAAGTGTAATTACACAGCATGAAAGCTACTATAGCACGGTGCCTAAAGCGCTTTTCTTTCATTACGATCAACTGTGAGTAAAGGGAGATTGCACATAGCGCAATACTCTTGATACATGTGGTTTATATGACTGGTGAACAGGCAATGCTTGCATTTCATAGCCTTGGTGTGTGCAAACAGATACCCTAAAAACTGGGTTTTCTGAACATTTAAACCAAAACAGAAAAATACCCATCTTACCCTGTTCATACAATATAGCAATGGCTTGCACACAGGTGATTGTAATGACTGAAAGGGGCTTCAGAAATTGACAGTGCAATCCTAAATCCCTGGTTCACATTTGCTCCAACCATTAAACTGATAGAGGTCTTTAGGCAAGACACCACTAGATCTCAGCCACAGTCCCTTAATCTGTAGCATGGGAGTGACAATACTAACCTTAGAGGTTACTGAAGTACTGTATGTGAACACTCTTAACACATTTGTGTATCTGACGAGCATTTTTAAACACTTTAACACATTTGTATATTCCTCAAGTGTTAACCCAGCGGCATTGCCACTGAAGATCCCCAAAAGGGGGCATAACTGGTGAATCTCTTGTGGCTCAGGTTAGGCAAGATCTCAGCTGTTTTCCAGAGTGGAATATCAGATTCTCGGGGGTTGTTAAAGGCCAGAATGGCAGGATGGATGGATTTCCAGCTCTTCTGTAGCACCCCAAGCCTAGCTGAGAACAGGCTAAATCTGTAACAGTATGGAAATGAGAGGCCTCTTAGCTAGCAGGGTGACGTACTGTGCAGGATCTGATGGTAAACAGAATAGAGGATGGATTGGCTTAGCAGTGTTCTTCTTCTTCTTAACTTTACCAGATGTCAGTGTGGGAAGGTTAACTTTGCCTTGCAACATCCTGTCTCTTGTTCCCAGGCTTCTCAGAAAGAGTTGGCTCCAGCTGCTTTTTTCCCGCCAGTCCAGTCTTTCCTCTTCTTTCCTACCAATCCTAACTGCATTGACCTCTGAGCTCAAGCCTGAAGCCCATATAACATTTTATTTTATATATTTTTTTATCTCCTTAGTCTTGACTTTCTGCTTGACTTTCTGTTTCAGTCAGCTCATTTATATAACAAAGGTACAAGTGGGAAACTCCTTCCCTTAGTTATAATCAGGAATCTGAGTATTCAGAACCATGAGAAGTTCATTTTTCATGGGATGATCTCAAAGCACAGGGGAGCATGAACTAGCCAGGTAACCAGTTGCATCCAACACCTGGGGATTATAATTTCTGCTCTGCTTTTCACTTGTATGCATTTTCTGGCCTCAGTTAAAAAGTTGGGGATCTCAATAGAGTTCCATGACAAATGGATGGCCAACTGGAGATGTGAAGAGTGATAAGAGTTTTACCATTCTTTTTCTTCTGTGGCAGGGCACTTGTGCCTTTTAACTGGCATATATCAGGCAGGAAATGAAAAACATAGCCCATCCTGGCATGAAGATGAAGGTATATGGAAGCTTTTCCTATTGAATTTCTGCCAGTTATATATTTGTTATAGACACAAGAGCTCTCTTAAGGAACAAAGGTGGCAAGATTTATGGTATGATTGTTCTTGGGACTTCTGGAACCCTTGAGAGAAATAGCTCCTCCCAACCAACCAACAAATAAACTACAGTTCCTTCGGAAGAATGGCTGTGTGAAATTTCCCCCCTCCCTTCTGCCTACAGGCGGCCTCTGGAAAATTCACTCCTCTCAACCAGTGGCTGTACTTTGATGCCTATGAATGCCTACCCGAGGAGGACCGTACTGCGTTGCTGACTGAGGAAGACTGTGCTCCAGTGAGGGATACATTCTTCTGTTTGTACTTTTCCATCACAGTATCTCTGGTTGGATGGGATCAGAGCTCTGTTTTTTATATATATATATATATATATATATATATATATATATATATATATATATATATATATATATTCATGCCCCCCTCCTTTATGTCAAGGGTTCTGGCAATGTACATGTTCCCATTCCCCCACCTCTGCCTTTCATTTGTCAAAGAGAGTTGGAGCCCCAAGCTGACAAGATGTGGACAGCCACATCTGTAGCTAATGTGCCTTCCCCATTCTCACAACAAGCTAATGTTGACATCAAAAGAAGCATACAAGTAAATAAGGAACCATAAAAGCCATAGCCACAAGTGGGCCTTTGAGTTATACCAGCCATCTTTTCTTAATTAAATCCATACGTTACATACTTTTAAATATATCAGACTGTGAATGAAACCTCGCATGTTGCCCAGCACAGGTCAAAGTACTGGTGCTTATCGTTGACAGCCCTAAATGGCTTGGGGTTGAGGTACCTGGACCATCTTCTCCTGAGTCCCATACAGTCCTTCCCACCAACTTAAGACCAAGCCCTGCTGTCAGTGTTCTCATCCACAGAAATGAGGCAAGTGATGAATAGGGATGAGGCTTTCTCAGTGCTTATGGAATGTCCTCCCCACTGAGGGACTCTTTACATATGTGCCAAACACATGTTTGATTGGGGAAACCCCAGTTCAGTGCACCTTAAACGTGTGATTGGCTCCTGTGCATGTGCGGAGACAGAGCAGCTTCTTTCTCTCCCTTCTACCACATGCACTTCAAGGAGTAGAGAAGGGCTGTTGGGGAGGGCTGTTTGTCTTAAGGCTAGTTCCATATGCTTTAAGACATACGGCTTTCCCTCCAGGGCCCTTCTCTGCTAGTTAAAGTGCACAGGCTAGAAAGGAGGAAATGAAGAAGCTCCTCCTGCTTCTGTGTATGCATGCCCTTTCCCCTTCGGGTCACACATTAAAAGTTGGTTGAGTTGGGGTTTCTCCCAATCAAATTCATGTTTAGCGTACGTTTAAAAAGATCCTGAGAGCTAAGCTACAAGAGACGGATTACATGAGGAGGAGCATGTGAAGGGAGTCACAATGTCAGCCGGGAAGCTGAGTTTTAAAAGAGATCAGAAGGCTTTGTCAATTTCCCCTCTTTACAGAGCCAAGGAGATTGCTCAGGTTTTTTATTTCCTCTTTGCCTCTTAGAAGGAGAGGAGAAACTGACAGAGCCTTCCAGAGGCAAAGAGGAAATTAGCAAATCCTCCAAGCAGTGATCTCCCTGGCTCTGTAGAGAGGGGGAAATTGACAAATCGTTGGATCTCACTCAGCTTCCCAGCTAACATTGCAACTCCTTTCATGAGCTCCTCATAGTGTAATTTGTCTCTTGTAGCTTGGCTCTGAGACTCTCTGTCATCTTACTTTATTGGCTTTTATGCTCCTGGAAAAAATGTTCTTGTCACCTTGGCTTTTGGATCATTTCTCATCCCCTTGGGGTCTGGTGTTTTACAACCTACCCTCTGTGGTAAATTATTTTATGCTGCAGGTTGTATTAACCATTTGCTGCTTCCCCATGGGAATTTTGCCCTGTGTGGCCAGCTGGATGCCCCAGGTCTTGTGGGGAGCTTCCACACGACATCATGGCCGTTCAGACCATGTCACACATGGCGCCTGTACCTTCTCCCTTTGAAACAATGTAGCAAACAAAACAAAACAAACCCCTTTGCTCTGGCCCAAGGTGAACTGTGTTTCCGGGGGGGGGGGGGGCTGCAGATATAGCTGCCTTGTGGATGCTCTTCCTGCAACTGATTCAGGGAGGGGGCACAGTTCAGCTCTATATTTGTTCCCCCTTTAAGCTCTTTAACCAGATTCAGTGCCCTCCATAGCTCAGCTGTGAGGAAGGGGGTAGTTGCCAGGTTTGGGGCGGGGGGTGGTGGATTTCATTGCTTTTGCACCGACAAGATGGAAGGAGGAGTAGAGACAATTTTATTCCTCCCATTCTCTAAGGTGTTCAGGGTGGCATATATGGCTTTCCCCTATTTTATCCCTGCCTAGAAGGAAGGTTAGGCAGAGAGAAGGTTACTGGTCCAACATCACCCAGTGAGCTTCATGGCTGAATAGGGATTTGAACCCAGATCTCCCAAGTCCTAATTCAACACACTAAGCATTGTTCCAATGTGATATTCATATTGTGCTTGTCTTTTTTTTTTCCTTCCTAGAGTTTAAAGCGGCCATTTATGATTGGGGAAACAGCACAGTTAATTCCCCCTTTCCAATGCTACAGTCTTGATCTATGCAGGGGTCCTCTATAGTTGCTTTTTGTAGCTCCTTTAGATGTCTGGTGATCTGATCATGGACCGTCAGCATCGTGTGTGGATTGGCCCTTATCTGTAGCATTTTGCTGTTTCCCATTAACTTACAATGACTTCCCTAGGATATATTGAGACCCCCTCAGGGTGATCTTTCTGCCTACACACAGCAAGGTTCAATTCACTACACCTCCATGCCCCCTTTATAGGTTGAATCCACCAGTCTGTTTCTGCAGATGAAAAGATTTCTGTCCAAGCAGTCTTATGTTCTCACTTTTCCTTCCCTCTACACCCCCCAGTTCCTCCCAGTGCTGTTCCTTTGGGTCCCCTGCCCCTCCCCTTCAGCAGCATTTTGTTGGGCATTTCAGGCTGCAGTGGGGAGGGGCAGGGAGTGCAAAATTCGCACTAGTGAAAATCCTTCCATCTGCAAAATATTCAGGTGGATCCAAGCCAATGTATGGACTGGGCAGACAAGTGGGTAACCAAACCAGTCTCATCCTGCCATATCTCGTTCCATGGTGGACTTTTCCTGGTAGATAATTTCTGTCAAAGTTGGTCCCTTTAGGCTGCTAGATAGCTTCTCTCTCTTTTTGTTTCTAGATTGAGCTCCTGTTCAAAAGAAGTTCAAATTATGAACTGTTAGAGATGGTAGTGATTGCCCCCTTAAAATTGCATTAGCCTCCTGCTGTCCCCTCTTTGGAGCCTTCCTTTTGGATCCCTAACACCTGCCATCTCTCCTCTCTGACAGCATGGCAGCCGCTATGATGGGCAAATTGCTGTTTTTGGTGCTGACTTCCAGGAGCGTCTTGGGAAACAGAAATATTTTGTGGTGAGTTGGGCAGGCTGGATGTGGGATCAGGGTGTATTCATGAAGATGAAGCAGAGGTCCCAAACTAAGGAGGGCGGATGTTTAGTATAGATGTTACTTATACAGGTTAGGTCTGTAAAAATGGGGCCGGAGGAAAGATGAGGGCCAAGCAGGTAATACTGCATTAGGAAACTGAGAGGAACTGTTTGAGAAAGTAGGGCTGTGGTAGTAAATGCAACCCACATAATCAGAAAGTTGGGAGGATCCAGTGAATTATATAGTCTAGCTCTTTGCCGTAAAGCAAGACATACAATAACTCGATAAATGTCACTGACTAAAAGATCCCCCAGTCCACATCCTTCTTAGGTAACTTGGGGCCAAGCTAGACGTGCAGGTTTTTAAAGAGTTATATGGGTAGAGACAATTTTATTCCACCCCTTCTCCAAGGAGTTCGAGGTGGCACTGGTTGCCGTGGTCTGGGGGGTTGAGGCCTATTTTGTGCCTTCCGTTTCTCAGTTTGTTATGATCACTGCCTATTTCTCTATAGGGAGGCACTCTATTAATGTTAATAGCTTGCACAGAAATCCATAAGTCTTTTGAATGACCTGCAGGTGTCTAATTTTTTTGCAACTATATTTGCATTCGATTGTTTCCTTCGCTGGGCAGAAGATAGTTTATTCATTTGGGTAATGATGACATGAGAGTGGACTGATGTTTCCCTTAACTTTAGTGTCTTATTTTTCCAATGCTTTATGATGAAGGGAGTGCTGACTGCACTAGAAGATGAATAGTGATTTTTTTGTATGATGAGTAACTGATTCAGATCTGCTCTGCAGCTGTTACTGGCATTTCTTTGTAAATATAACATTTGCTTGCACAATTGCCAATGAGGAGACCTGAAAGTATTTCATCCTAAAGTGTAGCAAATTTTTAAAAGTGGAGCCCAGATTTTATTTCCACAAAATAAAACTGCTCGGATTATTGTGTAAATGGCAATTACAGTGGTCAATAAAGTTTATATCCAAGGGTGTCACCACCTCCAGTTCTAGCATACATAAGTTTTATGGGAAATTTGGCATGGATTCCAAAGAATCTTTGTTCTGTCTTTAAGAAAGTGGTCTTTGTGGCTTTATGGGAGATTTAGAATTGGGCAGGCAGTATCAGTAAAGGCTCTTGGGTTTGAAAAGTAGAGCTTCTCCCACCTGTATGCATACATACCTCAGTTCAAATATTGGAGTAAAAATAAAGCAATTTCACTGTATTTATTAAAAACCCCTCAAATTTACATCACATTTCTTGAATTGCTTAATCTGCTTTTAGTGTAGCATTCTAGTCTTCTGGGTGCAGAATTTGGAATTTTTTGGCACAGGTATAAAAAACAACAACCCCTATTATATCTAATTACTGCATAAACTCTAATTTGATTCAACATTTGCTGTGGGTTTTTTTCCCTGCAATGCTTTGATAACCTTCCCTAAAGTTTCAGAACACATTCATTGTTAGGCCCAGACATGCATAATTTACATTCTTGAAATGTATCTTACAGTACAGTCCAAGGCAGAGTTCCACCCTTCTAAGTCCACTGAAGTCTGCTTTGAATTGCACTGTGTTGATTTTTCAGCACCAGTCTATGCATGTTTATTCTGAAGTAATTCCACTGAGACCATATTCCAAATAGCAGTGCTGTCTTGGATTGTAATAACTGCATGAATAACTTATAGCAGAGAATTCAAATGAGAATTAAAATGTCTTTGTCAAACAATTGTACTCCAACGTTTTCCCTGTTGTCCTCTCATCTTTTTCAGATGTGGTTTGTGGGGATTATTTTTAACTTTGTTTATTTATATCCCACCTTTCTTCCCCAATGAGGACCACAAGCTGCTCACATCATTCTCTCCTCCATTTTATCCTCACAACAATCCTGTGAGGTAGGTGAGGCTGATGAGGTGTAACTGGTCCAAGGTCATCTAATAAGCTTTGAAAAGAAAAACGTTGAAAATAATCACAATGCTAGTCAAAATGGAAAGACAAAGTGCTACTGAAGCACCTGGGAGATGGAGCAGTAAGGTTGTTGATAATGCCCCAACATTTTCTGGTTTTACAGCCAATTAAAAATTCCTTGAAGTGCTGATTGGATTAGGACTTTACATTTTTATATATAGCAGAGAAGGGGGGGCATAAATCGGGTCAGGACTGCAGAATTTATATGCTGTCCTCTGACTATTACTGACTGGGGATATAACATCTCTAGGCAGCCATGTTGTATCATGACCATGGGAGAAGGACTTAAGCCACTCTCTTCCCAGTGCTACATTCCAGATCCAAATTGGAAGGTGTCTGTTTATGAAAATATAAATAAATGGGAACGTTGATCAGGACTATCCAATATCACTTCTAGCTGAATTTTAAGCAACGGAAAAATTGACTAGCCCAAAATACTCTCCTGCTTTCTTCTGGTGCGTAGAGAAATCTTTCTCTGCTTTCAAATCTAGCAGTTTCTGGAGGGTTGTTTCTTGGTCTTTCTTTGTCCCCCCCCCCTTCACTCTTTAATGCCCCATACACCAAGCTAAGTTAAACATTTTCCCAATCAGTCAACAATCATTTTTGTTTGTGCATGTTTTTCAGCTCCACAGTGCATTCAAGTGAAGTGGCGATACTGACAGATCAATTTTTAAAAAGAGTGAATGGTGGGATCGCTGTTCCTAATCAGACCAGGAAATGATTAATAAAAAGATTGACTGCAAAGCTGCCAGTTGCTGGGAGGAAACAGTTCCATCCCTTTGCACTAGGTGGAACTTACTGGTGAATAAATGTGTTTTCAGCACCATTCTGTAGTAACTCTGCAGAGGATTGCACTGTAAGAAACTCTCTTAGAATGCAGTTTTCTGAGAACTGAATGGGGGATACAGAACTACGTTTTTCAGTGCAGAACCAAAGTTATAACTCCTGCAGATTAAGGAAGTATATTCATCAAAATGTGGGTGTGAATAGTTCAATGGGATTTACTTCTTATTGCCATTGCAGAGGATTGCCATTTTAGTGCTTCTTAACTGCTGTGGATTTTTTTCCCACGTGAAGTTCATGTGTGTGCTCTTAAGCAGCACATTTTCCCCCTTAGATTTCTGGTTCAAAGTTCCTCACAGGTCACTTCTTGTGTAGGTGAGAGCTTGGTGAGGTCGGTAGTGTGTAACAGGCAGCATGCTGCTGAGTCATATACTGGTAATCCTGGACTCCACAGAAGTTTCAAAAAGGTTTGGAAGATAGTTGATTTATAAGATAAAAGAGGGTTGGGTTGATATTACATCCTGGTTTTACTCCTTTTTCTTGTTTGAACGTCTCACATGGTTCTTTATGTGTTATACGCAGTCAATGAATTAGCACATAGATTGGTCATAGATGCAGAGGAGTTAGCCGTGTTAGTCTGTGGTAGCAAAATCAAAAAGAGTCCAGTAGCACCTTTAAGACTAACCAATTTTATTGTAGCATAAGCTTTCAAGAATCAAGTTCTCTTCGTCAGATGCATGATAGATTGGATGAGCTTGTAGGTTTTCCTTCCAGTTCTTGTTTTGTTACAAATTAAGGCTTAGTTCAGAGGGCCAGATGGAATCAAAAGTGTATTTAGAAGATAAATGTTTTCCTTTCTCAGTTGTTTGCTAATGAGCATCTGTAGTATAAAATGCGTTCAGTGATTCATTTTTCACAAAGAGAGTCCTTAGTTTGTTGTTTGTTATAATGTTTGCTCAATTCTGCTCCCTAAAGTACATTATTAATCTGTTGAGGTTAGTGGTTTTCTGATGGTGTTTCTTATGTCTACACCAGCCTCTGTAATTTCACTAGAGAATGCTCCATCCTGATTTTGGGCTTCTTTGAATGTAAGATTTTTCCTCCATGTGGAGAAATACAAGTAGAAATCATCATGTTAGAACTGAACGGCTGTGTAAATTTCCCAGGAAAGAGATGCAATTGAAGACTATAGGAATCTAGTTTCCTATTTGTAAATCATTCCTGAAAAGTTCATGTGTATGTTTCAGTTCTGAATAATGGTTTTCTACATATATATTTTCATGGGCACCAATCCAGTAGATTCACATCTTATACCAGAAACAGCCACATAACTTGGAAGTGTCTCCTGTCCCCTTATCCCTCACCCTACCTCAAGAGTTCAGGATTACATCCAAAGTGTTGTAGGTCTTGTATCAATCTTATTGCCACTTCCTCAGGTGGGAGCTGGTGCTATTGGCTGTGAGCTGTTGAAGAACTTTGCAATGATTGGCTTGGCTGCTGGTAAGGGTGGGAACATCACTGTCACAGACATGGACACCATTGAATATTCCAACCTCAACCGTCAGTTCCTCTTTCGAGCACAGGATGTGTCTGTAAGTTTTACAGAGATGATGGTGAGAGGTTTGGGGAATGTGTGTGTGGAGGGGGGGGCACAATTTGACCAAGCAGTGCGTCTCAAGGAATATTTAAAAACCCATTCACAATGCTGAAAAGGAGAATATAGGCTCTGATATGGCTGTCCTCCTGCCACCATGGCTAATGACTTTGGATGATAACCAAATGGACCATTTTTTGTTGATTTCTAATCTTTCTTCACCTAATAATAACCTCTTTGTCCCTGTAGCTGCTGAAGTCAGAAGTGGCAGCAGCTGCCATAAAGCTCATAAATCCCTCTATCAATGTAACAGCTGAGCAAAATCAGGTTGGGCCTGACACTGAGTGCTACTATGGAGATGAATTCTTCCTTGGTTTGGATGGTGTAGCCACTGCCCTGGACAGCCTGCAAGCCAGTGAGTGTTCCAGAAGAAATGCCAGTAGTTGTCCCTCTCTATGCCATGTTCAGAATGAAATATGTAAAGTGGATTTCTTTGGGGGCATTGGTCTAATATGAATAATATTTTGCTTAGTGTTGTGAAATGTTTTCAAACCACTTCACAGACATTATTTCAGTTTTAACAGGTCTTTGGCTTTTTAAAGCATGTGCTAGGGTGGTGACGAGGAAGGAAAGATGGAATACTTTAAAAAAGGACAATCCAGGGAAGCAGTCGTGACAAGGATAGAGAACTGTGTCAATATGGATGCTCACCTTTTGAGTAACTGGAAGCTCTGTCCACCCCATGCACACTCTTATGTCTGGGTCACTAACAGAAACTGTTGCATATATTTTTGATATAACATTGTGGGTGAAAAAGACAGCTATATATTCATTTAATGTAGATCCCATCTTCTTTTGTTGTGGAACTCCATTAGGTTCCCAGGAAGATTTCCATTCAGCACTGACCAGACCCAGACCTCTTTAGCGTCAGGAAAGCTGTTGTAGTGTGTGCCTTCCAGCTATACGCTGGGACTCAGGGCATAACCTTGTGAAGGGAGCGAAAGAAGAGCATTGTAGGATGACCATTCACTGGGTGCAAGACAGATTTTGATGGGCAGCTTTTTGCTGGCCACCTGGTGCCTCTTGGATGGAAAGTTAATTTTTTCCTGGAGGACAGGAACAATTCACAAAGGGCTATATGGTTGGCTCTCAATGAGAAGGTCTGTGGCTGCATGACAGAGAATCTGTTTTGCATGCAGAAGGTCCCAGGTTCAATCCACACATCTCCAGTTAAAATGACCAAATCTGGAAGAGCTCTGATTGAGACCTTGGAGACCCACTGCCAGTTAGAGTAGACAATACTGGTCCAATAGACCAGTGGTCTGATTCAGTATAAGGCAGCTTCATTTCTTCATGTGAATCCTATGCATGTTTACTTGGAAGTCTGTCCTACTAGGGATTTAGGTTCTTCTACTAAAAGCATTGGATTGCTGTTGATTTATATTAGCACCAGGAGCAAGAGAGTGCCAGCAAGGCCTCCTCAAGGGGCAAGAAAGTTTGAATAAGCAGGGTGTCCTCAACCAAATCTAAAGTCCTGGTGTATGTTGCAAATGCAGATCCAGAAAATACACACAGTGCTAATAAATGGGGTGTCACATTTGCCATGTAGACTATGAGCTCTGAGCCAGGAAGCCCTTGATCAAATCTTAGCTCAGTCATGAACTCTACTAGGTGGCCTTAGGAAGCTGCTTCCACACCGTTTCAGTCCTCACCTGTGCTATGAAGATAATAATACTGGCCAATGCCATGGGACTGTTGTAAAGGTATTGTCTGTGCTTTGAAAACATAGGGGAAATGTTAGGCAGCTAGGAAGCATCATTGTTAATCAGTAATAGGCATTATAAAATGTTGTATCAAAGCACAAATTATGTCATCCAAATACACACTTGGCAAGACCTCTGTGGCATCTCCAGCTTGGCATACGAGTTGTGAGTCCAAGCTTGGTATTTCCTAATGGGAACGAGGCTCAGAAGATACCTATGGGAAAAAAGCCTTTGATCCATTTGGATAGGACGATGTAGGATGCTGGATGCTGTTCATGGACTCTCTTCCTCTCATCCTTACTTACTGGTAGGATACAATCCAATCTGCCACCTTCTGCGGAAAGTCCATAACGACTATTCAGATAATGCCATTACTGTTCCATTTCCCTTCTTACCACAATGTTTTTTGTTCCAGGTTCAGGGGGAGGCAATGACAGCAGGGATCTGCAAAAGGAGCTGCATCCCTGATAACTTATCTTCTTTCCCTGCAGGAGCATATGTGGGTAAACAGTGCACAAAATACCTCAAGCCTCTGCTTGATTCTGGAACGCAAGGCACTAGGGGGAATGTTCAGGTCTATGTGCCCTTTCTGACGGAGTCATATGGCTATGCCATGGATCAAGATGAGGAAGAGTACCCTCTTTGCACCCTGCGCTACTTTCCCACTACCATCCAGCACACATTACAGGTAGAGTGCTCTTCTTATCCACAGTTCTCCATGATTTCACCGGCTGGTCAGTCCTACAGTGCCTGCCCTCCGAGACTCTCCCCTAGCTGATCCATCCTTGAAAAGGGAAAGCTGTTGACTGTGTCCCCTCTTGGTTCCTTGCCTGGCCCCTTGGCTTCACTTACCCTTTGTAGGCAGCTGCACTAGGACTGGGATTGTCAGCCCTGTTGACAGCAGGAAATGGGGACCAGCTGTTTCCCCTACTAGCTGAGCCAGCTCCTTCACCTTGTGCAGAACTTCAGCTGCTACTTCTCTATCTGTGGCAGGGAAGGAAAAGAGAACACATCCCCTGTACTTGTCTACTCCAAGGGAAGGAGGATGATAGGGTCACTGTCACACTGAACCCATTACATGGTGTCAGAAGGAGCTCTACAATTATGGGATGTCCTTTTTGTGAGGCCTTCTATGTCTCCCAGCTAGATTCAGTGGGAGGCAAGAGGTACTGATAAGAGATCTTCTAGTAAAGTCCAAGTAGCCACTGACAATGTTGTTTTTCTCTTCCTTGCAGTGGGCCCGAAATCAGTTTGAGGGTCTGTTCAGGAAGAGAGCAGAGACCGTCAACAAATTCCTGCAGTAAGCATCAGGCAGAATGTTGATTATGGGATTGTAGTTAAAAGAAATCTTGAAAGGCAATGATAATAAGAATAAGGCGGATTTTTACAAGATGCTAGTGGCTGGGCTGTAGCAGAAACTGTGGTTTATTCATAAACTTACCTTGGATAGGAAGAGGAGTATTTTTGGGGGGCAGGCTCTGCTCACACCTCCATGAGCATGAGACGATGCCATGTCTTAGTAATCCAACATGAGATTCGCTGGCCTTTAAAACAGGTATGATTCCTGCTTGAGTCCAGTCATGGCCAGAGAGGCATTTGCCTTAAAAAAAAAAAGAGTATTATTAATTTTTTCCAACAATAAAAACAACAGTTTAAACAACCAACAAAACCATAACAATATATAGTAACTAGAACTGGAGCAGATTTAAACTGATGGAATCTAAATATAATTAACTATATAGCAATAATAGCAATGATACCATCTATGGAACAGGAAGTGCCCTAGCATAACAATTGCTTTAAATACAAGTCTTCTAGTTTTACAGAATAAAGGAGTCAATTGGATAAGCTTTGCCTGGATATATATTCAAATCAGCCATATAATTCAATACTGCCTTCCCCATCTCTACTGGTTTGGTGTTCTACACTACTGTGGTGTAGAGGACCTAGTGTTATATCGGACCAGAGGGACTTGGGTTTGAGTCCCTGTGCAACCACAGAGTTCATTGGGTCATCTTGGGCCCAACAGTGTTTCCAGGTTTTCTGTGAGGATACACTGAGACAACCTCCATGTACTCTCTTCCTGGGAGGCTGGGTGGGATCAGTGAATACACTCCACAAAATACAAAAATCCACCTGCCATTGCCTCTTCATTCTACACTGTGCCTTGTCTGATCCAAAGTTCATACCTAATTCTGTCATGTTAATCCCTTCATTTGGCTGCAGAGATGATGGGGACAATTCCCACTGTGGTAGCTTTCAACTTTTGGTGAGCAGTCACACATGTGAGGTTACTGACCTGACCCCTAAGGAGGGACTACATTATAGTCTCAACCTAACCTACCTCATGGGAGAATTGTGTGAATAAATAGAGGAAAAGAGAACAATGTTAAGCCAGTTTGGGTCCCCATTGGGGAGAAATGCTAATGAAGTAAACAAACAAAAAGGCAAAATGCTTGCTCCAATGCTTCTGTTTTATCAGAACACAGCCATTGGTGCTGTGAGTTAAAGGGATAGACTGACACAGCAGAAAAAGCACTGTTTAATTCATTCCCTTCGTTTTTTTTCCTGGTGAATATCACCACCTAGCTGCTTTAAACCCCTTTGGGGACAGCTTACAGGTACTGGGAAAGAGATTTTTAAGTGGTGGGGAAAGTGCAAATAGCACCACCCTCGCAACCAGTCTTCCTTTTTCAATTGCAACGGAATCCTGTGCTGCTTACCCAAACTATTCAAGATGGGTAGCCATGTTAGTCTGTCTGTAGCAGTAGAAAAGAGCAAGAGTCCAGTAGCACCTATAAGACTAACAAAATTAGTGGTAGGGTATGAGCTTTCGTGAACCACAACTCACTTCTTCAGATACAGCTAGAATGTGAGTCCATCTGTCCTTTTATCTTGGAGAGTGGAGTGATGACAGAAGCCGAGTGAGCTGTGGCTCACGAAAGCTCATACCCCACCTTTATGATAACATTCCATTACAAAATTATTGGGAAAAATAATCACAAAACTAAGTAGTAGTGTAGTTCTGTCTTTAGACTCTACTTATTTTGGCTGAAATTCTAATATGCCTTCAGAGGATTGCACAGCCTTTATTGTGATTGCCCCAAGACTTGGATGGAGTCTGGTTGTATTTCTGTCTCATGGCTATCAGTAAGAAATGTAAAACCCATTTGTATGGGCTAACTTTTGAAGGCTAGAATAATTTAGGATTAACAATGTATTGTTTATAATTAAGCTGTCTTCCCAGCATAACTAGGATTGTTTGGTGCAATTTTTATATTCATTTTCTAAAATTATTTATTTAGTTTTATTGCTGTACTGGACAGCAGAGTCCCTTCTCTAGTCTGCCACTGACAAAGCATACACTGCACAAGAACACAAGGTACTTTGTGGCACCTTCATGTTACTTGACTTGTTATTTTGGCTGACACAGACTAACCCAGCTATTCCTGGACTCTGTTCACAGGGATCCCAGCTTCCCAGAGACCCAAGAAGTGGAGGCTCTGGAGATGTTAGAGCTAGTACTAGACAGCCTCCAGAAGAAGCCGCGAAGCTGGAGGGACTGCGTTGCCTGGGCCCGGAGGCTTTGGGAGCAACTTTTCTCTCATGATATTCAGCAGCTGCGACACAACTTCCCTCCTGAACACGTGAGGCATGAATGCACCTTCTGTGTAGACCATGCCTTGGTTCCTTGTCCATTGCATTTCCCAGCATTCCATGCCTTTCTCTGTTGCCATTGTTTAGTGCTGGCTCTGAGAACTGGGGTCCAGCTGTCTGGAACCAAACATAGGCACTCTTGATGACAGCCATTTAATGTGATATGTTAAAATTGAGTGATGCTCTTCCCGCTGCCCATCTTTCATCCAAGCATGCATTTTGCTGTTGTCGTCTTCCACCCACTGATAATTCATTCCAGCCTTATCGGTCTTTCTCCTCCAGAGTTGGCCATTGACCTCTAAACCCACTGCTTCTCATTTTTGGTGGAATCACAACCCCTAATGAGATGGTTGTAAAACTTCTCATGGAGTGGCTCTAATTGGTTTTCATATAACTGTTTGAAACCTTGTACCATGCAACAAGCCATTGGAGACTAGAAATGACTGGCTGTGTGCACAGTGAGAGCAGTATAATTTTTGTAGCTGTGGCAGTTCTCAAACTGCATTTATTCTCCCAGTTATATGCCTCTCAGCAGCAACTGTGGAATCACAATCACAACTACTTGCTGTGTGATGGCAAAAAAATACGTTCCTAAGTAATGGCAGGTTTTCAGATATTCACCACCACTCCCTGACTTGGAACGTATACCTTGATTCCACTGCAGACCACCTACTTCTCACAACACCAGGCTCTTTGGGGCTCTTTGAAAGTCATTGGTCTTGCATGAGCAGAAAGCTTAGCATCAGAGGAACATAAAACTCCATGGCAAAGGACTACCTTCACAGCAGATGAAGAGAAGCATGTGTGGAAACAAATACAGGCTCCAAGCCAGTGCATGCTTGTGACATTGCTTCCACAATTGCTGTTTAGATGGGTGAGTAAAACAGTATGTGCTGTGCAGCGGACTGGGAGCTGCCACAAGTGCAATGCTTCAAGAAAGGCTGGGCTAGTTCTTACAGATTTCTCCTGTGTGTTTATACAGATCTTGGGTAGTGCCAGGAATTCCTATAGCAGCTAAACAGAACCAAGTTCCTTCTCTGTTGGTTGTTGTGGATTTTCTGGGCTGTATAGCCATGGTCTCGCCAAGACCATGGCTATACAGCCCAGAAAATCCACAACAACCATCGTTCTCTGGCCGTGAAAGCCTTCGACAATACATCCCTTTCTGTTGCTCTCTGTTTCAAGACCTCAGTGGTGATAATACCACAGGTTCCACTGCACATCCTCAAGATGCTGAGGCAATTGCTCCCTCCCATTCTGAATTGGTGTTCTTCCCTTTGGCTCTTAAGTATAATGCAACAGTCACCCTGCGTACCTAATGCAACAGTCACCCTGTCCAGCAGCAATAGTCACTTGTGATAGTCTTGTCAAAGAACATTACAACTTAACATGAGTGCCTCAGAGGAGCTGGATAATGCTTTGGGGATATGAATAACGTGATGTTAGTGCTTCTGTGTCTGAACTCTGGAAAACTAGATGTGTATGCTGCTATGTTCTTTCTTGGCCCTTGACCTCTTTTCTCTTCCTTGACTGCACACTCACAGTCCCGTTTCCAGCACTTCACAGTGCAGAGATTTCTGGCCTTATTCCAGCCCTTGGTCAGCCAAGTTTCCTTCCTTGCACTTCTTTCCTCCATCCTGTGTTGCTTCCTGACTGATCCTGTCTGCCTTTATCCCCAGGAGACAATCTCTGGACTTCCTTTCTGGTCAGGACTCAAGCGATGCCCCAAGAAGCTGGATTTTAATTTCAGCAATGTAAGGAACTCAGCTTGGTAGTAGAAGATTTTGTAATAGGACATAGATTGTTCAATGAGTGGGGAATACCCAAGGAGAAATCAAGACAAGTGACTCGCTGGGTTGACCACTTGCTAGACTTAATTTTAAACAAAGGGAGAAAATGTGCCTTTTTATTTTTGTTGCATGAACAGGGGTAATCTGCCCCCCCTAACTCTCATTTTTCAAATATATCTTATAATAAATAACACAAGCTTGTTTTCCTGTTGGCAGGAGAAAAATTAGCTTGGATTTTCTTCTTTCAGTTTGGTATGTTGAGCTGTCCCTAAATGTATGGACAAGTGTATGGTGTAGAACCTTGGGGTGCAAACCAGTCTAAATTTCAGCCAGTCCCACATGTGATATGTGAAAGCCTGAATCCTCCATCTGCCATGATTCAGTTCTTAATTTGGTTGTAGACTTCATACTTTCTTACGTTTACTTGACTGTGTAGGAGAGGAGGATATTCTTAGCCAAGATGGGAAGGAAGGGCAATCAATAGAGGTTGTGGGGAGCAAGAAGAAGAAGCGTTAGGGAAGGAAGAGCTGTCCCTGCTGAATCTACCCTCCATGTTTTTACAGACTACCCATAGGACCTTCCTGTTGGTGGCCAGCCACCTCTTTGCTCAGATGTACAGGCTGAATGTGAGTGAGAGCAATGCTGCCACTAGCCAGGTCCTCCTTGACTTGCAACTCCCACCTTTCCAGCTGCGAAATGGAGTGCACATCTTTGTCACTGACCAAGAGATGCAGAGGTCTCAGGGAACAGTTGGTAAGAAGTTCAGGAGATCTTCTACAGGGCAGAGAACATAACAGTTCTAATAAGCCCTTAGAGCACTCTGCTGACCCATGTCAAAATTATGAGTGACTGCTTGCCAGACATAATTGGATTTCAAACATGAGATTCCACTTTAATCTCTTGAACAAAAGACTTGAAACAAGTAGATGTTTTTTCTCCCTTCATTGCTCATAAGATCTTGCATTACTACTGGACTGTGTCTCCAACTATCTTGCAGACAAAATGAGGCTGGCAGAGTTGAGGCAGGACTTGGCAAGTCTAAGGCGACAGCTGGAGGAACAAGGAACACTCCTCTCCTGTCTTATGGAGCCCATTCATTTTGAAAAGGTACTGAACACACTTGTATGATTCTTTCTTGCTTTGTATTTCCCTATGGACTCCAGGGTTCCAAAGAAGGAGGATATTATTCACTGGTGGATAGTGAGCAGAAAGTGTAGCGGTGTGGAGTCAAACTAGACAGTTTGACTTCACACAGCTACAGTCAGATATAAATTTCAGATTCTTGAGGCCATAAAGGGAAGGAAGAGGAAGTTTAATTTTTCCACCTTTACATGGTTTCACCTGTTCAGCCTGCCCTTCCCTGTGCTGGTGGTATTTATTTAGATATTTATACTCCACCTTTCTCCCCAATAGGGACCCAAAGCAGTTTACCTCATTCTCCTCTCCTCCCTTTAACCTCAGAACAGCCCTGTGAGGTAGGTTAGGCTGAGAGAGTGACTGGTCCAAGGTCAACCAGTGAACAACAATGGCAGAGGGTGGATTTGAAACTGGCTGTCTCATATCCTAGACATACTAATTCTGAAAAAAGAAGAACACTGATATCATCTTAAGGACCACTAAAAATGTGCAAAGGGCTCATTTGCATAAGCATATGAGGGAGGAGTTAAATTCTGCCTTCCTCCCATACCACTCTGAGCCAAACAAGGTCCCCTCAGGGCTCCTATTAGCATTTTAAAAATTCTTGGAGGATCCAATCACAGTTCTAGAAGCCTCGTGTCTCTTTTGACCTGTGGAATACATTCAGCCTTACGTTTAAGCCAGGGAAACACCAGCTGTTGGAGTGGGCTGTGATTTTAATTTAGATTTAATGGTTGATCTTTTAGTATGTTGTAGCAGAGAAGCTTGTTTTATTTAGCTATGGCGACACTGGTAGGTGCATATTTTTCATATGTAATGTAGGATTGGGAACTGGTCCATTTCTGCTCTGCAGCTGCTGTTACTGAAGTTTTTTGTGCACACTGAGCACTTGGTCTGCCAGGCTGCAGATGTGATGTGGGAATCTTGAGGGTATTTATATTCCAGTATGTCTTCAGCTGCCAGAACTGAGGTCCAGATTTTGGTTAAGGTGGAATATTTTCCATATACTGAAGTTTCAGTTGAAAGATGCTGTCAAACAACCCTATTAGAATTTTTATTTGTAGGTGATGTTAGGTTGCTTTGACCTTTTAAGACTGAGTTGTGTGTGTGTGTTTTGTCTATGGGTGATGTTTAGAAACTACATATTGTTACAAGTTCCTCATATTTAAGAATTTGTTCTGGTCTCTCCTGAATACATTTGGCACAATCCAGCCAGTGTTAACAACCTTAAGTTCCACTGATTTAAATGAAAGGCATACTTAACAGTGCCATCCTAAGCAGAGTAGCACCCTTATAAACCCATAGACTTCAGTTAGGGGAGGGGCTGTGGCTCAGCAGAAGAGCCTCTTCTTTGCATGCAGAAGGCCCCAGGTTCAATCTCCAGCATCTCCACTTAAAAGGACCAGGCCGTAGGTGATGTGAAAGGCCTCCACCTAAGATCCTGGACAGCTGCTGCCAGTCTGAATAGACAATACTGACCCTGATGGACAAATAGTCTGGCTCAGTATAAGGCAGCTTCATGTGTGTAACTTTGTATTTTACCTTAATACTCCCACTGAAATCCATGGGATTTAAAAGTGCTTAATTTTGGGTAGACTCTGCCTGTTGCTTGTTGAGGCGGTTTGCTAAGAATCTAGTTGAGCAGAAATCTCATGAACTACCCCAAAATTTCTCATTCTGTACCAGACCTAAAACTGCCCCTTTTATGTGAAGTAGGTTATTATTAGAGAGGGTATGTGTGTGTCCAACTGGCTCTTTCACTGATGAAAAGGGGAGGAAGGGTCCCCTTTGATCACCTAAAAAGATTATGCTGGGAATAATGGGATCTGCTTGGACAAACGCCATGTAAGTGAGACGGTACTTTTTATATGAAGGGGAATTGGATGAGAATAAAAAGTTTGGATGAGAAGAAGTAAAAAGTAAAAAGCATTGACGACCCCAGTGACTGAGCCAAGGTCGTCCAGTAAGAATCTTGACCAAGTGAGGAATTTAACTCAGGTCTCCCTAGTCCTAATCTGATACCCTCACCCTTACAACGAATTGACTGGCTGTATTTGTAGGGTCTATACTTATTTATACACAGCCCTGGCTCTGGAACTTGCATTAGCCAGTACACAGACTCCCGCCTTCTCTAAATGGAAACCAAAGGAGCCAAGGCTCAGAAGTTTCTCTTCCTCAACTACAAAATGGTAGCCACTGGCAGGAACTTGGGTTTTTTTGGAGGGGAGGTCCCATCATACTAGTTCTTTGGACAGGATTCTCAAATGGAATGGCACATATTGTGACCCCTCCCCTCCATAGCTGAATCTGAATGGAATGCCCGAAAGGCAGTGAGTTGATTTGCATATTTTACATGGTTTATCTTATCCTTGCTAATCATGGAGAAGGAGTTATCCAAGAACCTACTAGCCACTAAGGGGCCAATGTAAAGTTTAACTTTCACTAGAATCAGCAGCAGGCTGGGAATGCATGTTCCCCCCACCCCAAGTCGTAGCCCAGAAGAATTCTAAAAATTGGATTATGTTTTGGGTATAATGTAACACTGAAGCATGAAGAAAGAGTGCTGGCTGTGAAAGGGAATGCACAATCCTACAACCCAATCCCATCTCTCAGCCACAGTTCAAGCCAATGTTAAATTACATTTGCACAGGCCGCAGAAATCTTACTCTGTTCTCTGAGATTTCACCAGGCATTGCCTGTTTCAAATCTATTTTTACAGCCACAAGGGCAGAAATATTTCGAAAACGAGATTACCAAATTCTGTGCTTGTTCTGTTTACATTAAATCACACAGTTTGCACAACCCTGGTTATACACATTCTGTCAACTTTCCTATTGCCCTTTGTGCATTTCTACAATCAGCTTGGTCTCATTTCCACTGAGAGCCCTTCTCTTTTTCTCGGTCATCCCTGGATGGACCCCTGTTGCTTCTTGGCTGTGAATGGTTTTGCGATGTTTGGGCCCTCAGGATGAAGACAGCAGCTCTCACTTGGACTTCATCATAGCTGCAGCTAATCTGCGAGCTGAGAACTACGGCATCCCTCCTGCTGATAAACTCCAGGTGAGGAAAGGAGGCAGTACTCTAATTTCTCCCATTTCCAGTTGGCTCCAGGGACACAATGGGACAGATCTATATTGCCACATCCCATTTCAACAGGTTCTGGGGGATGTAGGTGGCACAACTTGACTCTAGGAGGGAGTGGGGTGGGAGTTTATAATGTCATCAGTGAGAGGAGAGGAAGAATGCCTTGCATATTGCCTGTTCAATACCTGTGCTCTTTCCTATTGCCTTCATGCTGACTGTCCAGTTTCATTCCAACAGGCTAAGAGGATTGTGGGCAGGATTGTACCTGCCATCGCCACAACAACAGCTGCTGTTGCTGGCTTGGTGTGCCTGGAGTTGTACAAGCTAGTGTGGGGACACAGGAATCTCAGCTCCTATCGCAGCAGTTTTCTGTGGCTCTCAGAGCCCCTCCTCAATCGATTCCAGCCCCAGTCACCTCAGCCAACATACAAGGTGAGGTCTGTGGGAATGTGGCTTTGGTCTCCGTGTTCATCATGCCTTGAAGGGGACTTGCTTTTCATCACAGCCTTAATGGTGGATAGCAGAGAGACACTGCACTTTCAGCGAGGCTGCTGTTCTTCCGAATCAGAGCTACAGAGCAGGGAGTTAAAACTCATTCAATGGGAGAAATCTTCTTTCCATAGTATTTAGTGCTTTGCCCATGCTGAATGGCTCAATACCGATAGACTTGTGGGTAGTGCTACGTGCCACAATGCTCGAGACCTGGCTGCATCCATTCCCACAGTGGGTATGCATCACATGGACTTAGACCATGCAGTCAGAAGCGCCTACATTAACTGGAGAGCAGCCACTGCTCTAGGCTGCACTGTCAACTGAATAGCTGCCCTGCTGCTTGCAGCAGCATGACTTGCAGAGCCAGTGGAGGGAGCCTTTCCAACCCATCCCTCCACTGGGGTGGGTTAGTCTGGATGTTAGGGACTGAGCTGATACAGGGGGGAGGGGGGCTGCCCCTGCTCAGCTGCTGACCTTGCGTTTCCTGAGCCCCTTCTGGCAGACAGACGGTGAAGGGGATCTAGTTTCAGGAGCCGCTGCCTGGAGTGTGTATCAGGCTAGCCGCAGTGTAGAGGGAGAGGCATGGACAGGGCTGCCTGTGAGCTGTCAGACACAGGAAATGGTCTTTAACCTGCAGCTGACATGCACAGCTGGTGCCAAGACGCACTCCACAGTGGATCTTTGCCTCCTTTGGGGGCCCTGGGCTACCCACATGGCTTTTCTGTGGGCTCAGCCCCTGGTGCCAAGATTAACCCTCTCCACGCATCTCTCTAGTCACTTGGATGCTTTGAAATTCTTTGCCCCAAAGAGTGCTGAGCAGGAGTATGTGCAGCAGGCCAGGCTAATCCAGGGATTTTTCTCAGCAAAGGGGCCTTGAGGCTATGAATGCTCTTTTTCTGTGGTGCCTTGTGGGCACACAATGGATAACTTCTGATGGATATCTTGAGAATAGCGTAACTACTCAGAGAAGAGTTCTTGCAATATTGGCCTCAGTTCCTAGATAAACTTGCTTGTGGATAATAATGCTGGAATTGACAAGGCTTTATCAAAGGATAAATCTCCTTGTGCCACCAGGGCAATTTGACAAGGAGACAGATAACTAATAGTGCTATGGAGAGTCCCATTGGGGAGCTGTTTTGTAACATCTCCGTTTCATTGGGATCCTGTGTTAGGCCTCCTCAGCCTTAATCACTTCACAAGTTCAATTTCTACCCTGCCATGAAACTTTCTGGGTGATCGTGGGTTAGATGCCACTTCTAACCTACCTCACAGGATTGTTGTGAAGATAAAATCGGGGGGGGGGGGCTGTGTGTGCTACCCTGAGCTCCCTGGAGGAAGAGCAAGCTAAAAATGTAATAAATAAATAATAATTTTGATACAACTCATTGTTCCCTACACTTTTGCAGCTCTTAGTTCTGTACCTTCTCTAGAAAAGAATTAGGTGGTTGTTTGTTTAGTTTGTTAGTATCCTGTATTTCCTGCAGTGAGCTCAAATCATCATTTGTCTGGTTCTCAGGCAGTGCTTCACCCAGGTACTAGTTAGGTCCCAACCTGCTTATGGTAGAGCTAGAATTATACTGAACATAGTCAGACCATCTGTTCATGGGTTAGAGGTTATTCCATACCATGCCAACCCTTCCTAAGTGCAGAGAAGTTAGCCGTGTTAGTCTGTGGTAGCAAAATCAAAAAGAGTCCAGTAGCACCTTTAAGACTAACCAATTTTATTTTAGCATAAGCTTTCAAGAATCAAGTTCTCTTCGTCAGATGCCTGATACAGAGACCCTTCCTAAGGCACTCTGTCTGTGCCATGATGGGAGGAATGTTTAAGCATGCATACACACACACATGTGTACACATGCCAGATAGTTTCAGGGAGTTTCCCTTTTGTTCCTGCTCTGACATATCATCCCTAGTACTTTGCAGTTGCTGGGGCTGGGACAGGTCTTGGCTTCCTTGCAAAAACTCCCTTTTCTGGAGAAAGAAACCAGAGCTGGAATGGTGGGGGAAAGCAGGGGGAGCAAGAAGCTAAATTAAGAGCGTCTGTTTGAATAGAAGCCTTTTTGTCTTGAGTTTATGGAGTGCGAGGCTGGGGCTTCCTGCTACACAGGAAGCGCAGATTGGAACCAGATTGGTGGGAGCATGGGGGGGGGAGTAGGCAGGAAAGGGGGGGCAGGGCTGTTCTTCCATCTCCAGTGACTTCCAGGGCTCTGGCTCTCGGCGCCGCTATTCCTCCTCCCTCCCAGATCATGCTGCATAGCCTGAGGGCTTGCTTAGCACACACACTCCACTTACCATTGCCAAATGTCCTGCATTTTAAAGGACAGCCCAGATTTCTGAATAATGCTGCTCTGCACAAGTCTCTCTAACCAGAATTTTATAATGCCATTGTGGTGGGCAAGTATCTCCATGCTGAGAAATCTAGATTGGACTACTTCTCATTGCAGTGTGAGCTTTTCTCGGTGTGAAGGAGGAATCCTGGGAGTGGCTGGACACCCAAAGTGAACTGGGGCCACATAGTTTATGCTGCATAGTGGTACCACAGTGCAGTAGTCAGACCACAAGGCAATAATTCCTGCATCTGCATGCTTGTTCGTTTACATTGCACATGGCACCACTTGGGGCCAAGTAGCATGCTTCTGCTTGGACATGAGTAAACCCATGACTTAAATTCTTAATCCATTTTTGAAAGCGCAAGTGTGAAATTGCTTCCTTGGGGGAAGAACCCCAATATGGGGTGAACTGAAAGCAGTATCAGGGAAGGGTGGGGCAGGCAGTAGCATTCAGAGATAGGTTAGAGAGCGAAAAGAAACAGAGCAATTCTGGGTCCAAAGAATTTACGGAACTGATTAAGCTGCATATGGAAGTCATTAGTTAGTAAGGACAGGGGGAGGGGAGATCCTACCCTGGCGCCAAAGGATCTTCCCTGATGGAATAGATTCTTCTGGACCTTTGCTCCTCAGTGCTTGAGAAGATGGGGGATTAAAAGATTTTAGAGACTGTGAAGGGAAAGCTGGAACAAAACGAAAAGTAGGATGGAGGGTTGCATTTGTATATCAAGGAAGTTAGGGACATAGTTAAGAACAGACCTCCAATATCCTGTCTTCCCAGTCCCAGCACTGTGACCTGTCCTTCCACTCCACTCAAAGCCTTAAAGGGTTGCTGTGTCAGGCATCAGGCTGGTTTGTGGAAATAAATCCCAGAATGCCCTCTCTTTGCTATGAATGTAGCCTGATGAGCTTCCTCATCCACCAGTGCCCCAGTCAGCCCTCTGGCTGTGGACCTGGATGGGTAGAGAGGTGGCCAGGATTATGGAGTGCCAAGTGAGAGAATTGAGTCAGAGGCGCTAATGAGTTCTTGCAGGTGTGAAAGGCCAAGCCAGCCATATGGCACTTGGGAAAGATGGGAAGTCTTCTCTCTGAGCTAGCCCTGAAGAGCAAACGGGACAGGCCATATGTCTCCAAATGGTCAAGATGAGAAGTATTTGCTCTGAGCTCAAAATCTCTCCTTTCCAAAACAGTGTGCTTGGGAGCAAGCTATGATGGGCCTCTCCTATTTCAAATCAAAATAAGTACTTGGAGGAAAATGTACTCCTGCTTAGGCTGGAATCATTTGCCCACTGTAATGTGAATCTAACTCTTCTGAACGGCTGATTCAGAAACTGAATAAAATGCATTTAAAACTGCCTTTCTGTTTTTAATTTGTGTGCCTCAACAATGAAAGAGAGGGTGAAAAAGCATTGTGGCGTGTGTGAATTTGGTCTACTGCCCATGGCTTGGCGTGCATGAACATATTGGCCGATCACACCTACAAGGTCTTCATGTCCCCCTCATGTTCATGTCCTGTCTTCATGTCTGTTGATAGATGTGCACAGAAACTTCTGTGCTTAGGATCTAATTTTAGGCAAGATACACAGGAAGATGGAGCTTAAGCCTGCCGCCTGCCCTTTTTCTCAGTCTGGAACAGCTCTGGACTGCTGCTGTTTGCCCTGTTGAAGAAACTTATGTGTAGCCTATCAGTACACACAAGTTTCCCCAACAGAGAAGATAGCTCACTGGGGCCATTTTAAGTTGGAAAACTTGGGGTGGTGAGCTGAAGACCACGCCCTCATATGCCACAGTCCCAGTCAAATCAGTACATGCCTGGCAATCAAGGCCTAAGCACAGAACTCCCAGAGCACATCTGCTGACCTGACCTGTGACAGAAAGGTGGGAGGACATGAGGACTTTATGATATGTGATTAGGCCTGAATCTGCGCCTGACTGCACCAACTGACTGGATACTCTTACCTTCTTCTTTCTGTCCTATCCCTTTTGTGCTTTGCTTTTAATTCTTCAGGACACAGGCAATTTTTCCCAAGGTTTGCAGCAAAGCGAGTGTATATGTGGACTCCTGCTTTCCCTTGTCCTCCAGGCACTCCTCTTTCTCTAGCTTCCTTGAATGAACCTAGTATGAATGTGTAACTCTCCATCTGTAGGCAGCTTTCTAACAAAGCAAAAACTGCAGTCTCATTTCTTAGACTAAAAGAAGCATTGCTAGCTTCGAGACTTCTGTATAATGGGACAGGACTGTGCAACCTGTATCAAGGCCTATGTACCGGGCCAGAGGTGAGGATGACCATAAAAGATGGTGCTAGGGTGGCCAAACTGTATCAGGCAACTGGTGGGAGCTTAGGGCACAAGTCCATGCAGTGCTGATGGCATGTGCACCATGGTAACACTTCCAGGAGAACCTAGAAGTGATGTCATACTG
The DNA here is from genome assembly GCF_028583425.1 of Eublepharis macularius. Taxonomy (NCBI): domain Eukaryota; kingdom Metazoa; phylum Chordata; class Lepidosauria; order Squamata; family Eublepharidae; genus Eublepharis; species Eublepharis macularius. Next base: position 94,447,171 of record NC_072793.1, on the reverse strand, counting down.
CTTTAGGAATCACCAGAAACTTTATGATAGAAACATTGTTTCCAGTGATTTCTAGAGCGACATCACTTCTAGTTTTTCCCAGAAGGTGACATCATGGCACACACAACACAGACTTGAAAAAAAATTCTCCAGGAGGCCTTGTGACTAGGGTTGCCAGGTCCCTATACCCTCCTAGGAGGAGTGGGAGGGCAGTTCTCACTGGGACAATGATCCTTGCACATATGCGCGCCGGCACTGATGTGATGACGTAACTTCTGGAAGTTACGTTATCATGTTGGGTGCAGGAGTGCCCTGCACTTTACGTGGGGCTGATTCTCAAAAAATTAGTTGTAGTTCTGGGAGATCACTAGACCCAACCTGGAAGCTGGCAACCCTAAATGGGACAGAGCTGCTACAGTTATCTGTGCTGCTTAGAGATGTGGCAGTGAGATCACTCAAGGCTTTCTGAGGCTGCAGTGATCCCTCACGTGTTACTTAGAAAGGCTCTGAGCAATAACATCTGGTTTTCTCCCCAGTTTCTATGGCTTTCCTGTTATGGAAATTAGACTGGTGGAGAGAAAGCATAGGGTAGTGGTTAGTGTGTCAAACTAGCATTCAATTCTAAACATGTATACTCAGAAGGAAGTCCCACTGAGCTCAATTGGACTTACTCCCTAGTAACTGTACTTAAAATTGTTGCCTAGGACTAGGGAGACATGGGTTGAAAACTGAATTCCCATCTTGCCTGCATGGCTTACAGGGTCACCTTGGGCCAGTTGTACTCTGTCAGCCTAATCTACCCCAGAGGATTGTTCTGAGGAGAAAATGTAAGCGAGGAGAATCGTATAAGCTGCCTCAGCCTCCTTGGTGGAAAAGTGGGATGAAAGTGTGATTATTGAGATGATTGTTTAATGCAGTACCTATGCCCAGCTTAAAGCTGTGCTGCTGTGAAAGAACACTAGGCCCAGTATATTGGGGGAGGGGAGCAGTCGCTGTCCTGCGGAGGACTGAGCAGTGCTGGGGGATGCGGTCTCTGAGAAGTAAAAGAGAGAAATAATGGAGTTCTGAGCAAAAGCCTGAAGGAATGAGTCTTGGGTAGCTGCCTGTTTCTCCAGATGGGAAGAAGGGCGATTGTATATTTGTTTCATTCCAGAGGTTTGGGGAAATTGCTCAGGCAGCTGAGGGAAATGCTGCAGTCCAAGCTGCTCCTCCCCTGCTGGCCAGTGGATTTGCCTAGGACAGTGTCCCTTTGTGCTTCCTGACCCCACTAAGTTCCCTCTGGTTAGGGCATTTCCTGCTGTGAGCTTACTAGTAGCGCAAGCCCCAAAAGGTCCCTTGTTAAGAGACTGGATGCTTCTTGTCCTCTTTTCTTTTCTTGCCGAGGGCCAAACTAGGCAGGGTCACAATGCAGGAGGCCAAGAGGCATTCTGGGCCTTGCTCTGAAGAAAAGGATATTTGTACGTGGGCAGCATACTATCTCAATGTGTCTTTGTGCAGTAGAGTGTTGCTTGATGGCAGCCCTACGGAGTCCTCTTCTTCAGGCCCATTGCCAGTTCATAGATGTCAAGATTAGAAAGAACTATACAGATCACCCGAATCTGACTTCCGCAGTACAATGCACAAGGAGTAATTTCATCCCTTTTCATATTATGCCAGGGCATTTCTGTTGATTTTGACAATATCAAAACATCATTTCAAGAGATTGGCCAGTCTTGCTCTGAGTCTGAAGCCTTTGTCTATAAAAAAGGAGAATCCTGTATACTGCCACGTGCTCCTTGGAGAGCAAGATCCTTGGAGAGCAAGATGTGATGGGCAGAAATAAAATTGATAGAGGATTGCAGCTTTTATTTATTGTTTATTTACCTGTTAGAATTGTACTCTGCTGTCTTCCAAGGTTCTCGGAGTATGGTTCTGGTTTCACAGCAACCCTGTGCAGTAAGTTAAGGTGAAAGAAGAGGGACCTGCCTAGTAAGCTTCATATCTGAGCAAGATTCGTACCAGGGGTCTCCCCTGTCCTAATTCTTCAGCTCCCAGTTCCTTGCATTGGAGACCCCATCTTGGCATTTGGTGTTGCAATGGTTAATTACCCATGCTGATTAAAGGCCATGTTTGATTAGAATTTGTCTGGCTTTTATCTTTCATTTATTGGTTTGTCTAATATTTTCCTTGACTAGATTAAAGGGCCGCTTTTGGGTACCTAAAACCTTCTCCCCAGTGAAGGTACATACAATCGGTTCACCTCTTAACCTTCTTCCTGATAAGCATAACAGACTCGGCTCTAAGGTCCTTCACTGGAAGTTTTATTTTCCACCACATTCCTGTCCTCCCCCCTCCCACCGCCCCAACATATGTGAAGTGAATAGTCCAACCAAGACTGCAAACAGTGATCATGATCCAGCAATTGACTCTTCTGTATTTATATAATACAGATTGGCCATTTGCTATCCCCGTTGGTCCTGAAGTTTCTTCACTGGCTGTCCATTTGTTTCCAGTTTTAGGCACTGTTGCTTACCTTTAAAGGGCTTCATGACCTGGGCTCCACATCCTTGAAGGACCATCTCTCCCAATACGGAAATGTGGGAACTGCACTCCTCACAACAGGGTCTTCTGATAATCCCCTTGCTCTGTGATACATTCCATGACAGCCCAGGCCTTTTCTGTTGCTGCCCCACTGTGATGAAAACTGGTGAGGCAGACATAGAGTTGCCAGCCTCCAGGTGGTGCCTGGAGATCTCCCAGAATTACAACTGATCTCCAGGCCACAGAAATGGAGAAAATGGCTGCTTTGGAAGGTGAATTCTATGGCAGTTTACTCTGCTGAGCCCCCTTCCTTTCCCTCTCCAAACCCCACCCCCAAATCCAGAGCTGGCAACCCTAGCCACAGACACTTACCTACCCTTGGTGTGGCCTTCTGATCAGATTATAAGGCAGAATTATTTCAAAGAGCTTATGGGACAGCTAGGGCTTTTCTGCAAACCCAATTTATTCCTGATGTTTTTTAGCAATCAGTTCCCAAACACTGGGAATTGGTTTGAGCATGGTTCTTCCGCATGACCCTTTGTATTTTTAAAGTTGCTTTCTCTTGTTCTGCATGTGCCTTATATAATCAGGATTTTCAAGTAAGGGTGGTCTCAAAAGAACTGGGGGGAAAAGTGGAAAAACAAAAGATTTGAAGCGAAAACTCAACGCAAAAAAATTAATAAGGAAAGCAGGGGATAAATCAAAGCAGTATAGGTCCAGAACTAATGGAAAAAACCCATACAGAAAATCCCCTAGAATGAGATCTGGCTTAACTGTTTTATTATCTGCTTTAGTTACATTTCTGATTACCTGTTTTAGCTATATTTTTAAATAATTTAATATCAATATTATTTATTGTTGTCACCTGCCCTGGGTCCTGACAGTGTCAGAAGTAAGGCAAAGATTCAAATAAAATAAAATACATACATATATAAATGTTTTTTACCATTACTCTGGAAGCTCATATCATGTTCCCTTTAAGGCCTTGTCAAAATCAGTGGTTTTCAGAACGAATCTCCATTCAGATGGTATGGCTTACATTTTTCTATTCTAATCCGTGACTTTGCATTTGGTAATATAAAATGGTTGTATATTATTTTTTCTGGCCATTGATATTTACCAGTCTACAAATATGATTCTTGTAAGCAGTGCTCTGATAAACACTTGCAAGTGACCTTCATTGGGACTTATTTCTATGTAAGCATGCAAAAGTTTGGACTGCCTGACATTTAAAATGTATGACCCATTGAGTTGTACAGGAAACATCCCCTTTGTGGGCTACAGACAGCTTCCTGGGCTGGATCTGCTGGGGTGGGGTAATGCATTTTAGAACTGAACTTCTTTGTGTGCCTGCTGTGTTCTCAGTATCACCAGAAGATATGGAGCTGCTGGGACAGAATTGAGGTGCCAGGAGTTGATGCCAAGGGAGAGGAGATCACCCTGAATGGCCTCTTCGATCATCTGCAGGTGATGATGAGCAAGCGTGAGGTTTTATGGGTAGATGCAGGCAGAAACCTGGACAACATATCCTGAAATGGTTCATTCTACCATTACATTCTCCCACTATAATGTCTGAATAACCTGTCTCCACCTCCCTCCCACTGCCCTACAGTCACTATGCACATCAGGAATACAGCACAGGGTCTTCTATGCTACATCAAGAGAGAAAGCTGAGCAAGTGCTGCAGTTCATGAGGGGCCAGTAGGCACTGCACTCTGAATGTGCACACTGTACCATCTATAATAAATCCTCAAGAGCAGCTTCCTACTATTAAATATTGATTAAAACATCAACAAACCATCACTAAAACAGAATAATCAAGCAATACCATAAAGCCAGCAAACATGTCCAACTCCAGTAAAGAAAATCATACTGATTAAAAGTTCAAGTAAAAAGGGGCAGACTGGGTCCAGCACCCAAATGATAGTAATAGCCAAATCAATATGGTCTCACTTTCCTTTTTTTTCTGGCTGTCCATCTCCCTGCCTCCCCATTACCAGTCCTATATCATTCTATATAATTCTATATACTTTCTGCTACTGTTTCTGTTTAGCCTCTTCCACTTCAGCTCCCTCCATTGAGTGAATTGTACTGGAACTATAATTCTGTCTTTACATGTTCTAGCTGCCACATGTTTCCATGTGGTCCTCAATGCCTTCTGTCCCAGCTTTAACCCAGTCCAGCAGTTTTTCTGGTACAGAGATCTAAGGAAGATTGAATGTGTGATCCCCCTTGTTTCACAGAGAAATCACAGCCTGGTACTGCAGATGCTGCTGTATGGAAATGTTATTATCTATGATAGATCCTGTGCAGAAGAGAAAAGAAAGAAACTGCTTTCAAACAGGTAGGACAATTGCAGGTAAATATTCCCATGAATTGTGAATTATTGCTTCCTGAACCCCTTCCTAAAAAGCCAACAATAGCCTAAGGTAAGAGCCCTATGATGCCAGTGTTTTAGTTTTCCCATGCTAACAGTCTTTTGGCATGGATCCTATAATTCATATAGACATGGGGGAAACTCTTCATAGCTCAGTCCCTGCTACATTTCACAGTGCTGAATGCCTGAGGCAATAGATTTTCTGTCAGCAGGACATGTCTGGGCAAATCAAGATCCAGGTACAGTTTGGAAAGATAAGTGAAGGCTTGGAACTAAAGTAGCACAGAGAACTTCTGGTCCATCCAAGAAGGAAGATCAGCAAATTCTAAATTCTTGTGCTCCCCTCATATTTTTTCTGCTTCAGCACTGTCCTATTTTCATGACATTCAGAGTAATAATTTCTCAATAATACTATATAATAATCACAACATTCAATTTATATACCATCATTCAGGACAACTTAATGCCCACTCAGAGTGGTTTACAAAGTGTGTTATTGTTATCCCCAGAACAATCACCCTGGGAGGTGGGTGGGGCTGAGAGAACTCTGGAAGAGCTGTGGCTGACCCAAGGTCACCCTGCTGGCTTCAAGCGGAGGAGTGGGGAATCAAAGCTGGTTCTCCAGATTAGAGTCCCACTGCTCTTAACTACTACACCAACCAAGAGATTCAAGTGGGGCATCTATGACATCCCTACACTACGATCTTGAGTATCATTCTTCTTTCCACTTGCGAGGAAATCCATGAGGGCTGGTGTCATTGGCTTGGTCCAGTATTTATTAAGCCTTCCTTTCTTTGCCAGTTTCTAATGAAGTAAGTTTCTCTTGTTGCTCCTCAGTAGGTCTTCTTTGCATCACCCTGGGCTGGATCAGCTTGCTGTCTTTCTTAGCCGGGGCTGCCTGTGCCCTTCCTTCTCTTAGGCAAGCTTCTGCTTTGCTCCTAGTTGCTTCTTGTGTCTGCAATGGGCTGTGAATCAATATTTTTCCAGTTTGTCTCCTCTTGCCCAGTTCTGGGGTCTGGGAAGCCACGGACATGCAAGTAGAAAGAGGGCAGAGCATGAAGTAGGGATATCATAGCTGCCTTGCGACAGGGCCTCTCCAAGCCCGGCCTAGGGTAGTGTAGCTGCAGCAGCTGCAAAACCTCCACGTCTTGTCCCTTCCATGCTGGGTAAACATCCTGCTGTCAGCACCTCCTCCGCTGCTTCCTGGGGCAGAGCGAGCTCATCCCCCACCCCAACAGGACACCCTGGGCCTCTGCCATCCACACTCATCCAGAAGCAATAGTTAGTTTCTTGCTCCACAATCTTTCCAGACTCCTTGGCATTCTTTCTTGCTGTCCACCCACAGTCCATGTGGCAGAGTCTCACAAACACTGTTTAATTTCACTCTGATTTCCATTTCTTTGGGAACGAGGAAACGTGCTGTCCCTTTCATTATGGGTAGCTGAAGGAAGCTAGAGAAAAGGCGCACATCATGAACATTTCTCCATGTAGATGCTATATTAATTTTATCTCTGGACAACTAGGCCACCTGCAGCATCAGGAGAACAGCGGGGGAATGGGAGGCAGGTGGGCTTAGTGACAACCAAGGTGGGTAGCAGCTTCTGTGACATGTGCATGAAAAAGGGCCTTGTGAACAGGAATCCTTGGGGAACATCAGCTGATTGCCCCCACTGTCTTTGTGACTGTGGGTGGGGTGTTGACCAAGTGTGGTTCAGCGGCTGTTGCAAGAGCCTAAACGCACCCTAGTGAATAAAGTTTTGTAAATTCCTGTCCAAGCTGGACAGGAGCCCATCTCCTGCCACCTGCCTCCTCAGTCCTCCAGCACCTTTACTTTCTCTTTCTCCAGACTGACAGAACTGGTTTGCCATGCTACTGCAGAAACAGTGTCCAAGGACTGCCAGCTGTTGGTGTTCGAAATCGTCTGTGAAAATGAAGAGGTCGACGCACTCTTACCACCTGTTCATGTCTGGCTCCATCCAATGAATAGGAAAGTATGAGTAATATGCATGTATAAGTGTGTGTGTGCATCTATCACACACACATATCCATGTACTAGCTACACTGAATATGGCTGAGCCAAATTCCATTGAAAGTGAAAATGTATATTTTGCTTCAGTGGAGAAGGAAATGTACCCTCTCCAGTGACCAACTCATATAACTTGCAGGCCTGGTCTTGCTCTTGAGTCCTTAGGATAAAGAATTAATTAGGAAATGAGCTCATTCCTGAAGTCTGTCCTGCAAAGTTCTTATTTGCTTTGTTTTGAAAGGCTGCCTAGGCCTTCTGTCTGACTTCGTTCCAAGCACACTACGAGTGGAACTACAAGTGACAAAAGGCACAGATTGGACACTTGTCAGCTTCCCTCAAGTTTTGATGGGAAATGTAGGCAGCTTGGTGGAATGTTGGACAAGTGACAGTTGAAAAGTCCATTGGACAGCAGTCAGAGAGTCAAGCTGCAAGACTAGGATGCCTACATTTCCCATCAAAACTTGAGGGAAGCTGACAAGTGTCCAATCTGTGCCTTTTGTCACTTGTAGTTCCGCTCTACATCAGTCCTTTGGAGGTTTGGAAGAACTAGCATTGTTACAAATTAGCATTAACTTGTTTTAATATTGTAGAATAGCAACAACATTCTGGGTTTTGTATGATAGGAGCAGAAGAAAGGGCCATCGCTCAGCTTTGTACTCATAAGATCCAAAGTTCAATCTCTAGCATTTCCAGTAAAGGATCTTGAGAAAGTAGTGTTCCAAGGGATTTCTGCCTGAGGCCATGGAGGGCTTGGTTGGATGAACTAATTGTCTGACGCAGGGCAAAGCGTATGTTCATGGCACTTTAGACCCACTCTGATGGGTGTTAGGATGTTATGCAGATACTGGGCTGTGTATCTGCTCTGACACCCCTCGCTGTGGAAAAGCCCTGTTGAAGTAATTGCCCCTGTCAGTAAAAAAGATATATTGTAAAGATGAATTAGTGACATGTTGTAAACATTCCAGCATGTATGCACTAAATGTGCTACCTTGAAATTGTAATAAAGGTGTTAGTTTTGTCCCCAGGACAGTATATCATTCTTTGGTCATATTACTTGACTATGCAACTATTATTAACTTGTCTCGTAATTCCATAGTTGTGATTTGATTTTAAATAAAAGATTGGGGATCTCATACACATCTGCAAATCCATCTTCCAGTAGCTTCATTGGTAACAGCATATAGAGGTAGCGGAGGGTCCAGCTTTGCATTTCTCATGTCTAATTTAAGTGAAATAACAAACAACATATTACTGGTAGGAGTGTTATGACAAAGTACCACTGGTAGGTTGCATCTGTTGTTTACATAAGCGTTTAGCAACATGTCACATTAATAAAACATACTTGATGGAAATGAACTTTCATTTTAGATTGATGCTGCTTCAAGGACAGCTGACTTTGAACATCAGTTTGGACAGAGTGTTCATAAATTCTTTCAGCTTATCTCTCACATTCTGCAAGTGGCTATGGCCAGATTGGACATTACAGCACATGATGTGCTTGCTACCAGTAATACAAAATGCTCTTTGGGAACTTCTGAAACACAAGCTATTTTTAATTGTTTAAGTATGTATATACCCAGTTTTCTACTTTAAAAGCAGGTTAATGCCAGTACTTTGAACTGTGATCAGAAACAAACTGGAAACCAGTGAAGGTGTTTCAAAATTGGGAACATATGTTCCCTTTTAACCATCTGACTGCCATATACTGGACAAGGTAATGCTTCTAAATCACAGAGAACAAATGCAATCCCATGTACAGCCTATCACAGTATTCAAATTTTGAAATGATCAGACCATGAAGCCCTGTAGCAGAAGTGGCACAGATAGGAACAACAGTTCCCAAGACCACGTTCCCATAATCTGTCTAACAAGTAAGAGGCGAGCCACAGAAGTATAGAGCCTCCCAATCTAATAGTCCAGAAGGATGCCATGGTCAATTGCAGAGTAAGCTGTAGAGAGATCCAAGAGAATCAACAGCATCATGCTCCTTTGGTTTCTTTCTCAGTACATATTGGCTATCAGGATGATTAAAGCAATTTTGATGAGTCTAGATAATTGGATTCATACAAGAGAATCTGGAGACGCACAGCCACCACCCACTTGAGATTTGCACCAGGCACTAGTTCAGTAAATTGCTAGGAGCAAGAGATGGTTTCTTGAGAAGTAGCAGCTGGGGCTGCCCCCTCTTGAAATGAAATATTCACCACCATCCTGAACAGAACCTGCTATTCACTTTCTATTTGTTATAAGCCTAGCTGGGTGAATGATGATTATAAAAGCGGTAGCTAGGTTTCTCCAAGCACCCTGTCAGAGTCTTCAAGCTTCAGCAACTGAAAATGAGAGTGCTGTGGATGCCTGCTGCCTCCTTACTGAATTCAGTGTGAAGCAATTTTTATTGGCAAACTGCTGAACAAATAACTATTCCCTCTCCCTCTTACCATGATATTTCCTGATCTCTTTGAATGACTCCGCACACAGATCCTAAAGTTGTACATAATTGCCATGATGCACAGAGCAACATGAATATTGCTACAGCAGCATCCTATGCAGGACAAGAGGAGCAGGAATGTCAGTACTGTCTGTTGCTCCCATTGAACAGGCCCACATTTAAATGGTTCCAAAATGTCACATAACAACACAAACTCCTGTTCTGTTTTGTCTTTGCTCCATATTGTAACAGTTTTAAGCAGTCCTGCTACACAGCATCTAATGGGAGCTGTTACTGGAATAACAATCCTAGCCCATCCCCCTGCATCTTGTCCTGGGGCCGTTATGATTCTATGCAGAGTCACATAACAATAACAACTGCACTTCTATACTGTTCTTCTAGATCAGTGCCCCACTCAGAGCGGTGAACAAAGTGAGTGTTGTCATCATTCCCACGATGCAGCTGGGGAGCTGGGCCAGAGAGGAGTGGCTCACCCAAGGCCACCTACTGAGCACCACTGTAGAGTCTGCTCTTGTGCCACCACAGCAATTTGTTGGGCTCTATCAAAAATATGTGCTACCATTGCAGGCTATAGGGACATAACGGTTTTATTAGACTTCATTCCCATCTTCCAGTACTGCTGATAAACAGAAGCCCTTTGCTAAATACCAGCTATGCTCCTGCCAGGTACCTTTCATTGGAAGGTCTGTTACAGTTTCTTCTACTTCACATTTAATGCCACATTCCTAGAACAGGAGCCTGTTTAGCATTCATTGACCTACCTTGACTTCCTACTGAAAACATTTCAGATCATCATTATTGGACTAGGCTGGGAGTGGCTGCTAAGAAACAAGGTTCTTGAGCTTTTCTTCCCGGTTAGGAGCTGGTGACATGATACCTGCAATCCTCTATTAGGAGGAGGAGATTCTTGGAAAGGTTGTTGCCTCTGGTCCCAGATTAGTTATGATGGCAGAAGGACTGTGTATTTAAATATGGATGGGCCCCCATCAGGTAGAAAGAGGGATCTGTTTTTAACAGCAAAAGGGATGTACAGATGAGGAGTATAGACCTCCCCATCTTCTTGCATTCTCTTCCCCTATGTACTGCACTTCTCAGATGAGCTCTAACACCAGAACTTCCCTGCATGTATAAGATCTTGGTTTCAGTGCCTTGCTCCCACCCCTGTCTCCAAAGAGAAGGAGATCTTCTGGGAGTTGGAAAAGACCATTGCCTGACAGCCATGATCTCAGTAAATAGAAATGGGCTGAATGGACTAATGATCTGATTCAATATAAGGCAGCTTCATATGGATGTGTGTATAATTGGTACATGTTATGGGTTCAGCCACGATGACTGGATTTTGAAGAGCGAGCTCAGGCAGCTGAGGGAATAGTGAGGTAGAACAGTCATTACCCTGCATTGGACTATTGTAAATAACAGGAGAAAAAAAATCCCCTTGGTTTGTATTGCCATAAAGGTCAGCCTGCATAGTTTTCTTGATCCTTCAGAGCTACTGATTCAAGGAAGAAGCTTCTGTTAACTAGAAAGAGGCTTGCTTTTGGAGCCCTTTCATTGGTTTGTGATGCAACTTTGTGGAATGAACAAGCAGGATGATGGCTCAGAAACAAATTGTTTTAGGGCTCATTCGCATAGCTGCACTAAGAGGGACAATACTCCTGATAAAGAGGACTTTTACCACTTATCCCTTACTAGCATCTTGGTGAAAGAGTTATAGTTCAAAAGGTAGGCGTGTCTGCTTGATAACCAACTACGCAAGCTGGAGTGTTTACACATTACTAGATAGAGTCTCAACATCATGTGGTTTTCTTATCATGCAAGAACAATGCAGCCCGATTTCTGTGCCGTCTTTCTGTGCCGTCGGAGTACATGCTAAGGTTGTATTTATTACATCCACACATTGTGATGTGTCCTCCGGCTGCTTTCCGCCCAGCTGGGAAAGTACCCTTACTGTGGCCCATCATTGTTTTTATTCCATTACAGCCCATATAAATAGCATAAGGGTGAGATTTAAACTGGGGAAACCGTGATTCATATCCCCACTCAGTTGTGAAGCTCACCAGGTGACCCTGAGCCAGGCTGGGTTCTCTCAGTTTCACCTACTTCACAGAGTTGCCATTAGGACATAAAGCAGGAGAGGGAATGAGGATATACACTACCCTGAGCCCTTCAGAGGACAGGTGGGATAAACCTATGATATTTAGATATGAAGTCAAAGTATAATTTCAAATAAAAACCCCCTCTGGAGGTACACATAGGCACAAACAAAAATAAATCTGGTTGCCTTCCCTGTTAGTCTGTAGCAGAAAAATAAAAGGAGTTCAGTGACACCTAAAAAAACTAACAAAATTTATTCCAGCATCAGCTTTTGTAACTTTGAGGCCACTTCATCGGATGCATGAAGCACACACCCATCAGGCAGATGTATTTATATAACAACAGAACAGAACAAGCTACGGTCAAAAAATTATTTTAATAACCTAACCTCTCTGAGCAAATTGATCACTCTTTAAATTGAATTTTGCTTTAAGCCAGCCTCTCTTTGTAACACTCCCACCTTTCTGTTAATTCAAAAGCATTGGCCTAACAGATGTACATTTCATGTTGTGCCCTGATTCAGAAAAGCGTGTGTGTGTGCATGTGTGCACGCATGTGTTATGTACCATCAAGTCACTCCAGACTTATGGTGAGCCTATGATTTAATGACCTTCAAAAGATCTTGTCATTAACAGCCTTGTTCAGGTCTTGCAAACGTCAGATGATGGCTTTCTTTATTGAGTCAAGGCACCTCACGCCTAGGTCTTCCTCTTTTCCTACTGACCTCAGCTTTTCCTATGAGAGCCTCAGTTTAGTCATTCTAACTTCCATGGAGAATTCAGGTCTCATTTAATCTAGAACCCACTTATTTGTTTTTTTTAGTGACCCATGGTGTCCATAAAACTCTCCTCCACTACCACATTTCAAATTAATCACATTTCTTACTGCCAGCTTTCTTCATTGTCCAACTTTCACTTCCATACATAGTAACGGGGAATATCATAGTATGAATTATCTTGATCTTGGTCTCCGGTGACTTTTCCTTATCCCTAAGGATCTTTTCCAGCTTCTTCATAGCTACCCTACCAAGTCTCAGTCCCCTTCTGATTCTTTTGATTGCAGTATCCTTTTGGTTGATAATGGAGCCAACGATTAGAAAATCTTTAACAATTTCAGTTTCTTCATTGCAAACCAACCTTAAAGTTGTGCATTCTTTTAAAAAGAAAGTTTGCACTGGAATAAATTCTGTTAGTCTCTAAGGTGGCGTTGGACTCCTGTTTTATAAATTTGCTGAGGCTTTTCATTTAAAAATGCTTATACACCCTACTTTCTTATATTCTCTCTTTCCCACATATTAAAACTGTTATTTTACAGAAATATTGCAGTGTGGCTTCTATAATGGTCAGGGGGAAAAGAACTCCATAATTATGGGAACTATAATCCACCCACCCTTCATGTTGAAGAATGGGGAAATGGCATGAATTGCCTTTTATAAAATCATGTATACTGTGAGGAAAACTGATATAATCCCTCCCTACACCATTTCAGTTCTTTAACCTGGGGTTATCCAATGAAGTTTATTCATACCCACTTCAGAACAGACGACAGAGTAAGTCTTCCCACAACACATCATTCACTTAAGAAGCTCATTGCTACAAGATCTGGTGATGACTAACACTTCAGCTGGAGTTTTAAACAGATTGGACAAACTGATGAATGGTACATCTACCAACTACAGTTAGTTAAGATAGCTAGATAGAACGTCCATATACAGAAGAGGTATACCTCAGGAAAGTAGCTGCTAGGGATAAGCAACAGCAAAGACTCTCAGCCTCATGTCATATTAGTTGCCATAATTTAAGCATTATCACCATATTGCATTATCCGGTTTGGGAAAACAAGGAAAGTCCATCAGAAAAATGAGAGTTATTCCATTCCTGATATAGGCTGGGGGTTGGAGAATTAATATCTTGATGCATCTTTGAAAACCTGGTGCACCACTTGTAGGACAGAAACACCTGTACAGCCACAGAGTGGAACTTGATCATTCTAGGTGGTTAGCCATTTTAGTCTATGACAACAAAAGAGGAGTCCAATGGCATTTAAAAGATTAACACAACTTATTCCAGTGTTAGTTTTTCCTAATCAGAACTCACTTCACCTGATGCGCAGAACTGAGAATATCAACTTTACAATTTGTCTTCAGTGGTATATGTTTATCCCTCATGACTGCAGAAATAGAAATTGAGAAGGCTGGGGGATGGTACCACCAGCAAGATCTTTGTGGTAGAGCTTCTTTTAGTTAGGGACAAGATCCCTGAGTTTTACTAGCATGAGCTCCGCCCTTCAAATCCTTGTTAAACAATTTCTCATTCTTCTGGAACAATTGCAAGCAGAGTCTTGCACATTAACTACACTAGTGAAAGGTCACCCAAAGTCTCTAGTATATTTGCATAATTAATTTGTGAAATACACTACTGTCAGCTCTGGTAGCGGTCATTTGCTTACCTTAGAAGGCTGTTAAAAGGGATTAAGGGAAGGAAGTATCTATAGCTATGATAGCTAAATAGTACCTCCAGGTTCCTGCCCCCTCTGACTACTAAATTGTGGGAATAAGCAACAGGGGCTATAGCCATCACTTTTGTGCCTGGCTACTAGTGCCTAGAAATAGTGGACTGGCTGTTGTTGCAAAATTAATTCTTATGCTGTTTGTATATTTTCAAAATCATATTTCTTTGTGGGTTTATACTTCTTTATGGTGACTACTCTACACTCTGTAAATTTTGCATTTTTCTTCTTCACATTATACACTATATTTCAGATGATTCCCAGATATTCTGTTCCAAAGCAATATGTGAGCCAGATTTGAGTCCTGTAGCACTTTAAAGACCAACAAGATTTCCAGGGTATAAATTTCTGAGCGTCAAAGCAAGCAAGCTTTGACTCTTAAAAAGCTTATACTTTGACTCTTAAAAGTTTACTCTGGAGATTTTGTTGGTCTTTGAGGTGCTACAGGACTTGAATCTTGCTCCTCTACTGCAAACTAACATACCCATCGGAAACAAAGCAGTATGTATGGACAAAACTGAGGCTATCGTACTTTGGTCAGATCATGAGAAGACTGGAAAAGCCAATAATGCTAGTAAAAGTGGAAGGCAGTAGGAAAAGAAGAAGACCTAAAATGAGATGGCTTGACTCAATAAAAGAAGCCACATTCTCCAGTTTGCAGGATCTGAACAAGTCTGTTAATGATAAGACGTTTTGGAGGTCTTTTCTTCATGGGGTCACCATAAGTCAGAGGCGACTTGATGGCATATAACACACACAGAGTTTTTCTAGGTATAATCTCGATCATACATATTATCAATGTTCCTGTTATTTCTATTTCAACTGATTATGTATGAGGAAAACATCCTTCAGTTTGAACCCTTTTTTGTAATCTGGAAATATTAGTGATGCTTTGACAGGTATTGTTCTTCCATGGCTCTTGTTATCCTTTCCTCCAGCACTTATTTAATGCTGCTGATGTGATCAGTCAACACTTTTAGGTGTGACCACAAGCCAGCTTTGTTTTTACATGCTGTTCTCCTTTTATTATTAAAGGTAAACTGGGGGGGAAAGTGTCAGTAAAATCTAGGTAGTATTACTTTCCTTTGAATAGGCACACAAAAAGCATTTGAATGCCTCAGTGATCTTGGGAATTTGAATAACTAATTTAAATTTGTTATTTTGATATTACATGTGGCATAACGATAAAATGCAAAATTTTAAAGAACTTTTACAGAATACCTTGTTTTTATGGGAGCATAAATATCCGCATTTACCATGACTAATCTGAGTAGTCTTTTCATCATTTATATTTGAACACTACAGTTAACACGTTCTGACCTACAAATGCCAGCTGGATGCCTCTAATGTGATACCCACTGTAACTGCAGATATATGCCAGCATACAATGGTTCTTGCCATCATTTACAGTTCCTGTCTTAGCCCTTTTGAAACCTCCATTGTAAGAAGTCCAGAGTGGTTCTCTTTCTGGCTATTTTCCAAAGTTTGTACTGAGATTCAAGTACAAACTGTTCTTCTGTGGTCTATCAGCCTAATAACTTTCTTAAATGCTTCATTTCTACTCCTTCAAGTTTCAGTACACTGCTAAACTTTAAAAAAGTACTCTAATTTAGTTGGTCCCATAGAGGATATAATCCTATTCTTTGTGGACTAACACAGCAACAATTCTCTAGATCAATTTCCTCGAGAGGTGAGACTCCCATATTTTGAATTTTACATTCTCCACTAGTGGAAAGGAACTATACTGATACTTGTTAAATTGACTGAAACCTATAGCTGGAGGAAGCTAAACTATATCAAGAAATCAGTACATGGAACATTTACATTTCTTGGGATAAAAGTTCCTAGTTCCCTGTCAGCTCTGTTTATTAATGTTATTACACTCTACGGACAAGAACTCATGGATTTACTTGAAGCGGAATCAGTCAGAAGGCAACTAAAAAGTCAATTGAGTAAAAAAATGGCTTAGATCCACTGCAGTGTTTCTGTGGACAGGATTTCCACCTGCAAACCGCAACTTTCTCACCTTCCCACTCCCACTGGGGCACCAAATGGCTCATGGAATGCTTTTGAGGGAGGGTGGGGTTGGGGCTTCAGAGGGTGGGAAAGGCAAGAAATTCATGCTGTGCCCACAGGAGCGCTGCAGCTGATTAAAGCCAACAGCATAAAGCTGCATGGCCATTTACAGATAGATGGATATCACACACCAGGGATATGATGTAGAAAAAAGGCATTTATTTACAAAACCTGAACAAGAAAAAAAAATATAATATATCCCAGCAAGGTTAGATGTATCCAATCACATCATTGCAAATGATTGGTTGCCGACTTCTGCAGTTCATGAGAGCAGCAAAGCTGTTACAGTCTGTGGAGAGCTCACTGATGTTGGCGTGGGACTGATGGAAGTAGGGTAGTGTTGGCCGTGCACCCAGCCCCACAGGGCAGGAAAAACGCTTTGTGCCATCAGTGTCCTGCTTGGTACGCTCTGTGCGTGAGATGCCAGCCAGTCTTCGGCGCACATTGCCAGAGAGGTTGAGCAGGAATCCATGGGGCTTGGCTAGCCAGCGCTGCAGCCGTCCACGTTCCCCACTCTCCTCAGGCAGGTCCATCCAGTTCTCCACCAAGTCAGCAAAGCAGTTGTCGCCCAACACCAGTGGTTGCCGGTTGCGGCTCTGCGACAGAAGGGACACTGTCCAGTCTCCTGCATCTGCAGGCTCCACTTCCCGCCACCGCTCCAGGCAGGCATCAGAAGCTGATTTGGGCCGAGGCCTCCTGGCAGGTGCTCGACGACGCAAGAAGCCCCCTGAGGAAAGCTTACTGGCTCGCAAAAGTGGGGGTCCCTCCTCATCCCGCCAGCTGCTCCCTGACACTTCAGAGTAACCTGAATCAAACTCCAGGCTCCGCTCACTGCTGGGAGGAGAGAAGGCAGCCTCTTCTTCCACAGCCACCTCCAGGCAACAGGCAGAGTCTGCTTCCGAAATGGCTGATACCCTCACACAGGTGCATTGCTTTGGGGAAGGCACGGCAGGGAGAGGCCTTATCTCCTCAGGATCCAATTGGAGGTCTCGGTCATGCACTCTTTTTAGATCATGGAGGGTCCGCATCATACACTGCATCTGGCCCCGTAGCACTTCACTTGACTCCTTCATGCACAGCTATGGAAGAGAAAACAGACACTTTCAACTTCCTGTCACAATAATTCCAGTGACATCACCCAATGAAGTGTACAGGCTCAGCCCACAATATATCGAAAGTTAGCATAAAACAACATTACAAGCACACTGCAGTCTTCAAAAAAAGTTAGCCCAAACATGCCTATTTTGGAACTAATCCTTCCATTTAATGCAAAAAGTCCAAAGAAAGCAGTTTAGTGGATCATCAGCCCAGACAACTCAAAAGAGACAGCAAACAAGAGAATAACTGGCTCCTGACCTCACATGACTCAGTTCCCCTTCATCAAAAAGCAGATCTGCCTTCATTTGTTTCCAGTGAAGCTTTCCACTCTCCTTATCCACGTGTCTCCTCTTGTTCCACACCCCATTCAAACAGCCCATCTGTGTGCCACCACATCCCCTCTATCACACAGCTCACCCTGCCCAGGTGCTGATTATCTATCCAGCACACGCCACTGCTTCCCGAGGGCTGCTGAATGCTCCAAGCCTCCCAGCCGCTTCTAGCTCAGGTCTGTGAGGGGCAGCAATCTGATTTACCCTAGCGGAACTGGGAGCCACAGCCGCACGCGCAGGTCCTCGCCCCGTCTCATCTTGGCAGGCCCCCAGCCCTGAGGCAGAGCATTTCAGTAGCATCTGCACGTTCCAGGCCCATCCCAGGCTCTACAAGCAGCAGCATGTTACAGTGAGTGAGTGGCCCCACCCGGCAGAAGATGACACAGAGGGTGTGTGAGAGTCTCCGGGAATTACACAAGCAGTTCCCCCCAGCATGCAGGAGAGAAAGCCAGGATATGAGGTCACAGTGATTGGTGGAAGTGTTGCATTTTTAGGGGGGAGGGGGAGGGGGAGTCTGTAACAGCAAAGAGAAGGTGAGGTTCACTTCCAAGCTAATGACTTTAAGATCCTGCACCCCTTTCTCCTGAACTACTTGGAGGCCTTTCAGTTGTTGCTACTGTGTGGGAGGGCAGAACATCTGAGCAAGTTAGAATGATACAAACTGCTTCTCCCTGCAAGAAATCACTATGTACAGCTAGGAAGGAGGTGCAAAATGCTCAGTTACAGAGCCAGATCCACAGACAAACAACTTGAGCAGGGCCACAGATCTATCAGGTGCTAAGGAAAATATGGAAGGAACACAAAAGTGGTCTGGCAAAAAGGGTGTGGAAAAAGTCAATTTATTAAGAGCTCGAACATTTCCCAGTTTACAAACTGGTCTCCTTCATTCCTAAATGAGGTATAGACAGGGGTCCAAACACTGTGCCCAAACTCCTAGTATTTCTTCTTCCGCTCCAGACCCACTTCCTGTTATTTTCTAAAATAGCTACAGTTCAGCTGTGCCACAGGCTGTTGCTTTTCCAAGCAGATTTGTGAACACAGAGACAGAAATTATTCACTTAGCTGGTCTGGGTTCACAGTCGCCCACCAGTGGCTGGCTGCAAACCTGGAACCCATCAAATGTCTGGTTTTGGTTATGCTTCAGTTACAATTCCTGGGCAGTCATAAAAAGTCTCTAGACGATCTCCCCTACCCCACATCCACAACATTTCCAGTCAAGGAAAAATCCAAGCTCCTTTCCTAGACGCAGCATCAGATAAACCTCCTTTTCACCACAACAGTGAGTCAGCCACTGATGTGCCTTTTAACAGAGAACAACTCCATCAGAAGGTTTACACAGGTCAGGAAATGCTGTAGCTTCAACACAGTTATTCTCACCTCATATTAGACAAGCGTATGGAATATGACTCAGCCTCCCCCAAGACTTGAACTCCATTGCCTTCATAGCCATCCCAAAGACCATGCACTTTGGGAGAGGAGTTTCTGCTGGCTGTGGATCACGTCCACACATTTGAATTGTTGGTAGGGTAAGTTCTCAACCCAGGGATCCCCAAGATTGCTCTCCAGTCTACATCTCTGATCCCACCCTCCTCAAGCTTGGCACATGATCCTTCCTTCCTTCACCTTTGCCACCACCTTTTCCTCTCCAAACACAAGACAAAAGGAGATTGTCCGTTTCAATTGCCTAGCAACTACTGCTTCCTCTGGACCCAACAGAGTGGCAAAATGAGAACGATGGCTAAAACAGGAATGGTTAAACTAGTAGCAGAGATGTCCTTGCAAAGGCTGACATCCATGGGAAATGCCTGATTCCCCTGGCTGGACACATCAGGGAAGAAGAATTACAGAGAGAAACAACAAAGGCCACTCCCCTGAGCAGCTAGACTGAGAAGCCCTGGAGCCAGATGTGTGGCTGTCTGTACAGACAACTTCCCATTCACTGTCCGCAGAAGACAAGGAAGAGAATCAAGAAATTGATCCCTGGATTTAGAACATTCATACTGAGTAGCATCAACTCTGTGCTGATGCTGCCACTGCATCTGATAGCATTAGAACATCTCCAAGAAACCAGCTGTTCAGAACAGTCTGAAATCAAGTTTATAAACAACTCTGCAAAACGTTTCCTTCCTGCAGCAGCAGCTCCAAAAGGTATAAGATTTCCAAAGTCAGCACTAACTATTTCAGTCCCCAAATTGCTGCTACCTGCACCCATTCATAGACTGGCAAAGCAAGAAGGCCTTTAAAAGGAAAATTCCACTGTACACACGCAGCACCTAAGGAAAAGCTTGAGTCCATGAACAGTCTCTCTTCATCACAAAATATTATAGACAACCCTTTTTCGTGGTCTTCACTTTGGACCCCTGTTCCAAAGCATTCTGGAGCATACTGGGCCAGTTATCACACATGCCTAGTAGCCAAGAGGATTTAATGGCATGTATCCTTCCACTTGACTAAACTAAGCCTTCTTCCAGCCTAAGAGACCTTCTTCTAACTTGGAAGGCTTCTTAGGCTGGAGTACTAAATGTTACTAAGTGTTATATTATGGGTTAAGCAAGACAGCTTGGGACAAAGGACAAAACTCCTTGTCTGGATATCACTTGCAGTTACAGTTCAAGTGAGAGAAAAGGATGCAGAAGCTACAGTAGACTCTTCCATCACACCATCCACCAGACTTCTGGCTCCTTCAGAGAAGAGAGTTCAACATCTGAACAGATTAAACTCCAAATACCATTACATCACTTCCTGTATGAGAACTTCCCATCTCTCACCTTTACTAATTCAGGGCCACTGTGAATATTCAAGTGGATCATCCTATGCCAGTGGCATTCACAGGTGTTGGCCACTTTGAAAAACTGGGCGCTCTTTCCAATCCAACAGTGATGTAGATCAGTCTCCCTTACTGTATTTCTTTCAGGATAGAGGGTTCATTCCAGGAGGAACACCTGGCTTGCTGGTAAGATAATTCTGCATTATGCCTACCATAATCTTGCCACTTTTGGTGTCTTCCTTATAGTCCCTAGAGAAGCACTTCTCTGGTATCCTCCTTATAGCCTCTAGAGAAGCACTTAACCTCCTAGTAGCATGAGGTCCAAGAGACCTGGAAGTCTCTTAGCCATGGGGCATTAAGGGCAGCTGCCTTGAGCCCCAGACTGGGGGGGGGGACATCTGCTCATGGCCCCACCCCCATGGAGGGGGGAAGAAAAGGAAGACAAGGTCTCTGCTTGTGCCCACTCCCTCTGGCTGTCAGATACCCAGCTCAGCAGAAGCTGCATGTACCCGCCCACTTAGGGACTTGGGCAACCTCTGGCTCAGCAGTCACCAAGCTCACCTGCCTTGCACATCTGGGGTGGCCCTGTGGGGGTGGGCAGCAGTGATTCTGGTGCCCCGTCCTGGACTTGAGCCTAGGGCCACAGAATCACAAAGCCTGCCCTGCAAGAGTAAGAGGAAACAGTAGGGGAGGTCATGATAGACTCACATCTTTCAAACTTAATGGGGATCCCATAAGCTGTTCTAGCTAGAAACTTTTGTGCACAATCACAAGTTCACTCTGTGGCCACCTTACACAGAATACTCAAATCTAGGATGGAGTAAGAGGCCTAACCCTGCCCCTTTCAGACAGATGACAGTACCAGAAGCTACAAAGATTCAGAGGGGAGCTTCCCCACCCAAGCAACCATCTCAGCCTGTGAGGTGAACTCTACAGGGCAAGCCCTATGCAGAAGACCTGTTTCTCCAAGTCCTCAATGGTGCCCTATGGAAACCGGCTGCCTGAAATGCTCTCACCAGGAATCCTCACAACAGCTGATCACAGGGCACTCAGGGGGAGGGCCCTTGTCTTTCTAGCGCCTCATCCTAAAGGATGCTGTGAAGCCTGGCCCCTCTCTTCCACAGTTCTGAAAGGAGAAACAGGAGCAACTAACGCCTCACTGAGCCTAAGGACTCCCCAGTTGTAAGGGAATGTGGTAACACAAGAGGGGCAGCGTGGAAGCCAACCTAGCTAGTGATTGCCGGGGGAGATGGCTCTCTGGAGAGGCCGTGTCAGGAGAAGACGAGAAACAAACGGCGGCTCTCTAACGACGGCGGGGTGGGGTGGAAGATCGCTCCCCCTCCCCCTCTTTCCTTCCTAGACAGAACATGTCGCCCCCCGCCCTTCGCAAGAGCTACAAAAGGGAGCTGCGGAACAGCCAGCCTGGAGCGCCTCCTAAACTTTGACTCTATCCCGTGACGAGTTTCTGTCCCTTAAAGAAACGTCCAGGGCTTCTCCCTCTTCAGCACAGACTCCGCGAGCCTCCTCCCGTCGGATTTGCTCCCGGCAGCGTTATTTGGGCCAGGGATCAGCAGCCACCCCTAGCCCCAGCACCTATTGTGAGTGGCGGGGCTCAGTGCTGGAGCAACGCACCTTCGCTACCAACCTCCTCGCGCCTTAAGGGAGCAACGCTTCCAAAGCGCCGCTTCTGCTCAGAAGTAAAGCAGAAGTGGCGCCACTTCAACTCAGAAGTAAATCCTCCCGATTTCAGCGGCGCTTACTCCCTAGTAAACGATGGAAGGACTGCTGCCACCCATCCCGGCCTGATGCACGTTTACTCATAAGTAAGACGCACCAGATCCTGTCAAACTTCCTCCCCGGGATTGCAGCCTTAGGCGCTGCACCTCCGCGGCGAGACCCGTTCTTTCTCTCCCGGGACGAACTTGCATCGGCCCACCCAGCAGCCAGGCAGCGGGTGCTGATGAGGCTGCCTCGGGAGGAAGGGAGAGCAGTGCTGACAGCTCCTCGGCCTGCCCAGGCGGGACGCCTACAAAACACCGGCGCTTCACCCATCTCGGGCGCAGAAGCCCCAAGCCCAGTCTTGCTCCCCAGCCAGTATGGAGCAGGGGCTTCGCGCAGGGTTAGTCGCATCTCAAGACATCGCTCCGTCCACCCCCTCTCTGCACCCCGATCGCCCCCGTTGGGCCCTAGCCCAGCTCTCTCCCCCAGACTCCCGTTCGGTTTAGGGATACGACGAGCTCCAGCGAGCGGTGCCAGCATACATCGGACCCCTGTCCCAATCGTCCCCCCAGAATTTACCACTTCTGCACGGAGGTGGCTCACAAAGGCGTCGAGGCGGGCGCTGTGCATGCCAGAGCCGGGACAGCCAACTGCCAGCTGAGCGGGACTGCCCGGAAGGGAGGGACTGCCAGCGAGGGACCCCGCGGCTCTGACACGAGCGGGAGGAGACGCCGAGAAGGAGCGGCAGCCTTCTGATCGCCGCCAGCCGGGCAACGCGCCCACCTTCCCCTCATTTGCGTCCTGAGCGAGCGGAGCGCAGTTTGGTTCGGCCCGAGCCCTTCCCTTGCCTCTGGGTGGGCCAATGAGCGCCCGCGGCCGCGCCCACGAGAGCCAATGAGCGCGCTCGGCGGCTGGCTGTAACTCGAACTCTTTGGGTCGCTTGTAATTGAATTAGAGCCCATATTAGGAACCAAAAGGTGCCACAGCTGGAGGGGGGGGGGGGTCGGCGCCGTGAAAGGGCCGCTCAGGGGTCGGGGCCCTCCCGGGCACAGCGCAATTACACGGAGGTATGCTATGTTACGCTACTTTAGGCCATCTCCGGCTGCCACAGCCCCTCGCCCTAACAGTAGCGCTTTGATGGCCCGCTGGCCCCCTCGCAAGAGAAGATTCCGCGAACAGCTTCCTTTATTGCCCGGAGAGCGCCTGTTGATTGTCGTAGAGAGCCCGGGTTTGCGTGTTTGGCAATTACGTGACAGACAGAAATTCAAGTGGTGGAACTTTTCAGCTCACGGGATCTCCATGCTGGGGAAGTGTTACCGTGTTGAATTTCAGCCCCTCCTACTCGCTGTTCATAGTGGACAGGAGAAAGGTAGCAACTTTCCTCCCCTATTAGAAACTATGTATAATTCTGGCAGATAGATTTTGTACAGAACTCTGGAACACAAATTATCTACTCGAGTAACACAGGAAATATCTATTTTCTTACCTTGGTACCTCACTATACAGACCAAGGATTAAAGGAGAGAAATGCTCCATTATCCACAGGTCATATATTCCACAATAGACATCTTAGTCCCTAACACCAAATGTGGGAGAAAGCTGGTTTTGGTTATCAGCAGGGGTCATTTCCTAGAAAAAGAGCTGGAGCATAACTCATTAGCATAACTCATTAGCATATGCCATGCCCCTTGACATCACCAGAAGTGTGTCATTAGCATAACTGATTTGCATATGCCACACCCCCTGACATCACCTATCCTGGCTGTTTTGGACCCAATCCTGGCCATTCAGGGCCAAAATTGGGCCCAAAATGGCAAAAAGGGGCTGAAAAGGGGCCCCAAATGGTCAGGATCGGGCTGCTGCTGAGTGGGAGAGTGATCCACCACCCATCAGAGGCCCGATCCGGGCCATTTCAGCCCCAATCTAGGCTGAAACGGGCCCCAAATGGCTGAGAGTAAGGTGAGCAGGGCCACCTGTCATGTGACTTCTTTGGGGAACTACCTGAACTGCGTTCCTGCATGTTCCCCCTTGAAATGAGCCCTGGTTATCACTAATGAAAATACCCTCTGTATATACTCAGGAGTACATATATTTAATTATGGCTTCATTTGCTCCAAGGCAGAAGCCTGACATTTTAAAAAGGTTCCTTGCTGGGATCCATTGAGCAAGTTTTGCAACTATATGCTAAGATTGAACATTTTCAGCATTACAGTTTGGGCAAGTTAGATGTGCATGAAACACTACACAATCTGTTGTGACTACATGTAACTGTGTGAGTGATATGGATTGTTAGAGATGGTCGATTCTAAAGTTTCAGAATTCTTCCATGAAGTATTCCTTTGTCTATAGATATCTGCTCACCCCAGATAATGTGATGGCTTATGGTTATTTGAAATGTGATGCTGCAGGATAGTTTTAAGGATGCGTGGATGGCCTAAAAGATAAACCTGGGTTCTAGATCAAATCAAGCCTGAATTCCCCTGGAAACTAAAATGACAAAACCAAAGCTATTGTATTTTGGTCACATCATTAGAAGACTCACTGGAAAAAACAATAATGCTAGGAAAGGTGGGAGGCAGTAGGAAAAGAAGTCCTGAAATGAGATGTATTGACCCCATAAAGGAAACCACAGTCTCCAGTCTGCAAGATCTGAAAGAGGCTGTTAATTATAGGATGTTTGGAGGTTGTTAATTCATGGGGTCACCATAAATTAGAAGTGCCTTGATAAACACAACATAACACATATGCATGGTTATAAAAAATAAACTTAACTGATCCACATCCAGTGTTCAGTAGTTTGCGTGTTACCTGGAGGGATGGTTCTCTTCCAGAACATGGGATAGAGAATGTACATACAGCATGCCTTTGTGAAGTAAGCAACCAAGCTGAGCTAGACAGTGGCAAGTACTGGGGGAGGGGGACACATTCCCTGCTCATAGTTTTTCTCTAGCCTTGTTATGTCTCAGTCCTCTCAGCACTATCCAAAACTCCTCTGCCCAAATCGTTCACTTCTTCCATTCAGACTATGTGAAGCCCCTCCTATAATCCCTCCAATCTTCTGTATCCAGCAGAAACAACTTTTATTTAAAGATATCTGCAGCTTCACTTCATACTACCTTCCAGTACTTGTTTACCATTTATACCTCTGTTGAGACTTTTGCTTCTCCAGTTTTACCACTTTCCACAACTACAAGTCTTTTCCTTTGAACACAACCTCCTCCCTCATTCTCCCTTGCAGTCTCCCTCTGCATGAACATGTTTCTGAATAATGCCAGCTCTTACTCTTCTTTCTGCTCCCTCTTGAAAAACCTACCTTTTCTAAAAACAACAACAACAACATTTGATTTATATACCACCCTTCAGGACAACTTAATGCCCACTCAGAGCAGTTTACGAGGTATGTCATTATTATCACCACAACAAAACACCCTGTGAGTGGGTGGGGCTGAGAGAGCTCCAAAGAACTGTGACTAGCCCAAGGTCACCTAGCTGGCTTCAAGTGGAGGAGTGGGGAATCAAACCTGGCTCTCCAGATCAGAGTCCTATGCTCTTAACCACTACATAAAATGGCACTTGGCTTATCCCCCAGTCCTCATTCCAAAGGGCAACTAACTTTACAAAGACTTGTTCCTCACATTTACCTCTGACTTCCTTTCCTCAGATCTTCCCTGTTGTTTAGTTTAGTCTGCATGCTCCTTGAGGTCAGGGGCCTTATTTTTGCCCCATCAAGTGTTATATATAAACTAGTGGTGTTGTATGTGTGGATACTTGCATGTAAGCAACTTATATACTAATAGCTAAGTGGACCTAAACGGAGGATACTTAAATCTGAAGATTACAGACATGAATATACAAGACAGATCTTCCTACACACCTGAAAAATGCCCCAGATTTGCATAAAAATCTGTAATCTAAAAAAATAATACATAGGGTTTTTTTTTAAAAAAAATCCCAAAATGCTAAAAGGAGCACCTGTAACCAGATGCCCTCAGTGGCTGTTGCTAGGGAACCATAAAAGTTTAGCCAGAATTCCAGGCTTGGTTTCTGTTAGGAAAAGGCAAGAGGAAGGAACAGGGCCCTTTCCAGGGCTGTTTTGGCCTTTGAGGAAGGACTTATTGGGACAAGGCCCAGAAGCAAACACCAGACGACTTGACTTGTCCAGGCTTGGCTGCCTGCTACTGTTTAACAACAACCCCTCCCCACAGAAGCCAGTGTAGTGTAGTGATTAGAGTTTCAGAGAAGGATGTGGGGACCCAAGTTTGAATCACCAAAGTTTGTTGGAGTGAGGATAATATAGTTGTTGTGAGGATAATATGGATGTGAATAGAATTATATCAGTTGCTTTGAGTTCCCATTGTGCAGAAAGACAGCATATAAATGAAGTACAAATATAGATAAAGATATGGTCTAGAAAAAAGGTAAGTTGTTTAGTGGGTTTGAAGGAGAGAAGGATGTAGGGAAAAGTGAGCATATAGAGGCTTCCAGGAGGATGGCACGAGGAAGTAGTGTGGGGAAGGGGATACAGGGAAAGGCGAAGTACCCTCCACAAGTCTTTGCAAGTTCCCCACCATGCAAGTGGACTATGGGGGAGAGGCTGCCAGGGGGAGGGGGTGAAGATGGGAGCAGACAAAGATGGGTCAGGAGGAAAGAAGGAATCAGGAAAAGGGGAGAGGCTATGCGGGTAGCAAAGGGTAAGAAGACATAGTGGGGGAGGAAGAAATGAGATGTCCTCCGCAAGTCCTTGTGGGTCCCCCACTTGTGTATGAATGAATATCCAGCAGAATGAATCCATGAATTCTGCAGTCAGTTGCCATCCTGTTACCACCACAAGCCAGAGGCAGAGAGGGCAAGTCCAGTCCTCCCCCCTGCTTGCACCCAAAGCTCTCTGATCCCCACCAAGCAGACCCTATCTTTGCTCCTCAATGAGATCCCTAAAATGAACTGTGCTCCATTTTTTCCCCCTCCATGTACACCCAGACTGCCCTGTTTACTCAGTAGCAACTACTACACACACATCGGTCTGCTTAAGTGAACATTTGAATGGTGTTCAGTTCCCAGATGCGGCCAGAAAGTGCAGACAGAGTTGCAGAGTTTTGCATTGCCAGTATTATGCAAATATTTATAAAGGCAGCAGCTGGCTATCTGAAAGAACAATGTGCATATAATCATACAACAATATGAAGAATCACACTGGCAGAAGGCATCTTCTTGAGAAGTCTGGAAATCCTTTAATTTTATCTGCAAGGGCCTGTTTTCTCCACACCGTGCCTGTTGGGGAGAGATGGCCTTTTTCTAATGGAAGTTGTTTGGAAAGTTGTGCCCTATCACCAATCTATTAAAGCTTGCAGCCTTGAAGACTTAGTATGCTCTTTGACTCACAGATGCTGGGCTTTCCAGGCATCCAATTGGTCACTATTGGATGATGGACTAAATGGACCCTTGGCCAGATGCAGCAGGGCTTGTTTGTTTTTATTTCTGAGATCATGCTATTTGCAAATGGGACATACACTGGGGAACTTTCTTGCCTCCTTTCTCTCACTGCAGCCCACTTATCTTCATGAAATGCTACTTATAAGAGACAGGGGACTCGGAGGAATGACATGAAGAGTTTTGCAGCAGGGAGGCAGTATCAATGAAAATTGTTTCTTTAGTCTGGATTCAACCCATTGCAACCTGGGTTGCTTCCACATAGAGATTTTTTTGTGGGGAGGAGAGATTCTACACAGTGTTGTCCCTGGTTTGATACAGTCCTTTTTGAAAGATCACAGATTGTGTGTGTATGCTATGTGTATTGGAAGGTATGCATTTTTGAAAGTTGTATCCACACTGGTGCCATTTTCTTTGTCTCAGCCCTCTGCAGGTCCCACCCCCAAGTACCAATGGAAGGTTTTTAACAAAACAGGCAATTGCTAGATTGCTAAAACGCAATAGAATAATGATCTATTGCCACAATCTACTACCTACTGTGATCCTCAATGTTCATTTTTAAAGCCCTATTCATTGTGGAGATGTAAGGAGAAAGGTGCTCAGCTAATCAGATATTGGAAATAAAGTGTTCATCTATGAAGAGACTCTCTGTTTGTGTTCATATGCACACCCTCTCTTTATTGGCCTCATCATTAAACCAGGAGACTTCTCAGCCACTGCACATCTTTGTGTTGGCATCAGTGATCTTCATCATGGTTATGGTATCACAGATACCTGCCTGTTCACTTTGGGACTGTAGCTGGAACAGCAGCATCTGACCGATTAAGACCACACACTCCTTTAACACATTGCTAGAGACAGCATTGTAACCAGTTGGTTCCTCTTTGAGCAGCCAAAGATGGGCGTTGTTTGGGTAGTAGATCAACCTATCAGACGGAGGGCACTTTTCCAAATCCAGTTGGTGCGAGTTGGACTCTAGAACTGTCTCCGTGCAGGACCGAGGGTGCTCCACCCAGTCTCAGGGCTCTTCCTTCTTTCATCCTATTCACTCCTGAGGGCTCGGGCTGTCAGGTGCAAGCTGCAGCAGCTCCCTCATACACACCCACTGAAGGCAACTGGGCTTAGGCCATTTCTATAGCAGGAAGTCAGGCCTTTTCCTCACAAATCAGTGAGTAGCTAGAAATGGGGTGGAGTGTGTGGGTGAAGGGCGTGAATATCTTTGTGGGTAAGAACTTGCCTGCTTTTGACAGCAGAATGGATTGTTTGCTTTCCCTTTGGGGACAATTTGGAACAAGATTTCTCTTATATTTTCTGCTGTGACTGTTTGCGTCACTAACAAGCTGGGTGCTTCCATCCCTTGCATTAATTCAGTCTCACAAATCTTGATTCCAATCATCCGAACATGTATGTATGTGTTATGTTTTTATCACAGCATTCCTCCAAGGAACTCAGGGTAGCATACATGGTTCTTTCTTCCTTCTTTTTTCCTCACAACAACCCAGTGAGGTAGGTTAGGCTGACAAAATGAACAACCCAAGTTCATTCAATGAGTTTTGCATAGTGAATGGAAATATGAACCTCAGTCTTCCCAGTCCTAATACAAAACTCTAATTAGTGCTGTACATTATCTTCAGACAGGAATCCTTTGGCTGCAAAATGCATAAGCAAATTCTTTCTCTACATAGGCCTCATGAAGAGAGGTTTAGATGTGGCTCCTGGAGAAAATATTCTTATTCAACCCTATTCGCTCTTGTTTGCGTAGAAAAAATGGCTATTGGGTATACAGGAACCCAGCTCTGAGGGTGAGGATGAGCTGATGTGATTGACAAGGATGCTTGCACTGAAACAGCTAAGTAAAAAATACTGTTATACTATGCAGTGAGGCCAGTGTCTGCCTTTATTTCTGTTTCAGCAGTCTGGAATACACATAGAGTGGGAAAATAATGTAGAATTGCCAACTTTTCAACAGGATTTTGTAGCTGTATCTTTAACAGCAGCATAATATACAGATATTTTTTTACTTACTTACTTACTTACTTATAGTCCACCTTTCTCACTGAGACTGAAGACGGATTACATAGTGTGAGATTAGTACAATCAGTATCAAGGACATTTCCATAAACAATGTCACAGGATTTTACAAAGCCATAGCATTAGCAAGGATCCAATACAGAGCTGAAGAATTGCTGAAACAGAATATAATCAGTGCTAGGACTGACATTAGATAACATGAAGTACAGGTAATATACAAGGCAACATAGTGGTGAAGTCTATGGTCCCTAACTCATTAGCGAAGCATCTGAGACTCCCTCCCTACAATACTTCCCTCCTATCAGAGCAAAAAGCCTTTTTGAATAATTCGGTTTTGCATTGTTTGTGGAAAGCCAGGAGCAGTGGTGTAGTATGGGGGGGGGCCAGTGGGGCAGTTGCCCCAGGCACAAAATTCATGGGGGTGCAAGAGACTGCCCTGACCCTTGGGGAGGCAGCCCACACTGCCTGTGCACTGATGGGGTGGCCAGCTTGTATCCGCCCCCCTTCTCCACAGCCTCCTGCACTGCCATGGCCAGCTCAGCACCAAGCAAGCCAGCTACCCCATCAGCGCACAGGTGGCGCGGGCAGCCTCCCCACCGGCATGGTGCAGTCTTCGCCCCCCCCTCCACCACAGCCACCTGCACCGCCGCAGCCAGCTTGGGTGCTCCAGGAAGGCCAGCTCAGCGCCCAGCTGTGTTTCGCTCGTGAGGAGGCTGCCTGCGCTGCCTGTGTGCTGACGGGGCAGCTGGCTTGCTGGATGCTGAGCTGGCCTTCCTGCAGCAGCCAAGCTGGCTGCGGTGGCATGGACAGCTGTGGCGGAGGGGGCAGTGGGCCCAGGAGTGTGCACACATGCTGCGCGCACACGTGATGTAGAGCAAAAAAAAGCCCTGACACTTGCCTTGCCCGGGACGCACTCAACCCATGCTATGCTGCTGGCCAGGAGAGTGGGAGATCTCCTGACCTCCTCAGGCAGGCCGTTCCACAGGGTAGGGGCTACCACAGAGAAAGCCTGTGTGCAGGCTGCTGTTGATTTTGCCCATGTGCAGGCTGGCACCTGCAAAAGACCCTGTTCCATTGAGCAAAGCTGCCGTGAAGGGACATAGGGAAGGAGGCGATCCCATAGGTATGCTGGGCCAAGGCCATGACGAGCTTTGTATGTAATAACTAATACCTTGAATTGAGCACAGTAACTGATAGGTAGCCAATAGAGTGACTGTAGAATAGGAGTGATGTTCAAGCTCCTGCTCACTCCTGCTATCAGTCAAGCTGCAGCATTTTGCACCAATTGGAGCCTCCTAGTTAATTTAGATGGGAGACCAATGTATAGTGCATTACAACAGTCAAGTTTTGATGTTACTATAGCATGGATCCTGGTGGCCAGGTCGCCTGTGTTGAGGTAAGAAGCCATCTTCCAGGCTACAGTGAGATTGTAGTAAGCATTTTTTGTGGCTGCCTTTTTTTTTAGTAATAGTGCTGGATCCAGTATAACCCCTAGGCTCTTAACCGAGTCTGCAAGGGTCTTTCAAGATCTCTGCCCAACAAGCGCAGAGTGATAAGCTGCAGTACTGCAGCCCAAGTTCTGCTCATTAATTTATTATTATATTATATTTATATTCCGCCCTCCCTGCTTTCGCAGGCTCAGGGCGGATAACAAATACAAACATGTTTAAAAACATTTAAAAACATTAAATAATACATTTAAAAACATTTAAAAACATTAAATATAACAATTCATGCTGCCCAGTGGTTCATACATGCCTCTGTGTTTGCATAGGGGTGATGGTTTAACCCCCCCTTCACGGGGGGGGGGGCGGGCACTGCCCGGCGTTAGCCATATGCCTGGCGGAATAGCTCTGTCTTACAGGCCCGGCGAAATGCAAGCAAATCTTGCCGGGCCCTTGTCTCGCAAGACAGAGCATTCCACCAGGTCGGGGCCAGGACTGAAAAGGCCCTGGCCCTGGTCGACGCCAGGCGGGCCTCCCTAGGGCCAGGGACACTTAAAAGATGTTTTCCGCCAGAGCGGAGAGTCCTCCGGGGCTCATATGGTGAGAGACGGTCCCTCAGATACGTCGGTCCCAGTCCGCGTAGGGCTTTGTAGGTTAACACCAAAACCTTGAACCTGATTCGGTACTCCACTGGCAGCCAATGCAGCTGGCGTAGCACCGGTGTAATATGCTCCCACACCGGTGCTCCAGCAATGACCCGCGCTGCTGCATTCTGTACCAGCTGTAACCGCCGGATCAGGCCCATGGGAAGCCCAGCGTAGAGCGCGTTACAGTAATCCAACCTAGAGGTGACCATTGCTTGGACCACTGTAGTCATGTCACGGGGAGACAAATAAGGGGCAAGCTGCCTGGCCTGCCGAAGATAATAAAAGGAAGACCTGGCAACTGCAGTGATCTGGTCCTCCATCTTCAAGGAGGAATCCAGAATCATCCCCAGGCTCCTAACCCTCGGGGCCAGTGTAAGTGCTGCCCCATCAAGTGTAGGAAGCTGGGGTCCCAAAGCCATCTCCCCACGACCCACATACAGGACCTCCGTCTTCGTGGGATTCAATTTCAGCCGACTTTGTCTCAACCAACCAGCCACAGCCTCAAAAGCACGCTCCAGGGCATCAGGGGCCGATCCAGGCTGCCCGTCCAACAACAGATAAAGCTGGGTGTCATCCGCGTATTGGTGACACCCAAGCCTGAAACTCCGCACCAGCTGGGCGAGGGGGCGCATATAGATATTAAATAATAATGGAGAGAGTATCGCTCCCTGTGGCACACCACAAACCAGTGGCCTACGAGATGACACCCTCTCCCCGAGCGCCACCCTCTGTCCCCGATCGTGGAGAAAGGAGACCAGCCACTGCAGTGCTGTCCCCTGAATCCCCACATCGGCAAGGCGGTGGGTCAAAAGCTCATGATCGACCGTATCAAACACTGCTGACAGATCCAGCAAAATCAGCAGTGCTGATCCGCCCTGATCCAGATGTCTGCGGAGATCGTCTGTGAGGGCGACCAACAATGTCTCGACCCCATGTCCCGGGCGGAAACCAGACTGGAAGGGGTCTAGGGCTGAGGTCTCCTTCAGGAAATTCTGCAGTTGCTTCTCTGCCGCCCGCTCAATCACCTTCCCCAAAAACGGAAGGTTGGAAACTGGTCGGTAATTGAGCAGGTCAGCAGGATCTAATGATGATTTCTTCAGAAGAGGCCGTACCACAGCTTCCTTCAGCGCCTTGGGAAAAACCCCAGAGCTCAAGGACAGGTTTATAATCGCCTCCAAGGAATTCCGAAGCCCGTCAACACTGGCTTTCACCAGCCATGACGGGCACGGGTCCAAGGGGCACGTGGTAGGCCGTACCACCTGCAGAATCCTGTCCACCTCTTCCCCGAAAAGAGGGCTGAAATGATCTAATATGGGTCCCGAAGACGGCCAAGGGGCCTCTAGTTCATTTACTGTATCAACTGTGGCTGGTAAGTCGCGGCGGAGAAGCAAGATCTTATCAGTAAAAAAGCTCGCAAAAGCCTCACAGCTTATCTCCAAATTCAACTTTTGATGGTCTCCACCTGATTGGGAGACCAATGAACGGACCACATTAAATAATTTAGCTGGGCGAGAGCTAGCTGATGCGATGGAAGCTGCATAATACTCTTTCTTCACAGCTTTCACCGCCATCTCATAGGACTTCATAAACAGCCTATAAGATGTTCTTGCTTCCTCGTCCCGAGATCGCCGCCACACGCGTTCAAGTCGTCTTAGCTCCCGTTTCTGTTGCCGCAGCTCCTCCGTATACCAAGGAGCCCGGCGATTCCGGCAGCGAAGAGGACGACGGGGGGCGATTTCATCGATGGCCTCAGAGAGCCGGACTTGCCAGCCCTCCACTAGCTCATCTAATGAACCACCGTGGAGCATTGGTTCCCGCAGAGCATTCTGGAACCCAATTGGGTCCATCAGTCTCCGTGGGCGAGCATAAATTTGCTCACCGCCCTTGCAGGAGGGGGGTGGCATGCCCAGCCGGGCCTTCACAACCGCGTGGTCTGACCATGGCACCAACTCTACTTTATCCAGAACCACATCCAATCCCATCCCGAAGATCAGATCTAGCGTGTGGCCTGCTTCATGTGTGGGTGCCGATACAAATTGGGAGAGTCCCAGTGTTGCCATGGCTGACACCAGGTCCGTGGCCTGTATCGAGGTGGCATCATCTACATGGGCATTGAAATCCCCCAGCACCATCAACCTGGGGTACTCCAAGACCCACCCAGCAACCACCTCTAGCAGGCGCGGTAAGGCGTCTGCTGGTGCGCTGGGCGGTCGGTACACCAAGCAGACAGGCTGAAGCTGCCTGCGCTCTGCTGACCAGGGAGGCTACTCCATCGAGGGCTGAGCTTTTCCACCTGCTCAGCCCCGCCCCCTGAGTGCTCTGGCCTTAAAGGAGCTGCTGCCGGGGACTGCTGCTGCTGAAGCTGCCTGCGCTCTGCTGACCAGGGAGGCTACTCCATCGAGGGCTGAGCTTTTCCACCTGCTCAGCCCTGCCCCCTGGGTGCTCTGGCCTTAAAGGAGCTCCTGCCGAACTCATGACCTGAGTTCGATCCTGGTGGAAGCCGGGTTCAGGTAGCTGGCTCAAGGTTGACAAAGTCTTCCATCCTTCTGAGGTCGGTAAAATGAGTACCCAGCTTCCTGGGCGTAAAGTGTAGATGACTGGGGAAGGAAGTGGCAAACCACCCCATAAAAAGTCTGCCAAGAAACTGTCGTGATGCGACGTCCCCCCATGGGTCAGTAATGACTTGGTGCTGGCACAGGGGACTACCTACCTAACTTGTTTTTTAGTAATAGTGCTGGATCCAATATAGCCCCTAGGCTCTTAACCGAGTCTGCAAGGGTCAGGCGAACTCCATCGAAAGTGGGGAGTACAATGTCTTTCAAGATCTCTGCTTTCCCAACAAGCACCACTTCAGTCTTGCCTGGGTTCAATTTCAGTTTGTTATTTTTCAGGTATTTCACCTCAGCTGTCAGAAATCTAAGGTTTCTACTGAATCCTGTTGGGACCTGGATAGTGAGATATAAAGTTGGTTGTCATCTGCATATTGATGACATCCCACTCCATAGCTGCGAATGAGTTCTGCTAAGGGTTTTACATAGAGGTTGAATAACATGGGAGATAAGATTGCACCCTGTGGATCCCCACAAGATAGTTCCCATTCTGGAGATCACTGATCTCCAACGGCAACCCTTTGAGTCCATTCCATGAGAAATGATTTAAACCAGTCCAGGGCACATCATTTGATGCCCACTTCTGTTTCTAAGCACCTCAATAGGATGGCATGATCTACTGTGTCAAAGGCTTCAGACAGATCCAGGAGGAGCAATAAGGAGGCATGGCCTTTGTCTATATTCAGAAAGTGATCATCCACTAATGCTACTAGTGCTGTCTCTGTCCCGTGCCCTGGTCTGAATCCAGACTGGAAAGGGTCTAGAGCGCTAGAGTTCTCCAAGAAGATCTGGAGTTGGTCAGCTACTGCCCTCTCAATCACTTTGCCCAGAAGGGCAGATTAGAGACTGGACGATAATTGGCCACATCAGTTTTGTCTAGGGATGGTTTTTTAATTAGTGGACGAATAACTGCCTGTTTGAGTGGCCAGAGGAAGGAGCCCTGAGTTAGCGATTGATTTACAATAGATCTTAGTGGTTCACTTATGTGATCTTTACTTGATTTTAACATCCAAGATGGGCAAGGATCGAGCACACAAGTAGTAGCTTTCATAGATGCCAGGATCCTGTTAAGGTCTGTCATTGTAACTGGTTCAAAGCAGTCCAAATGTAGGCCAGATGGTGTATTAAGCATTTCTCCTATATCATTTGCATTGCAGCTAGCATCTAGATCAGAGAGTATTTGTGCTATTTTATCAGCGAACAACTTAGCAAAGGCCTCGCAGCTAATTTTCTGTTCTTGGGACTGTAAAGTTTCAGAGTTAGGGGTTAGAAGGTGTTTGGATATCCTGAACATTAACATGTGTTTAACAATATTTAGTGAAAATATTTGTCTGTTGACTTCCACACATCAAATTGCTGTTAAAAGCACAAGAGCAGTGTTACCAGAACTGCTTTTTATTATAAGGGGGAAATTAGCTTTAGCAGTCTGTAACTTAAAATAAGCGCGGATCTTAACCTATGTCTACGGAGGTCCCGATCCCAGACACTCAAGTGAAAAAGAGGCAGACTACAAATAAGTTCCAAACACGTGTATTTAGTGTGGCGTAAGCCTAAACTTGCACAAGCATACAGAGAACACACAAGACCTAAGAAATACAGGGTATGAAATACAGAGACGTTCGCATTAGCTGGTTCCCAACGATGATAGGGGAAATACTCACTTATCCTGGAGCGAAGCAGAGACACAGCAGCGAGGGTGGCCCAATGCCAGCACTGGGACCACAGACGGACAGCAAGGAGGTCTGGATAGGGAATGGCCAAGGCCCCGAGTGGTCTGGGAGACCAGCTTAAATACCCCAAAACGTACCCTGGGGCTAGTGCTGTACTTGGTGGTTCTCACAGTTTAAAACAAAGGTTCTAATGGGCTACTGAATGGCTTGGATGGGCCACTTTGGTAATCAGATTGTGATAAGTGACACCTCAGGAAGAGGGGACAAAAGAGGGAGGGGGAAATCCGAGTGGGCTGAAAGGATGTTCCAGCGGACAGGGCTTGTCCTGATGTCATCAGCTCTGGAATGCGGAGGTTTCTTTGAGATGCATTCTCTAAGTGCTTGGGATGGTCGGCACTTAGTTCCTTCTCCTGGGCGGCTCCTAAGATATGCAGAGCGGGGCGAGGTACTCTCGCTGCGGACGTGGTGTGCCCGCTTCGCCGAAATGGCTTCTCAAAGCAGTCTTTTCCTCTGGGTCTTCTGGCTGCCTAAGAACATGGATGCCGGCTGGGCATAGCTGGGGCTGGATAGCAGGCTGCCCGGTGGCGAGGGCAAGCTCGGCGCCCGGCTCGCGGGAGGCTCCAGGCGGGAACTGACCAGGGAGCGCCTAGCCAGGCTTGCTGGAGGTTTCCCCGGCAGGCGGCCGGCTGCTAGCAGCGGCTTGGGCCCATATGAGGCAGGCTTCCATGGAGGCAGGGGGAACAATACTTTAAAACACAGTCCAAGGCAGGGAACAGGCACGGTCCGTGGCAGATGGCAATGCAGGCACGGGGCACACTTGTAATAAAGTCCAAACACACACTAGGAAGTCCAGATACAGGTCAGGGCAGGGCTGCCCAGAAAGACAGTCCTTTGTGCAGTTACCCAAACATGGAGTCAGTAAACTACACAGTCTATTGCAGCAGCACGGTAATAAAACAGCAGACAGGAAACTGACACGTGTATTAGAGCACACACGTGCAAAGCAGTCTTTGGCGTAGCAGTAAAACAGCAATGCAGGAAACTTTAACACAGTCCATGGCGGGCTTTAAAGCAGGGGAGGGGGCCTACTTGGCAACAATTCCCCCCCTCGGAGACCCCGTGACGTCAGGCGCGCGGGTCTCCGAACTTGACTTCAAAGGCGAGGTGGTCGGCAATGTCCGGTGGTCGAGCTTCGAGCGAGGAAGGAGTGGGAAGGGAAGGAGGGGGAGGCGTCACTCAAAAATTTAGTTTGGAGAACCACCTCACCGAATAAGTACAATTTGGATCAGCCAATGGGGTGCAGGTCTCTGGGTTCACACCAGGAGGTGTGCTAAGTGCAACCGTCAGAATAAATAGCAATAATTCATAAGCAATAGTAATTCATATATATAAGCAGCAACAATTCATATTTTGCGTACATAGATCAATTCATAACTGGAGGTAATTCATTCGCAATTCATGGAGGATTAAAACACTTAAAACCAGGGGCAATTCATATACATGGATTAATTCATAAGCATAAGTTTAAAAGCAAAGGCAATTCATGGGTACAATTCATGAATGTAAGAATAAAAGCAGGCTACTTCATAGGAAGTTAAAACAAAGCTCACAGGTGAGGGAATAATTCATAGAAGAAAGTGCAAGTCAGGCATAGATCAATTCATAGAGGGTAGAGCAATTCATAAATGGTTGAAATCATAAATACATATATACATATATGATTAAAAGCAATAAACCGGGAAGTTAAAACCAACTCATAGATAAAAGCAGCAATGATAAAAGCAAGTGCGAGGAAATAATTCATGAGGGTAAGCGGCGGAAGGGCTCATAGGGGCAGAAAAATAAACTTCGCAATTAAAAGGCTAACTCATGCAGCCAGATTAAAACCAAATTCATAGAGTCTAAAATCAGGAATAAAACAACCTTTAAAAGAGACCGTTCAGGAGTGGTCCCGGTTAAAACCCAATTCATAGAACGATAAATAGGCTAAAATCACTTTGGCGGAAGGAGTCAGGTTAAAAGGCAATTCATAAGGTTAAAAGCAGATTCATAGGAGTAAAATTGATAGGGGGTGATTAAAAGATCCCAGTTCATGGGAGGATCATGGGTGCACTTGCAATAGATAGAGTGAGGGATTACTTCGGGGCTAAATTCATAGGGGGAAATTCACGAAAGCAATGGCAAGAAATTCAT
Source organism: Eublepharis macularius (assembly GCF_028583425.1). Lineage (NCBI taxonomy): Eukaryota > Metazoa > Chordata > Lepidosauria > Squamata > Eublepharidae > Eublepharis > Eublepharis macularius. The sequence goes on along the minus strand of NC_072793.1, from coordinate 94,409,204 downwards.
ACAGAACTTAAAACAATTGAGTGTTACAGATCACAGACGGCTCAGTCCGCAGTACAGCTGCTGGACCGGGTTGCATATATACAGGAACAAGCAAACTTAGTCCATGTGTTCCAAAACACACTTCCACCCCCCCTTGCTGTCTGCGTTAATCCGCAGAGCAGGGCCAGCAGGCGGCGAGAAGGGCTTCGGGCACATAGTTCTAGTCCTCATGGAGGTAGTGCCGCTGGTGGTCGTTCGTAGGCGGGCCGTGGGCTGGGGGGCGGAGAAATGCGTCCCCCCCTAGTCCACAAGAGGGCCTCGGAGCGGTGTCCGGCAGCAGAGCGTCCATGAGGCTGGTTCAGGATCCGTACACATAATAAAATACAAGCATAGTTCATACCAGCACAAGCAATAAAATAAACAAGGGCTAAAAACGGGGCGCCAAGAACAACCATTAAGGCAAGAGGAGGTCGGGATTATAACGATCCAAATGGTGTGACATCTGGAGTTGCTGGAGCTGTCGGCGGCTCCAACAGCCCAAATAAAGTAGTGAGGCACACAACAAAACTTGGAAAGCCAAAATAACGATGATCGGGTGCAAAGCCAAATTGTAAATTCCAGTGGCAGTGGGGCTCCAGCCAAAGAGGGTTTCCCACCATGAATGCTCTCCCGTGGTCTTGATCCGCTGGGCAAGGTCCAAAATTTCCTTGCCGTTGTGGGACACAACCAAAGCAGTAGTGTCCCCATCCCTCTGGATACTCTGGAGGGTGTGATGGAGCTGCGGGTGGGCCAGGAGCTCGTGGATCAGCTCCAGACCGATGCCAAGGGAGACTGGCTTCACATACCAATAGATGGAGGGTGCCACCAGGATCTCTTCTTGGGTCCAGACCGGTACCGTGTAGGTGAAGTCGCAGGCTGCCACCGAAGACAGGTTGCAGAAGCAGCGGTTGACTCCCGGGATCATGGGCTTGAGCTGGAACGAGTTCAGGATCACGAAGTCACAGGCCGTTCGCACGCAGGCACATCCTTTCCCAATGTAGACGACAGCGGAGCTGTTCTCCCGGACGACCTCAAAAGAGCACTCGTTGAGGGCGTCGACTTGCGGGGCTACACAGGGGTGATGCGGTGCAAAGGCTTGGTCTTGGCAAATGAAGCCGGTCTGGTCTCGATGCTGGCACCCTTGGAGGCTGACGAGCTGCCATCCGGTCGGGGTAAAGCGGGCCCAATGGTCGGGGTGGCGGGCGTAGAGGACTTCGGTATCGCTGACTTGGAGTCCCAGAGGCACAACTGGGTACACGTGGAATGACTCGTGCGCACTGGCCGTTAATAAAAATAGTTTAAGCTCCTGGGTGGTCGGTGAGAATGAGGAATTTACGAGAGACCACCAGGATTCAAGCTCCAGTTCTATGGGTGACAATTTGGGCGTAATCAATCTTTTAATTTCCAGGGGCAAGTGCCCGTCCGTGGCTTGCCGAATTAGCCCCATGGCCACAGCCTGGTTTAATTGTTGGGCCTGCATACATGCCATGGCTATTGACATGTTGCGTTCCAAAGACTGTGTTCCCTTGAGCAGCAGAGAAAAATCTCTTTCAATTTGACTCTCCCAGTTAACTAAAATGGAGCTGATCTCGTGTTGCCCATTCGAAATGGAATTTAGGGACTGCACCACCGGTTTACCTAAGTCGGAGATGCTAGTCGTGACGTGGGCAAACTTATTAGCGAGAGTCTCAATGTTGACCGAATCCATGATTGCTAAGCCTCCGGCTGCAGGAGCAGTCCAGTCGGCAATGCTTCGTCTGGCACGCGAGAGAGAAGGAGAGGGATCGATCCACAGTTGTAGCCATGCATTCCAACCCTTGCTACCGGCCTCCAGATAGGGAGCGCACTGCGGCAGCCTCTGGGTTACATTTAGCTCAGCTAAGTCTATGCGGATCTCTTTTAAAGACATTTGCGGGCGGACTAGAACTCTCTCTCGAATGTCAGTCTTCAAAACATGGGAGCCCACTATATGCGTGCTGCCTTGGCTCAATTGTTCATTGCTAGCAATCAAAGGGTCAATTTGGATGGCGTGGGTCTCCTGGGTCCGGATCAGCAGGGAATAATTGCCTGGTTCGTGAGTCAAATTTACAAAGAACAGCCCAAGCCGGTGAAATTTCTCTACTAGGGGCTTGGTTTGGCATTCGGGCGTCTGCTGAACCAGTATCCAATCGGGTGGGCCGTGTTTGGCTAGGTCTTCCTCTTTTACAATCCAGGTCAGGTTCTCCCAGTGTTCTATAGCAAAGGAGAGAACTGCGCCTGAAGGGGGCGTGATAGTGACTGATGCAGATTCAATGGTAGTAGTGCCTAGTAGGATGGTCATTCTAAAGGGGTCTCCTGCCTTCCATACTGCGGCCGACACTAAAATAACTTCACAGTATGGTCCGAAAGCCTCAGTGACAAATGGCGAGGTTTCGAAATTGGCAGGGGTGGTATATTTGTCTACCACCGGGACTGTGGTGGGGGCTGGCCTGATACGGGGAAGAAACATACAAGGAATCGGAGCGAGTGGTGAAACTGTATCGGTGGGCGAGTAACACACTAGTTCTTGGGACATAGTTTTTACTCCCACACATAAAATAACAAGCTCAGGGGGTCGGATCCACTGCTCTTCACAGCTGCGGAAGTTTGTGCGATCCGTAGGGGTGGTCATATTGCTCTGCTGCACAACCTTGCAGACCATCATTTCATTCCTTGCTAGGGTATTAATACATCTCCAATGGGGGTAGGGCATTAATTTGGACGGGCATCCCTCTATTAGGGTGCCTGCCAGCACGAGCAAACACAGAGTAACCAGGTGCCTCATCTCCTGGCCTTCCTTTTTCCTTTCTGTAGTAAAAATATCCTGGGGAGACCTGCGGATATAAGTACAGGTTCCCTGAGTTTGTTGCAGCAAAATAAATGAAGTGAAGCAAGGAAAAAGAAAAGGGAGGGCGTTTTTCTGCCAGCACTGTCTATTAAGCGGGGTTCGAACGAGAAGTCCCAGGGGCACTAAGCGAGCCTTCCAGCTTGTTGCTCTGGGGAACTCCTGTGCGGGGGCTTCTTCCTATAGCATGTATATTTCAGGGGGAACGTCTTTACGTCGAGCTAGGGTCGGCTGTACGTTAGGCGGGATTATGCAAACTCGCCCCAGGGGTCCCTGGGTGCCTAGACTATGTGGCCTTCAGGTGCCCCTTGCTCGGTGGCGGGCTGCTTTTATTTTGCGGGCTGAGAGCTATCGGTCCGGCTCGGCCTGGCCTTGCCGTTTTGAAAGGAAAAAAAACTAGAGAGCGGTTTCCATTAACTATAAGGGTTGCTACTAAAGGAGACCTTCGTTCTATTTTTCGAAAATTATTTTTAAGTAGGGGTGGTTAGGGTTGAAGGTATGTTTTATGATGGTTTGCTTTTGCTTTGCCTTTTTCCCTCTGCTTTTTTTGCAGGACCTCTTGCATGTATTTCGGCGGACCATTTTTTCCTAGGATCAATTTTTGGAGGGACTCCCTCGGGAGGCCCCATTTTCATGTTAAAAGAAAGAAACACACAAAGCAAAAGCACACGGGTGTGGGATACTTTCAGGTTGCCCTCACTTGGAAGGCCTAGCGCAGCTTCATTATAACTTCAGTATGTCTCCCCCCCCTTCTTTTCCCTTATACGGTACGGGCAAGGGAAAAGATTACGTGGGGCGGGCGGCTGCTGGCGGAAAGGGCCAAAGTGGAGCCGAGGGCGCTCGGCGGCGTTTATCGAAAAGCGGCGGAGGCGGCTGAGATCTGCCGGCGCCACTGGGTCTGGGTTATTCGGGGGTCATCTTGGCGCGGGGGATTCTGGCTATGTAAATGAGGCACGCTGCCCCTTGTGCGTAGCGAACGCACCCCAATAACACATTCCAGAGGTAACATATTTACAAAATACTGGCGGGTCTTTTACCTTTGCACTAAAGCGTACTAACTGGTGGCGCCGTATAGCAACTCACCATGACGAATATGAACATTAGTAAAAGAGGGATGTTGGGTTTCCTGGGGGTCCTTTTCCAGGGGAGGCACGGCCCTCAAAGCCAAAGCCGACCATCATGCGAAAGCGTGGGTCTGGCAGGTGAGACCCCGAATCTACGTAGATGCGGGATCTTCACCAGCACGGCGGGTGAAATGTTTTCAAACAAAGAAATCACCTTTTTTGGTGGTTTCAACGTTGGAAGACTGCATTCACTTTTGGGCTAAAGCCTCTCCAAACACTTTCACACACACAGCAAATCTCCTTTGCCTGTGCAATTTTTTTTCCGAACACGCGGCTTAAAATCCAATTAAGAATCACTTTCGGTGGTGGTCCTATTTGGCTTTGGTTGCCGTGTTTCCCCCTAGGGTCCCAACTGTGGGGCCCGCCTAATAAAGTTAAAGAATAGAACTGGAAAAACGTTTGACATTCACATCTACATCTACATCTACACATTCTGTTGTTTCTTTTATACTAGAGCTACGAAGGTCTGGTCTAAGGGGACACAGGGTTTTTCTGGCCCAGGGTGAAGGGACGTCTGGCGAATCATTGGGCAGAGGGGGGCTGGGCTGGCGGCGGCTCCCCCAGGGTCATATACTGGCGGGGCGGTCTGGAGCGGCTTCCCTTTCCATTCCTTTAATTGAGAGGCATGGAAGTATTTTAGCCAAGTGCCTCCTGTCTTCCTCTGGATAGCTACCTGATAGACGGCTGGAGAGACTCTTTTCGTGATTGGGACGGGGCCTTGCCATTTTGCCGCTAGTGAGTGTGCCTTCTGTGAGAACTTTCTATATAAAACGAGCTGTCCTTCCTCCCACTGCCTGGGGTTCCTGACCCATCCTAGTTTGCGGTCCATATCCTTCTGAGCTGTGCCTAACTTCTGGGCCACTTGCATGTGGACGGCGTGTATGGATGAGATGAGGTCCTGAACCCAGGCGTCATTAATTACTACGGGCTGCATATCAGAAGGGAGCTGCGTGTCTAGCCAGAAGGCTTCTGGGAGCTGCATTTTCCGTCCTGTCATGACCATATGGGGCGTGAGCCCGTGAACTGCGGTGGTGCCTCTGATGGCCATTAGAATTATGGGGAGTTTTTCATCCCAGTCTCTCCCGGAGGAGCGAACCATCTTGCGGAGAGCCTCCTTGAGGGTCCGGTTGGTTCTTTCTATGGCGCCGGAAGCCTGGGGATGGCCGGCTATGTGAAAGCGTTGTTGGATGCCTAACGCCTTGCAAAGTTCCTGGGTTACTTCTCCAATGAAGTGTGAGCCCAAATCGGAATCCATGACTCGCACAGTGCCCCATCTCGAAAACACATTATTAAACAGTAGTTTGGCCGTGGTGGCTGCAGTGTTATGCTTACACGGGAATGCCTCGACCCATTTACTAAAGGGATCTATGACAGTGAGACAGTAGCGATTGCCGCGGGGAGTGGGAGGAAGGGGACCGATAAAGTCAATCTGTATACGAGCCCAGGGTCCATCAATTCTCTGATGCTGGAGGGGAGCTCTAGGTCCAGTTGGGTCTGCATTGACCATAGCACAAGACAGACAGTTGTCCACCCATTGTGCTACTTCGGTACGCATGCTAGGCCACCAACCAACCTCTTTGACCCTCTCCAGAGTCAGATCCTTGCCTCGGTGTCCCTGCTCGTGGACAAACTGAATCAGGTCGGCCCTGACTTCCAGTGGCACTACCCAGTGGCGTTCACCGGCTGCATCTACTGCCCAAACTATGCCTTCCTCTTCTCGGATCATTAGTCTTCCTGTCTGATCTCTTCCTGCGGCTAGGAGGTCAGCTACTTCTGGGTCAGATATCTGCAGTTGTGCTAGGTCTAGTGTTCCTGCGATTCCCTGAGCCTGGCTGCGGGCTTGTGCCCGGGTGGTGACAGGGTGGAGGGGACAATCGGTGGCTGGTTCCGGTAAGGGAGCATTTTCTGTGGCGGCTGCCTTGGCTGCGAGGTCTGCCTGGTCATTCCAATAAGCGGTCTCTGAGTTCGTCTTTTGGTGCCCTTTAACATGTGTAACTTGCGTTGGGCCTGTGCGAGACTGGAGGAGCGCGGCTACTTGCTGCCACAGCTGTAGGTGGGCTACGGGTTTCCCATCACTAGCTTTCCACCCCTGATTTTGCCACACCGGGAGCCAGACCGTGGCGGCTTTGGCCGTCCAATCCGAGTCTGTGTAAATGGCAAGTGGGCTTTCTGGGGGCTCAAACTCAAGTACTGCCAGAAGCGCTTGCACCTCAGCCGCTTGGCTGGAATGGGGGCGGGCTGGACCCTTTAGAGTGCATGCGTCGCTCACTCGCACGGCGCCGTAGCCTGTCCGAGGGGAGCCTCCAACGTGAAAGGAGGAGCCGTCGCAGAACCAGCATGTGAAGCCGTTCAGTCGGGCTTCCTCTAGCGGGACTCCCCAAGTGACTGGCCAAACAACCTGCGGTGGCGGGTCCAGGGGGCACTCGTGCTCGGTCCCGGTTACTAACAGGCCATATGGGGCGGGTGGTTCAGTGGTTTCCTTTTTAAACTCTACTCCGCGGTTAACCAGGGCCAGGGTCCACTGCGCTATGCGGGCGTTTGATACTTGTCCATCTTGTATTTTGCCAGACAGAATATATTTGAGGGGCGTGTGAGTGGTTTGAACTATTGTGCGTGAGCCTCCTATGATAAATTCCCAGTGGGTCAGACTCCAAACTAGAGCAAGGCAAGTCTTTTCGCATGGGCTGAACTTGGTCTCGACCGGAGTTAGATTACGAGAGGCATAGGCTACTACTCTTGCGGTCCCGGCTTGCTGCTGGGTGAGCGTGGCTCCTATGCTCTTGTCTGACACGGCTAACTGAATAAAGAATGGCTGGGTAACATCTGGATGGGCTAGGGCCGGGGCTGCGGCTAGGCTGCGCTTCAGTTCGGCTAAGGCTGTCTGTTGATCCGGTCCCCACTCCCAGGGAGTGTTCTTCTTAAGGAGAGCATAAAGGGGGCGAGCCTTGTCTGCAAAAGACTCGATGAAGTCTCGGGAAAAGTTAAAGGTCCCTAGAAGGGCTCTAAGGGAGGGGACGTCGGTGGGTGCAGGCAGCTTGGAAATGACCTCCATTCGCTGGGCGTCCGGGGTGCGACCCTCGGGTCCCAGGGTCAGACCCAGGTACTTGACACTGGTCTGAACCAATTGGGCCTTTTCCCTGCTTGCCTTGAACCCAGTTTCGCGGAGGAGTTCTAGGACTTCCCTGGTGATTTGGCGGGCTAGTTCTTCCGTAGGGGCGTGGACTAAAATGTCATCCACGTAGCTCAGTACGTGGGGCCTCGAGGAAGGTTGGAGGCGTTCCCACATCTGAACCACATGGGCGTGACAAATGCTAGGGCTGGAGTGGAATCCCTGGGGTGTCCGCTTGAATGCGTATTGCTGGCCGCGGAAAGTGAACGCGAACTTGTACCAGCAAGACTCATGCAACCGGATGGAGTGGAAAGCGTTGGCCAGGTCTATGACCGAGTAGAACCGGGACCCAGCGGCAATGGCCGTCAGGATCTCGTTGTACTTGGCCACAACCGGGGCAACTGGAGGGGTGGTGGCATTCAGGGCACGGAAGTCGACCGTCATTCTCCAGGTCACTCCATCTGCCTTTAGAACTGGCCACAATGGGGCGTTGCAGATGGACTGCATCGGGAGTATGACGTCCCACTCAAGGAGTCCTTCTATAGTCTTGGCTATTCCTGCTTCAGCTTCCGCTGGGTACTTGTACTGTCTCTGAGGAGGGGGGTCCTTTCCTTCTATCAGGACGCAGGCGCCCTTCACTGTCCTGCACTCGGCCTTATCTGTCACCCAAACCTCGGGAAAGTCCTGGACCCAGGGGTCTCCGGTGATGGGGGCGAGAGGAAGGGGGGCTTTAAGGGCAGCGCACCGATGGATTGCATTGACAAAGTCTGGGCCTCCTGGGATGCGCCACAGGAGCCCATTCGCTAGGTCAATGGTCAGTCCCTCGGCACGGAAAAATGGCATGCCCAAAAGTCCATCATCTTCTCCCCGGTTTGCGCATGCCGAAATCCTGGTGGCCAGGTTCCCAACGGAGAGGGGGATGTCCTGCCAGACCGGGGATTCTTGCATGCCGCCTCCGAAACCGGCGAGCTGCATGGTAGTAGAGGTCTGAGTTCCCTTTGTAACTAAGGTGGGCCGGAGTATATTAAGTGAAGCTCCGGTATCTATGAGGAGGGTGGCAGGCTTCTTCTTTTCCCCGGGAGTCCCGATCCCTGCCTTCACTGTCGGTCTCCCCCATGTGTCCGGCTTTAGTTTGGCAACTATGCCCACAGAGGGAGACTGGGACTCGGGGCGACCCTATTCTGATCCTGCGCCCTGGTCGGTGAAAGTGGCACTTTCTCTAAAGGGGTTGTTGGGGCTCGGGCGTTCCCGGACCGCAGCTATCGGGGGACTCGAGAAGGGAGGGTCTGGCGGTAAAGGGGGCGCCGACGGGGGTACTGGGGGCTGCTGCTGGTCTTCCCACTCCATGATCGCCTTCATTAGAACGGATGTGGGCTTCCCATCGAATAGCTCCATGTTCGCTCCAATGTTTTTGAGGCGCATCCACAGTTCCCAACGGAGGGGGTCCCTGGACTGGGGCGTGCTGCCGCGGTCCCGGTAGCCCTCGTGGTCGCCCTGTGATGCTCCCCAAGCGTTAGACTGATCTGGAGGTGGGTAGACCTGATGGTTGTACGGGTGCGATGCTCGAGAGTGAGAAGGGGCTAGGGGCGCATCCTGTGATCGGGGCTCGTGGGGTCCCTGCTGGGCGGAGGAGCCGTAACTCGGGGTGGGTGCAAAGGAGACTCCCGGGCGGTAGTCCCTCGGCCCTCTTCCCCGGTTGAAACTGCTGCTCCTTCCCCTCAGGATTCCTCCCCTTGCCTCCGAGTACGAGTTGCGTCCCTGCGGTCGGTACTGGGAGTGGGGGCCATGATTGGCGTAAGTGACTGCACTTATCGGCTCACTCTCCTTCCTACGGGAGGCCGGGGACTTCACATGGCGGATTGCTCCGGTCTCTCGCAACAGGCCAGCAATGCTCCTGATGCGAGCTTCCAGGTCTCCCCATGAGATGCTCCCGGGCTCTACTCCTGCCAGGGCCAGGCGAGTGGTGCTATTGAGACCATCTATGACAGCTCTTCTGAACTCCAGCTCATCGAAGTCGGGTACATCGCTGGCGTCCAAATCTACTTCGTCCGCCAGCTCAGCGAGGAGCTGCTTTCGTGCTAAATATGCCTCTGGGTCCTCTCCGGGATTTTGGGATTCTGCAATGTACAGGGCCTTTAAACTCTTAGTGGGCCATAGGAATGCACATAACTCTTTGATGGACCCATACTGACTGCGGGTGGCCAGCCTTCGGTTAGAAATATAGGCATTGAGGGACGAGACTATTTCAGGGGCGGCGCATTGGCGGGCCAGCTGGGCTACATCGGAACCACTAGCGGAGGGCTGGGAGGTAGTTACGTGAGTGAACCATTGGATGGCTGTGTCTCGGTTTAGGGGCCCCATGCGATCTGCTATGGCTTGGAGCTCGTCGGGCCTCCAGTTGCGGGTTTCTTTAACGACCCGGTCTGTCTTTCTGCCGTCCTCGTCCATGGAGACAATTTCTTTAGTGGCTATTGGATGGAGGGGCTGTGGGGCTTCCTCGGGCTGGGGCGAAGGGGATGACCAGCTGTCGGTACTACCTTCGGGGAGGGCCAAGAGGGCTGCGGGATGCATGGCGGAAATTACGGCCTGCTGCATTCCCAGGTGCTGCTTTAGGGCCTCTAGCTCCCTCTTACAAGCGGAGTGGTCCGCAGAGGTAACTTTGGAGTGGTTATGCTCTGCCATGAACTGGGCGGCATGGGTTAGCTTAGCGATTCTTTCCTGTCCCTCGATTACTGCATGCTCAGCCATGTCGGCACGAGCGGTGGCCGCTTCAGCCTTGTGCTGGGCATCCTGGAGGGCAGTAGTTAGTCCTTGTTTTTCTAATATGAAATTGACGCATTCAGCGTGCCATTCGACTGCCTTTTCCTCATGGTCTCTTTCCTGTTCGGCTAGTTTGGCCCTGAGACTCTGGATTTCTAGATGCAGGGCGTCCTGTTCTCGCTTTGCTTTTTCCTCTAGCTCCTTCCTCTCTTTGTCCTGGGCTATTCTAAGCCTCTCTGTTTCCTGCTCACTATCTTCCTGCGCTACCTGCAATTTATTAATTAGGGACACGCTGTCCTGGAGGGCAGTGAAAAGTGCCCAAGCTCCGTATCTGTCTTTCTTACTAGACTTGGGCTTCTCCTTCTCACAAAAATCCTGGAAAGCGCTTCTAACTATCTGGAGCGGGTCGGGTCCCTTGAAGGAACCGGCTTCCCAAGGGCAATCTCCCTTCTTAACTAGCCACTTCTCCAGTCGGGGCACGGTGGGGTTTGCCCGGTACATTTTTCCTTTTCGTTTAAGGCTGATCTCGGGGCGGTTAAAGAGTGGATCAGCGACACCAGGGGTGGGGCGGTTAAAGCTACTCAGGGGTTTTAACAACTTTTTCCTCTCTATGTTCCTTTGGGAGGTTTATCCTTCCCTCCGGTCCTCAAGGATTTTTGAACTGGGTACTACACAGGGTTTAACCAGGGGTGATTTCAAAGGTCCTACCTTTAGGTTTACAAGGGTATTTTAGGGTCCTACACTCGGTTCTTCTCCACCGGGGGAGAAGGAAAATTCCTATTCCCGTTTCAAGCTTGCCTACAAGCCACGGGACCAGGAAAAGTTTACTGGCTCAGAAGGTGCTCTCAAGCTCTCTAAGCCCAAGAACAAAAACGCTCAGTGCTTCCAAGCCTCTGCTCAGAAGCCAAAGCTCAGGGGTCTCCCAAGCCTATGCGCTCAGAAAACCAAAAAGTGTTCCCAAGCCTCTGCTCAGAAACTGCAACTAAGGGGTCTCCCAAGCCTCTGCTTAGGCAACCAGAAATGCTCCCAAGCCTCTGCTCAGGAGCTGAAGTGCTTCCAAGCCTCTGCTCAGAAGCCAAAATGCTCTCAAGCTCTCTGCCCAAGAACTGAACTCACAGTGTCCCCAGGCCTCGCGCTCAGAGACAAACGGTTAAACTGTCTCCAAGCCTAGACCAAAAGAACAAAAGCGCTCAAGGACTGCCTCTGCAAGTCCCCAAGCAAAAGTGCTCAGGAGTGAAGCTTACTGTACTCCCAAGCGAGGTGCGCTCAAGAGTTCAAACAACTCCCAAGCAAAAGTGCCCAAGAGTCCCACTGACTCCCAAGCGAGGCGCGCCCAAGAGTCTGCCTTAAAACTCGCAAGCGGAAAGGCGCCCAAGAGTTTAACTTAAAACTCGCAAGCACGGTGCGGCCGGCTGCCGCGGGGCTTCAGGAACCTGGCTTTAGATTCCCAAAGCTAAACTAAAACGAACGGACTAACGATCCCTTCACGTTTCCTCCGGAGCGGGGATTGAAGCCTAAGTGCTGGCAGGAATGGGGTTTGGACGGACTTAGGAGAGACGGGGGAGGGCGGAAAAGAGTTTTATATGTGCTGCTTCAGGATGTATATATATATCTATAGAGCCTACTTCTGGGATCCCACCCACATAGACGCGTTTAGGCGGCCCGGAAAGTGGCCAGGAACTTCACCAGTTCAGAGGTCCTCACCCACAGTACACCGGTTATAACGGCTGGAGGGCCTCGCGGTGCACCACAAAAGGCAAGTAGTCCAAAGCTGGCTGAAGGAGGAAATGGGGGAAAAGCCAACCCACAAGATAGAAATGCTCGCTAGAGCCACACACACTCACACTTTTAATTCCCTGAGCTAAATTGCGCTCTTTACACAGAGGTCTGGAAAATTTTCCTCTAAGTCAGTTCGCTGAAGACACGCGTGTCGACTGACGTGTATTCACACGAACTGGGTTATGCCCGCATTCTCCACCAGTAAACTGTTACCAGAACTGCTTTTTATTATAAGGGGGAAATTAGCTTTAGCAGTCTGTAACTTAAAATAAGCGCGGATCTTAACCTATGTCTACGGAGGTCCCGATCCCAGACACTCAAGTGAAAAAGAGGCAGACTACAAATAAGTTCCAAACACGTGTATTTAGTGTGGCGTAAGCCTAAACTTGCACAAGCATACAGAGAACACACAAGACCTAAGAAATACAGGGTATGAAATACAGAGACGTTCGCATTAGCTGGTTCCCAACGATGATAGGGGAAATACTCACTTATCCTGGAGCGAAGCAGAGACACAGCAGCGAGGGTGGCCCAATGCCAGCACTGGGACCACAGACGGACAGCAAGGAGGTCTGGATAGGGAATGGCCAAGGCCCCGAGTGGTCTGGGAGACCAGCTTAAATACCCCAAAACGTACCCTGGGGCTAGTGCTGTACTTGGTGGTTCTCACAGTTTAAAACAAAGGTTCTAATGGGCTACTGAATGGCTTGGATGGGCCACTTTGGTAATCAGATTGTGATAAGTGACACCTCAGGAAGAGGGGACAAAAGAGGGAGGGGGAAATCCGAGTGGGCTGAAAGGATGTTCCAGCGGACAGGGCTTGTCCTGATGTCATCAGCTCTGGAATGCGGAGGTTTCTTTGAGATGCATTCTCTAAGTGCTTGGGATGGTCGGCACTTAGTTCCTTCTCCTGGGCGGCTCCTAAGATATGCAGAGCGGGGCGAGGTACTCTCGCTGCGGACGTGGTGTGCCCGCTTCGCCGAAATGGCTTCTCAAAGCAGTCTTTTCCTCTGGGTCTTCTGGCTGCCTAAGAACATGGATGCCGGCTGGGCATAGCTGGGGCTGGATAGCAGGCTGCCCGGTGGCGAGGGCAAGCTCGGCGCCCGGCTCGCGGGAGGCTCCAGGCGGGAACTGACCAGGGAGCACCTAGCCAGGCTCGCTGGAGGTTTCCCCGGCAGGCGGCCGGCTGCTAGCAGCGGCTTGGGCCCATATGAGGCAGGCTTCCATGGAGGCAGGGGGAACAATACTTTAAAACACAGTCCAAGGCAGGGAACAGGCACGGTCCGTGGCAGATGGCAATGCAGGCACGGGGCACACTTGTAATAAAGTCCAAACACACACTAGGAAGTCCAGATACAGGGCAGGGCAGGGCTGCCCAGAAAGAGAGTCCTTTGTGCAGTTACCCAAACATGGAGTCAGTAAACTACACAGTCTATTGCAGCAGCACGGTAATAAAACAGCAGACAGAAAACTGACACGTGTATTAGAGCACACACGTGCAAAGCAGTCTTTGGCGTAGCAGTAAAACAGCAATGCAGGAAACTTTAACACAGTCCATGGCGGGCTTTAAAGCAGGGGAGGGGGCCTACTTGGCAACAGCAGGCCAAGGCAGTTTTTTTTCTGATGACCTTTGGTAATGCCTCCACACTTCACTCAGCAAACTTATTGCTGTGAGTACATCAGCATCAATACATAAAGTGTGGACGACACCTTAAACACTGATGTGCATGCAACTGGAATCCTGCTCCCAGTATGCACACGAATGCTTGAAAAAGCATATATATTGCTCTCTGTATTAGCTCAGGGACCACTGGAACACACCCATCTACACTCTGTGCCATGTAAAACATTAAGCTGCTCAATTGTTCCTGGGAGTTGCCCCAAGATGGGAAGTGGGGCACAACAAGGTCCTCTCCCAAAGCCATTTCAGCCTCTCAGTTGTTTTTATTAACAACTTCAACTTTCCTGGTTTGCCTTTGGATTCAGAATCTCCTTGCTTGCTAAGCCAGTCGTCCTCAAAGCTTTAGTTCAGATGACAGTATAATATATCTCACGAACTGGGCCCTACAGTCGCTGCAGAAACGGATACACAACCCTCCCAGCTCCCACCCCCACTCCTTGGCAGCTCTCTTCCTGTGCAAAATCCTCTCAAGCTCAACCCCTCCCCCCCACATGGGGCCTCCAGCCAAGGCCGCAAGAACTTCCTTTCTCTGCTACAGCTTCTCCAGTATGAAGGGCAAATAAACCCTTAAGAAACACAAGGATAAGGTTGCCATATTAAAGTCCCTCAAATACGGATAACATGAATTTGCATATTATGCAAATCGATAATTATGCAAATCAAGCATATTGTCATATTTGGTCTAAGGACCATAATAATAATAATAAACAAACAAACAGCACATTAAACAAACAAACAGCACATTGTTATGTTATTTACTAGTTGCTTTCCATCTCCTGTTGGGGAACAATAATAAAAAACCCATCTTTTTCTGGAGCAACAAAATCAGCAACAAAATTCATGTCAGGATTTGCTCATTCTCTTTTCTAAGACAACAACAGGCATCTCTGACAGAGAGAATGCCCAATGCCCTGGTCTCTAATTTTGTTGCTCCAGTGCAAAGTTTCAATGAACATATAAAATATGCAAGTGACCTACTCCCCAAAAGCCGGACACAAGTAAGAAAACTTCAAAAAGTCACAAGATATTTCCCAAAAGCAAGAGATTAAAAAAAAAAAGATCAACTCCTGCATCTGATATACTGATGAATCCCCTTGCGACTTTCTTCATGTACACAAGCTTGGAGAAGCTGGACACAGCTTCTCCCAGCAGCTTCCTCTGGCCTCCCCTTCATTCAGGGCAGAACTCGTTATGACCTAGGTGACTTTCAGCTGACGATGTGTTTTCCCTATGTTCCTGATGAAGTAAAAACTTCTGGCCCTAAACTGCTGCACCTCTGCTTCCTTTAGGCACTGGATGCTGCCCTTCTAATCTGGCCTGGAAACTAGCACCATCTAGCAGCTAAGTGAAGAAGTTGCATGGGACAATAGCATCATCTTGAGTTATGCAGCTGTATAAACCTCAAATTACTCTTGAAGTGGTAAGATCAAAATCAGAACCAGCAACTTTAATCATTATAGTATAGTCTTCTGGATAGCCCCGGCACATCTGCCAGGGAACACTGCAGAAACACTGGGCATATTTAAGGGCACATGGAAAAGAGGAAGACCTAAAACAAGATGGCTTGACTCATTACAAGAAGCCATGTCCTCCATTTTTCAGGATCTGAGCAAGTCTGTTAATCATAGGACGTTTTGGAGGTCTTTCATTCATAGAGTCACCATAGGTCAGAGGCAACTTGACACCACATAACACACACATGTAGTTCTTGTGGGGAACTAGCAAAGTATTTTCATTGTCACTGTTGTTCACTTGAATTGAAAGCACAGCCTAGAACACGCCAAACCTTTCATGCAGCTGAACACTGTAGAGGAAGGTCAGTAGAGGTCCATCCATCCACTGATTGTCGCATTGAAGAACCCCAATAGGTTTTCCTGGAGAATGGTTTAATAACTACTGAATGACACAATTACATACACATAAACCTCACTGCTTTAAATCACATGGGCATAATGTGTAGCAGAATCTCCACAATTTATCAATATGGGTTTTGGGGTACGTTAGCACTTAAGGAGCAGAGATTATTTTAAACATGAACACTTTCAAAAAAGACAGGTGTTGCTTTCTGATATGTTCGTAGCAACACTGCAAGCTTAATAGCCTGCTTTTGGTGGATTTCTGCAGTCACTTTTTACACCAAATCAATCCATTAGAATAGACTTACACTGGCTTTAGTGGTGAGAAAAAATAGGTTGCAGTAGATCCCCACTAACAAGCTTTTCTCCTTTAAGAACCACATAACATCACATTTCCATCCTAAAAAAGTGGTAGCTATTGAACCACTTCCTGATCATGAGTTGTTCAGTATAGCGCGAATGGGGCGGTAGGAAACAGTTGGCTGTGCAAGCAAAAATGTCAACAGCTGAGTTGTTCCAAGCTGCTTTTGGGCTCTTATGAGTCACACAAACTCACTGTTCGTGGGGACGTCATGAACCTTTTAATGGTGATGAGGCTGGGCTGTAAGAGTGCCTTGCAGTTCCATAGAGAGGTGACTGGTTGGCTGTTGCTGTTTGTTTTGAAAAATCACACATTAAGGACCGCAGCATAGCACAAGAGTGCACCCTTGTGGCCACCACTTGAGTAACAAAGCAGAAGTAGCAGCCACAGCTTCCCCGCCCCCTCCAAGGCTCTGATCTACCTTTTCCTAGTAGTTTCAGGTTGCGGTGGGTAGCCATGTTTGTTAGTTTTTTAAAAAAAACATAAACATAAACATAAACATAAAAAACATAAAAATCGTTATCATTTTCCACCCCATTGCATTTTCCCCATCCTTCCTCCCCCCCCCTTTTCTGGTGACTCCCAGCAGTTTTCCATATCCAACTTAAGCTAAAGAATATATCATATAAATTCTTAAAGTCTATAATATATATCTATGTTATACATACTAATCTAATATCTTTACTTATCTTAACTATCTACGCTTAATATACTACTTATCTTAATTAAAAGTATAAAAATTATATAAGTATATAGTAAGTACATATACTAACTAAAAAAAGATACATATATATGTGTAATATACTATTCCTTAGATACCTATTATCTATATTATAGATCTAATCTTTCTATTACATCACTAAAATATCATATATACTCCCTATAACCTATTCAACCTTATTATTCAATCTTATACTTTCCCCTATGAATATACTATCTTACTCTTACCCTTTTAATACTATAGTATTATAACTCTATACTAATCCAATAGGATACAGTAAAATATACCCCCTTTTGATCTTAAGTAAGTTTCTATCTCCCCTTTAATTTTCCAAAGACCACAGTTTCCCCTTCATGTCCCACTTTTTCTCCACATATTTCTTGAATTTTTCCCAGCTTAATGTATAGTCCAATTCTTCTTGTTCTTTCAATTTCCTTGTTAACTTGTCCATTTCTGCCATATTCAGAACTTTCAGAATCCAATCTTCCATAGATGGTATCTCCTGAGTCTTCCACAACTGTGCATAACACATTCTGGCCGTCGTGATCATATAAAACACCATAACTCTGTCCATTTTATCAAAATCTTCTAGGTTCATGCATAATAACAGCAATTCCGGGGTTTTATTTATATTCCTTTGTAAAATATCCGACATAACTTTTACTATATCCCCCCAGAACTGCCTTGCCTTATCACAAGTCCACCACATATGATAGAATGAATCTTCATGCTGTTTACATTTCCAACATTTATCAGACATCTGACTATTACCATTGGCCAACTTCTTCAGTGTTAAATACCATCTATACATCATTTTATAAACATTTTCTCGCACCGTGGTACATGCTGAAATTTTAACTGTATTTTTCCATACCTTTTCCCAAGCTTCCATTGGAATTTCCCTATTACAATTTATTGCCCATTTAACCATCTGAACTTTAACAACCTCCTCCTCTGTAAACCATTCCAATAATATCTTATATATTTTAGAAATTATTTTCTTCCCCCCCTGAAGCAAACAATTCTCAATCTCAGAGTTTTGTAATCTAAAACCATTTTTCCTTTTGTCTTTCTCATACAGGCCTTTTATCTGCGTATATTGAAACCATCCATATTGGAATGGCAATTCATCATTGCCTTTGAGCAAATAGTTGTTCTGCTTTATCTCAAGAATCTCTTTATATGTCAACCAGTCTTCCCCTGCATATTCTGTTCTTGGATTTACTACTTCCGCAGGGATAATCCACATTGGTATAGTCTCTTCCATATATTTCTTGTATTTAGTCCATACGACAAACAAGCTTCTTCTTATATAATGATGTAGAAACATAGAATCTGCTTTTACTTTATCATACCATAGATATGCATGCCATCCAAATAATTTATTGTATCCTTCCAATGCTAATAACTTCAAATGCTTCAATGACAACCATTCCCTTAACCAGTCCAAACATACCACATCATGGTATAGTTTAAAATTTGGTAATTGTAAACCTCCTCTTTCTTTTGCATCATAAAGTACTTTCATTTTAACTCTGGGTTTCTTTCCAGCCCAAACAAAGTTTAACATCATTCTCTGCCATTTTTCAAATGGTTTACTACCCTTAACAACAGGTATTGTCTGTAGTAGAAACATCATTCTTGGAAGTACATTCATCTTAATTACTGCAATACGACCTAACCATGACAAGTTCATTTTGTCCCATCTAATCATATCTTTATCTATTTGTTGCCATAACTTGTCATAGTTATTCTTGTATAAGTCAATATTTTTCGCTGTCACTTCGACTCCCAAGTATTTAACTTTGTTCACTACTTCACATTCCACCTTATCCATCAACTCCTTTTGTTGTTGTTTAGCCATATTTTTGCACAGTATTTTGGACCACCTTATTTATTACAAATCCCGCTAAATCTCCAGTCTTTCATTTTCTTCATCAATGTTGGCATGCACTCTATTGGATCCTCCACTATCACCATTATATCATCAGCAAAAGCTCTCACTTTATATTCAAATCCTTTTGTCCTCAGTCCTCTTATTGAATTATCTTCTCTTATTTGCCTAAGTAAAATCTCCAATACCATTACAAACAGAAGTGGGGAAAGCGGACACCCTTGTCTTGTTCCTTTTCTTATGTCCAACTTTTTTGTCACATTCGAATTAACAATTATATTTGCAGATTGGTTTTTATATATTGCCTTTATTGCTTGTATAAATTTCTCTCCCAACTGCATCTTCTCCATTGTTGCAAACATAAAATCCCAGTTCAAATTGTCAAACGCTTTCTCCGCATCCACAAAGAAAAAGCCAACCTGCTTCCCTGGATTTTTATCATAGTACTCAATGGCATTCAACAACACCCGTAAGTTATTTTTTATTTGCCTTTCCGGTAAAAAGCCAGATTGGTCTTCATCTATAAATTCCACTAACCAGACCTTAAGTCTTTCCGCTAATATCTTAGCAAATATTTTATAGTCATTATTAGTTAGAGATATTGGTCTATAATTCTTAACATTACTTAGGTCTAATGTCTCCTTCGGTATCAATGTAATATTAGCCTCATTCCATGTATCTGGCATCTCTGCCCCCTCCAATATCTCATTCATCAATTTTTGCATCAGCTGTTTCAAATCCTCCACCATCACTTTATAGAATTTTGCTGTAATTCCATCCAGTCCCGGAGCTTTACCAACTGTAGTAGCTTGTATTGCTTGTGCCACTTCCATTGTTGTTATCTCAGCACTAAGCTTCTCTTTCAACTTCTCCGGCACCTTAGGTAAATCAATCATGTCAAAATAGTCTCTTATCTTTTCATAATCCACTGTTTTTTTCTGATATAGTTTGGCATAATATTTATAGAATGCTCTCTCAATCAGTCCTTGATCATATAATTCCTTCCCCTCTTCCATAATTTTACTTATTATTCTTTTTTCTCTCTTTTTCTTCAATTGCCACGCCAAATATCTCCCTGGTTTATTAGCTCCTTCAAATGATTTTTGCTTCATTTTCTTCAACTCCCACTCCACTTCTTTATTTTCCATAACCCTGATCTGTTCTTGCAATAACTTTATTTCATACAACAATTTCTTTTTACCTGGCCTCTTTTTCAATTGCTGTTCTACTTGGATAATTTTTTCCTGAATCTCTTTTAATTTCACTTCTTTTTTCTTCTTGTCTCTACCATTTAAGTCGATCAACACACCTGTAATTACTGCTTTACACTGAATAAAGAACTTCGTTTCTTTTCTAAGCACCTCGACACATTCAGGGTCACCCAAAAGGTCCTCATTAATTCTCCATCTCCGTTTCTTATTTCTCATTCCAAATCTCCACATCACCGGATTATGATCCGAGCTAATTTTCAGTAAAATGTCAGTCTCTTTTGTAAACACTACCAGTTCTTTAGACGCCCAGATCATGATCATATCTATTCTGGAAAGAGATTGATGGCTAGTTGAAAAGAACGTATACTGCTTCGCTTTAGGGTTATATTTTCTCCAGATAGCTTCTAAATTTTCTTGTTCCGGAATTTCAAAAAAAGACTTTGGTAATTTCCCCGTCCTTACTTTACTTGTTGATGAACTTTTGTCCAATTGTAGA
Source organism: Eublepharis macularius (assembly GCF_028583425.1). NCBI lineage: Eukaryota > Metazoa > Chordata > Lepidosauria > Squamata > Eublepharidae > Eublepharis > Eublepharis macularius. The sequence goes on along the minus strand of NC_072793.1, from coordinate 94,389,331 downwards.
TCTACCACTCCATTAAAATCTCCAGCCATAATTACCTGGTCATAAGTCCATTGCTCCATTTGTTCTTGTAAGTCTTTAAAAAATATATCCTTGGAGCCATTTGGTGCATATAGTCCAAGTATCAAGGTTTTTTTTGCATTACATAAAAATTCCACAGCCAGGTATCTTCCATTTTTATCAGACACTATTAGTTTGGGTTGCAATTCTTCCTTTATATATATAACAATTCCCCTCTTCTTTTGCTTTGTTGCCGAAACAAATTGTTTTCCTAACTTTTTATTAATTAAATATTTAGCATCTTGAGCCCTAATATGAGCCTCTTGCAAACAAATCAAATTACTTCTTTGTTTAGATAACCAATGTAACACAGCTTTTCGTTTAGAGGGTGAATTGAGTCCATTAACATTCCATGAAATTAATTTGTACTCCATAATTATAACCTGGATGCGCTAGGAAAGTCTTTTCCATTCTCCATCAGAAATACATCCATTGCATATTTTGATTTAATCACTTGTCTCCCTGATTGAAATTCAAAAGTCACTCCTTCTGGCAGCTCCCATCTATATCTAATTTCAGCTGCCTTCAACTTTTGTATCAAATCTCTATATTTTTTCTGATCCTGGAGTACTTTTCGTAGTACTTCTTTCATAATTCGAATCCGTGTCCCGGCTATTTCCAGTGGAGTTTCAAAATGTCTTCTGATAATTTCCTCCTTCATTCTCCTTGTGGTCAATTGGACAATAATATCTCTTGGTAAATTCTTTTGTTCTGCATATTTTGAATTGACTCTATACACGATATCCAAGTGAGTCATCATTTCCTCCTCTGTTTGTCCCCAAAATTTTGCCAATATTTCAGCTACTTGTTTCAGAGCGGATCCATCTATTTTTTCCGGGACCGCCCTCATACGAATTTGTCTGTCCCTTGCTTTGCATTCCATCATCAGAATTCTTTCGCCCATACCCACAGTCTCTGTCTGTATAGCCTCCGTTTTTTTCTCCCCGTCCTGCACCATCTGTTGCGTTTCTTGCACCTTTCGTTGGGTATTCTGTAAATCTGTTTTTATTGCCTCCATCTCTTTTTTAACCTCCGTTATTTCCGACTTAATCGCTTCTTTCACTTCCGTCATTAAATTTTGCTGTAATTGTTGTATCATCTCCCAAATCTCTTTATTTCCCTCTGTTATTTTCTTATCCAAATTCTCGATGGCAACCTGCCAATCCTTTTCTTTTTTGGAGGCCATCGGACTTGCCTTGGGTCCCCACGAATCCGCTCTCTTTCTTAACTCCGTCTTCTTTTTAATTCAAGTCTCTTTTGTTATATATCAAAATTTTAAACGTTTGCCCTCTGTTAAAATGGCGATTGAGGCTTCCCTTACCCTTAAAATGTCGGGCGATGTTTCTCTATGATATAAAATGTCGGGCGATCTTTCTCTATGGTAATGCTGTCACTATGATGATCTTCCCTTACTTTCAATGGTGGGTGCTTCACTTCCTCTTCCAACGTTGTTTTCCTTCCGGGTCCTCCTGATCTTCCTGACCTCCCTCACCGCTCTCTCTCTCTCTCCTCTCCATCTATTATCCTCCACTTCCTGTCTCGCGGTGCACCTTCCGATTCCCACGATCCGCCCTCCGCGTTGCTATCTCCCCAACCACAGGTATGCAAAACAATATTCTTTCTTAGCTCTTTTTAGCTTTTTCTCGCTCTCAAACCTCAAATTAAACTGCTCAGTCCTTTAGTATACTTTTCCAGCTTAGTATCTCAGTCTTTTGTTCGTTTAGAAACTCGGTCTTTGTTCAGTAAAACAGTCCGTTGGGGGAGATAGTAATCTTAACTTAGCACAAACTTCTTGGGATGTACTCACTGCTTCAAACGTCCAGTTCTGTTCAAATCCGTTCCCGAGGCTTGGGGAACAACGAGCCTATGTCAATTTAATGACTCCCAAAGCTGCTGCAGAGATTTTAGCCGCCCTTCTCCGAGGAGGATCTCAAGGCTTGGGAGGAAAGCCCTTTATTCAGAGCCTCCCACCCGCCGAGACCCTTCACCCTGGGGGCTACAAGCGTTCCTGCCAGATTTCTAGCTGAAATCAGGAGGCTGCGGGCGATCTGAGTGCCCCACCAGCCAAAAAACCAGCACCTCGGATGATCTGGAGCTCCGAATTGGTCTCGCCATTACCCCAAACCGGAAGTCCACGGTAGCCATATTTGTTAGGGTTGCCAGGTCCCTATACCCTCCTGGTGGGAGGTGGGGACCTGGCACTTACCTCGTGTTGCTCACATGAGTAATGCTCCTGCACACACCCTGGCTCTTGTGTGCGATGATGATGCCACTTCCAAATCAGCCCCAAATGAAGCACAGGAACGCTCTCGCAGGTGCCGCAACAAGGTCATTTGTGATGTTGCCGCGCCCCACTGGGATCACTGGTGGATCGCCAGGAGAGGGGACAAATCCCTAGGAGTTTGCCTGCCACTGGTAGGCATCTGGGAACCCAATCTGTGGTAGAAGACCAAGTTTCTGGGGACAGCTTTCTGCTTTTCATGTTCTTGGCCCTTCAGTGCTCCTGTAGAAAATTGGTGGCTGCTGAGGCGTGATTGAGAGGCTGAATAAAAATGCAGGCTAAGCCAGAGTGAGAGCTGAATAAAAACCTGTTTATTGTATATAAAGCTGGTGTGTCTTGGTGTTCAAGAAAATACAACAGGGTCCAGTTTGCAACAGTTGGTTCATTGCTGGGGGGAACACAAGCCTGCGAGTGACTCCTTCCCACTATCTTATTTATTTAATACCTTTAAATCTTACCATTCTTCCAGGCTCAGGGCAGTAGACATGGTTCTCTCCTTTGCCATTTTGTCTTCAAATCTATGTTGTGAGGTAGGTCACTGAAGTGACTGGTCAAAGGTCACTCAGCAAGCTTCATGGGGCCAACTAGGGAGTTAAACCAGAGTCTCCCAGGTCCATGCCTGACACTGTAAGCACTATACCACACTGGCCTTTTATCTATTAAGAGATACAAAGAGAGTGCATGGAGAAAGATGGAGTCTCCTTTCTTTCCTCCCTTTTCCATTCAGTATGGTGGTTTAGGGATCTCCACTTGTTTATTTTAGTACTTCAGAGACTGAGCACCCCTTCACTGTCACACTGCAGTACAGGAGTCCTTATCTAACTTTCTTTTTAGTGGTCAGAAGTTGAACCCTGTACCTAGGGCAATGCCCCCATAGAATAAATGTTTGGGTGTTATTTGTTTTTATTTTATTTATTTCTTTACAATCCTGTTGTCCTCTTCTCCAATGCTGGAGCTCACATCTACTCATCTTTGTAATGTTTATTCAATCCAACCTGATCCCTGAATGTTTACTGCAAAATAAGTCCCACTGAGTTCAATAATCCTTAGTCCCATCCTAGTTTTTTTTAGGATTGCAGACTAAATGGGACAATCAATGAGATGGTTACTGCCCCCCCTTTCCTCTGCAAAATGTCTACCTTCTATTAATAACTTGTGCACTAGACAATTATGCTAGTGTCTTTGGGAATGCTTGAGCGTGACTTTGACACAAAGGTTAAAAAGGTAGGTGGAGCACACATTGTTCCCCAGTTACCATGCAAGCTGGAAGCAGCAGTGAATTCAAAACTCTGGCTAGTCCCAGTTGCCTGTTTGCCTTTTCTTTTTCTAACCAGGAAGGGACTGTTAAGCCCTGCCTGCCCTGCATCACTAGCAACCTTACTTGGCAACCTAAGGACACAAAGACACAAACAGCTCTGGCTACAGGAGCAGCTTCCTGACATAATGGGATTTGGGTGGCAATTTCACCTCTCCCTGCTCCTCGCTATTTGTACTAAAGGTAGGACTCAACTGCATTAATGTAGGTGAAACTCTTATCCCTGCATTTGTTCATTATAGGATCTCCTGCTCCTATAGTTAGATTCCTCAGCAGCGTATTGGTCCTTGGAGAAGTACAGTCCTAGGCAGAATCAATCTCATGTCAAAGGACCCTTTCCCTAAATCATATTTTTGTGATTTATATATGCATTGATTGATCTGTCTCTTGTAGCCATGGGCATTTTGTCAAGTCTGAACTTTTCTTACAGTGATATTTCCCTTATAAAACTATGTCTGGGAAAATGCAGTACCTCTCCCCATTGCTGATTCAAAGCTTTTAGAAATGCAGTTTGCTTTGTGAATTGCACAAGGATCATAAGCAGTTATTGGGAACAGCTATGATGATGTTTCTATTTAAGTACCACAATTCCTCAAACATTCAATTTTGTAACCTTTTATCATTTGTTAGTTTCATTATTTGAGGATGTACATTCTCACACAGCCTAATGTGGGAGAATGAAGGTAGGGCAAGATTTTTCTTCAAAAGATTATAGATAGCAACAAGTCTGTTACTATAGAAAACTTACTTCTATTAATACTAATGCCTATTACATGTCTTTCTATGGGATATTGTGTTACTGTTGCTGAAACCTTATTTGTTGGAACAGTGCAGGCTTGCTAAAAATGAGGCTCTGTCCTACACACAGTAGGTTGGCTGGGTCTGGGCTCCTCAGGAGTTAGGCCATCAATTTGGCTGTCTAGACTTGGAAGCATAGACTGGCACCTAGAGCTGAAAGCAGGGAGCTTGAAGTTGACAGCAGGGGCTAGAACACAGGACTTGCACCTAGTCGACTGGTTGATCCAGCAATGCAGCCTTCTCAAGCTTCAGCCTAAATAAACTAAGAGGTAATCTAGCTCAGCAGCATCTGCTAGCAGGTGTGGAGGCTGTGGTTAGGCCAGGATCCTCCAAAACAGCAATATTCTCAGAGCCCTGTTCTGGGTCCAGGATGGAATTGTGTGCTGCTAGTCTGGCACTTTGCCCCCTTTGTTCTGTCTCAGCCTGGGCATCCTGCTGACACTGCTCTTGTGGAGTGGTCCCTGAGGAGCTACAGGCCCGGGTTTTCATCCTGTATGGTGGAGTCCTAGTGGTTATCTCTGAAGCCAGTGGCAAGGCTTCCTTGGTAGGCTCTAGCAGGGTGGCCTCTGGCGCTGCTGAAGTGTGGTTGGCAGGTACTGCCGCAGTGTCAGGCCCTCCATGCTCCTGCTGATCCTTCTGGTTCCCTGGCCTTGACTCCTCAGGCTCTTCCTCTGTCCCCTCTGAATCAGTGGGCTGGTCAGAGAGAGTCATGACTGGTTCAGTGTGTTTGGAGTGATTCTGGATGCAATATTATACCCCATTTTATTCAGCCTCTATGTAAAGCCTTTAGAGAAATAATTTGTAGCCTTGGAACTGGATGTCATCAATGTGCAATGACACTCAGCTCTACATCTCCCTATTGAAACCTCCTGCTGATGCAGTATTGAGCCACTGCCTGACTGCTGTGGTTAAATGGCTGAAAGTGAACATATTGAAACTGAACCCAGACAAGATGGGAGTGATGCTGGCTGGGAAGCCTGAGGTCTTAAAGGACACTGTGCTTCCCACTTTTGATGGGGTTCAGGTGACCCTTTCTAACTTGGTTAAGAGCCTAGGGCATTATATTGGATCTAGCATTACTGCTGGAGAAAAAATAAACACAGCTGTAAAAAAGGCCTCCTTCCAACTCAGTCTAGCCCAGAAGATGGCCCTAACTTGACACCACTGACCTGGCCATCTGGATTCACACCACGGTAACATCAAGACTAGACTACTGAAATGCACTCTCGTAAGTCTTCCCACAAAGTCAGCTCAGAGACTTCAGTTGATACAGAACACTGCAGCTCAGTTATTATCAGGAGCTAGGTGGAACATGCATATTACTGCCATTCTGCAGTCACTTAAGCAGTTATCCATCAGTTACTGTGCTCAATTCAGTGTTTTAGCTATCACTGATCCCCTCATATCTACGGGACCACCTCTCTCCCTATGTTCCACCATGACAGCTTCACTCATCTGAACAGGGCCTTCTGCAGGTGCCACCCTGCAAATGGGCAAAATCAATTATTTAGGAGGGCTTTTTTACACAGATGGAAGGGCTATACTATAAGGAAACAGTTCAAAAAGATGCTTTGGTAAAGGAATAGGGACTGACTATACTACTGTGTGCTGTCTATTGCTTCAATATGCTTCTATTAAGTAATTTCTGCATCATTCACCATATCATGTTATTATAATAATAAATAATAATAGCAACATTTGATTTATATACCACCCTTCAGGACAACTTAACATCCACTCAGAGCTGTTTACAAAGTATGTTATTATTATCCCCACAACATCAATCACCCTGTGAGGTGGATGGGGCTGAGAGAGCTCCTAGAAGCTGTGACTGACCCAAGGTCACCCAGCTGGCTTCAAGTGGAGGAGTGGGGAATCAAACCCGGTTCTCCAGATTAGAGTCCCGCACTATTAACCACTACACCAAACTGCTTATGCCTTCTTTCAGCTCTGTATCAGATTTCTGTTTGTTTTTCACAGTTTTCTGCAATTTCGAACCCTAATGCATTGTCTATTGAATGTCCCAGCCTTATGTGATCTGCCTTCAATCTCAGTGAAAAATGTGGACTCTAAATAATATAAAGAAATAAAAAAAACAAAAATTAGTCAGTATTAGTCAAAATTAGTCAAAATTAGTCCAATGTTTCCACTGAAATTGCCAACAGATCAGGAAAGGATTGACCTGGCCATGTACTTTTGCTTTTGGTTGAGCTGCCAGAAGGCCAATATTCCCCTCTCCCCAACCATTTAAAATAAACTTGACTGTGCAATTTAGGTGAAAAGACATCTTTTATCTTTGGGCTCCACCCCTAGCCAAGTAAAAAAAAACAATTAGGTTCTATTCTTGGGCTCCAGTTTCTAGGCCTCCTTTGGGGTTTGTTCCTGCATTCCATTCCCAAGTCTTGCCCAGTTACAGCATATGTTGGTTTCAATGTATTTGGTTAATTTATTTAATTATATTTAATTTATTTAATGTATCTGGTTAATTTATTTTATTGTTGTTTAGTGTATGTTGATTTTAGAATTATTGTTTTCTTGTTTTTATTGATTTTAATTGTTGTTCACCACCCAGAGCCCCTGAGGATGGGCGGTTTATAAATCGAATAATAAAATAATAAAATAAATAAAGAGTTGGCAAAGCTAGGAATTTGTCCAGGCATTAGTCCCTTAAATCCCTAAAAAGATTCTTTTCAGTGGCAGCAAGATAGGCCAAGTGCCTAAAAATAATTGTTTTGCCTTCTTTCCTAAAGGGACTGGCCTAAATTTATATTTGTGACTCCTTCAAATAAGACAGGCAAAGTAACCAAAGATGATTTCCCTTCAACAGTCCCCCTCAAGACACTAATACTGTTCAGTAGAAGTGGGTACGGTCTGGAAAATGGACCTAAATTTGACGTGGACTGGCCTGGTTTGGTGTTTGCGAACTGGCAGGTCGTCGGATGCCTATTTTCCATGGACACCACAACTTTTGGGCAAGTCAGTCAGTCCATTGGTCTGGGACTTCCCTACCTGGCAGCTAAGGGGGTTTAAAGCACTCTGCATACTGCTCGCAAGCACGGGGTGGGGGGGTGCGTGTTTTAAACCCTCCTTCACTCCCGCTGACTGGCAGGCTCCAGCTGACTGGTGGGCTCCGCCAGGGGGGTTTAAAGTGAGGGTTTAAAGTTTAAAGCACTCCCCTCCGCCAGCCAGCTGGAGCAAGGGGGGTTTAAAGTCCCCATTTCTGTGCTCCTGCATGCAAGCAGCCTGGAAACCGGCGCTGACGGACCATGGACTGACTGGTCCACGAACCAGGGCGGGTCCGTAAAAAGTTTATGGTCCATGGTCCGTGGTCTGTGAAATGTGACGGACCATGGACTGATGGCCCATGTTTTTTCCCTGGTCCGTGCCCAGAGTTCCACATTGAGAGGGATGAAGTTTAGGGTTGTCAACCACCAGATGGGGCCTGGAGATCCCCCAAAATTACACCTGACCTCCAGACTACAGAGTTCATTTCCCCTGGAGAAAATGGCTTCTTTAGAGGGTAGACTCTATAGCATTATACCCAGCTGAGGTCTCTCCCCTCCCCAAACCCTGCCCTACCCAAGTGCTACCCCAAATCTGCAGGAATTTCCCAACTTGGAGTTGGCAACCCTGAGGACGTTATGTTGTCTCTCTTGTCAGAATTAGTATGAGCAGAAGCAAAGGAGAACAGAATTTCAATAGCTGTGTAGTAGGTGCCATTAGAGCAAATGCCGCTTTCCCTCACACCCACAGAACAAGCTGCTCATGCAAAAATTCCACCTTCTCCACAACTATTAATGATCCGAGACCCTCATGCTTGTCTGGGTTTGATTGCCCTAGTCAAGGTAATTGTTTGCTGGGATTTAGAAGAGCAAGGCAGCGTGGGGACAGGTAAGAACTAGAAGCAGTGTTAACTACTTCTGGATATATCACACTCAAATGGTTCTAATAGCAGGTGACTATAACAAACTTTATCTTGTTTTTTTTTCCTCCAGGTGTGATCATCATAGCTGTAGGTAAGGACAGAAACCTACCTATTTCAGCATTCAATGGCCTGTAATCAGTGGTGGGGAAAAGAAGATAACCTCATGCAGGGCAGGAATGGGCTTTGATGCACCACAGCTGTGAAAACAAAGCTGACTGTTCTTAATGTGGGCAAACATAGCTTGTAGGCAAGCATGTATGTGTGAGCACATGCACCTCCAGATGGGCATACAGACACCTGCATGAAGATACACTGTGAATGGGCTACTCCAGGGCCAGCTAGATCTTTACTCTCAGATTGTGTTCTTTGGCACCAACCTCCTGCAAAAGAAGTCCAATTGTTCTCTAGGTGTAAATCAGGTCCTGTCAAACCCTGAAGATCTGAGGGCTGCCCCAGCCCCCAGCCCCCCCCCCCCGGTGCAGGAGAAGTGGCTGTCTAGGCACCAAAGTCCAAGAGGCACAAAGCTGTTCTCTTGAGGAAAGAACACAATTATCTTAATTGCTGAGACAACAGAGATTGGGAAAGGGGAATGTGTGTCCCTGTTATGTATTTTCCAAGTTGCAAAGAAAGGGGGTGCAATTGGGAAAGGCCTTGAGGAGGGGTGTTATTGTCCCTATAGGACCTCTAGTATACCTCTCCCCTTCCAAAATTACAAAACAGCACTACAATGAGCTTCCAGATGAATGTATTTCATTCAGAGGAGATGGGAGTCAAACTCTTTGCCTTTTAATGAACCCATGTATCAGGTGCCATGCGACTCAGAACCTGGAGCTAACAGAACCATGGTCAGTATGCCAACTGAACTTCTGGCTTATTTTTCTCTGGACCGTGGTGCCACCTCAAGATGATGACAATGATGATTTATTTATTTGTTTATTTATTTATTTCTGTGCCACCCAAAGCCAAAGCTGTCTGGGTGGTTTACAACAAATGTAATACAATAAATACAATGTATAAAATTAAAGAAAAAAATAAAATAACATAACAAAACATTAAAACCTTAAAAGTAGTTTTAAAAGATGGCCCGGTGAGGAAGCACACCCTGCCTGGAGGGACCCAGTGAGAGCTATGGGGAACAGCTGACAGAAGAGTCTAATAAGATCTAGCCTGGAGATATAAAGTTGCTTCCTCCAGGCTGTACCCTTCAATCTAAGCAACTTAGCTGTGGTATGAGGGCTGTGATAACTCTGTTGAGGGGGAGGGGGGCTGCTGCCTCTTGCAACCCTGTGACTTGCCTTTGCTCTGGACTTTCTTGGATTCTGAACCACACTCCTGACCTTGACCATGTTTCTGCCTAGCCTCAGATTTGTCCGCATGGATCTTGACCTTTGAGTCGACCCTGTTGTTGTTTTGCTGCCTCTAATGAACTCTTTGCCCATTTCTAGTGCCAGCTCAAATTTAGGGCAGCTCAGATACAGAAGCATGTGCCTGACGTGTTTCTGTGTCTGATACTATGTCTCAGAAATGGATTTCCCTCACAACTGTAAGGCTATCATCCAGTGCATCAGGCAAATCCTAAACTCATATGAAACAAAACACATAAAGTGAGATAAAATGATGGTTGTTGGGGGTTTTCCGGGCTGTATTGCCGTGGTCTTGGCATTGTAGTTCCTGATGTTTCGCCAGCAGCTGTGGCTGGCATCTTCAGAGGTGTAGCACCAAAAGACAGAGATCTCTCAGTGTCACAGTGTGGAAAAGATGTAGGTCATTTGTATCTACTCAGGAGGGGTGGGGTTGAGCTGAGTCATTCTGTAAGAGTTTCCCAGGGTGTGGAATGCTAATGGCGGGAGGCTTCACTGTATCCTGAGGAGGTTCTTTTGCATATGGATTGGTGTTTGATGTGCTAATCTTCTCTGCAGGGCTATTGTCGGGTGTGGAGTGTTTTGTTGGCCTGGTGTTTTTCAGAACTGGAGCCCATGCTCTGTTCATTCTTAAGGTTTCTTCTTTCCTGTTGAAGTTTTGCTTATGCTTGTGAATTTCAATGGCTTCCCCTTCACAAGCATAAGCAAAACTTCAACAGGAAAGAAGAAACCTTAAGAATGAACAGAGCATGGGCTCCAGTTCTGAAAAACACCAGGCCAACAAAACACTCCACACCCGACAATAGCCCTGCAGAGAAGATTAGCACATCAAACACCAATCCATATGCAAAAGAACCTCCTCAGGATACAGTGAAGCCTCCCGCCATTAGCATTCCACACCCTGGGAAACTCTTACAGAATGACTCAGCTCAACCCCACCCCTCCTGAGTAGATACAAATGACCTACATCTTTTCCACACTGTGACACTGAGAGATCTCTGTCTTTTGGTGCTACACCTCTGAAGATGCCAGCCACAGCTGCTGGCGAAACGTCAGGAACTACAATGCCAAGACCACGGCAATACAGCCCGGAAAACCCCCAACAACCATCGTTCTCCGGCCGTGAAAGCCTTCGACAATACATTGAGATAAAATGCTTACTATATTATCAGGCTTACCATACTGAGGCAGTATTAATTTCTGGTAAATTATCACTCAGTGTGGAATGATGTTTAACCACAAATGTTTTTACTGTATTCATTTATGATGAAAGGAACATTTCTACGTCACAGTTGCTATGCTCCATTCATTATTGCTGTTTTAACAAAAAACAAATTAGTAAACTAGTAACATTTGTTAATATTCATCATTTTGGTGCCTAACTGGTTTGGGTTGGAAAGTTCAAGCTCAGTTTGGATTGAAAGTGAGGGTGAGAAAAAACAAGAGATGCTGAAACTGAAAGGTACCCTTTCCAATCATCACAATTACTCAATGGAAGAAACAGAAGAGATTTTGACTGTGTCAGGCATCTAGTATGGAGCATGGCCAATGGATACCTTGTCATCCCTTTGCCAATGCAACAGCTCCTGGTGGCAGCTCCTCCAGCTGAGACAAGTAAGGGCATTGCTCAATCAGAGCAATCAGAGACAAGTAAGGGCATTGCTCAATACATTCTGGTTGCTGCAGATGTCACTGGGGAGATGCCCAGTAAGTGCCTCTGCCCTGACCAGCTGCACTTGGCACAAAGAGGGTTCCAGTTTCCTGCTACATATGGTGTCTGATGGCAGTTTTTCTAGTGTAACTGCAAACTGGTGAAGACTGATGTTCTTGACTGTGAAGAGCATGTGGAGTGTGGTGGTGGAGAGAAGTGAGGTGGCTCTTCATTGATAACTTCTGCTTCATATCTGAGGATCTCATCCTTTTTGTCAAAAAAGATATCCCCCCCCAGACTAAGATCAATGTCCAATCCTCATCCTGCTCAAATCCCTCTGGCTGTGGTAAATGCTTGCTACTCCTGCTGCCATGCTAATTCTAGGCAAATCCTAATTCTAAGATTTTTTAGCCAAATCCAGGGTCACGAACACGTCAGTCACATTTTGCTTCTTAAAAGACATTTTTAAAATTAGTTTTTCTTAAAGAGAGCAATAATAGTGCAACATGCAGGGTAAGGTGGTGTTTCTGTTTAGTTATAATTTGTGTTGGATTATTATGACAGGGATGGCTGCTATGGATACAGATAACACAAACAGTACAATTCTAAACAGGGTTACACTCTTTTAAACCTATTGACTTCAATTAACTTTGAAAACTATACCTCTACTTAGAATTGCACTGAAAGGGTTTCATTTTGGTTTGATTGTGTGTCATGGGACTAAAGCTCTCCAATGATTTCTCTCTGCTGCAGAGTTCATGGACCTTCCACGTACTGTGGAGGTAGAAGAAAGTATGACTACAGGAGTTGTGGCCAGTTTCACTGTCAATTGCACAGCACCCTCAAGCACAGGATTCAATGTATCTTTGGAGAGCATCAATCCTACAGTCACGTTTTTCAATTCACCAAATGCCTTAGGCAATGGCACCTTCCAGGTATAGGGGTTGTAGACTTGGGTTCAATCAGTGTAGTATCTCAACATCCACAAGAAAGAGAAATTTTTTCAAGCACGACTCATAGGGATACTTCCGATCTATGACATCCTCTATAAACATTTTAGAAATAATTTTTATCTGAGACTGCTAGGTAGAAAATGCTGCTGCCCTGCTTGATTGCACAATAAGACTTTCCCATCCAATAAATATGAATTAGCTGCTTACAGTAGAGATGTATTTACTTATTTACTTCATTTATATACTGCCTTTCCCCTCAAAGGAACCCAAAGTGGCATACATCATTCTCCTCTCCTCCATTTTATCCTCACAACAATCCTGTGAGGTAGGTTAGGCTGAGAGAGTATAAATGGCCCAGGGTCACTCAATGAGCTATCCCAGATCCTTCTCTAGTCACTACACCACACTGGCTCTGAGAAACTTCTTTCTAATGGTTCTCACACCATGTTCTCCACCCATGGTGTGACCCCAGTGTCTCAAATGATACTGTAGACACACATACCAGCAAGTCAAATATTAGATCAGCAAGTTGCTTCTCAGGAGCTATGGAAATCCTAAGTCTTCCCCCACTCCTTTTGCATCAATGGAATTATGCACCATTTTTTTTAAAAAAGTGGCAAATATATGTTTATTTGTGTCTTTCACCTTATAAAAATATCTACAAACGTGTGGGAAAGTGTGCTGGTTACATGACGAAGTGCCCACAACTACCAGATCTTCCCTGATTCAAACAGAACCATAAAACTTGTCCCTCATCCCCCCCACCAGCTTGCCCTACCCCCAAAGCTTTGTTTGACTTTTGTCAAGTGTGTTATAAGAATCCTCCACTGTCTGCAAATTCTCCAATAATTTATGGTGATGAAAGGTGCCAATCAAAATCAAAAGTGAACAATGGTGGCATCACTGCAAATTACAACATGGTGTATGGCACTCCAAGGACCCAAATTTTAATTTCCTTCACAGATGCCCTGGGGAGTACTGGGAGCGATGCCTGAACCAGACTTCCCCATTTATCCCAGCTTGTTTCCCTCTCTAATCAAGGCTTGTTCTTCCCTGATTTCTCCTCCAAATATTCAAACAGAATTTGGAGCAAAAAGAACTAGCTCACTAAATTTGATTGTTACAAGTTTGGCTGTGTCTCGCAGTACAATCCTACACAGAGTTACTCCAGCTTAAGTCCATTGAAATCAATTGATTCAGACCAGAGTAACTCTACATATTCTTTCTTTCTTTCTTTCTTTCTTTCTTTCTTTCTTTCTTTCTTTCTTTCTTTCTTTCTTTCTTTCTTTCTTTCTTTCTTTCTTTCTTTCTTTCTTTCTTTCTTTCTTTCTCTAACATTTGCCAACTGGCCTGGAGAAAAATGTCCTGTCCCTTTAATAGAGGTTTAATGGGATGCTATTTGCAAGGTGATGTTATTTACCTCCATGCCATAAATAGCTTCAAGAGCCCATTTACCCACATTAGGCTTCTTTTAAAACGGTAGGACTATTTTTCTTCAGGTTGGTTGGCAAACTTAATTCCATTGTCTCTGTGGGGTGGGTATTCCCAGGAATAACCAGAAGCAGTGATAGTGTAAAAAGGGGAGGGCAAGGCTCCTGGGCTATCATTCCAGATGGTTATTAATCATGTTGATTTTCATTGTTTTGATTGCTAGGTAACCCTTCGCCCTGGCACTGCTCTGAATGCCAGAGAGGTGAATCAATATACCTTGGTGTTCAAAGCAGAATGCCCAGGAGAATCCTCTGTTACAAGTCAGGTTTACATTCACGTGAAAGCAGAAGACATTTTAGAGTGCGACAACACATTTCTTAACACAGGTAAGACTGACTTGCTTACATCCAGATGAGGCCCTGGCATGTTCAACTTGAGAGAGCAGTACTTTAGCGGGAAGAGTGTGAATGCTGGGCTCTGATACTACAGAAAATGACAACAAAATCCAAAATCCTAGATTTCACCAAGCGCTGATTGAGAGGAAATGAGTTCTCCACCACATAGGAGCAGACCCTGGAAACACAGGATGTTGGCTTTGTGGGAATGAGGAGCTGCAGTCCAGACTAGCACAGGATATGGAAATGGAACAATAAATCCAGAGGGGTATCCATGATTGTTGCAGCAAAAGCAAACAAGAGTCTGCTGGCACCTTAAAGACTATGGGAGCTTATATTGGGATAAATTGTGTTAGCCTTTAAGGCCTCTCTGACTGGACTTTGTTGTAGGGCTCTCAGTGATGAGCAGAGAAAGTCTGAGGCCATTTAGATCAGTGAGAATCTGAGCCAATGGAAGATGCTGGTACAGTCAAAGGGGCACATTTTAATTAGAACAGGAGTCCTGACATTTTCTTCTGTCCAATAGTTGCAAGACCATTACTAGTTCCTGAGAATGTTCCTCCTGAAGCTGTCATCTACACCGTTGAACTGAAGAGGCGAGGCAGTGGCAATTTGACAGTGAGCATTGTGGTAGCAGGGCAAAATCTGGAATGTAGTTGGGGAACAGGTTTATTAGCAGCAGGGAGGGATTATTCTCTGGTCTTGGAGAGGGGGTGTCCAGAGAAACAGAACTGGTTAATGCTCTACCGGGATGTAGGGCAGAGGCTTGAGAATCTGGAATATTTTCTAATGATGCTCTAAGTAGGGGCAGGGGATAGTGAGTCTGGGCCTGATGTGTGACTTACCTTACAGTAAAGATTCTTGCTGATTTTATCTTCTCTCATACAGTTTGCCTTTGAAAATGATTCCGTGCCTTTCACCATAAATTCAGTAGGAGAAGTGCGTGTTCCTGCCACAGGTTT
This sequence comes from Eublepharis macularius, assembly GCF_028583425.1. NCBI lineage: Eukaryota > Metazoa > Chordata > Lepidosauria > Squamata > Eublepharidae > Eublepharis > Eublepharis macularius. The sequence continues at coordinate 94,374,202 of NC_072793.1, read as the reverse complement.
CACTCGTGCACAAGCTGGTAAGGTGAGTGTCTCTGTCGACTTTATGCATCCAGTGTGGTGGGGGATAAGCCGACAACCAACCTAGCTAACAGTAACCCAGAAAAGACTGAATAACTATTCAAGTCTATTCCAGAACCACATATAATCCAGTTGTCCTGTAATACATATACAAAAGTAATAAAGAAGTCACATCAAAAGTCATAAAAGACCAAATGCATTTCAACTTAACAGTCTTCTTCAGTAACACATAAATGCCTTATTCTTTCATAGATATGTGCAAAATCAATACAATGAAATAGATTTCAAAATTATAAACAAAATATCTCATTGAACTATTAAGCTATGCCCTTTCAAGTTCTTTACAGGCTTTTTTGGAAACCTAAAAATATAAAAATTTTAAAAACTATAAATAAAATTATTTTTCCTATTAATGCTCAATGGAAATGTTACAGTTCGTAAAAATGTTTTTGGATTTTTCTTTATAATTATATTTTATTTTATATAAAAATATGAAAAGGATAAAATAGTGTTTATTTTTCATTGCATATTTTAGGTTTCCAAAAAAGGCCAGTAAAGAATGTTTGAAAGGGAATAGTGAAATATTATGTGTTTATATTTTTGATATCTATTTTCTTTGTACTGATTTTGCACATGTAAACATATACATATCTTTGAAACAGTAGGACATTTATGTCTTAAAAATCACTGAAGAAAATTGTTTCGGGTAGTTAGTCCTGTTGGTCTGCAGTAGAACAACAGGATTTGAGTCCAGTAGCACCTTAGAGACCAACAAGATATTCCGGGTATAAGCTTTTGAGAGTCAAAACTCCCTTCTTCAGATACAAGTAGGAGTGGAGATCCCTGAATCTTTATATCCCAGGAAGGAGGTAGGAGGGTATAAGTAGTCAGAATGGTAGTCAGAAGGCAGTCAGAATGTAAAGGTGCAATGTTACAATACAGCTTGATTAGAGCAGAATTAGCATCAATAGTGCGGTAAGATTTCTATGTCTCTGTTCAGCCCAGGGAAGTTGCGTTGTTCTGGACTTCAAGTTCAACAGTCGCACATTGTAATCAGTCCTTGAAGCTTCTTTATTTGAGGACAGGCACTTTTAGGACAACAATGGTATGCCCAGGAAGATTACAATGTTCTCCCACTAGTCCATTTATTCTTTTGCATCCCCCTCTTAGAAACACACCTTAATGTAGTGAGGGGTTTGCGTGTGTCAGTGAAGCTGAGAGCAACACCATCAGGAGTGCAGGCTTAGTCAAGAGTCTAAACTCCTGGAAGAGTCACTCAAGGTGGAATGGTCAACAACACCGAGACACCAGACTATGATGCACCTACCCACGTCAGGAATTAACAGTAACATCAGCACAAGAGAACTGACTGTTCCAATGGTGATGGGGTGGAAGAATCCTTGAAGGCTAGCTACTGGGCAGCAGCAGTAGTGTAAAGTGACACTGACAGAGGATCTTTCATAGACAATGGCAGTGTTACTTCAGCTAACCCTAGTTAGTACTGCACAGAAGAATGAAATGGTAAACCACTTCTGGGCCGATTCCAGATGGCCAGAAATTGCGGTTTTTCTGCGGAAATAATCGCTTACCGGCCACACGTTCACTTTCGTCTCCATCCGCTTTGTCTCGCAGCGTGCCATGCCATCCCGCTTCCGGATGTTCGCACGGCCAACTGAGGTACCCGGGATTGGTTGTTTCCTCCCCGTCACAGTTGACGTCGGGGGCCTTCATTGGTTCGCATTTCAGTTTTTTTAAAAAAAAAATTTACGTGTTTTGCGCAAATGCGCAAATGCGCAAATGTGCAGGTATGCGAATACGCAGCGTCAACTTTTGTGCATTTGTGCATTTGTGCAAACGTGCGACTGCGCAAATGGCGCCCGGTTTTAAAAAAAAAAATTAAGGGAATATTGTTGCTGGCCGGCCGACAAAGGAAGGAGGAAAAGGGGAGGGCCTCTCCACGGCGACGAAGTGTCCAGAAGTGTGCAAACCCGCAATACGGCGTTCACACCGTCCACTTCTGGAGCGCAACACAGCCCCATGAACCGGAGGTAAGCAGGGACGGGACATTACGGGTTTTTACGAGTGAGGTCGCTGGAAAAGCGAAAGCACTCGCTTTACTTGTGCCCGTCTGGAATCGGCCCTGGTCATCTCTTATCTTGAAAATCCTATAAGGAGACAATCCAAAATGAAAGAAGATATAGTGCTGGAAGACAGGATCCTTAGGTCAGATAGCACTCAACTGACTACTGGGGAAGAGCTCAGGACAAGTACGAATAGTGCTGTTCTTAATGATGGGACTTGATTAAAGCCGAAAGGACATCCAGTTGCAGATATGGATGGATGCAAAAGGAACACCCAAAGCTGTGCAACACACATAATAGGAACATGAGAAGTATGAAGCCAGGTAAGCTAGATATCCTGGGGACCAACTCAGAATATTTTCAGTCAGAAAAACCACAAAGTGTTTTACTGAGGAAATAACAAACACAAAAGAAATAGGGATGTGAGATATAGCACAAGCAGCTACAATGCAAAGTCTAACCAAGTAATAGCAATCAGACTTCATGGAAGGCCTGTTGACATAACTATCATTCAAGTTTATGCCCCAACTACAGAGACTGAGGAGGAAAACTTTTACGCAAGTGTCCAAGAAGAAATGGATCATACACCTAAACAAGATATGCTGATAATCATATGTGACTGGAACACAAAAGTAGGAGACAAAGCAGAATCAAACATTGTTGGAAAATTTGGACTAGGATCATGAAATGAAACAGGAGAGCAACTCATAGAATTTAGAATTTAGGAGGAGCCTAAATGGATGACTGAGGAAACTCTTAAAATTACTAAAGACAGATGAGAAGCAAAAGCAAAAGGTGACAGAAATAAAGTCAGAATTCTAAATGCAGCTTTTCAGAAACTTGCACGCAGAGAATGCGTGCATGTGAATGCTTTATTGCTTATGAACGTTGTTTTATCTGGATTTCATGTGCTTCTGGAATGGACTTGATATGTTAGTCTTGCCATTCCTTGACAATCTGTATGTTCCATTACAAACTCTGTCCTACATCAGAAGCATTCACAAGGAGGATAGCTTGCTTGTGTGAAGCTGTTACTGTACCCTTTACTCTCACCAGTCTTTCATCCCCAGTCTTGTAACCCCAGGCAAGTGACCCTGTTATGAGTAGGAACAGGGAACTGGAGTCCTTCTAGCCATATTCCTCATAATGGAGAGCCAGGTTCATGCTAAAGTTAACCAATTTGCATTTTAAGGACTCTGTCCTCGGACACTATTCCAGCAAGGTTGAATAACCTTTCCAATTTTGAGGCAAGAGCATCAAATATCCCAGTGTTCAGGAAATTAGGTATCCACATTTAACAGGTGCAGATCTCTTTATGTCTCATTTGGATTCTGGTATCTCTTTTGTACGGTACACAGTTCATGCATAAAACAGATTGGTGTAGCGGTTAAGAGCAGTAGGACTCCAATCTGGAGAACCAGGTTTGATTCCCCACTCCTCCACTTGAAGCCAGCTGGGTGATCTTGGGTCAGTCACAGCTCTTCCAGAGCTCTCTCAGCCCCACCCACCTCACAGGGTGATTGTTGTGGGGATAATAATAACATACTTTGTAAACCACTCTGAGTAGGTGTTGTCCTGAAAGGTGAAATATAAATCGAATGTTGTTGTTGTTTTTATTATGTTACACATATCAGGAATTTCTCTTTTCCTGACCCCAGGGCTTCTATAAAGCTCCACTCATCCTGACTAGTAGTGTACAGTTACACCCTTCTATTGAAGTCAAGGATTGCACTGTATGCCTCCTGGGCCCAGCAGAGTGTTGAGAACCTGGATCAGACCAGCCCTCATACTGGCAGATTCATCACGTGCTGTTTCCTCTGCAGCTATTCCAAACATATATTGTGGTCCGTGGCAATGATGGGAGAAGCTGTCGCAGTTTTCTGGTGGTGCAAGTGCAGCCTGTTTACCACAACACAGTAAATTTCACGTGAGTTGGGTGAATGGTAATTGGGAGAGGGTGAAGGACACAAAGGCTCACTCCAGATTCCCTGTCCTGTAGATGTGAAGCTGGACTGTGGGCCCATATGGGAGCAGGTCTATCCTCAGACACACTGCCACCCAAATTGGCTGCAAGATATAACGAGAAAGGTATGCCATGTAGGGCTGCCAACTATGGGTTGCAAAATTCCTGAAGATTTGGGGGCAGTGCCAGGAGAAGGCAGAGTTTGGGGAGAGAGCTCAATTGGGATATGATGCTATAGACCCTCCAAAGTTGCCATTTTCCCCAAGGGAATAAGTATTTGTAGTCTGGAAATAAGTTGTAGTTCCAGGAGATCTCCAGGCCCCATCTGGAAGTTGGCAACCCCAGACTCAATGTCTCTTGCAATGGCACACAACAAAGAATGATCTGGTATATAACTGATGGACCTCACATGGCCATATGTGCTCTAAGAGCTGCACTGTAGCAACTTTTGTGATGTTGCAAGGTATGTGCCTGCCACCAAGGAAAATTTTCACTTTTTGTACAGGGCTTAAGCCAGGACAATGAGCAGGGACAGTCTTAGCCAATGGATAACAAGGGCAGCTACCTCACACTTTGCCCTTGGGGGAGGCAACTGCCCTGGTTCTGCCCCCCTGAAGGAGGAGGAAAAGAAGAAGGGCAAGAATCTGCTGCCGCTTGTACCTGCTCCATTTAGGATTCAGGCAGCGGGCTTCCAACAGTAGAGAAGGCTTCTGCCCACCTCATCCAAAGTGAGGGCCACTCCTTGCTTTGCCCAAGTGAAGGGTGGGGGTGGGGGTGGCAGTAATTCTGGGGCCCTACCTTGGACTTTGACCTGGGGCCAAGAATCACTAAGACCTTTCTTGGCAATGGGAGGGGATCTCAGATGATCCACTAATGATGAGTTAGGAACCGTAGATCTCACCACTGTGTTGTATTGGATTCCTGCTAATGCTATGTCTGTGTGAACTTGTATCTATTTACCCTATGGCATTGTTTATTGAAATGTTCCTGATATTGACTGTACTAATCTCACACTGTGTAATCTGCCTTGAGTCTCAGTGAGAAAGACGTACTATAAATGATATAAATATTAAATAAATAAATGAACTGGTAATGAGTAGCACACAAGGAGCCCATCTACAACCCCTTATGCCATAATCAGGTATGAGCAAGATCGCCACAGTCCAGGTATCTGACAGTCCTTTGAACAGCCAAGATAAAACCTACTAGCAGGCCTTTGGTATTCCCAAGTTGTTACTTTTTCCAGTGACGCCTCTTCAGCAGCATGTCAGACAGGCTGTAGTCTGAAGATACATATAATTCCACAATCTGGACTTTACAGCTGAAATTCAGTAAGGTGATTTTCTTACTATAGGGGCCTCGTAGAGTCGCAGGGAAGGTGTACTGCTTGCTCTGCTCCTGTGGCCCTGGGCAACACAGAATGCACAGTGTGCTGTATGCCCTTTCTGAAAAACAACCACCAAACATTATAAAAGGGTTAGAACCATTTTACCATATTCTCCGAAGAACATAATGGGCTTTTGGAGGCTTAGAAGGGCTTCTAGAGGCATTTTGGGGCATTTTTCTGGTCATATACACTGCTAGGACTGTACTGATCAGCCAAGACTCAAGGCCCCTTAAATGAGCATGTCAGATGTTTTTGTTGTTAATGTTCTACTGCTCGTACGCAATCCTAGAGCAAGTGACCTTAACTCTGAATAGCCAGGGTGGACAACAAGGTTCATGTGGGCTGCTGGTTCAGTATACAGACTCATACTGCTCTCTTCCTGATTCAGGGAGTCATCGAAAGCAGTGTCTGTGTTGGAAAACCAAGGTCCCTTCCAGACTGTCACACGTGTCCATGCCTATGGGGGAGAAGGGCATGTGCTCTACCAGATTGTGTCTCCAGGCACAGACTATTTCACCATTGATTCTGGTAAGTGTAGTCCAAGTGGGGGCAGCAAGGCATCCAGATGGCCTCAGGAAGGACTTAACTATTAGCAACATGACCTTCACATTATGTCTGCCTTCTTGCCCTCAAAGGGGCTTGCTGATCTCAACCTCTATTGCCTGCATGCAGTGACAGGTGAGATTAAGAACACATACAACTTAGATTTGGACCGCAATCCAGGATTGGCCCACACGTTGCTGGAGGTGAGAGCCTACAATATGCTCCATCCCACTGATAGTGCCACCATCATAATCAACATTACTGTACAACGGTGGAACCTGCAAGGACTCGTGTGTCACCCTGCTATATATGTGTAAGTACCTAGAGGGCAATGGAGTCTTGCAGTAGCTTGAGCCAGTAAAAAGCACAGGGCCAAGAAGACCAAGAATATGAGAGGGGAGGAGGCTCTCCCTAGTTGTTTGTGGAGTATTGATTACCACACAGCAGTATTCAGAATGTTGAGATGCTTGTGTTCTAACTCTTTTTCTGAGAGGAAATTGTGGTCTATGACTTCCTGTACTGGTTGGGAGCCAGTACTATCGTTGATCTAAAGATTTAAAGAGTTGGAGAAACAAGAACACAAATACTGTGTCTAAAAGACAAGCAGAGTGGCTTTATTGTGAAACCTTGCTATGCCTGTGCCCTGGTCCCTTCTGTCAACAGTGACACGGTATTTGCTTCTAAAAAATTGAGACAGCCAGAATCTTTTCCCCTTCACATATTTTTTTTTTACCCTTCTGCATCCTCTAACCATTGTCACTGGCTAATGCTGTTTAATCCCAGGACTGAGATTCCAGAGACTTCTCCCATTGGGATGAGCCTGACACCTGTGTCTTGTGTTCATAAAGATGGTGACAACATATCCCTTCAGTACCAAATGGAGAACAGCCAAATTCCTCCCTATAGTTTTTCTATGGAGAATAATATGCTGCGGGTAAGGCTTCAGAGTGGACTACTTCCTTATATCTGTGAAACCAGGGAAAGGGGAAGATGATAAGCAAAGGTTTAGGCTTCAGTAAATCCTCATGTCTAGGCAGCATTGTAGGGTTGCCAGCCTCCAGGCAGTGGCTGGAGATCTCCTGGAATTACAACTGGTCTCCAGGCCACAGAGATCAGTTCACCAGGAGAAAATGGCTACTTTTGGGGTGGACTCTATGAAATTATGCCATGTCAAGGTCCTTTCCCTCCCCAACCCCCCCTTTCTCCAGGTTTCTCCAGGTTTCACCCCGCAGATCTCCAGGAATTTCCCAACTTGGAGCTGGCAACCCTACAGCATTGCAATATTTAAGGAAATCTGCACCTTGGGAGAGCCCTCTTTCAACCATATGGCTAGTATTCTGACTCTTCTTAGGATTGCACTGTTTGTGTAGCAGAGGCATCATATCTATTAACAAGAGCTTAAGCTTAAGCACTGCCATCTTTGCAGATAGAGCATCTTCTTTAGCAGTAGATACCATTCACTTCAGTTGAGGCTTAGTGTCTATGGATTAACAGCTATAGAGTTCTTCTGACTGCTCTGTATATGGGTCTTGGCAGGTGAATACCACTTTGGATTGTGACTCTGCAGCCATGGCCAGCTTTAAATTCCAGTACCAGGCCACCATTTTGGTAACAGACAGTGGAAGCCCCCAACAAACCAGTGAGTATTTTTCCATTGCAGCATATAATGTCACACTCACTAAAACCATCTCATAGGCTTTGTTGGATCATGGCTCTTTCTTAATACTGAACATAGGAGGTCACAGGGAGTTGGGAATCTCAGCAGATTCATTTAAGGACTAACTTGTGGGTAAGTATAGGATTAAGAAAGTAGAAACGGCCTCTCAACAGTACTATCCTAGCTGAATACAGCTGTAGCTTTACCTTTATTTATTTATTTTTACTTTAGTTATAGTCCACCTTTCTCATTGAGACTCAAAGTGGATTACACAGGGTAAGTCAAACTGGTCAATGGCTGGGACAGTCAATAAACAGTACAATTGGGTATGAATTGCTGAAATTTGAAAAGAAGCAGAAATCTGATACAGAGCTGAAACAATGCTGAAACAAAACACAAGCAATTTAACATAATAATAACATTCGATTTATATACCACCTTTCAGGACAACTTAACGCCCACTCAGAGCATATTAAATGATGTGGACATATTAAATGACATATTAAATGTTGTGGAACTATAACCAATAGGAGCATACCTGTAGCAACAGACAGTACACAGTAGTATAGTCTAGAGTCCCTATCCCTTTACCAAAGCATCTTTCTGAACCATTTACTTACAGTACAACCCTAGTACCTGTTTTAAAAAACTGGTCCATAGCCCCTCAGGATCTATTTCCACACTACAACAGCAGCATTAGTGTGAGCCAAGGCAGTGCAAATAAAGAAAAGTGCCAGACTGGCACTGTGCACTCCCTGCCTGGATCCAGAACAAGGCTTTGGGAGCAGTACTTCTTTGCAGGATCCTGGCCAAAGCACAGCACAGTCTCAGGAGCCTCCATACCTGCCAGCAAGTGCAGTTGAACCAGACCAAATCCCAGCCTATTTAGGCTGAGGCTTGGGAAGGCTGCACTTCTGGATCAACTGGTTCACTACGTGCATGGCCTGTGCTGTAGCCCCAAGCCCCAGTCTATGTTCTTCTGTCTAGTCATCCAAACCTGAGGCTCACTCCAGAGGAGCCTAGACCCAGCCTGCCTACAGAGTGCAGGATAACCAGTATCACTGCTATCTTGTTTGGGTTCAGTTTCAATTTGTTTGCTTTTAGCCTTTGACCACAGTTGTCTGATAGTGACTCAAGATCTGTACTGTATCACCTGGGGATTGGATAATGAGATATGGATCTGGTTGTCATCTGTATATTGATGACATCAAATCTCATAGCTATGAATGATTTCTCTTAATGACTTTACACTGAGGTTGAATAATGTGAATAAGATTGCACCGTGTGGGACCCTGCAAGATAATTACTGCTCTGAAGATAGCTGGTCTCCAACAGAAACCTTTTATGTCCATTCTATAAGGAACAATTTAAACCAGTATAAGACACTTCCTCTGATGCCCACTTCTGCCTTTAAATGCCTCAACAGGATAGCATCATCTACTGTATCAAAAGCTGCAGATAGATCCAGGAGCAGCAGCAAAGAAGCACAGCCTTTGTCTAGAACCATCTCTGTCCAATAGCCCAGCGTGAAACCAAACTGAAAAGGGTCCAGGAGCTGGTCTGCTACTGCTCTTAATGCTGTCTGTGACTGTTGTCTGGATTAGGAGAGAGATTAGAATTGGGATCTAAGAGTCAAGTTAATGCAGGTAGTAGGCAACCACATGTTGAACATCAGAGCGGAATTAAGGACAAGGCGGTGTGTACTTGGTGCTTTTTTAAAAGAAAAGAAAAATCAAAATTCTGCACCAAGTTAACTCAAATCCCAGACTTAGTATTACTTTTCCTAATGTCACATTTCTTGTCATTAAAAGGATTGTTGTCAAAATGTGTTCAGTCTTGGCCATACGAAGCCTGTTTTCAATATATTATATTATAAACTGGATTTTGGATTTATAGCAGAACCCCACTTCATCTATACATTGCTTGTGCTAGTAAATGCTTCCCTTTGGGCTTTTGTGAACCTACATGCTGCAATAAAAGAAACTGAACTGTGTTAATTTGTATACATTATACAAATTAAGCACATTTACAAAAAGCTATGTTATGCAAAGCTGCATGCCCTGATCCCTGCTCTGACTTCTGAATGGAAATATTACTAAGCACTTTCAAGAGTTTTGCCTTGATTCTTAGCTTTCATTTTTTTGTTTTTTTTTAAATCAAGTATCTAGTCCTTCTGCCTGCAAAAGTTGGTTTGACAATGAATGGTAAAATGCCATGCAACACTGGTCCATGGTCAGATCTCTGACGTTAACAGCCTCAAAAGGCAGCCACGGGGTGGGTATGAATTGGACTAGTTTTAGCCCTACTAGGGAGGGAAAAGAGAGTTATTAGCATTGGATCTGTCTTTTTTAACTTATGAGGGCTAAAAGCAGCTGGAGGGTGATTTCAACTTGGGATATGGTGCAGAGGGAGAAGAGACAAAACCTTCTTCTCCAGTGCCACATCCCTAATATACAGGGCTTTTTTTCAGTGGGAATGCGGTGGAACAGAGTTCCGGAACCTCTTGAAAATGGTCACATGGCTGGTGGCCCTGCCCCCTGATCTCCAGACAGAGGGTAGTATAGATTGCTCTCCGCGCCGCTGAGCAGCGCAGAGAGCAATCTAAACTCCCCTCTGCTTGGAGATCAGGGAGGCGGGGCCACCAGCCATGTAACCATTTTCTCCTAAGGCAACCCACTGTTCCACCACCTCTTTTCCCAGAAAAAAAGCCCTGCTAATATATATCACCTCCCTCCACTCCACAGTTTACACACAAAGGGAAAGGGAATTTGTGCTTCACTGCAATCTTCATTCCATTTCTGCACAAACCTGAATAAGCAATGAAGCAATTGTTGTGCATATTGATTTGCCATTTGAGTGTAGCAAATATAAACACTGGCTTCTGTTTCTAGCTTTCATGGCTTCCAGTTTTCTTTCCAAAAATACTCCAAGAGAGGAAGCTGTTAGGTTAGAAGAAGACCCCAGATTTAAAACTTTAGTTGACTGACCACAATGACCAATGAACAACCAGTAAAATAGCTGGCTGCAAACAAACCAAGATGTAACATAGACAGGGGTCATTTCATAGAAAAAGAGCTGGAGGAACTCATTAGCATAACTCATTAGCATATGCCATGCCCCTTGACATCACTGGAAGTGTGTCATTAGCATAACCGATTTGCATATGCCACACCCCCTGACATCACCTATCATGGCTGTTTTGGACCCAATCCTGGCCATTCAGGGACGAAACTGGGCCCAAAATGGCAAAAAGGGGCTGAAAATGGCTGAAAAGGGACCCAAAATGGTCAGAATCGGGCTGCTGCTGAGCGGGAGAGTGATCCACCACCTGTCAGAGGCCTGATCCGGGCCATTTTGGCCCTAATCCAGGCTGAAACGGGCCCAAAATGGCTGAGAGTCAAGTGGGCAGGGCCACCTGACATGTGACCTCTTTGGGGAACTGCTGGAACTGCGTTCCTGTGTGTTCCCCCTCAAAATGAGTCCTGAACATAGACATAAAAAATGTCTAGTGATCTGAGTAAAAATGATTTAACCTCATCCCTAACTTCCTCATTGAACTCACTGAAGCTCATTACAGGGCTGCCAACTAGAGATGGGCATGATCCGCATTACGATAGAAAAAAACCCACGATAATGACGATCGTGCGATCGTGACCCGGTGGATTGTGATCGTCCACGGCCAATGATCCAGCGATCGGGAGAGGCCTGGATCATTGCGTTCAGGCTCGGATCGGGGATCCAGACACTCAGGCACCAGCAATCTATTCCTCTGGCAATGGAGCCAGGGGAAAGCCTGAGCTCTGTTTGCCCTCCTTCTGTCGCCCTGGAAACCCAAATGGAAGCCCAGCTTTCCTTGATCAGCAGGGCTTCCTTCCAACCACGGAGCAGCAAAGTAGTCACAAGTTGGGAGAAGACACCCGGGGAGGGAGGGGGAAGGGGGTGTTCTGTAGCCATGGGCACTCCAATCTCATCCCTGCAAACCCTGATAGGCAGCTCTGACGGCCAAACACAGACCTCCTGTGTTAATGAATGGGACCTGAGGGGAGGCGGCTCGTCGCCGCCTCCCTGTGCCCGCCAGGCCCGGCGGCCACCACCACCACCCACCTTCCCACATAGCTGGGAATAGCAGCGCAGCCTGCTTTGGCCTCCACGATCCACGATCCACGGCTCGGGAACGGGAGATGATCGGTGTGGATTGTTAATTCGGGATCGTCGCCGGTGCCGATCCACGATCAGCTGGATTGTTAATTTTTTTGGGATCGTGCCCATCTCTACTGCCAACTTCCAGATGGAGCCTAGTGATATCCTGGAATTACAACTGATCTCTAGGCTACAAATACCAGTTCTCCTGGCAAAAATGGCAACTTTGTGTGGTGGACTGTATGGCAACATATCCCTACTGAGTTCACTCCCCAAACTCTGCCCTCCCCAGACACTGCCCCCAAATCTCAAGGAATTTCCCAAGATGGAGTTGGCAATCCTAAACTAAAATGAGCTGAACTGTAATTGAATTGTGACCAAGGTACAGTACAGGGAGCTAAAACCCTCAAAGGCTGTGTTACATACAAGGCCTTGTTAAGCCATACGGAAAACCTTTAAACAAGCTGTGGAATTTTTACAGATCACCCACCCTTAAAGTTGTAGTTGACTGCAAAAGAGTCATGTTTTTATAGCATCCAGATGAGCACAAAATAATAACGGTGTTTGTTTGCAAAGAACAAATCAACAGAATATTAACAGTTCTGGAAAGGGAGACTTCAAGTGATGCATTATGGTCTGGTTAGTATACTGAAAGAGGCAATCAGAAGCTATTGTTCGCAGAAGCTGATTTGATGTTAGAACTTGCCCGACGGACCGGGACATAAAAGGAGATGCTTACTGATTAAATTTGTCTTGGACAAGCAACAACTGCATGTGATCTCTGGTAAAAAAACAAAAACAAATAGAAAGTGCAGCATAGACCACCTTCAAAGGTTGTGGAGCACTGCACTTACCTCAGTACACAACGACTGATTTAAGTGTAAAGCTTCTCAAAAGCACAGAAGAACAGAAACAACAAACATAGAAATATGGAAATTGTACAGAAAATCGAATGGATGTTTTAAACTATTTTTAAAAGGGACATGCAGAGAAATTTGGTTGTGGACTTACCTGTATAGGGAAAAATCATGTTCCTAGTAGGTTTAGGGAATATGCTTTACAATGCAATGCTATGCAGAGTTCTTCACTCTAAGCCCATTGAAATCAACAGACTTAGACTACAGAAACTCTGCTTAGTGGCTTGTGCTGTAATGACTGGAAATATCCAGTAAATAAATACAAGAATAAATAAACTGTGCAAATCAGTCAGCATTGAAGTCCATAATGAAAAGGTGTAAAAGTAGCTATTTGTTTGGGTTGTTATAAGCCATGCCTCTCCAGAATCTGGTTCACCCTTGAACATGTTCTGACTACACATAATCGTTGCAGATCTATTTATCTATGTATTAGATTTTAACCCTGACTTTCCTCCAAGGAGCTGTGGATGGTTTTCTGTCCCCTATTATATCTTCTCAACAACCTTTTAGAGTAAATTATGCTGAGAGTGAGTGACTGGTCTAATAAGTGTCATGGCTTAGTAGAGATTTGAATCCAGACATCCTCTCAATCTGCATGCCTCCTTTGCTTTAAAAACTGGAAAATTCCCTCTAACTTTATATAAAAATGAGTCAGATGATCTGAGCTTAAACCAATGGTTCTGTCATAATCGTTATCATAATCGGTAGTTTATTCAGTCATTCATCCTGAGCCTTTTGCACCTACCTTATAGTGGCTAAGAGCGGTGGGACTCTAATCTGTAGAGCTGGGCTTGATTCCTCACTCCCCCGCCTGAAGCCAGCTGGGTGACCTTGGGTCAGTCACAGCTCTTCTAAAGCTCTCTCAGCCCCGTCCACCTCACAGGGTGATTGTTGTGAGGATAATAACACACTTTGTAAACCGCTCTGAGCAGGCATTGTTGTCCTGAAGTGTGATATCGAATGTTGTAGTTGTTGGACTCAACGAGTGTTACAATGATAATGAAAACAACATGCAATTAAAAATCTGCACATAGGTTTAGTTATCCTCATCTAACTCTACTTATTGCTTGTTACTAGCTATACCTGTTTATTATGCAGATCAGTTGAGAGCCAATCCAGTATTTCCTGCTGCAACTCTGTTCACCCAAGTTTCTTGAGCTTGTTTTTCTGCCTTTTTTTTAGCCAAAATACCAGTGCTGGTGACAGTAAGCAGGGTGAATGAATACATGCCAGAGTGCTCACCACGGTTCTCCTCTAGTATACCAGAGAATGCTGCCTTCGGAAGCTTTGTTGCCAATTTCAGTGGCACTGACCGAGACTATCCCTTCAACAACATTGAATACAGCATCCTTCAAAGAGGAGATGCTTTCTACATTAGTCGTCGCACAGGTAAGTATACTAGCATTGTATGAACTCTGTAAGCTTACTGATATAGTCTTATAGTCCCACTACTCAGGCTTATATGCTAAATACTGTGCTTTAACTATGCTACCACAGTCAAAATTAGAGTGGTTAAACAAAGGAAGTGGGGATTCTCATAAACGGTCATTGTGAATATGGTTACAGAGGTGATTGTTATCACTAAGTAACTAACATGAAATACAAAGGAATGGTCTTTTGTGTGTGGCACAGGAAATCTGTATGTATTGGGCCCATTGGACTATGAAGAACAAACAACATATCACCTGACCATCAGTCTGAAGGATCTGGACAATGATGCAAATTCACTACTTCCAAAGATAAACTTTTGTAACATTACCATTAATGTACTGGTAAGTGGAACATGGGAAGAGCATGCAGGGCCTAATGGGGGTGGTGGTAGTTGTGGTTACAAGGGTACAGTACTAGAGCCAATGCAGCCTGGAAGCGTGCAATCATGATATAGTCTTATTTATGTCATTTCACAAACAAAACATACTTTTATGTTTTTTATTTATTTTATTTTATGCTATTTATAGCCCATCTTTCTTATTGAGACTCAGGGCAGATTACACGTGTAAGTCAACATGAGCAGCCGATATGGACTGCAGAAATTTGAAAACAAGCATAGGTCTGAATACAGACATGAAACACTGCAGAAACAAAACATGAGCAATTTAATATGATGTATTAAACAACATGGAAACTCCCAGTAGGAGTATATCTACTCCAACAGACAGTACCCAGTAGTATAGTTCTACAGTCCCTATCCCAAGACACCTGTCTGAGTCACTTCTTACAGCACAGGCCTATTACCTGAGTTTAAAGCCCTCCTGAATAATTCACTTTTGCACAGTTTGTGTGAAGCCAAGAGAGTGGGAGCTTTCCTGAGCTTCCCACTTCCTGAGAGTGGGAGCTTCAGGCAAGGTGTTTCATAAAGTGGGGGCCACATCAAAGAAAGCACATGTATGGGCAGCTGTTGATTTTACCCATGTGCAAGGTGGTACCTGCAGAAGGTCCTGTTCAGATGAGCGAAGATACCATGATGGAGCACAGGGAGAAATGATGCTTGGACCTCAAGTATACATCTATGGCACTAGAGCACAGCATAGTATGCTCAGTATGCTTATACGTAAACTATTAAAAACACATAGAAATGATATGGGCAGCCATAATACCAGTGTCTCAGGAGATCAAATTTTTAATTTGTTTTTTTTATATCCTGCTTTTGAGCCATGATGTCCTCAAAGCAGATGTCTACTGTGAGCCACACTCCCGCCTTTTCCAGCACTTGGACACACACATGTTCAAATACCTTTTCCATTAGACATCTCTGACCATAATATTCTGCCTTGACTCTGAACTTTTCAAAAGTTGCCCCAGAGCTTTTACTTATTGGCTGGTCTTATTTCAAACATTCTAAATTTTCCTGCACCTGGAAATATAGCCTTTCACTTTTGTCTCACAGCATGGTTGCCATCTTTGCTTCCTGACTGGAATTCTATTCCCTTAATAGTTATATGACAAGCAAAAATTTCACCTACTATTATGTCTCTATGAAGCGAACACTGCATCTGTTGAATTTCTGCTTGTTGTATTCCTGTTTAAAGCACAGAAAAAGAGGCAATTATCTCTGTGCTTTTGACATTCTAATGATTGCACTTTCTATTGTATTAGGAGAGGCAGGGGAGTGGAAAGCTCATGAATTTAGGTGTTTGTGATTCAGTTTTATGAATAATGAATAATGAAATGAACAAGTATTGTCGAAGGCTTTCATGGCCGGATAACGATGGTTGTTGTGGGTTTTCCGGGCTGTATTGCCGTGGTCTTGGCATTGTAGTTCCTGACGTTTCGCCAGCAGCTGTGGCTGGCATCTTCATCTGGCATCTGAAGATGCCAGCCACAGCTGCAGGCAAAACGTCAGGAACTACAATGCCAAGACCACGGCAGTACAGCCCAGAAAACCCACAACAACCATCGAAATGAACAAGGTTGCAAGGTCTGACATTCAGTTATTACGGGGTTAATGTTTTTACCCAGCGTACTCCCGGTTTTTAATGACTTGGAAGGAAACCTGGCAGAGAGCCAATAGCCTTATCTATCTGAAAGCAGGGAAACTGAGAAACTACTATTGGTTAACAGGTCAGGTGACTTCCTCTCTAAGTGTCAAGAAGAAGCGGAATCTCTATATTGCTCTTTGGTCTTTGTAGAATAAAGATGTAGGAAATAGAGTTCTTTGTTTTTGTAGCAATCCTGTGTACCTTTTTCCTTTAGAGTAAATGTTTTCTTCAAATCAAACAAGCATCTGACTCTATTGTTCAAGATCCATTGCAACTCTGAATTTAACTATTTTAACCCACTTTCCCCCAACATTTTTGACATTCTCATGATTGCACTTTCCATTTTATTAGGAGAGGAAAGGGGATGGAAAGCTCATGAATTTTGATGTTTATGATACAGTTTTATGAACAATGAATAATGAAAAGGAACCCAGGTTGTGAACACATTCAGTTCTTGTATAGGCTAATTTGATGTGGCGTGGACCAAACCAGCACGGGCAGGAAGTTTTTCAGCCAAAAGAAACTACTGAGGGGCTGTGACTACCCGCTGCATGCCAACCTCTGGTTCATGGAGGAGAGCAGAAAGGGACTTTTAATTTGGCTCATGCAAAACAGTGCAAAGCTTCACAGATGTTACAGTGGCTTGCAGCAGTAAGAACTGAAAGTGGCTGAAGAAAGATCAGGAATACTCCTTTCCAATATTCCAGGTGTGCTGATACATATGAACCCTTTCCCTATTCCTAGAATGTGAATGACGAGGCTCCTGTGTGTACACCTGCCTTTCAGCAGCATACCATATATTCCACATTGGCCAGCAACACAAACATCCTGACACTGCAGTGCCACGATAATGAGGAAGGAAGTCAACTGGCCTACACCATTGTTGGTGGTATGGAATGCATGGGGCAAGATGCGAGGGAGCAGATTTAATCAGGCTCAAAACAGGAGCATCTTTGAGCCCCTGTGAAACTACTGGAGAAGAGGGACTTAGGGTGGAACTACACACATTACCTGTAGTTCTCTGTGCATTTTTGCCCCCATAGAAATCACTGGGGTCGCTTTATTGAGGAAAAGAATGGTCCATGTGGTTGGGGAAGGGTATGGATTAAACTTTTCATCCACTGCCATTTTCCCACGATAAAAGCTACCCTGAAGTTACTCCAGCTGCTCCAGTAGACGTTCTTTGAAAAGTCTATAAAAATGAACACTGAACTAAATACAGCCTGTTGTTCTGCCCTCAGAGGAGGTAGGTATGTGCTGCAGATTAAGACTAGATAGCTTCAGTGGAGAAGAGTGTGCTAGTAATGGGAGTACTATGGGGGTTAGGAAAGGCTGGACGCCCAAGAAATAGTATGAGAGAGCATATCTGAAAAGTGGGGTGTGCAAGCCTCTGCAAGGAGAGAGGAAAAGGTAGCTTTCCCTAAAAGGTAAATATGATGCTGTGAACATATCTATACTCACAAACTGACTGATTCTCCCAGAACTGAGAATTATAGATGGGTGGGTGAATAGGGCTAGGAATCTCTAACAGAGAACTGACAGCACCCTCACCAAACATTAGGATTCCCTGAGAGGAGCTGGTATAAAGCACACGTATGAGTTTGCAGTCCAAATATGCTCTTTCTCTTTTCCGCAGGTAACACAAATGAGCGATTTTACATGCAAGGGAGTACACTGTTCCATAAAATATTCTCCTACAATCGTGATGGTATTTTTGACCCACTAATTTATGAGCTTCTGGTGGAAGTGACAGATAGCCGTAGCACACCTCGCTTTAGCACCACAGCTACCGTTATTGTTTATGTGATTCCTTGGACAACCACAGTGCCTACCACTACTATGACTACTGTTACCAAGGTGAGGGAACTGATGCAGACATCATGTAGTCCAAAACCTTTTGGACAATATTATCTGAATCACTGGAGTTTTCATGCCTCTGCCGTCATCTAATACCTGTGGTGCTCTCTAGTATCCTCAGGCTTTGTCCACTAGGACAGTGATTGTCAACCATTGCTATGCGTACCATCGGTGGAATGCACGAGTAGTGAGACAGAGGGTTTTCATAACAGTTACTAAGAATTTGTTCTCCTTCGATCCACATGTCCACTTGAACATGTGACATGCCCACTTGAACATCTTCTGCCAACCCTACCAGCTAGAAATGATCAGTCTGTGATTTTTGGGGATGTTAATAACAGAATGCCTGCAAATATACAAATGTTCTTTTTGGGGAAAGTGGGTATTTTGTTTTTATCATAGTGGAACCCATATTCTTTAATAGAGTGATTGGTGGACATAAGATACAAAAGGTTGAGAACTACTGCGCTAGGAGATTTTGTTTTGCTACCCAACAATGTAATATTTCATTGTTTGTATAATGGTTCTACTGGAGGGGAGGGTAAATAGTGGAATACTATGCAACAGCTGTGCTATACACGGCTTGTTTGATACTGAATAGTTTCCCTTTAGTAGCTAATCCGCTTAGTTCCAGAACAGCCTGGTGAAAATACAGCCTATTTTCTTGCAGATGTCATTTGGAACCAAGGCATAGATGAAGGAAACCTAAAGTGAAATCCTAAGCAGAGTTACTCCAGTCTAACCCCATTGATGGGTTTAGACTGGAATAACTTTGCTTAGGATTTTAATGTTAAACACCTATAAGTCAGGTTTCAGGATGGTAATAGCTTGGCCTGGTTGATGATCTCCATCTAAAGACTCATAAGAGGAGTGTGATCCTGTTATCATTTCTGAAACTCTCAGTGGTATTTGACACACGAAATCTTTCTGGATTATCTGAGGTTCTTGGAGGTACTACTTTATGATGTCATTGTTCTTATCTGAGAGTGGGACCACAAGTGACGCCTGACACAGGTTGAACACTTGTCAGCTTCCCTCAAGTTTTGATGGGAAATGTAGGCATCCTGGTCTTGCAGCTTGACTCTCTGACTGCTGTCCAATGGACTTTTCAACTGTCACTTGTCCAACATTCCGCCAAGCTGCCTACATTTCCCATTAAAACTTGAGGGAAGCTGGCAAGTGTCCAACCTGTGTCAGGCGTCACTTGTGGTCCCGCTCTGACTGTGTGATCATTTCTGGGTGATAGCTGCTATGCTATGTGGGAATTATGTGAACTATGACATGGTTGTTTTGTCTTTAGTAATGTTTAACTTCTATATTCAGCCATGGAACAGGTCATCAAATGATATGATAAAATGTCAGTATGCTGATGACACCCATGCCTGAACATTGCTTAGGGCTCAGATAATAGACAAATTGAATTCTATAGGAAAGTAGGTCTTCTGGTCCTGAATGGTGGCAAAAAGGAGGGCTGTATCATAGGGAGGAGATCTCAGATGATCCGTTAATTAGTTAGGAACTGTAGACCAACCGACCAACTACACCCACCCACCCACCCAGTCTCCTAGCAAATGTTTTCTTTCAGCCCGCTCCTCTGGAGGCAAAATCTGATAGCTGAGTGCAAATAATGCAGTGAAGTTACGCTGTGCTGATTAAAGAGGCAAAAAGTTTATTTGAGGAAACACATACTTGAGAGTAAAGAGGAGAGATTCCTTGCTATCTGACTACATCTTGCAGGGAGAGAGAAAAGAAGTGTGGCAGGAGAGAAGAGAAGCAAGATATTGCCCTGTTTAGCCCAATAGGAGACAAGACAAGGAAATGACCCCCAGGAATCAAGAGAGATGCTGCTCTCACTGTCCTAACTAAGTGATGCTTGCTGCCCCCTGCATGGAAGGCTCTTCTTCCTTCTTGCTGCTGCAGTACACCAGACAATGCTATTTCCAACACCCCTTCTCAATGTCTAGTGTACAAAGTCCAGAAAATTCAGTCTTTCACATAGACTTTGAAACTTCTCTTTGGCAAGTGGCTTGGTGAGGATATCTGCTATCATTTCTTTTGTGGGACAGTACTGTAGCTCAACAAGCCCTTCTTCTTGCATATTTCTCACAATGTGACTCTTTATGTCAACATGCTTGGTTCTTGATCCAATTCTTTCTTTATTTGCAAGTTTTATGCAAGATTGATTATCTTCAAAAAGTTGTATAGGTTGGGGTTCATCTATCCCAAAGTCTTCTAACAGTTGTAGAATCCACTGGAGTTCTTGGCATGCTTCTGCTGCTGATATGTATTCAGCTTCTGTAGTTGATGCCGCTACAAGGTCTTGCTTTCTGCTCGTCCAACTGATTGCTCCTCCACCATAAAAGAACACTTGCCCACTGGTAGACTTTCTGTCTGTAATGTCTTCTGCCCAGTCAGCATCCATGAATCCCACTAGTCTGGGATTGTCGCTTGCTGGTAGCTTGAGCTTCAGTTGTGCAGTACCTCTCAGGTATCTTGCCAGTCTTTTGACTGCTTGCTAGTCATTCACACTTGGTGATGCATTTTTCCTGCACAGTATTCCAACTGCTGCTGCTATGTCAGGTCTGGTTACTGTACTTATGTGGAGCAGTTTTCCAACTGCTTCTCTGTACACTTTGATGTTTCTCAGAGGTTCATTGTTTCCATCTTGCTTCAGGAAATCTGTTTCCATTGGAGTACATGTTGGTTTTCCATCTTTCATATCCATGTAGTCTAGGAAGTCCATGATCTTTTACTTTTGATTGAGAAGATAGCTTCCATCTTCCTCTCGCTATGTCTGAATGCTGAGATAAAAACTGACATTTCCAAGACGCTTTACCTCAACCTCTTGGTTCAGATGCTGAATTATTTCATCACAATCTTGTTGATTTTCATAACAAAGAAGAAGATCATCTACATAAATTAGAATAAAAGTCCATTTGTTGTCTTTCTTTCTTGAGTACAGGCAGCGTTTTGCCCCGCCTTGCTTGAATCCTTTGATGAGCATTTGGTTCAGTTTCTGGTTCTAGGCCCTTGCAGCCTGTTTCAGTCCATAAATGCTCTTCTGCAGTTTGCATACAAGTCCTCTGTCTTTGGACTGTTCAAATCCAGGAGGCTGTGTCATATACACATCTTCTTTCAG
This sequence comes from Eublepharis macularius, assembly GCF_028583425.1. NCBI lineage: Eukaryota > Metazoa > Chordata > Lepidosauria > Squamata > Eublepharidae > Eublepharis > Eublepharis macularius. The sequence goes on along the minus strand of NC_072793.1, from coordinate 94,353,021 downwards.
CTCTCCATATAGAAAAGCAGTTTTCACATCCAGATGCTCCACATGTATCTTCCTTTCAGCTGCTATGCTCAGTAGTGTTCTTACTGAAGTGTGTTTCACTACTGGTGCAAAGGTTTCATCATAGTATTCTCCATACTTCTGGGAATATCCGTTTGCAACTAGTCTTGCTTTGTACTTCTGTACTTCTCCATCTGCATCAAGTTTGGTTTTGAAGATCCATTTGCATCCTACTGTCCTCTTTCCAGGTGGTAGTTCTGTGAGAATCCATGTCTTGTTCTGGATCAGAGAGTCAATCTCTTCCTTTGCAGCTCTTCTCCATTTCTCTGCTTCTCTTGTTGGCATTCCTTCTATGTCTTCCCAGCTAGAAGGTTCTGGTACAGCTTCTATTTTTGCCAGGTAAGAGAATTTCATTGGTGGAACTCCTTTGTTTGTTCTGGCTGAGAGTCTGACACTTGGCTCTGCTTCCCCTTCTCTTTCTGTGGGCTCTGCAGGTGTCTCGTGTGCCTCAGTCAGGTCCCAGAGTTGCACAATGTCTAGCTGCTGTGCTGTATCAGCTTCCCTTGGTGTAGATTCTCTGGTGTCTGGCTTGCTTGCCTTCTCTCTTTCATCAATGTACACCACATTGCGAATCTTCACCGTGTCTGTCTCTGGTTTGAGGATTCGGTATCCTTTGCATCCCAGTGCATATCCAACAAATATGCTTTCTTCTGTTCTGAGATCCATCTTAGCCCTCTTTTCCTTTGGAACATAAGTGTAGGCCTTTGATCCAAACACTCTCAGATGCCTTACGTTGGGCTTGTGGTTGTACCACAGTTCAAATGGTGTGCTGCTTGCACCCTTTGTAGGCAGCATGTTCTGCAGATAGGTGGCAGTGTTGATAGCTTCTCCCCAATATTTTTGAGGTAGCTCTGCTTCTTGGAGCATACTTCTGCACATTTCTGTGAGAGAACAATTTTTCCTCTCCGCTGTCCCATTGAGTTCAGGGGTATAGGGCACGGTCAGGTGATGCTCTATTCCTTCAGCTGCTAGGAAGCTTGTCATCTCCTTCCCCACGTACTCGCCTCCATTGTCTGTGTGGATAGCCATTGGTTTTCTCTGGAATCTGTTCTGCACCATTGCTAGGTACAGCTTGAATTTCTCCAGTACTTGGCTCTTTTCTCTGAGCAGGTATGTTACAGTAAATCTTGAAAAATCATCAGTAAAAGTCAGAACGTACTTACTTCCACTGGGTGTTACTGTTCCCATTGGTCCACAAACATCACTGTGAATCAGCTCCAGTGGTTTCGTGGTTTGCTTCTCACTCTGCTTGGTGAAAGAAGGTCTTGTGCCTTTGGCTTGAATACAGCAAAGACATTTCTCTGCATCAGGACATTTTCTCATTTGCAAATCATTAGTCAGATTCTGCCTTTCAAGCTGATATATATAATCTATATTAGCATGTCCAAGCCTTCTATGAATAAGATGTGAACAGTTCTTGTGACTGCACCCTTTAATTAAATTCACTGCCCCTTCAGAGCAATCCAGCAGATACAGTCCATCCTTTAATGTGCCTTGTGCAATTAATTCACCTTCATTGCTAATAAAACATTTCTCTCCTTTGAACACAGTCTTTATCCCCTTCTGAGCCATCGCTGACACAGACAGGATGTTGCTTTTTAGTTCAGGTATATAAAGACAGTCAACAATCTGCACTTCTCTAACTTGGCCACTGGGTAGCGCACAATATGCAGTTACATTCCCTCATCCCCAAGTGGTCAGAGTTTCTCCATTAGCAGTATATAATGTGTCGTGATGCGTATTCATTTCATTAAATAACTCTTCATCTTTAGCTAAATGATGATTGCACCCAGAATCTACTGTCCATTGGGATACACTTTCATCTTTTGCAACAACATTTAAACAGTTCTTATTTGATCTGCCGGCATTTGGTCGGCTATTAGCATTAGGTGAGCCATTGACTCTGTCTGCATTCCTAAAGCCTTTTGTCTCTGTTCCTCGTGGTGGGAAGTTACTCCCTCTTTGTGATTCAAGAAAGCAGCAGTTTCTTTTTAGGTGACCCCTCTTCCCACAGACACTGCAGGAGAAATCATTTCTTGAACTTACCCTCAAGGCATGTTCACTGGACTGATCTTTATGAAATTGTCTGTTAAGATTTCCTTCTTGCAATCTTGCAAGTACATAATTCAGGCTTAGACTTTCTTGCATTTCTAAAACATGCACAATGCTTGCATAGGATTGAGGAAGGGTACTTAACAAAATTATTGCCAAATCCTCATCCTGGATCTCTTTTCCAAGGGATCTTAATTTCTGTGTTAATTCCATGAAATTTGAAATATGATCTCTCAGTTGTTGATGAGGCTGCATTTGAATCTGATACAATTGTTTAACTAGCAAAATTTTAGTTTTAATTGATTCTTGCCTGTTAATTTTCGCAAGAGATTTCCACATGTCACCAGCGGTCAGCTCATGAATAACTCTTAACAACTGTTTATCACTTAAAGCATTAATGATAATGGATTTTGCCTTGCCGTCGTTTTTCACCCATTTGGCTTCCTTTTGTGGGTCTCCCGTCAGCTTGGCATCTTTCACCGCACTCTAGACTTCTAGTTCAATGAGTTGAGCCTTATTCTTTCTGACCAGATTTCATAGTTTTCGTCACTTAATCGGTCGACATGGAATCCCTGCTGTGCTCCCCAGGAGTCCGCCATCTTTCCTCTATTGTCTGCCCTCTATGCTTTAGCCTGCGGCTATGTAAGCTCTGGCAGAAGTTAATTGCTCTCTCTAATTTCAGCACGCATTAGCTCTGGTGCCCATAACCCTGATAGCTGAGTGCAAATAATGCAGTGAAGTTACGCTGTGCTGATTAAAGAGGCAAAAAGTTTATTTGAGGAAATACATACTTGAGAGTAAAGAGGAGAGAGAGATTCCTTGCTATCTTGCAGAGAGAGAGAATAAGTGTGGCAGGAGAGAGAAGAAGCAGGATATTGCCCTGTTTAGCCCAATAGGAGACAAGACAAGGAAATGACCCCCAGGAATCAAGAGAGATGCTGCTCTCACTGTCCTAACTAAGTGATGCTTGCTGCCCCCTGCATGGAAGGCTTTTCTTCCTTCTTGCTGCTGCAGTACACCAGACATTGCTATTTCCAACAAAATCATACCTCCACTCTCTTTACTATTTTTGCCTGTCCATGCTCCAAAGTCAGACTCACAGGCATTTGAAGTCTTCTGAGACTGGTCCTCTCCAACTTATCACAGAATGCCCTATCTAACTGAAGACTGAGAAAGTCTCCTTTTTATCTGACTTCCCCCTTTCTATCTGGCTCCTCTAGCCCTCCCATGGATCCTGATTGGCTAGCTGTTCTGCTCATACACGAAACAAGGCTAAAGAGTGGTAGGCTTCTCTCTCTCTCTCTTTCCCCAGAAAGGGGAGGGCCTTTGGCCATCTATCACAATATGTCATTCATCACTGAGACCTAAGATACCTCCAGCTTGGTGTTGAAGATGATAATGGCTGGGATCATTGCTTAAACATTTGCAACGTACCTTTGATACAGAAAGCTTAAGAGGATGCCATAATTCTTTATAGATATGCACAATTTAATCAGTTTTCATAATTGTAATCAAGGCTTTTTTTCAGCAGAAACGCGGGGGAATGGAGTTCCGGAACCTCTTGAAAATGGTCACATGGCTGGTGGCCCAGCCCCCTGATCTCCAGACAGAGGGGAGCTTAGATTGCCCTCTGCGCCGCCAAGCTCCCCTCTGTCTGGAGATCAGGGGGTGGGGCCAACAGCCATGTGACCATTTTCTCTGAGAGCAACCCACTGAGTTCCACCACCTCTTTTCCCAGAAAAAAAGCCCTGGTTGTAATAATATAGAGCAGAACTACAAGTGACAAAAGGCACAGATTGGACACTTGTCTGCTTCCCTCAAGTTTTGATGGGAAATGTAGGCATCCTGGTCTCGCAGCTTCGCTCTCTGACTGCTGTCCAATGGACTTTTCAACTGTCACTTGTCCAACATTCCGCCAAGCTGCCTACATTTCCCATCAAAACTTGAGGGAAGCTGACAAGTGTCCTATCTGTGCCTTTTGTCACTTGTGGTTCTGCTCATAGTTAATATTTACCACTACTGCTGAATGTAGTTTAATTAATTATTACTTTGAAAGAAATCTCTTTTACTGCATGCCTTGCTGAAAATCCTGAAACTTCCAGTGTGAAAGGGGAATCTAGAGTATGCCAGTATTTTACTGTGGATTAAGAGCATCCCTACACATGCAGGAACTTACATCAGGGTTCAGGTTGAGTCAGTACTCAATGACTTCTCCACTTAAAAGACTTCATGGACTTCCGTAAGTGGAATCTGGTTCATCTCACCTCAGCATTGTGGCTCTACTACAGATGGTATCCAAGATGCCCATCATTTTGCACAGAACAGAGGAATACTGGGCTCCAGATCCCTGGTTCGTGGTGGTCCTTACGTTCACTGGAATTCTTCTCCTCTTGGCCTTGAGTTTGTTGTTCTGGCAATTCTGTTGGAGGTGAGTATCTAGCAAAATCTCTGCGTGTATTCCTTCTTCCATTTCCACTGTTGACTCAGCTGGAAACTAGCAAAATCACGGGCAGTTGCTGGTTCCATGGACGTTTTTGAAAGACGCTTGATTATGTTGCTACCAAAGATGGGCAATCCTGATCAGACAGAACCTACATTGGTCCCACAGAAGCTCCTATGATCTCTTCTCTGATACTTGAAAAGCTGTATTTTTTTACTATTGCATGTCCTCAAGTACCTCCCCCCTCTGCCTTTCTGAACTCAAAGGCCATTGCATCATTTCAAAACTGCAGGTTCATCAGAAAATTTGATCTGAAACTCTTCTACTAATGTTTGTATTCTTTTCAGGAAGGCACCAAGAGAGATATCTCAGCCCCTACTGCAGAGCAGGTAAAAGCCCCTATCCCTGTCCAGTGGATTATGGAAACCTGTTGATTTAATAGAGGATCTTTTGATTCATATCTCATATTCTATAGGGGCAAAAAGTCAGAAAGAAACTACGTTGTGACAGAAGAACCAAGCAAGGACAAAGGGAAAGATTACAATGAGGTGCTGAGTCTGGTATGGCATGCCTCATTTTAAAGTTTTCAATCAGCTTGTACCCTATAAGTATCTTATACTAGAAAACAGTCATGGCTACCATACAGTAGCAAATATATTTGTGACCATTCTGTATTTTTAATGTGTGGGCGCTTAACCATTGTTTGGTTCACCTGGCATCCCAGGGCACTCCAACTTTTGCTGAACCTTTGGGCACTTAATGGGTTTTTGAGAAAGGGTAGGGAGGACTACAAAATGGCTTCCACAGGGCCCTTAATCTTCTTCTGTGTATATATTTTAAATTTTGAATTAAGTGAAACATTCAGTGGTAAAAATTGAAACATTCAAACTTTTTTAGGAAATCAAGAAAATTTTTAGGTATGATTGCCCAAGCAATTAATTAATATTTGTCCAACTGAAATAAATTATACTGGTTAGCATTAATTACCATCCGTAAGTCTATGTGGGAATCATAAGGAAGCCAATATACTGAGTGTGTAAAGGTAAAGGTGCAAGCACCGGTCATTACTGACCTATGTGGGGGACATCTCATCACGGTGTTTTCTTGGCAGACTTTTTGTTATGGGATGGTAGAGTGTACAATGGATTTTATTTGGGATGTATATGGATGTGGCACGTGCTAGGAGGCTGAGGTGGGTTTCCAGGCTTAGACTAGAGGAATGTAAACCTTCCATTCTCTTCTTCCTCCCCCTTTGACTATTTTTTCACTTCTTGAAGTGAAGGCCTCTCTCCCTTTTCCTTTCTGCTGGTAGTGGAGCTATTGTTGAGGTGAAGTAGTTTCAAGCAAACTCACACCCTCATAATGAAAACAAATGTAGGCAAGCTCTAAGCTCAGGTACCCATCACCTTAAGCTATGGCTGCTGCCTTAACTTTGCAGCTGAAACGTGGCTCTCTTTCCCCCTCACCCTACTTCCTCACTAGTCTCATCATCATAGTTCTGCCTTCTGTTGGCCCTGACAGAACTATGCCAGGATAGTGGTAGAATGCCATCTTCCATTGCTTTTAGCACACCTCAGAGCCAGCTGTAGAAGTGGCATGGGGTATGGGTTAAGGAGAGAGACACTCATAAGAGAGAGAGAGGCAGAGAAGAGAGGAGGAAGGAGTGTTAGAGGTGACATAAAATAGCTGAAAAGGAGAACATGGCCGATTCCACACTACCTTAGCTCCCGCTTTTCTTGTGCAATGATTGCTCCATCTGTTATTGCGCATTCTTCGCTCGTTTGTCCACATCACCCCTTGAATAGCGCTTCTCCTGCGCAATCCGTTGATCACATCCCCTTTCAAAAAGAGGGTAAAGGGATGGGAAAAACCCGAATGGCCCCGCAGGTTTTTTTTTTTTTAAGGACAAATTGACGCTATATCAACGTGTAATCATCTTGCATCAATGACGGTAGACAGTACAGATGAACGCGAGGAACTTCACAGCCTGCTTGCCGGGTGAAATCAGCATGGGATGGGTGATCGGTCACGATGACCTGCAGCAGCATCCCAGGGCAGAGCTTCATTTCGTCTTTGGAAACTTGACAGCTATGCCTAGCTCGGTGGCACAGTCCGTGTTGTCCGTCTCAAGAGCCCTGATTGCAGTGTCATGAGGATTACTAAACATTACTGAATTTAATAAACATATTAAACTGTTCCTCTGATATTTGAGGTCTGTCCGCTAGATTGAAATGAAAGTAATATGATGAGATGTCGACATATCGACACGGTACTTTTTTATTTTTTAAAAAAGGGGTAGGAACAAAGGCAGGGCAGGGAATTGCTCCTTAATTTGGACGTGGGTCGAGAGAGGCTAGGAAATCAATGGAGGGCAGTTATTCATCACAAGATAACCCACAATGAAAGTGCAATGGGCTGTGGCAACGCCATGCCGATTTAATGACGGCTTTGGAGATGACACGTGTGAACAGATTAAGGAATGGCGCTGCAGAAGCAAAAAACTGCTGCGAGAACGAAGGTAGTGTGGATTCGGCCCATGTGGACAAGGAGAAGGAGGACGAAGACAAGAAAGCAAAAGGGATAAAGAAGGACTATGGAAGGGGTCAGGATATGAAGAGAGGCAAGAAGCAAGCACCAGAAAATGGATGCTATGACAATAATGGGCACCATGTTGGGGATCACTAAATGGCAAAAACTCCTGCTTGTCTTGTTGGGGACTGACTGATAGCTACAGGGCCCCCTGCAATCATAGACTGGAATGGTGTAACTGAGAATTCCTCTTAGCCATCAGGATTCTCCTATTTTGCCTCCAAGAAGCCACTTAATAGCAGAATTTGACAGGGGCATAAATTTGAATTATCTTCAGATCAAGCAACGCTGCCTCTCCTATATAGGCTTTTGGCACCCATGGAAGAGAGTATAATCATATGAGACTATCTTTCTCTCATTACAGCAGCACCACTTTGATGGCTGTGCTCAGGACCCTGGTAAGTCGAGTCCCCAGTTTGCTTTATAATTGCCTTTAAGATGGTTCCACACTTATTGGAGGAGACATAACAGTAGTTCAATGAATTAATCAATTAAGTGCAACTCTGAATTCACATATCACTATAATTAATTCTGAACACAGCTAAGTTTGCCAAATCCAGATTTGGAAATTACTGGAGATTGTGGGTGGAGCATGGAGGGAGTGGTTTAGGACCTCAGCATGGTATAATGTCACACAGTCCACACTCTAAAGCAATCGTTTTTTCCAGGGGAACTGATCTCTTTTGCCTGGAGGTCAATTGTAATTCTGGGAGATCTTCAGGCCCTGCATGGAGGTTGGCAACCATAAATACAGCCCCAGAGCATGGATCAAAAATTCCATATATGGGGCCATGTATGGGTATGGGGTTTCAACTAGGGTTGCTAACTCTGGGAGGGAGCTCAGTGGCATAGAATACCATAGAGTCCATCCCTCCAAAGGGATGTTTTCTCCAGGGGAACTGATATTGGTAGACTGGAAATCAGTTGTAATTCTGGGAGACCACTAGGCCCTACCTGGAAGTTGGCAACCGTAGTTTCAACACACCTGGGGGGAAACTAATGGTTTGCAGAAAAACCTGAAAACTTAAAACAATTTAAGGGAGAGTCTTAAAACACCCCCAAAACACAGCTTAAAGGAACATATTAAACCATGTGATGTTGCCTTGTAAGATTTCACTTGCCATTATTACTAGGTGGAAAACACAAAGCAATATACGGGGGTGCCTCTTCCTGCTAAATATAACCAAAGACAAAGGGAAGATTGCAAAATCAATAGAAAACAATTTCGTGATACACACAATTCAAAATGCAAAATGCCAATTTATATATTCCGCAATATTTAAGAATGTTTCTAATACAATGCATAGAACAATCACATGGGACCCTACAGTAAACCATACAACAATTCGTGCTGGTTCAGTCCATATATGCTGGTTCAGTCCATATATAGGTTGTTGTGTGCATGCGTTGGTAATCCTCCAAATCAAGCAAGGCAGCAAAACTCCATGTGCAGAGCCTACGGGTTCATGCCTGCATCTTGTACATCCCTGATTCACCAGCAACGCTTCCTCAGGGCAATAATAAAGCACCACACACAAACTCACACAACCAGTAATAGTCTCGATCGTAGCGGTCCAGCGGGACAATGCTGCGCCGCTGCCCAAACAGCAACCGGTCAGAGACAGAGGCCAAGAAAGGTGAAGACAGAGGGGGAGAAAGGCAGCAGTGGGGGCGGGGTAGAAAAGGAGGAGAAAGATGTAGAGAGTAGTGGGGTGGATGTGATTCCCCCTCCTTTCAGTGTTCCTCACAGGTCCCTGCTTATAGAACAAATTTTCCCTCTTTGATATCCTTGCAAAAAGACTAATGTTGATCTCTTGGGTAGAGTTACATTCATTAACTGAAAAATGGGTTGCACTTGTCATCCATCTCCCATAATATGCCTCAGTAGATAATACACAGGACAGTAAAGCAAAGAACTCATTATACCTAAATTCCTCTTCACAGAGAGGGCACCCTCATCTCCACAGTTCATACTGAATTAAAGGCAGTGCCATGGTGTGTGATGCTTTCAGGATGCAATGGCTATTTATGGGAAGTCTGGCTCCTGAGGATTTGAATGGCACCAGCAGCACAAATGAATTCCAGGAGATACCCTATCCTGTGAGATGCCATAGAGACAGACCACTGGAGCACTATGCATGTTAGGTTTATTTGTGGGCAGGAAGAGAAGGCAAAGGGTGGAGATGTAGTGTTGAAGTAGACAAAGACCTGATGTTATTCTTTGCTTTATTTCTCCAGTCACTGGCCAATATTACCTGTATGACAGCAGCAGTGGAGCACGGCGCTGGGTGTGAGTGTGGCTTTTTCTGTCCTAAGGACTGCAGCGCATGTGCACAGAGACATAATGGAAAGGGAAGATGAAGAGCAGGCCTTCTGCACAGAATATATACTGTAATCCAGAGGTCGCCAATGTTTTTGAGCCTGCAGGCACATTTGGAATTCTGACACAGTGTGGTAGGTGCGGCAGCAAAATGACTGCTGCAGGAAATGGAGCCAGCCCTGAAATGGCTGCTACAGCTTACCTTCGGTCACACAGTGAAGATTCTTGTGCTGTGGAAGCAGTTTTTGCCAGAGCAATGTTTTTAAAAATCTGCACAGCCAATCAATACTCCAGTGGCCAATCAGAAGCCATGACAAAAGTCCTACCTGGCACCACCCACTTTCTAAAAACACTTGGCAGGCACCACATTGGGGACTAGGGATGCCAGTCCCCTGCTCCCACCCTCCACCCCCTGCCCCTGCTTACCTGGCCAGCGCGGGGGGGGCGTGCCTCCCAGGGTTAGGGCTGCCAGACCCCCGGTGGGGGCCCTCCCACCCCCGCCCCCACTTACCTGGCCAGTGGGGAGGCGTGCACCTTCCATGCGCGCCTCCCTGTGGTGCTGTGCGCCCCCACGCACAGCAGCCCCAGGATCAGGCCTGTTTTGGCCTGGGTCGGGGCCCCTGTGGAGTGCAGGAGCGTTCCTGTGCTCCGCAGGGGCCCACAACAGGCCTGATCAGCACCCAAGCGGGGGCTGCGTGATGACATCACTCCCAGAAGTGACATCATCACGCTTGCAGGAGCGTGCACGCGCACGCTTCACACACACGCGCACAAGCTCCACCAAGGTAAGAGCCAGGCCCCAGTCTCCCACTGGGAGATCGAGGGGGCCTGGTAACCCTACCCAGGGTGCACTCCTGGGTGGCACAGCACACTCCTGCGCACCGCAGCAGCCCAATTGGAGAGGATTCAGGTCTGAATTGGGTCCAAATTGGCCCAGATTTGGGCCAAATCAGGCCTGAATCATCCCAAATTGGGCCACTGCAGAACACAGTACCCAAATTGGGCCCAAATCATCCCAAATCAGGTCTGAATTGACCCCCCAATTTGGCTCCCTGAGATCCCAGGGGGGCAAATCACATGCTCCCAGGGCAGCATGTGACCCACACAATGATGTCACTTCCCAGAAATGACATCATCGTTCAAGCCAGGAGCAGGGGTGGCGGGGGACCTGGCAACCCTATTGGGGACCCCTGCTGTAAACTATCTCTGTAATAGTCCATGGTACGTCCTCAATATTGTTGGAATAGAGGCCAGTCTTTCCTATAAATTTTCTCTAATTATTACACCCACTGTGTATGTACCTGCAGAAGCTAAGTGCTACAATTGAGAGCCTCTCCTCTAGCCAACTATATTTCCTTGGCCAATTCCTTTTTCCATTTGGTAAGCTTCAAGAGCAGACACTTAGAGCTACCACCTTGGTTTTTCTTCTCCTCGGTGCCTACTTCTAATTGTATGTGACACAGAATCTAGTGAATTTTTCCCACTACTTATCTTTATGCCTAGAAAATCATCAAATCAGGTAGAAGGTAGACAAGATGCAGTGGGAATAAAATGGCTCCTTAAAAATAAGGAGGGTTACTGGTGTTTTTCACGGAGGTAGCTGGAAGTTCTGCAGTTGCAAGCAAAGGTTCAAGGGGAGTGGTTGAACAGGGAGTACAGGCAGAAGCAGAGAAACTGTATGACCTGGCTGGGTGCTAATAATCCTAGCAGCTTCTACATATAGATAGGAGCTGGGCTTGACAGGAATGTTGTGTACCTATTTCTCTTCCATTTCCTGATGTGCTGTGTACATTTTTTTCCAATTCGCCGATGTGCTGTGAAGTCTTCCTGACCCACAGTGAAATACCATGATTGCATTTCTTTCCTTTTATGTGTGCTAGTTGGGAGATTTTCCCATTAAGATAACTTTTTGAACATTTTCTCTTGTAGAAGGTAAATAAATTTGCTTTTTAACTCTCTTGGATTTGCTGTGATTGGAATTCATTGCTCTTGGTGGTGGTTTCTTGTGAATAGAACTATCAGTGTAATATTAAAACAACCACTACTCCAAAAGCCTTGTGTTGCGGTGGTTGTGCCAGGCCAAACATTAAAAAATGAAAAGGCATCATAGAGTTGTGGCTTTTGTTTTGGAGCATTTGTGGTATGATCTGAAAGAAAGGCAGGGCTTAATTTTTGCCTAGGGTTGCCATCAGTTGGAAGGAGTCTATTTGCAATTCTTGGACTCAGGATGTGTGGGGAAATGAAGTAACAAAGAAAATGCTTTCCTTTCACCAATGGATTAATCACCTCCTTCCCGCGACATCTAAAATTAGTAAGTAGGAAGACTACCTGACCAAAAAGTCTGGTGCCCCAGCATCTTTTTAAAAAATAGAGCTTCAAGTAATATTCTAAGGGGCTGTCATAGGATACAAACCTTTAAAATATGAGGTGTCCAAATGCTAGAAAGACTATATATCCCTGATCCATAACTGGCTGAAAAGAGTGTACCCATGAACTCATTCACATGCATTATGCATACCCCAATTAGTTGCTATATCATTCTTTCTTCCTCTGAGGTAAGCAATAACCATATTTTTACAAGCAGCCAAGAGCTCCTATTGAGCTGCTAAACCTCCTGTACTATTTGCCTTAAAATAATAATAAAAAAATCTTGTCACTATTATCTAACTAAAAATCTGCCACAGCCTAGCACCTGAACAAAACACCCTATATTAGTGAGTCTGGTACTGAGGCTCATGTTATTCTGTACGTCTTGAGGCATCCTGAATGTTGGTGATGGATGTTGCTTTCAAAATGTGCTGTTTGCTAGCTACTCTTTTTTGTGTGGGGGGGTGGTCAACACAGAGCCAAGCTACAAGTGACGAATGACACTTGAACGGCAAGTGAACAGACTCATGAGTATTCCTCCCTGTTCACTTGCACTCCACTTGCACACGTGGCGCACAAGTGAACAGGGAGGAATACACGAGTCTGCTCACTTGCCATTCAAGTGTCATTCATCACTTGTAGCTTGGCCCACACTTTGATGCTGAAGTGCCCTCTGCTGGAGCATCCAACCCAAAGAGGTTAATCAATATGAGTGTGATGAGTACATGTATTAATTGAAGATAAAATATTTAGAATGTGCAACAATTTCAGTGTTCTTTAGTAAACTGGTTGATCACTTAATTTGTTAAATATGTTTTAATCTGTTGACAGCCATACCGCAGCAACGTTTCTATAGTACTTGGAGTTGTGTGCATATTTTCCTTGGCCAGATTCCCTGCTTTTCTCCTCATGACATAGTAATTCCTGTCCCCATGGACAAAATCTTAGGAAGATTGCATTCAAACATCATGCTAAGATGCAATTTGCCATGATAGGCACGAACGTGGCTAATTTCTCATGATTATGCACTCTTTCCTCTTCTTACACACAGCACAACTAAAGAAAAATTCCAGTTCTTTGTGACATACAAATGCAGGTGCTTGAATGAAAAGAAGTTTGTTTTCTCCCTACAAACTGAAATTCTAAACCACAGTTTCATCTTGTCTTAAAAGAGCTCCAGAGAACCCAGGTACCTGCATTTGTTCGTCACAGGACATTGGTGTTTACTTAAAACCAGTTCTTAATTGTGTACTACATGAAAAGGGAGGGAGGAGTGAGAGGATAGTTTGAAACAAGAAGGAAGTGGTATCCGTGCTTGTTACAGGAATCTCAGCTGAGCTTGATGTCTAAGTGCAGGCTATCTTTACTTGGCAAAGGTTCTCCTTCTCTCTGCAATGTTTCTTTTATTCCTTCATACACAGCCTAATTAATTACTTACCTGTGGTCATGGCATTTCTGAAGCAACAATTAATTATCATTGCTTGTATTGTTCATTTTTTGATTTGATTTTTATCATAACACTGTACAGATTATAAAATATTAAAATACTTAAATAGTAATTAAGAGGGGCTTTGATAGCAAAGTTCCTCTGTGTTCCCCTCTGTGATCCTAAATTCCAGACAGGTAAGCCATCACGCAAACCAGTAGTATGCATATTTTACTGGGAAGAAAATCCCACTGAATTCACTGAAACTTACTTCCCAAATACACATGCATAGAGTTGCATCCTTACAGTGCAGTCCTATGCAGAGTTACTCGTCTAAACTGATTGACTTTGATGGGCTTAAACTCTGAACCAGATTGCACTTCTAATATTGTGTCATGAAAACATCTTTCTGTGAACCATGAAGACTAAGAAATGTATTGTGCCATCAACTTTTATGTGTAAGTCTCATTCTGTCAGACGCTGGAAAACTCTTCCTTAATGTACACCTTATGAATGTATTTGCAGTGTAGATTTCAGTAATGATCACTGCCTTGTGGACCACCTTTTGGGACTGGGACTGGAGACACTGTTCTGCAGGGGATCCAGTACTACCTTGAGGGTAGGTTTCAGAGTGAAGTACTAGGGGATTGCTGCTCTGCCCCTTGGCCTCTGGCTTACCCCAAGGTTCTATCTTGTCCCTCATACTTTTAAACATCTATGTAAAGCTGCTGGGAGAGGTCATTCAGAGATTTGGGTTGAATTGCCACCAGACAGCAGGCATTGTATAGTAGTTAGAGAGTTGGACTATGATCTGGGAGACCCAGGTTTGAATCCCAACCCTACCATGGAAGCTCACTGGGTGACCTTGGGCCAGTCACATACTCTCAGCCTAACTTACCTCACAGGGCTGTTATGAGAATGGAGGAGAGGAAAATAATGTGAGCTGCTTTCGGTTCCCATTGGGGAGAAAGGTGAGGTATAAATAAAGGAAATAAATAAATATGCAGATGACTCAGCTTTGTCTTGTGCTACCAACAGATCCAGAGGCTGTGGAAGCTGTGAACAAGTGCCTGAAGGCAATTTTGGAGTGCATGAGGGCTAACAAGCTGACACAATGGAGGTCCAACTGGTAGGGGTACAGTCTGATCTAGGAAACAGGTTACCTCCTGTTCTAGATGGGGTTGCATTTCCCACAAAGGAGCAGGTTCATAGCTCAGAGTGCTGCTGAGCCCAGGCCTCTTGTTGGACAAACAGGTGACAGCAGTTGCTGGGGTGCCTTTCACCAGCTTCAGCAGGTGAGCCAGTTGCAGCCCTTCCTGGATGGGAAAGATCTTGCCACTGTAGTACATGACTTGATAACATCTAGATTAGATTACTGCAATGTACTGTACATGGGGCTGCTGTTGAAGACTGTCTGGAAGCTACATTTGGCTACATGCTGCGGCCAGAATGCTGACTGGAGTGGATCATAGAGCGGAACTACAAGTGACAAAAGGCACAGATTGGACACTTGTCAGCTTCCCTCAAGTTTTGATGGGAAATGTAGGCATCCTAGTCTTTCAGCTTGGCTCTCTATCTGCTGTCCAATGGACTTTTCAACTGTCACTTGTCCAACATTCCGCCAAGCTGCCTACATTTCCCATCAAAACTTGAGGGAAGCTGACAAGTGTCCAACCTGTGCCTTTTGTCACTTGTGGTTCCGCTCATAGAGACTGTATCACTCCAGTCTGGTCCCATCTACACTAGCTTAGGGCAAGCATATCTTAAGAATGGCCTTCTTCCATATAAACCTACCTGTTCATGCTAGTCACCCTTGGAGGCCCTGCATCAGGTGGCCCCGCCATCTGAGGCTAGATGGGTGGTGGTAACCCAGGAATGGGCCTTCATAGTCATGGTACCAAAACTTTGGAATTCCCTCCCCTGGAGAGTCGTCTGTTCCTCTCTATAGCTGTCAGCTGTTCTGCCAGCCGGTGAAGACTTTTTTGTTTTATTTAGCATACCTCCAATCATTGTTATTGGCCCTCCTCCCTGTTCTAGGTGTTGTGTGTTTGTGTATGTTTTTACTGAATTATTTTTATGCTATTTTAAATGTTGTTTTAATTTTTTAATGTTTTAATGTTCACTGACTTCAGGATCCTGTTTGGGTAGAAAGGTGAAATACAAATGTTTTAAATGAAATAAATAATATATTCCAATAATATTCCCATTTGATGGGACTTCATATTTTTTGAGGAATGGACATAGCTGGTGACCCAGCTGGAGCTGGTAAAAGGTGCTATGTGCCAGAGACCTAAGTCTCCAATTGTAGGTCAAGCTCAAGTAGCTCCCCTAAGCTATGAACCTGCTCCGTTGAGGAAGTGCAACCTCCTCCAAGACAGGTTGCCTTTGCAGTCCCTGAGCAGCTTTTCCATTGACCCAACAGTACCTCAGTCTTGTCTGGATGGAGCCTCGGTGTATTTTCCCTCAGGAAGTTTATCATGTTCCCACTTACGGCAGGCAATCTCCTGGTGATTTGTTCTGTTGCCCTCTGTCATCCATTTTTAATTTTTATTTAAATTGTATTTATTTGTGCAAAGCAAAAAAAGGCGGAGGGGGATGAGGAAAGAAACAACAACAGCAACAGAAATGAAACAGTGCCAGTGAATCTCTGAATATCTAAAAATAAGTCCATATGCAGTTGTCGTTTATATGTGGTAGGTTCAAATGTTGACAAGTTTGTAAGGTCCTCAGTCCAATGAGTTATGGGAAAGAGGCTGTGTTGTCTAGTGTGGATGAGAGATTGAATCCTACTGGAAAATCCAAGACTCTAAGCCCTTGAAGGACATGACCTACAGTTAGGATGGCATGCGTTTATGTGGTATGGAAAAACTGGGCATAAATATTTTAAAAATAACTTGATAAGAAAATCTCTTATAATAATGGCTGAATCCACACTTCCTTTTTGTTTCTGCACCTTTTTCGCAAGCGGTGTGCTGTTCATGCAGATACCCACACGCTTTCCCATTCTGCGTGTTCCCCACCATCACCGCGCCACAATTGCATCTTCCTTCCAAACCATGTGATAGTGGCGGAAATCCATTTTCTTCCTGCTTTTTTTTTTTTTGCACAGTGCAGAAAGGTCGGTATACCGGTAAACCAACTGTAGTGAGCAGCAGTTTGCACTGGAAAAGAAACAGTCACTGGAGCATGCGCATGTCACACGGGGACTGTTTCTCTACTGTGTCCCGCCATTTTTAAGAGCGTGTGGAGCCAAGCCGAGCAATCCTGTATTTCCCACAATGATCGTCTCCAGTAAACAGCAGGTGCGGAAAACAAATATATTCCTGAAAGCTTAGGACGCAGGTGGGAGATTCTACCATGTGCAAAAAACAGAATGTATCATCTCATGGTGTCGCGTGGCTGTGCTGCAAAGCATGCCAACCACAATCTGAGCCATCTTCACAAATATCACACTCTGAGCATCCATGTTGTTAACTACTAAAAGCAGAAAACCACTCTGAGCAGC
This sequence comes from Eublepharis macularius, assembly GCF_028583425.1. Lineage (NCBI taxonomy): Eukaryota > Metazoa > Chordata > Lepidosauria > Squamata > Eublepharidae > Eublepharis > Eublepharis macularius. The sequence goes on along the minus strand of NC_072793.1, from coordinate 94,336,265 downwards.
AGAATTTCTGGACAATGCCTTTAATGTGACAATCTAATTTCAAATTTGCCCGCCATACCAACCGGCCAATTGTTAGAAAGTGGTCTGTGATGAGCAAAAAATGAGCCAATCAAAGATGAGGGGGAGGGTACATTGCCATTTCTTAAAAGTCGGAATATCGGTATACCGGAAAATTGACCTTAAAGGGAAGTGATGTGCACCGTCAATTTTGACGGCGGAGGATGGAACCTCCCACTGTAACGCTTTACTCAGTGGCGTGTGGAGAAATGATTGCGCCATGAAGATGCACTGGAAGGGTGAATGTGATGATGCACAGCATGGTAGCGGAATGAACCAGGGTCGAATCCACATTACTCATTCTAAGTCGCATGTTCCCCGCATTCCCCACGCAATCCCGAGTGCCGGTCACATTACCTCATTAAACAGATGCATTTCATTCGCATTTCTCCCGAATATGTGGTCACAAGTTTTCAACGGGAGTTTCACGGTGGCCGTGAATGGGCCAATGCGCAATTTACGTGGGTTTTTTAAAAACCACCCCCCTTCCTGTCTCTCCGGCCGTTCCGAGAGTTCCTATTGGCTGATTCAACTTGCAAGTGCTCCGTAGTCTGCAAAAGACTGTTTTTGACTTCATAGCATTGGATTTATTGATTATGCTGTTTCTGAATCAAATCTGGTAGTTTGAAAAATCATTTTGGGGTGAATCCATCCTCAGAACGGACTCACGAAACTTCCTTTTTAACTGTTTTTTATTTTTTTAATTTTATATTACTGTAATATCGAAATTATGAAATATCGAAATAATGACACTCCAAGGAAGTGAAACTTCAGTAAAATTCAGGCACTGAACTGTCCTGCATAGGAAATGCCCACGAAAGCTTCCCACATGCTTCCAAATTTCCAAAAAAGAAACGGGAGAGAGCCATCAGTGCTGTCAGTGGGGGAAAGAGAGGCATCATTATCTTCAATGATGTTTCTTTATAAGGCAAGATCGAAATAACGGAAAAGTACGCTAAAAAAAATTTTTAAAAAATGGGCGGGAAAAAAAGGTCCTGCCCAAAAAAGCGGTTTTCGAGCGACCGTGTGACCAGAGGGATGCGCGAGAAAGACGGATTGGAAGCAGGAATGTGAACAAAGAGGAAAAAATCGCGGATTGGAGGCAAACGGAAGATATCCGATAAACATGCGGGTAATGGGTGAATGTGGATTCGACCCAGATTGCCACGACTGCACAAGATAAGCGGATAGTGAGTGAGTGTGGATTTGGAAGGAGTCGTACCGCAAATATATCTGAAAATTCCACAATGTGTCTCTCCATTAGAAGCATTTACACAGTCAAATGTATTTCTCCCAGACAAGATTATCAGATATAAAGAACTTTTGGATGATAAAGGAGCGTTAAAAACAAAAGAGGAACTACAGAACCAAGGCATTAACTTAGACTGGTGGGCAAGAGCACAGATCAAATCTAGATACAATAAAGATTAAAAAATGGGAGGCTTTTATTTAGAACAAAAAGACGTCGAAAAACTTATGTGACTCAGATGAAAAATAGATTAAGAAAATATACTTATTTTTAATGTAAAGAAAGATGAATGAGGGGGTGGAAAAATGTAAAATTTTATGGGCACAGAACTTAGGGTATAATATTGACTCGGTACAATGGAACAAGATATAGAAAATGAATGTTAAAATAACTAAGTCTGTCACACTAAAAGAGAATTTATGTAAGATGTTCTACAGATGGTATCTAACACCAGATAGACTAGCTAAAATGTATAAAAACACATCAAACAAGTGTTGGAAGTGTGGGAAACAAACAGGGACATTTTTTCATATGTGGTGGTCCTGTAAGGAGGTGCATAGATTTTGGATAATGGTGCACACATTATTGCAAACTATCTTACAGATTTCAATCCCCCTCAAACCAGAGACATTCTTGCTAAACTGTATGCTAGATATGAACAAAGAACAGAAACACTTCACAATTCATGTAGTAATAGTGGCCAGAATTTTATTAGCGTTTTACTGGGAACGTCAAATAGTACCTCAGCAAGAGGAATTAGAAGTAAAGATAATGGACACTGCGGAAATGGACAAATTAACTTCATTAATGAAAGGACAAATGGAGGAAGACTTTTTTGTGCCATGGACTCCCTTCTACAAATGGATTAAAGATAAATATAGAGACTAAAATGTAGTAAGGCAATATGGTATGAAATCTCAAAAATCACAGTCAACTCTGTATTAGGATAAAGTATGAGATGTGGAGAACTAGAATGTTGATATAAGCAAGCCTAATGAAATCTTTGTGTATTTTTTCTTTCCTCTTTGATTCCCTCTCTCACTCTTTTTTCTCCTTTTTCTTACTTTCTATCTGTATGGAAAATCAATAAAATATTTATATATAAAAAAGAGTTATGGGAAACAGGCTTTTGTCTCTTCAATGCTGGGTCTTTTAGCAATTGTATGGGCACAGAGGGTACATTTCTGTTGACAAGTGGCTCAGTTCCATGAGAAAGGCAAATAATTTCAAAGTACATATACAGCCTCAAAAATACATGAGTATTCTAATACAAAATTAATGTAATTATTTCCTCTGAAAAGGACTGAATAACTGGACATGTCCCAAGCATATGCTCAAGAGAGGCATCTTTTAGGTTACAACGCCAACAACTGGACACTGTACTTAGTTTTTTTATTAAAAAGGCCCTGTAGTGCTCATTATATCCTAAACTTAATTTTTTGCTGAATATGTTGCAGCTTAAGATCCATAGAAGTAGCTGATACAAAGCTTAAAGCCATATCCCATTGCTTTGGCAGAACTGGACGATCTAGCTCAGGATTCCATTCATCTCTGATCCAGAGGAGTTAGCCATGTTAGTCTGTAGTAGCAAAATCAAAAAGAGTCCAGTAGCACCTTTAAGACTAACCAACTTTACTGTAGCATAAGCTTTTGAGAATCACAGTTCTGACGAAGTTCCAATGCATCTGACGAAGAGAACTGTGATTCTCGAAAGCTTATGCTACAGTAAAGTTGGTTAGTCTTTTTTTTTTAATAAAAATTTTTATTGGATTAGACACATATAAAATTTATTACAATCACATTCCCTTAAATTTTCCAATTCTAACCCCCTCCCTTTCCCCCCCCTTTTGTTGACTTCCAACAGTTTTCCAACCCCTTGTCTATTCTCCCTCTACTCATTTCAAACTTATTATACTTATTATAATATACTTTCAAACTCTTCTAAGCTTTTCTATAGTAACATAGTGCTATCTCTAATTTCCTTCCCAAATGGGTAATAGTATAACAGTCTTAACTTATCTTTTTCAATAATAGTAATAATAATCATTTTGGTATTCTGTACTCTATCTTACTCTTTCTAAGTACTTCAAAATGGGACAAACAATTTGTCCCTCTTTATGCATAACTTCACATACTTCTATAAACATTGCATACATTTATTATAAATCAATCAACTTGACTTGTACTCTATGTGTTACTCTTTACTTTCTTTTACATGTCTTGTCCTTTTTGATTAACTAATTTCTCCATTGTAAAACTACACAACAAACAATTCATGTACACATTCAACAAAGGTCTATCAATTAGACCTATATTATGTATGCTAATGTATATTAATTCTCCATTGTACAGTTATCTGCTTACTTAAAAAAAATTAATTAAATTCTATCCTTATAATCGTAACACTATTGATACCCAACTATTCATACTAATCAAATAAAATAATTGCTTAGAATTTTTTCCACTTTACTCTCTCCCCCCGGTATAGTCACTCCCCTCTCCTTTTGTTATATTTCAGTAATTATCAAACTGCCACAATCCTCCCACCTCCCATTTTTTCACCAGATATCGTTTCAGCCTCTCCCAGTCCGTGTTAAACTGTCCCGAGTCAAGGTCTCTCAATTTTCTTGTCATTTTATCCATCTCCGCCATGTACAGCAATTTGTAAATCCAGTCCTCAATAGTTGGCACTTCTTGTACTTTCCATTTCTGCGCATATAAGAGTCTAGCTGCTGCTGTCATGTAAAATAGCAATGTCCTATGTTGTGCTGGAATATCTTCCATTGTAAAGTTGGTTAGTCTTAAAGGTGCTACGGGACTCTTTTCGATTCATCTCTGACACTCTGCATATCATATTTAATAAATGATATCAAATATTATAGGCTTCATTTTCTGGGTTGATTCAATAGGAGTTTTGAAAAGTGGAGGAGATTCTGAAGCACTCAAAGCTGCAGGGCCATATTTGAATACCAAGAGATGTTTCTAGGGTTGTCAGGTCCCCTGGGGGGGAGGAGAGGCGGCACTTACCTTTTGGATGTCTTTGTGCATGGGCAAAGCATGCATGAGCTCCCAGCATGGCACAACGACATCACTCCCAGGAGTGACATCATTGTGCAGGCCACAGGAGGGCTCCCAAATGGGCCAAATCGGCCAGCACAAAGCCCAGGAGTGACATCATTGTACCACATTGAGAAGCATGCTCCAGGAGGCCTGTTCCCACTAGGGGGGCCATTCCCCTGCCCAGGGCGGGGGATCCCCTACTCCCACCCTCCACTCCTGCTTGCCTGGATGGCGGGGGAGGACACTTCCTAGGGCGTGCCCCTGGGTGGCATGGTGCACTCCTGCACTCACAGCAGCTCAATTCAGGTCGAATCTTGCCCTGCAGTGAGCTCAATTTGGGCCAAATCTGGGGGGGGGGGCACATGATGATCTCGCTTCCCAGAAGTGATGTCAATATGCAAGCTGGGAGCACGCACTGTGCGCATGTGCGAACAGGAACATAGAAAGGTAAGTGCCGTAGCCCTGATCTCCCAACTAGGGGACCTGGCCACCCTAGTTCCTGCACTTTTCCTCCTGTCAGCCAAATGAGGGGGGAGGAGGCTGGGGAGGGAGAATAGCAACCATAGATGTTGCAATTGTAAATATTGTCTTTCAGCAAAAGTAGGCTGAAGTAGTAAACCTCAGCTGAGAACATGAGAATTCATCATCATTACCTATCAATTGGACTGAAGTAAAAATCCCATAGCTGCTCTGAGTGGCAGCGGCAGAAAAACGAAGGAAAAAGAGGTTCCAACATAGGCACAGCTATAAGATTCACTGCAATTCTATGGTAAAACCATAGAAATTTATCATAGAGTTGCAGTGATTCCTAGAGCTACCCGTTGTCACTTGTGGGTTGTATCAGATGTGATACAGTGATGTCAGAAAACCTAGAAGTGATTAAAAGCTCTAGGAATGGCTAGAAACATTACGGTAAGGCAATTCCTAGAGCTGCCCACTGTTCTCATCCTTGCACTGCCAACAGAGTTTTTAAATCCCCACCACCACTTCTTGAAGCAGCAGCCAGCAATAGGACCTTAGGGCAGAGAATTTCCTGCCTCTACTCAGGCACAGAAATGCTAGCCGTTAAAGAGGAATAGATCTGGGTTTCATCTGGTGGTGTCTCACTCCAAATCCCCAGAAGCCAAAACCAGTTTAAGCACCTTGCCCAAGAATGGAATAATAGCTGCTGAGCAATAGTTGTTTAGGTCATTTGAGTTCAAGGATGACTGCTTCAAAGTGGTTGGAACGACACCCTCCTGCAGAGAGGCAATTATTACTACCTGGGCTCAGTCATCCAACCCAGTCCAGCACAATATGATTAGACATCAGGAGCAAAGATCAAGACTGGGACTTCCGGTTTGGGATCCATAAAGGTCTAACGCAGCTCTAAGAGCTGAGCTGTCCGCGCCACTGTTTGGAAGGCTGGGGGGGGGGGTGCAAATTGCCCGCAGCCACCTGTTCTCAGGCAGAGAACAGGCGAGAACGCTCGAGAACCTGAGGGCGCGTTGATCTCGGGTGAGGGGGGGGTTCTACACAACGAACTCCCACCCACCCTTGAGGTCCCACCCGAAGAAAGGTTGCCAAGATCTCTGCAGTGGCTCTGGAGTCAAATTCTGGCATAAGACCTACATCACACCTGTCCTGCGCCAGCTGCACTGGCTTCCGGTTGAATTCCCGATCAGGTTCAAAGTGTTGGTTCTTACCAAGCTAGCTCTGCTTCGCTCCCACGAGTTTACATACCTGTGGCGGGGAAGAGATCGCGGACTGTGAGAAAGCTTAAAAATCACGAGAACTGCTGTGCAACGTAGAGGAACAGGAAGTACGTCAGAACCATAAAGAGACGGGAGAGAAGGGCCCTTTTCTCAAACGCTGGAAGTAGGATGACGCCATTTTGAAAGAGTGCAACTGGCGACTTCAACGAAAACGGAAGCAGGCCATCTTTAAAGAAGGTGAGGGCGAGCGCTTCAGCACAAAACCATAGAGAAAAAACGCCTGACATTTTGGACAGTTTAAAATAGCGTCTGACAAAAACAAACTGGAATTGGACTTTTAAAAATAAAAGAAAGTATTAAAAAAGTGTCACGGAGTTAAGGAAAAGGGCAGACTCGTGGGAGCGAAGCAGAGCTAGCCCCACGATGTTGAAGAAAGAGTGGCAAACTACGATGGAAAATTTGGATAAAAAGTCTCAGAGGGAAATAAAGAGCTTAAGGACATGATGCTAGAGATGGCGAAAGAACTAAAAGACTTTAAAGAGACGCTTAAATTGGAGATGGCAGAACTGACAAAAGCTATGGATAAAATACAAAATGACCTACAAGCTACACAGCAGAGAGTTAACACAGTAGAGGAAACAGTGGAAACTTTAACAGACGTGCAAAAGACTGAAATGAGAGGAATGAGAGACAGAATGGCCGTTGCAGAATGTAAACACATGGAAAAGCAACTTAGATTTCGTGCAATCCCAGAAGTAGAGGGAAAATCAGCCCAAGACCAGATTACAGAAATTTTGGCAGAATACCTGGGGAAAGAAGAGGAAGAGATTGCAGCTTTCTTGGACGTGGTGTATAGAATCAATTCTAGATTTGCAGCTCAGAGGAAGTTACCAAGGAATATGATTGTTCAATTCACGACTAGAAACACAAGAGAACTAATTGTGAGCAAACAGTTTCAAAATCCATTAGAAGTCGATGGAAAAGTGGTGAGAATCATGAAAGAGTTGCCCAGATCGGTGCTATTCGAGCGGAAGAAGTATAGAGAACTGGTTCAGATGTTAAAGGAGCTGAAAATTAGATACAGATGGGAAATACCAGAAGGACTGACATTTGAGTTTGGGGGAGTCAGAAAGAGCATCAGATCTGGCCATGAGATGGAGACTTTTATTAGGGAAAATGAAAAGGACTTACCAAAAACTATAAGAAAGTGCTCATGGAGTGTAAAGTTATATCTTGGAATGTTAATGGACTAAATTCACCTTGTAAACGTAATGCTACTTTCCACTGGCTATCAAAACAAAAATGTAATATAGTTTGTCTGCAAGAGACACATATTAGAAAGCAAGATGAAAATATTTGAAATTTGTTAAATTGGGAAAAGAATTTGTTGCCGCCTCGAAAAAGAGGGGAGTTGTATTGTACATAAAAGATGAATTGCAGCCCAGACTAGTTTTAAAAGATGCAGAAGCCAGATATTTAGGAGTGGAAATTATTTGGGACTCTTAAGAAAATACTGATGATTGGGATCTATGCACCTAATGTTGCAAAAGAAATTTTTTTTAATGACTTAGAGAAACAACTAGACGAATTGACCTATGATCACATAATCTTGGCGGGTGACTTCAATGGAGTTACAAACCTGGAAGAGGATAAGCAGTCTAAAGCTGCTCACAAAAAAAGAGGATTATTACCAAAGGCGTTTTTTCTGCTTAAGGAACAAGAAAGTTTAGAAGACGTGTGGAGGAGACAATACCCTAAAAGTAGACAATATACATTTTACTCTGCAAGACATTCTACACTATCAAGAATAGATATGATCTGGGCCTCTAAAGAACTGACATTATGGACCAGAGAGGCAGAGATAATGCCAAAGACAGGCTCAGATCATAATCCAATCATGTCGAGATTTGGGGAAAATAATAAAAGAAAAGGATGGAGAATAAATGAGGACTTGTTACAAATAGAAGAAAATATTGCGTTGTTGCGAAGGGAGACCAAATTTTTCATACAATATAACCTGAACAAAGAAGTGCCGACCAATAAAGTATGGGACACATATAAAGCGGTGATAAGAGGCATACTAATAGACTTGAATGCAAGAACTAGGAGGAAAAAGGAGGAAAAGAGATCTGAAATTTTGGATAAAAAAGGCCAAAGAGATACAACTTAAGAAAAGACCAGGGTGGGGGGGAATTTATCAGGATATCAAAATCTTGCAGGAACAATTGACAGCATGGACAATAAAGAATTAGAGTGGAACTTAAAGAGGATGAATCAGAGGTCGTTTGAAGGTGCAAATAAACCCGGGAAATATTTGGCGTGGCAATTAAAAAAAAGGAAGGAGAAGAAAACGATAACCAAAATTTTAGAAGACAACAAGGTGTTAATGGACCAAGCGGCTATTAGTAGAGCCTTTTTCAAGTTTTATGCAAAACTGTACCAAAAAAAAGAAGTGAGCAAAGATTCAATAGTGGAATATCTAGAGAAGATGGAAATTCCGATAATTCCTGAAAAATGGAAAGAGAAATTAAATAAGGAAGTGACGGAAGAAGAAATAAAGGAAGCAATACAATCAACAAAAATAGGAAAGGCGCCAGGACCAGATGGACTAACGGCAAAGTTTTATAAAGTGATGGCTAATGAACTGGCGCCTTTCCTGAAAGAGGCAATGAATGGAGTGATGCAGGATCAAAGGATTCCTGATTCATGGAATGAAGCCAATATATCGCTGATTCCGAAGGAAGGTCAAGATCTGACCAATGTTAAAAATTACAGACCAATCTCGTTGTTGAATAATGACTATAAATTATTTGCAAAGGTGTTGGCAGAAAGGTTGAAAGGATGGTTGTCGGAATTCATTGCCGAAGAACAGGCGGGATTTTTGCCTAACAGACAAATTAAAGATAATTTGAGGACAGTGATAAACACTATTGAATACTATGATAAGCACTGTGATAGAGAAGTTGGTTTTTTCTTTGTAGACGCGGAAAAAGCATTTGACAATTTGAACTGGGACTTTATGTTTGCTACTATGGAAAAGCTGCAAATGGGAGAAAAGTTCATCCAAGCGGTCAAGGAAATTTATAGAGACCAGAGTGCAGCAATCATAGTGAATGAGGTCTTGACAAAGAAATTGAAAATTAACAAAGGAACCAGACAGGGTTGCCCTTTGTCTCCATTGCTGTTCATTTTGATTTTGGAAATATTGATGATCCAAATACGTGAGGACGACACAATCTGAGGTATGAAAATAAAAGAGTTTTCCTACAAGGTCAGAGCTTTTGCGGATGACATAATGTTAATAGTAGAGGATCCAATTGAAAATATGCCAAAGGTAATAGAGAAAATAAAAGTGTTTGGAGATCTGGCTGGATTTTATGTGAACAAAAAGAAGTCAAAGATTTTATGTAAGAACATGACCAAACGTAAACAGCAAGAGCTAATGGAGATAACAGACTGTGAGGTGACTAATAAAGTAAAATATCTTGGCATAGAATTGACGGCGAAAAATATAGATTTGTTTAAAAATAACTATGAGAAATTGTGGATACAAATAGAGAGAGACTTAATAAAATGGAACAAACTGAACTTATCATGGCTGGGAAGAATTGCAGCAGTAAAAATGAATGTCTTACCACGTGTGATGTTCTTGTTGCAAACTATACCAATTATTCGAGACTCCAAACAATTTGATAAATGGCAAAGGAAAATCTCAGATTTTGTGTGGGCAGGCAAGAAACCACGGGTGAAAATGAAGGTTTTACAAGATGCTAAAGAAAGAGGAGGCTTGCAACTGCCCAACATAAGACTGTACCATGAGGCAGTATGTCTTGTATGGCTGAAAGACTGGATAACGTTAAAAAATCGCAAGTTGCTGGCCCTGGAGGGACATAAAAAAATATTTGGATGGCATGCATACATGTGGTATGACAAAGTGAAAGCGGACTCTATGTTCTTGCATCATTATATTCGGAGAAGCCTCTTCACGGTCTGGAAGAAATATAAGGTGTACATGGAAGATGGAATTCCTTCATGGGTGGTTCCGTATGAAGTAATAGATCCGAGAACTGTTGATAACGAACAGCAATGCCTAACTTACAAGGAGATTACACAAATACAATATTCAAAGCTGAGAATAAAGACAGAAGAAGAATTGTCTCCTTGTTATGGATGGTTTCAGTATAGACAGATCAGAGATCTTTACAATGTGGACTGCCTGAGAGGAGGTATAAGACTGGAAAATTCGGAGTTAGAGGAAGTGATATTACAAGAAGGCAAAGAAAGAAATATCTAAGATTTACAAATTACTTTTAAAATGGTTTATGGTGGACGAAACAGTAAAAGTCCAGATGGTGAAGTGGGCAATAAATTTTCATAAAGAAATAACAATGGAGGCATGGGAGTACTTATGGAAAAATACAGTGAAGATTTCAACTTGTACGAACATTAAAGAAAATGTGTACAAAATGATTTACAGATGGTATTTAACACCAAAGAAAATTGTGCTAGGCAATACTAATATGTCAGACAAATGCTGGAAATGTAAAAAGCATGAAGGGTCATTATATCATATGTGGTGGACATGTGAGGTAGCCAAACAGTACTGGGGTGAAATAATTGATGCAATTAATGAGATTTTACAAATACAAATAAACAAGAACCCAGAACTGTTGTTACTGAACTTGGGAATGGAGACAGTTCCAGCGCAGTATAGAACATTGTTATTTTACATGACTGTAGCGGCAAGACTTTTGTACGCGCAGAAATGGAAGACACAAGAAATACCAACTGTAGAAGATTGGATCTATAAATTGCTGTACATGGCGGAAATGGACAAATTGACAAGGAAACTTAAAGATCTTGACCTAGGACAATATATTGTTGACTGGGGGAAATTGAAATAATTTTTGGAAAAAAAATGGGATGTAAAAGGAGAACTGTGGCAGTTTGAAAATTTTTAAAAGAATAATGTTGTAATGGGAAGAGAGAAGGGATCTTACCACTTAGGGGGAATGTAACTATAATCTAAGCAAATATAATATTTAAGGGAATTTTACATTGAACATATGGGACAACGAAAATGGTTAAACAGATATATTAATGAGGTATACAGTGCGTAGTATATAGTATAAAACAATAAGGTAGCGTATCAGACATTATATTATGTGGTTGGGTTATATTGGGTTGTGTGCTGTGCTACATTGGTGGCATAGCATACAATCTAAGTTTTGTGATATATACTATATTGATAGTATATTTGATGGAATATATATTTAAAAGAAGAGAAATAGAAAATGTCTAAAGTAAGAGACACTGAGAATCTGGCTATATATTATACCATACTGTTGTGTTATATTGTTATGATATATACTATATTGATAGTATGCTTGATAGAATTTATGTAAAAAAATAAGAATGTGCTTAGAGTAAGAGATATTATGATCTAGAGGCGGTAGGAAAATATAAATGAATTAGATTTAAGCAATAAGAAGGGTTAAGGGTTGGAAAGCTGTTGGAAGTCAATAGGGAGGGGGGAGGAAAAGGGTGGGGGGATAGAGCAAGGGGAATAATGAGATTATATGTGTCAAACTTGGGGGAAAAAATCTTTTGTTTATTCGCTCACCAATAAAATTTTATTAAAAAAAAAAGGAGCAAAGATCAAGACTGGATGTGGTGGGCCACACACTTTGAAGCACCTTTTCCATTTCATCAGGCCTCACCAACTGCAAGTCATCCATATAACTAAGACCAGACTGCACTCCAATAACATCCTGAGATTGAACCAGTCCAGTTATGGCATTTAAGTTACGGTGGATAGGAGCAATTTTATCTATAAAATGCATTGCAAAGGAATCACAGTTGGGCATGTATGTTTTCTGGGTCAACATCTGTTGGGGCTTGAAATAAAAGATGCTTTCACAACCTGGAAAGCATTGATATTGTGCAAATGCTGCAAAAAAGTGAGCTTGCCTCACTATGATCACTGCCAGAGTAGGCATGATAATGTGTTCTTATCTATGCTTTCTATCTATCCGTCGGATATGTGAACTGCACTTTCTCAATGAGGAAATTAATCATCTAAACCACGCACTTCAGGCAAATGGCTACTCCAGAAATGAAATCCGAAGAGCAATCGAACCCAGGATGAATCAAACAACCAAGGAAAAACAGTCTCCTACAGGAAAAGTGTTTTTGCCATATATCAAAGGAATTACTGATCAGATGGGAAAGCTTATGAAAAAGCATAACCTTCAAGCAGTATTCAGACCCACCCGAAAAATACAACAGATGCTACGATCAGCAAAAGGCAGTAGAGACCCCCTCACCTCTGCAGGAGTATACCGTATACCCTGCAGCTGTGGACAAGTTTACATCGGGACCACAAAGCGTAGCATCCAGACAAGAATAAAAGAACATGAAAGACACTGCAGACTTGGACAACCTGAAAAATCAGCAGTGGCTGAACATGGCCTAACTCAAACAGGGCACAGTATCTTATTCCAGGACACCAAAATACTGGACAACACTTCCAACTACTTTGTCAGACTGCACAGGGAAGCCATTGAAATTCACAAGCATAAGCAAAACTTCAACAGGAAAGAAGAAACCTTAAGAATGAACAGAGCATGGTTTCCAGTTCTGAAAAACACCAGGCTAACAAAACATTCTATCCCCGACAATAGCCCTGCAGAGAAGATTAGCACATCAAGTACCAATCCATATGCAAAAGAACCTCCTCAGGATACAGTGAAGCCTCCCGCCATTAACATTCCACACCCTGGGAAACTCTTACAGGATGACTCAGCTCAACCCCACCCCTCCTGAGTAGATACAAATGACCTACATCTTTTCCACACTGTGACACTGAGAGATCTCTGTCTTTTGGTGCTACACCTCTGAAGATGCCAGCCACAGCTGCTGGCGAAACGTCAGGAACTACAATGCCAAGACCACGGCAATACAGCCCGGAAAACCCACAACAGCCATCGTTCTCCGGCCGTGAAAGCCTCCGACAATACATCGAATACAATCAAATTGTTTTGATTACAATCAAAACAATTTAACAATAAAAGCCATTAGGTGAAAGGGCCACAAAAATCAGAGTATACTTCTGTATAAAAATGGATATGTCCATGCTGATTATAAAGGGGTAGTTGTATTAGTCTGTTGCTGCAAAATAAAGCAGACACGCAATGGCACCTTAAAGACTAGCACGTTTGTTTCAAGATGAGCTTTTGTGAGTCAGTGCTTACTTCTTCAGCTTCCTTCTGCACCAAGGCCAAGTTAAATGACACCTTCACCATGGTGGCAGGTGAGGTGCTACTTCCTCTCCTCCACTCTCTGGAGCTGAGGAGATCCTAGCGATTTCAGGCTGCACGGGTCAGGCCAGACCCGATCACTCAGCTCTGCTCTGTTCCCCAGCTAGAGAGCCAGCAGTGGCTGGAGGCGCTTTCTGGCACCACCCTGGGGGCCAAACCAGCCACAGTCAGGAAGGGAGAAGTGGGATGAGGCTCCATCCCTGCTCCATCCCCAAAGGGCCCACCTGCAGTTACTGGCTGAGTGGGAGAGCGGGGCCGCCTAAGGGTTAGTATCTGTGAGCTACAGATGAAAAGCTGCGAGCAGAGGAGTCAGAATCTGTGAGCGATTGCTCACATTAGTGGTAACACTGCTTGTGGGCCATTTATCTACCCAAACATTTCATCATCTAAAGCTCTTCAATAAAGGAAGGAGCATTCTGGACTCCATGGAAAGTGAGAAGGCACTCAAGAGGCAATCCTGTCCACAGCCTGGGTCATCTCTGTAATCCACAAGTCAACCAGGGCTGCAACAGCAGCACCAACCTTTCTCACTGGAAAATCCTCAAGATACATCAGAAACCCCACTGGATCCATCAATCTCCTGGGGCAGACTACCCTTGCTGAGGTCTGTAAGTCTAAATGAGAGTGAGATTTGCGTATACATCATGTATTTTAATCTCATTTTGAAACTACTGTTAGTCTCCTAGTTTGACAAACTTTGTAAAAGAAGAGCTGTACAGAGTGAGGTCGTGAGCAGGTAAAACATAATTTGCAAAAAATTAAAAGCACTGAATTTCTTTTTTTTTCCTGAAGAGGTGTAGGTGATTTATGAAGTCATGGAGGAGTGTGGGGTAGGGATCCAAAATAAACACATTATAGGTAGGATTTTTGCAAACCTACTGCCATCTTTCTGACAAGGTCAGAGGACAAGTCCTGAATTATAACTCAGATAAGAACAGTCCCTGAGGAGCAGCTGGAGTTTGTTTTAGAGAGATATGGCAGGAATTAGATAATCAGATTCACAGGGGTCAGAAGCCTGGCTATCGGAAAGATCATCTAAGAACCACTTTCCACGGCAAAAACTGAGGTCAGGTCCTAAAACCTTGCCTCAAGGTGGGGGTAGAGATCAACAGTGAAAGGCTTCTATGATTGGTTTGACGAGTCACGACTTAAAGCCTATAGACTATCGCCCCAACATAAGAGATTGGTCACGTCACGTTTGCGCAGCGTGCGTCGGAAAACTGAAGGCGTGGCTCCCGCTGGCGAGGCGTGGAAGATATGGAAGAGTGACAGTAGTTTAGCCCAATAAAATATAAAAATAACACAGCGCTGAGATGTATCTTCATGCTATTGGTTCTACTCTTTAGGAGGTGGGACTTGGACAACATGGTTGCTATGACGGCGGAATGCCCTCCTTCCCGGCGCCGCCATCTTGTTGTTGATTCGAACCGTAGGGAGCGGGTGAGGGAAGTGTTTGAGCCGGCCTGGGGGGGTGGGGGAACTCAGCAGCAGTAGCGCCCCCCGGCCGGGCAGGGGGAAATTTACCTTGGTGAGTTAAGGTTCCGTCATGGAAGAGGGGCGTTGTGAGGCTCTGGGGCCGGGTCGAGGCTTCTCTGTTTTTTGGGGCTTGTGTCCTGCGACGCGGGATGTGGGGAACAGGAGACGTGAAGTGAATGAACGTCAGGACCGGACCGGATGGGGAGGGAGGCAAGTAAAGCAGGTTGGTCAGGGACTAGGTTGAGAGGAAGCGGGGGAGGAATTTAAGCTGCCTGGTGGGCGGGGTTGGAAGTCTTTCTTGGGGACAGAAGGGCGGCTTCTAATACAGGTACCTTGCAGAATATCAGGGCGGTTATCCTGTTAAACATCCCGAGATCTTCTCAACGGGCTTCTGAGCTGTCACCTGGCGTGCCCTGTGGCCCCTTTCCCACCCTTCCAGTTGCGGCAGGCGACCAGGCTGCTTTTTGTTTTCGTTGCTGCTTTTTCGTTCAGATGTCTGTTTTGGACGTGGTTTATGCTGAATGCTGGGTGCTGACATCATTAGACCAAGGGTGGCATCCTTTAAGGAAGGAGGGCTTAATTAAAGGAAAGCGAATGTGAGTTGTGCACGAGAAATGGATAGGGTGGATTCACAGTGTGCTGTCGTTGTCCTCTCTTCGCCGTCTGATGAAAGCCTTGATGATGGGTCAGTGATGACAGACTCATAAGAAAGGAGTGTATCCCCACTGGGAAACGGTCTCGGCTTTCAACAGGAAGCTCCTACTCTATCACTCCATTCTTAACTAACCTCATTGACTCAAATCCAGAGAATTGTGGGATTAGCAGAAATATTGATTTGACAAATTAGTTAATTAAGTGTGGTTTATATATGGCTGCCCGTAGTAAGTTTGGTTGTGCTGGAACTGGACTAGTGATAATTTTGCCTTTGAATATGGAAACTGCTTATTTTCCTACCCTTGAAAACTACTCTGGTATGTTGGTATTTTTTCAGCTACTGGAACATCTGTTTTCTGTTTTCCCACTGAATACAAGGTTCCATTCACAATGCTTGTGCAAAGGAGCTTAATTATGTAATGTTGAGGGTTTCTTATGAAAAATATTTTTGAGTGGCTGGTCCAGACCTCCTGTATAATTTACAAGGTTTTGTACAATAGGTAAGTCAGTTTGCCTGAAATCAGCTGATATATCTTGTTATATAAGCAAAACGCCCATAGCAAAATCTATTTATAATAAGATGTATATGTTACATTTGCAGATATCCATGCAAATCAGTAAATAATTCTGTTGGCAATCTGTGTCCATGATGGGCCTATTTTGTAAGAGGGTGTAGATTAATTAATAAAAACATCAGTGTTGCTATGAAGATGACTACATAGTGTGATAATTGTAACCTCAGTACTACTGGCATTAACTGCAATAATCACATGTGTATTACACTTTTAAATATGGCTGTTGAGTTCATATGCCCATAATTGTCCTATCAACTAAGTTTAAAAATAATTGTCAACTGGCTACTCATGGACTTTTAACAGTTAGCAGTGGGAATGTTTTTAATCAGTTTGGTTCTGATGTGAAAACTACAGTTCTCTTTATTAGATTTTATTAGATTTAAATTAGCCTTTGTAACCTGAAGACTATTGAGCATTTTGTGAGGGTTACCTTGATGACTGTCTGGAAGCTTCAGCAAGTTGGGCCTTCATTCTGATGCATCTTAATTGTATTTTCCTGAAAAAATTAATATTCACTGCTTAATCTGCTAATAAACTTTCCAAGATTCCGTGATGTAGTGGGCTATAAACTGTTTTTGTGATGTGGTTCAGATGAATATCTCTATTTTATGAAGTTGCAGCATACTTTAAAATGTTGGAGATGCTCACTTAATAAATGTTGGTGCTTTTGCTTTCATTTTCTATATATTCCTGAAAGGGGCTGAGGCAATGCAAGACTGGTGTGGTTTGATTAGCCGCAGCAGTAATCCCATCTTAATCTCTGTTTAAGTGAAGGAAGTGTTATCATGTTTGCATCAAGAGTAAATATTTAGGGTGTATGATGCTCTCTTTGATTGATTTTAGTTTTGGATCTCCTTCCTGCATCCAGTTGGCTAAGGGAGAACAGTCTTATTTGAAGAACTGCTTCTTAGACAAACATGGGATTATGTCTGTACATTTAGGGTGTGTGTTGGCTCTCTTAGTTTCACCTAAATAATCTGGAATATTTACAGCTATTAAATGTTCCTGAAAAGAAATAAACTATCTTCAGTGAAAGTAAGAGGTTGCAGTGCCCTGCAAATTAGAGTTTTATTTTCAAGATGATCTCTCTACAGAAATGTTATGTCATTCTCCAAAGAAGGGTTGAAGCAGAATTTAACCTTGGAGAATTGTTTGCATTGTGGGGGTTTAATAAGGATTATTATAATGATGCAGATTAAAGTCTCATGTGTATTTGCACACTCAATAAGGACTGTGGAGCTTTTTTTTCCTTGTCAGAAAAGAGTTTTTGTGTCTTCTCCCTTTCAGTTCTTCACTGCCATTACTTTAGTACTAAACCATTCAAATGCATTATGTAACTAAAATGCTTGTATAAAAAGTGAATAATGTTCACAGAGGCCTGTGTGATCTCTTTGAGTTTCACATTTATGTGGAAAGAAACTGCAGCAGAACCACCATCACCCCTTATTTTCTGTGAAATACTATGGCAAGTTGCTGGCATGGCGCTTTGGCAAAACATGTTTCTGCACACTTACTTTGCTGTATATCGACAGGAAGGGTATTATGTCATTCTTTTCTGTTTATATTATGCGACTGCCATAAGAACAAATTCTGCTCCTGCTTTCAGTACTTTAAAATAAAGACCCATGAATATTCTTGGTTCTTAGCCAATTCAAGATTGGTGAGAGAGAGCAGGGTAGGGGGAGCACAGAACACTGAAATTCCAGTGACTGGACCTGATATATAAATCTTGAGTTAAGTCCCTGGAATCTGAGTACTGTTTCCTAAAAAAGAAATGAAGGCTCAGATCTAGCTAATGCTAGACCAGTTTTAATTTTCTGAATGCATCCTTGATATGACTGGAGTGGTGACCTATGTTTCTTCTCCTTATATTGCTATCATTAGTAATGCAGATGGAAGGTAA
The DNA here is from genome assembly GCF_028583425.1 of Eublepharis macularius. Taxonomy (NCBI): domain Eukaryota; kingdom Metazoa; phylum Chordata; class Lepidosauria; order Squamata; family Eublepharidae; genus Eublepharis; species Eublepharis macularius. Next base: position 94,318,278 of record NC_072793.1, on the reverse strand, counting down.
AGATGTATTACATCATCTTTTCTAATAAGGTGATACCTACTAGGTACAAATTTATTTACTTGTGTATGTTATTTATAGTCCACATTTCTCACTGAGGCTCAAGGCAGATCACATAGTGTAAGTCAATATGATCCACGGCTGAGACATTTAATAAACAGTACAATAGGTTATGGATTGCAGAAATTTGAAAACAAGAAGAAATCCAAATACAAAGTTGAAACAATGCTGACACAAGGAATAAGCAATTTGACATGACATATTAAACAATATGGAAACTGCACATTAAATCATACCTACAACAGCAGAGAATACATAGTAGTATAGTTTGCAGTCCCTATCCCTTTACCAGAGCTCTCTGAAACATTTACTTATAGCACAGCTCTGTTACCTTTATAAATAAGCTCTTCTAAGTAATTCAGTTTTGCATAGTTTGCAGAAAGACAGGAGAGTGGGAGCTTTCCTTACTTCTTCAGGCAGACCATTCTGTAAAGCGGGGTGGGACAACAGAGAATGCGTGTGTATGGGCAGTTGTTGATTTTGTCCCATTTGTTGGGTGGCATTGCAGAAGGTCCTGTTCAGATGAGCGAAGCTGCCACAGCAAAGCATAGGGAGAGAGGCAGTCCTGTAGATACAAGGGACTAAGGGCATGAAAGGCTTTCTATGTGTGATAGCTTATTGTTGTTGTTGTTGTTACTCCTTTTGGAGGGAAAGGAGACTGTTATACAATGATATGGCATTGTATCTTAAGCTTGGAAATTACAACAGGATCTTGGCTTGATTTCTAAATTATGTAGTTCTCTTGTATAGTTGCTGATAAAATTGTACAGTACTTCTAAGCAGTGCTTCTGATTATAGTTAGTGATCTGGTAGTAATCTTAATAATGCTTTAACTTTACAAGTAGTTAGAGCGCCAGGCACCTCACTGATGGTGCTATAGGCAAGCTGAAATGCATTCTTCAAATGGGGAAGAGCACCACTGAGGCAACCACATGTGCTTTTCTATCCTTAAAGAGTCAGGGCCTCTCCCCCTCCCACTGCTGTCCCAAATCTCCCCTGAAGGAGCACCATTTTGGGGGGCATTTGGAGCTGCAGCTGAAGGTGGGAGTTGAGAAAGTTGTGCTTCATGTGCAGAAATCCACAGAAATGCTCTTATGAATCCAAGCCTTGCTGTTACTAAGAAAAAAACTAAATTTGGTACTTTCTGTACTCCCTAGCATTCTGATTCAGGTTGTTTAATTTGGTGAAGTTCTGCAGGTTATCACACACACAGGGAGACATTTTGTACCAACAGGCTACAATGTAATTAATCAAACTGTAGATTATCTATCTCCAGAGGTTCACCATTTGGGCTAGGCATTTGGAAACTATTGTTTCCATTAGTTACTAGTACTTGGTTCTCTTTACTGCTTCTCAGAGACTAAGTAAGCAGGTCCCTTTCGCACATGCTGTCCAGTGGTGTAGAAACTGTTCTGTCCCAAACCATTATATTGGTTTTCCATCCCTGCACAAAACATTTTGAAGGCAATACTGTCTATCAATGGCTGTACTTTATAAGTGTATATTGGAAGCTTTTCCTCCTGACCATCAGAATTAAATTTTTGGCTTGTTCTGATGACCATATTTTTAACCACCTAAATTTGTGTTGACTCCTATAAGGTTCTTTGTCTCTCAACTTGTTCCAGAGATTTTTTTCTAGATTTTATTGCATCTTTTGTTAGTAAGAATTTGGAAAAATAGTTTAATGCCTATTACTTTTTTCTTTTTCTTTTTTGGATCTACCACTGGCTTTAAATAAAAAAGAATTTTTCCAAGGCTCCAGTGGATAGTATTGGAACACCTGATGCTGCTTCACTTTTGAAGACATGGGTATGGGCTAGATCGGTAATCTGGAGGCAGGGTACAGGAAGCCTCTGGTAAAGAGCAGAATCATCTCTTCTCCCAAAAGCAACCTTAGTTATTGAGTACTATCCACAGAGCAGTAAAACAGAGGTGGCCAACACAGTACGAGTTCCTGGACACTTCAGGTTCCAGCGTATAGTACACTGCATACTGTGAGGCATGGATTATTGCATGCACACACATACACAGATATGTTTTCCCATACAGCATAGGGAGGGAAAAGTAAGAATACCTTCCTTCCCACTCTCAGGCTCAGGGCTAGATACTCACCTTCCTGCTTGTTTTAGCCTTATGCTGCAGCAGCACTGCTGTAGTGCAATTGTGCTCAAATGCTGGTGAGTTTGGGACTGGAGAGTAGGAAGTTATATGCTTATCTGCAGATAATAGCATGAACATATGGGGGGGGGGGTTCAGTTGTTTCTGTTTCTCCTGTCTCCCTCCTCCCCCGGCAGTTCTTTGCAGGATCTCAGATTGTTCCCTCTAATAACAAATTTGCTTCTCTATAGGACAGTGAAGCAGGGCCACCCCCAGGGGTTATACTGAAAGGACTCCCAGGTATGTAGAAAATACTACTTTGTAAATTATAAAATAAAAAGAGAAAAAGGAGTACAATACAGAAAAGTACAGATATGGGGCTAGAATGGATGTTTCTATAAACCTGGAAGATCCCTTGGGTTTGCAAAGAAATACCAACATGCTTTCTGCTTCAATCCCTGCCCTCTCCCAGTCAAATGATTGGTAGGATGTTAGAGAGGAAAGCACATCCAGCACACTTTTTGCTCCAAGTTTCCCACTCCAGAGCTACCAGTGGCCAACTAGTGGTCTGGCCAGGGTTGGTTCAAGGTTTGGGGGGCCCTGGGCAGAGAATGCTCAGGGCCTCCCTATGCCCACCACTAGGCTCCCATTCTCGCCCTCCCATCCTCATGCCCCCAGCTGCATGATATGTCCTTCATAGAATCATAGAGTTGGAAGAGGTGTTACAGACCATCTAGTTCAACCACCTGGCCAATGTAGAAACAGCCTAAAATATCCCTGAGAAGTATTTGTCCAGCTGTTCCTTTAAGACTGCCAATGAGAAGGAACCCACCACATCCCTAAGCAGCTGATACCACTGCTGAATTACTCTTAACCTGAAGAATTTCCAGCTGGTACCTTCCCTCCTGTAATTAAACTTATCCTTTCGAGTCCTATCCTCTGGAACAGTTCCCCCCTCCCCTAAGTGACAGACTTTTAAATACTTAAAGAGAGCAGTCATGTCTTCTCTCAACCTCCTTGTCTTCAAACTGAGCATGCCCAAGTCCCTCAGTCTTTCTTCATAGGGCTTGGTCTCCAAGCCCTTGATCATCCTTGTTGCTCTCCTCTGCACCTGTTTTAATTTGTCCACATCCTTTTTGAAGCTAGGTCTCCAGATGCGGCCTGACCAACACAGTATATAGTAGGACAGTGACATCCTGTGATTTGGATGTTATGCCTTTGTTGAAACACCCCAATATTGCATTCACCTTTTTTGTTGCTGCATCATACTGACTGTTCTTATTTAGCTTCCGATCCATCATATCCCAAGATCTTGTTTACACATGCTGCTACCCAGAAGTGTACCCCTCATCCAGTATGCAAGCTTTCAGTTTTTGTTGCCCAGGTGCAGAACCTGGCACTTATCCATGTTAAAGGAAGTCAGAAGAGCCCCCACTCTCCTGGCTTTCCGTAAACAATGCAAAACCAAACTATTCAAAAAGGTTTTTTACTCAAATGCGAGGGCTGCATTGTAGGGATGGGGTCTCAGGTGCTTCACTAACAAGTTGGGGATCATAGACTTCATCACCATTTTTGCCTCATATATTATCTGCTGCTTTAAATATGTACTCCTATAGACAACCATCGCTCTATGCTGTCTAATGTTAGTCCTAGAACTGATTATGCTTTGCTTCAGTATCTCTACGATGTCTTGGATCCTTGCTAATGCTATGTTTTTAAACTTGTATATGTTTAACTTATGGTATTGTATTGAAATGTACTTACTTGATACTGATTGTATTAACCTCATACTGTGTAATCCGCCTTGAGTCTCAGTGAGAAAGGCGGACGATAAATGACATAAATAAAAAATAAAAATTAATTAATTAATTAAATTGCATCTTATTCAAATCTGCCCACTTTTCCAGTGTGTTCAGATCTTGTTGAATTCTATTCCTATCTTCAAGGATGTTCCTCCCAGTTTGGTGTCATCGGCAAATTTAATTAATAATCCCTTCACACCGTCATCCAGATCATTTATAAAAATATTGAAAAGCATTGGACCCAGAACTAAGCCTTGTGACATTCCACTGAACACCTCCCTCCAATTAGACATGATACCATTAACTACTCTTTGGGTGTGTTATCCAGCCAGTTCCTTATCCATCTAACTTACCTAGATCCAGTTTACAGTCCTCCAATTTACCCATCAGAAAAGCATAAGGAAACTTGTCAAAAGCTTTACTGAAATCCAGATAATCTACGTCGACAGCATTCCCGTGATCTAGTAAGTGTGTCACTTGGTCATGGAAGGAGATGAGATTGGTCTGGCAGGACCTGTTGGGGACAAATCCATACTGAGCCTCCCACCCTGTCACTATGTTATCTGTCAGATGCTTGCAGATTGATGCCTTTAATACTCCTTTGCTCACTTAGAAGCTCTCCCACCACTTGCAGTCACACCTGCCCTCACTGCCTGCATGCCTGTTCCCTGATGGTGCTGAGTTATGGGTGCAGCTAGGAGAGCCACTGCTATGGCCATCAGGAATGCTGATGCTCTGTACTCCACACACATGCCCTTCTCCAGCAGCACTAAGCAGCATTTGGTGCTGGGGGCAGAGGTGGCAAAGCACTGACAAACAGACAGTGGATGAGTGTGAGTGCAGGTTTCAGAGGAGATGTGTGAGTAAGGAGTCAGCAGCATATGGTTCCCCAGAAGCCACAGGCTCTGGCAGCTGTCACAGCTTGATATGGAGTGATGTCGGCCTGAACTGGCTTTGGAACAGAAAGAGCATCTGGCACATTTTCTGCCCCAAGCCCAGAGGCCCCTGATTGGCTACTGAGGTGGTGGTGGCAGAGTGTTCTTGGCTGCAGCTTATCACTGCGGAAGCCTTAGGAAACAGCAGGGGAGGGTCGGTGGGATGGCTTTTCCCCTGCAAGTCCTCTTGAGTCCCTCACTTGTTCTCTCTAATATGGAATTCTATAGTTGATTGCCAGTAATAGAGAAGTGAAATGGTGCCAACCTACATATGTGAGAGGGTTTTTTGCATACATGGATGGACTCAAAAGGTATGTAGAAAAATAAGTTTGTAAAACCAATGAGGCATATGTTACTGAGCCTTAATCCTTCCTTGTGTGCTTCTCCTCCCAACCCCTGATTAAATGTGCCGTGAACTGACCTCATGAACTGGAAAGGCATTCTGTAAGACAGGTAAACGTTGTCAAATAGGGTTGCTTTCTTAGGTTGAGTGCTGTTTCCCAACAAGAAAGATTTCACTATTATGTGTGTGTGTGTGGCTGTAAATTGGCTCAGCGTAAATGCATAAGAAGCTTCAGGGGAAAAATATGTCAAAATGACTGTTATGCAAATAAGTCTCATGAAATCAACCTTAATTCTTTTTTGTCCTTTCCCACAATTTTTTTCAGGCCATTTTGCTTCTCATTTGCTTTTCACTCCTGATAGTTGTAGATTGGCTTGTATAGAAAATGTAGTTTCTGGTGTTACTTACAAATGGTTTAATCCTATTTTGTAGGCAAGATCACGGTTTGTTGTTTGCCACAACTCAGGCTTTACAACTAATTATGGTTTGTCCCTAACAGTGTACAAAGATGGGAAAGGGGGGAGAAACTCTTGAGCTTGTCTCCTTTCATATGTAACCACAGAAGAAACCTGAATAGTATTCTTAGCTCTTGTATTACAGAATGACCATCAGCATAAAAGAATATTAATGCTTTGGGTATTTTTTACATTAGTTTTTGTGTTTGTAGGTTTTTTGTTGAACGGTGATCTTCTTTGTCTCATTGTACTAAGCTGTTACTGCAGTAAGCATACTCATTTCATAAATTTTAATACACTTAAATGAAATCAAATAGTAGTACACTTTGCAGCAAGACTTGCATCCTGCTACCTCATTGATAAATTGGATGTAGATTATTTTCAAGAGAGCGCTTTTAGGATTGTAGCTGTGCAACCTCTTAATAGGAACATAAAAGCATCTGTGCTGGATTAGACCAGTATTCCCTCTAGCCAAGTGTCCCGTTTCTTATAGTGGCTGATTGGATGCCTCTGGAAAGCTTACAAGTGTGCTGCATAAATTGAAGTCTCCCCCTTATTGTTGGCCCCCAGTACTGAGAGTTACTTCCTCTGAACATAAAGGTTCCATTTCATCATCACTGACATTAATAGCCATCGATGGACCTGTCCTGCTTTTTGCCCTGTGCATGTTGATTTAGAAGTAACTTGCTCCCTTGTAGGGGTGTATAGAATTACACATTTATTTTGTTGGGAGAAAAATAACTCAATAGCTTAGTAGTGCTATTGTTATTAAACCACAATTTTTGGTAGGTAGACAAAGAGGCAGTCATTGGAGTATTTCTTTTAGGTTGAACAGTCTGTCTTATTTCCATGCCACAGTAAGAAGAAAATTAGGATCCAAAATCTATATGGTTACTGACTTTTTGCAACCAGTACATATATGTATATGTGCATGCTCATGCATGACTATAATTTTTAGGTAGTAAGAGAGTAGACTAGAAATACAATCTTTATTTATTATACAATCTTTATGAGTGCAACAAAATTAATAGTCCTTCTTTAGATTATTGGAATGGAGTTAATTCACAAATTCAGATCAAAGGACCCTCCCCCCAGTTGAATAGGGACATAGAATTCTTATCTTGCTACAGACACTAATTTTATGCATTTCTTCCCCTGCTATAATCAAGCCGATTACATTTTTCCTTGTACCTTTACATCCTGGCCCCCTTGTTTGCATCATCCCTCCCACCTTCTGATTGGGATATAAAGGCTCAGAGATCTCCATTCCTACTTGTATCTGATGAAGGGAGCTTGATTCTTGAAAACTTATACCCTGGAAAATCTTGTTGATGCTACTTGTCACAAATCTTGCTCTTCTGCTACAGACCAACACTGCTACTCACATGAAACTAGTTTTTCTTTGAAACCAGTATAATAGCAAAAAAGCTAGTACTGAAATTTTCTTTAGGATGGAGGAAGAAAAACGTTTCCATTCTCAAATTTTATTGAGCTTGGTATTTAAACTTCTGATAATGGTGGTTGTCAGGTGTATAAACAGGATATCTGCTTTGTGAGCTGAACACGTACTTGCTATGTAAGGCTTCAGCAATAGGGGTGTGCGATTTGGGTTTCTGATTCGTGTAAAATACCCGAATCGGACCTGATTCGCAAAGATTTGGGATTTCTGAATCCAGTTCAGAAACCCCGAATCAAAGCTTCCCGAAGCAATTCGTATTGATTCGGGAAGCTGTCAAGGGGTTTAAATGCCCCTTCCCATGCTGCTGCAAAGCAGCAGAGAAAGGGGCTTTTAAACCTCAAGACCAGCTGTTTGGTGGGGAAATGCCCACCAAGCAGCTGATCCAAGCCAGCTGGGGTATAAATTCCCCTTTCCTGCGGAGTGGCGGGGAATTTAACCCCCCCTTTGGATCAGCTGCCTGGCTAGGTAGCTGATCGAAGCGGGGGATGCCCTTTTTCCTGCTGTGAAGCAGCGGGGAAAGGAGCATTGCCCCTTGGATCAGCGGCTTGCCAAGCCATTGATGGAAACTGGCCAGGGCTTGCAATGCCCCTTTCTGTGCCTCTGCGCAATGGCACGGGGGCAGCGGCTTGGTGGGGAAATTCCCACCAAACCACTGATCGAATGGGGGAGGGAAATGCCCTTTCCCTGTCACTGTGAAGTGGTGAGCAAAGGAGCATCCCTCCCCTTGGGTCAGCTGTCTGGCCAGGCAGATGATCCGGGGGGGGGGGGGAGAAATGTCCTTTCCCCGCCACTTCGCAGTGACTGAGAAAGGCCATTTAAATGTTCCTTTCCCTTTTGATGCGAAGCGACAGGCAAAGGGCATTCCCCCCTTGGATCAGCGGCTTGCCAAGTCGCGAATGGAACCAAGAATAAACAAGAGGGCTCCTCTGAGTCAGAAACAACCAATATCAAAGGAAAAAACCTCAGAGGTCAAAAGGAATAAATTAAATTATGAATTTTTAATTTTTTTTTAATTCAAAGTGCTAAAGTGTCAACATGCAATTTCTAATAAATATTACACATAAGTATCAATAGATCATCCAATAAATGTCCAAATATACAATTATATACAAATACAGTCAGGAGGTCAACTGGAATGTTCCATCCTATGATAATAGGATAATACAAGTCTTCCAGAGATGTACTACTTGTTGTAATTCTATTTGCTTGTTCCTTTATAGGTGTTAATACGGAGTTTTCTTCAAAGGACAATGCAGTCCAATGGTTATAGTTGATGGCCAAGCATGAGCCCAAGAGCCTGACGGGTACTGCCAGCTTGTTGTTCTGTTTCGGCAGATTCTTTATCAACGGCTCTTAATTATACATATTGTAATTAAATTGTGGTAAAATAAATTTCATTAATGTTATTATAAATAACAATATAATATATAAACCTTTACAATATATAAATATATAAAATAAAGCTAGACGCTTTATTTTATATATCTATATATTATGAAAGCTTTCCCCCTCACTTCGGTATGCTCCGAATCTTTATGGAGCATACCGAAGCGATTTAAATACCTAAATCCAAAGTGGCTTGCTGCTTAGAGTTTCGGGTGCTTACAAAGCTTTTTCCCACTTCGGGGAAACCCTAATTTTTTTCTGGTGCACACCCCTATTCAGCAAGAGACTGGGTTTGGTCAATAGGGTAATGATCTTATGGGCAATCCAGTCCTGTGATGCTGTAAAAGCTGATGAGAGGTAAACAGACTTGTGCCTCAGTAGCGGCATTCTATTATTGGCATATGAAGAAGAGCCCTACAGCTTTGCCCCCCCTCCCAAATCCTTAAAAGTTCCTAGCTGTGGGGATTTTGACAACACCAGGAAAATGGGGCTTCATCCGCTGTTCTTAACATGCAGTGCAAACTGCTTTTAACTGTTCTGCATCTTCATGCATCCACCTAATCTCGAAACAGTGCCCATTGGATAGCAATGCTGAACCACACAGAAGCTTTAGAAATAATGGTTTCTGTTACCTCTGTGCAGGAGGTAGAATGCTGGGCTAGGCACAGCTGTACTGCGGGGCATAGGATCAGATGGTTATCTTGCTAAGTATATACTTACCTTGCTGTCTTAGGGCTCAAGGCTTGTTAATAATGTCTTCATTCTGACTTCTCAATCTTGACTAAATGTGCAACAAGGAACAGGCCTGTTCCTTGTTGCACACCTTATAGCTTTGCTTTTTGGTTGGACTTGTCACTTGGATGATCCTAGTTCCCAAAGCCTGAACTGTGTGAATAACCTGCCTATATGTTATCCAATAGATATATTGCATTGGTTTGGTAGACAGATTGATACAATTAGAACTTTCAGTAGTAGTGTTTATTTGGATTTAAGAGGGCATTGTTGGGCTGTGGGAAAGATGCCTTTTGAATCCATTCAGGATTTTGCTTTATTTTCAGTATCTGTTAGCCTGATCTGAGAGTAAATGAACTCCCAGTGTTTTACATGTAAAACATAGGAGGTTCATTTTTGCATTAAATATATATTTTTTTTGCCTGAGAGGATTGATGGGGCTGGTTATAATACAGATAATAATGTGCCTGTAGAAAACGTTAATAACGGGCCCTGCCTGCAAGCTCACAATTTACAAAATGGACAAATAAAGGGAGGAAGATACAAGAGGTAAGGAGTTGCAAGAGAGAGCATCTGTAATAGATAGTCCTAGGATGTAATGGGAATATGGATTAGAGCACATTATACCTTAGTGATACACATATGTTCTAGTGAACTTTGTATGAACTTTAATGTAGTTTTCTCAACAGGTTGTATAACAAAACAGATGTTCTTTTCATCTTTGAAAGCCAATTAAAAATAGTGGACAGGCAGCCCAATCCTAACGCCCCAGGCAGCGCCGTCGCTCGAGCGCTGGTGTAAATGGGGCGGCGCTGCACGGCACCCTGTGGACTTTTGCAGGATAGTCCCGCTGGCACCCAAGCGTGGTAAGGCGAGATGCAGTGGGCCAATGGGGAGGGCCAGACTGGTGGCTGCAGCTCAGTGCGCCTGCAAATACCTGCTGCCGCTCCCACCACCAAAAGAAAAAGATTCCTCTCCCTGAAAAGTAGGGCCAGATCGTAGGGAGCTGATCTCTATTGCCTGGAGATCAGTTGTAATTCTGGGAGATCTCCAGCTACCACCTGGAGACTGGCAACTCTTAAGTAGTCCCAAGGTTCTGGAGAAGCAGGTGGGGGGAGGCAGGGCCGTCAATGAGTGACAGGAACGCCCATTGGGAACCACGTAGGAGGCCGGGAGGCCGTTTGGAAATGAGGGGAATGAAAAGCGCGCTTAGACTTGCTGCTGCGCAACTTGAACACATCACTGCATCTCTACAAAGCGAGAATGGGGGCTGGACCTTGACAGGCATGTCCCAATACTGGGGAGATGCCCCCCCCCCGAGTGAACTGACAGACCGTTCCCATGCCAAGTCCATCCCTGCTCCTGCAAACACATCCCCCACCCCCTGGCAGCAGCTTTCCACCTGCAGCGACCATCTTCCTGGCTTATCAGATGCCAGAAGCTCAGCCTATCAGAGAATGAAAGTCCTCAGTACTTCTCCTCCCCCCGCCCCCGCAGACATTCATGGGCCACAGTTCAATTCCCACCCCACATTGAGGGGAAGAAGGGGGCAGGGATTCTGGACGGGGTGCCCCTTGATACTTGTGGGCATGTGTGAGTGGGCATGTGTGACAGGCATGTGTGACAGGGTGTTGAGTGAGGGGCTAATGACAATGTCAGTCAGGCATGCAAACACAGAAGTTCGTTGTTTTTCAACACGTTTTATTAAACTGGAAAAAGTGCCCCTGTCCCTTGGTAGCCAACGCATTTTGAGCAGCCCTCATTCTGCGCTCCCAGGGGTGGGGTGGAGATGCTGACTGCTTTGAGATATCGCTTCCTGGGCTGGATTTGAATTACACTTGCAGAGGATTGGGGGGTGCGGGCTGAAGCAGACATGCTTGGTTGTCTCCTGGACAGTTGTGCCGTGCCTGCAAGGGAAAGATACACATGTGCAGCAAGTAACTCAGCCGAGCCAAAGCCCACACTCCAACATCTGAGAAAATGCACATAGTAGAGAGCAGTAGCGGCAGCTGCACAGGTGCAGCTGGCGACCAGCTGATGCAAGACCCTCTGGTGAGGAAGCACTCTGCCTTGGGGTGATTTTCTCTTTAAGGGAGAAAGTGAGCAGGTAGTTACAAACACCTGGTCGAGAGTAGTTTTCTGGGCATCTGCCTCTGGGGCAGGCAGGGGCTGCCACCACCATCCTCTCCCCCGCCAAGGCTAGCCAAGGCAAGTTCAGGTGATGGGGCAGCCAGCACAAATCAGCGAGCTGGGTTAGCAAGTGCCCCATCTCCCTCTTAACTGTAAGTGCTTCATCGCTCCTTGTTGAGATGGAACTTCAGAGTCGGATAACCTGCAAGGAAACTTCAGTGGTTATTGTTAGCCAGACAGTCTGGACTTTGCCCTTCTTCCCTTGAGCGAGTGCAAAGTTCTCCCACTTCTCTCGCAAGGTCCCCAAAGTGCACTCAGTGCCTGCCACTGTGGGTACCCTCTCTCCCGCCTCGTGTTCAAAGTACCCACAGCAGAAAGCAAATGGGCAGAGCTTTCAGCCACGTGTTAACTTACCTGAGGTCATGGGCAGCACGGCCAGATGCTTTGTAGGGTGCATCTGCAGGTGATTGGGTGCAAGGAGGGGGGCTCGTCCACGCCAGAAGTGCATGCGGATTGGCCCTGTGATAGTTCCCATCCTATGCTTCTTCAGGCCGTGGAGGTGGAGCTGGGTGCTCAGAGAGGAGGCTGAGTTTTCCCTGTTCAGTGGGCGTCTATGGGCTACGCCTTGTTTTTATGTGGCATAGCTCTTTTGCACTGCTGTGGGCGTTCCCGCTTCTGGAAGGGCTTAGGGAGCAAACTAACTCCAGCCCCGCCCTCCGCCCTGCCCCCTCCTATGCCGGTGCGGGGCCCTGTGCCACTTCTCCACCTCCGCCTGCCCGCCTCTCGCTCCCGCTGGCAGTGGCCCGCCAGCGTTAGCATGCCTCATGCTGCCGCCGGCAGAAAAGCATTTATGCCTGCGCAGGAGTTAGTTCCGCTGGCGCTAGCCTTAATTTGGTCCCTATTCACTTTCCCCATCCCCCTTAGGATTGAGCTGCAAAGCTGATAAATGGTTCTCTAGTGTGTTAGAATGGACTGATGATCATCTACCCACTTAAATTTTCTTGTCATCTTAAATAATTTATATAGCTTATCCTGCAACTGGACATAGTATCACTTTTTGGCTAGGTAGAATGCCACATGATTGAAATCTTAATAACCCTTTGTATTTTGATACCTTGCTTTATCAAAAAGATTAGAATTTATTTCAATAAAAAATAAACATAAAACTAATGAGGTCTCTGTATGTCTTGGTTGGGAGACTAAAGCATAGGAGAGTAAAGCATAGGATGGGAACTATCACAGGGCCAATCCGCATGCGCTTCCGGTGTGGACGAGCCCCCCTCCTCGCACCCTCGCACTCATATCAATTATTTGTACTAATTGACAGGCTCTCCAAAAGAGAGATCTGTACTTAGGTCTCAAAATTAGGCCTTGCTCAGAGTTAAGTGTACAATGTGTCTGTCTTGTGAATGTCTGCCTCTGGAATTTGTCAGTTTTATTATAATATGTTAGGATGTGTAACCCATGGGAACTTGAGAGGAAATGTACCCTTCCTTTCAGAAATGGAGAAGACTTTGGACAGCTATATTCATTTTTGTTCATAGAGTTTTGTTTGGTTAATTGCCTTGAGCATTGAGCATACTAATGGAAAATAGGATATAAAATAGTCAACAACTATTTTTCCTTGATCTGACATTCTTTCTTTTACCTGTATAGAAATTTACTCACTCTATCTCCTCCTTGTCTTTGGCCTTGAATAGTGTTTCTTTATTATCACCTATTTTCAGTTATATCTAGCAGGGAGGAGGAATGGGCTTTGTCAGCAGTAATCAATTATTTGTTGACAGCCTTATGATCCACTAAAGTAGAATTTGATCTCTGATTCATAAATACTCCTAAACTGTTTCTGCAGTAGTTCAGGCTAACATACATTGATAGAGGTACCCAACCTGCAGTTGAAAATTACAATATGTGCTTTTCAGGTTCTTTTATTAAGGGTGAGTGTGAGATTTAGGCTTGCTAAATGGCAGAGTGCTGTGGCTTTGACCAGTTGGTTTGTTGGTTAAATAGGATGGTGCTGCGGAAAGCCACACATTCTAAATAATGTCTGGCTTTACAATCTTGAAATGATTTGGAAGATGCGGCTGTGATGTGATTCAGGCAGAACAGCATTGTGATGATTCACTGGAGAGAACTAATTGTGCCTGAATAAATTAAATTCTAAAATATCTATTTCTCCATTGAAACTATAACCTTTTTTTTTAGAATCCTGAATTTGTTAATGAGATTGGACAGATACAAGGTTGCTGCAGGGAGTAATTTGTACACATATTTTACATCATCTTACCACAATGGCTCTAGATTAAGAACTAAAGAGAGATGGTATGTTAAGATTTTGGTATATTTATTGATGAGGTATCTAAAGGATGCTTTTACAGACAAATTGAAAGCCTTGTTTCCACTCAAATCTCAATTATGAATATATTATTTAAAAGGTTACTTAATACTGACATCATAAACATGTTTGAGTGTTTGAAACTTAAGTTGCTGCATTTTAAACACCAGAAAATGTGATCCAGACTCTCCTGTTTACAGAGGAATTGACGTGCTACCTCTTGCAAAGCAGCACGAGCCATTTGGTGTATGGATGTGTTAATGTCATGTGGGGTACTTATTTTTTTATTTATGTCATTTATAGTCTGCCTTTCTCACTGAGACTCAAGGCGGATTGCACAGTGTGAGATTAGTACAGTCAATATCAAGAACAATTTCCATAAACAATGCCATAGGGTAAATAGATACAAGTGTACAAACACATAGTATTAGCAAGAATCCAGTACACCATAGTGGTGAAGTCTATGGTTCGTAACTCATTAGTGGATCATCTGAGATCCCCTCCCAACAATACAGCCCTCCTATCTGAGTAAAAAGCCTTTTTGAATAATTTGGTTCCAAAAGGCTGCATAGTAGTGATCCACACTATGCACCCAATCAGAGAGCTACATCATGCAAAGAGTGAGGAGTTGAGTGGGATTACAGCAGCCCACATAGACCAGCCCACATATGCAGCACATTTCATTGCTGTATAATGATATTTTCACAAGGTGCTGCTTTAGCTATAAATTATTGGTATTTTCTGACATAAGCCCTCCCTGAACTCAGACTTGCAGTGGCTTTAAACTGCTATGTAATTAGGTACTTTTTTGATCCCATGTAAGGCTTTGCAAGAACCCAAAACCCATTTCTGCACTACAGATGTGTTTAGGGTAGTGCAACATTTCAAACTACATATTAAATTGTTAAGAACCGTATCTATTAAATATGGTTCATAATCTGTTAATTCAGGTCTGAAAAACAAGTTGAACGCTATTTATATGAAATAAATGTTCATAATATAAAAATACAGTAGAGAATATTCTGCCTCTACCTGTAGTTCTTTTAAGACCGGAAACGATTTAAGGTGCATTTTCTCTTATGCAGCAGCAGACATATGAGAAGTGTGGATACTGCCTTACTTTGCATTTCTTACTTACCAGTTTACTTGCAAAATTCAACTACTTGGTATTGGAATTAAACAGAAAGTTTGCTGTTCTGATAGCAACATTCAGTGGCAAACTTCATGCAGATCGGTTGTACTGGTTAGTAGAGCCTCATCTGGACAGCAAGAGGAATCTATCTCTTGAGAACAAACACTGAGGGGATGGTATATCTGGCTGCATGAGTGCTGCAGTTGGACTTCTGAATTCTTAACAGTTTGTGGAGGGTATCTGGGCAGCTGTTTACTTGTAGTTTATCTGTAGTTGTGCTCTCCTGCTAGTGTTTCATGGCATCATGGTATAGTGTGCATGTGCAGCTTTTTGGTTGCTTTAAAAGCATGAAAAGATTTTTCTCTTAACTCCTGAGTTACATGAGCTGATATTCGTTGGTAACAAGCAAGGAACCCTCAAGGACTTGTGAGAATCACCTTACTTTCCCTGCATCCCCCTCTCCACACTATTTTCTTTTTCCTAACAACCCTTTTCCTGCTTCCTCCTTCCTGTCCTACCCATCCACCAACTTGCTTTTTACTTACCACCCACCTTAGCCTTATTATTTATTTACTTCATTTATATTCTGCCTTTTTTCAATGGTGGGGACTCAATGCTCTCCTTCTTTTAATTTTATCCTCACAGCAATCTTATGAGGTAGGCTGGATATGTGCGAAAGGCCCAAGGTCACAAGAATATGGGTCTCCCAGATCCTAGTGTGAAATTCTAACCACTACACCACACTGGTTTTGGTGGAGTGGCTGCTGTCAAATAATAGCAAACAGCTTGGGCCTGGGTGAGTCATGTAAGTTACATGGTGTTGAGTTGTTCAGTGGTTGCTGCCAAGCTTGGCCTTGGTGAATCCTCCCTCAAAGGCCAAAACAGCCCTGCCTTGGGCCCTGCTTCCCTCCCCTTTTCTGACAGAAACTAAGGCTTGAAGGCTGACAGTACTGTTGTGGTTTCATGTATAGCCACAGAGAGGGCATTTATTTCTATTATTTTGCAGCGTTTTAACCACCACCTCCCTACCCAGTGTGTATATATTTAGATTTTTGTGTGTTTGCAAACCTGGGGCTTTTTCAGGTTTGTAGAAAAATCGGCCTTATCTGTTCATGGATCCAGTTTTCATATTTAAATATCCACATATGGGTGTGTGTGTGGAAACGGACCTGCAAGGACTTGTGTGTACTTCACTTTTTCCTGTATCCCCTTTGCTGCACTCTTTCCCTTCTGGCAACCTCCATATGCTCACCTTTCTCTATGTCCTTCTCTCCTTCAAACCCATTAAACAACTTTCCTTTTATCTGTCCCCTGTCTTCATATATATTTACTAATTAACTTCATTTATATACTGCCTTTCTTCACAGTGGGAACCCAAAGCCACTTATATCATTCTCCTTGTCTCTGTATTATCCTCACAATAAACCCGGAGAGGTAGGTTTGGCTGAGAGTGACTGAGTGAATCAAAGTCTCCCAGCAAGCTTACACAGCAGAGTGGTGATATGAACCGGAATCTTCTAGATCCTAATCTGAAACTCTTAACCACTACCATGCACCAGCTTTTGGTGGGGAGGAGGCTGCTGTTCAATAGTAGCAAGCAGCCAGGCCTGGAGGAGTCATGCAAATCTTTTGTGGTTGTTTCTGGTTCTGGCCCCCCATGAGTCTTCCCTCAAAGGCCCAAACAACCCTGGAAAGGACCCTGCCCCCTCCCCCTGCCTTTTCCTGACAGAAACCAAGCCAGGAATACTGAGCTGTTACTTGGTGTCCCAGCAACAGCCACTGAGGGCATCTGGTTAAAGCTACTGGAGCTCCTTTAATTATTTCAAGTGGTTTTTAACCCCCAATGTTTGTTATTGTTTTAGATTTCAGATTTTTCTGCAAACCTGGGGCATTTTTCCAGTGTGTAGGAAGATCTGTCTTGTCTGTTTATAGCTCCAATCTCTGGATTTAAGTATCCTCAGATTAGGGCCTCTTAGCTATTAGTATGTAAGATTGATAGCAGAGTGTTCTCAGCATTTCAGGTTTGTGATCTTCTTAGTGCATTTACTTGATAAAGAAAAGTTTGAGAGATTGCTGATGCTTACAGTAAAGCATAAGAAATGTTTACCTGTTACTGCGTAAAGGCATTTAGGCCTCACTGTCTCATGCATTCTCTGACTATGATACCAAAATTGCTATATTTTCCAAACAGATACAAAGTGGGAGTGGTATACTTGTAGTCTGTGGCACCCTGATCGTTAGAAAAGTCTGAAAATGGGACACATGGTTGGATTCTGCAGTCTGTCAGCACATTTTCCCAACTTTCTCCTCTTCCCAGAAGTCCCTTCGGAGCTCATGACATGTCATTCCCTGGGCTTGTGGGATTCATGAGGTGTAATAATAATGAAGGAGCTGCAGTGGGGAGGAGGGAGAAGGTAACCATTCCCTCCTGCCTCTTCTAAGAATGGAGCTCTCCCAGTAGAAGCAGAGAGAGATGTCTCGCCCTCCCCACTGCAACCTCCCAACCTGCAACCCTGGGAATTATCTTTCCTGGCTTTAGAAAAGGACAGTTTGGAGAGGAGAAAGCCAGGAAGATGCACAATTCTTTTGCTGGATCCAACCAAAATAGTGACCAGAGCTCATGCACAGAATTGACGGATGGAATAAAATCCTGGGCCATAGGAATTCATCCTTCATATATATGAAGCTGGTTAAAATGGAGCATTTAGAGTTGCTGCCCAGTATGCAGGTGAAAGTGGGACAGGCCACAAATGTTAAGGGGGCTCATGCTGTAATGATCCCTGTCTTGGATGGGTTTTCCTATTGCAAGTGGGGTCATATCTGTACATAAGAACATAAGAACATAAGCAAAGCCATGTTGGATCAGGCCAGTGGCCCATCCAGTCCAACATTCTGTCACACACAGTGGCTAGAAATCCAGTGCCATCTAAAGGACTGTCAGTGAGGCCAGGACACCAGATGCCCTCCCACTGCCTTCCTTCCAGCACCAAGACAACAGAGCACCACCTCCCCACAAAGAGAATACCATCTATCTCCTGTGGCTAATAGCCACTGATGGACCTCTGCTCCATATATTTGTCCAGTCCCCTCTTGAAGCTGGCAATGCTTGTAGCTGCCACCACCTCCTGTGGCAACGAATTCCATGTGTTTATCACCCTTTGTGTAAAGTAGTATTTTCTTCTATCTGTTCTAACCCGACTGCTCAATAATTTCATAGAGTGCCCACGAGTTCTTGTATTGTGAGAAAGGGAGAAAAACACATCTTTCTCTACCTTCTCTAACCCGTGCATTATCTTGTAAACCTCTATCATGTCTCCCCTCAGTCGCCTTTTCTCCAGGCTAAAGAGCCCCAAGCGCCTCAATCTTTCCTCATAGGGAAAGTGTTCCAACCCTTTAATCATTTTAGTTGCCCTTCTCTGTACTTTTTCCAGTGCTATGATATCTTTTTTAAGGTGTGGCGACCAGAACTGTACACAGTACTCCAAATGAGGCCTCACCATCGATTTATACAGAGGCATTATGATACCGGCTGATTTGTTTTCAATCCCTTTCCTAATAACCCCTAGCATAGCATTAGCTTTTTTTATGGCAGTCGCACACTGTGCTGACGTTTTTAGTGAGTTATCTATCATGACTCCAAGATCTCTCTCTTGGTCAGTCTCCGCCAGTTCAGACCCCATCAACTTGTATTTATATTTTGGATTTTTGGTTCCAATGTGCATTACTTTGCACTTGGCTACATTGAACCTCATTTGCCACATGGATGCCCACTCTTCTAGCCTCGACAGATCCCTTTGGAGTGCCTCACAATCCTCTCTGGCTTTCACCACCCTGAACAATTTCGTGTCATCTGCAAATTTAGCCACTTCACTGCTTAATCCCAATTCCAAATCATTAATAAACAAGTTAAAAAGCATTGGACCCAATACCGACCCCTGTGGCACCCCACTGCTCACCACCCTCCACTGTGAGAAGTGCCCGTTTATACTCACTCTCTGTTTCCTATTAATTAGCCAGTTTTCGATCCACAAGAGGACTTGGCCCTTTATCCCATAGCTACTGAGCTTACTTAGGAGCCTTTGATGAGGAACTTTGTCAAAAGCTTTCTGGAAGTCAAGATAAACAATATCTATCGGGTCTCCCTTGTCCACTTGTTTGTTCACTCCCTCAAAGAACTCTAACAGATTGGTGAGACAAGATCTTCCCTTACAGAACCCATGCTGAGTTTTCCTCATCAGCTTTTGGTCATCAATGTGCCCACTAATTTTATTTTTGATAATAGTTTCCACCAACTTACCCGGTATTGACGTCAGGCTGACTGGCCTGTAATTTCTCGGATCTCCCCTGGAACCTTTTTTAAAGATGGGGACAACATTAGCTACCTTCCAGTCCTCAGGAACAGATGCAGAGTTTAATGACAGATTACATATTTTTGTGAGGAGATCTACAAGTTCACACTTGAGTTCTTTCAGAACTCTTGGATGTATGCCATCTGGGCCCGGTGATTTATCAGTTTTTAAATTATCTAGCAGTCGCATAACCTCCTCTCTCGTCACCTCAATGTGACTCAGGTCTTTCAAAACCCCTCCCAAAGTCAGTGCTTCCGGAGTGGGCATGCACTTCTTATCTTCCACAGTGAAGACAGAAGCAAAGAACGCATTCAGCTTCTCGGCCATTTCCCTATCACCCTTTAGTAATCCTTTTACGCCTTGGTCATCCAAGGGCCCCACTGCCTCCCTAGCTGGTTTCCTACTTCTAATATATTTAAAGAATTGTTTATTGTTTTTCTTTATGTTCTTTGCAATATGCTCCTCATATTCCCTTTTTGCCTGTCTGATCACAGACTTGCACTTTTTTTGCCACAGCTTATGCTCCTTTTTATCAACCTCACTCCGACTAGTTTTCCACTGCCTAAAAGAATCCTTTTTACCTTTTACAGCTTCTATTACATTGCTTGTTAACCATGCTGGCCTTTTCCTAAACCTATTTGTGCCTTTCCTAACCAGCGGTATATATTTAATTTGAGCTACTTGTAAAATGCAAGCAGTATTTACTAATACAAGCATTGATAAGCATTGCAAGCAGATGAGCACCTGAATCTTTTTCCAAAAAGGATTCCTAACTCTAACCTACTTAAAACCAGTTTTGCACAGGATCATAGGCCATGTTCAAGCTTCATAGTAGCTACCTGTCTGGCAAAAATAAAAAATGGAGATTCCATCAATCTCATTTCCCTTTTGTTCAAAGTTATTGCTTTATCTACTTTCTGTTTCATTTGTTATGTGTGTGGTTAAGGTTAAGTTAGCTGTTGAATTATAATGCTTAAGTATGCTCTGATGTGGGCCTTGGCCTCATATCTTCCGGTGCCACACAGATGTATGGAACAGCTGAGACTTCTCATCTTGTAAGCAGATTATTAGCTTGCATAGACAGAGTATGTCAAAATTGAAGTTTTGGCAGGATAGCTAGAGCATCTCTGGAGTAGGAGTGGTCTCTTTTGTGTATGTGTATTATTGAGAGGTTTGCATTTGACAGCTATTCAAGTAAAACAATTTATAGAGATTTTTAAAGGTACTAGAAGAGGCTTGTTATCTTTCTACTCACTATTAGGGATAATTCAGCTATAAAAGAGTTAACATTTGAGGAAGGCTGTAAATTGTTAGTAAACATAAGGAAAAGACAATGTTAAGAGGGGTCATAACACTAGATATTAATGTTCAGGCAATTCAGTATGGATATCTAGAAATATGGTATGCAACGATTAGAATTTGTATTGAGGTGGCTAGGTGGCCTTCGTTAGGTAAAGCTTCATAGTATCTTCTTTCTGTTTTACAGACTGTTGGCACATGTTTACTTACTTGGATATCTGAATGGTGGTGGTTTTGCTCTTTGAGAAACTTCTCCTTCCATCCCATGCAGCTATCCCCATGCTCCATGTGTGTGACTGGTGCCCAACGCAATGTGTGTTTGTCAAACCATGGAGGTGGGGAAGCATGGCAAGAACACAACCCACGCAGGAGGCAGAGGGGTCCTACTGGAGCCTTTCATTCATCAGGTGGGCGGCCACAGCAGCATGATGCGGTATGATGACCACACAGTGTGCAAGCCTCTTATTACCAGAGAACAGCGCTTCTATGAGTCCTTGCCTCCAGAAATGAAAGAATTCACACCTGAATACAAAGGTGAGCCTTCAGCACTTTGGGAGAATCTGTTTTAAATCCAGAGCATTCCTTCCTTTTGAGACTATGCATTTTCTTGGTGTTGATTTCTGTGAGTGTGGAAAGCTTTTTTTTTTTTTAATGCCATAGTGTTCACATATCACTGCCAAGTCACTGCAGTCATCTTTTGGATTATGTTTTACTTTTGCCATGCAGACTGTCCTGTGTGGAAGGATTCTGCATGTAAACAAGGCCTTAATCTCCTTCCAGTTACATGTAAGTGCTAGATCGAAACCATTATATCTCTCATTGTACTACATGTTGCAAGATCTAGAGTTTATTTTTTTTTTTAAGTCATTCAATTTTGGTAACTATAGCTTGAAACTGGACAAAAGCAGCCATCTCTCTGCCTACTGAGAGTTTTTTATACAGCACCACAGCTGTTTTCATCACACCATGTTTTATAAAGCTACTTAACACTGACAGCATCTTACATAGCCTTAGACAATACTAGCCTTGTGTTTGTCTAAGTGGAATGGAGTGTACAATGTGTTCTCATTGTTTGCAAAAATCATGAGGACTTGGAAGTGGCTTATGAAATGTCGGGCCAATTGCTGTATGTCCTGTGCAATGCGTAGCTGGCTGTTGATGCTAAATAAATGTTTTAACAAAAGTATGGTAGGGGAATGAATGTTCTAGAAATGGAGAACCATTTCTACTCTTATAATTGAGGCACTGCAGAAATAAACATGTCTCAGAAGAAAACAATGTACCCCATATTTCAGTAAAAGGGGAACATTTAAATTACTTTTGATTGGGCTGGGAAGATCATACACATGTTTATTTCTATTACTGGCATTGGGAAAGCTAGGCTAACTTTGTGGTTCCAGTTCAAGGCACATTATTATTGAGGAAATTCTCTTTTCTCAGCAGGAAAAATACATATTGCAGCTCACCCTAAAGTCGTTCCAATTAATAGTAGGGCTGGTATGCAAGAAGTTACGGTTGTGCGAGAAATTTTACAGCAGTGATTTATGAACATGAAGAAGAACTCTTTGGGTACTGACAGTGCAGATAATAGTTTCAGGTTCACTGAGGATATGATGATAGACTCTGCCGTTGCTCCACTGGTGAAGTGGAATCACTTATTCATATGTTCTTTCATTGTCCTTTCCATCAAGTCTATAGGGACAAGTTTATTTCCCCACTCTTAGACACACCAATTGCAGAAGCAAATAAGGCCTGCCTGGAGAAACTCCTAATTGATGAAAATCCAACTATCTCCAGGCGCTGAGACACTGAGAGATCTCTGTCTTTTGTTGCTACACCTCTGAAGATGCCAGCCACAGCTGCTGGCGAAACGTCAGGAACTACAATGCCAAGACTACGGCAGTACAGCCCGGAAAACCCACAACAACCATCGTTCTCCGGCTGTGAAAGCCTTCGACAATATATCTCCAGGCAAATAGCCAAATTCTGTCTCTATTTGGTTAAATTCTGTAATAAAAAGAATAGCCATGCATAGTCTCCTGCTCTTTTTACGATTTTAACTATTTTGTCAGTGTTCTAAATATTAGAATTCCTGCGGTTCCCAGAGAACTATATACATTTTAAGATAAGATTTTAAATGCTAAATGTATTTTTTATGTCCTTTACATTTTTACACTGGATCTAATTATTTTATTGATTGATAAGGATGTATTGTCATTGTTATGGTCTCTGACTGCAAATAAATTCATTCATTCATTCAGGTTCACCTGTAGCAAATACACTGAAATATTCTTTCTAACTGGTGCCACATTGGAACATACAGCACTACCCTGTCTTTCCTTGTTAAGCCAGCTTGGGGTAGTGGTTAAGAGTAGCAGGACTCTGATCTGGAGAACCAGGTTAGATTCCCCCCCTCCTCCACTTGAAGCCAGCTGGGTGACCTTGGGTCAGCCACAGCTCTTCCAGAGCTCTCTCAGCCCCACCCACCTCACAGGGTGATTGTTGTGGGGATAATAATAACATACTTTGTAAACCAATCTGAGTGGGCGTTAAGTTGACCTGAAGGGTCATATATAAATCGAATGTTATTATTATATTATAAGCCAAGAAAGTTTGAAAATGGTACCTATTCCAACCTGAAATTTGAAATCTAGCATTCCTGCTATAAAGCTACTTTTAAGTTCAATATTTTTCTTGTACTGTAAGGCTGCTGCTATTGCATCATCTAGACCAGGAGTAGCTGATTGCTGTATTCTCAGCAGCCGCTCCAGACCAAGAGCTTGAATTGTATGTTGCCACATATTTTTATTCCCTCACAAGTGACGAGGCACCATAATAAAGTGGTGCCACGTAACAGTAAGAATTTCACATTTGTAAAGAGAACATGCTTAGGCATGGCATTAATTCACAGGTGCATATTTTTGCCTGTTATGTATATAGAAAATCCAAAAAAGAGGTCCAGTACCGAAAACTGAAAATAGGTTCTCTTTTTCTCTTCAAGTTAAACTGGCCAGTTTTTCTACTGTAACTTGGAGATGGGTACATCTTCAGTTGTGATTCTCAAGTTCATCAATGGCTGATTTCCAGGGGTGACAGGCTTCTTCCCTCCTCTGGACAGTCATACTAAAGCAGACTAGAAATTGTGATTGCTACTGGCTGTGGGATAAGAGGCAGCAAACGGCCTGAGCCTGGAAGAGCCATTAGCTCCCAGACTGTTCTGTTCCAGAGGCAGAAGAACTGTTGGGTCCTAGTGCCTGCAGTCTACCAAAGGGGCAGAGAAGGCTGTCAAGAGAGTAGAGAACTTTGTTCCTGTTCATCTGTGCTGAAAGGAGAGACATGCACACCATGATACTTAGCATGTTTCTTTAGAGATGTCCCACTGAGTGTAATGGATCTCTCCCTAGGATTGCCGCTTTGTTTCCCAGTCTTGTGCACATTTATTCAGAAACAGGTTCCATTGATTTAATTTTAACTTATTCGTAAGTAAGTATATCCAGGATTGCTTGCCATAGTGTCAGGTGCTTAAATCGCTTTACTGAATCATAGTGTTCTACTTGAAAAACAGTATAGATTGTGTAATCCAAACTTTGCCTGCCCTAGCTATAAGTTCATTAAACTTGGTTGTTTTGCTGAGAACCAGTCAAATTGATCTGAAGGCAGATCCTGGACCAGTTTCAGCCAGTTGAGTTTCTTTAAGCTAGACTAGTATGCAGACCTAAGAGCAGCAACTTTTTATACAACTAATTGTAAAACTAAGGTTTGGATCATGTAAGGGAATTTGCCAGTGTCCACCTTCCCTGTGCAACCTGTCATACTTCCTGAAATGCTGCCCCAAGGGGTTGGTGGATTCCCAGGAATAGCACGAGGTCTGCTGGAGTGTTTTTGGAGGGGGGTATCAAAAATTGTTCCATGTCTTCTGCTAGTACAAATGCCTTCTGTCAGAGTAAAATGTAGTCAGGGACTAAGCCTAAATAATCCTATAAATGCATTTAGTCTTTCACTCAACTATATTATTTCCTATAAATGTCTCTCTGTGCCCATTTTTTCTAAATTACATATGCAGAAGAAAAGCTTGTTTTGATGGTGGTAGCACTGTTTCTAAAACAGAAAGACACTTCCGTTGCAGATATCAGAGATATTCAAGTTGAAGAGAGATACAAAGTTGCCGATGTAGACATGGGGCAAAAAGCAAAAGATCCAAAAAGTAGAACTCACCACTATGGGTGTGCAAGCCAAAAAATTTCGGCTAAAGCCGAAAGCCAAAAGCCGAAAGAAGAATCTCTTTCGAATAAGCCGAAAGCCGAAACGGCCAGCCGTTTCGGCTTTCGTCTTTCGTCTTTGTTTCGGCTTTCTTTCGGCTTTCGGCTTTCGGCTTTTTCAATGGGAAAATGCCTCCGTCTTCCCGGACGTCTGGGGGAGGCATTTTCCCACCGAATCAGCCCAAAATTGGTGGGACCTTCCTCTAACCCCTCTCTAAAAAAACCCCAAGTTTCAGACCGATTGGACTTTGGGGGGCCATGTTATGGCCCCCCAAAGCAGGTCCCCCTATCCTCCCATAAGAAAGCGAAGGAGCAGCATATTGTTAGCATGCTGCTGCTCATCTTCTTCATTATTTCCTATGGGGAAAAAATGAAGAAGCAGGCTTCCTTTGCCAGGGGTGGCATTTTGCATGCAAAATGCCCCCTTACCCTCAGGGGCCCTTCTCCCACCCTTCCTCCCACCCCCCACCAAGGCTCAGCCTGCTCCCACTTGGGGGGGGCATTTCATGGCCTCCCCAAGTAGGTGCTCTGCTCTCATCTCTACCACTGACAGCTGGGGGAGGCTTGTCTTGCCAGGGGTGGCATTTTGCATGCAAAATGCCCCCCAACCCTCTGGGGCCCTTCTCCCACCCTTCCTCCCACCCCCCACCAAGGCTCAGCCTGCTCCCACTTGGGGGGGTCATTTCATGGCCTCCCCAAGTAGGTCCTCTCAGCCCCTAAAGTCCACCCCTTACAGCCCCACACAAACCCAATTCCCCCCCAGCTGCCACACACAGACCCAAATCCCCACATTAGCCCCTCACAGACCCAAATCCACCCCCACCTGCCCCACACCCATAAACCCAGGAACAGGCTGGCAAAGGCCAGCCCTCTCCCTTTGTTCCCTATGCTGGGAACTTCTAAACTCTCTTTCCCTGGGCAATTCTGCACAGCCCAGGGGTGCCACAATGGTGGGCACACTTCTGAGTGCCAGCCGGTCCCTGTGAAAGAGCACCTGAACCACAGACACCCTCCCTCAAATTCCCCCACCACCTACAGAGATGGCTGGCCAGCCAGCCCCATTGTTCCCTATGATGGGAACCAACTGCACAACAAAGAATAAAACACGAACAACACAAAATAAAGTTTTTTAAAAATTATTTTCTCCCTTTCAAAGTACAAGTAGGCAAAGCATTATGACACATTACACCAGCAGTCCCCCACACAGAAAAATTAACACAACTCACTTAACATCAGAGAATCACAAAACACGATTCCTGTCAAAAACACTTTATTTCTTGAACAGCTTTAGGTTACACAGCAGGGGGGCACACCAAAGGGCATGGCAGCAGTATCTTACACAAAATAATACAACTCACTTAACATCAGAGAATCACCCCAAAACATTGCTGTCAAAAGCACTTTATTTCCTTAAATGCTTTAGGTTACACAGTAGGAAGGTACAACAGGGCATGAAAGCAGTACTACATAAAAATAACACAACTCACTTCACATCAGAGAATCACACAAACACAACTGCTGTCAAAAACGGTGAAGTGGGTTGTATTATTTTGTGTAGTACACTTCTATCATGCCCTTTGGTGCGCCCCCTGCTGTGTATCCTAAAGCTGTTCAAGAAATAAAGTGTTTTTGACAGGAATTGTGCTTTTGTGATTCTCTGATGTTAAGTGAGTTGTGTTATTTTTGTGTAAGATACTGCTTTAGGGACTTTAGGGGCTGAGAGGACCTACTTGGGGAGGCCATGAAATGGCCCCCCAAGTGGGAGCAGGCTGAGCCTTGGTGGGGGGTGGGAGGAAGGGTGGGAGAAGGGCCCGAGGGTTGGGGGGCATTTTGCATGCAAAATGCCACCCCTGGCAAGACAAGCCTCCCCCAGCTGTCAGTGGTAGAGAAAAGAGCACCTACTTGGGGAGGCCATGAAATGCCCCCCCCAAGTGGGAGCAGTCTGAGCCTTGGTGGGGGGTGGGAGGAGGGGTGGGAGAAGGGCCCCTGAGGGCTGGGGGGCATTTTGCATGCAAAATGCCACCCCTGGCAAGACAAGCCTCCCCCAGCTGTCAGTGGTAGAGATGAGAGCAAAGCACCTACTTGGGGAGGCCATGAAATGCCCCCCCAAGTGGGAGCAGGCTGAGCCTTGGTGGGGGGTGGGAGGAAGGGTGGGAGAAGGGCCCCTGAGGGTAAGGGGGCATTTTGCATGCAAAATGCCACCCCTGGCAAAGGAAGCCTGCTTCTTCATTTTTCCCCATAGGAAATAATGAAGAAGATGAGCAGCAGCATGCTAACAATATGCTGCTCCTTCGCTTTCTTATGGGAGGATAGGGGGACCTGCTTTGGGGGGCCATAACATGGCCCCCCAAAGTCCAATCGGTCTGAAACTTGGGGGTTTTTTAGAGAGGGGTTAGAGGAAGGTCCCCACCAATTTTGGGCTGATTCGGTGGGAAAATGCCTCCCCCAGACGTCCGGGAAGACGGAGGCATTTTCCCATTGAAAAAGCCGAAAGAAAGACGAAAGAAGCCGAAACGTTTCGGCTTTTTTTCTTTCGGCTAGCCGAAACGTTTCGGCTTTCTCCGAAACGTTTCGGCTAACCCGAAAGAAGCCGAAACACTTTTGTTTCTGCTTTCTTTCGGCATTCAGAAAGCCGAAACGCACATCCCTACTCACCACTATTCTCCAATTCTTTTCAAGGAAGCATGCTAATGTATGGGGTTTTTTTTAATATAATTTTTATTTTATAAACATTACATTACAAATACAAGGCTGCTATAAAATACAATATTGTGATTCAGCATATATTAACACTATTATAGTCTACAAGATAAGATAGTGTAACGTGATATAATATCTAACAGCAGATGGAACATTAGTGATTACAGTGCAACAGATTCTTTTAGTTTAAAGATACAAAGGAAAGGTGCCTGGGAGGATGAATATCATTGCATGTTAAGTATTCAAAAAAAGGGAACCATTTAGAGAAGAAAACAGTTTCTTTTGGGCAGTATTGTGATTGATACAAGCTGTCATAGATTTTCTCTTGAATATAGTGATCCCATACTTTCAGTAATGTATGGGTTTGATTACCAACTCCCTTATCTCATCTTTGACAACAACAACTTGCATTGCCAATTTTGTAGCTGTTTGTACAGACTACAATATTCCATATTAGGAATGAACTATTCCATGTGTTTTTGGCAGGTGTGGTGTCTGTCTGTTTTGAGGGAGACAGCGATGGCTACATTAACCTGGTAGCATACCCCTATGTGGAGAGCGAAGCCTTGGAGCCAGATGATGTGCCAGAAAGGGACCAGCCACGTCGTAAACATTCTCGCAGGAGTCTCAACAGGTCAGGCAGCACCAGTGAGCACAAAGAGGAAAAAGCAGGGCTGGCCTGTGACAACTCAGAAAGGTACTGTCTGTTGTGTGTTGCTAGCAAACTTAGTTGCTTTGCTAATAACTTGTATCAATGACAGCAACACTCTCAATTGTGAACATCATTGTGCCAACAGCAACCAAGAGATGAAGAGCCTCAAGATGCACCTCCATTCAGATGTTCCATTTCAGATGCTTGATGGAAATAGTAGCCTGAGTTCTGAACATATCACCTATAATCCATGGAGTCTGCGTTGCCACAAGCAACAGCTGAGCCGTATGCGTTCAGAGTCCAAGGAACGAAAGCTCTACAGTATCCTCCAAAAGTCAAATCTTTCCTCTCGTAACTATATATTGTGTGTCAGCCATGTGTATGCTGCTTGCCCATAGCCTTCAGTCACAATTCCTCCACATTTTTCTAGCATTACGACACTAATATCACAGTTCCAATTGTGGCTGTTGACAATCGAGGCTTGCTCTTTTCTGCTTACAGCTAAAGTTTCCTTGCCCTCATATGTCTGCTTTTCTCTCTAAATTTGAAGTTATTTTGTTGTTAACTTTGACCCTTTAAATACTTTAATTTATAGCTCACCTTGTTTTGTATGTGCGCTCTGTGTCCCTTAGCTGACTTCTTCTTTGTGTCTGAATATAAGTTTTCTGCCATCACATTTACCAGGTTAAAGAGAAGCCTTAGAACTTCTGTAGAAATCATGCAGGTAGTTCTAGAAATCTGGAGCTTTAAGAGGGGAATTTGCCTTGACGAGCTCCTTAGAATTCCTCTTGTTGGAGAATGTCGTACATCACTTCAAATTTCCCTGTGTGCTTGATCTGAAAATGGGGACCAGACAGCATGGAGATGATGCATCTGAAGAGAAGGCTGCTCGACAGATGAAAAAGTGTGCACAGAGCACCTCAGCCTCACTTGGTGTAAGAGTTTGTGGAATGCAGGTACTGTATGGGACACCATTGTAAAATCTGACAGTACAATTCACACAATATCTATGAATAGCTCACTCTGCATATGATGGAATCTAGTGTCCACTACAGAATCCTAGGAATCTATTTCCTTTTTGAAAAACATATACAATTATATTCCTATATATCAAAAAGAGTCCAGGAGCACCTTTAAGACTAACCAATTTTATTGTAGCATAAGCTTTCGAGAACCACAGTTCTCTTCGTCAGATGCATGGAGGGCAGAAAGAAACTGTTCAAATATAGAGGAGAGGAGGAGAGGAGGGATGTAAACAGCTCCTTTGATAGGGAGATGCAAACAGCTCCTTTTGATGTGGGGATCTCGAAAGCTTATGCTACAATAAAATTGGTTAGTCTTAAAGGTGCTACTGGACACTCTTTGATTTTGCTACTACAGACTAACACGGCTAACTCCTCTGGATCTATTCCTATATATGTATACACATAAAAATAAAAAATTATTCACTTCACAAATTATATTACAACAATCATGTTATAATCTATTTACATCCAGTCAGTAAAAGCAGCAAACAACAGTTTTGTTTGTGTGGATTTTTGTACATCGGCATGAGATTGAAGGCCATCCATACTAGTATTATAATCACTCACATATTAAAAATAAATATATCGAATCGCCATTAGTTCAACATTTTATGACTCAGGGCCATGGTAAAGATGAGTTAAAGTTTTTTGTCATTCATAAGTTTATGCCTCATAATTTATCAGATATTCAAAGACAATTAGTAAGACTGTTGCAATAATATAGATTAAAGCACATTATAATAATACTAAGCTAATACATAGTAATGGCTTGTATTCTGGGTGAACTTTTAAACTTTTCATGAACTGTCTATGCATTTTTTTAGAGTGTTAGGTAACTAAAACAGGTGCGCTTTAATCTTTTGACAGCTAATTAAAAATAGTGGACTCCACCTAGATTAATGTTTCTTTATCAGAGACTGGACCAATGCTGATCTAGTATCTTAACTCTTTCTGTCATTTCTCACAGATTTATGGCTTTGTTTTGCAAGTTAGATATAACGTCATTTTTTGGCTAATTAGAAGGTTATACAAGAGAAATTATGAATATTCAATGAAGCATTAAACAAGTCATAGTTTGCTTATGCTATTATGTGAAAAGATCTTAGATATTTGCATATGACAACCTATAAAACATGCTAATCTAGATAATGAGTTCTGATTGGAAGAGATCTCATGAAGATTAGGTGAGATTCTTATCTTTGCAATGTAGGCTATGAAAAAATGCATTTCATAAGAACTTTGATTATTTTTAAACTGAAGAGTTAGGAAATATTAGCAAATTTAATTCTGATTGCCATTCTGTGTTCTATTTTTGTAGGATATTAATAATCATATGTTTTTTAACTACTTGCTTCATTTAAAAATAGTGTGTATTTTCAATAAAAAAAATAAACTAACAGGTGTCTGAATACTTTGATTAGAAGTGGCAAAGCAATAAAGAACCTTTTACAAATAAATGTACTGATAAGCAAACAGTTCAAAGAGCAATTTTGCTTGACAGGTCGTAAACTAATTGCTGAATGCTATCCAAGGGAAAAGATAAATCTTTCCTTTGGAATAGTGGAAGCTTAGTTAAGACACAGGCAAGAGAGCCTGTTACAAGACTAGAAGCTCATTGGATATATAAACTGAGGATGTACTCTCCACATGGATTTAACGTGGCTATGAATTGTCATGTTTGATTTAATGTGATCCTTCTATTGTAAGTGATATTCTGTACCTTTAAATGTCAATTGAGATTGCCATTGCTATGCTTTTAAATAGCAGTGTTTAATTCCTAATGTAAGAGAGCTGGCACCAGTGTTTTGATGAAGTAGGAGACTGCGGTCCTTTAAATTGTTGTTGAATGGGGGACTCCTGTCACTGAGAATATTCGTAGAATTCTTGGTAAGCTTCTGTTTCAGTTTGTATGTTTAAAGGAACCCTTGTGTTATGGTATTTAAAGTTTTAACTCTAGAAGTTATTGTTTGTTAGAAAGGATTGTTACCGGTGATTTTAATTGGCTTTAGTTTAAAGCAGATTATAAAGTACTTCTTGTAAAACAACTTGAGCTGTGGAATCTAGTAAAATAATTAGCACAAGACTTTTTTTGATACCCATAAGTATGTATTATGGCTGTGTGGGCTAATGTTTGCATTACAGTTTGATTGTTTAATTCCACTCTATATTATAGTTCCTTTCATGGCACATTACGAGAAGTCCTATCTGATGAAGAAACACGAAATGAGAAAATACATCTGGAAAACTTGTCATTTTTATGCTTTCGGACTCAGTGCATAATAACTTTGGTGTAAATTGCTGTTCATATGAATGGATTAATTAAGTGTACTGTCGCTTGCTGCTCTTACTTACTTTGGCTGTAAATAGATTACAACATTATTGTTGTAATATAATTTGTGAAGTTAATTTGTATAATAATCATTATAAGACTTTATTGATATATATCCCAAAATATGAACCTTTATTGAATTTGTACACAGTGGTATTTTAGAGCCTTAATTATCATTTGTTTTTAAACTATTTTAAACTATTTGTTTTTTAACTATTTAACTGTTGTCATAATTTAGTTGTCGTAATTTATTGGTCTCAGAATTTTGCATGTGTATATGACCACTTGACTGTTCTTTATTCATGCGCAGGACTTTGACATTGTCTTTTATGTTGCCAAGTTAAAACATTTAAAACCGCTGGTCACAGTTACAAGGAAAAGGCATACTACCTGATATTAATATTCATAAAATGACTTAATGGCATAACTATCTATGCAGATATTTTGAAAGGAAGGAGATAGTTGGTACAGGATACTACCCACATTGTCTAAAGCAAGCATTCTCAGTGTTTCCTAATGAGCTGACTTAGCTGAAGGAATTCATTAGTCTTGAACTGTCACAACATAGAACACAGATCAAGATGGGTGTGTTAGTCTATGAGCCAAAACACAGGAGAAGAAATACCTAGATTCAGCACGTGTTCTCTTACCTCAAGGTTTGCCGGGATCTGTAGGCGTCCTGGAAGCTTAAAGTTTAGCATTTACAGAGCAGCAGGAAGGGAAATATAGGTGCCTGTATTTCCCTTCCCCTTCCTGCTGCTCTGTAAATGCTAAACTTTAAGCTTTCAGGATGCCTACAAATCCCGGCAAACCTTGAGGTAAGAGAACACGTGCTGAATCTAGGTATTTCTTCTCATGTGTTTTGGCTCTATCTGTAGCAGTAGAAAAGAACAAGGGTCCAGTACCACCTATAAGACTAACAAAGTTTGTGGTAGGGTATGAGCTTTTGTGAGTCACAGCTCACTTCTTCAGATACCTTCAGTCTGAAGAATTGAGCTGTGACTCACAAAAGCTTATATTCTACCACAAATTTTGTTAGTCTTATAGGTGCTACTGGACTCTTGTTCTTTTTTACTAACATAGAACATTGGCATCTTAGTAAATAGTGCTCGTGCTCATTCTTCCATGTGGGGAATAAAGCTTCATGTGGCATACTCTGAGATTGTTACCCATCAACGTTATGAATTCATTGGGCTTGCACAAGGAAAAGTCAAGGATGTAAATTGGATACCTCGTCATGTGATAGGATGGAAAGAAATGTAAAACAATAGGGATTTGCTCTGCTGTCCCAACTGAGAAACGCAACAAAAAGGTAGTGTGTTGATTGCTTCAGGTAGGCCTGCTATAGCTGTGAGCAGACACACCTTCACATCTTGTATGCTAGTGCCCTCTGCTGGATGGTGTTCATTTGAAATATTTTCTTTTTCAAAGGAAAAAATAAAGGTTGCTAACTGATTTTACTGTAAGCTACCATTCTGTATTTGTAAGATGATGTGAAGTTTTTTAATCCAGTGGCAATTATTGGTCATGGAGGCATTTAGCAGTTTTCTCTTGTGCTGTCTTATGCAGCATGGTCTTGTGTGTTGTGGACAATTTTATTGTAACACATTTTGGAAGGTGTTTAAGGAGACTTCTGTGTTGAGCGGGAATACTGAAGTTTGCTTACATTTATTATTTCTGCTAGCATAATGTACAATCCTTCTAACTTTGAGAGGGGAAACAAATCTGCTGAGATGTATTGTTGAGGTAGAGCATTCTGTCCTGTTTGGCTACTGACTTTGAGGTATGTTTTAATGGAGAAAGTAACTCCCCCCCCCCCCCGCCCCCGGATTGCCTAATAGCAGGGCATCTCCATCTCATTGTTGATCGCACACTTTCTTTGGCCAGGTCTCATTTAAGGTGCAGAGTTTTTCCTGAGCTGTTATAGAAGAGTATGACTGATCACTGTTACTTCGTAGATTTTTGAAATTTGACTATACTTCCCTAATTGGTACATGCTTTCTCTGTGTCTTACAGGTATACCAGTTGGATACAGGACATTATTTGTGCAGGAATAAATACTATGGCAGGGGCCTTTCCACTGAGGGTTTTCGCAATGCTCTCTACCAGTATCTGCACAATGGTATACAGCTACGAAAGGACCTCTTTGAGCCCATCCTTAGCAAACTGTACAGCCTGAAAGCTGTACTGGAGAGGCAGGCCTCTTATCGCTTCTACTCCAGCTCCTTGCTTATCATCTATGATGGGAAGGACAATTGGTCTGAGACATATATGGAGCGCAGAACAGAAATGCGCCTGAAGCAAGTGGACATCTCTCTCCCAGAGAGTCTACAGGATGGCAGCAGCACAGA
This sequence comes from Eublepharis macularius, assembly GCF_028583425.1. NCBI lineage: Eukaryota > Metazoa > Chordata > Lepidosauria > Squamata > Eublepharidae > Eublepharis > Eublepharis macularius. Next base: position 94,284,451 of record NC_072793.1, on the reverse strand, counting down.
ATCCATCACCTTCCAGCCCAAGGTGGATGTGCGTATGATTGACTTTGCGCACAGCACATTCAAAGGTTTTCGGGATGATCCCACTGTGCACGATGGCCCTGACATGGGTTATGTGTTTGGTTTAGAGAGCCTTATCAACATAATTGAACAGATGCAAGATGAAAACAAGTAACCTTGGGTTGAACTCTTTAATTTTGTCTCCCCACTGATTGGAACAGACAGGACTATTGCTCCTTCAGAGAAAGCAAACTTAACTGCTCTGAAAAAAGTATCGTTCCAGTGTTTTTAACTACATGGAAGGACATAATTTTCTGGATGAGCCAGTCAAATATGGCTTTGACTATCCTGGCCCAGATGCTTTTCAGGAGACATACATCCCATGGACTCCTGCATTAGGCATTAGTGTCTGAGGCTGGCATTTATTGTGCAGCCCTTTGATCATGTCCGTGTTAGGAATGGAGACTTTAACCCCGTGGGAAAGAAGAGGAGTGATGTTTAGGGTTGTAGATTTGGGGATTCCACTCTCCTCCTTCCTTGTCAACCTTTCATTGAGGTACTGCAACCTGAACCTCTCTCGTGTTTGAAAAGGGCATTCAGATCCAAACTAACATTATTTATGGGGCTCATAGAGGCACACGGTTTGCACACATCCTCTCTGCTATTGCTGCCCCTGTGCAGGTTTAGGAGTCTCTTTAGGAGAGTACAGTAGGTACTACGTTTATTTTCTCTAGTCTGAGTAATAATTCCAACTTGGAAAATAAATTCCGACTTGGAAAACAAATGACCAAAGGAAAGCCACAGCAGTGCTTGATGGCTTTGCTTTGTATTCCATGTGTGAGGATTGCCTATATTCCCTCACCATTCCCCAGAGCTGAGATAAAAACTCTCCAAATTCCAGAAAGGCCTGGTCAAGGTCACACAATATTGACTTGATCTCTAACTTCATGTGAGAGTTCAGCTAGATAAAGACAATATTAATAGCACATTTAATCTGGTCCCATGCCATTTTTCTGGGACTAATTCAGGTCACTCTTCCTATCCTGCCCTTTTACCTTATGTTGATCCAGTGATGTATTTGCCAACCTCAATCAAATCCAAGCATTTCAGTGCAGAAACTGTAATTTTCCCTTTTTTTGCTTTCCAAATCAGATTTTCTAGTGAGCTGTACCCTTCTGCACATGTTTCAACCACAGTAGTAGTTGATAAAAAGAAAGTAGGCACCTGCATTTTCAAATGTTGATCCCCGTTGCAGAAGAAAGTATCATCAACCTGGCTTGAACAGTGGCTTCACTGCTGAATGTGCTTGATTTTGCCTCAGGGAGTTGGCATTTGCTGGCCTTTTTCCTGTGAATGGTGACTAGTTGTGAATGCATCTGGGCCAGATTCTGCCCCCATGTTTCTGTTGTGTGGAGTGGCTGTGTTAATCCAATGACGGTCCTGAGTGCTCCTCCCTTGGACTTTGAAAGCTGTCTCCTCCTGGTTAGAGACAGCCCTGTCCTAGACAAAATGCACTAGCTCTTTGAAATACAGATTGTTGGGAAGAGAGTTGCTACTATACAGAACTGATATCAAGGCATTAAAACTGAGGAAAGTTGTCTTATGGTGGATGTCTTAAGATAGGACAAGAAAGCTCCTTGATGTGCTGATTCTGTGCCTCCTTTTCTGGGTGGTATGGCCTTTATAGGTCAGTTTTCGAAAGTATTGTTGACACTTATTAAGCCGGTATTGGAGGTTGAGGAGGTGGTTAGCTATTGCCAGTATGTGTCTGCAAGAGCAAATTCGCTAACCCTATTCTGTGTGTTCTGTAAGCCTGGTGGAAGAACCACCTCTGCATTGACCAATTCAGCACTAGTCTAAGATCTTGCTGCTTCTAGGGGAAGCTACTATAATGAGGGACATTTTATACTTGGAACAGGGTAGTGCAGTTTTTCCAGCATTACCTTTGATTCCTAGAACTGAAGGGAAAAGCTAGAGCCTGCACAGTGTTGCTAGACTTTGTTGAGCCTTGCTTTTGAAAGCTTTATGTTAAGTATGAGGCATCATAAATTGCTTGTTGAACAGCATCCTTCAAGATTGCCCTGAAGGGTTTGGACTGTAAGGAATTGTTAATCCCTCCATCACGTCAATAACAATGAGAAGAGTATAGACAACCACTCTACCCAGTTTCCTTCCTGTTCTACTGATTGCTTTGTTTTATAATCTTTAAAAAAAAACCTCTGGACCATTCAAACGTTCCCATAAGTTTCAGAGCTTGTAAATAGCATTTTTCCTTGTTGTCAGGTTTTGTTTTATAAAGATAGTAATTCTGTTTAAGCTCTATAAGGAACCAAAAATATTAAAGGATGTGAGTTTTTCAGTTTTGTAGTATTGTGGTTAATTTACAGACAGTGTAACTACAAAGCACAGTGTTGTTCAATAGCAATAAGCCTTCCAAGTTCATTTTTTTAAAATTTCAAGGTGAGCAAAAAGACATAGTTCTGACTGTTGTTTGAACCAGTTTCTTGCATGTCTGAAAGGGTTTGCTTTCAAACATATTGAGTACCAATGAAACCAGTTCGTATAATTTGAGTTTCTGTTAGGCATATACCCTTACATAGCCTCTTACAGATCATTGTGGAAGGAGTATGTATTTGGTTGGGTTTTCTTTGGGTGGGTGGGGGGAATGCATGAGCACAGGCGGCCTGTCAGTACTAGAGAAGTAGAAATTGTGATGTACTGGCAAAGCTGCACAAGGAAGCATCTGCAGGGCTTGTTTGGAAAGTACCATATTGTCAGGGCAAATGAATTCAACTGAATCTTATCTTGCTAGTTACTTCTGACCCATTCCTTTGACCATGCAGCAGCTTTACATTTGCCTTGAACTTGAAAGCAACTCTGCACTGTGAACATGTCTGCTAAATTGCACCACAGAAATGTGGACAAGGTAGAAGGCAGAGTATTTGTCTTCAGAAGCGCTCTTCGCATGTGAGGGATGTGGCTCAGTCCATACAGAAACATATGGAATTCCTCTAAAATTTCCAAGCAGATGGTATAGTTTATCATTCTTGATTGTAATGCATGTTTCCAACTCGTTTGATTGCCCGAGAGGAAGATACCTAGAATCTGAAGCAGTAGATCAGTGATGTGCAAGTACTCTCCCTCGTCTCTTTTGCCTTGAAACAAAGGAAATGCAGTCGGCCCAAAGCAAAGCTAGCTTAGCCTTTGTCTTTTGTATAGTATTCTGTGACCTACTCCGTTTTGTTATATTAATAGGGCAACATATTTGCTAAGTAAGAACCCAGCATTTGTGGTTAATGCTGCAGCCTTCCTTACTATCCAGGTGACTGTCATTGGTCACATTTGTGGCAATCTGCCCTTCTCTCCTTTGTTCTACCTCAGTATCTAAGAGAAAATCCTTCAAGACGGTTGTCAGGACTCTTATGCCTGTAGGGATGTTGCCATAGAACTCGAAGCTGTATTTCATATGTTACCTAGAACCCGTTTGCTGAAGAACTAGTTTGCTCAATATGACATTTGGTTAATTTTGAACTATAAACTTAAAAATAAAGCCAGTTGTCCCCTTGCTCCTGTAGCTCTAACAAGTTGTTAGAGCTTTTTAGGGCAATTCTTATCTCATCACAAGGAAGTGAGAATATAATCAGCCCTGTGTTAAATTGCCTCTAGGATGGATGAAGACAGCCTGATCTTAGTAAAGGGGGTGCTGCCCAACAAAGCCATTTTGCATGCATTTATACATTCAGGTCCTCTTCTGGAGGCTTGTGTAAGTAATCCTTCCAGTCTGTTCCTGTTTGTTGCCCTTTACAGCTTGCTGACACTTTATGCCCAGGTGTGTGGATTCCTGTAGCAGAATTTTGCACGTACTGTGTTGTTGCCTTCATGTAGGTGATCAGCTTCTCAGCCTTCTGGAATACATAGCCAGCTATCTCTCTAGCAATACATAGGAACAGCTAGATTTGTTACATGAACCCAGAAGGGGTTCCCTTATCTTACCAGTAAGGTCCAGGGAGCGGTTTGCTGGACAGATACTCTTGTATTTAAGAGCACACCAGAGGAGGACTGTGGGCTCTATACCTTTTGTATTGGAGGTGGCAACTGCTGCCTTAAAAGCTTTTCTTCCTCTCCTCTGTTAGAGGTTACTACTGCACTGTGCTTTTTGTTAATAACTGATCTTGCCCTTTCAGCTGGAACAGGAGCCACCTTCTCTTTTTTCTAGCACCTTCATAGCCTGAATCTGCTGCATGATCTAACATACCAGTTCAGTTACTTCCCTATGAAGGATGGAGTGTTGCACTTCGGATAATGTTCAGTCCAGTGGTCCCAAAGAAGGCCTTCTGTGTGATATAGGAGAGAGTTGCCATCTAAATTTGACTTGCTATATATGTTTCTACACCATATGGAAGAAAAAGTTAACCTGGCTTCTGTTGAAAACTGGTGAAGAGACAAGAGTATCATTTTAATGTCTGTGGTCCTGCCTTCATGCCTGCGTCTGTCCTTCCACATGGATCTTGTCCCTCCACAGAGGACCAAATCATTTCAGTGCCCACTTGAGTGGCTGCTGGGCTAAATTAAGTGGTGTAGTTTTAGAAGGCCAATAACAATAGTTCCTGCTGGGGGAAGGAGCTTTAGTTAGCCAATATCTCATTGAGAGCAACACCAGCAACTTGCCATGAGCCCTTGGAGTACACCAGTCTATACACTCTGCTGCTATTGGTATGTAATGTGGAGCAGCAATCTGTAGGCATATGCCAGTGCAGGTAACCTGCTTTATTGCTTGCTGTAAATAGGTCTCCACAGAACATAACCTCTTGGATTTAACAGAAAAAGCAATTTTTGTCTTTCATGGAGTACATCTGAGGGTGGAAGGGGAGAGAGTATTTTGCTTGTTTTATACTTAAGTCTGGAAAAAGTCATCCTACTTGAGTTCAGACTTTAGTTGTATTTGTACTATTATTGCATGCTTATCTCAGGAGTAAAATGTTTGTTTTTTATACTTCAAAAAGTCTAGGCACAAATTTGTCTCTATGAGAACTGCTTGAAATGGAAGAAGTGTTGCTGTGATCAGGGAGCGCAGTTGCACCCTAGAAGAGAGGTTCCCAGCTGTCCTTTCTGACTTGTTTTGGGAGGGATACAGCATCACATTACAAATTTCTTATATATTTTTCAGTTTCAGTGCCATTTTGTTGGGCCAAGTCAAGCTTTTGGGCATGAGAAATATCAGTATCTGTACTCATACACTGCACTCTTGGCTCTGTGGTTGTGTATAAAGTTATATGTGTATATAAATAAACTACCAGACATATAGCTGTGGGGCACATGAGTCTTTCTGTGGTTACCTTCTACCCTACCACACTTAAGTGACCTAGCTCTCTCACTTCCCTGCCTGCTAGAATGTGGACAAAATGTATCTGAATGAATGTGATTGACTAGTCAACTTTTAGAGATTGGACAACCAAGAAATCGCAGGCTGGACGGCTCTCACAGCATGATTTTTTCTTGTTCCTATTTTTAATTCATATTTTTCCTTTCCTTCCTTTAAGGAGATCAGGGCAGCATGAATAGGCGAGTATGCATTTTTATCTTTGAAACAACCTAATGAGGTACATTAGAGTGAAAGGGAATGATTGCTCAGAATCAGCCAGTAGATTTCATGGATAAGCAGAAATAGAACCACGTCTTCCATGGATCAAGTCCAAAATGCTTTCCACTATATCACACTGGCCCTCTTTCTCTGTAATATTGTACAATAAAATTCACAGAGATTACTTCTAAGGCTCAGTATTAGTTCATTTGTACTTAAGAAGGCACCCCCAAGCACTCTCATGGTAGAGTTTTTAAAGGGCTGTCAGATTTCAATGTCTTGACATAAATATTTGTCAAAGTTTGTCAAAATGCAATTTTATTCAAATTACACGAATGAGTGAACCCCATAAATGAAAATTTAGGGCTAAACTAGGAATGATGGTGGGCATCCATTATTTGATCCTTAAGCACAATAAAGATGAAAAGTGATTGGGGGGCACTGGAACAGGCCAAGGTAAGGTTGGCATCAGGGATCACATGGCCTTTTAAGTGGCATTTCCTTATTTATGGACCATGTCCCCTTCAATTGTTCCTTTTCAGTGGAACAACTACTTGCTGTAAACTACAACTCAAACAGCCAACAGTTCTTTGGAAGAAAGACATGTTGGAATAACTCAATAGGATGACCCGATGTCTTTTACTCCATGCCCCATCTCCAACCAACAACTGCAGCCAGACTACATTTTCCGAGCATTAGTTCATCTTTCTTGTCACATGCATCTCATTGCACATTGAGAGAGTAGAAATCTGGGATCTTGCAATATAATGCAGATCCTGTAATATCTTCTCCCTGTAACGATTTCAGAAGTGGCTGATTGGAAGAGGAAGACCAATACTGGACAGTTTAAGGAGTTTGCCAAAACTCCATGCAAATGGATGCAGCTGGGATGCTACGGGTGATGAAGAACGTTTGTGTGTTTATAACCTATTTCCCCCCACCCCACCCCAGTGGGAACCCAAAGCATTCTCCATCTTCTCCTCCCCTAAACTCTGGGAAGTAGTTTAGGCTGAGAGGTGTGACTGGCCAAGGTCAGTTTCCACATCCTACTCCAATACTCTAACCACTATACCACCCTGGCTCTCAGCTGCTCTGCTGAGGATCACCTAGTAAACCCTCCTTCATTCCTGTTATAGCTTCATGCATTATTCTATGCAGCTCTGCCTTGCTTGGCAGAAAAGTATTTGATTATTAACAATAGTTTTTGTTGGCATCTGCATTTTAAACAAAAAGCAGCAGCAGCCAACTAAGCAAAGGAGGCTGTGGAACAGTTAAAAGAATTTGTTGAAATTTCTGGTTTTCACCTGGCTTCAGCTATGGAATCACCAGGTGGCCTTATTCAAGGCACTATGCCTCTCAGTTTCAGTTCTATGTCTGTAAAATAAAAATGACAGGAACTTTCTTGCAGGCTTCTTAGCCAAGTAAGGAACTTCAGTTATGTATCTGGAGCCTAAAGACATAGTGCGTTATCAAGAGGACTGGGTAGTTTGGAGACATCGGGTTGGATCCAACCAGTTTTTCTCTCACACACAAAATGATAGATCTTTTTTGACTACCAACAAAAGCTGTGCTGGGGATCATGAGACCTACATGTACAAAAGCCATTTGAGATGGGAGCTGTAAAAGGAAGGAGAATCGAATAAGATTCAATGGAACTATTGGCTGGATCCAGCTTACTGACAGCAAGGGCTGCCCCAGGCAATTGATGCCTTGTCTGGTTGCTGTGCAGTTGTGACTCAATGGTAGTGATGGCTCAAAACCACTTTGGTGGCCCTCATGAGGGTAGAAAGACAGGGTATACATTTTGTAATAAATAAAAAATAAAACATCCTTCCTGGGGTTGGAAGAAAACAGCACTTTCCCAGCACTCCACCCTCCTTTTTTGTTATTGAGAAACTAATTTCTCATCCCACCCTCTCACCTCCAAAGCAGCAACTGTGAAAAGTGGTTAGGCAAACAGCAACAGTATTGCTTTATGCCTCTAACATCACAGTGATGATGGTTACCACTCTTTCCACCCACCTCCCATTTTGCGATATTAAAAAAACATCATAGTTCTTCAGAGGCATTGAGTAGCCCTTTAAAATGCCAGCTGTTCTTGGAGTCTTGAGGGATTTAGGTTAGGCTTATTTCTGTATAGATTGCATAGGGGCAGGGCATGCAGAACAGCCACCGCACCACAGATAGAAATGCCAGCAAGGCTTTCCTCCTCCCCCTCCTGCAGCAAAACTTTCCTTTTAATCTTGGGAGGCTGCACTCCCTTCTCCAGTGTTGGAAGGCTCATCTCCCCTCGTCTTTTAAAAAAGTTTCCTCCTCCCTCCTTCCAGGGCCAAAGCTACACCTTGCAGGTTATGTGGGCGTGGTGGATGTGTTGCTGGCGGTGGATCCAGGCTCAGCTGTGTTTGAAACTATGGCTAGTGCCTGTCTTGTTTCCACAAGGATCTATCCCTTTTGGTTTCAGCTCCCCCTCCCCATTTTGGATACCAAGTAAGCTGAAGCCTTTGTACAGCAGTAAGGCACAGGCAGAATGCCTGGCATCTCCCGTTAAAAGATCTTAGAAAAGTTGGGGGGAAACTTTTTTACCTGAAAACCTTGGGAGAACCACAGCTGATGTGAACAGGCAATATAAAGTTTTGTGTCACCTTAATTACTAATAAGTGTTTATTTTAGTACACACACCCTGCTATTTCCCGCACTCGCAGCATTATTGGTGATATGCACTATGCAGCCTCCCTGTGTTCCATGGCCTTGTGGAGAAGAGCAGCTTCATCAAGTGGTGTGGAGTGACCCCCCTCCCCCACCAGCACACCAGTAATTGCTGTGGATTCACCCCTTACAAGCTCAACCCCCTAGACGGCAATGAGAGACTGGAAGACATGGCTAATCAATTGCTGCTTTTGGAATGGAATCTCAGCTATGGGATTGGGAGACTTCCTGAACATGAAACATCTGACTGAGTCCTGAGAAAATCCCAAATTCAGTCCCATCATTTTTACGGGAGCTTGAAAGCAATGCAGTTGGGGGGTGGGGAGGAATAAACTTCAACCTGAGACCTTGGAGATCTGCTGCAAGTTAAAAAAGCCTACAGGATTAGATGGGCCAAGGGTGTGACTCTGTATTAGGCAATTTTGCATGTAACAGGCTCTTGCCTGTGATATTCCCCAACTACGATACATTTCATGTTAAGATCACATAAGATTCTGGCTTTGCTGCCACTGACATGGCTAATAAATTTATCACTCTTGTACAGTGGAACATTTGTTCAGCTCTCAGAAAGGCAAGTTGCAAGGCTGACTTACACAAACAGAAAATAAGACAAGTGAAGTCCTCTAGGTGCAACAAGAGAGGTCCATGCATCAGAGAAGTGTTGCAGGAAGTATAGTAAAACTCCTGGCTAGAGATCACAGTGCTGAAAATAGGTGCACGTTACTATTGGCTACAATGAGGCTCCTTCATCTTTTGCTGCGTGTGCATTTCTGTTTTAAAAAAGAGGCCTTGAGCCATTTATGGCTGAAGATGAGCAGGTTGTATGCTAATGGATGTTATATGTGCCATTCCTCATCCTGATCTATCAATCAGAGAGTTGTAAAATGCTCCCCTTATAAGCTGTATTGTATGAGGCAGGGTAGGGTACGGCTTCACATCTCCATTCCAGATCAGAGAGCTCTATGGGATCTCAGCTTTTAAAAAAGAGTTGGATCCAAAACTATATATTGTTTGGGTTTTTTTGAATACTCAAATGGCTGTTGCTTGTAAATGGGACTGACCACTGATTTAAAGATATTGCCAGAAGCATTTAAAGTGCAAAGAACGCTTCTTTAAGCACATCTCAACACAAAATCCTTGATCCTTGTCCCACAGCTGCTGTGAATAGTGGAATGAAAGATCCAGCACCCCATGTCTTACATTTAGTCATCGATGGTGTCAGTGGCTTCAGTTGCCGTTAAAGAATAATTTGGGTTGATGTGCAATTTCAGCATGCAGTACCTGGCTTTCTCAAAAGGTGTCACTACTTGTTCAAAGATTTAATGGAAGGGCTCACTTTGTGTAGTCTTTAGTCTGTTGTGGCAACACCATCAACAAAAATTATCATGGTATAGGTTTTTGCAGGCCAGACCCCATTTTGGCAGATGCATGTCACGGTAACTTAAGTGGTAGGTTTGTATATGGGGGTGATGGTAGTGGTGGGATGGGGCACTTTTACATTATGAAGCTGCACAAGAGTGTTGTGACAAGTTGGATACAAATGACAATACGGTCCACTCAAGAGTGAAAGATCCAATCAAAATGGGTGTGGTAAACAAAAAAAGCAAGGTAAGTACTATACATAGATACCTAAAACACTTGCTGTAATTTTTCCTGGGTTTCACTTACATTTTTCTGTGGGGTCACATAAGCTAGCAGGAAAATGCACATTGTTTGTACATCAACCCAATCTGTGGACTTAAATATTCACAGATGGGGCCATGTTGAGAATTAGATATATTATTTTTAATGTATATAGCCCTTTATCTGGGGTTCTGGAGGATTTTTAAACAGCAAGTTAAATTAAAACATGTTGAAACAGCTATATATTCTAAAAACTGAGAAAGATTATTTGCCAGAGTATATATTCTTGCAGTAGTAGCTTTATCCCTCTACTCTGCCATATTTTTAACATACATAATCTGAAATTGACTGGTATTTAGTTCATCTGAGGGACAAAATGCATGTTATGTGTGACACAAGTCGGATCATGGGTGCTTACCTGACCCAACTCTCAGTCACGTGTACGTGCAGGAACTAACCTTTAAAAACTCCACATGGCTCCAAACACTGCATGGGGAAGGAGGAGCTTCAGGCTTCACTCCTATGCAGTTTTCACCTCCAGAGGTGGGACTGTTTCCCCTTTCCTTGGGTTCTCGATGTCTATCTCAGTTCACATGGAACATGAGGAAAGGGCATACAGACACTCCCCATGATTGTTTCCATTGGTAAAAAGTGCAGCCAGGAAGGAAGCCTGAAGCCCCTTCCTCTTGCAGTGTTTGGAGCCATGTGGCACATCAGAGAGGTTTTTAAAGGTTAGTTCCTTTGTGTGTGATTGAAATTTGGGGTGGGCATCCGTGACTCAACTCATGTCACCAATAACCTTTATATTGGCCACAACTTCAGTCTTATACTTGTTAAATTATATTATACATGCATGTAAATGTAATAGCTGGAGGGTTTCTTCCTATCTCTCATAAGAGCTGTTATTATTTATTTTAGGACAGCACAGAGACCTTTTCATTATGTGGGAGGATGTCCCTTATTTAGAGGAGTAAGAAATCTAGCTGTAAATTTTTCTTCTGAATTCTACTTTTTCATTGGCTCACAGATTTAACTTCTTGTCGGTGAATCCAATCCCTGCTTATCATTTGTGTGCTTTCAAGGCATAATCTGGTTTGAAAAGATTAGAATTATGGACAAGTGAGATAATGTAAAATAGCCAGCGACAGCCATTTTCACACCTATATATGGGACCCTTTCCAGATCAAACCCTATGTGCACTAAAGGTTTTTTTTTTGACATTATAACACATCCAGCATGCCCATTTCCTGTTTAGAGCCAGGCATTTTAGCCCAGCAGGTGACCAGCAATGTTACCTCTCACAGAACCAAGCACCTGTTACAACATAGCAAAAGTGGCTATGGTGACCAACCATCTATTTGGTGTGGAGATTTTCACACATAAGAGCTGCTGCACAGCCTACTGATGTATGTACACAAGCATCTCTAGAGCACCCAGTCTTGTTTTGTACAATACAATACTTATTTGGTATTTTAAAATGATTGCTATCTTTTATTTATGAAACAAAAATATATAGCTGGGTTTCATACAGTGAGAGAGTTAAGCATCTGTCCCATTGAAAACAATGGGATTTCAAGAGTTTAATGTTGGCTGGATTGTGCCATGATCATGCAAGGGAAGGATGCAGAGAGTAGGCTGGGGCTCTGACACAGCTTTTGGAAATTGGCACTGAATGGCAACAGCTGTTGTTAGGACTCTGGACTGCCTTTGCTGAGAGAGATTAAGGGAAAGACATACTTGTTAGGGTGCACTTGCTTGTTTTTCCAAGTCCATTCCTTGGACTTGGGCATGCAACAAATGGTGAGTTCCTGATGCCAGGGGGTAATCCTTTCCCACCAACCTCAGAACATCTCAAAGTTGGATCCCAGACACAGATCTATTGTCAGGGTTCAGCTGGACAACAGCTGCCATCGGGCAGCAGATGACAGGCCAAGACCCAGAATGAAATGTGTCCCAGGAAAACCTTGCCAAAGGCCTTTAGCACAGTAGCACATCCATTCCCTTGGACTTCCTTGCAGAATTTCCCATGCAAGATCACCTATCATACCCCAAAGAAACTTCTGCTCCGTAAGTACTGCAACTCTCAGCTCATCCCTCCTGGTCTTAGTGAAAGGCCTTGCAATTCCCCTGTGACATCAAGTGGCTGCACCTCCATCAACACCATTCTCTCCCTGTCTGTTCATTTGCACCTATGCCTGGCCATTCAGTCAATTAGATCTTGCTGCTGTCACCTCTTGTGGAACAGAACTAAGGTTATGAGAAGCATGTACCTACATTTCTGTGGCTGATTTCTTGTACCATTAAAGTATCTGAAACCCAGCTAATGCTGCCTACAGGATAAGACAGAAATGTACACTGTATCTGTATTTTCAAAAGGCCCAGAAGCCTTCAAAAAGAGCTACAAAAATGTGCAGTCTTAATTAGAAATGAAACAAAACCCAACTGAAACTTGGGTTCCTTGAGACTAAGATTGGGAGTTAGTGTAAATCAACACAGAGCTGAATCCTGATAGCCGATTGCTTTTCATCCTGGTTGATCATGGAGGAATGAAGCCAGGGCTGAACAAAAGGACACTCCTATTTAAGAATGAAGCTGCTAGCTGCTGGAACAATACAAATAGGGGGTGTGGTTTGTAGTCATTTCTAGTTTTGAGGAGCCTCTCGCACAGATGCTCATACATAGCTCAGTCAGATATTTGGAACTTGCTTCACTGCACTGTGATTTCACTTAGACATGTTAATCATGTTGCTTTTTGAACTCAAGGCAGTAATCATGCATGCTTACTAGGGAGTTAAGCCCAATGAATTCGTTGAGACTTACTGCTCAGTAAATGTGCATCACCTTTGCTTAATATTTTATCAACTATCCTTAAAACCTTTGCTTTGGAATAACTTTATCAAGGCCAGCTTCACTGCCTGTTTATGGAAGCCTTGTTTTCTTGGCCAGCCCTCATTTCAGTCAGAATTCAGCTCTGGCCCAGATACATATTCCAGGGAATCTGCCAAGCAGGTATAGAGATGCCCTTAATGAAAGATGTACTGCCTTTGAAGATGGAGGTTCTGATTTATCTGCCATGATTAATGGCTATTGATCCTCCACAAAGTTGTCAAATACTTTAAAAAGGTATCTTGTGCTAGCCATCTGGAGTAAAGAGTTTGAGAATGGTAACCAAAGCCAAATCCATCTATCCACTTTTTTTTCCACTGCTGCCGCTGCTGCTGCTACTACTGCTGCTAAATTTGCACTCCTCATTCTTCCTGTTGACATCAGAGACACTCCCTTCCCATCTCTGCTTGTACCTGCCTTTACCAGCCCTGTATACCTTTGATCAGGGTTCTCAACTGACATACTGCTGACTGCCTTGTGCCTCTGTTTGAGCCAAGAAGTGGCTCAGCTTCAGTTATGTGATTCAAAGGTATTTCTGCTGGGCAAGAGAAGACCCTTCCGTGCTTGTAGAAAGTTTATGTGAAAACAGCTGAAAATGATGCTTGAGTGGCTCCAGGCCATTCATGGTAAAGTGGTGTAAGCTGTTCCTCGGTGCCCTTGCCGTCACTGCAACGGCCAGAACATCTAAAGCTCTGCCACTGAACGTAGAGAGGCTCAGACTGAAGCAAAACATGAAAGGCCTAACAGCAGCCATGAGGGGCACACAGATGTACTAGGCTGCAAGAGCAGTCCTGAGGGAGATGGTGATTCTCCTGGTTCTCATGGGATAATCACATCAAGGAAGTAAAATTTCTGGGAGCTGTCATCAGCAGCCAATACACAATTGGGGAATGACAAATGCACAGCAGCAGAAGCTGCAGGAAGTGCCCATGGATATGGGCCACATCAGACTAGCAGATCACAAAACAGGGATCCTTGGCCAGCAGCTGTAGCAGGGCTAAGCTCTCCAGGACTATTCCTAAGGGCTATGCTCAAACTTCCTGTGAGGTGATGCTCTGCAATGGAGAAGCTGAGCTGTGCGGGGAGCAGCAAAACAAAAACAGCTCTCAGGCCTTCTTGCTTGGCCCTGGACTTCTAGGCAACTGGAGTCAGGTTACAATATATAAAATTCACTCCGCCCAGAGTGGCTAAAAATTGCTTGTTTATGCCCAGTCGTTTGTGGAAGCCTTGATGCTGAGGCCTCTCAGATGGAATAACAAGACAGGCCTCCCCCTTTTAAAAAAGTTTCTCTTTAAATGTAGCAAGACTGGAGGAGGGAGGGGAAAGGAAGCCCTCACCCTTACTTGTGCTGCAAGGGAGCCATAAATAGGGAAGGCCTTTTACAGAGCCTTCCCTTCTCCCGTCCTGGAAGAGTTTAAAATAGATGGGATGGGTTTAATGACTGCCTGTAAGGCTGCCAAAGTTAGGCTGGGAGCAACAGTGTTGGCGAAGCAACAGGGACTGCAAGAGCACAGCTGTGCTATCCAAAGCCTGCCTTGCCCTTCCCCAGCAGAAAGCTAAGAAAACAGGTCTGGGGATTCTTATCATCAGTACCATGTGCTCCTATAGACAATGCTAGCAAATAGCAAAGCCTCTGAAAGAAGGAAGTGGGGAGCTGCTCTGACAGTGGAGGGTATGAGTGGCAGTTGCACATGCTGCCCTGCTGCCACTCAGCCTCTTCAGAGGAGATGCTGGAAAGCTCTTAAGAGTCTCTTTTCTCATTCTTGCCACATTCTCCCTCTGAATGCAGCCTGATTAATACACGGTTGAAAATCCAATCCCTGCCTTAGGGTGCAGCAGGGGCTGCACACTAAGTATAGGTGCTTAATGCAGGAGGCAGCTGCTGCACTGCCAGGTCCCCACCTTAAGAGAGGCCACAGTTGCCTCAGAGACTGTGAACCACGGGCTCAGTGCCCAGTGGCTGTGTGCTAAAAGTCCTGTGCCCACATTCCATCTTGCCGTTTTCTGAGCCAATGCTGAATGGTTCTAGATGTAACTGGTATCAATCTTGAACCCTAAAAGGTTACACAGGGAGCAGTCCTTTTTTGGGAATGAGAAAAAGGGAGCTTTGTACCAACCTTGCAGGGAAGTTGATTAGAAACTCCAAGAAACTCCAAATACCATTTACAGCCTGCTTTTCTTCTGGGCAGTTAAGAGTTTCCAGGAGGCATTCCATCCCGGCCTTAGGCAAACGTGGACCAGTATAGTTTTGACATGCTTCCTACCTGGGACCTTCTGCAGAAATGCTGCCATACATGCAATAATTGTTTTGCTGTTCTAAAAAGAGATCCAAACATGTATTTATTTACTTCATTTTTACCCCACCTTTCACTCCAATTGGGACCAAAGTGGCTAACATGATTCTACTTGGCTCTATTTTATCCTTACAACAACCTTGTGAGGTATATTAGGCTGTGTGTGTAATTGGCCGAAGATCATTCAGCAAGCTTCCATGGCAGAGTGGGGATTTGAACCTGGGTCTCCCAGATCCTAGACTAATGCTCTAACTACACTACACTGGATGTAGGAGACAGAGGATTAGCTAGAGTATGGAGGGTCAATCCAGTCTCCCACAAAGTTTATTGGGATATCTTGGGGCATCTTTATTTCTACTGATGTTAATTAGGACACTCTACTCCCACAGAAACCTACCCAACCACTGAAATCATCTTCAGTAAACCTGCTTTGGGACCCCCTGCAATCTGAGGTTAGATGGGTGGCAACCCAGCACCTTTCTAGTCATGCATGGAATTTCCTCCCCAGGGAGATCTGTCTGTCCTCTTCCACCATCAGGTGAAGACTTTTCTGCCTTTTCTGACATTCCCCCATGGAATCTTGTTGCCCCTTCGTCTTTGTAGTCTGTTTTTATGTATTTTATGTATTTTTAATCTCGTTATAATGTTGTTGTTCACCATCTTGGGGACCCTAAGTTGGGTGGAAAGGCAGCTTTAAAAGGTTTTGAATACTAAAAACACAAACAAATACATAAATCATATAATTGTGAGGCTAAATCCCACATTTGCTGACTAACCTTTGTTGGAGGAAGATGTATGAAAAAATACCAGTTCCTAACATTCTTTTTCACTTTAATGTGACCAAAAAATTCAGTTTCAAGCCCAGTTCTTAAGGTGACAGGGATCTTGCAAAACGACCCATGTATTTCTGTGAGCTGAGTAGTCTAAAGATGTGCTGAACCCTCCCAAGATCCTTACAATATGCAGCCCTCCCTTAATGTAAACTCTACCCTCATATCATCATTTTGCTAGCTAATAAGTCACAGCCAAAAGAAGAGCATGTCCAAATGGACACATTTTAGGAGACCAACACGATACAGGCAATGGCTTAAAGATATGCTAATAACCTAGCAGCAAACCACCAAAAATAACTTAGAGGGATATAGAAGTTTGAGTCATGTTTGTATGACTGCAGCCCAGATTGGCAGGAGCTAAGCACTGTATGATAACATGTCCAAGGACACAGCATAGTTGGCCTTAGCTCTATATTCATTTCAGCTTGGCAGCCAAGCAGTGAGTTGTCATTGCCTCTGGGACTACAAGACACGGCAGTTACTGGAAGAGTGCTTAGGAACAAACACCACACTGCACTGGGCACATTTGATTAGTAAGTGCAAGTCCACACTTATTACAAATGAAATGTACAAACCTAGCTTTTAATTTTGCCTCTAGCTGAGCACTAGAAATTCAATTTTTTTAGGTTCCTGCCAAGGATGAGCACTATTTAAAGTTTAAACTGGTATGAATTGTACATTTGTGTGGCACGTGAACCAAAACAGTTGCCAATTGGGTCAAGTGTCACAGAAAGATTTGTAGAAATTGGTTTAATTTCCATTGTGGGCAAACCAGCGATGTCTTGACAGAACTCCTTTAATCGTCTGCTGGTATTTCTTAAGCTCACTAATTAATATGGGCAAAATGGCCAGTTACACCAGCTTTCATGGCAGGTTTAAAAACAATTCAAATATTCCAAGTTCTTGGGCCAAAGGAGAAGAAACACAAGGTATCTTGAAATTTGGTGGGCAACTTTAACTTACAAACGTATTTCATCTGCTTCACAAAGAAAAAATATATAGGCTAGTGACACCATTAACCATGTACGTAGATGCTTTATATATAACGACTTGGGTGATTGATCTTTAATCACATAATGGCCAGCCTACAGTTACTTCATGGGTTTCTGCATGCCATCTCCTTCTGGGTGCTCCATTTCAGTAGAATGAAGTTGGGTAATCAGAATGGTTTCTCTGAACGCAAGCTAGTCTCTTGGTCACTTGTCTGGTGGTTGTTGCACATTTTCCAGCCATGGATCTGCTGAAATATCAGAGGTTAAATAATAACAACAAAAGCACAGGAGTCCTTAACAAAGTTAGACCTTTCTTAGTCCATTGAAGTCAGCGGGCATGAAAAGGTCTGCTTAATCAAATTAGAACACCCTTTCTCATCCTTTGGAATCAAAATTTTCCTGTGGAAACAATACAAATGAAAATTTTAAACTGGAGATAAATTTAGTTGGTAAATATGGTTTCAGAAATAACTTAGTGACGAGGTAGTATAAGTAGAAAAATTGATGTAGAGAATTTAAATAGATTCAACTGTGTTTAGTATATAAAAGCAGGGGACCTGCAAGGATTTGTAGGGATCATCTTATTTTCCCCTCTACCACTATTGTATTTTCTTTCCCTGAAAGCTCTCATTACCTCCTCTCTTTTCCCGCTTCCTTCTCTCCTTCTCACCCACCAGCCAACCTGCCCTCCCATCTTTAGCATTCTCTCCTTCCCTCCCTCTGGTAACATTCAGCTAGGAAAACTATGGCCCAGTGGTGTGGAGCTGGCCACAGGCCTAGTTGCATGAGGAGGAACCTGCAAGAACTTGCAATGGGCCCATCACATTTCCCTACCCACATATTTGCTTTTTCCCTCTTACTGGCAACTCCCATATCCTCACTTTTCCACATTTCCTTGTCTCCTCCTCTACTTTTATCTGCTCTTCCATCGACTGTATTGCCTCTATTTCATTTATGTACTGCCTTTCTTCACAAAGACAACCCAAAGTTGCTTATATTATTGTCCTTCCTTCCATTTTATTCTCACAACAACCCAGTGAGATAGGTTAGGCTGAGAATGTGTAACTGGCCCGGTCAGCCAGTGAGCTTCCATGGCACAGTGAGGATTTGAACCTGGGTCTCCCAGATGCTAGTGTGAAACTCTAAGCCCTACACTACACTGGTTTTTGTGGAGTGGTTGTTGTTGAATAGTAGCAAGTAGCTGGGCCTGGGTAAGTCATGAAAGACAGGTGGTAGCAAGTGGATCAGTGGTTGCTGCAGGTCTTGACCAAAAACCAAGCCTTGAAGTCTGGAAACACCATTGTGGTCGCCTAGCAACAGCCACTGGCTTTTATTTTTAAAAATGACAGGTGCTGCATCTATCATTTTGAGGGGGGGAATTAACTTTTTTTTAAAAAATTCAGATTTTTCTGCAAACCTGGGCTTTTTATATTGCATTTATATAAAACTCTGCTTGGGATAGCACTATTAATGTGCACTCTATGAATTTACTTTAATAAAATTATTCCTCTGTAAATGGGTTGAGGATTGCAACTATACAGCTGGATACTATACCTGTTTATTCAGAAGTAAATGCAACAGGTTCAAGGTAACCTACTTCTATGTAAGTGGGTATAGGGTTACAGTCAATCCTAAAATACTATAACAAGGCTTTCAGATAGGAAAGGGAAAAATCATAATGAATAAATCTGCTTTTACTGGAAAAAATCTTCACCCTCCTAGTCAGAGGGGAATAGTTGGGCAAATTGAAAGATGGATTTAGTATGATAAAATTAACTGCTCTTTTAAACTGAAAAAAGTATTGATATCTGGAAACAAATGATTTAGAAAAAATGGAAATATAAAGCAGCAAATAGAAATATGATAAATGTATAATGTATTATTAAATATATTCAATTGGAAACATGATTTGTATGTAATATTGAGGAATTATAAGGATGTTTTTCACTTCTATGTTCTTAAAGAAATGCTACTTCCTATGGGGTTGAAACTGTACAGGGATTACATCTTTTATCTTACCTTATCTCAAGGATTTAGGGAGTATAACAGCACTTGAATTTTTAAAGAAATGGGTTAATGTACCTGTTTCCTTTCCAAATTAAAGAAAGGGCATATGAATAAAAAGAAAATGGCATTAAAGGTATGACAAAATGTAACATGTCATTATGTACAAATACAAAAAAAATATATAAAAATTGGCCCAGAAGCCAACTTTCCTCCTGCTTGCTTCCATTCCTACATAGCCAGCACCCTCCAAAGCTAAAACTTCTAGTCATAAACAGAAGAAATTTAACCATATATTGATGAGTGATCAGAAATCCTGAAAAGACGTATGACCCAAATATCAACAGCAGCCAATACAGTTTTTTACACCAATATAATTCTCCTTGCACAAATCTGGATTCTAATTTGAGGACTAGTGTGGTGAGTGAATAGAATAGTAGACAAATTCTGTATTTAAATCCCTGCTCAAACTAGCGGCTATACCTCTGTTTCTCCTAAATAA
Source organism: Eublepharis macularius (assembly GCF_028583425.1). Lineage (NCBI taxonomy): Eukaryota > Metazoa > Chordata > Lepidosauria > Squamata > Eublepharidae > Eublepharis > Eublepharis macularius. The sequence goes on along the minus strand of NC_072793.1, from coordinate 94,265,033 downwards.
AATGGGACCTACTTTATAGCACTGTTGCAAGGGTGAATGACTGTAAAGCATTTTATAGATGGCAAGTGTTATATTATTATAAACAAGCAATGTAACCAGTTATGGAGAATGGCACCTTACATCTTGGAAGGTTCTGATTCCAGCAGCATTTTTATTAGTGTGAGACTTTAAAGAATAAAATTCTTTGCAGCAATGCAAGATCTGTGCTATTTGTCAAATTTCATTCTCTCGGACTTTAACGAAAGCAAATGGCACGTCTTTTCACTGGAGAGAATTTTAGGCAGGCAGCTCTGCTAGACGTCTGCCATTGTGCTTTGTTTCTCCTATCTCCTGGGTTGTAAAACCTTCAATCCAACAGTAATCAAACCTGGAATTCATACAAAGGCAAATGGGGAGTATCTACCTCCACTCAATATAGAAGTCTTAAATTTGCCAGTCTATTAATGCACAGTCTGCAGCTTCTGTCCCAGGATCCTCCAGGTGAGAAAACGTTTACTGGGAACCCAACAGGATTTAATGGAAGAGCTCACTAGTTTCTGCATTTGTAGTAAAGTACACTGGTTTATTTAGTTGATATGCTTCTTTACAGAATGCAGAAAACACATCTTTAAAATAATTATATAAGGACATAAAAACACATCAGTGGTTGGTGAACACTTTTAATACAAGATTCTCTCCCACCATTACAGTGTCTAGTGGCATAAATAAACAGCACTGGTGCTTAGTGGGAAGGCGGCTGATGAGAATGCCATTGTTGTTATTCTGTTCACTGCCCCTTCGCCTCCAGTTTCTATGGTGACAGGTAGGCCCAGGCCTGAAACTGTTTGCTTGCGCATGACCAGTACAAAGTGGTATCAGTTGCTAGGGACAACGGCACTGTTTGGAAGGCCCTTCTGACTTGCAGCATTTGGGCTTAGGAGGCTCTGTATATTGATAACTTGGAGACATCTGAAAGGCAGGCCTGCCAGTATAGGTTTTGGCACTGTGCTGCCATGGCTAGTGGCTGAGAAAGGGGAGGGTTCTTACAAGCAGGCTTCCACCATCTGTTTAAAAGAAGTGCCACTTGATCCCTGTCCCTTTAGCTAGCATGTCTGTGTGGGAACTGGCCTGTATTGCCTCTCCTCATCTCAGACATACCCTAACAAGTGGGGGGGGGGGAGAGGAGAGAATTTTTTAAAACTTTGTAGGACAAAGGTATGCCTGTCAAACTAGATGCAGGTAAAAACTGAAGCATCCTTTACAGTCACTTTCACTTCAACACATACCCCGCCAGCCTGCCTCAGGGGGAAGAAGCAGAGCGCAGAACTACAAGGGCCCTTAATCAAACTAACATTAGCTTTTGACAGGTATGATCCTGTTCAAGTAGTTTTTTAAAAAGGCTTGATGGGAAATACCACCCTAGCAAGTTCAGATGTGAAGGTCATCTGAGCCATTCATCCACTAGTTAACTGGCCATGTCAGCACACAAACATACTTTGCAAAACAGTCAATATGGCTTAGTAGTGTCTGCTTTGTGTGCAAAGTCAGCCAGAGGCTGCCCAGCCCCCATTGAGGGGATGGACTCATTATTGCAAAGGGTTTTTCTTCCCTCTTAATGTACCAAAAATAGTCTCAAATGGACAAGAAAAAAATCCATGCTTAAAATGTCTTTGTCTAAAGAAAAAAGGCATGGGAGTGACCTTGAGGGCAGCTCTAATTTCCCAAGAGAAATATGTGAAAGCTCACTTTTTCAAAAGGCAAGAAACTTAGACATGGTTCTAATATTTAAAACAATAACTATGACAGACCAAATAAAATAAAATCCAAATGAGCAAAGCAGTCAGTTCCATTGAATTGATACTAAGAAGCTAAGCTCATACAAACGGCTGGCAGCATTACTGTTTTTAATTATTTTTTAATAAAACAATTTGAGGCTGTATCAAAAATTTAGTAAAAAATTAGAGCTGAGAGTTCACTGATTTTTACTATGAACTATTTCTGGCGCTTTTTATTTTCCCAACCGCCAGACAGCTACTATTGCGTCTGTGTGCGCGCAGAGGAGAACAGGGAAGGAGTGAGCTGAGACAGCCAGAGGGAAGTGGGGAGGAGGAACTGTTCCAATACTGTGGTCTAGGAGGAGTCTTGATGTGAGGAAACTGCATTACACTACATAAAAATATTGCATCTTCACCAAAATACCTCAAGAGTGTTTCAAAAGCCAGTTAGCCTTCTAGATGAAAAATCTCAGAGCAGCACCATGAACCTTGCAGCTTGAGGATATCACTGCTGGGCCTCCAGTTTCCCAAAAGCAGCAATGTCACCACATAGCGGGATTTAACCCTGTTTTGGTAACTGCAAAGAGCTCTCTAAACTTCTCATTTAAGAAACCTGTCAGCATGGCATCTGTCCAGCAACAGCAGGGTAGAGCAACAAGACCTTTCTCCACAGTTTGCAGAAGGACCCCACCTAATGACTGATTTGTATAATGTGTGAAAAAATAGGATTCCTTTGATAAAAAAGACAGTCCCTCAGCCTGACTGGCATTGGAAACACCCCAGGAGCTTATTTGTAGTAAAGCACTTCCCCTCCCTTTCCCCAAATCTATACATACAAGTTTAGGTAACAGAGATTAAATGTAAAAACTTATGTTGACCTCAGAAAGTCCTCTGAATTTAATTCTTAGGCTACGTTTCATGTTATGCCCTGTAGCTAGACACACGTGAATAGAAAAAACAGTACAGTTAGTTTTAAAGGCAAACAGCAGAGACCCAGCTTGCCACCCCAGTGCTGCCTGCATGTCCAGCCAGTCTCCCTTTGCAGAAGTTCACTGATGCTTTGAGACGCCTGCTGTCAGAAATACTTTTTGAGCCAAGATTTTTTTCTATGAATAAACAAAACAAAAGCTGTTAGGCAAAAATAAAATCAGTCTCCCAAAAGTTCCACAAGCACTCTGGTGTAGCATTTGGAGAGGGCCTGCTGGGACCGGGCAACATTTGAGATTCTGGATGTTGGTTTTCTGGTTGGTAACGGATTTGCAGGCCACCGATCCTTACAGACAACACTGGTGTGGAACTATAGGCCCCATCTCCGCACGTGTCTCTTGTTCATTAAGGGGGAACATAAGGAGGTGGAGACCTGTATGGGGTCATGTTCTTCGGGCGGGAACCTTTACCCTCCATGGGTGCTGTGAAAGGTGGGGGAGGCTGATAAGGAGGGGCATTGGGGTCTTCATCCCTCAGTGGTGTGTACTCTCCTATGGTGTCTTGGTTAAGTGGTGTGGTCTCTGGCATGTTCTGATTTGGGTACTCAGGAGGTGGGAGAGGGGCTTTCTCTTCCTGTAGAATCAATGGCATGCTGGAGGATGGAGGTGGCTTAGAGTCATCTAGTTCATCTGCAAAGATTATTGGTACTCCCTTCTTGATAAAGGTAGCCTGATCTTCTATAGTAAGTTTGCCTTTTCTCTTCTTGCGATAGCAAATCATAGCAATAATTCCAGCAATAAGTAGAATAGCTGCCACTACAACTGCAGGGATCACTGTGTGCAGATACACATCATCCTCACTTGTCTTTTCTGGATCTCGCCCTGGAAGCACATCTGTAGGCGGTGCAGTTGTAGGTGGTCCTTCTCTAGTTACTGGAATAAACTGCATGTTTCTGCAGCTGCCAGCACCAACTACAGAAATGTTGATGGGCCTAAATTCTGGTTCTAAGGCATTAGAGAAAGCTTGGCTTGGAATACCAGAATCATCAGAAATTTTTTTGCTCAAGGTTCTAATTTTCTCTTTCGGGCATGGATCAAAAGGCAGAGTATTGTTTGTCCACTCAACTACAATAGAACCTCTGCTGATGTTATTTATGGTAATAGTACTACTATTTCTGTCTCCAAGTGCAAAAGCCAGCTTCTTTACCAACATAATTTTCTTATGAATGTCATTGGTAACTGTATTATGGTCTCCATGGAATTTGGCCTTAAATTTAACTGGAGGCACCTCATCAGGTTCAAGTGCATGGACAAATATTTCAAACGCATCCACGGTTGTAAGGCCACCTTTGTCAGTAGCATGCATGAAATATTCATGAATGCCTGCATGGGTGTGATTAGGCAGTCCATACATTAGCTGACTAGTGCTATTGAACTGCACCCAAGAATTCTCTTCCAGTGGCTGCTCACCTAACAGTTTCATGGTCAGCTGCAGTTTATCAGTAGTGGTATCCTCCTTGTCATAGAAGGTATCTGAAGGTATTTTAAGCTCAAAGTAAGTGCCCACCCATGCATCTACTCTGTCAATGTGATTTTTCAGCACAGGTGGATCGTTGGGCACACGGGGAGTTCCAATGGTAGTAGTGCGCATGCGAGTTGGTGGGGAAGCTGTTTCCTGTTTAATGACGGGTGACCGAGTAGTCCCAGGTGTCTTAGAAGGTCGAGGAGTTTTCGGACCTTTTTTAGGAGGTTTTCGTGTTGTAATATCAGTGGTTGATGGTGTTGCAGGTTTGGGAGTGGTTCCTCTTGGCTTCTTTGTTGTGGGTGGGGTAACTACAGCAGTAGGTTCCACATACCCTGTCACTGTTGGCTGAATTGGGCCAGGGGGAGTAGTAGTTGCTTCTCCCACTCTGGTTGGTTGAATTGGTCCAAGAGTCGGTGTCTGAACTATAGCGCCTCTTGTTCTAATAGTAACTGTGGGCTTCTTCGGCAATGGTACAGGTTCTCTCACTGGAGGAGCTGTTGTTTCAGTTGGAGGTGCGATGGCTGGAGAAGTAGGTGTTGGAACGATTCTAGTTGGGGGCTCTTGAAGGCCAGTTGTTGGTGGTCCAACAGCAGTCACAGGTGTTGGTGTAGCATTAATTTGCCGCCGAATTCTCTTTGGAAGATTAGGTTTTTTGTTAGCAATATGCCAGCCAACCACAGGGTAGCCAAGATGAGCAGACATTGTACCTTCTTTAGCTGGAGTTTCAACATTGCTTATGTTTGGGACACTATTTTGGCTCAAAGAACAGCCCAATTTCCAGGAGAGTAAAGCTCCATTTTCCACCACCTTCTTTGCATTCCCTGGTCCAGCCATAAATGCTGACATGTCAAAAAGTCTATTATTTACAACAGGAACCAATTTCATGTTATAAAGTTCCACTTCTGAGAAGCTTTTCATTCGGTTTAAAAGTTCAATCCTTTGCTTTGGTGTCATTTTAGTTAAGTCAGCATCCAAAATTACAGTCAAAATAGTTACTGGTTCTTCTGCACTACACACAAATGGTGCTGCTTCATTCACATCTTGTGAAGTCACCCGTACTGACTGAGGTTCATTGTGATCTTCAGGGTGAACCTCAATGGAAAAGACATTGGTGGTTTGGGGTATGTAGCTTCCATTAGATACTAGCTGCATTGCATTCACTGAAATATAATGAATGCCCTTATCTGTATCAAGTGGGAGACCTTCTAAGGTGCTACTGTCTGGTTCCCAGTGCAGCCAAGAAGGCAGTGATTCTTTTCCAGCTTCAGTGATCTATTAAAGAGAAAGAACAGATGTAATAAGTTATGGCATCTTTTAGATAAGAAAAAGATAAAGTAAAATAATGTCCAATACTTTTAAAGTTTATGCAACAGCCATTTAAAACCCTGCCAACATGCAAATGCAGAAGGTAAATCAAGATCAATACACTGTCCTGTCAAGATGAGCTACAGAGAGACAAAAGATGACTGCATCATAAAGCACTGGTTACTGTAAACAGGCTTGTAAAGTATTGGTTACTGTGACAAGTAAAAACCATCTCCAGTGATATTTCTTAAACAGAAAGTTATGTTTTCTTTTAGGTCACTGATGTACTACAAATTACAAACATGAAGGCAGGCAAATGCTGTTTTTAAGGGATAGTAGTTTTCATAGGCACCCTGGTTTCTATGGCTCAGGCTAACCCAATCTTGTCAGATCTCAGAACAGCTACGTAAAGTTGGATCTGTTATTTTATTTTTTATTAAGGCACAGCTTCCCATGATCTTCAAAAGAAGCAGGAAGCCTGGTGTGGGAGTAACACCAAATTACAGAAATATGGAAAGTACTTGGTCTGTTGCATTATAGCCATAGATGAAAACACGTGAACAGGACACAGTGGCAACATGAAAGGAATGACACATCTGCTGACTAGATTCATGGTTATTGTAGGGCAGAAGGAGCAAAGTTGGGTATCTGACACAAAGATAAAAGGTCAGATTGATAAAGTATATCGGCTAGTTATGGAGTCAGCTTTTTAAAAACATTCTATTTCAAATAAGCCTGACATTAAATGAGTACCAATGCTCATAGTCCATAAATTTCTGTAAGAATTTCCCTATTTTGTCACATCTGTGAAGAGTATTCTCTGAATATTTTAGTTGTAACAAAATGCCACATAGCCCAGTAACTGTTGTTTTTATCAATCAAGGGCCAACATGTTCAATGTTTTCCTCTGTTGCTAATAAAGTAAATCAGTGACACTGTTCATGTTCATCTATTTGAAATTACCAAACTGGTTTTCAAGGCATGTGCTCTGCTTTTCCTTCACGTTCCAAGGTAGCCATCAGAAACTAAATGGTCTTGTTTGCAGCGTTCAGACAAAGTGAGTGAAGAACACCAAATTCTGCTATGTACTATATGGAGGCATAAGCACCGAGGATTTCAAGGTGCAGGCAGGCATTTAGGAGTGTATGTACCAGAGTGAATAAAAATCAATTTTTAAAAAAATTAAAATTGGATTTTTAAAATTTATATAGGATTTTTTTTACTTAAATTGGATTTTGTTTTATAAAATGTTTCCTGGGAAAAGTCAATCTAGTTGCTATTTAACATACACTGTAGCTCAAAGGTTTTTCATCATGAAATAAGGATTAATTTTTAATTATGTAGTATAAAACTGTATATTCATGCAATATTTTAAAATGTCTGTAAACGATTTCCATTATTTTATTCATTAGGGCCCCAATGTTACGGTCTCCCAGAAGTTTCTGTAAGATTATTTTCGGTAATTTGATTATTTTGGGTAAATTTTCTATCTAGAAGATACCATCAAAGATGCTTGGTTCTGCATTTCTCAAAACTATGAATTTGTGTCTGGATAGCATGCCTCTTTGTAACAGCAAAAAAGGCTTAAAATAAACACACAGAGTTGAGAAAGAAACCTCAATCCTAACGTTCCTCTGCAAATCTATGTACTCTAAATCAACCCCTTACCTCTTAAGTTCTATGCTTCAAGTTCAATGGACAGAAGACTGTTTGGAGTAGAATAGAGTTGGATAAGGAGGAGATATAGGGTTGCCAGGTGTCTGATATTCCCCCAGACAGTCCAGAATTTGGGGGGACTACCTGGGGAAAACGTCCCCCAAATTTAAGACACGCCCCCCCACTCCATTACATAGGCAGAGTACTGGCAGAAATGGCCGGCCAGTCCTGGTACCCTCTGTGGAACTTATGCTGGCCTTCTGCGGCTGGGCACTCAGCTGGCCACATATGGCTGCACATGCCTGCAGGAGTGGCTGGGTAGCCTCCGCAGCACTCCTGCCGGCCTCCTGCACGGCCCCGGCTGGGGCAGCCAGCTAGCTCTGCAGCTGTGCACACCAGCAGGAGCAGCTAGCGAGGCCAGGCGCCAGCGATCACATTACTTGCAAGTAATGTCATCACACTGGACTCAAGAGCACATGTTTACTATGCATGTATGCAGGGGGGAAATGAGCTGAACATCAGGGCCCCGTTCGCAGCCATTCGTGATCAGGAAAAACTGAGTCTGAAAAGCATGCAAATGTGTATTTCTCTCTCCAAAACACATGGAAAAACCACAAAGACAAAGCCATAGCGCCTATACCAATGCCTGTTTGCTCTGAAACCAAGGGAGTACCAGCAATCGATCTCACTGAATATTGGGGAGGGAGAGGGAGCACGCTCTCAGGATATATTCAGGCAAACTTTTCATTTAACAACTTCAGCTATCATTTATAATTTCTCACAGGACACACTTGTGGTATTAACACAGTACCCACTACTGAGAGGCAATCTAGGATGTGATACAGTTATCAACTAATAATTTCCACTTAGTGCATGAACTGAACTATACTAAGAGAATTCCCTTTAGGTCCACTTACATTCTAGAGGCCCTTCTAGTCTTATAAGGGGTGTGCTTGTCCCACAGACTTGCAGTAGAATGTGTTGGCAGTATTTTGTCAAGCCCCTGCTCATGGCTTAAGGGCCTGGATGTTGCTACTGGAACATAGTCTTAAGTACTGCCACCCCCCACTTCATATAACATCCTATGTTATATGAGACTGTTCTAATGTTCTAATGAAACTAAAAGTTTTGTTTTTCAGTTAGCCAGGATGACTGACTCTCAACTATAAAATGAAACTGCAGGCCAGATGGCAACCCTAGTTCCAAATGAGTCTGCTGCTGTCTAAATCACAGCTCTGTATCACTCATCCATATTTTCTGACTTGCCAAAGGAAAGCGCAACAAGTTGCAATTATGCAACATGAGAATGAATACCCCTCCCAGATGATGGTGAAGCTTCCTTGCAAAACTGAATGCAAAAAAGAAAGCACAACAGGTATAGAGAAAATTATTGCACATACAAACTTCCCGTTTTAGCTCTTGTAGGGGGAAATATTTAATGTCAATACAAGCTACTCATTTAGGATGAACTCTGTAGCCATATTTGCCTTTAGTTTAGAAGAGTCATGTTAATCTATGTGCCCCATAAAGATTTAGCCTAAATAATGGAAATATTCTGTCATTTTGCAAATCTCAACTATTGTTGAGTTCCCACAAAACAGCTAATGTTGAGAGAATTTGTAAGTTTATAAATGCAGTTAAAAACTGCACTGAGATGCTAAGTAATGAAGAGACTGTTTACAGCTTTTATTTTATCAAGACAAGCAATTACAAGGAAAGCACTTTTTTAAAAAAAAGCACAGAAACTTCTATAGTTTGCATTGTTCATTTTGACCTTCACTTTAAAAAATAATTGTTATTTATTTACAATTTCGACCTTCACTCTGAATATTTATTTTATTTTTTGCAGGCAAGGCAAAAATAAATGAAAAACAAGTTATCAACTAGTGGAATTCTGTGAATACTTGCAGGAAAGTTTGTTTTAAAATTCAGACTTCTTCCTATCCCTGCTCTAGCGCATGTGCATATTTTGTGGTGTTCTCTGGAATACCACTCTAGGCACAATCCAGCCAAAACTTAAATCATAAATCTCATTATTTTCAACAAGTCAGATAAACATGTGCCAAAGTCATTGCCACTGAAAAAAAAAAGAGTACCGAGAAGTGGCTCATCGTTGATTAGATCATGTCCTGCTTTTTCCTAATACTGCCATCCACCCGGAGGGAATGTACCATCTGCTTCTTTAGGGAAGCTTGAATGAAGAAAATTCAGCCCCTCTACTTCATTGCACTCTTTCCCACTAACAGCACATAGTCCTTTCTGTACCAAGTCCTTTATGCTGACAATTCACCCCTCAATAGCTGAAATGCTGTGGTACCCCTACATGGTACCACAGTAGCTTGGTCAGTTAAATTTAAAAAAATTAAAGCTCTACAATATCATTTTAATAAAGTAAGCAGGATTCTAATTACAGTTTAAAAATTTTAGGCAGTTATCTTTTACTCTTGCAGTGTTTACTATATTATGCTCTTTATATTGCAGTGCTTGTTGTATGTCTTATTCAACTGCATTATCTTCTTATTCTGTAATCCACCTTAAGACTCAATGAGAAAAGAAGATCTTAAATTAAGTAAATAAATGACATCACACGAGGCCCAGATGTGACAGGGGACCCACTAATTGGCAGGTTAAAGGCAGGTTGCATTTTTTATGGTGAGTACAGACTCTAACATAAGGACAATTGGGGAAATCCAAGTGCAGACCACAAAAGCATGACTTCCTAAAACTTGGAAGTTTTCAAACTTACTGCCCATACACATTTAAAAACAGGGTCGCTATTATTTCCATCAAGTAAAATTCTTATTTCTCATACAGATTCTACTAAATATATTTAGTAGTGCTACACCAGCTGCACTGGCTGCAAGTGGAGTACCGAATCAGGTTCAAGGTTTTGGTGTTAACCTACAAAGCCCTATGCGGACTGAGACTGACGTATCTGCTGGACCGTCTCTCACCGTATGAGCCCTGGAGGACTCTCCGATCTGGTGGAAAGCATCTTTTAAGTGTCCCTGGCCCTAGGGAGGCCTGCCTGGCGTTGACCAGTGCCAGGGCCTTTTCGGTCCTGGCCCCAGCCTGGTGGAATGCTCTGTCTTGCGAGACTCGGGCCCGGCAAGATTTGTTTGCATTTCGCCGGGCCTGTAAGACAGAGCTATTCTGCCAGGCATATGGATGATGCCGGGTGGTGCCCCCCCATGGAGGGGGGAGGTTAAACCATCGCCCTTTGTGAACACAGTTGCTGTTCCCACACTCATTACCACTGCACGTATTTGCTCTGGTAGAACTGCTGTGCGGTAGAAGCTCTGTACCATTTAATGCATTTAAATGTTTTTAAATGTACCATTTAGTGCTTTTAAATGTTTTTAATGGTATGTGATATTTGTATTTTGTTATCCGCCCTGCGCCTGCGAAAGCGGGGAGGGAGGAATATAAATAATAAATTAAATTAATTTTTTTCCCATTACAAACTATTCTTATTTGTGACATAGCAGTACAGTGAGTATTGTTTGTAAAGGGCATGGCAGCATCTGATCTATCAACAGTAAAACAGGGGATGGAAAGGTTTGGTGTACAGGAAGTAATACAACCACGGGCAGTTAGTACATGGTGGCATACTAAAGTCTCTCTAATTCAGTCTGCTCAGGGGCCAAACCCCTATCATACTGCTTCATGTAGCAAAATGGGGCTCCCACATACTCTTCAAATCCAACGAGATGTTTCCCCATTCCTCCACTTGAAGCCAGCTGGATGACCTTGGGTCAGTCACAGCTGTTCCAGAGCTCTCTCAACCCCACCACCTCACAGGGTGATTGGTGTGAGGATAATCGTAACACACTTTGTAAACCACTCTGAGTGGGCATTAAGTTGTCCTGAACGGTGATATATAAATTGAATGTTATTATTGTTGCTGTTCCATACTGCACATTTTCCCTTATGGCTGCAATATAAAAAGGGCTTGATGCATGGTGATATTAACACAGTGATCTTGCCATTACTAATTTTTTATAATTCAGATTGTCCCTATGAATGTGTCTGCATTTGCAACAAAACCAAGATTTACACAAATAATTATCTCCACAGTGAAGAATTCCAACACCAGCTTTTCATTTGACCAAAATTTATTTTACATAATAAATGCAAATCCAGAAAAATATTTGTGTAGAACCAAGCATCCAAGTAATACCCCCATATGCTAGTTCTATTTGAATAGTGTATTTGGAAGAAATTATAGGATTAAAAGGTCTTTCCCCCCCAGCTTACACAGACAACTGGCCAAAACTGTTAACAGAAAGCATACTTGTGTTTTGATATTGATTCTAATGTTGTCTTGGATAGAACAAATTAGAAACCTAAACCAAATAAAGAAATGGATTGAAAGGGGGCAAAAGAGAAGGAAGAGCCATGAGGGAGACAGGATGCTTACTAAAACTAGGCAGAATGCTGAATTGTCAGGTGAGGTGCAAATCCACAATAAAAAAAACCTTTGCTAATCCTTTGTATATAGTTCTGATGACAGAACAGTAAGTTTTTAAAAAGGCTATGGTCCATTTAGAACAAGAACCTTGATTCTTGGGGAAGTTTTACATAAATTCTTTATTTACTGATCTGAAAGCTGAAAAGGAATGAATTAAAAAAGGAACAGTGCTGAGCCCAAAAGAGAATCCACCACAAAAGACAGTACCAAGCATTTTTGCCCTTCAGCTGTACATACTGCTTCTGTAACCTCAACTGCCTAATGAATTCATTAAGCTCTCCACCACGATGACCCGCCACTGCCCGCCCCCCGTTTTGCTTTATCCATGAGCTACGTCTATTACGCAGCTGAATTGTTCACCTCTCACTCAATCCCTCCTCTTTCTGATTAAAAAAAAAACCCTTTACTGCCCGAAATAAAATAGTAAATTTTCTTTAAATAGGCAAAACTTTATTACTAAAAAGACAAGCTTCTCACAATTTATTTACTCATGTTATTTATACTCCACCTTTCTCACTGAGACTCAAGTTGGATTACACAGTGGGCGTCAGTACAGTCAGTTTCAAGGACATTTCAATAAACAATATAATAGGATACATAAATAAAATTTTGTAAAGATTTAAAACCAGCAGAAACACAATGCAGAGTAAAAGAAATGCTGAAGCAGAGCATAAGCAATTCTAAGACTGACATATTAAACAACATAGAACATTAAACAACATTAATCAGAAGAGGGAGCGCATGAAGGGATGAGCTGGAGCTAGGCTCTCGTAACCCTTTCATATATGCCCAGGGTAAGGCCGATCACCACTTTGGGGTCAGGAAGGAATTTTCCTCTAAGACAGATTGGCCAGGGCTCCTGGAGGGTGTTTGCCTTCCTCTGGGATGGGAGGGGAGAGAGATACCTGCGAATTTCCTGCATTGTGCAGGGGTTGGACTAGATGACCCTTGTGGTCTCCCTTCCAGCTCTATATTTCCATGTTTCTACCTACCCAAAACAACAGACCACATACAATAACACATAGTAGTAAAGTCTATGATCATTACCCCTTTACTGATGCATCCCTCTGAGACTACTTCCTTATAGTACAGTTCTCTTATCTGTGAAAAAGCCCTCCTGAATAATTCAGTTTTGCATTGTTTATGGAAAGCCAGAAGAGTGGGATCTTTCCAGACCTCTTCAGATAGGTTGTTCCATAAAGTGGGTTCCAGCACAAAGAATGCATGTGTATGGGCAGCTGTTGATTTTGCCCATGTGCAAGGTGGCACCTTCAGAAGGCTCTGTTCAAATGAACAATGCTGCCATGGCGGAACATATGGAAAGAGGTGGCCCTGTAGATATGCTGGACCAAGGCCATAAAGAATTTTGTATGTGATAGCCAATACCTTGAATTGAGCCCAGTAACTGAGAGGTAACTAGCGGAATGAATGCAGAATGGGAATAATAGGCATTCTTCTCATAACTCCTGATAACAACCAAACTGCAGGATTCTGCACCAACTGGAGTCTCCAAGTTACAATGCATTACAGAGTGCAAGGGTCAGACAAACCACATCAAAAGTGTGGAGTACAATGTCCTTCAAGGTATCTGCCTTCCCAATGAGCATCACTTTCATCTTGTCTGGATTTAATTTCAATGTGTTTGCTTTCAGCCACAGATTTACTAAATAAAATAGTACATGTCTTTTAATAGGCAAAACTTGATTATTAAAATGATGAGCCTCTCACATAGTATAATGAAACAAAGTAGTTTGTGCAAAATATATGAATTAATGTTGAATTGCTTGATTTAAAATTAGTGTGTCTGAAAACTGAGAGCTTTATTTCTGCTTGAAAATTTTGTGTGTGTTACTGCAGCTTCTTTGGAGTTTGATTTAAATCAATTATTATCCAAACTAGTTAGTCTGTGAAACATACTGGAAAAAATGGAACCACTTTACCACATACACTTGCCAAGTTCCACCTTTCTCTTCCAGTTCTCTTTCAATCTAAAGATTTGCTTACATGTCAAAGCGCAAAGGGCACCTGGTTCAGGGGAATGCCTATTCTGAGAATCCATCGACTGAAGTCACCAACAATAATGATAACAACAACATTCGATTTATATACCACCCTTCTGAACAACTTAACACCCACTCAGAGCATTGGGTCCCCACAACAATCACCCTGTGAGGTGGGTGGGGCTCAGAGAGCTTCTAGAAGCTGTGACTGACCCTAGGTCACCCAGCTAGCTGGCTTTAAGCAGAGGAGTGGGGAATCAAACCCAGTTCTCCAGATTAGAGTCTTATGCTCTTAACCACTACACCAAACTGGCAAAGTGTTAGGGGAGGGCACTAGATGAACCCTGTATCAGGAACACAACAGAACTTTTGGGCAGGAGAAGGGATGAATTACCACTTACAACAGCACTCATAGCAAAAGCTGTATCATCCAGCTACCGCAGATTAAAGCTATATCAAATTTAAAGCGCTAAAGCATTTCAATTTGAGAAAGGTTTCCATGTCTGGCTACAAAATATCAACATCATCTCTGAACTCTGCCATTTCATGCGAGACAGAAATATCTCATCAGATACTTGAAGAAAGCCTGCTGTTGTTCCCAAATTATTTTGATTCAATTACAACTCACACACCAAGAAGCTTCATAGTAGATAGTGGAGTTATTGTGACTCATGGCAGAAAAGTAACCTGTATTCAGAATTTAAGGATAATACCCTAGGAGATCTTGTATTTATACATTTGTCATAATGCTATTTAGATTCACAGGACACAGACCAATATATGCTTGAAAGTAGATTAATACTCTAATGACAAGTCTATATTTATTTATTTATTATTTATTAATTATATTTTTAACCCCCCCCCCCCCGCAAGCGGGTTCAGGGCAAAGTACAACATTGATTAAAATACAACTTAACATCCATAATCACAGCATAAAAACAGCAAGTAATAAAACCATCCCATGATGGGCAATCCTGCACTCCTGCCCGTCAACATACAAAAAGGGGGTAGTAGTGGACAGATAGAATACTATACCCCTTTACGAGAAAGCCAGCAGTGGACTCTCCATAACCCCTCATAGAGGGAGACTGGTGGAAGGCTCGGCAATGATGGACTAAAATTAACCCTGACCATATGCCTGGCGGAACATCTGTGTCTTACAGGTCTGCCTAAATGATACAAGATCCTGGCGGTCCTGAGTGTCCTCAGACAGAGACTTCCACCAGGTTGGGGTCAGGACTGAGAAGGCCCTGGCCCTGGCCAAGGCCAGCCGAGCCTCCCTAGGGCCAGGGACCACCAGCAGATGTTTTCCAGTTGAACGAAGTGTTCTCTGGGGCACATACGGAGAGAGATGGTCCCTTAGGTATGCTGGTCCCAGTCCGTTTAGGGCTTTATAGATCAAAACCAGCACCTTGAACCGGATCCAAAATTCTACAGGGAGCCAGTGAAGCTGCTCCAAGATAGGCGTAATGTGTGTCCTGCACGACGCTCCAGTTAGGACACATGCAGCAGCGTTCTGAACCCGCTAAAGTCTCCGGATCAAGCCCAAGGGCAGCCCTGCGCAGAGCAAGTTACAGTAGTCCAGCCTGGAGGTGACAATTGCATGGAACACTGTCGTTAGGTCCTGGGCTGAGAGGTAGGGCGCCAGTTGCCGGGCCTGTCAAAGATGGAAAAAGGCCGCCCAGGCAACAGCCGCGATCTGGCCCTCCATAGACAAGGAGGAATCCAGAGTCCAGAATCACACCCAAACTCCTAACCGATGGTGCCCTCCCAAAGATCGGGAGAAGGATCCCCGCCTCCGATAGCCCATGGACCAAGTACAGGACCTCCGTCTTCACGGGATTCAACTTCAGCCTGCTCTGTTCTACCCACCCAGACATGGCCTCCAGAGCTCTCAACAGGGCGTCAGGGGGCAGAGCCAGATCGGCCACACATCAACAGATACAACTGGGTGTCATCTGCTTATTAATGACAACCCAATCTGAAATTCTGCACCAACTGGGCGAGGGGACACATATAAAGATTGAACAACAGGGGAGAGAGTATCGCCCCCTGTGGGATGCTGTACTCCAAAGGATGGCATGCCGACAGTCTCTCCCTCAGCACCACCCTCTGTCCCTGACCATGGAGAAAAGAGACAAGCCACTGCAAGGCCGTCCCATGAATCCCCACATCAGTGAGGCAGTGGGCCAACAACTCACGGTCGACCGCGTAGTTATTCTGAAAATTTTTCATTACTATCTTTGATGGAGATGTCACACCTCCAGTGATAGGTATCATTCTGTACCAGAATAATATTGAAGGCATGGTCAGATATGTAGTGAAACAACCATGAGGGTTTTCCCATGGTAATATGTTTAAAACTTCATAACTACACAATATGAAAGCTATTTTAAATACCAACACCTGGTTTTTAATCCCTTTTAATTCAACTTTAATTATTATTGGAATAATTAATTCCTAGATGTGTGAGGTTGTACTTAGAATTTTAATGACCACTGAGGAAGGCCAATACAGGCCGAAACACATCTGGTCAATTTATTTTTAGATACTGTATTATTCATGATATAGTATTTGTTTGACGTATATATATGGTCATTGGATTCTCCATCAATTTTTAAGGAATTTTCAACTTTGTGTGTATTTTATAAATATTTAAACTTTTATACTTTTATTTTATGGTGTTTGTGTAAACAATTTGTAATAAATATTAAATTTCAACATCCCACAAGAAAGAACCATGATCTTTGCTTCCGCAAATTTGCAGAATCTAACTCAATGTGTCTATTTATACTTATCTGAATGTAGAACCTTTACAATGGAACAAATAAGAACAGAAAAGGAGAGGGCCACACACCCCTCAGAGCAGCTGACCAATCCACGTGGCTATTAGTCCATGGGGGTTTCATGACCCCCCCCCCCACTTTTCTAGGGTTAGAAAGGTATGCGGTGGGGAAGGAGAACAAGGAAAGATTGGCAATTGTTGTGGCCACAGATTGCTGGGTCCAACCCAAGGATTGCTGGTCAGTCTCTCCTCTGTTAAAAGATGGACTCTACTTAGTCACTGGTTCTACGTTGATCCTTAAATCCACTAAAGCAAGTAAAGATGAAAAAAGCAAATATATTCATTTTAGCACGAAGAACTATACCGGTAGAGATTATCTTCTTACACTTAAGATTCAAGCCAATTATGGCAGAAGTTAGGACCAAAATGGAATGGATGTAACCATCTTGTCTTCTGTCCAGCTCATAATACGACAACAAATCCACAGACCATGACAAGCTGCTATGATCTTTGCTGCAACCTGGGAAGAAAAACCTATGGACTCTACAGCATAATGAAACTGCAGAACATATCAGTCTTTTCAGGGTCTAGTTTCATCTATATCCAGGCTTTTGGACAAACATACATAGCTTCAAAGTGTTTTTCTTTGAACACAGCAGGACTGAAAAAAGGCAGCAGTAGGCCAGCACATATTAATTGTGAGATCCTGCCCAATTTATTACATTTACTGTAAAGTTGTATTTCATAATATGTAGTGCAATTTGGAAAAAACAAGTAAAATAGCTGTACTACACTATTTGTTTATTTAATATTTATTTGCAATATTTGTATACTGGATCTCTCCAAGCACCCTACCACCACCAAAAAGGCGTCCCAAGACAACTTACATCTTAACAATGAGGTGTCCAAAGCATAGGGCAGTTAACACTTATTAGAAATGCACACTATATGCATATACAAATTCTAAAATGACCCTGTTATCGTCAAGCAGTGAACTCCCACTCATATGAATAAGTCAAACTGTCTTATACAAAATTATTTAATTATTACTACTCACGCAGTAGTGAGTTCTGACTGACAGGGGCTCAAGCAAAGAAAATTGCTACTAGAGATTCTTATTAACTGGATATGCCATGGGTTAAATCTGTTTTCTACTGCACGCAAAACAGATGTACTATCACTGAACCACAAACTTGTATTTTTCTAAGTCCCAGGAAATGTCTATCAGTTGTGATAGACTTTTTATATTCCCACTGCCCTCAGAATATGACCACTAGAACATTTTAGAGTCCACGGGTGGGAGAGAGATCTTTGCATCTCTAATTTAATGTAGTGAGAACAATTTCTTGACAGTGTCTTCACAGAGTGAAGCTACTAAGGTTTTTCCAGCTCTGGGAACTAAAGTTGACAATGCTCAGTTGAAATATAGACAGCATTAAAAGACTTTGAATGTTGAAAACATTACTACATATGCATGCCACTGTAACAGAGTACATTTGCCAAGGAGCATTACACATTTTGGCAGAATCTCCAATAATGCTGAATTACCTATGTTTAATATTAAGCAAGTCACCTCTTATGCTAAGACTCAAGGCTCACGTAGTTTAACACTTTGTCTCCCAAAATGTCTAGCCAAGCCCTGGAAACAAAATGAGATGCAGTCAGTTACCAGTTTGTCCCAAATACAGATTACTTCTTTACAAGGAGTTTATTTTTGCAACTGTGCCAGATAAAATATCTATTAGCCATCACCAGTTTTTGTAGCAATGAATTCTGTAAGTTCCTTAGGCACTGAATTAGGATTTCCCTGCATTTTTCCAAAAAACAATTCCATTACACTTCACTGCCATCTGAGAACCAATAGCCACAGTTGGGCTTTAATGATCATGGGTTTTAAGAATGAGTCCAATTCAAAGATCAGAAATTGAAGAGGAAAAGATGTTCTATGAATTGCATTCTGCAAAATAATGACCAAAACTAAAATACTGAACTACACTATTCTTTATACTCTCTAAAGATACCAAAATCTACGATAATGTGAACTCCCAATAAATCTCCTTTATTCTGGGACCACCCAAGAATTCAATACATATGCAATCTAACCTCTAATTATCCATTGTATCCACTAGAGGGAGTAATGATAAATACGAATTATTCACTTATGTAACACCTACAACTAGGTACTTTAAAATGAAAGAGATACAAGGAGCCTGCCTAAAGGCTTACAATCTTTAGAAGGTTAATGCACCAAGTCCTGAGTGTTCAAACACCTAAGGGGCAGGTTTTATTATTTTTTTAATCAACATGGTCAGCATCATCTGAAGCTCTAAGAAAGTGGAAACCAGAACAAGCAGCACCCTGAGGAGCTCCACTGCCAATAGTAGATACTAAGCCAGACTCATTTTACAGATGTGGAACTGACCCAAATTTTCCTTTGAGTCTATTATATACAGATTTTCTGTGATATATGGTATTGTTCATAAATTAGTAAAAGTCTTACCAGATGTTCCAGCTAATACCATTCTGTCACTCCCACTATAACGCCTTCACTTCCAGATGTACCCATACTTATAATAAAGAAGCTATTCAGAGGACAAAGATTTCCTCTCTTGCACAACAAGAGGGCATGCTAGTAATTTCACTGGGTGGTTACTATGAAACACTGAATGTCCAATGAAACGTTCCTTTCATCAGCACATGTTGCCAGTCTGGAAAAAAAACACAATTCATTTAGTCTATTGTAGCTGGATGATGTGTTCTTGGATGAGGAGCTGAGATCTGTTGCCTGTCCTGTACCCTGTTCCCCATTTTGTTAAGATCCCTAACTTTGAAAAGCAGTACTTGTTTACATACGACCTTTTCATATGCAGAAGGCCAGAAGGATAAAAATCTTAGACATTATTGATGACTGAGGCGCTCTGCAAATCATCACTTGCTGTTATTTCTTATCGTCAGCAGATATCCTGATGCCTGAGTTGGCAGCAGGGTTCAGGCAGTGACCTTCATCCAGGCCATGCACTAGCATATGCTATTACTCATTGGTTACCGCTCTCCTTCTTTAAACTCCAAATGCTGGAGGAAGACATTCATAAGCTGCACTGTTAAGACAAAACATTTTCAGCCCAAGAAGTTGGTCTCCAATCTGACTGGGTCATATTTTCCAAGTTTGGAGCCTGTTACTGAAAGTTAAATGGCCAAGCCTCTTCACTACAGAAAGCATGCAAGGCTGTGGACGAATCCTTTCCAGGGGCCTCTGTGATCAGATCCTCAAGAGCCCACAGGTGTTACTGAAGCGCTGCAGCATGTGACTGGCAGCATCAGGTTCCCACAAACCCAGGCACGCAAAAACTCTAAATCCATTAGTTAACAGGCAGCCTGCCAATTGCTCCCACTGAATTAGCCTGAAGCTTTCACAGAAAGCGCTCTTTGCACCATGTTGACCCTAATCTTGAGTTCATGTTCAGTTAGAAATCCATGGGTTAATCTCCTTAACAGAAGTCCAAAAGAAAAAAAAATCAACATAAATGACAATTCCTCTCCACATCTGAATGCTCTAGGAGAATGCCTCTCATAGCAGAACCATTGCATTAACAGGGTCAGGCTGGAGTCCTGCACATATGACCACACTAACAGCAGATAATGAGCATGTTTGGTTTCTACAAATGAAATTCTCCAGATCCTGTTAGTGGAATGAAATCTCCTTAATATCCAATAAGAATAAACCTGTTAAATAAAAGCCTCACCAGCAGATGGTGACAGTTATTGGGCTTGTGAAAAGAAGTTTCCCGTTGGAGTGCGCAAAGCAGCTTTGTTCAGATTTATTGCCAACTGGTTTATCAGTCACAGAAACACCATTTAAATGGAGTCACTAGCTAAGTGAAACCTATTAAATGAATGGGATTTGGTTTTGCCCTGGGCATTTCAGCACCATCTGTACATCACTGATGTGCATACTCAGCACACTTCAACCTGTATACCGGACATGTTGACAAATATTAATGATTTAGAAATCTAACTCCAATAGAAAAACTCCACGCTTCCATTTCACTACAGGCCACAGAGCCTCCTAATGGCCCTTTAAGGCTGACTGTAGCTTTTGTGGTAGGTCCCAATTAGTCCATCACTCCATTCCCAAAGAAATACCTGCTGTCAAAGGCTTGTCTATTTCTCAATAGAGAAGTCAAAAGAACAGAGTCTGTCTGATAACATTCAACAGAAGTTATCACCGCCAACTTACCCGCTAATTGCTTTTTTTGTTTACTGGGTATCAGCTGCTCACCTTGCCAAAGCAGGACTGGGTTTGGGAGTTTATTAGATGGATGTTTTGATCTATTTGCTCTGCAGTAAGGCTGAATAATCACTGTGGGATTTTAATCAGTGGCATGACAAGGGAGGAAGGTAATTATTTTCTAGATTATTGTTGCTCCCATAAGTGTTACAGCACCCGTTCTAGCAGGAAGGCTAATGCAGTCCTTAAAAGCACATTTAGAGGAGAAAAAGCCATGTTTAAATTGAAGTGGCACTGATGAGTCTATTACCAGAATAATACAGGCTTCTAGACACTTACTTGGCTGCCAAAAAGGCACAAAATCTTCTGAAAATGGGAGTGGCATATTTTCTATTCCTCTTAGGCCACCACCAAACAACTAGCACAACTATGTGCGCTAAAGAGTAACTGTAAGCCTGTTGTAACAAAATAAAACAAATCAAGTAGCACTTTGAAGACTATTTTAGCAAAAGCATCTGTGAGTCAGACCTCACTTCTTCAGATGCATAATATGAAATGAAAAATTCACACCAACCTTTATAATCATGAGTGGGGCTTGCATGGGGAGACATGAAGGGTTGTAGCACAAAGTTTTGTAGCAACTCATTCTAAATGGGACCATGGGTAATGGACTGCAGCAGATATGGTGATTACACATAATGATGAGAGAGGTTCCAATCTCTCATGGAGTTCAGCTGCCAAGAGATAAAGTTGCAGAGATAACACAAAAGTTTACAAAACTCCCTTCTGCGAAGGTTCAGTATGAATCAACAGACAGGGAATACAATGTGATACAGTGTAATAGCATGATTTCAGAGGTTATAAGAACCCATAACACCTCTAAAGAGTGGATTATGCTGAACTTTTACAAGCTATAGTGAGTTAGGAATTTTATTTAGCTATATTTGAATAGAAAGACTGCAAGAAAGTAACAAGCTAATAATTTCTATGGGTTTGCTTACAAAGCTAAAACAAGAAGTCCAATTTTTATGCTTACATTTCTAACACAAAATCTGAAACACAAGCCAAAAAAAAGCTACAGGTACTACATACTACCAAAAGCAATTTGAATAGTTAAGCACGTCAAAACTTTTAAAAATTAAGATTCCACATGATTATACAAAAGAGGCATGTTGATTGGTATGAAGATCTGGTACTAAAAACTCAACAGAAACATGTGCGTCAGGTCATGAATACTAGAAATACAAAACAAAAAGAAGACTCAAAGCATACATTTGGAGGTGAGGCTGATCAATTAATTAGCCAAAGGTGGCAAATTTGTTGCCCTTGGAGTCTTCAAAGTGAAAGCCTGATTTAAAATCATGTTTTTGTCAAGCAAAAATATAGACTATGGAGTATGAACACTTCTAATCCCAGTTACTTTTATCAGATAAACAGTGCAATCCTAAACAGAGTTACTCCAGTCTAAGCCCATTGGAATCCATGGATTTAGACTGGAATAACTGTTTAGGATTCTGCTGTGACCTGTATCAGTTTCCCAGAAATAGGTCACAGACCAGCCCTCCCTAACAGCCAACCCTGCCCTTTGCATTGCTCTTTTTCTCCTCTTCCTCCATGACCCTTTTCACATTCTTGTCTCCCCCACCCTTTGCAACAATGAGGGGCAAAACCATCCAGCATCTAGTAAATTAACAAGTATACACATATTTCTTATGTAGAATAATGTTTCTGTAGGGAAGTCATCATGTGTGAAGTGGCTCCTATAAGAACCAGCTTCAGTGTTTAATCTAGGCAAGGCTTTGACCTGTACTTTGAATACTAAGACCTGACCCTGAAAACAACATCTTCCATATCATACATTTGTTGGTATTTTTTCTTCACTGCATACGTGTGCTGATTGATAAAGAATCAAGTAAAACATGTTCTAATGGTTACTACAGTGAGAATCTTAAAGAGGATTAAAGGGAGTAATGGAGAAGATGAGGGTGGTCAAATGCTGGAGTGTGGTCCTCGTATGCAAAGGCAGTATATTTGAAATGCCACTTGCCTGGGGCTCATAGTAGGATGTGATGTTCATTGGTTTCAACTCTGGATGGGTCATAGTACCAAGTAAATTTGGACTTGTAGGTCACCATATCCAAAAGAATGAGAACCAGTGGCCTGTATTATGAAGATTACAAGGCCATAAGAGAGCCAGTTTGGTGTAGTGGTTAAGAGTGGCAGGACTCTAATGTGGAGAACTGGATTTGATTCTACACTCCTCCACTTGAAGCCAGCTGAGTGACCTTAGGTCTGTCACAGCTCTTTCAGAGTTCTCTCAGCATCACCCATGTCACAGGGTGATTGTCATGAGGATAATAATAACACACTTCGTAAACTGCTCTGAATCTGACATTAAATTGTTCTGAAGGGCGGTATATAAATCAATGTTGTTGTTGTTGTTACTCCTCCTCCTCCGCTCACAATAGTCATCCTGATTTGAGACATTCTATGAATTTTGCATAAAGCAATTTGAATCACATACAAATAAAAAGTTAGGGCAGGAACTATTTGCATGTTGAGAAAAAGGGCTACCTAGAAGATCAGGCTTGTGTACAGAGCTACTTGGGATGCTCTCTTGATCTTACAATATCAACATTTAGTCTTTATCTCTATAGAAACCTCTGAATCCTATATAGTTACCTAAGACAAACATCTTTCACTGACTGGTAGCTTCTTCCATCTGAAGATCTTGGAACATCTTAGCGAATAAGCCTGAAGATCTACCACTATTTTTTTTACAGCTGGGAAAGCATTTAACAGATCACAGATTCTTGCATACTACTAGCAGTTATCAGCAGCTATAACTTTCTCTTGACCTTCAAGCTGTAAAGCAACACCCACTGGACTTTCTATGAAGACACTATGCAAACAATGTTGCAAGCAAAGCAATAGCTTGAATACAAAATACTGAAGCAGTTCACACACAAAAATTGTTTATTGAATCTCCAACAAGTTAGACTTCCAATTTAAAATACAAAGGAATAAGTACAAATGAGATCTTTGTGGCCAATCAATGTCAGAGGCATGGCAACAAAGTCATCGTTGACTAGCATGCCTAGATGCCTTTAAACAGCTACAACTTCATACAAAGTCTGCCATCTCTTCTCATTTACTTAGATGTATTTGTTCTGAGCAACAGCAACTCACCCTCTTTACTAACCCTTCATGTACTGACGATGTTAGATTGACTGGAAGGAACTGCAATGGTGGAATGAGATTGACTGTTACTTGATATCTTGCCTATGAAGAAGCCTTTGGTGTGAAACGGGACTGGACTTTTCGCATGCCGGCGAACCCCGTAGGCAGCGTACATTACTCAAGAGAAGACTTCTATAACCTGGACACTACATTCTTGTGGAGAATTCTGGCTTTATACTGGACTATTAGGGCTTCTAAGCACCTTATGTATTGTTTACATGTACTGCTTGTAGAAATTTTGTGACTTGTATACCACCGCTGATGTCTAAAGGAAATTTGTGATTTCATACCATCGCTGATATTTGTTACATGACAAATTGTATGATGGAACAATTCATATGATGGATTTATTCGCACAGGGCACTTTAAGCACCTTAACTATATGAATTTGGGATAATTGTTGATTGCATTTTCCTAAAGGCTCTTTGTATTTTCTGTTTTATAAGCACCACAATGGCAGCACAATGAACCATGTGTGAAAATTATTTTCTCTTTGCAGTAAGAGTTATTCTTCAATGGTGAGACCTGCACAAATAGTGCTTCCATTAAAAAGAAGAGAAAGAGAGTTGGTCACCAAGTGCTTCCTGATTTTTTACATCTCTGGAAAACTATTCTATACCTCGTTCTACATTCTTCCTAGTGCATCAGCCACCTCTGGCTCTACCATAGTTGGTGTAATTGCGTACTTTGTTTTACTGTTCACGGCAAGTATAAAATCCACCCGAGTGAGCTTATTATTGACAGAACTTCTTTGGGGTCACATTAACACTTTCCTCAGGAACATATGAACATAGCTTCAGGTTAGTTGCTTTTCCTTTTGGAGAGCTTGCTTATTTAAGGCCATGCCTGGCCACATCTACACCATCTTGGTATCTTCTTGACTCTCGCTGCGTACCTTGAAAACTTCAGCTGGTGTAAAAGATGGTTGCCTGCCTCCTGGCAATGGCTTCACCTTGTGAACATGTTTTGCCAATCTTAAAACAATGTTATTGGCTGCTTGAACGTTTCTCAGCTAAATTCAAGATACCAATTCCTACCTTTAAAGCCATTTATGGCCTGGAACTTACATATTTGATTGCATCTCCTATATTTTGTTTAATATATGACTTTATGATTCTCTTACTGTTGGTTTATAATAGGTTTGTGGGTTTACTGTTTGTAGCTTGTGCATATTGCTAGCCATAGTGTATCAATTTAGCTGCAAAGTTGTGAGAGATCAAGAGCTTGTTTGCTCCTTTCTTCCAGCTTCCTTAGTTTGCTACCAACTCCTCACCTGCCCCTATGTCATATTTCAGATTCCACTAAAAATATTCTAGATATCATAATGGGAGGTTAGACATTAGGGGTGTGTGCATAAGGGGAAAACCGAGCCAAAATACACACAGAAAATGCTGGTTCGGCTTGTTAAAAGCAACTTCTGGAATGGCAGAACAAAACTGGAAAATGAGGCTACAATGATTCCCGCCCCCGCCCCCACACTGAAAAACCTGTGTGTTTCATTTCAGTTCTTACTGCACAGAGGATGCACAGACAGACCAGGCAGTGGTTGACTGTCTGGCTGTATCTTGTTTTCATTAACTGCAAGTTTGCCTGCATGCATCATGCAATCAATTGGATATAATTCCATTGGCAGGAAGGGGATGCACTTGGCATGCACAGGTGCATTTTTTTCCTTCAGTGCTTCCTGCACAATGGCACTGGCATTGAGTGGCTCACTGGGATCAAATCACAAAAGGTTTGCTTTGCACCAGGAAGGAGAGCAACAGATGGCACAGTTCTGTTGGTGCCAGCAACACCATCCCTTTCTGAGTGTTTTTACACACAATGCAAGGAAAGGCTGGTACACAGGCATACACATGCGGGAAGGGTCTCTTTAAGCCTCTGAGGTCCCAGTTGCCTCAAAAGCTCAAGTTATGCAGATCAGGGTGAAATTGGAAAGAAAATTGGAAAGTACAGTACAGAACCATTAATACTGGAGAGAAAAAGCAATTATTAAAGGAGAACTACACTGAGGAGGTCCCAAGCAAGTTGAGCTGATCCATGCACATTATCAGTGGCTTGCTGCTGCTGCTGTAGTTCGCTTAGCTGCCATGCTGCCAGGGCCATCACTGTGACTAAAGTCCTCCAAAGAGAGAGGTTTGAAGAGTATCAAAAGGAATTTCATTTTGCCCAGAACGCCTTCTGGCGGCTTTTGGGGCTTTTCTAATTAAAACTCTTAAACCAGTTTTAAATGACAGGGAAGTAGCAGGCATGTGCACCACACACTTGCACACGCAAATCTTTCCAGATTAGTATTCCATATGAAAGGACTGATCTGGTCAGATTTTTTTTCTTTATGCTTGTCCTCCTGTTATTTCCCCTTTTTCCTTTTCATTCAACTCTGGGTTAACAATTTTAGTAGGAAAGGGGAAAGGGAGCCAGCAACCTGTTCAGTCTCTCACTTTCACTAGTAAAAAATAGGGGGGAAAGAGGGCCATCCTCCTCCTCCTCCCCTTCCTGTGAAGGAAAAACATTTAGCCCTCCCTTTCTGTGTGCTTTTATGCACAGTGCAAGGACAGGCCAGTGGGTTTATCCTGGGCTGCTACAAAGCAGATTCGGGTGAGGAAGATTCGCCCCCTCATCGTGGAATGAACCTACAAGGCACAAGGAAACCCAGAAGGCACATGGCATAACAGCAGGACTCAAAAGTAATAATTTGTCACTATCATGAAGAAGCAATGAGTTTTCATATGCTTGAGGAGAAACTCATTGGATCAATGGGGTTTTGGATCATGTGGTTTTTGGTTAAGTGGAAATACAACTCGTTCCCACCCCCCACACCCGAAAAGAACAGTGAGGGTGTGCATGTACAGCTGCCCAACACTTGCGTTGATGCACGCCGTCCCCAAGCATTCCTTAGGGTGCATATACACAGAAGCCCGTTGTTGCGTGCTCTCTAACTTGGTGGATTGATGGTTTAGAGGGAGGACTCAACTTGTGCAATTCTGGTGCTGTTGCATGTAAAAACAGCTGTCCCAGAGCCTTGTTTCCCCACCCCCCACCCCTTGAAAATAAGAGCATGCATTTGTACATGCATAGCCAACATGCAAGCAATGGGATGAAACTCATGAAAATGAAGGTGGGGGGGGGGAACGGATTAGATCTGAGCTATCACTTCCCCAACCAGAACAAACAGTAATGGAACAGAATTATTCTAGACCCCCTGGAACAGAAACTGAAATGTTCTCAGCACACACCCCTATTAGACATAAAGGAAAACACTGAATACTTTCTTCCATCAGTATCTAAGCCATTTGATATATTTTTTAGAAGTTTAGGGTACTGTGACATGCAGGGTAAGAGGGAAGAAAAGATGGGCACGGCAGAATCTAAGAGCAGCTTGAAATAACAGGGCCTAATATCCTCACCTGGATAACTTCTCCATTAGAAGCTATTAGGTCTGTTGGGATGGTGACTCTGAAAGAACGACCCACTACGGCAGAGCTGTCTGGAATCCCCAACACTGCTGGCACACTTTCTCGGAGATCCGAAAGCACTGAATGCATGGAGGCCTCTAGCTGATTTTCCCAGTCCCGTACAACTTCTGAGGCCTCACTGGGCCAGTGGCACTTAACAGAAGCAGCAACCATCAGCACCAGTAAAGTCCTCCCCAGCACTGGGGGCAGTTGTACAAATCCAAGGGTCATTCTCTCTTCATGCACCATGTACCACGTTCTAGCCAGAAAAGGGGATCCAGACACCAGTCAGCTGTGAAGAGACAGACCTATGCATCCACGAGTTCTTCACACCAGATTCATTGTTGCCCGGTGTGGGATCTGTAAGGGAAAAAGAGAGACATGTGAGGGCAAACTTCATTATGTCCCCTTCAAGTAGTACCCAGGTTTGCCAGGTGGCCACTGCATGAAAGCTTTTGGCTATTGAAGTCCAGTTGCCTAAAGCTGTGGGTACCTTCTTTCTAAATGTCAGTTATGCCAGGGGCCACTCCACTAGTCAAACAGTTCCTGTAGATGTGCAAGAATAAATCCCTACCATCAAAGTGGAACCCTTTCTTGAAAGACATCCTACCTACAGTGTTCTCTCATTTTTCCATTAGACCTCAGACCTTATACTGGGAGCATTTCCCTGGCCTGAACAATTTCTGTCCATAAAGTGCAACTTTCTTGCCTATCTCTGTCAAAACAGTCCCCCAAATGCCGTTCTGGGTGGTTCTCTGTCCCCCTGCACAGCATTCTGGGCTGAAACCAGAGGTCTGGGAGTGGGAAATGTCATGCTCCACAAGCAGAAAAGGTTTTATCTGTGGAAGTGTCCCAGTGGATCCAAGTCAATATTTTTGGGTTAAAAAACAAGAAGACAGGTAGGTTTAGTACTGCAGCAAGTCAGATTTACAACTCTGGGTACAGAGGAAGCAAATGTATTGAACACTACAAATGATAAACGTGCTCTTTCCCCATCTCTACCATTGTTAATGTAAGAAAATAAGGCATATTCTAATGGTCAGATGCTTTCAATGCAAAGCACCAACCTTTAAGCATTTCACCAAGACTTTCAGAATTGCTGATTTCCCCCCAAAAATTTCAACTTGCTTTGTTTGTAAGATAGTTTCATACCTATAAACATTGCCCTTCACTAACTGAATTAATCAACAGAACAGCTCAGATCATAGATAAGTCATAAACTAGACTAGCAGTTGTTCTGATTAAACATAAGACTTCCACCATGAATGAGTAACACCTAAATGTTGCCCCCCACCAAGTTCATGTTCAGTAGTGGTAAAATAGCAATGCCAAAGCTTTTTACAAGAACTCCTAGTGAAAAACACTTCCTCAGCCAGCCAAAGGAAATGGTTGAGGTGATTTCTGCCACATCCCTTTGTTCAAGATACTATCAGAATAGGCCAGAGTTTCCCAATTTTCCCCCATGGAGGAATCCCTAAATTAATTTTTCAAATCCTGAGGAACCACTACCTATGAAAACATTTATAGGCCAGAAAAAGTTGAATGGCGGGGAGCACATTTAAATTATTGCTAAATTATTATTAAGAAAATTTATTTATAAATAGCTTGCTGTGTGCGTGTGCATGCGTGTGCGCGTGCAAGTGAACATCCCACGGGGAAAAAGTGAAGCATTTTCCCTGTCTTTTTTGTATGTATCAGACAGACAGTCTTGTGTAGTGGTTAGAGTGTTGGACTAGGACCTAGAAGACTGAGGTTCAAATCCCCACTCTACGATGGCAGCTTGTTGGGTGACCTTGGGCCAGTCATATACACTCAGTCTAACCTATTTCACAAGGATGTATTTGGGCTTGTATATTTGGAATTTTTTGCAGTATTTCAGAATATTCGGTTTAGAAATACGTGGAAGTCTTAGATTAGAGGACAAAGTGTTCAGAGATGCCAGTATGGGGTATTTCTTACCTTAGTGTATAAACCTGCGTATGGCATCGTCAGGAAATCAAAAGAAATAGTCTCAATCTCTGTTGAGGTGGCAATACTTGTTGTCAGAAGACTGTACGTATGTTTAAGGGTATAAAGATCAAGAACCAAACACAGATTCAAAGTTCAATCTTGCCAAGAGTGCAACAGCAACGGGAGAGATTTTGATTGTGGCAGCTTCTACCAGTCTGTAAAATACATTCCAGGATCTATTCTTGGAACAAACAGAACCATGTATTTGAAGCATAACAGGACTTGGTGGCAGGAAGACCAGACTGTTCACAACTATAGCAGCAGCTCAGCCCAGGAATTCTGGATCTCTCAAGCAGTATGATTACAATAAAGTTGCCCAGCTTTCCAAAGCAAGCTTGTGTGTTTTTGCGTCCTATGCCACTACCTACTGGGTTAAATCACTGATAGATATATCATGATAGACAAGCCAACACAAGCTTGTTATATTCACATTTCCAAGTTATCACAGCCACCCTAAACTAACATGAACACAACAGAAAGGGTCTCTAGAAATAAGCACAAAGTCTGGTGGTACACTAAAAATACCTTGAGTAAGTATTCTATATATCTAGTATCTGTTTATATCAGTATCTGTTTTGAGTGCGTTTGTCTCATATTCCTCCAGTATAGAATTTGAGTTGCTTCACAGCTCTATAGTGCTGATTTTTTTTAAAAAAAATCCTAACATGGTTAGCAGATATATGCAGTAACAAGGTGCCTTTTCTCACAATCACTTCCCTGATCAAATCTTACTGTATTCATTTCACACATATGATTACTAGTACATCTATTATGAACAACAGGGAAATGTGGCCCTTGGGAGAAATCAAGGAGAAAAATAGGCATGACTGCTGAAAACCATGCACCCCAGAAAAGGAAAGTCAGGTTGTTTCAATTCTTGATACTTACTATGAATATCAGCTGCCATCCCTAAATCACCATATATTCCTATTTCCTAGCTTTCAGCACAAAATGGTCTTGCAGCAAGACCAACTGAAAAACTGATGGATGAGACTGCACCAGGGATTTGGGCTCAGATGTTTATTGGGTATATGACATGTACAATTACTTCCAAATTGCCTCCTACACTTCAGCCACTCATTTCTTTGTTAAATTAAAGTTGCACAAGTAGTATCTGTAAAACTATCAGGTACAAGGTAACAAATGGAATATTAGACTGCACAAGCTAATTAGTGTGAAACTTGAGTCATTAGGAAATCTCTAGAA
This sequence comes from Eublepharis macularius, assembly GCF_028583425.1. Classification (NCBI taxonomy): domain Eukaryota; kingdom Metazoa; phylum Chordata; class Lepidosauria; order Squamata; family Eublepharidae; genus Eublepharis; species Eublepharis macularius. The sequence continues at coordinate 94,234,472 of NC_072793.1, read as the reverse complement.
GCATTCTGTTCACCAACATTCACTAGCTCACATGTCCAGAGAAATTATATCAGTGCTTTACATTTAGTACCTTTTGTAATATTATCAGGTTTTTAAGTTATTCTGGTCTTCACTCAAGATACCATAACTTTCCTTCACTTGTCAAACACAATATGGAAATTCAAAGCTATTATCTGTCATTACAAATTTCCAGGCAGAAGAACTTAGGCAGAGGCATATCGCAATTTTGATGGTTCTTAAAGTTCCATATGCTCTGAAACACTGCATTTATGATAAAGGTGTTGGGGAAGATCTACACATTATTTGCCACTATGACAAATATACATAGAAGTAGATTCTGAGTATCTCTTTGGAAGGATCTACTGGTCAAATGGGGGAATCAAATCTGTCTCAGAGATATTCTAGAAAAAATGTGGGTCTCACTTTTGCTGTTGGGAAAGTGATGTGATAAAAATTGATAAGTGATTTAATTGTTTTTAGGATAATTAATCTTATTGGACCTTTTGTGCTTTATATGCTTTCTAGAACTATAATTTTAATTGGTAATACTACATTCCTGATAAAAAGTGAAAATAAAACACCTAGGATAAAAATCGGCTCGGGAGGCTACATGAGAACTGATTGAGATGAACTGAGATGGGATGTGTTATGGCCCAGGTTCATATGCATGCCCCTGCCTTGAGAAGGACCCACATACAAGAAGTGTGCTGGGATCAGAATACTCATTAAGCCACCATTTCTCAAAATGAGACAATACACAATTTTGTACTTAGAATGTCATGACCGAGGGTTCCCCAGAGTTTTGTTCATAATCTCTGAACTCTGATACAGGTCTAATTAACAGCAGCAGCAGCAGCAGCAGCAGCAGCAGCTGGGGGGAAAGCATGCTGAATAGAAGTAGAATACATGCAATTTAGAAGCTAAATAAGATGCAGGGACAGTGTTTATAAATGGGGATACAGAAGTTTAAAGAGGGGGGAGAGTAAATACGATGTTTGAAAAACTGAACCAAGCATGGGAATTTTACATTGTACACAGAAGGCTATTTTTAAGCTCTGTTGGCAGATACTTTCTTGAAGAATGAGATGTTAATCTTTATGGCTAGATCTGTACCTCGAAAACACCTCAGTGTAAAGGTAAGTTAAACTTTTAAGTAATAAAGCTTTGCAATACAAGGAAAGGAAACTTATCAAAAGATGCTACCACTACTCCATCATAAGGGGCAAAAGTATAGATTCTTGACTTGGGTCACAGGCTCTCATGCCTTTTACAATGTTTGCCAATAGAACTGCCACCTAATTTATTCTATTAGCAGCTCTTATACTGGTATCTAATATACACCCTCCAGTACAACTTGAAAAAATTTCTGGACATGTCCTATTCAGGCTCACTTTGTAGTATGGGCATATTTCATACATTTTGAGTAGGTGATACACCTTTCTAATTTTCTCAGAAGGAACCTGCAGTATTTTGACAGAATCCTTAATATCCTCCTAATGTGTAAGCATAACACTGTATTTATATTAAAGACAAAGAGAAAGTTCCAGGCAGGAAAGATAAAAGGGTTAAAAACTAAGATTTCAGTTCTACACATCATTAAAATCTGGATTTGTGATTAATTCAGAATGCACCAAATTAAAGTCTATTTTTCTATGTAAAGGGGGAAGTGGAAGAAGATACTTGACTTCTGAGGTCCAGCATTATACATATGATACAACAGGCTATGGGCTGTATTTTGTTGCAGCAAGTTATAAATATTTATGGCTATGAACCAATAGCCAAGACATTTACTTTCCATCTCCTGAAACACCCCTGCTTTTGCCAGAACTTACTAGCCTTGTTTCTGGAAAGTTCTGAGCACTTAAGAGTGGAATCAGGGCACCGTACTGAGGATAAGGGGAACATGCCCTCAGAAGGGACCTCTTCTTCAGTTGGTGAGCAGGTTTCCTTTCGCATCAAGGAACCATCCCTGGGTGGGGCGGGAGGGAGGCTCTTGGTAGTTGGTGATTCGATCCTTAGACAAGTAGATAGCTGGGTGGCACAACCGCGTTCTGACCGTATGGTGACTTGCCTGCCTGGTGCGAAGGTAGCGGACATTACGCGTGTTATAGATAGGCTGGTAGATAGTGCTGGGGAAGAGTCAGCGGTCGTGGTCCATGTTGGAACCAACGATGTTGGGAAATGCAGTCGTGAGGTCTTGGAACAAAAATTTAGGCTGTTAGGCAGGAGACTCAAGGCCAGGACCTCCAAGGTAGCCTTCTCAGAAGTGCTACCTGTTCCACGCGCAGGGCCAGAGAGACAAACGCAGATCAGGAGTCTCAATGCGTGGATGAGACGATGGTGTAGGGAGGAAGGGTTCAAGTTTGTTAGGCACTGGGATTCTTTTTGGGACAAGCGGGAGCTGTACAAGAGAGACGGTCTCCACTTGTCCCGAGAAGGAACCCAGCTGCTGGCACTTAAAATCAAAAAGGTGGCAGAGCAGTTTTTAAACTAAATGCTAGGGGAAAGCCGACAAGAGATAAAGTGTCTCTGGTTCAGGATGGTTCATCTCAGAGAGATGAAGGGCTAGGTATAACACTTCTACAGGGAGATAGATTAGAGTTGTCAACTGAGATGGAGACAAACAGTGCAGATGACCTAACTACGTCTCGAGGCAAAGTGTGCCGGGGAAGTTACAGGTGTTTATATACAAATGCTAGAAGTGTCCGAGGTAAAATTGGGGAGCTGGAATGTTTAGTGTTGGGCGAATCCATAGACATTGTGGGCATATCAGAAACTTGGTGGGATGAGGAAAATCAGTGGGACACGGTGATTCCTGGATATAAATTATATCGGAAGGATAGGGAGGGAAGGGTTGGTGGTGGGGTGGCTCTATATGTCAGAGAAGGTATACATTCCAGTAAGATTGAGAAGGTAACTGAATTAGATTCGCTTCTGGAAATGCTATGGGTTGAAATTACGGGCCCAAATGGAAACTTAACTGTGGGAGTTTGTTATCGCCCTCCAGATCAGAAAATAGAGGAGGATTATAAAATGATGACAGGATTAAAGATGGCTGCTAAACAAAAAAACTGTGTTGTAATGGGTGATTTTAACTACCCACACATTGACTGGGCCAATGGGTGTTCGAATCGGGGGAGAGAAAGTGAGTTTCTAGACTGTCTCAATGACTGTGCTATGGAACAGATGGTTACAGAACCTACTAGGGGAGAGGTGATCCTGGATTTGGTCCTCAGTAATGCTGAAGACCTGGTGAGAGATGTAAATGTGATTGCACCACTTGGGAACAGTGACCATAATGTTATTGAGTACAACATATGTATAAATAGGAAATTGCCAAATAAGACCAACACAGCCATGTTTAACTTCAAAAGGGGTAACTTTTCTGAGATGAGGGGGTACGTGAAGAAGAAACTGAAAGGGAAAGTAAAAAAGGTCAAAACACTTGGGGAATCTTGGAGACTATTTAAAACTACAATCCTGGAAGCTCAAATTAAATATATACCGCTGGTTAGGAAAGGCACAAATAGGTTTAGGAAAAGGCCAGCATGGTTAACAAGCAATGTAATCGAAGCTGTAAAAGGTAAAAAGGATTCTTTTAGGCAGTGGAAAACTAGTCGGAGTGAGGTTGATAAAAAGGAGCATAAGCTGTGGCAAAAAAAGTGCAAGTCTGTGATCAGACAGGCAAAAAGGGAATATGAGGAGCATATTGCAAAGAACATAAAGAAAAACAATAAACAATTCTTTAAATATATTAGAAGTAGGAAACCAGCTAGGGAGGCAGTGGGGCCCTTGGATGACCAAGGCGTAAAAGGATTACTAAAGGGTGATAGGGAAATGGCCGAGAAGCTGAATGCGTTCTTTGCTTCTGTCTTCACTGTGGAAGATAAGAAGTGCATGCCCACTCCGGAAGCACTGACTTTGGGAGGGGTTTTGAAAGACCTGAGTCACATTGAGGTGACGAGAGAGGAGGTTATGCGACTGCTAGATAATTTAAAAACTGATAAATCACCGGGCCCAGATGGCATACATCCAAGAGTTCTGAAAGAACTCAAGTGTGAACTTGTAGATCTCCTCACAAAAATATGTAATCTGTCATTAAACTCTGCATCTGTTCCTGAGGACTGGAAGGTAGCTAATGTTGTCCCCATCTTTAAAAAAGGTTCCAGGGGAGATCCGGGAAATTACAGGCCAGTCAGCCTGACGTCAATACCGGGTAAATTGGTGGAAACTATTATCAAAAATAAAATTAGTGGGCACATTGATGACCAAAAGCTGATGAGGAAAACTCAGCATGGGTTCTGTAAGGGAAGATCTTGTCTCACCAATCTGTTAGAGTTCTTTGAGGGAGTGAACAAACAAGTGGACAAGGGAGACCCGATAGATATTGTTTATCTTGACTTCCAGAAAGCTTTTGACAAAGTTCCTCATCAAAGGCTCCTAAGTAAGCTCAGTAGCTATGGGATAAAGGGCCAAGTCCTCTTGTGGATCGAAAACTGGCTAATTAATAGGAAACAGAGAGTGAGTATAAACGGGCACTTCTCACAGTGGAGGGTGGTGAGCAGTGGGGTGCCACAGGGGTCGGTATTGGGTCCAATGCTTTTTAACTTGTTTATTAATGATTTGGAATTGGGATTAAGCAGTGAAGTGGCTAAATTTGCAGATGACACGAAATTGTTCAGGGTGGTGAAAGCCAGAGAGGATTGTGAGGCACTCCAAAGGGATCTGTCAAGGCTAGAAGAGTGGGCATCCATGTGGCAAATGAGGTTCAATGTAGCCAAGTGCAAAGTAATGCACATTGGAACCAAAAATCCAAAATATAAATACAAGTTGATGGGGTCTGAACTGGCGGAGACTGACCAAGAGAGAGATCTTGGAGTCATGATAGATAACTCACTAAAAACGTCAGCACAGTGTGCGACTGCCATAAAAAAAGCTAATGCTATGCTAGGGGTTATTAGGAAAGGGATTGAAAACAAATCAGCCGGTATCATAATGCCTCTGTATAAATCGATGGTGAGGCCTCATTTGGAGTACTGTGTACAGTTCTGGTCGCCACACCTTAAAAAAGATATCATAGCACTGGAAAAAGTACAGAGAAGGGCAACTAAAATGATTAAAGGGTTGGAACACTTTCCCTATGAGGAAAGATTGAGGCGCTTGGGGCTCTTTAGCCTGGAGAAAAGACGACTGAGGGGAGACATGATAGAGGTTTACAAGATAATGCACGGGTTAGAGAAGGTAGAGAAAGATGTGTTTTTCTCCCTTTCTCACAATACAAGAACTCGTGGGCACTCTATGAAATTATTGAGCAGTCGGGTTAGAACAGATAGAAGAAAATACTACTTTGCACAAAGGGTGATAAACACATGGAATTCGTTGCCACAGGAGGTGGTGGCAGCTACAAGCATTGCCAGCTTCAAGAGGGGACTGGACAAATATATGGAGCAGAGGTCCATCAGTGGCTATTAGCCACAGGAGATAGATGGTATTCTCTTTGTGGGGAGGTGGTGCTCTGTTGTCTTGGTGCTGGAAGGAAGGCAGTGGGAGGGCATCTGGTGTCCTGGCCTCACTGACAGTCCTTTAGATGGCACTGGATTTCTAGCCACTGTGTGTGACAGAATGTTGGACTGGATGGGCCACTGGCCTGATCCAACATGGCTTTGCTTATGTTCTTATGTTCTTAAGAGTGCTTGTTTAGGCAAAATCTGCAATGAATTGTGATGATCATCTTCAAGTAATGGATCTCAGTTTGGTTTAAGGAGTTAAAGAAATCCATTCGCTTTGCAAGTAGGATTGCAAACCTCCAGGTAGGGGCTGGAGATCTCCCAGAATTACAACAGACCTCCAGATTACAGGCCCCCTGGAGAAAATGGCTGCTTTGGAGGGTAGACTCTATGGCATCATACTCCTGCTGAGTCCCCTCCCCAGGCTCCACCCCCCAAAATTTCCAGGAATTTTCCAACCTGGAGCTGGGAACCCTATTTGCAAGTGCTCCCCTTGTCTCTAAGCAAATATAAGTATACAAGCAAAAGGCATGTGGACTACTTGTCTGGAAGTTTTATATTCCTAATTAAGACTTTATGTAGTTACAATCCAATATCAGTACATCAAGCTAGGCCCAGTGCCAATTACAAAAGCAGTAATACCAAGCCACCTACAAATAAAGTAGGGGCCTCTACATTCTCACAGGAGGGGACTCACCAAGGAAGCAGGAAAATGTGGCTTTGTAAACGAATCAAATGAAAAAGAAAAGAAGTAGCTGGAAACCAAGTAATATGTTCTGAGAATACACAATATTTTATTTATTTAGCAGATTGGAGTGAGCAGGCCCTAGAAATGTGGAGGCTGGGAGTGGGGTGCTTTCTCTTCAGGATTTTCTCTCAGTTTTTCTAATGGTATACTAGGAAATCTAGGGGAGCAGTAAAAAAATTCCTATGATTTTTTCCATTGAAATGAGTGAAATGCTTTTAAAGCCATTATGCTCATTCAAAATGTGCAAGATGGAAGTCTGAGGACCCTTTCAGTTTGGAACACTGAAAAAACTTCTATGAGAAGTTTTATGAGAAAATTCCTTTGTGGGTTTCCCCAATTGAAGCTTTTACATTGAAAAAAGAGGGAAAAACTCCCTCCTACAAGATCTTACTGAAACCAGCTGGGCTATTAAAAAATCCAAAAGAAATGGCAGAGCTAGACATTGAGTTGGGATGGTAGGGCCAGGCACAACTGAAATGCAGATATAAAAAAGGCACAACTGGAATCCAGATATCAAAAAGATATGGGCTGAGAATGTGGGACATACAATAGATTTAGAGCAATGGTCACAAATGTGGAAAAGTAATTTAAAGATGACAAAATCGGCCTCACCGAAATAAAATGTATATAAAATGTTTTATAGGTGGTACTTAACCCCAATTAGGTTAGCTAAATCTCGCTTAAATATGTCAAATAATTGCTGGAAGTGTGAGAAGACACCGGGATCTTACTATCATATGTGGTGGAGATGTAAAAAAGCAGTGGAGTTTTGGAAGATGGTACATACAATGTTACAACAGATACTCAAGACTCCATTACCTTTGAAACCAGAACTTTTTTTTATTAAACCACATATCGGTCCCGGTCAATAAAGAGCAAAAGCATTTGATGTTGAATACAATTACAACAGCTAGGATTGCATATGTGAGACTTTGGAAAATGACAACTATCCCAACACAAGAAAACCTGGTCGAAAAAATACTTAAAATGGCTGAAATGGACAAATTGTCGAGTTTATTGAAAGAGTTGGACAATACAACCTATAATTACATTTGGGAGCCTTTTTACAAATGGATACAAGATAAGTTTGGAGAAATTTAATTTTCAACTAAGATGTGCTCCTTTATGGACATTATAGAAGATAAATGGAAAAACTTGCAAATAGAGATCTGACTAGCAGAATACTATGACATGTATTAGAGTGAATGGTGCAATGTAATAGATATGCAACTTTTTTCGTTCTCTCTTTCCTTTCTATCCCCCTTCCCTCTACTCTCTACTCCCTATTTTTTGTCTAAAATAAAAATAAAAATCATATATAAAAAAAACTTCTATGAAATGCCCCCCCCCCCTTTTGGAATGAGTGAAGTGTATTAAGATAGCATATGATGCAACAGCAGTTCTCACTTTAGTAATAAGTATATTTGCAATTTTGCTCTTAGAAAACCAAGGCATTTATACCTATCCATAAATATTCCAATTAACATATTTATATGCTTACTAAGTTATAAATGATGTGGCTTATGTTAAAGCAACAGAATTGGTTTAGGTTTGATAGGAAAGTAAGCATTGCATATTTTCCCTAAATTTAATTTTTTCCCCTCAAAATGAGGGAAAAAATCTGTGTTTCTCTGGAAATTTTACATCTCTAGGAGCATTGTTTTTTCATCTGGTCCTAGATGGTTCTCAATAAAATATAAAAATAATTAAATCCAAAATGATCATACTACGCAAAGAAGCCACTCCCTCATATCCCAACTAAACATACCACAGCACCCTCTCAAGTTAAGCCACAGGTTTTCTGGAGCAAGTAGATCTTCAATACAGTGAAGAAGGCCCTTAGAGATGCGGTCACTGTTAACTTCTGGTAGAAGGCATTCCATAAGCAGACAGCAGCAGGAAATGCCCTCCCTTGGGTGCCAGTAAGCATTCTTTAGGGGGAAGCCCCTCAAGTGGCTCTCAAATTCTGGGTCCTCTGGCCTCAAGCCATTTGGGGCTTTAAAGGTTAATATCAGCACACTTTTTATTGGGACTGAAAATGAATGGGAAGCCAGTTGCACTTAGCATGATGGTTTCTTCTACTTTGAGGAAGGAAGGGCATCTTATTTCTAAATAAGGGAGGAAACAATTTGGGCTGACTATATACCTATATGCCTTCCTCCCCCTCCCCACTCTGTATTTCCATTACATTGCTGATGGTCTCTATGTTTTATTGCTTACTATCTCTTCAGTTCAGAACTCTCCAGTATTTATCTGTCATGTCTGTCTTTATAAGTTCTATCTCCGAATTTTAGAAGTTATACTACTAAGGAGTAGGGTGACTCGTAGCACAGGGGACAGGAAGTTTGAAACTAAGGCTTGCCTCCTTGACTATTGGGAATCACCCATGCTAAGATGTCCTCCCCATAAGAAAGAGAAGACATAACATTCTTCATACAAATGCAGCAGACCATTCCAAAAAGAATCCCAGCTACAGCATTCTGTTTCAGTTGTCATTTCCAAACCATTTGCAAGGGCAGTCACGCATATAGTGCATTACAGTAGTCACACTGTCAGTTAACAGAAAAAAGGTGGAGGAGAAATCAAGCACCTGAGAGCTTAGAGAATCCTTGAGGGTGAAATCTTGGGGAAGGGGATAATTTCCAAAATGTTCCCTTCACAGGGCTCCAAGTGTATTATACAGAATTAACATCTTGTTCAGGAAAGAATGAATTACAAATTGGAAAAATTGATTGTGTCAAAGCTTTTAAAATAACTCCTGTAATTTTATTTTAGTGCTTAGATTGTCACTTCTACTCTAACTACAGGCCCATCTATGTTCACTTTATGCAGCCCCTAAACCAGTTTTTTTTGAAAAATTCAAGTCAATATCATGGCTGGAATTGTATGTCACCTCTTAACCCCACATCATCCTTGCCAAGAGCCGTAACATCCACCTCACCAGAGCTCCCTAAGATCACACGGGACTAAGCAGCCAGAGATAGAGCGACACACCATATTTTATCAAACCAAAGAATAATAGGATATACATGCAATTAAAGATCACCTCCTCATGGGAAAGCTGTCACATGGCCCAATAAGGTTTTCTGGACTCTTCCCATACCAAGATCTAATGTTTGCAGGACAACGATCTTATACTCCACCTTATTTATGGGATTCCCTTCTAATGCAGACTGATCTAGTAATCCAGTCAGGCCATTTTTCAAACAGATAACCTCAGCATCTGCTCTATTAACATTCCCCAGGTAGACCGTGAGTTTCAGTTTCCCATCAATTTCAAGAAAGGGCACAAAGCTTCAGTACTTAAGCAGCAATTCTGAGCCAGTGTTTGGGCTCAGTCTCTCCCATCCACACCACCTCTCCATTGCTTGGAGTCTTGAAGACTCAACACCACCCATGAGGTCCAGCCCTACCTACAGGCAGTCCCCACCACCACTGAAAGGAGACAGTTTTTACATGGATCATTCCTTTGGCATTCTGAGACCACTTTCAATATATGACTCTCTCCCTTCTTTTTCCTAAACCCTTTCCCTCCTCATCTCTGCTATTTCCTCCTTTCCTGTCCAGCATTGTTTCCTCAACCCTAGCTTCTAATGCTCTGTTTCACCTTCCTTGCTTCAAACCCCACTTAGAGGAACTTTGCCTCTCTATTACATACTAGTAACCTCTCCCTCTCCTCCTCACAGACAGGCTTCTGTGAGGAGCATTTAAAGTACGCAGGATGGCTTCCACAAGGAATAATTTGCATTGATATTTGACTGCTCATTCCCCTGCGTTTTATGATGTGTAAGTGAAGGGTTTATTAGCTTTACAGCAAACTCCCCTAATCTTGGTACAGTCCATTGCATTTTCTATGCCTGCCTCTTTTTTCTAGCTATGTATGTTCAATAAAGATCACATCTAGTGCAATTCTAGTTGTTGTCTACTCTCTGTCTCCATTATTTCACTCAAAATACCACTGCATCTTTGTATACACAGACTTCAAATCCCTTGCCTGGTCAGGAGGTCTACATGTAAATGCCGTGCTCATGTAGTCCCTCTGTCCTTTGGTAGGAGTTTCTTCATCATTGCTCACTAGAGATGGGCACGAACCGAAATACGAACCAAAGTTAATCACGAACCAAGCCGGTTTGTGGTTCGCGAACTGGTGGTTCGTCAGAGCCCACTTCTGACGAAACACCACGAACTTTAGGGCTGTTCGTTTGGTTCATTTTTCACTACAGACAGCTTGGCACCGATCAATCAGTTTCCTAAGCAACGGGAGATGGGCTTTCTGCAGACCTTCTGCTGACCTGGAAGTGCCATTTTCACGAACCAAACAAACCAGTTCGCAAACTGGGACAGGTTCCTGAAAGTTTATGGTTCGTGAAACGTGATGAACCACGACCTGCACGGTTCATTTTTTTTCCTGGTTCATGCCCATCTCTATTGCTCACTGAAAGCATTGTTAGAAACAGATCTACATTAAAGAGGCTAGAATGCTTCAGTGTTTTGGATGAACTACTACTAGATGAGCAATGCTCCTTTATTATCACAAACAGCGGAACCGAAGCTTGTGTCAAGATTTCAGAAGCAAGTATACTGCAAGCATACCTGTGGTTCGGGTACAAACCAATCCAATCACTTTGATGTTCTACAAATTTTTGAAAAATTAACACTATAAATTGTATAAAGCCACTATTTTTCTACCACCTCCTAAGTTTATATAATGTTTTGCATTACTTGACTACAAAGCAACTCTCTTTGGACTCCATTTTCCAATACGCATTGTAGTTGAATGTGAGTAATATGGTTGGATAGGGAGTGCTTTGTTGCTGGTCAACAAGATAGATAGCCAAGGATCATTTATTTATTTATTTCCCAACCCTTCTCTCAAATAGAGACCCAAAGTGATTTGCATCATTCTCCTCTCCTTCATTTTATCCCCTCATAAGGGCTAATACTAACAGCTCTGAAAATCTCAATGTTTTCAAGACACAACTGGAAATGGTGAGACCTAATGACAGAACAGGCACCAAGACTAAGGCCCCTAAAGCAACCTCATAATTTTGGAAGACCTCTCTGGCCCACAGGGTACATATCTGCAAACAAGCAACCCCACAGGAAACAGTGACTACATTAAAACATTAATAGAAAAGTCACTTTCACTCCTACACACACCCCAACTTCCATACAAATGATCTAAGAGGTATTTGATAGAGAGGAAAGCAAACCTACATAGAAATCTGTGTGTAAAGTTATCTTCAGTGATGTCAACATCCCTAAAGGTGAGACTCCTCTGAATATAAGGCTTTTGAATTCATACCCGAGCAAAACTAAATTCCTCACAGCGGTTCAGGACTAGCTTGGGAACTGCCTTGGAAGGAAAGCACTTTCATTACAAATTCTCTCTCTCAAGAATCTAAATGCCTTTCCTCAACAGGCAAAAATAGTATGTCAGACTCAGACCTTCAGACCAAAGTTCTGCAAACTGGAAGCTTTACATGATTTTCTGAGATGTTTTAGGGCCAAGGTTACTATGCAAATATTAGTCTTGCTAATCACATTTTTAGGTATGTAATCAAGCAGACCAAAGGGAAGGACACAAGATAATGAATGTTCTGGAGTGAAAACATGTAGCATTTCTAGTATAACAGTAAGATTGTACAAGGGACTGAAGCTGTAACTTTGTCAAAGATTTTGTACTTAAACCTCCCTTTTTACAAAAGGACATTCACCCAAGATAAGGGCTGCTTTGTAGCAGGCCAACTGGATTTAAGCTGTACATAGTACAGCCACTTAAAAATTCTTTATCTCTTGAAACCAAGGTATTTCTTAAAATATTCTGAAAGCATGATTTTATAGGCTCTTGCCCAATTCATTATTCTTGTGTGATGTAGATGCATGGATTTTCTTCTTTCAGAAAAGCTCCTCTCCATGCTGCCTTAGACTGCTGTTGCTCTTATGCTATGACTGCTCTGCTGCTTCATATTTGAGAGGAGCTGATATTAATACATCAATGATAGGGCTGTTTGAAACAAGAAGCCATTAATATCTTTTGTTTAGTACAGAAATAGTTTTGTACACTATTTACTAAGATATTATCAGGACTACTACAGTATCATAAAATATTAGTATCTTCCTTAAATTTCAAACAGATTTTAAGCACACCATCTGAAAGTTTATACAAATGAGGATTGTGTTTGTGATTTTTGCTATTCAGGTCATTTCCCCTTTGGTGACCATTTATTTACTGATCATGCCTGTACTTTGCCCCGACCATTCTGCAATACAGTTGGAACATGGACCTACCTCTCTTCAAAGAAGTACTAATTAGAACAGCTTCATACACAGTCCTATGGGCAACAGATTGCAAAAGACTATGGGAAAGTAGGTGGGAATTGTGTGTAAGATTAGCAACGCCAAAACAACAAATGACAGAAGTAGGGGTGTGCGCTTCAGGTTTCTGATTCAGGTCTTTAACCCGAATCGGGCCTGATTTGGAAAGATTCAGAGTTCCTGAATTGGCCCCATTTGTATCGCTTCGGGAAGTTTCAGGCAAAGAGCAACACTTTTCTTGCCGCTTGCAAGTGGCATGAAAAGTGTTGCTTTCAAAACTTCAGCCGCTTTACAGCTGTCCGTCAAAAAAAGCAGCGGGCATTTAAATGGCTTTTTTCAGCTGATGAGAAGGGAAATGGCACCTGTGGGCTTTTGGAGCTGCTGCAGGTCCCAGAAGCTGGCAAAACCCTCTTATGTTCATAGAAAGAGAGGAATTTTGATTTAAACATCCAAATCCCGAAGCGGCTTGCTGCTTCGGGATCTGGGTTATCTCAAATTGGTTTCCCACTTATGGTAAACTCGAAGCAGGAAACTTGAATATTTTTGGGGTGCACACCCCTAGACAGAAGCACTAATTCCTCTGAGTAGCTACTTTTTCCCATTTATTAGTCAACTAGAAACTTGCCTCTTTTGAAAAGCAAACATTTAAATGTCCTTGTAAAATGGACCAAATTAAAATGGTGCGTATTACACTATTCTAACACATGAAGCTGCCATATACAGAGTTAGATCATTGGTCTATTAAGGTCAGTAATCTCTACTTAGAGTGGCAGTGGCTCTCCAGGGTTTTCGGTACAAATATTTTGCATCAGTGCCTAACTATTCATTTTAACTGGAGATTCTGAGGAAGGAAACTGGGATCTTCTGCATGCAAAGCAGATGCTCTGCCTCTAAGCCACGGAAGTTTAACTGCTTTAGACATTTTCACTACTGGCTTATTTTATTTATTTGTTTATATGCCATCTTTCTACTCAAATAAGATCCTCCAATGTGGCAAACCTGAAAACATTTTTAAAAGTATAAAAATAATTAAATAAACACACACATACACAACACAAATAACAAGGAGGATGACCAGTAAACAGTTACTGAGGAGCTCCAAAGTTTTGGTGCCAAGACTGTGAAGACCCTTTCTTGGTTTGCCACTCAGCTAGCCTCAAAAATTGACAAGAGTGAATGACAGATTCATATGAGAAAGAAGAGTCTTTAACGCATGCTGGTTCCAAGCGATACAAGTCTTTAAAGGTCAATACCAAGACACTGAATTGGGACCAGAAACAAACTGGAAGCCAACACAGATGGAATAAGACTGAAGTGACACAGTCCATATGACCTACTCCAGTCAGCTTCGGGCCACAGAATTCTGTACCAACTGTAGCTTCCAGGCAGTCTTCAAGGGCAGCCCTACCTACAGCACATTGCAGTAAACTAAGTTAGATGTTACCAAGGCATGTACTATAGAGGCAAAATGTTCTTGTCCAGGAAGGGCTGCAGCTGGCTAACCAGGCAAAGCTGGCAAAAAGGCACCCCGGCAATCACTGCCACCTCTTTACCCAACAAGAGGCCCAGGTACAGCAGCACTCCCAAGCTACGAATCTGCTCCTTTAGTGATGCAACCCCATCTAGCATAGAAGATAACCCATTTCCTGGGTCAGACCTCCCCCCCCCCAACAGTAGCACTTCCATATTGTTGAGATTCAGCTTCAGATTGTTAGCCCTTATCCATCCCCAAATTACCTCCAGATACCTCTTCATATTTTCCACAGCTTCCCTGGGATTTGCTGGTAGTGTGAGATAGAGCTGAGTATCATCTGCAAATCTCCAGATGACCTCTCCCAGTAGCTTTACATAAAAGCATGGAGACAAGATAGGACCTTGGGGCACCCTGTGGGCCACACGTCAAAGGGAAGAGCAGCAGTCCCCCAGCACCACATGCTGAAACATATCCTTGAGGTATGGCCAGAACCATTGCAGAACAATGCCTCCCAGTCCCAATCCCAAAAGTCAGTATATAAGGATACCATGATCAAGGATATCAAAAGCCACTGAGAGATCCAGGAGTATTAACAGGGTTACACTCCCCCTGTCCATCTCCCAGTGTGTCACCCACCAGGGTGATCAAGGTTGTTTCAGTCCCATAACCAGACCTGAAAACAGACTGGAATGGATCCAAACAATGCTTGATTCAGGAATCCCTGAAGCTGGCCAGCCACCACTTGCTCAATCACCTTGCTCAAGAATGGTACATTTGTTTATAGGTTTGAACAGAGCATCAAAAGTTTATCAAGAAACGGTATGTGCCTAAAAGCACAGTGTTGCCCTGTCTTTCGCAAATCAAACTTTTAAGTCTTTAGGAATGTTTGTATGCAGATGATGTCCCAAGTAATTTAGGCCTTAACCCTGCTGAACCTGGAACTCAATTCACTTTCCTGGAGCAAATTTCAATGGATAATAAAATTACTGAGAAGCTGATTCAGTACAATACAAAAGTCAATCTAAAGACTACATATTCAAAAAGTACATTGTCCTAGGTCTTCAAATGTGAAGAGAAAGGGGGATTTTTACTATGCAGACAGATTGCTTTGTCAACAACTTCCCGGAACCAACTTATTGTCTGTAAGCAAACTGCTTTTGCATCTAACTGACTTGCTGTACTTGAGTAATGAGAGGGGAGTTTGTGGAATATACCATTCCCTCTCAACTTTAGCCTATTGTTCTTATCACATTATGGTTTTATGCTAGCCACTGATTTGCTTCAAGAACAGTTATAGCTATAAAGTTTCGCTGGGTGTGGGAAAACCAACTCAGCTATGAAGCTCCCTGGGTGGCCTTGGAAAGTCTGTCTCCCAGCCAAACTTCCTTGATCTATGAAGCTAAAAAGTAGACCTGAGCTCTTTCAAAGATGGATGGGATACAAAAGTAGTAAATAAATATAATCCATGTAGTGATATGCATCATGCAGGGACTTAAATTCTGCAAGAAATCTGGGGGTGGGGAACAGTTACAATGCTCAAGCACAAGTGTGTGCATAATATTTTGTTAAGCAGCTTCACTGAAATTCAACTAAAGTACTCAAAAACCCTGATCCAAAAATTCCTTATATTTTCGAGGATCTATGGATATTTAAACTTGGAGATTAAGGCCACAGACAGACAAGACAGATCTTGCTACAAAACTAAGAAAAGCCCTAAATTTGCAGCAAAATGTGAAATCTAAAATAATATATGTTTTGGGGGGATTAAAACCACCCAAAACGATAGAAACAGCACCAGTATGTTCAAAAAACAAATACCTCAGTGGCCTTCACTAGGTAACCACTACAATATTTAGTTTCTGTTAGTAAAAGAACGGGGGGGGGCAAGGCAGTGCCCTTTCCAGGGCTATTTTGGCCTTTGATGGAGGACGTACCAGGGCCAATTCCAGACGGCCCTCTGCATTCCGAAACGTCGCGCATCGTCGCGCGGAAAACACGAAATATCGTGTTTTCTCACGCGAGTTTTGTGCGAGGTCGCGCAAAACTCGCGCGAGAAAACACGATATTTCGCGTTTTCCGCGCGACGACGCATGACGTTTCGGAATGCAGAGGGCCGTCTGGAATCGGCCCAGGTCCAGGTCTAGCAGCAACCATAGGCAACTTGCTACTGTCACCACAGTATACATCCTACAAAAGCCAGTGTGGTATAGAGGTTGGAGTTTTAGATTAAGAAACCCAGGTTCAAATCTGACATGGATGATTACAGGGTGACCATGGGCCAAACATTGTCAGCCTAACCTATCTCAAAAGGTTGCTGTAAGGATAAAATGGAGAAAGGGGAATGGCCCCTTGGGCACTTACCGTGAAGGGTCCTTCTCCTCTGAGGTCAGATGGTGGGTGTTTCCCACCATCCATTTGGGGAGGCAGGAAGTTGAAACTTCTTCCTCTTCCTTAGTAGGTGGAATCATCCCTTTCGCTTTCAGTTCGGGTGACTCCCAAAAGCAGTGTCAACACCTGTACAAGGAAACCTAGACTATATATGTAACTGCAAACTGTTCCCAACTGTAATAACAAAGGAACAACAACACGTAAGGAGAAATAGAGAAAATCCAACAAACAAAGATCAGGCAGAAGAGACAGTAGTGAAGATCTCGGGAGGGCCCTATGTCCTCCTGACCTCAGAGGAGAAGGACCCTTCACAGTAAGTGCCCAAGGAGCCATTCTCCCTCTGAGGCAGGAGGACATCTGTGGGAACTCCCAAAGCAGTTCTCTATGTCTTGGGTGGGATGAGATCTTCATCTGGTACGACGTGCTGAAGCACTCTTCTGCCAAACGCCGCATCTGAAGAGGCATAGGTATGTAAAATGGTAGTGCCTCACGAAGGAAGAAAGCGAGGACCACGTAGCCGCTCGGCAGATGCCCTCTACTGACGCATTCCTGCGAAGAGCTGCGTTAGTTGCGGTGCTCCGCGTTGAATGGGCAGTAACTCCTGACGGTACTGGGAGTTTCTGAGCCTTGTAAGCTTCTCTAATACAAGTAGTAATGGAATACGCGATAGCTGACGATGACATGCGCTGGCCAATTCGCAGCGGGAAAACGTTGATGAGTAGCACATCTGTCTGACGAATCTCTTCCGTTCTGACAAGGTAGGCTTTTAAGGCCCTCCTAACGTCTAGCGTATGCCAGTCCCATTCCCTTGGATGTCTCGGATCCGGGCAAAAGGAAGGCAAGACGATCTCCTGTGCCCTGTGGAATCTAGAATACACCTTAGGTAAGAAGATTGGGTCCATTCTCAATATGACCTTGTCCCTGTGGAAGACGCACAGGTCTGGCCTAGTGGAGAGGGCTCCTAGTTCCGAGACACGTTGTGCTGATGTTATTGCGATGAGAAAAATCACCTTGAACCTCAGCCATCTTAAGGGTACCGATCGTATGGGTTCGAACGGGGCTTGGTAAGGGCAGACAGGACCACGTGGAGTCGCCACATAGGGAAACGATGGATTGTTGGGGGACTCAGCATAGACGCTCCCCGTAGGAAGCGCTGAATGTGTGGATGACCGGCTAAGGGTTCCCGCTCCACAGTAGGGATGATTGAGCCGATGGCCGCTATCTGCTTCCTTAGGGTGGCTGGTTTGAGACCTCTATCCAGTCCCTCTTGAAGAAACCCTAGGATGCTCCCTAGGTCCGGTTCTAGCGGGGCTATGCTTTTTCTTCTGCACCATCGGGTAAAGGCTTTCCAGGTAACATCGTATATCCTGATAGTCGACTTTTTCCTAGCAGCTAGTATAGTGTCAATAATTTTTGGTGGGTATCCTCTCAATTGAAGATGCTGCCGCTCAATCGCCAGCCTGCCAAGGCCAGCCAATCGGGACGTGGATGCCAGATTGGTCCCTGATGTAGGAGGTCTGGTTGGACTGGAAGATGGATGGGCGGCTTGGTGGACATTGACTGTAGTGTCGAAAACCATGGTCTCCCGGGCCACCATGGTGCTACTAGAATCATCTCCGCCTCTTGTTCTTGCACCCTCCTGAGTAGTCTGGGGATAGTTGGAAGAGGTGGAAAGGCATACAGAAGCCCTGGCGGCCACTGTGATGTCCGTGCATCGGTGCCCTCTGCCCCCGCATGGAAGAACCTCGTGAAGAATCTTGGGAGCTGGTGATTCAGGTGAGTGGCAAATAGGTCCACCGCCAGGGCTCCGAAGTGGTCTACCAGGAGGAGGAAGACTTTCCTGTTGAGGGACAACTCCCCTGGATGAAGGTGTTGTCAACTCAGCCAGTCTGCTTGAACATTGAGGGCACCTCTGACATGTTCGGCTTGGATGGAAGGAGATGGTTCTCTGCCCAGCTGAGTATCTTGTATGCTTCCTGCTGTAGCCTGGAGGATCTGGTCCCTCCTTGCTTGTTGATGTAGCATTTGGCTGCAATATTGTCTGTGCGGATCAGGACATGACACTGAAGGATCTGATGCCTGAAATGAGTTAGAGCAAGGAAGATGGCCCTCATTTCTAGAACGTTTATTGGAAGCAGACTTTCCCTTGTGGACCAGCGTCCCTGGGCTGGGGACCCGTTCAGGGTGGCCCCCCAGCCTGCCAGACTTGCATCCGTAAAAATCTGGAGTGGTTGAGGAGAAAGGAAACTTTTCCCTGCTGTAGATTGCTCTCTATAGACCACCAGCGTAGGCTGTCCTTGACCATCGGCAGCACATAAATCTTGATGTTTTGCCTCCATGCGATTTGCGGCTGAAGGGGTCTGAGCAGGACTGTAGGGGTTTGAAGTGAAAACAACCCCAGTAAATGGCCTCCGCATTCGCTACCAGAAGGCCCAAGAGCTTGGACAGTTCCATAAGACCAGAGTGGCGTTGTCTGATAACCGTCGACAATAGGCTCCTGGTTTAGAGAGACTTCTCTTTGGGTAGGAAGAAGCACCCTTTCCTGGTGTCTATGATTAGTCCCAGGTGCTCCAGACTCTGGGATGGAAGCAGGGAACATTTCTTTGTGTTTATCAAGAATCCATGTCTCTCTAGGAACCTCATGATGAAGGTGGTGCTCCGAATTGAAGACTCTCTGGTATCTGCCCTTATCAGCAGGCCGTCCAGGTACGGATGCAGGTGGAATCCCATTTCCCGGAGTATGACGACGAGGATCACCAGAAGTTTAGTGAAGACTCTTGGGGCCGTGGACAGTCCGAAGGGCATTGCCCGGAATTGAAAATGGTTGTTTCCCACACAGAATCGGAGGAACAGTCTGTGGGAGGGGATGATCGGTACGTGAAGGTACGCTTCCATCAGGTCTATAGAGGTTAGAAATTCCCCCGGGCGAAGGGCCTCCGCTATCGACCGAAGGGTTTCCATTCTGAAATGACGAAGCCTGATGAAGTGATTTACATACTTCAGATCTAGGATCGATTGCCAGTCCCCATTCCTCTTGGGAACAGTGAAAAATATTGAGTAGACTCCCCTGCCTTGTTCGTTGATGGGAACTGGTTCCACTGTGTGGATTTCCACAAGGTGTTGTATGGCTTTTAGGGTAATTTCCCTTCTGTGAGGATCCTTCTTGAGTGGAGGCTTGAGGAACCGCTCCGGTGGAAAGGAGGTGAATTCTATGTAATAGCCTTCGGACACTACTTCTCTGGACCATTCGTCTGCCTGAGACTCCCTCCAAGCCTCCTGAAATAGAAGTAGTCGTCCACCCACCGGAGCCTGGAGCGAGTCAGGGCTTCTGTCCCTTGTCGTCTTCGTCAAACCTGTTGACTCGAGTGGTCGATTGTCTGTGGTTCCTGGGTTGGAAGGGACCTTTTTGAGACTGTGTTCGCTGGGAGCTCCAGGAACGCTTGGAATCCTGGCGTGCTCTAGGTAGAGTATGATGAGAGCGAAAGGGTTGAGGGTTGAAAAACCTCCTTTCTGTGCGCTTCAGCGATTTTGGCATGGCCTTTTTCTTATCTTTGGTCTCAACCAGGATCTTCTCGAGTTGGTCTCCAAACAACTTCCCCCCTTGGAAGGGGTATGCCATCAAAATGATCTTTGCTTGAAGATCTGCTTGCCAGGCCCGGAGCCACAGTAATCGTCTGGCTGCCGTAGATGCAGCCATAGCTCTGGATACAAATGATAAGCAGTCTAGGGTGGCATCCGCCATGAAGGTGCTTGCCTTCAAAATCCTGTTGGCTCCTTCGAGGAGTCACTTGTTATTCTCCGGGAGCAGCTGGATTAGCCGCCTGGTCCAGACGACTGCTGCACGGGATACGATTGACGAAACGGCCGAAGCCTTGATGGCTACTGACATAGCTTCATGCGCCCTCCTTAGAGATGCATCACCTCTTTTGTCTAGGGCATCTCGGATGGACCCTTGACCGTCTTCGGAAAGCAGACCCTGCGACTGCAGCACCGCTACTGGAGCGTCGATCGGTGGCACCTGCAAAAGCTCATTAGCAAAACTGGGTAGGTTATACAGCTTTTTAAGAGTATTGGGGCAGTGCTTGCAGGCTGCAGGCAAGGCCCATTCTGCTTTTAACCGACGCTCAAAAAATTCTGGGAAAGGGAATGCTTTAGCTCTTTCCTCCTCTCTAGGAAAAAATTCCCTGTTTCCCTTGGGTCTGCCCTTGGCCCCCCCAGCTTTGGGTTCCTCCTCCTCTCCTGGTTTGATCTCTTGGAGGTCTAGGGCTGCCAGGGTCTTGGTCAAGAGATACTGATAGTCGTCAGCCTGAAATAGTCTACTGGACTGATCAGTGTTGGGGGTCTCCTCCTCCTGATCGTCCTCTGGCAGAAATTCCCCTTCATCAGTCCTCACTGGAAGAGGCCCCTCCCTCTGCCCACCTTGTTGACTTGTCCAGCTGTGCCAGCTGTGTCTGTTTTTGAGCGGCTTTAGTGGGCCACGGGCATCCTTTGCCTCGACCTCCTTGGGAAGAAACCAGCCCTGATGTGGACAGGCCAGACTCAGAAAAGGGGTCCCCGATGCAGAGGGATAGAATCTCCTCTCGCATCGATTGTCTGATGGCTGCCAAGACTTCAGGGGAAAGAACAGGATGAGGGGCACTTACGTGGGCTTCCTGAGCTGGGTGACTGGAGCTCTGCGTGCTGGAATTGTCTAAATGAGTCGCTTCCCCCGCCAGGAGATTGGCAAGCATGTCATTGCTTGATGGAGGGAAGATCATGGCTGCGGCTTGCTTTCCCGCCAAAACTGAGCTCCGACTGGCAGCACTGCTTTTAGCCGGCTGGCCGTTGCACGCTTTACTCACGGGCGCCCTCTTAGAAAGCCAGGGCCTTTGGAGGGTCGATCTTCCTGTTCTGCTGCTGGTGGTGAGCCCCGAAAGGACTCATTGGCACTGGCAGGGTCTGTTCCCACCGTCGGAAGGACGGCTCCTTGGGAACAGCCCGGGACCCTCTCCAAGAAACTGTCCTCGGAGTCCGATGACTCCCGTGGATCCGTGCTTCCCCCTCTGCTGTCTCTCTCTAAAGTCTTTTTTCTTGCAAAGGAAGAAAAAGGGTAGAGAGAGACGAGAGGAAGAAAAAAGGTAGATGGAGAAAGGTAGATTAGAAGAGAAAGACAAATCAGAAGTGAAGAGATAGCTAAGCTAGCCTAAGAACAACTGCTCTCCCCAGAGGCAGGAAAAGAACTGAAAGTGAAAGGGATGATTCCACCTACTAAGGAAGAGGAAGAAGTTTCAACTTCCTGCCTCCCGAAATGGATGGTGGGAAACACCCACAGATGTCCTCCTGCCTCAGAGGGAGAAATGATATAAACAGCTTTGGGACCTTATTGTGGAGAAGGACAGGATACAAACAAAGTAAATAAATATAGCTTATAATGAGGGGGCAGATAAAAGGTAGGTTGGTTGGTGGGCAGGAAGAAGAGGGGGGAAAGGGGGAAATTGAGGATATTGGGGCTGTCAGGAGGAAAGAAAGGGGAAATAGTGAGGGGAGGGAGATACGGGGAAAAGTTAGGTCCCCCCTGTAAGTCTTTGAAGGTTCCCCAATGTACAACTGGCCTCAGCCCAGCCAGCATCACACAACTTAGCTCTGCTTGGTGGCTGGCACTGCACAATTTGGTGTGACTTTTCCTAGGGAAATGCTTCCAGGGGAGAAAAAGAGGGAAAGCTGAAAACTGGGAGCAGATAATGGTAGATTTGGCTGGTAGGTGGGAAGGAGAAAAGGAACCTGAAACAGGGGAGAGGAGAGCCTATGGGGGCTTGCAGGAAAGGAAATGTGGGGGAAAGGACAATGAGGTGTCCTCTACAACTCCTTATGGGGCCCCCATTGTCTTATATGTTAGCAGAATCAAGAATAATCCATCATATCATCCTATGGACATTTTAAACGCCACCCCCCCAACGAGTGAAAATGTGTGTGTTTATTATGTGCTGTCAAGTTGCTTCCAACTTATGATAACCCTATGAATGAAAGACCTCCAAAATGTCTTGTCATTGACAGACTTGCTCAGAACTTGCAAACAGGAGGATGTGGCTTCCTTTATTGAGTCAAACCACCTTATTTTGGGTCTTCCTCTTTTCCTACCACCTTCAACTTTTCCTAGTATTATTGACTTTTCCAGAGAGTCTTGTCTTCTCATGATGCGTACCAATGCCTCAGTTTTGTTATTTTGGCTTCTAGGAAGAATTCAGGCTTGATTTGCTATAGAACCAACTTATTTGTCTTTTCAGCTGTCCATGGTATTTGCAAAACTCTCCTTCAGCACAACATTTCAAATGAATCAATTTTCTCCCTGTCAGCTTTTTATACTGTCCTTCATGGTTGCCCTTCTAAATCTCTATCTTCTTCTGATTTCTTGGTTGCAGACTCACTTTTGGTTGATGATTGAGCTAAGGAATAGAACATCTTGAACAATTTTAATTTCTTCACTGTCAACCTTATGACCATGTAATTCCTTAATAGTCACTGCTTTTGTCTTCTTGATTGATGTTCAGCTGTAAACCCTGGTTTGGCATTTTCTTCTTTAACTTTCTTCCATAGTCATTTCGAGTCTTCACTATTTTCTGCCAGTAACATGGTATTATTTGCATATCTCAAATTGTTAATGTTCTTTCCACCAATTTTCACTCTACCTTCTTCTAAATCTAATCCAGCTTTCCTTATGATATGTTCTGCATATAGGTTGAACAGACAGAGAGATAATATACATCCTTGTCTGACACCTTTGCCAACTGGAAATCATTCTGTTTCCATTCTGTCCTAACAGTAGCCTCTTGTCAAGAGTACAGGTAGCGTGTCAAAACACTCAGATGTTGTGGAACACTCATTTCTTTTAACACCATCTATAGCTTTTCATGATCCACACTGTCAAAAGTTTGTTATAATCTAAAAAACACACGCTCATTTTCTTTTGAAATTCCCTGGTATGTTCCAGTAGCCATCGTAAATTTGCAACGTGATCTCTAATGCCTCTTCCTTTTCTGAACCCAGCTTGCACATCTGGCTTTTCTTGTTCCATGTATGGTAACTGTCTTTGCTGTAGAATTTTGAGCATCACTTTGCTTGTGTGGGAAATTAATGTGATGGTCTGATAGTTGCTGCACTCTTTGACATTCCCTTTTTTGGAATTGGAATGTAGACTTAGCATTTTCAGCCTCTGGGCCATTGTTTGCCCTCTGAAGTGGAGGACATCTTAGGTGTTTCCCACTGTCCAATGAGGTAGGCAGGAAGTTAAATTTCTTCCTCTTTCCTGTTGGCGTATGGGACAGCCTTTCTTCCAGTTCTTTCTTGCCTCTAGGGAGAGCAGTCGCGGCAGCAGAAGCCTCTGCTACCTCTCAGGCCTATTAGCTATTTTTTCCTTCCGAGTTTTCATATTTCCCCCCCCCCTCTCTCTCATTCCTTATTCTCTCTTCTTTCCACTCTACTCTGCTCCCACTCTGCCTTCAGATGAACTACCAACCTCAAAATCTGACGGCATTATGGAGTTTAGGGACTCAGACAGGAGCTTCATGGATGAAGAGGAAACCTTCACAAGGTCCACCACAACGGCGGCAGAACCCAATCCATCCAATGCCGTCTTACCTTAACAGCTGGAGTGGACTCCCAGCAACTTTCTGGCCTCAGAGCTGTGTATTCCATCCAAAAGGCCATGTCTTCAGCAAAGGGAAACCTGATCAGCAGCACACCTTTGCCTGGAGGCTGAGAACAACGCTTTACTACAGGCTGCAGAAAAGGTGGGAAACAGCAGCAGTAAGCACACCAAGCCCTGCATGGTTCAAAAAGATGTGCTAACCAACCTCCAGCTGGGAGACAGTGCCACGGACCCTTCCTGTCTGGATTGGAACCTGCATCCTCCAGAGAGCGACTTCTCAAGGGCGAGTAATATACCTGGCAACCTTAGCCCTTCAGATTCAGCCAATTTCCTCTCTCTCCTAAAGCAGACTATGAGAGAAGAGATTATTAACTTGCCAGCCCCTATCCAGATCCAATATCGAAGGGGCCTCTATCCCCTCCTCTTCCCAAGGCCTGAGACAGACATCAGGCAGAAAGCCAATGGCCCACCAAAGCTGTCCAGAAGTCTTCCCAGGGCAGGGACAAGAACAAGGGGCACTCTAGGGTAGGAGAGATATCTTCAGATAGTGAAGACAGAGAGGAGGATGAGTTCCTCTCAGAGGAAGAGGAGGGCACCATACTTGAGCAATCAGATTGATCAAGCCAGAGGATTACCAATATCTGCTTACCAAAACCCTACTGGCCTTAGACCTGCAGGAAACCCCAAAAGGGGAGGAGGAAGAGGACACTAAGGTGGGCAAAGCCACTTCTAGACCCAAAGAGTGTAGAGAGTTCTTCCCCAGGGCAGATACACCCAAAAAAGTCTTTCCATTCTCTAAGTATTTTGAAATGCAGCTAAAAGCTGAATGGGCCACACCTGCAGCTAATAAGCAATGCCCCAGCTCAGCCAAGAAATTATATGCTTTACCTGCTTTCTCTCGCAAATTATTTTACAGGTGCCAAGGATTGACATGCTGGTGGCAGAACTGCAATCCTTGGACCTCCTGTTGGAGGACGGTCAGGGATCCATGAAAGGTAACCTAGATAGAAAAGCAGAAATTGCTTGCAGGACAGCCCACGAAGCCTCTGCTATGGCCATCAGAGCCACCACTACAGCGTCCATTGTCTCCAGAGCCTTGGTGGTGTGGGTTTGCAAGCTTATCCAGCTACTTCCAGGACGCATGCTAGAAGGGGCCAACAGGATTCTTAAGGCCAGTACTTTTGTGGCAGATGCAACACTGGACACCCTAACCTTTTCTTCCAGGGCCATGGCCTCAATGACAGTGGCTCAGAGACTGTTGGGGCTTAGGGCCCGGCCAGCCAACCTCCATTCCAAATTCATCCTCATGGCCTACCCCTTCCAGGGCAATAAGCTCTTTGGAGAGGCACTAGACAAGATCCTTGTGGAAACAAGGGACAAGAAAAAGGCATTACTGAAAACGCTTACAAGATTGGACTGACATCCTTTTGTCCTCCAGTCCTTTTGTTCCCACCACTTGTTAACAAGACCTCGACAAGAGTCCAAGCACTAGTTGTGGAACTTCCCCAGATCCAGGGCAAACAGACATCAGAAGGCTCAAGGGGACAGACACTATTTTGACAGCAAGGCCCCCAAATCTTGACTTGATTCAGGGCCCAGTGGGGTGGAGACTACTTCAGTTCCATCAAGCATGGGTCGAGTCAAAGGCAGACGCCTGGACCCTCGAAGTAATCTTCAAAGGTTAGAGTTCAAATCCTACTCTCTGGATCATTTCATAAATTCTCCCCTCCGAAAGAACCCTCAGAAGACTCATCATTTAAAAAGCTCTCATCCACCTCCTAGACATCCAGGAGATAGAGTCGGTACCCAGTGGAGAGATAGGCCTCAGCGTCTACTCCCTCTTTTTTACAGTTCTGAAAAGAAACGGGGACTGGAGAGCAATCCTGAACCAAAAGTTTGTAAACCAGTTCATAAAGCGGAGGTGTTTCTGCATGGAAACATTACGCTCCATCTCCGAAGCACTGCAGCCCGGGGAGTTCCTTACCTCCACAGATCTCACTGAGGCCTATCTTCACATACCCATCAACACAGCACACCAATGGTATCTGAGGTTCCATGTGAACAACCACCATTATCAGTTCAGAGTGCTACCCTTTAGCCTAGCTACAGTCCCCAAGGGTCTTCTCCAAGGTTCTCATCAACCCAGTCGTTCGTCTCAAGAAGAGAGGGATCCACATTCACCCATATCTGGACGACATCCTTATCAGTGCCAATATGAGAGAGAAGTTCTGCCAGGACACATGGACAACAATGCAATACCTACAACATCATGGATTCCAGATAAAACTTGGACAAATGTTCCATCCAACCCTCCCAGAGGCTACAACACCTGGGAATGACAGTAGACACCAAGAGATGTCGTCTGTTCCTCTCAAAGGCACAAAAAACCAAGGAGCTGATCAGGTCAATCATCTGGGACAGATCCTCATTGCTCCAGACCCTGTCCAAACTGATGGGGACCCTGGTAGTGAACTGCGAGGGTGTCCACTGGGGGCATCTCCACACCCAGACCCTACTGTCCTTTCTGTGCCCCTTCCAGCTTCTTATAATGTCCAATGCAAACACAAACATCAAGGTTCCTTGGAAAGTCAAGGAAAGCCTCAGATTGTGGATCAGGGACAACAACTTCTAACAACTTCTATCAGCTTCCTGATCCCACAAATGACTCAAATATTCACGGACGCCAGCCTCACAGATTTTGGGGGGGGGGGGTGACACTGGAGGGTCACTCAGTCCAAGGCCTGTGGTCCGAGGCAGAAATTCGACTTCCCATCAACCTTCTGAAGATAAGGGCTATCAAATTGGCTCATTTCTCCGACCAGATTGCTGGCAAGGAAATTCTAATCCGCACAGACAACACATCAGCCAAAGCTTACATAAACAAACAAGGGGGCACCAAATCCTCCAGACTACACAAGGAAGTGACCAAGATCGTCATGTGGGTGGACTCATCTGTCATCCATTCAGGCTGAACACATCAAGGGAACGGCCAACACCCAAGCCAACTGGTTGAGCAAACAAACAGTACAGTCAGGAAAATGGGCCCTCAAGAAGAAGGTATTCTTGACAGTGACAGTTCACTTTGGGACTGTGGCTCTGGACTTATTTGCTTCTCACCACAGCCACCAGGTACCACAATTCCTGACCAGGTATCACCACCCACAGGCAGAGGGGACCGATGTTCTCACAGCTCAGTGGGCTGAGAGGTCTGGTGTACACATTTCCCTCCCCCCATTCTAATTATCCCCAAACTGCTAAAGAAAGTCACGGAACAAAAGGCAGAAGTGATCGTGATAGCCCCTTGGTGGCTGAGATGGCCATGGTATTCGATGCTCCACCTGATGTCGTCCGACCATCCGCTTCCTCTTCCGGCCATTCCAGATCTCCTTCAACAAGACCCAGTATGGCACTCTCACCCAGACTAGCTGTGCATGACTGGCTGGAGGTTGAGAGGGACTCCCTATCCAGACTGGGATACCTTCCACACATAATCAATACCTGCAGAAAAAGGTCAACTATTAAGATCTACAACACCACCAGGAAAGCCTTTGTCAGATGGACAAGAAAAAAGTGGACTACCTGCATCCACCCTTGAGCACAATCCTAGGCTTCCTACAAGGAGGTTCAGCCACGTGGAGGAAGTAAACCAGCCACATGGAGGAAGCAAGTTTTGGCATTAAACTGAGTGCTACTGCTTACCAACAGCCTTCAACTATCCAAGCACCTGAGAGCCAGTTTGGTGTGGGATTCTAATCTGGAGAACTGGGTTTGATTCCCCACTCCTCCACTTGAAGCCAGCTGGGTGACCTTGAGTTAGTCACAGCTTCTATGAGCTCTCTCAACCCCACCCACCTAGCAGTGTGTTTATTGTGGGGATAATAACATACTTTGTAAACTGCTCTCAGTGGGCATTAAGTTGTCCTGAAGGGCAGAATATAAACCGAATGTTGTTATATCCAGCGCTTCCTGAGGGGAGCAACCTTGCTGAGCCCACTTGCAGTTTATCACTTCCCCACCTGGGGACTACACATTGTCCTGTCAGCACTAACCAAGCCTTCGTTTGAGCCACTGAGGGACATACCTTTGAAATGGCTGAAGTTAAGAACCATTTTTCTAGTGGCCATTACATCAGCCCAGAGGATCTCAGAGCTTGGTGCTTCATCCATCAAGCCTAGCCTATGCACCTTTAACAATGACAAGGTGGTCCTGCGCACAGACCTCATCTTTCTTCCCAAGGTGTACTCTAGGTTTCATAGATCTCAAGAAATCAATCTCCCATCCTTCTGGCCTAATCTCAAACACACTAAGGAAACGGATCCTCAATGTCAGAAGGGCCTTTCAGGCATATCTGACAAGGTCAGAAACAATCAGGAAATCGGATTCCCTGTTTATTAATGTTTCACCTCCAAATGAGGGGGAAATGTCGCGGACAACAATCAGTAATAACATCAAGTCCTGTATCGCAGAGGCATCCAACAGAGAAGTCCCAAAGGGAATCACAGCCCATTCTGGGAGAAGTGCAGCAACTAATACAGCCTTTCGACACAATGCTTTGGTGGAAGAAGTCTGCAAGGCTGCCACATGGTCTTCAGTCTCTACCTTCATAAAGCATTACAAGCTGAATCTGTATGACTCGGCAGGCACCGTATTCAGAAGGAGAATTTTACAGCACATGATCCTGGATGAGGACCGCATCCCAACTGACAAGGAGTAACTGCTTTGGGAGCACCCAAGATGTCCTCCGCCTCAGAGGGAGAATGGACCTTTGGACACTTACCGTGAAGGGTCCTTCTCTTCTGAGGAAAGGAGAACATCTTGCCCTCCTGGGTCTCCCATCCTTCACTCGTCTCACATTTTACCTGATACTGCTGTATCTGACTTAACTCTCCTAACACCTAGAGTCTACCCTTCTACCTGACATGATAAGCTTATGTATAAAGACTGCAGGTTAACCTCTCCAGACAAAGAGAGACTACACTATGCGGAGTCAAACTGGAAGACATGCCAACGGGAAAGAGGAAGAAAATTAACTTTCTGCCTCCTTGACTGGATGCTGAGAAACACCCAAGATGTCCTCCTTTCCTCAGAGGAGAAGGACTCTTCATGGTAAGTATACAAAGGTCTATTTTATTTTCCATATCTGCTTACATGTTCTTGTTAAAATTTTGATGGATTTAGTTTCTGTTGCTTAAAATAGCTATATTGGTATTCCAAATACACCAGGTGATTTGTTTTTTCCATTTGCTTTGAGTGCAACTTTCACTTCACTTTCTAAGATTTCAGGTTCTTCATCAATACATTCTTTTTTGAAGGAATCTGTCATCCCATCTCTTCAGTATAGTTCTTCGGTGTATTGTTTCCATCTTTCCTTTATTTTGTCCGAATACTGTATTTCTGTGTTGATCTTTCAGCATTCCTAACTGTGGTCTGAATTTCCCTTTGATTTCCTGGATCTTGTAGGAACAGATCTCTTGTTCTTCCTTTTTTGTTGTTCTCTTCTGTTTCCTTCCACTGGTTATTAGTGAAAATAGCAGGACAGTAATTTCCAGACATGAGATAAGTGCATGTATTTTAATACAACACAGAGAGTGGCAGAAAATTAAAACATGTTAAAATGTTTCTTTTTCAACAGTCTTTTAATTAAGAGGTTGACCTTTAAACTCATTATTCTGCTTCTAGCCTGTATGTCGTTTATGAGACTTATTTTACAGTATTATGTGTTTTAGGCTATTTTAATGCTCTTGCTGGGTATTTAATTATTCTTATTGTTACAACTTTTATGGTGCTAATGTTCTTACTTCACTTTACTTTGTTAGCCACCTTAAGCAGGATCTATGAAGAAGTGGCATAGTAACTGTCTATACAACTGTCTTGCCTGCTCTCACTGTATGCACAGCCCCAACATTTTCTTATTTAGTTCAGTTGGGACATTTCATATCCGTTTTTTCTCCCAATAAGGAATGAAAGCAGCTTACAAAAATATACTAATAAAATCTAAACATAAAAAACAAGAGGCGCACTAAACAATATCCTGGGCTGGTCAGAAAAGTTACTCAAGGCCACAGGATTGGCCTTTGCCTCATGCTCAAAAGCTTGTGCCTATGTTCATACCTAGACTTCAAGTATCTGCAAAGGGGAAAACAGAAGCCATATCTTATGCAATTGGCAGACATGTCCCCACAGTTCCCCCTGTCCTTTGCTTAAATTTGAAGGAGGAAGTACAACACAGTAGTTATTACAGGTTTAAAATTTGATTTAGTTACCTGGGGCAAAAACAAATATGTATACAACTGCTACCAAGAACACACTCACTACAGCACTGTATATTCCCCCCAGACCAAAATTGCCATATCCTTTCATAAATCTTGCAGAGAAATTCTGCGTTCCTTGAAAATCTGACCCTTCAAATACAATTATGCAAAATAAATAAGATAGTAACTTTGCATAAAGCATTCAATTGCAGACTTGGCGCTGAGCAGATTAACCCACAGACCTGGAATAGTATTTCCAGTTGAGAACCAGCAAGAAAAGTCAGCTCAACACAAAACTGAATATTTTTAATTCCTGGATGCTGGTGAAGTTTTAAAAGTCAAGGTGACCAATCACTTGGAACTTTTACAACTCTGCTAAATGATACATAAATGAACCTCTTCCTACATTACCTCAGTCTTTTTCCAAAGACTCAAATAAGCACTGGAAAAATTATAACAAAAGGGCATGGCTAAGAAGAATGACACCAGGTACCCATGTTAACCTGTTTTAAGTCAGTGAATGGGACATTTTATTTTTTTACATTGTTTATAGTCTGCCTTTTTCACTAAGACTCAATCTATGAAACTCAATTGACTAAATTTGCCTACAATAACATGAATTTAGTTTTGCCATTAAGGAAACGAAAGAGGCCTTTACTTCAGAGGTCAAA
This sequence comes from Eublepharis macularius, assembly GCF_028583425.1. Taxonomy (NCBI): domain Eukaryota; kingdom Metazoa; phylum Chordata; class Lepidosauria; order Squamata; family Eublepharidae; genus Eublepharis; species Eublepharis macularius. The sequence goes on along the minus strand of NC_072793.1, from coordinate 94,203,491 downwards.
GCTAATTTGGTATTGCTCTCAGAAATTCAGAAGGAACCAATATAGCCTATGGAACATACTGCAGTATAATATCCTGCCCCATAAATAGTGCAGCTCACTCAGCCACTTCATTCAAATGAAATTCTACTGCTGGGCCCCTTTTTAAGATGGCCCAGCGTTCTCTTTTGCTGAAGCAAGTTACGGGTTTTCAGTAAGTCTCATTTCAAGCCTAGAATTCTATGTATTTTCCTCGAACCAGCTTGTCTCCAGGTCCATACAAGCAGCAGTTACCTCTGCATCTCACAATGCAAGACAATAAGCTGTCACAGCTAGAGGCACCACAAAACTTCAGCATGCAATCTGAATGGTAGCAGTGACTGTAATGACCTTACCAGACCATCCTGATCTAACAGTTAATTTTTTTAATTAATTTTTTACCCTCTGAGTGTGATTATTTTTATTGAATGGATGTTAGGTTAGGTTACAAGTTTCAGATGTTCAGCTTCTTCGAATGAATTAAGTCATTAGCCATCTTTGAAACCTTTTAGGATGAGAAGCAAGATATAAGTGTTTTACAGCTACAGGAGTGGTATGTATCTTTTCCATTTTCAAGACATTATTAGAATAAAACTAGGTAGAAAAACTAGGTTGGTTATTAATCATATTCTCTACCAATCCATGCTGGCCAATATTGTTTACACTATCTCAAATTCTCAGCTACTTCTTTACATACTTCAGATATTTTACTTTGTTCTGCTTTTCTTCCTCTTAATGAGTTTAGCCACACACAAATTTAAGCATAAAGATTCACTTCTAGTTTGCTCCCGCATTCTCTGTAACTGAGGTGTACAAAACTAAACAAAGCATTTTAGGTGTGTTCTTTCTCCTGCTCAAAACATCAGATTGTGGTAATTAAGAATAAGCAGTACTACCTCCCTATGCACAGTGGCTACTTTATTGGCTAAAGCTATTTTAGTTACTTTCTGCTCATATTTTTACTTTTAGCACTCCACATCTAACATTTACTGATTTGTACAATTCAGAAATGTTAGGAACTTAAAACTCCCTTTTAGAAGCTCCCTTAAGGAAGCTCTGCGCAATTTCTATTAAAATCCTCTCAAAAATAAGCTTACAGTCAAATCCACTTAAATTATTGTTTAGGAGAAGTAGCATGACACATTGTCTGATGCTATTTTCAAAAACACAATGTGGGTGACAGATGCAAGCAAAAAACAGAGTCTAATAATGAATGCCTGGATAAACAAGTAGTGACATTCCAGGTGATCTATGAATGCTACAGGGAAAAAAATCACCCACAGATTTGGGGGGGGGGTTTAGAAGGAATTTTTAATCTTCCAAAACCTTTACACCCGTTATAGGTAAAGCTGAACAGCTTATTACACTAGAGTGTATGTGAAGAGCTGCTGCAATCTGATACCAAATTTGTTACTTCTTCTTTCAAATAATGATTTCAGACCTTGTTGCTACTGTATAGCTCATAGTTTTACATTTAAAAAGCCAATGCCAATCTAAGCACTCTTTCTGAAACAGAACCTTACAGGATAAGCTACTTTCAGCCATGGGTCTAGAGCAAAAGAATTTGAATGCTCCAAATGACAGTTCCATGTTATGAGTTAATTAGCACAGGCAGAACATATGGTTGATGGAGTTGTCACTGCTGTTAAATGGTTCAAGTTATTCCAAAATATCAGCCCCATACTTCTACTTATAAAGAACTACATTAAAGCTTGTGATCTCTTGGCAAATCATTAGTACCATTAGGCTGAACTTGCAGCATACAATTGTTAGCAGAATACCCCTACAGCAGAATGCTTCTTAGCAGAGCAGCCTTATGAAAACTCCTACCTTTTTCTACTCCATGTAACTGACGAAGGGAGCTCTGACTCTCAAAAGCTCATACCCTGGAAATCTAGTTGGTCTTCACGGTGCTACTAGACAAGAATATTGCTATAAAACATACAACAAAATCTACTGCTTCCAGAATAGGCCAGGATGAGGCAGTATGATAGCCAAGCCACAGCCCATGCATTTTCCTGCTCAGCCACGAAGCTCAAGATTTCCTTTTAGGCAACCCTCTAAACTACCTTATATGACTGAGGTGAGATAAATGAAAAATATAAAGCACTTTAAAAATATTTTTATTATTATTAATAAGTTGTAATACAGAATATACATGTAGAAGCAGAAAGAAGAAAAAATCGAGTAAACAGAACTATTAACTTTAACTATATACCAAGGTTTGGCATCATTCATATAAAACATTAACTTGTCTTGCAATTCTAGGTGTAAAGCATCCAACAGTTACCAGTAGAGGACAAGAACATTTACAGAAACAAAAAAGTTAAAGACAGGTAAGAAACATGAAGTAATCTTCAGAAGAGATGTTTTTAATGACTGGCTCTTCCTTTAAGAGATATTCTAAGATCGGAATCCATTGTTCTACAAATGATGATTTAAAGTTGGGATTTTCTAGACTTTTTGTTTGGTCTGTTAGTTTTGCCATGATGAAACAGTTCCAAACACGCGTTAACAAACTCGAGATTGTAGGGAGTCTCTTGTCTCTCCAGAGAGAAGCAATCGTGGTTTTAGCCACAGAAAGCAAATTTGCTATTAGGATCTTGCGTAAATGCAGAATAGTGTCATTGCGCCGATCATTAAGCAGAATGATTTCCAGTCTTAGAAGAATTTGATAACCAGTCACGAGTTTAATGTGATTAATTACATCAGATCAAAATTGATAGATGTAGGGACATTCCCACCAGCAATGCAGAAAAGTACGCCTAAAGTCACAACTTTCCCAACAGTATGGGGAACTGTCTGGATGAATGCGATGAAGTCTGGAAGGAGTTAAATACTACCTCGTCATTAGTTTTAAAGATTGCCGTCTTATACTTACAATACGGGTAGTAAAAATGTAGGACTGCAATATATTTCGCCATGTCTCCTCAGAATTGTTGATATTACAGTCCTTTCCCCATGCATTTTGGTATGAAAAAATGCCATGTTGTTTGGATTTGAAAATAATATCATAAAATTTAGATATGGAACTAGGGGTGTGCAGCCCGAAAAGATTTGTGTTTCCCACTTCAGGTTTACCCGAAGCGGGGGGGGGGGGATATTCGGAAATACCGTAATTCTGAAGCAGCAAGCCGCTTCGGAATTATGGTATTTTACTTGCTTCGGTATGCTCTGTAAATATTAGGCAAACCAAACTCAGAGGCGGCTCCCAAGAGTCTGACCAAACACTAAGAAACCATAAGAAGTCACAACAATATTGTAACAAAGTACAAAAGGAATTTAGTCATATAAGGTGTATACAACAATAAAGTACATTCAAATAAATATAACAGTGTAAGAACATTCATTCATGATAAAGTAACTAGGTGCTTAACACAAGACCGCTTGCCTCAACGGATTCTTCCAGTGAATCGAACATTTGCAAATTTACTGAGTCCTTTCATCTATACAGTCTCGTAATTCACTGGAGAAAATGGTCACAGCTGACCCATCGTTGAGGAATCCCTATACAGCTCCAAGTTGGGAAGGGCGGTGCGCAAGATGAAGGGAGCACTGAGGAGAATCCAGTCACACCGAGTAACAAGCTGTACCGTCCTGCGGAGAATCCAGTCACGGTACAGCCTGTTACCTGGTGTGACCGGGTAACAAGCTGTACCATCCTGTGGAGAATCCAGTCACGGTACAGCCTGTTACCTGGTCTTGTGTTAAGCACCTAGTTACTTTATCATGAATGAATGTTCTTACACTGTTATATTTATTTGAATGTACTTTATTGTTGTATACAGCTTATATGACTAAATTCCTTTTGTACTTTGTTACAATATTGTTGTGGCTTCTTATGGTTTCTCAGTGTTTGGTCTGTAAATATTAGGAGCATACTGAAGTGAGGGGAGGCAACCCCTCCACCCCCACGGGGCAACCCCCCACCCTCCCCTGGGGCAACCCCTCCACCCCCCACTCACTTACCTAGCCGGAGGGAGAGCGGGAGGGTCATCAGCTGGCCAGTGGGTTGCTCTGGCGGCGGCAGCACAAGGCTACGACAGCCTGGAGCCAGCCGGCTCCTCTGCCACTGCACCGCCTCCTGATCCTGCAGGGAGGTGGGGAAGGCAGGAGCCACTGCCTCCAGTCCTTTCTGCCCCTTAAATGGCTACGGCGCCGCGGCAGCCATTTGAGGGGCAGGAAGGGCTTTCTCTGCCTCCTCCACCACTCTGCAGGCCCATGGGCAGCAGGGAGGACCAGAGCCAGCGCTGCCGCTGACAAGGTAAGTCGGGGTGGGGGCTTGGATGATGTTTAAAGGGCCCCACCTCTGCTTGTAAGCAGCAGCGGGGCCCTTTAAACTCAGCTAATATATGGGATTTCCGAATTGGGGCCAGCATGCTGGCCCCAATTCAGAAATCCTGAATCTTTAAGGATCAGGTCCGATGCGGGCATTTTTTCCGAATCCGATTCCCGAACCGCACATGCCTATATGGAACCTCTATTCATGCTTCCCCCATGTTCAAATTCTGCTAACAGGTTAAGCAGCATAGATTTGAAATCTGAGTTGTTTAAAAGATGTTGAATTTGGAAATATTCATACCAGGGTATTTTAATATTGGCTTTTTCCTCCAATTTTCTTTTAACCAGCAGTTTTTTGTTTTCAATTATGTCTATGAATCTTAAGTTCCCTGTCTTCCAATTTAAAATAGCATTACTAGGTTCTGCTGGTTTGAACCAGTGTTGTCCAGTGAAAGAAGAAAAAAACTGACATAGGAGGTAGCAGTTTTGACCTATATTTGTCCCAGATATGCAAAGTTGTTGTGAGAAAAGAAATTAGTTTTTACGGTCAAATTGTTTCCTAACATGTTTTAGGAAGTGTGTACAGGGCCGGCGCCAGAGGTTTTAGCGCCTGCGGCGGCAGGCACGCACGCGCCCCACAGGAGGTGTGATGACGTCAGCGCAGACTTCATCACACACCACAGGGGGGCTGGGCTGCGCGCGGACTGCCGAGCGCAGAAACTGCGGGCTGCTGCTGGAGCAGCGCGTGGAGGCTGCTCCGTGCGCCGCCCCAGCAGCAGCTCACGGCTTCTGCGCCCGGCTGGGGTGGAGGAGCGCGCAGCTGAGCTGGCGTGGCTGGCTACAGCTGCTGCTGCAGCCAGCCAGCCAGCTCCATGCTGCCGCCGCCGCACACCCCAGCTGGGCGCAGAAGCCGCGAGCCGCGGCGCACAGAGGCTGCGCCCGGCTGAGGTGTGTGGCGGCGGCGGCGGCGGCAGCAAGGGGCTGGCTGGCTGGCTGGCTGCAGCAGTAGCTACAGGCGGCCCTGTCATGCCAGCTTTGCTGCGCGCACCTCTGCCCCCAACACCCCCTCCAGTGCCCGAGGCCACCGCCTACCTGGCCTCCATGGGCGCGCCGGCCCTGAGTGTGTAGCTTTGTTCCATGGTTTTCCAATCTGTGTATGTTGAAGGATCAAGCAGTATAAGTATATTATAGTACAATCTGAGATCTGGTAAACCAAATCCCCCTAAATTGGAAGGTCTAATTAGAATCTTGTGAGTAATTCTGGGTGTCTTATTGTTCCATATGAATTTAGACATTTTTTTTGCCGTTTGCTTAGTGTACTATTTGAGATAGGAATCGGTAATGCCCTAAAGTAAAATAAAAATTTTAGAAAAAATCTTTGTCTTAATAAGACTTATTCTTTCTAATAGTGTTAAGGTCTTCTCATTCCATTTCTTAAAAGATTGGGATAGGGTACTTATCAGTTCATCATAACTGAATTTTGAAAGTTCATCTATATCTAAAGGTATTTTTACTCCTTGATGCCTCCATGAGGTTTTAATCCATCTATACGGAAATTGGTTCTTAATAAATTCAACTGGGGACAAATTAAGAATGATTGGGTTAAGTTCACATTTTGCTTGATTTATGGTTAGACTTGATGCCAAACTAAAGTTTGCAAAAACTGAAGTAAGAGCATTAAAAGAGGTATTAGATTGGGTACGATTAAGTGCCATGTCGTCGGCAAATAAACTTATTTTATATTCAGAGTCTTCAACTGAAATGCCTTTAATTAAAGAGTGTCTTCTAATGAGGATAGCTAAAGGTTCGATTGCCAAGGCAAATAAGAAAGTTGACAAAGGACACCCTTGTCTGGTTCCCCGAGATAAAGTAAAGTCTTTAGATTATAGTCCATTTACTTTTAATTGAGCTTTTGGAGAGTCATAAATTGTATGTATTGCTGTTAAAAATTTATGTCCAAAGTCCATAATCTGCAGCAAAGTTTGCAGGTATTTCGGTTCCAGCCTATCAAAGGCTTTTTCAATGTCCAAGGCCAAAATGAATGCTTCTGCTTCTTTGTGTACCTTTTTGCAGTGGTTAATAATGTTAAGTGACTTTCTGATATTATCTGTCATCTGTCTATTAGGCATGGATGCTAAGACCGCCGTAAATATCTTGGCATCTTGGTTCAAAAGAGCTATGGGTCTGCAGGAACTGGGATTAGTGAGGTCTCTGTCTTGTTTTGGAATGAGTATATTTGAGTCCATCCACGTTGGTGGCATTATTCCGTTTTCCATTATGTAGTTACAGGCTTTCACTAATGGGGGCACTAGTATTTCAATACATTTCTTGTAAAACTCTGAGGGGAGACCATCTCTGCCCGGAGTTCTATTGGTTCTTAGAGATTTAATCACTGATATAATTTCTTGCGATGTTATAGGTTGTTCCATAAATTCCTTATGAGCTGTAGAAAGTTAAAAAAAATGGGATGCTAGGTAGGAATATTGTTTTGTGAGGGCTCATCTGAACTATACAATTTGCTATAAAATTTTTAAAATACATCTATAATTTTCTGAGAATTAGTTTGAATGTTACTTTCTGGATCTCTGGATCTCTAATGAAGTTAATAAATTTCGACGTTAGTTTTTGTTTTACTTTCCATGATAGTAAAAGTAAGGTTCTGGGGGAGTTCTGCCAATATTTTTGCTTGAGAAATAAAATATTTTTCCGAATTTTTGAAGTATTTAAGGCTTCAAGTTTTTTCCTCTCTGTGAGTAACAATCGGTAAGTTTTTTAATTGCCTGATTTCTTGTGTTGAGATTCTAATGTTGTAATTTTCTTAACTATTTCATTTCTAATATAATCTTTTTCTTGTAGGCCAATACTATTGAAATATAATGACCCCGGATAACGGCCTTCATTGCATCCCACACAAAGTTGGGTGCAGTTTCACAACTTTCATTAAGTTCAAAATAAGTCTGGAGACTGTGTTTTATTTTCTCATAAGCATTTTGTTCAAATAAAAAAAAACTATTTAGAGACCACTGTGTACTCTTTCTTTCATTATCTTCAAGGTTTAGTAAACATTCATTCCAGGAATGATCTGACCATAATTTCATTCCTATTTTGGAGAAAGTGATTTGTTGTGCTAAGCTTATTGTGGTTAGTATGCAGTCTATTCTGGTAAAAGAACTATGACGTTCTGAAAAATAAGAGTAGTCTCTTTCATCAGGGTGCTGGTGTCTTCAAAGATCTATTAAATTAAATTGTTCTAGTAAAATTAAAAGATCTGATTTCAGTTTCCTGGACTTCTTGGTGTTTTGTTTTTGGCCTTTTTTTAAAGAGCTCCTATCTAATATATTATCTGCAATAATATTAAGGTCCCCTTCAATCAAAAATTCACCTGTTTGAAATCCAGAGGAGTTAGCCGTGTTAGTCTGTAGTAGCAAAATCAAAAAGAGTCCAGTAGCACCTTTAAGACTAACCAACTTTATTGTAGCATAAGCTTTCGAGAATCACAGTTCTCTTTGTCAGATGCACCTGACAAAAAGAACTGTGATTCACGAAAGCTTATACTACAATAAAGTTGGTTAGTCTTAAAGGTGCTACTGGACTCTTTTTGACCTGTTTGAAATGACTGCAATTTGATTAGGGTCTCTCATACAAATTGAAGTAGATTCTGGTTTGGGGCATACAGGGAGGCCAATGTATATTTCTTTCTATCTATCAAACCCTTAACAAAAATGTATCTACCTGAAGGGTCTATTTCTATTGCTTCACAACTAAAGTTAACATTTTTGGAAATGAGTATGGCTACACCCCTTGATTTTGAAGTACCTGGAGCTTGAAGTTGGTGGGCCCACCAGGTTGAATTAAATATAGGAATTGATGAAGATTTGAGGTGGATTTCTTGGAGAAAGATGATGTCTGGGCGTTGCTTCATTAAGGAGGTTTGCACCCTTTTGCATTTGATCTTATTATTCAGACCTCTGCAGTTAAAAGAAATTATTTCAAGCGACATATGCAAACAGAAAAAGTAAATCCATTTTGTGCCACACCTAACCCAGAGTGAACGACAATAAACATCAAACTATATACATTTTGTTTCTCAAGGTTCTGTGTAAATGAGTTTCCATTACAGAATGATTTTAGAAAGCATTGTAAAGACCACAGTAACAGAATTCCAACATTAAACTTTAAATTCTTGTAGCTGGTCTAGATCAGAGCAACGGAGATTAGAAGGGTAATAGATTGAAAAGAAAGGGGATAGAAGAGAGAAGGAAGGGAAGAAGAAAGGAGAGAGGAGAAAAGGAAACCATAGTAGAACAAAGGAAATAAGCAATTACTAAGAGCAACGTGCTCTGAGACCACCTGGCTTACTGGGTTAACAGACCAGTAAGTTAGGGTAAAGCTAACCCTATACCTGGGGAAGTTAGACTTCTACAGGAGACAAAAGAACCCAGAAATCCCACCGTCCACCCCCCCAATCCATTAGGATAGCTAGATTTAGTTTTGCAGCTAGCTGCTAGGATTTAAACAAAGTCAGTTTATTCATTTCCAGCTGACTGAGCAAAAGTTCAAGATGAATGCTTCACAGATATTTTGCTCCGACCCAGTGTCGCTGGGGGTCTTCTGTCTGTGTCTTTAGGACAGGTAGATTGAAGTCTTGTAAAAGTTTATAACCACTTTCGAGATCTGAAGCTTGGTAACTTTTCCCCTGGCGTCAAATCAAACTTTTGCTAGAAAAGACCCAACGGTAACAGATGTTTGCTGCTTGTAATTTAGTTATTATAGGTTTAAGTACCTTTCTAGCTTCCAAAGTCTCCCTTGAAAGGTCTTGGAATATCTGAATATTATTGGAGTGAAAGTGAATGTTCCACATTGGTTGTTGTGGGTTTTCCGGGCTGTATTGCCGTGGTCTTGGCATTGTAGTTCCTGACGTTTCGCCAGCAGCTGTGGCTGGCATCTTCAGAGGTGTAGCACCAGGTGTGTCACAGTGTGGAAAAGATGTTGGCAGGTCATTTATATCTACTCAGGAGGGGTAGGGTTGAGCTGAGTCATCCTGTAAGAGTTTCCCACGGTGTGGAATGCTAATGGCGGGAGGCTTCACTGTATCCTGAGGAGGTTCTTTTGCATATGGATTGGTGCTTGATGTGCTAATCTTCTCTACAGGGCTATTGTCGGGTATAGAGTGTTTTGTTAGCCTGGTGTTTTTCAGAACTGGAAACCATGCTCTGTTCATTCTTAAGGTTTCTTCTTTCCTGTTGAAGTTTTGCTTATGCTTGTGAATTTCAATGGCTTCCCTGTGCAGTCTGACAAAGTAGTTGGAAGTGTTGTCCAGTATTTTGGTGTCCTGGAATAAGATACTGTGCACTGAGTTAAGCTATGTTCACCCATTGCTGATTTTTCAAGTTGTAATCTTCTTTTTGTATTCCTCTGTTTTCATGATCACTGTAGCATTGCCTTTATCAGCTGGTAGAATGATGATGTCTGGATCTGCATTGAGGGTCTTGATGGCATTTCTCTCCTTGCATGTTATATTGCTGGTGGGAAGCTTTGCCTTTCGTAGAATCCTGGCTGTCTCTCCTCTTATTTCCTCAGCTTCCTCTTCAGGCAGATGACGAATGGCAGCTTCTACATTTGCAATGATGTCTTCCACTGGAATTCTGGTGGGGGTGACTGCAAAATTTCCTCCCTTTGCCAAGATGGAGGTTTCTTCTGGTGAGAGTTGACGGTCTGTCAGATTGATGACAATGCGTGCATTGTCAAGCATTGGGCTTGTCTGTCTTTTTTCCTGTAGTTTGTTAAACTTCTGCTTCTGTCTGGATGTGTGGTTGGTAAAAACTTGTTCCATCTTCCTGTAGGTGAGATTATCGACTTTGTCCCAATCCTGACTTCACATTTTATGGCTGGTGTTGATATGCAAGCAAAATAGCTCCTTGTCTGTGGCAGCAAGTTCTCTGCGGGTAGTGTGGATTCTCTCACGTAAGAGGGCCTGTTCTAGACGGTCATAAATGCGGTTCGCCTGTGTGGTTTTGAAGATTCTTTTTGTAGTGAGAAAAGATGGAATGGTTCTTGTGTCCCTGCAGCGTAGGAGAAAGGTTAAAGAACAGAGTAGATGTGCTTTCTTGTTCCGAAGTGTTTCCAATCTCCAGGTCTGTTGGAATGTTTCCTCCCCGTAGAGGTGTTCGATGTATTGTCGAAGGCTTTCACGGCCAGAGAACAATGGTTGTTGTGGGTTTTCCGGGCTGTATTGCGGTGGTCTTGGCATTGTAGTTCCTGACAATACATTGAATGTTCCACATTTTATGGCTTCTTGCAGTATTTTTAATTTTTGATCGATGATCAAGAAATTTCACTATTATGTCTCTGCCAGTAGAGTTGGGAGAGTTGACTGGTGGTCCTACTCTGTAGGCTTTGACTATTAATAGTGTTATTCCTTCTTCAAGATTGAGCTCTGATGCAAGCTACCAGGAAAATTAATAATTCAGTTGTTACCTCAGCATCTTCTCCAAAACCGCAAAATTTTAGATTATTTTCCCTCATTCTGTCATCTAAATCAATTAGTTTATCTCTGGCCCATTTTTCTTCTGTTTGCAGCAGTTGCACTTCAGTTTGAAGTGACTAAGTTCAAAAGCTGCATCAGCTGTACGAGCTACTTGCTGGATAGATTCTTTAATTTCTATTAGTTGTTGTTTAAGTGGCACTTCAATTCTAGCAGCAATTTCCCCTTCAAGTTGGTCAATTTTAGTTTTTGTTTCATTATCAAGTACCTGTAGTTCAGTAACACAAGAGTCTCCGATGGCGGCCATCATTTTAGAAGCATCTCTGCGGCAGGAGCAGCTTTTTCTTCTCCCTCTGAAAAGAGAGGAACTGTGGCTGCAGGAGCTGGCGTCAGAGTTTTGTTTTTAACTCCACCAGTTTTTCCCATCATTTTAAAGGTAGATTGGCTCTTGAAGGTATAGTTAAGGATTGGGGGAGGAGGTGGGTAGTCGGAGCCCTGATTTCAAGCGTTCACCATTTCCAAGCGCAGTGCCCCCAAATATAAAGCACATTTAAAAGTACTAACAGACACACCAAACAGCAGCTTTCATATCATAGCACATTCAGAATTAGGGTCAGGTAAGGACAGTAGCTCAGCAGTCTAGTATCTGCTTGAAATACAGAGAAAATCCCAGGTTCAGTCCCCAGCATCTCCAGTTAAAAGGACCAGGTAATACGTGATGTGAAAGACCTTAACCTAAAACTCTGGAGAACTGCTGGTGGAACAATGGTACAATTCCGTAGAAGAAATATTCATGTGTACTCTAGGTAGAATGCAGATATGACTTTAATTAATCCATCTAGTCTACCACTCAGTGTCCAAAAATGACCACCCAAATGCCTCCGGAAGCTAACAAGCTAAGCACATAATAGTCATTTCCTGTTTGTCCATAACATTTGCTATTCAGAGGTACACCACCTCTGAGAATAGAGGTACAACTGAGCAATCGGAGCTTACAATGTAATCTTTATCATTGGAGCTAGAATCAAAATGGCAACTTAAAGATGATTTTGATAGCACTTCCCAGTCCAGTGGCACTTGTTCGAGGAATTACTTTCCTTTGAATTTTATCATGGTTTACAAACTAATAGAATCGGCCCATACAGGTTGCCTACTTGCAACTAATGTTCTTTTAATATTTCCCTGTGTAACTGATCCACGCAAAATGGGTTCAGCACTTGCAAAAGACAGCCTCTAAATGTCTCAGAGTTCTAACCAGGAAATTAGCACTCATGCCCCTTTCCTTCTCAAAATGAGGACTTGTAACCCGCTGGGTTGCCTTGAGCAGTGGACTGAGTGCTTTCTCATGGAAGCAAGAGACAGTATCATCAGGAGAAAAAGGAAAAGCTGCTCTGTCACATACATTAAGAGCATAGTGCTTAATGAAAGTCAACCAGGTAAACCAGAGATAGGCAACCACCAGTACATGTGCTAACAGCAGGCACACCGGAGCATTTTGCTTTGCATCCAGAGCAAGATCTCTGCCCAAGCAACGAAGCCACTGGCAGCTCTGCTGGAGCCAGCAGAGAGGGAGAAGGCATGGCTTATGTCCATCATCACAGTCCATGGCTGTACGAAGTGAGTCTCTAAGATGCTTTAGGCCCCTGACCTGGATAGCTCAGGTGAGCCTTATCTTGTCAGATCTCACAAACTAAGCAGGGGTGCCCTTGGTTAATAACTGGATGGGAGACCTCCAAAAAAGACCAGGGTTGCAGGGGCAGGCAATTGCAAACCACGTACGTTAGTCTCTTGGCATGAAAACTGCACCAGGGACCACCCTAAGTCAGCTATGATGTGAGGGCACTCTTTCCACCATTAAGATGCTTTAGATGGGTAGCTGTGTTGAACAGCAAGATTTGAGTCCAGTGGCACCTGAGAAACCAGTAAGATTCAGAGTGTATTGTTATGACCCCTTTCTTTCTCTCCGTTTTAGATGTTGCCTGTAAGTCTTTTCTTCTTGCCCCCTCTGGGCAGACTGCTGCCACCAGGAATTATATTCCAAAATAATTTAGATTTCCCTTTAATAATGTGTCCAAGGGTCAGGCTCCTTCGTGGTACTATGTGGCCCTGAGGATAGGAATGGGTATGGGAATAACAGATATTCTGGGTTGGAAAAAAAAAAGCTTTTATTTTTACGATAAGCATATTGGTTTCATATTATTTCTTAAGCTTGATGGTTTCAAAAAAGTGTTATTTGTTCTTAAAGTTACTTTTCACAGACACAGTCACTCAGATCTTCTCTCAGGCTGCACACATAGTTGGCCTGCTTCTGATATCATTTCTCACTCAAAGGCACATAAGACTTTCAGGTGCGCACACAGTTTGCCTCTCTTGCCCTGACTGAATGTTCTTTCACAAACATACACAGTTCAGGCTTCCACACAGGTTATATTTTTCTCAGAAATGCTTAAACAAGCTCAGGCTACACACAGCTTGCCTTCTTTCCCCAGACTGAATCTTTTCTCTCCACGTAGGGCCAAACTACAAGTGACGCCTGACACTAGTTGGACACTTGTCAGCTTCCCTCAAGTTTTGATAGGAAATGTAGGCAGCATGGCGGAATGTTGGACAGGTGACAGCAGTCGGAGAGCCAAGCTGCAAGATCAGGACGCCTACATTTCCCATCAAAACCTGAGGGAAGCTGACAAGTGTCCAACTAGTGTAAGGCGTCACTTGTAGTTTGGCCCTCAGTAACTGAAACAACAGTTCACTCCACCCACACTCAGTCATCAGCCAGTCATCTCACTCACTCATCCCTCTCTTTCACCCCCACTCTTCGTCTGTACCACACTAAGCATTCAAAGACACACACACACTTAAAATTATTACATGTATGCTTTCAAGAGTCAGAGCTTCTTTCTTCAGACTCTAAGATGCTGCCTGTGCACTGAGGCTTGGTTTGCTGTAAGCATCTCTTCAAGTACAACCATTTCCCCTTCTGTTTGCCAGCACACCATCTTCACAGGTGAGCAATGCAATGTTTGGGCACTTGGGCCAAGAAAGGTTGTTTATCCCTGAAGTATTCTATGTAGCTGCTTTGTGCACCTCAGGGATATTAATTCTGCAAAGGTGGAAGTAGCAGCAACAGCTCAACTATGGCAACCTCCATTACCCACTAGAAAACGTTGGCAGGCAATTTCATAGCAGGCAACAGCACTTGTCAAGACAATCCACCATCCTGTATAGACATATGGCAATCCTTTCTTAGGTCCAATGTTGCACAGGTAAAGGTTGTTTTCTTATTAATATTCTGTATAAATAAAAAGCCAAAGCCCAGTGAACAACCAGTGTGTGAAGGACATACTCCCCATTCTCCTTCCTATAGGATCTAGAAGAGCCCTAGGAGAGTGAAGTCATGAGTAAGGTAAAACTGACACCATCTTGCAGAGGAAATGCTCATAAGGAAAGGCTCAGTGTCACAATGCCTTTGAAAGGAGAACTGCGCTTCCAGGCAGAGAATTTACCATCCTTCCTGGCAGAGGTAATTGCCATAGAAAGGTAACTTTAGAAGATAAAATGCAGAGGTCACACACTGCCATGTGTTCAAAGGGTTTGTTTCCTGAGAGAATAGCAGGGATAAAATCTCAGCAGAGGCCAACATGAGGAATACAGATAGTGAAGCCCCCTTAAAGAAGCATTTGATTAATGGGAAAGGAGTCTTGCATTCAATCAGAAGTGGAATACAGAAACAACTACCAGCCGGGCTTTCAGGGAAGAGAGCTGAAGAAGAGAGCTTCAGGTTGGTGTGCGGTAGAACAGCAGGATTTTAATCCAGTGGCACTTTAAAAACGAACAAGATTTTCAGGGTAGAAGCTTTCAAGAGTCAAAGCTCTCTTCTTCAGAAGAAGCTTTGACTCTCAAAAGCTTATATCCTGCAAATCTCGTTGGTCTTTTATGGTGCCACTGGACTCAAATCTGGCTGAAAGAGAGACAAAACTGGTAGAGTAGTAACAGTCTCTGCTTCTTGGCAAAAGACACAAAACAAATCAGTTTGCTTGCACAGTATTTCACAGTTTAGCAGGACTTCCCATAGCATCTTGGATATTAAATCTGGATCCTCCAAGCAGTAGGTTTTGGCACAAGGCTGTTGCATGTGACAGAGGCAGGGTGGTGCCATAAGGCTGCCATGCAACATTTCCTGAAAATCATGAAAAAAAAATAACTATTCACAGATCCAGAATGGTCTAGAGATGAGATTTTAAAGATCCTCCTTGAAAATGGTGAAATATAAGGAGTAGAAATCCAAGCAATGTTGAGACTATCAGACATATTTTATTACTCCTTTTGAGCAGGAAGTCACTGGCTTCTTGGGACAGTAGAGGCATTTGAAGGAATTGATGGAAAACATACCAGGGGGAGATAATATCAAAATATCAAATTGACAGCATCTCACAGGCACATGACAAAGTACTCACTGGTCCATGGTGATGGATTCTTGGGCCACTAATAAGTCTGAGCCTGGATTTGGAGATCTACATTGGAAATTCATCAGGACTTAAAGGCTAATAGTCTGAACCAGGAATACAGGACAACTAACAATGTGAGATTCCATACGGAAGCACTACAGGGCTTCAACTTGGTCTGCCTTGGTTTAATATTGAACCACTGAGTGTATACGAAGGGTTTGTGTTTTTTTTAAAGAAAGATGACCATTACTCAGTTGGTAACAGAGAAGGAACAAGGCTGTAGTACCACCAATCAAACACATTTACATACTGCCCCTCCTCTAACAAGCTACGAGCAATGACCATGGTTTTCCCCTTTCTTCACATTCTTTCCTCATGAGAGCCGTTTTGAAATAAATTAGGCTTGAGAGGTGAAGCCCAAAGTTAATCCATACATTTCATAGATAAATGGTAACTGGAATCTAGAGCTCACAAATGATATCTATTTAAGCTATACTCGAATTACACTCTGTCTCTGCAAGGCAAGAGAACCAGCTACAGTTCTAGAGCTGCTGTGGTGTGGAGAGCACTATTGATCTGCAGGCTTGAGAAACAAAAAGCCACTGCCCGAAACACTCTGGTGTTTTTTTTGTCAACAAGCAAATGCTTGATGAGGGGAGACAACTCTTCCCATAGACAGCACAGTTAACAAGACATTCATGTTGGACTGTTAGCAACGTCGAAACAGATTTTATGCCTCATGACACCTAATATGTCCATCCCAATCTGTTGAGCTAAGTGAGGAAGTCGGTATGCCCTGCAAGGAGAAGCCTCCTTTGCGAAACAACTAGGAGCACAGTTTTCCTGCTGAATTCAGTAAACGTTCTTAAGCCTGCACCATCAGGACCATGGTTGACGGTTTAAGATTCCTTGGCTGCCTCTTGGAGAGCTAACAACTTTAGGATAACAATTTTAGGATCTATCCAGCAGGCATTTTGATAATTTCGCAGGAGTGATTAGAATATGTATCCTGCTTCTCTCTCTTTCAGAGTTTATTCTATATGGAAGAGTCTAGTTCCTTAATAAGCGAAAGAAAAGTCTAGTTCCTTGGCACTCTTCTTTACGATTCTTGGACACCAACTCCTTACACTGCTCAGTGATCATAAACTTGGAATTTATACTGGCAACAAGCTGGAGAGGAATTGGGCCTATAAGAAGTGTGGCCAAAGTAAAACTTGTGCTCTGTATCAGTATAGAAGAACAGAGAAGCACCAGTATTGGACACAGAGAGGAATCAATAAATGATGCCTCAGGCTCCACGGGCTGATTAGAGATCATTGTGAAAGTAGTCTCAAAGAAATTTGGGGCTTCAACTGGTAGCAGTGTGTTTAGGTAATCATAAAATAATGGGAGCAAAGTCTACACTTTGGGGCTCTCCCAAGTAAACGTGAATCAACTGTAACCTTGTCTCTGCAAGTGCAGCAGTTCTTAAGAGGCCTACTGTACTATTAAGACCATGTGGGAAACAAAAAAAAATAGCTCAAAGGAAATGAGACCAAAGCCTTGCACACAGAGAAGTAAAAAGAAAAGAAGGATCAGAAAGAACATGCTGACAAGGCAATCCTAAGAAGAATTATATCCATTGAAATTAGTGGACTCAGAAAGACATTAACTCTGCTTAGGACCGCACTGTAAAGCAAAATTAATGGGATTTGAGCAGTTCCTTCTGCAGCAAAATATCTAGAACATTCTAAGGTTGTTTTGCATAGCTTTAGAACTCATATGTGGGACTGAAGAGAGGCTATGAAGGATTAGTCCATTTTTACCAGCATCTTTCAGAAGTGTGCAGTTCAGAGCAGGTAATAGCTGTGCAAGTGTGCTGAGAGAACAGAATGAACTCTCCTCTCTGTGAACTACAATTTCTTCAAAGCTGGATTTCATTCTTCCTCCTAAACTCCCAAGAAGAACATTTCCCATAACTTGCTTCCACTATCAGCTGTGTTATTTGCTTTCCAGTAAACATACTGATGAGACCTGCCAGATGTGAAATAAGACACAGAAAACAGGGCAAGTCAAGGTTTAACCTCCTCCCCCAAACTCTGTTTCACTGTACATTTTTAAACCAGTGGCATTCACTACCAAACTTGAGGACCAGATTACACTCACCACAACACATTAAGTAGCTGGAACTTGGAAACCAAATGCAGCCCATGAATCCCATACCAAGGATGCACATCCTTCAGTTTCAAATTCCTTGTTAAAGTGAGAATGAATCTAAAGAGTGGTTGCACAAGCCAGATCAGAGATGGTTTTTAAAAAACACTACTCCTAAATGTGTTGTGACTGATAAGCACATCTGCCTGTCTCCACCTGCTGCCTACATTCCATACATTCTCATTTTCTCAAACATTTTTCTTCTGGCAAAGAAACAGCTGCTTATCTACTACAGCAGAGATTTCAGGGGAAACAAACAGGGTCCACTATGAAAACATGCTATTTCAAGGCCTGAGCAGGCCAATGGAGGGTAGTTTCCATCAGGATGGAACTGCTGTTATTTATTCCTGCACCTCTGCAGGTTCCTGAACAGCTGCTCAATCTTTTCAAGCTCCTGCCAGGAAGTGTGCTGCACTTTTATAGCATCTCTCTACATATATGTTCTTATTTAGAAAAAGAACAAATCTCTGGAGTGTTCAACCTATTATCCTAGTATTTACAATAACAGTTTTTTTATGTTGTCTGGCCACACCCAAAACAAGTGGATCTAATTGGAAGAAGGCACAAGGGCATGGGGTCTTCACCTCTATCTACAGGAAGAGATTCCACTAGATGGACAGCTGAAAGAACAGAAGGCAGAACAGCTGTAGCACATACTATTTGAATAGCCTTGTCTTTTTTCTACAGAGATCATCAACAATGGAATTTTTACAGCACAATCCTAACCATGTTTACCTATTATTAACTTCATCCATACAGCTTTCTGTGAAGGACACGACTGGTCCCAGTTCTGCCTCTCCTGAGAACCAACCAATGCTGGGCCAGTGACAGTTGGAGTCTGTTAGATGGAGTTAAGAGAGGAAGAGAGAAGGCCTTGGGGAACAGTTAAGAGAAGGCAGCATATTGCTGGTTTTTACAAACCTGTTATTTTACATTGAAACATTCCCCGTTTAACTACAGCATATTTATATGTTTTAAAATCATTCGCTTCAGTTTTCTACTTTGTAAATAAAGTTTTTGTTTTGTTAAACTCTGGCTGGCTTGAAACTGTTGATTGAGGGGAAAATATCACACACAGAGACCTTGATCACTCTAGTTGCATTAAATGGGCCAAATTTAAGTATATGATGGCAGTGTATACAACGGAAACAAAACTCCCTTTCTCATTGAGACTCAAGGCAAATTACAAGTATGACAAGCAATTCAGACAGCAAACTCCTCCAATAAACACAGTATGACTAGGATTAGAGAACTGAAAAATAATGCAAACAAAATACTGTTTAAGGCTTCACATACCATAATGAAGAAAGGGGGTTACAAAAGTAGAGGGCATTGCAGTAAAAATGGGAGGGGATATGTACAATAAATACTACCACAATTCTACCCCTTATAAAAGCAATCTGCTGTTCGGTTCCATTATGCTAATCCCTTTGTTAAAATGCCCTCCTGAACATTTTGATTTTCTATATTCTGCCAAATGACAGAAGTGTAGGAGCAGGAGCCTTTCTGATCACTACAGAGAATGCTTCCGAACAAGCAGTTGCCAATTTTACTCCTTTGTAGGGCATTACCTTCAGAAGGTTTTGCTCAGATGAGCTTAACTGTTGCAACAGGCCACAACAAGAGAAGCAGTCCTGCAGGTATGTGGGTTCAAGGCCATTTAATGGCTTTGTAGATGATAACCTGAACATTGATTGAACCTGGTAACTGACCTGTAACCAATGGAATGTCTGTAGAATGGGTGTGATATGCATGTTCCACTTCTCATCTGATGGTAGCTGGACTACAGCATTATGTTCCAACTGGAATGTTTAAGATGCAAAGTGCATCACAGTAATCTAGCCTTGAAGTAACTAAAGTCTGGATCCACATAACCTGATCAGCCAAATTAAGGTAGAGGGACATCCTCCAAGCTAAGTGAAGCAGAAAGAATGTAATTTTTGCAGCTGCATTAACTTTTTTCTCCAGCAATAAAGCTGGATCCAGTATAATTTCTAAGCTGTTAATTATGTCAGCATGCATCAAGTGGATCCTATGAAAAGCTATTGCCAGCAGAGGAAGTGTTCTGAATAACAGACCAGGCTTCCACCATGAAGTAGTAACTCACAATATTAAATAATGTATGGAGAGAAGCAAAATGGAAAGGGAAGTATCAACTGTCTTACAAGTAACAAGCAAGGGAAAGATGCTCACCTAGTATATCTCACTGATTTGGCTACAGCATACTGTACAATTTCAGCTACAGAAACAGCCTTATTCTTGATAATTTCCTATACAGAAAGACACTTGAAACAAATGGAATTTCATTTTTGAACTAGGAGGAATTACCTTCTTATTGTGTAATCTGGATCACTTGCTTAGTCACTTGTAGTTATTTTTGTCTGTTGTATTATGGTTTAGATTGTGAAAAGCTGGTTATGCCTTCAAGCAGAGGCATTTAACTTGACAGCATTTTAGTTACTTCAAGTCATAATATGAACTACAGAACTAACATTGTGATATGTAGTTTCATCACAATATTTTTATAATAACCTTCCCATCAATAATATTAAAAAGCGTAAATAGGATCCCCCCTGGCTGGAAACAGCATCCTCAACTACACCTTCAGTCCTACTACTTTGAACTTTTAAGTGGGCAAGCAGTAAGTTACAATTCAAGAATCATTCTACCAACAAAAATGGAAGGGGAGGGGTCAGTTGTAGAGAAACCAGCTACAGACAGCTCACTCCTCTTTTTAAAAAAAAAGAAAAAAAGAAAAAATGTGTTTTGAAAGCTAGAAGAAAAAGTACAAATGCATCACTGAGTTCATAAGGCAGGTTGTCCCAAGGAGTCATTTTTTTTGGTATACAAATAGAGATCTTGGCCATAATATATCAGGAAATGCCTTTCTCATAAGCACTTCAGCATACTGACTATCCTAATAGGACACTAATTACTTATTAAGGTTATTTTGATTTCTGGATAAATTTTATTTATTATTAAGGAGAGCTGCTTTCCCATGTTATGTACTAGCCCCAATAAAAACTGACTGCACACAAATAAGCTCTGTGCCAGAAAAAATAGCCTGTCAAAGCTTTCTCTGAATGGCTCTAGCTTGCTTTTTATCTACAGCACAAGTGCTACCAACTCCAAACTGACATAAATCTTGCCACAGGTAAAAGTTCAGGGTCTTATTTTTGCCACATGCTTAGGAGGGGAGAAAAAGAAGACAGGTGAGAGTCTGGCCCAATAACAAGTGTTTGCCTGATTTTAAAAATTATCTAGTATCCAAAAAAAACCCAATATGGGGCAAGTTCTGTAAATGAAGCAAATATAGCCTCTCAAACACAATGAGCATTTCCAAAATTAGCATGTTTACAGAACTTAGAAAGCTTCCTCTAATGTCCTTGCTTTTATACACCTGAATTCAAACTGGGGAGAGATTTCTTCACTTGGTACATTAAGCCCTAGCACTCTGCAATAACAAAGGCAAGGGTTAACATATTTCTTTCATATTTGGGTTGTCTATCAGTTTTGGGGATCTTGTACAAACAGGGATTCTGTGAGAATGAAAGGCTGGCTGTACGGAAACACATGGTGAAAAGAACTCACTTTTGTTCAATCGGAAGAGCAGTTTGGCAAAAGGATCTTCACTAAGCGTGCCACTAGCTCCTTGGGAATATCCAGCTTGATTATGCAAATCTAACTGCATCCCAGGGACAGTCCAACAAAGCAAATATTCTCATGGCACACTGTCCAGTTTCCCAACCTTTCATAAGCTCCTGTCAAAGTAGACATGACTAGGTCAACTGTTCCCAAACTACACTTATCACAAAGAAAATATTCTATATACCCATTATCCTTGAAACAGGTATTAATACGCTTATCCATGTTAACAGAATACAACATTACCTTACTTCTTTGCACTAACTGGTAAGCTTCTCTAGAGCTTATTAGCCCTGCTATATTCCAAAATAAGATTATTATAAAAGAAGATGAGAATAGTTGGGAGGATAGAGGCCAGACAGACTCCAGAAGTCTAAAATAAACTATGCCAAGCCTAACTGGTGTCACAGTAAAAATAGTT
Organism: Eublepharis macularius; assembly: GCF_028583425.1. Classification (NCBI taxonomy): domain Eukaryota; kingdom Metazoa; phylum Chordata; class Lepidosauria; order Squamata; family Eublepharidae; genus Eublepharis; species Eublepharis macularius. Next base: position 94,182,007 of record NC_072793.1, on the reverse strand, counting down.
TGGTTCTCCCTTTCCAAGAGTTGATTTTATAGGAAAAGGCAACAAACCTAAAATACTAAATTTCAGAGCTGGGCTATTATATTTACATAAACATTTATCTGAAGAAAGGTCAGCAAATAAGCATGCTGGCTCTTAAAATAATTTTTGGAGTGGCAATTGCCCACCTAATTTAAAACCTTTTCTCTATTTTAGACAACTAAGGAGAGATTCTCCTTCCAACCTACGTATTGTTCACATCTAGCTCAGACATAATGAGCAAACCACAGCACACATCTTTGAACTGTCCATAAATGTCAGTTGGTGCAAAACAGGTCAGCATGCTAACAGGAACTTGCTGTGATGAACACAGTTCTTTATCAAGTATCAATATCCATTTATTCCTTGATTGTATTTGTAAACATTTATCAGTCTATTTCAGGACATGAAGGAATTTGAGCAAGTAAGAAAGAAAAGCTGTGGGAGGCTGTGTTGTGCTTGCATGCTGTTGCAGGAGTGAATATTTTTGGTAGCCTCTCAGATTGTTTTGTAATAATAAAAAGTACTTTCTGAGCACTAAGTCCTAAGGATATTGCTAGTTTTAGTAATGCACACATTCATTTTGGCTCCCTTATAAGTCTGTTTTATCAACTAAGAACTTGTTCTTCCTGCTTCATTATTTGTAATACAGTTCTGCATTTTGGTAATGTATTAGTAAGTGCAATGCTTGAGAGCATGTTTGTTTGCCCTCCCTCCTGCTGCTTCCTGGACTGAAGCCTCTACTACCCCCTAGTCCTTCTTCACCTATGACTGCACCCACCCAAATTGACTGGCTTTCTTTGTGTACTTCTCCTGTGCACCCCCCCCCCCCGACCAAGCTCTGGGTGGGCAGGGATGCAGGGGTGGATGGAGATGGCTATCAAGGAAGATATAGAGGGCTGCTCCCACACAACCTCCTGCCTGGCTAGCTCTCATTCCCTCACAGGAAGTCTCTTGAGTCCCCCACTTGTTAGTTGTATAATCTGGAAGTTTATTCACAGCATGATTCTCTCATCTGGATTACATGTCAGTCTGTTTGCTGACACCAGCAGTTCACTCCAGGAACTGATTCAGAGTTTCTACCACCCCTCAGGAATTAGATGGAAAGCAGAGTAAGAGCTGAATAGCCTACAGACATTTTATTAGAAGTCTTTGGATGAGCACTCATTTCATACAGATCATTCTCTTGCTTCAGTTTGTTTTGGGTGGAATGGACATGATTCTCTGGTGTCATGTTTGCCCCTCTTGCTTCATTTTTATTCTAGAGGGATTCCATTCCTGTGCTTCAGTTGGGCTTTCTGTGATGAGCTGTTTGCATTTGGGAGTACGCCTTGGCCATGGCAGTCTTGCCCCAGTGTGTTTCTGAAATGGGAGTCACCTTTTACTTTTCCCTCCATAGGAAACAATGGAGTGGATGGGGGCACCATGTTCAGGGACCCACAGAATTGAACCCCGAGGTCCAACATTCATGAAACTTGGGGCTCTTTAGAGGACAGTCAGGAGTAGGCCCCCTGCAAATTTGGTTGAGTTTGCTTGAAAAATGCCACTTCCAGCCTCCTGGATAGCCTCAGATAGTTTCCCCCATAGGGAATAACAGAGAGTGGCTGGGGACACCTTCTTTAGAGGCCCATAAAATTGCCCCCCAGGGTCCAATCATCTGCTCATGCAGGGGATGCTGGGCTTTGTTGCTTGAATATACAAAACTGTGGGGAGAAGTGCCATTGGCTTATAACACAAAAAGAACACTTAGGACTTCAACTTAACCTTCATGTACAGAGGCAGTATACCTCTCAATAAGAGATGCTGGAAACAAAGTGATGGCCCCCTGCTATCATGTCTGCATCTAAAATATCTGGCCATCACAAATAATGCACATGTACAGTAAACTGTTTCCTTTGCTCATGTGCAAGATGGCACCTGCAGAAGGCCCAGTTCAGATGAGACAAAGTGTTGTGGTGGAACACAGTGTGAGAGGAGGTCCAATACATAAGATGGACCAGGGTCATGAACAGCTTTGTATGTGATAGCCAATACCTTGAACTGAGCCTGGAAGCTAATAGGTAGCCAATTGAGTGATTGAAGAATGGGAGTGATGTGATAGGCTTCTCCTAGCTCCTGATAACAACTGAGCTGCAGTTTTCTGCTCCGACTTACATTTCTGAATTAACTTAGAAGGGAGACTTACATACAGCGCACAGTATTCAAATCTCAATGTTACCAAAAAAGAGGAAAAATGTGGGGAGAGCGATAGAGGGGAAAGAGAGACCCCTCACAAGGCCTTGCAGGTTCCCCACTTGTTCCCTTCTACTTTTCTGGTTCTGTGGATTCTGAAAAAATGTCTATCTTTAAAGGCTGTCATTTCTCAAATCACTGGTAAGTCTCACAGTGTTAAAAATAAAGCATGTGCCCAGATACTAAACCCATTAAAAGGAAACTTATTCACTGAATGTACCTATTCAAATTTCATTTCAAAAGAACTTGGGGTTGTTTTAAGATCAGTCTGTTCTGTTGACACTGAAAATTGTCCTCATTTTTTAAAAAAACAGAATGTTGCAGTCTATCAATACCATGAGCTGCTTTGAGCACTTAAGCAGAGAAAAGAATCTATAACAAAATTAAGTCCTACAAACTAGCATTGTGCTGATCTGTCACTTAACATTCTGCCTTCATATGGGAGGCTGTGATTAAAAGTGATGGAAGAGGCCCAGAGGCTCTTGAGGAAGAAGCACCAAGTTGAGAGCTGCTCTGGCACCCAACCCCTTCACCAGCCTGCCCACTTACCTTTCGATTTTGGCTTGCTGAGAGGCTGCCATGGCCAACAGAGCTTCTTGCTCCGAGTCTGGTGTGGCTCTCCACATGCTACCACCCACCAGCATGCTGTCCTCATGGCTGGCAGCAAGGTGAAGCAGCCACTGCCATAGTCCTGGCAGAACCACAGGAAGTCCACAAAGCAGGCCCAGGCACTTATGCTCCAGCCACCAATCTAGGCTGACTTGCTTAAGGACCAGTGAACCCTGTAGGGCCAGCACCAGCATGAAGCACATGTCAGCCAATATGACCTCCTTGCGTCTTACACAATTAAGTCAGCAGAAAGGTCTAGGGTCCCTGTCTGCCATCATTAATGAATTATGTACTCTCCCTGTCTTTAAAGCTTCGTGTTTGTGTGCAAACTGACATTGACCTTGTTCACCGCTCTGAGTGGGGAACTAATTTGTCTAGAAGAGCGGTATATAAGCACAGCTATTATTATTATTATTATTATTATTATTAAATCGCAGTTGACTTATGGCTCTCTTGAAGTGTTTTCAAGGCTAGAAACTAACAGAGGTGGTTTGCTTCTGCCTGTTTCTGCAAAGCAACTCTGTACTCCCTTAGTGGTCTCCCATGCCAACACTAAACAAGGCCCACCCTGCTTAATTTTCAAGACCCAACAAGATCAGGCTAGCCTGGACCATCCAGGTATGAGCAAGTCTCCTGCAACTGGAAAAAATCATCAAGTTGTTCCTGTACATGTGCCTCAGCTTTAAAGAACTCCTGATGGGCACTTTGTTATAAATCCAAAGGCTAGAGGGTTTGAAGTACACCAGTAGAAGAAAACAAGAAATGAGAGAGTGTATGACAGCATCTTCTATGAAAGAGCTCATACTGCCTTTTAAGCCAGTATAATTTACGATGCCTTAAGTGATCATCTGTAAATAAACTGGCTGTATATGAATAGCAATGTTGTGGAACTGTTGAGCTCAACACTCTCTCCAAGTAGAAGCATTTCAGAATATGCCTGAGTAAAACTCTGTATTGCCTGCTTTCAAATGGTAAAAACATTTAAGGCCCAGCCTATGAATTCCAGAGTGTACCACAGTGCAGCAAATAGAAAGCAATTTGTTAAACACCAAATTGCTTCAAGGGTTTTGATTTGTTCTTCATTCCAACTTTATGCACTTTATGAGAAACCCAGAAGTGTGTTTCTACATTTGGTCTAGCAAATCATCACCACCTTGTTCTACTGACTAGGATTTCTAAAGCTAGCATTCCAGAAATTCACTTGTGTTTGCCAACAGCAAGCACCTCTACAACCCCGTCTCCACCAAAACTTTTATTTGTGGAAGAAAAAACTAGCTGCCATCCTACGACAAACAACACAGAAGCTAAGAAGGGGTAGATTCACCCCCCCCCCTTACCGATTGGTCTAAAGCGGTGGCACAGGGATGCTACTGCCACCTTCTGCAAAAGTTCAGCACAAGGGAAAACATCCTTCAGTTCCCTAAATTCTCTATACGTACAACAGAACTTGTGCAAGGGAGAAGGCCTGCAGCCATCAAAAATAAATGCTTAGTAAACCAAGCTAAAATTTGTGGACCCTCATCCAAAGTCAAATAATTTTTGCCATTACTCTAGGCAAAATAGAAATCACTCAATCTTGGGGGTGCTGCCAATTGCAAAGCCTTGGAGAACACACAAATTGGAGGAAAGCAACCACAGACCATTCTTAACCCATCTGCCGGTGACTTCTCACCTAGATCCTTCTCCTTCAGCAAAGCTTCCCTGGGAGATTTGCCACAGCAAAGGGAGAAAAGCAGTTTGGAAACTGGGATGTGTCCACACAAGGGAAAAGTGATAGGAAGGGGAAAGGCCAAACATTCCCTCCCACCATTTCTCCCTGCTGAAGTGCATTCTGCCCCACCATTCTTCAGTAGTTTAGCAGGTTCCCAGACTTGTGTCTGCTGCTTGACACTAGTTTAAGAGCACACACCACCAATTTATGAGACATGTTTCAGGAAGACTGAGCATATATTAATATAAATATTGTTCATGGTGCTGCTGCCTAGCAGCATCTAGGTGCATGGTACAGAGTACAACTCGGCATCAGAAGCTTAATGGTTACTAGCCTCGCTGCTCACTTCCAGAATGTCACATTAGAGCAATACTAAGTAGCAGTTGAGGGAAAATAATGAGCCAAGTTACAGTAAAAGGTAAAACAAGATTTGCCCACTAAAGAACCAACTGTCTCACTTGTTCTAAGTAGACCCTTTACAGACTCATAGAATACATTTTCAGGAAGGAAGTGTACCATTTTCATATGATAGTTTTTCCCTGAGAGGCAAAATAGCCTGACAGTCCCAACCCCAAGAACCTATGCCTGTCAGAAAGGCAGACAATCTGAAATGCCAAGCCATTTAACTAGAGAATGGACAATGATGAATAACAGTGCCCTAAATATCAGTTAGCAGCATTACTAAGCTCAAACTTGGTGTGCTGTAGCAACTACATTCTTCCTGGCATCCATATATTTTCTATCATGAACAAGGCAAGTACTGCCACAACTCAGGGGGATTTTTTTATCATTTGTTCAGAGTCTGGCAGTTTTGGCAATTGCTGCTCAGCTAGTTCAAAAATCCACAGTAGCTCAAATGAGAAGCTGTCAGGATACCAGAAAAACTAACACAAAAGTTCTGCCGGAACAACAAAAGACACAGAAGCTTGTAACTTCTTGGAAAGTTAGGGAAGATTTTTGATGGGGGGGGGGGGGGCGAGGCTCAATCGGTTCTTTCACACTACTAAGAGTGCATTTACACTACTGCTTCTCAAGTATGATCCAGGGCAGTAGCATCTGATTGTTATTACACTGAATACAAAACCACTCTCTTTGTCATCAGGAAATCTTCATATGCTGTCCAGTCCATCAATTGACCCCATCAACCATATGGAGGGAAGGAACTAGCATAATCTGAGCACACATTTGGGTTAAAGGACTAGAACTAGTCTGATCTCCAAATTAAAAATATCCACCAAGGCCCCAAGCTGTGCATCACCATCACAATAAAACTAGAATCTTTAACCTTAAAATGTCATATGCCCAACTTGAGTGTAATTGCTGCCCAACTTGACCTAACATTCTGTAACCAATCCTTGCAAACGGCCTTCAACAACAACAACATTTGGTTTATATACCGCCCTTCAGGATGACTTAATGCCCACTCACAGCGGTTTACAAAGTATGTTATTATTATCCCCACAACAAAACACCCTGTGAGGTGGGTGGGGCTGACAGAGCTCCTAGAAGCTATGACTTACCCAAGGTCACCCAGCTGGCCTCAAGTGGAGGAGTGGGGAATCAAACCCGGCTCTCCAGATTAGAGCCCCACACTCTTAACCACTACACCAAACTGGTGTAGTGTTTACTAGACGGCTTGTTCACCAATAATGGGTTATTGATTTGTGCCATATTTCTGGCTAATTACAAACTTGTTATAAATGATTCTTTTTACTTCAATAGCATACTTGTGTCTTATCAAAGCAAGCTTCCACAAGTTGGTAGAAAGTTAGCCACACTAGAATAGAAGCAGACTGATCATGTGGTACTTATAAGGATTATTTAAAAAAGCAGCACAAGATATGAAATGTTTACTTGGAAGAGAAGGAAGTTAAATGTTAGCTGTCACAAGGACAAATTAATTACGAGCTGGGAAGTTTAAAAATGAAAACTGACCTATCAAACTACTTAATCTATTAAGACTGGGCGGTGCTATGTACTACTTAAGAATTCCTACTAGTTCCATGTTGAAATGGTTTAGGATTAAATACCTTACAAATACATGAAAGTATACATATTATAGCTTGCAGAGTGAATACTATATTATCCAGAAAATAATAGAGTGGCAGAAAATAAGACTGTCCTTCAAATTACAAAAAGTGGAAAGCATACTGACCTTTCAAGTTGGGAGAAGACAGAACTGAACACTTTCCTCTAGGTCATCTTTTCTCCAAAATTAGAAATTGCAAACAACTTCACACAAATATTCCTGAAAAGTTAGGATCTAATGTAGTTTCAGCACTAGAAGGGCCTCAACAATCTTTGTCAAACCATTTTGTCTCTCACAGCAGGTCCTCAAGAAAGTTCCAGTCTAGAGAGCAGAGTAACTTTCAGAGTCACGGTAATAAGGCTAACTTCTTTCCAGTGAGGGGGAAGGGGGAGGGGTGGGTGGTAGACTGTAAATGGAACAATTGTTTGCCTATGAATGTACTTTGCAAATCAGTTCAGCCTGCACATTGCTCTGAAGCCACAAGACATTAGCCTGATCATAAGTACTTTGATCCAATTCTCACTCTCTCTTGTTAGCATCACCTCCATTAGGGCGTGGCTCCCCACAGGAGTATCTTTGCATTACCTGCTGGGGTCCCCCTTGCGTGCTTTAAGTAGATAGGAATCACTAAAATATAAAAATTGCTAATATGTATTTAAATTCTGTAATGTGCCTGAGGCCAGCCCCAAAGAACAAAGTACCAGTGGATGAGGCTAATAAGACTTAAGAACTATTATTTAAAAAGCTACTTGAACAGTGTATTAGATTAGCTACTATTTTCCAGGAAAGACAGAAGCACAGTTAGCCTACTATCTGTGCAGCACCAAATGAGTATCTGCTTTTCTTCAGCGATGCATGCATAATTCTATCATATTTGCATCCTGCTGGAAGTTTATACAAAGAGCTACTCCATTTTACCTTCACAACAATCCTGTAAAGTAGATTAGATAGAGTGAGTGAACTGAACAAGTCCAGTGAGCTTCAAGGCTTCATGAAGTTTCAAACCCAGACTGCCCAAGATCAATAAATTATTATAACACACTCCCCTACTCATGTTCAAGTTTCATTTGGGAGAGATCCAGGGTAACATGGAATAGCTATCAGTTTGCCAAAACAGCTTAGGTCTGGTTTAACATCTCTTCTGAATACTTCAAAGCACTGAAACGTGTCTTGGAATGGAAAAACATCACTGGTCAATGGATTCAGTGTTGTTAGCACTTAAGGACAAAGAATAATCTTATCTTATCTAAATCTACTCTACATGATCAAAACAATGAACTCTGAAGAACTGTTGAACCAAACTGTTGAATCAAACCTAAACTGGCTTCTTAAACTGGTGTTCTTCCATTGTTTGAACTCAAGTTTTAGTTGTGTCATTGGGAGTTTAACAATCACTCTCAGTAGAATGATCATGTAGCTAGGACTAAAACATTAACAATAAATTTGAAAGATACAGAATGTAAGCTCTAGGGAACCGGATGAGAAATCACTATGGTAAATGCAACAGCAATAATAGTAGTTGCAGTATCTGGACTTTTAGGTGTGGCATTTCTAGTTGAGAAACAAAAGAATGAAAATGCCTTATATTGAAGCACATTTAATACTACTCAATATTTGGTCACACGTTAAAACTCCAAACTTAAACAACTAATTGCCAGTTATTAAAATTAAAGCAAGTATACAAAAGCTTTCTTGTAGAGACGACAAGTAGAGGAAAAATTCTGGTTATTAGTGTACATGAAATGTATTAAATGGATTAATGGTAAAAGAAAAACTTGGATTTAAAACTATTCTGGACAGCACTAATGGTAATGGCCATGGTTCATCAAAATTTTAGCTATAGATCTGAAAGAAGCTTCTAACTATGAGTGTTATAATCCAGACCAGTCTTGTTTTGAGGAGCAAATCAGCTACACTGATTTAAAAAACAGCCAATTTGTGCACTTTAAAAAAAATCTAGTGCTGCAGTTGGAGCCCAATAGAATTTAATGTTTTTTTCCACATCTTTGATTTTCTTCCACTTCCTCAGTTGCAGAAGATACTACTTTGTCCAAAGTTTGAACATTGTGTGTGAGTTTTCTGGGGGGCGGGGGGGGGGGCATGACTCAGGTCACACTGGCTAGGAAGTCAGGGTAGGATGTTAACCAGACCACTCATTAAATGAAAACTTGCTTGAGCAATTTTGATTGATCCGTCTTGAAATATACCAGTACCAGCAGCTTAAGCAGCTTCATTCATTCTACTCTGTGTGGGACAAACTAATCTAGATGGGATTTATCTATATTTTTATCAACTACATTAGTGGGTGAAAGAAGCTCCCTCCTCACCACACAAACATATACTATTCCATCCATTGAACACAGAGTGCGGGGAGAAGAGATGGGTACTTCGAGATTGGCTGATTCTGCACACGTTAGATAATGCACTTTCAATGCACATTATCAATCATTTGAGGTGGATTTTTTGTTCCGCACACAAAAAAAATCCATTCCAAATGATCTATAAAGAGGATTGGAAGTGCATTATCCAACATGAGCGGAATCACTCACTATCTGTCCCATTCCTGTTCAGTGTGCAGCTAATAATAAAGTTATGTTATCAATTACTATGTTATCTAAACTCAGAAATTTGTACTACAACTATATACCCACATTTCTTCCAAGTGTAATCAAAGGTGTTAGCAATCTTGGAGAGTTGAGTTACTTAGTCATATCACACATGACTGAATAGGCAAGCTTCACATTTGGCCTTTCTGTCCATACTTGGTACTCTTTCAGAACACAAGATGTAAATCACATCTGAATGCTCTCTTCACATCATAAACATAAGGAAAAGGGTATATAAGTGAGCTCTTCACTAGCTTTCCCATAACAAGGAATTTCCAACATGGAAGAAAGTTCAAATATGTAATTTTTCAGCTGTACTCTGAAAGTGAAACAGTTACAGGTAATAATACAAGAACACATTTAGAGTTCTTTAATCTGATAAAAGTACATGCAAATTCACAGCAACATATCCCAGAAAGATTCATGCTAGCACAACTGTACTAGCTGTATTACAAGAACTAATGTGGTCATCTTCTGATCAGAGGAGATGGATGAGTAGGGCAAGGTCTTTTCAGTTTCACCTTACTATATAAATTGACAGAGTAAGTACACATTTCTTCTCCAAAGGTCTAGTAGCATTCCAGATTCTTCAACTTTTTAGCATTGTTTTCCAAACTGGCATGCTAATCTATATTTAGGATAGTTCAGTACAACAATATTAAGAGTAAGCAATTTAGCTTGGTTGTACTTGTATGAATACATCTAGATCAGATGATACTCTGGTGATGTGATAGTCAAAGATTACAATACTGCAGAAAGTATTCAAGGTTTCTAGCTTGACCAAGAGACAAAATACAGAAAAGGGGGGGGGGGGGAGAGAAGAGACCTGATGCCATCCCTTCTGTTTCTACAAGGCTACCTAAACAAGTAGTGGTTTTGTTGATTCCAGCCCCTTCATCTTCTTAGATAAAACTGAACACTACACACATTCACTTGACAAGAGGAGTACAAGATTAGCAGTGGGCTAAGTTGATTCATGGCCTCCTTCTATGGGAGGGAGAATGGATACAGAACCTGGATTTTATTCTATGGCTGACCAAGCATTAGGTCTGTCTCCCTGCAGTACAAGTGTGAACTCTTCTTTGATAGTCTCCCAAGTCAGCCATTGTCCAAAGTCTGAGTGCTATGGTAATCTAACGTACAACACTGACACAATAGAGTAACTTCATTTTTCATGGATTTCTAAACTTCAATTTCTACCTCAGGGACCAAAATACATGTCAATAGTCCAGCCTAGCCCAACCAGATTCCTTGCCTTTATTCTTGCACCTTCGTCTCACCCTTGAGAATAAATAGCGCTTACTCAAGACATCTAAGTTCCTTCTTTTCTTTTCATCCCCCTGTTCTTAGACCAGTCTTGAACAATAAAACTGAAAAACTTAAATAAAGCCCCTCTAAGAGGTATTGAACCTTTTGCTCTAATGTCACTAGAGGAAATACAGCCCATTTATCAAAGCATGGCATAATCCATTTTAGCCTAGACTGAGACACATAACGGCATTTCAAGATAACATATACAAGAGAGTCGACTGACTGAAGGGGGCAGGGGCATAACCTATCTGAAAAAGGGATCCTTAACAGACGACCCACCAATACCATTGAAAAGGGGCAATTGAATCGTAAGTCCATAAAGGTTCTACATAACTTTGGGCTCACCAAGGAGTCTAAATAAGAAAGGAGTTTACCCTTAGACAGAAGGCCCAAGGCAAGCGGAGAGCATGTCCTCGGAGCATCAAAATGGATTCTGGTATAAATCTTATTTCTGGTATAAATCAGATTAGCCACATGTTTTTTACAATGATTTACAGAGGAAGAAGAGAGATCCTCCATCTTAAGATTTATAAGAGATAACTTCTGTTCAAAAAGCAGAAACCAAGGAGCCTTATGAGAGTCCCTGAGGGTTAGGCTTACCGAGTTACCCTTGGGGGCCTCAAAAATAGATGAAACCAGAAATTAAAGGCACGTACCCAAGCACAGGCTTTTATAGAGCTAAGACCAAATTCATAACGAAGGGCAATGATGAGCTACACCTAGGGAGCCCTCTAATTGCCTGTAGGAACAAGGACTGTACTCTGTTTACAGACTCATCTACCACAGAGATCCATATAGGAACACCATACAAAAGTTGTGAAATCACCAATGAGTTAAAAACTAATCGCAGCTGGGATATAATGTGCCCTATTAGAATGAACGAAATGCAAAACTGCCTTCACAGCAGCCACAGATTTCTGAGTGGCCAATTGCTTATGATATCTCCCGGGCAAGGTAGACTGAAATAAAACGCCCAAATACCTAAAAGAGGAAACATGTCTCTCTTTAGTCAGAGAGCAAAGAGCAAAATCTAAGTTATCTGATTTTGAAAAACAATTTTATTGAAACAATTTTATTTTTGACGTTAAATGAGCTACTATGATGCAATATGAGGCCCCTGTTCAACAGCGACACTAGTCCGCATTTTTCAAGTACAAGAGTTCCATTCAACTCACACAGGCATGAAACATCATGGAGAATATATGTAAATTGCTCAAATATGCAAAACACTACAAGAAATAATGAAAACTACACATAAGTCTGTATGCATACATTCTATGAGAGGGGTAGTAAAATTCCTGAACCCAGTCAACTAAGAATTTGTCGTCAACACCTATGAATTTAAAATACTTTTCAATTCTACACAGCGCTGGCAATACAAGTTTTCTGCTAGCTTCTAAATGTTTCATCCTTGCCTGCGCAATAGATGAAACTGCTAACTAAGATGAAATAATGAAATAAAACAGTATTGCATTAAAAAGACACAATGAATATAATGATGGGGAGAGATCAAATCTGTTGAAAGGCTTTTATATATAAAAAGGTTTTTATATAGATACCTACTTGGAGAAGTTTGAGTTATAGTAAACATTATCTTAGGATAGTACAGGTTAGACAACCTTACATGTTGAGTTAGAAACACCCTATGAGTGCCACCTATAATTAACATTACTGGTTTCACATACTTTTGTTATGATACTTCAGTCAAAGAGGCTGTAATGAAAAACTAAAGATCTCTCTAATTGTTTATACAGTATTTAGGATAAGCTGAAAAACTGCAACTTGTCACTACAGAACTGACTGTTCTTACTGCTCATGCCTAAATTATCATTTAAGCCAACACTGTTGTCAGGCTCATGATCATGAAACACAGTCCATTCCCCCTCCCCACTGCTCTCTTACCTACCTGATATGCTTGGTACCAATGCCAACCTCTGAAGCATTAGTAAAGCACCTTGCACAAGAACCCTGTGAAGCAAGTAGTTACTATTTGCATCTACAGGAAAGTCAGCTGCCAAATAATCATTTCAATGTAGATCTACCAGATCCAATTCCCACACAATGCATTAATTCTTTTGGCAAAAAGAATTGTAGTGCTTTGGGGAGGGGGAAGGGTAAATCATGTGAAGGCTCAGAACCAAACCAGAAAAATTCAGGGGAGGAAACATTTTTCCTGGGTTTTTCCCCCCAAGGATTTGTTTTTCAATTTTTTACTACAGAAAAATTGGAAAATTTAGGGAACTGGGGAACTCCTAATAATTATTATCCCTTTTAGAATAAATAAAATGCTTCTTATGGCAAGGTTATTCATACCTGAAGTGTTTAACATATAAGAATGAGGAGTTTTTAATTTTTCTAGTGGAATAATTGGGAAATTTGGTGGAGCAAAAAAAAAAACCCTAATTTTTTTCTTCCTTTGAGTGAGAAGAGCCTTGTCTTAAAAAGCATTTCACTCACTCATTCCAAATACATTGCATGAAAAAAGTCTAAGGAGGTTTTGGAAGTACACTGAAAAAACCTTATGCTAAAAACTTCTATAACATTTTGAGGTTTTTTAGATTTCAATACCTCTGGTAACAATATGCTGTTTTCTACTTTCAACTTTTATTTTTTCCTCCCTCTCAGATGGCAAAAATCAAAAATACACAGGCTACCGCAGGATAGGGTGAAGCACTTTGCAAACTCTTTCTCATATGGGGTATACCTGCAGTTTCTTATAGAAAAAGAAACATTTTTGTATTTTTTAAAATTATATTATTAAATTTCATAAATGTCAAATAGTACAATTTTATGGTAAATATTAAATGATGCATTTTATGTTGTTCAATCAGTAAAAGATGTTTAGATGACAGGAAAGTATTGTATATATTTCATTTCCCCCCCAAAAATGTCCTCCACGCGTCCCCAAAACTGATTGTTTTCCGAGATTTCAACATTTCTGGAAATTTTACATCTCTACTGCCATCACCACTGCCATTTTAGTGAAACCATTATTTATAGCAGACCTAGTAATTCAGTACTCCTAACATGAATTAGTAATTGCAGACAATACCCCCCAAACACAATTAAATCCAATTTAATTGATTACAAAAACATGGGAGATAATCATAAGATTGCCAACTGAACAACAGCATAAGCTCTTTCCAAGGACCAACCTCTCGCATACATAATACAAAAATTAAACACATGAACAACCCTGCTGGATCTGACCAAGGGTTAATCAAGTCAGGCATCCAGTTTCCAACAGTACCCAGCCCACTCAATCCAAACGTTCATAAGCAGAGCATGAAGGCAGCCACAGATTGCTCTTAGCCCACCAACAAGTAATATTACACGCCTGCTGTCTCTGAACATAAAAAATTCACTTAGCTATGTAAACTATCATTTTGCCTGTCCTGAATTTATTGCCATTCAATTTCTCTAAGTAACCTCTAGTTTGAGTTTTACGAAAGAATAAGAAAAAATTCTAGCAATTCTTCCACAGATCGCTAGATACCAGTACTTGCTTCCACCAATTGTAAAAACTGCCAAACAGTACTCTGGGGACCTGCTGGTGATTTAAATTTTTTTAATATATTATTTAGTCTGCCTTTCTCATTGAAATCAAGGCAGATTTGCAATACATTCAAACATTTTTTAAAAACACTGCAACAGGATAGGAATTGCAGAAATTTTAATGCAGAAACCAATACAGAGTTGAAGACAATGCTGAAAAAGTATAAGCAATTAAACATGACCTATTAAACAACACAGAAACTACTCAATAAGAACACAGTAGTACAGTCTATGGTTCCTCACCCTTCATCAGCATCTCTCTGCACCATGTCCTTACAGTACAGCCCTCTTACCTGTGTAACCTAAATAATTCAGTCTATCATAGTTTGTGGAAAGCCAGGAGAATGAGTGACTCCTAATCTCATCAGGGAGGCCATTCCTTGAGGTCAGGCCACAGAAGAGAAATCTTTAGAAACTTTCTGTAACTTTGACAAATTTATTGAGAAATAAGGCTGGAGATGGAACCATGCACACGAGTGTGGATAAAATTATGGAGATCAAAAATCTTCAGGGCCAGGAACAAGAGGGACCCTCTACTTTGCTCTCACATTCCATCTCATTAGTACTTTGGATATCAGTGAAAGTATGTTACTCTGATTTGGAACGTTTCAGCTGCACAGAGATGTGGTCACATGTCTTAGCAACACCCTGATTAGTTAACAAGATCATGCCATGCTGGAAGGTTCTTTACGTTCGTTTTTTGCCTTCCAAGCCATCTTGAACTGTCAACCAGTCCAGGCGTCAGCTCTAAGCCTTTTCTTCCTGAACTTTTGACTTTGGAGTTCTGTTTGGACTTCCGTAGTTTAACCTGACAAGAAAACATCTGGATTAAGCTACCATAGCTTTTTAAATACTCTTAGAGTAGCTATTTAGCTTTCATTATTTTCTTTCCTGTCTTGTACAATATCTATATTCATGAGCTTTAGTACAATTCTTAATAAACTTTATTATATTTTTGTGACATGATAGAGTTTGGGGGCTTCCATTTGAATCCAGTACTTTTCGCCTAAGTAGCTTCAGCTACCAAAATACCAAATAATTAGTTTCAGCTACTAAATAACTTGAGTTTTTGTGGAACTCAGTCTGCAGGTATTCTACCTTGCAGGGCTGACTTCTTGGTTAACACCCAGAAGGGTTGGAGACTTGGTTCCTTGGTTTCTAAGCTCAGGGTTAGCTAAAAGGAATTGTTGGCAGCTTGTTACCCTGAGAGACAAGTACTCTTGGCCCTCAGAAGTGTGTTTTGCTCTTTGACACATATACACACCGGGCTTCTTGAGGATTTGAGGAACCTGTGACAAATGGTACTGCTATAATGATGTTAGAATATGGAACCCTCTACCTTGACTTCATTAAAAATGTCTCCTTAAGCAAGCATTCTTAAGGACTACCTCCCTCCCCACCCCCCATCCCTGCTGGTATCTGTACATGATAGTTATGACTAGAATACAGGGTTTTCAATATTTTTCCCTACTCTAAATAAAAGAACTACAGCCAATTTCTGCTGAAGTCATTTCCCCAGAATTCCCTCCAATCCATAAGAAACACTTAAGACCAAGTAGATGTGCCCTATTTAAAGCATCAGACATACTAATTCAGCACATCTAGTCCCTGCAGTGCACTTACTGGTATCTTGCCCATTCACATGGCTAACAAGAACAGTTGTGGAATCAGTACAGCCATGTAAGAAAGGTATCTTCCTTTTCCTTTGACAGTTCTCACACTTCCAGTCGTGTATTGCAACACAAAACCAGGAAAACTGAACATGCCCTGCTTCCAAATATACTATGCATTTTTACAAATTGTACTGAATGCCTGCCTGTATTATTAGAGAAAGTGTTTGGAATACTTTGCTCATTCTGCTTCAGATGGAACAGCCAGCAATCCCTGGTATCATAATAGCCTTACCTACAAGAATGGTTCTGAAGCATCACTTTACACATCAATAGAACCTTTGGTGAATAATTGATTCTTTCAAACAAACTTGCATTTAACCTATTTAGTATCAATGATTCCTGCAGGCCTAACACTCCAGGACACAACACTAAAGCAACTTCAACATATAAACATCTGTCTACAGGGAAGCAACATTCCTTTCCTAGTCATTATAAAGTTTCTAGTACTTTTAACGTTACAAATGCAAACTAAATATACCACTGGAAAACCCCAGTTAGCACCCCTCCTTACAGGGCAGCTGCAATGATCACTAAAGTATCCAACACTACATTATTTTCCAACAGTCTAAAGCACTATATAAGCTGTGTAATTCTACTAGTTGCTACATCAAAAAGAGTCCAGTAGCACCTTTAAGACTAACCAATTTTATTTTAGCATAAGCTTTCGAGAATCAAGTTCTCTTCGTCAGATGCCTGATACAGAGACTGGTCAAACACGGCATCTGACGAAGAGAACTTGATTCTCGAAAGCTTATGCTAAAATAAAATTGGTTAGTCTTAAAGGTGCTACTGGACTCTTTTTGATTTTGCTACCACAGACTAACACGGCTAACTTCTCTGCATACTAGTTGCTACGTTCTTCTGAATGAAGGCACTATGGATGTGGGGCCTTTAAAACAGGCATCACTAAGCTTCCCCCACCCCAAAGGCGTCAAAGGAGTGCTACAACATCCTTCTGAGATTTAACATATTCCTAAACACGAAACGGGAATTACTGAAGCAGGAAATCTCTGAAAACACCTGGCTTTGGCCTAAGGCGTCTTGTTCTTCCAACAAAAGCACCGTGAATACAGGGACCTCATTCCTCAACATGGCAGCAACTGCAGAGTTTTGTAAGGAGGGGCCTGCCACACTCCTCAAATGGGGAAAGGCAAGACAACAGAGGCGCAAGATTTTACCATACAGCCGGTGCCCCAGTTTCCCAGTCGAACCCCAACGCGTGCGCGCCGAGCCCAACAATCCAGCACTCCTCGGGACCTTCCACTGCACCGACTCTTTCCGTGCGTCTCAGTGCTACCCACATGCCAACGCTTCGAGAGCCACGCTCGTCAGCTGCACCTGCTGGAGGCTTTCTTTAAGGAAAAACTCCATACATCCACCTGCAGCCCAGCCACCTCCAAGCTCCCGTCTCCCTCCTTACCATCCGCGCGCCCCACTGAAAGAGGAGGGCAGCGGCCCAGGCCCACGCTGAGGTGTCCCCACGCGAGCACCGTGGGCAGGAAGGCGAGAAAGAGGAGATGCGGGGAGAGGGAAGGGGAAAAGCAGCTGGCGCCAAAGCCAGAGTCCCAAAGCCGCCCAGGGTCCGGCTCCGCCCCACGCACCAGGGAGGCCTTGTTAGCTGCACAGATCCCTAGCCTGTGAGGGCCCAACGGCGGGCCCCAGTCGCCGCCGCCGCCACGCCGGAAAGCGCCTCCAGTGCAAGGGCTCACCTACTGCAGCGCGCGTCCCCTGCGAAGCCCGGCCCTTGAGAAGGCCGCTCCCTCCGGGGACTCGCCGCCGGTCCAGTGACCGACGGATCCGGCGACCTCGCAAGCGCGACGGCGCGCGACACGTACCTGGGGGAGGGGCGGCGCACAGGAGCCTAGCAACCACCGGCACGAGCGCGCCGCAACCAATCACAACGCCTCCCCCGGCCAAGCCGCAACGCCGCGCAGCTCGGCAGCGTCTGCCTGCTTGGCTCGCAGCAGCTCGACCCAACCCTCCAGGCTCCGCCTTGGGCGCACCGCCCCCTGCCCAAGCGCAGGACACGCCCTCTATGAAGCCACACCCACCGGGCTCTGCGTTGCAGGAACCCAAAATCAAAGTCTCGAGTCCACGCCCGTCATCACACCTCTCATTGGGCAGAGGGAAGGAAGCTCCGACTCCCTGCTTCTTCATTGGCCAGTCCTGAAAATTCTTGTGGGCGGGGCAAGGCTCAGACAGCGTGCCTTGCCCCACCTGCGAACCCCGCCCAATGATTCTCTTTTTATTGGAGGGACAAAAGCGTGAGAGTGGAATAAGGTTATCGATCTCCAAAATCAAACTTCCAGTTGTTTTTTTGGTAATTTATCCGTCAACATGTTATGATCCTTCTTCCTAATTTGAAGCTATTTGGCTGCTTAGGGGAGAGCGTTCTTTGCACATGCTCAGAAATAAGGAAAGATTGAAATGTTGCTTTTTTAGAATATGAAAGTATATACATAAAGTATATGTATATAAAGATTGGTTAGTGTTGCTGCAGTTTGATAGTGAATATGGATTATCTTTTTCTGTAGATTTGTAAAGTCTCTGGGCATGGCTGGGAAGACAATTTTGCTAAAGCTAAACAAAGTTGTCCTGGACCCGGTCAGTTCCTAGATGAGATGCCTTCCTCTTGTGTATTGCCTCAGTTTCCATGGAGGAAGAAAGGCAGGGTATAAATGCAACAAATAATGAATCCACTCTATCCTAAAGGATTGGAGTATGCAGCAACAAAATATTACCAAAATTTACAACCTGTTTCCCCGGAACAAATTTATCTTGAATCTCAAAAACTAACCCAATGGGTAGGCCATGCTTTAGTTTGGAAAAATGCTCAACTTGATTTTGGTAAGCCTCTGAGGAAAATCCTCCCCTCCTCCCCTCTCCCATGGGCTTTTTAAAGCTGACATACAGAAATTATTAAGATGGTTTTTGTGGTATTGCTCAAAGATTGTAATGGGATACATGGAGGAGCTAGTCTCTAAAATCTGTTGGATCTGAGCCATTTAAACTTTTATAGGTTAAAATTTATTTAAATTGTTATATCCCACTTTACTCTCACACAGGGATGGGAAAGCATCTTAGTACAAAATATACAAAACCCCCACAAATGTAAACAGGCAGTTATCCATCCAATAATTAAAATGCCATCTCTGCCTTCGACAATACGCCATCTCTGGAATTTGGCAGAAAAAGTGGGTCGGTTATAGGTTGGCATCAGTCCTCACCTCTTGAACCTATAACCAACCCACTTTTTCTGCCAAACTCAGAATCCAGTAAGCCCCCAGCCTAAGGAAGGAGCTGGGGGAGAGTCTTGCAAGCCCTGGCTATTTGCAGGACTATTAAAATAACTCTGTATAATCTACCTTGAGTCTCAGGGAGAAAGGTGGACTATAAATAATGTAAATTTTTTAAAAATGAATTTTTGAGGGGATCATGAAGATTTTTTAAAATAGATCTAGAGTTGTTCAAGATATTACAATGTGAGGCTGTAGATTTATATAATCCTAAAGCCAGATACAAGGCTATAGCTCAATAAATGACAGATACAATCCACAGTATATCCTAGATAGACACTATACAGATACAAATTGGGGGATCAGCTTAGACTAGTGAATGATCCCCATTGAATTCAATACTGCTTACTTCTGAGTAAATAGGTGTAGGCCAGGGCTGTAGAAACTGCAGCTAAGGAGGCTGACAGTAAAATGTTAAACAGAGTTACGCTAGTCTAAGCCTGTTGATTTCAATGGGCTTAGACTGGAATAACTCTGTGCAGGATTTCACTGTAATACTCTCATCAGCAGTGAGTGACATTTGTCTGGATATCAAGTGAGTTTCCTGACAGTGTATTGTTTAACTATTTTATGTACAAGAAGCCTCTATAATAGTTCATTTTTAAGAATATTGTTTCCTTGTAGTCAGTATTTTCTGCAAAAACTTTACATTCTCAAATCATGGGTACTCTGTTCCCATTCAAAGCGTGAGAGTGCAGTCATCTTTTGCTATACTATTGTTTGTAAATTGATGGCAACTTGGCAAGTAAGCAGATTTGGCTTCATTTTTACTGTGTATTGTTTTTATCTTGTTCATGAAAATTTATGATGTTCACATTTATGATGACAGCTCTTACTACTTTGTTAGTTGCCTTGAGGTTGAGGAAATAAGGTGGGATATAAATATTTTAAATAAATGCTCCTAGTTACCCCTCTCAGTCCCCCCCCCCCCACATCCACCCTTACCTTCTATCCTCCATCTTCCCTACTATGTGCTTTCTTATATTTGGAGACTTACTGTAGCTGTGACCTTTCAGGTTTTACTGTGAAGCGGTAAAGAAATGGATGTTTTTTAAAAATGAAAGTTGATGCTATTTTAAATGTGTTAGCAAATGGCACTGAACTGATATACAGAGCCTTTGTAAACTGGGGTAGTAATATATTGGTGGTTTATAAAGTTCATTGCAGGAAGCTTCATTGCTGAAACACCGGATGGCAGGAAAGACTTGTGATGAATGTGAAAAATAGATAAATAGTATTGTCAAGTTTACATTCTTTGAGGTTGCCAACTAACCAGGAAAAGAGAGACCTGGCCTGCTCCTGGACCTTTAGCAGCATCTTAATAATGTGGGGGTTAGCAAGTGAAGCTTGGCTACCATTATTCTTAGCTATACCCATTTCATTTGTTTTGCTGCGGTAGGGTTTGCTGTATGCAGCATGATATATGTCCCTGAGAATGCTGGCTAAGCTGAGTGAAGGCTAAGGTAACCATGTCTAAAAAGCAGCTGCCTTGCAGCTGTGTCCAGATATAAATTAGCATCCTGATTTGAAGGGCGGTGTAAATTTACCCTTATCTGGCTATGAGGAACACTGAGAAAGCCATGCCTAAGGTATGTGTTATAGAGATTTCTGTAGTGTAGCCTTGAGTAAGGAGGTGTGGCAAGAAGACCAAAACTTAGGAATGCTCTGCGTACTTTCCTTTGAAGTCTTCAAGCATGTTATTGAGATTCTGGCTGCTAGTTGTTTACCCTCTGGGTATGATGCTTTCATGCTAACTATTCTCAAGTAGTTTCTAGAATGTAGCAAGCAGTGATACAAGCTCAGACCAACTGTAACAGAGGACTCTTTAATTTCACAAACCTAGAAGGAGGTAAGTAAGGCAACTTTGAGGACATTGAAACTGAATTATGAAAAGGTTTCTTTGTTTGTTAATAGATGTGTTCTAGTGAGGAAGTCTGCTGCTGCCTGAGCTGCTCTGATGTCATAGCTGGGCTAGGCATGAAAAAGGGTCTACCATTAGAAGAGGCAGAGGTCTGAGGCAGCAGTGGACCAAGAAAGAAAGGGCAACAGGATGCTTCCGAAAGGGAAAAAGAGTACAGGTAGCAGTTGGAGTTTGAAGCAGATTGAGAAAAAAAATTCAAAAGGAGGTGGTTAATAGGAATGAGGCAGTTCATGGGAAGAGAGAAGGTGTAAAAAGGGTTGGTGAATCACCAGAAGGAAGGAAAGCTACATAACAATTCCATCCTATTTTAGGTCTCTGGTTGTTTAAAGATGATGGGTGATGACCTGGTAGCCCTGATCAAAGGCAGTTTGCACACCCCAGACTATGTTCCTAGTGCCACTGGCCAAATGATTATTCTTTTTGTGTTTCATCATTAGTGCATATGTTTTGAGAACAGAGATTTTAGTTTGCTTGTTAAATCGCCACATCCTTTGTGCCCCCAAATAGTTCCAATACACTTAACTGTAAGGCAGCAAGTCAGGATGGGACTGCTGTTCTTCCCACCATAGTCTTCTACTCTTACCTCAGCCCTATTTGCTGTGGGGCAAATGAGGAGTTTTGACAGCCAAGCCAAAACAAGAGAGAGCTAAAGGAAGCAATGGAGGTGGATGGGAGGCGTAGTGGTTCTGTCTTGTCACTGCCTCCACATGTAAGGGCTTGACAATTTTAAATGTTGTTGTGGACCCAACTGGACACAACAGTTTTACTTCCCTTCATAGTCCAACATCTTTGCAAACTTGCTTGGTAAGGAATGGAATGTCTTTAAGTGCTGGGCGGGGGCATAAAGTGTTGCCACTAGGAGGGTAGTAAACAAACGGGAGAGGAAAGGGATCTCAGAGCACAGAAGTCAAGAAGGCCTTCTACAGGACAGGCTGTTGGGGACAGCTGAATGGTCTGGTTGCTGAGCAAAAGCCCCCACAGCCAGAGATGTGGGTAGAGGGTCATGAGGCCCATGAGCTGCAGCACTGGCATCCGTGTGCCCTCTAGAGTATGTTTATCTCTGTGGGTACACCATGAGGATCTCAAGCACATTCTTGAAATGTCCCTTCATCAATGCTGTCATTGTCCTGCTGAGCATGCAGGCACAGGCCTGGCACTTGCTGCCTGAGGCCCACAGCCCAAAGAATGCTGTGTGTTTTGTTCTGCCCTTTTCCAGTGCTGACTTCAGGATTCTCCAAGCATGATCGCTATTGTTGGGCTGATCCCACGGTGGCAAAGGTGAGAGAATCTGATAGCTATTGCTGGGACTCAAGCACTATCACTTGATCTTTCCAGAGAGGATGGACTGCCTGGGTCTCTGTGATGGGGATTGAGGGGACTGGCTGGCTAAGTCACCTTTGGGAGCATTTCTCACAAAAAGGAATGGTGCTGTCTCCATCAGACAGTGCTGCAGGCACAGTAACAGCAGAGAAGAGCTGCCTTGTTTCTGGAAAGAGACCTTTCCCTTGCTGGACTGCTGTGCCTCTAATGGTTGCATGACAATTCAGAACTCTGTTTTTCCAAGTTCAGAGATGCAGTGATGGGCAAATGCTTCACCTGCAGAGTTTCCAAGCTCTTCCAGCCATGTGATATTAATGGTGCAAAAGCCTTTGCAGTGGGAAAAATTGGTTGTCCTCATAAGGGCTCCTACTTGCCTGTAGACTCAGAACAGTCGTAGACTGTTCAGGATCAGTGTTTTCCCCACCACTTGCTCCTGTGCTGCTACATTCTTTCCTCTTCTCTGCTAGCAGCTGAGCAAACACACACCTCTTTCCTAGGCTGCAGCAAGCTGAGCATCCACATTGAAAAATCCATCCATAGATTCCTGGCAAGATCAAAGGCAGCCTAGATTTTTTCCAGGGCCTTTGGGTATTGAGAGATCAAGGAAGAGGTGGCAGAGAGGTTTGGTACTCAGCAGGGGCATTCCAAGTTTATCAAGAACCGATGTCATGTAGTGGTTAAAATATTGTAGTAGGGTGACTTGGTATGCTCTGCCATGAAGACCACTGGATCACCTTGGCCCTAATTACTCTCTTTCAGTCTTTCCTTTCTCACGTTTGCGGTGAGGATAGAATGGAGGAGGGAGAGAATCTGCTTGCTACTCCAAACATGAAGGAAGCTCTTTGAGAAAGAGTGGAGTATCCTTCATGGAATGACTACAAAGGTTATGAGATTCAGGATTTGTATAATGCAGCTTGTAGGTTACCTGACTTTTCTTGATGCAGCAGGTCTGTCTGTTAGTCTCCTAGATGCTGCTTCTGGCTGAGGTTCCTGCAGTTCCCTGCTCTTGCCGGCTGTCATGGTGGTGCAGAAGAGAGTGGCCAGGCCCTTGTTCTGCAGATACCAAGGTTTAAAACCCAGGATACTTGACAGTTATCTTCCTATATGCAACCTTGCTGATGCCAACACTCATGGTTTCTTCTCTACATGGCCTCTCTTTTGGACAAGACAACATGTGCCACAGAATTCCAGGAGATGGTTCTTGAACAGTATTGTGAGATATAACATTAGAGCAATTGGATTGGCAGCACAGCTCACACTGAGCAGGTATGCGTCAGGCAGCAGGATCTAACATACATATGCCCCGCTTTCAATTTCAGAGGCTGGCATTTACCTGGGAGAATTCTCTTTGAAGGAGAAAGCACAGGAGATCCAAGGCATTTTTTCTAGTAGTTGCTTTATTTAGAAATATACAGATTGAGGCACAGAAACATTCCTAAAGCAGATCCCCAGAGAGGGAGCTCCTGTGTCCCCAGAGTGTTTCAGCCAACTCACATCAATGGCTTTCTGTTTCTTTCAGCATCCAGAACTGCACTTCTTTCCAACTGCACACCTGCCCACTCCCTGCAGCCAAGGGGCAGTCTCCTTCCCCAAACCTTAATGGGCTGCTTGACCAGAGCCATTAAGGCACATAGAGGATATTTACAATCTTTAAGAAGCATCACCATTACTTTTGTCAAGTAGGATACCCTGAACTACACTGATCAGGATCCCAGCCTGTAATAGGTGTGTGTGTATTGGGCAGACATGAAAGAGTATTAGCATATTGTGCATCTGGCCTGGGTTGATGGGCAGAACATTGTACCTGCTTATTAGATATGGCAACTTGTGGTCATTCTCTGGAGGAAACAGCTGATGACCTTGATTGGTGGTGGTTGGGCTGAATGGCAGCTCATTCTATAAGTGCCTCCTCTGCCCTTGTCTTTCAGTGTTCTCTGCACATCTCCTACTATGTTTCTGGCTCTGGGGTATTTTTAGCTGCACTCTTCCTTCTACAGGTCTGCTGCACGCCTCTCATCTGACTCAGTGGCACCAAAATCCCTGTCCCTGGAATTGGACTTGGCTCATCTTACAGCTCTATTTCATTGTGTGTGAGACGTGCCAAACTCTAGGGCAGTGGTGTTCAGGATTGCCAACAGTAATGAGAGGGCAGACAAGGAAATGCTTTGAGTGGGGGGGGGGTAGACATGGGGGGGGGGGGAGTTGCACATGACAGCATCTCTAGTGTTCCACTCCAAGTATGCCCTTTCCACTGCAGCTGCGCTCTGCAAAGGAAGGACTGGGGTGCCTTTGCCCTGAGTCATTAAGGGAGGGGTTCTCTTGTGTGCCCAAGGCATTTCTAACTATGCTCTGTGTTTGTGCATAAAAGGCTTCCTCAGCCTGACTTGCCGTGTCTCACTGTCATCCATGTGAAAAATCATGGGGGAACCACAGTGGCCCAAACAGATTGTAAACCCACGTACATCTTTGGAGAATTTTTCAACCCTGAGCCAAAGTGGGCAAGACTCTCTATTCTCCTATATAAAATGTCAGTTGCTTTAAAAGAAGAAATACCTGAAAGCTGAAAAATAAAAACGCCATCAATCAAAAATCACTTTTAAATTAAATTCTATTTTTAAGCCAATGTTATGGTTGGACTAACTAATTATAAATGCAGCTGCTGAGAGATATTAACCCTGTACATTCCAAACGTAGCAGTAAAGAGCAAAACCAGGTTAGTGTAGTAACAAGAATTGTGGAGATGTATAAATGGGATGTTCTCCCTCTGAGGCGGAGGACATCTTCGGTGTTTCCCTTCACCCAATCAGGGAGGCAGGAAGTAGAAAATTTTTTTCTTCCTCTTCCTATTGGCGTCTGGAACACCCCACTCTCCAGTTCTTTCCTGCCTCCAGGGAGAGCAGTTGCCTAGGCAGTTCTCTCTGCCTATCTTCCCTATCTACTACTTCTGCTTTTTCTTTCTCTTTAAGCCCTTGCTATCTATTCTCTTTACTCATCTCTCTCATTAGTCTCTCCTCTGTGTCCTGCTCCTTCCCTTTCTCTTTGCTCCGACCTTACTGAGTCCCCCTGAGATGGAATCCAGGGACTCTGACGGGAGCTTTATGGACGCCGAGGAGGAGAACTCGGCAGCGGCGATCCCATCCAAGACCCTGAGCGACCTTCCCGGTACCGTCCTGCCCCTCGGGCTGGAACGGAATCCTGGCACCTTTCCGGCTAGCCAGCCGTGTATCTCTTCAAAGAAACAACCCAGAAGAGCTCAGGACCCGAAACCGACATTGCGCGCTCGCCGGGAAGAAGAAAAAGGCGCGAAAAAGGCTGCCACGGAAAAGGCGCGAAAAAGTGGCAGCGTTCACGATTTTACCCGCACGGCTGAGAACAACGTGCTTGCCATCCTCCCGCCGGGAGATTTGGCAGAAAACGATTCCAGGCCTGCCTCACCTGCCTTGACAACTGAAAATGCTGAAGCAGCAGGTACTGTACCCATCGCTTTCGGGCAGCCGCAGGCCCATGGAGAGCCCCCAGCTGTACGTACGCCAGGGACAGCGGGTGCTTCTGGGGGATGCATCGTCCTCTGATAGCGAGAAAGGGGAACAAGGGGACTTCCTTTTTGAGGAAGAGGAAGAAGAAGAGATGTCTATCCCAGAACAGACTAATAGACTCTTCAAGGCTGAGGACTACCAATATTTACTATCCAAGACCCTGGCTGCCTTAGAACTCCAGGAGTCTCCGGAAAAGGGGGAGGAGGACCCCAAAGGTGTCAAGGGGTCTTCAAGGCCCAAAGGCTGTAGAGAATTCTTCCCTAGAGATAGTACCCCAGAAAGGGTTTTTCCTTTCCCCGAGTACTTTGAAAGGCAATTGAGGGCAGAGTGGTTGAAACCAGCAGCTCCCAAACAATACCACAGCTCTGTTTAAAAACTTTATGCCTTACCTTCTTTCACCAGTGAGTTCCTGCAGGTACCTAAGATCGACGCACCCGTAGCGGCACTCCAGTCCTCCGGCCTGCTGACTGAGGACGGTCAAGGAGCGGTCAGAGATAATTTTGATCGGAAGGCGGAGACTGCACTCAGACGGGCGCACGAGGCATCAGCTATGGCCATCCGAGCGGCATCATCTGCCTCCATCGTGTCCAGGGCGGCGATCGTATGGATACGTAAGCTTATCCAGCTCCTGCAGGGTAACCGCAGACGTCTGCTAGAGGGAGCCAACAGAGTCCTAAAAGCCAACACCTTTACCGCCGACGCCACTCTGGACGCTTTGACTTTCTCTTCCAGGGCGATAGCTTCTGCGACCACCGCCAGGAGACTACTTTGGCTGAGAGCTTGGCCTGCGGACCTACACTCAAAGTTTATTCTCATGGCTTACCCTTTCCAAGGCGACAAACTGTTCGGAGAGCCCCTGGACAAGGTCCTGGTTGAGACCAGAGATAAGAAAAGGGTGCTCCCTAAGACACTCAGAAGGTCAGATAAACGCAGTTATCCCTCCCAGTCCTTTCGGTCACAGCATGTGCTACCCAGGTTTCGTCAAGACAACAAACGACCATCCTGGAGCTCCTCCAAGCCCACTCAAAGGAAAGGCTCCTTCGGTTCCAAATCTTACAAAGCGTCTCAGTACAGAGGGGACCGACAAGGATTCGGGCCCAAAGCTCCAAAGTCCTGACTCGGAGCAGATTCCGCTGGGGGGGAGACTACAGCACTTCCGTCAAGTATGGCAAGAGACTCACTCGGACGAGTGGACCACCAAGGTAGTCTCCCAAGGGTATGTCATCGAATTCAAATCCCTACCACTGGATCATTTCCTCAAGTCACCTCTTCGCAAGAACCTGCAAAGAAAACAAATCACCATGAAGGCGATACAGCATCTCCTGGACATCGAAGCAATAGAGCCAGTGACATACCACGAGACAGGCCTGGGGGTCTATTCCATCTTTTTCACGGTCCCAAAGAAAAACGGAGATTGGAGGGCAATCCTGGACTTAAAGTTCGTGAACCAATTCATCCAGCTGAAACATTTTAGAATGGAAACGTTGCGCTCCATCTCCGAGGCTCTCAGGCAGGGGGACTTTATGACCTCGATAGATCTGACCGAAGCTTACCTACACATACCCATTCATCCTTCCCACAGATGCTTTCTGAGGTTCTGTGTTGGTGGACGTCACTTTCAGTTCAGAGCGCTCCCCTTCGGTCTGGCCACGGCGCCCAGGGTGTTCTCAAAGGTCTTGATCAATCCCATTGTTCAGCTTCAGCAGTCCAGGATTCACGTCCATCCCTACCTGGACGACATCCTCCTACGGGCACATTCGAGAGAGAAGGCGACCCAGGACACATGGACGGTTGTTCGCTGCCTCCAGGCTCATGGTTTCCTGATAAACATGAAAAAGTGCTCCATTGTTCCATCACAAAGGCTCCAACATTTAGGGATGATAATAGACACCAAGAGGGGTCTCATCCTCCTGCCTCAGGAGAAGATTCTCAAAACCAAGGACTTGATCAGATCAGTGATTCAGGACAGATCCACGCCTTTACTAAAGCTGGCCAAAGTGATGGGCACCCTTGTAGCCGCGTGCAAGGCCATCTATTGGGGTCGTTTCCACTCCCGGATTCTGCTCAACTTCCTACGTCCCTTCCAATTTCGGATCATGTCCAAGCTCGACTGCCCAGTGGTAGTCCCCGGGGAGGTCAAGGAGAGTCTCAGGTGGTGGACCAGGGACTCGAACCTACATCCTTCCTGAACCACCAGTCGATACAACTGTTCATGGATGCGAGCCTATCGGGCTGGGGAGCAACCTTGGACGAACACCCAGCACAAGGTTTTTGGTCCAAAGAGGAGTCGCGTTTGCCCATCAACATCCTAGAGATCAGAGCGATCCGCCTGGCTCTAACTCACTTCTCCAACTCAATACAGGGAGTTGAGGCTTCCTGTCGAGGTACTTTCACCCACTGGCAGAGGCTTCCTGTCGAGGTACTTTCACCCACTGGCAGAGGGAACCGACGCTCTCTCAGCTCACTGGCCAGAGAGTCTCCTCTATGCCTTCCCTCCTCTTCCGGTTATCCTGAGACTACTCTGGAGGATAGCAGAGTCAGACCCATCAACATCCTGGAGATCAGAGCGATCTGCCTGGCTCCGGAGACTACTCCGGAGGATAGCAGAGTCAGACCCATCAACATCCTGGAGATCAGAGCGATCCGCCTGGCTCTAACTCACTTCTCCAACTCAATACAGGGAAAGCACATCTTGATAAGGACGGACAACATCTCTGCCAAATCCTACATAAATAGGCAAGGGGGTACCAGGTCCTCCAGGATGCACAAGGAAGCGACGGAAATCATCTCGTGGGCAGAGTCGAATCTACTTTCCATCCAAGCGGAACACATCAAAGGGGCAGCCAACCTCCAGGCAGACTGGCTGAGCCAACAGTCCATCCTCCCAGGGGAGTGGTCCTTAAAACAGGAGACGTTCCGCCTGGTCACGGACAGACTCGGGGAACCCATCATGGACCCGTTCGCGACACATCTGAATTGTCAGACTCCCCGCTTCCTGTCGAGGTACTTTCACCCACTGGCAGAGGGAACCGACGCTCTCTCAGCTCACTGGCCAGAGGGTCTCCTCTATGCCTTCCCTCCTCTTCCGGTTATCCCGAGACTACTCCGGAGGATAGCAGAGTCAGATGCGGAAGTGATAATAATCGCCCCATGGTGGCCGAGGAGACCTTGGTTTTCGTCCCTACAGTCCCTAGCAGTGTCACCACCCTTTCGACTGCCTACTGCTCCAGACTTGCTACACCAGGGACCGATTCTCCATCCCGATCCAGATTGGATGTGTCTGACCGCCTGGAAATTGAGAAGCAATCGCTTTCCAAATTAGGATATTCCACACAAGTGATTCAAACTATGCTGTCTTCCAGGAAGAAGTCGACCATGAGAATCTATAACACCGCCTGCAAGGCCTTCATCACGTGGGCAAAGAGGAAAAAGGTGGACTACATGCATCCTCAACTGAACTTCGTGCTGGCCTTTCTACAGGAGGGACTTGATTCGGGACTGAAACGGGCCACCTTGCACAGGCAGGTGGCAGCGTTATCGTCAGTACTGTCCTCTCGGGACGGGCTTAGTCTGGCTCAACACCCGCACATTCACCGCTTCCTGCGCGGAGCTGCTCTGTTAAGTCCTCCTACGGTACACCGTTTTCCTACAAGGAGGCTGCACATAGTTCTGTCAGCACTGACCAAGGCACCCTTCGAACCTCTGCGAGAAGTCCCAATGAAATGGCTGAAGGCAATTAAGGCAATTTTTCTAGTGGCCATCACATCCGCCAGACGGATTTCCGAACTAGGGGCTCTCTCTATCAAACCTGGACATTGCAAATTTCATAGGGACAAGGTGGTCTTGCGCACGGACCCCACCTTCCTGCCCAAGAATATTTCCTCATTCCACAGATCTCAGGAGATCAACCTGCCTTCATTTTGTCCCAATCCTTCTCATCCAAAGGAGAAAGAATGGCACAACTTAGATGTGAAGCGCACCATTAAGATTTATCTGACCAGGACTGAACCGATAAGGAAATCGAATTTCCTGTTTGTCAATACCTCTCCACTGAACGTAGGCAAGAGAATGTCCAAGTCTACCATTGGCAGGAGCATTCGGACCTGCATCACGGAGGCCTACAGAGCCTGCAAGCGAGATGTCCCTCAAGGAATTATGGCGCACTCGATTAGAAGTGCGGCAACCAACACGGCATTACATAACGCTTCAGTGGAAGAAATTTGCAGAGCGGCCACATGGTCCACTATCTCCACCTTCGTCAGGCATTACAATATGAACCTATACAACTCTGTGGACGCCGCATTCGGCAGAAGAGTCTTGCAACATGTGATGCGGGATGAGAACCCTGACCCACCCAATGGATATTAACTGCTTTGGGAGCACCCAAGATGTCCTCCGCCTCAGGGGGAGAATGGACCTTTGGACACTTAGCGTGAAGGGTCCTTCTCCTCTGAGGACAGGAGGACATCTTGCCCTCCCAGGGTTCCCTTAGTTCCTCTGCCTCTGTTTGTCTATCTGCATCACTCTGTTCTCCATGTCTGACAGTACTGTTGTTTTGTACCCTTGAAGTTGTATGTTTATTCTCCGTGTTCTCACGTTGTTCTAGTTTCCGATGTCCCCATGTTTTAGGGATCTGTTTTTTCCTCTCTTATGCTACAAGGGCTGAGTTTTTCTGTGAATTCTTTACTGCTGTTGGAGTCACCCGAACTGGAGAGTGGGGTGTTCCAGACGCCAGTAGGAAGAGGAAGAAAAAAAATTTCTACTTCCTGCCTCCCTGATTGGGCGAAGGGAAACACCCAAGATGTCCTCCTGTCCTCAGAGGAGAAGGACCCTTCACGGTAAGTGTCCAAAGGTCCGTTTTCCACCATAGTTAACTGGGTTCTGTGTTGTCGCTGGCCATTTTCATCAGCCATGTCTGGAATTGTAACCATCCTTCTCAAATCTTCAAGAATCTCTGGCCTGCAACTGGGCAACCCAAATGGGCCTCTGTCTTCAGCCACAAGGGAACTCTTCTAGGGCAGGATTCTGCTATCAGCTGCAATGCAGTCCCAATTAGCACTTCCAGTATTAAAAATAACTAGTTGTCACTCTGATGGCCAAAGCTGGGAATATGGGCTTGCACTATAAAAATGCAGAAGTAAAGCAACATCCCTCTCTGCTTCCATAAATATAGTGTGTGTCATTCCCCCTTCCCTCATTTTTATTGCCCATAACCATTCCATTGTATGTTTTGATCCCTGTGCGATATGCTTTTGGCCCTGCTGAGGAGACTAGTGATTCCATGTTGTGGATATACCCCCAAGGTCTCCAGGTCTAGTGTTTCTCAGCTTGTAAAAGTAACCCATAATTATGCTAGAGTGCAGAGTAAATGCACTTAAACACATGATTTTTCTCTCTAAACCTCTGACTGACCTGCCTGGATTTCAAGGGAGCCAGGAGTTAAACTGCCGCATGCTTTAAAATGGCTGTTATCGCTGGAAGGCACTGAGATGTGTTTTGTAGCCAGGTTGGATTTCCTTTGACATGTAATTGGTCTTTGAACTCTCACACAACAGCCCAGCCATAGACTGGCCCAACCAGTTTACTCTCAGAGGATCATTGTTCTGAGGCATTAGGAGACAACTCTGGGCCTGGCTCAGTACCCACTCACATCCTGCCATACAAAAGAGGGTAGAAAATTAACAAAGGCTCCCTAGTCATGTACCGATTGTGCGATATTAAAGAGTCCAGCATTTCAAACAACATGCCAGCTGCCTTTGGTCAGAGAGGTGAACACAACCTCTGGCCATGTACAGCTTTGGCAATATGTGCATATTTATGGGTCAAGTTCAGCTTTCAGAGTGAGTATCCAGCATTAAATTTTTGTGCATACTGAGTGTTGCTGGAAATCTCTTATATACTTCTAGCAGATTCCAGAGGGGTAGCCATGTTGCAGCAAAACCAAAAAGGAGTTTTTATTGCTTTATTGTGGCCAACATATTTGTTGTAGCATAGAACCAGCGCAGGGTGGTAGAATAGATTCTGGGAGACCCAGGTTCAAACCCCTGCTCTGCCATGAAGCTTTCTGGGAGATCTTGGGGTCTTGGCTGGGTCTTAGCCTAATCTTTCTTCCTGTTGTTGTTGTGATGATGAAGAGGAGGAGGGGGAAATCATGTATGCATTCCTGAGCTCCTGGAAGGAATGGTAGGATAAAAATGCACTAAATAAATAAATAAATAATCAGTGGCCAGACAAAGGCTGCAAGGATAGTAAACTAAGGCCAAGCCTTGCTCTGTTTTGAGCACTGCTTGTGTAAAACCTTACCATTTGTAATCCATGCCCTTCATAGGTTTTTCTTGTCTTGAGAGGCAGGATAATTTTGGGACTGGCCTCCAGGGCTGGCATCAGCACACAGCAAGATGGGGCAGCTGCCAGGGTCCCACTGCTGCTGACTTCCTATTCATTCAGCTCCTCTGATGCCTGCACTCACTCCCTTCTACTATCTCCTTGTTTTTTTTTCAAAATTTTTTATTGGATTAGATTATAATATTATTCAAAACATACATTACCCCCTTATAGATCTTTTTCTAACCCCCTCCCTTTCCTCCCCCCTTTTTGTTGACTTCCAACAGTTTTCCAACCCTAAGTCTATCTTATTATTTAATTACGTAATATCTCATATATCCTATTATACACACATTTAATACTCTTTTCTCTAAACTTATTTAATCTCTACTAAAAATACTCTATAATATAAATTTCCCTTTGGATGCCTCAATTAAACCACATATCCTACATAAAATAATACTGGCATAATAATATATATTAGCAATCAAGATATTAAAAGATATAACATTGTATTCATTTTACTTTCCAATCACCTATGTTCTTTGCTTTCCACCATCATCCTAACTCTAATATTAGCTTAGACTCTAATACTCTATTACTCATCCATCTTTTACTATTTTTGTTCTAGGCTTTTTTTAAATCTATAAGGTAATTGTTATATTCAAATATCTCTTACATACACTTTACTTAAACTATATATTGTAAATAATACCTAACTATCTTAATCTTATATATCCATAGTGAAACATCCATTATTTAGTACTCTATAGTTTTTGATTTTATCATAACTCCATTAATAGCTTAGATTTTTATAATTAAATTCCCCCCTAGGTAAAGTCACTTCTCTCTTCTTCTGTTACATTTCAATAGTTCTCGAACTGCCACAGTTCTCCTTTCACGTCCCATTTTTTTTCTAAATATTGTTTCAATTTCTCCCAGTCTGCATTATACTGTCCTGGATCAAGATCTTTAAGTTTTCTGGTCATTTTATCCATCTCAGCCATGTACAACAATTTATACATCCAATCTTCTATAGTTGGTATTTCTTGTACTTTCCACTTCTGCGCATACAAGAGTCTCGCTGCTGTAATCATGTAAAATAACAATGTTCTATACTGTGTTGGAATACCTTCCATTCCCAAGTTCAGTAGCAACAATTCTGGGTTCTTATTTATTTGGGTTTGCAAAACCTCATTAATTACTTCAATTATATTTCCCCAGTATTGCTTCGCTACCTTACAAGTCCACCACATATGAT
The DNA here is from genome assembly GCF_028583425.1 of Eublepharis macularius. Taxonomy (NCBI): domain Eukaryota; kingdom Metazoa; phylum Chordata; class Lepidosauria; order Squamata; family Eublepharidae; genus Eublepharis; species Eublepharis macularius. The sequence goes on along the minus strand of NC_072793.1, from coordinate 94,148,608 downwards.
ATAGTGATCCTTCACGTTTTTTACATTTCCAGCATTTATTTGACATGTTAATATTTCCTAATGCAATTTTCTTTGGTGTCAAATACCAACGATAAATCATTTTGTAGACATTCTCTTTAATACTTGTACAAGCCGTAGTCTTCAGAGTCGTTTTCCACAAATATTCCCACGCCTCCATTGTTATTTCTTTATTAAAGTTTATAGCCCACTTCACCATCTGTACTTTTACTGTCTCATCTTCTGTAAACCATTTTAAAAGTACTTTATAAATCCTTGAGATTTCCTTTTTACCTTCTTGAAAAATTACCTCTTCTAGTTCTGATTTCTCCGTTCTTATTCCTCCTTTCAAACAATCCGAATTGTAAAGATCTCTGATCTGTCTATATTGAAACCAACTGTAACATGAAGACAACTCCTCCTCTGTTTTAATTCTCAATTTTGAAGATTCTACTCGAGTTATCTCCTTATAGGTTAAGCATTGCTGCTCATTATCGACAGTCCTCGGATCTGTCGCGCACAGGGCTGGGCACAGCAGGCAGGAGGCTCACTGGTACTGCAGGGCTGAACACAGCAGGCAGGAGTTCAGTATTGCAAGACAGCAAACCAGGGTCCAGGAGTCAGGCCAGGTGCCAGGGTCAGGCTATCAGTCAGGGAGTAAGAGAGCGGCAGGCAGAAGAGTAGTCAATAGGCAGGCCAAGGTCAAGTCCAAACAAGCAGTAGAGCAAGGTACACGAACGTCCAGGTAGCAGGGAGTGGCGAGCTGAGTTGCTTCCACGTTTGGTCTTCTCAGCGTCTTCCTTTATTGCTGTTCTAATGAGGGCCAGCTGTTGCCTCTCCCTCGAACAGCTCCGCCCGGCGTTGTGCTAATAGCCGGCTACTCCTCCGCCTTTCCAGAAACGCTGCCTTATCTCTAAGTTTCCTCCTTTCAGCTGGCCCCAGAGGCTCGGATTTCGCTCTAGCCCTGGGGGAGTCTTTGTCTCTTACAGCCTCTGTGGAGGTTTCTGGCTGTTCCTCGTCCCTGACAGTCTCTGCAGAAGCTCCAGGCTGTTCCTGCTGAATTCCCTCTGGAGCAGCAGCAGTAGTTTCTGACTGCTCCTCCTCTCCCATAGCTTCTGCAGGGGCTTCCGACTCCAGAGGAGATTCTGCTGGCCCTTCCTGCTCATCTTCTGAGGAGGACTCTTTTTTTTTGAAAATTTTTTTATTGGGTTAGGATCAAATGTTTACACATTACAGTCAATATTCCCATTTCCCAATTTCTAACCCCCTCCCTTTCCCCCCCCCATTTTGTTGACTTCCAACAGTTTTCCAACCCTTTATCCCTTTTCCCTTACTCTTTATATATTCCTCTATCTAACAAATATATATTCTCCCTTTATTCTAAGCAATACTTCTTTAACTATTTTTAATACTCTGTACCCTAACTATGAGTCCCTTTTTCCATAATGGATAAACAATTTATCCCATTTTTCATTATTTCACTTTCAAATATTTCTATATATCATAAACTATATAAACCATACAATCATATAAATCAGCCAGTTTAACTTATACTCTATATGTTATTCATTCTATCTTCTTTCTATTTTAGTTATATTTGTTTACATTAGTATTTCTATTCCCCTTCAGTCATAAGTCTATATATGATATCAATCAATTTGACTCATATACAACTTCAAATAAACATATTCAGTTTGGTACACTGTACGGAATCAAAAAGAAAATATTATTAGTTAATCAATCCTTATAGTTAACCCTTATGATTAATTATTTTCTATCAATATTCTATTTATTATTCTATATATATCAATCTAATATCATAGCTGCTTAGAAATTCTCTTTTACCTCTTCTCCTCCCCGGTAAAGTCACCCCCCTCTACATTTTATTGTACTTCAGTAGTTCTCAAACTGCCACAGTTCTCCTCCCACCTCCCATTTCTTCTCCAAATATTGTTTCAGCTTCTCCCAGTCTGTGTTAAACTGTCCTGAGTCCAGGTTTCTCAATTTTCTTGTCATTTTGTCCATTTCTGCCATATACAGCAATTTGTGGATCCAATCTTCAATGGTTGGCACTTCTTGTATTTTCCATTTTTGCGCATACAAAAGTCTAGCTGCTGCCGTCATGTAAAATATCAACGTCCTATGATGGGCTGGAATTCCCTCCATTCCCAAGTTTAGTAGCAGGAGTTCTGGGTTCTTATTAATTTGAAATTGTAAAATCTCACTCATTTCTCTTATTATTTCCCCCCAGTACTGCCTAGCTACCTCACACGTCCACCACATGTGGTAGAGGGAGCCCTCATGCTTCCTGCATTTCCAGCATTTATTAGAAGTGTTCAAATTCCCTAGCGCAATCTTCTTTGGTGTCATGTACCAACGGTAAATCATTTTGTAAATGTTCTCTTTAATACTAGTGCATGTCGTTGTCTTCATTGTAGTCTTCCACAAGTATTCCCATGCCTCCATTGTTATTTCTTTGTTGAAATTTATGGCCCATTTCACCATTTGTCCTTTAACTATTTCATCCTCAGTATACCATTTCAGCAGTGCTTGGTATACCTTAGATATTCTTTTCTTGTCCTCTTTAAGAAGGGTCTGCTCTAGTTCCGAGTTTTCTGTTCATATACCTCCCTTTACAGAGTCCGAGTTATATAAATCTCTAATCTGTCTATACTGGAACCAATCATAATAAGGTGATAGTTCCTCCTGAGTCTTTATTCTGAGTTTAAATTCTTCAGTTCTAATTATTTCTTTATAAGTTAGACATTGTTGCTCATTATCAACAGCTCTCGGATCTATCACCTCATATGGAACTACCCACAAAGGGGTTCCTTCTTCCAGATAGATTCTATACTTCTTCCAGATTATATATAAACTTCTCCGTATATAGTGATGCAGGAACATCGAGTTAGCCTTTACTTTATCATGCCATAAATATGCGTGCCATCCAAATATTTTTTTATATCCCTCTAGGGCTAGTAATTTCTTATTCTTTAGCGTCATCCACTCCTTCAACCACACCAAGCAAATTGCGTCATGGTAAAGTCTTAGATTGGGCAGTTGCATTCCGCCTCTTTCCTTTGCATCTTGTAAAACTTTCATTTTCACTCGAGGCTTCTTGCCTGCCCATACAAAGTCTGATATTTTCCTCTGCCATTTCTCAAATTGCTTAGAGTCACTGATGATTGGTATTGTCTGTAGCAAAAACATTACTCTTGGTAACACATTCATCTTAACTGCTGCAATCCTTCCCAACCATGACAAATTTAGTCTGTTCCATTTAATCAAATCTCTCTCTATCTGAGTCCATAGTTTTTCATAGTTGTTTTTAAATAAGTCTATATTCTTAGCAGTCAGTTCGATTCCCAAATATTTCACCTTACTTGTTACTTCACAATCCGTTATTTCCGTTAACAATTGTTGTTTCTGCTTAGTCATATTTTTGCATAGTATCTTTGACTTCTTTTTATTAATATAAAAACCTGCCAAGTCTCCGAACTCCTTAATCTTATCTATCACTTTTGGCATGTTCTCCAATGGGTCTTCTACAATTAACATTATGTCATCCGCAAATGCTCTGACCTTATATGAATAGTCCTTTATTTTAATTCCTCGAATTTTTTCATCTTGTCGTATTTGTATCATCAGGATCTCCAATACCAAAATGAACAGCAGTGGAGACAGCGGGCAACCTTGTCTTGTTCCTTTACTTATAATCAATTTCTTAGTCGCTTCATCATTCACCACAATTGCTGCAGTCTGGTCTCTGTAAATTTCCTTAATTGCTCTGATGAATCTTTCTCCCAATTGTAGCTTTTCCATAGTGGCAAACATAAAGTCCCAGTTTAAATTATCAAACGCCTTTTCAGCATCAACAAAGAAGAAACCAACCTCTTTGTCACAACGCTTGTCATAATATTCAATAGCATTAATCACTGTCCTTAAATTGTCTCTGATTTGTCTGTCTGGCAAAAAGCCTGCTTGTTCCTCCTCAATGACTTCCGTAAGCCACCCCTTCAGTCTCTCCGCCAGTATCTTCGCAAAGATTTTATAATCATTGTTGAGTAGCGATATAGGTCTGTAGTTTTTCACATTAGTCAAGTCTTGGCCCTCTTTGGGGATCAATGATATATTCGCTTCATTCCAGGTATCTGGAATCCGCTGGTCCTTTAAAACTCCATTGATCACCTCTTTTAGGAATGGTGCCAGTTCATTGGCCATTACCTTGTAAAATTTCGCTGTAAGTCCATCTGGCCCTGGCGCCTTTCCTAAATTTGCAGATTGTATTGCCTTGTTTAGTTCCTCATCTGTTACTTCACTGTTCAGTTTATTTCTCCAAGCTTCCGAAATTATTGGAAGTTTCATTTTCTCCAAGTATAACGCTATTGACTCTTTATTTACCTCTTTCTTATTATACAACTTAGCGTAGAATTTGTAAAAGGCTCTACTAATGGTAGTCTGTTCCAAATACGTTTTATTATCTTCGCAAATTCTATTTATTATTTTCTTTTCCCTTCTCTTCTTCAGTTGCCATGCCAAATACTTCCCAGGTTTATTTGCACCTTCAAACGCTTTCTGATTCAATCTTTTAAGATTCCACTCCAATTCCTTATTATTCATTGCTGTTAACTGTTCTTGAAGTATTTTAATTTCCTGATATAATTTCTTTTTCCCTGGTCTCTTTTTTAACTGTATTTCTTTGGCTTTTATTTTCTCCTCAATCTCTTGTCTTTTCTCCTCTTTCTTTTTTCTTGCTCTACCATTTAAGTCCATTAGTATGCCCCTTATAACCGCCTTATAAGCATCCCAAACTTTGTCAGTTGGTACTTCTTTATTTACGTTGTATTGTATGAAGAACTTTGTCTCTCTTCTCAACATCTCCATATTCTCTCCTTCCTGTAACAAGTCCTCATTTATTCTCCATGCTTTCCTTTTTCTCCTTTTCCCTAATTTCCACATGATTGGATTATGATCTGAGCCTACCATCGGCATTATTTCTACCTCCTTAGTCCATAACGCTAAGTCTTTTGAGGCCCAGATCATATCAATTCTTGATAGTGTACAGTGTCTTGCAGAATAAAAGGTAAATTGTCTACTTTTAGGAATTCTCTTCTCCATACATCTTCTAAAGTCTCCTGTTGTATCAAGTCAAAAAAGAGCTTTGGTAATAGTCCTCTTTTCTTTTGTGCAGTTGCTGTCTTTTTATCTAATTCCAAGTTCGTCACTCCATTGAAGTCTCCGGCAAGAATTATCTGGTCATATGAAAGATCATCTAGTTGCTTCCTCAAATCCTCAAAGAAGCTTTCCTTTGCACCGTTAGGTGCATAAACTCCGACTACCAACACTCTCTTTAAATCCCAAGTACATTCCACTGCAATAAATCTGGCTTCCACATCTTTCATTACAAATTTTGGCTGTAGCTCCTCTTTTATGTACAACACCACTCCTCTTTTTTTCTTGTTGGAGGCCGCTACAAATTCTTTGCCCAATTTTCCTGATTTTAAATATTTTACATCCTGCTTTCTGATATGGGTCTCTTGCAAACAAACAATGTCACATTTTTGTTTTAATAGCCAGTGGAAAATATTTTTTCTCTTATTCGGTGAGTTTAGTCCATTTACATTCCAAGATAAAACTTTACACTCCATACTCATAGTCTTGTTGGTAAGTCTTTTTCATTGTCCCTTATAAATCGCTCCATCTCTCGCTCAGATCTGATGCGCTTTTTGGCCCCTCCAAACTCAAAGGACACCCCTTCTGGTAACTCCCATCTGTACCTGATTTTCATGTCCTTCAAGATCTGAATTAGCACTTTGTATTTTTTCCGATCTGATAGCACTGACCTGGGTAATTCCTTCATTATGATAATCGTCTTGCCATCAATCTCCAATGGATCTTGAAACTGTTTTGTCACAATCTTCTCTTTCATATTTCGTGTCGTAAACTGCACAATCACGTCTCTTGGTAATTTCCTCTGGGTTGCAATTCTCGAGTTCACACGATATGCCACATCTAGGATAGCCACAACTTCCTCCTCCTCCTTCCCCAGGTATTCAGCTAACACCTCAGTCATCTGTTCTTGCGCTGATTTTCCTTCCACTTCTGGCAAGCCACGAAAACGTAACTGCTTCTCCATGTGTTTAGTTTCTGCAACTGACATTCTCCCCCTCATCAGTCTCATCTCTGTTTGTTGCGTGTCTGCTAAGTTCTCCATCGCGTCTTCTACTGTTTTGACTCTCTGCTGCGTTCCTTGTAGTTCACTTTGTATTGTTTCCATACCTTTTTTCACTTCTGACAGCTCCGATTTTACTGTCTGTGTAACCTCTTTAACCTCTTTAATCAGCTCCAATTTCGTGTCCTTAAGTTCTTTAATCACATCTAAAAGTTTTTTATCCAGGTTTTCTATTGCCGATTGCCACTCTTTTTTTGACATCGTGGGGCTTGCTTTGGCTCGCTCCCACGAGTCCGCTCTCTTCCTCAACTCCGTGGCGTAAAATTTAATGTCCTTTTATTTCAAATGTCCCGGTCTTCTTACAAAAATTAAATTTTAAAGAGTCCAAAATGTCGGGCGTCTTTTCTCTATGGTTTCTCTATGATTTTGCAATCCAAGATGGCCTACTTCCTTTTCCGCTGAGGCCGCGACCCTTCCCCTTTCAAAGATGGCGGTTCCCTTCTTCCTGCCCTCCAGCAAGGGCCGCTTCTCTCCAGCAACTCTATTGTTGTTACGCACTTCCTGTCTCCCAACTTCCCACAGTAGGTCTCGTGATGGTGTCTTTTTCTCACAGCTCCATAACCACAAGTATTCAAAACAATAGTCCAATTCCTTTAATAACTTCTTTAAACTGAGTCTCTTTTCAAATACAACTCTTGCCGAGTCTTCCCCTCTTTATCGTTAGCCTGTTGCAGTTTGAAAATCTACTTTTATTCCCCTCTGCTTTAATCAATCTGTCCCGTAACAGAAGATAGTGATCTTTACCTTCTCATTCACTTTTCTTGGGTTGTAATTGCTGTTTCGATTTTAACTTCTCCTCTCCGTTTCTTCCCCCAATCGAAGCTTGGGTATGTAGGTCTTATGCCAGCCGAATTGGCCCCAGAACTGCCGCAGAGATTGTAGCCGACCCGTCGCAGGGTGGGACCTCAAGGATCGGGAGGGGACCCGTTGTGTAGAGCCCCCCCTCGTCCGAGATCTAGCACACCCTAGGGTCTTGAGCGTTCTTTGCCTGCTCTCCGCCTGAGAGCAGTCGGCCGCGGGCTATTTTTCCCCCGCCGGCCACTTAAAACGGCAGTCCGGTCAGCTCCGCAAATGGAGCTGCGTCAGACCTCCATGAAGCCCAAACCGGAAGTCCCATCTTCTGAGGAGGACTCTGAGGCAGTAGGTAAGGTGGCCAGTCGGGGCTGGGGCTGACTCACGACACCATCCCCCCTCCCAAGGCCCCCTCCACCCGAGGGTCCGGGTTTGCTAGGGTAGGTCCGATGGAATTGGCGGATGAAGCGGGGTGCGTGGAGGTTCTCGGCCGGTTCCCATGATCTATCCTCGGGTCCATAGCCCTTCCATTCCACCAGGTACTGCAGACAGCCCCGGTGCCAGCGAGAGTCCACGAGCCGTTCTACCTCGTACTCTTCCTGTCCGTCCACCAGGACCGGGGGAGGCGGTGGTACAGGTTCACGGAGGGGGTGTGGAGGTACTACCAGGGTGAGCAGGGAGCAATGGAACACGGGGTGGATCCGGAGTGTTGGCGGGAGCTCCAATCGGTAGGCAACAGGATTGATCTGGGCGGTAATTCGGTAGGGCCCGATGAACCGGTGGTCCAATTTCTGGGAGGGCCGCTGTGACCGAATGTGCCGAGTGGAAAGCCACACCGAGTCCCCCCCCTTCAAAGGGTCCCCTTCCCGCCGTCGCTGGTCCGCGGTTGCTTTGTAGGCCCGTTTGGCGCGGTCTAACTGTTCCCGCAGAACCAGGTGTAGGGCCTGCAGCTCCTGGACAAAGTCATCCGCTGACGGTACTGATGAGTTTGGCGTTGTTCTGGGAAAGTAACGTGGGTGGCGTCCGTAGGTGGCCAGGAATGGGGTCTGGCATGTGGAGGCGTGCACTGAATTGTTACACGCAAACTCGGCCATGGCTAGGAGGTCTGCCCAATCATCCTGCTGGTAGTTTATATAGCAGCGCAGGTATTGCTCCAACGTGGCATTGATCCGCTCCGTCTGCCCATCGGACTGTGGATGATGGGCCGAGGACAGGTGAACCTGGGTTCCGAGCAGTGTCTGGAGGGCCTTCCAGAAACGCGAAGTAAATTGCACCCCCCGATCTGAGACCAGATGCCGGGGAATCCCATGGTGCCGGAACACGTTTTGGACATACTGGTATGCCAAATCTTTGGCTGTAGGCAGCGATGGGCAAGGTACGAAGTGGGCCAGCTTGGTGAACAGGTCAACAAACACCGCAATGCATGTATGGCCTTTAGAGGGTGGCAGGTCCGTGACAAAATCCATGGAAACGGTTTCCCAGGGCCCCTCGGGTGTGGGCAGCGGTTGTAACAGTCCTGTAGGCTTCCCTGGAAGGTCTTTGGCCCGCCGGCATGTATCGCAGGACTGCACGTAGCGAAACACGTCCACCTGCATACGGGGCCACCAGAAATCCCTGGACAATAGGTGCAAGGTCTTGTATCTCCCAAAGTGACCAGCTGCTAGGGTGTCATGAGCAAGCTGCAGTGCCTCCCCTCGTAGAGCACCTGGGGGAACATAGACTCGGCCTTCATATGTAAGGAGGCCCTGTTGCAGGAGGTAGCCTGGGGGGTCTGGCTGCGCGGGGTCCTGTAGTCCCTGGGTGATGCGTTGTGTCCAGGGGTCCATGCTTTGAGCTTGCTGGATCCGATCCTGCAGGGCATCTGGGGCATTGGTGGCTGCAAAGCACTCAGGAGCCAGAATGGTTGTGGCTGGCGGCTTCTCTCCTGCCTGCCGGCTGAATTCAGGTTTCCGGGACAGGGCATCCGCCAACTTGTTCTGTGAGCCAGGGATGTATTGGATAGTAAATTGAAAGCGGGAGAAGAACAACGCCCATCGGATTTGGCGTTGCGTTAGGTTTCGGGTGGTTTGTAGATGTTCTAGGTTACGGTGGTCTGTATATACCACTACCGGGTGCCGAGCTCCCTCCAAATGGTGCCGCCAGGTCTCAAAGGCAGCCTTGATGGCCAACAGCTCCCTCTCCCAGATAGTGTAATTCCGCTCGGCTGGGGTGAGCTGTCGGGAGTAGAAGGCACATGGTTGGGACACCTCGTGGGAGGAGCGTTTTTGTGCTAAGACTGCCCCCAAAGCGGTGTCAGAGGCGTCAGCCTGCACTATGAACGGGAGGCTCGGATCTGGGTACACAAGGACCGGTCCAGTCGTAAACCGGGTCTTCAGGGTTTGAAAGGCCTGTTGGGCTTCCTGGGTCCATTGGAATGGCAGGCGGGGCCGTGTCAATCGGGTCAAGGGGACGGCTAGTGCAGCAAAGTCAGGGATGAACTGTCGGTAGTAGTTTGCAAACCCTAAGAAGCGCTGAACCTCTTTACGGTTTCGGGGAGCCTGCCAGGAGAGTACTGCCTCGACCTTAGCGGGATCCATCTGTACTCCTTGGTTGGACACTCGGTGTCCCAGGAACTCAACTTCTTCCCGGTCAAATTCGCATTTCTCGAGCTTGGCATACAACCCATGCTGTCTAAGTCTCTCCAACACAGAACGCACATGCTCCCCATGCCTGGCAGGGTTGCGGGAGTAAATCAGAATGTCATCCAGGTACACAATGACATAGTGGTCGAGGAGGTCCCGGAACACGTCGTTGATGAAACGCTGGAAGACCGCTGGCGCGTTACATAGGCCAAAGGGCATTACCAGGTACTCGAACTGGCCGTAACGAGTCCCAAAAGCTGTCTTCCATTCATCCCCTGACCGTATCCGGATGAGGTTATATGCTCCCCGCAGGTCTAGTTTAGTGAACCGAGTTGCTCCTCGGAGCCGCTCTAAGAGGTCAGGGATCAGAGGTAGTGGGTAGCGGTCTCTGACTGTAATCTGGTTAAGGGCCCGGTAATCGTTGCATAACCGCAAGTCCCCTCCCTTCTTTTTGACAAACAGGACTGGTGCAGATGTCGGAGAGGCTGAGGGTCGGATAAACCCCCGCGCTAGGTTTTTTGCCAAAAAGTCCTTGAGGGCCACTTGTTCTGGCTCCGACAACGAGTACAGGCGTCCGCTGGGAAGGGGTTTATCAGGAATCAGGTTGATGGCACAATCGTAGGGTCTGTGCGGAGGTAGTTGATCAGCCCCCTTCTCCTCGAACACGTCCGCGAACTCTGCATAGCGGGGTGGCAGCAGGGATCCCTGGACCTTGGCGTCTGCGCTGGCGAGCAGCTTCGGGAGGGGATCCGGCTTCCTGGTCGGGAACTGGACGACTTGGCGCTTCCAGTTGATGAGCGGGTTGCTGCCCACGAGCCAGGTCAGCCCCAGCACCACCGAGAAGTGCGGCATGCAGACTACATCGAACTGGATGCGGTCCCGGTGGCCTTCCACAACTACCTCCACCAGCTCAGTCTCGTGGGTTACTGGACCGGATTTCAGTAGCCGCCCGTCGATGGCCTCCACTAGGGCAGCAACGGGTTTTTCGTGCAACGGGATGTGGTGCTGATGGGCAAACTGCCGGTCCATGAAACTCCGGGAAGCACCGGAGTCGACCATGGCGCGGGTTTCCACGCGCCGCCCGTCTGGCAACTGGATTTCTAGGTGGAGGAGGAGGTGTCCCCCTCCAACGTCAAGGGCCCCATTGGTATAAACCTCTCGTCCCGGTCCGCGTGGGTCGCCGCGAGCCGGGGCCGGTCTTTTGCGGCACCTTCTGGGTGGTGCTTTTCCGGGCAGGCGTTGGCATAGTGGCCGGCCCCGCCACAGTACAAGCAGAGCCCCTGGGTGCGTCGCCTTGCTTTCTCTGCGGCCGTAAGACGGGGTCGGGCGCCGCCCAGCTGCATGGGCTCCTCCCCTTCTGCTCCCTTTGGAGCAGTGGGGGCGGAGGAGGGGCCTGCAGGCACCGGCCGGGGCACCCTTCCCCGCCAGGCCCCTTCGCTGCGCGCCTGTCTCCGGGCTTCCAGGCGCTGGTCAATGCGCTGGCACAGCACTACAAGGTTTTGAAAGGAACTGGGGCGTTCTGTTCGGGCCAGCTCATCTGCAACCTCATCAGACAAGCCCTCTATGAACTGGTCCTGCAGCGCTGCCTCGTTCCACGCAAGGTCCTGAGCCAGTAACTGGAATTCCGTCGCGTAGGTGGCCACGGACTCCCGTCCCTGGCGGAGCCGTTGGATGCGCCGGTTGGCGCTCTCAGCCTTAACGGGGTTGGCGAAAGTTTGCTGGAGCCGCTCCACAAACCCAGTGTAGTCTTACAGCAGCGGCGATGATTCCAGGAGCAGAGGGGTAGACCATTTGGCCGCCTGGCCTTTCAAGAGACTCAGGATGAAGCCCACCTTGGTCTTATCATCAGGAAAGTCTCGGGGGCGCAGGCTGATGTACAGCTGGCACTGGGCTAGGAAGACAGGAAACTCCTCCACATTGCCCGCGAACTTTTCTGGTGGACTCACCGGGCACTTGGGCGTGGCCGGCGGCGGCACTGCCGCAGCTTGCTGCTGAAGCTGTTGCTGAAGCTGAGCCACAGCATTGCTCAGTTGGGTTACCGTCTGCTGCAGCGTCTGGTTCTGAGCTACAAGTGCAGCAGCTGTGGCTGCATCCATGCTGCCAGTAGCTGCTGAGTGTGTGGTGGAAGCAACGTGTCGCGCACAGGGCTGGGCACAGCAGGCAGGAGGCTCACTGGTACTGCAGGGCTGAACACAGCAGGCAGGAGTTCAGTATTGCAAGACAGCAAACCAGGGTCCAGGAGTCAGGCCAGGTGCCAGGGTCAGGCTATCAGTCAGGGAGTAAGAGAGCGGCAGGCAGAAGAGTAGTCAATAGGCAGGCCAAGGTCAAGTCCAAACAAGCAGTAGAGCAAGGTACACGAACGTCCAGGTAGCAGGGAGTGGCGAGCTGAGTTGCTTCCACGCTTGGTCTTCTCAGCGTCTTCCTTTATTGCTGTTCTAATGAGGGCCAGCTGTTGCCTCTCCCTCGAACAGCTCCGCCCGGCGTTGTGCTAATAGCCGGCTACTCCTCCGCCTTTCCAGAAACGCTGCCTTATCTCTAAGTTTCCTCCTTTCAGCTGGCCCCAGAGGCTCGGATTTCGCTCTAGCCCTGGGGGAGTCTTTGTCTCTTACAGCCTCTGTGGAGGTTTCTGGCTGTTCCTCGTCCCTGACAGTCTCTGCAGAAGCTCCAGGCTGTTCCTGCTGAATTCCCTCTGGAGCAGCAGCAGTAGTTTCTGACTGCTCCTCCTCTCCCATAGCTTCTGCAGGGGCTTCCGACTCCAGAGGAGATTCTGCTGGCCCTTCCTGCTCATCTTCTGAGGAGGACTCTGAGGCAGTAGGTAAGGTGGCCAGTCGGGGCTGGGGCTGACTCACGACAGGATCTATTACTTCATATGGAACCACCCAAGAAGGAATTCCGTCCTGTAGGTAATTTTTATACTTCTTCCAAATTGTGAAGAGGCTTCTTCGAATATAATGATGTAGAAACATAGAGTCTGCTTTTACTTTGTCATACCACAACTACGCATGCCATCCAAATATTTTTTTATGTCCCTCCAAAGCCAGCAATTTGCGATTCTTCAGTGTCATCCATTCTTTTATCCATGCCAAACATATTGCTTCATAATATAGTCTTAGATTGGGCAGTTGCAATCCACCTCTCTCTTTAGCATCCTGTAATACTTTCATTTTCGCACGAGGTTTCTTGCCTGCCCACACAAAGTCCGATATTTTCCTTTGCCATTTTTCAAATTGTTTGGAGTCTCGGATAATTGGAATTGTTTGTAGCAAGAACATCACTCTTGGCAATACATTCATTTTTACTGCTGCAATTCTTCCCAACCATGACAAATTTAACCTATTCCATTTTATCAAATCTCGCTCTATCTGTGTCCACAATTTCTCATAATTATTCTTGAATAGGTCTATATTTTTCGCAGTCAGTTCAATACCCAGATATTTTACCTTATTTGTTACTTCGCAATCCGTTATTTCCATTAGTTCTTGTTGTTTCTGTTTGGACATATTCTTACATAATATCTTTGATTTCCGCTTATTAACAAAAAATCCAGCCAAGTCTCCAAATTCCTTTATTTTCTCCATCACCTTTGGCATATTCTCGATTGGATCATCCACAATTAACATTATATCATCCGCAAACGCTCTGACCTTGTAGGAAAACTCTTTTATTTTTATTCCTCGGATTGCATCATCTTCCCGTATTTGAATCATCAATATTTCCAAAACCAAGATGAACAACAATGGTGACAAAGGGCAACCCTGTCTTGTACCTTTGCTTATTGTCAGTTTTTTAGTCACCTCATCATTCACCACAATTGCTGCACTCTGGTCTCTATATATTTCTTTCACTGCTCGTATGAACTTTTCACCCATTTGCAGCTTTTCCATAGTGGCAAACATAAAGTCCCAGTTCAAGTTGTCAAATGCTTTCTCAGCGTCCACGAAGAAGAAACCAACTTCTCTATCACAACGCTTGTCATAATATTCAATAGCATTTATAACTGTCCTCAAATTGTCTTTAATTTGTCTATTTGGCAAAAATCCAGCTTGCTCCTCTGCAATAAATTCAGACATCCATCCTTTTATTCTTTCCGCCAAAATCTTCGCAAAAAATGTATAGTCATTGTTCAACAACGAAATTGGTCTGTAATTTTTAACATTGGTCAAGTCTTGTCCCTCCTTAGGAATCAATGTTATATTAGCTTCTCTCCAAGTATCGGGGACTTCCTGGTCTTGCATAACTCCATTAATCACTTCTTTCAGGAAAGGCACAAGTTCATTAGCCATTACCTTATAAAATTTAGCTGTTAGTCCATCCGGACCTGGTGCCTTTCCTAATTTTGTTAGCTGAATTGCCTCTTTTATTTCCTCTTCCGTCACTTCCCTATTCAATTTTTCTCTCCAACCTTCAGAAATTGCAGGGAGCTTCATCTTTTCCAAATAGGTCATTATAAAGTCTTTGTTCACTTCCTTTTTTTGATACAGCTTTGCATAAAATTTGAAAAATGCTCTGCTAATGGCTGCTTGTTCCAAATGTGTCTTATTTTCCTCACAAATTTTATTTATGGTTCTCTTCTCTTTTCTTTTCTTTAATTGCCACGCCAAATATTTCCCAGGTTTATTTGCACCCTAAAACGACCTCTGATTCATTCTCTTGAGGTTCCATTCCAATTCTTTATTATTCATTGCCGTCAATTGTTCTTGTAGGATTTTAATATCCTGATATATCTTCTTTTTCCCTGGTCTCTTCTTAAGTTGTATCTCTTTGGCTTTTATTTTCTCCATCATCTCTAACCTCTTCTTCTCTTTTTCTTTTCTAGCTCTTGCATTTAAGTCCATTAGTATGCCTCTGGTCACTGCTTTATAAGTGTCCCATACCTTATTAGTCGAAACTTCCCTGTTCATATTATGTTGTATAAAGAATTTGGTCTCCGCAACAACTCAATGTTGTTTTCTTCTTGCAAAAGATCTTCATTTATTCTCCATCCTTTTCTTTTATTTCTTTTCCCAAATCTCCACATGATTGGGTTGTGGTCTGAGCCTACCATGGGCATTATTTCCACCTCTTTAGTCCATAACGCTAAGTCTTTGGAGGCCCAGATCATGTCAATTCTTGATAAAGTAGAATGTCTTACAGAATAAAATGTATATTGTCTAGATTTGGGATTCTGTCTCCTCCACACGTCTTCTAAAGTCTCTTGTTCCTTTATTGCAAAAAAGGATTTTGGTAGTAATCCTCTTTTCTTTTGTGCAGTTCCAGATTTCTTATCTTCCTCCAAATTAGTAACTCCATTGAAGTCTCCAGCTAAAATTATCTGGTCATAAGATAGTCCATCAAATTGTTTACTCAAGTCCTCAAAAAATTTTCTTTTGCTCCATTAGGTACATATATTCCAATCACCAACAGCTTTTTTAATTTTAATTTCCACTGCTAAATATCTAGCTTCCACATCACTCACTACTAATTTAGGCTGTAATTCTTCTTTTATATACAGCACCACGCCTTTTTTTCTTTTTTTTTGAAGCAGCCACAAATTCACTTCCCAATTTTGCGCACTTTAAATATTTTGTATCTTGCTTTTTAATATGGGTTTCTTGCAAACACACAATGTCACATTTTTGTCTTAATAGCCAGTGGAAAATATTTTTTCTCTTGTTAGGAGAATTAAGTCCATTTACATTCCAAGATATTATTTTACACTCCATACTCATAATCTTGTTGTTGGTAAGTCCTTTACATTGTCCCTAATAAACTTTTCCATCTCCAATTCAGATCTGATGAGCTTTTTAACTCCTCCAAATTCGAAGGACAGCCCTTCTGGTATTTCCCATCTGTATCTTATCTTCATGTCCTTCAAGATCTGGACCAAGTCTTTATACTTTTTCCGATCCAACAGCACCGATCTGGGCAATTCTTTCATAATAATCACCGCCTTGCCGTCAACCTCCAATGGATCCTGAAATTGTTTACTCACAATCATTTCTCTTATATTTCTAGTCGTGAATTGCACAATCATATCTCTCGGTAATTTCCTCTGGGTCGCGAATCTTGAGTTTATTCTGTATACCACATCTAGGAAAGCCGCAATTTCATCTTCCTCTTTCCCCAGGTATCCAGCCAAAACTTCTATAATCTGTTCTTGGGCAGATTTTCCCTCAATTTCCGGCAAAGCACGAAATCTCAGTTGTTTCTCCATATGTTTACTTTCTGCTACAACCATTCTGCCTCTCATCTCCCTCATCTCAGTTCGTTGCGTGTCTGTTAAAGTGTCCATTGCATTTTCTACTACATTAACCCTTTGCTGTGTGGCTTGCAGTTCATTTTGTATTTTTTCCATACCTTTCATCAGTTCCGCCAATTCCTTCTTAAGTGTCTCTTTAAACTCCTTCGCCATCACCTGTATCATATCTTTAACTTCTTTATTTCCTTCTGAAACTTTTTTATCTAGACTTTCAATTGCTGCTTGCCACTCCTTTTTCAACATCGTGGGGCTGGCTTTACCTCGCTCCCACAAGTCCGCTCTTTTCCTTAATTCCGTGGCGTTTAACTTTGTGTCCTTTTACTTTTAAAAGTCCCACATTTAATTTATTTCTTAAAAAACACCTTTACACAGTCCAAAATGTCGGTCGTCTTTTCTCAATGGTTATTTCAACTCTACTTTCAATCCAAGATGGCCTACTTCCTCTTCCGCTGAAGCCACGACCTTTCCCTTCTTCAAAATGCGTTCTTCTGCTTCCTGTCTCATAGAAAGGGCCGCTTCTCTCCAGCTTCTCTATCGTTCTGACGTACTTCCTGTTCCTCTGCCCCACACAGCAGTTCTCGCGATGATGAGGCTTTCCCACAGTCCACTATCTCTTTCTTCCCGCAGGTATGTAAACAATTATCAACTTTCTCTGCTAACTTCGTTATACATAGTCCTTTTAAAAAAAATTTTCTTGCCGGAGTTTCCCCTCGTTACAGTCAACCTGCGGCAGTTTTTAAAATCACTTTAATACTTTGCTTCTTAAAATACTCAGTCCCGTTTCAAGAGATAGTAATCTTTACCTTCTTAGTCGTTTTCTCGGGTTGTAATCACTGTTTCAATATTCAATTCACTTCAAATCTCCTTGTCTCTGTATGAAGCTTGGGTATGAGGGTCTTATGCCAACTGAATTGGCTCCAAGACTGCTGCAGAGATCTTGGCAAAACCTCTCTTCGGGTGGGACCTCAAGGGACAAGAGGGAGTCCGTTGCGTAGGACCCCCTCCTCGCCCGAGATCAATGCGCCCTCAGGTTCTTGAGCTTTCTACGCCTGTTCTCCGCCTGAGAACAGTTGGCTACGGGCAAATCCTCGCCCCTCTAGCCTCCAAAACAGCAGCCTGGACAGCTCAGCTCTTAGAGCTGCGTTAGACCTTCATGGATTCCAAGCCGGAAGTCACGTTCCCTTCTACTATCTCCTTGTCACCTCTACTCCCAGCTGCATATGCTGCCTAGCACCGCTGGAAGAAGTCATGTGGATAGTACGCAAGGTGTCAGCATTCCTGGTAGCCTTGGCAGTGGCTCTCACAGTTGTGCCCACCACCCAGCACCATTAGGAAAAGGCGTTTAGGCAGGTGTGACTGCAGGTGGTGGAAGACCTTACAAGTGAGCAAATGAAAAGTGCATAGGCAGGTGGGGGCATGTGGGTGGGAGGACAAGAAGAGGAGCCTATCAGTGAGCCTATTAGTGCCCAGAGCCTGCCAAAACCTGCAACCAGCCCTGTTGGTTTCCCTGATTGATGTGGACAGGGTGCTTGGCATTATGAAGGCCAGCTCCTGCAAACAGTATCCCTAGCCTTCGTTGCTTGATGGGAAGATTTTGCTTCTAGCAAAAGTATGAATATATCTTTGGTTGAGGGTGTCTTTCTGAGGCCTCTAAAGGGTCAGTGATTAAACCTCTTCCCCTAAAAAAGCACTTTGGTCAGAGATAATATGGCCAAAGTGACCAAACAGGAGGTAGTAGAGCAACTTCAGGTTTACCTGAATGAAATATCTATCCTTGACTAGTTTCAGTCTCACTTCAGACCTGGGTTTGGGACTGAAACCATGCTAGTAGCTCTGGTGGATGATCTCTGTATACAGATAAATATGGTTCTCTACTAATCTTTTTAGATCTTTTTGAGACTTTTGACCCAGAATAGCATGATGTTTTGGTTAAGAGGTTAGAAACTATGGCAGGTATAGAGGTGATGCTCTGATAGTTTGAATTTTTTTTGTCCAGTAGGATGCAGTTTCCATTGGAGAGGTGAGGTCAGCAGTAGAGTATGGAATTTACGCTCCAGAGCCCTTCAGTGATCTATTCACTTGCCTGTGCTTTGTCATAGTTTGGGGGTTGGCTGTTGACCGTGTGCTGATGATACCCAGTTCTGTATTTCTTTAGCTAAGCCTCCAAAAGCTGTTGTTGATGTCTTAAATGAGTGTCTTGATGCCATAGTGAAGGGACTGTGGGTGAACAAGCTGAAATTAATCCAGATAAGGTGATGTCAGTTGGGAAGGCTGGTGTTCGAGATGGGATTGATCTATCGATCCTAGATGTAATGAGCTCGTCTTTGACCATGTAAAGAACTTGGGGTTGCTTTTGGACCCAGGCTTGCTAATGGAGAAGCAGGCTAGTACAGCTGCTTAGCGCACGTTCTTTCAATTATATCTTTCTCATAAAAGATCTCATTATCTGAACTCTTCTGAAATTGCCTAACTGATCCACGATGCTGTAATCTCTAGGCTGGACTGTTGTAATGCCCTCTGCATTGGGCTACCATTACAGACAACTTGGAAGCTTCAACTATTGCAAAATATGACTGCTTTTTTTTTTAAACTGAGGCAGTCCCATTTGAACATATGCATTTATTTAGTAGCCAAGGGCTGGCCTCTGAACAAATAAAACAGTCAGTATAATGGGGCCAGCCATTGCTATCAGGACAAAATTAACAGCTAACCATACATGCACTTTCTCTTTAGTGGCCCCCACCATATGGAACAGCCTACCTGAAGAGGTCAGTAAAGCTCTCTCTCTCCTGGCTTTCTGCAAATCAAATTATTCTGGAGGCTTACACAGGTAAGATTTTATTGGGCTGGATCCAACCAGTTTTTCTGCAGATGAAATAGGAAATAGACATTCCATTTGACCATCAAAAAAGGCTATAGTGGTGGACTCTTAGGACTTGTACAGACCATGTAGGAGAAGGACTATAGTAAAGAGGAATAGGGAGAGTGAGTGAAAATAGTGGCTGGATGTAAGCCATTGTGCTTCTGCTATTTGGCATGATTTCTACTAAATCTTCAGAGAAAGGTGAGTATAATTACTATTTTAATTACTAATTTTTTAAAAAAATCAGGCCTCAGGTGTAATATTTGCTGCCTGAACTGCACATAGTGTAAGCAGTCAAGACCTCCTCCTTAATATTAGAAGGCTTATGGTTATGGTTATGCCATGGACCCCTTCTCTGAATGTGCTTCCAGCACTAAAATCCCTGCTCAGGTAGGCAGAAAACATGGAAGCTGCTGCCCAAGCAAGCCAGATCTGGCACGGGAGATGGAACGTGCAGACATGGGGAGAAACTTTTGTTCCACCCGGGAAGACTTAATCAAACCTTCCTAGTTCTTTGTTACACCCTGGAGAGGGTTTACCAGCTCATTGCCCCACTTTGGGAACAGTTTGCCAGTTATCTCACTCCGGAGACAACTTCACAATCCTTTGCCCCTCGCCAGGACCAGCCACTCAAGCCTTTGTTTCTGCACAGAAGATGCAGTCTTACCGCAAGGTAGGATCCATGGTATAAGATAGGCTGCCCCTTAGCCCCAAACTGTGTGCATGCTTGGATCCAGCATTCCACGCTCGAACTCCATTCGAGCCCTTCCACCTTGAAGCACTGGCCACTCAATGCTCCTCCTTTTTCTCAGACCTCTGAATGGTAACTATCCCCCCCAACTTCTACTGTCTTTCCTAGTTAGCCTTGAATGCTTGACTGTGTTGTGTGCTACTGATTTTTGTTGTTTTTCATTAATAGATTTTTATTGGATGGGTCAATATATATTCAATTTCAAATACAAATACATTCCATTTCAATTCCCCTGTGTATATTTCCCCACCCCCTCCCCTCCCCCCTTTTCAATAATGACTTCCAACAGCATTCCAACCCCCTCGTTATTAATAATACCTTATTTCTATACTAAAGTTGTTCTTTTCTTATTATTAGTAAAGATCTTAATTATATCTTATCTTACTTAATTTCTTTAAAACCCCTCGAAAGACCATAATTGTCCCTTAACATCCCATTTCTTTTCCATGTATTTTTTCAACTTTTTCCAATCTTCCAAAAATGCTTCTGGATCTTGCTCCTTCAAATTTCTTGTTAGTTTGTCCATTTCAGCCATGTACAACAATTTCCTTGTCCATTCTTCTCTGCAGTGCCTCAGGAGTCATTTAATTGGCATAAGATTGTCAGAAACCAAGCTCCAGTAACAGCTGTAACCAACTATAAGCGAAGGAAACAGCACAGACAACCCGCAGAATCGTCGAAAGGTAAAGATCATCATCGGACTTTGTAAATCAGAATAGCAATGAAAAGACCAGGATAAAAAATTTAAAAGGACAGAATTTAATAGAGTAAACGTCAAGGATCAATTATTGAGTAAAATTTTGGACGCTGGCGAAGTTTTAAGGACTAAAAAAAGTTAAAAGAAATATTGTTTATACATACTTGTGGTTAGAAGAGAGATAGTCCATGTGAGAAAGGAGGTGTGGACTAGTGGAAGCATCGCGAGACAGGAAGTAAACAGTGGAGCAGATAACATGCTGCCTAGAGAAGACAGCAGAGGGCAGGAAGCAGGAAGACCGACTAGAAGAAGCAAGACCTGGAAGCAAAACAAGGGAAGTACTGGAAAGGCTACAAAGACTACAGGAACAGGAAGCACGCCATTTTAAGTGAGGTATGAAGCGAAGCCAGTAACTATAGAGTAGCGGTTAAGAAACCATAGAGAAAAAACGCCCGACATTTTGGAATCAAAAGGAACTATTTTTAATTGTTAAATAAAAGTTATTTAAATACTTTGAAATAAGAGAGGAACTAAAAGAATTCAAAACAGATTTAAGGAAAAGAGCGGATACATGGGGAGGCGTGAAGCCGAGTCTTACGATGGCAGCAAAAAAAGCAGACAGTGAATGGCAAGCCTCAGTAGATGCAGCAATTGAAGGATTAGAAAAAAGAGTTGCAGAGAATCACAAAGAATTGCTGCAAAAATGCAGGAAATGCTTTCAAAAGATTTAAAAGATATGAGAGATGCTATTAAGGCGGAAGTAGCGGGACTGGCAAAAATAGAGATGGAATAAAAGAGGAATTGCAAGCAACCAACAAAAAAGTTGAAGAGGTAGAGCAAAAGACTAAGGATTTAGCAACAAATATAAAGCAGGAAAATCAAGGGATGCAAGAGAGAATGGCGTTGATGGAATGCAAGGTGACGGAAAGGCAACTAAGATTTCACGGCGTGCAGGAATCGGATACGCAAACTGCACAACAAATGACAGAAATTCTGGCAGAACTTCTAAATAAAGAGACAGAGGAAATATCAGCAAATATGGATCTGGCATACAGAATCAACTCAGCTTATGCACAACAAAAGAAGATACCAAGAGATATTATTGTCCAATTAGTGACAAAAAGAATGAAAGAGGAAATTATCAAAAGGCATTTTGAAGATCCCTTGATAGTGGAGGGAAACAGAATCCAGATTATGAAAGAAATGCCAAAAAGGATTCTCCTAGAAAGGAAAAAATATAGAGAGTTGACCCAGAAATTAAGAGAAAAGGACATCAGATACAGATGGGAAATACCAGAAGGACTAAGCTTTTATTATAAAGCTTTAAGAGTCATCATCAAAACAAGAGTGCAGATGGAAAAGTTTTTTGAGGAAAATGCAGAGGACTTTCCCAGACCATTAAGAATTTAACATAATGGAATACAAATTATTATCGTGGAATGTAAATGGACTAAACTCACCCCAAAAGAGAAAAACAATTTTTAATTGGCTAAAAAAACAAAACTGCAATATAATTTGTCTACAAGAGACACATGTTAAGGATCAAGATACTAAATATCTAAAAAAAACAAGTAGGAAAAGAATATATAACATCGTCCAATCAAAAGAAAAAAGGAGTAGTGATTTATATTAAAGAGACTATAGACTCTAAATTAATTTTTCAAGATCAGAATGGAAGATATGTGGCGGTGGAAATTAGTGTAAATGCCAAAAAAAATTGATAATAGGTCTCTATGCACCTAACATTGCAAAAGACCAGTTTTATAGAGAAATAATGGACAAATTGGATCAGGACTCATATGACCAGATGATAATGGCTGGAGACTTCAATGGTGTTGTGGATTTACAAATAGACAGGAAA
Source organism: Eublepharis macularius (assembly GCF_028583425.1). Taxonomy (NCBI): domain Eukaryota; kingdom Metazoa; phylum Chordata; class Lepidosauria; order Squamata; family Eublepharidae; genus Eublepharis; species Eublepharis macularius. The sequence continues at coordinate 94,126,556 of NC_072793.1, read as the reverse complement.
ATAAAGGGAGGTAACAAAAAATCTGGAAAGTTACCAAAAATATTTTTTGAATTAGTCCAGCAAGAACTTGAGGATGTATGGAGAAAAGAAAATTCCAAAGGCAAGGACTTCACATACTACTCCGCGAGGCATTCATCATTTTCAAGAATAGACATGATTTGGACATCAAAACAACTAGCTTTAAGTACAAAAAAAGTGGAAATTTTGCCAAGGGTGAGTTCAGACCATAATCCAATATTATGGAAAGCAATAATGGGTCGGAGAAAAGTAAGATGGAGAATAAATGATCTATTACAAAATCAGGACAACTTGAACTATTTGAGAGAGGAGACAAAACATTTTTTTGAATAAATAATACTAATGAAGTTTCAATCCAAATGGTATGGAACACATACAAGGCAGTTATAAGAGGAAATTTAATTTTATTAAACAACAAGGACAAGAAAAGAAAACAAGAGAAATGGCATGAAATACAGGAGAAATTGCATAAAAAAGAACAGGAACTAAAGAAAAAACCTGGGGGAAAATCAATAAGACAAGAAATTAAAATACTGCAGGAGCAAATAAGAGCCATTAGCAACAAGGAATTAGAATGGAATTTAAAGGTATTAAAACATAAGTCATTTGAAGGAGCAAATAAACCAGGGAAGTACCTAACCTGGTAACTGAAGAAGAAAAAAGAGAAGAAAATCATTAGTAGGATAATGGAGGAAGGAAAGGAATTGAAAGATCATCAAACAATTAAGCATGCCTTCTACAAATATTATGCGAAATTATTCCAGAGGAAGGCAGTAAATCTGGAAGAAATAGACCAATATTTGCAAAAAACAGATCTACCAAAGATAACAGAAGAAATGAAGCAGAGACTGAATGCTCCAGTAACAGAGGAAGAAATCGTACAAGCAATAGAAGCAGCAAAGACTGGAAAAGCACTAGGACCGGATGGGATCACTGCTAAATTCTACAACGTAATGAAGGAAGACCTTGTACCGATATTAAAAAATATAATGAATGACACACTTCAAGGAAAAGGACTTCCAGATACATGGAATGAAGCGAGTATTGCTTTGATCCCGAAAGAATTACAAGACTTGACAGATGTGAAAAATTACAGACCAATTTCGCTTATAAACAATAACTATAAAATAATGGCAAGAATATTAGCAGACAGGCTTAAAATATGGTTAATGGACTTTATAGGAGAAGACCAGGCTGGATTCCTACCAAACAGACAACTAAAGGACAACTTGAGAGTGGTTATAAATGCCATTGAATATTTTGATAAGCGACCAGACAAAGAAGTTGGCTTTTTCTTTGCAGATGCAGAGAAGGCCTTTGACAATTTGAACTGGGACTTTATGTTCGCATCAATGGAAAAGATGGACCTAGGCAGAGAATTTATAGAAGCAGTAAAAACAATATACAAGGAACAAAGAGCGACAATCTGTGTCCATGATGACCTGACAGAGAAGTTTGAAATAAGAAAAGGTACAAGACAAGGATGTCCACTATCACCGTTGTTATTTGTGATGGTCTTAGAAATATTACTAAGGCAGATCAGAGAAGCTGATGACATAAGAGGAATAAAAATAAAGGGATCTTCTTATAAACTAAGAGCGTTTGCAGACGATGTGATGTTTATAGTAGAAGATCCACTACAAAGTCTGCCAAGATTACTGGAAAAAATTAAGGGATTTGGAGATTTGGCAGGCTTCTATATAAATAAAAAGAAGTCAAAAATAATAACTAAGAACATGACCAAGAAGAAACAACAGGAACTAAGTGAAATAATAAACTGTGAAGTGGTACACAAGACTAAATATTTGGGAATAGAACTGATAGCTAAAAATATTGATTTATTTAAGAATAACTATGAAAAACTCTGGACACAAATTTAAAGAGATATGATAAAATGGAATAAACTAAACTTGTCGTGGTTAGGTCGGATTGCCACAGTTAAAATGAACGTGTTGCCTAGAATGATGTTCCTAATGCAAACAATACCAATTGTAAAAAATAAAAAACAATTTGAAAAATGGCAGAAGAAGATATCGGAATTTGTGTGGGCAGGAAAGAAACCAAGAGTAAAGATGAAAGTTCTTTATGATGCTAAGGAAAGAAGTGGAATGCAGTTACCTGATCTTCGACTTTACCATGAAGCAATATGTTTAGTCTGGCTTAAAGAATGGGTGTCTTTAACCAATCATAAACTACTAACTTTGGAAGGTTATAATAAACTATTTGGATGGCATGCATATATGTGGTACGATAAGTATAAAATGGACGCAATGTTTCAGCACCACTATTTGAGAAGAAATTTATTGTTGACTTGGCTAAAGTACAAAAAAATTATAGACCAGAAGAAACCACTTTGGATTATACCAGCTGAGGTGATCAACCCAAACTTAGAATATAAAGGAAAAGAATGGCTAACTCTCAAAGACTTAACAGAAGTAGCAGATAATGAGTTGAACCTTAAACCAAATGAGTTGCCATTCAAATATGGTTGGTTACAATATAGACAAATTAAAGACTTATTTGATTCTGATTTTTGTTGGTTTTCAATAAAGATTCCCTTTTGTTTGAAATATCTGTCTGAAAGGAGTTCTCTAGTTGGGACAATCCCCATATATAGAGACTAAAAAATCCCTAAGTTACCCCTCCTCTCGCTAATTCTCCTTGCTGCTAATTCCCCCCAACTTGCAAAGGAGACCTCTTTGGGTAACAATAGGATGCTGCATTATAGAGTCAGAGCAACTTCTCCAGTGTTCAGTTCTTGTGACTCCTCTTGAGTTTGTTCTTCTGAAAATAATTCCAAGTGGATAGTTGTTACTGCAAAAAATAGCCTTGTGGCACCATAAAGACTTAAAGTTCCATATTCTAGCACACAGTTTCATGGAATTTCATCTGTTGCATTCGACAAAGTAGGCTGTAATCCATGAAAGCTTATGTTAGAATAAGTGTATTTAAGGTGCCACAACCTTCCAATCCATTTCTTCTGCAAAGTTCCCCTAGAATGAAACCAAAAGAGGAAAATGTAATCAAAAGGAATTGTATCTGCCAACTGAGGACATAAAGTGGTCTGTAGTTTGCAAAGCTATGTGCCACAATAAATGCTAGTCTTCAAGGTTCCATAACATTCCATTTTATTTTAGCTTAATTGGGACTTTAGTTTCCTTCCGCACTCCCTCATTGCATCCAATATTTTGCCCACTTCCTCAGCCAAGCTCCTGTTTTTGTTCTTAAATCTTTGTGGTAAGGCTCACAGGATTTTAATAGTAAAATAAGGCTAATCCTAAACAAACAGTAGCAGCATTGTGGATAACAAAGTGTGAGCTGTATTCTATTCTTTGCTCGCTCTCACTCTCTCTGCTGCCCTATAGGAGTACCTCTGGGCCTCTCATCCGTGCTCAACTTGTGAATTTAAAAATAAAGCAAACACTGTAAAAATGCCATGTCTCTAGTGTTTTATCTTCCAATGGGAACCAATCCAGGAAAAGTCCCTGGAGCTTCTCGCCACTCGGAAGCATAGCATGGCATTATTCTGTGACCTAAAGATCCTTGAACAGAGGCTACTTTTCTGACAGGAATGTATTTATTATTTATTGATTTGATTTGATTTGATTTGATTTATACTCCATCCTCCCCACAAATGGGCGCAGGGCGGCTAACAACATTAATAAAACACAGTGAATTAATCACAAAACCATAAAATCAATAATAATCTTTAAAAAGTCATTAAAATAGTCTAGGCGCAGGCTATTTAAATAAATATTTGGAAGTCCGTATATGGGCATAGTAGATGACAGAGGGCAGCTCCAGAAAAAGTGGTGGTCTTAGATGGAAGAAGGGGGACACCCGCTGGCAGTCAGCCAAAGGCCTGGCGGAACATCTCTGTTTTACAGGCCCTGTGGAACTGTAACAGGTTCCACAGGGCCCGGCTCTCCAGCGGGAGAGCGTTCCACCAGGCCAGGGCCAGGGCAGAAAAAGCCCTGGCCCTGGTTGAGGCCAGACGGATGTCCTTTGGGCCGGGGATCACCAGGAGTTGCTTGTCTGCAGAACACAATGCCCTGCAGGGGACGTAATGGAAGAGGTGGTCCCACAGGTATGCAGGTCCCAGTCCATGAAGGGCTTTAAACACCAAGGTTAACACCTTGAACCGGATCCGGAACTCTACTGGGAACCAGTGCAGCTGGCACAGCACAGGATGAATGTGCGCTCAAATTGGCATTCCAGTAAGGACGCGTGCCGCTGCATTCTGGACCAGCTGGAACTGGAACTGTGCCGCTGCGTTCTGGACCAGCTGTAACTGCAGAAGTACCTGGGCTGAGGCAAGAGCACATGGTGGAGAGCTGCTGCTAGAAGGTAAGGTTTTTTTTGTCTTTCTGCCTTTTGCCTTTCCTAGCTACTGTGTGAGAAGCTGAGGGTGAGTGAATTCTGCGTAGCGTAGAGAGTGGTTCTGGTTAAGTTCTGTGTGGGCCTGTTGGGGGCTGAGTGAATTGCTGTTGTTTGCTGCTGGTTGCTGTTGCTTTTGGTTACAAGCCCCGCCCCCTACTGTCCTGGGGCCCCGCTGAGCTAGGCAAGAAGTGACCTTTTGAAAGGCTCTTGGCCTGTGGCTCTTAGCCTGGGGATCTGCCTGGGGGACCCGAAACTCTGCTGAGAGTACTCTGGGTATATATTTGGAAGGCAATCATGTCTACTGAAGCCCCCTTCGCAGTCACCTGCATGGAGTGTGCCATGTTTGTTTTCCTCCCAGAAGAGAAGACAGAGTTCACTTGCCAGAAGTGCAAGCTGGTCAGACTTTTGGAAGAAAAAGTTCAGAGCCTGGAGGAGAGGATCACCACCCTTCAGGAGATCAAGGAAGGGGAGGATTTTATTGACAAGAGCCTGGGGGCTCTGCACAGCCAAGAAGAGAAAAGTCAAGGAGAAGAAGAAAGAGTCGATCTCTCTTCTGAGCCTCCTCTCAGATCTACGGTACAAACCCGAAGACTTCAACGAAGAAGACGCTCTGGTCCACTTGAGCTCAAGAATCGTTTTGAAGTGATAGAGTTGGTGACGGAGATGAGAGTGGAAGGAGAACCGCAAAGACCTGGAAGAGGGTGTGCAGAGGACATGGGGCCACATGGAAGTGGGAAAAAACGGAAGGTGGTAGTCGTCAGGGACTCTCTGCTCAGGGGTATGGAACACCATGTCTCTGGGCCAGATCCCCTATTCCAAGAGATGTGTTGCTTGCCGGGGCCAGAACTCAGGATATTACCGACCGACTGCCGAAACTCATCAAGCCTGCTGATAAGTACCCATTTGTGCTGATTCATGTGGGAACGAATGACACAGCTGTGAATACTGTAGCAAGAATTAAAGAGGATTATGAAGCTCTTGGAAGGCAGTTGAAGACATTGGGGGCTCAGGTGGTATTTTTTTCTATCCTTCCAATCATAGGAAGAGGAATGCACAGGGAGCGGACCATACTTGAGGTGAATCATTGGCTGAGATGGTGGTGCCGGCAGGAGCGCTTTGGGTTCTGGGACCATGGGATAGGTTTTCTTAGAGAAGGTCTTCTAGCACATGATGGGCTTCACTTCTCAAGGGCAGGGAAGAAAACGTTTGGAACGAACCTGAAGAACTTCATCAGGAGAGCTTTAAACTGATGCCGCAAGGGGAAGGGGACGATCGACATGGCGATTTCAATGATGAAGTGAAAACAATGGGGGCCCACCTGGATAGGACAGGTCAAACAAAGGTACAAGGCTACAAGTGTCTATATACCAATGCCCAAAGTATGGGTAATAAGAAAGAAGAGCTTGAGCTTCTATTGCAAACAGAGGGCTACGATATAGTAGGAATTACTGAGACTTGGTGGGATGATTCCCATGACTGGAATGTGCTAGAGGATGGGTATGAGTTGTTCAAGAAAAACCAGAAGGGTAGAAGAGGAGGTGGAGTGGTGTTGTATTCTTGATTGTCAAGAAGTTATGGAGAATGGGGTGTCCGGGGTTTGGGTCCCAGCCCCCAGACTTGCCAGGAGGGAGTAGTGGGAGGCAACCGGGAGGCAGTGGCCCTACCACCCCAGCCAGCAACCAGGTCCAGAACCTGCCCACTCCAGGGGGAAGAGGCGAAAGGCCCAAGCCTTAGAGGGCTGGGGGGAGCAGGGGGAGACCAGCCAGTCCCACCCTCCAGGGGGAAGAGTGGGGGCTAAGCAGGACAGAGGCAAAGGGCCAAGGCAGGGGGAACAGGGACCCAGCAACGGCCCAAACAGAGCCCTTACCTGCCAAGGACGAGAAGCAGCCACTACAGCCCAGAGCCACACCCTGGCTAGAGGACAGCAGCCTGGCTCAGGAGGTGCTAGGAGCCAAGCCCCTCCAGGTGGAGCTGCCACAGGCATTGTGGGGGAAGAGATGGGTAGTCCCGCCCGGCATCAATGAGCCGGTAGCCCAGAAGCTGGCCAGGGCAGCTTCTTGCAAGCAAGGCCAGGCATGCTCAGCAGCCCAGAAGCCGGCTGGGGCAGCTCCTTGTGAGCAAGGCCAAGGAGACCTCAGCTGGGGATGGCTCGCATTCAACCCCACCCTGCCAGCAAGGCAAGGAAGCCAAGAAGGGATTAGTGGTAGGAGGGAAACACCTGAGGGAAGGCACAGCTGGGCCAAGTCAGGAGAGGGAACAAGCCTAGAAGGAGGGCGGGGTGAGGAAAGGAAACCCTATATAAGGTGGCTAGGAAGAGCTCTGAGGTGGTGGGTGTGAGTAAGGAGTGATGGTGTGGAGTGAGAGCAGAGCAGTGCGAGAGTGGAGGCTTGGAGGAGAGTTCTGGGAGAAGGAGATGATGGAGGACGCAGAGGGTAAGCAGGCCAGGTTGAGCAGGCCAGCGAGTGGACTGAGAGGGAGTCTGGGTGATGTATACCGCCCTTCCTTCCACAGAGCAGGGTCCTGCAGTATCCCTGGTGCCCCTCTGACGTCAGGGCCGGCCCAGCTGGGGCCCCGCCCAGCAGCGGCAGCGACAAGCCCTGACATGGGGTGGACAGCCCAGTGGAAAGCATATGGGTAGAAATAAGGGGAGGAAGGACAAAGGGTATTATTGTTGGAGTCTGCTACAGACCACCTGACCAGCGAGAAGAAATGGATGCTGCCCTCTTTGAACAGATTGGTAGAGTATCCAGACATCAGAACCTTCTAATTATGGGTGACTTCAACTTCCCCAATGTGTGCTGGGAGACAGGCTCAGCAAAGCGTCATGAATCACGCAATTTCCTGACCTGCCTGGCCGATAACTTCCTTTTTCAAAAGGTGGAGGAAGCTACAAGGGGCTCAGCCATACTAGACTTGATATTAACCAACAGGGAAGAATTGGTAGATGAGATGAAGGTGGTGGGGACCTTAGGGGGAAGTGACTATGTCCTCCTTGAATTCCAGTTGCTGTGGGAGGCCAAGGAAGTTTGTAGCCAGACTCAAAGGTTAGATTTTCGTAGGGCCAACTTCGATGAACTCAAGAGGCTTGATGAGAGTCATTCCGTGGGGGAGTGTGCTGGAAGGGAAAGGAGTGAGTGAAGGGTGGGCACTTCTCAAACACAAGCTTTTGCAAGCTCAAGCCCTCGCTATCCCAGCAAGACAGAAACGTGGTAAGGGCTCCAAGAAACTGATGTGGATGTACAGAGAGCTCCAGAATAAGCTAAGGGAGAAAAAGGAAATGTTCAGGAAATGGAGAGAAGGACAGACCTCTAAAGAGGAGTATATGAGGGTTACTAGGTACTGCAGATCAGCCATCAGAGAGGCCAAAGCTCAGTACGAGCTGGGTCTGGCCAGGAGGGCTCGCTACAATAAGAAAAACTTCTACAGATATGTGAGAAGCAAACACAAGGTAAAAGAGGCAATTGGACCACTGTTGGGAGTAGATGGAGAAACTCTGATGCAGGACAGAGAAAAAGCAGACAGGCTTAATGACTCAGGCATATCTAGAGATAGTAGAAAATGTGGCAGGACACCTGAGGGGCTAATTGACATTGACAGAGAGGTTGTGGAGAGGCATCTGGCTGCACTGGATGAATACAAATCCCCTGGGCCGGACGGGGTGCACCCAAGAGTGCTGAAAGAACTTTCTAGAGAAATTGCAGAACCCCTGTCCATCATCTTCAAGGCCTCCTGGAGGACTGGGGATGTGCCACAAGATTGGAGAAGAGCGAATGTTATCCCAATCCTTAAGAAAGGGAAGAAGGATGACCCGGGAAACTACAGGCCAGTCAGTCTGACGTCTGTTGCTGGGAAGATATTAGAACAGATTTTAAAGGGATCAATCTGTAAGCATCTGAAAGACCGCTCAATGATCCAGGGAAGTCAGCATGGTTTTGTTCCTAACAGATCTTGCCAGACCAACCTGGTTTCCTTCTTTGATCAAGTGACCAGCTTACTGGATCGGGGGAACTCTGTTGACGTGATTTATCTGGATTTCAGTAAAGCTTTTGATAAGGTCCCCCATGACATTCTGATGGGCAAACTGGAAGACTGTGGACTGGACTATAGGACAATTTGGTGGATAGGAAACTGGTTAGAGGACCGCACCCAAGAGTGGTGGTCAACGGCGTTTCATCAGATTGGAGGGACGTGTCCAGTGGGGTGCCGCAGGGCTTGGTTTTGGGCCTGGTACTTTTCAATATTTTTATCAGTGATCTGGATGAAGGCGTAGAAGGGCTGCTCATTAAATTTGCTGATGATACCAAGTTGGAAGGAGTAGCAAACACCCAAGAAGATAGAATTCAACAAAGACAAGTGCACAGTATTACATCTGGGCCACAAAAATGGGAAGCACAAATACTGGATGGGGGATACACTTCTGGGCAGTAGTATATGTGGAAGGGATCTTGGGGTAAGAGTGGACTGTAAACTAAATATGAGCAGTCAGTGTGATGCGGTGGCAAAAAAGGCTAATTCAATCTTGGGTTGTATCAAAGGGGCCATAGTGTCGAAATCACAGGTCATAGCCCCTCTCTATACTGCCTTGGTCAGGCCGCACCTGGAGTACTGTGTGTAGTTCTGGAGGCCTCACTTCAAAAAGGATGTGGACAAAATCGAGAGGGTGCAGAGGAGAGTGACAAGGATGATGAGGGGTCTGGAGAATGAGCCCTACGAGGAAAGGCTGAGGGCCTTGGGAATGTTTTGTTTGGAGAAGAGGAGATTGAGGGGGGACATGATTACTCTCTTTAAATATTTGAAAGGCTGTCATTTGGAGGAGGGGAAGGAGCTGTTCCAGTTGGCAGCAGAGGGTAGGATCCGAAGCAATGGGCTTAAATTACATGCATTAAATTACATTAGGAAAAACTTTTTCACGGTCAGAGTAGTTCAGAAGTGGAATCAGCTGCCTAGGGAGGTGGTGAGCTCCCCCTCACTGGCAGTTTTCAAGAAGAGACTGAATGAATATTTGTCAGAGATGCTTTAGGCTGATCCTGCACTGGGCAGGGGGTTGGACTAGATGGTCTGTATGGCCCCTTCCAACTCTATGATTCTATGAACTTCCGGGTCAGGCCCAAGGGCAGCCCAGCGTAGAGTGAATTGCAGTAGTCTAACCTGGAGGTGACCATTGTATGGATTACTGTGGCCAGATCCTGGGGTGAAAGATAGGGCGCCAGTTGCCTGGCCTGTCGAAGATGAAAAAAGGCAGACCTGGTAACGGTCGTGACCTGGGCCTCCATTGAAAGTGTGGCATCCAAGGTCACACCCAGGCTCCTCACTGTCGGCGAAGGTTTCAGTTGTACCCCGTCAAGGATTGGGTGCTGGGTCCCCAGCTCGATTGCCCCACAACCCAGACACAGAACCTCCATCTTCAGGGGATTCAGTTTCAGGCAACTCTGATGTAACCATACCGTCACAGCCTGAAGACCCTTGGCTAAGGAATCCAGAGCGAGATCAGACTGGCCATCCATCAGCAGATAGAGCTGGGTGTCATCCGCATATTGGTGACAACCCAGCCCCAAACTGCGAGCTAACTGGGCAAGGGGGTGCATATAGATGTTAAAGAGCATCGGGGAAAGAATCACCCCCTGAGGGATGCCGCGTATGAAAGAATGGTGAGCAGACATCTGTTCCCCAAGTGCCACCCTCTGTCTCCGATTGCAAAGGAAGGAGTTCAGCCATTGCAGGGCTGTCCCACAAATCCCCACATCGGCAAGGCAGTGGGTCAGAAGATTATGATCGACTGTGTCAAATGCTGCTGTAAGATCTAAAAGTATCAGCAGTGCCGACCCGCTCCGATCCAGGTGTCACCACAGATCATTTGTGAGCTGTCTCCGTACCATGGCCAGGCCTGAAGCCAGATTAGAATGGATCCAGGATCCATTGTAGTGGCTGAGTGTGTGTATGAAGCCTTCTGAAGTGATGGGCTAGTTGTATTTGATCAACTAAGATACTTGAACAAGTCAGGGGCTTCTATTCCATGCAATGTATCTTTCATGTAAAGCATTAAATTAATACATGACATGGTTTCATGGGAATGCTGTGAGCTAGTTTTCACAGGAACAGGGTTGCCTTTAAGGTATTATCTATGAGGGCAATTTCACATTACAACTTTAAAATGTACACATCATACCTCTGTTTTGTATCTTCTAAAACCAAAACAGTTGAAGCGCCTGTTCATGTTTTTTAATTTCATGTATCCCATGGAAACATACATACCCAAAAGGTTTTTTACCCTCTAAATTGTTACAGTTTTGCTGAGTATATATTATGTGTGCCCATTAAATTCGTAATATATGGAGCAGCCCTCACAGAGGAAGGCAAAGTAGAGTGAAGCTCAAGCTTTGCCTTCCTCACAGAGTGAAACATTTTGTAAAACTGCACAGCCCCTAAAATTGCTGTCTGTAGTTCTCATCAGTTTTGGTCCTCTTATTTTCTGTGGTCAGCATTGCAACAAGACAACAAACGCCCTCCCCTCCCCTCCACCAAGGCATAGTCATTGGGTGTGCCATCAAGGATGGGATGGAAAGGAAGGTTGATCACCTGTGTCTGACATTCCTGTCCGTTCCTGCTCTTCATGTGATTCAAATAGCATGGCTTTATCTGGCAAACAGATGAATGACTAGGAAGGAATGTTTATGGGTGAGGGGAGATAAGCAGCTGCATTCTCCAACCTTGCCCGGACCTGCAGTGACCAAATCCTTCCTCACCTGTCTGCAACTGAATAATGCTTTCAGCTCTGATAAATCAGACTTTGCAGCACAATAGATACCTGTCCCCCCCCCCAACCCGCAACCCGGCTGATAGCAGCTTTGAGTAATTACTTCAGAGGAAAACAGTATGCTGCACTTATGGGCCCAGTTCATCTGAGGGCCCTGTGGCTACTTAGAATGTTTTTTAAAATATCAGAAGATCTAATAATCTCTCTTCTACATAATGTTTAGTTTGGCCCTGAGTGCTAATGGGGAGGTATTATTCTAGCTTCAGGACTTGCATAAGGGAGCTATATTGCACCATTGTCTCCTGGTGTTAGTATCTTTGCATCTCATGCCTGACAGGGATATTTTTTCCCTTTACCAAAAGGGATAGATCTTATTCATCTAATAACTTTGCCTTCCAAACCAGCCATCTGGTTCCATCTTGTCTGGATTCATTTTCAGTGCTCTCATTCACTCGGCCAGAACATTGGCTGAGGACAAAGACTGCAACATCCACAGGTCTTTTGAAAGATAAAGCTGAGAGTTATGATCATATTGATGACAGATAACTCCAAAACTGTGGAGAATCTTGTTTTGGGGCCTCATATACATGCTAAAAAACTCTAGAGAAAAGACAACCTCATGGAATACTGCAGTCCAAACTCCAATAATAACTTTCTGCCATCTGTCTCAGGGAAGTGGAACTAGTGCAGAAACTACATGTTGAGGGCTTTAACAAATTGGGTCCAGGTTCCCCACAGCCAGACAATCAGCTGCAGAGAATGGCTTTTTAAAAGAGAGCCCAAATGAAATGCTACCATAGGAAGCAGCCATTTTCCCATGCAGGAACAGCATGGGTGGGAGTTATTTCCCCATTTTTGCTGCTCTATGTGGAGTATTCTGTGCACATGGTGCAGCAAAAATGGGAAAATAACTTCTGCCACTGTTTCTGTGCAAGAAAACAGCTCGGGGCGGAGGGGCAGTGGTGTTCTGAGCCTGTCAGGGCTCACTATTTTGAAAAAGCCATTCTCTGCAGCTGCTTGTCTGGCTGTGGGGAGCCCAAGTTGAGTTCCCTGGACCCAATTTGTTAAAGACCTGAATGTGTTATTTGACCTTTAGATTCCAAATTTTCCGCACTAATTAGTGAGGTGCTATATTAAAACCTGTGACAGGACTCATAAAATCAAGCAATCAGGCATTACCACTGAAGTCTGTTCCAAAGACAAGCCAGAACCCAGATAGAAAAAGTTCAAGAGAAGTTTTAAAAAACATTTATTTAGATACAGCATTTTAAATCCACCTTTCTCCCCATGACTCAAGGCATATTACAGTAAAATATCTAAAAACCATAATAAATGTAGCTATCAGATACCCTTTACTGAAAAACGGTACACTCCTCCTATCTGGGATTGTTGCCCTCTTCCACCGAGCATGCAGCTTCAGGAGATACACAGAGCCTTGAGGGAGAAAGGAAGCGCCAGCCAGATCAGCTGAATCAACCCTGGCAATTAACCGGGTGACAGATGTTGCAGCCAGATCACCCTCACATCCCATAATAAATGTGGCAAAACAGATAATAATCCATCCTTAGGCATAAAACAGCACAAAATCTCACCATCTTGAAAACATCCTCCTAAAAATTCTATTTTGTTTAATCTGCGGAATAATGACATGGAACCTTCCCTGACTTCATTGAGTAAGCTGTTCCACCAACCAGGGACTAGCACTGAGAATGCTCAAGCATGGGCAGATGTTGATTTTACCTGTCTGCAGGATGACACCATCCCGATTTGCCTGAAGTTGCTCTGCCACCACATACTCAATAATCTTTCCCAAGAAAGGCATATTTGACACTGATCTACCATGAGCCAGGCCCTCTTTATCCAAAGACAGCTTCTTTAATAAAGGTCATACTATGGTGTCTTTCAGGTCTATTGGAAAATGTCTTCAGCCAGGGGGTTAACAGTCCTGACTTTCACCTTTTCTTAGTATGATAGTCAAAAGGCCCACAGTTCTAAATTACGTAGGGTGGGCTTCACAACTCCACTAACATCAGATAGGAAGAGCACACTGGCATGATCCAAGCAATCTGAACAAACACGCACCACCTGACACCTCTGAAAATGGATCAGTTCTTAATCTGGCAGCCAAGTTGGAACAGATAAAAGAGACTATCTGCAAAGAATCTAGCAAACGTATCACAGCGGGCCAGCCAAACATGCTTCTCGGAGGAACAAGCACTGAGTGCTAACAAGCCTTGGACAATTTTTAAAAAGCTTTGCTGGATGAGAATCAGCAGACACAGTAGCAACGGAAGGAAAAGCTTTCTTCCCCACCTTATAGGCCTGTAAATGGGATCTATAGTATACTATGTTCAATTAATCAATACCGTGCCCTGCCTGATATGTCATAATAGTTGCTCAGTGGAAGCATACCAAGTGTGGAAATGGCAACAGTGGGGAGCTGATACAAAGAAGACAAGTGAAACAAGAGGTAACTGTTAGGCGTGGTCTCTGATTGTCCATCCTGTACTTCAACCTTAACAGAACTAAGTTGGTGTGGCTCCAGATTTTGGCTTTCTCTGCTGTGGCCCCAGACTTTGGAACTCCCTGCCCTAAGAGATTTGTCTTGCTCGCTTGTCTGTGGCCTTCCAGAAATTGTTAAGATTCTGAAGATAAGTTGTTGGTTCCGTAATCAGATATTGTTATTTTTCTCCTTATGTAGTTTTTCTGGTGACTGCCTGCTGTTGTTTTTTCCACATAATTATTATTGCAGTTATTTGGATTACATTTCTGCTGGTTGCAAGTTTTAGCAGGGTTAGCTTTTGAACTATACTTTTACATTTCCCCCCCCCCCCTCATTTAGCCATCTTGAGTGCCATTTATAGCAGGAAAGCAGAATATAAAAATTTCTAAACAAACATGTTTGACAAGCAGTTCAAGGAACTCTTCCAATGGCTGGGGCAAATAGAGAAGATGCTAACAATGCATATTATAAGTGTCAGACCTGATGCACAAATTCAGATGACTGAAATACATCTTGCAGACCCCAGACACGACTTCATATTTCCACTCCTGTTTCTGGAATTTTCAAGTATGCCTGCAGGATTAAGAGAATATGAAAACATAGCATGCATCTTCCATAATCTGAATGCACACCTACTGATTAGCAGATTGTGTGTGCGTGTGCATGCACACGTGCAGAGTTTGAAAATATAGACTCTGTCAGCATATGCGTCTGTGCTCTTTGAATTTGGTCAAAAGTTTCTAGTTCTGAAAAATGGCAAGGACATGCTCTTGAAAAAAACATATGTCCAATCTAAAACAACTGATACAGTGCTAGCTTTTGGGAAGTGAGTAAAATGTAAACATGAGGGGGTAACTCTGACCCCCCACCCACCCAACTTGTGTACACAAGTAGAGAGCAGTTTGCAGAGTGATTTATTTATTTCATTGCATTTATGTCCCATCCTTCTTTTATCATGGAACTCATGGTGGTGTATGTGGGGTGTTCAGGGGATCTCCCATCCAGGCACCAACCAGCAGAGTGCTGTTCAGCCTCTGTGAAGTCCAGTGCTTTTGGAACAAATGGTTATTCTCCAAAGCAGCCCCACAGAAGCTTCCACATATCCTTCTGGCTGCTGCCATACCAAACAATGTTGCAGAGGGACTTGTGTTCTCCACTGCAGGTGAGCACTTTTCTTCACCATGGGCTCTCCCATGTTTTGCATAGGATGATCTAGCAGCTTGTTGAACAGTGCAGAGAGAGACAAGTGGATTGCTGGAACATCCTATGCAAAGTGCAGGAAGGCTCCTCCTTGAAGGAAAGCATCTTGTGCTGGCCACAGAATGAGGTAGGGATATCTGTGCTGTTGAAAGGTGTCTGAAATCTGCAGCCCCTCTCCACTGGGTCTATCTGTTCAAGCCTTGGGCAAAAGAGATAGGGCTAATGCTGATTCTAGTCAACAGCCTGTGAGCTGCAGGTATCCCAGGATCCCTGTCTCTTGTCTGCTGAAGCTGGAATGAGGAGCAAAGACAGGATTTCACAATCCTACAAAATGGTGCATCAGTCCTCTAAAGAAGGGAGGGGGTCTTCCTAAAGCAAAGGCAGAGTTTTTGGAAGAGGCATCTGATACTCTCTTATCTCCTTTCCTGCCTCTGGGGTTGAGGGCGTGGCGGAGATGATACATCTGCACTGTTAGGATTAAAATGTAATGTGACGCTGCGGCATCAGATGATCTCCATTATCACTTTGAGCTGGCTTAGCCTCTGCTCTCCCTATCAGATCATGGTTGGCTTGTGCTGCATGTCCTAAAGGTCCTTTCAGACTTTGTAGCAGGGTGTTTTGGGGATTTGTACAGTAAATGCGCTAGCATTGCTCATTTGTTTTGCAGACAGGATCCAGGCATCTTCCCTAAGAAAGCACATACATTGCAGAGGCATTTTTTTCAGCCAAGTGCATTGCCCTGAGAAAGTGTATCCTTCTGCAAGCAGTGTGTACACAGGGACACACTGTGTACTGTGTCCCTGTGTACTGATGCAGATACTGTGTGGTTGCATGAGAGTCATGGGAACCTGCTGAATAATGCCTTGTACATTACTCTTGATGAAGGACACAAAGTCCTCATCTTCATGTCTATACCAGACCGCCAGTGTGATGTAGTGGTTAGAGTGTTGCAGTACTATCTGGGTGACCCAAGTTTGATTTTCTTCTGTGCCATGGAAGTTCACTGGGTGACTTTGGGCCAGTCACACTCACTTAGCCATAGGTGGTTGTAGGGTGAAGATGGAAGAGAGGAGAATTATGTAAGCCATCTTGGGTCCCTGTTCAGGAGAAAGATGGGTGGTGTAAATAAAGTAAATAAAATAAATATCATGTTGTGATCATTGCTTGAGCTCATTCTCACTCTCACTGTGCCATTCCAATGTAAAAAGTAGTGAGGACCTCCCCTGGAAGAACAGCCCTGATCTGTCCATTAATTTGGGCTTTTAAAAATATCATAGCTCTAATTTAAGACAGCCTACTTCCCTTTGCAGCATTGGAACAACCATCTGCTCCAATTTCTTTTAAACCAAAGAGCAAGTGAAGGGCTAATCCAGTTGCAGCAGTGCAACCTCATATCCAGCTATTCTGTGGAGAATGGGTTTCTCAGTTCTGGCACTGTTAAAGCATTAAGAATAAAATCAGGGAATACTTTGGAAATGTTCTTTGAAACACGAATCACAGCAGTGGGTGGAAGTCAAATTTATGATCAAGGAAGCATGACTAGCCCAGCTATCACATGAGCCAGGGATATATCCAGAACTGTATCCGTAATCAAGTCTTCCTGCATAACACATTAGAACACACAAAGACGGGTTGTGTCATGTCAGGCCACGGGGTCTCCTAGCCCAGTGCTGCCTACCTCTGAGGTCAGGGTGATTTTCCTTTGAGAGACTGGGGGTGGAGCCTGGGACTTTATGAATGCAATGCATGTGCTTGACCACTGAGCTCTAGGCCAGCCTAAATATTTATTATTTTAGAAAACATATATGCTGCCTCTTCAGAGCTGTTCTAGATAGGCAACATAGTAAAAAGAATACAATAAAATCATTAAAACAGCCATCATAAAAATATCAATATTAAAAAGAAGCCGAGAGATGTTTACAGATAGAAGCCACAGCTCTTCTGTGGCCAGAGACAAGCCTGCTATTTATTTATTTATTTAATTCTTTTTATATTCTGTCCTCCCCCAATATGTAATCGTATCCACAGGCCTAGTCCCTTGAGCCATGGCTTCTTAGGCTGTTCCTTCCTTTTTTTCCTTGCAGGTATCCATTCATACATGACACCGTTCACAGATGTGTCATATTTATTTTTTTATTCTTTCACACAAAAACGTTAAGCACCTCAGCCTAAAGGTTACAGGCTAGATTGTAAAATGAATGCCACTGTTGATGAGTAGACCAGCTGCAAACACAGCTTTGCAGAATCCTCTTAGGTCAGTAAAAAAAATGTGGTTCTGTATTCTGCATGTGACTGACTAATCTGACTTTTTATCTCTTCCTTGTATGAAAGGACAAAAAACTAGACAGGTCAGCTGCAAGCCAATCTCTGACTGGAATCATGCATTGCCAGTTGCTGATTTTGAATTTTCTTCAAACTGACCTCCTTTATGCGAGTGTTGAAATAAACGTTCATGTATTTGTTCTCAAGTTTATAGGTTTGTATGTGCTCAACCATTACTTGATGCCCAAAATAATAGACCCCCCAACAGCATTCCACCCGAACTCAAAATATAAAAAATAACACAGGATACTTCCCTGTGGCGCCCCTTGTGAAATGCAAGCATGGAGTACAAAAAACAGATCAACCAGTGTGTAAACCACAGTCTTGGTGACCAGGAGGTGTACCAGTCCCAAACACATAGGTGCACAGTCATACTTAACAAGAGGAACGAGAACAGAGAGGAAATGTGGTTAAAGAGGATGAATGACATGAAGACATGCTTACACTGACAGACATAATATAAGTACCCATCAGTATACATGAGGATAATGTCATATTTATTTAGGCCCTTCATTCTTGCATCCTCAGGGGTTAACTATCACACAAATGCAATCCAATGAAGCTCTAACAGCCTTTTAAAAAATAAAAAAGCATCTTCTAGAAGAGACTGTTTCAAGCCGGGGGTGTGGCTCTGCTTCAGATGAAGACAGACGCAGAAACCTGAGCTCTGCTCTCCCCTCCAGCCAATTAGTATAAGAAAGCAACTCATTTAAGCAACAATGCTCAAATAATGGGCAAGAACAATGCAGAAAAGAAAAATGCAAATGGCAAGTCAGTTAAAAAGCTCCAGGATTACTTTCCCGCACCGTTGCAGCCTGAGACTCAAAACAACGCTGGAGAAGAAGCACTCAAAATGGCGCCTGAGGCAAATGCAACAGGTAAAACTTTGTCTGAAACTAATCTGCCCTTGTTGCTGCAAAAAATGGAGCAAAGAATCTTGTGTAAAATTACAAATTTAACTGACCAGTTCTGATATAAAATTGGACATTACTAGAGCCATTCATAAGGCCGATTGTGCAATGGATCTGAGTACTTCATTGCAAAACAAAATCCAAGCCTTGCAAAAGGACAATGACTTAATGAAAAGCAAAATTCAATCCCTAGAACTTTCAAATCGCAAGCTTCATCTTAAATTTAGAGGGATTGAAGAAAGTGAAGCAATAAATGAAGATCCTACAGCTTTCTTGAACAAATGGCTAACAAGAAATTCTAAACCTCAGAGATCTTACTGCCCCTCTAATTACCACAGCACATCGGCTTGGTTTGCCAAATAATCCACGAAGGAAAAGCCCCAGGGACATTTTAGCAACTTTTTCAGATGGGCGTTCAAGAAGAAAGATCTTAGAAATGGCCAGACAACAGAACTCACTTACTTATAATGGGTCTTATATTGCTGTCTTTGTTGATCTGCCAAAAGAAATCCTCAACAAAAGAAAAGAAGAGAACTTAAACTAATCATAGGAACTCTTACAGCGCAATCCTATGGCCGGCCCCAACGCCGACGCGGCTGCACTGGTGGTGTGGCGGTGCCGCCGGGCCGGATCCTGTGCCAGCAAAGTGTGGCCGCAGCGGCGCCCGCAGCGGCGCAGAGATGCAATTTTGGAGAACCAGAAAGTGTTGTGGGCGGGTCTGATCCACGGCCGCCGCCAGGCGCAGCCAAAGGGCGCTGTTCCTGACAAGCGTCAGGGGGAGGGGCCAGGAAAGGCGCAGCCTATGGGCAGCACGCGATCCCGGCCAGGCCCCAGAGCAGCAGGCAAACCGCGCCCATGCTGGCAGACTGCCTCGGCTCGTGTGTCGGGCGGGGCTCGCAGTCGGGAAGGAGAGGGGTGGGCGTAGTCTGAGAAGCCTTTCCCCCGTTTGCCCAATGTAGCACCAAGTCCCTGGCGGCCGCGTCCAGAGAGGTTGGCATGGGACTGGCAGGCGCCCTGCCATGAGGAATCCAGGGCAGCAGCCAGTCTCTGGCAGCAGGGGACAGCCCCCCAGTGGCGCCGAAGGGGAGGGCTGGCCTGAGGCCGCCACCAAGAGGCAGACACAGCGGGCCTGCCCCCTCGTCCCCATCCCAAGGCAAAGAACACAGACACCCATTGCACAGAAATCAGCCTTTATTATTATATCATCCCACCTCCCCCAGCAGACGTGAGGAAGGGGAGGCGTGTAGGAGAGCCGTCTGTGCAGCAAAACACCCCACCCCACCCCCAAGGCGGCAGCGGCGGTCACCGGCGAGGCCGGCGGCCGGACCCCCTTGGCCGTCCACGGGCCCGGCCTCTCGCACGCAACTGGGCCCGAGGGAGGGGTGCCTCTGGGGCGGGTGGAGCTGCTGCAGCGGGTGGGGCCGGAGGGTCGAGGATGGCGACGAGCCGCCCGAGCAGGGCTTCGGCACGGACTTGAGAGGCACGGACCCCTTCCCCCACTTCCAGTACCGCAGCCATGAACTCCCGGCCGCGGTTGTTCGCCTCCTCCCATGCAGCGTGCACCTCTAGCCGCTCCCTCTCGATCGCCGCCCACATTGCGGCTAGTGTCGGGGGAAGCCGCT
Source organism: Eublepharis macularius (assembly GCF_028583425.1). NCBI lineage: Eukaryota > Metazoa > Chordata > Lepidosauria > Squamata > Eublepharidae > Eublepharis > Eublepharis macularius. Next base: position 94,106,846 of record NC_072793.1, on the reverse strand, counting down.
GGGCAGGGCGGGGGCCGCGAGCCCGTGCGCCTGGAAGGATCCCCTCCATGGGCCCCTCCCCCTCAGAGGCGGAGCCAGGTCCTTCCCGCACACGGCCCATGGCACCCGGGGGCGGGGGGGCTGGAGGGGATGGTGCTGCAGGCTGGGACAGCTCCTCGAGCGGCTCTGTCGATGAGGTGTCCTGAACCGGCGGAGTCCCAGGGCCACCTTCACCCTCCACTGACACAGGGAAGCCGAGCGACTGCAGGAGAGCCGCTCCGGCAGCAGAGGTCCTCCGGGAGGGTGGCAGCTCGCGCAGCTGGGCAATCACCTCCCCGCCTATCTCCAGGCGCATGGTCCCTGCTGGAGCGAGACATGGGTGGGAAGAGGCCCCAGGGAGGGAAGAGCAGCGGCCCAACATGGGCTGCCACAGGCCACCGAGCCGGGCCAAGCACACCCATTCCAACTGCGGCCGCAGCCCCTCGTCTTGAGACCGGTCGGCGCCATGAGTGGCCTTGGATGTGTGGCCGAGGCCGGCGGCCGAGCCGGTCCCTGGCCCCACCAGCAGCAGGGCCACAGATACATACCGTGCTCCGGATCCATGCCCCCCGACGGGCCCGGTTGAGGCTCCTCGTCGCTGGCAGCAGGGGCTTGCTGTGGCGGTGGAAGGGCTGCCTGTTCCTGGGCCCCGCTCTCTGCCAGGGGGGGCACAGACTCCGCTGCCTCTGCCTCCGCCTGGCTTGGGTCTGGACCCTCAGGGGCCGTGCCTACTCACGGGAGAGGCCCTGTCACACATGTGCCACGATCCATACGTCCCCCCCCTCGCCTCCCTGAATCCACAAATACTAACCGGGCAGGACCTCAACGCCCAGGCCGCCCACCACCGCCTCCGGGATGACCGCTCGCATGACCGCCTCTGGGCCTGGGAGCCCCTCGTCAAGGGCCCGCTCATAAGGAACCCCCTGAGACATGAGGAGGCGCACTCGTTTGCGCGCGGGCCCGAAAGAATCATTCCAGCGCTTCATTGCCGAGTGAGCAGTGCGGGGCGCGTTGCCCACAGCCGAGACCCTGTCAGCTGCCATCTGCCAGAATGCCCGTCGTCGAGACCGGGACGAGGCGCCCCTGTGCGTGCTCAGGGCGACCTCCGCATTCTCCACCACGAGCCCAAAAAGCAGCACTCTCTCGGCCTCTGTCCAGTTTGCCTGGCGCTGGCTTCCGCCGCCACTAGTGCTCTCAGCAGACATGGGGGTAGTGCCCGCTGGAATGTCCGGTCCCCGAGATAAGTGGTGGGAACCAGCCACCTAGTCATGTGCTCACCCATCCCCTCGGCAAGATGGAGGAGGGCACAGGGGGTGCAGGACCGGGAAGGGTGGCTGGGACGGCCCATGCAGCGGACAGAGGACCTGCTCCTGAGCACCACTTGCAACGGGCCGCTGAGACCGGTAGGCCTGCTGCTGTGCGTGGGGGGGGGGGGTTCAGGGTGCTGAAACTCAACCTGCGTTCCTTCCAGGCAGGACCTTGATCATCCCCGCCTGGTGCCCGCCACTGCCGCCGCGGCTCCCAGCCATCCGGACCAGCCACCTCCTGCCAGCCGTGTTTGTCCGAGCGGCCCTCAGGCGGCGCCGCCTCAGACGCCGCCGCCGGTTCCAGGCCAGGGTGCCATCCCTGCTCCTGGGCGACATGACTTGCCTGGACCGCTTCCGCCTGGACAGGGCAGCCATACAGGCTCTGTGCGAGGAGCTCGCGCCCGCCCTTCAGGGGCAAGCTGCGGCTCCCCGGGGCATCCCCGTCCTCCAGAGGGTCCTGCTGTCCCTCCGCTACCTTGCGACCGGCTCCTTCCAGGGAGTCATGGCTGAGGCCTTGGAGGTCTCCCAGTCATCCGCCAGCCGCTGCCTGCATGCCTTCCTGGACGCCCTAGTTGGTCGGATCCGCGAGCACATCCACTTTCCCACCTCGGAGGCAGAGTTGGCACCCATCTGGGCTGGCTTCTCCTCCTTTGCAGGCTTCCCCAATGTGATTGGAGCAGTCGACTGCACGCATGTGGCCATATGCGCTCCCAGAGAGGAGCCGCAGGTCTACAGGAATCGGCACCGGTTCTACAGTATCAACGTCCAGGCAGCCTGTGACCACCAGGGGATCTTCACGGACCTCGTTGCCAAGTTCCCGGGAAGCGTCCACGACGCACAGATCTTCACCACCTCCGGCCTGAACAGGCTCCTGTCATCATGGCCTGAGGGGAGAGGCTGGCTCCTAGGTCAGGAGTTGGTGGGGGAGCTGTGAGGGGACGGGGATGGGAAGGGAGATCCTAACTCCGCCTCCCCTTGCAGGTGACCGTGGCTATCCATTGCTGCCTTACCTCCTGACGCCATACCCTGCGGATGAGCCCGCCGACAGAGCCAACTACAACCAGGCCCACCGGCGCACGAGGATGGTGATCGAACGTGCTTTCGGTCAGCTGAAAATGCGCTTCAGATGCCTCCATCACACGGGCGGCCGCCTGGCCATGCAGCCGTTCACCGTCGCCAAGCTCGTGGCTGCCTGTGTCATGCTGCACAATATTGCCGTGCGCCAGCAGCTCCCCTTGCCAGCCACAGAGGGCCCAGGCGAGGACCCCTGGCTGCCGCCCGCCGGTCGCCTTTCTCCTGACGCCCCTGCAGAGCCCCAGGAGCATGACCGAGCTGTGCGAGACAGGGTCGCGGAGCACCTGTGGCATGCTGCGCGCTGAGGGCCATGCCTGGCCATGGGGGGCTCGGCCGGCCAAACACTCGCCCTTTACGCCCCTATGGTGTCCCAGGCGGCCCCTCCAAGTCCCCGCTCCCTCAACCCCTGCATGTAGAGAGCATGGGAAAGCCGCCCCGGCCAGCAGCCACCGCCCCCCATGGACGGGCTGCACGGGAAAAGCGGTTAATGAACTTGGCTTTATTCCCAATCGATTCCAGGGCCGCATCAGGCGCCCAGAGAGCAGCTTGCCAACCCAGAACCCCGGCCTCAGCAGGCAGGAGGGTGAGGGCTAGGTAGCGCGTCGGAGCAGGGGGAGGCCAGCGACCCCGCCACGGCATCCCCGTTACAGAGCAGGGGCCCGGCTGGGGTCCAAGATGCCTGTGCCTGGGATGACATATCGGCAGCTGCCTGGCCGTCTGCGGGGACGGGCTCCAGCTTCGGCCGCTTCCTGCCAGGCCCCTCCACTGGGTCACCCTCTGGGTCTTCAGCGGGTAGCGGGGTGGAGACCAGGCGGTGAAGCCCCTCCCAAGTTCCTCCTCATCTGGCGAGGGGCTCCGGGCGGGCGCCGCTGTGGGGGCAAGAGGTGGGGGATGGGAGCGTCAGGGCCCCTGTGGGCTCTGGGGTTGTTGTCGCGGCCGCAGGCCGCCCCACCCCACATGCCCGTGCCCCTCCTGTTGGCGAGACTCACATGGTGCCGCTGCCCGCGCCTGCTGGAATGCCCCGTGAACCCGGTCCATGGCAGCCATCCACCTGTCATTGATGGTCCCTGCAGAGGGGGGAGAGAGGGAGGGGGGGCACCCGTTTTTTTTTTTTTTTTTTTTATAAATTTTTTTATTTTTCATAACTACAAAACACTACACCAGACTATCACAAGGAAAGGGAAGAGGGAAGGGACAAAGGGGAGTGGAAAAAGAAAAAGGGGGGGGGAATGAACTACAAACACTAAACACTACACTTCAATGTTTCCCTTCATACTGTCATAATACAAAAATAGCTCCATAGAATAATGATGGAGTGGTTAATCATACAGAGAATAAACATTTCAAATTCTGATTAAACTTTCCTCCCCCTTCTGGGTCCCGGACGCAATTCTCTCTGTGCAACTGCTGTTGCAATGCTCTCCTCTTCCCCCCCCCCTCCGGCTCCTCCTTTTCTTCGTTCTTGGTGCAGCAGAATTCTGGGTTTTTATTCTCAAAATCCTTTAGTTGATCTTCTGATAATATCTTATAGGCCTGATCTTTATATCTGAACCATATTCCTTCCGGGAATAACCATTTGTACTTTATTCCATGGTCCCTCAGAAGAGCTGCAAACTTTTTATATTTAAAACGCCGTTTCCGGACTAGAAATGGAACGTCCTTCAAAATCTTGACTTTCAAACCCATAAAGTCCAAATCCGCATTGTATGAGTTATATAGGATGGTGTCCCGAATCTTTTTAGTTGAAAAGTCAATAATGATCTCACGAGGCAACTGTCGCTTTGTTGTATATTTTGAAGAAGCCCGACGGACGGGAGGGGGGGCACCCGTTGGTGGCAGCCCGGCATCTGCTGCAAGCACCTGCAACCTGCGCCTCGACGGAAGTGGCTGGGACGCCTCCGGGCCCTTATGGCCTGCCCTCTGTGGCAGCGGAGGAGGCTCCCTGGATGGCGCCGAGGACCCTGACTTACTGCGCGCAGGGCCCGCAGCCACCTCCTCTTCCAGGAGGTCATGCTCCACCTCGCACAGCGCCGTGTCTAGCCACGCTCGTATGAGGTGGGCCTCCTCCGCACGGCCAGGGAAGAGCTCCTCCAGGTAAACTGGCCGCGCAGTCATCGCACCCTCATCTGCCAGGATGTCATTCCCGGCAGCCTTGGCAATGAGCTGGGCCCCGAGCCTGGCCGCCCACTGCTCCCGCCACCCGTCGCCCTCCATGCAGCCGGGACCGCTGTGGGTATAGTGTTTCTGTGCTGCCCACCGAACTACACCGCCCGCCGGCATGACCTTGGAGGGTCTGAGATGTAACAATTCCCTATCTTCTGTCTGGCAGCTGCATAGTTCATGGATAGGTTCAGCACAGGCCCCCCCCCCGTCTCAGACCTGTGGGTTGGAGGGGAGGGGGCCGTGGTGGTTGGCTTCCTATGGCCCCAGGGCCCTCTTCCCTTGCGGGGATGCTGTGCTGCTCAAGTGCATCCTTGCGGGACGTGAACCCTTGGGCCTGGCTGTACGTTGCGCCGTGGGACTGGGAATAAAGCTCATCTACACATGGACCCGTGTCTGCCTGCGATACTTTGGTGAACTGCCAGCCATATCCTGCCCTGGCACCATGAGCGCATGACCAGGCCCGCGGTGACAGCGCATCCCTTCCAAGGGGGGGGGCTTAGGATGCACAAGGACTGGCCAGGGGCCGCTCTGGCATGTCTTCCATATTGCCCTAACGCACCTGCCCTGCCTGGCATGCCGCCCTGAGCTGGGGCAGTCACGCAACCTGCCATCGGGGGGCCCTCCCGGGCCTGGGGTGGCCACCCAGCCTGCATGGCCCGGCCGGGGAAGGGGCACGCTGTGGCAGCCAGCCGGGAGGCCTCGGGCTCCCGCATTTTAGCCACTTTGCGCAGCTGATGCGCTCTTCCACTGCCCCTGTGGGCGGGGCCAGCGGCCTTCCCTGCAGGATTGGCGGGGCTGGCAGCCTCGGAGTGGTTCCCCCCCCCCGGCAGGGCAACGCGAGTGGCCACAATTGCTGAACGCAGGAGACGGCGCCGAGCCAGGGCGGAGCCACGCGCAGCCTCGGACACACCCCACCCCTCCCAACAACCATGGCCTGTTGGCGTGGGAGGCTGGCAACTGCTCCACGGGATTGGATGCGAGGCAGGACGCCCTGGGGTGGAAGGTGTTGGAATGACCAATGGGGCTGCTGCAGACGCCCGAGGGGCTGGACCCACTCTGGGAGGCGGCCGCTCATGGGACTGTGTTGCTGGGGCTGCGGCTGCGATGGGGGCGACTCTCCCCAGGCGCGTGAGACCTCCTGCCCGGGATATGGCATCCGCCTGCCACCACCCTGGATTCTCCATTGGTGGGGGCTAGGGTTCCCGCGAGTGGACCGTTTCCCCTGCCATTTCCCGCTCCCTTGCAGCGGCAGCTCGCACCACCCTCTCCCTTGCTTATCGGGTGCCAGCTATTCTCCCCACCGGGGATTGATCCCCCTCCCCGCTCACATGCCCCGCCCCAACCCTCTACCTGGCCATAGATGCAGGGGGGTTAGCCGTGTTAGCCTGTGGTAGCGAATTCAAAAAGGGTCCCATAGCACCTTTAAAACTATCCAATTTTATTGTGGCATAGGCTTCTGAGAATCAAGTTCTCTTCGGCAGATGGGTGGTACAGACACTGGTCAAATACAGAGGAGGAGGGGGGGGAGGAGGAGGGAGGGAGGGGGCGGGGAGGCAAGACGGGGTGTGTCGGATACATTTGTGGCAATGTGCAGGTGGGGAGATGTGACGGGAGTGTTGGGGGAGGGGCGGAGGACGAAGTCAGACTCGCAGACACAGAAAACAGTTGTTGTACATCTCGTTTTATTGCACTGGAAAGAGCGGGCTTGCGTTTAGGCTGACGAGGGAGCCGGAGCATTCCACACAGCCCTCCTTCCCGCTCGGAGGGGCGGGGCTGGGATGCAGGCCGCGGCGCGACGGTGCTTCCTGAGCTGCAGCCAACCGTCCGTCAGAGATGTTTGGGGAGGGCGGGGCGCGGGGGAGCAGCCATGCCCTGGACGTGCCTGTGGGGGAAAAAGACACGTGTGGGCTTTGCCTCGTTCCACTGGCAAGGCAAGCCCCACACTCCGCCATCCGGGGGGGGGGTTGCACATGGTCGAGGGCAGCAGCTGATGCATGACGGTCTGGTGAGGATGCACTCGGCCTTGGCAAGCCTTTACCTTTAAGGGAGAGAATGAGCTGGTCACAACAAACACCTGGCCATATGTGGTTTTCGAGGCGCCTGCCTCTGAGGCAGCCAGGGGCGGGCATGGTTGCCCCCCACCCCTGCTGGGCCTCACCCAAAGCGGCAAGTGAGCGGGTGGGTTCAGGTGAATGGGCGGTTTGCACTAATCTGCGGAATGCCCCCCCACCTCCTCCTTACCTGTCAGCGCTCTGTCGGTCATCACCAGGTGGGAGCGCAAGAGTCAGGGCACCTGCAAGGAAACGGGAGAGCATGCGGTTAATTTGCAAAGTGTCATTCCCTTCTGCCACGGAAGGGTTAGTTTGTTTGTGCTTAGTTAGAAGCAACTAGCATGCATCAGTTAGCTGTGGAGTCATTCTTTCTATCACGGTAGAAAGAGAGTTAGGCAGTTAGGCACCTCTTCCCCTTTATGCGAAGTTCCCCCAGTTTTTCGCAAAGTCCCCTGAGTGCATTCTGCGCCTGCCAATGTGAATGCCCTCAGCCCGTTTCGGTTTTCAAAGGGGCAATGCCACTCAGCAGACGGGCAGAGCCTCCGGCCGAGTGCTCACTTACCTGGGGGTTTGGGCGGCGCTGGCCGGATGTTTTGTAGGGCGCGGTCGCAGGTGATTGGGTGCAGAGAGGGGGGCTCGTCCATGCCGGGCGCGCACGCTGATTGGTCCCCGGGATAGTTCTCATCCTATGCTCCTTCGGGCCATAGGGGCGGGGCGAGGCGCTCAGAGAGGGGGCTGATTTTTCGCCGTTCCATGGACGCCTATGGGCTACGCCTTCTTTTTCCGTGGCGTAGCTTTTTTGCGCCGCTGTGGGCGTTCCCGCTTCTGGAGGAGCTTAGGGAGCGGACTAACTCCGACCCCGCCTTGCTCCCCGCCCCCCCCTGCGTCGGCGTAGGGCTCTACGCCACTTCTGCGCCGCCGCCCGGGCGCCTGTGGCTTGCACCGGTGCTGGCCCGCCGGCGGGCCAGCGCCGCGTCCCAGCGCGGGCGGAAGGCCACTTACGCGGGCGTACGGGCTAGATGCGCCCTCGCAAGCCTTAGTTCGGTTCCTGTTCACTTTCCGTGCCCTTCTTAGGATTGGGCTGCCCGAGAAGCAGGAATTGAATACAGATGGTCAAGCTTTACAAAGCTCTGAGTCACACACAAAGGGAACACTTATTTGGCAGAAGACCAAGAATCAGGTTTGACCCTGCTGAAGAATATGGATCTGGAGATACCCATAGACCCAGAGACTCTCTCTCTTAAAAGGAAAAGATCTCAGCCTCCTACCCCCCAAAAGGGTAGTAAAATTCCAATCAGACATACTTAATAGTCATTTTCCTCATTGTAGCCTGCTTATAATTCTAACTTTTCTGCGCAGAAGCTGCTGTATATATTCTAACAAATACAGTGTTCTAGCTTACTAATTAAGGTTCGGGGTGGGAAAAGTTAAAGCATTATGTTATTTCAGGTTCAGCTCCAGGAAATATTACAGCTCTTCTACCTTGGTAAGTGATACCAAGTACCTGAGTGGGGTATATACCCACAAGGTATAGAGAGCTGTTTAAATAACATGATCAAGTGATTTAAGTTTAACTGTAATTCTTCTCTTTTTTTGTTTTGTGCATAACTCTTGATTAGCGAATCTAGCAATTTGTATCTATCTTTGTAGGGGTAGGGGGAGGTCAGGGAGGGAAGGTTTGTTAAGGAGGGAGGGAGGGTGGGCAATTTCAGCAGGAGGGAGGGTAGACAACTGTTTACGTAAATGTTAAGGCATGTTGGTAAAATTTTCCAAATTATTATTTTTCATAGCTCTAAGTATAATCGCTTTTAGATGTAGAATCCTTGTGATAATGTAACTCTAAAAATCTTTGTACAATATCTTATTTTGCTGTTGAATATCTTCCCTTTTGTTGTTATTGAAAAAGTTAAAAATATTTTTTTTTTAAAAAAGAGAGAGACTGTTTCAAGCCAAGGAGCTATGGAGTGAGTGTGCTTAGCCCAACTCAAATCAGTTGCTTCATGCTAAGGCTGGTCTTTAAATAAGGCCTCTTTCCCTTTTTTGTGGCTACTGCCCACCTGATAAAGTAGGCTCTAGCCTATGGTAGAATAAAAATGTGTTTGTCTTTAGGGTGCCACAGGACTCTTATTTGGCCCTCTGGAATTTGCCTATTTCAGCAGCTGACCTTGAGCCACCCTTGTCGAGAACTACCATTTCCCTTTTCTTCAATTCCAGTTCCTATGCAATGCTTAGATCGCTGCCTGAAAGTACTTAACAGTAAAAGACCCAGCAACCTGAAAGCATTTCTGCAATACAAAGTGGAAGAGGCCACTATGTATCCTAGGACCCGTCCACAATCATTATGGCCCCATCAACGTTAGTGTGGGCCTGCCTGTATTGCTGTGTAAGCTACCAGTTCTTCCAATTGCAGTGCACTGTGGAGCAGAAATGCCCCAACTACCTAAAAGGCATAGAAGCCAGTTTTGTGGTAAAGAGCAGGGATAAGCATTGCTGTTCTTTGTACCTTGTTGCTTCAAGTGCTTCAGGGAATCCAAAAGTTGTTTTAACTGATAACCTAGCCTAGGTCCTGAGAGAACAGGATGTATCACAGGAGTTACAATCACTGGAACTGAATCAGGGTTGATATACAAAATGAATTAATCCATCAAAGAGGCAACCACTATTCCACCTGGGCTTACTAAGTCCTCTGCTGAAGTGTGTAAAGTATCCAAAAGCCTTGTTGTCATACTGGCAACTCAGATTTCTCCTTTAGAAATACCCGGAAGTCCATCGCTTGTTTGGAATTAGAAGATTCTGGAGCTTTCTGCTGAACCAAATTCTGGGCCTTGGTATTTCTCTAACACATTTCAGCAAGTCCTGTTAGTACAATGGATTCAGACTTTCCTGAAGGATCACTGGGTAACATGTTTGTTTCTGTGATCTCTGTGGGTCCCCTCAGTAAAACAAAACCATTTCAGAACCAGCCAATGCATCACCACCAGACATATATGGCTTAGAAAGCTTACCTGAGGGTGCACTGCTGATATGAAGATGGCTACTCAACAGGGAGGTTCTTCATACCAAACTTCAGACTGTCGTGATTTGTGATAAATAGAATCTTCAGGCATTGTAAAAGTAAAATAATGAAAAGTGAATGGACATTAACCATACAGCCACTCCTGCAAATATATAATTCAAACAGCACAAATGGAGAAAGATTATAAACAAAAATGAGCAAAGTTAGGACTGGCACTTAGTGACATCTTGTGGTCACTTTTGGTTTTGCGCAAAACTTTGTCCAACAGCTGCTTCATGGTCTTTTTTCCTTGCCTCACAAGAATGCAAGCCTTCCTTGAGCTGGTGAGGCTGGAGTAAAGGTCCCCCTACTGCAGCATTTTGCCTCCAGTAGTGACCAAAAAAAATGCTTCCAGGAAACTCACAAATTGGGAATGTGATAGATAGCCACCTTCTGTTTGTTTTCAGCATCCATTTCTCAATGCTGCCATTGAACGTGGAGGAGATCTAGCTGTCGCTGCTAATAGGCAGTAATAGACCTATCCTCCATAAATGTGTGCAATAACTATTAAGCTTTTGAAGCTAATGGATTTGATCCAGTGGTAATTTCTGCAGATGGAAGAGATGTTCATCAGTGGAACAAGACTTTCTCACTTCCCTCTTCTTGCGGCAGCCTGAAATGCTGCTTCTGGGGGGCCAGACATCCCAAGGAGCAACATAAGGGGTGAATTAGAAGTAAGGGGAAGAAAAAATCAACAAAAATTGTCTCCCTTTCCATTAGCAGAAATGTATTAGTGATCCAACCCAATATGGATCATCACATTGGATGATAATTGAGTTCATAAAGTTATAATAAATAAACAAAGCTAGATAGTTCAAAGACTGTTCCTGTAGCCAAAAGAAAGGAGAAGCCTAAATGGATGACTGAGGAAACGCTTTAAAATTGCTAAAGACAGATGAGAAGCAAAAGCAACAGAAATAGAATCAGAATTCTAAATGCAGCTTTTCAGCAACTTGCATGCAGAGACAGAAATCTATTATAATAACCAGTACAAAGAAATAGAAGACAACAGAAAAGGGAAAACAAGAGCTCTGTTCCACAAGATCCAGGAAATCAAAGTTGTCCTGAAGGGCAGTATATAAATTGAATGTTGTTGTTGTTGTTGTTACAAGACTCTCTGGAAAACTCAATAATGCTGAGAAAAGTAAAGGCATTAAGAAAAGAGAAATACCTAAAACTAGATGGTTTGACTCAACAAAGGAAGCCAAGTCTTCCAGTTTGCAAAATCTGAACAAGTCTGCTAACGATAGGACATTTTGGAGGTCTGAAATTCATAGGATTGCCAATAGATTGGAGGCGACTTGACAGCACACAATACACACACAGAGATAGTGCTTTCCCCTCTTTAAATGGGCTGTGAACAATTCATCAGTCTGGAAATGTTACTAAAAAGAATAAAAAGCAAATTCAGACTTTTTTTAAAGGGCAAATTGCTCAAGCACTGTGAGGAGGAGTGTATGTCTCTTGTAATCAATGACATCACAGGAACTATCCAATACATGCCTGTGATGGTTGCAAAACCATGTTACATATAATAGCTGAGCTGTTCCTAGCAGCTGGGGGAAAGTAGTGCACTTCATTGGCAACCTCCAACTGTTGAGTTCCAATCCCAGCAGTGACAGTGCAGCCTGGGAGGAAAGACACCCATATACTCTGCAACTAAAGAACAACGCATGTTCTGCCACTTCTCAGAAATTAAATAGATGTACATGACCTGGTTGCCTCATTGTTCCTTTCTTATTTTCCCAGCGCAGTAGTATTCTGTATGGGATGTGGTGCAAAAGTGATCACCACACAAGCGATGACATTCACAAAAGACAAAGGGGACAAGTCAAATTGAGGGATATAATCCCTACAAACTCCTATACTTCACAGAGATTGCCATGGTTTATATATGCTGGGAAAGAAAGGAAGAACGGACAATGCAAAAGTTGTCATGCCAACACATCAGAAAGCCAAAAACAGATGGAGCAAAACAGAAACCAAGTCTCTCCCATGAATGATTCTCTTATCAATGCTGGAAAGACAGATTGCCAATCCACTGTACATTTTCTCCTTTCTGGTTACTTGAGCTTTTCATCTATCCACCACCTCCTAGAGCTAGTCCAGCTACCATTACGATCATTAGGAACCTATGCTTTGTCTGTAGGCACTGTTGCCCAAGCCATAGCTGAGTGCTTATTTTGAGAAACCAGCTCCTCCACCAGTTTGCCTTTGGCAGAGTAGACAAAGAATGTGATTGCCAAATTTAGCAGTCATACAAGCAGGCAATCAGCTGCTCACAGCAGAATGATATCTGGCATCCTTCCATATTAGCAGTTAAGCCTAGAATTCCCATGACTGAGTTCTAACAGAGAATCCAGATGACACCGCTGGCCTTCCACTGCATTCCAGTGTTTTCTGTGGTGTCTGCCCATCTTTTTAAAGAAACAATTTATACCAATTTTTAAAACATAAAATGCCATTACAATATTTGCCATCCATACATGGACTGACAAAGGGCTATTGTCCCTTTAATTTTCCCCTGTTCCAGTTTCATCCAGCTTAATTATTTATTTCCTGGCCTGCTAGACACTCTGACATTTTTGGTTCATTGTCACCTCTTGTTCTCTGGTGACTAGGGAAGGGCTTAAATATTGTTTTTTGCTTTATACTCATATTTTATGCTTGCTTTACACTCACTTCCATATTTTTATTATTTTAAGTTCATGATAGTGCTATAATACAAAATAAAAATAATGAAAGTGGCTTTCTTGCAAAGTGAAAACTGTACTTAGTGCCCCCTGCCTTGCAAATCCAAGAATTAACATTTGACTTAGGAATTTTGTGGCCATAGAGAGAATAGGAAATAATAAATTAAGTTATTAAACCAAGAGTGGGGAGGAAGAACCCTAGAAAGAAAAGCTGACCAGGATGTACTCTCAGTAAACTTAATATTATTATCTTGTCCTGGTAGTCAGATGCTGCTGGATTTTTATGGGAAACACAGTGATATGGTATGTGCTGTGTGGAACCACAGTTTCACTGCTGCTGGATATGGAAATGACTGAGCAGTGCCAAAGTGACTTAGAAGTGGATGTAGACCGGCTTTGTAAGAAAGCAACTGTGGAGACCACTGATTTATATATATATATATCAAGCAGTGTGGAAAGAGAAAAATTAAAGCAGAATTCAGGGGGCGGGAATGCTCACGAAGCTGACCCGCCGCTATACTGGAGAATATCAGAGATACACTGGTGCAACCTGGAGATAAATTGGTGGAATATTTCAGCACTGCCACACTAGTGGCATGTGCTGACATGGTGCCACTGCAGTCCCCCTCACTGAAGCATCACTGTCACAACCTGCTATGGGGAAGGGGGTGGGCCCAGGGGTGTGGCTTGGGTTAGTCAGCTACCTAAGCTGCTCCAGCTTGGGAACCAGCAGAAAGTTATGCCATCAAAATCTGTAGCATATCTCATAGGTGACCATCAAATCTGGAAAAACTGAACATTCCTGTCCCCTCAACCACCATGCCCCTGGTGCTCCAGGAACGAAAGGAGGCTAATGAGCACAATGCCCAGCACCTATTGATCCCTGGTCAAGCCCCCAGCTCTTTGGCATGGCCCTAGGGCCAGCAGGCCCCTGCACTCCTGTCTCTTCCCACAGAGGGTGCCCCCTTGCCCCAGAAGGGTGCACCCTGGTTCTCTCCTGCAGGCACATTGACCTGGAGCAGCCGCAGCAGCAGCACACCATGCAAATGCAGACCCATATCCCAGAGGCCATGGCGTAGATGTCCCAGCTCAGAGCAAGCTAAATTCAATGCCCCCACACCCCTCCAGCAGGTCCCACACCCTTGCCCACCCCCAGTCAGGGGCCATGGCCACATCTGGGCCACCACAGCTGACAGCCCAGGGCAGACAACAACACACCTCTTGGCCAGTGGGGGGCTGCTGCCAACCACAGTCCCCTGGGGACAGCAACCCAGAACCCACTCACCACCAAGGCCAGCTACAACAAAACATGGCGACTCTTGAAATAATACCCAGGCGACTTTTGAAATAAACCACCTCTACCCACTCGGTTCTCCCTGTCAACCCTTAGGTGGGCCAGACCACACCTGGATATGGCCCTCCCCCTCCGACAACAGCTACCACCTACCCTGTGGAAGACAATTGGTTTGACCCCGCCCCCCTACAGCCCCATGGCCCTGGCCCTGAACTCTTAGGACTGCCTCAAATAACAACAGCAGTACCCACCCACCCTGGGATCTTGCAGGTGGGCAGGGGTCAGTTGTTTGCTGCACATCCCCCCAGTCACACCACTCTCTGCCCTGTTCTGTCCACATGTGTTGCTCCTCTGGTGATGCTCCCATTTGTTGCATAGCCATTGGGGTCCAGAACTATCCATGACAGCAGCAGAACTGGCACAGGGTCCCCTCCATACCATGCTGAAGTTGCTTCATGCCATCCACTTTAGGTGCCGTAGCATCGTTGCCACTTTGTCTAGCCAGGCCTCCACACAGTGCTGGACTGCCAGAATAGCCATGGTCAACAGCCCTGTGGGAAGGAATGGGGGTACAACCAGCCAGCCACCCACACTCCCTAGTTGGTCTGCAGGATGTGGCTGCCTGGCTGGTTAGGTGCAGATTGCATGAAGCCCACCTGCAGAGTGCAGGATGTCCTGGGACAGCAATCGTTCTCCAATCTGGCACTCACACAGTGGACACTCACCTTCAATGGGATGGACCTGAGGGGGAACACCAGCTTCAGCTCCAGGCCCATGTCTCCCTCCATGTACACCATGGACCCATTGATGGTCCTGGCTGAGGAGAAACTTATAGACTTTGCTAGCTCCTGGTGGACCCCTCCTCATTGTGCAAGGACAGCTTCTGCAAGGTACGCATCAGTGGAGGTGGATGTTTCCCATGCCCAGTTCATCACTGCTGTGAGGAATGAGTGTCAGTGGGAGGGGATATGTATGGAAGGGACAGGGCCACACGAGGGAACATTCTGGCATCATGCCCTGGGCAAGGGGCATGGTGAGCCCTACTCACCTATTCCCCAGACACAGCACCACAGGCCAGCATCACAGGCCTCAGGTGTTAGGGCACGGTTGCAAGACCACCCTGTGTCACCAGCCTTGTCTCCATAAGTGTTCTCCAGACCCACTCTCACTTGGCAATGCCCCAGAAATCCTGGACCACTGTTGCTGGCTACAGCAGCCTGTCTCCCATGTCTCCAGCCTGGTAGCCTCCCCTCCCACCCAACTAGGGCAGCAGCAGTAGCTGCTGGTTGGCCATGTTGTGGAGCATGGAACATATGGCAAAAAGTTTGGTTACTGCCAGGGGCTGCATGGTTCTGCAACCCCCCCCATGTGATACAGAAAACGAAGTGCATTTTAAGCTGGCCAAATACCTACTTGATGACCATGAGAGTCAAACTGTGAGTCTGTAGGTGGCACAACTCAGTGGTTCATCCCTAGCATACAGGTACAGGATAGCCCCAGTCACCTGTGGCAGGAAGGTGACTGTCAGGACCTCCCCCAGCCCCTGCTCCCTCCCCACCAGAGCAACAGATCCAGCAGCTAGCTCTTGCCCTCCAGCCAGGCAGCCAAGAAGCAGATGAAACCAGACAGAGTGCAGATCTGTGCATCATGCATTCTGCTTGGGAACTTGGCTACAAAGTCTGTGAAGATGCCCTGGTGGTCACAGCTGGCCTGCATGTTAAGGTTTAGAAGTGGTTCAGTTGCAGTAGACCTACAGCTCCTCCTGGGGGGGGCGGGCAATGAACACAATATGAGTTCAGCCCATGACCCCCAGAACATTTGGGAAGCCTATCAACCTGGCATGAATGGGCTAGCTCCGCCTCCTCTGTGGGTAAGCACATTTGCTTCTGCAAGCACAGCAGCATGGCATCCAGGAAGCTGTGGAGGCAGTAGCTCACAGAGGACTGGGATACCTCCAGTATCTCAGCTGCAACCATCTGGAACAAGCCCATAGAGAGGAAGTGGAGGGGCAGGTGATGGAGGATGGAGAGGCTCTGGGGGCAGGTGCCTGGCCGCACAGTATGGGACCAAGTTCCTCTCAGAGGGCTTAGAAGGCCACTTTGTCCAGGCAGAACCATTCCATGCAGGTACCCTCGGGGAGCTACAAGGTGCTGATGCACTCATGATAGTGCCTAGCATGGTACCTCCTGCAGTGTTACTGTGCCATCCAAACATATGGTACAAGCAGGAGGTGGACCATCTTGATGTGGGCCATTTGGTGGTAGGCTTGCCAGCCTACAAGTGGCAGCTGGATATCTTCCAAAATTACAACTGATCTCAAGACAACAGAGATCAGTTACCCTGGAGAAAATGGCAGCTTTGGAGAGTGGACTGTATAGCATTATACCCTACTAAGGTCATTCCTCTTCCCAAACATCTCCCTCCACAGACTCCACCCTCAAATCTCTAAGTATTTCCTAAACAGGAATTGGGGGGAGGGTAGCTGGGTAAAGGCAAGGGCCCTCATCACCATGGGCAGCTCTGCTACTGCTTGCCCCTGTGCCTTCTGGTGCATGGCAGCAGAGCAGGTCTCTGCCCTAGGCCATGCTGCTGGAGTGGAGATGTCTACTCTAAAGTGCTGGAATAACTCCTTCAGGCTGGCTTGGAGGTGTGTGTGAGGCTTCATAGCCTAGGGCAGGGGTGGCCAAATGGCGGCTCGCGAGCCGCATGCGGCTCTTCAAGTCTTATTTGGCGGCTCCCGGAGGCTTGCAAGTTCACTCCTCCCCCAGGCTCCTTTAAGGGGCAGAGCCGACCAGCCGCTCACCCGATCTATGCACCCAGCGTGCTTCCCCTTTCCCAACGCTGGAGCAACGAAGGGGCGGGCCAGGGCTGAGGACAGCCCACCCCTCCTAGCTTTGCTGGGCACTCCTCTGCAAGCACTGAGTTTTGTCGGCCGCGCGCTCTCAGCGAGCGCCCGGAAGGGCAGTTGGGGGGAAGGGGAAAGAGAGGAGTGAAGACGCGACGAGGAAGCGCCAAGGTAGAGGTGGCCCAGGACTTCCTGCTTTCCGGCTTACTCCCGAGAAGGCAAGTGCGCAGCTGCCGAGAGCCGCTCATGGCATGAAGCACAGCCTGGGCCGGGGGGCTTTTGCATGGGTGGAAGCCTCGTTAGTTGCACGGAGGACTGGCACACCCATAAGTGTGTGCAGGACAGCTGACATGGAGGAGCAGGGAATGTGTTTGCTTCAGAGGACATGTGCTTGCTTTAAGATTGTGTGGCTCTGCTTTTGTGATCCTTCCTTCCTTGATTTTTCTTTCTTCCCTCCTTCCTTCCTTTCTCTTTCCTTCTTTCCATTTCTTTCTTCTTTCCATCTTTCTTTTTCTTTCCTTCCTCTTTCTTCCTTTCTCTTCTTTCCTTCTTTCCTTCCTTCCTTCCATATATTTCCATACCTTTCCATATCTTCCTTCCTTCCCTTTCCATATCTTCCTTCCTTCCTTCCTCTTCTTTCCATATCTTTTCATACCTTTCAAAATCTTCCCCTTCCTTTCTCTTTACTTCTTTTAACATCTTTCCATATCTTTCCATGTCTTCCTTCCTTTCGTGTATTTCTTTCCTTCTTTCCCTTCCCTTCTTCCTTCCTTTTTACTTCTTTCCATATCTTTCTATGCCTTCCTTTCCTTCCTTCTTTCCATACCTTCTTTCCTTATCTTTCTTTCTTTCCTTTTTATCCTTCCTTCTTTCCATATCTTCTTTCTTTTTTGTCTTTTCCTTCCTTCTTTCCATGTCTGTTTTTTTCTTCCTTTCCATCTTTCCATGTCTTTCCCTCCCTCCCTTTCCTTTTTCCCTTCCTTCTTTCTTTCCATGTATTTCCTATTTTCAATAAAACATTAGGGTTGCCAATTCCAACTAAAAAAAAACCTGGAGTCTTTAGCCAGAATACTCTAGAGGTGGTGCCTTGCAAGGATGACATCACTTTTTGTGATGTCACTTCCAGGTCAAAGGTTAGGTGGTAGTCCTTCCCAAGCTCCACCCCTTCTGATGATGTCACTCCCAGCATACTGTGACAAAACCCCACCCCTTCCTGTGATGTCATTTCACGGCACTCCCCCAAACCCGCCTCTTCCTCTGAAGTCCCTTCAATGCATCATGTCTTGTGGCTCTCAAACATCTCAGGTTTATTCTGTGTGGCTCTTGCATTAAGCAAGTGTGGCCACCCCTGGCCTAGGGCATCTCTTATAAGTGGGGTGTGGGGTCTTCCTGATGCCATGGCCATGTTGTGTACAGTGATCCCGACTGTTATGTTGATCGCCTCAGTGTTGAGATTGCTCCAACACAGTAACACTCATCTTAAGGTTGGTGTGAATTCTGATGGACCATTGCCGTCAATGGTCTGTCGGAAATGGACCAGTGTTGGAGCAATCTGCGTATTATTATGAATGTGAGCCTTTGAAAAAGCATTTTGCCGAAACGGGAGAACAAGCTGGCAAGACCCGTCAGCCACGTATTGGCTTTCAACAGAAACCACTAGACCATGTTGTCTTTTGGAGTTGACAGGAGTTGACATAACCTGCAAAAAGATACAAAAAGGACTAATAACTAAGAACAACATTCTTGGAGGTTCTATTTAGTCACCCTAGTGGTGAAGCTATACCAGTTGGACTTCAGGCTGAAATGCATATTAATATTTGTGTATGGTATTTATTGTATATTTATATGTAGTATTTATTGTGAATTATATTTATAGCACTTTGGCACCTTGCACTGAAAAATCATAAAAATTAATTAACTATTTATTAATATTTGTATGAATCAATTATAATTCCAGTGGTTTTTTTGTCATAGGATAGAACCTCTCATTCCTGCCTTACCCCATGCAGGCAACTCGCTTAATATGGAGGCCAGCACCAGGCCATCGAGTGCAGAAGCTGGTGAGGGAGCTGAACCATGTGCCTACCTGAGGTTCACAAACTCAGGGGAAGAGAGTGTTGGTGCCATTTGGGTCCATCAATCTGGGTGGCCTCTCCATCAGGCCCCCAGCAGGTTGGTCCCCTGCCACCAATACTACAGCAGCAAACCAGGAGATGGAAGTCAGTGATCAAGTGGCCATCACCACCATGGCAACTGCAAGGGTGGATGGGGATGCAAGTGAGGTGGCCATGGGCATGGGGCATGGCTATGGGCCTGTGTGTGGCACAGGTGGGCCCCACTGACCGATGTGTTGCTCTCTGTTACCTCCAGGCTATTTTGACCTCCTCCAGTGTCATAGAACATCTTTATGCCCTAGGGATCCCATTCCCCCAGTGGGAGCAGGGGGGGGGGTCCTCTGCTCCCAGCCTCCACCCCCCCTCCACCTCTCACCTGACCAACAGGGGGGAAAGGCACAGGAACAGGTCAACAACCCCCATAGCAAGCTCCTGTTTGCTCCAGAACACTTCTGCATCGCACTGGGAACAGCATCATCCCTGGTGCAACATGAAAGTGCAGTCATGCCAGGGGCTGATTTGGTAAAAATCGACACACACACACAACAATGCTAGATTGGGAGCTGATTTTTACCAAATCAGTCCCTGGCACGACACATCCCTTCTGCATGGCACCATAAATGATGTCATTCCCAGAACAATGTGGAAGTGTTCCGGAGTGCATGTGTGTATATGTGTGCGCTTGCAAGGAAAGTACTCTTGCAGTCCCCTCCCACAGCCCCCCCTCCTCCACTTTGAGCTCTGGGGGACCTGGCAACCCTATTGCGCCCTTACCCCTGTGCGATGGGCCATGGAGATTGGTTCAGTCATCCTCCAGGCCTTGGGTATCAGGGACTCCCCAGGGCAAGTAGTTCTGGACAAGACTAGGCCTGCCAGTCCCCCAGTGGTGACAGGAGATCTCTTGCTCTCAGCCTTCACCCCCAGCCACCACTCACCTGGCAGGCAGGAGGGAAAGGCTCAGGGAACAGGCCCGGGAGACAAAATACTTCCCAGGCAAGCCCACAGCAGGCATGGCCCTGATGGGGCACGACGTCACTTCCAGGGGTGATGTCATCACACTCACTGTGGAAGTGCTCCTGTGTTTTACTTGGTGCCACGTCTTGAAGAATCAGGTCTGTGCAAAGCATGGGAGCACTCATGGCCAGTGCAATGATGTCATTCCCAGAAGTGACTGTGTGCCCTGACCCAGCCCTGGATCATGCAGTTGCCAGTAGGTCTGGGGGCTATTGCCAGGCCCACAGGCATAGGGCCTATACCCAGCAAAGCACATGACTCCACCCTCTCATCCATCTGGGGGGATGGCTGGATATCCGGTGTATGTGGAGGTATGCTGTGGACTGGAGCCAGTCATGCTTGCAGGGCCTCACAGCTGTTTCGGGCCAATTCTCAAAGCACTCCCATTGCTGGTGTGAGAGCCAGGAGCAGGCATGCACGTGAAACCAAGCACACTAAAGGTACAAGGTAAGTGCTAGGTCTTCCCCCTCCCATTGGAGGCCCCAAACCCTATGTTTGGGGCCCCTTTGGTCCCAGAGAGATGCCATCACTTTCAGTTGTACACCAGAAGTGACATCACTGGTGGGCCTCTGGAGTGTTCACATAAGCAAAAAGTACAGATTGGGGCCAGCCCTATCACCCACTTCCAAGGTAAAAGGGCCTGGCAGCCCTATTCACAGCACCTCAGGATATGGCTATTGAGCACCTTGAGTAGCTGATAGCTGTTGCTTGGGACATGAACAAGTGGAAGGTGCCCATGAAGGTGCTGCATGCAGATTTGTCAGCAGCGATCTGTATCCCTGCAACAGCCCCTGCACCACCCAATTCACTGGCAGCACTGAAAGGGGTCTCCTGGGCTACACCCCCGGAACTGGGCTCGGCACAATGACCATGGTGCTGATAGGCACCCCTGCTGGTGACTACTGGGGCATCCATAGCAGTCCGTGTTCCTTTTGTTGTCTCCATGCTGCTTTCCTGGGGGTTGTCCATGTTGCTTCACATAGGTCTTACTTCTGAGTAGACATGCTTGGGATCACTCCCAGTGTGTGGGGTGGTGGGCCTCCTTCCCCTTTTTTGTGCTGCTGCTTGTTTTCTGTGTGCAGGGATCTGTGTCTTTAAGGGGGTGGAGTGTATGCTGCAGACGTGGTCCAGCAGCTCATAGCCCTTCCATGCCCACTCCTCCAGGGACCAAGTCTGCATGGCTGCAGCCTCGTTGTTGCAAAAATAGCAAGTTCATTTGGCTGGTGCAGTTTGCCCAATAACTATACCAGTCTGGAGAATGTTGAAGAGAAAAGGCTTTATTCCAGGAAATAGGGGGTACAGAGTTTTATGTGAAAAAACAGCTCTGTTCCTGCCCAATTTAGGTGGGAAGGATCTTTAATACCTTGCTTTTCTAAGGCAAAGCCCACCCCCTTGCTAAGGGAAAGCCCACCTCTTTGTTTGCTTCTCAGCTCTAAGTGGAATTGCCCTGCTTCCTTATCTTGTTGGTCCTAACCAGCTTTTGTTTACTGCTTTCTGTGGTCTTGCTGTTTCAGCTATTTCCTATGCAGCTGCCCATTCAAGGCCAAGCAAGCTGGGCCTTTTCAAACTGCATGCTAGTAATATGGCAATGCTCTTGATCATTTTGTTCACACTGTGATTGGTTGGTTTCCCTCCTGTCCGTCACACCCCTGTGACATGTGCCTGACAACAATGTGGCTGGGAACATGTTTGCCCTACTGCCAAAACATTTGCCCCTGCCCCAGCCTCTGAGGGTTTCCATTAAACAACGGACCAGCACTGTTGCTGTTGTGCCATTGGCAGGCCACCTCCATCTCTGCTGCCCTCAGGATTGCACTGTTAAGTGTATCTGGTTGCTTGTAAATATTGTGTAAATATTGCTTTCCAAGGAAGGGAAATAGATTCCATGGGCATATAGGATACACCAGAAGCACATTAAAGACCTACTAGAATTCCAGGGTATGAGCTCCTGAGAGTCAGAGCTCCTTTCGTTAGATATGAAGAGTAGGAAAAGGAAGGGGTCCTTATAATCCAGGCAGAGGATGAGAGAAGTACTGTAAATTAGCGTGTCAGGTTGAATCAGGACATAGGATTTTTCTCACATTACAAATGCTAATTTTTCTGCACTTCGCACCCAGGCTCTGTCAAGCTAACTACACGTATTATAGCTAGCTTCCTGACACTCTAATTTACAATACCCCTCCCGCCCTCTGCCTGGATTACAAGGACGCCTTCTTTTTTCCACTCCTCGTATCTGATAAAGGGAGCTCTGACTCTTGAAAGCAGATACCCTGTAAATGTAGTTGGTCTTTAAGATGCTACTGGACCCAAATCTTGCTCTTCTACTACAGACTAACACAGCTACCCACCTAAAACTTCATTAGACATTTGTAAGCGAAGAAAGGATGTGGCAACAATTGAAAGAGGGGACCATATAGTTCTTTGATACAACAAATGAACCCAAGTTCATTTCCTGGCATCTCCAATAATAAGATTAAAGCCTAAGATACCTTGGAGAATTGCTAACAGAGCAGTGTTACAATACATTTGTCAATCTTAAAGTGGCACCAGACAACTTTGTTGTTAAAACCTATGCGGCAACATGGCTAGTGTCCTAGAATTTAGTACCTGAGGGTATTGACTGAATCCGAGGAAAGACAGGTAGGTAGCCCTAGCACAATATAATAGCAGTAAGAAAACTCAGTAGTTTTCAGCCTATATCTAGGGAACCCGTCAGACTATCAGCTTACTCACCACTGTTAATCACCCTCTGCAACACACCGCTCCAGTAAAGAAACGGTATTGTTCTGTGTCACATTTTAAGTTCATGGTGGGTGGTGGCAAAAGGGCCAGGCAACATTCCATGTAAATAAAGGATGCACCCTTGAACATATCCCAAAAATCCTTTACCACGTGCACATGTTCTGTGGCAGGATAGTTCAGGTGGGTAGACGTGTTGGTCTGCAGTAGAACAGCAGGATTTTTGAACAGTGGCACTGTCATGGCTCAGGTGGGGTGAGCCACCTTACGCTGCCACCACTCTGGGATTTAGGGTCCTTTGGGAAGGCCCAGAGTACCCTCCCAACCCTTCTGACCTCCGTAGCTTGGCCAATAAACAGGCATGAGGACCCAGCAGAGTAACAACAAACAAAATAGTTTATTTACAAGGTCAGTTAATCAAACAAGAAACAAGCTGCCTTAGCAAGAATAGTCAAAAAGAGTCCAGTAGCACCTTTAAGACTAACCAATTTTATTTTATTGTAGCATAAGCTTTCGAGAATCAAGTTCTCTTCATCAGATGCCTGATCCGAACTGGTCAAATACAGAAGAGGAGGGGAGGGGAAAGAACGGGACATATATCACAAGAGGACAGGATGCAATTAGTGTGAAGGCAATCAAAACATTCCTTTGCTTGTAAATGTAAACATCTCCTTTTGGTGTGGAGTCAGTTTGCCGTGTTAGTTTGCCGCAGTGAAGGTATATAATTCCTATGTAGTATAAGCCCTCGATAACCACAGCTCTCCCTGCCAGCTGCATCTGACAAAGAGAACTGTGGTCCCCGAAAGCCCACACGCACTCAGGCTGAGATAATTGACAAACAAAGCCCACACCAGGCGTCTCTGGGCTCCCCCAGACCACGCCTCTGTAAAGGAAATCTGTTACCTGTGATAATGTGATAACCATTCATAGTCTCTATTCAGTCCCAGCTTGACAGAGTCAAATTTGCATATGAATTCCAATTCCGCAGCCTCCCGTTGGATTTTGTTTTTGAAGGGTTTCTGTTGAACCACAGCGACTTTTAAGTCTTTGGTGGAATGTCCTGGTAGATTGAAGTGTTCTCCCACTGGTTTTTGGACGTTTCCATTTCTAATGTCAGATTTGTGTCCATTTATTCTTTTGCGTAGAGGTTGGCTCAGACTAGTACCCAGAAACAGTCTGCTCCAGGACATACCTAAAGGAACTAACAACAGAACACCACTGGTTGTCACCTATAGCTCCCAGCTCAAACCCATCCAACGTATCATCAGGGAGCTACAACCCATCCTGGAAAATGATACCTCTCTCTCAGAAGTCCTGGGTGGAAAAAATGGCAGCAAAGAAGCAAAGTCCCGCTCTCGGTAAGTCAATCTCGGCTACTTTGAAGGGGGAGTCGCTCGAAGAGTTGGTGCGCAGGGCGGTGGTGGAAGCCATAAAACCCTTTGTTGACAAGCTGAACGAAACTGATCAAAGGGTGGGCTTAATTGAAAGCGAGGTGAAAACCATTAAGGCAGCAGCGGGGGGGGCAGAAAAGTCTGCTCTGGAAAGTGCGTCACTTGTGAAGGCTACAAAAAAGGAGCTGAAGTTGGTGGAGAACCAGCTGATCGGGCTACAGGTGGAACGAACGCAGACAATTTTGCGTCTCCAAAACGTGAAAGAGGAGGAAAATGAGGATCTGTGGGATTTGGTCTCGGAACTACTGGCGACACCCGCGAGGACGACTAAAGAAGAGGTTAAAAGCGCCATTTTGGAGGTCCGTCGGGCTTCTTCAAAATATGCAACAAAGCGACAGTTGCCTCGTGAGATCATTATTGACTTTTCATCTAAAAAGATTCGGGACACCATCCTATATAACTCATACAATGCGGATTTGGACTTTATGGGTTTGAAAGTCAAGATTTTGAAGGACGTTCCATTTCTAGTCCGGAAACGGCGTTTTAAATATAAAAAGTTTGCAGCTCTTCTGAGGGACCATGGAATAAAGTACAAATGGTTATTCCCGGAAGGAATATGGTTCAGATATAAAGATCAGGCCTATAAGATATTATCAGAAGATCAACTAAAGGATTTTGAGAATAAAAACCCAGAACTCTGCTGCACCAAGAACGAAGAAAAGGAGGAGCCGGAGGGGGGGGGGAGGAGGAGGAGAGCATCGCAACAGCAGTTGCACAGAGAGAATTGCGTCCGGGACCTAGAAGGGGGAGGAAAGTTTAAACAGAATTTGAAATGTTTATTCTCTGTATGATTAACCACTCCATCATTATTCTATGGAGCTATTTTTGTATTATGACAGTATGAAGGGAAACATTGAAGTGTAGTGTTTAGTGTTTGTAGTTCATTCCCCCCCCCTTTTCTTTTTCCACCCCCCTTTGTCCCTTCCCTCTCCCCTTTCCTTGTGATAGTCGGGTGTAGTGTTTTGTAGTTATGAAAATAAAAAAAATTTATAAAAAAAAAAAAAGAAGTCCTGGGTGGAAGACCTTTCCTTGCCTACAGACAGCCCCCCAATCTTAAACGACTTCTCACTTACAATCATGAATCGGCCAGCAGGGTCACCAGCACAGGTACCAGGCCCTGCAACAGACCCAGATGCCAGCTCTGCCCCTATATCTACCCAGGGAATACAATTACAGGACCCAATGGCATCAACTACACTGTCTCTGGCTCTTACAGCTGCTCATCCTCCAATCTGATATATGCCCTCATGTGCCAACAATGTCCTTCTGCTCTGTACATTGGACAAACCAGCCAACCTCTACGCAAAAGAATAAATGGACACAAATCTGACATTAGAAATGGAAATGTCCAAAAACCAGTGGGAGAAGGAGATGTTTACATTTACAAGCAAAGGAATGTTTTGATTGCCTTCACACTAATTGCATCCTGTCCTCTTGTGATATATGTCCCGTTCTTTCCCCTCCCCTCCTCTTCTGTATTTGACCAGTTCGGATCAGGCATCTGATGAAGAGAACTTGATTCTCGAAAGCTTATGCTACAATAAAATAAAATTGGTTAGTCTTAAAGGTGCTACTGGACTCTTTTTGATTTTGCTTCTACAGACTAACACGGCTAACTCCTCTGGATCTATTAGCAAGAATAGATGAGTGAAAGCAAAATAAACAAAAGGCCCTAGCGCAACTGAACTCACTGTCCCTCTGTCTGCCAGGCCTGCCTTCTCACCCTACCTGGATGACGGCCTCTCCCCCTAGCAGAAATCTCATCTGGCCTGCTCCCTGGGAGAAAGAATGCAGGCCTTTTCCATCCCAGACTTATATAGCACCAGCCCCCTGTGTTCTGATTGGCCAAAAAGGCCCAGGGGCTCCTGGGAACTGTGTGTGTGTGTGGGGGGGGGCTATTCCCACTGCTAACAGGCTTCTGAGGCCTTGCTAGGCCTTCCTGGCACAGCCAGTTCATGACAGGCACCTTTGAGACTAACAAGATTTTCAGAGTGTAAGCTTTCGAAAGTCAGAGCTCCCTTCTTCAGACATCTGAAAATCTTATTGGTCTCTAAGATACCACTGGACTCAAATCCTGATGTTCTATGGCAGATCTGCACACAGGATTTAATTTGCTCATCCCCAGTATCTGTTTACAGTGTCAGGGCTTAAACTTGAGACATGAATGGATGAAACTTCTAAGCAAGTACAGAGTGCATTTCTTCATCAGTGAATACTGAGAAGCTCCACAAAGCAGAGATTAGATGGAAGACAGTTCAAAAGACACACTTCCAGAAGTCTTGGGCCCCAAAATCTTTTTTTTCAACAAACTAAGCACTTATGTGGGAGGGAGAGGAGTTACTTAGCAAACAAATTGGTTTGGAAAAAATTCCTTGGAGACAGAGAAGGTACTCGGTGCAGGAGCAGTTTGAGTGACTCTAGGTCCT
Source organism: Eublepharis macularius (assembly GCF_028583425.1). NCBI lineage: Eukaryota > Metazoa > Chordata > Lepidosauria > Squamata > Eublepharidae > Eublepharis > Eublepharis macularius. Next base: position 94,080,602 of record NC_072793.1, on the reverse strand, counting down.
CAGGTAAAACTTGAGAGGATGTGTGTAAGGGGCAGGGCATGCCCTTGTGCTCCCTACCACAAAGCTAATTGCTCCCCAGACATTTCCTGAGTAAAACCACTATCCCTGGACTCACAATGGTGACTCCAGGGCAGAAACCAGCAATCAGCTGTAGGGCCACCTGAGGGTCAAGCAGCTTAATCAGCTGTGGGGCAATGGGGTCCCAGAGTCACAGCAGGGCATAGGCTGGGGCTGCTTGCTACAGGACGATCACTACCTCCCTCCAGCATGGGGTCCAGGTCAGCTGCTCTGAATGCCCCGACACTTAAGACTTCCCCTGAACGAGCCAATCTTATAGAAATAACTGTTCTGAAAAAAGGTCCGGGGATTGGACCAAATATCCTTATTGCCCCTTCCAACATTGCAGTTTATTTATTTTGCAACTCTATGATTGATATTCTTCCCAACTCTAGAAGAAAGTGACTTTAGGGAAATGGAAAACACCATTCAGAGATCAAGCAGAGGAACACAGTAACTTAAAATAAAATGGCACACATGATATAAAACAAAGTTTCACTCCTGTATCTGTCAGGCCTCTCTTTTTTTTAGTAGCTTATTTCACACACTTCTAGTTTGGAGAAAGGCAGCATTTGTACCTGAATCACTCACACACACTTGACATAAATATATTCCACAAAGAAAAATCTGTGACAAGGTCACCCATAGAACAGGTCAGTTAATGGAGGTGCATCATGAATTCACAAGAGCTGCAATTTCATCAGAATAAAGCCAAAACAACATCTCCTCCAACATCTAATTCTCTAGTTTGTGCTATTTCTGGATTCCAAGAGCTAAGGAGAAACTCACACTATGCAATGACATTTTGAAAATTGATGTGCTCTGACTATTAAGAAGTGTGTGTGTAGAGGAGAAGGTGCTAGTGCTGGGTCATTCAGTTTGTTTGTGATTCCTGGACCACTGAGTGCCTAGCAAACAGGGCTACACTCAACTATTATTAAAAACATTTACCTCAACTCTCCCTCACACAAAAAGAGGACCCAAGGCACTAAGCCTAATTTGGTGTCTGGGCCCAATTCCTCGTATCCTGCTACGATGCCCCCTTCTCCCTTTTGTTTTTAAATTTAAACAACTTAAATGGCACTTGAGGTGTTTCTAAATTCAAAAATAACAAAATATTTTATTGAACATAGAGGAGAAACCCGTCAGGTGAAATTTGGTTGAAAATTTCTGAGGTAACTCAATATAGATAACTCAGACAAAACCAGTACATGCATAGACTTTAGTTCTGTTTCAGACTAATGAGAGTTTCTTAAGCTCTTCAGTTACTTAAATCTTTATGTTGAGAGGTTTTTAGTTCCAGTGTTTCCCCGAACACTCTAGTACACTTTCTTTGAGTATTACTCTTTTTAGATTTCCGGAAGGCTGTTGCCCTCCTTCCAGTACCCAAACCCTTTTTCTTGAAACACCAGTACTTCCTTTAAGTTTTAAACTGACCCCTAAGGTCTCCAATGGCAGTTTCTAACCACACTCGGCCAGGGATCACTTTTCAGAGAAAACTCCATGTTTGACTGGGTAGGGAAATTCTCTCACTAGAAGATCTATCCACTTGTAACCCCCAGAGTCCCAAGGACCAGGTTCAATATGTTTACCAATTCAAAATATAAATGCAATTTATTTTAACACAACGATGAAAACATTCCCAAAGTTATTAATACTGGATCAGAAACCAGTGACCCCAGAGTACAGTCCTACTCACAATCCCTTGGCCTAGTGTGCAGACATTTCTGTAGATTTGGCCAGAGGCATTGCTTGGAACAGTGTCCCAAATATCTAGAAGGCCTGGCCACAGCCGGACTCTTCTTGTGAAGTTGCTGTCTGAATCCTCAGGCTTGCATTGTTGCCCTAGGAGCAGTTCCCCCTTTCTCCTAGCAAGACAAAGTGGAGCAGCTCTGTACTAGGGTGATGGTCTCAAACAGTCAACGAGTTCAGCTGCCAGCAATTTTCTGCTCTTGCTTCTTCAGCTCTTCCCAGCAACTGCAGTTCTTCCAGGGAGAAGAGTTCAGCTCTATGATGGTCTTAGCTCCAAGCTTGGACACAAGCTTTGCCTTCCAAACACCAGCAACAGCAACAGCTCCCCTCCTTCCAGTGGTTTCAGCTAGCCCAGTCCTGTATTATACCACCTTTCGCAGTCACAGTGACCTCTTTTTTTTATACACATGTCCCATGAGCCTTTGCTAAACATGCAAATTAACACAACCGTAGGTACAGCTCAGTTATCTGCTAGTCTGGTCTATCTATGTATCTGCAGGCTATTAATCAGACCTAGATCCTAGGCCCCAAACCCTTTTTTCAGTACAGGCTTACACACTTCCTTTGGCACGAATGGGATTCTGCACCAACTTCCCAAACTTCCTTGCCAACTTTTTCCCAGTCCTCTTTTCTGTGTTAAACTGCTCTCAGTCAGAGCTGAATCTCGAAACTGTCAGTATTCAACCCCTCTCAGCTAGGGCTGAAATCAGACTCTCCTCTCCCAGCATCCAATTTAGAAGTCTTTTTTTGTTTACCTCATGCTACCAAATCTGATTCCTCAGAGCAGCCTGTCACTCAAGGCTCTCTGTTTCTGTGAAGCATTAGCCCTTCACAGTCCTTCAGCACGTCTAAGCTTTTAAAAAGTGCAATCTGTCACACCTGCCTTGCTCTGTGGCTAGCTTATTTCCACTTTCCATTTTCATAGCCATGCTGGCCAGCCAGCTATCATACCCCTGGACTGAGTTTTCCTGCTGATGCCCACCCTCCAAGCTCTAGGCAACTGGATTTCTTGGCAACCTCCTCCAGCTGTTTGCAAGAATCCTAATGCCTAGATCTTTTCCTCATAACATCAGTCATCTTTTGTCCATGGTAAAGGACATTCTTTGTATGCAGAAAATCACAGGTTCATTCCTCATCTCAGCTTAAAAGGATTTCAGGTTTGGAGAACTGCTTCCAGTTAGAGTAGAGAGTACTAGATCAATAGACCAGTGGCCTGACTTAGTGGCTGCATATATTCATGACTATGAGAAGATGAAGACATACACAAAGGTGTCACTGGGGGAAAACAGACTAAGTACAACTGAATTAATTTAGGGAATTTATATGCCAATGTTCCAGAGACTTGCTTGAATTCTGAATATCTGAAAGCAACAAAGAACCCCAGGTTTGGAAATAATTAGGAGAGACTGGGTGAAATAATTGAAAGTAAAACAATCAGTATAAAATAAATGTTTTGAAACATGGTCCTGATCTACTTGAGAGTACAGCTTGAGAAGAGTACTTCAGAGTAAAAGCTGACTGATTTATAATGGTCTATAAGAGTCTTTCCTCCTCTAAACTTAGGGTTGCTAACCAACTCCCAGCATTACAACTGATCTACAGGTGACAGTGATCAGTTCCCCTGGAGAAAATAGATGCTTTGAACAGGGGTCTCTATGGGATTATAACCTGCTGAGCTCCAACATGCCCCCAAACCCTGCCCTCCCCAGGCTACACCTTCAAAATCTCCAGTTTTTTTCCTACCCGGAGCTGGCAACCCTAAACTTGATATTTGTTGGCTAGCTTGCAATTTCCAAGGAACATTATTCCCCCAAATAAAGACTGAAACGCCAATGAAACATTCACTATGTAACTGTAGCTGTTAATTTAGCTAAAACCATAAGAGGGCAGTGTATGTAAAGACATGTCTAACACTCAGCCATAAGTAAGAACTTGCAATGTTTGGTAAAACTATTTCCCCTAAAGTTTAGTTAATATCTAGGCTACAGATTTTTAAATTAAACTATGTAATTCTGAGTCAGAATTCTAGGCCTGTTCCACCTCATGTACTTCAGGAAATCTGCATTTGCTGAAGTATTTTCTGCCCCTTTGACTAAAGCAAAATACTGCAAAGCTTTCCCCCAACCCAACACCAATAATCTGTTCTACAGATGACCGTGTAGAGATCCTTGCACACAGAGAGGATTGCCGGCTCCAGGTTGGGGAATTCCTGGATATTTGAGGGGTGCAGCCTGGAGAGGGCAGGGTTTGGGGAGGGGAGGGACCTTAGCAGGGTATAATCCCATAGAGTCCATCCTCCAAAGCAGCCATTTTCTCCAGGGGAACTGATCTCTGTAGCCAGGAAATCAACTGGAATTCCGGGAGATCTCCAGCTACCACCTGGAGGTTGGCAACCCTACACACAAGTGCATGTGTGTTTGTGTGAGCAAGAGTGTGTGTGCATGGAACAGTAATACCCACACAGGCACAACTAGGTTTCTGATTGACTTATAAAACCATGCACAAGAAAAAGAAAGAACAAAGCTGCAGCTTCTGAATTCCATTATTTCCAAATCACACTAGGATGTCAGGGCAGAAAAGGTGCAGCTCCCCACAAAGTCAATGTGGACCAGTTAAAAGTTCGTTGCCATGGGGCATTCAATCTATTCAGGTTTTGGCAGGTGTGGAAGGAAGCACCACTTGCCTCAGGATCCTATCCCTCATTGGAACTATGCACCATCCTCCAACTGCCTTGCATCCCCCGAAGGGAGGAGGGGGAGCACCATGACAGAATTACTAATGTAATACTGTAGATTTAATGAGCACCTCAGAGGATGAACCATCCTAGTGTGCCCAGGGCCAGATAAATTAGACCTCCCCAAGCCCATGGGAAATTATGTATTTGCTGTGATTCCTGAGGAGTCCTATCTGGTCCTCATATAACCAACCTATATGGATAGTCCCTAAGAAGCAATTTGATTAAAAGTATGACATAATATTATATAAGAACATGTAGAACCTTACTGGTTCAGACAAAGGGTCTGTCTAGCATTTTGTTTCCACTAATGGTCAGACAGATGTTTCAGGAAAGTCTACAAGCAGGAAATGAAGGCAATATATTGTTAGCGGCCTTGAGTTCCTGTAAGGTAGAAAGGTGGCTAATAAATGTTTTAAATGAATAAAATAAACACCCTATAGGTCTGCTAACCTCCAGGTGGTGCCTGGAGATCTCTTGGAATAACAACTGATCTCCAGGTGACAAATACCAGTTTGCCTGGAGAAAACAGCTGCTTTGGAAGGTGGACTGTATGGCAATATACCTCACTGAGGTCCGTACCCTTCCCAAACCCCACCCTCCCCAGGCTCCACTCCCCAAATCTCCAGGAATTTAGCAACCCAGAGCTGGCAAACCTAACAGCCTCCCAAATTGTATGTCCCTAAAACCTAGTGTTCAGAGATACACCATCTCTGAACATGGAGGTTTCATCGATGAGTTATTTAATAACCATGTGTGACATTTTGTCCTCTTCAGATGACCTGTATATTGCTGCCTCCCTGATTTCCTTAGCGTTCTTACTGCCACCAAAGGCATTCAATTTAGTTCTCTCTCAATTTGACTTATTTTATAGGAAGTAGTATGACAGAACAGTCAGTAAGTGGGGTGGCTGCAAGTTAAAAAAGGGATTCTTTATTCTAGATAAAACAGGTGTTTTACTTAACCAGAAATAGAGTTTATGAGTACATATGCATAAATTTCAGAATAAGTTTGTTGGTTTCAGAATGGTTCTTAAGCTTGGTGGTTTCAAAATGCACAGATTTTTAAGTGATTTCTCCACAGACCTAGTCATAAAAACTGGTTTTCTATACCATTACCGCTTATGCCAACTATATTCCTAAAAGAAAAGAACATGAAATTTTCTCAGTTCCCAGAAGTTCACTTGCTACATAGGCTGATTTCATCCACAAAGTAAAACACAGACTTTTTCTCTCAACATGTAACGCACAAAATAACTATTCCTCTCATCTACACACAGACTGACTAAATGACTGACCACTTTCCCTCAGCACTCTGACTAAACTGCAGTTCATTCCACTCCATTGGGTACAGCCACCAGTCACAGCACACTTCACTCAACCATCCAGCCCCCATCATTCTTTCTTTAGAGGCCTACATTTTAAAATATAGCAACATATATTAAAAACCCCTAAAATACACACGCTATTTATATCATGGATAGACCTATCTTCCATAAATTTGTCTACATCTTCTTAAAAATCATCACCACATCCTGCGGGAATGAATTCCATATTTTTACTACTCATTTTGTGAAATTAGCACTTCCTTTAGACCGGTGATGGCGAACCTTTTTGAGCCCGAGTGCCCAAACTGCAACACAAAACCAACTTATTTATTTCAAATTGCCAGCACTGCAATTAAACCTGAATACTGAGGTTTTAGTTAAGAAAAAACAACTCATACAGTTGTCCCAACTAATTAACATCTCTCTCTCTCTCTCTCTCTCACTCACTCAGGAGCCACGACTGAAAGTAAAGCAAGTTAAATCAAAGCAGTTTGCCCTTCTTTAGACCAGCAGCTTGCAAGCACTCTCTCTCTCTTTCTCTCTCACTCAAGAGCCACGACTGAAAGTAAAGCAAGTTAAATCAAAGCAGTTTGCCCTTCTTTAAACCATCAGCTTGCAAGCACTCTCTCTCTCTCTCTCTCTCTCTCTCTCTCTCTCACTCACTCACTCACTCACTCACTCAAGAACCACGACTGAAAGTAAAGCAAGTTAAATCAAAGCAGCTTACTCTTCTTTAGAAAGCCAGCCCGAGCAGCCCGGCTGCTGCCTCTGCTTCCTGCTGCTAAAGAGATCACATGGGTTTGGGCAGGGCCAAAACCCATGTGATCTCTGCTCCGAATGCCGTTCCAGGCGTTCCCCCTCCAAATGAGCCCTGGAAATAGCGATCCAGCGACTTGGCTTGCGTGCCCACAGAGAGGGCTCTGCGTGCCAGCTGTGGCATGCATGCCATAGGTTCTCCATCGCTGCTTTAGACTGTTCTGATTAGTTCTTTTGATCACCTTGAGTTCTAGTATTATAGGAGGAAAATCTCCTTATATTCATTCTCTCTATATCATACATAATTGTAAGAACTTCTATCGCATCCCTTCTCATCATTTCCTCCAAACTGAAAAACCACAAACACTCCTGCCTTTTCTTAGAGTGAAGGTGTTCCAACCCCTTGATTATTTGGTTGCTTTTTGCTGTTCCTTTTCCAGAGTTATGATATTTTTTGAAACGGAGAACCCAAGACTATATACAATATTGCAAATGAGGACACCTAATAGCAGGCATTTTGATCCTGATGGTTTTATTTTCAGTCCCGTTTCTAATAATTATGTACCCTGGAATTGTCTTTTTCACTGATACTGTGTAGTGCGTTGACTTTTAATTGAGCTGCCCACCAAAATGGCAAAATCTCTTTCCAAAATTCAGAAATATATATCTGTGGTTTTGATTCCCATCCATGAGTTTGAAGAGGTTCCCATAATGTGCTTCACAAACTGCTTTAGATTTCATTGTCCTGTATAATGTGGTGGCATCTTCCAATCTTGGCTACCTCCAAGGGCTCTTGGAGGATCCCATTTCTTATTTCCCTCCACTGGGAAAACTATCTTGTTTCCTGTCCTCCATTTCCTGTTCTCTAACCAGTGTTTGTCAAAAGCTTTATGGAAGTCTACCAGATCATCTTTGTATATATGTTTGTTAATACTCTTGGTCTATAAGATGACTGAAACAGGGCTTCGTTTTGCAGAACTCATGCTTCTTTGCTCTCACTATTTTTGTTCTTTGATATATGCTTTTATTATGTAAAGGTTTTCTTGCCCCTTTAGCTGGTTCTCTGCTCTTCATTTATTTACAGCAATTTGTTGATTGTTTCATGCTTTTACCAATATACTCCTTCTTTGCTTGCTTTATCATTAACTTGAATTTGTTTTCCCAGAGCTCATGCTCTTTTCACATTAACTGATTTGGGCAAATATTCCACTCTTTTAAAGGGAGCCTTCTTGTCTTCTGTTTAACCAGGCTGACATCCTGTCGGACTGTGTTGTGGAACAGCCCTGCTGACCTGCAAGTGCCATTCTATTGGCTCTCAAGGCATCAAGGTGTAAGCAGTCAGCCCGGCCTTCGCCAGTTGTACAGCAGTTTTCATATAGCTGCGTGTGATGTTAAAAGTGTACAAGCCTCTGGAGTTTAAAATGGCTACTGTATAGCCACCAGAGAGCCTCTGCCATTGCTACATCCCGCCCGGGAGAACCAGGCATGCAAGGAATGCTGCCTTGGAATGCAGAGTGATTGCGGCTCGATTGGATTTACTGCCATCCTGGCCCCGCTGGTGCCCAGTGCAACAAAGGCCTCGCAGAGTCACCCCCACTTAGCACATTCCTTTCCCTCCTTCCATGATGAGATCTCCTGTCCATGATTGAGGAGCTAATCAAATGACATTCATAAGTATAGACAGTCATTCCTGGCACAATGCGTTCCCTCCCTAAAAACACTTAATCTAGGTCTGGTGCGCTTCATCAGAAAACTGTCCTTTTTGTACAGCGCTAGAACTAGTTTTGTATCTGCATTCACACACCCCGGCAGCTATCAATCAAAGTAATCAAGCCTTTTGTCTAACCCAGGAACTGACTATTGGAGTCTTTGTCCTAACTGCTAAGAGGACTCTCCTCCACCTCAGAGCACATTTTACCTATAAAGGTAGAGATCTGGCCCCATTCAAACCAAATACGTTTCTGGATCCACAAGCGCTGTTCCCTTGAGGTTTGCTCTAAGCCTCCTGCTCTCTTTGCCAAGGACGCTGGATGTTTGAAGCTTCTCTCTCTCTCCTCACCATGGACTGGACTACTCTCCAGGATAGGTAGATATACTTACTCACTCCCTCTCTATTCCCAATCTCTGGCTACATTTCCTAGGACTCTGTGTGTGCATGTATAATTATTCCACCCCCCCCCCCCCCAGTAATTGGTGTGTATGTACATGAAGTTCTTGTGTTCAATAAAAGTTATTGTTTGATATTAAGCACCAGACTCGCTGTTCTATTGTCAAAAGGGACCTGGCATACAAAGGTGACAGATCCCAGTTACCGCCTCTCATATAGCTGTCTTCCTTGGTGGGCACCAGTGATTGTCCTGAGTTTCCATCCGGCAATGCACCACTCTTCCACCTTGCTGGACTCTTGGAGGGGTTTCCCCCCCTAGCATTTCTGCTTTGGTATGCTGCCACCAACTGGTAATTTTAGAAACTAACTTTCAAGAAGGCCAGTACTCCCAGCTTCCCTTCCTTGTTGCCATTCTAAGGCTTCACCTAGAGTCTACATCTCCTGTTACCCATGGTCTGGTCTGGTTACCAAGGGGTTGGCTCACTACATTTGAGCAATCCAGGGAAATAGTGATTTAATGACTAATTGCCTCCCTTCTTTCAGCATCTGTTTTAAATAGTTTGAACACTGGAGGTCTATGTGGTATGGAGAACAGCTATCTGCATTTAAAATAGTAAAGAATTTATTAAAAGTAAAAAGTCCATACACAAACTCTCTGAGCAAGGAATACAAAATAGAGGTGCAAAGATGCAATTCCCTAATATCTCACTCTATTCATACCTTAGCTGGTCTTATTCCAAGACAAACTCTTTAACTTAGAAGTTACAGTGTTCTAAAAGCTTCCTATTACCTTGGAGTCTTTGTCCAGGCAACCAGCCCTTTGTCTGGTCCATGTGGCAATGGCAGCCATCAAGATGGGGCTCAGATGTGACAGCACCTTCCTTCAGATGGAATCAGCCAAAAATGGACCTGCAAAACGGATCCCTCTCCCTCTGTGCTGGGGAGTTTTATCTCTTCTTGTTTCCCCACTCCCATGTGGGTCAAAGAATCCTTCCCTGAAATCTCCAGGAAGATATGATCTAGCCCCTAACATCCTTACGTCTCTGTATCCCTTCAAGGTGTTAGATTCCAGCCAAGGTGTGATCTGACCATTTCACTGTCTCCAGCCAGGATAATCATTAGCATTTCCAAAGCTTTGATGGTTGGCACTTGGATGATGACTGGAAGCAATTTACTTTCCCCCTCCTGTCTTTCTTCTGCTAGGAGAGAAAAAAAAACTTTAAAACTAAACGTGTGGGGTTTGTCAAGCCCAAGTACTGAGTTAAAAAGTATTCTTCCACAGACTAGTTTATACACTTTATAGTCTCTGTAATAGTGACAGACACTTTGAGTGTCTGTAATAGTGATTTTAAATAATCTCCAGCTTTCTCTTACCTGATTCCCTCATTTGTGAAAAATTCCCACTTCTGAAATTAAATCTACATTAGGCTTTCTGGTGATTTTCCCACTCACATAAATGTTTAGTTTGATATTAATAGTCTATGACTGCAAAGCAAACTGAGCCACCCAAATTCACCTGAGAGACTATATGGGGAGTTCCCATAGAAGACACTCAGGCCAACAAAACTTCAGATGGCAACCACAGATCAGTGTGTGTGTGAGAGAGAGAAACAGAGAGAGGGAGAGGGTGGTGGTGGTAGAGAGGGAGAAAGAGGGATAGAAACAAAAACTGAAAAACTTCTGAAGAGCCTGAAGGTTGGGGCCATGAGATCCTGGACTTAATTGAGCACAAGGAGGACAAGACTAAGCATCCTGCGATATGGCTGTGAGGATTATTGTCCTAATCCATGTTGTTTGTATAAATCATTATAAACTCAACATAACATATATAGAACACAAAATAACAGACATTAAAAAATCTGTATGGAGGAAGAAGAGTTCAATGGACCATTTTCCTCAGGAACCTTTACACAGGCAATGTTCAAAAGTAGCTCAGCAACATTTACATGTCTAAACAGATTATGAGAAACACTCGGTATTAAATCAAGGGCTACCTGTTCTCTTGCTAGCTCCATGACTAACTATTCTAGGGTTGCCAGATCCCTTGACTCCCCCGGCAGGAGATTGGGAGCCTGGCACTTACCCTGCTGCATCCCTTGCATGATGATGTCACTTCCGGGAAGTGATGTCATCACACAGGTCAATGGATGGTCCCGCGCTCACCGAGGGGTACGAGTTGGTTCGAAACGGGCCCGCTGCAGGGTGTGATTTGGACCGCTGTGGGCGCAGGAGCATGCTGTGCTGCCCAGGCCGGGGGGGGGTGCATCACACCACCCAGGGGGCACCCCAGGAAGCATGCCCCCCGCTGGCCAAGTAAGTGGGCGCAAGGGGGAAGGGTGTGAGCAGGGGATCCCCCACTCCAGGCAGCCCTAAATTATTCTGAAGCACAATCACCTACCTTGTTTAGAAACATTGTCATTGTGTCAAGATCTAAATGTATATTTACTCAGTCAATACGAGGATTATTGAAGTAATCTATTATCACAACATCCCTTTTGGGCTGTCTGTTATTCTTTCTTCTCCAGATTACTTCCAGGGCTTTGGTTGTGAAGGGCAATAGTAAATTCCCAAGACTTCAGTACATTTTTTTGGCTTGGCATTTCTATCCAGAGGGAGTTCATGATTGATTTCGTTCCTCCCAAGATTTGTAATTTATTTTATTCAGTGACCTCTTAGAGAAACAGAGAAATACTGTTGCTAATGCATCTTATTCTGTGCTTTCTATATTCCAACTACTATCTCCATTTCATGAACTTTCTGATATTCTTGTACTATTTTTTCTTAAAATATCAAGCACCCTAACTCACCCATTTTACTTAGCACATACAAATACCTATGTATTTTCTCCCTCTTCAGATGTCTTCTCACAAGCAATTTTTGCTATGATACTTTTGAGGGATGGTTGGCTCACGATTTTCTCTGTATAGTCATTATTAACTTCTATCCTATCCTCCTTTTGAGAATGTAATAGATTACTCCTAATAGATGGCTTATTGGATTCTTCTGAACTCCACTTGGTTTTTCCTTACAGGTCAAAATGAAAGTTTCTCTTCATTGTGATCTTTTAAAAATTATTTTAAGCACTGTAGCAGCAGCATGGTTCATCTTTGGCTCAGGTGGTATAGGCTGGGCTTCTCTGAAAAAATCCCCAGGGCCCTAACAGACTTAAACCTTTTCTCCCAGCACCTCTGTTTCAACCATACACTGAGTTCTCACAGCTCTGCCTGCCTAATTGATGCAATATATGTAATATATCATTTCCAAAATATATTACCACAAAGATCCTGGATTTCATCTTCTTTTTTAGAAACTTAAATTTGATTTCTCAATGTTGCTAGTTCCAACATAACCACATCCACTGACACTCCCCCCGGCCCTATCTATACAGCTATCAAGACAGTATGATATGTCCACAACCTCCTCACAAGGCAGCAGCTGATGATACAGTCAATATACTCAGGGCTTTTTTTCAGCAGGATCTCCCCGGATCTGATATCCAGCACCTCTGAAAAAAGATCACGTGACTGGTGGCCCCGCCCCCAGCACCCAAAGACCCGTGGGCCATCTCTCTGGGTGGAGCTTCTCCCGGGCCGCCTGCTTCCCCAGCCTCTTCCCTGGCCTTTCCCTTCCTCCCTCCCTCCCTTTCTCTTTCTTTCCTTCTTTCCTTGCGTCCTTCTTTCTTTCCTTCCCTCCCTTTCTCTTTCCATGTCTTTTCTTCTTCCCTTTCTTTACCTTCCATCCTGACGCGCCACCTCTGACTGAGTAGCTGAGAGGCCCCTGTCCTGCCCACCAACTTCATGGTGGTGCTGGTGGAGGCGCCCACTGAGGAGGAGAAGGAAGAGTGCCTGGGGGGACAACTGCTGCTGCCACCCCCAGCAGAACCAGGTGAAGAGTCCAGCAGTGGGAGCCACAGCAGGCTAGGCAGCAGCACCCAGTGGTGGCAAGCTGAGAGCGGCTGCGTGGAGTGAGGTGGGGGCAAAGGTGAGACTTGGGGCTTCTTCGCTACCTGCACAGAGCAGGTGAGGCAGCCACCTGGGCTGGCCCTTGTCGGGGTTAATGGGGCAGGCAGCCACTTCCCTCCCCCTTCCCGTCCCGGTCTTTGGGAGTGAAGGAACCTCTTGGAAGGCTCCCCCGTGGAGGACAGTTGCGAGCCACGGCACTGCAGCTCGTGGCCGGGTCTTGTTTGTCTGGCCAGCTGGTCCCACAGGGGAAAGAGGGGGTTGTTCTATGAGCCCCCTTCTTCCAAAGAGATCTACGAGTCTCCCTCCTCCTGGTAGAGGGGGTTGTTCTATGAGCCCCCCTCTTGGGGCTGGGAGTTTTTAGGAGAGAGGATATAAGAGAACAAATGGTCACAAATTAGATATTAAAAGTGAAAACACTCAGAAACCTTGAATTAAAAAGGATGAAATGTTTCAGCAGAGATCAGTCCATGAGCTGGTGTCAACCTCTCTAAGGGTAGAGTTAAATTGGTCAAGTGGAGTTTGTGTTCAGTCGATGCTTATACTTCCCAGTCTTTTTTTTTTATTTCCCAGAGTTGTTTTTTTTTCCATTCTGCTGACTCTTCCATGCAGTCTTTTCCGTAGCATGACTTAAATGGTCAAGAGATTAACAGTATGTCATGTTAAGTTGCTTCTGTTTTGTTTTGGCTGTGTATCAGCTTTCTGCTTGCTTTCAAATTTATGCAGTCCATATTGTAGTATTGAATGTCCCAGCCATAGATCATATTGACTTACACTGTAATCCGCCTTGAGTCTCAGTGAGAAAAGCAGACCATAAATAACATAAATAAGTAAATAAATTGGACATTACCTAGTCCCACAATCTAGGAAAATAGAAGAACCTGGATTTAAGACTGTTTAATGCCACTGCTTTCTGTCAGATTTAGGTGGAAAGTCATAAACTACAGATGGGTGGCTATATCCTTTATGGTATCTGGACAAGCCACTCTAAGCCATGAGATATTGTTGCTCTAGGGTTTCCTATTAAGCTGAAGTAACATAATGGCTATGGGCTGTGATCTAGGAGGTCCCTGGTTCAAATCTCACTTCTGCCAGGAGTTCACAAGGTGGCCTTAGGTACTCTCAACCATCCATCTGCAATATGAGAACAACACTGGCCTACCTTACAGGGCCAATGTAAGGGCTACCAGTAATATCTGCAATGCTCTCTGAACAATCAAATTGCTATAGAAATGCAAAGCATTATTATTTCACTTAGAAAAAGTGCAATAATAGAAAGAACTGTAGCTTTCCCTTTATTTATTCGATTATTGGACTTCTATCCCACCCCATTCCAAAAGCAGGGTAGCATACAATACTTTAATTATCACTCTCGTTTATGTACCAGCAAGACTTCAGCACTGGAAAAGCAATGATAAGCAAAACCTACTTAGCTTCAGAGATCTAAGATCAGGCTAGCCTGGCTATACTGGCCCAGTTAACTCTTATGCTAAAATAACTGTGAATAGATCTTTCCTCCACACATTTCTCTAATCATTTTTAAAGTCCCTAATACCCTCTAGCAGTTGCCACTTCATATGGCAGTGAACTCCATGTATTACAGATGCACTCTTTAATATCCACAGGAGTTAGCTGTGTTAGTCTGTAGTTGCAAAATAGTAGAGAGTCCGGTAGCACCTTTAAGACTAACCAACTGTATTGAGGCATAAGCTTTTGAGAACCATATGCATAAGTGGGTGTCATCAAAATATTGATGGCACCCAATACCAATGCCTCAGACAATCTAATTCAAGTCTTTTAATCAAATGGATTCTGATTTTGGAAAAGGCATGACCAAACTTGCAATTTGCAGCTCACAAAGTAGATTTCTGGCTCACAACACTGCACCGCTTAGAGGGAACATTGCTGCCAAGTAAGGGGCAGGGAGGTGAACGGGCCCAAATTGAGGGAGCACTCCAGGGGGGTGGATGTGACGAAGCGAGGTCACATCCAAGAAGCGAGGTCACTTCTGGAAGTGATGTAACTTCCTGGAAGTTACATCATTGTGTGTTTCCGCTGGTGCGCAAGCATGCGCTTTGCGCATGCACATGTAGTAATAGAGAGATCCACCACCTCTTTTCCCAGAAAAAAGTCCTCAATATACTAATCACAAGCCCGTCTCTCTATTTTTATGTCTCAAATTTCTCACTAGATCATCATCTTTCCTCAGAGTTCAAAAGACACTGATGTGTCACTTGAGAGGTGGGAACTCTCAAAGGGATTATTTTTCACACATAAAACTGCCATATACTAAATCAGATGGTCGATCCATCAAGGTCACTATTGTCTATTCAGACAGGCAGAAGCTGTCCTGGGCCTCAGGCAAAAGTCTTTCACATTACCTCCTATCTGATCCTTTTAACTGGAAATGCTGAAGACTGAACCCAGGACCTTCACATGCTGAGCAGACGTTCTGCTACTGAGCTACAGCCCCTTGTATGGTACCCTCCTGCCTCCACAACATCTCTGAAGCAGTCAAAATAAGGAACAATCTTCTCCACAATGTTCCAGAAGACCATGTACATACTCTCTTGCCTTTCTCAGTTTCTCTCTGTCAGCTATCTTGACCTCAAGTTAGCAAACTTGTTCCATAAGAGAAAGGAACTCATTATATTAAACAGGCAGATAGCAATACAAATGACACTATGAGCATGGATAGCCCCAATTTCCATGCTGACTTTTCATCATTTAATCGCATTATGTTACCATTTTAGAAATGAGATTATTTTCAGTAAGGTTAAATAAGTCCTTTCTTTGCTACTTTAGCAGAGTGGTGTGAGGATGAAGGTAGCTATGTGTATTTAAGCTCTATCTATTCTCTTGCTCTCATTTCCTTGCACTGAATTCTTCCTGGAGTCACAGGCCGCTTCCACACGTCCTTATAGGGACAGCCCGCTCATGGAATGCTGGCAGCTTTTCCCCAGGAATCCAGACATCTCTGTTTTCAAAATGGTCGCAGGCTGTTTGGTTTCCATTTTGCAGCACCTTTGTTAGCATTATCGTTCATTGAAGCTCTTATACTTCATCATTGGGTTTAAGTATCTATCACGTTTTTATCCTGTCCTTCCTCAGAGGACCTTGGGGTAGTGTACAGCACTCTCTCCTTCCCTATGTTATCCTTAAAACCACTCTGTGACGCAGGTCAAGCTGAGACAGAGTGACTAGCCCAAGGGTACTCAAGGCTAGATAGAAATTCTTGTGGTTGTGGTGGTGGTGAAAGGGGCTATCAAGCTGACTTATGGCAACGAGGGTTTCCAAGCAAGAGATATTCAGAGGTGGTTTGCCATTGCCTGCCTCTGCATAACAAGCCTGGACTTCCTCCATGGTCTCCCATAAATGTACTAATCAAGGATGAACCCTGCTTAGCTTCTGAGATCTGACTAGATCTGTCTGGGAGATTCTTGTAGTAGGAAAATTTAAGTCACTATAAAACACTCGGTGGGACATTACTACACACCTACCTCCAAGACATCTATTTTAGCATTTCTACTGATGAGGTTTTTGTTCTAGTATCATTTTTTTCTAGTGATTCAGCTGAGTGTCAAAGATGGAGGATAGAAGAGAGATTAAAACTGAAATTTATGACTTGGTTTGGTTAACGTTTTCTCACACTGTTTTATTAAGTGCCACATGACAGGGTTCCAATATGGAGTGAATTTGGATCACTATTTGTCTTTTGCCTACGCTTTCATATTCCACTATTCTGTAATCCTGACATCTATAAACACAAATTAAAAATAAATGTAACCATCTCCCTCTCTCCACCCCATTTCTGTCCTCTATTCTCATAAATAAGCAGTTATTAGTCATCTGTTTAATTGTACAATGGAATGCAACTCTTAAGGGAATTTGTAGATACAGAGAAGCAATTTCACAGCCTTGAGAATAGTACCAGTCTAAAGCCAAGTACGTACACATACATTCTAGAACTAAGTTTTCAAATAAAGAGAATTACCAGTTGCATCAAGGACCATAATCTAGTCAGACTCTAGTGAAAACTGCATGTTAAAGGTATGCTGTTGTCCTCATAGGCAACAATTGAAGTATGCTAGATTTTGGAGAAGGGCAGAACTGATCTTCCCAAGCAGTCTTCAGGCATCACTTGAGCAAAGTAGGTTTCACTGGTTTTCCCTTCTCGGTGTGTATATCACACTGGTAACTTCTCTTGAATTCTGAGATATCAGAATAATATTTAGCCTGTATGGTCAATACAGGTTCAAACACTAATACAATTCTCACACTAATTTTCAAGTGTGTGTGTGAAGGAAAGATGTACCATACGTTATAATGCAATGTATGCCTTGCAGATCAAAGAATCAGAATAATAGTGTGCACATTCTGAACACAATCATATCCTTGAAGTTCAAACACAAGCATAATGCCCACACTTGTTTTCCTGGATATAGGAAACTGGTTTTCCTAGATAGGAAAGATATAAAATGAACTATAAGGATGTATCTTCCTGGAGCACTGATAGATTACAATGAAAGTTGGTTTGTAAATCCTCTCAAGTAGTAACACTTATAGTTAACTCTTGAGAAGAAGCAGACTTAACACATAGGGATCTTAGCTTGCTATCCAGCAACATATATTCTCCAGCAGCAGATTTTTAAAAACCTTCCCCCTTCCAGCACCACTATTTAGTATAGGAGCTTTTGCTTTTCACAGAAGGAAGGGGCAAACGAAAGACATGAGCCTGTGGAAAGTAGAGGGGATTCCTTCAGTAGTACAAATGGGTGATATAGGAGAACAGGGTCCTAATATTGAGAAACAGCAAAGTTAATCACCTGAAGTATTGTCGAAGGCTTTCACGGCCGGAGAACTATGGTTGTTGTGGGTTTTCCGGGCTGTATTGCCGTGGTCTTGGCGAAACGTCAGGAACTACAATGCCAAGACCACGGCAATACAGCCCGGAAAACCCACAACAACCATTAATCACCTGAAGCTTGCTTGATCAAGGTTCAGTATAAGGTGAGTAAGAGAGGTGAAAAGTCAGGAAGGCCAGGTGGGTACTGTACACAAGTGAGACTACAACAAAGGGAGGGCATTCCATTAAGAACATGATGTGCAAGAGGGTCATGGATAAGACAGAGCTGCTGGCCATTCCAGCTTCAGTACTGGAATGTATGCTTGCCCTATGAATAAGAACTGAAAGGTAAACAGAGCACGTTCAGTGTCAGTAAAGCTGTTACTATTTGCTTTTCAGTAATATTCCCCATTTTGGGTGGAGTCATAATATCACATCTGGCCTGCTTTGCCAACATGTTGGCTTTCAGTCAACTTCTGCCATGCATACATGAGCCTTCCAGCCTTGTGGAATGTTTAGATAACAAATTCAGATTACAGCCAACCTACATTTCACAGCCTTTGTTTGATATGTATATCTGACACTATTATATTTAAAAATGGGGGGGGGGAGCCAAAATATGCTTGTGCAAATCCACATGTAGTTGAGCTCTAAAGATATGTGTTTTACTTCTGGTTCTCCTATATAAAAGTAATTAAGCTAGAAAGCCTGTCTTCTCTGCCTGGCCACACGGACTTCTCTTCAGAAGCAATACATTTAGACAGGGCTGGCTATTGCCATGTTAAGAGAGGCCGCCTCTTATGCCGCTCCAGTGAGGTGCAAGGCAGTAGCACAGAGCTGCCTCCTATCCTTGCCATCACTGCCTACATCCAGGATGAGCTCCAAAGGCAGAACCTCTGGGGCTTGGAGCTCCTGGAGTCAGCAAGTAGCCTATCCTCTTCCTTGCTGCCCTTGCAAGGGGGCCCTGGACATGAGAGACAGCAGCATAGATAGGAGGCTATGACTCCAAGATGCACTTCTGCTCAAGGACAGGCTAGAGACAAAACCCTTGCATTTTAAAAAGCCTCCACCTGTAATCTGCACTCAGCCCTTCTTGCCTCCTCCCCTCTCCTTAGTCATAATTGTAGAAGGACTTTGCTGTTTTTGGAAAGCTATGCTCCATCTTGATTGTGAGGGATGGGGTGGTTCTTTCTGATATTTGTCCACCTCTGATCACAGCCAGGTGATGGGAGGAAGCAAGGACAGCCAACCAACAGGCCAGAAAGGGACAGACAGGATGGCCCAGAATCCAGGGGAGCTCTAGAACAAAATCGTACCATCCCGGTGCCCCAAGCAGCTGTGTGTGTCACTTGGGGCATGAACCAGCCCTGAGTCTAGACAGGATGGAAACAGCACACACACTGATGGTGTATGTTTGAAGCACTGCCTCAGTAATAAATGCAAGTGTACCGCAGAGGGGGCAGGTCGAAGTAGAGCATGAAGGAGCTCTGCATTACTCAGGGGTAAACCCAGAGTAAATGAGCTTCAGATCTGGTTCTCTGGCTTAGCCACCCAACAACTGCTTGGGGACAGCACAACAAGGAGGGCAGCAATGTCATAAAGGGAGTCAGCTCACTTCTAACATCCTGGGAGGAGTCTGGCTTGCCTCCTGGGCCTGTGCTACCATTGGCCCACAATGAGATAGGTATGGTTTACCTGGGGCAAGAAAATACCCTGGTAAATTTAAACTAGGTTCTATTCTAGTTCTCTTTGTCCTTGGCCCTCCCCTTTCCCCAGGATTCACAATACCTTCTCCAGAAAGCACAGTTTTAGCCAGTGCCCAGCTTGGCCAGAGACACCTCTGTCTTGTAAGGGGTTTTCTTTATAAATGCATATCCACAGGTATTAAGCTCACCACATTTCCTCTGTTGGTTTGCAGAATATCTTATCTCTTATGGTTGATCATCATCATCATTGCACAGTAGATGTCCTTTATTTCAGAACTGCTCCACTTAAGAGACAGTCCAAACGCTTTGTCTTAAAAAAACTTTTTATTTGACAGTTCTATCATCCACAATTGTAGAATGGAGTCTTTCTAGATGCCCCCTATAATATAGAGTTTTCTCTTGTTTTATAACAATATGAAGTGAGTAGCTGATTCAGAATGCCACATACAACAAGACTTAACAGAACCTGTTCTTACCTCAACAAAACTTAGTACTGAAACTTTAATCTGACTATCATAGCCTGTAAAGTGATCTGAGGTACAGTCATTACGTGTGTGTCTAGTTAAGAGACTGGCAACCAGAGAGAAGGATAAAAATGGTAGGATGTACAGCTTATGCATGAATGTTGATAAATGATATGAGTAAAAGGAGAAAGCCCCATTAAATTCTAGGTGTCTGTAATCACAAAGCCAGACTTGTACAGTAGCAGTTTTTTGCAGCTGCCCAATCAGAATCTGTAGAATTTGTAGAGGTATACATTCATGGTGTGGCAATCAACTCCTAAGTCCTGTTTACCCTTCAGGCCTCTGCCAGCCAATCAGAACCTCTGGAGTTCCACAGATTTGAGGGTGGGTAGGTGAGCCAGCCTCAGCTTAAGCAGGGGGAAGGGATACTTTTCTCCTTCAGATAGAGCTTTTGGTGGCTGTAGATAACAATGTAAGCTTAATTTGTCTTTTTATTTGGCTTTTAGTTAGGATTAGGAGTCAGGTTGGGGAAGTAAACTTATGTTTAGTAACAGACAAGTGCCATGTGAAGGGCCCATCAATTCTATATTTTTTGTGTATGGGTTCTGTGACCAGGATCTCTGTGAGGTTAAAGAGTGGCCTGGAATCTGTGTAAGCATGTAAACTTTAGTTGAAAGGTTGCATTGGACCTTAAATGTTGAGGAACCCTATCTATAGAAAAATGGGGGGGGGGGGCGGGGGCGGAATCTCCTTATTCCCATTCCATTATCCCTTCAACATTTGTGTTTGGTTAACTAAAGATCAGTTCAATGTGTTAATTCACGGGGGGGGGGGGGGGAGGGATATTTCGCGTTTTCCGCGCGACGATGCACGACGTTTCGGGATGGGGAGGGCCGTCTGGAATCGGCCCTTTACTGTTTTGCACCTGAGAGCCAAGCTACAAGTGACACCTGACACAGGTTGGACACTTGTCAGCTTCCCTCAAGTTTTGATGGGAAATGTAGGCATCCTGGTCTTGCAGCTTGGCTCTCCATTTAATTGAAGTTTACAGAGCGGCAGTCTATAGGAGAGAGAACATGCAGTTGGGAGTGAAGGCATCAGGCTCTTTCCAGGAGCTCCCCTTCCCCTCTGCTGGGTGTGGGGGGGGGCGGTTTCTGTAAATTTCAATTAATGGAGAGCCAAGCTGTAAGACTAGGACACCTACATTTCCCATCACAACTTGAGGGAAGCTGACAAGTGTCCAACCTGTGTCAGGCGTCACTTGTAGCTTGGCTCTTATTTTCTGTAAATAAAAGTTTGTTGTTCAGTTCTGTCAAGTAAAAATAGCTGTGTGAAGGAGGTTATCTTTACCTCTCCATTAAGTACCATATTTTTCATGTAGGGTCACAAATAAAAACGCTTTATGGAACACAAAGCTTACGCACTACCAACCAGTTAGATAAAGCTTGTGTCTCCCCTTTTGCCTATTGTGGGCATCTGAGGAGGTTTAAGCAAACAAAAGAAGAAGCCAGAGTATGGGATGTAGACAGCCATTAAGTCCAGAGGGCAATTTACCTCAGAAGTCCCCCTCATCTTCCCATTCCCTTCTCATTGTTGCCACAATACCATTTCCTTCCATTTGGAGCACATGCTCATTATTCTCAAATGGCTACATACTGGAGAGAGAAGGGCCACTTTCACATGGGCCTTACGTAAGGAAGAAGATCCAGTATTTCTCTCACCACTCACAATGCCCCACCCCTGCATATGTTACCACAGAGAAAGAAGCCTGTCACATGTGCTCATTTTCCTTCATGGCACCCCTGCTTTAAATAGTGACAAAAGACAACAGAATCTGAATGACAGCCTACTTTTCTTTAGGTCTGTACATTGTTTACAAAAGCCTCAAAGCCTTGTGTATAACACCTGGGATATATATCTACATTCACACTGGAACTACAATTATTAGACCACTTATTCCTGAGAAAAAAAAGTTACAAGGGCCCTTCTGACATAAACCAGTTGGAATTTCGCCATGTATCATTTTATTGATGCATAATGTCAAGAAAGCCAACAAAGAGTTTCTACTTTCTAATATCTGCACATACACACTTCATTACTTAAAAGCAAGTTTTAACAAGACAATCTGGTTTATGTGCCAAACCCAGAACTTTAAAAACAAAGCCCTTTGGAATAAATATCATTCCTCCTGGCACCAACTAATATGAAACTGCAAAGTCAAGCATTCAATTACTCCTTTCATACTCCTTTCTGGCTTGTATTTCACCCTGAACTTTTTATATCTGTGCAGTGTTTTGAGATGTACTAACATTCCCTAAGGAAATAATGGACATTGATCGAACCTTTAGCTTTGGCCAGCTTCAGTCTCTATTAAACCTAAACAGAATCCACCCAAAATAAACAGATGGGTTTTTTCCTTCTTTCCTGCCTCTTACTCCATATTACTCTTGGCCCTTTCAAAGCAGGTTCATTTTTCAAGTAGCATCTTGGAGCTCTGCAAGCAGCAACTTGTTAAAGGACATTAATGTAATCTGAAGCCCCTGAAAAACTCAAAGCCACCTTTCTGTTTAAATTTAAACTGTGCTCCTCAAACCAATGATTTTGAGATCCTAATTATGCTTATTGAAAAGTCAGTTATAAATTTCCTTGCGTGCATTGAATTGGGTGTCAATAATATGTTGATGACAGCCAAATGAATGTCCTAGCTGTTGATTATAGTGTATTTTCACTTGTACTGTGTAATCCACCTTGGATCTCAGTGAGAAACGCAGACAGGTAGGTAGGCAGGCAGATAAAAAGTATATTCTTTAAACCACTAGAAGTAACTGTCTCTGATCTGAACCAGAGTTTTGAATCTGAAGTAAAGTGGATGAGGGGGAACAAATAGTATGGGGATATTAGTCAGGAAAACAAGATGGGCACAAATAGAGAGAGTGCTTTCACTTTTTCAGCGACCTCACTCGTAAAAACCCGCAATTTCCCGTCCCGGCTTACCTGCGGTCCATGGTGCTCAATTGCGCTCTATAAGCGGACGGTGTGAATGCGGTATTGCGGGTTTGCACACTTCTGGACGCTTCGTCGCTGTGGAGAGGCCCTCCCCTTTCCCTCCTTCCTTTGCCGGCCGGCTGGCAACAATATTCCCTTAATTTTTTTTTTAAAACTGGGAGCCATTTGCGCAGTCGCACGTTTGCGCACATCGAACTGCGCAAATGCGCACAAATGCACAAAAGCGCACAAAAGTCGACGCTGCATATTTGCATACCTGCGCATTTGCGCATTTGCGCAAAACACGTAAAAAGAAATTTTAAAAAAACCGAAATGCAAACCAATGAAGGCCCCCAATGTCAACTGTGACGGGGAGGAAACAACCAATCCCGGGTACCTCAGTTGGCCGTGCGAACATCCGTAAGTGGGACGGCACAGCACGCTGCGAGACAAAGCAGATGGAGACGAAAGTAAACGCGTGGCCGGTAAGCGATTATTTCCGCAGAAAAACCGCAATTTCTGGCCATCTGGAATCGGCCCTGGAATCGGCCCAGTTGTCTTACAGGGGATTGACTTAAACTTTGGATAGTGTTAAGAGTTCAGGAGTTCTTTTGGGCCTTAATTTTCTGAAGGCGTAGCAGGTAAATGCCATGGTGTAGCAGATTAATGTCATGCAATCCTAAGCAGAGTTATGTGTGTCTAAACTTATTAACTTAAGTAGATTAGGGGGGTGTAACTCTGCTTAGGTGCTCTTTT
This sequence comes from Eublepharis macularius, assembly GCF_028583425.1. Taxonomy (NCBI): domain Eukaryota; kingdom Metazoa; phylum Chordata; class Lepidosauria; order Squamata; family Eublepharidae; genus Eublepharis; species Eublepharis macularius. Next base: position 94,057,153 of record NC_072793.1, on the reverse strand, counting down.
CCACATCAACATTTGATTTAGATATTATCTTCAGTTTTAGACTCACCAGCTCTGGCCATCCTAATCCATGCTTCCATATGCAATGCAGTCTACATAGGGCTGCCCTGGAAGACAACTCAAAAACTTCAGCTAGCAGATGTTGCAATTCCTTGTTTACTTAGGAACTAGCTCCTATGTTCATACTGTGCTAGTTATGCTTTTTATTCTGAGCTCAATTCAAGGTGCTGGCTCTTATTTTCAAAACCCTTCATGGCCTGGGACCTATATATTAAAGAACCACCTCTCTGAGTATGAATCTGCATACAGCAATTGAATTCTTTGCAAAGCACCTTTTTTCCATTCCCACTCCCCGTGTGGCTATACACAGAAGTAATTCCGTTAACGGCATAAAATTCTCCCAAAAGTTACAGTTTAGAATTCTTTCCCCCATATATTGCCCCATGAAATAATATATCTTTGCTCTGTAACAGGGCTTTCAACAGCTAACTAGAACCTAGAGACAGCGAGACTTTAATAGTCTACTGTACCCAATACTGGGGATCTACATAAGAATATTGTTTGGATTATATTTTTGACATTTTATTCATTATTCATTATTATAATTATTGTACCTGTTTAGATTCTTTATTTTATTCTGTATTCATTTCCACTGGTTTCAATGGGAAGTATATTTCCATCTGCAAACTTTGTTTTCCATTAAATTGAGATTATGTGTTCTCAAGAACTGTAACCCTCTGCTAAATTTCAAGGAGATAGAAGAAAGCGTCTGTGTTGCAGGCAACTGAGTACAGTGCTCAGCATGTATACTGACAAGTCAGTTCCATTCACTGCAATGGCACGTACTCTCTAGTAAGTGTGCTTAGGATTGCAGCCTAAGATTCTTACTGCACACCTGGCTCAGGGAGGTATGAGCTGGCATACAAATTTTTCCCTTCTTTCCTGGGATCTTCATGTCTTCAGGAAAACTTGGAGTTATTTTTAAACAGAACAAGAGTATGCAGGTAAGAGGGACTAAATCAAGCACTCTTGTACATCTTACCTCACTGTTTGAAGTGTTGCTCTCAAAACAAGTTCACTGCCCAAGGCTTTTGAACACCTTATACTAGGGCATCAAAACCACACACACACCCTTCCTTACAGCAGGGAGGTAGGAAGACTGTGCCTGCCCTCCCCCCTCTTAGAGGAGTTTAGCAACAAGGCATTGTCCCCCCTCCCCCCTTCTCCCTACCATACTGAGATGAAGCAGCAGGGGCAGGAGGAAGAGGACGGGACCTGCCCCTGCACCCACAACAGAAGGAGGGAAAGAACAGGTTCCCTGCTCGCTGCCCACTGGGGCTGCTTCTTGCAGCAGCAGATCTTGGCACCCAAGAGGGCCAGCAGGGGCAACAGGGCTGGTTGCCGCCCTCCACCTCTTGTGCCCTAGGCAATCACCTTGGTTTGCCTAGTGGATGGGCTACCCTGATTGCTCATTCTTGGGCTTCTAGCCCAAGAATAATGGACGAGAGCAGACAGGGTTTAGTTCCTATCATCACATGCTGCAGCTTTACTTAAAACTAAGCGGTCACACAAACACTTCCTTTACAGGGGAACCAGACACCCTATTCTCTCCACCACCGCTAGAACTAAAGGAGAGGGTGGAAAGCAATTTCTATTGGATTAAAAGAACTGCTGTTTTTACAATAATAGAAAGATATGACAGAGCTCAGATCCTGACTGAACAACATTTCCCATAGCAAGGAGGGGCAGCTAACTCTCTCTTGCATGTCTGATTTACGAGGAGTGAGACAAGAGGCCGGTAAAGGTTCAAAAAGAAAGGCTTCCTCTGGTCCAGGGCCTCTGCGGCACCCCAAGGACAAGAGGTCGCCCCAAAGCAGATTTTGAGGGAATCAGGCTAGCAAAGGGCAGCGGCTGGATTCTTTCTCCAGCAACGCTGGCCTGGCCTCCGGGCCGGCCCATAAAGGCCTCGGCGGGCTCACGTATCTCGCCCCTTGCCTTTGCCCCTTGGATTCAACCGCTAGGCCTCGAGCCAGCCGCCGAGGGAAGGAAGCGCCTTTTATGGCGCGAGGAAGGGCCATATATGGCGCGGAGGAAGGGCCATATATGGGCAAGGCAGTTCCTGCCTGGAACCCAGCAAGGGCTGCTTCCGCTTAGCCTTGGCTCGGCGGCTGGGATCAGATGACGGGAATGGCTCCCCCCGCGGCTGCGAGCGGAGCGCGGCTCGGCCGCCCGAGGAGGCTCCCAGGGAGCGGCTTTCGCGCGTCTCGGGGCCCACGAGAAGCCAATGCCGCCCGGCAGGCTTGCTGGAGCCTGGGCTCCGGACCGGCTGGACTGGGCTCCTGTGCGCGAGGGCTCCCCGGCTGGCCAGGAGGGGCTCCGGGTCCGTTTAGCCTACTTCCCTTCCCGCGCCTGGACCGGCTCCAGCGTGACGCAAGGCTTTTCCTGTCACTTCATGGTCAGCCCTGAAGCCCGGCTTTAAATTACAAACAGCTGTCGGCTGACTGAGCCAAAACAGATTCTCTCCCGCTGACGGGCCCGTCGGGAGGGCTTTCGGCTTCCAGAGCACACTGGAATCCGGAGTTCTCGCTGTGGAAGCCGTGTGAACTAAGGCCGGGCGGAGGCTCCGGCTGCAGACAGACCGAGTCAGCACCTTTCCCCCACCCGCTCCCGCTGCGGCCGTCTCATCAAACTCTCCTCTTGGCAGCTTGCGGTGCTGCGCTTGCCAAGCAAGTGGGGGATTCCCAGATTCTGCTGGAAGCGAGCGCGCGAGGCGCATTTTCAAGGGCTGGAACTGGAACAGGGGTGCTGCTCACCCTTCGGCGAATGAGCCGCCAGCTTTGAACGCCGCTGTCTCCTCGCACGAATCAGCATTTCTACATTGTGAGACGCACCCCAAAGCGCCAAGACTGCACTCTTATACGCCCTTACCTGCGCGTAAGACCCATTGAACAGGGGTGACGAAATGCCCCGGAGTCCCTGGACAATGATGCACTGCGCCCCCCACCTGATTGGGCAAAACAGGGATGCTGCTACCATGCCTCCCTCCCTCCAGAATGATCCCCGCCCCATATCCTTGCCACTGAACACAGGGCTTCCCCCAATGCCGTCAATTGCCTTTACATGCGGTTACGTGTGCACTTCAAGTGAGTTAATCCTTCGACCAGCTCCCATCTACCCTTAGGTAGGAGAGGGCCTCTCCCTTTTTACAATTCACATGTTTTAGTGGTAGTCATAATGCAAGTGCGAGTCCAGAACTAAAAGGAGTTTCTGACATTCCGGATTAATAACTCCGAATAAGAGCCCCTGTATGTACCCTTTGTCGATCAGTATGAATGCCCATTTGGAGGAATCAGAATCAGTTTGCAGCTTTTAAAACTCTTCAGGGCACTCCTAGGAAAAAAGCGCAAGAACAGCCCTGCAGGATTCAGCGTCTTGTTTCCAGCAGTAGCCAGCTAGCTGCTCTGAGAAGCCCAAAAGTGGGCAATAGCCTTTCCCCCATTCCGTGGTGCACCACTTAACTCAGCTGAATGTCATTTGCTAGCACCATATTGACTCTCCCACTCTACAGTCACAAACAGCATGTTCTTGGGATATTCATTCCACCCTCCCTCCAAGGCCCTCAAGGTAACTTAATCTACCTCTATTTTATTCTTATAACAACCCTGTAAGGTAGGCTAAGTCAGCAGGGAGTGATGGCCCAGGCTCACCCAGCTTGAATTGCTCTCTTATCTTACCCAGAAAAGTTCTCAGCATCAGTAACCAACCCGACAGAAGGACTTTATGAGAATCTGTTCCATGCTTCTGGGGAATAATATTGCAGTTACCAAAGCCTTCTCCCGCCAGGTGTTTATTTTCTAAAAGGAGAGGCGCCTGCGGCTCGAGCTTGCCTACCTGAGTCACACTTTCTGTCCTGGGAGCTCTTCTCCACAATTCCAGATGTGTGGAATTAAAGGCACTCTGCTGATGCCAAGGCTGACCCCCGAGGGGTGGAAACAGGAGAGAGCTGTGGCTCAGACTAAGACCTAGTGCAGCCGGGTAGGAGCATATTGGTGGCAGGGTGCTTCATCAAAGTTCCTTACCTTTGTGTAGGCGACCGCCCGCTTTCTGAAAGAAGGACCTCCGCAGCTGAGAGAAAAACCTCCGAGAACACAAAAGCTCGAAGGGACGACATACTGGTCTGATTGCTTTCTTTTATTTCCTGACCTGAAAAGGAGAAGCGCTGTTCACAAACTTCGCGATAAAATAAGTCCAGTAGCATTCCAAAGCAAAACCTTCAACTACCTGGAAAGACCCGGCTTCTTCCGAATAAACCATTGCATGCATCTCTCAAAGACACATATTTGTGTCCTTTGAGTTTCAGGTCTAGGCTAGAGATTAGAATCGCCACCCCATGCTCATTTGCTTGGGACTAAACCCGCTGTAGTCTAAGCGCGCAAGGATAGGATCGGGCTGCAGAACAGCATCACAGATATCATTTGTTTTTAGCGCTGAGTTACCTTAAGCTTTCCCCTGGCTGAGGCGTGTTCCCCCTAGTCCAAGCAGGTGTGCTCAAGCAGAAGTAGCATCTTCGCTTGCTGTTGGAGTGGCCATTGTCTTTAACGAGAGGATCCCCGAGCTTGACATTAAAGCTCCTGTCTCTTTCCAGAAGGTTGCCCGGGAAAAGTTGAACTGAATGCCTCCTCTTCACACTAGAGAGAGGGCAAGCTTTGTAGAGAAGCTCCTAAGAGAACTGGAGGTGGCAACCCAAAGAACTCTCGGAGAATCGGGGAGAAGATCTTTTATCAGTCCAAGAGTATCCCATGGGATAAGGAAGTGGAGGTATCTGATGAGCAAGATCCAGAAGAGGGGGATCAAATGAAAGTTGGGGTCCCTTAAGAGGATGAACTTCGGAGTTAACCGCTCCCAGCTCAAGCAGACAACCCATTTCAGCTCCATCTATAATGGGGGCGGTGGGGGGGGGATAATACTGGCCTGCCCCGCCAGGCAGGTATAAGGATTATTTGTAATCCGCCTTTCTCATTAAGACTTAAGCCACCGAAATGATAATGTCCAAATAATAAACGAGAAGCGCTTGGAAAGGCGGGAAGTAAATGCGGTCCCTAAACAGGGGGTGGGGTAGCCTTGGCGGTTTGGAAATGGCTTCCCTCCAACAGGAACAGATTAAGCGATGCCACTGGGGAATCCCCAGAGAGGCTGAGAGACGGAAAGCCCTTTGTTCCTCTTGCACAACTATGTGGCAGGCTGAAATCCATCAGGGACAGCTTGGTGTAGAGAGACAGGGATAAGTAAAGCATTACCTGTTGTATTTATGCCTGAGGTTAAAAGCTACTGGAAGAAAAGATGGTACCGCTAACAGAGAGAGCTGCAGCAAGAGTTAATGGCTTATGAAGACTTCGCTAAAACTACCAGGCCACAATGCTCTGCTGGTCTGTTCCCCTACGTCTATTTCTATTATTCCCATTTTACCGATGAATAACTGAGGCTGATATCACCAGCCTAAGTATCTAACCTGAAAGGAAGTCCCATTATTTTCAAGATACCTGACTTCGGAGTGGGTTTTCCGAGGATGGGAGCAGGAAACACATAACTTGCCCTCAGGGTACAGTCTTTTCTGTGGCGGGACTCCTTCAGCAAACTATAGGGAAGCCTGTCTCTCCCCCCTCCCATACCATCCGCATGCCAAAAAAGTTTAAGCTGGTGATGTCCGTCCAGTTTAATTTCTGCCCGTCATGTTAAAAGCACTGGAACCTGGCTGGGAGGGGTGGTAACCCGAAAGCGTTATTGATAAGAATCTGTAGTCAAAGTAGGATTTCCAAACCGGCTCTCTCGTCGCCCAGAGTCAGCCGGCAGTCTGGGCTGCCCTGAGGAGGAGTGGAAGCTCTTGAGCGCTCCATCCAAACCGGGGCTGCAGATTGGCAGCCTTGGATGGACTCTTCCGAGGTGCCAAGTAGGTCAATAAATGTTTGCCGGGGGGGGGGGGGGCGTGATCAAATGCGGCAGCCGGGAGGAATCAGTCTAAGCGGCGGGCGTGAAGAAGGGGGCCCAGCCCCCTTCGAAAAAGGGGGCCGGGCCGAGCCGAGCCGGGCTTGGGAGGAGCTGTGCGGCGCGGTGATCCTCAGGAGTCCTTTTTGTTCGACGGCTTCGCCTGCGGCTTCTGGTAGAGTCGCTACCAGCTCAGCGAGTTTGCCAGCCTCTTGGAATGAAGTTGTTGGAGGCCTTCGGAGCCCCACCTCCCGCTTTTAATTCCCTCGTCTTTCCTGCGCCAGTATCCAGAGCCCAAATCAAGATCCGGAACTCAGCCGTCTCCACCCGCGCAAAGAGCGCCAGTAACAGTCCGAATGCAAAGACCGTTTTTTAAAGGGAGCAGATTCCGAGTGAGTTCCTCCCTCCATACAGGCAATATTTAACCCCCCAAAGTCTGGAAACTATGTCCTTTCTACTCTGCCTGTACTCAAAGGCAGTCTGTTCTACTTGGTCACTTCACATTTCCCTGGGCTGACCTCTCCCTGCCAGGCTAATAAGATTGCCAACGTTTTCCTGCCTGGATCCTGTCCCCTTAGCAGCTGCAAGGCAGGCAGAAATTTAGCAGGTGGTTTCCAATCCCCGTTGTTTCCACGCTAGGGGAAATTGCACCAGTAAAAATTTCTGCCTGCCTGTCTCCCCTCCCCCACCCCCCCGAACCCGGCAATCCTAGAAACTAGGTGATCTTCGCTCTCACGTATGTCAGGAGTGAAGAACAGGAAACCTGCAGAGACCCTCTATTTAACAGCTGGGCTGCCCTATATGAGCCGCAAGGGATGGGGGTAGGAGAGGAACTGCACCCCAGTGTCTGCCTCTGCAAGAACGACTCCATCCGGAAAGATATTCACATTCTCTGAAATCCTGGCCAGAGTGGAGCTTTGGACAGGGCCCTCTTTTCTAGCCTCAGTTTCTCGTCTATAAAATGGGCATACTGGTAACTCGTCTCACGGGATCGGTGTTCCTCAGGAGAAGGGGGGAAGTTTGCAATCCTACTCGTACTAAGAAAGATCCGTATTGGAACGTACTTTGACGTAAACGAGCGCTGAATGGGGATGAAGCTCACTGTGCCCTTTAGAGGAATGAGGCTAGCGGCTCGGGGGGGGGGGGTGGTAGTCGACGCTCACCGAGCTCCTCTGAGCCGTTAGAAGGAAGGTAGTCAGAGTTCAAAGGGAGTGAACTCCAATTTGCAGCCCTGATCCATGCGAGTGATTAGCCGAGGTAAGTCGGAGAGCTCATAGAGGCGCTAACACCTGAACTATGGTAGCCCAGCCACGATCGAGGGAGCCAGTCAAGAACTCTATTACTGCAAGACGTCTTCTTGATTTCTCGTTGGTCTGCCCGCAATCTTGCTACAGCCATCAAGCTCCCCCTTTCCATTGCTATAGTCTGGGAAGAGGTGGCTAGATTAATCCCCCCACCCCCAGCGGTAGCCCATACTGAGAAGCATGAATGGGGGAAACGCTGTAGACTCTCCGCAGCGATTTGGGCTGGCTCTCCTGTCCTCATGACTGTCCCGGACTCGTCCTTGGCCTCAAAGCCTTCTTATCTCACCCCGTTTTGGAGGCACCTCGCTCCCATTGACCACCCTTTAGATCTTCATTACATACAAGGAAAATACTGTAGGCCTTGGGGGGGGGGCTTTCTACGTCTGCGTCTGACTCTCAGGACTCCCCCAATGCAATTGCCTCTGACCTAAATTATCCCACCGCCCCTTTCTTAGACTCAGGCTAAGGGAACGGGCAGATTTAAAGAGCTAAAAGGAATAAGATCCAATCAGCCGCGGCTGGCCGTAGTAGGGACGTGCATAGACTTCAGAGAGACCTTACCCCGGGAAGAGCCATTTCTGCACCGGCCACATTAGATTGGTACGTGCGGGACACCCTCACGCTCTGTGCATGGGCTTGACTGGGATAGCTGCCTGTGCTAGGGTGGGTTTCGCTGGATTGTTGGATTCAATGCAGGAAAGCAGTTCTGCAGAAGAGACAGCCCAAGGCAGCTTGCTATGCCAGGAGGGACTGCGATATCCCTCCCCCGGTTCCTTCTAGACAAGGGAGCCTGCTGCTACAGGTAGGAGATCTCCAAAGCTGCAGGCACTCCTACAGGGCAAGGAAGAGGCCGCAGCCTGCACTGCCAGCTCCACGCACAGAAAGGACCAGAAGGGGTCAGTCAAGGGACCTGACAGCCCCGCACTGCAACTCGGGAAGAAAAAGCCGTACTGCTGGTCTCTCGATAGTTTATTGACTTTTCTGTAGGGTATTGTACACCAAATATCCCATTGGCAGTAAAGCGCATTCAATGTGTTTATAAGCCAAACAGTCACTTTTGTTTAAACAAACACAAGTACAAAGTCAAAAAATAAAACCACAAAAATAATGAACCGCATGTTCATAACATACAAAAATTGCCGCCTACTCAGTAGGTAACTACAACATTCCAACTCCTGAATATATATTTATAAATTTACACTTCTGTAACAAAAATAGACTTTTGAGAAGTTCGAATTTTTTTTTTTGCTTACATTCTGTCCTCGGGCTCCTTCCTTTTTGTTTTTGAGCCTGAGTCCCTTTCCACACTTTCCCTTTCACCTTAAGGCTAGATGCAAAGCATCCAATCACACAAACGCATGACGTCAGCAGGGCTTCACAACAAGGCACCAAGACTTGGGACTTGAAAGGGAAAAAAACCTAAACGAAAACTTTTTGCCACGTGAGAGAGTGTTTCATCCTCAAGGTGATATTTACAAAGAACATCACACTCTTGACATGCTCAAATACATAGTTAAGTGCTGATTTTTTCTCCCTTGCCCCCCTCCCCCTAACAAGTTGTAAAACTCATTACAGCTTCGTCATCACTAAACGAGCAAAAATTTACCATATACAAAAAGATGGCCCTTCATACTCCAAATAATGCAATATGAGAATGCAAAGGTTTCCATGTCAAGAACCCAGAAGGAGAGCAAAGCCATGGCACATATACAATATACATTGTCTGGGCAGGGATGCCAAAGTCCCTTGCTTCCTAATGAATCGCGGCTGGAGGGGGGCGGGGGGGGGGAGGAATTATCATGGAAGGAGATAACCATCGCCCATGCAAATCAGTGTCCTTGGACAGAAGCAGAGGAACTCCGATGGGGTGGAGCAACTGTTTTTCTTTTTCCAGGCAGTTGAAGTTAAAAGGACAGTCCCGGGACCTCGATGGCGGCTGGAAGCTGGGGATAGGTTGGCTGGCGAGTGTCAGCTCTCCCCTGCACCCCACCCCAGAGCCGAGGTCTGCTGGCCCAAGGGCCAGCGGGAAGATCCGCCACCAGCATCTCCTCCTCTCGGGAAAGGGCCTCTCTCTGCCCACTCCCGCTCAACAGATCTCAATTGTCCGTGGTGAGAAAGTGGAGGCCATGTCGGAAAGGGCCGAAGTCACTTGAGAGCTGAAGGGGCTGGCCAGGCCCCCGGGCGAGGGGAAAGGGGTGGCCGCCGCCTGGCTTTGGAAGGCGGAGGAGGCGATGGAAGCGTAGCTGGTGGCCACCGAGGGGGAGGGGAAGGAGGGAAAGGGCGACGTCACGGGCGAGGAGTATGAGGTCACGGGGGGCGAATACGTCGTCACAGGGGGAGAATAGGAGGTCGGCGCGGGAGAGGGGAAGGAGGCCGCGGGCGAGGCGGCGTAGGGGGCCAGGGGCGAGGCGCTGGCGGTGCCCCCCGGCGGCGCCTGGCCCTTGTCGGCCTTCTTGTCCTTCTGCCGGAGGTGGATCTTGGTGTGGCGCTTGCGCTCGTCGCTGCGGGCGAACTTGCGGCCGCAGATGTCGCAGGCGAAGGGCTTCTCGCCTGTGTGCGTGCGGATGTGGGTGGTGAGGTGGTCGCTCCGGCTGAAGTTGCGCATGCAGATGCGGCACTGGAAAGGCTTCTGGCCCGTGTGGATGCGGATGTGACGGGTGAGCTCGTCGGAGCGCGAGAAGCGGCGATCGCAGGACTCGACGGGGCAGGCGTAGGGCCGCTCGTGCGGCGGCGTCTTGCTGGGCCGGTTGGGGTACTTCCTCATGCGGCTGGGCTTGACCAGCTGGGCCTGGTAGGCGCCGCCGCCGCCCGGGAGGCTCTTGTGCTCCTGCTGCCCGCCGCTGCTCTGCGTGGCGAAGGCCTTGATGGTGGAGAGCGGCGTGAGCGAGGGCGGCGGGCTGGGGAAGGGCTTCTGCTCCAGGCTAAGCTCGCTCGGGGGCGGCTGCTGAGGGAACAGGTAGTCCGGGATGATGGGCAGCTGGAAGGAACTCTTGGCTGCCGGGTAGGCGGGCGGCGCGAACTGCAGCGAGGAGCCCGACGGGCTGGGGAAGGGCTGGTTCGACGCCTCTGGGAAGATCTCGGCCCCGTTGCCGCTGCCAGGGCTGGGGAAGGTGGGCGCCGCCGAGTAGATGGGGCTGGGGTCGCTAGCCTGCACCGAGCAGCTCAGGGCCGGGCTGGGCGAGGCGGCCGCCGAGGTGGGGGGCGAGACGGAGGCCGAGGAGGAGGGCGGCTGGTTGGCCATGCCCACCAGGCCGCTCACTAGGCTGAAGAGGGGCTCGGGCCACAGCGGGGTCCCGCTGCCGCCGCCGCCGCCTCCACTCGACGCGGACGAGCACGCCGGCTCCAGCGAGAAGCGGCCCGTGTAGGTGATGGGCGGCAGGCGGGTGGTCTGGCTCGGGAAGCTGCTCTCCGCCAGGGCCTTTTCGCCATTCAGGGACATCTCCGGAAAGGGATCTGCCGAAAGAAGCGACACCCCAGGTGAGTTCCGCATCACTCCATCCCAAAGGCATCCCTGCCCCGCGGCGCCTGCAGGAGGCTCACCCGCTCCGGACGCTCCCAGGAGGCAGCTCCCCCCCCCACCCGCGCGGGGCTAACGGATGACGGAGCGCCACATGAGCGCGCCCGGCACGGCTCCAGCTGCCGAAGCCCCCGGAGCGAGTGACGCACATCGGAGAATCCCCCCAACACACACACCTCAGAAAGCCCTGCGCTGCTCCAGGCAGCCAGCTCCTCTCCCGCCTGAGAGCGCCATGTCCCCTCCGTCCCTGCCTGCCTACCTACCTGCGGCGAGGTGCTCGAAGGACTGCTCCCCTCCATCGCCGGCGGGGTTGAAGCCTCCTCCGCCGCCGCCGCTCTCGGGCCCGCCAATGGAGCTGAGGAACTGGGGGCCCCCGCTGGCGAGCAGCATGATCTCCTCCAGCTTGGGGTAGTTGGTGTCCATGGTGGGGGGCGAGTGCGGGAAGGCGCTGAAGGGATCGGCCATCTGCAGCGAGGGCAAGAGCTGCGTCTCGGCCTTGGCCGCGGCCATCGGGCGCTGGGGCTGGGGCTTTGCCTGGGGCTGCACGTCAGAACAAGGCAGAGGGGGAGAGAGAAGCAAGCCGGGGGTGGGCGGCGGCGGCGGCGGCGGCGGCGGCAGCTCCTCGGCCGGCCTGGGGTTCCCCCGGCTCTGCCCGCTGGAGGCGCTCGGCTCCCCCACCCGGCCTTAGGCTGCCCCGGCTGTACTCGCTGGAAGCTCTCGGCTCCCCGCCCGCCCCAGAGCAGCCTGTATATATCGAGTCTCCTCGGCCCTGGCCCGCCTCTTTCCTGACGTACATGTCCAAATATGGGAGGCAGGAAGCCCTTATATGGTGGCGGGGCAGAGAACCCCGCCTGGCGTCAGAGCCCGACGCTGGGGGAAGCCGGCCGCTGGAGGGAAGGGGGGGGCTCCGGCCGAGCTGCTCGCCAGAGTTCCGCCACCCGCCTAGGCCTCTGGGGCCCACCTCGTGGGCTCCAGCCTTGGGACAAGGCCCTGGAGGCGCCCCCGGCCGCGGTGTCTCCCCACCGCGGCCTCCGGAAGCCCCCGGACACGGAGGCCATATAAGGCCAGGCCCTAATAAGGTCTTGTTCCGGCGCGAGCCTTCCTGCTCCTAATATGGCAATTCCGGCAAAGTCGGGTGGGGGAGCGGCGAGGAGAGCCCGGCCGGGAGGGGGAGGAGCCGGGAGAACCGCGGAGGAGCCCTCGGCCTCCCTGCTGCCCTGCGGGGCCGGGCGCCGCGGAACCGCCCCCTCCCGTCCTGAGCCGCGGAGAGCGCGGGTCCGAACCCGAGGGTCCCCTCCCTTGAGACGCCAGGGGGCGCCCGCGGGCGGCGGTGGAGCCAAAGCCGGGGCGCTAGGGCAAGAGGCGTCACAGAGGCTAGAAGTCCCCTGAGGGGGGCGCTGCGAATCCCCCCGCGCGCAAACAGCTGCCCGGCGTTGGGGTCCCGATCCCCTGCAGTGGATTCGCAGCCCTCCGGACCACAGTCAGGGCAAACCAGAGTACATGCAGTGCCGCTTGTCCTCGTCAATGTCTTTGAATTTGGGACAAAGGAGCGAAGCTCTTTCCGTAACCGGGAGCACAGGGGTGGAATGTTGACTCTTTTACCATCTGCCCTTCTTCAAGTCGTCTCCTACCCGTTGGCGTGCATTGTGTGCATTTGTTATGTGTTAGTACACTGCAGGGAAAGCGTTGCTGGCAGCGCCGGGGACCCCACTTGAAAAGCAATCTCCAGGCCACTTAGCTTTGCATGGGGCACCTTGCGGCTGCTGGCTAATCTGGGAACAGACAGGGAGAAGCGTAATGCCCGTTCATTTAGAATAGGTAGGACACCCCGTCCCCACCCTCCAGGATGGCGTCAATGGATCTCAGATAAGAAGGGGACCCCTCAAAGTCGTTTTCTGTGCTTTTGTCTGTCTTCCCGTTTTTAGCTTTTGGGCTAATAGTTCATTTTCTATCGCCGCCTACCTGACCACGAGGTCGTCATGATATGTGCACATCTGGGCAGCTAACCTACTGCATTCTAAGAGGCCACTGATGGGGATTTTATGCCCACTTTGCCCCCTCATTCCCAGCCAACGCTCTGCCGTTCTTGCTTCCTCCTCCTCGACATTGCCTAGCGTTGCTGTTTGTTTGGCTAGATTGTGGAGGGGGGGGCATGCCGGTGCCAAAGCACCCTTGGCGTACACACTGCAGAGGCTGCAGCAGCATCTCGTTAAAGGGAATTTCCTGATGATGCGAAATGCAGGGAATCTCGGGGAGTTGCAAAGCAGGTGACTCAGTGCTGCCCCCTGGTGCCCAGGGCTAGCTGCGACCAAGCGTCGCCTCTGCAGCTGGCTGCGACTGCAGATCTGGCTGGCAGCAGCAAGTGGGACTCGCCCCTGTCCCTTGCGCATCCCAGGGATTCCTCGCTTGCAGGGAGAAGCCCCTGTTGCTTCTCAGGCGGTTGCTCCTTATTATCCCCCCCCCCGCGCCCCGCCGCTTCTGTCCAAGCCAGAACCCAAGACGCAGTGAGATCGCACTGAGGCTGCGCGGCCGCCTCTGCAAGTGCTTCCCCCGCAGTCCTCTGAGACCCGGCTCGTAGCTTTGAGCTATGGAGGCGCCTCTGCTGGAATGAGGCTAGTGCTGCAAAGCGCCTGCACTACACACCGCCCCCTCCACCCCTTGCGCTTGGGGCTGAGGAATCCCTGACACTGAAGGGAAATCCTCGGCATCGACAGTCGGAGCCTGCTGCGGACGGAGGGGCCGAACCAACCGCGGCTGCAGAACTCTGCCAGCCTCTCGCCCACGCCTCTGCAGAGGCAAGCCCTTCGGAGGGGGCAGGAAGGAGAGTCCACCCTTAGCAGGATTCCCTCCGACTTGCCAGGTTTTATCTCCGCCGTCTGTGCCGTTGGGTCTCCCCCCACCCCACCCTCCCAAAGCACATCTTCTGGACGAAGTCCGTGTGGGCAATTGCGGGGCGATTACCCACCATCCCCATTATCATCACACATCCTTACAGGCTCCAGTACATTTGCAGGCAGAGAACGTGTGGGGAGCTGGACGGGCGCTTAACAGCTCCATTGGCATGAGCCGCTCGTCAGGTCCGACCCCCCCCCCCACGCTGCGCATGCTCAGGACATCCTGTGTGTCGTCTTCAAGTGTTCTCCTGGCCACGTCACTCTGCGGGCTCCAGAGGCTGCCTCTGCCTTGCTGCGGGCAACGTTCTCTCCACGTTTAATGATTGACGAGGGAACAGCAACCACCTTCTTCCATTATTTATTGAGCAGGCGTTGGGTAGGCAGCCCTGGCTGAAAATGGCTCCAGCAACAACAGGAAGAAAATGTAGCGCAGTACAAAATTATGCTCCCTTCCTCCTGGCATTGCTCAGTGGCCCGAACGTTTTAGACCAGAGCAATTCCTGCCCTCGTCACTGAGCACCAGCCAGCCAGCCAGCCAGCCAGCCAGCCAGCTGCCTGTGTCCCGTGGATGTGATGCTTCTGCGCCTCATCCAGATGTGCACATGTTGAATCGCTTCATTGCAATGATGAGAGAGATGAATATATATTTGAAATGTGGGTTGCCTGAAATTCAGATAGGAAAAGCCGCAGTGGCATAATTTTGAAACGGATGAGGGTTTATGGAAAGGAAGCAGTCCTAGAAAGGGAGACTGTCTGTGTCCCAATAGCTGTCTGGTGTGGATGCCCAAGGCAGGAAGCCAGGCTGGCATGGCCCAAACATGGTGGGGGGAATAGGGACACCCCAGGATAGCCTGGAGGTCCAGGGGGCTGGACAAGGCTACCAGCTCATTGTCAGAGTATGGTTTATTTAGGTTATTTTGGAAATAAAATGCGTTTCCTTTCATGACCCATGACAATAAGGTGTTTATATGTATGGGGTAAAATAAGGGGGGTGTTTTACATTTGTGCCAGGCCCAGAAAAATATGCTTGGGCAAGATTCTTTTGGCTTTATTCTTTTTAAAAAAGGAATGCCCAAAGGCCCTCTCCCCTTCTGCTTATTTCCCAAACCATCCCATATTGAGAATGCACCTGCTAGCCTCAGGTCAGAGGTTAATGCACATGAGCTATCTCCAGGCTAGCTAAGGATGAAGGGGCAGAGCCCTGTGGAAAGGAAGGAAGGGGACAGGATTAAAGGCAGACACTCTGCTCTGTGCCTTCTTCCTGCATTCTCACAAGCTCCTGCTTTTGTAGCATAGTGATGAAGTGGCTGCAAATCAGCACTCTGCTACTTCAACTCCCACCACCACCACCATGAACTCTGCAGGTGGCCCTGGGACAGGCACTCCTCTCAGCCCCAGCTCCCCAGCTGTATTGTGGGGATGATAACAACATTGACTAGATTCAGCACTCTGAGTGTGGCACTAATCTGTCCAGAAGGGTGGTATCTAAGCACACGGTTGTTGTTATTGTGTTGTGCCTATAACAGTTGGCTTAGCAATCAATAGGTTCTCTTTGTTGCCTTCATTCTGATTCAGAGCCAATCCAAAATGATGTCATGCTTTGTTTACTCACAGAATGTTTGCCTAGGTTAATTTAAAATTAATTTTGAAAAAGCTGGGGCTATAAACAAAATAAATCTAGTGAAAATATCCTGTGCTGATACTCTCCATTCAGTTTGAGGCATGCCATTCTAGGTAAATTTAATTAAGAAATTATGAACCACCAACCAATAAACAGAAGAATTTCTATACAGAGCTTTGGTCTGTTTTGGCTTCAGATTGATATACTGAAGAAATTTGACTCCATGGTGTCAATCATGATTGCCTCATGCCTTCACTGAGAGTCTAGGTTTAAGGCTGCGCTCCTCAAGACATGTATTCAGGAGTAGTTACTGAAGGTAATGAGAAATCCAGAGATCCTTAAGGAACACAGGGCTGTCAGCTTGCTTTTCTAGCAGGGTTTCTGTACTTGTAACTGTTACTCAACATTTGGATGCTAGGAAAACCTCACCTGCGGAGTTCATACAAATAAATTGGTAAACACAGTCTGAGCATCTCTAAATTAAGTGGTTCTTGTGCTGAAGTACATCGTGAGATCTTTACATCAAAAATGCAATTTACAGCCTTTTTATAAAATCTGGCTTTTATTCCAGTGCTGTTTGGGGAAGCTGGAGTCAGCAGAATGCAGGCTTTGTGTGTTGATACTTTGAGTATTTAGCCTCGCATAATTAAAATTAAGCATAAGTGGCAGATTGCGCCTTACTATTATTCAGAACTTTGTATTTAGGAATACCAAATGTTATTTTTATTCAGGAATTATGAGATGTAAGTGCAGAATACTTAGATTAAAGATTAGGCTGAGAGATCAGTTTCTCAGTTTGCATACAAAACTCCAAGGAATCAGTCTGAGTGATCCTAAATGAATAGCTTCACCTCAGCATTGTTTACAGTTGATAAAACTTCTATATTCTTACTGCCAAGATCACCTTCAACCCTGGTTCACTGACAAGGTATATTGTTATAAATTCATTGCTTACATCCAGCCTCACTTTTCCATTTTGCTGACTGGAATCTTTTTTTTTGGGGGGGGGGGGGATGTGACAGCAAGAAGTAAAGAGCACCCGATTTTTCACAGGCTCTTTCCTGTAACTTTCATCTTTGGATTTACCTCAGAATTAAGTAAATAAATACAGGACTGAAAAGAAGATTGTTCTCAGGAGTACTTGATAGCAAAATACACAGCATTCCATCTCTAAAAAAGCATGCTGGTATATTTCAACCAATTTTAGAAATATTAATAGCAATTCACAGGCAGGCTCAGATTAAGCAAAGTGTGTGGGGAAGATACAGGAAGCCACTGGAAATATATCTTTACTGATAACTTCTGTTTGGATTAGGATTTTAAATTCTTTTTAAAATTCCTCTACAATTTCAAGTCCTTTTCTGCTATATTAGGCATGTAGGGCAATGGCACATATCAGAAATTTAATCAATCAATTAATTAAGTCATTTATGCCCCACCTTCTCAATGAGGACCCCAAACTGCTTATATCATCCTCCTTTCCTCCATTTTATCCTCAAAACAACCCTGTTGTTAGGCTGAGAGTGTGTGATAGGTCCAAGGTCACCCAATGAGCTTCCACAGCAGAGCAGGGAATCAGACCTGGGTCTCCCAGATCCTAGTTCAACACTGTACCATATACCATATAACTTAGTAAAGTTAATTCACTGCTAGTAATGCTTTATTATTCATTCACATTTTTGCCATGAGTTAGTAATGTGCTATTAGTTACAAATGTATTTGTTTAGTTTCAATCCCTGGTTTATTAATTTAACATTGTATATGACCACTACAACAAAAAAAAGGTAAATATGCCAAATGTAATAGTACCATCCAACCACAAGAGGGCACCCTTCTCTGTGATTGAGGTATGGGGGAATATTGTACCGTTAAATGGCATGTGTGGTTTTTGTGTTTAGACTATAGAGTTTGTTGTGATATTATACATGTGCAACTCTGAGATTCTGTATCTGTTGTTCTAAGCTTTACAGTTAAGAGGTCAGGAGTGCACAGAAGGATAATGTTGCAGTAACTTGGCCAGTCATGGCTAAGAACAGCTGACTTACCTAAAGCAGGGGTCCCTCCCACAAGCTGAAGGAAATGATGCTATGGGCCAGGTGGTCTGAAGGCATACAATGGCATTCTGTTGCTGAAGCTAAGTAGATCTGGCTGTAAACTGTCTGCCTGGAAATGCCTAATAATCAGATGTAAACTGCTTTGAGCTCCTTGGAGATAAGGAGAAATATATGAATAAAACTACAATAATAATAATAATAACACACACCACAAACTACTATGGAAAATTTGCCACTGAGATGTGGAAGGCATATATTCTTACCCACCAATAGATAACAGGGAAAAGAAAGGAGGGCCCACAAGCATGCTTTTCAGTCAGCAAGAAGATGCTCAGAGAACAAGAGGACTTGCCCTCTTATCTTATTTTACTTCATTTCGCCAGCAATGTGCTGGATAGCAGCTTTACAGCAATGTGGTTCAGCAAGAGACAGACTGCTTTTCTCTTACTAGGGAGTTGATCTTTCATCTCAAAGACTGGGAGAGTGAGACAAAGACAAAACGGGAAGTAGATAAAAATGTTGTTGATTCTTTGCACAGTCTAAGTGTTGCTCTAAGTCTTCCAGACAGGTGGGGGGTTTTGAGGAGGGGGTTAAATAAATAGTTCCTATATAAGCACAAATGCATCTGTCTTTTCTGTGCTGTTCTCAAAACACAGCATCTCTAGCTCCTGGGAAAAAAAATGACAATAAACACAAGTGGCCATATGCACAACTTCTTGTATTACAGTGTTTTGGAGAAGTGGCATTAGGTTTTCATTGTGCCTCTTGGCTATACAATTTGGGGAGGAGAAGAAATTTCATAGCAATATTCTGCACCATCCTAAGGAGGAATAGAAATAAATCCACATTTCAACGCAGCAAAATCGAATAGAGGTCATTCTCCCAAGATAAGAACCACTGTTTTCTGTCCTGTGCTGAAAATAAACAGACAACAAGTAGGCCTAATAGTAATTTGGTTAACATTATCAAAAGCATGTTAAAAGGGGGAAAGACCCTTTGTTTTACTAAAGAGCTTTGGGTGATGGAATGGTTTGGCCGACAGAGCGCACAAGGAGAAAAACTCAGAGCAAATGCGACTGAAAACTGGTAAGAGCACATTAGAGCACATTATCCCCGGCCTATTCCCTGGCAGTGACAGCAGCAAAATGGGCTCGCTTTTCTGCCAGCATTGCATCTGCACAATGCTGTCCAGTGGAGCTTTTCCATGTTGTGAAGGGGCTTTTATCTCAAACCTTAGAGGATGTTGACCCAGAAGACATAGAAGCCTATTATGATTCCTTTGCAATCCATTTTGCAGATAAAATTGATTGCATCCACCATAAATTAGACACAACAGTTGGACTGGTTCAATCTCAGGATGTTATTGGAGTGCAGTCTGGTCTTAGTTGTATGGTTTTCTTGCAGTTGATGAGGCCTGATGAAGTGGACAAGGTGCTTTGAAATGTTTGGCCTACCACATCAATTCTTGGCGGCTAATCATACCTTGCTGGGCTGGGCTGGTTAATTGGACCCAGGCTGCAATAAATGCCTCTGTGTGGGAGGGTGTCGTTCTGAGTGCTTTGAAAAAGACAGTTGTGAAACCCCTCCTGAAGAAGGTATCCCTGGATCCAAATGATCTAAACAGCTACTGCCCAGTAGCTAATATTCCATTCTTGGGCAAGGTGCTCAAGCAGGTGGTGGTCACACAACTTCAGGTGCTCCTGGAGAAGATTGATTATCTAGACCCATTTCAATCTGGATGCAGGCCTGTTTTTGGAGTGCAGATGGCCCGGCTCTACCTGACCAACAACCTCCGCCAGGAGAGTGGCAAGAGGAATAGGTCCTTGCTGAGTCTCTCTCTCTCTCTTAGTGCCTTTGATGCCATCAGTCATGCTATCCTTCTGGAGAGGCTGGCTGGGCTAGAAGTAGGGGGGACCATGCTCTAAGGGCTTCACCCTTACATTACCAACTGATTCCAGAAGGTGGTTCTGGGGAACTGTTGCTTGGCCTCATGGCATTTGTGCTGTGGGGTCCCACAGGGTTCTATCTTGTCTCCCATGCTATTTAACAATTACATGAAGCTGCTGAGAGAGGTCATCTGGGGATCTGGAGCGGGATACCATCAATATGTAGATGACATCCAGCACTGTTTCTCCTTAACAGCTTAGCCAGGTGAGTCTGTGGATGTGCCGAAGAAGGTAATGTGTTGGTTGAAATCCAGTAAACTGAAGCTCAAACCAGACAAGACTGAGGTGCTGTTGGTCAATGAAGAAGCTGCGCAGGAACTTCAGAGCCAGCCTCTCCTGGGTTGCACTACCCTGAAGGTGCAAGTTCATCCCTTGGGGGTGCTACTAGAGCCTGGCCTATGGTTGGAGGCTCAGGTCTTCTCTGTGGCATGTAGTGCCTTTTATCAGCTCCGACTGTTCCTCAAAAAGGGTGAAGTGATGATAGTGATTTATGCTCTGATCACATCCAGGTTAGATTACTGCAATGTGCTCTACATGGGGCTGCCTTTGAAAATAGTTCAGAAACTTCCATTGGCTCAAAATGTGGCAGCCGGGCTGCTGTCATGGGTCGGTCAAAGGGATCATTACACCCATGTGCTGAAAGGTCTGCACTGGCTACCCATCTGTTTCTGGTTGGGTTATGACTGGCCCCAGGGGCTCAAGCAGGGAGTGCAGTAGGGTGGGGGATGGGGAGCAGCGGGATACTTGCCTCTCATGAGCATGTGAAGCATGGGCACACTCCTGCACTCTCCATTTGCACTGGAAAATGACATTTTCTGGTCCGAGGAGCTGCAGATTGCACTGAAGCCCAGTTCATTAAAAATCACTTCCGAACAGGCATTTTTAACGAACTGAGCTTCAGCACAACCTACAGCTCCTCTCCATCATGCCAGAAAATGATGTCATTTTCTGGCGCAATGGGGGAGCATTGGGGAGCACATGTCTCTTCTCCTCTCTGCCTCCCCCACCCCCATCCAGGTGAGTGAGGCCAAGAGGTGGCATGTGGGGCAGGATGTGTGGCAAACTTAGTTCTGGGCACAATTGTTTTTACCTTTAAGGCCTTAAATGACTTGGAGGCAGGGTACCTGAAAGACTCTCTCCTCCCTTGCTATCACCCTGGAAGTTAAGATCTGCTTCTCAAGGCCTGCTCTGTGCCCCTCCCTTCAGAGGTGAGACAGATAGTGACTAGAGCCAGGGCATTATCTGCAATACCATCTCGCTTTTGGAATGACTTCTCCATTGAGTTTGACTGGCACTGGCTTTACTTCCTTTTAGACACCAGGCCATAACACATCTTTTAACCCAGATTTTTACATATAAGGTTGCCAGATGGGGTCCGGCCAAATACCAAACCCTGAGGGGGGGGGAAACGACGATTTATCTTTCCAGTGCATGCTCCCAGGGTGGCATGATGATGTCACTGCATTGCCGTAGGAGGCCACCCGCATGCCCAGGCTGGCTGGCTGCTCCTGGGTGGCACCGCAGCACTGCAAGAAACCAACCACATGCCCAGGATGGTTGGCTGCTCCTGGGTGGTGCCACGGTGTTGCAGGAGGCTGCTCAGGAGTCCAGTCTGGCAGGCCACTTTCCTGGTCCAACGGCAGTGCTGCGCAGCTGCAGGAGGCTGGGCGGGGCAACCAATGGGGAAGGGGGAGGGGCCAGGCCAGGTGTCTGGTATTTGAGGGACTTTTCTCCCAGACAGTCCCCCAAAATACCAGACTGTCCAGGCCAAAACCAGACACTGGCAACCCTATTTAAGTTTTATCAGGGTTTTATCAGGTTTTTAACCATCTGCTCTGTTTTATTGAGAGTTTTTATGCAGCTTACATCTAGTGGTTTGTTTTTAATACTGTGGTTTTTAATTGTAAGTTGCCTTGATCAGGACTCTGAAGAGGTGACACAGAAATATTCTAAGCAAGCAAGCAAACAAACAAACAAACATGCTTCATGTTTCCATGTTTAAATTAGGCTGGAATCTTGTATTTTGTCCCAGAATTTCTAGTACATTTACAATCGGTATTAATTCTGAGCACGGCCCCATCAGCAGATACTGCAGTCTGGAGACTGGAGCCATAAAGAAACAAGACAGAACTCTCTACAAACATAAGAAAAGCCCCAGGTTTGCAGAAAAATCTATAAAAAAATTAGGGAGTTACCCCCCCACACACACACACACTAATAGAAGCAGAACCTGTACCTTTGAGAAACGAATCCCCTTGTAGCCATTGTGGAGATTGCTAGGCAAACATAACAGTATTATCAACCTTCTAGGCTTGGTTCTGTCAGTAAAAGGCAGGAGGAGCAGCTAAGGTACTTTCTAAGCATGTTGAGACCTTTGAGGGAGGACTCCTTTGGCCAGGCCTGGTGGTTCACTACTATTCAACAGAAACCACTCCATGAAAGCCAGCGTGCGTAGCAGTTAGAGTTTTGGACTAGGTTCTAGGATAGGTTGTTGTGAGGATAAAATGGAAGACAATAGAATGATGTAAGCTTCTGTAGATCCCCAGTGGGGAGAAAGTTAGGGTATAAATGATGCAAATGAACAATAAATATAGCTGAAGATAAATGGTGGGTTGTGTGTAGGAAAGGTGAGGATATGAGGGTTGCCAAGAGGAGGGAAACAAAAACAGTATAGGAGTGGGATACAGGGAAAAGTAAGACCCCCCCCCATGACCTTGCAGGTCCCTCACTTGTTAAATCTAATTTAGATTAATGATTTTAATTAAGCACAAACCAGAGCTGTGAATAATCATTCTGCAGTTCTGAGTGCTCAAAGTGATAATATCCTGCCTTTGTAATACCCTTTTATGAGAATGAATGTAGTGTGGAGGCTAGAGGTAAGAAGTAAACCAGGAAGACCTCAGTTCTAATTCACCTCAACTGCGAACTCATTTGGTGGCCTTAGCTGCTGTCTCTGACACCTTCTCTGATAATATGAGGATAATAATATTGATTTACCTTGCAGGGTTTTCTAAGGATTACTGAGATAATGCCAGTGAAATGCTTTGAACATTCAAAAAAAGCTCAGTATAAATGCTGTTTTTATTATCTGCCAAAGAGCTCAACTTTGACCTAATTGTCAGTCCTTCTAAAGTCAATACCACTAGGTATGAAACACCAAAGAAGAAAGAACACTTTGAAATATTGCCACGGAGACTGGTCCAAACTGGCAAATCTGGCACGTTTGAGAAGATAATAGGCAAAAGAAATGATAGACTCTTTGGCAGTGGCAGTTTATTATCAACCAGCATCTTACTGCAGAAACTTTATCCATGATGTAGTCCATTCTTTGTAAGTTTAACAAGTCTGCCAGACTGCAGTTCAGTTAGAGATTAATGCTTATCTGTTGTGGTTTTTGCATGACGTTCTTAAATCACCAAGACAGAAGTGACAAAAAGTCATGTAGTCCACTTTCTGCTATGCGTTTTTTTTCACTCCTACAAAGAAGTTCAATCAAGTTAATTGACGCCATGTGTGTGGCAGGCAGCAGGTACTCTACAGAAAGAAGTTTACAGAAATATTTGCTAGATTGATAAATCAAGCAAGTCAAGCCACAGGCTACAGGAAACATGTGGAAAAGTGCCATACTAGCAAATCTTACTTGGTTTTCCTTTCAAATGTTGGCATCCTCCATTGTAACTGATGGGATATTTTTCTCTGGCTTCTCATATCTATTGCACACTTCTGGTGCTCAGCTGCAAAACAAAGCACAAGTGCCTTGTCAAGATTAATCTGAGGAACAAAGTACCAGGTTGCCCTGGTTCCATTTCCATTCTGCCATAGAAGATCTCTGGGTAACCTCGGGCCAGTCACAAACTTTCTTTCTTTCTTTCTTTCTTTCTTTCTTTCTTTCTTTCTTTCTTTCTTTCTTTCTTTCTTTCTTTCTTTCTTTCTTTCTTTCTTTCTTTCTTTCTTTGTCTGTCTGTCTGTCTGTCTGTCTGTCTGTCTGTCTGTCTGTCTGTCTGTCTTTATTTCCAGCTTTCCCCCACAAGCGGGCTCAGGGCAGGTCATAACTTACCTCACAGGGTTTGTTGTGAAGAAAAAATGGAGGAGAGGAGAATGATTTAAGCTGCTTTAAGGAGAAAAGTAAGGTATAAATAAAGTTAAATAAATAGATAAAAAGATAACATGCAAAGTCATTCACAACTTTCCAAATTCCTGGGATGAATGGGGTCAGAAATAAATGAGGTCAGGCCTTTACTTTGAAATGTCTTTGACAGCATAGAATCCAGTAGCACCTTTTAGACTAACCAACTTTATTATAACATAAGCTTTCGAGAACCACAGCTCTCTTTGTCAGAGGCATCTGATGAAGAGAGCTGTGATTTTCAAAAGCTTATGCTACAATAAAGTTGGTAAGTCTTAAAGGTGCTACTGGACTCTTTACTATTTGCTACTACAGACTAACATGGCTTACTCCTCTGGATCTTTGACAGCATAGAATGTTCTCAGGTATTCAAAAGGCAGCACCAGGCAATACAAAGCATGAGGTTCCCATCTCTACGTTCTTTGTTTCCCGGGACACTCACAATTTCTTTATCCCCTCCTGTCCCCTCTCTCTACTTTAATCCTATTTGGGGACTGTGTCAAGTTAGTTTTTTTAATGTTTGCCTCTTATTTATGTATGTAATTAGAAAAAAATATATGTTGACTCTCCAGAGGCAGGTTTGAGGTATCTCACAAAATAAAATGTGATAAAATCATAAAGACAGCATTAAAAATGAGTTAACAAAACAGTAATAACCAGTCATTAAAAACCCAGATTAAAAAAAATAACCCCAGCCAGAGCATAAAAACAGCATAACAAATATAGCAGTGTAAAATGATAATAAAGCCCTACAGTGCTCAGGCTGGAAGCTGACTATAAAGCAATTCAAAGAAGTCACACCCTGATAAAAGCCTGTGTTAAGAAGAAATGCTTCTGGGTGCTGCAGCCACTGGTGTGTTCCTTGCACCCATATATACTACTATTGCATATATGTTTTTAAACATGTACGTGAGAAAGGGGCAGATTGTATCACTTTGGCCGTGGCACCTGGCACAAGGCCTTGAATGGCAGTGTTAAGGAGCCGTATCCAGCAAGCATTGCTAGAAATCCGTTCCTTTAATGAAAGGAGGAATTTTTTTTGACCAGGTGAGTGACAGTTCACATATCTTGCCTATAGACTCAAGTCCATCGTCTCCTTCACAAAAAAAATCAGGCCCAACAGGTCATCTGATTTCCATGCAAGAGATGCATGAATTCTGATTCCAAAGGGGAGTTTGAGCCCAGTCTCATTCGCCCCTTAGGTGCAAGGTGCATCACAGGATTAATTCATAGCCCTTTTGATCTTTGAAGAATTGTGTGTACAGCTTAATGCCCCCTCCCCATTACAGTTGTATCTAATAGCATTGGGGCACCTGTTCCTTTATCTCATCTGTGACACTGGAACTTACTATTTATATAGCAAAGGAAAGAAATTAGACTGCCCTCTGAATGGCCTGTCTGTGCAAGGAACAACACACCCTGTTCCGTAGCGCTGTAAATGTTTCCACTCAAGATTATCATAAATAGTTTGGTCTTTAAAAAGAAGAGGAAGATGAGTGCTTCTGTAGCATATTTGTTTCCAGACTGCTACATCACTACCAGAAATAATCATTGTGGTTTCTTTTTGCATCACAGTCACTGTGACACAGGAAATGCTTCTCTCCACTTCTGTTTTATTTTCCACAAGTCTGAGAAAATCATAATTCACTGTGAACAGCCCATCAGGAGAGAGAAAACAAAGGAAAGGAGTTGCACATGACTGATATATAGAATGGCCTTCCCACAGCCAGCCCCCTGCTTTGTTGCGGGCCACGTAACTGTAGTATTCTGGGGCTGATTTTTCAACCACATCATATTTTCTCATTTGCCTTGTAAGGTTTCCTCCCCTCACTAGGTCATTGCAAACATTGTTATCATCAGGCACTAGTGATAATAGTTGTTTTCCAATGGCTGCACTAAATGCCACCCACATTTAGATGTACCCAAGAACAGATGGCATGAGATGCTACAGCGCAGACTGGTATAGCAGCCAAGATTTTTGCTGCTCTTTGAATGGCTCTTCTGCAATTATGCAATGAGCTTATGGCAATCAAGCTGGGAAGAAACGCAAGATTTGCGCTGCTGCCAGCTCTGACCTGTGGCTTTGGAGCTGATCAACATATGACAGTTGCATTACGCCTTGGGCTGATACATGTCTATGATCTGTTTACTGTTTACTCATTAGATTTGTGATGGTTTAAAAAGAAATGAGTGGCCCACAGCAGCTGATTGCTTTTGATGCACAACCTGTACTCTGGACAAGAGGCTACTGTTAGGACAAAATATGGAGAAACAGAATGATTTACATTTGGCAAAGGTGTCAGACAAGGATTTACTTTATCTCCCTGTCTGTCCAATCTATATGCAGAACATATCATAAGAAAAACTGGATTAGGTTTAGATGAAGGTGAAGTGAATATTGGTGGAAGGAACATTAAAAATTTGAGATATACCGATGATGCCGCATTACTGGCAGAACATAGTGAAGACTTGAAACAACTGCTGGTGACAGTTAAAGGAGAAAGTACTAAAACAGGGTTACAACTGAACATCAAGAAGACCAACATAATGAATACTGAGGAATTACACAAGTTTAATGTTGACAAAAAAGAAATTGAAAAGGTTAAAGATTTCCTATTCTTTGGCTAATTATCAATTTAAAAGGAGACTGCCACCAAGGAGTCAGAAGGAGATTGAGACTTACAAGGGCAGAAGGAACAGGAAAGATCCTTCAATTAAGGAAGTGTTGCTGGAAACCAGCATCAAGATAATTCATAATATGGTATTCTCCCTCACTTTGTATGAATGTGAAAGTTGGACAATTAAGAAAGCTGACAGGAAGAAAATTGATTCATTTGAAATGTATTGTTGGAGGAGGGTTTTACAGATATCATAAATGGCCAAAAAGACAAATAAGTAGGCTCTAGATCAAATCAAGCCTGAATTCTCCCTATAAGCGAAAATGATTAAACTGAGGCTATCTTTTTTGGTTACATCATGAGAAGACAAGACTCTCTGGAAAAGACAATAATGCTAGAAAAGGTGGAAAGCATTAGGAATAGATAAAGATCCAAAATGAGATGGCTTTACCCAATAAAGGAAGCCCCAACCTCCAGTTTACAAGATTTGAGCAAGGCTGTTAATAATAGGGTGTTTCAGAGGCCCTTAATTCATAGAGTCACCATAAGTTGGAAGTGATTTAACAGCATGCGCATACGTGTGCGCGCACACACACAAGATTTGTAGCCTATCTTGTCTCAGGCATTTAAAAACAACAAAATCAGCAAATAGATGGCAGACCTTTATCTACACAATCAAGTAGTATGTTTACACTACTCATGAAATAGAGACTTGCCCAAACCAACCTGGGAACATCAAGACCGTGGCAACAGGAACCCAGGTGTTTCCATTCCAAGTCCAACACTGTATGTTGCAAGCCCACATTATCTGTTTTGTCACGTTCCTGGTCCTGTTCGGAGCGGTGCTTTTCATTTCTAAATACAGTGACTCAGTGCAACTCAAACTAAAGAGAGGGTATTCTAGTACTGTGAGCTTTTTTGCCCTGCATCCTCCTCAGTGCTTCATAGTCTACAGAGTTTTTTTTTTAAATCCTTTCTTCTGATTTTGCAGGGAAAGCTTCTGAAAAAATGACGGGTAATGCTGTGATGCATTTATTAATGTGCTTTCTCTGTGTGTTTCATCCACCACAGCACATGAAATGGTTTGGACTGGACCTAACCCTCACTGCAGGGTTTCCCTTTAGTCCAGTCATGATATACTGAAATATGCAGATTTCTCAGCATGTAATTAGCCTGTTTCCAGCACTAAAAAATACTGAGAGTATTATAATAAAACCATTGTGACCACCAAAGTAAAACTGCGATAGTCGCTATAGCAACATCTTTAAGATGGTCTGTCGCTATAGTAATATGCTATCTTCTTTAATAGCAAGGAAAAAACTGTTCTGCACTATTTTGGTCCCTCAACTTCCACTCAAAAGTAGTCTTTCCACATAAATAGGTTAATAATGTGTCCAGACTAGCATTTCTAGTCCAATATCAATTAATTTTTGACCCTATCATCCTATACAATTACTTGTGTACATATTTCATCTCCATAGGATTGTGCTCTGTCATTTTTGATGTATTTGCCATAATGACCATCCAACTGATGCAAATCTCCACAGGCACCTCATAGTTCTGATGTAG
The DNA here is from genome assembly GCF_028583425.1 of Eublepharis macularius. Classification (NCBI taxonomy): domain Eukaryota; kingdom Metazoa; phylum Chordata; class Lepidosauria; order Squamata; family Eublepharidae; genus Eublepharis; species Eublepharis macularius. Next base: position 94,029,525 of record NC_072793.1, on the reverse strand, counting down.
CTTTCTAAAGAAGCAGGTAGAGAGAAACCTTGAGAAGAGTTTGCGAAAACCAGACTCATGGAAAACAAAATGGCAAGTTTACTTCCTACTCAAACAAAATTAGCAGCCACCTTAGTCTCTCTACACAAGACATCTGACATGTGAAGAACATGTGTCAGGAGATGCAATGTTAGCCGGGAAGGGTACTTTAAAAAGATAGAGCTGGAGGCAGGGAAAAGGCTTTGCTATACACTGGAGCTGTGTGAAGGGGCTGTGAAATGCCAGACGAGAATCTTCTGACCATTATAACCTCTCCTGGTCCAAGCCTGGCTCTGGAAGGCAGCTCCATCCCATTTCCATTCCTCACTGCCTTCAAGTTGCAATCCCACGCAGTTTTAGACTGGAAAGGAGAAATTGATAGAGCTTTTGGGGAGGCAAAGATGAAATTAACAAACCCTCTGAGGAGATATCTGCCTGCTCTTTTAACACTATGCTTCCCGGCTAACACCTTTGGGGTGGGGAAGGTTCTCCCCACCACTGCACCTTGCTAATTTGTTTTATTATTTGTATATTGATTTTAGTTTTTGTTTTTATCGATTTTAACTGTTCACCGCCCAGAGCCCCTGGGGATGGGCGGTATATAAATTGAAAAAATAAATAAATAAATTGCATTTCCTTACACTTGACAAATGCATGCTGAGGTGTCTCATCCCTCATGGGAAGATGGGCCAAAAAGGAATAAACTCTGAAAATGAATGACGAGACAAGGAGAGGTCAGCTCAAGTCTTTTCAAGCCAATTTCACACACTCTTGTTCCTCTTCAGCGGATGTAATTAAAGCATTAATTATATAATTAAAGAGCTTGAATGACCATAGGAGAGCTGGATGTATATCTACTCACTGTTCCTTATTTGGGCAAATGAAAATTACAGCAAACTTATACAGATCACTAATTATTCTGCATCCATTTGCCTTTCCTGTTAAAACTGTGGGTGGCTATAACAAAGTTCAGGTTCTGGGCCCAACCTACAACAGGCAATGCTCTGTCTGTCAGGAAAGGCAGAAGGCCAGGCTCATTCATGCCAAGCATGGCCAACCCAGAATCTTTCCCCTTCTTGTCAATCATGTGGGCCAATGCTTTATGCATGCATGGAGACCTGAACATACACAATTCTAGGTACCTCGTCATGGCTACTTTTCATCCTCAGGCAATGCTGTGTCTGTGATATTAAACTCAAAATAAACTGAAGGCTGGTTGTTGGGGGTTTTCCGGGCTGTATTGCCGTGGTCTTGGCATTGTAGTTCCTGACGTTTCGCCAGCAGCTGTGGCTGGCATCTTCAGAGGTGTAGCACCAAAAGACAGAGATCTCTCAGTGTCACAGTGTGGAAAAGATGTAGGTCATTTGTATCTACTCAGGAGGGGTGGGGTTGAGCTGAGTCATTCTGTAAGAGTTTCCCAGGGTGTGGAATGCTAATGGCGGGAGGCTTCACTGTAACCTGAGGAGGTTCTTTTGCATATGGATTGGTGCTTGATGTGCTAATCTTCTCTGCAGGGCTATTGTCGGGCGTGGAGTGTTTTGTTGGCCTGGTGTTTTTCAGAACTGGAGCCCATGCTCTGTTCATTCTTAAGGTTTCTTCTTTCCTGTTGAAGTTTTGCTTATGCTTGTGAATTTCAATGGCTTCCCTGTGCAGTCTGACAAAGTAGTTGGAAGTGTTGTCCAGTATTTTGGTGTCCTGGAATAAGATACTGTGCCCTGTTTGAGTTAGGCTATGTTCAGCCACTGCTGATTTTTCAGGCTGTCCAAGTCTGCAGTGTCTTTCATGTTCTCTTATTCTTGTCTGGATGCTACGCTTTGTGGTCCCGATGTAAACTTGTCCACAGCTGCAGGGTATACGGTATACTCCTGCAGAGGTGAGGGGGTCTCTGCTGTCTTTTGCTGATCGTAGCATCTGTTGTATTTTTCGGGTGGGTCTGAATACTGCTTGAAGGTTATGCTTTTCCATAAGCTTTCCCATCTGATCAGTAATTCCTTTGATATATGGCAAAAACACTTTTCCTGTAGGTGACTGTTTTTCCTTGGTTGTTTGATTCATCCTGGGTTTGATTGCTCTTCGGATTTCATTTCTGGAGTAGCCATTTGCCTGAAGTGCGTGGTTTAGATGATTAATTTCCTCATTGAGAAAGCGCGGCTCACATATCCGTCTTGCACGATCCACTAATGTTTTCATTATGCCTCTTTTCTGTCGGGGGTGGTGATTGGAGTTTTTGTGTAAGTACCGATCAGTGTGAGTTGGTTTCCTGTAGACCTTGTGACCTAACTGAAAGTTTGCTTTGCGGATGACCAAGGTATCCAGGAATGAGAGTTTTCCCTCACTTTCTTTCTCCATTGTGAATTGTATGTTCAGGTGGATGTTGTTGAGATGATTCAAAAACTCCCTCAATTCTTCCTCCCCATGGCTCCAAATGATGAATGTATCATCCACAAACCGGAACCATACACTGGGTTTGTGGGGTGCTGATTCTAGAGCTGTTTTTTCAAAATGTTCCATGTAGAAGTTTGCTATAACTGGGCTGAGTGGGCTCCCCATGGCCACCCCATCCATCTGTTCATAGAATTCGTTGTCCCATTGGAAGTAACTGGTTGTCAGACAATGATGGAATAAGGCTGTTACATCCTCTGGGAAAATCTGATTAATCAGTGCAATAGTGTCTTTTACTGGAACCTTGGTAAACAGGGATACAACATCAAAACTGACAAGTATGTCTTGTGGATTGAGTTTCAGAGAACTGATTTTGTTGATGAAATCTGCTGAATCTTTGATGTAAGACGAGGTTTTCCCAATGTGGTCCTGCAGGAGATCTGCCAGATGTCTAGCTAATTCATATGTCGGTGAACCAATGGCACTCACAATGGGTCGGAGTGGGACTGAATCTTTATGTATTTTGGGGAGTCCATATAGTCTAGGTGGCTGTGCTTCAGTCTTGCATAGTTTTCTGTGCGTGTCGGGATGTAGTGAGGAATTCTTGATCAGCGCATTTGTTAGCCTGGTGATTTTGCAAGTGGGATCTCGTTTTAGTTTTTTGTAGGTGGAGGGGTCCAGGAGTTCCTTAATCTTCTTTTTGTATTCCTCCGTTTTCATGATCACTGTAGCATTGCCTTTATCAGCTGGTAGAATGATGATGTCTGGATCTGCATTGAGGGTCTTGATGGCATTTCTCTCCTTGCGTGTTATATTGCTGGTGGGAAGCTTTGCCTTTCGTAGAATCCTGGCTGTCTCTCCTCTTATTTCCTCAGCTTCCTCTTCAGGTAGATGACGGATGGCAGCTTCTACATTTGCAATGATGTCTTCCACAGGAATTCTGGTGGGGGTGACTGCAAAGTTTCCTCCCTTTGCCAAGATGGAGGTTTCTTCTGGTGAGAGTTGACGGTCTGTCAGATTGATGACAATGCGTGCATTGTCGAGCATTGGGCTTGTCTGTCTTTTTTCCTGTAGTTTGTTAAACTTCTGCTTCTGTCTGGATGTGTGGTTGGTAAACACTTGTTCCATCTTCCTGTAGGTGAGATTATCGACCTTGTCCCAATCCTGACTTCTCATTTTATGGCTGGTGTTGATATGCAAGCAAAATAGCTCCTTGTCTGTGGCAGCAAGTTCTCTGCGGGTAGTGTGGATTCTCTCACGTAAGAGGGCCTGTTCTAGACGGTCATAAATGCGGTTCGCCTGTGTGGTTTTGAAGATTCTTTTAGTTGTGAGAAAAGATGGAATGGTTCTTGTGTCCCTGCAGCGTAGAAGAAAGGTCAAAGAACAGAGTAGATGTGCTTTCTTGTTCCGAAGTGTTTCCAATCTTCGGGTCTGTTGGAATGTTTCCTCCCCGTATGCCAAGACCACGGCAATACAGCCCGGAAAACCCCCAACAACCATCGTTCTCCGGCCGTGAAAGCCTTCGACAATACATCGAACACCTCTACGGGGAGGAAACATTCCAACAGACCCGAAGATTGGAAACACTTCGGAACAAGAAAGCACATCTACTCTGTTCTTTGACCTTTCTTCTACGCTGCAGGGACACAAGAACCATTCCATCTTTTCTCACAACTAAAAGAATCTTCAAAACCACACAGGCGAACCGCATTTATGACCGTCTAGAACAGGCCCTCTTACGTGAGAGAATCCACACTACCCGCAGAGAACTTGCTGCCACAGACAAGGAGCTATTTTGCTTGCATATCAACACCAGCCATAAAATGAGAAGTCAGGATTGGGACAAGGTCGATAATCTCACCTACAGGAAGATGGAACAAGTGTTTACCAACCACACATCCAGACAGAAGCAGAAGTTTAACAAACTACAGGAAAAAAGACAGACAAGCCCAATGCTCGACAATGCACGCATTGTCATCAATCTGACAGACCGTCAACTCTCACCAGAAGAAACCTCCATCTTGGCAAAGGGAGGAAACTTTGCAGTCACCCCCACCAGAATTCCTGTGGAAGACATCATTGCAAATGTAGAAGCTGCCATCCGTCATCTACCTGAAGAGGAAGCTGAGGAAATAAGAGGAGAGACAGCCAGGATTCTACGAAAGGCAAAGCTTCCCACCAGCAATATAACACGCAAGGAGAGAAATGCCATCAAGACCCTCAATGCAGATCCAGACATCATCATTCTACCAGCTGATAAAGGCAATGCTACAGTGATCATGAAAACGGAGGAATACAAAAAGAAGATTAAGGAACTCCTGGACCCCTCCACCTACAAAAAACTAAAACGAGATCCCACTTGCAAAATCACCAGGCTAACAAATGCGCTGATCAAGAATTCCTCACTACATCCCGACACGCACAGAAAACTATGCAAGACTGAAGCACAGCCACCTAGACTATATGGACTCCCCAAAATACATAAAGATTCAGTCCCACTCCGACCCATTGTGAGTGCCATTGGTTCACCGACATATGAATTAGCTAGACATCTGGCAGATCTCCTGCAGGACCACATTGGGAAAACCTCGTCTTACATCAAAGATTCAGCAGATTTCATCAACAAAATCAGTTCTCTGAAACTCAATCCACAAGACATACTTGTCAGTTTTGATGTTGTATCCCTGTTTACCAAGGTTCCAGTAAAAGACACTATTGCACTGATTAATCAGATTTTCCCAGAGGATGTAACAGCCTTATTCCATCATTGTCTGACAACCAGTTACTTCCAATGGGACAACGAATTCTATGAACAGATGGATGGGGTGGCCATGGGGAGCCCACTCAGCCCAGTTATAGCAAACTTCTACATGGAACATTTTGAAAAAACAGCTCTAGAATCAGCACCCCACAAACCCAGTGTATGGTTCCGGTTTGTGGATGATACATTCATCATTTGGAGCCATGGGGAGGAAGAATTGAGGGAGTTTTTGAATCATCTCAACAACATCCACCTGAACATACAATTCACAATGGAGAAAGAAAGTGAGGGAAAACTCTCATTCCTGGATACCTTGGTCATCCGCAAAGCAAACTTTCAGTTAGGTCACAAGGTCTACAGGAAACCAACTCACACTGATCGGTACTTACACAAAAACTCCAATCACCACCCCCGACAGAAAAGAGGCATAATGAAAACATTAGTGGATCGTGCAAGACGGATATGTGAGCCGCGCTTTCTCAATGAGGAAATTAATCATCTAAACCACGCACTTCAGGCAAATGGCTACTCCAGAAATGAAATCCGAAGAGCAATCAAACCCAGGATGAATCAAACAACCAAGGAAAAACAGTCACCTACAGGAAAAGTGTTTTTGCCATATATCAAAGGAATTACTGATCAGATGGGAAAGCTTATGGAAAAGCATAACCTTCAAGCAGTATTCAGACCCACCCGAAAAATACAACAGATGCTACGATCAGCAAAAGACAGCAGAGACCCCCTCACCTCTGCAGGAGTATACCGTATACCCTGCAGCTGTGGACAAGTTTACATCGGGACCACAAAGCGTAGCATCCAGACAAGAATAAAAGAACATGAAAGACACTGCAGACTTGGACAGCCTGAAAAATCAGCAGTGGCTGAACATAGCCTAACTCAAACAGGGCACAGTATCTTATTCCAGGACACCAAAATACTGGACAACACTTCCAACTACTTTGTCAGACTGCACAGGGAAGCCATTGAAATTCACAAGCATAAGCAAAACTTCAACAGGAAAGAAGAAACCTTAAGAATGAACAGAGCATGGGCTCCAGTTCTGAAAAACACCAGGCCAACAAAACACTCCACACCCGACAATAGCCCTGCAGAGAAGATTAGCACATCAAGCACCAATCCATATGCAAAAGAACCTCCTCAGGTTACAGTGAAGCCTCCCGCCATTAGCATTCCACACCCTGGGAAACTCTTACAGAATGACTCAGCTCAACCCCACCCCTCCTGAGTAGATACAAATGACCTACATCTTTTCCACACTGTGACACTGAGAGATCTCTGTCTTTTGGTGCTACACCTCTGAAGATGCCAGCCACAGCTGCTGGCGAAACGTCAGGAACTACAATGCCAAGACCACGGCAATACAGCCCGGAAAACCCCCAACAACCATCGTTCTCCGGCCGTGAAAGCCTTCGACAAACTGAAGGCTGTTTGGTCAGTTGCCTAGGGCTGTTTCAGTCCAAGACTGCTTCTAAAAAGCTCATGGTTCAGAGTAGTATTCTTTTTTACTACCATAAAATTGATCAGTGCAATGGAGATTAAAGAGAGAGAATCTAGTGGCATGTGCTGGATTGCGCCACATAGGCTACAGAGGGTTTTTTTTTTTTACTACATTCTTTTGTTGCATGAAGAAGGGCCGAGGTTCAGTCCTCAGCATCTCCATTTAAAAGGCTTAGGTAGCAGGTCATGAGAACCCTGCGTCTGAGCCCCTGGAGAACTGCTGCCTGTCAGAGTGGGCAACACTGGCCTTGATGGGCCAGTGGTTCTACAGCTTCATGTGTTCAACAGAAGGTGGCTATAATTTAACCAGGAGATCAACTGGAGGGAGAGAAGGACTATTTAATTTTCCCTCTTGCTCAATTTTCCTGCCAGAAATAGCCAGTCCTAAGATACTTTTCTTTATTCTTGGGGAGAGGGAGGGGATGCCCTGTGGGAGGGTATTTTTAGAAGGAAAATAGCAAAAGGGAAAAAGTGAAATAACCCTCCATGCTGATTTGCCCCTTTTAATCATAGCCCCCTGTGTTCTGTTAAAAATAAACCATCAGAAAAAAATAATCAGAGAACTGCATGTAATGTGCAGTTCTGCCCTAAAAGCTGTCATTTTAAGTGCTTTTTTCAACGTTAGCGGAACACTTGTTTTTCTTAATGCCGTGCCCTGGTAAGCCCAGCTGCCGCTTTTCTTTCTGTTTCCTTTCCTTTGTTAATGTGGGTATTTATTTTCCATCTTTTTACACTTTTGGGGGAGCCTCTATGCCACAGTCTCAAAGTGGGTGATAAACAGATTAATTAAGCCTTACATGGTAGGTCAACATGGCTGAATCTAATTACTTGGCATTTGTTGTTTCCAACTGAACATCTTTCAACTTGTCAAAGGCATTTGATCTTTTAAAGATCAATAACACATCTGAGGTTTTTTAAAAGTCCCATTTTTACATTGGTTTTAAAAATATCTCTGACTTGCATTATTTAAAAATATCATCCACGTCATGGCTTTGAAAAAAATTATCACACAAGCCATTTCAGAGATTAAAAGCAACAAAGTGAACGACCTGGAACCCTCAAACCAGCAGAACCACCTCCACCTATAAGTGCCTACCAAGCAACTCCCATCATCAGAGGAGGGATTTGTAGCAATGTTCCTCTAATGAGGTGAGTGAGGTCTGTTTCTTCTTCCGCTAGCATTTTCTCAGTAGCTTGTCCTGTGCTGTGCAATTAGGCCTGCCAGCTATAGGTTGGGGAACTCCTGTTGATTTTGAGGGTGGAGCCTGGGGAGGGTGGGGTTTGGGGAGGGGAGAGACCTCAGCAGGGTGTAATGTTATAGATTCCACCCTCCAAAGCAGCCATTTTGCCAGGGGGGGGGGGTTCTGATCTCTGTTGTCTGGAGATCAGTTGTAATTCCAGGACACCTCCAGGCCTCACCTACAGGAACCCCAATCCTATGTGGAATGGAGTTCCTGAGGAGGTAAGGAAGGCCTCAATCTTGAACAGTTTTTGGAAGTTCTGTAAAGTGAAGCTTTTTCGACAAACTCATGAGTTTGAAGTCTGCTTCCATATACATTTTTTGTGATTTGAGGTTATATTTGTTTTTAATTTGATGTAAGCTGCTTTGAGTCCTGCTGATCAGGAAAAAAGCAGAATATAAATATTCTAAATAAACAAATTGTAGGCTATCCTGGAAAGCTCAAAATCTGCGCGAAGAATAAAAGAAAAAGCATCCCATGAAAATCAATCAGAATGCAAAGGGCAAGATATAGCCAAAGAACTATACATTTTGTTTACTGTGTCTAAGCAGCGATATTTGTCAGTTATGAAGTTAACGACTCCTTGGCATTTGTATCTTTTGACATGGTTTGGGAATGTGAATAGGGATGGATATTCACTTCAGTCCTCAACAATAAGTAGGACTCTGTCTACAAGTCAGGCTCATTGTTCTGTAAGTCCTTCTTCCTAGATATAGATGCATGTGATCCTGTTCTGGTTAAGGGAAATTTACATGTCTAAAATTATTGGGAAATTATTTCTTTACCTATACTGGTGCCCTAGTTTTGGAAAGCATGTCAATGCAAGTTGGGTCTTGAGCAAGGTTCTCTTTGAGAGCCATTGTTCTGTAATAGTTAAAAGTGTTGGACTAGGATTCAAATTCCCACTCTGCCATGGAAGCTCACTGGGTGACCTTGGGGTAGTCACATATTCTCAGGGTAAACTACCTCACAGGGTTGTTTTGAAGATAAAGTGGAGGAGAGGAGATCAATGTAAGCTGCTTTGGGTCCCCGTTGGAGAGAAAGGTGGGGTATAAATGGAGTAAAATAAATAATACCGTGTAGCGTAACATTATGCATACATTGCTGAAACTGATTCTTTATTTTTCTCCCAGAAGTATATTCCCAGAAGTATTTTCTCCCAGAAGTATTTGTGCCTAAACTTAACCATAGAAGCAAGAACTCTGTTGGTCTACAGCTCTGTAGGAAGCTAATATGTATTTATTAATAAAGATAAATACCTTGGCAGGTGTAAGAGTACTGCCACCATACCAGGCCATCACAGCAAATGAGTAGTCAGGGTGGGCTAGATAGGAGGTGGGCACAGACCTCCCATTTTCTGTAACAGGTTGGTGCAGTGCCAATCCATGCACTTATGCATGCTTGCCAAAGTAGGAAAGAAAAAGACTTTGTTATGCTCTCTGGAGATAGCTTTCTGCATGGGCACTGTGTCTGCTCGGGGAAGTATTGTGCCCTTGATATTTATACTGATTATGCTTATTTCTATGCATGAAGCCTTGCCTTGTTTTTTGCATGCCTCTCCTTGCCCGTGAACTGAATATAAAATATAGGAATAACAGGATGTGATGATCAGAGATTTCTAAAAATCTAGTAGTATAGAACTACAACTGCAAGAGGAAGCTTAACTTCCTGTTTTCTCTTTGAAATGATACTGTGCAGTATCACTGTTTGTACTATACAGCTTTTCAAAAACGAAAGTTCAGAGTTTGGCTTTCCATTGCTATTTTTTTCCACAGCGAAAAAGAAATCAAGACATTATATCATGTGCAACAGTTTACTAAGATGGTGCTATTATTTGCTCAGTGACTCAGTCCAGCCAAATCAGCCCCCCCCCCAATGAAAAACAGGTATGAAGTATGGACACCTTTATTTTAGCTAAAAGACACATAATTAAACTTCTTGAAAGGATTGGCCAGTCTCAGATGTACAAAATAGAACTTAGATGGGTCAAAACTCTAAGGAGAACTCTAACACTAGTTTCATTTCTCTAGCCCAAGCTACAAATTTCTGGGAGGAAAATTCATACCTTAAATCAAAATGCTTACTAGCATATCTAAGTTTCTGTTGCTTGCTTTCCCCCCTCCCTCCCTCAAAGCCCTATATGTTGTCTTGTATCCATTTTTACTTGAGGTCATACCACATAATGGGATTTAAAGAATGCTTCATACAGAGTAGCAGCATTTACATGGAATCTGCTGCTGCTATTAGTATAGGGAGGGTACCATTGTAGACCACATCCAGGGGTCTGTAATTATGCTCAATGTCTTGTAGGAGGGTTTTTTCATGCAAAACATGATTTTAAATTAATGCACATTTTGATTGATGCCATAAAGTGTGATAGGATTTGTAATCAACTTGTTTTGGTCTCAATACAAAGCCTGATATTACTGGATCACATAAAATCAGACAAGACTGCATGCTATGAATTATATTTGTAGAAGGTATTATGATATTATTTCTATCATCTATGTTGTTATACATTAAGGAATGTTGTGATGATGGTGAAGCCTCTGATGGATATAGATTTGGAGGTTTTTTATATACTTATTTTTATATACTAAACCTATGCTTTTTCAGTATTACATGCTTTGCACTTTTTCTATGCTCAGGAGCCAAAGTACTACTTGTAATGTAACCTGTAAGAATTTGACACTTGAAACAAGAAGACTTGAAACTCTGTAAGAACTGATATACTGCTTTTAGGGCTGCACTTATATTATATGTTATATTATTCTATAGATTCCAATAGAAATCAGTACCAGAGAGCCTTTTGTAGAAAACTGATTTGACGCAGAGATTGCTGTTGTTCATATCCGAGGACATCAGAGGCTGGACTCAGCAGAAGCAAGGGGAAACAACAGCGCAGATTGGGCAGCTAAAGAAGGGGCACTGTGGTCCCCAACTCAGATGCCACTCATCCCAACCATCACATTGCCTGAGGAACCGGCCTGCACAGAAGAAGAGCAGCAGCAAGCAGGAAAGGTGGGAGCTGCCATGAACGACAAAGGATGGCTCATCGGTCAGGATGGTAGGATCTGGATCCCACGTACCCTCCTGAGGAAAATCGTGAGAGACTACCACCAGTCAACTCATCTCGGCGGAACTTGCATGGGGGGGAAACCCTCAACAGGCTGATCATGGTGACAGGACTCTTCCAGGAAGCAGGGCAGGAGGCCCATGGGTGTTGCATCTGTCAGCAAGTCAATGCCAAAAGGGGGGCTACCAGAGAGAGACCGGGTGCAAGGCCATGGGTCAAAAGACCCTTTGATGTGGTTCACGTAGACTTTACTGAGCTGCCTAGGGCAGATTGTTATAAACGTTTGTTAGGGGTTTTTTTTACAAGATCAGCTTACAGGGGGGCCAGAAGCCTTCCTGCATAGGGCTGTGATAGCAAAAGTACGTAGCCAAGGCTCTTTTGAATAACATGCTGCTGCATTTTCATCTGCCAATGACCTTGTTGCTGCCCATGGCATTGACAAGAATTAGAGCATCAGCAAGAGGAAAGTTGGGGCTGTCTCCTTTTGAGTTACTATATGGTGGACCTTATTCTATTACAAGGAACATTGGCAGTGAAGTAGGAGATAGGAGGCTTGCAGACTATGTAGATGCCTTAAAGTCTTGTTTATCTTCTCTTCACAGGGTCGCTACTGCTGTGCACTCCTTGCAGTATGACAGACTGGTACACTTGTTTCAGCTGGGAGATTGGGTGCTCGTGAAGTTGCGGAAGCAGGAGCCGCTGACACCCCAGTGGAAGGGACCAGTCCAGGTGCTGCTCATCTCTGACAGCACAGTTAAGACAACTGCAGCAGACGGCTGGATCCATCACACCAGAGTGCAGCGTGCAGACCCACCGGGCGATCCAGAGGACTCAGCAGGAGGCGACTTGCAAGGTAACACGACACCAGCAGCAGACTGCAGCGGCCCTTGTGAGGACATCCAAGCATTGCAAGACTCTCCAAGAGCGACAACACCGTCTCCGGAAAGGGACTGAAGGACAATTTTGAGGCCCCGGACAACTGTAGATAGGACCTGACTCTGCCAAAAGATGAGGACGCATGAATAGGATTCAGGAGCCTCAACCTCCTCCGGCAGTGGCAGCTGTCAGTTCCAGTACAGACCGGCAGCAGTTTGGACAGCCGCCACCACTATTGGATCTCCCACCCCCTTCACCAGCGGCACTCTACCGTTGCTTCCAATCTTGATTTTGGCCTGAAGCGGGGCTTTTGGGAAACAGCCTCGTAGTAGAAGAAAGCAGGCAAGTGCAGCAGTGTGTAGAACAAGTGTTCCTGAGAATTGATTGCCCTTGTCCACACGCAAGGAGGACTTGGTCCCAGATACTCACCTTCTATGGCACAGCAGAGCTCTGTGAGTGGGAATACCGCACAGACGCCACCTCTGAGTGGAGCAAGAGAGTGACCTACGTCCTCCTCCTTGATGGGATTGGAGATTGGTTGTGCTATGGAGGTCCTTGGAAGATCCAGCTCCATTATGGAACCATGACATTATGGAACCACCCACCTGCCCATCAACGTCCCAGGACTTGTCTCAGTGTTTGAATGGGACCCAGATATTGGGTGGACCTGCTCCCATATGCAGGTGTTTCCTCACCAGAAGGAAGGTTCTGGTAGGGGAGCGGGGGATGTGAATCTATTCTATAGATTCCAATAGAAATCAGTACCAGAGAGCCTTTTGTAGAAAACTGATTTGACGCAGCAAGCTGGTTTTGGCCACCTGTGGTATTATCTTCCTTAAAGCTGATAAGAAACTGGGGAAAAGGGCACGAATAGGAAAACATCCCTTCCTATCCACCAGATTGAGACTCATTGGCGCCCTTGAAAGTATTATGCCCAGAAGAAAGTAGGTAAAAGGTTAGACAGTGTCCTTCCAAAATGAGGACAGAGGAAAAAAAACTGTGAAGACTGGAATTCCCCCAAATAGAGGGGCCAGCCCAGAATTGCATCTTCAAATCAGAACTGACCCTAGATATGTTACGAGCCAATAAGATATCAAATATTAGAATACTGTAATATTGTTATGATTATCTGAAAGTATTAATTGCCTCTATTTCTATTGTAATTTTGATGAGCTCCGGACACAAGGAGACCACCTACTCCTGTGAAAATGGGCTCCTCCATTGTTTAAATTAAACAATCATATATGGCTTCATTCTACAGGACTCCGTGGTGTGTGTCTCTTATTGTGATTGGTGAGAGGGACACCTAAGGCACAAGTTTGTGCATAACACCTCTGGCTACAATCGGGTGACCTGCTCTAATGTCACAGGAATCCTAGATAAGCAAAGGAAGTGGAACAGGAGCAAGGAAACAATAATGGGAAAGGCAAAAAGGAATCCCTAGTAAAATAGTGATGTGGTAATTAGCAGCAGGGCTTTTTTTGTGGCGGTATTCACCAGTATGGAGTACAGGCACTCTTTGGGCGGCTATCTCAAGTCCTGAGGGGGGAACTGGTGGGAATCAGTGCAACCATATCTATAAGTACCAGCACCTTTTTTAAAAAAACAAAAGATGCACTGGTGGTTAGTGAGTTGCAAGTTATAGCTTTTCAGGTCTTGCTCAGACTAAAACGTACAAGAATTGACAGCAGGAGTAAGCAAGGCATTCTAAAATGGAAGGATGAATAATAGTGAAACATATGCTTGAGACTTGAACCCAGATCTTTCTTCTCAGCTGGAGGAAATAAGGCTCTGAATTCCAAAAGCCATTCAGGATTATGACCAGATGACCATTTTCCTAACAGCTGAATTACTACAATGGCCCAGAGTATTTGTTGGTACTTTTAGGAGTTTCTGCCTAGATAAAATTATCTGACATATTCACTGTGTGAATACCACTATAGGTATAAGTTCTATTTGAAGAGGCAATTGATTGACTTCTTCTCTACCTCCTCACAAATCTAGCCCACACAAACTACCCCTGTGGACACAAACCAGATGACAATCTAATAAATTTTAGATCCCTTGTAAATTGGGCTCCTTATTAGCAATTGTCAAATGTTAGGAGTATTTCTCTGTAGTGGCTTCATGAGCAGGGCCAGCATGGGATTAAACTTCTCAGACTGTAGGTAGAGATGACCAGCCTAGCACAGGGATTCGTGGTCTTATTTAATTACATATCTATTTATTGGCTGATTTATTATTTACTATACCTGTATACCACTTAAAGCATAAAATTTTTTTCAAGATGACTAATAATTTAAATTCTTCAATAACATCCCACAAAATCTCTGGAATACTAATACAAATATGAGCAAATATATAAAAGATTAAAACACTGGCAATAAAATTCAAGATAAAAAGTCCCCAAGGCTTGGTAGAATAAAATGTCTTTACCAGTCTCTGTGTTCACTAATCAAGTATTTTGAATCCTGATCTGCCAGTAGGCAGCTCAGTACCATGAGAATGCCATCTGTGCTTTCTGCCAAAGTTTAGGTAATTTTCCTCATAGGTTTCCGGTAATGTAACATTTATAGATTGTTTTTGAGTAAACACTGTCAACATCTATCATGGTTTATATTACAGATCTAAAGGGGGCATGGAAGAGGTACTTATTGCAGACTATTGCAACATATGAGATAAAAAGTTGATTATTGGTTCCAGTCAGAAATTGGGCTGGACTTTGATTATGGATATCTGCTGCAACATGAGATCTTTCTTAATCAATCCTAACAATTATCTGCTAAGAACTGGAATTATAGGAAGGCTTGATAATACACATTAAGTCATGGGAAGAAGAAGTAATACCAGCTGGCCTGAGTTATCTGAGAAATTGTGGAACTCCCTTCCTCGGACGTTTTAAAAAATAAGATGGAAACATCTGTCATGTCCATTCAGGGAATCCTTTTGCTGCAGGAAGCTGAACTAGAAGATAGTTGAGGATAGGATTGCCAACTATTTCTTTGGCAGAACTCCCAAACCTTTAACAGCATCAGATTCACCAGATTAAGCTTGTCCTGACATGGTGGTGGATTGTTGGGGAAGCTTCACTGTGCAAATTTATGCTTTCCCAGAGCTGTTAAGGAAGGGAGAAGCCTGCCCAGAAATGAGGAGAAACCTCTTCTCCTGAAATCCTTTCCTATTTTGTATTTCTGACTTCAGGACTGGTATCAGCACACCCTGAGTTGGGGCAGCTGCCAGGGCCCAGGGCTTCTGGTGGGGCCCACCAGCCCACATGCTTTCCCTGCTGTTCCCCTCCCCTCACCCAGGAAAAGGCATTGCAGTGGTGCATGGATCTGCAAGCATAGGTGGTGAGAGGGCTCACAAGGGGGCGAGGGAAAGACGTACAGGTTCTCAGCCGGTGAGTCGAAAGGGAGGCATGAGCTGGGGGCATGTAATATCAGTAACATAGCTAATTAGTGCAAAATGTATAATTTTGATTGAGTGAATTAATGTATCTGTACAACTGTATAGTTTGAGATTTGTCAGGCTTGTTTCAACCTAACGGGGTTCTGTTCAATACATGTAAAAATGGTTACCTTGTCTTCATAAAACTAGCTTTTCTTTGCCTACTGCTTGTGATTTGTGGCTTATTTTTTCACGCTTCAGTACAATCATACAGAATGACCTCAGACAGAGAGATCTCTAGTCCATTTCAGTACTGAGGGGCAACTGTTGTCCTAGTTATCAGATAAAGGATTTTCCCAGCCCTGCTTCCCAAGATCCTTTAACTTAGGGTCACTGTACATGTTACTTCTTCACGGAGCCAACTTGTGCTCCATGCAGACACACATCGGCTCCAGGGATTGGCTTCTATAAAAAATGAGAGTGCAAATGGGCTCGGAAAGCTGCTGCAAGAGGAGGGAAAGCTCCTGCCTTTTCCTCAAATCTTTTTCCCTGTGCAAAAACAGTGCAGTGCAGTGCAGTGCAGTGCAGTGCAGTGCAGTGTGTGTGTGTGTGTGTGTGTGTGTGTGTGTGTGTGTTCCCCTTTCTGCTGCCACACTAGCGCACAAAACCTCCACATGGAGCAGCAGAAATGGGGAAATGTCTCCCCTCCACACTATTTTTGCACAAGGAAAAAAGCTTGGGAGAAAGGAGCTCTCCCTCCTGCAGCAGCAGCGTTCCAAGCCCATTTGCTCTCTTGTTTTTTATAGAAGCCAATCCTTGGAGCGGATGTGTGTCTGCACGGAGCACAAGTTGGCTCCATGGAGAACTCGTAAAAGAAGTAACATGCACAGTGACCCTAAATTGCTGGGGGTTCAGGGCCAGTTCTCTGGCTCAGTCATCCAAGTGACTGCATAATGAGAGTGTTGGTGTACAGCAGACCATCTGCAGAACAGGAGGTGACTGGTCTCCTTCTCCGGGGCCCTGCCCACACTGCCTCTGGCTGGGTCCACACCCATGCAGCAGGGTCTAGGAGGGGATGGGAGTGCCTTGGCTGGGATTACCAAGTACCTTGACCTAGCTCTGTAGGGACTGGGCCTAACTATGTGTTCCCAGTTCATGTGCCAAGGCCCCTTCAATACTTGGGGTGTGTGTGTGTGTGTCATCCTCCTCTCGTTCTAGTTTTCCACAGCTCTTCCTTTTTTGAAGGAAAAGACCTGTGCATATTCAAAGCAATCTTAGTAACAAGAAACATAGCTGGAGCAGCTCAAGTTTGTATTGCAGAGGCCTGTCAATGCTGCTGCTGGTTTGGTAGCCATGGAAACCCAGTCTCCAAGATTACCGCTACAAATAATTGGCAATTTCTACCATCCTGACTCAGAGAATCTCCCCTGAAATCAATTCATGCCACTCTATAATTACTACCTTTCCCCCTAGCAGGACGTCCGTGACTTTAATGAGCTAAATGACAGGCAGTCATTCAATAGGTGCAGACCTTCCCAGCATGGAGATTCAGTGAGGGCAGAAGCTTTACCTACTGAGCAGCTACATTTTAGAGAAAAAGGTAACATCCAGTGAGAATTATACTAGGAATAGACTGCATGAGAAAACATTGCTTTTTTGTGCCATCCTAAGTTTCTCCTCGTCTCTCAGGGTGGTTTTAGACATTAATGACATAAACAGGTACTGGAAACAGATACCTTTTGGTTTTTTGCATTCATGTAAACCATCAGCATCTAAAGACAGTCTGAGGCTGAAATACCACATGCACTCCACAGCATTCAAACATATGCTCTTTTTCCAGGGCACCCAATGAAGTGGTTCAGAATGGATGAAAAGAAGTGCTATTAGAGGAGGTAATGATGGCCACAAGCATAGATGGTTTTAAGAGGGAATTAGACAGATTAGTGGAGGACAGCTCCATCAATGACCAATAGCCATGATGACTAAAGACAACTTGAACATCCAGAGACAGCAAATATCTGAACAGTACTGCTAGGAAGTGATGGTTTGCCTCTATGCCCTGTTTGTCGGCCCTCCAAGACCATTGGTTAGCCACAGCATACTCAACAAGATGGACCACTAGTCTGATCCAGCAGTGCTCTTCTTACATTCTCAAGTGCTTTAATTTACTTGGGATTTTCCCAATTCTTCAGTCAATACATGTTATCAGAATTCAAAAGTTATGATTTCCCCAGTTTGAATATTAACCTGTATCTCTTCTGTTAGTATGGGAGAAGATGTCTTGCTAACCCAGGATGTTAGCCCATAGTGCCCCATTAGACTAAGTTTTGACCCATGCCATGGAATGTGGAGGGGAGTGTCAGCAAGAACAGAAGCTAGTGAATGGGTTTCCAGCTACATGTTTAAGGACATGGGGTGGGAAGTGAGATGCCAGGTTGTCTTTGTGAAATATACGTTGTTCCTTTGGGAGGGGCAGTGTGCATGTGGCGAGGCTATACTCTGGAAAGCAAAGCCAGCACTAAGGAGTGCAACGGTTTCTGCTGCTGACCTCCTGTTTCCTTTGCTAAGCTTCCATTTTTTGGTCATCATTTTTCCTTCTACACCACTCCCTCTTACTTCCCCCAAGGCAGAAAAAAGGTTGGCTCAGAACCAAAGCTTCCACTCACTGCCACTCTCTCTTCTTCTCTGCTTTCTGTTTAATTTTGACCAAAAGACACTTTCATTCAGGATGGAGAGGTTAAGATGTGAAAAAGCCAATACTGTGGAACATAGTTCTGTGGGATAAAAGGCAGTGGGCTACATATCTGTTCACAAGTAACCCAAACATTCCAGGAAGGTTGAAACATGATTATAGATATACCTGCCTGCACAGACCATAATCAGTTTAAGAATCTAAAATAAGCTCATATAAATATGCATTTCTGTTTTATATAGTGCAACCCTATGCAGAGTTACTTGGGGCTCAGACTGGAGCAACTTTGCACTGGGGTGTACTATCGACACATGCATGTGGATACTTTGAGTGGAGTACATGAACTGAAATTGGTCTTAGCTTAGCTGAAGGGGTTTTTAATTGGTCTCTTGAACTTGAATTTTATCAAGCCCCTTAAGGTAAAGCAAAGGAAGAAATACAGCCATCAGCACAGCAAAAATAAAAGAAAGCAGCCCAAATGCTTCCATCAGAGCATATTGTTGCACCTTGGACTTTGATTACTGTGTCTCTCCTACGTGAAAAAAGAACTTTGGTAATACATTTTAAGGACTATATATATCACCTGGATGGGCCTTGAGTGTTGGGAAATAGTTTTGTTCAAGTCCCCCTTAGGGAGGGAGCTTTTTGGCTAGCTTGAGGGAAGGAGCAGATTGGTGTCTGTTTTAAAAGAAAGGGCACTTCTGATGCTGGGCAGGCAGATAAAGGAGACAGCCACTGCTATGAAGCCCTTGGGGGGATGCAGGATCTCTCTCTGAGGATATAATATGGGATAGGAGATCTGCTGTCCTGGTGGGGTACCTCTTTGCCTTCTAATAAAGCAAATACTGCAAAAATGCCATACATCGCTAGTGGTCCTTTGTCCTGTTGGGGAAAGGGGTTAAAATATTTTAAAACTAAGAATTGCAATGGATCTTGAATCAATAGAGAGTCAGACATTTGTTCGCTTTTTAGAAAATTTACTTCTAAAGGAAAAAGGTACACAGGATTGCTACAAAACAAAGAACTCTGTTCTCTACATCTTTACTATGGAGTACAAACTTAGACAGCATGAGTAATGGAGACTCTTCTCCTTCTTCTTGACCTTAGAGAGGAAATCACCTGACCTATTGACCACAGTTTACAAACACATCTCAGTTTCCCGGGCTTTCAGTTTGATAAGCCTATTGGCTTATTAGTTAGGAAATTAGTGTTAGGAAATTTAGGGAGGGGCTCCCTACAAATTTAGAGGTACCCAGGCACACCCCTAGCAACACCCCTGGGCTGGGTCAAACCTAGGAAAAGGTGGGAGTTGGCCAATGGTTATAGTGCTATCTCAGTGATCTCCTACAGTGTCCTGTTTTTGAAATTCACTTTTAGGATAGTCACTTTAAGATCTACCTTGTGCATAGGACAGACTAATGGTCACAAATTTGACACTAAGCAAGGTAACACAGAAAAGCCTGTAAGGGGACATTTTTAAAGGTTTTCTGGAAGTTCATTTACAGGAGTCTTGTTTGTGCCTTATTCATAATGGTAACTTAGTACTGAAATTTACTAAATTATGGCATCACAGATACCTTCATTTGGTAAACGCATGAAGTCTTTGAGCCAAGGCAGAATACAAAACAGTTGCTGTGCACTCAATTTCTGAGCAATGTACAGAGTTCAGACTAGTAGGCTCATCCCATGATTCTATTCAAGAGACCCAAAGTTACAGAAACTAAACAGCTGAAACCAGGGCTCATTTGGAGGCGGAACGGGGCAGAACGGCGTTCCGGTAGATCTGAAAAGAGGTCACGTGAGTTTTGGCCCTGCCCACATGATTCCTTTTCCTCCTGGCTGGGCTCCAAAGGAATGTAAGCTGCTTTGAATTCATTCTGCTCAGCTGCTTTATTTTCATTTCTGACTCGTGAGGAGGAGAGAGAGAGAGAGAGAGAGAGAGAGAGAGAGAGAGAGAGAATGAGTGAGTGCAAGCTGGGTGGGGCTGGGCTCCAAAGGAGCGTAAGCTGATTTGAATTCATTCTGCTGCTTTATTTTCACTTGTGAGAGTGAGGGCCAAGCTACAAGTGACAAATGACACTTGAACAGCAAGTGGATTAAGTGGAGGGCAAGTGAACAGGGAGAAATACACTTGCCGTTCAAGTGTCATTCGTCACTTGTAGCTTGGCCCTGAGTGAGTGAGTGTGTGCATGCATGCAATCAGCGCTGGCTCTCCAGAGGAGGGTAAGCTGCTTTGAGTTCATTCTGCTTTAAGGAGATACCTGGAGATTTTTGGGGAAAGGGGCCTGAGGGGTGGATGTTGCCTTCTGACACACTTCTGGTGATGTCAGGGGGTGTGGCATATGCTAATAGGATATGCTAATGAGTTATGCTAATGAGTTCCTGCAGTTCTTTTCTAGGAAATGACCCCTGACAGAAACTATATAAGAAAAATCCTTTAACAGTTACCTTGTTATGTTTATCAGAAGCTTCTTAGACGTATAGAGATCTGAATCTCAATCTCCCATATGCCAGTGCCGAACTCTAACCAATACATCACGTCATTCCTGCTTATATTGATTCATTCAAAGAACATCAGTTAAAATCCTGGGTGGAGTGAGAAGAAGACAATTGCTACTTTCATTCTATGTCATCCATGCAACAGTATGCATGCATAATTATCCCTATATTTACAGCTCGGGTACAACCGAAATTTGCAAGCCCATGTCAACATAGTACAGAGTAACAAAGAAGATTATTTCTGGAATTTACCAGATTCCATTGCCTTCATCCTGCCTTTGTCCCCTTCCTCTGTGCTCTGGGTGACTGCATGCCTGTATTCCCGGAGGGAGTGAAGGTAGGAGGGTGCTGGACTCAAGTTGAGATCATAACTGAACTGTGAACAACCTCTCCCAGGACTTCTCTTGGCTCTCATTCTGTTGGACACAGATGGCAAGCCTTCTCTCAGGGACTTCTTTCAAAGGTTTCTCTCAGTTCTCCTGCTCCTATTTCAATCACAGTTTCCTTCACCTCCTTTCCTTTTTTATTTAAGCACAGGGTTGTCGAGGTTTGTCCCACAAATATTTACAGGCCAGAAAAAGTTGATAGTGGAAAATGCAATGCAATTACTGCTAAATTATTGTTGTTTGCATTGTTAATGTTCTGTAGTGATATAAAATGAACACAGACACGATACAACTAAATATAACCTTAATAACCACAATATTTTGAGGGACATTTGAAAATTTTAAGGTATTTCGATTTTTAAAAATTTATTCCACAATTTCTCATGGCACCCCTGACAATGTCCTGTGGTAGCCAGGGTTCCATGGAACCCTGGTTGGGAAATACTGTGGTAAAGAGCAGGGAGGGAGTTGCATTCTTTCCCCATATCTGAGGACATTGGAAGGAACAGGCAGCATCTTCAGGTGGAGAGCTGGTAACCCCAGTGCAGCCCCTTATAATATATACATCTCTTTTATCACAGAAATTCCTATGGTACTCCCGTTCATAAAAAGTATTTCTTTTTCAGCCTTTTATTTACAGATAGCTGTTCCTTGGAAGACCATGAACTAATTAATGACTATTTAAAGCACAATTTATCCTTCACTTTCAGGTGAAATGGCTGGACCCGTCTGCAACCACTGCCCATTTCTTGTTTCCCTCTTCCCCCTCCCTTTTTCTGCTTAGTTACTATTTTCTCTGCTGTCTTTCCCCCAGTACCTGGAGCTTTACTCTGAACAGCTGGTTCTTCTGTAACCATGGCAACACCATGACGTTATCAGAAAAAGGTCCCACCATTACTCTGTGGAGTCTGATCTCATTAATGCTTGTGATCCCTTTTAAATTTTACTTTAATATTTCCTTTACAGACCAGGGAAGGTATCTTTCCTAGCTGAGGATTCCCTCAGCTCTGACATAGCATCTGCTTGGTTATAGATGCTCACAAAGCTTGACAATGTTTTTACACGACATTTAAAATGACTTTCAATTTCTCACAAACTATTTAGGGGGCATGTATGAACATGGCAGAGCAAGAGGAAAAAGCCAGCTTTATATTTAATTCTATATAACTGCCAATATGCATCCCAGATCTGTTCAAAACAAAATAAAAGAATAGAAAATCAAAATGTGTGCGAAACACATTTATGAAAGAAACACTTTCAAATCATCAATCCACAGGCCTTATTAGATGATAGTGACTTTTCTCCAAGTTGGAAAGAAACTTCAAATGATGTTTCAGATATACATAATGTTAGCAATGAGCCTGTTGTTGAAGCATACCTAATCTGTTTTGATCAGATCTCTAATCTTCACTATGGAATCAAGCTCAGGGGAAACCCATTGCTGTTTTCTCTGTTCATCTCCCCTTGGTGTCAGCATGTTATCTCTGTCTTAAATATTGTAATGGGTTTTTTTTTTAAACTCAGCACATAAGATTTTAGAAGTATCAACTTATGTTAGCTAAACTCGTCAAGGAATGTATCCCCATGGTCATTGTTCTGTATATTTTAGGAAGCTCTGAGTGGGTTAGAATATTCTATCATTACCCTTTTAGTCTTGTATTTTTCCTTTGTCACTCTAAAGCTGTAGTTTCAGGCACCCAAAAGCAAGCATATCACCACTGCAGTTTCATAGGTTCCTTTCCTCCTCCCCTCCCTAGCTCCAGTTTCTCACATAATACACGCACACCCCTGCAGCCCCCACCCTCGCAGTCAAAGAGCTTTCCTCTCATAACCAGAATACTTATTAGCAACCTTAGCATGAAGATAAAGACACGTGGTCCCAGTCAGCTGCAAAAATACAAAAATGCCCTTGCAATTTCAAGAACACTTTCAACCCCCCCTCTCTCCCCCCCCTCTCTCTCACACACACACACTTTATTTCTTTCCCATACATATTTATATATATCCTTGCAGGCAGTTTCTTACTGCTGTATTCAATAAAGCCATGCAGAGGCGGTTATTAAAAGCAGTCAGCACAGCAGGGTCTCGGGGAGCACGGATGCGTTGCCTTCCCTCTGACGTCAGAGTCTGGAAATCCCATTTTAATCAGATCTGTTGATGTTATGTGTCCCTTCTGAAGAACAGAATGAGAGTAAAATCTTGTTTAATTGCTCAGGGAGGCAGCTTCATTTTACATATACAATCATTAATACTTTCCTGCGTGTGCTTTCAGAGCTAGAGATAAGCTGTATTTCTTTTATACTGAAAACAGAAATCAGAAAATGTTGCACATCTGTACAAATTCAGCAACTCATTGCAAAAGATTCATGGCAGATTTCTGTGTGCTTTTCTTTCTGTACACAGTCTGTCCCTTTCCAAATAAAACTGGTGTTACTGAACACAACCACAGCTGTGTTGCCATGTATATACCTTGTTAAGACTTTACAGCAGATATATCAATGTTCATAACTCTCCACAGGTAAGTGTGAGTTTCCTTCTCTTAATCTGACTTTAGAAATGAATGGATTAGTCAACTGGGTGCATGATCAGCATCTACATGAATAGGAGCTACAACACAAACAACATTCATCCAGTATTTTAACCCTGGCTCACTAAAATATAAGGGCCCCCACCCCACCCCCATACTGAGAAAACTGGATACTAATCTGTAGGTATCAAATATTTGACTTTCACATCTGAGGAAGTGGGTACCTTGAAGAACAATGCTCATATACTATTGTATACAATATTTTAAAAAAGAGTTTACTCCAAAATAATACTGATTAGCTATGTTCAGGGTTTAAAGAAATCTCAGTTTGTGCCAAGAACAAGCAGGAAGGTTTCTGCTTACACACTTCTCTCTCTTTCTATCATACATGGCATAGATAGAACTTCCTGATTTAGAACAAACTTCAGTTTGTTATGATGTTTGAATCAGGCAAAATCACAAATTGTAGCTTGCTCGCTTACCTAAAAAACAAGATTCTAAACCCGAATTGGTTTACAGGCAAGCACAGGGTTTTTTTGGTCTGATTCAGACATTAAAATAAACTACACTTTGTTAAAAATTAGGAAGACTTCAATCTAGGCACCACATGTGAGGGAAGGAGGGAGGGAGAACTCGAGACAAGGACTTCTTGGCTCATTCTTATCACAAAACCAGGTTTGTTCATAGTACCTAAATGCAGCGTTTGTCAAAAGCAGTTGACACTGTAGGCAACAGAAATGTCCCTTTGGGGAAAATCCATTACCAGGAAGAAAATCCACAACCATCTGCATTCAAATCACTACTGATGCATACTGGATCTGTTGATAGCATGACGGAAAGGGATAGTATATGTCAGGAATTCCATTTGTTCTCCAAAAAAACAATTTTGGCAATTTGTCTGATGGATCAAATAATTTATGAATAAATCAACAAACATAGATTGCTTATTTATTTAGAATATTTCTTTGCTGCCTCTTCAGAGTCCTGCCTGAGACAGCTTACAATAAAAAGCAATTACAAAACAAGCCATTTAAAAAACCTAAGTCATTAGACATAAACAGCATAAAAACTATTCAGAAGCAGACCATTACAAAGCATATTGTTCTCCCCACTTTCCCAAGTAGCAGCAAGTCCAGTGCTATGTCTCATCCAGAGGAAATTAAACGCTGTGGCACTGCCTCTGGAGTGACTGTAGGTGGTGTTTCTGTAATGTTTACTTTATTTAAAGACATACATTCAGAGCATATGGGAAGTAATTGACCTGTATAACAGATCAAAAACTACTGATTTCACTTGTGTCTGAAGAAGGGAGCTCTGACTCTCAACAGCTTACACTCTGAAAATCTTGTTGGTATCTAAGGTGCCCCTGGACAAAAATCCTGCTGATTTCACATCAGAATCTCAGGAAGAGCACCTACTTGGCCCCCTCCCTCCAGCTCCTTCCATTCTAGCCAGCTGCTGCTTTGAGCCACGTCCACATTGCACAATTAATAGCCACTCGGGGGATAATTTCTATCGGAGAAACACAATGACCCTTATCCAAATGGGTGCTTCTTAACTTAAAAAAAAAATCAAGAGAGGAGATTTGCTCCCACATAATTTGTAGTTTGACATCCTTGTGTTTTTTATACCAATGACCAAATTACTAAGGTAAGAAAACTTTCAAAGCAAATGAACAATATTTGATTCAAAATGATTTTGCATAAGATACAAAAAGGATGGAAAACTTGTACAATGCACTTGAGTTAAATCCATGGAACATTCTGATCACAAACCAGGTTTTCTCCTTGCATAGTTTAGAGATTTATGTATCTGCTGTTTGGCTACTTTGTATTTATTATGCTTCACAGAGAAGTGCCTGCTGTGTACAAATCTCACGTTCAGAAAAGAATCATACAATTGTGCAGGACTTTATGAGACATCAAACTTGACCTCCTGTCCTAATGGTCTTGCTAAATTATCCTCAAGTGAGGCTTGTACAATTCGATGGTTGTTGTGGGTTTTCTGGGCTGTATTGCCGTGGTCTTGGCATTGTAGTTCCTGATGTTTCGCCAGCAGCTGTGGCTGGCATCTTCAGAGGTGTAGCACCAAAAGACAGAGATCTCTCAGTGTCACAGTGTGGAAAAGATGTTGGCAGGTCATTTATATCTACTCAGGAGGGGTGGGGTTGAGCTGAGTCATCCTGAAAGAGTTTCCTAGGGTGAGGAATGCTAATGGAGGGAGGCTTCATTGTATCCTGAGGAGGTTCTTTTGCATGTGGATTGGTGCTTGATATGCTAATCTTCTCTGCAGGGCTATTGTCGGGTATAGAGTGTTTTGTTAGCCTGGTGTTTTTCAGAACTGGCAACCATGCTCTATTCGTTCTTAAAGTCTCTTCTTTCCTGTTGAAGTTTTGCTTATGCTTGTGAATTTCAATGGCTTCCCTGTGCAGTCTGGCAAAGTAGTTGGAAGTGTTGTCCAGTATTTTGGTGTCCTGGAATAAGATACTGTGTCCTGTTTGAGTTAGGCTATGTTCAGCCACTGCTGATTTTTCAGGTTGTCCAAGTCTGCAGTGTCTTTCATGTTCTTTTATTCTTGTCTGGATGCTATGCTTTTGGTTCCTATGTAAACTTGTCCACAGCTGCAGGGTATACGGTATACTCCTGCAGAGGTGAGGGGGTCTCTACTGTCTTTTGCTGAACGTAGCATCTGTTGTACAATTCATCTTGCAAATTTCCAATTAAGAGAAGAATCCACAAGCTCAGTGGGGGGCTCAATCCATTAATGTAGAATAGGGGTGTGTGATTCTGTATAATCCAGCTAAACCAAGTCACACCAGAGAATCCCAAATCAGACCCGGAGGCTGGATTCTTATTGGCTGGATAAGACCATGTTTATTTGGTTTTATATGGCAAACAGCTGCAGTTTTTGGCTGGCTGGCTTCTTGGAGCTTTTCCTCCTTCTTGGCAAGATGGTCTCCCTTGGCCCATTGCCCTCACCTGTAGCAGCTCCCATGCTCTCAGTTGGCTCATCTAGCCTCTCTGCCTGCTGCCTGCCCCTACTAGCCTTGTGCTGCTCTCCTGCCATGGAGCTTGCCTCAAGGCTTTGATCCACCACTTCTTTGAAGCTTGCACCGCTGCCCTCTTGCTACTGCTCCACCTCTGCTGCCTGCTTTTCTCGGTGAAGGCTATGGATTCCTGTCTCCAGCCCTGAGCTCCAAAAGAGCCCTTCAAAGAGCTGGCTGCCTTTTAAACTTGGTGGCTTGCCCAGCAAACCATCCCATCCAGCAGCATCCCATCACCCCCTCCAGTCTAGTTGTGTTTACATCTGGTAGGATGGGCACTGGCTCATCAGTGACACCACTTAGACCTCAGGGGTTTGCCATGGATGTCCACACCACTGTACTAAGCTTTGCTCACTTTCCAACTGAGCATTAACTTTGGAAAAGTTCATATTTTCAAGAATGCATATAGCTACTGCAATCTTGACAACATAACATTTTATTAAATGCATTTAAAAATGATCAAATAGTTCCATAAATCAATTGCATTAACAATGATGCTTTTGGACAGGAAGCTTTTGGCTTCACTATAAACTCAAAAGATCATGAAAATGTAAGGTTGTTTCTGTCATCATCTCTTCTGTGTCTTGGGCTACCACCAGCTGCACCCCTTTGCTGAGCAGTCACTTTGGCCATCATTCCATGATTTTAAAACTTTTGATGCCCTGAACATTTGTCCTGGTGGTGGTGGTGCCACTATGGAGGGCATATTTGACAACTGGAATTCACTGGGGAGGGAGAGACGGACATATTTCTAACTCATCTCCTATTTATAATGAACAAAAATTCTAGTGAGCAAGTATAGGAATCACTCTTCGTGTTGCAGCTAATTATCTTGCTGAGGCTTAGTAGCATGCCAGCTGGTGGTTGAGGTTCAGGTTCTGGTTGGAGCTGGTGGGCACAGGCTCACTTCAGGGCAGCAAAACTAGGCAACTGGGCAATTATTCCAGTTGTATTGCTAGCTGCCCATCCTGTTCTGTGTCAGTATCCATGACCTCTGAGGTTCTGTACTGTTATGTATTGGCCTAGCTTCAAGGGAAACAAGGCTCCTCAGTTAGCCAATTTTATTAGGAATTGGGATATCAGCAACCAATCATCAGTCCCTTGGACGTGAGCCAATTGCAATCAAGTAAACATGTTGCCCTTTGTCTAGTGCATGCAAATGAAGCATCCTAGGGCAGCCAATTGCAATCCAGTAAACATGTTGCCTTTTGTCTAGTGCATGCTAATGAGGGATCCTAGGGTCCGTGTTCTTATTGGGCAGTTACGGATATGGGGTGGAGTTGGGAGTGTATATATTGTGGCCCCCTTGGGGGCCTGTTGTTCTTCTCTTGTACCAATAAACGATGCTATGAGCTGAAGTCACTGTCTGGCTGAATCACTTGCAGGGCCTACCCCAGTACCTAATACTGGCGACGAGGATGGGATGCAATGCGGGTATGCAGCCCCGCAAGAGGAGTGCCAAGAGAAAAATCACTACACGTGGGTAAGTAGCCCCACGCTGAGCGAATTCACTACATGTGGGTAAGCAGCCCCGTACCACAGAGCTGAATCACGCCCAGCAGGGAAGTGTCGCCTTCCCGGCCCGCACTCGCTCTCCCCTCTGCCAGCGCATGGGGACAATGTCTACCGCGGGCCAGTTTGGGCCTTTTGACTCAGCCTCCGAGGACTGGGAGTCCTACATCGCGAGGTTCGAGTTCTGCTTAGAAGCAAATAAGCTAAAAGATGCAGATCTGCAGAGGGCCACGTTCTTCAGGGTCTGTGGGAAATCCACGTTCGAGATAGCCCGGGCGCTGGTAGCGCCAGCGCAGCTCCAGGCGTTGGCGTTCAGCGAGATCAAAGACAAGCTCCGAGACCACTTCTCACCGCAGCCATCGGAAGTTGCCAGCTGGCACGTCTTCCACAAGCGAGACCAAGCACATGGCGAGTCCGTTAGCAACTTTGTCATCGCCCTGCGAAAAGTGGCGAGGAAATGCAACTTCCCAAACCTCGAGAACACACTGTAAGACAGACTGCTGTGCGGTCTGTGGGACGAGAAGCTGCAGCAGCGCCTGTTTGCAAAGAAGACACTCACGTTTAAAGAGGCCCTGGAGGAAGCGCTCGCGGCGGAGATGGCCGAACGGTCCACCAAGGAAGTGCGGCAATCGCACAGCCCAACCCTGGCCAAACGCGCAGAGCCAGTCCACCACAAGGGGCTCGAGAGTGAGACTGAGGAGGAGGATGAAGTCAACCGGACCCAAGCCACCAGATTCCGGCGCTCTGAGCAGCAACTGTATAGGGGGGCCCCATGTGCCAGTTGCGGGGGGAACCCACGAGAGGCGGTATTGCTCATTCCGAGACGCAGAATGCCGAGCATGCAGGAAGAAAGGCCACATCGCGCACGCCTGCAGAGCATCCAAGAAGGGAAGCTCCCCGCCGCTGAGGCGGCTAACAGAGAAGGTGTCGCGCTGGTCCGACGAGCGCAATACTGTAGATGAACACACAGTCAGGACTCTCGTCTGAGCACGAGGGTGACAGTACAGCCAAAGATCCGCGTCACAGTGCAGATCGAGGGAACGCCGTGCAAGATGGAAGTGGACTCTGGGTCAGCGCTCTCCATCATCTCGAAGGACCTCTTTGACTGAGTGTGCACAGGTGGGAGAAGCAAGTGGCTAGAGCCAAGCGACCTGATCCTGACGGACTTCCAGGGACGGTGGGTTCCGGTGGCAGGAGTTGGCCTGGTCGAGGTCAGCTACAAGCAGTTCCAGGGCCCCCTCCGTGTGATTGTAGTCAAGGGGCGCCTTACCAGTTTGCTGGGGCTTGATTGGTTTGAGGCGTTGGGTATCCACGTCACCGGGGTCCAACAAGTCAGCCAATCAGACATCCACGCAGTCTGCGAAGATTTCCCCGCCGTGTTCGATGGGTCCCTTGGCCGCTATAAGGGACCGCCCGTCTCCTTCAACCTAAACCCAGCTGCAGCGCCAGTCCACCTCAAGGTGCGCCGCGTCCCCTTCGCCCTCAAGCCGCGCATAGATGAGGAGTTGGACCGCCTGATCACCCAGGGAGTTCTTGAGCCCATGTCGCATGCCTGCTGGGAGACACCGATCATCACGCCCATCAAGGCCAACGGGGAAGTGCGAATCTGCGTAGACTACAAGTGCACAATCAACAAGGCACTGCAACAACACGCATATGCTGTGCCGGTGGTCAGCCACCTCCTGGCATCCTTAGCAGGAGGGCACATATTCGCAAAGATTGACCTGGCAGAAGCATACCAGCAACTCCCTGTGGATGATGCTACCGTGGAGGCGCAAACCATCGTGACCCACCGCAGTGTTCAAAGTCAAGAGACTCCAGTTCGGGGTGAGCGTAGCCCCAGGCATCTTCCAGGGACTCATGGAGGGGCTGTTGCGGGAAATCCCGGGCACCACTCCATACTTTGATGATGTCCTGATCACGGGATCCACCCTCTCCGACCGGCTCCAGGAGGTGCTGCGGCACCTCCAAGATGCTGGGCTCAAGGTGAAGAAGGAAAAGTGCCAGTTTGGCGTGCCAGGAGTGGAGTTCCTCGGGTTCCTCATCGATGCAGACGGCATCCACCCAACGGAGAGCAAAGTGCAAGCCATCTCCAACGCCCCGCCACCTCGCTCCAAGAAGGAACTACTCCTACGAAGTAGCTGACTCCGCGGGCAAGATCTACCGCCGGCACATCGACCAGCTGCGGAAGCGATGGCCACCACGAGAGCCAGAACGGGATGGTAACTTGCCCCCTTGTTATGCAGGTACTGGGGAGGTAGCGGGCGTGGCGGGTGTGGCGACTGAGAGCCACTGGGAGGGGCCACGGGAAGGCCGTGACCAGCGCCAGCTACCAGCAGCACCCGGCGCTACGGGTGCCATCGAGACAGATCCCTCCAGCGCTGCGGTGGAGCCTGCAACCGAGGTCGAGGGGCCGGCCACGGGGAACCAGGACACAGAAGGTTTGTGCAGGTCCCAGCGGGTTCGTCAGCCACCGGTTTTTCTGGGGGACTATGTTTGGAGCGGGGCGCCCCAAGCTTAGGGGGGAGGGGTGTTATGTATTGGCCTAGCTTCAAGGGAAACAAGGCTCCTCAGTTAGCCAATCCTATTAGGAATTGGGATATCAGCAACCAATCGTCAGTCCCTTGAACGTGAGCCAATTGCAATCAAGTAAACATGTTGCCCTTTGTCTAGTGCATGCAAATGAAGCATCTTAGGGCAGCCCAATTGCAATCCAGTAAACATGTTGCCTTTTGTCTAGTGCATGCTAATGAGGGATCCTAGGGTCCGTGTTCTTATTGGGCAGTTACGGATATGGGGTGGAGTTGGGAGTGTATATATTGTGGCCCCCTTGGGGGCCTGTTGTTCTTCTCTTGTACCAATAAACGATGCTATGAGCTGAAGTCACTGTCTGGTTGAATCACTTGCGGGGCCTACCCCAGTACCTATGTACCATCACTTATCATCAGCACGCAGGACATGAACATGCCATATTGTCATTTCTCAAAAGATTCCCAGTGAGCCAAGCCCAGCAGATTCTTTCCTCCTCAATTGTACTCTGGAATCAGCAGCCTCTAAAAATTGCACACCTGTGGGCTGGAGTTAGGGGGACCAGGTCTCCTGCTATAGCAGAAGATCTCCTACCCCTACCCCTTCACTGCCTGCTGCTGCCTGGTGAGCAGTGGAAGAAATCGGGCGAGTGCCATGTCATTTCTGGTTGTGTAATTGGAGGGGACATTGTGTGTTGCTGCAACACTCTAGCACTCCCCAAATCTCTTTGATAAAACCAAAGAAATTTGGAGTATTACTAGAATGTTTTCAGAATGTGTAATGTCACTTCTGATTACATGACTGGATGTGGCATCACACAGGATCATGCAATGTCATGCAATACTTAACCCCACCCCCAAAGTTTCCTGGGGTTGCCAGTTCTCATCTGGCAACTCTAGCTGGAGCCACATACACTTATCCCCTCACCTCTAGCTGACTAGTACACATGTGTACACAAGGTATGCACTAAGCAAACCAATGTTAAGATATTAAATAACAAAATGGAAATTGGAAAACTAGACTGTGAAGGGTAAAAATGTGCAGATTTATTGCCTTCTACCTCAAATACCTCTGTTTTGTTTTCTTTGGCATGTCCCCAGGAAACTCTTTTTGGTCCTCCTGCTAAGTTGTGTGTTGGGCTTGCAAAAGTGTCCCTTACTTCAGTTTGGTTTTGGTGTGATTCTCTGGTTTGATGTTGGTCCCTTTGCTGCAGTTCTGGTGAGATTTTCTGGTTTGACATTGGTTCTGATGAGATTCTCTGGTTTGACATTGGTTCCTTTACTTCAATTTTTTTTTTACTATATAGACTAACATTTAATCAAAATAGGAGAAATGAATGCCATAGACCTATTGGATCTGTTCTTCCTTGTCTCTAGTTTGATGTTGGCTTTGCTTTAGTTTGGTTCTGTTGGGCTTTGTTGGTTCAGCTTGCATTGGGAGTGGGACTTGCAATGGGAATGGCTTTTGGTCAGGGGTTGCCTTTGCTTAAGGTTTCTCTTTGTTTGGAAAGCCTTGGAAATGTTTCCCTCATAGGAAACAATGGAGAGTGGCGGGAGGTGGCTTGTTCAGGGGCCCATAGAATTGGACCCCTGGGTCTGATCTTCCCAAAACTGGGGAGGAGGGGCCTTTAGTGAACAGGAAGGAGTAGCTTTCCTGCAAATTTGGTGGAGTCTGCTTCAAAAATGCCACCTCAGCCCCCACCCCACTCCTGGTATATTTTTCTCTTTAAGGAATAATGACCAGATAGATTTGGGATTCTCTAATTTTTACTGAACTGGATTGGAGAATCTGACCTGGTTATTAGGGATACTGAATATTTATGATACTCCATTCAGATACCTGGATTCAGATTAAACTGATTTGGGGGTGTACCCATACTGTAACACCGTGAGGTTTTCCTTGACATTCTTTCCTAGATATGGTTAGTTGACGGGAAGGCTTCATGGAATCATAGAATTGTAGAGTTTGAAGGGGTCTTACAGACTATCTGGCCAACCCCCTGCCCAATGCAGGAATAATCTAAAGCATCCCCAATAAGTATTTGTCCAGCTGCTCCTTGAAGACTGCCAGTGAGGGGGAACCCACCACATCCCTAGGCAGCTGATTCCACTGCTGCATATTGCAGTTAAATTCATTTCCAAGTGAAAGCAGTTTCACTCATGACATCTTTTGCTACACTGCAGCCTTCTCCATGCAGGGCTCTCCTCACCCACATACACTGTCACACGTGATGTTATTCCAAGCTTTGCCATGATTGCACAGGCTGGGAATCAAGTGTGCAACTTCTCAATCCTAGCATTTGCAGCACAATGAATACTTGCACCAACTTCCAACATGACAGGACAAACTTTTTTCCTAAACAGATATTATCTATGTATAGCAAAGTGGTTCTGAAAATGCAACATGGCTATGTAGCCATGAGAATTCTACCTTATTTGCATGTGCTGGTCTTCATCAAAGAGAAGGATACGGGATCCCTAATGTGCTGTCACGAAGCAGCTAAGGGGTCTTGCCCCAATCTAATGTTAACTGTGTAACCGTGTTGTATTTTGGCAGAGGCTCACTGTTGGCTGTGATATGTATTTTCTGTGTCACTGATGTTTACTGAGCTGCTTCTGCAAGACAGAAGTACTGAACACTTTCTAATATCTTTTGGCAAGATTGGTTGTGGTGAAGAGTATTGAAAGTAACTAGAGCTGTTCAGGACTTCATAATAGGCACCTTTCTTCTCCCTGTAAACATGCATCCTCTCTATGGGTCTTTTCCATCAAAAGTCACTGAGGTGGGAAGATGATGTTTTCCACTCTCTGAAGCACAATGTTTCCAATTCTGTTCACATTGCTCTCCTAAGCAGGAGCTTCATCAAATTTCAAACAGTAAAGCACTGGGCTTTTCCTTAAAACAGGAGATAAATTAATGGAACCTGGTGAAAGAATGAACAATAGAAATCCTGTATATGGAATAACTTACAGCTTGTTCAAGAAGGATAGTTTAAGGAAGGAGAAGTTGCAATAACAACTGTAAGCACTTGGGTATTGAAACACATCGTATTTAAAAGCATACTCTCAGCAATTTTGGCAATAGCAGTGCACAACTCAAACAATTACGTGGGCCAGAACTGACCTTGATTGGAACTAAGCAGACCACACTGGGGAACAAAAAAGCATATTCAGGTCCTGCTCCATGACACCAGACCTTGCTCCATAAGTCTCAGAGTTTAGGATGGTGGGGATTTGGTGAAACTTAGTTGGGTGGATTCACTTCAGTTCCTCCCCACCCACCCACCAAAAAAACCCCAAAACCTGGAAAAGAACCAAAGCATTCATACCTGAAACAGTCACCTCTCCTTTATCTGAGCTCTTGGACAGCCCTGTCCCCAAATATTCCCAATAGTAAAATGTCTGTCCCCACAGTTCTATCTTTTCCTCCTCAAAGTTGGACAAGTTTTCCCCTCCCTTTCCTCCGCTGTGAAAGAATAGAGGGCAAGGGGCTACCAAGGTGAGCCTGGAGTGTGGAATAGTGAAGCATATGCTTGGTGCAAGCTGGGGAAAATGACAGACGGATGGACAGAATGAGGGAGCGGGGTAGAAAGTTGTTGCCCATCTCTCATGGCATCATTTCATCAAGTATTATTTCCCACTTCCCTTTGTCAGGAGGACATGTGTGCCAGTCACTGGAATCCCCTGTCTTTTCTTTGTCTCACCCCTGGATAGGGTTGCCATCCTCCATGTGGGCCTGGAGTTCTCCCAGACTACCAAGATCAGTTTCCCTGGAGGAAATGGAGGGATTTGCGGAGGGTAGACTCTATGGAGGACAAATTCTATGGAGGGTAGTTTCAGAGAGTAGACTCTATGGAGTCACATTCCTGTTGAGCTCCCTCCTCCCCAACTCTGCCCTTCCCAGGCTCTGCACCCAAATCTCTAAGGATTTCCCAAGCCCAAGTTGGCAATCCTAGCCAACACTACTGCTGATATCCTCCTTCTCTCAGCTGCTCCCACTACCTCTCATGAAGACAAAGCATGACCTCATCAGTCCCTTCCCAGTTCTCTTTACATAAAGCATGGATAGCTGCACATGTTTCACTGGACTGCCAACTCTCATGGGGATTAGAGATTTTGTGAGAGCTTGGAACTAGACCAATTATACTGACAACTGTCCCAGATATTTGCACTTCTTGGCAGCTTGCCCGAGACTTGCCATCCATCTTTTGTGGTGCCAT
The DNA here is from genome assembly GCF_028583425.1 of Eublepharis macularius. Lineage (NCBI taxonomy): Eukaryota > Metazoa > Chordata > Lepidosauria > Squamata > Eublepharidae > Eublepharis > Eublepharis macularius. Next base: position 93,994,859 of record NC_072793.1, on the reverse strand, counting down.
TTTCATTTTTTTTATTAGAAGTTTCATAAAAGAAAGAATAACAAATAACAGAAATAACAAAACAAAGAGAGAAGAACTATATAAACTAAAAAGTGGCTTCCGATCTTCTCTGTGACAAATATAATGACAAAGTTTTCTCTTACTCTATGCTTACAAAAAAGCTCTATTTTTCTATTGTCCAAATTCCTTATTAATCAAACCCACAAATCATTATTATCTATTTCATGCAAAAAGTCTACAAGGGGTTTCCAATCAGCAATAAACAAACCTTGTCTTTTCTCTAATCAGTGAGGTAAGTTTAGCCAGCTCTGTGAGCTCCAACACCTTCACCAACCATTTCTCTGTTGTAGGCAATATTAGGTTCTTCCACTTTTGCACATATAATAATCTTTCTGCCATTGTTGTATATAAAAACAAAGTTCCATGACTTCTTTCCAGCTGAGTGTTCATTAATCTCAAAAGAAAAGACACTGTTTTCAATTGTATATTAATCTTTAAAATCTTCTGAATTAATAATTGTATTAGTGTCCAATTTTTTTTAACTTTCTTTCATGCCCACCACATATGATAACAACCCTTTTAACCACATATTTTCCCATTGTTCCATTCATATAAAATATCCATTTTTAGCTCATTTAATCATAGAATTTTTCACGTGCTCTTTTTCTGTCTCATATTTCAACAAGAGTTTGCACATTTTGGCATTTGATGCCATTTCCAGAGGTGCCCTGATAGACTTGGTCTTGATTGGAGCTGCAGCCAGTCAGGGGTATGGATCTTAGCAACACTTACTGAGTCACCAGAAACGACAGAGGAAACTACAGACTGCACCCAGGCCATATGTTGTATGTAATTTATTGGTCCTTCCAACCTGCCATACAGAAAAATGCTGGATTTCAGCCATTTAGCAAGAGCAGTTTTACTTTACAATTCCAGTTCAATTTGACTCCTGCTAGCAGGGTGTTCGTTTCTAGGTCTCTCCTGATGTACCTTTGAGGTTAAAATAAAATTCCTGATCATTATGCATCTTTTCTGTGCCCTCCTCTTCATAATACTTAACATTGTGCACCCCTGCCTTACAACAAGGCAAGGTAAGCTTGCTTCCACATTAGCCCTTTACTCTGGAATTGTAATGATTCATTCACTCACTTTTAACAATCATGATGACACTGTTAGCTGTATGTTGCATTCTAATGTTTCCTCCTTTCTCCTCCCATTTCAACCCCCAGATCTGATTTATGACTTTTCTTTTAGCATAAAATGCAATTTGCATTTCCAGGTTATGCATAGCCTGGAATTGCAAATTGAAGTCTGAACAGTATTTTGAGTGTCTACTCTACACTGGATAGCTTGGCTATCCAGTATAGACACTCAAAATGCTGTTCAGACCTCATAATTACTGTACCTTGACATTTCCCTCTTTTCCTTCATTTTAAAGCTTAATTGTTCTTCTCCTATAGCCAGCTATAGCATTTAATAAAATAATTAATATGTGTTTTTAAAAGGGAGAGGGATTTAAGTACTACTTTTCACTTTGCAGGCAATAACACTCTTTTTAAATTTTGTTCAGTACTATTACAAAATGAAGTCAATAAATTCATGAATGAGGTCTTTGCTTGCAAAGTGAAAGGCAGTATCTTATCCTTTCCAAAAGAAGAAATTTTAATAACTGATTTATGGAGGCTATGACCAACCACAAACAGAACAAGAAATAATTACATAACTTATAAAACAAAGGAACAAAACAAAAATTGCAGGGAAACAAGTGGATTGCAGAATAGTAATATCTTAGCAGCACCAAACAATCTTCAGGGTTTTGGGGACCTTATTATCACCCCCATATTGGTGTGCCACTTCCTGATTCACAGCTGTTTTAGCCACTGTGCTATACAGCAGAATTTATGCTGATAAATCCAGTTCATTTTGTCAATTGTGAACTGATTCATCTCTGCTATTGCTTTGCCTCTTACCAACAGTGTCACTAGGAAAGAGCCTGAATCTCATTGTGTAGTGAGAACAACACAAACAAATAAGACACACTTCTTTGCTTAACTAAGAATTATTTATTTACAAAAAATGATCTGGAAGGCCAGGGCAGAACTGAGACTGGTTCAATATAACCACAAAAGACTTGTTTTGTCTTGGGCCTGGCCTTACTGGTGTCCTTTCAATAAAAAGCAGCAATTTGGATTCTCCTGAGAGTAGAGAACACGCTACTGAATCAGAGCGGTGAAACTGCTGAAAAGCTGACATAAAGCACAAGCAGTTGCAGCCCTCTTCTTTTCTTGTATACTTTAAGGACTAGCAAAAACCCAAGACCTAGATTTTATAAATGAATGAATGAATGAATTTGAAACAAGATTCACAAGGCATGGAGAGTGCAATATGAACAATCAGCAATTAAAACTGTTGCAAATCTACCTGTTTTCTACACTCAGCAGCTAGAAGATTACACCTCTGCAGCTGGGCTTGACAATTCCAGCCACTCCTATGTAATTGTTGTTATTTTTAGATTGTTCTAAACAAAACCCTGGCAATAAATATGAGGGAACAGAATTCACAGTTCCAGCAAATCAACAAAGCAGGGCCCCAGGTATCATGGAAATAAATGACCATTTGAATTAACAAATGACAAAGACAACCAGCTTGTTTCCCAAAGAACATTGTGTAGAGATGCTACTTTGAGTCACTGGACTGACTCTTGGCTACAAAAGATGCACCATGCTTTCCATTTCTCCTTTCCCCATCAGGCCTGTGCTTTCTGCAGATGTGAAATGATTTAAATAGTTTTGAAAACAAAATGCTTGGTTTACCTCAAAAGCATCTCTCTGATGAATATACATCAGAGCAGTTAGCTACAGCAATGTGCACCCCAGAGCAACAATGTTCAGATTAACCTTCAGCTTTTGGAAATACTGTTGAACCACAATTAGATGGTAAATGACCGTGGTGTTCATCTGAGAACAGTTGGGAGACATTCTGGAAGAGCGCGATGTACTTTTACTTTTTACAATGGACAACAAAGCCCGTTTTGATTGCATGCCATCTATACCATGCACAAAGAGAGAAGCTTGAGTACACATCACCATAATTTGCTACTATGCTACTAGAACTATTACAGAGGCCTTTAAAACATTCCTAGTTAAACCAACTTACTTGCATTTAACCCAGATATTTCCATAGATAATAAATTATATGATATATGACAAAAGAATCATGAGCTAAGTACGGTTGTATATGTTCACTAGCAATATACCATTTTATAGGCTTTGAACCCTCATGATTCAGTCACAAGATTGGTTGGGGAGGGGTGGCAGGAGTTAAGCAGCAAAAAAAACCCCACCCACCTTTGCTGGCAACCATGCACTGGAGGCTGGCAACCATACACTGGTGTGATTTTCCACATATTCACTATCATATTTTTGCCTCAGGCAACCATTTTCTTTCAAGGGCAGAGGAAGAAGCAGGCCCATTGTGATTGTTTAGGAATCAACTACCTGATACATTTTCTGACATGCTCTTTGACCCCAGTTCAGAATTATTATTCACAGAACACACTTACAGAGTTATGTGCAAAGTAATGTGTGCAATGTGTCCAACTTATTGATTTGCATGAGTTTAGGTACACGTAGTGCTACACAGGACTGGGCAGGCTGCATGATGTCTCCACAGCCTAGATCATACTCAGAGCATGAAGAGATGGATGCAGATTATAAAAACCAAGTAGCAAATCTCCCCCTCTCCCTCACACACACAGAGGGAGAGGGAGACGGAGAGAAGTAAATCAGCTAAGCAGATATCTGACTGAAAAAGTGAAAATAAACCACCACTCTTCCTGATTAATATGCTGGGAGGCCTGTGTGACATTTCTATAGATTCTCCTGATGCACCTGGGATTTGATGACTCAACAAACAGCCTGGAATTTCAGCAGAGCTTTAGCCTTCTACATTATCTCCTGTGCCTTTTATCAGACCAAACATTGTTTTTTTAAGCTTTGCATGTTCATCAAAAACAACAACAACAAAGAAAGAATGGACATTTCATAGCTAAGGCTTTATATCAACTGATTCAGCGGGGCAGGAGGGGGTGGACTAATGGGAGGTAACACTGCATTTTAAAGCAGGTATAAGTGTAAGTACAGCATCTAGTTCTTTTCCTTCTCATGCCAAAAAAAATCTAAGATGGACAGAGCTAGGATCAGGTGGGTCTGCAGAAGAAGAGCAAGATTCATGTCCTATAGCACCTAAAAGACCAAGGGAGCTTGACTCTTGAAAGCTTATACCCTGGAAATCTTGTTGGTCCTTAAGGTGTTACTGGACACAGTCTGAGCTAGGAGTTTCACGTGTGAATCCTGTGAGTAACTGGAATATGTGCCCATTTTAGAACTTACGTTTTACTTGGTTTCAGCCTAGCTTCTAGACTGTGACAAGGCGTAATAGGATAAAGACGTGTGAACAGGTTGCTGAAGCGTATGTCACTGGCAACATCCTGAGAAAGAAGTTTCTTTAATATATTCACAAAGACTCTCTGAGGTGAAGAGAGGCTGGGGACACTTTCATTTTTTGAAACCCACCACCACTGCAGCCGGGCCCTATGTGGCTCCCACAGCAGGGCCTGGCACGGCTCCCAGCATCCACCACTGCAACTCCCGGGGCTTGGCACAGCTCCTGGCTTCCAACTGCTTCTGCTTTTGGGCCCAACATGGCTTCCAGCCTTGCCAACGATGATGGAGGAGGTAGGTGGAACATGAAAGGGGGCAGGAGAGTCTCCTTCTCCTCCTTGCTAACCTGTCCAGCTTCAGCACCGCTGCTTGAGTTGCGGTCTCAGTGGTGTTGGAACTTTGCTTGACCTGGGCTGTTTCCACACAGCTTACCTGATTCTGCAAAATAGCGAAATCTCACGTGAAATCTTACGAGAAGACGCTGTTATCGCGCGAGAAGACGCTGTTATCGCGCGAGAAGACGCAATAACAGCATCTTCTCACGAGATTTTGCGCAAGATTTTGCTATTTTGCAGAATCAGGTAAGCTGTGTGGAAACGGCCCAGGAGGCTCCTGGGATACAGTTGCACAGACAACTACTCTCTTTTTTTGGTGTCATGGAACTCCCCCTACACCTATACACACAAACTTTTTTAAAGGGTTCATATATTTCTGCAAATCTGGGGGGGCATACCTCAACTGTGGAGAAAAATCTCCCTTCTGTCAAAATGGGCCCAATCTGTGGATTTAAGGATCTACAGTAACACTGGGTTGGGAAATTCCTTGAGATGTGAGAGGTGGAGCTGGGGAGGGTTCAGTTTGAAAAAAGGAGAGACCTCAGTGGGGTATAATGCCATATAGCCCACCTTCCAAAGCAGCCATTTCATCCAGGGGAACTGAGCTCTGTCATCTGGAGATCAATTATAATTCTGGAAGATCTCCAGGTCATACTTGGAGGATGGTAACCCTAATCTGCAGGGGCACAATTGGCTATTAAAATATAAGGTGGTGGTGGTGGTCTAAGTAAAGGAACACAAATTTAAAGTTGTATGATGAATATCATCTTTCAATCATGTCTGTGTATCTCTGTGACTGTACATATAATCTCATTTGGAGATAACATCAAAAGTCTGTATTTGTGGCTCGGTGCTCCCCGGGCCAAATGGCCCTCCTGTTCCCACCCCTGTGATAGGTGTTGTAATAAACAGCCACTGAATCCTCTACCATTCTTCCTGTAGTACTAGAAGTCATTGTGGGGAGCAGCATCCACTGATCAGCAGGACAGAGAGTCACTCTAAATGTTATTTCTTTTACGAGTTCACCACAGAACCAACCCATGGTCTGCACAGTCACACAGCAGCTCTGGGGAATGGCTTCTGTTAAAAAATGAGAGCCCAAGTGGGCTCGGAAAGCTGCCACTGGGTGAGGAAGAGCTGCTGCCCTCTCCAAGCTTTCCCCCCACCCTGTGCAAAAACACTATGGGGAGCAGGGAGGGAGAGTTTTCCTAACATATCTCACAAGGTTGTTGTGAAGCTAAAATGGAGGGGAGGAGACCAATGTAATTCACGTTGGGTCCTCATTGGTGGAAAGGCGGGGTATAAACAAAGTAAATAAATAAGATATATGTTCATGAGGGTAATTCTATATCTAGAAAGGTAATGGTGTGTGTGTGTGTGATTTTGAAAAGAAAATGGCAAACAAGCAAGTGTTAAGCTCATGCATATGCACACACACTATTCTTCTGTTCAAAATTGCAGCTTCCCAATTTTGCTTTCCATTAAAAAAAACCAGTCAAATTATTTTTATATGCATTCTGTGTAATACATAGTTTGTCACTAACACAGTCAAAGAAAGCAGCCATGTAATCTTCATATCTACAAATTGTTTTCTTGCTTTTGCAAATGGGAAGAAAGTGCTAATGCATCAGAACTATTAATGCCTTCAAATAATTAACTCTGGTGTTTGGCCGCTTTTCACCTCTTGCACCATCATAGAATACAAATAGGGAGGAAAAAATCTGAACCTAATTGCTAAACAAGCAGTGGTGGGAAACCTCCTTGGGGAGGTCCAGGGGAAAGACCTTTGTCCTTCGTAACGTATGCTGAAAGTAAGGAACATGTTAACTGGGATGCCAAAAGCTGCAAGAGTGATCTCTCATATCTCCTACTAGGAAAATTAAAATAGGAGTGCGACTGTTCCCGCAGGAGCAGAAAAGACCGGCTGGATGGAATCTAGTTTTAAATAGGTGATCACGATAATAGAGAGCTTCTGTTGTATTTTAGCTTGGTTCTTGGCACAAAACATTAATCAGAACATGCCACAAAAGTTGGTATGAATCACAAATGCTGTAGCACTAAAAATAGAATAATGGAAGGGGGCACTCCTGGGGAGTGAATGAGTCCATTCTTTCCCCTTTATTCTATGTAGGATGTATATTTTTTGGCATTTTAAAAAGTTTAAATGTGGGAAGAGAGATGTCAAGGCAATCTAGCTCGCCTCATTCTTAATTTAACATTTTATGTAGCTTTTGGGTTTTTTTTATATACTTCAAAGAAACTAGGACAAAATGCAATCAGACGGAGGAAAGGACTTGCACCACGAAATCTCTCATAGTCTGAGGCTGGGACCTCACCTGACTAAGCAGGTTGCCCAGAACTGCATGTGCTCAGCTCTTCTTTCAGACACAGCTGGAGCTAAGGCTAAACACAATGACAGCTGGAGCACCATTAGCATCTTCAGGACCAAAAAGACTAGGACTTCTGTCCTGCCTGCTTGTAGACACTCTTGCTGCACTCAAGGTTCCTGTGAATGAGTATCACTCTCGTGACCCTGGGTTTGATATCACTCACTCCAGAGTTGGTCCCACATAAAGCCTTCCAAGGACATGTCCTTAAAATATAGGGTTGCCAGCTGCTGGTTGGGAAATTCCTGAAGATTTTGAGGGCAGAGTCTGGAAAGGGTGGAGTTTGGTGAAGGGAGGGTCTGCAGCAGGCAATAATGCCATAGAGTACACTATCCAAAACTGCACTTTTCTCCAGGGGTCTTTGTGGCCTGGAGATCAGCTGTAATTGCAGGAGATCTCCAACCACCACCTGAAAGCTGGAATCCTAATTAATTATAAAAGCAGCAAAATGTGGCACTCAAGTCAAATTCATACTTCATATTGTGTTTGAATGTAACAGTTAAAGAGGAATAGAAACTAGTTTGAAATTCAATTAGCCATGATAAAATGAGCATTAATTAAGGGCATACGAAGGCAAGGCCAAACAAAATAGAATCACACCCTGCTCCTATTTTATTTATTTACAAAATGTATATCTTGCCTTTCTGCCCAATTAGAATAATCATTTATGGCCAAATTCTCCTTGATTTCAGCATTTGTCCTCAAAGAACATGAGAGTTTCATGGAATAAGCAGAAAAGATGTGCTGTGAACTTGGGTATCCACAGAAATAATCTCACTGTGATATACACAGGAAGGGAAAACTAAACAATAGTGATGCCAGGAGAACTGAAGACTAAAATAGAAACCACTTACTAACTCAACTTGCCGTCAGAGCTGTACACAAGAGCATGAAACAGACAATTCATGTGATAGATCAGCCTATATGGTGCATTCATCTCTAAGTCTGGAGACTGAGCCCTACGAGGAAAGGCTGAGGGCCTTGGGAATGTTTAGTTTGGAGAAGAGGAGGTTGAGGGGGGACATGATTGCTCTCTTTAAATATTTGAAAGGCTGTCATTTGGAGGAGGGCAAGGAGCTGTTCCAGTTGGCAGCAGAGGGTAGGACGCGAATCAATGGGCTAAAACTACATGCACAAAGGTACCGGCTGGATATTAGGAAAAACGTTTTCATGGTCAGAGTAGTTCAAAAGTGGAATCAGCTGCCTAGGGAGGTGGTGAGCTCCCCCTCACTGGCAGTTTTCAAGAAGAGGCTGGATGAATACTTGTCAGAGATGCTTTAGGCTGATCCTGAACTGGGCAGGGGGTTGGACTAGATGGTCTGTATGGCCCCTTCCAACTCTATGATTCTATGATTCTAAGTCAGGGTGCCATTGTACATAACATTATATTGAGAAATCTAAGGATGGAGCAATAGCTGCAAAAACTAAAATCTTGTCTTTGGGATTCTGCAAAAATGTTCTGTGGCCTTTGCTTTCTTTTCTATTCTATTCATGCAATTACAGTACAAACCTGGGCTGAATCCACACACCCGCGGAGCGTCCTGGCGTTGCGCTAAATGTTCACTAAACACCCGGAAGTGTAGCATCTTTCTAGTGCGATTTCTGAATCACGTTAGAAAGACGCTATACTTCCGGGTGTTTAGCGAACATTTAGTGCAACGCTGGGACGCTCCATGGGTGTGTGGATCCAGCTCTAAACAAATACACCAGTCCTCCATATCTGACCCTTCAGATCGACTAGTCAACAAAATCAGGACTATAACAATATCTCTAATTCTCATCATGGCCAAATCTGTGGATACTTAAATCTGGAGTCTGGAGCCATGAATAGACCAGATAGATTCTTCTACAAATGTATTAAAATCCTAGGTTTGCAGAAAAAATCTGAAATCTTTTTTTTTTAAAGTGTGTGTGTGTGGGGGTAACCCTGCCAAAATAATAGAAGCAGCAGACTGATGTGGGCCAGGCCCAGCAACAAACACCAGGTGAGTTGTTTCCATGTTACTTGCTTGACTCATCCAGGTTCAGCTACTTGCTTTTGTTCAGCAGCAGCCACCCTGCAAAAGCCAGTGTAGTTGTTAGAGCTTCAGACTAGGATCTTGGAGACTGAGGTTCAAATCCCACTCTGTCATGGAAGCTAGGGTTGCCAACCTCCAGGTGGTGACTGGAGATCTCCCAGGATTACAGCTGATCTCCAGGCCCCAGATATCAGTTCCCCTGGAGAAAATGGCTGCTTTGGAGGATGGACTGTATGGCATGAAATCTCTCTCCTCTCCAGACCCACACTCCCCAGGTTCTACCCTCAAAAGCTCCAGGAATTTCACAACCTTGAGCTGGCAACCCTTCTTTGGACCAGCCACATATTCTCTGCCTAACCTCCCTCACAGGGCTGTTGTGAGGATAAAATGGAGGAGAGGAGAATGATGTAAGCTGCTTTGGGTCTTCATTGTGGACAAAGGCAGGGTATAAATGAAGTAAACATATTTCAATATAGCCAAAGATTGGGTGGAGGGAGGGGGGGGCAGAGAAAAAGGCATATTGGCTGGGAGGTGGAAAGAAGAGAAAGAAACAAGGGGAAGTAAGAATATGGGGGTTGACTGGAGGAGGGGGAAAAAGAAATAATGAGGAGAAGGGAATAGAGGGAAAAATGAGAAAAGAAGGGTTTACTATAGATGAGAGAAAAGAAGATGCATTCACTCTGCCTGGCCATCAATTCATTTATTGGCCAAACACATTAAAACCTGGGCCAGCACATGTCCCTCACTCTGGCAATGCCAGGCCAGGCACGGTGCATGACTCTTGCCCTGGCAAGGCCAGGCACACCCCTCACCACAGCAAGGGCAGGGCAGAGTGAGTCCAAGTTGGGAGCTTCCTTTTCTTTGGCTGCAGTTCACAGTGATGTGGACTTGCAGCCACCCTTCTCTTTGGGTGGACACAATCCAGATTGGAGTAGCCCCAATAGGAAGGCAGGCCCCCAGGCCATTGTTCCACTGGGAATTTTCCCAGTGGCCTTTATGTCCAATCTGCCCCAGGCCACAACTCAATGAACTTTGGGCAGCTTTCATAGATTCATGGAATCATAGGGTTGAAAGGGATCTCCGGGGTCATCTAGTCCAACCCCCTGCACAGTGCAGGATATTCACAACTATCCCCCCCCCCGCACACACACCCAGTGTCCCCTGCTCCATGCCCAGAACATTGTAAAACACCATCAGGATCCCTAGCCAAACTGGCCTGGGAAAAATTGCTTCCTCCTGACCCCAAAGTGGCAATCAGCATTACTCTGAGCATGTAAGAAGAGGCCACAAGAACTGATGTAACCTTTCCTGCCCTCCCTCTCATGATCTGCCTAGGTTCACACAATCAGCATTGCTGTCAGATGGCCATCTAGCCTCTGCTTGAAAACTTCCAAAGAAGGAGAGTCCACCACCTCTCGAGGAAGCTTGTTCCACTGGCAGACCACTCTGTGAGGAAGTTCTTCCTAATGTTTAGCTGAAAACTCTTTTGATTTAATTTCAACCCGTTGGTTCTGGTCTGACCTTCTGGGGCCACGGAAAACAACTCTGCACCATCCTCTATATGACAGCCCTTCAAGTACTTGAAGATGGTTATCATATCACCTCTCAGTTGTTTTCTCTCCAGGCTAAACATACTGAGCTCCTTCATCCTTTCCTCATAGGACTTGGTCTCCAAACCTCTCACCATCTTCATTGCCATCCTCTGGACACATTCCAGCTTGTCTACATCTTTCTTAAATTGTGGTGCCCAAAACTGAACACAATATTCTAGATGAGGTCTAACCAGAGCAGAGAAGAACAATACCATCACTTTGCGTGATCTGGATACTATACAAACATTGGTTATTTGTTTATATTCATCCTTGGTTATAAGGTCCTACACGCATTACCTAAATTAGTCTTTTTTTTGTCTCTCAACTCTTTAGAAAGCTGTTTATGGAGCCATCTTGGCTTCTTTAGGCTCCTCCCATTTTTCCTTCTCATATCTGACTACATACAGCTTTTCCCTTCCCCAAGACTGTAAATTCCAAAATAACATGGTCACTATTACCCAGAGCACCTACTACTTTTACCTTGTCAACCAGTTCTTTCCTGTTGGTGAGAATCAAGTACAAGGTAACAGAACCCCTTGTTTCCTTCTCCGCTTTCTGAAAAATGAATTCGTCAGCAAGACAAATCAGGAATTTATTTGACCTTTCACTTTTAGCAGATATCCGGGTAATTGAAATCTCCCATGACCACTGTGTCCTGTCACTTTGAGAACTTTATCATTTATTCTATGAGTGTCTCATCCAAGTCCTCTGCCTGGCTTGGTGGTCTACAGCAGACCCCCACCATAATATCACTATTATTTCTTACTCTTTATTTTTATGCAGACTCTCAACTGAACTTCCATACTCAAGTACAACTATTTCCTCACAAGTATATACCCCTTTACATATAATGCTACTCCCCCCCTTCCTTATTTGTCTATCCCTTTTAAGCAAGTTGTATCCCTCAATCCTAGTATTCCAGTTGTGAATATCATTCCACCAAGTTTCAGTAATGCCTATTATATCATACTCCCTGTATGAGGACTTCAAGTTCCTCCTGCTTGTTTCCTATGCTTTGTGCATTGCAGTAGAGACATCTGAATTCACAATGAGTTATATTCCCTGAGGTTTTTGTTTCTGTACTTACATGCGAGTTAATGTTTCCTAGCATATGTGCCACACCCCACAAATCGTTAGTGTTCACATCTCCAGTTATAGGCTTTGAATTTTTCTCTCCCCCCCCCACCATAGGATTTAGTTTGAAGCCCTTCTCATCAGGTTTGCAAGGCTCTTACCACATTTTTTCCTACCCTCATGAGGTGCAAACCATCTCTTGATAGGAGAGCTCCATCTCGAATCTCGAAAGTGTAAGCCATGTTCCAAAAAACCAAACCTTTCCTGATGACATTATCTACGTAGCCAGTTATTTGCAGTATTCTTCTTTCCCATCCTAAACCACAGCCTTTGACAGGAAGAACTGCTGGTGTGGGGATACGAGGGACTGCTTGTCTCTTTTCACCACGGTCGGGGACAGAGGGTGGCACCTGGGGAGAAATTGTCATTCCGCCACCCATTGGAGTGCAGTGTCCCTCAGGGGGCAGTACTCTCCCCATTACCATTTAATGTTTATATGCGCCCCCTCGCCCAGCTGGTGCGGAGTTTTGGACTTGGGTGTCATCAATATGCTGATGATATCCAACTATATCTGATGATGGATGGCCGGCCCGACTCTGCCCCAGATGTCTTGGAGCGTGCCTTCGAAGCTGTGACTGGATGGTTGAAGCAGAGTCGGTTGAAATTAAATCCCACAAAGATGGAGGTCCTGCTTGTGGGTCTGGGGGCCATGGGCACGGGACTCTGGCTCCCCGCTCTTGATGGAGCGCTACTTGCGCCAGTTTCGAGAGTTAGGAGCCTGGGAGTGATCCTGGATGCCTCCCTGACTATGGAGGCACAGGTCGCAGCGGTTGCCCGGTCTTCATTTTTCTAAGACAGGCCCAGCAGCTTGCCCCCTACCTATCAACCCATGACTTAACTGCAGTGATCCAAGCAACGGTCACCTCTAGATTAGACTACTGCAACTCGCTCTACACAGGGCTTCCCCTGGGCCTGATCCGGAGGCTACAGCTGGTCCAAAATGCAGCTTTGCAAGTAATAGCAAGGGTCCCAATTAGGGAACATATAACACCTATACTACGCCAGCTGCACAGGTTACCAGTTGAGTACCAGGTCCGGTTCAAGGTTTTGGTGTTGACCTATAAAGCCCTGTGTAGACTGGACCCAGCATATCTGCAGGACTGCCTCTCCCCATATGTACTCCAGAGGATGCGTCATTCAACAAATAAACAACTGTTGGTGGTCCCTGGCCCAAGGGAGGCCTGCCTGGCCTCGACCAGAGCCAGGGCCTTTTCGGTCCTGGCACCGACCTGGCGGAACTCTCTGTCTGAGGAAACCAGGGCCCAGCGGGATTTATTATCTTTCCACTGGGCCTGTAAGACAGAGATGTTTTGCCAGGCATATGGTGGAGGCTAGGTTGGGCCCCCACTGGCCACACTAAAGATCTGTCCACCACCCTACATATGAGCTACGGCTTGAAAAGCAGTATTTTATCATCGCCATCTGAAGAGAAGCTGTATTGTATAAAGTTAATGTCTTTTGTATTTAATGTTATTTGTATACTGTTTTAATGGTTTTTTGTATACTGTTTTATTTGTTTTTAACTGTATTTATGTAAATTGAAATGTGTACTCCACCCTGAGCCTGCCTGGTGGGGAGGGCAGACTAAAAATCTAATCTAATAAATAATAATAATAAATAAAACACAACCTGTGCTCCTAGATCCTTAACTGTTTTTATCCAGAGCCACATAGTCTCTTTTAATGCACTCTGAGCTGTGCTGGGCAATATCATTTGTTTCCACATGGATAAGCAAGAAAGAAAAATAATCTATGGGCTTGATGAGTCTTCCTACCCTTTCTGTCACATCCTGGATGCATGTACCTGGTAGACAGCATACCTCTTGAGACAATAAGTCAGGTCAACACACTTTACCCTCCTCACAGCATGGAATCCCCAATTATCGGCACACATCTTCTCCTATATTGGGGAGCAGAAGCTTCAGTCTTCTCATTCAGAGGGGCCTGAGAAATTTCCTTCAGGATTTGAGGGAACTGGGAGAGTAGCCCTTGATCCAGTGGTCCAGAATCAATATCTATGTGGAGATTCTGGAACCGATTGCTTAGCATCAGAGGCTCAGAATGTCTCCTGATTTTCCTGCTCCTGTGGGTTACATTCTTCCATGCGCCTGCTTCCTGTGTTGGATGCTCTTCCAAAACCTGAGATACCTTTCCTCTTCCTGTTGCCCTCTCAAGAGTGCTTCATGTGTTTTGTGTTCTGACCATGAACTCTTTACCGTCTCTTATAAATTAGAGTGTGGACAAGTGTGCCTTGAGTCCCTGTATCTTCTCCTCCAGTAGGGGAGAAGATTACACTTGCAGCAATTTAACTTGTGATTTAAGTGTGATTGCTGTTACTCTCAGGTAAGAATACAAACATGCCACTGCCTCATGTCACTGCCTCAGTTCTCTCACTAGCCATGCTGCTGCAATCCATTACAGAAGTGGTTCACTTTTCATTGTACTCCCCTGATAACTTCCCTGCCAAACTGCCTCACAAGACTACTTGGGAAAGGCTTGTAGAAGGAAATAAAAGCATAACACCTATAGGATGTAAGAGCTACTGTTGAGGGCCTCTGTAGCCACCCCCGGCAACAGCCCCTCCCCTCCAGGATTGGTCTGGCTCCAGAGGACCATTCCCTGCTTCCTTGCCATCAGCCCGTAGTCTCACCCCCACTCTTCCTGGGGCCTTGGACTTGGGGTGGTTTGCTGTGTCTGATGGCTGGTTCTGGCAAGTAGCGTTGGGTGGGGCTCGGCCAGAGCAGGGCCTCTGTGAGCCTGCTTCCAGCCATGGCCCCGCCACTCAGCCCACAGCTCCTTGCAGCAGCATCCCATGCTGTCAGCAGCTTTCTGGAAGGAGGGGTGGCTTTCTCACTGGCTGCTTGGGCATCTTGGCTTCCCAGCTGCTGAGAGTGGATGGGGCTTCTCTGCCTGGAACCTTGGTGCTTCTTCTTCCATCGCTAGTGAACTTGGCATTGTCAAGGCCCTGCTGCTGCCCCCAGTGAGTTCAGGCGTGGTCGGGGGAAGGGTTGGCAGAGTCTGGGTCATGCTGTGGGGCTGAATGCAGACAGCGACTCAGTTTCTTACAGGGCCCCCAGGTAGAGTTCCCAGGTGCCTGCTGGTGGTGGGCTTCCAGGGGTTTGCCTCCTTGCCTGCCAGTCCACCAGTAATCAGCAGGAGGGGGAAAGCTCCCAGAGGTTGCCTGCCACCAGCAGGCATCCCAGGAATGCACACTGCGCACACATTCCCAACAGGCTCGACATCACTCCCGGAAGTAGTGTCGTCACGCCAGCTGCGGGAGCACTCCCATGCTTCGTTTGGCCCCAGACGGGCAGAATGGCCCCATACAGAGCATGGGACCACTCACACAGTTGTTATGATGGCATCACTTCTGGGAGTGGCATCATCACAGAGGCAGCAGGGCATGCATGCACAAAGCAGCACCATGCCGCTGGGATGAGGTAAGACCCAGGTCTCTTCCCCTCCTGGCAGGAGGGTACAGGGACCTGGCAACCCTACCCCAGGCCAGACTCACAGGCTAAGAGCCACAGGGCAAAAGCCTCTGGTGAGGAGGAGTCTAATACAAGTTTCAACCAGCAGAAGGCGGGGCCAGCCATCTGTCCCAGGAAAAAACAGACCCTCTCCAAGTAGCAACAATCACCTCCTACAATTAGCTACAATCCAGGCAAAACAGACTAACAGAAACAATACGTTCTCAAGCAGACACCACTCTCCAGCAGGCTATATACACTCATACGCCCTTAAACACTGTCCTCCCACACAGTAACCTCAGCTAATTCTCCTCAGCAGTTAAGGAAGGCAACAGAAAAAGACACACCACTCACCAGCTTAATGGAAAAGTTGTTCTAGTCAGTTTAAAGCTGTGTACGTTAGAATGCAACTCCTGTACTGGTTAACTCCCATAACTGTATGTACCACAGCTTTCTCATGTGCTGATTCTCAGCCAGTGTACATTGAACATACATGTTGCAAAACATCTCTACATGTGATCATCACAGGCAGTGTATGTGAGGCTTTCAACTAATTCCTATAACTGAATTTCTTAACATATGAATAAATCACTTACAATTGACACAACATTCCCATCTAAATGCTCCTTAGAGCTTTACACTCCCCATTTCAGTAAAATGTGCTTGTTTACTGCTGTTCACTGCCATCTGCTTTCTTGTGGTAAGGATCTTCTCCAGGTAACCGGATAGAAAACCTTTTTAGGTCACTTATTATCAGTTTCAAAAGATTCAGCAACTTTTCTGGACCTCTTTGTAGGGCTGCATTACAACAGCTCTGCAAGATAACAACAATAATATTTGTTTGCTGTCAAATTACAACCAACTTATGGCAATCCCTTGTGGTGTTTTCAAGGCAAAAGATGGATGGAAGTGGTTTGCTATTGTTTTCTTCTGTGTAGCAACCCTGGACTTCCTTGGTGATCTCGCTCCAGTACTAATCATGGTCGACCCTGCCTAGCTTCCAAGGTCTGGCTAGTCTGGGTTATTTACTGGTGGGTATTCTTCAGATACTAGGTATCTGAAGAAGTAAGCTGTGACTCACAAAAGCTCATACCCTACCACAAATTTTGTTAGTCTTATAGGTGTTACTGGACTCTTGGTCTTTTCCACTGCTGCAGACAAACACCGTTTGCTCTGCTTTATAAGTATTTTCTGTTCTTTTTTAATTAAGGAGCTTGCTGCCTTGCATGAAAACTCCACAAACAAGTAGTGTTCACAGGCTGCCTGTGCTGTGAGGGCAAAATCTCCATGGCAACGGTGTGTTTGCTGCTTGCATTCCTAGTAGGAGTGACGTTGCTCTTGCGCTTGCCTATCAGGAGAATTGATTTGAAATTGAATCTATAAATATTGCAGTTACTTAGCTTGCCTACTAAAAAGCTTTCTATGGTTAACTGAGTGGAGGTTAATTAAAGAATCTGGCCTGCCCATCTTTGACTCCAACTGTTTCCAGAGGAATCTGCTATAACAGGTTCTCTTAAGGAGGCTGCTGCCCTCTTCCCTCAGCAGAAAGATTTACAGCTAATTTACCTGAAGGTGAAGAACAGCTGATGATACACACCATCCCCTTGGGATTGTTCTTCCTTTCCCTATGCTGTGTTCTATCTCCTGGTAAAGATGCCCCTGACTCATACAGTATGTGCTGGCTTACAGATGCTGCAGGGCTGGCCCAAGTATTTTTAGTGCCCTAGGTGGTGAATTACCACCTCCCCCTCACACACATCCAGTGAGAAGCTGCTACCATCCCTCTTCACCCCCTGTACTATAAAAAAATAAGAAGTTACATCCTGCCCTCCTTGCTCCTACACATCATGGCCAGAACCCCCCCCTTCTTGCCCCTTGCACAGCTGTGAGGCAGCAAGCTTCCACATATAACTCTTCACTAGGGTTCCCAGGTGCCAGCCGGTGGTGGCCAAACTCCCGGGGATTTGCCCCCTCATTTGGCAATCACCTTGTTTGGCAATCAGCAGGAGGTAGCAAACCCCTCCCCCCGAGATTGCCCACCACTGGCAGGCACCCAGGGAACATGTGCCATGCGTACGCTCCCTGGTAGCATGGCAACATCACTTCCAGAAGTGACATCATCTTGCTGGCTGCAGGAGCATTCCCGTGCTTTGTTTCGGGCCAATTTGGGCCCCAAACAGGCTGAATGGGCCCCATGCAGAGTGCAGGAGTGCTTGCGTGGCTGGCAGAGTGATGTTACTTCTGCAAGTGATGTCACCATGTCAGCCTCAAAGAAGTACTGCGTGCCCAACACGAGGTAAATGCCAGGTTCCCTCCCCTTCCAGCGGGAGGGGAGAGGGACCTGGCAACCCTACTCTTCACCCCCATGGCATGGGAGAGTGAAGAGGACTTGCCCCCATGGAAGGAAGGAGTGAGCAGGCTCCTATGTGAGCTGCTTACCCTAGTAAGCCTCCTGGTGCTGCTGCTTGCCATGCCAGATCCTGATGCAGGGAAGGCAACTGAGCCGGCTGGCACCCCTGAACCTCTAGCACCCACCCACCTTAGTGGATGTGCTGGCCTCAAGAAACTGAAATGATGAAGGCAAGGATGCCAACAAACTGAAGGGAAAAAATGTCCTGCTCCTTTCACAGGCCCAATGGTATGTTTTTTACCAGGTGATGATACTTATCTCCATGCCATGAAAAGCTTCATATGCCTATTTCTCCACATGAAGCCTCTACTAAATGGATGGGACATTTTTTTCCTCCTGGTTGGAGAAATGGAGATGGGGCACTAAGGGTGAACACAAGCAGATCACTGTTGATCAGAAAGCTGGTTTCTGTACCTTCTTCAAGATTAAGAAAAAGAGGGTTGGTTCTATACGGGCTTTAGTTACCAATGAGAAGAAGAACACTTCAGATTTCAACATGTTTCTGGAAAAGCAGCCTATAAGCACCCTAAATAAATAAACATTCTAATGATAAAACAAAGGGTTGTTGCTAAAGGTGGTAGCTGGAGTTTTTCCAAATGTCACATTTATTGACCCTTGAAGACAGACATCAAAGGACTAAACTAAATGCAATACTGGATGATCTACAAATCGATTTCCCAAGCATTTTTAAAATGGAAACTGCAGTGGTGAGAGCCGTGAAGAGGAGAAGAGGATTGACACTGACCTGCTCTTCTGTGCTGTTGCTCACCCTGGAAAGGAAAAAAGACAGTCCCGCTATCTTTGCACCTAGTTGTATGCAGCCTTCTGCATAGTCCTCCTGGATATTTTCAGAATGAGGATAGGGAAAGGCAACACCAGATGTGGCCCTAATATGTACCTCAACAGAAGAAAGAAGGTGAAAATGCAGAAAATCACACTATACATCTTCTTCTTCTTCGTCTTCTTCTCTCTCTCTCTCTCTCTCACTTGTCTTTATATATTTATTTATTTATTTATTTTTTCAATTTATATACCGCCCATCCCCAGGGGCTCTGGTCAGTGAACAGTTAAAATCGATAAAAACAAGAACTAAAATCAATATACAAATAATAAAACAAATTAACAAAGTGCAGTGGTGGGGAGAACCCTCCCCCACCCCAAAGGTGGGAGGCCGACATGGCACCGCCCCCTTCAATCACCAAATGCCTGGCGGAACAGCTCTGTCTTACAGGCCCGGCGGAACGATACTATGTCCCGCTGGGCCTGGGTTTCCATTGACAGAGCGTTCCACCAGGCTGGGGCCAGGACTGAAAAGGCCCTGGCCCTGGTTGAAGCGAGGCGGGCTTCCTTAGGGCCGGGGACCACAAGTAAATATTTATTCGCTGATCGAAGCGATCTCCGGGGAACGTACAGGGAGAGGCGGTCCCGAAGATATGCCGGTCCCAACCCGCTCAGGGCTTTAAAGGTAAGAACCAACACTTTGAACCTGATTCGGAATTCAACTGGAAGCCAGTGCAGCTGGCGCAGGACAGGTGTGATGTGTGACTGGTAAGGTATACCAGTCAGGACCCATGCCGCCGCATTCTGGACCAGTTGTAGTTTCCGGATCAGGCCCAGGGGTAGCCCAGCGTAGAGTGAGTTACAGTTATCTAGCCTGGAGGTGACCGTTGCATGGATCACTGTAGCCAGGTCCTGGGGCATCAGGTAGGGGGCAAGTTGCCTGATCTGACGAAGATGGAAAAATGCAGACTTGGCAACCGCTGTGACCTGGGCCTCCATCGATAGGGAGGCATCCAGGAGCACACCCAGACCAAGTGATCTGACTGACTTATCAATGCCCAGCCCAAACCCTTGGATCTAGAAACATGAAATTTGGGGAGAACATTCCTTTCATGATGTAAACCATGATGTAAACTGGGAAAAAGTTGGCAAGGAAGTTTGGGAAGTAGGTGCAGGCTCCCATTCAGGCCAAAGAAAGGGGATAGATCTTCTAAGGAGAGGAGTCTTTCCCTACCCAGTCAAACAGGGAGGTAGCTCTGGAGAGTAAAGAGATCTCTGATTGGGTGTGGTTGGAAACTACCTTTTGGAGACCTTAAGATTCAGTCAAAAACAGAAAGGAAGCACTGGTGTTTGAAGAGAAGGGGTTTAGGGTACTAGAGAGAGAGTACCAGCATTCTTAAACCAAAAAGAGAAAGAGAATCCTAAAGAAAGTGTACTAGAGTGTTTGGGGAACAAAAGCCTCTAAATATATGAATTTAAGTATCTGTGAAGAGCATAAGAACTGAAGTCTAGGCATCTACTGATTTTGCCACAAAGAATTAATTCTATGCTGAATTACCTCTGAAATTTTCAGCCCCTGGTTTTACCTGACCTTTCCCCTCTAAAATAAATGAAATAGTTATTTTTGAGGTTTAAAAATGCCTCTGGTGTCATTTCTGCTGTTTAAAGACAAAGAAGAGGGAAAGAGGAGGCGGGAACATCACAGAAGTCATGTGGAAGCTCCAGCAGAAACTGCAAGAGTTTGGGAGGCAAGCTGTAGTAAGAAGCCCATGTGGAAGCAACTAGTAACTCGGAACTGCTTGTGTAGTCAGTCACGACTACACACACACACACCTTTCTCTCACTCTCAGAACAATATCCTTTCAACAGAAATGTTAATGTCATTATGCACAGGGATATTATTTGATAGCCAGTGTTGTGTAGTTGTTCAGAGTGCTGGACTAGGATCTGGGACACCCAGATTCACTCTGCCAGGGAGACTTTGGGCCAGTCACCCTCTCTCAGCCTAACCTACCTGTTGTGAGGGGAAAACGGACGAGCGAAAAACAAAGTAAGCTGCTTTGGGTCCCCAGTGCGGAGACAGGCAGTCCGTAAATGAAGCAAAATAAATAAATAAAACAAATTATAATAGTTTATAGCTAGAGGGGACCTTCTGCTTTAGCCAGTTTAGCTACCTGCCTAAAAGAAGGGAACACATATAACAGATTAACAGTGAAATCCTAAACAGAGTTAGTCCAGTCTAAGCCCATTGTTATTTCTCAAGGCTCTTCTAATAAATTATTGATAGTTTTCTCCTTGTGTCTTATGTGCTTACAGACATTCCATTACAATAAAGAGGTCAGATTTTGGCTAGTATCCATCTATTGTATGCACGAAACACATGTGTGCATGAACATGCACATGCTGTACCATTAGGTACACCTGACTGCTATCACATTCACCCCAAACAAATGCACCATGGCACAGACTAAACCTTTAGACATTCTTAAACAGCAGGGAATGGGACTCTAATTCTTGCAGTGGCAGACCTGCCCCTTACGGTGAGGACATCTGTGGAGGTGGAGGGCTGGTACATCCAACACTTAATAATGCTGGCAAGAATCAGTGACAGAGAGGGGGCAGGAGAGAAAGAGTTTCCACCTCCACATGAGCCCCTAGGGAAAGCCATGCTCATAAACAACAGTCTGGGCTAAATTTCAAAGTCAAGGGATTCCAGCTCAATCAAAACAAGAAATAGAGCCCAACAGAGCTTTATTATTCAGATCCCTTCTGTTACCCACAGTGGATCAGCCCAGCAGGCAATCTCATACAAAAGGCAGTGGACAAGAGACCTTTAGGACAGCTCCCTGAACTTTTTGTCTGGTTTCTTGGCCTCACCCATAGGGTTCTGAAATAGATGGAGAGTTGGTAAGTTAAGACAACTAAAAACCTATGGATACCAGAGAGAAACTACTGCCATACTCAATGTACTCCCTTTCTAGCACCTCTTCACTATCTTGGCCGTTTC
This sequence comes from Eublepharis macularius, assembly GCF_028583425.1. Classification (NCBI taxonomy): domain Eukaryota; kingdom Metazoa; phylum Chordata; class Lepidosauria; order Squamata; family Eublepharidae; genus Eublepharis; species Eublepharis macularius. The sequence continues at coordinate 93,973,285 of NC_072793.1, read as the reverse complement.
AAACTTCTTGTCAGGATTTGTCCCGGGCGCTGCTGTGCCAGACGCCGGGGTGCCTGATTCTGTCTCTGGGGTGTTGGCAGGGATACTCCAGGGTCCTGCTTTGTGGAAGGAGGGGAGGTATATGTCACCCTTACTCCATCTCAGTCCACTCGCAGGCCCGCTCAACCTGACCCCACTCCTGCTCCCACCTTCCTCCTTCTTCCTTCCACTTCTTCACTGACCTTCTTTTCCCTCCTTGCTCGCTCATACTCCTCCTTTCCAGCCAACCAACCTCCAACAACTCCCATCACGATCTCTCTCCTAAGCTAGCCTTTATAGGGTTTCCTCCAACTTCCCCCACCCTTCCTCCCAGGCTCCTTCCCACTCCTGACACTGTTCAGCTGTGTATGCCCTTAGGCAGGGGCGGCGCCAAGGTTTCTGGTGCCTGCGGCTGCCCCTATGTACACATGTGCCCCCCGGACTGCATGATGACATCACTGTGTGTGATGTCATCATGCAAAAAGCTGGCCCCATTGGGCGGCGGGTGGCTGTGATGGTGCGCAGAGGCTGCCCACGCTCCCAATCGGGTGCGGCGGGTGGCTGGGGAGGTTCCACACACCGCCTTGGACGTCTGCTGCACCTGGCATGTGTCGGCGGTGGTGGCGTGGGGCGGGAGAGCTGGCAGGCTGCAGCAGCTGCAGGCCAGGCACACCAGCTCCACGGCACGCACCCCGGTGCCCCCTTCGGTGCCTCAGTGCTCGAGACAGGGGCCGGACCTTTCTCAATGGGTGCGCCAGCCCTGTCCTCAGGTGTTTCTTCCCTCGCCCTAGTTTCTCCTTGCGTTCTTCTCTTCTCTTGCAGGGCAGGGCTGGATGTATCCCAGCTGGGGCTTTCCTCAGGTGTGCCTCCTTTCACTTTTCCCTTCTCTCTTATTCTTTCCTGTAAGACAGGGCTGGCAGGGCCCTTCCAGGTGATGCAGCGCAGCCTCCTCTGTCTTTGCTCACGAGATGCCATGCCGGTCTCCTGGGATCCAGCCAGCTCTCCCAGGTGGCTGTTGCTGTTGGTTCCTCCTAGGGCTTGTGCAGGGGCTTCCAGTACTGCTGTCCTGGTGTTGGCATCTCTGGCAGGCTTGTGTGCCTGGGCGATGCGCACATGGCTGGTTTCTCCCCCTGGCTCCTTTTCCCCTTCCCTCGCTGCTGTCTGGAGCTGAACCCCCTCCCTGGGGCTTCCAGTGCCTGCAGTCGGGGTTCTGTCAGCCTTCAGGTAAGGGGTCTGTGGCAAGTCCAGGGTGCTTGGGGTGTTCAACCCCGGACACTTCTGACCAAACAGAACCTTCACAATTAATCTAGGTCATTCCTATTCAGGCCTACTGATGGGCTGTGGGAGAGTTGTGCTGGGATCCCTTCTGCCAAAGGGTCTACCTCCCTGGGAACCCCTAACATTTACACACGACTTTCAGTCAAAATTGTATTATAAAACTGTCCCCCCTGCAGAGTTTTCAATAATTTGTGGATACTTTACTATATTGTGGATAATTGTCCAATATTTCATGCATATTGTACATTTTATTATTTTGTATATTTACCAAAGCACACAGTTTTAATTCAGCATCAGTGATTGATGGCTAATTTGAGAAGCATGGACAACACCTTTAACATGAGATACAGGGCAAATAGGGTATGCATTAATGAAATATTTGCTATCAACAAAAAGACATCTTTTGGTGCACAGAGATTACATATTAGGTACTCAGTCACATAATGGAAAATCTTTCATCCAAGGAACACAGATGTAAAATCAGTTCCAGTTCAGAACTACCCTTGAGCATTCCCACTTTTTGAAAATGTGTATATATGCTCATTTTCTGGCAGTTTTCCTACTCATTTTTTCCCTCAAAACACAGAAAGAAAAAGTAACATCCAAAGTAATCCAGAGTTTCATCATATCAAAGATGCTGTAGAAGAATTATATTGTGACTAGCAACAATGTCGTTGTGTGAAAAAATATAATGGGATCTAGAAAACTGATTCAGTGGGCCCCCTCCCAGTGGTACTTTGCAATGGCCTTGAGGCCAAAGTCATTGGCAATGTGCCTGAGTCATCGCCAATACAGTTTACCTTTTATATAGTAGAATATGGTTTGGCTGTCTGTCACAGAAATGTGGGGAAGATGGCAAACACCTGAGAATCTGGTCTTTGCTCCCTACCACCCATAAAACTAGTCATATGAAAAAGACAGCCATTTATGCAAATCTGTTTCTCTTACAGCACAGGAAATTATAGTAGGACATTATACACACACACACACACAATATTTTTCAGCAAAAACATTGAGAGGCAACAGTGAGCATATGTTCCAACTGAAGAAATCTCTTCTGCCACTGTCATAGCTAGCAGCTTGTCACTGCAAACAGAAATATCAGTTTAAAGCCACAGTATCACAATCTTTCAATTTGAGGGCACAAATAGTTATGCATCTCTAACACCAGAAGGGTTAATACTAAATACTTCCCTCCCGGGAACATTTGCACAGAGTTAATTGCCTATGTCTTTTTTTAAAAATCTGTTCTCCAACAAATCACAAAGCTAGCATTTAGTTACCATGGTCACCTATTACCTTGGAAACCATTAGATATTTCTATCCTATTAGGTTTCATAATTGATTATTTTTTCACAGGATTCATTTAAAAGCACTACCCTCCTACTCTGTCCCAGGAAATCACATAGGGCAGTCCAATGGAATTCAGGGGCAAAACAGAGGCTATGCAGCTTCAACTGTTCTAGTAGGCTTACAAGACAAACAAATGCAGGCATGAAGCCCCTCTCTGTAGAGATGGCATTCAAGAGCCCGATTGGATTGAAAAATGTGGAGTAGTGAAAATGAAAACTCTCCAGTATGTATAACTGGTGGGCTTTTCATTACCAGTCCCAGTAAGCTAGAAAAGCTTTTGTACCCCAAGGTTAAAACTAAATTAATTCTATGGTCCCTCCATGACTTTCAAACCACTAATTTTACACATAAAGGGCCAGTCTTTACATAAAAAGGTATTTTAGCATCCAGCCTGTATTATTATTCAAAATCATGTTGATCACTTTCTAGCAGTTGAGCACTTTAGCAAATCATAAGTAGGTGTGATACTAACTCCATCTGGTGGCCATAAATATATAAATCCAAGCTTTCAAGCTTCTGTTTGAACTAGTCTGTTACTATAACAATCCAACTATTGGGATGAACAAATGCAAACATGTGTTTTTCTCCTTGATAAAGAAAAATCAGATATTCTGCTGTTGGCCTGTCACATATTTAAACATGTTGATGAGTGCCAGAACTCCCTTAAAAAAGAGTACTACTTATTTATCTTTCAGTTATTGCCCCATTCAAGTGCTACTAAAAGAAATATTTGGGGTTTTGACTGAACAATGTTCAGACATAAAGTTAATAATCCCATGGGGAAAAAAATCAATAAAAGATAGAAGAGTGTATTGGGCAAGGCTCTCTGATTTTAATATATTGCTGTACAACTCCAAGTTTTCACAAGTACCTAATAAATATTATTATGCTTAAGCTGTGCTAGAGCTAAGCCTAAGGGAAAATGATAATGATCATTATTGCATGAGAAGGTTCATTCAAAACTCCACCTCTGATTTCATAGATCCAGTTTGCAAAATGTTGAAAGCGAACTCTCCAAGCTGTTATTTTCTTTTATATTAACAAAAGCACTCTGATCTGTTGCCAGGAGACAACTGCTGATCTCATGGATGGTATTTTTTATCTTCAATCTTCAATACTAAAGAATTCTTAATAAGTGACATTTCTTATTTTCTAACCCATAATTTTATATCATGTATTAGGCAGTGCCATTCACCTACCCTCTCATATATTCCCAGATCATTCATTTCATACACACCCATTATGGTAAGTATTTGTTTTAATTTTTTCCAATGCTAAATATTTCTGAGACTCCCAATTATTTCTACTGCCCATCATCAGGTATCAAATAATAAATATCAAATAATAAACAGCAGGTATCGAATAATAAAATGAATGATTTTTGGCAATCATGAAAGCAGCAAAAACTAGGCTCATACCTACAGGTGATGAACATTGCCTTAAGCTATATGGGGAAACAGTGCTAGTTCTTCATCCAAGGAATGGAGGTGGGGAAGCTGAAAGACAACTCTGGATCCAGCTTTGTCATGATGACCCAGGTAACCGCTTACTGACCAATGTCATTCTCATCAATGCTATTACTTAATCTTTTATTCCTGGGCCTGATTCCTTTCTTGTTTCTTTCTTCTTCTTCAATGTCAGCAATGATAAGTGAGAACAATGGGCACAATATCTGAGAGTTATATGAGTTTTTGGGTTGCTGCTGCTTTCTAGTGGAGAATATGCCTCAAGGAATGGGAAAGAGCCAGAGAAGAAAAATGATTGTCCAATCTCAACCTATCTGTTTTTAACCATTAACTGCTAGACACATTGCTGCAAGTTGCCTGTATAAAATAAAGTGCATCTCTGCAATCTTAGCTTGTCCAGAATGCCCTTTACTCACCAGTCAATATTCTCTGGCAAGCACCTATCCTCAACACCCACAAAAATATGGGACTGAAAAAGCATAACACTCAGGTAGGCTTAAACCCCAGAACCTCTCATTACAGAAAAAGGAATACTTCACTGCAGAAGTCTGACGGGAAATAATGTCCTAAATCCCACTTACTCCAGAAAAATATTTAACATATTTAGATCCCGCTTTTTTTGATTGCCAGTGCTTAAAGTAACTAACATCAAGTTTAAAAACTAGTAGTCTCACAATCAAGTAATATAAATAAAAGGAAGTGAATCACAAGTTCCATTCTCCTAGCTTTCTGCAAACTATGCAAAAGTGAATTATTCAGAAGGTCTTTTTTACTCAGAAAATAGGGCTGTGTTGTAAGAACTGGCTCAGAGAGATACATGGGATAGGGACAGAGTCTGTAGACTATTCTACTGGGTACTGTCTGTTGATGTAGATATGATCCTACTGGATATTTTCTACACTGTTAAAGATGTCAAGTTTAATTACTTATCCTTTGTTTCAGCAATGTTTCACCCTTGTTTTTTACTTATGCCTGTTTCAAAGTTCTGCAACCAATACCCTATTGTATTTCTTCATTGAATGTTCTAGCTCTTGATCAGATCTAGGGATCTTTAATAACTTCTTATGCTCTATATTATCCTTAATGTTTGCAACCAAAATTCTGAATGAGAGGGCAAGGTAAGACAGGACACTACCACCCTCCCAGGCTGAATAGGGACATAACATTCTTCTCTCACTAGTTTTCTGCCTTTCCTCCCTGGCTCTAATCAAGCTAATTGCATTTCATATTGTACCTCTACATCCTCTCTTATGTTTTTTCAACACCCCTTCCATCTTCTGACTGGGACATAAGGACTCAGATCTCCATACCTACTTGTATGTGCATGTGCTTCCCAACACTCACAGTCAGCATTATCTATTAGGAGTGGTTGTGGTCACTAGGATCTCAGATCTTTCACATCATCTACTACCTGATTCTTTTAACACGAGATGCCAGGAAGGTCCTGGGATCTTCCACATGCAAAGCAGATGCTCTTCCACTGAACCTTGGCCATTTCTGTCATGGGCACGCTGTGACTGGAAAAACCCTGTTAATCTGTTGTAACTGCAGTTTTCAAATAGCATAGGAGCCTAATAAGAAGTTGTCAACCCCATCCATCTGAATTGTTTTCAGAACTCCACTCATAATACTGTTCAATAAATGTTTGGATTGTTACACAGCTGTCTCTCTGTATTAATGAGTTTTGGCAGAAAAAGTTTTATCTGTTCCCCACATTCACAAACCTAGATTACTGCTGGTGTAATAACCATGCAGAAGGAGAGATGGAACCCAAGGACTTTTGGGATGACTAGCAAGAGGCATCCATAATGAACTTTTTGAATCCAGAGGAGGGATGGTCATATGAGAAGGTTCTAAGCAAAATAAACCATCTCTAAGGCAACTTATGATGACCGGTTACCCATTTCCAATGTCTGGCTCTGACAGTGCAAAACCTCAGATATGCCTGTATGGGGGACTCCTACCAAGCTCTCTAGTAGATAATTGTACACAGGGCTTGAACTCAGGACTACAAGACTATCATTCAACAGTACCATGCCTTTTTATGCAGTTTTTCCTTCATTTGTATATACAGCTGGTTTTGTCATCAAGGATAACAGAAGATACAAGATCTTCCATGGAAAGCAAACACATACAGTTCTTAATTTAATAAAGTACACAGTGCTAATATGTGAATAAATAACAATCCTATAAATATAACAATCCTGTCTACAATAAATATTAGCATGTATCCAATAAATATCCACAAAATGTATCAATAAATATGTTCACATCCTATCAACTCTTAAAGTCATAAAGACCATAAAACCTTTAAGTCTTTACAAAAAAGTGCTCAAGTGCAGATGGCTGGAAATAAATTCCAAGATTAAGTCAATGTATTGCTCCAGATCCAAAGGTAAGTCCAATACGCTATAATGTATGGTTCTTTTGAATCAAACTATTATTTGTGCTACTTATGAGAGTAGTACAGAATATTAGTTTGTCCATCCTGGATGTTGCATATCTCTTTAAGGCTACCTCAAAATGCTCTGGTGTGATTGGTGTTAGCATAGACCGGTGTATATAGAGGGTACATCAGCAATTACCACACCTAGACTGCATTACATTCACTATGGGGAACATTGCAAAAGAAAATGTACATTGTAGTGTTGTAAGTAATAGTTTATAATGACTTTGGAGTGTGATATGAATTATATACAGGACCAATATTTATTGTCATGTTCTTTCTGCTTGTGTGACTTAGGAAAATGTTTGTATATCCATGACGTCCCTGAGGAAGATACTTTGAAATAGTAGAGCCAGCATCCTGTTGGACATTATGGACATCTAATCCTGGACTTGATATAGCAGCGGCTTGGAATGCAGTTTGTAGAGATACAGGCATCACAGATCAGTTGAAGGACTGAATACCTGGATAAGGGAAGTAATGAATACTTACCTGTAGTAGACTTGCCTCTGGATCCGGAGCAATACATTGACTTAATCTTGGAATTTATTTCCAGCCGTCTGAACTTGAGCACTTTTTGTAACGACTCAAAGGTTTTATGATCCTTGGAAATAGTGATTTGTGACTTTGAGAGTTTATATGATGTGAACATATTTATTGATACATTTTGTGAATATTTATTGGATATTTATTGTAGGTACATTGTTATATTTATAGGATTGTTATTTATTCACATATTAGCACTATAATCTTAAGAACTGGTATATGTTTGCTTTTCACGGATGATCCTTGTATCTTCAGTCATTAGCTTCTTGTCCATGGAGCCCTTTAATTGCATGCAGTACCTATCAGGGATAACAGAGCATTCCAAAATGCCACAGGATGTGCATATGCCCTCTTGACTGTGTGATTGGAAGAAAGTTTTGCAGTACATGAGGTGTGGGTCCTAGTTATGCTTCCTCCTGTTTTGCCCCTGATCTGATAGTTGCTAGTCAAAACATAAAAGCTTTGCCTTATTACCACCTTTGCTCTGGTAAAACTGAAACGGTAGCTTCCCATAACAGTGTTCTTCCAGACTGAGTACTGGGGAGATGCCTTCTGCTAATGTGTGGTTGTATGTTCCCTTGTTGCTTGTCCTTATGGCATCTGTTCCTCTTGCATTGCAAAAGATTCCAACTACTCCTCAGTGGAATTAGAACATTAGTCAGGGAGGGATCATGGACTTTGCCTGGGGGCTTTCCTATCCCAAGTGAGCCATAAAGGCTAGCTAGATGATATGGTCAGACCAATTCAAAAGACCACATAATAGAGGTCCCCACCCCCCCAGTGTACAGACTTTTAATGGCATTTGCTATGGTCCTTCTTGCAGTCTGGTGATGCCTTTGCTTCTGCCCTTGCTCTGTTTTGTGGGTGAGCAGGACAAGACACAGTAATGGCATACAGGCATGCTTGTATCATTGGCTGTTTTCACACTGCTTACTGATCGTGCAAAACTCCCGGAACGATGCGCCTTCCTAGCGCAATTTCCTGTCATAACTCTGGTAAGCGTGGGAAATTGCGCTAGGAAGGCGCATCATTCTGGGAGTTTTGTGCAATCGGGTAAGCAGTGTTATACTTTCAATTCCATGAGTTACATTCTTCCCCCATCATTTCTGTGATGGGAGATCATAGGATATTGCCATGTTACACAGGGGTTATGTCAAAGGCACATCAGTCTCAAAAGCCTTAGGGTAAGGCTACAGAAGAACCAAAATCTGAAATCACAATGTGAACACTACAGCAATTGGAGGAAGGAAACAAATAATAATTAGCTTGATTGATGTTGAAAGTGATCACAGAATTAAAGACACAGAGACCAATACATAGTTTGTCTACATTCCATATTATTTCTGATTCCAATTGGTCAATGCAAACAGAACAGTAGCAGCTTTTATGCTGGGCTTTGCTACAAACACATGTTCAAATATCAGTCATTCTCAGAGAAAAAGTTTTAACATCAAAGTTCATAATTCTGACCAGACAGTTTCCAGGAAAGGTTGATTTCACAGTCTCAGGTGGCTGCTTGTAAACTTTTCTCTTCCTCTGGAATCCCACCATATGTTTGGCCCTACAGGACCTCTCCACAGTTGTGATACTCTGTAGAGGAAGGGGGAAATTCAGCAACCATTTTTCTGAAGTGACAAATATTTAACTGAAAAGAATTCAAGGCCTACTTCCAATGGGCAAACAGGAAGAGACACATAATCTAGTTGTGATCTATCTAGTGAGGTGCAGTGCAGAAGCTGTGCTAATTGATTCCGGTACATTCTGTGGCTTTTCAAACAAATCTTTAGTACATACGTTGTGGTGTTAGTCCCCTTCAATGTGACAAGAATGTCATACAAGAAATTCAACACAAGCCTTTGCCAGTTATAGAAATCCTGTAAAAAACAGGCAAAATACTACTAAGGATTGAAAAAATAATACTGATGATTGCATATGAATCTGTAGGGATACCTACACATTCATATTAGGCAGACACAACCTGACTCTGGGATTTTAATACCTGGGCCTGATGCAAGCAAACAGAGATTCCAGAGCAATTACAGCAAGTGAGGAATGGCATAGTATAATGTCTTCAACACTTAATAAATTGCTACTTATAATAGAACAGAAATAAGAGTGTGGCTCCTAATGAGTAGAAGGATGTTCTTTCTGTGATACACCATCTTCATGCACAGCAATAGAAGACTGTGTGTTTTCACAACAGGAGAGCAATCATTTTGCTCTGTGAGGCAGCAGGAGATGGGTTCTATTAGGGGCTGAGGTACAAAACTTCCTTCTCAGGAGATATCCATGGTCATCAGCGTTCTCCCATTGTTGGGAGACAGAGAGAGACATGTTCCAGGAGAAATCCCAGTGAGACAGAACAAACTCTTGACGAAGGTAAAGATCATGGGACTATCATTGCTGGGAAAGTAGGTTTTGCTGTACAAAGCAAGAGCCCTGAGGAACCCACTACAAGATGAAAGACACAGGCAACACTCCAAGTCCAAAATCACTAGGTGTCTGTCCAGTGGGGACAATTAATGACAGCGTCAAAGGTATCCTAAACATCTGGTCTTCATAGGCAGGGTCAACATGATTCGTGAACATATATAATACTTAGATATCTGGAGTATGGTAAGAGAACTTGCATGAAAGAGTTTCTCACTGCTCATTCCGCTGCAAGGCATGGTAAGGTAGAGCTGCAGCAGCTAGCCTCCAGGGGCAAAATGGCCACAATAATCTCTTTCAACAAGCACAGAAAATGTCTTTACTTAAGCTGTTGAGTGATAAATTTATCTGTTTCTATTAGTTCATGCAGCTGACTCATCCTCCAAGTCTAAACAGATCTGAGAATAACTGGTTGTTATCCCATCTCCTTGGAAATCCCCTTTTTTTGCAGTTTAGTCATATAAAATCCTGTGACAGAACCTCCTCCAACAGTTTGTTTAACATGTTACAGTTCCCTGCTCTGCCTTGTCTCTAGAAGTCAAGACATTCTTTCTTTTCCACCACTACAAAGAGCTGCTGTGTATAACAATTTATATGAAGCAAGGGGAGAAGTTGTCCTCTTTAATGCTACTGTAGAACTGACTCCACCTTAACACTTGTAAGTTCCCAACGGTGCAAAACATAGTTGGGGGAGGGCCCTGCTGAGGAGGTAAATGTCAATTAAAGGAAGGAAGAAAACATTCTTGAATGGTGGAATATTGCTAAGAGTGAGAGGTAGCCTTGCATATTCACATTTGTTCTCTTTCTAAAGGGCTACATATATGAATGCATGTGTAAGTGCTCAACCTTTCACATACTTAAAGACAACTAACCCTATTTCCAAAAGTGCTCCATGCATTAGTATGCATCACGGACAGTTTAACATGTGCCACAACAGCTACATCCAGATGTGTATGTCACATGGTGCAACACTACTTGCAACGCAACACAACAAACTTCACATAACGGACTTGAACAGAGACCAGCCAGAAAAGCTGGCACACAGGGCTGATAATTGCCTTTAAAAATACAAATTACTCGAGTTTCTTTTCAGATCATATAAATCTTATGCACTTCCATTCTTGGCTTTGAGCTGAGTCTTGACCTGTGGAGCAAATTCAAGCAAGCCAATCTGAATTTTTGTAAAATGATGACAGTAGAACTGTTTATGTTATATAACAGAGGAGTTAGCCGTGTTAGTCTGTAGTAGCAAAATCAAAAAGAGTCCAGTAGCACCTTTAAGACTAACCAATTTTATTGTAGCATAAGCTTTCGAGAATCAAGTTCTCTTCGTCAGATGCATGATACAAACTGGTCAAATACAGAAGAGGAGGAGGGAGAGGGACTGAATAGAGACTATGAATGGTTATCACATTATCACAGGTAACAGATTTCCTTTACAGCGGCCTGGTCTGGGGGAGCCCAGTGGCGCCTGGTATGGGCTTTTGGGGACCACAGTTCTCTTTGTCAGATGCATCTGGCAGGGAGAGCTGTGGTTATCGAAGGCTTATACTACATAGGAATTGGATGCTTTTACTGCTGCAAACTAACACGGCAAACTGACTCCACACCAAAAGGAGATGTTTACATTTACTAGCAAAGGAATGTTTTGGTTGCCTCCCCGCTAATTGCATCTTGTCCCCTTCTGATATATGTCCCCTTCTCTCCCCTCTCCCTCCTCCTCTTCTGTATTTGACCAGTTTGTATCATGTATCTGACGAAGAGAACTTGATTCTCGAAAGCTTATGCTACAATAAAATTGGTTAGTCTTAAAGGTGCTGCTGGACTCTTTTTGATTTTGTTATATAACAGAGATCCAACAAAACAAAACTACTAAAACTAGGTAAGATTCTAGTAATCCTGTGTAAAGAAAGCAGAGAAATCAAAACTTCACTACTGAATTACTGGATCAAAAGTGGAAAAGGAATGTTTTGCCCCAATAAACAACTGTTCCTGAATGAAAACTTCAATACTTGTTTACTGTTGAACAAACACCTTTTGACTCCATCAGATAATAAGATATGAAGAGACCATGATCTTAGATAATTGCTGTAGCACAAAGGGTTCTAGATTGGCTGTAAACACACACACACAATACCCAGAAGTGCTATCCCTGCAGCAACAGGAAATACTTCCCACTATGCTCTTTAAAAGCACATTTCCGCCTGAAATGGGGAAGATCATACACATTTTTTAATGGAAATCTTTTTCCAGATTTTATTCTGCCCTTGAGGAATAGGACCCATAAAATATTTAATTCTTCAAAAAATGTGTGAAAATACCTGGCTATAACATCATGGTTATGCTACAATCTTCTGCCAGTTGTAGGGGTGTGTGTGCGTGTGTGTGTGCGCGCACACTCATGGTGCAACACTACTCTCTCTCTCTCATCCTTCTAATCTTATTAGAAAGTATCAGTGGAGTAAGACTGAGGCAAGAATGCAGCAAAAGTAGCAAATCACTGAATCATTGTCACTTTTTACGGTATCAGAGGATCTCTGCACTTCAGCGAAGCAGCCCAAAATGCTTTAATGCTGTTTCCCTTTATATTTTTGCAGCTAGCCAAATAGAAGAAAATTTTGAATTCTTTTACCACACACTTCCCAACAATTTGGGTGAAAAAAGATGCATTCAAATGACAGTGTTACTTACATGGTGACGGCAGTTATCCCAAGAGAGTTTTGTTTACAGAAGCTTTCATCACAAGATGACAAATTATGATAAATTAAGGTGGGTAGCTGTGTTGGGCCACAGTAGAACAAAATTTGAGTCTAATGTCACCTTAAAGACCAACAAGATTTTTAGGGTATAAGCTTTTGAGAGTCAAAGCTCCCTAATCATCAGGTATCTGATGAAGGGAGCTTTGACTCTCAAGGTTAGTAAACTTAAAAGGAGCCCTGTGGCACAGAGTGGTAAGCTGCAATACTGCAGTCAAAGCTCTGCTCACGACCCGAGTTCGATCCTGGCAGAAGCCGGGTTCAGGTAGCCAGCTCAAGGTTGACTCAGCCTTCCATCCTTCTGAGGTCGGTAAAATGAGTACCCAGTTTCCTGGGGGTAAAGTGTAGATGACTGGGGAAGGCAATGGCAAACCACCCTGTAACAAAAAGTCTGCCAAGAAAACGTCGTGATGCAACGTCCCTCTATAGGTCAGTAATGACTCAGTGCTTGCACAGGGGACTACCTTTACCTTTACTGAGTAAACCTAATCTCTAACTATCAATTGCTTAGCAAAATCATTTGCCTCATATGAAGAGTCACAGGGGATCCTTGGAACAGTATAAGTATGTGCTTGTGAAAAATGCAAAACAATAAAAACAATCAAAAAATGCAATGTGTTGTTAAGCACAAACAGCAATTAGATAACATATCACTATTTTCTCTGTAATGGCTTTCCCCCTCTAATACTTTAGAATGATAAAGGCCTCATTTACAGACATAACTTCATCCAAATACATTTTCCCAGTCATATGCAATATATAAGAAAGAGAAATTGTTTTATATATAAACTTCACATTCAATGAGAACCATTCAAGCCTAATTGCACAGTACTAAGAGAGTGATCTACTGTGTAAAAAAACACAGTATGTTTGCATGTTTTCACATCCAGCAAATCAAAGATAAGCCAACTACTAAAAGACTAATCTGAGATTTAGTGTTGGCATCCTTAAAAAAATTACAAAATTTCTTCCATTATTTTGCCAAGTCCTTGGCATTAAAACAGCTGCTGCCAAAAGGAAATGGCAAAAATCTGATTCTTCTTTTTTCTTGCAAAAGCTGAACTGCCAGGTGTCCAAAAGTGAAATACAGGATAGAAGTATGAACATGTAACTGATTTGTAAATAAGACAGTATCTTCAAAAGAATGCCTATGTAATCTTAATGGTAGGTTTTCTCTTCACTGTTATTACTGAAACAAGAATAAGCATAAAGGTGTGGTCCTAAGTGTTCCAATGAACTCAATGGAACATCTTTTGAATAAACATCTTTAAGAAGCATGAACATCATCAGCCTGTACTGGAAAAAAAATCAGGATTTTAACCACAGAGTGAAGCAACAGCATACCTATTTGATTGTGCGCTTGAACTCAGCTCACAATGCCACCTGTTTCCAGAATCTTGTGAATAAACTTGTAGTGCATTAAAGTGAGAGTTACTGAAACTTGGGTCCCACATTTCATACATCTGTTTCCACTGAAAGGCTGGCGGCTTTGGCACATGTTCAGAAGATTAAGAATATATCACAAGGGCAACCTAGAAAGTAGCAGGATTATATACTGTTTCTTCAGTATCCCTGCAGTAGGATAGTCTTTTGTTAGGTTGACTGTAACATAAAAGTTGTTGAAGATTCTTTTTTCACCCATTTACTTGGAGTTCTATACAAAAATCAACGAACTCTGATTATCACAACAGGTGACTTCAAACACTACATAATATTGTCTCTAACTAACAAAAGTTAGTAGGGGGTGATAGGGGTAGAAATGAATAGTTCCTGAGAGCTGGGTAATGTTATTCATTGTGCAGCCATGGAATCTTTAACCGCATCCCCATCACTTTCTATATTACAAGATGGCACTCAGAAAGGCTCATTAAATGGTTTGCTGTTTTTGCCTGCCCACCAAGCTGCACTGATCAAGCTCCAGCCTTATATTCTCAGTGCAAATAAAGCAAATTTAAGTACCCAGCAGAAACTTAAATACCAGCTATTTGACTATTCTCCAGCTTCTTCCACAACCTGCTTTTACCAAACAATTCTTACAGGAAAGGAACTGATCTGTAAAATCTAAAACAAAAAGGCAACTCTGAAGGAAGGGCCAAGCAGTATGGTTGCTGAACAGATGTTGTTAAGGATTCCAACACTGTGGAGCAACACTGGTATATATCCACACAGATCCTCTTAACCTTCTTCTCTGCCATTATTCTACTAGAAAAGAACATGCAAACTGTTCTACTTTCCCAAAGCTGCAATACGTTCACTCAAACAAAAAAGAGGCTGCTTGGAAACAGGTACCAGACACTGGTAAAGCAGGCAGCCACTTCCATCCTTACTTCAGCCCCTCCCCCCAAACCTGCAATTCCCCACCCAAAAAACCTCCTGACCCATTACCACAGCCATTAAAAGTGAACCATTATCTATATAGCAAAGCACCAAGCAAGCCATCATTTCTGTCCTCTAGCCAAAACAAGTATGGATGACTCAGTTTTCAGTAACAGTCACTTTGCTTCAGGCACTTCCTAACAATTTTCCACAGCAGCTACAGCATGACATCAAGTGAAATGCTGAAATATTCTGGGGAGCTCCCCACCTTCAATTGGAATTTCAGTGGCACCAGTCTTGATTTTTTCCCTATCTCTCTGCTAAAGATGGCTCTAACCCTAATCAAAGAGCTGTTCCAGCAAAGATTTTCCCTATTAGGGTTACACAGAGAGGGAATCCCAAAGCAACAGGCTATGTACAGACAGATTAGCATTTTCTCCATCACAGAGATGAAGAGGTAATAATTCCTGAGGATGGCCATCCTCTGATCTGTGCGCCAAATTTCAGTCACCCTCTCAACTTTGAATGACCTCTACAAAGCAGTAGCTGTTATGTACATGATCTCAGCTTCCTTTTCCTTGGAGAGTGCCCCCTCAAAGTGACAGAAGAACTCTGGGACGGACAAGCTGGGGTGTCCTTAGGCTGATTCACCAGCAGTACTAGAGCCTGTAGCTTTCTTCTTAGGACGAGCTTTCACAGTCTTTTGTGGGGGCTGCAAAGCAAGAGAGAGAAGTCACATGAAACTACGTGCATTTACCCAAAGGGAAGATAACCCTGAATATAAAACAATCCCATTTACCAAAAGGAAGACATGTCTTGCAATGATTTGCTTGTTTGCTTCCTTTTTAAACCTTTTGCCTCTGGACTTTCAATTCAGCTCCTCCTTATATTATCTTTACCTCAGGAGGGCTCTGATCACAACATAAACAGAGCTTCAGGTGTTCTCAACTTTACCTAGGCTTATACCTCAAGAGCACCTTCCCTTTTTGTTTGTGTGATCTATATATCAAATATGCCCTGACTCCCTCAATAGGTTTTCTCTGCCACCAAAGGCTTTTGCCTTGGACTTCATTGGTTTAACTGGTAATATAGGAAGGCTTGTTGTGGACTGTAGTTTTACAGAACAGTCAGCACAGCTGAGAACCAGCCAAACTGAGAGCCAGCTTGGTGTAGTGGTTAAGAGCGCAGGACTCTAATCAGGAGAACCGGGTTGGATTCCCCACTCCTCCACTTGAAGCTACGTAGCTGGGTGGCCTTGAGTGAGTCACAGCTTCTAGGAGCTCTCTCAGCCCCACCCACCCCACAGGATGTTTGTTGTAGGGATAATAATATCATATTGTCGAAGGCTTTCACGGCCGGAGAACAATGGTTGTTGTGGGTTTTCCGGGCTGTATTGCCATGGTCTTGGCATTGTAGTTCCTGACGTTTCGCCAGCAGCTGTGGCTGGCATCTTCAGAGGTGTAGCACCAAAAGACAGAGATCTCTCAGTGTCACAATGACACTGAGAGATCTCTGTCTTTTTGTGCTACACCTCTGAAGATGCCAGCCACAGCTGCTGGCGAAACGTCAGGAACTACAATGCCAAGACCACGGCAATACAGCCCGGAAAACCCACAACAACCAATAATAGCATACTTTGTAAACCACTCTGAGTGGGCGTTAAGTTGTCCTGAAGGGCGGTATATAAATCGAATGTTGTTGTTGTTATTATTACATGAGAGTGGCTGTAAGGTAAAAAGAGGATCCTTTTTTCTTAACCAAAAGCAGAATTTATTTATAAAAGCATAAACATGATGTTGTAGAGTTCTGATAAGCATATTGGTTTCAAAATAGTTCTAAAGCTTGGCAGTTTCAAAAATAATATCTTCTTAAAGGTATATCCACAGACTCAGTCACACAGACTAATTTTCCACATAGATCTTCACTAACAGAATAAACTCTAATTATCTCTCTCAGATATACACAGACTAACCCACGTGCCCACATAGTTTGGCTGATTTAGAGCCAAAACACACGTTAAGAAATACCTAGGTTCAGCACGTGTTCTCTTACCTCAAGGTTTGCCGGGATCTGTAGGCGTCCTGGAAGCTTAAAGTTTAGCATTTACAGAGCAGCAGGGAGGGAAATACAGGCACCTGTATTTCCCTTCCCCTTCCTGCTGCTCTGTAAATGCTAAACTTGTTCTCTTACCTCAAGGTTTGCCGGGATCTGTAGGCGTCCTGGAAGCTTAAAGTTTAGCATTTACAGAGCAGCAGGGAGGGAAATACAGGCGCCTGTATTTCCCTTCCCCTTCCTGCTGCTCTGTAAATGCTAAACTTGTTCTCTTACCTCAAGGTTTGCCAGGATCTGTAGGCGTCCTGGAAGCTTAAAGTTTAGCATTTACAGAGCAGCAGGGAGGGAAATACAGGTGCCTGTATTTCCCTTCCCCTTCCTGCTGCTCTGTAAATGCTAAACTTTAAGCTTCCAGGACGCCTACAGATCCCGGCAAACCTTGAGGTAAGAGAACACGTGCTGAATCTAGGTATTTCTTAACGTGTGTTTTGGCTCTGAGATAGAATCCTTTCTCTGAGACACCCAAAGATGGACTAAAAACCTCTCCCTCAGCTTTGATTAAAAAATGCAGTTCAATCTGCCCTGTAGGGTATAGCTATCATCCAGCCAGAGCAGATTCCATTCACCCCTCAAGCCTCCTTTCTTCTTTCCTCAGAGACCTGCATGTAAGCTCACAGTAACAATTATTTAAAACCTCACGAGTAAACAGAAATAATATCCAAATTAAACACATTACATGCTACATACTAAATGTCTGAATCTAAGATAATTCCCCTAAAAAAGATTATGCACAAACCTTTTTTATTACTTAATGTAACTGCAACTTGTATCTGAAGTGAAGACAGAACCCTCTTTTTCTTGATGGAACAAGGGGAAAAAACTAGTTTTTCTTTAAAGTAAATAGAGTAGTTTCAGGACAAGAACTGAAAGGGTTTTATTCAGGTTTCTGTGACAGCTTAAGTCACTGAGCTATTATTTCCACAACTATAGGAACACTACTTAAGAATTTTAATTGATTGCTACCTTATTTTTAACTCTTCTTAATTTGATTACTGCCATGATTGTATCAATTCAGGAAACTCTAACCAAATTTACCATACATCAGCAGTAACCAAAGATGATTTCTATGAAAGAAAAAATGCAACCATAAAGCAATCCGTTCTCAAAGAAAGTTTCTGAACTCATTTCCTCACCCCCCACCCTATAACTATCCCTTTTAGGTCAATTCTTTTCCAGAAACAAAACCTAGAAATCTTCAAATGCTTGACAATACTTTACAACCACCACACTGAAAGAAAACATGTAATTTGAACAACTTTAAGGGCATGACCAAATTTACAGAATCTTTCCCAAGAAAAAAGTTGTACCATCTCGCCAGAAACACCCCTACAATCAATAAGGAAAGCCGCTTTGAGCCTGCATTTGTCACACAATCATCTCCCTCATCAGCTGTAATCTAGCAGGACACCAGGGCAGCTAAACCACCTTACAGACACTGAATAGGCGAGCTTCCACATCATGGAGTTTTAATGTCCTCCATCATGTTGCCAGTGCAATATTTTTCTCAATTTGCAATTCCAACAGAGCTTCCACATGACACAGTGTAATCTAGCATTAACTGTGTTTTCCCTCTCATACCCAGCATGCATTGCCATTACCCTTCTCTTCGCTGCATCCTCTCCTCTGTCACGAATCCCTACCCGTCCTCTTTTCCTTTTTAAAAAAATGTTGGGACATGGATAGTGCCGAAATAAAATTGTACAACAACACAACCATTTTAAAAAACCTTCAGTGTATTTTGCTGCTTAGAAATAATGCGAAACTTGAAGCCTACTATCCCTTGTATTTGTCTGCTTATTACAGCATAAATCTACTCCCTTAATAAGTTACTGACTTGAGTTTCTACATTTCAGCACTGTGTAGGAGGCTGTGACTGATTTCTCCCCATTTCAGGGTTAAACAGTGGGAAACTCACAGGGTAACCCCCCCTACATTCTTAATGAATAAGTTTCCCTCTCTGTTCTTAATGTGTAAGTTCCCTCCCCCGAGTTCAGGGCTACATTTCAGTAGTGGGGAGAAGACTGCAATCCCCCCTGCCTTCTGTGTAAATTACTGCACTGGGAAACACATGCAAAACTGTGATTTTAAATTGCTGTCATTGAGTAACTGCACAATGACATTACAACATTAATAATAATTGTGTACCATCAACTCATGGCAACCTCAGGATCATGGAGTTTTCAAGGACAGTGGTGAGTATAAAGTGGTTTGCTGTTACCTTCCTCTGCACAGCAACCCCAGTCATCCTTGGTGGTCTCCCACCAGGTACTAACTGTGGCTGACCCTACTTAGTGTTCAAGCTCTGATGATATTGGGCTACTCTGGGCATTGCTAACTGGATTACTAAATAAACAACAGAACTAGATGTTGGAAAAGTACTTTCAAATGGCATAGATTACAGGCATAAATCTAATGATAAAAATTTTCTTTGTTTATTGTACTGTTTATTGTTTCAAGTTTTATTTTTTCTTCTGTTTTCCCATATGGCAGAAGCTAACATATGCTTAGGTATCACAGGGTGTAGCAGCTACAGTAATCCTCCAACACCACTTAGTTTTATTCAAAGAACAGTTGCTTGCAACCATACCAAGGCATTTATACTTTTAAGCTTTATAAGTATACTTAATAGTACAATTTTAAGCGCTGAGTTACATATGATACATTTTATCTTCTTAAAGGAGTTGTTTAGACTTCTTTAAAAAATTATTGCATATATTTCAGCTTTCCCCCACGCCAAGTTTCACTTTGTTCCAGAAAAAAAAAGTCGGTTCTTCATGGGTAGGATATTTTCAGAATGTTACATTTCTTTCTGCAAATGTGCTTCTTCCTCGTAGAACTGTTTTTTATTTATTAGAAGTCCTGAATATATGAAGTTCAACATGTTCAGTAAATGTGCACAGGTAAAGGGGAACTCTAGCATCTAGGTAAGGGATTGGGAATTACCTAGACTCTTAGCTTCTAATATTAAATAAAATTAGAATGGCACCTTAGAGAATGACACATTCATATGGAGACAGGGAGAAAAGGTCAGATAGCAAAAGGAGGGTACAAAAGTAGCCAGCAACAGGATTGCCACAAAACTTGTTAATGACAATTGTGTCAATCCTTTCAACTTTCTAAAGAGCCAGGAGGCTTTGCACTGGAAATCCAGGTAGAGGACCCTAAACACTAGCAGGATGCAGTGAAGGCTGTGCCCCTCCTTGTGCAAATGTCAGCATGGAAAAACTGCCAGTTTGGATGCACCCTGACATTCAATCTAAACATTGAGAGTCTTTGTATCTATATTCTATTCACAGATAAAGTATTTTAAATTTTAACATCAAGCACCATGCACATGTGAGGGAAGCTGAATGTCCACTTTGTGTTTTTATCTCCCAGTTTTATTCCCAGTTTTGCCCAATTCTGGCATCAGATCCAGGATATGGGAAAATGTTCAGACAATGGAAGAAAAAAGGTGGGGGAAATATTCAGCCCCCTTTATCTGTGCATCTCTTTCTCTTAGGCGGCATAGGGTGGAGGCTGGGGACAGGGGAACCCCTGGCGAGCCTACTTTCAATGCTAAAATTGCACACATCACTTCATATGTGAAGGAAACAGTCATATGAACAACAAAAATGGCTGCCATCATCATATCTAGTTCAGTCCCCAGTTCTTAAATAAAAGAATGATTCTACTAAAGAAGACAACACTGCAGGCAGGTAAATTGTTGAGTGGATGTCATATGTTGAAACAATACTTCAAATGCAGCAAAAGCAAAACATGATTAACAGGCTGTTTTGCAGCCAAAGACATTCTACAAGGGAGGGGGAGGGGCCGTTAGAAAAGTTGGCATGAAGAAACAAGGAACAACTGGGCCAAGGAACAACTGCAATTTTTTAAAGAAGCATTTTAACATGTAGCAAGCCACAGGGTCCAGCTACTGCCTGTGTAAACAATTATATTCCCGTTCACCTCAGTCTTTGTCACTTTTTTAGGAACTTTAAGGCTCTGGGTCCGCTTGGGAACTTTGTCTGCATCATCATCTGATGGGTCGGCTCTGGCATCAGACTGGATCCCATTATGTCTTTGAGATACAGACACCTCCTCTGCCGAAGAATAACAGGAAGCACCTAAGGAGAGAAGATTGCAAACTGAAACAGAAGACTACTATGGATGGAGAGAGGAGACATTCGGAATCCTTTCCCCTTTCCACTGAGATGCTTTCCACATCACTGGAAGAAAATATGGATGGGGAAATGCAATTTAAAATACAAAAGAGGTGGTCCAGGTGAGGAGATGTATAATCTGCCTCCACACCTCTCACTTGTAGGTCCCATCCCCCATAGGCCATCCTTCTAGGTTCTTTTCTCCTCTCTAAGTTCTCTTCTGGTACTGGAGCCAAAATAAAGAAAAGCATGAAGAAAAGCAAAATGAAGAAAGATGGGAAGCAAGATAAGGAAAGTATCCATTCCATGAATTGCCCTTTCTGCAACGGAACTCCAACCACTGCTGCTTTCACTCCTTTTCTGTGGACCCTCCACTGGTTACATATCAATTATTGGATTCAGTTCACAGTTCTAGCAGACACCTACAAAGCCCTGAGTTGCCTTGGACCCCCATCTCTGCAGGATCACCTCCCCTGCTATGTTCCACTGTGACAGCTCTGCTTATCTAAGCAAAGCCTTCTGAAAGTGCCACCCTGAAAACAGTAAAATTAGCAACTGCCTGTTCACACACATTCTCTTTGGTGGCCCCCACCATGTGGAGCAGTCTGTCTGAAGCTGTTAGGAAGGTCCCCATGCTTCTATTCTTTTTGCAATAGGTAGTAAAGCTGCATTGGTAATGGATCAGCTCTGGAAGTGACTTTTATTAGGGATAAATTTTTTCCTATGCTGATTATCTTGTTGCCTTAAACAGATATGCCTGCACGTGTTATTCTTGTTTGTTTTCCTCCTGTACTATAATCCCAGCCCAACTGCATTCTTTTATCTTAATGGGAACCTTTGCTAGATTCAAATGTTATCATATGTGGTAATGTATTACACTGTTAATAACAATGACCATTCCTCCCAGTCCCAACCCAACGTCATTTTAAAAAGCGGTTAGGTCACGTACTGTCTTAATGAACAAAGAGAGTGGAAATGCTCATTCTACCTTTCAAAACACAGTAGCATAACTACCTCCCACAGAAGCAAGACACTTAGGGTAAAACAGATGTACAGATTTTCAGTGGTGAGCCTCTTATAGGAGTACACTCGCCATTGAACAGACATCTGCAGCCTTTCTATGAAAACTGGACACAGAGAGGAGCCTGTTCTTCTGGATTTGGGCAGAAGCCAGATTTGCACACCACTGATTGGCTGGCCCTTCTGTTAATCACAGAGTCCCTTTCAGGTAAAAGGCTGTTCACAGTGCTGACTGGCTTGTATGTGCATCATTCAGGAGCCTACTTTCTCCACGCTCCAAATACATTTTAAAGGTTAAAAAGTGTTTATTAAAGCACCAAACAAATGTCTGATTGGTAAACATGCCTGGAATTTGAGAAAACAAATGCAGAGAAAAGAACAAACAAGAACAGTCAATCAGGAACTGATCCACAGGCTGCATGTGTAGCTGAAAGGGAGGGGGCATTGCTTACTCTACAGCCAAAAAGATCATCCATACTACTGTTCACAACTACTTTTGGCTCAATCTGTAGTTTCGTTTTAGGGTTTTTTTCTTTTCTCTTTTCAGTTGTTTATGTATTGTTAGTGTGTCTTCTTTTTAGAATGTTGTTTTATCTTCTATCTTTGTTGTCTATAGCTTTTATGTTATTGTTTATAGTCTAAATAAAGAAAAAAAACCAACTACCTTTGCCTTCAACCATGCTTTTAGGCTACATGTCTCTGTGACACCTGCCTTGTGGAACAACCAATGGGTTGCTTTGCTAGTACCTGAATCATCAACTGTTTCAAGAAGGCCAGTAGTAGAGGTACGCAAGCGTGGTTCAGGGCTCCGTAAATGCACAGTGTCATCATCTCGGATCAAGGTCAGGTCCTGCATGCTGAAACTCCGTAGCTTTTCAGATAAAACTCCTTGGCCCTTCAAGACACAACAACACATTTCAGCTACCCATATGCATTGTATCACTCAGAATGCTTCACAGGAAACTTACCAGAAGAGTACTATGCAACATAGGAGGTTCAAGGGCAAGATGATGGAACAAGAGGGACATAACTTGGCTACCAGATAAAAGAATGAGACTGTCTCATATTAAAAGCAGCTCTAACCAGAAGGAGCAGCCCAACCGATGTCAGGAAGTTACCCTCAGTGATAGGGGGTGCTGGTATTATACCAAACATTAGTCCAGCAGAAGGGAATAGAGCAGACATTGCACACAAGTATGAGGTTACCTTTGCAGCTGCAGTAACGGCTGCATTGGCTGCCAAATTTAATCCTCGCTTGCCAACTCTCATCATAGTTTCATAACTCTTGTCACGGGCCTGGCTGATGTACTCATCAATTTCCTAGGATTTAATTGGGGAAGACCATATTTAAAGATTAAAACTGTATAGCTGTAGCCCTCTATGAGAGATGTACACTCACACACAACAGATTTTAAGCTTTACGGAGTGCAATGAGTCCATATAGTTGGGATGATTATTTTTTTATAATAATAAAGAACAGAAATTCTCAAAGCCTTCTTAAGTCAAGAGTAAAGTCGTTCAGACCGTCTCAAATACCTAAGTAAATCCCTTCAGATCAGTGATTAACGCTTCCAGTACTAAACAGGAATGGTCCAAATGTATATAAAAACACATAAATGGGAATACCATATCCACATATACATAAACACACACCTATACTAATTAACATAAGCAATATTACATTCTGGCTCTGTCAACAAACAGTAAATTCAGAAGAAAGAGAATCATGAAGAAGCTCGTACTTCTCACTTCAAAAACAATGGATACAGAAGAGGTCATTCTATTTAACATAAGCAGTTCTCCTAACTGGGGATTAAAGATCTGGAGGGAAAAAGCATTTTAAAGCATGGATTCATCACATGGGTGTAACTTTAAGCAAGATTAGGGTCATTTCCACAGGTCGTTAATGTCACACAACATTGCACAACACTCACGGAATGCTAGTGTCTTTATGGCATGATTTCTGAGGTCATCACACCATAAAAACAGAATCATGACGGGGTGATGTCAGAAATTGCGCCATTGAGATGCCACCGTTCCATGAGTGTTGTGTGATGCTGTGTGATGTTAGCAACGTGTGGAAATGGCCTAGGACCAGACAGTTGAAGAACTTCACAGAACAATTCTAGCAGCAGTAAGTGTAATAATGCTAAAGGCCAGCTTCAAGGCAACATGGTGTAATGGAGCAGTTGTTTATGTTAAGAGAGCAGTTGAGAGACTGCTCTCAAATCATCTGAGCCTAGAACAAACTGCACCCCTGTTTTATTTCTTGTTTGGTTCATCTAACCTGGAGAGAATGAAATCCTGATAGACTCTGGCTGTTCAACGGCCATTTGGCTGTGTGGGTAAGCCTGGTCACTCAGAAGCTCTATTCATCAGTATAGTACCTCGAAATTTAGTATTACTCCTCAGTATTTAGGTTGGACAGTCTATAGATATCGATCTCTGATTTGAAGTTCATTATAGTATGCAAGTGGACTTACAGAAGAGCATCAAATTAATTCAAGCTGCTGATATTTAGCACACAATAGTGGCATGTTTATGGCTAAAATGTCTAATCATCAGCTCTTTGATGTATTGGGGGGTAGCGGTGAGGAACCTGGTTCATGTATCTGCCCTATTCATATACAAAGTCCATGTGGGATATGAGATCAGGGCAGTAGTTGTTTTTACACAAAAAAGGGTTGCATGAGTAACGAACCATGAACAATCTTCCACCTTACCAAACTATACTCCATTGACTCAGGCTCTTTTCATCTAGCCCAGCTCACTATTGATATCAGAAATGGAGGAAGAAAAGTACCTGAACCAAAGAAGTGCAAGGAAATAAGCTGGTGTTTTGAGACAATTTTTACTGAACTTGGCTTCAGTGTGACCTGCAGCTCCCCCATCATGCTGGAAAACAGAGAAGCCACAGGGCATACTGAAGCCTACCCTTTAGAGGTGATTTTTACTGCACTGGGTTTCGATTCATCCTGTGGCTCCTCCATCATGCTGAAAAATGACAATTTTCCAGCGTGATGGGGGAGTGTGGAAGCACACACATGCGCTTCTCCCCCCCGCCTCCCCCTCCCCATTGGCCAGGTTGAGACAGGGGTTTCCCTGCCTCAGGCAGGGGGATGGCAAGCCTACAAAGAACACAGATGTCATCCCATGGGAAGAGGGTCTTAGGTAGTGCAGGGAAGGACCCAGTGGTCATATTGCACATTAGAACTAACTCTGGGAAATATAAGTGGAACCTAAGATTACATTTCTAGGTAGGGTACTGAAGTCCAGGACCTGCAGGATAGCGTTCCCTGAAGTGCTATCAGTTCTACATATGGAGCTGAATAGACAGGCTGAGCTAAGGAGTCTCAATGCATGGATGAGAGGTTCCGTTTTGTTAGGAATAGAGATGGGCATGAACGAACCAAAATCCAGCATGAACCAGTGGTTTGTCAGAGCCCATTTCTGACAAACCACCATGAACTTTAGGCTGGTTCATTTTCTGGTTATTCACTGCAGACAGCTTGGAGCCAATCAATAAGTTTCCTAGGCAACAGGGGATGGACTTCCTGCAAACCTTCTGCTGACCTGGAAGTGGCCTTCTGCTGGCCCAGAAGTGGCCTTATGCTGACCCGGAAGTGGTGATTTGTTGGCCCGGAAGTGACATTTTCATGAACCAAAATGAACTGATTCATGAACCGGGGCAGTTTCGTGAAAGTTCGTGGTTTGTGAAATGTGACGAACCATGAACAGCATGGTTCATTTTTTCCCAGTTTGTGCCCATCTCTAGTTAGGAACTGGGCAGCAATTTTGGACAAGCTGAGCTTATACAGGAGCAGTCTTCACTTATACAAAAGTGAAACTAGATTTCTGGCACTTAATACTTGTAAGAGTTGCAGAGCAGCTTTTTAACAGACCCATGAGTGAAAGCCAACATGACTAGAGAAGCTTCTGGTTTGGGAGAATTTAGCTTCTAGGAATGACGGACATTGTTTCCGTCGCGTCTGCTCCAAGTGCATCCGATGAATAGGTGTCAAGTTGAAAATAAATATAGCCCCTGAGAAAGCTAAGACTGAGAAACAAAATTGGTTATTTTGTCGGGCTGACCGAGAGAGGTGACTTCCTTGTAATGATTGGGAGTGATTTCAGCAGTTTAACATTTGCTCCAGTACCACACCAATGAAAGTATCCCTATCAAGATAAGACACTTCTATTTGCATGAAATTGTTTTCAAGTGTTTATTGGACTATATAAATTTATGGACAGTACCTTGGAAGGACTTGGAAGGACTTGGATAATATGAAATCAACTACATAGGAACATTTATATTGATTGGAATGTGCTTAATATGTGGAAATTTGAATTACTATAATACTGTTGTTATTGTTATTGACTGTATATATATATACTTGCACATTGCACTTTTCTAGTGTATGAAATTAGAAGTTGGAAGACTATACATTCCCAGATATAGGCCATTTCCCCATGTCTTAAAAACAGCATCCCACTCACAGAATGCTGGCGGCTCCTTTGTGAGATTTCTGACATCACCTTTTCCAAAACGGAGGCAGGCAGTTATGATTTTGTTTTCTTGGCATTTGGAAACGGTGATGTCAGAAATCGTGCGAAAGGCGCCACCAGCGTTCTGTGAGTGGGGTGCAATTTTTAAGACTTGGGGAAATGGTCATAAACTCTACAGAAAGGATAAGGAGGGTGGGGCTGCTGCTTATATGAAAAAGGGGCTAGTCTAACAAATTAGAATGCATAGTTAATGGAGATGAAACCGAACCTCCACATTCAGAGGCAGTAAACCAGCAGGGCTCTTTCTTATGTTCATTTCCCCCCACAGAACTAATATGGTGGGCAAGACTAGGCCTCAAAAGTAATTTAGTGCTTTCAGCAGACAGATGTACCCCCTATAAACACACAAGGGCAGAAAAATAATTAGAGAAGATGCTAAAGAAAACAGTGCTTGCAAACAAAATCTGACACAGCCCATGCTTGGGTAAGCTTTCCAGGGCCGATTCCAGATGACTAACCTTAAGGCGTTTCATGCCGCCCTCTTCCGGATCGCGACGGGGAAAATGCGAAATATCGCGTTTCCTCGTGCGAGTTTTGCGCGTCGTCGCGCAAAACTCGCGCGAGGAAACGCGATATTTCGCATTTTCCCCGTCGCGATCCGGAAGAGGGCGGCATGAAACGCCTTAAGGTTAGTCATCTGGAATTGACCCAGGTGCTCACCAGTGGCAAGCAAACTCCCTGCAATTTCCATCTCTACCTGGTGATTGCTGGCAATCAATGGGAGGAGGCAGGTCCACCCAGAGATCATCTGTCATTGGCAAGGCAGTCCGGGCAATGGCTATGTGCATGCTCCTGCATCCCAAATAACGACCTTATTTCCAGTTACACTGGAAGCTATGGCACTGTACAAAGGCTGATTCTTTAAGAATTGGTCCAAAACATAGTGTTTTCATGATGCCATTTTGTCTAGTGTAACCAGAAGTGACATCATTACAATGAATGTAGGATCATCAGGGCACAGGCACACACACAAAAAGGGTAAGTACCCGCACACACCGCGTCCTCCCAAACTCCTGCTGGTTGCCAGGAGGAACCAGGTTAACCTATGCTTAGACCTTTTCAGTAGTGGTTCCTACCTGAAGGAAAAATTTACCAGAGGAAGTTAGGAAATCCCTCATGTTCCTGTCCTTCTGCAGACATCATAAAATGGAACTTTGTAAGAATGTCCTTTTGTAACAACCCCGAGTATTCCGCTTCTGTTAGAAAACATTTAACTTAAATGGAAGTTAGAACTATTCCCATCTAATATGTTGAAAAGTGGGAGCACGAACGATTCCATTTTATCATGTCCTTCCTCCAATCATGTGCAGCCTGCAAAGCTCATCTTTAACACACACTTGTATCCCCAGTAAAAACACTGTATAGCTTGTATGACCGAAAGCAGCCCACTGTCTTGTGTCGCAAATTCTTTGTTTGGTATTGTGCCAATATACTCAACATGTTTTTTTCCTGAATTTCTAGATGTTATCTGCATCAAATTCTGTGATAATATAACTTGCTTTCATACTAGCCATTTAAGTTTGGAATTACTACAACTCAATCACTCACAGGCTGCTTTCACACTTGCTCCATGATCTCCGCCAAACTTCAGTGTTTCCCCACCCCTCGGGCTTCCACACAACACTGTTGTGCAGTTATCCACCTTCCAGGTTTTCCTTGATTTCAATGCATTTTTTCCAAAACCTGCTTTTGTATTAACTTTCCAGGAAGATCATACTCAACACAAGTTTTGCATCTGTATGGAGAGGAAAGCGCTCCTGTCATTTCACTGCTCCTGCAGGTCATTTTTTAGATAGTCAACACTACAGTGATATACCTGATAACAACAGAAAAATAATTTAAAAGGCTTCTAGTGGAAGGAGTAAGGGGAAAAGATGCTCCTTGTCACAGTTAGTGTGAGAGCAAAACAGGGAATTGCCCATGTGTGATTGCAACCACAGTTAAATGGAGAATCCAAGTGATGCTACATTCCAGTCTTCTTCTCCCGTCTTTTTTCAGATCTTGTAGCATTTTTTTAAAAAGTAATTGCAGTTCCAGGTTATCTAGCATGGTCACTTCTGATCTCAGGGATTTCTTCTGTGTCCAACTTAAATTAACTCCTTTTTCCATGGCTGAACCCAGCATTCATGAATCCGTTGTTGATTATTGGTTCTTATTCAGGGTAGAGTTGGGGAATTGAGTATTGCATTTCCTTCTGCAAACAAGCAACTATATTTTTTTCCAGTTTTTAATTGTAACTTTGTAATAGTGGTAGAATATTCACTCTTTTTTAAAAAAAAATAGAGTGGCTGTGTTTACAAATTTTTGCAGACGATCACAGGAGTGCCAAACTGTGTAGCTAATGTCTCTCTAAGGGCGGAACTGGGCTTGTGATCTCTGGAAGCATGAGCTTGGGCTCATGCTTGGCCTTTAGGTTCTGGCTGAAAATTTTATTTGCCTTAGAAGCTAACAGGTGTCTCTGTTTATTAAAGTCCGATTTATATATCACTCCACAGAGGAAATTAATGAAGATTAGACTTCTGTTGTTGGGACTCAACAGTAGTGAGTTAGTGAGCATGGGAAGGTTAGCAGCAAGCTCTTTGATAAATGAACACTTGTATACTTTTGAATCTTTTGAGTACAGTGCAAAGAGCCCATAGAGCAGAGAGCAGAGAGTTCTCCTTTCTATCTTGGATTACCCTATCCAAAGGCACCTTTACCATACTTAAGATTTTTTAACTGTTCCATGCTACAGGAGAGCATTTATGCTTGCAAGACTAAATTCTATTCCTTCTTAAGTTATGCAAGGGGAAATACAAAGGATTCCATATTCTAATAGATTTTGTGATTGTGCCACTGGATAGATAGAAACTTTGGGACATTGATTACTGGAATGTAATATTTTTCATAGTATAAAGGATGTGTGGATTACTCCTATTTTCTGTGACAATGAAGGGCTGGCCATACCAGACAAGGTAAAAATATTTCTGGAAGATGTGGACTTAGGAGTAACACTGGCTGTAGTAAAAAATTTTGCTTAAGTTTTTAAATTCAAAGAATTTTATGTGTGGCAATGTCAAGACATTTTAAAATAGTTTTAAAAATATTTTTTATTTTTGTAGTATTTAGTGTGACATTGCTCAAGGCCTGTTGGCCAAATGAGCAGTATCATTAAAGTAAAGCAAACTGAGAGCCAAGCTACAAGAGACAAATTACATAAGGACATGCACGTGAAGGGAATCACAATGTTAGCCTGGAAGCTGAGTTTTAAAAGAGATCAGAAGGCTTTGTCAATTTCCCCCTCTCTACAGAGCCAGGGAAGATCCCTCCTGAGAGAGTTTGTTAATTTCTTCTTTGCCTCCCAAAGGCTCTGTCAGTTTCACCTCCCCTTCTAGGAGACAAAGAGGAAATTGACAAACTCTCTGAGGAGCCATCTTCCCTGGCTCTGAAGAGAGGGGAAATTGACAAAGTCTTCTGATCTCTTTTAAAACTCAACTGCCCGGTTAACACTGCAACTCCCTTCACGTGCATGCCCTCGTGTAATTAGTCTCTTGTAGCTTGGCTCTGAAATGCAGCACTTTACTTTTCCATCCTTGAAAGAGAACTGATAAATAATTGATTTGCAACACCATCAAGGCTGGTCACAGAGATAACAGGAAGTAAAAAAATGGGCAGTAAAGCAAAGGAAATAAAAGGAAAACTGCAGGAAGAAGCCCAGCCTTTGAAGAATGAGACTTACTACAGAATAAACATATAGTAGGATTTTGCTCCTCCTTATTGCATGATTTTGATGATTATACATTAAATGCCACATGGAACTTCACAAATAGATATTTAGAAACTAGTTGGAATATGTGGAGTCCAAATCAATGTAATTAAGTTTAAAGTTAACAAAGAACCACCAGGCTGCAAATCTGAGGTTCTTTTGTAGAAGCAGTAGCCACCATGAAATCATTATGAGCAGTCATAGTAATAATAATATTAAGATCTTTACTGTAAAAGAATTGAATGTCACCCAACTTCCAGGACTAGTGAATAGGGCAAACTGAAGGAAGTACCTTCTCCTTATTGGAGAGCGTTGGGTGAACAAACTTCCTGTAGAGAACGCTGGAGCCCTTGGTGTAAGGAGAAAGCAGCCAGATCACAAAGGCGATTTTCAACTCGAAATAAAAAGGAAACCTGAGAGAGATGGAAAAGGTGGAATCAAGCTGAGGTCAGAGACAAAGACTGACAGTACAAAGAACAGTACAGATGGGATAAGCAAAAGGAAGAAGAAAGCACTATAGATGGAACAGAATCAACATAAGAAGTCACAGATGCTCTTACTGAGTCAATCCTTCCAAAAATTTCATTTTAATTACCTCCATAGACTTGCTAAACCCAATCATAGGATTATCTTTCACTTTTACAAGTTCTGGCAGCAGCACCATTTGCAGTTTGGTGTAGTGGTTAAGAGCGCAGGACTTTAATCTGGAGAAACAGGTTTGATTCCCCACTCCTCCACTTGAAGCCACCTGGGTGACCTTGGGCTAGTCACGGTTCTCTGGAGCTCTCTCAGCCCCACCCACCTCACAGGGTGTTTGTTTGTTGTGGGGATAATAACATACTTTGTAAACCGCTCTGAGTGGGCATTAAGTTGTCCTGAAGGGTGGTATATAAATTGAATTTTATTATTATTATGGGAGCGAGGGCTTTTTTTCAGTGGGAACGCAGTGGAACAGAGTTCTGGAACCTCTTGAAAATGGTCACATGGCTGGTGGCCCTGCCCCCTGATCTCCAGACAGAGGGGAGTTGAGATTGCCTTCCGTGCCGCTCAGCGGTGCGAAGGGCAATCTAAACTCCCCTCTGTCTGGAGATCAGGGGGCAGGGCCACCGGCCATGTGACCATTTTCGCCAAGGGCAATTTAAACTTTTAAAAACTCCCCCCTTGTTCCAGCTGATCTAAAGTGATGTCATTGTGCGGTCCTGAGTTCCACCACTGAGTTCCACCTCCTCTTTTCCCAGAAAAAAAGCCCTGATGGGAGCCATAAACTGCTGTAACTTTCAGGAACTATATATAGAGTTTGACCTGTGCCTGTGAATGTTTGAGCTCTTCAACCTGCTTATATTGTTCAATTAAGCCTTCTAGACAAGTTAAATCTCATTACTGATAAGTAGGTGTTTTAAACAGAGTTACTGATCATTTACTGCACCTATCATGGCAGAGTTACAGCATCATTTCTACTTTTACCACCTAGCCAGGACAAGTAAATCTGCGTAATACAGCTTAATATCTTCGAAGAACATACTGTTGAGCACAAACCTAGAAATATTCTTTTGAAAAGTACAAGACATACATATGGCATGCAACAGTGAAAGAAGCTATGATTTTATTCAGAGTTAGAATTGCAGTGCTTAAAAATCATTCTTGGAAAAAAGTCTTCTATTAATGTATTACTTTTCTACTAGGTTTCAGGGTTTGTTTTGGTTTTTAATTATCTACCCGTATTGTTTTCCCAATCATTCTTGAAACTAGAATTCCCACACCCAATTATATACTCTGTGTGTGTTCCCCAGAAGACCTTGGGTTTTTTTCTTGGTGGGGAGGACAAAGAGTAACTACACTTTTTTGTCAAATTCACACATTCAATATCCAAAATATAATATGTAAAATAATATGACAGACACAATAGTTTATAACAGGGTGCCCATAAAACTGAAATCCTTATTCTCTCTTAAGCACAGCAGCCAGTTTTAGAAGAATGTATTGAAAAGGAAGCTATGTAATAGTTCTCTGACTCCTCTTCTGAGAACTTACCAGGAGAGAATAATGTCTGTGAGCGTCTCTGCTGTAGTAAAGAAAGCAAACACAATCCAATACATCATCCACTTGACCTGCAAGACAGGCAACCCCATTAGAAATCAGTCAAGCATCAGGACCCACCTTACAATAAAAACCTGAATGATAACAAATCCATTAAGCCAGTTCTGTACACTTATACTTATGTTCATGGGTCAGCAGTTCAAAGTTTCAAACCAACAGTCGGTCTAGCTCAGAATTCCTTCCTCAATGTCTGGTTGCAAAGACTTCAGAGGAAAATTAAATTCTCCAGAATAAGCCAACAACTACTTTATGGACAACTACTGATTGTCCATGTGTGAGGTGGCACCTCAGATGAGTGAAGTTGCCATGGTAGAACATAGGGAGCAGTGCCATAGATATGCTGGACAAAGACCATGAAGACAGCCCATACTTTGAATTGGGCTTAGTAACTGATAGGTAGCCAATGGATTTATGTTGGTCATTAAAAAAAGGTATTTTTTTCCTGAATAGACAGTTCAGAATTGCAATTCTTTCAAAACTAGAGTCTTATATGACAGAATCTAAAATTCTCTGTAGCAATTTCATTCAGGGATTCACATGGTTAAAAACAACTTTCTACATTTCACACTGCAGTGTCTACTCTATCCAATTTTTGAAAGATAGTAACAAGGAATATAATTTCAAGCTTTTATTTTATTCTTGCCATATTTCAGGATAATAAAACAGGTTTCTTTTTTCCATGCTGTCATAATTTCAGTCCCATATCTATAAGGATACTTTCAATTCCACAGAGTATACAGCATCAATATAGCTAATGCCAGGGATACCATAGGCAAGCATATATTTTATCATATTTTAAAAAAATGTATACTTCATTCATATTAAAGCATTGGTTTCCAAACTGTGTCCTGAAGAACTTTAAGTTTCCTCAGAAGAATATGCAGGGCTCTTTAACAAGAGCTGCAATGTCTGACAAGCACCTGAAAGACAGCTTTCTCACAACAACCAAGCTTTGCTACGATGTGCAGCCCACAAGGAAGTCTTAAATATACCTAAGGGTGCATATTCTGTTCATGTAGGGTTGAAGCCAAGCTTCTGGGTTTCAGTGTTGCCCTGGCCACAGAGTATGCCCCAGAATCTTCTGCAAAGGCTAAGGTTTGATACCAAATGGACAGAAGCTGCTCAGACCATGAGTTCATGTGGAAAAGGTAGGTAAAAAGCACTCTTATTAAACATAGCATTACAAGCAAGGAGGACCCAGTTCTACCAACCAATTAGACAGCAAGAATGTCCAATAAAGAATGCAGTAGGACCAGGATTACAGGACTGGGAAACAGCACAAATAGCAACAACAACAAAAAAAACAACTTGTCTACACATGACGTGCTATAAAGCAGAAACTGTGGTATAAAGGGGGAATATACAATGCAGTAAAAGGAAGGTGAAACAACATTGCAATATACTATGATCTTGTCCCTTATAAAGCAACCTCATCAGTTGTTCCATTATACTACAGTTCCAATCCCTTGATAAAATATCTTTCTGAACATTTTTGTTTTATATTTCACAAAATGATAGTAGGATGGAGGCCTTACAAGGTGGCAGTTTCAGAAGGCTGTGATCAGACGATCTAAACTGTCATGGGGGGAGCACAGAAGAGATCTTGTAATTGTGTGGGTCCAGTGCCATTAAGAACCTTGTAAGTGATAACCAGGACCTTGACCTGAACCCAGTAACTGATCGGTAACCAACTGAGTATCTGCAGAATGGGTATGGTATGCATGTTCGGCCTAGCGCCTGATAGTATCTAAGATGTGACACTCTGTACCAGCTGGAGTCTGAGTTGTCTTTAGTGGCAGGTCTATGTAAAATGCATTTCAATAGTTTAGTGCAATCTTACACAGTGTAACTAAAGTATAAATCAATTAACTTCAACAGGTTTAGACTGGAGTGACTGCATAGGATAGAACTGTCAGACTCCAAGTTTAGAATATATAAATAAATTTCCGTAATTTTTCTCATCAAATATTTGTTCTTTTGCATGGATTATATGGGAATTTACTTATTTTCATTCCGCCCTCCCTGCATTTCCAGCAGGCTCAGGGTGGATTATGGAATGAGCTAAGGGGAATAAAAGAACTGGCCTAGCCTTTGATTTCTAACTCTTACAAATGGTTTTACCAGATGGGGGGGAAAATTTCTAAGCATAACATGGCAGAAAGGTAGTTTTATTTTAGCAACAGATCCAAACCAGCCACAGGCTATGAAGAGAGAGTCCTTTTGGCTTGTGACAATTTGAACTGTTGATTCACCTACTTGAATAAATGCAATAAAATCAAACAGAACATCCTTTATTTCCTTTACTTTAGTTACACACAAAAACTATTTATATCAAGTGAAGGTCAGAGAGAGATGAGAAAAAGATACTTAGAGAACAGTAAAAATCTGTTGTTTTCCAAACCTGCCCTTGGCCTTTTGATTACCCCCCTCTTAAAATCTTTCAAGATCATTAACAGCTAGAGACACCGTTTAGAAAAATATATTCCTTCTCTGTAGAGGAAAGAAAGTGGGGGGGGGGGGTAAAAACCGGGGGGGGGAATCAACTGGTACAGGAATGCTGCAAAAAATACATGTTTAGAACTTCACACGTTATTACACTGGCACACCCTATAAGCATATATAGCAGTCTTGTGTGACTTACATGGGTAGCGTAAGATTTGATGGGCTCTGTGACAACTTTGGATCTATTCTAACATGTTGCTGGTAAATACTATGCCACGGAACTGGCAAAAACTAGGCCATGAATGGATAAGCTTATGATTGGGCTTTCAGAGTCTCTGTGGGATGGTGGTGAACTAGTTAGAATGACTGGCCTTTGAAGTCAGATGCATCCAGATGCTTTCCAAACTACCTTGGGCAATTCATTTAACTGATCAGGTCAACTGTCCTAATAACCCCCTAGCAAGTTCCTGGAATATAGAGCTTACTCAAATGATTGACATGATAGTTCTTGGGTACAGTCCCTCTTCCTAGAGCACACACTTCCTTGTGGTTTCTGGGGGAGCTGCAAGCAATGAAGCTGCTGAGATGACAGCTGAAGCACAAACAGAAGAATATTTTCAATAACCACTATGAAATACAACTTAAGTTCTTCAATATCCATTTGCATCCATTCTGAGTTAACAATCATGGGTTAAATCCTATAAAACATGAACAGAAGGTGCTCACAAAAGTACATTTGCCCACAATTCCAATCCCCACAGGAGCCTCTTTTGACCCATAAGAAGCAGATATTGGCATTGGGGGAAACAGGGTGAACAAAAAGGCACACTGGACTGAGCTCTGCAGTGAGAAAGAAGCAAGAGAAGTTGCCTCTCCTGCCTATTCTGCCAGCAGTACTTCTCTTGGCATAAGAGGCTCCACTGGTATAAGAGGCAGAAAAAGGCAATTTCTGCTAATTCCCTCTCCTCACTCTAGCTACCTGCAATGCATGGGTTTTTGTCCATGTGCCCCCTCCTAAACACAAGCATAGCTTCTCATGGGTCAAGAGAGGTTGCTGGAGGAAGGGCAACACACCAAGTGAATTCTGCTTGTGTAAAAGGGTCTTGTGTCAGATTTTAATTGCTGCTACTGACACTCAAAGAGGTGGACAGAAAGCTTGGTCCTACCTGTATTATCTGTTGAACAGTTAAAGGTATGTACCCAATCAGCACCCCACAAACCTAGTGTATGGTTCCGGTTTGTGGATGATACATTTATCATTTGGAGCCATGGGGAGGAAGAATTGATGGGGTTTTTGAATCATCTCAACAACATCCACCTGAACATACAATTCACAATGGAGAAAGAAATCGAGGGAAAACTCCCATTCCTGGATACCCTGGTCATCCGCAAAGCAAACTTTCAGTTAGGTCACAAGGTCTACAGGAAACCAACTCACACTGATCGGTACTTACACAAAAACTCCAATCACCACCCCTGACAGAAAAGAGGCATAATGAAAACATTAGTGGATCGTGCAAGACGGATATGTGAGCCACACTTTCTCAATGAGGAAATTAATCATCTAAACCACGCACTTCAGGCAAATGGCTACTCTAGAAATGAAATCCGAAGAGCAATCAAACCCAGGATGAATCAAACAACCAAGGAAAAACAGTCTCCTACAGGAAAAGTGTTTTTGCCATATATCAAAGGAATTACCGATCAGATGGGAAAGCTTATGAAAAAGCATAACCTTCAAGCAGTATTCAGACCCACCCGAAAAATACAACAGATGCTACGATCAGCAAAAGACAGTAGAGACCCCCTCACCTCTGCAGGAGTATACCGTATACCCTGCAGCTGTGGACAAGTTTACATCGGGACCACAAAGCGTAGCATCCAGACAAGAATAAAAGAACATGAAAGACACTGCAGACTTGGACAACCTGAAAAATCAGCAGTGGCTGAACATAGCCTAACTCAAACAGGGCACAGTATCTTATTCCAGGACACCAAAATACTGGACAACACTTCCAACTACTTTGTCAGACTGCACAGGGAAGCCATTGAAATTCACAAGCATAAGCAAAACTTCAACAGGAAAGAAGAAACCTTAAGAATGAACAGAGCATGGTTTCCAGTTCTGAAAAACACCAGGCTAACAAAACATTCTATCCCCGACAATAGCCCTGCAGAGAAGATTAGCACATCAAGTACCAATCCGTATGCAAAAGAACCTCCTCAGGATACAGTGAAGCCTCCCGCCATTAGCATTCCACACCCTGTAAAACTCTTACAGGATGACTCAGCTCAACCCCACCCCTCCTGAGTAGATACAAATGACCTACATCTTTTCCACACTGTGACACTGAGAGATCTCTGTCTTTTGGTGCTACACCTCTGAAGATGCCAGCCACAGCTGCTGGCGAAACGTCAGGAACTACAATGCCAAGACCACGGCAATACAGCCCGGAAAACCCACAACAACCATCGTTCTCCGGCCGTGAAAGCCTTCGACAATACATCGTATGTACCCAAACTCCATTTTTTTGGCCAAAGCTGAGATAATAAAAATGTTGGATCCTCTGCTGGATAAGAGCATACTGCCGCTGTATAGTTTTAGATAGACCTATCTCCCATGAATATTTCTAATCCTCTTTCAAATCATTTAAACCAGCAATGACTGCCACATCTTGCAACAGAAAATTAGCCAATTATATAAATGTATGATACTGGTTATTGTATTTTCAACCTTTTTCCTAATAGCTTCCAGCATTGGATTTTTCTTTTTCACTGTTAATGAGGTGAAGTTTTCAATCACAAAGTACGATTCCTAGTCACAGCCACTCATATACAATAATAACTGTACTTGTATACCGCTTGTCTAGACAGATTAGTACCCCATTCAGAGTGGGGAACAAAATTAGTGTATTATCATTCCCACAGCTGGGGAGCTGGGGCTGAGAGAAGTAGCTTAGGCAAGGCCACCTACTGAATTCATGGCAGTAGTGGGATTCAAACCAGCAGAATGCCAATTTGCATCCCAACCACGTAACCACAACTGAACAACATATACCAGTTTTCATGTGTATTATCTGGATCAATTTCACTCTGGCTGCTGCTTAGAATTCAGGACTGAAACAGCTTTAGTTTTTCTAGTGGGCAGTCAGCTGTAGTATTCTTCTGGACTAAATGCTTTGCCGTGGTTCCATTACTACCTTGACAGGTTTCAGAAGATAGTCTATTACTACTCTTTCCTGTGGAACATACCCTTCAGGGCTTCATAGGGATCTATTCCATATCTCATAGCTACATAAAGCCATTGGAGAGGTTCATCTGAGTATTTGGAGCAAAGTATCATATGCTGATGAACATCCTGCTCTATTTCTCCTTTTTACTGAACCACTAATTTTTTATTATTTATTTATATCATCTATAGCCCATTTTTCTCAAGGCATATTACACAGCACAAGACAGTTTAAATCAACAGGAATGGGACTCTCAACAAACAATTCAATAGGATTTTATACTGTAGAAGTCTGAGAATGAGCAGCCATCTGAAAAGAGAGCTGAAACAAATTGTACGCATGAATATGAAACAAATGATGCTGAAATTACGTAGTAGGATCATATTTATAGCAACAGATGGTACCTACTTTATACAGTAGTATAGTCCACAGTCTCTATCCCTTTACCAATGATGGTTGCAGAAATAATGCAGATGCAGAGGATTCCCAAAGGATCACTCCCAGGTGTGAACAAGTCCAGAGCCTGGTAGACTCTTAGGCCATCAAGTTTTTTATAACCTAGAGACTTGTGAGTCTGTGGACACTTTTGTAGCTCTGAGAAAAGATAGTGGGGCACCACCATAAAATGGCTGCTATGAGAGGCAGTTGAAAATATCAGGGAGAAGCAAGTGGGCATCAGGAAACACACTGATGGTCACCATGGTTTCAATAAGCACCATGCTGTAGATCACTGACCTAGATCTTGCAGAATACTGACAGTCTAGTGGGTCATGGTAGGTACCAAATAGTGGGTTCTCAAAAACATAGTTTTATGTGTATCCCAATATGCATTATTGGCTGGAAGGTCTTTTTATGGCTGCTTGAAATCAGTGATGGAGAAGATAAAGGTGAATAAACTGACGGTGTAGATGGACCTGCTTAGGGTGAGTAGTTCACTGATAGAAGGGGAGATGGATATGCTAATTCTGGATGGGGAGTCACACTTCTTCCAAAGGAATAGGTTTGTATTTTAGGAGTGCTCCAGATAAAGGCCTGTTTCTGGAGTCTCTGGTGGCAGGTGTGACCTGGTATGTAATAGCCTCACCTATGCAGAACCGCATCTGTACGCTTTTACGGGTAGTAAGTTTTTTGAGTTGTTGAACACCCATTCTAATGTTTTCTATGCTCTTGCTGCATCTCATTTTTTCTAAAATATATGCTGTTCATTAGACATGGGCACGAACCAAAAAAATTTAATGAACCAGTGGTTCGTGGTTCGGTGCCAACAACGATCCCAAGAACCGCAACAAACATTTTCTGTTGCCAAACCGGTTTGCAGTTTGTGGGGGAAAGAACGGCCCCCGTGGCACTTACACAGCCCATATTCCCGGGGAGTCTTTTGCAGGCTCTCCTACAGCCATCACCCAAATTTGGACAAGATTGTAAAAGGGATCTTGGAGTTACACCCTCTCCAATCCAAGCCCCCAGGAAACTCCCACTTGATACAATTAGAGCCACCGGTTGACGTTGGCCCAGTGTACAAAAGGTGGGTGTTGACGGTGGCCGCTGAGCCTGGCAGGCACGGGGAGGCAGTGTTGAGCCGCCTCCCCTCAGGGGGCGGGGGGTCTGGCCGCTCGCTGGCGGCACCCCCCATGTGCCCGCCCACCAGGCCAAAAAGGAGCGTGCTGGTATTCCCAGCATGGGTGGGAATGGACATGACATTCAGACGGGGGCCTGATCCCCCAGCAACTGTGGGTCCTCACCTCGGGGTCCCACTAAGGAAAATTTCGACAGCAGCCGACAGTACCCACCTTCCTGCCTTGCCGGAAAGTATGGGAGGGAGAGGACCTGTCATGCGAGGGGTAAGTGGGAAGATCCCCCCAACCTCCAGGGCAAAGAGGAGCACGCAGGTATTCCCGGAGTGGGTGGGAGAGGACCTGTCATCATGAGGAGGGGGAGAGGGAATATCCCCCAGCATCCGTGGGTCCTCACCCGAGGGTCCCACTGAGGAACAGTGCGGTGGCGGCAGCCAACAGTACACACCTTCCTGCCTTGCCAGAAAAGATGGGAGGGAGAGGACCTGTCATCATGAGGAGGGGGAGGGGGAATATCCCCAGCATCTGTGGGTCCTCACCTGAGGGTCCCACATCTATCTGTCTCTCTGTCTTGTTCTGTCTGGCATGAGGAGGGGGAGGGGGAAGATCCCCCAGCAACTACGGGTCCTCAACTGAGGGTCCCACTGAGGAGTAATACGGTGGCAGCCGACAGTACCCACCTTCCTGCCTTGAGGGAAAGGACGGGAGTTGCAGGACACATTCCCACCCAGCTGAAAGAGGTCCCATCAGTCCCATTGACAGGGGGGCCGCCACATTGTCAACCGACTGTATCCGTACACAATACAATTGGCTGCGCGAGCGCAACTGCGCTGTGTAACCAAGGAGGGAGCAGTAACAGGATAGTCCCTTGTGAAGCAGGGGCTGACCTGATCCGCCGTCCTGCCTTTGCGGAAAGTAGGGGATGGGCAGGACAGGAGGCATTGTTTGGACGGGTCAGAGTGTTTCCTGAGAGGGGGAGATGGAAACGTGACAGCAGCAGCAGCAGCTGACATCGGCCACCTTCCTGCCTTTGCGGGAAGGACATCAGTCAAGCGACCCATTCCCCCCTGCTCAGAGGGCTCTGTGTTTGCGATGGATGGGGGCACTGTGCGGCTGAACTATATGTGAAACAGTTCCTGAGCTGCTGTGCAAGTGCCCAAAGGAGGCTGCCATCAGCAGCATCACCCACCTTCCTGCCTTGCCGGAAAGGATGGGAGAGGACTTGTCATGTGGGGGGTAAGTGGGAAGATCCCCCCGCAACTGCCAGGCCAAAGAGGAGCGCACTGGTATTCCCGGGGTGGGTGGGAGAGGACGTGCCATTCGTACCGGGGGCCTGATCCCCCAGCCACCACGGGTCCTCACCCGAGGGTCCCACTGAGGAACAGTGCGGCGGCAGCCACCTCCTGAGCCATCAGCCTCGAGACTGTAAGCGGCGCTGTCCCAGACTCCGAGGGGACAACCTCCGCCAGCGCAGCCTGCCAGAGCGCTCTGCTCTCACCTGCATCACCCTCAGGGCAAAGTGATCCTCCCACTGACCCCTGCTCAGAAGAGCTGGTGGCCCCCTTTCTCCCCCCAATGGATGTTTCACTGGGTGAGGAGGGAGACAGGCTCGGGTGGTGCCTCTTCAGGTGCCGAGTCAGGGCCGTCGAAGACAGATGCTTTGGGTTTTTGCCCCTGCGCACCAGGACTTTACAGGCACGGCACCGCACCACACGGGGGTCATTAGGAAGGACCCGAAAGTGCCTCCATACAGAGGCATTGTAACGTCGACCGCTAACTGTCCCAGGGGAAGGAGGATGAACGGTTACAGGCTGCGCTGCGGGGCTGGACACAGATGACGGGGTGAGGGGTGGACTGCGGGAGGGGACACCACCGAGAGTTTGGGATGGGGACGGGAGGGATCTTTCATAACACACATACCATTCCTCCAGGGATCCATCGCCCACCCATCCCTCCTCAAAATTTTGAGAGAGCCCAGCACACCAAAATGCCTGGGCAGAACAGGCACAGTGACTAAGAATAATAATAGTAATAATAAGAATCATAATTAAAATGATTAGGATTGTGATAATAATACAAATCATTTGGTGGGCCCTCAGCCCAGGTGCCCACCTAGCTTGGCCCCAGGGCCTGGCAGCAGCCCTGGAACCAGAGGGAGGGAGGGACTAGAGCCCTAGCCCACCACTCCCAAAGACCTGACCTGATCAGGCACAGATTAATAATAATCACTGTGAGCCCTCAGCTGAGGTGCCCACTGAGTTTGGCCCCAGGACCTGGCAGCAGCCCTGGCACAAGAGGGAGGAAGGGAGGGACTAGAGCCCTAGCCCACCACTCCCACAGACCTGACCCGATCAGGTACTGATCAATAATCAATGTGACTGTGAGCCCTCAGCCAAGGTGCCCACTGAGCTTGGCCCCAGAGCCAGGCAGCAGCCCTGGAACCAGAGGAGATAGATCCCTATCCCCCAAATCCAAGCTGAATTATACTCTGTCTCTCTCCCCAAAAGCTAGCAAGTGGCAAGCAAGAGCTCTGTCCCACTCCACTGCTCGCTGAAAGTGAAACCTAGCCTGGGAGCCCACAGCTATTTATAAGCACAGGTCCCATTGAGCAACACAGGAGGTCTGTGTTTGGCCATCAGAGCTGCCTATCAGGGTTTGCAGGGATGAGATTGGAGTGCCCGTGGCTACAGAACACTCCCTTCTCCCTCCCTCCCCTGGGTGGCTTCTCCCAACTTGTAACCGCTTTGCAGCTCCATGGTTGAAAGGAAGACCTGTCGATCAAGGTAAGCTGGGCTTCCATTTGGGTTTCCAGGGCGACAGAAGGAGCGCAGACAGAGCTCAGGCATTCCCCCAGCTCCGTTGCCAGGGGAATTGATTGCTGGCACCTGAGTGTCTGGCTTCCCAAACCGCGTCTGAACGCAATGAACCAGGCCTCTACCGAACGCTGGTTCGTTTGCCGTGGCCGATAACGAACCACTGGATCGCAATCGCGCAATCACCAATTTTGTGGGTTTTTTAGGTTCGTAATGCGGTTCGTGCCCATCTCTACTGTTCATGGACTACCCCTGAAGATAGTTCTGAAGCTGTAGTTGGCCCAAAACATAGCAGCTTGCCTGAATCTAACTGCACAGAAGCTATAATACTAATTCTAATAGACTCTCTCTGGTTACTAGTTAATTTCTGAGCGATATTCAAGGCCTTTTACAGCCCAAGTCTGACATAGCTGAGTGTTTTCCCATATATATTCCCTCTCTATCATTTTTAGATTGGGAAAGAATGACTTCATTTATTCTTTCCTTCTGAGGGAAGCATGGTCTTAATAGATCTTTTAGTGCTGACATTTTATTTAATGAAGAATATTTTAATGTTGACATTATATTTAAAAATTGAAGTTTATTACATTGTGAGTGAGACGTTTTTGACGAAAAACTGGAATTTAAGAAATAGTCTTAATACAAAATACTACACATATAAAAATGGGAATACATCTCCTCTTGCTACCTCTGATCTCGGAGCATAGTACAGGCACATTAAGGTCTTGAAATGCATAGAATACACTAACTGCATGAGACCTCAATACCACTATAACTGAGATTGTTTTTGTGACTGTACACATGGGTACTGAATACTGACATCTTTTTCAGGGACCTTGCAAATCCTGATCCTTCTGCACTGGCCGTCCTCACTCAGCCAGAAAAAGAGAGGAGGTGGTAGGTTGGAGCAAGCATGCACAGAGCTGTCAGAGTGAGCACACAGAGGCCCGAGTTGCCATGGCCAGGATTGGCACGCAGACCTATGGCACCATGAGTTGAGCTGCTGTGGGTGGTAGACTCAAGTGTAAATGAACCTGGGCACAGCCCGAACCACCACACCTGAACTGGATGAGGAGCCCAGCCACTGCCACCTTGTGAGCTCAGTGAGAGGGGACCTGCCTGCTCTCTTCTTTCCTCCTTTATGAGGTGGGGCCAGGCAGGAGATAGGGTGAGTTGCTGCAGCTCCAGACAAGCAACGTGCTGCAACTTCCCCACGAACAAACTGCTGTGACCCTAGGCAAGCAAGGAGCTACTGCTGCCTTGCAAACTGGATGGGCACAGAGCCCAGAAGAATAGCTTGTGGGGGAAGGGGCTGGGCAGGGAAAGGCGGTAGGGTGAGAAGGATGAAGTGGCTAATAATTGCATTTTCTGTTCTCTCTTCCTCATGAGGTAGGAGAAAGGAGGTTTCTTCCTCCTAAAGCATAAGGTTCAAGTTAAACTTCTCAAGGTTCCTTTCACAAATAGGGTTGCTAACTTTTCAACAAGTCCCTGCTGATGTATCTTTAAGATCAGCTTGATCTGCATACATTGTTGATTTCCATATTGCAGATCAGCCTCATTATTAAGTCCATTTTTTTTATTTGTTAATTGGTAACTGCTAGCAGATCAGCAATAGAAAAGTTTAGTGCACATTTGGAAAGGTGAGTAGTAATAAAATCAGAATGTCCCCAGATCCACTCTCATGACTGCTTTGAAAGCCTAATTAGCTTAATGATCTATCGTTGGTACCTGACACCAAAGAAAATTGCGCTAGGGAATGTGAACACGTCTAATAAATGCTGGAAATGTAAAAAGCATGAAGGCAGTACTGGGGGGAAATAATAAGAGTAATAAGTGAGATTTTACAGTTTCAAGTCAATAAGAACCCAGAACTCCTGCTACTGAATTTGGGAATGGAAGATATTCCAGCACAACATAGGACATTGCTTTTTTACATGACAGCAGCGGCTAGACTTTTGTATGCACAAAAGTGGAAAGTACAAGAAGTGCCAACTATCGAGGACTGGATTCACAAATTGCTGTACATGTCGGAGATGGATAAACTGACAAGAAAACTAAGAGACCTTGATCCAGGACAGTATAACACAGATTGGGAGAAGCTGAAACAATATTTGGTGAAAAAATGGGAGGTGGGAGGAGAACTGTGGCAGTTTGAAAATTATTGAAGAAAAACAAAAGAAGAGAGAAGTGACTATACCGGGGGGAG
This sequence comes from Eublepharis macularius, assembly GCF_028583425.1. Classification (NCBI taxonomy): domain Eukaryota; kingdom Metazoa; phylum Chordata; class Lepidosauria; order Squamata; family Eublepharidae; genus Eublepharis; species Eublepharis macularius. Next base: position 93,928,726 of record NC_072793.1, on the reverse strand, counting down.
GAGAGTTAAAGAAGAATTACTAAGCAATTATTCTATTTGATTATTCTATACAGTATTAAGTAATGGTTATTATGTGATATATAAGAATAGAAATTAATTAATTAATTATGTTGCTGGCAGATAGGGGTGTAATTGAGAATTAACAGAATTAAAATTCATGAATACAAGAAGGGGGGGGGAATGAGAAGTAGCATATAGAATATAGGTTAAATTGATTGACTTATGCTGAAGGTATTTTTGGTTATAGCGATATTTAGAAATGTGCAGAACATGGGTCAAATTGATTGACTTATGTTGAATGTATATGGTGTTTATAGGTATATTTAGAAATGTGTAGAATACGAGTCAAATTGATTGACTTTTATGTTATAAAGATAAGAGATATAAGAGGAAGTAAAGAGTAACATATAGAGTATAAGTTAAATTGGTTGACTTATAAATGTATTCATCACTTATGAGTACTCAAGTTATGTATAGGGAGGGATAAATTGTTTGTCCCATATTGATGACATTAGAATGAATAAGTTAGAGTACAGGATATTGAGAATATTACCAGTATTATTACTATTGAATAATATGCCAGGAATGTATTAGTTAGTTGATAAGTGAAGGGAAATTGACTTAGCACTGTGTTATAATAGACTAGCTTAGAAGAGTGTGAAAGTATATGTTTAATTGACAAAATAAGTTGAAATGAGTAGGGGAAGAATAGACAAAGGGTTGGAAAACTGTTGGAAGTCAACAAACGGGGGGGAAAGGGAGGGGGTTAGAACTGGAATATTAAAGTAATTTGATTGTTATAAATGACAAAATATTTCTAATTCCAATAAAAAAAAATTTAAAAAAAGAAAGCCTAATTAGCTTGAGGATAGTTCTAGGTGGGTTGCCATTGTTGGTCTGTAGTACAAGAGCAATATTCGGGTCTAGTATCGTCTTAAAGACCACCTAGATTTAAATCCATGTTTACTGTAAAACAGTAAATCTAGGTATAAATTAAAATTGAAATTTAAACTAAATTTAAATCTAGTTGGTCTTTAAGGTGCTACTGGACCTAAATTAACGTGAGGTTCAGCAAGGCACAGTTTCTCAGTCTCAGGCCATGATTTATACTCTGGGGATAACACTGATCTACTTTGCAGGACTGTTGTAGGGATTACCAAATAATGGCCTGTAACCAACCATTTTCTTAAAAGGAGGCATCAGCAGTTCCCCTTTTCTAAAGCAGGCTAATAAACTCTCTGAAATAGTGGTGAAAATGCAGACACCAAGGATCAGATTCACTCAATTAAGTACATTAAATACAACTGTCCATCAGTAAATCGGCAGAGAAGTCCCCTAAGAACTCTGCAAATTGGAACTCAACTAGCCCTAAAAAGTTCACTTCCTGGAGATGTTTCACAAATCTTCCTGGTCAAGATTTTCTAAGGCAATCAATGTTACAGTTTCCGCACAACTAAAGTTTGTGAAAAATTGTGCAAGTCCCAATAATGGTTTACTCAATATTAATTAACTTGTTACATAAGGAAGACATTGTCTTTATTTTAAATAGTGAAGCATACAGCAGTAAAATAAAGGATGTACAAGTAAAAACACAAATGTTATCCTCAAAGCTGATCTGTCTCTTCTCACATTTTATATGTCATTTCTTTCTTTCTCAGTTTTCACACATTTCAAAATACTTCTTTTCTTGTCACGTTACCTACCCTCCTCACTTACGTGAATTATATTGCCTGAGCATTCACCTAAATATCCAGTTGGCATTTTCACAAGTGATAGCTAAGGGTAGTCTTTGAATTTCCCCTAAGGCGAAATTTCCCCCTACCCCATATTACTCAGTTTTCAGAAATGGCACATCCTACACTAAAAGGCATTCATAGCAATACTTGTGAAAATGTCCTAATATTCTAGACAGCAGCAGTAATGTAACTTCTGTTAAATGGCAGTTAGGGGAACGCCCTTCCTCAGGATGTAAGATTGGCATTGCCCCTACAGGCCTTCTGGTCCTGACTCAAGACTTGTCCAGAAGGTCTTTGGACTGGATTAAATACTGAAGATACTGCTGTTGTTGAAATCCCCATCTGTTGTGATTTTACTGTTTAATTTTTAATGTTTTGCATTTTATGAGGCTGAACAGCCAAGTCCATTTAGATTTATTATAGACCTAAGTAGGTATTAAGTGATCTAAGCATCTCATGTTTTGTGTTATATGAGACTGCTTATATTTTATCTTGTTAATTGCCTTGAGGACCTTGTAAAGAGGAAAGACAGCTTAGAAATCTCCTAAAAAAATAAATCGGAACTGCTGGAAAGCTGTAACAGAAATTAAGAGTATTTTTTTAAAATTACATTAAACAAACAAAAACCCTTTCAGGCTCTCAAACTATATTTGATATATATTTAGTTTTGAGCCTGCAAGAATCTGCTTTTTAAAACAGATTGCAAATTCATCTTCATTCATATTTCACCCTCCTTGTGCTCTGTGTGACCTATTATTAGAAGCACTTTATTGATCTTCCAGACTACAATATAGTAGCTGTAACCTTTACAGCCAATGCAAATCAGCTGGGAAAGTGGTGACATCACTAAGGATGTCTCCCTAAGAAGCTCCATGAGGAATTTTCACATGATGCTTAGATCATTTGGTGCTTACACAGATCTGAAATGCAACTGTTAAATCTAAATTGATTAGGGTATACATTTGACCCGCCTTCTGTTATTCTACCTACATTAAAAATATTTAGAAAAGACCTGCAAGATGCTTAAACGTCCTTTTGAATATTCTATCTGAAAAGAGTTTCAGAAACCACATCCTTATTTTGGAACACAACTACCATTATCTGTCTATATGCTCATCACTATAGCAGGGGAGAAAGTATTTGTGGGAAACAGGATGGTCTTTAAAGCAAAAGTGTGGTAACTGCCTTGCACTTACATATTCCTTCACATTTTTCGTCTTCACGGCCTTGTATGAAGAATAGGCAGGGTACAGAGTGCCAAAGACCAAGCTGGAATAGCGGGGGAAACAAACAGTAAGAGAACAAGCCAAAAAAAAAAAAAGCAGGTGTTTTTTGCAGGGCTGGACTGCAGATCCGACAAGTCTGAGCTCTTTCTACAGAGGCAACTTTCTTCTCTTCCAAAATAGCAGGCCTGAGCGAGCGACAGAGCATCGACGATCCTTCCTTCTCCACATCTGAAGCCTCCCTTCCCTCTCTACCGTCCGGCCCGGCTGATGCAACCCAAAGCCCGTTAGACGGCAGCCAGTATATCTTAATCCACAAAAGGGAGCGGCACCGGTGTCCGGGCTGCTCTCGTCACCTGCAAAGGTCAGGGCTGGGCTGGACGCAGGTGGGGGGAGGGCAGTTGCGCCTCCAACACGGTTAGCCCCTCCCGAGGGGCTCTGAGGGAAGAGGAACGGGCAGAGACAGCCGCGGAGCTCCCGGCGGTCCGGGAAGACCCAAGAGGGATACCAGTGGGCCCCTACTCCTGGTCGTGACGGGATGCGAGAGAACCCTGCTCAAAGCCCCCCACCCCATCCCTATCTTCATCCCGTTGCCTAGCAACTGGCATGGAAAAGGCCTCCCCGCCCTCCGCTACAGCGCGCTTACACCACCAGGCGAGAGATGATCCAGGACACCATGGCGAGGCCGAGGCTCCTCCGATCGCCAGAAGGGACTAGGGAGGCGGCTTCGGCCACCGGCGGCGGCGAGAAAAGGGAGAGCACTCTTAAAGGGCAGGTTTCTGCAGCAAGCACGCTGCCCCGCCCCGGTCCCTTAAAGGGGAGGAGCCGCCGCCGAGTCGGCGGAAAAGCGGCAGCAATGGAGCATCACAATGAGCTGGTCAGTGCGGACATTGAACATGCCCACGCATTAGCCCTCTCAGTGACAGACCTGCAGCCGTCACAGAGCCTAATGATGGACAGAGTCCTTCCAATAACATGCTTCATTACAGAATGCCCATCTCGCAGCACATCAAGGCCCTCATAAGGCAAACCTGTTAAGACGCTGCAAAAAGGGGCGCACCGAATAGTCATTGAAAAGCCTTTGGAGTAGACCAGAATATGGTAAACACAGCACTGTGTAAGCAACAGTCACTTAATGCATTTAAATGGATGTTCAGAATTAAATATTTAAGTACGGTAAGGCAGGAACAAATGCATTCCTATTGTCATATGATAGATGGCAGTGGCTGAATTCAGCCTTGCACAGAATAAGGCCGTAATTATTCACCCACACCTAGCAATCTATTCTCAAATCTCCACAGCTATATTTTCAGTTCTAGCACCACTTCAGTGTGGGGAAAAAACTGGGGCAGGGGGTGAAGAAAGAATAAAGAGTTATCGTCTGTGAAAACAGTAAGCATACAGGACAAAAGGGGGTGGGGGCTGCTGCAGTTACAGTTGGTTGTGGCAGGGTTCACAGGTCAATTTCGAATCTTCCTCACAGGCCTAATAAATATAAAACCCAAATAGGGACTGCAAAATAACTCCATCCATGGCCTACTGCACCTAGGATTGCCAACTCCAAGTAGAGAAATTCTTGGGGATTTGGAGGTTGAATATGGGGGGCAGGGTTTGGAGATGGGAGGGACATCAGTAGGGTATAATGCCATAGAGTCCACTCTTCAAAACAGACATCTTCTCCAGGTGAACTGATCAGTACAGTCTGGAAATCACTTGTAATTCTGGGAAAGACTGAGGCCCCACCTGGAGTTTGGCAACACTAACTGCCCTATGTCTTGCCTGTACTCTCCCCAAGAAGGTGCTGCTATGGAAAGCTGACGAGAATACATTACTAGACATCTGATGACGGTGAGAAAAATCTCGGCACTTAGAATTACAAAACAACTTCTTTCAAGAACAAATGGCATGGCAAATCTGAATGCTGGCATCTTTCTCTTTTTTTTAGACATACACCTTGACAAGAGTCTGATAATACAGTACAAAATTGTTTTGCGGCTTTTAAGGTTTATAGCACATTGTGGTACACCCATGCCACTACTAAACAATAGACTGGCACTTCTAACGTAGCCACTTACTTTCACTACAGAATCTTTTGCATACTAGCTAATATGCAAACAAAGTTGGTAGATTCTGAGGCACAGTGACATCTCAGCCATTGTGTATGAAATGCATGCTGAAGAGATGAGTGTTTTGGATAGTTATGAGAGTTTTGATTATGATTAGAATATATCTTTAAATATGCCCCATTTTGCTTGGATTTTTTTTTTTAGGAAAAACATTTTAAAATGATTGTCTTCTGTCCTAAAAGAAAGGTGGGCTAGGAATTAAAATAGTATACAAACAAGTTCTTTTTTTAAAAAAGATCATAGCTACAAAGGAATTTTATAAAAGTCCAAAGGTTTAAAACATCTCAACTAATCATTAAGCTCTATAGACTGAGCATGAAACATGACAAGGCAGCACAACTCTCTTGGAGCAAGTCATTTGCTAGTGAGGATTTTTCACATTCCCTTGTCTGCTCTCTTCATTGCTGCAGTCCAAAGTGTTCTTCTGCAGTAAAACCTCTTCATATCTTTGCTTTCAAGAATACTGACATCCTTACTTCCCGTTTGCCATCTAGCCCCTAGTAGTCAGCTATCATGCATACTGTCCACAGTAATATCCTGGACTGATTTTTGCCTTCCCCAGTATGAATTCTTACATTCCCCACAAAATTCCAGCATAAGATTTTGAGTCAGAGCTCACTTCATTAGATGCAAAAATTGTACAGCCATTAGGCAGATGTTTCTACTTAAAAGCCACAAACAGAAAGCCGTATGTGTGTGCATGTGTTGTTTTAACATCGGATTTGCGTCCACTAATTATTTTGCATAAGAATTTTGTATTTGTTCAGTCCCACACACAGAGACTGAAAGATTTACAATAAACTTCCCTGGGATTATAATATCCATCTAATGAAGTAAAGAAATAATTTAATAAAGCTAGAATGGTACCCAGAAATAGCCTACAGGCCAGATCCAGAGCAGATAACAGAACTACACTGTTTGCAAATCAAACCAGAGCAACACATCAATGACCTGCAGCCCATCCTACACATATTTCACTGAGGGCTTGGGTTAGGCCTTTCTTTTTTTGCAGCTTTAAGTATAAATGTATCAACCTATTTTTAAAAATTTATGTTATTTATAGTCTGCCTTCCTTTTTTATAAAAGAATATTTGTTTTTATAGCAGAATTAACCATAACATTACAAAGCCAACTTTTCAATTCAGAAGAATAAACAATGACTAGAGGGTACATAGAATATAATAATAGGATATCCACCAATAAACCCACGCTTAATTAAGGATTTTGTAACTTGATTCAGGTGCTAAAAGGATCTATTAGATATGGTTTACATGGTTTGATAATATATAGTTGAATCATATAAAAAATAATAATACCACCTACAGTAACATTGGTAAGCAATACAGATAGAAAATAAAGATATCCTGTGGCCTCTCTCTCATAGCTCTTTCCAGGATTAGGCTTAATAAAAGGGTATATGTTTTTATTCGTAGGAAAGATATTCAAAAGTTTCTTCTCCCTCTTAATTAATGATTATCTTGGCTTCCTAATACCTGAGCTTCCTTAATCATTAAACCTTTAATCTATGGGAATTACATATCAAAGAATTTCAAGCATTCCCGTATGAACACTGTATATATTCCCAGTTAATAAAAAAGAGTTCTTAATGTTTTCCCATTCACAATGAACTTTGGATGTAAAAAAGACTTAGGGAAGGAAAATTCCCTCCCTCCCCAATTCCCTTATTCATCCCAACCCTCAAACAACTATTTACTCTATAGTCATTCTGCAAAAAGGGGAAAAAAGGAAAATTTAACAAGAACAAACAACAAACATTGGGTACCACCTGGTTCCAACCTTCCACAGAGGATCAGAAAAGTAGAGCCCTTCAGACTCTACTCCTGGGGTACAACATTTTATGGGGGGAAATTCTACTGAGGACTACAGACTAGAAGTGGGCACTAACAGGAAAAAAACGAACACGATGTTCGTTGTCATCCACAAACAGGGAATCACGAACATGACCCTGTTCATGAACATGTTTGTGGTTGGCTGTTCGTGTGAGGAAGGGGGGAGACTTGGAAGGGAAGAAAGTTCCCTGCGCCATTTGCAAACGGTGGGGGAACCTCCTTCCCTTCAAAGTCTCCCTCCTTCCAGCTGGCTTAGAGGGAAGGAGGGAGGAGAGACTCTGAAGGGAAGAAGGTTCCCCAGGCCGTTTGCAAACAACGTGGGCCCCCTGCTGACTGATGCATCCTCCGCCAGCCTCATGCTGGCCCACTGTAGCCAGTGTCATCCGCCACCAGCACATGCCAGGCGGTCTTCTCTTCCCAATCCATCGGGGTGAGCAGACCCGCGGCCCATTCACCCTAATGGGATCCGGCCCAATGCCACAAAACCGTCAAACCATAAAGTTGTGGCAGGCCTCTTCCCATCCATAACATAGCAGTGGGCGGGAGAGAAACGTGCTGCTCCTGCTGAAGCTCCTGAGCGGAATGGCATCACCCACAAGGCTGGATCTGAGGCGGGCTGGGCATACTGCTCATCCTGGTTGACCCGCCTCCACTGCATCCTTCGCCACAGCGACAATCCTGCCCGCGGATGAGTCAGCGAACTTCTCTTGTCGCCTATGTGCTATGTCAGTCTGTGTTCCGGCTCAATGACTCACACGACACCTTTATTGGGTTAGAAAATGGCCACAACTTTATTGATTACAGCTTGATGGAGCATTGGCCAGGCATCTGGGCTCGGATCTCCGTTGGCATCGGTGGGCCCCCTGCATCCTCCGCCAGCCTCATGCTGGCCCACTGTAGTAAGTGTCATCCGCCGCCAGCACATGCCAGGCTGTCTTCTCTTCGCAATCCATCAGGGTGAGCAGACCCGTGGCCCATTCACCCTAATGGGATCCGGCCCAATGCCACAAAACCACCACTGGAAGAGAGCCAAAGGCCCAACTCCCGCCAAAGCCTCCCTCCCTCCAGCCGGCTGGAGGGAGGGGAGACTCTGAAGGGAAGAAGGTTCCCCATGGTTTGCAAATGGCATGGGGAACCTCCTTCCTTTCAAAGTCTCCCTCATTCCAGCTGGCTGGAGGGAGGGTGGGGGAGACTTTGTCAGAAAACCCTTGACATACGGCTGAGTTGGGGGTGAAGTGCCCCTCTCCCTGCTGCTGTGTAGCAGCAGGGAGAAGGGCATTTCACCCCAGCAGGCTGCACTCAGCCCCTTGTCAGGGGTTTCCCTGACAAGCAGCTGAGTGGGGGATTTAAATGTCCCTCTTCCTGCGCTGCACAGCAGCAGGGAGAGGGAAATTTAAACCCCAGCAGGCTGCAATCAGCCCTTGTCAGGGCTTTCCCTGGCAAGCGGCTGAGTTGGGGGTGAAGTGCCCCTGGGCTTAGATTGGGGTTTCCAGGGCAACAGTTCATACAGAGTTCAGAAAGTCCATGCCTACTGTTGCCAAGGGAATTGACTGAAAGGCGCCAGACTGTCTGGCTTGACGAACGGCTGATGAACACCACGAACAGGGCTTGGAATGAACATATGTTCGTTGGGAATGGGACCTCACAAACAGCTTGCTCGTGAACAGCTGATCGGGCTGTTCATGGTTTTTGTTCATATTGCTGTTCATGCTCACCTCTACTTCAGACTCCCTGCCCCCACCCTATCACTGATGGATAGGCTATTTTGATTTTGCCAAGTGCACAAATACAGTACTAAGCTGCAGAAAAAATTAAGCTGCAGTTTTGCTGGGATCTGAGGTTGATCTTCTTTCCTTTAAGCAACATCTTGTGTATTTTCGAGTCCTTTGGTGCCAGTTTCTTGGATGAGTCTGATAAGATAGATATTTTAGAGTCTTTTAGTGAAGACTTTGCTGAAAGATTAAGATTGAATAGGTTTAATAAGGCTTGTCCTTCGTCCAGATCAGTTCCATTATGAAGAATTGATAGCTTTGCAGAGAAGCCAACCCATCTATATTTTATATTAGCTTTTGAGAAGGTGTTGATTATCGGCTTTAGATTATGGTGCATTCCAAGAGTTTCTGATGGGAGGTCTTGATATACATGGATTTTAATATAGACAGATCAATGTTCCTTTCTGCGTCTTTTGGGAGACCCCTAAATTTCAGCTTTTTCAGCTCTTGAGTTTTGTATCTAGTTCAATGACTTTGGCTGATAGGGTGTCTTCCACTGTCTGGATTTGTCTTATCACTTCTTCACAAGCTGTTGGGTTCACTTTTTTAAAGTAAAAAATAGTGAGAGAGATAACAGGATTACACTTACCTGTAACTGTTGTTTATCAAGGCTTTCTCTGCAGACATGTATTGGGACTATGCTTGTACAGGCCAGCCATTCAGAATAAATTGGCTAGCTTTAGAAGTGTTGAGGGGGGGGGCTTCTCTCCCTCAGAATGCATGCTGAATCGGCTTCCCATCAAAACAGTGATGTGATCCCAGGAGGTGGCGTCCTCCTTTCCTTAGGTTCTCCTGAGATGCTGTGAGCCCATAGGAAATTTTTTATGATGAGAGCTCACAGAATGGGTAGGAAAGAGGGAACATGTGCCTGCAAAGACGACCACTCGAACAAATCCCTTAAGGAACAACCTAGACATGCGGTGTGAGAAGACAGTTTTACCTTCCACCATGAAGTGAAAAGCCAAAATGGCAGCTAGGTGTACTTTGAATGAAGAAGCGAGTCCTGAAGCACACAAGATTAATAATAATAATAATAATAATAATAATAATAATAATAATAATAATAATAATAACATTCGATTTATATACCGCCCTTCAGGACAACTTAATGCCCACTCAGAGCGGTTTACAAAGTGTTATTATTACCCCACAACAATCACCCTGTGAGGTGGGTGGGGCTAAGAGAGCTCAAGAGAACTGTGACTCGCCCAAGGTCACCCAGCTGGCTTTGTGGAGGAGTGGGGAATCAAACCCGGCTCTCCAGATTAGAGTCCCGTGCTCTTAACCACTACACCAAACTGGCTCTTCTAGTGAAAGGTCTATGAGCATTCAAACTGACTTCAGACATTTTGTTGGGAAAACAGCATTCTATTGCTGGATTAACCAAGATGTTAGATGTAGGCTCACTAGATTGTTGTGAAATGCTAGACCGGTGATGGCGAACCTTTTTGAGCCCGAGTGCCCAAACTGCAACACAAAACCAATTTATTTATTTCAAAGTGCCAACACTGCAATTAAACCTGAATACTGAGGTTTTAGTTAAGAAAAAACAACTCATACAGTTGTCCAAACTAATTAACCCCCCCCTCTCTCTCACTCAGGAGCCACGAATGAAAGTAAAGCAAGTTAAATCAAAGCAGTTTGCCCTTATAGAATCATAGAGTTTGAAGGGTGCATACAGACCATCTAGTCCAACCCCCTGCCCAGTGCAGGATCAGCCTAAAGCATCTCTGACAAGTAATCATCCAGCCTCTTCTTGAAAACTGCCAGTGAAGGGGATCTCACCACCTCCCTAGGCAGCTGGTTCCACTTCTGAACTACTCTGACAGTGAAAAAGTTTTTCCTAATATCCAGCCGGTACCTTTGTGCATGTAGTTTTAGCCCATTGCTTCGCGTCCTACCCTCTGCTGCCAACTGGAACAGCTCTTTGCCCTCCTCCAAATGACAGCCTTTCAAATATTTAAAGAGAGCAATCATGTCCCCCTTCAACCTCCTCTTCTCCAAACTAAACATTCCCAAGGCCCTCAGCCTTTCCTCGTAGGGCTCAGTCTCCAGACCCCTGATCATTCTCGTCACTCTCCTCTGCACCCTCTCGATTTTGTCCACATCCTTTTTGAAGTGAGGCCTCCAGAACTGCACACAATACTCCAGGTGTGGCCTGACCAAGGCAGTATAGAGAGGGGCTATGACCCCCTGTGATTTCGACGCTATGGCCCCTTTGATACAACCCAAGATTGAATTAGCCTTTTTTGCCACCGCATCACACTGACTGCTCATATTTAGTTTACAGTCCACTCTTACCCCAAGATCCCTTTCACATATACTACTGCCCAGAAGTGTATCCCCCATCCAGTATTTGTGCTTCCCATTTTTGTGGCCCAGTTGTAATACTGTGCACTTGTCTTTGTTGAATTGCATCCTATTCACAGCTGCCCACTTCTCCAGAGTATTCAGGTCTTGTTGAATTTTAATTCTATCTTCTTGGGTGTTTGCTACCCATCCCAATTTGGTATCATCAGCAAATTTAATGAGCAGCCCTTCCACTCCTTCATCCAGATCATTGATAAAAATATTGAAAAGTACCGGGCCCAAAACCGAGCCCTGCGGCACCCCACTGGACACCTCCCTCCAATCTGATGAAACGCCACTGACCACCACTCTTTGAATGCGGTCCTCCAACCAGTTCCCTATCCACCGAACTGTCCTATAGTCTACTCCACAGTCTTCCAGTTTGCCCATCAGAATGTCATGGGGGACCTTATCAAAAGCTTTACTGAAATCCAGATAAATCACGTCAACAGAGTTCCCCCGATCCAGTAAGCTGGTCACTCGATCAAAGAAGGAAACCAGGTTGGTCTGGCAAGATCTGTTAGGAACAAAACCATGCTGACTTCCCCGGATCACTGAGCGGTCCTTCATATGCTTACAGATTGATCCCTTTAAAATCTGCTCTAATATCTTCCCAGCAACAGAAGTCAGACTGACCGGCCTGTAGTTTCCCGGGTCATCCTTCCTCCCTTTCTTAAAGATTGGGATAACATTCGCTCTTCTCCAATCTTGTGGCACATCCCCAGTCCTCCAGGAGGCCTCGAAGATGATGGACAGGGGTTCTGCAAGTTCTCTGGAAAGTTCCTTCAGCACTCTTGGGTGCACCCCATCCGGCCCAGGGGATCTTCACACCAGCAGCCCGGCTTGCAAGGACTCTCTCTCTCTCACTGAAGAGCCACGACTGAAAGTAAAGCAAGTTAAATCAAAGCAGCTTACTCTTCTTTAGAAAGCCAACCCCAGCAGCCTGGCTGCTGCCTCCGCTTCCTGCTGCTAAAGAGACAGGCAGCAGAGAGGCAGCCTTGAGGAAAAGGAATCACGTGGGCAGGGCTAAAACCCATGTGATCTCTGCTCAGAGCTACTGGAACACCGTTCCAGGCATTCCCCCTTCAAATGAGCCGTGGACCTAGCGATTGGTGACTTGGCTCGCGTGCCCAGAGAGGGCTCTGTGTGCCAGCTGTGGCACACGTGCCATAGGTTCGCCATCGCTGTGCGAGACCATAGTGGAGAAGGTCTGGGACTTGTGGCAGGTGTAGGTATGTGCCCTTGGCTAGTTGTTGCAGCAAATGGAGCTTTTAAGAAGCTATAAAATTTTTCTCCCAAGTAGCAGGCCTGTACATGAGCAGTCCCAATGTGAGACTGCACAGAAGACTGATGATGAACCAAGGCTGGTGAGGCCAGAAGGGAGCAAAGAGAGTGCATGTAGTACCCTTGGCCAGTATTTTGCAGAGTCTTGTGGATGAGTGGTAATGGAGAGAATGTATAGAACAGGGCTTCCTTCCAGGACACCTGGAATGCATCCTCTGTAGAGTCTACACTGCTTCTTCCCTGGGAACAAAAGACTGGAGCCTTGGCATTCTTCTTGGTGGTGAAAAGGCCTAGGTACAGAAACCCTCATTCAGCAAAAATTGGAGTAATGTACTGGTCTGATACAGACCACTTGTGATGGGATGCACACAGTCTGCTGAGGAGGTCCACTTTTGAATGTACTGAACCAACACTATGAAGAGCCTGAAGGCTGACACCATTCTGGAATGTCCATTCTCACAGTTGCAAGAATTCCATACACAAGACCCTTGAAGCAGTACCATCCTGTCTGTTGGTGCAATACATGGCAGTGGTGTTGTCCGTTAACATTTGGACACGTGTGTGTGTGCGCTATGTGCCGTCAAGTCGCCTCCGATCTATGGCGACCCTATGAAGGAAAGACCTCCAAAACATCCTATAATTAACAGACTTGCTCAGATCCTGCAAACTGGAGGACGTGGCTTCCTTTATTGAGTCAAGCCATCTCATTGCAGGTCTTCTTTTCCTACTGCCTTCCACTTTTTCTAGCATTATTGACTTTTCCAGAGAATCTTGTCTTCTCATGATGTGACCAAAGTATGAAAGCCTTAGTCTTGTTATTTTAGCTTCTAGGAAGAATTCAGGCTTGATTTGATCTACTACTCACTTATTTGTTTTTGTTTTTGTTTGTAAGTGATTTTTTATTATTATTAATAGCTGGGAAAGTATAGAGTAAGAGGAGTAAGGGTTTGGGGAAAGAAATACATATTGGTTCATTCAAATACATTGCACTGTTCAATCAAAATGTTTTCTCATTGTCCTTTTTATAGTCCATCGGTCGGCTCATTGTTACAGCTTTTCCATTTATTTTTGCACTGTCTATAAAGGTCTTCAGCTTATCCAGGCATTAAGTTTCTTGGAAGCACTTTTAAATCCAGTTGTAGAAGGGGTCCCAAATGTCATCATATATCATATTATCTCTATCTTTCAGTAAACTGGATATCTTATCCATTTCTGCTGTATCGCGTATTCTTTCAATCAAATTTTCTTGTGTTGGGACATATGATAATAAGTACCCACTTTAGTTTCACACATCCAACATTTATTTGACCCATTTGGAGACATTTTGGCTATTCTAATAGGCATCAAATGCCATCTATAAAACATTTTATAAATATTTTTTTAAAAAAGCAGATTTTGTCATCTTTAAATTTTCTTTCCATGTTTGGGACCATTGCTCCAGATCAATTGTATGTCCCACATTTTCTGCCCATTGTATCATCTTATCTTTGACTTCTTCCCCCTGTAATTTTACATTTAGAAGCTCACCATATATTTTCTTTATCATTTTAACATTGGTACCGCACATTATCATATCAATTTTCCCTTCTGTCTCATGGAAACCTATTATCTTATCTTTTTTATATCTGGATTCCCATTGTGCCCAGCCCCACCAACCCAGTTCTATATCTAGCTCTGCTAATTCTTTAGTATTTTTTAATATAGCACCTGGATTGAGCAAGACCTTGTAAGTGGGTACCTTCCCCTCTTTTTTCAAAGTAGGTTGAGTAAATGCTTCAATTGGGGATACCCATAATGGAATTTTCTCATAAAAATATATATCGTATTATTTCCCAGACAGAGATTAATGCTTTCCTTACCCCAGTGATTTTTGAAGTATTTATGTTGTTCCCATTTTTATACCACAAAAAACCATGCCAACCAAGCATTAAGTCATGCCCTTCCAAATTTAAGAGTCTTTCATTTTCCAAGGTGATCCACTCTTTCAACCAAGTCAATGCACAGGCTTTATAGTATAGTAACCAGTCTGGTAAGGAGAGGCCAGCTTTTTCTTTTGTATCTTGTAAAGCTTTCAGCTTAATTCGTGGTTTTTTATTCTGCCAAATGAAGGATTGTACTATTTTATTCAGTTCTTTGAAGAATATTTGGGGGACCCCTATTGGTATAGATTGGAACAGAAATAGAACTCTTGGAAAGATATTCATCTTTATCGCTGTGATTCTTCCCAAAAAAGATATCTGTAAATTCTTCCATCTTTCCAGGTCTTTTTTTATTGCTTTCAATAGGGCTATATAATTGTCATCGTAGAGAGAGCTGGATCTGTTAGTCATCCAAATTCCTAAGTATTTTATCTTCTTGTCAATTATGATTTGTGATTTTTGAGCTAGTTCTTCCATCTGCTGCTTTTGGATGTTTTTTGTAATCAGCTTAGTCTTTTGGATTTTTATTTTTAGGCCAGCCACAGCGCCATAGTCCTCAATTTCTTGTAAGAGTCTCTGTATTGATATTAGAGGGTCTTCTAGAATGAATACTAGGTCATCTGCAAATACTTGGACTTTATACTCCTGTTTCCTAATTTTGAGTCCTCTGATTTCATCTGTATTTCGAACCTTTTCCAAAAGTATTTCCAATGTTAATATAAACAAAAGAGGGGATAATGGGCAGCCTTGTCTGGTTCCTTTCTCGATTTCTATCGGCTCTGTTAATTGTCCATTTACTAATATTCTGGTTTTCTGTTTGTCATAATCTTTTTGAATTATTTTAAGGAAATTTCCCCCACATTGGATCTCTCCAAGTTGCCTTAACATAAACTGCCAGTTAAGATTGTCGAAGGCTTTCTCCGCATCTAAGAACATTAGGGCTAGTTGTTTTTCTGGATGTGCCTCGTAATATTCCAGAATATCTAAAAATTTTCTTATGTTGTGGCTAGTCTGTCTCCTTGTTAAAAAGCCAGCTTGATCATGATGGATCATCTGATCCATAATCTTTCTCATTCTCCCTAAGAGTATGGAAGCAAAGATTTTACGATCGACATTCAACAATAAGATTGGTCTGTAATTTTTAATTTCCTTCAAATCTGCTCCATCCTTTGGTATTAGTGAAATCGTAGCTTCTTTCCAGGTTTCTGGTAAGGGCTCTGTATCCCATATTTTTTCCATCAAACACTTGAATGGTCCCGCTAAAATCTGTTCAAAGCATTGGTGATAAGCTGGAATGCCATCTGGTCCTGGTGATTTCCCCTTATTTTGCTTTTTAAATGCCTGTGATATTTCATTCATAGTAATTGGATCATTTAATATTTTCCTCTGGTCTTCATCCAATATCTTAAATTTCATTTTCTTCAAATAGCATTCTTGTTGCTCTGGTTGTACATTCTTCTTCACATATAGTCTCTTATAGAAAGTTTCTACTACTTTCTTCAGTTCTTCCTGGAGTATCTTCTCATCTCCTTTTTTGTCTCTCAGGGATGTTATATGTCTTTTAAGGTTCTCCCTCCTTAATTTATAGGCCAATCATCTTGTAGGTTTATTTGCATTTTCAAAGGAATTCAATTTTGCATACTTGATTTTTTTCTCCATCTCCTCCGTCAGCATCAAATTCAGTTTATGCTGGAGTATTTTTATCTTCAACTTTGCTTTACTGTTTTCAGGAACATCTTTTAAATTATCTTCTACTTCTTTTAGATTTTTTCCCAATTTCTTATAATCCTTCTCTCTTTCTTCTTCATTGCAGCATATCTAATTGTCAATACTCTGAAGAAAGCCTTACTTGCATCCCACACTATCCCCAGAATAGTTTCATTATTTAGGTTTTGTTTAAAGAACCATTCGATTTCTTTGGAGACTAATTCTTTGAAATTATTGTCTTTTAGTAAGCCTGTGTTCAGTCTCCATCTAAATTGTCTTCTTTCTTCTTTTATCTTGAATATCAGGGGGTTGTGGTCTCCAATCAGTTGAGGTAAAATTTCTATTTCGTCCATCTCTGCCAGCAATGATGCTTATGCCCAGCATGTCAATTCGTGACCATGATTTATGTCTGTCAGAATAGAAAGTATAGTTGGTAGAGTTCAGATTTCTTGTTCTCCAAACATTTACTAGAGCCATTTCCTCTGCCAATTCAAAAAAATTTTGGGAAAGGGTTTCTCCCCCTTTCCCCCCATTTTTCGAGTGTTTTCCATCCACCTTTTTGTCTACTACTGCATTAAAATCTCCTATAATGCAAATATCACTATAGTCCAAGTTGGAGATGCGCTCTGAAAGGCTTTGGTAGAATTTCTCTTGTTCATTTGGGGCATATATATTTACAACTAAAATTTTCTTTTGGTCTTTCTGGAATTCCATCATTAATATTCTTCCTTGATCATAAGCATATACTAGTTTTGGGTTCAATCTTTCCTGTATATATGTTACTAGTCCTCTTTTCTTTACTTTATCTGCTGCAATAAACGTGGATCCCAATTTCTTACAGTTCAACAATCTTTATCTCTAATGTGTTTCTTGGAGACATATTATCTCTGCCTTGAATTTCTTCAAATATGCAAATGTTTTTCTTCTTTTCTGGGGGGAGTTCAATCCATTAACATTCACTGAAAGTATTTCCAAAGGTTTGCTGGCTATTATTTTTTGTCTTTCTTACTAGTTTATTTTCTTCTTTCGTTTGCTTTCTGGTCTTTACTCCTCCTGTTGCACCATCTTCTTTTTCTGATTCCGCCAATGAGTGTGTCTCTTTCTTCTCCATTGTTTTCTTCTGAGTCCTGTCCCAGCAGTAGTTTTTTTTTGAGAAATGCTTGGGCCTTATGTATCGAGTTAATGTTGTATCTTTGGCCATTAAAGTTGAAGAACACTGCCTCTGGTATCAGCCATCTATACTGTATATCATTTTTGCGTAGTAGATCTGTCAGGGGTCTGTATTCTCATCTTTTCATTCTCACCTCCCATGGAGTGTCTCTTACTCCATCACCTCTTCTTCTTGGTATTTCAATGGCTTTTCTTGTGTTATTTTAAGAACTTCATCTCTAATTCTGCATCTCACAAATTTTACATGGATTTCCCTGGGCCTTTTATTTTTCTTTGCATATGCTGAGTTTACCCTATAGACTACATCTATCTCTAATTCCAATTCTTCTGGCTGGGTATTTAATGCTACTGCAAGAAGTTCAGTTACCAACATTGTGTTTTCTCCTTCCTTCTCCTGCACATTCTGTAGTCGGAGTATCCGCGCTGCCTTTTCCATCTGCAAAATTATTTATTTGCCTTCCATCTCTCTTCAGCTTTTTGTTACATTCTTCAACGCTAGTTTCCTTCCTCCCTGTCTTCAGTCATATAGAGATCCGAGGAGAAAAAAGAGGGAAGGGGGGGGGAGGTTTGGATTTCCCTCTAGCTGGAAGCCGCCTTAGTCAATTTGGAAAAGATTTGATTTCACCCATCAAAGGAAAGTATCAGCCAGAATCACTGCCGACGGTCTCTGTTCTTCGGTGCTTGTCAGTTTCAGTTTGTGCTGCTTAATTGTTCGGAGTTCGCAGCTAAATGAGCCATTAGGCTCTCTTCCTCTTCCTCGCCAAACGAGCTGAGTGGGGGGGTCCACCAGTCAAAGCTGCCGCTTCAACCGGTAGCCCCCGCCCACTTCACCCCCTCTCCGGGGGGGGGGTCTAGAGACTCAGATCCCTGAGTCTCGAAGAAGAGGCAGAAGTCAAGGTCTGGAGCTCACAGCAGACCCAACCGTGTCGCACCATTTCCACTTCTGTCTTTTTGGTTGTCTATGTTATCCGCAAAGCTCTCCTCCGGCACGACATTTCAAATGAATCAATTTTCTTCCTGTCAGCTTCCTTCACTGTCCAACTTTCACATCCATACATGGCAATGGGGAATACGATAGCTTGGATTATCTTGATCTTGGTTCCCAAAGAGTCATTTTTATCTTTGAGGATCTTATCTAGCTCCCTCACAGCTGCTCTTCCAAGTCTCAACCTTCTGATTTCTTCATTGCAGTCTCCCTTTTGGTTGATGATTGAGCCAAGGAATAGAAAACTACTATCTATTCAATAAATGCTTATAATTCTACTTCTTTTCTTTTTTTCTGTGGTAATATTTAGAATATTAGTGAGAGAAAAAAATTTAAATATGCTTTTAACATGTTAATGATATTCAAGAATATTACAGTGAATAGTCTTTATAAATTGCTTTAGCCAAGAATAGTAAAGTGAAAAATATAAACCAAAACTTGTAACTGTTAATATTGTCCTTACAAAACATGTCAACATAACCCGTTACCCTCCTCCTCCCATTCCCTCCCCTGCCCAACCCCATTCCCCAACTCCCCCCCCCATATCACCCAAAGTGATAGTTCTTCCACTAAAAATAACTTCAACATTCAAACAATATCGTACTCTGTAACCGTATGGACATTTGCCATTGGTTATTGGGAAAAAAACCAAACTTGAGTACAATAAACTAAAAAGTGGGAGCAAGTGCAGGACTCCCCCCCTCCCCCAACATGTTACATTATTAATTTCTATTATTACAACCACAATAATTGTTCCTTTTTTTTAAAGTTCCAATTGGGCTTTCAGTTTAGTCTCACTGGAATATTGCTGCTTTTACAAGGGGACAAATCTTGAAGGTTTTTTCGCTTCTGTGATGTTTTCTCTTTATCCATCAAGAGTTCTAAATCAGTGTTCTTAAGCAATGCTGTACCTGTTTCCTTATCAGTGGCAGTATAGGTAGTATTCTGATGGTTTACTTGCAAGATGGTAAAATTGTTCCAATTGTATTTAATCTGCTTTCTTCTTATTGTCTCTGTTATTTCTTTTAACTCTCTTCTTTTGTTTAAAACTTCTGTTGGCAAATCAGATAAGGCCAAAATGGGAGAGCCCTTAAAGCTTAATGATCCTTTTTTCTTTATCAAGTCCAAAATTGTCTTTTTATCTCTCCAACTTGCAAATGTAGCCACTATATCTCTGGAATATTTTCTTTTACTTAGGTTGCATTTACCCACATGATAAAAGCATTTGTTATTTTCACTTCTGTTCCCTCTTCCATAGCCAGGGATTTTATTAGCCATGAGTTTAATAACGAAATAAGGTCTTCTTTAAATGTGCTATTTTCTTCTATGCCCCTGAACTTAATATTCAGTTGTCTGGCAGAAATTTCAAGCCTTAATATTCTATCTTGCAAGAGAATATTTTCCTTTTTTAAGACTATAAATTCAGTTTGCAGCATTTTCCCTAATTCTACTGCTGTTTCAGCATTTCTTGCTGCTTCACTTTGTGCCGTTTTCAACTCAGCAAATTGTTCAGTCATTGAATGTAATAAGAGAGTTATCTTACTTTGCAAGCTTTGCTCCATTTGTGTTAAAAACAAAGCACAGGAGGTGTCTAATCCAGGTGGTGCATTCAGAGGAAGAACTTCTTCTCTGTCGGCCATTTTGTCTTCCGCTGTTAGTACACTTGATGTTTCTTCCGAGGCTTTTGAACTTGGGAAGAAGTCTGCTTTTAGGATATTCTCTCCTCCATACATCTTCAAGAGTCTCTTGTTGAATCAACTCAAAAAAAAGCTTTGGTAATAGTCCTCTTTTCTTTTGTGCCGTTGTAGTCTTTTTGTCTAGTTCCAAGTCTGTCACTCCATTGAAGTCTCCAGCAAGAATTATCTGGTCATATGCAAGATCGTCTAAATGCTTCCTTAAATCCTCAAAGAAGCTTTCTTTTGCACCGTTAGGTGCATAAAGTCCGACTACCAACACTCTCTTTAAATTCCAAATACATTCCACTGCTACAAATCTAGCTTCCACATCTCTCATAACAAATTTTGGCTGTAGCTCCTCTTTTATGTACAACACCACTCCTCTTTTTTTCTTGTTGGAGGCCGCTACAAATTCTTTGCCCAGTTTTCCAGATTTTAAATATTTTACATCCTGCTTTCTGATATGGGTCTCTTGCAAACAAACAATGTCACATTTTTGTTTTAGTAGCCAGTGAAAAGTATTTTTCCTCTTATTCGGTGAGTTTAGTCCATTTACATTCCAAGATAATACTTTACACTCCATACTCATGATCTTGTTGGTAAGTCTTTTTCATTGTCCTTAATAAATCGCTCCATCTCTCGCTCAGATCTGATGCGTTTTTTGGCCCCTCCAAACTCAAAGGACACTCCTTCCGGTAACTCCCATCTGTACCTGATTTTCATGTCCTTCAAAATCTGAATTAGCACTTTATATTTTTTCCGGTCCAGTAACACTGATCTGGGCAGTTCCTTCATTATAATAATCGTCTTGCCATCAATCTCCAATGGATCTTGAAACTGTTTTGTCACAATCCTCTCTTTCATATTTCGTGTTGTAAACTGCACAATCACATCTCTTGGTAGTTTCCTCTGGGTTGCTATTCTCGAATTCACACGGTATGCCACATCTAGGATAGCCACAACTTCCTCCTCCTCCTTCCCCAGGTACTCAGCCAACACCTCAGTCATCTGTTCTTGCGCTGACTTTCCTTCCACTTCTGGCAAGCCACGAAAACGTAGCTGCTTCTCCATATGTTTAGTTTCTGCAACTGACATTCTCCCCTTCACCAATCTCATCTCTGTTTGTTGCGTGTCTGCTAAATTCTCCATCGCGTCTTCTACTGTTTTAACTCTCTGCTGCGTTCCTTGTAATTCACTTCGTATTGTTTCCATACCTTTTTTCACTTCTGACAGCTCCGATTTTACTGTCTGTGTAACCTCTTTAACCTCTTTTATCAGCTCCAATTTCGTGTCCTTAAGTTCTTTAATCATATCTAAAAGTTTTTTGTCCAGGTTTTTATCCAGGTTTTCTATTGCCGATTGCCACTCTTTTTTTGACATCGTGGGGCTTGCTTTAGCTCGCTCCCACGAATCCGCTCTCTTCCTTAACTCCGTGGCGTAAAATTTAACGTTTTTCTATTTTAAATGTCCCGATCTTCTTATAGAAATTAAATTTTAAAGAGTCCAAAATGTCGGGCGTCTTTTCTCTATGGTTTCTCTATGATTTTGTAATCCAAGATGGCCTACTTCCTCTTCCGCTGAAGCCGCGACCCTTCCCCTTTCAAAAATGGCGATTCCCTACTTCCTGCCCTCCAGCAAGGGCCGCTTCTCTCCAGCCACTCTATTGTTATTACGCACTTCCTGTCTCCCGTCTTCCCACAGCAGATCTCGCGATGGTGTCTTTTTCTCACAGCTCCAAAGCCACAGGTATTCAAAACAATAGTCCCATTTCTTTAATAACTTCTTTAAACTTAGTCTCTTTTTAAATTCAATTCCTGCCGAGTCTTCCCCTCCTTTTCACTAGTCTGTTGCAGTTTAAAAATCTACTTTTTTTCCTCTCTGTTTTTATCAATCTGTCCCGTCTCAGAAGATAATGATCTTTACCTTCTCTTCACTTTTCTCGGGTTGTAATCGCTGTTTCGATTTTAAGTTCTCCTCTCAGCTTCTTCCCCCAATCGAAGCTTGGGTATGTAGGTCTTATGCCAGCCGAATTGGCCCCAAAACTGCCGCAGAGATTATAGCCGACCCGTCGCAAGGTGGGACCTCAAGGATCGGGAGGGGACCCGTTGTGTAGAGCCCCCCCTCGTCCGAGATCTAGCTCACCCTAGGGTCTTGAGCGTTCTTTGCCTGCTCCCCGCCTGAGAGCAGTCGGCCGCGGGCTATTTTCACCCCGCCGGCCGGTTAAAACGGCAGTCCGGTCAGCTCCGCAAGTGGAGCTGCGTTAGACCTCCATGGATCCCAAACAGGAAGTCTCGCTGTTAGTACACTTGATGTTTCTTCCGAGGCTTTTGAACTTGGGAAGAAGTCTTGTAGATTTTTAACCACCTTTGGCTGTTGCTTCTTTCTTTCAGCAGTCTGCCTGCTCATATTTTATTCTGTCTCTATGGGTTGTAAAGCTTTTATTTGGCTAAAAAAGGGAGGGGGAGCAGAGCTCTGGCACTAAGCTTCCTTCTCCTCTCCCTGCAAAGCCACGCACCCCACGTTTATCTTCTTGATGTTCAGCTGTAATCCTGCTTTGGTACTTTCTCCTTTAACCTTCATCAGTAGTCATTTCAAGTCTTCACTATTTTCTGCTAGTAGCGTGGTGTCATCTGCATATCTCAAATTGTTAATGTTCCTTCCACCAATTTTCACGTTACCTTCGTCTAGATCTAATCCAGCTTTCCTTATGATATACTCTGCATAGAGGTTGAACAGGTAGGGAGATAATATTTTTATTGATTAATTGATTTGATTTTTAGCCCACCATCTCCACAAACGGGCTCAGGGCAGGGTACAATAAAATGCTTAGTACACATTAAAACATTTAAATACATTTTAAAAATCCAGAAACCACAATACATAAGCAGACAACAATTTCAGATGGCAGCCCTTTCCAATTTCCCCAATCATAATGTAAACAGAGGAGAGGGGGCAGTTAAGAATGCTCCAGTGACTATGCGTGTAGGGGGGTAGATGATTTCTTAGCCTCCCTAGCGGGAGACCAGTAGGGAGGATCCTAAAACAATCAAAGACTGGCCTCAACTGTATGCCTTGCATCTCTGTCTTACAGGCCCATCAAAAAGATGTAAGATCTTGGCGGGCCCAGGTGTCCTCCAACAGAGAGCTGGGGCCAGGACTGAGAAGGCCCTGGCCCTGGTCAAGGCCAACTGGGCCTTCCCGGGGCCAGGGATCACCAGTAAGTTCCTATTTGCCAATCTTAATGCTCTCTGGGATATATATGAGGAGACGTGGCCCCTCAGGTATGTTGGGCCCAGTCCGTTAAGGGCTTTAAAGATTAAAACTAAAACCTTGAATCTGATCCAGATCTCCATGGGGAGCCTGTGCAGCTGCTGCAGGATTGCAGTAGTATGTGCCCTGTATGGTGTACCCATCAGGACATGTGCAGCAGCAATCTGGACCCACTGTAATTTCTGGGTCAAGCCCAAGGGAAGTCTTGCATACAGCAGTAGTCTATTCTGGAGATGACTGTTGCATGGATCACTGTAGTTAGGCTGTCAGTTGACAGATAGTGTGCAAGCTGCCTGGCTTGTCAGAGAGGGAAAAACGCAGACTAGGTAACTGCTGTGACCTGGCCCTCCATGGATAAGGAGGAATCCAGTATTACTCCAAGACTCTGGACTGATGAGACAGGTACTAGCAGTGCTCCATCAAAGGTCGGGAGCTGGATTCCCAAATCTGGCAATCTCCGGCCCAAGTACAGGACCTCCATCTTTACTGGGTTTAACTTCAGTTGGCTCTGCTTTACCCATCCAGCTACAGCCTCCAAAGCTCTCACTAGGACATCTGGGGCAGAGTCCGGCTGGCCACCCATCAACAGATACAACTGGGTGTCATTCACATATTGGTGACAGCCCAGTCCAAAATTTCGCACCAACTGGGCAAGGGAGTGCACATACAGGTTGAATAACAAAAGGGAGAGTATCGCCCCTTGTGGGATGCTGTGATGGACAGGCCCTGTTTGAGTGACAGGTCCTGAATAGAATGTTGAGAGAGAGTGGCAGTGAAGAGCAGTTAAGACCGTTTAGAAGAGTTGAGTTGGGAGTTTTGGCAGTTAAGGGAGACTCTGGAAAAGAAGAGTGGAGGGCTAGCAACCAGAGAAGGCAGATGTGTTTAGAGAGTTCTCTGAGGAGGACTAGTTAATGAGGTATCTGGAACGTTTAACCGTTTAAGGCTGTGCAGGGGGAAGATAAAATGTGCTTCAGTAAAGTTAATTTGTTCTGTTAACCATCTGAGTCTGGTTTGATAATTCCTGCCTATCTTATACTCCCTGAGGAGAACCAGCTCTCAGCCTGTCAGACTAAGTGGCAGAGTTTGAGGAGGTGCTGGTGCAACGAAGTGATATTCTAGTTCCAGTTTGTGTCTGTGAGAACTGATGAGGATTCCATTCTGTCCAGAGAGTGGACCCGCTTCCAGCCAGAGTTCTCTCCTCATGAGAAGAGGTCTACAACGCACCAAATGAGTCGGAGTGTAAGTAGTCCCTATTTCTATTCCCTGTCAGAAGGGTCCCTCGACCAGTGAATACTTCACAAGTGGTGACAGGAGCTGTGAGATCCCAAATCAGAACCGCCTTAAGCTAGCAGAATCATTCACAAGGGGTGGCATCGAAAGGTGTCAGCCAGATAAGGCTGGGGGATCCGTCACAGATGCCGCACAACAGTGGCTGCCGTGTGGATAAGCTCTCCTCAAGCACCACCCTCTGTCCCCATCTGTGGAGAAAGGAGACAAGCCACTGCCAGGCAGTCCCTCGGATCTGACATCGGCAAGGCGGTGGGTCAACAGTTCATAATCGACCATGTCAAACGCTTCTGTGAGATCCAATAAAACCAGTAGTGCTGCCCCGCCTCAATCCAGATGCCTGTGATGCTCATCTGTGAGGGCAACCAGCACTATCTCTGTTCTGTGTCCCAGGCGGAAGCTGGACTGGAATGGGTCCAGGATGGAAGAATCTTTCAGGAAAACTTGCAGCTGTTCAACCACCACCTGCTCAATCCCTTTCCCAGAAACGGGAGGTTTGGAATCGTGACTGGTCGGTAATTGGACAGATTGGGGGGTCCAAAGATGGTTTCTTCAAGAGAGGCTTCACCATGGCTTCCTTCAATGTTTCAGGAAAAACCCTGGAACTCAACGATCGATTAATAATAACCTCAAGTTGAGCCTGCAACCCATCCATGCTGGCCTTCACCAGCGCAACAGGCAGAGGTCCAGGGAGCATCTTTGTCTGATACATTTGCCAATTGGAGACCTTTTGTTTCCCCATATTCTGTCCTGACAGTAGCCTCATCCCGAGTACCGGTTCCACTTCAAAACAATCAGATATTGTGGCACCCACATTTCTTTTAAGATTCCCCATAGCTCTTCATGATCCACACAGTCAAAAGCTTTGCTGTAATCTATAAAACACAGGTGGATTTTTTTCTGAAATTCCCTGGTATGTTCCATTAGCCATTGTAAATTTGTGATGTGATCCCTGGTGCCTCTTCCTTTTCTGAATCCAGCTTGAACATCTGACATTTCTCGTTCCATATATGGTAAGAGTCTTTGCTGTAGAATTTGTTGGAATATATGTGTGTTGCAAGGTCTGAGATTCAGTCATTATGGGGTTAATGTGTTTACCTACCATGCTATTGTTTAGATTGACCTGGAAAGGGAACCTGGCTCAAAGCCAATAATCTGCAAGCCCGGGAAACTTGAGAGTGTTTGTAAACTGTTATTGGTCAACAGGTCAGGTGACTGTCCTTTCAGGGTCAA
Organism: Eublepharis macularius; assembly: GCF_028583425.1. Lineage (NCBI taxonomy): Eukaryota > Metazoa > Chordata > Lepidosauria > Squamata > Eublepharidae > Eublepharis > Eublepharis macularius. The sequence continues at coordinate 93,903,139 of NC_072793.1, read as the reverse complement.
GAAGGAGGAGGAAGAAGAAGATTCTCCACTTCCATTATCCTAGCTCTTTGTTGTAAACAGTAGTGAGAAATGTAGCTCCAGGTGTTTTTGGTTTGTAGGCAACCTGTGACCCTTTTCCCTTTAGAAGTAAATGTTTTTAAAAGCTAAACTCGTGTGCTGACTCTCTATTGATCCAAGATCCATTGCACCTATGATTTAAAGCTATTTTTAACCTTTTTTTCCCCAACAAAGTGGTAGCAGAGAGGATGGTTGATTTTGGCGATTTTGGTTGGTGATTTTGTTATGGTGGTTTGTTTTGCCAAACAAGCAAACAATTTTGAAATGGATCTTTAAAGAGAGACTAAGCTAGATAGGCACAAAGGCTCAGATTTTTTTCTCTACCAAACCTTTTTTTGCTGCATTCAGTTGTAACTGGGAAAAGGAGACTATTTTAAAGATCTTGTTGTCTTTAAAAGTTTCTTAAAACTGGTCTGCACTGAGAAAACTGCAGCTGAGAACTATTGGAAGTTTTTTTTCTTTACCCTCGGAGCGGAGCAGAGACGGCAGAGAGAACAAAGGAGATCGTTAACTCCACGTGTGCCTGAATCTTCACAGCTGAAAAATGAGTTCCTCTGACCAGGGAGTCGTGAGTAATCCAAAGCCATTTCAAATTAGCCAAGGAAGTCTCAATATGCCCCATTTGAATAAAAACAACTTTACTTGGTGGCTGGCATTATTAAAAAGCCAACTTGAAATGCATAATGCTGAGGACATTCTAACTGCAAACATACCAGATGATCCTCAAATAAAGCTTGAATTTACCAGGAAAAATGCTCTAGCCAAAACATTAATTATGACCTCAGTATCTCATTATGAAGTCCAGGACTTGCATACCTTTGATACTGCAAAAGAGATGCTTGAAGCTTTAAAGAAGCGTTTTGAAAAACAGACATGCACCAAAATAATCTACCTTAAAACAGAATTGTTTGATTTTAAAATTAAAGAAGGGGATTCCATACCAGCCCAATTGCAAAGATTTATGAAATTGCATAGAGAGTTGGAAGAACTCGGAGAGGCCCCGAAAGAGCGAGATGTTGTTGTTGCCTTGCTGAAAAGTTTACCAAGTAGCTATGAAAATTTAGCACTTCTCTTGAGACATACAGAGAATTTAACACTGGAGCAATTGTTGACAAGTTTAAGAGAGGAACTGGATTCAAGACAGGGAAGGAATTTACAGGCTGTGTCTGATGGAATGACTGTTTTGAATTTGGGAAATGGATATAGAGGCAGACAGACTAACTGCTTTTCTTGTGGTGGAAGGAGCCACATGGCCAGAGACTGTGCATTAAACCGAATGAATAATAGAGCGGCCATTGCTAGCCAATCAAATGCACGTTACCCTAGTACAGAGACTCATGTTGAAAGAGCGCCTTCTCGTGGCAGAAGAGATTATAGCCAAAAAGGGAATTTCAGAGCCAGAAGCAGAGGGAGTGTGTCTAGAGGCAGATTTCAGAGAAATGGCAGGAGTAATTTTTCACTAAGAGTTTTTGATGATGAAGATATTCAGGATAAGAAATTATTCCTCATCGATTCAGGAAGCTGCTGGCATATTTGCAAATATCGTGAATTGTTTTCTGAACTTGATACTGATGATAAACCCAGACTGTTCCAAGCAAATAAACAACCACTTAATGTGCTAGGAACTGGAAAGGTGCCAATTAAGCTATGCACAACAAGAGGGGAAATAGTAAATGTTACCCTTCAAGATGTGGCACTTGTTCCTGAAGCAGCAGAGAATTTAATCTCAACTAAGAAACTTGTGGAAAAGGACTGTGTGGTGGTTCTTCAGAAGAGAATGGGTAGTAGAAGTGTAATTGTTGAAAGGAAATCTAGAGTTAAGTTTGCTGTTGAAGAGAGAAATGGACTGCATTATTTTGTGGATGTTAGTGAAAGACCAGAAGCTGCTGATGCTGGTGAAGGACAGATTTATCAAACTAGCCAAGGTGCTTGTGATCATAGGAAATGCTTGTATTCATGGCATGTAAAAACAGGCCATAGAGGCATACAAAGTGTTGAAAAGTTGTTAGAGGACTGTGGAATTTTTGTTCCTGTTTGTGATAAAGCAAGAGAGAAATGTGAAACCTGTCTTAAAGCAAAGGGAACTAGCCCAAGCTACACAGGAAAGTCCACTACTCATAATGAGGAACTTCTAGAGACTGTATACTCTGATCTTGTTGGTCCAGTAGCGCCATCTCTTGGCGGCAACAGATATTTTGCAACTTTTACTGAAAGCAAAACGAGGTATAGCATTGTATATCTGATGAAGAGCAAAGATGAAACACTTGAGAAATTTAAATCTTTTGTTGCCACAGTTAAGAATAAGTTTGGAAAAGCTCCTCAAAGCTTACGTACTGATGGTGGTGGAGAATATTGCAATGCAGAATTTAAGAAATTTTTGCAATTTGAAGGCATTGAACATAAAGTCACTATACATCACTCTCCACAACAAAATGGTTGTTCTGAGAGACTGAATCGGACTATACAGGAAATGTGCAGATCTATGCTTATACATTCTGGATTACCCAATGCATTATGGGCCGAAGCTGTGAACACAGCAGTTTATCTACACAACAGAGTACCTTCAAAGGTGACAGGCATTACTCCATTTGAAGCCTGGTTTGGCAGGAAGCCAGCTCTGAAGCACATCAAAGCATTTGGTTCCAAGGCCTATGCTTTTATACCAAAGGAAAGGAGAGGAAAGCTTGATCCTCGAGCTGAAGTTGGACTAATTGTAGGGTATGCCACTGGTGGAAGAGGATACAGAATTTACAATCCTCAAGAGCACAGAGTCAAAGAACAGAACGTGGTGTATGTGGATGAGAGCCATTTATTACATGCTTCTAATGCAACTGAATCCACAGTGACAACTGATCCAAGTGATACAGAAACTGCTCCTGTAGAATTGGTCGATTGGTTACCTGCAGTGACACCCGGGAAACCGGCAAGTCCACCTTCTCAAGAGATTACCCAAACAGAAGGGGAAGCAGGGACTGGACCAGAGGAGACAGAAGCAGCAACCACTGTGAGACGATCGGAAAGAAGCAACAAAGGAAACCCACCAAAGAAGTATGGATTCTGTGAAACTGTACAACTTATCCAAGAACCTAAGAACTGGAAAGATATATGCAAACTACCTGCAGATGAAAGAGACAAATGGATTGAAGCAATGGAAGAAGAACTGCAATCCATAAATACAAAACAAGTATGGACTCTCACAAATTTACCCCCAGACAGAAGACCTGTTGGATGCAAATGGGTGTTCAAAATCAAGCACAATGCTGATGGAACTGTTGAGAAATACAAAGCACGTTTAGTAGCTAAAGGATTCTCCCAGGAATATGGAACTGACTACTTTGAGACTTTTGCACCAGTTATCAACCATGCAACGTTCAGGACACTACTCAGTGTTGCAGCATCAAGAAACATGATAGTAGAGCATCTGGATATAAAGACAGCCTTTCTCAATGGAGAATTATCTGAGGAAATCTATATGGAGCAACCTGAAGGATTCCAGATCAAGGGAATGGAAGATCATGTGTACAAGCTCAACAAAGGTCTATATGGCTTAAAGCAAGCAGCAAAAGCCTGGTATGACAAAATATCAGGGCTACTACAAAAGCAAGGATTCAAGCAAGGAAAAGCTGAACCATGTCTGTACACCAGAGTTAAAAATGGACAATACCAGTACATTCTTATTTATGTTGATGACTTGATAATATCTTGCCAAGACAGACAAGACATCAAAGAAATAGTTGATGGACTGAACAAAGAGGTAGAGGTGAAGCAACTTGGAGATGCACAACATTACCTCGGAATACAGCTAGAAAGACTTGAAGATGGAACCTTTCTTCTAAGTCAGAAAAGAAAAACATTGGACTTTATAGAATCTATTGGCATGAAAAACTGCAATGCGACATATATGCCACTTGAACCTGATTACTTGAGAGAAAGAGATGGAAAACCACTTAGGGATATTGGTGAATACAGAGAAGCAATTGGAAAACTTCTGTACTTGAGCAAAACCACAAGACCTGATATAGCAGTAGCTGTTAGCATCTTATGCAGAAAAGTAAGTTCTCCTAATCATCATGACTGGAACGCGATAAAGAAAATAGCAAGATACCTGAAAGGAACAGCAGACCTAAAGCTGAGAATCTCGCCATCTGAGAAACCAAGACTGGTTGGATATATGGACGCCAATTGGGGAGAAGAATCAAGTGACTACAGATCAACCAGCGGATATCTATTCTTTTATGGAAATGGACTGATAGACTGGACTAGTAGAAAACAAACCATTGTAGCACAATCTACAGCAGAAGCTGAATGTGTGTCAGCGGCGAGTGCCTGCAGTGAACTAGAGTGGATCTTCAACCTGCTAAAGGACTTTGGAATAAATGAACCTATACCTGTAGTTATGTTTGAGGACAATCAAGCGTGTATTACTATATGCCAAGGAGAAAGTACTAAAGCAAGAAGCAGATCTATTGGACTTAAATGTGAACTTGTGAAAGATATGTACCAGAAGGGACTAATAGAAATTGAACACTGTCGTACTGAAGAAATGGTGGCTGATATTCTGACTAAACCGCTGTCTAAAACTAAGTTTGAGTATCTTCGTGAAATGTTGAATATGTTTGATCCTAATGCTGAAAGAAAAGTTGAATGATATTTGTTAAATATGAATGCATAATGACTTCCATGCTAGACCTTGAGAAGGGGTGTTGGAATATATGTGTGTTGCAAGGTCTGAGATTCAGTCATTATGGGGTTAATGTGTTTACCTACCATGCTATTGTTTAGATTGACCTGGAAAGGGAACCTGGCTCAAAGCCAATAATCTGCAAGCCCGGGAAACTTGAGAGTGTTTGTAAACTGTTATTGGTCAACAGGTCAGGTGACTGTCCTTTCAGGGTCAAGAAGAAGGAGGAAGAAGAAGATTCTCCACTTCCATTATCCTAGCTCTTTGTTGTAAACAGTAGTGAGAAATGTAGCTCCAGGTGTTTTTGGTTTGTAGGCAACCTGTGACCCTTTTCCCTTTAGAAGTAAATGTTTTTAAAAGCTAAACTCGTGTGCTGACTCTCTATTGATCCAAGATCCATTGCACCTATGATTTAAAGCTATTTTTAACCTTTTTTTCCCCAACAGAATTTTGAGCATCACTTTGCTTGCATGGGAAATTAACATGATTGTCTGATAGTAGCTGCACTCTTTGGCATTCCCTTTTTTGGGAACTGGAATGTAGACTGAGCATTTCCAGTCTGTGGGCCATTGTTTTGTTTTCCATATTTTCTGATGGATTCCATTTCTGTAGCTTGAAATAGCTGTATTGGTATTCCATCTACTCCAGGTGCTTTGTTTCTCCCAATTGATGTGAGTGCAGCTTTTACTTCACTTTCTAAGATTTCTCGTTCTTCATCAAAAGATTCTTCGTCAAAAGTATCTGTCATCCATCTCTTTTGTAAAGTTCTTCGGAGTATTGTTTCCATCTTTCCTTTATTCTGTCCTGATCAGAAACTGTATTTCTGTGTTGATCTTTCAGCATCCCAAGCTGTGGCTTGAATTTCCCTTTGATTTCTCAGATCTTTTGGAAGAGGTCTCTTGTTCTTCCCTTTTTTGTTGTTCTATTTCTTTGCACTGGTTATTATAATAGATGTCTTTGTCTCTGTGTGCAAGTCGCTGAAAAGCTGCATTTAGAATTTTGACCCTATTTCTGTCACCTTTTGCTTTTGCTTCTCGTCCATCTTTAGCAGTTTTAAGTTTGCTCAGTCATCCATTTAGGCTTCTCCTTTCTTTTGGCTACAGGAATAGTCTTTGCACATTCTTCCTTGACAATCTCTCTGGTTTCAGCCCATAATTCTTCTGGCTCACAATCAATTAAACTTATTTGGACATGTCTGTAGGAAACAACAACTGAGACAGAGATAAGGGCATAATGCACAGCTTGCAATTCTAATACATTAAAGTGCAATAATTTTTCAGAAGGAAACCATTTACTATAAACTGAGGTGTCCCCACAATGAGCACCCCAGCCTTCCAGAGAAGCAGCCATGGTGACCATGGTGAAAACCAAATCCTATCCCTCTCAGTAAATTAGAGGTGTATAACCACCATTTTCATCCCCAGAAACTGCCATTTTTCTTTTAATTGTATTTTCTTCTACAATTGTACTAAACTTCACCAGATTATGTTCTCTCTTATAAATCCTACTAGTTCTTCTGTGTCTCTTTCCTTTCTACCAGTTCTATTTTCCTCATAGAATTTAACTGAACACTCTGTCTTCTTGGCTATCTGTCCCCTCAGAATGCTTTTCTTTCAGAATGTTCCTTCCCTCCCAGGATATTCTATCCGACTTAAAATATTTTCTTCTCTTCAGGATGTTTGATATCCCGCCTAAGATATTTTCTCTTCCTCTGGATGATTGATATCCCACCACTAAGCCTCCACTTGTTACGACCCCTTTCTTTCTCTTGGGTAGATTTGGTCTTTAAGCCTTTTTATTCTTGCCACCTCTTGGTAGATTGCTACCACCAGGAATTAAATTCTAGAATAACTTAAATTTCTCCTTTTAGTAACGTGCCCAAGGGTCAGGCTTTTTCGTGGTACTATGTGGCCCTGATAGATACTCTGGGATCTAAAAAACAAAATAAACTTTTATTTTTATAAGAAGCATATCAGTTTCATATTATTTCTAAAACTTGATGGTTTCAAAAGAGTAATCCTCAGTTCTTAAAAGTTACTTTACTTAAACCCAGTCACACAGATCTTTCTCAGGCTTCACACACAGTTTGCCTGCTTTTGATATTAATTTCTCTCTCAATTACAAGTAAGACCTTTTCTCAGGCACACACATAGTTTGCCTGCTTTTCCCTGACTGAATGTTCTTTCACACACAGGTCAGGCTTCCATATAGGTCATATTTCTCTCAGACAACATAAACAAGCTCAGGCTGCACACAGTTTGCCTCTCTTGCCCTGACTGAATCTTTTTTCTCCACTCTTAGTCTAAAACTGCATTCATTCTGTCCACACTCTCAGTCATCAACCAATCATATCACTCACTCATCCCTCTCTTTCACCCCACTCTTCATACCAAGCATTTAAAGACTCATATAGACATTTACTTAAAATCATTACAATAGGTTTTTCCTCTCCATCTTTTTTATCAACAAGAAAATAATAGGAGAAAAAAAAACAGGTAGAGGCCGAGGTTTTCACCCACTGAACTGCCCCATTCCCCAGGAGAGATTGGAGAGCCTAATGGAGGAAGTTTACTGTCAGGAACATAGCACGGTAAGTACGTGGGAGGCATTTCATAGAACTCTAAATGATTCCAACTTTAATAATAAAAAGAACTCAATGGTCAGATGTTATTGACTGCCATAGAGCATGAAAACTGAAAAGTCTGTTGTAGAACATGGTAGAACTACAACAGAGCGTCTATTCAGAACTGGTGCACCTGTCCAGACTCTGGAGAAGGTGGAGGACTCTGGGCTCATCTGGGCCTCACTGAGCCATTACACCTCTGCTGTGGATTGTAAGCCTTCTGGGGAGGATACATTAACTGATAAGGATGATATCTATAGTATCTACCCTTAGACTGATAATGTTGATGAGAGGATGCCTGAGAAGTGGTATGCTGGTCTATGGAAGAAATGATGCCAAAATACCTTTTGCTTGTTTTTCTTCTTTTGAAACGGTATTTGGTCTTCGCCGAGAACTGCAATGATTTCTCAAAGGGCATGTCCTCAATTTTCATTCTAGTGTCCTGAGGAAGTGCTATGAAATGTAGTCAGGCATGTCAGAAGGACTATTGATGACATGAGTGCCCTGGTGGAAACATCTGACATGCTGTCTGGCACTTATCTAATGCTTTGACAGGCAAAAGCCTCATCCTGAATGGCTTTGGCAGGAGGCTTTTTGTCTTCAGGGAACAGATCCATGTAGGATGCCATATTGTTTCACAGGAAGATCGGGCTGAGGAGGACTGCTTATGCTCCACTATATCAAGTTTCCTGCCCTCGTAGTCAGCTAGTGCAGAATGACCACCCTGTATTTCCTGAGCAATGAAGGAAGATGCTGGTGGATGGGTAAGCAGAAAATGGCAGGCATCTTTTTTTGGCTTATAAAATCCCTCAATTTTTGTAGATGTTGATGGAATGAAGATCTTGAATGAGCGTCACAAAAGCCCTCAATAATGGGGAATGCCACACTAGTACAATTGGTGATATACAGATGTTTCAAGATGTTATCCTTGAGTTTAGGTTGTGAGGACGAAACATCAATTTCCAATGCAACAACCATTCTGAGCATTTGCTCAGCATACAACTGAAATTTCTCTGTCAGAGATTTAGATGAAAGGTAGGAGGCCAGACTAGCATTGTGCTTGGAGCCGACAATTTCAATAACCAAGTCAGAACTGGAGGCATGACCTGATAGGTAGGTTGGTGGAGGTGACATCCAGGATACAGATATGGCATGGGAACTTCTCTTAAGCTGATGGAGCAGGCAGAGATGGTATCTCAGGCTGACAGGAATACCACGGAGCTGAGTTGCAGTGATGATGATGCCCATTTCTGTTTTGAGTGATAATGATGGTGATAGTGGGAAGGAGTGTGAGTAAATGGTACACAAATGATCTTGGAACTGTAGGACTCAGGAAAACTTGGAGAAGTCACTGGGCTTTCAACAACAGGAAGATCTGAAGTTGGAGTCTGATCCGAAGGACGTGACTGTTCCGAGGTACGAGGTGCATTTGACTTAGTTCTGTGCTTTTACTTCTTTTTGTTTCTTTGTAGAAGATGCAACAGAACTGCTGGGAGGCATGGCTGGAGCTGGAGACTTTGACTTTGTACAAGCCCAACCCAACTATGGATGAGGAGGCTCCAACAGAATTGAGTGTTCCCTTGATCAAGACTGATGTCGATATGATTCAATAGGGGAGGTTCTTGGATCCAAAGTCAAGCAAGCCTGATGGCATTCAGTTGGATTTGAGGCTGGAACCAACAGCTCTGAAGTTGACTTAGGTGGTTGGTTGGAGCGCTCTGCTGGGGCATATGATTTGTGCTGCTAGGTCTGTGGCACTTGACATGGCTTTCTCCAAAGGAGAGTCTTCAATCTGGTGGCTCTATCTCCCTGAGTCACCAAAACAGAGAAGACAAAGCGAATGACCATTGGTCTTAGTAATTTTGTTCACACTCCTCACACTTTTTAAATAAGGTCTTTTCTGCCATACCTCCTGAAGAGAACATGGAGATCTTGTGGACAGAGGAAAAATGAAAAATAAAAAAACCTGGAGGTTGGGGAATGACCAAGAAAGCAAAGGTGAGCAATGAACTGAGGAAAATAACAATTGTATCTCAGAAGAAGGAGAAAAAAAGTTCTAGCTGTCACCCATCCAACCCTCGCAGCAACGAAAAATGAGCTGAGGGAAATGGGACACTGCCTCCTTTGATCATGTGACTGTTTTGATGGGAAATCAGCTCAGCACACATTCTGATCAACACACATTGTGCTCAACAAATGGCCAGCCTGTGTTTGTGCAGTCTGAATGTGGGACTTCATTGAAGACAATGAACCAGCGGTAGCTTCTGAGTAGTCTTTTCAGCTCATTTGAGGGTTGACAACTCAAATGTATTTTGGTTCTTAATACTTTAAAAATGTAGATGAAACACTACATATAATAACATTTGATTTATATACTTCCCTTCAGGACAACTTAATGCCAACTCAGAGTGGTTTACAAAGTATGTAATTATTATCCCCACAACAAAACTTAGAACAACAAAGCCTGTGAGGTGTGTGGAGCTGAGAGCTCCAGAGAGCTGTGACTAGCCCAAGGTCACCCAGCTGGCTTCAAGTGGAGGAGTGGAGAATAAAACCCGGCTCTCCAGACGAGAGTCCCCGCTCCTAACCACTACACCAAACTGGCTACTGACAATCTACTAGAAGGGACCAATTATACAAAATAGGATCTGATAACTGTTGAGATTTTTAGGATAACCAAATCTAACTTCATACTCTATTCCTTGCTGACTTTGAGAATTGTTTTACAAAATTCACAATAATAACCAGGGCTTTTCTTCAGCGGGAATGCAGTGGAATGGAGTTCTGAAACTTCTTGAAAATGGTCACATGGCTGGTGGCCCCGCCCCCTGATCTCCAGACAGAGGAGCGTTCAGATTGCCCTCCAAGCTGCTCTGCGGTGCGGAGGGCAATCTAAACTCCCCTTGTGACCATTTTTTCCGAGGGCAACCCACTGAGTTCCACCACCTCTCTTCCCAAAAAAACACCACCCTGATAATAACTAAAATACAGGTTTCCATTACTTTTGTAATTTTCATTAAATAGCTGAGTATTTTATATACTTTACAATTAACTGCTATAACTCCTCCAAAATGAATTCATAGTTTGTATAATTTCAGAATACTCTTAACAATGCAGATGTAAGGTTCAATCAAATATTTCTTTCAGAAGTCAGCCAAATGTTTGGTTTTATTGTGAATGAAAAAGTAAAACTGAAACACTTATTGCTGCCAAATCTGTTCACTACTGTCCAACTAGGCATAAAACAGAAGCTGGAAAGTATCGGCAACAAAGAAACAGTTCATCTGAACTCTTCAAAGGATTTCAGAAATCCAGACCTTGAAGATGACAACTCAGCTACTGAAAAAGAATGGGGATGCAAAGAGAGCACAAAAGGCCATGGTATTCTGATGTGCTCACGTCACTACGTGATGAACAGTTACTCATTGCTGGCTTGCTTAATGCTCTTGAATGGATTGTTCAGTGAAAACAACATTAATTGCCTGTTGATCAAGCTGAAAATGACAGCAACTCAATGAACTCAAGGACAGTGAATGAGATAATATATAATTTTAAAAGCGTTTGGAGAGAACAATATTTACATTTTACAGCTTTTAAAAAGTTTGCAGTACCAAAAATTAGTGTGAAAAGTCTTGTCTGTTTTAGCAAGACAGTCTCTGCCACTATATTAATTAAAACTATTACCTCTGGAAAAGGCCCAATATTCTTTAGAGAATGAAGAAATGAATTTTCAGTTTAGTCTTGGTAAAATAAATGTGCATGTGAGCTATGAAGCCTGTTGCACCACTGGAAAAAACGTCAGTATATTGCTACAGAAACTAATACATTAATCAGGATGAAATTCAGTATTTAATTCCTTGCAATGATCTAGTCCAAAAATAATAAGACTACACAAACAAAATGCAGAGAAAATCAGCTGACAATACTTCCAAGCAAGATTTTCCCCTCTCCCCTTTTTGTTCTTTAGTTGCATGGAGAAACAAGACCTAAAATACACTACTATGGTTAACATTTGTACAGAAACAGTGGGGTCAAAAAGATTCAGTGTGGTTTCAATGAAGGGTCTAGAACAGAAAACAGCCTCTTTAAATGTAAGAAATAATTAAAATATTAAGGCCATGGCCTTTCCCTCTCAATTTCCTACACCAGTCTCTTTTGGGAAAAACTACTTTGTAAGCAAACACTAGAGACAACTCCGACATTATAATTAAAGAACCTGACTTGAGGAAGTACTGTGATGATTACAGAGGCTGAGGTGCAAATCTTCAACACCCCCTTATACAAGTCACTGTTTTCAGACCTCACTGAGAAATACCATATGGGAACTATGCGGGTGTCATGACCACTTCTGACTAGCCCATTGATTCTAAGCTGGAGGGCTCACAGGAAGAGTCTGAGGAACCAAGAACAGGTTGCCAGGAAGATCAGCAGGGCCAAGTAGGATTTGATGCTGCAGAGGCACTAGCTGACCATGCCCCAGCAGTGCTAGAGACTACTCTGCCAGAGCCTGCAAGCAAGTCCTTGCCACCTGCATCAGAGATCACCACTAGGCCCCCTGTCAGGCAGGACATGCACCTGGGCTCATAGCCCCTCAAGATCCTCTTCCACACCACAGGAACAGTGATGGTGAAAGGCCCAGGCAGAAAGAACACAAAAGAGGCAAAGTACAAAGTTGGCAGCACACCACCACTTCCCTGTAGCCTCAGAGCAAAGCACTGAGTGTGATACTTCCTCCTCAGAGGATCCTGGCCAGATCTCAGTGCAGCCTCCTGAGCTCCAAACCGGCCAGCAGATGTAGATGAGCCAGATTAACTCTCACACTATTTAGGCTGAGACATGAGACAGCTAAATTTGCTGGATTCAACTGGTCCACTAGGCACAAACGTTGTGTTCCTGCTCCAAACTCCAGCCTCTACTGCTCTGCACCTCGGAGGCCAACCAGCCAAATGGCTGCCTGACTCCTGAGGACTCCAGTCCAACAAAGTACAGTACAGCAACTCTGGATTTTTTTTAGGTGCACGGGAACAAATCTATATAGAGCCTTGATCAGGGTCTTTCAGTTTCTACCGAAGATACATAAAGTAGGGAGTCCTGGGTTCCCCATTGCCTTGTGTTGGGATTTTTACAAGTGTCATTCTCTTCAGTCATGAAAGAGTTAATTTGTTTGTGTTTAGTTAGAGACAACTAGTTTGCATAAGACCAGTTAGATGTTGAGTTGTTCTTCCCGCCAGGGTAAAAGGGGAGTTGCATGCTTAACAGATCTAGGATTATTGGCTGACCAGGTTTATTGGGGGGCAATTGACATTCTTTCCTTTATTCAGGACGCCATTGCTCTCCAGTTAGACTGTTATCTTCAGGATGTAGGAACTAAGTTAGCTCTTCTTTATTTTATCTCCAATGTATCTTTTATTTTTTCCTATATGTAGTGAACATTTTAGAAGCTGAACAGATGTGTCTGTGATTCTTTATCTGCTGTGCAAATTTTCTACTCTGCAACAATACTTATCCATCAAAAGGTCATTGGGCCCAGATGTTCTAAGACACAGCATTGCATGTTTTCAGCTTGAAAAGGCAAGCTAAACATTTTTTTAAGGGATCCTTCCCTTGGATTTTTCCTACGCTTCTTACTGGACTTGCAAACTGAAAAAGGGACTCTTTGCCTAGTGCTCTGAGGTGAGACGGCCAGAGAGCAGACTCCCTTTGTTTGCCTTAGCCAAAAGGAAGAACGGATCATCTCCAAAGAAACTCACAGCCTGCCCAACCAGAGAACAATGAGCACCGATCAAGGAGCCAGCAACAGTGGAACCCCAAGGGGAAACAGAGCTGGGAGAGAAGGAACACGGCAACTCCAATTTGGTGAGACCCACTCTATTCCTTTCTCCATCCCCAAACTGGATGAGGATAACTATCTCATATGGTGAGCCAGTTTTACCTGTGCTTTAGATGTGCATGATTTGAGCCACATAATCTCTCAAGAAGAACCTCAAGATGAGGAGACACTCACTCATGAAAAACAACTCAAAGGTTAAGCTTATGATGCTCCCAACTCTAAAAAGGATGCCCCTCTGGCTATTAACGCAGCCACCGCTAAAAGTTTGTGGCAAGCTTTAGAGGAACATTACAGTCATAAAAGAGGAAGCCAAGTCCAATTCCTAAGGAGACGGCTATACGACTCTAGACTCCCTGAGGGGGGGGGGAGAGATATGGAAGCTCATCTTAACCGAATAATGTCTTTGGTCAATGAGCTCAGAGCAGCAGGGACCGTAGTACCAGGCAGCGAGGTAAATGCCATGATTTTTAATAGTCTCCCAGAATCCTATGCCAGCCACATCTCCTTCCTTGAGACTAAAGGAGAGGTGGAACTTTCTTACATCATCAGTTGCTTGCGTGATGAGACACTAAGGAGATCCATCCACCAAACATCACAGGGGATGCAAGCCCTGAAAGTTACTGATAGACAAAAGGCTGTAGTGTGTGATGTTTGCCACAAGAGGGCGCATTATGCCAAATACTGTAGAGTTCGCCAGAGACAAAGGGAATACACTGAGCACACGACCCCCAGAGGCCGTAGAGAGACAAGCGGATCTGATGGGAAGGAGAGGCTTGCATAGGACAAAGACAAATCCTCCTAAGAGTTTTGCCTGCATGGTTTCATATGATAATTTTAATGTGAAAAGCTTATGGTTAATTGACACCGGTTCAACCACTCATCTTTCTCACAATAAGGCTTACTTTGAAAGCTTGGATGAAGGCTATAAACGCAGTATGACCATTGCTGATGGATCTGCATTGAAGGTTGAAGGGACTGGAACAGCAAAAGATGTTCGTGGAGAAATAGTGGAAATAGCTCTGGAAAATTGTATGTATGCGCCTAAGGCTGACCAGAATATTGTGTCTCTTGGAAGGATGTTGAAATCTGGAATTGAATTTTCAGTGAAAGGAGATGTCTTCTGTATTTATAATCCTAAAACTGATGTTGAGATTTTGGCACAAAAGATGGATGAATGCTTTTACTTAAATGACTTTGGTCTACCAGTGTATCAAGCAAAATTACACGAGTGCCAGCACACTGACTCTCGCTTCACCTGGCACTGCAGGTTAGGTCATAGAAATATTGACTCTATTCAAAAATTGTTGAAAGATTGTGAAATTGAAGTTGTTGATTTTGGTCTTTTGAAGAATGGTTGTTCAGTTTGTGCTAAGGCTGCCCCCAAATACAGCAGGAAACAGAGCGATCCAGTTGAAAAGCCAATGCAGAAAGTGTATTCAGATGTGATTGGACCAATTAAGACTTCTCTTGGAGGACATAAATATGTTGTAAGTTTTCTGGATGCTGCAACAAGATATGTATTTGTCTATGTACTGAAATCTAAGAGTCAAGTGCTGGATAAGTTCAGAAACTATGTAGCCATCATGAGAAATAAATTTAACAAAGCTCCAGAGGTGTTGTTCACTGACAATAGAACTGAATATTGTGGCAGTGAGTTCCAAAGGTTCCTAGAGGAGGAAGGAATAATGCATGAGACAAGTGTTACTTACTCTCCTCAACAGAATGGCGTTGCTGAGCGATTTAATAGAAGCCTATTGGAAATCAGTCTTTGTTATTTCAGGCCGGTCTGCCCGACACCTGCTGGATAGAGGCTGTAACTACAGCAGCCTCTCTCTAGAATAGAGTACCATCAAAGGCTATAGGGAAAACTCCATGTGAGATGTGGTTTGGAAGGCAGGACTCAAATATCTCAGAATTTTTGGGGCTAAGGCATATGCACATGTACCCAAGGAGAAAAGGGGGAAGCTTGAACCCAAGGAAGAATTGGGAATTCTTGCTGGGTATGCACCCAATGGAAGGGGATTTAAAATCATGAATCCTGAAACATTCTGAGTTAAAATAAGCAACGTGGTTTACTTTGATGAAAGTGACACTTTCCAAGCTCCTGAGAAGAAGGACTCCACAGTGGAAACCAGGCTAGAAGCTGAATAAGTCTTTTACTGATTTGGTGACAAGGCCACCTGCCCGGGATGCCAACCCACAGGAGGAGCACCAAGAAGCTCCACTATCAGAAGGGGGAGCAGGAAAGGCCAGGCCGGAGGAGACTGAGACCACTGTGAGATGTTCACAAAGAATCAACAAAGGAGTACCACCACAAAGATTTGAATTCTGTGCAAGTGTGCAACCTATGCGTGAACCCTCAAGCTGGGAGGAGATGACAGAAATGCCTACCCATGAGAGAAACAAATTGATGGAAGCTGCACATGACGAATTTGAATCATTACAAAGTAATCAAACATGGACACTCACTGAGTTGCCACCTGGAAGGAAGGCTATCGGATGCAAATGGGTGTTCAAGGTGAAATACAACGCTGATGGAAGCATTGATAAATACAAAGCTCACCTAGTGGCCAAAGGACTTACAGAGCAACCTGGGACTGACTTAACTGAAACCTTTGCACCTGTCATGAAGTACATATCAATCAGGACCCTGCTAAGCATAGCAGCATCAAGAGGGATGTATACTGAGCATCTAGATATCAAAACTGCATTTCTCAATGGCAACTCAACTGCGATTTATATGACTCAGCCTGATAGATTCAAAAAGAAAGGAAAAGAGAACCTTTTGTACTCAACAAAAGTCTCTATAGTTTGCGCCAAGCTGAGAGATAATGGAATGAAAAGCTATCTGAACTACTGAAGAAGCAAGGATTTCAACAAGGAAAGGCAGAGCCTTGCCTATTCTAAGGACTAAAGAATGGACAGTTTGAGTATATTCTTGTGTTTGTGGATGACTTGATCCTGTGCTGTGAGAACAGAGAGAATGCAAATGAAATTGCTGAGAAACTAAACAAAGATGTGAGAGTAAAACAGCTCAGAGAATTAAAACATTATCTTGGGATTCAAATTGAGAGAACAGAAAATGGGAGTTTCCTCCTAAACCAGAAACACAAAATCAAAGATCTCGCAGAATTTCTGGGAATGGAAGATGCCAAAAGGATAAGCACGCCAATTGAACCCACTTATCTCAAACTTACAGATGGAATGCTACTTGAAAGTAATCAGCAATACAGAGAAGCAATTGGCAAACTTCTCTACCTGAGTACAGTGTCAAGACCTGACATATCTGCAGCAGTTGGAATCCTATGCAGAAAGACAAATTCGCCCAACCACCACGACATGAATGCTGTCAAAAGACTTACCAGGTATCTCATAGGAACAGCTGACCTGAAACTAAAGATTTCAGCCTGTGACAACCCAAGGCTGGTTGGATACATGGACGCTGATTGGGGTGAAAACCAAGCTGACTACAAATCAACCAGTGGATATCTATTCTTCTATGGAAAAAGCCTGGTCAGCTAGATAAGCCTGAAACAAACTTTAATTGCCAAGTCTACCACAGAGGTTGAATACATATCTGTTGCATGAGCCTGCGATGAACTTGAGTGGATCATCAACTTACTGAAAGACTTTGGCATAGATGAACCTAAACCAATAATTCTATTTGAAGAAAACCAAGCTTGCATTGCCTTATCCGAGAGTGAGAGTATCAAGGCAAGAAGCAAGCACATCGCTGTCAGGTATCACTCTGTTCGAGAGATGCAGCAGCAAGGAATAATCGATCTCAAGTTCTGCCCTTCAGAAGAAATGGTTGCTGACATTCTCTCCAAGCCACTCGTGAAAGTGAAGTTCGAGTACCTGCGAGAGAAGATGAACCTTCATGACTTCAGTTACTAACACTTGAGAAGGGGTTGTTGGGATTTTTACAAGTGTCATTCTATTCAGTCATGAAAGAGTTAATTTGTTTGTGTTTAGTTAGAGACAACTAGTTTGCATAAGACCTGTTAGATGTTGAGTTGTTCTTTCCACCAGGGTAAAAGGGGAGTTGCATGCTTAATGAACAGATCTAGGATTGATTATTGGCTGACCAGGTTTATTGGGGGCTATTAACATTCTTTCCTTTACTCAGGACGCCATTGCTCTCCAGTTAGTTAGACCGTTATCTTCAGGATGTAGGAACTAAATTAGATCTTCTTTATTTTATCTCCAATGTATCCTTTATTTTTTCCTATATGTAGTAAACATTTATTTTAGAAGCTGAACACACGTGTCTGTGATTCTTTATCAGCTGTGCAAATTTTCTACTTTGCAAAAATACTTATCCAACACCCTGGAATCTGACAGTCACAGAAAGGGTATCAAGCTGTGAGGACTCTATCCTCAGGTACTACTTTACCAGCAGTCTTAGTTACATAGTTGCACCATAGACTTCCTTAAAAAATTACAATCCATGAGCAAGCTTCTGGAAAACACCTCTATGGATGAACAACGATCTCTATAGGGATGTGCAATTTGGGTTCGGTATTCGGTAAAAATTACCAAATTGTACCTGATTCAGTAAAATTTCGGGTCACCAAACTGAACTCTGTATTACCGGCTAAATGTAGTAATACTAAACTTAAGTTTAGTGAATTTATTTGGTTAAATTCAGTAGACTTTGGTAAGTATGGCAGCATTCTTCCTTGCTGTTCCTTTGCAAAGGAACAGCAAAGAAACACTGCTTCCCACTTTTTTTAACCAGATGGGAGGGGGGCAAAGGGAGTGGGAGTGAGAGAGAGAAGGGGTGAGAGAGAGGGATAAAGGGGAAGGGAGGGGAGAGTGTGAGTGGCCAATCCTTGCAGTAGCTCTCCTTCTCTGGTCAAAAGGAGTGGAGAGAGCCTTTTTAAAACTGCCCTGCAAAGAGTTATATTGGAGGTTTGCCCTTAGTCAGCCTCCATTTTGATCTGGCCTGGTGGTGGCTTGGCTCTCTGTCTCTGTGGTCTGGGTTGGGACTCTGGCTAACCTGCTTTGAGAGTTCTGCGATTGCCTGGATTTTCCTGATCCCTTCCTGCTGCTGCTGAGACCTTCAACTGAGACTTGAGGACTCACTGCACTACACCTGAAGGACTGGTTTGAGAGTTGTTAGATTCAGAGGGTTTTTTCTCTTTGCAGGAAGGTGGGATTGTCCTAGGGGAGTGAGAAGGGAAAAGGTTTTTTTTAGTTTGCATTTTAAAAACTGCTTGGTTTTTTGCTGTGTGTGTGTGTGTGTGGGGGGGGGTGCTTTGGTTGGGCTTGTGCACATGTGCGTGCGTGTGTGCATGCTTCAGTTTGAAGCTGGTTTATTTATTGTGCATTTTGCTGTTTGTTCTGCTGGGAGGTGGCTTATCCTGTTTTTGTTTGGTGTTTATTAAATTCACCTGTTCTTTGCGGAGGGTGTGTGTTTTCCCTTGTTGTTGGGGCTTGGTACTGCTGTTTCTTTAGTGTTCACTGTTTTTTGCTTGTTGTTTTTTGCCGGGTTTTTATTTTAATTGTTGTTGGTTCAGGGTTGTTGTTCTGCTGAGAGGGTGTGTGTTTGCTGGGGTGCTTGGTTCAGTTTGTTAGCTTAAATTACCTAGTGATGTTTGGGCATATTTTGGGTTTTCATTTCTGAGTGTGTTGTGAACTTTTAAAAAGTGTTTTTAAGATAGGGTAGTTATAGGTCTTGTAAAGTCAATTCGTAGCTTTTAGGGACCAAAGAGAGCTCCCCCCCCTTTAATAGGTTTGTGTAGAGAATTTAGAAGAGTTCAGGTTCTACTCTACTTCTATAGATAAATAGGCCACCCATTAGTGCATTTCCACCCGGGTTTTCTTTGCCCATCTCTGGTTCCCTTGAAGCCAGGCACGGCACCTTAGAAGTAGGTCTTTTGTTATAGGCTTTCTTGTAGATTGGGATTCAGGGGTAGCTTCATTCCTGAAGAGGAATTAAGCTGCTTGTTGCTAGTGTAGTGCCCTGCCACCACAAAACTAAATAGGGCATTTAAAGAAGAGATTTGTGTTTCCATCTCCAAATTTATAGCCACAAAAAGCAGGCTTTTAGAGTAGGTAGATAAGTTTTAAAACAAACTCTCATTGTTGGCTAGGTGCTGAGGGGGGGGGGGCTTGTTTAATAAACTTACTAATTAGTGTATGTTCCAGGAGGCAGAAAAATGAGTGACTGGAGACCAGAGAGGGGCCCTGGCAGAAAGGTGAGGGATAAGACTAGAAAGACGGAGGGGAGAGGGAGGGCTGCTGCTCTCCCTGCACCTGAGCAGAGGAGGCTTGCCCCAGCACAGCTGTTGTTCACCAGCCTGGCTTCTGGTGACAGCAAGATGGTTCACAAGGCCATTTTTGCTGAGGCAGCTGCAGGAACACCACCCTCCCCACAAGTGCCTGAGGCAGGAGCTGGCACTGGGCAGGGGCCTGCTGCTAAGGCTCCCACTCCCCCTTCTCCAGTGGATGAGACCCAGCAGCAGCATGAGGAGTCTTTTGGGTTAAGCTTGGGGGACATGAGTTTTCCATCCCTTGTGCTCACACCCCAGTGGCCTGGAGGCTATTGGAGGAACTGGCAGAGGGACCCATCGTTGGTGAGACTTCCTCCCCGCAGTGTTCTCTGAGGCCAGCAGCAGGCCTTTCATGGCAATGCAGGAGGAGATGCTGGAAGAAGAAATGAGTGAGGAAGTGGTGACCCCCATATCTCTATCCCTTCACCCTCAGTCATCTTCTTCTACCTAGCCTAGATATAGTGTGTCTAGCCCGAGTGCATGATGAGAGGCACCATCTCCTGGAGTGCTCACAGCTACAAGGCAGCATGAAAAGAGCTTTTCCTCCAATGTCTGGGAGCACTTCCAGAGGATGGAGGATCCCCACTATGCACAGTGGCAGCACTGTAGCGCCCAGGTCAGTCAAGGGAGGGATGTGAATTACCTCTTGATGACTAGCCTCAGCAACCAGATGAAGCACCACCAGGCAATGCTTCTTTGGCAGGGGGGGGGTGAGTGAGACTGGCACCACACAGCTGCCAGCAACCCAACAAGAGGGTCATCCTGTGACCTCCTCTAACACTCTCCCCCCTGGGTTTCCTGTAGGAAAGGGAAACCATGCATCTCTAACAGAGATGCTTGGTGCGCACGGCACTAGTGTAACAAGAGGGGGGATTCAGAAGGCATCTAGGTGTGTCACTAGGCGGATTTTGGACATGATTGTCACAGATAGGCTGCCATTCTCCATAGTAGAGAACTTCAGGTTAAAAAAGCTGCTCTAGGAGGCCTTTTCTTGGTACACGCCCACACTATGCTGAGCAGGACCATGATGCCCTTGTTTTACAGGGCCGCCAAAAAGCACATGAAGGCAGAATTGTCTTGTGCTACCGGGAGAACTGTACACTTCACATGAGACATTTGGACCTGCCTCTGGTACAGCATGTATACCTCTTGTTTACTGTGCACTGGTGGCAATGTGATGAACTTCGGGGTGGGGGTGGGATGCCCAGCATCCAAAAGGGACAGATGGGAGACTGCCAGTGATACATCTTGATGACCGTGTGTGATCCGGCATCAAGGGTACCTTCGCTGAGTAGGCTGGGAACCTCACCAGCACGAGATGCTGTCTATGTGTGGATGTGGCATAGGCAGGCCAAAAGGGGCCTTCCTGACAACAGAGGGGAGAGCCCCTTCTCAGCAGGCCCTCCCCATGGCTACCCCAGGATGTCCATGGAGATGGAGATGCTCTGGTGTGCCCTCACCTCCTTTGGGAACCTGAGATGCATCAGTCAAGATTCAGCAGAGGCAATAGTCAGGGACTACCTTGCAGAGTCCATGAGTTGCTTTCCACCGATCTGCTGAGCTACTGGGCCAAGAAGGCAGTCTGGCTGGACCTCTTGTTCGAGGCTCAGAAGCTCCTCTCATGCCCTCTGATGAGCGTGGAGAGTGAGCACATCTTTTTCTATGAGGGTGACATTGTCAGCTTACATCGCACTTGCCTACTTCCTTGGAGATTTGAGCAGTTGGTCTTCCTGAAGGTCAACATGCAGTGAGGAAAAACACTCTTCCCAAGACTTACACAGTGCAATTCCCACCCCCACCCAAAGCCACCAGCTCATGTTAGCACAAATTTATGCAGATAACTGAGAAAGGAGACCCCCAAAATGTTGCTATCTTGCCACTGAGATGGGAAGAGACACAGAGAAAGGCCAGGGAAAGTACAGAACGACACACACCATGTGTCACAGAGGTAACTCACAGAAGCACCCAAATGAAGCTAATGTTAACTAAACTTAACTTTCCCTCATTGCATGGGGTGGGAGGGATGGCTGATGTAAATCATGTCATTTGTTATGTTGTTCTACTGCTGTTGACCTCATTTTCCTCATTGCAGGGGTAGGAGGAATGCTTGCTGATGATGAAGGCTGCCGCAGAGAGAGAATTACTTGTGTTTCCCAAGAGTGTCTCAGAGTCAGTTTTAGTCTGAGGCCAGTGGGGCTGGGGGGGTGGGATCCATCTTTTGCAACCGTGCTTGGCACGCCATTGTTTTGTGCTGCTGGCTGGGTACTGCTTGGTTCTGTTCTGCGGTGTTCTCCCACTGACTGAACTCAGTGCCTGGCTGCTGTGATTGAGACTGGCTCTGTTGGGCTAAGCTGCAAGAGTGCCCCTTGGCTCAGTTTAGTTTGGGTGGAATGTATGTGATTCTCTGGTATTAAAGTGGTTCTCTTGCTTCAGTTTGATTTTGGAGGGATTCCATTCCCTTCCTTCAGTTTGCTTCTAGTTGCCAGTTGCTTCATTTAAGTTTGGGTGATTCTCTGATGTGATGCTGGTCATCATAGGGAACAATGAAGAGTGGCTGGTCAACCTGCTCAGGACGCACTGTTTTTGGGGGGAGAGGGGTGAGTTTGGTTCTGTTGGACTTCCCCAGGGATGAGTTTGTATTTAGGACTGTGTCTTGGCTGCGGCATCTCTGCCCATATGCCCTTGGGAAAGAACTTTTAAATGTTCTCATCATTGGGAACAATGGAGAGCGGCTCATCAGTCTGCTTAAGGGGTGCTGTTTTTTTGGGGAGAGGGCTTCATTTTGCTTCTGTTGGGCTGTCTGATATGGAGCTTATATTTGGGAGTATGCCTCTGGCCTAGCAGCCTTGGTCCATGTGATTCTGCAGCGGAAGTCATCGTGCAGTTTCCCCCCCACCCCCGGCAATAGAAACAAATGGAGAGGCTGGAGCACCTTTTGTGGGGGGGCATAGAGTGCCCCCTGGATACAATCTCCCTGAAATTTGGGTTGTAGTTAGAGGACAGTTAGAAGTAGGTGCCCTCCAAGTTTACTGGATTTTGCTTGCAAAATGCTTCCTCCAGCTCCCTTGGTATCTCCCATAGTTTCCCCCATAGAGAATAATTGAGATTGGAGGTGGCTGGGAGGACCTTCTTTGGGTCCAAACTTCATGAAACTTGGGAGGTAGTTAGAGGACAATTAAGAGTAGGTCCCCTGCAAATTTGGTATAAATTGAGTCCAAAAACGCCCCCTCCCCAGGCCACCAGAAACTTCCAAATTGAGTTTCCCATAGGAAACAATGGCTGAATTTAACCGAATTTGCTTTGCATTACCGAAGTAAATCAACCAATTTTTTCCCAGTGCACATCTATATATCTCTATACACCAATATTTCACAATGACATGGAACTACAAGCTATCAGGTACATACATATCAGGTACATGGTGAACCTGGCTATTGAGCTTCATGACTGTCTTTATTCACAAATTTCATACTTAGGGACATTGTGTTTTCAGATCAGCAGTACTGCCATAGGAATCTGCATAGTCTAACAATATGCCACCTACACAGCTCCTATTTAAAACTTCTTATAACAGTTTGAAGGTGCCTTATACCAGGTTAGACCATTAGTCTATCCAGCTGAGTACTGAGCGTCCTGGGTGGTGGCTTTCCATAGTCTTAGGGAGAGAAAGGACTCTCTCAACACCTGCTACTTGACATCCTTTATCTGTAGATGCCAAGAACAGAACTTGGACCATTGCAAATGTTTCCATGTCCCAGGCCAATATAGCAGAATGCCCTCTCTCTCACAGGCCTTGGATAGAAAACCTGTCTTGCTTCACTGACAGCTCCTTAAACTGAAATGGATTTTAAAGCTGATCACCTCAAAAGATAAAAACACAGAGACTGGTCCCTGAAATAAATTACCAGCAATGCTCTTCCTATCTCTACTCCAGTGCTGGTCAAAGAACCAAACATCACCCATACTGTTAAGGGCTCACTAACCAGTATATACTAACTATAATATATTTTGCTGTATTCCAGTGATTACTTCCTGCCATTTGCACTAGCCAATTGAAAATGTTTCTATGCAAGACAATGGGCACAAATCAAACATTACAAATAGAAATACTCAAACCAGTGGGGAACAATTTCAACCTCCCTGAATATTCAATAGCAGACTTTAAAAGTCACTAAAACCAAAAAATGTATTTCAAGAGAACTCCAGCACCAAGAAGCTGTTTCTTGGAGTGCTGGCTCCTCCACCATTACTTTGTAGTAACTTTTTCATTTATACACCACCTCCTACTCAATGGGGAGCCCAAGTAGCTTACATTGTTCTCCTTCCCTCCTTTTTATCCTGACAACAACCCTGTGAGGTAGGTTAAGCTGAGTGTGTGTGACTGGCACCAAGTGGCACAGCGAGCTTCTGTGGCAGAGTAGGGTTTCAAACCTGGGTCTCCCAAATCCTAGTCCAATACTCTACACACCACCATGTCTGAGAGGTGAGCAAGCACTTCAGCTGGAGCTCTACATTAGGTCCAGGGATAAATAGAACTCATCCCGAGAAACTAGGTTGGCTGAAAAGCTAAGAGGAAGCATGGCTAAAGAAATGAGGATAGCAAAAGTGAACAGAGGGTTAACCCACGTTACAGTCAAACATGCAAACCTGAGCCCCAACTTCATTTTAAAGATAAAAGCATTTTAAAGATAAAAGCAAACAGAAGTGGCAGAAATGGTGCACTTACAGCTTTCCCCACCCATTTTTAATATCCAAACTTGCCCTTCCTCAGTTGCTCTCCCTCAATCCTTCTTTATACTATGCTTGATAATTTTGAATAAAAAACAAGGACAGGCTACCCATTCACTCAGTGCCAGGTTATACTAATGTTCTACTATTTGAAAATACAAAGTAGTAACAGTGGTCGGCATAGTGCAAGGTTTTGCAATCTATCTTCTATGTGTATAAAGGGTTAACTGTTTTTGTGCGATGAAGCAGCAACTCCTAGTAATACTAAAACAGAGAGCAAAATCCACAGGGAAACAACTGTGTAACTCTCAACTATTTCCATGTTTGCCCATATTAACCATATTGCTGTTCGCAAACAATACATATTAGAAAAAGGGCAAAGAACAATGACACAAGGGGATCTTCTGTGCTCACAACGCAAAAATTTCCAGCAAAATACTGTTCATAAGCACTAACTAGTGAACTGATTTGTTCACGTCTAGATTACTTGGAAAAGAAATTAATACACACCATAGCCGCCCTGAGCCCATCTGTGGGGAGGGCGGGGTATAAATTGAATAAAATAAATAAATAAATGTCCTGCTCTAAGTCCTCAAGCTGCCCATGAATGCAAGAGTGTTATCCTATGTTTGACAAGGGAACATTGTTTTTAGACCCCAAAGGGGCCAACTAGGATTTTATCAAATAGCAGAAGTACAGAATGCAATTTCAGGGGAACATTAGATTGTCCTTTTGTGTTAGTTCTCTTTGGGTAAATTATACCACCCCGTTTCCTACAGGTTCTATGAACCTTAGCCCATCACTAAATGTCAATAGAAGACAGAAAACAGGATGCTGTATTACACAGATTAGCATATTCAATTGTGAACATTTTGTTCAGAACAAGAATTCCATTCAGTTTAACACCAAATAGCAATCCTAGCCTCAGATCTCCAGGGACTTTATAGGGCACAATTCCATTAAAGCCTATAGGATTTGTTCCATCTTCCTAAACACCTGTTGATGTAGTGTATTGAAGTACTTTGAGCATATCCCACTGGAACAAGCACTAAGAATATCACAGAGCTACATTACAGTTCAATATTAAAGCAATAAATGGCTCTCAAACTAAATGCTTACTTCTTAGACTAAACATACAGAGTACATTTCAGACTGCATGTGGGGATCAATTGTCTGAATGCTCTCTTATGTAAAAAAAAAAAAAAAAACCCTAGCATCTCAGGAAAAGATCTTGGTTTGAACCTTCTCTTTGACTTGTTTTCTGCATGTAGGAATCCTTTATGCAAGGGAGCATTCAGCCATCCATCTCCCACCTGCAGTTTAAGGTGGAACAGTCCAACAGCAGATACATCACATGGAGCTGCTAAGACATAAACTAAATAGAAAATTATGGGATAAGCAAAATCATTAGCATGTGTTTACTTTCCAAACTATAATAGTATATCTTGGCATCAAGAGTAACGCAAATTATTGTCTTTCCCAAAAGTTTGAAATAAAAAAGAGAAATCAATCTGTTAAAAACCTCCAACCTAGTTTTTGTGTGCAGCTTGACTGCCAAGGCCCAGTTATTCAGTGACAGGTGTATTCAGATATTCATTTTATGGAAACCTGAGAGAGGCTTTTGGCGCAATACAAGTAGTGTTGGATAATAAATGCTGCAGTCTTGTACCCACTTAGGCATAAGCCTTATTGCATTCAGTGGAACTTCTCCTTGAAGAAAACACATAGGATTGAGGTGTTAGAAAAATATTAGCTATACAAGAAACTCTGTAAGCTTGTTTCTCTACATTTTTCAGACTCAAAGCAATAGCAGAGATTTCACCTTAAAAATCAGAAGCAATTACACTGTCTTTAGAAATTCTATTAATGCTGTCGTCACTGGAACACAGATGAAGAAAGCTGAAATCCAGGACAGCTTGAAACCACCTTAATAAAATATGGCTTATATTTCAAACTGCTGCTGCTATGATTTCCAGTAGTATTTTCCACCCTGAGGCTTAGATGCTTGACAGCTCTTGCTCAAATTACTTATTAGAAATGGCACCTCAAGAGTTGCCAGGAGAGAGAGACCAGAACAAGGAAGGGAAAGGAACTCAAAAGTAGTCCAGGAATGCCAAACAAGAAAATCTTACCAAGGGAAACCAGAACAGATGTGGGCAAGAATGTGAAAATCAATCATGAAACTTCACAAGATGAAAACTAGGGAAAATTCTGTAAGAACATGTTTTCTGATAAACACAGTCATTCATCAAATCTAATGTGAAGGCTCATAAACTGCTCAATTGTGTGGTTCAGAATGCGAATCCGAAGTA
Organism: Eublepharis macularius; assembly: GCF_028583425.1. NCBI lineage: Eukaryota > Metazoa > Chordata > Lepidosauria > Squamata > Eublepharidae > Eublepharis > Eublepharis macularius. The sequence goes on along the minus strand of NC_072793.1, from coordinate 93,876,630 downwards.
AAGAGTTAACACAGATATGAAGTATAAAGATGTTAAGCCATTTATATGCAGGTTATTAACTGCAGATTGGAAAGTTTTTATCCTGCAGGAGAACAGACAGTGGAATCAATAGAAAAGGAAATCTCATAAGATCATCCTCCAAAATCAATATAGTAATTTCTGTAAATTAGACATATCTATAATGATGATACTACATAATTTTAGAAGTCTTGAATAGATATGGAGGAATTTCAGTTTCTGCAGCAGCATCACTGGTGCTTAAAGAAGGGGTGGAGCTAGAAGAATACATATTTCTCCTGGGCATGTTCACTCTCCCTCCTAAGCAGCTATCCATGTGAAATTCCCCATGTAAATGGAGAAGTATGTCAAAAGCTAAGTAACAATATATATCTTGGTAATGATGCTAGTCTTGCATCAACCCAGTTCCACATATATGGGAGAACAGGAAGTGACCTGTTGCCCAGCCATAAAGCAGCAGATGAGCAATTTCTAGGCTAGTCAGATTCAAATAAAGCATTTTTATCAGTATACCGATTTTGTTTGCATATAACCACATGTGAGCAATGTATGATTCAGCACTTTGTACTTTTCATGACAATTTGCTAATGTACAAAAATAAACATTCAAACTAAGCGTTGAAAGCTTAGATTACCTAGATTCTCTGTATACCAATACATAAAACCAGTATTTGTAATTCAAGGAATAAATTATTTTGAAACTACTTTAATGTCTTATGAAGTCTCGACATTTACTTAAGTATTCTTAGAAATTTGAGTGTAATTTAGACCTGGGACACATACAAGTAACAACTATTTGCAAGACTCTGGCACAATACCATTGCATAGTTTAAATTATTACAGTGGTGAGTAGCAACAGGATATGGCTATAAACAAAACAGAAGGAAGTTTAAAGGGGTTTTGTGCTCTATCTGAATTGCCCCAAACATACACATTCAGAGTTTGTTCCAAGCTCGATTAATAAAAAAGACAACTGTTGATGTTGCTTTCCAGTTTCTAATCTGTCCCTACAGGCCTAGCCTTTTTGCTCTGTCATAGAAGCTGTCAGAAGGTTTATCATGTTGCCGCCTGAGGTAGCATAGTGACAGTGACTCCCCAGGGTTATTCATGCATCACTTGGACCACATCATATCTACAGGCCTGGAAACAAAAACTTGACCATGCTATAGCTGCTTTGCAGGTTTAAAAGGTGATAAATGGAAATTGTGCACCAAACCTTGTTGCAGCCTTCACAGGCATGAATGCAGCTCCCAGATTTTTTTTGGGGGGGGGGGCAGAAAGAACAGAGGAAAAGAAACAGAGTTGATATGTTCATGCTTCCCTCCCGCTCAATCCCACCCATAATCTTGTTCCACAAGTAGAGTGTGGATTTAAAAAGATTCTACAGTAAATGACTTTTATTTTTTAAAAAATGAAATAACCGTGAACATATTAACAGGCCTGCAAGTGGCACTACAGTACAGCTGGATAGAAGGTAGATATAGTCCCAATGTACAGTCAAACAATGGAATCCATCTGTTCAATGGTGACAATTCAGAATACAACTCTATCAAGCAGGAACATTTTACTGAAAATATTTCTGGACAAAGCTGATATTGAAAATTAGTTCTGGGATGTAGAAGTCCCAAGTAAGAACTGGCAACCGGCAAATTATTGTCTGGTTGACCAGTTTAGGGAGAGATGTACAACATCTCAAAAACATAAGAGTTCTTTTTCCCCCCTTTTCTTTTATATTTGTGGAAACTGGAGTTGGGAGTCAATTTCTCTTAGCTCTCCATTGGCCAGTTGTGCTATTCTGGATTTATTTTTTTCAGAATCACTCCTTGAAAGGTTTTATTGAAAGGAAGACTAAATGCAATGTGCCTTTCCTTGTAATCCAGGAGCAGTTGTGGTATTTCAAATTCTAAAAATATCTACTCTCATGAAATACTGTTTCACTACAAACCTAATTTTTCACTAAATACACGATTTTAAATCCTGGAGCCAACTGGGAAAACAGCTGTTTTTCTCTGTTTCTGCATTTCTACAGTGTATAGAGAACTGTGTGTGGGGGTGGGGGTGGGGGAATGGAGAAGAGTATATCTTTTTTCCTTGGCCAGTATCAGACTCAGGAGGCCTAATGTGCATGTTTCTGTAGCTAGGCTCCTGGAGGTCACACTCATTCAGAGCTAGCTACTTAAGTCTGCAACTGGATGTCCAACTTCACATCATTCTTCTTAACTCCTTGGAAAGACTAACTAGGCATGAAAAAGGTTCACACTTTCTAATCATAATATGCAGGAACACCACATGGTTTCCATGCAATTTCATTTTGTGAAAGGCCACAGGAAAGGGACATAGCACCTTTCATTAATCAGTAATTCTATATGTTACAGTGACCTTCCATCAGATTTTCAGTGTTGAGGCAGCGTAGAAGACTGTGGCTGGAGAATGTAATATGAGCACCCCGGCATCTCTTCATGAGAGCCCTATGGCTCCTACCAAGGGAAGCATGTTCACTCCCCTTCTATATTGAGAGCAAAAAATGACTCCAGAGGGGGATTTGGAATCACCAGTTCCTAAGATCTAGCCAGTTTGGATTCGTGAGCCTTCAGTGTGCCAACAGCATCTTTCACTGCATGGTAAATAATGTTCTTCACCTGAAATCAAAAGAAAATGAACAGACTGAAAATTAAAACCCTCAACAGTGTTCTTTGCTTACTATTTATTAATGAAGTCAGAATTTTATTAATGAAGTTAGAGTTTCTTAAATATTCATTCACTTTACTTAGGGTTGAGTATGTACAGAGAAGGAATATGGAAAGACTAGCAACAAAGCCCATTGTGGGCAAAAAATACAATGGGCTCTAGAAAGGGGAGGACGGGCAGGCAGGCATTTGCTCCTCCTCCGTCACTCATTCCAGCTGGTGAAGGAGGGGGGGTGGGCATTGTCATCTGCTCCATGCCTTGATCTGCCTGATCTTGGCCATGTGAAAGGATGGTTGACTTTGCTTCCTGCTCCATGCCTGATACATGCTGGGTAAAGGGGGCACACTGCCTCCTGTTCTGCACCTGACTACGTCTGGGTGAAGGGGGGCAAGCATTGGCACCTGCTCCGAGCCTGATCCCAGCTGGGTGAAGGGGGGTGGGCATTGCTACCTGCTCCGCTGCTGATACCAGCTGGGTTAAGGCCCACTCCTAATACCAGCTGGGTTAATATGAGGGGGTGAGCATTGCCATCTGCTCTGCTCCTATTACCAGCTGAGTTAAGTCAGGTGGTGGGCATTGCCACCTGCTCCACTCCTGATCCCAGATGGTTCAAAGGGGGGGGGCATTGCTACCTGCTCCACTGTGATACCAGCTGGGTTAAGGCAGGGGTTAGGCATTGCCACATGGTCCGCTCCTAATACCAGCAGGGTTAAGGTGGGGAGAGGGCATTGCTGCCTGCTTCGCTCCTAATACCAACTGGGTTAATGTGGGGGGTGGGCATTGCCACCACATTGTCCAAAGGGCATACCATGAAAACCACAATGGGGACTAAGCAATATCCAAACGGAGAGTCACAATGTTAGAAGGGGGGTGACCCCAGTCACATTTGGATTTCTCCTCAACTTGGACTGGGGTCACCCCCCTTCTAACATTGTGACTCTCCGTTTGGATATTGCTTAGTCCCCATTGTGGGTTTTCATGGTATTCCCTTTGGACATTACTATTATTCAATAACTACTTGGACAGAAGAAACAAGAGATCTTATTGTATTTATTGTACATTGTATTTATTCATTTGCACTTTGCACTTTCGCACTAATATAGTGTTTATAAGAAAAAGAAAAAACGAACTGATTGTTTATTGTATATTCCTAGGCTTCCCTCCATGGCAGCACCCTCTGGTGGTGCACCAGGGTATAAAGTGAGTTGTCTGAAATACACTTACTCAGTTATATAGTAAGATATCAGTCACTAGTACAACTTAAACTTAATAGTTAACAGTTTTTTTAATTGAGAAAATGGAAGATTTATGTATCACTTACTGTGAAGCTTCCTTTCTCTGTGGTCTGGGAGTGGGTCAGTCCTCATGAAAGGGAAGCAACTCCTCCTCTCCAGTGCAGGGTCAGTCAACTGAACAATCCCGAAAGGGGAGGGGCTTCCGTAGCTCTTCAGTTCTTTTCCAAGCCTTGAATCCCTGTGAGCTTATGTAACTGGTACTTCCCCTCCACCTTTTGACCAGAACTACTCACTAACATTAACAAACTCAAAAAGAGGTAACAGAATTAACAGTCTCTGTTAACTACACAAAGTCTGCTTCAGATAATAACCCATAATAACTCTACCTATAGACGTACTGCAGCATACCCTCCTTCTCTGTTGGGTGGGTAGGACTGACCCATTCCCAGACCATCGAGAAAGGAAGCTTCACGCTAAGTGATACTTAAATCTTCCATTCTCCGGTGGTCAACTGGGAGTGGGTCAGTCCTCATGAAAGGGATGTGTAAAAGCAGTGTGTCCCAGGGAGGGTTACTCAAGTATTCAGATTTAGAGCGTATGCTGGGAGTACTCGTCTCCCAAAGGCAGCCTCAGCCGAGGCTATCTTGCCTATTTTATAGTGTCTGGTAAAGGAGTGAACTGATCTCCCAAGTTGCAGCTTTACAAATAATCTCCAAGGAAGGAGCTGATCGGTACGCAGCCAAGGTGGCACCCCCACCCCCCCGAGTGAATGCACAGCTATCCCTTCTGGTGGATCTAACTTCCTAGTTTTATAAGCTAAGATAATACATTCTCTAATACATCTGCTTAAGGTGGAAGTTGACACCCTTGTTCCCAAAGAAGACTTCCTAAATGACACAAACATAGATTCACATTTCCTGAATGTTTTTGTTCTGTCTGTATAGAAACTGAGGGCACGATGAACATCTAGACAGTGCCACTCTCTCTCCTTCCTATATTTGGGATTACTACAAAACAATGGTAAATTAATATCCTCACCCCTATGAAATGCAGAATTAATCTTAGGGATGAAAGTCGGGTCTGGTCTCAAGACTACCCTGTCATTGTGAAAAATGCAAAGTTCCTTATCCACAGATAAGGCATTCAACTCAGATACCCTCCTGGCCGAAGTAATCCCCACCAAGAAAAGTGTTTTGAACATTAACTTCTTTAGGGGACACATCACCATGGGTTCAAAAAGTTCTCTAACTAACACCCTTAGCACTAAGTTAAGATTCCATGTGGGGAACCTATGAATTTGAGGCGGATTAATTAGAGCTGCACCCCTCAAAAATCTTCTCCTGTGTGGGTGTTGTGCTAGGGATTTCCCTTTTTTACACCCCCCTACGGCCAAGATAGCAGCCATTTGTCTCTTCAAGGTACTTGTGCTCAAACCCTTGCTCAGGCCTTCCTGTAGAAAGAGCAGCACCTCATTGATGGATACTGGTAAAGAGTCCTTCTGTCGGCTTGAGCACCAATTGTGGTACACTTGCCAAGTGGCATTATAACTTCTGCTAGTTGACTTCTTTCTCGAGGCTAACATGGTTGATATCACCTCCTCTGAGTAGCCTAGCTGACGAAGTTGGTGGCATTCAATTTCCAGGCAGTGAGCTGAAACATCTCTGGTTGAGGATGAATCAGAGGCCCTTGTGTTACAAGATCTCCCCTGACAGGCAAATGCCAGGGATCTGTTACCAAAAGGCTCCTCAGATCCTGGAATCAAGTTTTCCTGTGCCAATGTGGGGCAATCAATATTATCATTGCCCTCTGCTCTATTACTTTATCATCCTGTGTATTAATTGAATTGGTGGAAAGGCATACACAAGAAGCCTTGGCCAATCGCTGTTCAGAGCATCTGTGCATAGAGCTAGGGGATCCCGTCTTCTGGACATGAACCTTAGTACTTGGCAGTTTTGGCTGTTGGCAAACAAGTCCGTGTCCGCTGTGCTGAACTTGTTGCACACACGTTGGAAGGCCTCCCTGTGTAACATTCATTCTCTTTGATCTATTAGACCTCTGCTTAAATGATCTTCCAGGACATTGTACACTCCCGCCACGTGAACTGCCCTCAGATATAGGAGGTTCTTCTCTGCCCAGTTTAGAATTATGCTGGCTTCCTTCTGTAGAGCCCTGAACTTGGTCCCCCCTTGCCTGTTCAGGTAAGATTTTGCTGTCATCTTGTCTGTCCTATCATATGACTCCTGAATTGTAATAGTCCATTCCTTATGGCTCTCAGTTCCAGCAAGTTCATACTCTTGGAACTCTTGTTCTGTGACCAGGGACCCTGAGCCACTGCGTTCTGGGAGTGAGCCCACCATCCCCAGCGGCTGGCGTCCATTGTCAACACCATTCTCTTCGGTTCCCTGAGTGGGACCCCTACCAGGAACCTGTGTGGATCCATCAACTGCTGCAGTTGCCGTAGGATGCTTTTTGGTACTTTTATCACTACATGCTTTCTGTGAGTGATGGCTCTTTGATAAGGAAGCAGGAACCACTGAAGTGGACGTGTATGGAACTTTGCCCACTGAAGTACATCCTGGCACGATACCATCATGCCTACCAGCTGTGCTAGGGACATGACCTCCTGGTATTGGTTCCTCCGAACTTGTAGAAACAAGGACTGCAACCTCTTTTGTCTCTCTTCTGACAAAAACATCCTGTCCTGCACAGAGTCTAGGAGAACTCCCAGATGAACAATTCTTTGCCATGGAATAAGGGAACTCTTTCCTCTGTTGACAACAAATCTGTGTTGCTCTAGGCATTCCAACATGACATCTACTGCTTCCAATCCCTTCTGTATGGAGGGAGCCTTTATCAAGATGTCGTCCAAGTAAGGAAACAGATATTCCTTGCAGTCTGAGTAAGGCAATCAGAGTCACCAGGATTTTGGTGAACACCCTGGGAGAGGTCTTGAGTGCTAAGGGGAGTGCTCAATACTGGAAGTGTTCCCCATCGTAAGCAAAATGGAGGAATCTTTGGTGTGACTCCTGTATGGGGATATGAAGATACGCTTCCGAAAGATTGATAGAGGCTAGGAAATCCCCCTTCTGGATGCCGTCACAATGGTTCGAAGTGACTCCATCTGAAACTTGCGGGTCTTTATGAACCGGTTCAGCCACTGAAGGTCCAATATGGCTCTAATGTCTCCATTCTTCTTTGGAACTATGAATAAAGTGGAGTAAACTCATTTCCTCCACGCATGTGGAACCGGTTCTATTGCCCTGATTTCTATTAGGTGTTGAATCGCCTAAAGTAGAAGTAGATGCTTTTGATCGGATGGATTTCTTGGAAGCTGAAAAAAACGATTTGGTGGCCTTGTTTCGAACTCCAAAGAATATCCATTTGTTACTGTGTCCAGAGCCCATTTATCTGCAATCGTTTGATGCCATATATCCGCAAACTCCTGTAATCTGCCCCCTATCTTGATGAGCGGACTCGGGGCGCCGTAGTCATGTGGAAGGCTCCTGCTTCTGCGGCTTGTCGTATTGTCCAAACTTTGAGAAGGCTGTGGATCTGTTGTCTGATCTGGACCTAGGTTGCCATTTTCCTTTTGATGGTCTGAAGACCCCGTATCTTGAGGCCCTGTTAGGGTCATGAAAGGATTGAAACCTCTGCTCTAATGTTTTTTTTTACATTTTTTTTATTGGTGAGTACATAGTTAATACATACACTCCCCATCATACCTAATTTATTTCAACCCCCACCCTTTCCCTCCCCCCTCCTTGTAGACTTCCAACAGCTTTCCAACCCTTAACCTATCTTATTACTTAACTTATTTTCAATTATATTATTCTAAATCATATATATATTATATCTCTTACTCTAAGCATATTCAGATTCTTTTATATATACTATATCAAATCCACTAATATATCCACTCTCTACGTCACTATTTAAACTGTATATTTTTGATAAAGTCTCCTTAATAATAATACTAGCTTAGGTTAATTAATAGCTAAATTTTCCCATTAATGGTAAAGTTACTTCTCTCTTCTATTTATAACATCACAAATTAATAATTCTCAAACAGCCACAGTCCTCCCTTCACATCCCATTTTTGTTCTAACTATTGTTTCAATTTCCCCCAATCTGCAATGTATTCTCCTGGATCAAGATCTTTCAGTTTTCTTGTCATTTTGTCCATCTCAGCCATGTACAGCAGTTTGTAAATCCAATCTACTGTAGTTGGTATTTCTTGTACTTTCCATTTCTGCTCATATAAAAGTCTTGCTGCTGTAATCATGTAAAATAACAATGTTCTGTACTGCATTGGAACATCTTCCATTCCCAAGTTCAGTAGCAGCAATTCTGGGTTCTTATTTATTTGGGTTTGCAAAACCTCATTAATTACTTCAATTATATCTCCCCAGTATTGCTTAGCTACCTCACAAGTCCACCACATGTGGTATAATGATCCTTCATGCTTTTTACATTTCCAGCATCTATCTGACATATTAGTATTTCCTAGCGCAATTTTCTTTGGTGTTAAGTACCACCTATACATCATTTTATATACATTCTCTTTAATATTCGTACAAGTTGAAATCTTCAATGTATTTTTCCACAAATGCTCCCAGGCTTCCATGGTTATTTCTTTATGAAAATTTACTGCCCATTTCACCATCTGGACTTTAACTGTTTCATCTTCCATGTGCCATTTTAGAAGTATTTTATAAATTTTCGAGATTTCTTTTTTACCTTCTTGTAAAATCACTTCTTCTAGTTCCGAATTTTCCAATCTTATTCCTCCTTTTGAGCAGTCCGAGTTGTAAAGATCTCTGATTTGCCTATATTGAAACCATCCATAATAGGGAGATAACTCTTCTTTCGTTTTTATTTTTAACATTTTATGTTCCATTAATGTTATCTCTTTATAAGTTAAACACTGTTGTTCATTATAAACAGCTCTCGGATCTATTACTTCATATGGTACCACCCATGAGGGGATACCATCTTCCATATAGTCCTTATATTTCTTCCAGATTGTGAAAAGGCTTCTTCTAATATAATGATGCAAAAACAAAGAGTCCGCTTTTACTTTATTGTACCACAAATAGGCATGCCATCCAAACAGTTTTTTATATCCCTCCAGAGCCAGCAGTTTACGGTCTTTTAACGTTATCCAATCTTTTAGCCATACCAAACATATTGCTTCATAGTATAATCTTATATTTGGCAGTTGCAGTCCACTTCTTTCTTTCGAATCTTATAATACTTTCATTTTCACACGGGGTTTCTTGCCTGCCCAGACAAAGTCTGAGATTTTCCTTTGCCATTTATCAAATTGTTTGAAGTCTCGGATAATTGGGATTGTTTGCAACAAAAACATCACACGTGGTAACACATTCATCTTCACTGCTGCTATTCTTCCCAACCATGACAAGTTTAATTTATTCCATTTTATCAAATCTCTTTCTATTTGTAGCCACAGTTTCTCATAGTTATTTTTAAATAAGTCTATATTTTTCGCAGTCAGCTCAATACCTAGATACTTCACTTTATTAGTTACCTCACAATCCGTTATCTCCATTAGTTCTTGCTGTTTTTGCTTTGTCATATTCTTACACAATATCTTTGACTTCTTTTTGTTCACATAAAATCCAGCCAAGTCTCCAAATTCCTTTATTTTATCTATTATTTTTGGCATGTTGTCTATTGGATCTTCTACTATTAACATTGCATCATCCGCAAATGCTCTGACTTTGTAGGAAAATTCCTTTATTTTTATGCCTCGAATTGTATCGTCCTCTCGTATTTGAATCAACAATATTTCCAAAATCAAAATAAACAACAATGGAGACAAAGGGCAGCCCTGTCTTGTACCTTTGCTTATTTTCAGTTTTTTGGTCAAATCATCATTCACTACAATCGCTGCACACTGGTCTTTATAAATTTCTTTAACTGCTTGTATGAACTTTTCTCCCATTTGCAGCTTTTCCATAGTGACAAACATAAAGTCCCAATTTAGATTGTCAAATGCTTTTTCCGCGTCCACGAAAAAGAAACCAACTTCCTTATCACAATGCTTATCATAGTATTCAATAGCGTTTATTACTGTCCTTAGGTTATCCTTAATTTGTCTATTAGGTAGAAATCCAGCCTGTTCTTCTGCAATAAATTCCAACAGCCATCCCTTTAACCTCTCCGCCAAAATTTTTGCAAATATCTTGTAATCATTATTCAACAATGAAATTGGCCGATAATTTTTAACATTAGTCAGATCTTGTCCATCTTTCGGAATCAACGATATGTTGGCTTCGTTCCATGAGTCAGGAATCCTTTGGCCTTGCAAGATTTCATTAATTACCTCTCTTAAAAAAGGTGCCAATTCATTAGCCATCATTTTATAGAACTCTGCCGTTATTCCATCCGGACCTGGTGCTTTCCCTAATTTAGTTGATTGTATCGCTTCTTTTATTTCTTCTTCTGTCACTTCCCTTTTCTTTCCATTCCTCTGACATCATTGGAAGCTTCGTTTTCTCCAAATATTCCGCTATTGAATCTCTATTCACCTCCTTTTTTTGGTACAATTTTGCATAAAATTTAAAAAAAGCTTTGCTAATAGCTGGTTGATCCAACAATATTTTATCCTCTTCTCGGATTTTAATAATAGTTTTCTTCTCTTTTTACTTTTTTAATTGCCAAGCTAGATATTTCCCAGGTTTGTTTGTGCCCTCAAATGATTTTTGATTCATTTTTTTCAAATTCCACTTCAATTCTTTATTATTCATTGCCGTCAATTGTTCCTGCAGAATTTTTATATCCTGATATATTTTCTTCTTCCCTGGTCTTTTCTTAAGTTGTATCTCTTTGGCTTTGATTTTTTCCATAATTTCATGTCTCTTTTCTTCCTTTCTCCTTCTCTCTCTTGCATTTAAGTCCATTAATATTCCTCTTGTCACAGCTTTGTATGTGTCCCATACCTTGTGAGTTGGCACGTCCTTATTCATGTTATATTGTATAAAGAACTTGGTCTCTCTTCGTAGCAACGCTATATTATCTTCTATCTGCAGCAAATCCTCATTTATCCTCCATCCTCTTCTTTTAGTATTTTCCCCAAATTTCCACATAACTGGATTGTGATCTGAGCCTACCTTGGGCATTATCTCCACATCCTTAGTCCATACCGCCAGTTCCTTGGAGGCCCAGATCATATCAATTCTTGATAATGTAAAATGTCTTGCTGAATAAAATGTATATTGTCTATTTTTGGGGTTTTGTCTCCTCCATACATCCTCCAGACTCCCTTGTTCTTTAATCACAAAAAAAGATTTTGGCAAAAGTCCTCTTTTTTTATGTGCACTTTTAGATTTGTCTTCTTCCAAGTTTGTAACTCCATTGAAGTCACCTGCCAAAATTATTTGATCATACGTCAGTTCATCTAACTGTTTCTGTAAGTCCTTGAAAAATTTTTCTTTTGCACCGTTAGGTACATAAATTCCAATCACCAAAGTCTTCTTTGAATTCCAAATTATTTCCACTGCTATATACCTGGCTTCTGTATCACATAGAACTAATTTAGGCTGCAGCTCTTCCTTTATATACAATACAACTCCCCTCTTCTTCTTTTTGGAAGCCGCTGCAAATTCGTTTCCAAGTTTTGCAAGTTTTAAATATTTTACATCCTGCTTTTTAATATGTGTCTCTTGCAAACACACTATATTACATTTTTGTTTTAAAAGCCAGTGGAATATAATCTTGCGTTTAGAAGGTGAATTTAGTCCATTTACATTCCAAGATATAATTTTACACTCCATGATCAAATTTTAGCACTCTTTGGTAAGTCTTTTTCATTGTCTTTAATAAACGTTTCCATCTCCTGACCAGATCTGATATTCCTCCTAGTTCCACCAAATTAGAAAGCCAGCCTTTCAGGTATTTCCCATCTGTATCTAATTTTCAAATCCTTTAACATCTGGACCAGCTCTCTATAATTTTTCCTCTCCAACAGCACCGATCTGGGCAGCTCTTTCATGATTCTCACCGCTTTCCCGTCGACTTCTAATAGATCTTGGAATTGTTTGCTCACAATTGACTCTCTGATGCTTCTAGTTGTAAATTGCACAATCATATCTCTTGGTAGGTTCTTTTGAGCCGTGAATTTTGAATTAATCCTGTATGCCACATCCAAAAGAGCTGCTATTTCCACTTCCTCTTTGTCCAGGCAACCTGCCAAAATTTCTGTAATATGCTCTTGGGTTGATTTTTCCAAAACTTCCAGGATTCCACGAAATCTGAGTTGTTTTTCCATTTGTTTACATTCAGCTACGGCCATTCTTCCCTTCACTCCTCTCATCTCCGTTCTGTGCACATCCGCCAAGGTGTCAGCCGCGTTTTCTACTGCTTTAACTCTCTGCTGTGTGACTTGTAAGTCTTTTTGGACTTGATCCATATTTTTGGATAGCTCTGCCATCTCCAATTTAAATGCCTCTTTAAAGTCCTTCAAATTTTTCGCCATCTCTTGCATCATATCTTTAAGCTCTTTATTTCCTTCCATGACTTTTTTCTCCATCTCTTTATTTCCCTCTGTTACTTTTTAATCTAAATTTTCCAGCGCCGTCTGCCAGTCCTTTTTCGACATTGTGGGGCTAGCTTTACTTCGCTCCCACGAGTCCGCTCTTTTCCTTAACTCCGTAGCACACATTTATTCTTTTCTTTTATTTTTAAAAGTCCAAATTTAAATTGTTTTTCCAAAAGTTAGTGTTTACGAAATCCAAAATGCCAGGCGTCTTTTCTCTATGATCTTATTTGAGGCTGCCGTCCTTACCCTTATCCAAGATGTCCTACTTCCGTTTTCCTTGAAGTCAAAACTCTGCCCTTCTTCAAAATGGCAATATTCCACTTCCGTTGGTTACAAGCCGCTTCTCGCCCGTCTCTTTATGGTTGTGACACACTTCCTGTTCCTCTCTGTTACACAGCAGCTCTCGCGATACTGAAACTTTCTCACAGTCCACAGGTATGTAAACAATAAAGCCGCAGGTATGTAAACAATATTCATTTTTCCGCTCTAACTTCTCTTTAAAAAGTCACTTCTTAGCAATTTATTTGCCGGAACTTTCTCAATTATTTATTAAGTCTCTCGCAGTTTTCTAGTTCTCTTTATCACTTTATTTCTTATTATAATCTGTCCCGTACTGAGAGATAGCAATCTTTACCTTCTTAGACGTTTCTCTTGGGTTGTAATCACTGCTTCAATTATCCAATCGATTCAAAGTACTTCTTTGTGTTGCTGAGGCTTGGGCATGAGGGTCTTATGTCAGAAATTGACTCCAGAGCCGCTGCAGAGATCTTGGCTGCCTGTCTACGAGTGGGACCTCAAGGGTGGATGGGGGATCATTGCGTAGACCCCCCCTCACACCCGAGATAAACACACTCTCGAGGTCTTGAGCGTACTTTCTTGTGCTCCACCTGAGAACAGGGGGCTATGGGCAATTTGCGCCCCTCCAGCCCCTACAAACAGCGGCACGGGCAGCTCAGCTCCCTGAACTGCGTTAGACCTTCATGGATCCCAAACCGGAAGTCGAAACCTCTGCTTATGTTGAGGATTCTTCTTTTTTTGACGGAAGCACCTTCTTCTTCTCCTTGTCTTCCACAAGATCTCTCTCAAGTGCCTTCCCAAATAGGTTAGTCCCTTTAAACTGAATTGCCGCCACCTTTGCCTGGGCTGAGGGGTCTACTTCCCATTTCCACAACCACGTGTTCCTTCTTGCCACAACGTTAAATCCCATGGCTCTAGAGGAGAACTGGAAGGCATCTATGGTTGCAGCCACAGTGAAGGCTGTTGCTAAGGCAATTTTCTTGACCTCATCCTTGATTTCCTTAGGAACATTGTTCTCAGCTGCAGCTAGCTCTGACGCCCAGGAAAAGGCTGCTCTGGCAAATAGCAATCCAGTTACTGAGGCTCTAATTGAAGTTGCTGAGGCCTCAAAGTTCCGGCGTAGCGCCTGTTCAATCCTTCTATCACAAGGATCCTTTGGAAAACCATCTACCCCCATAGGGAGCACAGAATTGGTTGCCAAGCTAGATACCGGGCCATCTACTATAGGCAACTTGATCTCCTTGGCAGAATCAGAAGTAAAGGAATATAGTTCGGAAACAATTGGCTGGCTGGCCTTTGATTTAGCTGGTATCTCCCATTCTGCCTTCATAATATGAAAAACAGCAGGAAGTGGAACACCAGTTTGAATACTTCCCTTTTTGGGCAGCACCTGTTCTGACCCCTGTGGGAATGCAGACTGCGCACTTCCTTTTTATCTGTGCATGTAGACGTGATCTCTAGAGCCCTCAGCTCTTTAGGGAGAAGTCTGGCATAGATCTCCGGAGGAAAAAGTCACACTTGAATAGTGCCCATGGTGTCCTCCTCTTCCTCTGATAGCTCACCCTCCTCATTAGTTGAAGATAAGTCTGACATTTCAGAACCAGAGTGATCATCTTCAAAGGGGCTAGATTCTCTATGGGATGAGCCTTCATCCCCTTCCCCCCCTTTTTTTTAAACTGGTAGGTAGGGGGATGGCCCCCTCCACTTGCCTGCCTTCAAAGGGTGAGCTCTTTTGAGGCACCTACCACCCCTATCTGCTGAGGAAGCCTCTCATTTTAGTAGGCCATGCTCTTTCTCAATCAACTCTGAAGCAAGCCAGGAGAGAAGGTGGGTTTTAACTTCCTGGCTTGTGAGATCAGAACCCCCCCCCCATTTTCACTGTGATCCACTGGAGACTGGTGAGATGATACTTAGTTTGGGGAACTAGGGAGTTCTAGCTCGCAAAGGGCACCCCCTACCGCCATATTTGGCACTAGCCCCATCTTGGTAGCCATAGCTATCCTCTTTCCCGCCAAAAATAACAAGTATGCAGTGAGAATAAAGAAGGTGGGAAAGGTAAAACAGTCTCCACAGAAAAAAGGGAGTTTCGGAGGAGCCTGAAGAGAAAAGGAAATAATCCTTAAAGGTCTTACTGCACTTTTGTCAGCGTGCCTTTTTTCTAGTGTGTGAGGAGGCTTCTGAGTGGCCGCACGATGGCTGAGGGAAGGCTTGTTGGCCCGTTGTAGCCTCTGCTGGCGTTGCAGACTCAACTGCGACCCCCAGCAGGTTCCAGCAAGAAGTAGGGGGAGTTCCAAGCCAAAAGGCTGAAAAAAACCCGGTGCAGGAGTCTGAGCACAAGTCGTGGAAACTGGGCTAGCCCAGCGCTGTCGGCTCCGCTGCTCGCTGCCTTGCGACATAAGGCCAGTAAGGGGGAGAGGGTTGAAAGTCTTCCTTCTCCTGCGAGCTCTCTCTTCTTGCTCCTGCTTTGTCGTTGTCTTTTTGTTGTTGTTGTTGTTGTTTGGGATCATGTGTGCGACAGCACTCTCAGTCGACATCCTGCACCCAGGCAGGGCCAGGAAAAACTTGAGCTACAGAAGCCCCTCCCCTTCTGGGATCGTTCAGTTGACTGACCCTGCACTGGAGAGGAGTCGCCGCTTCTCTTTTGTGAGGACTGACCCACTCCCAATTGACCATCGGAGAAAAGTAAATACCTAGTGTTTAGAAACTACACAAAAGGTGCACTTTATGAAAATGATATACCTTAAATTCCCATATACAGAGTTAACATGTGTTGTGTTAAAGCCAAAATCTAGAGAACATAAAGCCAACTGCATGTATTTAATATCTTGCTTTGCTATGATAATCTTCAACAAAAAACTGTTTTATTTTCAACAGTAGCATAAAAAGGAATTTTAAATCAAGACTAACTACAAGTTACACTTTTAATGTGTATGTGGTATTATGAAAAAAAACACACAAAACTGTCACTGTTTCTATAAAAATCGCTCAAAGAAAAGAAACAGAGCTGACTTTTAGTCAATGTCAAGCATACACTTTTTTTTGTTGTTGCAAATAATGTATCCCCCCTCCCCTTTGCTCACCCATTCAGAAACCTTTCAGCTAAAAAACTGTCCCATATGGATAACTGGTGCTTACTTGCAGTTTATCCTCATGATTTGTGTGAGTGTTAGACAGGTGCCTGAACTCCTGGGTCAGACGGAAGCAATGTTTCACATGTTCTGGAGATACAAAGTCTTCTGCTACTTTAATGCAGCTATACAAATTGTGAACCTGCAAAAATAATCAAAAGAACTGGATGCTGGATAATCACAAAGCTGAGTAATTCAACAGGATAATTAAAGTTCCTCATGAACTTTATGTGGAACATATTCATGATCCACATGTTTGACAGAGAAAGATCAGATGTTCCAGACATATCTTTTAAAGTTTTCAATCAAAAACCTCCTATTATGAAACAAGCACCAATCTCTTTATCTACACAGACTAAATTTGGGGAGAAATTTGCAATTATTTTCTCTAGGATCCAAGCCAATATGCATGCATGGCAGTTATTTGCACCTTTAAAAGATTCCAGTACTTCTAAGATGCCCCATGGCAGTGTAAAAAGATCTGCCATGAAATGGCAATTTGAATTTAGAGGTATAAAGCCCCCCAAAATGGACTACTGAATATGCATCCAGCAGGCAATCTTCAGAGCCTATACCTTCAAAATGGGCAAGGTAAGAAAGAAAGGCAGATGGCTCAGTCTTAAGCAGATCAAGTAATAGTTCTCACCAGGCACAAAATTTCTGAATCCTTGCTAACAGGATCAAGTAGTTCTTTCTAATCCGTTTGATATAGTGATTGATAGTGGCAGGACTCTAATCTGGAGAACTAGGTTTGATTTCCCGCTCCTCCACTTGAAGCCAGCTGGATGACCTTGGGTCAGTTACAGCTCTTTCAGAGCTCTCTCAGTCCCACCAACCACACAGGGTGATTATCATGAGGATGATAACAACACTGCTTGGTAACCACTCTGAGTAGGCATTAAGTTGTCCTGAAGGGCAGTATATAAATCAAATGTTGTTGTTGTTATACCTAATTCAAGGGAGGCAGTGGAATTTCTAACCAGTGGAGACAGATAAAGGTTAAATGACAGTGAACAAACTTGTGCTGTTAAATAGGGAGTAAAGATGATATGGGAATAGGTATAACTGTTTGTTATTTTGTTTTAAGCACCTATAGCATTTCATATAAAGTGGCATAGAAACAAATTCACACATTTAAAGAATCCCTGATTTTTAAATTCACACTGAAGCAAACTTTATTATTATTATCTTACTTAATTTGTTCTACTTTCAACACCCAAGTATTTAAAATACCTGGATTGTATTTTACTTTAAGAATGGAATAATAATAATAACCATGTGCTTATATATCACTCTTCTGGGCAGATTAGTGCCACACTCAGAGCAATTAACAAAGTCAGTGTTATTATTATCCCCACAATACAACTGGAGAGCTGGGGCTGAGAGAAGTGGCTTACCCAAGGCTACCTGCAGAGTTCATAGCAGTAGTGGGTGTCAAACCAGCAGAGTGCTAGCTCAGAGTCCAGCCTCTTAACCACTATGCTACAGCACAGAGAATGAAATGTAGGCTGAGACTCCGAATAGTACCTATGGGGGGACAACAAACTATTGGGAATTGAAAACAGAACCTTTGATCATGGGATTCTCTCAGACCCTATTTTGGCTTCTGAAATTTCACCAAGTTTGAAATTCAGTGTGCTACACTTCCTTTTATGGAACAGATAACGTTCTGAATATTTAGGGTGAGCAGATTGGAATATTCCTGGGGAGGATTATTGCTCTGATATCATTTACTAATTAAGAAAAAACCCAGCTGAATACAAATTTTAATTAAAAAACAACACTTAATTTTACACACTAACATTTAGCATACTAGCTACTCCACACTCACCTGATGAGGGGCACCTGCAGGAATAAATACAGCATCTCCCAGGAACTGCACTATTGCCCAGCCTTGCACTCCATACTCCTCGTACAAACGTTTACGTAATGTCTGATCCAGATACCAACTTTGATCATGGATTGGATCATGATCTGGAGGATTTTCTTGGCCTTGTTCTTCTCCAACCTAATGCAAAAATATCACAGTTCAATCATTTAAGTATGTTTCTTCTGTAACTGTTTCTGAAAGACTATCCTCTCCTTTCCAAGTCATTTCACTAAGATATTCAGCTTTGCTTTAGCGGGTTTTATGGTTGATCACAGGTACAATGGAAAGAATCAAAATGCTAAACATTGGATCAACTGTTCAAGCTCATTTACGCAAAACAAAAATATCAGACAGAAGAGATCACTAGCAACTGTAGACTAAGCAACAACCCTAACTTTTCCCACTGTTAAAAGATTCCACTCATCATTGTACCTTCCGAAGAAGCTCCCTGATCTTCTCAGCATCCTTAGCAGCATAGATGTGCCACAGTGCCCCAGGTTTCTCTTTTGCTTCATGAATTCGCTGTTTTGTAACATCATCTGCATCCCCCTCGTCAATAGTTTTCAGCACTTCTGAAAGGACAGCATTGTAAATCTGTTTACTGGTCTTTAGTGTAGTATTTCTTGCAATAATTTGATCGGCACAAGGTTAGCATCAAGTGAATCCCAAGGAAAAAAGGGTTAAATCAATATATCTTAATATTTTGAAGAAAACAATATTCCTCCTAAACTACATATAATTACAACAGCTTTTGCTCAGATATACAAGGTAAGCTTATTTATGCCTAACAAAATCAAATAGAATCATTAGAATGCTGTACCACCCATCTATCACACAGGCACAGTTTGCACATAAATTCCCAGTTGGTATCTGTATTAGAACTCCACTCTGACTGTTGTCCTGAGACACTATTTTTTCCACGGTGCTCCTCATGAAGCTTGAAGGACAGTATAAGGATAGTACAAGGCAAAACAAGATGACAAACCTACTCACTCATGGGAGGAGGTATTTTATATCACGAACTAGCTAAGACATTTGCCCTTTACTGACCCTATAATGTGTTTTCTGCAAGTATCCTATGAATGTGCAAACAGCAACACAGAACGACACACAACAAAACAAAAATATACTGAAATCAATACAGTAGGCTAATGCTAAATGTTATTGGCAACACTTAAGTAATACTTGGATCACCTCTTTTTTTCTGAAAAACTTAAAATATAGGTTACCATCATCATGGGCACCTTCACCAATGGGGATTCCAACATATACCATGACATTAACTGCATCTGATACATCCAGGTGAAGATTGGTTGTGCCAACTCTCCTGTCTTCTGCAGTTATCAGCCCTAAGTGAAAAGGAAGAAAAGAGACCATTAACATCAAACCTAACCTTACTTGTTATTTCTATATGCTTCATTGGTATATGGGGCACTTACAGAAGACTCAACTCTAACAGGATTCGTAAAAACAGCAGAAAGAAATCCAGGCCCAACTGTCTTCAGCCAGCCACAAGTAAAGGTTTATTTAGACAACAGCACGCAAAAGCCAGATGTAGCTAACTGTGTTTCGAGAGGAAGCATACCCCAGAACATATTATTATTTTATTTATAGTCTGCCTTACTCACTGAGATCCAAGGCGGATTATACATTGCAAGTGAAATACAATATAATCAACAGTTAGGATATTCACTGAGCGAACTACTATAATGAACAGCAGTTAGGACATTCAGTGAAAGATACAACAGAGTATGGTAGCAGAAAACTGGAAAACAAACAAAGCCCAGCACAGAGATGAAATCTTTCTGAAACAAAGGATAACTAATTTACATGGCATCTTTAACAAGTAGGCACATGTCTACATCAGCAGATAGTGCCCAACAGCATAGCATATAGTCCCTACCAAGGGATCTCTGAGCTACTTCTTATGACACAGCCTTATAATCTGGGTAGAAAGCCCTCCTGAATAATTCAGTTTTGCACAGTTTGTGGAAAGCCAGGAGAGTGTTGATTTTGCTTAACTGCAGGGCAGTATCTACAGAGGGTCCTGTTCAGATGAGCAAAGCTGCTGTGGCAGAGCATAGAGGGAGAGGTGACTGCACAGATATGAGGGGCCAAGGCCATGAAGGGCCCACCACAGAGAAGGCACAACTCTGCACCCTCGCAGGCTAGTCACAAAAAAGGTGACATGAAACAGCACTTTAAATCTAATGACTCCAAGAGCAATGTGGGGAAATAGGTGCTCCTGTAGATAATACAAGCCTCAGACCATAAGTGGCTTTAAAATGAAATTACGAACAGTTTAAGATTGGGCCCTCAAAGTATACAGGCAGTCAGCAAAGAAGAGCCAAAATAAGAATGTAGTCCCTTTGGCCTGACCCTGTCAATAAGTCACAGCATTCTGCATTAGCTGTATCTAACAAATCTTCTTCAAAAGCAGCCCCACACAGAACACTGTAACAACCCCTTTCACTGCCTTCACCTGAGAATCCACTGGCAAGTCAAGATCCCATAAAATCCGGACATTATGCATCTTATCCTTCAGGAGGTGTGTATCTCCTATCCAGCATAAGCAGAACACCCAACCCTTCAAAATAAGATTCACCCATCATAACCAATGCACTGTCTTGATTAAATTTTAAACTTGTTAGCACTCATCTAGCCCGTAACTGTGTTTAAGCATGCATTCTGTGAATAAACTGCTGCTCCCAGATTTAATGAAAATGAAAAGTAGAGCTGGAGATCAGAAGCATACTGAAGACATCACACTACCCTCTCCCTGAAACTTGCATTTAGATATTAAGAAGTACTGCGCACGAGCTAGAATTTTGCAGTACAAAGCGGAAGGAGTACTGTGATAATTCCCTAGTATTACACTCTGCCACTAACCCATTAGGGAAAAGTAGAACTACTGCCAGGCAGTGCCTCTCTCATTTATCTCAAACACTTCAAAAGGATTTGATAGTCAATTGTATCAAAAGCTGATGACAGAAAGAATTAACAGAAGTTGAATGTCCTTCTTTGGATACTGTTAACCTGGGCAACCAATGTGGTCTCCATCCCAAACACTGAAAAATAAAATAAAAAATGCTGTTTCACCCAAGAATTCCTCGAGCTGCCCTACAGCTGCCTGCTTGATCACTTTACCCAAAAAAAGTAAACATGAAACTGGTCTATTATTATTCAGACCAGCCAGGTCCAACAATTTACCTCAGTGTTCAAAACATTTTTAACGCAAGGATTTTTCCCAGCCAAGATGGGCAAGGGAACAAATGGTGGGGCTTAAATCTTTACGAATCTTGTCAACTTTGTCAGGCAATGACAACTGAAACTTATATATGAAAACTGGACAGGCAGATCCTTCACCCAGATCTGCACCAACAGTGAAGTCCAAATCAGTGAGGATAAGAGAGAGAGAGAGATTTCATCCAAAAAATCTCAAAGTTGTCACTATTGGGTCTCAGAAGGAGCTCTTCCCTCTGAAATGAGTTCAGGTAGGTAACCTTATTGGCCTGCAGTATAACAGCAGGATGTGAGTCCAGTGGCACCTTAAGAAACCAACAAGATTTTCAGGGCATAAGCTTTTAAGAGTCAAAGCTCTCTTCTCTAGAATGGGAAGATCAAACAACCACTTTAATACCTGGAAAGTTCTGCTGACCAACACTGCAGACAACTTAATATCGACATAAACTGGTGTATAAGCTCATCTGCTCCTTTGAATTCAAAGTATAAGGCAGTGAACTCACACAAATCTGATATATATCGAACTTTTTCAATCTCACCAGGTTTCCTTCAAGTCTGACAAGACTGTTCTATTTATACTTTGATTACCAAATGTCTTCCACCTATAATAAAGTTGCATTTACCCTTAAAAGCTTGTGCGGAACACTTGATATATTTTGCTAATACTAAATCTACTGAAAAACAAGCTATCTAGCAAAAGGAAATTAAACTATAGGCAAAAAGATTAAAAGTAACTAAGCTGCTTTTTCCACTCCAAGCATTTGATATTTATGTTAGAGAAATTATGAGTATAAACATCCCAAATTCATAGTCTTTCAGCCTACTTACCATAAGCATTATACATTTTGGGACCCAAATCAGGTCGTACAAAGTAGCTTGGCAACCTAGATGCCAAATTTAGTCTTCCATCCCTCTTGGTGTATTCTGGGAGTGGGAGATTCTCCATCAAGTCCTCAAACCTGAAAACAGAAAGATAACATTATAGCAAAACACCAACAATTCTTGCTAAGTCACAGAATAAGAGTAACAAAAAACTTTACCTTGTAGGCATCATGTCTCTGAAATCTTCCCCTGGAGGCCAGTCCTTTAACTTCAGTACCATAGGCTGTCCATCATCTGCTCTCAGGCGCTCTACAAAGAAGTAGTTTCACTTAGTTGGAATGATGTTCTCCCACTACCAGTTTGTCCTTCCTCCTAAATCTGTACACTAAGGGGGTTACAAGTCTATAATCGATAGCCAGTAAAATGTAGCAAGTCAGGGAGAGTTTAAACCCCAAATTAGCCATGAAGTTCACAAGAAAGCTGCAGGTAAATTAACATTTTTTAAATTGACTTATGTCACAGGACTATTGTGAGAAAAGATTAAACCTTGATATACTACACAGAGGGCAAAAACACAGCAGATGTGAAAGAATAACCAATGTGCACAGTCACGGAACAGAAACTAATAAACATATGTAATGATCTTTGTATAAACAAAAAATAAAGTCTGATATCAGAACCTACGGGGGCAGAAGTAGGTGTTATAGTTCCAGGGCAAGTAACAGAAACAGAAGAAACAGTTTAAGCACAAATTTGTTCAATTTAATGGACCAACAAGATTTTCAGGTATCGGGTATCTGAAGAAAGGAGCTCAGACTCCCAAAAGCTTATACCCTGAAAATCTTGTTGGTTTCTAAGGTGCCACTGGACTCAAATGTTTTACTGCAGACCAACATGGCTATCCGCTTAAAACCTTGATCAACTTAGTATTTTTTGCCTCAGCAACTATAAAACCTGTTATAATTGAAATAATGGAAGGTGTTACACACAAAGGATCAAACAGAAAGACAAAGAGTTGATGCCTACAAGGCAAATAAAAGGCCAGGCGGGTTTGCACTAGAAAGAGGGCCTTCTCAGAGGTACTGCCTATACTCTGGAACACACTCCCTCAGTGAGGCTTACCTTGGGGGTCAAATCTGCATACTTTAGGAGCCTGGCAAAGATGTTTTTATTCTCTCAAGCCTTTTAGACCCCCTCTGTTTTTGCTACCTCACTGAGTTACTTGTTTACTGTTTTTACTGTCTGCCACTGGCCTTAGTGTGTATTTTTAAAGGGTAGTCTTAGTACATTTTTAGGATAATTATGATCATATCCTACTGCTATCCATATTATGTCTACTGCTACTATTTTACCACTGATTGTTTTCTCTGACTTTTTAAGAATTATAGTTTTATTGTGTAAGTTTCCTTGAATATAATCACCGAGAGGTAAAACAAATATTTACAACAAAAAATGATTTTTAAAAATCCTGGCCTGGCTTGGGAGGGTACCAATGCTTCAATAATTTTTTCCATTGCAGTTAATTGCACACCGAATGTTAGCAGAATTCACAGAAGGAAAAAGATTAATACCTTCAAGAATTAGAGATCACTTACTAGAAATGACTTCAAAGCCATCCCAAAAGTCACGCACTTTCACATCTGAGATTATGGCACAATTCCGACAATTAACCAGATCTACATCTTGATCTCCAAATTCCTGGCTAAATGCCTCTGGTTTCCAGAGTTCAGGCTTCAGCTTCTTATGGACACCAGAAACTAGAACTGGCTGTGGAAAAATACACAACAGAACTATCAGAAGTCATCTAACCATCTTTTCTAGATGAACCCTGGCCTTGTGTGGTTGTTATTATTAGTGTATCATGTAATTAAACTACATGGGATGCAAGAGGACAAATGAAACCACAAAGGGGCTACTGGACAATGAATATAAATTCTTTTGAGCATGCTTGCTTTTACACCACGCAGAAAAATTACCTTCCCTGACAACAAAAGTGGCTGTATCAGTGTATGCAAATTAAATGTTTACTTATTTCACATAACATTCTATTTGTGTAAGCCATGGAGAGGGCAAGAAGTTATACTAGAGACAGAATCCTCACCTCCAGAGTCCTAGCAATTCTGCCGAGACAATCCTGGTTATGGAGCACATCAATTATTGCATACATTTTCTACAAAAGTTGTTGGAGCCATACAAGTCCAAAATTAAAACCCCAAATAAGCCACAATCCATATTATAGAGGCCAGTTAAAATGACACAAATAAGTGCATAAGCTTTTGAGTTCCCCAGAATTCCTCCCCAGGTTGAATATTACGGGGGCAGAGGCGAGTGGAGAAAGTTTTTCCAGGCCGTGATTTGAAAGACCTTCTCTTACCAGCATCTGTGCTGAATTACTGGATGAGTAGCTCATCTAAACAGATTAAAAAATGGTGTTCCTCCACAGGAATTACAAAGGCCAGTGGTCTTCCTTTTTCTAGCCTAACTTCCTAGCTTTGAAGGTTAGAAATATAAGAACTGGATTCTAAGTGGCGCAAGTGGCAATGCAATTGTGAAACTAAATTTTTCCTCCTTACCTTCCCCACAGCTACGTGTTGTTGCTCCCCAAACTGCAGCTCTGGGGGGGGGGGGGGTCAATGGTTCCTTGGGAACAATGGGGGGCAGTGTTTTTCAATGGTGAAGGGAAATCAACAGAAATCTTGTGCAAGGGGATGCATCCTTCTCCACATGAAAGGAAAAAGTTAGGATCCAACCTCTACAGTTTTATTTCAGTACAATATTTTTAAAACAAATCTCTACGCTTGCATCACACATGTGAATGCAGAATTAACAGTATTTTCTTGTACTTCATACAACTTAAGCCTGTACAGGCATCAAAAAGCTTGTACAAAGTAGCTACCTGATGTGAAGGTCCATGTAAATATTGCCACAAAAATCCAGAATATGATCAGGTTAACACTTTGATTTACCTGGCCCTGTTTCCAACATTCCCTGAAGATCTTCCAGTTGTTTTTGTTGCTGGGGTCATGAAGACACAAAAGCCTTCCATCACAGAGCCAAGAATGGGAAGTGTGTGGGTCCAGGACATTTAATCCCATTACCATTTCTTTCACTTCCTTCTGTGTGTCAGGCAAATTGCTTGCTCGTTTAGCGGCATCAGACATCTTTTTGTTTTCTACCACTGAGGCAATTATATGATCAAGGAAGTTGGGCAAACTGGCTTTGCTTTTGGTACCCTATAAGATACAAACCCACAGAGCAACCTAAAGTTTAGATGTGAAAAAATGCAAATAGATAAAGAGTTCAGAGAACATATCTTTGCCAATTCCCCCTTTCCACCAAAAGCCCTTGGTAAGCAAAGGTTAAGTGTGGGTTGCATCAGTATTTTATTTATTTTATCACATTTCTAGACCGCCCTCCCCATCAGACGGGCTCAGGGCGGTTTAACAACAGTTTAAAACAGTAAAAACATTATAAAAACATTAAAACATTATATCAAAACAATTAAAATTGGCAGGTATAAAATATTAAAATACAGCATTTTCCTGCATGGGTGGTGGAAGGTCTTCCGTGGTATGGCTGGCGAGAGAACAGCCTAGCCCCCACCAAATGCCTGGCGGAACATCTCCATCTTGCAGGCCTGACGGAAAGATAACAAATCCTGCCGGGCCCTAGTTTCCTCAGACAGAGAGTTCCACCAGGTTGGAGCCAGGACCGAAAAGGCCCTGGCTCTGGTAGAGGCCAGGTGGACCTCCCTGGGGCCAGGGACCATCAGCAAGTGCTTAGTGGCTGATCGAAGCGACCTCCGGGGAACATATGGGGAGAGGCAGTCCCGAAGGTATGCTGGGCCCAGTCCCAGTAGGAACAAACAGAAATCTGCTATATTACAGAACCACTACTGAATCCACTGAAGTCTCCCATATCATATCCCATTCCATTCCCAAAGTCCTCCAACCATCATCAGGTGATTTGGGGGCGTGGCATGGGAAATTTAGCAAGAATTAATTCTGAAAGCTATACTTGATTTCTGGCACTTGATACTCAAGCCACAGGCTTGTTGTGATTTATAAACATAGTACAGGATCATGAAGATTCACTGGGCTAGAGGGGAACCTCATTCCTCCCCAAAGATCACACCTCTGCACTGTCTCCTCTTCACCCTGCTTTTCCTTCTCCATTTCCTCTTATCTTGGCTTCCCACCTTGTTGGCCCATTCTTCATTCTCTATTTCAGATCTACCTCCTAGCACTACAATCACTTTTGCCTCCTGTTGTCTCTTAACCCCTCCCCCACATGGCATCACCCTGCTTTCCTCTCACCTATGCAGGCTGCCCAACTACTACTAGCCATATGATAAAGGAAACTTGAAGATGAAAGTGCAAGAAGCACTTTCAGCTCTAAGCTTCCCCTAGTCAGCTGGCCAGGAGGGCTGGGGGAGCACACAAGTCACTAGTGGAAGGATCTCAGAGGAGCTGTACACCTACATAGCTCTGTAGCTGTGGTCACATTGCCACCTCCCAATTCCCTACAGTAAGAGTACCAGTCCCAAAGATTCTTGACAGGTGATTAAGAAGGAAATCTTTGCTATTTTAACACTATGTATTTGAACAGGATAGTCGCATTAATTATTGCTTGCAACTTTACTAGGAAAAATGGTAAACCTTTCTTCTTTTCAATCTGCCCATTTAAAAACAACTGCATTGGTTGCCAGTTTATTTCACAGTTCAGTTCAAACTGCTGGTCATAACCTTTAAAGCTCTCCACAGTCTGGGGCCCATATATCTGAAGGACCATCTCCTCCATGCTCCAGTTAAGATCTTCAGACTGCCACCTACTGGCTGTTCCCTCATTTGTGGTTGCCTGCTTAGCATCGACCACAGCCTGGGTCATTTCCTTCACAGCCCCCACATTCTGGAATGGGCTCTCTGAAGAGATGAGGGAAGCCTCCTTGTTGAAAATATTACAAAGCACAACTTACTTGCCTGGACTTTTGATGGGGTATGAGCAGCAGACAACTTTGGGGAGGAGGTATCTGGGGTTTTATTTGATTTTAACCTGTAATGTTTTAATAGCTACTTGTAATCCACCTTGAGACAAGAGGAAATACAGAGTATAAATATTTTAGTTTATAAATATTTTTTCCTGATTCCTGCAGGAAATTAAACCACATCCTGAAAGATGAGCTGCTTTCAGGAAATGAGAAAAAGCAGATGATACCTATGACAACTGAGTGCACATGAACAACAATGTATTAATACCAGGCTTTACATCAGTCCCACATTTTACATTTTTAAATGAAGTATCCAGTTCAGAGAAAACACACTAGAAATGCTAATAATTTGTCCCACTGAAAAATAACTCAGAACAGAGGATATTCTGCTACTGAGCACAGAGGAGAAAAATATTACTTACTGTGGAAGCTCCAGAAAATACAGGAGGAAAGGGGATCCCTGTATCAAGTGGTGCCTGTGGCAGCTTTCCAGGCCCAGAGTTAAGCAAATCACGAAGACTAGAACCTTCTGTTTTGTTGCTTGAGGCAGTTGGACCCAGTAAGAGACTATTAAAAAGCTTTGGAGTTAGAGGGGAGGCTTTTGCACTGGAGTTGAAGGAATCCAATCCAAAAGGTGACTGAGATTCTTTATTGAGCACTGACCTTAGTGACCCTGCATCTGTAAAGCACGACAGTACCCACAGAGGGAAGACATTGTTAAAGTATGTCACACCATGACAGCACTTAAATAGTTGTACAGAAAGGCAGAACATCTAGGATAAAGAAATTACCATTAGAAAAACTTAACCAACACAGATTACTACTTTTAATTTGTCTCATTTGACTAGAATAGCAAGCTCAAGGTAAAGAACGGTGAAAGAAAACACCACAGGAATAAGTAATTTACATCTTTTGTTACTGTTCAGTTGTTGACGTAATTCATGCAGTCATAGCAAAACTCTTTACAACAACTATTCCAACCAGCTTAGAAAGAAATGCCTGAATGTCAAAGGACCACAGCCTTGTATGTGACCTTCAAGAGCTTAGTTATGCTCCAGCTGCTATCAGTTTAAATTGGTTGGGACACAAGGCTTCCAGACTTAATAAAGCATTTCTAATTACTCCCATATATGACTCACTCATACGGCAACTCACTGAACACATTAAGAGAAGACAGCCATAAGAACATATCAATGTGCAAACCAAGCAGTTGTCATCAAATCAATTCCCAACTTCACACAAGTGCCAAGACAGTTTAAATCTTACTCATCTGGTTTGAAGAAGTGTTTAAACTACAGTAAAGCTAAAATGTATGTTGTCAGTCTAGCAGAAGCAAAAATGAATTCAATACTTCAGTGTTGGCCATGTGCAGTACTGCTGTTTGTTTACCAAATCTGCAACCAGCCATGGAAATTTCCTCCCCCCACCCTTGACCCCCCCATTACATAATACTAACAGTTGTGAAATATATAAACATATACTGTATATTAAATCAACCTAAAATCAAGCATTGTTTCATTTTTATGAAGTGCTGCAGCCTGTTAAAAATACTCTGAACTCTCCACTCCTTAAGGAATTAATCCCTTTAGCATTAGCAAGCTTGCCAGCAGTTGCACAGAGCAATCAGTGAAGCAATCATCATTTATCTTGGCATTTGAAGTGTGCTAAAAATGAGACAGTATGCAAGAATGTGTATATGGTAGATTACACTGGGAACCCTCTGCCCCTTAAAGGTTGTACTATGTATTATCTTTATGAAGAAATGCTTGGGTGAACTGCTTCACACAGCAAGTACATTACCTCTACGGACAAAATGGGCTGAACTGAGAAGGTATTTTCCACTACATCTGATTTACTGCAATAGGGAAAATCCAACTAGATGAAGAACTTTTGCACAACTCAACTATTTTTTGGATAGTGCAACTCCATACTGACCAAACTAGTTCCCCTTCCAGGTTAGCAAAGGTCAGGCAGAGCACTTTTATGGATTATGGCAAACAGGAATGCTGAATCAATGTGCCATGACACAAACGCCTACTTCTAGAAGTGCCCTTAGTCTTCCAGATTTTCAATCTCAAAGCACCTCTTCTCTCAAGGATGATAATCAGGCTCCTAGAAAAAAAATTCTGAACTTTTCTTGCAACGTACCTTTTGTTTCTTCTTTTGCCTTCTGTGTTGCTAAATCTGCAAGCCAGTGCAATGCTGAAGAGGGACTGGTTTCTGGACACAGTGATTTAGTAGGTTTTGTCTCACTACTGCTGCTGGTTGCTAAGGCATCTGTCTTTACAGGTTCCGCAGCTTTGCCCTCTGTAGATTCAGACTTAGGAACTTCATTAGTTTCTAGTTGCCTTCCCTCTGCTGTCCCTGTCCCACTAGAGAATGTGCTTTCATTTCCAGAAGTTGATACCCCAGGATTCATACTGGGTAGCTGCTGAAACAGTTATACACAAAAGCAGTTAAAATATGGTTTTTCAAGCATTGTTTTAAAAACAGTTAAATCAGTGAAAAGTTAAAAGAGGTTTGTGCTAATACTAAAACTGGTTGTAACTAGACTGTATTTAGATGTCTAGTCATAACATTTGTTTGACCACTAAAAAGCTGAAATATGTCATACAAATGAATTAATATATAATAACTAAAAATAGTTGAGCCAAAAAACAGGAAAACTCTATTCCAGTCCCCAGATAATTGGGTGGTTTATACCTTACGTATAAATGAGACCAACTTCAGAATTGTCCGGGGTCTGAGGCGCAGCCCCCGGACTTGCCGGGAGGAGGGGACGGGAGGTAGCTGAGAGACAGCTGCCCTGCTGCCCCAGCAGACACCCAGAGCCAGAACCTACCTACACAGGAGGGAGGGAAAGAAGCACCAACGCCTCAGAGGGTTAAAAGGGGCAGGTGGAGGCCGGCTAGTCCCACCCTCCAGTGGGAGTCTAGGAGGCCAGGCAGGGAGAGCAGGGTCAACCCAGAGGGGGCCAGAACAGAGGGAGAGGGCCAAGGCAGTGGGGACAGCCAGCCAGCAGCTAACCAAACAGAAACCTTACCGGCCAGGGAGGAAAGGCAGCCACATCAGCTCAGAGCCATGCCCCAGCCTGCAGCCCAGCTAGAAGGCAATAGCCTGGTCCAGGGGATACCAGGAACAAAATCCCAGGTGAAGCTGCCTGAGACACTCTGTAGGAGAAGCTTGTCAGCCAGCCAAGGAGACTTAACTGTGCCTGCCTCTAGCAGTCAGCTCAGCAGGAGAAATTGGCAGCCAGCCAAGAAGACACAGCGGTGCTGGCCCAGTGCTTCCAGCTGAGCAAACACAGGTGCAGCTGCCTGAGCCAGCCAGGGCCATGGTTAGAGGGCAGGAGGAGGGCGTGGTTGACAGGTGGAGCAGGGAAAGGCTGAAAGGATAAAAGGGCAGTCCACCCAGAGGGCAGGGTGGGTTGTGTAAGAGGAGTGGAGTAGGAGTTGTTGGAGGTTGGGTGGAAAAAAGGAGTGAGCGAGGAAAGAAGGCTGCGATGGAGATGAAGGAGGAAGGTGGACACAGGAGCAGGGCTAGGTTGAGCGGGCTTGCTGGTGGCTTGAGAGGATGCATGGGTGATGTATACCTCCCCTCCTTCCACAAAGCGGGACCCTGCATGATCCCTAGTGGCATCCCGGTGCCAAAGCCAGGTACCCCGGCTCCCAATGCAGCAGCGCCCGGGAGAAAACCTGACAAGAATATTCAAAGAACAACAATTTTTGGCAAGGACAATACAGCAGATAAAGAGAAAATTTGGGTGGAGGGGTATACAAGTGAGTGAGTTCGGGAAGATAGGAAGACACAAAGAGGAGCCTATGCCCCTGCAAGTTACTGCTCACCCTCCCAGATTCTCTGTGAAAACTTGCTTGAAACTTCACAAAAGAGTTACACGTTCTCAGAATACTAAATTCTACTCCAAGTATTAGATTCTGCATTCACACACTAACCCTAAGGTACCCAGAATTCTGAACGACTGCTTTAAATGTCAAAGGTTTTCACCAACATTTGTGTATTATCCTCCTGGTAAGCACAATGGCAGACGCCTTCTTAAAAATCAACAGAAATATAAAAAGGTACAGGCCCCGCAGCACAGAGTGGTAAGCTGCAGTATTGCAGCCCAAGCTCTCTTCATGATTCGACTTCGATCCTGGCAGAAGCCAGGTTCAGGTAGCCGCTCAAGGTTGACTCAGCCTTCCATCCTTCCGAGGTCGGTAAAATGAGTACCCAGTTTCCTGGGGGTAAAGTGTAGATGACTGGGGAAGGCGATGGCAAACCAGCCTGTAACAAAAGTCTGCCAAGAAAACGTCGTGATGCAATCCTGCCCGCCCCCCGCCCTGCATGGGTCAGTAATGACTCGGTGCTTGCACAGGGGACTACCTTTACCTTTACCTACAGGCTAATTAGTAAACGCTACACACAGCCTGCCTTTCTATTACTAACTGAAAAGTAATTTATTATTATTTATTGATTTGATTTGATTTATATCTCACTCTCCCCATGAATGGGCTCAGGGCAGCTTACATCATCAATAAAATACAGTAAGTTAATCACCAACTATAAAAACACACTTAAAACTGTCACTAAAATACTCCAGACTTCATTATACACAGGCTACTTTAGATACTGATCGAAAACCTGCATAGGTCATAGCATGTGGGCAAAACACATGGCCGAGGGTAGTCATAGAATAGGTGGTGATCTTAGATGGAATAAGGGGGGGAACACCCTCTGGTCCTCAGCCAAAGGCCTGGTGGAAAATCTCCGTTTTACAGGCCCTGTGGAACTGTAATAGGTCCCGCAGGGCCTGGATCTCCAGTGGGACAGCGTTCCACCAGGCAGGCACCAGGGCAGAAAAGCCCTGGCCCTGGTGGAGGCCAGATGGATGTCTCCGATTTAAAAAATCAAACTGCGTGGTGCAATTGCTACACAGCAAATAACTATTATGTCATACATAAAATACTCTTCATAGTTCTTTTAAAGCCACTAGCCTGGGCAATAATGCATCCAGTGTACAAGTTCTACCAGGATCACAAGCATATATTCCCAGCCAGATTCCAAATGTACATACCTGTGAAATCCCATTAGTGACAGCAGGTCGCAGCACAGATTTGTTCTGCCGGTTAATACATGGGCAGTTAGCTTTAATTCCCCATTTACCACGTGCTGCATGAACCATGTCTCCAATATTATAGAGTGCTGGAAAGTTAAGATATTTTGGTTAATAAACTCTGTAACAAAATCTGAATTTTAAAATGCAAATATTAGGGCTGAATCCTATGAAATATGAGCACTACTGCACTCACAGATGCTTGAGGTCATGGGACCTGCACGAATAAAAAAACCACATGGTCTGGGGCAGCTGCTCTTCGGCCAAAAAAACACCACTGAAGGATAAGGAAAATGGGATGATTTCACCTGGTTCACTCTCCTCACTAGGTGTGTGCGATGCAGCTCAGGAATAACAAAGATATACCACCACCCACCACGCAAAATAACTAACCTGAATTATTCAGGTATATCCAGATATAGCTGGCATACTGGAAAATATTCAGATATTCAGTATTTACCTCACTGAGTATTCAGGAATATCTGGGAATCATATTTTAAAGGTCGCAGCAGCTTGTCCCTCCCCCACTTTGCAGGCTTCCCAGGCAACAAGAGGAGGGGGGAGGGAGACAACACTACTGTGTGCATGTGTGTGTTGCTTGCTTGCCATATGCCACTTGCAGGTCTTGCTGCTGCCTTAGTACTACTAGCTTGCTAGGTTGGATGTTGGGCTTTTCTGGTTTGACATTAGTTATGGTGGACTTGCACTGGCCTTGGGTTCTGCCTGGCATCTTTGAGTGACACTGGTTCTGTTGGGTCTGTAACAGTGCCCGTTGCTTCAGATTGGTTCTAAGGGGATTCTCTAGTTTGACACTGGTTCTGGTACAATTATGTGGATTGATGTTGGTTCTGTTGAGCTTTGTTAGTTCTGTTTGCATTGGGAAGCTTTTGGTCATTGGTTGCTGTAGTGTGTTAGCTAAAGCTTCCTGCATCCTGGAGACAGCCCTGGATTTTTCAGCCTATAGGAAAAAAATGAAGAGTGGCTGGGGGGATCTTGTTCAGGGGGCCTGAAGAATTTGACCCTTTAGCCCAATTCACTTAAAACTTGGGGGTGGGGTGGTGGGAGCGTCAGGCAGGACTAGGTTCCCTTTAATTTTGGTGTAGTCTGCTTGAAAAATAGACTCCCCAAAAGATTTCCCCACAGGGAATAATGGAGCCAAATATATTCAGAATTCCGAATTCCTGGTCCCGAATACCAGGAATACTGAATATCTATGGTATTCCTGATAATACCGATTTTTTTTTGCTGCACACTCCTACTCCTCACTGCACTTCTCTAGGCAGCATCACTTTTTGTATATGAACTCCCATGTTTAGCCGTGCGGAGATCCAGAGGGTTGGTGGGGGAAGGAGGAGGATGGGTACAAGTCTGCGTCCACAGTGCAATGAGATCACAGAATACTACCCTTAGTATATCTCTACTTGCAGCAAAAATCATAAAGACTCTAGTCTTCTAGACTAGACTTCCATTGTCACCAGAGCACTGAGTGTATTCATACAGCTGGATTTTAGATCAGACAAGGAGACTAACACTGGATAATAACTGCTGTGATGGCTGCCTTAACTTTAGAAACTTAAAAAAGGTCACAATGAGATTGTGACCTGTGCAAGTACATTTCACCTCTATAGGTGAAGAGAGATCAGAAATGAAGAGACAGTGTACAAAAAGTGAACTAAGTATCACCTGTGCCAGGAATTATCTGTGTTGGCATGAGATTTTCTGGTTCATGAGATTGTCCCTTTGCACACTTCAGCCATGAGAACACCTCTTCATCACCAATCTCCTCTGTCTCTGAAAGCGAAAGAATCAAACCTTTTACCTTTCTAAACATTCATATATTACACTATTACAGTGGCTTCAGATTAATATAAAAGCAAAAAATGCCAACCCTTGGTTGGGTGAGCACAATATTTTAATAACAAAACTGCATAAAACTGCACAATCCTCTCTTCAAAATAATATCTGCATATCCATATCTACTTTTCACCAAGCTCTCCATATTGCTGCTTAACAGATGGAATACCCTGCCCCAAACAAGAATATGTTCACTTTCCTCTTTACCAAAGAGATAGGGAACGGGAATATTCTCAAGAAATAGCATAACAAGATGAAACAATTCCCCCAGTGAAAGACTTTTATATTTTATCTTCCCAGCACTGAAATGGTCTACATCCAGTAAAAAAGCACAAGGATCGTCATTACTGGTGAAGAACAGTTTAGGAAATGCAAAACTATGTATGAATAAGCACTGCTGTACTGGATCGATCATTAGGCCTTCTGAGGGTCTGTTCAGAAGTTACTCTCTCACAGGAACATATCAGGCCCTGTCAAGGTTCAAAAACCCCTTTCTGTGCCATAAGGAAAACTCAATAACCAAACAAGAGACCTCCTCATTATTTATTAGAAAGCAGGATCTCTTTGCTCCTGACTGATGCATCTAATGCAGTAAACCATTTCAAGCTTTTATAGCATTCCTGGACAAGTACTTACCACTGCGTGGACGGTTTTTCCTGAGACGGTAACAGTCCAGACACACCCCAAAGCCACATTTGCGACAAACCCAATGAATATTGAACATTGTTGTTTCACATACATCGCACATCTCCCTCACACCACGAACAGCTCTTTTCCAGGCCACTTTCTCTATAAAGAAGAAAGAAACCTTCAAATATGTGTATACTTTGATGGATTATATATCATATATTTTAAACTTGGAAGGGTTTAGAAGTGTCTGTCTGGATGATGACAGAAGGGACTACAGTTGAGAAACACTTGAAAAAGAATGTATACATATATCTGCCCGCCCGGATCTCTGGGATGGATTCAGAGTAATCTATACCATGGAGATACTAGCATAATGTGTTTTACTACTGATTTTAAAATATCACATTATATATTAGAATAAGATGCAGTGGAGGAGATTACTGATACTCAGTTACATAGCACCCTATAATGTCAATATGGCACTGCAGAAGAAATGTTTCCTCTAGTGATTTCACTGGTTATCTTGTATAAGCCATCTGGATTTGCTTCACTTTAAAAGAGTTTCAATTCTATACCTTATTCTGCTCACACAAGCAGCACTTTTGCTTGCACAAGTTTTCTGCCAATTCCACTCTCCCACAGCAAACTCTTTGCGTCTCCCCACATTATTCCCAGTGTGGAATTGTTCCCCCACGGACTCCCTCTAGAGAAGGCTAGCACAGCAAGGTGGAAATGATAAAGTTCTGTTCATAAGCCCCCATGGCAGACAGATTTTGATACTTAGTTTTGCTGTTATGACTAAGCTGGCTTTCCAGACCTGAAACCATACGTTCATAAACACACAAATGATGCAAAGTAGTGATATAAAAAAGTACAAACTCCTCCTTAGAGGAGAGCAAAGAACAATTCTCACCCCCATCCTGCACCAGGACAGACCCATTAGCTATTTAAAGAAGGAACCATGGCTTAATGGCAGAGCATATGCTTTGCAAGTGAAAGATCCCAGGTTCAGTGGCTGGCATCTACAAGAGAACTGATACCAACAGAATAGATTACACTGTATTAGGCTGACCAACTGTCTAAGTTATCATAAAACAGTTCCCAATGGTTTAATTAGAGTAAATTATTCCTTCAGTAATCATTTCATACAAACATATATGTACAAATCGTTTAAAGAATAGCAGCTTACGGTGTGGTTCAACCATCATCATTGCTTCCTTTTCAGACATAACCAACTGACAAAACTGGTCCCCAACATTGGCCAGGATATACTTAGAGGTCTCAAGGTCAATGCCCTCTGCAGGGGAAGAAGATGGAATCCACAAGCTCATAGCATCAGGATCGCTCTGTTGGGGGTTCAGGAATCCCTCCACTCGTAGTATACCCTTCCGAGTAAATATCAATCTGAAACCGAAGAAAACTAGCTCGTTAAAGTCCATACTACCTACCACCTACTCACTGTATATTCATCACAATCCAAGAGAGTGTTCTTGAAAGCTGAAATTAGCATGATTGATCTTCACTAGGTGCTAGAATGGAATTCCATTTTAAATACTTCTGAAGGGCTTTGCTGGTTCAATGAATGTAATTTTGCAGACCCTGAACTGGGTGAAAAGGAGTCACAGAAATGTTTTAAATAAGTAATTTTCACAGAACTGTAAACTACTTTCCACTCATTTCCAGGAGCAAGCTGCACTTTCTAGCTTTAAGCAGCTATAAAAAAACAAGCAAAGGGGAAGGGAGAGACGAGAAAAATGAACCTTTGCCATCTGATTCAAATATTACTTGACTGCTAGGATTTGTGTTGGGGAGGTCTGAGTTAATAAGATCTATGGTGCACGAACTTCAATTTTTGAACTGATATAAAAAGACATTCTACATACATTTTGCTTGCTCCTGTACCATGTAGATGAGGTTGCATACCTTATATAAGCAAGAAGGAGAAATACTGCCCTCCAGTAAAAATTACTGTTACCTCTCAAAGTAATAATCTAATGGGTTGTACCAAACAAAACTCTCCTTGTAGAACTTTCCCTGCTCTTGCAGCAACCCACTGATCCACCTCAGGCTTTGGAACAGCACTAAGCGTGATATGGGGGGTCTGCAGTGAAGAGAAAAATCTGGAAAAAATCCCCCCCCCCAACACTCAGACTGGCGGAAGTGTTATTCTACCAGCAGCACATAAGAATTGTATATAACTCATGGTCTTAAAACACCAGCTCTTTTAACTGCGCTAATATAAGTGGA
The DNA here is from genome assembly GCF_028583425.1 of Eublepharis macularius. Taxonomy (NCBI): domain Eukaryota; kingdom Metazoa; phylum Chordata; class Lepidosauria; order Squamata; family Eublepharidae; genus Eublepharis; species Eublepharis macularius. The sequence continues at coordinate 93,839,939 of NC_072793.1, read as the reverse complement.
GACAACAGAAAACAGACTCACATTTCGAGAGGTGCAATTTAAGACTATCAGATAGGTACATCTATCAGCACAGTTTTTATGAAAATATCTGGCACTCCAACCAAACTTGTTCTAGGCCTATTTGATTACATTTTCACTGTTTGACCACGTCCTCCCTGATGAGTTAAACTTTTTTAAAAATTATATTTTAATTTTGTTTTTATATTAGTTTTACAACATGCAACCTTAAACTTTTAATATTCTAACTCTCCACACTTTTCATGAATATATCCCAGCACCTGAGGACAAGAGTAAGATAAGGAGCTTTTCTACCAATGAAAAAGAACATTAAACTTCCAAAATGTTGGCACCATCCTCTTGTGATAAATGTGTTATTTGCTGCTGCAAATTCATAGGTAAGATTCATCAGCCTGTATGAAGCAGCTCAAAGAAGCAATAGCAAGAAATGTAGCTGTCAGTAATGTATGTGTGCACATAAAAATATGAAATTACTTATGTTTCTGTCAGAAATAAAAAGGCAAGAGAATCTTTAGCAAATAAGCCAATACATACAAGACAATCTTGAAGAGTTTTATTACCTGCGGAAGTGAAAGAACCGACAGGACACAGTGGAGTCATCTTGCTCCTGCTCCTTGAACTTTCGGTAACGTTCTAGCCGGCACTCTCGACACTTGTGCAGATGAGGGGCTACATTGATGCACGATCCATCTTGGAGGAATGGTTCTCCAGACTGCTTCAGCTTTCTCACCTTACTTACATCTTTTAGTACAGACTGGCCAACTATGAAACAAAACAGTAACAAAAGCATTTCAAATAAACTTGGAGGAAAAAACATTTTCCAAGAAGCATTTATGCTTGACCCTTGCATGGGGATTGTATTTCATGAAGGCTGCACCTGACAGTGAAAGACTATGCACAGAGGAGTGGGATTGTGGCAGCCTGACATTTTTACACTGAATAGGATATTAGCATAAAGGCCAATGCATTCAGGTCTCATCCATGTTCACACACAATCAGACTGCACTGATCCAGCCTTTGAGAAAACAGGTTCCTAAAACAATGTAGACTTAAATCCCATGGAGGATTTCCATCAACGGAAGGAAGTGTGTAATTATCTCTAATTCCTCCTTATGCTCTTCCTGAGGGCTTGCCCCAGAGAGCACTTTTAATGCAGCTGGAGGGGTGGGTGGGAATCCACAGATGGAAACCCCTTCAATCCCTGGAAATGACTGCCAGATCAAAGCCATGTCCAATATGTGATCATCAGGCAAGAGTGGTGACAGGCATGACCCCATTCAGGTTCTTCTCAAACTTGTCCGCATAGGGCCTGATTATCCTTATTGGAGAACTCTTCTCAGGCAAGTACAATGTAAGCTTCGGCTAGTATCCAACCATGCAATTCCAAAGATTTAAGGACAGTTTCATCAGAAGAGGAGGGAGTGGTTTCTACAGATTTGCCACTCCTACTTCAGACATTTAATTTGGCCCTTGGGCTGTTGCTTAAGGTCTGCTGACCCCAAGACCAAAATTTTGGGAAGCTCATTGGGCTGCAGCAGAAACGTTCCACTCTGCAATGAGTAGATCATACTGGATACAAAGCCAGTACACTCCTGAGGCCTCTTTGACTGAGTGCATTTTGCTTCTGTGGCTGTGACCCTGATCCCATCTTTCCCTATAGAGCCTGAAGTGTGATTGGTTGGTAAACAGTTTTAAGAGAGAGGCAACTGTACATTTCAAGCGATCTCTAAGGTTCCATTCAATTCACAAATGAAAGTTTTTTCTGTCAGCAACCAGGTCTCATTATTTATCCAAGGTCTTTAAAAGACAACCACAATTCAGAAACCAAAATTACACGTAACAGCCCACAAGCATTTGAGTTCTCCAGAATGCTTCCTCAGACTTGCTGGTTGTTATAAACTGTTAATACAGTAACTACCAAGTAATTCCCTTTGCTCTGGCACCACTAGAGATCTTTGAATCTGGCTTGGTGTCAGAGAGATTACAAGGATTACAAGGTTCTCCCCACCACTGCACTTTGTTAATTTGTTTTATTGTTTGTATATTGATTTTAGTTCTTGTTTTTATCGATTTCAACTGTTCACCGCCCAGAGCCCCTGGGGATGGGCGGTATATAAATTGAAATATAAATAAATAAATAAATAAATAAAGGAAGTCTACTGAACTTTGTAACTGCTATGAAGAGACACTATTTTTTTTCTTGCTCAGAGGAACTAGAGTGCAACCTGACATCAAAGGCTCCACTGTATATCTACCTGCCCATGTCCAATGAGCACAGGGATGGTTGTGAGAACAGACCTTTTAAAAAATGGTCTGAAACATCTTTCTTTCTTCTACCACATCTTATTTATTTTATAACATCCAGCCTGAGGAAGAGTTCTAGAGAACTCAAAAGTTTGTATACTGTTGTAGGGATCAGGTCTGGGTCGGTACAACTGTTTAGTATCATTTTAGTTGATCCTAAATAAAAAGTATTACATGGATTGTTTTTTGGATTTGGATTTTGGCCCAGAACAGCTGTAAACAATTTTTGTCTACTTTAAAAAAATCAGAAAGCCAATGGTTTTTAACATGTGAAGAAAAAGCACGCATTTTTGCCTTCATCTAAAAACAAAAGCAGACCTTTTTGGGAACAAATTAGGTCCTTGAATTTGTGAAAAAAATTAGTGAGAAATCTAAAAAATATGAACACACACAAGCAACATATGTAATGGTGAGGGACCACTGCAAAACTAAACACAGTGTAGTGTGAACTACAGGTTCTGAGAATAGGAACTTTTTGTTATTGTGAAGAAACTGCAACAAGCAGTCGGGAGTTTTCTTCCAACAATTTTATACCTACTGACTAACGATGCTCCCACATGACTTTGGGAATCTGGCGTCATCAATAAAAATTGTAGCGTAACTGTTAGGGAATGAATTATATCCATCATACTATTTGTTGGTGCTGTTTAAGGCACATCAGAATTTGTGGAAGGTGGGCAAGTAAAGGGCAAATCCAAGGAGATATGTTTTGTGCATGCATTTTAAGTTTCTTCTCATCTGATATTACAGAGGAGACAGCTCTTTGAACTCTCAAGTTAAAAAGAGTTTGGCAAGTAAGCATTTTAAAAAGCCTAATAGCACATTATTTCCCCCAAACTTTTTGCAAAGTTCTCACATTACAAAGTTGAGAATTTTTCTCCTGCTTAAATCTGATGTTAAAGAACAAAATTTGGCTGCCTTCTGTTAAAATTGAAATTCTACACTCACTGAAAACACTTAACATCTTGTCATGATAGTCATAACACATACAATGCCATGAACACAAATCATTCAGTCCACAAGCTTCTCTTATGCATGGTTCTGTGATACTGTATGGAATGACATCCCACACAATTCTGTAACTTTCCTAAAGTGCTAACAAGTATGTGAAAAGGGCCTAAAGGTCTGGCACTTATTGGTCCTCAATATGATATAGATAGGCCTTTAGACTAACGCCACAGTTTACATAGTAGTTTGATTTATTCTTCTGGGGAGCAGAACTGGGCTTTTTTGGAATTTTTTTTTTAATTTCACTTGCTTTGAACACTCAAAGAATCTCAGTATTTAAACAAGCAAACATATATTTAGCATGTTTGGGTGAAGAGGAATGTCTGGAAAAAAATGTAAAGTAGGACAATAACTGCCAAGGTGTTCTAACAGAATGATACATTTATCATTCTTTATTGGAGAAACTCTTACGTTAATCTTTCTTATCAGTTTTGTTTATGAACTGATATGAAGCACTAGAAATAGTCTAGCAAGTTTTATACAATTAAATATTTCTTTCTACACTTGGCCCATGACCTTGACCCTTTTCATGTTCATTCACAATCTTACTTTTTCATATCCCTACACATTTACTGCCTTCGCACGAAGTCTTTCCCTATTTACAAGCTAAATTCCTGCCAAGTAATTTCCATTTCTGCAAACAGAATGGGGAAAAAAAAGTAAACAAAAGCTTTCATAATTCAGTTTGAGCATCTGGGTTTCCTGATTGCAGAATTTAGTCTTATTAGAGATCAAGACAACAGATAGCACCATTTTTCCTCTCCAAAATATCTAGTCACTAATGGTCTTAATTAACCTTGCCTCTTAAATTTATCTTTCTACAAAATGTGCTACCTTAAGAACTTAATTGTTCTTAACAAATGTTCTTAACTGAACATTTTTGTCTCTGATGCCTTGGCTGGCTAGATACACAGAAGAGAGATCAATGCAAGGATATGCATTCCATGGTTGAACATACAGATGATGTGTAAAAAAAATCAAGTGTCCCAGCTTCAGCTTTCCCAATAAGACTAAAGTCTATGTTTAAAACTGTCACCTTTCTGGGGGGTTGTGCGAGGCCTGCCCTTCAGAGTTTGCTTTCCTTTTCCCTTGCCCATTAGTAGTTCAGCATTTCGCTCGCCATTGGGACCCAGTTTCCCCATCAGATGCTCTGGGATTCCCTTCAGACAAGCTTTGGTGTGCAGTTGCTCCTCAGAATCACTCATATCCGAGAGGTCGCTATTGGTGCTGGAATCGGAATCCTGCTTAGATGGCATGCTCCGTTCATCAAGAGAGAACCTTTTCACAGTTTCAAAAGGGGCTTTGTTCTCCTGAGCTAAATCTGCCTGTGAAGAGAAAAAGCCAGCTGGATGTCTTCCAAACACATTAGAGAAAGTTTTCAGAAGAGGATTGTCCTGCTGCCCAGGCCCCACAGATGGCTTTTCTTCTGTTGGACTGGAGGAGAGTGTGGGCATTTCAATAGGTTGTGTCAGGCTACTGATAGGCGAGCTGGAACGGCCATTCCCCAGAGCAGATGAGCTCTGTACACTAGCAAAGAGGGTTGAGCTAGGAGCACTGGGCATGATCTTGGAGGAATCAGTTGTTATAAACAGACTTTTCTTTTTAGCAAGAGTCTCCGCTGAGGTGTGCAAATCTGGCCAGCCAGAAGCAGCCTTGGAACCAAGAACCGAAGAGGAAGTAGTAGATGCTCCTGGCTGAGATGAAGATGCAAAACTACTGAAAGGACTGAGTTCTGATTTTTCTGCAAATACCAAGAAAGGATTTGAGGGTTCCTCTCGTGACAGTTTTGGGGGTTGCAAAAAAAGATTCTCATGATTATCTGGAGGTCGAGTACTCAAGAGATTTCGTGAAAAAGCTGGCGTGAGTGTGGGCATAGATTCCACTGGCAGCTTCCGGTCCACAGAACTCCCTGGTTGAGTCCCAGTTCTAGGTTCTCCTGCAAGACCTTTATTTTTGCAAACACCTAAACTCAGGCTCTCTGAACATTTTTTTAATGAGTCCTCACTAGCTGGTTCATCAGCCAGATTCTCTGACAAGGCAGTGAAGTAGTTGCTGGAAGGAATGTTCTGGGACATGCACTGAAAAAACAAGTTTTTTGACAAATCAGACTCTTTCTGAACCTCATTAGCAGTGCTGCCACCAAATGGAAATCCAACTGGCTTCTTTTCTGGAGCCAGTACTCCATTGGATTGGTTTCGTCCACTGTCGAACACCAAAGGCTGGGAAGCACTTGAGTGTGCCATTCCAAATCCTGGAGAAGCCAACATGGAATTCCGGGAATTCTGAAACACAATAATATATTATATTTTGAGGCAAACCGTATTTCCCCATCTCTGTTAAATTTTCCTCAAGATACCAACTCCTCACCAATTCTTAACAGTCTATTCTATACCAAAAAATAAATCTTCCTGTTATGCAAGCACTATGGCTTGTTGAGAGTCTATTCTATCAAAGCAATTTCAGCTCCACTCTTACCAAAGGAACAACACTGGAGGCTGAGCAGCAGCTGGTTCCTCTCTGCTTGGCTCTCAAAACATCAAATGTGTTTAGTCCTAAGAGGGGGCTGGAGCATGCACTACCCAAGCAACTGCCATTCTAAACTTACAAAAGGAGCTGATATCTTGGAAATAGCCAGAGAGGGGAAAGAAGACAATAACGTATTTTTAAAATGCTATATGCCAATCTGAGAACCTTGTAGGTGAAAAGCAGGATATAAATCAAATTACCAATAACATGATACGATGTCTACATTCATTTAGGCTGACTAATTTTCAAAAAGTTATGGTTTATTATGTTATTGCAAATCTAAACCTTAGAATTTGAACAAAGATGAACAAAATGTAAAAATAAAAGCCTCAGAAGTTCAATAATGTGTCTCATTTCTAAACTCCAACACTGAAATGTTACTCTGTATATTGAAGTAACCATTCTAAAAGTAGTGTTCTTAATATATAAAAGCAAGCTTCTCTCTTTAAAGTGCTTATTTCTACATCTCTTTCTATTTGCGTTTCCCCTGTCATTGTTCACATACAATTTTAATTTCTCAGAATTTTCTTTTTAAATAAGAGAAACAAGACACTCTGAACTAGAGGCTTGGAGTTCCAGTTTAGTTTCTATAAAAACCAGCATCCATGTCTAAGGTGTGCAAAGTGAAAGGTATCACACATTAATCAGAAAATAAGGCATAACTTCCAGTTCACTAATCAGCATTTTGAGTATTCAATACCCATGTCCATGCATCTGCTATAAACTAGGGGGGAAAGGTTTCTCTTCACTACAGGCTATAGTAAGAACAAAATATTGTACATGAAGGGCTTTGAACAATATATAGTAGTATATAAATGATAAGTATTGTTCTGTCTGCAGGCAACTTACTTCTCCTTGGCCCTGAGAACGACCCCCTTTCTGCTTTTCTTGTCCAGTGGCAGCTGACAGGCTAGTTTCAGAGATTCGTACAGTAGTCGGAGTTGGTCCAGCTGTAGTAATTACTGCTGGGGCAGCCACCAGGCCTTGGCTAGCCTGCTCTAAGGATTTTGCTGTTTCTTGACTTCCATCTCCACTCAGAAGAGCTTGGGTAGCAGCTGGAGAAAAAGGGGTAAAGGGTATCGGAGTATCACCACTCGCTGGTTCATCTTGCACCACAAGAGTTCGGCCATTCTCCTTGGTGTATGTGGCAAAGCGAATATTGCGGTTCATTTGAGGAACAAACTGAGGCAGCTGCTTGGCCCTTGGATCCAGAGTTGTGTCACCGCTAACATTTCCTTTCCAAGCTCCCCTATTTGCCTCAACTCCATCACTACCATTGCTATCTGCGTCACCCCTCTCCTTTAGTTTCTTTGTTGCATGATCACAACCAGTATCAGAAGCATTTTTTCTCCTTCGTCCATCTTTCCCTTCCACATTTTCTTTCTTCTTTTTTCCTTTTGAGGATTTGCTTGTCTTTAACAACCCTCCCTATAATAAATAAATAGCACAGATCACTACAGCAGGCTGGTCAATCACAGTGAACATTTCAGGAAACTAGCCCCTCAGCTAATGCTTTAAACCATTAGAACACACATTTAAATCTTCTGCATTCTGCACAATAACAGGCTGCCCAGAACTAACACACACATTTAATTCTCAAATTAACCTAAAACAAAAAAAAACATTCAAATTTATATAAGCTTGTTTAAGCCAGGGAAACACTACAATAGGTCAGATCATTCAGACAAACATAACAGTATACCACGGCCTGGTAATAACACAGTACCTCATTTAGAGCAGAATTATCCATCACTACATGAATCAGTCGAGGATCCACAGACTTGATCTCACCAGTCTGGATTGTTATGCGATGAAAGGAACAAACATGGGGAAGATAGTATTAAAGATAGGTAACATACATTGGTCATACACCAGTTTTAGCTCACCCAAAGTCCCTTCGATTGTCTTATCTTTTCCTAAGTCATGTCACCTTCTGCCTCTACTTCTCATACTTTGCTCTCATTCCTCATACGTTAAATCCTGTATTGGGCCCAATACGTGCCTCTATGTCACACTGCTTCTCCTGAAGGGAGAAATGAAAACACTGCTAAGAGATTATAAAGGAGTACCCATTAGTGCTGTTCCAAAAACTCTTGGGCAGTATCTTGTACAAATGTTTGTAGAGAACACTAAGGATGCTTCCATGTGGATGTTTTGCCCCTCCCTTTGCTTCCTTACAGCATCCATACAACATTCACAATTTGTGCTGCTTCTGTAACCCTCCCCATGCCCACCCTTTGCTGGGATCTTTTCCAAATCTGGTTTGGTACAGTTTTGGTATGTAAAAGTCAAAATGCCTTTGAACGCAACTTGGACAGGAGGGCAAGCATTTTTGAAGGTGTCACTTATGTCAGCACTATATTGTTTGCCTTGGCCCCCATGGCCATCTCACCAAGCAGTGGAAGGCTTTAAAAAAAATCAGCAATTACTAGATCTTTATAGCACTGTAACAATCTATTACAGAGATGGGCAAAAGGTTATTTGGGAGTGACCAGTCACTCTTCAATCAATTAAAATAGCTCTCCATGTCAAGATGCTCCTGCCTGGAGTTTGACATCCTCATCCCCCCCCCCCCATTGTAGAATAGAGGCATGTTTCTTCCTCTCTGAGGATGTTTGTGCAGGGAGCTGCTGAGATCTGACCTTGGAGATTGCAGTTCTCACAGACAGTCCAACCCCCTCAAGGGAGGGGGGCTAATACTTTATGTACCTGTGCCTAGAAATATAATGTCATTCTTAACAAAGTCTTTGTTATACCATGAACTGGAATTTTTACAATAAATCTGCATATAACCAACCAGTGGAGTCTTTTGTGAATTTTCCTGGCAAGGTTCTGAGAGTTTATTAGGGATCATCTTCTACTTCTGAGTACGTGAACCCCAACGCTTGGGAAAGCCTGCTGCCAGAACAATGGCTGGAGTAGGAGCCAGAAATGGGGATGTGCAAGAGAACGAGTTGGACTGGAAAGACTCAGCAGAATTGCGTGGGCCCAATGCAGAAGGATTGGTTGGAACTGGACAAGGGGCTGCAGGGGGGCAGCCTGAGCTAACAGATTCAGAAGGGGAGTCTGCTTCTGATACATCAGGTGAGTCGGTGAGTGAAGTGGTTGCTCAACTCCGGCTGGAAGTGGGGATGCTAAGGAATGATGTATATTGGATGATGGAGGCCCAAATGAATGTCTATGTTCATTTGGAGGCACTGCACAAACGGGTAATAGCCAACAGTGTGGGAGAGCCTATGGATACTTGGGATTCTCAGGTATATTGGTTCCCTTGCTGAAAAAATATTTTATCATAGGAAAAATGTGAAACTGCATTATTTTAAATGAGTACTTTGAAAATAAGTACTCTTTTATACTGAATGGTATAAAAGAACAGGGAGATAATACTCTTGCTCTGAAAAAGCCACACTCCCTAACTTACATCTTCCACCCTGGTTCTAATTTTTCTATGGCTGTAATAGAAACAAAATAAAAAAATATTCATGTTTTTGCTTAAGGATATAAAAGCTAGAAATTTGTTTTTCATAAGACAATGAGATTGTCAGGGTTCTGCATAGCCTAACCCACTCTGTATTAGATGTCACAGTTGACAAAATGTGATCAGAGTCCTAGGTAAGTGAAATTAGGAAACCATACACAACAAAAACAAAAACAAAAACGCTTCACACCTCAGTCAAAACCACTTCCATCAGGCGGGAGATGGGATCCTGACAACTCACAATGGCGGAGACCCAACTGTTTTCCTCCTCTGGCTGGTACACCTTCACTCTTTGACCCTGGATACTGTAAGGACCTGGAGAAAAGTTCCACATAAGAATACCATCAGCTATTGCCTCAAGGATTCTCACGGACAAAGTGAACTTGGATTAAAATCACTAATCTATAATCAAAAGATGTCCAGGAGATGTACAATGCCAGATTCTTCCATCAGCAGAACTGAATTTTTTGCCTTTCCCCTCCTGCAGCAGCCCACTGAACTCCCTGGAAGGCTGCTTCTGACTGACAAGCAACTGTTAGAAACAGTGGAAGGTGGGTAAAGTTGTAGAGTCTGCAGTGGAAGGTAGCATTTATGAAACCTTTTCTGCCCCTTTCCACAGAAAATGACTGAGAGATTCAACCCACTGAAGCAGAGGGGCATTTTTTCTCCAGAAAAATAAACACTCTAGAAGAGATTGAAATATATCCAATACTCCATCATCAATCCTAAACTCAGTTTACTACCTTAAGAGCAAGAAAATTATGTATATAATACAAAATATAGAAGTAAAATGCTTTACACTTTTATACAAACAATAGCTGCAAATACATCTAACATTAGAGATGAAGTTGCAAGTTCATGCATTTCAATATATCTAAGCATATCTTAATTCCAATCTGTTGGAAAAACTGAAAAATAACAATACTGTATCAAACAAAAAGTTTTATCATCTAGAAGCAAGATAAACTCTTTTGAGAGAAAATAAACATTTCTTATGATGTAATTAAGGAAGAACAATGCATTTGGATCTTCAGTTGTATTATAATAAAGTTTATCATTATTAACAGTACAGTGCCTATGCCCAACTGTGAAACTTGTTTCTGAATACACATGCATACAAGCAGGCTACAAGTACGACTGAGAAGATAAAGGAATCTGAATCAATCAAGAAGAGGAGTCAGAGGCTGTGTTGTAAAAAGGTGATGTTGTCATGGTGCAGAAGATACACAGAGCAAACATTTGGACCAAATACTAGAAGATGCTATTCAGCATTAATGGGAAGACTTGCCACTGTTGCTTATTTAGCAGCCACCCAAAATGATAGTTTGTGGGCTGCAAATGTTTGAAATAAATATGGATCACGGAACTAAGATCTGTAGCAAGAGGAACTGGTTGAAACAATTAAAATACTGTTGTTAAAAAAATACTACATTGCCGTGGTTAGAGTATAGTAATAGGATCTGGGAAACCCAGGTTTGAATCCCCCTCTGTACCATGGAGCCTTGCTGGGTGATATCACCCATCACACTCTCAGCATAACTTAACTCACAGGGCAGCTGTGAGGATAAAATGGAGGAGAGCAATGTAAGCTGCTTTTGGTTCCCCTCTGGTGAGAAAGGCACAATATAAATGAAGTACGTAAGTAAATAAGTAAAAAGTATTTCCCTCCCTGCTTTGCCTACTTCCCTTTTCAGAAAATGTCCACCTGGCTGGTACCAGATAAATACCTGTACGTTTTCACAGGTCTCTTCATATAATATGCGCCTATCCCTCTGAATCATTAAGTTTAAAATCTTGCTGAGGTTGTAATTCTTAATGACTTTTCAGGGTTTCCCCTCCCGTTTTAACATAGTCTAAAGTTCATTTTAATTAACTCTAATTGCATAAATATTTATCACTATACTTTATGCTTGTGGGTTCGAGATTTTAGATGTTTATAATGTTACTTAAATTGTTTTTTTCTGATTTTATTAGCTACCCCCAAATGCTACTCCTGCTAATAATACTTTAACACAAAGCTAGATGTGGTTTAATTTCTAAAAATTTCAGTAAAACACAAAGGAATCTGCTAGACATGTAGAAAACATTAACTTACAGCTTTCTAGTGTGCTTTTGTGTTTACGCACAAGATGATAAAGAGCTGGTAAAATGCAACTCTGCAAGAATATCTCTTTAGAGTGGGTGGACCCGCTTGAATGAACTGTTCTATAATATTACTCTATAGGTGCTGCTATTCAAGCATTGCTGCAACCTATTTCCCAAACACCAGCAACCTATTCCAAGTCATCTGCAACAAAGCCAAAAGCAGAAATGGTATCTTAGGTTCGTAAGCAGCTGTTGTAAGCAGGATTCAAAACCCCATGAGAACAGAACATTTACCATGAGGTTCTCTTCTCATCAATGGAATAGAAGGTATCCCAAAAAGAGTTACATTCCCTATTCGCTCCAAAGACAGGACTATGCAAATATCTTTGCAGTACTTCCACTTCCACCTACGAAGCAAGCCCTGGCTCTTGCTTGTTAAGCAGCCAGAAATATTCCCTAAGCATTTGTGAGGAAAACGGACCTTTGGACACTTATCATGAAGGGTCCTTCTTCTCTGAGGAAAGGAGGACATCATGAGTGATTCCCACCATCCAATCAGGGAGGCAGGAACTAATTTTCTTCCTCTTCCTGTCTGGCATGCGGGACACCCTCTCTCTTCAGTTCAGGTGACTCCACAAAGCAGTAACATTGAATTTATCATTCAGCAACTGTCAATACTGAGAGAAAAAACTCCTGTTGTGTTAACATGTACTGTAAATAAAGCATAACCTGGAGGAGGTAGAAGAATGAGGCAGCAGAGGAGGATGAAGACACAGGGAGGGCAAGAGTGTCCTCCTTTCCTCAGAGAAGAAGGACTCTTCACAATAAGTGTCCCACGGTCCGTTCTCCCTGTGCGGCAGAGGACATCTTGGGTGCTTCCAAAGCAGTTTCTACTTTCTGGGTGGGATGTGGTCTTTGTCCAAGATCATGCACTGCAGTACTTTTCTACAGCAGGTGGTGTCCGCAGAATAATATAGATTTAATTGGTAGCATCTCATTAAAGTCGGGATTGACGACCATGTTGCTGCCTTGCAGAAGTGTTCCTCTGTAATGCTGCATTGGTGGCAGCGCTCCTCACAGAGTGAGCTGTTATTCCATTAGGAACCTCTACGAAGAGAGCTTTGTGAGCTTTGATAGTGTGTGTTTTGTTATTGGCACCTACGGCTGCTGAAGACATTTTCTTCCCCAAATTGAGGGGAGATGCACTGATGAACAGTTAAGTCCACTTCCTGATTTGTACTGTTTGGGGCAGATAGGCCTTGAGCTTCCTTCTGACGTCTAGGTTCTGTCAGAGCCTTTCCCTAGTATATTTAGGGTACAGGTAGAAATATGGTAGCCTTATCTCTTGCAACCTATGGAATTTGGAATAAACTTTTGGAAGAAAGGTGGGGACAGTATGAAGTATCACCTTATTGTTGTGAAAGATAGAGTTCAGGTCTGACTGATGGTGCGCTTAAGTCTGAGCTTCTGGAAGATGTGACCACAATAAGGAAGATGGTCTTCATTCTCAGCCTTCTCAGGGGAGCATCCTTGGCCAGTCCAAATGGATGTTTGGTCAGGGCTGTGTAAAATGTCCAGTGCTTTCTTCCTGCTCCACTGAGTGAGGGCTTTCCAAGAGGAATTGAAAATTCTGACCGTGAACTGTTTTCTGGATGCTAGGAGAGTGTCGGCCACCTCTCCAGAATATCCCTATCTTAGGAAGATTTTCCTTTCTATTTCCACACAGTTAAGTAGAACGAGTCTAAATGAGAGTGCCAAATCATTCCCTGCTGTAATGTGACCAGAGAGGTTGGTAGGATGAGGGGTGGAGATATCACCATCTGTTGGAGTGTGGAAAAGCACAGTCTGCGGGGCCACCAAGAGGCAATCACTAGCACTTCGCTCCCTGTTACTTGATCCTTCTCAGGAGTTTGGGTATTACTGGTAAGGATGGTAATGCATAGAGGAGGCCTAATGGCCACTGCGATGTCAGGGCATCTGCTTGTGAGTGGAACAAACCTTGTCATGTATCTTGGTAGTTGATGGTTGTGTTGGGATGCAAACAGGTCCAGGAAAGGTGTTGCAAAGTGTGATGTTATCCATTAGATGAGATCTTTCTTAAACGACTATTCCACTTGCTAAATGGTCTATCTGCTCAGCCAGTCTGCCTGGACACTGGATATGCCTTTGATTGAGACTAGGTGACCTTCCTCCCAGGTAAGTATCCTTGTTGCCTCCTTGTACCACCTTGAGGTCTTGTTTACGTATGTCTTGCCTGCGACCTTGTCCATACAGATCAGGATATGTGAGTTCACTATCTGATCTCTGAACTGGAACAAGGCCAGACAAATAGCTCACATTTCCAAGACATTGATAGGAAGACGTGCCTAACCTGTGATGCTTGCATCTGTATTTGTTGTTCTCAAGGGGTCATGGATCTTTTGATCTGAAGTGGTACCTGAATGGGAAGATCTGTCTTCTCCATGATCTGTTGTTAATAAGATCTGAGAAAGGTCTGAAGCAGTCTGGCTTGTAGACGACCCCAAGGTATCGCCTTGTTGCTGGCCACTAGCAAACCCATCAGTTTGGGTAGTGTCATGAGAAGTGATTTTCACTCTGATGACAGTCTCAGCCAGCTGTTTGGTCTTCCTGACCTCTTCTTTGGTGAGGGATAGACAACACTGTTTTGAGGATCATACCCAGGTGTTCCAGCTTGTAGGAACTGAATGGTGAACTGCATGTCGTGGTGAGATTTTTCTTTTGAACATGATCTGATCAGGAGATCGTCTGGGTGCAAATGAACATGAATACCAATCTCTCTCTGGGGTTGATCAAGAGCTTTGTGAACACTCTTGGCACGGTGGACAGGCCGAAAGGGATGGCTCAGAACTACCAACTGATTTTTTTTTTCTGTGCCAAATCTTAGGCATTGTTGATGGGCTGTCAGAATCGGTACATGGAGGTATGCTTCTGTGAGATCTGTAGCTGTCACGTATTCTTCTGGTTGAACGGCCTCTGCGACTGAGCATAGAGTTTCCATTCAGAAGTGATGCAACTTGATAAACTTGTTCAAAAAGTTGAGACCTAACAACGCCCTCCAGTCCCCATTCTTTTTAGGGACTGTAACGAAATGGTTTGCCAAGGGTGAAATGAGTGCTGGTTGCAGTTAATCTGTCTTAAAGAGAAAAAAAATGTTCTCCATGAGGTTTAATGGGCTGTAGGGCCAGGGAGGGGCCTGCAGGAGTCTTGGTATGGGACGCCCTTCTTCCTGGACTACAGCTCCCAGCTGCCCCGGGGCCAAGAAAGTGCGGGAAAAATAAGGGGTGGAGCCTGAATAGAAATACCCAGCTGATCCCGAGGGAAAGTCAGTCACCTTCTTGGTTGAAGGAGGAGAGGCTCCTGTTGCTGGGTGAAACCCGAGTGCCTAGGCCCTAAACGTGGAGGGCCTGGGAGGCAGCAGAAAGGAAAGAAAGGGGGACCCTTCCCTGAGACCACCACCTCTTAAGGTAGAGTAGAGAACAGTGTGGTAGGGAAAGCAGCCGGCGGTTCTCCTCAGTTTAATTTTCTGCCCTATGGGTTTTGAAAAGGGGGGGTCTACCCCTATGTGTTGTGCCTCTGTATATAGTTATTAAATTACACTTTTTGAATATAAAGAACCTTGTGGTGCTCTGACTACATAACCTCCCCCACTTGGCACGCTACAAGAAAGGAAGGAGCCCAGGAGAAACTGATAAGGCCAGGCCTTGGTGGGTTGCCAATTCTCCAGGGCCCAACCAAAGTTTGGGTAATTCACTTCTCAGTACAGAAATTCAGCCAGAGGGGTCTCACTGCCCCTCAGTCAGGCGGTGTACAAATCAGTGAGTGGTGGCAGCGACGGAGAGTGTGAGCCACGCCCACCAGGGACGGTGGGAGGTAGATAGCGGGGCTAGCAGGCCATTGACGGCGGCTCAGTTGCCCAGACTGAGAGCCAGCGCCAGCACCACAGGGACTATGAAGAAGGTTGAGTAGACTCCCCTGTCCTCTTTCATTGTTGGGAACATGCTCCGCAGCTTGAATGCCCAGGTGTTGGGTTACAGTTTGAGTTAAGATTTCGTGTAGGGGAGAGATGACAAAATGTTCTGGAGGGTAGCTTTCAAATTGTATGGAATAGCCTTGTGAGACTATTTTTAAGGTCCAGCTGTCTGCCTGCGTGTTGACCCAGGCTTGATGGTAAGGAGTACTTGGCCTCACAGGGATGGCTTGCGAGTCCTGTCTTAGAGAGTTTAGTATCAAGGTCGGATCTCTTTCCACATGTGAAGAACTGCCTGTTTGATCTTGGGACAAAGTAAGCATTATCCTCACAATACAGCTGGGGAGCCGGGCCTGAAAGGAATGGTTTACCCAAGGCCATGTGGTAAGTTCGTGGCAGTAGTGAGATTTGAACCAGAAGAGTATTGCAACACAGTTCAGTTACTTAACCACTATACTACAAGTGGGTTCTTGAAAGGACCCCTCCCCTTATAAAAGGGATATCTAGATTAACCCAGGGATAGTCGCTTGAAATCCTGTGTGGACCTTAGTAGTGCGTGTGTGTTGTGAATAAAACGGCCGAGAGCCAAGGGATCACCTCTCAGATTGTGAGAGTGTTTTTTGGCAACACTTTCTTTTGTCCTGGGTCTCAACCCATGTCTTTCCCAGGGAATCCCCAAATAGCTTCTCTCTCTGAAAGTGGTAAGCCAGGATGATATTTTTAGAGTGTAAAACTGCTGGCCAAGCTCTTAGTTAAGGGTGCCTACTTTACTGCTGCTGAGACCACAGTCCTGGAAGAAAAGGTAACTGCATCCAGGATGGTGTCTGCCTTGAAGGTACTGGCCTTTAAAATTCTGTTTGCCCATTCAAGGGGGGCATCACTTGTTGTATGGGAGAAGAGGGATCAGTTTTCTGATCCATACTCCTGATGCTCTGGAGGCAATGGCTGTAGCCTTTACAGTCATGGCCGCAGCCTCGTGAGCTCTCTTCAGCATGACCTCTCTCTCCTTGTCTAAGATGTCTCTGATTGATCCTTGCTCATCCTCTGACAAGTGCCCCGATGGCTGAAGTGTAGCCACTGGAGTGTCGATCGCAAGTACCTGCAACATCTCATAGCAAAGAAAGTTAGTGAGTACAGTTTTCTTTTTCTTTTGACCACATTAGGGAATTCCTTATTGGCTGATGGTTTAGACCACTCAGCCTTGAGCTGTCTCCTAAAATATTCTGAAAATGGGAGTACCTTTTCTGGGGAACCTTCCCTAGGAAGAGACTCTTGTTTTCCTGGGGTCTGGATTAGTATTCCCTGTCTAAGAGTCCTCCTCCCCCAAGGGTAATTCCTGCAGCCCTAAGGCTGAGAATGTCTAGGTAGTAAATACTAGTAGACCTCAGATTCAGACAGCTGGGCTGACTGTTCTGGCAGGGATATTTCCTCCTCCTCCACATCTGAAGGAATTCTTCCTTCTCCTTGCCATTATAGATGCTTTCTGAGGGCGATCCCCCTACTCAGTGGGGATCCCTGTCTGTTAAACATTACAAGCTGCCTTATTCTGACTCAGACCATCGGTCCATCAAAGTCAGTGTTGTCTACTCAGACTGGCAGTAGGTCTCCAGGGTCTCAGGAAGAAGTTTTTCCATCATCTACCCGATCTTTTTAACTAGAGTTAATAGGGAACAAACCTGGATCCTTCTGCAGGCAAAGCAGAAGTTCTTTCACTGTGCCTCAGCCTCGCCCATGGAGGAAGGAGGAGGAGGAGGTAGACACAACACCACTATTAACAGAGGTTTCATCCCAGCAGAGATTATATATTTCCTCCCTCGTGGTTAGTCTCAGGAAGTTAAAAGGTTCAAAGACTCAGGCAAGTTTGTGCCCTTCATACCTTACCCATCTGATGGGAAGAGTCCTGTTGTAAAGGCAGGGATAGATCTGAAGAGAAAAAGCCTGCTGTGGAATTTCCAGCCAGGAAGTTGGCATGGGCACATTCACTGTGGCGCCAGAGCTGAGGAGATTCCTGGTGTCTTTTCCCACCAAAAGCCTGGGCTGAGGTAACATGCTAACTCCATCTGCAGAGCAGGAGCGCGCAGATGCATCCATCTTCCGATCAGTGGGATGGGCCTTACGAAACTTTTCTGTGGCTCTGAGGCTGACTTGTAGCCGGGAGATCGCACAAGCCGCAGAGGCATGTTGGTGCCGACTCATTGCTGGGAGCACGTACAAGCCAGGAGGCGTGTCAGCACCAGATTCATCAATCCTCATCGCATTCAATGCGAATACTGGGGAGCATTCCTCATCCTTGTCTAGGAAGCTGTCCTCAGAATCCCTGGTGTCCATTCTGATCCTCTCAGTCAGCCAGGGTGAGTAGTAAGAGACAGGAGAGGACAGCAAAAAGATAGGGAGGAACTATGAAAGTTTTAAGTCAACAGCGTTTGAAAGACAAAGGAAAGATTAAAGGAAGAGAAGAGCAAAGGAGTAGGAATGGGAAAGTAAAAATGAAACTGAAATCTTAATAAGAAAGTAGCAAAGCTAGTCTGCTACTAGACTGCTCTCCCTGGAGGCAGGAACAGAACTGACGAGAGAGGGTGTCCCATATGCCAGATAGGAAGAGGAAGAAAATTAGTTCCTGCCTCCCTGATTAGACAGTGGGAATCACCCAAGATGTCCTCCGCATCAGAGGGAGAACATCATCCTTTGAAAGGTTACTGGAATTACCAGGGGTGGGGGGCACCTGTAGAAGACAGTGTCTGCAGGTCTTGTTGCTGCCAATAATTATGATGGCCAAAGTTTGTAAGAGTTTCTCTGGACCGCTTCAGTTGTGTTGGAGGGATTAGGCGTACCCAAATCAAAAGCACAGCTCATTTGCTTCAATAGTGTTATGTCTGAAGCTGCTGCTTTGGCTGTAGATAAAGCTGAGGCATTGGCAAGGGAGGAGAGGAATCTTAATGGGCTCTTTTATCAGTTAAGAGTGCTAGCCATTCACTCAACTTGGGGAGCCTTTCTACCACATGCGGGGGCAAAAGAACAATCTGCTCTAGAAGACAAAACAAAGACAATCTGCTCTAGAAGCAGTCATTCTGATAGTCAGCTGCCAAGCTGATTTCTCCCAACTCTGATGAAGCATCCTCGTGGTCTGTACTGAAGAGGCACCAGGGCAGGCAGCCACATGTCCGAGAACAACTGGGAGCATTTTGGCATACTGTCATTTTTTACTCTTTCCTCTGCCTCGATGTCTGTCTGTCTCTCTTTTCGGAGAGATGGGGAAGTCTGTCTGAAGTGGAGCAATGCAGAGCATGGACTAGGGCTCATTCCCTAACCAGAAGTGGAAGCACTGCAAAAATTATTTGTACAGCTCTCCCTGTGGAGTGAGAGAGGGTATAACTCGTTTCAGGATACCTTCCTTCACTGATGGAGAACTCAAAATCTTTATAAATTAGAGACAGCTGGTCTTACCTCTGCTAAATATCTCTTGAAGCTTCTGATCACTGATCAATGTATTAACAGCTTCCCTCAATATAGGCTGTTCTTGGAGAATCTGGTTCTGACTTTCTGTTGCCATCTGCCAAGAAATGTTTTGAATATGAGAACACCTGCAACTTCAGGAAATTGATTGAAGTGATTTTATTCTGCTTAGATATGATTATTTTCCCTCCCATTTTTGCTGTTCCTCTATAATGCAAATTTCAAGACTTTCTCAAGTGTTAAGTCATTCTGGCACTACCTTGCACGGCTCTTTCAGTTATGCCTCACCAATTGCTTAACGTGTACTTTCTACAGCATGCGGGGGCAAAAGAATAGAGAGTACTCCAAGAAGCGTTTCATAATGTTTGCACTATATTTATAACCTTGAATCAGAAAATTGTCTGTAAAGACACAGAGTGCACTAAGTAAAGGCTCTCGGCACACATACTTGCACTGTAGAGTGGAAGTACCCAAAAGTAAAACAACTTTAAATCAACTTCCTAGTATGTTTACTTCATGGTGAAGTAAAACTGGAGGCACAGTTTCCTAGTATTTTTACTGCATGGTGAAATGCAGCATGTCAAAACACACAAGTTTTTCCACATAATGCATCAATTACCAGACTGCAAGCTATTAAAACTTTACGAAGTTAAGCTAAGAGCACTGTTCTCAAGTGACTGCAAGAGCACTAAAGTACCTTAAATTAGACACAACAGTGGTAATCTTGGGTATGGCAAAAAGAATTCCAATTTGTTTTCTCTGAGCAGCAGATCCTCACGCCACATTACAAACTTATTCTGAACACCTCCCCCCTCCTCCAGTTTCAAAAGTAGTTTGCCATGCAATATGGCAGCTACCATTTGAGAAACACAAAGTGCAGTGCATTTCTTTGGATTCCCACCAAAAAACTATTGTACCCAAATGTTATAGTAGGACACTAGTTCCTTTCTACCACATGAAGCTGAAAATCAAAGATGGAGAACACTCAGATACCAGGAGCATACTACCCTCTGAATTACCACTGAAAGCATGACAAATTAAATCTGTGCCTCCAGTTTTAGAACTCTAAATACCTGGAAAAGACGTAATCCACTGGCATCAGACAAGAATCTCAAGTCTCGGTCCACTAGAGATTCTACAGGAACCACAGCACCCAAACCCAGCTTATCCACTAAAGGTGTGAAAGTCTGTGAATAAAAACAACTAAAATGAAGACATGAAAAATATGGCAGGACATTTATTTGACACAAGACACACTCATATTTCAGACTCCTCAGTTAGCCTCCAGTATTTTAAAATTTAAAAGTGCTTGATGTAATAGTATTTCCTCTCCTCTCTAGAATCTTCCAGGTGGACAGATGCCAAAGAAAAAAACCATACACAATTGTCTGCTAAAGACAAATTCAATTTCCTGGCAAAGTAAAGATTTAGTTTCAGACAAGTTCTACCACACCAGCATCTATCCTGGCATGACCCACCTTAAGCTTTTCTGCAATTTAAAACCAATATAGCCACCACCACACTCTGAGTAACTCCTTAAATTATAACATTTTTAACATTTTATGCAATTTGATAAAAACTTGTTTCCTTTCAACGTTGCCTTAGTTGTACAAGTTTCAATTCATTAGGCTATTCCATAATAGCTTAGATCCAGGAAAAAAATGAATACTTTGGTTTTCTAAAGAGCAATCCTAAACAGTAACAGCCTTTCAAGTCCATTGTGCTTAGAAAGGTGTACCTCTGCTTATGATGGAGCTGCTATTTAGACAGCAGAAACAATAAACCATTCATACTTGTAATGACACAGGCTGTTTTTGATTAATAACAAGTGCAGATACTCACCAGTGCAGGCCAATGTGCAACTGAGACTCTAGTTCCTTGAAGCAGAATTGGGTCATTTCGAGGAACCCAAACTAATGACCCTTCTAGCATCAATACTATCACTTCTTCTGCATGAACTTTCACCCAAGCATGCTGCTTCCAGTTGCACTGATCAAATTCCACAAATATCTGCAAGAAATTCCGGAAAGACTTCTTCAAATACAGATGGAGATAAAGTCACAAACATGCATTTCAGAATAATTTATGTCAATATTTGTACGCAACTACCAAGAATCATAGTTCCACTGATTTAATTACCAGAGCAAGTATTTCTTTACAATTTAATGCTGTGCAAGTTGTTTTTAATATTTACTCAGGGTCCGGTCAGTCAAGAATTTTTCACGTCTCATTTCTCCACATACAACCCTCCTTAATTAAGGTATATCAAAATTATAGTCCTTATATGAAAAAAGCAGATATATGCCAGTTCTCTCCTTCAAATCCATGCATAAAATTGACCAAATGGGCTTCTTGCCAAAATATGAGTTTCAATTGTCTTGAAAGCAACAACTTATCACAAAAGAACTCTGCAATTATGTATGAATTTTTACTTCTACCAAATGACAATGGAAGTAGTAATAGGCATAGAACTAGAATGTGTAAAGGACTGAGGAAAAATATTATTTTTGAAACAAAATATTTGGTCTCAACAGAAGTACCACCGACAGGACTTGTAGTGGAATGGTAATCCCATTTACCACTCCTGCTGGACTTCTTCTCCACAGTTTCCACCTTCCCTGCACCTTGCTTTCCCCCTCTAGCTCCATCTCCTGCTCCCTCCACATTCTACTGCCTCCCTTCTCCACATTGCTGGTTCTGGCTCCTTTCTCTACCCCATCCAGTTCCAACTCTTCCCCATGATCCCCTCTCACCAACGCACCCACCTTTTTTCCCTTTCTCCTCTCCTCTGACCAACTCATTGTCCCTCTTCTGACAGGCAGTATGAATGTGTGACATACCATTTTTGCCAGAGTAACTCCAAAATTTTACCTGAACTTTTATTTTTCTCCCATAATGTCAACACATGTAGAGAGAGCACTCTTAACAATTTTGGCCTTTTTTAAAAAACCCCAAATCGTTATTTCAAAATGATTTCTCTACTTGAGCTTTATTTCAAAACCTCAGGGTTCTCCTCAGTTTGCAGAAACAAACTCACATAGCCCTAGATGGTCATAGTGTGGATTTTTTTGATTGATAATGGGGTAGAATAGGGGGAACACACAGCTATCACCTATGAAGATATTACAGCATGGGGGTAGAGAGCTATGTCTTACAAGTCCAAAAATTGTATGTAATAAGAAACCTTAACAACTGATTGTATAGTTACAGAAGCAACTATTTCTAGAGGAAAGACCTCACTTATAAAATGTCCCAATAACCTGATTAATTGCACACAATATAGAGGAACTGAAACAAGTGTTTCTACAGAGATAAATATATCTATGTTTTAACTAAAGACGAATTCATAGGGGAAGAACAAATTGTCAGAAAAATTAAAATATATGCAATACTCCTATCAAGCCAAAACTTAATTTAAATTAAAATAAAATACATTATAACTTAACTGTCATAAAATTGTACTATTTGGCATATTTATTATGAAACTTAAAAGTCCAAATGTCTGTTTTCTACAAGAAAATTTGCAAATGTACTCAATACTTGAGAGTTACAAATTGCTGCATTCTATGCTACCTTAGTACATGCATCTTTTGCCATCTAAGAGGTAGGAAAAAATAAAAATTGAAGGTAGAAAACAAATTGTGTAGTAAACAAAACAAACAATTATTTGAACAGAAATATTCTCACGTAGGAATGTAGGACTTATGTTCTGTTTTAGCTCTGTATCAGATTTCTGCTTGCTTTCAAATTTCTGCAAATTTGTATTTGTACACCTTACTGCATTGTTGATCATATTGACCATGTAGTTTACCTTGAGTCTCAGTGAGAAAACCAGACTATAAATAACATAAGCGAATAAATAAAAGCTCAAACATCAAATGCCTAAATGGGAGATTGATTCACAAAGACACTTATGATTTTCTTTGATTCCTATGACAAAGTAAATTCAGATCTTGGAAGTTGATGCTAAAGAGATAAAGCATTAAATGTGTGAAATCTTCCCAAACTTGCACTAAAAACTTCTGAAAAGAGTACAATTCTTAGCCAAGTAATCCAATCGACCACAACTGGACCTATGCTTCCAAAATAGAACTTTCCCAAGCAAGTAAGTAAGGTTAGGAGAAGACAGAGCATTCTGATGAGGGTAGAGATGTAACATATTTGGAAATTCTGATGCCAACATGGGGCAAAAGGATAATATATATTATATATATAATGTTGTATATAATATATAGACCTATATTTGCTTATCATTAATATTAAACATTGAAACTTTTCATAATATGTTTTAACAGAGAAACATCTTAAAGAGTTTAAGAAATACCTGAACAACTGCCTATTTATTAAGATCTTCAGCAGAGGAGTTGCTCCAGATCACTCCGTTTTCTGAGACATGGGACAAGGTCATCTTAGTTATGATCCCCAGAGTATTGAACCTTCTCATGCACATCCACCAGCTTCTACTGCTATTGTCTTTCAGGTGTCTAAAAAATTGTTTATTTGGGCTTTTGAGGGCATTTAAGTTTATGATCCATGGCATGATATGTGCTACTATTTTATTCTGTCATTTAAACCGCTGTTTATTTTAGGATATATAATACCTTTTATATACTGTCATAAAACACACAGGGAATCAATCTTTGGTTGAAAAGTAATATATACATCTATTAAAATAAAACTATTAAGTAATGAATGACCAAGGTATGAATGACATAAAATCTAACAGTGAAATCCTAAGCAGACTTACGCCAGTCTAAGACCACTGATTTCAATGGGCTTAGACTGGAGTAACTCTGCTTAGGATTTCACTATAAATATAACAGACAAGAGTTCCAGCAGGTGCAGGAAATTTTATTGCAGTAAGGATAAAGTAATGGAGTATTCTTTACATTTCAGCCAGGTTCATTAAATTTCATGAACTACGAACTTTCACGAACCTGCCCCCAGTTCACAAACCGGTTTGTTTGGTTCATGAAAACGTCACATCCAGGTCAGAAAATCATCACTTCCAGGCCAGCAGAAGGTCACCTCCAGGCCAGCAGAAGGACTGCAGGAAGTCCATCCCCTGTTGCCTAGGAAACTGATTGAACCAAACGAACCAGCCCAAAGTTCGTGGCAGTTAGTCAGAAATGGGATCTCACGAACCACTGGTTTGCAAACCACGAACCAGCTTGGTTCGTCATGAATTTTGGTTCATGCCCATCTCTACTCCTGGACCCACCACAGGATGAAGGTGCAGAGACTGCACTGGTAAAAGGAAATTGGCAGAAACTGCCTCCTGCTTTGTGCTCCATTCACTCCACCCAAATACAGACCCCCAACAGTACATTCTATACTATTCCCAAGAGTTTCTACATATTTATGAGAATTTTGGGGGGGAAAGGGGGAGTAAGAGGATCAGGAAAAGAATCCCTTCCACAAACAGTGTTGCATTTACAGCAGTTTAGATCCACATCTATTTTTGAAAGTGATAAATAATTTTTAGAAAGGCCTTCAGAATTGAGAGGATAGATGTTCTACCAAGCAAAAAAAAAAAAGAGTCTACAGGTGTGTTTTGGAAATTTAAAAAAATCTATATTGTGATTATTTTTAAACTTACAAACAAGAAAAAGCACATAAACTCGATTAATAAAAGGCTCATTAAAACGTTTGTCATGACATAGAAAGTAACAGCTTATCATAACTTAGAGGTTACCTAGGAGATAGGGTTAATAAAAAGGATGAAGTCTAATAATCAAGCACAGCCATGAAGAACATTGGGGAGACTCTAGCTAAACTGGTTAGCAGGGTTTGTCAATTTCCTGGCACCCACACCCAGCACCAGGCCCACAACGACAAGGAGACATACAAGGCAAACCCAAATCATGCTGCAGATTTTGGTCACAACATGCAGCAATGCTGGTTTTCAAGAGAACATCGATTGGAAAAATTTGGTGGCATTAAAGTAATATGATTTGATTTAGTATATTTACAGTGCAATGCTATGAAGACTTACTCCAGTCTAAGCCCATTGACTTCAATGGGCTTAGACTGGAGTAACTCACCATAGGATTGCACTGCTATTTTGACTTCAATGTAGGAAATATGCCACATTAGTTTTATGCTGCAATACCAGCAAATTCCTGGAATGAAATAATCAAATAAATAATCAAATCTATGCTTAACAGACTAGACAACAAGCTTGTGGCACCTACTAGTAAACAATAAAGGAAGCAGACAAGTAACACAAACATCTGGCTACTTCAACAATTAGGGCATTATGTATTTATAGTCAGATCAAGGTTTCACTACATTTCAGACGTCTGCAAAATTAATTTTTTCCCTTTTTGGTCTGTAATCTTACAGATCACCGGGCACTAGACTAACAATTGGTTTGAGTACTGGTAGTGTTCATACTTATTTTTCCACAAAAATGTTATTTAAACATGTTAGAATTTCTATTGGTTCATTGTCTCTTTTCAAAAATTTAAAAAACAAAACAAAATCAATGTATTTATTTTAGTTTCATGATCAATACAAATAACAGAAATATATTCCTGTTGCATATATCTAAAACTCAACTACAGTGACTTAAAATAGTATCCTGGTGCATAAACAAATAATAAAGTGGGGAAGGAAAACTAGGTAGGGACATGCAAATGTATTTATTGGTTACCAGAAAAAATGACATTGGGCTGTATCCAGCAATTCATCCGTGCAAGAAAATTGGGCTCCTTATGCTCCAACCACCTAGCAATCCCTTTCAAGCCCTGCTGACAGGAGAACCAATTTTTCTTCCCATTCCCCTCCTCATTGCAGCCCCCCAACCCTTTGGCATCCTCTGACCCCAGGGATCAGCAGTCCAGGGATTGGAATTACTTGGGTGGGTGGGGGAATGCCATGAAAATCTAGATATCCCAAATCCTTTTGCTGACAGATTGCTACATTAAACCAGCTAACACTGTCTTCTGACAGCAGCAACCCAAAGTCTGAAAGCAGTCCACCAACAGGGCAAATCAGTAGTACTTTATCTGAAATCTGCTACCTTTCAACTTCAGTGAATTATTCTATGAAAGTGTTTTCCCTTATTTGTATCTTTAAATGATAGACCTCTATTATGTCCCATTTCAGCAATCCTTTTTCTAATTTAAGAACAACTGTTTAAATCCATTCTCCCTATAATAATCTATTAACCTTATTTTGTCTGACTTTTTCTGACCCTTATCAAGCTCTGCTATATCATCTCTCAGATGGTGAACAGAATATTTTAAAAGGACATGAAATGAAATCCTGCACTCAAGTCATAGTTGACTTATGGTGACATGCTAAAGCATTATTTAATGGATGCTTACTGTTTCCTGATCATCACCACTGCATTTTTGAAAGACATACCACATCAAATAGTTGTTCAGGTGATCTCTTTTCCCATAGCTGATCTAGTAATGTACAATTAAACCAAAAAGGCCAAGAGAAAAAAAAATCTCCAAGTACAAACGCAAGTACAAGAAAAGCAAGTACAAGAATTCCCTACAGTATCAGGCAGTTTTAGATGGCACGAGCTGTATGAATACTGATAGATCTTTCAAACCAACAACAGTCTGCATGGATATCAGCACAACCCCATGTGAAGAGCTTGCTAGGGTTAGGTCTCACAATCAAGCCTGCTAGGGTTAGGTCTCACAATCAAGCACTTCCAGCTGTTGCTGCTAGAAATGCTTTGTACAAATTCATGTTTTCTTTCCTATGCAATTATCTGCAATAAATTCACTACCTATCAATGTTTTTGCATGATTAGGATAATTTATTCCAAAGCACATTATACTCTTGACACAACCTAACATCGTTCTGCTGTTGTACCTCCCAGAAAAGACTTCTCATATTCTTCAGCATACTTTGATTTTTGCTGATGTGGAACGGCATTTAAGTAAGCATGAAAGTACTTTGACGGCAGGAGATGTGGAAAGGCATTAAGTAAGCATGACAAATACAGTAAATTGGTAGCCACTAACTATTAATAATTTAAGATGTGCAGGTGACACCACACTACTTGCAGAAAATAGTGAAGACTTGAAATAACTATGAATGAAGGTGAAAAGAAATAACACCAAAGTAGGATTACAGCTGAATGTCAAGAAGATAACAGTAATGACTACCAAGGAATTTGGGTGACAATGAAGAAACTGAAATTGTTCAAGATTTTCTAGTCCTTGGCTCAATCATCAATCAAAAGAAAGACGGCAACCAAGAAATCAAAAACAAACTGAAACTTGTAAGGAACTAGAAAAGATCCTTAATGATAAAGGTGTGTTGTTGGGGACAAAGATTAAGATCATTCATACTATGGCATTCATTGTTTGCATGGATGAAGAAAGCTGACAGAAAGAAAGTTGACCTATTTGAAATGTGGTGCTGGAGAAGAGTTTTAGGAATACCATGGATGGCCAACAAGACACATAAGCAGGTTCTAGATCAAATCAAGCCTAAATTCTCCCTAGAAGCTAAAATGATGTAACTAAGGCTATTTTGCTTTAGTCACATCACGAGAAGACAAGACTCACTGGAAAAAGACAACAATTCTAGGAAGGTGGGAAGGGAGTAGGAAAAGAGGAAGACCCAAAATAAGTTGGCTTAACTCAATAAAGGTAGGTACTAGCCCGTGGAGCAAAGTGGTAAGCTGCAGTACTGCAGCCCAAGCTCTGCTCACAACCTGAGTTCGATCCTGGCAGAAGTCGGGTTCAGGTAGCTAGCTCAAGGTTGACTCAGCCTTCCATCCTTCCGAGGTCAGTAAAATGAGTACCCAGTTTCCTGGGGGTAAATGGAGAAGGCAATGGCAAACCCCATAACCAAAGTCTGCCAAGAAAACGTCGTGATGTGATGTCCCCCCATAGGTCAGTAATGACTCAGGGCTGGCACATAACTCAATAAAGGAAACCACAACCTCCAGTTTGAAAAATCTGAGCAAAGATGTTAATGACAGATCATTTTGGAAGTTTTAATACACAAGGTCTCCATAAGTTGGAAGTGACTTGACACACACACACAATTATTTGCAAGACTATCTTATACCAGATATATTGTTTCCTTTGCTTGCCTACTACAATTAAGCTTGAAGTAAGTTAAAGAGATCTTGAATTGTCTTTGACCTTGGAAAAGAGGAGTTCAGTGGTGTATATATAAGACTTTCACATATACCATAATGACTGCTATGTAGGCAACAACAGACTACAATAAAAGCAATAATGAACAACCAACAGATTCACTAAAACTAGATCAAATCTGCAATATAATATAGATCCTATGGATTAGCTGTAGTTAAACAAGAAGCTAAACCTCCAGCTTTGTACATAAAAACCACTGTCACACATCTGCAACCCTTCAGCAAAACGTTTGTCAAAACACTTGTAAAATTTAAATTATCCCTAATTTCCTGAAGTTTGTTTGAGACTTCGTTACTGGACTTTTGAAATAAGACAACATTCCTAAGCAGCAATCTAAGAATGTAACAACTGTAAACCCGGAATCCAAGACAGAAAACACCAACCATTTAGAAGCTTCACACGCTCAACGTACTGCAGTTAGAAACGGATTACCACTGTTAACTGGGCTGGTAGGCCTACTCGCTGAACTGCCGCAAACATTCGTTAGCTTCAACTCATCCCTTCCTTCTCCCTTCAGCTCCCTCTCCACATACTCACGTCCACAGCGTATTATTTGACGAGAAAGAAAACAAGGCCCGCTACAAACGCGTTATTCGAAACCCGAGGTCGAGCGCAGCAGCGGAAGCCCTGCCGGCCACCAGATAAGGAGAGGGAGGGCAACACGGCCGAGTCTCCTCGGCCGAAGAAGGAACGAAGACAAACCCCTCCCCCTCCCTGGGGCCAAGCGGCAGGAGCGCCACAACAACACGCGCACCCACTGGGTGAACGCGCAACACCTCCCAACCCATCCAGGGGTCTCACCGCCAAATCCTGGGGCACGGCCCCACTCATGGCCCGTACGGTTCCACTCCGCCAGGCCCGGGAGGGCAGCGCAGGCCCAGGCTCCGGCCCCACCGCCTCACTCTCGCCCGGATTCGATACCAACAACAGCAAGAGTCGTTTCCCCACGGGGGAGGCTGCCGCGTCCGCCATCCCCGCCGGGTAGGAGCCGTCGCCGCCTCCGCGTCCTCGAACCCAACGGCCGCCGCCAGAAACACCGAGAGAGCCAGCGACAGCCCTGAGCAGGGCCCCCAACACAGCCCGCCCCGCTCCCAGCGTACCCCGCGCCAGACGCTCCTCTTCTATCCCGGCGTGCCTCACCGCCGCCAGAACCTCCCTTGCCTTGAGCTCCCGGCATGCCTTGCGCTAAACCCTATTTATTTACTTCTCCGCTCCCGGCGTGCACCGCGGTCGTTGCCCTCTTGCTTTCTTTGCAGGGAGCAGTTCTGTATAGGATACTGTGCAGGAGATGACTCGGTTTCTACGCTCGTGATAATTAAAAGCAGAGTTCGGAAGATCGCCGCAGCCACGGCCTCCAGCCATAACACTTGATGACCAAGCGCTGCATCCGCTAGGATAAATCGGTACTTCAAGTAGAGGTGCTCCCTTCCCTGTGCTAAGAGTAACTTCCCTGCATAGAAAGTTAAAGGTTGTTTTTTAATTAGTCGTAGTAATCAGTTGGTGGGCAAGTCCGAATGAAGACTTTGGAAATCCCCCTCACTCCATACTACTGTTAATTAATGGATTATTACGGCTATTTAAAAACAACCTTTTAATTTTTTTTTCGCTTTCGATGCAGGAAGGTTAACTCAGCACAGGGAAGGGAGCGCTTCTATTTGAAGTACCGATTCAGCCGTCTTGGGGTTGGACCTTTCCCTAACAGGTGCAGCGCTTGGACATCAAGTGTTTTGGCTATAGGCTGTGGCGGCGGTGAGTCTTCCAAACTGTGCCTTTAATTATCATGGGCGTAGAAAGAAGGTTGGCTCAAGCGCAGCACCCTGTAGGGAAAACCCCCTTGCACTGAAGGCAAGAGTGTAGTGACCACAGTGCATGCAGAGCAGAGAAGTAAATAAATAGGGCTTGGCCCAAGGCTAATATTGGCCATTAAAGTTGAGAGAATTCACCCATCTGCTACTGCAAATCATTTGCTGTTACTTCAAAAGAAGAGGTCCAAAGAGGCTGCAGATGTATTAAATGCTTTCACTTAAGCAATTTTAGTACATTTTTAAATTGAATATAAGAAACAGGTTATACCATGGCACTTAATCCTAAAAATATTTTAAATATTTAGAACTAGTTATGAGCCTATCTACAATCAATTATGTGGCTCAGTGCTACATTATCTGCTTTACATACAGAAAGTTCAAGCGCCAGCACGGTGCAGTAGTTTGAGCATCATACTAGGATCTGGGAGACAGGTTCAAATGCCTACATTGCCATAGGAGCTCATTGGATGACCTTAGGCTTATAGACTATTAGTCTAACCTACCTCTCAGGGTTCTTATGAAGATAAAATAGAACAAAGAATTATGTGCACTGCATTAGGGAGAAAAGCAAAATATAAAGTAGGTAACACAGTACTTAAAAGAACTAGGTACTAGATGATATGAAAGACCTCTTGTCAAACATATATGCTGCCTTTTCTGGCAATCTACCTAAAGAGCTGTTCCACCAGGCATATGGTTGATGCTAGGCGGAATCCCCCCATCCAGTCGAGCATGGTCTGTGCCCTCCCCACTAGCACTCCCCATCTGTTGAGCTCCACTGTAAATGCTCTGGTGAAGGTGAAAGGGAGGTGCCATGTGTATGCATATAGTGCATTTTATTATGCCGCTGAGTATACGTGTATGTATATATATATATGTATTTTAAATGTTAGGATGTTTATATATAATTTTAAACTGTGTAATTGTTAGATTAAATGTAGGTAAATTGTAATCTGCTCTGAGCCTGCTGGTGTGAGGAGGGTGGAATATAAATCTAATAAATTAAGGTGGCTTACAAAATGAAACCTTAAAATACTGTAAATTATCAATTTAAATTCATTAAAAACCCAGATAGCACAAGGAGGGGGCCTTTTATTATCTATGATGGACTGGACCTGCATGAAAGCTAAAAAAAATGGATCCAAACCCACTCAATTATCCAGAAGATTTTAAAGATTAATATACAAATGAAACCAGAAGCATTTTTGTTGGGATTAATGGACAAACAAGTTACTGATGGTAGACTTTTTGTATATGACAACAGCAGCGAGAGTTATATGCTTAAAAATGGAAAGCTACAATATTAACTACAACAGAGGAATGGTTGGAGAAGATGGAGTATGCCACGATGGCCAAACTTGAATCTTTGATTAGGAAAAGTCATTGGATAAATATATTGATACCTGGAAACCCCTTATAGACTTTTTGCAGGAAACAGAGAGAAATGAACAGATGGTTTCTGCTTTTGAAGATTAGGGGGTATAAAAAACATTTAGAGGGAAAGGAGAAGTAGTCATTCAGGGTAAATTTAGAGTTAAGGTATAGTATTGACTGTAAGGGTAAATTTGGATATAATATGTAATACTTCTATATCTTTTCACAGAATAAATGGTACTTATTCCCAATTTCTTTTGCTTTTTCCTTTTAGTTCTGTGTTTCTTTCCTTATTTTCTTTTCATTAATTTGTTTTAAACATTTCAATAAAAATCAAAAACTAGACAGCATAAAAACATCTAGCAGCTTAAATCTTGTTGGTTTCTAAGGTGCCACTAGACTCAAATCCAGCAGCTTGTTCTCTGGCTAAAAACAAACTATAAACAATGATGTTAAAAGATTAACTCTTAATTAAAAACCTGTGTAAAAAAAATGGGGCAAAAAAAAAGTAGCAGACAGTAGATGATCCTTAAAGGGGAAGGGCATTTGACAGGCAAGGTACCACTGCTACATTCAGCTTCAACTTGTTCTGCCTTAGCCACCTGACCTCAGCCTCAGTGCACAAAGATGACCACAGCTGGAGGGTTGGATAATGTAATATAGAGCTGGTTGTCATCTGCATATTGATGACACCCAACCCCAATGCTCTTGACCATCTCTTTGTATCTATAAAGAGCATGGTCTCGCTCTCTCTAAAAGCGTGCATATCTGTATCTATATATGGAAAAGAGTGTCTCTATCTATCTATACATATATATAAAAGAGTGAAACAACCAAAAAGCTACACTCCTAACACCAACTTCATATTCAAGCCAGTAGATGAGAATGGAATGGTCAGTTGTGTCAAATGCTGCTAAAAGATCTAACAATATCAAGAGAGATTGTTCCCTGTCCAACTTTAAATGACTATCATCTACCAGAGAAACTAAAGCTGCCTCAGTACCAAACTCTGGGCTAAAACCAATTTGAAATGAGTCACTCGTGTTTTTTGAGGAGCAGCTGTAACTGGCATATCAGCCAAAGTGGATAAAAGACACTATGTGCCACACAGCTCTAGGCCAGGATCCAGCAGCACTCCCACATTACAAACCTGCTCACTGAGGGAAAATGCAACCTCCTCTAGAACAGCCTGACTCCTCAATCAGCTTCTCCATTGACCAGCAGCACTTCAGTCTTGTTTGGACTAATTTTCATCTTATTGGATTACCTTAATCAGGACTTCTACAGACCCACCTGACTCAGCACTTAAAGAGAAATAGAGCTGGGTGTCACCTGCATGTTGGTAGCAACTTACTCCAAATCCTGATTAAATCTCCCAGCAGTTTCATATAGATGTTAAACAGCACAGGGGGACAAGATGGATCCCTGCAGGACCCCATGGGGGAACAGGAGCCCTTCCCCCAGTGCCACCTTTTGGAATTGGTCAATCTACAGCAGAACCACAAAAACAAGGTGCCCTGTATTTCTAGCCCAGCCAGTCTCTCCAGGCTGCCATGGTTGATGGTACTGAAAGTCACCAAGAGGTCCAGGAGAATCAGCAGGGAAGTCCCCATCACTCTCCTGGTGTTTAGTCAGGGGGACCAATGCCATTGCTATCCCAAACTAAGGCCTGGACACAGATTGAAATGGGCCTAAATAAGCTGTCTCCACCAAGACTGACTGAAACTGCTCAGCCACCACTCACTCAAGCACCTTGTCCAAAAAAAAAGAACGGATGCCATCAGATGGTGGTTAAGTTAGTGGGGTCCAAGGATGCCGTCTTCAAGAGGGGTCTCACAGATGCCTCTTTTAAGGCAGTTGCATTTACAGCCTCCTGAGAAGAGGTGTTTATTACCTTCCAGATCCACTTGACCAACCCAGCCAAGCTTGATTCCAACAGCTACAAAGGGCATAATTTCAAGCAACTTCTCACTTTTGAAATGCTGATGAGCCTTGACCATTCAGAGTAGACAACATTAACTTTAGTAGACAATTTTCTGATTCAGCATAAACTAGCTTCAGGTAGTCATATGTCACCAGTTACCTGAAACACCATAATAGAGTGCTAGAAGTATGGATGGTGGACAACGAGCCACATGTATGATTGACTGCAGATTGACAAGCCACATGTATGATTGATTGCAGAGGATACGATCAATTGACATGGTGTAAGAAAAACCAAGATAATCCACAAAATGATAAATTTCTAAATAAATTGATTTAATTTAACCTTGGATAACAAATATCACGGGCACAAACAGTGTTAGCCCTTGTATCTTATAGGAATTATTTTTTTCAACTCTGGTGTACATTTTTAATGTTTTCAGTAGAACATTAAAAACATTAAAATTATGCAGCATTTCTGACATTAATATGTAATGCTTTACCAAAAAGGAAAAGTAGGTATTAAATATACCCATTTTCTCTATCCCTTTCCACTTGCCATCTCTACTGCAAACTAGAGCGCTTCTCTGCAAAGATAATTCAGCTTCTGATGACAGTATTATTTTGAGTTCATTACCAACTTTTAAAGATTGTCTTGGAACATGATCATTGCAAGCATAATTGTATCTTGGCAGCATCCTATCCCCAACTTTAGACTGTACTACAAACAAGCAAGCCCAGCAATTATGGAATACTCAGTAGCCTTAATGGTTATATGCAGCATACAATAGATTCAAGTTTTGATATACCAATTGTAAGGATTTTGTATTTGGAACATACCTTTTAGCCTATAATAGGAGTTACAGTCAGCTCACTGACTTAGGGTTGCCAGTTTTGCCTTCTAACAAACCAAATGCATCAGATATACAAGTTGCAAAGATAGTTTTAGGATGATAATGAGAAAGGATATCGCATCATTAGTAATCTAATACTTTGCAGAGACAGTAAAAAAGTAAAAATTCCTGTTTTCATCTGTGCTATGCAATGTAATATATCACACCTATGTGTTAGAATACAGGGCTATTTGGCCTCTCTTTGTAGTAACTCCAATTCTTTCTGATGGTACTTCTGTATCTACTACTTCTCTTTGATTAGAATGGCTTATGTATTGATTGGGTCCATAAAACCTGCCACAATAAATTTAAGATCTACAAAACTATTGTTTTGACTGAAGCAATCGGAAATGTCTGGGCTAATCCACCAAAAAGTTAAATAAGACACAACCCACATGACAATAAAGGAAATATTTATTAAAATATATTCAAGAAACTGTCAAACTTCTAACAAAAGCCAGGAGAGAGTTGAAGGGAGAAACATCTGTACAGGAAACATTGTTGAAAATGCTTTTACATGCTTTATCTTAAAGTTTCACAGTTTAGTTATTGTCTACAAAAATATATTTCTGAAACTCTGAGTCCTCTATAAAAAAGCTGGTCAGCAACAGCAAACCTGACAAGCAGAATATACCTTAGGACAGAGTGAGCTCCTCCTGCAAATAAGTTTGGCATGACCCAGGGTACTCCTGCCACCTCAGTATTAGGAAAAAGATTACTGCTCTTTGGGATTAAGCTCCACATTAATTCTGAAGGAAGGCAATTTGAAAATGGGACTCTCATTCCTTTCTTCCCCTGAATGCATAAAATCTGGAGCATGGAGTTGCACATCTATATACACAAGAAGGGCTCCCTGCACCAATATTTGGTTATTAGGGGAGAGACTCACATCTTCTTGTGGCAACTGTTGAGTTCTAACAAACAATATACTGTTGTGTGTTGTGTGCAATCAGAACTCTTTCATCAGCATCTGGACAATCCTTTTTTCTGGGACAGATGCTTGGTATTAGCTAAGGAGTCTCAAACCTGCTCTGGATCCTCAAATAATGCCACTCTGGTAGTTTTAAAGTAATTTCAATTCCTAAACATAAGATAGGGTAATACTGGTTATTTTTGAGGGCTTAAGGCTTCAAAATCATGTTTACCAGCATCCAGAGCCTGACACAATTGTAACCACTGTTAAGTACATCTTTTCTAATAAAATAACCAGTTTGGTTTCTAGATAAAACAAGAGGCTTAGTGTAGCCAACTGGGATCATCCCAATTTATCTCCTCATGGAGGTTTTACCTGATAAGTCCTTAGAGGTATTCATGTGTAAAAAAACTTGCTTACTAATATATGAGAGCCACCCTAATTAAGTGTATCTTGCAAGTATTCCCTGAAACTGACTCTGAGCAATGCCACAACTAGGGCCCTTAACTGGAAAACTTACAAATAGAAGTCAGGAATTGCCAGGAGCAAGCAGGAAGGGGGAAGTTACTGATGTACTCCTCTTATAATGCAATATGACACCAGGACAATCAACTTCCTGTTTCCAGCAGGAACTCTGAACTCATGGGTTGCCAGAACTTAAGCAGCAGTTTTAAAGCCACGTAATTTGTTAAGTTGTATTGGCCAGTGAAATACACCAATATCTCCAAGTAAGTAAAAACAGGAGTAGCAGGGAGGTACCTGGGCAATGTGTATTCTGCATGAGCACATCACATAAACACAGAATCAATATCCTGAGAAGCTCTGCTTTCATCTTTAAGCACATTTCTGCTTATATGATTGTAGGCAACAAATTGGAAAGGAGTGGCCAGTATCTAGTTTCAAATGGTAAAAAATGAAGAGTGCCAGGTCCTCAAGGTTCTCCATTGTTCTTCCTCCACATTTCTATTTCATTTCCTCTCTCTTCAATTTCTAGGTCCTTCATACCTAATTATTTCCTTGCTCTCTCAGGTCTAAGCAAAACATACCCAAGTGGCAAAAACCTATATGAATGTTTATGCTGTTCATTACACATGCAGATTTGGGATAAGGATGGCTCAGAATACACACAGCCCTCTGAAATAGTGCAAGACACTATGGGTATTTGAAGTGCATCAAAATGTATTAATTTTTTTAAATAACTTGGGTGTTTTCCCCTTATAAACAGGTTCCTAATAATTATCTATCAGCTGGCCAGCACACTTAATGGAACACAGCTTTCCAAGGGCCAGTGCAGATTGAATGCAGCACTGGCCCTTAACCAGAGTTAAGGGGCTCACCATAGGACCACATGCTGTGTCTTCTCTCATGTGTAAATTTCTACCCACTCTATGTTGGTTCAGAAATGTTTCACCAATGTTAATCCTGGGCAATATAAATCTGAGCATACTTTGATCCTAGCTTTTGAAATCCATGGTAGTAGGGAAAGCGGAAATTCTCATACAAGAGGAAAGAGGCCGTGAATGAGGAAGTGTGCTATCCTATGGCAAACTCCTCACTCTTTTAACACTATGTCAAGACGAGCAACACATATCTGAATCAGCCCAAACAGTAGCCTCATTCAATTTTTAAGTCAGGGTGCTAACCTTCTTTTACTGGAAGAACTGAACTGCTTGCTTTTGCCTCACATATAGCTCTTCAGAACTGGATGCTTCATTCAAAGGCTCTCCACATTTAGTGTGCCCTCCATGCAGGTACTGATAAAACCCTGAGCAACCAAAGAGGTATATGATTTTTTCAAAACAAAGTCATAATCATCCAAGACCTATAATGCTATTGTGCCTCCCTCACTACCACAGACTATGCTACATTAAACACTTCCAATTCACATTCTAACAAAGCACGCACTACCAGGGAACCATATGCCATCTCAAGGAAAGAACCAAATCTGGACAACACAGAAGTGAGATTTCCTTCTTCCTCACACCTCCTCCTTGCTTTAAATGAATTACACCCTGGTCTGTTTGCACTTAGCAGTGGAGAAGGAAAAAATTGCAGGCAGTCTGCAAAAGAGCTGGAAACACGCTAACCTATTCTCAATTGTAATCACAGATCCAAGTTGGGGTTTCTACTCCACCTCAGCTTCAAGTTGACTGGGGACAGAAGAGTGGGGACGTGCAGGAGTCTGATACTAAGTAGAACAATTCCCATCCTCCATTCCCAAATTCCTTTGTCAGTTGTATGCTCAAGTAGTACACTTTTTCTCCTCTGGGCCAACTTCTGTGACATACCCATCAAGGCTATCCTCCAACAATAATAAATATTTTGTTTCAGACTAAAATATATACTGTACCAGGAAATAAGCAATTTCTGCCCCCTCCTCATAAATGACAACTTGTGACCTTAATTCTGCTTCAAAATATATTTCAAATGCCTCCTTTGAAACCACCCTAGGCAAAAAAATTAGAAGTTGCCATAGTTTAACCAAGTTTCTCAAGACAATGTTATGGCTATCTGCAAGATCAAGAATGAGTTTAGTTGCTTTCTTTTTGCAAGGCAAGGAGGACTCAATTCAGAGAAAACGTATGAAGAACATAAAAATTCAGCACACACACCTGGACCATTTCACACTAGACAAAGCCAGAGGGAACAATCCTAGCTTGGTCTTTGAAGTGGATTGGAAAGAGGTCAAAGAGGGCATAATATCTAGAATTTCTGCATAATCATAATCATTTTCTTGTAGCAAAGTTGCACTACTAGTGTGCAAGAAGAGGCATTACATAACCTTAAGCCTGGAGTTCTGAATCACCTGTTTTCTTATGTGTTGAGCTCTCATTCCCTGAGTTGGGCCCAAATCTCAAACTTTCCATCCTGTGATTTCACAAGCATCTTGGCTGTCAAAGCAACTCCACTGATTCTCTGAACATGTTTTGAACATTAATCAGATTCCAAGCACAATTTCAAATTCACTCTAGCTCTTGTAAATGCTTACCCTCAGTGCCCTGGAAGCAAGTCACCCACCAACTACAGCTGTTAACAGTATACAGGAAGGCTCAAAGCAATAAGTGCCCACAACTGGAAAAGGGTCCCCTTATTCTTATTAAGCAACAGGTCAACCCTCACCCACAGTTCTCCCTTCCCACTATAATGATCTTTGTCACTTGTACCTGAGTTCTTAGCTGATCTTCAATTTAAGAAGTCACCTTAAGAATCCACACCACTCTTGTTCTGGAATCACTGTTCTCATGTGTTCAGCCAGGTGCTGTTCTGCATATCACAGTGGAGGCAGGTGCATGGGAACTTGCATGATAAAACTAAACAATTATCGAAAGGATGAAAAGTCATTGCTTCTTTGCCCCGGACAAGGAAAGAGATTCACCGAGAGATTTAAACTAAACCTGTTATAAAATATCTGTTTAAAGGCAAGGGCTAGAATTTGCCAACAATGAAATGCATTCTCCTGCCCAGCATGAACAGGAAACAGTCCACAAGGTGTCACAATAGGTCCTAAAACAGGAGAAGCCCTCCCCCCCCCTGCTTTCTTACGAGGGATGAAAAGAGATAGAGATGCTACTGATCAGTGGAGATTTCTCTGTCTGGCTCCAATTTATTTGATTCTCCTGGGGAAGGGGTATGGGGTGCAGAGTGAGACACAGAGGGAATGCCATGAGTTACAATCCCCTCTACTGCAGGCTCTGGCAGCCCTGGGGCTGCTACTCCCACTACTCCTGGAGGAAACCTGTCACACAAAAAAAAAAAAACATTATCATTACAAGTCACTTTGAATGGCCCTTGAATATTTCACTATCATTCCCCAGAAACTATCCATGAACTTAAAGGCCATCAGAAATTAAGAACCGTGAAACTGGTACAAAATGAGCTTAGAGCAGCTATGAAATTTAACATTTATCTTGTTGCCTGTGGCACATAACACTATTTTCCAGCTGACTCAGCTTGGTCCTTGTTGTTTCAGGGATAAACCCACACGTTAAAATCACTAGAAGGGCACCTAGCTAGTAGCCCATCTGAAGCAGAAGGGTCCTGAAGTACAGTGGCTCACTCAGGTTGGCGCTCTAAAATGGCCCCCTAAAATAACCATCTACAAAGGGAACCATGTTTTATTTCTTGTCAAGAGTTTGCTGCCAAATAAAAAAAAACACCACAAGGTTTGAGCAATTGTCACAAAGCTAGGCTGTATCCAGAAAGTTAGGAAACTGATGCACAGCTAAAAATACATGAATAAACAGTACAAAAAGCAATTGGTAAGAATGCACACACATCTCACCTGTAAGCTGCAGCTCCATTAAGCTCTGGATGTACCGTTGCAGGATCAATACTGGACCACTGAGCCGCTAAAAGTAAGTATTCCTTATTAACACAGTTCCTCAAAACATCAGGTATGTGACCTATGAAAAAGTCAAAAAAGCAAAAACAAAAGATGCTACTTTGAGAGCTAACTTGCACAAAAAAGGAGAAAACAAATGTCCCTTCCTATTTCTAACACATGACCTAAGAAACGCAAGAAAAATCCATACCACATCATCCATGTGCACATAACATCTCTAGAATGTGCCATACAAAGAATGATCCTCAATTGTTTTAATAAGGGATATATTAATTGAGTACTGTTTCACAAATTTGTTTATACAGAGTAAGGGATGTAATAAACAATTTGTATATTCTTTTGTTTCTCTTGACACAACCATATACTACACCATATATTGCAAACCTCCCTAGACCTCAATTATACAGGCATCTCGTGCGTTCTAAAAACAATTCATTAAAGTGTCCCGTGCTCAAAGTGCTATCATGGATGTTATTAAAGTGCAATTGCTTTTGGCATCCTATGACACTATTTCTCATATAGAACTCGATTTGCCTTGCATACAGGTACAATACAGGTACAGTATAATAACACACATCACAATAAACCTAATTTAAGAAACCAAGTGGAAAGTAAGAAGTATGAAGCCAGGTAAACTAGAAATTATAAAATAAGAAATGGAACTCTTAAACAATGCAGTCCTAGGCACTCAGGACATTTTCAGTCAGAAAACCACACAGTGTTTTACTATGGAAATGAACTCAAAAGAAACAGTGTTGCTCTAATAGTGAGGCGACACACAGCACAAGCAGTCAAGAGCTACAACGCAAAGTCTGACCGAATAATATCAATCAGACTTCAGTGGAAGCCTGTTATGGTTATGCTCCAACTACAGTTGCTGAGGAGGAAGAGATCGAAAACTTTTATGCAAGTGTTCAAGAAGAAATTGATAGTACACCTAAACAAGATATGCTGATAATTATAGGCGACTGGAATGCAAAAGTAGGAGATAAAGCAGAATCAAACAGTTGGAAAATTTGGACTAGGATTATGAAATGAAGCAGGAGAGCGGCTCATAGAATTTTGTGAAGCTGACAACCTATTCATTGCTAATACATGCTTCAGGCAACCAAAAAGATGATTGTATACATGGAAATCATTGGATACCAATACAGGAACCAAATAATTACATAATTGGAAGCAGAAGATGGAGAAGCTCTATTCTCTCTTCGAAAACAAGACCAGGAGCTGATTATGATACAGATCATGAGTTGCTAATATTAAAAATTAGAAGAGAGCTGAAGAGAAACACTAAAGGAATCATAGTGCCAAAATACAATCTAAATAATATTCCTGAAGAATTTACAGACCAGGTAAGGAACAGAATTGCAATACTAAATTTAATTGATCATGAGCCAGAAGAACTATGGGATGAAACCAGAGATATTATCAAGGAAGAATGTGCAGACTATTCCAGTAGCCAAAAGAAAGGAGAAGCCTAAATGGATGACTGAACAAACACTTACAATTGCTAAAGATAGATGAGAAGCAAAAGCAAAAGGTGACTAAAATAAGGTCAAAAAGAGTCCAGTAGCACCTTTAAGACTAACCAATTTTATTATAGCATAAGCTTTCGAGAATCAAGTTCTCTTCATCAGATGCCTGATCAAAACTGGGCAGATACAGAAGAGGAGGGGGAAAGAGAGAGAAAAAAGGGAGGGGGCATAAATCACAAGAAGGCAGAATGCAATTAGCATAGAGGCAATCAAAACATTCCTTTGCTTGGAAATGTAAACATCTCCTTTTGGTGTGCAGTCAGTTTGTAGCAGTGAAGGTGTCCAATTCCTATGTAGTATAAGCCTTCGGTAACCACAGCTCTCCCTGCCAGTTGCATCTGACAAAGAGAACTGTGGTCCCCGAAAGCCCACACCAGGCGTCACTGGGCTCCCCCAGATCACGCCTCTGTAAAGAGAATCTGTTACCTGTGGTAATGTGATAACCATTCATAGTCTCTATTCAGTCCCCGCTTGACAGAGTCAAATTTGCATATGAATTCCAATTCAGCAGCCTCCCGTTGGATTTTGTTTTTGAAAGGTTTCTGTTGAACCACAGCGACCTTTAAGTCTTTGGTGGAATGTCCTGGTAGATTGAAGTGTTCTCCCACTGGTTTTTGGATGTTTCCATTTCTAATGTCAGATTTGTGTCCATTTATTCTTTTGCGTAGAGGTTGGCTGGTTTGTCCAATGTACAGAGCAGAAGGACATTGTTGGCACATGAGGGCATATATCAGATTGGAGGATGAGCAGCTGTAAGAGCCAGAGACAGTGTAGTTGATGCCATTGGGTCCTGTAATTGTATTCCCTGGGTAGATATAGGGGCAGAGCTGGCATCTGGGTCTGTTGCAGGGCCTGGTCCCTGTGCTGGTGACTCTGCTGGCCAATTCATGATTGTAAGTGAGAAGTCGTTTAAGATTGGGGGGCTGTCTGTAGGCAAGGAAAGGTCTTCCACCCAGGGCTTCTGAGAGAGAGGTATCATTTTCCAGGATGGGTTGTAGCTCACTGATGATACGTTGGATGGGTTTGAGCTGGGAGCGATAGGTGACAACCAGTGGTGTTCTGTTGTTAGTTCCTTTAGGTTTGTCCTGGAGCAGACTGTTTCTGGGTACTAGTCTGGCCCTGTTAATTTGTTTCTTCACTTCATTTGGTGGGTACTGTAGTCCCAAAAATGCTTGTTGTAAATCTCTTAAGTGTGAGTCTCGGTCGAGAGCATTGGAGCAGATACGGTTTTTTCTCTCTCTCTTTCCCCCTCCTCTTCTGTATCTGCCCAGTTTTGATCAGGCATCTGATGAAGAGAACTTGATTCTCGAAAGCTTATGCTATAATAAAATTGGTTAGTCTTAAAGGTGCTACTGGACTCTTTTTGATTTTGCTACTACAGACTAACACGGCTAACTCCTCAGGATAAAATAAGGTCAAAATTCTAAATGCAGCTTTTCAGTGACTTGCACACAGAGACAAAGAAATCTATTATAATAACAAGTGCAAAGAAACAGAAAACAACAACAAAAAAGAAAACAAGAGATCTGTTCCAAATGATCCCAGAAATCAAAGGGAAATTCAAGCCACGGCTTCAGATGCTGAAAGATCAACATGGAAATACAGTATCTTATCAGGACAAAATAAAGGAAAGATGGAAACAATACACCAAAAAACTATACAAAAGAGATGGAAGGATGACAGATACTTTTGTTGAAGAATCTTTTGATGAAGAACCAGAAATCCTAGAAAGTGAAAGCTGTACTCAAAGCAATTGGGAAAAACAAAGCACCTGGAGTTGATGGAATACCAATAGAGCTATTTCAAGCTACAGAAATGGAATCCATCAGAATCTTAACAAGAACCTGTCAACAAATACGGAAAACAAAACAATGGGACACACACTAGAAATGCTCAGTCTACATTCCAATTCCAAAAAAAGGGGATGCCAAAGAGTGCAGCTCTTTGGGACTATCGCATTAATTTCCCATTCAAGCAAAGTGATGCTCAAAATTCTAAAGCAAAGACTCTTACAATATATGAAACAAAAAATGTCAGATGTTCAAGCTGGATTCAGAAAAGGAAGAAGCACCAGAGATCACATTGCAAATGTATGATGGCTAATGGAACATACCAGGGAATTTCGGAAGAAAATCAGCTTTTTGTTTTATAGATTACAGTTAAACCTTTGACTGTGTGGATCATGAAAAGCTATGGAGAATCTTAAAAGAAATGGGGGTGCCACAACATATGATTGGTTTGATGCGCAACCTGTACTGTGAACAAGAAGCTAATGATCAGGACAGAATATGGGGGAACAGAATTGTTTCCAACTGGCAAGGGTGTCAGACAAGGACAGGTATTATCTCCCTACCTGTTCAACCCCTATGCAGAGTATATCATAAGGAAAGCTGGATTAGATCTAGAAGAAAATGGAGTGAAAATTGGTGGAAGGAACTTTTAACAAATTGAGATATGCAGATGATACAACACTACTGGCAGAAAATAGTGAAGACTTGAAAGGACTACTAATGAAGGTTAAAGGAGAAAGCACCAAAGCAGGATTATAGCTGAACATCAAGAAGACAAAAGTATTGACTACTGATGAATTACACAATTCTAAAGTTGACAATGAGGAAACTGAAATTGTTCAAGATTTTCTATTCCTTGGCTCAATCGTCAACCAAAAGGGAGGCTGCAATGAAGAAGACTGAGACTTGGAAGATGAGCTGTGAAGGAGCTAGGTAAGACTGTTAAAGATAAAGATGTCTCTCTAGGAACTAAGATCAAGATAATCCAAACGATGGTGTTCCCCATTACTATGTATGGATATGAAAGTTGGACAGTGAAGAAAGCTGACAGGAAGAAATTTGATTCATTTGAAATATAGTGCTGAAGGAGAGTTTTGCAGATACCATGGATTACCAAAAAGACAAATAAGTGGGCACTAGATCACATCAAGCCTGAATTCTCCCTAGAAGCTAAAATGACAAAACTAAGGCTATCGTACTTTGGTCACATCATGAGATGAC
Source organism: Eublepharis macularius (assembly GCF_028583425.1). Classification (NCBI taxonomy): domain Eukaryota; kingdom Metazoa; phylum Chordata; class Lepidosauria; order Squamata; family Eublepharidae; genus Eublepharis; species Eublepharis macularius. The sequence goes on along the minus strand of NC_072793.1, from coordinate 93,796,146 downwards.
AAGATTCTCTGGAAAAGTCAATAATGCTAGGAAAAGTGGAAAGCAGTAGGAAAAGAGGAAGACCTAGAACAAGATAGCTTGACTCAATAAAAGAAGCCACATCCTTCAGCTTGCAAGCTCTGAGCAAGTCTGTTAATGATAGGACGTTTTGAAGGTCTTTCTTTCATAGGGGTCACCATAGGTTGGAGATGACTTGACAGCACATTACACACTCACAAGAAACCAAGACAATGCCTGCTGTGTAAACCAGACCCAGGGAAAGAACCCTGGAAGAAACTGCAGAGCAGTCTCTCCCAGTTACCTGTGATAGCTCTGCGAATCTCCTTAGCTGCCTCTTCCCGGGACTCAGTGGATGCCTGTTCACTGTACCACGCTGTGTGAGGAGTACAGATCACATTGGGTGCATCTTTTAGGGGCCCATTTGCAAAGCTGTGACACAGAGAAAGAGGCATGTTTATTTACTTGTTTAAGCAGTTTATACCATTATCTTTTCTTCCACTGTATCCCTACAGCAACCCTGTGATGTAGGTTAGGCTGAGAGTCCGACTAGCCCAAGGCCACCTAGCAAGCTTCCATGGCAGAACGAGGATTTGAACCTGGGTCTCCCAGATCCTACTCCAACACTCTAACCACTACACCACACTGGGTCTCAAGGTGCTGAGGAATTTATGATGGCAACACCCCAACTGACCAGAGACCCCGAGTGAGGATCATCCTGCTTAAAAGTGGTAGAGGAAGGCAGCAGTGTATATTGACAGCATAGTCCAGGGGTCCCCAACATGGTGCCTGTGGGAACCATGGTTACCAATGACACCTTTCCTGGCACCTACCAAATATTTTTAGAAAGTAGGTGGGGCTCTTACCTAGCAGGGCTTCTGATTGGTCATTTGAGAGCTAATTAACTTCGCAGATTAAAATAACTTTGTTTCAGCAGCAACTGCCACCACAGTGTTGGTTTTATTCTCTCTTACTCCTCTTTCCCAGCATATTTTTAAAATTACCCTCCTCTCCCTTGCACTTGGGTTTTATCTATGTGGTTGGCTCTGCCTCCTGCAACAGCCACTTTGTGATTGGCTTTGCTCCCTGCAGTATGCATTTTATGGTTCTGCCGACCACCCTGTGGCAAAATTTCAAAGGAGTCCATAGGATCAAAAAGCTGGAGACCCCCAGTATAGTCATTACCTGAAGGGCTCGGACTCATGCACATCTAATGCTGCCCCTCTGATTCTCCCCTCCTTTAGAGCTTGAGCCAAGGCTTTCTCATCAACCAGTCCCCCACGAGCTGTATTCACCAGAAAACAACCTTGGCGCATCTGTAGAAACAAATACAGAAGCAGCTGCTAAGCACTAACAGAATGGCAGTAACAAGAGCTGCAGACAGTAAAATAAGACCACAGTGTAACACTGATATAAGACAGTCATTGTGAACAGGAGGTGAAGAATATTTCCCTTAGATACACCAAGAGTCTGGAAAACTCACTGCAACCTGGATAGTGGAAAGCATACACACTTTATCAGAAAGGAAATAACCTAACGAAAGTTACAGCAATATAAAAACCCTCTGAAAGGAGGGGAAATGAGAAAGGCAGTGGGAAATGCACATTGCAGGGAGGAACCTTGAAAACCCCTTGAAAACAGTGGCTGAGAGACTGGCCATTCTTCTCCCTCCCATCAAGTCAGCGCTCCATCTTCATCCAACGACACTGCTTTTATAGTCTGTATCCTGGGCTTCTTTTGAGAATTTTTTTTTTAAATGAGAGAAGGAGAGAGCATCTGCATGCATGGGCATTCTATTAGTTTAGTAACAATGTTGCCTGCCTACAGACCAGTTCCTCCCAGGCTGGAAGGCCACCTCTTCTCCCAGCCTGACAAGAGAGTCAGAATAATCCCACACCACTAAGAGCATAGTATCTTTTTGTCTTAAGGATCAGAGATGCAGCTGGGGGAAAGTGAAGATGATGGGCTTGGGAAAACGGGAGAACAGATGCTGAGGGAAAATAGAACCTTTTCTCTAAAAACACCAAGAAAGTGTGGGCTGAACAGAGAAATCAAGCTCTCTTTTCTACTGTCAGAGAAACAGGGAATTCAGAAGACACATCTACAGCAGAAGCTCAATTATGAACTGTCTGGACCCAACAGAGGCCACTGCCTATCCTCACCCTCTGAGCAGCAGCAAAGGTTGGGTTTCCTTGGTGGACTGATCCTCCTCTCCAACATCATGCAACTCTTCCTCCTCTCCACTCTAACCTCCCACAGAGAACAGGCACTAGCCAGCAGGCCACAAGCACCTCCCCATTCAAGACAAGTGTCTGCTTCCAGCTGCCATCCAGTTGGTCAGCCACTCACTCGCCCACTGTTTCTTTCTCCCCACCCAAGAAAGACATCAGCCCTTGTTCGCTGACACCCTCTCATTCCTTCACTTGCTCATCTATGCAGGCAGTGGCCAGGAGTAACAGTTGCCTCCTGATTTCCTTGCCTCCTCCCTACCTCCAGCACCAGCTCCCTACCACCACTACCACCACTAGATGACTGCAAGAGAGGACTGGGCAGCAAGTTGGCCAGCCATTAGTGGCAATAATGGCAACAGAGAACAGCAGATGACAGCACCAAGGCTTGCTATGAACAGCACATGGGTGGGGGGAGCCAAACAACTGATGGAGACAGTAGATTTCCTGAAGACTGGGGAAAGGGATTGAGGAAAGAGGCTTTATTAATGGGGGATGGGGGGAGAGATATTGCTATGTTGCCCCACAATTGCTCTGTTTGGACTACTGTTTGGTATAAACTGACAGTGCCTTACTATTCAGCCTCGGGGGTCACTGACTTCTTGAGGCCTCCCTCTTTAAAGGAGATCCCCTCTATATTTGCCAGAGTTTGTTTGCCTTAAATAGTTTCCTGTCAAGTAATGTCAAGTCTACAAGCAGCTTTGCTCATCATTACCCAAAGACTTAGATGGGGGCTTATGGAAAGAAGGCAGTACCTTATATCTGGATTTAATTGCCTGCCTCAATCTTGTCCGTCTGCTCTCCACTTCAGAAGTCCCCTTCAAATGCAGCAGAGATGCAGTCAGTTTCAGCTATTTTAGTCAGACTAACTTCTACGCTCAAAAGTTGCTCCTAATGTAGATGTTTCAGTCAGGTTACAAAGCCGCCAAAGGCACCAGCGATAATACTTAAACCATCACAGCTGCTATTACTCTAGCAGGACAAGGACAAAGTCAGCCTCTTACTGCCATACCTTCTGAGGGAAAGTCAAAGTCTCTAGCTATAGCAGCAGCTGCTTTATCTGTCATAGGAAACATGAAGTCCGTGCAGTCCACAGCAAAAGGTAACAAGCTAGTTCTGGTGCTCAAGAACCACAGGCAAGAAACAAAGTGCTGCCCAGCAAACTTCCCAGCTCACTTAATTACTTCTTGTTTTTATCTTGCTTATTCTTCATCATGGCCTTTTAACAAAGACAAAATATAGCATACACCAGTCTAAACCAGATAGTCTAAGGCCATATGCTGAAACCTGTGATAGCTCACAACACATGGACAATGTCTAACTCTAAGGCAGAAATAGGAGCTGCCTCCCAGTTCAGCCCACAGCCAACTCTTCCTTCTGCAGAACTTGCCTCACACTGGAAAGTACAATCAGTTTCTGCACCACTGAATGGAGACAAGTAGGAAGCAGCACTGATGGAAGCCCACAAGGAGGAATTACAAATATCAATACAATTAAGCAAGCAAAGACTTGATATAATATAAAATTGTTCCCATCAAAAAGGCACAGCATATTAAAGGAGCACTGAGGGGCCAGACAGACAAGAGCAGAAGGTATGAGGCGACAGGTATTTTATAGTCACAGAACTGATTTAGTCCCGAAGTCAACAAAATACTACCCTCAGCAGAAATGCAAACTCTAGATCTACACAGCCCAAGCTTGTATGGAAGCTGAAGCCACACCGCTGAGGCAACCCCCACAGCAGCACCTTGTATTCCCAGCACAATGCAAAGGTGTACCTGTTTAATGGTGAAGTCGTTGATGAGGTGGTGATTATGCTCATTGAGGCTGCAGTGCAATGTGATGCAGTCACTGTGATTTAGCAGGTCCTGCAGGGTGGGCATCCGTTGCAATCCTAGTGAACGCTCTACTCCATCAGGTAGATATGGATCATAGAAAATCACATTGAAGTTAAAGGGCTTTGCACGCAGAGCAACTGCTTGCCCAACTCGGCCTTAAAGAAAGAAAATGTGGTCATCTTAAACACAGCACATCACATTCTTAAGTATTGGGAAGTGTTAGAATGGCCCATGTCATGATGAATTCCTATCCTCTATAATTAAAAAGAGTAGGAAGACAAAATAAGGGTACTCCATATATTTTTTCTCTAAGGAAACCCACTCCACACACACCCTATGACAGTAGTCATCACTCAACTGGATAGTGAAGATCCTCTGTATTCTAATATCAATTTCATATGATAACGTTCATTTATAAGACAAGTTTGCAGAAAGCCAGTACAGATAATAGCTGAATCACACATAGAACAAAGATGTAAGGGCCAGTAACAAAATCCTGTCCTACTGGGGGGGTCTTTTAAAATTATAAAAACACAAATTATTTTGTAGAACCCTGACCAACAGATGAAGCTAAGACAATAGTTTTGATTACAGTGTATTAGTGGTAACTTGGAGATTGTTTGACCCGATTATTTTTTTTTAAAAACTGAATCACTGGAAAGTCACTACTAACTGTAAGTAACAGTACAGGACAAGACAGACTATAGACAGCCCTTTATATAATTCACCGTCTCTGTCAATGGACAAAGCCATACTGACAAAGATGGAGCAGACAACCAAGAGGAAAGGGGGAAAGTTGCAAGACAATATTTAGAACCTATTCCAGATCCTATTTCTGAATTTTATAAATTCAAGTATTAAGGATATTTTTTTCAAAAGCTAAAAGTTCATTTTTTTTATTTCTAGGTAACAGAATCCTTTTCAGACATCAACATTAACTTTCTGAGCTTCCGTTCTGGATCGGAGTAGAGACACAATAACAAGGTTCTTAAAAGAGCTGGCACAAGCCCTGCTCATATCCAAGTGCATTACTTCAGCATGTGCACAGAGAAGGGAAAAAAAGCAACTTGGGCTGGACAAAATGATCATGGCAAGTGGGCTGAGTCAAGGGGTATCAAATAGCAGCTTACAAAAAGGACCTTCCAGTGCCTTCACCCCTGCGTTCTGTTCCCAGGATGCCAATACAAGGACTAGGTTTTATAGCTTCTAGAGAGTGACTCTATTGATTACTATCAGCTTAGCCTCTGAGATGTTGAAAGTGCTCTGATAATCCTCAAAGATCTCTTTCACAATATGCAAAAGCATCAATTTCTTACCAAGACCAATAATGCCTAAGGTCTCGCCACGGATACGCACAGCACCTCCAGCCACTTCTCTAATCTGTTCCATACTTGAGGCTCTGTTTCCTTCTCGCATGGCCTGGTGGAGCCAAGTAACCCGCCGATACAAATTCAGGATGTGGCAAAGTGTGGAATCAGCTGTTTCTTCCACAGACGAGGAAGGGATGTTGCACACAGCAATGCCTAAGAAGAAGGAGAGAAGAGGCCATAAAACCCCCAAATACAAACCAGGATGTGAAAACACATCCCAGCACTCCCATGCTACAGGCAAGACAACGCTAGAGCACAGCAAAAATTCAAGCAGCTAAGTACACTGGCTGAAGCCAGACATTTATTTAGACCAATTGCTCACAAGCACTTGAAACAGCACCAGTTACAAAATGAACTAGACCTTTATATTTAAACAATGTTCATCTCAGACAGAGAGGCACGGTTGTGCAGAAGTCATACTGGCTCCTCAAGTTTTTATTTGCATGCTACAGAAAATCTCCAGCCCAAAATGCCTCTTAAAATGTTCCTCCTAGAAGACAATTTGCTCCAAGAGCAAATTGAGGAGGTCTGCAATGGGAGAAGTAAGTTGGTAAAAATCACATTGCCCTCATTCCAACAGCAAAAACCTTCCACTGATCCAACCCCTTATTTCCAAGAAAATGGATTCAGATTGGAGTGTTAAGCTAACATTTTCTAATCAATCAGTCAGCAAAAAAAGTTCACCAGGCACTATGTCTGTTGTTACATATACCATGCTACAAGTCCAGCTGTGTCAGAGCCTTGGGCAAGTTACTATTTCTCAGCCCCAGTTTCCCATTTCTGAAATGAAAATAGCACGCATGAAGCTTCCTTATACCAAGCCAGACCAATGGTCCATCTATCCAGTATTTGTTTATTCTGACTGGTCGCAGCTCTCCAGGGTCTCAGCTGCCTGTCTTCACTTCACCTGCTATTTGATCCATGAACTGGAGATCCCAGGGATTGAAGTAGGGCCCATGAAAAGCACATATTGTACTACTGAACTAGCCCCACCCCTGAAGTATCACCTGAGAGCAACCATCACTTGAAGCATCCTCGTTTTCTGATGGACTTCTAATTTAAACTAAGAGATGTTGAATTTTTTTTTGCTCTACTTTTTACCTATTCATTTTTAAAGAATCACCAAGAGATCACCATACCTAATTCTGCAGCTGACTTGATATCCACATTGTCATAGCCACTGCCAATTCGCACAATGACCCGGAGAGCTTTGAACTTCTCCAGGTCCTGGCGCGACAAAGTAATGGTGTGGTACATCAGAGCCCCAACAGCTTCATTTAGCACCTGTGGGAAGACAGATCAACAAAAAGATGCTTGTTCCACAGCATTAGAATGGATCAGAACAGTACTCTAAAATCCACTCGCTAGGTTTGCCAGCAATGAACTTCACGTATGATTCTGGCAAGTGCCCCTTTCCGACATACCCAGCACAAACCTCCCCCACCCTTAGTCCTCCATGAGTTACAGAGAACTTGGGAGAAGGACGAGATGTTCCAGATCCCCAACACACTGGGTTTTTGAAGTCAAAATCAGTAAAGCACTGTTTTTTTACGGAGCAAAAGCAGAATGTGAAAGCAGATAAACACTCTCTGCCTTCTCTAAGTTCTCTGTAGTTCATGCTGGGCTTTTCCAGAATTTGGTGAGTCAATGACAAACAGCAACCTACTGAACCATGCCAAAATTCATGACTTCCTGAACTAGACCCTTAATTCTTCATTTGAAAGGACGACTCCAGCCTGTTCATATAGCATGCTTACCTTTTCATGGATTTCCTGAGTTGACTGGGCATCACAGAAAGCCACTGTGGCAACATCCTTCAAGATAGGCATCTCTACAGCGCAATCCCTGCCATCCAGGAGGGCAACCAAGGGACGTGCTGGCATTGGGCCATTACCAATAGGAGGCCTTATACCTACAGGAGAACAGAAACCTTAATTGGCTGTAAATAAGAACAAAGGCCACTCATTATTTATTTATAGCCTGCCTTTCCTTTTACAAACAGCTTACACAGGAGGTCTTCCATTCAGGCACAAAGCAGGTCCCGACCTGCTTAGCTTCAAGAAGGATGTTGTGCCCACTAACCTTATCCTGGGACTCACTACATCAGTCTTATTTCAGCTGCACCAAAAATGGATGTTACCTTAATGGGAAGAGTCACTTTTAATATCCTTTTCAGACATACAAAAAACTCCCCAGATCCACTCCTGTTAATACACACACACAAACATTGCTTGAACAAATAATCCGAGTAACTGGGCTCAGTTAGACTTGTGAACTATATTACCGTCTGTCAAAAGAACTGTGCAGTCTATAAACCAGACCAATTCCATGCAATCTCATGTAAGGCAAACAAAACAGTGACTCCTTTCTTTGCCTACTATGGAGACCAGAAATAAAGGAAAATCAGGATCTAAGGAAGGAAGAGCTTCCTTCTGAAGAAGGAAGACACTTGTTAAATCCAACACATACACATCCAACACATGCATTTCAGATTCAAAAACACAATGATAAGAGACAGAACAATTTCAAAGGCTAAAAGTCTGAGAATAGTGCTAAATGTAGTACAAAAAAGGGAAAAGCAGAGACACACAAGTCCACAACAAGTAACAGTATTGTTATACAGTACCAAACAACAGCAATTCTTAAGCCTCATCATGATGAGCATTCCTAGATCAAGACAAGAAACTCTCAAGTGAACTAACACTGCAGGCCTAAGCACACGTGGGAATAAGTCCCAGTGAACTCAATTTGACGTATTTCCAAACACCATCCAAAGAGAGGACGAATCAGTCCAAGCAGACCACAAAAGCCTTCCAAAAATAATTTATATATGATTGGAAAAAAATGTCAACAGGCAATGTACAATTAAAGAATCCAAGCCAGCCAAGCCATTAGGGTTCTGTTTCTTATCTTTTTTTCAGGCTTTAGTACAGGCACAGAATCCCACAAGCCGCAATGGTTTATACGTGGCAAAGCTGTCTCAGCCCGCTGCACCACCCCGAAGGGAGCTCCTGGCGGGAGGTTGGCAATGGGTATGCCGGCTTCATTATTTCCCCGTGAGGATCTTGTGCTGTGTTCCTCAATTCTGGCTTATTTCGCCCTAGGGCGGAATAAGCCAAAATTGAGGAACACAGCACGTTATTGCGCGTTATAAAGGCTGTGAAGAAGCGGGTTACAGCGAAACGGGGCCGAGACAGCTTTGCCACGTATAAACCATTGCGGCTTGTGGGATTCTGTGCCTGTAATAAGCCTGAAAAAAAAGATAAGAAACAGAACCCTAATGGCTTGGATTCTTTAATTGTACATTGCCTGTTGACATTTATATTTTCCAATCATATATAAATTATTTTTGGAAGGCTTTTGTGGTTTGCTTGGACTGATTTGTCTTCTCTTTGGACGGTGCATATTGCAGACCATTCCCTTGTTATATTGTATTTCCAAACAAACAAGTGCAGGATCAAATTACAAAACAATATGAGGACAACTTGCATGATAGTTCTTAGTCTTCTGACACTAAAGTTAGAAGATGAAAGACAACACACTTCTGAGGATTCTAGGGAAGCAAAAAGCTTCTGAAAAATTGCTCCCCTCCAGTTAATGCAGTGTTTATGCCTACTGGGAAATACTGTCCCAGCTACAGTCATCCCAGCATCATGCTGACTAGAAAGGAATAAATAGAAAAGCAGTCTGTCTCATTCATCAATTGTAACATAAAGGGGGGGAATATCGATAGATGCTAGCACCTACATCAGTAACTACCTTTATCTCCTTAGGATGATAAGTAGTTCTGGAGTTACTGGCATGCTAGCATCTTAGGCCACTGGGCACGATGCCCATGGCATTTTCTTAGAATGATCCACCTTACACAATTGAGCATCCTGATGAAGAAACTGGCAGTTAAAGGAGGCTAATCTCATGAGGAGACAATGACTGTGAAAGAGTAAAGAAAAAACAATGCCAAATAGCAGCTGCATTAGCAACACACACTTCTCTTCACAATTTCCTGCACCTTCAAACACCCACACACTTCCGCTTAAACATTTAAAATCCCTCATCTCCATCACAGCTTTAATGAATATAGAACAGCTCTGCAGACAGCCACTAGGTTTAGGCAAGTAGCAATGCGGGACCCACTCAAGCCCTAGTATTATATACTTTGGTACAAACAACCAGGCAAGTTAGTTTTTCAATAAGCCTGACTTACAGCTTCAGAAAGTACCTGCCTAAGGCATCAGTAAATTGTTCTTGGAAGATTCCAAGATAATGGTTCTGAAGTTTTTGCCACCTGCAAGGGGTCTTACCCCCCCTCCTAACAAAATGTTTTTGTACACATCCTGACTGCCAAAATACAAACGCCAAACCTCCTCATGACCTCTTCACAGACTGTGTAATAGAGGCAACTGCCTCTCTTCTCAATATGTTGAAAGATGGATACTACCAAGGCAGGTTCATTATTTATTTACATTATTTATAGTACACCTTTCACACTGCAACTCAAGGCGGATTACATAGTACAAGTCTTTCTCAAAGTTCAAGATACAGGAAGGAATCTGGCAGACCATCCCCCCCCCAAATCTCTGAAACTTCTTTCCAAGTTTCCTGTCTTTGTTACTGGAGAAAACTTGGGTAGCCTCTTCCCTTTCTCAAGAATGCTATCAGTGGTAATGTCTGAGACTCCCTAATCTAAAATAACTACCCAATGTGGTAAGTCAACTGTATAATAGTTGCTGCCAGTAATAACAGGAGGTACAAAATCACCAAATGAAATCTCACCTCACCTGCAATCTTGGTGACCCTACTCATGGCCTTAGCGCACACACACACACACACACACACACCCCAATAATAGAAAAGACTGCTGGTCCACTTTGCGGGAATACTGAAAAATTTATCGAGATAATGTAGCAATACAGGCAGTGTACACACGTTAAATGTTATAGAGTACAAGCAACAGTTGAGAGCTTTCACTAGTCAGTGTGGGATTACGACTCTAGCCCGCCACTCGTTACTTTTCCTCGCAGATCGGGTAATTGCATCCAAGTTTACAACAGGAACAGCAACACCGACATCTCGCCACCGGTTTGATGATGATGCTTTTAAAAAAATAGCAGTCTTCTGTCACCGCAGCGCGTAAAGGGCAGCGTAAAGGGCAGCGAAGGAGAGCCTGAGACAACTGGCCTTGAGGCACACCCACACCTGGCAGCCAGCTGCTCGAGGCAGATCTTCGCCTCTCCCGCAGCCCACCCCAACCCAGCCCTCCCCAGCACTCAGGGCGTTACCTTCGCAGATGCGGTCCAGCCTCTGGCGCTTCACTTTGTGTCTGTCCATAGGACACGCCGAGACAGGCGCACGCGACTCCAACAGGAGATGGAAGGATGGGGGGGAGCTGCAAAAAGGCACAGCTCAGGCTCAGCTAGCGGGACCGGGCGCAGAGCGCGCTGCGGGACCCAGGCCAAGGCACAGCGGCGGCAAGCGGGACCCCCAGCGGCTTGTCGTCCGCCTCCGCCCGCACAGGAGGCAGCGGCGGCCCAGCCCGGCCAGTCTAACCAGTGCAGCACAGGCGCCGTCCGCCTCGCCTCCGCTCTTCCTAGCACAGTACCCCCGCCAGTGCTCGCCACCGGCCTCCAAAAGGAAGCGGAAGGGCCGGACTCCGTTCGCGGAAGGCAAGACCTCCGTCGATGCCAGGGCGAAACGGGCTGCGTCAGCATAGAGGGCTGCCTAGAGAGCCCCGGGAACTCGCCAATCACTTCCGGAGCACCGCCTTAATCGCTTTGTGGGGGTGCTGAGAGGGCGAAGTGGCGCCCTCCGTGTGCGGGCCTGTGAAGTAAAAAACGCAGACAAGGCTACCATGCTTTGGAGGTAGTCCATCGACAAGGCACAAAAGGCTTTTGCTGTACCCTGAACGGCTCAGACTGGGTCTCATCCCCTCTCGGAAACTAAGCAGGGTGGGTCCTGTTTAGTACTTGGATGGACTATTAAGGACGTCCAGGGTCTCTGCGCAGAAGCAGACCTTGCTCCTTTATCTGTTGTTTGCCATCGGCCACCGTGGGCCCAAATGATTATTACATGCGGGATTGGTGCAGTATGCCCTGCTAAGGGTGGGTTGTGAGATTGGCAACTGCTTTTTTTATGCTACCAGTTTTGTTTTATTTCTCTGTTTTTAAACTGATGTGATCCACTCTGAGTCTGCTTGAGGAGAGAACAAACTACACATTGAATAAATAATACATTGGCTGCGACTTGACAGCACTTTACCTACACAAGGCATTGGTGCTCTTAAATGCCTCACAAGCAGAAATTCAAGAGATGAAGGGCTTTGCCTGTTGAATTTCTACCCATTAAGACTGTAAAGGCAAACAACTTGTGGCAGCCATTAAAAACATCTCTACAATTACTATATAACTTCAGTTCACTTATAAGAAGATGGCACTCTCAAATACACATATAATCCCCTTTCCTTTTCTGGCCACTCTTACTCCCCTTTCAATAGCATGCTCCCTTTTCCCAAAGATATGGATAGAGGAGTTATAGGTGTTAAACAGCAGAAAAAGGAAAATATTTCTTTACATTCTGCCAGTATTACTTCCACTGGGAATTAATGAACAAACTGCTTATTCTTCGCAATCCTTACTTAGAGAACAACAAAACAAAACTCTAAATTCTGGCTTTTTCTTCCTTCCTGCACTCAGCAACAGCCAGGAGCTCTGTTCTAACAGCCAGTTAAGAAACTGGCTCATCCACCAAGCCAAAGAACTTTAAAGAAAGATATAAAGCAGTTCAATAAAAAAAAATCTGTAACTCCAAGTAAACCCCTCATTTACTGAAATTGTTATATAGATTCTTAGGACTTCTATCACAGTTGCCTATTTATGAAGGATTATCATTAGAAATTGAAGGACATATCTTGGGAATTTTTACATGTATCTTTAGAAAATATGTCTGGGTTTGGGGGGCGAGGGTAAGGACTTGACTGACTACTCTAGGTGCATGTCTGGAAACAGGTTCAGTGCCATGAGCAAAAACATCTGAGCTTCTTTTGCCCCAACCGTAGCATTATTCCATCCAAGAAACATACAACTCGTTTAGTGATTTTTTCTTTTTTTTAATACAAAAGAAACAAGCAGACAAAACCCCATCAGTCCCATTGCCACTCTTCCCTCAGCACCCACCCCTCTGCCCTCAACAAAGAGCACACACAGCCTTCCCCTGCTGCTGATCCCAGAGTCAGTTTTCAAAGAAACATCCTAGTTCTCCTCAATCAAAGTTAGATCCAGATCACTAAAGTCTGGTTGGAAGAGAGTCCTTTTGCTGGCTAAATTCCAGTTTAGCCTCCGTGCTGCTTCTGCTGCTGCTGCTTCTTCCTCCTCTTCACTTTCACTGAGCACCTGGATACAATTGCTGATGGGACTGCATGGAGCTGAGGGTGCTTGTGGGCTGCAGGCCAAGAGCCATGATGGATAGCCACCTTCTTCAGATTTGTCTAATTGACAGACAGCTCCTGCGAATGGTTTCTGCCAAACAGAACAATGGAAATTTATACACACACATCTTTTTGTTTTAACTATCATATTTATAGCTTAAGTACTTTCAGGTATATCTTACAGTCACAGCTGGCTCACCTTCTCTCTTTACAGAGAGATACTTATTCCGGCTTTAGGAGAGCTTTTGTGGGCTTAACATACAAGTACTATGGGTTGTGGAGATGGTTAGCTGAGCCAAACTTTAATTTTTCAACACTACTTCCATTACAGACCTAAGGGGGACTGCTATCAGCTGCTATAGCAAACTGGTTAAGTGGTTGCATTGCAAATCCGCATTCTGCTGGTTTGAATCCCACTACTGCCATGAACTCAGCAGGTGGCCTTGGGTAAGTCACTCCTCTCAGCCCCAGGTTACCAGCTGTATCATGGGGATAATGATAATACTGACTTTGCTCACCACTCTGAGTGGGCACTAATCTGTCTAGAAAAGTGGTATACAAGTACATTTGTTATTACTGTTATTATCATTACTAACAGAATATTCTATCAAAGTCTTCCTGAATCCATTTCCACCCCACATAAACTGCCCTTCCAATGCTACCTTTCCCCACCAGCCTTACTATGTAAATCTATACTCTCCAAAACTATTTTTCATATCACTCCTAGATAGCAATAACCTAGTCCCACCTACTTCAACAGTAAATCACTGCACTTTTGTACTGTTGTATAAAATTACAACTATTCCCCTCTTACCTTTTTTATGAAAAGAAAAAAAGCAATAGCAAGAACAGATTCCCTTACAATGAGTATGGAGGATACAGAAGGGTCTGTTTTGTACAGCGTGCATCACAAACTGCCAAAAAATACATGTGGAGTAGTGCGTTTTTCTGGCACCCTATACATAAAATCTTAATGCTATATGTGGTTCCCAACCCCAATTTTCATTGCAGAGCTCTTGAGCCATCTCAAAGTAATAACCTTACTGGCCCTAGTTAAAAGACAAAGGTCAAGAGAACCATATTTTTTGTTACACAGGCAACCCTCTGCTTTACTTCAGAAGCTGACAGTTGAGCCAAGTCTGCACGGGTCAGTTCTCATACTGCAGCATTTTTTTTGTGACTGTCTCCACCAGATTTGCTGCCATGAGTAGTCATTCCAGCCACTATGCAGCTTTTCCCTGTCTTTCCTGGGAGTGCTTATACCTCGACTTTTTTTAAAAAATCTGCTTTGTGGTAGGCTGTTTCCCTGTGCATACTCTATTTCTTTTTGGTGTTCCACCCTCCCCCCCGCCGCCATCCCACTACATTGTGATTGGATACTCTCACCTAGCCAGCCACTCCCTCTCCCCTCCTTTCCATTCTTCTGCTCCCCTCTTTCCTCTTAAACATTTTTTTTAAAAAAAAATTAAGTCTAGCACAGGATCGAAGAACCACTGGTTTGAAAGCACGCAGGGGCAAGTTCCCTTTTTATATTGTCGAAGGCTTTCACGGCCAGAGAACGATGGTTGTTGTGGGTTTTCCGGGCTGTATTGCCGTGGTCTTGGCATTGTAGTTCCTGACGTTTCGCCAGCAGCTGTGGCTGGCATCTTCAGAGGTGTAGCACCAAAAGACAGAGATCTCTCAGTGTCACAGTCAGACAGAGATCACAGTCAGACAGAGACTGTGACACTGAGAGATCTCTGTCTTTTGGTGCTACACCTCTGAAGATGCCAGCCACAGCTGCTGGCGAAACGTCAGGAACTACAATGCCAAGACCACGGCAATACAGCCCGGAAAACCCACAACAACCTTCCCTTTTTATACTTTTTGCTTTGGCGTGGGTGGGAATATTGTATAGGAGGCTAAATATCTGGGTATCAAAAATAAAGATTTTAATATAAAGTTTTAGAGAGGTGCAAATGGCCACATACAAGCTGATACCATGTCTTTCGTCTTGATTTCAGGAAATAGTGAAGAGTTATATCCCCAGTGCAGAAGGGGAAAGTTAAGTCTCTACTAATCCAGTCCACCAGTTTTTTCCCCTTCTATTACCTTACACAACTTTCTCTGAAGGTATATAGATAGTGCCTGCTTGCTTCCCTACCTGATTCATCTTGTAGAAATCAAGCGAGGGCCTCTGCCACCTCACTTCCTCATCGTGACGCCGCTTGAGACCACACTTCCTGGTGTCCAGATCACACGGCTGTGAGCGGCTGCGAGGAAGGCTGTGCTGGTGTCGAAGCAGTTCCGGTGTGGAGGTGGTAGAACTTTGTGGAGATGGCAAAAATCTAACAGGTGACAAGGAGAAACGTCGTTGCAAAGGGTAGGGCTGCAAAGTCTCTCCAGATTCCCACTGTACACTTGCTGGAGATTCTCGGGACAGAGCCAGGCTGAAGAAAGGCGGGCTTCTGCCACCCCCAGCACCATCTTGAACACACTGATGAGAGGCACTGGGGACAGGATTGAAACAAGATCTGTTGGCTCCCTGGGCCAGGCTTTGGGGTCGAACTGCCAAAGTGTCCCCTCCACTGTTGTCCCGACGTTTGACATGTGTCCACACTTTGGAGCCCAGGGGCCTCCAGATAGTCTGCCAACGTGAGAGGTCTTCGGGCACTGAAAGTGAACGGCAGTGTCTTTTGGTGGGGGGCACAGAAGCCTTTTCTGAGACTAATGAATTGGTGGCCAGTGTTTGGAATGTGAGATTGTTCTGAGGACTGTTGTCTGGCCTGCAAGGGGGCAGGGGAAGGCTCAAACTGGAGTGCTGGTAGAGGCCTGTGCTGTCTGGAAGATGGATCTTTGGACAGGGAGCCAGGTCCCTCCATGAAGCACCCTCTGCAAGAAATACCACAAAACAAAAGATTATAAGGCAAGTGCCTCAGTTGCCATATGAAAACACATCCCACCCGCCTACAATTATATCTGGTGTAACAAGAGGAATCAGCACTCTGATCTGCCTTTAAAAATGTATTAAATAGCACAGACACCCTTGCCCACACACAAAACACCCCTAAAAAGGTTTCTGTACTCCACACAAAAAAGGGGGGAGTATGAAATTCTTCTGGACAATGGCTTTTTTCTTGGTAAACTTAAATTGGCTCCAATTTTTACAGTACACTTTCCCCTGTCTAAAAGAACCTGTGGTCTGGCCTGATCACCATCACTCTCAAGTAATAACCAACAAGGACACCCAAATGGGGCATGTTTACCAGTTGCTCCTTGGTCCACTAACTATATTGTTCATGCTTTTTCTTCCTGTGGTACATAAGATGTCCCTGAACTCAAGAAGTAGTTTTCTTATCAAGCTAGAAAGGAGGCATTTGCAGATTACAAGAAATGAATAAAGCTGATGGGAACAAAGAAATTTGCTTTTATTTTTCTATCCATTATGGCTGGGACAACATGTCAGGTAGAGAAGATGACAGCATTTCCCCAGTTACAGGAACTGAACAATGAGAACAGCAGGCTGACTGTGAGCACAAATTAAGAGAGATCAAAATGAAACAGAAGAGTAGTTGAAGTAGCAACTCTTCCAATCTCCTTTAAGTATTGCCATGATTAGAATCACTGAGGATTAAGATGGCTTTTCATGTTTATAACCAGCAAACTGTCAGATCTTCCAGCTATTTTCCTATAGTATCTTGGATACTTAAAAAACGTAATACGAGAAGCAGTCCTGTGCTTCAACAATGCTGTTCCTCTAACAAAATAAAAACAAGACTGTCTTAATTTAGTTACACTAGTCTTCCACAACACCTTTGCCTATTTGCACCTTTGCAGAAGCAGCCAAATCTAGTGTTCACAATCTTCAAATAATTGAACAACCAAGCCAGAAGGCATGCAGCCCCCAAAGTAAATTCAGAGAAGAAAAAACCCAAAATGTCATTCAGGAGTTGACTATGGCCAACAGCTATGAGACAAAGATTTCTCAAAATGATAAAGCTAAAAATGGATCATTTAATCCAAAATGTACCAAAATTAGTATTAGATTTTCAACTGAAACAAGAGGACCAATGGAAAAGCCAGAATCAAACATGCTACAACAAAAGGGAAAGGGGCAGGCACAGGACAGTAATCTCATGAAACGAAAAACATGCTTTCAGACAGGACAGAAGGGAGAGTTCATTTTTCATGTTTGTTTCACAGGAAAATACCCATTTACCCTCTATGAATTCCAAAAAAGCAGCCATATTAATCTGTAGCAGCTATGAATCCTGTAGGATCTATTTGGGCACTTTCATGGGCCAGAGTTTGTTAGTCTAAGGTGCCACAAGATTCTTGGTTGCTGGACACACCATCTGAGCTCCCTGAACTCAGGTTATCCAGTTCAAAATCTCAATACAGCGAGGCTAGTAATGCTCCACACTTCAGACAGGGATGATAAGCTAAGGAGTTTAAACCCAAGTAACTCATCCTGAGATAGGCTTTAGCTTAGTTTAGCCCAGGAAATGCTTCTCCCATGTGCATACAAACCATTAAATGGAACACACTGTAATTCTAACCTATAGAGCAGAGATCATTATCAGATTGCTGTACAATGTGGCTCTAATGCAAGTGACCAAACAGTTGCAGAAATGACTTGCTTTGGGACAGAACACTTTCTCTCTTGTAGACAATTGTGCCCAGAGAAGAGAATGTGCTGCAAATGAAGGTATTACTTTATAGTGAATAACTGGAAGCTATTTTATTCCAGGTTCAGTATCAGGAGCACTCTGAGGGAATTTCCTGCATATGTTGGAAAATGGCTTTTTTCCTTCAGTTAAGAGCTACAAAAGAATCAGTAACAGTTACTTTGATGGCTTGCTGACATTTGTTAAGGTTTTACTACACATAGCTAAGATTGATTATTTACTAACATTCTCTTTGAACCAATAACTATAAAAGCAAGCAACACTGTGTTATAGAGCATTTACTCATTTTCAAATTAAGAATATAATCTCTTTATCTACCTCATTCTATTTATATGCATAATTGGGGCATTCATGACTCAGTGCTCAAATCAAGATTTTTTTACCCCGGTGGTATTTCACCAACATAATCCTCCTGCTACAGTATAATTTTTACCAAATAACTAAGTATTGGCAGTATCTATATGGCAGTGTTTATATAACTAGTTTATATAATGGTACTTGGTCATGTATTTAAAGTTTCTAATGTGGGCAGCATCCTGTATGGATACTGTAAAACTCAGCTATACTTGTTAGATACAACAGTGATACCTGCCAATACAAAATGGGAGGCAGAAAGGTACAGTGTCAGCAGGAATCATTTTAGAAACTACTAAAACCACCACAATGTCTTTCTTCATTTACAGATGGATTTGAGTATTAAGCTGATTTAGTTATCTCTTTCCTTCATTCCTCAGAGGTACGATAAAGTCCTGAGATGAAATACAGACAAATTTTATTTACAAAAAACAGCCACTCTCACTATTTAGGGAAACTTTCCTGCCATTGACCCTGGTAAATATTTGTTTTAAAAATTAAATCATCATTGATACTACATACTTAGACCACACTTTCATTTAAAGTGAAAAGGGCATCACAAGATATATGGTCTCTACAAGGAAACCTGGAAAATTTTAGTAGTCGCACGGTGCACGTAGAGAACATTAGAATATAAAAAAACCAGACAAGAGAGAAATGGATGTAGGCACAAAAGGTGGAAGTCCAGCCAGACGCTCTTACCAGGCGCTATCTGGAAGGGGCTGCCACAGGTGGCCACATCAGCATGATCAGGCAAAGGCTAGGGAGGGAAACACAAGGAGTCACCATATCACAGCAAGGACCAGTACCTCTCAAGCACCTCCAACTCCATCATTCCCACCATATGACCTATAATAAACTGATACCAGCTATGGGATTTCTTCAATATTTGAATATCTTATTCAGCCTAAATTCCCTGGTACCTACCCTCCCAGTCAGCACATCTGCCCAAAGAAAGTCTCCAAAACAATTTACATGGTGATATCCTTATCTGCAAGCCATCCTCTACTGAGATTCTACATATTTTTAGTCTTTCCCTAGTGTCATGCCTTTGCTAGACTCAAGATGAGAAGTTAAGAATGCGTTCTCCATCAGAAAAGTGTTAATAAGGTAGGTCAAGAAATTAGATTATGATCAGAGAACAAATCCAAATATGCACCAAAGCGTATTCCATTTTCATTGCACTTCACTGTTCTTTCATGACTGAAAGTTCTTCAAGGCAAGGACCACAAATAATTATTTATCTTTTTATAGGCCTGTTCTCTTAATAGATGGAAGAGCTGGACTTTAAACACAGTAAAACTCCTTTACGGACCTATTCTTAATGGATATACCAAAATATTACAGTTATCTTTGGATGCACTGCTTCAGATACCCCTATTTTCTGAAATTAGTCAGGCTGCAACCCAGGAGACAGCCTCTCTTGGTCATGGAACCAAAATTCTGGAACTCTCTCCCCAGGGAGATTCATTTGTCCCCTTCTGTTACCATCTTTTTTGTTTCATTTGATGTTTCCTTAGTGACGCCTCCTTGCTGCCCAATGTTTTAATTGCTCTTATGTTTTGGTATGTATTTTTGTTCTGGTTTTAATTATATGCTATTGCTCTTTTTTGTTGTTTTTAATTGTTTTATGATGATTTTATTATAAACGTTTTAATTTGTTAGCTGCCTTGGTGACAGAAAAGCAGAATAAAAATTTTGTAAATTAAAAAAAAAATTTACAAAATTTTGTAAATTTTTGTAAAAATAAATAAATAAACCCTGCTAAAACTCACCACTACATAAAGGAAGTAGCTAAATTTCAATCTCCCCCAATTCCTTGCTTGGCAAGAGCTCACAAACAAACCTAATTAAAATCTCAAAACCATATAAATGGTGCTACTAAGGAAGTATTCTTGCAATTTTGACCCCGTTCATTTTGACAGTGTATGGTTTATTTATTATTTACAACATTTATGTCCTTTCTTTCTGCCTGATAATAGTCATCAAGGCAGCTAATAATTAAAACAATAATAAAAGTACATCATACCAATTAAAAAACATAGCGCACACTTGTGCACTCTCTCAAAAAACGCAGTGAATTAAAACATAAGGCAGTAAGGAGGGATCATTGAAGGAATGCCAGTCAAAACAAAAAAAAAGTCTTCACCCACTGGCACGGTGTTCCATAATTTGGGTACCACAACTGAGAAGGCTCTCTCTCAGGCTGCAAACTGTCTAACCTCAGAAGGGGTGGGAGGGCACACAAAGCAAGGCCTCAGGGGATGATCATAATAGTCAGGAAGGTTCATACACAAAATAAGTGGTCCTTTAGGTATGTTGGTGCCAAACCATATACAGATTTAAAGGTCAAAACCAGCAGCTTGAATTGGGCCTGGGGAAAAAATGGGAGGCAGTGCAGAAGGATCAAGACTGGAGTGATATGATCCCTATGATTCCTACAAGCCATCCAGTCAGCATCCTGGCTGCAGCATTTTACACTAATTGAAGCTTCTTAACACCTTTCAAAGGCAGCTACATGTAGAGTACACTGCAGTAAACTAATCTAAATGTTACCAGGACATGCATTACAGTGACAAGATCTTTTCTTTCCAGGAAGAGCTGCAGATGGTTAACCAGCCGAAGGTGGTAAAAGGCATTCCTGGACACCAAGACCAACTGTTTATCTAGCAGCAACCCTGGGTTCAGAAGCACACCCAAACTATGAACCTGCTCCTTCAAGGGAAGAGCAACCCCATCTATAACAGGAGACACGCCAAATCCTGGATCAATCTTTCCACCCACCAGTAGCACTGTTGGGATTAAGCTTCAGTTTATTAGCCTGGATCCATCCCAAATCTGCCTCCAAGCACCAGGTCACTGTTCCTACAGCCTCCCTGGGATCACTTAGAAGCATGGAAATTCAGTTTCATCTGCATATTGGTGACAACTCAGCTTTGGATAATGGTGACAACCCATCTTTGGATGACCTCACCAGTGGCTTCATATAGGGGTACCCCATAGGCCAAAGAGTCAAGCAGCATTCACCTAGCACTATCTTCTGAGACATACTTTCAAGGTAAGACAGAAACCACCACAAAACAGTGCCTCCCATCTAGAAAGAAACCATGGTTAATAGTATAAATAGCCATCAAGAGATCCAGGAGGATCAATAGGGTCTGACTCCCTTATCCATCTCCCGGTGCAGGTGATCTACCATGGGGATCAAGGCTGTTTCTGTCCCATATTCACGCCTGAAGCCAGACTGGTAAGCTTTCCAAACTGCTGACAGAATAACATGTTTCCAGCATTATCCAGGGAGTCTGAGTGTGTAACACTGAGGCGAAGCCAGTTTAAACTCCAAGGACCAGTAGCTTCCCTTATGCAGAGCTGCGTTTGCTCAGTAAAACTCCTACATGAAAAGGTGAACGTAAGTTCTATTCACAGCTGCAGCCATAGTACTACTCCACTGTTTTAACTAATTTCTAGGCACAACAACTCCACTGCTACATAATCACTATGGACTCCAAACCAAAAACAATCAGATAGGACATTCTTCATAGTCCTCTGGTTCACTTCTTTTAAAATTAAATTTTGCTATATGAACACATTGTCTTGGGCTTACAATTAAGGAAAATTTACCTAGATTACAGTAATAGATTTAAAAGAGGCTTGCCCCTATTGAACCATCGATTCTGGCCTTGATAGGTGAATACATCCAGAAAACACAACTATAGAAACACTTCAAATACAGATAGCTAGAAGACAAGGCAGAAAAAAACACTTGCACACAAGTTAGAAATTGGTGAGAGCTGGAAAACTACAGAGTTATTATAAACTCTTTAAACAGGGAACATGGCAAGACAGCTAAAGGAAAGAATCTTGGGTCTGGAAACAAGACAGGGATTCAAAGTTTTTCACTGCTCCCCTTGCTTATATTCACTGAAAGTGCCAACTTGAATAATATTCTGAACAGCAAGGAAATATATCAGTATTGTGTAGTTTCCCCCTTCTACAATATACATGCATGCACACTCCCCGCCCCCTGGCCTGTCTCTAGCAAAATGGTTTCTCTGGTCTCAATAACACAATGGTTAAAGGCACTCTGCCTCCTTTCTGCACAGCCCCAGGTCTAATGCTAACGTAAGGCACACACTTGCATGTGAGCACATGCAAATGCAGGGCTTCAACACGCACCCAAACTACCACTGTAGTCCACATGTGAGCATATTGTTAGACCATGCTTGTTCCTCACCTGACCTTGCTTGTTCACATCAGACTGACAATTTCAGGATCAGCACAAAAAACAAAAACTAAGTAGCTAATTTCCAGACTTCATAGCTGTACAGTAGCGGGAAATGAAAGTGTATAGGCAGGTTCTGACAAACACCTTGATAAAATATGGTTTCCTATCCAAACAGTAGTTAACAAGACATTTTTAGATTGAAAAGGCTCCAAATTCTCTTTATGGCTCCAAATCCATTCTTCTTTCTCTAAATTTGTGTGTCTCATTTTCCTGCAGATCCAAAATTGCCTCCCTATTCTTTGACAAAAACAAAACAAATGTTTTCCAAGTTTTGTTAAAAGCATTTCCCAAAATTGTTGAACAACAAAAAAGTCATCCATGTAATTTATCACTCATCTGCAGGAAGGAGGTAAGCACCTCATATGAAAAGTGCCCCTTAATTAGGTGCATGGCTAAGAAGCTAAGCTAAGATCACCAGTACTGTGTTTAGCAATGAGCTGCACAGTTGACTGACTATATCTCTTACTCTTCTTGCAGTAGAAAGCCAGTTACCTTTTAACACGAGAAGACAAAGTAGGCCATATGTACACACTCCATAACTCTATGAAAACTGCATTATACAGTGCTCTCTCTTTTAGCACTGGAGCAGTTACTCCTTTCATGTTATAAAAGAGATGGACATCTGGAGCCTCCACAGCACAAACAATACATTTGCTGAACACTCTGCCAAACTATGAAGATTATACAAATGGGGCTCTTGCCCTCTTTCATAGTAAAAAACTAGAAGAGAGGGAACAGCAGCAGGAGTAGAAGGAGTAGCAGCAGCAGAAGGGAACAAAGCAGCAGAAACCAACCCAATTATTTACATGAATGAAGTAAATGTATGCAGGATTTTCTTGTGTCTAATTTATTCCAATCATGAAATCTGGCTTTTCTAGTAGCAGGATAGGATTATCCCAACTACTGCCTCAGGCTAAACACCTGTTAATATCATGGGCTGTTTAAGTAATCAGGTAAGTCAAATTTCAATATTACTTACCACCTGAAGCCTTCCTTCTGCCAAAACCATATTCATGCCTATTCTGTATTTTCAATTAACAATTCTTTACTCTTGCAATTCTTTTATTAGCTCCTAACTGCTTCCTTTACTACTACAACATAAAGACTTGCCTCACTGGATCAAAGCAATGATCCATGATCCGGCACAGAATGTTCACTTTCAAGGGTGACCAGCATAGACAGCACAAGGAGGTTCAGAAGCAGAACACAATTGCAGTATCTTTCCTTGTATGTCCTAAGTACCCTGTGGTCAGACATAGTACAGCATCTCAAACACAGATCCCATACTTCTGCTTATTGTGGCTACTATTAAACTGCAGATCTGTCTTCTACCCGTTTATCTTAGTGGACATCACCACATGATGATGAATTCCATAAATTATGAAATTTGTTTCTAGTGACATCTCTAATATCAGGCAGCCTCCAGTTTATTTCTGTTGAACAGGAAGATCCACTCCCATCTTCCCACTAGCCCTGCTCAAAAATCAGTACAATGTAAGGCTGGGCAGCAGATGAGAAGAGCAAGAATGCCCATTAGAACCTCCTAAGAATTCCTAACTCTAAACTGCAGCTGCTTTCCCTAATCTATTCTCCCCAAGGGAATGAAAGTGCTATTGTATGGCAGGGCATTGCTGAGAGAAACAGGTAGCCTTGCACTGTGTTTTTGTTTTGTTTTGTTCTTTTAAAGAACTATTTGAATCCTTTAATGTGATGATTTTTTTTGTCCCAAATCTGTTCAGGCCACAGGGAGACAGAGAAAAAGGGGAATGGATAACAGAGAAAGAGTAATTTATCAGAAGCACTATCAAATAGATGCCCGTAACAGCTGTACCAGAAAATACATACACATCTTCTGCAGAAGTGCTGATCATATTTCTGAGGGCTAGTTTCAGCTTTTCCAGGACACAAACTGACAACATATTGTAAACTGAGAACTTGCACTAGCCTAGTGGTTTTTTAAAGTTCTTTCAACAATGGATCCCCATTTCATAAGCTGCTTTTGAACTTCTCAGTTTCAAACAACAATTTTCCATACTGCACTAGTGTGTAAGGGGGAAAAAAACAAAAAAAAAAAAGCTCTAAAATTTAGTTCATGGTTCTTTGGAGCCTGGCCTAAGTTAAGAGCAGCTTGCAACACAGTACCATTCTTCCATCAGCTAAAATAGATCTACACAAGATAAATGTGAAGGTATTTCTGACACTACTTTAACTTTCAACAGCAGGCCAGGACAATCTTACCAGGCTGATGCTGAAGGATGTGCATTTCAATTCCTCCAGACTCTGTTTCTGCAGCTGCTCAGTAATCAGGGTGATCATGGTTTCTTATGGAGACCTGGCACCAGAACACTCCAGCTTATACCTCCTGCCACCCTTCTGCCTCCCTCAGCAAGTCCAGCGGTGTTCAAGCATCATCATATCATCAACTGCTACACCTAGTAAGCTGTTGTCTTCATCACAAGCAAGCAATGTTCCACGACATCCTCGGGGACCCTGCAATACACAGGCATTTTAATATGTGGCATACCACATGTGGCATAATCTGCCACCCAGGTTTCTCTAGATACAATGCTCAAAAACAGAAATATACAGAGCTAGTTTTCTTCTGTTACCACATTTGCAACAGCAAAGTCTGAAAAGCCAACATAGCTTATTTCAGACTATATCCTCCCAATTAAAATTCCCTAGGCGGTGACGATAGAGCAGAAGTTAAATAACATTAAGCCTTTGGTGTACATAAGGCTAAGGATCCAATACCAAATTCTTTCTTCTGTAATTTGCCAATCCAAGTTCCGCTTCACAAGCTCACAGACTTTGGTATCTCAGAGCCCTTACTCCAAAGGGCTCTATTCTCTCTGCCCCATTATAACATCTTAACAGCCCTGTGGGGTAGGTTAGATGGAGAAATGACCATTGTCCCAATGTCATCCAGTGAGTTTCATAAGTGTGCAGAGTTTTGAATCCAGACCCAACACTATCCTGTTGTCACTTTCAGCATTCGGCTTACGAATTTTATTTCAGCAGTCCCTTCAAGTCCCAACCCTATGACTGTTTTCTGAGAGTACAACATTTCCACCTGTACAATCATATTCCTTATTAGGGACTAGCACTTCCTTTCCTCTAATTTAAAAGGGAACAACAGGTTTTGGGCCATGAGGGATGTTCCACTGTAATTAGTTCAATGCATAAAGATGCAAACCAAACAAAGCCTTCTTTCATGCACAATACACAAAAGAAAGTGCCAGCATCAAGGGGGAAAGTGCCATGGTAAAACAAGGAGTGCCATGATAAAACAAACTCATCCTCAACCTCTATGAACCTTCATAATGTACTGCTCCCTTTGCTTTTTGCATTACATTTTAAAAACAGCCCACTTGTCTTTCAATCTAAACTATGACAGCTCGGATGTGTTTCCTGCTATGGTCCATCCACAACACAAGCACTTCAGTACTATGGTATTATTTAATATTGCTTTTCTGTTGTTTGTGATCATCACTTGGAATAATCCTTATTTTTAAAACACTCCACAAATACACTGAAGTCTGGACCTTTAATTATTAAAGATACAAAGCATAAAATATTGTGACTAAATCTGAACTAGTCCCATGGTGCAGTCAGCATTCAATACTCCAGAGGAAATCACAAGATCCACTATAATTATTTGCTAGATTATTTGACATTTCTACTTTTATCTAGGCTTGAAGTGTCTCTTGATTGCCACAAAATCTCAGCATCAAACTATCCACAACTTCAACAGCAATCATTCTGGATATTTATTACCCAGAAATATTCTACTTCAACTCTGAAATTCTATCTTCTCAGAAACTGTTAATTTGCCCTCATTCTTACACAAGTTAGCCAGAATACCTCCTGTACTACTTCTCCTAAGGATTTGCAAACAATGTCAAGGTGTGCTTTTCTCAGCCAAAAGCTTCACTAAAGTAAAAAGAAAAAAATGGTATTAATGGTATGGTTTCCATTTTAAAAATAAATAATTTAGTCAAGTAAATCTTGACTTATTCAAGACCATCCACAGAAAGACTGGCTAAAAACCTGGTTTTGAATCCAGAATTTTCAAATCCAAGTCAAACACTGACTACTAAATTTGCAGTTTGAAGAATCCTCCCTACATTTAAATATGTATCATTTGTTAAGAGACTTTCACTAGCACAAGGTTTGGGTCCAGTAGCACCTTAAAGAACAACTAGATTTCCAAAGTATTCGCTTCCAAGAGTCAGAGCCCCCTTCGTCAGATCTAAAGGGAGTTCTGACTCTCCAAAGCTCATATCCTGGAAATCTAGTTGGTCTTTAAGATGCTACTGGACCCAAATCTTGATCTTCTACTATAGACTAATATGGCTACACACCTGAAACTCATTTAACTAATTTGAAATTCAAGTTTTCAGAGTTCTATTAGCAACTCTGGCCCAAATATTATTTTTTCTACATAAATACACCCTCAGGAGTTGCAATTTAAAAAGTAACAAAAAAACTTCTCCTACGACTACAAGGGAAAGACTGCAATCCAGTAATGCCTGTGAAAATGAGCTGAACAAGTTGGTCTGGGTGAGAGGAAAGAAGAGAGGGGAAGAGCAAAACCAAGTTGCATTTATCTGAGGTGAAAAGGACAGGCAATTTACTACAATGGGAAGAAATAGCTAGGCAACCCACAGCTTTATTAATGTAACTTACCAGTTTAAAGGAAAAACTACTGAAATATTTCAGAGATAAAATTACAGATACAGCAATACTATCGAAAGAGAAAAGCCATTTGAGAGTTGTGTAACAAGCTTAAATATGCTTGCTCATGTTCATCTTTTACACTTCTGTATCCTTCTCTCCACTGTCCATTTAAGACTGTAAGCTCCTTAGGGGCAGGAACGCGTCTTTTTTGTTTGTTTATGAAATTCTATAAAGTATCATGAACATTGATAGTATCTGTTATCCATCCTCCTAGTAAATAAAAACCACAGTGATACCCACAAGGATGCTCAGGTGCTTTCCCTAAATTCTTACCACAAATCCAGTTCGCATGGGAATAGATTTTCCACTTTAGTTAGCGATCAACCATTAATCTTTCATTGGCTGTTATTTTATGTACCTAAACTTTGGATTCTTAAAATATTCTGCAGACTTTAGAGAGCTTCTACTATCAACAATTTTCCCATTTTGCCCACAACTATTATCCTGATTAATTTTTCATCTGATACAGAATACTGGATTTAGATCTGAAAGACTGAAATTCAAACCCATGCTCAGTCAAGAAGCTTCTTGGGTGGCCTTGGATAAGCACTATCTTGCCACTACACCCTAACTAGAATGGCTGTTGTGAGGATAACAGATGTTCTGTAACTCATCCTAAACCCTGAGGATAGGGAAGAAAAGAAATCTAAGGAAATAGTTACACCAAGCCTCATATAATATTTCAAATATCTTGTGGTTATTCTCCACTAGCAGGCAGGTTGCTAAATTATGCTTGCCTTTTGTTTCCTGTCCTTAAGCAAATGGTTACAGTACTTTGCATCTTGTTTCACTCCTACTTTCTTTAAAAGCTTCAGGCCACAGGCCTCTAGAAAGACCAGCTAAATCAAGCCCTTTACCCGATGTCTTTAAAAACAAGTTCAGATATTTCCAAAAGTAAGTCTTCACAGAATTTCACAAATACACAATTCCTTCGTCTAAAGTTATCCGTTTACCAAATACAAAAATACAGGCAGGCTTTGAAGCAAACGGGGAAACCTTCAGCCGCTCTTTCAGACACAGAGCTCAAGCCTCCATGACACGGTTTCGCCATGCAGGGAGCTTAAAATGCGTTTTAAGAACGGGTCCCAACAACCTAGATTTAGGCATGCCTCCACAGGGGACGCAGCACTTAACAAAGCATAGCTATCCCAGCCTCCACTGAGGGAGCCACTTTCCATTTCCCAATGAAGGCCCTCCATTCCATCCCAAATTCTCACACAGCTGCATTCACATACAAGCGCACACCACCAAAACCAAATCCTGCCTCGAGACCCCAACATTACGCCCGTCAACCTAGTAAATTTAAAACCCTTTAAACAAAACAGCCCTAGCTGTACTATTCCCTTTACCTTACGTTAGATGCCTTGTAGCCATATCACAAAGACACCCCCCTCCCCCGGAGATGCCAAAATATCACCTCATCTGGCACCACTGAAATCACTAATACACCCCCCAATATTTCAACAACAAGCCCCCTCGACGCATACTCACACCCAGTTACACAGCCCCTCCACCTCTAACCACCTTTTCCGGTACCCACCGCGCCAATAGATGTGGCGACGGCTCCAAGACCTCCTTGCGGGGCCGCAGCCAGAGCAGTTGTGCGCCCCAAACAGTCTTGTAAGCCCCCCGCCCCGGACCTCAACAGCTAAACACCCCCGGGACCGACCATCCGCTGAGAAAGAGGCTCCCCAGCCCCACCACTCCCCAGTTCCTCTACCCCGGCGGCCCGGGCTCCCAGCCCCACCTCCCCCCGCAAGAGCCTCTGCTCCCCCTCTTTGGTCGGCAGTGGACCGACCTGCTGAGCCCAAACCACCCACACACAAAAGGGGGGCGTCAAATCGGGCAGAAACGGTCTATCAGACCGTTGGAGAAAGGGAATCGAACACCGACAGACTCACCCGAACCCGCCCTCCCCCTCGCTGCACCACAGGGGCTGCTCTTCCCACGAGTCTAGCTCCTGCCCCAACACCATAGTCTTTTTCTCCCCTTCTGTGGCCCATACCACGTGGCAAAGCATGACGGGAGATGTAGTTCCAAGCGGGGCTCTAGGAGAATGGCATTTATGTCAGCCCCACACCACTTTTGGCCTTTTCCTTCCGCGGCAAAAAGCACTTCCAACTCTACAGAGTGCTTAATTTGAGCCAGATGCAGTTGCAAGCAATGCTTTTATTAACAAGAATCGGTTGTGTACTGTGGGATAATACATTTGTGTTGCTGCATTGCTGGCCTTTCTAGTGCCTTTATTAAGTAGCTTTCAGACATCTGAAGGAAAACTTGTACGGTCAGGAGATGGTTTTGCTTTGAGCCTCAGCTTGTGCCTTTGCACAAAGCAAGAACTATTTGGATAAGTATCAAAGAAGAATGAGCAACTGGTGGCAAAGTTATGCTAAAGCTCCATGTAATGTAACTAGAGGAAAGCAACTAAACTATTGCCTTGTGTTTCTCCTACTTGCCAAGGCTTCTCTTTAAAACGTAGACATACATGAACTCCATTGTAGGAAATGCTAGCAAGGGAAGCCTAAGGCCAGCTTTTAGGGGGAGGGCCTCATTACTTGCAGTTATTAAGCATAGTGTCTAAATGAGCAGGTAAATAAGTAGCTATATGATCAGCCTCTGTTGGTTACTCACCACTCCTACAAGTTTTATTTTTAAACAATAAGTGTATTTGACAGAATAGGCACAACCTTTGCTTCTTAATGCCTTTTCACCCCACACCATCAGGCTTAGATTTATGCCTATTAACATCCTCATTCATTGCCTACTCAAGCAATCAAAAGCCAAAATACAAGAGTTTTCTTTTAATCACACTGCTGTACTTCCATTGTCCGGCCTAGTTAGGCCAAAGTGACAGGAAAGGACGTTTTCCTTTCCCTAAGCAGGTCAGGCATAATATTTATCCTCTTATTCAAATCCCACTTCTCGCCTTTCAAGGCAAAGGATGGCAAGAACTGTTCGATTTCTGTAATATTCACCACTGCCCTTTCACCCAGACCCACACCTTTATAACAGATATGTGACAAAGACAAATAAAGATATGAAAGATATCAAATGTGATACGAAGACTGGACAAGGTGAAACTAAGTATCAGAACAGCTGTAGGGAGAAGTTAGATCACTGACAATCTTAGAGATGTCAAAACAATTGATAAGGTGCACAAGCAAGGCAGAGGGATAAATGGCTCGTGGCTCTCTCAGGTCTTTTCCTCCTTTAAAGATTGCCTTGCCAAGGGTGTCAAGCTCCTCCATAGTCTTGGGACATTATATCTACAGTCAGGGCAGAAGGAACAGTCTTCGGTGTCTTCAACAAAATTCCCCCCAATGGAGTGATCATTCTCAGGGAGCCATGGAGCATAGTGACCAGAAGCTGACAATCTAGCAACCTAAAACAAGAAGATGCAAAGCATGAAAGAAATTGTCTAAATACGTCATTTCTCCTAGTGACCGACCTCACAAGGAGGAAGCTCTCTTTCCATCCTTCCATAATAGCAATTCCAATGCGATCTCTGGTCTCATGAAGATCCAGGACTTCCAAGCTTCGCTTGATTATAAGAAAATTTATATAAATTTTGGTTATACATTGAAATCTTCTAATCATCTGAACTACTCCAAAATCAGCAGACAGTCTTACAGAATATTTGATTTCAACTTCTACTGCCTACTAAGATAGCTCATGTCACACAAGCAGAGTCCAAATACCTGTCCTCCAAAGGCTTCATCACATGGGTTTTCTAGCATCTCTTGGGCACCAAAGCAGCCATTTGAGAAGTCAAGCAGAGAACCCCTCTTAGTCACCAGTTCTTGCCTTTGAAAAACAAGAAAAGTTTCATTCAAATTGAACCCAGAAGCAGATAGATCAAGATGGAAAGCTGTGTTCGTCAGTCTGTAGCAGTAGAAAAGAGCAAGAGTCCAGTAGCACCTATAAGACTTAACAAAATTTGTGGTAGGGTATGAGCTTTCGTATCTGAAGAAGTGAGCCATGACTCATGAAAGCTAATACCTACCACAAATTTTGTTAGTCTTATAGGTGCTACTGGAGTCTTGCTCTTTTCTACTGAACCAAGAAGCAGATAGTATTAAAATAGGTTTATATCCAAAAGGTAAACTTTGAGACACATGGTGAGAGATGTACTTACTTACTTATTTATTATTATATTAGATTTTTAGTCCGCCTTCCCTGCCAGGCTGGCTCAGGGCGGAGTACAACATTCCCGTTTACATAAAATACAATTTAAAACAGATAAAACGTTACAGTAAAATTAAAACAATTGTATACAATAAAACTTCACAAGATGGCAATGGTAAAATACTGCCGTTCAGGCACGGGCCATATGTATATAGGGTGGTGGACAGATCTTTTCAGTATGGCTGGCGGGGGCCCAGCCTAGCCTCCGCCATATGCCTGGCAGAACATCTCTGTCTTACAGGCCCGGCAGAAAGATAATAAATCCCGCCAGGCCCTGGTTTCATCAGACAGAGAGTTCCACCAGGCCAATGCCAGGACTGAAAAGGCCCTGGCCCTGGTCAAGGCCAGGCGAGCCTCCCTTGGGCCAGGGACCACCAAAAGTTGTTTATTTGTAGAATGAAGTGTCCTCTGGGGTACATATAGGGAGAGGCGGTCCCGCAGATATGCTGGGCCCAGTCCGCATAGGGCTTTATAGGTCAACACCAAAACCTTGAAACGGAGCCGGTACTCAACTGGTAACCAATACAGCTGGCGTAATATAGGTGTTATATGTTCCCAAGTCGGGACCCTTGCAACCACTAGCACAGCTGCATTTTGAACCAGCTGTAGCCTCCGGATCAGGCCCAGGGGAAGCCCTGCGTAGAGCAAGTTGCAGTAGTTTAATCTAGAGGTGACCGTTGCTTGGACCGTTGCTTGCCATTAGGTCAGAGGTCAACAGGTAGGGACAAGCTGCCAGGCTTGTCTTAGATAGAAAAATGAGGACCGGGCAACTGCTGCGATGTATACTTTTTCTATAGGTAGTAAACAAAGCACTACCAGCACAAATCTTTCACTTTCTGGGTGTTTCATTAGGGAGCCAATTAGCTTCAGTTCAAAACAGCTGTAAGTTATTTATACTTTCCTCCCTCCTACAGCACACCTGCATCTCTGTTTCTCTTCTGTGTACAAGATAACTACTCCTAACCACAGCACTTTAGGTATTCACATATCACTAATTACAAAGTACTCTCAAGCTCTAATGGGCCAGGAACTGTTTGCTCTCAGAGACAGCTTTGTTGACAATAACCTCTATTTCCATGGTAATATAAGGGAGAAAAAGCATACGTAGACTAGACCTATGATTCCCACACCATGTGTCATGATTAGTTCATAAATAGGTCACCTAGTTGCTGGCAATGGATGTTGCACAATAAAGTTCTCCCTATAGAACCTAGATTAAATGTGAATCATCAAATAAATTTTGGAAAGAAAACTGGACTAGACTATTGAGGATACCTGTCCCACAGTTGTGTCCCTACCCTCTCTTCCCTTTGCAGCACAAAACATTATCCTTTCAAATTAGTCAGAAGAAGCCAGGAAAAGATGGCAAACACTTCCCTCTCAGGCCCTTCTACATTCAGCCCTGGTGGATCCCAGGTATGCAGTGCCCTTCGCCACAGCTTTATCTGCATGTCCCAGGAGCGACGACTGTACTTCTTATATTTATTTGGCGTACGTGGGTGAACACCTGACTGCCGAGAAGCTCTAGAATGAAGCATGAAAATGTATCAGTTTTTGCTACTAAGGCTGCCCTTCAGCCAACATTAAGATTTCCCAGAGCAAAGATGCAGGTAGACACTTCCCTGATGGTTTGAGATAAGAAGCCAAAATGAATATGCCAGATGCCCAAAATCCTGTGGTACGATTAAAGAAGAGTTTCTAGTCAGCACAGATTGGATGACTCCTATAGGAAGAGCCAGCCTCTGTAGATAAAAACTTAAGATGCAAGAAACAGGAATCTCTTACTTGGGGACCTTCTGGACAAAGTGTTGGTAACCAATGGTGTTTTTCCCATAGTCTATCTGCTTCTGTCTCCTTAACAAGATGGCCTCATCAGTCTCCACATCAGGTCTGCAGAGGACAGACAGAGAATGCTGAACAATGGAAAGAAAAGCTCCTGATCAAACAGAGCAGCTGCCCCAAGAAAACTCACCTGAATACTGGACAAGACTTTCTTTGCCTACATGGACTTGTACCCACACCCACACTGACCATCTGCTTTTCAAGATTTAAGAACTGGGATGATGATGACCTATTCACAAGAAAATATAGTTTTGATTACTGAACATGCAGATCTGTTTGATACACGTAATAGGATCTTACAATCCCCATCTTTGCATAGGTGCCATCTTTATGATCCTTATAGGCTAACACATTGTATTTTTGAAATACAGAGAAGTATAACTAAAGTATTTTGGAATCTAAAGGTATGGACAAGGCCACAGACCACATGTTGCCAAAAAGAGATGTCCCAATGTTCAAATGTTTCAATAAACATATGAAGTGCAAAAGGAGACTAGGGGACTATCTCTGCTAACTAACAGCAAGGCAATTTAAAACACAGTTCAAGATCAGAACACAGGCACTTATACTATAAAGACATCCCATGAAACATTGAGATCAAATTTCATTATGCCAACCGAAATACTGAACTCTTGTTGCCTTTAAATATACAAGGTACCACTGCAGGATAAATCAACTAGAGATAGAGGGAAAGGGCCAATATTATTCCATTTAATATCACATTGCAAGGGCAACCTGATGGCATGCCTTCATTGCCTGATGGAAAACATAGACTTCATACCAAACTAAAATGTCTGATGTCAAGAATCTCATTCCACTCAGTGTACCTTCTTTCTTTTCCCACAGTGAAGTCATTAATTATCAAGCCTCTCAACAGGCTTTTGGCTACTCTGCTCCTGAGTGCAGACATACCTACATAAATCTTATATAGGACTATTTCATGCTATTTTGCTTTTATGTAAATTGCCAGTAGTGTAAGGAATCCAGGGGTTGCACATTACTACAGCATCATATATTATAATGTAGAATACAGTTCCTGAGTGGGAAGAAGAGGAGAACATTGCATTGATAACATTATTTGACCTGGCAGTCACGGTTCACTGGAAAAGATATCCCCCTTATTTAACCTTATTTGCATATGTACAAGCAAAATCCTGACAAGGAACTCATGAATTCTCAGCAACAAATGGATGTTCCAGATCACTTACAGGCAAATGTCGGCCATTATGCCTGTTCTCTTAATTAATATCCACCAGAAGAAAAGGCATGGAGAAAGCCCGCCTATAGGCTAAGGCACCTGACATGGCAGCATGATGCCTATCCTCATTTCTCTCAAGTGTGTTTCCATATCACTCTTACGTTACATTTTAAGTTTCTGGCACAGTCTGCCTTCCTCTTGTGTAGACATATGAGGCACGCTTATAATCAGTGAAGGCTCCAGAGATGTTGGGAGCCATTCTTTCAATTAGAAGGTTTTAATGGGATTACAATCAGAAAAAATACATCTTTGTTTTTCTCCTTGGTGAGGAGAAAATTTACCACTTTACACAACAGTTACCAACATGTGGGCAAAAGCATAAGTATGTACCTCATTCTTCACATCTGATTGCTGCCTCTACCAATGGAAGCCATTCACTTTTATGGAGGATAGTAAATTATGAAGTGCTGATAAATATTCCATAACAGAGGAGAATATTTCTAGTACATACAATGGTTCGGTTATAAAATAATCCTTAATCCAGACACCTATAATACCTACATGCCATAAACTGAGACAAAAAAAACTGTGAAAGGAGAATCCTATAAAAAGACAGCTGTCTCACACCATTTCTATTGGGTCATGGTTCTCAGTGGCAGGCACATAAAAAGGAGGTACAAGTTGTTCCCAACATCTTCCCCCAACCCATACCCCCTGTACAATGTGGGTTCCTCACTGAGTCTCTCTCTTATTCAGTGGAAAGACATTGATTTGGGGAGGGGAGATAATCTACTGTGAAATGCAATTGCATTAGGGTAATGCAGAACCATAAATAACAAAAAAGTTCATCACAGTGGGAACAACATGAATCATTTTTTAGTGTTTTAAACAATACTCAAATCATACTTTATTAAAGTATTTATTAAAATACTCAAATCATTCTTTATTAAATACTCTATGCTTTTTATGGTATAACACATTCTAGAACATGAGGTTGCCAATTTATGTGCCATTAAGATGTAGGGGCTGAGAAAGGCTATTAACTTACTCTGTTACAGATTACATCACCCTTCCTCCTAGATTCAGCATTCTAAAGCACTACTCCCCAAAGCCAAAGAAATATTGCACTGATGAATAAATGTCATCTGAGATTTATTAAGCCACACATTAGTGACACATGCTTTACACAAGCACAAAACCTAGATTGCAATCATAATGCATGCTCCAAACAGTATCGAATAGAGTAATCAATCTCCAGGTAGGATCTGGCGGTCTCCTGGAATTACAACTGATCACTAGACTACAGAGATAAGATCATCTGGAAGAAATGGCAGCTTCAAACCCCCACTGAGTTCCTCTTCCCAGGCACTTTCTTCCATATCTCCAGGAATTTCCCAAGCTGTATCTGGCAGCTCTAGTATCAAAACCAAGTGGCTGGTTTCTGTCAACTCTTAGAGGAAAATTGTTCACCATTTTTCAAAGTTCTCACCTCCCCACATTCATGTTCTGTATCTCATCCGAATTTATGTACCTACCCATCTTTTTCAAACATTGTTGAAATCTCAGCAGCAAGTCCTCCATGGCTGGAACCCAATGAACCATAGAACAGAGAACTGAGGACAAATTACAAGAAATATGTCCATGTTACACCTTAAACTGTTGTCAGCTCTCCAAATGAATAGAGATTGGGTTCTCCTTACATGGTTGGTTGACTCGCTATGTAAATGGCCTTCAGTAGGCAAGAAATAGACTTAAGTTATAAGACTCAGGGTAACAGAACCCATTAATAGCAGCTTCCAGCCTTATCCATTTTTAGCCCAGCAACAACAGACAACTAGTAAAAATCTGCAAGTTCATCATACCTGCATCATGAAACTATGTTTATAACAAAGCAAAATGGGATTTACATGTAGAACACAAACCCAAAAAACATATAAGCTTTAAACCCTCAGGATGAATAACACATGGGCATGATTTTACAGTACCAAGAGCATAAGCCTTGGAATGAGCAGTCTTCTCAAGCCAGAGGAACCCGGCTGTAAAAGAACACTTAAACAAGCAAGCTTTCATTTATTCCGTGCCTCTTTACTGTTATCCCACTGGCACTCGTATTAAAAAGATAACAAAACGAAACCACTAGCTATAACTCTCTAGCCCGCAGAGTCATCTAAAACTCCATCCTCCCTCCAAAACCCAAGGCCTAACACCTGCTGGCCAAAGGAACCCAGCCGTCCTGCATCTGACTCCAATTGGTAAGGTTACGTCAAAACAAACCACACGCCTGCAGAAACAAGATGAGTCGCTTCGCAGATTTAAATCTCCCTCCGGCAGGTAGGAAGGGCGGGGCTTCTAGGAGTCTGGCAACATAATTAGAGGGCGCGGAAAGAGGAGGGTTCTTAGCAAGTGTCTGGCTGCTTGAAGAGCCCCAAAGAGGACGGAAACCTCCTTAAAGCCGGAGAACAATAACAGATGTGACTCAGGAAGACCCGCCCCCTGCATCATCTCCCAATAGTAGCCCTCTCCCCATTGAAAGCTATTAGTCATATAGCCGGCTCTTTCTTCTCTTTTTGCCTTGATGGTGGGTCAGTTGTAGAAGAGGGCAGTGTTTGATCGGTGCTGGACTGGTAACTATAAGCCCCCAGAATTCTGTTGACTTTCAAGCCCGCAGGAAAGTTCGGTAGAATCCAGGGATGGTGGTTAGCCGGAGGAGGGGCGACCCGGAGAGCTTTGCTGTAGGTGGCGCTTGAGCGAGCGGGACGGTTCCCTTGCTGAGAGGTCGCAACAGTTTCGCGCTGTAAATTCCGTCTGTTCTTACAATATAGGGGGAATAGCCGCAGGAACGGGGACCGTGTGAGTTGCATTATTGCCTAGCCTTATTTTCCTCCGCGGACTGCTAGTAGGTGGACCATACCGCATGCCCTCATGACTACGAATTTTTCCCCCGTGGAGACGGATGCCCCTCGTTCGCGTTTCCAGTTCCGATCCGGTTGCAAGCTGTTGCTTAATTTGTTCCGGGATACGGAGATCTCCCTACCCTTCACTCCAGAACCGCCTCTTACTCCAGGCTTGACTCAAGGTTACAGAGACATTAGCACGTTAGCAGGGTAAGCCTCTTGGGACTCAGGAAGGGACCTTGAGTCCCATACTGTGTCTAAAAACATTGTATTTTGCTGAGTGGCCCCAGATAAGGGTGATGTAACTTTTGCTGCTAGCTAATAAATACTTAACACAGTGCCCACCTTGATTGATGAAATATTCTGTAGGCTATTGTTACCTGGGGGTTTCAGTAAAAACTCCTGACCCTCAGAAGAAATGTAAATCTAATCTTTTGTTTCTCTTAGTGAACTAATTTATTTTTCATGGATAAGGATGACATAATTAACTTATTCAAGTTGCTCAAGTAGAAAGATATTTGGTACTGGACAACATACCCAGCTGTTAAGGTTTTCTACTCTCACAGTTATCTTACTGCACTGTTTTCCGTTATGGAGTCTGGAGACTCCTTGAGGTTCAGCAAGGAAAGGTGGATTATAAATGAAGTGTGTAAATAAACTAATAATGAACTTGTTTGAGCTAATTAGTTATGAGTCTTAATATTTAGCACATCATTTGTCTTAAGACTAAACGTTCTTATTTTTAATGTATGAACTGAAATCTTCTAGTCCGCTTTGCCCTTATATTAACAGGACTAAGTACTTGAAGACTCTAGTCTTCTGTATATTGAGTCCTTAGATGCCTCTGTGAACCAGAACATACTCTGAAGTGACCTACTCAAGTCTCTGGAGCTCTGCACAGTGCCTATTGCTTTACACAAGGCTTTGCCTGATGGAATCCTACGTTGTATTCTTCACTCAACACCCACCCACCCCGCCCAAGTATTGTTCTTCATGCTTGTATACAATATGCTGTTTCTACTTAAAAGAGTCACTATGACTAAGGATAGGATGTATTTGCTTATAATTTCTTTAATGTTTACTATTGTGATCTTCAAGGATTGTATTAATCTTTCAAGAGGGGGGAATGAAAGTCTGCAGATCCTCTTGCTTAAGTCTGATGTACTGGAGTGTTGTTCAGTTGTGAGGGGAAGAGTTTTCAGCAAGGCTGCAATGCAGCAATGTATTTCGACAGCATTTCTTGCGGTTACTTGTGCACACACAAACTATCTATGACAATATTGTCCATGCAGGTTAAATAGTCACACTTATTTTTAAGCCTGTAGAGGCACATATTTAACTGTTTAAAATAATAATTGCCTGGTGTGCAGAACTGGAATCGCACGAGAGAGTGATCCAGAGGAGTTAGCCGTGTTAGTCTGTAGTAGCAAAATCAAAAAGAGTCCAGTAGCACCTTTAAGACTAACCAATTTTATTGTAGCATAAGCTTTCGAGAATCAAGTTCTCTTCGTCAGAGGCCTGATCCAAACTGGCCACATACAGAAGAGGAGGGGAGAGAGGGAAAGAAGGGGACATATATCACAAGGGGACAGGATGCAATTAGCGTGGAGGCAACCCAAACATTCCTTTGCTAGTAAATGTAAACATCTCCTTTTGGTGTGGAGTCAGTTTGCCGTGTTTGTTTGGAAAGTATCCAATTCCTATGTAGTATAAGCCTTCGATAACCACAGCTCTCCCTGCCAGATGCATCTGACAAAGAGAACTGTGGTCCCCGAAAGCCCACACCAGGCGACACTGGGCTCCCCCAGACCACGCCTCTGTAAAGGAAATCTGTTACCTGTGATAATGTGATAACCATTCATAGTCTCTATTCAGTCCCATCTTGACAGAGTCAAATTTGCATATGAATTCCAATTCAGCAGCCTTCCGTTGGATTTTGTTTTTGAAAGGTTTCTGTTGAACCACAGCGACCTTTAAGTCTTTGGTGGAATGTCCTGGTAGATTGAAGTGTTCTCCCACTGGTTTCTGGACGTTTCCATTTCTAATGTCAGATTTGTGTCCATTTATTCTTTTGCGTAGAGGTTGGCTGGTTTGTCCAATGTACAGAGCAGAAGGACATTGTTGGCACATGAGGGCATATATCAGATTGAAGGATGAGCAGCTGTAAGAGCCAGAGACAGTGTAGTTGATGCCATTGGGTCCTGTAGTTGTATTCCCTGGGTAGATATAGGGGCAGAGCTGGCATCTGGGTCTGTTGCAGGGCCTGGTACCTGTGCTGGTGACTCTGGTGGCCGATTCATGATTGTAAGTGAGAAGTCGTTTAAGATTGGGGGGCTGTCTGTAGGCAAGAAAAGGTCTTCCACCCAGGGCTTCTGAGAGAGGTATCATTTTCCAGGATGGGTTGTAGCTCACTGATGATACGTTGGATGGGTTTGAGCTGGGAGCGATAGGTGACAACCAGTGGTGTTCTGTTGTTAGTTCCTTTAGGTTTGTCCTGGAGCAGACTGTTTCTGGGTACTAGTCTGGCCCTGTTGATTTGTTTCTTCACTTCATTTGGTGGGTACTGTAGACTCAAAAATGCTTGTTGTAAATCTCTTAAGTGTGAGTCTCGGTCGAGAGCATTGGAGCAGATACGGTTGTAACGTAAGGCTTGGCTGTAGACAATAGACCGAGTGGTATATTTAGGGTGGAAGCTGGAGGCATGTAGATATGAGTATCGGTCTGTTGGTTTCCGGTATAAGGTGGTATTTATTCGTCCATTATGTAGTTGTACGGTGGTGTCCAGGAAGTGTACCTGTTGTGTAGAGTGGTCCAGGCTAAGGTTGATAGTAGGGTGGAAGTTATTGAAGTCCTGATGAAATCTCTCAAGGGCTTCCTTCCCATGGGTCCAAATGATGAAGATGTCATCCAGGAATCTTAAGTATAGCAGTGGTTCCAGTGGATGGGAGCTGAGGAAGCGTTGCTTCAAGTCTGCCATGAATATGTTAGCATATTGTGGTGCCATGCGTGTGCCCATGGCTGTGCCATTAACCTGTAGATATAAGTTGTCACCAAATTCGAAGTAATTGTGAGTGAGTACGAAGTGACAAAGTTCAGTGGCGAGGTGTCCTGTGGTTTTGTCCTGGATAATATTCCTTATGGCTTGCAGTCCATCTGCATGTGGGATATTGGTGTACAGGGCCTCCACATCCATGGTTGCTAGGATGGTGTCATCTGGTAGGTTGTCAATGGACTGAATTTTCCTGAGGAAGTCAGTGGTGTCCCGTAAGTAGCTGCGTGTGCTGGTGGCATAGGGCCTGAGGATAGAGTTCATGTATCCCGAGACTCCTACTGTGATGGTGCATTTTCCTGAAACAGTCGGGCGTCCTGTGTTACCTGGTTTGTGGATTTTGGGTAGTAGGTAGAATCTTCCTGGTCGTGGTTCCTGGGGTGTGTCCGTATGGATGCATTCTTGTATGTCCACGGGAAGTGTTTTTAATATTTTATTGAGTTCCCTTTTGTATTGCTCCGTGGGGTCAGAAGGTAGTTTTTTATAGAATGTTGTGTTGGAGAGTTGTCTTTCTGCTTCTTGTATATAATTATGTTTGTCCATGATTACCACTGCTCCGCCTTTGTCAGCTTCCTTGATTATGATGTCAGAATTATTTTGGAGGCTGTTTATGGCCTCTCTTTCTCCACGGCTGAGGTTCTGCTTTAGGTGTTGTTGTTTGTCAATTATCTCAGCCTGAGTACATCTACGGAAGCATTCAATGTAAAAGTCCAATGAGGAGTTACGGCCCTCAGGGGGTGTCCATGTGGAGTTCTTTTTTCTGGAGCTTTGTAACAATGGTTGTGTATTGCTGGGTTGGGGGGGTGGGGGCTGCTGTGATGGTGTCTGTTCAGTGCTTTGTTCATCATTTTGTTCAGCAGATTAGTTGAAGAATTCTTTCAGTCTTAGGTGTCTAAAATAGGCCTCCAGGTCTCCACAAAGTTGTATGGTTTGTGTGGGTCTGGCTGGGACAAAACCACAGCACACCTCGCCACTGAACTTTGTCACTTCATACTCACTCACAATTACTTCGAATTTGGTGACAACTTATATCTACAGGTTAATGGCACAGCCATGGGCACACGCATGGCACCACAATATGCTAACATATTCATGGCAGACTTGGAGCAACGCTTCCTCAGCTCCCATCCACTGGAACCACTGCTATACTTAAGATTTCTGGATGACATCTTCATCATTTGGACCCATGGGAAGGAAGCCCTTGAGAGATTTCATCAGGACTTCAATAACTTCCACCCTACTATCAACCTTAGCCTGGACCACTCTACACAACAGGTACACTTCCTGGACACCACCGTACAACTACATAATGGACGAATAAATACCACCTTATACCGGAAACCAACAGACCGATACTCATATCTACATGCCTCCAGCTTCCACCCTAAACATACCACTCGGTCTATTGTCTACAGCCAAGCCTTACGTTACAACCGTATCTGCTCCAATGCTCTCGACCGAGACTCACACTTAAGAGATTTACAACAAGCATTTTTGAGTCTACAGTACCCACCAAATGAAGTGAAGAAACAAATCAACAGGGCCAGACTAGTACCCAGAAACAGTCTGCTCCAGGACAAACCTAAAGGAACTAACAACAGAACACCACTGGTTGTCACCTATCGCTCCCAGCTCAAACCCATCCAATGTATCATCAGTGAGCTACAACCCATCCTGGAAAATGATACCTCTCTCTCAGAAGCCCTGGGTGGAAGACCTTTTCTTGCCTACAGACAGCCCCCCAATCTTAAATGACTTCTCACTTACAATCATGAATCAGCCAGCAGAGTCACCAGCTCAGGTACCAGGCCCTGCAACAGACCCAGATGCCAGCTCTGCCCCTATATCTACCCAGGGAATACAATTACAGGACCCAATGGCATCAACTACACTGTCTCTGGCTCTTACAGCTGCTCATCCTCCAATCTGATATATGCCCTCATGTGCCAACAATGTCCTTCTGCTCTGTACATTGGACAAACCAGCCAACCTCTACACAAAAGAATAAATGGACACAAATCTGACATTAGAAATGGAAACGTCCAGAAACCAGTGGGAGAACACTTCAATCTACCAGGACATTCCACCAAAGACTTAAAGGTCGCTGTGGTTCAACAGAAACCTTTCAAAAACAAAATCCAACGGGAGGCTGCTGAATTGGAATTCATATGCAAATTTGACTCTGTCAAGATGGGACTGAATAGAGACTATGAATGGTTATCACATTATCACAGGTAACAGATTTCCTTTACAGAGGCGTGGTCTGGGGGAGCCCAGTGTCGCCTGGTGTGGGCTTTCAGGGACCACAGTTCTCTTTGTCAGATGCATCTGGCAAGGAGAGCTGTGGTTATCGAAGGCTTATACTACATAGGAATTGGATACTTTCCAAACAAACACGGCAAACTGACTCCACACCAAAAGGAGATGTTTAC
Organism: Eublepharis macularius; assembly: GCF_028583425.1. NCBI lineage: Eukaryota > Metazoa > Chordata > Lepidosauria > Squamata > Eublepharidae > Eublepharis > Eublepharis macularius. The sequence goes on along the minus strand of NC_072793.1, from coordinate 93,753,647 downwards.
ATTTACTAGCAAAGGAATGTTTGGGTTGCCTCCACGCTAATTGCATCCTGTCCCCTTGTGATATATGTCCCCTTCTTTCCCTCTCTCCCCTCCTCTTCTGTATGTGGCCAGTTTGGATCAGGCATCTGACGAAGAGAACTTGATTCTCGAAAGCTTATGCTACAATAAAATTGGTTAGTCTTAAAGGTGCTACTGGACTCTTTTTGATGAGATAACATATAATCAAAACAGTAGTTGAGTTAGGGGTACAAATCCTCTTTTTCTGTCTCTAAAATTCATCACTATTTAAGTGACATGCTGCACAAACTTCAGCACTGTTATACCCTTTGAAGTGTCACATCCATTGAAGTGGATAGACTTAAGCAGTGTTTAACTGTTCTTAGGATTGCACTGATGGTAACTCTCTGGTGGAGCATTCTAGATTGTTTTTTAATCCTCCCATGATTATCCTTACAAACTGGCAAAATGGCTGCCAACAGTTTAGGATGATGATCTTGCCTAGAAGTGTTCAAACTACACAGAGCAGAAAGAATCTAGAAATACTTACCCAGAGGAAATCAGTCTTCAGTTTCAGTGTCCTATACTGAGGTATAGAAGTTTCAAATGCTCTTTTGCCTTCAAGCATTTGTGTCACTTTGTTATCACAGGGGTACACCAAGACGCCGGCTAGATCTATCCAGCTTCAGTAACATGGAAGAGGAAACTGCCTTCAATTTCAGCAAGTCTCCAGGAACATTGGAAGCTGGTAACAGCTGCTTGCTGATAATACAATTTTGATTCCATACTCAGCTGCTAGTCTTTACCCATTTAGAATATCTTATCATAAGGCCTGTCAACCCAGTCATTTCTTTCCCATCATAAATATCAAATCCAAATATTAAATCAGAATACTTAGATTTAAGTATCTTTGTTTTTGTTTGTTTGTATTAATGGGACTAATAAATCCATGTGATATCACTTGTCTTATCTATCTGGAAGAGGTATTCAGGAGGAGTGTTTTTTACCAGCTTAGGCAAGTTTACCAGCTGCAACCATTCCTGGAAAGAGCTGATCTAGCAACCATTATACATGCTTTGGTATCTTACAGATGAGATTACTGTAATGTGCTCTAAAGATGTCATTGAGGAAATGCTGGAAACTTCAGCAGCCCAAACCTGTCAGTAAGAATTTTAGCTGGAGCTTGCCATGAAGTCCGTATAATAATAGGCCCCAATTGTGTTGCTTATCAGCATGTCTCTGGACCCAAATCAAAATTCTTTCCTTTTTTTATATAGCCATAAACAGCTTAAGACCATGGTGTGTATGAAGGATATTCACGCCAGCCTTCCTATGCTTTGAAGTCATATTCTTGTTCCCTGCTGTATGTATTTGCATTAGCTAAAGTAAAGCTGGTCGGTATGTGGGACCAGGTTTTTTCATTGTCCCCAAACTGGAATTCTCTGCCTGAGGAGGCTTGCCAGGTCCCTCACTTGCGAAGGTTTGCTAAAGCTTTCTTATTCTACTGGGCTGTCCATTTCTCTTTGCCATGGTTTACTGATTTGATGCTGGTTTTAATCTCCACTCTTATTTTTTAGTTGCAGGTTTTATGGTTGCTGAATTGATATTATTATTTTACTGGCTTTGTATTTCTTTGACTTTTTACAGCTGCTTAGTGTGGTGCCAGAGCTAAGAAGGCTCTGGCTCTGATCGAGGCCAGGAGAACATCCTTTGGACTGGGGACCACCAGCAGGTGTTGATCAGCAGAGTGTAAAGTTTCAGATTTCTGCAGTCCCAGTCCTATTTCATTGTTTATTAGGTGGTTCCTCATTCTATTGATTGCACTGACTTATGCTATGTAATCCACCTTGAGTGCCAGTAAGAAAGGTGGACTATAAATAACATAAATAAATAGATTCAGACTGAAAAACCTATTATCTATCATGGAAAGTTTCAGGATGTTTCCATGCCTTTTCTATAGGGATAATGAAATTTATTTGATGCCTGGAGTTTACATGTTCTCTGGCCTTCAGCAAAAGTTGGTTTCCCATTTATCCACATGGGATGCAGGATTCATTATGTTACTGCAAAAGAAAAATTACTGTCTTCCCTTTCTTTTACTTGAAACACAAAACTTATCTGCAGGAGTGGCTTCAGTAAACAGATTAATGTGCCATTATATCCTGCCTTATTGATGGTGGTTTTCCTCATGAGCAAGAACTCTTTAGTTCCAAGGGTTTTTATTTATTTTATTATTTATTTGTGTTATTTATAGTCTGTCTTTCACACTGAGATTCAAGGCAGATTACACAGTGTAAGTCAACTATAATCACCAGCTGAAACATTCAATAAACAATACAAAAGGGTATGCATTGCAGACATTTGGAACCACAAATTCAAATACAGGAATACAAAGATGAAACATTGCTGAAAACGAAACATAAGTAACTTGAACATGACATATTAAACAATGTGGAAACTACTCATTAGACATATATCTACATCAACTGAAAGTACCCAGTAGTCCACAGTCCCTGAATTCACCAAACAATTTCCTTACACCACAGTCCTTTTACCTGTGTAAAAAAGCCCTCCTGAGTAATTCAATTTTGGATAGTTTGTGGAAAGCCAATAGAGTAGGAGCCTTCCTGACCTTTTTAGGCAGGTTGTTCCATAAGTTGGGGGGCATAACAGAGAAGACACACATACGAGCAGCTGTTGATTTTGCCTAAGTGCAAGGTGGTATCTGCGGAAGGCCTTGTAGATCAAATGCTATCCATTGGCTTTAGCTGTGCGATCTCCTTGGCAAGATTAATTTCATAAGTTTTGTAGCTAGTGAAATCACAGAACAGGCACCTGCATGTATTTTGCGAGCATAGATGATCCAACAATAATGGGTCTGTTGTATAATTTAATCTATAAAGAGTATTTGGATTTAGGCATTATCATTACAAAGTTATCTTCATGTTTTATTTTCCCTGCCTAACCTGTCCCTTTTTTTTTTTAATAAAAATTTTTATTGGATTAGATATCATTAAATTGTACATTGCAATCAGTTTCCTTTAATTTTTCCAATTCTAACCCCCTCCCTTTCCCCCCCTTTTGTTGACTTCCAACAGTTTTCCAACCCCTTGTCCCTTTTCCCTTACTCATTTTAAATTTATTCTATCTGTCAAACATAATCTTTCACTTTCTTCTAAGCTTATCTATATAACACAGTGCTCCTTCTGTCTTCCTACTTACTTTAACAACTAAATAATACATAACTAAATAATACATTCTTGGCATATTTTCTTTTGATAATAATCATTTAACTAATTTTGATACTCTATACTCTATCTTATAATCTCATCTCAATATGGGGCAAACAATTTATCCCTCCTTTAGCATAATTTTAGATACTTCTATAAACAGTACATTCAATATAAGTCAACCAATTTAACTTATACTCTCTATATTACTTTTTCTACATATCTCATCTTCATACTGTTTTAATTATATAATTGTATTATTCTTTCATTATGCAACTATCCACCAAAAATAGTCAACCAATTTGACCCATATATACCTCCAAACCAATTCAATCAATTTAATACATAATCTATACATTAATATATATTTTCCCACCTTACTTAGATTCCTTCATTACAATTATAAAATTATCTCCATTATACAATTATTGCCAGAATGAAATTAATTAGTTTCTATCCTTATAATTAGTTAATTTCTATCATTATAATTCTTGTAATAACACCTATAATACTTAATGCTATATATAATAGTCTAATCAAATAGTTGCTTAGAAATTCTCATTTACCTCTCCACCCCCCGGTAAAGTCACCTCCCTCTACTTTTATTGTATTTCAGTAATTTTCAAACTGCCACAGTTCTCCTCCCACCTCCCATTTCTTCACTAAATATTGTTTCAGCTTCTCCCAATCCATGTTGAATTGTCCTGGATCAAGGTCTCTCAGTTTCCTTGTCATTTTGTCCATTTCCGCCATGTACAGCAATTTATATATCCAGTCCTCAATAGTTGGCACTTCTTGCACTTTCCACTTTTGCGCATACAAAAGTCTAGCCGCTGCTGTCATGTAAAATAGCAATGTCCTATATTGTGCTGGAATATCCTCCATTCCCAAGTTCAGTAGCAGGAGTTCTGGGTTCTTATTAATTTGAAATTGTAAAATCTCACTTATTACTCTTATTATTTCCCCCCAGTACTGCCTAGCTACCTCACAAGTCCACCACATGTGATACAAAGATCCCTCATGCTTTTTACATTTCCAGCATTTGTTAGACATATTCAAATTCCCTAGCGCAATTTTCTTTGGTGTCAAATACCAACGATAAATCATTTTATAGACATTCTCTTTAATATTGGTGCATGTCGTGATCTTCAACGTATTTTTCCACAAGTATTCCCACGCCTCCATTGTTATTTCTTTATTAAAGTTTATAGCCCACTTCACCATTTGCACTTTAACTGTTTCATCTTCAGTATACCATTTCAGCAGCACTTTATATACTTTCGAGATTTCCTTTTTATCCTCTTGTAAAAGTGCCTGTTCTAATTCTGAATTCTCCATTCTTATCCCTCCCTTCACACAGTCCGAATTATAAAGATCTCTGATCTGTCTATACTGAAACCAATCATAACTTGGAGACAACTCGTCCTGCGTCTTTATTTTGGGTTTAGAAAATTCCATTCGGGTTATCTCCTTGTATGTTAAACACTGTTGTTCACTATCGACAGTTCTCGGATCTATTACTTCATATGGAACCACCCATGAGGGGATTCCATCTTGTAGGTAATTTCTGTACTTCTTCCAAGTTGTGAGTAGGCTTCTCCGAATATAATGATGTAAGAACATAGAGTCCGCTTTTACTTTATCATACCATAAATATGCATGCCATCCGAATATTTTTTTATATCCTTCTAAGGCCAGTAGTTTCCGGTTTTTCAGCATCATCCAGTCTTTCAACCACACTAAACAAATTGCGTCATAATAAAGTCTTAGGTTGGGCAGTTGCATTCCGCCTCTTTCTTTTGCATCTTGTAACACTTTCATTTTCACTTGAGGCTTTTTGCCCGCCCAAACAAAATCTGATATTTTCCTCTGCCATTTTTCAAACTGCTTAGAGTCTCGGATAATTGGTATTGTCTGTAACAGAAACATCACTCTTGGCAACACATTCATCTTAATTACTGCAATTCTTCCCAACCATGACAAATTCAGTCTGTTCCATTTAATCAAGTCTTGCTCTATCTGAGTCCATAGTTTCTCATAGTTGTTTTTAAATAAATCTATATTCTTTGCAGTCAGTTCAATTCCCAGATATTTCACCTTACTTGTTACTTCGCAGTCTGTTATTTCCATTAATAATTGTTGTTTTTGTTTAGTCATATTTTTACATAATATCTTTGACTTCTTTTTGTTTACATAAAATCCTGCCAAATCTCCAAACTCCTTTATCTTCTCTATTACTTTTGGCATATTCTCCATTGGATCTTCCACAATTAGCATTATATCGTCCGCAAATGCTCTGACCTTATAGGAAAAGTCCTTTATTTTTATTCCACGGATTGCATTGTCTTCTCGTATCTGTATCATCAGTATTTCCAAAACCAAAATAAACAACAGTGGAGACAACGGGCAACCTTGTCTTGTTCCTTTACCTATAGTCAATTTCTTAGTCACCTCGTCATTCACCACAATTGCTGCACTCTGGTCTCTGTAGATTTCCTTTACTGCTCTTATGAATCTTTCTCCCATTTGTAGCTTTTCCATGGTGGCAAACATAAAGTCCCAGTTCAAATTGTCAAACGCTTTTTCAGTGTCCACAAAGAAGAAGCCAACCTCCTTGTCACAACGTTTGTCATAGTATTCAATAGCATTTATAACTGTCCTTAAATTGTCTTTGATTTGTCTATTTGGCAAAAAAACAGCTTGCTCCTCCTCAATAACTTCAGAAAGCCATCCCTTCACTCTTTCCACCAGTATCTTCGCAAACATTTTATAATCATTATTAAGTAACGATATAGGTCTATAGTTTTTCACGTTAGTCAGATCTTGCCCCTCTTTGGGGATCAGTGATATATTAGCTTCACTCCAAGTGTCTGGGATCCGTTGATCCTTTAAAACACCATTAATCACATCTTTTAGGAATGGTGCCAGTTCATTAGCCATTGCCTTATAAAATTTGGCTGTAAGTCCATCCGGTCCTGGCGCCTTTCCCAAGTTTGTTGACTGTATTGCCTTTCTTATTTCCTCCTCCGTTACTTCATTGTTCAATTTGTCTCTCCAAGCTTCCGAAATTACTGGGAGCTTCATTTTCTCCAAGTATGTCGCTATTGAGTCTTTATTCACCTCTTTTTTATTATACAATTTGGCATAAAATTTATAAAAGGCTCTGCTAATAGCTATTTGTTCCAGGTACACTTTATTGTCCTCACAGATTTTATTTATTATTTTCTTCTCCTTTCTCTTCTTCAATTGCCATGCCAAATATTTCCCAGGTTTATTCGCACCTTCAAACGCCTTTTGATTCATTCTCTTAAGGTTCCATTCCAATTCTTTATTATTCATTGCTGTCAGCTGTTCTTGAAGAATTTTAATATCCTGGTAGATTTTCTTTTTCCCTGGTCTTTTCTTTAACTGTATTTCTTTGGCTTTTATTTTCTCCGTGATCTCCTGTCTCTTCTCCTCTTTTTTTTCCTGGCTCTTCCATTTAAGTCCATTAATATGCCCCTAATTACTGCCTTGTAGGTGTCCCATACCTTGTTGGTTGGTACTTCTCTATTCATGTTATATTGTATAAAAAACTTTGTTTCTCTTCTCAACATCTCCATATTTTCTCCCTCTTGCAGCAAATCCTCATTTATTCTCCATCCTCTCCTTTTACTTCTTTTCCCCAACTTCCACATAATTGGGTTATGATCTGAGCCTACCATAGGCATTATTTCCACGTCCTTAGTCCAAAGCGCTAAGTCTTTTGAGGCCCAGATCATATCAATTCTTGATAACGTAGAGTGTCTCGCGGAGAAAAACGTATATTGTCTGCCTTTGGGATTTTGTCTTCTCCATACATCTTCTAACGTTTCCTGTTGCGTCAATACAAAGAACGTCTTTGGTAATAGTCCTCTTTTCTTTTGTGCGGTTGCTGACTTTTTATCTAGTTCTAAGTTTGTCACTCCATTGAAGTCTCCTGCAAGAATTATCTGGTCATAAGAAAGTTCATCTAATTGCTTCCTCAAGTCCTCAAAGAAGCTTTCTTTTGCTCCATTAGATGCATAAATTCCAATCACCAGTACTCTCTTTAAATTCCATATACATTCCACTACTAAAAATCTGGCGTCCGCATCTCTCATCACTAACTTTGGCTGTAGCTCCTCTTTTATGTATAATACCACTCCCCTTTTTTTCTTATTAGAGGCCGCTACAAAATCACTGCCCAATTTATTCAATTTTAGATACTTTGCATCCTGTTTTCTAATATGAGTCTCTTGCAGACATACAATATCACATTTTTGTTTTAATAGCCAGTGGAAAATACTTTTTCTCTTATTCGGTGAATTAAGTCCGTTTACATTCCAAGATAAAACTTTGCACTCCATATTCATAATCTTGTTGCTGGTAAGTCCTTTTCATTGTCCCTTATAAACTGCTCCATCTCTGATTCAGATCTGATGCGCTTTTTCGCTCCTCCAAATTCAAAGGACACTCCTTCTGGTAGTTCCCATCTGTACCTTATTTTCATGTCCTTCAGAATCTGAATTAGAGCTTTGTATTTTTTTCGATCTAGCAACACCGATCTGGGTAATTCCTTCATGATAATAATCGTCTTGCCATCAATCTCCAATGGATCTTGAAACTGTTTAGTCACAATCTTCTCTTATATTTCTGGTCGTGAATTGCACAATCACATCTCTTGGTAGTTTCCTCTGGGTCGCGATTCTTGAATTTACACGATATACCACATCTAGGATAGCCACAACTTCCTCCTCCTCCTTCCCCAGGTATTCAGCTAACACCTCAGTGATCTGTTCTTGAGCTGTCTTTCCTTCCACTTCCGGCAAGTCGCGAAACCTCAGCTGCTTCTCCATATGTTTACTCTCCGCAACCGCCATTCTCCCCCTCATCACCCTCATCTCTGTTCATTGCGTATCTGCTAGATTCTCCACCGCGCTTTCCACTACCTTGACTCTTTGCTGTGTTCCCTGCAGGTCATTTTGCATTGTTTCCATACCTTTCTTCACTTCTGCCAGCTCATTTTTCACTGTCTCTTTAACCTCTTTAACCTCTTTCACCAACTCCGGTTTCATGTCCTTGAGCTCTTTAATCACTTCTAAAAGTTTTTTATCCAAATTCTCTATCGCCGATTGCCACTCTTTTTTCGACATCGTGGGGCTTGCTTTGGCTCGCTCCCATGAGTCCGCTCTCTTCCTTAGCTCCATGGCGTTTAATTTGATGTCCTTTTAGTTTAAATGTCCCGGTCTTTCAAAAAAAAAAACTTTTAAAGAGTCCAAAATGTCGGGCGTCTTTTCTCTATGGTTCCTCTATGATTTTTGTAATCCAATATGGCTTACTTCCTCTTTCGCTGAAGCCGCGGCTCTTCCCCTTTCAAAAATGGCGATTCCCTACTTCCTGCCCTCCGGCAAGGGCCGCCTCTCTCCAGCAACTCTATTGTTGTTGCGTACTTCCTGTTTCCCGACTTCCCACAGCAGTTCTCACGATGGTGAAACTTTCTCACAGCCTGATATCTCCTTATAACCACAGGTATTCAAAACAATAGTCCAATTTCTTTAATAACTTCGTTTAACTTAGTCCTTTTTCTAATATAATTCTTGCCGGGTCCTCCCCTCCTTATACTTGGTCTGTTGCAGTTTAAAAGTCTACTTTAATTCTTCTTTACTTTAAGTAATCTGTCCCGTTTCAAGAGATAGTGATCTTTACCTTCTCATTCACTTTTCTTGGGTTGTAATCGCTGTTTCAATCTTAGATTCCCATCCACTCTTCCTTCCCCTGTTGAAGCTTGGGCATGTAGGTCTTATGCCAACTGCATTGGCACCAGGACTGCCGCAGAGATTATAGCCGACCTGTCTTAGGGTGGGACCTCAAGGGTCGGGAGAGGATCCGTTGCGTAGGACCCCCCCCTCGCCCGAGATCGACGCGCCCTGAGGTGCTTGAGCGTTCTATGCCTGTTCTCCGCCTGAGAACAGTCGGCCGCGGGCTTGATTTTGCCCCGCCGGCCGCTTAAACAGCAGCCCGGTCAGCTCCACGATTAGAGCTGTGTTAGACCTTCATGGATCCCAAACCGGAAGTCCCTGCCTAACCTGTCCCTTGAGGAATTTGGTTTTTGTCCCATCACTTGTAAGTTACTTTCTAAACTTGGGCCCATTACTGACCTCTCTCACTTTCTCATTGCAGGTCAGAAGGACTCAGCAGAACCCCAGGATAATCTGTAAGTTCTGCCTATTCCTTTTTGTATCTTAACAGTACTTCTTTTTTTTTTTCCACTGGGCTTTAAAATGTGAGTGTGTCTCAGAAGCAGAGGAAAACTTGGACTTCAGTTTTGTGGTTTCTGTTTTGAGTACCAGGTTTCCAGGAAATACTATGAACTTACTCAAACTACATATATGTTTGAGCTCTTGGGGCTGAAATCAGGGTTTATTTTGAGTATTACACTGTGCTTTAACTTGCCAGTATGACCAGAACCATTGCCATTTTCATATGGTTTGAAGAGGAGCATGGGAAAACTTTGTAATCAAATATTTGTCAGAAATTAGTGTTTCTCTCCTGTTCTGGTTCTTTTTTTCCCCCAATACTGAATAAAGTTGTTTTTTTTTTAATTCACATTGCTGAACTGGTTAAGTGGTTAGACTGCAAACCAGCACTCTATGGGTTCCACTCCCACGGCTGCCATGAGCTCAGTAGTGGCAGCACTCCTCTCAGCCTCAGCTTCCCAGCTGTATTGTGGAGATCATAATACTGACTTTGTTCACTGACTTCCTACTAAATGACCTGACAGAGCCTAGATTCCCTTGGGTACATTTGTTTCTTAACTTAGTGACAGCTAATTTGTTTGGCATTGGAGATGCATTAGAACCTGGAGGGCTGCTGCTAATTTAAATGGTACATTTTCATGTAATGCTGGGCACAAGGTCCCTGTCAGATTCTCATATAGCCACATAAAAAATGTGCTCCTAGTTCAGAGCATTGTTTCCACGTATGCCATTCTCACTGATGGTCTCCTGAATGTAAAGGAAATGCAATATACTTGCATAGTGCATTCTTCCTACGTCCCTGCTAAGGTATGTGCAGTGCCAGCATATTGGCTGTTTGCTGGACCAGATGTGAGGAACTCTGATATTATTCAGTTAAGTTTTGTGCTTTCTTGAGGTTGACCAAAGGAAACATGAAAAGTGGGTCAAAAATAGCTTGAGTTCAGAGCCAGTTCACAAAAGATGGGTATGCCCTGTAAATAAAGTAGGGAACAGACATTAATGGGCATTCTGGCTAAGATACTTTGTCTTGGGTTTTGCCATTGAAAATGGGGGAAAAGGCCCCAATGTATCTTACCAGAGGACATCTCTTTAAGAGGTGTTGGCAAGGTAAATTAAACCATAGACTGGCTCTCTGACTATATTTTTCCTCAGCAGAGACTCAAGGAGACAGTGTGCACAATTGCTCCAGGTGAGTATTTTTTTTTTATAGTCCATCTTTCTCACTGAGACTCAAGGCAGATTACACAGTGTAAGTTGTACAATCAATATTTCTTTTCCTTTATTGGGTCTCATTCACCTTGTGTGAAATACAGGTGCCAGAAAGGTTGTAAGATGTCATTCAGGGGACCGGGGCCATCAACTGACCTTCTTGGATTTATTGGCATTAAATATTTCCCCCCTTGGCATTTCAGGCTGAGATCCTGTGCAGCACGCCAGGTACTCCAGGTTGCATCCACCGAGTTAATTGGGAGATCAACAGCCCTTCTATGAACAAGGAGAATGTAAGTTTTTTTTGTTGCAGCAAGTGATGCTTTCTGTAAATATTTATAAGCAGAAGGCCAGGGAATCAGCCAGACAACAGAAGGCCTCTGCTCTGCAGATCCAAGGGGTAAACAATCCATGCATCTATTTTCTGTTATACGGTAGTGATGCTTGCTCTAGCTCTTCTGAAACTTCAGTTGGTGGTATTGAAGTAAAACTAGTTCTTGGCACTAAAGATTACTTTCCCTTATCTCCTCCCAGGAGGGCCGCTTTTTTAAGTACCCAAGGTGGCAAATGCCCAGGTCTTTGCTGTTCCAGAAGAGACCACTAGACCCACAGCTGACTCGCTGTGCTGCAATGCTGGTAAGTTTACACTGTTTACTAGTTGATCCAGTGTAGCAAAGTCTAGAAACTGCTGCTAGGTCTACAAATACTAGATGACTGTCTGCTCTAGATATTTTATCACAGGTCATTGTTTAGTATCTTGGGCCAATGTCTCCATAGTGATAAATGGAAATCAGAGTAGCACGGCTGTACAAGTTACCACTGTTCTATGAAAAAATCTTTCCCAGGGAGCACTTATTTAACATGGCACCCAACTCAAATGGCCAGTTCAAATGGGTTACAGGTTCTCAGTGATGAGGCACTTCTCTGTTGGGTGCAAATGGAAATGAGGCATCTGAACAAAAGAGCTCAGGCTTACCGATGTTATTGTTTCAACAATAATGCTCTTGTGGTTATTTATGTAGCAAACCCATCATTCCATACATTGCTAGGTTTAGGCAACAACTATCACTAACTCCTCCTGGCTATATGATCCTACACCAACAGCACCATGGTGGCCAGGGAGGGGTGGGATTGCTATTATCCTTTGTGAGTCCGCCAACTTTCTCAGACTTCCAGTACAAAATATAGCTGGCATTGACTGTATGCTCCTTTCATTGGAAACCTTAGGTGTTCTGCTTGTTTACCAAATGCCCAGCTCCCCAGTAAGCAACCTTCCTGAATCAGCAGAGGTGATCTCAGATGTGGTGTTGCAAACACCTAGACTGATGGTTCTTGAGGACTTCAACATCCATGCTGAATGCTCCACGTCAGGGCTGACCCAGGAATTTTTAGGGTCCCTGTTGCCCTGGGCCTTTCTCAAATAGTGACAGGCCCCACAAATGAAAGAGACGACACATTTATTTTTTAATGCCATTTATAGTCCGCCTTTCTCAATGAGACTCCAGGCGGATTACACAATGTGAGATTAGTACAGTCAGTTTTAAGGACATTTCCGTAAATGTCATAGGGTAAATAAACACAATTTACAAAGACATAGCATTCATAAGAATCCATACAGAGTTGAAGAAATGTTGAAACAGACTGTAAGCAATTCTAGGGCTGACATTAGACCACATGAAGCACAAGTAGCTCATAGGAGCACATATTTAAGACAACAGGTAGTACGTAAGGTAACATAGTGGGGAAGTCTACTGTCCTTAACTCATTAACAAAGCATCTGAGAGCCCCTCCCCTACAGTACAAAAGCCTTTTTGAATAATTCGGTTTTGCATTGTTTGCAGAAAGCTAGGAGAGTGGGGGCTCTTCTGACCTCCTCAGGCAGGCTGTTCCACAGGATATGGGCCACCACAGAGAGAACCTGTGTACAGGGTGCTGTTGATTTTGCCCATGTGCCAATGCCCAAGTAGCCAATGGAGAGACTGCAGAATAGGGGTGATGTTCATGCTCCTGTCTCCTGATAGCAGTCGAGCCACAGTGTTTTAGACCAATTGGAGTCTCCTAGTTAATTTGGATGGGAGACCTATGTATAGTGCATTACAATAGTTATGTCTTTTTTGTTACCATAGCATGGATCCAGGTGGCCAGGTCAGCCATGTCGAGGTAAGAAGCTATCTTTCAGGCTACAGTGAGGTTGTAAAAGGTGTTTTGCACTGAGCCTCTGAAGAAAGGTCTTGTTTCAGGATTGGAGATACGGCCTGAACCATGGTCTGACCATTATCTGCTAAAGACAACAGTGAATATGACCTCAACACGCCCCCTCGACATGCAACAGTGAACATGACCTTGACACGCCTCCCCCCCCCCCCAAGGGGAACCTGTTAAAGTGGTTCATCCACAAAGGCTCATGGACCCTTCTAGATTCCAAAATGCCCTGGAGGAACTTAGGATTCCAAAGACGTGCTCTACTGAGGATGCTGTAAATGCATGGACTGTGAAGCTTCTCAGAGCTGTTGACAACATTGCCCCTCATCAACTTTTTCCTTCCTTGACACAGAAGCTAGCCCCATGGTTTACCATGGAGCTGGATGACCTAAAGAGGGCTGGAAGTTGTCTAGAAAGATTCTGGTGGAAAAGTCCACTGTAAGAGACATGAAGCGGCGATGAGAGCAGCAAATAAATGTTATTTCTCTGCAACCATTGCATCAGCTAGTTCACGACCATTCCAGTTATTCAAGGTGCCTCATCACCTTCTAACTCTTAAAACTGAGCCTTTGCAGTCTCAAGAATAGACAATTAGCTGATATCCCTTTGCAAAGTTTTTTGCTGAAAAAATAGCATGGTTACACTCTGATCTGGATGCCTGTAACAACAACAGTTACAACAATGGAGAATGATAGGATCCTGGTATCTGTGAAAGCCACTACCTGTACACCAGTTCCTTGGCTGCTAAAATAATGTAAAGACCATATAAATGATCCCTTGAGGTCTATAGTAAGTCAGTCACTAGCTCAGGGCACCTTCCCCCAACCACTTAAACAAGCAGTTATCTACCTGCTACTTAAAAAATAATCCCTAGACAGAAATGACTTGGCCAATTACTGCCCAGTCTCTAATTTGCCCTTTCTGGGCAAAGTGATTGAGAGAGCGGTAGCTGACCAACTCCAGGACTTCTTGGATAACTCTTGTACTTTGGAATCACAGTTGGGGATTCAGGCTGGGCTACGGAACAAGATTGTTCTGGTCGTGTTAGTTGATGATCTCTGCCTGAATGTAGGTCATACTTTTCCTGGATCTATCTGCATCTTTCAATACAGTAGACCATACTATCTTGTTGAGACACTGTATCTAGAGATGTGCCTTAGACTGGTTTAAATTGTTTCTCATGGAACAGACTCAAAGGGTATCTATTGGGGACACCAGAGTGGGAACTATCTTGCGGGGTTCCACAGGGTAAAGTCTTATTTCCCGTGTTATTCCACCTCTGTGTAAAGCCTTTAGGAGAGGTATGGAATTGGATGTCATCAATTTGTGGACGACAACCAGCTCTATATCTCACTATCCAAATCACCATAGGATGCAGTAGAGATCTTGGGTTGCTGACTGATGGCTGTGGTCAAATGGCTGAAAGCAAACAAAACTCAAACGGAATCCAGACAAGATGGAAGTAATGCTGATTGAGAAGGCAGAGCTCTTGAAGGATATTGCACTTCCTACTATTGATGGAGTTCATCTGACTCTTGTAGAATCAGTTAAGAGCCTAAGGGGTTGCACTGGATCCAGCGCTATTGCTGGAAAAGCAAATTAAGACAGCTGCAAAAATGCTTTCCACAGACTCAGTCTAGCCTGGAAGATGGCCCCCTACTTCAACACAGCTGATCTGGCTGCCTGGATCCATGCCATGGTGACGCTGAGACTTGACTACTGTAATGCACTCTACATAGATCTCTCCTCTAAGTTAACTTGGAGACTCCAGTTGGTGCAGAATGCTGCAGCTCGGCTATTATCGTGAGCTTGGAGAACCATGAATATTACTCTCATTCTACAGTCACTCCATTGGCTTCTTATCTATTACCAAGCCCAATTCAAGGTATTGACTATCACCTACAATGCTCTTCATGGCTTGGGTTCATATCTACAGGACCGCGTCTCTCTCTATATTTCATCACGGCAACTTCACTCATCTGAACAAGGCCTTCTGTAGGCGCCACCTTTCACATGAGCAAAATCAACAGCTGCCTGTACACAAGCATTCTCTGTGGTGGCTCCCATTTTATGAAATGGTTTATCTGAGGAGGTTAGGAAAGCACCCAGTCTCCGAGCCTTCTGCAAACAATGCAAAACTGAATTATTCAAGAGCAGTTTTTTACTCAGATAAGAGGTCAATAATGTAAGGAAGTGGTCTCATGTAGATCCATCAGTAAAGGGGTAGGGAGGGACCACAGACTTTACTAGTATTGCTGTAAGTATTGATGGACCATAGGCTCCATTACTATTGCTATATGTATGATCCTATTGAGTAGTTTCTATGTTGTCTAATATGTTAGCTGTAGAATTGCTTATGCTCTGTTTGGCATTTCTTCATCTCCGTATTGGATTTCTGCAGGTTTTTAAAATCTGACTCACAGAGGAAATAACTTCATATACTGATGCATGTTTATTATGCTGTACTTATATTCTACTTTTCCTTGAGGCTCCAAGTGGTATCTCATCCAGATTACTGTTTAGGTCAGTATCTGCTTAGCTTTTGCAACTCTACAGTATCAAATACTCTCAGATCATTTGCTGAGTAGGACATATGGATACATTTGGAATGAACATTACTTAAAATAAAATAGCAAGTATACTTTCAAGAATTCTAGAGCATTGAGAGATGAAAAGAAAAGCACCAATATTGTAAGTAACTGTTTAGCATAATGGTATGAATATTATGACTAATTACCCCTATAGCACAAATGTATAAAAGTTGTAGGAGAAATCCACATACTCTGGCAAAACAAATTAAATGTCATATGTATAATAAATAATGATATTAAACTGTGTGCTAATTCGTTTAGATTCTGAGTGTCAAAAGGAGATCAGTCTCTTAATCTCATCCATAAATAAATTGTGCTTGGAAAACAGTGACTTTCATATCTGAGACAGTTAACATCTCTTCTCTTGGCAGGAAAGGGCGAATCCAGAAGAGTATGAGATGAAGGATCTGGGCAGCCCAATTGCTGTAGTGGGAACCCAAAAAATGATGGAAGCCTTGGATGGGTGTCCAGAGCTCTGCCTTGAAGAGCTGGAAGAGACTGAGGTAAGAAAGGCTGAAGGTGGCCACCTGACAGACATTTGTGGATACTGAGCAGTGACTATTTGACAATGAAAAAGTAGGAGTTACCAGCCATCAATGGCAGTGTTTGCATTCTGTCCTCTAGAGAGCAGTGTTAGATCTGTTCATGCTGCAAAGCTGCACATGTGGCTAGAGAGAACTTTGGCACAAGGCAAGCGAACGGCTTGGAACTAGATGTGACCCCCAGACTTTTGTGGTATCATGCTGAGAAATTCTGAAACAGTGGAAAACTCTAGGGATGAGTCTGAGGCACTAATCTTCCTTTCTTGCTCAAATATATAGATTTCAAATACCTTTAATAGTTTAACTTCCACATTGAACCATTTTTAAAAAAAAAGCTATATTGAGTAATCTAATGCGTATTGAGTACTTCATGTAGTTTTTTTTCCCCTTGGGGAGCATCTAATCTTGATTTGTCACAAATCCCTCTTCCTCCATTCACCAATCACCCCTACAGTTGTTCCATATTTAATTACACTGTTAGAACCTGGATTGAATTCCTTCTACGCACTATCATTTCCTCAAGATGCACATGTCTGTAATACCCTGTAATAAAGAGTGATCAAAAGAGGAAGGCTTTATGGAGTCTTGATAGGTTCTGTTCCTGACTCAGTAGATTTTCTGCTGATATGAAGAAGCCATTTGCTAAAATGTCATATGCTGCTTTGCCAACATAGGCAGTTTCATAGCTAATTAATAATCAAAGCTCCAGCTGAGGTTAAAAGAAATAGATTCTGAGACCTGGTTCCATTTCTGTTCTAAAAGTTTGCACTCCTATCTGTTTCTGAGTCCAATTCCTCATCCTCCCATAAAAATGTAAACTTCTTGAAGCAAGCATGGGAGGAATTTGGATCTATGTAGCACTTTAAAAAAATGAACCAAGTCCTCTTGTCTGACTTAATGTGCACGATAACACTAGTGTTGTATGTCAGTTGTAGTTCTAGGTTAACCAGCATTCAGCAAAATTGGTTCAGTGATGTATTCCTTGGGTTCTATATTTGATGTTTTTCTTGATATTTCTTGCTTAGAAACCACTTGTTGGCCACCTCTCCAGCATCCTGCCTTCTGGACCCCTTCTTTCTCAGGATGTCAATGTCAGTGAGGTGAATATGATTTTTTTGTGTTCTGTGCCCAGCCCAACCTCCTGTCAGGTGCTCTCCTCCAGGTGAATTTGCTCTTTCTTTAAATTTTAGAGTATACATGAGTCACATAAATATGTGGTGGCCTAGTAACTCTTTTTATTGACTTACCTGCAGTGCCACTAAGGAAGTGATTCATTTCTGTTATTTTCAAGCCCATCTGAGATGTCTGAAAGAGTTCAGTTAACTTTATGTAAGGGAACATCTACCTAGTAACTGCCAAAACCAAAATCTAGCTTCTCATCCAATTTCATCATTTTCTTTGGGAACCCCAAGTATTTGACAATGTGTTAAGGGAGCTGGGAGTGGTTGTTTCCCCTCTTCTCCCAACTTCCTTTCCTTTCCCATTGGCTTACTACTCTGAGTAGGTCTCCATGAACAAGAACCGTCTCTTCCGATCACCATCACTGCCAGAGAAACTGAATGGACCTGTGCTGAGGCAGACAGTCAAGAGCCATGGTGATGAAAATCTCACGAAAGCAAAACGAAAACGCAGCCCAAATCAAGAACAGCCAGATTGGGTACAGTTCTGTTTGTTCCAAGTATAGTTTCCTATCCATTGCCTGAACCTTTGGTAAAGGCAAAAGAGCATTCCCATTTATTGCCTTACTTTGGTAAGTGTTTTATTTATATAAAACATTTGTATGCTGCCTTTCCACCCAAATAGGGTCCCCGTGGTAGCAAACATCAATACTTGGCTCAAATCTTCCCTTCCACCATTAGTGCTTACGTTTTGTTGGAGTTCAGCTTCAGTTTGTTAGTCCTTATCATCCCAAAACTGCCTCCACACAGCTGTTCACATTTTCCACAACCTTCCTGGGAACTGATGTATGGCATACAGCTGAGTGTCATTTGCTTATTGGTGGCAATCCAGCCCAAATCTCCAGATGACCTCTCCCTGCAGATTTTATGTAAATATTAAAAAGGTTGGGGGACAAGATGGAACTTTTCGAGACTCAGAGGCCAAGGAGTGGAGAAGCAGTCCCCTGGCAAAACACTCTGAAACCTAACTTCATAGTAGGACTGAAACTGCTGCGGAACAGTGACTCCCAGCCCCAAAAGACAGTCCAGAAGAACACTATGATAAATGATACCCCAAACTTCTGAGAGACCCAGAAGAACTAACAGGGTTGTACTCCTCCTGTCCATCTCCCAGCACAGTTCATCCAGCAGGGTGACCGAGGTTGTTTCATTCCCATAACCAGGCCTGAAACCAAGTTGTTCAACCACCTTGGTTAAGAATGGTCCATTTGAGACTGGATGGTAGTTATTCAAGTCTCCTGCCCAGAGTAGGTTTCTTTAGGTGTGGGTATACTGCTGCCTGTTTTAAGGCAGCAGTGATCACCCCCTCACTCCAGGGGGCATTTACTGTCTCCCCAACCCAGTCTGCCAACCCCCACCCCTCCAGCAGATTTCAGCAGCCAGAATAGGCAAGGAATGTACAAACTGGTAGTAGGTCTCAAACTTCTAAGAATCCTATCCACATCCTCAGACTGGACAAGCTGAAAGGTATCCCACACAACTTGACAAATTGGCACCCTGGGACCATCTGATCATATCACTGCTAGTGTAGAATAAGTTGGAATAGATGAAAGAGATTTAATCCACAAAGTACTCACCAAAATGATCTGTGGGCCATAAAGCTTTCCATCTCCTCTAGGTTGGAACCCAGTAGGGTCTCCCCATCCACAGGCTTACACTGTGGAGATGTCTCTACTATCACTGCTTTAAAGTGAGTTCTAGTTCCTGCTTTGTTGGATTTGTCCTCCGTCTTTCTCCACTGTTGCTTTAGCTGTCTCCCTTATCTTTTCATCATCCAGAGCCCCTCAATAGACCAAAAGACTGCCCAACTTCTTAAATCAGAAAAAAAGGTGCCTAGAAGTGATCATGTCAATTACCCAGGTCATTTCCTCATTCCAGAGATTAACCAGGGCATCAACAGGAGCACCAACCATATCAAGCAGGAAAATGCCCTAATGCTATCCAATGAGTCAGATCTGTCAGACTGTGGGGTTGGATAATTTTAATCGAGCCCCGTCACTGCAGAGTCTTGGTATCCCCGTAAGTCTAAACCCCAGCAAGTAGTGATCTGTCCATGACAAAGGGACTCTCTTCAGTACCCCCCACAGTTTGATGGCCTCCTTCCTGCCCAGAGTGGAACACTGGATCAAGAGTGTAACCTGTACAGTGTGTGGGGCCTGTTGTTTATTACCTGAGACAGGCTTGTGGTTGTCATGCAGACCATGAAATCTTGAGTGGCTCCTGACAAGGTAGTCTTGGCATGGATATTGAAGGCCCCAAAACAACTAGCCTAGGAGTCCTCAACAGAACCCCCAAGACCATCTCTATCAGCTCGGGGAGGGAAATGGTTGGGCAGCAGGGTGGGTGGAATACAAACAGAATCCAAACCTTTCATGCAGTCCCAACACTTAAGTACACAAAGTCAAAACCAGAAGAGTCCTGAACAGGGTGTCAAGCCCAGTAGACTACAGTGACACCACCTCCCCACCCACCAGGCCTATGCTGATGCATTAATGAGTGCCCCGGGGGCATAATTAGGAGAGACTAGTTCCCCACCCCCACCCCAGGTCTTATTGGTATATCCCAAGTCAGCCCCTACATCAAAATTAAATCCTAGATGGCTGCTGTTTCACTTGTAACAGACCTGGTGTTTAAAAGCAAGATATAGCCCATCAGGATATGGATATGATCACCAGCATCATCCTGGCTGGAAGAAGAGCCAGAGGGGGAAACAGCCCACAAATATCTGCTGCCTCTCCCCTTACCTGGCCTGTTTTTTTCTCATGACTGTATCTCCCTCTACTGCACACCATATCGATCATGGCACCATCCCCTGCCCTGTTCTGCTCCTCTAAACACCCCCCCCCCACTAGCATGTGACACAAGGACAAACAGCCACACTTAAGCACTAGAGTCCAAATGTCAGTTTTCACCAATTCTGGATGGGACAGAAGAGCTGTCTGAAGAGGTGTTATGAAGGTATCTAGCAAAGGTAACAGTAATTTGAGTATTGCACTTGTATGTAAGTCAAAGTAGCTGACCGGGGATTTATTTGCTTGTGTTCTGATGACTTCCTGTTTGCTTACAGGTTGTGCCTTTGAAGAAAACAGCCTCTTTTTCTGATATGGAGATTGTCAGAGCACTTGATCAGGACTTCGGTCACAGGCAGCTAATTGGAGATTTCTCAAATGTACGTTTTTTCCTAGGTTCTGAGTCAGCTGTTTCTTAGCTTTAAGGGGGAAATTATTTACAGAAAGACCTTGCCAATTGTTGGTGTAAAGACTCTCTTTTCTTAATTATTGGACAATGCTGAGAATTATGGACTCTGTTGCATGTATAAACATCCCTACTGCCTTTGAGGGAAGGTGGGCCTCAAGCCACAAAGAAACCTTGGCTGAAACTTGTCTCTTAGTATTCAGTGGCCTAATGCAGTGGCCTGTATAAGAAGACTTCTGTAAGGCATCTGTGTGAGTAGAGCTCCAATCAATAGTTCAGGTGAATTTTATTCATGCTGTTCAAGCCCTCTGTTTTGAGAACTTGCATTGCCATGTTTCAAATATGCCAAAACTGAATGAGGAGCTGTCAGCCAAGTAGTTTGACAAGAGGAGTCCCACCTAGGTGGCCACCCAATTGGACCATTGCTACATGAACTGAATCAGTGTCATCTAATGCCAGTGTTTGCTGGGGACCTAGGATGGTGGCTCCACTAGGCTGTATAATATTCTTTGAATAGTTACTCGTGTGTTGCTTAGGCATCCACAGTTCTTTCACATTCAACTTCTCTGCTCTTGTGATCAGCTCTGCAACTCAAGGGCTTGTTTACATTTCTTGGACAAGATATTAAAGTTGTGTGCGCCACCTTACAGCAGTTCTCCATGTTAAAAACTTTGAGGGAACTACACTGATTCAGGAGCATTGGGAATTTATTTGGGGCATACCCTGCTGTGTCATTCTGAATCTAGAGAAGTTAAATTCTCTGGCCTTCATTTTGTGGAGGAGCTTGAAAAAATGATGCAGTAAACAGAAAACAATACAGAGCAGCAGTGATCAGGGATTGTGTTCTCTTCTTTCTACAGGACTCATAGTTCTAGTCCATATCTCCTCAAATACTTTCTGTTGCTTCCCAAAATTTTACCCCATTCTCCATCTGCTGTATTATTAGAGTACCTTAAAATGTTTTTAATCTATGTAAAAATAAAACAACACTTATTCCAATCCAAAGGCTTTACTCTCAGTAAATCATCTTGAGCAACAAGCTCAGGGCTACTCACAGTACTGTTCCTTTAATCAGTGCATCCCTTGCACCAGAAGTAAACAGAACAACATCACTGGCACTATCCAGCATGGAACAGTGCTTGGAAAATGCTAGATGGTGCAATAATCAAGAACTGAGATAAATGACGTTCATTGAGTCACAAATTAGCATTGCACCATGCATTGACCTGTGCAAGGGTGGTAGGATCATCATTCTCTCTGGTATCTCCCCAGATCACGTAATTACCTTTTTCATGGCCTATCTACCTTTATCTGGTCCTTTCTATTTGAACAAGATATAAGCTTTTCCTAGCTTTCATAACCGTGGCAGCAGAATAAAGTTATTCAGACTATACTATTAAAACTCTACCTTGTAATGGTATAGAATGGGCAGTCTAGCATAAGGATTAAGCAGGCAGTTGTGCTGCTTTTCAAAGCACAAGGAACATTTTTATTAATGGGAGTCATGTGTTCGTAGTTGCCTTAAGATTCCTGCAGCTTGAATTTCTGTATGTTTTCTTGAAAGTACAATATGCTGAACTGAGTCCCACCAAATTTGGTGTTCAAATTTAGCTAGTGGGTCCTCCACTGCTCTCAAAAGACCACCCCCCTCTCTAGGTGTATGCACTGCCAACAGTAACAGGAAGACACCAGGACCTGAGATACATCACCTCGCAGACTGTGAGCAATGTTGTTCTGTTTGTGTCCTTGGCTTTGTATATCTGCTCTCTCCTCCACATGAACTGTATGTTGGCTGTGCACTTGTTTCTGTAGAAATCTTAGAGTTTCAAACTGAGGTTACCTTCCTGGGGAGGACAGTGTCTAGCTGTAGTTCTCACCACAAAGTAGATGTGCTCTGTCTTCAATATTGTTTTGTGCACTTGATAATGTTTCTATCTGGGACCATAATTTATCCAGTAGTGCGGGCTATTCTCTGTCTCACTAATTTATAGGCAGCCATATAATAGGGACAGTCCTTGTAGCTGAACTACAGTGTTGTTCTCTGCTTGTAGATGGCTGCTCTGCTCCATGATCAGTTCCAGAGCCTTATAGAGAAATTCTGCATCATTGACTGTCGCTACCCATATGAGTATCATGGAGGGCACATCAAGGTGAAGAATTCATTTGTTGGTTGAGTTCTATTCAGGGAAGCAGTGGACTCCTGAGAAGGACATGGGCTGTTCTCTGTATGTATTGCTCAAAATTGTTCTCCCTCTCCCCTGTGGCAGGGAGCTCTAAATATCCACAGGCAAGATGATCTTTTTGAGCTTTTACTGAGGAAGCCCCTTCTCCCATCAACACCACAGAAGCGTCTTATACTTGTGTTCCACTGTGAATTTTCCTCTGAGAGAGGCCCCAAGATGTGAGTGTGGGTCTATCATGAAAAACAAGTTTAGGAGAAGGAAAATAAAACCAGGGAGGTTCCTTGGTAGAATGCCTTCCTGCTTACTCTGCTTCCTGCTGGTTGAAGGTGTCGTTATTTGAGGGAAGAAGACCGAGCCATGAATGAGTATCCTGCACTGCACTACCCAGAACTGTATGTCCTTCAGGGAGGCTACAAGGACTTTTTTCTAGAGTACAAGGTAATAGTAAATGTAAAGGCTTCCATTGCTACTAAATAGTAATGCATCATTCCATGTTTCATGTGCTTCTAGAAAATGGAAAGATAGTGTTGCTGATGTGACTGGATCTCAAAGATTTCAGCTTTGCTATGAACAGATGGTTAAGCTGTGCTTTGCTTGGTAGGCTATGGTTACCAAATAGATAAATTTTTGCCTTCCATCTTATTTATATTTATTATGTTTTTATATTCTGCACAGCTGTCCTCGTGACTGATATAGCTGGATGAACTATTGCTGCCATGTAACACAGGATGTATGGGAAACCTTTGATACAAGAAAAACTAGTATTATGTGCCTGAGATCATAGATCACTTGTAGACTCTTTTCTTCTATTTCTTGTGTAAAATTTCAAATGTTTGGGCATGAACTAGGGAATTATAATGAACTACGCATGGGGACTAATGCTAGAAAGGTCATGGGAACATAGAATGGCAGGGAAGAGAGCTGTACCCAGTGCAGAATTCTTTCTTATGCTCTAAGTCCAATTCAGATTCCTGGCTTCTGAGCCTCTAGAGGAAATTATTTGTAAGACTCATTTCCCACTCTGTACCCAAAAGGTTAGAGACTTGCTTGTTTTATTTTTCTTATTGTAATTTGTAAAGAATCCACTGGATCCTATGGCGTAAAATCTGACACTGCGTTCTGACGTTCCTTTTTTCTTAGGAGCTGTGTGAACCTCAGAACTACTGCCCTATGCACCATCAGGACTTCAAGGCAGAGATGCTCAAGTTCCGTGTCAAAAGTAAGACATGGGCAGGAGAACAGAAGAGAAGGGATCAAATTGCTCATCTCATGAAGCTGTGAGGTCAGAAGCAATAACCAGGAGGGATCCACCTGTAAAGGGGAGGCAAAGCCTTAGGTCTCTGTAACTGATTCTGTACAGAGGCTAGGAAGGTGAGCATGCCCAGGACCAAGTGGATCTGGCCATTATGATAATATGGAGAGCTCAGAAATGGGGTACATTGATCCCACAAGCTTTGTTTGGATAACATTATACCTGAATGTGAAGTATTGTAATGGACGATCCAGTAGAGTTGATAACACTGTGAAAAAACAGTGTTTAGTTCACAGAGGATGGCCAGCATCCAGACTTTCCCCTGAGATGCTTTCCAATGTTAGCTGGCCAGAGTGTTGTGTAAGCCAGGTTCAAAGCCTAGCTGTCCGTGGGAGCCAATATTTAATGTTGTGATAGGGGTTTTTCACTTAAGTGTCTGTTTTTAATGGAAGAATAAACTGTTCTGGAAAATACTAGAATTTCACTACTGACCATTTCTGCGCCTTCTCAATACAACATTCCAATGTTTTGAGCAGCCTCTCTCTTTTGCTATATATGTTACTGTTTAGAACTTTGCTAGTTCCAAAAAGGCCAAAATAACAATTCATGGAAGGCAGGTATTTTTTTACTAGCCTGCTTAAGACACCTTTATCAAGACTAGAAGGGATGTTTCCAGTTTATTACCTCCATCAGTCTTTCCTCACTTGCATAATTATGCAAGGTGTGGTTGGGTTACACTTAAATATCCCCCCGCCTTTGTCATTGTGTAAACATTTTTTTCATACCACATTCCCTGCACTTTAGGTGGCATTCAGAGCCATGTAAAACTATTATCAGAACATTTGATTATGCTTACACTCCATATTTCTTCTAGGTAGTAGAGTTAAAGGAAGCAGTTGATTGATTTGGAATTGTCAACTGTATCTTGAATCAGGATTCTTTCAAATGTTCAGGTTTCACACTGACTTCGGCCCTATATACTTAACACTAGAATCTGGTGTTAGGTATGTTGCTGCAGTTCAAAATGGCACAGAGTAGAGTACTAGAGTGTTATATAAAACAGTATCCATTCTTCCAGGCTATACGTAAGAGCAGTCTGATGCAACCTGACCTTCTATCATAAGCAGAGCCCTTAAATAACTGTAACTTGACCATGTTAATTACCACTTTCTTCTTGAACTGTAGTCCAGGCTCAGTAATGAGCAACTATTAAAATTGACACACATCTGTACACATGGTTCATTGGCATTTACATTTGTCTCTTCATGATATTTAGAAACTTGTTTCACAATTGACAACTAGGGGAAGTGTCCACTTAGGGTCCAGATAGACAATTATGCTTGTGATCTGAAGAAGAGAATCCCACAAAAAGCTAGTATGGAATCTGTGCCACATCCTGTAGTCTGTCACTGCTTGAGTTCTACTTTTGTCTAGTCAAATTGTCTAGAAAATGTGCTCTTTGAATGACAGGTGCAGAGGTGCAGTTGCACATATTCAGGATATATTAAGGGAGGGAAAATCCTCAAACCTGAAGTTCTATGAGGAAGGTAAATGTATGTAAAGGAGACAGGGACAAAAGGGAAATCTAACGCAAGAGGTAGTCTGAAGGCATCCTTAGAAAAGTGAGATGAATTATTAACCTACTTCTGGCAGTTGCCTTCCCAATATTTATTTATGTATGGCTTTATTTATGTGATGTTTATTTATTAAGTTCTTTGGCCCGTTCTCTTCCCAAGGAACTCAGAACAGCATCTTGCTCCTCTCAACATCTTTGTGTGAGGTAGGGTAGGCTGAGAAAGAGTGAGTGTGCCAAAGTCACCGATGAATTTCCTTGGTCAAAGCCAGTTCTCTGTCCACCAATGGCACATTGCCATCTCTGTATCCTGCAAGAACAGAAATGTGTGAGTGAGTGAGAAATAGATGGGCTGGGCACTTAATTCTTTAGCTTAAACCCAGGAACCATACCTCTCTTACAGTAGAGCCATTTCTCCACAACTCTCTAAAAACTGGATATGAGAATATATAGTTGGAAAACGTATTGTCTACTGCCAAGGAGGAAAGAGCTCGAGAATGATGATTTAAAGTGTAAGATTATATTAAAGCAGAGGGGGAGGTGTCTTTTCCTTATAGTGAACACAGAAGTGGGCAATGAGCTGCCTAGTGAATTGGAGGAACTCCTTCATGGGCAGGTTGAGCAAGAGAGGTGTTTATGTGAAGAAATAATTAGCTGCTGGACAAGAGAAATGCCACCAGATGGCACAATAGGAATGCTTAAGCCAAAATCCATGGATGAAGAAACCCTTTGCTTGTGGAAAGAATGAGGTGATGACAGCAGAAACACATGGCCCAGGTAATGCATGCAGGGATGTGTGAGATTTAGTGGCATTCTGTCATGCCATTGTGTCTGCTATAGCAGGCAATTCAATTTAAGTTTTAAGTTAAGGCAGTAGCATGAAAGGGTAATATGATCAAATTGAACCATTTAAATAAATTGCATCAAAAAAATCTCTGTCCTCCCAGAGTCAAGCAAGTGGTTTAATGGATACATTCTTATATAAGGTAATCACCTTGTGTACATTTTCCCCACTTGGAATAGGAGAGCAGAAAGTGATGTTCTGTGTCTGTCACTACTTAGTCCCAGCATCCTCTCAATTCTTAAGCTCCGGGGTCTAGAACGTGGCAGTCATTCACCTGTCTCTTTACTGCCTGATGTGCAATTTGCCATGCAATGACGTCAAGTGAAGAACATGAATAAAAGACTCAAAAATTAAGTCAGTCAGATGGCACTACAGATATCAATTAAGTTCTGTCATGGTCTTCTAATGTGCACTCATTGGAGTTTAAAGAATTTATGGGGAAGCTGTTAGAAATGATCACATATGGCCACATAATCACTGGTGCATTTTTACAGAAATAAAAACTCTTCTAACATCTGGGAGCACCTCTCCTTGGAATACTAATCATAATAATAACTTGAGGGAGGATATCTTAAAACTGAGCCCCAGAGTAGATCAACATTTCTAAGGGATAGTCTAAATACAGAGAATCCATCTACAGCTCTAGGGCCTTTTTAGCACAGGTGATTTTTGCTCTTTGAGTTTTCTTCCAAATGCCAGACAATTAACTCCCCCTTCAGATTTCAGTGCAGCATTTCAAGGGTTCTCTTCCGAGTTCTCTCCCCTCACAGAGGAAGCACAGCCCCGCTTGTCTGATTGTCCGGCTTGCTGAGCATCCAGGGAGCAGCTGGCCAGCCCACCTGCCCAGCTTCTTACTGTATCCTCCATTGATGACATCACTGAAGTGACATCATCAGCTAGGGCCGGGCCTGCATGCGTGCGAAAGGGGGAAAAAACAGTAAGTGCCAGGGCTCCCATCCAGTTGCAGGGAACAGCAATCCTACTCCCAGCAGAGCGGGGGTGGGGGAGAAGAACCTGGCACGTCATTGCGCAGGCACTGGGCATGCTCTTATGCTTTACACAGGGCCAATTCAGCTTGTTGGGGGCCAAAATCATCCCCTGCAAAGCACAGGAGCGTGCCCGCCACCATGTGCAATAACATCACTTGAGGAAGAGATGTTGTCACATCTGCTGGGGAGCACACTCCCTGCACACTTTCCTGGGTGGTTCCCATTCCCTGTGCCTTTCCACCCTGGGAGCAGGGGATCCCCCACCCCTGCCGGGGAACTGGTAGTCCTAGCCAGTGATGATGGTGGAGGAGAGTACTTGTGGGGAAGGCAATTCCCATCTCCCTGCCTTTTCTTCTCCTCTGCACCCCTTGTCATTCTTACCCCCTTTCTCCCATTCCTTCTGTCTCTCTTCCCACTTTAACCCTCCAAATCATTTTCTGTCTCTGTTTTCCCTTTAATGCCCACCACCCATTCTCTTCTTTCTATCCTTAACTTCCCTATCCTCTTTTCCCCTCTCCCCTCCTTCATTGGGATGGGGAATTCCTTCCCTCATTTGCCATCTTATGCCCCCCTTCCCCAAACCTCCTTACTTATGGTGTTCTCCCAAGCCCTGCTTCTGCTGTTATACTTTGTCTGCCTTCCAGCCTCCTGCTTGTGGCCCGTAGCCATTTTTGATGGTGTGCACTGTCAGAGCAGGCCCAGCAACTCCACTAGTGTTGTGGACAGGCCAGGGACGGCAGCAGCAATGCCAGGAGTCAATCGTGCCCTGCACAGCCTCTTCCCAGCCTGTGGTCAGCAGGAGAGGGCCTCTTCACTCCACTGGCATTCTTGCCCTTCGCCTGGCCTGGACAGCTTCTCTTTGGACCAGGTTGCCAGGAGTGGCCAGATGTTGCCCCATCCTCATGGAGCTGCTCTACTGCTTGCCTTCTTTGTTCCCCCTTCCCCACTTCTTGCCATGGCAGCTCACATAGCTCACCCTGGACTATATCTGAGGCCTTTCCTTTGGTGGCAATGACAATGTCAGAGGAGGCAAGTTGTGCATGTGCAGGCAAGACACTGGTTTGCTGGGAGGGGGGAGTGTTTAAACCCCCAGAGTATTTTTCTGGATTCTCACATTTTCATGCAAACTGTGGTGTGTATGTGAGTATACACCCGTGTGTGTGTGTGTGTGTGTGTGTGTGTGTGTGTGTGTGTGTGTGTGTGTGTGACCTTTAGATTGTAAAAGATGATAGCCACATTTTCAGAAGGCCACATTTTCAAAAGGCAGTCTTATTGCTTTGTTCATGCTTTCATGAGAGTTGCTTTCATTAGCATGAAGCCATATACCTCTAGTTTTCCACTCAAACACAAAAGCAAAGTGATTTCACATCAAATACGAAGACCCCCCCTGCATAAAATTCAGCATTGTGCTTTACAAGGTGCATACAGAACAGATGTTAGGAAACAACAGTGCTTGTTTCTGTGTCCTTTTGAATGTTGACATTTGCTTTTTCTTGACTGTTTGCTGGGGGGTAATTATTGTATGCAGCGCAGGTACTAACACATACTGTGGCTTATTTTGTAATAGATATTGTAATGTTTTGCCATATAGTTTTTGTTTTGTTTCTGCTGGTTAATGTGGGAGGTGGGGCTGAATATTTGTTACTGTGTTTAAAAACGCAGGCCTCTAAAGCAAGGAGGGTGGGTGAGTGAGTGAGGCATGCTGTGATTGGATGGTAGCTGTATCCTGGGGGTGGAGTGAACTGCAGTTTTAGTTAGAGTGCAGAGGGGAAAGGTTTTAGTCAAGTTCAGTTAGAGAGTCTAGTTCAGAGAATCTGTGTGGAAAAGCCTGAATGAATCTGTCTGAATTGGTGACACACACTTTTATTCTGTTAGTGAATAACTGAGAATGTATTTGTGACTGATGCTGTTTATTTCTAGCCTAAGTGGCTACTTTGTGGAAAATTAGTCTTTGTGACTGGGTCTGTGAATAAACATATAAGGTTCTATACATATTTTGAAACCACCACTTATTAACCTATTCTGAAACCAATACACTGTGAATTCCTCTTTAACCATTATGCATATGCACTTATAAATTCTATTTCAGATTGAGCAAAAGCCTGTTTCATTTGGAATATAGGATCCTTTTTTTACCTCACAGCCACCCCTATGAGCTCACCATTCTATCATTCTACCATCTATAACTAAACCTTTCTATAACACAAGACAAACTGACGGAGAACTAAGGCAAAAAGCTTTTGGTGGCAGTGAAAACCATTTTGGAACATGAAGCAAGAATTCACCATAATACAGGCCATTTCAGAGTTTTATAGCAAGGTGCCATTAGAGGAATTACAGTATACAGGTCACGTAAAGGAGGGGGACAAAATGCCATGGATAATGGTCCTGTAATGACAACTATGTTCTAAATAAGAACCCAAGCCAGAGACATGTCCTCCACATGGGTCATCTGCCCTGAGTTCAATGCTTTGGGGATTTCCCCCCTGCTCCCCATAGCATTGTGGTGCATTCATACACCTCTGGGGGGTTCCCCAGGTTTTTCTGTCTTTGCTCCAAAGTTTTGGAAAATATTGCAGTAAAATCTGGATGGCTGCTGTGTGGGTGAATAAATTGGGATTTTTGGGGCCACATGGCAGCCATATACCCTGACCCCATGGTAGCCATCCCCTCTTCACCAACAGGGGCTTTTTATTTTTTATTCAGAAATAGAATATTGCTGTATCAGTATACCACTGTAACAACAGATGCAGCAGGGGCTCTGCATTCTCAGCTTTCATTTTTTAAAAAGCTTCTAAGCCCTTCCCTTGCATTGAGACGGGATTAGAGACTTACTTTCTGAAGGAAGAGGAGGAGCAGCAGAAGCAGCAGCTGGGAATTCAAAGAACATGCTACATCTATTGTTACAATGGTATAATGATATTCTTGTGCTGATTTATTTTTTTATTTGAAAAGCCCTGGTGGCCTGGGGAATGGGAGATGGCCACTTCCAGTGGCTTGGAATGGTTAAACTGGGGAAACTGCCATGTGGAAGACCCATTGCTGTTATGCTTTACTTGCAACCATACCAGCAACTGGGAAATCATAAAATCCCATCCCTGTGTGGAAGACACCAGAGTTTCCTACAGCCAGAGTTCTGCTAGCATTCCTGCTTTTCAAGAGGTTTGATGCCCCTCTCTTGGAGTGTGGTACTCCTGTCCTGACTGACCAGACAGGCATTACTGTCAGAGCCAGATTTCTCATTCTTCTCACTGGGAATTTATGATGCTTCTTCACTGGTTATCAGTTAAGTATTTATTTCTTACTCAGGATGGAGGTGATCCTCTACAGAGCAGCACATTTTTTTTAATAAACTTTTATTGGGTAGGTTAAACCAATACTACATGTATACCCTATGTTCATTTTTTCTCTAAATAAGAATTATCACATACATTTTTCATTTAACAATTACAGTGTATATTTCCCCACCCCCCTTCCCCCTCCCAACAGACCCCCCCCACAGCACTTAAACCCTTTAACTTTTATAAGATTCCCTCAATTCTGTTAATCACCCTTATCTTCCAAGGTAAAGTTATTTTACATATCAACTTAACCCAGTTTCTCACACCTCAATAATTATCCATAGACCACAATTGGTCCTTAACATCCCAGTTTTTTTCCAAATACACTTTAAATTTCTCCCAGTCACTCATAAATTCATTTGAACTTT
This sequence comes from Eublepharis macularius, assembly GCF_028583425.1. Lineage (NCBI taxonomy): Eukaryota > Metazoa > Chordata > Lepidosauria > Squamata > Eublepharidae > Eublepharis > Eublepharis macularius. The sequence goes on along the minus strand of NC_072793.1, from coordinate 93,722,696 downwards.
GTTCTTTCATTTTTCTAGTTAATTTATCCATTTCCACCATATACAGCAGTTTTTGTATCCATTCTTCCACTTCTGGTACCTTTTCTTGTTTCCAATATTGTGCATATAGTAATCTTGTTGCTATAGTCATATACCACATTAATGTTCCGTCTCTTAGATCTATTTTTTCCATATTAAGTCCTAACAGAAACATTTCAGGATTTTTCTGCAGATTACCTTTCATAATTTTCAACATTTCCACATATATTATAGACCAGAATTGTTTTGCTTTGTCACAAGTTCACCACATATGGTAGAAAGAACCTTCATGTTCCTTACATTACCAACATTTGTTTGACATCACATTAGTCATATTTGCTAACTTTTTCAGCGTTAAATACCATCTATACATCATTTTATAAACATTTTCTTTAAAATTAACACATGTAGATATTTTCATGGCATTTTTCCACAAGTACTCCCATGCATCCATTGTAATCTCCTTATTAAAATTCAATGCCCATTTCACCATTTGAGACTTAACCACCTCATCCTCTGTATACCACTTCAGCAGAAGCTTATAAAACTTTGAAATTATCTTTGTTCCCTCTCCTAAGAGAAGTTCTTCCAGTTCTGAGTTTCTAGTTCTAAAACCAACTTTCCTTTTTATCTGTCTCAAATAAGTCTTTTATTTGTCTGTACTGCAGCCATCCGTATTCAAATGCTAAGTCCTCTTCCTTCTTCATTTTGACTGTTTCCATCAATAAGCAATAAGTCTTTATACGTTATCCAATCGTCACCTTGGTACTCTGTATGCGGTTTTATAATCTCTGCCGGAACAATCCACAGAGGTCTTTCCTCTTCCACGTATTTTCTGTATTTCATCCAAACCGAAAAAATATTTTTCCTTATATAGTGACGTTGAAACATACCATCCATTTTATATTTATCATACCACATATATGCATGCCAGCCAAAAAGATTATTGTGGCCCTCCAAAGTTAACATCTTACGATTAGTTAAATTCACCCGGTCTCTTAACCATGTCAAACAAACTGCCTCATGGTATAATCTCAGATTTGGTAGTTCTAAACCACCCCTTTCTTTGGCATCATACAACACTTTCATCTTTACTCTTGGCTTTTTCCCCGCCCACACAAAATTTAACAATTTCCTTTGCCACTTATCAAATTGTTTCACCTCTTTTACAATTGGGATTGTTTGTAGTAAAAACATTACTCTTGGCAATACATTCATTTTCAAAACCGATATACGACCCAGCAATGACAAGTTCAGTTTGTTCCATTTTATCATGTCTCTTTCCACTTAGCCCCACAGTTTTTCATAATTATTCTTATATAAGTCTATATTCTTCATTGTTAATTCAATTCCCAGGTATTTTGTTTTTTGCACCATTTCGCATTGAGTAAGATTCATCAACTCCATCTGTTTGGCTTTGGTCATGTTTTTACACAGCAGTTTAGATTTGGTTCTATTAATATAAAAACCTGCCAAATTCCCAAAGTCTTTAATCTTTTCTAACAGCAACTGTAGTGTCTGAATTGGATCTTCCATGATAAACATCACATCATCTGCAAAAGCTCTAAATTTATAAGAGAAGCCTTTAAGTCTTATACCTTTAATGCTCTGTTCTTCTCTTATATTCAGAAAGAAACTAAATATTTTTTTCAATATAATTTGGGAAAAGAGGTTCCAATACAAACGGTCTGGGATGCTTATAAGGCTGTGATCAGGGATAACCTGATTACATTGAACAGTAAAGAAAAGAAAGCTAGAGAAAAGAAATTTCAAGAGATCCAGGAGAAAATAAGCAAGAAGGAACAAGAGTTAAAGAAGAGACCAGGAAAGAAGAAAATCCAGCAAGAGATTAGAATATTACAAGAACAAATAAGGGCTTTTGCAAACAAAGAGCTAGAATGGAATTTTAAAAAATTAAAACAAAAATCATTTGAAGGTGCAAACAAGCCAGGGAAATTTTTAGCCTGGCAACTAAAGAAGAAAAGAGAAAAAAATAATAAGCAAAATTCTGGAGAATGGCAAAGAAGTAGTGGATCAGCAAGGAATAAAAAGTTTTTTATAAGTACTATGTCAAATTGTTTCAAAAGAAGTTAATTAGTAAAGAAAAAACTGAATTATACATGGACAAGATGAAGCTACCCAAGATTTCAGAGCATATGAGGACGCTGTTGAACAATCCAATTACAGAGGAGGAAATTGAAAAATCTATTGACTCAATGAAAATAAGTAAAGCGCCGGGTCCAGATGGGATTTCAGCTAAATTTTATAAAATTTTGAAAAAAGACTTAGTGCCAATTTTACAAATTTTGATGAATGAGACTATGAAAAAGTTGGGAATACCAAATTCATGGAATTAGGCTAATATTTCACTGATCCCAAAGGAGATGCAGAATACAACAGATGTCAAAAATTATAGACCTATATCTCTTCTAAATAATGACTACAAGATTTTTGCGAAAATATTAGCGGAAAGATTGAAAATATTCTTAATGGAATTTATCGGTGAAGAACAAGCAGGGTTTTTGCCTAATAGACAAATAAAAGATAACTTGAGAGCTGTGATTGATGCAATTGAATACTATGACAAACATCCTGAGAAAGAGGTGGGCCTTTTCTTTGCGGAAGCGGAGAAGGCCTTTGACAATTTAAACTGGGTGTTTGTGTTTTTAACAATGGAAAAGATGGGGTTGGGGGAAGATTTTATAGAAGCTATAAAAGCAATTTACCAATATCAGCAAGCGGCATTGTGTATAAACAATGATTTGAAAGAAAAAATTGAGGTAAGAAAAGGTAAAAGACAAGGATGTCCACTTTCATCTTTACTGTTTGTAATGGTCTTGGAAATATTGTTAAGACAGATAATACAGAGCAGTACATTTAATAAAAAAACAAGGTGAAGATAGGTATAAGAATCAGCTTGTGATATGTTAGAATCTGACTTCAGCAGCAACACCAGACTTTATCTCTCAAAGTTCTCTGTAAATAAACAAGCTGTGGAAGGGAAAGTCTGTGGAATTACTAAAAACTGACTGTAGCAGTAGTAAGCTTCGGTGAGAGGAAGCAAATCTCAACAGGTGTTACTGAAACTGGTGGTTTTGTTTTTTTATATTATTGAAGATGGCCTTTCCCTTTTAACCATGACTATGGCTGATTTCTCATTCACGGAAAACATTGCTGTTTCCACACTTTCGTCCCGTTCGCAGTGGTTTCGGCTGTGCACCCTACTGTTTTACATTATGCGGCTCCGTTCCGGCTTAGCTTTCTTCTTTTTGTTTTACACTCAACCACTGTCTCCTCTTCTGCTGTGCGCTTTGTGGTTAATTTTTTTTAAATTTGCGTATGCGTTGTAAAGCTGTCACGTTGCAACTGTAAGCTTACAATGCCCCGCCCTCTCCATTTGCACTTTCATGTTCACATCCATTGCCCCGCAAAGCACAGTATGTTTTGATATTGCGCTGCTGTTCTGAGTAGACACCCACCGGATTTACAGTGCCCTATTGGTGCGATTCGGTCACATGATCCCTGAAGTGGCTGAGCATGCCGATACAAGCACATTGTGCGTTCATCATTTTTAAATGTAGATTTGTATCTCATGTAAATGAACCAGTTTTATTCACTAAAAATATTCAGTGTGCAATTATACAACTGTCTAACGCTATTACTTATAGTCGTGTAGAGAACAGCGCTTAAACGTTGATCCTCAAGCATAGATTAAAAAAAAGCCAGCCCTAGGGAAAAGCTGGCGGGGGGTGGGGGGAATGGAACAGCAAGTTTAATTTTAAATGCTGTGACACTGGAGAAATGTAGCGTTCCCTGCTGCACCGAAATTATACTTGTTTTTAATTGTACAAAACAATGCTGAAACTCTGCTGTTTATCAGTGACCCAACCCTCCCCCCAAGGGAAGGCATGGAACAGTGAGTGTACTTTTTAAAAGCTGCGAGACCGCAAAATGTAGCATTCGCTGCTAGGCGGAAATTGAGCAAAACAACGCTGTTGTTTATTAGTTACCCAACAAACGAAAAAGGAGCGGTCAGTGCTTGGTGGAAATTTGACCAGCTTTTACAACGCTTAAACGCTGCTGTTTATTGGTGACCAAAAAAAACAACAACTCCAAACAACCAGGAAGTGGATGGTGGGAGTGTTTAGATGAGTCTGACCAATCAATGCTCAACAGGCAAGGGAAAGGGTGGGGGAGCAGATACCAAAACCAGTCACACACCTGAAGCCCGGGGCGGCCACGATTGTGCTGCAGAAATTTTTGAAAAATCGCCGTATCTCCGCAGCGAGATACTGCGCAGGAAACAAGACAAACTCCGGATGTGCATCACATGACAGTCCCGGAAAAGTGAAAAGCATAACGACATGTGACGTGAAACAGACTGTGAATGCGCAGAAAAGGCCAAATGCGAAATCAGCCTATTAGCAAATAATGTGATAAACTGAAACGTTTTTGAACTTGCCTTAATATTTTGCAGCTGCTTTAGAGCTTTAATAAAATCCAAGTTGATTTAAATTGAGTATCATCTGCCTTCCAATTAACATACTACAAACATCTTTAATTGCAGACAAAAATCACTTACCTAGGCTAAAACCCTATTCATATTAGCTTGTCCCTGGAATCCCCCATGGCGCAGAGTGGTTAGCTGTAGTACTGCAGTCCAAGCTCTGCTCACGACCTGAGTGTGATCCTGTTGGAAGCCAGGTTCAGGTAGCCGGCTCAAGGTTGACTCAGCCTTCCATCCTTCCAAGGTCAGTAAAATGAGTACCCAGTTTCCTGGGGGTAAAGTGTAGATGACTGGGGAAGGCAATGGCAAACCATCCCATAAAAAGTCTGCCAAGAAAACGTTGTGATGTGATGCCCCCCCATGGGTCAGTAATGACTCGGTGCTTGCACCTTTACCTGTAGAACAAAAGTTGCATTCACTAGCAGGAGGTTCCTAGTCCATTAGTATTTCTCAATGTCTTTCCTCTAGTGTTTCTGAGCAATTGTAATGTGAACAGCAGACAAATCTCTTACCTTATGTGTTTCAATCAATCTTGATTAAAATGGTTCTAGACCAGTATAAAACATAACAGCAGTCATAAAATTCAGGAGCTCAAAAGTAAAAATTATTATAATACATGAGACTAAACATACCATGTTGGCATTTCATCAGTTATTTTTATACTCTTTAACTGGCAAATTTTATAGGCTGCCACAAAAAACTTCGCGCTACATGCTGTAACAATTGAGTTTTCATTCATTAATAACATTCTGGTATACACTAATTCCAAATGACCAGGGTACCTTGTAGTTATAGGGAAGATAAATTGTTGCGGATTTCTTGGTAAAAGGGGCAATGTAGCAAAGCGTGTTCTATAGATTCAGTCTCGCCTGTTCCACAAGGACATAGCCTATCTTCCATCTGAACCTTTTTGTAACACTCTTCTAAAACTGCTGAGAGGAGGGCTTGATTTCTTGCCAATGAAAATGCCCTCCTATTCTTGGGTATTTCCATTAGAAATAGTCAGCCAGGGAAACTACATATCTAGAGCTATCCGCAGATAAGAAGGCTGGTGTGGTGACCTTTCTAAGTCCATCTGCCACTCAATATCCAGCATCCTTTGTTTTAGGGTTTGTTTTGCCTGTTTGTATCCCAACTCCAACAAAGAATGAGGAGAAAAACCCAAATTCTGTAACTTATTTTGACTGCCTTTAGCATACAGACTCATAGCTGTCTTTAAGAATCAAAGGAGTTAAACCACGAGGATTTAAATTTAACTTTAGCCAAAGACTGAATGAGGCTAGGCACACCCAAGCCTCTACTTTTAGCATGCCAGTTTCCAGACATAAGTTGGCATTTGGGACACAATGGGGCAATTGAAGAGCAGCTCAATTTTTTTAGTTTGCACCTGCTCCAAAGATACAAAGTATGAAGAAGGTGGCCCTAACACAGTCCTGTATAATAGCTGTGCCAGAGTTTTAATCCTAGAACAGTTTGAGGGCTGCTGAAATATGGCTTCCCTTGGTACACAAAAAATTAATTATATTGTGGGTCGATTTTTGTCCGGCATTAGCTACATAATTACAGTGTGCCTTCCTCAAACCAGCAGCTTGTAATACTACCCCTAGATAACTAAAACTGGCCACCTGTTCTATCCTGTGGCTGTTTATATTCCACACCTGAATCTTGGGTCTCCTCTCCAATGCTATAATTTTGTTTTTTTAAAATAGTTTATTATCAGATGATCTCTGCTGCAGTATTGGGCAAAAGCTTCCAGTGCCCTTTTCAATCTTGTTGGGATCCTTGATAAAATTACTGCATCATCTGCATATAACAGCACTGGGATTTCATGATCCAATAATTTAGGGGAGTGGAAATCTGGATCGCTTAGCTAACCATGTCATTAATATAAAAGATAAAAAGTAATGGGGCCGAAATCAAATCAAAAGCCACCTTCAGATCTATGAAGACAGTACAGAGTGAGGTTGGACTTTCCGTCGAATATTTTTCAGTTAGATGTTGTAGAATCAAACAATGGTCTGTGGTGAATCTACCTTCCCTAAAACCAGTTTTTTCTTTTGCTATTTGATCTTACTGCTCTAGCCAGCTTTTAAATTTTTCTGAGAGGTGACTAACATAAAGTTTGCCAATAACATTGAGTAAACTAATTGGCCTATACAATGTATTCCTGGTGCTTTTCTTCTTCTCATCTGGTTTATAAGTTATTTGGTTTCCTTTATAGTGACCGGAGGCCAGGTAAGTAAGTTCTCTAGATTTTGTGGAGGTGGATTGTATGAGGGATCTTCATATATCTTCTGGAAATATGCTTCCCAGATGTTAGATGAAATAGGTTTCTATAAGAGGTGAATCCTTAGTTGTATGGTTTGAGATCAGTCTCCAGAAATGTATGGAGTTTTTTTTTCATTGGCTGCTTGGATAAGGAGCCTCCATGTGGCTGTTATATCCTCCTCCTTCTTTTGGGTAATCAAATGTTTGTAGAATTTCTTTTGGGTAAGAAGATTTTGACTTGCTACTTGATTGTCCTTTTCAGCAGCATTTTTGTAAGTATAATGAGCAGAGCTTAGGGCCGTTTTGGCATCAGTACATTCCTTGTCAAACCATGGCTTTGAGTGTCTTATTGCTTGCTTGATATATGAACTAGCTTAGTAGATCAGTAGGAATTTCAAGCCCTGGACCAGATTTTCATAAATATTCAGGTCCCGGAGTTGTTTCATTAGAATTGACTGACATGAATGTAAATTCTCCTCAGTGAGCGCTTTCTGCCAGTTTGGTGTAGTGGTTAAGAGCACGGGACTCTAATCTGGAGAATCAGGTTTGATTCCCCACTCCTCCACTTGAAGTCAGCTGGGTGACCTTGGGCTAGTCACAGCTCTCTAGAGCTCTCTCAGCTCCACCCACTTCACAGGGTGTTTGTTGTGGGGATAATAGTATACTTTGTAAGCTGCTCTGAGTGGGTGTTAAGTTGTCTTGAAGGGTGGTATATACAGGGCTCATTTGGAGCCGGAACGCACAGGAACGGCATTCGGGTAGTTCTAAAAAGAGGTCACGTGGGTTTTGTCCCCGCCCATGTGATTTCCTCCGAGTGCAGGCCGAGTGGTGCTGGGCTCCAAAGGAGCGCAAGCTGCTTGGATTCATTCTGCCCTGCTCTTTTACTTTCATTTGTGACTGGGGAGGGGGGGGGGAGAGAGAGAGAATGCCGAGTGGTGCTGGGCTCCAAAGGAACGCAAGCTGCTTGGATTCATTCTGCTCTGCTCTTTTACTTTCATTTGTGATGGGGGTGGGGGAGAGAGAATGCCGAGTGGTGCTGGGCTTCAAAGGAACAGTAAGCTGCTTGGATTCATTCTGCTCTGCTCCTTTACTTTCATTTGTGACTGGGGGGGGAGAGAGAGAAAATGAGTGAGTGAGTGCAAGCCGAGTGGTGCTGAGCTCCAAAGGAACACAAGTTTCTTGGAATTCATGCTGCTTTATTTTCATTTGTGACTTGAGAGAGTGAGTGAGTGGGTGCAAGCAGAGCTGGCTCTCCAGAGGAGGGTAAGCTGCTTTGAGTTCATTCTTCTTTAAGGAAATACCTGGAGACTTTTGCAGAAAGGGGCCTGAGGGGTGGATGTTGCCTTCTGACACACTTCCGGTTATGTCAGGGTGTGTGGCATATGCTAATGAGTTATGCTAATGAGTTATGCTAATGAGTTCCTGTAGTTCTTTTTATAGGAAATGACCCCTGGGTATATAAATCAAATGTTGTTGTTGTTCTTGTTATTATTTCTTTACCCTTTGATCCAGACATGAGGACCATTTAGCTCAGCATCTCATTTGTTGTGTAAGTGAGATGCTTGTAGTGTATCAAGACTTAAGATAGATCTGATTACAGGAAAGGATCATTCATAGACAAAGAGGCAAGTGGTCACCTTCCAAGTAGGGTAATACCTCCAGATTTTTCACTAAGGTTGGTAGATCTCCACTGACTATAATATAGTCTATAGTAGTAGACCTTGATCCTGACATGTATGTGTATTCACCTGGGTAATTTCCATCTGTAGAGCTATTCAAAATGTGAAGGCTTAACCTATATATCATTTTCATAAGGCAAAAACCTTATGCGACCAGTGAGTGCACCTTTGATCTTCCTCTTGCTTGTCCACAAACATTTTATACTTAGCATAGAGGGTGCCATTGTCCAGTCCCAATCTTGCATTAAAATCTCTCCCCAGTACCACCATGGCACCTGGACATTTCAGTATGAGGTCTCCAATATACTGTTCCGGTTCTCACCAGTTAACGTAGATGCTAACTTGTCTTTGATGTGTGGGGGTGGAGGAAGATAGGTGTTAATGATTAAAACCCTTCTCAATCAAATTGAAGGAAAACGGCCATGACCAGATGTTTCAAAGGGGACATTTCAATACTCTTGACCTGAAAGGCGGTAGATAACAAATATACCCAGACCACCATTCAGTCTTCCAGTCCCAATTGCCTCCAATTGAAAAGATTGATAACCGTCGAGCGTGAGGTCCTTGGCTGTCCATGTTTCTTGCACCATGATAATATCAAAATTCCTTTGAAACGAGTTATCTAGACATCTGCTTTTACAATTAGAGAAGCCCATAATGTTTCATGTAACAATTTCTAAGGGTTTTATAGATCCCATCTTATGCTGATCTTGCACCTTCATGCTATAGGCACGATATTATTTGTCTTTATAGAGGAGCCTGAGTTCCTCACTGCTGTCCTCTCTTCAATGAGCATACGGGGGCAGGCTTAAGCCGAATCCACACCTACTTACCGTTCGCTTTTCATTTGCATTTCTCACGCTGGCTTTTATCCCGCAGTTTCCCTGTTCGTGTTCACATCCCCTCTCGCATTGCGGATGTTGTGCGCCACAGTTTGTTCACATCCAGCGTTAGAAACGCGCATTACAGGGCATGTCCATTTATCACGTTGCTGATGACGCCATCACGCAGTTTAAAAAATTTTTTAAAAAAATTTCCGATATACCGATATTTTGTCTACTTGCAATTTCGATGCCACACCCACCATAATGTCTGTGATTGGTTGCCAATGTCTACCGCCACTTCTCTGACAAACCATTGGACCTTGTGTTGTGCGGGTCAGTTTGAATTGACATAAAAGTGGTGTGCAAAGTGTCTTTTCTTCATTGGGAGGTGGATGCGGATGACCATTATGGCTCCGAGGGAAATGCTTTTGTTTCTTATCGGGCAAGTGGTTGCCATTCTTTTGTGTTGCACTTCTGATTTCTATCAGTTGTACCATCGATACATTGTGAGAAGGACTCGCACGGCTGCCCGTTTCCTAATTCTCAGAACACTCATCCGTCGTTGGCTGGTGGTTCTTGCATCCCGCAGGCGTCGACGGATCATTGCGGGAAGCGCTAGCCCGGCAAGCCAGTGATACGCTCTGGCTGAAATGGAGGATCCTAGAGATTGCTGGGTGTACCCCAGAAGCAATCACTGGTGGGAGAGAATTGTCCTCTGAGTATGGGATGACCAGGAGTGGATATGCCGGTTCCGCATGTCTAGGAGGACCTTTTACGACCTGGTTGAGGCACTTCGCCCACATCTGGAAAGACAACGGACCACAATGAGAGAGCCCATCGCGGTCGAGAAGAGAGTGGCGGTGGCGGTGTGGTTTTTGTCTAGCGGTTCCAGTTACCAGGTTGCGAGCAACATTTTCGGCATCGGGCGCTCCACTGTTGCTGCTTTGGTTGTCGAGTTCTGCCTGGCCGTCGAGCTGGAACTACTCTCGAGGACCATGCGTCTGGGGACAAATGTTGGCCGGGTAATTTTTAAAAAAAATTTATACTACAGAATAACGTTATATCGCTGTTATAATACATTGAAATATTGTTACCCTGTTATTCCTCAGTCCTCTAGGTGTGTGTCAAATTAATAATGTTCCTTGCGGGAAAGCGGGCTGTCCCTTTTCTTTGCATGTATATGTGCACGAATGGTCTTGCATTGTGACTGAATAGTGAGCTTGCACTTATCATAATGACCAATTTTATTGTTGTAAAAGCTTTATTAAAAGTCAGCTCTCTTTGTTAGACTCATGCAATGAAGAATGCTGTGGCTCTAGAAAGTTGACTTTGCTTGTGACAAGCATAACTGTGTTTTCAGGAAGACGATGATGCATCAGACAATTGTGGATGTCAGTCACATCTCCCTGCAGCACAATGATTAAAGTTACCTGCTTCTGTATCTGGTTTTGTGTGAGACAGGTATTACTGTCTGGTCCACCCACATAACAGGCACAACGCTTCTTCTTCTTTCACGTGAATACCCATATGTTCATTGATAAGGGCACGATGACGAGTGGCACACAATTCCGCATTCTTGAACAAGATTGTTGATTTGCTTCTTTCTGTTCCCTTTCAGATAATGGATGGTTTCTTACAATTGGGAATCCCCCATTGTATTGGGGCCATTGATGGCACACACATCCCTATATGTTCTCCCGGGGGGGAGACCTGACCAATACAGCAACCGAAAGAGCTTCTCGTCAATCCTGCTCCAGGGAACGGTGGGTCACAAGGGCAGGTTCATCGATGCCGAGATTGGGTGGAGTGGTCGTAACCACAACGCATTTGTCTTCACGCACTCCGCGTTCTGTGTGGCGATGGACTCGGGGTCCTTTGTGCCAGGAAACCCCACAATGGACATTGACGGTGTTCGTGTGCCACCCTTGGTTGTGGCGGATGGTGCCTACCCAATGCATCGTTGGCTCATGAAGCCATTTGGAAAATTTGCTGAAACGGAAGCACACAATGTTTGACAGGTCCCTGTCACGAGCGCGCAATCAGGTGGAGTGCGCTTTTGGACGTTTGAAAGCCAGGTTCAGGTGCCTGTCCCACCGCCTCCTGGCCAGGGAACAAAATGTTGTTGCAATAGTGACCGCATGTGTGGTTCTCCACAATCTATGTGAGGACAGGGGTCATGGGATTATTGGTGAAGGGGGATGCGTGGACCCACTGCTCATTTCTAGAGCGGTAGATGAAGGTGAGGCTGTGCAGAACACCCACTTAGAGCAGGGGAAGGCGGTGCGTGAGGTGCTAGCCAATTACATTGCTCGTGGCTTGCAGCATCGGCAGATGTCATCAATAGAACATTAATGTCGTGGCATCATTTGCCACATCTCCTCTTATGTTCCAACTTCCCAAATTGTACATAGTGATTTGTAGTGGATGTTTACTAATAAATTGAGTCTTGCTTTGTCCACACATGTATTATGTTTTGTCTTTATGGATTGTTGCGTTCATCACCTCTGCATTGATAAGGTACAAGGTTGATTCTGCCTATTGCTAGGCAAAAATTCCCCACGGGGAATCATCTCACATCCTTTGAGAGTCCACAAAGGCACTGATGTTTCCAAAACTTACACCGTGGCAGGAGACATCACTTGTCATGTGAATGATGCCAATGAGATACCCGATGCACATCCTCTGCCCGTGCACCCACCCATATGTGTGTTGAACAGCTATGGACTTGGGTCACTGTGGCAAAGTTCTCACAGGCACGTTCACACACTATCAGGGGGCAAACAAACACACAGAAATCATGAGCCTTGTCTGCTCCAATATTACTTGCGAACCCATGGATTAGATATGTGTTCTGTGGTTTCCTGTTAAAACTTCATTGGAGCAATGACTGAGGAATCCAAAAGAGAGTCTTACTTTGGTTCAAGGAAGGGGGAACTCAGTCGATGCAGTTTTGATCTATAAAAAAAAGAAAAGGGATGCCCACACTGTAATATTGCACTATTCATATAGACTGCTTTCATAACATTTCTAAGATTTGCACAATAGGAAGGGGCCCATTTATTTCTATCCCAAACCCATTTGTTTCTTTGAGCTGTCACATTGCCGAATGTAGTCAACACCATACATCGCCAATGAAAACCAAGCTAGACTCGATTGTCTGGAAAGTTTTTGGTTTACAGCATACTCTTTAACTTTTAAAATAAAGTGTCTGTTCTCAAATCACTGGGGGAATCACTGAACTGAGTTGGCATAAGAGCAAATATTAAGGCTTAAATTTTTTCTTTCTTTCCTCCACATCATAACATTTGAGAATGTTCAACTCAACTTGGTGTGTGAAATCTACAGATTTATCTTCGGAGCACCCAGAACAGACTGTAAAACTTTGGAAAAGCAATCTCTAAGCCACGGCAACGGCACCACGCCATGCTAAATTCTTTTTCCAAAGATTTCTGTAACATGTGCAGGAACACAAGAAAGGAATCGCATCATGTCCGATTGTGTGTCCACTCCAAATTTCAAGAGCCAAGTTAAGTTCTGTCAACACATCGCCACACAAACGTGGAAATGTGCTAATTCACAGCAGACTCACAGGTACTACTTTCACTTTCCCACGCGTGCAAATTTTGAAAATGGCAGGGGGGGGGGGTTGAAATGTAATCGCGAGCATGCGTGGGAGTGAGAGGACACTTTATCAATAGAACATTAATCATTCCCAAAATGGCTCCGAGGGGGAAAGGAGTCTTCTGGCATGACGAGGAGGTCGAGGCAATGCTTGACCTCCTTGCAAGGAGCGGAAAAGTAGATCGTGTAATGAAGAGCACTCATCTGCCTACTCACCTTATATTTCACAAACTGGCTAGGCAGATGAGTGCTCGAGGTTACACCTGGACAGCAGAGCAATGCTGCTCCAAATTTAAGCAGGTAAAAGGGGCCTTTTTTGACGCCTTGGAAGCATGGCAGGGGATTCCAAGGCAAAGTGGAAGACCGGCTCACTTCTCTGCCATGCTTCGAATGTGGGAGCAAGCCGGGCGCCCCAGCTGGATCACCCATCATCACGCAGGTAAGCCCTCGCAAACCAAGCCACATGCCCTTACCATTCAAACCATAGTGTGTTATACCCCTTTCCCCCCATTTTTTCGGGTAGTTAAGATCCACGCCTCCTCGTTTGATTGTCCTTTGTCAAGGAGAATCGCTTTTGACTCAACATCCAAAAAACGATATATCAGTTTACTGTTTTTTCGTTTGAAAAAATTTCCCCTTTGCATGTAGGTCCACAACCAGCACAGCAATGTTCTGTAGCTTGCTTCTTGCACGGGTTGGTGTTGTTATCAATTTAAAAAAAAAAAGTGTGGGCCCGCATATGTTTAAAAAAAAATAACCTTGCTTTAAAAAAAAATATATTGCACAGAGAGCAAGGGACCTTTCACTTTCAAGAAATGTTATGTGACTATGACAGAGGACCATCCAACCATGAGTTTTATCATGAGTTGTCGTTTCTGAATTTTTTCCGCAGAGGACGTGTTCCACGTGTTCCAAAACTTAATTTAAATATTGCAAGTGTTATTTTCACCTCTATATAGATACAGCAGTTAGCTGTCAGGTCCTCATATTTTGAGATCCATCATTCGTTTGCCAAACGTTGGTGCAACTACCACTGCTGAAACAGACCCAGTGTCACCCTAACAGTGACTTGACCACTGTTTGGCCTTCTATGCTTCTGCAGACCCTCACGTGAATCTTGGTGTGGTTTTTGTCTAGCGGTTCCAGTTACCAGGTTGCGAGCAACATTTTCGGCATCGGGCGCTCCACTGTTGCTGCTTTGGTTGTCGAGTTCTGCCTGGCCGTCGAGCTGGAACTACTCTCGAGGACCATGCGTCTGGGGACAAATGTTGGCCGGGTAATTTTTAAAAAAAATTTATACTACAGAATAACGTTATATCGCTGTTATAATACATTGAAATATTGTTACCCTGTTATTCCTCAGTCCTCTAGGTGTGTGTCAAATTAATAATGTTCCTTGCGGGAAAGCGGGCTGTCCCTTTTCTTTGCATGTATATGTGCACGAATGGTCTTGCATTGTGACTGAATAGTGAGCTTGCACTTATCATAATGACCAATTTTATTGTTGTAAAAGCTTTATTAAAAGTCAGCTCTCTTTGTTAGACTCATGCAATGAAGAATGCTGTGGCTCTAGAAAGTTGACTTTGCTTGTGACAAGCATAACTGTGTTTTCAGGAAGACGATGATGCATCAGACAATTGTGGATGTCAGTCACATCTCCCTGCAGCACAATGATTAAAGTTACCTGCTTCTGTATCTGGTTTTGTGTGAGACAGGTATTACTGTCTGGTCCACCCACATAACAGGCACAACGCTTCTTCTTCTTTCACGTGAATACCCATATGTTCATTGATAAGGGCACGATGACGAGTGGCACACAATTCCGCATTCTTGAACAAGATTGTTGATTTGCTTCTTTCTGTTCCCTTTCAGATAATGGATGGTTTCTTACAATTGGGAATCCCCCATTGTATTGGGGCCATTGATGGCACACACATCCCTATATGTTCTCCCGGGGGGGAGACCTGACCAATACAGCAACCGAAAGAGCTTCTCGTCAATCCTGCTCCAGGGAACGGTGGGTCACAAGGGCAGGTTCATCGATGCCGAGATTGGGTGGAGTGGTCGTAACCACAACGCATTTGTCTTCACGCACTCCGCGTTCTGTGTGGCGATGGACTCGGGGTCCTTTGTGCCAGGAAACCCCACAATGGACATTGACGGTGTTCGTGTGCCACCCTTGGTTGTGGCGGATGGTGCCTACCCAATGCATCGTTGGCTCATGAAGCCATTTGGAAAATTTGCTGAAACGGAAGCACACAATGTTTGACAGGTCCCTGTCACGAGCGCGCAATCAGGTGGAGTGCGCTTTTGGACGTTTGAAAGCCAGGTTCAGGTGCCTGTCCCACCGCCTCCTGGCCAGGGAACAAAATGTTGTTGCAATAGTGACCGCATGTGTGGTTCTCCACAATCTATGTGAGGACAGGGGTCATGGGATTATTGGTGAAGGGGGATGCGTGGACCCACTGCTCATTTCTAGAGCGGTAGATGAAGGTGAGGCTGTGCAGAACACCCACTTAGAGCAGGGGAAGGCGGTGCGTGAGGTGCTAGCCAATTACATTGCTCGTGGCTTGCAGCATCGGCAGATGTCATCAATAGAACATTAATGTCGTGGCATCATTTGCCACATCTCCTCTTATGTTCCAACTTCCCAAATTGTACATAGTGATTTGTAGTGGATGTTTACTAATAAATTGAGTCTTGCTTTGTCCACACATGTATTATGTTTTGTCTTTATGGATTGTTGCGTTCATCACCTCTGCATTGATAAGGTACAAGGTTGATTCTGCCTATTGCTAGGCAAAAATTCCCCACGGGGAATCATCTCACATCCTTTGAGAGTCCACAAAGGCACTGATGTTTCCAAAACTTACACCGTGGCAGGAGACATCACTTGTCATGTGAATGATGCCAATGAGATACCCGATGCACATCCTCTGCCCGTGCACCCACCCATATGTGTGTTGAACAGCTATGGACTTGGGTCACTGTGGCAAAGTTCTCACAGGCACGTTCACACACTATCAGGGGGCAAACAAACACACAGAAATCATGAGCCTTGTCTGCTCCAATATTACTTGCGAACCCATGGATTAGATATGTGTTCTGTGGTTTCCTGTTAAAACTTCATTGGAGCAATGACTGAGGAATCCAAAAGAGAGTCTTACTTTGGTTCAAGGAAGGGGGAACTCAGTCGATGCAGTTTTGATCTATAAAAAAAAGAAAAGGGATGCCCACACTGTAATATTGCACTATTCATATAGACTGCTTTCATAACATTTCTAAGATTTGCACAATAGGAAGGGGCCCATTTATTTCTATCCCAAACCCATTTGTTTCTTTGAGCTGTCACATTGCCGAATGTAGTCAACACCATACATCGCCAATGAAAACCAAGCTAGACTCGATTGTCTGGAAAGTTTTTGGTTTACAGCATACTCTTTAACTTTTAAAATAAAGTGTCTGTTCTCAAATCACTGGGGGAATCACTGAACTGAGTTGGCATAAGAGCAAATATTAAGGCTTAAATTTTTTCTTTCTTTCCTCCACATCATAACATTTGAGAATGTTCAACTCAACTTGGTGTGTGAAATCTACAGATTTATCTTCGGAGCACCCAGAACAGACTGTAAAACTTTGGAAAAGCAATCTCTAAGCCACGGCAACGGCACCACGCCATGCTAAATTCTTTTTCCAAAGATTTCTGTAACATGTGCAGGAACACAAGAAAGGAATCGCATCATGTCCGATTGTGTGTCCACTCCAAATTTCAAGAGCCAAGTTAAGTTCTGTCAACACATCGCCACACAAACGTGGAAATGTGCTAATTCACAGCAGACTCACAGGTACTACTTTCACTTTCCCACGCGTGCAAATTTTGAAAATGGCAGGGGGGGGGGTTGAAATGTAATCGCGAGCATGCGTGGGAGTGAGAGGACACTTTATCAATAGAACATTAATCATTCCCAAAATGGCTCCGAGGGGGAAAGGAGTCTTCTGGCATGACGAGGAGGTCGAGGCAATGCTTGACCTCCTTGCAAGGAGCGGAAAAGTAGATCGTGTAATGAAGAGCACTCATCTGCCTACTCACCTTATATTTCACAAACTGGCTAGGCAGATGAGTGCTCGAGGTTACACCTGGACAGCAGAGCAATGCTGCTCCAAATTTAAGCAGGTAAAAGGGGCCTTTTTTGACGCCTTGGAAGCATGGCAGGGGATTCCAAGGCAAAGTGGAAGACCGGCTCACTTCTCTGCCATGCTTCGAATGTGGGAGCAAGCCGGGCGCCCCAGCTGGATCACCCATCATCACGCAGGTAAGCCCTCGCAAACCAAGCCACATGCCCTTACCATTCAAACCATAGTGTGTTATACCCCTTTCCCCCCATTTTTTCGGGTAGTTAAGATCCACGCCTCCTCGTTTGATTGTCCTTTGTCAAGGAGAATCGCTTTTGACTCAACATCCAAAAAACGATATATCAGTTTACTGTTTTTTCGTTTGAAAAAATTTCCCCTTTGCATGTAGGTCCACAACCAGCACAGCAATGTTCTGTAGCTTGCTTCTTGCACGGGTTGGTGTTGTTATCAATTTAAAAAAAAAAAGTGTGGGCCCGCATATGTTTAAAAAAAAATAACCTTGCTTTAAAAAAAAATATATTGCACAGAGAGCAAGGGACCTTTCACTTTCAAGAAATGTTATGTGACTATGACAGAGGACCATCCAACCATGAGTTTTATCATGAGTTGTCGTTTCTGAATTTTTTCCGCAGAGGACGTGTTCCACGTGTTCCAAAACTTAATTTAAATATTGCAAGTGTTATTTTCACCTCTATATAGATACAGCAGTTAGCTGTCAGGTCCTCATATTTTGAGATCCATCATTCGTTTGCCAAACGTTGGTGCAACTACCACTGCTGAAACAGACCCAGTGTCACCCTAACAGTGACTTGACCACTGTTTGGCCTTCTATGCTTCTGCAGACCCTCACGTGAATCTTGTTATCACGTTGAACAGCCAATGTGGACTGGCACCATATGTGTTGACACAATTGTTAAGCCCAGCCTGTTAGCATAATCCAAAACATGTCTTCAGAGTTTATATAGTATATATAGTATATATATACAACCACTAGTTACAACCTGAGTTCAGAACATGTCTTGATCGCACAATCGCTAACTTGAGCTGCAAGACTCACTGCCAAATAAAAGCTAATCTTATGTTCCATTAATGCCCATCCAGCTGTGTGTCGTGGCCAGGAGGAGCAGAGCGCTTCACAGGGGGGCACTGAGCAGCGTGAAGATCCAGAAAACCCCACCGAAGAGGAGGAGGCCGCAGGTCCAGCACCGCATCAGATACTCATCATCCCAGCACCGGTAAGCCCCAATCTACCCATTAGGTAAAGTTCCATTTAAAACTGCGGATTTTCAAAAAAGCAACAACCCACCAATCTTCCCAAAAAAGCTATGTGTGCAGAAATGATCACACATCACCGGAGCAATTGCTGGATTCACCCACAGAATGGGACTTTCAGGGAAGATAAGAACAACACAGTGTTTTCGGTGTGGGCTGATGCCGGACAACCGTGCAATCCTGGACCGACCACATCTAGCAAGAAGAAGACAGTGCAACAAACACTGTCCTCTAAAGTTGCTCAACACCTCTCTGTACATGCTATAGGTGGTGAATCACAAGTAATAGCTTTCAAAAAATGGAAAGATTATCAGTGTTTGTTTAATTTTTTATTTATGAGTGCCTTTATGTGTGAATGTGAAAATGACCACTATTAACGTGGACCAGCCACAACATTTATATTTTTTTCTCATTTACACTTCAGCAGCTGTGGTGGAGGGAGAATCATTGACTCAGAGCAGTACATGCCCAACGACCAGACAGCATTCAATTGAGGATGTTTACAACCTCGTGACTGGAATGGAGGCCAGGATTGGAGGCACAGGTTAGTACATTGAGAACCTTTTTGTCTTAGCAGAGCTTTGTTGCGCAAAAGAGAAAAAAACACGTAAAGAATTTTGAAATGTGACACCAATTATATTCCTAGTAAATATGATTTCCAGTTATTGATACCACTGTGTATTCTCCGGGGTGAATTCTCACGTGTTCATGTTTTATTTGAAACTAGAAACCACTACACATTGGTAAATACATGGAAGTCCAGCCTAAGGACGTAATCCTTCTTGTCTCAGATGTATGCATCCAAAGCATGGAGTACATGGTTGTTTCTCACAGTAATTCTGTACAATTAAGTGTCCCTACATGAGAGCGGCCTAATTTGGCCACACTGAAGCGCGCTCTCACATGATAAAATTCTTTTCCCCCCCAAAAATATTATGGAGTAAAACTTTGGGCTCTATGTTGGTGTGCATGTGATGAGTGTCAAAAATTAACAACTGGACAGTTGGGCAAAGTCACAATTTTTTGAAAAATTTGTTCTGTATTCATTACAGTATCCAAAGTGATGGATAGGATGACCTCCGTGGAGGCCCGCTTGACGCGCCTGGGTCGGAGGGTGACAGGAATAGAGAGGCGTGAGCGGCAGCGTGAACAAGCATCCTCAGCAACACCAGCACCTGAGGAACACTAAGACACGTTATTATTGAACCATTGAGTTTGTGTTACTGTTTCCCCTTGAATGTCTTTCTAATTTATTCATGCCTTTTGATTTATTTTTTCCTACCGTACATATTGAAAATTGAAAATTGCTGAGTTATTTTGGGGGGGGGGGAAGGCTTCCACTTTACAATGTAAATAGTTTTATTTCTTGTTCAACAAAGAAGTTATTCTCAACCTTTATTGCTGTCTGTCTGATCATTCAAACATGTTAACTAATACTAAGTAGGGAATATGAGGGCAAAGAGAGGGAACACTCAACCCCCGAACACCAAATGTTAGTCCCCCGTTTTCTAATGGAAGAATGGATTGCAAAGTTAACCCCTCCAACAAAACCCCACGGAAAGAGTCTACAAAGTCAACCTCTCCCTGGCCCTCCCCACACATGCACGTTTAGCATTCACTGTTCTTGAGGCTGTTAATTGGGAGTCCGGGATAGAGGATGCTAAATCGGGTTGAGCACACGTCACCTTTTGTTGGACCATTATTTCTCCAAGTGTTTTTAGTGTGCTTACCACTGTCTTCATAATGTCAAGGTTTTCCCTCCATGATTCCCTGAGGTCATTCTGCTCCTCAAGAAACTCCATTTGCACCCTCGTATTCTCCTCTAGCCACCTGAGAGTTTCCCGTCTATCTGTCCTCCATTCCTCAAGCTGTTCGCGATGCACATCTCTTGCTTGACTCAGCATTCTGTCCGCCACCCCATACAAGGCTGCATTTTTCCGCTTTCTATTTCTGAGCTTCAAAAGACGTGTCCCCGGGGAGAGCTCCGCCATTTCCAGAGGTACCGCACCTATGTGACGGGAAAAAGTTAAATTGGAGTACGGTTAACATGTTAGTGATAAGGCTAATTTCACATTGCAATCCAGTAGACATTCCCTATCTGAGTAAACAACCGAGGCCACCACAATCATTACACCTGTGAGATACAAGTTCAGCAAATTATTAGATTTTGTGGGTCTCTCATTTATATCAGAAGATATGCTTTCACCCACTCCTTGGTTGGATTCCCAAGTAAGCATCCGCCAAACCCATGCAATTGGGGAAAAGTTAGAGGAGGAGGAGGACAGCCAGGTTTGTGTTTCTTTGCCATTGCCTTCTTGTCATAAGGTTCACACACCAGTGCCATGGCGAGTGAGGAGACAATTTTTTTTTCAATATAAATTAGGACAATCACCTTGACACGATCCCTCGGGTAAAGAGGAAACATTCCGCTCCGTGATCCAATCTTCCTGGGCATCTCCGCAAGGCTCAACGTTCTCTATTGTGTGAAAAATGGAAACTATTAGTGAATACCACCATTTCATAGTACTATCTGGTCTCCATGCATGGATGTGTGGACGTCACCTGGTCGACGCTGTTTTTCTATGCCCGCTTTGCAGAAATAAGCGGTTTTTCTGACATCGACTCGTCTCTTACAAGTGTCATGCGCACCCAACCGTTTATTGGCGTGGTTCACGAAAATGTGATCCCATAGTTTTAAAATTGCACCTCCCAGCACCCCCTCCATATCCCGGAAAATTTTCCTTTGGGCCACGCCAACAGGGATGCACACATAAGCAGCTGTTCTTGAGGCAGGCCACCATTGATCTTCACCAGTCATTTAAGTGCCCAGGTACTGTGTTATCTCCATAAGGACACCAAACATGCTTTTGCTGTTGACCACAAAAAGGTTCTTCATGATCATGTGCAGGACCCCCCGCCAACTTTCTGGATTCAAGGCAATAACATAAATAGAGCTTGCTAAGGGCTTTGGCAGCCATAGTGCCAATCAGTGTAGCAGTCAATTGTTGTGTAGCTAGAGTCCTTCAAAGTACCATGTGTGGTGTCTTGAACATAATCACACCAATCATGTTTTTGCAGGCACCCAGCAAAAGCTATCTCTGGACTATGGACATGGTGGGACCCCACTCCTCATTTTATGTTTCCATCACAATTCACAGTTGGGCATATTACGGGGTTGACTACTCATGAGCCAGTTGGTGTGGTGGGCAACTGTTGCTTATTACTAGTCCATCAGGTAGCAGCGTGTACTGTGATCAACAGTTGCACACTGAACCCTCTAGTTCTGGTGCCCATGAAAAGGTTATTCCAGTTTATTCACATGCAACTGTGCCCCAAGCTTGTTTACGTGAAATCTCATTTTTGGCTATGCCATGGTGTTGCCCGCATAAGTGCCCTTTGGTGTGGCAGGCAATTGCTCTGTCTCTCAAGGACATCTAATGGCCATGTATACTGTTATCTGCGGTAGAAAAGCAAAACATGAGTGTGATGGTGAAGATTAACAGCCTCTTTCTGTTAATGAACATGCTTCTGATCCCCTTGCTGGTTTCCCGAGCAGCTATCATTTGGCCATGAACAGGGGATATCTGTTCAAGCGCCATTTGGTCCTGTGGATTTTTTTTTAATAACAATTCCATCCTGTTCCCATTGATATTGTGCTCAGCAGTGTCCAGGACACCGTTATTGTCATATAACTATAGACAGTCTTGCTGTTCACAATGCCTAGGACCCTGGGCTCTCGCTTATGTTTGGTTTGTCATGCTGTAACCAAACATATCTCACCTTTGTCCACCAGACCATCCACTGTGGTGTCCAGGTCACAATTGGTTCCTTCGTCCGTGGACATGGAGTTTTGCACTGTGGATTGGAAACAGAACATTTTGCATACAAGTTCAGCTAGCCTCATCTGTGTGTGACATAAGTCACATCAAGTTGACGTGGTGTTGACAGATCATTATCTGTAGACAATTCTTTAATAAGGTGCCATTGACATACATCACGACTTACCTCTGGGTGCGGGTGTAGAGCTCCGTATCTAATCGTAGTCTACAGTTACAAGATCATGACTGAACAGCTCCTCTGATCCGTCTGCTGGTATCACAGGTTGGGGATTTGGACGGTCCTGGACAGCTAGGTTCAGGCTCCGAGCAATGTGCTTTGGCTTAACACTGGCGTCCCCATGTAGGATGCTGTGCAGCTCCCTGAGGTAAGCACATGTCGACGGCGCATTTCCAGATGTGCCGTTGTGGGCAATGACCCTCTTGTATTCCAGTCTCATACTCTTGGTTTTGTTGCGGCACTCAAGAGCAGATCTTTTGTGGCCCCGAACAGCCATTTGGCTGGCAATCTTCTGAAAGCAGTCAATGTTTCTATGCAACCTCCTTCGTAAGGCCTCCTGGATCTTATCATCCCTCCACAAGTCCAAAAGATCAAGGATTTTGCGTTCACGCCAGGTTGCTGACCTGAAAGTGGATGAGGCATCTGTTGCCATTTCTAACAACACACCGCAGTGAGAAAAATCCCACCTCGAGCCACTGTGGATTGTCGATGTCTTGAAAGCGAAGTCCGAGTGATCTGTGATGGCTGCTCGCCGCCTGAATGTAGCCCGCTCAAATTTACGGAGCATGCGCAAATGTTCATTTCCGACCGTTACAATTCACGCACAATTTTAGCCCGCTATATAAATAATCGATAGAGCGATGCAGCAATTTAACATCACACAGTAACTTCGATATAAAGCTAGACAAAGCTGCATTGCACGTAGCAGCAGAAGAGGCGTTTTGGGTTGACAGCAAGGCAAGGATGACAGCTATGTGACCATTGAAAGGTTTGCGGACCTTTGGTTCTGCTCTAGGTCACGGCAGTGATAATAAAGCAAACTATGGATCAATTCTTCGGTTAAGAGTTAAAGTGTTTTTCCGTTATAACGGAAAACTGACAGTAAATTTTTAAAAAGGGGGGGGAACCAAGTAAAAATTTGGGGGGAAAAAAACCTGTGATGGTGAACACTGTAAAATTGCCCACACGCAGCTTTTGAACTTTGAATTTCGCAGATCTACATAACCGTTCTTTCAAAGCAGCAAAAGGAATAAACTAAAGTTTTTTTAAAAAAGGGAAAGGGCTGTGTTTCATGCCTGCAAAGACAGCGGTGGAAAGATACAGAAAGAGATTAAAAAAACGAAAAATGGGAGTGGTTACGAGTGGGCTGTGTCTTTGGGAAACACTTGTTTTTGTTCACATCCATGATGAGAACAGCGCAAGAGACGCGTATGAAAAGGATGAAATAATCGTTGGAGGAAAAGCGCGGGAATGGCGGGATTAAGGTAAGAGTGTGTGGATGGCCCAGAGAGACGCGCATATCATTCGGAAAAAAAGCGGAGGAGATGAGAGGTGTGGATTTGACCTTATTTAAAGGATGGGTTGATTTCAGATAAGAAATCCCTCTATTAATTATAATGGTTCTAACGGTAGCGAATTGTAGTTAGAAGAGAGATTGTTACCAGTTTCGGGGACCACCATGGAAAAGTTAGTAGCTGTAAAGCTGCAATTTGCAGGCAATTTCTTAGAGAAGGAAGATTATCTAATCTTCCATAATGAGGTGATCAAATCCTGCAGACAGTTTAGGAGGACATTTTGCTTTTCTATTAGCAGGGAGCCAAAAGAGGACAGCAAGTTAGTTTCAATCTCCTCTTCATTCCCTTTTAACTCTATATTAATCTGATCTTGAGGAAGTTCAAAGCAAAAAGAGGATCGTTGTTCTTTCTGTGGTAGAATCTGTGTGTCCTTTGGGCCACTCACCTTTATAGGGGAGGGTAGTTGTGCCAGTACCGGCTGATCCAAAATCACCAAGAAACTTAAAGAATCTACCACCTCTTCTATTACTTGTTTGATTTCTGCTTTATCTGTAATCTGGTCTTCTTTAGAAGCTGTGTATAAACTTAACTTCTGTATTAAAGATTTCCTAAAATACCTTTGGAGCCTTATCCCCAACTCAGTATATTTAGCAGAGTGTGTACGCATTTGTGCTGGAATCTAATTGAAGTAAAAGGATAATAAAAATCGCTGATGACACATAGGCCTTGTTAAATGTTCTACCTTCTCCATGATAGTGACAATATCAGGGTATATCGTGGCTGTTAGGTCTGCTAGGGTCGTCACTACTGTGCCCAGGCCTGTGCCAAGGCCCTTGGACTCGGGACTTGCTGGTACTTGCCCACTGCTGCTCAGTGCACCACAGAAGTACAATGTGCATATTTCTTTGCCGCATCTCTAAGTTGCTTCCTCCTTTTAGCATCAGTATATTTTGCACAACGTCTGCCAGGAGGCTTCTTGGGGACAGTAAGAGATGATGGCTGCACGAGGTATGAGGTGGAGTTGGACTGAGGGGAGGGGATGTGTGGTGGGCACTTTGGCAGGTTCATATGAGAGGTTCACATTGAAATGGCCCCTAGAAAGGTCATGCACCATCTCCCCATAAACATTTTAAAACTCAGTTGCCATACTGACTTTTATATAAAATCCCTTTTCAGGAGTCTTGTACTTTCTTTCTTCAACTGTCTGCAGTTTCCTTGACCTGATTTTTACATCAGAACACAGAATTCCATAGCTGACCCATCAGGGAGGGGGAGGGTGCGAGCAGGCAGGAGCCTGCTAGCTACACAGGAAAGGCAAGCCCCACAGGGAGATTGGCAACCCTTGAGGGGGAAGACTGGGAGGTGTATTTTTACCTCACAACACATTCACTGACTCCCAATAGCAACTGTATGCTCTTTAGAATGTTGGGGAGATGACCGATCAGGCTGCATATGCAAATGACCTCAGGGAAGAGTGGCATTTGGTGTGGGGGAGAGCACCCTGCCAGCCACACAGGGAAGCTGTATCCCTATGAGAAAACGCATGTATGTAACATTTTTTGGTTTGTGGGTTTTTTTTAAAGTTGGTTCTGTAGTTTAATAGCATAGTACCCAGGCTTCACCAAGGTGTTTGAATAAAGTGAAGCATGTTGATGCCAAAAACTGATGAAGTGAATTTCGAAGGAACGATAGGAACGTTCTCCCCATATTTCACCTTTCCTGGTCCAGGGGTTTGGGCTGGGCGTTGAGTCAGTCAGGTCACTTGTCTTTATATATATAGACTAGCTTCGTGCCCGTGCTTCACTACAGTATTTAACTACTTTAAGTCCAATTATAATACTTATGGGTATGTACCATATTTTGGTTGGGGGGGGGGTTGAGTTGGTTTTGTAGTATAATAGCATAGTACCCGAGCTTCACAAAAGTATTTGAATAAAGCAAAGCGTGTTGATGCCAAAAACTGATGAAGTAAAATTCGAAATGTAACAGTTAAGAGATTTTTAAAAGGAAAAGATTGTAGTGCAATAAATAAAGTGAAAAATATGTACAACTGTTTTTTCTACTGAAGGACCTCTTTGTAGACCACATTGGTGGTTTTCCCGTCAGGTACTAGGGTCACTAGGTTGCTGGGTGAGCTCACTCTGGAGCAGGCCATGTAGAACTGCCCGTGTGAGAAGCAATCCTCCCTCAAGTAAATTCCTGCCACCTTCAGTGTCTGCCCCTGGGACTTGTTGATTGTCATAGCAAAGCGGGCCTTGAGGGAAACTGCAGTCTCTTAAATTCAAAGGGGTTCTCTGATAGTATGAGTGGTATGCGTGATATGAACCCCAATCCCCCCCTCCCTGAGCACCGCCGGTGAACAATGTGGCCTCGATGACATTCCTGTGGAGGGCTTTCACTCACAGTCTGGTGCCATTGCAGAGTTTGGGTTGATTGAGGTTCCGGAGTAGCATCACTGGAGCCCCCACTTTGAGGAGAAGCATGTGGTCTGGGAAGCCAGGAGGGTTGAGTGTGTTAAGGAACTCCACAGGGTAGTGGACCACATCATCCATTTGCCCCACTGAGTCTCCAGATTTGTACTCCATTTCTGCCCCTTTGAGGGAGTTGTGTTTCATTAATGATGGCAGCCTTGTCATTCCTGGGGGTCAGACTTGCACAGCCAGTCCATGGACTTCTCAGTTATAGTGACGATATCAGGGCTGTTAGGTCTGTGGCTGTTAGGTCTGCTAGGGTTGTCACAACTGTGCCCAGATCTGCAGGTATGGTCACCTTTCCCTGTTTTTATTAGGAGTTCAGAGAATTCCCCTGCAGACACCTTGCCTCTCAAGTGGATCCTCATGTTCTTTCTTAGTGAGAGTTTCCTGATGAGGGGCCACAGATATGATGCCTTGACACACACAATAACCTTGTCAGCTCGAGTTCCCCTTGGGACTACTGGCAGAGTCTTCCAGAAGTCTCCAGCCAGCAGCACGGTGACTTCCTCCATCACTCTCTTGTAGCCCCTGACATCTTTGAGGGTTATGCTCAGTGCCTCAAAACACCCCTTCCTCCTTTTAGCATGGTGTATCCTGCATGATGTTTGCCAGGAGGCTTGTTGGGGGCAGTAAGAGGTGATGGCTGCAAGAGGTGTGAGGTGGACTTGGACTGAGGGAGGGGTGGTGGGGTAAGCACTTTGACGGGTTCATGTGAGAAGTTCACATTGAAATGGTCCCTAGAAAGGTCGTGCACCATCTCCCCATGAACATTTAAAAACTCAGTTGTCATACTGACTTTTATATAAAATCCCTATTCAGTAGTCTTGTACTGTCTTTCTTCAACTTGTCTGCAGTTTCCTTGACCTGATTTTTACATCAGAACACAGAATTCCATAGCTGACCCATCAGGGAGGGGGAGGGTGCGAGCAGGCAGGAAAGCCAGGCCCCACAGGGAGATTGGCAACCCTAGTGAACTTTTAAGGGAAGACTGGGACGTGCATTTTATCTCAGCAGACAGGCATTATAGTAGGGTTGCCAGGTCCAAGTTGGGAAATTTCTAGAGATTTTGGGAGTGGAGCCTGGAAAGAGTAGGGTTTGGGGAGGGGAGGGGCCTCAGAATGGTATAATACCATAGAGCCCATGCTCCAAAGCAGCCATTTTCTCCAGGGGAACTGATCTCTGTCACCTGGAGATCAGTTGTAATTCTGGGAGTTCTCCAGCCACCACCTGGAGGTTGGCAACTCTACACCACGGGGGGATTGGCAACCCTAGTGAACTTTTAGGGGAAGACTGTGAAGTGCTTTTTACGTCAGGACACATTCAATGACTCCCTTAGCAATTGTTTAGAATGTTGGCCCCATATGCAAATGACCCTGAAAGCTAGCCCAGTCAGGGAAGAGTGTCTGAATTGGCAGTTGGCAGGGGAGGAGAAGCCTGCCAGCCACACAGGGAAGCTGTATCCCTATGGGAAAACACATTTTACCCCTTTTTACTCACTTAGGGGACACATTTCTTAAAATCCCTTCTTAGTAAGTCTCTACATCACAAAAGGAACGTTCTCCCCAAATTTCAGGTTTCTAGGTCCAGGGGTTTTGGCTGGGCACTGATGAGTCAGTCAGACACTTATCTTTATAGAGAGAGAGTAGCTTGCTTCCCGTGCTTCGCTACGGTATTTAACTACTTTAAATCCAGTTATAATATTTATGGGTAAGTAACGTTTTTGGTTTGTGGGGAGGGGGGGGGCGGGTTCAGTTGGTTTTGTAGTATAATAGCATAGTACCCGAGCTTCACAAAAGTGTTTGAATAAAGCAAAGCACGTTGATACCTAAAACTGATGAAGTGAATTTTGAAATGTAACATTTATTGAAGAGATTTTTAAAAGGAAAAGATTGTAGTGCAGTAAATAAAGTGAAAAATACGTACAACCTTATTTTTCTACTGGACGTCTTTGTAGACCTCATTGGTGGTTTCCCTCCACTTTGGAGCCCCCACTTTGAGGAGAAGCTTGTGGGCTTGGAAGCCAGGAGGGTTGAGCACGTTGAGGAACTCCACAGGGTAGTGGACCGCATCATCCATTTGCACTACTGAGTCCACAGATCTGTACTCCATTTCTGCCCCTTCGAGGGAGTTAAGTTGTGTTTCATTAATGATGGCAGCCTTGTCTTTCTTCGGGGTCAGAGTGGCACTCTTGCACAGCCCGTCCATGGACTTCTTCATGATAGTGACAATATCAGTGTATATCATGGCTGTTAGGTCTGCTAGGGTCATCACTACTGTGCCCAGGCCTGCAGGGGTGGTCACCTTTCCCTTGGACTCAGGACTTGCTGGTACTTGCCCACTGCTGCTCAGTTCTCTGCAGGAGTACAATGTGCCTATTTCTTTGCCGCATCTCTAAGTTGCTTCCTCCTTTTAGCATTGGTATATCTTGAACAACGTCTACCAGGAGGCTTCTTGGGGGCAGTAAGAGGTGATGGCTGCAAGAGGTGTGAGGTGGACTTGGACTGAAGGACTTGGACTGTGGTATGGTTGGCCATTCAGCAGGTTCATGTGAGAGGTTCACATTGAAATGACCCCTAGAAAGGTTGTGCACCATCTCCCCATGAACATTTAAAAACTCAGCTGCCATACTAACTTTTATATAAAATCCCTTTTCCAGAGTCTTCTACTGTCTTTCTTCAACACGTCTGCAGTTTCCTTGACCTAATATTTACCTCTACAGCTGACCCATCAGCCTGCCAGCCACACAGGAAAGCCAGGCCCCACAGGGAGACTGGCAAACCTAGAGGGGAGGTGTATTTTTACCTCAGGACACGTTCAGTGACTGGGAGTCATTGAATGTGTCCTGAGTACTGCATGTGTTCTGCATACTGTTTAGAATGTTGGGATGATGACAAATCAAGGCTGCATATGCAAATGCAGAGTGGCTGAGTTGGCAGGGGGGAGGGGGATGAGCAGCCTCCCAGCCACACAGGGAAGCTGTATCCCTATGGGAAAACACATTTGACCCCTTTTTACCCACTTAGGGGGCAAATTTCTTTAAATCTCTTCTTAGTGAGCCTCTATACCACAAAAGGAATGTCCTCCCAAAATTTCACGCTTTTAGGTCCAGAGGTTTGGGCTGGGCGTTGATGAGTAAGTCAGGACACTTACATATAGATAGATTTGTCACAGAGAAAATCGGAAGCCTTCTAGTTAAAAAAAAAAAAGCTCAATCTGAATTGTGTATATCCTTTATCAAACAGAAGCATACTGCTACACAGGCCGTTTTTTTAAACTGTAGAACTTTAAACAAGGAAACTTTTAATAGGCATTTACAATGGGTTGGAGCCTATGAATGGAAAGGCAGTCAAGGAGACAGATGTTCCCAACCTTCCATCCTACAGCAACCCCCTGTAACCTATGAAAACGCTTTTCTGGTCATTGCAGGGCCTTTGTGAAAAGAACACCACCCTACATGAGAGAGGCCTGCAGTGATGAGGGGGAATTAGGTAAAATTGCCCCCAACTTGCTCTTATACCATTGTTGAGCTTGCTCTGTCACCCTTCTTCCATGAGCATAAAAGCAAGGTGGAAAGGATTTTGCCCACTTTCCCTCACAGCTGCTCCCCATACTGGGTGACCTTTTGCCCTCAGTGTCATATCATCACCAGGAAAGCTTTTTCATAGGTTGAGGAAGGGTAAGGGAGATCTGCCATCTTGTGTGCCCTTCTGTTTGTGCAACCATACAGTCCTCCCCACTGTAACTTCCTGCTAAAGTTTCTCTGTTGATAGTCGTCCTTAAGAAAACATGCCAGCATAGAACTCTGCTTGTGTTTAATTGAGGACAAAGACAGAATTCAGAGTGAGCTTTTTGTTGTAAAATGGAAGGTACAAAACATACTGCTTTCTCTCCCCTTGCTGCAGCCCTCCATTCATGCCAAGTATCTTTTGTTCATGAAGACAGGGTGAGCTCCTGTGGGAAGGAAAAGGGAAAAGTGGGGAAAGATCCATCAACAGTAGGGTCTTCTGTTCATACAGCTGTTGCGTCCATCTAAATGTAGTAATGGATCTTTACAGTGACAAGCAAATTCTTGGAATAACCCAGAATACAGGGGTAAATATGGCTCAGAACCAAGCTACAAGTGACGAATTACACTTGCCTGGCAAGTGAACAGACTTGCGTGTATTCCTCCCTGTTCACTTGCCATTCACTTGCTCTCCACTTGATCAAGTGATTGTATGGAAGATGTTTAATCCCTCTACTAAAGGAAGCACACTCTTTTCCACTGCACAGCCTTCTTGTTACAGATTGGATTGTGTTTCATGTCTTTCATCATAACAAATTCTTTTGTTGACATAATTCTATCACTTTGATTAGAACATGACATGGTTAATGGTATGTTGGGGAGAAAAGATGCACAGTATAACAACCAGAGATGAAAGTTAAATTCTCTGTTCTTACATTATTCTATTTTTTTTAATTAAGAAAGAGATGTAGGGGGTGAGGTGAAGACACAATTCACATGAGAGGCATTCAGAACTGTCAGGAAGGGTGGGTCTTATGTCTCCATGTGCTGGCTGAAAGGAAGCTTCTGAGCTGGCAGAGTTGGCACATTTCCTTCTCCCTACATGCCAAATGCCAGCTGGTCTCAGCTTCCGGAGACCCCCATGTTTTAAGTACACATGCATCACCCTCTTTGCCACATTTGCTTTGGGGCATGAGGAGATTCTCTGAATGCCCTTTTTTTGGCAAACTTAAGTTTCTTCAGTCAAGAAGCTATCTCCTATGCTACCTGACCACCTGCCTGCAACCTTCCATGAGTACACATGGTTTCAAACGGTAGATACTGCATATATGATTGGTGTTGTCAAAGGCTCTTGTTTGTGTAACATGATCTTTCTCTTCCCTGGTCCTTTGTATAATTTCAGATTGGTTTTCTTTATCAGGAATCACTCCTCGCTTTAGAAAGAACAGCTGCTTAGTAAATGAACTGCAGGGTCTCAGGCTTTATGGAAATTGATAAAGCCAAACTATGTTTCAGTTTACCCTAAATAACCAAATTCAAGTGTAGAGTGATGAGACAGCTTTTGAGGAAGATTCATAAAGTTTTTTAACACCTAAAGTCAAAATCACCATGCAATGCACCCTGAGGACGCAGAGGCTGAATTCACACTTACCAGCATAGCGCTAAACAGTCGGAATGATAGCGTCTTCCTGGCGCATTTTAAGATGTCATCGCGCCATGATGCCGCTCTCATGGCACGATGATGTCAGAAAAAGCGCCAGGAAGACGCTATCATTCCGACTGTTTAGCGCTATGCTGGTAAGTGTGGATTTGACCAGAGTTATAGCTTGTTGATAATATTCACTCATGGAGCAGCAATGGTCATTCTTTCTCACAGCAGCTGACACTTAATACAGACTGAAGCCTGATTAGATTTTTTTTATGGTTTCCTTTTGTTGTGACTGTCCATCAGACTTCTAGCTATATGAGGCCCTGTTTTTAATCAGAGATTTTTATTTCAGCCAGCACAATTTAGTGAGGCAGACTGCTTCTGGGTATTTCAAGCTAAGCTTATCGCCTGCTACTATGTCCAGTAAAGAGAATTTGCACATACTAAATGATTGGTTTGTAAAGGTCTCATTGCCATTGTTTAACCATGATGTTGAATGTAAACATTCTAGGGAGAAGAATATGGCTAGGGCCATCTTAGTATTGATAAGTTTTGTTTACAGGAAGGCCTGCCATCATAAGGTCAGTCCTTGCAAAAGGTTAATTCAAGAGAGTGAATACGGATGTGCAAGGCCTGTTTCATACAATTTGCCATTGAATGTGTGCTTTTTTCTGCCTGGGTTATACATGGTGGTGAAGGATGGGTGACTGGAATTGCTTGTCATAAGTACAGAACAGAATTTTGTTTTCCGTTGTAAATCTCCTTAATGCAAATTCCCCTGACCCATCACTGGTGGCTCCCAGGAAAGGAGGGAAAAGCTCATGGTAGAAAAATCAGAAAGACCTAAGGGTTTCTATAATACATTGTTTTAATCATGTAATTTGTTCTAATCATGTAACCTGCAAAAAGTATTCAAGCTGCATTTTGCAAACTAAGCTCTTCTAAAGGTTAGAAAATCCCGTTTTTTTCTAACATAGCAAATGTCTGATATATTCTTGATTTCTGACAAGGCAAGCAAGTTTGGGTATTCTTGGGATTCCTGACAAAGCTCAGGGCCCGATTGACGGGGGGGTAGTCTGCCCCCAGCACCATCAAAGAGGGGGTGCCGGGTGCAGCTGCCAGCCCCCGGGAGCATGCGGGCAGCTGAGCAGAGGGCAGTGGGAGCCTGCCCGCATCATTCGCCTGCCAGAAGAGCAGGGGGCACACGACAAGCCTGCTGCCCCATCACTGTGCCACCCGCGTGGTAAGCTGGCTGCCCCGGTGCACCGCAGAGCTGGTGGCAGTAGCACGGGTGGCTGGGAGGCCACCCACGGTGTTAACCTGCCCCACAGGACAGGGAGCCTGCGGCAACCTGGCCGCCCCCTCAGCAGGGCAGGCGAATAGCACAGGCGGCCTCCCAGCCACCTGCGCTGCCGCTGCCAGCTCCACAGTGCGCCGGAAAGAAAAGAGGGCTCCTCCGGTAGTGACAGAAACCAATGACTACTGAGTAAACCGGAGGGACTCTACAAGGTTTACTCAGTAGCCACAGTGCGCCGGGGCAGCCAGCTTGCCGCGCGGGGCGGCGCGCTCCACAGTGCATGATGATGTCACGAAAGTGACATCATTACGCAGCACCAGGAGAGAGCGCGCTCTGTGTGCGCACGTGAGGCCAGACTTGGGTTGCCCTGGGTGCTGGCAACCCTAGATCCGGTCCTGACAAAGCTAGAAAGTCTGATAGCCTTAGGATATCTGCAGAGGTTAACAAGAAAGTCAGAATTATTCTTAGAACTTAGCTCACCACAAGTGCCCACCGCAAAAGCAGAACTGTCTGGTTTCCAACCAGTCTAACCGCTTGCTTAGAGCATACACAAAGAGCCTTAGAATTAATTAGTAGAAGATTCCATTGTATAAGTGCTTAATAGACATACACAGAAATAATTGTTTGTATGTGTGTGTTATGTGCCGTCAAGTCATCTCTGACCTATGGCAACCCTATGAATGAAAGACCTCCAAAACGTCCTGCAAAATCCTGCAAACTGGAGGACATGGTTTCTTTTATTGAGTCAAGCCATCTCATTTTAGGTCTTCCTCTTTTCCTGCTGCCTTCCACTTTTCCTAGCATTATTGACTTTTCCAAAGAATTGTTTACTTGATTGTATAAAAGATGTGACAACCTGCACCCAGGCAGGTTCAGAGCTTTTGCAGGCTACTGCCTCTGACCTTCTATTCTATTAGAATAAAGCTGAAATGTCCTTGATCTCTGCCCTTGTGTGGTTGATTGGGTTAAAAGGTCACACTAAGGGGAACTTGTGGCAAGATTTTTGCATCACTCATTGCTCCTTCTCACCTACCTGCCTTGTAAGTATGATTGTTAATTGCCTATAGCACACTACCTACTTTGTCTAATATTTGAGAAGGAATATCCCTTGGGTGAAGAATACAGTTCCTAAAAATGTCTTTCCGAAGTTTCAGAAGGTGGTGCTGCAGGACTGCTGCTCAACCTCTTGGCCTTTGGGGTCCCACAAGATTCCATCTTGTCCCCTGTGCTTTTCAACATTTACATGAAACCACTGGGTGAGGTCATCCAGAGATTTGGGCTTGGTTGTCTCCAATATGCAGGTGAGAGTCAGCTCTATCAGTTTCTGGCTGATCCCAAGGAGGTTGTAGAAATCTTGAACTGGTGCTTGGAGGCAGTTGGAGTGGATGTGGGCTAATCAACTGAAGCTTAACACCAACAAGACAGAAATGTTATTGGTGAGTGGAAAATCTTATCTGAGACTCAAGCTGTCACCCATTCTGGATGGGGTTACACTCCCTTTGAAGGAACAGTTCTGTAGTTTGGGTATGCTCTTGGACCCAGGCGTACTGCTGGATAAGCAGGTAGCAGTTGTGGCCTGGAATGCATTTTATCAGCTGCAGTTGGGTAGCCAGCTGCAGTATTTCCTAGGCAGAGAAGATCTGGCCAGATACATCTAGATTAGATTACTGCATTGCACTCTGTGTGGGGTGCCCTTGAAAAATGTTTGGAAACTTCAATTGGTACAGAATGCTGTGGCCACATGACTGGAGTGAATTGTAGTGAACATATCACTCCAGTCGTAGCCCATATACACTATCTCCCAATCTTTTTCTGGGCACAATTCAAGGTCCTGGTGTTGACCTTTAAAATCCTATATGAGCTGGAACCAGCATACCCAGAGAACTGCCTACTCCCTTATGAACCTATCTGACTGCTACAGGCTGAGTGAGTGGCAACCTGTGAATGGGTCTTCTCAGTTATGGTATCACAGCCCCCTGTCTGTTAAAGTAATTAGTTGAACAAAAAGCACACATGAAAATTTGCTTTAGATTCCAAATTGCAAAATATGTACAAGTTCTGTTTGCTCAAGAATGTTCTTGCTGTTCCATCCTCGAAAAAGATAACTTTGAATATGTTGTATGGATGGCCAGAAAAATCTCTGAACAAGTTGATCTAAAAGTATACAGTTTTGATATGTATATTCTGATAGCAAATTTCTTCTGAGATGAGAAGTGCTCATTTCTTACAATTAGAAGTGACAAATTACAAGGTTTGGGTATGGTCATGTGGGTTTCATGAAGTTGAGCCTATGTTAGAAGGTCACGCTCACAGCACCTCTGAATCTCTCAGACTTCGGTTGCATAAGACTATCGAATCTTTCAGAAAGCACTTGGGTGAGATTCTTAAAAATAGTATTTTATCTTCTGGATTTAAAATAGGATAAGGGATGATGACATGTATGCTTATCAGTTTCTCTTTAATGTAGGGAAAGAATTTTGTATCTGTGGTTCTTGCATACTGGATAATTTTAAGAATGATTAGACTGATT
Organism: Eublepharis macularius; assembly: GCF_028583425.1. Lineage (NCBI taxonomy): Eukaryota > Metazoa > Chordata > Lepidosauria > Squamata > Eublepharidae > Eublepharis > Eublepharis macularius. The sequence continues at coordinate 93,687,568 of NC_072793.1, read as the reverse complement.
TTAACTAAAAGTCTTAAAAGACAACGTTGAGTGATTATGGGCTAGGGCACAAGGTTTTCACTTGACACCCAGAAAAAAAACCCCTTTATCTTCAGTCAGAAGGCTGTTAGCTTGAGAGAGAGAGATGGTGAGAGGGAACAGCTATTTCAATACAGCCCTGTTTAGTGGTTAGAGCACTGTTTTGACATAGACTTTCCCCCATGTATTTTAAAAGTAATACTCCCCCTACAGATGAGATAATACACTGTGACTGTGGCACCAACATTCTGGAACTCTCCCAAGAGACTCACCTGCTCCTTCCTGTTGCTGTCTTCTGCCAGTGGTTGATGACTTTTTTGTTTAATTTGGCATTCCCTCAGTGATCCCTCCTTATTGCTCTGTATTTAATTATTGCTTTTATGTATGCATGTTTTATTGTATTGTATATATATTTTAACTTGGTTTTAATTGTATGAATGAATGTTTTTGTTTCTGTAATGATTTTAAGTAAATGGGTGCATGTGTCTTTACATGCTTGGTGTGATAAAGGTGAAGAGTGGGGTGAAAGAGAGGGATGAGTGAGTGATATGATTGGTTGATGACTGAGAATGTGGGCAGAGAGAATGCCGTTTGAGAGTGAAGGAAGAACATTCAGTCAGGAGAAGAGAAGCCAGCTGTGTGATGCCTGAGCATGTTTAAGTATTTCTGAGAGAAATATAACCTGTATGGAAACCTGAACTGAGCATGTTTGTGAAAGAATTTTCAGTTGGGGAAAGAGAGGCCAGCTGTGTGTTGCCTGAGCAGTTTTAAACATTTCTGTGAAAAATACTGAGTCAGGAGAAAGCAGGCAAGCTGTGTGCTGCCTGAGTAATTTTAAGCAGTTCTGAGGAAAATATTGAATCAGGGAAAGAGAGACAAGCTGTGTGCAGCCTGAGCATGTTTAAGTGTTTCTGAGAGCAATATAACCTATGTGGAAACCTGAACTGAGTATGTTTGTGAAAGGACATTTAGTCAGGGAAAAACAGGCAAACTGTGTGTGAAGCCTTAGAAAAGATCTGTGTGACTGGGTTTAAGAAAGTAACTTTAAGAACTGAGAACCACTCTTTGAAACCATCAAGTTTTAGAAATAACATGAAATCGATACGCTACTTTAAAAAATAAAGGTATACTTTGTTTTTGTTATATCCCGGAGTATCTGTCATTCCTATATCCCATTCCTATCCTCAGGGCCACATGGAACCATGAAAGAGCCTGACACTTGGGCACATTACTAAAAGGAAAATTTAAATAAAATATCTTGGAATATAATATTCCTGGTGGCAGCAATCTACCCAGAGGGTGTAAGGGAAAGATTGAAGGCAAAATCTACCCAAGAGAAAGAAGGGGTCGTAACAGTTTAGTTTCGTTTAAAAAAAATGTGTTATGTTTTATTTTTATGTATCTTTTTTAACCCACCAGCTTTACACTGCTAGGTATAAAGGCAGGGTATAAATTTTCTAAATAAATACGTAAATTGGGAAGAGTTACAACCAGAAATTTGTTTCCTATTGAAAACAACTGAAATTACTGTTGATTTATCTCTAATATTACTTCCAATGCTACTTCCAATGTTAAAGAATTAAAATTTAGATATTAAATTATGTATAAGCCCTCAATATCTAACTTTTTCTTTATATACTTATGTTGACTGGACTCATAGTGATTTTTTTTCATTCACTCCCCGCCCCTACAACTCTACCTTCCTACCATCAACCAATGTTTCTGTAGAAATTTTCTGGTTAAAGACTATCAAGACTATCAAGAGTCCAAGTATAAAAATGTCCATCAGATCACCCCCTTGATATGTTGTATGGATGAACAGAACATCCCCAAGAAGAGCATAACCCAATCATCTCCTGTTAATTTCTTTTCACTTTGCTCTCAACAACACATAACCCATTTTGGAGAGAGGGTGGCAGCTGTCAAGCTTCACTAGGAAAGAAAACTCTGCTCCCTGCCTCTTCATCCACCTTGACAGTTGTAGGTTTGGGGCAATGATATGAAGGACAAAGAACATGGCCATTGCTATGGAGAAAGGCCTTAAACAACACTGGCTGATGCTCACTACTCGAGCAATCCTATTTGCAGTATATATGTTTGCTTTGTTCTTTGTCTTCCATGCATGCAGCTTGCATGTCTATCAAGGTAGCTCCTATAGGGTTCCCAGGTCTCCTGAGCAAGCATTGACTAGAGAACTGCTCAGCATCACTGAGGCTGTTCCAACATACCCCCTATAAGCCATGCCTTGGGCCCTTATGCCATACACTGACAATGATCATTTGCCCCATATGTTGATTTTTCTTTTGTGTTTATTTGAGCTCTGCAATGTATTCACTTATTAAATTATGTGACTGTATGCCTCTACTTGTTAAACAGCTTGGATATCTCAATGAGAAATACTATTTTACCCAGTAACTACAACTGTGCTTCTGAACAGTTTTGAATACTTACAGCCCAATCCTGCATGCTTACTTGGGAAGCAGGCTTGCTCTGAACAAATTCCAAATAAGCATGCGTGGAGCTACAGCTGTATTTTTCCAGTAAAATAAGCAAAAACCCAGTAGCACCTTAAAGACTTACAAAAATGTATTCCATCATAAGTTTTTATGAGTCAGACCTCACTTCAGATGTGCCGACGGCGTTACTGGGCTTCTGTTTTATTTTGCTACGACAGACTAACACAGCTACTCATATTGAGTCTTCAGGTAAGTGGCCTTGCTTATCATCCTTGCATGTACAGAAAGAAAGGTAAACAGAAACCTGCTCCCCTCTCTTAGCGGCCATAATTTTGCAGTGCAAAAGGCTTATGTGAAGATGCTTCACCTGCTTTTTTTATGTGCCTAGGCTGCATAAATGCTGTTCAGTTGCAAAGCAAGCCAACATATTTTTATTATAATAGGAACCAGCTTGTTAAGCATATGAATTTCCGAGCTGGAAACTGGATGTAAATCAATGATAGAAATCGATCTTTTTTGTGTGATGATATAAATTGACTTGAATCGGAGTTTGTTGTTTTGCACTGTTAGCAACACTCTTTAGGAGACTGAACCCCTTTCCTTTCCTGATGTGGAAAGGCTTGCTATAACAAAGTTAGCCTAGTTATCAGAATTACGGGTAACACACTGTCATGATAGAAGTAGCATTGCTCGGGATACCTCTTGCAGTTGCACAACTTATTACAGTAGCACACCGTTTCTAAAAGCTAAGCCATGAAAAGTTTTTGATCTCAGACAGGAAACCAAAACCTTTGTTTGCATTTTCCATTTCTGAAACTCCAATGTAAAAAACCCTTTTGCTAAAATTAATATTCGATTAAAAGAGCTTCCCTCTCATCTCTATCCCTACTAACATATTTGCGAAGCAGAAACCTCCTTTTAACCTCGGGGCAAAGAAGCCAAAGGTGACCGAAGCGGGCGGGAGCAGGAGCAAAGAAAGCAGGTCCTGTGCTTGAGCGCGGACCAAGGAAGAACCCGCCCGTTTCCCCCCACTCCATGTCGCCAGGCTGGCAGACTCTAGTCTGCTCCTTCTGCCAAGAAGGCTGGACAGAGATCGCTATTTGAGCGCTAAGGAAGGCATTCTGGAGCAGGGCTAAGAGCGAGCGCAGAAAACCCGCTCGCCACAAGCTCGCAATCGATACAGGGCGTCCGGCACCGGCAGCATCCAAAGACAGCCGCGCGCTCCCTCCACCCCAGCGTCTGTCTGTCCGCCCGTCCGCCCTTCACCCTCAGACCGGCAGTTGCTGTCGCGCTCCACCAGGGTGCTTCAGCGCCGCCAACTTAACCAGCCGGCCCTCCCCTCGCTCCTTGCTTGCAGTTCCCGCCTTCTCTGTCCTCCTTTCCTCCGCGCGCGCACCTGCCCAGCCCGAGCCTGGGCGAATCCTTGAGAAGACGACGCGGGGTTGGCAGCCGCGCTGACAGGCCAGCTAGAGCGGCGCAGGCCAGACCCTGCTGACCAAAGGGAACATGTGAGCTCCCCCCAGGGACCAGCACGGAGCGGAGCGACCCGCGCAGCGCCGCCTCTCCTCCCTTCGCCATGGGGCTCCCCCTGCTGCTGGGGCTGCTCTTCTCTCAAACCGGTAATGGGCTGGGGAGCCAGCGCGGTTTGTAAGGATGGGTCCAGTGGGAGAAGGCGTTTCGGCACTGTCCTCTGGGCATGTTTACTCAGAAGGAAATCGCACACCGTGTGCATGGCTGTTTAGGATTGCGCCGCGAGCATCTCGGCGCGGTGTGTGTGTGTGTTTGAGGGGGGTCGGGCTGGTTGGCAGGGTGGGCGCGGAAAACTGGGCTCTCAGGACGCCTTCTAAACCCGCGAGCCCACCTTTCTGGCGCAGGTGGAGAGAAACTGCTTGCCTGAGCAGGGCTCTTGTTTGGGTTCTTTGCCCTGCTCTCTCAGCGGACTGTTAATCGCCTTTCTTTGCCTCCCTTCCAAATGCAAAGAAATCGTTGGCTGCAAGTAGAAACGTATGCACAGCTTCCTAAGAGGTAAGCCCCACAAGGAGAATTACATCCGAGAAAGCATGCTTAGGATCGGGCTGGAAGTCTGGCGCTTCACATTCCGCGACGACAGACCCGAATTCAGCTCCGTGTCCCGGATCTGCAGGCGGTGACGCGAACCCTCCCCCTTACGTGTCTCTTTGCTCGCGTGTTCGGGAGCTGATGAGGTTATTGATGAGAGCAGGGAGTGGAAAAGAAAGGATTCAGGACGAGTTAGCTCCGCGGGGAGAGGCATCGAATGCGTCCCAGCCCGCTGTTTCTTAACGGAGAGGGAAATTTCCTTCAGTGGGCGATGTAGCTGTTTTACAGGAAGGTTTATTTCCGAGCAGAGTTAAGCCGTTCAAGAAACTTTCAGCAGATTCTCTGCCAAGCTATCTCAGGAGAAAAGAGCAGCTACGTTTTCCTTTGTTGAGATTCTAGTGCCAATTTTTAACAGGTAGAAGCAACTTGCAATGGGATAATTTTACTCCATATTTTAAAGGATGTTTTCACACTTGACCCTTAATTATTTATTTACTTCAGTTGTGCCTCACTTTTAGACACCCCCTCAACCCAAAGCTTACATCATTGTCCTTTGCTCCATTTGACCTCACAACAACCCTGTGAGCAGGTTAGGCTGAGAGTGTGTGACTGGCTGAAAGTCACCCAGCAAGCTCCTATGGAGCTTCCTAGTCTGACATTCTAACCACTACACTGCACTGCCTGTCAGATTTTAGCATTTCTAAAAAATGGCATAGGTAAAGCTGGTGTAGGATTTTGCTTTGTTTATATCTGTTTGTTAATCTAATTCTAAAGCCCATGTGGGCTAGCATCTACATTTGATTTAAAATTTATTCTCTTCCTGTGATTCCACACTTGTCCTTAAGATGGTGGGGAAAGCAACTATGAATAGCTATGTCCATCTTGCTCTCCCTGTGACATTCCCAGGGGAACCTGATGGGCCACTGTTGGATTCAGAGTACTGGATTAGAAGGATCCACTCTAACAAGATCTTAAATTAATGCAGAACAAAGAGAAGAGGCCTATTTTTAACTCCAGTAGACATTCTACTTCATGTGGGGTTTAACATTACTTTACAAAGCAGGAAATGGAAAAAAACATTTTAAGGATATTTTCGTACATGGTGATAACAATAGTGTTGCTGTTTTTGCATTTCCCATATCTTTAAGACAAATATAGATATGGGCTAGAATAGCACCTGCCTGCTTTCCTTCCTTCACTAACAGTACTGGTGCTTCAACGCATTAACAAAAAGTCAAAGGTGTTTTTGTTATGGGTAGTTTCAGGTAGGTAGCCATGTTGGTCTGTAGTAGAAAAGCAAGATGCTGCAGGACCCAAATTTTGTTATGAATGAAAGTGCCATTTTGGATTAACATATTCACAAGAGACTAATTCCATATAAAATAATATGAAACATCTATATTTTATACATGCGCACACACCCTATTCTAGGGTTTTTCTAACCTTTATTTGGATCTTACATTTGAGGAAAATCAGGATAAAAATTTAAACTAGGCTGCAATCCACTGCATGCTTACTTGTTGGTAAATCCACTGAACACAGTGGGATTTTCTTGAAGGAATTGTGTATAGGAATAGAAGAAAAAAATAAAAAACCTGTTTGGAGATTTGGGGGAGGGGAATATGTAAGGGAATTTATTTCAATTTAATTTCAATTTTTCAATTTAATTTCCCTTAAAGGCCAACACCCTCAATTAATTAAGATACAAGACAGTGAGATATGAGCTTTATTTGTCAATAAACCTCCGATGAATATTCTTTCTAGAATACATGCATAAAGACCAGTTACATCAAAGAATCTTACATTTCAATGCTAATTGTTTACAGAATAATTGCTAATTATTTACAGAATAAAAGATCAGGAAGGTTAATACAGTTCATCAGAATTTCATTTCCCAGGATCCATAGCTCCCAATTGGCAGTGAGTGACAGGACAGTCAGATCACTTTGTAATATAAACTATAAAATATTTATAGTTAAAAGAAATTTTCTTGCCTCACTGTAAGACCAGACTGACCTGCACTTTAATCTCTCAAACGTGGGGGAGTCTGCCCTAATAAGGCAAATGTTGCCTCCTTCGATGGGTGTTTAGCTTCAGTAATGCTCACATAGGATTTTAGAAAAGGAGTCCTCAGAAAAATCCCTTAATAGAATATAATAATACACAGTTAATAGTTGTTGAAAGGAAACCAGATATTTTCCCACAATGGCTCAGGATTAGGTAACAGTACTGTAACCCAGGAACAAAATATAAACCAGAATGAAATTATTACATTCATTTTACATAACATTTCATTTTTTTACATAAGTTCATTTTAGGCTTATTTATTTATTTGAGTATTCTAAGCCTGCTTTTCTTCCCACTGTTGCTCAAAGCAGGTTATAAAGAAACACAAAAATATTTAAATAAAAAGGTATACAGCGCCATTCTGACATCCTGGACTTCCTGAATCCACTGGACTGGCTCATGCAGGGCCACAGAATATTTTAGATTCACACCACTGACCTCACCCGGGCTTAAATACCAGTAATGGGGAGGCAACCAGAAGTTCACTCTCATCAGTTCCCAAGATTCGCCTCCCCTGCATAGAAGAGCCTCTGGCTGTGCCCAAATTTAACTATCTGTAAGACTTACTGCTTTTACAAAGGGTCCATATAGACACATGTGTAGCCATAAGTTGAAAAGTGAGTGATTATTACCACTATTATAAAAAGAAGGTAAAGATGCAAGCACCCTGTGCAAGCACCAAGACATTACTGACCCATGGGGGGATGTCGCATCATGACATTTTCTTAGCAGACCTTTTATGGGGTGGTTTGCCATTGCCTTCCCCAGTCATCTACACTTTACCCCCAGGAAACTGGGTACTCATTTTACCGACCTCAGAAGGATGGAAGGCTGAGTCAACTTTGAGCCAGCTATCTGAACCCAGCTTCCGCCGGGATCAAACTCAGGTTGTGGAGCAGAGCTTGGACTGCAGTACTGCAGCTTACCACTCTGCACCATGGGGCTCCTTGTTATAAAAAGTAAAGAATGCTTAATGGTAAAAAGTGATGAAGCACTCTCCCTGTACTATAGCATTGATTAATTGTATGTGTGATGTTCCAGTATTCAGGAGCATTAGGTCTACCTAATTACTGGTCTACCAAAGCTATTGTACTTTGGCCACATGAGAAGACAAGATTCTCTGGAAAAGTCATTAATGCTAGGAAAAATAGAAGGCAGTAGGAAAAGAGGACGACCTAAAATGAGATGGCTTGACTCAGTAAAAGAAGCAACGTTCTCCAGTTTGTAAGATCTGAGCTTTTTCTTTCATTCATAGGGTAGCCCCTCACCTCCCCCCCCCACAGGTCTACCAGACTTTGTTCCCCCATTGAAACAGCACAAGCCATCACACTGAGATTTCTTTTTTTTCTTTCCTGCTCTTATCCTCATGTTGTACTTACAGTTGAGGTAAAAAGGATCGCCACCAAAGAACTCTGCAGTGTCTCTGAAGTGTTCCTATGTTGTTTTTCATAGTTATAACCCAGGGCTCATGTCACATTATTGACATTTCCTTGTTAGTTGCCCTGAAGACCCTGTCACGCCAAATATAGCTTTGTGAAATGGTTTATGGCCATGGCTGGTCAGAAGAGAAAAGCCTGTGACTTCTGAAAGATATGGTTATTATGAATTAGTAAGTCCTTTGGGGACAGAAGTGCTTCCATTTGGGAAAACTGCTGTAAGCTGCTTTGATCCTGAGAGATGTAAATCAAATATATATAATGGCTTTTATCTATAAAATGTCAAATGCAATGTGTGAATGAACTTCTCTTCTACATATGATTGGACAGACCTTGAGTGATTGAGCCTATGCTAGAATGCTTTTCAAACCACACTGCTTTTTCTGGCACCAGAAGTGCCCCCAGGGCTTTCGCAAAAAATGTTTTAATTGTCTATTTCATATTGATTGATCGACCATTGTAATAATAAATGCATCAGATTGTCTGAATTCTCAGCTTTCGTTTTAAAAAAGTAAGTCTCTAGCCCTTTTCCTTACAGAGATATGCCTTTTCCCTTTTATCTCCGCAAGGGAAGAAGACTGGAGACTTACTTTTTAAAAAATGAAGATAGCCCACTGCACCTATTATTACAACGGTAGGTTAATATATCAATATGAAATTAACGATTTCTTAAAAAGAAAGATTGAAACAAAACCAGTTAAGCAGAGAAAGGAACCCATGGAAGAGTGGTTTGATGATGACGAACATCCAGTCATTGAGAATTGGGTTGGAGTTGAGTGGGAATGGGCAGGACAAACAAAACCAAAAGAAACATTTATGTATGAGGTAAAAATCAACTCAATATCGGCTTCCAGAAAAAGATTGGGGGGGGGTCCAAGTTTTTCTGCACTATTTCCCATACCTGCTTTGGTGTGAAATTTTGAGAAACAGAGCCTAAATCGCTGTGAGAAAGTTTGGATTTCCCATGCATGCAGGAGCCATTTTCCCTATCCTCACAGTGGCCGTTTCTTCCCTCCATTGCGGGGGAGGGGGGCTTTTCTGTTTTGCCCCTGCCCCCTGGCATTGCAATCTGAGCTGTAATATAAAGCTGCAGCTCTGTTCTGAAAGGGGAAAAAAGCCTGTTAAAAGTACTAAAAGGTGTGTTGGGGGGAGGGGAGGAAAAATAGAACTTTGTTCTGAAGGAAGAACATAGAATATAGAAACCACATGCATTGTACCTGGGTTGGGCGCAGTGTGCTGTTGATCATCCCAAATATAGTGGGGATTTTGTGCGGCCCACATGGGGAAAGAGGGCCCATGATACAACGAAATGTATACGGGGCAGACTTTGAGGCCAGAATGGCCACAGCAAAGGGCCCAGCACATACACACACTCAATGGAGGGAGGAGAGAAGAAGAAGAATTAGAAAGAGGGTTTGTGGCAGGTCCTGCTTGCCTTTTAGAGGGTAAGGAATGCTGGATCACACTCACCCACTTTGCACAGTATACGGGCTGCTGGTTTGCACTCACCTCACAGGAACTGGGGGCAGCAGCTCCTGTCCACTCACTCATACAAAGCCAGGGCTGCTGGATCATGGTGGTTCCCCTCTGCCTTATATGAGGCCACTCTGCATGAGGCAAACTTCACTCAGGGCCATGGTGGATCTAGCATGGGAGGGAGCCCCCAGGCCACCAACCCACTAAAACTTTTCCTAGTGGCCTTAATGGCCAGTCTGTCCCTGAACATATAGTTTTTATTAACTCAAATTTAAAACTTTGAAAATGCTTTTAAAGTTGTTGAATGGATTAGAGGAGCCATTCAACAACTTTAAAAGCATTTTCAAAGTTTTAAATTTGATGTATTGTCGAAGGCTTTCACGGCCGGAGAACGATGGTTGTTGTGGGTTTTCTGGGCTGTATTGCCGTGGTCTTGGCATTGTAGTTCCTGACGTTTCGCCAGCAGCTGTGGCTGGCATCTTCAGAGGTGTAGCACCAAAAGACAGAGATCTCTCAGTGTCACAGTGTGGAAAAGATGTAGGTCATTTGTATCTACTCAGGAGGGGTGGGGTTGAGCTGAGTCATCCTGTAAGAGTTTCCCAGGGTGTGGAATGCTAATGGCGGGAGGCTTCACTGTGTCCTGAGGAGGTTCTTTTGCATATGGATTGGTACTTGATTTGAGTTAATAAAAACTATTTTAAATTTGAGTTAATAAAAACTATATATTCAGGGACAGACTGGCCATTAAGGCCACTAGGAAAAGTTTTAGTGGGTTGGTGGCCTGGGGGCTCCCTCCCATGCTAGATCCACCATGGCCCTGAGTGAAGTTTGCCTCATACAGAGTGGCCTCATATAAGGCAGAGGGGAACCACCATGATCCAGCAGCCCTGGCTTTGTATGAGTGAGTGGACAGGAGCTGCTGCCCCCAGTTCCTGTGAGGTGAGTGCAAACCAGCAGCCCGTATACTGTGCAAAGTGGGTGAGTGTGATCCAGCATTCCTTACCCTCTAAAAGGCAAGCAGGACCTTAGTATTTGCAAAAACATTTTCTAGTCACCACTTTGTAGTCCAGGTTAATTCAGTTAAAATAACAAAATGTGATCATGTGAATGCCCCTGGAAAGCTTGCAGGATGAACCTGTGAAATGTGTACCCTGTTTCTCTCTATAAACAGGAGGCCTTCTTGTTCTATCCAGTGAACAGCCAAACAGCTGCATAACAGCAGAGAGTCTTTGTCTGGCTGACCCTGTCTGCAATGCTACCTACCGGATCCTAGAAAACTGTTCCCGTTCCTATACTAAGAATAGTTTCATCATTCTGGACCATGAAGCCAGGAACAAATGCCTGCAAGCAGAAACCTTGATGAGAAACAGCCATTTTCAGGAGTGCAAGTGTCAGCGCCGCACACAAAAGCAGGAGGAGCAGTGCCTCCGCGTCTACTGGACTGTTCATTCAACTGTCTCAGAAGGTGAGAGAAACTTCAGTTACACATGCTTGGTGATATCAGTAGTATCCTTCCTCTAGTGAAGAAGGGGAGGAAGGGAGGATGGGGAATATGTAGCCCAGAAGAGAATTCTTCTCTGAATAACAAAAGCAAACAAACACTTTCCCTACGCACTGAATTAGATTGATGACCCATTTAGTCCAGTATCACCTAGAACCATCTGTGCAAGGTATGCTATAGAAGATTTTCCCAGTCCTGCTACATAAGATGCTTTTAAGTAAAGCATCTTATGTAGGGTTCCAAGGGTTGGGCATGAGACCTATAAAGCAGTGAAGTACGACTACTCCCATATTAAGCGTATGCTGCAACCAGTTTGTTATTCTTTCAAAGTGCCACAAGACTCAATGTTTGTTTTTCCCATATGTTTTTGACAAAAGAGAATGGAAAATGATCAGTGAACCAGTTAGCAGTGAGGAAATAAATTCTCCCTTTGCAATACTACTAAACATCTCCTAACTGAAGAATTCTTTGGAACTTTTATGCATGGCACCTGTACAAAAGGGGGAAAGAGTCCATCATGACCACTGTTACAGTGCTGAACAGTACCAAAGCTGAACTGAAGCATATGCCAAATGTCGCAGGATAAGACTGAAGACCTAGCTACATGTTATACTGTTTCTGGGTTGGCTATGGGTCTTGCCCACAGATGTGCACTGGAAGTTCCATGATGAAAATTAATTTTCAGGCACATTGAGGTCCAATTTATATCAAATCCATGGCATGTAGGAATAATTAAACTGGTCCCTCTTGCTGTCCTTTTAATATCAGTTTGATGTGCAGCAGTTATTAGGTGATGCTATTTACCTCCATGCCATGAAAAACTTTGCTTGCCCTTTCCAACACATAAAGCATCTGTTAAAGGAACAGGACTTTTTTTTTCTCCAAGCCTGTTGGCTACCCTATGTGGGAAGAGGGGGCTTAAGCATTCCTCCATGTCATTTTCCCATCCTGAAATAGCCTGTGTTGGCTGGGTTCCTTTTAAACCACCTTTTCCTGGTCATCACCCTCAACTGCTATGGCTTATTTCCCCCCCCCCCCCCACACACACCTTTCATAGAGGATCCACGGCCTCCCATTAGCTGGAGTCTCTAGGAATTTGCATATGTAACCTGAGATCAGGGTTTGCATGGAACTGAAAGCTATCGGTCACAGTCCCAAGGAGCCACTATTTGCTCAGTTGGGGAAGCTTCATGTGTAACTCATCAGTACACATAAGCACTGACTGCAGAGAGCCCTGCCCAGAGCTGCGTTAGGTTTCTGTTGTCAATAGACAATTATTGCACAGCAAATCACCATTGTGAGTACAAACATACCTTAAAAGGTAAAGGTACTCCCCTGTGCAAGCACCGAGTCATTACTGACCCATGGGGGGATGTTGCATCACGACATTAGTGGTTAGAATAATTGTATGCACTGAGGCTTGCCTAAAGCCCTGGTGTGTCAGGGATATACCAGTAGTCAAAGCTAATGAAGGAAAGGGTGGAGAAAGATTACTTCAGGGTGTGGGCATCCACTCTGTTTCACCACTAAAGTCCTGATGTTTGGTTGCATCTGATCGTTGCAACAGCAGCACTCAACAACTGCTAGATTGGGAGAGAAAGCAGGTTAGGCTATCAGCCCAAGCTAAGTGCTTCTGCACTCTTCACCTATGCCATCCTTGGAGGGAGCAAGGATACCTGCTGTAGGTCAGAATTTGCCCCACGCAAAGCACGGGAGCAGACCTGTGGCCAGACGATGATGTCACTTCCCAAAAGTGACATCATCGAGTCCTGCTGGGAGCATGCATGTGAGAGGAAGCTATAGCAGGTAAGTCCTGGGTCCCCTTCCCACCAGGATGGTATAGGGACCTGGGAACCCTAACTATTGTGTATGCTTTTGTTACATCTATATTAGATTACTGCAATATGCTCTACATGGGGCTACTGTTGAAAAGTGTTCAGAAACTTCAATTGTTACATAATGCTGCAGCTAGGATGTTGACTGGTCACATATCACTCCAGTCTTGGCTCATCTACACTGGCTCCCAGTCTGTTTCTGGGCACAAATCTCAATGTGATGGTGCTGATCTTTAAAACCCTATATGTTTTGGACTAACATACTGGAAGGACCACCTACTCCTTTATGAACCTACCTGCCCAGTGATGATCCGGCCAGTCATCTGTGGAGTCCCTGCTTCAGGTGCCCCCTTCTGAGATTAGGTAGGTGGCAACCTGGGAGAGGGCCTTCTCTGTAGAGGTACTAAAACTTTGGAACTGTCTCCTCAGAGATTCCTCTTTCCCCCTTTGTAGCCTTCTTCTGCTTGTAGATGAAGACTTTCTTGTTTCACTTGGCATTCCTTCAGTGATTCCTCCTTCCTTACTGAGGTTTTTAATGGTTGTTTTAATCTCGTGTATATATGTTAAGTTCTGGTTTAAAATTGTTTTTATGATACTTTTATGTGTTGGTTTCAAGGGATTTTAACATGAGGTTTTCAATTGTATAGTTTAAATTTGTTAGCCACCTTGGTGGCCCTGTGAGGGCAGGAAGGCGGCATAATAGATAGACAAACAAACAACAAAGCATTAATTTGCTGCTGTCATTGAAATTCACTGCCAAAGTATAATCAGCCTTGTAGCAATGGCTTCCACTGCAATGACTTGTGCTCTACAAGCGGTTAGAGAGCTAGTTTGGTGTAGTGGTTAAGAGCAGCAGGACTCTAATCTGGAGAACCAGGTTTGATTCCCTGCTCGAAGCTAGCTGGGTGACCTTGGGTCAGTCACAGCTCTTCCAGATTTCTCTCAGCCCCACCCACCTCACAGGGTGATTGTTGTTGTGGGGATAATGATGACATACTTTGTAAACCGCTCTAAGTGGTGTTAAGTTGTCCTGAAGGGCAGTATATAAATTGAATTTTGTCGTTGTTGTTGTTATCTACTGTTGTCACTAGGCTGTTGCATCCCAAGGTCTTATGGGGCTGAGATACCTTTTGGAAGCACAACAACAACTACTACTACTAATTGTTTCTGCCTGCTAGATCCATGAGGCTTGTTGGTAGATGGATCAACTGGATTCAGGAAGAAAAATATCAGGGGAAGAGTGCAAATGGAGGAAATGGAAATACCGACTGTTGCTCCCTCTGGTTACTTCTCCTGCCCCACACAACTTTCCTGACAGGATCCTGTGCACATCAGGACTTTGAAAGAGAAGTGGGGGGGGGGGGGAAGCAAGGAAATATTCTCAAAATACTTCTCAAGAGCGGTGACAAAGATTAAAGATTTCTGTACTTCCTCCTTGTGTCCCCATGGTGATTAACATTGCCAGGCTGTATTCCAGAGAAGGTCAGTGTACTGTTGAAAGCCCAGCTTTCCATGGTGAAAGTAAACTCTGAATCTCTCCCTTGCTCAAAGCGGTGATTAAAGGAGAGGAAGACCAATGGAGGAAAGCTGTAGAGTTTACCTTCTCTTGTTTCAGTTCCTTGCTTGTACAGTGGTTTACAAAGGCATAAACAGATGACATTCACACCTGTGTGTAGGCAAGTGTAAATTTGTACAGGAAATACTGTGCGTAGCCTCTGTGCTAAGAGACATTATGCCTCTGGACCCCATTTGCTGGTGGGAAGTAGCAGAAGAAGGATGCTGCCTTCAGGTCCTGTTAGTGGGCTCTCCACATGCACCATAGCCACTGTGGGAAACAGGATGTTGGACAAGATGAAATTTTGGTCTGCTCAAGGAAGGCTCTTCTTACATACATTTGCATGGAGCAGAAACATGGCATCCCCACTCATGATGTTTCACATATCCCCACATGATCAAACCATTCCTATAACAAGAGCAAGAAACTTATTTTTTAAAAAATGAAACATGAAATCGTTGAGAATTCAGATCCTGTGCCAGTTTCTGTGTGCACACATGGACACAGAGTACAAAGCAGATCTGCCCATATGAAGCAAAGGGGAAGGCTTTCTGCTAGCTTTTGAAACTTCATCTGTGCTCCCTCCCCTAACATTGTAATCCCACATGCTGTGTCTATTCCTCTGATCCGTAATGAAAGTAAAACTATGAAAAGCAACCTAAATATTTTAGTATTTTCAGTGCTTTAGATCCTATTCCAAAATCTATGCCAAAATGTGTTCTTTGTATTTGTTGATTTTAGGATGAACAATAGATTGAAGGATAGTTTTTCTGCCCTGTCTATAAATTATAATCTGAACATCTCCTGTTTAGAAGGCTGGCAAAAAAGTCTAATTGAGGAGTTAATTAACTCAGCTTAGGTTTTTTTTTAGTTAATCTACAAACCAACTCTTGCAGTTTACCAAGGAGATGAGCTGTGTTGTAAAATAATTTGCTGTGGTCAAACAAGCTTAGTTTCTGGAAATCTGAGCATTGACAGTGTTGTTCCAGAAACTTCAAATAATTTAAACTACCCAGACCATGGACAGAGCTGGGGATCAAATTTCAGTGTGGGAACAACAGAAGCAGCCCTTAAAATCTGAGTTTTGCTCAAAATAAGAGAATTAGCAGGTTTGGGAAGAAAGCTGAAGAGAAAAATGAAAAAAGAGACACTTCTTGCCAACACAATGAGAGATTTTTATTGAAATTTGGGAAAACAATGTAGTCCTTTACAGTTACCTCTAAAACATTTAGACATATTTAAAGTGCTTCTACTCTAGCCTTTTTTCCATCATTGACACCAAGTATTCATTCAGTCATTTCAGAGAATTCAGATAAGGGCGTTGCCATTGCATTCTGGGGTGGGTGGGTTGGGTCAACTTGTCTTTGTAAAGAGAACTTGTTTTGGTGATTCTTCTTAATTCCAACACAATTGTATTGCTACATTTCATGTGGAGACTGGCATACTGCTATAAATTCACCTAACAGGTGGGTGTTCTGTGAAGCCATTAGTGATGTCTTTGTGAAGTCCTACCTTTTTTGCATAATTTGTCCTACATTTTGTTGGCAGATTGCCTATGCTGCAGTCAGGACACTGAACCGATAATGAGTAACAAAAGCTTTATTATTAGAACTAACTAACTGGATATGAAAGGAAAGAAATAACACTAGCTATCTTCCTAGTTGAGAGAGTTCTGAAGAGTTCTTCAGAAAAGGCTAGGAATAGCATTTTGCAGACAGACAGGGAAAGCCCATCTAGAAAGAAGGTACTCCCATTACAGGCCTGTCTAGTGAGAGTTTGCTGCTCCCTGCAGGATCTTTTTCTCTTCTTTGTACGTAAGATGTTGCTATACTCCCAACACATTTTCTGGTTGCAAATTCTGTTGACTAAGGAACAGGATTAGATGCAACCTACCACTCCCATCCTGGCTAATGTGCAAGCTCACTAATTTTTTTTAAAAAAATGTTCAGACTTCTTTGCTTGGGTTCACTATGACTATTCATAGTAATGCACCACCCTTTTTTGCCTTTGAGGGCAGGTTTGTGAAACTATAATGGGGAGCACTGCCCTGTACCAAGAGCAGTGTGAAACTAATGACAGACCCATTTCTGGCTGATGGTGGAAGAGCAGTACCTTGGTACAGCCTTTGTGTTAAAGGGACCTCACTACACATTGCAGGCACATTAATATATTTTTCATTTTACACAGGTGACTTTAATTTGGAGATGTCTCCCTATAAGAATGTAGCAAGCGAAGAGTCCTTGAAGACCAACTACAACAAGCTGGCAACTCAGGTTTCAGGTAGAGTTCTCATGATTCTTTTTTTTAGGAATGTACTTACTGGAATACATTTTGAGCAATGAAGTAATTAAGGACTCCGTTCTGAACCTGCTGGTTTCTAATGTTCCGAAAAATATTAGAGGTTTAGGGGAACGTTATTTCAAATGCTCCCTGCTATTTTGTTCTTCTAGATTTCCTGTTTTGTTTTTTTAAAAACCCTCTGAATAGTAACGAACATGATAGACATTGTCTCACTGTATTTTCATTCAATTCTCCTTTGGGAGATTGCCACTAGAATTTGCTCTATTGGCCTTGTATTTCTGTAATTTTGCAGGATCTCATCTGGCTGGGGACAGCACAAATCTCTGCCTGCAGGTTGCTCAGATTTGTAGCCTAAATCGTAGATGTGGACGCCTGCGCACAATGTATGTTTCTAACTGCAGCCCAAAGGATGGGCACGCATGTAATCAAAACAAATGTCATCGAGAACTGAAGCACTTCTTTGGGAAAGTTGAATTGGATTTCACCATGAGATTCCTCTTTTGCCCTTGTCAAGATGAGTTCTGCGGAGAGCGACGTCGGAAAACAATTGTCCCAGATTGCTCTTTCCAGAACAGTACTAAACCAAATTGTCTTCTCCTTTTGGACACATGCCTGAAAGATTATGTCTGCAAGTAGGTCTGACTTTCTGGGGACTGGGACAGCTGTAATAGTGAATTAAAGATTTTATGTCATTTAGGCAGCTAGGCTCTAGAGTGCACCTTAAACTTGGTGAATTAAGAAAATAAGCAAATAAAAGCATACTGTGCAAAGGGACTAACCATTTATTATTGCAGAACTGTATAGAATTCATCTCTTCAAAAGCAACCTGTGGATTTTTTGGATAACAACAGCCAGTCAGGGATGATCAGCTTCTGCAGTCTGGCAAACTATTTTATTCCCAGGATAGTTGTCTATGGGCCAGAAACAGCAGCTTTGTCATTAAAATTGGCACCATGTGTCAGTAACAACTTCATACTTATGAAGTATATGTCATTTTAGACGAGGGCATTTTATGCTGGTTATGCTGGTTTTATGCTGCTGGCATATTGCTCTTCTGCCATCAGCCAAGTGTGTGTATGCAAATCTATACATCTACATATTATATAAAATATTAAGGAGAGATGTAGTACAGTATTAAAGTGTGAGATGTCAATTTTGTACAATCTGAAGCCATTTTTGATAGGGCTACCAGGGACCAGGTTATACTGCTTAGGGAAACATGACCAAACCACAGTCTGCCAGTTGCCCATCCTAACTTAGGGCCAAATTAGACATGACGCCAGGCCCTGCCTTCCCATGCTAGGGACAATGCTGAAAATTTGATTGGGGCTCAAACAAGACAACAATGCAGGGGATCTGAGAGATCATCTTCGTTTTAAAAAAAACTTCAAAGCAACCACACGGAGCTGCTAATTTGATTGCAGAGATGGTGCTAAAGAAGCTTTAAATCTTTCCTTTTGTACTATTTTCACAACCTAAATGTCCCTCCCCAAGTCCTGATGTTAGTTCTATAAGGGAAAGTTTGACAGTATACATGCATGCACCAGTACAGGAACCTGCAGTTTCTTTTAAGAAACAACAAAATTAAACTGTGATCATAGGGCTCCTAATCTCATTTTGCTCTTTATTGTGCTACAGATGGAACTTTTATTTTAAGACCTAGCATCTGGCTTGCTTACCTTCATAAGACATTTAAACAACAGATTCCACCCAGAGTGGTGGGGGAGGGAGAGAGCTGATTGTTCCTCTCCCTATTGAGATTGCTAAAGAAAACAAAATAGCAGCCAGAGCGGGACTGAGTAGCAGCCAGAGAGGGGCAGGGCTGAGTAGCCAACAGAGAGGGCAGAGGGCAGTGAGAGAATCCTTCCTCTTGCCAGCAATCCCAAACAGCTCTGTCTTTTAAAACTACACTTCCCAGGTAAAATTATGTGACTTGACACATTAAAGAACACATGCCCGGCGTCATGTCTAGCTTGGCTTTTAGCGATTACTCTAAAATGTTAGGATGTGCCATATATTTGTTTGGCTTTGTATAAAAAAGCCTGGTGATCCCTATGAAATACATGTCAGTGGTATAGAAGCTGCTCTTGCTTATAGTTGTTGTTTTCCACCAGATCTCGGTTGGCTGACTTCCAAGAACAATGCAAGCCCTCAAGCACTTCCTCATATGGCTGCTCTCAGCACAACCATGCTGCTTGCCTCGAGGCTTACATGGGGATGATTGGTATGTGCTCAGCCCAGAGGAATTCATTGAGAGATTTGATGTGGATTGTAGCATAAAACTCATCTGGGATGTATGGGGAGGGGGAAACTACAATGCTACGTCTTTAGGATGTTTGGAACTGTGCACAAACAAGAGTATGAACTGCTCTGATTGCAGTCTCAAATGAAGGAAAAACATGCCACATTAGCATTAGAATTTTTTCCATCTATTGCTTTAGATTTGGTCTATACTATTGACCTTATGTGCCAGTTTTTCAGCTGATAATCCATTTTCTTTAAAAAAAAATCTGTTTTCATCAAATGAGTACAAAGTAAACAAAATAAAGTATTCCATCAATTCCTAATCAGATTATAAAAGATGCAAAACTGAGATTTTCCATATGTGCCATAGATTGGCATCAGTGATCTGTACAAGTTAAGTTTTTAGTTTACAAAGGTAAATTAATCTGACTATGCAGGGATTTTTTTTTAATTTGACCAGCCAGTCCTGTGTATTTGGGGAAGACTTCTTTTTCCAGTGACAGTCAAAAACACTGTGCATACCACAGAAAACCTCTATCTATCTTTACTTGGGAGTCTTCTCACATAATGCAACAAAAACATCTCTGGAGTAGGTAAAATTAAAATTCTATTGCTGTATGATACACAGTCTGACACCATCTTCCAAAAACAAGTTGCCATAGAGCAGTTCCACCACATTTGAAAAACTGAGATGTCAGATTCACTTCAATACTAACAAGTTCCAGAACAATGATATATTCTAGCCAGCTTTTCTGCAATGAATGTCATTGATTCAACATCTTAACAATGTTCTCTCTCATATCTAAATTGATTGAAAAGGTTGGTATTTATGGTATATCCTAAAGCTTTTCTCAGTTTTATAACAAAGGCTTTCTCTTGATTATTAACATTGTCAGTCAAAAGCCAATAAATATTGTAAAAGATTCTATGATTATCAGAAATTAACAATTTCTCAAATTCTGGTAAATATCTCAGACTGTACACTTTTTAAATTTAATCTGAGTAATCTATTTTCATGTTTACTCTGAAACTGAAGAAGCAGAAGTAGTACTAGTTTTCCTATGGTAGCTTAATGGAACCTCCATGTACAGAGGCAATCTGCAGAGCCTTAAACCCATGGATCAGGACCACTTGGGAACAAAAGAGATGTTTCTGCAACCTTAGAGCCCCCCCCCCCCAACCAGGGTTGCAAAAAATCCCCTCAAAGGTTAAAAAAGTACATTGGGGATTTAACCCCCGCCCCCCGCAACCTCTTTCCCTCACAGCAAATTTTAAACCTTGATCTATCAAGGGCGGCAGTATGGAACAGGCAAGAATCTGGAGAGGGCAAAGAAAAGAACAGGCGAGTATCTGTTGGGGGGAAAGGAACAGGGGAGGGTGTTTGGGAAGGGGGAACCAAAGCAGGGGAATGGGATTCTCCCTCCCAACAACTTCCCTGCGCCCCCCTCCCCCCAACATTACCCACTCCTGATTCTGGGTGAAGGTATCTGGCAGGGAGAAGGCAAAAGAGTAACAGTGTTTCAAAAGGGAAGGAAGAGTGAGGGACTTTACAATAGACAGGGAGGGAGGAGTTACACTAAAGTGTGTGCGGAAGGCAGGGGAAAGAGTGACACTGATGGATGCCTGCAGGGAAACCAACAGGTAAGGTTGGGTGGCTGACTGGAGAAGTAACAGGGAAGGCTGACTTAGACAACTGGGGAGACAACTGTCTCCACAATCTGCAACCTTTTGTTGTAGGCCCCTCTTGTATATGTCTAATTGCCAGATGCTGGAGACAAAACCAGTATGATTGTGACCATTGTGGCCTGCTTGTAAACTTTCTGAAGACACCTGCCAGGCCACAGCAACAGAGCGTTAGACCAAATAGACCTCTAGTCTGATTTAGCAAGGCGATGTTTATGTTTTTACATACAGCTTTTACTATCATATTAAGAACTATCCAATGCCTAGATAATGCTCCTCAATGGATTATTGATGGTTACACTACCATCTCTCCATAGGGCTGCTCCTAGTAGCTCTGTAATAGTGTGAAATGTTCTGAGAAAGGCTAGGGAAAGCTAAAAGAAAATCACAACATGCTGGGTAGTCCAATCCTTAGATGCCATGTCAGTGTGCTGCTGATGCTAGTGTGCTGGTGTATCTAGTTAGCATCTGTGCTGTTCTAGCAGGAGAATGACAAAACAAAGCAAAAAAAACCAAAACCAAACTTAGCAACTGCAACAGAGTTCATTGTGACATAGACACCAATCAGAGTGGCATGGTGACAATACCCATGTTCAGTGCTCTTTATTTTTTTAAAGGAAGTGTCAGTACTCATGACGTTCTTCCCACTCAGCCCAAGTCCCAAATGCCCAAGAGATGCCAGTATCCCATAATGAGGTGCTGATATTCTATAATGTTGTGTACCTCCTGAAAAAAAGCCCTGCCCACATTACCCTACATAGAAGGAGACACGTGCCTGCATGACTTCAGCATGCCGCACTCCACTCGTAAAGCAGGACAGATGAAGAAACAGGCAACACAGCACCCTCAGTTGTAAGGGGGAACTGTGGCATGAGTATCACACTCCTGGGAATCTCTGTAGACAGGAGTTCCAATTCCTTTCTTCTGCAATGACTACCCTTCGACAGGTTTGCAGGGAAAGAAGCATGGGCAGCTGAAGCATGTTACCCACCTGCCTTCACAGTTCACTTGGGAGAGGAAACAGCCATAGTCTTGCATAGGCAAGAGTTTGGGTTCCACTGGGAAATAATGGAGCTTTTCGTAAGTCAAAGGGAACACTAGAACAAGCAAGAAGACACAACTGAACATTCACAGAAGTAATCTCAATAGCTTACAGGGGGAAAGCACTGATGTGGTAGGTTTAAGTCCTGCCAAGAGGAAAGATGGGAATAAGGAAAATCACAGCTTTTGGCAACAACAATGGTACAGTCAGCAAAACAGGAGGAGGAACACCCGTCTTGTGCACAGCAACAACACAGTCAACAGTTCACAAAGACTAATGAGGCATCATAGGATATCTGGAGTCTTCCTTTAACAATCATGACAGAACCTGCCATTTATACCTCCACAAGTTTGGTGTAGTGGTTAAGAACAACAGGACTCTAATATGGAGAACTGGGTTTGACTCCCACTCCTTCACTTGAAGCCAGCTGGGTGACCTTGGGTCAGTCACAGCTCTTCCATATCTCTCTCAGCCCTACCTACCTCACAGGGTGATTGTTGTGGGGATAATATTTGTTTGTTTGTTTGTTTATGTCATTTATAGTCCACCTTTCTCACTGAGACTCAAGGCGGATTACACAGTGTGAGATTAGTACAGTCAGTTTCAAGGAAATGTCCATAAACAATGCCATAGGGTAAATAAACACAATTTTACAAAGGCACAGCATTAGTAAAAATCTAATACAGAGTTGAAGTAATGCTGAAACAGAACATAAGCAATTCTAGGGCTGACATTAGACCACATGAAGCAGAAGTAGCTCATAGGAGCACATATTAAGACAACAGGTAGTATGTAAGGCAACATAGTGGTGAAGTCTATGGCCCTTAACTCATTAATGAAGCATCTGCGAGCTCTTCCCTACAGTACAAAGGCCTTTTTGAATAATTTGGTTTTGCATTGTTTCTGGAAAGCAAAGAGAGTGGGGGGTCTCCTGACCTCCTCAGGCAGGCTGTTCCACAGGGTAGGGGGCCACCACAGAGAAAGCCCGTGAATGGGCTGCTGTTGATTTCGCCCATGTGCAAGGTGGCACCTGTAGGAGACCCTGTTTAGACATATGATATATTTTGTAAACTGTTCTGAGTGGGTGTTAAGTTGTCCTGAAGGGCAGTATATAAATCAAATGTTGTTGTTGTTGTTATTAAGAAAACGGCATTGCAATGTGGACCAGCACAGGCTTAACATGCTTAAGATCTCTGGTACAAGCCTTCCATAATGTTACCTGCTGGAGAGGTCTTGGAGAAATTCTGTGCAAAGGCCTATGGTTTTTTTTGGGGTCATATACAGTCACTGAGTGAGCAACCCATGCTGATTGGCTTCCTTCAGACATCATTAGTATCTTCCCCTTTAGACATCCCTCCCTGGATTCATGGTGAATTATGGTTTCCTTCAGCAAATCATCACAGCGACCCTAGTTCTCCATCTCCTCTCCTTAAGCTGATTCCAATGCTTGGCAATCGTATGACCATGCTTACCCCAGGGCTACATAGGAATGACATCACACTACCATCATGTTGATGTTATGTCAGCATATCTCTTTCTGCTCTGGGTATACTTACCCTGTGCCTCTTGTACAGAAGACACTGCTAGAAAATGTTGGAAGAGGGAAAGTTGTTAAGCCAGTATATTCTTGCAGTGCTTGCATCTCCTTCTCTCATTTACCTGTGTGATATGGATGAAGGACCCCCATTGAGTTTTTGTGTCTTGGTGTGATGTACCTGTAAGAGTTCTAATGAGATAAGTATTAGAAAAATGCACTATGGAATGCACCTGCTGCATAAGGTCTGACAGAAGTCTCTGACTAGCCAGTGGAAAAACATAGACTGAGTCTTACTGCAGTAAGAAGAACAAGATTCTGGTCTATCAGTGCCTTAAGGACAGCTGGACCCAAATCTTGCTCTTCTACTGCTGACCAACATGGCTACCCACCTGAAACTTACTGCACTATGTAATGCATGATTTATGTCTTTAGATCTAAGATAATCTTTTTGCCATCAGAATAAATTATATCTTCTGTATGCAGCGAAACGGTTAAGAAAACTTACGTTTTCTTGGGGAGGGGCATTATTTCTGCCAATTCTCACTGATTCCCCCCTCCTGCTACAGTCTGCTGAATTTTTCTTCCAAGGGTTTCAGCAGAGCCATAGGAACAGCATAGTGGGGGGCTACAGTTCAAGAGGGGAACTGGCAGAAATTGCTGCCCCTATATTAAGAAAACTTTAGTGTCCTTATAAGTATATCGATCCAGAGGAATTAGCCGTGTTAGTCTGTAGTAGCAAAATAGTAAAGAGTCCAGTAGCACCTTTAAGACTAACCAACTTTATTGTAGCATAAGCTTTTAAGAGCTACAGCTCTCTTTGTCAGATGCAAGGACATTTCCATAAACAATGCCAGTGTATCTGACGAAGAGAGCTGTGGCTCTCGAAAGCTTATGCTACAATAAAGTTGGTTAGTCTTAAAGGTGCTATTGGACTCTTTACTTTTTACTTATAAGTATATGCACATACTTAATTTTGCACAATGTATTCTGATTCTGGAATCCATTTTTTCAGATCATTTGCATCTTTTAAAAGCATGTGGCATGTGGAATGAAGGAAAAGGAGGTGGTTTAAGTTCTTTCTCCTCAAATAATGAGAGACAGAAACTCGGGGGGAGGGGGTTGGAAGAAAGTTGAGATTGTCGGAGACACTGAATTATGTGCCAAATAGCAGATTCTTCATTTAGAGAAGCATAGGATGCTCGCAGCTCTCGTGCAATAGACTGGTGAGTGTGCATCTTGTCTCCTTGGACATGGAATTCATGTGAACAAACTCTGATTTTGTCTTTTTGGGACTTTGAATAGGGACACCCATGACCCCCAATTACATTAGCAATTCCACTGCTGACGTCACACTGTGGTGTTCCTGTGAGAACAGTGGCAACCACAAGGAGGATTGTGATGAAATCCTAAGTTCATTTTCCAACAACAGATGTCTGAGTAAGTACACATGGAACTGGCCTGACTTGGTATACCTCAGCATTGTTTACTCAGTGGCAGCTTTGCTTCATAGTTCAGACCAGAGATTTAAAGGGATTAATTCTGGAGTTTTCTGCATGCAAAACATACGTTCTGCTCCTGAGCTTTGACTCTGTCACATTCTTAGGTGTATTTAACAAAGAAGCAGTGAGGACTCAGCATTGGCAAAGTCAAACTTCTCACAATCCAATTCCTGACACTCAGTTTAAAAGGGACCAGGAAGGAGATGGAGCTAGTTACACTGATGGTTGTTGCATTAAGCGTGTGTATAGATATACCATGTTATGTGCAGCTGATGCAGTGTGAATGCACACCCACTGCTTCATTGTAGTGGTGACAATTTTAAAGTTATTTCACCAGAAAATGAGTCAGCTGTGGTTTTCTCATGAATTCACATACAGGATGCCTCAAGCTTCAATCCATATCTCTATCTTTTCCTGTGTACTTTCCATCTCATTCAAGGAATGCCTTCAAGATTCATTCTCAACTCCATCTTCTCTTCCATATTCCATTCCTTCATTTCTCCTAAATCTCAAGCACTATTTTCAACATTTCATTGCAATTTAAAAAAATAAATATAATGTGTTGGAGGCTATGGTCCATCAGCAGATGTTAACAATTGGTACAGATCTTTCCTATATTCCCATCTCTCCAGTGATCCCTTCTGATCCTAGGAAAGTTGATTCCAGAGATTGTGGAACCCACGTGGACTAATAATTGTGCAGGTCAGGGGCTATAGTGGAAAGGGAATAGGAGGTTAGATTGCTGCCCCTACCTCTTTATAGACAGGCTGTGGTGATAGAAGAGGGAAGAGTGGCAAGAACACTCCCTCCCCATTGCAAGTCCCCTTACCTGTGTTCATGTGGGTTCCGTGATCCTAGGGATGAACTTTCCCAGAGTTGAGAATTACTTCTGGGGAGATGGGAATGTAGAGAAGATCCCTGATCTTTAAGCTTATGGACCATGGTATCCAGTCCATATATAGTCCATTTCCTTTCAGCTGAATTCTCCATTCATTTTTCTAAATAACTTCTTGAGAGCATGGAGTAATGGGAACATGCTGAGATCCTGAATGCAAACTTGAGCTATGGAATTTGCTTTCACAGGATGTATAATGGCTGCTGATATAGGTGACTAGAATGGTATTAAATCCATGGAGGGTAGGCCTATCTATGGCTATTGGCTATGATAACTAAGGCTTTGTTCAGATGTTACCTTTTTTAATGAGTTGTGTCCAGGTTTCCCCAACCTGAGTCACATTTCATGCAACCAGATAGCACCTGCAGAGAACCATTTCTCCAAATGTCATAGAAACTTGATTCATGTTGGAACAGTGACAAGGAGAGGAAGGGGCTTCAGCCTCTCCCCCCACCCCATGACTTTTCCCTGACTCAAAACGGCTGGGGGGTGTTATATGTCCCATTTTGGAGGTAACTCTTGTGACCTATGCTCCTATGGATTTCTCCTTTTTGCTGAAGCAACAGCTCAAATTAACATTAAAGTGCAAAGCATAAGGGCAGATTAAATTAATACAGAAGACCATATTGGTGATCAAGAGTAATTTGCTAAGGGTCAGTTACCACAATAATCAAACTAAATTCCCAACTGCAGATGAAAACAGAGCCTCATTGTAAGCATGTTTGTACTCTGACCTTTTAAAGGGATTCTGATCTCCACACAATCTCCTGTGTGTTCACTGTTTTCCAGGAAGTGCAATGCAGTCTCAAATGGGCTTAAACCAGGTGAATACAAAAGATCTGAAGAAACTGCAATTCATACCTTCCCCAAACATCCAGAGTGATGGCACCAGCACAGTTCTCACTGCAAAAATGTATTGGGTATGAATAATTGTGCTCATTTGGCCCATACCAGCCTTTTCACCTAGAGCATATTGAAATCAAAGATGTATATACCAAATCAATAGTTGAGTTAATAAAAGAAGAAACTGTATTTACATGATAATATTTTCATAATAAGATTGTCAGTTAACTATATTGTTATTGTGGAATAAGGCTGGGCAAGGATGCTGTCTCCTTTTGTCCAGAAAGATCCTCAGATCTTAAAAGTATGAAGAAAAAGGTATCCTGCATCCAGGGGACTTCAGCTGAAATGTGTCATTATCATTAATTTAGTTCTCTCTTTGCCTTTCCAGGAATCTGTGAAGAAGACACAGCCAGAGGTTCTTCTGCAAAAAAGACCGTTAGATTCTCATTCTGTATATGGAGAAGACCAACTTTCTTTGTTCACTTTGACCTTTGCGCTGCTTCTTCTGTTGCTCAGTTCACCTTAACCTAGTTCAATTGGCTTTGTTCATTCCATGTAATCCTCACTCAGAGAAGGGAAACAGGACATTGTTTCATGCCAAAGAGGAAGCACCAGTTTTGCAAGCCTTTTCCCAGCATGAACCTTTCTGCCAGGACTCAACTGCTTCACTTACACATATGTGCCACATAGGCATGGAGCATGGTTCTCTTTCCAGTGATACCAAGGAAAACAGACAGACAGATGGGAGTTTTTAGGGAACTGTTTTTTTTAATGAGAATTTTTTTGCTCGTTTCAAGATGTTTTGGTTTTCATTAAGGAGGATGGGAAGGAATCCAACATATCTCTAGTTTAGCAAGTGACATGCTATTTCTGGCTTTGGCATTGCCTGAAAATCAAGATTGCCTGGATTTCTGCTGTTTTCCAGGTCTTTGTAGACTTATCCAAAAGCATACAAAACAAAGCTGTCTTGAAGAAAGAAACAGTAATGTTAAATTGTGGTGCCTGTACTTGGGTTTTTCAGTCCAGTCTGTTACTACTGGTAAGAAGTGAACTAGACTGGGTTTCATAGTAACATAATTCTTTGTCCAATATCATATGAGCTTTTCAAGGTTCTATAGGAATCAATATGCACGCTTACTGAGATTTTACCTACGAAAGATCACTGAGCTTACTGCACATACAGGGTTGGATCCAACTAGCTTCTCTGCTGGTGAGAAAGAAAGAAGAGGTCTCTTTTGACTAACGATAAGGGCTGTACTGGGGATCACAGGACCTGCTTGTACGAAAGCCATATGCAATTGGGCTTTGGAAGGGAAAGAAATGGGATATGATTCAGTGAAAAAGTTGGCTGAATCCAACCCCTTATATCAGCTTCTTTGAGCTACAGAGCAAGGACCTTCTCCATTTGGAATGAACTAGCATTCCTGTTTATGTCCTTATGTCTGTTCTCTTGTCCATTAGACTTTTATCCAGGATCTAATAACAGTGGATGTAAAAAATTGTGTTGTACTGCTGTTCTTTGGTGCTGCAGTGTTGTGATGTTCGTTTCCAGGTACAAGATAAAAAGTTTACACCTCTTGCATACGATCATTATCTTGTCTGCTGCTGACTTGAAGTTTTCGAAGAGATGGCAAGCTAACCTTAGCAACTTCTCTGTGGGTGTGGAAGATGTAGCCAGTACTATATATCACATTTATCTCTCATTCCCCAAGGAAGATAGATTTGGATATGGTTTTTAAGTTTACAAAGTTGAATGTCATATGTGCAAGATCTGGGGTATGGCCTATCTTTATATAAACTCTTTTGGCATTTTTTTTTGCCTTGAGTCCTGAGATGCTCAGGCAGGTTTATGAATATTTTAAATACTTAAATAATTTCCTAAGTGACAATATAATCTCTGCAATCCAGCATGCTCCTCTGGGATATGGGTTCTGCCTACTAAAGGGTCACTGCCCACTGCCTACTAGCAAGGACTCCACTTTATCTCAGAGCCTCGCTACAAGTGACATTTTACAGTGTGCTTTTTCTGTCAGTACTAAACAATGGGGTACAATTTGCACAGACTTGCCAAACCATTCTGCTGTGGAACTGGAGTTTTGTTCTATCTCCTTAATAAAAGTAATTACAAAAGGATTGTTTCCATCCTATGAAATTCTATTTCATGACTACAAATACATTCCTAAGCAGAGTGATACTCTTAAGCCCATTGAAGTCAATAGGTTGAGGACTGCACTCTTGGAAGTATGGTTTTCTTTTAAAAACTGAAGGTGAGGGTTTTGAGTTGTTAACTTCATTGTTAAAAATTTATTTTTTAAAAAGACAGTCAGGTTGGCAGTGTTTTCCTTTTACTGGCACAGGATAAGGATTTGCTCAGGCATTTGAAGTGTGGGAATCCAAATTTTGGAACACAGTTAGATGCTATAGAGCAGAACAGATTGAAAATGTTGTCAACAGGGACAATTGTCTTCAGCACTTCACTAGAGCAGGCAAGTCCTGTATGGAAAGTTATCGAAAGATGTAAAGTTAATCTTCTTTTGTAGACAGGGCAAACATGCTTCATAATAAAGTCTTCCATACTAGTACTGTTAAGAAGAGTAGTTATTTTAGGATTCTAAGTATATGGTCCAGTCCACTGTAGGCACAATTCCTGTTGAATCCTTCATCTGCTTGTATGAAGTCAAGAAGCACTGGGGGGTGAGGTGCATCCAATTAAGATGACTATCAATTGTGCAACAAGATTTTTTAATCTGGTGTATTGCCAGCATCACTGCAAGATACTTATATTACGGTCATTCCAAAACCAGGCAAAGACCACACTTAGTATACAAATTTTTGACCTATTTCTTTGATGAATATGGATACATTAACTGCCATCTTGCTAACAGACTTCAAAAGGTTATTAGAACTTTGGTGCATGTAGATCAGGTAGGATTTATACAAAGGATCTGATAATTTTAGGTTAGTTGCTGATCTGATTGTATTAAATAGAAAGAGATCTGATTAAGTTGCTATTCTTTCACTTGAGGCTGAAAATGTTTTTGACAAAATATATTGGAAATTTATTTTCTCTATGTTGATTAAGTTTGGCTTGCTTCATGAATTTTTGAAATGAATTAGAATACTCTATTCATCCCCTAGATCTAAGCGAGTGACTAATGATATTTTTTTCTGTACGATTTCCTCTTGAAAGAGGTACTAGGCAAGATTGTCCTCTTCTCTCATTTGTGATTTATGTTTGAAATCTGTCATGTAGTATTAGACAAAGTAATAATATGCATGGCTTTATACATAATTCTTTAGAATTTAAAATTACTTGATATGCAGATGATCTTTTATTATTTATTTCAGAACCTCAGTCTCCCATTCCTGAATTAATGAATTTGTTTAATAATTTTGGTGATATGTCTAGTTATTCAATTAATTGGACAAAATCAGAATTGATGCCATTAGGGGACAATATATAATTACTGAGGGACATTTTCAATGGTACCCAGATGTTGTTAATTATCTTGGAATATTGATTCCAAGGAATATTAAGAACATGATTTAGTTGAATTTTAATAAATTAATCTCGGATATATCCTTGGATTTGGATAAATGGGCAACTCTAAACCTATCATTATGGGATAAAGTAAATGCACTCAAAATGAATATTATACCTCAAATTATATATGTTATGCATGCAATCCCTTTTTATATACCTAGTAGATATATTCATAAAATTAATACTCTATTTTGGAAATTTATGTGGGGTTCAACACCACCCAAGATTTCTTTAAAGAGGATGCAGCTTTCGATTAATGAAGGAGGATTTGGTCTTCCGGGCCTTAGAACTTATCATCAGGCATATTCATTAGCATGTACAAAGAACTGGGATCCCGCCCCTCACTTAGAGTATCTGTCTTAGGCTCTTTTGGAGGCCTCTTTTTTGAAACCATTTTTTAAGGGGAATACATTAGGGTCTACTTATGTTAAAATGGATTTTCATCCTCCAATAATCTCTGCACCTAGAGAAGTATAGCACATAATATGACAATATCAAGTTGACCTGTTCACACATGCTAAACTAACATTATGGTTAAATCCAGATTTAAAAATTGGAAAGAAATCTTTCTTGGACAATAAGGAAATTTTTTACTTTAGATCATTTGATAGGTAATGATGAGATCTTGTCATTTTTCCAAATGAGGTCTAAATGTGATTTGCCAACTTTGGCTGAATAGTACTGCTAAAAGGAGGGAAGCTGCGGAGTACTAAACCAAGAGGATAAAGACAAAAACTCCTGCAGTAAGAATTTAAGGTATTTAAAGTACACCGTGCAAATTAGCAATTTCAACGTATGATATAAACTCTACTTACAATTCAATCTAGTACAAGGTAAACAATGCAATAAATCTTACATAAAGTGCAAATGCAAGATGCCTGAACAATTCTCACAAGCTGCAACCATACAATGAATAGTTCCAGATACCCATTGTGGACGTTGAATGTGGAGAAATGAGTACACTGGAAGACCAGATGTGGCAAATTGGCTGAATTTTGACCCTTTTGATAAAGCCCTGCGAAACAGGAGAATTGCTAGCGCCTGTTGAGTGGTTCTCAGCATCTTTTGGTCCCTGTCTACATCTAACGGTGGCCCTCCTCTACAGCATTGCCTCATTAATTTTCAATGAGAAGAACAGGATTTAAAATCATCCTGCAGAAGTTTTGAGGACTGTGCCACACCCTAGTAGGGTAGTGGAAGAACACTCCCTACTCTCTTAAGTGTACCTTACATATATATTTTGGAATTGCAATAGTGTGGAAGGAACTATTCATTGTATGGTTGCAGCTTGTGAGAATTGTTCATGCATCTTGCATTTGCGCTTTATGTAAGATTTATTGCATTGTTTACCTTGTATTAGATTGAATTGTAAGTAGAGTTTATATCATATGTTGAAATTGCTAATTTGCATGGTGTACTTGAAATACCTTAAATTCTTACCGCAGGAGTTTTGTGTCTATCCTCCAACTTTGACTGAATGGCAATATTTATAATTACAACATTTGTTGGTGTCCAAATGTGGTCTGCCAGCTTTGAGTGTTTCAGAATCTGAGATTTTTATTGAATCAATACAGAAAGCAAAATCTACAATATTTGTTTATAAATATTTGAGGTCAGTTAATAAATATGATACACAGAATCTTAGAGATTGATGGAATAATAATCTGGAGCAATGGGATAAGGCCTTAAGTCATATTCCTGTTGGTACTATGGATCTTAAGTTGTGATTTATTCAGCAAAAATTATGTTTAGGGTATATTGAACACCACAGCATCTTTTTACTAAAGGTTTAAGCATAGTGTCTGACTGTTGGCAGTGTAATTCACAAAATGCTTTGGTCATGTTTAGTCATTTGACCCGTTTGGGAGGAAGTTATTAGTCATACTAATTTTGTGTTAGAAAATTCATTTATTTTTGAGGATGTTAATATACTGTTAAACTACTTGCCTGTCTCTTGGAATCTAACTTATGGTCAACAGAAATGGACCCACCATGCCCTTACAGTTGCTAAAAGACTTAATCATCATTTTGTCTATGTTGATTTCATCAGCATCTCTCACACCTCTGTTGAAGAGGGAAACTGCCACATATATAAGTTACCTTGTCTTCACTACACAATTCAGGCAAACATAGAGAAAGGGAAATGTCTTTTGCTACTGCAGTGTAAATTATGATATTTAACAAATGTCAATCAGTCCATAATATCCATAATAAATAATAAAAGTTTACCTTAACACTATGGGAGTCCTTTTTTTGCATTCAGCAGGAGATGCACCGAGAAACTCAAAATCTGCTGCATGATGCCTTAGTGCAGACACCTCTTACAACACAAATGAAACTGGAATAAGGCAAGAGATATGGCCTCTGTTAGGCTGCAATACAAGGAATGTTTTCCTAGAAGTAAGTTCAATTTAATAAAGTGGGACTTATCTCTGAGAAGACCTTCTTCGGCTGGCATTTTTAGCTTCTTAATTTGTTAGAATTCAATTAAGTATGTATAACTATACACAGGAAGCATTGTACCATTACCACATGAATGAGCAGTCACTTATTTTAAAAAGAAGGTGCTGTTTTTCATAATCACCATACTCTATATTGACTATCCCAAATACTTTATTTTTGTGTCATGAGGTGATGGGATTTTAGACTCCCAGGATATGTTGCCTCTTCAGCACTTTAGCCTTCTGTAGTAAAGTACTTCTTTTTTTGGCTGTTTCTGCAGATCTTTATTGCTGTATCTTGTAAGCCAAACTGTGTTGGGGTTTTCGGATGCTTGCACACATTATCACTGTTATCACTGAGAGCTGCTGTAGCATAATGGTTAAGTGGCTGAGCTCCTCTCAGCCCCAGCTCCCCAGCTGCATTGTGAGGATAATAACTATGACTGTGGCACTAACCTGTACAGAAGGGCAGTAAATAAGCTCACTGTCGTCATCGTCGTTATTCCATCCCCACCCCCCAATGATGCTCATTTTCTAGGACTGAAGTTGTTCTCTCTTTTTTATGCCATTACAGGGCGCTTCTTGTAGCATATTAGGACGTGTATAGCGCAATTTCAAAGTATGCATCCCCTGCCTTTCTGATGCACCACTCCATCTGTTTTGGCCATTGTTCTTTGCTCATAATTTTTTTTTGCCAATTAATGAGGTTTTGTTTGTTTGTTTTTTAAAAAATCAAGGAGTTTACGGAATTGCAATATTGGACAGTGCATTACTATTCCTTACTGTATCATGGGCCAATGACAAGCTGTTCTTGGGGGGGGGGTGTTCTTTGATTGCATGATTTGTTAGCAAGATAAGGTGGGAATTTCATCACAAACATTTAATTTTGTTTTTAAAAAAATGTCCAGCAGCATCATAGCACTCATACACAATTCACCTACAGTGTGAAATAATTCAGTTTTGCCTTTTTGTTTAACCAGTAATGTTACAGCTACAGGGCATGCATGCTCTGTCTGAACTTTCCCACCAAACAGTCCTTCTCAGAAATAACAAATTGTCAAGTTGTTTCTACTCTCCACAAGAACCAACCATTTTGAAGAATACAATTTTTTTATTGTCCCAGATGCCCTTTGGAACAAGGCTCCCCAAAATCACCGTTTGAGGTTGCTTTGCTTTGAAAAGAGGAAGAAAGAAATGTCTGGGCAGAGAAAGGCACCAGGAGTACATGGGGTGTCCTGGTGGGAGGAGACAATATGTCTGTGGACAAGGAAAATGTGCAGGAGGCACTGCATACTTCACACTGAAACATCAGCTGCTTCAAAAGAATTATAGGGCAAATTGTGAGCATGGGACACACAGCCATTCTGCAATGGCATATAGGATGAAAACAAAGGCAGTGCTTGGAGAATAAGCACATTGTTGCTCATTATGCTGTTGTCAGGTCTGAAAATGCCCCAGCCACATGCCCCTTTTTCAGGGAGCTTGACGGAATCCTTCCTGGGGATGTCAGTGTAAAGCCAAAGCTTTTGTCCAGAAGTATTATGTTGTGAAGAACTTCCAAGACCAAGCATGGAACTGTGGGAGGGATCAGAGGTACTTTTCATGCATGATCTGGTTACAATAGACCTTGACCACCTAAGGTCCCCTACTCTGAACAAGGTAGGTTGTACATGTACATATGGCTGGGTTTTGACTCCAAATAAGGTAACATATGAGTTTCCTTCCACACTCAAAAAGAGTCCAGTAGCACCTTTAAGACTAACCAATTTTATTTTAGCATAAGCTTTCGAGAATCAAGTTCTCTTCGTCAGATGCCTGATACAGAGACTGGTCAAACACAGAAGAGCAAGAGAGGGAAGAAGCAATTAGGGGGGGAGGGGGAGGGAGCAACCAAAACATTCCTTTGCTAGTATATGTAAACATCTCCTTTTGGTGTGTGTATCAGTTGGCTTCAAAGGAGTTTGCCCTGTTAGTTTGTAGAAGCCCAACAGCTAGACCATCCAATTCCAATGCAGTATGGGCCTTCGGTAACCACAGCTCTCTCTGCCAGATGCATCTGACAAAGAGATCTGTGGTTCCCGAAAGCCCACGCCAGGTACCACTGAGCTCCCCCAGACCCCACCTCTGTAAAGGAAATCTGTTACCTGTGGTAATGTGATAACCATTCATAGTCCCTATTCAGTCCCAGCTTGACAGAGTCAAATTTGCATATGAATTCCAGTTCAGCAGCCTCCCGTTGGATTTTGTTTTTGAAAGGTTTCTGTTGAACTACAGTGACCTTTAAGTCTTTGATGGAATGTCCTGGTAGATTGAAGTGTTCTCCCACTGGTTTCTGGACGTTTCCATTTCTAATGTCAGATTTGTGTCCATTTATTCTTTTGCGTAGAGGTTGGCTGGTTTGTCCAATGTACAGAGCAGAAGGACATTGTCGGCACATGAGGGCATATATCAGATTGGAGGATGAGCAGCTGTAAGAGCCAGAGACAGTGTAGTTGATGCCATTGGGTCCTGTAATTGTATTCCCTGGGTAGATATAGGGGCAGAGCTGGCATCTGGGTCTGTTGCAGGGCCTGGTACCTGTGCTGGTGACTCTGCTGGCCGATTCATGGTTGTGAGTGAGAAGTTGTTTAAGGTTGGGGGGCTGTCTGTAGGCAAGGAAAGGTCTTCCACCCAGGGCTTCTGAGAGAGAGGTATCATTTTCCAGGATGGGTTGTAGCTCACTGATGATACGTTGGATGGGTTTGAGCTGGGAACTATAGGTGACAACCAGTGGTGTTCTGTTGTTAGTTCCTTTAGGCTTGTCCTGGAGCAGGCTGTTTCTGGGTACTAGTCTGGCCCTGTTGATTTGTTTCTTCACTTCATTTGGTGGGTACTGTAGTCCCAAAAACGCTTGTTGTAAATCTCTTAAGTGTGAGTCTCGGTCGAGAGCATTGGAGCAGATACGGTTGTAACGTAAGGCTTGGCTGTAGACAATAGACCGAGTGGTATGTTTAGGGTGGTAGCTGGAGGCATGTAGATATGAGTATCGGTCTGTTGGTTTCCGGTATAAGGTGGTATTTATTCGTCCATTATGTAGTTGTACATAATGGACGAATAAATACCACCTTATACCGGAAACCAACAGACCGATACTCATATCTACATGCCTCCAGCTACCACCCTAAACATACCACTCGGTCTATTGTCCCAAATTGACAAGCCTAAAGGAACTAACAACAGAACACCACTGGTTGTCACCTATAGTTCCCAGCTCAAACCCATCCAACGTATCATCAGTGAGCTACAACCCATCCTGGAAAATGATACCTCTCTCTCAGAAGCCCTGGGTGGAAGACCTTTCCTTGCCTACAGACAGCCCCCCAACCTTAAACGACTTCTCACTCACAACCATGAATCGGCCAGCAGAGTCACCAGCACAGGTACCAGGCCCTGCAACAGACCCAGATGCCAGCTCTGCCCCTATATCTACCCAGGGAATACAATTACAGGACCCAATGGCATCAACTACACTGTCTCTGGCTTTTACAGCTGCTCATCCTCCAATCTGATATATGCCCTCATGTGCCGACAATGTCCTTCTGCTCTGTACATTGGACAAACCAGCCAACCTCTACGCAAAAGAATAAATGGACACAAATCTGACATTAGAAATGGAAACGTCCAGAAACCAGTGGGAGAACACTTCAATCTACCAGGACATTCCATCAAAGACTTAAAGGTCACTGTAGTTCAACAGAAACCTTTCAAAAACAAAATCCAACGGGAGGCTGCTGAACTGGAATTCATATGCAAATTTGACTCTGTCAAGCTGGGACTGAATAGGGACTATGAATGGTTATCACATTACCACAGGTAACAGATTTCCTTTACAGAGGTGGGGTCTGGGGGAGCTCAGTGGTACCTGGCGTGGGCTTTCGGGAACCACAGATCTCTTTGTCAGATGCATCTGGCAGAGAGAGCTGTGGTTACCGAAGGCCCATACTGCATTGGAATTGCATGGTCTAGCTGTTGGGCTTCTACAAACTACCAGGGCAAACTCCTTTGAAGCCAACTGATACACACACCAAAAGGAGATGTTTACATATACTAGCAAAGGAATGTTTTGGTTGCTCCCTCCCCCTCCCCCCCTAATTGCCTCTTCCCTCTCTTTCTCTTCTGTGTTTGACCAGTCTCTGTATCAGGCATCTGACGAAGAGAACTTGATTCTCGAAAGCTTATGCTAAAATAAAATTGGTTAGTCTTAAAGGTGCTACTGGACTCTTTTTGATTTTGCTACCACAGACTAACACGGCTAACTTCTCTCCTTCCACACTAATTGCCTTTTCCCCCACATAACTTTGGTCCAAGCAGAGACTTGTGCTGCAGCCATGACAGGAGGGCAGTCTTGATAAAAACCATAAAAGAGACCTAGCTGACTCTGGTAGGTTATTTCTGTTGGAAATACAATGTCTTGTGTACAGAGAAGACAGAAGACATAGGGGCAGCAAATCTGACAGATAGAGCCAAGCTACAAGTGATGAATTACACTTGCCTGGCAAGTGAACAGATTCGCATGTATTCCTCCCTGTTCACTTGCCATTCTTGATCAAGTGGAGTGCAAGTGAATGGCAAGTGAACAGGGAGGAATACACGCGAGTCTGTTCACTTGCCAGGCAAGTGTAATTCATCACTTGTAGCTTGGATCTTGGATAGCAAAATAAGATGCTTCTTTCTGCCTCTCTTCTGTCCTTCTCGCATGTCTCCAGATTGGTATTCTTAGGCTACTTCCTGTTTCTTCCTGGAAGTCCCTCTCTCCCAGTTTAGTAAGGTTTCTGTTCTGTTTCTTTGCTTTCTATCAAAGTTTAGCTCCTTAATAAACTCTCTTCATTCAATCAGATTCAAGATCATTCCTAAGATATACCACAGCCTACAATTTCCCTCTTCTTTTTCTTACTATCTTTATGAAAAAGCTATGATGTCTGATTCATAATGACCATTGCCTCTCCTCACCCTTCCAAGTTCCCAACCAACATTCCAGGAACTTAGAGACCTCCTAGTTATTCTATAGTCACTCTCAGTATTGTATTATCTGGGAATCCACTGATATCTGTTCATACATATGATCTGCAGGTTGTCAAGAAATCTCATTGATGGTGTGCTCTTTCACAATCATATGGTGGTATCTTTGCAGGAATAAGGGTTGAAAATTATAGTTTTCAATTCTTAGGTTTTTTCTTTGTCAAAAATCAAAGGTATCTGAAGTTTACTGAGAAAGTTGTGAAAAAAATTATCAAAGGTAGCCTTCTTTCAGTCTCTGTTCTTACAGGCAATCGTGCATCCTCTGTATCATAGGAAGAATTCAGGGAAGAACAGGAACAAGCATATGCACCCCACCACAGGGAAGCCAAGGTATTTTTCTGTACAGTGATAAACTTGTCAGAATTGAGTTAATCAATCTTCTGATGTTTTACAAAATATTGTTCTCCAGGGGCTTATTAAGGCCAGGTTTTGGCAATTTTAAAACTATTAAAAATCAAAAACATACAGCTTTTTGCTGTATGAAAAATGATACCTCATCTCTATTTAAAAAGGAATTAAAGTGCTCTCCTGTCCTTTAAAATACATGCCACACCTGTGCTTGGAATGTAAAAATGCTGGCCATCATACAACATTTACAGACACTGAACATGACAAAATTGCTTTCTTTTAAAAAAACAAACTTTGTTTCCTTATTGGAGAGAAGCACCACTGGAGAAGACCTTGACAGAACAGTCTCCAGCTTCACACCTGCATAACTCATATACAAGAAGGAGGAGCAAAGCAGGCCTTTACAGGGTTGCAGAGCATGTGATGGATTAGTCCACCCAGAAGCACGGTCAGGATATGGAAGAGAGAAGGAAGCTGAAGGTGAATTGCTGTTATGAGCAGTTGCTTGCAGAGGAGAATCAAAGGCACAACCAAATGATTGAGGAAGCCAGAGGAGAAAGGAAACTATTTAAGGAAGCACTGCAGCAGAACTTTGAAATTATGGGTTGCTCTGTCAGCACCCTAAAAACAATGCAGGAAATACTACTACAGTAGCATAAAGAATCCAAAGAGCAACCAACCCAGGACCTAAGAAATTAGACCTATACCATCTCTGACAGGAGTGGAATGCTCAAAGATCCCTGTTTTGAGTGTCCAAAGGCATGCTTTTCCCTATAATGTATGGTCTGGGACTGCACCCACCCCCTTTACCACTCACGGAGCCACAAGAGGTCAACGAGGCAGGAGCAGCAGCTGTCCACACACACCCAACACAGATCAGGATGCTGGGGACAAGCTAGGGCAGAGGTGAGGGTGCTGCCCACTCTGCATGCCTACAGGGCAGCTGCGGAGGAGGGAGAGGCAACTGAGTCAAGCTCCTGCACCACAGGCACAGATGGAGCAATGGTGGGCCAGCTGGACCAGAACAAAGGGCCCTGCCCTCCCCAGACTCAGCAGGGAAAGGCATCAGAGGCAGTTTCGGCAGCAGGCACAACACAGTGGAATCTGGAACAACAGGCTCCACCGCAGCAATGGCAGGGACCAGTGGGTCCAGGGAGGGGCCTGGCCCCTATGGTGGGATCAGTGTCCTTCAGGGGAGGGAGCTTGTGAAGTCTGCAGGAGGCTGGCCTCAGCAGGCAGTAGTGTGACAGCCCCTGGGCAAAGCTGAGTGGAGATGGCAGAGACCTACAAGTCTTCTTAAGGGAAGACTTGAAGGGAGTTCTGAAGAAGTGAACTGTGGCTCACGAAAACTCATACCCTACCACAAATTTTGTTAGTCTTATAGGTGCTACTGGACTCTTGTTCTTTTCTACTGCAAAGGTGTTATAGCATATGGTTAAGTGACTGGGTTATGAATCAGCACTCCGCTAGTTTGACTCCCACTCCCTACTCCCACTATTGCTATGGGTAAGTCACTCCTCTCAGCCCCAGCTTCCCAGCTGTATTGTGGAGATAGTAATAATTAGACATGGGCACGAACCGCATTACGAACCAAAAAACCCCCCAACCTGCCAATCATCCATTAGCGATCCAGTGGTTCGTTATCGGCCACGGCAAACGAACCAGCGTTCGGTAGAGGCCTGGTTCATTGCGTTCAGACGCGGTTTGGGAAGCCAGACACTCAGGTGCCAGCAATCAATTCCCCTGGCAACGGAGCTGGGGGAATGCCTGAACTCTGTCTGCACTCCTTCTGTCTCCCTGGAAACCCGAATGGAAGCCCAGCTTACCTTGATCAGCAGGTCTTCCTTCCAACCATGGAGCTGCAAAGTGGTTACAACCTGGGAGAAGACACCCGGGGGAGGGAGCAGAGAGGGGGTGTTCTGTAGCCATGGGCACTCTAATCTCATCCCTGCAAACCCTGATAGGCAGCTCTGATGGCCAACCACTGACCTCCTGTGTTGCTCAATGGGACCTCAGCTTATAAAAAGCAGTGGGCTCCCAGGCTGGGTTTCACTTTCAGCGAGCAGTGGAGTGTGACAGAGCTGTTGCTTGCTACTTGCTAGCCTTTGGGGAGAGAGACAGAGTTTAATTGGAGCTTGGATCTCTATTGCAATCTTGACCAAACTTGGGTAATGGCTGGAGGAGAGCTTGTTAAACACTCCCCGGGAATATGGGCTCTCTAATTCCAATGGGGGCCGTTCTGACACCCACGAACCTCGAACCAGTTCGGCAATGGGAAAAGTTCATTGCGGTTCGCTGGTTTGGGTTCGTCGTCAGCACCAAACCACAAACCGCCGGTATGTTAATTGTTTTCGGTTCATTCCCCTGTCTAGTAATAATACTGACCAGGCTGCCTGCTCTGAGTGTGGCACTAATCTGTCCAGAGGAGCACTATATAAGCACACTATTATTGTTGTTGTTGGTGTTATAGGGTAGGATAATGCTTAGTGGTGCCTGGAATTTTTTCATGTTATTTGGGTCAAGTGGTTATAATGTTTTTATTGTATCTTTTAATTGCATATCTTTTTGGAAGCCACCCTGAGCCTGTTTGCGGGAAGGGTGGGGTATAAGCCAAATAAAATAAATAAATAAATAAATAGTTTTGTTAGTAGTGGTGCCTTCCCAAGGTGTTTATTTTTCAACCGTCAATTCTAGGTATTCAACCACCATTGACCCCTTGAAAGAATCCTGAATGTATGGCATAGTCAAAGGCCATAGTCAAATGTCAGACTAACCATATCTCCTTTTCTGAGAGAGTTACTACTTTGGTGGATCAGGGGGATGCTGTGGACATAATTTATCTTAATTTCAATAAGGATTTTGATAAGGTTCCACATGATATTATAGTTGATAAGTTGGTAAAATGTGGTTTTGATCCTACCACTGTTAGGTGGGTTTGTAACTGGTTGACAGATAACATCCAAAAAGTGCTTGTACATGGTTTCTCATCCTCTTGGAGAGGAGTGACAGGGATATGCCTAAGGGTTATGTCCTGGGCCCTGTGCTATTCAATAACTTTATAAATGACTTCGATGAAGAAATAGAATGCTCATTAAATTTGCAGATGATACTATATTGAGGAGGGTTGCAAACATAGTAGAAGACAGAAGCAAGATCCAAGTGATCTTCACAGGCTGGAAAACTAAGCAAAAACTAACAAAATGAATGTCAACAGAGACAAATGTAAAGTTCTGCATTTAGGCAGAAAAATCAAAGCTACACTTATAAGATGGGGGAGACCTGTCTTGGCAGTAGTAGATGTGAAAAGGATATAGAGTCTTAGTAGATCATACACTGAGCATGAGTCAGCAATGTGATGCTGTAGCTAAAAAGGCAAATGCAATTTTAGGCTGTATCAACAGAAGTATAGTGTCCAGATCACATAAGGTGATGGTATCACCTTACTCTGCTCTGGTTAGACCTCATTTGGAGTACTGTGTACAGTTTTGGGCACTGCAGTTTAAGAAGCATGTTGACAAGCTGGAACATGTCCAAAAGAGGGCAACAAAGATGGTGAGAGGTCTGGATGTCAAGTCTTATGAGGAAAGGTTGAAGGAGTTTGGTACGTTTAGCCTGGAGAGGAGGCGACTGAGAGATGATATGATAGCCCTCTTCAAGTATTTGAAGGGCTGTCACATAGAGGATGAAGCAGAGTTGTTTTCTCTTGCCCCAGTGGGTTGAACCAGAAACAATGGGTTAAAATTAAAGCAAAAGAGTTTTCAGCTAAACATTAGGAAGAACTTCCTGACAGAATGGTTCCTCAGTGGAACATGCCTACTTGGGAGGTGGCGGGCTCTCCTTCGTTGGAGGTATTTTAGCAGAGGCTAGATGGTCATCTGACAGCTATGATGATTCTTTGACTTAATATGAATGTACACAGATCAAGAGAGGGAGTGCATGAAGAAATGAGCTGGTGCTTAGCTCTCCTGGCCCTTTCTTATATGCCTAGGGTAACACCGATCGCCACTTTGCAGTCAGGAAGGAATCGCTTTAGAAAGCTTTGATTCGGTATTTCCGAATTGGCCAGGAATGCCGGGCCCATTTTGGGAATTCCGAATCTTTCTGAATCAGGCCCAATTTTGGGGGGGGGGGGTCCAAATCGAAATCCCAAATCGCATACATGAAGTTGTAGTACACACCCAAAATTTTTCAAGTGTACACCTTAAAAAAGCAAAAATATTGAGTTGGAGCCTATGAATTGCTGTTTAAAAGGGTTTGGGGAATTGGCTTTCTCCCCCTTCCCCCTGCACCCACTGAAAAGTGGACCTTCAGGAGCAAACTCTCATGGGCTGCAGTCTGAGAAGCAATCAGCAGAAATAATCTCCATCCTGTTTTTCGCAAGCTCTTCTGTGGAGCAAGAGCTCACACAAAGGGAAGGAAATGACTGCTGATTCCCTCTTCTCGCAGAATCCAACACTGCTCCTGGCAATTCTCAAACTCTCAAGTGCAGCTGGAGGGGACATAAGGGCTATAGAGGAAAGGGAGAGGCTGTGCTCCATGAACTCATTCTGTTTGTGGTTCAATGGGTCGAACTCATTATTTCTAAAGTGTTTCAAAACAATAAAGAAAAGTAAAGGCTCTGCCAGCAGGTTTGCAATTTGATACCAACATGTATGCAAACATGTATCGTACAGGTAATACTCTAAGGCAAATGTGGCAGCAGTTCCCTTCTTGCTAAACACTGGGCCTTCTGAGCGATATGTGAAACAGCCATCAGTTTCTGGGAATACTTTGAAGGTCAGAGATAAGACTCCATTTTTAAATAGGTCAATTTGTAAAGAGTAACTCTTGTCAATAACCAGAAAGTCAGATGGTTAATTTATAGTAATTTTTCCAAGTGATTATAAACCTCAACTGGAAGCATAAAACAAGCATCTCACTGCATAATTGCTTGTTTCTTGTGCTCTTTGGAAGTAGTCAATATTAATAACTATTTGGGACAATACTTCGGAGTCAGTAGGTGAATTGTTTATCCATAAGCAATTTCAGAGTGAGTTGCTGACTCACTAAAACAGTTCCAATGAAATGTGGAAGTTCTCATTCATTTAAATCTATATAATATCCATTGCATAATAATTCTCTTAAGGAAAATTGAGTGCTTTGGGGAATTGGTGT
This sequence comes from Eublepharis macularius, assembly GCF_028583425.1. NCBI lineage: Eukaryota > Metazoa > Chordata > Lepidosauria > Squamata > Eublepharidae > Eublepharis > Eublepharis macularius. The sequence continues at coordinate 93,644,574 of NC_072793.1, read as the reverse complement.
TCAGTTCACCCAACAACCCAGAGTTTTATGCTAGTGATTTTCAAATGTTTTGTCTAAGCAAGAATGAGGCAGACATCTCTTTAAAAAGTGTGGAGTAGTTCCCCATCCCAGAATGTGGGCCAAGTGTGTCAAAAAAAAGAATCTGTGGCCGTCGTCACACGGGCTTAAAATTAGCGCGAAAATTGCGCAATCTACCGCAAAATTCCCACCTTATTCTGGCACTGTTGCGAGTCTGAGATTTCTCCTCTGGTCTCAATTTTCGCACTATAATCTGCTTCCGTGTGACCATCCGGCATCGATTTCTATCCCATAATGACGGAATTTTCCCTTTCTTATCTTGACCCGTTATCCCAGACGCCCTTTCGCGCTATCCTGCAGCGAGCTCCTTTTTTTTTTTTTAAACGTCCTTATATCGCTATAACGTCATAATATTATAAAAATACAAAGCAATGAAAGAGTGTTCTTTCTATGCTGCTCGAGCAGCATAGACCGAAAAAGTCTTTCCGCTGCCCTTCGCCTCCGACGAAGGGATCGCAGGTGTGCATGGCACAGAGTGAACGTGCTCTGAACCATCAAAACAACCAGTTGGGCCACCAGAACTACAAGTTCACTCGGTGGAGCCATGGTTGAGTCTTCGGCGATGGGGATCACGTCAGACAGGGGCTTTTCTCAGAACAAGAGTATATTTATGGATGTTCAAATTAGGAAGAAAAACAATCTTAGCCAATGTTCAAGCTGCTTCCAGGGCGGGAAAACTTGGCCAACCTATCCTGCTCTTTTGGGGTTGGGCTAACGTTTGGTTATAACGATGTAATGTCGTTATAACGCAATAAAGCGGAAAAAAAAATTTAAAAAGGGGGGAGGAGTTTTTTCTGTGCCCGTTCAAAATGACGGCACAGAGCGCTACGGTGTGAACAACTCGAAGTGGGAGGAGACGGTATTTGACAAAAGATTGCATCATAGCGCCGATAGGAACAATAGCGCCACATAATGGAAATTTGACGGAATAAACGCCCGTGTGACGACGGCCTGTATGTTAATGGTAGCTATTGATAGTAGCATTAAAACACTGATGTTGAAGATCTATTGTTGTTTGTTGTATTTACATTCATTCTTCTGCACCATTTTAATAAAATGCACATTCATTGTAAGTGGTCATACTTGCCCTCACAATATTAAGGCTTATGAATATGGCGATATCATAAGCCCCTCTGCTCATGTGTTTAAAACACAGACAAACTGCCTGGCTAGGCAGGAGATGAAAAAGTACTGGAATGTGAGAAGTAAAGTAAGGCTAACTTAGCCCTACACCCCGGAGTTTGTGCATAACCATAGAACAATGGAGGTCTTCAGAAGTACTTGAATGAATCCATTCACACACCCTGCCAATTCTACCCACTCTCCTCACCAATCCAGCCATCATGGGTCATTAAATAATCTTTTTACACCTATAGTTCCTCTTAGGAAGACCAAATCAAATGTTTCTAGGTCATTGTCCCACCTTGGAGACAGTTTGCCAGCCTTATTGTCTCACCCTGGAGACAGTTTCCCAGTTTTTTGTCCCACCCTGGGAAGAACCATTAAGGCATTGTTTTAGGGCAGAGACTCCCAGTCCTGCCTCAGGGTATGTTTCACAGTATATCTGACTGTCCTGTCATGTGCTCAGTGTGTCTGTGTTCTGGACCCTCCACACGCCCTCAGATGGCATGTCTGAGCCCGTCTCCCTCTTGCCATGAAGTACTGATCACTGAAGCTGCTCTCCCTCGGACACCCCCAATCTTCTGGACCTGGTAACTATAAACCCAACTCTGCAACTCTCCAGCTTTCCGCCCTGTTTTTTTCTAGTTAGCTCTGTGTGTATGCTGTGTGTTTTGTGTGCAATTGATCTGTAATATTGAAAAAAAAACCTTTTTGATTGAATATCTGCCTGTTTATTGAAAGGGTTCTCTAGAGGAAGGGATCCTCGTAGATATTGGCGCACAAGATCCCGTAGTTACCGGCCTCTCGCATAGCAGTCTTCCTTGCTTGCTAGTTCCCCCACAAATTCTGTTACCCACAAGGAGACCAATTCTGGTAACATCATGGCATAATAATCTGATGGTGTGAACATTCAACCTCCATTTTGGTTCGTCTTTCTTTCCCCTGTGCCCCATCTGCTTTTATTATTCCCCTCAATAAATTGTTGTTTCTGATTTTACTGTCTCCAGATTCTCAGAATTCCTTTCAAGTTTGCAGAGGAGCATCACCCACTTTGTCAGAACATTCCTTACTGTTGTTGTAAGGGTCACTGCACAGATTGGGGGCATCTCTTTAAGCCAGGTGTAGAACTTATACCAGCAAAAGAACTTAAGCTGGTAGCAACTTTAGTATAGGAGAGGTGATGGAAGGAGGATTTCTTGTTCACTTTCAGATAGGGGTGCCAGTTTTTAAACTTGGCTCCTCTAGCAGTCCCTTTAATATCAGTTTGAGCTGCAGCAATTATCTATGCCAAGAAAAGCTTCAATTGCCCATTTCTGCATATTAAACCCCTATTAAAGGGACTGGACATTTCCCCCATGGTCAGTTGGCCGCCTTACTCTCAGGTTATTTTTGTGGCAGTTTGGGCCAAATTAAAAAGTGAACCACACTCACACTGACCACACATGGCAATGCTCTATCCTTGGATCCATATCCACGCAATTCTACACAACCATCTATGCAGAACCTGCCCCTAAGGGAAAATGATGGGCATCATGCAGTTGGATTCTTAGGGTAGCACATGGTTACTGTCATTCTGCTATTATTTCCAGTGAAGTGGCCCTGTGGTTAACATCAGAAGCAACTAATTACTTTTACCTCTGGGACATTGTGGTTGAACTTTTGCTCTTGAAAAAGTGAATCTATTGAGCATGAGCACAGTTTGGTTTCTAATGGAGATGCTTCTCCTCCAGGATGCCTGCCCCTGCTTGGATGTATCATTTTGCAAAGCTTGGGGGGTCAAAAGAGGTTACTCTGTGCCATGCTTTCTCTCTAGTGCCCATGAGCAAACAACCCTTCATGCTTTCTATTTGCAGCTGATCACTTCCATTATCCACAGACCAAGAGGAGGTGATCAGTAATTGTTAAGTGCTTGAATCAGACTAATAGCTGGCTGCTAATTTGTCCTGTAATGTGAGTCTGAATTCCTGGTAAACAAACTGGCTGCTTTTCACACTCAGGGATGGATGCCAAGAACCTAATATTAGAGCTCTGGAGCAAAGGCTTTTAGAGCAATCTACTCTACTCAAAAGATGTTTAATGACATTAAATTATGTACTCAGTAATTAGAAGATGAAGGCTCACTTGGAGTTATTGTCTAATAAAGGTGGAAAGGAGTCTGTTCTACCTTTAAACAGTTGGACTAAAATGGTGCACCTGATAAATCATAAAGATAACTAGGCCTTTTACCTATGGGCAGAAGAACTCGTACAAGATGAAGCTATCCATCAAGACAGTGCAGGATAATTCCTGGCATGGTTAGAGTTCTGCCTTTTAGAAAAGCATACTGGTAGTAAAGGTGATATAATAAAGTCAGCTATAGATGTTAAAGTAGGCCTTTATTGACAGGAATTTTGGCTTTGCAGAAGGGGTTTGTGGGGGAAGAAGCACTAATCACTTCTGCCTTGAGTAAAGCAAAAACTTTAGGGGCCCAGAATAACACAACATCAAATGCAGAATTTGTTCACAACTAGAATACAGGCAAGCCAATGATTCTCTGTTAGAATCACGTACATGGATGTAGAACAGAGGGACATTCTATTGACTGGGCAACTGAATCAAAGTTAATTAGTAACAAGTTAACATTCAGTGGAGTTAGCTGTCAGCTACATTTCATCAATATACACATTCCAGAAAAGTGCAGCATAGGCTCAAAAAAAATCAGTGCAGAAGGACCCCAGTTTCTTTTACTGTCCACCTACTTAGTCCCTTTGGGCAAGTAGAAGGGGCCAGCCAGAAGGGGCAGGAGACTATATATAGACACATGGGAGAATGTATAAATCAGGCCACAACTTTATTGATTGCAGATTCCTCAACTATTGTTGTGGCATGGGTGGGGAACAACAGATGCCACTGACAGACTGACTATTAGAAGTGAACCCCACAGACAAAATGGCTACTGGCATCTAATCCCCCAGTCGGCCTGTGGGGGATAATTGAGAGAAGAGAACTGGTTTTCAGGGGAGAAGTGGCAGAAGCACTGTTGCCACCTAATATCAGTCTCTTGGGGGTCTGGTCAACACGCCAGCCTTGCTGGTGGCTGTCATACATCTTGCCCATGGAGCCCGTTAATGAGACCCTCCTGTTATGGCAATGCAGCAAGCCAACCCCTCAGAGTCCTGTACTATTTCTTCAGCCCAAGGCATATTCGTCCACCAGTCAATTATGCACACATGAGATCTTTTCTTTCCTGTCTTGGATGAGGGTTGACTTTTCCTTGAAAAGTCAGGTCTCAGTTTAGGCATACTGCTTGACACAGCAGTCACCTTAGAAAACCATGAGGCTGTGATGGCTCAGAGTGTTTTTGCCCAGCTTTGGCTGATGTATTAGCAATGTCTGGTCCTGCCTCAGTCAGATCTAGCATCAGTGATCTGTGTCTTAGTTACATCTACACTGGACTATTGCAACATGCTCTACTTGGGGCTACCCTTGAAGAGTGTTTGGAAGCAGTAGCTAGAGCAGAATGCTGCTGTGGGTAGACTGCTGTTTGCGGCCAACTATCAGAAGCATGCAACCCCAATATTACAGCAATTACACTGGCTACTGATTCACTCTCAAGCTCAATTTGAGGTGTTGGTTCTATTAAAGCCTTACATAGCTTGGACCTGGGTATCTGAATCTGCTCCCATATGTTCCTGCCTGGGAGTTAAGATAAGAGGAAAAGACCCCCCTGACCATCTCATCAATCAACCAAAAGGTACATGAGAGAGGGCCTTTTCAGTGGTAGCCCCACGATTATGGAACAATCTCCCCAGGGAAATGTACCTGTTCTCTCACTGTCTATCTTCAGAAGGCAGCTAAAAATTTTTTTTAAATGTAGGATGGCTTTTTTTAGCCTCTTTTAAAAGTATAAGTAGTTTTTAAATGGTGTTTTTGATATATTTTTTGTTTGATTCTTTTTTGTTTATATATATTTTTAATTCCAATCTACAAACACACAAACATACAAATACAAAATACAAACTATGACCATACAATCCTAAAATAAAATCTACATACATTTACATGGAACTTAAACTTACTTTTAGTGTTTCACTTCTTCTGTCTTCATATCTAATAACATTGTTATCAACAAATAACATTTTATAAGCATATATTGCCCAATTCTTTCCTTCTATCATTCTCTATGTTAAATTAATTTTGTTCTTAATTTTCAGCTATATAATTAAAAAAGTACTCAATTTATCTTAAAATTCTGAAGTCAGTCTATTATGTATAAAAGAGGTTAATTTTGCCATTGCGTATTCATTTAATTTATTCTTCCATTCGGGTCTGGGCATTTCACTACTTTTCATTTTGCTGCAAATATTACTCTTGCCATCTCATCTTATAGTCCATCTTTCTCACTGAGACTCAAGGCAGATTACACAGTGTGAGATTAGTAGTCAGTTTCAAGAACATTTCGATAAACAGTGCCATAGGGTTAATAAACACAAGTTTACAAAGACATAGCATTAGTAAGACTCCAATACAGAGTTAAAGAAATGCTGAAACAGAACATAAGCAAGTATAGGGCTGACATTAGACCACATGAAGCACAAGTAGCTCATAGGAATCCTTATTCAAGACAACAGGTAGTACATAAGGCAACATAGTAGCGAAATCTATGGTCCTTAACTCATTAGTGAAACTTTGTTTCTTTACACACCCCCCCCCCCAAATAACAGTGTTCATTTGTGCACGTGTGGCCAAGGCACGCAATGGACCAAAACTCATGAAAACAAACAAAACAAACTGATCCATTCCAAGCTGGTACCAGATGACCCAGAACAATCTATAATGAAATGGAATTATTCCATAACCCCCCCATGTTTCTTACTCTCCCAGGATGTGAATTTTTCCTTGAATTATCTCTCTTAGACTATGCTTGCTCCTAGCCACTGGGAAAAGAGCCCACATAACCTTGAACCCTATGTCCTCCCTAGTGCAGATAGTTCCCAGCAGAATTTGCCAGCCTGTAGGAAGGGGTGGGGGAATGTTAGCCTGTAAATGATATATGTTCTTGATATTTGGTTATGCTTTATTCCTGACAATGAACCCAGTAAGATAATGAACTAGCAACTTTTCAATAAAGCTCTTACTAACAAACAGTGGAGTCTTTTGAAGGTTACTTGGCAGATCCTTACACAAGGGCCATTTCATTTTTAAGGTAAACCTCCTGCCTAAGACTCCAGCAATTAATCTGCAAGTATGAACATGTGGATAGTAAGTTGAAAAGCTGGTGTAACACCTAGATAAAATACCCAACACAACCACTTAAATGTTTCCTCCTTTCAGAGGAACCCACAACAGCACTATCACAATAAGGTTACTGTGTAGAGATGGGCACAAACCAAAAAAACCCTGAACCATGTGATTCGTGGTTCATAGCATTCCACGGAACCTTGAACCACGAACTTCTGACCTTTTCCCAGTTTGTGGTTTGTTGTTCTGTGGCATTTCAACTGCCCTGCACCGGCTGCTAAAGCCGGTACAGGGTGTTTGAAACAGACAGCCTCTTTCTTCTGCTGCCTGGGCAGCAGCAGAATAGGGCTATCAGTTTCACAGACCCCGCACCAGTTTTAGCCGATGGGCTGAACCCAGTGTGAGGTCGGGAAACTGGCAGCCTCTTTTCCTGCTGCCCGGGCTGTCAGTGTCACAGACCCTGTGCCGGTTCCAGCACGGGGTCTGTAAGACTGACAGCCTGGGCAGCAGGAAAAGAGCCTGTCATTTCTCAGACCCCGTGCTGGAACCAGATGGGTTTGGAGTTTCTCCTGTGCAGGGTCTGTCAGTTTCACAGATCCCGTGATGGGTTCAGCTGATGGGCTGAAACTGGCACGGGGTGTGTGAAACTCCAAACCCGGCCACAGAACGGCTGGAAAAATTTGTTTGTTCCATAAACACATGTTCCCATGGAACACATGTTTCGGTGCAAACAAACCAGCCACTCCAAACGGAATTTTGTTCCATGGTTTGTTTCATGCCCATCTCTATTATTGTGTGAAAGATGCTCAAATGAACGCTAATTGTTCATGCAGAATAGAGCCAAATTCCAGGTGCCATTTTTCTCGTCTTTTCTCATTTAGCACCTTACAATATTCTGGTATACTGGCAAATGGCTAATTTTCAATGAAGCATGGGACGGACTTTCCCTGAATTCTAAATGGCTGAATTCTAAATGCTGTCTCCCAGACTAGCAACCAACAAAAGCCTGAGACCAAGGGATTTTGAAATAATCTTTTGATTAACTGAAGTCAATTTTGCTAAGTGCTAGTGGCTCTGAGAAACTGGTTCTGTCAGAGATCCCTTGGGATCCATTATGTATTTGAGGCAATAAAGAAAGAATTGCTTGACCCCCTCTCCTTCAGAAGTGGGGAATTGAAGTTGATATTTTTCCCAGACTGTGTAGGTTGCTAGCGTTAGATCTCTATGCCCTTGGAGAAAAGATTTATTTCAAATCGTAGTTAACTACCTTCATATCCTAACATAATGGTTCATAGAGACAGTGAAGGAGACTTCACTTCTCTGCTTCAAGTTTTGTCTCTTTTCTTAGCCCTTAGAAAGACATGAGGCAATCAAAAGCTTGTTATAGTAAATATCAGAAACTGCCTGGATATCAGTGAATCTCAAGGCCAAATGAGTGTTTTAGAGTATCACGTAACTAGTGTCTTAATTTGCTTTAATATTAATGGATATATAATAATATTAATAAAAGAAACATAAAACAGCTGAAGTTTTTTTTAAAGTATCAGTTTTGACACAATCATTTCAGATATTTATTACTATACTTCAAGAAGCACCAAACAATAAATATGCCAAATTTACCCTCATTTTCATCAATCTTCTATATATATAAAGACAAGTGTCCTGACTGACTCGTCCATGTCCAGCCCAAACCCCCGGACCTAGAAACATGAAATTTGGGGAGAACATTCCTTTCATAATGTAAACACCCAGCAAGAAGGGATTTTAAGAAATTTCCCCCCTAGGGGGTAAAAAGCTTCCCTGTGCGGCTGGCAGGTTGCTGCCTGCTTGCACCCCTGTCCACTGCCAGCTTGGCCACTCTTCCCTGATTGGGCCAGCCTTTCAAGGTCATTTGCAGAAGCAGGCTGATTGGGGCTCACAACATTCTACACCTCATCCCTCCCAGAGACAGTTGGGATACATTTGCGTATGTGGCCTGATTGGTTCTCACCTCCTCCCCCCCCTGCAATTCTAAAGAGTATGCAGTTGCTACTGGGAGTCATTGCATGTGTCCTGAGATAAAATGCACGTCCCAGTCTTCCCTTAAAAGTTCACTAGGGTTGCCAATCTCCCTGTGGGGCCTGGCTTTCCTGCCTGCTTGCACCCTCCTCTCTCTGATTGGTCAGCTATGGAACTCTGTGTTCTGAGGTAAAAATCAAATAAAGGAAATTGCAGACAGTTGAAGAAAGATGGTACAAGACTCCTGAATAGAGATAACATGCTTCACTTTATTGACAAACACCTTTGTGAAGCTCGGGTACTGTGCTATTGTACTATAAAACCAACTCAACACCTCCCCACACACACAAACCAAAAAATGTTACATATCCATAAGTATTATAACTGGATTTAGTTAAATACCATAGCAAAGTAGAAAATATGGGCAGGCTGGGAAATACTTCGAAAGAATGAATGGCTTTCCAGATACATTCCTGCTTGTATCATGGTTACATTTAACACTATGAAAATAATTTTCTGTTGCCCTAAAATATATTGTACTCTAGTAGATCATAGTTTGATAGTTTGGTTAAACACTTCCTTAGACTTTGGGGATATTTCTCCTTTCTTCTTGGTGACACCTCATATAGATGGGATTCTTCTCACACCTAAGATTTTTCCATCAAGAGATTCCAGTTATGTAACCCACCCACCCCTTCCACATTTGTATTCTTTACCTTTCTCTGTGTTGGTTTTAACCTGCTATCTCTCACTCACTGATAGATTCTTCTTAGTTCACCAGACTTCTGCAATCTTGATTAACCCAAACAATTTTATGCAATTTTTTTGTGACTTTGCTAGGCCTGTCACTTATGAATCAACTAAATGGCAGTCCTTTAGCTAAATATTCCTCAGAAGAGAAAGCATGTTAACCTTTTGCTAAACTTAAAAAGCTGGCTGTTTAATAGTTTTCTTTTTTTTAGTATTTATGGTTTGCGCTCTTTTCACCAACCATCCCCCACTTTCTTTCTGTGGGCCAGAGGTCTGGAAACAGACCAGCTTCTGCGTGCCCTGTGCCATGGCTTAATGGAATATGTTGTTATTGCCACTGAGGCATGCAGCTAGACTCTGGGTCACTATTAACTCAGAGTGACAGGATTCATTATGCACATGCATCTCTTCAAAGAGGAGGGAGTGATGGATCAGAAATTAAATCAAGCCTAGTCGCTCCACTTCAAGTGCCATTATTTAGTACGTTCGAAACAGTATAACTAGGAAATAATTAGATGAAATTAAGCAAAGAGAGATGGAAGATGATTTTTTAAAAAACCTTTCAAAGCTCAGTTAGTCTGCAGGAACAAGCCATGGTAGACAGTATTTACGTGATCTTGGGGCCATATCACTGAACCTCTTCCCTGTAACATGACATACAGCTTTAAGCATAGTCCTCCTCAGCTTCTTGTGGGGGGGAATCAAAATTCCGCACCATTATTGCAAACTCTGCAACAAGAAAGGCTGAATTCTGTGACCTGTACTGATTGATTATGTAAATTAGGTATATTTGTATTATATATCTAATTCCGAACCAGACCACAGAGTATGGATTAATAGATTTGCAAAATGGAGATAGGGACAGATGAGGGGATTCTGTACAAACCTGAAGAATATCTCAGGTTTGCAGAGACATCTGAAATCTTTAAAAAAAATCAGGATTAAATTTCCCCCAACTAATAGAAGCAACACTTGTAGCTTTTTATTTTAAAATGCCCATTAAGCTCTCAGTCACCATTTTGGAGGTTGGTTGTTGTGGGTTTTCCGGGCTGTATTGCCGTGGTCTTGGCATTGTAGTTCCTGACGTTTCGCCAGCAGCTGTGGCTGGCATCTTCAGAGGTGTAGCACCAAAAGATAGAGATCTCTCAGTGTCACGGTGTGGAAAAGATGTCGGCAGGTCATTTATATCTACTCAGGAGGAGTGGGGTTGAGCTGAGTCATCCTGTAAGAGTTTCCCAGGGCGTGGAATGCTAATGGCGGGAGGCTTCACTGTATCCTGAGGAGGTTCTTTTGCATATGGATTGGTGCTTGATCTGCTAATCTTCTCTGCAGGGCTATTGTCGGGTGTAGAGTGTTTTGTTAGCCTGGTGTTTTTCAGAACTGGAAACCATGCTCTGTTCATTCTTAAGGTTTCTTCTTTCCTGTTGAAGTTTTGCTTATGCTTGTGAATTTCAATGGCTTCCCTGTGCAGTCTGACAAAGTAGTTGGAAGAGTTGTCCAGTATTTTGGTGTCCTGGAATAAGATACTGTGCCCTGTTTGAGTTAGGCTATGTTCAGCCACTGCTGATTTTTCAGGTTGTCCAAGTCTGCAGTGTCTTTCATGTTCTTTTATTCTTGTCTGGATGCTACACTTTGTGGTCCCGATGTACACTTGTCCACAGCTGCAGGGTATACGGCATACTCCTGCAGAGGTGAGGGGGTCTCTACTGTCTTTTGCTGATCATAGCATCTGTTGTATTTTTCGGGTGGGTCTGAATACTGCTTGAAGGTTATGCTTTTTCATAAGCTTTCCCATCTGATCAGTAATTCCTTTGATATATGGCAAAAACACTTTTCCTGTAGGAGACTGTTTTTCCTTGGTTGTTTGATTCATCCTGGGTTTGATTGCTCTTCGGATTTCATTTCTGGAGTAGCCACTTGCCTGAAGTGCGTGGTTTAGATGATTAATTTCCTCATTGAGAAAGTGCGGCTCACATATCCGTCTTGCACGATCCACTAATATTTTCATTATGCCTCTTTTCTGTCGGGGGTGGTGATTGGAGTTTTTGTGTAAGTACCAATCAGTGTGAGTTGGTTTCCTGTAGACCTTGTGACCTAACTGAAAGTTTGCTTTGCGGATGACCAAGGTATCCAGGAATGGGAGTTTTCCCTCGATTTCTTTCTCCATTGTGAATTGTATGTTCAGGTGGATGTTGTTGAGATGATTCAAAAACCCCATCAATTCTTCCTCCCCATGGCTCCAAATGATAAATGTATCATCCACAAACCGAAACCATACACTAGGTTTGTGGGGTGCTGATTCTAGAGCTGTTTTTTCAAAATGTTCCATGTAGAAGTTTGCTATAACTGGGCTGAGAGGGCTCCCCATGGCCACCCCATCCATCTGTTCATAGAATTCGTTATCCCATTGGAAGTAACTGGTTGTCAGACAATGATGGAATAAGGCTGTTACATCCTCTGGGAGAATCTGATTAATAAGTGCAATAGTGTCTTTTACTGGAACCTTGGTAAACAGGGATACAACATCAAAACTGACAAGTATGTCTTGTGGATTGAGTTTCAGAGAACTGATTTTGTTGATGAAATCTGCTGAATCTTTGATGTAAGACGAGGTTTTCCCGATGTGGTCCTGCAGGAGATCGGCCAGATGTCTAGCTAATTTATATGTCGGTGAACCAATGGCACTCACAATGGGTGGGTCAAACCCACCCAAAAAATACAACAGATGCTACGATCAGCAAAAGACAGTAGAGACCCCCTCACCTCTGCAGGAGTATACCGTATACCCTGCAGCTGTGGACAAGTGTACATCGGGACCACAAAGCGTAGCATCCAGACAAGAATAAAAGAACATGAAAGACACTGCAGACTTGGACAACCTGAAAAATCAGCAGTGGCTGAACATAGCCTAACTCAAACAGGGCACAGTATCTTATTCCAGGACACCAAAATACTGGACAACACTTCCAACTACTTTGTCAGACTGCACAGGGAAGCCATTGAAATTCACAAGCATAAGCAAAACTTCAACAGGAAAGAAGAAACCTTAAGAATGAACAGAGCATGGTTTCCAGTTCTGAAAAACACCAGGCTAACAAAACACTCTACACCCGACAATAGCCCTGCAGAGAAGATTAGCACATCAAGCACCAATCCATATGCAAAAGAACCTCCTCAGGATACAGTGAAGCCTCCCGCCATTAGCATTCCACGCCCTGGGAAACTCTTACAGGATGACTCAGCTCAACCCCACTCCTCCTGAGTAGATATAAATGACCTGCCAACATCTTTTCCACACCGTGACACTGAGAGATCTCTGTCTTTTGGTGCTACACCTCTGAAGATGCCAGCCACAGCTGCTGGCGAAACGTCAGGAACTACAATGCCAAGACCATGGCAATACAGCCCGGAAAACCCACAACAACCGTCGTTCTCTGGCCGTGAAAGCCTTCAACAATACATTTTGGAGGTTTTTAGGCAACCAGAACAATAATGCTGATCCTTTCAAGCCTCCATATTATAAAGTAAAACTGGGGGGGGGGGGGGGTGGATAGCAGAGGTGGACTTGGATTCCAAAATAGCCCTGGAAAGGATCTCCTGTCAAGTCCACTGATAGAGGAAGACTCACAGGGGTCAGTCATGGCACTGACCATGGCAGACTCACTTCCCACACCAATAAGTCTGGTTGCAGTAGCCACCATGTAACTGGGCCTGGCCTGGCTTTGGTAGCGGCCACCACACAACTAGGTTGGGAACAGCTCCAGTGTTGGTGCTGGCCACCACACAACTTGGTCCAGCACTGGTGGCTAAAGTGGAACTCAGCCAGACTTGAGAGAGGCTGCCAGGGGGAGGGAAGGGTGAAAAGCTGAATACAGCAGAGCAGATAAAGGTAGGTTAGGTGGTGTGAGAGGCCAGATCTCCTGTTTTTGTAGCAAATCTCCTGTCCCCTGCTGGTTCTGCTTGCTGCTGCTCAGCTAAGTGGTGGTGGGAAGTGCTGGGGAAAATGGGAGATTGGCATCACACTAATGCCATAACATCACTTGTGGCACAACCTGGAAGTGACACCATTGTACAGGGTGACACCTTAGTGTTTGTCAAAAATTCTATGGTAAAACCATCGAGTTTTGGATGAATGCTATAGCATTGCCCCTATGCAATGATGTCACTTCTTGGTAGGCTTGCTATCTCCCTCCACTGGGGATGAAGGATCCCCTAGCCTGGACCCCACAAACACACAATTTACCTGTCTGGAGAGGGGAAATTAAAGGGAGAAATGGAGACTCACCAGAAGATTCACATGCTCACCAGCAATGTAATGGCATGCTGGCAGATATGCTGACATAACTTCTCATGCGCCAGGAACTGATGTCATCATGTCGCCACTGAAGCAATGGTTTCTGGGCAAAACTATAGTTTTTGCCCCTAAACCAGAATTGTTGCAGCAGGCCAGAGATGTGATGACTTAACTTCTGGAACTGACATCATTACCTCACTTGAGAGTGCAGTAAGTAAACTTTCATGTACTTTTCTGTCTACAGTGTTACACTGCTTATTGTTATTCTATTGTTATTGGAAATTGGCCTGTTTAAAAACATATTTATCTATTCTGGCTCTAATATAGTAGTTAAAATAGCGAAGCTAAATAGATAATATGACTCAACAGTGGCAAGCCACAGTGCAGGTGTTGGGGGAGGGGCGGGGGTCAGTCTTCAGAAGGTCCATGAAATGGTCATAATATTTTTTACTTCCTTTCTTGTTATTTTGAAATTTGTTTTTGTGAAAAATGCCTTTTTTATGATGTAACTAGAATAAATATTTTTTTAAAACCACTCTTTTTTTTTAAAGAGTTCAGTAGGTCTCCTACCATCTGCCATCTCCCCCACACCCAACCAGTTGCTAGGGGGGACTAGCAATCCTACTTCTATGTCAGACTGGAAGCGATGTCACCATGTCAACAGTGATGTCACAATGTTGCCGGTGAAGCCCTCTCTCCGATGCTAAGTCTCTCTTTGGTTACCAGTCTGGCAATTCTAAGTAGGAAAGAGAGTAGGGAGTAGGAAAAGGGAAGAGATTATGGTGGCTGCAAGGGAAGAAAAAGGAAATCTTGGAAGGAGATACAGGGAAAATGGGATGCCCTCTGCACAATCCTTTGTTGGTCTCCTGAGTGTATTTCTTATTTTTCATGATTTATCTTGCAGTTTTTACTAGTTTCCATAATCCTGCTTCTGCAATCAGGGAAAGTGCAAAAAGCTGGAACTGAAGCCTTGTTGGAACCCATGAAATTCTGTTTAGCAACTCCTCCAGTTTCTGACTCATCAGCTATTGCCTGCACACTTCGGAGCATATTTTGGCAATCCTAAGAAGTCATAAGTAGTTCTTCCAGTCCACCATCCTGTTTCACCCAGTGACCAACAAGCTGCCCTGGAGGGCCAATAAACAGTGCGTAGAGGCCAAGGTCTGATGTTGCCTCCTAACACTGATGATCAGAGGTTTCCTACTTCTGGCTTTAGTCACCATGGCTAGTAGTCCTCCATGAATCTGTCTAATCCCCTTTTAAAGCTATCTATGTTCATAGTAAACAAACATACAAACGTGCCCACTGGCAGTGAATTCCACAATGTAATTACTAACTGAGCAAAGTAATGTTTTGTCCATCTTGAGTATAATGCCCATCATTATGTGCCCCAAAGTTCTATTATTATGGGAGAGAGAGGAAAAGTTCTGTCTATATACTTTTTCCACCCCATGCATAATTTTATAAATAGTCATAAACATATGAAACTGCCTTATCCTGAATCAGACCCTTGGTCCACCAAGGTTACTCATCTCCTCAGATTGGCAGCAGTTCTCCAAGATCTCGGGAAGAGGTTTTTCACATTACTTATTGTGATGATTTTAAGTGCATGTGTGTCTTTAAATGCTTGGTGTGGTACAGATGAAGACTGAGTGGGGGTGAAAGAGCGGGATGAGTGAGTGAGATGATTGGTTGATTACTGAGAGTGTGGGCAGAGTGAATGCAGTTTTAGACTGAGAGTGGAGAAAGAAGATTCAGTCTGGGCAAAGCAGGCAAGTTGTGTGCAGCCTGAGGGTGTCTATGCATTTATGAGAGAAACATTGAGTATTTCTCTATGTGTATTCGAGTGAGAGAATAATTTAACTGACCCAAGCTACCTGTGCATGCTCCTGAGAGAGAAAGTCTATGTATGTTTGAATGAGTGATTGATATATCTGAAGCAGGCAAATTGTGCACCTGAGAGGGAAAGTTTGTTTATATCTTGTGACTGAGCCTATGTGACGAAACTTTAAGAACTGATAACTATCTTTGAAACTATCAAGCTTAATTAACAGTATGAAACCGATATGCTTCTTGTAAAAATAAAAGTTTATTTTTTGTTTTTTTTATCACAGGGTATCTGTCATTCCTATATACCTTATTCCTATATTCAGGGCCACATAGTCCCATGAAGGAGCCTGACATGTGGGCATGTTATTAAAATGGAAATTTAAATTACTTATTTTGGAATATAATTCCTGGTGGCAGCAATCTACCCAGAGGGTGTAAGAAGAAGGTTAAAGGAATACTCTAACTGAAAAAGAAAGGGGCTCATAAACACCTACTCTGTAACCCTTTTAGCTAGAGATGCCAGGGATTGAACCTGGGACTTTCTGCATGCTAAGTAGATGCTTTATCACTGAGCCATAATTCCTCCCTTCTTTTTTGCTAAATTGAAGGCTCTTTAGCCTTTCCTCATACAAATGATGCTCCAGCCCTTTAATCATGGTTGCTCTCTTCTGCTCTTTTTGTAGCTCTGCAATATCTTTTTGGAGTACTCAAAATGAGGCTGTACCATAGATCTATACAGGGACATTACAATGTTGGCAATTTTATTTTCAATCCTTTTCCAAATAATCCCCAGCACAGAGTTTGCCTTTTTACCACTGCCACACATTGTGTCAACATTTTCACCAAGGTATCCACTACAATCCCAAGATTTCTTTCCCTTGGCCGCTTGGGTAGGTCAGACCCCATCAGCACATATTTAAAGTTAAAAAAAAAAATTGTTCAAATGTTCATCACCTTACATTTACCTACACTAAACTTTGTCATGCTGCTGCTAACGCACCCAGTTTAAAGAGATCCTCTTGGAGCTCTTCATGGTTTACATTAGTATCATCTTCACGAATAATTTTTTATCACAAAAACGGCCACTACATTGCTCATCCCTAACTGCAGATAATTTATGAAAAGCATTAGTTCGAATACACACACACACTCTGGCTGATTCCACACTTTCCGGAATAGCGCTAAACAGTCGGAATGATAGCATCTTCCTGGCGCGTTTTATGATGTCATCGCGCCATGAGAGCAGCATCGTGGCGCGATGATATCATAAAATGTGCCAGGAAGACGCTATCATTCCGACTGTTTAGCGTTATGCCGGTAAGTGTGGATTCAGCCTCTCTCTCTCTCTCTCTCTCAAACTGGTCTCAATACCCCACTGCTCATTCTCCTTCATTAAGAAAACTGTTAGTTTATCCCTGCTCTCTGTTTCCTGTTGTTTAACCATTTTTGATCCATAAGAGGACCTATAGAATGCAAATAGTAAAGGACTTGTCCTGTTATCCCATGACTGCTAAGCTGTCTGAGACTTTCACTCAGTCTTGCTCAATTCCCTTTCTTGCTACAGACTCCATCCCATGTCCATGCAGGTCCTGTGATGCCGAGCATATCATTTTAGATGGTCAAAATAGGCCTCTGCCTCCCTCCCTTTTTCACCAGTGAAAAGCTGGTTGGATCCAACCCAATACATGCTGTTCTTTAATGAAGAGAGTTCTTTAATGAAAAGCAGCAGGACTCTAATCTGAAGAGCTGGGTTTGATTCCCCACTCCTCCACTTGTAGCCAGCTGGGTGACCTTGGGTCAGTCACAGCTCTCCAGAGATCTCTCAGCCCCACCCACCTCACAGGGTGATTGTTGTGGGGATAATAACAACATACTTTATAAACTGCTCTGAGTGGGAGTTAAGTTGTCCTGAAGGGTGGTGTATTATTGTTAACATTGTTATTATTATTGAATAGGATTCTAATGTAGGACTGTACAAAATATTTACTATTACAGCTGTTGTGAGCTGTTTTGGGTTCCTTGGAGGGGCAGGATACAAATATTTAAATAAATAAAAATGTAAGAAGTCAGGTTAAAAGACAATGGAATGCAAGTAGTATGGCCTGTGAGCATTTCTATGCAAAATTCAAATATGATAACCAATTATTTCTGTTATGACTGGACCCTGTGCTTACCTTGGTTACATCTGAGTTTTATACAGAAATATTACAGCCTGTTCTTGCACCTCATCGCCCTTTGCAAGGTAGTTTGCTCTCATCTTGCCACTCTCACATTAGATGGCCTTAGGTAAATCATTCTATCTCATTCCCCATTTAAAATACTTGACAGCCAGTGTAATGTAGAGATTACAGTGCCAGTCTAGGATGTCAGAGACCTGGAGCAAACTCCTCATAGATCTGGTTTACCTTAAGTGACCTTAAGCCAGTTGCATGTGCAAGTCCTGACAGATATATGCATGTCATGTATGCTGCTTGGCTACTGCCTGCATACAAATGAAGGTTCTGAAAGTGGTATTACCCAGGGTCTGAGACCAAAAGGTTTAAGTATATCCAATTCAGCCTTTAGAACTATGGAGATTATCCAGGAACAGCCTCTACAATAGAGGTTTTGTGTTCAAACTGGAGCACATTAAGTCCAGCTGATAAATAACATGCAAAAGTTCCAGAGTTGAATAACTGTTAATAGTCATGATTCAATTTTTTATTAATTGCATAATGCTAATAGTTGGGCATTTGATATCTTGTTACATGAACTCTGTTTGAGATATAAGACACATGTTCCATGAATGTTTGGCAAAGCTACAAAATCTGGAAAATGTGCTCAGGAGGATATGGATTAGAATCCTACATTTGGACGACTTGCACTCTCTAAAAAAAAGAAAAGTCTATTCACCACAAAAGGGGGAAATCCATTTGCCATGGTGGTGGTCCAGGAATCAAATATAACCATAAAATTCCCTAAGCTCCCTTCTGTTTCCATCTGTGATGGAGGCATTTCATTAACACTTTAAGAAGCTGATATGTTGATGACCAGGACAAGGGGCCATCAATCAGATTCTATGTTCACTGGTTTATCAATAATGAATGTCACTTGCTTTATGAGGCTGGAATGTCTAGCAAGACTTGTGCTGCTGCATATTGTAGAGAAGAGAACACCATGAGTTATATAAGTGAAAGCATGTGTTCTTTCTAAGAAAGTCCTCAGAAAGATGTGGTGACCAATGTATTACTTTCCCTCAAAGCTCATAAACCCCAACCCAAACGTTCAATTTTGCTACTCTGCATTCCTATTTTATTTCTTTATTTCTTCACAGAACAGGGGAATAATTTCAGGTTTCATGGTGGGTGTGGGAAGGTCCTTAAAAAAGTTTGAAAGTCTGCTTTATGTTGGCTGTGTTGAATTGCAGGACTTTTTTTGTGATGGTACTCACTGCCACCTTTTGAGGAAGGGCTTTCCCAGATAGAATGGGGAATTGGTAGAAATCGACGCAACCCATCTTGATGTTTATGTTTGCAGTTCAATGTACTATAAAAAGTGTTTCCCAACCACTGCCCAAGGTAGGGGGGGATGGGTTTCAGGAGTGTAGGCTACAAGGCAGAAAGGGACACAGCAAGGAGGAAATTTCTTGCATATGGGATATTTGGAAACCAGGCAACAATAGTAGCCCTGTTCACAAGTAACAGTGAATACACATACAATTCATGTACAGTGTACATTTGATTTTTCTTTATATGTGGGTTGAGTAATTATCATGTTATATTCAGCACATAAACAGCTGAACATGTGATTGAAACTGCACATTTATCCTGGTTTCATTTGTAAAGTGAACACACCTAGACTATTCCTTACAAACAGATGTATGCATGTAAATACACGTGTGTTCCCTGTAATATGTGGGCAGGACTAGCGTGTCAAAACAGCATGGAGGCTGAAACACAGGAGGGGAAGGAGCATCATTACCCCCTCTCTATTCTTAAGGGCACAGATGGTGTGTGTAAAAATTGCCCTCTCTTAGTGGAATCAATTTGGTTTCAAACACACAGGTTAATATTGTACCATCTGCCATAAAGAAGTTACACACTGCCATTTTGGAAGGTAGCAGCATAGTCTACCTCACTGAAGAGATGCTATGTTCGGACTTTGGGTTTACCTCAGATTTAAACTACCAAATACATAACAATTTAACCAGAGAATATAGACAAGACTATTGAGTACTGGCTGCTGATGTAGATTCGCTTCTATTGAGTAGTTCAGTGTTGCTAAAGATGTCGTGTTAATTACTTATGCTTTAACTAGCAACAAAGCCTGTTGTGTTTAAAAATACAACAGGCTGTAGCAGGGCCTTATGAGGGCATGCGCTGCCCCAGCAGCATTCCTGCACTCCACAGTGGGCCGATTTCGGTCTCAAACAGGTGAAGCTGGGCCAGTGTGGAATGCAGGAGCACTCCAGGGTCCATTGCACTGCCCTGGCAGTATTCCTGCAATCTGCACCAGTTCGATTTGGCCTCAAATGGGTGGAAATCGGGCTGGTGCAGAGCACAGGAGCACTCCAGGGCCTGTGGCATCGCTTCGGCAGAGTTCCCGTGCTCTACACTGGCCTGATTCAGCTTCAAGCAGGCGGAAATCGGGGCCAGTGCGGAGTGCACTCCATGGCCCATCACAACACCCTGGCCTCCTTGGGGCATGCTGAGGGCTGGGCCAGTATGGTGGGCCTCCCTGGTGCCTCAGTGACTGTGGGGGCACAACCCTCCAGAGCCCCCGAGGTGGCTGCTATAGCAACGGAGAAGACCAGTGCAGGAGCGTGCCTAGGGTTGCCAGACCCCCTCAACCTCCTGGCAGGGGATAGGGGCCTGGCACTTACCTTGGAGGAGAGGGTGTGTGCAGGCACCCCCACAAGCACAATGACGTCACTTCGTGAGTGATGTCATCGTGCGGCCCCTGGGAGTGTGCCCAGGCTCCGCAGGGGCTCAAAACGGGCCCAATCTGTGCCAAAATGGGCCCATTTTGAGGTGCTGCAGAGTGCAGGAGCGCTCCTGCACTCCACAGCGCCTGAAAACAGGCCCGTTTTGCCATGGATCAGGCCCATTTGGGGCGCTGTGGAGCACAGGAGCGCTCCTCAGCGCCTCAAAATGAGCCTGATTTAGGCCGAAACGGGTCCGTTTTAAGGCACTGTGGAGCGCAGGAGCGCTCCCACGCTCCACAGTGGCCCTGATCCGGGCCAAAACGGGCCCGATCCCGGCGGCTGCTGCACACGGGAGCCTCAGCGTGCATGGAAGGTGCGCGCAACCCCTCTGGTTAGGTAAGTGGTGGCGGGATGTGGGGAGTGGTGGCGGGGGATTCCCTGCCCCCACCGGGGTCTGGCATCCCTAAGCGTGGCCCTCCCTGCCAGCATGCTGGGTGGTAGCACTGTGTCATGCTGGGTCCTCCCGTGGCTGTTGCAGAGCCTTGGAAGGGGCATGTCAGCTGTCCCCGCCCCATCCTAAGCAAGCCGTATTGACCCCAACTCTTTATCTTTGTGCAGGCCAGAGTGCACCTGCACAGGGATAAAAAGTGAGTCATCGTTACCAATACGGTTTGCTTTTTATATAGTAGGAGTCACTTTTTCAAATTTTCTGCTACCATACCCTATTGTATCTGTTTCCACTGAATGTCCTAACTGTTGATCATATTGTATTTTGTTCTGAGAATGTCCTTCCTAGCTATTGATTATATTGCATTCACTTAAAGTATGTAATCTGCCTTGGATCTTAGTGAGCAAGGGGGACTATAAACAAACAACAACAACACCAATAATGACCTGAATAAACCAGAAGTATTAAAAAGAAAACTTGAGACTCAGGGGCCACAATAAAATGTTGTGAGAAACATTTGGGGCTTAATCTATTCCCACAATTTTAAAAACTGCAAATGAAACCCTTCATCTGTGGCAAGGCAGTCACCAGGGAAGGGGGATATCATATCCACAGAGATTCTTCATGCAGAGGTGAGGGGGAATGATAGGGCAGGGAATTAGAATGTTCTCTAAACTGGTTTAACAAGATGAATTTCTGAAACTACTGAGACATTTCTCAGTAAACAAATATACTTTCTCAATCTCTAATTTCTGTGGTCCTGGTTAAAAGCCTCTTTCTTGGCTTTGCACTGACTAGGACTTATTGTTTCATACTGTAAATTAAAGTTCTGTTCTGATTAATGGGGAATCCATGAAAAGGCAATAACAACAGCAGATCATAAAGAACACCAAAGTAAAGGAATTTGAGGGCAGATTTTTTTCATTTGTTTCTCTTCAATGAAATTGTTTTATTGAATATGTATCCTAACACATGAAGACTAGTGCCATTTCTAGCCTACAAAATCATTATAAAAACAGGCCCTCACAGGATATATACCCAAGATAAAGCCTCAGTATAAACACATCAAGACAGTTTATTAGAAAAACCTTTGCAGGTCACCTCCAAAGACAGAATGTGCTCAGTTTCATTCAAACAACCTTCCAGCTGAGAACTTGGCTAGGAGCCCAGTACCCATCTGACTCAACACTGAGAACAGGAGACTAGAAGAATACAAACAGCTAAACGGCAACTATCTTTTGAGCTGCACATTGCTAGTTAATTTATTTTAGTTAAATATTTTGGCTGGAACTATATTAATCTCCCTCCATAGGAGGACATGCAACAATTGCAAACACTATTCCAGGGCTTAGCTGCACTACATGTAATCTTGCTTTTGTCCAATTCAATTATTTTCCATTGCTTAAGGCATGTTTGTGTATAGAAATATATCTGCCTAGAAGCATATCCTCTGTCCACATTTGTCAGGGATGGACTGGGACATTAAAACAGCTCTGGAGCAAAATGAGCCAAGCAGTCTCTGCAGAGCACCGCAACAGCCACTTGGCTCAGTTTGCCGATGGGCCACTGCCAATGGCTACTAGAGCAACAGCTAGGGTTGCCGTCCTTCAGTGGGGGGGCTGGAGCTCTCCCAGAATTACAACTGATCTCCAGATCAAGGAGATCACCTGGAGAAAATGGCTGCTTTGGAGGGTGGACTGTATGGCATTATACACAGTTGAGGTCTCTACCCTTCCCAACCCCTAGCCTCCCCAGGGTCTGTCCCCAAATCTCCAAGAATTTCTTACAACCAAGAACTGGCAACCCTAGAAGCAGCCCACTGAGGACTTTCCCAATAAGTTAAAGAGCCAATGTTCTTGGCATTTATTCTGGGACTATTGGGCTATTTATGATTTGGATTTGCCTCATCTTTCTAGAACCTTCCCTTTTGGGAAAAAAATTCTTCTGAGAATTACATGACTGAGTAATAATTGTGCAATTTGTTCTATGCCCTGTAAAAAGGGTATGGTTTTGTTCTATGAAGAACAGTAACTTGGATGCTAACTTGCTTGGAATCTTTGCACTCTGATAGATGTCTGTAATAGGGTAGTAGTTTTCTTTGGATTTAAGAGCTAGTTCTCACATTATATATCTTCTTCATAGTGACCGCTTGTGGAACAAACCTCTTGTTAACACGCCCAACCCTACATCAATATTGAACGTTTATAGATTTTTAGATGTCTAAATCTTTTTAGGACTACCTTTCAAAAGGCCAGCTTGTACTCTCAGATACACCTGTGTACATTCCTTCAAGGTTACACAGGTATAACAGAGGAGAATGTGCCCTCATTTTTTGTACTGCTCCTATTCTGTATGTGGGAGTGTCTGTCTGTCTGATGAGTGGTGTTATATAGACAGCACAGTACACCGATCTGTTTTTGACTTGTCATTTTCTGAGGGAGGACACATGAAAATGGAGATGTTCTGCATGTAGCACAGATACACAGAGTGGCACATGATGGGATGAATGAAGAATATGTTGTTTCTGAAATCAATATTTTACTGAGTGTCCCCCATGCTTGAGGAAAAGGGCAAAGCCAACAAGGCACCTTGAACCCCCCTCCCTCTCCCTGCCATCAAAGCATTCTTAATGAATTTGAAGAATGATTTCATCATGATGACTTTAGTCCTATTCCTCTTACCCATTATGTTGTCATAGATATAAAACTATTAAGCATATTCCTAATAAGAAGCTGACCTAACCAGCAGTCAATCATCTGTAGCGTGTTCTAAAATTTGTGTCTAGGTAAACATGCATCTTAAAAGGAACCTTGCAGTTATTAGAGCTCCTTTAACCATGTGTGCTTCAACCACTTCACACATTATGTGGCAGAAAATGTATTATAACACCATATGTATTGGTGGTGGAAAGCTGTACCCCATCACTGAGGCATGTACCTGTATGATTCTCAAGGCATCATACATATACACAAGTTCATGGAGCTTCCCTGTCTTTATTACTGATGGAATATGTAATATTTTGATCATGCTTTCCCCATCATAATACTATAGTGGCGGAGAATGTTGCAGTGTCCTTGAGTAGGCCAAATAACTGCACATTCCTAAACATTAGCTTAAACATTTCCATAGTCACCATATGAATATTAAAATTCATTTTGGAAACCAATTAATTGTCAGTGAAGAGTACATTTACCCATATACATACAAAAGACGGTGCTTTCCTTATTTCAGAGAAAAGATTTGTCATTCTGGAAAATATGTACATTAGAAAATTGTGAAAAGTGACCTTCACTTCAGTGTATCCATTAACAATTGCTGAAATTGTGGTGCATGGTCAATTATTCCTTAGATACTTTTTTCACAACAATTGTTTTTCAAAGGTATTCCTGTCCTATTTTTTTTATTGTAATGTATGAGTTTTGAAAAATTATAAAATTACTGAAAAGAGGCAAAACTTGTGGAGAAATACTTTTTATTTGTAGATGTGGACTATAGCAAAACATTCACCCCCAGTTTAAAATTCTCTCTTAGCAGAGAACAGGTAGGAGTGGGGAGGGAAAGCTACATGCTTTGTGGTCGCACCCAGTCTTGGGCTTCAGTCATGCAGATGTGGCCAGAAAACATTCTGCTAAAAGCTTACCCTTCTAGGTGTGCGTGCAGGGAGAATAGAAGCTTGGAGGACTAAAATGCCAGAAAGGTTTCTTCCTGGATCTCTCAGGGAAAGCCTCTCTGACCTGCCCAGGAGGTAGGAAAAGGGAGAGAATAAAACCTTCTAACACAGAGTCTTTCTACATAATACTTTTGACACGTGTCGGGAGATGCAATGTTAGCCAGGAAACAGAGTTTTAAATAACAGAGCTGGCAAAGAACACTCTGGACAGATTCTCTCACAGCCCTCCACTGCCTCTGGCATCTCCCCTTCCAGAGCATTTACCCTGCTGAGGCTTGGTTAATTCAAAGTTTTAAGCAGGGATGGCAGCAAGGTAAAACCTCTGGAAGGGGAGACAGTATGGCACACCAGAGGAAGCAATGGGCTGTGAGAGAATATGTGGCCTCCGGAGTGATCTCCGCCGGCTATGTCATTTAAAACTATGCTTCCCAGCTAACATTGCATCTCACGACACTTGGACATGTGGCCCGATGTCTCCTGTAGAGAGACTCATAGACAGGAATGTCTATTTGGTTGATTCAAGCTGGAAGCTGAAGGAGCTGAGAGCTGACTCCTTGCAAGCTGTGGTCAGTGTCCGTGTGGAGATTGAACCAGGAAAGGTATGAGGACTTCTCAATAAGCCAGAACTTTCTAAGATAGAAAGCCTGCCTAAACAGAACATCAAAGTTAGGCATGTACAAAGGGAGAGAGAGAGGAACTGCGATTTTCACCATTTCTTGTTTAGTTCCCTTGCTTGCTTTGGTGGTATGCTAAACAGTGAATGTGGACATTTTTTTTCTTTAATAAATGCTTTTAAAAATTCTTAAATACTGGTAATTGTTCTCTGTACCACATAGACTCCCACTGCTCAATTATGCTACCTGAAACAGGTGCCCCAGGACGGGAGGTGGTCTCTTGGCAATTTGTTGGTCCCCAGGTGCAACAAACAGTCCCTGCAGTAACCAGGTGCTGGGTAGTAGGAGACAGGGCACAAGCCAGAGAGGCAAGCCTGCCCAGGGGAGCAGGGAGTCTAGGCCCTCACTATGGACAGTTCCCACAAAGTCCAAGTGGTAGCAGTGGTACAAGAGAGAAGGAGCAAAGTTCCTCTGAGGGTTGGGGGAGCACCACATGGGTGACATGTGCCAGGCGGAGACTTGGACTGGCACTGATTTACCTCAGACACCCCAAAGGGTAAGAAGGGGCAGTGATCATGGGTCAGTGGGACTGTTCCACCACAACTGTGTTTCTGCCAAAATCACTGGGTTAATTGTATCATATTCCCTTTTGTCTGCATATACGGAGATTTAAAGGCTGCCTTTCTCTATACTGCATCTTTAGTGGAATATTTCCAGAACTTTCAATATACTTTCCCTATTTCTCCAGCCTGTGAAAATGTGTACAAGATGGCATAAAGCTATGCAAAAATGTATTGAAGTTGTTTTTCTCCAATTCACATTTTATGGTTGTGACAGACTTCAGAAAGTGATGGTGTCAATTGAACATGTGGCTTGATTTCTAGATGGTGGGGCTAATTCAAAATATGTGTCTGACAGACACATAGTTCTGACAGATTTCAGAAAGTGATGGTGTCAATTGAACATGTGGCTTGGTTTCAAGATGGTGGGGCTAATTCAAAATATGTGTCTGAAGAAGGGAGCTCTGACTCTCAAAAGCTTAAACCCTGAAAATCTTGTTTGTCTCTAAGGCACCACTGGACTCAAATCTTGCTAATTCGAAATAAAAACTAAAACATTTCCTTTACTGGGTCTATCCACTTTTGAGACCATTGTCTCAGGAAGTAACCAAGCCAGAGACTTGAAACAAAAATTGAATGAAAGCAGAGGCCTGCAGGAATACATTGATCCCACAAAAGTGGAGTATCTAGCCACTATATAAGGACAGGCAAGCTTTAAACTTGAAAATCATAGGAAAATGATTTCCCTTTTAGTTAAAAACAGAATACCATCACAGATTTTAAATCACATCATTTTTGATAATGCCTGCAATGTTCTTAAGTGAATCCGAGTGCTATGGGCATAACATGCTTCCCTCCATTTTATAGGGATAACAGTACAACACAGACATAAGGGCACATATATTGCTATAATGCTACTTAGGGTTGACAACAGGATTGCCAGTCCCCGAATGGGGGGTGGGGGATCCCCCGTTCCCAACTTTCACCCCTCCCCATCACCACTCACCTGGCCAGTGAGGGGGAAAGGCACAGAGAATGGCTCCAGGAACTCTGGATTGTGCTCTTGAGCCTTCCTAATTTTGCTGAGAAAGATGTTATTTCCAGTGCAACAAAGGAAGTGAAGACCCCCAACTAGGGTTTTCAGGTCCCCTTAACCTCCTGGTGGAAGGAGAGGGAGACTTCACACTTACCTCAGTGATCTTCCTGTGCACGAAGCTCACACGCACTTCCACTAGGTGTGATGATATCACTTCTGGAAGTGATGTCATTGTGCCCAGTGCCAGACATACTACCAATCCTGCCCCCTGTGAAGGGCAAGAGCATGCCTGGCGCAGGGCACACCAGCCTGGGGGAGGTTTCTTGCCTCCCAGGCTTGTTCCCTAGGGTCTTTTACTCCTGCTGGCCAGGTGAGTGGCAGCAGGGGGTAGAGGCTGGGAGCAGGGGACCGAGCATCCCCCCCCCCCCCCCCCGTGCAGGGCTATTTTAACCAATTTTAATCAAAATAGTCCAGTTCAGGTACCACCACTTCCCTTGTTGAGTTGGAAATGACATCATTCCCAGCACAGCAAGAAAGGCTCCAGAGCTTGCATGCACTATGCACACATGCAAGATAAGGACTCTGGGAGTGCCCCCCAGTACCCCCCACCATCCCCCCGTTTTAAGGCTGGGGGACTTGGCAACCCCAGTTGACAACTCCAGGTTGGAAAACATTTTTTCAGCAACATTTAAATTCTTATTACATAAATTCTGATTTTATCCATAAAAATAGACGAACAGGACAGCTTCTACATGGAGACCATTTTCCATGGTGCTCTCAATGCTGCTGTGAATGCAGAGGCATTCATACCACCCCAGTGCTCAAAGATCTGCGCTGGTTACCTATTTGTTTCTAGATACAATTCAAAATGCTTCTTAGTTCTTACATTTAAAGCCCTAAAAGGCTTGGGGCCAGGATTCTGAAGGACAGCTTCCTCCCATATTGTTCAGCCTGCCAGTTAAGATCTGTCTCACAAACCTGGCTCTCTGTGCCCCTGCCTTCAGAGCTGAGGTGTGTGAGAATCAGAGACAAGTCTTTTTCAATAGATAAGGCTTGCCTTGTGTCTATGTTGCTCTCTTTTAGGTGCCAGACTAAAAACTCTCTGTTCACTCAGGGCCAAGCTACACATGACGAATGACACTTGAACAGCAAGTGTATTTCTCCCTGTTCACTTGCCCTCCACTCAATCCACTTGCCGTTCAAGTATCATTCGTCATGTGTAGCTTGGCCCTCAGACCTTTAATTAATGGGATGATCTTTTAATACTATTTTAGTCTGGAAACTATTACTTTAAGCTTTCAGCATCTGTTTATAAGATTCATGTTTTTCTGTTGAACTGGATTTTAATTAGTATCTTTTAACATTTTGTTTTATTATTTTGTAAGTCACCTGGGGGAGGTTCCTGGAAAGACAGCAGAGAAAAAATTCTAAAATAAATAAAATAGACCATCCAGACAGCAGTTTCCCCAGCACATTCCTTGTCTCAGCCCCCTCGCCAGTGGTTGTCATCCCTCCCCAGACACCTGAAGACTGGTGATTGACAGATTGCTATAGAGCAGTAATGTTATCATGTTATCGCTATTACAATAGACAATAGATCGTTGGCCCTCCTATGTTCCCTCCATGAAGACAACCAGTAATCAGTAAGATATTCCTCTACCCTATGACATTTGTTTATGGAAAAGTCCTTGACACTGTATGGCAATGTCTACCCTTGTCCTTGCTACTGATTGTATTGATCTCACACTATGTAATCTGCCTTGAGTCTCAGTGAGAAAGGTGGACTATAAATGACATAAATAAAATAAAATAAAATAAGATGCAAGCCTCAAGGGGACCTGTTTAACAAGGTGCCAGTCAGGAAACAAGGCTGCATACTCACTCCTTTATTATTCAACTTCTAC
This sequence comes from Eublepharis macularius, assembly GCF_028583425.1. NCBI lineage: Eukaryota > Metazoa > Chordata > Lepidosauria > Squamata > Eublepharidae > Eublepharis > Eublepharis macularius. The sequence continues at coordinate 93,616,147 of NC_072793.1, read as the reverse complement.
GTAAATTCAATGGCACAGTCCTTATCCAATCTGGATTTCCACACACGCACCCAACATTGCAAACAAATCCATTCCTGTGCAGATGACACAGCTATTCTGTCATGAACCAAGGTAGGGCTAAGAATAGCTCTCCAAGTTCTTTCAACCTACAGCAATAAGGAACATCTAACTATACATTTCATTAAAACCAAAGTACTTATTTTTGCTAAAAGACCCAAGATGCACAGCTGGCACTGGCAAATAGATGGACACAAGATCGAACAGGTGAAAGTGTTTGGATATTTGGGCATTGTATTTCAATCCTCAGGTTCATTGGGATGCTCACCTTTCCCAGGTTACAGAATCCACCCAAAAAACAGCCTTAGCAACGCTGAGATTCTTTCATACCAAAGGAGGAGCTTATATTCCCTATGCTCTGAAGATGTTTCTGGGCAAGACAGTACCCCAGCTCATGTATGGTGCGCAGGTATCTCTGTACAAAAACTACACCAAACTTGAAGCAGTTCAATCCAAATTCTTAAGATCTCTGTTAGGAGTACCAAGATGTGTTCACAACACCTTGCTCATACTAGAGGTTGGATTAGTCTCATTGGAAACATGGGCCTGGTTCCACGCTATTTCCCTATGACTCAAGATAAATCTATCTCCTTCAGGACTAACTCCTTTAATCCTCCTAGACGGTTTCTGCTCAACCTGGGTTTCAATAACTGAATGTAAACTGTCACTACTGGGTTTTTCCTGCACAGCTCTCCTGCACCTTGGTTACCAAGGAGCCAGAGTAATTATCAAACAGAGATTATGGGACACCTCTCTACAAGCAGACAGAGCACAAGCCTTTTGTGTGCCAGGAGATCAAAACAAAATACATCACACCAATTATTGCTGCCTACCCAGGCAGATCTAACCAATCTTATTCGGCTCTCCTTCTAGCTGATTGCTGTAATGATTGCTTTCATCAGATTGGAGGGACGTGTCCAGTGGGGTGCCACAGGGCTCGGTTTTCAGCCTGGTACTCTTCAATATTTTTATCAACGATTTGGATGAGGGGTAAATGGACTACTCATTAAATCTGCTGATGATACCAAATTGGGAGGAGTGGCAAACACCCAAGAAGATAGAGTTAAAATTCAACAAGTCCGAATACTCTGGAGAAGTGGGTGGTTGTGAACAAGATGCAATTCAACATAGGTAAGTGCACAGTATTACATCTGGGCCACAAAAATGTGAAGCACAAATACTGGATGGGGGATACGCTTCTGGGTAGTAGTGTATGCAAAAGAGATCTTGGAGTAAGAGTGGACTGTAAACTAAATATGAGCAGTCAGTGTGACGCGCTGGCAAAAAAAGGCAAACTCAGTCTTGGGTTGTATCAAAAGGGCCATTGCATCAAAATCGCAGGAGGTCATAGTCCCTCTCTATACTGCCCTGGTCAGGCTGCACCTGGAATACTGTGTGCAGTTCTGGAGGCCTCACTTCAAAAAGGATGTGGACAAAATCGAGAGGATGCAGAAGAGAGAGACGAGAATGATCAGGGGTCTACAGACTGAGCCCTACGAGGAAAGGCTGAGGGCCTTGGGAATGTTTCGTTTGGAGAAGAGGAGATTGAGGGGGGGATATGATTGCTCTCTTTAAATATTTGAAAGGCTGTCATTTGGAGGAGGGCAAGGAGCTGTTCCAGTGGGCAGCAGCGGGTAGGACACGAAGCAATGGGCTTAAATTACATGCAGAAAGGTACCGGCTGGATATTAGGAAAAACTTTTTCACGGTCAGAGTAGTTCAAAAGTGGAATCAGCTGCCTAGGGAGGTGGTGATGAGCTCCCCTTCACTGGTAGTTTTCAAGAAGAGGCTGGATGAATATTTGTCAGGGATGCCTTAGGCTCATCCTGCATTGGTCTGTATGGCCCCTTCCAACTCTGTGATTCCGTGATTCTGTGATGTTACTGCCAAGATAGCAAGATCCTTTTGCAGGGCTGCCTGTTCCCCATCATTGCTGGGTGAGCCCATGGAAGAGTGACTGGTGGCACAATTTTGTACAGTGAGTATGGGTTGACCAGGAGTGGCTAGCCAACTTTCACATGACCCACACCACATTCATGGAAGTCATTGTAGCACTTAAAGGATTGCTTTTGCAGAACAGTAACATGTGTGAACAAGTGGGTGACTAGCATTTGGTTCCTCGCCAATACATACCCCTACAGGGAGGTGTCTCAGCAGTATGGGGTTGGCCACTCTATGGTTGGGGAAATAGTCCTCGAGGTCTGCTTCACCATGGAGCTGCTGCGCAAGATGGTTTGCCTTGGCACGAAAGTTGGAAAGGTAATGTTTCTCCTTTTCTTGGTAATCTTACATCTTTCTCTCTCTCTCTCTTTAAACTTTTTTTTTAAAAGTTACAATGTTATGACAATCAATTCAATATATCATCCACAATACTGGTGTATGCCTGTGGGTGTTTTTACAAAGACTGTGGTTGTCTGGTAGTCCCCTCTCCGCTGACGGTTGTGCATTGTAAAGGAGTTACTGTGTTCTCCTGGATGTAAATGCCCCCACATCTTTTTAAAAAACTTCATCTGTCATTGCGTTATAATGTTTTCCTTTTATGCAATGTTTGGCACAGCATCTCTATGTGGCTAAGTGTAGGATGTTTGCTTTGCTGCCAATGTGCCATCTGCCATTTTTTCTCTCATGTCCAGATAACAGATGGCTTTCTGCAGCTTAGTTTCCCCCACTGCATCGGTGCCATCAATAGGACACACATCCCAATTCAAGATCCTGGACAGAGGACAGAGGATTATGGGAACCACAAGGAATACTCTTCCATCCTGCTCCTGGGGACAGTGGACCACACCAGCCATTTTACCAATGTGGAGGTGGGCAGGAGCAACAGGACCCACGGTACTTTAGTTTTCATAAACTCTGGAATCTGCACAACCACGGGCGCAGGAGTGTTTGTCTGAGGGAACCCAACACTGAACCTTGAAGGGGTGTCAGTGCCTCCCTTGATAGTTTCTGATGGTGCCTACCCTATGTATCGGTGGCTTATGAAGTTGTTCAGGAGGCGGGGGGACACAAGCAGCAGAGGACTTTTGTTTATGCTCTTTGCTGTGTCAAATATGGTTGAGTGTTCATTTGGCCATTTGACGGTCCATTGGAGGTGCCTCTCTGCACACCTTAGTGTAGTTGAGGAAAATGTGACCAGGGTGGTTACAGCCTTCATGATCTTCCATAACATCTCTGAGACGAGAGGGCCTGATCCTGTCCTTGTGCATTTGAAGGGTGATGACTACAGCAGAAACAACAGACATCATCTGGAAGAGAGGTTGGGAATGTTTCATATGTAAATGCACAATGAACTCAGGGTCTAGAGTGAGGGAGTGTATTCAGATTATCCTCTTGCCTCCCTGCTTTTTAAAACTTACTTTAAGAAAAATAAAGGGGTTTTTTTTCCTTCTTGGCTTTTCCATGCAATGAAATTTGTCTCATAGTTTGCATCAACAATCTGCTTTTTATTAGCTTTTCTATTTGGTGGGGGCTGCCAGGGGGAAAATTATTGAACAATATCCAAAAGTAATTTTCTGTAGGCTGCACAGGGGATTCATTATTGAAAAAAGAAGGGGGGGGGAAGCCCTGGGATGCATATCAGCACAACTGTTATTTGTGCAGGAAATTTGAAATGCAGTGCTTGTAATTTGCTTGGAGGGCTGTATTTCCTTTTCCCATTTGCCAATTAACACATCTCTAAGGCAGAAAATTTTAAATAGCATTAACCAACAAAGCAGGATAGGGTAAATCAAAAGTGGCAAGGCAAAACTGTCCCCCCCTTCCCCAACCTTGGTTCCTGTGCTGGGACACTGTAACATTATTATCATCATGATGGAGGCCAGAAGGAGAAGAGGCACCTGTTGGCAACCAGATGACGTCTCCCACCTGCTGCGAATTGCCTTGGCTTTTGGCCACATGGGGGAACCTTATGATGAGCACACACTTGCAGAATGACTCAATCTATGAGCAATCTCCAAGCATATCACCAGAAAAGGTTTTGGGAGGACCCCTGACCAGTGCCACTCAAAATACAAACGAATCTGGAAATCTGACAATCATGGAAGTATGTTGACCCTTCATATCTATTACTTGACTTGCCCACTCACATTTCCACTAAAGATAGTCATACCTCTTGGAAAATGTTGTGACGCAACAATGACATCATTTAAAAGAAAGAGCTGAGGGGAGGTCAGGCTGCAAACCAAAAAAGGGTAGCCAGAGCATACACCCACAGTGGCTCCATTTTTTTTCTTGCCCCGCCCCCCACTCCAGTAACCTGACAGGATGTATTTCTGTTTTTTTATTTAGTTACAACAATAACCTCCCATCCCTCGGATCATCCCTTATCCCTTCCCCACCAACAGTTTCAGCAGAAGGCTTTCCCCCCTTTTCATTTCCCCAACACCCACTGTGCACCTAGCTGGGGAACTCCCCCCTACACACACCTTCAACTTAGGGAAAGAGATTGTGTTTCCTTTTCTCCCTTCCTTCCTTATCTCACCCCCGCCCCCACACAAGTATGGTAGACTGGGCATTCATGTGCTGTACCTCTGCAAATGGGAAGGAAAGAGTTGATCTGCCTAATGCCAGACTTCTGGTAGCATGGGCAACTGGCATGAGCATGCACCCTGTTCTTTCTTCAAAATAGCTAGTTTATGGATAAGTCTATGGACATCCTTTTTTGTCACCACAGCAGCAGCATGTGGAAGATGGAACAAGGGGCTGGAGTGAGGTAGGAAGATGAGGGAATGGTAGCTGGTGCTGAAGAAGAAGAGGTGGAGGAGCCTGTCCAAGAGACAACAGCACAGGAGGCAGGTAAATGTATTGCTTCATCCTTCAGTGATTATTCCTCCCCAGCCCCCCCACCAACAGATGCACATGCCACAAGGGGCCATTTCTGTATTTCTCTGCTGAAATGTCTGATCTTAAGTCTGAGGTATAGTGCTTCTGTTGGAGAATTGTTATGCTAATATAGATTAAGATCATATGCCAATAATCAATACTGAACAATACTAGGCCTAGCTTCTATACTCTCTAGATGAACTTTTAAACTTTACATGAACTTTCAGTGTATTTTTTCTATGTATAAGGTAATTCAACAGGTGTGCTTTCATCCTTTGACAATTAATTAAAATAGTGGACTCTACTGAGATTGATGTTCCTCTATCAGAGATTCAACCAATGGTGATCGTCCAACTTAACTTTTCCTGACACTTGTTGGAGATTTGTAGTTTTGTTGTGCAGTACAGATTATGACATAATTTTTTAACTAATTGGAAGGCTGTACTATGAAATTATGAATATTCAGTGAAGTGTCAAACCAATCAATATTTGTTTGTGCTATCATGTGAATAGACCCTAAATATTTGCATATGACTAGGTATATCATTGCAAACACAGAAAGAATAAGCAGGGTACTGATGGAAGAAATCTCTTGAGAGAATCTAGGTGAGAAACTATTTCTACCTATGTATTTCATGGAAACTTTGAGCAATGTAAACTTAGGATTTATTGAGAAATGTTAGTGAACTTATTTCTTATTGCCGTTCTATGTTCTGTTGTTATAGGATTCATATTAATAGCCATTTATATTTTGATTGCTTGCTTCATTAAAAAACTAGGGTGTATTTTCAATAAAGTGAAATAAACTCTAGATTGGTGTCTGTGTGTTTGATAAGGAGTTGCAAAGCAATATTGAACCCTATATAAATAAATGTACTGATAAACAGCTGGTTCAAAGAACTTATCTGTTTGACAGGTCTAAAGACTAACTGCTTTCTGCTTCCCCGGAGAGAGATCCATCTTTCTCTTGGCAAGTTGAAACTTGGTTTTAGACACGGGAACTGACTCGTTACAAATGGCGCCCAACGTGGGTTTCTTGCTTGCCTCCCTTTTAACATACAGAACTCCTAATTAATTTCTCTCTTTTGACCCCGAGTCAAAAGTTCTTGAAGGCCTTCAGTTTAAAAGAGATTTAAAAGTTCCCACTCATTGTTGGCTAAAAATGGCTCAGCAAACGGCTATCTTGCCGCCTGCCAGACAAGCCTTTTTGGATCATGTTACTCATTATGGAGCCAGAGCCGGTGCACATGTTACCTTTTTGATTAATGTTGCAGATGATGCCAGTGGCATTCATTATTCTTTTTATACCTTAGATGCTTTAAATGCTCAAGGACAGATAGAAAGTATGACTTTTCGTCCAAACATTCATTATGAAGCTTTTAGAGAAACAGAAATTCCACTCACCCAAGCTCAGATTCAAGCTTGGCTGGGAGGTAATATACACATTCCTACAGGTGTTTCTAGATATGGCCCGTTAGGAGCTCCGGACAGTTTCTCTTGGCCTCAAGGCCTGTCTTATTTCCCTCCCACGGGAACTCAAATTGCTGCTTTTCCTTTAGCTGATGTTCGAACTGAGATGAGGATTCTTAGGAGTCATTATCTGAGACTTCGTAGTCATGCTATCATGTTTGCAGCACTGACTGGTTCTACTCCTATGACTGCTCCAAGTGCCACATCTGTGGTATCTACACCTCAGAATATTAAAGCAGTAGCAGGACCAATTCCTCTAGACAAGGAGAAAATTCCATTCTGGTTTGCTTCTAAAATTCAAGCATTCCAGGCCTTTCTCCCAGATTGTGATGATGCACAGAGGCATAAGATTTTAGCTCTCTTGTTGCCTGAAGGGCTTATCCCTCCACAGCATGAGTGTTCCAGCTGGGATGCAATCTTTGCCTATCTCTATAGTGCAGTTTTTGGGACTCCATCAATAGCTTCCCTAAATGACACTCTTCAGAAAATCTCCAGAGATCAAGGTCCAGCCCCAGCAATGGCTTTGGGTCTGAGAATCTTGAATAATTTTCCTGTTGTTTGGGAGATTCTTAAGTCTTATATTAAAGGAGACACTTCTAAATTTGCTATTCAGACTCGGCTAGATGCCTTGCAATCTGATGCTGAAAGAGCGGCCCGTTTTTCCGTAATCGTAAAAGAAGTCTATTCCACCCTAGGCAGGGATGTCACAGGACAAAAATTAGGTCAGAAATCTTCCAAAGATAATTCTGACAAGCAACACTCTCAGAGCAAAAAAAAGTCTAAGGATTTTTCTTCTCAGAGAGAGAAGTCCAGACAGTTTTTTGAGAGCTCAGATAAAACATCAAAGCCGGAATTCCATTCTAAGAGTTTTCCCCGTTCTGAAGCTCCTTCTCCCTCTACTTTCAGGGACAAACGCTTTTACAGAGACAAGCTTCAGCTTAAGCATAGAGACTCTTCTCAGTTACAAGCGGAATCCCCCTCCGCTTCTTCTGCCCAGTCTCAGCCTCCTCGTGAAGGTCAGCAAAAAGTTTTTTCTAAGTTTAAAAAGGCAGCCGTTCATTCCAACATAAAAGGAAATGACCCTGCCACAGATCAGAATTCTGTCGAAGAATGTTTGGCTCACAGCCCTGTGGGACACGGGAGCGGAACAAACAATAATTAATGAGACCCTCCGTTCTCAATTTGAAGCCATTCTTACTAATTCTGTGACAGATATTCACTTGGTAGCAAATACTTCTATACCATCTTTGCAAATTTATAAAGTTCAGTTATTTTTTGAAGCATTTTGGCGTCAAACAGTGGAAGCAGTCTTTTTAGACATTTCTCATACTAATTATGATATCATTTTAGCTTATCATGATTTTCCTCCACTCTTTGTTAGGGATTGTCCTCCTTCACTGCCCATAATACAGCAAGCCTTCTGCCCAGAAGTTCTTTCTGAGGCACAGTATCTTTGTGACAAATGGGAAAAGATGGGTATTTGTAGACGCTTTCCAGAACATGCGGGGAGAGACTTTCAAGCCCCCCCCCCATGTCATTCCACTCCTTGCCCCCCCTAAGCCACAAAAACAATATCCTATTCGGAGAGATTCCATTCCCTTCCTAGCTGAAATGATTTCCCGATTAGAAGCACAAGGCATCCTAACTTCTATTGAAAGTTCTATGAATTCTCCTATTCTTGCTGTTCCTAAAAAGGATGGGTCTTACCGTCTGGTACAGGATTTAAGAGCATTGAACAAGCAGGTTAAGACTTTAGCTGTTCAAAATCTGCATAGTTCAGGTATTCCTTTTTGGAAAAGCTCCTATTGCTTCAACCACCTAAAACTTTGAGACAGCTTCAAAGTCTTTTAGGCATTTTTAATTTTGCTCGGAATTATCTTCCTGACTTTGCCTTGAAAGTCCGTCCCTTCTATGATTTACTGAAAGGAGGTAAATTTACTCCTTCGGCTTGGACTGACGAACACACTCATAAAATGCATCAGCTCATACAGGAGATTAATTCCGCTGAGAATCTTACTCACAGAAATAATTCTTTAGGGTTGACAATTTATGTTATTCTTCTTTCAGGTGGTTTCACTTTGAAACTCCACAACACTGGGGAAAAACAACCCATTCTTTTTGTCTCCCACACTTTTTCTTGTGCGGAACAAAAATTTAGTAGAGATGAACAAACTCTCACAGCTATAAATTATGCCTTGATTAAGTTTAGACCTTTAGCTGCTGGTCAACAAATTACTTTTATCACTTCAATTCCCTCTTTAGAGTCTTCTACTCGCTTGGGAGACCAATCACATAAAGCGCTCCATAGCCGCTGGATACTGTGGTCTTCTCATATTTCTGACCCGGATCTTCTTTTTTTATATGACCCTGCTCTGTCCTCTCTCCAAAACTCTCCAGAAGTTTTTCTTACGGGAGAGCCAGAGATTGACAATATTCCTTTTCCTTTATGGCAGTATAAACAAGTATTTTATACAGATGCCAGCTCTGTTCAGGCTATAGGAACAAAGCACAAATACTCTGCAGGATATGCTTATGTGAGAGGGGTTTTTTTTCTCATACAGAAGAATTTGTTTTACAAGAAAAACAAATCTTCCCTGCAGGTGATATGACGGCTCAACTAGCAGAACTTTTTGGGGTTCTTTCAGCCGCTAAGGCTACAGATGCCACCGGCCCTGTGATAATTTATACAGACAGTTTTTATGTCTACAGGGGATTGACTATTGATCTTTCCTATTGGAAGCAGAATGGCTTCCGTGATTCCAAAGGCAAGCCAATTAAAGCCAAACGTCTCTGGGAACAGTTAGCTGCCCTTTATGATACGAAGCTACTTTATATTGCTCATGTCAGGGCACATCAATCCACTGGTTTACATGCCTCTGGAAATTCAGCAGCAGACCTTGCTGCCAAAGAAGCAAGATTACAATCATTTGTAGGTGTTACTACACGGTCTCAAACCCATTTGGATGAAGACCTTAAGACTTGTCTAGATTCTACTAAGACAAATCCTACTGGCTATCCTCAAACGTACACCTATCTTCTAAAAGATGGTTGGTGTCATGTAATTTTACCCAAAGCTGGGGAAAAAATTCTTCCTCCAGTCTCCATGCGTCAGTCTTTGCTAAAAGAAGCGCATGAAGGATTGGGATTCCTCCACCTTGGCCGTAAAGGCACAACACAGGCTCTACAAGCTAAATTTTGGTGGCCAGCCCTTGCTAGACAGGCTGCTCACTATGTGGCAAATTGTGAGCCCTGTTTATTAGTTAATCCAGCTAACATTTCTAAACCTCCTCGAAGACCCATTCCAAGAGGCTCACAGCCTTTTCAGATCCTTTACCTGGATCACATCGGTCCTTTACCTCCATCACATGGCTTTAAATACGCTTTAGTCATTGTGGACTCTCTAACTAAATTTACATGGATCTACCCTCAGAGGGAGTTGACAGCACGTGCTTTAGTTATTCTGTTTTCTCCATTTGCTGCAACGTACGCTCCTGTGATGGTCTACACAGATCACGGCCCAAGTTTTGCCTCAGCAGAATTTCGGAGCTTAGGTGATCAGTTAGGCTTCCAGGTTATGCACTCTTGCCCCAACTCTCCCAGGTCAAATGGTTGCGTTGAGAGGCACGTTCAAGTGATAAAGAACGGTATCTCTAAGCTCTTGCTCTCCACCACCCCCTCTTGGTTCAAGGTCCTTCCTATAGTTCAGAGAGGTATTAATAATATGTTAAAGGCTCCTTTGCAGAAAAGTTCCTATGAAATGCTGTTTGGTATTCCAATGCACACTGATTTGACTGTATGTCTTAATGAACGGACACGTGATGAAATTTTGGCTGAATTGCAATCTATGCGTTTGCAATAAAACACTCTCATTGAGATTCCTTCCACAGAACTCTCCTCTGGATGGCAGCCACAAGCAGGGGACTACGTTCTGGAACGCATTCCTGATTCTGCTTCCTTAGGACCCAGGTTCAGACCTCCTGCTCCGATTTTATCTGTGCCTTCCTCCAGAGTAATTGAAGTTCCTGGCTTGGGAACTGATCAATCCTCCAGATTTATTTCAGTAGACAATGTAAAGCCTGTTTCTCGTTTTTACAATGTTCCTTCAGACTAGGAATCCTATGCTGACCTCTTCTTTTTCACAGGAGACAGCTGTACAAGAAACCAGGTTTTGTCAAAATGCTGACCCTCAGCCTGTTCCTGATCTGCAAAATTCTGCAGAACAGGGCTCCAAACTCTCTTTTTCTTTTTCTGTTTGGAGTAATAGGCTTAAACAATGTTTTTCTTTTCCTATCACTTCCCTTGATAAGAAGATTTTTTTCTTTATTCTAACATTGACTTTTTTGTTTTTTATTTTTTTCACTGTTTTTCTCTTTTTTGTCTTCAAAGGCATTTTTCTCCCTCCTGCTCACATCAACCCTGACACTCAGGTTGTAAATTCGCCCAGCCGCTCTCTCGGCCGAGACAGGAGAGAAATTCGGCAGGCACTTAACTTCACTTACTCAGTCATTCCTAGTGGCCTCTTACTTTTAAATCGGCCATACCTTTTTGTTGCTAATGCCACTTTTTTGGAAATTCCAGTTACTTTTGTGTATGACACACAAACTTTGTTTCCTCATGATGTTTTTTACAACAACATTCCAGCTATGCAGTCAGCTGTTAAGACTCTAGCTACAATTTTTTCAACTCCTCTGCCACTGACTTCTTTTTCAGTCTTGTCAGATGCTCCTGTCTCTTCACTTTTATGGCAGGAACAGACATGTTTTTTGCATTTTGGTCACCTTTATGCGGTGAGCCTTGATCCAGTTCGCCCCTACCCGAGCTATGTCCATTGGGAGCATTGCTCAGCACCCTTTCCTGAAGATTCTGTTTCTAGGCAACAGAGTTTCCCAATCTGGTCCTTCAGAATCCTCAAGTATCCCGGAGCGTGTAATTTTTCCACTATTAAACCGAGGAATCTTTTGATTTTGAGGGCACGTCCCTTTATAATCCTCAATGGTGGAATTCAGCTTTTTCACATGGGGATGCAGGTTTTCAGGCATGGAACAGAGCAATTCCTATCTCTGCTCCATGGGGAGGGATGGATACTGGAAATAAAATATGGAAAGTTGGAAATAAGGATTCCATGCAGTTAGCATGTTGGTATCCTGAAATACTTTTATTTTTGAATGAAACTATATGGGAAGTTACATGTTTTGGTTCAAATTATGAAGAATTTGGTGAACCTTGGAAATCTTTACATGCAAATGTAATGCAGGTTAATGAAACCTTGAGAAAGGAACTTTTAGCTAATGGTACTTTAAGACCTGGACATAAGACAGGTGAAAGAATTCAATGGGATATTCAGAGAAATCTGTGTAATAAAAGGTTTTTTGGTTCAGCTACTGGACCACTTAAATTGTATACTAAACATACTGCTAAGAAAAAGGTTATCCTATACTCTTTGGGAAAACATTGTATCAATTGGTTAAGAAATGGTTATTCATTTCAGCAAGTACAGGATCATTTAAATAAATGGATTCCTGTCAATAATTGGTATCAAACTTATAATGCCAATGTGACAGACCTTTTGAATTTGTTCCCTGTCAAAAAGGTTAGAAAAACTAGACAAGCAAATGCTTTCATGGAACATTTTACATGGTCTGAAGTTTTACGGTTCTTACTAGGGATAAATACTGGTTTTGCATTTACTCAGCGTAATTTTCAGGTCACAAAGCAAGCTATTTATCAGCTCAGAGATCAGCTAATAGCTGCTTTGCAAATAATCACAAGTGATCTATCTGAGATTCAGACTGAATTCTTTGCTCATGAAGTGATCCAATCTGTGCAAAGAGAAATTGACATCTTATTGAGTGGAAAACCTGTATGGGAACATATTAATTGGAATGAGATTTTTAACTTATTGAACTTAACTCAATTGCAAAGGATTGCTTTAAAACAGAATGCTCAAGTGAGTATTATAGCTGTCTATGATTTAAATGGCAAAAAGACTAATTATTTTCCTTGGATCTATCCAAGAAATAAATGGATTGTTAAGACTCTTTACAAGGTTCCAATTTATGGGAAGATATATACATCTTGTCAAGAGATCTTAAACTGGGGACATTTTCAAACTCAAGATAATGTAACCTTACATATCTCTCTAGATATGAAATACACACACCTGTGCATGAATGAAGCTTATCAGTTTGAACTTATTCAAGTGGCAAAATGTACTCAGTATCCAATTGTTTTTTGTGAGGAAGTCTATCACTCTCCTTATTCTAATCTTGTAAATTTTACTGACTTTGCTGTCAAAGCAGTTAAGGTTTCCAATAATGTGACTAATCTGTTGCGTTTACCTAACGGATCTTATGCTTTATTATCCACTGATAGTTTTTGTTCAATGCCAAAGGGTAGAACTTTAATTTTAACCACACCTGTAAAGACAGTATGTAATGATTTTGTCTTCTATCCTCCTCTTTCTCAACAAACAACTAATGTGAGTTATGCATTTCTGCACTCATTAAAATTGAAATATCCACTTTTAGGTGCAATCATTTCTGCTTTGAAAGATATAAAAGTGATTTTGTTGCAGCCTTCAGAAAGCTTTGACTCTGCAGTCTACCGGCTTTCCCAGCTCCTGTCTGCTGCAATAACTACTGAATTTAACTTGTTGAACTCTATATTCCAACACAGTAATTTTTCTGCTTTTGGACCAGTTTTGAGCAACTTTCTCTCTCTTCCAGCGTATTTAGCCTCACAGATCCTGAATTTGGGAACTGGAATTTTTGGCTTTTTTACTGGAACTCTGCATTATTTTTGGCCGTTTTTCCTTCTAGCTGCTGTGTTAATTTTGATTTGCGTCTGTAAAAGATGTCCTCCCTGATGCTACGTGAAAGATGGAGCCTTTCCAGATACAGAGCTAATCTTGCTCGTCTTTTGGGATGAGACAACCTTGCAAAGCTACACCCATTTGGTCGTTTTGTCTTTTAACAAGACCATGGAAGGGTGACACCTGTCTTCAAATGCTTTACTTGCCACGAGAGAATTTTTCTCAGAGATGTCTCTCTAGCTGGAGATGCCTTTGGAACCCAGATGCGGTCTGCCTGCATATCGTTAATCAGAGCTCACCTCGATGTCTGCTGTTTGCCTCGTTTCCTGCCCTGGCTGGAAAGCATCACCTTCGAGGAGCCTAGGTGTGTGCAATCTGGGCGGCATCTCCTGGAAGCGCTACTTGCTCCGAATCGTGCAGAGCCTCGACCTGATGGCAGAGAAGCTGTGATTCAGCCCCGTGTCCTTCCTGGGCCATCTGGCCAGAATGGAATTGAACCTCGAGGGAATCCACACTCTGTCTAATTTATGACGTCTCTGCAAAGCAGCAGCATGCAGTTTTGTTTTTTAACTACGGCCTCACAGCGGAAGTAGAAGCTTCGCTCACAATGAAAGATTTTTTCCAGTGATCGTGATTTGCGATTTTTGTAGTCTAATAAAGTTTTTTTTTTTATATAACTTACAAATATATATATATTAACACATTATGCTAAGCATTTATATTTTTGCACCATTTTTATATTTACTGAAATAGTTAAGTTTTCCGATCAGGGGAGGGTGTTATGCTAATATAGATTAAGATCATATGCCAATAATCAATACTGAACAATACTAGGCCTAGCTTCTATACTCTCTAGATGAACTTTTAAACTTTACATGAACTTTCAGTGTATTTTTTCTATGTATAAGGTAATTCAACAGGTGTGCTTTCATCCTTTGACAATTAATTAAAATAGTGGACTCTACTGAGATTGATGTTCCTCTATCAGAGATTCAACCAATGGTGATCGTCCAACTTAACTTTTCCTGACACTTGTTGGAGATTTGTAGTTTTGTTGTGCAGTACAGATTATGACATAATTTTTTAACTAATTGGAAGGCTGTACTATGAAATTATGAATATTCAGTGAAGTGTCAAACCAATCAATATTTGTTTGTGCTATCATGTGAATAGACCCTAAATATTTGCATATGACTAGGTATATCATTGCAAACACAGAAAGAATAAGCAGGGTACTGATGGAAGAAATCTCTTGAGAGAATCTAGGTGAGAAACTATTTCTACCTATGTATTTCATGGAAACTTTGAGCAATGTAAACTTAGGATTTATTGAGAAATGTTAGTGAACTTATTTCTTATTGCCGTTCTATGTTCTGTTGTTATAGGATTCATATTAATAGCCATTTATATTTTGATTGCTTGCTTCATTAAAAAACTAGGGTGTATTTTCAATAAAGTGAAATAAACTCTAGATTGGTGTCTGTGTGTTTGATAAGGAGTTGCAAAGCAATATTGAACCCTATATAAATAAATGTACTGATAAACAGCTGGTTCAAAGAACTTATCTGTTTGACAGGTCTAAAGACTAACTGCTTTCTGCTTCCCCGGAGAGAGATCCATCTTTCTCTTGGCAAGTTGAAACTTGGTTTTAGACACGGGAACTGACTCGTTACAGAATGCTTCTCCATTGCTTGCTAAAACTAGTTTTTATGTTTATCTTTCTAGGGTCCTTTCCAGGGGACATTATCCCAGGAGTTGTAACCCCAGGCCTCTGCAGCATTGCCAATCATGACCTTGACTGTGGAACACCTCTGCAGAACTGTGAAGGCATTGGAAAAGAGGCACTTGTCCACCAGTAAGTAACCCACCAGTGTTCCTGGGAGGGCAATGTGATGGACACCCAGCAGTTGAGTTTTAGGAGAATGAGTCTCACATATCCTCTTTTCACAATCAAGAAAACCAATGAGAGGGTCAGTGCTCTAGGGAGGAGATTTAAAAGACAAACTCAGCAACTAGAAGAGAAAGTGGTGACCCTTGAACATGAGCTGAAAAGTTTGAGGGAGAAATGGGCACAGCCACAGAAGACTCCCCTGACAAGAGAATCCTCCTCTTGAATGTACTCTCTGTATACAGTTTGTTTTTTAATATTTAAAATTACATTTTCTAAGACAGACATTGTCTCTTACTGAATTTTAAGGAACCATTTATTAATCTTCAAAACAAAAAATTATTTTGCTTTCTGCGCCAAAAATGTTATTCCAAACCTTATGACTCACCTAACCACAGTATGGGGAATACAAGATTGTTTTGCGGCCAACACAAGATCACTTGGCAGCCCCGCCTCCCCCAACAGCAGCCTCTGGCTGTGATGTAGAATCACTATTGCTGTTTTCACCTCATGTCTTTGGTTCCTATTGCTTGTCAAGCATCAAGTCTCCAAGAGAATTCAGCACCTTCATGGCAGCAGGCGTGATTGTCATGTTCTGGTTCATTACTTCTTGGAACACCTGGCTGTCCTGCTTGGCCACCTCCAGTACCTCATTGTGGTGATGCATTTCCTCCTCTAGTGTCTCTTTGTGTTAGCAGTTGAACATCTGTTCCTCTTTCTCACACTGTGACATCATGTGTTGTGTGACATCACAGAGCAAGGCCATGTGATGCTTTCATCTCCTGGTACTGGACAGATGGGTGCCTTGAGACAGTTTGGCAACAGCCTTTTCCTCACCACTTCCTGGAACAGCAGCAGAGAAGTACAAAACCACAAACTATTCAATTACTGCACAAAGTCAGGGTAACAAGGAATGTGGTCCCAATTCACTTCCCAAAAAGGAAGGGGAAGGGAAGAACATACAAAAATGCTTTGGTGCTTAAACTTGTAGGGGGGTGGGTGGGAAACAAGCATGCTCTCCATGGGGAGGATGGAAAAAACAAATGGGCCTCTTGTGGCATGCACACCTGTGGGGAGATGGAAAAACAACCACTGAAGGCTGAAGACAGCCTGGCTCCAAAACCTGGGAGGAGACCAGCAAGCATGGTTCCCTAGTGGGGGATGGAATCTTGCCATGGAATCTTGGCTGATGAACCTTTCAGGGTAACACTTTCACATCTTAGCCCACCTCACAGGGTTGTGGTGGGTATAAAGTGAAGGATGTGGAAGGTTTCTTAACTGTTTTTGCATTATAATGCCTCCATGCAGTCCCACAGGGGAAAATTTCCTAAAAAGGACACCCTGGGGCCAAATGTGCTGGAGGGCACAAAACAGGGTCTCCAGTCAGTGGGAAGATGAGTTTGGGAAGGCAGCACAGAAATTGCACCTTGAGAATCACAAGGGGAGTAGAAAGAAGACTTCTTGTCCTTCAAGGCTTCCTCTGGAAGAATTGCTGCCGCTTGGTCTGACACAAACGGACAAAAAGCATGGTCAAGAAAACACACACACTTCAGACCTAAGGAATGGGATGAGAATGCGTTGCTGTAGCAGCCGCAGACACTGCCACACAACAGTGCAGCGCTCCAAGAATTGCCGTTTTCTAAAAGCAAAACCGAAAGCTCTACATTCTGAAAGAATGCTGGAACATGAGATCAAGCTGACCACTTACTATTCCCCACTCTGTCTGAGATCCTCATCTCATCCAGACATTCCTCATCCTCAGAGCCAAGCTACAAGTGATGCCTGACACAGGTTGGACACTTGTCAGCTTCCCTCAAGTTTTGATGGGAAATGTAGGCATCCTGGTCTTGCAGCTTGGCTCTCCATTTAAGTTTACAGCGTGGCAGTCTATGGGAGGGAGAACATGCGGTTGGGAGGGGATTGCAGGCATTGGGCTCTCGCCGGGCGCCCCCCTTCCCCTCCGCTGTGTGTGTGTGTGTGTGTGTTTCTGTAAACTTCAATTAAATGGAGAACTGAGCTGCAAGACCAGGATGCCTACATTTCCCATCAAAACTTGAGGGAAGCTGACAAGTGTCCAACCTGTGTCAGGTGTCACTTGTAGCTTGGCTCTCAGTCATGGTCTTGGCAGCACTGGGGAGATTCTCTGGAGTGACTACATGAAAAGTACACAGAGAGAATCCATTAGTGTTCAAGCAGAGGAGGTCATTTGTACATATCTGTTATTTGAGCTCTGTGGCTAGGGAACAAGCATCCAATGTAAGCAAATCACATTAAATTTAATTGAACTGAGATTAATTTTAAAAATCACCCAACATGTTGCCTATCTTTTCCAGGTGAAATGAAAGAGATAGAATTTGCACAGCTATAAAACACTAATGAAGAGATACTCACAATGATCAGCAGGCATGGAGCAATGGATGTTCCTCAGGTTTATGGTCACTGGATTGTGAGAAAACAGTTCTTCTTACCCCAAATTTAATTCCTTGTCCAGCGTACGTCCCACTGTCACCATTTAATCTAAAGGCTTCTTGCAAGTCTTCTGGGCTTCACATTTGCATAATCCCAGAGAATGCTGTGCAATTGTCAGTAGCAGGGGCAAGTTGAGGGGGAAGTCCCAGACTGGTTGTTGTGTTCCAGCATTCACTTATATTTTTGCCTCATGGCTTTTGCTTTGGTTTGGAATTCCATGGCTGTCCACTGCTACCCCCAGCTAGCCATTTGTTCTGCAACTCTTTCATAAATATCAGTTCAGGGTCTGAAGCTCTGCCCCCAGACTTAACAGGAGAAGAGGAGGGGAGACAGCCAGACGACCACCATGCAGCTGCCCAGACAGACATCAAGACCCTGCCACGCCCAGCAACAGAGGATAGGGAAGAAACACCCAAGCCCCAGAGAGTCAGGCGAGGCAGGTGGAAGCCAGCTAGTCCCACCCTCTGGTGGGAGGCCAGGGGGGCAGGCAGGGAGAGTAAGGACCCCCAGGAGGGGAGTAGACCTGAGAGAAGAGATGCAGGAAGCAAGGGCAGTCAGACAGCAGCCTTACCAGCCAGAAAGGATTTGCAACCAAAGCAGCACAGAGCCACGCCCCAGCCTGCAGGCCAGCTAGAAGTCAGTAGCCTGGTCCAGGCAAAGCTGGAAGCAGAAAAACCCTAGGTGGAGCTGCCTGAGGTGCTCTGCAGGAAAAGCTTGGCAGCCAGTCAAGGAAGCACAGGTGTGCCTGGCCCAAGCAGCTAGCTCAGCAGGAAAGGTTTGGCAGCCAACCGAGGAGGCACAGGTGTGCCTGCCCAATGCAGCCAACAGAGCAAACCCAGGTGTGACTGCCTGAGTCAGCGAGGGGCATGGCTAGAGTGCAGGAGGGGGCATGGCTGGCAAGTGGAGAAGGGAATGGTGAAGGGATAAAAAGGAAGTCCACCCACCGGGCGTGGTGGGTTGTGTAGGAGTGTGGAAGAGAATGAGAATGCAGCGGAGAGGTGGAGGAGGAAAGGAGAGGATAAGAAGGAGTCAGACCGACAACTGGATGGAGACAGCTGTTGTGGAAGGCAGCCAGGATTGTCAGGTTGACCTGCGGGTGGACTGAGAGGGTGTGAGAGTTAGGTATACCCTCCATCCTTCCACCAAGCGGGATCCCACATATTCCCTGAAGGTCCTTTAAGGCTGAGATCAGGAAGGCTGGCGTCTCACAGGGCGACGCCCCTGACAGGACCTGACAATATCTATGTTGCAATGCACTTTTTCCTTGCCCCACAATTTTAGGTGAACCAAGGTCTGTTTCTCATGCTGAGAGACCACTTGGCTCCCAGCAGTCATGTTCCTGGCAGACATAATAAAAGACACAGGCAAACAGTACAAAATAGGAATGGCACAGCTGTGCCTCTTGGAATACTTAACAGGAAATGGCACTGCTCTTCTTCTTGCAGAAAACAGTTCAAAGTTGCCACACAGAACTAAGGTGCTGCGATTGGCTATTTCAGATCACAGGGTCAGCAAATGGGCTGGAGATTCATCATTGGACGATACTCTGGTCTGCACAAATGCCTGGCTGCAGCAATACAAAAAAGGAGGAGGGTGAAACAAAAGCAAAACCAATCTGGTGCTAGTGAACTCAACATGCATGTCCAGCAATCTTTCAGAGTAACTCCAAACCCACTTTCTATGCAAGCAGCTGTAAGCAGTTGGCCCAGCCTCCGCCATCTTTAATAGCCATTTAACATGGCTACCTGTGATATAAAATCACAAGACCCCTGGATTTAAAATGGCTGTTGGTATTGCAGCCAGGGGGAGTTCCAGCTAACAGTTGCTGAGTCCCACCTGGGAGACTCAGGCATGAATGAAATGCTGCATGTAAATGCAGAGAGACTAGTGGTGATTATGTTTGCAGTCTCCCCTGCTCTAAAGGAATCCAGCACAACAAAGGTCTCGCAGAGTCTTCCCACTTAACACATTCCTTCCCTTCCTTCCGTGATGAGATCTCCTGTCCATGATTGAGGAGAAAATCAACTAGCATTCATAAGTGTTTATAATTCATTCCTGGGAAGGTATATTCCCAAACTAAATTAATCAACTTAGCTCCGGTGGACTTCATTAACAAACTGCCCCTTTTTGCGGTGCCAGAACAAATTTTGCATTCTCTTTCCACCCCGGCAGCTACCAATCAAGGTAATCAAACCATTTGTTTCTTCCAGGAACTGACCGTTGGAGTCTTTGTTCTAACAGCTAGGTTGGCTATCCCACCTCAGGGACCCTGGCTCCATTCAAATTGTGCATTTATCGGATCCAAAGTGCTGCTCCCCTGAGGTCACTCCAAGCCTCTTGCTCTCCTGGCTGAGAATGCTGGCATTTGAAGCTCTCCCTCCGTGGACTTCCCTGCTCTCTGGATAGGTCATTATTGCCTTGCAATCCCTCAAATCTATTCCACTGTCACCACTGCTTTTCCTAGGACACTTGTGTGTGTACGCATTTGTCCCTTAAATAAAAATTACCCTTTAATTAAGAATCATAGAATCATAGAGTTGGAAGGGGCCATACAGATCATCTAGTCCAACCCCCTGCCCAGTGCAGGATCAGCCTAAAGCATCTCTGATGTGCATCCTTGGGATAGGACGCTGTAAATTATTGGTGGCAATCCTGTTGTTACCGCCTCTCGCTCAGCCACCCTCCTTGCTGCTGATTCCCCCCACTTACTCAGAAGGAGACCCATTCCAGGTAAGGCAGCATAGATATTTCATCTTTGAAAAACTAGGAAGATGCACATAACCAGAAAACCAAGAAGCCTTGTCATTATATTGTTGTGAGGTTATGTCATTATATTCGGATTAAAAAAAATTCTCTCTCTGACACACATGATAGCCAGTCACCTAGTCGTCATTGGCCAACTTCAAGGTATATAGAATAACTGATGGAATGTGTTTCAATATGCACAACAGTAGAAGAAAACATTTTGGGTAAGCAATTAATTCTTACAAAGCAATGAGATTGTAACATTGTTACGGCCTCCTTTCTGTCGTGTTGTTAGATTTTTGCCTTTAACCCTCTTCTTACACCCTCTGGGTAGATTGCTGCCACCAGGAATTATATTCCAAAACAGTTAATTTAAATTTCCCCTTTAATAACGTGCCCAAGTGTCAGGCTCCCTCATGGGACTATGTGGTCCTGAGGCTAGGAACGGGACATATAGGAATGACATATACTCTGGGATGAACAAAAAAACTTGTTTTTTCAAGAAGAGTATTGATTTCACATTATTATTCAAGGTTGATAGTTTCAAAGATAGTTATCAGTTGTTAAAGTTTTTTTATATAGGCTCACACAGATATATATAACTTTCTCAGGTTACACACACAATTTGCCTGCTTTGGATAGATCAATTTCTCACTCAAATATACATAGACTTTCTCTCTCAGGTGCGCACAGTTTGCCTGCTTTAGATAGAATGAATGTTTTCTCTCAGACACACAGAGTTCATGCTTCCACACAGGTTGTATTTCTCTCAGAAATACATAGACACTCAGGCTGCACACAGCTTGCCTGTCTAATCCAGAATGCCTCTTTTCTCTCTGCTCAGTAACTAAAACCTGCAGTTCACTCCACCCCTAGACACTGCCACTGTCCAATCAAATTTCACTCCTGTCACACTTCTCAACTCCACCCACACTCTTAGTCATCAACTAAACATCTCACTCACCCCTCTCTTTCACCCCCATTCTCCATCAGTATCACATCAAGCATTTAAAGAAACACACACACATTTAAAATCATTACAATCATTTTTTTCCAGAAAAAGGCTTGATTCATAAAAGGAGGGAGGGGTGGGGGAGGGAAGATGGATAGACCAATCAGCGAGAACTGGCCAGAAAAGGTAGGGGGAAGGGTGGAACAGAAGAGGGGCAAATAAACTGAAAAGAAAATTCTGCACTATTGAAAATGCCAACTTCAAGCCAAATCAGGAAAAACATCAGGGAATAAGCACATGCAAAAAAGTTGAACCTTTGAAAATGCTGCATCAAAATCTGGAGTTAAGTATGTGGAATTCGGAAGAAAACCTAAAGTGGAATGGGGTCAGAACCAGTGAAAATCACCTGTGTGGAAAAAGCCTTATAAGAAAGCCAAAGCAGAGCAAAATATTTATTTATTTAGGAGATTTCTATGATAATTCCTCAGGCTCCTGCTCAAGGTGGCTTACAGTAATAACTGTGGAAACAGCCCAAATAAACATACTTGGCTGTCTGTTAAAACAGTGTTACTTACAGTATTCTCATAAATGCTTTTTTTAACAGAAAAATTGTCCAACAACAGGAAGTCTCAATACTAGACCTATTCCTATTCTAAAAATCACGTCCACCTTTTACCCAGATTCCATTCTCCCAAATGCCTACCTCTCGCCAGCATATCCACCTTCCAGTAGACTACTTTCCTCTTATCTTGATTTCACAGGACTGGGGGAAATATAGGGAGCATATAGCAAAATCTGGGGGAAATGCTGCACAGAGATAGGCAGTTTTTAAATGTCTGTATGCAAACAAAAGGGTCTTGGGAATGGGCAAGAGCCTGGAATGCCCTGTGAAGTTAACTGGACTGATGACACTGGCCAGTTCCATATTGGCCAGTTAAATTTTATCTCAGATACTATTTACCATCATTTTTAAAAAGGGTGAAATTTGAGAAGTACATAATCCCCCTTTTTAAAAAAAATTCCAATATTTTCTTGAGAATTAATAAAGTATCAGTCACAATCACAAACAATCTTGTGTTCAAATCTCAGCCAAAGATGATGGGAGCATCTCAAAGGCAGAGCAACTTCTTGGCATGCAGAAGGCCCCAAGTTCAGTTCTCAGCATCTCCAGTTAAAGAATCTGTTCACAGGTGATGTAAAAGACTTCGATCCTGGAAAGCCACTGCCAATCTGAGTAGACAATACTGATACTGATGGCCAGTGGACTGAAGCACCATCATATGTCCAACCTGTGATATGCAAAACTCTCATTTTTTCAAAATCCAAAATGTTTCCCCTGATTTATAGTTGCTGAAGGTGATCCTCTCTGAAACAGCAATTTTACTAAAGCTTGTTGAAGAAAACAATATTCAGACATATATCTAAGGTTTGCCCCTTTCAAAATGAAAAAAATCTGAGGCATTTATATTTCCATCCTCATTACCTCTATAACCCCTCCCCCAAACCCTCTTGTACCTTTAAGTTGAAAATTTCTTTAGAGTTGGGAGGTGGGACTATCACCTGTTGAATACAAACTGTCATATGGTTTAAAATCACAGGTACCTAGCCATGAAAAGTGGCAATTGTTGATGGGGTGGACCTCAGAGAACAGTTTGCAGATGCTTAGAATATTCAAAAGTGTGTATTTCTTGGACAAACCATGGCGTATTTGTGGATGTTGTCATGGCTACAGGCCCCCAGTGCCTCGACCCAGCTAAGGGGAAGAGCCAGCAAAGGTCTATTAGCCAGGCTAAACAAAATTATTAAACTGGCAAGAGAAGAAAAGCCCCTCAAATGCCCTCGAATTCTGCCACCAGTCCCTCGGGGTTCCCAAAGCTTTAGGAGGGGAGGGACACCACTCCAAGCCTACAAGGGAGCTAAATGTAGCAAAGTCTACCTGGCAAGAATATTGTTGCAGGCAGAGTTCACAGCCAAAGTTAGTTATAAGGTAGGTGGTTCACAAGAACTTGCAAAAATGGGTTCAGCAAAGTACCTTGAGTTTTGAGACACCAAAGTCAGACACCAAAACACAACATATAATATAATTATTTATTAAGGTGCAAGGTCACATCAAAATGTACAAAACAGACTGTGAGGATAAAACAATAAAACCTAGAGCTTTATTTGCACTAACTTATACATACCAATATCAAAGCATAAGTTGATTTTCAAAGTTGTCAAGAAGGCAAAAAGCAAAATCTCTGGTCACAGAGGCAAATCAGTCAGGCTTCATAGCACAGCAAAATGGATGGGTTCAGGAACGTCCATCCCCAGACAGAGCCAGATTTTGAGATGCTGAGCGAGTTACAATGGAGTCAGTATAAACCATACAGGTCTGAAGTCTCCATAATGGTTAATGGGTTTTTATGCCATTCTCGCCACCTGAGTGGAAAGGGCCCATTCTCCACTCAGCTAGCGAGAAAGTGATATCATAGTCAAAAGTGACTGTGTGCAAAAAGGAGTTAGGTGCAAGGCTGCAGTCCTAAACACCCACATCCTATCTTGCAGGTGCAATTAGTTTTGTTAAGCAAGAATGTTAATTGGCATACTGTCCGGCCATGGAGTCGGTTCTCTCGCTCTGAGAGTCTTATCTAATCTGCAAGGTCAGAGCGTTCGGGAAGCAAAAGGCAGCTCTGTTCTCAAGAGAAACGGCTAGCAGCAGAAAAGCAGGAGTTTGTGGCCTAAAGAATGTCTTAGGAAAACAGGGCCTCTTGACCAAAGTTTTAAGAAACCATTCTACTTCTGAAAAGCTTAATACAAAATTAGTTAAGTATTTTTCTCTACAGATGGTCAACATATTGGATGTTGGGGGCAACTAAGCATGTGAAGCAAATAGCAATGACTTCCAGGGCACAAGGCGGGAGGCAATGGGTAGCTGCATGGCCTTTGGGGAAAAGGTTTGAAAGCTTGAGCAATTCGCTGAAGCAGTGCCAGTTGCTTTCTATCTTAGAATACATTCCTTAAAATGTCATGTGTAGACTCAGGGTAGACATGCTGAATCTCTCCTGAGCTGCATATGTGGTTAAGATACTGATTTACAGAGGTGGGATGAGGAGTAATCACTTCTTTATAATCATCTTTGTAGGGAATAAGGTTTAGGTATAGTCTACAACAAAAGGAAGGAACTTAAGGGGGAAAACAGGTGGGGAAATTGGTAGAGGGGAGCTCTTATTCTGCCTAATGCAGATGTCAGTTAATTAGAGGAGAAGGTTATATCATTAGGGGCCAAATCAATACAAAAAAAGATTAAGAGCTTTGGACAGCAAGCTCCTTTGCTTTCCAGTACAGCACCCGGGGCTGTATTTAGCTAAAACTCAATATACATTAGCAAGACAATCAATGTAGAGTTGCACTGGGATGTCTTCTTGAAATACTATAATTGGGCTTTCTTTGGAATTATCAATGCTAAACAAGATGTCAGCTTTAAACAGAATCACTCTCATATAGCATAGGCAGACCAAAGCCTGGGAGGCTACATACTCTTTAATTACAAATTTCTTCCTATCTGATGCATATTAATAGAGATTTATCAAAATGGGAAAGCTTTAAGTGGTCTGACAAGTATGCTTGGAAGGTTAGGAGAAAGAACGAAGGCCAGGGCTATTCATGATAGTCAACTTTGCCAGCTTCCCTGCCAAAGTCATGGTTGCCCCCACTCTTAGATTTCTTCTGAACAGATGAACCACCAGCAATCAGTCCAAATTGCTGACCTTTTATCTTGAATTTATGTTCTTAAAAGAACATAAATTAAACTGTAGAATCTGCTTGAAATCATCAGGTCAATAAGCAGAAAATGCCTAATCAATACCATCCATGATTGGCTGATATCTGACATGGTGATACTACATGAGGCTGCACAAATATTGCTAATAACATAAAGCTTTTTTGAAAACATTTTCCATCATGTTTATTCAATACCAAAGTGCACTACAAAAGCTTCCCCAGCTCCACCATCTGCAAGGTACCCAGAAATAGCTAATCTTCTACAAGTTACTTCTATCTCAGGGCCAAGCTACAAGTGACAAATGACACTTGAATGGCAAGTGTATTTCTCCCTGTTCACTTGCGCTCCACTCAATCCACTTGCCGTTCAAGTGTCATTCATCACTTGTAGCTTAGCCCACAGTAGGCCTTAGAGATCCTTCCAGATCTGAGGGATTGTTACAAGCAGATTGGATCCTATAAGTCTCTTCTGCCAAGCCTTCAATGGAGAAAGAGTTCCTCCAATGGAGATAGAATGGCTATTTCTGAGGGAGAACAGCTTCTTCTGATAGATAAAAGTCTCCCATTGTTGAAGGAAATCTCTCCACCGGAGAAATACTCAGTGGAAGGGAATCATAGGATCTAACGCTACAGTTCCAAACACTGGAAATTATATTGTTCTACAAATGGTTGTAGGCATGGAACTAGTTGTTGGGAAACCAAGTTAGGAATAGAAATGTTGTTAGTTTCTGATTTGCTTATTTAGAGTTGTCAGCCAAATGGGGCCTGAAGACCTCCTGGAATCATAAGAGGTCTCCAGATGACAGCGATGGGTTCCCCTGGAGAAAATGGCTACTTTGGAGGCTAGACTTTATGGCATTTTACCCTTCTGAGGACTTTCCCTCCCCAAACCCGCCTTTTCCAGGCTCCACTGCCCCCCAAATCTCCTGGAATTTTCCAACCCAAAGTTCTCAACACTATGCATATTTAACTCAAGCTCCCCTATTATAAACACTGATCTTTGGGATGTATTGTTTGCAAGGTCTACAGCAGTAAATATTGCATGGCACAATTCCCAAGGTTATCAGCTTCTTCTTAGAATCTTAGTGTCACGCCCTCTTTTGTGTTGTGTACTTAGATTTTGCCTTTAACCCTCTTCTTACACCATCTGGGTAGATTGCTGCCACCAGGAATTATATTCCAAAACAGTTAATTTAAATTTCCCCTTTAATAACGCGCTCAAGCATCAGGCTCCTTCATGGGACTATGTGGCCCTGAGGACAGGAATGGGATATAGGAATAACATATACTCTGGGGTGAACAAAAAAACCAAAATAAACTTCCATTTTTACAAGAAGCGTATCGGTTCCACACTATTACTTAAGCTTGATGCTTTCAAAGATAGTTATCATTTCTTAAAAGTTTCCTTACATAGGCTCAGTCACACAGTCTCTCTTGCTCAGTTTGCCTGTCTAAACCAGAATCAATGTTTTCTCTCAGAAATACACAGACACTCTCAGTCATCAACTAATCATCTCACTCACTCACCCCTCTTTTTCAACCCCATCTGTAACGCACCAAGCATTTAAGAAACACACACACACACACACACACACACACACACACACACACACAAAATCATTACACTTAGTAACCTCCTCTTTGGCTGATAAGAAAGCAGATTTCTAGGGCCATGTATTGATGACAACTTTTTGGAGACTGGACTATGATAGGGATGTTTTGGCTAATGGTTAGGCTTGCCAGGTCTTCTGGATCCTAACCCAGGGGATGAGGGGGTCATAGGGGTCACAGGGAACTTACATCTCTCACACATTCCAGTGCTTTTCCTTGTCACGCTGGAAATGACATCATTCCCAGAGCCACAAGGAAGGGAAGGCCCCCACAAGGGGCTGATTGGATGAAATTTGGCCCCCAAATCAGCCCCGGGGGGGGGGCTTCCCTTCTTTGTTGTGCCAGGAATTAAGTGGTTGAATCAGCTATTTTTGTTTTTATTGCCTCTCCCCTTGTGCCCATTAAAAGTAGCCTGACACAGAAAAATTAGCAGGCAAAGTTTTTCTCACCACATTTCCATGCCTGGAAAAACTTTACCTGCTTATTTTCTGTGTGTCAGACTGCTGTTTTTACTCCAAGCAACTTTGTCCAAAAGTACAGTTTGGAAAGCATACAATTGCCCCAGTAGAAGATATTATTTGCATGTATGCAAATGCTTTCCATGGGATCATAACACCAGTTTGTTACTTAAAATGATATACATGAACCAAAAGGATTGCAATTTGCAAATATGAAAATTACAGTGATGATATCATTCTACAACATAGTTGCGAGAGTGCATAACAATGGACTTTCAAGGGTCATGTCTTTGTGGTTTTGAGACATTTCAGCTTTGTCTAAACAATTAAGTAAATGAGACCAGCTCTTTTCCTGATGATAATCATTTGGCAGTTTTGAGCAGGCACTGTGGTAAGTGTATTTAGGAGAAATTTTGAAGAAAGCAGTAGTTGCCTGCAAACTTACTGAGGAAGGCCATTGTTTGTTTGTCTAAAGAGAGCTTGGAAAGAAGAAAAGAGGCAGTTTGCACTCAGAGCCAAGCTACAAGTGACGCCTGACACAGGTTGAACACTTGTCAGCTTCCCTCACGTTTTGATGGGAAATGTAGGCATCCTGGTCTTGCAGCTGTAATGGAGAGCCAAGCTGTAAAACCAGGATGCCTACATTTCCCATCAAAACTTGAGGTAAGCTGACAAGTGTCCAACCTGTGTAAGGCATCACTTGTAGCTTGGCTCTCAGGCTCCACTGTGAGATAGGGTGAGGCTACCACCTCATGCATCAAATTTTCGAGGCAGCAAATATTGGACATGATTTGGTCAAAATTTGCTGCCCAAACCTATCCACAATGGTGACAGGGACAGAGCAGAGTTGTCAGATCCCCAGCAGCCCAAACTCTGAGTTTCCCATTCCAGGGCCTGGTGATATCAAGAATGGAACCTAGTGATTTCACATTGAATAGCAATACCAAGGTAATATTTCTGTAGAGAACTAGGAATTGTTGCATATGGTATCTGTGAAAATATATATAGTCACAATCATGTGGCTTTGAAAATATGGACCACACACAAATATATTTTTTCTGATCAGCAGAATAAAATGTCAAATGATTTCTCAAAGAAGTCTGAATCATTAGTAAATCAATTACAACAATCACAACAGTCTGTGACATGATTAATTCAACAGTCAGAGGTAAGGTTACAAAAGAGTTTAAGAAATAACAATCGGACTGCAAGAAATGTAAAGTGAGCTACTAACCTGGCTTGCAGAAATTAAAAAAGCTATACAAGGCAACGCACAAGAGATCGAAAGGGTTAAGAAAAAACAAAAAGAAACCAGTATCTGTTTAGATACATATATGAGCATCAATTGGAAAAAAATGGAGCAGACACTGGAAACTGTACAAGTGCAAAATAGAATTAATAATTTACACTTTAGGAGGATACCAGAAAGTTTTGGAAAATTGATCGAAAATAATTTTCAAAATTTATTAAAAAAATATCTGAAGATTCAAGGAGATTTTCCAGATAGTGACTGATTATATAGGATAAATTCCAGCTTCGCTTAAAAGAACAATCTCCTGCAAGATATTTTGGTACACTTTGCATAAAAAAAACAACAGGATGCTATATTGAACAAAGAGACTACCCATCAAATTATTGGATAAGGAAACAGATTTTTCAAGACCACAAGTATCAAAGAAAAGGAAAGAATTTGCTTTCTTAAAACAAATATTACAAAAGAAAGAACTAAAATGCCACTGGAAAGTCCCATTTGCTATTGAGATTACCCTCCTAAAAGGAAAAAGACTATTATGAGTGTGGATCAAGCTTGGAAAAGCAAAAAAACAAGAATAAAGTTTAAAGTACTACAAGATGATTAAAAGAGGAGGATTATCAGCAACAAAAATTAAACTATATTATCAAGCAGCTGGACTGATTTGGATTGCAGAGTAGATTAAAAGAATACCACAATTAACTCCATTAAAAAACAAATACCATCCAATTAGAAAAAGATTATTTAAAATCTGGGGAAAATGTTAAAGAAGAATTAGTCTTTCAATGTCTCCACTAATGTCCCCATTGGAGGCATATTATGATAAAAATGTAAGAAAGAGTAACGACTCAATAACTTATAGAGAAATAATTAATTCACAAGGAAAAATAAAAACTTGGCAAATCTTAAAAGATGAAGGCAAAAATATAGTGGCTATTATATTTACAATTCATTTCAAGGCTGAGAAACAAAATAAAAATAACAAGTAGAACGATCAGGGACCTAATAGAATTTGAAAAATTGATTACACAGCACAAAGAACATCTGTTGGGACAAATTTTTAAAATATTATTGCAATCTGATTCAGAAGAAGAACAAGTAAAATCATGTATGATCAAGTGGATGCAGAATTTGGGGGGGGGGGATTATTATGCAACAGTGGGAAATTTCATGGACAGAAAACATGAAATTTACAGAGTCAAATTTTGGCAGAATTGTTTAATTACATGATAACAGTGGAAAGAGTGATATTTGCAGTCAAATGAAAACAGATTGTTGTCCTTGATGAAAAGAATGGGAAGATAAACTAGTGGACTATGTTCCGATGGCCAAGCTAACAAATTATATTAATAAAAGACCCATATCAGAATTTCAAGAAAGTTGGGGAAAGTATTATGCATATTATATTAATTAAGATAAACTGCTCCCTGACAGGGAGGCTATTGGTGGGCCATGGGGATTGCAGCATCTCCATTGGCTGTGCTAATGGGGACGCCCATTAAATTTCATATAAATTTTTACTTGCTCTATTTCAGTGTCATATTGTAATAATATTTTATAAATTCTTCCCAATAGGTGTTTTAAATCTCTATGATTAATTATTCATAAGTATTTTTGCCCCCTTCCTTAGCTATTTGTTCTTTCAATTTTGATACCATTTAATAATTTAATAACCACAGAACGGTTATATTTTTAATATTTAAAATATATAAATAAAGAAGTTATCAAGTATATGAATTCAGATCTCAGGCTGCTACAGTGAGTCCATGATAATAGGATTGCCAGGCACATGCCTGGAACACCTAGGAGATTTGAGGGAGGGGGTGAGAATGTGGGGAAAGATGTGAACCAAGCATTGATTTCATGCCAGCTAAAATCCAGAAATGCCATCACAGATGCTCTAGGATTTCATATATATCATGGAGACTGGAGAAATCCTAGAGTGTCTGTGATGTCATTTCCAGGTTATAGCTGGAAGTGATGTTGATAATGTCTCCCCCCTCCTCAGATGATCATTCAAGCAGCAGAGGGGACCAGGAGATGGCAGGGAGATATCACCTGCCATAGCAGGTAAGCTGGCAACCCTACGTGGGACTGAACCCCCAACCAGAATCTCAGGGTCAATGCCTGAGGCTTCACAACACTATTGAGGAATACTTCATAGAGTAGATCCAGAGGAGTTAGCCATGTTAGTCTGTAGTAGCAAAATAGTAAAGAGTCCAGTAGCACCTTCGACAGGGCCAGACTAGTACCTAGAAACAGCCTGCTCCAGGACAAACCTAAAGGAACTAACAACAGAACACAACTGGTTGTCACCTATAGTGCCCACTGCCCAGCTCAAACCAATCCAACGTATTATCAGTGATCTACAGCCCATCCAGGAAAACGATGCCCCTCTCTCACAAGCCTTGGGTAGAAGACCTCTCCTTGCCTACAGACAGCCCCCCAACCTTAAGTGACTTCTCACTAACAACCATGAATCGGCTAGCAGAGTCACCAACACAGGTGCCAGACCTTGCAACAGACCCAGATGCCCACTCTGCCCTCATATCTACCCAGGAAATATGATTACAGGACTCAATGGTGTCAACTACACTATCTCTGGCTCTTACAGCTGCTCATTCTCCAACGTGATATATGCCCTCACGTGCCAACAATGTCCATCTGCTCTGTACATTGGACAAACCAGCCAACCTCTGCACAAAAGAATAAATGGACACAAGTCTGACATTAAAAATGGCATCATCCAGAAACCAGTGGGAGAACACTTCAATCTACCAGGACATTCCATCAGGGACTTAAAGGTCACCATAGTTAAAAAGAAACCTTTCAAAAACATAATCCAATGGGAAGCTGCTGAATTGGAATTCATATGTAAATTTGACTCAGTCAGACTTGGATTGAATAGAGACTATGGCCGTCGTCACACGGGCATCTCTTCCGTTAAATTTACAGCATATAGCGTCCTACCTGTTATCGACACAGTAACGTTTCTTTGGGTCACCTAACGGCTCTTCGCGCCACCAGCTGTCCACACCGAAGCACTCTGTTCTGTTCTCTCTAACCGCGCAGAAGCAGCTCCTCCCCCTTTTTTTATTATTCTGGCGTTTAATTCCGCTATAACGGAATAACAGCATATAAACATTCCGTTAGAGCAAAACATTACGACCCTTTTGTTTTTCCAACTTTGAAATTATATAAATAGCCCTTTGCCCGCCGAAAACTCCCTGTCTGACGTGATCCCCATCGCTGAAGACTCTGCCACGGCCATTGAGTCATTTTTACTTCAGCAGAAAGTTTGCATTGTGTTATGTCGTTATGGCGTTATAAGGACATAATAAAATTTAAAAAAGGGGAGTTGCAGGAAGAAATGGATTCTGGGATTGAAGGGAGGGCATAGGACGTTGCGAGGCGAAATACATCGATGTGAGGCATTCACACTATCAAGCACAAAGCAGAAGAGAGAAAATCGCTACAGTGTTGGAATAAGGTGGGTGTTTGCTGGGAAATAGCGCCATTTTAGCGCTAAATAAAAGCCCGTGTGACGACAGCCTATGAATGGTTATCTCATTATCAGAAGTAACGGATTTCATTAACAGAAGCAAATTGATCTCATTATCAGAAACAACTGATTTGCATCTACTCCCCCCTCCCCTCACCACCTATATATATCTGGCCCCTCCGTGCATCTGACGAAGAGAACTGTGGTTCTCGAAAGCTTATGCTACAGTAAAATTCATAGAGTAGTTCATTTTGACCTCAGCATTTACATTCTGAAGGAACTCAGAGAGGTTGCAAGGTAACAGAAGTTGAGGAAAGGAAATTGCCAACATGGAAGACAATGTCAGGGGAAAATATAGGTACATGAGCAGAGGAAGTGTCAGTCAAAATATTCTGCTTCACTCCACAATTCCACTTAAGACAGTGATGAGAGCATGCAATTAATTCTCTTGAAGAAGCCAATATGTTACCAGAACTGCTATTTATGGGGAAATTAGCATGCAGTCTGGGTTTAATTAGTGTGGATCTTAACCAGCTATACCAGAGTCAGTCTATCAGACTACTCAGACAAGAAAGAGTAGGCTAATATTCAAATAAATAATGTTTACTAAAAGTGTGGCATATGCCTGACATAGCACTTACATACAGCAGACATACAAGAACTCAGAAATAAAGGTTGGAAAGAGTTACAGAGACATTTGCATTAGCAGGAACCCCCTTGAGATTGATGGAATAGAGGCAATACATTACTGGATCACGGTGAGGAGCAGAGATTCCAGCAGCGAGGTTGGGGGGCGATGTACAGTACCATTTGGGTTGGGGATGGGGCACAGCACCTGGCTGTGCATAGTGCCAGGCAGCGGGCATGACGCCCAGCACCGAGCACCTAGTGTCAGGCAGAGCCTGCTTAAATAGCCAAAAATGTACCCTGGGGCAGGGCCCTTCCATGTGGTTCTCAGGAGGGGGAACAAAAGCTTGATGGCTCTATAACTATTGCTAATGGGCCACTTTAGAGTCTAATTGTGTGATAGTGACACCTTGGGAAGAGGGGACAAAGGAGGGGAGGGGAGTGCCGGGCGGGCTGATTGAATCTGTCAGGAAGCTGGAGTTGTCTTGATGGCACCTTCTCTGGAATGCAGTGGTTGTATTGACATGCGTCCGAGGTGTTCTGGGCAGCCGGCATGTAGCTTCCATCTCAGGGCGGCTTCCAGCGATATGCATATCAGGGTGAGGCTGGGCTCCGTGAATATGACAGGAACCTGGTCTTGAAATGGCAGCCTCAGAGCAAACTGTCCATGGTGATTCTCTGCTGCCTGAGAACATGGCTTCTCTTCTGGCACTCTTCATGGGCTGGCTAGCAGGCTGCCCAGTGGGGGGGCAGACTCAGTGACCATTCTGCAAGGAACTTCCCGCAGAAACTGACCAGGGGGTGCCTGGCCAGGCTCACGGAGGGTCCCTCCGGCTGGCACTGTGCTGCTAGCAGCATGATTTTGGGCCCAGGTGAGGTAGGTGTCCAAGGGGGCAGGAAACAGGTGCAGGTAACACAATCCATACTAGCAAAGAGAACAGGAAGCAGGCATGGGCAATGTGGCCCTTAACAGAGGCCGTTTCCACACGGCTTACCTCTCTTCGTAATGTCCCGGTAGATCGTGCAAAAAACGCGGAAGATCGCATTTCCTCGCACAAGATTTGCGCGACGTCACGTGACATCATGCAAATCTCGCGCGAGGAAACGTGATCTTCCGTGTTTTTTGCGCGATCTACCGGGACATTACGAAGAGAGGTAAGCAGTGTGGAAACGGCCAGAGTCTTTGGCAGAACCTCAAGACAGCAAGGCAGGAAACTGACTCAGTTCATAGCAGGCCCCATAACAGGAGGAGGGGGTCCCTGGGAACAATATATCACCATGGTAGAATTTTTATGAACTTTCCACCTGCAGGACTCTCTCTCCATGCTGCCTACCACAAAATAAAAGTTCCAAGTAGAGTGAGCAATTGTTGCTTTACTCAGCATATGGCACCTCAAATATATGAACCTGACGAAGCAGCAGAATAGAGCTGTTGGATAGGACACAATCTCTTGGGATTCCACAGAACCTATATCAGCCCTGCTCCTACAATTCTCACACAGAATAATCAAACATAGCAGCACCAATGAGCCAATTTTGTTTCACTTAAGATGTGGTTTTGCAAGCAAAAACAGCTCCTTATTTAAAAAGAAGACAAAGACGAAGACGAAGAAGAAAGTAAACACTTTTCCCAAAATAAACAATATCCAACAATTTTTTAAAAGTCAAATACTGAAAAAATGCACAAAAGTTTATATGGTTACAATATTTATCTACTGTAATGGCATGCATTAAAATATTTATCAGTTGCTAGAGCTTGCTTAAAGAATGTTATGTGTTCTTTATCACCATCATCATCTTGATTGATTGATTGTCTGCATTTCTCACTGAGATCCAAGGCAGATACACAGTACAACTGAAAATACAATATATCAACAGCTAGGACATTCAATGAAAGAGATACAATATGGTATGGTAGCAGAAAATTTGAAAAACAAGCATAAAGCCAAGCACAGAGATGAAATATTTTTGAAATAAAGCAAACTAATTTACATGGCATGTTTAACAACACGGAAAGTTCCTTAGTAGGCATATGTCTATATCAGCAGATAGTAGCATGTAGCATGTATACTGTAGCGTGTAGTCCCTGTACCCACCAATGCATGCCTCCAAGCTCCTTCTTATAACACAGCCCTCTAATCTGAGAAGAAAACCCCCTTAAATAATCCAGTCCTGCATAGCTTGAGGAAAGCCAGGAGAACAGGAGCTTTCCTGGCCTCCTCAGGCAGGCCATTCCATAAGGTGGGGGCGACCACAAAGAAAGCATGTGTGCGTGCGGCTGTTGATTTTGGCGAACTGCACAGTGGTATCTGCAGAAGACGCTGTCGAAATGATCAGAACTGCCATGGCAGAACACGGGGGAAAGGCGGTTGCACAGATATGAGGGGCCAAGGCCATGAAAAGCTTTGAATGTGATAGTCATGACCTTGAATTGAGCCTGGTAACCGATGGAGTGACTACAGAGTGACTACATGCTCCATCTAGTTTATGAGAGTAAACGAGCTGCAGCATTTGTACAAACTAAACCGGGCCCGCACAGCTTGGCCCTCCACAAGCCAAACACAAGCCCACTAGCCATCTATTATGGCCTGCCAAGTGCTCAGCATCTCCCCCTTTTTTGGGTATATCAAGCAGCAGAAAAAAGTTTGGATTGCAAGTGAGTTGTATTGTGCAGGTTTTGTTTAGAGAAAATATTGCTCTTAAAGGAAAAATGTGAATAGTTTTATTAGGTCCAGAATCTCACGAGGTTGCTGGACCCAGGGCCGGATCAAGGTGGGCAGGGGAGGTAGCCTGCCCCCGGCACTGCCAAAGAGGGGGCGCCGGGCGCAGCTGCCAGCTGCCTGGGAGGCTGAGCGCAGGGTTGGGAGACCCTCGCCAGCCCCGCTGATGGGGCAGCTGGCTGGCTTGCCGCGTGCGCAGGACCTCCAAGCCCTGCACTCAGCCACCAGCGCGGCAAGCCAGCTGCCCCGCATGCCCTCACCGTCGCCAGCTCCGCGGCTCACCGTGCGCTGGGGCGGCCGGCTTGCCGCGCAGGCGCCACAGGGCAGTGGGGCACGCTAATTGCGTGGAGGGCCTCCTAGCCCTGCACTCAGCTGGCTGCGAGGCAAGCTGGCCACCCCAGCACCTGGTGAGCCACAGAGCCGTCGGCAGCGAGAGCGTGCGCTGGGGTAGCTGGGAGGTCCTGGGAGGTCCTGCACGTGTGGCAAGCCAGCCAGCCGCCCCAGCACAAGCCCGTGCCACTGCCAGTTCCATGGCTCACCAGGCGCTGGAGCGGCCGGCTTCCCGCACAGGTGGGCATGGCTCCCGCCCTGTGTGATGACGTCACAAAGTGATGTCATCACGCAGCGCCGGGAGCACGGGCGCCCACACGCCTGGATCTGGCGCTGGCTGCCCCTTTGCTTAAAAATAGAGATGGGCACGGACCGGGAGGCAGCCACGGACCACCGGTTTGGGGTTCGTGGACTTCCACAGACCACGAACTTTTAAACGGTCCGGCCCAGTTCGAGAATCGGTTCAAGAACCGGTTCAATTCAGAAAGGCCTTGTTTTTTCCACAGATTTTTCACTTGAGTAGACTTTCCCCACCAAAGGTTCTCATATAACACTCCTCGATCATCACTTTTCCAAAGAGACAAAAAACACCTTCCCCTCCCCTATTCTGACTGACCCTTACTCATCCTTGGTGGAAGGAGGGAGACTTGTGCTCCTGTCCAGGAGAGGTGGCTGCCCACAAAACCCACCTACATGGGGTTGCATCAACAAGAGATGCCCTCCCTGGGGGCGGGGAGACCACCTCCCCATGATGGGAAATGAATGGATGTACTTGAGTGAAAGCCAACTCCGCAACAGGAGATCATGTAGCAATTCAAAGGCCCCTTGCTGGAATGGAAGGCACGGGAGGGATGGAAAGGATGTCTTCCACACCTTGAGGGAAGGAGACTTATGCTACCCTGTTCAGAGGGAGCCTCTTTGGGCAGTGGACAACGAGTCCCACCTCAGTGACGTGGTGTGTCTACTTGCTTGGGTTAGGGGCAGGGCTCTGACCTGGGCCACTGTCCTACTTGTCACTGGACTTTGAGGATTGAGCCTCAGAGGGGCCCTTGCGCTCGCAGGAGCAGGATGGTTGCCGATGACACCCACTTCACCGAACATAGTGTCGTCAACAAAGGAAGGACACACGGGCACTGCAGACCCCTCCCCCACACCTGGGGGAAGGGACCAGAAGCGGACTCCCCAGTTGGAGGGGCCCTTGTGCTCACAGGAGCAGGAAAGTCACCAACAACACCCACTTCACTGAACCGAATGTGGCAGTGTCGGCAAAAGAAGGACATGCAGGCACTGCAGCCCCCTCCCCCATGCCTGGGGGGAGGGAGCGGAAGCAGCCTCCCCACTCGGAGGAGCCCTTGCGCTCGCAGGAGCAGGACGGTCGCCGATGATACCCACTTCCCCAAACGTGGCGGCGTCGGCAAAGGAAGGACATGTGGGCACAGAAGCCCCCCCCCACAGCATATCCACCTTCCTGCCTCACCAGAAAGGATGGGAGGGACAACAGTCGTGCCTTAGACTGTTTTGTCAACATACAAATTATATGGAAGTAGTTGAGTTTATAAAGAATAAGAGGAGGTACGAGGGACAGGGCTTGTCGTCAGGAGGAGGATACCAGGGACAGGACCTGTCATCATGAGGAGGATACCAGGGACAGGATGTGTCGTCAGGAGGAGGATACCAGGGACAGGGCTTGTTGTTAAGAGGAGGATACCAGGGACAGGGATTGTCATCACGAGGAGGATACGAGGGACAAGGCTTGTCGTCAGGAGGAGGATACCAAGGACAGGACTTGTCATCGTGAGGAGGATACCAGGGATAGGACGTGTCGTCAGGAGGAGGATACGAGGGACAGGGCTTGTCGTCAGGAGGAGGATACCAGGGACAGGACTCGTCATCATGGGGAGGGGGAGGGGCAGGGGCAGGGGGAGGTTCCCCCCGTTCCCAACAGGCCAAAATAGAGCACGCTGGTATTCTTGCCGAGGGGGGGAAAGGAGGTCACATTCTCCCGGGGGAAGCCTGATCCCACAGCTACCAGGTGACCGCACCTGAAGCTCCATCTTAGTGTAAACTCGGCGGCAGCCAACCTCACCCACCTTCCTGCCATGCCAGAAAGGATGGAAGGGACAGGACGTGTCATCATGAGGAGGACACAAGGGACACTATGTGTCGTCATGAGGAGGGGGAGGAGGGGGAAGGTCCCACAGCTACTGACTGTCCTCCTTACCCAAGGGTCCCACCGAGGGACATTGCGGCAGCAGCAGCAGATCCAACTTCCTGCCTCGCCAGAAAGGACCAGAGTTGCAGGACACATCCCCACCCAACTGAAAGAGGTCCCGTCAGGGAGCCTCCACATTGTCAACCAAATGTATCCTCACACAATGCAGTTGGCAGCTGTAAAACCAAAAAGAGAGCAGTACAGTAGCCGACATCACCCGACTGCACCCACCCACCTTCCTGCCTCGCCGCCGAGGTCCTCAGTTGCAGCATGACACTTTCCCACCCAGCTGAAAGAGGTCCAGTCAGTCCTGTTGACAGGGGAGCTGCCACGTCAACAACCAACTCCACCCCTATATGGTACAATCGGCTGCTCGATCGCAACCGTGTATGTAACCAAGGAGGGAGCAGTAACAGGAGAGTCCCTCGTGAAGTGGGAGGCAGACCGGATCTGCCGTCCTGCCTTTGCAAAATGTAGGGGATGGGCAGGACAGGAGAGATTGCTTGGATGGGTCAGCGTGGTTCCTGAGAGGGGAGGACAGAAACATGACAGCAGCATCCACCTTCCTAACTTCGCGGGGCGGGCATGATTCAGGGGACCAATTCCCCCCTGGCCAGAGGGGACAGCAGGTGCCCATGCAAAGGGGGGGACAACGCAGAGAGCCCCCCAAAGTGTGAAAGGCTTAGAAAGAAGTGAAGCAGGGAGCCCCCCAAAGCGTGCTGTCGGTCGTCAGAGAGCGGGTGTTTCACAGAGGCCAGTAGCAGCCCCCCCCCCTTGCACCTCAAAAGTCAGGCAGGAAAGCTCCCCCCAAGTCACCCACTATTTAGGGAGTGAAAGCCTTAGAAAGAAGCAGAGAGCCCCCCAAAGCGTGCTGCCGGTCGTCAAAGAGTGGGTGTTTCGCAGAGGCCAGTAGCAGCCCCCCCTGCACCTCAAAAGCCAGGCAGGAAAGCTCCCCCCAAGTCACCCACTATTTAGGGAGTGAAAGGCTTAGAAAGAAGTGAAGCAGAGAGCCCCCCAAAGCGTGCTGCCAGTCGTCAAAGAGTGGGTGTTTCACAGAGGCCAGTAGCAGCCCCCCCCTTGCATCAGCAGCCAAGAAAGAACGTGGGGGAAAGAAGGCAAGAACTCAAGCAGACAGAGCCCAAAGCTGCCTTGCACCTACTGTGGGTCTACGAGTGGGTGGGGTCAGAGCACAATAGAACTCACTGGCAACCCAGAAAAAAGGAAGAGATTTTTGGAGGGGAGGTGGGGATTAAGCCCCAAAAGAACCCAAGGACTCAAAAGCGGAAAGAAATCAGAGTAACCCGATCGTGCAGTAAAAGGATTTTTTTTAAAGTGCTCTCAAGAAAACCAGAATTGAAAGGAGAAAAAAATTAAACAGGAATGGAGAATAGAGTAAGCTCTCTTGCAACCGAAGCCCCAAAGCCCTAAGGCACAAGCCGCGCTCTCACAAAAAAAACTCTTCCCCACAGCAAGCAGTTGCTAAGCTAACTCGCGTCCCCGCACCAGCAAAATGAAGCGGGGCTTCGCGCGCTTTGTCTTTTATGCAGAAACACTGGTGATCTCTGTTTGGCTGACAGAGCTGCCAGTCAAGGTTTCGTGGGCTAAGATTGGTGTGTTCCAAACGGGGAAGGTTGCTCCACACCGTTGCCTAGGAAATTGTTTGAGCGGGGACGGCGGGAATCCTGGCATGATGGGCCAACGGACAGACGGACAGAAAGCCCCAAAGTTCGGCGCTTTCGTGAGAAAAACACATGCCCACGGCCCGCGTGTTCGTGAACGACGAACTGGGTAAATTCGTGGCGAAATTAGGTCCATTGTGCGGACCGTGCCCACCTCTACTTAAAAAAGAAAAATTCTTCCTTTCATTGTAGTGCTGCAGTAGGAAAAATTGCATCTGACAACATTCCTTCTTTGTAACTGTTCAAGTTACAAGAGTCTCCTCATGGTCTGATTGTCATTTTAAGGCTACAAACTGCCTGGAGAAAAATATCCTGTCTCTTTAATAGAGATGGGATATTATTTACCAGGTGATGTTACTTACCTCCATGTGAAAACTTCACCTGCCCATTTCCCCCACAGAAAGCCTCTATTAAAGGGGCAGGACATTTTTTCTCCAGGTGACTGACAACCCTACCTGGAGGAGGGCTCATGTTCCTTTAAGGCCTGTTAGTACCAGCTGAGCTA
The DNA here is from genome assembly GCF_028583425.1 of Eublepharis macularius. Lineage (NCBI taxonomy): Eukaryota > Metazoa > Chordata > Lepidosauria > Squamata > Eublepharidae > Eublepharis > Eublepharis macularius. Next base: position 93,576,273 of record NC_072793.1, on the reverse strand, counting down.
AAAGGAACATTAAAAAGTTGCATTCCACTCCCTCTGGGTACTTCTTCCAACATGAAATGGGCAATTGCCACAACATTAGTAGGAACAGATGCCACAAACAACTGTGATCAGCAGTGGGAGCCAGGCCAAGCTAAGGATCTCAGCAGATGCCCCACCCTGCAAATTCTTCTTGACACAAACGCTGCCACTGCACTAGGGGCGTTTGCCATTTAACTGTAGCATTTTAAAAATCATGGTTCACGTCTAGATGGGCCCTAAGCAGATCCGCCCCCCATCACTTTATCTGTATGCCAGGAAAAGGTTTGCTTGCTACATTTCTCTGTTTCAGAAACACAATGTTGTTAAAGTCATATCAAGCCCAATGTTAAAAAATGGCAACCCTCTATGGGAAAAATGTGATCCCAACAATAAAAGCAATTGTGGAGCTGGCTGGGTGATTGTTGAAGCTGTAGCATAAACAATTCTAACAACGGGAAATTCTCATTTCAAAGTTACAAAGGCCTCAACTTAGTGAACAGAAAAGACTCTTTTCATTGAGTGGATGATGGCCAGCGCAGCATGAACTCCCCCAACAGCTATTCCCTCAAGGCTGGCTATGCAGCATTATTGGAGAAAAATATAATTGCACAGCTAAAGCATTACAGCATAGTCCAGAAATAAGCTGGCATTTACTTAGCACACAGAGAAGCTTTATCACAGTGTATACTAGAAGATATTGCTCATAGTTCTGCCTTCAAAATGATGCCCTTGGAAATTGCAAGGCAAAGATCAGCTACTCCAAATGCCTTTGCACTGAGCCTGGAATTCCAATACAGAGTAATTTTGCACTTGAATTATACATGATGGTAAACACTTACTGATCCATGACCTTCATTTAAGAAAGCCAGAGGCTGAAGAGGGTTCTAGTACCTTTGACAGTTGTATGGAAGAGGCAGTTTTGAAAAGTAAAGCTTGTCACATGGGGTCAGTAAAACCACATGACTCCTGTGTTTCTTTGAATCGTATTGAGTCATTTGTTAATTAACTGATTTAAAGTAATTTTAAGCTCACCTTTCTCTGAACAAAGCTGGGGCTCAAGGTGGATAACAAATTAAAAGAAGCTAATAATAAAATAATTAAATCAAGACAACAACTAAAAATAACCATAACAAAAACAGACATGGCCAGCAAAAACCATAACAGCCTCAACAGCTGTGCCCAGAACCAATATATCAGAGTATCAGTTAAACATACTGTTCCCCTTTCTCCGTGTCTTGGCTCCAAACACCTCAGCTCTATTCTGCAGCCTTGCTAGCAGCCAATGGCACTGTTAAGAATAGGGTTGCCACACAGAAACAAGCCATTTCTTTCTCTGATACATTCATTCACAGCTAGGATTGCTAGGATTGCCAGCCTTTTCCCAGCAGGTCCCTGGCCTCATATGCCCAACTTCCCAAGTTTCTACTGCACTATTATTTTTCTACTGTACAAAAAAAAGTCCAAATGCATATCAGAATAAACTGTGCTGTTGATGACCAAATATTTCTCCCAGCAAACAGATGAAACTGAGAGCCAAACTACACAAGACACCAGACACGTATACTTCACCTGTCTAGTCCCGCAAGGTTCCCTGGGTAGTGTAGTCTTTTTTTTTTTTTGAAAAATTTTTTATTGGGTTAGGATCAAATGTTTACACATTACAGTCAATATTCCCATTTCCCAATTTCTAACCCCCTCCCTTTCCTCCCCCTTTTTGTTGACTTCCAACAGTTTTCCAACCCTTTGTCCCTTTTCCCTTACTCCTTTTAATCTCCTCTATCTAACAAATATATATTCTCCCTTTATTCTAAGCAATACTTCTTTAACTATTTTTAATACTCTGTACCCTGACTATGAGTCCCATTTTCCATAATGGATAAACAATTTATCCCATTTTTCATTATTTCACTTTCAAATATTTCTATATATCATAAACTATGTAAACCATACATTCATATAAATCAACCAGTTTAACTTATACTCTATATGTTATTCATTCTATCTTCTTCTTTCTATTTTAGTTATATTTGTTTACATTAGTATTTCTATTCCCCTTCAGTCATAAGTCTATATATGATATCAATCAATTTGACTCATATACAACTTCAAATAAACATATTCAGTTTGGTACACTGTACGGAATCAAAAAGAAAATATTATTAGTTAATCAATCCTTATAGTTAACCCTTATGATTAATTATTTTCTATCAATATTCTATTTATTATTCTATATATATCAATCTAATATCATAACTGCTTAGAAATTCTCTTTTACCTCTTCTCCTCCCCGGTAAAGTCACCCCCCTCTACATTTTATTGTACTTCAGTAGTTCTCAAACTGCCACAGTTCTCCTCCCACCTCCCATTTCTTCTCCAAATATTGTTTCAGCTTCTCCCAGTCTGTGTTAAACTGTCCTGAGTCCAGGTTTCTCAATTTTCTTGTCATTTTGTCCATTTCTGCCATATACAGCAATTTGTGGATCCAATCTTCAATAGTTGGCACTTCTTGTATTTTCCATTTCTGCGCATACAAAAGTCTAGCTGCTGCCGTCATGTAAAATATCAACGTCCTATGATGGGCTGGAATTCCCTCCATTCCCAAGTTTAGTAGCAGGAGTTCTGGGTTCTTATTAATTTGAAATTGTAATATCTCACTCATTTCTCTTATTATTTCCCCCCAGTACTGCCTAGCTACCTCACACGTCCACCACATGTGGTAGAGGGAGCCCTCATGCTTCCTGCATTTCCAGCATTTATTAGAAGTGTTCAAATTCCCTAGCGCAATCTTCTTTGGTGTCATGTACCAACGGTAAATCATTTTGTAAATGTTCTCTTTAATACTAGTGCATGTCGTTGTCTTCATTGTAGTCTTCCACAAGTATTCCCATGCCTCCATTGTTATTTCTTTGTTGAAATTTATGGCCCATTTCACCATTTGTCCTTTAACTATTTCATCCTCAGTATACCATTTCAGCAGTGCTTGGTATACCTTAGATATTCTTTTCTTGTCCTCTTTAAGAAGGGTCTGCTCTAGTTCCGAGTTTTCTGTTCGTATACCTCCCTTTACAGAGTCCGAGTTATATAAATCTCTAATCTGTCTATACTGGAACCAATCATAATAAGGTGATAGTTCCTCCTGAGTCTTTATTCTGAGTTTAGATTCTTCAGTTCTAGTTATTTCTTTATAAGTTAGACATTGTTGCTCATTATCAACAGCTCTCGGATCTATCACCTCATATGGAACTACCCACAAAGGGGTTCCTTCTTCCAGATAGATTCTATACTTCTTCCAGATTATATATAAACTTCTCCGTATATAGTGATGCAGGAACATCGAGTTCGCCTTTACTTTATCATGCCATAAGTATGCGTGCCATCCAAATATTTTTTTATATCCCTCTAGGGCTAGTAATTTCTTATTCTTTAGCGTCATCCACTCCTTCAACCACACCAAGCAAATTGCATCATGGTAAAGTCTTAGATTGGGCAGTTGCATTCCGCCTCTTTCCTTTGCATCTTGTAAAACTTTCATTTTCACTCGAGGCTTCTTGCCTGCCCATACAAAGTCTGATATTTTCCTCTGCCATTTCTCAAATTGCTTAGAGTCACTGATGATTGGTATTGTCTGTAGCAAAAACATTACTCTTGGTAGCACATTCATCTTAACTGCTGCAATCCTTCCCAACCATGACAAATTTAGTCTGTTCCATTTAATCAAATCTCTCTCTATCTGAGTCCATAGTTTTTCATAGTTGTTTTTAAATAAGTCTATATTCTTAGCAGTCAGTTCGATTCCCAAATATTTCACCTTACTTGTTACTTCACAATCCGTTATTTCCGTTAACAATTGTTGTTTCTGCTTAGTCATATTTTTGCATAGTATCTTTGACTTCTTTTTATTAATATAGAAACCTGCCAAATCTCCGAACTCCTTAATCTTATCTATCACTTTTGGAATGTTCTCCAATGGGTCTTCTACAATTAACATTATGTCATCCGCAAATGCTCTGACCTTATATGAATAGTCCTTTATTTTAATTCCTCGATTTTTTTCATTTTGTCGTATTTGTATCATCAGGATCTCCAATACCAAAATGAACAGCAGTGGAGACAACGGGCAACCTTGTCTTGTTCCTTTACTTATAATCAATTTCTTAGTCGCTTCATCATTCACCACAATTGCTGCAGTCTGGTCTCTGTAAATTTCCTTAATTGCTCTAATGAATCTTTCTCCCAATTGTAGCTTTTCCATAGTGGCAAACATAAAGTCCCAGTTTAAATTATCAAACGCCTTTTCAGCATCAACAAAGAAGAAACCAACCTCTTTGTCACAACGCTTGTCATAATATTCAATAGCATTAATCACTGTCCTTAAATTGTCTCTGATTTGTCTGTCTGGCAAAAAGCCTGCTTGTTCCTCCTCAATGACTTCCGTAAGCCACCCCTTCAGTCTCTCCGCCAGTATCTTCGCAAAGATTTTATAATCATTGTTAAGTAGCGATATAGGTCTGTAGTTTTTCACATTAGTCAAGTCTTGGCCCTGGGTAGTGTAGTCTTACAAAGTACAGCCGCTCAATGCAATTCTCTGCTGGGCAAAGAGAGATGGGACAGATTCTCTTTCTCTCTCTTTCAAAAAGCTTCAGTTGAGGTTTTCCTCTGGGAGCTTGGGGCCAGGGGATGTAACAGGAGGCAGGAAATCCAGGGTGGCTTTTTGCAAGAGAGAGAGAGAGACTCTCCCCCAGTGCTCTTCTCTCCAGCAGAGAACCGCATCATGGATTCCCTCTCTCTCTTGCCTAAAGCCACCCTGGATTTCTCACCTCCAGTTACATTTCCCCCTCCCCTCACCCCCAAGCTTCCAGAAGAAAATCTGAGCTGAAGCTTTTTGCAAGAGAGAGAATCCCTCCCATCACTCTTCCCCCAGCAGAGAATAGCATCAAGCAGCTGTTCTTTGTACAACTACACTACCCAGGGAAACTTGCGAGACCCAACATGTGCCCAGGTGTCTTGTATAGCTTCCCTCTGAATTTCTGCCAACTGTGCAGCTGTTAAAGGCATAAGTACCCAGCTCTCAATCCAGCAGCTAGCAACATTACTCAAACTTGTCATTGCATCTACAGATGATTCAGCTCATTGTATGTCTCTATTTATTTATATATGCTGCATCCCCAGAGACATCCTTGAGGTGGCTCACAAAGTAAAAACAATACAATAACAAAATCATAAAAACAACACAAAAATTAATATTAAAACCAGCCAAAAACTAACCAAAAGCCCACTAGGGCAGAAAAGCAACATAAAAACAGTATTTATTGGTATAAAATATTATCTGTAAAACAGCCCTTGGCTGCCACATTTTGGACTACCAAAGTCTCTGAACAGTTTTTAAAAGCAGCACCAGGTAAAGTGCTTTAAAGTAATCTTACCTAGATATGATCACAGCCTGGGTCATCATTGCTGCAGTTTGCATATCAGCCAACTGCTATGAGGTTGCTATGAGTGTACAAAGCTTTGTGATTCAATGTCATCAGTATGATGATGACACCTAGCTTTACATTTCATTATCTAAACCCTAGGGTTGCTACTAGGTCTCCTGTTGATAACCCTTCTCTAATGCTACTGCTCCAAATAGAAACAAGAAGAAATAAAATCAGTGTCATGCATGGCATGATGACACTTCCAAGGAAAACCCAGAAGTGACACCACATTGCTCTAGGAATCGCCAGAAACTTTATGGTTTTACAAAAGAGTTTCCAGTGACTCCAAGAGTGATGTGATATTTCTTCCAGCTTTCCCCCAGAAGTAGCATCACAGTGCAAGCAATGCCAATGTCCCTCTATGTCCCTGCCTCCTAAGCTCCTGGGATTGGCAAGCATGGCCTGCAGAGCAGAAGTTACTCATTGGCCAGCCTTGTCACTTGAAAAGCAATTTGGTGTGTGACCAACAGCCTGTTTGGGTCTAAAATTGGCCCTGTGCATAGTGCGGGAGCACTCCTGTAGCCAGAGTGCAATGATGTTAGTTCTAGAAGTAACATCATCACACCGGCTGGGAGTGGGTGACCACCTGTTTGCCTGAGATGCCTGCTGATGGCAAGTGATCGCTGGGCAGTTTGCCACCTTCTACCAGTTGCCAGTGATTAGTGGCAGACTGCCAGGAGTTTTTTTTTTTTAATCTTATCGTATTTATATTCTGCCCTCCCCGCAAGCAGGCTCAGGGCACCCAGCAAGCTTAACCTCACTCCACATTCCTGGATGATTTGTTCCAACAGTTTCATGTACACGATAAACAGTTTGAAGAACAAGACAGATCTTTACAAGACTCCATACCATACATCACATGGAATTGACCATCAGTCTCCTAGCTAACCTTTCTAGAACCAGATGGACAATTAAGAGGGAACCACCAAAGGATAGATAGAGCCTTCACTCCCAAGCCAGACATCTCCATAAAAGTTACCATGGTTGATAGTATCAAAAGCCACCAGAGGTCCAGGATTATGAAGTGTCACTCTGGACAGCCTCAGTTTTCTGCCCTGCCACAGTCTGCTTGCTCTCAGTGGTGGGCAGGGTGAACAGGCCCGTGCAGCAGCAGGGGCAGGCAGCAGGTCAGCTCCAGCTTTACTTCATGGACCCCAGGCCCCAGCCTCCACCACGGCTTGCCTCCTCCTGAAGGCAGGTGGCGGCAATGGGCAACCCTGGTTCCACCAGTCACCTGGCCCCAGCTTCAGGCTGAAGGGTCTGTGAATGCTTTGGCCTCTGATTTTAACTCTTTGGTGGCATATATGGCAAAAAGAAATGAGCAACTATGACTGCTAACCAGGTGCTGAGCTTCACCGTGCAGACTCTCTCTGTGAAGCCCTGACAGTGGTAGGACAAACTATTTCATGTCACAGGGCTGCCACCTTTGATGTTCCCTCGCCCTTAAACAACAGTGGAAGGCCCTGGCCTTCCTCCTCCCAGCTCCCAGCACCTGCTGGCTTGGGAGTCAAAGAGCATGGGAGCCAGCTTGCTGTAGTGGTCAGTGCATTGGGCTTGGATCGCGGGAGACCTGAGTGCAGAGCCCCACCCTGCCAGGGGTGCTTGCTGGTGATTTTGGCTTGTTGCACATCCTTTGCCTAACCCACATCACACGGTGCTATGAAGGTGGATGGGAGAGCCAAGCAAGATGTATAGGGGTCTGGCCCCACTGGGAAGTAAGAAAAGAAAAGAAAAGAAAGGGAGCATTATATAATTTATAGGACTCCAGAGCACAGTCTGGACGGCAGTCCTGGCAGGTTGCAACAGGTAAGGAGGGGACACACAACAAGTGATCTAGAAGTAGGGGGTATGGCAGTCCAGGCTACAACCTTGGAACCTGGAGATGTTCTGTAAGAGGCTAGATGCAATGGGAGAGTGCAGGAAGGGAGGTTGAGTCTACAGACCAATGGTAGATCCCTGGTAGTGGTCACCTGGCTCCAATGTGCCCTGGGCCATAGCAAATTGGGATTCTCCATGCGTATCCATACGAATGGACCCCTTCTTTCTTGAGGGGTGATCGTATAGGTGGGCTTATTCCAATTTGGGCTATATGATGGTGATGCACAGGCAGTTTTGGAAGGTTCTCTGGCTTGATGGGTTCAGTGAGCATGCTCCAGGGAGGTCACTACCAGTCTGGTAGGATAGGAGGCTTTTTCCCTTCAACACGAGCATTAGTATCCAGCCTTCATGGCCCAAGTACGGGACCACAGAGTTTCATGTGTTTTCTGGCAGAAGCTTCCTGCAATTTGCTGTTTGATCAAGGCAGCAAGCTGTACCCTGATGGGTGGATGCCCCCCCAAATGGGTGGGTGTCCGGGGTCCGAGACTCGGCCCCCGGCCTTACCAGAAGGAGGGAATGGGAGACAGACAGGAGACAGCTACTCAGCCACCCAGAGAGACACCAGGGCCCTGCCCATCCCAGCAACTGGGGGAGGGAAAGAGGCGCCCAAGCCACAGAGAGCCAAACAGGGCAGGTGGAGGCCGGCCAGACCCATCCTTCCAGGGGAGGCTAGGAGCCCAGGAAAGGAGAAAGAGGGCAACCAAGAGGGGGCCCAACCAGGGGAAGAAGGCACAGGAGATAGGAACAGCCAGTCAGCAACCCCACCGGCAGTAGAGGAAAGGCAACACCAGGCCACACCCTTACCAGCAGGCAACCTAGAGAAGGGTAGAGAGGACCAGGAGAGGCTGAGAGCAAAGCAACCTCAGGTTGTTGGGGGCGTGACTAGGAGGTGGAGCCGGGAAATGGTGAAGGGATATAAGGGAAGCACACACACAAGCAGGGGTGGACAGTTAGGAGCAGAGGAAGAGGGGAGGAGGTAGAGAGAGTCGGTATAAGTGTGAGAGTGCAAGGAGGAGGAGGATATTCAGTATGGACGGGAGTTGGAGAGGAGGCGGTAGGCAGGCAAGGCGGAGGAGTGGATGAGAGGGTGAGGTATACCCCCCCCCTCCGGCCGTTGTCCAGAAGCCTGCACCAAGCCTACAGGAGGCCTCACAGAAGTCCTTGACAAGCGCTAAGGCATCCCGAGCAGCTGCATCCCAACCAGGGCGGGGCAAGGCCACTTACAGGCAGCCCATGTGCAGCGCTAGGGCAACCAGCACAGCAACGGCCCAGACAGGGCAGGGTGGAACAACACCCAAGGACACTCAACAGGTGGCAAACCAACAGGTGCAGCTACGCACGGGCGTGGACATGACGGGGTTGGCTGGGATAACTGGACATCCTGATTGACTCAATGATCAGCATGTGTAGCCAGCTAGTGGACATGCTGACAGTTCTATGCAGCAAAATGGATGCAGCCTAGGGGAGCTAGAAGTGTCTGAAGGAAGTGCAGTCATTGCTAGGCTACTAAAAAAATCCACAAGTGGTGGCGACTCCTCAGAGAGCTTTCTGTGCCAGCTCAGCCAGGGTAGCCTTTGGGATTGCAGCTCCCTACCACTATACCTGGATCACCAAAGAATGCAGGCTGACCACAGCGTGGCGCACCTTTCTGGCGTGAGCTGTTGAAAGCAGGAGCCATGTTTCAGGTGCACACCGACACCACAGTTGGCGTAGGGGTGTGGAGTATACAAGGACGGGAAATGGTGCACCCAGCAGTGGCCAGCTTCAGGACAGGGGAGTTGGAGCAGCAGGGGTCCTTACATTCTTAGAGTTCCTCCCAGTCCTGGGCGGCACTGGTTTTGGGGGCAGGACACATTCTGGAACTGGAAGGTGCAATTTCTGTGCAATAACCTAGCTGTGGCGTGGGTTGTAAACTGGCACTCATCGCACTTGGGGAGTGTCATACACCTACGTTGTGCATGCAGCTCTCTATATTACAGGTGTAAATAATATCAGATGCACCAGAACTTGCTTTCAGGAAGAGAGATTCCGGATTGGGGCACCTAGAATGGGGAATTACCCAACGCTCATAGGAGCTGTGGGAGCTTGGGAGCGACAGCTTATAGGGAGTTTTGAACTAGGTGGCACCACCCACCAGGTGGGAGCATTCGGGACATTATCATTACTCATGGCATTTGGTCAGCACATCAAAGGGGCACAAGGCATCGCCAGCTTTAGAAAGGGCAGTATTAGAGTACCTGGCCTACTTGCACAGAATAGGAGTTCGCCCCCAAGACCATGTCTCTGCACCTCTCCAGCATTACCTTCTTCTGCAGGATGGCTGGTGGGTGGCACTGACCAATAGCTTCCTGGCTAGGAGGGTGATGGCTGGTTGGTCCCACAGGAAGCCAGCTTGTAGGGACATAAGGCAGCTGGTCACCATGCTGGCTGGTCACCATTCTGGTTCTTCATGGACTCCTGCGGCAGCTTCTGAGCAGTGGCCGGTCACATTTGAGACCGCTCTGTTCTAAGTGGCCTTCACTCTGACATCTTGGGGCCTTCCAAGAGGGGAGCTGGTGGCAGCTTCAGTGGGGAACCTATCCGGCAGGGTGTTGGCAGTGAGTGACATGACAGTGGAGAGGAGCAGGCTCCCAGATTCGGTCTGGTGCTCAAAAAAAAAAAACCAGCGGGGGTGGGGATCCTGGGTTCAATGGCATGGCATGGCCAAGGGGCACTTTGTCCTGGAAAAGTGGTAGTAGCCTTCCTGACCATCTGCCCACATGCCCCGGACCTGTTGCTTGGGCATGCTGTCGGAGCACCCTTTACCAGCATCACCATGCATCTGATGAAGAAAGCTGTGATTCTTGAAAGCTCGTGCTACAATAAAGTTGGTTAGTCTTAAAGGTGCTACTGGACACTTTACTATTTTGCAACTACAGACTAACACGGCTAACTCCTCTGGATTTATGACCATGCTTAGAGTGGAGTTGGAGTTTGCTGGGGTTCCCCACAAGGGAGTTGGATCCTACTCCTTTCAGGTCAGATCAGCCATCAGTGTGGCAGAAGCAGGGGTTACTTGTGTCTCACATACAATTCACTGGGTGCTGGGCATCAAGAGCGCACAAGGGATAAATATGAAGCCGGTCCAATGCTAATGCTTCTTTGTGTTCTTGGTTACAGGCAAGGAGGTCCCAAGTGGCAGGCTGGCTGGTGAGTGGGCACAGTGGTGGAGGCAACTTGGCATCTTGTGGATCAGGAATGCATTGCCTCATGAGGGTCTATGCCCTGGGTGGTCATGGCTCAGTTGCCCAGGGTTATTTGTGCTTGTTGCCTTGAGGGACCAGGAAGGAATTTTTCCCTCACAGCGCCAGATTGGCCAGGGTCCCCGAAGATTTTTTTTCTTTCTGGGAACTGGGGCTATGGGACCACCTGGAGGGGCTCCAACTCTGTTGCAACCATTGGAGCATTGGCAGGAGTCATCCCTTAGTGGGCCTACTCTTGTGGTGATTTGGATGGATTAGGGTGAGTAGTAAGGACTGGGCAGCTCACCCCTCCTTTTTTTGGGTCCCTTAAGGGATCTGGGTGAAGCCAAAGGGTATGTGCCTTGACTGGCCATTGCAGGCCTCTCCCTGGATGACAGGGGACATCTGGCCATGCTGGGACGGTAGTATATCACCTGGCAGGCTGGGAAAGCAACCATCAAAAGGCAGCAGGCTGTTTTTTGCAGTGGATCCATTGCCCTATGCCTGGCCAATGCTCCAATGCTGTATTTAATAAACTTGTGGCCCATTATATCTAATAATGTGGTGTATCATACATTTTTTGCCCAGAGTACCAGCCTCACCATCAGCTTACAGATGCAAAAGTAAGAACTCTTAGATGGTGGTTGTGGATTTTCTGGGCTGTATAGCCGTGGTCTTGGCATTGTAGTTCCTGACGTTTCGCCAGCAGCTGTGACTGGCATCTTCAGAGGTGTAGCACCAAAAGACAGAGATCTCTCAGTGTCATACTCTTAGATTAACAAAAAAGGGTGATAGTTACATCTGCCACAACAGTAGGCAAATAGGAGTTTAGAAGTAACACAGAGGTTTTGATTTTAAATTTTTAAAATTAAGAATTATTTGGTCAGAACTAAGGCTAACTATGAAGGAGTTGGTAGATGGGAAGGTGTCTTACCCTTTCCATTCCATTTTCCCACTCAAAATCGCTCCTGTTGAATTAACTTACTTTTCTATCTTTCCTTTAAAACAATTGGTACCCACAACTCCCCCCCCCAGTGTGTCTAAAAAGATCAGGCAAGGGAAAGGGTTAAACCATCTCCACTGCACATACCCACTCCATGCTCCTAATTGTAGCCTTCTTTACTCACCTTTTGTTTTATAAAACAAGTCTAGGAAAAGTGACATGCAACTCCATATACTTAAGATCTAAGACAGAGTCATTCATTCATTTCATTTCATTTGTAGTCCATGTTTCTCAGTCTCAAGGCAGATTACAACTAACAATGCAGATAGCTGACGCAAGTTAACTAGCATTATCTCATATGCAGAGGAATTTAGCCTCCTAGTATAAACCCAATTTTACAGAGACTGTGCATTAACAGTGAGATTGACAAACATGATCTTTTTTTCTTCTGTAAGTTATCCTGCTCAATATGTAGTATTCGCTGAAATGGGAGACCTACATGGTGTATCTTGTATTACCTTCCATATTAATCAAATGTTCCTGGGATAAATCTTGTGTTTACATTCCAGCAACGGACTTCTAGTACTGACTACTCCATTTATAAACTGCCTGGATGCAATCCAACTATATCCTTTTAATGTACCTGCCACTCATAGAAAGCCAAAACTCTTGAGAGGTTTGCTGTATGGGACCTTTTTATTTTCTACACTTATTAACTGTTATGTCTCTGAAACTGAATTATTTATATTCATTAGACATCTCTCTATATCTTTTGGGCCATTTTTAATGTCAGATTTATGTTCATCGATTCTATTGCATAGGGCTCTATTTGTCCAGTATAGCGAGTGGAAAGGGGATTGTTGACACTTGATGGCATATATAGTACTGGAAAATGAACAAGTGAATGAACCTGGGAAGGCATGACTGGTATTTGCACTGCCCCCTGGTTCTACTCACCTGGCCAGTAGGGTAGGGGGAGGAGTGGAGAGGCAGGCTGGGAGCCACCAGAACAAGTGCTAAAATGGCATGTGCACACAAGTGCACTCTGGAGGCTCCAATCATATACTTCTGGTTGAAAACACTATGTTTGGGGCTGATTTTGCCCCCCGCTGAGACTTTATTGCTTCCAGTTTTCATCTGGAAGTGATGTCATCAGGACCTCTGGAGTGTGTGCACATGTGAGAAATATGGCTTGGGCCCTCATATCTGCAAGTACTCCTCCATCCCCCCATCCCCTACTTTTGAGATAAGGTGGGCTGGCAACCCTACTCAAGTACAGTAGGGACATTAATGGGGGGAGTTGAGAAAATGCTGCTCCAAGTCAACCATGAAAATGTTGGCATATTGTGTTGCCATGTGAGTGCCCATGGCTGTGCCACTGATTTGAAGGAATAAATCTTCACCAAATCTGAAGTAGCTGAGGGTGAAGACAAACCGGCAGAGCTTGATAGCAAGGCCAACTGTGTTGTTGTCACTGATGGTGTTCCTAATGGCTTGTAGTTCATTTTTGTGGGGGATGTTGAGGTATAGACAACTCAACCCACGGTGGCCAAAAAAGCGTTATCTGGAAGATTGTAAACAGATGGTTCTTTTCTCAGAAAATTTGTAATGTCCCAGACATAATTGGGGGCATTGATGGCATGGGGGTCTGTGAATGAAGTATATGTATCCAGATACTCCAACAGTTTTAGCGCTTTTGCCCACAACAGTAGGACATCCTGGATTGCCAAGCTTCTGTATTTTGGGCAGAAGATAAAAATGTGGCATTGTGACTACTGGGGGCAGGGTCCATGTAGCATTGGATGAGTGGCAATTAGTGGTCAATATGTTGTCTATGGGGGGTGGGGGTTGTAGAGATGACAGCTGATCAGCAGGAGACTGTGAATTGTTGGGTTGTGGAGATGATGCCTATCCATCCATGTTCAGTTCTGAGGCCTGATGAAAGCACTCCTTCAGACACAGATGACAGAAAAATGCCTCCATGTCATCACAGAACTGTATCATCTGTGTGGATTAACTGGGGCAGAATTAAAGTCCTTATGAAATAACAGATTCCTCTGCCAGGCTGTGTGTGTGTGCTAAGAAAGGTTGATGACATTGCTACAGTTATGGACTGTAGCATGCAAGAGGCTAGAAAATTTCTTTCCTTTCTATCAGGGAGATGTGTTGTGAGCTGTCAATGGATTGATTTCTTTTGCAAAAATCCTGGCAAACAGGTTGATTCTTTATGGAAATATCCAGTTCAGAGATGTTCTCAGTGATCTGTTTCTCTTTGCATTACAAGACACTGATCAGATGTATAAGTGGCACAAATTTTCTCCATAGTTTGTAGATAAGTGGTTTCTAGTGGATTTTTAAACATTCAGCCCCTTGGGTGTCATATCCACTCTTTTGCATTTGTTAAGAAAGATAGTATCATTTGTTATCTGTACATGTTTTTGCATTGAGATTGATTTTCTCTTCATGTGCCTGAATATTCTGCTAATATAGTTCAGGTGGGTAGCTTTTAGGTCTGCAGTAGAAGAGCAATATTTGAGTCCAGCAGAGCCTTAAAGAATGAGATTTTCCAGGACATAAGCTTTGGAAAGTCAAACTTCCTTTGCCAAATACCACCTACTAAATGTAGGCCAAATCCACGTCTCAAGTTTTCCACCTTTTCCCCACCCATTATTCGCTTCTCAGAGGGCTGTTCACATACTCTTACCTCAATTCCACCATTCTCTTGTGTCTTTTGTGTTGTGCCTCAGACGAATTTGTCATGCATTCAAACGCTTCTCTTGCGCGGTTCTCACCGTGGATGTGGACAAGTAGAAGCGTTTCACAAGGAGACCGCCCCCTTCAAACCACCCCACTTCCGTGTTTGCAGCCTTTCCGGAACACCATCCCTCTTTGCTGTGCAATTATCAAGCTTTTCCACTCTCTCTGCAGCATGCCTGCCTGCCCGCCCTTCCCCCCCCCCTTTTTTTAAAGGGGACTTTCCCAGCATTGTTGCACAATCCTGGCCATAAATCTTGATCAGGGTGCTCCAAAATCCCTGCGGAGACATCAAGGGGTGGCATCATTTCCATTTCCGTGTCATTTTTAGGATGCCAAACAGTCGGAAATATTGGTGGCTGTTAAAATTAATTTTTTTTAACTGTTGAAATTACCGTTATAGCAGAAATCCATCATTCTAACATTACATTCAAGTGTCAAATAATTAGTCTGCCCGTTTGGAGAGTTTGGATCACCCCCACCTTAAATATCAATTCAAATAATGCCAGAATAATGGTCCAATGGATTTCCATAGAATAACATTAACCAGTCACAGGCATCATAGGGGTGTGGCCTCGCCATAGCAATTTAGCAAAAAAACGCTATAGTGGAAATCTGATGAAAAAAAGAAAAAAAATGAACGTGATGTCGTCATCGGCGACGTCGGATCTAAACCCGCCCCATATTGCGCAATTCTACCAGGGATGTGGATGAAGTATAGCACAAGGCGGCAGCAGTAAGAGAAGGGATGTGAACACAGACTGGGACATTGCGGGATAGAATCCAGTGTGATTAATGCACATGAAAAGCGAAAGGTAGCGAAGTGTGGATTCGGCCATAATCTAAGACACTAAAGCTTGACTCTTGAAAACTTGTTTAAGAAAGACTAACATGACAAGAGTCTTACCACATACATACTCATAGCCTGGCAATTCCCGTCCCCCTCTCCCTTAATAGCTTATTCATGGCTCACAAACTTTTTAAAGTGGAGCTTAACTGTGCTTCCCTTCCTGGATTGGCTGAAGGCCAAACGGCCACAGGACACTTGCCTGCAACCAACGTCCATTCCCCCCTCATCCAGAGCAAGAGCAAGTTAAAGGGGAATGCCCAGGAGCTACCCATATCATGCTCAGAATGAACATGATATGCTCAGAATGAGGAGGAGGGGAGCTGCATTTGGTAAGGAAAGATGGACCAAAAGTCCCATGCAAACTGCACCATAGTCACTCTATCAATTAAAAATATTTGAAAGGTAGACCAAAAGTCCCATGCAAACTGCACCATAGTCACCCTATCAATTAAAAATATTTGAAAGGTAGACCAAAAGTCCCATGCAAACTGCACCATAGTCACTCTATCAATTAAAAATATTTGAAAGGTAGACCAAAAGTCCCATGCAAACTGCACCATAGTCACTCTATCAATTAAAAATATTTGAAAGGTAGACCAAAAGTCCCATGCAAACTGCACCATAGTCACTCTATCAATTAAAAATATTTGAATTAAGGTGGTTTAGAGGTAGAGTTTGCAATGAATATATTTAAGGAAATCACAAACAGAAAAATATATATATTGTAATTACAAAATTGCAAACAACAATTGTTTATAACAACAATTGTTATACAACAATTCTCACCATGTCAGTTAATACTTAGTTGGGTAACCTTTTGCTTTAATTACGGCCTTACAACGTCTTCCCATGGAGTGAACCAAGTTTTTTAGTTCTGCAGCTGTTATAATGTGAAACCACGATTGAGTTATTGCTTCTATTAATTGCGTTTTATTGCTGGGTTGCTTCTCACTAACCAGTTTCTTTACTCGGCTCCATAGATTTTTGATGGGGTTAAGGTATGGGCTATTCCCAGGTCATTCCAACAGTGGAATATGATTATCTTGAAACCACTTTTTGCACACAGCAGCAACATGACATGGAGCTGAATCTTGTTGAAATATAAATGCTTCATTATCTTGGAAAAGATCACGGTGGAAGGCTTCAGTTTGGGCTCAAGTATTTCATTTATGTATTTTTGGGCATTTATATTGCTATTTATCATGCAAATTCTGCCCACACCTTTTGATGTCATACAACCCCATATCATAACACTAACTGGGTGTTTCACGGTAGGTGTAATGCAATCAGGATGCAAATCTTCTCCGATTCTTCTTCTCACATATTTTATGCCATCATTACCAAACAGGGAGATTTGGGTCTCATCACTCCAAATAACACTGTCCCATTGTTCCGCTGTCCAGTTAACATGGGTTTTAGCCCAGTTTAATCTTTTCAACCTTTGTTTGAGAGATAACAATGTTTTTTTTTCGTGGCATTCTAGCATTAAGACCAAATTCCTCCAGTCTGCGCTGAACAGTCCTTGCACTCAACTTCACATTGAATTGCACCATTTCGTTCTGTATACACCCCAATGATTTTCTTCTGTCAACTAGGCTCAGTCTCTCAATTCTTCTATCATCCCTTGCTTGTGTGCACCTTTTTCTGTCTTTACCAGTCTTGTTTTGTAGTGACTGAGAGCGGAATCACAAGTGACAAAAGGCACAGGTTGGACACTTGCCAGCTTCCCTCAAGTTTTGATGGGAAATGTAGGCAGTTTGGCGGAATGTTGGACAAGTGACAGTTGAAAAGTCCATTGGACAGCAGTCAGAGAGCAAAGCTGCGAGACCAGGATGCCTACATTTCCCATCAAAACTTGAGGGAAGCAGACAAGTGTCCAACCTGTGCCTTTTGTCACTTGTGGTTCCGCTCTCTGTTGCCTTATACCTCTTCAAAAATTTAGAAATGCCACCTTTGGTTAAGTTTCCACCAATTTTTCTTCTAATTTCTTCATAACAGTAGCCTTGTTCACTTAATAGTCAACTTAATAGTCAACTCTTTGTGCCATTTCTTTAATTGTATTACATTGAATGGCTACTTTCAAATGAAGGAAAGCTACTTCATATCAACCTAAGCAAGTTGTGCTTCCTTTTCCTGGTTATTTGGCTATAAGATTTGATAGAATACAGATAATTGAACAAACTTTGTTGCATTACATTCTTGATTAAATTATCTTTCCATTGATATATAATTTTATGGTATTACTCCCCAAACAAGTGGTGTTATGAGCCATTTACCTCAAAAATGCACTTTTTCCAAAAGTCCAGAGGAGTTAGCCGTGTTAGTCTGTAGTAGCAAAATCAAAAAGAGTCCAGTAGCACCTTTAAGACTAACCAATTTTATTTTATTGTAGCATAAGCTTTCGAGAATCAAGTTCTCTTCATCAGATGCCTGATCCGAACTGGTCGGATCCGAACAGTTCGGATCAGGCATCTGATGAAGAGAACTTGATTCTCGAAAGCTTATGCTACAATAAAATAAAATTGGTTAGTCTTAAAGGTGCTACTGGACTCTTTTTGATTTTTCCAAAAGGTTTCCACAATTTTGGCCACTAGTGTAAAGCAACAAGTAAAAACTCACCGGCAGACACACTTGCAGCACTCCTGTGTGTCTGTCCCAGCACACCCAGAATCAAGCCGAGTGCAATTGCAAGTCTCCGAGAAGCTTACCTACCAGAAGGCACTCACTCGTGAAATCTGTTTAAAGGGGCACTCACCAACAATAACGTTCATTTATAGTGTAAATTACTACAAAAAGCAAGCCAAATCAAAGGAATATAGGACCATGAATCTAAAGGCTCTCATATAGTAACGACACCGAGATCTGGATGCAAAGTCTGTCCCTCCAAGATGGAGGCGAGAGTTTTATTATGTTGCTTTTCAGGAAGTCCCGGAACATGGCAATGCCCAAATATGTCCATAGCAATAGTTACAACAATAGTAGCGTGTTCTAAACTAGTTCTGAACCAGTTACAGGCCACTGGACAGATATGCTGTGATCAGCCTTCTGTCTTATCTATTAGGCATAGCAAAAAGCTCAACGTGAGCCATGTGTGAATATTTAAAGTGTATGGGAATATTATGCTCTGTGAAGGGTGAGAGAACAAGATAAAACATGTTATAACTACTCCCTGATTCCTGTTGTGGTGTGCCAACTGACCAGAAATTAGGAATGTAAAGAGTTGCCAAGGCAAACTGGGTGGTGTGCCAACTCCAGCTAGCCTACATTCTCACATCCCTGTGATGTTGTCGGAAATGTTCTGTGAGAGGTGTCTCCATGATCCTGTTCTTTATTCTAGAAATATGCTCAAGAATCCGGACTTTCAGTGGTCGGGTGATGTTACCTACGTAATAATAATTACAGTCAGAGATAAAACCCCAGTACATGCCCCAGTACTGGGAATCAAGGTTTAGTTAGAGGAAGAGGATAACTTCTTCAGAAGATTTTTTTATGGAGGAGTTTGGGGGAAATTCTTTGGCAGGAAGGACTGTATCTTATTTCCCTGTGATTTGCTATTGTTCTGCTATTCTGTATATTTTTCTGCATATTACAGTATTTTTACATTCCAGCTTTCAGATGCTTAGCAGGAATTCTTGTTTGCTGTAACTTCCTGTCTCTCTTGTGCCCATTTAAGTATTATTCTTGGCTCAAAGAGATCATAGTAATCAGATTCTAGTCATTAAAAAGAGTACTTTTTGCATTCTTTAGGAAATTGCAGTTCTAACTGTAATGATGCATCAACAAATCCTTTTAATGTCCATTGTCTGACAATATTAAAAACCATTGAAAATAAAGCTTTTCCTATTTTCATTAATGAAAAATAATAGCATACCCAGATACTTGGGTTCATATCCAAATGTGAAGAACAATGAATATTTCAGAATCTATCAATATGAAAATCAATATCTATTCTGCAATGCAGGATACCTTGATTAACACACAAGGGGTACTGGGCCCCAGATAGGTCCTGGGGACAAACTATAAATTCTACAAATTTTAGGCTACGAGGAAAGGTTTCTTCTTTATGGAGACAAATGAGCAGGAATAAGATGAATATCTGCCCACCTCGCAGGAAGAAGCAAGATAGGTTCACTGTCAGTCTTCTGTACAGGCGAACATAGGACTGCACATGTGCAGGCCTGCCAATCAGTAGATTTCTATAACTTTAAGATTGTAAAGGGGGCATTTCCCCTTCCCAGAGCGCCTGTGTGGATGTTTCCCACCTAAATGGCCCAAACTCTTGGTGGAGAGACACCCTTACCCTCAGTTTTTCTTTCACTACTGATTGGTGAGGAGTAACTGCAGAGAAGTCTTTGAGTTTATCTTTTGGTGTCATCATCATTGTATCAGATCTGCAGAGGAAACAGAGAAAACAAACTAAGACACCACTGACAAAGCATTGTTTTAAAAGTGCACACAATGTGGCACTAAAATGACCAAAGCTGGTAGGCATTCATTCTGTCTTCTTTGTCTTGGAGAAGGGCATACTGTCGGGGTGTGTAAGTACTCCCAGGTCTTCAGCCAGGTCCCAGGCTAACATCAGTCAAGGTCTAGAGATCCTTTGGAACCAACATCAAGGGCTCCATCATTGACCCTGACACCAGGGGGATCAAGATCAGATCCACAACTGGAGAGCTCAGGATCTCTGATGGGTAGTCTGGCTTGCAGATCTTCAGAGCTCCCAGCAAAAAGAGCCAAGACCAATTTAAGGTACTCCACCAAACAGAAGTCCATCCACTGCTTGAAGGGCATGGAACCCAAGATGACTTCAGAGGACTGAGTGTTCATTGAGGTTTCTTGCACCCCATCGCTATGATCCAGATCACCGTTGCTGGGTTCTTTGGAGGAGGAAGGTGACTGGGTGCAGGTCCTCCTGGATCTGAACCCTTGACACTGCAATTGCCCACTCCACCAGGAATGCATATGTGCCCAACCTGATATCCCCACAATTTGCCTTCACTGAGTAGCTATGATTGGGGAGTAAATTGGATCTGTCTCAGATTCAGTGCAGCCTAAGCATCATACAAGACCATCATACGGCTCTCCCTCCACAGTCCTCTATGGCCTTTCAACTCTCAGAGCCAAACTACAAGTGATGCCTGACACAGGTTGGACACTTGTCAGCTTCCCTCAAGTTTTGATGGGAAATGTAGGCAGCTTGGTGGAATGTTGGACAAGTGACAGTTGAAAAGTCCATTGGACAGCAGTCAGAGAGCCAACCTGCAAGACCAGGATGCCTACATTTCCCATCAAAACTTGAGGGAAGCTGACAAGTGTCCAACCTGCATCAGGCATCACTTGTAGCTTGGCTCTCAGAGTCAGATGAAGAGGTGGGAATACAGGATCGGAGCCCAAACATTCCATCAGATCCATCTCCCATTGAACAAGCTGGAGACAGGGAGGCAATCCTTCCAGTTGATGCCATCAGGCTGTATACAGAACAAATGCTAAGGATGGTGAGGTGGAACAGCCCCACTAATCTGTGAGCACTGCCTAACTTTGCCCAATAGAGTACCTAGCAGTAATCAGTGACTTGTCCTTGTTTGATGGACTGTGTTGAAACTGTCTCCCATGTTCTTCTCCAGTGCTCTTTTTATCTGGCGCCACGCTGGGATCTTCTACATCCTATATTAGCCCAACTTTCAGAGTTTTCTGATGATTTTAAGGTTCAGTTTCTGCTTGACAACCCAGATGGGGAAATAACTGAAATAGTAGCAAAGTTTCTCTGCAGTGCCATGGCTATAAGCCCTGTCAAGTAATGTTCTATACTTATTTTGCTGTACTGCTGCCCGGTTCCTATCTGTAATTTTAATCTCATTCTGTATGGACTCATTTCTGTATTTAAAATTTTATATTTTTAATATGTTAATAAAGGCTTGCTTGCTTGCTTGCTTGTAGCAGGATTTCCTAAGTAATCAGTGACAGTCCAAATCTCTGCCTAGCATGTGCAACCCATATGGTGTCCCACCAACCCTCACAGGGGCTTTTGCTCCTCCTCTCTTGCCCTCGCTGCCAACACTTAGCCTTTGAGGGAATTGTCTATGAAGAGGGCCAAGACTCCCCACTCTCCTGGGCAGGCTTACCACTCTGAGCCCAGCCTTCTGTCCAGTCTCCTGCTATCCAGCTAGGGTTGCCAGGTTCTTCTCCCCTCCCACTGGGAGAGTAGGGACACCAGGCACCCACCCTGTGCCATCCACAAGGATTCTCTGCACGCGACCGCGAAGTGCACATGCACCCTGGAGCTGATGCAATGACGTTACTTCCAGAAGTGATGGCACTGCACTGACCATGCGAGTGCTCCTGTGCTCCACATGGGGCCAATTTGACCCATATGGGATCCAAATCAGCCTGAAATGAAGTGCGAGAACACTCCCGCAGTGAGTGCAATTGCCGTACTTCCAGAAGTGACGTTGCCATGTCTGTTGAGAGAGCGTGCAGGGCATGCATTCCTGAGGTGCCTGCTGGTGGAGGGCAAGCTACAGGAGCTTGCCACCTCCCACTGATCGCTGAGCGATAGGCAGACAATGGAGCAAATCCACGGGAGTTTGCCCACCACCAGTAGGCACCTGGGAACCCTATATTCAGCACCTGGCTACCGCAAGGACTGTTTACTGAACTTGTGCACCACTGGGGGAGCAACCAATTGGCAACAGACTACCCCCTTTCCATGGCACCTGTTTTAGGTAGCATTGTTGTGCAGTTGGAGTCTATGTGGTACAGAGAACCACTACCAGTATTTAAGAATTTAAAAGCATTTATTAAAGAAAAAATGTTCTCACATACACTTTTAAGCACAGTGCCAGAGCAAGCAAGGGAACTCAAAAGAAATGGGAAAAACGCAATTCCTCCGTCCCGCTTGCTGTACATGCCTAACTTATATCTTCTGTTTAGGCAGGCTCTCTGTCTTAGAAAGTTCCAGTTTATTGAGATTATGGCTGAATCCACACGTCCCGCATAGTGCTAAACTGTTGGAATGATAGTGTCTTCCTGGCGCAATTTCTGATGTCATCGCGCCGCAAGAGTGGAATTGTGGCACGATGACATCAGAAATCACGCCAGGAAGACGCTATTGTTCCAACAGTTTAGTACTATCCCGGGATGTG
The DNA here is from genome assembly GCF_028583425.1 of Eublepharis macularius. Classification (NCBI taxonomy): domain Eukaryota; kingdom Metazoa; phylum Chordata; class Lepidosauria; order Squamata; family Eublepharidae; genus Eublepharis; species Eublepharis macularius. The sequence continues at coordinate 93,553,993 of NC_072793.1, read as the reverse complement.
TGGATTCAGCCAACCTCCTACCTTCCATGGTTCAGGCCTCCAGCTTCCACATGGTCAATGGCCACCACTTGCAAGGAGCCAGGTCACAGCTCCTTCAGTTCCCTGCTCAAATCAGCCAAAGAGACCCTCCTTCCTATGCCAGGAGGTTTTATTTTCTGTTCTTCACCCACCTCCTGGGCAGGTCAGAGAGGCTTTTCCTGGAGGTTCTAGGAAGAAACCTTTCTAGCATTTTAGTCCTCCAAGTCTCTGTCCCCCCCACACACACACATACAACTGGAAGGGTTAAGCTTCTAGCAGAAAGCCTTTGGGCCACATCTGCATAACTAAGAGCCAAGCTACAAGAGACGAATTACAGGAGGAGGAGCACATGAAGGGAGTTGCAATATTAGCAGGGAAGCTGAGTTTTAAAAGCAATTGGAAGGCTTTGTCAATTCCCCCTCGCTACAGAACCAGGGAGATAGCTGCTCAGAGGGTTTGTTAATTTCCTCTTTGCCAAGGCTCTGTCAGTTTCACCTCCCCTTCTAAGAAGGGGAGAGGAAATTAACAAACCCTCTGAGCAGGGATCTTTGCTGGCTCTGTAGAGAGGGGAAATTGACAAAGCCGCCTGATCTCTTTTAAAACTCAGCTTCCCAGCTAATATTGCAACTCCCTTCACGTTCTCCTCCTTGTGTAATTCATCTCTTGTAGCTTAGCTCTAAAGCTCAAGGGTGAGTGTTTCTTGGAAACATCTGGCTTTCTCCTCTACCTGTTCTCAGTTAAGAGACATTTTTTAAACTGGTGGTGAAGGTTCTGACACATTCCAAACATACAAATAAAAAGCATTTCTTCACAGATGGCAAAATTCTTAGATAGAGATGTCTCATCAAAAGAACTCAGACCAAAGAACAAATCCTTCAACACTTGTACTCAGTTAACCCTTCTACCATTGCATTCCCAGTGATGGGAGGTTTCATGGAACTTATGTCCTCCATCTGTGAGAAACCAGCATCAACACCCTCAACATCAAAAAAGACAGGACTATACAAGACCAAAGAAGAAAACTATGCCTTCTTATTAACACACCTCCACAATCATAATTTATGATGGAAGAGATGCCGTCCAGACAAAGGCAGGGAAGGCACTCCTCACCAGCCAACAGAGAAGGTTAGAAGCTGGATGTAGTAGGTAGAAAGCCTTAAACATCAAAAATGTCAATTATATAGCTATAATAGGTGCTTACCAAATCTTTCTCTGGAATAAGATGGCTGCATACAACAAACGCTCACTGGAAAATAAAAGGTTGTTAGTCAAGATCATCCAAGAGGAAGCACTCTACCTGTCCAAACAACAGATTAATGTTGGGAGAAATGTGGCGGACTCATTCATTAGAGCATTGGCACTGTCTGTCGTCCTCAGAAGACATGCCTGGCTACCTTCCACTGCATTGTCTATAGAGTCAAGGAACAGGGTGGAGGACATGCTTTTCCAGGGCCAAATACTATTTCCCATAAAACTGATGAGTATTTGCCTCAAAAGAGGAAGGGCTATCAGGCTACCAGATGCTACAGGACCCTACCTATAACATAATAATAACATTTGATTTATATACAGTCCTTCAGGACAACTTAACGCCCACCCAGAGCAGTTTACAAAGTATGTTGTTATTATCTCCACAACACTCACACTGTGAGGTGGGTGAGGCTGAGAGAGTTCCTAGAAGCTGTGACTGACCCAAGGTCACCCAGCTGGCTTCAAGAGGAGGAGTGGGGAATCAAACTTGGTTCTCCAGATTAGAGTCCTGCCGCTCTTCACCACTACACCAAACTGGCTATATCTAAGGATTTTGCTATCTGTGGAGAAATGCTTTTTACTTGGATGTTTGGAATGTATCAAAACCTTAACCCCCCCCAGTTTAAAAGATGTCTCTTAGCTGAAACCAGGTAGGAGGGATAAGAGAAAGCCAGATGCTTCTAAGTGACACCCAGCCTTGGGCTTTAGTTATAGGGTGTGCAAGATAAAAGAATTGGTGCTCTCTTGGATCAATCAAAGGTTCCAGTCAGCATTAAAAATTCAAACTTTGCTTGAGGATATGGCTGCAACCACAGTGGTGACACCTCTAACAAGGCTGAACATGAGACATCTGCAAACTTGGTTCATGTCTGCCCACAATCCTATCACATACTCACATGCCAGGAAATACTCAATACCTACAACAGTAGTATGATCTGTATGGTGGTGGTTAGTAGACACTCACCTACTGAAAGGAGTAGAATTTGGCTTCCCCATAATTGATCTTGTCATCTTGTTAGGGTTACCAGGTCCCCCTGGGGCTCAAAGTGGGGGATGGGTGGGGTCATAGGGAGCACAATGGGACTACTTACCTCATGCATTCTCTGGAACATTTCTACATCACACCAGATCATGCCAGGGGATGATTTGGTAAAAATTAGCCCCAATCTAGCACTGGGGGCCAATTTTTACCAAACTATCCCCTGGTGCAACCCCATTATTCTGGCATTGTGCCAGAAATGATGTCATTCACTGCACAATGTGCAAACATTCAGGAGCACACTGAAGAGCACTTTAGGTGATTAATGCACCCTTTTCCCCCCCCCACTGACCAAGTGAGATGTCACAGGGCACAGAGGCTAGAAGCGAGGGATCCCCCACTCCCACCAGGTGAATGAGAATCTTACCACTGATGCATCATTGTTTTGTTACTGGGTTATTTTGTGTAGTTTTGTTATTTTCATTATAGCTGTTTTGTTTTCATAAATCTGTTTTGTTATTATTTCCAGTTGTTTTCAATGGATGACACATATGCCCTTATCTCAGGTCCATACCATCATGGTTTTCCATCTAAATTAGACAAAATTCAGGGGAATTGAAGTATTCCCCGAGAACACATATATCACCAAATTTCAGATAGATAGAATAAAGCTATGCCCCCCCTTTTAAAAAAAATAATATGTTTATTCAATTTTTCAAGAAACGCAATAACAATCAACACGGTAACGTATAAACCAAGTAGTTAACATCTGTCCATATGAACTGAGTAGTAATAAGAACAAGTTTATACAATCTTTGCCTTGGAGACATACAATCTGGTTAGAGATAATCTTACAAACTAAGTAAAACATCAAAATAGTCACAAGTTTTTTAATATAATCATCTGTTGTCAAAAATTCCAAAACCAGGAATCAAACCTCTGTAAATTGCAATTTCTAGTCTGGGTTCTCACGTTGCTTAATGTAGTCTGTTAACTTTGCCAAAATAAATTGGTCCCAGACTCTCAGTAGCCAGTTAGAAATAGTCGGGCCCTTTTCGCTCTTCCAGGTTGCAGCAATAACAGATTTACCCACTGCCAACAGTTGTGCTATTAAGGATTTCCTTCCTTTTGGGATGGGAACATCATGCCAATCATTGAGTAGTATCACCTCAGGTTGAAGAGGTAAGTGATAGGTAGTCAATTTATTGATATATAGAAGCACTTCTTGCCAAAACTGCTTGATGTGAACACAGTCCCACCAGCAGTGTAGATATGTCCCTCGGTTCCCACATCCCTTCCAACACAAAGGGAAGACTGAATGTGTCATATGCTGCAGCCTAGATGGAGTTAAGTACCATCGCGTCATTAGTTTTATAGATTGCATCTTAATGCTCACTATATTGGTAGTAAATATAAAATTACCCCATAATTTCTGCCACTTTCTTTCAGCTACCTCAATATTGCAATCTTTATTCCAAGCCTTTTGGTACGGCAATATTTTATATTCAGAGTTTATTGACAACATTCTGTATAAAAAGGAGATAAGGCCCTTAACGTTGCTGGTACCCTTTTTTATCAATGTTTCATCGTCAATTAGGGGCTCAGCCAAGACCTTACGGAATGCCTCACTTTCAAGTAGGTGTTTCAATTGCAACTATTCATACCAGGGTATTTTATCTTTTATTTTATCCTCTAGATGAGTTTTTTCCATCAAGTGTTTATTATGGATCGTATCAATGATTCGATTTAAACCCCCCTTCCTCCAGGTTTTGAAAGCCTCTTTATTTTCTGCAGGCCGAAACCAGCTCTGGCCAGTAAAGGTTGCTACCAACGAATCTAAGGCAAAATAGCCTTCAGGAAAAGATTGTTTTTAGAATTCACCCCTCTAGCAGAAGATGGGTTCCAGAAAATTTTAGAGCAGGTTTTTGGATATGTATGTATTTGCAGTATGTCTTTCCAATCTTTATGGTTATGTAGGTCTAGCATTATTAAGATGTTATTTAAATGAGTCACTTCATAATATTTTCTTAAGTCTGGCATGGCCAACCCCCGTTGTTCAGGTAGTTTGGTCAATATTAATTGATTAAATCTTGCCTTTTTATTGTTCCAGATAAAGGTTGTCAATTTTTTTTGTTAATATAATAAACGTTTTAAGGGTATACGGATCGGTAAGACCCTAAAGTAAAACAGAAATTTAGGAAGTATGAATGTTTTAACTATACTGACCCTTTCCAATAAAGTAAAGTGTTTGTCATTCCATTGCTTGAGTTGTTGTGACAAAGAATGCTCTAAACTCATGTGGTTGAACTTCATAATGTCATTCAAGTTCAAGGGGATGTTTACACCTAAATACTTCCAAGTGTTCTGAATCCACTTATAAGGAAAGTGGGCTTTAATTAATTTAGTTGTGGGATCTGAAGTTCTAATTGGGTATATTTCACTTTTTGTCTGGTTAACTTTTAAACCAGATATTTGACCAAATTTAGTGAGAGTTGTTGTCAGGGTGTCAAGAGAAGTAGTAGGGTTGGTTAAGTACAGGACCATATCATCAGCAAATACGCTAGTTTTATATACAGAGTCACCTATTTGTATACCACTGATATGTCGATTCCTTCTGATTTCTTGAGCTAAAGGCTCAATCGCTAATGCAAATAGCAGAGGTGAAAGAGGACATCCCTGCCGTGTACCACATGACATCGGGATGTCATGAGATCTATGTCCATTAATTTTTAACTGTGACTGGGGATTGGTATAAATTGTATGTATCGCCCTTAGGAATTTCTCTCCAAAACCCATTTTGCCAAGAAGTGTGTACAAATAAATTGACTCCAAACTATCAAAAGCCTTTTTTATATTGAGGGCCAGGATAATAGCCTCTTTATCTACGTTTTCCCCAAAATTTATGATATTCAGGGTTTTGTATATGTTATCAACCATTTGCCTATTGGGCATGAAGCCCGTCTGATCTGTGTGTATGTAAGAGGTTATGAAGTTCTTCAGTCTATTCGTGAGCACCAGAGTGAAAATTTTAGCATCCTGGTTTAGCAGCGCAACCGGCCTGTATGAGGCCGGGTTTGTAGGATCTTTCTCCTGTTTAGGGAGAACAACAATATCTGAAGAAGCCCGGGACAGGGGGAGTCTACCTTCATTCAATATAAAATTGCACATTTTCGCTAAATGGGGTGTTAAGAGATCTGAATATATTTTGTAAAATTCAGCAGGTAGACCGTCTCTCCCTGGAGTTTTATTGGTTTTTAGATTTTTAATCACCTTTTAAATTTCCAGTTCACTTATCGGTTTTTCCATTAGCTCTCTATGTGAATACGCAATTTTAGTGACATCAACATGGGCCAAATATTCCTCAATTTCTTGTACTCTGGGATTATTTGTAGTATAAAGTTTCTTATAGAATCTTTCAAATATTTCAATAATTTTCTGGTTAGTAGAGAGAACGTTACCTGTAGAATCTCTGATTGAGTGTACAAACTTAGCTGCCTTTTTCTGATTTACTTTCCAGGCCAATAGCTTAACAGACTTTGGGGAGGTAGTCCAGTATCTCTGTTTGAGGTATAAAATGTTTTTCTGTATTTTAGTAATGTCCAATTATTCCAATTTTTTCCTTTCTATTGTGAGTTGTTGAAGTATTTTTTTGCAACCTGACTGCTTGTGCTTTTGTTCTAGGTCCGTAATGTTTTGTAATAGTTCCGTTCTCACTCTTTCTTTTCTTTTTTTATAGGCTGAGCCTAGAGAGATGAAGAAGCCTCTGATGACTGCCTTCATGGCATCCCATACAAAGTCTGGAGTAACCCCACAGTTTTCATTAATTTGAAGATAATTTTGAAGATTCACCCTAATAGTCTCTTATATATCTCTGTCTAATAAATGATTTTTGTTTAGACTCCAGCCTGTGTTTGATTTCCCTGAGTTTTGAAGGGTGATGTTGCCTTCTATCCAAGAGTGGTCTGACCAAATACGAGGGCCTATGGAAGTAGAAGGTGTATTTTCTAGCAGATTTCTAGAAACTAATAAGTAATCAATCCTTGTAAAGGAGTTACGTCTTGAGGAAAAGAAGGAGTAGTCCCTCTCCCCTGGGTGAAGATGTCTCCAAGCATCTACAAGGTTGAATTGCTCTAAGATACATGCCAGTTCGGTGTTTAAATGTGGCCTCTTACACTTTTTTATTTTTAGCTTAGGGGATGAATGATCTAAATCATAGTTTATTACCATGTTAAGATCTGCTCCCACAATTAATTTACCCTTTTGAAATGTTTGTAATTTATCTAAAATTTCCTTTATGAACTGAGCCTGATTATAATTTGGAGCATATAGAGATGCCAAAGTAACAGTTTCAGAATCTAGTTTGCCCTTTAAAAATATGTACCTTCCCAGTGGGTCTTGTTCCATACCAGCACATAAAAATCTAGTGTTGCTGGATATTGGAGCTTGGAATTGGAGTAGCCACCATTTGGATTTAAAAGCAGGTGAATCTTGTAGTTTTAAATGAGTTTCCTGGAGGAAAACAATATCAGGGTGATGTTTTAGTATTGATGTCATTAGTCTTTTGTTCTTTATTCTATTATTCAGCCCTCTCCAATTGTAAGTCATTACCTTAAACGCCATCCCATAAGTATAATATTAATATAACAGTACGCCTTAACAACAAATAGTAGGGATTCTCTACCCCAGAATGGGAGATATTTATCTGGTTCCTCCTGCTGTGCTTTGTGGTTCCAGTTAGCATGACTATCACGTTCAACATATTTTGTCGTCTCCATAAGCTAAACACACAATGACCATTATGGACAAATGATATAAGCAACATAGCCCGTAAACAACTCCAACTCCCCCTCCCAAAAAACATTTTTTTAACTCTATCCAACTTTCCCTCCCTCTACTTCCCCTCTCCGTTAACTCAGTGAATGAAATAGTGAGATAGAAGGGAGAGAGAGACAGAAACAAGAGAATAGAAAATAACTGCAACTGCATAACTGTTTCCACCTGAGTCACTGACTATACATCAGTAACATAGAGTTGGTGAGACCCTATGTCTGAGGAAACACAAACTTAAGGGGCCACCAAGGACCAGAAATCCTTTAGCCCCCCCCCCTCCCCTATTGATTCATTAAATATATGTCACTTCGGCTTATTACAATGAGATTATTGAAGAATGCTTATTTGTTTAAACAGGTTGCTTCACAGGGATTTTGCTCCATTTCCCAAGGGTTGTTTGCTTCATATTTCTTTCCTTGAGTGAAGGTGCCTGCAATTTGTCTTGTAGATCCAGGTTCAGTTCACGTAGAGGTTGTTGACCACTGCCAATATCAGCTGCTTGGAATATTTTTCCTTGCAATCAAACAATTAGCTTGTTTGATGGAGTCCACTGGTATCTTATATTTGCCTCTTGCAGTTGCTTTGCAATGGGTTTGAGTTCCCTTCTTGCTTTGAGTGTCTCCCTGGATAAGTCCTGGAAGATCAAGATCTGCTTATCTTGGAAAGGGAAGTGGCCTCTTTTCCTTGCTTCTTGTATAATCTTTGCTTTCGTCCTGTAGCTGAGGAAATTGACGATTATGTCCCTTCCTGTTGTTCTTCGAGGGTTGTTGGGCCTTCCAACCCTGTATGCTTTTTCAATTGATGGGGAAACTCCGTCTTCGAGCTTGATCACGTCAGCTAGCCATCTGGCAATGAACATTGGTAAATCTGTTGTCCCTTCATCAACTTCAGAAAAGCTGCGTAATTTTAAATGATTTTCCCTCGTTCTGTCGTCTATTTCCAGCAGCTCTGCTCTAGCCCAGCCTCCCTCCAACTGTAACATTTGAACTGTGTTCTGCAGGGAAATTCCCAGCTCCATAGCTTTGTCTGCAGTTTGGGCTACTTGGTGTATCGTTTCCTTTAGTTCCACCATTTGATCCTTCAGAATAGCCTTGATCCTTGATGTGATCCTATCTTCCAGGCAGTTTATTTTCAGTTCGATTTCTTTATCTAATGCCCGCAATTCTTCATTTTGAATGGCGTTATTCGCGGCCGCCATTTTGGGGATCAAATTTGTTCCCGCGCTATGGGCCTCACTAAATTCTTTGTTTAAAGCTGGGAGGTTTGCCATTCTGTTTTTAGCCTCTGCGGTCTTCCCTTTCCCCCCACCAGCTCTTCCCATCATTTATTTACCTGTTGCTGCTCTTAGAAGCGGCAATTTTAGCCTGGGGTGGGTTGGAGGCTGCTGGAGCTCCAGTTTCAGACATTTGCCATTAACTTGCACGGCGCCACGCCCCCCTACGCCCCCTTTTTTGAGGCAATGAAAGTCATTAAACATAACATTAAACATAACATTAAAGTCTATGCACCCCGCCCCATCAGCGTGGCCATCTCCCGGCGGAGCTCCCTACTGTCCCTGTGGATCGCTTGAACGGACCGTGCCATCCCCGAGATCTCTGCAGCCAGTCTGGTCACTGCAGGCTCGGTTCTGTGCACTGGAGGAGAGAGCACAATGTCACCTCCGCGCGCACCGCCCTGTCATGGTATCCCAGACTCCCAGACCCCCACTGTCTGTGGAAGCCGCAGATGGCATCTCCCTCTGGATTCAGTGGACAAACATCGCCCAATCGTCCAAGGCCTGCTTGAGCAGTGATCGAGACCGCAGAACCCCCTCCACACCATTTCCTGGCTCGTGGGCCAGGCCTCTCCCAGAGACGCCGAGAAGATGCGATACTCTGGCACAACTCCCAGATGGGCCAACACCCCTCTTAAGCGAACATGGCACTGCACTTACGAATCTGGAGACAGGCCTCCACAGCCACCTGTCCCCGCACCGCCACCTGCACCGACTCCTGCTCAACCATCTCCACCTGGCGCTCCTCCTCACGCACACCCCCAGCGGTGGAACCAGATGAATCTGTGGTGGAACAAGGTGTTCTGCGGTCAGGACAGGGTTTTTTTTAAGAAATGATAATTGGTGAGCACGCACCTTCTCCACAAATTCCGCATAATCCCCTAGCAATATCAAGTCCCACCCTCCTTCCCAAGCCTAAACCCATCGCAGTGTCCAAATCGCTTTTAAGCATACTGCTCCACATCTCACACATAGTGTGTCCTTTATGCGTAGCATGCTCAGATCCCTCTATATCTCAAATTCTCTATTGCGTCCAACCTGCACCTCACTGCTCCACCGTGCTATTTTTGAAGCAAGCATATCTGTAACAATATGACTGTTGATTCAGCAATGGCCAGTCATCCCCACCAATGGCAAAGCCACCTCTCTCCCCCCTCTCAGAAAGTCACAAAGTAATAGTTCACACTGCGCCAAACTCCTCCATTCACCCCCTTTTTTTTCTGGACGTCATTTGATCTTTCCCCTAATCTGCAATGTGGTCTCCTGTATCAAGATATCTCAATTTTCTTGCCATTTTGACAATTCATGCCGTGCTCGGCAAGTTGCCAACCCAATCTTCCACAATTGGGCCTTTCTTGCACTTTCCAATTCTGTGCGAAATGAAGGCCTGCCATGCAAAATAGCAATGTTCCATACTGCAGTGGAATATCTTTCACTCTATAGTTCTGTGGCAGCAATCCATAGTTCTAAGAGAACTGCGCCTGCGAAAGCCCACTAATAATGTCGATTAGATCTCCCCAGTATTGCTTAGCCTCCTCACCGGCCCACCACATGTGCCGCAATATTCCTTCATGCCTTTTTCATTTCCAGCATGTATGCCACCAACAACCGGTTCTCAAGGCTTCCCGATCGTGGGGAGGGCCCGTTGTGGGGCGTGCGAGCCCCACCAGGCCCCCCCTGACTGGCCCACACACTCGCCTTGGTGTCATCCGCTGCAACCACTGAAAACAGGGCACTACCTGGCTCTTCTGTGGTTGCCGAGTCCGGGCGCCGCGAGGCCTCCCCTCTCTTCTCCCCTCTCTCCCTAGTTGCAGCAGGCGATGGCGGTGGCGCGATGAGCAGCCCCGTGCCCGGGTCCTGCTCGTCCTCCGCTCCGCTGCTGACGGAGATTATCTCCTCTCCGCGTTCCTCCCCTGCAGAACAGCAAACAATCGCATTAAAAACACAGACCCCCAGCTCCGCACGTGCCAGCCCCGCCCCGTGGCGCAGCAAGAATTTCTTCAGTGCCACGAAACGGGAAGTGCCACCCAATCGGGCCACCTCAGTTGGTTCCCCACCGCCAAAGGGGACAAATGTCGCGGGCATGCAAGGGAAGTCGCGCCCTCTGCAATGGGCACTCCCCCTTGGACAAGCATCTCACCTTCCTGGTGCGCGCCCTCTCCCGCCACCCGTTCAGACGCCGCCACAATTCACTCCATCGCGCGGTGGTGAGGCGCCGGACGGAGCGCCCCCCCCCCCGGCGCCACCGCAGAAACTGCTCCTGGAGGGCGCGGAATTTGGCGTGGCACTCCGCCGGAAAGCGTGCGCCGCCAGACACGCCTAGTCCATGCGATATCGCCGCCCAAGCATGCGGTGCACGGCCCCGCGCGCCGCACATGAGCTCCCCTGCGTAGCCCATACGAAGCACTGCGGAGAGCAGCAGCTCCACCTCTTCTCGGCACCAGGGGCTCCGCGCGCGAAGGCGAGGCGGCATGGCTCCCGATGTGTGGCGCGTGCTCGTGGGGATGGCCAGTTATCCCCCAACGCCCAACGGTCACCACTCAGCGTGCCCCCAGGGGCTGCGGAACATGTCAATCATCACGAAGCGCCCCCATTCGGCAACACCAAGACCCGCCCCCCCCGAAAATGTGGATTGGACCAACCAGTCAATTAAACATCAGCAAAGTGTTTATTGGGCTTCACTGGCCCGCCAAGACACCGCAGGGGAGGGGCCGCAAACATACAGCCAGGGAGCCTGCCCTCAAGCCCACTCGGCGGGCACAGCACATGTCCTCTGCACTTTCGGAAAAGGCCCCACTGCACCTCGAATAGTCCTGTCGACAAGCCCCAACAAGTGTCTCGCCACCGCGGGGGAGGGGCCACAAACATGCAGCCGGGGAGCCGGCCCTCAGGCCCATTCCTTTTTACATTCGGCGGGCACAGCACATGTCCTCCGCACTTTCGTAAAGGGCCCCACTGCACGTCGAATAGTCAGGGAGCCGGCCCTCAAGCCCATTCAGCGGGCACAGCACATGTCCTCCGCACTTTCGGAAAGGTCACCACTGCACATGTCCTCCGCGGTGTTTGAAAGGGCACCACTGCAAGCCAAAGTGTCCATTCAGCAATCCCTGACAGGTGTCTGGTCTCCGTGCGCGCAGAGTGCATTGTCAGTCTCGGCACAAAACTTACGGTTTGGGACAACGCAGGACGCCACCTGCCGGCCAGTTCAGGAACAGCCACTGATGGCTTATTTTTCAGCTGTGGGCTGTGAGCAGGCGCCAAGGGAAGCACGTCACAGAAGCACAGCCGAGAACCTGTGGATGCTTGACCGCGAACACGCGTAGGACGGGGTGCCGATTGTGCCGAAACACACGGGCAGCATGTGAACAGCAAAATCTGCGGGAGACACGTGTGAGTGCAATTGCGTGGAGAGCACGTGAAATTCGTCACGTCTGTTTTGGCTCATAGACAGCACTGCAGCCACTGAGCTTGAAGAAAAGTAGCACAATGAAGAGGCAAACTAAGCAAAGATTTTGTCCTGTACTCTGCAGTAAACACCAGCCAGGTTTCCTCAAAATGCTGCTGGTCTGCTGAAGCTGGAAGGCTTATGCTTGGTGGGCCAGTCAATCTAGCAAGGAAGCCTCAGCCTAAATAGGCTGGGAGTTAGTCAGGCTCAGCTGCACCTGCTAACAGGCATTAAAGTTCCTGAAGCTGCACTGTGAGGAAATAGTAGTCTCAGAGCACTGTTTTGGATCCTTTATGGGATTGCACACAACTAGTCTGGCACTTCTCCTCCTTTGTGTTACCTTGGCCACCTTCTGCCACTCTAGTTCCTATGAAGTGGGAACAGGCCCAAGTTCATATCCTGCTGGGCAGAGGCCTGATGGCTATCTCAGATGCCAGAGGCAAGATCTCCCTTGCAGGCTCTGGAACTGTGACCTCTGGTGCTGCTTGAACATGGTCAGCGGGTGCCTCTACAGTATCAGGCCTGTCCTGGTCCCTTGAATCCTCTTCAGCCACCAACCTTGACTCATCAGGCTGATTCCCCCTGAATTCTCTTCCCCACTACAATCTACATTTGTATTATCTTGACAAGTAGTGTATGGAGCATGCATTTTCTGAAATAATGTGTAGTTCTTCCCTAAGCCATTGAATATATAATAACAGAAAGCTCCTGGTTTAAACAAGATCTTAGTCCAATCAATAGCATAATGAAACTAGCCAAGAGTTCTTCAGTAGATTTTGTGACCACAACATTTCCTCTTCTCTAGCGTGATAGAAAGATCCTCAGGCTAGATTCTGGAGTAAAATACAAGTGGCATGCCTAATACAGTCTAGCAATCTCAATGACTATCATAAAATGTATATGATGATGCTGTAGCCTGCAACACTTATGACTTAATTTTCTTCAGATGGCCTAATACAATATCTTGCACAGCAACATCCAGGAAACAAGTTTTACATTTGCAGCTAATGTACTGACAGTGTATAAACCTTATTGGCTGATTTACTGCTTCATGATGAGAATATACATGGTATCATCTTATCTGAGTCAATGTGGCCAATAAAAATGGGAATTCCAATACAGCCAATTAGTTTAGCTGAAAGCATCTCATCTTATCATTAGGGTTGTCATCCATCCAAAGATTTCTGGGAACCTCATGATGTATGGTAAGGACTGCAACTCACCCGTGTTGAACTGGCTACCCACTCCCCCTTTTGGGAAGTCATGGGTGTGATGAATCTCCATGCCCCTCCACCACTCTCCTTGCCCAAGAGTAGCCAAGAGGCAGTGGGGGATTTGGGTGTGAGAGAAGGCTTAGATTTCCACCTTGCCCTCCCCTTTGGTCTTATTCTGGTAGCGACCACTTCTCAAACCCAGCCCTTTCTTTTGCTATCTGCAGTTAGAGGCACAGATGAAGTCTAGTGCATGAGTGTGAGCTGCTACACACCCTTCTTTCCCCTGCCTGCTCACTGACATTAGCCCAGTCAGGGATGTTTTATCTGTGCGAGGACTAGCAGCCTGGTAGCTGGATGAAATCTCTGAACAGTATGAGATCATCAGAAGGAAAAGAGATCTTTATTTACTAAAATACATTTCTGTTCACTAGAGCACAAAAACACTGGAAAACTATAGCAAAATGTTACAGAGCTGTTACAGAACTAAGGGTGGGGGGAGTCAGACATGAGGCTAACTAAGGGCCAAGCTACTGTTGGAATATATGCGTGTTGCAAGGTCTGAGATTCAGTCATTATGGGGTTAATGTGTTTACCTACCATGCTATTGTTTAGATTGACCTGGAAAGGGAACCTGGCACAAAGCCAATAATCTGCAAGCCCGGGAAACTTGAGTGTGTTTGTAAACTGTTATTGGTCAACAGGTCAGGTGACTGTCCTTTCAGGGTCAAGAAGAAGGAGGAAGAAGAAGATTCTCCATTCTGTTATCCCAGCTCTTTGTTGTAAACAGTAGTGAGAAAATGTAGCTCCAGGCTTTGTTGTTTTGTAGCAATCCTGTGACCCTTTTCCCTTTTAGAAGTAAATGTTTTTAAAAGCTAAACTCGTGTGCTGACTCTCTATTGATCCAAGATCCATTGCACCTCTGAAGTAAAGCTGATTTTTAACCTTTCCCCCCCCAACAGCTACAAGTGACAAATTACACTTGAATGGCAAGTGAACAGACTCACGTATATGCCTCCACTACGTGATCAAGTAGAGTGCAAGTGGAGCGCAAGTGAACAGGGAGGAATACACGTGAGTCTGATCATTTGCCATTCAAGTGTAATTCGTCACATGTAGCTTGGCCCTAAGAGACACCTTTTAAACTGGGGGTTAAGGTTTTGACACACATAGTGATCGAGTGGAGTGCAAGTGGAGTGCAAGTGAACAGGGATGAATACATGTGAGTCTGTTCACTTGCCATTCAAGTGTAATTCGTCACTTGTAGCTTGGTCCTAAGTTGTGCAAGTAACTGGTTTTACCTTGGTATCCCATTCTCAGGAATGAACACAAGCAAAGCTAGAACTTTGAAACAGAAGCTGATCAAAGCAGACTTCACTCTCTCCCCATTCCCTGGTCTTTGGCTTGTGCACTTCCACAGAATGCACTAAGGTTTTAAACTCTTATCCTCTCAGCTAGGGGAGGTTTCTGTCTGACCTACCCTAAACTGGATAGGTCAGAAAGCCCTCTTTCCACACATAAGGTGGTGCATGTCCCTGGCAGATTATGGCTCAACTCAGGATATCTAGAACAGCAACCTATCTTGCTTCATCCTGGCAGGTGGACAAAGGATCATTTCTATCATGCCCATTTGTCTCCATAAACAGAAAAAAATCTCCTCCCAGCCTGAAATCCAAGTTTATGGCTTTGTTCCCATCAAAGAGCTTATGCCTCATGTGTTAATCAAAGTATCCTGCATTCCTCTATCATACCAATGAGTAGATTCTGGTTTAGCTCAGCCTTGATGCTGTACTAACCAACAATTTCCCGTTACCTCGTATAAGTATAGTCTAAACTAGCATGATCAATAAGCATATATATAACATTTGCTTAAACCATCCAACAGCAAATGTTATATATATATATATGCTTGTTGATTAGTGTCTGTGCTGCCACTAGTAACAATCAGGTATGCTTCTATCACCCATAGCAGCAGTACCATATAATGCTTTTAGTTATTATTTTATTGTTGAACTTCTTCCAAACCTTTTTAGTGGATGTGAACTCCCTCAATGAAACACTAAAGTGCAAGAGTATACATTTAAAGAGAAATTGTGAAGACCAGTTCAACTATGCTCTCTCTGTTTATTGATGTTTTGCTATGGAAAACGCCATCATTCTCTTTTTCTTGTACTCTTTCACCTCTCACATTGCATGTTGTTCTCTAAAAGACAAGCTCATCTTCCAGCAGCAGGTAAAAGGCCTTATCAATTTCTCTTTCCTTTTTGCCATATCAAGTGAAGCTGACAATTGTTCCTAGCAAGAAGTTCCATCCATTTATATACTTCCCAATGAGGACTACACAGAGTCTGAAACAAAGAACAAAAATGTAATTGACACAAATGCAAACTTTACTGTTAAATTTATATGCATACAGCAAAGTGTACCTAAGATTACTTATATTCTTTGCACCACTGGCAAATGAGGGAAGGGTGCAAATTACCATGTGCAGAGAACAGTTTAGTGGCTGCTTATTCCAATAATAAATTGCTCACATTGTAGAACTGTGGCAGCTCTCGGAAATTATATAGCCGGAAATGAAGCATGCTAGACTCCCGATTTGATCCTAGTGTTTTCTGTTAGCTGGCTCAGAATACAGTTGCTCTTTCCCTCTCCAACCAACTGAACTGTTCCAACAGCGCAGCAAGTAGTGATGTTCCCAGTTTAGGCCGCCTCATGGTTTTTCCTACTGGATAGAGTATAAGCAGGGAAGAGAAGTTTTGTTACAAAGCTCTGCCAATTTAATTTGCTGTCTAAAGCTGGTAAGAAAAAACTTTTTATTTAAGGTAAATGTGAGGTAGAGTCTGGAGAAGAGCACGTAGCTTCCTGAACATTAATTTTAAAAATCCAGAGAAATGTTGAAGGCATTACTGCAGAGGGAAGAGGAAGCTTTTGCTGACGTTTGCCACTATATTTCTTTTAAAGAGTATGAACAATGAGCACTCTTGTGCCTTAAGATACAGTAGCAGAGAACTCAGCCTCTAAAAGCTGTATGGTGCGCATGATGTGTATGTAACCATGGACCATACAATGGAAGCAGTAGTGGAAGAAGAAAGAGGACATTTTCCCAACATCAACACACTGAAAGTAGATTCCCAATGTGATTTTCCTACAACCTTGGAAAAATCATCACTGGGACAAACTGCACTACTTTGAGGAAAGATGTTTTGACCCTTGCAGCAAATGAGTAATGGTCATCTTCTTTAGGGCCATAAAATTCTGATGCAAGGTGCCACAAAAGCTTTTTTGCAGGAGGTGAATAAAAATGTTGATCATTTTATGTTTACTTTTTGTGTGTGTACGTCTGGCATCACCTGGCTCTCATACTAATTCATTAAAATATAACTTGTGCCTTAATGGATAATTAAATTTTATTTCCTTTGGAAATTTCGTTATGTCTCATGATGTATTTCATGTTTTCTCTTAAGTCTGAACTCTGTGACTTGGGAGAATCTTTAAAAAACAAACAAAACAGTTCAAATTCCCCTTGTGCCGAAGAAAAGATTGAGGTGGAATGGCAGAAAAGAGTCCCGAAGGCAATGAAGAGGTAAAATAAATCAAAACCAAATGTATTATTACCATCATTCATTCCTTAAATGACAGCTAATTGGCATAATATCCTTAAATGATTGATGTTGGCTATGTTGAAGCTTGAACATGTATGCAGGAAATGTTTCCACCTTTCAGCAAAAGTGACAAGCTTATGACCGTAACAGAAGCAGTGGGTCCCAGACTCACCTGGGGGACTGGATTGCGGGTGTTGCGGGGGAGGTGAGTGGGGAGATGGCATGGTGGCCGCCATGTTGTGGAGAGACGGGGAAAGACCAGGGGCCAGGGGTCACGCCCAGGTTCATCCAGTGCAGCCCCAGGCCTGGGAAGCTGGCCCCCGCCCTTCAGCACTTGGCCCATGGCGGCAGGGAGGTAGGATGTGCCAGGGGCCTGCCGAGCAAATGCCACGAGGTCTCAGCGCCAAGGGAAAGGAGGCTGCGCAAGGCAGCAGCGGCAGCAAGCGGGCATGAGACAAGGGGAGGCAAGAAGGCAACGAGGCAGCTGCGAGGCGAGCGGGCTGCACGAGGTGGCGGCGGCGGCAAGAGCGTGCGAGCCGCACAAAGCCATTTAGGCGGCATCAGCAACACCAATGGGAAGAGGACCAGATGGCTATCATGCCGGAGCAGGGAAGTGGCACCAGGCGCTTTACATGTGCCTGGGCCCCGGTGGTAAGGAAGGGAGCAGATGCTGGGTACGGCGTGCTCCCTGCTTCTGTTCCTTCAGGCACGGGCCAGCTGAAGGTAACTTCCCTGGGAGTTGGGGATGGCGTGCGCTCAATCACACCGCTATTACAGTTCACCCCTCTTGGGCAGAGAGCCCTGTGCAGCCTGGCTGGATACCTGCACAAACTGCAAGGAACAGTGCAACTCTGAGTAATGAGAGGAGACTTTAGAGTGCTGATGTCACTTTGTATTGCCTAATGTGTGCTTTGAAAGTTTTGAGGCAAGGTGTGTTATTAATGTGGAAGATCATTCTGAGGGTATCTACTGTTCAGACTACACAAAATATAGGCTGTATTTGAATAATGCAGCTGACAGGTGGCAAGGCAGACCTGGGGCTCTGCCTTCCCACAAGGCTTGCCCATTTCCTTTCTGTTCAGTAAAATGGTCCCTCCTCACACTTTCCTGTTCTTCCTTTCTAGGAATGTTATTCAACAGTCTGATCTGTGAAGGGTTATTCAAATGAAAGGATCCTATACCAGGAAATAGCGTCTGAACAGTACATTCCCTTTGATTTCCATGGAGCTTACTTCCAAAGAAGTGGGCTTAAGATCAAAGCCTAAGGCAGGAATAGGCAACCTTTTGGGCCCAAGTGCTGGGGAAAAAACAACTCATGCCTATGAAGATTTCGTGTGCCATCAAACAGAAGCATGGTGGAGTGACAAGATTGTTTTTGGCCAGATCCTGGGACAAGTTGAATCTTCACAATTCTAGATTCTTTGTGAAGTCTGCATTTGGGGAAAGCACTCAGTAGATGGAATTATGGCTCCTGGCTTTCTTATGCCCTTATTAGCTGCATGTGACATCTCTAATAAATGCAACTGAACTCAGTTCCAAAGTAATAGATACCAAAATTCTCTGTGCCATGCATCTATTTTTTTTTTTATATATATATATTTTTATTTTTCATAACTACAAAACACTACACAGCACTACACAAGACTATCACAAGGAAAGGGGAGAGGGAAGGGACAAAGGGGGATGGAAAAGGAAAAAAAGGGGGGGGAAATGAACTACAAACACTAAACACTACACTTCAATGTTTTCCCTTCATACTGTCATAATACAAAAATAGCTCCATAGGATAATGATGGAGTGGTTAATCATACAGAGAATAAACATTTCAAATTCTGATTAAACTTTCCTCCCCCTTCTAGGTCCCGGACGCAATTCTCTCTGTGCAACCGCTGTTGCGGTGCTCTCCTCCTCCTCCCCCCCCCTCCGGCTTCTCCTTTTCTTCGTTCTCGGTGCAGCAGAGTTCCGGGTTTTTATTCTCAAAATCCTTTAGTTGATCTTCTGATAGTATCTTATAGGCCTGATCTTTATATCTAAACCATATTCCTTCCGGGAATAACCATTTGTACTTTATTCCATGGTCCCTCAGAAGAGCAGCAAACTTTTTATACTTGAAACGCCTTTTCCGGACTAGAAATGGAACGTCCTTCAAAATCTTGACTTTCAAACCCAAAAAGTCCAAATCCGCATTATATGAGTTATATAGGATGGTGTCCCGAATCTTTTTAAATGAAAAGTCAATGATGATCTCACGAGGCAACTGTCGCTTTGTTGCATATTTTGAAGAAGCCCTACGGACCTCCAAAATGGCGCTTTTAACCTCTTCTTTAGTCGTCCTCGCGGGTATCGCCAATAGTTCCGAGACCACCTCCCACAGATCCTCATTTTCCTCCTTTTTCACATTTTGGAGACGCAAAATTGTCTGCGTTCGTTCCATCTGTAGCCCGATCAGCTGGTTCTCAACCAACTTCAGCTCCTTTTTTGTAGCCTTCACAAGTGACGCACTTTCCAGAGCAGACTTCTCTGCCCCCCCCGCTGCTTCCTTAATGGTTTTTACTTCACTTTCAATTAAGCCCACCCTTTGATCAGTTTCGTTCAGCTTGTCAACAAAGGGTTTTATGGCTTCCACCACCGCCCTGCGCACCAACTCTTCGAGCGACTCTCCCTTCAAAGTAGCCGAGATTGACTTACCGAGAGCGGGACTTTGCTTCTTTGCTGCCATTTTGGGGGGGGGGGGCGCCAACAAAATTCTGGAACTCAGCGAAGGGGAAGAACGAGTCTTCTTCAGATCAACCTCTCCTTCACGAACGCTTGTAGAACAGAAGGGATTCGCTTGTTTACGGGCTTCCGCCTGTTTCTTTTATTTGCCGTTTCTCGTTGCCCGGCGGCACTCAAGGCGCCGCGCACGTCTGCCGGCCTCCATAGGGACAAACGGGCAATTCCCCCCCCCCGCATTGATTTCGGGGAGTTCTTCCCGCAGCGTCCCGGACCCTGGCTCCCTCCCTGGGAGTCCTGGGGGCTAATCCTTGCAGATCAGCCGCCCGGTCAGGGTGCCCGGTCGTTTCCTCCCGGACCAGCCGAGAGGAGCGTCCGGCATGGCTGAGAAAACGAAACCGAATCCTGTGCCATGCATCTATTTAAAGGCTCCTTTGGAAAGACTTCCTACAAGGACTTAGAAATCTGATTCCATTTGATTTTCAATTTGGAGTTCCCAAGATGCAATTGTAATGACAACAAAAATATTATCTGGCTGGCTTTAAATATGTTCATTTGGTAATGGATTCCTGGGCCATTTAAAGAGAGTGGCATAAGGCAAGGAGCACTCTTTTGCTGCATATATCAGGGTTCCCCAGGGACAGCATCAATAGCTATTCACTCTCAATTTATTAACGGTATCACTCATCTCACCTGAGAGTTATGTGAACCAAAGCAGGGAGAGATTTATAGCTTTCTTGACATGCTGAACTCTCACTATGAAGTCATCATGTTGTAATACTGAAGTCAGAGCCAGATCACTCACTGCCTGGAATTGTGCTGAAAATAAATGGCAGAAACGCAGAAAACAGAAATTAAAAAAGAAAAGCCAGGAGAAGAGTCACTCAGGCGGCAAGTGGCTCACAGCGGAGATACAAAATCATCAGACTTTGATAGAATTGTGTTTTCTATTGCATGCAAATAAGTGTTTTGAACAGGCTTTGCAGTCTCATTACAAGGAATAAAATGGCTTGCAAGTAAGTGGATTAGCAATAGTATCTTCTGTGAACAAACCATTTTGGGAGCATTCCTCTGGTTTAATGGATTGGTTGTTTTGAAATGTTCTTTAACAGAGTTGATCAGAAAATGGTTTTATGTCAAAGGAAAGAGGGTTTTGTTTATGCTAGCTAATTTCTGCACAATCCGTTGCTGAAAATACAATCAGGAAATGACAGTCTGTGCTTTATCTATGTATAATTCCTGATTAATTATTTGTTTCCAGGTTTTATCAAGTACAAAGGTAGTACCCTACAAAATAGGTGCTAATTGTTCTACAGTTACATAGCTTGCATTTAACCATCCTTCTTTCTTCATTGCCATAACTTTTAAATATGTTTGTCTTCCATTCACCATAACCTTGCAAATTTCTCCTTAATTTATTTTCTTGACATTGGCAAAGAGGTTGACTTAACACAATTTTGGTTATTTGGCAATAGAGACGTTTTGGAATTCCTTACATTTTTCTTCTGTTGGTATGTCAGAATATTGCTGTACATATGGACCACAGGTATAATTGAACATATTTGGTATACATTTTAAAGAATCCCACATTCTTAGAGGAGAGTGTACTCCTTGAGTGCAGGAAACTCATGAAGATTAGTCCTGGGAAACTACAATGAAATAAATGGGATAAGGGGAACTAGTACAGATAGATCTTTGTACAAAGAGATGTAAGATCTAAAGGCAAAGGTTAGTTGACCTTTGGATTTACTGGGCAATCTTAAATAAGTCAATGTCTCTTAAGGAGACTTCTAGGTAGTGGAATTCGTGACTGCCAGGCATGCTGATATGTGATATCTGGGGACTGGGTCAGTCCCTATACAAATTGCTGTTAGTCTACCCCATGGCATGCTTGAAAGCATTCAAGCAAGCAAGCTGTACTCTGCAGATGGTGCCTCCCCATCACCTCTACTTGTTGGTTAACTCCATGAGGACTTCAGGGTGAGTCCAGTCCATCATTGTACATGGCCTACATAAAAACCTCCACACATTGGCAAAAAAAAACCCTGTACATAGATGGACTTGAAACAGATGATAATAAATTCATTCCAAATATACTGTCATCTGCTTGCCCAGAACCTGAAGCACACCAACAAACTGTTAATTTGGAATCATCTTTGCAGATAATTAAACCATGTGAGTTATCAGCTCTTGTTGGATGTGTGTATATTTAAGTACTGTTTTTCACTTTCTTGACAGCCAAAGCCACTATTCTTTTTAAACTTTTATTTTTTAATTGTTAACACTGTCATTGCATTACAATAAAACAATGCTATGCCCTGTGGCTGGCTATAACCTCTACACCTCCCCAAGAGAACTGATCATTAACCATTGATTAATAAATGCTGAGAAAACTGGTTGGTCCGGAGAGAAAAGGAAGTTCTTAATTAGGCAGAAAACAGGCAATTTGCTAACCAGAACTTCTCAACATATAATAGCACCTCACCATTAGGACAGGTTGTACTGGGCATTTATCACTACATTTAGGCTGCTAACACCTTGGCCTGCAGACTACATAATATTTTTTTTAACAAACTGGGTCCAGGTTCCTTCTACCCAACTTGCTTTTCCTGCAGCCACGTAGCAACTGTGGGGAATGTCATTGTAAAAGTTTGCAGGGACCTGATCTGGAGTGAGACTGAAGTGTGCGGGGAGGGGCTCCTGCCTTGCCCCTTGTGCTGTCTTCAGTCTAAATCACTTCTCCTGAGCTTTGGGATCCAATTACACAGTCAATCTTTTTACATCCTGTTTAACCATTTATATAATTTTAATATAATTTGTATATTTTAAAAAATTTATTCGGTCACCTGTCAATTACAAAGGTGGTTCACAAAACCAGGTTCACTAAGATAATACGATGGAATGATCTACTACTGAGGTAAAACAATGTTTCTACTTTCCCTACCTTAATGGCATGAGAAAGATCATTGATAAGTAGTTTCCAAATGCTGACCTGTCTCCTACCATGGGTGCCCAGAAAGCTGATTTCCTGTAGCTCCTTCCAATCAACGTTCTCGCTAATGTGAGCGATTGCTCACAGATTCTGACTCCTCCGCTCCTAGCTTTTCAGCTGTAGCTCACAGGTACTCAGGTGGCCCTGCCCTCTCACTCAGCTAGGGCCTGCAGGCGGGCCCTATAGAGATGGAGCCTCATCCCGATTCTCTCCCCCCTTCCTGGTTGTGGCTGGTTTGGCCCCTGGGGCGGAGCCAGAGAGTGCCTCCAGCTGCCACTGGCTCTCTAGCTGGGGAACAGAGCAGAGCTGAACGATGATGCCTGGCCTGAACTGTGCAGCCTGAACCCACTGGGATCCCCTCAGCCTTAGAGAGCGGAGAAGAGGAGGTAGCACCTCAGCTGCCGTGATGGTGAAGATTTCATTTAACTTGGCCTTGGCACAGAAGGAAGCCAGCAAGGACAATGAGGAGGGGAAGGAGGGTGGAGGGCTGGGTAGGGATACCATACCCCCAGTGGGGGCAGGAAATCCCCCCCACCCCTACACCCCACCCCCACTTACCTGGCCAGCGGGGGGGCACGCACCCTCTGTGCACGCTCCCTTGCACGCTCCCTTCTGTGCATGCTCCCCCACCTGGATCGTCCCAGTTTTGCCTGGATCGGGGCCGCTGTGGAGCATGGGAGCACTCCTGTGCTCCGCAGCAGCTTAAAATGGGCCCGATCCACATCCAAATGGGGCTGTTTTTGGTTCTGCGGAGGCCCCAATCCAAGCCCCTGCAGAGCGTCAGCACACTCCAGGGGGGGCACTGCGTGATGACGTCACTTCCCAGAAGTGACATCCTCATGCTTGTGGGAGCACGCTTGCGCACGCATGCGCGCACACACCCTGAAAAGGTGAGTGTCAGGTCTCAATCCCCCCGCCGGGAGGTTGAGGGGGCCTGGCAACCCTAGGGCTGGGCCAAGTGCTCATCGTGCCTCTCGATTGCCAGATGAGGAGGAGGAGAAGGCCATTGTGGTGCTGAAGGAGGCTGGTTGCAATTTGCCATTGACGAGGCCTCCTTTTTGAGGCCTCTTCCAAAGTGGCTTTTACAGCCTGAAATACAGACTCGGCCAAGAACCGGATCTGGCTGCCCTGTATTGGCAAACCAAGCATCTGCATCTAAAATGAAATCAATGGATGTAGACCGGAGTAACTCTGCTTAGGATTGCGCTGTTGGGGGTTTATTTTAGTGCAGCCACTTTGGGGCTGGCTTCAGTTTGGTTCTCTCGTTTTGTTTTTTAAACTGCCTTCTCTGCAAGATCACAGGCTCACACAGCCCTTCTTCACCCCACCCCACCTCAAATCTGGATCTGAAGCTAAAGTGGACCTCCAAGGGCAGCTGTGCCTGACTTGCCTTCTCTCTTGCAGCAGAAGCCAAGGGAAGGCCTCCTTGTTCACAGAGGAGTCTGTAGGTGTAGAATTAAACTGGAAACCTTAAAGATTTTTCAGAGTTTTTGTCCAGTGACATCTTAGAGACCAACAATATTTTCAGGATATGAGTTTTCCAGAGTCAAAGCTCTCTTTTTCAGATACAAGGAAAAAGGGAACTTTAATTCTCAAAAGCTTATACCTTGAAAATCTTTCCGGTCTTAAGGTTCTATTGGACTCCGATCCTGCTGTTCTACTGCAGAGCAAGACAGCTACCAAACTGAAACTCTTTTGGTGCCACAAAGTCTCCTGTTTTGCTTTGTCCAAAACTAGTGGTTACTGGCTAATTCTAGAAATTTAGGTTTTGATCCTGTTCATGTAAACTGGTTTGCAACCTGCTGACAGGCCCAGTTTTAGGGTATCCTAATGATGATAGATCAAAGCATTCAGGAAATGTTTCCTCCTGTCATCCTGACTTCTTAAAAATTATATTGTTTTTTGTTTGTGAGCCACCTCAAGCAGCTCTCTGTACAAGTGGTACAAAAATAGTCTCAAGAAAAATCAAAACTTACAAGTCTGTATTTTCACGTCCTATCCCTCTGAGCTGCAACACTGAGCAGATCTTGTTTATTTGCCCCAGAAAACTGGCAAATGGACTTCAGGCTATTGAATCTGCATGCACAAAGTTAATAAGGCACCAGGTTTGCCAATCCTGAGCTTCTGTCTAAAATGAAAGGAGTAGATGAGCCACATTTTCTTTGTGCCATGGAGAAGAATAGATGTCTATGAGAGAGATACTGCATTTGGATCACTTTTATTTGTTTTGTAATTGTCTAAAACACAATTGTGTCAAATGCTGCATGGTGTTAGATTTTCAGGTGCTTATATCGGGTAATGGCTAACTGCCTGAGCTGAGAAATCCACAGTCAGAATCGCACCTGAGCCACTAGAAAGCCAGTCAGCATGAATGTAAAACAAAAGCCCAGTGGCGCCTTAAAGACTAACTTTTATGTCAGTATGAGCTTTTGTGAGTCTCTGCCCACTTCTTCAGATGCAGAAATCAAACTTAGAATCCTTCTTATGGGGCAGGTTGGGTGGGGCGGGGATTAAGATCAAGGATGAATTCTGTCATCATGAGTCTTTCAAGTGCAGATTAATTATGTGGGGAAAAGAAAATATAAGAATGATTCTCAGGTTGATTTCCATACATATCTGAAAAAGTTAGCAGTGACTCACAAAAGCTCATCTTGAAATAAATGTGCTAGTCTTTAAGGTGCCGCTGCATATCTGCTTTATTTTGCAGCAATGGAATAACACAGCTACCCCTTTGCAAACAGCATGAACATATCCATTTTTATACAGAAATACACTCTGATTTTTGTGGCCCTTTCACCTAATGGAACTAGATGGTCTTGGACAACTGGTTTTTATTGTTAATTAGTTTTGATTGTAATCAAAATGTATTACATGGTTTTTGTTTTTGGATTCTACAGAGGGTAGAAATCAATGGGGTTAGACTGGAGTAACTTTGTACAGGATTATATGTAAATCCCACCTACCTGCTGTAATCTTGTTGGAATAGAGAAGGTTAACATGTGCCCAGGATGGGATGCACACCCTAGCACATGTTCTCAGATATATTTATATTTGTATATCAAACAGTTGGGAAGGAGAAATATTAATAACTTCACCTGCAAAGTAATTGAATTTGATATGTAGAAACTATGTATTAATGACTGCTTGCATTGTTGTTTCTAAGCAAGAAACAATACAAATTAAAGTAGTTTATAACAATGTTATGCACAAACAACAACAACAACATTCAATTTATATTCTGCCCTTCAGGACAACTTAACGCCCACTCAGAACGGTTTTACAAAGTATATTATTATTATCCCAACAACAATCACCCTGTGAGGTGGGTGGGGCTGAGAGAGCTCCAGAGAGCTGTGACTGACACAAGGTCACCCAGCTGGCTACAAATGGAGGAGTGGGGAATCAAACCTGGTTCTCCAGATAAGAGTCCCGGCGCTCTTAACCACTACACCAAACCGCCTCTCCTAGTTGTAGTTTGTTTGTAAGTTTGTGTGTTTTGTATGTTTGTAGACTGAAATACATTTTGTTTAAAAGAGGGTGTGCTCAAAACTGTAATGCAAGTTGTTGTTTTGGCTCACAAAGTAGATTTTTGGCTCACAACACTGCACAGCATAGAGGGAACATTGCTTCTAACCCCTGAAAAACCACTTCTGTAGTTGCAGGACTAACACAAGAACAGATGTAAGAGTTGTGGGGGGGACCAGAGGTTGGTGTGTGTATGTGTTAAATCACTCCTCCTGTGTTTTCCATCAGTGGAAGGAAAAGAAGGATTACAGTTTCACCTCCTTCCCCTTCTCCCTGTGGTTCTCTGCTGCATGGGGTTATTATTATTATTCAAATTACACACAACACAATCAATAATAAATAAAGATCACATATTATCATTGATTGGCCTTGCTGAGCTGATACAAGTTTCTGCCAGAGACCTAAGTATCAGCCAGGTATCGGTGCAATATGTACACTGTTCCAAGTAGTGCTGTCTTTTGCAATTCTGTAGGTGTTATGTCAGAAAGCTGCAGTTTTTCCATATGAATTGCAAAATTTGTTGAAATAGTTCCCAGGGCCCGGATGACAATGAGGACTAGTGTTGCATGGTTTCTATCACCAGATTTCTATATTTAATCATTTTTTTCTTGTTCCTTTTCTTTGACTCTGGCATCCCCTGGAATTGCAATGTCTATTATCCAAACTTTTCGATTTTCCACAACTGTTATGTCTGGTATATTGTGTTCAAGGTGTCAATCAGTTTGTATTCTAAAATCCCACAAGATCTTGAAATGATCATTTTCTAACATCTTTTCCACCTGATGTTCTCATGAATTCTTTGATACTGGTAGATTATACTTTTTACTCAATGACCAATGAATCAGCTTTGTGACCCTGTCATGTCTAGCTTCGTATTCCATCTGTGCAATTTTGCAGCATTCACAAATAAGGTGGAACACAGTTTCATCTTTTTCCTGGCAAAGTCGACATTTTGGATTTTCATTGATTTTCTGAATTTTGGCTTTCATAACGTTTGTTTGCAATGCTTTTTCTTGTGCTGCAAAGATCAGACCTTCAGTTTCTTTCTTGATTGTGCCCGTCTTCAACCATGCCGAAGTTAGGCTGTTGTCACTTTTTCCTTCAATCTTTTTTAGATGTTGCCCATGTAAGGGTTTGTTCTTCCAGCCATTTAATCTATTCTCAAACTGTTTCTTCTTGTATTCAGGCTTTGTTTCAGTTGTTTTTAATATGTTCTCTGTTTTCACAGCCTGAAATAATTTTTCTGTGCTTCTACTGATGTAATCATTCAGGCCTCTCTTTTCTTCTTCCACTACTTGATGTACTTGTAACAGTCCTCTTCCACTGTTTTTTGTGGTAAATAGAGATGGGCACAGACCGGGAGACGGCCACGGACCGCCGGTTTGGGGTTCATGGACTTCCACGGACCACGGACCACGAACTTTTAAACAGACCGGCCCGGTTCGAGAACCGGTTCGAGAACCGGTTCAATTCAGAAAGGCCTTGTTTTTTCCACAGATTTTTCACTTGAGTAGACTTTCCCCACCAAAGGTTCTCATGTAACACTCCTCGATCATCACTTTTCCAAAGAGACAAACAACAACTTCCCCTCCCCTATTCTGACTGACCCTTACTCATCCTTGGTGGAAGGTGCTCCTGTCCAGGAGAGGTGGCTGCCCACAAAACCCACCTACATGGGGTTGCATCAACAAGAGAGGCCCTCCCTGGGGGCAGGGAGACCAACTCCCCATGATGGGAAATGAATGGATGTACTTGAGTGAAAGTCAACTCCGCAACAGGAGATCATGTAGCAATTCAAAGGCCCCTTGCTGGAATGGAAGGCATGGGAGGGATGGAAAGGATGTCTTCCACACCTTGAGGGAAGGAGACTTATGCTACCCTGTTCAGAGGGAGCCTCTTTGGGCAGTGGACAACGAGTCCCACCTCAGTGACATGGTGTGTCTGCTTGCTTGGGTTAGGGGCAGGGCTCTGACCTGGGCCACTGTCCTACTTGTCACTGGACTTTGAAGATTGAGCCTCAGAGGGGCCCTTGCGCTAGCAGGAGCAGGATGGTTGCCGATGACACCCACTTCACCGAACATAGTTGCATCAACAAAGGAAGGACACACGGGCACTGCGGACCCCTCCCCCACACCTGGAGGAAGGGAGCAGAAGCGGACTCCCCAGTTGGATGGGGCCCTTGTGCTCACAGGAGCAGGAAAGTCACCAACAACACCCACTTCACTGAACCGAATGTGGCGGTGTCGGCAAAAGAAGGACATGCAGGCACTGCAGCCCCTCCCCCATGCCTAGGGGGAGGGAGCGGAAGCAGCCTCCCCACTTGGAGGGGCCCTTGCGCTCACAGGAGCAGAACGGTCGCTGATGATACCTACTTCCCCAAACATGGCGGCGTCAGCAAAGGAAGGACATGTGGCCACAGCAGCCCCCTCCCCCACAGCATATCCACCTTCCTGCCTCACCATAAAGGATGGGAGGGACAACAGTCGTGCCTTAGACTGTTTTGTCAATATACAAATTATAATGGAAGTAGTTGAGTTTATAAAGAATAAGTGGAGGTACTTAGAAGGTACGAGGGACAGGGCTTGTCGTCAGCAGGAGGATACCAGGGACAGCGCTTGTCGTCACAATGAAGATATGAGGGACGGGGCTTGTCGTCAGGAGGAGGATACCAGGGACAGGGCTTGTCATCAGGAGGAGGATACCAGGGATAGGGCTTGTCATCACAAGGGGGATACCAGGGACAGGGCTTGTCCTCACGAGGGGGATACGAGGGACAGGGCTTGTCATCAGGAGGAGGATACCAGGGACAGGACGTGTCGTCAGGAGGAGGATACCAGGGACAGGGCTTGTCGTCAGGAGGAGGATACCAGGGACAGGACTTGTCAGGAGGAGGATACCAGGGACAGGACTTGTCATCACGAGGAGGATACCAGGGACAGGGCTTGTCATCAGGAGGAGGATACCAGGGACAGGGCTTGTCATCAGGAGGAGGAGGAGGTTCCCCCCATTCCCGACAGGCCAAAACAGAGCGCACTGGTATTCTCGCCGAGGCGGGGAAAGGAGGCCATATTCACCCGGGGGAAGCCTGATCCCACAGCTACCAGGTGACCGCACCTGAAGTTCCATCTTAGCGTAAACTCGGCAGCAGCTGACCTCACCCACCTTCCTGCCACGCCAGAAAGGATGAAAGGGACAGGACGTGTCATCATGAGGAAGACAAGAGGGACACTACGTGTCGTCATGAGGAGGGGGAGGAGAGGAAAGGTCCAACAGCTACTGACTGTCCTCCTTAGCCGAGGGTCCCACCAAGGGACATTGCAGCAGCGGCAGCAAATCCACCTTCCTGCCTCACCAGAAAGGACCAGAGTTGGAGGACACATCCCCACCCAACTGAAAGAGGTCCCATCGTGGATCCACCACATTGTCAACCGACTGTATCCTTTGGTTGCGGGATCACACAACCAGGCTAACCAAAGAGAGAGCAGCACAGTAGCCGACATCACCCGACTGCACCCACCCACCTTCCTGCCTCGCCGCCGAGGTCCTCAGTTTCAGCATGACACTTTCCCACCCAGCTGAAAGAGGTCCCGTCAGTCCCGTTGACAGGGGAGCCACCACGTCGACAACCAACTCCACCCCATATGGTACAATCGGCTGCTCAATCGCAACCGTGTATGTAACCAAGGAGGGAGCAGTAACAGGAGAGTCCCTCGTGAAGTGGGAGTCAGACCGGATCTGCCGTCCTGCCTTTGCAGAATGTGGGGGATGGGCAGGACAGGAGACATTGCTTGGATGGGTCAGCGTGGTTCCTGAGAGGGGGGAGACAGAAACATGACAGCAGCATCAGCAACAGAACTCAACCACCTTCCTGCCTTCGTGGGGCGGACATGATTCAGGGGACCCATTCCCCCCTGGCCAGAGGGGACAGCAGGTACGCAAAGGGGGAGACAATGCAGAGAACCCCCCCAAAGCGAGCTGCCGGTCACCAGAGAGTAGGTGTTTCACAGAGGCCAGTAGCTGTCTCCCCCTTGCACTTCAAAAGCCAGGCAGGAAATCGCCCCCCAAGTCACCCACTATTTAGGGAGTGAAACGCTTTGAAAGAAGTGAAGCAGAGAGCCCCCCAAAGCGTGCTGCCAGTCGTCAAAGAGTGGGAGTTTCACAGAGGCCAGTAGCTGTCTCCCCCTTGCACCTCAAAAGCCAGCGAGGAAATCTCCCCCCCAAGGCACCCACTATTTAGGGAGTGAAAGGCTTAAAAAGAAGTGAAGCAGAGAGCCCCCCAAAGCGTGCTGCAAGTCGTCAGACAGTGGGTGTTTCACAGAGGCCAGTAGCAGCCTGCCCTTCACCTCAAAAGCCAGGCAGGAAATTTCCCCCCGTGTCACCCACTATTTAGGGAGTGAAAGGCTTTGAAAGAAGTGAAGAAGAGAGCCCCCCAAAGCATGCTGCCGGTCGTCAGAGAGTGGGTGTTTCACAGAGGCCAGCAGCAGCCTGCCCTTCACCTCAAAAGCCAGGCAAGAAATCGGACTTCCGGTTTGGGATTCATGGAGGTCTAACGCAGCTCTAAGTGCAGAGCTGACCGGGCTGCCGTTTCAGCGGCCGGAGGGGCACAAATAGCCCCCGGCCACCTGCTCTCAGGCGGAGAACAGGCAAAGAACGCTCAAAGACCTCAGGGCGCGTTGATCTTGGGCGAGGGGGGGTTCTGCGCTAAGGATTCTCTCTCGACCCTTGAGGTCCCACCCTTTGACAGGTCGGCATAGATCTCTGCGGCAGACCCGGGGCCAGTGCGGCTGGCATAAGACCTTCGTGCCCAAGCTTCAACAGGGGGAAAACAAACGGAAAGAGAACTTAAGATTGAAGCAGTGATTACAACCCAGAAAGACGTTTGAAAAGGTAAAGATCACTATCTCCTGAATTGGGATGGATTGTTAAAAGTAATGAAGTTTTAAAAGGACTTTTTAAACTGCAACAGACTTACTATAAGGAGGGGGAAACCCGGCAAGAAATAGATTCCAAAAAGGACTAAGTAAAAAGAAGTAATTTCAGAAAAGAGACATTTGTTTATCATACCTGTGGTTGAGAATCAATAGCAGGCTGTGGGAAAACTTCTACCATCGCGAGAGCTGCAGCGGAGAGTCGGGAAACAGGAAGTACGTAATAGTGATAGAGTCACCAGAAGGAGACGGCCCCTACTGGAAGACAGGAAGAAGGGCATCGCCATTTTTGAACAGGGAAGGGCTTTGGCTTCAGCAAGGGCGGAAGTAGGACATCTTGGATTACAAAAGGGTACAGAGAAACCATAGAGAAAAGAGGCCCGACATTTTGGATTTTTGAAGCGATTTTTGTTCATTTAAAGGACCGGGACTTTTAAATTAATTAAAAGGACTACCAATTTGGACGCCACGGAGCTAAGAAAACGTGCAGACTCGTGGGAGTGAGGTAAATCAAGCCCCACGATGTCGAAGAAAGAGTGGCAAGCAGCCATAGAGAACTTGGACAAAAAATTTTGTGAAATGCTAAAGGAGCTTAAAGAAACAAAATTGGAGTTGGTGAAAGAAGTCAAAGATGTCAAAGAGACAGTTAAAAATGAGCTGGCAGAAGTAAAAAAGGGAATGGAGACGATACAAACCGACCTGCAGGCAGCGCAGCAAAAAGTTAACGATGTGGAGAAGGCGATGGATAACCTTACAGAGACGCAGCGAACGGACATGAGAGTAATGAGGGGAAGAATGGCAGTTGCGGAGAGTAAATATATGGAAAAGCAGCTGAGGTTTCGAGGTTTGTTGGAAGTAGAAGGAAAGACAGCACAAGAACAGGTGACTGAAGTGTTAGCTGAATACCTGGAAAAGGAGGAGGAGGAGGTTGTGGCTTTCCTAGATGTGGTGTACCGAATAAATTCCAGATTTGCGACCCAGAGAAAGGTACCAAGGGATGTGATAGTGCAATTTACGACAAGGAATGTAAGGGAAATGATAGTGACTAAGCAATTTCAAGATCCATTGATAGTTGATGGCAAGACAATTATCATCATGAAGGAGTTACCCAGATCGGTGCTCTTGGACCGGAAAAAATACAAAGTGTTAGTCCAGACTTTGAAAGACATGAAAGTAAGATACAGATGGGAATTACCGGAAGGGATATCTTTTGAATTTGGAGGGGTAAGAAAGCGCATCAGATCTGAATTGGAAATGGAAAGGTTCATGATGGACAATGAAAAAGACTTACCAACAACAAGGCCTTGAATATGGAGTGCAAAGTTTTATCGTGGAATGTAAATGGACTTAACTCACCTAATAAGCGAAAAAGTATTTTCCACTGGCTATTAAAACAGAAATGTGATATAGTTTGCTTACAAGAGACTCATATTAGAAATCAGGATGTAAAATACCTTAAAGTAGGTAAATTGGGCATTGAATTTGTAGCGGCCTCAAAAAAGAAAAAAAGGGGAGTGGTACTATATATAAAAGAAGAGCTGCAACCAAAGGTGATAATTAGAGATGGGGAAGCCAGATTTATAGCAGTGGAATGCATTTGGAACTTAAAGAACATAAGAACATAAGAACATAAGCAAAGCCATGTTGGATCAGGCCAGTGGCCCATCCAGTCCAACATTCTGTCACACACAGTGGCTAGAAATCCAGTGCCATCTAAAGGACTGTCAGTGAGGCCAGGACACCAGAAGCCCTCCCACTGCCTTCCTTCCAGCACCAAGACAACAGAGCACCACCTCCCCACAAAGAGAATACCATCTATCTCCTGTGGCTAATAGCCACTGATGGACCTCTGCTCCATATATTTGTCCAGTCCCCTCTTGAAGCTGGCAATGCTTGTAGCTGCCACCACCTCCTGTGGCAACGAATTCCATGTGTTTATCACCCTTTGTGTAAAGTAGTATTTTCTTCTATCTGTTCTAACCCGACTGCTCAATAATTTCATAGAGTGCCCACGAGTTCTTGTATTGTGAGAAAGGGAGAAAAACACATCTTTCTCGACCTTCTCTAACCCGTGCATTATCTTGTAAACCTCTATCATGTCTCCCCTCAGTCGTCTTTTCTCCAGGCTAAAGAGCCCCAAGCGCCTCAATCTTTCCTCATAGGGAAAGTGTTCCAACCCTTTAATCATTTTAGTTGCCCTTCTCTGTACTTTTTCCAGTGCTATGATATCTTTTTTAAGGTGTGGCGACCAGAACTGTACACAGTACTCCAAATGAGGCCTCACCATCGATTTATACAGAGGCATTATGATACCGGCTGATTTGTTTTCAATCCCTTTCCTAATAACCCCTAGCATAGCATTAGCTTTTTTTATGGCAGTCGCACACTGTGCTGACGTTTTTAGTGAGTTATCTATCATGACTCCAAGATCTCTCTCTTGGTCAGTCTCCACCAGTTCAGACCCCATCAACTTGTATTTATATTTTGGATTTTTGGTTCCAATGTGCATTACTTTGCACTTGGCTACATTGAACCTCATTTGCCACATGGATGCCCACTCTTCTAGCCTCGACAGATCCCTTTGGAGTGCCTCACAATCCTCTCTGGCTTTCACCACCCTGAACAATTTCGTGTCATCTGCAAATTTAGCCACTTCACTGCTTAATCCCAATTCCAAATCATTAATAAACAAGTTAAAAAGCATTGGACCCAATACCGACCCCTGTGGCACCCCACTGCTCACCACCCTCCACTGTGAGAAGTGCCCGTTTATGCTCACTCTCTGTTTCCTATTAATTAGCCAGTTTTCGATCCACAAGAGGACTTGGCCCTTTATCCCATAGCTACTGAGCTTACTTAGGAGCCTTTGATGAGGAACTTTGTCAAAAGCTTTCTGGAAGTCAAGATAAACAATATCTATCGGGTCTCCCTTGTCCACTTGTTTGTTCACTCCCTCAAAGAACTCTAACAGATTGGTGAGACAAGATCTTCCCTTACAGAACCCATGCTGAGTTTTCCTCATCAGCTTTTGGTCATCAATGTGCCCACTAATTTTATTTTTGATAATAGTTTCCACCAACTTACCCGGTATTGACGTCAGGCTGACTGCCTGTAATTTCCCGGATCTCCCCTGGAACCTTTTTTAAAGATGGGGACAACATTAGCTACCTTCCAGTCCTCAGGAACAGATGCAGAGTTTAATGACAGATTACATATTTTTGTGAGGAGATCTACAAGTTCACACTTGAGTTCTTTCAGAACTCTTGGATGTATGCCATCTGGGCCCGGTGATTTATCAGTTTTTAAATTATCTAGCAGTCGCATAACCTCCTCTCTCGTCACCTCAATGTGACTCAGGTCTTTCAAAACCCCTCCCAAAGTCAGTGCTTCCGGAGTGGGCATGCACTTCTTATCTTCCACAGTGAAGACAGAAGCAAAGAACGCATTCAGCTTCTCGGCCATTTCCCTATCACCCTTTAGTAATCCTTTTATGCCTTGGTCATCCAAGGGCCCCACGGCCTCCCTAGCTGGTTTCCTACTTCTAATATATTTAAAGAATTGTTTATTGTTTTTCTTTATGTTCTTTGCAATATGCTCCTCATATTCCCTTTTTGCCTGTCTGATCACAGACTTGCACTTTTTTTGCCACAGCTTATGCTCCTTTTTATCAACCTCACTCCGACTAGTTTTCCACTGCCTAAAAGAATCCTTTTTACCTTTTACAGCTTCTATTACATTGCTTGTTAACCATGCTGGCCTTTTCCTAAACCTATTTGTGCCTTTCCTAACCAGCGGTATATATTTAATTTGAGCTTCCAGGATTGTAGTTTTAAATAGTCTCCAAGATTCCCCAAGTGTTTTGACCTTTTTTACTTTCCCTTTCAGTTTCTTCTTCACGTACCCCCTCATCTCAGAAAAGTTACCCCTTTTGAAGTTAAACATGGCTGTGTTGGTCTTATTTGGCAATTTCCTATTTATACATATGTTGTACTCAATAACATTATGGTCACTGTTCCCAAGTGGTGCAATCACATTTACATCTCTCACCAGGTCTTCAGCATTACTGAGGACCAAATCCAGGATCACCTCTCCCCTAGTAGGTTCTGTAACCATCTGTTCCATAGCACAGTCATTGAGACAGTCTAGAAACTCACTTTCTCTCCCCCGATTCGAACACCCATTGGCCCAGTCAATGTGTGGGTAGTTAAAATCACCCATTACAACACAGTTTTTTTGTTTAGCAGCCATCTTTAATCCTGTCATCATTTTATAATCCTCCTCTATTTTCTGATCTGGAGGGCGATAACAAACTCCCACAGTTAAGTTTCCATTTGGGCCCGTAATTTCAACCCATAGCATTTCCAGAAGCGAATCTAATTCAGTTACCTTCTCAATCTTACTGGAATGTATACCTTCTCTGACATATAGAGCCACCCCACCACCAACCCTTCCCTCCCTATCCTTCCGATATAATTTATATCCAGGAATCACCGTGTCCCACTGATTTTCCTCATCCCACCAAGTTTCTGATATGCCCACAATGTCTATGGATTCGCCCAACACTAAACATTCCAGCTCCCCAATTTTACCTCGGACACTTCTAGCATTTGTATATAAACATCTGTAACTTCCCCGGCACACTTTGCCTCGAGACGTAGTTAGGTCATCTGCACTGTTTGTCTCCATCTCAGTTGACAACTCTAATCTATCTCCCTGTAGAAGTGTTATACCTAGCCCTTCATCTCTCTGAGATGAACCATCCTGAACCAGAGACACTTTATCTCTTGTCGGCTTTCCCCTAGCATTTAGTTTAAAAACTGCTCTGCCACCTTTTTGATTTTAAGTGCCAGCAGCCGGGTTCCTTCTCGGGACAAGTGGAGACCGTCTCTCTTGTACAGCTCCCGCTTGTCCCAAAAAGAATCCCAGTGCCTAACAAACTTGAACCCTTCCTCCCTACACCATCGTCTCATCCACGCATTGAGACTCCTGATCTGCGTTTGTCTCTCTGGCCCTGCGCGTGGAACAGGTAGCACTTCTGAGAAGGCTACCTTGGAGGTCCTGGCCTTGAGTCTCCTGCCTAACAGCCTAAATTTTTGTTCCAAGACCTCACGACTGCATTTCCCAACATCGTTGGTTCCAACATGGACCACGACCGCTGACTCTTCCCCAGCACTATCTACCAGCCTATCTATAACACGCGTAATGTCTGCTACCTTCGCACCAGGCAGGCAAGTCACCATACGGTCAGAACGCGGTTGTGCCACCCAGCTATCTACTTGTCTAAGGATCGAATCACCAACTACCAAGAGCCTCCCTCCCACCCCACCCAGGGATGGTTCCTTGATGCGAAAGGAAACCTGCTCACCAACTGAAGAAGAGGTCCCTTCTGAGGGCATGTTCCCCTTATCCTCAATACGGTGCCCTGATTCCACAAGATCCTCATTCTCCTTGACAACAAGAACGCTGCCATTTTTAGAGTGGGACACATCTGTCCTGTCCCTGAGAATCTTGTCCTCGTGCCTATCTAACTGTCTCCGCTTCTCCAGGTCAGCCACCTTGGCCTCAAGGGTACGTACTCGTTCCCTGAGAACCAGGAGCTCCTTGCAGCGAGCACACATCCAGGACTTCTGACCAGAAGGCAGATAGTCATACATGTGACACTCAGTGCAATACACTGGAAAGCCCCCAACCCCCTGCTGGCATTCTGACTTCATTATTCTGTTTTAGGAATAACACACTAAGAGGAAAGAAAACGGCTATGATCCCCCGGCTAAGAGCCACAGGCCAAGAGCCCTTTAGCTCTTGCCCTTCGGCTCGCGCCAAAGGCTCGCACCCCTGCCCAGCAGTTGCCTTTTCAATGCAAAAGGTCACTTCCTGCTAAGCACAGGAGGTGAGCACAAAGGGGGTGTGTGGCTTGTACTCCAGCAACCCCCAGCAGCCTTACAAACACACTCACCCTCAAACACAATCAAGCCCAAACACACTCAGCCTCAAAACTACACTCAAATCAACACAAAACTACACACAAAAAGCCCCAAAGCTAGAGAGGACCACCCTTAGCTTCTCAGCTTAACCCACCACAGCCAAGAAAGGCAAAAAGCCCTTACCTCCTCTAGCAGCTGCAGACCATGTGCTCCTGAGCCCAGGTGACTCTGCTCTGCCCTGCCCCTGCCCAGCAGTTGCCTTTTCAATGCCTTTTCAAAGAAAGTGTTGGTGATTGGAATATATGCGCCTAATGGAGCTAAAGAGTGCTTTTTTGAGGATTTAAAGAAGCAACTAGATGAACTTTCATATGATCAGATAATACTTGCAGGAGACTTCAATGGAGTTACGAATTTGGAACAAGACAAGAAATCAGCCACTACACAAAAGAAAAGAGGACTATTACCAAAGACTCTTTTTGGATTAATGCAACAGGAAGCGTTGGAAGATGTGTGGAGAACGCAGAATCCCACAAGCAGACAGTATACCTTTTTCTCTGCAAGACACTCTACCTTATCGCGTATTGATATGATCTGGGCCTCAAAGGACTTAGTACTTTGGACTAAGGAAGTAGAAATAATGCCTATGGTAGGCTCAGATCATAACCCAATTATGTGGAAATTTGGAAAAAGAACTAAGAGAAAAGGATGGAGAATAAATGAGGATTTGTTGCAAGAGGGAGAAAATATGGAAATGTTGAGAAGGGAGACTAAATTCTTCATACAGTACAACATGAATCAAGAAGTACCAACCAACAAGGTATGGGATACGTACAAGGCAGTAATCAGAGGTGTATTAATGGACTTAAATGGAAGACTTCGAAGGAAAAAAGAGGAGAAGAGACAGGAGATTATGGAAAAAATAAAAGCCAAAGAAATCCAGTTGAAGAAAAGACCAGGGAAAAAGAAAATATATCAGGACATTAAAATCCTTCAGGAGCAGTTGACGGCCATGAATAATAAAGAACTGGAATGGAATCTGAAAAGACTGAATCAAAAGTCGTTTGAAGGGGCGAACAAACCTGGGAAATTTTTGGCATGGCAACTGAAGAAAAGAAAGGAGAAAAAGATAATAAATAAAATATGTGATGACAATAAAGTACACCTGGAACAGGTCGCTATTAGCAGAGCCTCTTATAAATTTTACGCTAAATTGTATGATAAGAAAGAAGTGAATAAAGATGCGATAGCCGCATATCTGGAGAAAATGAAGCTGCCAGTAATGTCCGAGGAGTGGAGAGTTAAACTAAACAGTGAAGTAACAGAAGAAGAGATAAGGAAGGCAATACAGTCAACAAACTTGGGAAAAGCGCCAGGGCCTGATGGACTCACAGCTAAGTTTTACAAGGCAATGGCCAATGAACTGGTACCGTTTTTAAAAGAGGTGATCAATGGTGTTATGAGGGACCAAAGGATCCCAGATACCTGGAGTGAAGCAAATATATCATTGATCCCCAAAGAAGGACAGGACTTGACCAATGTTAAAAACTACAGACCTATCTCTTTACTTAATAATGACTACAAGATTTTTGCAAAGATCTTGGCAGAGAGAATAAAGGGGTGGCTTGCCGAAGTTATTGGAGAAGAACAAGCAGGCTTTTTACCAAATAGACAAATCAGAGACAACCTAAGGACAGTCATAAACGCTATAGAATACTATGACAGGCGATGTGATAAGGAGGTTGGTTTCTTCTTTGTAGACGCTGAAAAAGCATTTGACAATTTGAACTGGGACTTTATGTTTGCCACCATGGAACAGCTACAAATGGGGGAAAGGTTCATAAGAGCAGTGAGAGAAATTTATAGAGACCAGAGTGCAGCAATTGTGGTGAATGACGAGCTGACTAAAAAACTGATTATTGGAAAGGGTACAAGACAAGGTTGCCCGCTATCCCCATTGTTGTTTATTTTGGTTCTTGAAATTTTGATGATGCAGATTAGAGAAGATAATGCAATCCGTGGTATAAAGATAAAAGACTTTTCCTATAAGGTCAGAGCGTTTGCAGATGATATAATGTTAATTGTGGAAGATCCAATTGAAAACATGCCTAAGGTAATAGAAAAAATAAAAGAGTTTGGAGACTTGGCAGGTTTCTATGTAAACAAAAAGAAATCAAAGATTTTATGTAAGAATATGATTAAACAAAAGCAACAGTTATTAACGGAAATAACAGACTGTGAGGTAACAAGTAAGGTGAAGTACTTGGGAATTGAATTGACTGCAAAAAATATAGATCTATTTAAGAATAACTATGAGAAATTATGGACTCAAATAGAGCATGATTTGATCAAATGGAATAGGCTGAACTTGTCATGGTTGGGAAGAATTGCAGTAATCAAGATGAACATGTTACCAAGAGTTATGTTTCTGTTACAGACAATACCAATCATTAGGGACTCCAAGCAATTTGATAAATGGCAGAGGAAAATATCAGAGTTTGTGTGGGCAGGCAGGAAGCCTCGAGTGAAAATGAAAGTGTTACAGGATGCAAAAGAAAGAGGGGGAATGCAACTGCCCAACTTGAGACTTTATTATGATGCAATCTGTCTGGTATGGTTGAAGGATTGGATCACGTTGAAAAATCGCAAACTGCTGGCTTTAGAAGGATACAAAAAATTATTTGGATGGCATGCATACCTATGGTATGATAAAGTAAAAGCAGATTCTATGTTTCTGCATCACTATATTCGGAGAAGCCTCTTCACAATTTGGAAGAAGTACAAAGAATACCTACAAGAAGGAATTCCCTCCTGGGTGGTTCCATATGAAGTAATAGATCCAAGAACGGTCGATAATGAACAACAGTGTTTAATGTATAAGGAGATAACTCAAATAGAATCCTTTAAAATAAGAATAAGAACGCAACAAGAGATGTCTCCAAACTACGACTGGTTTCAATATAGACAAGTTAGAGATCTTTATTACTCAGACTGTGCGAAGGGAGGGATAAGGATGGAAGACTCAGAATTAGAGAAAGTAATTTTACAAGAAGACCAAAAGGAAATTTCTAAGGTCTACAAAGTGTTGTTAAAATGGTATACTGAAGATGAGACAGTCAAAGTGCAAATGGTGAAGTGGGCTATAAACTTTAACAAAGAAATAACAATGGAGGCGTGGGAGTACTTGTGGAAACATACATTGAAAATCACGACATGTACCAATATTAAAGAGAATATTTACAAAATGATTTACCGTTGGTATCTGACGCCAAAGAAGATTGCGCTAGGGAACTCGAATATGTCTAATAAATGCTGGAAATGTAAAAAACATGAGGGATCAATGTATCATATGTGGTGGACTTGCGAGGTAGCTAGGCAGTACTGGGGGGAAATAATAAGAGTAATGAGTGAGATTTTACAATTTCAAGTTAACAAGAACCCAGAACTCCTGCTACTGAACTTGGGAATGGAAGACATCCCAGCACAACATAGGACATTGATATTCTATATGACGGCAGCAGCCAGACTTTTGTATGCGCAGAAGTGGAAAGTACAAGAAGTGCCAACTACTGAGGACTGGATTTACAAATTGCTGTACATGGCGGAGATGGACAAAATGACAAGAAAACTGAGAGACCTTGATCCAGGGCAGTTTAACACGGACTGGGGAAAGCTGAAACAATATTTGGTGAAAAAATGGGAGGTGGGAGGAGAACTGTGGCAGTTTGAAAATTATTGAGGTACACAGGAGGAGAGAAGTGACTATACCGAGGGGGTGGAGAGTTAATGGAAAAATTCTAAGCAACTTTATATGATTTTTAAGTATTATATTAAGTAGCAATAGCGTTGATACTATGAGAATTAATGGGATAGATATTAACTAATCTATATTTTTTGGAAAGATAACCGTATAACATAGAGTGAATATATACATACATACGTAAATTCAAAGATAGGTTTAATTGTTAGACTTATGGTATATGTATAGATAAAGAACAACATATAGAACAGAAGCCTAAGTAAATGACAATAAGTGTGTATAATAAGTATGTGTATAGAAGGAATTGATGTATAAAGGGGGGCAAATTGTTTGTCCCATATTGAAGAGAATAGAAGGAGAAAGATAAAACACAGGTTATCAAAATGAATATTATTAGTAGTTTTAATGAAGAAGATAGATTAAGAGGATTTTATTTATATGACAATTTATATGACAATTTATATGTGAAAGGAAGTGGAAATAGTGCTTAGAAGAATCTGAAAGTATATTATAATAAACAAATAAAATAAATATGAAGGAGTAGAGGGAAAGTGGATAGGGGGTTAGAAAACTGTTGGAAGTCAATAAAAAGGGGGGGAAAGGGAGGGGGTTAGAATTAGAAAAAATTAAAGAATGTGATTATAATTGTTATTATATGTTTCTAATCCAATAAAAATTCTTTTTTAAAAAAAAAAAAGCCAGGCAAGAAATCTCCCCCCAAGTCACCCACTATTTAGGGAGTGAAAGGCTTTGAAAGAAGTGAAGCAGAGAGCCCCCCAAAGCGTGCTGCCAGTCGTCAAAGAGTGGGAGTTTCACAGAGGCCAGTAGCTGTCTCCCCCTTGCACCTCAAAAGCCAGCGAGGAAATCTCCCCCCAAGGCACCCACTATTTAGGGAGTGAAAGGCTTAAAAAGAAGTGAAGCAGAGAGCCCCCCAAAGCGTGCTGCAAGTCGTCAGACAGTGGGTGTTTCACAGAGGCCAGTAGCAGCTTGCCCTTCACCTCAAAAGCCAGGCAGGAAATTTCCCCCCGTGTCGCCCACTATTTAGGGAGTGAAAGGCTTTGAAAGAAGTGAAGGAGAGAGCCCCCCAAAGCATGCTGCCAGTCGTCAGAGAGTGGGTGTTTCACAGAGGCCAGCAGCAGCCTGCCCTTCACCTCAAAAGCCAGGCAAGAAATCTCCCCCCAAGTCACGCACTATTTAGGGATTGAAAGCCTTTGAAAGAAGTGAAGTAGAGAGCCCCCCCAAAGCGTGCTGCAGTCGTCAAAGAGTGGGTGTTTCACAGAGGCCAGTAGCTGTCTCCCCCTTGCACCTCAAAAGCCAGCGAGGAAATCTCCCCCCAAGGCACCCACTATTTAGGGAGTGAAAGGCTT
The DNA here is from genome assembly GCF_028583425.1 of Eublepharis macularius. Classification (NCBI taxonomy): domain Eukaryota; kingdom Metazoa; phylum Chordata; class Lepidosauria; order Squamata; family Eublepharidae; genus Eublepharis; species Eublepharis macularius. The sequence continues at coordinate 93,512,176 of NC_072793.1, read as the reverse complement.
AAAAAGAAGTGAAGCAGAGAGCCCCCCAAAGCGTGCTGCAAGTCGTCAGACAGTGGGTGTTTCACAGAGGCCAGTAGCAGCCTGCCCTTCACCTCAAAAGCCAGGCAGGAAATTTCCCCCCGTGTCGCCCACTATTTAGGGAGTGAAAGGCTTTGAAAGAAGTGAAGTAGAGAGCCCCCCCAAAGCGTGCTGCAGTCGTCAAAGAGTGGGTGTTTCACAGAGGCCAGTAGCTGTCTCCCCCTTGCACCTCAAAAGCCAGGCAGGAAATCTCCCCCCAAGTCGCCCACTATTTAGGGAGTGAAAGGCTTTGAAAGAAGTGAAGCAGAGAGCCCCCCAAAGTGTGCTGCCGGTCGTCAGAGAGTGTGTGTTTCACAGAGGCCAGTAGCAGCCCCCCCTGCACCTCAAAAGCCAGGCAGGAAATGCCCCCCCAAGTCACCCAATATTTAGGGAGTGAAAGACTTTGAAAGAAGTGAAGCAGAGAGCCCCCCAAAGCATGCTGCCGGTCATCAGAGAGTGGGTGTTTCACAGAGGCTAGTAGCAGCCTGCCCTTCACCTCAAAAGTCAGGCAGGAAAGCTCCCCACAAGTAACCCACTATTTAGGGAGTGAAAGGCTTAGAAAGAAGTGAAGCAGAGAGCCCCCCAAAACGTGCTGCCAGTTGTCAAAGAGTGGGAGTTTCACAGAGACCAGTAGCAGCCCCCCCTGCACCTCAAAAGCCAGGCAGGAAAGCTCCCCCCAAGTCACGCACTATTTAGGGAGTGAAAGGCTTAGAAAGAAGTGAAGCAGAGAGCCCCCCCCCCAAAGCGTGCTGCCAGTCATCAGAGAGTGGGTGTTTCACAGAGCCTAACAGCAGTCTCCCTCCCCTTGCATCTCATCAGCAGCCAAGAAAGAACGTGGGGGAAAGAAGGCAAGAACTCAAGCAGACAACGCCCAAAGCTGCCTTGCACCCACTGTGGGTCTGCGAGTGGGTGGGGTCAGAGCACAATAGAACCCACCAGCAACCCAGAAAAAAGGAAGAGATTTGGGGGGGGGGGATTAAGTCCGAGAAGAACCCAAGGACTCAAAACGCAGAAAGAAATCAGAGTAACCCGATAGTGCAGTAAAAGGATTTTTTTTAAGTGCTCTCCAAAAAACTAGAATAGAAAGGAGAAAAAAATTAAATAGGAATGGAGAAAAGAGAAAGCTCTCTTGCACCTGAAGCCCCAAAGCCCTAAGGCACAAGCCGCGCTCTCACAAAAAAAAAAACCTTCCCCACAGCAAGCAGTTACTAAGCTTAGAAGCTAACTCATGTCCCCGCACCAGCAAAATGGAGTGGGGCTTAGCGCGCTTTGTCTTTTATGCAGAAAGGCTGGTGATCTCTGTTTGGCTGACAAAGCTGCCAATCAAGGTTTCCTGGGCTAAGATTGGTGTGTTCCAAATGGGGAAGGTGGCTCCACACCGTTGCCTAGAAAATTGTTTGAGCGGGAATCCTGGCATGACGGGCCAACGGACACACGGACAGAAAGCCCCAATGTTCGGTGCTTTCGTGAGAAAAACACAAGCCCACGGCCCGCGTGTTCGCGAATGACGAACTGGGTAAGTTTGTGACGAAATTAGGTCCGTTGTGCGGACCAGGCCCACCTCTAGTGGTAAATATAGCCTGTCAACATCACTTTTTGGATGTAAAGAGTGATGCATGTTCATTAGTTTTCACGTTTTTTGATCCAATTTTTCTAAATTGCTTTGTGTCCAATCTATTATTCCAGCTGGATATTTGATTTCACATGCAGGATGTTATCTAATTCTAATATTCCAAGATATTTATAATTTTCATTATTTGATAATCATTTCATAATGTCACCATTTTCAAGTTCTATTCTGTTAATATTTTTTTATTTTTCCCTGCTGCATGGAGAGTACTGCACATTTGTCTAAGCCAAATTTCATTTGAATATCATCACTGTACATTTTCACTGTATTAAGCAATGATTCAAGTTCAGTGGGACTCTTTGCATACAATTTCAAATCATCCATGTACAGGAGATGGTTTATTTTCCCAGCCTGATCAGAAATATAACAACTCATTTTTGTTTGCTCTAGGACCATTGTCAAGGGGATTAATGAGATGTTGAATAATAAATGTGACAAGGTGTCCCCTTGAAATATACCTCTGTTGATACAAACATCTCCAATTTCTTCACCATAGGCTATTAGCATAGTTTTTCTTTTTCGCATATTTTCCTTAAGGAACAGCCTGATGTTTTTGCTAATTCCAAAAATTTCCAGGCAGGTATTAATCCAACTGTGTGGCAATGAATCAAATGCTTTCTTGTAGTCAATCCATGCCATATTCAAATTTGTTTTTCTATTATTATTATTATTATTATTATTATTATTATTATTATTATTATTATTATTAAACATTTGATATATATACCGCCTTTCAGGACAGCCTAATGCCCACTCAGAGCAGTTTACAAAGTATGTTATTATTATCCCCACAACAAAACACCCTGTGAGGTGGGTGGGGCTGAGAAAGCTCCTATAAGCTGTGACTGACCCAAGGTCACCCAGCTGGCTTCAAGTGGAAGAGTGAGGAATTAAACCTGGCTCTCCAGATTAGAGTCCCACACTCTTAACCACTACACCAAACTGATTCTCATTGTTCTGTTCCAGCAGCCCCTTATTGTTCTGTAAGGGTCCCATGACCCCAAGTGGAATCTTTCTTGGGGTCAAAAGGGGTGCTGGAATACATAAGAACACTGGGAAAATGTGTGTGCCTTCTGTGTACAAATAGGATACAAGCCAGTAAAAGTGAAGCAACCCCTCCCTCCCAAATTGGGGTTAAAAAGCATTTCAATAACAACAGCTGTGCCCCTCTCAGACTGATAAACAAACTCAGCATCATTATTACCCCCACAATACAGCTGTGAAGCTGGGACTGAGAGGAGTAACGAAGACCACCTACTAAGCTCATGGCAGTAGTGGGATCTGAACCAGTAGAGTGCTTGGCCCTTCCAACTCTGTGATTCATAGGCCAACCATTGAACCACTATGCTACAGTGGCAGCATATGCCTGTTCATCCAATTTGGCTAGCTGGGCCATAGTTTGTTGATGCTGATCAGTTAGGAGAGAGGATCTCTGACTCCTGAGAAGTCCATTTTATAGTCCATTCCCTTCCTCGCCTCTGCTCTCCTTAGCGGAAGCATCACCATATGTGGTCATCCTTTCCCCCATTAGGGGGTCGATCTTGTTACTGACAGCAAGGCAACTTTTCCCTTTCCCACCAAAAGACCTCACATACTTCCTAAGAGTGTGACTACAAGTGACTTTCTTCACGTGGAGAACACTAGATTTTTCTCGCAAGGTTACCTTGGAAGTGAAGTCCAAGTGGTCCTTCCCCTCTGTTAGAACCGCTGCCTGAAGAGCCACAAGAGGGCTTCATTTGGGGGCAGGCAGCTGCTACTTTCTCCCAGGGCGTCCTGCCAGCTGCCTGCTCCCGGGGAGCTGTTCTGGAAGCGTCAGTGTCACTGAAGCTTCAGCCACAGCAACAGTGGAAGAATCTGCAGCAGATCCTAAATTTTACTGCATGTGTGGTATGTCACCATTTTAATATATCGCAAACATGCTTTAAAAAAAAAACTGTTCACCACCCACCCCACACCAAAACAAAATGGTGACGTGGATGGAGCAATGAGAAATGACACAGGCATTGCACACAGATCAAAAACCAAAATCAAGCCATTTCTGAAAAAAGATCAGGGAAGAACAGGGTTTCAGAAAGGGAGTGGTGGTGGAGAAAAGCAGGGACAACAAAGGACAGGCAAGAAGGTGTGACAAAATGGTAATGAAAGGAAATGAAACTGGAATATTAAATATAAAACTGTTTAGAAGATGCTTTAGTGGACACATCCAAAAAATAATTTCTACCAAGGTATATAGCAAAATCTACTAAATCAAATGAAAATGTCCCAAACAACCAGCATTGACATATTACTTGGGATGGCTGCAAATGTTTCTTAGCCTTTAAAACTGCAGCGTCCTACAATGGAAGCTTATTCAAGAGCAAAGAAAGAAACCCTGTGTCTATTCGATTCAACCAATTTTAAAAGGGAAGAGGGCTGGAAGAAATGCAAATAAGAAAACAGATCTCAACTCTTCCTTTTTAAATTGCTAATTTACATGCAGTTTGTACTAAGAGTAACTGAAACTCATTTTTAATTAATGTCCATTTGCCCTCTACGTAAACTATCTTTACCACACAAATTTAATATTTCTCTGGTTTATGGCTCTCCCTATCTCAAACGGTTACTAGTCTCCTGTTCTCAACCTCAGTACAAAGGCCAAAGATACAGAATAAACCATGGAGACAATGTTTATCAGTCACAGAAGTAATCTTTGTTTTTTTAAATAACAATGAGGTATTACTTCTATTGCACAAGCTATGGGTTTGCAGGTGTAATTGTCTTTTGGGCTAACAACCTAGCACCTTTTGCTAGCAAAAGATGATGGGAATAAATGTTCTTAATGAATGGTTTGCTCTTGCTGCCATTTCTGCAATTTGGGAGGGTCTGTTTTCAATCAGCACTATTGCCTGCTTTTCCCTTAAGTGTATTCTTCCATTGATTGTCCCCTAAGGGCTGGAGACCAGATAGCACCGCGTCAAATAATTGGAAAGTCAAACTCTCTGTTCTATTACTCATGTTAACAGGCTGTTCAGATAGTAGATGGTTTAGATTGAGAGCTAATCATCACTGCCACCAAGGACTGTGTGTGCTTGTGTATGTGTGTCTTGGCCACATCCTGGCAATAGCCAATGAAGTGGCTTCTCTGAAATTTTGCTTTGCAAACCTCTGATTTGAAAAAACCAGCAGAGAGGAATGCAGAAGGAAATGAACAGAGAGTTCAGATGAAAACAGAATTGGAAACCAGAGCAAGAAAAGTGGTTCCATATCACCTGTTTTACCAACATGTGGTCAGTGTGGGGCTCTCAGTTCTTTTAGCTTCAGCTCCTTCTGCAGGGCTTTGCTGACTCTCAGAAGCTGACTCCAGAGTTTGAGTCAATTAGGCCCATCAAGGCGGCAACACTTTCCCCTCAAAAATTGCTTCTACTTCAGTTTCATTGGTTTAAATTCATATTTTTGTGTTTCCCTTATTAATTTACTGATGGGTGTTCATTATTCATGTGTTTTTTATTCTGTATAACTTTTTCATTTTTTATCATAAAGAATGTGAGATTTACAGTTTTAATTTAATTAATTTAATGTATTGGATTTATACTCCGCCCTCCCCACAACAGCGGGCTCAGGGCGGATCACAATACAACTTAAAACACCTTACATGCTTCAACTATTGTTAAAATTATAAAATACTACATACTATCATTAAAATTACATCTATTTACATATACATATACATACACACACATACACACACACACACACACATAAAACAGGGAGACATAGCAGTACATAGCAGATGATCCATAAAGCAGTTTTTCCCAGAACAGCATGTGAGAGATGGAGGGTGACATTGGATGGGAGGGCATATGGTTTATTCCCCCCCCAACTAGGGGGGGGGCACCGCCTAGCATCAACCATATGCCTGGCGGAACAGCTCCGTCTTACAGACCAGGTGAAATGCTAGCAAGTCTTGCCAGGCCCTGGTCTCATAAGACAGAGCATTCCACCAGGCTGGGGCCAGGACCGAAAAAGCCCTGGCCCTGGTCGACGCCAGGCAGGCCTCCCTAAATGCTTATATGGCTTCAAACCTCGTAAAGTATTCTAGACAAAATGATATATTTAGCACTGATTTGCTCTGATATATTTGCTGCCTGTTCAAGTCAGAGAGAACTGTAGACTGCTACATACTGTAATATGCTGAAGAAATAATGTTAAAATAGGATGATTCTTTTACTGGGTTGTTCAGCAAATAAAATGCTGATTATGCTCATTTGGGCTAAACCTAACTCTTTTTTCATTTATAGGAGTTAAAAGATTAAAAAATTAAAACTAAAAGATGCTGCTGCTTTTACTGGCTAATGTTTACTCACTTGAGCTGACTACATACTGTTGCTAAAGTACTTTGTTGCCGAACCAAAGCCAACTGCATCCATTATGTATAATAGAAACTCCATTACATAGAGAACTCAGAGGAACATAATTTATCTGCAAGAGCTGGCAACAAAGTATATGTACATATCAGGTGGATGAGCAAAGAGCAGTTTTTTACGTGGACTAGGGTTTCCCAAACCCTGCCCCTGAAATGCACTCTTATGCTCTCAGTATTGCTGGAAAAAAATGTCAGGCATAGTTTATCTCATTGCTGCAGTACTATGGCAAGAAGAAATGAAACTGCCCAGTGACCCTGCTGGTCAGCTTTTAGAAGGTCAAGAGTTCTCTTGGGGCCTACATTTGGCAGCTTTAACGTTGGCCTCTTATGAATATGTACAGATGTGATCAATGAGACAGCCAGTTTGGTGTAGTGGTTAAGAGCGTGGGACTCTAATCTGGAGAGCCAGGTTTGATTCCCCACTCCTCCACTTGAAGCCAGCTGGGTGACCTTGGGCTAGTCACTGTTCTCTGGAGCTCTCTCAGCCCCACCCACCTCACAGGGTGTTTTGTTGTGGGGATAATAATAACATACTTTTTAAACCACTCTGAGTGGGCATCAAGTTGTCCTGAAGGGCAGTATATAAGTTGAATGTTGTTGTTATTATTATAATGTTATGTACTTAATGCTTAGCATTTGTATAGCACTGTATTGTTAAAGGCTCTCCATATATAATCTCTGCAATCCTTCCAGTAACCTTGTTGGCAGGTCAGTATAATCAGATCTATATGAAAATATAATTAATTTCATTTTGACTAGAATACTTTACAAGGTTTGAAGCCATATAAACATTTAAAACTGTAAATCTCAAATTGTTTATGATAAAAAATGAAAAAGTTTACAGAATAAAAAACACATGAATGAACACCCATCAGTAAATTAAGGAGAGAAACACAAAAATATGCATCTAAGCCAATGAAACCGAAGTAGAAGCAATTTTAGGGAGGAAAGTAAGAGCTGCTGTAGCACAATGGTTAAGTGGTTTGGCTGTGAATCAGCTCTCTACAGGTTTGAATCCTGCCACTGCCATGAGCTAAGTAGGTGGCCTTGGGCAAGTCATTCCTCTCAGCCCCAGCTGTATTGTGGGGATAACAATACTAACTTGTTAACCGCTCTGGGTGAAGCAATAATCTGTCTAGAAGAGCGATATATAAGTGAAGTTGTTGTTATATTGCAGGTGGGAGCCTGAGGATAGGAGATACTGACTTGCCAAGGGCTGCCTACTGAAATCATGACAGTGGTGAGATTTGAACTAGAGATTTCCCAGCTCATAACTCTCTTGGGCAGAGCTACACAAAGATTAATAGCAGATTTCCAACCCCATGTTTTCATGGCAAAGGCTTATTTGGGGGAGCATTTGCAGGGGGTGATAAGCAGGTAAACAACAACGGGCGGCCCCGGTACAAATATGAAACAAAAACAACCAAACCGGGACTCAACAATCTTTGGAGCCGAAATATATTCAAATTTTTGTGTTATAAAGTGCGAACAGCGCAATAAATACAAACATAAATACAAAATACGTTATACAAAATTTTGAAGTGCCAAGATACAAAGTCCAAGCATATATACATATATCACAATGTTTCTGTTGTCCGGAATCGTCAGAAAAAATTTTTTTGGGAAAATTTTTATAAAGTGCTAGTTGCCAGTTGCCAGTACATCAAAGGGAGCCGGTAGGTAGGGAGTTGTGCACCGTACTTATATATTCACAGTCCATAGATATGAATGTAATTAGACGAACGCCGACGGGGGTTTGCTTGCAAATATCATTAACCCGTTTCGTGAGTACTGAGACTCACTTCCTCTTGGGCTTAAGGCGATTCGGACTGGTCATACTGTAAGAAAAAATTAATTATAAATGTCTAGCAACAATTACAATAAAATGAAAAATAAAAAGGCAATATCACTTACAGTATGTTACAAGCACAAGGCATACTCTCCTACCACTCCATACATTCCACGGACATGTGATAAATGAAATGGACCATGAGTTAAAATAATCAAAAAGAGGAGGGGCCAATCGTAACAAGAGGAAGGTTTTTACAGAATTCTCAAAAACTTACAGTAACTTACCTATCCGTGAATGGGGAAACTATAGAAAGCAGGAAAAGTTAATTTCTGAGTTCAGACCATGAGGTGACAGGGTGTTTAGTCGGAAAATCCATTTAGATTCTAATTGGAGCAGCAATTTAACCATGTCTGTAGCAAAGGGGCGATCAAGTTGCTCTATTACAGAAACCTTAAAATCATTATGTGAGTGTTTCTCTATATGAAAGTGGTTAACAAGGGGAGCCTCCCAGACCTGATTTCTGATCCTAGATTGATGTTCTTGGATCCTTATCCTTAAAGGGCGAGTTGTGCTCCCTATATATAATAGGGGGCACGGGCACTGAATACCATATATCACATTTATGGACTTGCAGTTAGAAAATCCATGTGAAAAATGATTAGGTAGTATTTGCTGTATTTTAACCATAAGGTTGTACACACTACACGAGCCGCATGTAAAATGGCCATTTGGCAAAGTGCCACCTGGTGGATTGTTAGAAAACTCTGATCTCATGACTATGTCCCCAATGGACCGTGTGCGTCTGTAGCCTACCGCTAGCCCTGCTTCACAGCCACGGACACCACTAATAATGTGCCAGTGTTGCTTAATAATTGATATTATATTTGGGGCTAAAGTAGTGTATTCAAGACCCCATTTTATTTTATCATCCATCCTTGGTGGCTTAGATACTAATAAATCTGCCCTATTAGTAGTGTCAGCACGTTGTATAGCTCGTTCAATCGTGTGCTGGGGATATCCCCTCGCTCTAAAATTTTCTTCCAGTTTACGGCCACTAGATTCATAAAAGCAAGGGTTGGTAGAATTCCGCTTCAGCCGTAAAAATTGACCCAGGGGGATGTTGTCCCTTAAACCCCTTGGATGGAAAGACTGATAATGCAAATAAGAGCACCGGTCCGTCTGCTTCCTGAAGGGGCGCACTGCCAGTTTGTTATCTCTTTCCCGATAAATGGTAACATCTAAATAGTGTAGGCTACTGGTGCTACCAGTCCATGTGAATTCAATATCAGGGTGGAGGGAGTTAAACCACCTCCCTAAATCTTCAGCAACGTCCCTTTTCAGTAGGACTATGATGTCATCTATGTATCGCCTGTACAATATAATTAGATCTTTAAAGGGGTTCTTCTTATCATCAAACACCCATTTACTCTCTAAGGCGGACATAAAGATATTCGCGATGCTAGGCGCAGCCGCGCATCCCATAGCCACCCCCTTTAGCTGGAAATAATACTGCTCATTGAATCTAAAGTAATTCTTCTCCAGAATAATATCTAAGATGTTCAGAAGAAAGGGGGTGGAGGGCTGTTGTGCCTCGCGCAGTAGAAGAGCATCCTGCACTACCACTCTCGCCTCATCGTGAGGAATGGAGGTATACAGTGATCTCACATCTAAAGACATGAGATATATAGAGGGCGGAATATCTATGGACTCTACAAGTGAGATTAAGGTAGTAGTGTCCTTTAAATAAGCTGGCGTGTTGGCTACTAGGGGCTGCAGAAAAAAGTCCAGGAAACGCGAAAGGGGTTCCAAAATAGAATTAGAGCCGGAGATAATTGGCCGGCCGGGGGGAGGATGTCCCGATTTATGAATTTTCGGGAGTGTATAGAAGACAGGTATTCTTGGACAGGGGTTAATTAACGCGTCCCTAGTCTTCTTATCTATCTCATTATCCCCCAATCCCTCGTCCAAAACAACTTTAATAATGCGTTGGATATGCACTGTTGGATTATAAGATATTCGTTTGTATTCCATCTCATTCTCCAGCTGTCTATTGCATTCCTGTAAATAGTCTAAAGTATCCTGGACAACTATGCCCCCACCTTTATCGGCCCTTTTGATAACAATCTCTCTATCGTTTTTGAGATCCTGCAAAGCCTTCCATTCCTGTTTCGAAAGGTTATACCTTTTGTGGTGGCATGCAGCCTCCAAGTTGGTCACATCACGTAATACAACTTTTTCAAAACTCTCAATCATGGGATCAGACACTACAGGACAGAAGGATGACTTATAAATAATACCAGAAGCGGGAGGAGGATTTCCCGGTCCGAAAAGGTTCCTGAGCTTAATCAAGCGGACCAACTTGAAAAGATCAATCCTGGTTTGAAAAGCATTATAGCTAGGGGTTGGAACAAAGCCCATACCTTTATTCAAAGCAGATAATTCAACGCCAGTTAAGGTCCGTGATGAAAGATTGAATACTATGTTTTCTTGTACGGGCGTCTCTGCCGAAAAGAGCCCCTGCCTAAAAAAGTCTTGGGAGGGATGTTACGCGATCTAAGACTGCGTGTGCTGGAGCCCTCGTCTCCAGACGTATCTGTTTCTGAGGGCTCTGTGGTCTCCAGCTCAGGGTTCGAAGCAATATTTATAGCCCAAGAAACTCTTTTGCGTGGCTTCTGGTACCCATCCTCCTTCCACTGGTAAATTCTACCAGAAGTATAGTCTCTCCTGTCACGTTCAAATTTCCTGACCTTAAGTTCTTTTAGTTTCTCTTTGCTTTCATTAATACGGCGTTCAATGTCCTGACTACGCAGGTCAAATTCCGCCTGAGAAACTTTGGATTTTAGTTCTGTTTCAGCCTTATCGATATCCATGGCCAAAACCTCAGCCTGAGCATTCGAGGTTTTAATCAAGAGAAGCATCAGGTCAAAAGCACATTTATTTAATATAACTGCCCATTTAGTTTTAAACTCTTCATCCTCCTTAAACATCCCGGGTGGTTTGTGGATACGCAGACCACGCGGTATGAACTTATGAAGTGAATAGTCAGTTAAAGAAGCCGCATTAAGTTGGAGGCGGCATCTCTTTAGTTGTAGCACCAGTAGCCTACACTATTTAGATGTTACCATTTATCGGGAAAGAGATAACAAACTGGCAGTGCGCCCCTTCAGGAAGCAGACGGACCGGTGCTCTTATTTGCATTATCAGTCTTTCCATCCAAGGGGTTTAAGGGACAACATCCCCCTGGGTCAATTTTTACGGCTGAAGCGGAATTCTACCAACCCTTGCTTTTATGAATCTAGTGGCCGTAAACTGGAAGAAAATTTTAGAGCGAGGGGATATCCCCAGCACACGATTGAACGAGCTATACAACGTGCTGACACTACTAATAGGGCAGATTTATTAGTATCTAAGCCACCAAGGATGGATGATAAAATAAAATGGGGTCTTGAATACACTACTTTAGCCCCAAATATAATATCAATTATTAAGCAACACTGGCACATTATTAGTGGTGTCCGTGGCTGTGAAGCAGGGCTAGCGGTAGGCTACAGACGCACACGGTCCATTGGGGACATAGTCATGAGATCAGAGTTTTCTAACAATCCACCAGGTGGCACTTTGCCAAATGGCCATTTTACATGCGGCTCGTGTAGTGTGTGCAACCTTATGGTTAAAATACAGCAAATACTACCTAATCATTTTTCACATGGATTTTCTAACTGCAAGTCCATAAATGTGATATATGGTATTCAGTGCCCGTGCCCCCTATTATATATAGGGAGCACAACTCGCCCTTTAAGGATAAGGATCCAAGAACATCAATCTAGGATCAGAAATCAGGTCTGGGAGGCTCCCCTTGTTAACCACTTTCATGTAGAGAAACACTCACATAATGATTTTAAGGTTTCTGTAATAGAGCAACTTGATCGCCCCTTTGCTACAGACATGGTTAAATTGCTGCTCCAATTAGAATCTAAATGGATTTTCCGACTAAACACCCTGTCACCTCATGGTCTGAACTCAGAAATTAACTTTTCCTGCTTTCTATAGTTTCCCCATTCACGGATAGGTAAGTTACTGTAAGTTTTTGAGAATTCTGTAAAAACCTTCCTCTTGTTACGATTGGCCCCTCCTCTTTTTGATTATTTTAACTCATGGTCCATTTCATTTATCACATGTCCGTGGAATGTATGGAGTGGTAGGAGAGTATGCCTTGTGCTTGTAACATACTGTAAGTGATATTGCCTTTTTATTTTTCATTTTATTGTAATTGTTGCTAGACATTTATAATTAATTTTTTCTTACAGTATGACCAGTCCGAATCGCCTTAAGCCCAAGAGGAAGTGAGTCTCAGTACTCACGAAACGGGTTAATGATATTTGCAAGCAAACCCCCGTCGGCGTTCGTCTAATTACATTCATATCTATGGACTGTGAATATATAAGTACGGTGCACAACTCCCTACCTACCGGCTCCCTTTGATGTACTGGCAACTGGCAACTAGCACTTTATAAAAATTTTCCCAAAATTTTTTTTTCTGACGATTCCGGACAACAGAAACATTGTGATATATGTATATATGCTTGGACTTTGTATCTTGGCACTTCAAAATTTTGTATAACGTATTTTGTATTTATGTTTGTATTTATTGCACTGTTCGCACTTTATAACACAAAAATTTGAATATATTTCGGCTCCAAAGATTGTTGAGTCCCGGGGGTGATAAGCAGGCAAGAGGAGATATTTAATTCTTCCACAGTTTGTTAGTTCTCCATTGCAGTTCCCCTTCTGATGCCTTTTTTTTCAACTTGCACTTTAAAATTAGGAGTACACTCAACTGGGAATAAAATGGTTTGCAGGGTGGCATTTACAAAGAGAATCAGAGGGCACAGATGAAACGTTTGTTTGTTGTATTTGACATACCCCACCCTTCCCGTTAGCAGGCTCAGGGCGGCTTCCAACAAATATATTATTAAAAATACAATAAAACATTATAAATAGTATAAAAACCAATATTGATGCACAATTTTATATCAGCAGTATAAAAAATCCAGGCACCACCAAACAAATCTGGCCACTACAGAGTCACCACAACCACGGATACTGCCATGATGTACCTCCAGGGCGGCTGCAAAAGGAGTGTGTGGGGTCAGAAAAGGGGACAAAAAGCTGGCCCCTAGTCAAAGGTCCCATGGAACAGCTCCATCTTGCAGGCCCTGAGGAACAATAAAAGGTCTCACAGGGCCTGGATCTCCATTGGGAGAGCGTTCCACCAGGCCAGGGCCAGGGCAGAAAAGGTCTGGCCCTAGTTGAGGCCAGCCGAATGTCCCTTGGTCTGGGGACCACCAGAAGCTATTTATCCGCAGAGTGCAAGGCCCTATGGGGGGGCATAATGGGAGAGGCAGTCGTGTAGGTATGCAGGTCCCAGTCCGTAAAGGGCTTTAAACACTAAGACTAATACCTTGAACTGGAATTGGAACTCAACCGGGAGCCAGTGCAGCTGGCGTAATACAGGGCAGATGTGAGCCCTAAATGGCATCCCTGTAAGGACACATGCCGCTGCATTCTGGACCAGCTGTAATTTCCGGGTTAAAGCCACAGGCAGCCCAGTGTAGAGTAAGTTGTAGTAGTCCAATCTGGAGGTGACTGTTGCATGGATTACAGAAGCTAGGTAGGGCGCCTATTGCCTGACCTGCCGAAGATGAAAAAATGCAGATCCGGCAACAGCTGCAACCTGGGCCTCCATAGAAAGTTTGGCATCCAGGAGCACACCTAGGCTCTTTACCCTCGACAAAGGCTGTAACTGCACTCCATTGAGGGCTGGGAGCTGGATTCCCAGTTCCGTTGCCCCACAACCCAGATACAGAACCTCTGTCTTCTGGGGATTCAACTTCAGGTGACTCTGACACAACCACTCTGCCACGGCATCCAAACACCGGGCCAAAGAGTCCAGGGCAGCATCTAACTGGTCGTCCATTAACAGGTAGAACTGGGTGTCATCAGCATACTGGTGACAACTCAGCCCAAATCTATGGACCACCTGGGCAAGGGGGCGCATATAGATGTTAAATAGCAGTGGGGAAAGAATCACCCCCTGAGGGACACCGCACACCAAAGGATGATGGGCGGACATTTGTTCCCCTAGCACCACCCTCTGTCCCCAACCATGGAGAAAAGAGATTAGCCATTGCAGGGCTGTCCCACGGATCCCCACAGCAGCAAGGCGGTGAGTCAAAAGATCATGGTCGACTGTGTCGAATGCTGCTGTAAGATCCAAAAGTATCAGCAATGTCGACCCACCTCAATCCAGGTGTCCACCTGGTAATTCTTCCTTAAATCCTCCTCCTCTCCTGTATTACCTTGGCAAATGCAGGTTTGGGACTATCTCTTGTGTCTCAGATGCAATGCTACATCAGCTCTCAAATTACCTACATCAGAATTTGCTATTCAACGTCAGAGGCTCTTCAGACCTCCCATGTTTTCTTTTCAAGAAACTTGCTAAGGAAATGTCTGGCTTCAGGAAAGGTTTGGGGTTTTTTTGGACCATGGCTTACGCTTTCGAGATGAAGCTCTTCTATCAAGAGATGGTTTGCCCTGCATGAGGGTAGGAAAAAATATGTTTGGTAAGAGCCTTGCAGACCTAATCAGGAGGGCTTTCTTTGAATGAAACCAAGGCCACTTCCACACATCCTTAATGGGACGGCCTGCCAATGGAACTCTGATGGGTTATCTCACTCATTACACACGTCATAGAGCAGAACCACAAGTGACAAAAGGCACAGATTGGACACTTGTCTGCTTCCCTCAAGTTTTGATGGGAAATGTAGGCAGCTTGGCGGAATGTTGGACAAGTGGCAGTTGAAAAGTCCATTGGACAGCAGTCAGAGAGCGAAGCTGCGAGACCAGGATGCCTACATTTCCCATCAAAACTTGAGGGAAGCAGACAAGTGTCCAATCTGTGCCTTTTGTCACTTGTGGTTCTGCTCATAGTTTCTCACGTACAAGCAGGTCATAATGATCCCAGGCTTTAAGCATTTTTTGTGAGACCTGTTTTGGTCTGTGTTTATTTTTAATGCAGGTTTTCTGCACAATTATCTTAATGTATCAATGCATTTGGAGGCTTTTTTGCACTTCAGAAGAGCCCTCCCACAAATCTCCAACCCCTCCTCTTGCCATTACCCCTCCTTTCAACATCATACGTTTTGAGAAAATTACTACCTTGCTGGATCAGTAAGACTTTTGATAAGATTCCACATAATATCCTTGTTGACAAGTTGGTAAAATGTGGTTTGGATCCTATTACTGTTAGGTGGAGCTGTAGCTGTTGACAGATTGCACCCAAAGAGTACTTGTTAATGGTTCCTCATCCTCTTGGAGAAGAGTGACAAGTGGAGTGCCTCAAGGATTGGTCCTGGGTCCTGTTCTGTTCAACATTTTTATAAATTATTTGGATGAAGTAATAGAGGGAATGCTTTTTAAATTTGCAGATGATATTGAATTGGGAGGGGTAGCAAATACAGTAGAGGTGGTGGGCTCTCCTTTGGAAGGTTTTAAGCAGAGGCTAGATGGCCATCTGACAGCAATGCTGATTCTGTGAACCTAGGCAGATCATGAGAGGGAGGGCAAGAAGGGTTAATAAGTGCTTACTTCTCATGGCCTCTTCTTACACGCCCAGAGTAATGCAGATTGCCACTTTGGGGTCAAGAAGCAATTTTCCCCAGGCTAGTTTGGCTAGGGATCCTGGAGGTGTATTGCCATCTTCTCAGCAAGGAGCAGGGGGTGTGTTGTGGGGGAGGTAGTTGTGAATTTCCTGTGTTGTGCAGGGGATTGGATGAGATGACCTTGGAGGTCCTTTACACCTCTATGATTCTAAGACTGAAATGTGGAGAGTGTTTCTACAGTGAAGTGATTATTTGATTTTTTTTCAGGTTTAGAAGCAGGCTGGCCATTATGGGCTGATAAGGATGTGATTGGTGCAGTTGTTTTAAAAGGACGACAAAAGAACCATTGCTCAAAGTACTGCCTCATACTTTCTGTTGAGCTGTGGGGTTATCATTACTCACCTCACTAGCCTGTAGATCTTGCAGGCTATATTCACAAGATTGCCACAAAAGCAGATTATGTTTATAGCAGATTATGTAGAACCTGGGCAATCTGGCATTTAGGGAATGTAAGAAGTGAAGGATTTGCATACTGTCTCTTGTTCCAGGTCTCAGGTTACAAAAGGGGCTTACCAGAGCTTTTTTTTAGCCTGAATGTGGTGGAATGGCGTTCTGGCACCTCTTAAAAATGTTCATGTGGCCGGTGGCCCTGCCCCCTGATCTCCAAACAGAGGGGAATTTAGATCGCCCTTTG
The DNA here is from genome assembly GCF_028583425.1 of Eublepharis macularius. Classification (NCBI taxonomy): domain Eukaryota; kingdom Metazoa; phylum Chordata; class Lepidosauria; order Squamata; family Eublepharidae; genus Eublepharis; species Eublepharis macularius. The sequence goes on along the minus strand of NC_072793.1, from coordinate 93,495,940 downwards.
CTCTGCTCCAGCGGTGTGGAGGGTGATTTAAACTTTTAAAAACTCCACCCTTGCTCCAACTGACTGGCGCCAGTCAGCTGGAGCAAGGGAGGAGTTTAGGTCGCCAGTGGCGAAGGGCAATTTAAACTCCTCCCCTTGTGGAAGTGCTTCTGGGGGCTGGCTGTTCCCTGCATGATGATTTCACTTCCCGGAAGTGATGTCATCACATGGTCTTGGCAGCATGCATGCGCTTCATGCGTGTGCATGTGGTACCAGGGGCACCACCTCCCGCTAGGAGTTGCCCCCTGTGCTGGCAATCCACTGAGTTCCACCACCTCTTTTCCCAGAAATAAAGCCCTGGGGCTTACTATAGAGGTAAAAAGGAAGACACACTATACTGCTCTGTCTGATGCTATCCCTTTGATGCGTAGATTGCTACTCTCAGAAAACTTCCTTCCTTCCTTCCTTCCTTCCTCCTTGTTCTCCCTCGCGTTCACACGCACAGTCTCTCCATCTTGCCACCATGGAGAAAGCAAGGCTTGCTCCCTGCATCCACCAGCATCCTAGCTTAGATAGATTAGACTAGATTCTCTCTCCCCTCTTTCCTATCTTAAGTAGAGTTCCTAAATAAAAGGACTCTTATTTCTTTACTAAATGAGGAGACTCTCTGTGTGAGTTTATTGCCTCATCACACACTTACACACATGTTAAGCTGCGCTTACTAAACTGCTCTGCTTTTCTTAACCTGCTTTGCTTACAGGGAAGAGATTTAAGGAAATAACCCGAAGAAAATATTGTATTAAAGAAGCCCAAATGTCTTTATAGGAGAGATGTTTATTATAGAAAAACAGGGAAATGGCAGGTGGATTCAAAAGGGGTAGGAAAGAGGGGAAAGAGAACAGAGAGAAGAACACACTATCACATGGCACACAGTCTCTCAAATAAAAGCAATAATGCTGATCTAACTTTATCTAGGTTGTAGCAGATTCCTCAGAGCATATACAGAGTTCCTTGCAGCACCAAAATAATGGAGGAGTCTTTAAGTCGTGGCCCACTGATCTTGGGTTCTCCAGATGATCCAAAGTTGGAACTTGAGGAAAGTCCAGAGATCTCAGCTATTTATGGCAATGGAAGCCTTCTTGGTCAGATTGATTAGTGGATCTAACTAATCCCAAGCAAAACTCCATCGCTGATGTCAGAGACTATTGCTACCAATCAGAGAATTATTGCAGGATGGGCCTTCAATATTAATGGCTTTGCACTTCCATAACTAAAAGGGAATCTGGCCCAAGCTGGTTGTCCTTCATCAAAAAAAGGGATTACATTGGCCAGGCACCGCCAATGTGGAACGGAGGATAAAGTGTTATTCTCATGTAAGCTCTAGATGTCCAAAAGCCCAGATGTTCTAGGTAGCATTCTTGAACCATATTGAATCTTAGGGTTCTGTCACACACTCTGGACTGCCAGGTTGCTTACAGGAGTGAGGAATCCCCAGCCCCCATTTCCCACCACCACTGTGGTGGGCAGCCAGAGGAAAAATAGTTTTAAAAATAACTGTGAGCTGATGATGTTACATCACTTCAGGGGAAAACCAGAAAACTGTAGAATTTCTGGCAATTCCTAGAGTAGGCTGACAGCACTTCCAGGAAGTGACATAATGCCACCAATGCCTCCATGTCCCCGCACTCCAGACTCGGTTTGCCAGGTCCCCTTGCCCTCCTGGTGGGAGAGGGGGGACCCAGCACTTACCTTGTTAGTGTTCTCACATGCATACTTTGTGCATGCGTGCTCCTGGCGCCAGCATAATGATGTTACTTCCTGGAGTGACATCATCGCGCCCAGTGACTGGCATGCTCTCGCCCTTCACAGAGGCCAATTTGGGCAAATTTTGGCCCCTGTGAAAGGCAGGAGCATGCCCACCGCAATGATGTCATTCCCAGAAGTGACATTATCACACCTGACAGGAGTGCACTATTGAGGAATTGCCGGCGTCATTCTTGGAGGTGGGTTGAGAAGCCCTGTGCTTACGTGTGCAGCGCTTGCCCCTGAGGAAGTGGAAGACGAAAAGGCGATTTGAACATCTGGCCAACGTCGTCCCTTCGGGCATGCTTGGGAAGCTCGCTTACAACGTGTGAGAGACTGTCCAATGAAATACCTTTAGGCATTGTCTTCATTTGAATGTTTGTTAAGGACGCTCTCATCTGGACTCAACCCTCCCGGTCCCCACTGGGGAACTCGTCATTACACTCTGCAAAGTTTATAATGTATAGAACAGTGTTTCATGAATTATTGTCTGTATGCAACATTGTATGATTGAATAATTGAAGACAATTGCTTTTGGAAAAGGTTTCATCCTGTATTGATTGATTGGGAGTTGGGGATTGGCAGCCCTACTCCAGACTTTTACCACTGGCAATCCTAGTCACACTCTAGCATGATCAATAAACAGAATTCAGCACAACACTATGCAAATGAACTGCAACTACAGGCTCTGAGTATTCAGATAAGGGAGGGGCAAAATTTCTCATATTAAGTTCTGATTAAAAATACAAGCAGCAATTGGAGAGAAATTGTTCCTTGGTCTAGACACTATGGTTACTGAAGGAAAAAATTAGGCCCCATTCTAATAGTGTCCCTAAGCATTCCACTAAACTTTATCCAAATAAATACATGTCTATCATTCCTTGGTGCAGACATATATTAAAAAGGGGAATTAAAACACATCTGTGTGAGTCAAGCGCACTAAGATGCATTGCACTTCCAAGAAATCCTCCCTCCTCTAATAATGATGTACTATTTTGTTAGTGAAAGATTAAAAGCAGTAATAATAAGTAGAGGATGTCTGCATTCAGTTAGAAGAAGAGTGGTTCAATATAATTTGGTTTGCGCTAAATTAATTACAGGGGAACGGAGAGGAATAGACAGCATATACAAGTGTTCTGTGATAACATGAAGTTAAAAACATGGTCAATGAAAGAGAAGAGAATTTCAACAGATGGCTTTGGACTAGGGACTAGAGGTGGGCACGGACCAGAAAATGGACCGAAATTTCACACGGACTGGGCCGGTTTGGCTTTGCGAACCAGGAGGTCGTGGGATGCCCATTTTCCACGGCCCCGTGACTTTTCGGCCGGTCCGTTGGTCCGTTGTCTGTGAATCCAAACATGGGGGGGGGGGGTAAAGTGCTCCCAGCATCACTGGCAAACAGTGTCAGGAGCATTTTAATGTTTAAATCCCCCCTTGCTCCAGGTGACTGACAGGCCCCCCAGTCAGCTGGAGCAAGGGGGGTTAAAGCACTCCCGGCATTGCTGGCAAGTGGCACTGGGAGTGCTTTAACATTTAAATCCCCCCTTGCTCCGGCCAACTGGCGGGCACGGACCCACAAACCAGTCTGTGAACTGGCGCGGGTCCTTGAAAAGTTTGTAGTCTGTGGTCCGTGGTTTTTCCCAGTCTGTGCCCATGTCTACTAGGGACACGTACGGTCAAAACCCTATTCATCCACATACTTATGGAGTGATGAGATGTACATTCTATCACTGTCCTTATTCTGACACCTCAGAGGGTCACTGCCAAATTACATTAGAATTAGGGATTTAGTTACTCCAGTTTCCCTACTGGGACTAATTCTCATCTTGTAGTAATATAATAATTAATGTGTCCCAGAACCAATTAAAGGAAGACCTGACTGTTGAGAATTCATCTCTGTATTGTTCAGAAATAGTTTTATTCTTTTCAGCCTCTGTTGTAAATCTCCTAATTTTTAATTTTATTTTTAATTTAATTTTAATTTTAAACAGCTTCTCACTCACAATAATATACTTCCTAACACAGACACGGACTCTGGGACAGGGCCTGCAATAAATCAAGATGCTAACTCTGTCCTCACATTCACTCCAACAACATAATCACTGGAACTAACAACACCAGTTATACCATCTAAGGTCAACTCACTTGTTATTCCAATATCATATATGCTATTAAATGTCAGCAATGTCCTTCTACTCTCTATATTGGACAAACTAGTCAGTCCCAAACAAATGAATAAATGGACATAAATCTGATATTAAAAAACACAACACTCAAAAACCAGTGGGAGAACACTGTAATCTTCTAAGACCTCATTGCTGACCTCAAAGTGGCTGTCCTCAAACAAAGAAGCTTTTGATTCTCACAAGTTTATATTCTGAAATTCTCATTGGTCTCTAAGGTGCCACTGGACTCAAAACCTGCTGTTCTGAACCTAATTTTTATATGTGTATTATTCTACTCAAACCATTTTTGTCCAGTCCCGCAGCCGAATTCTACATAATAAAGAATATTCAATAACATCCAGACTACATGCCTGGATATCAGTACAATTCTAAGAACACTTTCACAGGAGTAAGCCCTATTGAATAGACCAGAGCAGGATTCTGAGTAAATCTGTTTAGGAATGCTCTCTATATCCTCCGCTTCTTGTTTATTGTGCCAAATGCTTAATTTCAAAATATTCTTATCCTTTATCTTAGAATATTCTCTATTTCCATTCCATCATTTAGGGAGTGTGGTGACTGAAAGTACAGAACAGGGTTTCATGTGAATGCTTTAATTTCTGTTACCCATTTTTTTTCATTTAAATAAAACCAAATCCCACAATTGTGTTCAAAGTTCTCCAATGAAAAATTGTCTGAATACTGTCAAATCATTACCAACCACAAATGTTAAAAACCTTCATCAGTCCTCTCTTTAAAAACCATTTTGTTCAAATCTGAATTCTGTACACATTTTAATTTGCTCCTGATTGCAAATAAAAGCATTTCCTACAGCCAGAAACTCTAAAAACCTTCAGAAGTTGGACAGAAACTCTGAAATGAGTTTCTCATGAGATATTTTTTCCTGGTATATTTTCCTGGTAGGGTAAATAGCAGTCAGGGGGGAAGTCTGATGTTTGGAATATAGTACTGGGGGATACATAGGGAAAGAAGCATGGCTGGATCCACATGGGTGCATAACATTTTTCTCCACTGGAAAGAGCAGGGGAGGGTCCTGTCTGTTTGCTGCCAGTGGAAGGAGCAGCAATTGGGTTATAGACAGGCATTGATTAGCATTCACAGCCAACGCTGTTCTCCTCACATCACTCCTTGTTGATTCAACCCCTTCCCACAACCTTCCCTATCACAGCATTGTTACAGACTCACCAACCCAAGAGCAATCTCCTTTTCCTCCAACAACTGAGAAGTGACTCAAAACTAAGCCCCCATGGCTGTTAACAGAAAATTTTAATTTGATTTATTGGAAAAAGAGCCTCTTAAAGAGCTGAAGGAGGAGAACTGAGCTTGGCCATTTTGAAGGTGGTGCTAAGCCCCTCCCCACCTGTGGATAGAGCTGCCCACCTTGGTGTAGTGGCTTGAGTATCAAACTAGAATCTGGACAGAGACTCAGGTTCAAATCCCTGCTCTGCCATGGAAGCTTGCTGGGTGACCTTGGGCCAGTCACACTCTCTCAACCCTAATCTGCTTCACGGAGTTATTGTGAGGATAAAATAGAGGGGAAGAGAATCATGTAAATTGTTTTGGGTCCCCATTGGGGGAAAATGTGGGGTATTATTGAAGTAAGTAGATAGATAAATGGAAGCTCTGCCCACAGCAGAAACACATTTCCCTTTTAAGTTGGAGCAAACATTTGTAGAAGACACCACTGTCCTCCTGCTAACAGCTCACTAGGGAAAAGGAGTGAGGAATATGAATCCCACTAAGGGGGATACTGGGAAGTTACCACACTTCATAATTCATCTGTTGGTTATATAGTGTAGTTATTGGGCCAATATTTACCTGCCTCATGTAGGAACACTGTACATTGTTACTGTTCGGGTTACTTCATAGGATTCTGATACCGCAAGGCAAAGGGGGTCATAGAAGTTTAGGCAGCAGTAGCAAGGACTAGAGAGATTAGTCACCCAAAGATGTGGCTGTGGTCCTTTGCTTCCCTAACCTGCACGTGAGGTTGAATTAGCATGACATTAAGCTGATGTTGCAGTGATCCTCTGAAAGCCTCTCTCTGCTTTTCTTCCTCCCTATGTTCCCTGTAGAGGAGATACTACTACCTGCAACTGTTGAGGAAGGAAGAACTGTTGTACCAATACATAGTAGGTACAAAATGCCAGATGTCTGAGGAGAGGGATTTGAAGCAGCTGTAATTTGAGGCAGGGGTTCCACTTCCTTGCTCACCTGCGGAGAGGTGCGCATGTCCTTGCATCCCCAGTTAGAGGACTGGAAAATTCAGATCAGTGTTTGTGTCCCCAGATGGCATATTTATAAGGGTTTTGAGCAGAACTACATGCCCTTTAATCTGCAATATAGGTATCCTCACTGGAGTTTTTATAGAGCCTAGGAGAGCAGTGACTGGTATTGAATGCTGTATCAGGGCTGCATAGGCATGGTGGGAGACAGGCTGGAAGGGGAGAGGGCTGTGTTCCTTCCCAGTTTCAATGGGTGTGTTTATACATGTCAGTTTTTTCACTGAGAGCCAAGCTACAAGTGACGAATTACACTTGCCTAGCAAGTGAACAGACTCACATGTATTCCTCTCTGTTCACTTGCCATTCACTTGCGCTCCACTTGATCAGTCAGTGAACAGGGAGGAATACATGCGAGTCTGTTCACTTGCCAGGCAAGTGTAATTTGTCACTTGTAGCTTGGCTCTCAGACACTGTTACAACAGCACCAAGAACTGCCTGTTTTGCGTTCTTATACCATCGCAATATTGGTGGTGCTATAAGTCATAAGCACAGATTCCATATTAAGTGGTTTAACAAATGACCTTAGGATTGTTCTATAAATCTTTAAACTGTCAGATATTTAATAATAGGATATTTAATCTCATAGTGTTAAGTCCTATGAGCATCCTACTCACACATGCTGGAGGTGGGCAGTTCCATGATTCTTCCTACCTACTGCAGCATCCTACAACACAGTTAATTTTATTTATGACAATCCCCTAGCCCACAGCAGGGGATTCTCACAATTTGCAAAGGCTACTAAGGAAAGGGGAATGTGGAGAAACATCCATTAGGAGAGGCTATGGCTCAGTGGAAGAAGCAGAGGGCCCCAGGTTCTACCCCTTGCATCTCCAGTTAAAAGGATTAGGCAGTAGGCGATGGGAAAGACCCCATTCTGAGTAGACACTGCTGACTTTGGTAGAGGGATGGTCTGACTCAGTATAAGGCAGCTTCACTTCCATGAGCAGAAAGCTTGCAAGATCCAAACTATTGCTGATTTCAGCGACATTTAGTATTTTGTAATTTGGGGAGCACATGCCATTTTCTAAATTAATTAAAAGCCACTCTCAAATTCCTCCCTGATGGCAAAGTAGGGAAAAATAGGCTGTGATTTTCTAGGCAGGTGCCAGAAAACAGAGATCATTTCTTTAAAAACAATTAATAATATTTAAAAGTTGGGAATTGATTGGGGGCGGGGGGAGGTGAGAGAAAGAGAGAGGAGACAAGGAAAGTACTAGGGTTCCAAATACTGTGAGACAAATAGAAGCATTAGCCAAGGGGAGAGATACATAAGAAGTACAATGCTGAAGACGGAGGACAGACCAATTACTCACTTTTTTATAAATTTTAAGGCAGTAAAAATGTCTAGTCAAAAATCGTAATAAAACAAGCATAATTATTAAAGAGAAAACATGAAGATGAATTAGAAAAGTACAGTTGCAAGTCATTGACATAGCAGTGATAAATGAATGTTAAAAGAATGAATAGCACAACCTGAATCTAAACAGATCTTTGAGGAATTCCAGTTGAAATCAGGAAAGAAGAATTTCCATTAATAGATATGGAAAAGAAAAGCTTAGAGGGGCAAGAATAAAACCTACAATCAGTAAAACCACGATGATGATGATGTTGTTGTTGATGATGATGATGACGATGACGACAACTAGGGAAGGCAATGGCAAACCACCTCGTAACAAAAAGTCTGCAAAGAAAACGTCATGATGCGACATCCCCCCATGGGTCAGTAATGACTCGGTGCTTGCACAGGGGACTACCTTTTTAATAACAGCAACAGCAGCAGCAGCAGCAACAACAACTGTGCTTTTATACCACTCTTCTGGACAGATTAGTGACACACTTAGAGCAGTGAGCAAAGTCAGTGTTATTATTATCCATTATTATTATCCCTACAATGTGGCTGGGGAGCTGGGGCTGAGAGGACTGGCCTACCAAAGGCCACCTGCTGAGCTCATGGGTAGTAGTGGGATACGAACTAGCAGAGGACTAATTTACAACCCAACCATTTAACCACTATGCTACAGCAAGTAGAGCATAATGATGACATTGACAAAGAGTGGAATGATCAATCAAATCTATCACAATTTTATTCCACTCCTCCTCCATGAAGCTAAGGGCAGGATAGAGAGTACTCCCTCCCCTTATCATCACCACAACATTGTGACCTAGCTTAGGCTGAGAGATAGCAATTGCTTCCAGGGAGTTTTGCAGCTGAGTGGGAATGGTATCAAAGGCTAAGGATGTTAAGGAAAAGAACAGGAAATTATCATATGATTTAGCAAATAGGATACATGATGTACCTCCTTTGTTTGTGATGTTACATTTTTATGTAAGAAAATAAATCCAAAAATAACAGTAATGAAAGTAACTAATGTAACAAAAGTAGTTTGATAAACCAATACAGTCTAACCTGAAGAAGCATTCTGGGAAACTCATATGGTTACTTTGGGACATTTTAGTCAGTCTTAATACACTACTGTTGCTTTTGAATTTTTTTCTTATGAACCAGCATGTCTTCCTGCACATTTTGCTGGTACAGTGTTTCCTAGGATTGAAATTTACAAGTGCAGTAGAAATGATTAATGCTAAGATGGTACAAGCAGATCACATGGCCTCTTACTAACCTCAGAGGTCACCTTCTGCCTAACCCTTGTAGATTAAGCAGTTCACACGCAATGCTGACTCTCTTACCAATTTGCAGAATGGCCACTTGCACGCAGATAACATTTTATTTTGCTGCCTGATGTGGTCGTAAAAACATAGCTCTTGTGTTTTTGGTGAGATGGGTTTTGCCAGAATTGTTCTCTGTGCAGTGATGGAAGCAACAACTATCTATAAGATTACTAATTGCTTGCAGCACTTTAAAATATTGGTAACATCTTGGAGCTCAACTAGAATACCCTGTCTTTTTACCTTAGGACTAATAGATGCTCAGGAGGATAGATTTTTCTTGGGGAACTGTGTGTGTGGGAGAATTAACACACATACCAATGCAGCTTCCTTTGCAATCCCTCCACTCTCCAACTGCTGTTAAAGAAAATGAAAGATGTCTGTAAATCAGATCAAAGATCTCCAGCGTTTTGTATAGTTCATCTCTCAATATCTAGATTCAGGCTGCAACCTGGTCCACATTAACGAGGAAGTAACCCAATGAAAATAAGTGGGACTGACCTGAGAAACATAGATAGAATAGGACTGTAAGCAATGTGCCTTCCCAGATCTCATATCACAAAATGCAAGATTTGTAGATTTTTTTTAAGGTTTCCAAGTATAGCTACCCAAAGCAAACAGATATCAACATTACAATATTTGCAGCAGCTTTTGCTTCAAAGACATATGGTCTTAGTGGAATGGAGAATCCCCATCACCTATATTTCTTACAAGGATCTAAAGCAAGGATTTTGGTGACATCTTGGAGCTAAACTATGCAACCCTGTCTTTTTCCCTACTAGGTCTCCTACCTATTTGGGGACAGAGCAATTTCTCTTGGGGAAATGAGGAGTGGTAAATTAACACACCACAGCTTCCACTGAAATCACTCCACTTTGATTCAATCTCCACCCAGCTATTATCACCATTGCACCCTCTGTGTACATGATGCCCTTACAGTGCTACAGTGGTACCATAGAAAAGTCTCTGCTTCCCAAGTATTTACAGTCTAAAGTATGGAAAACAACAGAGGAAGGAAGGAAAGAATGTGGGGAAATTATATTACATGTAATTAAAACTTGGTTACTGATGGCAATGAGGATTAAGGGGATATGCCAAAGGCTATTGACATAATATTCAAACAGCTATGTAAACATGCCAAATGCATGAAACATATTATTTATACAATTTCACTCTTGTGCCTAAGACAGAGTCAATTAAAGAAATCCAATATGGATACTCAAGGAAGAATAATAAAGGAGACCATGAAAGTGTTAGGTAAAAATTGGGTGCGTTTAATTTATTAATTTAATTTATTACATTTATATTCCACCCTCCCCGCATCAGCGGGCTCAGAGAATATTTAGCCAGAGAATATTCTAAGTGATTGCAAAGGGGTAGCCATGTTACAACAAAAGCAACATATCTATCCGAAGAAGTGAGCTGTGACTCATGAAAGCTCAAATTGAAATAAATGTGGTTAGTCTTTAAAGTGCCACTGGACTTTTCTTTTGATCTTCTGAGTGCCTGACATGCTGATTCTGCATGCCTGACACTTGCAGGTCACATCTAGGCTTGCCACCCATTTCTTGAAGGAGTAGTTGCTTCTTTATTAAATTTACTAATTTTACCTTTTAACTGTTTCATCAACTGATTAATCATGGTTGCAGTCTTGGGCATGCATACTTGGACTAACTCCCACTAAACACACTGGTACTTTTAAAATTTGCACATTGCCAAAACCTTAATTTTTTTTTTTTTGAGGCTTGGGGCCAAACAACATGTTTGGGTTTTAACAAGTTGAGTCTGGGTTTCCTGGGCCCAACTTGGTTTTTTTGCAGCCACACAGCTGCTGCAGGGAATGGCTTTTTAAACATAGAGGCGAGCCCAAACAGGCTCAGAACACCAGTGTGGGGGGAGAGGACGGGCTCCTGACTTCCCCCCAAACCATTTCCACATGTCAAAACAATGCTAGGGGAACTATTTCACCATTTCTCCTGTTCTATGTGATGTATTCTGAGCATATGGAGCAGAAAAAGCAGGGAAATAACACCCCCCATGCTGTTTCTCCAAAGAAAACACATTGGGAGGAGGAAAGAGCCATTCCTCCCACCCTTACCACTCTCCCCGCCCCCCTCTGGAGCATTCTGAGCCCATTTGGGCTGCCTTTAAGTTGGAAAAGCCATTCCCTGTTGCTGTGGCTGCAGGGAACCCAATTTGGGTTCAGGGTGCCCAGAACTTACTCATGCAAAACTGAATGTGGTATTTGGCCCACAGATGGAAGTGAAAGATGATTTCAATGTAATGAACAAAAGTGACTGTCGTGAATATTTTCATTCCATACATACCACGTGAGACTCAAATATTGGGCTTTGCTCATAGCAATGCTTTCCTATGGAAGCCCTGTTGTTGTTACAACTGTCAATGCAGCACAGCAGCAACAGGACTTCTAAATAGCAGAGTTCCTTGCCCCCGTCCTGATAGTAAAGTCCTTGTGTCGAGGTGTGGGATGATTGCCTCAAGGACTGGGGAAGGAAACATCCCTACTATGTGAGTGCAACTGAGAAAATCCAGACTTTCCTACCCTCATGACAGCCCTCCTGGCTTTTACTGTGACCTTTCCCCAAACATCACAGCAAAACAGGTTTAGAAAAGATCAGGAAAAAGTCAGGGAAAACCTGGGAGCTTCACCACAGTACTTTGAGGATGTGTAAAACCACCCGCTTCCCCACATACTGATCCCAGGGCAAATAAGCCCTATGGAAAAGCACACAGCCTAAGAAATAAACAAGTGTAACCCACAGCTTCACCAATTACACTGCAATACTAAACAGAGTTATAACCTTCTAAAACAATGGGCTTAGAAGGGTGTAACTCTCTTTATGACTGCACTCGATTGCACAGTTTGTGCTTTATAGATTATAGCAAAACTTTTGATTGTGTGGATCATGAAAAGCTATGGACAGTTTTAAAAGAAATGGGTGAGCCAACCTGTACTGTGGTCAAAAGGCTACTGTTAGGACAGAAAACAGAGTTGCACTTACCTGTAACTGTTGTTCATTGAGTGGTCTTCCGTGCAGGCATGTGCATATGCAGGCCAGCCACAGACGTTCCAAAGCAGCTAGAGGCACGAGACACTCGCCTAGCCTTTTCGCATGCTTCCCTGCCACAAGCGCAGCTATGAAAGATGGAGTGAGCAGCTCCTTCTCTAAGTCACTGGTGTAGAAGGAAGGTAAGCAAAAGAGCACACAGTGGGGAAGCAGAGCAGGGATGTGTGCCTGCACAGAAGACCACTCAATGAACAACAGTTAAGGTAAGTGCAACCCTGTGTTCTTTGTCGTGTCTTCTGTGCAGTCCCACATAGGAGATTAGCCAACTAAATTACCCAGGAGGTGGGAGTGAAGCTCTTTAATGAAAGGGACTCTTCAGGATAGCCTTGCCCATAAATGCGTCCCTTCTGGAGTCCACGTCAATGGCATAATGCTTGATGAATGTGGACGGCATAGACCAGGTCGCCCCCTTACACAATTTCACCAGACAGATGCTCAAGCTGAAGGATGATGAGATGAGATGAGCCCTTGTAGAGTGCACTCGCTCTTACATGCAATAGGCATGGTTGTTTAGACTGATTACAACAATCTTTAATGAGCCAAACTACCCATTTTGAAATTGGATAGGGACCTTCAGACCCTTTGGGGGCCCTTTAAACAAGACAAAGAGATTAGGGTTCTTTTGGAAAGGAGCTGTCCTGTCCAAGTAAAAGCAAAAAGCATATTTAACACCAAGGGTATGCAAAAGTCTGTGTCAGTCATCGGAGTAGGGATTTAAGTGAAAAGTGGAGACAACAGCAGCAAGGGGAGGCTTGGATGGAGTACAACCTCATCTGTGAATATTTTAATGAAAGGAGGGTCATATCTCAGGGCTTGCAATTCACTCACCTGCCTAGCTGAGCTTATAGCCACCAGAAAGGCTGCTTTAGCTGTCAGAATGTGCATGGCTATCCTGCGCACCCACAGCTCCCATGTGGAACTGCACAGAAGACACAACGATGAATATAGAGAAACAGAATGGTTTCCAATTGGCAAAGGTGTCAGACAAGGATATATATTATCTCCCTATCTCTTCAATCTATATGCAGAACATATAAGGAAAACTGCATTCGATTTAGAAGAAGGTGGCGTAAAACTTGGTGGAAGGAACACTAACAATTTGATATATGTAGATGACACCATATTACTGCCAGAAAACAGTGAAGACTTGAAATGACAGCTGATGATGATTAAAGGAGAAAGTACCAAAGCAGGATTGCAACTGAACATCAAGACGACAACAGTAATAATGACTACTGAGGGATTACACAACTTTAAGGTTAACAAGGAAGGAATAGAAATTGTTGAAGATTTTCTATTCTTTGGCTCAATCATCATCAAAAAGGGAAACTGCAATCAAGGAATCAGAAGAAGACTGAGATGTAGTAAGGCAACCATGAAGGAACTAGAAAAGATTCTAAAGCATAAAGAAGTTTAGCTGGAGGGCAAGATAATTCATATTATGGTATTTCCTGTACTATGTAGGGATGTGAAAGTTGGACAATGCAGTAAGGGGACAGGAAGAAAATTGATGCATTGGAAATGTGGAGTTGGAGGAGAGTTTTACGGATACCACGGACCACCAAAAAGACAAATAAGTGTGTTCTTGATCAAATCAAGCCTGAAATCTCCCTGGAAGCTAAAATGACTACACTAAGGCTACTGTTCTTTGGTCACATCCGGAGAAGATAAGACTCACTAAAAAGGACAACAATGCTAGGAAAAGTTGAAGACAGTAGGAAAAGAGGAAGACCCAACATGAGATGGAGTGACTCAATAAATGGAACCACAGCCTTCAGTGTGCAAGTCCTGAGCAAGGTTATTAATGACAGATGTTTTCAAGGTCATTCATTCATAGGGTTGCCAAGTCAGAAGTGACTTTACAGCACGTAACATGCTCATAAAAAACAACTTTACATCCCATCTTTTGTTATGGTTTAGCATTTTAGACCAGCACCAAATAGGGTTGTCAACAGGTTATGTTGTCAACTCTGGAACAGGAACTTCCTTAAGATTTGAGGGTGGAACCGGAAGAGGGGCCTCAGTGAGGGTATAATGCCATACAGTCCACCTTCCAAAGTAGCCATTTTCTACTGGGGAACTGACCCCAGCCGTCTGGAGATCAGTTGTTATTCTGGGATATCTCCAGGCCCCATCAGGAAGTTGGCAACCTATCAGCAGGCCTAGAGAACGTGTTCTGTCCTTTCAACAGAAGCTTAATTTGTGGAAATGGGAAGCTAAAGATTTTCATGGGATGGAGGTAAATAACATCACCTGGTAAAGAACATCCCATTGAGCTTCTATTGAAGGGATAAGACATTTTTTTTCTCCAGGCACTGGCAATCCTAGCACCAAATCACTAACTAAGTCTGAAAGATAATACCTGGGCAAGCCCTAACAGAAGAGCAAGTATGGATCCTATGCTAATGTCTACCCAAGTAATCGATGGTTAGAAGTGTAATGTAGTTACCTCTGGTCAGAAGAGGAATTTAGAAACACAAGATGTTTCTGTAAAAATCCATTAAAATGAAGGCAACTAACAAAAAACACAAATTGCAGACACAAATGTACATTACCAGCTGCTGTAAAAGGACAATTTTTCCCCCTAATCCTCTTAGGAAATAAGAATGTGTCCATGAGAAATAAGTTTAGAGTATTGTCCACTTCTGTAAAGTGCTCTTTGCCACTACTGTAGATTATTCCTGGCTGAATCTTTTAGCATAAGATGTGGGCTTGAGGACTTTAACCTTACAAATAAACCCTTATAGCCCAATAATTGTTGTATCTTAGCAATTTATTCGTGTAATGGGCACATTAGCCTTCATCTTTTTATTGATTCTTAGTCATTTTCTTGCTAGCAGGTTGTTCCAGAGGAGAGCAGAGATTATTAGTCTAAAATCAGACCGCTGTGTAATGATGTGATGAACTAACTTCTGCTTTTCCAAGGGCTCCTCACTTAATGTCAGCTAAGTTAATCTGCAGCTCTCTCAGATATTATCAGCTTCATGCACAGCGTATCTAATTAGCCTCCTGCTTTAAAAGCCAGCCCTGGGTGTCACTTAAAAGATGCATCTATTACACAGCAGAGTGACAGAATGAATTATGAGCTCTCATTATGAAGCCAGTCTGAAGAAATTGGATTACTGAACTCTTAGCAGTCAGTACCCTTTCGCCCTTTTCACTTGGGCTTTCAAGGAAAAGCCCAAAGCGCCGTCTTCTGCTCAGTAACTGGAACCAAAAATAGTTTGAGCACTCAGCTCTGTCCAAGGGGAATTGCTAAGAGAAAGGGACTCGCAGATTTAGACCTAGCTCCTTGTCTATCCATTGAATTTCTTACCTATTCTGCTTACTTATATAAGCCAGTAGTGCCAAAACCTTCGAATTAGCTGCCAAATAACCAGCCAGAACAAGAGAATGATAAAACTGGAACACTTACACTGGTGTTGTACCCACAGAGTTCAGAATAATTCCAGACTGAATCCCTTCTTAGTGCAAAGAGTAAAGGAGACCTTTTCTTTTCCTAATTCAGATGTCTTTTCATAGCCTTTTGGGGACAGGGCAACAGAGAGAAAACGGTAGCATTCCAGCTGCCCACAGAAGCCATGCAAACAATTTTTTTCTGGGCATATTATTAAAGTCAAATCAACCAGAGATCAGAACACTATCAGAAATACACAGCTGTGCTCTCTAACATTCCTCTGCACAGGTATATATTCTAACAATTTCAGAAGTATGTGTATCCTTTCATATATGCACATATGCTTTCACATAAACAACACTTACTCTCAGAAAAATTATGTTCTCTTTCAAGTTCAGATATAAATAGATGCATTAGACTGTTTGGAGTGGATGTTGGCATCACTGGATGGTGTTAGATTCTCTCTCAGCCCAACAAGCCTTACAAGGCTGTTGTGAGGCTGAAATGGGATAAGCCATTAATTATTTAATATTTGTTTCCTGTCCCATATAGGGTTGCCAGCTCCAAGTTGGGAAATTCCTAGAGATCTGGGAGGTGAAACCTGGAGAAACCAGGAGAAAGTGGTGTTTGTGGAGGGAAAGGACCTTGGCATGGCTAAGTCCATAGAGTCCACCTCCCAAAGTAGCCATTTTCTCCAGGTGAACTGATCTCTGTAGCCTGCAGACCAGTTGTAATTCTGGGAGATCTCCAGCCACTACCTGGAGGATGGCAACCCTAGTCACATATGCTAGTATGATAGATTATGTGCTCTTTGGCAAGTGACATTTCCAGAACAGATAGCTTTATCCTATGTAGACAGTGATACAACATAAAGATATGAAAGAGAAAGCATGTATTAAAATGGTCCATACCATTCATAAGGCTATCATTTGGCCAGTTTGAAAGAACAAATGCCCAATTGTGCACCTAAGCTTATTGAAATCAATGGGCGTAGGCTCGGCTAGTTATGAATAAGAGTAAGCTTTAAAAGCCTGATTCTTTTTTATCTTGAAGATAGATTAAACCATTAATTTTTTTTCAAAAGAAGAGCAGAGCAATCAGAATTACAACCCTATCTTATAGAGTCAGACATGTCTAAGCCATTTGAAATCAATGGGCTTATGCATGCATAACTTCATTGGATCCGGCTGTAAATCACACAAATCAACAGTTTTTTTTTAAATCTCTAGTAAGTGGGTTTGAATACAGCACCTGTGTACAGCTCTCAGCAGCATCAGAGAACATTTATATCCTAAGTCCACATAGATTCAGATTCATGTTTATTATTCAGCAATAGCTGCTTTACATTATCACAGAATATTCCCCCATAATGATAATTATAAACCAGCCTGGTGACATCATGCTAATCAATGTTCTCATTTTAATAGAAGGGATCTTTAACCTAAATGCACACACCTGTCACCCTGTGATGGCATTAATTTAGAATTTTTATGAGAGTGGTATGACAGTATTAAAATCAACGCATATTTTTGAAGCAAAGCGAGGAAGGAAATTCACACTATTATTTCTTCTGTCTCTATGGAGACACTAAAAGTTGCCAGAGGTTGCAAAAGCCAGGGACTGCTCTCTGAGGTGCAGACTACCTTTCTGAAGAGACTGAGAGTATGTGTGCTTGAAAGTATAAATATATGCAAGTCGATTTTTAAGGATGGCATGCAAAAGTCGCCCCACCCATCCAGTTCCTACACAGTCATTTGCAGCTGTACAAAGAAATATTCTTTAGGCCATCTGCTGACACAACAGAATGTTTCTGGGCAAGCGTGAACCCCTTTTATTCCAAATGTATGCTCTGACAATGTTATGAACAATATGAAACCAGTTTTAGAGGAAGAGAACAACAGAAAAAGAAGCTACAACTCATCTATGGGTAACTTCTACTTAATTCAAAGAGAAATCCTTCTTCAATTACAGAATTTAGGGAGTTCAAGTCTTTAGAGAGTGTGATCCCACCTTGTGATACTTTATTAATGAAACCAACAATAAGCAAACTTCAGATATATTCTTTTTTCATACATAAGACTTAAATAACAATATATATATACAACTATAATTAACATGAAACTAGGTTTGCCAATTTCCAGGTGGGGGAACAACCTAAAGGTCTCCCATACAGATTCACACCATTACTTCAGCAATCAGTGTAAAGACTTTTTTCAAAAAAAGTTTCAATATATTAAAGTGCAAACTTCGTAAGTGCATAATAGTGTCACACATATAAATATTTCACATATAAATATTAACAGTTTCATAAATATCCATCAGTCTATAAATACCCAATAAATACTGTAAATACCTAAGAAATAATACAATATCTCTGGTGTCCTCACTTAAAGGTACTTCAATAATGATTATTAGAGGTACAGTCCATGTAGTAAACAACTAAATTCCTTTTTCTTTTTTCTGCAGGTCCAGGTAAGAAGTCCAACATGGGGTGCCAACAAGATGCAGGTAAATGTCCGCTGGAGTCCTCCTGAGGCAAGCTACCTACTATTTCAGGCCATCCAATAGCTCTAGGAATATAGCCCCCTAGTGGAATCCGGGTTACACATCCACATAAACTTTCTGGACACACGCTACCATTCTGCAATGGTCATATATGACCATTTATATCACAAACCCAGTAAGTGCTAACCACCTCCCCCAGGGCAAACTCCATCATACATTTGATACAACAAAATCCTATTATGCGATGGCATCTACTTCAAGTTAACCCCCAAACAACATGTTCTTAAACATTTGCACCAGGCTATATTCCTATTGTATCTCAAAAATGGGGTTTAAAAGAAGATTGAGACAGCCAGACTGGTACCAAGGGAAGATTATGTGCACAAGAGATCTAGCATGAGGCAGGGCAAACACTTCATATATTCTAATGGAATAGCTGAGATCAGGACAGGTGTGAATAAATGGAAACTTAATCCAGACAAGACAGAACTATTATTTTTAGGGAACATAACTCAAGGACTTGGTGTTAGTTGGGTTGTAATACTCCACTTGAAGCCAGCTGGGTGACCTTGGGTCAGTCACAGCTTCTAAGAGCTCTCTCGGGGTGATTGTTGTTGTGGGGATAATAACATACTTTGTAAACCGCTCTGAGTGGGTGTTAAGTCATCCTGAAGGGCGGTATATAAATTGAATGTTGTTGTTGTTATTGAAGACACTAGCTTGTCACTTGGGAATGATCCTTTACCATTTTTTAACAGATGCTACTGGCTCACCTATTCTTCCCTTCCTTGACAGGAAAGATACAAACTCAGTTACTTAATCAAGCTCTGGTAATTTAAATATTGGGTTACTGCAAGATGCTCTTTGTAGAGCAAGTTAATAGCATTTTGGCTGTGATTGAAATGCTCATATTGGGATGCTCATACTGGTATTTACGGTGCCATTGGACTTCTGTTTTGTTTTGTTACAATACACTAACACAGCTGTCCTATTGACTTTATGAAATTGGCCTTTTATTGAATAAATTGACTTCATTTTTGTAATTTTTGATGTTTGACTGTAGCCTATGATTTTATTATATTTTTAGTCTTAAGCTGTGGGAAAACCCCTAGTGGTTAATAAAGTGGGGCATAAATTTTTCAAGGTGGGTCTAGCTTGCAAGAAAGATCCACGGAACATGCCAAATACAGTCATAAAGAAGCACCTAGAGATCCCAGCTAAACCCCACTGAGTTATCTTGAAAATAGATAATTCCCCAGAAACATCATCAACCTTCATATAATGTACAGTCACTGACATTTGTGCATTTCCTGGTTTTGCTATTCCTGCCCCCACTCCCTTTTCAGTTGCATCTATTTTTAAAATTCTATTAGCAGGGCCCTGTCTTGTTTTTAACCTCTACACCAAACTGGCTATATTTAAGGCTATAAAAGTATCTTCTGGTTGTCGTTTTATATAGACTTGTTTGAAAATAAGTTCTTCTCATACCTCCCTGCCCGAGGTAACAGGCAGCTCTGTGAGGCTGGTTAGACTGAGAAGTAGTAACTAGGAGGGGCAGGATAAAAATGGGTACAATACAGCAAATTAGCCAGGATCAGGCATTCATAGCTCCAAAAATTAAACTACCATACTTGCATGTACAGTGCAGCAAAACACTGAACTCAATTTGCTAATTTAAAAACCCCACCCGTTGGTAGGATGCAAAAATTTTAGAGCTCCCTAACCGCCCCTCTCTTTCCCCACAAGATAGTCTCCCTCACTCCCCTTGCCCTCGACAAATATATTGAAACAGGCTATTTTCATTGTCTCTGCCTGACTCGACGCCCAACATTTGCTGTAGTACAGAATAAAGCAACAACATCCACCAACAGAAATCCGCTTAAAAGGGGGAAGACACACTACCGTCCCAGTCTCCAAATTTATCTCATTGGTGCTCCTCCCTCACGCCCCGTCATCCCTCAGCCAATCACCATTCACGAATTATTTTCCTCCCGTTTTCATTAGACGGAGAGACAGGAGGAACGAAGAGTTATTGGCCAATAGGGAATGTGCTTTGAGTATTGCGCGCTCCGAGTGGCGTGGCGTGCTGGCCTGCCGACTCTGGTTGGCTGGAACTGGCATCTGTGAAAAGATGGCGGCGGCTACAGTTGGGGCCGGTTTGGCAAGTGCGGATTTCTCTGATCTGCGCGGCATTAAGAAGCAGCTGCTGGATGTAGCAGAACGAAGTCGAGAGCGTGGTTTGCAGCACAGTGGAAAGTGGTGAGGCCGGGTTGTGTGAAGTGATGCTCGCCTTTTTTCTTGGTTCAAGAAAGCTGATTGGAGTGGTATATATACAGAACATCGGGGGTGAGGAGAGGTGCAGCATATGGCCACGCAGTGTAGAAGGAGAATGCTGTGGGAGCCAGCTGGGGAAGAGAAGGACTTATGGTTGTGAGGGAGGGGGTGCTGCATGTTGTTAACTATCCACGGTATTATAATATGTCATTTGAGTATTGTGCTGTTCTGTAAGCCAAAGGGTATTGTGGGCTATTATTAGCGGAACTCGAGTAATGGTAAGGGTTGTATCAACAAGTCTGTTGTCTTTAAGGGTTTGTGCCCATGGAAGTTTCACAGGCTACCATAGATCCTTCTTGTAGTATGAGTGAGGATATTTTAATTTTTAATTTTAATTTAATTAATTTAATTTATTGTATTTATATTCCGCCCTCCCTGCTTTCGCAGGCTCAGGGCGGATAACAGAATACAAATATACACATCATTAAAAACACCTTAAAAAACACAATAATCTCATCTCATCTACATATACATCATGGGGCATGTGTGCATGCATGCGTGTCCACAGTATGTTATCCTGAACCAGGGCAGTGAAATATAATGCTTTTTTTAATATAGTGGAATCTCTTGTAGGGCATCAGAGCTGGCTTTTGCCCTGGACCCTTTGCCATTGAATGAACTACCTCCTGCTCCTGTGCTTACAGAGGTATCCATAACCGTTTTTTCCCTAACACTCCAAAATCCCTTTACCCTGCCATGTTGTTGTGTGCTGAGAAATTGCAATTTAAGCAGTGATGGTAGTCAAAACAATAATATAAAACGAACAAATGGTCTCTTTGCCATCAAGTCAGTCTGTAAAACTTGGATAATTGATTGGTGACTTGTCTGGGGAAGGGAAGAGAAAGGTGACCATTTAGTGCATGTTGAATTTATATGCATGTTATTAAAGCTGAGTACAGTTGATCTTAATTTGGCCATGGTGATCCATGCTGTGATTACATGTAGGTTAGACTACTGTAATGAATCCACGTGGAATTCCTTTTGAAAACTGGGCTAAGGCATTTGAAAGACAGTCGCCTTGCATATTGTCCAGCTCACTAGCTAATATCATCTTTTCAATCCCTGCTTTCAGTACTGGCACCTTGCCTATGAAATGCCCTGCCCTTTGAGGCTCACCAGGCACCTATCATACTCTCTGTCAGGTGCAAGGCCAAAATATTTTTGTTTATCCAGGTTTTTACTTCCGTAGTCAATGTGTAACCTGGAAGCTGTTTTAGGTGGCTCATTTTAAGCTGCATAATGTTTTGTGCTGTTTTATGCTCAGTCTGGGTTTTTAATTGTTAACTATTGTATTTTGTTATATTTTACTTTTTAAACTGTCTTGAGATTGTATAGAGACTTTATAAATATACACAGAAATAATTTCGTTATTATTGCTGTTGTTTATTTATAGTCTGCCATTCTTATTGAGACCGAAGGTGGATTACATACTGCAAGTGAATACAATCTAATAAATAGCTAGGACATTCACAGAGCAAAATCAGCAGTTAGAATATTAAATGAAAACAAATACAGTAGGGTATAAAGACTAGAGATGGGCACGAACTGGGAAAAAACCAAACCACGTGGTACGTGGTTCGTCAAATTTCACGAACTATGAACTTTCAGGAACCTGCCCCTGGTTCATGAACCGGTTCGTTTGGTTTGTGAAAACAGCACATCTGGGTCAGAAATCATCACTTCCAGGCCAGCAGAAGGTCACTTCCGGGCCAGCAGAAGATCTGCAGGAAGTCCATCCTCAGTTGCCTAGGAAACTGATTGATTGGCACCAGGCTGTCTGCAGTCATGAATCAAAAAATGAACCAAACGAACCAGCCTAAAGTTCGTGGTGGTTTGTCAGAAATGGGATCTGACGAACCACGGTTCGTAAACCACAAACCGACCTGGTTCATATTTTTTGGTTCATATTTCGGTTCGTGCCCATCTCTAATGAAGACTAGCATAAAGCCAATCACATAGATGAATCCTTTCTGAATTAAAGCATAATGAATTAACATGACATCTTTAGCAATGTTGAACTATCCAGTAGGATTATATCTACAGCAGCAGACAATACTCAATAGCTTCCCTGTGCCTTTCCAAGGTGTCTCTTTGAGCTATTTCCTAGGACAGCCCTATAATCTGAGTAGGAAGCCCTCCTGTATAATTCAGTCTTGCATAGCTTTGTGGAAAGCCAGGAGAGGGGGAACTTTCCTGACCTCCGCAGGCAGACCATTCTACAAGGTGGAGGAGGCTACTGGAGACTTAGAGAAGCAATCCAAAGATTAAAGATCCATTAATTTACAAAATCCCTAGTAGTGCTGGAAATGAGGGTCATTAGTATTGCATATTTTTATGCAAGCAATTTGCTTCTTTAGTCCAAATGCCATTACTCATGCTCCTTTTCTTATATCTGTTCACCCTTTGAGGTTTAAATCAACAGTGCCAATAACTGAATTATTTTTTCCTTAATTATTTTTGTAGAAGCTCACATTTTGTTTTCTAGATAAGAAGGATTTATCTGACTCAATAAAAGCACCCTTGCTCTCACACTAGAACTTTGACAGTGCAATCCAATGGACTTAGACTGAAGTAACTCACCATAGGGTTGCAGTGTAAGTTTTGATGTGAGGATGTTGTTGTATTGAAGGCTTGAAGATAGATCAAGATGGGTAACCATGTTTGTCTGGAGCAGTAGAAAAGAGCAAGAATCCAGTAGCAACTATAAGATTGACAAAATTTGTGGTAGGGGAAGAGCTTTCATGAATCTGAAGAAGTGAGCTGTGACTCACAAAAGCTCATCCACTACCACAAAATTTGTTAATCTTATAGGTGCTACTGGACTCTTGCTCTTATCTACTGAAGTTAAAGAAAACTATGTCTTATCTGATCATTTCCTTCAGGATATAAGATTTTTTCCCCTCTTTCCTTAGGAAGATGCTTCTGATTTGGATGCTTACACCCTTGCTAAGTCTTACTTTGATTTGAAAGAATATGACAGGGCTGCCTACTTTTTACGAGGCTGCAAGAGTCAAAAGGCCTATTTCCTGTATATGTACTCCAGATACTTGGTGAGCCAGTAGGATAAAACAATCTGTTTTCTTGTCTTTTCTTGTTTTTATCAAGGACTCTGATTTCTAGCTCTTTTCTTTTTATCTGTAGCATCATTTTGACAGATGTTAATTTCCCCCTTTTTGTTTCTAGTAACTGGGTGAGTGTCATAGACAAACTGTACAGCATGATATAAAATTGTCATATATAGAGCAGAAACTGAAAAAATTCTAGTGCTCTATTTTTCCATGGAGAATTTTCTATTTCTAAAAATTCATTCTTTCATAACATTAATAACAATGAATGGATGTCATTGCCAATACAATATTAGGCAAGTTTGGCAGTTTCAGAGTTGTAATTAATGACTTTCAGGTGAATAGCCCCAAAATTGTGTAAAGGAGTATATGTATATTTTGTTAATGGTCTACCAGGGTATAATCAAAAACAAAGCTAAAATTCTTATTTATACATTGTGATTATCAATCTATTATTTAACTATGAGGTACTCCAGTGACCTCTATGAATGAGTGCTGAAATAGATGAGTGGAGAACCATATCCATGGCATATAATTCACACCTAGTGTATAGACAGGGTTTTTTCCTTAAACATGCATTACCTTTACAGTTTTACAAGTATTATTCTAATAAAAATAATTTTCAGATAAAGCTTGAATGTGTTTGAAAATAACATTTAAACCATGTTTGTTTTTTTCCTAATCAAATCTTTCGTTTGAAGAATCTGTTGCTGTTGGGACATAAAATTAAGATGAAGCACCTTAAAATTTAATTTTCTCTATATAAGTCAAAATCAACATGCTAAATCAGATCATGCTTTATTTTGGACGCCGTATTATTTCCCATTACATTTTCCAATTCTGATTTTTTGGGGGGAGAACTCTATCACTGGAAATTGCTTTCTCTTAAAGTTACTTTTTTTCTGTGTGCAGTCAGGTGAAAAAAAGAAGGATGATGAAACAGTGGATAGTCTGGGTAAGGAACCAAAACAAAATTTTCATCAATGTGGTTTTAATACTTATATAATGACCTATAGACTATAATACTGTAGCAGTGAGAACCTACCCTGGTATTCTAGGAATAGCCAAAATGCTAGGTGTGATGTTGTACGAAGTTGTTATGTGGCACGGTAGGTTAGAAGGGGAGGGAGATCTAGAAACAATACACCTGTGCCTCATTTTTTAATTTTTCACGCCATCATTTATCCAGCGACCTTGGTGCAAATCTTTGTACTTAATTCTTGGTAGTAAGAAAAAGACCATAGTAAAATAGACCTGCCCCACTTGGATCAAACAGTGTGCTGTTATCTTTGCAAGTTGTTTGGTGGGCAGGCAGAGATATTCACATGTTTAAAATCAGAACGTAGTGATTCTAAGAAAAATGGAGATTGATAGTGAGCTTTGGCTTCTGTGGCACTTTGGCAACTGTCAAACTGGGCATAGACATGCAAACAGAAAAATATGTATTTCTTAGTTTCATACCCTGCCATCTCATCCTAATAGGCTCGAGGCTAACATAAAATTAGCCTAATAGGCTCAAGGCTAACATAAAATTGATGAAAGTAATATATATCCTAAGCCAATGATGCTTAATGGCTTGGGAGCCACATGTGGCTTTTTGACATGTTGTCTGTAGTTCTTCTGAGCAGCGTTCCCCGAAGTGGCCCTTCAGCATGTTTCAGGAAAGTGGGCAAGGGGCATTTGTCTGGCAGGGCTTGTGATTTGTAGGTGATTCCCACCTTGAAATAGCTGCTGCCAGAGAATGTGTAAGCTGCAAGCCGCCTTGAGATGCAGGCCTCATGCCAGGGATGGAAATAAATGGCTCTCTGGTTGATGGTAAGTGCAGTTGTGGCTCTCCACAAGTGGAGTGAGTAACCATATAAGCCAACATGTTATCTATTACATGGTTTTCCCACATTTCCTCCAAGGAGCTTAGGGCAGCATATGTGGATCTCCCTGTTATGGATCAATGAATATAATTTTAGGATAGCACAGACTGTTTGAAGTGTGCAATAAAATCCCAAGGTACATTCCTATAGACTCAGATGGATAAGGAGAGAAGTAGAATTGACATATCAGTTCTACCCATTTGGTCATCCTGTTGCTGGCATTGAAAGTATTTCTGCACTTGGCACTCCAGCTTGCCCATAATACTAATTTTGGTGAATAGGGCATCAAAACTTTTTGTCTCTAGTTTTGAACTGATTTTTTCAAAAGTCTTCTTGGAATGGAATTTTCAGTCTCTGTCCTGAGTTCTGATTGACCCAAGAACTCCCAAACTGGAGAGAAAACCGTAAATAGCAAAGTCTGTGGTGCGGTTCTTTGTTCTTGGCCCGTTCAAGACATATGCGAGGCCATGTTCTGGCTGGGCAAGCCAAGTCTCCAACAGCTTCTAGGACAAGCCTCAGTATGTTTTTCTGCAAGGTGTTGCACCTTGAACCTAGCATTAGGGAGAGGAATGCTTAGATATTAGATATCTAGGTAGCAACTGCATTTTCATGTACTACTGTTTTATACCCAAATATCTTTGTAGTGGTTAGACAGTAAAACCCTTAAAGCCTAAGGAATGGTTTGACAGGAGAACTCTTGAGGATAATTCCTCCAGAAGCCAACAGCTTGGTCACTAACTGGCATTACTTATTTTAAGAGAAGTTCTGAAACAGAGAGCAAAGACAAGATGAAGAGGTGGAGGAAAGCCAGCACTCTTCACTCACGCAAGCACACACACTTGAGTTCATAGTTTAGTTAGGGGAATAAAGGGACTGACCAGAAGCAGCCTGGATCAATATTGGCACTGATCCACAATTGATCAAACCGAATAAGATTCTTCTGGTGGTAGCAGCTACTGATATTTATCCTGAGGTAGAAAGTCAGAAGGAGTAAGTTTTCAAAATGGATCTTACTCCTAGTAGCCTTAGCCGGATGTCCCAATACAGTGGGCAGAGTGAGCAGCTGAGGGGCTATGTGAACAGCTGTGTGAGGTGCATTAGGCTGAGAGAGGGTGTCTGGCAAAAGGTCACCCAATGAGCTTCATATCTGAGCAAGGGTTTCAGTCTGGGTTTTCCCCACCCTGGTCCAACATGCTCGCCATGGTATCACACTATTCTGTTCCATATTACTGTATTCTGTTATGTTAACATGCCTGGGGGAGATTATGCTTAATGCTCACATTCAATGTTCTAATGAAAATAATTCACAAAAGAGGTACCAGAGTTTGGAAAAACTACTTATATAAGGATGCTTTATTGCATTGTTTTATCCATGCATATGTGCACACTGGTAACAGAACAGGAAATAAATGCAAAATGAACTAAAAGCTGCAGCAGTCTGTGCATGATCCAACTCCAAAATTAATTTTAGACATGATTCTACTTAAACAGGAATCAAGAAATAAAGAGAAACTCCACAAACCCAGATTAATGGATAAAATCTTCTGAGCCCTACTAGCACAGTAGGAAAGCATGTCAGAATATAAAGAGCTTTCCTTAGCTTGCCAATGCAGCAATGGGAGCAGTGTATTCAGTTTGTCTGTCATTAAAACAAAATCTCCTGACCAAAAGACTGCCTGTAGCTTTTGTGCCTTGGACTTGGATTTATATCCATTTGCCACA
This sequence comes from Eublepharis macularius, assembly GCF_028583425.1. Taxonomy (NCBI): domain Eukaryota; kingdom Metazoa; phylum Chordata; class Lepidosauria; order Squamata; family Eublepharidae; genus Eublepharis; species Eublepharis macularius. The sequence continues at coordinate 93,469,037 of NC_072793.1, read as the reverse complement.
TTCCTGTATTAAACATTAAAGGCCTGTTTGACGTCCTGACTCGGATACCCCAAATTTGACCTAAAAACTAGTATGAGCTTGTCAGAAAGGCTTACATGATTTTGAAGGTCTGGCTTAGAAGTTAATAGCAAATAATGTCACACATATTTTGAAATATAAAATATCTTGGATAAAGCTGTTGAATGGGGCCGATGTGAAACATGGAAGGCCAACAGGTTTCATCCATATGGGATCAATTTAGAGATCAGTGAATTGAAATCTATGGCTTGGTCTGCAAAATCTTGGTCTTGGGTAATTGTAACTGTTCATTCTAACCTCGGGATCTGTTCAGTACTTGCCAGTGCTCTACACATTTAGATTTTGTAGGATTTTGTAGGAGTCAGTGAGATATGAAAGGCAGATTTCTTTCTTACAGGTCCATTAGAGAAGGGACAGGTGAAGAATGAAGTTCTAAGAGAGTTACGGGTAGAACTTAGCAAGAAACACAAAGCACGAGAGTTGGATGGATTTGGCCTTTATCTGTAAGTATCCAAGATATGCTTTGTCATAGTTATACAATGTGGGGACTACTGTATGTTAGTGTCCATACAGGAAAGTGAAATTGTGAAAGGAGCAGAACTTTTTCTTGGTATGTGCAAAATGTTAGAAATGTAATAAATCAAAACCTATCAGAGCACAGGATGCATGTGCTCTTGCCTGGTTGTGTTTCTCTTACTTTTTACACCCTACTAGGTATGGAGTGGTGTTGCGAAAGCTGGATCTAGTGAAAGAGGCCATTGATGTGTTTGTTGAAGCAACCCATGTTTTGCCTTTGCACTGGGGAGCCTGGCTGGAGCTTTGTAACTTGATCACAGACAAGGAAATGGTAATTTATGGGGTATTTGGGGGTGGGGGTGGTAATAATTTCAGCATCCTTCCTTTTAACCCAAGAGCCATTAACTATTCTATGGTTGGTATTGTTCTTGATTGTACTCCTGGCTCAGAAGTGTTCAGTTTGGCTGACAGATCTTTGGTGGTTGAGTATAACTTGGAAATGTTCGTCTTTCTCCTTTCTCAGGAACTATTCAAGTGACTGGGTGGATGGAATTGACCCCCTGTTCTTGCTTTTCCTTCTATTCTTGGGGGCTGCTGCAGTGATATTCTTGGGGGCTGCTAGAATAATGTTCTCTAAGTGTGTCTCTCTTCCATTTGGTGGTTGTTGCCAGCTGAAGTTCCTGTCCTTGCCAGATTCCTGGATGAAAGAGTTCTTCCTGGCACACATCTATACCGAGCTGCAGTTGATAGAAGAGGCTTTGCAAAAGTACCAGAGTCTCATTGATGCAGGCTTTTCCAAGAGCACCTACATTATCTCCCAAATTGCAGTAGCCTATCACAATATCCGAGGTCAGTGAACCCTCCTTCAGGCTTGAGTAACATTCTGCTCTCCCCTGTCCTCTCCTGTGCTTACTGTAGTGTGTGACTTTCTTTCTTCAGATATTGATAAAGCTCTGTCCATCTTCAATGAACTAAGAAAGCAAGATCCTTACAGGATAGAAAATATGGACACCTTCTCTAATCTACTTTATGTCAGAGTGAGTATAGTTTCCTTGACTACATTTTCCTGAAATGCACCATGCCTCAGTCCTACAGTAACCACAATCCAGTAATTTGCATATTGAATTTGTCTTTATCTCCAAAAATTTATGGGTGTAAGTATATATCCTCAGAAATTGATTCCTTTGGAGTTCATTTGGACAGCTGCTTATTAAGCATGTTAGAACTGCAGCCTTAAATAGATGGACACAATGATACGTTGGGCAGAAGCAAATATATTTGATGAGGATAATAAAAAAAATTAGACTACAACAAAATAATGATATTGCTAGAGAGCAGTGGAGTAAACAAACAATATTTGTTATGTGGAGATTACTAAACTGCCTGGAACTAGTATTATGGGGCTTTGAGAGTTAGAGGCAACTGCCTGAAATGTTTGGTATTAATTATTGCTTATGACTTTCAGATTTCCCATGTCACTAATATTTTATTGTTCAGGTTTAAGTAATAAATAGAGTAATGTGACTGAACTACTTTTTCTTAAAAGGAGTATTGCATTGTAAGAGATGTTTGACAGTAGATCCCTGTGTCTCCATCGGCTTTATCACCCAGTAGGTGCAGGCAACAACATAATTTCAATTGGCCTTGTTTTGGTTTCTGTCCCTGCAGTTTTGAAGGTTCTGCAGGTCAAAATGTTGACATTTAACAGAATACTTCTTAACAAAATGCCAAAATGAATTCTAAGACTTGCAGTACTTTTCTTCCTTCACTGCCCAGTTTTCGAGAGTATGGTTCTGTCCCCTTGTCTTCATACTTATCACCTTCCTTTGTCTCCCACTAGAGTATGAAGCCTGAACTGAGCTATTTGGCTCACAACCTGTGTGAGATTGACAAGTATCGTGTTGAGACCTGCTGTGTGATTGGTGAGAGTTTGTTTTCTTATTTGTTTGAAAAGGAATTGAAGAAAGTTACTTCATCCTGTTTTTAACACGTATTAATAGAGCTGTTAATTCCAGCTCTTAGACAGCTTTTTGTTCGTTGACTATTTTGCATTTGCTCTAGGGAACTACTATAGTTTGCGATCCCAGCATGAGAAAGCAGCCCTCTACTTCCAGAGAGCACTGAAACTGAATCCTCGGTATCTTGGAGCATGGACCCTCATGGGCCATGAATACATGGAAATGAAGAACACATCAGCAGCTATTCAGGCATATAGGTGTGTACAGATGAGTGGCAGAGGCTTTGGCTTGTGTCAAGGATGGGGAATGCTTTAACAAGATCCTTTCCCAGGGTTTCCCCTTTCCCAGCTTCCTCTGCAGGCTAATCTGCTTGTACTGCCTTAACAGATTCAGGCCATTATGTGCTTTTAATTGTCTCCATACATGCCATGACTTTCCCCTTCTTACAGACATGCCATAGAGGTAAACAAAAGAGACTACAGAGCATGGTATGGTCTGGGGCAAACATATGAGATCCTCAAGATGCCATTTTACTGCCTCTATTACTATCGAAGAGCCCATCAGCTCAGGTAAAACTACCCAGCAAACTTTACTTTTTACCAACTGTATCTCTTTCTTCCCACACTTACAACTCTTAGTGTGTGGAGTCAGATTCCTACATACTAACGGAGGTTTTTATTTGGCACATCTGTAAACAGTGTTAGTGGTGTGCCTTGTCGTGGCTGTCTGCCAGTCATAAAATCTTGCTTTCTAGTACAGGATGTGGATTCAACAGAGGCAGAAAATGCTAACTGTTTATAAACAATTATTTTCATTTTGTAGCAAGACTTTAGGCACATAGTATAATCTGCATCTTTACACTTTTTGCAAGCAGTGTCCTGACTCCAATGCACTGAGATTTTTTAGTATATGACATTTTTAATTTTTGTTAGCAGCCCTGAGCCTCTGGGAAGAATACAATAAACATATGTTAATAAATAAATTCAATGTGGGCAGGGGGAGTATCCAAATTTTAAATAGAGAAAGTTTGCAATCAGTATTTGAGTAGTGAAACTTGGATTTTTTTTTTTGGCATCAAATTCTAGTTCTTTTACTCTGTGGTATTGGGAGAGAGCAGAGGGAGCTTGGTGTACTAATGATTTTTGAGATGAGATGTAGGTCTCAATCTAAGATGTCTTTTGAGTTCTGAGTGAGTTGGGTACCTTGTCATTTAACTCTGTTCTTCACAGACCAAATGATTCTCGTATGCTGGTTGCTCTTGGAGAATGTTATGAGAAATTAAATCAGCTCATAGAAGCCAAAAAGGTGAGAGCGCAGATTCACTGTGGAAGGGCAACTGGGGTCTTATGCCATGACCCAAGTAAAGAATTGCAAGGGTCTCGGCTAAAATAGACTATTATTGGTATTTTAGATACGTTTTTATTTGGGTCTTCCTGGGTGTCATATTTTGAGAATGATCTGGTGAATGTAATTTTATATGGCTGGACCATATAAATCACAGTATTAGTTTTTAGGCATCCTTCACCAAGTAGTTCTTGAAATGGAATGAAATGGAATGGACACTGTTTTCCATGTCTGTAAACTTCTAGGGTCTCTCATTGTGTGATGGGGATTGTTGTTCAAACGGCTTTCTTATTTGCCACAGTCTTAAGAGTTCCAAAAAGGAGTGTGTGATGCAATTGTGTCACTTAAAATTCTGTTATATTGGAGTTCCAATGGCAGAATAATTCTGGTATCATGGTCTCTCTGATATGTTTTATTCTTTCACCTCTGCTGGAGGGGAGAATGGAGAATAAGTATGAATTTTGCCCCTATTCTGGACTACACTGTTTTGTTTTGACTGTTCTTTCTTGACAGTGTTATTGGAGAGCATATGCTGTAGGAGATGTGGAAAAAATGGCATTGGTGAAACTAGCAAAGTGAGTAATGAACGGTTGTTTCAATTGTGTTGGACTTCAAGATAGGTCTCCCGTAATAACAGCACACATGTTGATCCCCTGACTTTATGAAAGTAGCCTTTTGGAAATGCTTCAGAGTGGTGAGCTCAAGCATGTATGTTTATTTAAAACCCTCAAGCATTTACGCTTTGTTTTAACAATATAAAGTACTGTTTTGTCCTGTGAATGGGCTTTCATATCTGACAAACTCCATGGGCTCAGTTCTGCCTTATAACAAACTTTAGAGTTCAGATCTGTAAAGTCCAAACTGAAGGTGAGTAATAGGTATTTTCTGCTCTGGTAGGTAGGAGTGTGTGTTTGTGTATTGTAACCAAGGATAACCTTTCCCTCCCCGATCAGACTGCATGAACAGATGAATGAATCGGAACAAGCTGCTCAGTGCTACATCAAATACATCCAAGACATCTATTCCTGTGGGGTGAGTCAGATCTTACATGACTTTAGGAATGGAAAGAGTCAAGGATATATGGTCCATGGTGAAATTCTGCACGAGCCTACCTAATTATTATTTTGTTAGGGATCATGAAAACATTATCGTTTTGCTAAATATTGGGAACCTAACACAAGTACAATGGCACCTTAAAGACTAACAGCATTTATTTAAATAGGAACTAAATATTGTTAGTCTTTAAAGTGCCACCAGAATTTTGTTTTGCTGCAATGGACTAACATTGGTTGTTCCCCCTTTGCAATCTCAATGTTTAACCTTTTGCTTGTGTTAGAAAAGAATTTAGAAAACAGTTTTTTTAATTTAATCCAAAGATTTTATACACCCCCAACAATTAAATTGATATTGAAACTGAGCTACTGGGTCTGCACATATTTCTAATCCTTGTTATATACTTGTAGCACATTGTCCTAGTCTGGATTATGGTAAATTTATGGTAGTGGCCTTGGATCATCTATGGAGACCTCCCTTATTCTTGTTTGAATGCTACCTCTGGTACAGCCAAAACCTAAATGCTTTGTCCTGCTCTAGGAGATAGTGGAGCACCTAGAAGTGAGCACTGCCTTCCGTTATCTGGCTCAATACTACTTCAAGTGCAAACTGTGGGATGAAGCTTCAGCCTGTGCCCAGAAATGCTGCGCATTTAATGATGTGAGTTCTGATCCTGTTTTCAGTAGATGATTTTGGATCACTTCAAAGAATCCTAAATGGCATCAATCACATGTTTGTTAGACCACATCCAGTGAAGCATCTTCAGCCAGATAACATGTCCTTTATGCAAGCATTCTTAGAATGAACACACAAGACTACCTCTTTAAAAAAAAAAAGTTTTCACCCTACCTACTAACCTTGGTGACATGGGAAAATCAGTATTGTATGAGATGGCAAGAGGCACAGCAGTGGGACAAAAGTAGTAAAGGAAGTATGAGCAGAAGATGAAGCAGCTGTCAAGAATGCTGTTAGTACCAGTCTTAAAAAGTCATTCATTACATAGATTGTCAGAGTGGCCATACATGAAGAAGTCAGCGTGAAGGGTTTCCATTATCGTGCCATTATCATGCCATTTTGAGACTCTGGGTTCAAGTCAAGCAGGAATTATCCATTATCATGTCTAGAAACAATAACAATAACATTTAGAAAAGTTCAGCACTTAAAATGTATACTATATCATTGTTATACCTCATAGTCATATTTTTATATATCTGTCACAATGACATTTTTACAAGCTGAGTATTTTATTTAAACTTGGACAGAAAACAAACTTCATGATCAAATGTATTAACCATCAAAACTCACCTAAATTATTAGCAAGTTTATGAGCAATGCAGAGTTTTTTGACAATGTAAAAACTAACCACTTCGTTATGTCAGATGTTTTTGTCTGCTTTGTCAGATTCTTAAGTACATTAAATTGTCTCCCATATCAACCTTCTTACAGGCTAAGATCAGCATCTGTGTCTCTGTATATTCCCACTCATGCTATAAAACATGTTGTGGCCAGGACACAGACCTTTCTCTGTGGTTGTACCTCAGCTATGGAGTTTCTCTCCACAGCAGTCTTTTAAGTTTCAGGTTCTAGGTGAAAGCTTGAATGTTTGCCTTGGCATTTTGTTAATTGATTCTGTAATTTGTGTTTTGTCTAGACTGCTTTGTTGAGATAGCTATATTATGTTCTTTAACTGCCTGTTGGACCCACTGGAAAAGCTCACAGAATGTGTTGGTAGAACAGCTTTTCCCTTGCCTTTCCCTTTCTCAAGCAGCCTATCATTTATCGCAAAATCTCTCTTTGAGGATTACAGAGCATTGCAAACAAAATGTGTGACAAGATGCAAATTGAAGAGGGAGAAGCAATTTTACTCAACCCGCCCTCTTTCTGTTGTTACTACAGCACCTCATCCTTGATTCATTGTGTAAGAGAGGCTCCCCAATCCTCAGAGAGGAGTTTCAGGACTATTTTTACCCTGGTTTTCTCCTAATGGGTACCTAAAGTAGCTTACAATGTCATTATCTCCCTATCAATTTTATCCTCACAGCGACCCTGTGAGGTAGGTTAAATTGAGAGAGTTATTGGTCTAGGGTCCCCCAGCAAGTTTCCATGCTAGAATGAGAATTTAAACTTGGTTTTCCAGTTCCTAGTTCAACACACATGAAGCTGCCTTCTATTGCATCAGTCCACTGGTCCATCAAAATCAGTATGCAGCAGCTCTCCAGGGTCTCAAGTGGAGGTCTTTCACATTAGATCCAGTTTGGCATAGTGGTTAAGACCAGTGGGACTCTAATCTGGAGAATTGGGTGTGATTCCCCCCTCTTCCACTTGAAGCCAGCTGGGTGACTGAGTCAGTCACAGTTCTTTTAGAGCTCTCTCAACCCTGCCCACCTCACAGGGTGATTGTTGTGGGGATGATAATAATAACATACTTTGTAAACCGCTCTGAGTGGGTGTTAAGTTGTCCTGAAGGGCGGTATATAAATCGAATGTTGTTGTTATTATTATTACATGTGATCCTTTTAACTGGAGATGCCAGAGATTGAACTTGGGATGTTCTGCATGCAAAGGAAAAGCTCTATCACTGAGCCATGGTCCCTTGCTCTGTACCATACTTGAGGAAGGGAAAGATCCCCTCCATCAACTCCTTCCATGATTTTTTACAATGTTTTATGCTCCTATGCTGTTTTTATTCTGTCTTACTGGTAGTTCTGATTTGATTGAAACCAGCTGTATGTTGTAAGCTACTTCAGGCAAATTTTGTGGAGAAGTGGTTAAGAAATATACGAAATGGTAAAAGCCAATAATTTATTGAAGTCTAAATCATGGTTTCCGTATTGGAGTACTGGAAAATGTTTGTTTGCTTGTTTAAACATTTTACAATCCTCCTACTAATGACCAAGGTGACTTGCAATGTATTTATCAGTAAAATATAAAATAGTAAACACCATTAAAACAAATGAACAAAAAAGGCAACACAGCTGGTTATACTCAGGAAAAATTCATGTAACTTGTGTTATAATAATTTTGCCCTTTAATAAATATGTTTTCTTTCTACTCTAGACAAGAGAAGAAGGGAAAGCTCTCTTGCGGCAAATCTTACAGCTACGCAATCAAGGCGAGACATCCTCCACAGAGATTGCCACACCCTTTTTCCTACCTTCTTCACTGTCTGCCAACAACACTCCAACACGCCGTGTGTCACCACTAAACTTGTCTAACATTACACCATAAATGGTGCCTGCCTCTGTGAGCTGGCTAGAAAATGGATTTTATTCTAACACCATCTCTCCAGGGAAGGGTCTCAGTTGAGTGCTGTTTTCTTTAGAGGTCTGAATGCAGAAGTTGTTGGGGATGGCTGTTACACTGTTCCAGTCAAAGATGAGTGGCACAGATTGACCCTAGGTATGGAGTGAACTGCTTTTCATCAACCACCTTCTTATTAGAAGGATACTTCTGTGTAAGAGATTACTTTCTCTATATTGAAATTTAGTTGGAATTGCTGCTCTGCCTATTTCTTCTTCACTATATCCCTTTCCTGGGTATCATAACAACATGAGTAGTACCTTGTTCAACATAAACAGACCGGTTCTGATTGGAAAGGGTAAATAATGCCTTACACTAAATGGATTGAGGAAATAAGTCATTTCACCTCTAGACCGTTTGCTGGATGCTTCTCAGTTTTGGAATGGAGCAGCTGCTTAGGTTAGCTGGTGGTAAAAAGAACCCATGCAAATGGGGCGAAGGGGAGCAGAAGGGTCATAGCTCAGTGCTGTTTCTGTGGATAGCGAATGCAAAAGAGCATGGATAACAAAAAGCAACTGGGTGGAATTAAGCCTCTGCAGCATAATGTCTGACTGAGGCTGTTGTGCAACTTAATGACATGGCCTGAAGTGATAATTCAGGTAAAGGATGACCTATCAAAATTTCTTCAAGCTTCTAGTGCAATTTTGTCATTGATTTTCCTGGCTGTGGAAAAGTCAATTGCTTATTGAAAGGCAAAACATCTCAGCTGGCTTTTTGTCTCAGGAATAAGGTAGGAACATTCCTTCAGAGCAACCACGTTCAGGTCTTTGAACCAGGAGCTGGTATGTTATAGAACAGTACCCTATCGGCACGCATGCTTCAAATGTGGAATATGATTTTGCAGACTAAAATAATGGTTGTGACCAATCTGTGTTGCAACCAAGTAGTATAGTGGAACAACAACGGTACAACTGCTGCAACCAACAAGAAAAGAATTCTGGGATTTAGAACAAGGTCTTGGGGTTTTTTTACAGTTAACTGGCTGGTCAGATCAAGCAACCTTATCAGTTTCTTTGACCATTTTTTTTTAAATAGTGCCTCTTTGCCCTTTTTCTGCTAAACAAATTAGGACTTCATCATGTAAGCTGAGGGGGGAGACTACAGTACCTCCTTATTCATTTGATGTGTTTTTATACTGCCCCTTTTATCTTTGCTCCATCCTGTGAGTAGGGACCCATTGATGGCTGGGTGAGATAGTTAACTGTGTTTCTACTAGGAAAGCTCCCCACAAGGCAACCTATAATGTTTAGATTAATCAGACCTGTAAATAAAAAGGAACACAATTCTTACATCAGCAGATGGATAGGCCACTGCAGGCTTCTTTGTTTTTAACGGAGTCCTAATATTCACCAACCATGGCTAGTCATGGGGCAGAGCTAGACACAAGAAAGGAAGGTAGCATGTGGTCCATTGGGAAAGTATCCTTTTCTTTCTGATCTTCACACACACACTTTTTTTTTACAGCTTACTGTTCTTCCTTTCTTCCCCAAGAAGTAGAATTAAAGGACAGGTTGCTTCTGAGGACATGTTCAGGCAGGGAATTAACTAAGGGCAATTAGTGAATCTGTAAAAGATATAAATTCAGTTGGAAGAAAAGAATTACAGGGCAGCATTTAAGGACAGTGTTGCATTTTAAACCTGCAGCATACTGAAACTGATAGAGTAACATCTTCTATAAAGCAGTTTCATTATAACACTCTTTGCCCTGGCTGTAGGAAGGCTGAAAGTGATGTGGCACTGGGGAGTGATGGGCCCAACTATGTTTAGATAACTGTAAAAGATCTGTGTGGCTGAGAAATAAGGCCTCAGTAGGAATGGTTGGGCTGATGGAGAATGAAGCCACAGCTTTCCCACTCTCAAGGTTAGACCTGGAGGATGACCCAGAGAATCACCCCAGGCCAGGAGCTTAACAAGAGCAGTCACATGCACAGAATACTGGTAAATAACACCTCCTGCAGCCCCTGGGTCATTTTGGCTGTTAAAAATGGGGGAAGAGAGTGGTGGGGAAGGCAGGAGCCTGATCAGAATTGGGTCTGTCTGCTTTTTACACAAGGGTTGGCACTGAGATTTGCAGAGAACAACTGTTGGAGGGCATTCTTAGCATTGTTCATGGATTGCCATCTAGCCTCTGCTTTAAACCCTCCCAATAAAGATAAGTCAACCACCTCCCACAGAAGTCTGTTCTACCAAGGAACTGCTCTGTCAGGAACTTCTTCCTAATGTTTAGGTGAAAACCCTTATGGTTTAACTTTAACCTGTTGGTTCTGGTTTGACACTTTGAAGAAAAAGAAGACAACTCCATCGTATATGTGACAGCCCTTCAAGTATCTGAAGATGGCTATCACATCAACTCTCAGTTGTCTCTTCTCCAGCCTAAACCTAACCCAATTCCTTCAGCCTTTCTTCATAGGACTCTAGTAATCTCACCATGTTTGTAGCCCTCTTTTGGACATGTTCCAGCTTGTCAACATGCTCCTTAAACTGTGGTGCCCAAAACTGGGCACAGTATTCCAAATAAGGTGTAACCTGAGTATAAAAAATGGTACCGTCACTTCGCATGAGCTGGACACTATACTTCTGTTTGATCAACCCAAAACCACAGTTGCTTTTTTAAGCTTCTGTGCTTTACTACTGGCTCATGTTTAGTGTGTGTATATTATTATGATCCAAAATCAGAATCAGAATAATCAACTGACATATACGTTGAATACATGTAATAAATATATAAAGAGATACTAAACATAAAATGCAATTCTTAATTAAAGTTTGCTAAAACAAAGCTGTGTTCTTCTGCCTAATTAAACATGCCAAGGCACAAAATCTAGCTACTTTAAAAGAGATTTCATTACAGCAATTGTCAAGGAATGAAATACAAAATTGATTGGATATACCAGGATAATGGTGGAGTGATGTTGTATGTATTCTGAATGTTTTGGTAAAACCAGCAGTAGAAGAGGGCATATTCAATTGTTTCTACCATACCAGAATGACATGGACAGAGACATTTCTCATATGAGATACGAGTGTATCTCCCATCAAGAAGGGCAGATGGAAGGACATTAAATCAGGCAAGGGTAAAAGCTCTGTTTGGAGAATTCTAGTATATGAAAATGGAACAAAGTTTTGGTGGTAATTCCCCACTGCTGGAAAGAGTTGGGTTTCAGATCTGGCCAATTGGAGAGAAATGTCCTGTAGTCTCTTGTTTAATTATTGTTTTAGCTCCTTGGTAGCCCAGATGTAAAAGCTGACCTGGAGAAATGTAGGAGTTGTAGTTTGTTCTCTATTGTTCCCATCCCCTCGATTGAAAACTATTCCCAAAATTTAAAGAAGTTAATCGGGGGGGTGGGGGGTGGGCGTTTAGCTTCAGGCAGAAACATATAACATGCAACCAAACGTGATTCTAATGTTACCAGGCCTGCCTCTAGTCTAAACATAGTGTTGGGTACATATCGAGGCACTCCAAATAAGGATCTTAAAAATTTTGACTGAATAGTTTCCAATTTTAGATAGTCGTTATAGAAACTGGCCTGTGATCCATACATAAGCTGAGGCACTTTACCCTGAAAGACTTTCAGTGTGTCTGGAATATGAGATCCCCCTTTTCGTATGGAAAAATCTTAATGATGCTAAGGCCGATCTTTGAGCGGATTATGTTATCTGAGAGAATTGAGCTGTCTATGAACCAGATGACTGAAATGCAATGCCTAGATAATTGAACGCTTTAACTTGGTCTGTTTTGTGATCATCTATCTGCCATTTGTGCTTTACAAACCTTTTGGTGAATACAAGTATTTTCATTTTGGAGAAATTGTTAAGTGCTGTTCCTTACAATACGCCTGGAGGGCTCTTCTTGACCCTACTTTAGTGTACGACAAGATAACAGTGTCATCTGCATATATGAGTATAGCAATTGGTCTGTTCACCTTATTTGGTGGGTGGAAATCAGGATTGGATATAATCTGTACCATGGAGTTAATGTAAAAGTTAAATAATAATGGGACAAGGATACATCTTTGTTTTACTCCTCTCCTGACTGGAACCTTATGGGACAGATGCTCTTGTGGATTACATCTCACTGCCAGCTAGTTATTTTCATGTGAGCCAGTTTGGTGTAGTGGTTAAGAGCACAGGACTCTAATCTGGAGAGCCGGGTTTGATTCCCCACTCCTCCACGAAGCCAGCTGGGTGACCTTGGGCGAGTTACAGTTCTCTGGAGCTCTCTCAGCCCCACCCACCTCACAGGGTGATTGTTGTGGGGTAATAATAACACTTTGTAAACTGCTCTGAGTGGGCATTAAGTTGTCCTGAAGGGCGGTATATAAATCGAATGTTATTATTATGTTATTATGTAGTGTGTGTATGTAGTATGTAGGGCAAGGAGCCTATGGTATATTGTGGAGACTTCAAATTTTAATCCGAGTATTGTGTGAGATGCTGTCAAATGCCATCCTATAACCTACAAAGATTCAGAGGAGTTAGCTTTGTTAGTCTGTAGTAGCAAAATAGTAAAGAGTCCAGTAGCACCTTTAAGACTAACCAACTTTACTGTAGCATAAGCTTTTGAGAACCACAGTTCTGTCAGATGCATCAGCCGAAGAGAACTGTGGTTCTTGAAAGCTGTCTAGCTGTATTATTTCTCCACCAAATGGCACAGGATGCATTGATCCATTGTAGAATGACCACTTCTGAATCCTGCTTGCTCTTCCACTAAGGTGCTCCCTGTCAATCCAACCCCATAATTTCCAGTATATAGCTTACCACACTGAGCAGGCTGATAGGCCAATTGGAATGATCGGCTCTAGTGTTGCCTGGTCCAGGTTGGGAAATTCCTGGAGATGTTGGAGGTGGAGCCCAGAGAAGGTGGGGTTTGAGGGGTGGGAAGGACCACAGGTGGGTATAATGCCATGGAGTTCATTCTCCAAAGCAGTCATTTTCTCCAGGGGAGCTAGTTTCTGTTGCCTGGAAATCAGGATCTCCAGCCATCACCTGGATGGCTCGTCTGTTGGAACAAAGAAATGTGGTGCAGGACATCATGTCCTCTGTGCCCAATGTGCAAGGGGGAGAGGAGTTCAGCATTAGCTCCATGACTGGCTAGTCCTCACTCCTTTTTAAAATATATATATATATATATATATGGGGTAACAGCCAGACCCAGTCACCGGGGATCCTGGCAATTTGTTCAATGTAAGTGAAAAGGGCTGCAAGGACCAGGGCCCACCATTCAATACCCGATTTAATCAGCCCTGGGGGATCAAATCTTTTCCAGGGGCCTTCCCTGGTCGCATCTGAGCTACAAGCCTCTTAACTTCTGATGCTGACACTGGTAGCCGAGGTGGGAGATTGTTTATGTCCCTGGAGGGTGGGGTGCTTGGGTAGGCTTTTTGCATATAGTGCAAAAAAGTGGGCCTCCCGGATTTTGGCAGAGATCTTACAGGAAAGTGTCGGGCCCTCTGAATCAATGCTTCTAGAAACTATTTTCCAAGACAGATGCATCTTAGCAGCCTGGTTAGGTTGGAGCCAGGCTGTTTTTTATATTGCTGTTTTAAGCCATATAAGTCTGAGGGAATTACTAGCAAATTCCATACCTTGTAACTATTAAACTTAGGGGGTTTTTTTGCTATCAAGCATTCGTGATCAAACCAAGATTGAGAAGGATATCTGGCTTTCAAGGGCTGCAAGGCAGGATTGTTTACCATAAACAGATATTGCCAACCCTTAACGATTTATATATAACATTCTAGGGTGGCTTCAGTGATCCCAATTATAAAACCACAAAGCTGGTCAAACCTATCAGAACTGAGAAAGATTTTGGATTGCTTGCATTATACCATTTAATTATTTTGTATCCAGAGCTCTGCCTCAATTTTTTTTCAAAAAGTGGACTGATGAGTTTTGAAACCTTAGTGCTACATTAATTGGCAGATGATGTTCAGTGTATGGTCTACTAAGACTCCTAGATCCTTTTCACATGTACTGCTGCCAAGACAAGTCTCCCTCATCCTACAATTATGCATTTTTTCCTACCATGCATGATAATCCAGTTTTATACACCAAAGTGATGCTTTTTAGCAACAATGTTCTTTTCAGTGCCATACTTTACAATAATCTTTACTCTGATGGTTACTGGGATTTTACAGGTGATTTGAAAATGTAGCAGACCGCCATGGCTGCAAAGATGTGATTAAGAAGGTGTGACAGGAAGACAGCAAAAGACGGAACAGGATTAGAAGTATACTTGGCAATGCAGATAAGATGGAATGGGAAAGGGGCAGGAGCTGGAGGCAGCAGAGATTCCTGACCTACAATGTTTCTCAGAAGAAAAGCATGTGTATGAGAAAACTGAAGCCAAGAACAAACAGGCCAATGAGGAGGGGGGCTGTTATTGGCAGTAGAACAGCTGCAGTCTCTGCCCTGCACATCTATAAGCAAGCAAGAAAAACTTGCTGGGACAAACAGCTTCCAGTGTGAGCATGAAAGTAACTAAAAATTTCTGGACAAATTAAGAACTAGCTAGAAAGTCAGATCATACTTAACTAGTCACATAGAAAATTTGATTTAAGAGTACAAGATTTTTTTTAAAAAAAAACTACCATTCAAGTTTGTAAAATCACCGCTGGCTTAAAAGAATATTTAAAGTAATAGATTTGTTACATGGGTTATCTTTCAAGTATCATCAGCTACAGCAGTTAAAAGCCTTCCTGCAAAAGAAGGCTATCTGTGAACCCCCCAGATTCATGTTTGTGGTTTTCTTTTGAACATCTCAGAATGTTGCAGCAAGATAGTGCTTTCTGTATTCCTGTTTTTTGTATTCCTTGCCACTATTTTCAAATCCTGAGTTTGGTTGTGGGGTGGGGTGGGGGGTCATAGGGCTCCCAGCAGGAAGCCAAGCCACTTTTTCCAAGTAATCACAACTGGACATACTCTAGGGAAAAGAGCATAGCAAATCCAGGAACAACCTATTTGAACCCTGCATTTATTTGTCATATTTGTAGGTTTAGCATGGCTCTTTGCAAAAGTACAGGGCCAGTAACCATGAATTAGCAACAGTAAAATATATACCTGACATTCCTATAAAGTTGGGCATAATGCAAGTTATTGTGTGCCAGTTGATACCAGGAAAGTTAGTAAATGTGGTATTTGATTACTTTAAAAGTACTAACACAAGGTACTTATACCTCATGTATGGTTAGAGTTAGTTTAACTTACATAGATAGGAAATTACAGTCCATCTGCTACTGGGTTCAGTTTAAGGTACTATCACATACAAACCTCTGTATTGCCTTAGACCCCCTCATATCTGGAGAACGGTCTCTCACCCTATGTTATTCTACAACAGCTCTGAGCAGAACCTCCTGCAAACACCACCCTGCAGCCAGGCAGAATCAACGGCCCCGTTTCATCGTTTTTCATTATACCCACTTTCTGCTTAATATGCTACGCTCATTCAGATTTCAGTAACCCTATTCCTAGTACTTTGTTCATCTTGATTATACTGAATTATGTTGTGCTTAGTAGATCTCTTCATAAAGAATATTATCAATGTATACTGTAATAAGCAATGAATTTCATGTGAGAAAGGTCGACTGAGTACAGTAAATAATAACTTAACACATTTATTACATGCATCGAACATAGTAATGAATATACATTTAGCATGCAGAAACACATAAGCAAGTGGTTAAAAAAGGATGATAAAAGTCCAGATTCCATATACTCTGGAGTAGCAGCTGGCCTGAGAGGACATGCATAGTAGCCATCTTTGGGAAGCCAAGTATTTATTTTTCCACTCAGCCCTTAACATATGAATAAACACAAATTTATATACAGGAACTGTAGATCCAGTTGCTAGTACCCAGTTGTACCACAGGACCAAAAAAAGCATTCAGTTCAGTATTTTTTGCTAAAGGGGAGGGGTTTGAAAGGGGGAGACCTATGAGAACGCAGGATACGAGTGTAGGGGCTCTCTGCAACAGCAGGCTTGGTTGTAGAGTGAGGCAAGAAGTTTTGCAAGAAAGGCCTCTTGATGGGAGGTTGGCTTTTGGGCTGCATGTTTTCATTGTTGGCACAGAACCGTTTCTTGATGGACAGGGTTGGTGTTGCTTGGAGTTTTTGTACTGTATGATATTGCTCAGCAATACAGGCTGCCTTCTTCCGCAGATCCAGCTTCACTAGCATCATATTGTTTTGAAGTTCAGCCAGAGTCTTATCCTGGAAGAAAAAAATCCATTACATTTTGTAGATATAGTTAAAAGTGACAGAGTACCTATCAGATCACAGACAAATAGTCTTGTGGTGATATCAGCTTAAAGACTAAAAACACAGTGGCATAGGGGTCCACAGGCGGAGCCCTTTTAATCAGATGCAAAAGTCTGTATTCATGATCAGCCACCCTACATAATGAGCTGGACTGTATGACTTCAAATGAGGAAGGTGCGCAGGAGGAGGACAAGGAGAAACAAATATTTCTCTCATGAGATTCTTGCACTAGAAAGAACAATGTTTGCCTTCCCCATTTGGTATACGAAGTGGTACAGTCCAGACACAGATGCCATAGTTTGGATCCACTGGAATGTTTCCATGGGCAGATGGACTTTGGTCCACACAATACAACTGTCTTGATTTCCTCTTCCTCTTGCAGCCCAAAATGCCCCCCGGAGGACTCCCAAGAACAGGATTTCAGGAGATGTTTGGACTGCAGCAGAAGGGGGTGGGGGGAGTCAAGAATGTTGTGCTTGGTGGGCAAAAATCCTTTTGCCTTTGGAAACTTTTTGGTGGATCCATCCTATTGTCTGACAGTGCTGAGTGCTGTATTTATTTAGCCTAACACAGCCACTCGGAATTAAAATAATTACTCAAAATTAAAAATAGCTTATACCTGCAATAATTTTTAATTTCACTTAACAGAAAACAGTGCTCACTTCACTAGTTACAAAATGGTGGAAATTATTCTGTTCCTTTACAGGCACACACTGAAGAGCAGCCTCTTCCTCCTGAGTATTGCTTATATACTTGTTTTTGAGCATTCATTTACTTTAGTAATCCTTCCAAACAGCCCTGAAAGACAAATATTCAACTTATCCAAGAAAATAAGGCTACCATGCATCAAGTAAGATTTCAACCAATACCTTCTAAGTTCACAGCCCACACTCTTATCCACTATGCTCTAACTACTCCAAGACTCATCCACCATTAAGTGCCAAATTTCTGTCACTTAAACCAGAAACCAAAATTCTAGTACTATTTTATTAACTATGCAGGATAGCCTCTTTAAACTGCTCTGTGCCAGACTTTTAAAAAATTGCTTCCTTTACCTGTTTTATCAGGATGTCATCACACATACACAGGGTCTCACGGAGTTTGCCAGCACTTGTGCTGTGACAACATGCTCTTTCTGCTGTCTGAAGTGATTCCCCAAGTCTCTGCAGCTCAGAACGCAGCATCCTAATATTCTGAAGAAGGGGAGAATGGTTAGCCCGAAGTCACTCTGAACTAAAGCAGGAAACCCTAATTGAGAGCAGCACAGAAGAAGTGGATCCTACCAGTGGCAGATGAGGTGTTAAGACAGCACCCTGCACATTCCAGAGAGTAATACATTGTAAAGAGATGCAGTTACCTTTTGACCTTCTTCCAGCTTCTGGTCCACATCTACAGTGATAGCCTTTGACGAAGGTGGTGGCTCAATCATCTTTCGGTATTTGCGTAGCTCTGAAGACAAAGCAGAATACAATCATAGCTTAACCCAGGAGCTAAAACGTATGTCAGGACTTGGCTTTGTAGTTTGGTTTCAATACTGAATCATGGAATATTAAATCATAATAAAGGAACAGGACACAAAATACATGCAAAGTGCCTTTCACTCTCCAACCAACCACAGCCTATTTTTAGTACCTACCAGAATTAATAAGGCAAGCTTCAGCCCTGGCATTTTTTTTCTTAAAGAAAGTAGTCAAGAACTGACTAAAAAGTGAATTCCTACAGCCATAACATCATTTATATCCAGAGGTCATTTCGTAGAAAAAGAGCTGGAGGAACTCATTAGCATAACTGATTTGCATATGCCATGCCCCTTGACATCACCGGAAGTGTCTCATTAGCACAACCAATTTGCATATGCCACACCCCCTGGCATTACCTATCCTGGCTGTTTTGGACCCAATCCTGGCCATTCAGGGCCGAAATTGGGCCCAAAATGGCAAAAGGGGGCTGAAAATGGGCCCAAAATGGTCAGGATCGGGCCACTGCTGAGTGGGAGAGTGATCCACCACCCGTCAGAGGCCCAATCCGGGCCATTTCAGCCCCAATCCAGGCTGAAATGGGCCCAAAATGGCCGAGAGTCAGGTAGGTGGGGCCACCTGACATGTGACCTCTTTGAGAAACTGCCAGAACTGCATTCCTGCGCGTTCCCCCTCGAAATGAGCCCTGTTTATATCTTTGGCCAGAAATCACAAACAGAGCAAGGCAACTGGTAAGAATGTAGGAGACTCCTTATCACTACCTACTACATTTTGCCTTCCAGTGCCTCCAATTCTGCCAGACTATGTCCAACTGCTGCATACTCCAATTATTTCAACAATTTTGTAATTTTTGTAAACAAAGCCCCTTTATGGAAATTTGATCCTCCCTCCACCATGCCTGTCAGAATCCTACAAGATGGTAAGGGAAGGAAACCAAGATCTAGAAGGGGTAAGTAATCACACAAACTTAACTGGCAGGTCACTGATAGAACCCAGGTTGCCTAGTTACCAGACCAGTTTATGTTCTTTGTGGCTCATACTGCATGGAGCGTAGAGATCACAAGATTCATTCCTCACCTTCTTTGGCTGCATTCAGCTCAGCCTGACACTGCTCTAGCTTGGTTTTTGTTTCCTGCGGATCCTGTTGCAGGGTAGATGCCACTCGTTTGGATCTGCGCAGCGTCTCCCCTGATTCTTGCTTTTCTTCGTGGAGTTCTTGCTGTTGTGGTTTTGCTTCTTGCAAGGCAGCTTCCAGCTCTTGTATCTTTTCATCCCGGTTCTAAAGAGGAAAACAAAATTGACATTAGAGAAGATGATGCTGTATTGGTATGGCAGCCTGTCAGCTTTGAGATGGCCAAGGGAAATACAATCTACAAGAATGCAATGATCTCCAGAACGTTGACTGAACTGTGTAACAGGCACTAACGCATACATACATTTCTTCAATAGCTACTTCCCTGATTCAAAATCAGTGTAGGTGGTATTATGTCCTTCAGAGTAGTTTGAAAGGTATATACTGGCTCTAGGGAAGCACTCTTCACTGCCTCATTCCCACAGCCGTTTCATTTTCTGTTCCACATACCTCCATCTCCTCTTGATAGTAATCAGTCAGTGACTCCTTTAGAATGTTCAGCTTCTTCTCATACAAGTCCTCCAGAATCTCCTTTTGGGCATCCAGCTGCTCACTGCAGGACACAAGAGTGGAGGAGTGAAAAAACAACAGCCACCCGAATCAGCAAATAAAAGGGTAGGAAGTAGAAGTTGACAGAGACAGCCTGGGAGGGAGAGGTGCTGGAAACCCTTGTACCTGTTCCACTGTTCCTTGTGTTGCAGGTGCTCCATCATCTCATTGCAGATCTCATTGCGGAGATGTATTTCTAGCTTCAGCTTCTCCTGGCGTTCCTTCAGCAGCAGAGCTTGCACAGCCTCAACCACAAGCAACAGGTCCTGGGCAGAAGAAACTAAATGTTAGAGCACACAGACAATCAGAAGAGCCAACACTACAAAGTGCTAGAGATTGCCACCAATTGACCAATTAGTGTTTAATAAGTTTCGAGGGCTCCAAAGCAATTCATAAAGATCAAAGGTGCTTAGTTTGATACAACAAGAATCTTCAAGTTCTTTCCTGGATGAGGCACACAACAAGAAGAGAAGCTCAGAGCAAGTCTTAGTGGTTCACGCTGGTCTGGATCAGCAAGAAGAGTTCTAGATACTCCACATCCAGTTCCTTCCACCCATGAACTCCTCAGGGTGTAGGGTGGCTCTGACAACAGTGAGCAAGGCACAAGCCACCACCCACCTCTTTGTCATACATGGTCACATCTGTTTCATTCTCACTCTCTTCATCAAATTCTGTTTCTTGATCAAAGGCTGCTGCAGAGGCCTTGTTTATTTGAATGCTCTGTTCCTTGATAAGAGACTGAATGGCCAACAGTCCCACCTTTGAAGGAGCTTGTATAAGCTGTAAGAGAAGTACCATCATTAGCAGGCAAGAGCACAGAATGTACCATTCCTTTCCAAAGCAAAAGAATTGCCACACTTTGTCTGCAAAAGTTCTGGGACATTAAACTGAATGTTTCTGAACATCAGCAAATCACCTGTATACAGGGAGGTGTGGCGCCAGCTCTGAGGGAGGACTCTTGAAAGGAGAGCTCCATCCCTCCCCATCCTAATTCATTATAAATCGTTATAACAGAACTTAAATCAAAAAGGGAAAAGAATATGCCTAAACAAAACACAGAGATGAAAAAAACAAAGTCAAACGTTTCTAAAAGGCTACAGGTACTTCTCCCGACCTCGCAGCAAGCAGCAGAGAAAGAAAGCAAGATAACTAAAATGGTGGACAAAAACAACGGGGGGTAAGAACAATTTACCTATCTCAGCCGATCCGACTCTTATCAAATTGTTTGCCCATATGGAACAAAAAATAATCGACTTCTCGATTCGGGTATACCCGAATCGGGAAAGCCGAACCACTGTGCCTTTGCACACCCCTAGTTGCAACAGAAGAACAAACAACTTCAAGAAAGAATTTTACATATGGAGATTTCGTCAAAACAATCAAATCTTAAATTTAGAAACTTTGAGGAGCAAACAACTTTAAATGTGGATGTGCCCTCCTTTCTAGAATCATGGCTGGTACAGCATTTGCAGCTTGAAAGGGGAGCAGCCCCAATGATCACCAAGGCTTACTGTCTGGGAGCACAAAAAGATTCAAAAATCCACAGACATTCTAGCTACAATTCCAGACTGGAAGACAAGGAGTAAAATTCTGGAAATAGCAAGAAATAAAGGCTCAATCCCATATAAAGGACCACAAATCCAAATACTCACAGACTTGTCATCTACAGTTTTGTTTTTTTTAAAAAAAAGAACTTAGATCTACAACGGAAGCATTGGGAAAGCTCAAATAAAATACAAGTGGATTAATTATACAAAACTTCAAGTAAAACTACAGGACACCGTCTACCAAGCTACACATCAGGAACCTGGAAGGCTACTTTTGCAGGGCCTGGGCACTGAGACTCCTATGATCTGCGACAGAACCTCACAGAAAAGAAAAATGCCTGACCTCCTGTCTCCTTGTAAGGGAAGTGAGACTCTAGTGAGACACAACTAGCAAGCAAAGAACAAACAAACGGAGATGTAAAAACCTATGTTGAGAGCAAACCAAAATAATCTGTAAAATCAAAGAGAGTCCAGTAGCACCTTTAAGACTAACCAACTTTATTGTAGCATAAGCTTTTGAGAATCACAGTTCTCTTCGTCAAATAATCTGTAAAAATGTTATGATGGTATAATGTATAAATCTTGTACAAGAATAGAGATATGGGGGGGGGGGGGAGGGAGCAGAGCTCGCAGTTGGAGCCCTCAGTTATTTTTTACAGTTCTCCAAGTTTGGTATAAGAAATACCAATAGTCTATAGGGTGTTACTCTAGGGCTATAGAGAACTGTTTTGCATGCAAACTTAAGTTAATCTAGTTTACAGTTTATTCATCAGTAAGCTAAAAACACCTATTATTCAATCAATCTAGATGTTAGCATCAAGGGTAGAAGAGGGGATAGAGTTAAAAGAGGGAGGGGGAAGGGAAAGAGCAGTCATTTTAGTATGGCTTATAAGGGTTCTACTAATGGTTACAAAATTAATATATTTTTCTATTACTACTTGTATTTGATCTACAAAAGTTTTGACATTATAAAAATACCCATTTAATCATAATTATAAAAAACTCTAATTTAATATATCTTTATCAATAACCCGATTATCATCAAAAATGAAATACAATCATTTTATGTTTACATAAAGAATTTTCAATAGTAATGACAGGTCTTTAGATATCACTCAAGAAAAAGCAAGAAAAAAAATACTTTTTATTAATTCATAGTTAATAACCTTTATTTGAAATCTATAGAAGAAACGCTCATTTGTAAGAAAATGTATGAAAACCATCCTTAATTTATAATGTATAATAATTATCTTTTTAAAAATTTGTAACTGTTTATCAAGCACAGCTAAATAAATATTTGGAAATGGAAAAAAAAATCACCTTTATACCTGGAAAAGAATTTTGTTGAATGGGCTTCTGAGTTTTTTCACAATGCTTTCTTTTAACAGAAGCAGAGCATTAAAAAAAAATCAAACTTATGATAGTGTGGCTTTCAGCATGTGCAGAGAATATCCCTTGAGTTATCACCATCTTTTCTTTTTTACAGTCTTATATTTTAGACTATAGGAAATTAGTATACAAAAGGACGGAGAAGAAATAAGTAATGAGTTAAAAGGAAAGGGGGGGAGCAAGGTCCGGGTCCAGTAGCACCTTAAAGACCAACTAGATTCCCAGGGTATGAGCTTTCAAGAGTCGGAGCTCCATTCAAAAGTGTGCAGCCTTGCAGCTAGTCATATTCTGCCACAGTGCTTCTGGTCTTACCTGGCTGGCAATTGCAGAGAACTTAGCCACATGGAGAGTCTCATCATATGAGGAAGCACATGGATTCATATTGACTATCATACAGGACTGCCCTCGCCCTGTGAAGAACCCTTGAAACACACGTGTTAGCTTGCTGTCTCTGAATGGCACAACACTTTGCTTCGATCTGAGAACAGAAGATCAGATGCAGTGAGCTCCAGAAACAGCAATAGAAAGCACCAATACTACCCCTCCCCTCAAACCCTACAAGCCTCAGACCACCAGCATACAGCCAGCAATGTCTCTAGTGATACTGAAATCAGTACAGCTGGCTGGCCACGAAACCCCTGTTCTGCTTTATGCAGATGACACTGTGCTATTATCTAGATCAGAATTTAATTTTGGAAGGCATTAAATGCATTTATTATTGTATTCAGGAGGGGCTATCTATAAATTATGATAAATATAAAATGATTTTTTCAAAAAGGCCTAGTTCTAGACAGAGGACTTGGAATGTCAAGGGAGGGAAAATAGAGCAGGTGGCTCATTTGAAATATCTAGGAGTTACGTTTAGCCATAATCCAACCTAGAAAGCCCATGTCTGTTCAGCAATTGAAATTGCCTGCTGGTGTGGGGAGGGCGGAATAGAAATTGAAGAAAAATAAATAAAATAAAAATAAATAAATTGCTAGGACCAATACAAATGCTCTCTTGAGATTTTTCTATGTACTTGCAGCCATTAAGGCTTTTGATATTAAAATAATTCCCCAGGTTTTGTTTGTCTTGAGAACTGCACTCAAGAGTAAGAGTTTGCACAAAGTTCATTCAAGTTCAGAGCCTGGATTGCTGCCTTTAATCTGAGACTGACAGTCCTCTTTTCTGTACTTAATGTCCAAGGGGGGCTTTTGCACCATCCAAAGGAAGACAGTTTCAGAAGTGTCTGGGAGAGGTGTGTAGATAAGAGGCTTGAGCTCCTTTCCCTCATAATGTTTAGGAATATGGATTACCAAGACGTAGCAAAGCTGATCAGGATAAGGGTAACTGACCTTGACTGCATCAGCATACTAACCCAGCAAGGTGTGTCTGCTCCACTTTTGCATTAGGGATCCTTCCCCCTATGACCCTCCCTCTCATATCTGAAATTCCTAACAGCCCCTAGCCACAGGGGTGCTTTTATGGTTAACGACTCATCCAAGCGCTCATCTTAAAGGGAGCGCGACTGCAACCAAAGTAGAAACAAAAGCTCCCTCAAAATTTAAAGCCACCAGAAATAACTCGATCTGTTGCAAAATATTTGGCAATAGTGGTCTCTTTAAAACGCTGCTAAAATGAGTTCTATCCTGTTGATCTCATGAGAAATTGTATAGGCCTATTCATTTATTTTATCCAACATGTTTTAGATTTTTATGAGACGGGTATTTTATTGTTCTGTATCTTGCTTTCATTTGTTTTGTTATGTTCTGCAACATCTGCTTTATCCTGTTGTGATGTACTGGTTTTATGCTCAAGATTTTTGGTCATATGAGTTTAATAATAAAGGAGTCAGTACAGAAAAATGCTCTTTTCTTGCACTGATCAGGGCTACATACAGAATAGGCCCAGCTTACCTGGCCTGCTGGTTCTGGCGCAGCATAGCAAGGCAGCGTCCCAGGGTGTGCAAAGACGTATTGATATTATTTGCCTCCTTCATGCGATCCCCAGCCCTCTGCTCTTTGCAGCGTTCAGAGCCAGCAAGGTCACACAGTGACAGCCTGGGAAGGAAGAACAGCAACAGCACTGGGGTCAGGAATGACCAGGCCTACCAGTACCATCTTCCCTTTTTCAGTTTGGTTTTCCTTCAGGTTAGAAATCCTCCACTAGACACAGCTAGGCAAGACCTGGTAGCATTTCTGCTGTCCTAGACTCTAAGACTTCAGAAATACCATTAGGTTGCTCTTCTTCAGATGAGCACAGCATGGAGGGACAACTGCCAGTATTCTCATCCCAGTTCCCACGAGGATAGGGCTTTCAAAACTTTACACTGACCCAGTGTAAGCTTTCAAAACTTTACACTGACCCAGTTTTAGAAAAAAAAAAAAACCCTTCCTTATAATACCCTTGATAGTTTCTCCCCAGTTGCCCTCTCCATGGGACATGGTGGAAAGACTGCATCACCCTCTCTTTAGTCAATTAACAAGAGACAGACCCACAGCTCCCCTCTTCTCCAGTATGACTCACTCGCTAATCTTTGGGTCCATTTCACCACTGTTTCTCTGTAGGTGCAGAATTCGAATGGAGAAGATGCTATGACTTCAGGGAGACAAAGAAGGAACACAAATTGAAACTCCTTGGGACTGCTGCCTTATTCTCTTTCACACGCAAATAACATTTTTTTCCCAGTCTCCAAGGACCTGCTCTCCCCTCATTACCAATCCCCATTGCAGACCTGCGGCTAGAGTTCTGGTTCATGTGGGTGCTGGCAAAGCTTTGGTTTCTGCGACCCAGTTTCAGCAGCTTCCAGGCCTCATCGGCATCTTGAACGTTAATCCAATTAAGATCTGTAACAGTAAGCAGAGATCAAGCAGCCAAAAGAGTGCAGTTCAGGTTCCAAATGTATGGGACATTCTGTGTGGCGGAGTGGTTAGAGAGTCCGACTAGGATCTGGGAGGCCTAGGTTCACATCGCAGCTCTGCTAACTAGACTCACTAGGTGACCTTGGGCTAGACATTCACAGGTTATCCTATCTCACAGAACTGTTATGAAGGTAAAAAGGGGGAAAGAGAACCACTGCACACTATCCTTCACCCTTGGAGGAAGAATGGGATAAAAATATACTAGATGAACAGATACTGGGCAATATCTAAGAATTGCTGTTCATCCCAGCAAGAACATCATAACTCAGCAGATGAAGTTTTTAGTGCCATAATACAGCCCATATTACCCCTATAGTAACCCACTCTGAACTAGGGCTCATTTCTATTACAAAATCAAGCCACTTGATCAAAAACTTCTGTGAGAAAAGAGCTTGCTGACCTCAGGGAAAGCTCTAGGTGATTGGGCTGATCTCTACCTTTGATGTAGGGGTTGCCAGTCTGATCCTCACACAGTCGCAGTGTGGGTCTCTTGCGGGGTGGACCAATCACATTTGTCTCCAGCAAGTCATAAATCTGCTCGTTGTAGATCTCAAAAAAGGAGACCCAGATGGAAAATTGCACATCTTCTTTAGCCAGCAGTGAAATGTTGTCCGAGTCAGCCCAGTGAGGAACTGTCTCTGTATATGAAAGTTGGTGGTTATGGTTAAAATGCCTTAAATAAACTCACAGTTTGCCTCAACAGATAGCCTTTCTGAAAATCTACCCAAAAGACATGACATTGCTCCTCTACCTAAGCATGGAAGCCCACAAGTCTTTCTCTCCAGCTTTTCCCTTGTGAAATCGCCCACATGCCCATGAATGTTAAAGAAAAGATAGCTTCTAGCTTAGGAGATCTCACAATTCCGATAGACTTGCCTTGGTGTCCATATTTTTTAAATTGCTCCCAGATTATTATAGAAGCATTTCAGTGACTGAATGGATTTATTGCATACAACATACAAGCCACTAAACAGAAGAAATCCAAATGCTGCATATACCGGCCATAAAGCATATTGATGTGCTCCATAACCTGCTCTGAAACAATTAAGGAGCTTTCCTTGGAATGTATAATTGCTGGAGAATTTATCTTACTTCACTCCTTACTTGAGGGCTTAAGATTTGTGGTTCTGCATCTCTTGGCGTACTTCTGTACTCTGATTACACAGCAGCAGTGGCAGAAGAATATAATAATAACAACAACATTCGATTTATATACCACCCTTCAAGATGACTTAACACCCACTCAGAGCAGTTTACAAAGTATGTTATTATTATCTCCACAACAAAACATCCTGTGAGGTGGGTGGGGCTGAGAGAGCTAGAAGCTGTGACTGACCCAAGGTCACTCAGCTGGCTTCAAGTAAAGGAGCGAGGAAACAAACCCAGTTCTCCAGATTACAGTCCCGCAGTCTTAACCACTACACTAAACTGAAACACTACACCAAACTGAAAGAACATCTGCCCCCCAAATAGCAGTTCAGGACAGTAGATACCTTCCAGCAGGTTAGAGTTTGTTTGATTGGTAGAGTAGCAGGTAGATGAGAGTCCGCCAACACCACTGTCAATGCTAGTGCTTGTACCAGCCTGAAGCAAGGATCCTGTGTCATGGTTCTTATTCACAGAAGTAAGCAACTCCTGCGAAGTCAGAAGGAAGAGCAATGAGTCCCTGAATGGGATACCTTCTTCATTACCACAGACTCCATAAAGGGGATGGGGGATGCACCTCCTTCATCTTGCCACACAACAGGGCCTGCTTCTTGGTTTCCTCCTGACGAATCTGTTTGCTGTCCAGCCACATTACTTCACAGGAGAGGAAGGGCTTCAGGTCTGTGGCCCGGTAAAGGTCTGCCCCAATGCTGTTGAATATGATTGCCAAAGAACGAGGAAGGACCCCTGCATCAGCACCGCTTCCTACAAGCCAAGAAAGGAGAAGGGAACTGACCTATCTAGACAAGCATCTCTTGTTAAGTATAGTGTTGCTCATGCTGGAGTGGACAAGAGGCTTCTTACCCTGGATGGTGTATGTCTTCCCTGAATTAGTGACTCCATAGGTATAAATAAGCCAGTTCTGCCCATGCAGCACATCCGTCACTACTTCCTTCATTGTTGCATCAAAAAAACCTTTCTGGCCAACCTCTGGCCCAAAGACCTGCAATCCCAAATCCACACAGGTTAGTTCCCCTTTGCTAAATTAAGTTTAGGATTATTCTCCAATTTCCCATTATTTCTGCAGTGTTCCTTGCTAATGTTCTGCAAAAATCAAGAGGTTTTTTGAGAGTTCTTGACAGAACTGTTGTCCATGCTGCAGGCCCAGTAGATTTATGGGACCATGGATCCTGAATATGCCACTAGATCCAAAGTACATACCTTGGTGAAGGTGAACTTATGCACTGCCTGACCAATCCCTCGTTCAGTGTTTTTCATGGTGAAGGAGTTCTTCGGTGCTTTGAGTAAAAGGGTCTCAGAATTCTCAATACAGATGCAGCCCTAAATAGTAGAGTTAATGCTTAAGGTTTGTTGTTACCTGCTACAATAGGAAAGTCTACTACTGCAGGCATATTGCATTTGTTCAATAACACCCTTCACCTCCTTGTCACACAAGAATTCATGTGATGTTATTGACCCTACTTTGTCCCAGTCACTCACTTGATCCTCAAGTTTTTCCACTTCATCCGGATTCAGGGGCCTCACTCTCGCATATACCTTCACTTTCTCATTGTCACCAGAAGCTGCCTATAGAAAAAGTTGCAGTGAAATTATAGATATCCCTTAAGCTTACACAAAGGGATATTAGGTTATACTATCCTGTTTTTTCTATTATTTTAAATATATTTAAAACCCCATTAGCTTGGTAGAATAAATAGAATAACATTTTGAGCAAATTCTAAACAAATACTACTCTCTACTTGCAACTGGAATACCTATAGGCAGACTTCCCAGGAACAAAAAAGGAGGGAGAGGACAGAATAGACCCTGCACCCTTACAGGGCAATATATGTTGGAATTAACCTGTTTCTACCTCACCATAAAACCTGGCACAGACTAAAGGTTACCCTCATACTACCAGGAAATCCTAGCAGCTGAGTGCAGTGCTGTCCCAGCTATCTATCCATGGCTGGAAGATCAACAGGGAAACAAGTGGCAAGACACTAGTTTCCTTTCAGTCCAGGGTCTAAAGACAAAAGAGAAATTAGGGTCAGAAGTTCTCTCCCCTTCCCATTTTATTTCAATGGTGAAAATGACCACTGGAGGAAAAGCAAATTTGTCAGTTTGGCAACTATTTTCCTCTCTGAATAGATTGAAAGCTGCTAATATCAGGCCACGAGTCCATAAATTCTTAACAGAGTGATTAAAAATGAGAACTGAGAGATGTTAGGCAGCCACATGTCATCCTAACATCTTCCCATAACCTTTTCAGGAACAAGGAACTTCACTTAGGGTCCTTAAATGTGGGTCAAATTAAAGATTGATATTTTCTCCACATAGCAATTAACACTCCTTTGATTTTTATCAGGTGAAACTGCATGGTTAGCATCACCTTTCTATATTGCTTTTGAAGTATTCTCATGTACTATCTAAATATTAATTGGCCAAATTGCATGTCTGGATTGTATAATTTGATATAATCTTTTAAAAGAGCCAGCAAATCCATCAACACAGAAAAGTTTAAAAAGTATTTCTCATGGAAAAATAATAGGTGGACACATTGACTAAATCTGCTGTAGTGGTTAAGTGGCTGGGCTCTGAGATAGCACTCCGCTGGTTCAACTCCCACTACTGCAATGAACTCTGCAGATGGCCTTGGGTAATCCATTCCTCTCAGCCCCAGCTCTATTGACGGGATATAATACTGACTTTGTTCACCAGTCTTTGTGGCATCAATCTGTCCAGATGTGCAGTATATAAGCACAATGTCATTATTATTATTATTTTAATTAAAAGATATGTTCCTCTGTTCTGCAGAATATCTCTTAAACAGGTGTCTCACTGGGGGATCTGTTCTGTTTCCATCATTATCTATATAATTCAGTGTGTCAGTCTCAGTATAGAAGAACTGTGTAACTTCTTTGGCTTCTTCCACTGTATTAATATTCCTAACCCACTGAACTCAACTGGGCATTAACAAGACCAGGCTGAATATTAAAGAGCTCACCGCTCATATTAACATTCATCTCATGACTTTGGATTTTATTGTGGAGACCAAGGCCCATTACTAAAAGCTAAATGGCTTCCTCCATCAGCACAAGTCATACCAACTGCCTCGGAGACTAAGGCTTTATGCCCGACAACATTCTTCTTACCTGTTCATGGCTTGAAGAGATGGAAGAGAAATCTGGCAGAAGAGCTCTGCACAAGCCAGCCCCACATTCTGCTGCAGTGGATTCCAGTACAGGAAAGACTACAGCTTCTTCATCAGAAAGCAGCCCTCCTGGGGAAATACATCCTTCGGCCATAGCAACAACCTGCCGTTACTGCAAAAGAAAAAGAGTCAAAACGAAAGCATGGGCTCCAGTCATGCTTTGTCCACCCAATCTTCAGGCTCCTTTCCAGGTCTAACAACACCACTATAATTATAAAGTGGGAGTGATGTGTGAGGATGTGTGAGTGTGCATCTCTCCTGGGCCATAGGAAAATCATCCCATTTAAAAGTGAGGGGGGTTGCCAGCCATCTGGATCCGAAAACTACAGTAATGGGGACTTTTTCATATCTGTCCCTTACTTCATGAAACATGATGCAACATATCTGTCCCTTACTTCATGATGGGATGCAACAAAAAATTGGGTAGGATCATAATACATAAAGCCCACTGGAAAAAGAATGTGGGTAGGGGATGAAGTGTGAGAAAGATTCCTCCTCAGTTTGGCCTTTGCTG
Source organism: Eublepharis macularius (assembly GCF_028583425.1). NCBI lineage: Eukaryota > Metazoa > Chordata > Lepidosauria > Squamata > Eublepharidae > Eublepharis > Eublepharis macularius. The sequence goes on along the minus strand of NC_072793.1, from coordinate 93,438,720 downwards.
CAGCCGCCTCCTCCTCTTCCATTATAGGTCTCCACTACTAATAAATCTTTTATTCTTACTTCAAAAAAGCTTTATAAAGTTTTTACCAAATGCCTTTCATTTAGCTAAAAATATCTCCCTAATCTCTTTCACAACTAGAGCTAGATTTTGCTTTAAAAATAAATATAAGCCTAACAAGCAGATGAACATAAATCTGAAGAATTGAAAAATAAGGGCAAACATAACAAGTAGTGGGGAAAATCTGACAGGATCAAAGAATTAAGTTAGGAGATAAACTAATTTAAAGTTTTGTGATATGGTTAATGTAATTACAGAGAGAAGAGTCATAGATGAAGTAGAAATAATAGATAATAACAGAAGACTGGACTAAAAGTAAGATTGAAACAGAAAAAGCCAAAGATGATAATTATTTAATATCTTGATTATCTTACTGCTTTAGTAATAGGCTCATATTTAGGTAATATTAGAATAACACATCATGTTCTCAGCTGCTGCGTGAACAAAAAAGCTACATAGATCTTGGTAACCTCTCAGAACAGAGTTCTAGAGATAAAAGTATGAAAACGTTTTGGAATGATATAGATATTAAAACTAGTCCCATGCCTGTGAGATATATACAATAGGGGGGGGGAGATTTAACAGAAAGACATCAGAGTACAACAAGCTGAATAGTGAAAACCTGATTTAAATAGTAACTTGCACACCTCTGAGAAGGGCAATGGGTAAGACTGTCTTTGATCCTGCTTTCCTTTATCGTTTTGGAGCATGTGGTCATCCTTCTTTTAAGAATCTCATATTAGGCTAAAAAAAAAATTGTTTCTCCCTATAGGACAGAATCCTATTTAATGATCTAGAAAGTTATTAAGGATTTAATCATTCAATTTCTTCAAAAGTTAAGTGGAGATGTTATGGCTATGTTCAAATATAATAAGAAAGCCATAGCTCTGAGGACAAGATTTGGAAGTTCTTGGGCTCAAATGCTCTTGTTTCTTTTATGCAAGGATGAAAATCTTGCATGAAAATCTTTTCAATTTTTGACAAACCAAATGTGCAATTCCTGAGCCGCATGTCAGCAGGAAGAGAATTATAAGCCTCAGAACTTCTAGGGGTCAAACTACAAGTGACGAATGACACAGGTCAGCTTCCCTCAAGTTCTGATGGGAAATGTAGGCCGCTTGGCGGAATGTTGGACAGGTGACAGTTGAAAAGTCCATTAGACAGCAATTGGAGAGCCAAGCTGCAAGTCTAGGATGCCTACATTTCCCATCAAAACTTGAGGGAAGCTGACAAGTGTCCAACCTGTGTCATTCGTCACTTGTAGCTTGGCCCTAAGATTCATTGCCCTATCTGACAAAGTTGGCTGTGTGTGACCCATGAAAGTTCATAGTGAAAAAAAGTTAGTCTTCAAGGTGACGTTAGATTTTGCTATAACAAACTTTTTTTGCCACACCTGAATGCAGTGCAGATGTTTACAGGAATTGCTTGTCTGGGACTTGTTTATTTATTTGTATTCCGCCTTTCTTACTGAGACTTGGTGGATTACATTGTGTGAGATTAGTACAATTAGTGGCAAGGACAAGGGCAGGCATTTCCATACAGTGTCAAGAACATCTTCATAAACAATGACACGGGGTAAAAGAATGTAAGTTTACAAAGATATAGAATTAGCAAGAATCCAGTATGGGGTCGAGGAATTGCTGAAACAGAACATAATCAATTCTAAGACTTACATAAAGGACAGGTAGGATATAGGAGTACATATTTAAAGCTACAGATATGTAAGGCAACATAATGGTGAAATCTATGGTTTCTCATTAGTGAAACATCTAGGATCTCTTTCCTACAATACCACCCTCTTAGCTGAGAAAAAAGGCCTTTTTGAATAATTCAGTTTTGCATTGTTTGCATTGTCTGAAATTTATATAGCATATGCTTCCACACAACTTAAGTATCATATTAAATCCAATGTATACTTTTTCTCATAGTAGATCTGGCAAACATACATGTCTGTAGTCAACAACAGGCATATGCTTTATGATGCTTTCTATAAATCTTTTTGTTGAGGATGCAATAGCCTATTATATGTTGCATTACTCTTAGGAAGGACATGCTGGTATTGCACATGAAAAAACAGGGCAGTGACACAGTCACTGAATTGTGAAGATTCCTTATTCACACAAACAGGGCTCCTCTTCCTTTCATGTGACTTTGATGCCACATGCTTGCAACATAATGGGGCCTCATGCTGCTAAATAAGGATTAAAGGTGGGCACGAGTATGGAAAATTTGAAGGCCACTGAGCTACACCACAAGTCTGGAAAATTTTGTTTGAATTTTACTTAAAGTAAGAAGAGTTTTGTTTTCACTGCATCTTGTTTTTGTTGTAATCTCAGCCTAAATAAAGCTGAACTTTGTTAGGAGAGTAACAAGATTCGGGCCCAATAGCACCTTAAAGACTAACTAGATTTCCAGGATATGAACTTTCGAGAGTCAGCTCCCTTCGTTGAGAGTATAAACCTCGATTAGCACAAGATGGCTAGGAAGTGCTATAAACACAATTTGCATCGTGGACAACAACACTCAAGTAATGTACATTAGCCAAACAGCCGGACTGCATTCTACGCAAAGAGCAACAAAACCTCTCACAACAGGCTCTGAGTGGGACCGTATATAAGCACTATTATTATTATTATCCTATATAATCATTTAGGCAATCAAACAAGGTTACCACAACGACCAATTTTTAAAGCTAGAACTCCCACCGAAGTTAGCCAGGCTTCGAGTTCTACCGCTTCCTCTTTCTGGACTTTGAAAGTTACAGTAGCTCCATTCATGCAGGAAAGGTGTTTTTAATAGTGCTCAAACACAAACAAGTAGTTCGGGGGCCACTTTCGTAAGCCTCGTCTATAAAAACAACTACAGGGCTCTGGTAACGAATGGACATAGTCCCTTTGCCTCCAGAACTGGGAGACTAAAATCAAAGCATGCCCTCCACCCCTGCATATCTCCCCCGTCTCACCCTGCGCGATCACTCCTCCGCCCGATGTTCCACTTTGTGTGAAAAGCACGAGTGAGACTCTTTTCTTCTCCTTGTTTCAAACCTCGCGGTCGACTCGCTAAGCCAATCAAATCACCGAAAGCTCAGTTACCAATCAAAGGATAGGGCGTGGCCTAAGGGAGAAGGGGAGGGGGGAGCAGCTAAGCCGTTGCTTTTCATCTCCTTAGCTTCCGCGTGATTAAGGACGCCTGTCTGACGATTGGGAGAGGTTGTTGGGGAAAGATACTGGCTCTCGTGCTGACCCGGGGATGGGGTGAAGTGTTGAAATGCAGTCGCAGCCAAGGGGTCAAAAGGAAAGATAACCAAAATTCTCTCCACGATTTTTCTCTGCACTGCTTACGAGCCTCCAAGAGTCTGCTAAATGAATTCAATTAAGTTGACTATGAACATATTCCCCTCGGGAACGGTTGGAGTCACGCTGAACCTTATTTTTGGAGCTCCGCAAACTGCTCTCTCATAAGCTATGCTTTCTCCCTCTACCACCGTTCAATCATATTTCAAACACACGCGCATGCACGCGCGCGAGCCCCCCCCCCCATAAGGATGGGAATGGAATGTGAAAAATGATGTTCTGAGGATGCTGGACGAATAGAAATGATTGACTGGCCCATATAGTTATACTTCATATAGAAATAATCCATGCAAAGGAAATAGTTTCACTTCATGTAGTCCACTTATGTTATAGTATGGCAGATGACTTGTAGAGATAAGGTGAGGAAATTAGAATGTAGAAATAATACATAGTGAATATAGAAGTAATACATAGCTAACCTAAAGACTAAAGGATTTTAGAAGTAGAAAAACCATATGCTCTGATGTAGGAGAGATGCAGAGGGAAGTGAAAGCACCTAGCAAGTCAATGGAATGCAAGGGGGGTTGTAATGGCTTGGCCGTAAAGATTACAGATCCACGCCACTTGGGTGCCAGGGCTGAACAGAGCCAAGCAGCTAACTTTGATATCAACAGAAGACTCGAGGCCTTTAGGCACTTTCTCGTGACACCGGGGCATCAAGATTGGGGTGCAGGGATGGAATCAAAACAGCCTAGAAGAAAGGAGATCACTCCTACATTGGCATAAGGCTAGATTTACAATGGTTGGTGGTTTAACAATTGCAAAGGGCTGGGAATTGATAAACAAGGCACTTGAAGTGTCCTTGGAGAGAGTTACATTTCCGCTGAGAAGGAACTTTATTGATACCAAGGTGCTAAGGGAAGAAGAATGTGTTCCTTTGAAATGATAAACATTGTTAATTTGAGAAAGGGCATAACTAATTATGATCAAAATATAATCAGCCAATGGACTTTCGCCAGGTCAAGTGTACGTTCATTAAGGTTGACCGATGTGAATGCCAATATTGTAATTCTTGCTAATTAACCTGAGGGTACAAAATCTCGTCATTCATTCGGAGCCCCAAAGAGTGCCAGTTGCAGAGGGGCTTTTACTTTCTGTGTATGTCCTCTTCCACAGTTAATTAAACGTCTTAGTATCTCCCTTGCTGGACTCTTTGTGTGTCTCTTCATTGATCAGCTGAGGGACACTCGATCCACAGGTTTGTGTGGAACAACTGCTGAACAAAATCTGAAGCAAGGAACCCACTCTGGGTTGGACCAAGCCAACTTTTTTGTCTCCGTTCCCCTCCTTTCACACATGGCACGTGATCTCCAGCATAGCATTTTTTTGTGGTTAAAACCACCTTACTTTTTCACCTTGGCTATCACATACAAAGCTCTTCACGGCCTTGGTCTAGTTTACAGGATTGCCTCTCTCCCCATGTTCCTCCACAGCAGCTTCACTCATCTAAGGGTCTTCTGCAGGTGCCACCCTGCACATGGGCGAAAGCAACAGCTGCCTGTACATATGCATTCTCTGTGGTGGCTTGCCCTATGGAATGGCCTGCCTGAGGTCAGGAGAGCCCCCACTCTCCTGGCTTTTTGTAAATGATGCATAACTGAATTATTCAAAAGGGCTTTTTACTCAGATAGGAGGGCTGTATTATAGTCTATTGAGGTGGTCTCAAAGAGATGCTTCACTGGGGACCATAGATTTCACCATTATGTTGCCTTATGTCCTATCTGTTGCTTTAAGTATGTGCTACTGTGTACTACCTGTTGCTTTAAGTATGACCCTACTCAGTAGTTCTATGTTGTCTAAAAATCCACAACAACCACCGTTCTCTGGCCGTGAAAGCCTTCGACAATGTCCTTGATATTGACTGTACTAATCTCACACTATGTATTCCACCTTGAGTCTCAGTGAAAAAGGCAAACTATAAATGATGTAAATAAATATATAATAATAACTAATAATAATAATAACTGCACTTATATACCGCTTTTCTAGACAGATTAGTGCCTCACCCAGAGTGGTGAACAAGTTAGTGTTATTAATATCCCCACAACACAGCTGGGGAGCTGGGGCTGAGAGGAGTGGCTTACCCAAGGCCACCTACTGAGCTCATGGCAGTAGTGGAATTCAAACCAGTAGAGTGCTGATTCGCAGCCAAACCACTTAACCACTGTGCTACAACATAAAAAAACCCTCTGCTTCACTACTGTTAAGCTAGACAAGCAATATTCTACAGCCACTCTTAAAAGCTGTGGCATAGCTGTTGTCTTGATTCCATGTCTTATAAACAGGGAACAGCAACCACGCAGTAAGTTTTCAAGCATTTGTTACAAGGAGACAAACAGATGTTGAGCTGAAGTGTGCCAGCTTTCATCATCTATCCATATTATACCCAGGCTGGCAATGATGGCTTAATAGTGTACGGAGCTGCAAATAAGCATTGTTCCAGGGAAAATGTAAACCAAAAAGATTGAGAAAACAAGAGATGAAAAACAGTGTGATGCAGTAAACAATTATAACTAGTTCAATAATAATAATAATGTAGTACATGGCAAGAACCAGTGGGATAATTAAATTAAAACCTGCAAAAAATAAATGAAAGGCATTGAAACAAACACCCTTCCTCATAAATTTTCTTGGTGTAGAGTGAGATATGACTGTGCTAATCATGTTCATACTGTAAGCCACTGATGAAGGCTTGTGCCAAAATGCATATAGCATTGTGTTTATTGCATACTGTATTGTACAGTATTTTTCATCTGCTCAGTGACAGAGCATCTGCCTTGCATGCAGAAGTCCCAGCTGAAATCCAGATAGCAGAAGTGAGAAAGGCTTTCAGTGCCTGTGACCCTGTGGAGCCCAGGCTGAGCTTTCAGTCGCAGCAGACAACTCTGAGCTAGATAGACCAATGCTTTGACTCATGGTTATAAAAGCTTATATATTCAACTTTAATGTTTTCTTTAAAAGGAGACAATCAGGGATAAAACAGAATGAACAGAAACACTCTAGAAACCGTCACAGGTAACAACTATTTGTAGAAATATAAAGTTGGATTCAGCGTGACCTTGTGAAATCCAAAACCCCCACTCTTCCAGGCTCTCCTTTCCCCCTAGCACCCGGTTTTGACCCAGAAAATTTTCTTCCTGGAGATTTGTGTGGAGTAATAGGAGGCTGCAGAGGGAAGGGAGTGAAATTGATCCCTTTTGCCTCTTCCCTCAGTGAAGTTCTGCTCACTCAAGAGGCAAGAGGGAGAATTTCACTCCCTCCCCTCTGCATCCTCCCAAACCACATGGCCATCATTCCAACAGGTTGGAAATGGCTGCTGGGGGAGGGGAGAGCCAGAACTGCTGAAGAATTGCAGGATCTAACTGGAACGTTGCTACCTGCTCACACAGAAGAGGCCTAGCTTTTGTACATGAGGCTAGCAGACAAGCTCTGCCTTCTGCTGCAGCCTATCCTTTTACCTTGGGGACAGCTGGGAGTGGGTATAAATGTGAGACAGAAAGAAACCACTAAGTCTCTAGACATAAACAACTTTTTCCCAAAGAAAGATCAGGCTAGCAGGGTTGAACTCTTGCTCCTGAGCCCTGGATTAGCTTTGTTTGTCTGGTTCTCTTCATCACCTATAAGGAAAAAGAAGACAGTAAACCTCCTACATTTCAGTGCAGTCAAAGGTGTCTCAAAATAGCTTCTTATCTGTATTGTTATGTGTGCCATCCTTCAAGGGAGGTGTTGTTAGGATAAAGGTCCATACATTTGTACCTTCCAGACCGGAAAACAGGTTTGCTCAACTCCGGGGTAGCTAAAGGGATTTCAGCTTGAGATGAGTATTAGTGCAATCCTCAGAATACTTTCCTGGTAGTAAGTCCCATTTAATAGCCCCAAACAAAATTCTGAGTAAACCTGCGGAAGATTGCTCTCTTTGGCTCACATTTGGCAGACTCAAGCAAGAGTGCTGTACCTAAGCCTATCCTGTGAATAAATTGTTCTTCTAGCCATGAGAACATGGCAAGAGAACAACATGATGTGACTACGCCTTTTTCGACTCTCACCTTCTCACAAAGGCTCATATCTCTTCTGAGCAGAGCAGTGCCTCCCCCAGCATCTGGAGCTGCTCCAGGACTTCCCGTTGCATCTCCACAGCAATGCAATGTATGTGGTGGTTGGAACTATTGTACATAACTGCATTCTGGAACATCAGCATGAGATCACGCTGGAACTGGACCATGTTCTGAATCAGGCCTTTGGAGAGGTTTCTTTTTATAGTGGAAAGATCCACAGGTCTTCAGAAAACAAGAAGCAAATTTCAGTTCACAGTAACCCACAGAGCAACCTACTTGTACAGAGCTCCCCAAAGCAACTGGATGGTACATTCCACCCCCTGCAAGGTTCTTTCCCCCATCAACATGCAATTTCAGCCCAAGAGCTAGTGAAAAATCTAAAGGAAATAAGTGAGAATAATAAAATCCAAGGGACTAAGGAACAGGCATTTTATTACGGGCTGTTTAAGCTGCAAGGTTAAGCACTACACCACTATGACCTCTCCCACATTCTGATTAAAGTAGCAATCCTAAGCACATTGATTAGTGTCAGCCCCACTGACCTTTGTGGAAAGTATTTCTGAATAGGCAAGGCATAATGTGGAAGTATATTGGGGCACTGCACGCTCCAAATGCCAACAGAGAACAGCATACAAAATATTTGGCTTGAAACACTAATCTCATATAGGAAGAGAAGATCTACATGAACAATCTGAAAAGTCAATTCTATATATTTAGTTTAGAAAATTTATTTGATGCTTCTCCAGAGACTCTGAGATCTATAAAGCAATCCACAAGCAAGAACAAGACCATAAAAACAGCTTTAAAAGATGGAACTCCTCAGTTAATAATTTAGGCAATATGAAATGTTTTGGCTAATAAACCAAGATGCCAGCTCTGTCCCCATATTCATTCCAACAACACACTCACAGGACCTATCAGCTATACCATTTCAGGCTCATTCACTTGTTCATCTTCCAACAATACATATTCCATTAAGTGTTAGCAATGCCCTTCAAGTCTCTATATTGGACAAACATGTCAGTCCTTTTACAAAACTGACATATATCTGATATCAAAAATCACAACATTCAAAAACCAGTGGGAGAACACTTTAATCTGCCAGGTCATTCCATCACTGACCTAGAGTAGCAGTTCTCAGGCAGAGAAACTTCAAAGGAAAAGTATAACATGAGATTGTTGAAATCGAATTTGTTTGCAAATTTGGAACAGCCCCCAGGGTTGAATCAGGACATTGTATTTTTCTTACACTACAAATGCTAATTTTCGGCATTTCGCACTCATTAAGCTAATTACATCACGTAACTTTCAGTGGGTCTCCAGGAACAGTATGGGGGCAAAGTGGAGGTCTGAAGCTGGAGGATGGAATTGGATTGGGAAGCAGCCTCCTTGCACGGGGAGAAAGCTGTCATGTGCCTTCCTTGCCCTCCACACCATGGGGGCAGGGGTGGCTGCCACAGCCTTCGCACCAGGTACTGTACTGTGGGGAGGCAGGAAAGGAAAAGAGGAAGAGGACCCACCCCCACAATAGAGGGAGAGAATAAGCAGGCTCCCTGTGGGCCACCCACTGGGGCCAGGGTTGCCTCCTGGAGCAGGTGGGATGATGACAGGGCTGGCTGGAGCTCCTCCACCTCTAGAACCTAACCAATGGACAGATACTGGCCAGCTGTTGTCACATCTTTAAGTGGAAAGAGCCACTGAAAATTGTTCTATCCCATCTCTACCACCTTCCCAGCTGACCTTTTCACCACATCTTTATATCCAGGAGCTTGCTTCTCTGACACCGGCTTCAGGAAGGGACCGCTGTATCTAGACAGGGAAAACCAGATGAAATGAAGAGAGCGACCTAAGCTTTCTTTCTTTTTTTTTTTTTATTAAATTTTTATTGTTATTGTAACATTAGATGTAACTAATAACCTTCAAGTAACAAACAACATTTCAAATATGAATGAAACAAAAACCAATATACAATACGCAGTTAGACTTACATCCTTAATAGTTAACGTAAAGAAAAAGTAATTCCATGTAATTACACAGTTATACTATCAGCTTAATAGAAGGAGAGGTATCCATTGTTTGTTACAACTTGTAGTATTTTCGAGTTGGGCTGCATATTATTCTTTTCTATGTATTCCAGAAATGGGAGCCACTTTTCAATAAAATTAGTATTTTCTGTGAGTTGTACTGCATTTTGCATATCATTGCTTACTTTTTCTAGAATGAAATGATTCCAAACTTTAGAGAACCAGTTTTCGATTGTTGGTAGTTTTTTTGATTTCCATACTGTCGCTATGGCACTCTTAGCTGCTACAAAAAAAGAGGCAATGAGCTCCTTTCTGATTTTGGGGACGTGTGAGTTTTCCCACAAGTCTAAAAAAATCATTTTTGGGTCAAAGGGGAGGTTGTGGTTTGTGATATCTTTAATTTTCATTAATATCTCTTCCCAAAATTGTCTAATTCCTTTACATTCCCACCAACAGTGGGCGAAGGTTCCCTCCCCGCCACAATTTTTCCAACATTTTGGGGATGATCTAGCTGATATGTGTGCTAATTTTTGGGGTGTTAGGTACCATCTGTGAATCACTTTAAACGTTTGTAATTTAGTTATGTTGACTTTCGAGGTGAATATTCCAGATGTCCATATTTTTTTCCAAATCTCTGGGGACTGTTCAATTGCACAGTCCTTACCCCAACTAGATTGACAACTTAGCTGCTTGTTCTCAGTGATGTTTAGCAGAAGGTTATATAGTTTAGCTATCATGCCTTTTTTTTGTTGTACTGGTGAGTCTAGAAATTGTTCGAATTCTGTCAGAGGTTCTTTCATGATGTTCCTTAGCCTTATTTTTTCTGCCATGTGTGAGAGTTGTAAGTAATTAAACCAATGTAGTTTTTGTTCTAATTTATTCTCTATATCTACTTTCTCTAGGAGACCTAATTTTGTGGATATGTCAACTAGTCTAGTTATTTTTGCTTGATGTAATGATAGGATAAGTGATCGATCCCACTCTGGTAAAAACCATTCTTGATTTAGAAACGCAGAGAATCTAGATATTTTGGGAACAATTTTGATCCTGATTTGGTCCCATGTCTTTAAGATAGATGGTATCAGGAAGCTTTTTTTGATGCTTTGTGGCCTATTACTTGGTTTGTTCCAAATTATGTCTGTTATGTCACTGAATTTTGAAGATGGTTGTATGATCATAACCCAATCTGGCTGAGGGGAATTTGAAGTCATTTGCAAGAGATTAGCCAGTCGTGTCGCTGATTGATATAGGTATAAATCTGGATAATTAAAACCACCGTTTGCTGATTTCCTCCTCATAGTAGTGAATGCAATTCTCGGGTGCTTGTTTTGCCATAGAAATTTATTAATTAATATTTGCCATTGAGCTATTTGTGATCTATTTATAGTAAGAGGGATCGCTCTAAACATAAAAATAAATTTTGGTAATATAAAAGCTTTTATTAAATGAAATCTGTCATACCACGTGAGCTTTAATTTATTCCATTTGATAATATCTAATTTAATTTGATTTATCAATTTGAGGTGATTCAATTTTATAAGGTCTTTCAGGTTGGGGGTGATTTCAACTCCTAGGTATGTAAGATTTGATGGGGACCATTGAAAGCTATATATTGTACTAATTTGTTGGACCGTTTTGTTATGGGTGTTGATGGCAAGATAGTAAGATTTTGTTTGGTTAATTAATAGTCCTGATATTGCACCAAATTTTGTAAGTAAAGATGAAAGATGGGACAGTGAACTTAATGGTTTGGTCAAATAAATCATCATATCGTCCGCGAACAAGCTAATTTTAAATTCTGTGGAGTTAACATTTATTCCCTTTATCTGTTTGTGTTCTCTAAGGGCAGTCGCAAAGGGTTCTAGGGCGATTGCAAATAGAAGAGGGGATAGGGGGCAACCTTGTCTTGTACCTCTTTTAACGTAAATGTTTTCTGAGTATGTAGCGTTTACTTTGATGTTTGCTATAGGTTGGTGGTATATAGCTTCAATTGTGTTTAAGAATTTTTCTCCAAATTCCATATGCCTCAGTGTTTTTAGTAGGTATGATATTTCTACCGAATCGAAAGCTTTTTCGACGTCTAGTGATAAAAAGATGGCTTCCGTATTGTTTTGGGTGCAATGGTCTATTAAGTTTAATGATTTATAAATGTTATCTGTAATGTCTCTTTTTGGTATAAATCCTGATTGGTCTGTATGAATGTAGTTAGAAATGAATGTATTTAGTCGATTTACCATAATAGAAGCAAAAATTTTATAATCGTGGTTGAGTAATGAAATCGGGCGGTAGGATGCTGCTTTTAGGGGATCTTTTCCCTGTTTATGGATCACTATGATGTCGGCTCTCTCCCATGTGGGTGGTATTACCCCCTTTTCCAGAATCGAGTTGGCTAAATCAGTTAGATGTGTTGCTAACAAGCTCGTAAACTTTTTATAAAATTCTGCCGGGTATCCGTCCGGCCCTGTGGCTTTATTATTTTTAGCTGCTTTTATTGCATCCATTGTTTCTTGGATAGTGATGGGTTTTTCTAGGAATGTTCGGTGTTTTTCCTCTAATTTCTTGAAGTGTTTTAGTGAATTTAAAAAGTGGGATATTTTAGTTTGGTCCGGATTTTTTGATGAGTATAGTTGAGTGTAAAAGTCTTTAAAGACTTTAAGGATTGATTCCGGTTTGTACTGCATTATATTTTTACTGTTATGAATTCTGTTGACTGTGTTTTGTATTCTCTTTTGTTTTACTTTATTTGCCAGAATGCGTAAAGTTTTAGGTGTATTGGTCCAATGTGACTGTTTGATAGCAATCAGATTTTTGTATATCGTATGACTTTCCAAGGTTTCTAATAGTTTCCTTTGTGTTAAGAGATCCCTGTATATTTTTTTGCTGCCTGTTAATTTATGTTTATTTTCTAGTGCTTTTATATTGCTTATTAACTCGCATTTTTGTTTCAATTTTTCTTTGTTGATTTTAGCAGTAAGGGCTATTAAATGTCCTCTGGTCACTGTTTTTATCGTATCCCAAAATATGTGTATCCCAATTTCTTTTGAGAAGTTGTCTGTAATAGCTGTTTCAATTATTTTGCCAACTTCTTTAATTGCATATTGATTGTATAATAAATGTTTCGGTAAGCGCCATTGAGTACTGCTTTGTATTTTAGCACCGAGATTAAGTGTCATGGATACCCAAGCATGGTCTGAGATTGTGTTACTTCCTATTTCTGTTTTCTCTATTTTATCAATTATGTCATTAGAGCTAAGAAGATAATCAATTCTTGTGTATGTATTGTGTCTTTGTGAGAAGTATGTGTAATCCTTTTCTCCCTCGTGATAATGTCTCCATGTGTCAATTAAGTGGTATTTCTGTAGTATAGCTGCTAGTTTTGTTATTTTGGTTTTTTTTGTTGTGTGTACTTTGTTAAAATTTGATTTGTCCAGTTGATGATTTATTATGTAATTTAGGTCTCCTCCAATTATCAAATATCCTTCCTGAAATGAAATCAATTTTTGTATTACTTCCTCTATAAATTCTAATTGGTTTGCGTTTGGAGCATATACTGAGGCTAGTGTGAGCGTGTGCTCCCCTACTTTCCCTTTAACGAAGATAAATCTGCCTTTTTTATCCTTAAATGTTTTTGTTTGTTGGAATTGTAGGTCCTTTGCAATTAGGATGGCTACTCCTCTTGATTTGGAGTTTCCAGTTGCGTGATACTGGGTTTGCAGCCACCTAGCTTTTAGCGAATCTGTATTATTATGTCGTAGATGGGTTTCCTGCAGAAATATAATTTGAGGTCTGGTTTGGGCTAAGTTCGATATCACTCTCTTTCTTTTGATTGGATTACCTAATCCTCTAACATTGAAAGTTAAAACTTTGATTTTAGAGCTCATTGTCTGTTTTGATTATAACAATTACTTGTGCCTTTCTTTTTTTTTTTCCTTTTTCTCCACCTGTATATATTCCGAATTCACTATATATCTTAACTGTTGATTAATATACAATCCTAGTCTAAATTGAGTCCTTACAACTATATGCGATTGTTCATCTCTATACCAGCACTTTTGATTAAGAGACAGCAAGAGAAAGAAAAAAAAAATGATAGTATCTGGTTCACTGTTTCTTTCTTTCTTTCTTTCTTTTTTTTTTTGAGTGAATTGTATGGTTATAACATCAAACTTATCAAATAATCAGTATTCCAATCTTGTAATTTCTGCTTATAGTTCTCAACTAGGTTTAACAATATAACTATCAATATAGTTGTTTTAATATCACAATAATCTTATTTACTATGTTATTTCTTAATGTCTATATTTAAATTACTCTCTTTAGGTCGATATATAGAAATTAAAGTTGCAAGATTTCTCTTATTTTCTACACGATAAACCTTCCCTGATTTCTTAGAATTCAATCCAGTCAAGTGTTTACCAGTTATACCCCTCTAACTCCTTATGTTGAATTGACTTCTTCCTATGTTTGTACTCTGTATTTTTGTTCTTTCCCCTCTTTCCTTTTCCTGTATATATATATATATATATATTTTTTCTTTCTATGATATTTAGTCTTTGTTGCAAACTGTAAACTACTCCTATTATTTTCCTATTCCCCTCCCACTCCCTATGCTCTCCCTAACCCTCTTCCTTTTTCTTACCCTCCCCTTCCCTTTTTTATACTTATAGATTATAGTAATAATATATATATAACAATTTTTTTGAGATTTTTAATTATTTTATTGTATTTTTTATTATTATTATTATTATTTTTTTAATATCCTTTTTCTTTCCTTTTTTTTCCTCCCTCCCTTACTATCAAGTTTTTTCCCAAAATTTTGTGTAACTATTTACTGAGCTTATATAACTAACTGTCCCTGTACCTTCCTCTTACCACCCTCCCTCCCTCCCCTCAACCACCTTTGTGTCTTAGTAAGCTGTAAATTCCACTTGGATATTATTAGTATTCTATGTTACTGTAATAAAGTGTTCAAGTTTAGCTCTCTCAAACTGCTGAGTTACCTTCACTCACCAGTTGTGGAAGTCTATCACACTCCCCTTCCACTTATGAGAGCTAAAAAAAACCCACGTGAGCTATGTTGAAAGCCCTTCCCCCCTTCCCCAAAACCTCTATAGTTACATCTCTATTTTCGAGTACTACAACTTGATGAACAGTCAAACCGAAGTATATTTATCCAGTTTTACCAGTTTGTGGTGTGGTAAAAATAAGAAGGTTTAAGTGTCTCTGATGGGGATCTTACTCCCTTTCTGAGGAGATAGTAAGTCTGAAGATTTTCTTTTCTGATTTTGTTTGCTCATCTCCATTGGTGTTTCTAACCCGACTGCATTCAATAGCTCTAGTCCCGTATCGATATCAGTTGCTATATATCTTTTGCCATGATGGATGACCATAAGTTTGCTTTGATCCTGCCATTTGTATCTCATGTTCGCTTTTTGCAGGGTCTCAGAGATTGGTTTAAGTTCCCTTCTTTTAGCAAGCACTTCTTTTGGGAGATCAGCGAAAATATATATATGTTTGCCTTCGCATTTAAATGATCCCCTTGCTCTAGCTTCTTCCATTATCTTCTTTCTTGTCCTCTGGTCGGGTACCTCTATGATTATATCTCTCGGGCGTTCTTTGTTTTTGTTTTGTTGAAAAGGTCCCACTCGGTAGGCTGTTGTGATGTAGGGGAAGACTCCTTCCTCAAGCCTTAGTTGCTTAGCTAGCCAGTTAGCAATGAAGCTTATGAGATCTGTATTGTGTGTATACTGTTCGTCTATTCCTCGTATCTTAACGTGATTTTGCCTGGCATTGATTTCTAGCCTTGTTAGTCTGTCTTGCTGCTCCGTAATTATTCTTTGCATGTCTGTGACGTTTTGCTGAGCCTGCACACTCACGTCCAGAGCTTTTTCAGCTTTTTGATTAGTTGTTTGTAAATCACGTTTTATGTCCATGAGTTGTGCAGTGATAGGGTTAATGAGTTTGGCCATTTGGTCTACAATGTCTTGTCGTAGTTTTTCGAGTTGGGGATCTAGGTATTTTTCTGTAGCATTTACCTTTCTCACATCGTCGTTTGCAGCGAGTTCCGCCATTTTGTTTCTCTCCACGCCGCTGCGTTCTGTCTCCACCGATCCTCCTGAAGCCGCGAAAAACGTCTGTAAGTTTTTAACTGCCTTTGGATCGTTTTTCTTTTTCTTAGTGGAGTTTGTGTACATTATTTTCCTGCAAATTTTCCTTCGTTGTAGCGAGTAAGGGCGAGATTTGGGTTCGGGGGGATTGGAGCGCTCTCAACATGCGTCCATTCCTCTCCTCTGCGACGCCACGCCCCGACCTAAGCTTTCTTAAGCACTTTGCCTTGCAGCCAGTTTGACACAAGGCTTGATTCCCCACTCCTTCACTTGAAGCCAGCTGGGTGACCTTGGGCTAGTCACAGTTCTCTGGAGCTCTCTCAGCCTCACCTACCTCACAGGGTGTTTTGTTGTGGGGATAATAATAACATACTTTGTAAACCTCTATGCGTGGGTGTTAAGTTATCCTGAATGGCGGTATATAAATCGAATGTTATTATTATTATTGTTATTATGTTTCATCCTTATATTAGGAATCATGATACACTCAGAGTAAAGAGATGGATCAAATGTGCATGACAGAATCTGCATTGGGCAGCTGTGCTATGCATGCAAACTGTAGAACCAAGGAAATCTGGCCAGAAGTTCATTTGATTTAGACAAAGGGATACATGCAATAGGTGCCCTGAACTTCATTCTTATCCTGTAGCCTAATCTAACCATTTGGTGTCTGACTGCTATTCCAAGCCTCTGCTCCCCACATCTTCCCACAAAGCTTTGCCAGTGCCCTTTAAGCTTGATCCACAGCATCCCTACTCTTCTAGTCTACACATGCGTGCACACATCCACACACAGCACTTTTCAGCTCTGGCAATTCTTCTCAGAGTTCATTTAGATCTTTTTCATAATTCCCTTATATTTGTGCCTCCCTGGTGCAGTACTAATTTTGGCATGCATCCTGTGTGCACATGCTTCTGCTTCTTCAGTCTGCAGGTTCGATTCCCTCACTACCACCTTCTTAATAAATATTAAGAAACTGGTCCTGTTCACCCAGTCAGATGACGAATGTGATGCAATTTGCAAAAAACAAGCCAACATGGGGTTAAAATTTAGAGAAGTAACTGGATTTCAGGATCGGGAAGCAGGCTTGAGCTTAGCAAATGAAGCAAACAAATCGTCTAGCTGAAAGGGATTACTGTACCAATACAACAACAAGAGCACCATTTCACCAATAAACTTGAAAACATTCTGATAATTAAGGAGGAGGCTGCAGGGACAAGAAAACGGCCAGGAAGGCTTCTACTCAGACCAGACCAACTCTGCAAAAGGTTGTATCTTTTAAATGACATGTCAGCCTTTCCACCAACCCAAACAAACCCCCAAACAATGACAATCAAACAAACTGCACTAACTGTAGAGGACATCAAAAGATCTGCTAGACTGGATGCACCCTTAAGTCTTCTTCTTTTCTCTAAACCTCAGTAACGCACCTGTGACCAGCTACCATCTTCCAAATGGACAGCAGAGTTTTTTTGAAAAGCAAGCGCTGCTGGAGGGGATCATCTTGGCTCATGTGCATCCTAAACAAATAGGAAACAAAGCAGAGAGGTGTGGGATGGAGGGATGATAGCAAATGCATTCTAAATTGTTACAGGAAAAGTTACAGTCTCGATTTCGAAAAAGAAAAAATTGATTTGAGGATATATGTTATTGGATCATTTGAGAAAGTAGGGTTGGCTAGCCTCTGGCTGCAGAAAAGACCTGCACTGCTCAAGAAACCTGCTACCCCAACAACACAATTGGTCTCATTAAAAACTACCATTTGGTTATAAATGAACACACACAGGAATCAATGGAGTAAGAATTTCTTCTTGGAAGATCTCTTTTACATGTCCTTTGCCACTCCCAAAAGGAATTTTATATAGCTCAATCAGTTTTGCTGGGAATATATAGGATTTATCTTTCATTCTGAATTTAGAAGACACTTTCTACACTTCAGCTAGAAATTACAGTGCACTCCATGTCACTACAGGTGTTTTGCCAGGGTCATTGCAGGCTCCCTTGGAGGCCTGACTTCTGCTCTTTCTGTCACCTTATTCCAGGCTTTGTCTGCTCTTGACATCTTGCTCTTTAGCTACCCTTTTCTGTCATGGATTGAGAGCAGGACAAGACTTTTCATTTTAAAAAGGGGCTGACTGTTTTATATTTGTATTTTTTAAATTTTTATTTATGTCATTTATTTCTCAGTAAGACTCAAGGTGGATTACACAGTGTGAGTCAGTACAATCACTATCAAAGATACTTCAATATACATGTAATCTTGCATGATTTAAAGAAAGAGAGAAGAGAAAGATTTAAAGATTCAACAATGTTGGAATAGAGCATAAGCAAATTCCATGAATGATATATTAAACACAGGAACTACCCAGTAGGATCATGTTTATAGCAATAGTCATGAAGTCTATGGTCTCTCACTGTTTACAGCAATAGAGTAGTGAAGACTGTGGTCCCTCCTTATCCCTTTACTGATGAGTCCCCTATCCATTTACTGATGGATCTCTATGAGACCAGTTCCTTACAGTACAACTCTCCCATCTGAGTAAAAAACCCTCTTGATCAATTCAGTTTTACATCATTTATGGAAGGCCAGGAGAGTGGAAGCTTTCCTAGCCTCCTCAAGTAGACCATTCCATAGACTGAGGGGCCACCACTCAGAAAGCCCATGTATGAACAGCTGTTGATTTTGCCATGTACAGGTTGGCACCTGCAGAAGACCCTGTTCAGATGTTTGTAGCACCAGGGAGGCTGGAAAACTCTCATTTCTCCTGGAGATAGAGGTTTTCATATCCTGCAGGGAAGATATGAAACCCCTCTGATGTCCAAACACCTATCTATTGAGTGGTGGGCTCTGGCAGGCCCATGCAGTTAGAACCCAGACTGGCTATGACTTTTCTATATGGGGGGGGGGGAGTTAAAAAAAGAGTAGATCTTTGTCTTGTGTGTATGAGACTGGAGGAGCGTATCCATGTGAATGACAGTAGCACTATCCTCTTTATACATATACCCATCAGAATTCTCCAGATGGGAGGATAGGGCAGATGCCAGATACTGTGGTTTTCCAAGTTAGGT
This sequence comes from Eublepharis macularius, assembly GCF_028583425.1. Taxonomy (NCBI): domain Eukaryota; kingdom Metazoa; phylum Chordata; class Lepidosauria; order Squamata; family Eublepharidae; genus Eublepharis; species Eublepharis macularius. The sequence continues at coordinate 93,420,055 of NC_072793.1, read as the reverse complement.
ACGAAGTATTTCTATGTTTCATTTCCTTTGTTAGTGTCTGCACTATTTTTTCTGTAGCCTGTATACTCTCTAGAGATATGCTAATAGAATAAAGCTTCTTCTTCAACAACAACAACAACAACAACAACAAAGCTTCTATCTGTTTAAGAGATAAAGATATTGCCATGTTGTGTGCCTTGCTGTGGCTAACATTACCAAAAGAGTTACATTTTGATACTGCTTCTGGCAACAATCCAGTGCTGGGGCAAAATACCAGGAGGTAAAGGCAGCTACCAAAAGGAAGTCCCCCCCTAAAGCTCTTTGGATAGAGTTGGGAAACAGTGAGGGATCCCTGAGAAGAATGGGTTTCCCTCAAACAAATCAACTCCCACCCTGCCCTCTGAGCTGGGCTGGGGCTCACTCAATCACTTTATTTTGTATTTATTATACCCCACCTTTCTCCTCAGTGGGTATCCAAGGTGGCTTACATAATTGTCTTCTGCTTCATTTTATCCTCACAACCCTGTGAGGTAGGTTGAGAGTGTCCAAGTGGCCCACGGTCACCCAGCAAGCCTCCGTGGCAGAGTGGGGACGCAAATCTGGTTCTGCTAATTCCTAGTCCAACACTGTAACTTCTACCACATGCTGGCTTGAGGGCTGGGAGTGAGAGCAGACTGGCAGATGCTGGTGATGGAAAATTACATCCTCTAGTAAGCATCATTCAACATCCCTGGACTTCTGTTACAACTAACATGGAAAAAGGAGGATTTTTATGTGGGCTTTGGATGTTTTATCACAATCAAAGGTGAACTTCTCCATTTCTCCTCACTACAAAGTGTAGATACTTTGCCTGCCTTGAGAGCTTGAGCATTTCATGGCCTGGGTTGTATGTGTGAATGTTCTGGTAGGGAGTGGGACATCACAGAGGTACAGGAAGCATGACTTAACTTGTGCTTCCTCTGTTACATTATGTATCAGCTGAAACCACTCAATCTTCAGAATGCCAGAGATGTTTCTGACATCATCATTCTCTTGACTTTCTTGATATTCATTCCTCTTGCCTCAGTTAGCCAGTATATTGTGTAGAGTGCCTTACATCTTTAATGCAAGCTCCAGTTTGCTAAATACACAGCACAAAGACACCTGGAGTGTTTGTGACCCATTTCAGGACTCCAAAAAAGCCTTACTCACAAAGGCAAAGAAGCAGTACTTGTAGGAGAGCTCATTGTGGAAGTTCCACAGGGACTGGAGTCGTCATTGCAGTAACTCAGATGGAAGTCACTAGCCTTCCATTGCTCAGGTTGCTCTTCAGAATTTTCAACATCCATCTCCTGAAAATAAGATAAAAGGGGATCAGATCACTTACCAAAGCAGTACTGGGAATCCCAAACTGAGGACAAGAGAGCCATGGGGAAAGGTGCAACTAGGAATCAGATTGGGGGTTGCATGGTTCCACACGACTGAGCTTCCAACCCTAAGCTCATCTATGTCCCCAAGCAGCTTGTTCTCACTTTCCCTTTTCCCGCTAACAACAATTTCTTTCCTCTCCCTGGTTCTTTGCCAACTTCCTCAACATGCTTTGCATTGACTATATCAATTCTTGCAAAAGAATTCTCAGAAATATATCCTCAGATGAGAAAATAAGGCACCAAGAGAGGGATAACTTGGAGTATTCATGCATTATCATTCAGGCAAAAATAATGTACCTGTGATGCTCCAGCTCCACCTTTCCTGAGGAACAGCCAATGGGAGCAGGCAGATTGCTGGGCTAATGAGAGTTAGTTTCTGTTAGAGGGAAATAGTAAAGAGTCCAGTAGCACCTTTAAGACTAACCAACTTTATTTTAGCATAAGCTTTCAAGAACCACAGCTCTTTTCATCCGATGCTTCTGACGAAGAGAGCTGTGGTTCTCAAAAGCTTATGCTACAGTAAAGTTTGTTAGTTTTAAAGGTGCTACGGGACTCTTTACTATTTTGCAACTACAGACCAACATGGTTAACTCCTCTGGATCTATGATGATAGAGGGAAAGAAGGCTTATGGGAGCTGCTTAGGGAGAAGGGTTTTGATTCTGCTGAGAAGAGGCAGCAGAGATATTGCAGGGTGATTCCAAACCTATTCTATTACATTAAAACATTCTCTGGTCATGTTAAATGGGCCAAGTTTAAATCATGGTAGTATATAGCCCTGGGCTGTAGCTGGGTGAAGGGAGGTACATATAGGGAACCAGCTGCCTGTCCAGCGGAGCCTCTGGAAGAGGAGATTCTGTGAGGATTTGGGTCAGAGCTTTCTGCCTGCTATAGTGGAGGCTAGAGAGGTGACATGTGGTGACTCAGTCTTTACCTACCAGGGAGGCCACAAACTTGTGAAGGGAGCTTTAGGGTGTGCGGCAGCGTGTGAAAGGCTGAGAGGGTAAACCACCATAGTATCCTAGTCATAGCTGCAGACCGTAGCATAAGGAAAGCTGGATTCAATTTAGATGGTGGAGTGAAAATTGGTAGAAGGAATATTAACAATTTGAAATATGCAGATGATGCCACATTACTGCCAGAAAATAGTAAAGGCTTGAAATGACTATTAATGAAGGTTAAAACAAAAAATCAAAGCAGGATTACAGCTGAACATCAAGACAACTAAAGTAACAACTACTGAAGAATTACACAGTTTTAAGGTTGAAAATGAAGAAGCTGAAATGGTTAAATTCTATTCCTTGGCTCAATCATCAACCAAAAGGGAGACAGCAACCAAGAAATCAGAAGGAGATTGAAACTTGGAAGGGCAGCCATAAAAGAGTTGGAAAAGATCCTTAAGGATATGTTCCTAGGGACCAAGATCAAGAGAATCCACACTATGGTATTCCCCATTACTATGTATGGATTTGAAAGTTGGACAGTGAAGAAAGCTGACAGGAAGAAAATTGATTCATTTGAAATGTGACACTGGAAAAGAGTTTTACAGATACCATGGACCACTCCAAAAGACAAATAAATGGGTTCTAGTTCAAATCAAGTCTAAATTCTCTCTAAATGCTAAAATGACATAACTGAGGCTATTGTGCTTTGGTCACATAATGAGAAGACTCACTGGAAAAGACAACAATGCTAGGAAATGTTGAAGGCTGTAGGAAAAAAGGAAGACCCAACATGAGATGGATTGACTCAATAAAAGCCATGGTCTTCAGTTTGCAGGACCTGAGCAAGGCTGTCAATGATAGAACATTTTGAAGGTTTTTAATTCATAGGGTCTCCTTACACTGAAAGCTACCTAACAGCACATAATACACACAGTTTTCTAAGCAATTTCAATGCTTACCTCAAGATCCTGTGGAACCTCTTCCTTTAGTGTTGCCCAGCTGAAGGAAGCCTGATTCATAAGGTCCGATGAGGACTCATCTTCATCTATTTCTCCTGCACTCTCCACCAGGACATGTAGCTCCTTTTCTGAATCCCTGTCAAGGACCTTAAGCCTGATGTCCTGAAACTCTCCTGCCTCCTCACACTGACCCTGAAGTTCCACAGTTTTCTTTGTTTCCCAGCCCATGAGTGGCAGCTTTTCCAAGACCTGCAGTGCCTGCTCTTTCCTTCCCTGGGAAGATTCTTCTTCCACCTCCTCTTTTAACACTGGTAATTGACATTCTCCCTTGACTTCCTCCTCTTTAGGAATTGCATCTCCATCCTGAGCCAGGACCCCATTTCCTTTCTGCTCCCCAGCACTACTAATAGCCCGAGGATCCTGGGCTAGGGAAGTGTTGCTGATGCAGAGTGGCTCCATTAGGTGTGTCACCTGCAATGGAGGATGACATGTTAACCGCTTACAACTGCACAAAAACACCAGTGGTCAATTTGTGATGGGAATTGGTGTATAGTTCTTTTCATTAAGCTATTCTTTCCTCTGGGTGCATTTTAGCAAGGTCATTGGGATAATATACAAAAGCAAAACACAGAACAGCATGACATTAGTATCAGATCCACTTTAGAACAGGCCTATATCCAGACACCTCTCTGTTCAGCCATGCCTTTAAAGCCATTGTGAAGGCATCCATGACATTTATTTCTTTGTCTTCACCCTACTGCAGCTCTACTGGGCAAGCTGTCATCTTGACAGAAAGCATCAGCATTTCAAAACTCAAGTGGCTTGCAGCTGCACTAAGAAACCATTCCCTCCTACTCCTATTCAGTCGCCTACTCCAGCAGTTGTACCTCTGACAGGAACCCCAGGAGAGCATCCTGCTTGAACTTTGCTGGCTCTTTTTGGTCCCCCTCACTGGCACTATCCCATGCCAGGGGATCACTAGCTTCCGTCTGGCTATCTTCCTCTTGGCTGCTGCTTTCCTCTAGCTTCTCCTCAGTACTTTCTTCAGTCTTTCTCCAGCAGCTCAGATCCAGATCAGTGCTAGAGTCTGGGGAGCTGAGGAGAGACTGGTAGCAACTGCTCTTTTCAGAGTCTGTGAAGAAATCATCTCTTTTGGATTCCAGCCATGTCCACACGTGACCCATCTGCAAAGATTCGTGAGATAGAAAGAGGGTTTTGTCAGTCATGCGCATGCCAGTTTCTGCTCATCATATCACAAGTGGCAGAGAAGGCCCCGTAGAAGCCAGACTGATTTGTGAGCCCAGTCCTTGCAGGACACTTTCTGCTATTGTTTATTTTTCCACTGCATCTTGCAAGGGAGCTTTTATCAAAAATAATTCTCAGCTTCTAATCTGTCCTGGTTCTCAGTGAGAAAGGCCAGCTATAAATAAGCTAAAAAAATAAACGTCTACAGAGCACTGCACCATTCAAACCTATCAAAAATATTCATTCCATTACAGGAACTCCAAAGAGTGAGTTGGGATACTCCAGTGGGTTATAAGAATCTTAAGGGTATGTTACTACATTTGCAGAACTGAAGATAATAAAATTCTAAAAGCTAAAGAAGTTTTCACTGACAGTATAAAGGAGCGGAATTAAAAAGGGAAGATGAAAATGCATGATGCAGCCCATCTTATTAAAATATATTTATTGTTATTGCTATTGTCATTGTTATTAGTCTTCCTTTCTCACTGAGATCCAAGATGGATTACATACTGCAAGTAAATACAATATAAACAATAGCTAGGACATTCACAGAGCAAAAATACAATATGATCAACAGTTGGGACATTCAATGAAAACAGATACAATAGGGATTGGTAGCTGCAAATTTGAAAACTAGCATAAAACTGAACATATAGGTGAAACTTTTCTGAATTAAAGCATAATTAATTAACATGACTTCTTTAGCAATGTTAAACTACCCAGTAGGAGTGTATCTACATCAGTAGAGTAGCCTATAGTCCCTGTTCCTTACCTTGAGCTATTTCTTATGACATAGTCCTCTAATCTGAGAAAAAAGCCCTCCTGAATAATTCAGTCTTGCATAGTTTACAGAAAGCCAGGAGCATGGGAGCTTTCCTGACCTCCTCAGGCAGTTCATTCCGCAAAATGGGGATTATGGCAGAGAAAGTATGTGTACCAGCAGTTGTTTTGGAAGCTATTGTCTTAAACATACTCAGACCCGTCAGAATTGAAAACTTTGTATTAGCCTTAGTCTGACAGCTTGATATGTGTAAAAATACAAGAACCACATGAAACACTCAGGCAAACTATACACTGGGAAAATTGTAGTGATTGTGATGGGCTCATCTAACAGAATAGTCTCATAACTTTACAGCTTGTTTCTTTCCACAGAACAAGGTCAAAAACTATTTTTGCTGACAAACACAAAGGCACCTCACTGTATTTCTCTTTGTGGTGATCCTAATTTTACTAGGATTACAGTCAGGACTAACTTGATGAGATGTGTACATTGCTGGCAGATACTATGCTCTAAATGTGGGCCAGTCACTTAGCATGGCTGGAAAATAATATAGAAAACAAGGCACCCATTTGCATTTCCCATTTTCAAAAGAAAGAAATAAAGATAAACGTGTGGTTTTAAATTATCATGGCCATAATTGGCTCTAGCACTTGGCAAAGGTTACTGTCTGGGGTCTAAGGATGCTTGAAGAGCCCATTGAGCCAAATGCTGAATTTGATATAAAACTAAATTTACTCTCCATGTTTTTCCCCCAGTTGTTGAAGTAATAAAAGTGACATGATAGTGCTTGGAGAAGCCCAGATCTTTTGTGGAGACAAGGGGGCATTAGAGATCCTCTTACCAGGAAGTGGAATAATCTTTAAAATAAATTGCCCAAGGTTCCACATACTGAGCGCTGGCCTTGTCTAGAAGCGCCACGAATGTCTGAATTGTGATATTAATATAACTCTGAAGGAGCAATGCTACCAGCCAATTTCACCCAGTTTCCTTACACTGGGAATGGTGGGCTCATAGCCACCTGCAACTCCTTTCTCCATTTAGTCATTTCAAACGTGAACATAAAAAAGAACATATACATCATACTGTAAAGCAGCAGTCAGAAAGGACCCAGATTTTGTTCTCCACATAAATTCGTAACTTTTACTGCAGAAGTAGATGTTATGAAAAAGGAACGATGGATGCCATGAATAACACACACAAGCCTGTTTTACAATCTCAGTAGCCTCAGATTATATGGGAACCAGATAATAAAAGCCTATGGTTACATACAGGAAGGAAAGCACTCTCATTTGCCATACTGCCTGGAAGAAGCAAGATGGATTACTTTTAATATTGTGACCGGGGGCCCTAAAATCTAGGGGAGCACAAGAGACCTCACTGGTTAGATGCCAAATGACAGGAAACATGGTGACTCAGCCCCCATTTTGGGACAGATCATATAGAACCCCTTCCATCTAGTTAAGATAGAATTAAAAGATTCCGTTCATTCAAAGGAAGCTGCGTAACCCTAGGAGTTGGGAACTGACAGGACACTGAAATCTGCAAGCACCATCCTCTGTTTTACAAGCCCCAGCTGTCTTGTGCCCAGATAAGTGGTTTTAGCTTAGTTTTCTTCTTGCTTTTTCATCTACAGTGTGCCTATTTTCTTTCACAGTTAGACATCCAAGCATGTGAACCTACAACCTGAAGTGATTCAGTGCACAAAAGACCATGGCCATTTTCACGTCATTAACATCGCGCGCAACGTCACACAACACTCACAGAATGGTGGTGTCTTCATGGCACAATTGCTGACGTCACCCCACCATGATTACATTTTTGTGCTTGCATGGCGCGATGATGCCAGAAACTGCGCCATAAAGACGCTAGTGTTCCGTGAGTGTTGTGCAATGTTGCGAGACGTTGCACGTTAACGACATGTGAAAACAGCCCATATTATATCCTACTTCCATGTGTTTCAACTAGTGGGAACGTGTGTATTTGAAATAATTCGGTATGCCCTTGTATCTCACAAGAGCTGCTCCCGCCTAAGGTCTTCAATCACATTAGCTTTCCCTTGGACTCAAACTTGCAAGTTCAGAAGGGGGTGACACATTCAGAAGCTACCATGTGCCTATGTAACTGAAATACAGGACTAGATTAACATAAAACAAGAGTATGTCAGTGCTTAAACACAAACTTGATTTTCCCAGCAGAGATATACACAAATCAATGCAGCAACAAATAATAACACGTGATTACACAAGGATTCTTTACTAGAGTTTATTATACACATTTACACTCCACTAATACAAAAAATATGTACACTTCACATTACAATACATTCTAGCCACCAATTGCTGCTAATAGGAGGACACTAAGAGTCCTAGTAGTGCTGCCCTACAACAGGCAGTGGGGCCATTGGCTTGCTCCTGGGATTTCCCTTGGTAACACGTTTTAGAAAGCTACCCTCATGTGCAGACAGGCAAGTCCCAGAAGCTGCCCTTTCCTGTCTGTAGCAGTTTTCACTTGTTATCAGGAAGGTACTTGTTTCTATTCTTGAGTCCAGTCAAAGAGCAAGTAGACTGCTGCCTTTTGCTTCATTTCTTCATCTTCATGTCTGCTTCAATAGCACAACGGCGCCCTCTGGTTCCCCCATCCTAGAAGGGGAAACCAAGCACTGTTAGTAAGCCTTAGGCCAAGACAAACAGATTACCATCTATGTTATCACGAGAGATTCAACACGTGAACAGGTAATGCTGCTCTGCTTTCTAAATGACCTTGCAGCAGTGTTACTCCCCCATGAAATGTTGTAGTGTGTGTGTGTCAATGGAGGGGAGAAGTGGCAATGGACAGGTATGCCTGGGGACTCTTTTTGGTAAGGATACACAGTGCTGCTTTTGGCCCAAATGAAAAGCTCCAAGTTGTTTCTTCCAGTGAGCTGAAGAGAATGCTGACTAACATACCTGGTCCAACTGCTGATCTTTATAGAAGTTCTCTTCCACGTGCATGGCCCTGGCACTATCTCCCTAGCATCTCCTCACAGTAGCTTTCCATGAATGTAGGGCAATGAGAGAGTTTACTTCCATCTGCTGCCCTGTCCAACTGGCTGCCTTTCCTCACAGGCTGTTCTGCCTTTAACAGACAAATGTTAGAAGACGACACAACCCCTCCACCCCCAATTATCTTGGGCTGAGGAAAAATTGGCTGAAATAATTCCTCGGCAGATAAATAAATGCAGAAACACAGTCATCCTTATTAGCTTCATTTATGTCTGCCCTTCTCACTGGGATTCAATGAGGTTTACAGACTATTCAATCAATGGTTGCCTCCATAGCTGTGGAAGGAGCAAGTGAATACTCCTTTAATCTCCTCACTATGCACACCTTTGTAAATTATATTCTCTGGAGTGTGCTAGAGGCAGCCAAGACTTGAAGACAGAGTTCTGCAAAGTGTATAAGAAACTGCTACTTATGTGTAACTTGCTTTCTCTTTATCAGAGGTGCCTGTTTAAACGTCCCATTCTTAAAGGGTCAAAACAGCAGAAACAACTTTGTATAATACTTAATTAACAATTAGGCAAATTTTACAAAATGCAAACTTCAAATGACAGCTAGTTTCTGTTCATGGTCACAAAACTAATCCATCGGCAGGTTTGGGATTTGAACTTAGTATCTTAACTGGACAACCAAAACTAATTGTAGACTGGAATCAGAAGAACTGCTGTGCTCTACATCCTCATGTACAAAATGAAATGGAAGTGACTGAAATTATACATTCAATATGTTGCTTTTCCGAGAAATGCCCAGACAAAGGAAGCTTAGAAAAGACACTTGCTATTCACCTTCATGACATGAGTATCTGAACTCAATGGACAAAAGGTATGTGGAAACTTAAAGTTGTTTTAATACATTTTCATCTTTTGTTAACTAGTTAGAAGATATCTTTACAGAACATGACAAAAAGGCTCAGACTTTTGATAAACCTGACATCATGAAAGATAAAAAGAATCAAGTCTTTACAAAGTGTGTTCCATTTTTCCATTAATTCTACTTAATGCAAAATATACAGAGATTTTATAAAGTGCCGCTCTTCCTAGGTAAACCAATACAACCCAATTTCAATAAAACTCCAATGTTTTAACAAAGAACCCTTTGGGGAAAGCTGCTCTGTGTACTTTTGGGAATGAACTGTTAGATATAAAGTCTTTTCTATGAGACATACCTTCTCTCTTGAATTCCATATTAAGGGAAGTAGCCTAGCCATTTCCATCCTGAGTTCTATGAAGCTAATCAAAATCACCTTATTTAAGAAGGTTTTCATGCTAGAAGAATGTGATTGTATCTTATGAAGCTGCTTCATTTTAGACACTGTACTTTGCTGTCTATCTTAATCTAGTCCTGGAATTTTATTACATGTTTATTGTGTTGTCTCTTTCGAAAAGTGTTTTGAGAACTCTGTAGGTTAATAATGAGGGATGCACATTTTAGAAATAAATACTTAGACCTTAAATAGGATTCTGGAGAATCTCAGAGAGAGCCTAAATTCTAAGTAACACAGACAGCATTGTGTCACTTCTCCCTTAAAGCAAGATGCAGAAGTAAGATTCTTGCACTCTACACTAACTCAAAACACAAGTTAGGAAAAAGAAAGGAAGTGGCATGAAGCTGAAAATCATAAAAACTCTCCTTCTTTGCAGTATAGTCACTAACAGAACACTGGAGCCCAAGGAGGTAGACTCGTATTATACTTCAGTCACCTCGACATAACTCTAATCTTGTAGTAATATTAGAAAGTCTTTATCACACAGTGTTATACCTCTGTAGATGTACTATGCAAAACTGAATCAATTAAATACTTACAAAGAGGGAAAGGAGAAATGCAGGAGAGCCCATGGGTACACTATCCTGTTAAAAGACAAACAGTGATTAGATTTGACAGGAACATGCACTAAAAAGCTAAGTGCTTGGCCTCCACAGTCGCTATTCAAAACTCAGTCCCATCTGCTCTAAGGGGAACTTCGCACACAGCAGACAAGCTGAAGATACCAAATTCCAAGGGACACTAATGTGGCTGCAGAAAATGCTCCAGGACAATGAATTTCCTTCAGCAAGTCTGTATTTGTCCTTTGATGAACTGGGAGCTACCTGATATTTGGGTGCCCAGTTCACAAAGAATATACCTGAGTTGGGCTTAGCGCTGATAAGTAAAATTTTTCATTTCTGATTTTCAGTAAGTAAAATTTTCTGATTCCATCTGATTTTAAGCTCTCCACTCAGATTACAGCCTGGAACTGCTCTTCACAGAGTGAATCACCTTGTTTGGCAGCAACCTTTGACTTCAAAGATTAAGATAACCTTTCCGCTTACTGGAGTCTAAAGGCTGCTGGAAGTGAAGGACTACCAATCCAAAAAAGGAGACCATGCTTCTGTTACAAGAGAGATTTTTAGTTGGCTTCCAAAGCTATTTTAAGCCCACCCTTGTGGATGCATATACCAAATGCTTGAAACCATCTACCCCAAATACAACCAAGGATCACCAGCTCATTAGCCCCCACCTTCTCTGAAGCATCTTGTTTCCGAGTGGAATCTCGTCCACGCAGACTTTTTGCACTGATCCCAGACTCAGACGTCTGCATGATCAGCTGTGTGGCTAGAAATTGCTGCAAGAAACCACATAACAGCTATTAGGGTTCTCAACATGAATTCAAGTTAGTGGCTTTTTTAGTGTTTCTAAGCCTGCTTTCTTTTTACGTGAGCTTGGGATTGGTCACGTCAATAGGCAGGGATGGTCAGACAGCACATTGATTTCTTTCTATGGGGATCTGACAAGTCAATTGATTCTGCCAAAAGAAGCAGGCCTCTTCCTTATTTTGCTCAGTACCCCCCATACCAAACCAGGACATGAATACTGCCCCAAAGACTTCAGACTGTGCCTTTACCTGAATCTGCTCCAAGACATCTCGCTGCATTTCCACAGCCATGTGGTATACATCATGGTCAGAACTGTTGTACATGACAGCATTCTGGAACATTAGCATGATATCTCGTTGGAACTCTGCTGTGGTCCGGATCAGCCCATTTTCAATATTTTTTTTAATAGTTGATAAATCCATTGGCCTGTCAATAGAACAATCAAGTTGTTAGCATTGATAATAGGATTTATTTAAAAAATACTTCGAAAAATTGGGAACAACCAGCCAATCTCTTCCCTTCTGTCCATGCCAAGAATCCAATTATCTCAACGATGATCTTGAGTCATTTCATTACTACTTTGTGCTGATGCTTTACTCTACCTTATATTATTCTTTATTTATATCACAAGTTTTAAACTTGTTTTCATTTGATGCTTCATATTTTCGACCCTTTTCACCTTCTGCTGCTTCAATCTCAATTACTCATACTTAACTGTTGTAAGCTGCTTTGAACAAGGGTGATCTAAATATTTTAAAGAAATACATAAAATGATTACTGCAGCTATTGATTGTACTGATACTAGATTGAATAGACCTTCCCAAGATTTAAGTGAGCAAAGCCTGCTTTATACCATAAAGTCTGCAGGCTGAATCAGAATCAGTACCGATTCATAACAGAGTGATTCAACAATAGTATAGAAGGGTTACTGACCTCTGTACAATACTGTGGTATCCTGGCGCTATATCATCAGTCACAGGCTGCAAGAAGACATTGGCGTATCTGTATAAAGAAAGAAGCACCAGCGAGTCCTTATAAAATGACATGACTGGCTGTTGAAAACTGAGTAGACACTGGATCACAGTTCCCATTTGCAGCAGCACTGACCAGTATCCCCATCCATTGTTCAATACATTAGAGCCAAGGAATTCTGTGGTCTGAAACCGCACATTCTGCAACTTGAGTCACACAAAGAAATTGTTCATGTTTTGTCCATTTGTTTGGACCATTTCTGTCAAATTGAGTAAGTAGAATTGGGCTTTCTCGGCCCTGGCTCCAACCTGGTGGAACTCTGTCTGTGGAGACCTGGGCCCGGCAGGATTTGCTATCTTTCCACTGGGCCTGCAAGACAGAGATGTTCCACCAGGCGTATGATGGCTGAGGCCTCCTCAACCCTCCTGCCATTGCTGTCCATTGGTAGCTGGCTAATCGGCCCCATGGGTTCTGTTTCAAAGGTTGCGCAATTAGGTGTGCTGCTGTTTTTAAGTAATCTGTATTAGAGGTTTTATCTTGTTTTTATGCTTTATGCTAACATTATGATATATGTCGTACTCCGCTCTGAGCCTGCTCACAGGGAGAACAGATTATAAATATAATTAAATAAATTAGCAAAACAATAACAAATAAATAATAAAAACAAAAATAAGCAAATATTAAAAATTGTCTCAACAATGATTGCATCCTACTTTAATGTAGCTCAAAGGCCTTCTGCAAGAGAAAAAAATTTAAATTCAACCTGAAGGGCCTGTAGGGATAGTAATAACCTCATTTTTTGGTGGATGGAGTTTCAAAATTGGGCGGGGGGAGAGGGTTTCCTATGAGCCTCAGCCAACTTAACCTCTGCTAATGCTGTTCATGAATTTTGGGACTTGGTCAGCCAACACTTCCTCTGTTTTTTCCACTATAGCCATGAAGGCATAATCAAGTTTCTGGCTTCTGTTTCAAAGTGACACTGTAGGTTCTCAGAATGTCACAGAAGGTGCCAGATTTGCATTAAAATTTCACATGGAAATTTCAAATATTGGAGAAATTGAAGAATCAAATCTTCCCTCTACTATCCGAAACACTGGGGGGAGTGGGGGGCGGGGCAGGGTCTTCCCTTTTACCACTGTGCTGGAGCACAGTCCTGGGGCTGTCAATTTACCTGTGATTGGCTGCTGCTCTCCAAACCAGCATGATTGCCTTTTTCCAAATTTTCTGGGCTTGAATGGCCTCCTGATCCTCACTGCAAACAGAACTGGAAGGGGAAAAGCATGCATTAGAACAGGACACAAAGGCTCCAAAACTAAACCACAGCAGACAGAGTTCAACTAGCCAGGACTCCTAGGAAAACAGGCCCCACCTGCCCACATTTCTCCATGCAAGTTAGAGGAGGATGACTGGCTTCCTAGCAGCTGGAGTCTAACTATGAAGTTCCTACACACAGCAATACAAGTATTTTTTTAATGAAAAGCCTTACAACGATAGGAGTCAAAGCTAATTCACACTACAGACCAACGGGCAAAAGATCATATAGTCCTAAACCTCACAGGAGGGTAGCAGTATGATCTTGAATGTCTACAAGTAGCTGTAGGTTCACCAATACTCACAACTGTGAGGAGGCAGGGCTGCTGGGGATGGAGTCAGCCAGTGTGTGAGACTGCAAAGGTGCATTATGGATACTGAAGCCATCATCGCTCTCACTCACAGGGGGCTCATTGTCCATTTCTGAAAGATACCCCTCACCCTGATCTTCCTCTTTGGGTTCCTCCAGACTGGCAGCCTCGCTGGCACCATCCTCCTCATCCTCTTCACCCTGAGCATCCTGAGGTACAGGATTAAAATTCCAGCAATCAGCATGACCAGCTGCCAGCAACAGCACCTAGGCCAGCCTCCAGAGATGACAGCAGTGGAGAAAACAAAAGGACTACTGCAAAGCCATTCTGGAGTCAACGTGGACAATCATCCCCATCACAGCCAGAAAAAAACTGGGAGAAGTTCTTTTCAGCTAGCTGCCCCTTAAAAACTACAATGAAGGCCTGGACCCTTACTTCACAGAAAGATTAACTGAGACTTTCCTTCCAGTCTACACTTTCTAAATAGTCAGCATTCTCCTGAGATGGCTACCTTCACCTCTGGACTCTTAACAGCAAACTACTCTCAACCTGCACATGTCACAAGTGATTCTGAATTAAACAAAATACCTTCATCTGGTTCTCAAAAAGAGCTTGGGCTTCCTCCTTCATTGATTCTGGGGAGGGAAAAATATGAACAGCTGTACTCTGAGTAGTTATCGTTGCTCCACCTATTTTGAAACCGCCACTCACTAGGCGTTCCAGGGCATCAGATACCACCCACGTGCCCTCCCTCCCCGCCAGTCTGTTGCAAACGCCCTCTCCCCATTAACCCAGCCAGGTTACCTGAAAGCTCATATTTATGGTGAAGGTCTGCCTGTGAGGAGTCTTCACTTGCACTTGGAACATGTGGAGAGGAAGTCTCATCATCAAGGGGGAGCTAGGAAGAAACACGGAATGTCCTGAGTATTAGGACCAGTTTTTGTCCAGAGCTCACCATAAAACCATCAAATATGATTAGGACTATAAAGAGAGCAACAGCAACGCAGTGGCATACACATAAAAGCCTTCCACATTCAGGCAACTGTTTCCCCAAAGACTTAACATATAGTCAGAGCTGTGTGCATGCTGAAGTCCTGTAGGAGTGAAATAAAAATGCAGAATATAGCACTGGATGAAGAGTTCAGCGTCTCAGTTTTCACTATTTAAAAAAAATGCAATGGAAAAAGGAGTACTTGCAAGTGTGAGGGTAGTAACCTCAGAATCCAGAGAGTGGCTGAGGAAGATTTCTGTGGGGTTGAAGCTTTAGTAATCAATGCCCCATCACTTGCCTAGCAAAAGCAAAATGAATCAAGCAGAAGAACTGTATAGGCATAAATGCAATGGAATATGGGATTGCCTGGGTGTGGAATCATATTGTTTTATATGTGGTAAACAGTCTTGAATATGGCCAACAAATGAAATTGCCAGTTCTCTGCACTACGCATAGTTACTGAAAACAGCATCAAACTCAGGGCCTCTCTTTTATCCTCTCATTCTTCACTTACCCACATAATAGTCCCATGGAAGCCTCAACCACATACCTCTGTCTTCACTGAACCATGAGGCACTTCCTCTTTTGTAGATTCTGTCTCCATTTCAGAGCTCTGAACACCAGCAACGGTGACCTGCTCATCCTCAGAAACACGGCTCCTCAGCTCAGGGGCTTCATTTCTTCGAGTCACTTCCTCGGAGCCCAAATGAATCTGCTCCTGCTCTGCAGGCTCTGTTTTTATTTCTGTCCCCAGATCCCCAATGCTCATTAGCTCTCTGATCCCCTTAGCCTCAGGTTCCTCACAGTCAGCTCTCTCTTGCTTTATGGTCACAGCCATTTGGGGAATCTGATTCTGCTTCTCATGCTCCTGTTGGACTGGATGTTCTCGTTGGATTGGATGCTCCCAGGGACTAGTCAGTGACTGAGGATCCTCGATTTCTTCACAGAAAGACAAAGCAGCCTCAACTGCTGCTACATCCAACACTTCAGGGTGGTCATCCACCTATATCAAAGACATGCAGTGTTAACAAGCCATGACATAATGCTTCAGGTGCACCCATCATCTGAGGCTGGACAGGTGTCAACCTGAGAAAGAGCCTTCTCCCAGGGGGAGGGAATTCCAAAGTTTTGGTGCCATAACCAAGAAGGAAAGTTTGGTACATTTTGAAGATGCTCCAAGCACATCAGAGACAAGACCTTCCAGAGCCAGGGAAGAGGCTGGGTTGTATTGGTCAGAAAGGCTAGCCAAAATCTGCAGACCTCTCTTGTTGGTCACTTTTATGGCCAATTCACAAAGTTATAACAAGTCCATGTGGTTGGTCAACACACATGATCAAAGAGTTCCCCACCTAAAGCTTCCAATTTGGATTGGGACTACAGCACATGGGGAAAGGGTGCTTAAGTCTTCCTCTCACCATGTCATTTTCCCAGTCTGAAGTGTCCTGGGGAGCCTATGTTTGTTCGGTTGGGGAGACTTATGTGTAGCCATCAGCATTCCCCAATGGGGCAAACAGCAGCTCTCTGGGACCACACTTCTGGTGGGGAAAAGAGCAACCTGGGGATGGAAAGCAGGCTTAAGCACTCTCTCCCTGCACATCATAGTCATAATAAAAATTGAGCCAACATGTACCTGGGAATTGAGTTCCCAGTGGGGGACCTCCAGTACTATCTGATTGAAAGTCCTCATGTACACCATAAGAGCCTTACAACATATGAACCGCATTATGGTTCAGTACTCTGAGCACAAAACTGGAGCTACCAGAGAATAAATGCCTTGGGGAAATCAGGGGATCTCTTAAAGCTATACACATAATTACCTTGTCCTCTATTATGGCTATGATATCCCCAACTGTCTCAAAGTCGAGTTCTTCTCCAGTGTAGGAAGGCTCTTCCCCTGCATAGGAAACTGCAATGTCCATCTTCTCAGCTAGATCTAGATCTTCCTTCCCATCCATGCTGTGGTCTTTGGAAGTCCCTACAGCAACTGATGCCCCAGAGCCCAGGCATTCCTTCTTGATGGAGTCAATGATCATGGAAATTTCACTGCTGTCCATTGACACTGTCACAGAGTGAGGATCGGACACTGCCTCCATGGAAACACACGTGTTGGGCTGACTCACTGGACAAGAGTGACAAGTCAAGTGAAAGCCTGGCAGCTGCAGCAACCAGCAGCATGGGTCAGATCAAGAAATCAAAAGCATTCTACAGCCCCAAATCAAAGGCACATACAGGGTGGTGTCTCTTCCCCCCTTAACAGATGGATTTCAATCAGGAACTCTCTTTGCATCATAGCCTAGCTTTGTTCCCGTCACTCCCTTCATCCCAATTCATCCTTCTTTCAGTTACTCCTGTACTTTTACTGAAACCCCAAGTATGTCTTATTGATGATCTCAGGCCAGTTATTTTCCCGTCCCCCCACTTGAGTCTTGGGATCAAACATTTTGCTACAGTTAGGAGGTGCCCAAAGCCCCTGTTCATACACCCCTTCTGCTGACTTGACCCTAAAGGAAATCTTCTTTAAGGCAGCAAGTGACATATGAGTGCAAGGACGCACCTGACACTACACTTTCTGGAGTTGCAGTTGGTGGCACAGCAGTTGGTGCAGGTAGTGTGGGTACCGTGACAATAGTTGTCTGAGACATGGATTCTACAGGGGGAGGCAGAAGTTTGGCTGGAGGTTCACTGGTGACAGCAGAAAAGGAAGCAAGCGATGTGGTGAACTGTGCTGGACCAGCTTCTAAAAGGCGGGAAAGAGTAGGAGCACCTAACGAAGTATTAAGAAGGGAAAGGCACATTAGCAAAGAAGCAACAGCTACAGAGACCAACAAAGCAAGCAGACCCTGGGCTCTTTGTACAAGCTACGCTCCAGGGCTGTAAACTATGACACACATGCAAAATTGGATACAAACAGCTGCCTTTGGATTCAGCTGAAATCTGTAGCAGTTCCCGAAGTCACTATGATTTCAACCCTCAAGCCCGGCAGCACTTGGTATCACATTAACAAAAATCCATTCAGTAGCTAGCAGACTCAAATCTGGGGTAAATCCACTCATTATTAGAACACTGAAAAATTATGAATATTAGTGCAATATTTCTTGATTTGCCTATTCACATTTCAACATTAGGAGGCTTACAGAATTCACAGAACATTGATACGGATCAAAAGGAAGCTAGGGAAGTATAAGAACATACGTAAGAAGAAATGTATCAGACTAGTGGTTCATTTAGTCCAGCATTCTGTCTCACACAGAGCCAACTAGTTACTCTAGAGGCCCAACAACAGCACACAGATGCCAAGATCTTCCTCTGATGTTGCCTCCTGGCACTGGTTTTCAGAGTTTTACTACCTCTAACTAGCAGACGCCATGCACAAGTCTCCTTCTGACCCCTCAGGCTTCAACTGATATGGCTGGATCTAGCAATCCTCTCACACAATGATCATAGATCTTCCCCACTTTCCCATTCTCCTAGGTCAGAAATGGTTGCTGGGAAAAGCTGGAAAGATTCACTACCATCAGCACTTTCTGCTGACAGACTGTTTACTCCAACCCACAGATCCCACTTTTTACATATATTTACATTTCTACTTCCTCTAGTAAGTTTCTCATATTCTATTATTGTAATAACGATTACTTATTTTTAAAAGGACCAAGATACTTGGGAAGTCAAATTCTCCCATCAGAGTCAAGACTTTATGGCACAAGGTATGCAAAGTAGACCCAGTCTGATACAGAGCTCTAAAGACAGGGCTGTGTATACATGGTGCCAAATTCAGGGCATTGTTAGCACAAAGAAAAAATGAATTGTGCAGGTTGTATAAAATATAAAGATTAACATGTTTTGCAGTAAAAATCAGTAAAGAGTCCAGTAGCACCTTTAAGACTAACCAATTTATTTGTAGCATAAGCTTTCAAGAACCACAGCTCTCTTCATCAGATGCAAGTAAAAATCAGAGGGCTATGCAGACATCTGCAACTCACAAGAGCCACTAGCATCCCTGCACTCCTCTCTGCCACCCTACCTCTTCAAGCTTCTCAGAGCTTTGCAAACATGACTCACACTTTTAACCTTATTTTCATATGTGTAAGGGGCTAGAAAACCTCTTAAAATCAAAGTTCAGATTCCAGGGCTACTTAAAACCTCACTTCACAATCAGAAACAAAAAAAAAATTGCCTGTCCTATAGGCCAACCCAGAAGACACAGTACAAGCAGGAAAAGGGAACTGGAGGAGATAGGGAATTAAAAAGCTCAGTCAAACAAGATCAACCACAAGAGATTATTGGGATTATTTAAGACAGATGTTCTGAAGAATTGCTTTGAATACAAAGAAGTGGCAAAGCAAATACCAGCAGCAAGAGAATCCCAAAGACAAAGAACAAAAACATAGAAAGGACAATTGGATAGAAAGAGAAAGCATTATGTGGATGAACAATGCAGTATGTACCATTAGACTGGAGGGAACACACAGATGAAGAAGAATGAGGAGCTAGTGAGTCAAGTGATAAGAGAAGGGACAATTCTAAAATTAACATGGCAGACAAGTGAAAGCCATTCTCAAAAGAGGGAGATGATTAAAGCCACCCAACAGACACAATCTCTCCTCTAAAAAATCTGGTCATCACACAAATCAACTTCCCTTTTAAGGCCTTTCTTTCATAGAATCAAAGCTTTTTTAAAAAACTAGGAACACCCCCCAACAATATAAAAGGTAAGAAAAGAAGGAACAATAACAGGAGCGTTCTTGGGACTTACCAGAAGCAGCAGGAGATGCAGGAACAGTAGTAGAACCTAACTGCATTTCACCACCATGCAGTACTGGAAGGACCCCTCCCATATCGAGGAGGATACCAGAGCTGCTTGCATGACCAGAAACCACTGTCATCTCGCTATCATTACCCTGTCAAAGGACAGATGATGTTTATGTGTTAAAAATCAAGTCTCATCAACTCCAATGCTGTATATACAATATAAGGTTTCTCCTCCATATCCAGATGCAGTATTCCACACCAAAAACCCTCTTTTCAAACACTTGCTATCTCTCTGCTGATATCCTCTGGGTGTTACCTGGTAACACAAAATCAAGGTGCTGTGCAACATGAACAAAGCCAGCACCATGCAAACACGGTGGGGGTGGGGGTGAGGGATCTGAACAAAAAAAATCCTCTCTTTTTTTGGACCACAGAGAAAAATGATTGCATCTCTCAGAAACTACTTAGATGCTTGTTGTCTGAGCTCATTTAACTTGTTTAGTTAAAATGCTACACCACACGCAAACGCTCATTTCAAATGGAAATAAGAAAAAGGTTAACATTCAGGGTTTTACTTGGAAACAGTAGGGGAACTTTTCCAAATGTCATTCTAGCATGCAAAAGTAATACAAAAGGGGATGAGGTATGCCACCAAAAGTTAGAAGGTGAAGACTATCCAAAATATATATGCTAAAACAAACCCAGGATATCCTGTATATATTAAGAGAATGATCCTTCTTTGTGAAAAGGTGTGGTATCTGCAAACATAGGATCCCCTTAGAGCCTAGAGATTCCACCAACACCCCACATTTATACATGGGAATGCCATACAGGCAGCACAAGTTACCCCTGTGGGAGCTCTTTTCCTCCATCTCCACAGTGTGCCCTCCATTTCCCTTAATAACCTGTAAACAAGTTCCAAGGGTGGGCAAGGAAGAAATGGCACTGAGGGGGGGAGCTCTGATGAGCCCTTTAGGGATACTTCTGCATGCAGCCATTGTGCCTGTGCAGGGGAAAATATTGCAACCTAAGTGCAAATATGACATCCAAACCATTGAAAATTATACACATGTGAATAGCAAAGAAATGGTTGTCTAATTATGAAAGATTACCTGTATTACTGCACTGATTCAGTTGTCATCTTTTTAATATATCTGATGCATATTTTATTTTAGCATATGTATCTGGATTAGTCCCCTTTTCTCACACCAATAACATATCAGTGGTGGCAGAATTTAAGACATTTCTAGCGCCACCTCTCCCAAAACTAGACATGGCTTACAAAATGTATAACTTTTTAAAAGGTACCTATTAAAAATGGGCCAAGCACCACTACCTTGGATGAAGCATCCACGGTAGTGGTACTGCTAAAGTTAACTGGGTGTTGATCTAATCAGCCTCCTTGGATGGAAGAGCACTGAAAGCCCCATGTAAGAGCAGGAAGTAGGCATTACAAATTATAAAACTGTTAATTATACACAAATTAAAATTATGAGCAATCTGCAACTGATTTCTTCAACAAGCTTTGTACTGCCTCAGTGGCAGCACAGAGTGTAGCACAGTGGTTATGGGCACAAACCACAAGCTAGAAATTCCTGGCTCAAACATTATCTCAGCTACACTTGTGGAGAAGAGAACTGGGAAAGCCTCTTTCCCCATCTCTCTCTCTCTCTCTCCAGCTTCAGGAGTGAGATCATGTAAGCAAAGCTCTGCGTGCCTAGAAAAAATGCACATAAATATGGTGATTCCAGCACCTAAACACATGACAAGGCCTTATATCAAGTCAGACCACTGTTCTATCAAAGTCAATATTGTCTACTCTGGCAGCAGTTCTCCAGGGTTTTAGAGGTCTTTCACATCACCTACTACCCGATCCTCCTACTAGAGATATTGGGGATTGAACCTGGGATTTTCTGCAAGTCACGCAGATGCTCTGTCACTGAGCCATGGTCTCACCACAGGTCAGAGACCTATTTAAGTTCTCTTTTCAAAAAATATGTTTTTGCCCTTTGTAGTGAAAGTCAGTCACAGAGATTCACCAGGACTATTGCACACATAAGCAGTGAACTCCATACCATCCTGGGGCCTTTCTTCAGCAGCTCTGAAAGCAGAGGAGAAGGAGGCGGAGTTGCTTTCTGTCCTAGCATCTTTTTCTGGGCTGAATCATCTGTGACTGGGGTCATGGGGGCATCCAGTGAGGTGGAGCCCATAGGGGTGTCAGGGATCCCAATGAAGGAGGCAACTGGGGTGCTGGGCAAAGTCCCTGGAGTTACCTGAGAAAGAGAAAAACCACACTGTTCAAAGCCACATCCTCATTATCTTGACAAGTCCCATTGACTCCTCCCCCACCAGGGCCAGTGACCCAGCAAACCCCAAGCACCTCCTCCATCATTCTTATTCCCCTTAACCCTTTGTCTATTTCTGCCTTTATATTTCTACACTAACCATAATATATTCCACTTCCTTGCCACAAAGCAGACTACATTCTCTGGACAAATGGTTGACAAAAAAGAAAAAAAAATGTGGAGAAAGGCATACAGCCCATCTCACCTTGGAGAGCTGTAGAGATGCCTAAATAATCTAAGCTTCTCATTTTTGCAAAATCCTTACCCCTGGACTAGCCTCTTCCACAGCAGGCTGTGACAAATCCCCTAAAGTGTAGTCTCCTCCTGGTGAGGTTGAACCTGCTGGAGAGCGGACCATCATTCCTGGCAGTCTTCGTGATGGAGTCTTAACTGCCTGACGAGCTGGAAGGAAATTGAATTCCAAAGACAGTCACATTGAGAAACAGGAAATCCCAGTACAAAATGAGATGATTGTCAACCACATCAAATATTCAGCTGCTACTGTTATACCTTGAATCCTGTTGGCTACTCGCATCATATAGCCTCTGTGGTAGCAAACTTTCCCAATAGCTAGGTAAAATATTGACCATTAGCCATCGTATAACAGCTATTTTTTTAACTGCTAAAAGAATAACACTGGCATTCTACCTTGCCTTAGGACTCCCATGTCAAAACCCATGCTCCAACTCTGCAAGCTTGTGTAGGGCAGTATACCATTTTCTACATACACTGGAGAGTCTGTGCAAATCATATTGATCAAGTGCTTCTGTAGGCCCTTTCCTTTCTATCTTGATTTTACTGCTCATTTTCATACTTATAAGCCATGTTGTAGAATAGGCAAACAAAGATGCTAACCTTGATAAGCAGCATCAGTCGCTTTCCTCTTCACTTCCGCCTCCTCTTCTTCCATTCTTTTTTTCCTAAAGAAATTCAGTGAACCTCAAAGTTACTGGGTACTAATCAAAGCTTTCCCATCAATACTATGAGTTACATAGCTCAGAATAGCTATAAAACAACGATAAACTCTGAAATGTGATTTCTTATCTACAACCTAAGAAGTCAGCAGGTCAGATCTTTTTCTACAAACTTTCCTCAAAGCTTTATTCCAAAAGGCATGAGGGCTTGAAATACAGAGGATATCTTCAATGCACACTTAAGAGCCCCACCCCCCACCCCTGTCTGTGCAATATAGGCTTAGAACAACAGCAAAGGCCTAAAGAAAGATGACTCAATGGTCAATTAACTGGTTAAATACTGTCCATATTCCATGCAGCTAAGAATGCTATATAGGTTAATCACTTTTTTATTTCATTGGAATGTCATTTGTTAGCAACAACTGCATTTTGTTGAACAGCTACCTTTGCTTTGCTTTCTTTCTATTTTAATTTATTAATTTGGAAATCATAGACTGACCTTTCTGCTCTAGGATAAACACTAAAGAGAAGAACTGTTCAAACAATCATTCACATGTGAAGAAAACATACCTAACATTGCTAACCTGTAACAATTTTTTAAAGTTGGTCAACTTAGTGACCAACTAGATTCAGATACCACTTTTATCCACCATTAACACAGGATATGCACACACTTATTTTGTTCCCAGGCTCACACATGCACCTTTCCCACCCCCACCCCCATTTCTCATGCAAATAATCATGGTTTGAAACTAACTCTAGTTTAGAATTGCAGATTATTGGTCGTGTGACTGGGACTAATTCACCTTAACACAGGCCTCTGCATTCATGTGTTACAAGTGACCAGTTAGTTTCTAACTCGAATTCTCGGGGAGAGGGAGGTGGAATGGGGAGAAAAGTGAGAAAGACATGTAAGCCTGGCAACTCATCATGGCTTAATGCCAGCAAAGAGTGACATCAGAACACAGCCAATGAAATGAATTTGTTTTTTGTAATTGATATAAGTATCCAGTACAGTGATGATTAATATTTGTTGTTCTAATAAAGATTATGTTTCCAATCCCTAGGACTCATATATGTCATCTCAGAGAATTGTAACAAAAATAATAAGATAACCCACACCACAATGTCATTGTACAGTTCCTCCAGCCTGTGGTCCATGTGCCCCGCCTGAATCAGTTCTGCATCTCTCTTCAGTTGCCTGCAGAGACAACACAAACAGATGTTACATTCCATGTCATTATCAACCCACCCTGAAGCATCTGTGGACTTCAAGTGCTTTACATTCTGACTTAACTAGTAGATACCTGTATTTCTCTTGTGTCTCCTTAATCATCTTCTTCAGCTCCTCAACCCGTTCTGCTGTTAGTTTTCTCACAATAACATCTTCCACAGTTTCTACTACTTCTCCTTTCTCACCACGCTTTCTTCTGCACCAAAAAAGAAGGGAAAATAGTCTAGGGACCATTACAATGATGCACAATCCTACTATATAGAGTAGCTTTTCTCTTCACCAAGGCCACCCCCCGCTGTTCATGCTTATTTCCCTTTTTGCTTGTCTGCAACTCACTGGAACTTTCATATTAAAATACCAGTTTATACCTAAGCAGTCAACTACAGCTCTTAAGGCACAAACCTACATGCCTGCTTGCTTGAAAGCAAGTTTGATTTCAAAGGTATTTAACTCAAGTCAGCATACCTAGGATTGTTGCTTCAATCAGCCACTTTGGAATGCCATACCAAAAAAAGTGGAAACTATGCCACAAACATTTCAAGAGGCCTGCTTCCCTAATCATTGTGAAGAATTCACACACACAATTTTAACAAATAAATGAAAGCAGGACAGAGGTAGACAGTTTTCTATGAGGTACAATGTGTAAACAATAAGATTCTGATTATTACATGACTGAAAGAAGTATAAAAGGAAGGAAAATATTACTAGACACACAGGCAGCCAAAGGAATTGCCTACTCATACTTGTAAAAATCACAAGTATGTGGACAAGAGGAATAGCTGATTACAATATGCCACAGCAGTTATGGGGCAGAGGGAGAAAGCACCCTGAAGATTATTTAAACTAATTTTGGCAGAAAAAGCTTCAAACTTCACAAGATCATCAGAAACTGGGATGTGGAGGGAAGGGACATGCAACTGCATGTGTAAGAATACTGCACAGACTCAATGAAACTAACAAGTTAAAAGAAGTAGAGGAGAGGGAGATAGGTTGTGACTAAATCTCTGTATATTTTTATTTATGTTATTTATAGTCTGCCTTACAGAGACTCAAGATGGATGACACAGTGATTCAATATGATCAGTGCCTTGAACATACAGTAACAATGCATACACACCACAATATTTAGCACATACAGGATGCCAGGGGCCAAACAGAACAAAAAGGTGGTTAGAAAGCCAAGCTACGCCTTTCATGTCTAAGCTGCCATTCCAAATCTAAAATAGCTACATCATTTGCCAATGCACAATATCTTCCTTAGATTTTCATATCTTGCCCACTTAAAAAGAAAATAAATGTAAATGTCATATGATGGCCTCTGCACTCACTTAGGAGTCTCTGTTGTCTCCAGGAGCTCAGAATACTGAGATGCACAGTGCTAGAAAAAAAACATACAATTCTCAGAGAACAATAAATGACAGATAATGTTAAGCATCTTCATACTCCGATAGAAATCTAAGATAATTTGTAAGATGCTTAACACATATTTAAGCTGTTCTCAGTGATATGGTCAAGGGATGACCAATTATATGGATCACTGTATATGCAGGGCTATCAGACTGAGACAACAATCACTGAATGTATATGGTTTGCTTCCAGAAAGGCATGGACTGTAGGGTGCATAGAGGGGCTTGGTAGCAGAGGATTTTAGGAGGTCATTTTAGGATATACAAGTAGGGATAGCCTGTCCTGACAACAAGAATGCTATGGCTAGACTGCTGGTCAAGTCCAGCTGTTGAGAACATGTGATCCCTAATATTACTGCAACCACACTGGCAGCCAATCCACTCCTGAGTCCAATTCAAGATGGTGGTTTTATCCTTTATCTGAAGGACCGTCTTCTCCCCTACATTCCTGCCCAGGAGTTGAGATCACAGGGAGAGGCCCTGCAGGCTTAGTTGGTGGGTACACAGGAGAGGGACGTTTTGGTGGCAGTCCCATGCAGACACCCCAGGGAGGTGTGCCTGGTCACCTCACTCTCTAGCTTCAGGAGGTAGCTAAAGATGTTTTATTTAGGACTGCTGCTTAATGTATCTTAACTGTAACACTGTTTTTAACTGCTTTTTGAGCACCATTGAAGTAAAGACAGCTAATTAACAAACAAACTCTACTGTTAGAAAGAACCAATTTCTGTATGGTGCACTGCTCATAAAAACCAGTTTGAAGTGGGAGAAAAATAACGTTCCCATAAAAATTTAGATGTGCCCTTTGCACATCTGATTTACACATAGGCTACTCACAGTGCAATCCTATCCAGTCTAAACCCATTGATTTCTGCACAGGAAAGCATGGTCAGTGAGGGACTGTGTAGAATCAAGCTTGCTATACTGGCTGCTGGAAAGAGAATAGGCTCCCTTTGTCCATCATCCAATATGACCAGTAGTATCTGGGAAATGCTCCCTGCACTCACCTCTCTCTAAAGCAAAAGAATCCAAGATTCTTCAGTGGTGGGCCTCAGGAACTACAAGACTCTGCATCATGCATCTGCTTGCAATCTTACCCACTCAGTAATGTCAACATAGTCACTAAATACTGGAGTCGAGAGCATAGCAGTAAATCCAAGTCAAGTTAAGTGCATTGGAGACTTTATTCATACCTATTTTCTTTTGTCAGTACCTCTTCCTAATGCCCCAGTTTTATGATGTAATTGTATACAATGCAAAATATTTTGCTAAACAACCCAGGCGGGCTGTACTTGGCTCATGGGCAGCATGTTGGATGCCTGCACTTTACAGGATGCACCTAGAACACCCTCAGTTCTCCCCAGGTCTGCCTGGGAAAAACTGCTATGAAGGCTGAGTGTTTCCACCTGCCAGCCCCACCCTTGCCTGCTCAACCCTTGAAAAGGTTGCAACCCATTGCTGCCTTTCTGCCTGGGGAGAACTGCTATGAAGGCTGAGCATTTCCACTTGCCAGTCCACCCCTGCCTGCTCAACCCTTGAAAAGGGACCGCAACTCTAACTTGTGTTTGAGGAGGCAAAGTATTTTTTTTCTCACTTGCCACCTGTAATAAAAATGCTAGCACTGTTTTGTTTATTTATGACTGATTAATTAAGAGTTGTACTTTATAGGATGTTTATGCTTATATTTGTTAACTGCCTTGATCGCTCTTGTTAAAATCTGTTGTAACCCGCCCTGATCCTACTCTCAGGGAGGGCAGGACATAAATCAAATAAAGGAATGAATGAACTTATCACACTACTTATCACTACTGCTGAAAGGAAGGGTGCAATGCACTTATTAGAGATGTGAAATTTCCAAAAAGTTTGGAAGAAACATAAATATAAGCAATACTTATTTTCTAATGAAACTTAAGAGTCCTCAGATCTTTTTATATTGTATGTTTGGAACAAGTGAAATGTTTTGTAAGACAAGGTTCTCTCACTCAAAAAGAAAATATTTCACAGGAGATTTTTTTCAGTACTTCCTAATTTTTCCATTGGAAAAACTGGAAAAGTCATTATAAGTAAGAAAAATCTCCTAGATTTTCCATTAGGGAAAAAAAACTTGCTGTCTAAGATTTTCTAATGTCTACTTCAGCATTGGAGCAGATCCACACAATGCACTCATGGACATATTTCCTCATGATTAAATGAAATACCATTCTGTGCAATGGGGAAATTTAAGCAGCTTACCTTCTGAGAAAACCAGTCAGGTGGGCGGCCTGGCTCTGCAAAGGGTTTGATGGCTCTGCTGACAGACACCCTACAGATAAAAAAAGGTAGTTAAGATTTACCTTCCCTGTACTAGAAAGCTATAACAGTAGCTTGCTCAGGAAACATATACAAGTTCAGATTTAAAATGACAAGCAATTCTACATTAATCAGAAATTCTTCTTCTCTGTTACATTAACATCCTCCCATATCCATCCTTTCTAACAACTGAAATCCAGAATAACCATCACTAGATGTTCAGTAATTTCATCTAATCACCTGATTCCAAATTATCCCATTCCACAAACAAAGAACTGGATTAAACACGGAGCACTACAAAAGATACCGAAACAGCTATAAGGAGAACTGCTCAAAAAATTGCTCTGAGATCTCGGAGCCTCACAGCTCTCAGAACAGCTATTATGCAAAAACATTTCAAAGCCAAACAGTTTTGTGTTGCCAACTATCTAAATCAGTGTGGGTGATACATATCTCATTAACATTCAGACAAAAACAGATGTGAATGTGTTATCAACTTCATCATGTGATATCTTAACATAGCAGACCTTTCCCCTTCAATTGTTACCACTATTGCTAAATCTACACATGAAGGCTAGCATATGTGCAGATGGCCAAATCTAAATTATATCCACTCAAATACTTCCTAGGACACTACTAGGAAAAGTGTTTAGCAGCAGGTTCTCAAAAGCAACAGCAGCATGTCTCTCACCAGTTCTGATCCCCGCTCCTCATGACAGAAGATGCCAAGCATAGCTTCTCCCGGATAGACCATGGCTCTGTAGGTCCAGCACTCAGCAGCTTGTGCTCTGACAAGAAAAAGTAAATAGCAGTGTTGCAACCTGATCACGCTCCCCAGAAAGGGATTCTTCTCAGTGACACCCCACCAACAATTCCTGCCACCTCCTACACTCAACAACAGGGTCCTTCCTAAGGCATTTTTTTCATACACACCGTATGGTAATGTGGTGGTAGAATGCTGAGATGACAGAATGAGAAGTACCACTTAAAACTACAGAATCTGTATGCTCCTCTAAGTTAAAAAAAAAAGCAGAAAAGCAGTATAGTATACAAAGTTACAGGAGCAGTACTTTTAGCTATGCTAGTCTTCTATTTGCACAGAGTTTTTCTATGTAAAGATACACTTACCACTGAATTATATTATTACTAGCCTAGAGTGATATGATCCATTCTATCACTCCATTATCAACTCATTCTACCATCTTATTCTCATGCACCTGTGAATTGAGCTAAAGTTTCTGCACGTTCTCTACCCAATTTGTTTAAATCACCTTCCCAGAGATAAACCGTAAGGTCAGGAGCCATTTTCCTATCAACTGATCAAGCTTCTCAAAACTCTCATGGACATATCACCTTACAAGGAATCCATATCTGGAGAATTCCAGCCAACCTCTACGCAAAAGAATAAATGGACACAAATCTGACATTAGAAATGGAAACGTCCAGAAACCAGTGGGAGAACACTTCAATCTACCAGGACATTCCATCAAAGACTTAAAGGTCACTGTAGTTCAACAGAAACCTTTCAAAAACAAAATCCAAGGGGAGGCTGCTGAACTGGAATTCATATGCAAATTTGACTCTGTCAAGCTGGGACTGAATAGGGACTATGAATGGTTATCACATTACCACAGGTAACAGATTTCCTTTACAGAGGTGGGGTCTGGGGGAGCTCAGTGGCACCTGGCGTGGGCTTTCGGGAACCACAGATCTCTTTGTCAGATGCATCTGGCAGGGAGAGCTGTGGTTATCGAAGGCCCATACTGCATTGGTATTGGATGGTCTAGCTGTTTGGCTTCTACAAACTAACAGGGCAAACTCCTTTGAAGCCAACTGATACACACACTAAAAGGAGATGTTTACATATACTAGCAAAGGAATGTTTTGATTGCTCCCTTCCCCCCCCCCCCCCCATTGCCTCTTCTCTCTCCTGCTCTTCTGTATTTGACCAGTCTCTGTATCAGGCATCTGACGAAGAGAACTTGATTCTCGAAAGCTTATGCTACAATAAAATTGGTTAGTCTTAAAGGTGCTACTGGACTCTTTTTGATTTAAAAAAAAAGCCCTTTTCTCCACTATAGCCCGCCCACCGTCCCCAAAGAAAGCCCCGCACTCACTACCCGTCCCAGCTGCCATCTTCTTGAAGGAGAAACCAGACGCGATGTTTGCCGGGAAACCAACTACAACGCTTGACGGCTCCTTCCGGCTGAACAGTGGGCGGTACCTTGTTCTCAAAGCCGCTTTCTTATTGGTTAATTCAGGCGAAAAGGCTCTGATTGGCGATAGGGTGGAGAGAACTTAGATTTTTTTTTCTCCCAGAGTTCTTTGCTATGGCACGGAACCGGAAGCGCACCTGAAAGACCCGAGAAGCCTGTAGTTCTTCTCTCGTGGCCATGGGTCGAAGCAAGTGCCGGGAGTCTGGAGAAGCGCTGGAGCCGGAGGCAGCCCCGGAGCGATCCTACCAAGAGCTGGTGGAGAACGTGAATGCGATTGCGCGGCCGCTGGCCTCGCGGAAGCTCACGCGCAAACTGTACAAGTGCATCAAGAAAGGTGTGGGGCCGTCCGAGGGAGGCGGGTGTGGAAGAGCTGGTCTGGCGGGGGGGCGGGGGGGAGGCGCGCCCCTGTTCAGGACTCTCAAGCTTCGCCGGTTTCGTATTAAAAATTTCCCGTTTTGTTTATAGCGGCGAAGCAGAAA
Source organism: Eublepharis macularius (assembly GCF_028583425.1). Classification (NCBI taxonomy): domain Eukaryota; kingdom Metazoa; phylum Chordata; class Lepidosauria; order Squamata; family Eublepharidae; genus Eublepharis; species Eublepharis macularius. The sequence goes on along the minus strand of NC_072793.1, from coordinate 93,389,854 downwards.
CAGATCCGGCGAGGCGTGAAAGAGGTCCAGAAATTCATCAACAAAGGCGAGAAAGGGTAATGAGGCTTATTTGTGTAGTTCATGCTTTGTACCGTCCTCTGCATCTGATAGGCTTACACATATGTCTATTACGCTTTGTACATTCCAAGGAGGTAGCTATGTTGCAGCAAAATAAACGTGTCCAGCGGTACCTTCAAGAAAAATGGAATTCTGAACCAAACCTTGCTTCATTACGTGCATTTTATAGAGTTGATTCATTGGGCAGTTCATACGTTTGAAGAAGGGAATTCAGACTTATCAGTTCATAGTGGAATAACTTTTGTTGGATTTTAAGATGTCATTGGACTTAAACTCTTTTAGCAAATACACTGATTTCTTTTTGGGTTAATTCAAAGGTCTCTTGCCTTTGCTTCTCTGCTGCTTTTGATACAGCTGATCATTCTATTCTTTGACCTCCAGCCCGACCCCACCCCTAGCCACCTGAAGGTCTTTTGTTCCCTCAGTAAGGATACCTTTTGTCCTTGGCTTCCTATGCCAGTAACTGCATCCCAGAAAGCCTGCCTGGTGCTACTTTTTTTATTGCCCCTCCTCAAGAACACCTCCTCTGTGAAGCCTTTAGCACAACAGTTTGGAACCAAACTATGCAAGGCTCTAATCCGCTCAAAAGCCCGGTATGACGATCAGGGAACAAAGTTCCCATTCACAAAGGGGCCAGCCCGACCCCACCCCTAGCCACTTGAAGGTCTTTTGTTCCCTAAGTAAGGATATATAATTACATGTGGAGAAAACATGTAGGACTGTTACAAGTTTTCATTTTCTTATTAACAGCTTCTCACTGCTTCTCTTTTCAACAGGATTACAGTCCTTGCAGGCGACACATTACCTATTGATGTTTACTGTCACATACCCATCATGTGTGAAGACAGGAGCCTTCCATACGTCTATATTCCCTCCAAAACGGTACTGTAGAATTAAGAGTACAGGAAAGGACGTAGTTAAACTTCTTTCCTACGGCTCTTAAGTGAAACTGAATGTTGCCATGAGAAACTGTGCAGGTTCTATGAAGCTGGTGATTTCCGGTCACTCTGTTCTTTTCTGGTCTGAAAGTGCAGGTCATTACAGTATAAAAACAACATCAACATAATACTGTACAGTTATAGGATGGGTTCCAGGGTATAGATAGAAAGCATATGATAATAGTAACTTTGCTGAAGATAGGCGCATCTACACAATGCTTGCATTGCATAGAGTTCCTTAAGGAAGCCTCCTATAAGCAGCCTTAAGTTCCATTAAAAAGGTGGAATAGAGCCAGTGTGGTATAGTGGTTAAGAGGATCAGAATGGAATACAAGAGGCCAAGATTTGAATTCCTATTCTGCCATGGAAGCGTGCTGGGTAAACCTGTGATGCACCCTCAGTTTAACCTATTTCAAAGGGTTGTGATGATAAAAATGGAAAAGAATGATATAAGCTGTTTTGGGTCTCCATTGAGAAGAAAGACAAGTTATAAAAGAAGTAAATAAAGAATACAAATCTAGGAATCCTAATTATGTCAAACCAGCAGAATAACCTTAACATTAGTATGGCAAAACTCTTGTAATAGCAGTTAAATTATAGCATAAATTATTACAGCGAATCATCACTTCTTAATAACATGGTGTTTGAACAATTGGTTAGAAACTGTTTAAAACTACGCTTTTAAGTTTTTCCTTGACCTATGCTCAGACATGAAATCAGAATAGAAAGGATAATCTTCAGTACTAGATCTTCTTTAAAGATAGCAATTTTGAAAACTATGGGTAGTACTGTCTGGTAGCATTGTACCTTAAATTTGCATGCATTTAAGTTAGCTAGATTATCCTCAGTAATGGTCATAGCCAGAATCTCAAAACCCTGTATGATAGGAGGGAAATCTTGCCTCTCTGTATCAAAAGTTGAGTTCTGATATCCTTAACAAAATGTTAATTCTTTTATTGGAATACTATTGCTGAAATCTTTTCCACTTTTTTTATCCACTCATTCTCACGTGTTATAGTGCTCACTTTATGAGTTGTTCTTTGTATCAGGTAGTGCTGCATTCTAACAGTTACCTTTTCATGCTTGTCATCTGAAACATGGATTTACTTAACATGTATCTTAACATTACTTATACATATGAATTGGTCTGTAGTCTGCTGTGCTGCAGTGGGGATGTGTGCTTGCTGTAAGGTAATGGGAAACTATCACACGTGACCTGGGAAATGACTTTTGCTTTCCTGTGGTTTCTCTTCTTAGGACTTGGGAGCAGCTGCAGGTTCAAAACGCCCAACCTGTGTGATTATGATCAAGCCGCATGAAGAATACCAAGAAGCTTATGATGAATGCTTGGAAGAGGTGGAGGCTCTTCCTCTCCCCTTGTGAGAAACATTGATGGAAGATGCTATTCAGAGAGACTTGAATGCTCCCTACCTGCAGCCTCTCTGCAAGTGAGACAGGATTTGAACACTGATTTTAAAAGTATGGGTACAGCAGCTGGCTCTGTTGTTCTGTTCTCTTTGTGCAGAATACCGTAGTTGGCACTACCAGCCTTAAAAGGTAGTTTAGTTGCTGACTTGGAAAATATCAGTTACATATTCCATAGCAAGAGCTGCAAAGTGGTGCATATTAGTGACTGTATTTTGCACCCAAACTAGCCTAAGTTTACTATTCAATTCTGTAAGAAGATGTGTTCCTTTTGGGAGTCTAAGAATTAAAATGTTGGTACTTTTTGTAAAGGCTGTTCAGTGTCTAATTTAAAATATTGTACCCTATCTAATTGAACAGATTAGGTGTCTAATAGCTGCTCCCCCCTCCAAAGACGGCTTAATGCATTTACAAATATAAGCTAATTTGTATAGAGAGACTAAAATTGTCACATCAAGTCATCTCCATCCCTTTTATTAGAAGGGTGGGACTTGCATTTCCCTCTGTAAACTACAAAACTACTGTATAGTGCAAGCAATGAGAGAAGAGTAACTTGGCTTCGCCACTGAGTCATACCATATGTTGAAACCTTTTTCCTTTCCTACAACATGATTGCTAGTTTGCCTAGAAGTAATTTCTTAGTTCTGGCTATAGCTGCAATAAAAACCATCCTCCACATCATCTGAAAAGAAGTTTATTTAGATTGTTTCTTTGCCATCCTTCTCTGGTTGTGGCAGTTCATAGTGCCTCAAGCAGAAAGTGGAAGGGGAAAAAAAACCCTTAAGATTACATGCAGTGGGTAAAACCCCTTTGTAAAATCAACAGGCCACAACTGAGATGTCAGAAAAACCATACAATACTTGCTGAATATGTCCTTCTCAAGGCCTGTAGTGACTTCTACCCTACAGCTACTTTCGGGAGATTATTTGAAAGCATAACAGTTTTTCTGATGCACAGTTTATAGGAACTGGTTCACACAGTCATGGCTGCCTTTAAGTTGAATAGCTTGGCTCCTGTCTGCAGGATCTTTTCTAAAGTGTTTATATATGCACTATCCTATACCCTTCTCAGCATTTTCCCCAGCTAGTCAGGCCCAGTTCTGGAGTCCCACATCACAAAACTACCACATGTAGCATTTTCCCTAGCAAGCTGAGGGATGAAGGCATCTACTGTTTTGCTTTTTGCTGGTAGTGTCAGCATTTTCCCCATTGCTTCAAGGGAGTTCTGTATAATGATGTGCTATTGGTATTTAGCATTTTGTTAAATTTAAGAGGGCTTTAAAAATCCTTACTAACTCATATTACAGAGCCTTTTTTACTATCATTGCTTCAAATGTGTATTAAGTCACAGCATTACTTGGAATTCAACTGTTGAATTCAACTCACGGTGAGGAGCAAAGAATTGCATTTTATCTTTCCTATATCCATCAAACTAAGTATTCTAGTGATGGCTACACCAGATTTCTTAAATCCTGTATAAAATAGTTCTAGTTCTTCCACTTGATACCAATGGGGACCACAACTTCGTAGTTTCTATATTTACTGAAAGATACAAACTGGCTTCTAAATATCAGCAGGTATGATACCCTTCCATACAGTTTTTCTGATGAGATAGTTATCTAAGTGCAAGGAGTTTGGTAGTAGGAGGTATTCAGTAATGACATACACTTTACCTCTATTCTGAAAGGCTGCACTTTGGGCCAGTTTCCACCCCTTCAGAAGATTCAGAGATCACCTTTGTTAGTGCTGTGTGTCTGCTGTTTTTTCTCTTCTCCCATCAACTTTAAAATTTTCCTTAAAAGATCAGCACTACATTTCAAAGGTATCTTTTCTAACTTAAGTGAGTGTAGGGCTCAGTTTTTAAAAATACTTTCCCTTTTCAAACACATGCTTTTCTCCATCAAGTTGCTCAAAATAGGAGGCAGAGGTTTATTTTCAAGGTAGTATGAAGTAGCAGAAGCAGCATATATTATCGTGCAACCCTAACCCCAACAAGACTAGATCGGTGCATGGGGAGAGGGCAAAATATTGTGGTAGGAAGCTGCCAGCTGCTCCGCTATGCCCCTCATGAAGAAGCCTAGGCAGAGAAAAAAATGGTACCATGTGTATGCAATCACATGTTGTAGCTTACAGCACCTCTAAGAAACAATTCTCCTCTGACCTGGGAAGCTGCTGTTCTGCCTCACTGAGCAAGCAGCAGCTTTTAGGGCTACAGCAGTTAGTGCAGCAGGCCAATGCAAACTCTTGCAGGCACATTATACTTCCACATCAAGCCCTGTTCCAAAAGGTGCTTATTCCCACAGTCCATTTCCCCAACAGCACAGCACTGCCTAGGCATGTCATTTTCAAAAGATTAGGCGTTTCCCATCGGCTGGGTTTTGCTCCATGGGGCAATATGGACATTTCAACCTGCAGAAAAAAGACAAGGCAGAGATTAAAATGAGGATACAGAGTGCTGGTCAGCAAGAAGTTTCACAAAAGTACACTACGAAGAAAGTGAGGAGAAAGCCCCTTTTTGGAGCCTCCTCCATGATCTACCAGTAAATCCCATTGCCACAGCCCCACTGCGCACACCTCTTGCCTCTGCATTAAGAAGAAGAGAGCCAGTTTGGCTCTGAGGTTTCCTACTTTAGCTATGACAGAAGACTCTCCTGGAGTTCCCGCTACAACTAGTACAGTTCTGTCAGTAACCAGCAGAGGGCAGCAGAAGCAGCATAGTGATGGTAATCCCAAACCGCTGAATAAAGGTGAGGAAATTGCCTGCAACCTTCAAGGGTCTGGAGATCCTGCAGTATTTCTCAATGTGCTTATAGAATAGCCTAGTGACTGTTCACTAGCCCAAGTATCTGATTTTTAGATGTTTATCATCAAACAATTCTGAGAATTCCAGGCACAAATATTAAGATTCAGTATCACTCACTTCCCTCCATTGATGAGTTTGTTCAGAGCATCTCGAGAGATGACATGTCCACAAATGAGCTTAATGGGTGGGTTAGAATCTGTCGTCTGCTGGCGCAAGATAGGGCATGCAAAAACCGAATGGTACCAGCACTTCATTCCCAGCTCAATCTCAATCTGTCAGAGCAACAAGAGAATTAGCCCTCTTACAGCTGCTTCTTCAAGTACGTCCCCATACAAAACCTGTGGCTCCTCCATCCCAGCACCCTTTCACAGAATGAGCTAGGCACTCACAGGCAGCTCATCTTTATGGCTCCAGACACCTGTGCATTGTCTCTGCTCAATCACAGCCTTGATATTCATCAGAACCGGCAGTGCTACACATCCTGCGGCAAAGCTGCAGAGGGAGAGACAGCTCAGCACTGCCCAGCACTGCCCAGCCCTACTGCCTTTCCCACCCACTTCAAGCTTTACCTGACACTCAGGGGAGACTCCACTGAAAGGCCCAACAGGGCACAGGCATCACGAGTGAAAGTTTCACAAATCTCTGTCCAGTGGCTATCATCTAGCAGATGCCTGTATGGAGAGTTCTTTAGGCCCAGGCGTAGATATACCAGACTGCCCATCATCACCTGAATCTCTGGATAGCAAGATACAGGAAGCATCACTCACATTAACATGTTTCACTAACACAATACTCTGGCTTGTTCTGCAATTAATTCTCGGGAACTGATTTGGCTTATTCATTGGTACGTGTACCAATAACTCCCTTTTCAGGCAAGGCAACCTCAACTCGCTCTCTACTAAAAGGGGAAGGTTAAAACACCAGTACTAAAGGGCTCCCCTTTAATGGACAAACTTGGCAACTGACTCCACCTAGTAAGTTCCACAGCAATTTTGCCAAATGGAACTTCTGTTGAGAAATGCTGGAAGAATATTTCTCACTAGAGGACATCCTGGCAGGAAAGATGAATCCCTCCCAAGAGGCAAATGCCAGAGTAGGCTTCCAAACAGCCTCACCTTGCTGGTGTAGGTGAGCAAAAGGCTGGAAGTGGCGTGCATAGCTCAGTGCCTCTAGCTCCTTGCCTGGGCCACCAGCAAGAAGCCTGATGAAGTGGAGCCGATGGAGCCGGAACTCTAGAGAGCTGTTCAGTTCTGCCAGCTGCTGTCTGTGAAAGATTGCCCAACTGGGCAAAGGACATCACTTCTTATTACCAGAAAGAGAACATGATGGAGCAGTTGTCATAACAAGAGGATATACTCCTATCCAAATCACATATTTACAGACCAGCTGTCTTAGGGCAGGTAGAAAATGGTAGCAATGCCCTCAGTCTCTGGGCTCACAAAGCTTGCAGAGAGACAGGCCAAACATGCAGAATTTATTGTCAAGTACCAGATATATTCTGGATTTGGGGGAAGGGTCAGAACCAGTTGGAGAAAGGCAAGTTCCAGTTCTCAATGCTTCTCCAAGCACAAAGGAGATGAGCCCCTAGGAATTTCCTAGGAACCAGCTACAGGTTGGATCCAAACTAGCGATTCAACAGTTGCCAGGAATTCCATCCACAGAGTATGGTTTTCCTATAGGAAAGGCAGGAACGAAATACTTTGTGGCAGAAATCCTTGCGCTGTCAAAAACATTAGTCTGGATCCAACCCTTTTCAAGGATCCTTGTCCTGAAGCATACGCTCAACTCCACAACAATCCTTCCAGGAAATACAGAATGAGGGGAAACAATCACTTCATTTTTACCTTAGGGCTGGCTCCAGGTTCTGTTTGTGCAGAGCTTCTAGAATACTGTTAAGTTCAAGAAATGGCTTTTTGAAATCTACATCCACATTCATGGTGGATTCCTGTGGACAGAAAATCTGAAAGTTGAATAGGGACACATCTCCATCCCATTCTCCAAGTAACAGAGCATGCAAAAGGAAAACAAATATCCCCAGACAGCTCTTCAAACAAAGTTCCCTAATTTGCAGGCAGGGTGGAAGAAGTAGGCAGTCAGATATACTTCACAATAAAGCTGGCTGGCAGGGTCAGGCTGCTGTTTAACCTTGCATTTGTAGGCAAGGAACAGAAATCTTGAGTGTCAAGCACTCAGTGCCGAGCAATGGTCACTAGGCACAGCACAATGCAGAGCTAAAATCACCAGAGGATTATTTCCCCTTGTATCTCCTTTAATCCCAGTACCTGACACAGCTCCTCAGCAACTCCAAGCATCCCTTGTTGGTAAAGGTGTTCTATAATGGCCAGCACCAGGATCTGCTTCTCTTGAGATTCCCAGACCATTGCAGGAACAATGCCACATAAATCTGCATCAAAATTCTGTAACAGAGGGGGCGGGGGGGGGGGGAACAGCCATTTCAGAGTGCTAACAGGAAGTCCTACTTGCAATCAGTTTTTCAAACCCCTAAAACACATATGTAGGACAGTTTTTTTCACTGCTCTCCCCCACCAGAAAATTTCCAAATATTTTTAGAAACTTGGCAGGACTTTTAAACAGCAGGGCTTCTGACTGGCCACTGGAGATCTGATTGTACATATTTTTAAGAAAGCTGCTTTGGCAGCAGCTGCTAACAACACAAGGGCTGTGTGACTGAAGGTAAAGACAGGTGTGCAAGGAAACATTTTAAGCAATATGTTCATGTTAAACAGAGCTGTCTGAAATGCTAAAGCATTACTATTGACTGATTGATTAAATTTATAATCCACTCTCCCTATGAATGGACTCAGAGTGGATAAAATCAATATTGAAATTTACAGTAAAATTTGCTTTAAAAAACATAAAATATACAATTCTGTAATAAAACAGCTCTAGATGGTGGCCCGTTTTTCCAACCCCAACCAAATATTCTATGGAGTGGGAGATGGAGTTGTGGCAGTGGTCCAGCTGGTGGAAAAATCAGGGAGGGAATTGTGCTCCCCTATCAGAAGACCGGTAGGAATGCTCACCCGTAGCCTAGCCTCAACCATATGCCTTACCACAAAAAAGGAAACCTCTCTGAGGAAATACTGCAATTAATACATTATGCAAAATATCATTGAATTTTATCATCTGAAGTGCTAAAGTACTCTCAGTGCAAAACCTACAATATGTAAATTTACAAACAATAAATACCTATAAACATTCCAATATACAAAGATATCATTCAATAAATATAGTGCATGTTGTACAAAAACTTCAAGCAGGTAATTTCAAATCGGGAGTATTGAGTTCTTGTCAAGAGCCTTTATTTATTTATTTACGTCATTTATAGCTGCCTTTCTCACTGAGACTCAAGGCGGATTACACAGTATGAGGTTAATACAATCAGTATCAGCTACATTTCAATACAATACCATAAGGTAAACAGATCCAAGTTTAAAAGACAGAGCATTAGCAAGGATCCAAGACAGAGTAGAAAAAATACTGGAGCAAAACATAATCAATCCTAGGACTAATATTAGACAACATGGAGTGCTGGTTGTACATAAGAGTACATTTTTAAAGCAGCAGATAATATATAAAGTAAAAATGGTGATGAAGTCTATGATCCCCAACTTGTTAGTGAAGCATCTGAGACCCCATCCCTACAATACAGCCCTCCCATTTGAGTAAAAAGCCTTTTTAAATAGTTAGGTTTTGCATCGTTTACGGAAAGCCAGGAGAGTGGGGGCTCTTCTGACTTCCTCAGGCAGGTCATTCCACAGGATAGGGGCCACCACAGAGAAAGCCCTTGTACGGGCTGCTGCTGACTTCACCTGTGTGCAGCCTGGCACCTGCAGGAGACCCTGTTCAGATGAGCGAAGCTGCCATAGAGGAACATGGGGAGGGAGGCGGTCCCGTAGGTATGCTGGACCAAAGCCGTGAAGAACTTTGTATGTAATAATTAATACCTTGAACTTCATTCGTTTTCGTTTTCGCAGCCATGTCGGACGCTCCTCTCGGCAGGTCCGAGAAGAAGCGGCCGAGCACCCTGACCGGGCGGCTGATCTACAAAGGTTAGCCCCCAGGGCTCCCAGGGAGGGAGTTTGGGTCCGGGACGTGACGGGAAGAACCCTCTGGCAGATTGAGGCAGAGGGTAAATTGCCCGTTTGTCCCTATGGAGGCCGGCAGACGTGCGCAGCACCTTGTGTGCTGCCGGGCTATGGAAAACGGCAAAGAACAGGATTAGGCGGAAGCCTGTAAGTAAGCGAATCCCTTCTGTTACTACAAGCGCATGTGAAGGAGTGGTGGGATCTGAAGCTTAGAAGATTCGGATTTTTCCCCCCTCGCAGAGTCTCGGAAGATTTGCGGTTCCCCCCCCCCCTAAAATGGCAGCAAAAAAACAGAGTCCTGCTTTGGGCAAGTCAGTTTCGGCTGCCCTGCAGGGAAGAGCCAAGTCGCTCGAGGAACTGGTGAAAAGATCGGTTACTGAGGCCATAAAACCCTTTGTTGACAAGCTGAACGAAACAGATCAAAGGGTGGGCTTAATTGAGAGCGATGTGAAAGCCATTAAGGAAGTAGTGGGGGGGGGGCAGAGAAGTCTGCTCGGGAAAATGCGTCTCTTACAAGAGCAACGAAGAAGGAGCTAAAGTTGGTGGAAAATCAGCTGATTGGGCTGCAAGTGGAACGAACACAGACCATTTTGCGTCTCCAGAATGTTAAAGAGGAGGAAAACGAGGATTTGTGGGATCTTGCCTCGGAACTTTTAGCATCACCCGCAAGGGCAACTAAAGAAGAAGTAAGAAGCGCCATTTTGGGAGTCCGTCGGGCATCTTCAAAATATGCAATGAAGCGGCAGCTGCCTCGCGAAATCGTTATTGAGTTCTTATCCAGGAGGGTCCGGGACAATATCCTATATAACTCATATAATGCGGAGCTGGACTTTCTGGGAAATAAAGTCAAAATACTGAAGGACGTTCCATTTTTAGTTCGTAAGAGAAGATTTAAATATAAAAAGCTGGCTGCTCTTTTGAGGGAACGTGACATAAAGTACAAATGGCTACTTCCGGAAGGAATTGGGTTTAGTTAAAAAGATCAAGCTTACAAGATTAATTCGGAAGATCAGCTAAGGGATTTTGTGGACAAAAATCCAGAATTTGGGCCAGACATCAAGCAAAAAGAAGAAGATTCGAAGCCTGAAGGGAGGGAGGAGGAAACGAGCGCTGCGGCTGTAGCTGCTCAGAGAGAATTGCGTCCGAGGCCCAGAGGGGGGAAAAAGATTTAATTTGAATTGTAATTTGTATTTTGTAAGATCAACCATTCCATCATTACTTTATTAAGCTATTTTTTTAATTATGGCCGTATGAAGGGAAAGCATTGAAGTGTAGTGTTTAGTGTTTGTAAGTTGCCTTCCCCTTTTTTCCACCCCCTCCTTCCCCCCTTTCTTATTCTCCCTTCTTTCCCTTTCCTTGTATTATTGTAGTTTTTTGTAGTCTATTGTTTTTAGATGTTAAAAAGAATAAAAATATATATATATAAAAAATTAATACCTTGAACTTGGCACAATAAATGATGGGTAGCCAGTGGAGCGACTGTAGGATGGGAGTGATGTTCATGCTCCTGCTCGCTCCTGATAACAATCAAGCTGCACCATTTTGCACTAATTGGAGCCTCCTAGTTAACTTAGATGGGAGGCCAATGTATAGAGCATTACAATAGTCAAGCCTTGATGTTACCATAGCATGGATCCAAGTGGCTAGGTCAGCCGTGTCCAGATAAGAAGCCATCTTCCAGGCTAGAGTGAGGTTGCAAAAAGCATTTTTTGCCACTGCCTTAACTTGTTTTTCTAGTAATAATGCTGGATCCAGTAAAACCCCTAGGCTCTTAACTGAGTGTGCAAGTGTCAGACAAACTCCATCGAAAGTGGGAGTACAATGTCCTTCAAGATCTCTGCCTTCCCAACAAGCATCACTTCAGTCTTTAACCAACAAGTACAAGCGTTTTCAAAAACTGCTGGTATTCTTTTTACAGACGTGAACTTTCATAGTGTAACAAATCCAAGGAGAATGTCCATATGGAAAATGTCCCATGGGACGCTGATGATTAATTTTAAATGGCTTAAAATCTGTGTGCACCAAGATGACTTTTAAATTTCATGTTCGTCTGAATCCTATTAACAGCATCAGCTCACACTCCTCAATACTACTGATTATATGCCAGTTCCTTGTAATTATTTTAGCTATATTTGATGACTTGGATATATAGTATAAGGCCCACCAAATACGGTCCTACTTCAATCTGCATTTAGGTATAAGGAGGGAACTACATATCACTCTCCGTGCTCTTGAATTAGCCTCTGTAATCATCCTGTCTGGATAACCCCAGCCCTGAAACTCCCAACTGAGCTCTTCACTTTTCTTCACATAATCTGCATCTTTGTGGAATCTTAAATATTGGCCAAAGGCAATGTGTTTTTTCAACTGGACTGGATAAAAGGAAGAGTAATATAGGTAGGAACTTCGATCTGTCCCTTTCCTAAAAGGTCTTAAAGCAAGTTTGTTGTTTCCTTGTTTATATACTACAACACCCAAGAAGCTTATACAATGAGGATGGCCTTGCCAAATGTAGCTACTGTTAGAGTTAACTGAATCCATCCACTTGGCAAAATCCACAGCAGCATCTGGCCCTTTAAGGATTATGAAAAGATCATCAATAAATTGTTTCAGAAAAATTATTTGCTTGAAAAATGTTCCCTATTCAGAATATGCTTGTTTTCCAATGCAGCCATTAAAAAGTTGGCTATGCTGGGGGCAGCAGAGCACCCCATAGTCACACCTTTAGTTTGGTAGTATTGGTCCTGAAAACGAAAATAATTTCTTTCAAGAACAATATCTAGCAGACTTAAAAGAAACAGGGTAGATAGTACTTGGCTCAATCTCAAATACAGGACTGTTTCTATTACCCTACAGGCTTATTCATGAGGAATTCAAGTGTATAACGACTTGACATCCATGGTCATGAAGAAAGCTTCTGATGGTACTTGCAACCTCTCTATCATGTCAATAAATCACATGGTATCCTTAAGGTAAGTCATGTGCCCCTGCACAGCTGGTTGCAAAAAGCTGTCCAAATAGCAGGTTAGGGGGTCTAGTATTGAGTTAGTGCCCAAAACAATGGGCCTGCCCGGGGGAGGAAAACCCTCCTTGTGTACTTTGGGCAGCACATAAAACACAGGTGTCCGAGGACATGAATTCAACAGTGCTTTATAGGTGGGCACATCTATTTCTCCTCCTAATACTGCCTCATCTAATACTATTTTATTACTCTCTCAATTTGTGATGTTGGATCTTGTGGTATTGGGGAGTAGCTTGTCCTATCGTTCAATTGCCGTTTAACCTCATGTACAGAGTCCCTAGTAGAGTATGAGCTTTCGTGAACCACAGCTCACTTCTTCAGGTGCTCACAAAAGCTCATACTCTACCACAAATTTTGTTAGTCTTATAGATGCTACTGGACTCTTGCTCTTTTCTACTGCTACAGACAAACACAGCTACCCATCTTGATCTACATAGTCACTAGTATTCATGACCACATTTCCCCCGCCCTTGTCAGCTGGTTTGATTACAATATTTGGATCTTGTTTTAAAGAATCCAGAGCTCTCCACTCAGTTTAGACAAATTATGCCAAATATGTTGGTCCTTACTCTCCAGTCTAATGACATCCTGCGTGACTAGTTTCTCAAATGTCTCTATCTGAGCATCTGAGACATTTGGAACAAACATGGATCTTTGTCTAATAATACCCTGCGAACCCATGGGTCTACCTTGCCTGCCAAAGAATTGTTTTTCGTTTTATAAGGCGAATAAGTTTAAATAAGTCCCCCGTGGGCGAAAAGTGTCGTACTGGGGTGTTGAGACAAATCCCAAACCTTTATTCAAAACGGATCATTCAGTCATACTGATATATCTGGATGAAAATAAAGACTAATAGTGCAATCCTAAGAAGAGTTATTCCAGTCTAAGCTCATTGAAATCAATGGGCTTAGAATGGAGTAACTCTGCTTAGGATTGCACTGTGAGTCTTGCGTCTCCTGCTCCTGTAGGTGCGGGGCTGCATCTTGCCTAAAAATGTCCCCTATTATTAAATGGGACTACTTGATTATGGAGGAACCTGATCCCAGCGTGTTCGTCACCCGACGTGTCTGTATCTGAAGATTCAGTGATCTCAAATTCTGATAGGTATTCCACTGGTCTAGCCCAGGATATCTTTTTACGTGAACTGAGACTATTATAGTTATGCATGAACTCGCTCCCTCACATTTTGCGGTTGGCTCCCCTCTTTCAGCAGACATTTAGTGGTTGCACCCATCATCCTGTGTCAGAATTCCAAAGGTGCCCACAAGCTCAAAAAGGATGGGAACTCCTGATCTAGTAAATCTCAACTACCATCCCTCAGTCTCCCCAAATCACAATCCCTAGTATTAAAACAAAGTTTAAATGAAAAGGGGAGATGATGGGGAAGCAAAACTTGTTCAACCAATACAAATCACATATCTGTGTGCTTACTTCACATGATGAATTACAGTTTGGATAATCTGATTTCTTGGAACAAAATTTGATATTCCTTCAGGCAAAATTCTAGGTTTCTGTGTAATACACATGAGGAAAGATACTAGTTCTGAAACCTAGCAGCATACAGAAACATCTGTCCATCTATACAGCAACAAGCTATTTTGATTGCAGAGTGTATGTTAGTGAAACAAAAAATAGTGGGAATGCTTTTCGAATGAGTTCTATTGCATGACAACAAAGGCAAGACACATTTTAAGCTGAAAACCTAATTACACAATACCTGGGTTGAAATGCCTTGATTCCCATCTTGTTCTTGAAACCCCAGCCTAAGCAGATTGAGACACTCACCCTGTCAATTGCTTTGCCCACCCGAGAAATGCTGCTGTGAATGTCTTTGTGATCTGAAGCTAGGTTCTGAACAGTATCCTTGATCTTCTTACAGCACTGGGACATCACCAGGGAGAGTGTGGCAGACAGTGGTGTCCGTTGTAAGGCTGCAGCAGGAGACAGCAATGATATTTTAAGTGCAGGCACTAGACTGAGGAACAGTTTACAGGACCAAAAAGAAGTTCCTTGCCCACAACTGCTATCTGAAAACAGCTTGATACAACAGTAACCAAATCTTTTCCCAGACATTAGGAGAAACTTAGCTTCAACAGAAGCAGATCCAATGTATTAGGAAACTAGGAAATACTGTGTTCTCCTTGGAGCAGGAGCAGGAGCAGAACCAATTCTAAAAACCCTACAGCTCACAAATGAACAAAAAACACCAATTAGCTTACAATACAGGTGAAAGAACATCCCAAACAGGCAGGTAACATATTTCCTCTCTTCCTCTAATCCAATCTACTACTAGGAGAGGAGAGGGACCAACAGATAGGAAGAGAACTGCTTCAGTCATGCACCACTCCTACTCTTAATCCAGCCTACCAGATCCTTTTCCCAAGCCTTCCTCTCTGTTCCCCTACTTGCAGAGGTGAGACAAATGGAGACCAGAGGCAGAGAGTTGTCAGTGTTAGCACTTCATCTTTGGAATGCCCTCCCCCATGAGGTTTGCCTGGCATCTACCTTACTGCCCTTTAAGTGAGTGGCTAAAACATTTCTTTATACCCAAACTTTTAAAGGATTTTAATCATGCTTATGGTATGTTTCTTCCTGTAGACTGTTTTCTGAATATCACTTTAGGCTGCTGCTCGTTGTTTATGCTTTCATACTCTTGGTTAATTTTTATGGTTTATATTGTTGTTTTTGAGCCATCTCAGGCAAGTCTGCAGAGAGGCAGCATATATGTTTTCTAAATAAATAAACAACATCCCCAGGTCCAAACTATTTTGATTTGTTCACTTTCGGCCATTTGACCACAGCTGTCAGGCAGCAACCCAAGATCTTCATCCCACAGTGGTATGGATAGGAAGATACAGAGCTGGGCATCATCTGCATATTGATAGCATCCAATTCCATAGCTATGAATGAGGTCTTCTAAAGGCTTTACATAGAGGTTGAGTAATGAGGGAACCCTGCAAGATAATTCCCATTCTGGAGATAGCTGGTCTCCAACAGAAACCTTTTGAGTCTGTTCCATGAGAAAAAATTTACACCAGTCCAAGGCACATCCTTTGATACCCACTTCTGTCTCCAAATCCTTCAACAAGATGTCATAGTCTGCTGTACCAAAGGATGCGGCTAGATCCAGAAGGAGCAACAATGAAGCATGGCCTTTGTCTGCATTAAGATAATGATCATCAACTAAAGCTACCAGGGCAGTGTCCTTCCTTTAGCCTGGCCTGAAAAGGTCCAATGCACCAGAATTATCCAAGAAGACTTGGAGGTGGTCTTTGCTGTTTTCTGTTCTCATTATTTTGATCTGTACATTGGACACAACCCAATACACAACTAAGCACACTTTAACCCAGCGATGGCAATTTAAAAGACTACCAATCATTCTACGTGGTGTTTACTCTGCATAAAGCCACATTGAAAGCAATGGGCCTCACTCCCAATTTAAAAACTGTTACAGAACTGTGGCTTCTGAATTATTACTTCTTAATGGAACTGATCTTGTTTTGAACAGTCTCTTTGTAAAGATTCTCGCCGCCGCCCCCCCCCCTTTGTGAAGGATTTACACTCCTATGCATTTGATGACGTGCTCTCTACCTCAGGAAAGCCTACGGTAGAAAAGATGTGGTTAGTCCTGAAGGATTCCTGTTTTCTTCGGCCTCTGAATAATTTGGCGTATCCCTATTCCCATCTGATTCCCACCCGCCTCCTCGTTGCACGTTCCCCTGCCTCCGGGCGGGAGGGGAGGCCCTCGTACCTGCAGGGCCCAGCTCCTCCCTCAACTGGCTGACGTAAACCAGCAGCTCCTCCAGGCCCCGCTCGCAATGCTGGCCGTAACACAGGAACTTCTGCAGCACTTTGTCCAGCTCTCTCTCCACGCAGGCGCAGCGCTCCATCGGCTCGGCCTGCCCGCTCTGCGCGACCTGGAGGCGGAAGAAGGGCGTTCAGTCAGCCGCCGACCCTACGAGAAGCCTGGCAAGGAGCAAGGGCCGGGGATGCCCAGCCCGTCGTTCGGCACTAGTCGTTCCAACCGGGCGGGTTAGGGAAGAAATGATAGCCGGAAGAATAGCTCAGGCGGGGTGCGTAACAGAGCGGGGACTCGTGTCAGGGTTGGCCGTGTGAACATGGCCTCAGAGCCTGGGAGTGCCCAAATTGACAGAAGCAGGACAGGACCCCGGAGCCGTCCGCTCGCCACAGACAAAGCTTGAGCTGGGAAGACACTTCCCTGCCGCGAAATCCTCCCCTCCCCGCAATGGCACATTCCTTTATTTGTAGGTCTATGGACTGGACTGAGCTATTTCGGGGAAAGGGGTGGAGAGGGGAGAATAAGGGGGAACTAACCTGGGAGCGGTGGAATGAGAGGCCAGGATAACAAGCTGATATTATATGTTACTGTCCTCTTTCCCCTGATGCGGTCCTATATGGGTATAAAGTTCTCTAAAGATGGGGCAAACCATCCTCATTTAGATGAGGTGTGCCTGGAATGAACCATACACTGGTAGCAGCTGGGTGAAACCAACCGTTTGGCTTTGGCAAATTAGGGAGTGACGTGCCGGGCTGGAACGAACCATTTTGTAGCGAATCAGAGCGACTTCTGGTTCAAGAACCCCGCGTGGAGCTGTTTGTGAAGGTTGGGCAGAGTTTTGTCTGCCTGTGGAAGGCAGCGAGATGGGTCGAGATTCATTGCTTCCTCTGGTGACACAGCCCTGCCACGCTTTGAGTAGCTGTTCTGAAATGCTTGTGCTAATTTTTCAACTCTAGGAGTCATGGAACACTAGAAGCCTTTAACAGTGTTTAAATTGCATGCCCAGGATGTTTTTTTTTCTTTGTTTTATTTGACTATTGTATTCTGAAGAGGCTGCCTTTGAAGACAGTCCAGAAACTTCAGCTGATCCAGAATTTGGTGTTCCTATTAAATAGATTAGAGCTCTGTGGTTTTCTAATCAAATCTAACATGGGGGATGTTGATGTTCCTTAATGCTCAGTTCTGAGCCAAAACAAATACACAGTGAGCAACATCAATCTAAGTCATTTGAGGAAATGCCTCACACTTATAATGCCTGAAATCTAAATGAGGCTGTCTTGTGAGATCCACCACTGAAGAAGATAAAAGGTCAGACAGTAGAGATGCTGTTTGAGTGGGTCAGTCAGTCAAACCCACATAACTTTGGTATTTTGCATCATCAAAGATTATTGCAGTTACCTCCAGGGACCAAAGTTAATCTGCGGAAATTTTAAAAATCCATTATTACAGCCTCTGATCTCTAGCACAAGGAATAGCAATTTCTCCATTACAAATATTAATTACCCTGTATCCAAACATACAGTTTTTAAAAATGCATTTTAAGTTTTCTTAAGAGAGGGCAGTTATTTCTGCTGAATCTGCCCTCCCACTGCAGTCCTATGACCTTCCCTTGCCTATGACCCCCCTGCCTTTCTCAGGAACTGCAGTCCTATGGGCCCCCCACCCCATCAGTAGACTTTCTCAGGAACAGCATTGTGGGCTGCTGTGGAGGGCTGGATCAGTGCCCCTTCTTAAGACAATTTATATGCCCTTATGTATTGGGAATGTGGTTGTATTCACCCACTGCCCTAATATATGTTACATATGCTTCTGTATTGCAAGAAGATAGCAAATTTTCTGGGCCACTAGGAAGTTCAATAATTTATTACTAAGGGTGTACCTAAATTTATATTGTAGCTCTTTATATAACAGCCAGTTGTTGATAATACCTCAGATTCACTTCTTGGTTTTGCTCACAACTACAAGATGTTTATTCCACTAGATAGCATCTTCTTTGTAGAACTCCCGAGGGAAACCTAGTGGATCTAACCCTTGATCCTTTTAGAAGATCTGTAAACAGTTTTTTGTTTAAATTCTGCCAATCTTTCAAGCATCTCCTGCTGGATTATGTAGTTTACTGTTGTTTTTCTTACAGTGTTATATGCTACTTTATGAACTATATAGCTGAAAAGCAGTTCTCCAGCAGAAATAATATGATTAGAATTCGACTTTTCCCCCAGACTACAGAGGAAAGCTCAGAATCCTAAATTTGGCATGATGTAAGAGTTTAGAATGATCTTACAGTTGCATTATTAATCATTCCCATGTTTGCAGGACTGCCAGATTACAGTGTACTTTACTATTATGCCCACTACAAGCACCAGATTTTTCTCCTGTGATCAGTCCAATGGTTTATGTATTTTGGATAAGAAAAAGGCAGCCAACTTCTCCCTATTTTTGAAACTGCAAGTTCCTCAGGGCAGAGGTCTGTTTTTTTCTAATGTTATTCTGTATGTCATAACACGAGTCTTCTGGCACCTTGAAAACAATTTTTTCATCAACTTTTGTGGACTAAGGCTCATTTCATCAGGTACATGACTGTTCTCTGTTAGCAGATATACTCATCAAAGCTCACTCTTCATCAAGGTGCTCAGTCTTCTTCAAACTGTGATCTCAGTCTTGGGATGTGTTTTGTTTCTTTACCTGACCTCCCCTCTTTAATACTCAAGGGCTAACAGTAATGAAGTTGGAAATACCTAACAGTGAGGGCTTCATAATTCTGGGGTTCATGTTCTTGAGCTGTGCAAGATCAGCAAATCCAGAGAGAGAAACTAATATTCTTCTCAGAAGATTCCCTCAGTAGGCAGTGGTCTTGTGCCTATTATATACTATTGCAAAATATTAAACTTGTATGAAACATTCAAGGTGTCTCCTTGCTTTTCTGAATAGCCATCAACTGGGGCAAGATGTACGAAAGTATTCAACTAAGAAAACATACCATTCGGCATTGTAGATGCTTGGAGACAATTTTTTTCCTTACTAATAAACGTGTGGACAAAATTTTTTATCACACTTTGGTTGGAAAACGTGTTGCTGTAAATACATAAGGACCCAGGTTTGGTGCTGTGGAGAACTACTGTCAGTCAAAGTAGTCACTACTGGACTGTCCTTCATGCCTTCCTGGTTGTCCCCTCTTATAGGAAAATTAGAATAATGTCATGGTTGTTGTGGGTTTTCCAGGCTGTATTGCCGTGGTCTTGGCATTATAGTTCCTGACGTTTCGCCAGCAGCTGTGGCTGGCGTCTTCAGAGGTGTAGCACCTCTGAAGATGCCAGCCACAGCTGCTGGCGAAACGTCAGGAACTACAATGCCAAGACCACGGCAATACAGCCCGGAAAACCCACAACAACCATCGTTCTCCGGCTGTGAAAGCCTTCAACAATACATAGAATAATGTCAGTCTGTTCAGGGCTTTTTTGGTTCGTTAGTTATTTATGTGGACATTTATACCTCCCTTTTCTCCACTGTGGAGACCCAAAGCAGCTTACAACATCAGTACTTCTCCATTTTATCCTCCCATCAACAGCCCTGAAAAGCAGGCTACGCTGAGTGGGAATTTGACCCTGAATCACTAAAATCTTTGTCCAACACTCAAACCGCTACACATACTAGCTAGTTGACATTCTAGAACACACTACCAATAAAAGTAGCCTTTTTGTTAGAGATGCTGGTGATTGAACCTAGGACCTTCAGTATGCAAAGCAGGCTTTACCACTGAACCACAACCCATCCCTAACTATAGGTACATCCATTTGCCTTCCTTACGTAAGGCAGTTTTATTCAAGTGAGTCTTCTGGTTTTAATGTTACTGATCAGAACTGCTTGTGGGGATTTTTTTTTAAATTGCTGTGGGGATGCTGTTGCATGTTTTTATACAGTATATTGTGTCTTATGTTTTAGTGTAAGCCACCTTGTAGAGGAAAGTGGTCTAAATAAACACATTGATCAGTAATATGGTTGGGCAGTTTTACAGCCATAATGGCTGGTCCCTGGCTTCATATATTTGTATTAAAATTTGGTTTGATTGCTAAGGAGCAGTCAAAATTGGTTTGGTCTATGCACAACAATTAGGCATATGGACAAAGGAACTTTATACGGGTACATTGGAGCTTAAATACCTGTTTGTGTTCCTCAGTACTAAAGTTATTGATTTAGGTGACTCAGCAGCCAATCTGCCTCATAAACAGAGACTAAAGTAATGGAAGTAACAGGAGACAACCTATGGCTGGCTTGGGTTGGGGCAGGAAACCTGCAGTGTCCAATTTTTTACTGTTTGTAAGATGGAAAAGGGGTGTTGAGTGATGTACCCCTATGGATTGGGAAATGGAATAATCATCCTGCTGATCAGAAAGAATCCCAAGGCAGACTAAAAGGAAAATGGGAACAATAGATGCTGTCTTGGTCCAGCTGGATACAAAGTTATGCCTGAGGGAAATGGCTTGAAGTTGAATAAGAATAGGAGCCAGAGTGGCATGCCTGTCTGCATGGTAGGAGAGGCCGTGGAGACCAGATTTCTGGGCATGAGGCCAAGAAGGAAAAGCTGCTGTTAGAGGCCTTTGGCGGAAGCACATGCCAGGCCCAGGATGGCTGCAGGGGCCAGGACATCACAGCTGTTGTACTGTAGCCTTCCTCATATCAGTGGCACCTGCCCGGCCCCCAGCTGCTTAGAGGGAATGAATCAGTCCTGTGGAATTTAGGAAACTGGTTTGTACAGCAACCCTAAATGGCAGACACTCCCGCTTCTTCCTGCAACGCCTTGATTCTTCCCCGTGGCATCTGAGCCAGCAGCTTGGTTTCTAGCTTTGCTGCCAAGTTTTGGTGCCGCCCTCCCTTGGGTTGCTCTTCACCTCCCCACAATTCTAATTGATGGGTGGAAACCTGCTACAGGGATTTTGGAGTGATGCGCCAACAGAGTCCTGGACTGGCGTGGGCATAGTCAAACAAACAAGCTATTTCAACAGCCAGTTGTCCCACAAGAAAAACTAGCTCAGCCTTAGCAGTTTCCTAGCATGAAGGAGTCAAATCCAGCTAGGCTACTAGGAAGCACATCCAGTTCCAGGCCTTGTATCCTTATCCAGTCTACTTTCCTTATGCAGTCTACTTTCCATCATTCACTTAGCCAGCCAGGCCTGTGGCTTTTTGCCTGTGGCTTGGACGCTGGCCATGTACACATCATAGGTATTCAGTAATGGCATTAGATTTCTGAAGGTGAAGGGGAGGTGACAATGAAGTTCAGCCAGCTTATCAGATGAATAAATTATCAAATGCTTAGCCGCTTCAACTCCAGTATACTTCAGGGAGGTACCTGCAAACCCTGTGTGTTATTCAGGACTTGATCCTTCCATACCCAACACAGTTTCTTGCTCCAGTAAAATGCATCAGATCAGCTACCAAATAGTCTTTTCTCTGCTCTTGACAGACAGCAAGAATATCACAGTTAACCTCCAAGTATATTGATGGCAGAAAACAAACTAGGGCAGCTATTGCAACAGGGATCTTGGAGAGTAAAAGCAAGTGATGCAACTGAGTGCCATAAGACTCCTTTCAACTAGAACTCCGTACTTACCTGAAGAATTGTCAAGGATAAGAACCTATCATAGTAGTGTCATACAAAAGATGGCTCTCCAGGATTAATACGTTATACTGGGTGGTGGCAGTCCTAAAGCAAAATGCTTTGAGGAAGTTGATAATATCTTTGCACCAGGAACTTATGAAAGCAGATCTTTTGCTTCAGTCCCTCAATTATTTGAACAGCATTCTCCTCTGGGGGTTAATAAGAATGGAGGTATCATACTCTTGCAGAAGGCCTCATCAATTGATCACTACCATTATTAAGTTTATCAATTTCACAGACAGATTGTACATTTCTATATCTTTATTTATACAGCTCACATCCTGATCCTGTATGCAGATATAGGTGTACCTAACTGGGATCAAGTTGAAGGTCCAGCCCTTATTGGTACGCCCTTTTCTAAAACTGGGAGAGAAGCTGCAGGAGGTAGACACCACAACATGGCAAGAGAAGAAGTGTCGAAGACCCTGCAAGCTTGCTAGCAATGCTAGCAGCAGCTGAGTAAGATCTGGCTGAGTTTGTTTCTCCTCTGCTAACGGGTACTAAATATTTACTTAGCTATTTATATCCCTCTTTTCTCCCCAATGAGGATATAGTGGCGTATAACATCATTCTGTCCTCCATTTTATCCTCACAACAATCCTGTGAGGTAAGAGGCTGAGGGAGAGTGACTGGCCCAAGGCCACCCAGCAAGCTTCCATGGCAGTGGGGACTGGAACATGGGTCTCCGAGATCCTAGTACAATACACTAACCACTACATCACGCTGGCCTACACGTATGCAGAGGTGGAAGCCAAAGGGCTCTCAGCCTTGACGTTCTTACCTTAGAGCTGCACGGAATGTCTCCTAGCAGGGAGGGAGAGAAGTAGCTATGCTCTGCATTCCAAAGGCTCCCCCCATGCTTCCTGTTTCTGTTTTTTCATATTGTATAAGCCACTTTTGGGAGAAAAGCAGGATATAAATAAACATATATTTCTCCATCTCAGAGAGCACTGTCACTATAGGATCTTATACTCACATTTCTTCTTTGCTTTGAGAAAAAGATGCATCCTAAAACCTCCCTCAATACCACCACCAGGGACAGAGTATTCTACCTTATTTATATGCATGGTCCTATGTGGCGGCTGTAGCACAGTGGTTAAGTGAATCAGCTGTAAATCAGCTCTCTGCTAGCTCAAATCCCACTCCTGCCATGATCTCAGCAGGTGGCCTTGGGTAAGCCACCCTCTCGCCCCTTCTCCTTAGCTGTATTGTGGGGTTAATGATAACACTAACTTTGTTCACTACTCTGAGTGGGGCACTGATCTGTCTAGAAGCACAGTTGTTGTTGTTGTTGTTGTTGTTGTAGTTGTACTACTACTACTACTACTACTACACTGGCTGACTGACTTTTGTAAAACTCTTAAGAACAGATTGCAGAGCAACTTTAGCTTGCATGTAATTTTTTGCAAACATCCATTAGAATGTGAATGTGATGGTTTTCAATGCCAGGTATGGGGAAAGAAAGCAACAGTCATAGAGCCAGAAGTGTCAGACAGATTTTTATTCCAGAAGTTGCCAGGCAGAGCTTCTACCTTATAACTCTGGCTAGAACCTTCAAAAATCCAGAACTGGGGCACCAAGCAGCAACGAAACAGAAGGTGCCCACAGCCCCTATCCCCACTCTTTCATGGCCTGTGGAGAAACTAGCCCAAGCCCTCATGGCATTGACCCATGGCCTTTTGGTGGTTAAGCCCAAAAGGTTGGCCTTCACTGAGCTTTTTGTCTTAGAGACCTAAAAAGCCAATTCTTATGCTTGAGTTTCTCACACATTCTAGATAAAAACACACAAAGATCTTCTTGGTCATTTACAATACAAGGCACACACTATCAGGTCACATTTGGAGCTTCAAAACCAGGCATGAAGATAAGCCAGATAGAAAGAAGTAAAATCCTATAGAGCAGGGCTTATGCCAAGGTAGGTAATCAATCTTTCCTACTTAGTACAAATGTCAAGCTGTGAAGGGGCAGGATGGTACAACCAGATACACATTCCTCATTGGTTTTCCTCATCAGGTGTTATCAACAATGACCATAGCTCTCGGTCTTAGCCATGCATGCTCCACAGTAACAAATCTTTCATCCTGACAGTTACTGCCAATGTGAGCACAACAGAAGACACAGCAGGAAAGCATCCTGCCCTCCAAGACAGGTAGCAACAGCCTACATTACCAGAGGTAATGCTGGGAATTTTCTCCATGGACGGCAACAGTCTGCAAAAGCCACAGTGCTAATAGTTACAAAAACAAAGGCAAGTTTCCATGTTTGTTACAGGAGTAAATTTCTGGGCCAGGCTGATAAGCCCCTTAGTTTAACCCCTTCTTTGACCAGATCCTACGGACACATGATGCAGTGTAGCCTCTCTGACCATTTGCTGTCCCAGCATAGGACCTCTCTCATAAAGTTTGTTCAAATCTTTGAGGACTCAACTCTCTCAATCCAAGGTGATTCTGAGTTGATATCTCTGGGTTCAACCTGCAGCTGCCGTAATTCATTGAGCTGCCTCTCCAGGGCTTGGTTCCGGTGATACATCTCCATGTAGCTGGCCTGAATCTCCCGCTGATAGCGTAAGACTTTCTCCTTCTCCTGTTGCCAGGTTTTTCTCTCCTGCTCAAAGTTTGCAGCCTGCAGCTGAGCCTGGTGCCTCTCCCGCAGTAGCTCTGCCCATAGCCAGTCTGGGCCTTCTACACTCTCCCCTTGCATTCCCCGGCATTTGGAGTCATCCGTTTCACATCCCAAAAAGTCCTGGCATGCTTGCATTGTGGAGTCCCTTGGAGGAAGTGGGGAGCCATGCTCTGGCAAGGCTTGGAAAGAGTCCCCCAAATGCACCAGTTGTGAGTCCTTGACTTGCAACTCTGTTCGGGCATCCCGCAGCTGGGACTTCAAGCTGAAGATCTCACCCAGTTTCTGGCTCATCTCTTCCTGGGTATCTCGGATTTGCTGTTTGAGCAACGAAATTTCTGCAGTCTTCTGACAAACCTGTCAAAAGATTATGTTCAGGTAAGAACGAGACTAGATTAGAGAGGGAGAATTGATCCATCAAAGCTGCAAAAGTTGGGAAGTTGGAGTATTCCCAAATACCAGATTTGTGGCCAAACTGGAGTCAATGAAACTCTTAGAAACGAAGGAAAATGGAGGAAATACTCTGAGGGGATTATGACAGACTCAGGGGGAGACATTATAATGCTGCATTTAGAACCTGATTCCTGGACAGTACGTCAAGAGCAGTAACCCTGGCCACTTTCCCCGCAACTTAATTAAACTAATTAACTAACACTAATCTGCTTCACAAGGACACCAGGAAGTTCATTATCACTTGTCACCCTGCCAGTGCTCTTAGATGGGGTAGTTTAGACATCAAGCAGACCCCTGCAAGACCTTGAGATCTTTGTTGAGAGGGAGAATATAAAGGTACTAAAGAAATACATTTTATGTTTAGGAGAAATCCACAAAGCAGTTGTATAATAGAAAGTTCTCTACTCTGTATCTTTTACGCTAATCTTTACCTGGGAATCTACAAATACATACATAAGCATGTTTTTAACTTAAGCATAAAAATAATTCATAACATTCCCCACATGGATCTACCAACAAATTTAAAAAGCTTCCCAAATCCTTACAGTAATACATTCATAGGGGGAGGAGTCCATTTCCCTAATAAAATCAAACAAATACGGTGGAATGCCTATGAAAAGTATATTTTGTGTTCCTATGAAGCACAGAAAATGTGTAGATCCGTGAAACATGTAAGGAAACTGAAAATTTTCTATTAAACAATGCTGCACCTCATTGGCTTGATTTGTTTGTTTTTAGTTCCAGAAACCATCAAGAGCCAGGAGCACAGTGGAAAAGGACTAAGCCAGGGTGCTGTTCCTTTTGCAACTGCTCTTCCTCCTTACCTCCCACTTAGTCTCCTCCAACTTGGGACTGAGGCGCTCTGCCTGCTGCCGCCGTTGCCTCAGCTCTTCACACTGGTTCTGTTGAAGCTCGAGCTCTTCTTGCAGCCGTTTCTTTTCCTGATGCGCCTTATAGAGCTGCAGCTGAAGTGCCCGCTGGCTGCGCTGGGCCTGCTGTGTTACTTGCTGCAACTTGGCCACATACATCTGCTTCAGCTCCTCCAGCTCCTCCATCCACAACCGCTGTTTGTCTTCAAACATCTGACCAAACAAAAATAAAGTTATGGAGGGGAACTAAAAGACCAGACTCAGTTGGTAAGTCAAGAGTGTTACTCAATGAGACAGCTCTCCTACTCCATAAAGCTCAGGCCTTCCATGGAAGGCAAATCCATTCCTCTTAAGAAAGGGCTATAGGATATCATCTTCTGTGTGCTGAGGGTCCCAGGCTTAATCCCTGGCATCCATATACAGCAATGCTTTAGATGAGATTAAGACCAAAGTACCAAGGCCTGTTTTGCAATAAGTGTGCTGCTTATAATTAGCCTGATTGTATATGTATGATAGATGTATGCATGCCTATTTAGAATGGAAAAGGAGCAGCTTTCCAGTATTCATGTGATGTTACTGCCCAGCTGTTCAGTGCTGGAGAAATAACACTAAAGCCAGGATCACTGCAGGGGGGAGAATCATCAGAACTGTCAAGTTAGACCCAGGACCACAGCTCACATCTACAGGGATTTCATGATCTGCCAATTGTCCTTTGGCAGAGAGAAGGCACGCATGGACAGCAGCAGCAGCAGCTTGGTATATAGTCCTAGTTTTTTCCTTCACCCAATTGTATTCCTCACATCAACAAAAAAAGAGAGCTTTTAAAACAAAACAAAAGGGTTACGAGGCATCGCTCGCCAGTGGTGTACAGTGGTTAGCCTCTCAGACTAGGACCTCCAGCCATGAAGTTCAGTTGCTAACCTTGGGCCTTTCACCTCTCTCAACTTCACCTACCTTACAAGAGAAGAATAACCATATATGCTGCCCTGAGCTCTTTGGCAGAAGACAACAAAAACTGACAGATAGATGAGTAGGTTGAAAGAACTTAGGGAATATGAATTGCCACTAGGCAACTGAGCTGAAATACTTTTTTTTTTAAATAGATTTTATTGGATGAGGTGATATAAAATAGTTGGTTAATACATACATCTTATCCAAATTAACCTTTCTAAGTATATGACCCCACCCCCTCCCCTCCCCCTATTCTCTGTTGACTTCCAACAACACTCGAACCCTCCCGTTTATTCATAGAGATTATTATTACACTATATTGCAATCATAATATATTAACCATGGTAAAGATCTTAATATATATTCCCTTAGTTAAAGTCTTATTTAATAAAGTTTAAAATCCCTCCAAAGGCCACAGTTGTCCTTTAACATCGCATTTCTTTTCCAAATATTTCTTGAACTTCTTCCAATCTTCCAAGAAAATTCCTGGATCTTGCTCTTTCAGATTTCTAGTTAATTTGTCCATTTCGGCCATGTACAACAGCTTCCTTGTCCATTCTTCAATATTCGGTACTTCTTTTTTCCAGTATTGAGCATATAAAATTCTTGCTGCTACTATCATATAATATAACAATATCTTATCATTTTTATTGACCTCTTCTAAATGTAAAGATAGCATTAACATTTCTGGATTTTTAGCAACATTATATTGTAATATCAAAGACATTTCAGCACAAATTCTAGACCAGTAGTCTCTAGCCTTTTGGCAAGTCCACCACATATGAAATAGAGAACCTTCTTCATGCTCCTTACATTTCCAACATTTATTCGATAACTGTTTGTTAGCTATGACTAATTTTTTCGGTGTTAAGTACCATCTATACAGCATTTTATAACCATTCTCTTTAATACTGGTACAAGTTGATATTTTTAAAGTATTTTTCCATAATTGTTCCCATGCTTCCATCGCTATTTCCTTATTACAATTTATAGCCCACTTTACCATTTGCACCTTGACTGTTTCATCTTCTGTAAACCACTTCAATAACAACTTATACATTTCAGATATTGCTTTACTGGTATCCCCCAATAATAACTCCTCTAGTTCTGAATTTTTAATTCTAAAACCATTCTTTCTATGTTCTGAATCAAATAAATCTTTAATTTGTCTATATTGTAACCAACCATATTTAAATGGCAACTCCTCGTTTCGCTTAAGTTTCAACCCATCATTGTCTAATACTGTTAATTCTTTGAAGGTAAGCCATTCCTTTCCCTGATATTCCATATTTGGGTTAATTACTTCAGCTGGAACAATCCAAAGTAGTTTCTTTAGTTCTATAAATTTCTTGTACTTGAGCCAAGTTGACAATAGATTCCTTCTAAGGTAGTGGTGCTGAAACATTGCATCCATTTTGTACTTTTCATACCACATGTATGCATGCCATCCAAATAATTTATTATATCCTTCCAACGTTAATAACTTGTGATTGGTCAAAGACACCCATTCTTTTAGCCACACCAAACATATCATTTCATGATAAAGTCTTAGATCAGGTAACTGCATTCCTCCTCTTTCCTTAGCGTCACAAAGAACTTTCATCTTAACTCTTGGTTTCTTTCCTGCCCGTACAAATTCTGATATTTTCCTCTGCCATTTTTCAAATTGTTTCTTATCTTTCACAGTTGGAATTGTTTGCATTAAAAACATCATTCTGGGCAGTACATTCATTTTGATTGTGGCAATTCGGCCTAACCACGACAAATTTAATTTATTCCATTTTATCATGTCTCTTTCAATTTGAATCCAGAGCTTTTCGTAATTATTCTTAAACAAGTCTATATTCTTAGCTGTCAGCTCTATCCCCAAATATTTAGTCCTGTGTACCACTTCGCAGTTTGTTATTCACTTAGTTCTTGTTGTTTCTTCTTAGTCATATTTTTTGTTATTATTTTTGACTTCTTTTTATTTATGTAAAATCCCGCCAAGTCTCCAAACTCCTTTATTTTGTCCAGCAGTCTTGGCAGGGTTTGTAGAGGGTCTTCCACTATAAACATCACATTGTCTGCAAATGCTCTCAATTTGTAGGAGGATCCTTTTATTTTTATTCCTTTTATACTATCATCTTCTTTAATCCTCCTCAATAATACTTCTAAGACCATCACAAACAAAAGCAGCAATAGTGGACATCCTTGTCTGGTTCCTTTCCTTATTTCCAACTTCTCTGTCAGGTCGTCATTGACACATATTGTTGCCCTTTGTAAGTTATAAATTGTTTTCACTGCTTGTATAAATTCATTGCCTAGATCCATCTTCTCCATGGTTGCGAACATAAAGTCCCAGTTCAAGTTATCAAAGGCCTTCTCTGCGTCTGCAAAGAATAGGCCAACTTCCTTATCAGGTCGCTTGTCGTAATATTCAACAGCATTTATCACTACTCTCAAATTGTCTTTTAATTGCCTGTTTGGTAAGAATCCGGCCTGATCTTCATCTATAAAGTCCATTAACCATATTTTGAGCCTATCCGCCAGTATTCTTGCCATTATTTTGTAATCATTGTTTATGAGCGATATGGGTCTATAATTTTTCAACACTGTCAAATCTTGACTTTCTTTTGGGATCAGTGCAATACTAGCTTCATTCCATGTATCTGGGAGACCCTTTCCTTGAAGCATATCGTTCATTACATTTTTTAAAATCGGTACTAGGTCCTTCTTCATTACTTTGTAAAATTTAGCTGTGATCCCATCAGGTCCTGGTGCTTTCCCAATCTTAGCTGCTTCAGTAGCCTGTATGACTTCTTCTTCTGTTATTGGAGCATTCAGTCTCTGTTTCATCTTTTCTGGTACCTTTGGTAAATGGGCATTCTTTAAATACCCATCTATCTCTTGAACATTCACAGATTTCTT
Organism: Eublepharis macularius; assembly: GCF_028583425.1. Lineage (NCBI taxonomy): Eukaryota > Metazoa > Chordata > Lepidosauria > Squamata > Eublepharidae > Eublepharis > Eublepharis macularius. The sequence goes on along the minus strand of NC_072793.1, from coordinate 93,360,226 downwards.
TTGAAATAATTTAGCATAGTATTTAAAGAACGCACGCTTAATTAATTGATGATCTTTCAATTCTTTACCATCCTCCCTTATTGTATTAATAATTTTCATTTCCTTCCTTTTTTCAGTTGCCAGGCTAGATACTTTCCTGGTTTATTTGCTCCTTCAAATGACTTCTGCTTTAATGTCTTTAACTTCCATTCTAGCTCTTTATTACTAATGGCTGTTATTTGATCCTGTAGTATTTTGATTTCCTGTATAATCGACTTTTTCCCTGGTCTTTTCTTCAATTGTTGTTCCTTTTTATATATTTTTCTTGTATTTCTTGCCATTTCTCCTGCTTTCTTTTCTTATCCTTACTATTAAGTAAAGTTATGTTTCCTCTCATTACAGCCTTATAGGTATCCCATACCATCTGTGTTGAAACTTCATTGTTATTATTTGATTAAAAAAATTGCTTAGTTTCTTCTTTCAAATACTTCAAATTTTCCTGGTTTTGTAATAAATCCTCATTTATTCTCCATCTAAATTTTCTTCGACCCATTGTCCATTTCCATAACATTGGATTGTGGTCTGTGCTCACCTTCGGTAAAATTTCCACTTTTTTAGTCAATAAAGTCAAATCTTTTGTTGCCCAAATCATGTCAATACGTGAAAATGATAAGTGCCTTGCGGAGTAGTATGTAAATTCAGTACTTTTCGGATTTTCTTTTCTCCATACGTCTTCCAAATGTTCTTGTTGAACTAATTCAAAAAAAGTTTTTGGTAACTTCCCTGATTTTTTAATGGTTGCTTTTGATTTTTTGTCTAATTTCAAGTCCACCACACCATTAAAATCTCCAACCAATATCATCTGATCAAATACATCCTGATCTAATTTATTCAATAAGTCTTTGAAAAATTGGTCTTTTGCTCCATTGGAGCATAGAGAGCTATTACCAATATTTTTTTCGCATTTATATTTATTTCCACGGCCACATATCTTCCATCTTGATCCTGAAAAATTAATTTTGATTCTACAGCCTCATTTATATAGATCACTACTCCTTTCTTCTTTTGTTTAGACGCTGATATATATTCTTTCCCCAATCGTTTTGTTTTTTAAATATTTTGTATCTTTATCTTTAATAAGTGTCTCTTGTAGACATACTATATTACAATTTTGCTTCTTTAGCCAATGAAAAGTTGTCTTTCTCTTTTGAGGTGAGTTCAGTCCATTCACATTCCCCGATATTAATTTGTACTCCATATTCTACATTTTTAATAATCCAGAAAAGTCCTCTGCATTTTCCTGTAAGAATTTTTCCATTTGCTCCTTTGTTTTGATGATAATTCTCAAAACTTTGTAATAAAAGCTTAGACCTTCTGGGACTTCCCATCTATATCTGATGTCTTTGTCTCTTAATTTCTGGGTCAATTCCCTGTATTTTTTCCGTTCTTGGAGAATCCGTTTTGGAACTTCTTTCATGATCTTAATTCTACTCCCCTCCTTTATTAGGGGTTTTTCAAAATGCCTCTTAAGTATCTCTTCCTTCATTCTCTTTGTCACTAATTGCACAATAATATCTCTTGGTAGCTTTCTCTGTTGTGCAAAAGCCGAGTTGATTCTGTACGCCAAGTCCATATTTGCTGTTATTTCATCTTCCTCTTTCCCTAGAAATTCTGCCAATATCTTTGTCATCTGCTCTTGTGTGGTTTGAGTCTCAGATTCCTGAATGCCACGAAATCTTAACTGCTTTTCCGTCGCCTTACACTCCATCATTGCCACTCTTGTCTGCATCACTTGATTTTCATGTTTCATTTCTGCTTTTATATCATTTGTCTTTTGTTCTACCTGTTCCACTTTTTTAGTTGTCACTTGCAAATCTTCCTTTACTCCCTCTATCTTTTTTGCCAGTGCAACTACATCGGCTTGAATAACATCTCTCATCTCTTTAAAATCTTTTGCCAGCATTTCTTGCATCTTCTGTAACAACTCTTTGTGATTCTCTGCCACTTTTTTTTTCCAGTCCTTTGATCGCTGCATCCACCGAGATTTGCCATTCCTTATCTGCTCCTTTTTTCCCGGCCATCGTGGGGCTCGGTTTTGAGCCTCCCCACATGTCTGCCCTTTTCCTCAAATCCGTGTTGAATCATTTAAACCTTGCCTTTTCTTAAAATTTCTTTAAAAAAGAAAAAAAAGTCATTTTAAAGTCCAAAATGTCGGGCGTTTTTTCTCTATGGTATCATTACAGCGTCTCTATGGTTTCTGGCTTAGCTTCGTACCTTACTTAAGATGGCGCACTTCCTGTTCCTGTTGCCTTTGTAGCCTCCCAGTAGTATATTTGTTTTGGTTCCTTTTTCCGTCAGTCCTCTTCCTTTCACTTTACTGTCCTTGCTAGGAATCCAATTGTCTGCTCTGCTGTTAACTTCCCATCTCGCGATGTTTCTCCAGTCCCCCCCTCTGCTTTCTCACGCTGGTTATCTCAATTCTGACCGCAGTAAGTATAAACAATATTTCTTTTCAGATTTTTAGTCTATATTTACTTCCCCAGCGTCTTCAATTTTACTCTGCTTCTATTACTAAACGTCTCTTCTTTTATATTCTGTCCATTATTTTATTTTCCCTTGGTCTTTTTACTGCCGTTCCATTTTTAAAAGTCTGATAACAATCTTTACCTTTGCCGATTCTGTGGGTTGTCTGTGTTGTTTCCTTTGCTTAATCTTTGGTAAAAGCTGTTGCTGAAGCTTGGTTCTGACGATCTTATGCCAATTTAATGACTCCTGAGGCACTGCAGAGATAGAAGCTCACCCTTCTCCGAGGGGACCTCAAGGTGATGGTGGGAGTCCTTAATTCAGAACCCCCTCCTTCACCAAGATCTCACTCTCTCGGGGGGGGTGTAGCGTAGCGTTCAAGCCCAACTTCTCCCTGAAGTTGGGGTGGAAACGGGCATTGAGGCGCCGCGCTTTCCAAAAAAAACAGTGTCTCGGACAGCCCAAGTCTTAGGCTGCTTCAGACCGCCATAAATCCAAACCGGAAGTCCCTGAGCTGAAATACTTTTCAGGTTGTAAAATAACCTTCCAAATATGCTCACATACTTAAAAGCTTTATTATTCAGTCTACCCTCACAATACCTCTGTAAGTCATGTGTGTGTCAAAAGGAAAAATGTTTTGAAAAGTGAGCAAATACTTTTCAAAACATTTTTCCTTTTGACACACAAATGACTTACAGAGGTATTGTGTGGGTAGACTGAATAATAAAGCTTTTAAGTATGTGAGCATATTTGGAAGGTTATTTTACTACCTGACCTTCCCTTATAATGATCGGCCAGCAAGAGTACAGCATGCATTTGCACTCTGCTGCATGGAGGAGATCTGTTATGAACACATCTTTCAATATGGCCCTGAAAAAAAACCCAGTACAGCATAGACTGGACATCCCTCCCACTGACACACAGGCAACCATAAACTACTCAGGGGATTCACATGCATATTCTCCTATGGAATCTCATTCCAGGGACTCTATTGAAGATTATCTCAAGAAACTGAAAAGTGAGTTTGAGGATTAGGCCAGTAGCAAGAGTTGTTCAGGATGCGAGTGGAAAGAAAAGCAGACTAAGTCTACAAATATTTTTGCTGGAAATGTTTCCTGGAGTGGAAAGCAGACATGAAGGAGGAGCTCACAAACATTTTTACTAGCCCACTTGCCCACACATGTCCATGTTGGTAATTTGTGGCACACTGAAAGCCTGAAAAGAAAAAAAAAATCTCCCAAATCCACCAAGCTTTCCAGCTTGTTTGCCTTGGGGCAATTCTTACTCATCACAGGCAGCCAGGCAAATGGCTATTTATAAGTTTGGAGAAAGGCAACACGGATGACAATGATGTGAAGGAGATGAATATTAGAAATTGAGAGCTTTAGAAATGGAGGGTGAAGCAGAGGCAAAATGAGGAATGAGGAACCAAGTAACAGCTGTAGGGGAATTTCACTCACCTGTGCGAAGGGGTCATCAGTCACATTTAAGTTCCTTGTAAGCTGGCGGAGCTCCATGCCCTTTTCACTCAGCCGGTCCTCAAGCTGCTTTACCACATCTTCCAGAGAGTATGTGGGCTCATAAGGAGGGGGTGGTTCCCCAGAACTCTGCAGCCGACTCAAGCTCTTGCAAGACAATGGTGCTTTCTCTACAGCCAAAGGATCCCGCGGCCCTCGTGAGGCCCTGTCTAAGGAACCACCGATGTGATTGATGTGGCCTACAGAAGCACTGAACTGGCTTTGGGCTGGTTTGAAGCGAGGGTTGTATGTGGGAAAACTTTGGATGGAATTGGTGCCCTCATCCAGGCTGATGGTGTGCAGCAAATGGCTGCGCAGGGGAGCACGTTGTGAAGAGCTGCCAGTGCTGCTCTGTGTCAAGAGTGTATGCAGACTACCATTGCTCTTTGACAGCTTCTGCCCTTTGGATGATGACAGTCCCTGCATGGACAACAAGCTCTTCCCAGACATCACCTTGAAGGCTGAAGGCCTGATCCGACACTGGAAAACACAAAAGCCATTAGCAAATATATCACCCTAGTGTTACTTAGAAGAGCAAGAATGGAAGGCATCATAATGTTCTAGAGTTGTAAAGGGCCTCATAGGCCATCAAGTTCTGACCCCCGCTCAGTGCAGGAATTTCTAAGCTAGAACCCTCCTGACCTACCATCTCTATCCATCCTCTGCTTTAAAAACTTCCATTGTGGGAGTGCCCTCTCACCCTCTAGTTCCATTATCAAATCATGCCTACTATTAGGAATTTTCTCCTAATGTTCAGTTGAAATATACAGTCTGGTAACCTAAGTGCATTAGATCTGATTGTCCTCTGGAATAGCAAAGAATACATCAACATGTTCTTGCCAGAGTTATAAAGTTGGTCTACTCATCTCACATCTGGCCCCTTCAACTTCTATCAACCTTGTTTCAGCTGCTAAAGGAATCTAGAATTCACTAAAACTGGGATGACCACCTTCTTTGACCAGGGAGGCTGTACACTAGGCAACAGGTCTAATCCCATCCCCAGTATGAAGAGCTGGAATGCAGCCCCAGTGTGAAAGGAGAGGACACCCCCTGAGGAAATCTCTCATATTGAAAGGGACAAAAGCTGTGCATTGTGAACTTGTGACAGTTTTAATACCACTGCTTCTTGCTGCCTAGCCAGCAGCATGGAGAGAGGTGCCGTTTGTAGCCGGGGAAACACCCCTTAGGCCTCAGAGCTGAATGTAGAGATGCCACAGAATCCTCTATATCACTGCAGAGGCATCTCCCATCAGCACTGGGAAGGCTAAATGGCAACTAGCTCTGAAGTGACAACTTGCATACAGCTATTGATTCAAGCAGCGTTTGCTGGGGTGGCTGCAGCAACATACAAAGTTAGATGTGAGCTAATAAAGTACTGGGGGTATGGCTGTGGGCCAGATATGCTGCAGGGTCTGTCTGATAGCTAGGCCTGCACTAAAGCAGCCATAGTCAATTCATGTGTCTCTTACCGTATCCCACTGCTCTAATACAATTTTAGGACACAGGGTTGCTCCAGCATACCAACATCACACATTGCTGGACTTTCTAAGAGGGCAGAGGCTTTATTCTTATTTATTTATTTAAAGTATTTGTTAGCTGCTTTTCTACTATGCAGGAACTCATGGCAGCTCACAATACAAATAAAAACAATCAGTTAAAAACAAAGTTTAAAAACATAGTTTAGGACTGCAGTAACATAAAAACAAAGTTAATTAAAAGCAATCCTAAATAAAAATGCTTCAGCTGCCTCCTGAAGATCGGCAGTGAGGAGGCTAGGTATACTTCCCTGTGGATGCTGGTCCATAAAGTTGCTTTAATAACTACTAGAAAGCCCATGAAATAGAACAATGGGAAAATGGCCAAAATACACCCAGTCCATTTTCCTTCTCATCACTCTGTCAAGAAACACTCCCTTCCTTACTACTTTCATATCACCATCTCTCCCACCTTGTCAAAGCGTCCACGTTCAGGCAGAGAGCTCTTGGAAAAATCTCCACGTTGATTGTCTCGGAAGTACCGCTCAGGAGACTGATTCTCCCGGTCACTCTCATAATCCCGTTTATAGCCTCCTCCAGATGACTGGTGCTTCTTCTCAGCTCGAGCATCTCTCTTTCCTCCATGTAAATAGCCAAAGACTTCACGCTGTGACATTCCTTTCCGGAGCAGCCCATCTGGCTGGCGCATCCCTCGCAGACCTCCCAATGTAGCTGGCGAGAAATCTTGTTTCTCCACTAGGCTACCCACGCTGCCCATGTTGTAGTCAGTGTTAGGCTCGGAGTCCAGAGAGTAAAGTTCAGAGAGACAATTGATGGGGTCACAGGTTACATGAGCGGCCTGTGCTGTTGCCATGGAGATTCAGAGACAAGCGAGATTCCAGTGCTGTCAAAAGATGTCAAATACATACTCACAAAAAGTTATTGACACATTTCTTCCCATCAGTCTCTGAGGAGATCCAGCTAAAAATCCATTCCTGGCAGTGAAATTGTATCACCAGTCAAAGCTGCCCACCATCCTAGAAATATAAGCAAACTTCTTTAAACTCAAGCCTTAACAGCTGAGATCCCCAACATAAGGCACTGTTATTACAATGCACAAAAGCTAACTGTGGGCCTTGATTCTGAATCTCCCTTACTGTTTTAGCCACCTAGCCAGAGCAGAGTCCAAGTGCAGAAGATGTCTCACCCAGTGAAAGCAACTTCCAACATGTCGTTGCACTTGCAATACACCCAGCCCTGCTCCTCACAAAAGCCAACTTAAGTTGCTCACTTCTCATGACCAGGTGATTCCCATATTCAGCTCCTCCCCCTGCCTCAGGCAACTGGGCAAGAAACCAAAATAAATACATACTAGCAGGCCAAGAAGGAGTTTAACAGCTCCAGGACCAGCATTACTTGTGCAACCACTGGTTCCTCTCTATTAAAGTCCCACAAACGTCATTTCCTTGTCTTTGGTCCCAAACCAGCTCTTAGTCTGCTCTAGATACAGAGACAGCCTTTTTATGCCTTGACATTGGCTCCACAGATAGGTGACAACAGTTATCAGCAGCTTTCCCTCGCTCACTTGGCCTCCTGTAGTCACATTCATATGTAGGACTCGGCCATTGACTGGCCAGTCAAAAGAGACAGAAGAGTTGGCCTGACATTTCTAGTACCATGGTAAGCAATGAAGCTCCTGTCCAAGATTCAGCCTTGGCTTTTTACCATCTTGTCATGATGACGGTGCCACTGCAATCCCGCAGTCTTCACCTCTTGAATTCAAACTGATGTTCAGCTAGTTAGTAGACTGAAAAGGCACCCAGATTCAGATTTCCATTTAAGCTCTTCTGCCTGAGCTCAAGGCCTCTTGCTGTTCGTGGAATTTCCTTTTTCTCCCAGAGATATCCTAACAGTCCATCTGGTGAATGACGTGCTTTTGATATGATTTAACTATTTCAGAACAGTTCTAGAACTCAGCCGCTACCCTAGTCCCCAAATCATACATCACACAGCATGGATATAGGATGTACAAGATGCCATGTAACCTTATGTATAATGAAAGCATTTTTTCTCTACATTAATTGCAGCAACATAACATCCACTGCCATGACTGGAACAGGATGAGCTTTTGACTTCCATAGCTCAGAATTATGGCCAGTCTCCTATATATGCTCCCCTGGTCAAGGCCCAGACAAATACTAGATCCAAATGCCAGTAGAACTAAAGGAACTCGTAGTATGAATTGTTGTTTGGTTATGTCTTCCCCCTTTGCATTTCCATAAGCCTGGGTTCCCAACTTTGTTGAGCCTGTGGGCTCTTTCTTTGGAATTTTGAGGAAAATGTGTGGATTTCACCCCAAAACGACTGCCTTAATTCTTTCATACATATTTTAAAACAAAGTTTCAAGTAAATGCTAAATGGAAAAACTGAAGATTTATAAGAGGCGGTGGATGGTGGAGAGCTGCTGCTAGAAGGTAGGGGTTTTTTTGTCTTTCTGCCTTTTGCCTTTCCTAGCTACTGTGTGAGAAGCTGAGGGTGAGTGGGTTCTGTGTAGCTTGCTAGAGAGTGGTTCTGGTTAAGTTCTGTGTGGGGCTGTTGGGGGCTGAGTGAATTGCTGTTTGCTGCTGTTTGCTGTTGCTCTTGGTTACAAGCCCCACCCCCTACTGTCCTGGGGCCCTGCTGGGCTAGGCAGGAAGTGACCTTTTGAAACAAAAGGCTCCTCCTCGCCAGACGGCGAGAGCTTAAGGGCTCTTGGCCTGTGGCTCTTAGCCTGGGGATCTGCCTGGGGGACCCGAAACTCTGCTGAAAGTACTCTGGGTATATATTTGGAAGGCAATCATGTCTACTGAAGCCCCCTTCGCAGTCACCTGCATGGAGTGTGCCATGTTTGTTTTCCTTCCAGAAGAGAAGACAGAGTTCACTTGCCAGAAGTGTAAGCTGGTCAGACTTTTGGAAGAAAAAGTTCAGAGCCTGGAGGAGAGGATCACCACCCTTCAGGAGATCAAGGAAGGGGAGGTTTTTTATTGACAAGAGCCTGGGGGCTCTGCACAGCCAAGAACAGGAAAGTCAAGGAGAAGAAGAAAGAGTCGATCTCCCTTCTCAGCCTCCTCTCAGATCTACGGTACAAACCAGAAGATGTCAATGAAGAAGACGCTCTGGTCCACTTGAGCTCAAGAATCGTTTTGAAGTGCTAGAGATGGTAACGGAGATGAGAGAGGAAGGAGAACCACAAAGACCTGGAAGAGGGTGTGCAGAGGACATGGGGCCACATGGAAGTGGGGAAAAACGGAAGGTGGTAGTTGTCAGGGAGTCTCTGCTCAGGGGTATGAAACGCCATGTCTCTGGGCCAGATCTCCTATTCCAAGAGATGTGTTGCTTGCTGGGGGCCAGAATTCAGGATATTACCGACCGACTGCCGAAACTCATCAAGCCTGCTGATAAGTACCCATTTGTGCTGATTCAAGTGGGAACGAATGACACGGCTGCGAATACTGTCGCAAGAATTAAAGAGGATTATGAAGCTCTTGGAAGGCAGTTGAAGACATTGGGGGCTCAGGTGGTATTCTCTTCTATCCTTCCAGTCATAGGAAGAGGAATACGCAGGGAGCGGACCATACTTGAGGTGAATCATTGGCTGAGATGGTAGTGCCGGCAGGAGCGCTTTGGGTTCTGGGACCATGGGATAGGTTTTCTTAGAGAAGGTCTTCTAACACCTGATGGGCTTCACCTCTCAAGGGCAGGGAAGAAAATGTTTGGAACGAACCTGGAGAACTTCATCAGGAGAGCTTTAAACTGATGCCGCAAGGGGAAGGGGACGATCGACATGGCGATTTCAATGACGAAGTGAAAACAGTGGGGACCCACCTGGGTAGGACAGGTCAAACAAATGTACAAGGCTACAAGTATCTATATACCAATGCCCAAAGTATGGGTAATAAGAAAGAAGAGCTTGAGCTTCTATTGCAAATAGAGGGCTACGATATAGTAGGAATTACTGAGACTTGGTGGGATGATTCCCATGACTGGAATGTGCTAGTGGATGGGTATGAGTTGTTCAAGAAAAACCGGAAGGGTAGAATAGGAGGTGGAGTGGCATTGTATGTGAGGAGAGGGCTTGATTGTCAAGAAGTTATGGAGAATGGGGTGGACAGCCCAGTGGAAAGCATATGGGTAGAAATAAGGGGAGGAAGGACAAAGGGTATTATTGTTGGAGTCTGCTACAGACCACCTGGCCAGCGAGAAGAAACGGATACTGCCCTCTTTGAACAGATTGGCAGAGTATCCAGAACCTTGTAATTATGGGTGACTTCAACTTCCCTGATGTGTGCTGGGAGACAGGCTCAGCAAAGCGTCATGAATCACGCAATTTCCTGACCTGCCGGGCCAATAACTTCCTTTTTAAAAAGGTGGAGGAAGCTACAAGGGGCTCGGCCATACTAGACTTGATATTAACTAACAGGGAAGAATTGGTAGATGAGATGAAGGTGGTGGGGACCTTAGGGGGAAGTGACCATGTCCTCCTTGAATTCCAGTTGCTGTGGGGGGCCAAGGAAGTTCGTAGCCAGACTCGTAGGTTAGATTTTCGTAGGGCCAACTTCGATGAACTCAAAGGCTTGATGACAGTCATTCCGCGGGGGAGTGTGCTGGAAGGGAAAGGAGCGAGTGAAGGGTGGGCCCTTCTCAAACACGAACTTTTGCAAGCTCAAGCCCTCACTATCACAGCAAGATGGAAACATGGTAAGGGCTCCAAGAAACCAATGTGGATGTACAGAGAGCTCCAGAATAAGCTAAGGGAGAAAAAGGAAATGTTCAGGAAATGGAGAGAAGGACAGACCTCTAAAGAGGAGTATATGAGGGTTACTAGGTACTGCAGATCAGCCATCAGAGAGGCCAAAGCTCAGTACGAGCTGGGTCTGGTCAGGAGGGCTCGCTACAATAAGAAAAACTTCTACAGATATGTGAGAAGCAAACACAAGGTAAAAGAGGCAATTGGACCACTGTTGGGAGTAGATGGAGAAACTCTGATGCAGGACAGAGAAAAAGCAGACAGGCTTAATGACTTTTTTTCCTCTGTTTTCTCCCTGAAGAACTCAGGCACATCTAGAGATAGTAGAAAATGTGGCAGGACATCTGAGTGGCTAATTGACATTGACAGAGAGGTTGTGGAGAGGCATCTGGCTGCACTGGATGAATACAAATCCCCTGGGCCAGATGGGGTGCACGCAAGAGTGCTGAAAGAACTTTCTAGAGAACTTGCAGAACCCCTGTCCATCATCTTCAGGGCCTCCTGGAGGACTGGGGATGTGCCACAAGATTGGAGAAGAGCAAATGTTATCCCAATCTTTAAGAAAGGGAAGAAGGATGACCCAGGAAACTACAGGCCTGTCAGTCTGACTTCTGTTGCTGGGAAGATATTAGAACAGATTTTAAAGGGATCAATCTGTAAGCATCTGAAGGACCGCTCAGTGATCCGGGGAAGTCAGCATGGTTTTGTCCCTAACAGGATCTTGCCAGACCAACCTGGTTTCCTTCTTTGATCGAGTGACCAGCTTACTGGATTGGGGGAACTCTGTTGACGTGATTTATCTGGATTTCAGTAAAGCTTTTGATAAGGTCCCCCATGACATTCTGATGGGCAAACTGGAAGACTGTGGACTGGACTATAGGACAGTTTGGTGGATAGAGAACTGGTTAGAGGACCGCACCCGAAGAGTGGTGGTCAATGGCGTTTCATCAGATTGGAGGGAGGTGTCCAGTGGGGTGCCGCAGGGCTTGGTTTTGGGCCTGGTACTTTTCAATATTTTTATCAATGATCTGGATGAAGGCGTGGAAGGGCTGCTCATTAAATTTGCTGATGATACCAAATTGGGAGGAGTAGCAAACACCCAAGAAGATAGAATTAAAATTCAACAAGACCTGAATACTCTGGAGAAGTGGGAAACTGTGAATAGGATGCAATTCAACAAAGACAAGTGCAAAGTATTATATCTGGGACACAAAAATGGGAAGCACAAATACTGGATAGGGGATACACTTCTGGGCAGTAGTATATGTGAAAGGGATCTTGGGGTAAGAGTGGACTGTAAACTAAATATGAGCAGTCAGTGTGATGTGGTGGCAAAAAAAGGCTAATTCAATCTTGGGTTGTATCAAAGGGGTCATAGCGTCGAAATCACAGGGGGTCATAGCCCCTCTCTATACTGCCTTGGTCAGGCCGCACCTGGAGTATTGTGTGCAGTTCTGGAGGCCTCACTTCAAAAAGGATGTGGCCAAAATCGAGAGGGTGCAGAGGAGAGCGACGAGGATGATCAAGGGTCTGGAGACTGAGCCCTACGAGGAAAGGCTGAGGGCCTTGGGAATGTTTAGTTTGGAGAAGAGGAGATTGAGGGGGGACATGATTACTCTCTTTAAATATTTGAAAGGCTGTCATTTGGAGGAGGGCAAGGAGCTGTTCCAGTTGGCAGCAGAGGGTAGGACCCGAAGCAATGGGCTTAAATTACATGCACAAAGGTACCGGCTGGATATTAGGAAAAACGTTTTCATGGTCAGAGTAGTTCAAAAGTGGAATCAGCTGTCTAGGGAGGTGGTGAGCTCCCCCTCACTGGCAGTTTTCAAGAAGAGGCTGGATGAATATTTGTCAGAGATGCTTTAGGCTAATCCTGCACTGGGCAGGGGGTTGGACTAGATGGTCTGTATGGCCCCTTCCAACTCTATGATTCTATGATTCTAGGCCAATGAAACTTTCAGGTAATGAGGAATTTGCACAATCTTAATAGTAAATTGTGTTGGGTGGCAGTTACCCCTCTGGATTCTATTTGCAGTGGGGGGATGTGGCACTGGCAGGCGCTAGGAAGGTGGGATGGATTTGCTTTCGGGAGCCAGAATTCAGTATATTACAGACTGACTGCCAAAACTGATCAGACCGACTGATCAGTACCCGTTTGTGCTGGTTCACGTGGGAACGAATGATTTCTGTAGTTAAGGCTAGGGGAGCCTAAATCCTGTATTCTCCTCCTCCTTTTTTCTCATCCAGCTATTCTCATATTTATTTCCACTTCTTGTAGCACGGATCGCTCCCTCACTCTTTCTGCTGTTGATGGAGTTGTTCAAACAAACACAAGTTTTTAGCAAAGACAAGGAGAGACAAGCTGTGAGCTCCAGCACCCATTACTACAGTCCAAATGTCATAGGAAGTGGCTGTGGAAGGAAAAAGGAGAAGGAAGCGATGTGAAAAGTGACAAAGGAAAGAAAAGAAAAAGAGGGCATGTGTCTAAAGCAAAGGAGGACAGAAAGACGAACCAAATTTGAAAAGGAATGTGGAAAGAGCCAGGAAGCAGGGCAACATGGGTGCCACATTGGGGACTGTTGCCATAAGGAATAAGTGTCCACTCTGTCGCTCTAACTAAAGGCATGGCTCCTGTGTTTAACTATTTGGTGGGAGAAAGTAATATGGGCAAGAACTGAAATAATAATAACATTCAATTTATATACCACCCTTCAGGACAACTTAACACCCCCTCAGAGCGGTTTACAAAGTATGTCATTATTATCCCCATGACAATCACCCTGTGAGGTGGGTGGGGCTGAGAGAGCTCCAGAGAGCTGTGACTGACCCAATGCCACCCAGCTGGCTTCAAGTGGAGGAGAGGGGAATCAAGCCCGGCTTTCCAGATTAGAGTCTCATCGCTCTTAACCACAACACCAAACTGGCTCTCCAGTTCATTCTGATGAAACAGTTTCCCTTCAGTAGGTAATGTTCCAGACAGCTAAACTGGAAACAGATGTTAATAAGAGGACAAGGGGACACATCAACATAGGACACCTCATCTGGAGGAAACAGGAAAGGATCATTGGGACACAAAAGAATAGGACTGCACCATTTCCTGAGTGGGTGTGAAAGTTAGCAATACTCAGCACTGCTAGGAGGGAGCTGGAAGTAGCTGCTTTCAAATGAATGACAGACATGACACCTTCCTCTTCCTTGCCAGAGCTCTTTGGAGAACAAATGTTATCAATTTTTATGCTGAGTATTAGGAGCCTAGGGCACAAGGACTAGCGTCATACTGCTGAATTTAGGAGCCCACCTAATTAGTTTACTGATTCAGACTTCCTGCACTGTAAGTTTTATTAAGGGTCATGGTTAAAAAACCCCAAACTTATAACCTAAATTGGATCAGAACTGTCCACATTCTCCAGTACCACTAGCTATTCTGACAAAAAAGGAGATCACAGTTTAGATAATTGGTCCTAAACTAATGGGACAGGACCATTTCGTAGTCAGTGTACATAAAATGAGCTTGCAGCATGAACAGGATCACATGGCAGAACAGGCCCCACTTGAGAGAGTGGTTAGTTGACACAAAAAGCTACTTGGTGGATGTTTTTACTCAAGGCACTAAACTAAGCTCATTTTCTGAATTGCCCTGAAAAGCAGGAATAGTAACGACTGGTACCACATCTTCAAATGTATAAAAGAGGTTGCTGCCAAATGGTAACCTCTGGTCTTACAAGACAATGGGTTGGATCCCACAGTGTTTCTGCAGGCATAAGGACTTCCACCCAGGAAGCATGATTTTTGTGGTTCCTCCCACCACAGCCAGAAATGTTCCCTGGAATCCTGATTCTGAGAGAGAGAGAGGAGGCCCTAAAGCTTTCAGGAGGCATTTGGGGCTGCTGAAGGAAGGGGGAGCTGCAGACATGCCCTGCTGGCAGAAGTCCATACGCCTGCAGAAACAGTGCAAAGGATATAAACCAAAGACTTTTAGCACTGTACAGAATAATTATTAGCTAATTAACTAGCCAATTAATGATAAGTTAATTAATTAGCCCAAGAGTTTTTGGTCAGAAAAATGCCATAAAAAGACAAAGAGCTTTGCTGACACAAACACACACATTTTAAAAAGTCAGCGGCAATACTGGAAAAAGAATTCAAAGGTCTACATTCCCTCCTACAGAAGCCAGTAATCCAGTTACAGTCATGTCAAGTAGCCAGGCTCAAGGCAGTCCCAAAGGGGAAGGTTTCCATGGCAGCAGTCCTCCACATAGCTTTATGTTCCCACACATGTTGATAATATAGTCTATAACAGTAGGCCCATGGCAGACAGGCAGTCTAGTTTTAGCAAATGTTGATTAAGTTCTTACAGAAGAGGTAAGCTGTTTCCTTTTGTTCCACATCTCTGGATCCTCAATCCAATGTACAGATGGCAGCGAAAGACTCTCATTATAAGATTCCTGTCCCAGTAGCAGCAGTGACAAGTAGGATGGGGGTGTTCAATCAGTATATGTCCTAGGGGAGTTGTGACCCCAATTCCCACACAGTGCCGACCCCCAGTGGCTTTTGGAGCTTCCCTGGCTTGGAGCGGGGAGTCACACACCAGGAAGATGTCTTGGCTTCCAACCCCATGTGTGATTGTGAAGTAAATAAACAATGATGAAAATTATTTTCTTTTAATTGCTGCCACATAGACACAAAGAAAGACCCTGTTTGACAACTCTGGCCCTGTACTGCCATTGCCCTTCACTGGATCCAAATTCCTCTTCTCAAAGCCACTAGCTCACAGCCTTCAGAGAAACAAATTTAGCAGGGGGAATGCTCTGTTTATGCTGAGCGCTCAGAATTTTCTGTGGGAGTCCTATGTGAAGCTGAAACAGACTCAAACAAAGGGCTTTAAAACTTTGGGCAGTGACATGCTGTATACAAGTTTATCTGTTAGGATTTCTAATCCTACCAGGACAGTGGGCTGCTCATGCCAGAACTCCATCTCTTTATCCAGTCTACATGTTGGGTCTCCAAAATTCCTCAACCTTCTCAAACCTTTTTCAGGTACAACACCCCTCCCACCTTCTGACTGGGATATAAGGATTCAGGGATCTCCATTCCTACTTGCTTTTTCAGGTCAGCATTCTTGTCTCCAACTATGTCTTTAATTTGCTTTATGTAAATATATCTGGGCTCTTTGCTCTCCTTCCCTTTAGTTTCCATTCAATCATACCTTAAAGGATGTGCCTAATCATATATAATATCACATTCCTTAGGATGTCTTTGAGATATTTGTATAACGACTTATACTACTGAAAAGAAGGGCTCTATCATACTCAATTGCCTCTTCTTCACTGTTTTCAGCAGTTATGAAAACTGTGAGGGTTGAACTAGATGACCCCAGAGGTACCTTCCAATCCTATGACTCTATGATTCTTTTGCCTTGTTTCTTTACTAGTTCTTGTTCCTCCCCACTCACTTTATGCATTCTTCCATAAGCCTCAAGTTTTCTTTCTGTCGCATTGCCTACTGTCCATGCTTCACATCCTTACAGAGTTATAACTCAATGTTGTTCATAGACTTCTTCTTTAGTTACAAATTTATTCCTCTTTCTCGGCTTATCATGATAACAATAATGGGATAAAGAGTTTTTGGTTCAACATGGGGAGCCTGTATAGATAGAAAGAACTTTGTGACAGAAGGTAACTTAACAAGCAGTTCAGCTCCTGTATGGAGAAATCTGACACTGAAAAATTGTGGCAGAATTAGAATAGGGTTCATGACACAGAAATAAAACTACAAAAAGAGAAGTGGTGTAGAATATGCACTGAATGACAAACAGTTTGCCACAGTATTAGTAGTTTCATAAGCTCAATCAAGGGGAAAGAATCACTTACGGACTTTCTTTTCTTATAACATGAAAACAAATGGTCTTTAAGGGAAAGCTGGTTAATTCTAACATGATTAAACTCTTCCACATTCTTTCTAACTGATTTATGAACACCTCTGTATTAAGTTAAATCTGGGGATTAGAACTCAGCAAGATTTAAAGTTAAAGATTTAAAGTTCTCCGGCCGTGAAAGCCTTCGACAATACATTTAAGGTTAAAATTGGACAGCTCTATAAATAGTAAGTAGAGCAAGAATAATTGGTGTTACATTGCTAGGAGAACATAAATTCTTCATTCCTCAGTGCTAAATTCCATCACATTATGGAAAATAAGGGTACTGCCTTTTTGAGGTACATCATCTCAGACTGTGCACCATGCATTAGTTTTGCACCTCCCTTTAAAACACTAGAGGCTATCATTGTTAGAGACAGGAGTCTAAACTAAAGTAACTGATCCTATGTAGATAATATCTGTGCTAAGAAAAGAATCAGGACTAGGAACTAGTTCCCTGCTATTAAAGACCTTCTGTCCATACTGATAACTAACCACAGGCTCCAATCACATCAGGACTAAAACCATTTTTCACATAATTCATTGAAACTGGTATCTTCTTTCAATATCAGAAACCAACATACTATATGTATTAGCAGGAGTAAGCAAAGGAATTGGGCATATCTGTGGTCTAATAAAACAAAAAAGATAGATTCTGGATAGTCCTTACAAGTGAACAGGACTAAGACAAGCACAGGAGCATGAAAGGCAGGTAAATAAAGGTTCAAAGAGAGCACACAAAGGCTTTGAATGTTACTGTGGAGGAGGGAGAAATCAAAAACTTTTATGCAAGTGTTCAAGAAGAAATTGATCATACACCTAACCAAGATATTCTGATAAACATTGATGATTGGAATGCAAAAGTAAGAGACAGAGCAGAATCAAACATTGTTGAAAAATTTGGACTAGGATCACGAAATGAAGCAGAAGAACAACTTGTAGAATTTTGTGACACCAGCAACCTGTTCATTGCTAACATATGCTTTAAGTAACCAAGAAGGTATAGGTGGAAATCACTGGTGATCAATACAGGAACCAAATTGATTAACTGGATGCAGAAAATGGAGAAGCTCTATTCTCTCTGCTGAAACAAAACTGTAAGTTGATTGTGATACAGATCATGAGTTGCTAATATCAAAAATTAGAATAAATCTGAAGAGAGACACTAAAAGAATCATAGTGCCAAAATATAATCTAAATAATATTCCTGAAGAATTTAAAGACCATGTAAAAGAACAGATTCGCAATGCTAAATTTAATTGATTTTGAACCAGAACTATGGGCTGAAACCAGAGATATTATCAAAGAATGTGTAAAGACTATTCCTGTAGTCAAAAGAAAGGAGAAGCCTAAATGGATGACAGAGAAAGCTCTTAAAATTGCTAAAGACAGACGAGAAGAAAAAGCAAAAGGTGACAGAAATAGAGTCAGAATTCTCAATGCCACTTTTCAGTGGCTTGCACTCAGAGACAAAGAAATCTATTATAGTAGCCAGTGCAAAGAAATAGAAGAGAACAACAAAAAAGGAAGAACAAGAGATCTGTTCCACAAGATCTGGGAAATCAAAGGGAAATTCAAGCTACAGCTTGGGATGCTGAAAGATCAACACAAAAATGCAGTATCCGATCAGGACAAATAAAGGAAAGATGGAAGCAATATAATAAAGAACTATACAAAAGAGATGGAAGGATGACAGATACCTTTGACAAAGAATCTTTTGATGACGAACTAAAAATCTTATATAAAGTGAAGTAAAAGCTGCATTCTATGCAACTGGGAGAAACAAAGCACCTGGAGTAGATTTAATACCAATAGGGCTATTTCAAGCTACAGAAATTGTCCATAAAAATCTAAACAAGAATCTGTCAACAAATATCAAAGAAAAAACAATGGCTCACAGAGTGGAATTGCTCAGTCTAAATTCTAATTCCAAAAAAGGGAATGCCAAAGAGTGCAGCAACCATCGCATTAACTACCCATGCAAGCAAAGTGATGCTCAAAATTCTACAGCAAAGACTCTTACAATGTATGAAACAAAAAATGCCAGATGTTCAAGCTGGATTCAGAAAATGAAGAAGCACTAGAAATCACATTGCATAAATCACAGTTTTATGATGGCTACTGGAATATACCAGGGAATTTCAGAAGAAAATCTACCTCTGTTTTATAGATTACAGCAAAGCTTTTGATTGTGTGGATCATGAAAAGCTATGGATAGTGTTAAAAAGAAATGGGGGTGCCACAAGATCTGATTGTTCTGATGCGCAACCTGTACTCTGGGCAAGAGGTTGCTATCAGGAGAGAATATGAGGTTACAGAATGGTTTCCATTTAGCAAAGGTGTCAGACAAGGATGCATAATATCTCCCTACCAGTTCAACCTCTATGCAGAGTATATCATAAGGAAAGCTGGATTAGATCTAGAAGAAGGTGGAATGAAAATTGGTGGAAGGAACATTAACAATTTGAGATATGCAGATGACACCACATTACTGGCAGAAAATAATGAAGACTTGAAAGGACTACTGATGAAGGTTAAAGGAGAAAGTGCCAAAGCAAGACTACAGCTGAACATCAAGAAGACAAAAGTAATCATTACTGAGAAATCACAAAATGTTAAAGCTGACAATGAATCTATAATGATAAAACTGAGGCTATTGTACTTTGGTCACATCATGAGAAGACAAGACTCTGAAAAAGCCAATAATGTTAGGAAAAGTGGGAGGCAGTAGGGAAAGAGGAAGACTCTTCCTCTTTCCCTACTCCCTCCCATTTTTCCTAACATTAAGACCTAAAATGAGATGGCTTGATTCAATAAATAAAGCCACATCCTCCATTTTGCAAGGTCTGAGCTAGTCTGTTAATGATAGGACATTTTGAAGGTCTTTCATTCATAGGGTCACCATAGATTGGAGGTGACTTGATAGCACATAACACACGTACACTCACAAAACCATTGATCATGATACTGAATTGAAAAAACCCAATCTGAAACCTTTAGGGAAGTGACTCCAACCCATTGACTATTTCAGTTACCTCTTCCTGTACCTTGTCCAGCACTATGTTCTTTCTGAGATGGGCAACCAGAATCCTGCATGGTAGCGTATCCCCTGAAGCACAGCTTGATACAATTAGTTAATAGTGGGCTAGCCAATATTTGTTTCCAACAACCACTTCACACAATATGCTTTCCCAGCACAGAAATACTTCTATGTAGGAGCAAGCACATCTGCATATCATCATACAATATCATGCTTCTGTATTTTGCTACATTTGTATACCGTGCACACAGACTGGCAAGCTGCGCCCTCATCTCTCTCTCTCTCTCTCTCTCTCTCTCTCTCTCTCTCTCTCTCACACACACACACACACACACACACACACACACACACACACAATATCCCTGAGAGCTACACCTCTTAGCACTCCAAAGAGTCAGTGGAATGAGTGTATCCATTGCATTCTTGATATCAAATCAGAGTCTCTCAATTAAGGTTATGTATTTCTTCAGGTGCTTTCAAGAAGAAGTCACCTGATCTAAATATTCCTTCTGTTAGAAGGGATTTAATAACTATATTATTTCACGCAGCTAAATCCTCACTTGCTTCATTTTGGAAGTCACAATCAGTTCCTACAATTAACACCTGGTTCAACAAGATATGGGATTTTCTAATAATGGAAAAAATAACAGAAAAGCTATACCTACAGAAAAACCCCACTGGTACTTTGAATTTTTATGTTAAGTGGGAGCCTTTCCTCGAATTTCTTTCTAAAAATGATCTACTTTTAACAAAGCTACCTTACCAAGATGTTATTGATATGGGAATGTGGGGTTTGTGGTGACCTTTTGTGTAGATGGTTATATTATTATTAATACCTCTACTGTTAAGATTGTTCTGTTTGTTGCATATTTAAAATAAGTGTTAATTGTATAGATACTGACAAATTTGTATCGATCTTTGGTTTTAATTTGAGTATGTTTTTGTTTTGTTTGATGATAGCTGTTAATGTTAATAAAATTATTAAAATTAAAAAAAGAAGAAGAAGCAGCCGGGCAGCCTGAGAGTTCAAGGAGAGTTCAGGGCCCTCGTGTGACCCTGCAGAGCTCCTCACGGCCACGGCCATGAGCAATAACCCAGGTTTGCATGATGGTAACTGAAGTTCTCAGAATCTCCCTCACAATACAGCCTTCCCTGGGATCTTAATCAAAAGCCTAAGAAGGGCTTCCCATCTCTTGGCCCTTTCAGCAGTCATGAATCAGGCCAGCCACCAAAGCTAGTTTGCAACTGGACATATCTCCATGACAATGTTTAGGTACTCCTCTTTGGTACATGCTGTTGCATATAAATTGCAACTGATTGATGACGACCCTAGAAAGAGACTTCCAGGGCAAGTGAGAAGCAGAGATGGTTTTCCATTGCCTTCCTCTGCAGAGTCTTCTTTGGTGGTCTCCCATCCAAGTACTGACACTGCATGGCTTCCAAGATCTGGCAGGATTGGGCTACTCCATGTCACCTTCCCTTCTACTCTTCTCTTTTCTATTTACAATAGCAAGTGTGAACTGTCCTAGGATGGCCCAGATCCTGATCCCCACACCACTGGAGTCTTTGATTCTAAAGCGACATCAATCACCATGCAACTCAAATTTCACCAATGGGCAGCAGGACCCTGCACTTCTGGCCCAATGCCATCGCAAATCCTACTTCTGCACCAAATTTGACCAATAGCAGTACTTCCTGTATTTGCAACTATATAACTTCAGGAGCGTAAGACGAGCATGTAGCTGGCTCCCTGCCTTTTTTCTACTGCTGAAATCACAGAATCCTCTCCCCCACCCCCAAATCTAGCAGTTGGCTCCGTTTCTGAACCTTCTTCTGTTACCGTGAGTGTAAAATCACTGGACTTCTTCTTCAAAGCAGGCAGAGTATGTTTTTCATTCTCCCGTTCCCAGATCTGACTCTCTTCCTACCTACTCCCACCTCTTAGCTTCTCTATTCCCCATTCTTGGTTGGCCTGTCCTACTGTTCCTCTACCTGACTAAGGATTTCCCCCTTCCTACCTGAAAATCCTCACTTTGTATCCTACTGTCCCTCTTTCAGCAACTCATCACCTATCTCTTCCAGTTGGTTTTTTTCTAGACTTGGCGAGTGAGAGGAAAACAATTTGGTTTAAAAGTAACTTTAATTGGACATATAGCTTAAAGTAATACAACTGAACACTAGGATTGTACAAAAGTAACTGTTTTTATTGGAATGCCATACATAAACTACTTCTGTAGTTTGACCACGGCAATACAGCCCGGAAAACCCCCAACAACCATCGTTCTCCGGCCGTGAAAGCCTTCGACAATACATACTTCTGTATTGTTGCTATTGAACAGTTCCTTCTCACTCTCTTGGAGTTCCCCCACTTTATTCTATATGTCAGATGGGTAATAAAGTTACTTGCTGGTTAAGTATCTTCTCTCTTTTCTTTCCTGGGAGATTTATTGCATTAGACTGGGAACTGTATATTCAATTATCCCTTTTAACAACAGGGCTTATGTTCTAGTTCTTCATGCACAGGGGACGTTCTTCACAGGCTAGCCTTGACAGCATAGATAGAAGGAAAGAGCTACTGTTTCCTGTATCCTTCTCATTCTAAAAATAGCAATTTGACAGGAAGCAGCTTGTGACACCCCCAGGCAGGCAGGGCTGACTCTGTTTGGAGCATTCAAGGTTAGAAGCAAACCCAGACATTCCTTTGAGTATGAGTATTCTCAGAGTTGGCTCTGCACTGATCAGTTCCCTTTCAGAAAGAGAAGACATACATTTAAACACCTACTCAAGCACTCAACAGAGGTTCAGACTTCCCAATCCCATCCATAATGATACTTGTGTGCACATGTCCTCATGACCCTGGCAGTCACAACTGTCCTGAAAAATCCCTTCAGCCTGCAAGAACCAAAAAGACACCATGTACCCGAGACATTTATCCTTAATTGCCACACAGCTGACGCAAAAGCATTTTCTACAACCAGAATTCTACAGCCTTGCTTTTCTGACCTATACCATTCAGAGATACAGGATGAAGAAGACTTAAGATGAGTATAATGTATATAACTTCACTTATAATGTATATAACGTATGACTAAGTAAAAAACCAACAAGATAGGAAAAGACTGCTTTGAAATCCCACAAAGAGAATGCTCAGCTGACTCCTAAATAATAATAATAATTGAACTTATATACTGCTCTGCTAGACAGATTAGTGCCCCACTGAGAGTGGTGAACAAAGTCAGTGCTATTATTACCCACACACACACACACACACACACACACACACACAATACAGCTGGGGAGCTGGGGCTGAGAGGAGTGGCCACCCTCACTGAATCTGACCCCTCGCTGGCTCAAGAACAGACAATCAGCTGTGACACCTTGGCATAGTTTTTTTTCTGATAAAATAGCTTGAATATGCTCTGATTTGAATGCCAGCTGTAATACAAGTGAGGCAGAAGTAATGCTTAACACTTCCAGTACATTTCTAAATAATTTTTATCCAGTTACAATGATGGAGCTTGACAGAATTTCAGCATCAGTGAAGGCCACTACTTGTACACTGGATCCTTGCCCATACTGGCCACTAAAATCATGTAAAGACCACATAAAGGAGCCTTTGATGTCTATCATACATCAGTCACTAATTCAAGACATCTTCCCTCAGACTCTCAAAGAGGCAGTCATCCGCCCACTACTTAAAAAACCACCCTTAGAGAAAAAACAATGTAGCCAATTATCACCCAGTCTCTAATCTGCCCTTTCTAGGCAAAGTGGTTGACAGAGCACTAGCGGACCAACTCCAGGCCCTCTTGGACAAATCTTGAGCTCTGTATCCTTTTCAAGCTGGTTTTTGGCCAAACTATGGGATGGAAACAGCTCTGATGGCCCTAGTAGCTGACCTCCACCTGAATGTGGACAATGTCCATGCTTCATCGTTGCTTCTCTTGGATCTATTTGCAGGCTTTGATAAAGGAGACAATGCCACCCTATTGGAGCATTTAGAGGCAGAAGAAGATATCAAGGGATATGTCTAAATTGTTCCTCATGGATTGGACTTAAAGGGTTGCTATTGGAGACCAGCTATCCTCAGGGTGGGAATGGTCTTGCTGTCATGTTCAGAATATGTTATGCTATGTTCAGGTATGCTAGTACCAAAGAGACTCCATTTTAATCCTTTTAGTATTATGAGTGCTTTCTTCCCAGGTGCCAGGACGTTCCCATGCAGCTATCTCCAGAAGAGGAATGTTTTGGCTACCGCTGTTCCAGCCTCGAAGGCTCGTATTCAGGCTCGTGGACTATAATGCATTCTTTCTTCAGTAAACTTTTACAAACAACGGGCTTTTGTCTGATTGCAGAAGGTAGTCTGGAGTAAGGACATTATCTAGCCACAGTTCTGACACTTGCGGGGTTCCACAAGGCGCACTCTTATCCCCCATATTATTCAACCTCTATATAAAGCCTTTAGGAGAAATCATTTGTATGGAATTGGATGTCATCAATATGCAGATGATACTCAGCTTTATATCTCACTATCCAAATCACCTGTCATGCTATAGACGTACTGAGTCACTGCTTGACAGCTGCTGTCAAATGGATGAAAGCAAACAATTTAAATTGAACCCAAAGTGATGCTGGGTGGAAAAAGCAAAGACCTTGAATAACATTATGCTTCCAACCTTTCATGGGGTTAGTTGACCCTGGCTGACTCAGTTAAGAGCCTGGGGGCTATATTGGATCCAGCACTGTTGCTAGAGAAACAAATAAATGCAGCTACAGAAATGGCCTTCTTCCAACTTGGACTAGCCTGGAAGATGGCCCCCTACCTTGATACAGCCAATCTGGCCACCAGGATTCATGCCATGATAACATTGAGACTAGACTACTGTAATACACTCTACATAGGTCTCCCCTCAAAGTCAACTCAGAGAGTCTATTTGGTGCAAAACACTGCAGCTCCTTTACTTTCAAGAGCTAGATGGAGCATGTATATCAGTCCCATTCTGCAATCACTTCATTGGTTACCCATCAGTTACCGAGCTCAATTCAAGGTCATGACTATCACGTTCAAGGCCCTTCATGGTCTTGGCCCCTCATATCTGTGCAACTGTCTCTCTCCCTGTGTTCCACCTTGGCAGCATCACTCATTTGAACAGGACTACCCTGCAGTTGGATAAAATTGACAGCTGCACATACACGCACTTTCTCTGCAGTAGCTTCCATGTTATCTAATGCCTGCCTGAGGAGGTCAGGAAAGCTCCCCCACCTTTGGATTTCTGCAAACTATGCAAAACTAGATTGTTCAGGAGGGCTTTCTGCTCAGATTGTAGGGTTGTGTCATAAGAAATAGCTTTAAAAGATACTTTGGTAGGGGACAGGGACTATAGACCATACTACTGGGTACTGTCTGCTGATGAAGATATGTTCCTGCTGGATAGTTTCATGTTGCTAAAGATGTCATGTTAATTAATTACACTTTGGTTCGGAAAGGTTTCATCTCTGTGTCTGGCTATATACTTATTTTCAAATTTATTGCTGCCATACCCTATTGCATCTGTTTTCATTGAACGTCTTAAATGCTGATCATCTTATATTTTGCTCAGTCCTAGCTGTTGATTATATTGTATTCACTTGCACTGTGTAATCTGCCTTGGATCTCAGTGAGAAAGGTAAATTAATAATGATAATGATGATGCTAGCAGCCAAAAAGTCTTTGCAATCATAACATACGAAACTGCATTTTACTGAATAAGATCACTGACCTATATAGCCAAACATTATCTACTCTATTCTAACAGTCCCCCTCCAAGATCTTGTAGAGAATGGGATGGTAAGATCTGATTGGGATCCTGAGATCTGATTGCAGATGCCAGGGACTGAACCTGGAACCTTCCTCATGTGAAGCATGAACTCTACTATTAGTGAGCTATGTTGAATCTAATACCTTTGTATTCTTGAAAATCAAAGCTTTTCTTTTAAAATAATGTTTCAAGATTATAGAGACAGATCTGAAGGAGTATAAACAATAAGTGCCAGCAACCCAAGGAAGTGAGTAGGTGTGGAGCTTGTGTGCAATGCATGACCTTTAGTTACATTCTTCTTGGTCATCTATACTTTCCCCCATGCAGTCGTTTGCGAAAGCATTCTAATTACTGCAAGAAATCAGATCTCAGTTAAAGCACATAAACTATACCATTTCCCCCTAAATTAAGATATTTTAATCTAATTGATTTGCAGAATATATTCCTGAACATCAATAACATATTTATGATCTAGACTCAGAACCACAGAGCCTATTCCCTGCCATTGCATCCAACAGTAAAAGATTTAAAAAATTAAAAGGGAAAGAGCAAACTATTGATACATCTGCTCAAAAGCCTATACTGCAGCACATCAAAACCATTCTTGCAAAAATAAGTGTAATCACTTTAATGTCCACCCATAACTTACTTGCTGTTATAACACATCAGATCATCAAAAATTATAAGTCAAAGCCAAAACAAAATGGATGTCTTGGTTTGTCTGATAACTCCTTGCGGAAGCAGAAAAGTGAGTTCCTAAGAGCAACACATATGCAAACACCATAAAGCATTTATTCGAGTTTACAGCCCCACAAACTTAGCTTGGATTCTCTTGCCAAGACTGAGGATCTAATAAACCTTACTTCAACCTCTGTTGTTTCACTAATATTCTGGAGTCATTTCTGCAAACCCATAACAAGTAAAACCTGGTTGAGATTAAGGAAATGCCTTGACACAAGCCACCCAAAAGGTGTGTGATTTATGGTAATGAAACATAAATGTTCTTCTGGACCAAAGCCAATTTCATTTCTGATCTGGGTTACAGTACTTTGCTTGCAGCAGTACTTGATGATCTGACTAATATATTTGGGGCTAGGAATCCCCCCCCCCAATGATCAGTGAGCCCAATACTTTGATGTTCCCCTACAGTGTGGGGCTTGGCTTGCAGTATGAGTAATCTCAATCTATTTTTGCAGTGCACCCACTCTTTGCTTCAGGCAAATTGTGGAGTGGATTGTGTAGCTTGATCTAGCGGGAGGGGCTGGGGCATATTTACTGGTGGGCAGATGTTCCTTGATGCACTACATGACCTTGCTGTTCCCTCCAGACTGTGGCAATGTATTTACTGAACTGCTGGTACATACCAAGAGGCCCCAGAGGGCTGTGGTGGGTATCTATCACTTGTTCTGGATATTCTTTATGGACTCCATCTTCTCTCTTCCATTTTCAACCACATATGTGGCTGCTGAGTGAAGATCTAGAGACATAATACTTAGCTCAATTTCCCTTTCAAGGCCCTGTGGTCTTGGACAAGTTAACTGAAGCAGAATCCAAACAACACAAAGAATGATTGTCAGATACTATGAACAAGATGTAGACACCTACCATTGATGGAAGTTAGCCTTTGCAGATTACTAGCCTGTATAGCCTTGGCATGCTCCTGAACCCATTGCTGCACCTAAGCAGTAGCTAGACATTTTTTTTCTTCAAAGACATCTGGAGAGAAGGCTGGTATCTTTTTACTTCTGTTCAGCTAGGCCAATCATCATTCATATCTTTGTCACCTCCTGTTACTGCACTCTATATGGAGATTACAGCATCTGTAGACTGTAAGGGCTTAGGCCAGAGGTGGCGGGCAAGAAAGGGAGCCACTTTCCCAAGTGTTTCATGATTTTATACCACTTACTGTGGACAGGATACAATTAACATTGCTGAGTTTCACCTATAAAATCCTAAATGATGTTAATGTCACCTTGTTCTGGGATCTATCGTAAACCCTATAATTGACAAAGAGTACCTTTTGATACTTGCATTCATGCATTACTAAGGATACATACAAAGGCGCTCTTTGCAGAGGTTGTGAAATTCCTTTCCCCTAAAGGTTCTTCAGAGCCCTAGGCTGGATGTATTTTCAAAGAGTAGAATTTGGGCTTTTAAAATTAAAAGGCTGGCTGAAATTAAGCCAGTACAAAACATATTGTATTATATTATATTTTTAAAATGCATTGTTACTCCCCACTCCCCCCAAGCCTCTGGGATAGGGCAGGATATGAGCTAAAATAAACAAGGAGACTGCATTGTCCCAGATGAGCAAATCAGGATATTTTTCCTTGTCACTTACAAAGTGCAAAAGTAAACCCTATAATGATGAGTTTTGAAGCAGAAAGTGAGGTCAGGAATTCAAGCAAATTACTGGTTAATGCAGAACATTGCTATATGATTAAGTGTAGGGCTTTTGTGGGGAGAGGACAAAAATTATCCTGGGATGTTTCACACCCTTTCAGAGTGGTCTCTTCTAACAAAAGGGTTAGCTACACAGCAGAAGAGAGTAGCCTCATATGTTGGCTTCATTCATTCTAGTGAACCATCTCGATACCTAGTGATCACACAACAGGAGCCTATGGGCTAAATTTGCTGTTCCTTGTTAGGAAAGGGACCACAATGGAATAAAACGATGGTCCTTTGTGACTAACAAAGACCAGAGGGAGAAGTGGAGGAAGGGATGACATACAACAGAACCAGCACACACATAACAGAAGAAACATGCACAAGACCATACCCTTTTTATTCCAGATTAATTTATCAAGAACAGCCACACCTCTGTTCCAAGCAGACAGCTGCCTAAAGGGGATCACAGTCTGCAATTCACACACAACTTTTTAAAAGTTTCCCCCTTTAACCACCTTGATATTTTGAGTGCAAAAGAGTTATTAAGGATTATAAAGGGGCCATTAATGCATGCTAAGCGTTCTTGGGTTTCCATGCTAAAGCAGCTTTCAGTCTGGGAAGCCTGGAAACAATTCCTTTATCACACGGCTCTCTCACTATACAAACCTCGATGTTGAGATTTCCTCCAACAATAATCTGTCACTTTCTGAAGGCAGCTTTGACTTTCAAAAGCATATACCCTGAAAATCTTGTTGGTCTGTAAGGTGCCACAGGACCTTATGAGATTTGTCACACTCATGTGGTAGCACTAAGAAGGAATCTGTCTAACCCTAGAGGTGTGGCAAACACAGATTCACTAGGGGGTAAATTATCAGGGTGTCTGACAGCAAGAGAATATTTAATGCCACTAGCTCAGCTTCTACTTGGTAAACCCAGGGAAAAGAGAGAGAGAGAAAGCACGCAGGCAAAAACACGCACAAAACTATAATGTGTTCCGGTTTATCCAGATCTACGACTAATTAGAAAACTATCCCGGAATGAATGTCACAATGTAAAGTTCTCTAGGAGGCAACCTCTGCGTGAAAAGACGTTCCCAAAGCTAATCGGTTTCCTCTGCACATGCCATGTCTTTCTTCGCGCAGACCCTTCACCACAGTTCCTATAAAGGATCGCCCTCGCCCCCCTCAATGCATCTCCCCCCCCCCACGCCGCAATTTAAATGCAACTCTTGGCCCTCTCTTGGATATTTCACTTCTATTTGGTTGAAATCCGCCTTTTTACCGTCTCTAGATGCTAAGGCGACCGAGTTCCTTCGCTCCATCGCCTAAAGCGGCATTGCTAGACCAGGTACGTCTCCCTCACCATACAAACCTCGATTTTGAGATTCCCTCTCGACAATAAACTATATGCGAGTCCGACACCAAAGAAAACTCCACTAAGCACATCCCGGGGCACCGCTGGAACTGCGCCGCTTGGGCTGCATTCGGAAAGGAGCCAGAAACCACGTGGAAAAAAACAAACGAAAATCGAGTCTAACTTGGGGAGGGGGCAAAGGAACGCCGGTGTCCGAAAAGAGTAGGGAACAAAGAACCACCAGCCGGCTGGACAGATCCCAGTAGAAGCGGACTCAACAAAGCTTCCCAGACAAGTGTGGTGGCCGCTTCTGTCTCACCATGTTTGCTGCCTGCAGTTCCGATCTCCGGACGGACTACATTAGACTCGGCTCTCCGGTCTCCGCCCGCAGCCCCTCAGCCAAAGCTTTCCTTCCCTCTCTGAGATTTGAACGCCCCACTGCAGGCTTGAAGCTCAGGAGTCGCTGGCAGTGCCGCTGGGAAGGACGCAAAATCCGGTATGGATTCCTTCGGCATCCGCGCCTACTCACGTCTTCGAATGAAGCAAAGGCTGTGTGCTTTCTGTGCTACAAGGGCAGCAGTAAAGTACGGCCTGGATTTTGAGTTCTTCTCCCAGACTCAACCTTCCAAGGCAAGATGAAGTGGGCAGGGAAGGCTGCACCCTACCAGGTGTAGCAGCCATTTACCGTGGGTGTAGCCCCACTGACTCAAGTGAGGCAAGAGCAGTCAACTAAATCGTCCCCTGGGAGCAAGAAAAATTACAGCTTCCAGAGAGATGAGTGCAATACCATTGAACACAAAGGAAATAAGTATTTTTAAATTTTATTTATGGTATTTTTACAGTATTTATAGTCTGCCTTCCTCACTGACAGTTTACACAGTGTAAGTCAATACTATCAACCAGATGATACATGCAATACACAATGCAATAGGGTTTGGATTGCAGAAATCTGAAAATAATATGGAGTAAGAAGAGGCCTCAAAAGCAAAAGACTGCAGCCTGCATGCACCCATGGCTCAACAGCCAGGGAGACTGGTGGCTGCTGCCCAGAGGAACTCTGCTAGGAGCAAGATACTGCAAAGGGGGGAAA
The DNA here is from genome assembly GCF_028583425.1 of Eublepharis macularius. Lineage (NCBI taxonomy): Eukaryota > Metazoa > Chordata > Lepidosauria > Squamata > Eublepharidae > Eublepharis > Eublepharis macularius. Next base: position 93,330,363 of record NC_072793.1, on the reverse strand, counting down.
TAGCTTAAGTACAAACCAATAGTTGCTCTTCTTATAATTTAAAATTAGCACTCCGAACAGAGGTTGTCTCTAAGGTCAGAGCTCAAATACTGTTGATTCCAGGGGTGGTTATGTCTTATATGAATGACCTTGTTTTCCAGATCTGAATTTTAAAAACTCATAACCTAGTTTTGTGCTACTTGCACCATGACAAAAAGAGTCTGGTAAGGCTGAGGTGCCCTTTGAAAACGGAATAATAATAATGTCATTTAAAGAGCCCAGCGATATCCAATGGATAGTCTTTGGACATGAATGTGGGTCCCAAAGCTCAGTTATTATATCCAGGGGTAAGACGCCTTGCTAGGTTGCTGTTCTAAAACTTCAACTCACCATCTGTATCATGGTAAAGGGAATGAAGCACTCTTCTCACTAAAAATGCTATGTAATTATAAAAAATGCAGTATTACAATGCTCAACGCACACATTTTGTATTCCTCATTGGACTTGTAAGTGAAACAGCCATTAAAATCAAGTGGGTCTTCCTCTGTGAAGATCCTGCAGTCCTATCAGAAAATGCTCATGTTTGGATTGTGGCAAATTGCCGGCAGGATGCAGAAAATCCCATAAACTGATAACAGTAAGGCCTGGCTCTACCATGGTGCAGGGTCAGGTGGCTTTGCAGATATTCAGGAACCACCAATTTGGTAATTCTTTATTATATTTTAAATATGATGGGAGGTATCATTTGGATTTTCTGCCTCAGGCACACTGTCTTGGACTGCTCTTTGGGGCAGCACTGAAAACACCTCTCTGTTAACACATTTCACTTTAAATTCAGGCAATGACTGTAGTAAATCTTACAAGGCCCTTGGTGTGCACAAGGCCACTGCCAGACTATATTGTTATACTTAGGCTCCTAAGAATGCTTCTATATGCCCATCTCTTTGAGACACACAAGAGCACAGTCTGCCCAAACCCACCTGAAACTGGCCTTCCTGGCACTGCAGCACTAAAATGGCCTATCTTTGAAAGCACAGGCAAAAATAATTACTAGCCTTGGGTGGAGGAGACCACAAATCTAAACCACTTAAACTAAAGTTATCCTACTGCAGTGAATAGAACTATCTAGAGTAAAACAAGTTTTTCTTTAAAAAAAAATACCATACCATCTGAAAATAGAACCACTCTAACTTTCTGAAGCTCTAACAATGATAACTGAAATGGGTTTGTAAAAGACACTGCCAGGATCTACTCTTCTGAAATATATAATATGAACTGTAGATCCAAACAACAAGTAGTATCAGCCCAAGGGACTGTGCAGGGGAGAGAAGCTGACCTGATAACACACTCTCCTTGTCTGTCAGAACTCAGTCCAGTTCAGCTTTGCTTATGCCTGACCAAGCTCTACTCCACTCCTGCACTTGCTCTTACCCAGGCTAGTTTTCAGGCAGGCACTTTTGTGATTTTAATCTGCACAGCTGAAGCCCAGCTGCCCCCTCCTCCCCAGCCATGAGATCCCACAGTTGTTACCTTTTGACTATAATTCTCTCCTCATTTCCAGCTGCTAAATCACATTAAAGAGGCTAAAAATATACTAAACACTCCCCTGATGTGACAGCATTGCTTTACATGGGAAAGTAATTGCCACAGGGATGGTATGTGATCATGAGCTGGAGGAGAGGCATCAACTAGATGCTGGCAATCACAGAACCCCTGCCCTGGGAGCAAAAATGAAAAAATGTCAGGGAACTAGGTAGTCCTGACAGAAAGAAATGCCTCAGCTGTACCGAACACTGTGGGTGGTGAGATGGTTTAAAAAGAGAAGGTAAATACCTGATCTGATTGCTGCCCTGCACAGCTATTTGAAATGAGAGAAAATGTTCATATCAGAGCCTGTTCCAAAGACCTAAAGCAGCCAAATAAACAAGATCCAGCAATGAAGTTATGGAATAGCTCCAGAAGTCAAAATGAAGAGCCAAAAGGGGCCTGTTCTCTGATGCTGGTGATCAGTTTTTTCTAGCCATGATACACAGTGCATGAGTCAAAATTCACATGGATAGTATTAATTATGCACTCCCCACTTCCCCAACCAGCAAGAAACCCAGGGTAATATTACAGGGTTTAGTTTCCTTTGGATGAGAGTACTGGAGACCTATGGTGGCTTTGTAATATTTACACGTATACAAGCAGAGCATTTTGGAAGCACATCATGTCCTGCAGTAAGCAGAATGTTAGCTAATCCCGCCTCAGATTCCAGAGTCAGTTTTTGCCACCTTTCAAAGATTACTCTCAAGTTTTAGCCGACGCCAGCAAAGAAGTCTGCTTATCTTTCAAGTAAACTGCAAAACTAACTCTAAACTGTTCTTTGTCCCCTTTTAGTAGCTAGCCAGCATTAGCCTTCCCAAACTCTGAGGGTTATTAGATCCCCAGCTGTGAAGGAACATTTTTTGATTAAGTACCTGACCACTCAGTGATAGATCGATTCACAGCCATAATTTGTGCATGAATGTTTTGTACACTCATTAGTGGTTGGGGTACATTCCTCAGGGTATGTATCTCTAGCAGTTGACCAAAGGTGGATCGCCAAAAATAACATACAGCCAGTGGGGTGTATTTGTTAGAGTGTTGGGCTAGGATCTGAGAGCCAAGCCACAAGTGATGCCTGACATAGGTTGGACACTTGTCAGCTTACCTCAAGTTTTGATGGGAAATGTAGGCGTCCTGGTTATGCAGCTTGGCTCTCCATTACAGCTGCAAGACCAGGATGCCTACAAGAGAAAAAGGTTCAAATGTCTGCTCTGCCATGGAAGTGTGACTGGCCCAAGTGACCTTGGGCCAGTCACACTCTTCCAGCCTAATTCATGTCACAGAGTTGTGAGGATAAAATGAAGGAGATGAGAATGATGTAAGCCTCTTTGGGACCCATGGGAAGAAAGATGAGATATAAATGAAGAAAGAAATAAAGAAATCCAGCATATTATGTCCCCTCAAGTCACAGCTGACTTATGACATCCTCTGGTGGGGTTTTAATGGCAAGAGACTAACAGAGGTAATTTGCCATTGCCAGCCTCTGCAACCCTGGTCTTCATTGAAAGTCTCCCATCCAATTCCTAATCAAGACCAACCCTGCTTAGCTCTTGAGATTTGACAAGATCAGGCTTATCTGGGCTATCCAGGTCAGAACAATATGTCCCCTTATCAGTCCCTTAAAACATCATGCAACTCCCATTTTTCCAAGCACTGCGTCTCTTCCTATATTCCACCACGGCAACTTCACTCATCTGAATAGGACTTTCTGGAGGGCAATATCAACAGCTGCCTGTTCATGGGCATTCTCGATGGTGGCCTCCACTCTATGGAATGGTCTTCCTCAGGAGGTTAGGAAAGCTCCCACTCTCCTGGCCTTCTGTAAATGATGCAAAATTGAATTGTTCAAGGGGGCTTTTTGCTCAGATGGGAGGGCTATACTGTAAGGGTCTCAAGAGATCCATTAGTAAAGGGATAAGGAGGGACTACAGACTTTACTACGATTGCTGTAAACAGCGAGAGACCATAGACTACTTTTGCTATAAGTATGATCCTACTGGGTAGTTCCTATATTGCTTAATATATAAGTTATGGAAATTTGCTTATGCTCTGTTTCAATATTGTTAAATCTTTAAACCTTTCTTTTCATTTTCTATCTTTTTCTTTAAATCTTGCAAATTGCAAGTATACATTACACATACTGAAATGTCTTGATACTGATTGTACTGACTCACACAGCATGTTATCTGCCTTGAATCTTAGTGAGAAATATGGATAATAAATTACTTAAATAAAATAAATAAATCTCCATCATATGCTATAGACTAGGAAATAAATTTTTGCATGTATTTTGTTTTAATTTTGACAGCTTGCAATTCTAGATGTCCCCTAAAATAAGGAATACTTGCAAACTTAGGAGGCATTCACCTTTTTAAAAAAAGGAATCTAGATTTTTTTTATTGTATAGTGTCTATTTATTTATATCATTTATAATCTGCCTTTTTCAAACCCTCAAAGCTCAAAGCTGATTACATAGTGTGAAATTGTACAATCAATATCAAGTACATTTCCATAACAATGCCATATGGTAAATAAATGCAAGTTTACAAAGATATAGCATTAGCAAGATCCAGTACAGAGTTGAAGAAAAGCTGAAACAGAGCATAAGCAATTCTAAGACTGATATTAGACAACATATAACTACCCAGTAGGATCATACTTGAAGCATAGGTAGCACACAGAAGCACATACTTAAAGCAACAGATAGGACATTAGGCAACATAATGGTGAAGTCTATGGTCCCTATCTCTTTAGTGAAGAATCTCTTGGAGACCACCTTGCTACAGTACAGCCCTCCTATCTGAGTGAAAAACCCTCTTGAATAATTCAGTTTTGCATCATTTGCGGAAAGATAGGAGAGGGTTCTCCTGACCTCCTCCGGCAGGCAGTTCCACAGGTTAGAGGTCACCATACAGAATGCAAGTATATGGGCAGCTGTTGATTTTTCTCATGAGCAGGGTAGCATTTACAGGAGACCCTGTTCAGATGAGCAAAGCTTCTGTGGAGGAACACAGGGAGGAAAGCAGTCCCATAGGTATGCCAGACCAAGGTGGTGAAGAGCTTTGTATGTGATAACCAATACCTTGAACTGAGCATGGTAACTGATGGGGTGACTAGGTTTTCAAATCTTTTGCTTTTCAAAGTGGATAGCATATCACAATGTATGTAAGTACCTTTAGGCATATCTACCATGTAGTCCTGTAGCTGTGTGCTGTACAATGGACAGTTCTGACATTTCTCTTGAAGATTTTCTTTAGCAATCATGGGTTTTAAGAATAGGTTTGTCTGCAGCTATAACAGTCTGGCATTCACAAAGAACAGACTGTCACCAGGCTGAATCAGTGTCTAAATGCTGAGAGATTGTGCCAAAATTCCAGACACAAAGATAGGGAAACTCCTCTATCTCTGTCATTGTAACTACATGCAAGTGTCCAACTAGACATTATCTTTGCAAATACATGGTTCCAACCTCACATTTGGAGAATGTAAGGGGCATTTACAGGTGAAGATCAGCAGGCAGCAGAAATGGGTACTTAACTCTTCCTGCACCACCTAGTTCTCTCCTAAGATCTTTTTTTTCTTTTCCTAGCAGAAATCACTTTCACTTTTGAAGCCCATGGGGAGGGGATTAAAAACTGCTGGAATGGCATTGGCAGGGGAGAACTGCTAGGCAGAAGAGTTAAGTATCTCCCAGTCCACCAGTTCTATCCTGTAAATGCCTTTTCCCTACACTTCACATTATGAAAGAAGTATGGAGTTGGGAGCCCCATATACATTTGTAACATCTTGCTTACCCCTTGGTTTCTGAACTTCAAGATTCGAGGTTTGGTGGATCTTGGAAATGAATGAGACTATATGATCTTTGAGATCCCTTCCTGTACAATTCAGTGATTGTATTTTCTGTTCTGCAGTTAAATTTTGTCCTTGAATATAGGATCCTGGGGCTACAAGGAAGGTATATTAATGTTCCTAGCTTATTGAAAATACTAATTTCTATCAAGGAACAGATTTGCAATTATCACTTTGCATCATTATCAAATAATGCTTGCTTTCTTCCTGATCTCTGCCTTGACATGGCTCTGAGGAAACCCTTGCAATGACCTTGGCCCTCCCAAGGGTTTTTTTCCAGGACAGTAATGAACATAGTATAGGCAGGGCAGAAGCAACCATGATCCCTTCTTCTAGACGGGGGGCTGACTGTACCTAGTAGAAATGTCGCCAATTTTATCTAAAGCAGAGTCTGTTTTAAACTGCTCAGCCTTGCTTATTGCAGTGGATAGTCAGAATCACATTCCACTTACCATACAGCAATCAACATGCACTTCAAACTACAGTTTTACTCTACTACCACATGGGCAACAACAAAGACTAGAATGTGCAGGGCCAGGAGCACAGGTCAGGCTTCTGCAGTCTGTTTCTATATAATTAACCCTTCAAGGAATTCTTGTTATTCAAAGCTCAGACCTGATGGGACTTGCCAGGTACTTTGCCCTGCAGCTAACACTCAGCACCTTGATATGCATCACTGTGAGTCATGTTGTGAAATCCACTGAAGACAATAACAGGAAACAGAATTGGCCAAAGATGAAACATTGTGACTGCCATGTAGCATCCAGCATTCCCAGCCATTTGCAGGTCAGAGTCTGGAAGGTTGCCTAGGATTCCAGCTCTTCTCTCTCTCTGATGTAATAGCTCCAGCACTGCTTGAGCTGCAGTGCCTCTCTAAGCAATCAAAGGCTCAAAATCAGGCATCCACGGGGGAGCTTCCTGCAGGATTCTTCCCTTGGGAAGTTAGTTAACTGAATGTTCTCCCCCTCACCTCTTCTCCATAGATTCTTGGCCATGGACAGTATATTGGCAAGTCAGTAGCTTCCTTTAAATTCCAGCCAACCATGGAATTTCCTAAAAGAAGTCTAGAGGTTTTTCAGAAAGCCATGATACTATTACAAGAGATAGAAAATGTGTATGTGTAAAGTGCCATCAAGTTGTACCTGACTTATGGCAAACCCCCTCCCCCCCCCCCCCCACACACACAGAGTTTTCAAGACAAGAGATGAACAGAGATGGTTTGCCATTGCTGTCTCTGCATAGCAACCCTGAACTTCCAAATACAGTCCAGGGCTGCCTCTGCTTAACTTTTGAGATCTGATGAGAATGGGATGGCCTGGACAATCCTAGTCCATCATGCTACATAGTTGCACTTGTAACTAAACATAATTACTTGGAAGTAAATGTATTAGGGGCGCAGCCATGCAGCACAATCTTATGCATTGTGATCAGAAGTAAGTTCTATAAAGCTTACGTTTAAATAGGCATTCACTACATTCTAATTACGCAGCCCAATCCTATACATGTTTATTCAGAAACAAGTTATACATTCATTTGGACTTACTCCCAGGTAAAAGTGCATAAGGCTGTGGCCTTCATTTCATTGGTTGGTTAGATGGGATAAGCTATGGCACACCAAATGCCTTTGGTCATTTCAGCCAGTGCCAGTACTGTTCTTGTTGGGTTCATTTAGCTGTATGCAACCCACTGAGCAGGACCATATGCCAGTTATTATTGTCCCGTAGAACACAGTCTTACCCAAGAAATAAAGGAGTGGAGGACTAAGAACAATGATATAACTGGAGGAAAAACCAGAAGTCTGTTTTGTAGAACTCAGATTTTAGTGTAAGCAAATAGATGGCTGTAACCTGTTCACAGCTTTCAGGCACATTAAAACCACCCCTGCCAGGTTTGCCATGTGCCTCCATGAAGCCTTATTCTCCAAAGGACCTATCCTTCAGTAGACATACATCCAAACTTGGCTCTTCATGCCATTTCCCTGCCCTACCATTTCATTATGCTAATGAGACATGACACAGTGAATGCCTCTGAGTCAGCCTTGCTCCCTTCTAGCTGCATTCTGGTTTTTGTTACTTTCCATCCCTACCCCAGCTGTCACTGGCTCATGAAGCTGGGATTGGGGGCGTGTTGTCAGGGAGCATTTTGGCTGGGTGTGATGGTTACACCTGGGAGAGATGCCAACAGCACCACAGTTCAGTTCAAAACAGGAACCCGGGCTAAGCACCTTCTGGCTTAGTAATTACATGCTGTGCTCCTAACACATGCTCTGTACTGGATGTGTTCTCTTCCAGCTACACACACTTCAAGTCTGCCCTCAACCTTACCTCAAGACAATCCTTGGTGTATATTCTTGAAGCCCAGGCATCATCTTTTACATTGATCTATAAGCCTGTGTCCTCAACATACCAGACTTTTATTCCTTTGGATTTCCACCATGCAAGGTCACTTTTCCAGCACTGTTTCTGGCAGATGGCTTTCTGACACTCATACATACATACATACATACATACATACATACATACATACATACATACATACATACAGCAATGTAGCTCTTATCACTATAATTTATTTTATATATGTTGTCCACCAATAGCACATACACCCTCCTTTACATGGAAATATACCTTCCCAAATATATATCCCTCATTTTCTCATGCTTTCTGCACCTCCAATAAATTACTATGTCCATGGGTACCTAGCCCCACTGCTCCACCCATAGTTTTACTCAGGCTTCCCTACAGTCTCTAGCACTGTCCAGTTTTCATCAGTATATGCTAGCTCTTCCTTCCAGCTCATAATTGTATGGTTTTATAGGGTTGGCTCTTCAGTACATTTGGAAACCCAATTTTTATGACATAGACAATGATTCAAACACACCCTCTTTGGACTGAACACACCCTACTTCAGAATATTTGTGTATCATGAGAGGGCAAACAGAAAGGAGGGAACTGTGTCCTCTGTTGCCACTGGGTATATTGTACTTCCATTAATTTTGTCAGCTGTATCATGCTTTGTTTAAACTGCATTTTTTTGTAGAGATAAGTGTGTGTGTGTGTGTGTGTGTGTGTATTCAGAAGTACACACATACACACATAACAACAATACTTCCTGTTATGTTGAATCCCTCTAGCAGTCATTGTATGGGAAAACAGGTGTTATCCATCCCTTGTATGAGAGTAAAAGTTAAGCAAAAATAAAATCACATGGGACCGTCTCTTATCTCCAGCACTTCACTGGACTGATTTGGGGAACAGCAGGCATTTCCTAAATCTTGGTGGTTTGTTTATTTCATTGTTAGTCCACCCTTTCTGCAAGAATTATGTACATGGTCCTTCCTTCCTGCAACCCCGTGAGTTAGATTAGGCCAAGTGTGGTATTTTGTCCCAAGATCACCCACTGAGCTTCATGGCAGAAAGGGAATTGAACCAGGATCTCCCCAGTTCTAATCTTACTTTAGCTACCACACTGCACATTGGTGCTAATATGTCTGTATTTGGAATTAGAGAAACAAGGATCATAGGTTTCTCACATCTCTTTCTGCTCTGTTGCCAGGAACAGCCACTATATATTATTTACATATTTCTGTTCTAATCACATGCAATAAAAGTTCCTCCATAATATCAGGACTTGATTGGTGAGAAGTGCTCCACGTAAAGGCTGTTGGAAGACTGTAGCTGGTGCAGAATGTGACAGCCCTTTTTTTTTAACAGACAGGCTGCTGGGACCACATTATAACACTGTAAAATCTGCCCTGGCTTTTCTATAGCCTGCATACTAGATGTAATCTTTAAAATTGTAGGCAAGCTTGAATCCAACTCATCTCAAAGGCAGCTTCCTTCTCCAGGGCTGTTCAAATATCATACTGTCATAAAGTGAAGGTATATTGGGTTTTTCCACATGCTTGACTTTATTCCTGATTTTCTTAGCAGTCAATCCACAAGCATTGGAATCGGTTTGGGTATGGTTTTTCCAAACATCTGCCTTATTTCGGCATTTTTACAGTTGTGGAGTTGGTTTATTTTCCTTCTCACGTGCGTTAAATAATCAGGATTTTCAAGTGAGGGTGCTGTGGTTATCAGTTGCATCACAGCATCTCCGTTTATTTTTTATGAATGCTTATATTGATATATCAATATAAAGGCTGAGTTTTTTAAAAAGATCAGAAATGAATACATTGCCTGTCTTTGCATGGGGAAGCCTAAAAGGGGAGCAGCTCTGCCACCCATCCCTAAGCACCCCCCCCCCCCCGGTCCAAACCAGAGAGCCCGCCTGGGCCGTCCCAGAGTGAGGAGGTGTCCAGCACTAGCAGGACAAACTGACCTCTTTGAGGTTGGAGCTTGGAGCAGCAGCAGCTATAGCTCTTTCAAACAGTACCACTTTTTCTAGTGACCCCTCCCTCGCCTGGGCCACCAGGACGTTTGCAATTTTTTTAAAATTGTCACTCTCATATTGGTAATAATAACTGCACTTATATACTGCTCATCTAGACAGATTAGCACCCCACTCAGTGTGGCGAACACGGTCAGTGTTATTATTATCCCCATGATATAGCTGAGGTGTGGGACTTATCCAAGGCCACCTGCTGAGCTCATGGCAGCAGTGGGATTCGAACCAGCTTGGTGGTGATTTGCAACCTAACCACTTAATCACTCTGCTACAGCAGCTACAGTACATCAGCCTACCATTGTAATAATAGTTGCAGCAGGTTCTCCGAATTCCCAGCTTTTTTTAAAAAAGGAAGTCTCTAGCCCCTTCCCTTGTGGAGATATGTCTTTTTTTGTTATCTCTCTGCCATGGAAAGAACTAGTGACTTCCTTTTTAAAAATATGAAAGCTGGGAATTCAGAGAACCTGCTGCATCTATTATTACAATGCTATAGTAATATGAAAGTGATGTTTATAAAAAGATCAAAAATGAAACCAGGAGAGAGAGGGAAAAGGAAGGCAGAAGTGGGGAGGAGTGGTTCAACAATGTCAAACACCCAATTATCAAAAAGTGAGTTGGAGGTGGGTGGTAGCGAGTGGGACAAACAAAACTGAAAGAAACATTATGTATGAGTAACAAAGGTGACTCAGAATCAGCTTCCAAAAAAGATTGGGGTAAAAGTAGTCCTAGAAGAACTGTGAAAAAAATTAGGAGGGGGCAGAAATAGGCAAAACCAAAAGCAAATAAAATGTGTGCAGGAATCAGGGGATAAACTGAAGCAGTATGTGGTCAGAACCAATGGAAAAAAATCAAGGCCAGCTCAGTTATGGGAAACGTGGTTTCAGATTCAGTTATATTTAGTAGTTGCAAGGGAAAACTTGCAATGAGGACAGACTAGAGAGGAACAGCGTGAAGGAAAAGAAGTCTTTAAGGAGTGTGTTTGATGGGGGGGGTGGGGGGGCGGACATAATCTAATCACAAATTTAAAGGGTTTTTTTTTTTTAAGGCACAACATGTTCCTAGCCAGATGTCCTGTACAGAGCATTACTAATTAGTGGAACAATGTGAAAGAACCATTTGTACACAGTCAATCCCATGAGCTGAGATTCATTGATGCAAACTCAGGAGTTATCTGTTAAGCAAGTTGCTTCAGCTGGGCATATTCTGAGCAGATTTTACTGATCATTAGGATAGCAAGAGACTTCTTGTGACCAGTGTACAATCTTGGAGTATATAGATACATTATTTTAAATGTTTTATATGTGGAAAAATGACTAATGTTAGCAGTGGTTACAATTCTCTAACATTTCATTTTTTTTTTTTGAAAAAATTTTTATTGGGTTAGAATCCATTATTTTTACATTACATTCAATTTTCCCCAAATTTTTCATTTCTAACCCCCTCCCTTTCCCCCCCCTTTGTTGACTTCCAACAGCTTTCCCACCCTTTGTCCCTTTTCCCTTACTTCTATTAAATTCCTCTATCTAAAACAAATATACATTCTCCATTATACTAAGCAGTACATCCTTAACTACTTTTCTTGTTATATACCCAAACTGTAAATCTTTGTTTCCATCTTGGATAAACAATTTATCCCATTTTCCAGTTTTAAATATTTCTATATATCATAAACCTATATATCATAAACCATAAAAATCTTACATTTAAATCAAACAATTTGACTTATTCTCTATATATTACTCATTCTATCTTTTTATGGTAATTCTATATAACTCATCACATAGTCAATCAATTTGACTCTTCTATACATTCAGTTTGGTGCATTATACAAATCTTATCAAAGAAAGAAAATATTGTTGGTTACTCAATCCTTATATTTAAACCTTATCATTAATTGTTTTCTATCAATATTCTATCTATTAACCTATATATATCTATATATATATCAATCTGTTAATCTAACTGCTTATAAATTCACATTTATCTCTTCCCCCCCCGGTAAAGTCACCCCCCTCTACATTTTATTATACTTCAGTAGTTCTCAAACTGCCACAGTTTTCCTCCCACCTCCCATTTCTTCTCCAGATATTGTTTCAGCTTCTCCCAGTCTGTGTTAAACTGCCCTGAGTCCAGATTTCTCAGTTTTCTTGTCATCTTGTCCATTTCTGCCATGTACAGCAATTTGTAGATCCAATCTTCAATAGTTGGCACTTCTTGTACTTTCCATTTTTGCGCATACAAAAGTCTGGCTGCTGCTGTCATATAAAATATCAACGTCCTATGATGGGCTGGAATTCCCTCCATTCCCAAGTTTAGTAGCAGGAGTTCTGGGTTCTTATTTATTTGAAATTGTAAAATTTCACTCATTTCTCTTATTATTTCCCCCCAGTACTGCCTAGCTACCTCACACGACCACCACATATGATAGAGGGAGCCCTCATGCTTCCTACATTTCCAGCATTTATTAGAGGTGTTCAAGTTCCCTAGCGCAATCTTCTTTGGTGTCATGTACCAACGATAGATCATTTTGTAAATATTCTCTTTAATATTTGTACATGTCGTTGTCTTCATTGTAGTCTTCCACAAGTATTCCCATGCCTCCATTGTTATCTCTTTATTAAAATTTATAGCCCATTTCACCATTTGTGTTTTAACTGTCTCATCCTCAGTATACCATTTCAACAGTACTTGGTATACCTTGGCTATTCTTTTCTTGTCCTCTTTAAAAAGGGTCTGCTCTAGTTCCGAATTCTCCATTCGTATGCCTCCCTTTACAGAGTCCGAGTTATACAAATCTCTGATCTGTCTATACTGGAACCAATCGTAGTTCGGTGATAATTCCTCTTGCGTCTTTATTCTAAGTTTAGATGCTTCTATTTTAGTTATTTCTTTATAAGTTAAACATTGTCGTTCATTATCAACCGCTCTCGGGTCTATCACCTCATATGGAACCACCCACCAAGGAGTTCCTTCTTGTAGGTAAATTCTATACTTCTTCCAGATTGTATATAGACTTCTCCGTACAAAATGGTGCAGGAACATCGAGTTGACCTTTACTTTATCATGCCATAGATATGCATGCCATCCAAATATTTTTTTATATCCCTCTAGGGCTAATAGTTTCTTGTTCTTTAATGTCATCCACTCTTTCAGCCAAACTAGGCAGATTGCATCGTGATAAAGTCTCAGGTTGGGCAGTTGCATTCCGCCTCTCTCCTTTGCATCTTGTAAAACTTTCATTTTCACTCGAGGCTTCTTGCCTGCCCATACAAAATCTGATATTTTCCTCTGCCATTTTTCAAATTGTTTAGAGTCTCTGATGATTGGTATTGTCTGTAGCAAAAACATCACTCTTGGTAACACATTCATTTTAACCGCTGCAATCCTACCCAACCATGACAGATTGAGCCTATTCCATTTAATCAAGTCTCTCTCAATCTGAATCCACAATTTTTCATAATTATTCTTGAACAAATCTATATTCTTTGCAGTCAGTTCAATTCCCAAATATTTCACCTTACTTGTTACTTCACAATCCGTTGTTTCCATTAACAATTGTTGTTTCTGCTTAGTCATGTTTTTGCATAATATCTTTGACTTCTTTTTGTTAATGAAGAAACCTGCCAAGTCTCCAAACTCCTTGATCTTATCTATCACTTTTGGCATGTTCTCCAATGGGTCCTCTACAATTAACATTATGTCATCCGCAAATGCTCTGACCTTATATGAATAGTCTTTTATTTTTATTCCTCGAATTTCCTCGTCTTGTCGTATTTGTATCATCAGAATCTCCAATACTAAAATGAACAACAGTGGAGACAACGGGCAACCTTGTCTTGTTCCTTTGCTTATAGTCAATTTCTTGGTCAATTCATCATTTACCACAATTGCTGCAGTCTGGTCTCTATAAATTTCCTTAATTGCTCTGATGAATCTTTCACCTAATTGTAGCTTTTCCATAGTGGCAAACATAAAGTCCCAGTTTAAGTTGTCAAATGCCTTTTCAGCGTCAACAAAGAAGAAACCAACCTCTTTATCACAACGCTTATCATAATGTTCAATAGCATCAATCACTGTCCTTAAATTGTCTCTTATTTGTCTGTCTGGCAGAAAGCCTGCTTGCTCCTCCTCTATAACTTCCGAAAGCCACCCCTTCAGTCTCTCCGCCAGTATCTTCGCAAAGATTTTATAGTCATTGTTGAGTAACGATATAGGTCTGTAATTTTTCACACTAGTCAAGTCTTGGCCCTCTTTTGGGATCAATGATATGTTCGCTTCAGACCAAGTGTCTGGAATCCTTTGATCCCTTAAAACTCCATTGATCACCTCCTTTAGGAATGGTGCCAGCTCATTGGCCATAGTCTTATAAAATTTAGCTGTAAGTCCGTCTGGCCCTGGCGCCTTTCCTAGATTTGCAGATTGTATTGCCTTACTTATTTCCTCATCCGTTACTTCACTGTTCAGTTTATTTCTCCAAGCGTCCGAGATTTCTGGAAGTGTCATTTTCTCCAGATATGACGCTATTGAATCTTTATTTACTTCTTTCTTATTATACAGTTTAGCGTAGAATTTATAAAAGGCTCTACTAATGGTATTCTGTTCCAAATACGTTTTGTCATCTTCACAAATTTTATTTATTGTTTTCTTTTCCCTTCTTTTCTTCAGTTGCCATGCCAGGTACTTCCCAGGTTTATTTGCACCCTCAAACACTTTCTGATTCAGCCTTTTGAGGTTCCACTCCAATTCTTTATTACTCATTGCTGTTAGCTGTTCTTGCAATATTTTAATTTCCTGGTATAATTTCTTTTTCCCTGGTCTCTTTTTTAACTGTATTTCCTTAGTTTTTATTTTCTCCTCAATCTCTTGTCTCTTCTCCTCTTTCTTCTTTCTTGCTCTACCATTTAAGTCCATTAGTATGCCCCTTATAACCGCCTTATAAGCATCCCAAACTTTCTCAGTTGGTACTTCTTTATTCACGTTGTATTGAATGAAAAACTTTGTCTCTCTTCTCAATATTTCCATATTCTCTTTTTCCTGTAACAAATCCTCATTTATTCTCCATGCTTTCCTTTTCCTCCTTTTCCCCAGCTTCCACATAATTGGGTTGTGATCTGAGCCTACCATCGGCATTATTTCTACATCTTTAGTCCATAACGCCAAATCTTTTGAGGCCCAGATCATGTCAATTCTTGATAACGTGGAATGCCTTGCAGAATAAAAAGTAAACTGCCTACTTTTAGGATATTCTCTCCTCCATACATCTTCAAGAGTCTCTTGTTGAATCAACTCAAAAAAGAGCTTTGGTAATAGTCCTCTTTTCTTTTGTGCCATTGTAGTCTTTTTATCCAGTTCCAAGTCTGTCACTCCATTGAAGTCTCCAGCAAGAATTATTTGGTCATATGAAAGATCATCTAAATGCTTCCTCAAATCCTCAAAGAAGCTCTCTTTTGCACCGTTGGGTGCATAGATTCCGACTACCAACACTCTCTTTAAATTCCAAGTACATTCCACTGCTACAAATCTGGCTTCCACATCTTTCATTATAAATTTTGGTTGTAGCTCCTCTTTTACATACAACACCACTCCTCTTTTTTTTTTTTACTTGAGGCCGCTACAAAGTCTTTGCCCAATTTTCCCAGTTTTAGATATTTTACATCCTGTTTTCGAATATGAGTCTCTTGCAAACAAACAATATCACATTTTTGTTTTAGTAGCCAGTGAAAAATATTTTTTCTCTTATTCGGTGAATTTAGTCCATTTACATTCCAAGATAATACTTTACACTCCATATTCATAATCTTGTTGGTAAGTCTTTTTCATTGTCCCTTATAAATCGCTCCATCTCCCGCTCAGATCTGATACGCTTTTTAGCGCCTCCAAATTCGAAGGACAAACCCTCTGGGAGCTCCCATCTGTACCTGATTTTCATGTCCTTCAACATCTGGATTAGCACTTTATATTTTTTCCGATCTAGTAACACTGATCTGGGTAGTTCCTTCATTATGATAATTGTCTTGCCATCGATCTCCAATGGATCTTGAAACTGTTTAGTCACAATCTTCTCTTTCATGTTTCTTGTTGTAAATTGTACAATCACGTCTCTTGGTAATTTCCTCTGGGTTGCAATTCTCGAATTCACACGATATGCCACATCTAGGATAGCCACAACATCCTCCTCCTCCTTCCCCAGGTATTCAGCTAACACCTCCGTCATCTGTTCTTGCGCTGTCTTTCCTTCCACTTCCGGCAGGCCGCGAAATCTCAGCTGCTTCTCCATATGTCTGCTTTCCGCAACCGCCATCCTTCCCCTCATCAGCCTCATCTCTGTTTGTTGCGTATCTGCTAGATTCTCCATCGCTCCTTCTACTGTTTTAACTCTCTGCTGCGTCCCTTGTAATTCACTTTGTATTGTTTCCATACCTTTCTTCACTTCTGACAGCTCCGATTTTACTTCTGACAGCTCCGATTTTACTGTCTGTTTAACCTCTTTGATCAGCTCCAATTTCATGTCTTTAAATTCTTTAATCACCTCCAAAAGTTTTTTATCCAAGTTTTCTATTGCCGATTGCCACTCTTTCTTCGACATCGTGGGGCTTGCTTTAGCTCGCTCCCACGAGTCCGCTCTCTTCCTTAACTCCGTGGCGTTAAATTTAGTACCTTTTTTATTTCAAATGTCCCGGTCTTCTTGCATGAATTAATTTTAAAGGGTCCAAAATGTCGGGCGTCTTTTCTCTATGGTCTCTCTATGATTTTATAATCCAATATGGCCTACTTCCTTTTCCGCTGAGGCCGCGGCCCTTCCCCTCTCAAAGATGGCGATTCCCTTCTTCCTGCCCTCCAGCCAGGGCCGCTTCTCTCCAGCCGCTCTATTGTTGTTACGCACTTCCTGTCTCCCGTCTTCCCACAGCAGATCTCGCGATGGTGTCTTTTTCTCACAGCTCCAAAGCCACAGGTATTCAAAACAATAGTCCGATTTCTTTAATAACTTCTTTAAACTTAGTCTCTTTTCTAATACAACTCCTGCCGAAGCTTCCCCTCCTTTTCACTAGTCTGTTGCAGTTTAAAAGTCTACTTTTTTTCCTCTCTGTTTTTATCAATCTGTCCCGTATCGGAAGATAGTGATCTTTACCTTCCCTTCACTTTTCTCGGGTTGTAATCGCTGTTTCGATTTCAGATTCTCCTTTCCACTTCTTCCCCCAATCGAAGCTTGGGTATGTAGGTCTTATGCCAGCCGAATTGGCCCCAAAACTGCCGCAGAGATTGTAGCCGACCCGTCTCAGGGTGGGACCTCAAGGATCGGGAGGGGACCCGTTGTGTAGAGCCCCCCCTCGTCCGAGATCAACGCACCCTAGGGTCTCGAGCGTTCTTTGCCTGCTCTCCGCCTGAGAGCAGTCGGCCGCGGGCTATTTTCACCCCGCCGGCCGCTTAAAACGGCAGTCCGGTCAGCTCCACAAATGGAGCTGCGTTAGACCTCCATGAATCCCAAACCGGAAGTCAATTCTCTAACATTTCAGAGACTTTAGTTGTAGATTTTCCGGGCTATATGGCCGTGGTCTTGGCATTGTAGTTCTTGATGTTTTGCCAGCAGCTGTGACTGGCATCTTCAGTGGTGTAGCATCAAAAGACAGAGATCTCTCAGTGTCAATGTGTGGAGAAAATGTTAGCAGGCAATTTATATCTGCTCAGGAAGGTGGGTTTGGGCTGAGTCATCCTGTAAGAGTTTCCCAGGGTGTGGAATGTTAATGGGGGGAAGCTTCACTGTATCCTGAGGAGGTTCATTTGCATATGAATTGGTGGTTGATATACTAATCTTATCTGCAGGGCTATTGTAAGATGTAGAGTATTTTGTTAGTCTGGTGTTTTTCAGGACTGGACCATGCCCTATTCATTCTTAAACTCTCTTCTTTCTTGTTGAAATTGTGCTTATGCTTATGAATTTCAATGGCTTCCCTGTGCAATCTGACAAAGTAGCTGGATGTGTTGTCCAGTATTTTAGTGTCCTGGAATAAGATACTGTGTCCTGTTTGGGTTAGGCTATGTTCAGCCACTGCTGATTTTTCAGGTTGGCCAGGTCTGCAGTGTCTTTCATGTTCTTTTATTCTTGTCTGGATGCTACACTGTGTGGTCCCGATATAAACTTGTCTACAGCTGCAGGGTATGTGGTATATTCCTGCAGAGGTGAGGGGGTCTCTACTGTCTTTTGCTAATCGTAACATCTGTTGTATTTTTCTGGTGGGTCTGAATACTGTTTGTAGGTTGTGCTTTTTCATAAGTTTTCCCATCTGATCAGTGATTCCTTTGATATATGGCAAAAACACTTTTCCTGTGGGGGACTGTTTTTCCTTAATTGTTTGATTTATCCTTGGTTTAATCACTCTTCTGATTTCATTTCTGGAGTAGCCATTTGCTTAAAGTGCGTGGTTTAGATGATTAATTTCCTTGTTGAGAAAGTGCAGTTCACATATCCGTCTTGCATGGTCTACTAATATTTTTATTATGCCTCTTTTCTGTCGAGGGTGGTGATTGGAGTTTTTATGTAAGTACTGATCTGTGTGAGTTGGTTTCCTGTAGACCTTGTGACCTAATTGAAAGTTTGCTTTGTGGATGACCAAGGTATCTAGAAATGGGAGTTTACCCTCAATTTCTTTTTCCATGGTGAATTGTATGTTCGGGTGGATATTGTTGAGGTGGTTTAAAAACTCCATCTTCCTCACCATGGCTCCAAATGATAAAGGTATCATCCATGAACTGGAACTAGACTGTAGGTTTGTGGGGTGCTGATTCTAAAGCTGTTTTTTTCAAAATGTTCCATGTAGAAGTTTGCTATAACCGGACTGAGAGGGCTTCCCATGGCCACCCCATCCATCTGTTTATAGAATTCGTTATCCTATTGGAAGTAACTGGTTGTCAGACAATAGTGGAATAAGGCTGTTACATCCTCTGGAAAAATCTGATTAATAAGTGCGATTGTGTCTTTTACCGAAACCTTAGTAAAAAGGGATACAACATCAAAACTGATGAGTATGTCCTGTGGACTGAGTTTCAGAGGACTGATTTTGTTGATGAAGTGTGCTGAATCTTTGGTTTTTCTGATGTGGTCCTGTAGAAGATTGGCCAGATGTTTAGCTAATTCATATGTCAGTGAACCAATGGTACTCACGATGGGTCAGAGTGGGACTGAATCCTTATGAATTTTAGGGAGTCCATATAGTCGTGGTGGCTGTGCTTCTGTCTTGCATAGTTTTCTGTGCGTGTCGGGATGAAGTGAGGAATTCCTGATCAGTGCGTTTCTTAGCCTGGTGATTTTGCGGGTTGGATCTTGTTTTAATTTTTTGTATGTGGAAGGGTCCAGAAATTCCTTAATCTTCCTTTTGTATTCTTCTGTTTTCATGATCACTGTGGCGTTGCCTTTGTCAGCTGGTAGAATAATGATGTCTGGATCCGCATTGAGGGTCCTGATGGTGTTCCTCTCCTTGCGTGTTATATTGCTGGTGGGAAGCTTTGCCTTTCATAGAATCCTGGCCGTCTCTCCTCTTATGTCCTCAGCTTCCTCTTCAGGTAGATGACGAATGGCATCTACATTTGCAATGATGTCTTCCACAGGCGTTTCTGTTCTACACCTCTGTCTTTCGGTGCTACACCTCTGAAGATGCCAGTCACAGCTGCTGGCAAAACATCAGGAACTACAATGCCAAGACCACGGCCATACAGCCTGGAAAATCTACAACAACTAACGTTCTCCAGCCGTGAAAGCTTTCGACAATATTTCAGAGACTGCATCCTGCATTCAGGGAGTCAATGTAGATTCTGGTAGCATAATGTGTTTTTGTGCAGTAATTTCCATTTTCAGAAATGACAGAGAAAATAGTACTATTATTACACTTCCAGAAAACAACTTACTCTTATTGGTCCTTCTTTTCTTAGCATACTTGTTTGTTCCTTTTAGAAACCCTTTCTTTAGCTCCTGTGTAGCTTCCTGTAAATTTTGCTTTCCAAGTTTTAAATTTTACTTCAATAAAAATTTTATTCCTCCCCCAAAAGCTAATTTTTGGTGGGTAGCCAGGTTGGTCTGCAGTAGAACAGCAGGATTTGAGTCCAATGGCACTTTAGAGAGCAACAAGATTTTCAGGATTTCCCTTCTTCAGATACGCACTGTTAGTTTTCAGGTGAATGAACGATGGCAGAAATTTTCTCTATCCATCAGCTTCTAGATGTCTTTGGAACTACAGCACCTCCTAGAGTAACAAGTGATTTTTCTCCAAGTTGCTGTTACTGACAATATCCATGTACAGAAATTGGAAACTGTGCTGGCTTGGGAACAAGCATGGCTCATCTTTCCTCTGTTATGTTTCATTCTCATTACCATAGCTTTCATTTTTTGGTGCTTTAGCTGGATAACTAATAACAACAACATTCATTTATAATAATAAAATTCAATTTATAGGCCACCCTTCAGGACAATTTAATGTCCATTCAGAGCATTTTACAAAGTTTGTTATTATTCCACAACAGTCGCCCTGTGACGTGGGTGGAGCTGAGAGAGCTCTGAGAGAGCTGTGACTGACCCAAGGTCACCCAGCTGGCTTCAAGCGGAGGAACAATCCTGGTTCTCCAGATTAGAATCCTGCCTCATAACCACTACATCAAACTGTGTGTAAACGCTCCACTAACTAATCTGCAAGTTTCTTTCCTTTGTTTTTTTAAAAAGTTATATATCCATTGGGTAAGAAATCCCAAATTTACATAAATAAATTGAACCTCCAAAGCATTCCCGAGTTATGTTATGATGTTGTTGTTATGTTTAGTCCGTGCTTCTCGCTGAGACACTGTGTAGTCAAAGACAATTAACAGGATGGGACAGTAAATAAGCAAAGCAATTAAGGTTCGGACTGCAGAAATCTGAAAACGGAGGGGAAATAGATGTCTTCAAACAAGCTTTTCCTAGAAAAAACCAAGCATGTATATTTACAAACAGATTTTTACCTCCTTCCTCAGAGTTCCAGGAGGCTAATAATAGTTCTGCCCTTGTGATTAGGAACCCTGAAAAACTTCTTGGACGGTCTCAATCGTATGACGGCCGGGGGTACCTAGGCACGTGCACACACGTGTACCACATTCCGACTTTCGAATCAACTCGTGGAGGTCGGAGTTAGGAACTGTGGGTGCGATTTCCTCCGCGCGCCTCCGCCCCCCCTCCCCCCGCAGATCTTCAAATATTGTCAAAATCGAATCAGTCCTAAACGCCAGAACTTGAATTCGGTTTATTGAGAGGTACGGTGAGCAGCTATACAAGAGCATAACAGTCCTGCACCTTCCTATAGCAGGAAATTGGGCAAATGCAGCCTTGCCGAAGTTTTGAATGGCCAAAACTACCCGCTCGCCCCCCCAAATCGCTGTCCAGCTTCTAAAGCTCCTCCCATCACTCCGTGGCTGCAACGAATGAGGAGGAGATGTCGGGAGGGAGCGGATGAGAATAACTCCGCCCATACCATTGTCTGCGAATCAGGTTCTACTCTTCTGAGATAGGAATTTTACGCCGTACTCGCTCTGTTGCTAAGGGATGAGGGTGTGTTTTGGGTGAGCGGCCGGCATGGATCTCAACGGAAACGATGGGCCC
The DNA here is from genome assembly GCF_028583425.1 of Eublepharis macularius. Classification (NCBI taxonomy): domain Eukaryota; kingdom Metazoa; phylum Chordata; class Lepidosauria; order Squamata; family Eublepharidae; genus Eublepharis; species Eublepharis macularius. The sequence goes on along the minus strand of NC_072793.1, from coordinate 93,308,942 downwards.
GTAAGGCCGTTGCCACGGAGCGGGTAAAAAATTGCCCCGTCTTGTGGGACAGCCGGCCCGGGACTCAGTGTTCTCTTCCCCCTCAAATAACCCTGTTATTCATGCTTATTAACATTTCTATCGCAGCCATGTTTTTCTCTGTAACCTTGCGAGGTATGGTAGGCTAAGTGAAAATCCATGAAATGCCCTATTAATAGTGGCAATCAAAATGACACAAAATGTGGTGCAAACTTAAAAGGTCGTATAAACCTGTCAGATGTTGCAAAAATAAAAAAGTTGAGGAGAAAGGGTGGAGGAGCAGGAGGGGAAAAAAGAGTGACCAGACCTGAAATATGCAGCTGACCAGGAATGTGAGCTCCAGCAGTACAAGAAGGCTCTCTGATACTTCAGCCAGCCAGAGCTGGGTTTATGTACAAACTAAGTAAACTACTTTAAGGCCTCAATTACGTCATTTTTTTTTTACTGACAGTGCAATCCTAAACTGAACTCAGTCTGAAATCAATGGATTTAGACTAGAGTAATTCTGTAGAGGATTGCACCATAAATTATCCTTCAGGACCAGTAATGTTATGGCCCTCTTGACATAGGTCATGGCTTCAGGCAGCGTGCCTTGGTCCAGCCTCACAGAGTTGCCAGCTCCAAGTTGGGAAATTCCTGGAGATCTAGGGGGTGAATCCTGGAGAAAGTAGGATTTGAGGAGTGAAAGGACCTTGGCATGGCATAATTCCATAGAGTCTACCCCACAAAGTAGCCATTTTCTCCAGATGAACTGATCTCTGTGGCCTGGAGACCAGTTGTAATTCTGGGAGATCTCCAGCCACCACCTGGAGGCTGGCAACCCTACAAACAGCCACCCTTCTTCTTGCACCTTTTCTTTAGGGAGCGCTACACTTTTCAGTCTCCGGTGCTGTGTGATCAGACTTGAATCTCAGTGAGAAACGTGGCCTATAAGGAAATAAAAATAACACTTGTACCACTATCTCCTTTTCCTCATAGGGCACCTCAGTTCTTCAGAGCATAGTTGAGAGAAGAAAAGCAAGCGTCTTGCTTAGATGGCTTGATTACCCCATCTCTTCCCCCTCCCCCATCTCAGCCTAAGATGTGCTTGGTTGTAGGCTCAGCATTTGACTAGGCTTACCACATCCATTCCAGGCTTTCAATAGCCAATATCTCCCCTGACAGTGAAGGTTCTAAATCCTGTCTGCCAACTTGTTTGTATGCCACTCTTGAGACTGCAGATGCTAAAGCTGCCAGGAAGAACTGGTTGTGTCTCAGCCGGTTTGTTACTCTCTGTTTCTTTCACAGAATAATGCTTGTCCCTCCATTAGCTTACAGCATATGCTGCATTAAAGACCCAACACACCAATTAATAAAAACCTCTCTCTTTCCAGGAAGGAACAGGATAGAGAAAATGAGACAGAATGGCATCCAACCCACCTGCATGTGACTGTGCTGCGTGCCTGCTCCCTGTGCTCAAAGGGAACTGCTGGTGCCAGCAGCAATCCTTACGTTGTGATCCAACTACAAAAGCAAAAGTTCCGGACCTCCATTGCATCCCACACCCTTAGTCCTGAGTGGCATGAAGAATGTTTATTGCAGCTGCCAAATGTGCTGGATGACTCCAAAAAGCACAGCCTCATCCTTACAGTCATGCATCAGTCCTTGCATCATTTCAACCAGTTCCTTGGCAGAGTCTCCTTGCCTCTGGCCCAACTTTTTCAGGACAAAACGAAGAGAAAAAATGAGTGAGCATAGTCAGTCAGCCTGTACCACACCCATCCTGTTGAGCCGAGTGCACCTATCCAAGCTGCAGGGTGGCATCAAGTATGGGATGTGGGAGAATGCAGCTTAGCTGGGATAACTTTAGGTCATCCTTGCCTTAGTAAAGAGGGTAACACCATATATAGGCAGCAAAAGAGCAAAATGTATTCACATGTGCATCCTTAAATTGTGTGTGTGTGTATTAAGATTAGATAAAAATATTCAGTACAATTCCATACTAATCATTAACTAATGCAAAAGTGGCTGTATCTGCCCAGCTACAGAATCTGATAACCTCCATCTACAGCAAAGCATTCCACCCCACCAGTTCTACCATTTGTAGTGGTGGGCAGGTAAGCTGTTGTAACAGAATAACATCTATCCATTTATCAAGTTGTACTTCATAGTTGTAGCTATACAAACATGTAAGAAGATGGTCATCTGTAGGATCTTACAAAGAAGTGACAAAAAACTTATCAGACATCTCCTAAGAACTCTATAGGACTGATAAAGTTCTCTTCAGCATTTGGCAGGACTCTACAGATGATCAGTTAATGATAGTTACATTCACACTATGGTGAGTTACCAGCTGCTAAAACAGTATCAGCTTTCTTCTAGTGTATGGTATCAGAGGCTGAAGCTTGATCTACTAAAACATCCTTCTAAGGGTCAAGAAACATTCGGCAGTTGGTAGCTGATAAGAGTTGACTGCATGAGGCTATATGTAGCAGGGACCATTATATTATGTCTGCAGGTGGTTTATACTGCAATCTCGGCATGGGAAGAAAGAGAAGATGAGAGGACAGTTGCAGCTTGACATCCAGTTCCTGCAGATCTCCTCACCAAGCAATGAGACATCAATCAACTCCTATGGGCCCTGGTCACTCTTAACCAGATTCTGTGGCAGCAGAAAGAGCAGAAAGTACAAGGCATACAGAGAAACTCAGTCCCACTCATCCAGCATGGTATGTGGAGCAGGGCAAGCACATTGCGAGACCTTTAATTATCCCTTGAAGGACCACATGCAATGGAGAGCCCATGATCTTATATTCTGCCAGAAGAATCAGGACACACTTAGGCTGTGTTTCCTAAGTGTCACCTGAATTATTTTGCATTATCCACAGGAATACATTCAATGGCAGACCTACACTGGTTAGAACATACATTGTTTATAAACAGTTTTCTTCTACTTCCTATTCCACATTAACACTGACACATTCTGGACTAAAAAGTGTTTCTAGTATTGCATTTGAACAGTCTTGGCCTAGGTGAGTCCTAGGTGAGTCTTGGCCTAGGTGATTAATGTGTCGCCAAACTTCCCTTCCCACTAGAACCTGAAATGCAACGCTACTCAAGAATACTACAGAACATGGTTTGCTAAACAGTCCCATCCCCCCACCCCCAATACCTGTAAATAGGGGTCTGGCTCTCCTCCTCTCTTTGGCTGGGGAAACAGTTCTCTACTGGGGGAAATTAAGGCATGTTGCGGAAAGAAGCAGCCTAGACCACACAATATTACAGAAAGCTTTATAGAATAAATTTTTATAAAGCGTGGTACCCAGTTGGGTGATGAGCAGTGACTCTAATTGAGGCCTAGTGTTTGAACAGCAGTATCCTTACATCTAATGCTGCTGTGCTACTCATGTGCTTTTCTTCCACAGGCAAATGATGAGGATTCATCATCTTCCAGCATGAACACTGAGCTAGAGATCCCAACAGTGAAGTCTGGGAGCTCCTTGCCCATAGTAGCAGGTGATTGAGACACTAATGCCGCTCTAGACAATTACTACTTTCCCCAAAGATCTCATTGACTGAAATGAGTTGAAAAAGCCCTCATGTTAATTTCTCTACACGTGTGTGTGTGTGTGCACAAAGATGCATGCACACTGTCCTTAGATGCAGACTCTCGGGACTGGTTATTAGAGGTGGTCTCTGGTTTCATCCTTATGTCAGAGTAGGAACAGCAGCTTCAGGTAAATAACCTTTAGGACATAGAGCAGAAGCTTGAGGCAGAACTACCATTCTTTGTTGGATGAGAAAGTATAGCCAGGCTGCTTCTAGGCTAGTAAGATACCTGCTCAGAACCAAAACTGGTAACCCACCTGTTAATTTCACATGTCCTTTTCAGCATTCAAACCAGGCAGCAGACACTCAAGTTTAGCAGCTGCTTAATTAACTTGTCATACAATCCAACGAAGTTGCAGATAATTGAAGATGAGCATTTTTCAGCTTTAGGCAAGCCTCCGGCATTGGCTCCCACCAGCCAATATCTGCTGCAATAGCTGAACACTAAGACCAGAAAGATCACACTACCAGATGGACATAGTCTGTAGCTGGCAGGGGCTTGGGAAAAGTATTGCTCTTTTCCATTGCATGATGGACTCATGCAGGTCTGTACCTATTATACTAGGAAGTCTAAGCAGCACAGTCCTGTGTTTGCACTGTGTCTTGTTCTTTTCCAAACTGCCCCAATCTTATTATTCACTGGTAAGTACAATACCTGTATCTAACAGCCAAGGGATGGCTATCATGCAGATAAGCAATCCACACAATGGGGCCAGCCATAGCTTCAATTTAAGGTTTTGCAAACCTGGAGGAACACCTCAGAAGGTTAGCCTTTGGTAGTAGAGGGGAGGGAAGTCAAAGCTGGTGCAAGACTTCACAGCCCCCCCCCATCATTATACTGATGATGGTTTTTTGCTAAGGGAGCTTAGTTTTTGGCAATCAGTAACTGATGCAGAGTAACCTACTCCACTGTTTGAATAGCTAGTAACTGAAAGATCTGGATTGTTAGTAGACTGGCAGGTTAAATTAGGCTGAGAATGGGAGGCAGTAAAGCAGACACAGGCATAGAAGCTAGGAGGGAGAAAGAGGATAACACACTGGAAACCATGTTCACTTTGGATGCCAGGTATCCAGCCATCTTACATGGTTTTCAAAAGTTTCTGCTCTCCAATAACATCAGGCCAAAAACTTAGTTTTTAGGTTCCAGATTCTATACTGTGAAGCAGAATAAGCACACTGGAACGTTATGAGTCTGTTTTGCATGTGGAGCAAAACAGCAGCAGCAGAGCAGCAGCCGCTGAAACAATCCTCCCCCCACCCACAAACATGGCAGGGGTGGGGAAAGCTTTGTTAAGTGAAAACTCTTGTGGTGGGGGGGGCATGTAGGAAGTTACAACTGTGTGTCCCTTGTGGCTTTACTCTTATAGCAGCTATTGCTGGGAGAAAATCTACATCCTCAACACAGCCACAGAAGCTCACATCGTATAACTACAAGGAGTTTTCATCCGAAGCTATGAACTTGGCATCCTGTTCACCTTACATAAGTCAGTCAGAGCATCCAAGTACCCTGGAAAAGTATGGTAGCATCTTTACTCAGCTTCCCAAGAAAAAATGTAAGCCTCTGAAAGAAGAAAGGAGCCCAGAGGCAGCCAGTATTGCTATGGAGCCTTGGCAAACAACTCTTCCTCATCTGCATGCTACAGGACCCAGTAAAATCCCACCACGGGCACAGACCCTCCATCCCTCTGCAGCGAGCCTTCATCAGACCACCAGCTCCCCCAATGCCAGCTCTACAGCCAGCCGCTTCCGCAGATGCCAGTTGCGACTACATAGGAGCTATCACTTCTGTCTTAGATGTTTTGGCCTGGGCTCCTGATATTGAGGTTTCAGCTCTGTCTCAAAACCAGCTATGTACAAAGTTATCATATTCAAACAATATATCTGTCTTTTTCTCTCTGTGGGGCTAGTTTTTTTGGTGTTGAGATTCTGGCATGATCAAGGCTAATTATGGATCAGAAGATAGGTTTAGGTTAGAACTCTGGATGCCAGTATGAGAAAGTTGCATTGTTAGAAAAGGAAAACCAAAAGAATATGATGTGGCCATGCTTGGCTAAATGGACTCACACATATTCTGTTTATGTTGTCCTTTCAAGGTTCACTTGCTTTAATGCCCTTGTTGCAATAAGTGAGCAGCCTTTACATCACTGAAGAGCCCAAATCCAAGTTCCTGTGCCACAGTGGACTTCAGTAAGATGGAAGGCAATTATACTGTTGGTGCAAGACAGCAAGAAGTGACACCCCTGCATGGGCATAGGGAAGTCTCACAGTAGGAATCCTATGCATATTTTGGCATACAAGAAAAGCAGTCTTCCACCAAACTAACCAGATACTGATTCTCGAAGAGTGTCACCCTTAGGTATTGCCTGAGCAAAAAGGTCTCCAAAACAAGGTCTCAGCCTTTGCCCCCCCATCCTGCCATTAATACCAAGGTAGTGAAGTCCTGGCTGGCAGAGGCAGAGTGATTCAGTCACAGTCCTGCCACTCAGACTTCAGTTAATTAAAGTGTAGGTAAACAAGTGAATTCTTCCAGCAGAGACTATGATATCTTCAGGTAGTTGAGACAGCATCCTTCTGGCTGAGGCTGCACAGTAACTCAGCTGATTTACACTTGCCAGCAACTTTGCTTTCATTGTCACCTTACAGTATCCACACAGGAGAGGCAATGCCCTGCATGTACCTGTCACCTGATGTGACTCTTCAACCTTCTTTTTAACCGTCTGACCCACAGGCATTAATGCCCTGCTGTTAGTTTCTGTGGGGGGAAAATCTGTCTTCAGTTGGTTCAGCTGCAATCCTGGCAACCAGCTGCTGCTGGAGTAACACTGTAGGCAGTCTGCAGTGAGCACCTCAGCCAAATGCACACCAAGGTGTCTCACTGGGGTCACATTCTAGCAAGATGTTGAGGACTGTGCAGGGAGCTCCTGCCACACTCAACAAAGTACGTGATTCCACTCTGTATTGCAAGTTGGTCAAGCCTCCGGTATGGTCCACCTTGAACTGCTCCTAAATGGGAACAAAAATGCCATTATTATCCACAAAACTCTGGAGCAGAAGATGAAAGGTTACCATTATGAAAAAGGAAAGGCTTAGGAAAATGCCAAGAGGAGATGAAAGTGGTGTACATAATAGAAGCACAGGCTCAGAGCATGGCTATGGCAAAGGGGAGGAGGGCGACACCATAATCAAAGGCCCTAGAATTCTGCTCTAAAAAAAATTAAAAAACCTGGCAGGTTGCAAATTGGAGTAAGTTGTGCAAGTCAAATCTGCATAAATTCACTTGGATGATTCAAACAGTTGCACAAGTTGGTTTTTGTAGGACCTTTAGTAAATTTACAAACGTTTGTGTTTGTAATTTGCACTGTAATTGTGTTTGTAATTGCACTGAGAGAGGAAGGCTGTTGCATTGACTTAAGATGTTCTGACTGCCTGAACCCATTCTCAGAATTTATTTTCAGAAAAACCTATAATTTTTCATTTCTCCCCCCTCTCCTTAACCAAATGGATCAACAATGGGTGTGTGTGGGGTGGGGGGGGGACTGAGGTGCTTAAGATTCTACTTTTAGTTCTGGATCCCATCTTAAATGTCACAATCCATGGGCTGGTTCCAATACCTTTTTCCATTGGTGAAAAAGGGAAGGGGGGATCCCCACTATTTGAAAGTTTATGCTGAAGATCATGGGACCTGCATGAACAAAAGGCATGTAAGATAGTAGCTGCAGTAAGGAGAGAGATTGGCTAAGATTGGGGGAAAGCTGGATGGATCCAATCTCATATCTACTGCATGATCACAGCCTTACAGATTTCTAGCATTATTGTTTAAAAATCAGGAAATATGCAACCTTATTTACAAGATAAATAAATTAGTGAATATATTTGTAACCTGCTGAGGCAAAATAGTGGGGACACAGGGTGGAGAGAGGTTTTGTGAATTTTCCCTCTGTAAAATTAATCCAACACTGCCTGGAGATTTTTTAAACAGAGGAATTTTTGGCAAATTATTTCATGGGACTGTAGAAGGAAGGGCCTCCCACCCCATTCTGGCTGTCTACACCATCCCAGTACTTGGAATCCAACAAACGATTCCATTATGATCTTCACAGCTCAATCACTTGCGGCTTCAATGTCATTTTTTCTTCTTCAAAACAACCTTCCCCAGTATCAGTAATGTATAGTGCAATCCTAATCAGAGTTAGACCCTTTTAAGACCAATGGAATCAATGGGCTTAGAAGGGTGTAATTCTGTTTAGGATGGCAACTGAAAATTACTTAACCAGACTGACCATGTGACTGTCACGATTACTGAGAAGGGTCTGACTTGATATAAGGCAGCTTCATGTGTTCCAACTAAAAAATGGTGCTGAAGCAGCAGCCAAATTAAGCTGGAAACATTGGCCAATAGGTACGAAAAAGGTAACGTTGTAGGATCTTTCTGAAAGCTTTTTATTCTCTCTTTTGTGTCAAAATTATTTACTTGAGAACACTTTAATCATATTAACTTGCACTAGATTGTCAGAGACTGCATAAACTTTGCACTTAGAACTGTGAGTTTACATCATACACATGGACTGCATTTTAATTTTTTGGAATATCTACGGGACAGAAAGCTAGTACACAGGGAACATGGAATTACAGAGGCAAAGGAACAGAAACTGGAAGTGACACTATTGGCAAAGCACAAGTTCTCTGGTTTCTAGCAGTCATTCTTTATCTATCTTGGCTTTTACCTATAGCCATGAAGGACCGAAATGTATGTTGTAAGTTACTACTTAATATTGTCTAGATTTTGCAGAAACAATCCTGGTCTACATTAGAAGATCTATTCTGTAATTTTCAGGGCAAATGTCCTGTGCCCTCCGGCTGCTAGTAAGAATAGAACTGAGTGGACAGAACTGCTAACTAAAGAAATAGGTCAATTAGAAGCAATAATCTTCAAGCAATAGTGCAGGCCATGCCACAGTACCCCACAAACTCCACATCTTCTATTCACTGATTGGCTGCAAGAGAAACTCCCACCTGCTTCTGGGAAGCAATGCGCTTCTGGTCTCTTTTGCGCCAAGCTGGATCATGCAGGTGTTGGAAGGTCTTGTATCCACTTGTTATTCCTGAGGGCCGAAAGAGCTGAAATAAAATAGCAGAACCCATGTGTACCACTTATCTGAGGACAGACATCCATTTTGTGTGCAGAAATTTCACTGCAGAGTGAAGGACCTGTCTAAACAATATTCTTCCCACATCCATGAGAAGAGGTGAATAGGTCCAGGGAGCCCAGAGAATCAAAGGCAGCCCTGTCCCACCACCAGCTAGAGGCATGCAGAATTCTTACTTGAAGTCCAGCCCCTTTGATGCGACGATAAAATTCATCATCCTCTCGGCCCCAGCCCCAGAAGCGGTTGGACATTCCATTGCACTGCAACAACAGCAAAGATGCTCTTAATTCACTTCAGCAAACATGCTGTCATCTTTACTAAGGAATAGCCAGCATAATTATCTTTTTATTTTATTTTTTTAAGCATAATTATCTTAATACTCTTACAAGAAGTGGATGGTGCTCTTTATGACTGAAGACATCAACATAGAGTACCAGTCAAGCAGGCTGACTCTCCCCCATGTTGCTCCCCCACATACAGATAAATAGAGACAGTTTGCTTCTTTGGGCCAAGCAAGAATTCCAGAAGCCTTTCCTCCAAGAAAGTGAAATAAATTGAGCCTCACCATTTGGTAGTGCTGCTTGGTGAGCAGCAGGATGCCACCCACATAGGTGCTATAGTGGTAGAGAGGGTGCAGCTCAGGTGATGCCACATGGAAAGGGCCAGTGGCTGGGAAGCTGTAGTCCAATTCCTCGTTGAGAGGCAACAAGTCTACATCATGCATGGCAACGTAGTCTGTGTCATTGCCACTCTCCAGGAAGCCCACATTTATCAGAGATGCTCTGTTAAACCTGCCCAAGACACCAATGTGAACAGATTAGTCCTAAGGCCATGGACTCTGTTCCATTATGTATCAAAATTATTCGCCTTCACATTCAGCCACTATTACAACAAAGGTTTGGAATCCCATACTAATCCTCAGATTCTATAATCAGATCAAATTAGCAACTTTGCAAAACCCACTTTATCTGCATTTATATATTTTAATGTGGCTCAGGACTTTTAGAATTTCATATTTGTCTGTTCTGCGTCCACTCACGGGAAAGGCAGGATATAAATCCAAATAGACAGACAGACAGATAAATGCAGAGCAACGACGGAAGGAACCTAACAGTCAGTCAGTTTTACTGCATGATCCCAAACTCAGGTATTCTGAGAAAGATAGGTAATTCTAAAAGTGCCTAAATGCTTCAGTCTTTCCATACAGGAAAGGGGTTCCAAGCACTTATCTTGTTAGCTACCCTTTTCAGTACCTTTTCCAGCTCTATGTGAGAGGCAGTTTGGTGTAGTGGTTCAGATACTTCTCGGAAAGCAAAAGGCATATCTGACATTTTCTGCCACCTCGAAGACTGCATGCACAACATCACTTTTTCCAGATTTGTTCCTCATTCCATTTTCTCGTGCCTGCTTCTCCCAGTTCCTTCCAATAAAGGTTCTGTTAGGACTCTTTGCCTTTTCCAGTACTCCTTGCTGAGCAGTTTTTTAAAAAATGTATTGACACTAAATTTGTGCTGTTGCACCAAGAACCTTGCAATTTATTATTATTACATGTCCTGCCCATTTAAAATAGCCAGGATGAGAGATTCAGTATACATGCCAATCATGCAAAATGCTTGCTCTTTATAGAGACAAAAGCTTTTGCAGGACAAACCCAGGAAGCAGAACACAAATGGGGATTGTTTGCACCACATCCAGTGCACAGTATACCCTTCTCATAGAGTTGCTAACAGATCACTGAAAAGCTGTTGGTATTCACATGGCTCAAGTAAGCAAAGCATGGTTTTGCTTATAAATTGACCAGAAGTCAGAAAATTTGGGAATTTTGTGTATTATTGTGCATTTTGAGTATTAGACAGGTGGGAAGGTGACAAAGTGACTTTATTAAATTCTCAGCCACATTGTGGATGATATTAACATGACTATTTCAGTGATTAATGTGCAAAATAGTGAGGAATGAATAAATTTTTTAAAAGCTACTGCTTTGAGTAACCTTTTTTCTTATTAACACCCCCTTCCATCTATCATGTATAACATATGCACGCCATAGAACTAAATTTTGCAATTAACTCTGCTTGTGGGATAATTGAGTTTAAAGATCATGCAGCTTTTCCTCCCTAAGGCACCATGGCTTTGCCACCATTGTAACAGAATGTCATGTGCACATAAATCCCATGTTATTAGCCCTCTGTTTCTCCAGATTATAGAGTTAGTAGAGAAATTCTTCTGGAGACTGATGCTGGGGTGGAAGCTTTAGGATGTTGTTTAAATATAGATAAGATTTGTTCTTATGCACACTTGATTCTTTCTAGAGTTCTCTGCAGTTCTTCATGGAACATTCCAGGTTTGCCCTCTGTTGTCCTTCCATTGTGTCTGCAGATAAGTATCTCTATGGAGTTTCCACATTCCTTAACATGCCATGTAAACTAGCTATCCGTTGTTTCAGAAGATTTCATCTCTATACTCTATTTTATGGTTGTTTTTAAATTTCTTTCTACCACATCCCTAACTGTTGTTCATTATGGTGCTTGTTCAGTGAATGTCTTAGCTGTTAATTATATTGTATCTCACTGGCACTGTGTAATCCACCTTGGATCTCAGTGAGAAAGGCAGACTATAAATGAATAAAATATTAAACCCAAAGTCTGCAAACCACCCTAGACAGAACGATGAGTAACATGTTACAAATAAAGATTTAAAAAGAACAGCAGAACTGTAGCCAACTGTCCCAAGATAATAAACTGTTCCAACAGGGTGTTAATGAAAAAAATTACTGCTTTCAAATGACATCTACCACCTTGATCTTCATATCCTTTCCTTAGGCTTAAAAGGGTGGAAGAGGCCATCTTATATTCTAAAAGAATCAAAAAGCTCTGAAGTACCAGGAACTGAGATACTACTTTTGTTCTACAGAATGGAACAGAAGCAAAGCCAAAGGAATAACTCACTTGGGAATTACACGTGTCTGACACAGAAAAAAGAACATAGGAGAGTTATTTCCTTTAGAAAGTTACTTCCTTTGGGCTAGAACCCAAGAAATGCTTCACTAAGAGCGACCAGACACCATCTCCAGCTTGTACAGCTCCCACATGCAGGGTACACAAAAGCTCTATCTCAGTCTATAAGTAGATGTGGAGGCACAGTGTTTCCTGTTCCTACCCCATGAATGTCATATTTTATTTATAGCCTACCTTTCTCACTAAGACTTAAAGCAGATTACATATTGTAAGCCTATAAGATGCTACACAGGCAGCGCAATCCTGAGGCCTGTGGCAGCGATGCCACTTGTTCGTACCCTAAGGACTTTGGTGGGAGAGCTGTGCCAGTGGCTGAATCAGGCAAGGTGCAGCACAGCTCTTGCTGAGAGCACCCACCCCACCGTTCCCCTGACAACCCCGCCAGTATCTGCCAATGGCTGTGCCACCCACATGACAGGTACATGAGTGGCAAGCAACAGTGCAGCCAATGCACAGGCTGTGATCCTCACTGCTCACCTCCCCCCACCCCCAGCTAGAGAACAGAAAGCCGGGGACCATGTGCCTCCACAGTCACAGCACGCACCCAGGGTTGGCTGCCTGGTCAAGCAGCAGGCAGGGCCCATGTGCCCCCTCAACGGTGCAGCTCACAGCACAGGGGGCCTGCAGCAACTGCCCCAACAGTGGGGATTCTCTGGAGGGGGCCTGGAGAGTGCATCCCTGGGGCCTGCTGTGGGAGCGACCTGTAGGCACGACCCCCTCCTGAGAAAGGTGAGAGGTCTGTGGCCCGCTGGGGAGCAAGCCTGGCAAGACGCAACCAGGAAAGAATGCTCCACAGTTGCCCTGTCAACGCTGGCTGAATCCACCAATTGCAGGGCAGCTGGAGTGGAGAGCACCATGAGTGGCAGGGAATGGCGTATCCAGTTTGCGAGCTGGCTATGTTACCCATTGCCAGCTGTTGATGGTACTCCTCTGCCCTGCAGACGGTGCACAGGGCAGAAAGATCCCTGCAATTGGGCTTGCTGCACCCCAAGAGAGGCACCTGCCTCAAGAGGAGCCTTGCCCTGCAGAAGGGGGTGGGAATCACACCAAAGGTGCAGACAGGGCGTCCGCCCACCTGCTCACCCAACCCCCATCTCTGACAAGGGCCAGACTCACTTGCAAACTAACTCCCTCCCTGCTGCTGCTCCAAGAAACATGCACCCCCCTCCATGAAAAGGATAGAATAGGTTACACCAGCATAAGTCCAAGATACACTAGCGTAACTCTTAGTCGGCTGCCTGAGCGCTTTTGGCTCCCACTCAAGATTGTGCTGTCAATAAGCAATGTAATAGAACTAGGAATTGCAGATGTTTGAAATGGAGCTGACATCTGAACAAAGCATAATTATTAAAGATGACATATTGAACAATTCAGAACATGGTATTACATCAGTTGAAACACAGTGTATTTTCCTGGTCCGATCTGGTATAATGTAGCCTTATTTCTCTTACAAAAATGCCCTCTTGAACAATTCTGTTTTACATAGTTTGTGAAATACCAAGAGCATTGGAGCCTTCTTGATCTCCTCAGGCATGCCATTCCACAGCCACACAGAAGGCATATCTATGGGCATGTTGTTGATACTGCCCATCTGTAGATTGTGTACAGTGGCACTTGCAGATGGCCCTGCTTAGATGAGTGAAGTTACCCAATGAACAAGAAAAACTTTGGGGGTATACTAAAGATGAATTAAATATTTTTAAAAAATTGTGTGTGCAAAGTGTGCATGATGTACATCATCCAATAAATACTGTATATAAATATCCAATATCCAGAGCCCCTGAGGATGGGCGGTTTATAAACTGAAGTAATAAATAATTAATATTCACATAAAAGTCCAACTGGTATAGCTTCACCACAGGGTGGTTACTTGAGACCTCCAGAGACGCAGTTCACCACTAGACCATGTTGTCTCCTCGAAAGAGGAAGAAAGCATGTGCACAGGGTTCAAATTCACCCATACCTCACAGTACCTGTAATGATCCACCTGGTTGAGTATGAAGATATGATGCCGGATTTTCTTCCTACTGAGAAAGCGATGCATGTGGGGCACAAAGGCTAGTAGCTCTTCAAAGCGCTCACGGAAGGGTACCAACACAGCCAACCGGTGGGGCCCCCATGAAGGGTCATCAGGAAACTGAGGTAGAGGCTCAAGCGTGCAGGATTTCTCAGGTACTGTGGCCTGAACTCCTCGATTTCTGGCCATATCTCCCGAGCAACTGAGCTGGAGCCACAACAGGGAGAGAAAACCCAGCAAAAGCACAATAAAGAAGAGTTGAAAGAGGGAGCATTTCCAAGGCAGGATGCCCAGTAGCCGGCAGGATCTGAAGCAAAATCAGAACAAGGCAACACAGGAGAGTGAGTCTGCATGAACTACTCCAAAACAGCACAAAAGTAAACACAAATCAGTACAGGATTCCTCAGAATAAGCACTGTCCATCAGAGAAAATACCATCCAGTGTGGTTGATGTTCAAGTTTCTAGTTTTGCCTACTCCCTGGCATGAAGAACTTCACTAAGGGTATTACTGTAATATGCAAATAAGAACCCCTATAGTGAATGGAAATGGAAAGATACCAATACTAAACATTTATATAAGACTTGGAATATTCCAAAGTGCTTCACATACTATCACAGTAACCCTTACAAACAACGACCATGACTATTGCTCTGGATGTCTGGCTAAAGCCAAGACACAGTAATGTAGCTAAGTTACTGAATGGGTTTAAGCCCTGAAAAGAGCTTTGAACTAGGAACTTCACAGTTCACACTCTTAATCACTTCTACCTTTTCATGTTCACCCGAAATGAGATCCTTATGCCAGGTACATCCAGGGCACGGACTCATATCTGTCTCTAAATTGCATCCCCTGATCTGAAAACTCTTCCTCCTAACTTCATACCTGTGGCAAGTAGTTATGGTTACTCAGAACATAATTTCAATGTGAAAGAGCTGAATTAGAAGTCATCAAGAGACTCAACATTCACTCCCCACCCCAACCCCTTGCTTGAACAAGGACTGGGGTTTCCTTCACTTATATAGGCAGTAATAGCTCTGTATCACTAACTCTTCACAGATGCTAATTAGTTCTAGGTATCATGTTAAATGAAAGCTGCACTCAAGCTGGGAGAAGCAAGTCACCAGGAGTGGATGGTATACCAACAGAGCTATTTCAAGCTACAGAAATTGAGTCTATCAAAATCTTAACAAGAATCTGTCAACAAAGATGGAAAACAAAACAATGGCCCACATACTAGAAATGCTCAATCTACATTCCAATTCTGAAAAAGGGGATGCCAAAGAGTGCAGCAACTATCGGACCATTGCATTAATTTCTCAGGGAAGCAAAGTGATGCTCAAAATTCTACAGCAAAGACTCCTACCATATATGAAATGAGAAATGCCAAATGTTCAAACTGGATTTAAAAAAGGAAGAAGTGCTAGAGATTACACTGCAAATTTACAATGGCTTAATGAGGCATACCAGAGAATTTCAGACAAAAATCACCTCGAATTTTATAGATTACAGCAAAGCTTTTGACTGTGGATCATGAAAAGCTATGGATGATGTTAAAAGAAATGAGGGTGTCACAGCATCTGATTGTTTTGATGCACAACCTGTACTCTGAACAAGAGGCTACTGTTAGGATGGAATATGGGGAAACAATGTTTTTCAATTGGCAGAAGTGTCAGAAAGGATGTATATCATCTCCCTATCCAATTTACATGCAGAACACATCATAACGAAAGCTGGATTAGATTTAGAAGAATGTGGATAGAAAATTGGTGAAAAGAACATTAACAATTTGAGATACGCAGATGATATCACATTACAGGCAGGAAATAGTAAAAACTTGAAACAACTATTGAAAAAGATTAAAGGAAAAAGTGTCAAAGCAGGATTACAGCTGAACATCAAGAGAAAAGTAATGACTACTGAAGAATCACACAATTTTAAGGTTGGCAATGAAGAAATTGAAAGTGTTAAAGATTTTCTATTCCTTGGCTCAATTATCAACCAAATGGGAGATTGCAACCAAGATATCAGAAGAATACTGTGACTTGGAAGAACAGCTGTGAAGGAACTAGAAAGCCTATACTACAATAAAATTGCTTAGTTTAGTAGGGGCCGAAGCCCTTATTTCGAGTTACTGGGGGTGACTAGTCCCCGATGGCCCGTCTATCTTGAGTCGTCTACAAAGTGACAGCGACATGACTCTTGGCCGTGCCAGATGACTTAGCTAACGAACCAAGGTAGTAATCATTACGAGACCCATCTGTTGAGTGCTACCAAGTGACTACTGTACAGGTGAATACCACAACCAGGAACCAGGTAGTACTCTTTACTATTTTGCAACTACAGACTAACACGGCTAACTCCTCAAGGATAAGGATGTCTCTCTGAGGACCAAGATCAAGATCATTCACACTCTAGTGTTCCCCATTAATATGTATGGATGTGAAAGGTGGACAATGAAGAAAGCTAACAGGAAGAAAATTGATTAATTCAAAACATGGCAGTGGAGGAGAATTTTGCAGTTACCATGGATGGCCAAACCCCCAAACAAATGGGTTCTAGATTAAATCAAGCCTGAATTTCCCTTAGAAACTAAAATAATAAAAGTGAGGCTATCATCCTTTAGTCACATCACAAGAATACAAGACTCACTGAAAAAGTCAGGAAAGGCTAGGAAAGGCTAGGAAAAGTTGAAAACAGCAGGAAACAGGAAGATGCAAAATGAGATGGCCTAACTCAATAAAGAAAGCCACGTCCTCGAGTTTGCAAGATCTGAGCAAGTCTGTCAATGATAGGACATTTTTGAGGTCTTTCATTCACAGGGTCACCATAAGTCAGAAGCGACTTAACACACATCATGTTTCATACTGCACCTTTCTTGATTAGGTAGTTTGTCAGTCCTAGTCTGCCCCTCTTTAACAGTTTGGAGTGGTGCTCACCCACTGTAGATTGATTGATTTTTCTTTAACTGTTTTAAACTGGTTTCACCTGGTTATATCTCCCCACTCCCATCCTTCTGCTGCTTCTAGCTTTAATTATAAAACCTATATGGACATATACTTCATGAATCTGATTCCTGAAATCTTATGCTGGAATAAATTGTGTCATTCTTTAAAGTGTCACTAAACTCCTGTATAATTCAGAAAACGGGGAAAGACACAGAGGTAACATCTCTGGTACTACTAATGTAGCCAAAAGCTAGTGACATTTAAATGCTGAAAGGGAGAATGGGGTAAAAAGACCAGAAATTTTTCCACTCCAGTTCTTCTGTGCCATTCATGGAAATACTCCCCAAGCATTCTCTCTTCCCTTTGGCACCGTCTTTCCCTCTCCAGCTCCAATGCGATGTTTTCATTCTTCCTATATGAATAGCAGTAAATTTACTTATGTGGGAAAAGGTAAAACGTTACACTCGTGGCAAAGACAGTTAAAGAGGGGGTTAAACTTGTTCCCGCTGCCACACGCCTGTTTTCATCGCCCTACCATTGGTTCTCTTAGCTGGACACTCTAATGTGCGACGGAATTGGGGTGTGGGGGGGGGGGCACGGAGCGAGAAAAATTCCTACTACAGCACCGAAAACCAACTATGTCGAGTCGTGACAAGAGCGGAACCGTTGGCCCTTCCACTTACGATGGGATCTCCAGCCTCATCCCCACCCCACCTTCTCCATCTCCCTTAGCTCCCCTTTCATTTAATCCCTCCCCATCAATGTATTTACCCGCTGCCAGCGCGTCGATACATAGCAGACGTGCGTCTTGAGGGGAACATCTTGCTGACTCCCGAGTGGGTCTCCCCGCCCGGCAGGGACACGTTGGCTTGGACACCAAGTCCGTCAATTATCGTGTTCCTCCAGAAACACTTCCCTTATTGGTTGTTCCGTTCAGTTCTTGTTCCTAGACAGGCATCGAAGCTCCTTTGTGGCAAACATAACGTATCTGATGTGGACTGTAGTCCACGAAATCTTATAATAGTTTGTTTTTAAAGTGCTACACGACTCCCATTTACTCTCACTATAACAGACTAGCACTGCTACTCCTTTGAAACAGACCTGTCCTTCAGCATCAGGTTGAAATTGTATAAGGAAGCATTTCTAGCCAGCTTTGGGGCAGGGTGAGTAAAAAAAAAGTATAAATTTGAGCAAATTTGAAAATTAAAGCTGCATGTAGTTTTCTGCATTTTTTTAAAAACCTGCGTATTATAGAATTGCTTAAATTCATTTGCATTTACCAGTTACCAAAACTTCAGTGCGGGTATGCTTATCATTAGAAAGTTGAAAATAACTTGCTATGTAATAAAGCTACTACTCAATGTTTGAAGAAAAGACCATCTTTAATATTTGTTTTATTCTGTATTACAGTAGGAACCAGGCTAAAACGGCCTCAAATTAAAATAAGTACACAACCACCCTTTGGAACAGGCTCTTTACCAATAAATCTTTAGTTGTCAGCCTCCCACAGTTTGCTGTCCATTTTCACACACTTCATCAGTGCTTGGTCATATAGGAGTGACTACTTGGCTTGTTCCTCCAGGAATAAAATCAAGGTAGCTTTAGAGTCCTTGGGGTATGGCGAAGATACTGAAGTCTGGACAGTGTAGTCGTGACAAATATCCAAGTTATCCCAAATGTTTTGTATTGTGAAGGCTTTAAAATACACACACATGAAATGCAGACATTCCCTTCCCCAATACACTTTGAATCCACCTAATAAAGGAATCCTCCTCCCCGGAGCAAGAAAGAGCCATCGCCTCCAAACACGCCAAACTGTTTTTTCAAGATATTTTCAAGATATTTTATTTTTATGGTATATTTTAAAGCAAGACACAGTCAAGCCCATTTTAATAAGGTCAAAAATATTCAAAACTGAATACTTAGCAAGTTTCACGATCTGAATTAGACTAATGGATTTCAACATGTTGTATTCCTCAGTAAGTGCAGAATTGATTCTTCTGAATCTCATATATATAAACCTGGTGTAATTTGGACTATTGAATTGACTGCATTTGTTCTTTGCAAGTAATTCCTGCCTTTAGTAAACTACTTTGCAGTCTACTTGGGCATCAAAATAACTTGCCTTCTTGCATTTAGTCAAAAGAAGAGTTACCTGCTTATAAATGGAACCAATTAATATATGGATTGGTAAACTGAGCAAACAACATCCTCTCATCTGCTACCATTAGTCTCAAGAAATGCACATGAAATAATTTCATGTCTGTATGACATAAACAGATAAATGGAAACCTGGCCTGTCCTCATGAGTGTGTCAGTTTCAGACAAGGTGACAACAGGCCAGGCAAACTCTTGGTAAAGTCACTGGTTTAGAATTAATGCTTAAAACAACAGAAATTGCATACAAATCCTTCAAATACAGTACTTTTGCTTTCCTCCCCTTCCCTACTAGCATCACAAATCTTGTAGAAGATTAATAAAAGAGAATGCTTGGAATAATCTTTGAATGTCATCTATACAGTAACAGTTTGCTGAATGCTTAGAAATTAATTTTATTAAACAAATTCCAAGGAGAATTTGAGCTGCAAAACATACTTGGAAGGAGGCAAGTCCTATTGAAATTAACAGTCATTACTTCCAAGTATGTTTGAGACTGAGTTGTTGGAGCAATAAGGAATAGGCATTATCAAATGTTTCTGTTGTAAAAGTACCAGGCTTGTAAAAAAAAAAAACCCTACTACTTACAACTACTTAGTAATCTTATATTAGTGAGGAAATAAAGTACCAATCTGACAAAAAAAAACGGTACCTGCATGTTTATGTGAAAAGCTCATTTAATTCTAACAAGCAATGGGAGGAAGACATAAGGAAAGTCAAGTAAATTTTAATACTTAGCTACCCCTGATGAATATCCCAGTGGTTATCACATTCCTCTCTCTCCCTCTAGCCCCAACACAAACACACACACACACACACACACACACGCACGCACGCACGCACGCACGCACGCACAGTATTTTAGAAATAATCCCAATATTGCCCTTAGGATAGCAGTTAAGCACAAAACCAGTCTGCGTTCTATTCACATTATGAATACACAGGACAGAATATTGTGAGAATAAACTCCAGATCTCCTCATTCAGCACTTTCTGTCTGAGCAACATGCTGGTGGTGGCAAGAAGTCAAAGCCAGTAAAGGTGTAGGAGGACTCAAAACCAGCATCAGTTTCTTGGCTTTGACATTCTGAAAAGTTGACTAAAGAAAGTATCCCAAGTGTCCAAAACACAAGAGACCCTTGTTAAGCAGGTCCTTCCCACAAATTCCTCACATGGTATTTAAAAGTTTGAGGCACCTCAGCAGCAAGCAGTTGCCAGTTTTCTGGACAGAACACAGTGCCTTGCAGGGGCCAACACTGCGTTGGAATCACAGGGCTGAGATTGGAAAGTAGAGGGAAGGAGAGAGGCAGAGAGAGGTAGATGACACAGATCCTGGCCAACAACAATCTTGAGGAAAGGATGACTGAGGAGAGAAGAAGGACCAGTGCAAACACTTGAAGCGCTGGAAATTTTTCCTGTGTAAAATGTAGGCCTTTTGCTGTCCCCACCACTCTTTTACACCAGCTTCTTGGCCTCAAAGAAACTTTTGAGATGCCTCATCTGCCAGACTCCAATGGCTACAAGGATGAGGGTCTGGACAATGGACCACCACAGAACCCGTTGGTTTGTGCTCTCACTGGTTTGCCGGAAGCGCTCCTCACGCCACTGAATAAAGAAAAAATATTAATTCAGGATTCTCCCCTTCTCACTCATGATCAAATGCTAGCATAGTATATTGTACAGATATTGATCATGGAACCTAATTTTTCATATCCCTCAACCAGAATGGGTGCCCCGGAAGCAGTCATTGTCTCTCAGCCTAATTTACCTCCCAGGGTGGTTGTGATGATAAAAGCAGAGGGAGAAGTGAGACCCACAGATGATACTCTGAGCTCACTGGAGGTAGGATGTTATAATGATAGTAATAATGGGCTATTTTCCCACCATGGCCTGACTCAGAGACGCATCGAAACCAAGAAAGCACAGTACTGCCTGTGTTCAAGAACCAGTGCTACAGTTCTTATAGTGAACAAATTTCCTCAACAAGCAGAATCATTTGATGACTTGTACATTGACCATCTCTCTTCCTAGTTTTACACTGCAGCACAAAGAATACCGCCTGTGCAAAGCATCTTACCCGCTGGTAGTTCTGCTCTTTCTGGATCTGCTCTATCTGCTCCAGAAGCTGGCGCACACGCAACTGTAGCTCACTCAGCTTGTCTTTGGCTGCAATCTCAGCATAGTCGTTGGCATGCTCACCAACCTGAATGTCAAGGTGGACCCTCTGCAGTGAGATTAGATAACAAAGAGAGAACAGTAAAAATTTTAGTATGCATAAACTCACCATGGCAAAATACCTCATGAGCTGCTTGGCAAGCCAAACTGAGCACACTCCACCCCCACTATCACACAGAGCCTCTTACCAGCATGCCCCCTGCAAAGAGGGAAAACTTGGTAGAATTGGAATGAAGGCAGATCTGATGGTCTCCAGGTGTGTGTGAAGTGAAAGTGAACCTGCCTTCGGAGCCATACTGTCGGGACAACACCACCTGTAAACAGAGTATTGTTTTCATGCTAGTTCAAGCAGGTAGGAAACCTTAGGAATCCACAAGCCATTCAGTTTATCTGCCTTTCCTCCTTTTTACATTTTACACCAAGTGCAGAGCTGCTACCAGCTGCTCTGCTCTCTACCCTCTAGCCCTTGGAAACTTAAAAGGGAAGCTGCCTCCTGGAAGGAAATGCTTTAGGAAAGAGTGTTTCCACTGACAGCAGAGTTTTTACTTTCTCTCCACTGTAGATTATAGATAAAGTTTGATTTTATGGAGGGTGATTGTTTTTCTCATATTGTATGCTACTTTGAGTCCACATTGACAGGAGAAATGCAAGATAAAAGTACTCAAATAAATAAAACCGATTAGAGTCCCAAATACAGTCCTTGCTTGGGGCTAGTTAAAACATTACAGTCAATCTCAATCAACAGCTTTGTGCCATGCCTTTCAGGCACTATAAAGCCTCTATTAACAGTGGCCTCCAACAAATTGCTCAAAACTCTTAGGTGGTTTGCTGAGTCCATCTGCTGGGCCACAGGTCCTTCCACAACAACTTCTTAAGAACTATTTTTTGTAAGCAGCTGCTCCTATTGCACATATGTAGAAAATAAGGGAGAGTAGATGAGAGTAGATGAACCGCTGGTCTGATCCAGCAGGGATCTTCTTATGTTCATTCTACTGGAAGTTTTGGCTTTGACACAGGTCACAACTCTACCCCCACTTCCTGTCAAGTGACTGTAATGTCAGGTGTCTTTTTTTGCAGCTCAGTGGGACCCACGCTGCCACCTGGGGGTTAAAGGTGGGTCCTGGCTCTGGAAAGGCTGAAGACCACTGCTCTACAGCTCTAAAGGAGTACACAATAGATACAAAGTATCAAAAGACAAGTATTTCAGGCTTGTCATTAATTCTGAAATAGATGTGTGCAGTTGCTAAAGAGTGGTAGGCTTTACCACATATCATTAAGTGACTACCTCAAAAGCTAGGCTTCTTTAGGGACAACAGGGATGGTCTCAAGTCATAAATGGTAACATATCATGGTTCAACAAACACAAGCTGAAGACAACAAAAAAATTCTGGTACAATGTACAGGTTGTAATAGAATCTCTGAATATCTTTAGTTACCTGGACAGCCAGCTCCACAAGCATCTATGCAGTGATTCTGATATATTGTTTCCACATACACCCTGTAGTTGTTTCAGCACTTTAAGGCACAGGGTGGTGGCTCTGCACTATGGATCAGCTACCTTGAACCACGAGGAAATGCAGGGTAAAAATGTTTTAATAAACAAACAATTGGGTCCTTCTGGCATTTTAAAACCACCTTTAAGAGATGGCCACATGTTCAACATCACATTTTGTTTGGCTCAGAGGGAACAAACTAGGGCATATATAGCACTGCTTCTTCCCCCTAGAAGCCAGACAATACCCTAGTAAAATTTAACCAGAACAAGTATTTTCACATTACAGCAAAGAAGCTGGGGAAGGCTCCTTGAAACATTGTTCTTTAACCCTTCTCCTGAACACACAACAGCTGGAAAATGCCCCAGGACAAACTCGTGGGCCTACACATACCTTCTCGTCAGGATCCTTCACTTCCACAAACATACCCAGACCTGGGGTTGCAGGAAGATACTCCTCCCTTTGCTTATCAAACAGCTGCGTCCGGTAATTCCCTGTGATGCAGAAAGAGCGGAATGAGAGAAGAGAGGAGCCCCCCCTCCACGACTTCCCATGAAGGGCCGTCATCACCTCCCGTCCAAGGAGCTTCTCGATCCATTCCTCCCTTTCCCCACCTCTCAACCGAGGTTCAGATCACACTTCCTGTCAAGCAGCCCCTTAAACCTTCATCCCCTAACGCCCCCCGAGGCCCCCAGCCAGAGAGCCCCGATAATGGCCCCTTCTTCAAGGACCGTCTTCTCGTCTCTCCCCGCGCACCGATGACCATGGTCTCGTCCGGGATCTCTTCGATGAAGCACTTGCGTTCGGTCTCGCCCAAGTGGAAGTAGAGGCCCCATGCCGGAGTCACAATCCCGGCCACCAACAGCCACCGCAAGAGCGCCCCCGGCCAGCACACGACAGCCGCCATCACGCCGCGCCTTCCTCCCAGCCCCTCCTACGCTCCAGCCCTCAAGCCACGTAACTGCTAGAGCAGCGGGCTCACCAGCTCCCAGCGAAACTACAAGTCCCAGCAGCCCTCCGAACAGGCAGGAAACAGACGGCGGGAAGCAGCTCGGCTCAAGCAGAGGCGGCGTCGCGTGATAGGCTTAGGAGGCCACGGGCGGAGAGCGAAGGCAAGTGCGGGGGCGCCACGCCAGCCCCTTCGCCTTCTTCCGCGGCGAATGAGGCGCGCTGCCAGCTACGTGTTCCGTCGGCCTCCCTCACCCGCTGGAACAGTTGGTCTAGCTTTAGGGCTTCGTGTAATTCGGCCTGAGCCAGTGTTCCCGCTATTCCTTTTTAAAAACAATGTCAAAGTTCAGAAAATATAAAATGAAAACTCTGCTGCTACCAGAGGATTATGGGAAGCGGGGTGAGTGAGTCACCTGTCTCTTCCACATGGGATGGGATTTTGTGGTTGCTTGTTGATGAGGCTGCAGATAAAGCGAACAGGCGACTCGGCTTGACAGTTTCGTTGCCCAGTCCTCCAGAAGTGGCCACCACATCCTCCCCACTGGACAACCAAGGCTTTTGCAATTTTTCCCAAAAAACTGGCACTAGAATATTCTGTTACAATATACTGCTGTAACAACAGGTTACTGTCACACGTTATTTTTACTGTTGTAACAATAGGTGTGTACTATGCGCTCTGAATTACCAGCTTTTAAACAGCCTCTAGCTCCTTCCCTTGTGAAGATAGGCCTTTTTCCTTATCTCCACAAGAGCTAGAGACTTGCATTTAAAAAAGCTTCCTCCTATGGCGGCAAAAGAAATTGCTACCATACAAAGAGGGTCAGGGTGAATGGGCTGCCGTGTGAGCCAGAAAATCTGAACTTTCTTACCAACAAAGCAACCATCCAGGCTTTATGGAGATCTTTCCCAAAACTTTGGAGCAAAGCAGACTTGTGAAAGATTGGAGAAACCCCCAGAAGAAGGAGAAAAGGCAGCTTCCCCAAAGCAATGAACTCAGGGCAGATAACTTGTGTGGGGAGACATTTTCAAGGATGAATTCAGATTGGACTGGTGGAATACACCAGCCTAATTTTGTCTCTCCCCATTCCCATTCATTTCCCTCTATCCCACTGCAAGAATACTTCTCATTAGGTATCTGGTTGCCCCATTACCTATCCAAATCACTCTGGCAATGGAGCTTTGCTCCAGCATCTTGTACACATGCTTGAGTATCAGTAGAATTAAATAATAGCTGTCCTTAAGGTTCTTAAGCCCTAGAGTAGGCCACACCACTGCATGCTTTTTTTCAGCTTCTCTGGTAAAAGCTGCAGCCGTTAGTTCGTAGACCTCATACGGCTACTCTACGCTACTACAGGTATGTTTTATATTATGTGACATTTTGAGGACATAATACTTTTACTCAAGTGGGGATTTAGAGTTAAAGCTACTATCTGTTTTCCAGAAATGTTCTGAAGTGAGGTAAAGTGCATTAGAATGCAACAACAATGAACAGGAGCTCTTATTCTGCTGGAATCCCAACAGGATCTAAGCCCCTGAACTATATTGCATCAAAGGCTCCACAAAGAGCTGCTACACTTGACCCTCCTCTCCCTTTCATCCTTCAAATTAAGATAGACTAACAGCTCAAGTCAGTTTTCCACTTTATTCATGTAGCTGTTCTTCCACCAATCACCTTGCATGCACAGCTTTGATGCAGCATACAGTCTTGTCACTGGAATCACAATGCTTAGTGAGAGATCAGAACAGGGTCTGAGCCTCTATGACCAAATTGTGGCACATATTTCACAGTAACTGGAAAAAATTCAAGCCCCTTCTCTCCCAAACCAATGCAATCACAGTTTCCATCACCAAAAGGGAACAATCCAATCTGATGATCACTTGTTTTGGTATAAATTAGTCTCTCTGCTATACAGAAATAGTCAATACTAAAAGTTCCAAGGCCAATGAGACTACAAAATAGATTCACTTCAAAACACCCACCTTGGAATAGGTTTACAGGCCAGTCCACAAAATCTCCCCAGCACATTGGCAGGGCTAGGGAAATACTACCTCCATCAGAGAAACACCCAGTAGATTCTAGCTGGCAGGCAGAACCATGCCGCATGGAGAAGGAACATCTGCCATTTCTAAGCTCTAGTCAGAGGGTTGTAGTCTTTTTCTTAAAGTGTGGCTGAGGTTCTGAACAGCATTCTAAAAGGAGGGGATGGGCTCTCAATTAGGGCTGCACCACTCTGCATTCTTGATTGTTTGCCACAGGTTGCCTGGCTAGTGCAGCCAGGAAAAAACAAGATATGAAAATAATCCATATATTTCTCCAAAAGAGCCTTTTAGAAACCAGAGTCTATACAATTCCCCCTCCCGCCCTCCCCTGTAAAAAATGCTCCAAAGTGCCCAGAATCCAGGGCTGCTCCCCACTAGTAAAATCGTTTGTTCCTCTCCTGCCGTTTCTGGAAGACCACAGCACCCACTACAGCACACACAATGATGCCCAGCAGAGCACAGAGTAGCAATAGGAACACTTTCCAGCCCGTCAAAGGCCCACTACGGAAGTTTCCCGTTGGATCGTCCACATTATCTAAAGAGGAAAAAAAGGGGGGGAGGGTTTAGTGAGACATTTACAGCACATATGACCAATAAGAAATGGTTTAATGCACCCTTAAGCTATAAGAAGAGCTGGAGAAGACTAACAATGGGGTTCAGCTGACTCAGTTAAGAACCTAGATACTGTACTGGACCCAGAATTGCTGCTACAGAAGCAAATTAATACAGCTGCAAAAATACTTTCCTCCACCTTCATTTAATCTAGAGAAAGGCTCCCTACCTTGAATTGGCCAATTTGGCCATTTGAATCCATACAACAATAACCTTGAGTCTATGCTACTATAATGCATTCTACATTGGTCTACCCTTAGAGTCAACTCAGAAAGTCCAACTGGTACAGAGCACCATGGCTGGGTTATTATTGGGAGCCATGTAGGGTATACATATTGCACCTATTCTTCACCTATACACCTATTCTGGTAGCATTCAACTGGCTATCAGTCAGTTACTGGGTTCAAGTCAAGGTACTAGTTATTACATACAAAGCCCTTCATGGACTTGGATCCTCACATCTACAAGACTACCTTTCCTGCCACGCTCAGCTACAATACCTTCACATACAAATAGTTAAAAGCATCAGCAGCCTGTACATTTTTTCTGTTGTGGCCACTGTCTTATGATATGCAACAACTTTTATTATTCCACAGTCTGTGTAAAACAGAAATGTATAGGAGTAGCTGTGCCTACTTCCTGAGGAGCATGCATATTACTACGGGTGTGCGCTGCCAAAAAGTTCGGGTTTCCCACTTCGGGTTTATTCGGAGCTGGCTCCTGCGGGGGCCGCACCACCTCCTCTGCCACTGACGGCTTCTCCGGCCCTTCCTGCCCCTTTGATTCGGGATTTCCTAATCGGGGACATCATTATGGTCCCGATTCCCGAATCTTTACAAATTGGGTCTGATTTGGGTATTTAATCCGAATTGGAAACCCAAAGCACACACCCCTACATATTATTCCCATTCTGCAATCACTGCATTGGCTACCTACTAGTTACTAAATTCAGTCAAGATACTGGTTATCACATCCAAAGCCCTTGGATCCTCATATCTGCAAGGAAGGAGCTTTTTAAAACAGAACAGGACTGTACACTATACCACTGTGTGGTATGATTTGTTTGCTGAATACATTATCCTACTGCATTATTTTCTACTTTTGTAATATCATTTTGTGCCGTTTGACATGTCTAATACTTTTTGCTTTGTTTCACATTTTTGTAATCTTAGTCTTATAGCGTTTCTTATTATATGCTTCATCCTACCTAATCTTCCTTGAGTCTCACTGAGAAGAGCAGACATTAAATGAAGTAAATAAATTAATAAATATGACACCATAGAATTAAATTTAAAAAGCAATGTAGCACATACACAAATACATCCTAAAATAAGTTTTTTTAAAAAGTTTAACTGAGTTCAGTGGGACAGTTAATGGAAAGTATACTTACGACTGCAGCCACTGCTCTGGACTGCATTGCATAGCAGAAGATAACCAAATTCTCATGTATTTCAAGCCAAGTGCTGAGCACTGATCCACAAGAGTTCATCCTGACTATTTAGCACACATTGAAGAGATAGGGGGATGCTCACTTGTTGAATGATTTCCTAAATGATTCATAGAGCATCCAGAGATCATATAACTCACCTTTGGGTGACTTGAGGAGGCTGACACTGGGTTCAATCTTTGTCCAGTCAATGTTCTCTTCTTCTGGTGGATGTTCCACCATCAGCTGAAACAACTTCATTGAGATGATGTCATGATTGTCTAGGAAATGAAAAATCCAGTTTGCAATGTTACAATTAAATGTTCATCCTCTCTTGTCCTTTGGCTCTTAGTCTGAGGGTCAAGTCTAGAGCTTGGCAGAAGGCCAGCCAGCAGAAAGACCTGCTTGATCAGGTCCCTTTCCTGTCTGAATTTTCTCTCTTTGTGTACTGTTAAGTGTGATGGGTTCACGCTGTGGAGAAAAGTGATATGTAAATATGCTAAATAAATAAGTTTACCATAGTCTATTTCAGGGGTCCCCAACATAGCATCCTCAACTTTTCATGGTGCCCACCAAGTGCTTTTAGAAAGTTGGCAGTGCCAGTGGGGCTTTTGCTCACCAAGGCTTCTGACTAGCTGTGCAGATTTTTAGAAGCATTGCTTTTGCAGCACCTGCCACTACAGCACAATCTTTACTGCATGACTGAAGTTAAACTGTGTGTAATTAAGATAATATTTTAAAGCCGTATGTTCATTGTGAAAAGAATCCTATTAAATAGTATCTCTGCCTGAAATGTTGAAATTTTACTATAAAAGCTATGTATAACCTCACTCTTCGACATTTTGTGGTTGGCTGTACCTCCTACAACAGCCATTTTGTGGCTGCACCCAGCACCTTAAGTCAGAATTCCAAAGATGCCTGCTGAACAGGAGCCCCTTATTGTCTCCTTAACAGCAGTAACCTCTGACCTTGATGGCCCAGATTGACCCAGTCTTGTTAGATCACAGAAGAGGCAGGCAAAGGCAAACTACCTCTGTTTGTCTCTTGCCTTGCAAACCCTACAGGGTCACTGTGACTTGACAGCACTTTACACATACAGACAAAAACATTCAGAGGCTAGACTATTTTAATATGGTCTACATGAGAATACCCTGAAGAAGACTTAGAAACTTCAGCTGCTGCAAAGCATCACAGCTTGAATACTATCAGAAGCTAGGAAAAGTGAGCATATTGCACTCATCTCTACAACTGCTCCATTGTTTACTGATCAGTTTCTAATTTTAATTCAAGATACTGGTTATAGCCCAAGTGAGCCTGATCTCACCAGATCTCAGAAGCTAAGCAGGGTCAGCCTTGGTTAGTAATCGGATGGGAGACCTCCAAGGAAGACCAGGGTTGCAGAGGCAGGCAATGGCAAGCCACTTCTGTTAGTCTCTTGCCATGAAAACCCCACCAGGGGTCGCCATAAGTCAACTCTGACTTGAGAGCACTCTACTCCACACTGGTTGTTACCTACAAAGTCCTCCAACAGCCTTGGACCCACAGGACCAAGGATGGCATTTTTATAAAAAGAGTGCTATTGTGGCTAGCTTTAATGTCCATTGAAAGCCTATGAATGGCTTTTCTTTATAACTTTTAACTTCTGCAATCCACCTTGAGTCGTTAAGAAAGGTGGGTTTGAAATATCATAATAAATAAAGGTCTCCCTTTAAACACGTAAGAAAGGCCCTTTTTAAAAGATTCCCTTAATTCAGGAAGCTGGTTTAAAATCCTCTCATGTCCTATTTGTTAAAAAGAATAGACCATGCTTACACCTCAAAGAACACCACATCCAGGCAATGTGGCCAGTTATACTTAAGTAGGAAAAAAGTCTCACCAGATAGATCTCCTGTACCAGCAGAAGCCCCAAAAAAGTAGCCAGTGGGCAGTCGGACTCCTGAAACATCAAAGCAGTTTTTCCATTCATTTTTGTCCTCCACATCAGTCATCACCTGCAAAATAAGTATAATCTTAGATGTAAGGGTCAACCATAAACCAGTCACTAACTTAAGGCAGCTTCCTATAACTGATCGAACAGGCAGTTGTCTTCCCACTACTTAAAAAACATCCCTAGACAAAAATGCAGTTAATTGCTGCCCAGTCTCAAACCTGCTCTTTCTAGGCAAAGTGATTGAGAGAGCAGGAACAGACCAACTACATGTCTTCTTGGATAACTCTTGTGTCCTGGACCCTTTTCAGTTTGGTTTCAGGTCGAGCTATGGGACATAGATGGCTCTGGTGGCTTTAATTGATGACCTCCTTCTGAATGTAAACACAGGCTGTGCTTCTTTGCTGCTCCTCCTGGATCTATCTGCAGCCTTTAATACAGTCAATCATGCCATCCTGTTGAGGTGTTTGGAGGCAGAAGGGAGTATCAGGAGATGTGCCTTGGACTGATTTAAATCAATCCTCATGGAATGGACTCAAAGGTTTGCTGTTGGAGACCAGCTATCGTCCATGTGGACATTATCTTGTGGGGCTCCATAGGGTGCAATCTTATCCCCCATGTTATTCAATCTCTATGTAAAGCCTTTCGGAGGAATTATTTGTTGCTCTGGAACTGAATGTCATCAATTCATTATTGACACCCACTTCTGTATCTCTCTATCCAAAACCCCTGTTGACACAGTAGAGGTCCTGAGCCACTGCCTAACTGCTGTGGTCAAATGGCTGAAAGTGCACAAACTGAAACTGAACCCAATTAAGATGGAAGTGGTGGTGGTTGGGAAAGCAGAGATCTTAAAGAATGCTGTGCTTCCCACTTTCCATGGGGTTCAACTGACCCTTGCTGACTCAGTAAAGAGCCTAGAGGTTAAACTAGATCCAGCACTGCTGTTAGAGAAGCAAGTTCATGCAGCTACAAAAAGGGCTTCTCCTAACCTTAGACTAGCCTGGAAGATGGCCCTACCTTGACATGAACAACCTGGCCACTTGGATCCATGCCCTGGGAATATCAAGACTCGAGTACTGTAAGGCACTCTACATAGTTCTCTCCTTGAAGTCAACTCAGAAACTCTAGACAGCACAAAACGCTGCAGCTCGGTTATTATAAGGAGCTAGGTGGAGCATGCATATAATTCCAATTCTACAGTGTTCCAATCATAATATGCAGCCTCTCAATCGGTTACTCACCTGTTACCAGTTCAGTTCAAGGTATTAGCTATTACATACAAAGCCCTTCATGGCCTTGGTCCTTCATATTTACAGAGCCACCTCTCTCCATATGCTCCGCCATGTCAGCTTCACTCATCTGAACAAAGCCTTCTACAGATCTGTGTGTGTTATGTGCCATCTAGCTGCTTCCAACCTATGGCGACCCTATGAATTAAAGACCGCCAAATGTCCTATCCTTGACAGACTTACTCAGATCTTGCAAACTGGAGGATGTGGCTTTTTTATTGAGTCAAACCACCTCATTTTAGGTCTTCCTATTTTCCTACTACCTTCTACTTTTCCTAGCATTGTTGACTTTTCCAGAGAATCTTGTCTTCTCATGTTGTGACTAAAGTACAATAGCCTCACTTTTGTGATTTTAGTTTCTAAGGAAAATTCAGGCTTGATTTGATCTAGAACCCACTTATTTGTCTTTTTGGCTGTCCATGGAATCCACAAAACTCTCCTCTAGCACCACATTTCAAATGAATTGATTTTCTTCCTGGAAGCTTTCTTAATTGTCCAACTTTCACATCCATACATAGTAATGGGGAATACCATAGTTTGGATTACTTTGGTCCTCAGAGAGACATCCTTATCTCTAAGAATCTTTTGTAGTTCCCTCATAGCTGCTCTTCCAAGTCTCAATCTTCTGATTTCTTAGTTGCAGTCTCCCTTTTGGTTTGTGACCAAGCCAAAGTATAGGAAATCTTGTACAATTTCCTCATTGTCAACTTTAAAACTGTGTAGTTCCTCTGTAGTCATTACTTTTGTCTTCTTGATGTTCAGCTGTAATCCTGATTTGCCACTTTCTTCTTTAACCTTAATCAGTAATTGTTTCAAGTCCTCACTATTTTCTGTCAGTAACGTGGTATCATCTGCATATCTCAAACTGTTAACGTTCCTTCTGCCAATTTTCACTCCACCTTCTTCTAGAGCTAATCCAGTTTTCTTTATTATATGCTCTGCATAGAGGATGAACAGGTAGGGAGATAATATACATCCTTGTCTGTCTCCCTTGCCAACTGGAAACCATTTTGTTTCCAGTAGCCTCTTGTCCAGAGTACAGGTTGCACATCAAAACAATCCAGGGTTGTGGCACCCCCATTTCTTTTAATGCTATCCATAGCTTTTCAGATCCAAACAATCAAAAGCTTTGCTGTAATCTTTAAAACACAGGCTGATTTTCTTCTGAAATGCCCTATTATGTTCCTTGAGCCACCATAAATCTGCAATATGACCTCTAGTTCGTCTTCTTTTTCTGAAACCAGCTTGAACATCTGGTATTTCTCGTTCCATAAATGGTAAGAGTCTTTACTGTAGAATTTTGAGCATCACTTTGCTTGCATGGGAAATTAACACAATAGACTGATAGTTGCTGCACTCTGGCATCCTCCTTTTTTTGGAACTGGAATGTAGATTGATCATTTCTAGTGTGTGAACCATTGTTTTGTCTTCTATATTTGTTGACAGATCTTTGTTATGATTTTGATGGACTCAATATCTGTAGCTTGAAATAGTTCTATTGGTATTCCATTTACTTCAGGTGATTTGTTTCTCCCAATTGCTTTGAGTGCATCTTTTACTTCACTTTCTAAAATTCCTGCTTCTTCATCAAGATTCTTCTTCAAAGGTATCTATCATCCTTCCATCTTTTCTGTACAGTTATTCTGTGTATTGTTTCCATTTTTTTTTTTAAAAAAATTGTCCTAATCAGATACTGTATTTCCGTGTTGATCTTTCAGCATCCTGAACTGGGCTTGAATTTCCTTTTGATTTCCCAGATATTGTGGAACAGATCTCTTGTTCTTCCTTTTTTATTGTTCTTTTCTATTCTTTGCAGTGATTATTATAATAGATTTCTTTATTTCTGCGTGCAAACTGCTGAAAAACTACATTTAGAATTCTGACTCTATTTCTGTCACCTTTTGTGCTTTTGCTTTTCCTCTGACTTCAGCAATTTTAAGAGTTTTCTCTGTTATCAGTTTAAGCTTCTCCTTTCTTCTGGCTACAGGAATAGTCTTTGCATATTCTTCCTTGATAATATCTCTGGTTTCAGCCCATAGTTCTTCTGGTTCACGATCAATTAAACTTAGCATTGCAAATGTGTTCTGTCTTTAAATTCTTCAGGAATATTATTTAGATTATATTTCGGCACTATGATTCTTTTACTGTTTCTCTTCAGATTTATTCTAACTTTTGATATTAGCAACTCATGATCTGTATCACAATCAGCTCCTGGTCTTGTTTTAGCACAGAGAATAGAGCTTCTCTATCTTCTGCTTCAAATTATGTAATCTATTTGGTTACTGTATTGGTCACTTGGTGATTTCCACATATACAATAGCCTTTTGGTTGCCAGAAGCATATGTTAGCAATGAACAGGTTGTTGGTGTCACAAAATTCTATGAGTCGCTCTCTTAATTAGTTTCATGATCCCAGTCCAAATTTTCCAACATTTGATTCTCCTTTGCCTCTCCTTTTGCGTTCCAGTCATCTATGATTATCGGCATATCTTGTTTAGGTGTATGATCAATTTCTTCTTGGACACATGCATAAAAGTTTTCAATTTTTTCCACTTTAGGGCATAAACTTAAATGATGGTTTTGTTAACAGGCCTTCCATGAAGTCTGTTTGATATTAATCAGCCAGACACTGCGCTATAGCTCTTGACTGCCTGTGCTATGTCTCACTTCACTATTAGAGCAACACCGTTTCTTTTGAGATTGTCATTTCCGCAGTAAAACACTGTGTGGTTTTCTGACTGAAAATATCCTGAGTCAGTCCACATTAGTTCACTCACCCTCAGGAGTGCAATATTTAAAGTTCAATTTCTTGTTTTATGATTTGTAATTTGCCTGGCTTCATACCTCTCACGTTCCATGTTCCTATTATGTTTGTCGCACAGCTTTCGATGTTCTTTTTGCATCTATTCACATCCGCAACTGGACATTTTTTTGGCTTAAAGCCAATCCCATCATTAAGAACAGCTCTATTTGTACTTGTCCTCAGCTCTTCCCCAGTAGCCAATTGAGTGCCATCAGACCTGGGGGTCCTGTCTTCCAGCAGTATATCTTCTTTCATTTTGGATTGTCTCATCATAGGGTTTTCAAAGAAAGAGATTAGCAGAAGTGGTTTACCATCACTTTCTTCAACACAGTACTAACCAGGGTTAGCTGAAGTGACACCGTCTGTCAGGGGTCTGGGGCACATCCCCTGGAGTTACTGGGAGGAGGGTATGGGAGCTGGCCGGGAGACAGCCGCCCAGTCACCCCAGCAGGCACCCTCAGCCAGAACCTACCTGCACAGGAGGGAGGGAAAATAATACCCAAGCCTCAGAGGATTAGAATGGGCAGGTGGAGGCCAGCTAGTCCCATCCTCCAGTGGGAGTCCAGGGTGCCAGGCAGGGAAAGGAAGGGCAAAAGCAGTGGGGACAGGCAACCAGCAACCAGGCAAACTGAAACCTTACCAGCCAGAGAGGAGAAGCAGCCTCAGCAACCCAGAGCCACGCTCCAGCCTGCAGCCCATTTTAAAAGCAATAACCTAGCCCAGGGGATGCCAGGAGCGAAGCAACACCAGGTGAGGCAATCTGATTGCCTGAGGCAATCTGGGGGAGAAGATGGGCAGTCAGCCAAGGAGGCTCAGCTGGACCTGCCTTCAGCCGTCAGCCCAGCCAAAGAGCCTGGATAGCCAGCCAACGAGGCACAGGTGGCCCAGCTCAGTGCTTCCAGCCAAATGAGCACAGGTGCAGCTGCCGAGGCCAGCTAGGGCCATGGTTAGAAGGCAGCAGGAGGGCATGGTTGGCAGCTGGAGCATGGTAAGGCTGAGGGGATAAAAGGGAAGCTCTCCCACACAGTGTGGTGGGTGGAGCTGGAGAGTGAAAAGAGGCAAGGAGGAAGGCAGATGGAGATCAAGGGGGAAAGGACTGGATCAGGTTGAGCAGGCCAGTGAGTGGACTGAGAGGGAGTCTGGGTAATGTATACCGCCCCTCCTTCCACAAAGCAGAGTCCTGCAGTATCCCTGATGCCCCTTTGACATCAGGCCCTGACACTGTTGTTGTCTGTGAAAAATTCTCCACCAGTGTCACCTTCCACTAAGAATTTGTCCGCTTCCATCACCATTGGAACATTCAGTTCTCTTCTGCTGATGTGACCATTGATTCCTGAAGGGGGTGGATGCATCTTAGTCCGGTGTCTCAGCTTTGACCATTCTGCCTTGAGTGACTCTTCCAGACTCTTGACCAAGCCTGCGTTCCTAATGGTGTTGCTCTCAGCTTCAGTGACAGACTAAAACCCCCTCACAATATTAAGGTGTGTATCTAAGAGGGGGCTTCTACAGAGACCACCCTGCAAATTTGAAAAATCAGCAACTGTCTGTACATGTGCAGTCTCTGTTGTGGTCCTCACCTTGTGGACCTGCTGGATAAAGTTAGGAAGGCTCCTACTCTCCTGGCTTTCTGCAAACTATGCAAAACTGAGTTTTTCAGGAAAGCTTTTTACACAGGTAAGAGGAAATGGTTCAGAGAAATACTTGTGAAAAGGGGATAGGGACTTCAGACTATACTACTGTGTTCTGACTGTTATAACCTATTACATTGTTTATGTGATGTTCCACCTATAGTTCATATTGACTTACACACTGTAATCTGCCTTGAGCCTCAATGAGAAAGGCAGTCTATAAATAATGCAAGTAAATAAAAATAAATTAAGCTTTTGCTCTCAACCGACTAAAAAAGGTTATCATAGTTCAAAACAAAATGAATCAAGTCAGCTATCTTGGACAAGCTAACTTTGGAAACCCACCCACTCCACTTTCCGCACTTCAGTGATTACAAAAGTAGTAATAACTCAGTTCATTCATGCCCACTCATTGTGAAATCCCATACACATAGAGCTAAAACAACATGAACACAAATGTCAACTTACTGTCAGGCGCCCCCGAGAATAGCGCACAGCCAAAAACGTGTCATGATTCTGATTACGAAGATCAGCCGTGCAGCCTGCCAACTCTGTCCAGCGGCCATCTTTACTATGATCATACATCAGGGATCCATTGTTTACCATGGCAGAGATGTATGGGAATACACGCTGTGTAAGAAGGAAAATGTAGTTCAAAATATTTACCACAATGTATGTATGTGATTCTTATCCTAAATATTTCAGAACCCTACATATAGAAGCTTGTGCATGTACTCTACATGTTTGTTTCTACTAGTTCAATACCGGCAATAAAACTTTGTTTGCAAATAGAAGTAGCTCTCAAGGCAAGTTCTTAGCACTACTCACCTCTGTAGCCTCATCATTGGGATATGTGTCCAGGAAAACAGCCAGTCCATGGAAGTTATCTTTGCTGCCAAAGACAGGGCCTAAGGGAGCCAAGGTCAAGCAAGGTGAAAAAAATAACTTACATTCCTATGCATTTTGACAACCAGATTTACCCAGTTACCCAGATTTAACTAGAATATTCTAGAATACTCTTATGCTCTTGTAGAGAGGCATAAACACAGTCTGCTACAGAGCTCTAATAAATCCAATTTAGATTTCAAATACCTGCTCAGACATGGCAGACCCAGCTGTGGCCTGTGTGAGGCCAGGACCCTCAACATGCGTGTTGCTGTTTTTCTTTCAGGCTGGTCATGATGACCCGTCAGAGAGACAGAGGAGCACGGCTGTTCCAGCTCCTAGTAATCTTTCTCTACTGCCATCCGAGCCAGCTCCAGGAGCAGTTCCCCAGGCAGCCTGTGAGTCAACCCTGCTCCTAAGAAAGCAGCCCAGGGAATGCCTTGCCTGACCCTGACAGCTGCGCTAACAGGCACAGCTCCCTTCCCAGGCAAGGGAAATTGGTAACACGTATCCAGACATCCTCTTCACTTTTGGCTGTTCATTAAAGTCTGTGTCGAACAATAACTCCCTCCCTGTCTGTTTGCTTGCCTGAGCATGACAGTGCCCCCTGCTCCAGTTCTCCATAGGGCTGCCCTTTCATACATCCCAGTGAATGGTCTCTGGCTCTGGGCTGGAACAGACTGAGTGGCCCTAAAAAGTCTCCAGGTGCCTCTGTGCCTTGGTGTCACTCTGCTGCCAAAAGGAACAGGTATTCAGTGGCACGTTGGAGGCTCCAGCCCGCCCAGCTTCCCTTCCCCCCTTTCCCCTTCAACTTCACTGCAGCCAGTGGGGTGGGACTTGGGAGTGTTGTCTGTGTGGGTCTGGCAGGGGTGGGGGCACCACAGAGGATTCTTTTTCTCTCCAATAGGCAGTGCTGCTGGCATCTGGTAAGCCATGCAGAAGACCACTGCATGCAGGAATGAGGTTAATGCCAGGAGGGGTGTGTGTAGAGCAAAGTCCTAGGATCTCTGGGGCTCCTGCCCTGCGAGGCCATACCACCCTCCCTTTTGCTGTTTGCAGAGCCAGGGATGGACTTCAGGAATCTAGTGCAGGGGATGGGATGACAACCCCTGGAGCAGTTTCTCTTGTCCCACAGGTGTCATCCCAGGACCAGGGCATGGCTCTCAGGGTCGACCCCACGTTCTTGTCAAATCTTTGTGATGCAGTAATGTGTTTCAATGAAGCCCCTGCAAGTCGATGGCCATTCATCACTCCCAACATATCCAATGGACCTTCTAGCCTCTCCTGTGGTTTCCAATGGGCATTCCCGTCATTAGTTTCAGAACCTGTCCCCCACTTGCCTCTAAGGAAATGCCTCTCGGGAGACTTGGAGGGCTGATCCTGACCGCCCGGGGTCTGCAGGTACAAACCTCAGCTGATGAAGGGAAACGCAGCCCAGCCCACACACTGGCTATACCTTTCCCTGCCACTCACAGTGCTGTCAACTGCAGCCACCCTGCAATTGGATTCTACCAGCGTTGCCTGGGCAACTACAGAGCATTCTCTCTTGGACATGCCTCACCAGACTTGGTCTGCCAATGCAGGTCTTCTGCAAAAGCCCTTAGGGAGCAAACTGGCACCACTGCAGTTACATAGATGTGCAGGTGCCTGGCGGGCCTCAGGATTGAAAGTATTATGACAACCTCCATTTCACCTGCTCAACAAGAATATAAATAACCAATCTCCAAGAAGTTTTTGTGAAAATAAAGGAAATGAAGCATTCATATTCTCCATTTTCTATAGCAATGGCTGATATGCATCACTGATAAAATAGCCAAATAACCGATTTGCAAGTTCTGAAAACTTTAGATGCATTGGCAACACTTTCCGTTCAAGTTTCTTAACAACTTGCTGCAAATGCCTACTTCTCACCAAAATCATAAATGTATCTACGCTGTACTACTTCAGTTTGTAAGTGGGAACTCATGTAATAGAAAGCTCTTGCATAAAAAAATTCCTTTCATTTTTTTTAAAAAACGTAATAGCTAAAAAAAGTCTTCAGTTGCTCTGCTGTTGTGGTTTTAGCAACATACCTGGAGTAAGGCGCTCCCGAGTGTACCATAGAGCAAATCCATCTCCGTGCAGATTCTTCTTTCCTGCTCCATGGATCTTGAACTGGACGTGGAGCTCCCAATCCTTCAGGAAGCAGGGCTGGAAGAAAAAATATTGCAGCCTTTGGAGAAGGTGTCATAAAATCTTTTAAATGGAAACCTCACACATTTTTGGTAATTGTAAACAATTTATTTTCCATTAGAATATTTAAAAAAGAGACTGATGGGTTTCACTTCTGGTTACATGCCACCATTTCCTTCCACAAAGTAACTACACTCACCACTCGGTTCCAGATAGAACCTTCCTTGCTGCGTTCATCAGGAGTTAGTCGAACATACTGGCTAGTCAGCATTGTGCTCCCTTGAAAATCCCAGAGAGGCATTGAACTGGAGCCAACCCCTAAAACACAGAGATCCAAGCTTTAGAGAAGGACATTTTAATTTATTATTAAAAACGTACAGATAACCAGGATTCCCATTCTCTTAATCTTCTATTCAGCAGAAGTAAATCTATTATAAGCTTTATAGGAATTTGGAACTCAGCAGCTCATAAGTTATTTTACTGAGCAACAAAGTTTCTTCTGATTCTAATAAACTCTGGATCTATTTCTGCCTATTATAGACAAAAACTGGCCTTAGTTCCTGAGATCCTCAGGAGAAAAGTGGGCATATAAATGTTTTAGGTAAGTAATAAAAACAGAGCCTCTCCTCCTACTACTTTTTTGCCTTGTACTGGCACTCATTTGATTAATACTGAGTTTTTGTATTCACAGTGCAGGCTGTCATCATTAGTATCAGGGGACCTTGGTTTTGTGGAAAAATAACATTGTCCTGCAGCCCAGCATAATTCTGCATGATTCTCCATACAGAAACAGGCAAACAACCTCAAGATCACAGCCTGAAACAACTCCCCATTTTACCCCAAACCTCTGTAGAGCTCAAAAGACTGCATGCAACGTTGTGTTATTATGGTTGGTCTTAGCAAGGATTGTATTTGCTGGATCAGACTGTCCTAGAGATTGAAAGAGACGTTTCTTGCTTGGTTTTGAACTTTCTAAACTTCCTTAGAAAGAGAAGTGTGCAAAATGGTCAGGAGAAACTCTGTCAGCTAACTAAAATGACAGTGACACCTCCTCCCTCTGGCTCCAAACAGACTGGACTTTCAGAAGTGACGCTAAGCAGGCCAAGTGAAGGGTGGGGGATCACCAGGGTATCAGCTCCTGCCCACCGCACGCACCCTGGTAGGGCTTGATAAGCGAATGCTCCCGTTTCAGATGCTCGCTATTCCCGTCTGTGAGCTCTGCGGCTCCTGGCGACGCGGACACGACCAGGAGGAGATGCAGAAGCAGCAGGAGCGATACCCGCGAGGGCGGTAGCACCATCCTGCTCGGTGGGCACCACGCAGATTCGTCGCCACCTCCCGGACCTGCTACCATCCTTCTCCCTCCTGCCCCTCTTCCTACTTCCGGTTACCCGTAACCCGGATGTAAACGTTGAGCAAACCGAAACTAGAGCTGTGAGAAAGCGTTTTCTCCCCCTGATCTCCATGACCGAAGCACCGCCTCTGGTGATACGGAGGTAAGCCTCAAAGGGCACACGCCCACTGCTTTCCGGCATCGTTCGGCGCTCCATAAATCTTTTGTAAGAGCATGGAGAAATAAAACGTGTCTGCTTGCAAGTGGCTAGGTCAGGGTTGTCATAAACCACTGAGCCCGAGCTGTAATTCTCCTGTTGCAATATATAGAGATGAAAGAGCGGGGTTCTTATGAACCGGATCCAGCGTTTCCGCCTCTCTGTTCGCCTTAGTCTGCAATATTAAGGACAAGGGGAGCTCTGCAAGGACTTGCGAGGGCATCTCGTTTTCCTCTCCACCACCATGTCTTCGTTCCCTTCCTTAGCCTCACCATGGCTTCTCCTCTCCTTCCCACCCACCCTTGTCTGCCTCCCTCGCCCATCTTCAGGTTCCCCCATCCCTATGCTCTATTGCATGGTGCTAGCTGAGCCGCGCTCACTTGTATGGGTGGGGCCTGCAAGGACTTGGGTGGGAATACTTCACTTTTCCCTGTATTTCTTCCACGCACTATTCCTCTTGCTTTTCTTCTGGTGGCCCCCATAGGCTCACTTTTCCCTACTTCCTTCTCTCCTTTAAACGCATGAAACAACTTATCCTTTATCTCCCCCCCCCCTTCCAATCTTCATTAATTTACTTCAGTATATACCAGCTTTCTCCACAATGGGAACCCAAAGCAACTTACATCATCTCTCTGCCTCCATATTATCTTCACAACAACCCTAAGTAGGTTATGCTGAGTATGTGTGACTGGATCAGAGTCATTCAGTGAGCTTTGATTGAAGAGTGGTGATTCCAACCTGGGTCTCCTATATCCTACTCTGAAACTCTAACCATTATGATACAATGGCTGTAGGGGGGACTGCTGTTGACCAGTAGCAAGGCGACAGGCCTTGGTGAGTCATACTAGTTGCATGGTATCAAGTCACAGGTGGTTGCTTCTGGACCTGGACCCAATAAGTCCTCCCTCAAAGCCAAAACAGCCTTGGAAAGGGCCCTGCTCCCTCACTATTTTTTTCTGAAAGGAATCAAGCATGGAATAATGGCTAAACTGTTAGGATTTTTATTTTTATTATTTACGTCATTTATAGTCCACCTTTCTCGCTGAGACTCAAGGCAAATTACACAGTATGAGGTTAATACAATCAGTATCAAGTAAATACATTTCAATACAATACCATAAGGTAAACATATACAAGCTTAAAGACATAGCATTAGCAAGGATCCAAGACATAGCAGAGATACTGAAGCAAAACATAATCAGTTCTAGGACTAACATTAGACAGCATGGAGCAACGGTTGTACATAGGCGTACATATTTAAAGCAGCAGATAATATATGAGGCAAAAATGGTGATGAAGTCTATGATCCCCAACTCGTTAGTGAAGCACCTGAGACCCCATCCCTACAATGCAGCCCTCCCATTTAAGTAAAAAGCCTTTTTGAATAGTTCGGTTTTGCATCATTTACGGAAAGCCAGGAGAGTGGGGGCTCTATTGACTTCCTCAGACAGGTCATTCCACAGGATAGGTGCTAGTGGATTCTTGCTCTTTTCTAGAATATTCCAGTTGGTGCAAAACACTGCAGCTATGCTGTTCTCAGAAGCAAGCAGGAGCATGAATATTACTCCCATCCTGCAGTCACTCCATTTTCTATCAGTTACCATGCTCAGTTCAAGGTATTGACTATCACATACAAAGTTCTTCACAGCCTTGGTCCAGCATTCCTATGAGACTGCTTCTCTCCCTATGTCCTCCACAGTAGCTTTGCTCATCTGAACAGGATCTCCTGCGGGTGTCACCCTGCACATGGTCCAAATCAACAGCTGCCTGTATACGTGCATTCTCTGTGGTGGTCCCTGCCTATGGAATGGCCTTCCTGAAGAGGTCCAGAAAGCCCCCACTCTCCTGGCTTTCCACAAATGATGCAAAACTGAATTGTTCAATAGAGTTTTTTTACTCAGATAGGAGGGCTGTACTGTAACAAGGTGGTCTCAAAGAGATTCTTCACTAAAAAGATAGGAACCATAGACTTCACCACTAAGTTGCCTTACATCCTATGTGTTGCTTTAAGTGTGTGCTACTATGTACTGTCCGTTGCTTTAAGTATGACCCTACTGGATAATTCTATTTCATCTAATGTCAATCCTAGAATTACTTCTGTTTCAGCATTTCTTCAACTCTGTATTGGATTTTGGTTAATGTTACATCTTTCTAAATTTGTACTTATTACTGATTATTGAAATGTGCTTGATATTGACTGTACTCATCTCACACGCAGACTATAAATGGCATAAATAATAATAAACAAACAAATCATGGGCATCTCCACTTAAAATGGACTAGGCAGTACGTGATGTGAAAGACTTGCAGCTAAGAACCTGGAGAGCTGCTGTCAGTCTGAGTAGATAATACTGACCTTGATGGACTGATGGTCTGATTCAGGATAAGGCAGTTTCATGAGTATTCATGTGTATGTTCATTAGACTCTACAGCATGCATTGTGGGATGAACAGATGGGGAAACATCTTCTGGCCACTGCTACAATATGAGAGCATGTGTCAGTTTACCTTAATCATATACATTCACTAGAGTTGCACATGTGGTTGTTCAGTTCAGAGGAGAAACCACTGCTTGGAAAAATCTTGTACATCATGGAAATGTTTGTGCTGCCTCTGGATGAACAGAGCTTGTTCTCTGCACAATTTATTTTTACTGGCACAGTCCATTTTGTACCAAGACAGTTTATCAGAGAAAGCAAGAAATGTGACATTGAGTACTTGGGTGTGAACATGAAAAATTCTTGCAATGCTATAAAACATCCCATCCTATATACTTATAATTACATGCAACATTACCATCCCTCTCCTCTTCATTTCCTCCCTTTTCCTTTTCCTCCTTGTTCTCTTGGGTGATTGGGAGTGGGCATCATCAATTATGAGTCTCCTATTGAAGTGCAGATTTCCCCCCTCTATCTATCCATCCTTCTTTAATCTGGATTCTGACAAACATTATGCTTGAAATTTATTCTTGGAAAACAAGTAATTCTGAGTAAATGTTTACTAAAAATATCTACACAAATTAGTGTAACCTTTAGCAATTCAAATAGAATACAATGCAGGCGGGAGAGCAGGGATGTGCCTTAAGGCTCCATGCCTATACTCAAAACAGTGATCAGAACTTCTGCACTAGGGCCCATATGGTATGCTCCCAGTATTTGGAGGCTCTGTACTTGGAGTCCGTGCTGTCCATTTTTGCGGGTATAGATTGACATTCAGTGAGTCTGCATATTTGTGTGCTTGTACAAAGGACTTGCCACAAGTTCCAGTGAACATTTAGGATGCAGCCAGCAGATACCCTCAAAATATTTATTTGTACCCAGTTTGACTATCTGCATAGGCCTTCTGTGTCCAGCTCAGTTCAGGTACTTTTCTACTGCCACATGGCTAATAATCTCCAGCGATAGTCTCACCCCCAAAAGTTACCATAATTTTATTTATGCTTTCTACCTTATCAGGAGTCTGTGTGGTCCAACTGGCACTAGAGGCAGATCTGAATCACTATTGGCTTTTTTAATTTTAAAGCAGAGAATAGCCATTATTTGAGTCTCTGTCCCAGAAGTGTTTGGCATAAACTGAAATCTGTTTCACATTTATCAGAGAGTCTAACCTAACTAAGTCTGCATAATACCATCTGTATTCCATTTTAAGAATAAACAGCATATATAGTTGGGCTTTTTCACCATGCCCTGAAATATACCCCCACCCCACCCCACACACACACACACCAGTTTCCTTTTTTTAACTGAACATTTAGCATGAAGAAAAGCTCTAGGGAACTCAAATGTTTACCTTTTTAATTGATCTAAATAGATGTTATGCTACTGTTTCTTTCTGATTTTCCCCCCTAATAGGCCAGCACATCTGCTTGTAGTTTTAATCCAAATAATGTGATTTTGCATCTGACACTAATGAGGCAAATGTTATTGCATCTCTTTCCATTACAGGATCTTATGTTTCTCTCCTTTGAGTGGCCTCAAATTTTCCTAGCTCACCGCCAAACCTTAATGTGGATTAATCTCCTGTCAAACATTGTCCCTTTTTTGATCCCATTGTCATGCTACTGGCAGTGCCCACAGGACAGTCTAG
Source organism: Eublepharis macularius (assembly GCF_028583425.1). NCBI lineage: Eukaryota > Metazoa > Chordata > Lepidosauria > Squamata > Eublepharidae > Eublepharis > Eublepharis macularius. The sequence continues at coordinate 93,265,020 of NC_072793.1, read as the reverse complement.
CAAACCAAGCCTTTGATCTTCTGGGAACAGCTCAGAAATGGATACCAATCTGGAGACTATGTGGAAAAAAATCTGCCTCTGTTCTGTTTCAGAACTGGTCCTAGTAGGAAATCCTTGGCCAGCAAGAGCATGCTTAGGTGGCACAGGGCTTTCTGAGTGGGGAGGACAACATTCCAGGGGTTAATATCTTCCTGAAGGATCATGGAGCTGAGCAAGTCATGTAATTTGCTGTCTTTTTATTTATTACTATATTTATACCTCATCTTTCTCCTCAATCTAAACCCTAAATGGATTACAGTGTTCTCCGCAGCTCCATATCCTCACAACAACCCTGTGAGGTATGTTAGGCTAAGAGGGTGTCACTGGCTCAAGGTCACCCAGCACGCTTCCAGGAGTACAAGAATGAATGTATTTATTTCCCTAATTTTCAGGGATTCCTGCAGCAGTTAATCACACAATAAAAAGGATACACTGTGGAGTATTTTCGTTGATCCATTTGCTTGTTAGTTTGTTTCCTATTTGTTTTTCTGGCAAACTTAGGCTATCAGAAGAAATCATACTGCTGTTTAGCCTTAGAGTCTTTTTAGTATCACTAGGTTAATTTACAATCAGTAAGTGGGAAGGGGGACATGAATGGAAATTGAAAAGGCCAGGAGCTTTAAAATGCAATCTTAGAGGTCCAGTGATTGTAGTGATAGTGGAAATGTCATATAAAGCAGATTTATTTATTTGTCACAATTTTATCTTGATCTTCCTCCAAGGAGCTTAGCGTAGCATACATGTGAGATAGGTTAGGTGGAGAGATAGTGAATGGCCCAGGGTCACTCAGTGAACTTCATTGTAGAGTGGGGATTTGATTATTATTCCTAGCCCAGTACTGTGACTACTGGCTCCAGGGTAGCAATGAATACCCAAGATGTGTCCAGGATGCTGGTGGATCAGCTGATCCATGAGGGTGCTTGCAAAGTCAACATTCAATATAAGTCTGATGACTTTTATTGCTTCCAGTATCCACTGAGATTTTCATTGCTTCACGTAAGAACTTAATCACCATCACAATTCCTAGATGGCTCTCAGAATTTATTCCAGCTTTGCTTCCCAGTTTGGACATGCCTATTGCAGGAGACATGTCTTTCCAGAGTCATCCCAGTACTTAATAATAAATAATAATAATAATAACATTCGATTTATATACCGCCCTTCAGGACAACATAATGCCCACTCAGAGCGATTTACAAAGTATGTCATTATTATCTCCACCACAAAACACCCTGTGAGGTGGGTGGGGCTGAGAGAGCTCCTAGAAGCTGTGACTAGCCCAAGGTCACCCAGCTGGCTTCAAGTGGAGGAGTGGGAAATGAAACCCAGCTCTCCAGATTCGAGTCCTGCACTTTTAACCACTACACCAAACTGGCTCTCTTGAGTGGCTCCGATTAAGCCTTTGTGCTCCTGTAGCATATTCAGACTCTTAGGTACATTAACCATGAAGAACAGGGTGGTTATTTGTCAGTGGTGATCAGACATTCCAGAAAACCTGGAGAATGGTTTCGTGGAATTTAATTGGAGAATGTAGTTGAAATTGAGAAGTTCCACTGAGTATTTAGATGCTGCAAAGGCAAGTTCCTTTTTACCCTGAAATCTTGGTCTGGATGGTACTTGTGAAACCTTTGCACTTCTGGGACTGAAGCTGTGGCCTAGGAATTCTGCAGACATGCAGCTCCATGCAGGTACTCAGCACTGTAATTTCTTCTGACTTGAGATCTGGCTATACATCCAGTTCATCCCATCCTAGAAAGATCAAAGTGAGCAACAGCCATTTCTAGGCCCTGACTCTGGCACTAAACATTTTCATTTACCATTGCCAGCTCTAAAACCTCCATAGACTCATTTGATATCTCCTTACATGCACACATACACAGACATCGTACCTGGACTCCTTCATCAGATATGGCTGAACAGGCTTGGATTTGCCATGGCTGGTCACAGCCATGCGTTCCTCCGCAGTCCTTCAGCAATGGCAGCTGCAAGGGATACTGTTGCCAGATCCTGCTTCTTAGCAAATATCAGCAAAGGGACACTATTGAGATTGTTGCCTTCCACTAATTCTGAGCACTCTTGTTAAACACACACACAAGTTCTTCATGGTGATTTCCAGTCCCAAATACAATGGCCTGTATCCTACCACTCCTCTAAACACAGTATGAATCCTTCCTCTAGTGCTTCCTCCAACTTAAGCGGTTCTTCCTTCAGTGAAACAGCCAATAACACTGCAGAAAGGCTCATTAACTTTCTCCATCCTAAAGTAGGATACATGCTAGTGGCATCAGATAAAAACTAAATAAATTAAAACTGATCAGACAAAATACATATAAGATGGTAAGAAAATTAATAGCAGCAAAATAGGCAGGCAAAAAATGGGGGGAAAAGTTTAAATTATTACTCACCAAAACCTCAATGGAATAAAATAGTTTTTCATTGGCAATGAAAAGATTAGAGGGGTAGACACTAAAAGTATCTTCAGGGAGAGTATTCAGGTTGAAGACACTACTTCAGATAGTCTCTTGCCCATCTTCCAAAGTCATGGGCACCTAGAACAGGCTTCAGATGATGAACTCTATGGACAGGTAGGTTCATATAGCCGAAGTTATATGCTATATGAACCTGACTAGACCTTCCTGCTGAATCTACAGAACAAGATGCCATGTTTGCCAAGCCAATTATATAAATACTAGTAACAAAGCCCATTGTGGAGAAAAATACAATGGGCTAGAAAGGGAAGGCTGGGCAGGCAGGCATTCCCTCTTCCTCTGTCACTGATCCCAGCAGGATGAAGGTAGTGGTGGGGAGGGGGAGGCATGGCCACTTCCTCTGTGCCTGATCCTGGCTGAGTGAAGGGGGGGGCATTGCCTCCTGCTCCTCACCTGATCCCAGCTGGATGAAGGAGGGGTGGGCATTGCCACTTGGTCCGCTCCTGATCCTGGCTGGGTAAAGAAGGGGCGGGCATTGCCTCCTGCTCTGCACCTGATTCTGGCAGGTTGAACGGGGGCGGGGGGACATTGCCTCCTGCTCCACTCCTGATCCCAGATGGGTGAAGGGAGACAGGCATTGACTCCTGCTCCATGCCTGATTCCAGCCTGAGGGAACAGAGGCGAGCATTACACTGGCTGAGTCATTAAACATAAACATTTCTCTACATGTAGTACCACAGGGGTAGTCTATATCACTGAGTACAACTGTCCGTTTATTTATGTGGGCAGCACACAGAGAGCAGTCAGGGTTCATATTCAGGAGCACATGTCCAGAATTAGGAATAAGAATATAGAGGCACCACTTACTCAACTTTTTTTGGAGTCCCATGGAGATGCTAGAGAGTTCCATTTTGCAGTGTTACAAGTGGTTAGGACAGACAGATCTCGGGATTTCAACAGGGAACATCTCAGGAGAGAAGCTTTTTGGATTTATGAATTAAATTGCATTACACCATTTGGACTGAATCAGCAGATAGACTACTTGCTATTTGTAGGGAATGACAGGATCGTTCATTGGAGATGAATTATGGATGCATGTATCTTTAAGTGATTAGAGGATTTCCAGAGACAGTGTGTGTATTTCCTTTATGAGCTAGCCAATTACCAGCTCATTGACTGAGGGAAGGAACTCGGTTGGAAACATAGCCGGATGGATTCTTTTGAGCTACATTACATTTTTCAATGGGATTCAATACTGCATACGGCTGTTTATAATTGGGGTGTGTTTTATGCTTTAGGAATAATATTATCCCCTGAGAAAGTGGTCACGAAATAGGCAAACAGCTGGCATCCTGTCGGGATGCATTGGAACATTTTGGACATCCCCACAGATTGGAGTGGGGTTGATTGGATCACCCCCACACAGTTAGATCAGAGTGGAGAAATGACAGTTGGCCATTTGAGTGGAATTATATGATATATCCTTCTTAGTGAAGTGACACATTCTTAGGAAGAGTTTGGGAAAGATACAGGACTGTACTATCCAGGAGAAATACTCCCACTATACGGCACTAACACTTAGCCCAATAAGAAAAGACTCGCAGAACAAATACAGCCTGTACAAGAGGATATTTATTTTTGCAAAAGAGCATCTTACGTTGTATTTATCGCATTATTTATTCTTGTATTTATTGTCATATTTATTGTAAGTGTCATGGGCTGGGCTAGCCCAAGCAGGGTGGTTCAAGTCCAAACCTTAAGGCCAAGTCAAAGGGGAGTTCCAAGAGCGAAAGCCAAGTCAAACTGGTGGTCAGAGCACGAGATAACGCCAGGAGTGAGTCCAGAGTCCAAGAGCAAGGTCAGGTACAATCCAAGGTCATTTACCGGTAGTGTCAGGTCCAAAAGCAGGCACAGGCACGGGCAAGGTTCACAGAACACGGAGTGGTTGCAGGCAATAGACACATTGCTTCCACGCCCGGCAGTTCCTCCAGACTAGCTCTTATAGCCAGGCGTGGTTTTCAGCCAGCTGCTGGGGCTCCATCCTGATGCTACTCATCGTCATTCTCCAGCAGCTGGCGTTGGCTCAAGAGGCGAGCACTGCGCCGTCTCTCCTGCAGTTCCAGTCTCTGGCGCTGCCTGCGGCGTTCCTTGGGCATGGGTGGACCTGGGGGGTGGTGGAGGCTCTTGGCTGCGCTGCACCTGTAGAAGTCCCTGGCTGAGCTTCTCCTGTGGTATTGGAGCTAGAGGGTGCTGGTGTCTCAGCTGCTGGCTGCAAGCTCTGATCAGCCAGCAGCTGTTGCTCCTGATTGCTGGCTTCTGCTGAATCAGGGCTAGGGCTGGCTACACAGGGCTCCTCTTCTCCTGAGGAGTCCTGGCTGGCTACACGAGGCTCCTCTCCTCCAGAGGAGACCTCACTCTCAGACTGGGCCATGACACCATCCCCCCGCCCAGTCCACTAAGTACTGTACTTGCCCCCGCCGGTGACGTGAGTCTAGGATCTGGGCGACCTCATATTTCTCTTGCCCCTCAATGGTAATCGGAGGCAGAGGGGGCAGTGGCCCGAGATGGTGCGGGTCCAGGGGTGAAGCCGGGACTAGAAGGGACCGGTGAAACACAGGATGGATCGGGAAGGTTGGTGGTAGTTGCAGGCGGTAGGCCACAGGGTTCACCTGGTCTGTGATCACGAAGGGTCCAAGGAACCGGGCATCTAGCTTTTTGGAGGGCCGTTGGATGAGGATATGGCGGGTGGATAACCAGACCCGATCACCCACGGACAAGGGAACACCAGGTTGCCATTTCCGATCCGCAGCCTCCTTGTAGCTTTCCTTGGCAAGCTGGAGTTGCTCCCGCAACAGCTCATGCATGGATTGGAGTTCCTGGAGGCGATTCCCGACAATGGTGCCCTGCTAGGGAAGAAACAAGGGTGGTGGCCATAGTTTGCCATGAAGAGGGTTTGCTGGGTGGAGGAGTGCACTGCATTATTATATGCGAACTCGGCCAAAGGCAGTAGGGCTAGCCAGTCATCCTGTTGATGGTTTGTATAGCATCTCAGATACTGCTCCAAGGTCGCATTGGTGCGCTCTGTCTGCTCGTCAGATTGGGGGTGGTGTACTGAGGATAAGTGAATTTAGGTGCCAAGAAGGGAGTGCAGGGCCTGCCAGAACCGAGAGGTGAATTGAACTCCCCAATCAGAAATTATATGATCCGGACGCCCGTGGAGTCGAAAGACGTGCTGAAGGTACAGGTGTGCAGTTTCCTGAGCGGTGGGGGGTCCAGAACAGGGAATGAAGTGGGCCATCTTTGTGAACAAGTCCACCACCACTAGGATGCAGGTGTGGCCTTTGGAGCAGGGCAGGTCTGTAATGAAATCCATGGAAATAGTCCTCCATGGCCCAGTGGGTGTGGGGAGTGGATGCAGGAGACCAGAAGGTTTGCCGGGGAAGTCTTTGGCCCGTCTACACGTTTCACTGGCTGCCACATATTGGGCCACATCCGATTGCACCCGGGGCCACCAGAAGTCACGGGTCAAGAGATGGGTTGTCTTGTGGTGGCCGAAGTGCCCAGCGGGTCTGGAATCATGGACCAGCTGCAGTACTTTTGTTCGTAGTGAGCCTGGGGGTACATAAATCCGGCCTCGGTGGGTCAGTAGCCCCTCTTCCTCTGCAAATCCATCTGCCTGGGGCTGGGAAGACCCCTGGACGTTCTGACGGTATTTCTGGGCAACTGGGTCCAGCAACTGTTGAGTCTGTATCTCCTCCACCAGCCCCGGAGGGGGTTGCGTGGCGGCGAAAGTTTCTGGAGCCAGGATGGTCATTGGAGGTTGTTCCAGGTCGGGGGATGAGTTGTACTCTGGCTTCCAGGACAGAGCATTGGCCTTCTTATTCTGGGAGCTGGCAACATAGGTGATCCTGAAATCAAAACGGGAGAAGAACAACGACCAGCGAATCTGTCTCTGGTTGAGATGGTGGGCAGTTTGGAGATGTTCGAGGTTCCGGTGGTCGGTGAGCACTTGGACTGGGTACCGAGCCCCCTTCAGATGATGCCACCAAACCTCAAAGGCTGCCTTTATTGCCAGCAGCTCCCGCTCCCAGATGGTGTAGTTCCTTTCTGCGGGGGTCAGCTGGCGAGAGTAGTAGGCACAAGGCTGTGGAGTGATGGAGGGGTTTGCACGTTGTGAGAGCACCACTCCGATGGCAGTGCTGGAGGCATCTGCTTCGACTAGGAAGGGTAGCTGGGGATCCGGGTATCGTAGGACTGGTTGCGTGACGAAGCTTGTCTTCAGGGTCAGGAATGCCTCACTGGCTTCCGATGTCAAACGGAAAGGTTCTCGAGGCCGGAGAAGTTGAGTGAGAGGGACGGCTATGGACGCAAACTGGGGGATGAATTGCTGGCAGTAATTGGCAAACCCCAGAAATCGCTGCACATCCTTCCGAGAACAGGGGGCTTGCCAAGTCTGTACAGCCTCGACTTTAGCTGGGTCCATTTGGATTCCGTGGGGTGATAGCACATGGCCAAGGAATTCCACGGAATTCCACGCACACTTTTCCAGTTTGGCGAACAGGCCATGCTGCCGGAGTCTTTGCAGCACCATGCGCACATGCCGAGTGTGTTGCGACGCGTCACGTGAATAAATTAATATGTCATCCAGATAAATGATGACAAACTGATCCAGGATATCTCGAAAGATGTCGTTCATCAGTCTCTGGAACACAGCTGGTGCGTTAGTCAGGCCAAAGGGCATTACCAGATACTCGTATTGCCCGTATCTGGTACTGAAGGCAATTTTCTATTCATCGCCTTCCCAGATGCGCACTAGGTTGTAGGCTCCCCGAAGATCCAGTTTGGTGTAGATCTGGGCTCCCTTGACTTGCTCCAAGAGGTCAGAGATCAGGGGCAGCGGATACCGGTCTCAGATGGAGATTTTGTTCAGGGCCCAGTAATCATTACACAGCCGGAATTCCCCACTTTTCTTTTTAACGAAGAGGACTGGGGCAGAGGTGGGCGAGGTAGAGGGCCGTATTGCCTGTATCTGGTACTGAAGGTGATTTTCTATTCATCGCCTTCCCGGATGTGCACTAGGTTGTAGGCTCCCCAAAGATCCAGCTTGGTGTAGATCTGGGCTCCCTTGACTTGCTCCAAGAGGTCAGAGATCAGGGGCAGTGGATACTGGTCTTGGATGGAGATTTTGTTCAGGGCCCAGTAATCATTACACAGCCGGAGTTCCCCACTTTTCTTTTTAATGAAGAGGACTGGGGCAGAGGTGGGCGAGGTAGAGGGCCGGATGAACCCTTGCCGCAGATTGGTGGTGAGAAAGTCCCGGAGTGCAGCCAACTTGGGCTCTGATAACGAGTACAGGCGTCCCACTGGCAGAGGGGCTCCAGGAATCAAGTCAATGGCGCAATCGTACGGTCGATGAGGGGGGAGTTGGTCTGCTCCTTTTTCCTCAAACACATCTCCAAAATCCACGTATTCCTCCGGCAGCACAGGGGCCTCCTGTGCAGCGGCTGCAATGGGACCCGGGCATTGATTTTCATGTGGGCACGGGTCCCGGAAGCAGAGGTCCAACTGGCCCCACCAAATAACTGGGTCATGGCGGCAAAGCCAGGAAAGTCCCAAGACCAGCGGGAATTGAGGGATGCCTACCACGTCAAAGCAGAGCTGCTCACGGTGACACTGGATCTGCAAGAGGAGGTCCTGGGTCTCTTCGACCACTGGCCCAGAACGCAGCGGCTGCCCATCAATGGCCTCAACTACGGTGGGGGTCTTCTTTGCCCGCAAGGGAATTCAGTGCTGTGCGGCGAACTTGGCGTCCATGAAGCAGCGGGATGCCCCTGAGTCTATCATGGTGTACACAAATAGCCATCGACCATCAGGCAGGCACAGCTTTACTGGTACCAGGAAGGGTTCAGGAGGAACACCAGAGGCATTGGCTGTCCCCACAAGTTGTTTAGTGGGAGTCTGCTCCTGGCCTATAGCTCGGGTCCTTCTTTTGGCAGGGCAACCATCGGCAAAATGGCCTACCCCACCACAGTACCAGCAGAGGTTGTGGGCGTGACGCCTCGGCTTTTCCTCTGGAGGCAGGCGGGTAGAAGGCGCGTTCAATAGTGCGGGTTCAGCTGTCCTGTCAGGTGAGGTCTGGGGCGAGAGTGGCTGGCTTAGCACACGTGCTTGCCGCCAGCTCTCCAGCCATCCATCGATACGGAGGCATAGGAGAATGAGCACTTGCAGTCCTCCTGGTCGTTCAGATCGGGCCACTTCATCCAATACTGCATCAGATAGTCCTTCCAGGTACTGGTCAACTAAGGCTGCTTCGTTCCAGTCCAAGTCCTGAGCCAGTAGCTGGAATTCAGTGGTATATTGGGCCACAGTCCCGTCTCCCTGGGTGAGGGAGCGTATTCTCTGGTTTGCTTTGACAGCTTTCAGGAGGTTTGCAAAGGTGGCGGTAATGTGAGCCACAAAGCTTGGGAAATCCCCCAGCAGAGGGGATTTGGCCAGTAACAAGGGTGTGGCCCATCTTGCTGCCTGCCCCTTTAACAGGCTGAGGATGAAGCCAACTTTGACTTTATCCGTGGAAAAGTCTCTGGCCCGGAGTTCAATATATAGCTGGCACTGAGCGAGAAATGCTGGGAATTCCTCCACATTGCCCTCAAAACTGTCAGGAGGCTTCACTGGGCATTTTGCAGGCAGAGGTGCAGCAGGGGCAGCAAGGAGAGTAGCAATCTGCTGCTGCAAAGTCACCAGTGCTTGGGTTAATTGCAGCACCTGGTCCTGCAGCATTGCCAGGCTCCCTGGGGTGGGTGTTGCCACGTCCATGCCAGGGAGTTTTGGTGGAAGCAATCTGTCACAGGCTGGGCTAGCCCAAGCAGGGTGGTTCAAGTCCAAACCTTAAGGCCAAAGTCAAAGGGGAGTTCCAAGAGCGAAAGCCAAGTCAAACCGGTGGTCAGAGCACGAGATAACGCCAGGAGTGAGTCCAGAGTCCAAGAGCAAGGTCAGGCACAGTCCAAGCTCAGTCACCGATAGCGTCAGGTCCAAAAGCAGGCACGGGCAAGGTTCACAGAACATGGAGTGGTTGCAGGCAATGGACACGTTGCTTCCACACCCAGCAGTTCCTCCAGACTGGCTCTTATAGCCAGGCGTGGTTTTCAGCCAGCTGCTGGGGCTCCATCCTGATGCTACTCATCGTCACTCTCCAGCAGCTGGCGTTGGCTCAAGAGGCGAGCACTGCGCCGTCTCTCCTGCAGTTCCAGTCTCTGGCGCTGCCTGTGGCGTTCCTTGGGCATGGGTGAACCTGGAGGGGTGGAGGCTCTTGGCTGCGCTGCACCTGTAGAAGTCCCTGGCTGAGCTTCCCCTGTGGTATTGGAGCTAGAGGGTGCTGGTGTCTCAGCTGCTGGCTGCAAGCTCTGATCAGCCAGCAGCTGTTGCTCCTGATTGCTGGCTTCTGCTGAATCAGGGCTAGAGCTGGCTACACAGGGCTGCTCTTCTCCTGAGGAGTCCTGGCTGGCTACACGAGGCTCCTTTCCTCCAGAGGAGACCTCACTCTCAGACTGGGCCATGACAGTAAGGTTGCCAATGTGCTTGAAATTTACCAATGAGTGTAATGTATATAAGAGCATTCTACGTTATCTTGATATTTTATTTTTATCTCTGGTACAAATTGTTCAAAGCCGGTGGCTACTGTTGCATCTTAATTGTTATCTATTCACTGTTATCTATGCACTAGCACTTTAACATTACTTATATAATTATAAAATCATATATAAATTTGGATATATTCTGTTAGTTAGTGCTGTTTACCTGTAATAGCCCTAGTTGTTGTTACCGCTCCTGATCCCGGCCAGGTGAAGGGCGGGGTAGCTATTGCCACCTGCTCTGCTCCTGATCCCAGCTGCTTGAAGGCAGGGGTGGACATTGTCACTTGCTCCACTCCTGATCCCACCTGGGTGAAGGCAGGATGCAGGCATTGCCACCTGCTCTGCTGCTGATGTTGGCTGGGTGAAGAGGGAATGGGCATTGCCACCTGCTCTGCTCCTGATCCCAGCTGTGTGAAGGTGGTGGGCAGGCATTGCCACCTGCTTTGCTCCTCATTCCAGCTGGGTGAAGGCGGGAGGCAGGCATTGCCACCTGCTTTGCTCCTCATCCCAGCTGAGTGAAGATGGGGGATGGGCATTGCCACCTGCTTTGCTCCTCATCCCAGCTGGGTTAAGATGGGGGTCGGGCATTGCCACCTGCTCCACTCCTGATCCCAAACAACTAGGTGGTATACCACAATCGGGGGCTAATACAATGAATCAATGCAAGAATATAAATGATTTAATAAATAGTAAGTGCAAAAGTGACTAGTGCTATTAATAAATACTTATAAATATCTATAAATACATTGAATGGTTCTTAATATCATAAACAGAGAACTATAAATAACAGGTATCAAATATGATAACATACAGTGTAAGCCGTCTCAAAAGATCAGCTATTTGAATCTCACACTCTCAAGATATGGTGTTTCTTTCTTATCTTCCTAGGTGGTATCGCTGAAGAACGGTGAACAAACGGGACTGGCAGTTCAACAGGTAAGTATTCCAAAGTATTCCAAAGTCACAAATATGTTCTCTTCTTTTATCTCTGTATTTTAGGTGGAGCCGTGAGGATGGGTAAAGGACCCCAAGGGATCCCCCCAGCCCAACAAGTGGACGGCTGTGTAGTTTAAGCTTATTTCACATTGAATGCTTCATCAGGGGCCAGATAAATCAGTCCACCAGAATAAATAACCGTTCTACAAATAAAGCATGATAGTCTGTCAGTCTGGTACACATATTCTTACACAGTGGAACATACATATCTTACAATATAAAAAACTTACCCTGAAGCTTCTCAGTAACAATTCAAGTGCATACTCTCTTAGTGTACTGCAAGTGGATGGCCATACACGAACGCTCCTCTCCACTGCAATTCATTTAAGCAGAACATGCGACTCCCTTTTACAAGGTTTAAAGAGACAGTGCACAATATAAAACAAGCCATTAATTGGTGTTGATATGCATGTTAACAGCTACTCATCAATCAGTAAAAAAGTAAGCATCTCAAAAAACGAGGCATACTCATTTCAGTGTTTAGACCATTAGGTTGTAAACAGTCCAGGTGATGAATCCAGTACACCTCCCTACATAATAAATCTTGTGGTACTATAGCAGGGGGATCCCTATTGGCAACAAACAAAACCCCAAATTGAAACTTTGTTTCCTTTTGATGATATTTTGCAAAATGTTCTACTAGTGGAGCCTTCACTACTCGATTGCGAATCCTAGACATGTGTTCCAATATAGGTACCTGGACATGTCGGATGGTGTTACCAACATACAGCTTCTGGCAATTACATCTAATCACATATATAACCCTTGCTGTCTGACAAGTTGAAAAATGCTTCAATTTAATAGGTGGTAATGTTTCTTTCAACTTCACTGCTTCACCTGTGATCGCCAAAGGGCATGCCACCTGCTCCGCTCCTGATCCCAGCTGGGTGAAGGCAGGGGGCCAGCATTGCCGCCTGCTCCATGACTGATCCCAGCCTGGGCTTCCCACCATGGCGCGCTCCCTGGAGGTCTGGCTGCCTCACCTGGGCTTTCCTCTACAGCAGCGCCCTCTAAAGGCGTACCCGGGTAGGAAGTGAGTTATCTTGAATACGCTTAGCCTTTTGTATAGTAGGATCAGGGACCTACAAAGTTTTTGTTTGGGCAGCTGTAGCCAGTTGAGGGTTAGAATCTTTTTCCTCCAGCAGTTTTTGGGGGAAATAACCTCCAAACAGATGACTTGGTCAGGTTGGTCACAGTCTCTGCAAAAAATAAATAAATCAGAGTATAGGGGGCCTTGCTAAAGGGAACAAACAGATGAAATCTATCTTCTATATATATATAAAGACAAGTGTCCTGACTGACTGCTTTGGAGAGTGGACTCTATGGTATTATACCATTTTGAGGCCCCTCCCCTCCCCAAACCCCACTCTATCCAGGCGCAACCCCCAAAATAGCTAGGAATTTCCCAACCTTGACCAGGCAACCCTACTTGAGGACATTGCCATTTCTGAGGGACTGCCTTAAAGGGACATGGTCAATATTTGTCTTTTGTCTTTGTAATTGATGTGTATGAATTTTGTACAATAACGATTGTTAAGAAATAATTAATTTTGTGATAGTACACTTTAGCACTGAGCACTTTAAATTGATGGAAGAATTTCTATAAATTTTGTAGTAAGTTATTTATTACAATTTATTGCAAGTGTTGTTGTTTTGATAGCCCGTTGGTTGCACCTTGCAGAATGCCTTTGGTTTGTTACAGTCCTCATATGCAAACATTTTATGGGACTGCAGGAAACTCTTGGGCCCCCTCTGGGCCCATAGGCCCAGGTGCAATGCACCTGCTGACCCCCCCCCCCCCCCCCCCGCATAGGGCCTGGGGCAACCCTACTTTTTTAAAAATATTTTTTTATTCATTTCAACAATAACAGTACAACAATATTGAAGATAATTATAAAATAGAGATTATAAATTACAGTAAGGATTATAAAATTTGTTTAAACAATTACAACATTATTGGGCCTATGTTAAACAATCACATAACAAGATTTACAAAAAGCTAAGTAAACAGAGGGAATTACGTTATCATTATATCTTATTAAAGTGAGAAATTGCAGATGTTTAGGAGGGTGTAGTTCAGTAACAATGAGATATTCAAAAAACGGAAACCATTTAGTTAAAAAATCTCTTTCATATGATTTTGTGCTTGGTATAAATCATCATGGATTTTCCCTTGGATATAGTGGTGGGGCAACCCTACTTGACCCTTCAGGAAATGTGTTAAGTGGGGATGACTATGCAAGTCCTTATTGCTTTTGCTTCTCAGGGCTGTGTGCTTCTAAATGCCAGTTTGAAGCCCACCAAGGATGCCATTCTGACAGAAACAAGAGATTTCTTCACACTTAACAGCATTGCCTGGCAACTAAGAAGGAATTAAAATAGGCTTCACAGACAGAGCTACGCTCCTTTTAGCTTTATTTGCCACAACACACTTTTTTGTCTGGTCATAAAGCTTTCATCGGTCAAGCTATACATGCAGGTTTTTAAAGAGTTGGCTTTTGGGAACACAGGTGGCCTGCAGCCACACAGTTGCTTTGAGGAATGGCTGTTAAAAGATAAAAGAGAGCCCAAACTGCCTCAGAATGCCTCTGTAGGGGGAGGAGGGACTCCTCCCTCCCTCAAGCTGTTTCCTCCTGTAACCCCCCCCCCCTTTTTACTCTTCTGTGTTCACAGAATACTCCACTTGGAGCAGAAAAAGGAGGGGGGGAAACCCTCCCTGTTGTGCTATTTTGACATGGCAAAATGGTTGCAGGGAACCCAAACAACTCTTTAAAAACATGTACGTATAGCTTGACCCTAACTGAAGATGGCGTTAGTAACAGCACCTATTTCAATGCAGCCTCAAAGGCAGAGTAACATGATTCTACACAATATTTGGGATGTAAGCAAAGCAATATTTGCAAGACTCTTAATATGAAAACTATAGCAGGATCACATTTTAGACACTCCGTATCTCAGGGCAAGGTGTTTTAATAACATACCTACATCTTCCATATTCACCATATGCATATGGGTCTGGTTCTATTCTATCCAGCCCTTTTTATTCTACCGCTACAGAGCAATTCTTTGGATGACATCCTGAACTTCTGGTGAACAGATGGCTGTTTGCATCTCAGATAGAAACCATGCAGCAAAATATTTAATGTTTGGTGATCAGAATATATGGTTTCATGCTTTCCAGGCAGTTTGAGGACAGCATTAAAGGACTGATTTCTTTTTGAAATAAAATAGCAGAAATGTCCAGTGTTTTATAAAATTCTGTTTATTTACAAGTATCTAATTAGGCATGCAGAAGTAACCACAGAGTATCAGATTCAGAACAACTTCAGTACAAAATCAAGATTTTGTGTGAGACTCTTCTGCCAGCCAGCCCCAGAAATTTAAAATGTTCTCCCTCTTTGCCAGAGGAATGACTGTTTAAACATTAAAACACTGATACCTCACCTTTCCTCTTGGCTCAAGGTGGCTTACAAGCCGTAATTAAAGCATTACAAGTTAAAACCTAATAAAATAAAAACCCCGGATACCCCTTCACCCTTAAAAGATGCCTGCTGCTCATATCCCATCAATACCCTGGCAAACAAGCAAGCATTGCAGCACCTTCTAAATATCTCCAACTAATGGTTTTTCATACTTCTTCAGAGAGCTCATTCCACAGAGGAGGAGCTGCAATGGAAATGATTTGAGCTCTGGATGAGGCCAGGTGGGCCATCTTAAGTGGGCCTGCCTTCCTTTAGGTCCTGTTTTCCACATACCTCTGCTGTAGGGTTACCAGCTCTGGGCTGGGATATTCCTAGAACCTGGAGAGGATGTTGTTTGAGGAGGGAGGTCAGCAGAAATGTGAAGCCATTGAGTCCACCCTCCAAAACTTCTATTTTCTCCAGGGGAACTGATCTCTGTAGCTTGGAGGTCAGTTGTAATTTTGGGAGAACTGCAGGCTCCATCTGGAGGCCAACAACTCTACCTGCCTGTGTCTTCATGGAGAGATCTGGCAACATGCATGCGGAACTCATAGGCTGAATGAGCAAGCAGCAGCAAGACTTGCTGGAATTGTTTAGTGTTGATAATTCATTCTCACTGCAAAGTTTAGGTTTTCAAAAAACGTAGCTTTCAATTTTTACATGGATTACAATCACAGAAAAAGAAGGAGGAAGAGGCAAATGGACCAGGGCTAGAAGCTATAGGGAGGGAAAAGAAGCATCACAGCAATGAAGCCACATCCTTGACCACCGAAGTCCCACCCAGATATTTTCTGGCTTCTATTTTGCACAGCTTTTTCAAATGTTCTGGTGTAACAATAAATCTGAGACTTCCAATGTCCAGGTTCTTGTTAACTTGCAGCGTAAGAAAAAGTCACCACCTGTCCGGGGTCATCGGTTAGTCTGATGGTATGCCTTCCACATGCACACTGTGCCATCCAGTGAGACTGACACATACTGCAGGGAAACAAAGGTAAAGTCAGGGGTCAAAAGTGTTGGCATGGAGCTTTCTTCAAGGACTGAATGCATCCATGCTGCACACTGGTAATGCTCTCCCAAGCCATGGGAATTTCTTGGTTTTCCAGGGCATATCTAAAAAAAAAATGAACTCTCCATACCACCTTCGATACAGGCTAGGGTGGTATGGGTTAGAAGGAAGCAACATAACTAGAAAACAGAAAATTATCATGTCAGTCTGATCCATGTCTGCACTATCAGTTTGGTTGTGGAACAGATGGCAGCATGACAACATACCCCTGTATATACAGGAATAGTTTAGTTTGGGACAATCCTGTGCCAGTGCAACTATGTTCAGTAAAATGGCCCCACTTTGTAATGTAATTACATCAACCTATGCCATGCCCTCTGAATGGGGATGGTAGAGGTACTGCTAGACACAAGTTCAGCACACTGCACATGCAGATCACATGGCTTGAATATGCATCAGGCAATTGCATTCAAACATGATTCGGAGCTAATAGTGGTAAAACTTCCAACCCTAGGCCCACTGATCTTTTCCCCTTCAGAGTGCTTCCACAGCCCCTTCTACCTGTTCTATTTCTGGGACATGGATGAGACCCTTGATGGAGTCCTGATGCCCTGTGTGACTTTGTACCTGCACTCCAGAGTGCAGGTCATAAACCCTGCAAGGAAAAAAAAGGAAGAACCATAAATATATGCATAGGTCTCCTGTCCTCTCCTCCTCCCTTCCCCATCTGCTTCATCTTGTAGCTACCTGATGGTGTCATGGACCCCTGCAACAATGCAGCCATTGGCCTGGTCAATGCAAAGGCAAGTGATCCCTCTGGGGGCTCTCAAATTCTTCATGCAGCACCCCCCATCTTCACTCTGTATGTACCATAGACAGTGTTTCTATTATCCATATTGCTACCAAGGAATACTTTATAGTCAGTTCCCAGCAAGGTGCTTTGTAACAGTCTGTTCTGGCCATTGGTTTCCTAACTGTTCTACAGCAGGTCTTTTTACTACACTTCAGATCCAGCAAAATATGGTCAGGAATTCATCCCAGTTTACCAGTGGTTGAGGAAAAATCATGTTCTTACCTCCCCACCACCCAACACTATCTTGCTGTTATATTTTATCCTGCCCTTCATCCAAGAAGCTCAGAGTGGAATACAGGTACGTCCCTTCCTCCATTTTATCCTCAAAATAAGCTGGTGAAGTAGGTTAAGCTAACCTACTTCCAAGATCATCCAGCAAACATCACAGCTGAGCAGCAGTTTGAACCCTGGCCCAACTCACGAATAATAATAATAATATAATAATAACATTCGATTTATATACCACCTTTCAGGACAACTGAATGCCCACTCAGAGCAGTTTACAAAGTATGTCATTATTATCCCCACAACAAAAGACCCTGTGAGGTGGGTGGGGCTGAGAGAGCTCCAGAGAGCCGTGACTAGCCCAAGGTCACCCAGCTGGCTTCAAGTGGAGGAGTGGGGAATCAAACCCAGTTTTCCAGATTAGAGTCCTGTCGCTCTTAACCACTACACCAAACCACCTCACACATATACTCAGCATATGGAAAATGTGGTGAAGCCACTACTTGATGGAATCCTTACCCAGAGCTGAATGGAGCCATCTTCAGAACCACTGACCCACTTGTCCTCCAATGGATGCCAGGCCAAGGCTACAACACTAGCTTGGTGCCCAAGTTCAGCCAGCACTACCAGACTGGCACAGTGAGGATTGAAAGCATAGATAAAAATCCTGCCAGTGCTATAAGATAAAGCAAATTCTCTCCTGATAGGACCAAGAGAGTGTGGGTTGCAGATGTGAGAATGGTAATAGAGGTGAAAAGTCCTGAGCCCAAACCCAACAAGAGTGGTTCTTGTGCTTGATATTGCCCTGGGCCTGAGCCAAGACGCAGGTTATGTGATATTCCCCTTCCCACTAGGGGCCTTCAAAGGAAAAAAACCAGCTCATGAGGATTCTGTGGCTGCCCCAATTCACAGACAGAGAAAGACTCACCCACCTCTTTGGGGAGTATGTCATATCAAGGATGGGCCCATTGTTCCCAAGTACATTGGAAAACTCATTTTGTAAGGATCGGTTCTGCAGATCCCAGAGACACAGCCTTCCATCCCATCCTCCACTGAGCTACAATGGAAGTAACAAGATACGGCTGTCTTTCCATGTGTTTTTCCCTCCCCAAAGCTCTTTATCTTGCCTGCCTACATTCTCTGCCCACGACATGGACCAAAAGGGCTGTTCCTGTGCCCACAGCCTTCTACTTACACTGGCCCATCTATTCCTTCTGCCAGAGACACAGGTGGGACTATCTCTTGCCATCCCTAAGAAGTTCATTTTTGGTTCATTTACTAAGTAGGAGGAATGGATGATGGAGTCTCTGCCTGCCAAGGTGAGTGCTGTCACCATGCCTGTGTGCCCACACAGCACAGTTTTGCATGCAAAACCTATTTAGAAAAATATTGGCAAGAGAGGTAGTAGTATGGTGGGGGGGAGACGAAATCTCTTTATACACCCAGGATAGTCTCCTGAGTACGGTTGAGGTAATTTTACCTCACCAAAGCATGCTTGATCAACTGACAAAAACTACTTTGTTCACCTGCTATACACTTGCTTGAAGGATCCTGAGCCATCTCATCTTGGGCATCGGCTGGTCCTGGGGTTCTGGAACCTTGGCCCTGAACAGACAGGCATGGAAGAAATTATCAAACATTTAAGAGGATCTCCTACTTCTTCTGCAGTAAGCAAGGCATCTTTGGCTACTAAGTTCTTAAGAGAAGCTTATACTACAAATATAAAAACATGCTTAACTTTGTCTCTTTGCTTAACTTAAACATGCTTAACTCTTTGGCTGTCATCCAAAGAGCCCTGGGAATTATAGTTGAGAGAAGAAGTCAGGTCCCTAAACTCCCAAATAGGAGAAGGAGTCCAGACATTTTCATCCTAATCCACAAATTGGAGAGAATGAAAACTTCTGTATTGTTCACCAAGAGCTGTGTCTTTCTTTAGGAGAGGTGTCCACATGCATCTAATGAACTGCAGGCATTTATATTATCAGAGGAAGCATGGTCATTGTTTTTCTGCTTCTCTATTCCAGTAGTCTTCAATACCTCCTGAAACCAGTTTGTGCTCTACAGCTTGTGATTCAGTTCAGTCTACCACACAACCTGTATTCCATTAAGACTCTAGTCTAGAACCTGCATAGGGGGATTCCCATCCTGCTCTGAACACTTTTCTCCCACTGTCTCCTTTTTATCTTGTACTGAACATCCAGCCTGCTGAAGATTTCTGGGAACTCAAGAGCTTATACACTGATTTGTGATGGCTTTTGATGTTGCCTTTCCCTTTGTCATTCAAAATTGCCGAAGGTTACTGATGGTGTAGCAGAGGATGGAATTTCCCAAGCCTGAACCTCTGTCAGGAATGGATTAGCCTACCATGCTGCTCTGACATCATAGCATAGTTCACAGTCAACTAGTACTTCATTAGATTCTTCAATTAAATGCATTTAATTGAAGAATCTAATGAAGTACTAGTTGACTGTGAACTATGCTATGATGTCAGCCAGTGTCACTCTCTTTCTCTGCGGATGACCTACAAGGGGACAACTTTTGCCTTCTTCCTTCCAGTCAATGGAAATGTTTGAGGGTAAAGTTTTATTCTCACCTGATCAGGGGACTTGATGCTTGTGATGAAGCTCTCAAACTCCCACAGATAAATGTTTCCATTAGTTGCTGACACCACCAGAATATCCAGCTCCTCAGAGAAAAGGGCCCTGCCAAAGGATCAGGATTTTTATTATTTTGGCAGCATCCTACTCAAATGTTCACACCTACTTCCATGACAAAACATCTTTTTCCTCTACTCTCTCCTACAAACTTTGGACAGTTTAGAAGATGCAGCTGCTAGCTCCTGTTTCATCTCCCTTAGCAAGAATCATCTGACAGTGCCAAGCCCAGTCCTATCTATCAACTGAGCACATTCACATTCTGCCCTTCCTCCATTTTGTCTCACAACCCTGTGAAGTAGGTTAGGCTGAGCTTCATGACTGAATGGAGGTTTGAACCCAGGTTTTCCAGTTCCTAGTCCAATGCTCTAACTGCTATATCACACGGAGAGTTTCTTTACACGAGGGGAAGATGAAATGAACAAACCCTCTGAGGAGTGATCTCTGCCAGCTCTGTCTTTTAAAACTACGCTTACTGGCTAACATTGCATCTTCCTTCACTTGAGCTTCCCCATGTAAGATGTCTCGGGAAGAGAAACTTTCACTCTTCTGCATTTGGGACCAGATTGTTTCTACTTACAGTCCCTTTAAGAATCTATGTAGTTAAATGCAAGAGGAGAGAGGTAACCAATTGGGGAAGCAAATGAAGATGGCCTGCCTGACCTCCTAAAGAAGAGGGGATAATTCAGGATAATTTATGCCATGGCCCCCCTGCTGCTGCAACTCATTCCTGGAGAGTGACCATTTGCAGTTACCTCATGAAGCCTATGCTTTCTTTTGGTGTGTCCTTTGCTGTGGTCCAGAATGGGCTGTAGCCACTCTGGTGTCCACTAGAGGCCTTTCTCCATTTTTGAGGAGAATGTGGACGAGGCCGTAACTCTTCCTTGCTGCTCTTCTCCTTCTGCTGTGCAAACGGGCCTCGCCGCTCCAGATGGGTTTCACTGATGTGGAAGGACTCCATGCTAAATGAAAGATAAGATGTTCAGGATAGGCTAGGCTGGTGACTGATTACTGTGGCGAGGATGGAGTAGGGCATTGATTGGCTTAGGTGAGAGGACTGAGTTTGTGAAGGCATGAAGTAGGATGGTTGCATAACTAAAACAGGCAAAGGAAGGAGAAGTGGCAGGCAGAAGTCTGGTTGGGATGGCCAGGGTGGTGGTGGAAAGTAATAAGGAGAAAGAGGAGAGTAGGAAAGGTGAAGAGGATAACAAGTCACGTTTGGCAGCTGGGGTTTGAATAGTTGTACTGAACGGGACAGCATATAGAGGCATAAGAAGTACCATTTAGAAACCCCAGTCAGAGCTGGGAAAGGGGAATCTATGCCTGTCATGGCACTCCTAACCTTTGGCTGTTGCCAAAGATCCTAAACGAAAGACATGATCATGATGGATAAAAATACAGCATGCTTACAAGTTAACTTCTCTCATGAGTCTGCAAACTAGCATAGGACTTTTATCTTGGCACCCACTCGTGTAGACATGGCTGTATGCTGGTGGGGTATGGATCAGTGTCATAACAGATAATATTGATGGACTGTTATTAAATTTAAGCTCCTATACAACATCTTGAGAACTCTGAGATGTGTGTCAGGGAATAGCTTTGAGAGCTGAGATAGGGGAGATGTTTTAATTTAAAAATTAGGATTTTCAAATCAAATTTAGAAACAGGTCTTTTTGGATTAGTTATGCTACATCATCGTAAGAGTAACTGGGATAAATATTTGGAATACAAATTATCATGTTTGGACATCACCCATTATATGATAGAAACTTTGGTTAGCAGTGAATCGAGTAAGTTAACCAAAAGACTTTTGAGGGATCTTGAATATAAGAGCTAGAGCCCTGTGGCGCAGAGTGGTAAGCTGCAGTACTGCAGCCCAAGCTCTGCTCACGACCTGAGTTTGACCCTGGCAGAAGTCGGGTTCAGGTAGCCGGCTCAAGGTTGACTCAGCCTTCCATCCTTCTGAGGTCGGTAAAATGAGTACCCAGTTTCCTGAGGGTAAAGTGTAGATGACTGGGGAAGGCAATGGCAAACCACCCCGTAAAAAAGTCTGCCAAGAAAACGTTCTGATGCGACGTCCCCCCATGGGTCAGTGGTGACGTGGTGCTTGCACAGGGGACTACCTTTACCTTTTACCTGAATATAAGAGCATGTTGGTTAGAACTCACAGAGTATGTTCTTTTTCAGTTGGTATCCCTTTTCCAATAAAAATGCCAAACTATCTGTTTGAGTTAACTCTCCCAAAGTACAGAAGGACATTTATGTTTGCCATTGGCAGTTTTGTTGGGAAAGTTTTGTGGTAGTCCATACTCTAAAAGACTTCGTGGATGGCGCACTAACCAAATTGATTCTATAGATCATATTCTTTTGGAGTGTCCTGAATGTCCAGATTGTAAAACTACACTGATTCTTCCTCTGTTTAAGCAGGATTATATTTCTCTTGAAGCTAAAACTTCTTGGCTATTAAGAGAGAAAGATAAACAAGTAACTTTGTGTGTGACTAAATTTTTGATGGTTATAGTAAAATCATGTTATAGCTCTGGCAGCAAACTCTAGCTTTCCTTTTTAGTAGGTCATGGCTACTAGGGTTTATGACTTTGGTCATGGAAACAGTAATTAAGAAGAAGAAATCATGTAGATCTGTTATCGTGTTTCCTTTGTTCTTCAAAGAGAAGAAACAGTCTTTATGATATGAGATCTGTACAATTTGGCACGCAGATAAAATAAACCTGTGAGTGGTAGTGCTCTGCTGCTCTCTGACAACCCTTTCCTCACAGCCATTACCAAGGAATAGCTGCTTTTCTTAGACAGTGGACTCTGCGGATGAAACATTACCTGTAGATAAAGGGGGATATGTAGCTTCTCTCCCATTTCTGTAGCATCCCACTGCTGTCCCCACTGAAGAGCAGAACAGGCTCCTTCTTAGCTAGTGGAGTAACATTTAGAAGGTCAACCAAGGACAGCTTGGGCTTGGAGAAAACAGACAAAGGGATTATTCCAGGGCACAAAAGTATAGATCAGCTCTGGCCTGCCAAATAAGCTTCTCCTGGCTTTCACCTACTACAGACATACCCCTCAGCTGACAGAGTTTATTGTATCACCCTGACCCATCCAGGGATGATGCAGAGCAGGTGCAGTGCTAGAGACATCCTTGGCCCCCTTACCATAAGCTATGCACTCTAAGGGGTGTTTGCAAGGCAGCACTATCAGGCATCCCAACTCACTGTAGCGCCAGACCACCATTTGCTGGGGTTTTGCTGAACCTGAAAAGAAAAAGGTGAAAGGCCACATCTATTTCTCTTGAAATAAAGCAAACCATCTTATCTTAGGTTACTAAAGTCTCTAGCCAGCCAACCCTTATACCATTTTATATTATCTTACTTAAATATATGATGTAACTCCCATTTTTGCAATATGTCTGAGGAGGGTAATGGTAGGCTGGAAAGCCAGTTGAGTTTGTTTATTTATTTAGGATATTTCTATGCTTCCTTTTCAGAGTCCCATTCAAGGTAGCTTACAATTAAAACAATATCACACTCTTAAAAATAAGCCATTAAACATAAGCAGCATAAAAACAGTCTGTAAAACAGAACTAGACCATTAAAAAGCTGGTTAGATAAACCCCCTAATTAAAAGCCTGGGTAAAAAGATGTGTTTTGGCCTGGTGCCTAGAAGAAAGTAAACACCAGGAGAGCCCTCAAGGGGGGAGAGTGTTCCAGAGGAGAGGTGCCACCACAGAAGATACCTCACCTCTGAAAGCTGGGACACAGAGAGCAGGGCTTGAGTGGCGGATCTCAACTGATGGGCTGAATGGTATGGGAGGAGATGGTTTTTCAGGCACCCTGTTCCCAAGCTGTTTAGGACCTTAAGGGTAAGGACCAACACTTTGAACTGTGCCCCAAAACAGATGGGTAACTAGTTCAGATCTTTCAGCAATGGGGTAATACAATCCAGGTAACCTACCCAATCCAGGTAACCTACCCCTGACAATAGCCTGGCCGCTACATTTTGGACCAATTGACGTTTCAGAACCATTTTCAAAGGCAGTCCCATGTAGAGTGCACTACAGTAATCAAACTTGGATGCGATCACAGCATGAATCACCATGGCTGGGTCAGGCTTTTTGAGGAATGGCTGTAGCTGGCATATCAGCTGAATCCGATAAAGGGCATCATGTGCCACAGATGAGACCTGAGCCTCCAACCATAGGCCAGGCTCTTGTACCACCCCCAAACAGGGGGACTGCATCTCCATTGACCAACAGCATCTCAGTTTGAGCTTGAGTTTATTGACCCTTCTCCAAACATTTCCACAGAAATGCGAGGCTTAGCTGTTAAGGAGAGTTAGACCACCTGAGTGTCATTTGCATAGTGGTGACACCAAATACCCAGATGAGCTCTCCCAGTGGTTTCATATACATGTAGGACAGGACAGAACCCTGCAGGACCCTATAGCATAAATGCCACCGGACTGAGCAGCATTCCCCTAGCACCACCTTCTGGAAACTGCTGGTCAACTAAAAGAGGAACCACTGGAGCATGGTATCCCCCTCTCCCAACCCAACCAGCTTATCCAGAAGGATACCATAGTTGAAAGTATCAAAAACTGCTGAGAAGTTCAGGAGAATTAGAAGGGACATATGGTCCCTGTCACTCTCCCAGAGAAGGTCATCAGTCAGGACAGCAGTGGCACCAGGGTTTTTGGCGCTCACAGCCAGCCGGCGGGCCAGGCACCCCTGCGCGCGCGCACACACGCACGCACCAGGCCTGCGTGATGATGTCACATGTGCCATCATCACGGGAGCGCGCGCACTGCCGGCCCAATTGCTGCGGCGGGCGGCTGGGACGGTGCGTGGGTGGCCTCCGAGCTCTCCCGCAGCTGCTGTGCCTGGCTGGGGGTGTGTGTTGGCAGCGGTGGCAGTACGGGCCGGGGGGGATAGGAGGCTGCAGCTCTGTGGCGCACGCTCCTCCCCCCCCCCCCCCCGCACCTCCTCCGGCGCTCCCTCCGGCACCCCACACCCTGAGGCCACCGCCTACCTGGCCTCAATGGACGTGCCGGCCCTGAGTCAGGACAACTAAGGCAGTTTCCATCCCAAATCAGGGCCTGAATCAAGATAGAACTGGGTCAAGATAATCCATCTTCTTTTGCCTTAAGCTGTGTAGCCATCACCCACTTGAGTGCCTTGCCTAAGAATAAACTGTTAGCCAATGGGCAGTAACTGTTTAGGTCATTTTAGTCCAGGGATGCCTTCTTTAGGAAGGGCCTCAAAAACCCCTTTTTCAAAGCAGTCAGAACTAGAAAAAAATTAGGAAATAATACACATATCTTACATAAACTCTTGTGATCCAATTGAGCCCTATTCCATCCAAGGGTTAATTTAGAAACTAACTGCTCATTCCTGCTAACAAGGCACATTTGGACTGAGATGCTCTTGTTCCCAGTTATCTCAAGACCGTTCAGCCAGGCCAACATCACTAATTAATTTTAGAGTTGGGAGTGAGAAGAAAGGAGCAATGACATGATGAGTGTGGAAGATTCCCTGAAGTGGAGCTTTCCATTGAGTAATTCTGGTCAGATGGTATAGCAACCAGAAATCTATAATTTACCTAGAGTCCTGTCATTCAGTCCTAAGTATGCTTATCCTTGAGTCTGACCATCCTGTATGGTCTATGGATTTTTGTATGGGGCACTCCCTTTATCTCTGCCATATGCTGC
Organism: Eublepharis macularius; assembly: GCF_028583425.1. NCBI lineage: Eukaryota > Metazoa > Chordata > Lepidosauria > Squamata > Eublepharidae > Eublepharis > Eublepharis macularius. Next base: position 93,240,011 of record NC_072793.1, on the reverse strand, counting down.
ATGCTACTGGCCTGAATGCCCTGCTACTGCTCAACTAATTGCTGTATGTTTGGAGTGGAACACCAGCTCAGCTCCAGGTACCAACTGTACGAGTTAGACCAGATAGCTTTCTTGATTTACCACTTCAGATCTACTGAGATTGTGCTGGCTTTTAATTACTTTGTTTGATTAATAGTTGATAAAGATTTCTAAATTTCTAACAGTATTCTTTTACTTCGGAGGAAGACCACCTTGAGACTCATCTTGGGTTGTCTGGCAGCTTTGCCAGGTTTAAAAGAAAGACTTCTAGTATCATATACAATAAATATACAAAAATATTCTATACAATAAATATAGATTTATAAAAGTAGTATATTATGCTTGTATTACAAGTCCTTTGACATAATTGATATGCAATCTCAGTCCATCTATACTCATGGTGTAAAAGGGCAATGAATTATTTCCACTATTAAAGAAAAGTGGGTGAACAAGTCTATATAGCCAATAATTCAATTTCTTCCTTCTCTAGAGATACTCCAAGATGTTGTTTCTTATATTCCCCGTTCCATCCCCTCTGGGCAGGGGCAGGGGCGGGGGGGGGAGGAGGGGCAACGACAGCAAAGTCAAGGAGCGGAGATTTAGATATATCCTGGAATACCAGTCTCTCCCGCTGAACTTATGTCCTCCTCACTAGATGAAAAGACTCACTAAATGAAGTTAATTCAGAGCCGACACATTAGGAGACAAAGTAGAGTCCTGAACTACAGATGCCAAGGGAAGCATCCTACTGTGATACTCACCAATCACATACCTTGAATCTGGTAGGCTAAGAAGCTGCTGAAGAACAAGCCCCTCCATCTGTTGGCCTCGAAATGTGGATATGAATTGTGAAACCTGAAAACAAGTCAGCACAGACAATCCAAAGCGGAAAGGTTTAGCATCTGTTTCCCCCTATTCTTGCACTACACTGTGGAATTGTACACAAGCCACCTTTACCTGGGAGTCAGACAAAGGCCTAATGGAAAGGGGAAGCAATCCAGTCCCTCTTCACTAAGATATCAGCCTTGAGAGAACTTTCAATGGAGTTGTGAATTACTGTTGTCACAGTAAGTTCACAGCAATGATGAAAAATCGCAAAAATATTCCACAGTAGCTTGCTTTGGAATTGCTAACCATGCAAAAGTGATGAAATTCCATTTTGAGTATATTTAGGAGGGAGCTTGGTGACTAAGAGTCTCTCCACACAAGACTTCTGACACATGTTCTTCACGTGTTGGGAGACATAATGTTAGCCGGGAAGCGTAATTTTAAAAGAGCTGGTGGAGATCGCTCCGGAGGGGGCCTTTCTCTCATAGCCCTCTGTTGCCTCTGGCATGCCAGACTGTCTCCCCTTCCAAAGCCTTTGCCTTGCCAAGGCTTGGTTAATTAAAAGTTTTAAGCAGCAAGGGCGGCAGGGCAAAGACTCTGGAAGAAGAGATAATCCAGCATGCCAGAGGGGGCAGAGGGCTGTGAGAGAATCTGTCCCTTCTGGAGTGATTTCCACTGGCTCTGTCTTTTAAAACTATGCTTCCTAGCTAACATTGTGTCTCCTGGCACTTGACGAACACATGCCCAGGCATCTCGTGTAGAGAGACTGTAAGGAATATAGTACTGAAGCATCCTTGGAATAGGAATACTAAACAAAAAAAGCATGTTTTTCATCAAGAACTAAGAATGGGAGCATACAGCTAGGGAAATGATTTGAAAAAAAGACCAAATGTAATTCTGTCTGATACGTGACATTTGAGAGGATCAGAGTAATTTTTCAATACGAAATGGTTGCATATGGTCTTTATGTCATGTATATGATACCATTTACTTGTCATGGAAGAGCAACTTCTTACAAGAAATGTATCTCATAAAAGAGCTGTCTTTGTAGTTTAGGTCGTTTTCAGCTAATGAGACTAATGAATTTTCTTTGTGGTTGAAGCCAACTAAGCATTTTCTGCATGGGTTGTTTCCATTGGTTCTGGTCCCATACTGCTTTGATTTATCCTAATTTCCACATGCATTTTTTTGCCAATGGTTTTCGCTTTGGGTTTTTTTCCTGGTTCTTTTGAGACCATTTACCATGATCTTTTTCTAGAAGCTGATTTTGACTCTATTTTTTCCTCATGTGTAATGTTTCTTTTGGTTTTGTTTATCCTGCCAACACCCACCCACCTCCAATCCACTTTTGGATTATTGGACATTGGCCATCATTAAACCATTCCTCCCTCCACCTTCTCCCCTCTCTTGATTTTGTTTTCTCTTTTTTAAAAAAACCCATTACTTTTATAGCATTTTTCTAGTTCCGGTTGCAATAACAGATCTGCCCAATTTTGATCAGGCATCTGATGAAGAGAACTTGATTCTCGAAAGCTTATGCTATAATAAAATTGGTTAGTCTTAAAGGTGCTACTGGACTCTTTTTGATTTAGCAGATTCTCTGAATTCCAAGATTTCATTTTGTAAAAAAAAGTAAATCTGTTCTATTGTGGGGATATGCCTTTTTTCTTCTATCCCTGCAAGGGAAAGGACTAGAGACTATTTTTTAAAAAAAACAACAACAATTAATACTGGGAATTCAGAGAACCTTCTGCATCTATCATTACATCGATAGATCAATATAGTGATATAAAAATGATTTTTAAAAATTGCAAAAGCCCTGGTGACCCAGGAAAGGGTGGTGGCCACCTCTGGCAGGGATGGCAGGAAGGAAAGAAGAGCATATCTTTTTGCCATATGCAGGGCTAAACTCCTTTCCTGACTCCTAAAAGTGCTTTGCAAAGTCCCCTGCTTCACTCTTAAAGCCTGCTGAAGGGACGGAAATAACTACACGATGCCAGCAGAGGGCTCCTTGTAACAAGAAGTTCACTGATCTCTCTGAAGTAGAGATTTTGAGGTGGGCCATATCAATAGAGGGTAACATCCTGCTAAGTCACTCACTATCTCCCCAGACTGGAGTTCATAGAGTGTGGGTTGGGATGTTCCACTGGCAATCCAGACAGTGCCAACAGTTGCCACATAGCACAGTGCAGTAATGTTCCCAGTGAAGGGACCGAGGCGATGGATCAGCTGCCCATCCTGGGACCAGATGCCAACTGTTTGGTCAAAAGAACCTGATAGCACTCTGCAAAAAAAAGGATATAGAGTAAGAGTTCAGTGAAGCAGAAATTGGCAGGAAAGTGGAGGGGGCAAAGCTGCTTTGGGTAATAATGGGGTTTCCCAAGCTACACATATACCTAGTTCTGTCTTCTGGCTGGTCTGGACTTTGAATCAGCACTTTGGCTGGGCTTTGAATCAGAACTCTGCTGGCTCAGCTCCCATAACTACCATGAGTACAGCAGGGGGCTTGGGTAAGCCACTCCTCTCAGGCCCAGCTCCCCAGCTTTATCGTGGGAATTTAGTTCACTGCTCTGAGCTGAGTGCTAATCTGTCTGGAAGGGCTGTATATAAGCACATCATCATCATCATAATCTCCAGTGTATTTCCCCATGATTCCAGTTTTACACTAACATGAGTGGGCATAGCCCAGAGTGCAAAACAATACTATCTGTAACTATCTTTCAGAATTGGGAACTTCCTTTAATGGGGTACCTGCTGGTGACTAAATAGTTGCTTTTCACCATTCCCGTCCTGGGGAAGACTAGTCAGCTAGATACTTCCCCCCCCCCCTTTCCAGATCCTCTTATTCCATCTGTCTTTGTACCGTGTGGTTTCTTGCTGGCGCACTAGCAGCAGATGGGTGATGGCTGCGCTGTGGGCACGCGAGATACAGTGCTTGGTTGTTAGTCCTGTCCTGCTTGGAGACTGATATGTGTCAAAGATCAGCAGCCTTTTGTCATACCTGGGAAAGGAAATGGACAATTGATCAACTGAAGGAGATGCTGGTCCCTAGGCTGGGGCCATTGTGAACTGGAGCTTTCACTTGCAAAAGGGAACTACAGCTCTTTCCAGTTTGCAGGAAAGCCACATGAATCACTTCAAAGCCACCCAGTGAGCCACATTACTGTAGCCTTTTCACAGACCAGTCATTCTCTTCAAGTGCTGTTCAGGGCTTTGGAAAGGCTCTTCATGACGCAAGTACATAAAAACAGCAGAATGTGCAAAGCAGCAACATCAGTGGGTGTCTAGCCAATGGCAGCAACCTTCACTAGCATCAGAGAGAGATCTAGTGCTCGGAGCCTGTGTGCCAATGGAATCAAAGTCTTCACCCTCATCTCCAAACTCACCCTGCAGTGTATATATGGCTGTCTAAGCAGGCAATGCAGGACACAATGTCTGTGTGTGTCTGGTCCAAAAGGGTCTCGCTCAGGTTGACTATGTGTCCAGACTCTCTCCTTTCATCCAAGGGGAAGGCCACCAGGCGTCCCTTGCTCCCACATAGCAGTAGGTGGCGAGCCAGGCTGATTGCCAAGGTGAAGATAGGGTAGCCTAGCTGGAGAGAGAGGGCTCAGATGAAGCACAGCAAGAGCTTACACAAAGCAGAGAACTGTAGGGAGAAGGGGACAAGGATGGGCAATATTGCAGCAGCACAACCAAACCACTGCTCTGCAAGACTCTCAGGAAGGTTCCTGCTTTTGCATAGGGTCTCATGGAGCTGGACCAGTGAGGCACCTGCAGCCATCTAAAGCTGGTTTTGTTTTGCAGAATGAACATCTTGCTGCGAACCAAAAGGGCTCCAAATTATAATCATAGACAATATTCAAGTTTTCCATTATGAGCTATGCACGGATCTGGCATATTCATGGTAGAATATGTGATGAATTCTATGTAATGTATAACTTGTGTTGAGTCGTTATTGGACCTGAGATATAATGAGGCAGGGGTTCTTACCTGAATACGGTCAAGAACTGTGCCTCCTGGAGCCCATACAATCACAGAACTATCATTGGAGGCAGAGAAGAGGAGACGTGCCTGTACCCAGGACAGGAACTGTGTGACCCGGCCAGCATGCTCTTTGGTGCACAAGGACATGCGGCCATTCTCCATGTCCCACCATTTGATCACTCCATCTGTTAGGGCAAGAAGAATGCCATAAGGTTTGGCAGAGGGACCTTTCAGGAAATGCTGCAATCCATTTCTATTATATATGGAGAAATTCTCCCAAAGAGATTGTTATGTTTTGATTCAAGGTACTATGCTAACATGGCATTCCCAGATCAACTGAAGCATGCACCTGGAAGGAGTATTTGGATGTGTGTTGCTTGTTAAACATTTGCTGAAAATACACAGATGAGATGAGCTCTTGGTATGCATGGGTTCGTGTGATTTTTTTCAATGGACCTGTACTTTATTGTGAGAATGCAAACAGTAGCTTTACTATGTGTTCCTCTCCAGCTCTGACTCACCCTCAAAGCCCGTGAGGCACTCACGTCGAGCTGCATGGTAGCCAAGAGCTGTTATAGGATGGCGGTGATGTTCCCTCACACGCAAATACTGTTGCATCGCCATGACTATGGTCAGTATTGAAGAAAGACAATACAGGGAAAGAAGAGAAGCACCTCTATGACAAGGTTCCAGATTTATGAATCTCAAAGCTTCAAAAACATAAGTGATTTTGCAATCTTTAGCAGGTCTACTCAGACTGAGAGGCACCTGTCTACATGAGACATCTGACACATGAAGAACACGTGTCTGGAGATGCAATGTTAGCTGGGAAGGGTAGTTTAAAAAGACAAAGCTGGCAGCAGGGCAAAGGAGCTGTGTAATGCCAGAAGGGAAACTTCAGCCCATTATCTCTCTAGGTCCAAGCCCAGCTCTAAAAGGCAGCTCCAGTCCATTTCCATTCTTCGCTGCTCTCTGGCAATCCCATACAGTTTTGACTAGAGAGGTGAAAATGACACAGCCTTCCAGAAGGTGAAAATGAAATAAACAAACCCTCTGAGGAGCAATCTCCACTGGCTCTGTCTTTTTAAACTATATTTCCTGCCTAACATTGTGTCTCTCAACGAACACACGCTGAGGTGTCTCATGTAGATAGATGCACAGTTTTCTACAAATCGGGAAACTAGTTTAACATTAGGTGGATATACAGCAAATAATTAAAAACAAAAAAATAAATCTTGTGGTATCTCAAAGACTGCCGGACTTACTGAAGTGCAAGCTCTAGTCAATGATCGTTTATACTTCAGTATGCCATAAGACTCCTCTTTTTTTTCTTGCTGCAGACTAATAACATGATAACCTCCCCAGAGCCTGCAAATGGTAGTAGTATTTTAAATAATTGTTTAGCCATCTGTAGATGATATTTGAAAACTCACATGGCAGCAGTGTTTTTGTACTGCTCTTCCACAGACTGCCAGATAAATGTCATTTATTTTAACCTTTCACAAAGCCCCAGATCCTCCAAAGTACCATGTTCTGTAAATGAAGAACCCAGTAATGTGCAGACCCCAACCCTAAGATGAAGGAAGAAGGTGTGGAGGTGGCAACATAGAAGATTTTTCCTTCTCTGCTGCAGCCCTGAACCGTCTCTGACAAATGCAACGATGAGCTTCTAAAGCAGAACTTGCAAGCTTCCCAAGGAACTTTTCTCTCCACCCATTTAAAAATAACACTTACCCTGTAGACTTGCCTCCTGTGTCAAGAAAGTTACAGAGATGGGCGGGAAGGAGATCAATCAGAGCATACAGTCTCTAGGTACAACGGAATACAGACATCTACCTTGCAGCTTGAATAACTGTGCAGGATTGAACATTTCAGTATACGAGATTTTTATGCTAGGCTGGACTAGTTATACCACTGAGAAGTCTCTCTTTTACACCATTATTAAAGGTACAGAAGCCCAGTCATCCTCGGCATCTGGTCAGCCAGAAAGACAAGCCATTTTAGGACTTAAAGGACTCAGCAGAGTGCTGCTCCCCCCCCCACCCCCGTTTGAGTCCCTTCCCTATGCCTATGGTGAAGAAGTGGCTTGCACAACTTCCCATAGTTTTCTTAAAGCTGCTTACATTGTGGTGCTCTCAATCTCTTAAAAACATTGATGATCCTGGTTCCCCCCTGCAAAGCCCCCCCCCCCCTTCTGAGACTTGCCCAAATATTCAAGGCTCAACTGGGCGGCAGGGGTGCAGAATTTCTCCGGAATCTGAGGCTGCCTGGAGAGTTTAAGTCAGAATTTCTCGTTTACTTCCTGATCTTGTCACCATGGCAATAAGAGGGCGGGAGTGAGCTAATCCCAGGGCTCTTGCTGAAGCATTTTCATGTCGTGAGAATCCAAGGCGTACCAGCTCTGACGCCATACGCGCAAGATTTTACTTTTGTTAATTAATCCAGAATTAGTGTTTCCTATCCCCGAGAGGAGCACCATAATAATAGAAGCAGCCCCCTTCTTTAGCTACGCGAAGCAATTAAAACGTATTACAGAGTAACTAGTATCAGGACAGGCAAAAGGAAGTACTTCACACCAGGCACGGTTAACTTGAGGAATTCACTGACGCAAGATGTTGTAGTGGTTGCTAGTTTAGCTGGCTTTAAAAGAATATTAGACAAATTCATGGAGGATAGCTCCATCACTTCTGAATATCATTGCTGCTGGGGACAGTAACAAAGGGGAGATTTGGCCTCTGGGCCAATCTTGTCAGTTTACTGGGTGCATTGGGATTGGCAACCACTGGCCTCTGTGAGAAACGGGGTGTGGGTTGAATCTTTGGACCAGCAATGCTCTTCTTTGGTTCTTAATTTGTAATATTCTATGATTAAATGACATTCTGTGCTTGAGTGGGTTCCTCTGCTCACTGTCAGCAGCTTCGGCAATCTCATACCTTCCAGTTTCCCCCAAAAGTAGGAAATTTGGGGCAATCCTTGTAAACATAAAATGATAGATATGTCTCCTTATTTACAAACATATAAGTGGAGGGGCAGGGAAGCAAGTGCAAAAACAGGTAGTTATGCTCTTTTAAACAGAAAAAGTCCTCCAAATCAATAGCATACATCAGTCTTTTTTTCTTGCCAGGTAGCTGTAAAACCAAACAATTTTATTGTGCAATCCTGTACAGGTTTACTCAGGAAGTCCTTTTTTTTTTTTAGCAGAGCTTATTCCCAGCTAAGTGTTTTTAGGATTGCAGCCTAAACACCAAACCTCTGAAGGTGCCCAGATAGCACTAGCACAATCACCTGCTTCTGTTCAAATAATTGCCTTTGTAAATTGTCAATTTTTTCAACACCAGTTGAGGAGGTTGGGGAAATGCCTTTCGCAGCAACAGATTTACTAGGCAGGGTAAATCCTCTAAATTGCGCTAAACTGAATAGGTAACTATAGCACAATCCCCTCCCCAAACTTCAGATTATTAGGGAAGCCCCCTACCTAATTCATCGTGGTATGAGCTTTTGTGACTACAGACTACTTTATCCAATGCATTAAGTATATGGAAAAGATGGCAAGTATACTACATGTATGGACTAATGTTCCATGAAGAACACAAGCCAAATTAACAACATGGGAACTAAAGAAGCATAGGAATAAAACATGAAAAATGTGTCTTGATTGCAGAAATACTAAAAATGAATGCTGCATGTAACCTAAAATTTGTTGGAATATCAAGCATGAATACTGAACACTTGCTGAAGAACTATATATAGATATAATACATAGCCAAGTGGGAAAGAACCACCCACAATCTTTGTCCAAAAAACCTGAGGAATGCAGACAAATTTGTTAGTGGAGCTGTTCTGTCGTCTCTTGCTCTGATTGCATTAAGTGTTCTAGAGGCTACAGCTTGCATATCTAATAACAGGTTAAGGGCACACTGGTTGCAGCCGCTGTGGCCAGAGGGAAGTGAGAAATGTGGGCTTAGGATGAAAGTCTTGGTATGGTACAGAACCCATCCAGGCTATCATCATATTAGCTGTATGGAAGTAACCTAAACCCAAAAGGGGCAGCAGTCTCTCTCAAGGAACTAGGCATGGTAGCTGTGCTGGTGCTATGGAATTTTAAAGCCAGTCTTTGCCCTGTAGGGTTGCTAGCTCCAAGTTGGGAAATTCCTGGAGATCTTGAGGGTGAAATCTGGAGAAACCTGGAGAAAGTGGGGTTTGGGGAGGGAAAGGAACTTGGCATGGCATAATTCTATAGAGTCCACCCCCAAAGTAGCTATTTTCTCCAGGTGAACTGATCTCTGTGGCCTGGAGACCAGGTGTAATTCCTGGAGATCTTCAGTCACTACCAGGAGGCTGGCAACCCTATTGCCCTGCCAAGTGATTATCATCTCACCTTGCCCCCATCTCATCTACTGTCTTAACAGAAATAGTGAACTCTTGAACTGCTGTTAGTACTGTGGAGGCATGTGATGACCTTTTCACCACTCCTCCAAATAAAGTGGCTGGCCCCCAATAGAATCATGAAAGCTGCAACAAAAGCTATTTCCGTGTGCTCAGAGGACCCACTCTCTGATGTATGCAGAAAAATATGACTTGTAAATTAACCAAAAGATGAAGACACGCACTCATGCCTTCCAAAGAAAAATAGCGTAATGAAAGCTGAATATGCTGTAAGAGGCAGGGATATCAAGAGCTGCTAAATGTCAGTTAAATAGACAAAGAGAGGAAGGGAAATATGCCTACTCAAGTCCCAGAAAATTTTAAGGAATCTCTGCAGGGGAGATTTTGAGGGGGTAAAGTCTGATTTCCAAATAATTCCCACCTCATTCCTTATGGTCCCGCAAATTGTTGTTTACTAATGAAAACAGTATGTTAAAAAATACCATAAGAGGTACATACAGCTTAAGTAAATAACATGTATTATTATGACAGGCTATTCCAGTGGACCCCTACAGTCAGGATGATTTAAATCAAGGATGAGATTCTATATACAGCCATTTTATGCTCTGTTTGCATGTGATCAATTTGACTGTAGATGTTTAATAAAACCCAGTCCTCCTCTGAGTGCTCTGATTACACACTTCTACATGCAACTCTGGGAGTGTTTACAGCATAAGCGTCTCCCTGGTGGATTCTGTCTCCTCTAGTGTTACCTTCAGTGTTAACTGTAATGCCCCCCCCCAATGGGGAGTAACATCTATTGCAAGGTGTTTACGTTGCATTCTAGAATCTCCAGCACATTCAGATTTACTTATTCATATTAATGGTATTGCATTAGATCAGGGGCCACTATATTCTTCAGGCACTAGTCCAAGCATCAAAAAATCTAGACTACTCATGAATGGTCAACCTGTATAATATAGCTGACATCAAACACTTGCACTTTGGAGGTGTGAGATCATCAGCAGGGGTGCTGAGGAATTAACGTACTTCCTCAAAAAGCAAAGTGTCTGTAATTTGCCACCTTGCGCATGGGCAAAATCAACAGCTGCCTGTACATGTACATTCTCTCTGGTGGCCCCCACCCTATGGAAAGCCTACCTGAAATGGTCAGGGAAGCGCCCACTCTCCTGGCTTTCAGCAAACAATGTAAAACTGAATTATTCAAGAGGGCTTTTTACTCAGATAGGATGGTTGTACTGTAGAGAGACCCAAAGAGATGCACAAATAAAGGGATAGGGACTGTAGACTTTACTTCTATGTACTGTCTGTTGCTGTAAGTATGATCCTACTAGATAGTTTATAAATTGTAATATGTCAGTCTTAGAATTGCTTATGCTCTTTTTAAGCATTTCTTCAACTCTGTATTAGATACTTGCTAGTTTTAAATATTTGCAAATTTGTGTTTATATACCTAATTACATTGGTTATTTAAATAACTGTACTGATACTGACTCACACTGTGTAATCCACCTTGAGTCTCAATGAGAAAGGCAGATTATAAATAATGTCAATAAACAAACAAACAAATAAAATGCACAAGATAACGATACCATAACATTTATGTGAAATGCATATGGAGATTCATTACAAGCAAAACTATGGATTGGATCCCACTTTTTCCTGGTACAAGCAGTCCTGACATAAAAGGCTTTTCTGCCAGTAGAAGAACCTCATGTTTCAGCATTAAGCTCCTTGCTCTGAAGGAAAGTGCTGCAATTAGCAAAATGAATCCATAAAGTGTAATCCTAAGAGATCTATTTTTTACCACGCTGATTAAAATTTGGTAGGAACTAGGTAAAGTTGCATCAGGGGTCAAGTCTGGCTGAAATGCTGTGGATGGTTACTTATCCCTGCATTGTATCAAACAGTTGGACTGGATATCACATCTATCACTATGCGAACTAGAGACACCATGCACACACAATATCCCTTTCATTTCCCCACCTTGATTTTATTCAACAGGTTTGGTTGTCACTAGTATCCCTTTTGCCTCATTGCTGCAAATGTTGTTAATGATACAAAGTTCAAATGTTCCTGGTGACTCGCAGGATCTTCTTTGATGTTTCTACTTTTCTGTGCTGAGGACTGGACACAGAGTGTCCCCAACCACCTCTTGCCTTCTCACTCTTTCTCCTTCTACAGTTTTTCTGAAACATGCCCTGATACCTTGCTTGCATCTGTTCAGTTCCTGCCTCTGGGGGTTCCTTGTTTCGGATGCCAGGAAATGTCTTTGGCTTCAGCTTAAGATGCTCAAGGTTCCTTATCAGGAAACAGAGGATTTCCTGATAATTTTTTGCCCCTGCCGTGGCCATTTTAGAGATCCCTAGGCTGTAGGTGTGGGACTTTGCTCTCAAAGAGAGGGAGTCTCTCTTCCAAACCCCATTTTGAGCTGTGGTTTTGGTTTCCATAGTGACACTTCCTGTGGTAGAGAAAAGAGGTAGTGAGTGCAGCACTGTGAGCGTGGCAGGCGGCTGCACTCCTCCTTTCTCTCTCTACCGGGGATGCTCTGAAGGCCAAGCTGCAGCCTCAGGGAGGGGCTTCTCCTAGGCTGATGGTCCTGGGTTTAAGGGACTACCTGTGACAGCAGTACGAGGCATGCTGGGAAAACCCAAACACCTGGGTGTCCAAAATGGCCGAATGGTGAGTGAGTATGGTGCTGGGGGGGGGGGATGGGCCAGAGGCCACAGGATAATCTGAGGCCATTAGAAAACCAGGTTTTCTCTGTTTCCTCTAACCCTAGCAAAGGATGCTCCAAGGAAGCAGCTTTCTATAATCTTTGCATTTGAAGGTGGGGTAGTTATTTCTCCAAGAAGACTAAATTCAGTGGCTTTTGCCCTGCAGAGTCTCTGGGCCAGCTGCAACTTTTAGGGTGTTTTGCTTTGAAGGATCACTAAGATCTAAGGAGTTATAGGGGAAGCACTAACTGTAAATTTTCTTACAGTGGAGAGACTGGGATGTTATGACAGAAAGCTCGCTTTCTTTTCAGCCAGTTATATCCTGTTTGTCCAATCTTATTTGTTCTAACTTGTAGAAGTACAAGCACATTGTGGTCTGTGTAACAAAGCAAGAGATCTGTTTTACAGCAACTTACTCCCCTTGTTCAGGGATTGTTTTTAAAGTCACATTGGGTGTTACTGTGAGCACTTCTGTGAACTGCAGAATCAAGGTGCTTTTTAGAGATTCTAGCTTGCACCAAAGTGCAGTGCTGTGAGTACACAGAGACACTGCTGGCGTGTGAGACTCTGATATCATGTTGCACAACTAAGCATGACTGGCAGCCACAAAGGCAAGGAAGGGCTGTAATCAGATTAGATGAGCTGACAGAACTGTGTGTGGGAGTCTCACATGGTGAGCAAAACAAAAGCAAGGAGCTGCAGGTTAGATGTGGGGGAAGTGGTAGATATTTGTTCAAGTAATCTTGTTATGGAATATCAGGACTCTGCAGGTAACAATGGGGAAAATATTAAGAACCAAGCCCAGAAGCCTAATTAGTTGCTTAGAAAGTAGCCATGGCTTTTAGTTGTACTTGACAGGAAGGAGAGGCAACTTCACATCAGTATGTGGTAGAATCCTTCAGAGTTATCTCTATCTGATCTGCAGATAAATTTATTTTGACACATGGAAGCTTATCCTGTAGTTCCAAGCATAATAGAAATTTCAGATGTACGCTCAGGGATAGTGTATTCTGGAATTTTCCCCTATTAGGTAGCATTGAGACAGATTCATCCCCACTGGATATAGCCAGATGTGAGTCTTTAGAGAAAATGGCTGCTTTATAAGCCAGTTCAGGGAGGACCAAGCTGGTATGCACTTTCCAAGGCTGTGTTTGTTTCTTTTCAAGGCTGTGTGATCTAAAATACCTAGCCTGAAATCCTAGTTTAGAACATAGAACATGTCATCTTGGTAGCATGGGTTAATGATATCACTAACAATTGTCTAGGCATTGTTGTCTGAGTAGGTTGGTAAGATGTAGTATCTGAATGGTCCTTGTGATGAAGTTCCTGGCTGTGGTTCTTTGCTGCTTCTATTATACACAGAATAATCTTTTAAATACTACTGATCTTGGCTTATACCAGCAGAAATGGGCCTGGAAAAATGGCTAGGCAAAGCCTGCAACTTTATTTAAAAACAATGGCATCTAGGCAGTAACCATGTTCTTGTCAAAGGCATCAACGTTTCTCCAGCACATATTCTTGTGTTACTCGCTGGTGGCTTTGATAGTAGCATATAGGTATGGGGTAATAGCATATAGGTATGGGGTAAAGCCATTCTAAGGCTGAGACTGCTGTGAAAGGAGATACTTGTCCTGTACCTGTGTATGAGGAAGCGTCCTATGGTTTTTAATGCATAGGGAGGAACCTCCTTCAGTCAGTGTGGTGCAGTGATTAGAATCTCGGAGAGACCCAAGTTCAGATCCCCATCACACCATCTCAGTCTAATCTACTTCATAAAGAGCTAGAAAGGTAAAATGGGGGCAGGGGGTGGAAATGATACACACCACTCTGCTGTCGGAAGAACAGTGGGATAAAAATGTACTATCTATTCTTCTCAGGACTGCTTCTGCCTGGGTTCTTCTCTACTTCCAAGAACTTTTTGATCTCTCTTCTTCTTTTGCAGGGCCTGGCTGTGTCAGATGGGGGTAAGTTGGGTCTCTGTGTTGGGGAGTGATGTTGAAAACTTGAGATTAAAAGCCTGAGGTGTCTTTGCTCACTATCGGGATGTATGGACTTGTGAGAAGTTTGGTAGAGTCATAGGGAATAGAAGAGAAATACGTGGTCAACATTCATCAGTAATTTAGCACTCCAAAGTCCGAATCAAATAAAACACTTTTTAACTGTCTTGCTACTTGTTGTAAAACAATTTTGGCCGTAATGTTGCAGGAGTTTTGGTTTGCCTGGGAAATTAGGTCTGCCATTTCCAGCCATAAGTCTTTTCAGAATTCAGAAACTTATCAACACAGAGCCATACAAACTGGGCTGACCCCTACTCGGTCATTCCCAGCCATTGTGGGTTTTGTTGCTGTGATGAGCTTGGGATGTAGGCAGCAACCGTGCCTGTGAAGCATCTGAATTATCTCTATTTTTAACAGAGTTAAACAGTTCTGGGACTCGGGGTAGTAATAACAGTGTGGCCAGCTTGCCAAGTAGCCAGAGTGTCTCCCATTCCTTGGGGCAATCCGTAGCCCGTTGGGCTGAGTCATTTGAAACATTGCTGCAGGACCGACTTGGTGTTGCCTACTTCACAGTAAGTTCCATGCCATACCTCTGTTTGTCTTCTTCTACCCCTCTGCACTCTGTGTCTTGTATTCTATTTCTTTCTTGATGACCTTTCTCTTCTATACTATGTACATGGAGCCTATTTAGTGCCATATTACTGCTGTGTGCTTGGAATCATGCTGCCTCCTCTCCCAAGCCCTTCTCACACCTTGGCAACCAGTTCTCTGCTCCTTGTGAACTCCTCCAAATACAGATTTCTGTTTAATCTTATATCAAGTTTACACCTGCTATATTGCCTGGGAATTATGCACTGTTAGGAAACATATTAAGTTGGCTAAATACCACCTGGACTCTTTGACTCTCTTGACTATCATAGAGATGGACAATTGTCTGGATCAGAGATAGACAATTCTAGATCAGAGGTGGACAATTATCATTCTGATCTCTCTCTGTACAGGAATTCCTGAAGAAGGAATTTAGTGCTGAGAATGTATATTTCTGGCAAGCGTGTGAACGGTTCCAACAGATCCCAGCTAGTAGCACCCAACAGGTAAGAGGGTTGCCACGTAATCTCCAAAATTTGCACTCAGAATGAATTATACAAACTAGTGTAGGTCATATGTACTGAATATAATGTTCAAACTTTTTAAAAAACATGAGGGTTAGAAAGTGGTTTGTAAAACAAAAGCTGAGATTCTCGGGAAGGAAAAGATTCAATGATGCTTGTAGCTCATTTGTGACACGATCAGAATACACATTGTCATTGTGAGGAGGGGAGATGGCATCAAGGCAAGAAGAATGACAGCTGCCCTCCAGGCTGTATGGAACAGGATCCTGAATATTCTGTACTAAGAGAAGACAAATTACTTTCCAAGAAAATCTTATTTCTGTATTTTATTTTGCTTTTGATAATCATAAAAAAACAAGAAGCTATGAGGGGCATTGGAGTTCCATACACCTGATATCTGGAAGTCCCACTGGAAAAAATGTTTTTATTAAGCATTGCCCATATACTTTCAGATCTATCTGCATAGTCATGAAGCCTAGAAACTTAATTTTAAAATGAAAGATGGGATTCTCAGAATGCTGAATTCTTCAGCCAAATTAATACTAAGTACATTAAACATGTACCACCCAATGAGATAAAAGCACGCAGAATTTCTTTCTCTTGCATACTGTTCCAAGGATGGCAATAGAGTAGGTTTGCCAATTCCACCTTGATAAAATCCTGGAGACTTGGGAGCACAGCCTGGGGAGGGTGGATTTTGGGAAGGGATGGAGCTCGCTGGGCATGTGATGTGAAGAATCTGCCCTTCAAATCTGCCATTTCCTCTTGCGGGATTGAGCTCTCTAGTCTGGAGTTCAGTCACAATTCTGCGAGAACTCCAGGCCACACCTTGATAGCAGCCCTACAATAGAGGTGGCACAGATAGCAGCAGTGCTGGGTGGTACTTCTGCTTCTCTAAGGTGAGGCCAAGCTGGTAATAGTTGCACTATTGGCTATCATCCTATGCCCTTTCCCCCATAGCTGGCTCAGGAGGCTAGGAGGATCTATGATGAATTCCTGTCAAGTCATTCAGTAAGTCCAGTCAACATTGACAGACAAGCATGGATTGGTGAAGAGATGCTGGCTGCTCCCACTCCTGAAATGTTTAATGTCCAGCAACTCCAGGTGAGAGCTGTCTACCTCCCCTAGAACATGGAGTATGTGTCTGTGAGGAAAGATATAGTTGGAGCCAGGGGACACCATTTGCTCCTCCACTCTAATTTGGAATATGCTGCTTTGTAGCTATCTCTGCTGCTCACTTTTTGATGAAGTTGCTTGAAAGAGCTGATAACATGGGAGGGCTGTGTGCTACAGGGCGAGTGATAGCACTAACTCAACATTTTTTGCTTCAGATCTTCAACCTGATGAAGTTTGATAGCTATGCACGATTTGTCAAGTCTCCGCTGTACCAAGCATGTGCAAGGGCTGAGAGCCAGGGACAGCCTTTGCCAGAGTTGAGGCCCCACTCTCGAAGTGGCAGCCCTCCATCTGATCATGGAAAGGTAGAGAGCAAAGTGGAAGTAATGTGGCATTTAGGGAATTTAAGGGATATCCATTTCACATTTTCTCCTAATCATGCCCAGCGTGTCATTAGCTAATGCTCTCTCTGACTTTCCCCTAGAAAACAAAACTAAAGGCAGGGAAGTCACTGCCACTGGGTGTAGAGGCGGCTGGCAACTTGGGCAGTAGGAGTCCTAGGAGATCCTTCCGGAAAGCAGACCGTAAGGAACGTCCCTGGGGAGGTGAGTCAAAAGCTGAAAGTGGAACCATTGTACATTCGGGGATATCTGTGGATAAAAATTGCACTGTGGCCAAGGATCATGTGTCCTCTTAAGTACCTGATCTACCCTGATTGTCTGTCTTACTAGAGGAGAGAAATGGTAGTGAAGGGCCATCCCTGTGGCGTGAATCCCAAGGCTCTTTGAATTCCTCTGCTAGCCTGGACTTGGGTTTCCTGTCATCTTGTGCAACTAGCAGCTCCCAGACAGAGGTAAGTGCTTCCAGAATGCAGGCCTTCCCTATACCTGCAACACACAAGGTGAGAGAATTAGAGAACATTTTAGAAAGCTCTCCATCCATTTTCTTAAAAGCCATCTGCAAATGGGAAATAGCACAACAGTGAATAAGATGGGCTATAACATATCTGTGTGCTGTGCTAGCTTTTTACATGCAGTGAGTTTTTATGTAAGGGAGCATTCAAAAAGGACATTTCACCACCTATATTCTGAAATGCATTCTACTCTCATTCTGCTGTCTGTGTACCATACTTCAGCCTGGAGAATTTGGGTGCTGATGCATATCCTACAAATTTGGTCAGACTCCCTTTATTACCGTGTGGGTGCATGGTTCTCACCTAACATTATGTCGTGACTGTCACCATAGGTCCTACCCAGCCCCCACACAATCTATAATGGGCTATAGCAGTGTCGTGTGGAGGAGTTCTCCACAATGTGGAATTCTGTGACTGTTGTTGAGGCAGTTTGGGTATTTTAGCAGCAAACTGCTGAGAAGACATTCCTTTTGGAGCAGCTTGTGGAGACTCGTCTGCCCTCTCCTAAATACAACCTCCAATAAAATGAGAGCTGAGAGTGAAATTAGTTCTGGAAAGGAATTACTGCAAAGAGACCCCTTGACAGTTGAGGGTGCATGTGTGTTGAGGATGTGTGAGCTTTGGAATATTGCCATAGGGTTGCCAGATCTGCATAATGGAGGTTATTTAAGACTGTCTCAAGGCATTTTCTAATGAAACCTGCTTCTTGGGAGCAAAGAGGCCTGGTCTTTTGTGTTTGTCTTTCTTTCTGAAGATAATGTGTGTGCACATGCAAGTGTGCCCAGAGGACCTGCTTTTGAAATGACTAAATGGATCTTTTTGATCTAAGAATAAATGCCAGAAAACAAAGTGTGTGTTAATTTGTGGCGGACATGTAAAAGAACGGAGTGCTGCATTGACATCATCGATTGCAGACCCAGGGAAGAATCTATTAATAGGGCTGCCCACAGAGAGTGGGAGCTCATGGAGATACAAACAAGGAATGTTAATTCTGACTGATTATGTAACATACAGGCATTGGAACTGATCTACACATTACACAGCATGAATTGGTAGTTTGAAGTGATAAAATTCTGGATTTCAGCCTGAAGGTGAAGGGAGAGTCAGGTATTATATTTGGATGCTTTCATCTATCAAGCCCCTATCTAGAAGATACTACAATTGGGAGTGGGTTGAGGACAGTACTTCTTCTTACACATAATTTATGGAATTTGATGCTACAAGATGTGGTGATGGTCATTTGTTTAGACAGCTTTAGAAGGCAATTCTTGGAGCATAGATCTATCAACAGTCATTAGCCATGATAGCTAACTGGAAGCTCCATATCTGAAGACAGTATTACTTTGAGTGCAGACAGTGGGGGCAAATAGGGTGGGGGCTGTTATCTGGCTGGCCACTGTTGGAAGCAGGATGTTCGACTAGATTGGACCTTTGGTCTGATCCAGCAGGGCTCTTCTTACATTCTTAGAAGAGAGCTACACTAAACCTTTCTTCTTTAAAGCTGCAGCAGACACAACAAAAAAAGTATTATGTATTAGAGGTTCACAGAGGAAGTCCTCTAGTGGGGACTCTGAGATTTTAACCTGCCAGTCTAACTAGCTCAAGCTGTTTACAAATGAAGGTAACAGTGTATAATTCTCTTCTCTCTAGAGCCACAGGAAGAGCCTGACTGGTCCAGAATCTGACAATCAGAACCAACCTGTCAAATACTGTTGTATTTATCTGCCTGATGGGACTGCTTCTCTGGTCCCTGTGCGTCCCGGCCTCTCCATCCAGGAGATGCTGGCTGGAATTTGTGAACGGCGTGGCCTGCACTTGCCCAATATCAAGATCTATCTTGCAGGGAATGAGAAGGTAGGCCCAACCTACAGAGAAAAGGGAAGAATATAAGAAGAAGGATGTGGTGTGTACCTACTTGCTATGTAGAACTCAGATTGAGACGTCTGTTATTTCTGTTTTCTGGCAGAAGTAGTGTACAATCTGTCGGTGTAGCTTAGGGGCTTCACATGTGAGCTGTAAATTGGGAAGTCCCTGGTTAAAATTTCACCACAGCCAGAATCCATGCTGCTGCAGTGACCATGGGTCTTTCCCTCTCAATCATTGCCCAGGCAGGGAGGAGGGTAATAATCTGGATGGAAAGACAACTGTTCATTTAGGTGGAGAGCATACTGACATAAGAGTAGAAAGGGCATACTGTTTCTCTGCCTGGAAATTGGATCAAGGTATCACTGTTCTAGTAGATCTGTTTATGACCACAGGTTCTACAAATCTGAGACACAACCATTGTGTAATAGCTTCCTGGAGCATTTTCACTTGATATTAATAGCACCTTTGAGCCTTTTCTGTGTTATCTAGGTGACATGTGAATGTTAATGCAAGCCAAGAGTGCAGAAAACGATTCTTCCAAGTCATATACACATTCTAGATAATATAGATTCTACATTACCACTGTAGTAACACGATCAGTAAAAAATAATTTTAATATTATGTCTGAAAATGACTGCATATTTAGGGACACCATATCCTTCAAGTACCTTAGGGTTGCCATCCTCTGGGTGGGGCCTAAAGTTCTGGAATTACAACTGATCCCAGGCAACAGAGATCAGTTCCCCTGGCAGCTTCAGAGGGCACTCTCTACGGAATCGCATCCCTGCTAAGCTCTCTGTTCTCCCCAGCTCTGTCATCCTCAGACTCTGCCCCCAAATCTCCAGGAATTTCCCAAGCTGGAGTTGGAATCCCTAAATTATCAAATCTAATTCAGTTCAAAAGGAATCTTTCTTTGCCTTAGGGTTTGGCCATGCTCTTGAGTAGTTTCACTTTCTCTGAAATGCAAATCTTTATTTTATTTATATCATATTTATATTCTGCCCTCCCCGCAAGCGGGCTCAGGGTTGATAACAACCTTAAAATGTTCCATATTAAAACATTAAAATATATAAAATTAACAGCACTCTTTTGCCTGGCGGCAGCAATACAACTAATAACCAACAATACAGAAGTACAACTGGATATAGCAGCACAGTAACAGCAGCTGAAAAACAAACAGTGGTGGGCAACTTTCACAGGGAGGGGGGTAGATGTTGCATCCTCTGGCCAGTGGAAGCCCCACCTCAGTCATGAGCCTGGCGGAACAACTCTGTCTTACAGGCCTGGTGGAAAGATAGTAAATCCTGCCGGGCCCTGGTCTCAGTAGACAGAGCGTTCCACCAGGTAGGAGCCAGGACTGAGAAAGCCCTTGCTCTAGTCGAGGTGAGGCCAGGGACCGATAACAGTTGTTTTTCTCCCGATCGGAGGGTCCTCCAGGGAATATACGGGGAGAGATGGTCCCTTAAGTACTCTGGCCCCAGTCCACACAAGGCCTTATAGGTCACTTTAGTTGTGCCACTTTGCAAACTGCTAAAGATAAAATAAAACAGGAATTCAGTGGCATTTTGGAGCCTAACAGAATTTATTTCAGGATATGCTTTCATGAGTCAGAGCTCACTTCATCAGATGTTTGAAGTGTACCTTGATTAGGGCCGATTCCAGATGACTAACCTTAAGGCGTTTCATGCCGCCCTCTTCCGGATCGCGACGGGAAAAATGCGAAATATCGCGTTTCCTCGCGCGAGTT
Organism: Eublepharis macularius; assembly: GCF_028583425.1. Taxonomy (NCBI): domain Eukaryota; kingdom Metazoa; phylum Chordata; class Lepidosauria; order Squamata; family Eublepharidae; genus Eublepharis; species Eublepharis macularius. The sequence goes on along the minus strand of NC_072793.1, from coordinate 93,219,327 downwards.
TTGCGCGTTGTTGCGCAAAACTCGCGTGAGGAAACGCGATGTTTCGCATTTTCCCCGTCGCGATCCGGAAGAGGGCGGCATGAAACGCCTTAAGGTTAGTCATCTGGAATCGGCCTAGGTGAATGCAGATATATTCACAACACAAAGGCTGTCTCTAAAGTATCAGTAACTCCTGTTTTATTTTGCTGCTGCTGACTAACCTATTTACCCATTAGGAATTATCATCATGATAGAGAGGAATATTTGATATCCCCAATATGCCCCAAATAGCCATCCTGATCGTATATCAACTTTCCAAAGCATATTTGTCAAAGGCAAAGCATTTTCTGCTGATAGTTGATTATGAGATTTATATAGAATCATGAGTGATTTTTCTTAATTAAATTAGTTCAGCAAAGTTTCTTGTTACAGAAAAGATTGGTGTGAAATGACTTCATGTTTAAGCCATTTACAAATGCCAAATTCTTTTTAACAATCATGTTGTTGTTATTGAGAATTTATAACAAAACGTTGAAGTTACATACTACTTTATGAATCTTAGTATACTTCACATACTTTATTGTTACCCTTTGAATAATCCTGTAAGGACTATCAGTATTGTTAGACCCCCGTACATGAAAGAAGGGCTGAGAAGATAGCAAAAACAGTAAATATAGACACAAGCAAATTCACATGTCCCTCTCCCACTATGTGTACATGTGAGAGAAATGAAAAGGCAGTTTAAAATGTAGTTTTATGCAGTTCTGAATCAGTTGATGGCGAAACAGGAAGGTGGATTTATAATAATCTTTGCTTTACAAATGCACTAAGGATTTCTGCCTTACACGATGGGTTTCCTTGTTCAGTTCTCTCCCTTCATATAATCTGACACCCCTACCCCACCAGATAAACAGGGAGTTTATATTTTATCTCACTGTAGTATCAAATGTCTTAGCAAAATCTGAGATTCCCCACCTGTTACATCCACCTGTTACAATTATTAGCTTAGCATAACTAGGGATTGGTGTTGGCATTTTTCTTGATTAAATTTGAATTTTATATAATTACATTTCTCTCTGCATTTTATGAATGTCATGGTCCTTGACCACGTAGGATTTAAAAAAAAATATCTCCTTCATGAAATGTCTGTATAATGAGGATCCACTCATGATGGCTGAAGAATTGGCTGTAATCCATGAAAGTATATGCTGGAATAAAAGCTTTGTGGTGCCTCAAGATTCATGTTTATTTTCCCAGTACACTGCAGTAACTCTTTCTGTTTACAGACAGTTAAATCACTGCTGCCCAAATACACAAATCAACAAGTCAAAATATTCTTCCAAAATATCTGAGACAAATATGCCCAGAAAAATAAAAACAAAATATGATCCAGCAGAAAGAATTCAGAGATCACTGGGCAATGTTGTTCATAATGAATGCAGAAAAGCACTGATGACATATATGACAACACTATGAAACTCATGTTGGAAGGTGATGTCATACCAACTCATAGGAATATTATCATTACAATGTGATATAAGAAAAGGCTAGCATCACCAGGAATGCTGTGTCTCATAATATGTTTTTGATACTGGGTTATTAAAGCTACCTTTTTTCTAATAGCACTATTCATGTATATTATGTTATCTTATTCTGCAACTTTTCAAAAATTGTATATATCATAAACTGAAATGTATACATATAATAGTACATAAGAGTTTTCCCACTATATTAATATATCTGCCTTGCTTGGTCTTTTTTTTTTTAAGCCGCTGGCACTGAACCAAGACAGCTTAGTCCTGATGGACCAGGAGGTGAAGCTGGAGACCAGAGTCAGCTTTGAGTGAGTATAGTCTCTCTTTTAGGCCTGTCCTACTCTGTGTTGGCTTTTGTATCTTGCACCCAACAGGCACAAATATTGCTTCACCCTTCTTGATGTGGGGCCCAGACTCCCAGCCTTAGGAGTGCAATCCATCCATTCTTGCCACCCCTCCCCAAAAACTGTCTCACTTGATTCTGTGGGGAATATGCATGGTATGATGAGGCTTACTGATGTCATTGGCTAAGTGAAGTCTAATTTGAAGTCTTCCAGATCCCAGCTTTTGTTTTGGTGGCTGGAGAGTACCTGAGTAATTAGTCGTAAGAGTTGCAGACTGTCAGTGCCTGAACAGATACCTGTATGCGATCACTGTCTGTGCCAATCTAGAGATAACTGTTTTTCAGTGGTACAAATAAATATATACATTAAAGATATATACATTTCAAAGCTAAAAGGAACCAGGATTAGGTTCATCCCAGGATAAGTTCCACTTCTCAGAACTCAAATCTCAAGATCAAAAAAAGATCCTTTCATATATGCTGCACACAGATAAATATTAGGATTTAATTTCAGAAAGTCACTAGAACTCCAGATGGGTTATCTTGTCCTTGTCTCACTTTACATAGTTTGGGTTCCATAAAGGTCCCATATAGCATCTTGGCCCCATCCGTTGCTGGTTTCCTTTATTCTCAATTTCTGTGATCCTGCTCATGGGTGACAATTAGCTTTGTTGATATAGGCTCACAGAAAGATGATGCACCTTGTCATCCTTCCGCACAGGGGAGATCCCTGTTGTTGGTTCATTGCTGTTGTGAATACAAAGGGATTTATAGTGGCAACAGTGGCATCTACATTGGGAAACTCAGTGTCAGACTAGGATATGGCAGACACAGGTTCATATCCACACTCTGCATCTGTGAGAGGCATGGAAGCTTGCTGGATAACCTTGGGACAGTCACTCTCTTTGTTTCTCTCTCAGTTCCCTTGCACCCACCATTTCTTTCCTGCCCACATGGAAGAAGGGCTTTTCCCCCAGCTTAAAAATAGGTAATAGTACATTGTTTGAGTGTTATAGCACTATATGTGCTACCAGTTTTTTTTAAACTAGCAAAATGCCCACTGGCAGAGCACAGAAATGACAGGCACCAGGAAATGAGAAGGGGAAATGACACTAGATGTAGGCAGGGAGGTGAGGAAATCCACACTGCATGAAACTTTAACTTGACTAAGGTTACCAACCTCAAGTCTGGGGTCCTCCCAGAATTACAACTGCTCTCCAGAGATCAGTTCCTCTATGGCAACACATCCCCCGCTGAGCTCCTTTCTCTCCCCAAATTCCACAGTTCCCAGGAACTACCCCCAAATCTGCAGGAATTTCCCAAGCTGGAGTTGTCAACCCTAGATTTGACCTCCATGTTTCCAGAAACATCAGAACAAATGAGGGGAACCACAGAAGGTGACAGAAAGGGAACAGAAGCAGGATGATGCTGTGTGGCTGTCCCTCAAATCTCTGCTGCATTATAATAATCAGGATAGAGCAAATTGTCTGTGTGGAAGCAGCCTGGGATAGATCACAAGGATGCACAATACCTGAAAAGCAAAGATGGTTTATGCTGTGTGCTATGCTCGTGGGAGATGTTCAGATAGCCTCCTCTCCCTACAGGTTGGAAATCACACCCATCAATAAGACTGTGCGTATTATGGCAAAATCTACTAAGCAACTGCGAGAGGCATTGAAGCCAATATTGGGAAAGTATGGCCTGGATGACACACGGGTGCTACTGCGGCGGGTGAGAGAGGTCTTGAAAGAAGTGGGATGAGTAAAATGAAATCTGAGCAACTGAAGGCTTGGCTTCATTTTTCCTCCTAGTTCCTCAGGAGTTAAGAGGTGGGCCAGGAGGGATTGTTGCCCAAACTGGAGTCCATGATAGAGTGCTGTTACATTTAAACATAGATCATTGTCAGGTGAAGCAGATCCCTATCCTAGAAAAGAATAACCAAGATCTGAGAGCCCATCTGTTATGTTTTATGACCCGTAATCTATAGATAGGTCCATTCAACCTCTTGTTGAGAAGTTGCCTGCTTTTGCTACATGTATGCAAGTGTCCATCCTGGCATGAAGACTTTATCTCTAACTTCCTGCAGCCTGGTGAGCTCCATGCTCTGAATATGGAGGAGAAGGTCAGCACAGTGGATTCTCAGAAGCTTGTGCTGGAGTCAGATGCAGGTATGTAAAGGTCAAAGGGACACATTTTAGATTTTGTCCCCTTGGCCCTTTTAATATCCCTACACATAGTTAGTGTACTTCTCAGCATCACTCACGCTAAGACAAGGTCTCCTTTCTTGTCTCAAGGTAGGGAATGATTACTTTCTAAATCCCAAGGAGTATCAAGGCCAATGTACATGATTGCCTTGCTTGTTGTGGTTCTTTTCATGGTACCAGCCTTGGTGAACAGCTCATCTTTCTCATTCAAAGACCCTTCTCCAGGTGAAGGTGGGTAAATACCAGAGAAAGAGTCTTTGCTGAGGTAGTACACAAGGTAAGGAATACCCTCTCCAGAGAAGTTTGCCTGGTGCCTCCTTTATTACATTTTTAAATTATTTTATTTCCCTCAGTTTTTAATAAAGATGCTGCTGCTTTTCAGTATGCTAGCCATATTTTGATCTGTAATTCTCTTTTAACGACTCTGTCAATTTGTTTTATTTATATATATTGTTATTTTATTGTATTTTATTGTTTTTTGTACACAACATTGGAAAAACAAATAATTTTGCAAGGTGGTGAACCAGTGATTTGAATAAATTAATGAATAAATCGTTTGTCATGAGTGATAGCAGAAATATAAATTCATAATAAATAAATGTTGCACCCCCTGCCCAGTCTATTCAATACTGGGTGTTAAATGGTGTGTAAAATTTCAGCTTGCGCTCATGATGAACAAGTCAAATGAAAAGCAGACCACTGTCATGTATGCAGGCAGCCAATGGCAACAGGCACGTGAATTTAGAACCCTTCACATGCAGGGTAGTCATGTGTTTAGGTAGGTTCTGAGAGTAAACAAGACATCAGCGGACATCAATTTCACCAGATGTCATGTAATATTATACCCGGGTCTCTGGCCATCTTGATCAAAATCCCTCAGTCTCTCTTTCCTATAGGCACTAGCCTTCACCCTCTACAGGTTTTCCAGTCATGCAAGGTATTTCTTTTTTATAATACTTTTTATTTTATTAAGATTAAAAGCCCAATAAAAAGGGCAGAGAAAAGATAAAAAGGAATAAAGAAAAAAGAATGAAAATTAAAGAAAAAAACAAAGAAAAATAATACTTTTGTTTTTTTCCCTCTTCCACACCTATCATATCTTTACACACATTATACTTGTAGCTTTAATACCTATAAAATTTACCTTTTCAATACTGCCTCTTCTATTTATTTTTAATAAATAGAAATTTATCTTCTTAGAAATCAAATCCACAGATCATCAATTCATTTTTTCTCGTCTCATGCAGAAAGTCAATAAGAGGTTTACAATTAACCATAAAGGTAGACAGTGTTTTCTCTCTGATCAGAGCTGTAAGCTTAACCATCTCCGCTAACTCCATCATCTTCACAATCTAGTCATCCATTGAAGGAAATACTGTACTTTTCATGCAAGGTACTTCTGTAGTGGAAAACAACTGTTCTCCTCTCCCCTGCCCCCATCTTGCTGCAACCAATTGATCTCGCCAGAATGCTGCTGCTAGGGGTCAGGGTGTTACCCAAATAGGCGGTCTCCTAATTAGTTGGGAGAATTAGCTTAAAGAAGACGAGCAAGAGAGGGGTAGCTGGGATTCTCTACCTATGTTTATGGGGAGTATTCCCTTATTTCAAGAGAGAACTCTTGAAATAAGCCAGTCTAATCTTCAACTGGAAAGGTTTTTTAGTTAAAGAGAAAAGGGGAACTGTACAAAATCACAGACAGCCCACATACAAGGCTAACTAAAAGAATCAGGGAGGAAAAGGGGGAGAAAACAGTTTTGGGAGGACGATAGTTACATGTTAAAGATAGAGGTTCATGGAGGTGGCAGCAAAATGACCAGCATTTCATGAGGAGAAGAAGCCAAAATGGATTTGGGGGTGTGTGGGTGGATCCAGAACACCCACACATTCAATGGTGGCTAGGGAGTCCAGTTATAGGCAGGGCCGGCACCAGGATTTCTGGCGCCTGAGGCATGGGGGGGGGCAGCTTCAGGACTGCTCCTGCCCCCTTGCACACTGAATAATATGATAAGAGTGTGTGCGAGGAAATGAGATCAGGCATTGATAAGCCAGGAGTTTCTTGGGATATCTTATTGTCCTAAGTTACGCATTTCTCTCTGGGGCATGGAGGGACGTCAGTCAGTCAGCTGCTCTGACTCACATTCTGGTAATTTTCAAGGCTCCTGCCTGGCTGGCATCCACTCTGGGCCAAGCAATGCCGTGGACTTATGATATATGGAAAAGGGTGTTTATGATATTCCATCTATAAACAGCCCTCATAGCAGTGAGGAGAGGTCTAACAGCTAAAAAGGGATCTCTCAGGAACAGCAAGAGGGGCAAATCAAGGGTCTGCAGTAGGAAGGGAGAACTGATAGAAATTAACCCTCTCAGTTAGTGGAAAATTTAGTCTGGATCCAGACCTATGACTTTCCTAATCCCAAGTGTACCGGCAAACACATTTTTCTTCTTTTCCCTACCTGTTGAGATAGGACTGTGACAAGAGACACAGATCAGCACTACCTTGGCTGCTCATTTCAAGATGAGTCAGTCTATGATCCCTGTACTCTGAGAACAGAGTGCTTTCCCAACCCCTTTCTGAGGGTCTCAGTTTCTATCATGCTGGCATCCATAGGAAAACCCTGAGCCTTTTGGAAGCCTCTACCAGTTTGTACTTGGTTACCTCAGTTTACCTTGGTTACCACAGCCTTCCAGCCCTGTTCCTACTGTCACCAGAAATCCCATTCATTGCTCCCCTAACCCACAAAGATCTCATATCCATGTGTTTTATTGCAGAGGTGAAACCTGTTGGTGTCAATCATGCTGTAACAAGCCCATCCCATGGGCAGAGTGAGGTGAGCTTGACCACAGACGCAGGATAACTGTTGCAGGAATGGTATTAATTCAGACTGCAGAGGGGAAGCATATGAGTGAATGCTATTGCTACTGCCTTTTTAAAAATCCTTCCCTGTGCATTGAAAACTGAACTCAGAGGAGTTCTAGCCAAGTCTTCTCCATGATTATTCTAATTTTGCATGTACAGAGAATTTGTTTTCCAGCCTTGAAATCTTTGTATCTGTGACACAAAGTCTGGGAACACTTTTAGCACATTATTTATGGTTTGTATTCACCACTGTGGTCATGGAGAAGGTTTCAGAGATCACGTCATTGGGTTGTTCTGATACTGTGTCACTAATTTCTACCTCTCCTGCTATGGTTCCAGGATGATAGTTCTGTAGAGACAGAATCTGAAGCTGAGTCACTCTCAGAGATGCACTGTTCCTTCACCAGGCTCACCAGGAGTAACCAGAACCGACGCACGTATGACCTGGAAGGTAGGTCATCACTGACATTACTTGACATTTCCTTCCCTGACAAAAGAGGTCAATTAATGCTGATTATTAACCAGGGAGTAATCAGTGGGGAGGATGGGGGACAGGGGTCTATGGAAGTGAACTAGTCTGTGCAGAACCACTAGCACACATTTTCATTTATTAATTCCTATACATTTGTGTATGATACTCACGTTTTTTAAAAGTCTGTACTGGTTATTAACTGTAAATAAATCTGATTGATTGAATTCCTATAAATATATGCAAACATATGCAATCTGAATAGTATTGTGACATTTAGTATGGCTGGACATGATCCAGACAAGCAAAGTACTTCTGAGTTCCTTGATTTCAAAGAGAGAAAGTTGAGCTTGTGCATTTTGCCTTTGTAGCACTGAAGTGCACATCTGCATTTCTGCTTGCTTGTTTTGTTTTTAAAAGCACAAATAACAGTATGGCTGTCTCTGCTAGAGATGGGCATGAACAACAGTATGAACAACTACGAAAAATACAGCTCAATCTGCTGTTCGCGAACAAGCTGTTTGTGCAGCCCCATTCTAAACAAACAGGTGGTCGTTGCAAGCCTCCTTCGTTGCTGTTCATCAAGCCAGACAGTCTGGCACCTGCAATCAATTCCATGGCAACTCAGGCAGGGATTGTCTGAACTCTATCTGAACTCCTAATGTTGCCCTGGAAACCCCATTCTAAGCCCAATTTAGTTTGACAGGCAGGTCTTCTTTCCAAGTGTGGACTGGAGCTCCAAATTTGTTACAAGAGGAAAATACCAGTGGGGAGGGGGGCTCCCAGCTCTGGCTTTCAGGGAGAGACAGCTGCTGTTAGAGATAAAGGGTGAGTGCATTGGAGCTTGAATTTTCTTTGTGTGTGGTGGGATAGGGATCTACCCTTTCAGGTTCCAGGGCTGCTGCCAGGCTCGGGCCAAGCTATTATTTATTATTGGTACCTTTCCTGCTGCCTGCTCAGGTAGGGTTTCTGGGAGTGGTGCGGTAGGGATCTTCCCCTTCAAGTTCCAGGGCTGCTGCCAGGCTCTGGGGCCAAGCTATTATTTATTATTGGTACGTTTCCTGCTTCCTGCTCAGGTAGGGTTTCTGGGAGTGGTGCAGTAGGGATCTTGATGGCTGGAGGAGAGCCTGCTGGCCCCCATGAACAACGAACAATGAACATGTTCATGAAAAGGATCATGTTCATCAATGTTCGTTGTTTGTTGTTCGTGGATGGCAATGAACAACAAACACCACGTTCAGGGTTTTTCCCCCTGTTCATGCCCATGTCTAGTATCTACACAGTAGACCTCTCCTTGTCTCTCCTCATAACAAGTGTATAAATCTCTATTGCCATTCCTTCAGGACTTGTGGGACTATCCTGAAAAGGCTACAATGAGGTTAGAGCATGGTTGACTTGCTGCCAAGATGAGCCATCAATTTAAGCAGACTTTAAGCACATAATATATGACAAAGAATCTATTTGTGTGACTGAGTTCAGTCTGTCTATAGCAGTGGAAAAGAGCAAGAGTCCAGTAGCACCTATAAGACTAACAAAATTAGTGGTAGGGTATGAGTTCAGTCAAACTAATTTTAGCCATTGAATTTTTATTTATTTGATTAGATTTAGAATCTGCTCTCCCCACAAGCGGGCTTAGAGTGGTAACAACTACAATTAAAATACATAGGGGTAAAACAATGATCATATAAATAATTAAGATAAACAATAATACAGGTAATTAAAACAGCATCCTCAATGCAGCACACATATTGCACATCCACAGCCAGCAAAGTTGTGAGACAGGATGGCCAGCTATCAGATGAGCAACAGAGGCCAGGGGGCATATGCCCCACTTGGCAGGAGGCTGATTGAGTGGCTCGTCTGCCTCAACCACCATATGCCTGGCAGAACATCTCCATTTTATAGGCCTGGCTGAATGATAACAACTCCCACTTGACCTGGGTCTCCACAGACAGAGTTCTACTAGGTTGATGCCAGGGCCGAAAAGGCTCTGGCCCTGATCAAGGCAAGGCGAACCTCCTTGAGGCCAGTGATCACTAGTAGATGTTTATCTGCTGAACTGAGAACCCCCTGGGAAAAATATGGCAAAGGCAGTTCCCAGGCATGCCGGTCCCAGTCCGCTAAAGGCCTTAAAGGTTAAAACCTTGAACCTGATCTGGAATTCCACTGACAGCCAATGCAGCTGGTGCAGATCAGGTGTTATATGTGACTGGTCTCGGTCAAAACACGCGCCACTGCATTCTGGACCAGCTCCAACTTCCGGAGCAGGCCCAAAGGCAGCCCAGTGTAGACCAAATTGCAGTAGTCTAGCCTGGAGGTGATCGTTGCATTGATCACTGCTGCTAGGTTGTGGGTTGAATGGTAGGGAAAAAGCTGCCCGATCTGACAAATGTAGAAGAACACAGACCTGGCAGCTGCTGTGACCTGGGCCTCCATTGATAAGGCAGCATCCAGGACCATGCCTAGGCTCATCATCATTGACAGAGGTGTAAGTAGTGCCCATCAAGGGCTGGGAGCTGAATTGCCAAACCTGACAGCCCACGGCCCAGGTGTAGAACCTCTGTCTTCACAGGGTTCAGTTTCAGTTGGCTCTGTTTTAACCACCCAATCACGGCCTCCAAAGCCTCAGCGATTGTCCATGGTGGAATCCATCCATCCATCAACATGACTGGGTATCATCAGTGTACTGGTGTCAACCCAATTCAAAGCTCCACACCAGCTGGGTGAAGGGGCACATATAGATGTTAAATAACATTGGGGAGAATATTGCCCCCTGAGAATTCAGGAATTTGAGCTAATGTGAATAGACCTTCAGAAATTAATACTAGCTAAGCTATAGTAAAATACCAAATGCATGTATAATTTGTAAGAGAAACTATCTAGTTAGTAACATATGCAAGGCATGTTTTTTATTATTGCTGTTTAACTTTATTTAATGATACCAATCATAAAAGTGGCAGAGTCCTTATCCAGAGTGTTTACCATTGGAATTAACAAGATAAGAGAAGGATGCTGGGCTGGGCTGGGCATGTCAGGTGGCAGTGGAGGTAAAAAAAGAAGCTTACAGCTTTGTTGAAAAAAAGACATCTCCAGCAGTGATGGATGTCTTCCTCATTCACATTATCCAGTTTGGAAATATATACAGAATTCAGAATCCCAAAAATCTTGGCTTCCCTTTTAAAAGTCTAGCCCTTCAGAGTATAAAGAGGAAAAAAAAACATGGCCGAGACCTGCTAATGTCAGAAACTGGAGGGGAAACTAAGGAAGATTTCTAGTTGTCACAGGGTCAAAATTCAGTACCTCACTACTTGTCCCTTCCCATAATTAGCAAACTTTGTAAGTAAATATTAGTACACTATGAAAATTGTACTTTATTGATTTGGGCTTCAAAATGTAGCTTTTCCTGATGCGCAGTTTTCATTACTTTAGAACAGACTACAGGCAACCCTGGTAGTCATATTTAACATTTGATATAGCCCATGTCAAGAGTTACGTGTTTCACATACTTTATCTCAGCAATCTTTACAGCACCCCTGTGAGGCAAGCCACTATTAACATCCTTATATTACAGATGAGGACAATTAGCAGAGGCTGAGAAAATAATGGCTTGCTTTAGCAAACAAGATCCAGTGGAATGCAAAGAACACTTTACATTGAATAGATCTGTGTAGGATTTTAAGTAGATCTGCTTAGGATTGCTCTCTTCTTGGCTCAGATGAGGTTTGACTTGAGGAACTTCTCAGTTCATTTTTAGCTACTACTCAACACTACTCTCTGGTGTTCAAGATGGACTTAAAGAGAAAAAATGGGTTGATGGACCGAAGGGGGGGGGGGGGAGGAAAAGAACTTTGTACAACAGAGGAAACAAGAAAATACCATAAAGGGGATAGTGCAAAGATGGAAAAGGCATCATTACACAATAGACTAGCAAACAGTGTAAGTCTACCATGTAGCATTGCCATGTCTCTCTCCTCCCTTGTCTTATCCCCCTTGTACCTTTCCCTCTCAGGAGTTCTGCACAACGGGCTGGGGATATAACAGAGAATTGTCAGCCCCCTAACCAAGCTACAATTCTCAGGATTCTTGTAGTGGCGGGGCGTGGGGACAGTGCTTACATTGATATAAAATGGATGCAAATTTTGTTGCGCAACTGTGTCACAAGGTAGGGCAATAATAAAGACCGGAATGCTGATGCTGATATGGAGAGTGACAGAACCAAGGTATTAGATGGAGATTAGGTTGGCAGACCTACCATGAATTTTTTCTTGCCCTCAGCATTAGTGGAGCTTCTGAACCGCGCACAGAGCTGCAGAGTCAATGACCAGCGTGGGATCCTGTCCAAAGAAGATCTGGTACTGCCTGACTTCCTGCAGTTGCCTGAACAAGATGGTGTCTCTTATGAGATTCCATCCTCATCCAACCTTGTCCAGGAGAAGAAGTGTATACCAGAGGCCCCGGTCACTGTCTCCCAGGGTCAGTTCCAGGAGCGGTCCAAGACTCAAGTTTCCACTTCAAAGCGGAACACAGGATGTCCATCATCACCTGGTGCTGCTGGGAAAACATCAGCCATCCCCATCCCACCCTCACCCAGCCAAGAGGTTTAGACCATCTTAGGTTCCTAACCATACAGCCACATCCTTCTTGTCTAATATCTGGTGTGGTGTCATGCCCTGCCTCTCAGACTCCTTCCTTGGCCTAGGAATATGATTGTTTCAGAGGTCCCACACCCAATGTTAGGGATCCCCAGCCTGTCTTCCAAGAGTGGAAGTGTGTATGGTTAATGTTCTGACTGAGTTTCACCCCTTGGAACTGCCTATGCTGGCTGGGCAGGGAAACACCAGTGTTGCTCATTTGCTGTACCAGATTGTTGTAAGGTGTTGCTCTGTGTTGTAAAACAACTACTGCCCACAGCCGCTCCAGCAGCAACTGCACCTCTGTGGCTTGTGGTGTTGATGCCTGTATATAGTATGTATTTTTCAAGTCTCTCTGTAAAGCATTTTGAAATGTAAGATACACTGCAAATTAATCCTGAGTCTCTGAGTTTTTGCACACACATTTCCAGCTAGCTGTGGTGATCACTGGTGAACATATGAGCCCTCCAGACAGATGTTTCCTTATGTGCACACTGTGAACTGCAGGATTTGTGGGGTCAAAACAGCTTGGAGTCTACAGCTTTCCCCAGTAATCCTAGGATCTTTCCACTTCTCTCATGTATGGTATTGCCATAGACCTGTGGGGCAACATGTGTGACTGGAGAAAGATGACTATAAGGAAGAGAAAGGAAATCAAGCCTTTTCTTCCCTAATCTCCAGGAGCCAAATCCATCTGCAGTTTCTCTGGATGAAGCATTTCCCTGTGCACATGAATAGGTGCATCCATCAAGTTTGATGAGACCCAGTGGAGTGTCAGGTATGCAGGCCTGGATGTGCCTCAGCTGTATGCAAGAATCACCCCTGTTGGGAATGTCTCTGGGAACCCCTAAGGTACAGGTTTGGGCTGTACCCCCTCTCCTCTGCCACCAAACAGAATTATTACATTTATTATAATATTTTTACCCCACCTTTCCTCTTTACTCAAGAAGTCTGCCACAAGCAATTTCTGTAATAAAAAGGGAATATTTTGCACACCCGAGATATGGCCTGAAAGCTCTACAATTGTAGGATTACTGCACGCACTCGCGTGGGACACGCTGTTAGATCCTTAAAAGCTCTCCCCGGCAGTGGTGACCCCCCGTACGTCTTTAGGCCTAATGAGCAAGCTTTATCCAGCCACGCGGTCGTGGGAGCTCGGGAGATGCCAGGCAGCCCCGTGCCCCGCTCGTTCAGAAGCTGTCCGCGGATCCGGAGCCTCGCATGCAAAGCACGGCAGAGGCAGCAGCTGCTTCCCCATTGGCTGCCCCTGACCGCATGTGCCGGTCCCTCATCAGCTAAATGAGAGTGGGGAGGGGAGAAGCCAGTGGCAGGCTGCGAACCTGGACGGTTAGGCTGAGGAGCTGCTGGTAGCCCCCGCGACAGACAGGCAGCCAGGTAAGCTCGGGGAAGCTGGCTCTTGTCGGGGAAAGGCTGCAGCCGGATTACGGCTGGTGGGAAAGGGGAGGGTCTCTCAAGGAGTAGGGGTCTCTCTTAGGTGTGGTAGCTCTTCTCGTGAGAGCGCTGCAAGGCTAGAGGGCGCTCCTACCTTCTTCAGAGTCAGGGCTGTCCCCATTTCCTCTGTAGGCGCTAGGGGATGCTGTGGTACAGGAATCCTTGGGGCGGGGGGGTTGAGGGTCATGCCTGGAGTCAGAGTTGATTTCAGCGCCTTAGCTCTGTGCGCCCTTCTCTGATGCGGGATTCTACTCAGTGTTGTAGCGTGCGTTTTGAAGCACTGTTCTCCTGTCTACAGGGTGGTCATAAACCTGGGGGTATTAATTGGATTGCAATAGACTTTGATGGGCACTAGGGATGACCTTAATTAATGCCTCGATCTGATTGAGGTTATGTTCCATCCTCACTGCCAGGGCTACATTCTCAGGATTTGTGATGTGGCTTCTGTATTGTAATTCAAAACAGCGCTCAGAGGAAAAAGGATTAAGTTAGCCTATAGGTAAATCCCGGAGCCGCAACAAACAAAACAAATGGGAGGGGAGAGTGAGATCGTATTCACATTTGCTCACTTTTTGTTGGATAAGACATTTACAGTACAGTCCTATGGAGACTTACTCGGATTTCAGTGGGCCTAGACTGGAGGAACTGTGTTTAGTATTGTGCTGTTTAACAAACCTGCGTTGGAGCACCTGTGTAGGAAAGAGTGCATGAGCACAGATGTTCTTAGTAGATCAGTGGCCTGAAGCCAGCACATCCCCCCAATGGATCTGATGCTTTTTATCTATTGCACTCGGTTTTTAAAGCATATTCCCAGTCTCTTAGGGGAGAGGTATAACTCAGCAAAGGAATATCCCTAGCTTGCGATGGGTGAGCAGTCGTAAGAAAAGATACGATTTTAGCTCCCTCCCCACCCTTGTACACTGCAAAGATGGAAAAGGACAAAGGACTGTTTTTAAAACTAAAAAATGCATAGTCTCTGCTGGTTACCATCTGGTTAATGATCGTCTTTGAATTTTTTGTGACTTTTCCACTGAGGAAAAAGGCTGAGCTGAAACCAATTTTTCCTACAGGGACAGCTCAGCTATGATCATGAGGGAAGGTATGCCAAAGGTGGAACAGAAGGGCAGGGTCTTTTTTTGTTAGTTACAAGTAGGGTTCACTAGTATCCAAAAGCTCATTTTGGGGTACAGCAACCTTTTTGCTATGTGCATTGTATATGTTTTCTGTATAGTAGTGAAAAATCACATGGCTTCTTTCCCTCTTCCCGCAACTCTAGTACCTGTGTTCTGCTGTGGCTTTTTCTGTGCAACCTCTGGGTACCGTCCTGCCAAAGCTAAGCATTTTTATTTCCCATTGTTTTCACTGCAAGAGATTTACAGTGGCATCCTAAGCAGAACTGCACCCTTCTAAGTTCACTAAAGTCAAAGTGTTTAGAAGGGTGTAACTGCTTTAGGTGGCACCGTAAATCATGTGCTTAATTTTACCATTGAAGCTGATGTGCTTTACTTTGGCTGGGAAGCATGCTACATTTGTTTTAAACTCACCCTTCATTACAGACAAGAGGTAAGTTCAAATGTATACCCAGTGTACTGGGCTCTCTACACAGTGTTTTGTCTCCAGTTATAATAAACCCAAATAAAATGTATTAAAGGGGAGAGTTCTGGCAGCAAGGTTGGGGAAGACCTGGAAAGCCACTGCCAGTCAGAAAAGACAATACTAGGTCAAGACGTACCATGTTCTGACTGGATCACAGTGAGAGGAAGTATGGTGTAGAGATTAGAATGTTGAACAAGGATTGGAGAGGCCCAGGTTAAGTTCCACTTAATCTTAATGGGCCTGTTACACTCTTTGGTCCAGGCCCACTCTCAGCCTAACCTACTTCACAAGGTTTTTGTGAGGATGATGAGAGACCATGTATGAGCTCTTTGCAGTAGGAATGGGTTAAAAATATAACAGGTAGATAGCTTAATATAACATAAATGTAGTGAAAACAACTGAACGGGGCAAGGTGAGATGGGACAGTTTCATCTAAGTATGGAATATGTAATTTCTTAGCTTGTCCCGATTCTTTCTTTAAAGTGGTTATATTCAGGAATATCAACCCACAGAGAGCTGCATTTCCTCTCACAGTAAAAGCCCCTGGCAACACAACTGTTCTAGTTGAATAAAGCCCTAGTTTCTCTCTCTCGGGTTTACATTCTTCTAATTTTTCCCTTTTCAGATTGTCTACATAGTATCTTTCTTGGAAATTTTGGTCAAATCCACATTCACCCATTACCCGCATGTTTATCAGATATCTTCCGTTTGCCTCCAATTCGCGATTTTTTCCTCTTCATTCACATTCCTGCTTCCAATCCGTCTTTCTCGCGCGTCCCTCCGGTCACACGGCCGCTCGAAAACCGCTTTTTTGGGCGGGATCTTTTTTTCCCCGCCCATTTTTTTTATTTTTTTGAGCGCACTTTTCCGTTATTTCGTTCTTGCCTTATAAAGAAACATCATTGAAGATAATGATGCCTCTCTTTCCCCCACTGACAGCACTGATGGCTCTCTCCCGTTTCTTTTTTGGAAATTTGGAAGCATGTGGGAAGCTTTCGTGGGCATTTCCTATGCAGGACAGTTCAGTGCCTGAATTTTACTGAAGTTTCACTTCCTTGGAGTGTCATTATTTCGATATTTCGAATTTCGATATTACAGTAATATAAAATAAAAAAAATAAAAAACAGTTAAAAAGAAAGTTTCGCGAGTCCGTTCTGAGGATGGATTCACCCCAAAATGATTTTTCAAACTACCAGATTTGATTCAGAAACAGCATAATCAATAAATCCAATGCTATGAAGTCAAAAACAGTCTTTTGCAGACTATGGAGCACTTGCAAGTTGAATCAGCCAATAGGAACTCTCGGAACGGCCGGAGAAACAGGAAGGGGGGTGGTTTTTTAAAAAAACTGCGTAAATTGCGCATTGGCCCGTTCACGGCCACCGTGAAACTCCCGTTGAAAACCTGTGACCACATATTCGGGAGAAATGCGAATGAAATGCATCTGTTTAATGAGGTAATGTGACCGGCACTTGGGATTGCATGGGGAATGCGGGAAACATGCGACTTAGAATGAGTAATGTGGATTTGACCTTTCATTGCCTGAATCTAGTATAGCTCAGCCCCTATCTCATTTGGCTCTTGATATTCAGGCTGTCATTGACCTGGGTTTTCAGGGGGATTTATAGTCTGAAATTTAGATTAACTCGTCAATAAAGTGAGCTGGCATGATTTCCTTGGTGGTTTACATTTTTGGTGGAAACACACAACTACCACTTATAGCCAACAGTGCCCTCATTCTCTTATGTAGGAGATTTCACCACCCAGGAGAAGATGGGAAATGTGGCTTTGTAAGAGCACAGCCCTTTTGTGTTAAACACAAAAGGGGAGTTGTCTTGTTGCGACAACCTCCTTATTATAGTAGCATTTCTGATTGCATTCTGTAACACTCAAAATATAACCTGTTATTGCTGGGAAAATAGGGATTTTAATAGATATTCCTTTAGTGTTAGTGCCACTAACTAGGTTATCTTCTCACATCTTATTTCTTGTTTCATTTGGTGTCCACCCAGTAAACTCTTGTTGCCCCTCCTCCCTGGTTGTGAGTTTGTTTGTGTGTATGTTTATATGTTTTTTATTGTGTATGTGTAAAATGTTATTTTAATGTTTTAAACGTTTTAATATCTGTTGTTTGCCACTTTGGGGACTGTATTTGGACACAAAGGCAGTGTATATATCTATATATGTTTTAAATAAACATCATGCCAGTCCTACTCCTGGCTGGAGACAGAGAGAAGAAAGCAGGGAGTGGGAAATGATGGTGTGCATTTTCCTTGCAGAATCTTCTTTCTGGAAAGAGAAAGATCTTAGTACTACTCACCAGGGAGAAATTATGGACCTGAACTCAAAGGTAATGCAGGGAGGAGGTCACACTGGGGAAGCCCAAGCGCATGATTCAGGGAAAACCTTCCCGAAAGATCTGTTCAGTCCCTCTTTAGAGATGATATTACAGATACTAAGCCCCTTTAAGGCCAAACTTTCATCCAGAAAGACAGTAAAGTGTTCTCTCTCCATGTGTAAAAGAGGTTGAGTGCCACTAGGTGAGTAGAAGAGTCTCCCCAGTATAATCCAGTAGATAGCTTGAGGGCCAAGCTACAAGTGACGAATGACACTTGCCTGGCAAGTGAACAGACTCACGTGTATTCCTCCCTGTTCACTTGCCATTCACTTGCTCTCCAGTCTCCACTTGATCAAGTGGAGCTCAAGTGAATGGTAAGTGAACAGGGAGGAATACACGTGAGTCTGTTCACTTGCCAGGCAAGTGTCATTCATCACTTGTGGCTTGGCTCATAGTCTTGTACAGAACAACAAGGTAGCATGGGGCTGTTGTTCATTTAAGGAGCGACCATAAGTCAGTAGTATGCTATGGATCCCAAGTGGTATGCAATGGATCCCAGTTTCATTCTTTGGTGCTCCAGTTAAGAGAAGGATCTCCAGCAGCAGATTTTGGCAAAGACCTCTCCCTGAGTTCTTGGAGAGCTGTTGCCTTTGGCCTATACAACACTACGTTCAATGCACCAATATACTAGCTTAATGTAAGATATATATTTACCTACTTCAGAGCATTTCTTGTCTTTGAAGCCTGGAGTTGCTGTTGAGTGTCAGGGAGAGATCTTGAATTGCTAAATCTTGCTTAGTCAGTATTGAGTGACTGTAGGGACTAATGAGGAACTTAGCTGCACTTATTGAAAATCACATGAAGGCATCTAAATTTATGCAAGTCTCAGTTCCTGGCTGCTAGGAAGTATAATTCTCCCCATAGAATGTCACCAAGTCCTATACATGTTGCCATTCTATAAACAGTTTACAAATTTGACCCATGAAGTGTTCCACACCATCCAGTGTAACATCGTAGGCAATCCTGGCACTTTTGGTTTGCACACAGCAGCCAGCAGTAAAACACTACATAGTGTGCTCTATGACACTGCATGTGACTCACATGTCAGATTAAATGCTTTTATCTGCTTCCTTTAGTCACCTCATACAAAAGGCCAAGTGCAAAAAATATTTCACCATAGTGAGGCCATATATAATGGAGTGAGGAATATACAGAGCATGCCATTCCAAACTGTGCAAGTGGTCAACTGTGTTGGCCCCATTCATTCATACTGCAAATGGCATGGGAGAGGCTTTGTTGTGGTGAAATCATATGTATCTGAATACTTGAAACACATGGGTACAGCCAGTTGCCTGGGTCCTTCTCACAATCTGATGGAAGAGATAAGTGCAAGTCAGATGCACACCACAGAGGCATGGAAACAAAGCTGCTCCTTAAATTGCTAGCAGAATGTGTGAATCAGGCACCCACAAACCCCTTCTTCCACTAGAAGTGGCTGCCCCAAACAGAAGCTTATAAAGAATTTCAAAGGAGAAGAAAAACTTTAAAAGCACACCCACCATTTCTTTGTTCTTTCTCTGCCACAGGAACAGCCGACCTCCCCACAAAAGCAAGGAGTAAAAGCTCGATCCAAATCCACAGAGGAGATCCAGCCTGCCAAGAAGGTAACTGTGCCAGCCCAACTCCACTTGGGTGAAGAGCCCAAAATGCATGGTGAGATTTGCAGGAGGTCTGTAAGAAGGCTGCCTGGGAGCAGACAATTTCCATCAAGGGAATCCAGTAGGACAAGGGTTAAGCTGCATATGATAAAGAGACGGCTGTGGGGTAAATCCAGCAGGCAGCAAGGGGTTAAATCTAATAAACCCAGCACTTGGATTAATGAAGGATGCAACTGCTTCCTTCAGCCTATCTGTCTTCGTAGTGCTACAGCTCAGATATGTCCTATGCTCCTTGAAGAGGGCAGCTGTACTCTTTAATCCATTCACTCTTGAGCCTGTAGGCAATCCAGTCTTGTCTTGCAAGAAGGTGAGCCTAATAGTTTTTACAGTATTGCCTTGTCAGATGGATGGAACTTGTAGGGTTTTGAGGCCAATGCATGGAATTGTTTTGGGATCTCATTCTACAAGGATTTGACCTCTGATGAGGTAGTCTTCTGGGGTGGGGTGGGGTGGAGTGGGGGAGCTGTCCATCCTGGAACTCTTCAGACTTTCTGAAAAGAAGTTCTCTCATGCATTCTGAAGAATAAATTGGGGTACCAGTTGGGGTGGCTCATCCCAATAATCCTAGCATGAACAATTATACCAGGGAGTTCAAGGCAGGGACCCTGCATCTTGGGTTTAAGTTTCCAGAGTAAAATTGCACAGAGGCCCATGCTAGGGCAAATGCTTATTCTCGTAAGCTGGGACAGGATTGCCCTGCTTCATTACCATGATTGGATGGTAGTGCAGACTACACTTTAGGTTGAAACAGCTAGGCAACTTAACTGAACGTGACCCTCATTACAGGCCTTCCACACTCCCCAGAAGTCTTTACCAAACCAAATGGATGCAGATGAGTACAAGGTATGTTCATTGGCTCTCTAGAAGCTGCTCATTTCCATCTTGGTACAAGTCCATAATTCTTTGATTTCTTTGACAAAACCAGGTACCTTTTGCTGCATTGTAGAATGTGACTGTCTACAAACATAAATACATGTTTCTTCTGTACTCCAAGGATTTCTCCCAAGATGATAGTCTTATGAGCAATAGAAATACTTTTTGGCCTGCCTATGTAGCTCAGTCTCCATGCCCTTGTAGACGTCACCATGGTACTATCTGTCCAGCTGTTGCTGTTGCTGTTGCTGTCTGACTGTCAGATAGCAACAGATGGATCCAAGAAATATCAGTGGGGAAATACAAGGAGACTCACAGGTGTGGGGGAAATGTCATTACAGCTTCCCTTTGTCTGTGCTGAGAAGCAGGGTTTCCATGAATCAGGGTTCAGTCCTGGAGTTCTAATAAGAAGAAGGAACATACTTCTTAGACTGAGATTCATTGGATTATGGAGATTCCACATTGTCTTTCCCTACCTCTGAATGTGTCCTTTGCTCTACAGGGTTCCTGTCCTGTCCCAGTACCCAATACTGTTCAACAGCAGCAGACTTGAGGAGCAGGTCATGGTTTCGAGGAGTGAAGTTGTGACTGTTCCTTGTGCTACTTCTTGGCCTGCCTATGTAGCTCAGTCTCCATGCCCTTGTGGACGTCATCGTAGTACTGTCTGTCCAGCTGTTGCTGTCTGACTGTCTGTCCTCTCTGTGAAATGAGATCTGGGTAAATAAAGTTAGTTGGAATCTGTTTTATTCTCATTGGTCATATTTATGCAGTTGCTATTTGAAGAGGATAGGAAGGAGGCAGCTTAGAACTGGAGGCCAAACTTGCTAAAAGACCTTGTACTGTTGTCTCCCAGTGACACTGCTACTCTTTGCCTCTCATCTATTGTGTACAGATGGATATCATACGAAGTAATCTGTAGGATTATTTTATAAAGACTAAAAATGAAGTTCAAGTTGGGGTCCACTTGAACTGATCACCCAGAAAGGCCCTTAGATTCCTATTACATAGTTTCATCAAGATATTTGTCTTGAGGGTCTTATTACATAGCCTGAGTTCCTGCTGAAGAACCTGACATTCTTGTTAATGCTAGCCTGGTTTGTCTTTCTGCTGATCTGTTTGCAGGAAACACCACTTGGTGGGAGCATGGAATCCCTTAGTTGATACCTCTTTAGCTACTAAAGCTTATGGGAAATTCTCAAGATTAGCTCTTGAGTCATCTCCTTTTACAGCCAGTTCAAATGTACAAGGAGGCACTTGACAAGAACACATCACAGGCAAATACCATCTTGGAATGCATGTGGGGCACCCCCACATGCAAGTCTCCTAGATGTAGAAAGTTAACATTTTCTACCTATGGGACACTAGCACAGGGCTATTCTCAGTTAAGAACCACCCCCCACCCTAAGCAGAAATGTCTATAAAGGGCTGTACCATGTCTTCACATACAAATAGATCAGCTCTTAACATCCTCACCCAAAGACAAAATAAATGGAGAAACCTCCATTGAGCTTGTGTGTCACATGTGTCTGGGATAAATGGCTCTTCTTGAAAAAAAAGACATATTGCCTAGTTGCAAACCAGAGAGTGTGAAAGAGAGATTATTCACTTTGTGTCCTTAGAACAAGTATGCTATTCATAAAATACTGTCACAGTCTCTATCTTTTTTCATTATATCCCTTGATTTTGCATGCTAAAAGGGGTGGGAGGTGATGTCTGCAGGAATACAGTGTCAGTGGAATGTCACAGTACAAGCTGGGCCAGGAGGACTTTGGACCCAAATCAGTCAATGAGTGACAGGTCAGAGCAAAATAGATTAATGATTGTAAGGGGCTCTGAAAAATGTACTGCTCACTGGGGTGGACACAACACTACCACGTCCTAACAGGTATAGGCAGATATTAAATACAGCTTTCTGGGCCAGTTATATAAGGTGATCCACATGCCAGAGGTCTGGAAGCACAATAGCAGTGGTCCTCAATCTTTTTTTTTAATAAGAAATTTTATTTTAAAAGAAAAGAAGTAAACCAAAAATAGAAAGTGCATAGTAAAAGATTATACAAACACTACATTGGAAATTGAGTTGAGACTTATACAATGTTATATAAACAGTACATTTGGAATTAGTTTGAGACTTATATAAGCACTGTATTTAAAATTAGATTGAACTAGTAGAAGAATACATTCAAAATTTGTTGTAACTAAACAAATTGTGTAACAACTCTCTCCTTAGTTAATTTTACTTATAGAAACTATAATATCAGCTTCTATTTTCCTTCCCTTAATTCACTATATTTTATCTTCTTGTCTTTATACTGTTACCTTAATTAATGCTAATTTCTTCCTAAATAGTCAAAGAAATCCTTCCATTTCCCCCCAAATTCAGCTATCGATCGATTATGCAGATAAGTAGTTAATTTAGCCATTGATGCATACTTATAAATCTTATTCCTCCTCAACCTTTTTGATCCTGTGGGCACTTTTGGAATTTTGACACAGTGTGGTGGGCTCAGACACAAAACGGTTGCCACAGGAGGCAGCGCTAGCCACAAAATGGCTGTCACAGCTTACCTTCAATTACCTTCAGTGAAGATTCTTGAGCTGTGGTGGCAACTATTACTGAAGCAATGTTTTTTTTAAAAAAAAATCTATACCTTTAATCAAATCTTCAGTGGCCAATCAGAAGCTTTGCTGATCAAAAGTCCTACCTGACCCTGCCCACTTTCCATAAACACTTGGCAGGTGCCTGGATAGATGTCAGTGGGTGCCATGGCCCCCGCGGGCATCACATTGAACACCCACTATATAAATAAAAGTCATTATTATTGTACTGATTTCAGCAATAGGTGAAATCTCTGTGGCCTTGGGGAATTTCTCATGAGTATTGCAGAGTACATGACACTGTGTATTTATTCCACAAACAGTGTTTTTTATGTTTGCTATATGTGAAGTGGAGAAAGTCCGCAATCTCAATATTCCTAACTTGCACTTGGCTGAAGATCCTGAACTTCCCTTGGGACACATTCATCAGTAGGGCACATGCAGAGGAGCAGCATGAATATCGACCATACCAGAGTCTGTCTACACAAGTCTTTAAATTCTGTTTAAAAATCATTTATTCCACTGTGCACATGGCTACCTATTCATCAGATTTAACTACAGCCATCTTCTCAACCTGTGTTCTTTTTGTTTATGATTCTATCCCAGACAGCTCTTTCAGACATTTTTTTCTCACCTTTACCAGGCAGAGAATAAAATCTGGCTAAGCACGATTTAATTGCAATCTTTTAAAAAGAAGTGTCCTAAAATGGAAAGAAGCAGCTAGTTATCATTGGAGGGGGAAATGCCAATGATGAAAACCATGTACCATATGTGGAACTTGTTCCGCAGGAAGTCAAAAAGTAAAACACGGAAAAGCAAAACTTTTTAGAATTTGGATTGACATCATGTTAATCCATTTTAATTATGTCTATAATTCAAGTTGTATTTAATTCACATTAAATACAGATTTTTAAAAAATCTGTAAACCCATTTGGTTTACAATAAAATAATAAAATTTTATCAAACATTTCTTTAAAAGGGATGGTTATTATATGTCCATGTGTACAACTAGGGTGTGCTTTGAAAAGCTAATCTTTTTTATTCTTCAATGTTTGCCTCAACATGAAGTGAATCATTAGCATAGTTATACTCAATCTTCCATTAAGAGTTATGCTTACATGTTTGTGCAGCTGAATTTTTTTATGGGAGGTAGATAGGTTTGCACACCAGATTACTCTGTATACTAGGAAAGGAAAAAAAGAAGGAAATTATACTCCACCCCAGTCTCCCTTCTCACAAAAGGGGAAAAGAAGTCAGGAATGCTTATTTCCTTCTATTCAAACTTATAATGCAAAGACCACCTAGTAAGTTCATAGCTAAGGAGACATTAAGATTTTCTAGCTAACATCCAAGAATTATATACCAATGTTATTAGCAACTGGACATGATTCTCTTCATACAGTAAGAAGAAAACGTTTGAAGTCTCCAGTTTTGTAGCATCACAAACATGAGCCTGCCCACAGATTAAAATCAGCTGGTGCTGTCCGTCAGTGAATTGAGGTTGGCTGGCAATGGGAGACGGCTTTTTTGTCTGTGGTCCCCAGGCTTTGGAACTGTTTCCCCCAAGCCTGGTCAACTCCATTGTTACTGACCTTCAAAAGATTAATTAATTTCTGGATGATCTATGAAAGGGACTAAACTCAGTTCTATGCTTTTGTTTCCACCTCTATTTGTTGTTTTATTTCAATTACACACTCTTTTTACCTGTCTCTTGATTTTATTGTGCTTTTAGTTGTACTGGTCAATGGCTGAATAAAGAAATTGATTTATTGTGCTTTTAATAATACAAATTTGTTTTGGATGTGATCTTTATATTGCTGTTCTCTTTAGGGTTTTATGTTTATTTCTTTGACATTTTTAAATGGTATAATTTTATCTGTTTTAATGGCTGTGGTTGTTTTGTAATTTTCTTGTCTGCTTATATTGTTGTTTTTATATTTTTAATTTGTATGCCACCCTGAGTACTTTGTGGAAGGACTGGATATTATTAAATAAATAAAAGATACTACTTTCCTACCACCTAATTATCATTATCCACTACCTCTTTTTTATAACAAGAGAATAGATTTCCAACCTCTACTTCATATTGTTGAGGAGGCACTATTCAATTCTAATACTTCATGGTCACCATGGGGATCTCCTAGATTGTAATGATTCCAATACATAAGAAAGCACACTCTAGTTCTAATTTTCGGTACTGAGCAGTCTTGTGGTGATCTGACTATGGGTCTGGAAATTTGGCTTGTGTCACGGTCAGATCATTATCTGCTGATGATCTCACCACTGTAAGGGTGGTGGACCAATTACGTTAGTCTACACCCAGAAGATAATGTGTGTTGTGTGCCATCAAGCCGCCTCCAACCTATGGCAACCCTTTGAAGGAAAGACCTCCAAAACATCCTATCATTAACAGACTTGCTCAGATCCTGCAAACTGGAGGATGTAGCTTCTTTTATTGAGTCGAGTCATCTTGTTTTAGGTTTTCCACTTTTCCTACGGCCTTCCACTTTTCCTAGCATTATTGACATTTCCAGAGAATTCTGTCTTCCGGAGAATCTTGTCTACTTGTGACCAAAGTACGATAGCCTTAGTTTTGTCATTTTAGCTTCTAGGAAGAATTCAGGCTTGATTTGATCTAGTACCCACTTATTTGTCTTTTTGGCTGTCCATCCTCAAAACTCTCCTCCAGCATCATATTTCAAATGAATCAATTTTCTTCCTGTCATCTTTCTTCACTGTCCAACTTTCACATCCATACATAGTAATGGGGAATAACATAATTTGGATTATCTTGATCTTGGTTCCCAGAGAGACATCTTTATCTTTAAGGATCTCAATCTTCTTCTGATTTCTTCATTGCAGTTTCCCTTTTGGTTGATGATTGAGCGAAGGAATAGAAAACTTGAACAATTTCCTCATTGTCAACTTTAAAATTGTGTAATTCCTCAGTCATTACTTTTGTCTTCTTGATGTTCAGCTGTAATCTTGCTTTGGCTCTTTCTCCTTTCACCTTCCTCAGTGGTCCTTTCAAGTCTTCACTATTTTCTGCCAGTAATGTGGTGTCATCTGCGTATCTCAAATTGTTAATGTTCCTTCCACCAATTTTCACTCCACCTTCTTCTAAATCTAATCCAGCCTTCTTTATGATATACTCTACATAGAGATTGAACAGGTAGGGAGATAATATGTATCCTTGTCTGATACCCTTGCCAATTAAAAACCATTCTATTTCCCCATATTCTGTCCTGACAGTAGCCTCTTGTCCCAGAGTACAGGTTGCGCATCAAAACAATCAGATGTTGTGGCACCCCCATTTCTTTTAAGACTCTCCATAGTTTTTCATGATCCACATAGTCAAAAGCTTTGCTGTAATCTATAAAACTCAGACTAATTTTTTTCTGAAATTCCCTGGTATGTTCCATTAGCCATTGTAAATTTGCAATGTGATCTCTGGTGCCTCTTTGTTTTCTGAATCCAATTTGAACATCTAACATTTCTCGTTCTGTATATGGTAAGAGCCTTTGAAGTAGAATTTTGAGCATCACTTTGCTTGCATGGGTAGTTAATGTGATAGTCCAATAGTTGCTGCATGCTTTGGCTTCCTTTTTTTGGGAATTAGAATGAAGACAGCGTTTCCAGTCCATGGGCCATTGTTTTGTTTTCCATATTTGTTCACAGATTCTTGTTAAGATTCGGATGGACTCCATGGCCGTCGTCACACGGGCATCTCTTCCGTTAAATTTACAGCATATAGCGCCCTACCTGTTATCGGCACAGTAACATTTCTTTGGGTCACCTAACAGCTCTTCGCGCCACCAGCTGTCCACACCGAAGCACTCTGTTCTGTTCTCTCTAACCGCGCAGAAGCAGCTCCCACCCCCCTTTTTTATTATTCTGGCATTTAATTCCGCTATAACGGAATAACAGCATATAAACATTCTGTTAGAGCAAAACATTACGACCCTTTTGTTTTTCCAACTTTGAAATTATATAAATAGCCCTTTGCCCGCAGAAAACTCCCTGTCTGACATGATCCCCATCGCTGAAGACTCTGCCATGGTGATTGAGTTATTTTTACTTCAGCAGAAAGTTTGCATTGTGTTATGTCATTATGGCGTTATAAGGACATAATAAAATAAAAAACGGGGAATCGCAGGAAGAAATGGATTCTGGGATTGAAGGGAGGGCATAGGACGTTGCGAGGCGAAATACATCGATGTGAGGCATTCACACTGAGGCACAAAATAACGCGACTATCAAGCACAAAGCAGAAGAGAGAAAATCGCTACAGTGTTGGAATAAGGTGGGTGTTTGCCGGGAAATAGCGCCATTTTAGCGCTAAATAAAAGCCCGTGTGACGACGGCCCATTTCTGTAGCTTGAAATAGCTCTGTTGGTATTCCATCTACCCCAGGTGCTTTGTTTCTCCCAATTGCTTTGAGTACAGCTTTTACTTTCTAGGATTTCTGGTTCTTCCATCAAAGGATTCTTCAACTAAAATATCTGTCATCCTTCCATCTCTTTTGTATAGTTCTTCAGTGTATTGTTTCCATCTTTCCTTTATTTTGTCCTGATCAGATACTGTATTTCCATGTTGATCTTTCAGCATCCTAAGCCATGGATTGAATTTCCCTTTGATTTCCCAAATCTTGTGGAACAGATCTCTTGTTCTTCCTTTTTTGTTGTTGTCTTTATTTCTTTGCACTGGTTGTTATAATACATTTCTGTGTCTCTGCATGCAAGTCACTGAAAAGCTGACCCTATTTCTGTCACCTTTTGCTTTTGTTTCTCATCTGTCTATAGCAATTTTAAGAGTTTGCTCAGTCATCCATTTAGGCTTCTCCTTCTTTGGGTTACAGGAATAGTTTTTGCACATTCTTCTTTGATAATATCTCTGGTTTCAGCTCATAGTTCTTCTGGAACAATCACTTAAACTTAGTATTGCAAATCTGTTCCTTACCTTATTCCTTATTCTTCAGGAATATTATTTAGATTGTATTTTGGCACTATGGTTCTATTTGTGCTTCTCTTCAGCTTTATTCTAGTTTTTGATATTAGCAACTCATGATCTGTATGGCAATCAGCTCCTGGTCTTGTTTTAGCAGACAGAATAAAGCTTCTCCATCTTCTGCTTCCAGTTATGTAATCTATTTGGTTCCTATATCAGTCACCCAGCGATTTCCACGTATACAGTCGTCTTTTGGGTTGCCTGAAGCATAAATTAGCAATGAACAGGTTGTTGGCTTCACAAAATTCTATGAGTCGCTCTCCTGCTTCATTTCGTGATCCTAATCCAAATTTTCCAACTATGTTTGATTCTACTTTATCTCCTACTTTTGCATTCCAGTCACCTATGATTATCAGCATATCTTGTTTAGGTGTATGATCAATTTCTTCTTGGACACTTGTGTAAAAATTTCCGATTTCTTCCTCCTCATAATCTGTAGTTGGAGTATAAACCTGTTATGTTAACAGGCTTTCTCTGAAGTCTGATTGATATTACTCAGTCAGATGTTGTGTTGTAGCTCTTGACTGCTTATACAATGTCTCACCTCACTAATACAGCAACACCGTTTCTTTTGAGATTGTCATTTCCGCAGTAAAACACTGTGTGGTTTTCTGACTGATAATGTCCTGAGTCGGTCCACATTAGTTCACTCACACCCAGGACTGCAATGTTTAAACATTCCATTTTTTGTTTTATGATTTCTAGCCTACCTGGCTTCATACCTCTCATGTTCCATGTTCCTATTATGTGTGTCGCACAGCTTTGGACATTCCTTTTGCATCTATTCACATCCGCAACTGGATGTCCTTTCAGCTTTAATCCAGTCCCATCGTTAAGAATAGCTCTAGTCATACTTGTCCTCAGCTCTTCCCCAGTAGCCAATTGAGTGCGATCTGACCCAAGAGTCCTGTCTTCCAGCTTCATATCTTTTTTTCATTTTGGAATGTCTTATCATAGGGTTTTCAAGGTAAGAAATTAGCAGAAGTGGTTTACCATTGCCACCTTCTGCTGTGCAGTACTAACCAAGATTAGTTGAAGTGACACAGCCATTATCTGTGAAAGATCCTCCACTAGTATCACTTTCCACTACTGCTGCCGCCCAGTAGCTAACCTTCAAGAATTCCTCCACTCCCATCACCATTGGAACATTCAGTTCTCTTCTGCTGATGTGACTGTTGATTCCTGAACGGGGTGGATGCATCTTAGTCTGGTGTCTCAACATTGACCACTCCCTCTTGAGTGATTCTTCCAGGAGTTTAGACTCTTGACCAAGCATGTGCTCCTGACAGTGTTGCTCTCAGCTTCACTGACACACTCAAACCCCCTCACCGCATTAATAACAACAACAACAACGTTCGATTTATATACCGCCCTTCAGGACAACGTAATGCCCACTCAGAGCGGTTTACAAAGTATGTTATTATTATCCCCACAACAACACCCTGTGAGGTTGGTGGGGCTGAGAGAGCTCCAGAGAACTGTGACTAGCCCAAGGTCACCCAGCTGGCTTCAAGTGGAGGAGTGGGGAATCAAACCCAGCTCTCCAGATTAGAGTCCCGCGCTCTTACCACTACACCAAACTGGCGTATCCAAGAGGAAGAAGCTAATGGGTGCTATGAAATTCAAAGAAGTGCTGAGAGATTTGTAGAGTGACTCTGTGGAAGATCTGATGGGAGCTTAGAATGACAAGAGCTTAGATCTGATGGGAGCTTAGAATGACATGATCTTAGAATGACAAGTTTCATCAGATGATAGGGTTATCCCCAGGCATCCTCTACCACCCCCAAGTAGAACTCCAGCCTCCTAGTTTACTAGGGAGTTAGGTGTGTTAAAAAGAAATGGTAAGCATCTAGAGTGGCGAATGTGACCAAATAGATTATAAAGCCCATTGGAAAATCTGTGAGGTGGTGGTAATGGCAGCGAAGAAATGTTACTTCTGTATTACCATTGTGTTGGCTGAAACATATCCAGCACAGTTGTTTAGGTTAATTAGGCAGTTGACTATTCCTAGGAGTGAGTCTCTAAATGTTAATGATTTGGCATTTAACTGTGATGTATTTGCACTAATCTTTGCCAATAAAATCCCTCAGCTCTATTCTGACCTAGAAACTGACCTTAATCAGTACACAGGTGGTAGAGGTATCTGTAACACTTTGTATCCACTATTGCTTGGATCGTTTCAGGCTAGTTTCCCTGAGTGATATTGACAAGGTTCTGTTACTGTGAAAGCCACTACCTGTAAGCCAGATCCATATCTTCTTTGCTTGTAAATTTTGTTTATTTATGTTATTTATAGTCCACCTTTCTCATTGAGAATCAAGGCAGTTTACACAGTGTAAGTCAATAGGATTTGGATTGCAGAAACTTGAAAACAAGCATAAATCTGATACAAGACTGAAACAAAGCACAAGCAATTAAACAATATATGTTAAACAACATGGAAATTTCTTAGTAAGAGCATACTTACATAAACAGAAGTACACACTATATTTATTTATTTATTTATTTATTTTTAACCCACCCTCCCCGCAAGCGGGCTCAGGGTAAGGTACAACATTGATTAAAATACAGCTTAAAATCAATTATAGAAACAGATAAAATACAGATAAAAACAGATAAAATACTGTGCCCCTTTCGGGGCAACCAGAGGGAGTAGATTCTCCATACCCGTTCTAGAGGGAGACCGATGGAAGGCTCGGCAATGAAGGGCTAAAATTAGCCTCCACCATATGCCTGGCGGAACATTTCTGTCTTACAGGCCCACCTAAATGATACAAGATCCTGGCGGGCCCGAGTGTCCTCAGACAGAGAGTTCCACCAGGTTGGGGCCAGGACCGAAAAGGCTCTGGCCCTGGTAGAGGCCAGCCGAGCCTCCCGAGGGCTAGGGACCACCAATAGATGTTTTCCTGATGAACGAAGTCAACAGTCTCTATCCTTTTACCAAAGCATCTTTCTGAATCAATTTCTTTCAGTACAGCCTGAATAAATTCAATTTTGCATAGTTTGCAGAAAGCCAGGAGACTGGCAGCTCTCCTAATCTCATCAAGCAGGCCATTCCATAAGGTGGAGGTTACCTCAGAGAATATGCGTGTATGGGCAGTTGATTTTTCCCATTTGCATGGTGCACCTGCAGAAGGTTGTGTTCACATAAGCAAAGCTGCCCAGGCAGAGCTTAGGGAGAGAGACAGTCCTACAAATATTGGGAACCAGGACATGAAGGGCTTTGCATGTAATAGCCAAAACTTTGCATTGATTTCAGTAACTGGTGGACAGCCAATGGAGGGACTGCAGAACCGGAGTAATAAGCATGCTTTGCCTAGTTCCCAATAGTTGTGGTGTTCTGCACCAAATGGAGTTTCCAAGGTGACTTCAAGGGAAGACTTATATAGTGGTCTAGTCTTGATGTTGCTGTGGCCCGGATCAGGGTGGCCAGATCAGTTGAGTCCAGGTGAGAAACCATCTTCTGGGCTAGACTGAGTTGGAAAAGGCTTTTTTTGCAGCTGCCTTAACTTGCTTCTCTAGCAGCACTGCTGAGTCTAGTGTAACTCCTAAGCTCTTAACTATATCTGCAAGGATCAACTGAACCTCATCAAAAGTGGGGAGCACAATGTCCTTCAAGATTTCCACCGTCCCAGCTAGCTTCACTTCCATCTTGTCTAGGTTCAGTTTCAATCTGAAGAACCAGGTTTGATTCCCCACTCCTCTGCTTGAAGCCAGCTGGGTGACCTTGTGTTAGTCACAGCTCCTTGGAGCTCTCTCAGCCTTCCCCCACCTCACAGGGTGATAGTTGCAAAGATGATAATAACACACTTGTAAACCACTCTGAGTGGGTGTTAAGATGTCCTGAAGGTAAGTATATAAATCAAATGTTTTTATTATCAATTTGTTTACTTTCAACCATTTGACCACAGCAGTCAGGCAGCATCTTAGGACCTCTGCTGAATCATCAGGAGATTGGGATAGTGAGATATAGGGCTGGGTTCCAAATCTACAAAGTATTTCTCCTAAAGGCTTCACATAAAGGTACAATTAAGATTGTGCCCTATGGAATCCCACAAAATGATTCCCACACTGAAGACAGCTGGTCTCCTACAGAAACCCTTCAAGTCAATTCCATGAAGAATTGTTTAAACCACTTCAAGTCATGTCCCCTGCTACCTACTTGGCATGATCTACTGTATCAAAGACTGCAGATATATCCAGGAGGAGCAACAACGAGGAATGGTCTTTGTATACTTTCAGATGGAGGTCATCAGTTAAAGCCACCAGAGGCATCTCTGTCCCATAGCCTGTCCTGAAACCAGATTGTAAAGGGTCCAGAGCACAAAGGTTATCCAAGAACACCTGAAGTTGGTCTACTACTGCTCTCTCAATCACCTTGTTGAGAAAGAGAAGGTTAGAAACTGGGCAATAATAGGCTACATTGTTTTTTAAAGTAGTGAGTTGATAACTGAGGGATGTCGGGTAGGATCCTTGACTTCGTGACTGATTTAGGCATTTATGGTCCTTACATGAACTTAGCAGCCAAGATGGGCAAGGATCCAGTGCACAAATAATGGCCATCATAGATCCCAGGATCCTGTCATTATCCATCACTGTAATTGGGTCAAAATGGTCCATAAGGGGATCAGACGTATATCAGGCATTTGCCAGGCCTCTATTATAGCTGGCATTCAGAGCATATTTATGTTATTTCATCAGCAAAAAATCTTTGCAAAGGTGTTACAGATAAATGTGACAGTAAAGATTCGAATTTAGGAATCAGAAGATGTTGAGATATATTAAATAATTGGGATGATTGTGAACAATACAGCCAATACAATGGTTGAGGAGAAGTGATGTTTCTTTGCCATTATCATTCATGGGTCTTCCAATCAGCTCTATAGTATGCTCTATCAGAGTCAGTGAGAGTTTTCCACTTGTGTCTTGCTAGATATCTCCCAGCATTCTTTAGGTCACTCAGCTCCATCATAAACCAAAGGGCTAGCTTCCGCTCCAAGGGTGGGAGAGGACAATGGGGAACAATCTTGTCAATAGCTTTGAGGAGCTTCATTTTCCAAGCTCCTACTACACCCTCAGCAGAGCATGTGTTTGAAATTCTAAAATCTCCAAGTGTTTTGGAATCCAGAAGGATCCGTGATTCTCCATGGGCAGGCCATTTTAAAGGTCCCTTCTTTCGGCAGGGTGTCTAGGTCATCCTCCAGGAGAGCATTGGGTTCTTTGATTCAGAGGATTGAGAATGTCTCCCTGATGGAAGTGGTTTTTCCAGAGCCCCTGAAAGAGGTAATTAAAGACATTTACTCTAGAAGGCATCTTTAAATAAGCAGGACTTGGTCAATTATAGACCTGTTTTGAACCTTTCCTTTTTAACCAGTAGTGATAGAGCAACTCTAGAAATACTTGGTTGAAACATCTGCCCTAGATCCTTTTCAGCCAGTCATGGATTTGGGACAGAGACAGCTTTAGTGGTGCTTGTGGATTATCGCTGTCTTCAGATAGGCAAAGGGAATGTATCTCTACTGTTGTTGTTAGATTTGTTAGCAGTCTTCAATATGGTGGACCATGTGATACTGTTGAGGCACCTGCAAGGCAAGGGTGGGTTGAGATAGTCTCAGTCTTTTCTTTAAAAAAAAAACACAAAAAAACACGTTGCACTGGAAGATGTTGAGTCATCCCCTTGGGAGCTGACACTGGGGTGGGGGGCGTGCCACAAGGCTCTGTGTTTATTTCCCAAGTTGTTTAAGAGAACTTACATGGATATTAATGAGATTGTCTGCAGTTCTGATAAGTTATCATCTATGCCAGGGGTGGGCAAATTGCGGCCCGCGGGCCACATGCGGCCCGCTACAGAGTTTTTTGTGGCCCGCCAAGACAGTCAGAAAAATCAGCCTTGAACCGAGATTTCCTTCCTGTGCACGACCGAAGATTCGTCTCATATTTTCCACTAGGACGGCTATGTCAATACGCATGTGCAGTGTAGATACGCGCTTTTCTGGTTGATCTGGTTAATTTCAATTTTGTCTTTGCAACAATAAAACAATAAATTGAATAAAACTACCACTATTTTATTTAATTTATATTTATTGATTTTTATGATACAATTTATACCTTTTCTGAAATGCAAAGTTAACTAATGAATGCGATCATTTTAAAAGGTGCGGCCCTCCGCTAACCTCCGCTCCCACAAAGTGGCCCCCGAGCCAAAACCATTGCCCACCCCTGATCTATGCTAATATGCTAGTGGCATCCAGCTCTATATTTCTCTGAATAAACTACTGGCTGCTGCTATCTCTGTCCTGGCCCAGTGTCTGAATGTCGTGGTCAAGTGGCTGAGAGAAAAAACACACTGAATCCGGATGTGAAGGGCTACTGCTTTAAATGGGATTGAACTTCCTGACCCTGATAGCATGCAGCTTTTTCAGAATAATTATTAAGAGCTTGGGAGTCCTGCTAGATCCCAGTGTCCTGCTGGAGAAGAAACAGGTATCCATGACAGCAAAAAATGCTTTTTTCCAGCTACATTAAGTTAGGAAGCTGGCTCCCTTTTTATAAATTCCTGATCTGGCCACACTAATCCGTGCTTCAGTAACTTAGAGTACTGTGACACACACTCTTCATGGGGCTGCTCTTGAAAACAATCCCAAGACGGCAACTTGTGCAAAATGCAGCAGCTTGATTGTTACCTGGGCTTGCCAGTGGGATTCTGTTACTCCTATTCTGAGGTCCCTTTACTGGCTGCTGATTAGTTTCTGGGCCCAAATGAAAGTATTCATGCTTACTTTTATTTATTTTATTATTTATATCATGTATAGTTTGGTATAGTGGTTAAGAGTGGTGGGACTCTAATCTGGAGAACCAGGTTTGATTCCCCACCCCTTCACTTGAAGCCAGCTGGGTGACCTTGGGCTAGTCACAGCTCTTCCAGAGCTCTCTCGGCCTCACCCACCTTACAGGGTGATTGCTGTGGGGATAATAATAACATACTTTGTCAACTGCTCTGAGTGGGTGTTAAGTTGTCCTGAAGGGCAGTTTATAAATTGAATGTTATTATTTATTATTATTAGTCTGCCTTTCTCACTGAAACTCAAGGCAGATTACATAGTGTGGAATTAGCACAGTCAGTATCAAGGTCATTTCGATAAACAATGGCACAGGGTACATAAATGTAAGTTTACAAAGACATAACATTAACAAAAATCCTGCTGAAACACAGCAGAAGCAATTCTAGGACTGACATTAGACAACATAAAACTACCCAGTAGGGTCATACTTAAAGCAACAGGTAGTACATAGGAGCACATACTTAAAGCAACAGATAGTGCATAAAGCAACATAATGCTGAAGTCTATGGTCCCTAACTCATTAGTGAATCATCTTTTTGAGATTATCTCCCTACAATACAGCCCTCCTGCATTGTTTGCAGAGTGGTGGTCTCCTGACTTCCTCAGGCAGGCTATTCCATAAGGTAGGGGCCACCATAGAGAATGCACGTGTACGGGCAACTGTTGATTTCATCCATGTGCAGTGTGGCACCTGCAGGAGACCCTGTTCAGACGAGCAAAGCTGCTTCGGAGGAACATAGGGAGAGAGGCAGTCCCATAGGTGTGCTGGACCAGGGCTGTGAAAAGCCTTATATGAGCTAGGGTTCATATACTTGGGAACCTCCTTTCCATGAATGTTCCCATGAGACAGTTTCGATGTTCCCAGCAGGGTCTATTGTCAGTACCCCTGTGTCCAAGGCACACTTGACAACAACTCCAGGCTCAAGTCTTTTCAGTGGCCACCACATGCCTCTGGGACCACCTTCTGGAAGAGGGAGAAGGGGCTTTTGGTTTTCCAGTGAGCCTGCAAAACAGAGCTGTTCTGGAGAGCTTTGGGGCAGTCTGAGCCTGGACAAATGAGGAATATCTGTGGGTGAATAGCATAAGGTGATTTTAGACTGATTTTATGTCTGTTTTTCTTAACGTTTGTTTTATAAAATGGTTTTTACACTCTTAATACCAGCTCAAGAGAAAGGTGGGAATACATATATTTTAATTAAACAAATAATACAAAGAAATAGAATTCTAGAATCTTAGTAGCTTGATACCATTCCAAGGCACTGGCCACTCACCTCATATTTCCCCTGTTACAAGTGCTCTTCAAGGCTAGACTGTAGTGGAGTTTTAATAAAGGGTATCCCTCTGGCTGTTCTAGAGCTTGTCAGGTGGATGGAAAATTGGCAACCAGAACATGGATAACAAGTAATGATAAACACTAATGAGGGTGGAGTTTGGGCAAAGGGATCGGAGCTGGGGTTATATGGGTTTAACACCTTCAGGGGGAGGGGAAGGAGGGCAGCATCGTATAGCCTGATCTCATTAGATCTTGTAAGCTAAGCAGGGTCAGTACTTGGATGGAAGAGCATCAAGGAATGCTCTGCAGAGGAAAGCAATGGCAAACCACCTCTGCTTCTCACTTGCCTCGAAAACCCCCTTACTGGGGGCTACCATAATTCGGGTGCAACTTGAGGGCACTTTACACACACATACCTTCAGGGACTCCACTAAGGGCCAAGCTAGATGTGCAGGTTTTTAAAGAGTTCCCTATGTTTCCCTATGTCAAAATAGTAGGGAAGGGAGTCCCCCCACCCTGTTTTTTTCTGCTCCAGGTTGAGGGAGGAGGGAGGAGCCAACCCTCCCCCCTGTGGAGGCATTCTGAGGCCATTTGGGCTCTCTTTTATTTTTTAACAGCCATTTACTTTTTAACTATGGTATTGCTGTGGAAACCTGAGATGGGTCTGGGGAACCCAGACCCAACTCTTTAAAAACTTGCATGTCTGGAGAGACCCAGTAAACAGGATAGCATGGCAAGCAGGATTGGGGATATTTTTCTGGTACCGTTATCTCTCCCTTTTTTCAACTGCCAGAAGAGCAAGGTGGCAAGACTGCTTTTTCCCCTTCAGCAATTTATTTTTTAAAAAGCTGGAAACTTTACATACATAAGTGGTTTTGAACTGGACTCTGTGCCCCTGGCCCCACTGAAAATGACTGTGCTTCTTTCCAGGATCTAGGAAAGACAGTGTGCTTCTGGATTTTATCCATGGACCTGCCAAAATGCTGGGCTCTCCATCACTAGACTTCAGTGAACTCGCTCATTAGCTGCCCTCAGGTCCTGCCCAAGTAGCAGGGTTTCTTTTAAAAAAGGAAGTTGACAATAGCGTTGCTAAATCCAGGTTGCAAAATTCCAGATTTGGAGGGTAGAGCTGGGGAAGAGCAGGGTTTGGGAAGGAAGCTTACAGTGAAATCCTAAGCAGAGTTAGGCCAGTCTAAGCCCATTGATTCAAATGGGTTTAGACTGGAGTAACTCTGCTAGGATTTCACTGTTTGTGGGCTATAATACCATAGAGTCCACTCTCCACCGTACTTAGCCTTGCCTGGAGTCTGGCAAGCCTAGTTGGCAAAACTCTAGGGTAGAGGTACTGTATGCAGAGAGTGCAGATGTGTAAGGGGACTTTTTTTGTGGTGGTACTTATTGATACTGAGTACTGGCACCTTTTATGCCTCCCCTCTCTCTCAAGCCCTGAAGTAGGGTTGCCAACCTCCAGACAGGCACAAAAAGAGAGGAGTCCCCAAGGGAGAGTAAAAATTGTTCAACTGTTTGTGTATACTTAATGTTTACTGTATGTCTTATTCATTGCATACATTGCTTAATAAACATACACATGTTTAAACCAAAGCTCAAAGTTCTTGAAATTATTCACAAAAGCAATCCTGTGTCCAAGTGGTCCAAGGTTTATATTCCATTAATCATGGGAGTGCTGAAAAGTAAAGTCCGGGCCGTGCGCCCAATCCGGGGCCGGCTGCACATCAGATTTCGTAAATTCCTTCTTCAGGGGCGTGGCCTAATAATGATAGTAATGAAACAGTACAAAGCAATCAACATCTCCCCCATTAACATTATCCAAAATCCGACCAAATCATTTACAATACTGACCTCTGTAATACCTCTTAAACACACAAGGCTGCTACAAAGAGAAGCATTTTGGATACACACGTTACAAACTAAACATCTGTTGGGTCTGAATCTTGATTTATCCTTGCTTTGTTTTTTGTAATGGGATGTGAGATGTGGATGCGTTCCCTTTAAGAATTTAAGGGGGAAATATACTTATATTGGTTCTCACACGGCGTTCTGGGCGTGCTATTGAAGATACGGCCGCCTTGTCCTTGGAGCGTCTGTGTAAAACGTTTAAGAGGTATTACAGAGGTCAGTATTGTAAATGATTTGGTCGGATTTTGGATAATGTTAATGGGGGAGATGTTGATTGCTTTGTACTGTTTCATTACTATCATTATTAGGCCACGCCCCTGAAGAAGGAATTTACGAAATCTGATGTGCAGCCGGCCCCGGATTGGGCGCACGGCCCGGACTTTACTTTTCAGCACTCCCATGATTAATGGAATATAAACCTTGGACCACTTGGACACAGGATTGCTTTTGTGAATAATTTCAAGAACTTTGAGCTTTGGTTTAAACATGTGTATGTTTATTAAGCAATGTATGCAATGAATAAGACATACAGTAAACATTAAGTATACACAAACAGTTGAACAATTTTTACTCTCCCTTGGGGACTCCTCTCTTTTTGTGCTAGTAATTACGGGAGAGGCCATCCATTTTCTTTTTAACCTCCAGACAGGGCCTGGAGATTTCCCAGAATTACAGCTGATCTCCAGACAACAGAGATCAGTTTCCCTGGAGAAAATGGCTGCTTGGAGGTGGGACTCTGTGGCATTATACTCTTCTGCAGTTTCTCCCCTCCCCCAAACCCACCCCCATATCTCCAAGAATTTCCCATCTCAGAACTGGAAACCCTGTGGGGACAACTGGTGGATATCAATGCAACCTTATACGAGCATGAGCACCATTTTTTCTTTTTTAAAAAGCACTGATTACAGAGATTCCTGCTCTACTGCATAGCTGGCCTAACGGTTAAGCCAGCACTTCCTGAGGCCTCTGAAGAAATGGTTCTGGGACCATATAGTAACTGTAAGGAGAAAAGGAGCATGATGGGAAAGGGGGGGGTTGCACAGTAGAGCTGCTTGCTGACAATGCTATTCATGTGACAATGGTAGAGCTCCTATTTCCAAAGCCTGAGGCTGCCTTACAGCTCTTTGCTATGCTTGAAAAGTCTCAGAGAGGGATGTAGCTAGAAAACTCCTACGTCAGAAGGGGCAGGAGAGGAATGGCTGCTGTTGCCTCTGCCTTGCTGGTAGCTAGTATTTCTTCCCTCTGCCCTCTCTGGCCACTGAAGTGGAACTGATGTTATGGCACTTGAACTTGTTGTTCGTGAAAGTATGTACTACGCAAGCAAGGGAGGTGTTATCCCTATTATCCTGTGTGGCCCTGAGATTAAAAGATATTATTTTCCCTCCTTCCCCGTATTTGTTTAGCTTTCACAGACAATGGGGCATGCAGGTGTCATTTGAGGCACTGGTTACCTGGATAGGTTGCCAGTCAGGATTAGTCTAGAATGTGCTGCTTTATTCCCTCCCACTATGGAAGGTAAGGGGTTATTATAAAAATAATCCTGCTTTCACTATAACAGACTTTCTATTCTTGTCTTCTGACATTTAGCTCTTTTGAAAACAGCTGGGATCACTGTGGCCTTGGAATTTGGTAGCTTTTCCCATATCCATACATTTTGACATTTTATATACAGAGAGAAAAATGGCAAAGAGTCCAGTAGCACCTTTAAGACTAACCAACATTACTGTAGCATAAGCTTTCAAGAACCACAGTTCTCTTCGTCGGATGCATCTGATGAAGAGTACTGTGGTTGGTTAGTCTTAAAGGTGCTACAGGACTCTTTGCCATTTTGCTACTACAGACTAACATGGCTAATTCCTCTGGATCTATACAGAGAGAGAGAGAGAGAAAGTGCAAAACACATGAATGATACCACAAAATGTCTTTTCATCTGCCCAGATGTTTGTATCCTGTTCTGACTAGGTTGCAATTGGATAGAATGAACATGTTCAGGTGGATTTATTTATTTGTTTCGTTTATACCCCAGATTTCTCCCCAATTTGGACCCAAGGTGGCTGATATAATTCTTCTTGCCTCCATTTAATCTCCACAACAATTATATAAGGTAGGTTAGGCTGAGAATGTGTGACTGGCTCAAGGTCACCCAACAAGCTTCCATGGTAGAGTGGCGATTTGATCCTAGTCCAACACACTATAACCACTACACCATGCTGGCTGGATACCAATGTGTTAAAAGGTTTCCCACCTGATAGCTGATAAACTGTACCTCTGCTGCCTCTTTTGTACCATCTTGGACTGCAGTCTTTCCTAGGGCTGCCAACCTCCAGGAAATCTCCTGGAAATACAACTGATCTCCAGACTACAGAGACCAGTTCCCCTGAGAAAATGCATGTTTTGTACAGTGCATGCTATCATAGAGTATGACATCATATCCTGCTGACATCCCTCCCCTCCCCAAACCCCATCCTCCGCAGGGTCCACCCTCAAATCTCCACGAATTTCCTAAGCTAGAATTGGCAGCCCGAGTCTTTTCTAACCCAATGCATAGCAGAAAGCAAGCTACATTTCCTAGGCATTCTGGAATGTGCTCTTGAACCATTTCTATGTCAAAAAGACATCGCCATGGAGTGCACTGCCACCTCGCACCTTGCCTAGTTGGAAAAGAAAATAGTCAACCTGGCCCTTAGAAGGGCTGATGCAACCTTTTCTAGTCAAGGAAACAGTAACAACACGTAAGGAAAGAGAGAAACGTTTGTTCTCAGGGCACAGCAGAGGTGCACAGCCACATGGATAACTAGGACTAGAGCTGCAGAGGAGATGCAAAGGGAAGCAGGCCTCATGCAAAGCAAGGGGCAGTTCTGTATGTTCTTTATTTTTGCACTTTTCTTGCTTCCCCAATTAGTATGGAGTCCTTAGCTGTACAACACAAGATAGTGGCCTTAATAGATTCATATTAAAAGCTGTCAAAATGAAGTATTTATAGCTTACACAGGCCAGAAGTAAGACTGAGGGTAGTGTCTGTGTCTCATTTTTGTACCACACCGAGTGTTTGTAAACACTTTAGAAAGATAAAATAATATAACCCTGACTGAGGATGGGCACATTAGGAACCTGCAACTCCTCTTGCTGAACCAATTCACTGAATGCAAGATTTGGGTGCAGTCCATATCCATATATATTATCATTCAGATGAGTTCTATACATCTCTGGTCCTTTTTATCCCAGCTGTTAGCGATGTTAGAGGGATCTACTATGCACTATCATCATTGACAGCAGGGAAGGAAGTATGTTTTCTTGTAACCATAAAGTGATGGCTGCATCTGTTTAAACAAGTTGCTGTTAAAGAAGGTAGGCCAGTAAGGAGATACCATCTCTGAGAGAGGAGCAGATGAGAATGATATCACTCTACTAAGCAGCCCCAAGGATTAGTAGTCATAGGGCCAAAGGCAGGCCATGGTGATCCTCATAGATGTTATGCTGCAGCTGCCAACCTCTTCTACAGATACCACTCTGTAGTTAGGCATAATCAACTGCTGCCCATACAAGTATGTTCTCTGAGTGTCCTCTACTTTATGGAATAGCCTGCCTGAGGAGGTCAGGAAAGCTCCCACTCTCTTAACTTTCCACAAACTATGCAAAATTGAACTATGCAGGAGGGCTTTTTTACTCAAGTAATAGGGTTGTGCTGGAAGAAATGGTTCAGAGAGATTCTTGGGTAAAAGGACAGAAACTGTGACCTATACTATTGGATATTGTCTGTTGATGTAGATTATACTCCTACTAGATAGTTTTCACATTGTTAAATATGCATTGTTTAATTATTTATGCTTTGTTTTGGCAATGTTTCACTGCTGAATTTCAGATTTATGCTTGCTTACAAATTGATGCTTGTTTTCAAATTTCTAAATCCCG
Organism: Eublepharis macularius; assembly: GCF_028583425.1. Lineage (NCBI taxonomy): Eukaryota > Metazoa > Chordata > Lepidosauria > Squamata > Eublepharidae > Eublepharis > Eublepharis macularius. The sequence goes on along the minus strand of NC_072793.1, from coordinate 93,177,783 downwards.
TACCCTATTGTATTGTTCTTTGAATGTCCTAGCTGTTGATTGTATTGACCTGAACTTTTTTATTTGAAGTATATGTATTTTATTTATGAAAAAAATGAAAATTCATTTTTTATGAATTTTAAACAATGTATTTTATCTTGTTTTATGCTTTGATTTTATTATGTATAGCTGGTCTAAGGACTGTTACAATAAAATACATACATACATACATACATACATACATACATACATACATACATACATACATACATACATACATACAACCTGAACTTTGTAATCCCCCTTGAGTTTCAGTGAGAATGGTGGACCATAAACAAAGAAACAAACAAAATATCTGCATGATTGTTCAGCCATTATTGCTTCTGCCTTGATTGCACTTTCCCATAGCCTGCTCCATTTGCCTTAAGATAAGAAATGATGAAGTGCTAGATCATTTATTAGATTTTCCACTACAGAGTCCACATTTCTTTGACTCTTACTTCAGCTAGGCTACAGAACTCTATACATGTTTTCACTCTCTAATGTGAAATTGGCTGCCCTTCTTCCTGTTCATAGTAAGTTAACACATCTCTAAAGACTTTTTGTCTCATTTGTAATGTAACTGAGATGCTTTGGTTCAGTTCTTTAAAAAACATCCACTAGTGATCACTAATATTAGATGAACCATGAGATTTCTTCTTTAAATGAAGAATGGGATTTTCTTTGAGAAGTAGCAATGGGTGTCTCTTATGAGATTTGAACACACAGAGAGAGGTATGTCCAGTATCCATGGAACTAAGAGCACATTTGTGTCCTGGACAAAGTCTATATATCCTGTATTTAGTCTGAACAAGTTGGCTCTAGTCTACAAAAATGTATGCTGGAATAAAATTTTGTTAGTCTTAATGTACCACAAGATTCCTGTTTTCTTCAACCTATATCAGTCTTTCCAACATAGCACAAGCCATCCTACCTCACAACAGAGGGTGATGCAGAGGTTAGCAATTAACTAAAAGAATGTCTAGGTGGGAGGGGAATGTGGAATGGTTGCAAGTGATAACACAAGACTCCTTAGACTTTGCTCCTATCAGCTGTATAAAGGACACATGGTATTTCTCCAGCCAGACTGCCTAGTGAGGAACTACTGTGAGATGATGCTCTGAGTGACTAATCAGCAGCAGGTAAGAGAACCTGTAGGAACCAAGTGCCTCAGGTAGCACTGGGGAGACCAAGCAATTTAGAGGGGCAGGTTGGCAACTGTCATTAAACCAATGGGTTCTTGGCTTTCAGATGAGAGGTCCAGAGTAATTTATGGAATGAAGGATGGACAGCACAATGCAAGGCAGGGGTCCTGAAATATGAGGCTGTACCCAGCTAAACTTCTGGATACCAGAAGAGAACTCTCAGTTTGGGATCCCTCTTTATTACTCAGGGGTAGCCTTGGAGACAGTACAGAGACAGTCTGAAGTCATGTCTACTCAATCCATGGTAATCTCTGAGCCTGGAAAATCCATTATTGATTAGCCTTCTGACTGTATGCGGGTGGAGCAGCTGGAACTGCCTCTCAACCAAGAGATTAGTACAGGTCCCATGTTTATGATCTATGTCTGTTCAGACTGTCAGAGAATCATGCTACCTTATGGAAGAGAAAGTCCACTTCAATGCCGTCGACCTGCAGGAGGAGGAAGAGCCTTGCATACACCACCTTACACCTACTGCCCCAGCCCTCAAGGTATTTAGCATAAGGGTTCATCTTTCCTTCTACGAATTCTAAGGCCTTGGAATGTTTCACCACACTGTATTTGGGACGGACTTGATGTTCTGTCCTTTCTGTCCTTCACTCTGCCTTCTTGGTATCTTTCCTCTTCAATCTGGGTGTTTATTTTCTGTACAATTAGGACTCCAAGACATTTTCACCCATCAAGAGGGATTTATTTATTTATTTTGAGAAAGGGCTTTTGCCTTATATGTTGTTCTCCATGTGGCTGTGGTGCTTCTGCCGGCTACTCTTTTTTAAGATTCCTGTGTTACCATGATAAAGCAGAAAAGCTCCACACTCAAATCACAGTGGGTACAAGAGCCACAGCACTATACGGATGGGAAAGGTTAAATATGGTGCTAGGGATAGTTTGCATCTTTGGACATTATATTTTCCTAGCCTACTGTTGCAACCCTTTGTTTTCTCCAAGACAGTGTTTTGGGTATAGCCTGCTATTTGTGATATTGGACTTTGATGGGGTGATACAGATTACTAATGGCCCTCCATTTTTGGGTAGTGATAGTTATGGGAATTCTTTTCCGTTCAGGTCTCATTTCTGTGAAAGGGCTTAGGACTGCTCTAAGGGATGGTACTAGTTTTTTTCCCTCCTGTGAACTCACAGCAGGAGGGCATGAAGTTCAAGAGATACTGGTGAATAATCAGCACTCCTTCCTCTACAGTTCTCCAGAAGCTCTCTGACCGTCGAGCACATCTGTTCCCCACTGTCAATACTGTGAATTATCCAGGCTTTGACTACTTATACCCAAGTGCTCCTGGGCTTTTGACTGAAAGCACAGAGAAATATGAATTGGACATCTGTTCTTCCAAACCATGGCAGAACTCCCATTCAGGCTTGGACGAGATGCAAAACCCAGGTAATTTAGATTATTTAGCTCAGAATGAGCTAAATGTTAATCATCTGATGTAGATACAACGACTGTCTTTCAGACACAATATTCACTTCAACTTTTTAATGAGGATAACTTTGGAGAAGATGAAGAACATACAAATTGCAGTGCAATCCTAAACAGAGTTACAACCTGCTAAGTCAATTGAAGGAAAATGTTTTAGAAGGGTTTGACTCAGCTTAGGACCGCACTGTAAGTGACTCATGCTTCTTCTTGCCATGTTTCTTTATCTCATCCAAAGCCTGGAAATGTGTGTATCTTCCCTGGGGAGAAGCACCATCCCACACATCCTGAAGCATGGGGAGAATGAGTCTTTCCAGTCTTTGGGGCTTATCTAAAGCCACCCTGAGAGTGAAGAAAACTCTTTACCCAGAAAGTGAAGATAAATGCATTGCCCTGGCCCTTCTTCCATTTTGCATTTTGCTGAGCGGCCTTCTCCTGTCTTGTTGTACAGTGCTGATCCTAGCTAAGAGAAATCACTGATTTAAAGAGCATTGCCAACTTCCCTTTCAGGCAAATGAGCAAGAAATAATGCCAGGCTACAGGAGTCCTTACTTGTATGGCCAGGTCTGTTCACTCCCTTGCATCATGGGATGTGCCCAGTTCATTTTCTCTTCAGCTTCTCTGCTGCCGTCTAAGGACGTCTTTCACTTCATGGGCTGCAAGGTGGACTCAGGATGGCTTGAACTGGCATCTGATGCAAATAAGTCAGAGAAAAAGGTCACACACAGTTCCTCCAGATTAGAGGTGACTAGGACAGGACCCAAGTTAGGGAAATTTTTCCTCAGCTGGCATATGATCATGTTGACAATTATTAACAGGCAGAAACTTTTGTGTTTAGATTAGATGATACTGTGGGTCAATCTGACCTACTTTGCAACTGCTCAACATTTTCTTGGTGACTATTTCTCCTTTTAAGGCGCTACTCCAATACATGCTTAATTGGGACTAAGTCTTAGGACGTGCATCAGATCAGGCAGCACAAAGAAAACCACTGGCCTATTAAATGTTGGTCAACAAGGAATGAACAATATTATCTGAATCAGGTTGCTTAGCATTTCCACATAACCCATAACATGGGCCCGATATTTCATCCTAAATTCACCATCCAACCTCAGATAAGACCATTTCCAACTCTCCTATTCCCTTTCATCCTCACAACCACTTGTGCAGTCAATTAGGCAGAGTTTGACTGACACAAGTTCACCCAGTAAGCTTCCATGTTAGAGTGGGGCACCCCAAGCCCTGTCCCAGAGAATACAAGCACCTATAAAAATAAAAACTGTCAGAATGCCTGAACAGTGTTGTATGCAAGCCATAGATGGAACTTGGTCATGAATCAGTAATGATGCCCTACTTGTTAGAATTTAAACATTGAGGCTGCATAACGCCAACAACTACACACAATCTGCTTCCAGCTGATAAATCCTGAGGGAGTACACTTCTCACAGGGTAGCCTCTTTTAAGAGTAGCAATTGAGGCAAAAATTGTGCAAACTAACTCAAAACTGCACTGACCCTCTATCTTGCATTGCCATGGGGTCAGAGTTAAGGTGCTTGTGTTGTGTTAGAATGCACTTCTTTGGTTTTATTCTCAATCATTCATGCTGATTGCGTGGGCACTGTAGGATTGCTGCACACATTTCTGTCCATTTTCCTGCTGTGAAGCATTAAGCATTTATAGAAAGATGATTGGCAGGTTCTTTACTGTTACTAAGCAACCCAAGCTGGAATGGAAGTGAAGTGGGTTTGTTTTTAGAACTGCCATGCCAGCCTGATGGAATGATGCCTCTCCCCCCACCCCACCCCACCCATTTCCTTCTTGTTGCAGAAAGATCTTTTCATACATGAGATGCTGGGCATAAGATGACCCTGACAGTCATTTTGTGCCTTTGCTTTTAACTCTTCCCTTTTCCCCATCACTACTCCTGTGACAGGGACAGCTCCACCATGGGCTTTTATAGGAGCCCAAACATTCCCTGCACGGATTCAGGGGAAAGCTCTATATGGGGAAAGAAGGAAAGATAGGGAGTGATTGCATGTTGCGGGAAGAGGAGAAATAAGCTTGGGTTGTCCAAGATACACTTATGCACATCTGGTGTTTATGTATATCATTCCTTTGCAGCAATTGGTATATGTGCAAGAACCAAATCCATCCTCATGTCCCTTCTCAAGGTGCCCCTGATGTTTGGCTTTTTGTACCTGTTTGTGTGCTCCCTTGATGTGCTGAGCTCTGCTTTCCAGCTGGCAGGAGGTGAGGGTCATGATGTACTTCTTCTTGCTTGCTTGTTTTGTTGGGACCATGGGTGGGAATGAAACAGATAGATAGAAAAGAGCAAGAGTCCAGTAGCACCTATAAGACTAACAAAATTTGTGATAGGATATGAATTTTTGTAAGTCACACCTCACTTCTTCAGATACTTTGTTAGATAGATACTCTTATATTGCTTCTGGGTCCTGCCTTATACTGTAGCAGGAGTGGCTCCTGCTAGATTCAAGCGCTCCTATGAAAACATCCAAGATCAATAGCCAGAATCGTCCTCAGCATCTTTCCCAAACAAGCTGCTTTATTTGTGTGTGGAATTAGGAAATAACTCTTCCAACTAGCACACATTTTGCAAGCATTTCTGGTTTGCTTTGTCCTGCCACTTCACCAGCAGCATAATTGTATTTTGCTAGTGGTACAAGAATATTTTGCTTTGTTTAGGACCTCCTACTTGTCAATCTTAACTCCCTGTACATAAATCAGCTGTCATCTTTCGTGTTGCTAGATATTACTGACAGGCCTTCACAGCGTTTCCCTTTCTATATGAAGCTACTCCATGAAGCTACTTCACAAGAAGCTACTCCTTCTTGATGCCTTCTAGATTTCAAGAAAAATTGTCCTTGTGCATGTTCTAGAATTTGGCACAAAACTGGTACTTTTTTAGATTTAGACAATTAGGGTTGTCAACTCCAGGGTAGGAAATTCCTGGAGATATAGGGGATGGAGCCTGGGGAAGGGAAGGTTTGGGGAGGGGAGGAACCCCAGCAGGATATACTGCCATAGAGTCAACCCTCCAAAGCGGCCATTTTCTCCAGGGAAATTGATTTTATAATCTAGAGATAAGTTATAATAATAGGAGATTTCTAGGCCCCACCTGGAGTCTGGCAATCCTGTTTCTGGCCCTCATGGCTGTGAAGAAACTGAATGTGCTCAAGGCTTAGACACCAAACACAGAGAGCTCCTGTGACCAAGTGCTCTCTGTGCAGAACTCCCTGTACAGACCCTCCCCCCACCTGTGTACTGCTGCATCACCCGTGCCTCTGTCTCTCCCCTGCTCTCAGTTACTCCAGGCTTTACTAGGATAATCTCTTACATTTTGAGAGAGGTATTCTTACTTTGACAGGAAAAATAAGTCTTGTTAATCAGGATCTCAAGATCCTTAGTGGGATGGGGGATATTAATCAAGCACCAAACTATTCTGGACATCATGATATAGTCCTTTCTGATATTGCACTTGGTTATTCCTCTGAAGCTCTAGGCAAGCTGTAGGTGGCTCCCTTGTGCCCATCTTTCCAGCCTGTAAGGATCTTCCAGGTAACTCTAAAAAGACTTCACTGCACGAGTTAAAGAATTTTATCAATAAACTACCAGTTTCAGTGTCTTACTCCATTTTTGACAGGAATGATATTTTCCTATAAGCATAAGACATATAAGCACAGGTGAATTCTCAAATTCCCACACCTTTAAGGTAACAGTCAGCTATGTTCAAACAGAAGCATCTAGGCAGGAAGGGCAACGTTGATATATGAGAAGCCTCAAGGCTGTGAGTGTCTGTGCAAGCATCTCTTCCCAGGCTAAGGAGAGAGGAAGTTAAGAGAACACATAGTTAGCAGTAGAGACAGTAAAGACAGCCCCTCCTTCACATACCTTCACATCACAGTCAAGAAATAATCAGCCTGTAGAAATAATCAGCCTGTAGCTATACCCATAACATTAGAGCACAAACAATACACAAGATCTGGTTGGGCATGACAGGTGACCTCCTGACACAGCCATGCTGCTGGTAAGGCTGGGCCTGGGGGAGGAGGGGGGCCATAGTAGGGGTAGGATGCACAGAGACAACATTAGCAGCCAACAGACAGTGTCAAATGGGCATAGTAAATAGCTCCAAAACACGGTGCATATGAAGCTGCCTTAGACCAACAGCTGGAGGCCAAACTGGTCACTTTACAGAAAATGCATGATAAGAACTCTCCTGACATTTTCTTTTGATCTGAAAAGCACATGAGAGGTTGGATCCTGGAGTGGAAGAGGAGCAGTGATGGCATGGGACTGCTTGGCCCTTTCCCTTCCTCCCATGTTACAACACACCATCACACACTCTTTTCTGCTGTCTCATCCATAGGGTTGCCAACTGTGTTGGGAAATTTCTGGAGATTTAGGGGGCAGAACCTGGGGAGGGCAGAATTTTAAGAGGGGAGAGAGCTCAGCAGTGAACTGTGATGCCATACAGTTCACCCTCCAAAACAGCCATTCTTTAGGGGCACCACTGATCTCTGTTGTCTTGAGATCAGCTGTAATTCTGGGAGATCTACAGGACCCTCACTGAGGTTGACAACCCTATCCACAGGAGAAAATGCATGATATCATTCCTCTCTTATTTCCGGCAGGGCAGGGAGAAAAGCAGATGGGGAAGGGCAATTCTGAAAGGGCAAAGAACAGGAGAGGAAATAGAAGTACCTTCCCCCAGCAGACACTTGAGGTAGGGTTGCCAACTCTGGCTTGGGAGGGGCAGTGCCTGGGAGGGCAGAGTTTGGGGTGGGGGCTCAGCAGGGATGTGATGCCATAGAATCCATCCTCTGAAGCTGTCCTTTCCTCCAAGGGAAGCAATCCCTGTAGTCTGTAGATTAGTTGTAATTCTAGAATTTCAGGCCTCCTGGAGGTTGGCAACTAATCCTACAGCTACACATCAGTAGCTGGGAGACTGTTTAAAGTCTCCTCCAAATACATTTTTTTTAAAAAAAACTATTTCAATGTCAAAATAATACACATTTTGGGTAATATTATGGAGCCTCTTAAACTTGGCATGCCTCAATATGTTTTAACCTGGCCCTGCCCTGACCCAGCAGCATATCTCATGATTGTATACTTCAAGGTGTTCAGCATGATGAGACTGTGGCAGAAACATTCATCAATCCAGGTTGTTAGTGGTAAATAGCAGCCAGGGCAACAAGTTGAAGCATGGGGGAAGGGTTTCAGGTCCTGCTAGGTACTTCCCCCAAATATCCAGAGATTTTCCAAGCCAGAGTTGGCATCCCTATTTAACCTTCCCATTCCATGTTCATGATCTCAGTTGCCCCCCTCTGAAAGAACTATAGACTAGCAGCAATTCACAAGAGAGAGGTTTTTTGAAGCCCTGCTACCTTTAATTGAAGAGGCAAGGAAATGTTGTGGGTAAGGTATGTTCCATCATGTGGGTAAGGTATATGCCATCACGGAGTTCTGGGCCATGAAGTTGTTTTGTAACTAAGCGTGGATTCACTTAGATCTTACCAGAGGCCACATATACAGGCCTAATTCACTAGCATCTGCCTCTTCTAGGTAAAGTTGCAGGGGGCATTTTCAAGGACAACGCCATCCTCTCCAACCCAGTGGCAGGGCTTGTGGTGGGAATCCTTGTCACTGTCCTGGTTCAGAGCTCCAGCACCTCCACCTCCATCATTGTCAGCATGGTCTCTTCAGGATGTAAGTGATGGTGGTGGGTGGACAAAAGTGGGGTTTGTAAGTACAAAGGACAGGATTTTTCCAGATGCCTTTCTGCTCTCTTCCAACTTAATTTCTATATGACTTCTGGCTTACTGGATACAATTCCCTTGGCAACACTGGCATTTTTTGTATGATAATGAGATACTTTTGAATTTAACTGGATGCGACTGGAATGTCTATTGGGGATGTAAATGGATTGGGAAGGAAGGAGACAGCAGTGGTTGGGGGTACTGAGAGCAGGAAGCACTGAGAGCACACTCAGAGCCAAACTACACAAGATGAATTACACGCGTACGACACATGAACGCACATACATGTTTCTCCATTTCTTTCGTGTTCACTCGCACATCGTGGCCACACTGCATTCGATCTGCACTCTACCCCATGCTCGGACTGGCCTGTGTTTCTTCTCCATTCCTCCCAGATGAGAGATGGTATCCCATGAGGCACCTTCTCTTCGCGCATGCTCAAACCTTCCTCTGCAGCTTTTCTGAGAGGGAGACTTGTTTACTCAATTGGATGTATCAGGGGGGAGGGGAACCCACTGAGTTTCCTGGGGAGGGCTAAAAATGGGGATTCCACACCCCTGCTTAGATCTTGAACCTCGACCCGCCAGGAAGGGGGGCATCTATGCAAAGGTGGGTGGGAAATCTCCACTTTGGAAGCCACAGCAGCATTTCTTGCTGTCAGCCAGAATCAACTCTTTCCTGCCTGTTTGTCCCCAGCCACCTCCGATCTCCAATATAGGGAAAACTATGGGGGCTATCCAGGGTGATGAGGGTGGCATTTTGTAAAATAAATCTACAAAATTATCAGGGGACCTACTTCTAAGTGTACTCTAAAGCCCCTCTCCCATGTTTCAGGAAGATTGGACCTTGGGTAGCCATTTTATGCCCCCCCCCAAAAGATGCCATCAGCTACCCCATTTTTTTCCTATTGTGGAGAGAAACTCACAGCAACTGGGGAAACCTGTAGATCATGCCTTTCCCAGGGTCCAATCTCCCTGAAACTTGGAGGGTCTTTAGAGGACAGTGAAGAGTAGATCCCCTGCAAAATTGGAGGATTTTGCTTGCAAAATGCCACCACAGCCCCCTAGATCGCATTTCCCATTGAAAATAATGGCCAAAATTTACCCAATTTGCTCTGTATTGCTGAGCTGGAGAACAAGTACCCCCCACCCCATCCTTTTCAGGTTCATGTATCAGGCATGTTTTTGAACTTTTGCTCAGATGCTAATCATGTTGCCACGATCTTTCTTCCCACCTTCTCCTTATCCCGATTGAAGACACTGCATGGAGAGGAGGAAGAGGAAGTTAAGGCGGGGGAGGAGGGTGCAGGAAGGAGGAATAGAGAGGTGGTGGCATCAACTAGAAAACGGGAGAATTTAAAACATGCCAGGTTAAAAGCAAAATAGTTTGGGTGTAAGCCAGATCTAAGGGCAAAAAGAGGGAAGTGGAAGCTGCCCAAAATTGACACTCTGCAGTGATGACTTGCTGATTATGACCATTGATACTTGCAACCACGACTACACCAGTTACCCGACACATGCATAGACTAGGGCTACAGGATGCATGTTCACCCGGGGTAAAATGGACTTGAGCAGGTAGGGACATACATGATTCTAGACACTCGCATAGCCTCGTGTATTTTGTATCATGTGGTTTGGCTCTCAGTGTTTCTGGTGTCTCTTCCTGGGCACAGAGTAAGAGGTCTCCATATACATTCTTTGCCCTTTACTCCCCTAGTGCTGGAGGTACATTCTGCCATCCCCATCATCATGGGCTCCAACATTGGGACCTCAGTCACCAGCACCATTGTGGCACTCATGCAAGCTGGTGACCGAAATGAATTTAAGAGGTGAGTACTACAGTGGGCATAAAGTGGCCAGGGACTAGGGGAGTGTGAAAATTGGAAATGGGGGTGGGATCTATGGGCAGCCAGCATTGCTAGGTGCAAGATAGGAGGGGATGGTACTTAGACACTATATGATAAGGCCAGAAGGTAAATGTAACTGATGAGACCTACAGGCATTAGCTAAAATAGTAAAGAACAAGCCCATTTTTTAAAGGGAATGTTTAGTACTTTGGAGCATGAAGCAAGAAAAGCAGAGGAACAATGGGCAAGATTTGGCAATGAGGGGCAACGTTACATCTCTCATACCTCATATCAACAATATCTTTTCTACTGGCTAGCAGGGCCTTTGCAGGAGCCACCATACATGATTGCTTCAACTGGCTGTCTGTGCTGGTTTTGTTGCCTCTTGAAATGGTTAGTGGCTATCTGCACTTCATCACCAAGGTTGCCGTGGCAACTCTCAACTTCCGCACTGGACAGGATGCCCCGGAGCTGTTAAAGGTCATCACAGAGCCCTTCACCCGTCTCATTATTCAGGTCTGTGTTCTTGGCAATCAAGGATGGCCTCTGAATTCTTCTTTATTTGAAGAACAGGCTATGTCCTCCTGGGCCTGACAATGTCCCAATTCTCCATTCCACCTCTCAGTCCTCTCTGGCTGGTGAGCTTCAGGTGGATACCAGCCACTGTCTAAAGTCAATTTGCAATCTGCTGGGATCAGTTGAAGTGCACATTGGCTAATCCATTTCAAGCTGAGGCAAGTTATGTGGTCACAGGAGGTTGATGTCCAAGAGGCAACTTAGTAGTCAGGAAAAGAAGAAAATAAGGTTGGAAGCAAAGGACTGAGAAAACACCAAGACATTCTGTTGGTGATGTGAAGCAAATGAAGTTGAATTTGCTTTGCAGAATGTTATAGTTTCAACTGATGACCCCTAAAAAGTTTGCAATAGGCTCCTAGATAATCAGAAGGCCAAAACAGATCCAGTCAGGGCCCAGAAGATCCTGCAGTGTCAGTAAATGGGTATAGAAGTTCTTAGATTCCCCAAGCTTCACTCTTGCCTGGATGTCTGAAGTCCTTTGTCCACAGAGTGAAATTGTGGCCTCACAAGGGCAAGCACCCAGTTGCAAGCCTCATCCAGTTGTTTTCCTGAGTACTACAACATGCTTGTAGAGGGAATGTGACACTCATAACATTCTCCTATAATGTGAGCTATTTTAGGATCTTACAGTGTGAGAGGCAGATATTATGCCAGATCCCTTAGAATCCAGCTATAAATCCGGGACAATACTATCATTGTTGCTTTGCTTGTCTAGCAAATTAGATCTCCCCAGACCTCTAAGCCAGGAGCTTTCTTCTCTTCCCCCATTCCTCTCAAGAGTGTCTGGGCTCTCCCAGCATGTTTCCATGCCCTTTCCCTTTTCTTTTTTTTACCAACAGCTGGATAAGTCAGTAATTACAGGCATTGCTGTAGGTGATGACAGTTTGCGGAACAAGAGTCTGATCCGGGTGTGGTGTGAAGCACCAGCACCACAGGTGAGAGTTCTAGTGGAGGGACAGAATACCTTGGATGGGGGTTGGATGGACATGTAGTGCTGAGTGTCAGAATTTGTGTATGGTGCAACAAAGAATTTCAAATTAGTGGCTCAACACCAAAGTACACGGGAGAAGTCTCAGTTCATAAGACATCATGTCCAATGGCATTTTAGAGAGGGGATGATTGGTATGCACTCAGGACTAGCAAAACACAATTGTACTGAACACATCTAGCTTTTCAGTGATAATTGAGCTGCATTGTCAGAATGTGAGGGAGAACAGCTTTTGTCATGGGTCCAAGATGCTCAGGAAAGGTCCTTGCCTTCCCTCAAGTGGCGCAGCCCAGCCTTTAATGGACCAGAATCAAGCTAGGAACATCAGTTTTAATAGTTGTATTTCAACCCCACCATAGCGTTTGAATGGACTGACTGAACTCATGTGGGCTGGGCGGAGGGGGCGGGGACAGAAACTCAGCATGTTTAGAAAATGTCTGTACATCTAGTAAAAGAAAATCACAGTGGTGTAGTTATAAATAGAAGAAAATTCATTCTAATGCACTGTTTAAAGGACAAATCATATGACAGAGTATTTCTGGGACTATACAACTTCAGATTTTTACATAATCCTTTATGTTAAAAACTCCCTGCACATAAACTACTAACAAAAATGGAAAAGGCTAGTTTTTAATGGGGGTTTGACATGGGGAGCATACAAAATATCACTCCTACATATTGTCTGAAGTAGTACTATCTCAGGATTGTGTTGTGATTTTAGCTGAACATAATGGCTCAGGCCTAAGGTTTCAGCAAAGAGTAAGAGAGGAGCTGTTAAATTACCATAGTAGATGTACAAATCCACATTTTAATACATGTTCAGATTGTCCAGGAAAAAGGGTCCTGGCACTCTAATAGAAGTTTAATATGTAGAAATGGTCAGTTGAAGCTGTTTTTGGCATTGAGCTAAATAACATCACAAGATAATTGCTGCAGATCAAACTGATATTAAAGGGAAAGCTGGAGGGGCCCATTTTAAAGTTAGCCTAGTTCAATAAGTTTTGTGGTTAGAGACCAAACCTGGTCTTCAAATAATAAACAAGATCGGAGTTCCTGGTTGATGAGAACTATTTTCAATGTAACATGTTATCCCTTAAACTGAAGTTTCCAAGACTATACGATATTGGGCAAATAATAGAATCTCTTCCACAGAGACCAGGCAGTTCGAGGGTCTCCAAACCTGTTGAACCTGTAGGTGCTTTTGGAATTTTCAGAACAAGTAGGGGTGACATTAAAAATGGCTGGCATAGAGTAGTGAGATCAATCATGAAATTGTTGCCATGTGGTTGGGCCCAATCACAAAATGCTGGGAGGTTCCACAAAATGTTAGGAAGTTCCAAGCCAAGCATTCTCCCATGATGGAGACAGCTGTTTCTGAATAGGTACTCCATGTGGACATAAAGGAGTACCTCTTCTGAACCACCTCTTGCTCCAGTGAAGTGGAGGGAAGCCAACACAGGCTCTTTGCTTTGGGGAAGAGATGCTTTGTCAAACAAGTAAATGGTTGCCAGGAAACACTTGGGCAGGCACCATGGTACCCACAATCACTGTGCTTGGGATCACTGATGTAGATACTCAAATGTAATTAGGTGCTTAGGTTGGGATTAGGACAATAGAGTAGGGCATAAAGATGGGCATTGCACATTACTCATTGTAGGAGGTATATACTATAAACCACAAAGCAACTAATGATGCTTAAAGGTCAGTAGCCGGTTAGTTGAAAAAAGAGATCATGTAGATGGTTTACCAATCTCTTATGAGGCAGAACTTTGAAGAAAGAAACCTGATGCAGGAAGAATGATATTGGAATTAGCATTTTAGAAGACAAGTTATTTTATCTAGAAGAAACAAGACAGAATGAACAAAGAGAATATTTTATGGGATGAAATTACCAAAATGTCTTAAATATAGCCAGCAAATATTAATAGAACAGTTATAAGACTGCTTCTGTCCTCTCAGCATGCATGACTGACTCCTCACCTGTGTCAACAAAGCACCTGCTAAAGCTAATGAGCTAAAGACCTGATGTCTCTCTCCCTCCTCCCCACTCTCCTTTATTTATAGATTTATTCCACAGGAACTAGAGGAAGACTTTTGAACTGCAGCTCCCTTGTCCCAAGTAGTCTGGAAAATGCTGGGAACCTCAGCAGTTTCAAGCAACAGAAATGTAAGAACTGTTAACCTTTGGGCAGCAGGGCCCTGTCAACAATGGCAGCTGTAAATGTGCCACTCCTGTGATGGCAATAAGGGATATTCACAAATCAGGAAGGGCACAATTTGTTAGAGTCAAGCATGAAGAACTGGGTTGGTGCCAATCTACTCTCTGCATCTCGTGTTGACCCCTGCTCCTTCACCCAGGCAATCACCTGTTTGTGGACTCCTCTCTGCCAGACTTAGCTGTGGGCCTCATGCTGCTGGCTGGCTCTCTGATTGTGCTGTGCACCTGCCTGATAATGCTGGTCAAAATGCTCAACTCTGTGCTCAAAGGCCAGGTGGCCAGAGCTATCCAGAAGGTCATCAATACAGGTGGGTTGACTGAAGCCAGGGCTAGAGAGGACTCCTGGTTTCCATAGAGGTGTTGGCAGTGTCTTGGGTCAAAGTGCTTGGATTCCAGCTGAGCTTCTCAGGCGTCCAGGCTTCTGTAAAGGCAACAATTGGGTTCTCATGGCAGAATACATATGTGGGACTCAGTTATGTCCCCTTGTTCTTTCTAAAATTGGCACTGGTGTGGGCAGATCTGCCATCCCCTTTCAGCTGGGTCACCGGTTACTTCGCCATGCTTGTTGGTGCTGGAATGACCTTCCTTGTCCAGAGCAGCTCGGTCTTCACTTCAGCAATCACACCACTAATTGGTGAGTTGACATGTCATCACTTCCCTTTCTTGTGGAACCAAATACACTGGAGAGGGCTATGGGAGAAAGGGCAAGGAAAGCCAGGGTAGAAAGCATGTTGTGTGTGTGCAATGGGAACTCACCATATTTGCAATTTATAGGGGAGAAAAGTGGCCTATAGTGTGTAATGTGTCTCCTTTTTCTGTTCAACATGATAGGGAAAAGTATTGCAGTTTGTGGGCATGTTTAACATAGGATATAAGAAAGACTGGCATCTGAAAAGATCATGAGACATAGGGCTTTGCAATAGTATTTGGTTAAACAAAACATGCTGCTGCTGCTGAGATGCAATATAGCTATTGCTAGAAAATGATACAGGTAGCTCATCTCAAGAGGCTGTGGCTGGATGCAGTATTGTAGTTGTGCATTGTGCAGAAGGAAAGTGATGTTGTGCTTACTGTTTTTTCTCCCTCCTTGAGCAGGCCTTGGGGTGATTAGCTTAGAGCGGGCTTACCCACTCACCCTGGGTTCCAACATTGGAACTACAACTACTGCTATCTTAGCTGCCTTGACGAGTCCTGGAGACAAATTGGCCAGTGCTTTCCAGGTGAGCAAGTTTACTCCCCACTCTGCTGAACTGGAGTTAGCCTCAAGGGTAATCTTTCCACAGCTATTGATATCTTTTGTTACTGCCACCAGATAATCGTGGTTTGGCACAACTGTACAGGCTGATACAACAAGGACTACAGGCTGGAGTAGAGGGGGACTTAAAAGAATCAAGGGGAAATGGAATGTAATAATTTACATGACTTACTCCCTTTAGTTTGACATCCCATCAGGTGCCCAATGTTGCCTCCTGATAGTTTACTGATATTGTTTTTTTTTTCCCCTCCAGATTGCTCTGTGCCATTTCTTCTTCAACATTTCTGGAATCTTACTGTGGTACCCTTTGCCTTGCACTCGCCTGCCAATCCAGATGGCCAGAGCACTAGGAGAGTGCACAGCCAAATATCGCTGGTTTGCTGTCTTTTACCTGATCATCTGCTTCCTATTGTTGCCCTCACTGTTTTTTGGACTCTCTATGGCAGGGTGGCAGGTCCTGATAGGTGTGGGAGCTCCTTTCCTGAGCCTTCTCTCCTTTGTGGCCTTTGTCAACATCATGCAATCCCAAAGCCCTGGTCGATTGCCCAGGTGGCTTCGGACTTGGGAGTTCCTACCATACTGGCTACATTCCCTGCAACCCATGGATGAGGTCATCACCAGAGCCACGCTGTGCTGCACTGACTCAGGCAACCAAGATGAGTGCAGTGAGGTGTCTCCTCAGATCAAAGCCAAAGCAGGACTGCACAATCCGGCAATCACCTTCTTGGAGGAATTGTCTCTAACACCAAACCCCTCACCCCAGCAAAATTCATTGCAAATGCAAAGTGCTACCCGATTGTGACCTATGATGAAGCACAGCTCCCTTTCTTTCCGGCAGGCAGTCCTGCTCACCAGAAAAACAGTTACATGGTAATCCTCTAAGACTATGAAGGTGCAACTGCTGTTGCAAAGGGTTTGAGTGTTTTTGGTCTGAGTGGTGTGGGGCTGCAACTATGGGTGGAAATACATGTTACTAAGTACCTAAGGACACTCAAGGGCAGGATTGTATGTGTAGTCCTCAATTCATGTCCAGGCTGTTTTTGCTTGGTGCACGTGAATGCTGCTTTCACAGGAGTGTGACTGCATCCGCAAGTGACTGCATCCGCAAGTGATTCTAGAGGGCAAAGTGCCAAGTCAACTCTGTTTTCGCTGGGAGATCAAGTACTGTAGGTGCCTTTGACTTGCCAATTTGCATGTCTTTAAGGTGTGAGAAAGTGTCAAGATCTGCATTTCAATGAATAGATGTGGGGGAAACTGGGATACTTTTAGTAGTTGTGGAGGAACTGATATTGAATGCGTGAATGTGTTCATGTGGAGCAAATTGAAGTGTGACTGTGTGAGTGCATGGAAAGTTGGAGGGGGGACACATGAAATGAAGTTCATTTGAGCATCCTTAGGTACTCAGTAATGTGTATTTCCACCCCAAATCATGGCCATTTGGGGTTCCTTCCTGTCCATCTGCATTTTCAGGCATTGTGGATATATCCGCTATTGTGTGTGACTTCATATGGGATGTCTGTGTGCCCTATGATTATGCACGTAACTGTCATAGTATATATATGTGTGTGTGTGTGTGTGCAAAGCTAAAATTCAGCCTTTGCAGTTGTGTTTGCACCTCTCATGTATAAGAGTGTTTGTGTGTAGTGTGTTGGATAAGGCGCCCCAGATGAATCTTGGAATGCCTATGCTCCAGATGTTCTGTGTGGTAGAGGCAAGAAATTGTTCCTGCCATTACTGGGGATTGCCCTATGTAGCAATCTGCAGGATGCACAACATATTTGCAATATTAGACATAACTGAGTAGTGGTGCTTGGAGAGCATTCTCCACAATCCTAACTGACCAATATAGTATTAATAGTGTCCTGCCTACCTCTTTCTTCTTGTAAGGAACATCACAACACCTGACACAATAGTTCCATGTCAGTAATTTTTTAAAAATTGATAAAATTACAAAGCTGCCTCTACCTTAATAGATCTTTTGCTCTAATTCTGGCCACTTTCTAATTTTCTGCCCATTTGATAACATACCTAGCTTCTCAAATCGTAAAATAAAAGGGTTTTTATGAAAATTGTGTAGGCGTAAACAGACTATAGCATAGTAATGGTTTTGCAGCCTGAGCTGGACTCCTTCTCTTGTATTACTAGGAATCAGTAAAGTGTACATGGTGCTCCCTCCCACTCCCAATTCCTTTATGTGCCACAGGGACCTGTATCCAGTTGAAAAATCCTGGCAACATTCAATTTTATTGAATATTTCGTTTGTGTGACTGCATCTGCAAGTGATTTTGGAGGGCAGAATCGTGTTAGTATATATTACTCTAAAAATGTAACATATAAATCAGCATTTTCAGAACCATGGCAGCCCAGCCTCTGAAAGTATAAAACATGTATATGTGACAACAGATTTCTTTTATTATGTAACTCCTTGGTTTCAGACAAACTATATGTCAGAATTTCATGTGTTCAAATTTAAATCCACATTGTAAAGATATTGATGTTTATCATTTATAAAATTTGGAACAGAATTATCATTGTCCCTACCTTACTTTGTCCAAATAACAGCTGAGTTATTACAGTGCAGATTAACAGCCAGTGGGCTAATTAAAACCTCTGTCCATTAAAAGGAAGCAATTTCCGGATATATTTCTGTTACTGCATATAAAGTGTTGGTCTTAGGGCCAAACTAGACATGCTGGCATCCATTGATCCAACCCATGGATACTACTACCATTTTAAAGCCTAATGATGTGATTTTTAAAAATGCTATGAGGACTGCAGTGCAGCAGGATAAGGTGCTCCACCCCCTCCCCCTTTTCAAGTGCCAAAACAACTGCAGGAGGGGGATGCAGCCATTTCGGTTCTTGGAAAGGCATATGGGGGGACAAGAGTGCTTCATCTCACCACGCAGCATGATTGGCCTCATGGCATTTTTTAAGCTGCCTCATTATGCTTTAAAATGGCAGCAGTGTCCACGGAATGCCATCACATTTAGTTTGGCCCTTACTTAAAAGATTTTGAAAAATAGGGAGAAGAACTTGGCAAATAGATTTGCTGTTGGTGGCAGAAATCTGGATTGTTATTAATAGTACAAAAAAAAATGTTCCTTCTAATTTTTGAAGCATGAACCATTCAATTCATTTTAGAAAAATGTACACTTAAGGTATGTTGCTATCCCTTCACACTGCCTCCCATACAAAAACCTCTCTTCTTCAGGTTCCGGGATGCAGGCAGGCCAAGGCAGTCAAAATTCACTATTGGTCTTGTCTCTTGTTACTAGGGAGAGAGCTGACCCTTTCACACACAGAGGGTCCCTTAGAGATGTCACCAGTAGAGATGAGCACAAACCAGAAAAAAAACGAACTGTGCGGTTCGTGGTAAATCAAATTTCACGAACCATGAACTTTCACGAACCTGCCCCTGGTTTGCAAACCGGTTTGTTTGGTTTATGAAAACGTCACATCCAGGTCAGAAAATAATCACTTCCGGGCCTGCAGAAGTTCACTTCCGGGTCAGCAGAAGGTCCGCAGGAAGTCCATCCCCTGTTGCCTAGGAAACTGATTGATTGGCACCAGGGGTCATTTCGTAGAAAAAGAGCTGCAGGAACTCATTCGCATAACTCATCAGCACAACTCATTTACGTATGCCACATCCCTTGCCATCACTGGAAGTGTGTCATTAGCATAACTGATTTGCATATGCCCCACCCCCTGACATCACCTATCCTGGCCACTAAGGGCCGAAATTGGGCAGAAAATGGCCGGAAAGAGGCCCAAAAATGTCAGGATTGGGCCACTGCTGAGCGGGAGAGTGATCCACCACCCATCAGGGGCCCAATCATGGCTATTTCGGGACCAATCCTGGCTGTTTTGAGCCTGATCCTGGCCATTTTGGGCCCGAATTGGGCCATTTCGGCCCTGATCTAGGCCAAAACGGGCCCAAAATGCCCAAAAAGCAGGTGGGTGGGGCCACCTGACATGTAACCTTTTTGGAGAACTACCGAAACTGTGTTCCTGCGCGTTCCCCCTCAAAATGAGCCCTGATTGGCACCAGGCTGTCTGCAGTGACCAACTAAAAAATGAACGAAATGAACCCACCTAAAAGTTTGTGGAGATTTGTCAGAAATGGGATCTGATGAACCGTGGTTTGCGAACCACGGACCGGCCTGGTTCGGGCTTAATTTTGGTTCATATTTCAGTATCTTTATTTAATTTTTTGTATCAATTTTTATTGGGTTTTTATAGTAGCGGGAAGGGGTTACAACAAGAAGTCAAACTTTAGCAGGTTCACCACAAGACAGATATACATCAATCCATGTATAAAAAGCCACGAAATATATAGTTAATGCCCCATATACCTTCAAGTTTCCCTTTTGTTTCCATAAACATTATTTAATTGTTATGCTTTTTAATCTACTTATCCTATTCCTTATGTCATTTCTAACATTCTTTTCTTTTATATATATTATATATGAGTCATTCTAGGAGCAGAAAGTGAGAAAAGCAGAACAGTAAATATCAGTCAAACAATGGTATACATCTATATAAGAAGGAAGTATTTTTGTGCTAGTTTTCTTCTTTCTTGCCTCTGTTCTGGCCACACCCTCCAAACTTGTGTACTTAGGTTTTCATAGTGGTAGAGGTAGGGAGGCCGGATCAGTATTTGATTCAAGAAAGGAAAAGTCCAGCCAGAGCTATTTACTTAGATTTTCATATTAATAAGGCTGGAATGTCTACATAGGCTACAAGGCTAAAGCACAGTTTCACATTCCAAACTTGTGTACTTAGATTTTCATAATGGTAAAGGTATATCATTTGACATACAGAAAGAATCAGATCATAATCCATATTTCCCCTTCCATAGAGACAAGGTGTTAGGTCTGGATTATGAGGTATTCATTCTGGAATTTGTCCTTTCCCCCCCTTCTTTCTCCTGTAAAATGATACATCCAGTCTTTATTCCATCTGTGCTGCCGAAGGTGAATTTTCTTATCTTCCATCCAGTTCAGGGGAGGTTCAGCAAGAATGTTGTCACTTCTCTGTTTAATTCTCTGCCTGAGGGACCGCTGCACTCCTTTTTCTCCATTCAGTAGTAAAATGCTGGATTCTCTCTTTACAGGTCTGCTTCGTGGTTTTGGTCCTTTCTTAGTACTGCCTTATATCTTGAAGATGATGTACTGGTACAACCATCCATTTTGTAGACTCAATGGATTTTCCCCATTTTGTAAATTTGTCTCACTTCGTTCTATTTTTCTTTCAAATGGATCCGTCTCCTTAGAGACTTGCTCTGTGTTGACATTTTTTATCTTGTTTTTATCCACTTCCGCTCCAAATATCCCATCTGCTTTAATTAATATTTCTGCCATTCGTTTGGAGGCTTCTTGGTAAGTACATCTTCTTCCCAAGAAGCCATTTCAGATTGCTTATATGTGTTATGGCTAATTCCTCATCACAGTGGTAAAAAGCTTTGTTTTGTTAATTATGTTCGAAAGTGTATTGCTTTCCAGCCGTCTGCTGAGAAGATCTCTTTACAATCTCTCTGTCTCCCCCTCCTCTTCCCAGCTTCAATCCAGCAGCCGCTTCGCAAATAGGCTGGCTAGCCCTCATAAAGCCATAAAAACAATCTGCTTACTTGGTAGAAGGGGTCATAAATCTTTTGAGCTGTCTTGAAGTTTATCTGTCCTGTTTGGACTCTGCTTATATTCGCTGTAAATTTCATTTAATCTTGTGGGACTTTCGGTTTCCGCAGCTTCATGGCCTTAGGCCCTTCAGTTGGTCCTTGCTTTCGGAACCAGTGCTGAGACTTCTCGGGGTTTGCCAGACCCCTTGGGCTCTTCACCTTGTTTCAGCCTGCCTCCCCTCTCGGGGGGGGGGACTTGGGGGTCTGAATTCTCA
Organism: Eublepharis macularius; assembly: GCF_028583425.1. Taxonomy (NCBI): domain Eukaryota; kingdom Metazoa; phylum Chordata; class Lepidosauria; order Squamata; family Eublepharidae; genus Eublepharis; species Eublepharis macularius. Next base: position 93,156,583 of record NC_072793.1, on the reverse strand, counting down.
GGTCCCAAGGAACCAGGAAGGTCACAGCAGGGAGCTCATAGAACTCAGCTGCTGTGGTGTCGCTGTTTCATTCCGGAAGTCCGTGATAGTATCTTTATTGATAAGCCACTAGTATCATGATCTTACTCCATCTTTGCCAGGAATAACAGTTACATGTAAACATCGAACAAATATAGATTCCAAAAGTGCGGGCGACATCTAAGTTCCCCCCTTGTCTAACATCATTTAGCATCAGTGAGAAAGCAGCTAAAGCAGGGAAAACAGCAGGCAGGATGAATGGGGGTGTTCAAGGCCGTGCCACTGTCTCTTCCCAGACTAAGGAGAACATTTTCTAATGTAGTTCAAAGGAGTGTACAGATAACAGTGAGAACAAACACTTCCCCTCCATAGTTTCCTATCGCAGGTCCGAGAGATAAGGCTAGCAACCTCAGCAGTTCAAGCAAAGTACACCTTCAGCATTCAACCATAATATAAAGCATAAGAAGTATCAGACCATAATCACCACAGAAATACTAAGTATGAGCATGACAGGTGATTACAAGTACCTGACACCCCCACCCCCAACACCACTCACTTGCCTGGCATGGGGAAAAGGTGTTGTGAACAGGCCTGGGAGGCAAAATACCTCCTCAGGAAGCTTGTAGCAGGTTCACTCCCAGCGGGGTGTGACAATGACATTTCTAGGAGTGACATAATCATGCTGAGTGCACTCCTGAAAGTGACATCATCACATTGGCACTGGAAGAATGCATGCACAAAGTGCACATGTGAGGCATATCTTCAAGATAATTGCTAGGTAAGGGGACCTGGCGATCCTAGCTTACACAGCAGAGTTTCCTGCTCTGAAACTGCAACTACTACACTACACTGGATTTGGAGGGCTGTTGAACAGTAGCAAGCAGCCAGGACTGGGCGAATCAGGCAAATTATTTAATATCAAGTTGCCCAAAGGTTACTTCTGGGCCCAGCCCCAGTGAGACCTCCCTCAAAGGCCAAAACAGCCCTAAAATGGGCCTTGCCCTCTCCTCCTGCCTTTTCTGACAGAAACCAAACTTGGAATACTGAATAAACTGTTATGGTTGCCTAGCAACAGCCACTGAGGACATCTGGTTAAAGCTATAGGTGCTCCTTATATCTTTGGGTTTTTTTAAATCCCCCAAATATTTTTTTAGATTTCAAATTTTTCTGCCTGGAGCATTTTTCAAGTGAATAGGAAGATCTATCTTATCCATTAATGGCTCTGGTCTCCAAATTTAATTATGCTCAGATTACGGGCACATGGCTATTAATATATAAGATAGTTTCTCTGCTCTTGAACTTTTGATCTTAAATTTATTCCCATTTTCAGTTCTTTTTGTTACAAAGTATAAAGTTTCTCTCACAGCCAGGAAAGACATAAACTGCTGTCTAGCTTAGAAACCTGTCTCCACTCTACATTACATAGCTTTCCATCATCTCTCTTAATTCTCACGTTAACTGCTTTTTTCCAACTGTCCCTGTACCCAACATTCTGACAGTTCCCATTAACTGTTCTTAAGGAGAGGCAGAACCGTAGCTATCCATCCCAAGGCACTATGAAGAACTTTCCAAAAATATTTGTAATTATGCTTTACCCAACTTAAATATCTTTAGATTTAAGATTCAGAACCAGTTATGAAGGTGAGTTCACTGTCCCAGATATGCTAAACAATATGTTTCAGGTTGACTTTCCTTTCTTTTTAATTTCTGGCAAGTACCAAATAAACACTTAGATGCAATAGGGCATGAGTTCCAGTATTCTTCAAAAACATACATGATGCCCTCCTCAATGGATCCCCCACCCCTCACCACACACACAGTAGCAGAGTATTGCAAAGATCACTTTCTGCAGCCTCTCTTCAGCAACTTTGGACTAGCATTTGATCACCCAGGCAAGGTTTCTGGAGCTGCAGCATCTATTCTGTATGGGAGCCATGAAGTGTTATTTAAAAATAAATACATAAATTTTTAAATAGATAAAAAAGAAAGATACAAACTTTATTCCTGTGGAATAAAGAACAGCTTTTATATTTTAACTAGCAACAAAGCCTGATGCAGGAAAAAATTCAACAAGTTCTAGAAAGGGGAGGGTGGGCAGGCAGGCATTCCTTCATCCTCTGTCACTGATCCCAGCAGGATGAAGGTGGCGCAGGGGGGGTGGGGCATGGCTACCTCCTCTGCGCCTGATCCTGGCCAAGTGAAGGGGGACGGGCATTGCCACTTGGTCCACTCCTGATCCTGGCTAGTGAAGAAGGGGCAGGCATTGCCGCCTTCTCTGCACCTGATTCTGACAGGTTGAATTGGAGGGTGATACTAGCTGGGTGAAGGCAGGGGGAGGGCATTGCCACCTGCTCTGCTCCTGATACCAGCTGGGTGAAGGTGAGGTAGGCATTGCCACCTGCTCCGCTCCTGATCCCAGCCAGGTGAAGGTGGGGGGGCGGACATTGCCACCTGCTCCACATTTGATCCTAGCTGGGTGAAGGGGGGATGGGCATTGCCACCTGCTTTGCTCCTGATCCCAGCTGATTGAAGTGGGGCTGGGCATTGCCACCTGCTCCACTACTGATCCCAGCTGTGAGAAGGTATTGGGCGTGGACTGAATATTATTCCCTAGGAATTCTTTTGGCTTGCTCCTCATCCCAGCTGGGTGAAGGCGGGGGGTGGGCATTGCCACCTCAGCTCCTCATCCCAGCTGGGCGAAGATGGGGGATGGGCACTGCCACCTGCTCTGCTACTGATCCCAGCTGGGTGAAGGCAGGGGTCAGGCATTGCCACCTGCTCCACGACTGATCCCGGCCTGGACTTCTCGCCTTGGTGCACTCCCTGGAGGTCTGGCTGCCTCATCTGGGTTTTCCTCCACAGCAGCGCCTTCTGGAATTGCTCCCAGGTAGGAAGTGAGTTGTCTTGAATATGCTTACCCTTTTATATATTAGGATAATCTGTTTGTAGAATTCCTATGCAGCTGGTGTATTCTAGAATGAGAAATAAGAGTTTGCCATCATGGCATCCAGGCAACCTAAGTGGTCTGAAAACATCAATCAGATTAATAACTACCAGATTTATATTAGGATTCTAACTGGGAACAGGATTGCCCCCTTTATGACTCATATTAGTCAACAGAAATTGATATTATTTCCAAAATGTTAGTTCTTTTGAGCAACTGCAAAAATATGTTTTAATGACTATTGAATTAATGGATTGGTTAAAAACAAAATAGATAGTAAATCAACTAAATCTATATAATCCTAAAGACAGCTAAATAGACTATAATCTTGAATCTATGCACAACTGAGTAGAAAGAAGCAGGATTACCAGTTAACTGCTTATATCAGGGCTCCCCACCTTTATTGAGCCTATAGCACTTTTGGAGTTTTGAGAAATGATAGGCTAGCACCCAGTGGGAAATGGCGTGAGACACTCTGGAACCATGCATGGCATGTTGTCACTTCTGGGGGGAACCGGAAGTGAGGTCACATTGCTCTAGGAATCATTGGATATTATGTGCTAAACTACAGAGTTTCTAGCAATCCCTAGAAATGGGGGGATATCATTTCTGGGTTTTCCCCAGAAGTGATATCACACCATGTGCATGATGGCAACATTTAAAAAAAAATTCTCTGTCACCCAAAGCTTGGCAGCAGGAAGAAAGAGTTGCTGGTAGCAGAAGACCTGGCAACCCTGAATAGGAACTATAACAAAATAGCTGCCATGGGGGCACAGTCATTCACAAAATGTTGGGAGATCCCAAGCCACATGTCCTCCTACAACGGTCACTGCTTCTGAATGGTTGGTCCATGCAGATGCAAAGGTGATGCCTTCTAGACACTTTTGAGAGACCTCATCCTCCAGTATGGTAGAGAAAAAAACCAGTATTAATGCTTTGGTTTGTGAAGTGATTCTGTTTGCTTTACTTCCAAAAAGGGGGGTGTTTTGCATCTAGCATGGCCATGGGAAGACGTTTCCATGCTCATAGCCATAAGAAAGAATTCTGTGGCCAAGTAATGGGATGAAGACAAACTCAAAACATACCTGCCCATTATAAGCTCTTTGCTTTTCTAGTCAGCTGGTAGGGAGCTACCCAAAGTTTTCTTTTCTTTCTGTTCTGTTCAAGACTGTTTGGACTTTATTCCTGAGAAGCAAGCAGGTACCAGGAAACACATAAGCAGGTGCCATGGCATCTATTGGCATAGTGCATTACAGTGCAAATATTAATTATTTAATGAATCTCCTCTTTCACAAATAGGCAATACAAGACCTGAAGTTGCCATGAGTTGTTAGTAGTCTGCTACTGTCAATAGATATACACTGTATTTAAGTCTTTAATTAAAATGGACATACATTTAACCTCCCAGCTGCATTCCCAGAATACGATGGATAACAGAACCATGTTGTAATTGTGGGATAAAAGCGTGATCCAGGAAGATCAGAAGAGGCTTATCTCATGTAGCATCATAACAACTCTGTGGCTAAAAGATGGTGACTGGTCCAGAGACACCTAGTTTGCTTTGTGAGGATGGCAATCTGGGAGCCAAGCTACAAGTGATGAATGACACTTGCCTGGCAAGTGAACAGACTCGTGTGTATTCCTCCCTGTTCACTTGCCATTCACTTGCTCGCCACTTGATCAAGTGAATAGCAAGTGAACAGGGAGGAATACACGTGAGTCTGTTCACTTGCCAGGCAAGTGTCATTCATCACTTGTAGCTTGGCTCTATATCTCTAAACCTGTTTCACATATGAAGGGAGCTGAAATGGTAGAATGAGGTGGTAGAATGGACTGCACCACTTCAGACTGCCAGTCACATTTTGGAATTCTTCCAAATATTAAAACAGCAAATAAAGACCAGAGATGGAACTTTTCTCTCTGCTGCAATAATTTTTCTATTTGGTTGGAGCTTTAAAAAACATGCAAAGGAACGTTAAAAACTGGACACCCCGCCCCCCACAGACCTGCAATCTGACATGGCATAATCCATTCTGCAGGGCCTTGCCCCATCTGTGAACTAGACCCATCCAAGACTGGGGAAAATCAGTTGTTAGAGCAGGGGTCTCCAATAGGTAGACTGTGAGCTACCCGAAGCTTACTGGGTGTTTGTGCATTCCCTAGAAGACTCAGTACATGATCACAACAAAAATCTGCTCTATGCTTTTAAAAAGGTTTTATTCATAGGATTTTTGACAGCTTCATTTTTGACACTTTTCCTAGTCTTTGTTAGGACTAAGGTTGCCAACTGCCTGGAGAAAAAAAAGGCCTTTCTATTTGACAGAGGACTGATTAATGTTATTTAGTTGATACTATTTTCCTCTATGCCATGAAAATCTCCAGCTGCCTATCTATACATGAAATCTCTACTGAGCAGATAGACATTTTTCTCCAGTCCAGTTGACAACCCTATATAGGAAAGAACAAAAAACTGGTAACATGCCAGGTAGGAGGGATGAAAATAGTTTCGGACATTTTTCTTTACTCAGACATAGCCATCGTTAAAGAAAAGGTTGCTGACCCCTAGGTTTGAAAATAGCACTTATGTTTTGACATATGAATTATTTCTTACTCCTTAAAAAAGTAGTTACATCATTTTAAAGAGTTCCAAAAATAACATTAATAAACCAGTTTTGAAATGAGGAAACTATAAACAACCAGATCTAGGGTTATATTGTGGTAATTGTGAGCCAGAAAGAATCAGCTTCTTGTACTGAAGCAGAATGTTCTATATTTAAACATTCCCAAACCAATAAATCTCTATCTATCATCTCAGTTATAGTGGCTCAGAAGAAATTGTGCACACACTAGGAACAAGAAAAAGAAATAGGTTTAGTAAAACACACACAGATAATTAACTTCCCCCAAAAGACAATAGATGATGCAGCTGTTGGATATCATTGGTTTGCTGCTCAGTGCATTACAGAAGTGTATTCAAACCTTGCATGAGATACAGGATCATTAATTGCTTGCAGAGCTGTTCTAGGAGAATCAATATTTAATGCAGAATATGAATAATTCTGTGGGAACTTCTGCCTTTGCATTGCTAATATTCACTCTAGATGTGAATATGGAATGGTTGCTATAAATTGCTCACAGAGGCCCTTGACAAGCAATTGCTCAAACATGCCCTTTAAAACAGTTAACCATCCACTCTCTCAGTTCTCTAGCCAGTAGGTGAGCTGTATTTTAGTCTTTAATCTCCTATTGGGGTAGAACATGGGTACTTGGAACAGAGATCAGCCGCCGTAGATGGCGCTGGCCACTGGGTGGCAATGCTGAGCTGAATAAAGCTTCTCGATGAGACTGCTGAGGCTGCGCTTGTGGACGCCGCGTTCGGGGGACTCTAGAGGGGTCTATCGCCCTGCCAGCAATGGCACTTAATGAGCATCTTTAGAAGCTCTCTCCTGAAGAGAAGGGAGGCGACAGCTCTCCAATGCAGAAGCGACTGAACTTGAGCGAATGTTTGCCAGGCTCGAGTCTTTTCAACCAGAAATGTGTGCCGGATTAATAGAGACGGTACTCCTGAACATGTACAGAATTCTTTCCTTCACTACTGAGCGATCGTAGCCGCACATCTGGGACGGGGTGTGTGGAATTCTAAATTCAAAACTATGGGGTCTTGGCAATTTTCAACCCCCAGCACTTCTGGTTTGAAAGATTCCAGCCCTGCCGCTGGTTTGCATTGCTTAAGGCAGAGTCAAAAGAAAAGCCGCCTGTGGCTGGCTGGTGCTAGAGGGGGCAGGACAAAAAAAAATTGTGAATAAATACGCAGCTCCCTATCGTGTCGCCCCACTTCCCAGAAGCTCGGAGGGGTGAGTATACATGCTGCCTCCTGCTCTACTTTAGCTTCTGTTCGCCCTCGCTCATCTGATCCCCAGCCTTCCATAGCCTGCCCTAACACTCGAGTCTCTCTCTGAAAACACGTAGACGGGATCCCCCCTGCCCGCCCCAAAATTAGGGCAATAAATAAAGAAGCTGTTTTAAAAACCCCTCCAGTTCCCTCCCCACTGAAGAGTTTTATCGGCCGGACGCCTGGTCCAGTCTCGCTCCCCTCCCAGCTGCTTGAGGAAGGTTGGGCTTCTCAGAACAGAGGGGAGTCCCGTCGAAACCAACCGGGAAGACTTCTGAGACTAGGCGTCTGGGCGCTGCCCTTCCCTTGGGCGTGTGCGGCTGCCAGGTGCTCTGGGCCAGGGTGCGCGGTGCGGAGGGCTTGCTAATGTTGGCAGCAAACGGTCTCTCCCACCAGTCGGAGCTGGCTGGAGGCCGGCCGCCTGGCCGGCCAACCAGCCGGCGTTGTCCGCCCCTCCTTTCCCTCCCTAAGGGATCTGCAGGGAGACCGGACTCGGAGAAGCTCAGAGCTTGGCGCTGCTCTGGAGGGCTGCGGTCTTCTGCACGGAAAGGGCGGCAGCGACCAGGAAGAAAGGGCGCTTCTCCCTCCTGCCCCCCGCAAAAGTTTGCCATCCGGGCAACAAAAGTGAGAAGGTTGCTGTGCCAGGAGGGAATGTGCACCTTCTCCAGCCACTGCCTGGGACAGTGGATTTGCCTAGGCTCGTGGCACATATGGGTCTGAGGAACTTTCCTGGAATCCATCATGGTGCTCCCAGGTCCCCCATGCCACCCTGGGGCTTCTCAGGAGTCGGAGTGTCTGCTGTAACATCTGACAAACCCAGATGTATGCCGGGATTGTGCTCCAGTCTAGGATGGTGCCTAGTGAAGAATGCTGTCGGTGCCACACTCGCCTGGACTCATGACTGTTTCGCTAGAAGTGGACTGTAAGTGGGCCTGGGTGACCAAGAAGTCTGGGAGCAACAGTGAGGGCCCTTTGGGGCACCCCCATGGCCTGGTCTGGGGGTAAATGGGATGGAGCCACTCTGCAATGCTTCCAGCAACTGGAGCTGTATGGTGCCCCCTAGCCTTCCTTACTCCCCTCTGGCCACTGCACTCATTCTGCTGGCAGTGCTGACTATGGCACTTGTGACGCTGATGGGAAATGTGTTGGTGGTGCTTGCTGTGTACACCAGCCGTGCTCTTCGGGCCCCGCAGAACCTCTTCCTGGTGTCTCTGGCTGCGGCCGACATCCTGGTAGCCACCCTCATCATCCCCTTCTCCCTGGCCAATGAGGTCATGGGCTACTGGTGCTTTGGCCCCCTTTGGTGCAGCCTGTACCTGTCACTGGACGTGCTGTTCTGCACCGCCTCCATCATGCACCTCTGTGCCATCAGCCTGGACCGATGCTGGGCTGTCACCAGAGCCGCCCGATACAACCTCAAAAGGAGCCCCCTCAGGGTGAAATGCATGATCGGGGCTGTCTGGGCCATTTCCGCCTTTGTATCCCTGCCGCCGCTGTTCAAGTCAACATCCCAGGACTGGGAGTGCCAGCTGCATGATGACACCTGGTACGTTTTGGTCTCTTGCACTGCCTCTTTCTATGCCCCCTGTCTCATCATGGTTGCCGTCTACTGCCGGATCTACCATGTGGCCAAGCACCGGAACTCGATAGTCCTTGCAGCAAGACGGGCTTCTCATCCCACCCTCATCACTGCCATCAAGTGTGACGGTCTCCAAGTGAACTCCCAGCCCCCTGGAGACGTGCAGGGCACAGGTCTGGAGCAGGGGCAGGTTTCTCTCCCCCTGCCGGGCTTGCCTCGGCCTTCTCGGCAATGGAGAGCAGAAGAAGTTGGCAACAGTAGTGCCAGATCACAGAAGACCCAGAGGCTTTCTTGGTCAATTCCCTCAAGCCGGCAGCAGCGGAGAAGCAGGGACTTGTCCATCTCCACAAACCGACTGGTGCAAGTGCGGGAGCGCAGGTTCACGTTTGTCCTGGCTGTCATCATTGGGGCTTTTGTGCTCTGCTGGTTCCCGTTCTTTTTCATGTACAGCCTTGAATCAGTGTTTGGGGAAGACTGCTGCATCTCCAGGACTCTCTTCAAATTCTTCTTTTGGATTGGTTACTGCAACAGCAGCCTCAACCCCATCATTTACACTGTCTTCAATCGGGACTTCCGCAGGGCCTTCCAGCACCTTCTCTCCCGTGCCTGCCAACTTTCATGCAGAAAATGAGGGTTCTTCTTTAGGGTTGGAGGCTTGGGTCTGGAGCTGTGGGGCTTGGGTCTGGAATGTTGTTGTAAGGCCCTAGTGAAGGTAACTGCTTGATGCTGAGGAACAGTTTGGCTGCAAGGTGTGCTGAAGAACTGCCACTGAAGTATGCATGTTGCATGTGTGCCAAAAGTGACACAGGCAACCAGAACGTTGGGATGTCTGGCCAGGATCTGGAGGGCTGGTAGGCCTGGTCATAGCATAGTGTCGAGCATATATTCCTGCCTACCTCAGTTTGGGGGGAGGGAATGCTGAGTTTTAATTTTAATACTTTGCACTTGACATCATTACTGGCTATTACTATAGGGAAGCAAGTAAGAAGTCTGGTGTCCACTACTTTGGCTTTGGAGTGTAAGTCCTCATCAACTGCAGAGGTCAGTATCCACCTCAGGGTGATCTGCTCTGAACTCTTTTCTAGTCTATGGAAACTTTGTCATGTCCCCTTGTCACTGCTGCTTGGTTGGGAAGAAGAATGGCCAGAAATCATGAGGAGCAAAAAGTCTGTATTAGAGAAGATTGTAAGGGGTGTCCGTAGTGTAATGGTTAGTGTTGGATGGGGACCTGGGAGACTCAGATCCAGATCCCCACTCTGCCATGGAAGCACATTGGGTGACCCTGGGCCAGTCACTCTCCCTCAGCCTAACATCATTCAGGGATAAGGAAAACTGGAGGATACAATGGAGGACGGGAGAATGATGTTGCAGGATGGTTCTTTGTGTTCCCGTTGGGTATAAAAGCAGGCTATAACTATCCAAAGACGTACAGTGCTCCAGAGCACCTTTCATGCCTCAGGCACTTAGTGCTGTATGGGGAAAAAAGGGGGGGGACAGAAGATTTTTATGGAATTATGGACATAATAAGAATAGCTTTTAGATCAGACCATCTAGTTCTGCACTCTCTCTAACAGTGGTCAGGCAGATGTTCTTGGGAAGCTGGCAAACAGGGCATGACAAAGATAGCCATGCTCTCTTTTTTGGGCCAAGCACCAAGGTGATACTGGCAAACTGCCTTGCAACAGGCAATGCATCACCATGGCAGCTGTAATGACAATGGTTCTTGCTAGCCAATGCAGACTCACTGCATAGCTGTATGGAAGGGAAAAATCAGGAGAGAGACGAAAGTGCATGGGAAACCCTCCCACTGTGTGATGTGGGTGCTCTGTCAGCAATGCCCCTGAATTCACAGCAGAGGGACATGCAGATAGTAGTTGCTGCCTTGGGAAAGCAACCTCGGATGCTAGATTTTGGTCCACACCCTCCTTGGAGACCAACATCTAGAAGAGGCTAGGCAAAGTCATTGATGTCCTGGAGGCACTGAGCGCTGCTTCTGAAAACAAAGAATTGAGCAATGGGCCTGCCTGCCACAGCTAGCATCTCTCCTCCTCACCCCCCACCCCTGCCATTACAGCTCTGAAGAAAAAAAGACTGGCCAAGAGTTGCTGTTTTTCCATAGCCTCAGCTGCAGACGAACTGTTCTGCCACATGAAGCGGCTGCATCTCCTGTTCCTCTTTGCAGCAATGAATTGGTTTGCATCTCTGCTCAGTCTGCAGGTTGCTAATCAGAAAGAGCTGAGCAAAGCAAGGAGGAGACCAGATGCAGAGTGAGCTGGCCTGCCACCTGGTTCTGGCAGACATTACCCTGCTGCTGGCACTGCTGGGAGGATGCCAGTGGTGGGCATTGCAGAAGAAATTTCTGTCACTCACGGTGTGTTGAACTTATTGCCTGCTTTAAGTAAAGCAGAGATGCAGCAATGAATTGGGCTTCTGAGATAATGTTTGGCTCTGAGACGATCACTAAGGCCCCTGGGTGCCTGCAGCAGACAGGAGCTGCTACCCCAGCTATGTTTGCCCCACTATTTATTCAGCATTTCAGGTGTTTTGTGTGTAAGTGGGAGGTTGTAACCTAGGTAGTGTCTGTGTCCAGCTATGCGGGGACCTCTGGATTTTCCTGTTACTCCGGTTCATGGCAATTAGATCAACAACAGATTAGAACTGTTGTTCTAATCTGTTCAACAACAGATTAGATTAGACCGTAGCAGCTTTTCTTCTGTAATGCATATCCCCAGCCATCAGTTCTAGGGATCTACTTCCTCTTGTTATTCCATCAGAGTGGGACAGTGGCTAGAGGGTTAAATTGGAACCTTGGCGACTCAGGTTGAAAGTACCAATTTGTCATTAAGCTCACTGGGTGACCTTGGGCCAGTCACTATCTCTCAGCCTAACTTACCTCACGAGGTTGTTGTGAGGAGAGGATGAGCGGAGAAATCTGCATGCTGCCCTAAGGAACTTGGAAGAAGTTAAGTTAGAATAGAAAAAAACAGACACACAGCATACAGGCCTCTCTTAAATGCAGGCCAGCATGGTGCAATGGTTAGGGTATTAGACTTGGGGTGGGGCAACCTGGGTTCAAACCCCCACTTATCCGTGAAGCTTACTGGGTGACCTTGGGCTATTTGATCAGTTTCTTTCAGCCTAGCCTAGGGTGGTTGTGAGGATAAATTGGAAGGAGGGACGCCCACGCATGATGGCCTGAGCTTCTTGGAGGAAGAGCGGGATAAAATGTGATGGGCAGATAAGGAGAAGCTAGCCTTAGCCACCTACCTGCTACTTCATACCCAGGATCTAAATCTAGAGTTGCCAGCCAGCTTTGGGGTGATCTTTATCTGCTACATGTCAGAGAGACAGTCAACATATGTAGTTTCTTTCCAGTATGAAGGAAGTATGAACAGCTTCACCTACTGCATTTTTGGCCATTCAGCAGCTATTTAATAGACAGATCCTATTGAAGATAGGAGAAACTGTCAACCTTACTACTAAGGGCTGATCCACTCATTGCACTTTCCAGTCACAGGTTCTTGTTTACATATTTTCCCCCTTTTCTAAAGGCCTCTGGAAAAGTAATGTGTGAAAATAATGCTCTTCTTCCAACCTGCATCCTTCAAGTTTTGCCAGAGGAGCAACCTTGTGAGTGGATAATGTAATATGTGAACCAAGCTCACATTCCAAATAAGGGAAATGTTAATAGCTAAGAACTCTGTACCAACTCCACACCCATATCCTCCTTACCCACCAAGAAACTGCATTTTAAATCTCCCAAATATTACTTAAGTAACAGAAAACAGCAAATACTAGCTCTCATGCAGCGACCCACTCTTTCCAGATGCTGAAAAGCAAAACAGAGCAATCTAAAGGAGAGGTTAAATTGGACAGGTATCTATGGTGACAGGCCCTATTAGCCCCATTATGAATCTGCCCCAGTTCCAGAAGCCTGACAGGGAACAACTGGTGCCTGGCTATTCTCTGCTCAGCTTACACCTTCCCAGATGGAGAGACTTCTTTTCTTTCAAGGTTCTGATAGGCCTTTTGTAGTTCATCGGATTAAGCAAGTCTCATTGCTAAACTTGGGTCAAAGGGTTAAAAAAATAGGGTTTCCAGTCTGCAAGCCAGATATTTTAACTAGTGGATGAACAGAAAACAGGGCAGCCATGGCTTTTCCTTGCCCTTTCTTCCCTAGTTTTATTCTCTTTTCCTCCCCCACTTACATAGCAAGCAAGACTCTGGGGGCAGCACAGCATGTGGGGCTGCATACAATGAAATGGGGAAAGTAAAGTTTGTGGCTCAGTGGTAGAGAATCTTCTTCGGTCCCCAGTGTTCTGTTTAGAAAGATCAGGTAGTATGTGACCTGAAAGATGTCAACCTATAGGGCCAGATTGAACATGCTGAGCCCCTAAGCTTTGTCAGGCATAAGAGATCACATTAACATTACTCCCAAAGGGTAGTTTAGTAATCTTTTTGTATTTAGAGGCCCTTTGTAATCTGAGACCCTAAACTGTAGATTAGTTAGCTTGTCCACAAATCCAGCTCAGTCTACCAAGATTGTGATGAGCTGCTTCCAGTCAGAATCCTACTATATAAAAGGCTAAACATATTCAAGACAACTCACTTCCTACCTGGGTGTGCCTCCAGGCAGCCAGACCTCCAGGGAGCATGCCACGGCGGGAAGCCCAGGCCTCGATCAGTTGTGGAGCAGATGACAATGACTGCCCCCTGCCTTCACCCAGCTGGGATCAGGAGTAAAGCGGGTGGTAATGCCCATTCCCCATCTTCACCCAGCTGGGATCAGGAGTGGAGAAGGTGACAATACCCGCCCCCTGTCTTCACCCAGCTGGGATGAGAAGTAAAGCAGGTGGCAGTGCCCATTCCCTCTTCACTCAGCTCAGATCAGGAGCAAAGCAGGTGGCAATGCCTGCTTCCCCTTTCACCCAGCCAACATCAGCAGCAGAGCAGGTGGTAATGCCTGCACCCTGCCTTCACCCAGCTGGGATCAGGAGTGGAGCTGGTGGAAATGTCTGCCCCCCCTTTACCCAGCTGGGATCAGGAGTGGAGCAGGTGGCAATACCCACTCCCCTCTTCAACCAGCTGAGTTCAGGAGTGGAGCAGGTGGTAATGTCTGCCCCCCCCTCACCCAGCTGAGATCAGGAGTGGAGAAGGCGGTAATGCCTGCCCCTATTCTCCCAGGCTGGAATCAGGCACAGAGCAGGAGTCAATCCCCACCCCTTCACCTGTCTGGGATCAGAAGCAGAGCAGGAGGCAATGCCGCTTCCCATTCAACCTGCCAGAATCAGGTGCAGAGCAGGAGGAAATGCCCACCCCTATTTCACTCAGCTGGAATCAGGAGTGAACTAAGTGGCAATGCCTGCCCCCCCCCTTCACCCAGCTGGGATCAGGTGAAGAGGAGGAGGCAATGCCTGCCTGCTTTCACCCGGCAGGGATCAGGTGTGGAACAGGTGGCAATGCCCCCCCTCATTCAGCCAGGATCAGGTGCAGAGGAGGTGGCCATCCCCCCCCCCCCAATCCTGCTGGGATCAATGCAGAGGATAAGGGAATGCTCGCCTGTCCACCCTTCCCTTTCTAGAGCTCGCTGTATTTTCCCCCACAATTGGCTTTGTTGCTAGTAGACGCTATTAATCTTGATAGACCAATTGTTTGACTCAGTAGAAGTCAGCTTTCGGAGTATGCATTCAAAACCATGGTTGCCTTTCCTGAGAAACTGGTAGCTTTAAAGGAACAAAGCAGATTTCTGAGTTGTGATCCTACTGGAAGAAAATGTCTGTAAGGCTCTTGGCAGAGCTAGCAGCTTTTACATCACTATAAAGCACGAACATTAAAATCTGAGTGAGTGCAAGGCTTGTGGAAGGGGGGTCGGGTGGAGATTTTGGTAGATGCACTCTAGAAAAGGTTCTGAGAAGCCCCTTCCCCAGAACCTATGTGGCAGGCAGCATTCCAGACCCATTTTATCCATATACATGCTAGCTGGGAACCCATGCTTTCCAGTCTCGTTAATGCTACTGGCCTTGGACAACTTTGCCTGTTCATGCAAGGCTTTCCAAAGGGCTGTTTTTACTCTGGATAGTTTGGCTACTCTTATTTTCCCCATCTGTCCCTGAAATATCCTGTTGCAAAGAGTTCTGTCACTGGGCATGAGAGACTCGGTGGGTCTTGTGTGTCTCTCTGTGCTCATTTGGCCAAAAGGAGCTTGTTGTTTGAAGCCTGGATTGTGTGTGTGTATGTGTGTGTGTGTGTGTGTGTGTATCTCTGGTCCCAGGCAAGAAGGGAGAATCTGGTTTGGGTTGCATTCAAATACTTCTGTTAATAAACCCCTCCCATCCTGCATCTCTGAAATGAAGCCAGCTGGCGTGGGTGAAAATGGGAGTGGAAGGGTCTTTGATGTTTGAGTGGAGGGACAGTCCCCGAGGGAACAGTATAGTTAATGGCAGAGCAAGGAGGTAGGAAGAGCAATATGTTCTCAGGATGTTCCTTGGCTACCCCTTGACCTTATTGTTATTTTCACATCTCTTCCCTCCTCTTGGCTATTTCCCTGCCAAGGTGTTGGTTCAGGAAAAGATGTTGTGGATGTGTCTACCATGCCCAAGGCTGGAGACAGGAACTCTCCCTAAAAGGTATTTTGTACTTCAGTCGAAGGAACCAGGTCCAGTCTTGCAATGCAACGAGCACCAAGGTCAAGAGCATGGCCAGCTGATTCACTGTCCTTCCTCCCCTTCTGTGCTCTACTGCTTCTTCCTCCATTCATTGAGGGGTGGGGTTGCTGCTGCAAAAAGGCTCTACATTAAAGGGGAGAGTATACACTGGACTGGAGCAGTTGGTTGGGTTCTGTTGGACAAGAGCAAAGCCCCTTTGTTACCCTTTTCTAAAGCAGCTTCTGGAAGGGGAAAAGGAGAGGCTGTAGTTTTGCCATAAATCTGGCTTGTGCCCATTGTCCAGGAATGGAAAGGGGCAGGCCAGAACCCAAACACAAAGGAGAGTCTGCTGCAGGAGCCAAGCTGATGTTAAATCTGTTATGAATGAATTTCCATCCTGGTCCAGAAGATGAGGCTGGCCAGGCTGTGATTGAAGCCTAACCAAATGTGCAAACTGGGAGATGAAAAATGGACCTGGGAGAATTAGGATGGAGTGGGTTGGGTCTCTGTACATGCTGGGCTGGGAATCTAAAGCAATGCAGCTCACATCTGAGAGCCAGGCTGGCCAGGATGCTTGGCTCAGACACCCAGAGGCCAGAGGCTGACTAATTTCCCCAGCTTTGTGGCTCAAAATAGAAAAACTTGAAATATTGACCCTTCACCCATCTAAAAACAGCTGTCAGCGCCATGGGAGCTGGATTCCACAAGGCCAGGGCCTAGCTCCAAGCTCCTCCGCCCGCTTTAGCTTCCAAGCCCAGAGATTCTGTAAGATAATAAGCAGCAAGCTTGGAACCATCAGGCTTCTTAAAGAGATTCTTCTGATATCCGTCACAGTGGTGGTCTGGTACGGCTCTTATGAGGGTCACCTGTTTCTCTTGCTGTGATGATGACTGGAAGCTGTACCCAGCACTCAGTAGCAACACTTCCTGCACTCTGGAACATTCAGCTGTAGTTGCACATACAAACTCCCTGCTTAAGGCTGGAGACAGACAAAAGTTACTTTTCAGAGAACTGCTGTGTGTGTTCATCCAAATTTTGCATTTGGAAAACAAGTACTGCCAGATTCTGTAGGCTTTTCATTATTTTGATACCTGCCTTGAGTCCCATTTGTTTGAAAAAAAGATGGACTTATACTTATTTTAAATAAATAAACCTGTTTGACCAGAAGTGACACATAAACACATGGGAAATGATGCCTCTCTCAGAGTACTTTAAAAAAACCTAACTACTATGGTCTGTCTCCAGCTTTCCTTGCCCCAGTCATGCCTGTTCTTTATCACAGATCTTTCTCTGCCTGAGTCCTGGACAGGTACTGTTAGTAGCCAGCATTGAGCTGGAAGGACTAATGGTCAGACTCACTCTGAGGCATGTAGTGTATGGCACAGGTTAGCAAAAGGTCAGCCTGGCCTGCAGAAGCCTGAGCAGTCAAGCGGGTCATCTGAACTGGGTTGCCTCACAAAACAATCTTATAGAATAACCTGACTTCACCTTTCTAAAACATCAGCTGGAGACAAGACAAAAATCTGGATTTGTTATAAATATATATGGCCCCATGAGTCAAAGTAAAACCATATTACATATTTCTTTGGCTGTTCTGTATCCTTCCCTGATATATTTTCTTGGGTATCTGTCATTGTCCAGATCTCTAACCATGAGCTCCTATAAGTAAGCTCTCTGTAAGCTCTCTCTTTCTGTTCCTGCTGTTTATCAAGTACAGATAACACAGTGTCAATTAATACAACGTTTTGCACCCAGTTCAGAACAAAAGAGAAAAGATGGACAGGTGGCTTCACCACCTGCCTTTTCCTGAGAAGTTATAGAACACTCCCCTTGGAAGTATATTTTTTTAGAGCTGCAGAAAGGAAAGAGAGACCACACAAGGCATTAAATTAATGTGAAATGCAACATTTCAACTTGATAATGGAATTAAAATGCAACAGGATAAATATTTGAATTTCACAGGTTAAGATTTGAATAAAATACAAAGTTTTTTATAGGAATAAGTGTATGGATTTCAGATGTGTGTGTTTGCCAGTAGCCTACCAAAGAAAGAAAGGAAGGAAGGAGCTATGAGCAAGGAGGAGGATGACCTGGGGTGGCAAACAAATCCCCTTCCTTTCTGAGGCCTAGTAGGGGTAGGGGTAAAGGTGGTGGGTAGAACAACTCCCAAGGCCCCCCTCCCGCCCAGTGTTTTGACTCACATATAAGTGACAAAAGCATTTTCAGTCAGGAGATAAAATTAGCTTAAAGCTCTAAAATTGAAACCTCAATTTTCATAACTTTTTGAATTGAGGTCATACATCAAATACTTGAATGTGTCTGGAATTCTTTTTACATCATGCAGAATATCTCCTTAGGACTCAACACTAACCTATTCATTCTCCTCAACCAAAGGTCTGAATTTTTCACTGGGAAAAAAAATCCTTTGCCAAGAAAATATAACTTCTGCATCTAAAATAAATTATGAAAATTAATAGTTTTTGAAGATGTCATTTTGATCAGTTTGCATAATCCTGCTTGATTTGCACAATGCATTCTGGGTCCAATACTATAGCTTCTATATTATGTGAACTGGTTTTTGCAAGAAGTGATCTCCGGTCAGTAAAATCAACATGGGCATTGGACATGTATAGCTAATGTGAAAGAATGTGACTGGAAACCATAAGGAAGAGCCAGAAAAAAATCTTTACACACACACACACATAGAGACCCAGCAGTCTTTCACACATAGGAAACCTATGTTTATGATCACAAGGGCCCCAAACAATCAGAAGCTGGATTTTTGGGGTATTCAAATTTTGTGCTAAATAGGGGGGGGGTCTTCCTTCAACATTCCACTTGCAGAATTAGAGAAGATAACCCTGCTGCCATGGCAACAACCGCTCCAAGGCAATGCTTCAACAGTTGGAACTGATACCTGTCTGGGCCAGCAATGAGAAGAGTGCTTGCTCAGGCTCAGCTGATTGAGATCTTGCCCTCTACCCTGGCCTATTGGTTCTGTGGCTAGGAAGCAGATTCCAAATCTGGCACATACTCTTCAATATTGCTAGTAACTGTAGCCGTAGGGTCATGAGATTCCCTGGGAAATTAGCCTTGATTCAGCAGTGAGCGTTAATCTTCATGTGGGCTCTATCGTTGTGCTGTTGACCTGGCTTCTTTGACAGCAACTCTCAGCAACAAGTAACACTCTCACACCTTTTAAAGGGTTTGTGATGCTCTAGACCAAAAGGAGTCATAAATCCTGAACATTTGCTGCAGCATGACGGCTGGCTTTCTGATAAAACATGCAGAACTCTCAGACACAAGGTGAGAGAATTTCAAGGCTGGATAGCAGAGATTTGTCTTCTGGCAAGTTTGAGCACCAGTAAAATTATGCTAGTACTAGCAAGCAAGCCTGTTGTGTAAACAAAGGGGTCTAGCAAACTGCCTCCGGAGGGCTGTACTATCATGCCGGGCTTTCCTGTCGCTGGGTTGGGCCTTCCCAGGCCTCTGGAAGGCCATGTTGCTAGGCTGGGCCTTCCCACTGTCCAGTGGCCTTCTCAGGGCCTCTGGAGGGCCACACCACTGTGCCAGGACTTCCTGCTGCCACGCCAGGCTTTCCCAGGCCTCTGGAGGCCCCAAGGAGGCTACTGTGGCAGTAAAAAGGCAAGGTGTGTTGCCGATAACTCACTTTTTATCCCTGTGGAGGGGCCTGCGAGTGCCCCAGGGCCAGGATAAAAAGTGAGTCGTCACTAATACAGGTTGCCTTTTATATAGTAGGGTGTCTCCATGTCAGAAAGGGGTGATAAAGATTGCATTTAATTTTTGTAAATGCAAATGTGCCCTCCATCTTTCTGAGTCTCTTACTAGGGGTAGTCTAGGAGCTTCCCTCTGGTGATCAGAGTGATTTATAAAAAAAGGGACATAGAGAGGGATGTTCTTCCTCCCTTACCTTTATTAGCTCCTCCAAATGGTACATAAACACTCAAGTTCTTGAGTTATTCTTGTACTCCTGGTGCTCACATGCTAAAAGCTGTTCTGCTTATAACCACTGTTGAGCTTCCATGGGCTCTACCATATGGATCCTCAGTTTCCATGGCTCTATTCATTCATGCATTCCAATTCAGGCTCTTTTTCTCTCCATCTCTCAAGTATGGCATAGAGGATGTTCTCCTGAGCATAGGAATATGGGGTTTATTGGCAACAGCTGTATTAGTGCTCTGGGTGGAAGACTAAGGGCATGGAAGAAGAAAGGGCAAGGGGAGAGATGGACTTGCTCTTCCAGTGCATGAGAAGAATTAACACGCTTTAATACTTATTGCAGGGCTCTTGGTTTTGCTTAGCAAAGTCAAGTATGAGTTGGAGAGTTAAATCTCTTCTTTTGAAATGTCCCTGATCTAAATTTACTTTTTATAAACTGGTGGAGATCCATCATGTTCAGCCCTCAGCAGCCATTCTGGCATGGTTTTGTTGTGGGAGGAGAAAAACCAATCAATCAATCAATCCCAAATAACACTAGTGTATGTTCCTATTTTGTCAGAAAAGGTGGTGTCAAAATAAGACAATGGCCCCTAGCCATATTGCTGGGTGGTTGAGATTTATTTTTATGTTAACGCATAGGACTGACATCTTTTGGACGGTATAGTACCCATTGTCTAGCCTACTCTGTGTGTTTGCACTCTGATTTGCTAGTGCATCTTGCTTTGGATCCAGTTGAGGTAGTGAGCAACGTTAGTGTAGACTCCAGGCTTGTTCTTCTGTGCACAGCCTGTGCCCCAGCTGACAATGCCACGTAGGATTGCGCTATTCTGTTCATCACACACGAGGGGCCCACCAGAATCTCCCTGCAGCATAGAGGGGTAAAAACAGGTGAGCAAAGGCTGGGACTTACCACCACTGCTGCCACCATTTGATACATTATTAGTAGGGTTGAAAGTTGACCATTTGGTACTTGAGGACTTGATTATCCTCACTGTTTTCCAAATCCCACCCAATAATTACAACACTTTTCATGTGCAGTTATAATAAATGAAAGAAGAATTCTAATATGGATAGAGAACAATTTGGCAGGGTAAGAGCAATGTTGCTGTTATTAAAGGGCAAGGCTGTAAACTGAATTACAAATCTAACACACTGGGCAAACACCTAGTCAAGGGACCAAACTACACATGAAGTTGGAGATCAGCAATGAGATTCTTTACTTTGTATTTAAAGACAAAAATCATCTGATTGTACTGGTGCTAGGGGCTTAAAATGGCCATTCCAGCTATTGTTAGCCCCAGCAGGGAAAAAGAGAAGAACAAGGTAATTCAGAGTAATTTAGCAGTGGAATCGGCTGCCTAGGGATGTGGTGGGTTCCCCCTCATTGGCAGTCTTCAAGGAGTGGCTAGATGAATGCCTGTTGGGGATGCTTTTGGCAGTTTCTGCACTGGGTAGGGAGTTGGACTAGATAGTCTGTAAGACCCCTTTGAACTCTATGAGTCTGTGATTCTATGTGTGGCCTGGTTTTTAAAAAATCCCTACTGGGATTAAAAGCAGCTGTGGGGTATTTTTATCCAGGAAAATGAAGTGAGGAAAGAGTTAAGCCTCTTCTTCCCCAGTACTGTGGACCCAATCCATCTTGTCCCTTCTCATTCAGCTGTTTTTTCATAGATCCCTGATGGCATATGGACTTTTACTTAACTATATATGCGTGACCTAACTGTTAAGTCAGAAGTCTCTTTTTCATTGTGAAACATCTGCCTAAATTTCAGTATCCAAGATGCGTATCTTATCTTGGATAACTTGATAGTCAACCACTCTCACAAAGTAGTTCAGTGTGTCACTGATGCATCCACCACGGATGAAGGATATGGCTGACTGGATATCAAAGACACTTTTGCTTTCCACAGGATTTTTCTTTTTTTTGCAAAGGACTCTTATCAGGTAAGGAGAAAAAACATTTTAACAGCCTCTGAACTGGGTTGAATTTCTGGCCAATAAATGTGATATGGAATTAGGAACATATGCAAGGAGCCCAATCATATTACAAAGAGTTCACAAGTGTCTGGGTATGAGAATGAAATGTGCATGAGAAGGGCTAGGAGGGGAGTTAAGAGGAGAACAATGTGTACATGATATGTCAAATTCACAAGGCTCTGCTAATCCCCAATCCCTTCCAAGATCTTTGGGGAGGCAGCTTTGTACTCTAACAGTAAAATCCTAAACAGAGTTACTCCAGTCTAAGCCCATTGATTGCAGTGGATTTAGACTGGAGTAACTCTGCTTAGGATTTCACTGTTATTTAATCTGCTATTGAGCAGACACTCAGACACTCTTAACGTAAATATAGAATGATATTGTGATTGCCTGGAATAGCTGAAGTCCTCAAGTGGAGAAGTCGAACTGGAGAAAGAAGAAAGAGTTCTCTCCTCTTCTCTCCCCTCTCCCTCCTCCTCTTCTGTATTTGCCCAGTTTGTATCATGCATCTGACGAAGAGAACTTGATTCTCGAAAGCTTATGCTACAATAAAATTGGTTAGTCTTAAAGGTGCTACTGGACTCTTTTGGAGAAAGAAGATTACTGAGGAGAAATACAGCATGGCTGTAGATAAAGAGATTTGACAGTTTTAGGTGAGCTGCTTCAGTACGATTTTAGTACAACATACAGCTAGTGTTTAGCTTGTAGATTAGTTGGATTCTACAAATATGGGGTTGTATAGGGAAATCTACCTGAGCAAGTGGCCAAACCTGGGCAGTACTGTGCCAGAGGCATCCCGGCGTTGCCTTGCTTTTTACTTCTCAGTGAGCTTACCTGGCAAGCATCACTTCGTCCATCCAGGTACCCAGCACACAGCATTTTTGATGTAACACGAGTCCCATGTACCTCGCGGGATTGGCACTGCTCATGAGGAATGATAGGCACATCTGCCTCCTGCAGATACACTGAAAGCTTGTCAGCTCCTGAAGGAAAGAACAGGGCCCCAGGAAACAGATACATCAGAACACAAATGTGGTCTGTTTGTAACAAAGGATGCTGGGCATCAGGATTTTATACTTGGGATGTAATGATGCTCCTTAAGATGGCTGGAACTTGTTCAGTTAAAGTCATACGGTCATCTGCATTGGCCCTGTGGCTATAGAGAACACTCCTACAAAACAATTACATTCATTGGCTGCCTGTGGACTGATACTACCATGAATGAAATTATCTTGGCTCTGTAGGTTGGAAAGATACTGAGAGGTTGCAGGCAGCTTGTAACTTCTTCTGCTTCCTCCAAAATGAATGGCCCCTTTGGAAATGTCTGAGAAGGGAGGGGCAGGGAAGCAGATGAGACTGCATCATGCCTTTCACACCAGCAAAAATTAGTAGGGAACATGATGGTGGATTTTAGGTTTAGATTTGTATGAAAAGGAGAAGGGCCTGTCACCACATCTTGCTCTGACCACTTCCGTCTCACCTTCATACAGATGTCCCCAACCTGCAGTCTGACACCGATTGCCATCATATATCTCCATGGAACCAGGCAGGCACACAGGTGAGATGGAGTGTGAAAACTCAGCACAGTGTCCTGGTACATTCTCCTTCAGTTGCACCAGTGCTGGGGAGAATGCAGGCATCAGGTTAGCACCACAGTCCTTTGGTATAGTTACTTGATCTTGGGGGAAGGGATTGCTAGGGAAGAGGTGGTGGAGAGTGCCTGTGAGGGAAAATACTCTGTCCTTAAGTCGAGTGGCTGAACTTGAAACAGACTCAGTTTAAAGAGAAACTCCCCACCACAAGGCATATATATGTAGGTTACTGGCATGGCCAAAATCCAGCACTGCACTTTCATGGATTAGAAATTTGTGATGCTGTTAAGAAAGGAACCTGGGCCGTTTCCAGATGGCTTACCTGCACCCGGAACGTCACGCCACGTTGCGGGGGAAAAGCGAAATATCGTGTTTTCTCGCACGAGTTTTGCGCGACGTCACATGACATCGTGCGAAACTCGCGCGAGAAAACGCGATGTTTCGTGTTTTCCCCGCAACGTGGCACGACGTTCCGGGTGCAGGTAAGCCATCTGGAAATGGCCCAGCTGAACTTCTGATCTACCTTTGATCCGACATCCATATGGATCCTTTAGACTCTAGAAAGGTTAAGCAAAGACATTTCTGGGTGGGTTGGAAGATACAGAGAGAACGAAAAGGTAATCCATAAAGGTTTTAGGCACAGAAGTAGGACTGTATGTTCTGTGGATGTATGGGGCATAAGCAAAGATGGTTACCATGTGGTTGGGGGGTGGGGGAGAGAGATGTACAGGGAGAGGCTCTCACCAATGTCATGGTGCTTGTTGATCTCAGAGTAGTTCTCATGCAGTTGATACGCCTGTACTTGAAATTTCATGGAGCCTTTGGTGGTGATGTTGTAGAGGGCCTGGCCCAGCACAACTGAGATCTGGGAGACATCTGGCCTAGAACACAGAATTTGTGATCAGTGAAGTCCTTCAGCATCAGAGCTGGATGCTATAGATTCACTATCAGGCCTTTTAGTAGTTCGGGGGAACGATAGCAAGACTTGCCTTCTCTCCAGACAATGTGCAGCAGTCAGGACCCAGCAGGATGCAATAAGGCTCCCTCCACAGAACTGCTCCCCCACATACATGGCTGCCATGTACGGATGGGCATCAGAAAGGGCTACCATGCCCCCCACCACACGACTTCTCTGGGAGGATGTCTTTGTATAGCGTTGCCCACATCCTGGAACTGAGCCAGCACCAGACTGGGTACCATTGGTTCTGACTGGGGACTCTGTCACGGGTTCCATATCCTGTCCCACGTTCATTGTGGTCTCACTATCTGCTGAAAAAGTAGCAAGGCTCATTCATTTCTGGCTCATTCACCAACACCCCATTCATTCCATCCAGAAAGAATGGCATGCCTTACTGTTAGTGTGGGGATGACAATGGGTGACATTGCAGAATCCCCAGGTGAGCTGCTTCCCTTGCAGCACGTAACACCATGGCTGGCTGTCATTATCAGGGTTTCTGCACAAAGAAAGTGTTGAGTTCTCTCTCAAGCAATATCCATGTTCAGTAAGTCTTATCCTTTCCATCATTTGTTCCTGTTCTTCTATGCCCCACTCCTTGAGTGTAGTTCTGGCTGTTCCCATCCCTGGAATTTTGCCCCAGCTGGATGGTTCTATCATATCCCTCTTATTATCTCTTACTTGGTATATATACATTAAAAACACCACTCACCTGCAGAATGCATGTGCCCCCAGACCCAGGCTGACAGCATTGTTCACGGTGTTGCTGGAGAACTCATGAAACAGAATGGGAGAGTCCCAAGGCAGGCAGGGCTCCCCTGAGAGAGTGCTTTGAGCCATACCTCGGTACAGGTGCCCATTCCCACTGTAGCAGGTGTGAGAGTGATCTAGAGAGCAAGAAGACCAGAGATTAAAAATGGTAGGGGCTGCCCTTTCCTAACAAGACAACTACTTCTCACTAGTGCACCATTCTGGGCAGAGGCCATGGCCCAGAGGAAGAACACTGTGTTTTTGTCTCTTAGCAGTTAAAGGATCTCAGGCAGCAGTGAAATATCTTCCTCTGTATGAGACCCTGAAGAGTCACTGCCAACCATAATATGCAAATACTGAGATGGATGAACCAATGATCTGACTCAGCAGAAGGGCCAACTAGACACGATGCTGAGAGTTCCATGATGAGAGTTCCCGGAATTTTTTGTCAGGTATGTGGAGACTAGATTCCAATCAGGATCCTGTGCCTGAGAAAGGGAGGTTTAAGCCCCCCACCCAGATCATTTCTCCAATTTGAAATACCCTGAGTAGCTTCAATTTTCCCCACTGTGATAAGCATAAAAATTCCAAAACAAGGTATAGATATAAAGTGAGTCACTTTTCCCAGTCTAGGCAATTGTTTCATGAGTGAAAATTAATTTAAAAGCACAAGCATTTCTACCCTTTGAGTACCTATGTCACAAAGTGGTCCAGAAAACCTCCCAGGACAGCTGCAGACCCAGTCTTGCTTCAGCACTATGCAGTGGCCTCCATTCAAACAAGGGTTGTCTGCACATGCTGTGAGTTAGAGGAAAACAAACACACATCTACTAATGATGATCCTGGTTCAAGAATCATTTCATCTGATAATACACCAGTCCAGACTTTCTTTAATAGCCTAGTATAACTGCCTCCTTTTTATGTCTCAGCTATGATGGATCTTGTCCTGTTGAGCCATTAATCAATGAAAAGTCACTCTTTGTGAAATTGTTCCATTCCTTCTCTCAAGTTCTGACATTATTCTTTTGATATTCATTCCACTAGCAAATGGCTGTGTTTGCACTCCTTTTATGCTCTATCCCTCCTTTGCTTTCTGTGCAGTGAGATAACTCTACAACCTATAGCATGGGGAGACCAAGGTGAATGGTTCCCTGGAAATCGTGTTTTCTGGCCTTGAAACCCTGTCCATAAAAATTAGATGTACAGAAGTTCACTTTAGATATATAACAGGAATTCATGGAAAAGGAGTGATCTCGATTTGGGAAATGACACATAGGAAAACTGTTAAATACCCCCATCCCTGCACTGTAACTCTCATCTAAACCACCCCTCCAACTCCAGGCATTACATTGTGGCCTAAGTGATACATATCTCCTGTTCCTCCCCCCCTGCCCCCCAAACACTGACCCCTTCCATGCACAGGCTTGCAACCCATCTTCTTCTTTCCAGTACAATGGCACTCCTCCAGCCCAGCAGGCTGAAACCGCAGCCAGGTCTCCTTCTCACCAATGTGAAGGCGCCCCGGAGATTCAAAGCAGCTTTCTACAAAGCAAGGTTATGGGGGGATTCAGATAAGATACCTCACTCAGTGCAACCTGCCCTCTGGAGACAGCAGCTCCTCACTTATAGGAAACCCTTGACCCATACTTGAGTGCATTACAAATCCCAAGGTTACTCAAAACTGCTGGTACTATCTCATGGTCATTAAAAGCTTGTGTTAGAAACCCTCAACTAACTCAGGCTTGGGCTTACCTTCCTTTACTCTGAGGTAAAACTTTTCCTCACCAAGTGTATGAAGCTGAATACTGAGCTGGGAAGCATTTATTAGCGTGGTTGAAGTTTAGCTTCAACTTTCTTTCTTGTCCCACCCTTAAGGAACATATAAATGGTATGGTTACCCAGCCAAGTCTAAGTAGGGGAAAGATCAGGGGTTTGCACTTCCCTTACAAAAAAACTGACAGAGGCAGCTATGGAGATTCAAAATGAAACAGAAGGTTTATTTACAAGTAGGTAAAATAAGAAGGCATGTAGGCAGGTGTTTAAAACTGAAGTAACTTAGAGCCAAGCTACAAGTGACGCCTGACATGAGAATACATGGCAGTTTCCTGAAAGTTTTGATGGGAAGTGTAGGCACCTTGTTTGACTGCTGCTGCCAGCTCAGCTTCTTCCCAGCTTCCCATGCCTTGCCCGCCCTGTGCCTGCTTCACCCACCAGTGGCAGCGCATCCCTTCCAGCCCAACCGTTTTCTTCCTCTGGCTGGCTGTTGAGAGCCCCCCACCTCCTGCCAGATCCTGCGGGAGGGGACCCACAGAGGCTTCCTCCGGATGATGACATGGCAGCAGGCAGGGCACACAAAGACCGGGTGGGCTGTGGTGGGCACGAAGCAGGCATGAGGTGGGCAAGGCATGGAAAGCTTCCTGAGATGCCCTGCCTCTTGCTAGATCTCGCGTGGCTCTCTGGTCTGAGACAGGGTGGAAGGGTAGCTGCAGAGGCTTCCTCCAGTTGATGAGGCAGCAGCAGGCGGCGGGCACAAAGCAGGCATGGGAAGCTTCCTGCGCTGCCACTGGTAGAGGGCTCCCAACTGTCCTGGCTGCTGGCAGCTTTGCCAGCCAGCGGCAAAACGGCGTAACGGGGCTTGGAGCAGTGGCAACTGCCAGGAGCTCCCTTGGACTGGCAGAAGGTGAGCTCCCTGCACTCCGCTGCCAACAGCCTTGGCTTGTAATAAATGTATGTGGTAAATATTAGCAATCTCTATGCAGGCACTTCAACTCTGCAAGTTAGATGGGTTTTATGTTGTTAACTGTGTGAATTCCTTGGCAAACTCCAGCCCCCAGTGACTGGGAAGATGAGTTTGGCAGTGGCAGTCAAACAAGGTGCCTACACTTCCTGTCAAAATTTTCAGGAAACTGACACATGTCCTCCTCATGTCAGGCATCACTTGTAGCTTGGCTCTTAGAAGTTTTTGGATTGAACACTTCAGTGGTGTGAGGCACAAAACACTTGGTGTGGTTCTTAAGTTGCTGGCTTGTATGAGAGATGTTGGTGTTATCAGACTTAAAAGTTGTTAATGTGAGTTCTTTCTGAGGTTGGCACTCCTTCGCAAGTTAGGTGCTCCAAGTTTAACACTTACACAGCATGGCTTCCCCTTTTCTGCAGACCTCAGGGTACTCCACTGAGTCAAAACTTTTTTAAGATACTGGGCAGGAGTTATAGTTATGCCCCAGCTATAACCCTGTTCCTGTTGCTGGAGGGGAGACTCCTTTTTACCCACTTCCTTGGCCCACTATAATCCCCAGATCTCTTGTGTCTACACAGAAGTTAGTGCTGTCTGTTCCACTTTAGTCCAAGGACTAAAAGTGCTTCATAAACATTATGATTTCTCTTGTAAGAGTACACATTCTCTTTACTTCCTCACACCAAGGACTCTCTGGCTGACCCTCTCTGGTCAGAAGCCAGGCTCCAACTCCTTTCACTCTTCAGTTTACTCCAACTGTCAACCCCTCCCTCTAGTAGCACGAACTGTCACCTCAACATTCTATCACCAACTGCCATCTAAGGCTAGCCACGCCGTAGGCAGGGGGCGGGGCAGGACATGTCTATCGTCCTCCCCTCTTTACTGCCTGGCAATCCTAGCATTTAAAGCTGAGTCCATCACAGCTTGCTTTGGTCAATTTGGTGCCATAACAATAAGATGGTGTTAAACCTGATGGTGGGACTATAAAGTAGACATGGGCATGAACGGAAAAAACCCACCAAACAAGCTGTTCGTTGTTCATTGCCATCCACGAACAACGAACATTGGTGAACATGACCGTGTTCACAAACATGTTCGTTGTTCGTGGCCCTTTAAAGATCCCTTTAAACTATCAGCTGGCAGGTGGCAGCCCTTTCCTGCCATGTGCAAGGGATAGGGTCCTTTAAACACCCCAGAAACTGACCTTCCCAATGTCCAATGCCCACCAAATTTGCAGGGGACATAATCCTCACTGTCCTCCAAAGACCCCCCAAGTTTCAGAAAGATTGCACCCCAGGAAAGGCATGATACATGGGTCTCCCCCTTTGTTGTCATTTTCTCTTAACAGTGGCAAAAACGGGACTCTCTGCTGGAAGTACATTGGTTAAAGCCAGAAGGAAAGCCAGAAGGAGTTCAGACAGAGTTCAGTCCCTGCCGTTGCCAGGGGAATTGATTGAAAGGCCCCAGACTGTCTGGCTTGATGAATGACTGACGAAGGCAACGAACGAGGCTTGCAACAACCACTTGTTCATTTAGACTGGAGCCTCAGGAATGGCTTGTTTGCGAACAGATGATGGTCTGTTCATGGGTTTTTTCCGTTTGTAATGCTGTTCGTGCCCATGTCTACTATAAAGTCCAGCAGACAATTTACAGTGAAGGAACAGCTCTCAGCCATTTAGTTTGGTGCACTGTAGGCTGAGGTCTTGGCACTCAGAACAAATTTGCCCTTGTACAAAGACTAGGGTAGTCCTTTTGTTGTTCATAATTTGTTTTGCCAAATTATTAAAGGTCAGCATTAGGCTATCAAGAAGTCAGGCAGGACCCATAATCCCAGGATGCAGCCTCTGTTACCTTTCTCACAGTGTTTCCCATAGAAACCAGGATTACAGCTGCAGTGGAACCCAGACCGCCGAGCTTCACAGTTAGCACCGTTTCGGCATGGGTTAGGGTCACAGTGTCCTGAAAAAAGAGGTAAGGATCAGTCATGCAAATAGGCAACTAGTCTGGGAATTTTGGCTATGTGAATTCCACAGCAAGACCTGGGCACCACATGCTGTTGGGGGACAGCACTGCTGGTGACCATATGAACGTGTGATACTTGTTTAAAGAACTTAAGAAGTGCCCCACTGTATAAGATCAGTGGTCCTTCTTGCCCAGCATCCTGTTTCACACAGTGGCCAACAAGTAGCACTGGAGATGCAACAAACAGGGCATAGAGGCCAAGGCCTTCCTCTGATGTTGCCTCCTAGCCCAGGTATTCAGAGTTTTACTGTCTTTGAATAAGGAGGTTAAGTTGGGACTCACCCAACTTAACCTCAACCAGGCCAAGGATGAGATTACTCAGATACTCCAACTCTGCTGCTGTAGGTGACTGAACAAAACTGTACAATAGCTTCAGTAAGGCATAGATTTTACATTCCATCTAGAACAAGACTAGAAGTACATAAGGAGTATAGAATGGAGTGGAGGACTGGAGGTCAAACACTATGGTGGAGAGCCTTCCATTACGTATGTTGCAGGTAGGTTGTCCTCTTCTCAGTGTTGACTCACCTCTTGGCCTCTGCTCTTTCTCACAGTACCTCCATTGTTGGTCTCGGTCAAAGTTCTCTGTGGTGGCACACCTGATAGGGAAGACTTTGAGTCAAGGAACCAATATTTGGAAGCTGGACCTAAGCCAAAATGGAAAGTTGCAAGTGATGACTCCCCCCCCCCCCCGTACACCTCAAGATGTAGGTCTAATGGCCAGGCACATAATTTCCTTCTTCTCTTCCAGCATGCTTTGGAGGGGCAGGCCTAAGTAAGAATGTGTGCTTTGCATGCAAAAGATCCCAGGTTCAATCCCTGACATCTCCAATTTAAAATGATTCCTGTACAACATTGGGAGAGACTTTTCTCTGCTTAGAAGCCAGGACAGCTGCCACCAATCAGAGAAGACATTACTGAGTTAGATGGACCAGTAGCATGACTCAGTATAAGACAGCTTCATAGGTTGATATGCTCCAGTCTACAGTCCCCTCTCTCCATCCTACCCCAGAGATGCTTACCAGGGTTGAGGGCCAGCAATGCTGCCTGGGACACAGGAATGGTGCATTTCACGTCGGTAGCGAAAAGGAAAATGGCAAGGCTCCTCATTGGGAACCATTTCTGCAAGGCAAAAGTGGACAGACTGCTTAGGACAGACTGCTCAGAGTGAGGGTTATGCATACTGCATCAAAAAGGAATATAAAAACCCACATATGATTGTTCCATTCCCTCTGCTTTGCTCACTTCCATGTATCTTAGAAACGAGAGAACAAACTTTTCAAATAATAAGTCTCATGGAATTATTCTGTGCATAGGGAAGTCTGCACCCTTAGGATACTACTGGCAAAAGGCACTGTAAGTAGCATGAAAATCTAAAATGTAAGGGCTGGATTTCTATTCCTCATAGCATCATCTTATAAGGGTTGCCAACCTCCAGGTGGGGCCTGGAGATCCCCCAGAATTATAGTTGATCTCCAGACTACAGAGATCAATTCTCCTGAAGAAAATGTCTGCTTTGGAGGATGGACTCTATGACATTATACCTCACTGAGGTCCCTCCCCAGACTCCAGGAATTTCCCAAACCAGAGTTGGCAGCCCTAAAGCACAAATAGAAAATCACAGCCTCATTAGAGGCAGTAACAATATTTCATCCAGATACATGATATGCACAAAGTTACATCCTTCCACTGCAGTCAATGGTACTGCCAGAAGCATCTAAATAGTTGCGTGTGTCTAAAGTGCCATCAAGTCACACTCAACTTATGGCTGCCCCAATAAGGGGGCTTTCAGGGCAAGTGAGAAGCAGAGGTGGTTTGTCATTGCCTTCCTCTGCAGGGCCTTCCTTGGTGGTCTCCCATACCAACCCTGCTTCCCTCTAAATGAAAATGAAATGCTGCCTTCAAGTCATAGTTGACTTATGGCAACTCCTAGTGGGGTTTTTGGAGGTATAACAACAACAACAACAGTTCATTTGTATACCACTCTTCTGGACAGAAACAGTAAGGTCGAAGTGGAATTTGTTTTCAAAAACAATTTTTGAAAACAATTATTGGTTGTTTTAGTTTGATTTGGTTTTTCAGTTATGTGGAAGACAGAGGATGGCAGATCTAGAGATACAGCATGTCATCCATATATATTTTATTGTCTGTAAAATGCCGTATGCTTTGGTGAGGAACTTTTCATGTTGAAATATTTAATGTTTAGTTAGTGACTACTGATTTCTTTATATTCTGAAAAAATGTAACATTTGTATAGAAGTGCAGTTTTATGAGTCCAGAAAGAAAACAAAATAAAGGTATCTAAAAGTACTGGAAGCTTTTAAAAATCTGTCATATAATGTATTATCAATTATACAGAGAAAAATGATTTGTTTATAACCATAGTGTGAGTCCTTTAATGGATACCTATATTCTTCTCTCAAAAGATGTTGGAGGGCATATGTGTGAATCATTTTGTGGGATAAGAGTCAAAACAATTTCGAGAATGGTAGGAAAGGGAATGATGGCTATTAAACTAGTGCTTTAATTGCTAAAATAAGAAATGTCAGAGTTCCATCTGCCTTCCATGTGCTCCAGCCTAGAAACTCATCTCCTAACATTAAGTAGGTAGTTACTTGTAGTTATTGTGTAGCAAGGGAATGGTGCTCTGCACATGCCCAGGAGTATTATTTTTACTTCTTTGAAGTCTTGGTATTGAGACTAGGACTTATAATTGGCTCAGATTTATTTAGATTCTCCCCAAACACTTTCTTTTTCTGTGGTGAGAGGTAATGGGGCTTACAATTGCTTGGATATTATACCCCCTCCTTCTTTTGGTCCTGAAGAATAAAGTACTATTTTTTTGGAAGTACAAGGTTGTGGGGCTTAAGCCTGACAGAGGATTATGCAGTTTGAAAAATCAAGTGTTTTGTGGCTGAGAGAGTATAACTGGCTAGTGCTCATGAGTCATGACATCCCTGTTGACATGGATACACTCCTCTTCCACACGTCTATGTCATAGTCTTTATAGCGAGTTTTTTAAAAAAAAGTTTCATTTTTCTGACTATTTTAGAATCTGAGTGCTTCATATTGTAACACTCCCACAGGAGGACTTCCATAGCATTTTACATTCCCATTAAAAACAAACACTTGCAAGACTATCACCATCACCACCACCCACACTAACCCTTTAGGATTTTGTGGCTCTTTTTGTTCACTTTAGCGCTAAGAGCTGAGCATTCTCCTTCTTCAGCACTCAAGCATCATCTGCTCAATTTCTTATTAAAAAATTGTTTGTGACTAGCCAATTCTCCTCAAAACCCATCCTTCAACAAGTCTCCCCTGCATCTACTTTAAGGCTACTGATTATCGCACTACTAGGGTTGCCAGATGGTCTCTGCAAAAATACTGGACACAGGAGAAAGCGGGAAAGGGGGGCGGTACTCACATGAAGAATGATCTTTGTGTGCACACCAAGTGCGCATATGCTCCTGGGCTTGGTGTGATGACATCACTTCTGGAAGTGACATCATCGCACCTCCTTCTGGAAAAACAAGGGGGGAGAGGAGGCAAAATGAGGCCCTCCCACATACAGCTTTCGAAGCCATGTCTAGGGAAGCCGCCTCGAGGGCTCAACAGAGCCTTTGGCATCCAGAAGCATGTTTGGCCAGCAGGCAGTGTGGGATTAGCAAATTTTAGTAGAGACCTTGGATCAATCATGTAATTATGAATTTACACTAGTAAGAGACATAAAATGTATTCTCTATGCATGTCTTAAATAACTAGTCCTTGCAGGGCCTCTCTGCCTACATACCAAAGAAGAAGGGAGAAGTATAGTCTTCAGAAGATAGATAACTGGACATTCCTGAAATGCAGAGGCAGAGGCAGAGACAAAGGAAGAATTATGAGTCCCCCCCCCCCTTTGGAAAAGAGTGTGTGTGTGCAAAAAAGTAACAAGTTACAGAATAGAGAGAGATGCTAACATGAAGACAAGGAGGGTAATAAAGATGTCGCGAGACTGAGAAATGGAGAATGGCCAATCTAAAGGTGTAAAAGAGATCAGATGTTTATTTTGAATGTGACTTCGTTTCTCCAAAATGATGTTATAAGCCCTTAAAAATAGCATGTGCTCCTTTGTTCTCTGGTACACTCTGAGCTCACTTGTAGCCTGTACCCTATTTGCAAATATACGTTGTTCTTTACATCAGCCCTTGTCTGTCTCATCTCTCTTTTGCTCGGCGAATTGGAAGGAGCAAGGGGGAAGGCACTTTTGTGCAACAGCAGGTCCCTGGGTGACCAGGCTGCTCCCACAGTCTCAGCCTGTCCTCCCTCGCAAGACTGTTGCGAGGAGGAAACAGGTATGGAGATGGCGAGAGATGCATTGGGCCCCTGCTTGGGAGAAGCAGAGAAAAGCAGTAGCAGGGCCACCTCTGACCCGTGAGCATTTAAAAGAGAGTTGTTATGCAGAGCAGAGAATCTTGAAGTGTAAGAACTCTAATTGGAATGGTTGGATGTCAGATGGTGGTGGTTCTTCAGGTCAACTCTAAATGCTTTAATAAAAAATAAAATAAAACGTTAGAGTTCAGCTAAAGATGAGAAGGGAAGCCATTTATTATATTCAAGTACATAAGGGGTTCAAGGAGCAGGTTCTCATTTCCCAAATTACAGCAACACCAGTAGGAGTATGCAAAAGAAAACCCTAGAGCCAAAAATACCCATAGAATTCACAGTTTCAAATCATTACCTTGATTATCTATAAGACAAATTCAAGATGCTTGCAACAACTAAACTTCCTCCTTGGAAAAATTCATTGTTGTTTCTTCAGTTCCAATGCTAACCAGCCATGCAATATGAGCACATTTTTGTTCTTTATTGATTTCCTGGAAGTGGCATTTCTCCCTTCCAGGCAAAGAGCATTTCTAGTCAATTCAAATTGCCGACATTTGCCAATCTCCTTCCCCCCTTTTCGTGGGCTGAAGATTTTTTCTCCTTGTAAAATAGAAAAGCCTGGGTTGCTCAGGTGCCCTAGAATTCAAATTCACTTATGCACTAGGGTTGCCAGGTACCCCTCACCTCCCGTTGGGACAGTGGAGTCCCTGGCACTTACCTTGTGTCAGGCACGAGGTCTTCTTTGCTTACATACCCTGGAGCTGGCATGATGACATCACTTCTGGAAGTGATGTCACTACACCGGCCGCATGAGTGCTCCCGTACTCTGCATAGGGCTGATTCAGCCCATTGGGGGCCCAAATCAGCCCCAAATGAAGCACAGAAATGCTCCCTCAGGCAGCACAACCATGTCACTTCTGGACTTGCTTTCACAGGTTCTAATTGAGCTTGCTGAGCTGAGCTGTGCTTTGCACTGGCTGAGATTTGCTTTGTAGAAGCTCATTGCAGAGAGTTGTTGGCTTAGCAACCTCTCTGGAGCTTGTAAATTACTTTCTTGCGCTTGATTAGGTATGCAACTGCTCAGGTCTTTGCAAACTGCCTGCTTTTCTTCCCTGGTCATGCCCCTCCTCTTTTCCCTGAGATCATTGCAAGGGAGGAGCCAGGCATTCGGTATTTTTACTCTGTTTCACCTGGGCAGTCCAAGAAAATCCCAGACTGCCTGGGTGACAACTGGATACCGAGCAACTCTATGTACTACTATAGTAAGCGATTAGAAATTAATCACTCTGTGGGTCATCTAAAGGCCCAACAGGACTCCATGTTTGAAATTTGTCCTAGGAGCTACTGTTCCTTGATGCAAGCACAGTTGATACTCACCGCCATGCTTCTTGTGGTGTTGATTCCCACGTAAAGTCTAGCAAAAAATTGATAAGTTAGATAAATTAATATGGTGGTTTCCACATAAGGATGAGCTTTTGTGGTTTCTCAATTGCTGATGTGGCTGCAGATAAAGCACAATGGCAACAGGACTTCCACATGGAATGTTTCTCTGCCCTAGAACCCCTGGAAAAATTGGCACTAGAATATTGTTATATCAATATACCATTGTAACAATGGGTGGAACAGGGTCTGTTAGTTCTCAGCTTTCATTTTTTTTAAAGTAAGACTCTAGCCCCTTCTGTGATGATACCCCTTTTACCTTATATCTCTGCAAGAGAAGGAGCTAGAGACTTTTCCTCCTCCCTTAATTTAGAGCTGAGTATTTACAGAACTTGTTCCATGTATTGTTACAGCAGTAGATCAATATCATGATACTGTGCCAATTAAATATAATAAAAAGCCTTCTGGTGCGTGTGTTGCCACAGGGACAAGATCAGGGAAATTTGCTGCCATGTGAGCAGTAGCTAAGTTTTACTGCAATCTTACATAAAAGTTTGGAGTAAAGCACGTTTTAGAAAAATCAAGAGAAAGCTGGGGAAATCCCCAGAGGTATCTTAATGCACCGTGATGCTATGGGGAAGCAGGAAAAAAAACCACTTTCCAACAGCACTGAACCTGGCGTAGATAATCCATGCAGAAATGGCCTGTGCTATTACAGCATACCTGCTTTTACAGCACAAGTCATACTACCTTTTCCACTTTCTCCTTGACTTGAAGAGTCGTTTCCAGTGAAACTTAAAAGACTGCCTATATGCTTTTACTAAACTGGCCTCAAAAGGAATGAAAGGTCCATCATCAAAGCTTCTAAGGCGCTCTGTAGGATAATTTTCATAGACACTTTTAAATGCTTTCATGGAGTGGGGGAGGGGGAGAATATAATCACCTGGCACACATAACACTCCATTTTCTTATGGCTTCACAATGGACAGTATCCTACCACTCCTCTGTATTGCTCCAGCTTTTTCTGGACCCTGGGCACAGAATCACTGAGGAGGAGGGGTTGAAGTGTGGAATGACAAGGAGGTGAAATGGCTCCTTTTCCTCCTCACCAAGCTGAGCTCCATGAAAAAGGAGCAATTTCATTGTCTTCTCCCTCTTTACTTCAGCACACTGACCTTCACAGCTGTTCCTTTATGCATTCCCATAAAATGTAGCAGGAGTGACCCTACTGGCATTTTTTTTAAGCACAAAGATTTGTGCTTCTGTGCAGAAGAAGGAAACATGAAGCCCTGAATTATATTTGTTAAAAAGTACATACAAGAGTGGGTCAATATTGTGTGTTGGGGGTGGAAGACGTGCCAATCTTTGCCAGCAGGCTCCATCAGGAGGTTAAAAGACTGCATCTCGCTGGAGTAGTACACTGGCAGAAAAATAAATGAATAACTTAAAACCTCTAATGTGTTTTCAGAATTTTATAGGCACAGCAAGAGGATATGAATGTGTTGTTAGTCACCAGTGATGTCACAGGTAGAGGTGAGCATGGACCGGGAAAAACCCACGGGCCATGTGTCCATGGTCCGTAGTGTTTCACGGACCATGGCCCACAAACTTTTCATGGTCCAGTGCTGGTTTGCAAACCGACTAGTTCATTGGTCTTGGCTACCACTGGGAGCGCTTTAACCCCCCCCTTGCTCCAGCTGACTGGTGGGCTGTCAGTCAGCTGGAACAGGGGGGATTTAAATGTTAAAGCACTCTCCGTGACGCTTGCCAGCGTTGCTGGTAGGCTTTAATGGACCATGGATCAACAGACTGGTGAAAAGTCTGTGGGGCCTGTGACGTTCCATAGCCTGCTGGTTTGCGAACGCTGAAACATCCTGGTCCGTGTTAAATTTTGGTCCATTTTCTGGTCCATGCCCACTTCTAGTCACAGGCATTGCCCATAGAACTTCCACACAGTTCCACACACTACTTCAATTAGCAGTGTGGGGGGGTGTGTGTGGGGAGGGGAAGGAATCAGTGACATTTTCCGTTCAACACAATACAGCAGTTTGAATGCAGAGAAAATGCAGTGTTTCCACTGAGGACACCTGGGGAAAGCATTGGGGTATTCTGAAATAATTGAGCGATGATGCCATACCTTGTGTAATAAAACAATACATGAGAACTAACCAAGCTTCCTGGTTCCTCTTTCTGCGATCAGTTGAGTCACTAACCCTGAACACCATCACCCAGATGCTGGTAAATTATGAGGACCAGATCAAAGAACAGGGCTGGAATGAATGGGCAAGAGGCATTTGGGGGAGTCTAAGTCTACTCCCCATTTTCCAGTGATTGAGCCACTCCTACACCTTTGAAACCTTTACTAAAACTCCTCTTCCCTCTCTTGCACCACCATCTCTTCAGCATGACTCCTGGGAAATGTTTTATTAGCCTAATGGACAAGTGCCTGTGTCTAGGCCCATGTTGAAGTGGGCAAAGACTTTTGGTCTAAGATAGAATGGGCCTAGAAGAAACTAATCAGAAAGGGAGAGATGAAGATAGAAAAGGGTTGTGCTGGGATCTCACCGGGAATGGCTCCACTGGGCTCAGAACCGCCACCGCCACCAGCAGCAGCAGGGATCTCATGGCAGTGCCTGGGCAAGGATGAAGCGGTGAGGTTTGTGTTCTGTTCCAGGCAAAGCAAACAGTCCTAGATCAATACAGCTCAAGGCAAAGGTCTTTGGGTGGGATTTAATTGGTAGAATGGGAAGGACAGTGCAGCAACAAAGCAAAGAGACTGGGAGTCAGAAATTGAAAGATTTCATGCCCTCCTCCCTTCAAGACCATGTGCATTTTCTGTGTGTTTATGTCATTACCTCACAAGCAGAGCAGGCTTTTGGTATTGTGAGAATGGCAGCTACAAGTTTATGAAAGAAGGAAGAAATATGTATTGATGAAGACAAAAGCTTGGTAATATGTAGGCTGCATTTGTGGAAGTTTCAGAAAACTAAGGTGGTCTTTCAGGCAGAGGACCTGGAGGTTAGGGATTATCAATGCAACCCTAAACAGAGTTATATCCTTATAAGCCCATTGATGACAATAGACTTAAAAGGGTATAATTCTGTTTAGGGCTGCATACTATGCCTACCTATTGCTTCTATTGCCTTGCCTCATCTGCCTATCTATTTTCATATTGGTGCATTTCCTCTTAACAACAGCCCCATTTTGCTGTCTTCCTCTCCAAAGACAAACTTTTCCATCAAATATTTCCAGAAACAACTTAAATCAGACAATATTCAAAAGCTGGCATTCATATTTAGCTTCAAATTTAGTAAACTGTGCTAAGAATGTATTTAATATCTATGTGACCAGTAGTTTTGCCAGGGTGCTACCAATCTTATTTTAGTCTTGCTCCAGAAACCATGCAAGAAAGACAGTGACCGCCCCCCCCCCCAGGGCTGAGCAAGAACATAGGATTCTTATCTTACTACAGATGCTAATTTTCAGCATTTCTTCCCCTGTTCTAATCAAGCTGATTACATTTTGCATCCTACCACTATATCCTGACTCCCTTCTTTGCAACATTCCTTCTATCTTCTAACTGGGATATAGATCTTATTTCCTATTTGGATCTGACAAAAGGAGCTTGACTCTCGAAAGTTTACACCCTGGAAAATCTGGTTGGTCTTTAAGGTGCTTGTACTGTAACCACAGCTTAGAAAGCCTCAGTATCTGTGTAGTCAGAACTATGTGCTGTCCATTTAACAATTGGTACTCATGGGAATTGTAGTCCCCCCTCCAATATAGAAGTTTATTGTAGGCTTCCTGTGAAGGTGTTAAAAGTTTATGGTCCTTGTCCTCCCTTTGTTCGGACCTTATCCCCTCAAGCAAGGATGCAACAGCTATTATGAATTCACCGCTAGTCTACAAATAAATCTGGACCAATAAAGATGTATCTTGCTTCTGATTGAACCATGTCTCGTTCACTGGATCTAACTGTAAGTAAGGATTCCTTTAAATCTGGGTTGAAAGAGGCTGGGCGTTGAGCTACCTGGAAGCCAGCGGTTCTTCTCAGCTGCTTCCAGAATAGTGAATTCATAGCTTCTGGACTAAAATCTTGCAGGAAGGACCAGAATACTTCCTTGAATGAGAGCGTACCAAAGAGTTATGATCTCTTTGGAAATCTTTGTTATACATTATACACAAGAAGAACATAAGGAGACACTCTCATAAGCCAACAGATCCATTATGCCCAGAGAAAGAAAGACTCTTTGCCCAAAGATGTCTCACCTGCAGTTAATTCACAACTTTCTTTGTCCTTTTGTTTCCACTCTTTGCCATCCAGACACTATCTCTGACAAGGAACTGAGCCGCACAGACCATTATACAGCGGTGTTCCAAACAAGAGAGGGGCAGCTGGGGAGAAAGACTGTCTGAGCCAGAAACAACATCCAGGAAAGAACAATTTGGGACGATAGCAGGCAGCTCTGACCTGAACCCCACAGCCAGTAACCTAGTTCCCCCAAGAGCTGAATCTGATATACTCCAAGACCTCCTTCCCTTGTTGCCAACTGTGGGCTGGGAGATTCCTGAAGATTTGGGGGTGGAGCCTCAGGGGGACGGGGTTTAGGGAGGGACCTCAGTGGTATATAATGCCATAGAGTTTACCCTCTAAAGCAGCCATTTCTGATCTCTGTAATCTAGAGATCAGTTGCAATTCC
Organism: Eublepharis macularius; assembly: GCF_028583425.1. Lineage (NCBI taxonomy): Eukaryota > Metazoa > Chordata > Lepidosauria > Squamata > Eublepharidae > Eublepharis > Eublepharis macularius. The sequence goes on along the minus strand of NC_072793.1, from coordinate 93,117,068 downwards.
AGGAGATCTCCAGGCTCCACATAGAGGTTGGCAACCCTACAGCGGCCTCAGAAAGCTCAATAATTGAGCTCAACTCACTGGAGATGCCAGAGAGTCTGCCAGGAAATCATAGAATGCTGCAAGAGTGCAAGGTTCCAACAGCTAGAACAGGCCCTTGAGGAGACGCTCCTTGTCTTAAGAACCTGGAACTATCTGAGCTGCTGCAGTAAATAAGAGCTCAATCTGGCCCTGGTCTCTGTTGGAAGAAGGTGTCTCTAATCAGATGGCCTCCCCTCCAAAACAGTCAGTTTCTTCCCTGATGTGGCCCTTCCTTGTGCGCTCCCAGCCAAGGCAGGGCACTTTGGAGCCAAACTAGGTGAGAACCTTGCAGAGAGAATCTACCAAGCATTTTAAACTGGTAAATAGCAATTGTAGGGTCCTCCAGTTAAGATAGGGACTGCATCACAGGGATGAGAAGATTAGCCCTCTTTCCACATGTTTTTCTCCAAATTTCTAATGGCCTACAGAGTTGCCTTTACCCCTTGGTGGAATGTGTGTGTTGGGTGGGTGGGGGAGCAGACGTACAAGTTACTTGCTTCCAAATTCAGAACTGGACTGGTATGTTTTTCCTACCTGGGTGAATTGAGGAAAGAGAATTTATTCCTATCTAAAATTACTTGGGGGAGGGTTATCTGCATCCTCTCTCAACTCTATTGTAAGTGGTCAGAACCACCCCCGTGATATTAGAAGTCTTATGATTATGGATATGCCATGAACCCTCTTCTCTAAATATGTTTCCAGCATTAAAATTACTGCCCAAGCAGGCAGACAACATGGAAGCCACTGCCCATGAAGGCAGACAAAATGGAAACTGCTGCCCAAGCAGGAAGCCAGATCCTGCTGGAACGTGCAAACATCGGAAGCAACAGGTAAGGCCAGTTTGACCCCCTCCCTCACCCTCAAGGCGGACCTGATACAATAGGGCCTTCCCAGAGTTCCTGAATTAATCAATGCAACTCACCCTAATGACCTCATCTTAACCACTTTCCAATTCTTAGGCAGTTTAGAGAGATGATAACCTCAACCATCCACCTAATGGGTCATCAGTCATAATTTGATAACTTTAGTTTTGCCCGAAAAGACTTAATCAAACCTTCCTAATTCTTTGTTACACCTCAGAGATGGTTTACTGGCTTATTGTCCCACTTTGGGAAAAATTCAACAGCTCTTTGTCTCGCCCCAGAGACAATTTCACAATCCTTTGTCCTGCCCCAGGACCAAGCACTCACATCTTTGTTTTGGGGGTAGAAGATGCAATCTTGCCCCAAGGTAGGCTCCATGGTATAAAATAGACTGCCCTTCAACCCCAAAATGTGTGGATGCTTAGATCTGTCATTCCACCCATGAACCTCTTTTTGAGTCTCTTCCACCTTGAAGCACAGGCCACTCAACTCTTCTCTCTCTCAGGGACATCTGGCTAGGTAAATGTCACCCAATCCCTCAAACTCTATACAACTTTCACCACTTGTCCATTTGTTCTTCATTCTTAGGGATCCAAAAATCCTTCACATGGGTGGGGCTTCTGTGGGGAGTGGGGGATGATAAGTGCAGCTGGGGGAAAGAAAAAAAGGGTTTCTCACCTGTAACTGTTGATCGTCGAGTATCTTCTGTGCAGACACACATTGGGACTGCGCAGGCGCAGGCCAGCCGCGGAAAGATTTGCCTAGCTTTTAGAGATGTCAAAGGGGACACTTGGTGGGGCCGCGCATGCGCGGTGGTGTTCCCACCAAAATGCGGCCACCAGCTCGAGCGTCCCCGGCATTCCCTCAGTTCACCTGAGCCACCGGAGAGCCAAACACATACAGAAAACAGCACTCACAGCGGGGCAGGCGGGAAGGAATGTGTGTCTGCACAGAAGATACTCAACAATCAACAGTTACAGGTGAGAAACCCTGTTTATCATCGTCGTACTTCTGTGCAGCCCCACATTGGGAGAATAGCGAGCATCTCACCAATGGGGGCGGGTGTGAGTGTTCAGTGGAATAAGGAATGCAGGACAGCCGTGCCAACAGCTGATTCACGTCGTGCATTCACGTCCACAGAGTAATGTCTGATGAAGGTGTCTGGTGTAGACCAAGTTGCAGCCTGGCAGACGTCCTGAAGAGGGACTCCACGGAGGAAGGCAGCAGAAGCAGCTTGTGCTCTAGCCGAATGGGCAGTCAACGAAAAAGGGCACTGCACTCCAACCTGACGGTAACACAGTTTAACTGTGGACACAATCCATCGATAGATTGGGCAGAAGCAAAAAGACCTCTGCGAGAACCAGAGTAACACATGAACAGAGCAGGAGACTTCCTGATGCATGTGGTGCGATGTAAATAAAACAATAAAGCATGCTTAACATCCAAAATGTGTAGTGACTGTTCCCCCGGGGAAGAGGGTGTTGGGGAAAAGGAGGGGAGAACCACCTTTTGTTGTAAATGAAACTTCAAAACCACCTTTGGTCGGAATTCCATGCTGGTGTGGAGCACAACCTTTTCTGGGAAAAACTGCAGAAATGGGGGGTCAATGCGAAGGGCAGTAAGTTCCCCCACCCGTCTGGAGGACGTAACCGCCACCAGAAAGGCCACCTTCTGTGTGAGCAGCGGCAAGGGACAGGTTGACAGAGGCTCAAAGGGTTGGAGCATCAATTGGGAAAGGACTAGGGACAAGCTCCACTGAGCGGTGGAGCCCTAGGAGGGAAAGTCTTAAACAGACCTTTCAGAAATTGCTTAGAGAGCCAGTGGGCAAAAACAGTCCTCCCATCAATCTGCTCATGAAAAGCAGAAATTGCAGCCATATGTACCTTAATGCTGCTAAAGGCGAGACCTTGTGAATGTAGAGTCAAAAGGTAATCCAGTACCAGGGGCAGTGGACAGGTAAAGGGGGAGACCCCTTTAGGGGCCAACCAAAGGGAAAAACGCGACCACTTCCTATGATAGGACACTCTAGTGGTCCATTTGCGGGCATTGAGGATGACCCGCAGAACCCCAGAAGACAGGCCTACTCCGGGGGGAGCAGGAGCCAGGCAGCCAGGTTTAGGATTTCCACATTGTGGTGCCGGATCCCGTCCCTGACTAGCAGGTCCGGAACAGGAGGCAGAGGCAGGCATTGTCCCTGAGAGAGGGAGAGCAACAGAGGAAACCACTCTTGATGGGGCCAACGTGGGGCCACCAGGATACAGTGGGCCTTGAAGGCCCTGGCCCTGCAAAGAACCTTGTGTAGGAGTGGGAAGGGTGGGAAGGCGTAAAAGAACCCCGGGGTCCAGGGAACCTGGAAGGCATCCCCCAAGGAGTAAGGGTCTATCCCAGCCCGGGAACAGAACAAGGGTGCCTTCTTGTTCTCGGCCGTTGCAAACAGATCGACTCGAGGCCACCTCCACTTCCGGAAAACCGGCTGAAGGTAGGCACGGTTGAGGGACCATTCGTGTTGTGGTAGGAACACTCTGCTGAGCGCGTCTGCTGAGGTGTTGAGTTCCCTGGCAATGTGAATGGCCCGTGGGAGAACGTTGGATATGCCCCAGGTCCAGAGAGCCGTGGCTTCTGTGCAGAGCTTGAGTGACACCGTTCCTCCCTGCTTGTTGATATAATAACAGGCTGTTGTGTTGTCCGAAAGGACTTGAACCCTTTTGTTGCGGAGCGCATCTGCAAAAGAAGCAAGGGAGTAACGGATCACTCTAAGCTCTAGCACATTAATATGCAAATTAGCCTCAGCTGGGGACCAAGTGTCTTGGGCCATCAAAGAGCCACAATGTCCTCCCCAGCCCAGAGTTGAGGCGTCAGTCGAGACAGTGACGTCAGCCAGGAAGGTGCCAAAAGGACAACCCACAGACAAATTGTCTGTGACCGTCCACCAGGTCAAGGACCGCAGTACCACCCTTGGTATGGAGAACCGTTGGTGTTGACTCATGGTCAAGGGGTCGAATTTGTGAACAAACCAATTTTGCAGGGGTCTCATGTATAACCGTGCAAAAAAGACCACACCAACAGAGGAGGCCATAAGGTCCAGCAAGGTCTGGATCAGAAGAGCCGTCTGAAAACAGTTAGAAATGAAGTGTTGGGCTAGAGAAGCCAGCCTGCGGAGCCTATCAGGGGGCAAAAACGCTCTCCCCAGGGGAGAGTCAAAATGGACACCAATGAAGCGTATGGTTTTGACAGGAGACAGAATAGATTTTGCATAATTCACCATAAGTCCCAACCTGGAAAGTAATGACAAGGTGAGGGAGAGTCTGCAGAGGGCCCCATCAGAAGCCAATCGTCCAAGTAGGGGTAGATGACACAACCCATGGACCTCAGATACGCCACCACAGCGGCCATACACTTCATGAACACACGGGAGGCCGAAGCCAGCCCAAAAGGTAGAACCGTGTACTCGTAGGCAGCACCCCCACAGACAAAGTGGAGGTACTTCCTATGCCCCTCGTAAATGGGTATGTGGAAGTAGGCATCCTTTAAGTCTATAACGGCTAGCCAGACATCCACATCCAAGAGCTCTATGACCTTAGCCAAGGTCAGCATCCGAAATCTTTGGACCCTGAGATAGGCGTTAAGACCCCAAAGGTCCAGTACGGGTTGGGACCCCCCATCCTTCTTGTCCACCAGGAAGTACCTGGAGTAAAAACCCCGAGGGGACTCAGAGAGATTAACCACACAGATAGCACCCTTATTCAGTAACTCCAAAACATTATTTTTCAGAACATCATCAGAACAGGGGGAGGAACGGGGAGGGTGTGAAAGAGAAGGGGTGTCAGTGAACAATAACTTGTAACCACGGGCCACGATTGTAAGGACCCAACGATCAGTAGTAACTAGCTGCCAAACGGGCAGAAAAGGCCGAAGCCTGTCCAGGACGGGGGTACAGCGAACAGTGCTCGATGGCGACAACTGGGAAGCGTCCAGGCCTAGTCAGAAGATGGATTTCTGCCCAGAAGTCAAGGCCTTGGGTGACGAAGGCTGCTGCTTCCCCCTGGAATGGCCGGAGCGCCTAGACGCATGCCTCTGCGGGGCCGAGTAGGAGCACTGACCATAGGGCTGACCATAAGAGAATCGCCCCTGATGCTGGTGGTATGGCTGGTACGGGGCCTGGTAAGGTTGAAACCGCCCGGAACGGTACCTTGGAGCATTCGGAGGATGAGACGCGACGACCCCCAGAGACTTTGCCGTCTGATGGTTTTTTCCAACTTGGCCCGCTTTTCCAGGGGCAAGGCCGTCGATCTCAGCCAGGCGTGACAGCGCAGCACCACTGAAGATGCCATAGACCAAGCCGAGGAGTCAGCTGCATCCTTTCCTGCGGTCATCAGTTGCTTGGCAAGCCTGATCGCCTCTGCTTGCAGAGCCTTGACCAAGGGGCACCGCTCCTCCGGAAGGTCCGCACGATGGGAAGACAGACGCTTCCAGAGGAACAGGTTGTAGGAGCCCATGATTGCCTGGAAATTGGCAATGCGGAACCCCAGAGAAGCCGAGGAGTAGAGCTTACGCCCGATGTTGTCAAGCTTCCTACCCTCACGGTCAGCAGGTGCGGAGGACGAGCCGTGTCGGAACCGGGCATGGACCTCCTCGGCAACCAGGGAAGATGGCTTTGGATGGGTAAACAGGAAGGGACAATCTTCCTGCTTCAGCCGATAGTACCGGTCCACCTTCTGTGCGGTCGCAGGAACCGACGCAGGAGTCTGCCAAAGCGTCTGGGCATTATCCACGAAGTCTTCCACCGGGGGGAAGGCCACCAAAGCAGGGGAATCGGAGCACAAGACCTCCAAGAGCTTGCTCTTTGGCTTGTTGGTCGTCGCCGAGACATCCAGCTCAAGGGCCACCGCCATGCGAGACGTCTGCTCCGCGAACATCCGGTAGTCATTGTTCGGGGAAGAGGAACGGACATCCCCTACCGTTTCGTCTGGAGATGGATCGGACGCCAGGTCGGTGGAGTATTCAGAAGGCAATGCGAGGCCTTCTTCGTCTTCCGAACCGGAAAACTCCGGGGGAGCAGGCGCCGGAACAGTGGTGGCTGGCCTGGTCGGAACTGATGGACGGGTTCCATACGCGGCAGAAGGCTGTGGCACTCCCTGGGAGGTAGATGGAAAGGGAGGCGGGTAGGCAGGCATGGCAGGCTGGGTTGGAACCAGTGCACTCGGAACCGACTGCTGGAAAAGGGGCGCCGACGCCTGTAGCCAGGAAACAAAATCCTGCCAAGAGGTCACGTTACCTACGCCCGGAACCGACTGCCAGGGTGGTAGAGCAGGTGGAACCGGCACCGGCCACTGTCCCGGAACGGAGCGGTGAGGGTCCGAGGGCGGAACCGAGGACCTGGGCAAAGGCGGATCTGACGGGTCGGACGGAACTGGAGCAGGCAAGGAGCGCTGGAAATGCACGTATGGATCCGGCAGGTCCAGCATGGGGACATAGTCGTCTTGCACCACAGGCGGAGGCGTGCGAGGAGTGGATGGAGTGCGAAGGAACTCCTCAATACTTCCCTCAGCCCCAACAGACACGGGGGATTTCGGAAGATCCTGGGCAACGGCGGTCGCAGACGGCGCCCGCTTTTTGCCCTTCGATTTCGACTTGGCCTTCTTTGGCGGGGGCTCCCAAGTAGCCCTAGCAGCCGAAGATCGGGAGGCAGATCGCTTCCTCCCCCGGAACCGAGGACTCGCCGGTAGTGGGCTTGGGGGGTCGATGGCTTCGGAACGGGCCGTTCCATCAGATCCGAGGATGGGGTCGGATCCGAGGACTTCCACGAAGGGGACGGAGAAGGAGCCGAGGAACTGGCTTCCCAATGACTTGGGGGGGAGAAGGTTGGCCTCCCACAGAAAAGCCCTCAACCTGGCCTTCCTGTCGCTCCTCGCCTTCAGAGTGAAGGACATGCAGACAGTGCAACGCTCCACGACATGCCCCTCGCCCAGACAGATGAGACACAAGTCATGGCTGTCCAATTGGGTCATCTTCGTCCCGCATCGCTGGCACTTTTTAAACAGCGATGTTTGAGGCATCCTAATGCCAGATATCTCCCAAAAGATGGTAAAAGGAAAGATATCTCACCCAAAAAAGCAGAGAGAACTCGCTGAGGAGAACGCTGATCGAACAGATAATGCTAGGAAGAACCTTTCTCGACGGCGGCGAAAAAGGAACTGAGGGAATGCCAGGGACGCTCGAGCTGGTGGCCGCGTTTTGGCGGGAACACCACCGCGTATGTGCGGCCCCACCGAGTGTCCCCTTTGACATCTCTAAAAGCTAGGCAAATCTTTCCGTGGCTGGCCTGCGCCTGCGCAGTCCCAATGTGGGGCTGCACAGAAGTACGACGACGATCTAAAATTCTCCATCCCTCCTCCTACTCTCCCACCTGTCAAACTAGTTGAGCTTTTAATTAGTACTGTAAGCAGGGAACAGGGAGGACAGATTAGCCATGGCAGGTTCACTCCAACAGTAGCTGTTTTGGATACAAATTTGGAGGTTGCAAATGCAATCAGGGACTCCACCCCCAGGCTCTTTCTGCCGAGCAATGCTCTCCTTTGTTGAAACAATACACTCACAGGGGTCTCCTTCCCTACTATCACTGGAACATGTGACCCAGCCAGACATCCAGCTTCATCCAGCATGTGTCAAGGGTATCATCTAGGAACATGTGATCAAACTGTCATTGCTTGACTGTACCAAGTATGATTCCTCCTGAAAGCTGTGGACTTTTCAATTATGGTTATTATCATCTGAGGATGATTCTCAGAGTTGTGTATAGGAGTTTTGTTCATTTCTTTTTTGTTATTACTCCCAAAAGAAACTGTCTCATTTTGGGGTTGTTTAATATGGTTTGTTTTGTTATTGTTTCTTTCGCTATTGTTGCTTCATAATTGTATTTTATTATTTCTCATTGATTTTAGTGGCAGACTCTTCCTCTTTTCTCAGGTCTGTACCTTCATGGTTTTCCATTCGAACTGGACAAAACTCAGAAGGATGGTAGTATTTCCTGAGGACATCCACATGGCTGCATTTCAGACAAATAGTATCCTCCCTTTCTTTTTTTTATATCAGGTTTTATTGGGTTATTAGTAAACAGGGAAGGGTTACAACAAGACACAAACATTTAGCAGATTCATATACAAGACATATATCCATCAATCCAAATACAAAAAGCCACTAAATAAGTAATTAATGCCCCATATACCTTCAAGTTTCCCTTTTATTTTCTATAGTCATTTAATTTCTATGCTTTTTAATCCACTTACTCTATTCCTTATGTCATTTCTAATAATCTTTTCTTTTGTGTATATTATAGATAGATCACCTTTCCCATCTTTTGCAATTTAGCCAGAGATATTAATCCCTTAGTCATTCAAGGAGTAGGAGATGGAAATAGTAGAACAAAATATATCAGCATAACAATGGTATGCATCAATATATAAAGGGAGCATTTTTGTGCTAATTTTCCCTCTTTCTTACATCTGTTCTGGCCAAGCCTTCCAAACTTGTGTACTTGGGCTTTCATAGTAATAAGGGTGGGGACGCCAAATCAATATTTGGCTTAAAGACAATTTTATATTCTATAGGAAATATCTCTTTCCTCTATTTTGTTCCAGCCAAATTTATTTACTTGTGTTTTCATATTGATGAGGCTGGAATGGCCACATAACTATATGGGTAAAACACAGTTTTACATTTTAGGAAGAGTAGCTCCTTCATCTGTTTTGTCTTAACCATCTGCACTTATTTACTTGGGTTCTCATAATCGTGAGGTTGAGAAGAGGAGATAGTCGTTTAGCTTAACCACTCATTTATATTCTGGAGAGAAGGGCTCTAATTTAAGAATAGTTAAAAAGCTCCAAAGGTCCAGTTATCACATTATCACTATCCCTTTGACAGTAGATATTCAAAATCTATTATAATATAGAGCCTCTAAAACTTTCATTAAATCTGTATTGCGTATCATTAAACATATAGAGGAAATCTAGGTCATAATCCATGTTTCTCCTTCCTAATTTGAGTCTTATCCTTGTTTTTTCTTCTTTCTTCCTGTAAAATGGTACATCCAGTCCTTATGCCATCTGCACCGCCGAAGGTGGATTTCCTTATCTTCCAGCCAATTCTGACGAGGGTTGATACAAATGTTGTAACTTCTCTGTTTATTTTTCTGCTTTAAAATCTGCTGCACTCTTTCCCCCCCTTTCAGTAGTAGAATGCTAGGTTCTCTCTTTGCAGGTCTGCTTCGTGATTCCGCCCCTTTCTTGCTACTGCCTTATATCTTCAAGAAGACGTACTAGTACAGTCGTCCATTTTGTAGATTATATTTTTTCTCATTTCGCTCTATTTTTCTTTCAGTTAGATCTGTCTCTTTAGAGATTTCTTCTGTATTGTTATTTTTTGTCTTACTTTTATCCATTTCTACTCCAAATGTCCTGTCTGCTTTAATTAATAGTTCAGTCATTGATTTAGAAATTTCTTGCAATTTAGAAAATACTTCTTCTTCCCAGGAAGCCATTTCAAATTATGTTATAGGTGTTAAGTCCAAACTCATCAAAGTGGTAAAAAGCTTTGTTTTGTTAATTATGTTCAAAGATTTATTGCTTTAAAGCCGTCTGCTGGGAGAATCTCTTTACAATCTCTCTCCATCTCTCCCTCCTTCCAGCTTTGCCTCAGCAGCCGCCTCGCAATCAGGCTAGTTAGCCCTCATAAAACCATAAAACAATCTCCTTGCTTGATGGAAAGCATTGTGGAATCTCTTGAGCTGTCTTCGAGTTGTTTTTATCTGTCTTGTTAGGAATCTGCTTTATTCGCTGTAGTTCATTTTGGCTTGTCGGGACTTTTGGTTTTGGCAGCTTCGTAGCCATATTGGCTCCTTCATTGGTCCTTGCTTTCAGAACTGGTGTCGGGGCTTCTCAGGGATTGCCAGACCCCTTGAGCTCTTTCACCTTGTTCCAGCCTGCCTCCCCTCTCCGGGGGAGGACTTAGGGGCCCAAATTCTCAAGTCCCAAGGAACCAGGAAGGTCACGGCAGAGAGCTCGTAAAACTCAGCTGCTGTAAATTCACTGCTTCATCTCGGAAGTCTATCCTCCCTTCCTTTTGAGGCAATGAATGGTGCTCATGTTTAATATTAAAGTCTATGGGAGAATTGACAGGAAAGATTCCAAACAGTAACACAGACAGCACTGCAGGCGCTGCGCTTGAAGAACAGCAGCATGAGAAAGAAGCAGACAAACAATGCTAGGGCATTTGGTGTTACAAGGAAGAAAAGGCATCTGCGCACTCAGGCAGCAACATGGAGACATTGAGGTAGATTAGCCTGAACAAGGGATAAAGTTTGGAGAGCAGCAAGTAAGCACAGAACTGCAGGCTGCAAAGGAGAATTTAGCAGAGCAGGGCAGGCATTGGGAGGAGAGAGGAAGGCATAGTCCCACCCATATCCTTCAGGACTGGAATACCTCACACTAGAGATGAGCACGAACCAAAATACGAACCAAAGTTTGTGACAAACCGGGCCTGTTTGTGGTTCGCAAACCAGTGGTTTGTCAGAACCCATTTTTGACAAACCGCCACAAACTTTAGGCTGGTTCATTTGGTTTGCTTTTTGCTTCGTCACTGCAGACAGCCTGGCGCCAATCAATCAGTTTCCTAGGCAACAGGGGATGGACTTCCTGCAGGCCTTCTGCTGACCCAGAAGTGGCCTTCTGCTGGCCTGGAAATGACCTTCTGCTGACCTGGAAGTGATAATTTGCTGACCTGGATGTGACGTTTTCACGAACCAAATGAACCGGTTCACGAACCGGGGTAGGGTCGTGAAAGTTCATGGTTCATGAAATGCAACGAACCACAAACCGCATGGTTCATTTTTTTACTGGTTCGTGCCTATCTCTACTCCACACGTGTATGTAATCCTGGGGGCTACAGCTTGCAGTCAATCAAGAAAGATCTGAGCTTCCCTCTCATCTCTGCCTCTAAGGACACTGCTTTTTCTAAGAAAATGCTGCCTATCTTGTAAAAGTAATACCGATAGAGGCAGAGACTGCAATAACAAAATAAGCCAGAACAAAACAAAATGCAAGGTTTTTTTCTTTATATGCTGTTTAGATGGGGAATTCTTTGTCTTCATATTAGTTATGACAATTACAAAATTCCATTTTTGTAATAGTTGTAACCAATAATTAAAAAAATGTACAAGGCTAGTGATTCTCTATGTCATATCCAATTAGAATTGCATACATGTTTTGAGCCTGACCAGTTCTGAGGAATGAGATAATGCTTGGAGAGCATTAATGTCACATGACTAGAATCAGAAGCAATTTGTATGCATCTGAACACAGGAGACCATCTCTCTTAGTGATTAGAAAAGAAAACAATTCCACCACCTTTAAATCAGTTGCTGTACTCAAGCAAATACAGCTCATCCCTGTCAGTTGCCCAAAGACAATTCCAGCAGCCAGTCCAGGATTTGTAGAGTAGAAAGATTGTTAACTATTGCAGCTGGGGTGATATTTAAGCAATAAGAAAATCAGAACATAAAAGAGTCATATATCCTTGGGGAAGCTACTCTGCTCCTTTGATAATTTTGGTTGGTCTAGGATAGGGTAATCAGAACTGGGCATGCATTCCAAATGCAGCCACACTATAGATTTAAAAGCAACAGTCCATCTAACACAGATTTTACCCCTCTACATAGAGAATTGACAGTTTGATTGAGCTGCACTATGACTTCAAGATCTTCCTCCTAGCTAGTCATAACCAGTTCTGATTCCAGTAGTGTTTATGTGAATTACTGGTCACCCTGAATTACTGGTCGCCGACATTACTGGTCGCCCTGATGGACAATCTCTGTAGACAGCTGGATCAAGGCGGGTTGGCGCTGCTGATATTATTAGATCTATCAGCAGCATTTGACACGGTCCATCATGACCTGCTGATTCACCGCCTTGCCGATGTGGGGATTCGAGGGACAGCCTTGCAGTGGTTCATCTCTTTTCTCCACGGTCGGGGACAGAGGGTGGCACTAGGGGAGAAGTTGTCATCCCACCACCCATAGGTGTGTGGTGTCCCTCAAGGGGCAATACTCTCCCCCTTGCTATTTAACATATATATGCACCCCCTCGCCCAGCTGGTACGGAGTTTTGGACTTGGGTGCCATCAATATGCAGATGACACCCAATTGTATCTGATGATGGATGGATGGCCTGACTTTGTCCCACATGTCCTGGAGCTGTGACTGGATGGTTGAAGCAGAGTTGGCTGAGACTGAATCCCTTGAAGATGGAGGTTCTGCATGTGGGTCTAGGGTCCATGGGTACGGGACTCCAGCTCCCCGCTCTCAATGGAGCGCCACTTACACTGGTGTCGAGAGTGAGGAGCCTGGGGACTTCCGGTTTGGGATCCATGGAGGTCTAACGCAGCTCTAAGTGCTGAGCTGACCGGGCTGCCGTTTCAACGGCCGGCGAGGCAAAAAGATCCCCGCGGCCAACTGTTCTCAGGCGGAGAACAGGCATAGAACGCTCAAGTACCTCTGGGCACGTTGATCTCGGGCAAGGGGGGGTCCTGCGCAACGGACTCTCTCCTGACCCTTGAGGTCCCACCCGAAGACAGGGCGGCTAAAATCTCTGCGGCAGTTCTGGAGCCAATGCGGTTGGCATAAGACCTACATGCCCAAGCTTCAACAGGGATAAGAAGAATTGATGGGAATCTGAGATTGAAACAGCGATTACAACCCAGGAAAAGTGTTTGAGAAGGTAAAGATCACTATCTCTGGAAACGGGACAGATTACTTAGAGTAACGAAGCATTAAAGTAGACTTTTAAACTGCAACAGATTGATCAAAAGGAGGGGAGGATCTGGCAAGAACTATTTTAGAAAAAGGACTAAGTTAAACAGAGTAATTAAAGAAATTGGACTATTGTTTTACATACCTGTGGTTTCAAAGAGATATCAGGCTGTGAGAAAGTTTTACCATCGCGAGAACTGCTGTGGGAAGTCAGGAAACAGGAAGTACGTAACAGTGATAGAGTTGCTGGAGAGGAGCGGCCCTTGCCGGATGATAGGAAGAAGGGAATCGCCATTTTTGAAAGGGGAAGAGCTGCGGCTTCAGCGGGAGAGGAAGTAAGCCATATTGGATTACAAAAACCATAGAGGAACCATAGAGAAAATACGCCCGACATTTTGGACCCTTTAAACAATTTTTTTGCAAAAAGACCGGGACATTTAAATTAAAAGGACACTAAGCCAAGCGCCACGGAGTTAAGGAAGCGAGCGGACTCGTGGGAGCGAGGCAAAGCAAGCCCCACAATGTTGAAAAAAGAGTGGCAAACGGCGATAGAGAACTTGGACAAAAAACTGTCAGAAGCGATTAAGGAGCTCAAGGATATGAAGCCTGAGCTAGTGAAAGAGGTTAAAGAGACAGTAAAGAATGAACTGGCAGAAGTGAAGAAGGGTATGGAAACAATACAAAATGACTTGCAGGTGACACAGCAAAGAGTCAATGTAGTGGAAAACGCGGTGGAGAACCTAGCTGACACGCAACGAACAGAGATGAGGGTGATGAGGGGAAGAATGGCAGTTGTGGAGAGCAAGCATATGGAGAAGCAGCTGAGGTTTCGTGGTTTGCCGGAAGTGGAAGGAAAGACGACCCAAGAACAGATTACTGAGGTGTTAGCTGAATACCTGGGGAAGGAGGAGGAGGAAATTGTGGCTATCCTAGATGTGGTGTACCGTATAAATTCAAGATTTGCGACCCAGAGGAAATTACCAAGAGATGTGATTGTACAATTTACGACTAGAAATATAAGAGAAATGATTGTGAGTAAACAGTTTCAAGATCCATTGGAGATTGATGGCAAGAGGGTTATTATTATGAAGGAACTACCCAGATCGGTGTTGTTAGATCGGAAAAAATATAAAGCTTTAGTCCAGATTCTGAAGGACTTGAAAATAAGGTATAGATGGGAATTACCGGAAGGAGAGTCATTTGAATTTGGAGGAGTGAAAAAGCGCATCAGATCTGAACTAGAAATGGAAAAATGTATAAGGGACAATGAAAAGGACTTACCAACAACAAGACTATGAATATGGAGTGTAAAGTTTTATCTTGGAATGTAAATGGACTCAATTCACCGAATAAGAGAAAAAGTATTTTCCACTGGCTATTAAAACAAAAATGTGATATTGTGTGTTTGCAAGAGACTCATATTAGAAAGCAGGATGTAAAATATCTTAAAATGAACAAACTGGGCAATGACTTTGTAGCGGCCTCAAAAAAGAAAAAAAGGGGAGTGGTATTGTATATAAAAGAGGAGCTACAGCCAAAACTAGTGGTGAGGGATGTGGAAGCCAGATTTTTAGCAGTGGAATGTACATGGAACTTAAAGAGAGTGTTGGTGATTGGAATTTATGCACCTAATGGAGCAAAAGAAAGCTTCTTTGAGGATTTGAGGAAGCAATTAGATGGACTTTCTTATGACCAGATAATTCTTGCAGGAGACTTCAATGGAGTTACAAACTTGGAACAGGACAAAAAATCAGTAACTGTACAAAAGAAAAGAGGACTATTACCAAAGACTTTCTTTGCATTAACACAACAGGAAACCTTAGAAGACGTATGGAGAAGACAGAATCCCAAAGGCAGACAATATACGTTTTTCTCCGCGAGACATTCTACGTTATCAAGAATTGATATGATCTGGGCCTCAAAAGACTTAGCGCTTTGGACTAAGGATGTGGAAATAATGCCTATGGTAGGCTCAGATCATAATCCAATTATGTGGAAGTTTGGGAAAAGAACTAAAAGGAAAGGATGGAGAATAAATGAGGATTTGTTGCAAGAGGGAGAAAATATGGAGACGTTGAGAAGGGAAACTAAGTTCTTCATACAACACAACATGAATAGAGAAGTACCAACCAATAAGGTATGGGATACTTATAAGGCAGTAATTAGAGGCATATTAATGGACTTAAATGGAAGAGCCAGGAAGAAAAGAGAGGAGAAGAGACAGGAGATTATGGAGAAAATAAAAGCCAAAGAAATACAGCTAAAGAAAAGACCAGGGAAAAAGAAAATATATCAGGACATTAAAATCCTTCAAGAGCAGTTGACAGCAATGAATAATAAAGAATTGGAATGGAATCTTAAGAGGATGAACCAAAAGTCGTTTGAAGGTGCAAATAAACCTGGGAAATATCTGGCGTGGCAATTGAAGAAGAGAAAGGAGAAGAAGATAATAAATAAAATATGTGAGGACAATAAAGTATACCTGGAACAGACGGCTATTAGCAGAGCCTTTTACAAATTTTATGCTAAGCTGTACAATAAAAAAGAAGTGAACAAAGACTCAATAGCGACATATTTGGGGAAAATGAAGCTCCCAGTAATTTCGGAGGGATGGAGAGATAAATTGAATAGTGAAGTAACGGAGGAAGAGATAAGGACGGCAATACAGTCAACAAATTTGGGAAAGGCGCCAGGACCTGACGGACTTACAGCCAAATTTTATAAGGTAATGGTTAATGAACTGGTGCCATTCCTAAAAGAAGTGATCAATGGTGTTTTGAAGGATCAAAGGATTCCAGATACCTGGAGTGAAGCCAATATATCATTGATCCCCAAAGAAGGACAGGATTTGACTAATGTTAAAAACTATAGACCTATTTCGTTACTTAATAATGACTATAAAATTTTTGCGAAGATATTGGCGGAAAGAGTAAAGGGATGGCTTTCTGAAGTTATTGAGGAGGAACAAGCTGGTTTTTTACCAAATAGACAAATTAAAGATAACTTAAGGACAGTTATAAATGCTATTGAGTATTATGACAAGCGTTGCGACAAGGAGGTTGGTTTCTTCTTTGTGGATGCTGAAAAGGCATTTGACAATTTGAACTGGGACTTTATGTTTGCCACCATGGAACAGCTACAAATGGGGGAAAGATTCATAAGAGCAGTGAAAGAAATTTACAGAGACCAGAGTGCAGCAATTGTGGTGAATGACGAGGTGACTAAGAAACTGACTATAGGTAAAGGTACAAGACAAGGTTGCCCGTTGTCTCCACTATTGTTTATTTTGGTTTTGGAAATATTGATGATACAGATTCGAGAAGATAATGCAATCCGTGGAATAAAAATAAAAGACTTTTCCTATAAGGTCAGAGCATTTGCGGATGATATAATGTTAATTGTGGAAGATCCAATTGAGAACATGCCAAAGGTAATAGAGAAAATTAAGGAATTTGGAGATTTGGCAGGATTTTATATAAACAAAAAGAAGTCAAAGATTTTATGTAAGAATATGACTAAACAAAAACAACAGTTATTAATGGAAATAACAGACTGTGAAGTAACAAGCAAGGTGAAATATTTGGGAATTGAACTGACTGCAAAGAATATAGATCTATTCAAGAACAATTATGAAAAATTGTGGACTCAGATAGAGCAAGACCTGATTAAATGGAATAGACTGAATTTGTCATGGTTGGGAAGAATTGCAGTAGTTAAGATGAATGTGTTGCCAAGAGTGATGTTTCTGTTACAGACAATACCAATTATTCGGGACTCTAAGCAGTTTGAAAAATGGCAGAGGAAAATATCGGACTTTGTTTGGGCAGGCAAGAAGCCTCGAGTGAAAATGAATATTACAGGATGCAAAAGAGAGAGGTGGAATGCAACTGCCCAATCTAAGACTTTATTACGATGCAATCTGTTTGGTGTGGCTGAAAGACTGGATGACGCTGAAAAACCGCAAATTACTGGCCTTAGAGGGATATAAAAAAATATTTGGATGGCATGCATATCTGTGGTATGACAAAGTAAAAGCAGATTCTATGTTTTTACACCATTATATTCGGAGAAGCCTGTTCACAATTTGGAAGAAGTACAGAGATTACCTACAGGAAGGAATTCCCTCCTGGGTGGTTCCATATGAAGTAATAGATCTGAGAACTGTCGATAATGAACAACAGTGCTTAACGTACAAGGAGATAACACGAATAGAATTTTCTAAATTAAGAATAAAGACGCAAGACGAGCTGTCTCCAAGTTACGATTGGTTTCAATATAGACAGATTAGAGATCTTTACAACTCGGATTGTGCGAAGGGAGGGGTAAGAATGGAGAATTCGGAATTAGAGGAGGTAATTCTACAAGAGGATAAAAAGGAAATCTCTAAGACTTACAAAGTGTTGTTAAAATGGTACACAGAAGATGAGATAGTCAAAGTGCAAATGGTGAAGTGGGCCATAAATTTTAATAAAGAAATAACAATGGAGGCGTGGGAATATTTGTGGAAAAAAACGTTGAAGATTACGACATGCACTAATATTAAAGAGAACGTTTATAAAATGATTTATCGTTGGTACCTGACACCGAAGAAAATTGCGCTAGGGAATTTGAACATGTCTAATAAATGCTGGAAATGTAAAAAGCATGAAGGATCTTTGTATCACATGTGCTGGACTTGCGAGGTAGCTAGGCAGTACTGGGGGGAAATAACTAGAATGATAAGTGAGATTTTACAATTCAAGTTAATAAGAACCCAGAACTGCTGCTACTGAACTTGGGAATGGAAGACATACCAGCACAATACAGGACATTGTTATTTTACATGACAGCAGCGGCTAGACTTTTGTATGCGCAAAAGTGGAAAGTACAAGAAGTGCCAACTATCGAGGATTGGATTTATAAATTGCTGTACATGGCGGAAATGGACAGAATGACAAGGAAACTGAGAGACCTTGATCCAGGACAATTTAATATGGATTGGGAGAAGTTGAAACAATATTTGGTGAAAAAATGGGAGGTGGGAGGAGAACTGTGGCAGTTTGAAAATTACTGAAACATAACAAAAGAAGAGGGAAGTGACTTTACCGGGGGGAGGAAAGTTAAAGGAGAAATTCTAAGCAACTATTTTATTTGACTATTACATATAGTATTAAGTAATAGAGGTGTTATTATAAGGATTATAAGGATAGAGATTAACTAGTTTTATTTCTGGCAGATAATTGGGAAAGAAATGTATAGTAACATATAGAATATAAGTTAAATTGTTTGACTTATGCCGAATGTATATTGTGTTTATAGAAGTACTTAGAAACATGCAGAGTATGGGTCAAATTGATTGATTATTACAGGCAGACAACTGTATAATGGAGAAACTATATAATCAAAATAGAATGAATATAAGACATGTAGAAGGAAGTAAAGAGTAACATATAGCGTATGAGTGAAATTGATTGACTTATATTGAATATATATAATGATTATAGAAGTACTTAAAGTTATGTAGAATGAGAGACAAATTGTTTGTCCCATATTGATGAGATTAGAATGCGTAAGATAGAGTATAGAGTACAAAAACTAGATAAATGATTATTATCATTAAAGGATATATGCCAGGAATGTAATACTTAGTTGATAAGTTAAGTGGGACAGGGAACAGAGATAGCACTGTGTTATAATAGATAAGCTTAGAAGAGAGTGAAAGTATATGTTTAATAGAATAATATAAGTTTGAAATTAGTAGGGGGGGAAATGGATAAGGGGTTGGAAAACTGTTGGAAGTCAACAAAAGGGGGGGAAAGGGAGGGGGTTAGAACTGGAATATCTAAAGGAAATTGATTGTAATGAGTATAATATAGATTGATTTCTAATCCAATAAAAAAAATTTTTTTTAAAAAAAAGAGAGTGAGGAGCCTGGGGGTGGTCCTGGATGCTTCCCTGTCTATGGAGGCATAGGTCACAGTGGTTGTTTGAGCCTCATTTTTCTATCTAAGACAGGCTCGACAACTTGTCCCTTACTTATCGACCCATGACCTTACAACAGTGATCCAGGCAACGGTCACCTCCAGATTAAACTACTGTAACTCGTTCTACACAGGGCTTCCCTTGGGCTTGATCTGGAAACTGCAGCTGGTTCAGAATCACCTGGCCTATTGACCAATAACAGTTTACAAAGACATCTCCGTTTCCTGGGCTTCCAGGCTATTGGCTCTGTGCCAGGTTCTCTTCTAGGTCAATATAAACAATAGCACAGTGAGTAAACGCATTAACTCCATAATGACTGAATGTCAGACCTTGCAACATATATTCCAACACTATGGTCCCAGCCCCAAACAAATTGATTCCTGGGGTCATGGGATGTACATGGAGTAATAGAGATATGCGTCAGTGGACTGCAGGGAAGAGGGAGAAGGGGATGAAATAGCTCCTCCTGCCATCCACACAGTTCTGCTAACAGAGGAGGTAATAATGGATAAAGCAGGCAGTACAATTTTGTCCTTTCCTGCTGTCACCCACTGAACTTTGTAACTGTTACTTCATGCATGTCCTGCAACCTAGGAATATATTTACTCAGGGATGTAAGGAACTGCTGGGAGGAGGGGAAAGCAGGGAAGGTCTGAGATTAGTCAGGGCCTTCCACTGATGGATCATTGGATCCAACCTTCATGTGTTTACCTGTAGCAAAACTGATATGCGGACTCCCATCACATTGTGGTAACATGATAACTTGCATACATACTTTCCCATATGAAAGTGATTGTCTAGGTAGGAAATCTACTAGGCATGGTTGGTTTTCTCCTGTGATAGAACATATTATGCCACCCAGTGAAATATGTACAGGGATGTGCCACAAGATTGGAGAAGAGCGAATGTTATCCCAACTTTCAAGAAAGGGAAGAAGGATGACCCGGGAAACTACAGGCCAGTCAATCTGACTTCGGTTGCTGGGAAGATATTAGAGCAGATTTTAAAGGGATCGATCTGTAAGCATCTGAAGGACCACTTAGTGATCCGTGGAAGTCAACATGGTTTTGTCCCCAACAGATCTTGTCAGACCAACTTGGTTTCCTTCTTTGATTGAGTGACAAGCTTACTGGATCGTGGGAACTCTGTTGATGTGATTTACCTGGATTTCAGTAAAGCTTTTGATAAGGTTCCCCATGACATTCTAATGGGTAAACTGGAAAACTGTGTACTGGACTATAGGACAGTTCGGTGGATAGGGAACTGGTTAGAGGAGCGCACCCAAAGACTGGTGGTCAATGGTGTTTCATCAAATTGGAGGGAGGTGTCCAATGGGGTGCCGCAGGGCTCGGTTTTAGGCCCGGTACTTTTCAATATTTTTATCAATGATCTAGATGAAGGGGTAAACGGGCTACTCATTAAATTTGCTGATGATACCAAATTGGAAGGAGTGGCAAACACCCAAGAAGATAGAGTTAAAATTCAACAAGACCTGAATACTCTGGAGAAGTGGGCAGTTGTGAACAGGATGCAATTCAACATGGATAAGTGCACAGTATTACATGTGGGCCACAAAAATGTGAAGCACAAATACAGGATGGGGGATACACTTCTGGGTAGTAGTGTATGCAAAAGAGATCTTGGAGTAAGAGTGGACTGTAAACTAAATATGAGCAGTCAGTGTGATGCGGTGGCAAAAAAAGGCAAACTCAGTCTTGAGTTGTATCTAAAGGGCCATTGCATCGAAATTGCAGGAGGTCATAGTCCCTCTCTATACTGCCTTGGACAGGCCACACCTGGAGTACTGTGTGCAGTTCTGGAGGCCTCAATACAAAAAGGATGTGGACAAAATTGAGAGGGTGCAGAAGAGAGCGACAAGAATGATCAGGGGTCTGGAGATTGAGCCCTACGAGGAAAGGCTGAGGGCCTTGGGAATGTTTAGTTTGGAGAAGAGGAGATTGAGGGGGGGGAGACATGATTGCTCTCTTTAAATATTTGAAAGGCTGTCATTTGGAGGAGGGCAAGGAATTGTTCCAGTTGGCAGCAGAGGATAGGACTCGAAGCAACGGACTTAAATTACATGCAGAAAGGTGCTTGCTGGCTGGATATTAGGAAAAACTTTTTCATGGTCAGAGTAGTTCAAAGGTGGAATCAGCTGCCTACGGAGGTGGTGAGCTCCCCTTCACTGGCAGTTTTCAAGAAGAGGCTGGATGAATATTTGTCAGGGATGCTTTAGGCTCATCCTGCATTGGGCAGGGGGTTGGACTAGAAGGTTTGTATGGCCCCTTCCAACTCTGTGATTCTGTGATTCTGTATAAAATATAATTGCATGTGTCACAGATACATTTTTCACTTAAGAGGGAGGGAGGGAGAAAGGGGGGATATGCTTGAAAGACAGGAAGTAACAAGATAGAATATTGGTACTGGTATACGCTCCCTACTCCATGAGTGCTGAGAGGTACCAGTAGCAATGCTGCTGAATTTAGTTTCTTTTGAATGGAAGAGAAGTGCAGACTAGCATCTAGTATTTCCAATGTTGGGTTTATTTTTTTAAAGTATACATGTTCAGAATAAGTGGAGACAAACAGACCTTGCTGTAAGGCAAGAGATTTGCTACCCCACATCAGAAACCCCGAGAAATATATTCTTTTATGTTTGAAAACTGAAATCTATTTCTCAAAAATTAAAATCCACAGTCTTACTAAATGTTCATCTCAGACCCCGTTTCAGTGCTAAATTGCCCATTCAGAAACATCTACAGACTTTAAAGAAACATGAAGGTTTTGCTGGCTCCCATCTGGAATCACTTTAGGCAAAACTAACCAACGTGCCCTCATGTGCCAACAATGTCCATCTGCTCTGTACATTGGACAAACCAACCAACCTCTGCGCAAAAGAATAAATGGACACAAATCTGACATTAAAAATGGCAACATCCAGAAACCAGTGGGAGAACACTTCAATCTACCAGGACATTCCATCAAGGACTTAAAGGTCACCATAGTTCAACAGAAACCTTTCAAAAACATAATCCATTGGGAAGCTGCTGAATTGGAATTCATATGTAAATTTGACTCAGTCAGACTTGGATTGAATAGAGACTATGAATGGTTATCTCTTTATCAGAAGTAACTGATTTCATTATCAGAAGCAAACTGATCTCCATATCAGAAGCTACTGTTTGCATCTACTCCGCCCTCCCCTCTCCACCTATATATCTGACCAGTTTCTTCTTGCCCTCCATGCATCTGATAAAGAGAACTGTGATTATCGAAAGCTTATGCTACAATAAAGTTGGTTAGTCTTTAAGGTGCTACTGGACTCTTTGATTTTTCTACTACAGACTAACACGGCTAACTCCTCTGCAACAATAATCCTACTATATAAAAGGCTAAGCGTATTCAAGACAACTCACTTCCTACCTGGGTGTACCTCTAGAGGGTGCTGCTGTGGAGGAAAGCCTAGATGAGGCAGCCAGACCTCCAGGGAGCGTACCACAGTGGGAAGCCCAGGCCGGGATTAGTTGTGGAGCAGGCGACAATGCCTACCCCCTGCATTCACCCAGCTGGGATCAGGAGCGGAGCAGGTGGCAATGCCCAACCCCCATCTTAACCCTGCTGGGATCAAGAGCAAAGCAGATGGCAATGCCCATCCCCCGTCTTCATCCAGCTGGGATCAGGATCAGAGAAGGTGGCAATGCCTGCCCCCACCTTCACCCAGTCGAGATGAGGAGCAAAGCAGGTGGGAATGCCCGCCCACTACCTTCACATAGATGGGATCAGGAGTGGAGCAGGTGGCAATGCCCATTCCCTCTTCACTCAGCTCAGATCAGGAGCAAAGCCGGTAGCAATGCCTGCTTCCCCCTTCATCTAGCTGACATCAGTAGCGGAGCAGGTGGCAATGCCCGCACCCCGCCTTCACCCAGCTGGGATCAGGAGCAGAGCAGGTAGAAATGTCCACACACCCACTTCATCTAGCTGGGATCAGGAGCGGAGCAGATAGAAATGTCCGCCCCCCTTCAGCCAGCTGGGATCAAATGTGGAGCAGGTGGCAATGCCCGTCTCCCCTCCTTCACCTGGCCAAAATCAGGAGTGCAGCAGGTGGCAATGCCTGCCTCCCCTTTACCCTCTGGTATCAGGAGCGGAGCACGTGGCAATGCCCTCCCCCTGCCTTCACCCAGCTGGTATCAGGACCACAGCAGGTGGCAATGCCTGTCCCTGCCTTCACCCAGCTGGTATCAGGAGTGCAACAGGTGGCAATGCCTGCCCCTTCCTTCACTTGGCCAGAATCAGGCGCAGAGGAGGTGGCCATGCCTCCCTCCCACCACTGCTGCCGCCTTCATCCTGCTAGGATCAGTGACAGAGGATGAGGGAATGCCCGTCTGCCCACCCTCCCCCTTCTAGAGCCCGTTGTATTTGTTAGATAGTGTGTATTCAGCGTGACTGCACCGGTCTAAGGAGGATCCACAAAGAGTCCACACCTTGTTAGTTTAGCAAAGGTGTATAATACAATTTATTTATAGGTGGATAAAGAGCAATATATACAAGTTTACAGTCCAGAGAGACAAAGTGCTTCGCCTACACCTGGACTTGCAAGAAGCCCCAACCATACTGTACATGGTAGCTATATATACATGTAGACACCCAATCAGATACATGCATGAGTTTAGCTGAGTCATTCACTTCATGGTCTCCTGACTCTTAAGTTAACC
Organism: Eublepharis macularius; assembly: GCF_028583425.1. Taxonomy (NCBI): domain Eukaryota; kingdom Metazoa; phylum Chordata; class Lepidosauria; order Squamata; family Eublepharidae; genus Eublepharis; species Eublepharis macularius. The sequence continues at coordinate 93,093,655 of NC_072793.1, read as the reverse complement.
ATCTGACTCTCTGTCACCTGATGTGTCTACCTGTCATACTGATCGTTCTGATCTAAAGCCTCTGCACACTGGCTTTTGACACTTAGATATCAACACTCCTCCAAGCCAGTATGAGAGCAGTTTAAGGCATCACGTAATCGTTCAAATGGTACAGCATACAGACTTTTAGTGAACATGTCTGCAATATTGTCACCAGATGTACATCTAAACAATCTTATGAATCCTTGCTCTACAGCACATCTTACGTTCAAATACCTGATTAAGATGTGTTTACTGCGTGTTTTGATTCCACCATCTTGGGCTAACTGTTGTGCTGCTGTATTGTCCCCATAAACAGCAATAGGTACTGCACAATGCATTTTCATGTCAGACATGAGCTGTTGTATTACTTCCAGCTCTAAGATACCTTGACTCATGGCAGCGAACTCTGCTTCACAAGATGAATGTGCTAACAAAGACTGTTTTAATGTCTTATGTGCAATGAGAGCACCTCCTACAAATATGGCTAGTCCTGTAGTGGATTTACCGTCAGGGCGATCTGCCCAACTAGCATCACAAAACATAGTGATCTGCATAGGTTCAGTGGCTTTTAGAACCAAAGAGAAAGTGAGAGTAGCCTTTAGATATTTTAAGACGCGTTTTGCTGCTATCCAATCCCTATGGAAAGGCTTAGCACACCTTTGGCATAGCATGTTTACTGCTTGTGTTATATCTGGACGGCCCCAACATGAGAGATACAAAAGACTGCCCACCAATGACTGATATCTTTGTACATCTTCCCAGGGAAAATCATCTGGCTCCCTGATATACCCTGTAGTCATAGGAGTGGACACACCATGTGCTTCAGTTAATCCATACTCTGAGAGCAACTTTGTAATTTTATCTCTCTGATGCAGTTGGAAAAAACCGTCCTTGGTTTTTGACACTTCCACTCCCAAATAGTTTGAGATAGGACCCAAATGTTTTACTTTGCAAATATCCTTGGCTATTTGTTTAAACCAACTTAATTGTTCTTCTGTTTCATATAGACACAATATATCATCTACAAAAATAAGGAGTTGGACTTCTGAACCTCCTACCATTTTTGTAAATATACAGGCATCACCTTTGCCCTGCTCAAAGCCTGCTGCTTTTAGTGATTGTGACAGGTATTGAAACCAAGCTCGTGCTGATTGACGCAACCCATACAAGGCTCGGTTTAGTTTGAGCACCATATGTTTATTTGACACCTCATACCCTGGTATCTGCTCCATGTATAAACATTCCTGTATAGGAGCATGGAGATAGGCTGTACAGACATCAAAATGATCTATGTTTTTGTGTTGAGCCCCTGCCTTACATAAGGCTAATTTTACTGTTTCAGGCCTAACAGTAGGAGAAAATACCTGGTCATAGTCTTGGAATTGTACCTGAGAGAAACCACGGGCTACCAAGCGAGCTTTCCTCTGCACATTACCTGAGGGAAGTCGTTTCACCTTATACAGCCACCTACAACCAATAATGTTTGTGTCTTTTGGCTTAGGTACAACTGTAAACACTTCATGGTCAGTTAGAGACTGATATTCGGCCTTCATGGCCTCGAGCCAAGCCTTTTTCTCTTCCCCCTCATAAGTGAGAAGCTCAGAATAATTAGCTGGCTCTTTAGCCAGCACACAGTTTGCTGCAGCTTCAAAACCATACCTTTGAGGTGGGACACCTTTATTAGGACGACTGGACACACGTATAGGAGGACTAGACCTCTGTGTGTCCTGTGTTACCTGCCTGGCTGGAGAACTAATCTCCTCTTTCACACTCACGTCCCCCTCTGGACTTGTTTCAGGCATTTCATTGGTAACTGGCAACACAATCTGGCTTTCACTCTCATACCCGTGAAGCCTTTTCCAACTCCCATGTTCACATACACTTGCGGAGCGGCTATAAGATACCTTTTTGTTTTCATTGGTAAACCTGTAGGCCTTCATGCCACTCTGGTATCCAATGAATATCATCTTAGAGGCTTTTGGGCCCCCTTTTCTCCGCTGTTTTAAAGGGATATGCACCCAAGAAGTCATGCCAAACACCCTTAGTAACTTTAGATTAGGGTCCCTGTTGAAAAGTAACCTAAAAGGTATTTCATTCACAGCACGGGACCACAGACGATTTACCACATAACAGGCACAAATAATTGCCTCAGCCCAGTAAGTTTTTGGCAAACCAGCATCAGCTAACATAGCAGCCATTTTTTCTTGTATAATGGCACCATGCCTTTCTGCCAGACCATTTTCTTGTGGCACACTTGTATTTGCTACCCTGTGCAAAACACCATATTTATCACACCAGTGAGAGAATTGTGCAGACATGAATTCCCCCCCTTGGTCAGACTGGATGGCCTTTATGTCCAGCCCCAACTGTTTTTGTACCCTTTTTGCCCAAACCTTAAACAAATCAAAAGTTTGAGACTTGTGTTTCATAACATACATACATACAGTACCGGCTAAAATCATCCGTTAGGACCAGGGCATAACAATTTTGAGAATGGCTTTTGGGGAATGGACCAATCAGATCCATGTGAATTAATTCAAGTGGCTTTGTAGACACCCGGCCACTTTTCTTAGCTACAGGGAATGCCTTTGTTTTGACTGCTTTGCAAACAGTGCAGTCTAGGAACTCTGAGCAGCTTGACACCTTTTCTCCCTTCAGGAGTGTTAGAGTTTTGTTTATAACCCCAAAGCTAGCGTGCCCTAAACGCCTGTGCAATAAATGCACACAATTGTCATGGCTACACTTGTTTGTAACCGTGTCAGCCTTTGCCTGCCTATTCTCTACAATATAAACATTGTTTCTCAGTTCCCCGTTCACCAGAACCTTGCCAGCTTTGCTTATTTGGCATTTGTCCCCCACAAACCGGACCTCAAACCCCTTTTGGGTCAACCTACTTACTGATAATAGATTATGGTCCAAAGAGGGAACACAATATACAGGCGCAAAGTCCTCCTCCAGAGCTGTAAACCGTACGGTTCCCATAGCACTCACTGGAGATCCTCTCCCATCTGCCAACAACACGGACTGCAGGTTGCTTTGTTGTAAATCATACAGCACCTCCTCTGAGTGTGAAAAGGACTCAGTAGCGCCACTATCCAATAGTCATTGGGAACACTTATTTGCAGTAGATGCAGTGACCAGCCTCGCATGTTCATCTGGAATTCAAGGCTCCTGTACACGTCCTTGCCTCTGCTTCTGTTGTTTTCTTCTCCTGTCCGGGCAAAAACGACGAAGGTGAGAAGTGGAGCCGCAGCTGTAACATCTTCTCACGGCTGCTGCTGACAGCTGGGTGACCTCCCGCTGCTTGTTAGCAACTCCTCCGCCGTCAGTGGCTGAAACCCCTCGATGGGCCCCTCCGTCTGCTCGTTGCTCCGTCCTTGAATGCCAGCCTCCGTATGTTGAAACACGAGCCTCTTCCTCAAGAAGACGAGACGTAACATAGGAATAAGTGAGTTTATCTGGCTCCAGGCTCTCAAGGCTTGCAATAAGAGGAAAATATACATCAGGCACACTTGATAATAGAATGTATGCCTTATCAGAGTCCTCCGTGGGCTTTCCACGAGCAGCCAGTTGCTGGAAACATTCCGTCAAACTGTTTATATGCTTCTGCATGCTCTCCCCCGGCTTGAGAGCAAGTCTGTAGAGGCGACGTGTCAGCATAATTAATGACCCTGCTGATGTTCTGGCATGGATCAGCTTCAAATCTTGCCAGGCCTTTGAACTGGTAGCCGAATCCCTGATGTGAAGCAATTGGTCATCTCCCACAGCCAGCACGATATGAGCTAAAGCACGCTCATCTGCAATCTTTTCCGCATCATTGGGGGCTGCTGGGGGGGTTGCTGACACTTTTCCACAGCCCCTCTCTCTTTAGAAAATGCTCCATACGCAACGACCAAATGGAGTAGTTCACGGAGGTCAGCTTCTCCACCAACACGACCGTACTCTGTGCCATACTTGCTTCTGCACCGGTCTGAGGGAGCTCGTTTGCCTCCTCCTCCTCCTGGTCACTGACACTTTCCACCGCCAATAATTCCTCCTCCGAGGGATCGTGGCCGTCAGGTGCCAACATCCACCACCGACTCTGTTGCGTCGCTACTTCAGTAGAGCCTCCTCAGCAGCCTCCTTGGCGCAGTCTATCTGGGCCCATAACCCTGTTGGATAGTGTGTATTCAGCGTGACTGCACCGGTCTAAGGAGGATCCACAAAGAGTCCACACCTTGTTAGTTTAGCAAAGGTGTATAATACAATTTATTTATAGGTGGATAAAGAGCAATATATACAAGTTTACAGTCCAGAGAGACAAAGTGCTTCGCCTACACCTGGACTTGCAAGAAGCCCCAACCATACTGTACATGGTAGCTATATATACATGTAGACACCCAATCAGATACATGCATGAGTTTAGCTGAGTCATTCACTTCATGGTCTCCTGACTCTTAAGTTAACCATCTGACTCTCTGTCACCTGATGTGTCTACCTGTCATACTGATCGTTCTGATCTAAAGCCTCTGCACACTGGCTTTTGACACTTAGATATCAACAGTATTTTCCCCCACAACAGGCTTTGTTCACAATAATCAGACCCTCCAATGCCACATATCCAGCATCCAACGGCTGGTGCTAGTGATACTGACCTTTATTTCTCATATCAAATCATATGGAACATCCAAGATATAATAAATATAGTACAGGACTATATTTGGAATCCATAAAAAATTATCTATGAAACCCACCCCCTCCAGATTTTGGGAGTCCCCCCCCCAATTACATTTTTAATTAGACTGCATTAGGGACCTGGTTCCATTTGAAATGGTTCCTGGGGTCCTTGATGCTGCTGTAACTTTGTTTCCTTTGTTCCCAGTGTTCCTGGATGCATCATGCATGCTTAGCAGCAGTATCCAGGGTTTAAGGTCCAGCTGTAGTCTTCATGCCACAAATGCAAGAAATTAATCAATTTACTCTAGAGTATTTCTAGATCCGATCTTTGCAAGTGTTTACCTATCCCACCCCCTAATCCTTCTAAATTTGGGACAAGAACTTTGCACAATTAACCTCAAAATTGTAAGTCAATAAACTGTTGAGTTTAATAAACTCCACTGTACATTCTCTATGATTTTCTATCAAATGTCCTCTCTTCAGCCTTGTTTGTACAATAAGCATGCTTCTGTGTTGTTTTTCAGATCATACATCTGCCTCACTCTGTCTGGACTCCTTGCTTGACTGCACTGCTCTCAAGGTCTGCTTTGCTACCATTGTGTTCAAATTGTCCCTTTGGCTACAGACCTTGCTTGATCTTGGGACTCTGAGAACACCCTAATTCATTCTCCTATAATTGAGTTTTGGCCAAATCCAGGTTATAGGCCTTTTGCTGCCAGCATTCCCATCCTGCAGGACTCTTAGCTGTACCAAAGCTATCCTAGCAAGAAGACTGAACCATCTTGTTCCATCTTCTTGTCCTCCCCAAGTCCAGATGCCATTCTACTGGTTGATCCTGTTCCCAGTGTGGTGTGGTGGATAATACCATTTGGTGGTGGGAGTTCCAATAGAAGTCAGATGTTGCTTTGGAAACGGGCCTTAGGCAAGATCTCTCCCTCTAAGTCATGCTTCTGATGCACCTCCTCTGTGGGGCTAGCCCCATGTGAACACTTCAGGTGCTGAAGGATTGTGCGACAGCAGGACAGTTTCCAGTGGGCAGGTTCCATGTTGAAGTAGTAGACCAATGGATCAAGAGCACTATTGATACTAGCAAGAGCCATGGTAGCTCGTTGGGCTGAACAAGTGAACTGCAGAAGCCCTGGAGAAGACAGGACTCCAATCCGGCCAAGCGTGTGTAGTGTATAGATGACATGGAATGGCAGAAAGCAGAGTGTGAGCAGGGTGGTCACCATCAGTAGAGTGCAGAGAGAGTGCCTCCGCAGTGAAGAAGCCTGAGCTGAGCCATGGCTTAGATGAACAATGCGCTGGGCAATCACTACAGAACAGATGACAATGGTGAGGAAAGGCACAAAGAAACCCAGTGCAGAGGAGGCTAGAACCATGCCTGCCAGACATCCACTCCATACATGAGCTGGGAAGTTCTCCATGCAGGCTGTATTCCCATTTGGGAACTGACTGGTCACAGAGCTCCTGGAGAAGATTGTCAGTAGTCCAATCCCTATCACAGTCCAGATAGCCAAGGACAGAAGCACTCGACAGAGGGGCCACCTCAAGCGCAGGTAGCGGACAGGGTGAATGACTGCCAGATAACGCTCCAGGCAGATGCAGGCCAGGAAAAGGGTGCAGCTGAACATATTGGCCAGGAAAAGTGCATTGGTGGCTTTACACAGATTCTCGCCAAAAGGCCAGTCATTGTTTCTCACATGATACACAGCCTGTAATGGTAGGGACAACGCAAACAGCAGGTCAATGGCAATGAGGTTATAGATGAAGATCATGACAGGTGGGGCCCGGGCCCGACTGGCCCAGCAGCTCCACAAGGCCACACCATTAGAGGCTAAGCTCAGCACACAAACCGTACTGTATGTGATTGGAAGGAGCAGGTGCTGGAACTCTGCTTCAGCCACACATTGTAAAGGTGCCGAACTGTTAGAGGAGGGTCTTGAGGTCTTGACTGAAGGGGAGATCTCCCATGAAGGATGTGTGCCATTTTGCCACATCTGCCAAGCAAAACCAAGAACTTAGAGGGAACTGTTCTTTAACCTTTGAGGAAACACCAAGTGTGAAAACACTCTAAAAGGAATTTGCATATGATTGAGTATGTGTTTGTTTGTTTAAAAATAAGTATCCCATCTTATCTCCTTGGTCTCAAGGTGGCTAACAAAGCAAGAACAAAAAGCAAATGCATAAAATACAACAGAACAATTGGTAAGCAAAATAAACTCTAGGCTTAAAGGGCTTACAAGGTAATAACCAGCACTTTGAATTGGGCCCGGAAGCAAATAGGTAACCGGCACAACTAACACAGCATTGAAGTTTTATATCTAAGTGGCTGATCCCAGACAGAAATCTTGTTGCAACATTTTGTATCTTCAAAGGTAGCCCACACTGAGAGTTATAGTAGTATGATCTGGAAGTTATGGTAGCACGACTCAATGTGGCTAGGTCAAGGGGCCAGTTTGTGAGTGACGGGCACATAATTTCTCGTGTGGGCCACTGACTTCTTTCTTACTAACAAGATTCTTAGAAAACTTCCCATTCCAGGGATCCAAAATGATACAGAGATGTTTTATTGAGGGAGTCCTGCTGATAGAGCAAGACAGAATATTTTGGAATAACACAAAGCACATTTTCAGGTAAAGCAATCCTGGCCCCTTAAAAAGGATCATCTGATCCATTTGGGCTCCTATCCATCATTTTAAGGTTATCTTCCTTCCCCTCAAGCTAGTAAGAGGCTGGCAGTGCAATCTGCAGCAGAATTACACCATTCTAAGCCCATAATGCTACTAAGGTGTGCCCTGTGAACAAACTCAGGAGAACCCCCTCTTTGAGTAGGGCTGGGAGTGTTCAACTTCCTTTGCCTCTGTGGATTGTGTACCTTTGCTTCCCATGCTGCCCAGCAGCCTCAGTGTTTGTCTGCAGGACAACTATCAGAAACCCAAAGTGTGGCTGACCCCCCAAATCAGTTGTGCCATACCTTGTGTGTCCCGTCCATCCAAAGAAGTGCTTGCTCCTTAGCTGGTTCTCTGGGAGTGGGAAGGGACACAGTGGTGGGCAGGAGTTACTCAACAGGAGCAGGGTAAGATTCCCCTATCAGACTGGCCCTGCTTCCTGTTTTGTCCCAGACTTCTGTTGTTTTAGAATAGAATTGTGGTTTTGATGATTGACACGAGCCCTCTCTTGAGGAATGAACTGTGACGTTAGAGGAGCTACCAGTTCTCCTTTTGTTCACATAAACCTGGAATTCTTTCATGAATTTATGACTGGTTTCTCTTGGCCACGGTTGTTTGTTTATATCTATTTATTTAGATGTATATTCCCTGGTCTTCTCCTTAATGGGAACCCAAAGCTGTTTATAGTAGCACTCTCTCCTCCTCCATTTGTCATCAAAACAACAACCCTGTGAGTTAGACTAGTCTGAGAGAGAGGGGAAGGAAATGTTCAGGAAATATTGACAAATCTGTCACATCTAGTTGATTCATAAAATTCTCCTCCATTTTCTCCAGGGGAACTGGGACTAACTGGAACTCCAGGGGAATTGGGACTATCTGCCCAGGGCCGGCACGTGCATTGAGGCGGTGCTGGCAGCCACCTCGAGTGCTGACCAGGGGCGGGGGCACGCGCCGTGGGGCTGGTGGCGGCAGCACTGACAGCTGAACGGGAGGGCTGAGAAGCCACTCCCATGTGCCACCCTGGCCGCCTGCCGCACCTGGCCCGCAGGTGCCTGGCCAGGAGCATGTGCTGGCAGTGGCAGTGCGGGGCAACTGAGCAGGCAGCCACCCATATAGTTGCCCCATGCTGCCGCCACTGCCAGCACACAGCTGCGGGCCAGCCAGGCACAGCAGGTGGCCAGGGCGGTGCGGGACAACTGAGTGGGAAAGCTGGGAGGCCACCCACGCAGTGCACCATCCCAGCTGCCTGCCTCACCAATGGGGCGGCCAGCTCGCAGCAGCATCCCCTGCGTGATGTTACGTGCAGTGATGTCATCACGCAGTCTGGGTGCGCACACGTGGGGGCAGCAACACCCTTGAAGCTGCCCCTGGGTGCAGGTATCTGGCCTCAGGCACAAGAAAACCTGGCACCATCCCTGCCCAGGGCCCCCCAGAACCTGGAACCAGCCCTGCAGGCATTCTATACAGAATGCAGACAAGGGTCCTGAAGAACAGGACATGAAACATTTTTTCTCCTCTGCGTCTCTTTTAAACATCCAGTCTGATGAAGAATTCCAGAGAATGCAAACGCTTACACACTGTTCTGCGCTGTTTTGATTTGTCTTAATAAAAACTATTACATGCCCCTCTGGAATTTCTAGTCAGAGCCTGGCAATTAACCCTGTTAACTGCAAAAGCTAGAGATGGAAGCAAGATAGTGCAGTGCTATATCTCATGCAGCCACCACGTGTCATATGCTTTTGTTGAACTTAGCCCAGCCCTTGCATGTTTCCATTTCCCTATTGGAATTACAGTTATATGACCCAGCTTGGCCATATATTCTATTATTATTACAACCACCACCAACAGTTATCATTTTCTTCCCTCTTGCCAGCACCTCCAGGAAACAGTAATCTCTCTAAAGAGGAACCCTTGTCTAAAACGGGAACACTTCCTGCTCCTTCCTTTCTGAAAAGGGCTTGACAGAATGACAAATAATGCTGAACTCATAGTAGACAGCTAACAGCTGTAATACATGGGAACTTGCATTGGATGGACAACAGAGGTTGGAGAGTCAAGAAAAGCAGTTTGCTAGTTGAAACTCTTTTTTCTTGCTCTCCTGCAGTGCCCCCTGCTGTTCAGCTGTGCTAGAACATAAAACTGTAATTATTTTGATTTCGTTGCAGTTCTTGGCAAGTTTCATTCTGAAATTCTTGACACTACTTCAAATCAGCTTGTTCCGTTTGAGTAAAAAAAATACTGAAAGGAGGCTACTTTCTTGAATTTTAACATGAAAAGTGGTATATAAATAAAATCATGATGATGTCACTCTGGTGTGCAATAACTAAAATTCTACCCTAAACTACCCATAGTTCACAGCAGGATTTCATTTACCATGCAGAAAGGCTTTGGGGCGGCTGCTTTATGTGCTAAGAGAAGTTCACAAGTCAGCACTGGATACAGCAAGCAAACGGCTACTTGCACATCATGAACAGTGGATACCAACAGTGGAACTGGTTGCCTAGGGATGTGGTGGGTTCCCCCTTGTGGCGGAACGGGCACTGGCTCTCAGTCCGGGCAACTGAGCCGCCGTCAATGGCTTGCTAGCCCTGCTATCCGCCTCCCACCGTCCCTGGTGGGCGTGGCTCACCTTCTTTGTTGCTGCCACCACTCACTGAATTGTACACTGCCTGACTGAGGGGCAATGAGACCCCTCTGGCTGAGGTTCCTTACTGGGAAGTGAATTCCCCAATCTTTGGGTGGGCCCTGGAGAATTGGCAACCCACCAAGGTCTGGCCTGATCAGGTTCTCCCGGGCTCCCTCCCTTCTTGTAGCGTGCCAAGTGGGGGAGGTTACGTAGTCAGAGCACCACCAGGTTCTTTATATTCAAAAAAGTATAATTTATTAACTATATACAGAGCACTATATACAAAGCAGGTAAAGGCACAACACATAGGGGTAGACCCCCCTGTTCAGAACTCATAGAGCAGAAAAACAAACTGAAGAGAATCGCTGTCTGCTTTCCCTACACTGTTCCCTACTCTACCTTAAGGGGGGGGGGGTTGGTCTGAGGGAAGGTTCACTTTTTATTTCCTTTGTGCTGCCTCCCAAGCCCTCCACATTTAGGGCCTAGGCACCCGGGTTTCACCCAGCAGCAGGAGCCTCTCCTTCTTCAACCAAGAAGGAGACTCTCTTTATTTCCTTTCTTCTGCCTCCCAGGCCCTCCACATTTAGGGCCTAGGCACCCGGGTTTCACCCAGCAGCAGGAGCCTCTCCTTCTTCAACCAAGAAGGAGACTCTCTTTATTTCCTTTCTTCTGCCTCCCAGGCCCTCCACATTTAGGGCCTAGGCACCCGGGTTTCACCCAGCAGCAGCAGCCTCTCCTTCTTCAACCAAGAAGGAGACTCTCTTTATTTCCTTTCTTCTGCCTCCCAGGCCCTCCACATTTAGGGCCTAGGCAACCGGGTTTCACCCAGCAGCAGCAGCCTCTCCTTCTTCAACCAAGAAGGAGACTCTCTTTATTTCCTTTCTTCTGCCTCCCAGGCCCTCCACATTTAGGGCCTAGGCAACCGGGTTTCACCCAGCAGCAGCAGCCTCTCCTTCTTCAACCGAGAAAGAGACTGACTTTTTCCCCTCAGGATTGGCTGAGTCTCTCCGTTCCGGCTCCACCCCTTATTTTTCCCACCCTTTCTTGGCCCAGGGCAGCTGGGAGTTGTAGTCCAGGAAGAAGGGCGTCCCACACCAAGACTCCTGCAGGCCTCTCCCTGGCCCCACAGCCCATCAAACCTCAGGGGGAACATCTCCTCCCCTTTCTTTAAAGACAGATTAACAGCAACTGGCACTCATTTTACCCCTGGTAACCATTTTGTTACACCCCTCATTGGCAGTCTTCAAGAAGTGGCTCGACAAATACTTGTTCTCAGGGATGCTTTAGACTGTTCCTGCATTGGGCTAGATGGTCTGAAAGATCCCTTCCAACTCTATGATTCTATGGAGTGGCGCAGTCTTCTGAAGCAGAGTTGTGGTTGCTGCCATAAACCTCTGGGCACTAAGCATGAGAGCAAAACAGTTGTGAGCCTATATATAGTAGCGGTTGAAGATGCAAACGTGTAGTCACTCAATACAAAACTCCCTCACCAAAACCGTTTCTCATGTATGGCCTGCTAACAACAGCCATGCCCTTTATCGTGTTATATAAAAGGCAAGCCATATTGGAAATGACTCACTTTTTATCCTCGCGCAGATGCATTGCTGACAACTCTGGATTCGAGGCCGCTGCAAAGCACCGGCTTGCTGCCAGGAGGGGGCCCGCTGAATTGACGGCCTAAGCACCTCCCCCATGTCCCCTCAGTGCCCTCCCACTCTGGCCTCCAGGCTGCTGTGAAGCACCTGCTTGTTTCCAGTAGGAGGGCTGCCAAATCGGTTTTTCTAGAGTCTGTTGTATTTTTTCACACAATGGGCATTGTTGCTAGTTTATTATATCAAAAGTATCCTGCTGCTAACAAGTCTCTCTTGCTACTAGGATGCAGAAGTGAAGCTCAGTGCTTCATTTCATTAGTAACAGCATTGCTCTTAGTTTGTAGTAAAAGAAAGCCCTGCTGCTTGCTCAGATCGGAGGAAAGAATGCATCCAACAGTAGAGCCCCAAATGAAAAGAGACACCACACACCATGAGACCCTAATTCCAGTTGCTTAATTCGGTTTGCTTAGCAGATTACTGTACTCACTTTCACATCATTTTACAGTGAATGCATGTACATATTGCTTTATATGTGTACATCTGTGCATTCACTTTATGAATGAATCCTGGGATCACTACCTGTATAAATGTGGGGTCAGTATCACATGTTCAGCTGTACATGGGTTCACTGTAACATGAGAATCACTCAATGCACACACAAAGAACCATCAAGTATACATTGTAAAAAAAACACCATCAAGTATACATTGTACATGGATTGTACATGAGTTCACTGTAACATAATAATAACACCACCACCAACATTCAATTTATATTCAGGACAACTTAACGCCCACTCAGCGCAGTTTACAAAGTGTGTTGTTATTATCCTCACAACAATCACCCTGTCAGGTGGGTGGGGCTGAGAGAGCTCTGAAAAAGCTGTGACTGACCCAAGGTCACCCACCTGGCTTCAAGCAGAGGAGTGGGGAATCAAACCCAGCTCTCCAGATTAGAGTCCTGCTGCTCTTAACCATGACACCTAACTTGTAAACAGGGCCTGTGAATGTTGGTGGGGAGCTCTATTCTGGAGCTCACAGTGGTGAACTCTTACCCTCCTGAAGCCTCCTCAAGGGGGAGAGTGGTAAAGATAAAAAAGGCAGTGAGTCCATTTACGCAGGTTGCCTCAAGTTTCATCCATGGCTGCTATACTAATCAAGTTGGCACTACAAGACACTAGGAGTGCCATTGCCCCGGCCAGGGCAGGGGATCCCCAGCTCCCACACTCCCCCCCCCCCACACCCACTTACTTGCCTGGTGGGAATTCGCACATCCACTTACAGTTTATGGGTTTTTCTGGACCTAGCATTGCTCCTGAATACACTAGTGCAACCCCATCTCCTTGCTTGTGTAACTTCTCTATGATATCAGTATAGTTTTTTTGTTGTGTATGAATATGCTAATATAATGTTGGATGAAACAGAGAGAGTCTGGCATAGTGGATAGAATGTTGGACTAGGATCCTGGGAGATTTGGGTTCAAATCCACACATGGAAGCTGGCTGGGTAATCTTGGGCCTGTCATACTCTCAGTCTGACCTACCTCATAGGATTGTTGTCAGAAAATGGAGGGAGAAGTGATGTTCTAAGCCATTTTGATTCCCAACTGTGCAGAAAAGTGGGCTATAAACAAACAAATGCAAAAATAAATGTGAAAACGCAAACAGCCCATACATAAGCTCAGGATCATTGCATCCCAGAAATTCTTATGCTCTTATGCTACTGGAACAGCAAGAGTCGAGTCCAGTAGTACCTTGAACACCAACAAGATTTTATGGCATATAAGCTTTCAAGACTCAAAATTCCCTTCATCAGATACAAGTAGGAATGGAGATCCCTGAGCCTATATATCCCACCCAGAAGGTAGGAGAGGTGTTGTAAGAAAGAGCATCAGGATGCAAAGGAACAATAAAGGTTCAGGCATCTCCACTGAATCTCCCAGTCATGAATTGTATTGACTTACACTGCATAATCCACCTTGAGTCTCATTGAAAAAGAGGGACTATACATAACAAAAATAAAATACAAATAAAATTTTAAAATTCCTACTTGTATCTGACAAAGAATCTTGACTCTTGAAAGCTTATATCCTGAAAATCATGTTGGTCTTTAAGGTACTATTGGACTTAAATCTTGCTGCCCTCCTAAAATCATGCTACTGGACAGGGTTTTTTCTGGGAAAAGAGGTGATGGAACTCAGGACCGCACAATGACGTCACTTTGGGTTAGCTGGAACAAGAGGGGAGTTTTTTAAAGTTTAAATTGCCCTCGGTGAAAATGGTCACATGGCCAGTGGCCCCGCCCCTTGATCTCCAGACAAAGGAGAGTTTAGATTGCCCTCTGTGCCGCTCAAGAGCTGCTGGAACACCGTTCCACCGTGTTCCTGCTGAAAAAAAGCCCTGCTACTGGATCCTGTTTGATTGTCCTTCCTTCTAGCATAGGCTACAATTTCCAAGCTGATTGCATCAAGAGATTTTCTAAGCATAAATACTCATCCAACTCCTGAATTACACTTTCCCAGTTTGTAACATTTGTCAAGCATGAAATGTTCATGTGAGTGTCATGTGCTGTCAAGTCACCTCCAACCTATCGCGACCTTATGAAGAAAAGGCCTCCAAAATATCCTATCATTAACAGACTTGTTCAGATCCTGCAAAATGGAAGACGGGGCTTCTTTTATTGAGTCAGGCCATCTTGTTTTAGGTCTTCCTCTTTTCCTACTGCCTTCCACTTTTCCTAGTGTTATTGACCCTTCCCGAAAATCTTGTCTTCTCATGATGTGACCAAAATAAGATAGCCTCAGTTTTGTCACTTTAGCTTCTAGGGAGAATTCAGGTTTGATTTGATCTAGTACCCATTTATTTGTCTTTTTGGCCACCCATGGTATCCGCAAAACTCTCTTGAAGCACCACATTTCAAATGAATAAATTTTCTTCCTGTCAGCTTTTTTCACCGTTTGTAAGTAAACGTATGTCCAGCACAAGATGTTCATCTTATACTATTAATATGCCTGTATTTAGTAGCACACAGTAAAGGAGCGCATTTATTTTCTCATACAATATTGTATTCCCTACTCTCCCATTACATCCCATACCAAACTATAAATTATTCCATGCACAAACTTCAGACTATGTAGAGTATGTCCTCCCATATACCCGTCGCCAAATTTTTAGCAGGCACTTTCAGTGATGTTGTACCATCACCTGCAGTCAGGAGTGGTACTTACTTATATATAACTAGCAACAAAGTCCGTTGTGGGAAAAAATACAATGGGGTCTAGAAAGGGGAGGGTGGGCAGGCGGACTTTCCCTCATTCTCTGTCATTGATCCCAGCAGGATGAAGGCGGTGGGGGAGGGAGGCATGGCCACCACCTCTGCACCTGATCCTGGCCAAGTGAAGGGGGGGTGGGCATTGCCACTTGCTCCTCACCTGATACCAGCTGGGTGAACGTGGGCGGGCATTGCCTCCTGCTCTGCACCTGATCCCAGCTTGGTGAAGCAGGGGGCGGGCAGTCACTTGGGCCGAATCCACACTTTTTTGTTTCCGTGCCTTTTTTGCAACCGCGGCCCTGTTCAAGCAAATTCTCACATGCTTTCCCATTCCGCGTGTTCCCCGCCATCACCGCACCACAATTGCGCCTCCTTTCCGTACCATGTGATAATGGCGGAAAACTGTTTTTGCCCAGCACTTTTTTTTTTAAAAAATGGGCTTTCATAGCGCATTTGCACAATAAAGAAAGGTTGGTATACCGCACAACCTACTTTAGTGAGCTGCGGTTTGCACGGGAAAAGAAACAGATGATGGTCCCTTATCTTACCATCAGTTACTTTCCGCTCTCGGCTTTGAATGGAACCTGGTTCCCCCCTATAAATACTCTGGCTTTTCCCTGGCTCTGCCTACATAAGAGTCGGAATATTGGTATAGCGCAAAATTAACTTTTTGGGGGGGGAAAAAGGGAAGTGACGTGTGCTGTCAACGCTGATGACGGAGGAGGGAACTGCCCACTATAATACTTTACTCAGTGGCGTGTGGAGAACTGATTGCGCCATGAAGACGCACTGGGAGGGTGAATGTGATGATGCACAGCATGTTAGTGGAATGAACCCAACTGCCATGACTGCGCAAGATAAGCAGATGGTGAGTGCGTGTGGATTTGGCCCTGGTCCACTCCTGATTTTGGCTGGGTGAAGGCGGGGGCGGGCATTGCCTCCTGCTCTGTGCCTGATTATGGGCAGGTTGAACAGGAGGGCATTGCCCACTGCTTCTCTCCTGATCCCAGATTGATGAAGGGGGGGGGGCATTGACTCCTGCTCCATGCCTGATTCAGGCCCAGGGGAATAAGGGGGGCATTACTGCCTGCTTAGCGCCTGATCCCAACTAAATGAAGGGGGCGGGCATTGCCACTTGCTCGGCTCCTGATCCCAGCTGGTTGAAGGGGGGGTGGGCATTGCCACCTGTTCCACTCTTGATCCCAGCTGAGTAAAGGGGGGGGATATTTCCACCTGCTCCGTGCCTGATCCCAGCTGAGTGAAGGTGGGGGCGGGCATTGCTACCTGCCCCTCTCCTGATACCAGCTGGGTGAAGGCAGAGGGAGGGCATTGCCACCTGCTCTGCTCCTGATACCAGCTGGGTGAAGGTGAGGCAGGCATTGCCACCTGCTTTGCTCCTGATCCTGGCCAAGTGAAGGTGGGGGGTGGGCATTGCCACCTGCTCCACATTTGACCTGAGCTGTGTGAAGGGGGGAATGAACATTTCCAGCAGATGACCTGCATTGCCACCTTCTCTGCTCCTCATCCCAGCTGGGTGAAGACAGGGGATGGGCATTGCCACCTGCTTTGCTCCTGATCCCAGCTCGGTTAAGATGAGGGTCGGGCATTGCCACCTGCTCTGCTTCTGTTCCCAGCTGGGCGAAGGCAGGGGGCAGGAATTACCGGCTGCTCCACGACTGATGCCGGCCTGGGCTTCCCTCCGTGGTGCACTTCCTGGAGGTCTGGCTGACTCATCTGGGCTTTCCTCCACAGCAGCGCCCTCTAGAGGCACACCCAGGTAGGAAGTGAGTTGTCTTTAATATGCTTAGGGGAGGGTAGGCAGGCGGCCATTCCCTCATCCTCTATCACTGATCACAGCAGGATGAAGGCGGCCAGGGGGGAGGCATGTCCACCTCCTCTACATCTGATCCTGGCCAAGTGAAGGCAGGGGCAGGCATTGCCAACTCCTCTGCTCCTGATACCAGCTGGCTGAAGGCAGGGGGGGCATTGCCACCTGCTCCGCTCCTGATACCAGCTGGGTGAAGGGGAGGCAGGCATTGCCACCCACACTGCTCCTGATCTTGGCCAGGTGAAGGTGGTGGGGGGGCAGCATTGCAACATGCTACACAACTGATGTCAGCCGGATGAAGGGGGAAAGCAGGCATTACCACCTGCTTTGCTCCTGATCAGAGCTGGGTGAAGAGGGAATGGGCATTACCGCCTGCTCCACGACTGATGCCGGTCTGGGCTTCCCTCCGTGGTGCACTTCCTGGAGGTCTGGCTGCCTCATCTGGGCTTTCCTCCACAGCAGCGCCCTCTAGAGGCACACCCGGGTAGGAAGTGAGTTGTCTTGAATACGCTTAGGGGAGGGTGGGCAGGCAGGCATTCCCTCATCCTCTGTCACTGATCACAGCAGGATGAAGGCAACCAGGGGGGAGGCATGGCCACTTCCTCTGCATCTGATCCTGGCCAAGTGAAGGCAGGGGGAGAGCATTGCCACCTGCTCCGCTCCTGATACCAGCCGGGTGAAGGGGAGGCAGGCATTGCCACCCACACTGCTCCTGATCTTGGCCAGGTGAAGGTGGGGGGGGCAGCATTGCCACGTGCTACGCAACTGATGCCAGCCAGACGAAGGGGGAAAGCAGGCATTACCACCTGCTTTGCTCCTGATCGAAGTTGGGTGACGAGGGAATGGACATTGCCACCTGCTCCACGCCTGACTTCAGCTGGTTGAAGTGGGGCTGGGCACTGCCACCTTCTCCACTTCTGATCCCAGTTCTGTGAAGATGGGGGCAGGCATTGCCACCTTCTCCGATCCTGATCCCAGCTGGATGAAGATGGGGGATGGGCATTGCCATCTGCTTTGCTCTTGGTCCCAGCTGGGTTAAGATGGGGGTTGGGCATTGCCACCTGCTCCGCTCCTGATCCCAGCTGGGTGAAGGCAGGGCACAGGCATTGCCGCCTGCTCCACGACTGATCCCAGCCTGGGCTTCCCACCATGATACACTCCCTGGAGGTCTGGCTGCCTCATCCGGGCTTTCCTCCACAGCAGCACCCTCTGGCGGTGCACCCGGGTAGGAAGTGACGTGTCTTGAATATACTTAACCTTTTATATAGTAGGATTTTCTTTCCCACTCCTTCACAAGAAGTGACTTACAGTATAGAACTACAAAACAGATAACATTACAGCATCACATACAACTTATATAAAAATTGTTTCCACGTAACCATCTAAAAGAGGAAGATTTTTGCCTCGGGAAGCTAGACAGGTGCGCCACTCTCAACCCGAATAACCATCAAAAAAGCACAAAAATCTGAAAAGAAATCCTCTGATGGTCAAGGCCCACTGAAAATACAGCCCAGATACACTGCAGTAATAAGCCAGACTGGAAGAGGGAAGGGATGAATGAGCCATTATAGAAAAGGCACGGTTATCTGATGCAGGGAAGCTAAACAGTATGCTGTGAAACGGGATGCAGCATCAAAAGACGCACACCGTCCCAAGAGCTGCAAGACGATCTACCCTCTGAAGGTGGTAATACCGAGCAGCTCTAACTCAGGCTAGCTGAGAGCGGAAGGAAAAGTTTTGGGACGCTCCCTAAAAGTTTGCTGAATTCCTGACTTCTCCTACTGAATTCAACGAGATATTTACATTCGAGGAAACATGCATGAGATCGGGCAGCCCTCAAGAGCGCCCCCTGCACCCTCAGCCCAGCGCCAGTCATCCACCACCGACCCTGCCCTCTGAAACTGCCAATCACTTCTCCGATCGTCTCCGACTCTTGTCCAATGACGTTCTAGCGTTGAGGTGGGGCACAGAGAGTGGGGGTGGTGCAGCTCAAACCGATCCTGTACCTGACCGCCAGAGGCCCGATTATCAGCGGAGTGCCTTCCTCCTCAACTAGAAGCGCGCCGCGACCAATCAGCACGTAGAAAAGATACGTCGCATCCTCTTCCCGCCCTTCCCCACCCCCTTTATCTAGAAATGGCCAATGGGAGAAGGAGGGCCGAGAGGAGGCGGGGGAGCTTTGTTGGCCAATGAGCGGCCGAGAGGGAGGTGCACGCGCAGAATGGATTGGCGGAGGAGCGCAGGCGGAGGAGGGGACTGAGGTGCCGGAGTTCGGTAGGCGGAGGCGTGTTGAAGCGAGTGCGGCTGAGGCAGCCGGAGGCGACGGGGGCAGCACTCGGAACGGCGCGGCGCCCCGGGCGGGCCCATGGAGCTCGAGAATATTGTGGCCAACACAGTGCTGTTGAAGGCGCGCGAGGGTGAGGGCATGCTCCGTGCAGCGGCAGAAGAGCCAGGCCTGGCGCGGGAAAGAAGGGAAGGCGGCTGGCCAAACCCGCGCCGTTCAGCAGCCTTCGGCGGAGGTCCCGTTCGGCCCAGCCCAGCAGTGCATCCCCTTTGCAGTACATTGCAGGGCGCTGTGGGGAAGTGGAAGAGGAGCCACGGCGGTGCCTGGCGTGGGGTGGGCTGCGGTGGCCAGGCAAAAGCCAGGCTGCGGTGTCTTCTCTGGAGCCCGGTGGGGGCGCCTGGCTGTGTGGTTTGGCGACTAAGAGGCAAAGGTCTCGCCCTCCTGGGGCTCAGTTGCGAAGTCACGCGAGGAAGAGGGGACGGGGTGATCTGGCCCACAGGCTGACTTGACTGGTTTCGTGGGGTGTCGAAGGAGTAAACGGTAAAGGGCCTGAGTCTCAGGCAAGCAAGCCTATGGCTGGCATGTGTGGAAAGCTTGGTAAAGGAGCTGTCCATAAGGAGGTGGATGCTAGTTTGTGAATAATCTGACAGGCACAAGCAAACGAACAGTGACTTGTGGCTGCATGGTGCAGGTGGGAGCGCCATGACTATTTCCTGAAAATGGCTTTCTGTCTAGTCTGGATTTAGGAGTCTAAGGAGAGTGACACTTGCAAAAAAACAAAAACTTGAAACCAGGCATGGGGTTGATCCTCTCCAGATTAAGAGGAGCTGAAAAACCTACTTCAAAGGATTTTTCTCATGCTAATAGATCCAGAGGAGTTAGCCGTGTTAGTCTGTAATAGCAAAATCAAAAAGAGTCCAGTAGCACCTTTAAGACTAACCAATTTTATTGTAGCATGAGCTTTCGAGAATCACGTTCGAGAATGTGATTCTCGAAAGCTTATGCTACAATAAAATTGGTTAGTCTTAAAGGTGCTACTGGACTCTTCTCATGCTAAGGGCATGAGAGAGGTTAGGGCACGATTGGTTCCTAACATCTTCATTTAAAGGAACAAGTAGCAGGTTCTGAAAGAAGCCTTCATCTAGAGGCTAGTCAGAGTAGGCTACTAAGCCAGATAGAACAGTAATCTGATAAGATACCTTCATATGAGATCATACAGTGTACATCAGGCCATGCAGTTGTAGTTGGAGCATCAGATGTGAATTACTCTGTGTAGCTCTGATATGGATTTTCCCATAAGAACAATATTTGCTTGCTCTTCTATGGCCTTGGCTTGTTACCAAAACCAATCTCAAGGGTTTATGGAATTGGCTTTTGACTTACAAGGCCTCTGTGCATGATTGGTTCCTACATTAAAGCTATATACTGAAAGGTTTTGCAGCCCCTTTTCCATTCTTCTTCATCTGGCAAGGCTTTGAATTGGGTGGTGTGTGAAAAGGGGTAGTAAGGCTTTGAGGCAGATTATCATTTTTGCAGGTGCATGAGTTCTTATATTTGAATGAGATCACTGGTGAAGTGAAATGAGAGAGCCTCTTATGACCTTTTTTGATCTGCGTAGAGAAGAAAATGAATGAGGTGAAAGATAAAACAATGCCTCTCATTGCTGAATGGTACTGTTTTTCAGAGGTGCTATCCTGGAGCAGAGGTGTAAATTAACTGTGTTGTTTCCTGCCACTTACTGTTTCATTTTGTCTTACTTTATTTAAGGAAAACTGCAGATCTGAGAAAGTAGACAGCCTTTTGTCAGACACTGTCACAAAAATCCTTTACATCTGTTCTTGCAAACTTGCCTATCTCTTTAAAAGCACTATATGACATTTGAAATATATTGGAAGAAATGCAGTCCTTTGCACTGGGCTTTAGGGCTGCATACACCTGTTCTTTAAAAAAATTCACATTTTTGCTTATTTTTCTTTTCATCATGAAAAAGGAAAGGGATTACAGAATGCTGAACCCCCAACACATGCACACCTCCTGATTCATACAAGTTCTTATCACTCTGGTTTAATTGGGATATTTCACCGGGGGTTTACACATGTCAGTGAAAGTTGGAATTCTCAGGATGTTGAATTCTAGAACCAGGTGGTATGCAGCAAAAAAAGCCGAGGGCACCTCAGTCCTGGCTTTGAATTTACTTCTGCTAGGACAATGACTTTGCATTAAAGGATATGTGCAAAGTATTATTTCCTTTTTGATGGGTTGGTAGGAAGATGCCCTTTGGGATCTGTTTGCATGGCTGTGGGTTTGTAGCATAGTGAAGGCTGTGTGGCTGGAGGCTTGTATTCTGGATTTCTTGCCTTGGGTGTCCAGACATGACCAGTATGAGAGTATATGTAGCTTGCAATCCTTGGTTATGGAGCCGTGCAGCCCAGCCTTCTAAAAGCTTTCACCACCATTTCCCAATCCATATGTATGATTTATGTGAAAGGAAAACAGCTACCCAAACTTGCGTGTTTTTAATTTAGAAACTGTATGTAGAGGAAATGGCCTAAGAATGGAAGTGATAATTTGGTGCTAACCAAAGGTTTTTTAAGGGCATTGTACATTCTGATTCTTTGGTATGATACTTGCATTTCTTTCATCCAAAGGAACGGGTATGTCTTGATCATCAGTAGTTTCCTGGGTAGGCAGAAGTTGTATTACTGAAGATAGGATTTCCTCTAATTTTTCTAGTAAAACACCTGTAATAGAATTGCCACAACTACATATTCAAAAACGTAATTCACAAAGCTGTATTCTCATTAAAAAAACAAAACAAAGAATAATCTTGATCAAATCAGCAACTCTGCATAAGATTGCGCTGTGAGTGAATTAACTGTGATGAAAGGGAGGGGAAGTGAACTGATGATTTATGATGGATCTCATAGTGTTTGATAAAGGGGTGGGTAGTGTGGACAGTTTAAAAATATTTCAGGCAATTATATTGGGATTAAAGGACTCTTAACCATGGGGCAAAAGGTTTCTTGATGAGAAATAGAATTCAGCATTGATAAACAAGGCTGTTACAAAGAGGTAAGGGCTTCTATTAAAGTATATGAAATGGTGGCCTAGGAGTTCCCTTCTATAAATTATTGCTCTTTTTAAAGAAGAGTAGGCAACCAGTGCTGTAGGCCAGAGAGGTTTTCTGGCAGTAATTCAGATTCCTTTTATTCAGAACTGTCCAGATGGAATTGGGTTGCAACTTGAATGCTATCTATTAAATACTCAGCAGTAGTATTGTCAGAGTTTTTATTGCTTTTGAAAATGTGATGGCCATGAGCCTTCAAGGCTCAAACAATAATTGTATATAGATCTTACAATTTCAGATATTATTTTTTCCAAACCCACCTCATAACTTACGATCCTAACTTGAATTTGAAAATGTAGTCAGATACATTATAACCTCTAGTCCCCCTACCAGGAATTATTTTCTAGGGATAAAAATTCTGGGATAGCAGCAATGAAAACTCAAATTAGTAAGAGAATGCACTGTCACTTGAGTTAAAGTAAGCTTGTAACATTAATGTACCAAATACAGATCATTGTGCTGTATTGTGTAAGGATACATAAATAATACTTTGACTACCTTGAAATTACTAAAATAGCATTATATTGGAATGGCTAGAATCGCAATGGAAATCTTGGTCAGGACTCCAAAAACTTATATTTCATTTATTGGATCACAGTGGTTAGTGCCTGTCTTGCTAAAAGTGAAAAATTTGGGGGTCCAAATCTGTCATGCCCTGATCTTGTGAAAACTTCAGTGACGTTGGCTGCCAGTTTATTTCCAAGTTCAAATCAAGGTGCTTATTATGACCTTCTAAAGCTCTCCATTGCTTGGGACTTGTATATCTAAAGTACTGTCTCTTCCTGTATGTCTTCATGTACCAGCTACATTCTTCAGCTTGCCACCTTCTTGGTGTTTCCTCCCTAAAGGTAGCCTACCGATTATCACCTAGAACCTGTGCTTTCTTTGTGGTTGCACCCACTTCATGGAGCAAGTTTCTTGAGAAGTGAGGTGGAGGTGCCATCTTTGGAAACTTTCAGGAGGCTCTGTAAGGCTGTTGTATTTACCAGAGCTTTTAATGGAGTGTAAGTTGCAGCCATTTTATTAGGTTCAGGGTAAACTGGGGCTTTATTGTTACTTGGATTTTTTTAAATTATGTATTGTGAGCCATGTTGAACCATGAGGAAAGGCACGGTATAAATAATAGAGTACTTTATGCTCACTTACCACTGAAACCTACTACTTCCATGCATCTTTTATGCAGTGTATTGCAGTTGGGTTAAAGTATCTCCACAGACTGGATGGATCCCTTGAGCTCATCATATGCTTCCAAGATGGCCTCTCAAAGCCATTTCAAATGTGGCAGATTTCCCATACAGAAAGCATGTTGGAGTAGGAACAGACAGACATACTGGCACATGAAATGTGTGCATGTATAATGTGCATATACCAGAAAAATGTATTTTGTGGTGAAATAGGTGTTTGTTCTTGTTGCATAGATTTTACTTGTATTTACTGTGCTGTTTCTTACATCACCTTGTTATCTAGGTATGAAATCTGCTACACTTAAAGCTGCTCTAAATGCTGAACAAGTTGCCCAGCCCTTTTCTACACAGGGTTGCCTGTTTGTATGATTCTAGATAAAAGAAACAGTGCTGCATGCCACAGGCTCTTGTCTCTCTAGGTACTTTTAGCCCTGGCCCATCCTGCGGAAGTGTACCTGTTACTTACTAAAGTAACTATACTCTGTTAATGAGCCAAGGAACACTGGGCCAGTATGGGGCCAGACTGTCTCCCCTGCACAAATTCTTTCACATGTTGGAATACGGCAGCAGAACTACAAGAGGATTGAGGATATGGCTCATTGTGAAGGTCACAGTAACATGGGGTTCTGAATGCAGGGCTGTTTGTGCTGGCCACTTAAAATTCTGTACCATAGCAACTAAAATCTGTGCCAACAGTTTCTGTAATTTCTGTCAATTAAGCAATTTATATATGTTTGTTACTTTATATAACTACTTCTGCTAGTCAAGGATGATGTAGGGCCCTGAGAAACCCACCTGTTTGGCTATTTTGCTATGCTTCTCTTCAGGCTTAAAATACCTGGTGAAATCTCATATGCCAGTATTCACAACCAAGGGTTAATGAAACTTTAACCTTCACCAATAGAAAAAAAGTTAACGCTCTCAGGATGTTTCTGTGCATAATGTATATTCTACTTTCAAACAGTTGTGAACATGTGGCCAGCTTTGACTTTGTGCAGGGGAAGGTACAGGAGCACATCTTATCTCCTTTCCTCCGTAAGTGCTTCTGCTTTAGTGGCTGTGTTCAGCAGAGATAAGGTTGTATGGCATGATGGTTGAGATACTTTTCTTTCACTTCTGCTGGATTTCTTTAGGATAAGGAGAAATTAAATCATTGGCTCTGACCTTAATGGATGTTCAGTTTGTGAGGCTATATCACGGAAACCTCTCTAAATTGTGGACCTGTCTTTCTCCAATTGCTTTCTCTCTTTGTAATGCTGCAGTTTTAGGGTAATGAGCAAGTATTGTGCAGCTGGTTGCCCAGTGCCTTAATTCACTTCCTTCCTAGGTTTGTACAGTCAATCACATGGCACACGTATTGGCCTGTTTAGGCAATGCTGCTTCGGGTGGGGGGGGGGAAGCAAGAATTTATATATGCTTATGTATTCACCCATCCATGCTGATAGTGCCAATGCAGGATCAGCAACACTTGTCACAATGCTCTTTGCCTTCAGCCTTAAGTCGTTTGCCTATCCTCAGTTCTCTTAGTGTAATGATTTTGGCCAAATAGTAGCTTCTCTGAAACTTCAGTCTCTTATTTTCTTGGGGTTCTGTTTCTCTCCCATTGTAAAGATTAGGAAATTCCTATTGATTATTATGGAACTGCTTTGTAACTCAGGTGTACAGAAGATTTTCTGTGCCATATCCTTTAAACGGTTGGGCTAATTACCACACTATTCTTGTTGGCCCACCAAAGGCCAACTGGAGGTTCCTCATACTTTGCAATACCTGGTAGGTCCTTGTGTATACTGTGCAGCTGATTGTTTCCTCCAGTCCCCCTCCTTGTTTGCATGTAAGAGGCTTCCGGTGGTCGCAGGAAAGCAGCCTAGCAGGATATATTTTAACCACATTGGTTGTTTGCTAAGGATCACTTTTTTTTTCAAAGGTATGCTAGCATCTGTTTCTTAATAGACAATTTTTTCTCTGGTCAAGAATGAGTTTGTTACTTGAAAGCCTGACTGTTAACTTTGGATCTGGTAAACCCAAGTTCAAATCCCTTCTCAGTCATGAAACTCCAGCGGTGGTCTTAGGTGTGTCTCTATCGCTCAGTCAAATCTCTTTGCTAAGAGGACCATATTAGATAACGCTATAACTGCCCTAATCCCTGTGGGAAAGAAATTTAAAGTTTAAAAAAGGGTATGATTAGTCAGCTGCAGTTTGGTAGGCTTTGGTTGGGGCAATAAAATGCCCCATATATATGATTTGCCTGTCTGGGTGGGAAGGTAGTGGCTGCTGTGGAGATTCATTTTCATGGCTGCTGATGTCATTTGAGGAGTAGGTGGTGCATGTAGAACTGGCAGTATTTTTAATCTTTTCTTTCCTTGAATAATAGTGCCTGAGGGCAGGCCAGAATGACTGGGCAATTAACCCTAATATCTCTTATTAGCATTGTGGACTCTGTAGCGCTACTTAGCTCCTACTTTCAGGATGCTAATTAACCCTAATTCCATTCCTTGGAGAGGAATTTCTGTTTAGTGCTTCAAATTCAAGTGACTAACTTATGGCTGCCTTATGAGTCAGTTTCAGCATGAAGTACATGCTTAGGGACTGCTGTCTCCCAATGCCACATTTATTCTTCTAGAGGAGGTTCCCTTTCTTAGCATACAAAGACTTGGCATTGAACCACTAGACAGCAGTGCGTGCTGTAATGGTGATATGCGAGGGAATCTTGGAGAGTGTGTTTCAGTGCATTGTGTATTCAGCCTAGTGAAGGTTAGTTACAGGGACGCACTCCATGACCTGAAACAAGCTCTTTGCCAATCTGATCTTCAGTTTCCTCATCTGTGATTGGAGATGGTTCTTCTGAGATGTCTGTGTGAGTAGCGCTAGGGAAGAACTTGATACAGATAAAAACTTGTTAAGTTATGCACTCTGGTTAGCTCCTGTTCTTGGTTTGTTAACTATATATATATTTGTTACATGTCTTACTCAGGTGGAGGAGGGAACCGAAAGGGCAAAAGCAAGAAATGGCGCCAAATGTTGCAGTTTCCACACATCAGCCAATGTGAAGATCTTCGGCATACATTGGGTGAGGATCACATCTGTGATAATGAATGCTGCCTTCTGCCCCACCCTGAACACGTGAAGCTCCTTTGTTTAGCATTAGGCCATCAAGGTCAGTATTGTCTAGTCTGACTGTCAGCAGCTCTCCAGGATCTCAGGTAGCGGCTGATGTGCCATCTTGGGAACTGAGATCTGACATCTGTTTGAGGATCTATCCCAAGATTAAAGAGTTTAAGATTTCCTTTTAAGGACTGATACCTTCGGTAGTACAAGAAATTTGGGGGGCGATTAGTATATGCAGGGAGCCTTAGATACAGCAAAGGGTCAGGGCAACTCAGTTACTGAATATTTAGTTCAGGGTTTCTTGTCACTTGTAATACATGATCAGCCAGGCCATTGGAAAGGAAATTGTACACTGTGTTAGTGTGTGGCAAAGTATGAGCTTCCTCATAGATGGCAACAGTGATTCTTCTAGCCTGGATCATGGGCATTTATGCTGCTGATGTGAATTTTTAAAAGGAGGTCTTGAATTTCATTCTCCCTAGAGTGAACCAGGGCTACCTATTCTTTTTAAGGCTCAGATTTATTCAGATAAGGCTTTTCTTCAGGAATATAATTTTCCAGTCCTACAGCTGTATTAAGGAAAGGAGCGCTGTGAGCTGACTTCTGATGGAGACAAAATAATCTTTTTTGACTCTGCAAGAGGGAAGCTGTGTGACATCTTTTAAAAGTTCTGAATAGCATTGAAATTGTCCGTTCTAAATAGTTCAGTTAACTAGGCTGTAGTATAAAAAGGTTGCTGAGCTGAGTGAGAGAAGTTCATCCCATAAAATCTTGATGATTTTCTGCACTGCCTAATTATTCATGCTGACTGCTGCATTATTATTTGGAAGACTGACATTCTGAATACTGATTTTTAGATCGCAGTCCAGCCTCCTTATGTGACCTTTCAGAAAACAGCTCAATGTTCTGTTCAGCTTCTCCTGGTTTTTTTCCCTTGCTGATCCTAACTATGGACTAAGCCAAGGTTTCATTGTGCTGCCCACAGTGACGCCCAGGCTTTTTCCTTGAGTGGTTTCACTTAATTATTCCTTCCGATGTGCATTATCTTGTGTTTGATGGAAGATGAAATTCACTGCTGGTGTTCTGCCAGTGTACCATTGCTGCATATTGAAACTTTCTACATGGCTCACACATCTGACTTCTGGTTAGACCTGTCGTAGTTTGCATGTCACTTTCTTCTACCATCACTGCTGCTGGAGCAGTCCTCATGATTTTTCTCTCCTGTAAAGTCGCTCTTTTCAGTAGAGGGAAAGAGGACATCCTGCTGTTTGGGCTCTCCCTCCCATAATCCCTAGAGGCAGGAAGTAGATTGAGCTTTTTCCCACTGAGGGCCAAGCTACAAGTGACAACAGCCACGGGTCCATTCTGTGGCTGCTGATACCATATTAGAAGAGCATGTGGCATGGCGACCCCACAAGCTCTTGTTTCTCCCCCCTGCACCTTTTCAGTTGTCAAAAGAGCAATGGGGGGGGGGCTGTTGTGGCACCTGAAAATGTGCCGGGGGGGGGGGGCACCTGGGCTTCTGTGCTGCATGTTCACTCCAGGTTTGGATTTCACAGCAATTTTTAAAAAGACTACAAATGCTTCTAAAATGGTGTTGCCAGGCACAGAACGGATCTGTAGCTGCTGTCGCTCTGAGAGTGATGGAACCCTCCTTCCTTTAGTTGTCTTCCTTTTCCCCCTGCAAGAGCGCAGATTAGGCACAACTGGACTGGACACAACTGGAGCTCTTAGGCAGTGGCATTCTCCTTGTATGTCTTATTTCCCTGCCTCTGTTCGTCCACATCTTCCTCAGTTCAACCCTTCTCTCTTTTTTTAAAAAAATGGATCCTTCCTGTGTCTCCTCCCATCTCTGCTACTGCTCACCCACCACAATAATGTTGATAGCCAGTTCAGTGGCATCTCTAGAGGGGGAATTGAGCACAGTAATCCTTGTATAGTGTAGCAGGAAGCTGCTGCTTAGTCATGTACTGAAAAGGCCTTAGGTGGAAGACCTCTTGGGAAAAGCTTCAAGCCACACTTGTTCAGGCTGTGATGGAGAGGTCAAATGGGTGCTGTCTTCCGCAATACACCACTGCTACAGGCTTCCCCAGTTAGTGCTAATTTAGTCTTAGTGTGTACGCCCTGACCTGGATAGCCCAGGTGAGCCTGATCTCCTCAGATACCAGAAGCTAAGCAGAGTTAGCCTTGGTTAGTAACTGGATGGGAGATCTCCAGCAAAGACCAGGGCTGCAGAGGCAGGCAATGGCAAACCACCTCTGATAGTCTCTTGCCATGTAAAACCCCGCCAGTGGTCACCATAAGTCAGCTATGACTTGAAGGCACGACACACACACTCTTAGTGTGTACAGCTGGTGCATATATGATCACATGGTGCAGCCAACTGGCTAAAGCTAAACCTTCCTGGATCTGGACAGGGTCTGGCTTGGAGACCTCCTGGGAACCACCACCTATATGCTGCCTTGAGTTTCATGAGAAAAGAAAGGTGGAATACAAAGGTAATAAATAAATGGGTAGTTGATGAAACTGTGAACCAGACTGACAATCTGAAAGACATATGCATGTGATAAGGAACCCCTGCTGTGTGTATTTGTCTTCCAGAATGTGTGAACTCATTCTACAAGCTCTCTGTCTTGTGAGAGAAGCAGTCTGCATGACAAGCAAAAAGCAATTTTTCTTTCCTCTATTTTGGGGGAGGAGTTGTTTACCTGCTGCAGGGCCTTGTCTTGAAAGAGGCCAAGTTTCCCAGCGACAGTACCCTTGATCCAGTGGAATCCTCTAGGCTGCCAGGCTCTGACCCCTTCACCTTCCTTCATTCAATACACTCATTTCCTGGCAGAGAAGGAAACAGTACCACTTGTATGTGGCCCCTTTCCCCTCCCCTGTCCTCCACCCTTTCTAGGCTGGCGTTGTTTTCTCTGAGCATATTCACAAATCAGGAAACCACAACTTCCTTAGAGAAACTGCCTTGCAGAGAAGAGTACTTGCAACATGCTCCATGAGAGAGTTGAGCAGAAGAGTAGCTTCTTGGGAAATGATGACTAACGATTACTGCAAGGCGGGTGGGACTCCATGAGTTCAGTGGAGATACCTGTTTCAGCAAATACACAAATCCTTAACTTAGCAAACTTAAAATAATAGAAGTGCTCTTACCCTATTGTTTTATTGCAAAAACCTGAAACATTACGTTTAAACTGGGTACACAGCCACCCACCTGTTCATGTGGTTGTTTTTACTAGAATAGAATTGCTTCTTCCTCTCCCTGTGAAGCTGTTGTTTACCACCTTATAACATTATCTAAAAATGGAGTGTGTTACACTGCTGATGCAGATGTATCCCATGAATTAATGGTCTCAAGTTTTTAATCCTAATTCTTTCCATTAAATTGAAAGGTGTACTTCAGTGAAATGATAGTTGAATTGAAGGGGTTGTCTTTCCAGAGTCTTTTGGTGGATAAGTCTTTCTTTGGTAGTAAAATTGGCTGACAGAACTACTGTTGACTGCTGTTTATAGTGGGTACAGCAGTAGTGCAAAATGTTCTGTATTGTAAAATGAAAGTCAAAATAAAATTTTGGCCATATTAAAGAGCAAGGTCTCACAGAACCCTAATTTTGTGCTGTGTGTAAGGCCTGGGAAGAAGGATGGAGTGTATCAAAAGTGGTATATAGCGGTAGAAGGGCAGCCTGGAAGAAAGGCATGCCACTTGCTTTCTGCTTTTGTTATATGTGTCAATTACAAGGCATTGTGTATTTTGTATTAACTTGATCTGGGTGTGCCTTCTAACGGGAAGGAAGATTTGGGGGGTTTGGGTAGAGATGGTGGCTGTTGTAGAGGCTCTTTATTCCCAGATAACTGGAAACCTTGTGATCATTGTGTTTTTCTGTATCAGTGATCCCTAAATTCTGTTCTGGGGCGGACGATACTTGTAAGTTGTGAAAAATGCTAGCATGTCAGAATGAATGAATGAATGAGACTTCTGTGAGCCTGAAGTACCTACCCACCTATGGGGCTGCCTGCTATTTCCCCATGTGATGTCATTGCTCTGCCTTTACTTTCTCTTCATTAAACTCCAGTGGATGTGAGTAATGTAGCCTTATCTCTATACCTGATATGATTGGATCTTTCGGAGGCCTCCTCGTTGTGATCCTGCAAAAGTAATTTGTCTAGCTTGCCTCCTTTCAGCCTGTAAGCATACCAATATCAGTGACCATTGCAGCGGGGAGGGGGGGAGCCTTGTGTCATGAGCATAAACATAAGAGCATGAGATCTGCTGCCTCAGACTAAAGGTCCATCTAGTTGAACATGCTGTTTCATGCAGTGGCCATCAGATGCCCTGAGAAACCCAAAATCAGGGCAGGAGCCAAGCAATTGGTATTCAACGGCATGCTGCCTTTAGCCATCATGGTTAACATAATACCTTTCTTTAAAGCCATCTAAGCTTAAACGTCATTGCCCCATCTTCTGGCAGCGTGTGTTGTGTAAAGAAATTACTTCTTTTTATCTTTCCTGAAGTTACTGCCCATCACTTTCATTGGGTAACTCTTGAGTTCTTGTACTGAGGGAGACGGAGAAAATGTTCATCATCTACTTTCTCTAATCCCAGCATAATCTTGTAAAATCCTGTTATGTCTACCCCACCACCACTGTCCAGTCACTTTTCAAGATCAGGAAGTCCCAAATGCGTTAATCTTTTTTTGTAGGTGTGCCAACCAAGGATTTTACAAATTACAGGGTACATGAACTGGATTTCACAATGAAGGAAAAATAAGATACAGTATGACTGAGATGCAATTAGTTTTATTTTCAATCCCCTTCTTTACCACCTTTTGCATGGAATATGCCTCTTTCACCCACTCCTGAGTTGATGTTTTCATTGAGCCATCCACCAAAACTCTGTGTCACCTCCAGTTCAGATTTCTATCAGTGTACATATGATGCTAGGATTCTTTACTCCAATGTACATTATTTTCATTTATCTACTGAAGACAAACACGACAAGAGAGCAGAAGCAGGAAGGAGCTTGTGTGTGTCTCCCCCTCCCCTGCCCCAGCTTAATATGAAAACAAGTAAGATTTTGGAGTGTATACGTTATCAGTGGAGGTCGGAAAAACAACCTGACAAATTATTAGAATGAAAGGACCTACCATAAATTATTTATAGCTGTGTTAAGCAGCTTTTCAGGCCAGGTGGCCAGGTGATTCTGTGCCCTGTTGCAGAAGCAAAAGAGAAGAAGAAATGCCCCAAAGTGAACATTATGAAAAGGGGTGCATGCACGCGCGCAACATATTGCTTATCCGTGTCTCATTAAAGCTTACAAACCATCCAGTGTCAAGATTTGTATCCCAACTCTGAATAGCTGTAAATGCCTTAGATATAAGACTTAAAATAGAGATCTGTCTTTTGGATAGCTTGTCAATTAGTGGAAATACTTTACAGGGGTTCTCCTTGTATTAATTCTTCCCATCAAGGCACACAGACTTCTTTTAGAGTTCAATATTCATTCTTTATTGAAGTAAACATTTAATAAAGCAAGCTATCAAAATACAAAGAATTATTAAAATAAAATCTCTGATAATGGAACAATGAATGGAACAATGTATTAACTCTCCTCTGTGCGTGTGTATGTGCGCGCACACATGTTACGTGCCATCAGGTCACCCCTGACCTATGGTGACCCTATGAATGAAAGACCTCCAAAACGTCCTATCTTTAACAGACTTGCTCAGATCCTGCAAACTGGAAGACGTGGCTTCTTTTATGGAGTCAAGCCATCTTGTTTTAGGTCTTCCTCT
This sequence comes from Eublepharis macularius, assembly GCF_028583425.1. NCBI lineage: Eukaryota > Metazoa > Chordata > Lepidosauria > Squamata > Eublepharidae > Eublepharis > Eublepharis macularius. The sequence continues at coordinate 93,061,499 of NC_072793.1, read as the reverse complement.
TTTCCTGCTGCCTTCCACTTTTCCTAGCGTTATTGACCCTTCCAGAAAATCTTGCCTTCTCATGATGTGACCAAAATAAGAGAGCCTCAGTTTCGTCATTTTAGCTTCTAGAGAGAATTCCTAACATCTCTCAATTAAATCTAAGATTGATTTAGAATCAGATTTACTACAAAATGCATTGAATTTTCAGTAAGCACACATACAAATATATGTTTCTCACCTAGATATTCATGAGATTTCATTCAGCAAAATGTCAATGCCTTATCTGAGTGGCATCTTTTATACTAATTGATATATGCTGTCACTGAGAAATCTAAGATCTTTCACATGTGACATAAATATAAAAATATGATTGGCTTTAAATTTAGCCACTTGTTCAGATTTTCAATCATGTGACATTCTACCTAGCCAAAAAGTGATGCTACATCCAGATGCAAGATAAGCTATATAAATCATTAGAAAGTGACAGAAAAAGTAAAGTGAGGAGATCATCATTGGTCCATTCTAACAACGAATGAGCCATTTATCTACTACTGTTCACTACTTTTAATTGGTTGTCAAAGATGAAAGGAACATCTGTGTGATTGTGCAACCTATTAAAAAAACTACATTAAAATTAATACACAATTCACTAGAATACACTTGTACTACTGTGATATAATATACTTTAATCCATACTCCTGTTATGTGCGTATGTACATATGTGTATGTGTGTTTTACTGGAGAAGTGTAAAGTCCAGTGGATTTCATGTACATTATAGAGAAAGCATCCTCGGGAACAGTGAGTGTGCCCATCACTTGCAAAGAAAGCTTCTTGAGAAAGGATTGGTATCTCCATGCTGCTATAATGAGATTCTTAGGAATAAATAGGATCAATCATTTTCCTTACTTGGATGCTATATTCTGTAGTGCAGTTTGTACCTATGTTCATTTCTAAACTTTCCAATGAGCAGTGGGAGTATTGTGCAATTTGACCTCTCCTCTGTTCTGTTACCAGGAGAAAAGATCTGATACTCTTAAAACCTTGCAAGTAAAAGTGGTATACAGCTTGAGAATGAGATCCGTTTCGAAATGGAAATGGAGGTGTGGGGGAGACCAGGCTGTTTGTCAAAGACTTTGCCTACTCTTATGGCTAGGATGGATCGTATTCCTTGATTTTTGATTTCCAGAAATGGTACTTATCTCATCTGTAAGCTGATGGACACTGTAGAAATAACATTGTGTTCTTGAGAAGATGGTTTAAGTCTCCTCTCTTGAGCCTTCCTTGACTGTCATATGGATGTTGGCCAGTATCTAATTCTGCTTCTCTTTCCAGAGCGGGACTACCACAGTTTGTGTGAGAAGCAGCCCATTGGGCGTCTGCTCTTCCGGCAGTTCTGTGAAACCCGGGTGGAGCTGATGCGCTGTGTCAAGTTCCTGGATGCCTTGGTAAGCACATTTATGTGGACCTGTTCCCTCTGGTGGTTGTGCATGGGTGTCTGCATGCAAGTCTGGATGAATAAAGGTGGCTGGTGTAGTAGTTAAATTTTTAGACTAGGATCTGAGAGACCCAGGTTTGAATCCCCACTCTGCCATGAAAGTTTGCTGGGCCAATCACGCTTCTCAGCCTAACCTACCTCAAAGTTATGGTGAGAATCAAATGGAGGACAGGAAATTATGTAAGCTGTTTTGAGTCCCCATTGGGGAGAAAGACTGGGTATAATTGAAGTAAATAAATACAATCTTGGTTGTTGTGGGTTTTCCGGGCTGTACAATCTTGTTGCTTCTGCAAATACAATCTTGTTGCTTCTGTAGCAGTCCTGTTCAGAGTTGATTTGTGTGTTATGTGGTTGAATGCTTGAAGTGGATCGGGAAAATGAATTCCTCACAAGGAATATTTAGGCAGGTAGTGGATGTTCTGTAGTTTTCCTCATCTGTCTCAAAGCATTTGATCATCTATCCAGACCTTTTTTATTTTGCCTTTCCTTCGAGGAACTCATGGCAGTGTACATGGTCCTCCACAACAGCCCTGTACAGTAGGTTAGGCTGTGAGAACATGGCTGGACCAACGAGTTGCGTGGCTAAATGAGGGTTTGAACTGGGTCTCCCAGTTTCTAGTATCCTAGGCTTTCCATGATTGATCTGGATCCCTTCGGTGGCAAATAGGTGATGCTTTCTGTCCTTTCTCTGTAGGCAGAGTACGAAGTAACTCCTGATGAAAAACGGAAGGAGTGTGGGCAGTCCCTCATTGAGACGTACCTGACCCCTAAGGTAAGAACCTTCTCAAATTGTAGCAGTGAAGAAAAGGAGCTGAGTGGATAGCTTATGGCCATTGCACTGATGAACTGTATAGTAAGTTGCTGTAGTGAGAGCTGAAATTACCCTGATGAAAGTTGAGTCAAGCACACAGCCTCATGAGCCTGAATGTAACCATCTGGTGCAAGTGTTTATGCTAGCTGCTTGTTCATACACAAGTGTAATTTTCCATGTTTGACCCTGATCTTTTGTTCTCAGAGTGCAGACCATGTGCCTGAAGTTCCCTCACAGTTAGTAAATCTATGCTCAGAGCGACTGGAACAGGAACCATGTAAAGAGCTCTTTAAGGAATCTACCAAGTGAGTCAGAAAATTGGGAGGAATTTGGTTTAGAATAGCCATATTTTTCCTAGGACAGTAGGCACTGGGATGGACTGCAGAAGACTGCTGCTAATGGAAAGGGGGTAATATTTTGCTAGTTCCCTTCTCCTGTTGCACACCTCCACACCAGCATGCTGTTCTGGCATGGGGTATGTGTGTGCCCTGAAACCCAGGAGCAGCATTTGGGGGGCATTTTGGGTTACTGAGTGGGTTTGAGAAAGTCCTGCTGTACAGTTGGAAATATTCCATGTGACCCAAGCTGCTGGCTGCCTTTCCAGTTCACCCATCATGGGACTATTTTCCTCTAGCAAATGCTGGAATTACTTCCACAGGCAGTTATTTTTTTCCTATGTGAGAGTCAATTGGTGTTATATTTTGAGTTGCTTGATAGCAAACCCAACTCTGATGGTGAGTGGGAAAACAGCTGACAAACTATTGTGATGTTCGAGTGCAAGGAATCTTTTGACATGTACCTTGCTTTCTTTGGTACCTTTTCTCTATCTTCAAAACTTTTCACACTGTCTCAGTTGTTGCTTCATAGCCTTATCAGTAAATATCAGTCCTTCCCTGTCTAGAGAGAGAGAATTGTCCTTATGCCTGTGGCTGTACTTGAATGCTGAGGCTGTATTAAAAGGAAGCTTCTTTAAAACAACCATTGCTTTGGAAGGCTTGCCCTGTGTTCTTCCGCTTGCTGGCAATGCCCATCATAATCCAGGACTCTTGTCCCAGGCCTTGCAACTGTGCAGAAAGCTCTGGCACTGTGTCATAAGCAGTGGTGTTCTAGGAACAAAGAGCCTCTGGTCTGGACCCTGCTTTTGCTGCCAGCCTCTGCAAAGGGAAGTGCCAATCTCGTTCCTTCCTATTGCTCTCCAGATTGGATATCCTGGGCCTGTCCTCATCATGATGTCTGAGGTCATTGGTCCAGTCCTGGCCTCATAAGCCAAGAGCTCTTCAAAGCCTTTGAAAATTATCAAGCTTTTGAAGCCTGATGAGCACACAGCACTATCTGTCCTCTACATGTTCCTGCATAGCAAAACCTCACTATTTCTGATAGGTTCTGTTTCCTTCCCCAGACTCATCCACGACTATCTGAGTGTAGCACCTTTTGCTGACTACCTTGACAGCATCTATTTCAATCGTTTTCTGCAATGGAAATATCTGGAAAGGTAAACCCCACACGGCTGTGGTTTCAGTGGTATGTGTTAGATATGCTTTATTTGGCCTGGTCCTAATAAGGAGTGTGTTTCATGTCCCTTAATCTGTTCACTGTCTGTCAAGCAAGAAGATGCTGCTGGTTGGTGTCAAAATCAGTCATGACTTTTGCTGTCATGATTTTTGCTGTGGCCAGCCTTGTAACCTGCAGACTACAAGCTCCTAGTCCCTTTCATGTGCCGCAGCCGGATTAATTGTAATAGTGTAGTTTTGCATAAATTGCAGCACAAGGATGCACGGAACCTTTGCACCCTTTCAGTTGATTCCTTCTAGTTCACTCCGTTTTTCTTTGTTCTGTTCTCAGGCGGCATGTGACCAAGAACACTTTCCGCCAATATCGTGTACTAGGAAAGGGAGGCTTTGGAGAGGTATGTACTCTCATTACAAAAGGTGCTTCCCTGCTTGCTTTCAAGAAGCAATAGCATAGCATATATTTTTTTTTTGGTATTCCATAATACCGAAAAAAATATAATAAAAACATTAAATGTTAAATATTCTTAAATAAAATCCAGCATGAAAAACCAATCATAGTGTTACAACCCTCTTTATTTTTCAGTTAGATTTTGCCTTTAACCCTCTTCTTACACCCTTTGGGTAGATTGCTGCCATCAGGAATTATATTCCAAGATAGTTAATTTAAATTTCCCTTTTAATAACGCGCCCAAGTGTCAGGCTTCTTTGTGGGACTATGTGGCTATGTGGTTATCCAGATGGTAGGTCGGTGGTGGTCATCTGCGTACAGATCTTATGTGCACCCCTTGATGGCTTTGTGAACTGCAATATTATTATTCCATAATAATATATGCAGTTAGCTTCAGATGGGTAGCCATGTTAGTCTGTAGCAACAGGACAAAATTTGAGTCCAGTAGCACCTTAAAGACCAACATTTTCCAGGGTATATGCTTTCATGAGTCAAAGTTTATACCTGGAAAATTTTGTTGGGCTTTAAGATGCTACTGGACTCAAATGTTAACCTTGTATGTAGGTGCTTCTGGTTAGCTGGGTACTGATGCACAGAATTACCCATTTGAACTTTGGTATTTTACTGAGTGCCATGCCATCTTGGAGAGCAATCCTAAATGAGTCTACTCAGAATCCTATTCAGGTCTATTAAATGAGGTTTACTTATTAGGATGGCATTGTTGGGCTCTTTCTTCTGCTTCTGTTATTGATACAAATACCACTTTCCAGGCAGACGGATTCTAGGGCTGCATAATCATAAGAACACCGTCTTAAACAGTGTATTTTTGGCATAACTGCTTCTGAGCCCAGAAGGGTGGATTTGCACTTTTTTAACAGCAACAAGAGGCATGAACCAATTTTTCCAGTATAAGCTGTAGTTTTCACAGTATATCACAATAAACCATTTAATCTCTATTATAGCATTTTACTTGAAGCTAAGTGGGAGTGATTATTTCAGAATTTAAAAACCTCTTTGATGGAACTGAAAAAACCCTAAGAATTATCAATTATATTTTCCTAAGGATTTCTCTTCTCTCAAGGTATGTGCTTGCCAAGTACGAGCTACTGGAAAGATGTATGCCTGCAAAAAGCTTGAGAAGAAGCGAATAAAAAAGAGAAAAGGGGAAGCCATGGCTTTGAATGAGAAGCGGATACTGGAGAAAGTGAACAGTAGGTTTGTAGTAAGTACATTGAAACTGCTTTACTTTTGTGCTTGGGATGAGACAGGGCTTGGTTGTGCCCTTGACTCTCATCCTCCCCTGTGGAACAGTGGAGTTTCATACTGTGTAAGGCTACAGTACTAGGAATTTCCTCAGCTGGACAGCTGTTTGGCTGTCACCCCTGTCAACCATGGACCACAATGCTGAACTCATGGGATAGTATCCAGCTGCCTGGGCCTCCTTAGATAACAAAGGGACTTGGATGGGTGTCTTCAGTTACCATATGTTGCTTAAAACCAGTAACCTATGTGGCTCTGAGGAGAATGTTGCATCTTGATGATTGTGTCCTGCAGAGCCACTTTCCAATACTCTGCTACCACCTCCACAAGTTCTAAGGCCCAGTTAAACATTTTTAGAGGTGCTTAAGTTACTCTTCCAGTGTTTTTATCTTTCACAGCCACTGTAATACTTGAGAACCAGATTTTTCATTACAGTGGCCCTTCCCACTCAGTTGCCATCTCTTTCCCAACTGAGCAGCAATGAAAAGGATTTCTTCAGTTGGTCATGTCTTCATGGTGTTGGGCTTTCAGTCTGAGCTGGTGAGGGATGAAACCATAGAAACAGAGCTATGAAGGTTTTCTTCCTGAATGACCGGCCCAGTGTGGGGTGGTGATGAGAGACTAGGATTTGGAAGATTCAAGTTTGAAATCTCACTGTGCTCTGGAAGTTTGCAGGGTAATCTTGAGTCAGTCACTCTCTTAGCCTAATCTATATCACAGGGCTGTTGTGAAGGTAAAGTGGAGAGGGAGAGCTATGTTGTAAGCTGCTTTAGGCTCTGTTGGGGAGAGAAATATGGTATAAATATCTAAATAAAAGATTCCACCTCTTGAATGATGGCTGAATTTGCCTTTCCACTGATGGGGAACTGAGAAAAGCATTTGCTAGTGGCTTAAAAGCTTGGTATCATTTCCAGTTTTGTTAGTTTTAAGCCATGTTTTTTCACTTTTAATTGAGGGCTAGGAAGATCTCTCTAAACCAAACTCTGTTTAAAACGTAAAGAATAATCCTTAAGTTTTTCAGTTAGGTTGGTGGGTAAGGGACTAGCCATGTGCCTGCAAAGTAGATCGGCTGTTCGTATTTAATGGATGTAGAGACTTCACTGATATGGTTGGCTTTGCATTATTTAGAATTGTCATTGTAAAGGAGTTCCTTGATAAGTATGTCTGGCTTTCAGTCCAACTAATAAGACATTAGTGTGTTTGTTTTTTAACTGAATTGATTGCTCATATGTCAAAGCAGATCTTTTATAACTGGGAAATTTCTTCCCATGGATGGTGACTTTCTGATTTGCCCCTGCAGCCTTTCATGGGGTATTGGGGGCTGCAGCAGGTGATGGAAGAAAGACAGTCACACTCTGTAGGCAGAAGTCCTTCCATCTGTGGAAATGCTCCCTTGTATCCAGCCCATTACCCGAGTGGCAACTTGCTTTGAGGCCTCTTTATATTTTATGTATACTTTATTTTCAGTTTGTGGCTGCTATGCAGTGTGAGGTAATTTTGTTTGTTTTTTAGGAGCTGACCAGCTTGCTTTGTATTGTAGGTGAGTTTGGCCTATGCATATGAAACTAAAGATGCTCTCTGCTTGGTCTTGACCCTCATGAATGGAGGGGACCTCAAGTTCCATATCTACCACATGGGAGAAGCAGGCTTTGAGGAGCCACGAGCTGTTTTCTATGCAGCTGAAATCTGCTGTGGTTTGGAAGACCTTCATCATGAGAGGATAGTATACAGGTGAGATATTTTTCCCAGGTATGGCTAGGGTTCAGGGAATTTCAGTGCAGACAAGGATTTGTGCAATCCTTAGCTGTGTTCTGAACTGCCTGAGACCAAAATTGAAAGCTCAATGAAAACGTTGACCCAGTGTTCAGCAACAGTAAAAAACAACAACAACATAAAACAGCCAATGTTGTAGTGCCCTTTTATAGAGCCATGCTGAGGCCTCATTTGGAATACTGTGTAGAGTTCTGGTCACCATATCTCAAAAAGGATACTACAGATCTGGAAAAAGTACAGAGGAGGGCAGCCAAGCTGATTAGGGGCTTGAGGTACCTTTCTTGTGAAGAAAGGCTGAAGTGCCTGGAACTTTTTAGTTTTTTTTTTTTTAAGGGTGGGGTTGGGGATAACAGAGGTTTATAAAATCATTCATGGGGTAGAGAAATTGGATAGCTTTGTTTTCTTCTTCATAATACTAGAATTTGGAGGCATCCAATGAAGTTGGGGTACAGGACAGATAAAAAGAAACACTTCTTCTTTACTCAAAGAGTAATTCAACTATGGAATTCACTGCGAGTAGAGGTAGTGATGGCCATAGGTATCGATGGCTTTAAAAGGGGGTTAGAAAAATTCATGGAGTTTAGAGCCCATCAATGGCTACTAGCCTTGGTTAGTAAAAGGAATTTCTATATTCAGAGGCACTAAACCTCTGAAAGACAGTAATAGGAGGCAACCTCAGGGGAAGGCCTTGGCCACTCTTCCCTGTTTGTTGGCCCTCCAAGGTGACTGGTTGTCAGCTGTGTGAAATAAGACGGTGGACTAGATGGGCGGCTGGTCTGATCTGATCCAGCAAGGCTGTTCTTACATAATACCTTGAGTGTGGCTACTGCATTATAAAGGACTTTAAGAAGCTGCAGAAAGACTGCAGAGAATGGGAACAGCTGTGCTGATAAGAGCTAGTAACAATCCTCTCTGACACAGACCACGTATTTGTGAGGTACGGAGATAGGTCATATCTCCCAGTGAAGCTGAGACCTTTGAGGCAATTTTCTGAGTTACCCTGCTTCTAGTTGTAAAGTCTTTTAGTGTTTCTCAAATGCTGGTTGAGAAAGAGGAGAATCCACAGAGGTATTGTCGAAGGCTTTCACGGCCGGAGAACGATGGTTGTTGTGGGTTTTCTGGGCTGTATTGCCGTGGTCTTGGCATTGTAGTTCCTGACGTTTCGCCAGCAGCTGTGGCTGGCATCTTCAGAGGTGTAGCACCTTCAGAGGTGTAGCATCTTCAGAGGTGCTACACCTCTGAAGATGCCAGCCACAGCTGCTGGCGAAACGTCAGGAACTACAATGCCAAGACCACGGCAATACAGCCCGGAAAACCCACAACAACAATCCACAGAGGCTTATGAAATTTATTCTTCTTTCTAGGGACCTGAAGCCTGAGAACATCTTGCTGGATGACCATGGTGAGTAAATGTCTGTGATAAGCACACTGGCCTCATACATGGGCAAGTAGACACCTCTCCAGTTTTTATAACAGGCCTTGTTCTGAGTTGAGTGGAATCTGCAAATGACACTTTCATGACTCATTTTCCTTTGATAAGGTCACATCCGCATTTCTGATCTTGGGCTGGCTGTTGAAGTTCCGGAAGGACAGACGATCAAAGGTCGGGTGGGAACAGTTGGCTACATGGGTGAGTATCCAAGGAGTGCTCTGGTGAGTTGACTGGGATCAATGCGGAGGCCATGAAGCACATCTTGCAAGGAGAGGGTAAAAGCAATCTCTTTCCATAGTAAGTAGTTCAGAACAGTGATGAACAGCAAGTCTAGTGAAATGTTTAAGCCATTAAGGTTTAGCACACTTGTAATATAGTCTCTTAAAAAGTGCTAGATTAAACTTGCATTTCAGTTTAAATTAGAGCCAAACTAGGACCACGGATACTGAGCCTTGTCCCTCACAATATTTTTAAATTGCCTCATTTGCTTTAAAGTGGCCTTTAGAAAGACAGGTCAAGCTTAAATCATTATGCAGCCCACCTTACTTGCCCCTACTATGACAGTACCTAACTTTCCCCTAATGTTTCTCCTGCCCCCTTTATTATTTGCTTCGTTGGATGACTGAGGTGAAAAAAATTGCTCTTGACTGCCTTACCTGTATGGAAATAACAAATCTCTGCAAATTTGTAGTGGTGTGGTATAATCCCGAGTATGTTTTCCTGTAAATTTTTAGTATTGTAGTGCCCATGCTAGCCCAATCTCGGAAGCTAAGCAGGATCAGCCTTGGTTAGTACTTGGATGGGAGACTACCAAGTTCAGGTTTGCTACGCAGAGGCGAGTAATGGCAAGCCACCTTGAAAACCCTATGTAGTCGCCATAAGTCAGCTGCAACGTAACAGCACTTTACTCACCAATATATATATATATATATAGTGCAGTCCTAAGCATATTTTCTTGTAAATAAGGCTGGGGGGAATGTTTAATGGATTTTACTCCTCAGTAAGCAAGTTTAATATTGTAGTCTTAGTGTGCTTCCTACTAGGAGAGTTTGGGATTAGCATTTTTCTGTTGCCTAGAGAGTAAGCAGAGTAAGTTGCATTTTGAATTTCAGAGGAACCATTTGTCTCCTGACCCATGATTGTGTAGGAATGTGGCACCCTATTCCTTGAAGGTCAGTGGATCAAAAACAAAATGCATCAAAGTAATTAATCCAGATGTGTTAAGGAACTGGTGTATAAGACAGTGAACAAGAACTGTAGCAACACCATCCAAGTTCTGCCATCAGCAAACATGGCTGTGATTTTAATTAAGATTATGCTAATTAGCCTACGTTCATATAATGTATGTATTGTAGTAAATATTTTGCAAATATGGACACTTGAACAGTTCCAGTGGGAAGTAAGGATGGGATTTTCTGGGTATTACTGGCAATAGGTGTCAGGGCATAATGTCTGAGGTCCATGAATAGATGATGAAACTGGCTTTCCTTTTGAAATCTGTTTTAGAAGCCCAGCCGTGAGGCAGAACTCCTGGGAGAGGGGTTAAATGTATACGTGAAGACACAGCCTGTTGCTGCTGTAATGAAATTCAAGTTGGGGAATTGTGTGTGTTGCTAAATGTGTAGTTCTGGCATCAAGATGCTGAGTTTCCCATATATCAATTCTGTGCTTTGAAGAATCAGCATAGCGTTGTTATATTTTTCAGCTCCTGAGGTAGTAAAGAATGAGCGGTATACATTCAGCCCTGATTGGTGGGCACTAGGATGCCTGCTTTATGAGATGATAGAGGGGCAGTCTCCCTTCCAGCAACGCAAGAAGAAGATCAAGCGCGAAGAGGTGGAACGCCTAGTGAAGGATGTGCAGGAGGAGTACTCGGAAAAGTTCTCACCTGCTTCCCGCTCCCTTTGTTCCATGGTATGCATGTTGTTTCCTTGGCCTCAGGCAATCTTTACCCTTCTCTGATCCCATTGCAAAAGGATGCTTGTGCTTTTCAGGGTGTGTGCCTTCATAAAGGTGCATCTTGCTTCTTGGGAAAGGTACCAAGAGGTGCTGGTAAAGCTGATTTTTATGTGTAAAGTGCAGTCAGAAAATTGAACCACCCTACAATTCTGCACCGGCTCAAATTCCATTGTAAAAACAGTCCATGTTCAATGTGATTTGAACCTTAAAACTTCAGCTCATCTCACCTGACATCATCTATTTTCCCACCCACTCCAATTCAGCCTGGCTTCTGGAAGATCCACCTAGGATCTAGTAGTGACCCCAGTATTTGAGCCCTTCTTTGTGTCATGCTGTTACATTGACTCATGCCATCTCAACTTACCAGAGTTACGGCAGTTGAATAAAAACCCATGAATAGCTAAATACAGATGGTCTAATTCAAGGCATCTCAGTCTCTGGTTAATTAACCAATACTCTCATGACAATAGTGAAAGAACCTCTCATTTGCATTTTAAACAAAGAGAGTAGGGATGTGTGTAAATATGTTTCAGCCTCATTCTTGGGACTTGCTGCATGCACAGACGTCATAAAACTTGAAGTATGAGGCCTTGTTCTTTCTTTCCTGCCCTCAGTGTCAGTTGGATCCATCTACACTTTGTTTCTCTTTGCTTGTTCCCTCGGACTTCATGGAGTATGGATAAATGAGAGTCAGGTGTCAGCAGTTTCCTCCTGTCTCAGAAACCTAGTTGATGTATCTACACTTAATGCAGGATACTCCAAGCTGTCATTCTGATCATTAGCCAATTTCCTGGAGCTACTTAAAGTGATCTGTTTTTTGTCCCTGAATTTAATGGGACTTTATCTATTATGCCTACGGTGGGTGGCTGTCTTAAAGCAGCTGGGTTCTTCACTGTTGTTTACAGCCCTTAAAGAAAAGCCCAGGAATCTGCAGCTTGTATAGAAATCCTTCCCAATGATTATTTTAATAGATTTGGGAAACTATTTTCTTTAGGTTTGTAGGGATTTAAAACAGGTGTAGGGATTTAAAACAGCACAGTACAGCCTGGGATCCCAGCAGCTTTTTATTGGCATAATTCTATACAGAGTTATTTCAGTCCGAAATCATTGGGCTTAGACTAGAGTAGCTCTGCAAAGGATTGCAGTTAGTCATAGTTTGGGCTCAGCAAAAAAAAAAAGTGATGGTTCAGGTTCAGTTCTAATTAAAAGCAGAATTTAATGGTCTGAGGAGGGTTACTGTTGGATTCCCTGGAAACTGGGCTGCTGCGTTTTGGGTACTTAGCAATGCAATGGCCTTCCTTTTGACCATACTGTGCTGTGTTCTAGCTCCTCTGCAAAGACCCATTGGAACGGCTGGGCTGTCGTGGTGCTGGTGCCCAAGAGGTTAAAGAGCACCCTCTCTTTAAACATTTGAATTTTAAACGGTTGGAAGCAGGGATGCTAGACCCACCATTCAAGCCTGATGTGAGTTCAGAATGTTTGCATGGTTTCCTGTTGCATCTTGTTCTCATGTTACTTGCTCACTGTTCAAGCAGCTCTTGAATATGATCTTTTCCCCATTCTTCCTAGCCCCAAGCAATTTATTGCAAGGATGTGTTGGACATTGAGCAGTTCTCCACTGTCAAGGGTGTTGAGCTGGAGCCTGCAGACCATGAGTTCTACCATAAGTTTGCAACAGGGAGTGTCTCCATCCCCTGGCAGAATGAGGTAGGCAGCTTCCCCCTCCTCAGCAGTAACTGATGCTTCTACAAGGTCAACCGTTCTTGCAGAGGGGGCTGGTACAGAGATGTTGTATGGCTGGCTAGCTGCAGCATTCTAACTGTTAATTGAGAGCTGGTGTCATGGAGTTTATATCATATCAATAGGTCCCTGGGTGGTAGCACATTTGTATTTTTTCCCATTTCTCTAGATGATAGAGACCGAGTGTTTCAAGGAGCTGAATATCTTTGGTCCAGATGGAGCTGTTCCTCCTGACCTGGACTGGAAGGGGCAACAACTTCCCCAACCCAAAAAGGGCCTGCTGCAACGTCTCTTTAGCCGACAGGTAATTTCTTGAGAGGGATGGGAAACAGTTATGTCTTTTGATGTGGAGCAGAACTTCCAAAATACACGTTTGTATGGGGATACTTTCCTTCATCTTCCTTGCTTCTCTGTAGCCAAACACCTCAGTCCATGCCCTCTTTCACATTGATATAAGCTATATATAGATACTTGTTTCTAGATGTGAGAATTTAAGGTAACTTTCTTCCTGGCAAATTCAATGCTTGTCTTTGGTTTAGTACCGCAAGGCCCCATGCTTGTGTGTTAAACATTCAAAATTGGATACATGTAGTTGCCTATACTGAACCAGACCATGGCTCTCTCAAGGTCAGTACTGTCTACTTTGTCTAGCCTTCTCTCTCCAGGATCTCGGGTTGAGGTTTTTCATGACACTTACTACCTGATCCTTCAGCTGAAGATGCTGAGGATTGAACCTGGGACCTTTTGCCTGAAAAGCAGGAGTTCAACCACTGTTCTGTGTGCAGCTGGCAGCCTAGCAGAAGCAATCATTGGGTTCCAGTTCATGGGTAGTTTTGCTCCCTTTGGTCCAACCAGCCCTTGGAAAAGCCCTGTAGCTCTTTAGTTATTTTTATATTTTGCAAATATTTTAGCTTAATTGTATTTTCCTTGGGTTTAATGGTTTTAAGATGTGTTTTTATTATGTACATTTTCATTTGTTAGCTACCTTGGAGGCCCTTATAAGGGCAGAAAGACGGCATAAATTTGGTTAAATTAAAAATAAAGCTCGACGCCAGTAGCGGAGCATATACTAGGATAACTTTGGGAAGCTTCTTTCCATATCCCTTTCCTTCTTGTGTCCTGATGATTTAGAAACATAGCCCTGTTTGCAGCATATGTGCTTGTAGGGGCGGTTTTGGAGAAACAGGTGTTCTGCACCCTGTGCTAGAGCCCTGGCCTTCCACCCACCAACATGCTGTGAGTGAAAGTCCATTTGTGCAGGCAGCTCACTGTCTGTAGCTCATCACTTTTCCCGTGTCCCTCACCCTGCTCGTTCCTGCTGTGGTGTCTGTACTTGACAAGAGGTGTTTGTGAAAGCTGGGAAAGGGCTCAGGAGAGAGCATGGCTGTCTCTGGCTGGGCCTCAAAGCATGTTTTCTCTTTCCAGAGGTGAGCATCCCCTTCTCTCACGGCTGCTCTGCTCAGGAAAATGACTACCTGGTGCCCTAAACTCCCCTGCGGACATGACGAGACATGGGGATGTGGATTCTACCTCTTCGGTGCCTCCCTTTCTCTCCCCCTCCCTCCCCCATCCAGAGTATTTGTGCATTAATAGTCCCTCAAGCCACTAACCTTGCTTCCTTTAGAGCACCATGTAGGGACTCCCTTGTCTTTTTGCATTGAGGCAGTAGGCGTGTCCCATCTTCTTCTCCAGCATCTGAACCTGCCATGCCTTATTTGTGGCCCTGCTCTTAGGGAATGTTTGAGTTTTATATCTTTGCCTTGTACCCAGTGCTTACATGCTTTACAATGGCTTGCTGATGTGCTTCCTGCTCCTTCCCACTAGGCCATGCTCTTTCTGTTACTGCAGTTGTGCGTTGTAATGAATGAAAAAATCTTGCTGCTTCTTCCAGCTGCTGCGTACCTAACTTAAGTAAGGTCTCACCTTTTTTTATACTGATGATCCATGATTAAACCCATTCTGACTGTGACTAGTAAAGACAAGTTAATAAAGGGTCCCAGCAAGATCCTTTCACAGATCATGTGGGTTGGTTACCAGACGACACCGTCTTGGGAACCATTCCACCACCAAATTCTTTTGATTTATAGGGCTGCAAATATCCTTTCTAAGCAATAGTTGTCTGCCTTTGGGGGGACAGGAATAAAATCCTGTGTCTGCCTGCCTGTTGGAAAAATAACTTCTCACTTTGTGCTTGCTGTGTGCTTTTCCTTTTTCCCCTTGCTTCCCTTGCCCCTCCCTCCTCTACCTCCCTTCTTCCTCCAGGACTGTTGTGGAAACTGCAGTGAAAGTGAAGAGGAACCCACTCGCCTATAGGTGTAGCCAATGCATCCTTTCTAGGAGCCTGGCCAGGCAGCAAGCTGACTCTGTACAGGAGATGGGCACTGGTCTGGTTGGCTGGATAAGTACGAGTTCATCGTTTCAGGGTGGCTCTACAGAGGAAGCGCTCCAGGACTGGGGAGAACTGGCCCCCTCTGCAGAGGTCTTTGGTGTACTGCCAAAGGATTATCCAGCCACAGCACCTCTTCCACAGCAGAGAGACAATGGCAGGAGCCAGTGAAACATTCCAGGGCTGGCCCTGGCCTCAGGCCTCCCGCCTGTTAGTCTATTGGAGTTTGTTTTATATATTTATATTGATATATCTTATGAATGTATGTATATAAACATATACATTTTTAATTGTCAAGGAGGGGTCCTTCTGCACTTCTCTCCTGTCCCACCCCTGTGGACATTGTGCACCAGTAGTGTCTGGGAAACAAAGGAATTTAGCTCTGGCTCCCATACAAGTTATCGGTCCCGTTTACTGGTAAAGATCAATAGTGGGAGACGCCAGGGTAGGGCAGCTGCATTGAAAGAGCAATCACTACTAGCATATCTGGTTTGCAGGGAACAATTTGGGCCACCCTGTGCATGCATGCCCCACCCAACTTGCTGTGCTACCATAATCCACTGTGAGACTCCCTTTAGGTATGTAGACTTGTTTAGGCAACAGACATTTCTGAGGGTGTTTTCCCGCCTAGATAGCAGGGTATGGGTCCTGCCTCTAGACTATGGTTTAATGGGAATCCTAAAGTGCAAGAATAGCATGCTGGTTCCTGCCTTTAGTGGGATGTGCAGTAATGAATAGGCAGGAAGAACTCAAGTGGCCCCATCTCTTTTTGCCTTCTGTCAGGTGCCTCCATAGGAATTTCTCTCCTCCCCCACCAAGAAATGAAGCAATTCTGCTATATGCTCTACTGACGTTTTTCAAAAGGATGACACTAAAGGGATCCCCTGTCACCTGTGCCAGTGTGGGAGCATCCACATGACCAAGCCTGGAGTATTGAGCTCTTTGGGCTCTTTGCCAAAGTCCTGCTTCTGTTTCCCTATGGCAATCTGTCATTCTTTTTCATGGCTGAAAGCCAGGACCTATGCAGAGCTGTACTTGTGCATTCACAAAGCTCAGTAGAGTGGTTCTGCTCTGGTGCTGCTCACTCCCCCTACTAAATGTTCCAGCCTTACCATTTTCCACTGATACCGGGTGTGTGCTACTTCAGGCTTCCAGTCAGTTCTCATCTTCAGGGTGCGTGTGCCTGTGTGTGTACATGTGCATGTGCTCATCTTACCTCAAGGCAGTCAGCCTCATCTCCCACTTAATCTGTGGTGTATCATGCACTGATGTTTGGATTATTGAAACTCTTTTGAATTTAACTGTAAATTTGCTGTGGTACAAAAATGAATGCAGTCAGTTGCACCACCAGGTGCTGAGCAGTTTCCTCCTGGTGCTTTCCTCAGTGTGGGGTATCCACCCGCCTTGCCCCTAAATTAGAGATAACAGGTTCTCTTCAGTGCTTTCTGTGTCTGTGAGATCCTCTGTTACTTGGATACTACTGTCTGACTACTCTTGACAACCTGTTGTTCAGCTTCTACATCATACTTCATTGTTCCTTCTTTTTCACTGGAACTTCTAGCCAAACAAATGCTATTTAGACTTCCTCAGTATGTGCATCCTCCCTGTTTTTTCAGTATTTCTTCTATTCTTCTTTAAAAAGTTACTGGCCATTTTAAAATTTGAAGGTTTTGCTTAGAACATCATATGTGGATTATATTTCTATCAAAGAGCTGATTCATGCTCTTACATTAATTTTAGTTTTTTAAAAAAATTAAATTTTGAAAATGGCAAAACATAAAAATAAGACAATCAACAGTGAGAAGCATGGGCTGATTTTAAGTGTAATAGAGAGGCAGAAACGTGCACTATTTACAATTGATGACGACATATTCTGTCATTTAAACTGGAGCCCTTTTAATATTATTTTTAGTTATCCCTAAGACTTGTTTAAATTTACATATTTCAAAATGAAACAAAGTTTATCTTAAGTATAAGGCTGTTTGAATTAATAAAATCCACAGTGTGTTGCTAGGACATGTTCTCTTTAATATGTTCTTTTTCATCAACTTTGGAAGTATAAAATATTCTCTACTGTAGTGAAGCAAGCTTTTCTCTTTTTTTAGAAGCTATTTTTAAAATGTTCAGACTCCACTAGCGCTCATGGAAGTTTCAAACATAAAAGATTGATTCTCTGTAGTAGGAAGAAAGGCACAGCAGTCTTGTTGCCAATGGCAAATTTTGTATTTTGACTTGGAATACAAATTGAAAACAGAACTAATCTTTTTGACAAAATCAAATCTAGAGCAAGAAGCCATTGGATCTCTCTGCCCTGTGTTGCTTCTTGGCAGTCCCATCAGTAAAGCAGAACCAAACGTTGCCCCATTATTGCACGTTTATCTGGCTTAAAGCTGCAGTCCTGTAATGGAGAGCTGAGAGTGGCTTTCCTGTACATGCTATTTGCAAAATCTGGATGGGAACAACGTACCCTTGAGGTTAGGAGCAGCTGGGGCTAGTTCACCAAAGGTGGACTGGGAAGTTTTGGCCTAGGTGCAAGTCAAGCTGAGTGCCCCTAACTCAGTACTGTAGGAGCATGCTCAGTTCTGGCCAGCAGTATTAGTAAGGGGCATCACCTCACCCATTGATGCCTCCTCTGCCACAACTGAGAGTGTGTCAGGAGAAGACAGTGGGCAAGTTGATGCCAATTATTGTTACTGCTGAAAGGTATGAGCTGTGTGAAACCCCCCACCCCCCCGGCCACACTGGCAGAGCTGCTGGGACTTTGCTCCACCTTCTCCTGGCTGCCAGTGTGGCCTGCCTTTTAAGGCAGAAGACCACTTGGAACTTATCCTGATAAGATAAATGCTTACTCATTCGTAGAAGGATCTGTAGTGCAAGAACTCCAGTGTGACTTGTCAACTTCAATCTATTCTTGCTTCTTCATGGTCTAATTCTGCATTCCAGTCTTTTTTTTTTCCTTAGGCTGTACAGTATGTTTTCCCCACTCATTTAAAGAAATATCTATCTTTCTGTCTTCATCGGCTTGAGCTGATCTGTATTATCATGTCTGTGGACCGCTATATTCTATGTCTAGCTTCCATTTCTCTTTTGCCTCTGCAGCTGGCTTTGCTTTGCAGCAGTGAATTGATACATGTAGAATGATGATACCATGTGATGTACCATACCAGATGTACCTAGGAAACAATTTGGAAATTGGGCAGGCTACTGCCTACCTACACTGCTCAGGCAAGACTGTTTCTAGAACTTTTTCTCCCTCCCTCTTCTCTACCAACTCTTTTCTTTCAAGTGGGACTGTGGGAATAAAAGGACCTCCTTAAAAATTAATGTTCTTGTGTGCCTGGTTTATAAGTTCAACTCCAGAGCTTCAAGGTTGTTGCATGAGTACCTCTGGGACTGGCACACTTGTCTTGTATTGCATGGAAGTGTGGTTAGTATCAGACTAGGATCTAGAAAATGCAGGTTTGAATCCCCAGTCTGCTGTGGAAGCCAGTCATATATCATCTTAGCCTGACCTACCTTACATTTTTGTTACTGGATAAAATAGAGAACGATCTAAGCTAGTTTGGGTTCCCATTGGGTATCATAAATGAAGTAAATAAAAATAAACTTAATTGGTGGAGAGAAGAATCAAACTCCAAAATTCTTCCCTGTATATGACTTCTCAGCATGATGCTAGTGTATCCTGTTCATGCTACTATGTCTTCACTTTAAAACAAATCTTCCTTCTATGCAGGAAATCCATAGGAGCTAAATTGCCGTGTTTCCTGTAAGCTAGCTTTGAAGAGTACCTCATCCTGCTAGAGCCTGTAAAGCACATTAAACCTGGCCTGTAAACTGTAGTGCCACCATGCCCTCACTGTATTACAAATTACATGGAAGGTTGCAGCCGCCGTCTGACCTTGGCCACCATAGACTGGTATGACCAGTCTGACACACAGTCTGACACACAGTACCCCTAGTTCTGTCATGCTCTTGTGTACTGATGGCTAAGCCTTTAATAGCAAAGGAAAAAATCAGGTAAGGGTGCATGTCCTTGTGTCCAAGATGGCTCTGTCAGAGATCTATAACAAGATAGCAGCAGACTGAAAATGACAAATAGTCAACCGGACCTGAAAACTGCTGCTTTGGCAGAATGAGTCTGAGCTGGGCAGCTAGCAGTATATGTCTTTGTCACTGTTTTGCTACAAAAGTGAACTGCTATATTGTGATTCTAAGTGCTGTACTGGAAAGTACTCTGAACCTAGATTCAGGTAATTTTATACATGTGGACTAGCATCAGGCATTAGTGAGGCCTAAATTTTTGCAGCGCTGCTTTCTTTCAACTAGTTAACATAGGCAATACCTTCAGTTTCAAAGACTGCAGCTGATGGGGTTTGCAAGCTGTTCAACTCCAAACCTGTTGTTTTCTGATGACACCCACAAGGGATAGGCACTGGGTCCCATTTTAAATCCTGCCCAAGATAGTTTATTCACCCACTCACTCCAGCTGCAGCAACATAATTTCTAATATTCTCGAATGAAGCTTGATTAGCCTGTTGCTCTTGATGAGCATAATTCTCAGCCTTTTGCAATCTGCGCATAGTTTGACTAGATCACATTGTGTTCAAAGGCTGTGCTTGCATTGTTATATCTTGATTTTATTCAGCATTAGGGGTACCTAAAACCACTTATTTCAATATATAGGTTTGACTAGTCGGAGCCTGAGTTTAGTATGCTACAATGGGATGCCTTACCCGCCCCGCCCCCCCGCAAATAACACTCTACTAATCCTTAGACCTTCTTTCCTAGACAGTATCCCTGGCCTTGACCTTTTAGCCACAGAAAAGAGGGTTGATGGGTGTGCCAGTCTGCTGCTCTATATAACTACTAATACAGTAACCTTCCGTTGATGTTAAACTGGCACTGTCAAGTGATGGAGTGTAATTGCGCTGTCTCTTGGGCTGCCTCTGTTCTGCTAAAAATAAGAGTCAACATTCTGTGCCAAGGAAACTTGCATTTTGCACTTAAACAAATTACGTCAATCCTGAAGCTAATTAATTTGCATAATGTCAGTGTACTATTTTGGTGGTGTATACAGTATTCAGTATATTTTGGCAAAGGTGGGGTTGGCAGGGGAAGGAGAGAGAGGAGGAAAACGCTAATCCCAGCTGGCTGCCCAAGATTTGTCTTTCCTGACCCTTTCCAGAGCCCCTTAAGGACCTCCATCACCTAATAGGTGTGGTCTTAGCTGGTGTCGGAGGTGCCAGCTTGTCCTGGATGTAGAGATCAAATTCTTTGTTTCCCACCACCGTTAGTGCTCAAAGGTGTCCCAACGGTCCACAAAATTCTGACGGTAAAGGGGTGTGTGTGTGTGTGTGTGTTAGTTCATGTTCTTTCCCGAGTTTTCACTCTGCCTGGAAAGAGCGAGACGTGATCTCGCTGTATTTTCTCCCGATGACGTTTCCAAGGCAATAAGAATGGAAGACCAAGCTCTGAGTAAGTCAGAAGAGGAGGTATTCGCAGTAGGGGGCGCATGGCTGTCGTCTACTAGACTTAACTTGCAAGAATTGCCTTGCACTGGTAAGTTGACTAGGAAATCTCCAGTGAAGAAAGTGTGTGTGTGCTGGGGGAGGGGTGTTTATTTTGTATGAGGCAAAATAATAGGATGTTAAGTTCCTGAGGGCTTAGCACCATATTATTCTACGCTTATGCGGAAAATACGTCAGGTTTCCCGAAAGCGGTGCCAAAGTGAAATGAATCTGAAGTTGTTCTTGCAACACCCAACCTATCTTCAGGTGGAAGCATTACCGGAATGTGCACGGCGCTGGCTACTGTTTTAGAAGAAAACCTACTTACAAGATCAACTGTATCAAGATGACCACCCCTCAACAGGCTTGGCACGGGGGCGGGGGGGATAACGCTCTTGAAAAGATGCAAAGCAGCTTTTGGTTACAGCATCTGCACTACCAGTAGCATGCAAACCAAACAAGAATCTGGAGCGAACCCTTCTTTCAGCCCAACCACCCGCCCCCAGATAGGACGTCCTGCGTTTCGTGTTTGACCCAGAAGCTGCCTGTCCGCTCCTGAAAATTTCCAGAAACTTTGCTTCCATTGTTGAAATGTTGTTGCCCTTCCGAAAGTTCTTAATCTTTAATCTAGATCTAGTTTCCTGTAGTTTGAAACCATTGTGGGTTTTTTTCCGCGTTATCCGGCCAAGGTAGAATAGATTTTCTTCCTTTTTATTTCAATGCTGCTATATATACAGTCAACAGGACCTCGTCAGCAGTGATCAGCGGCACTTTTTGGAACAAAACTGAAGGTGAACTAAGTCAAGGAGGAGCGTTTCGACACACCTCCAGTTCCAACGATTAGCAACTCGGTTTTCTAACCGCTAAGAGCGCTGAGCTCGGGAACAATCTGATGGAAGGCTGCACGCTTCAGTCGAAAAAGAAGGGAGGCGGGGCGGGGGGGGGGGGCGGATTACGGCCGGTTTGGGATCATTGCTTTGTGGAAGCATAAACTGCAAAACTTTTTCCATGATACTATGCAGATGAGGGTTCGGGGTGGGGGGCGGGTTGAGGTGGAGAACTACGATGTTTCCCCTGACAAATGGTTCAAATTAAAACTCCCAGCAAAAATAGAAGCTCATCAGTCATGTCTTTTTTCCCCCATTAATCACAGCCTGGAAGATCCTATCCTGGGTTGTAAGATGCCATTTTAAAAAGATAGATACGAGAATTTGTCCCATCTAACAGGAACAATATAGAAGAAACCTTGAGTGCCCGCAGGAGGAGGCTGCTAACTCCCTCGGGTTTGCACAGAGCCAACTATAACGGGAAATTGCACTTTAAACTGCAGCCACGTGTCAGGAAGACTCGAGCCCCTTATCCATTGCAAAACACCTTCCGGAAATGGCGCTTTGCTGCGGAAAAGAGAAATGGGTGGAGTAAACTCATTTCCTACTGCCTTCTTTTCCTCCTGAGACCTGCCGTTTTTCGGCTTATTCTTCTTCCAGCCCTGTCCCGTGATGTGACAGGAGCAGTTTACATGCCTTTTTCAAATGCACCTAAAGCAGGCCTCAGAGATGTAGGTTAGAAGCAGGAAAATGGATCTTTTGCTCCTTGATAGAGTTGCTTCTCTTCGCCTTCAGGGTCTGGTAAGACGGTCCCTGTTTATTCAAAGTATGAAACAATGGAGCACGTGACATGTCATTGTTTGCCCTGGTGAAAGTAGATAGGACAACATGGGCATGGGGTCTGACAGAGCTGGTTTCAGGTGCTCGGGATATAAAAAACTGCCCATCAGTCTTTCCTATCAAGCTCCTCTAACCACCTAAAGTCCTGAGTCCTCTCACTGAAGAGTAAGCAGAGCCCTCTTCTCAAGGCGTGGAAGCTTTGAATGTTCATTCAAGTAGTACAGGCAGTGGGGGAAAGATCCATCCCTAGACAAAGATGAAGTGCCCAATTATTGCCCAATTTGCCCTTTCTAGGCAAAGTGATTGTGAGAGCAGGAGCAGACTACTGCCAGGCCTTCATGGATGTCTCATGTATTCTGGACCCTTTTCAGTCTGGATTCAGGCCAGGCTATGCGACAGAGACAGCTCTGGTGGATGATCTCCATCTAAATGTAGACAAAGGCCATGTTTCTTTGTTGCTCCTCCTGGATCTATCTGCTGCCTTTGATGCAGCAGATCATGTCAGCCTTTTGAGATGTTTGGTGGTAGCAGTAGGCATTAGGAGATGTGACTTGGACTGGTTTAAATTGTTCTTCATGGAACAGACTGAAAGGATTGCTGTGTGACACCAGCTATCTTCTGTGTGGGAATTATCTTGAGGGATTCTACAAGGTGCAGTTGCATTCCCCGTGTTATTCAACCTGGATGTAAAGCCATTAAGAGAAATCATTCATTGCTTTAGAACTGGATGTCTTCAATATGCAGATGACACCCTGCTCTATATCTCACAGCCCAGTCCCCTAGTGATGCAGCAGAGGTCTTGAGTCACTGCTTGACAGCTGTGGTCAGGTGGATGTAAGCGAAAAAAATGAAACTGCACCCTGATAAGACAAGTAATACTAGTTGAGAAGATGAGGTATTAAAAAGACATTGCACCCCTCTCTTTCAAGGGGGTTCAGTTGACTCTTGCAGACTCTTAAGAACCTATGGGCTATCAGGATCCAGCACTGCTGCTAGAAAAAAAAGTTAAAGCAGCAGCAAGAAATGCCTTCTTCAAAGTCAGTTTAGCCTGGAAGAGGGTCCCTTACTTTAACACGGCCAATCTGGCTCCCCAGATCAACCCCATGGTAACATCAAGAATAAACTACTGTAATGCACTTTACATAGGTCTTTCCTTGAAGTCAACTTGAAGACTTCAGTTAGCACTGAACTCCTCAGCTCCATTATCATCAGGAGCTAGGCAAAGCATGCATATTGCTCTCATTCTACAGTCACTCAGTTGGCCACCCATCAGTTACTGTGCCTGTGGGCTATGCTACTGTGTATGATCTGTTGCTGTAAGTATGCTCCTATTGGATAGTTCCACTTCATGTAATATGTCTTGTCAATCCGCATTTTTTTTTGTTTCAGCATCGTTTTCAGCTCTGTATCTGATCTCTGCTTGTTTTCAAATCTCTGCAATCACCCTATTGTATTGTTTATTTAATTTCTCAGCTGTTGATCATAATCAACCTACACTGTGTCATCTGCCTTGAGTTTCAGCAAGAAAGGCAGACTATGAATGAATGAGTGAGAGAATGAATCTCTGCCTGAGGACTTGGTAAGCTGCTGCCAGTCAGAAGGAAATCTTTGAACTTCAGACACAGAGTGCAACCACAAAATGGCCACTGTGGGAGGTGGAGACACACCTGCAGAAGTAGCCTACTTGCAGGGAGCAAAAGGAGTGATTTTTTAAAAATACACTGGGAAACAGGAGTGAGAGAGAATAAAACCAACACTGTAGTGGCATCTACCACCAAAATAATGTTATTTTAATCTGCACCACCAATCAGATCTTCAATGGCCAATCAGAAGCCCTGGTGGTCAGGAGCCCCACCTGCCCCTGCCCACTTTCTGCACAATGTGGGGGACCCCTGGAATAGACAATATTGAGTTAGATGAACTAAACCAGGCCCTTTATAGGAGAAGGAGTTGTCGCTTAGTGGTAGAATGTATGCTTTACACTTAGAAGGCCACAGGTTCAATCCTGGGCTCTCAGTAAACACATGCATCTGACAAAATAAGCTCTAAAAGATGGCACTGGAATACAAATTTGTTAATCTCTAAAGGTGCCAGAAGGCTTCTGTTTATTTTTTCTGCAGCAAACTAACATGGCTACACTTCTGGAATTATTTCCAAATAAAAAGCTCTTAGGTGGCAATACTTGGAGAGCTGCTGCCTGTCAGATGGACCAATCAGGAGATGCTAGGTCTACTTCCTTCCCTTGGATTGTGCCCATTAATTGATTTCCTGTTATTAATTCATTCTGCCAGCAGCTGCTGTCCTCTCATAAACTGAGACCTGAACAGGGTGTGAGCCTTTTGCGGATTGAGGCCAAGTTATCTGAGTGCTTGAAGTTGTAGTTCTGAAAGGCTCTTTGTCTAACATGGCTCATCTCTGCATCTCTTGCTTTAGAGGGGATAATCCTGAGGCTATTGAATGTGTCCCAGTGACATTTTCTGCACTCTCTTGCAGGAGACTGCCGAGTGCAGTTTGTTATCTTGGGAACAGTTGCTATAGAAACAGGCGGAGGTGGGAACTTTTTTTTTCCCCAGCAGGCAAAAGGGGCATTTTAGGCTAAAATCCCTTGGATAATCTCTGTTGTAAAGCTTCAGCAGTCTTAGACTTGGACACTTGACACCACAGTCCAGTCTTGGACATTTGATCTCCTGGAGATACATAATGCGTTGACAGCAGCACTGGAAAGGCTGGAAAACAGGGAGAGAGAAAGGAGCATCTGTCTTTAGTGGACTCCACCCCACTCATTGCTATTCCCCAGAAACTTGTAGGAAAACCATCATCTCATACCTGCCTTGGTCTCAGTTCATCACTCTGGGATGCATACTGAAAGCTGCCTTGTACTAATTTAGACCATTTGGTCCAATATTGTCTAGTCTGATTGACAACAGCTCTGTGAGGTTTTTATCTGGGGTCTTTTAGATCTAAAAACATTTTAATTGGAATTTTCAGAAACTGAGCCAGGGATCTTGTGTATTTAAAACATGTAACACTGAGCTCTACTATCCATTGCTTAATTGTAGCAGGGCATAATAATACATGCTTTTTACATTTTTATCTAAGTCTTCCTCTAAGGCAATTAGGGCAACATACACAGTGTCCTGTCATTTTATCATCACAACAACCTTGTGAGGTAGGTTAGGCTGAGCATGAGGATGATTGGCTCAAGAACATTTCATCAGCTTCATGGCAGAGTGGTAGTTTAAATCCAAGTTTCCCCACTCTTCTACCATTCTAATTACTGCACCATACTGCCCGTGCTAAGGATTTACCCTGCTAATGGCCACTCCTGAATTACTGTCCCTTGAGCTGCCAATCACTCAGGATGCCCCATGCAGATATACTTTTTCTGTCTAAAAATATTAATTATGGAAAATACAAGCAGCATGTTTGAATTATGTAAATTAGAATCATGCACAGAGAATTCTTTTAGAAAGATGCCTGACAACAGTAAATGTACAAAGACAGACTCGCGCCACTACAATCAAAGAGGCTGGTTAAAGCTGAAAAGGAAGGCACAGATCTAATTCAAAAGTTCAGTACAAATGTGCAACCTACATTGATACATTTGTCTCTGCAATGTTTTAGCCTGCCTTTCTCCCAGCAAGGGATTCCAGGTAAATTCCAGTGTTAAATCTAAAACAATAAGGTATACACCCTACTGTACAACAAAAAAGACCAATTCCAGCAATTCAGCACACAAATCAATCCATTAAAGTGTGTATTCATTATAAGAAAGGCTGTCTAATCTGTTGAGGTTAGAAAAACCTTTGAAAAATTAACAAAGTGGGGGATTTCCAGGAAAATTCAGGAAAGCTTACAGTATCTTGGTTAAATTGACAACTAAGGTTTGGGGGTGTATGCCTGAGAAGTCAATGTTAACCAACTATGAAATGTTGTAAGAATCTTACAATGTAATTTTTGCATTGTTTAATATGTCATGTTAATGCTCATGCTTTTGTTTCAGGTCTGTTCAGATTTCTACTTTGTTTCAGATTTCTGCAATCAAAACCATATTGCATTATTTATTGGATGTCCCAACCTTGGTTGTATTGACTTACACTGTGTAATCTACCCTGGGTCTCAGTGAGAAATATAGACTGTAAATAACATAAACAAACAGTGCAGTCCTAAGCAAAGTTACATCTTTCTAAGTCCATTGAAGTAATTGGGCTTATAAGGGTGTAATTCTTCTTAGGATGTCACTGTTACTGTCTACCATAACCATCTAACTGTGAAACTGCCTTACAAATCTGAAGTTCTCACACTGTTGAATGCTGAGGACAAATATTGAAGTCAGGAACCAAATGTTAAAACTAGAAGTCTGGACAGATTTCAAAATGTTCCAAAGCATTGTTCCTATTTTACTCTGAGCCCAGTCCTCAGACTTCTATCTTCTGCAGGGAATATGCTTCACCTAAGGATATTTCAAAACTGCACCTTCCCTGGCTTTATTTTGGCTTTGCCTCTGCTGCCCTCCTATCCCTGCAGCAACCTGATGTTCTGCTTTCCCGGGATGAGCTGTGGGAGGCTCCTCTGCAGGGGTGAGTGATGCTCTTAGCTGTTGCTAGGAAACAACTCCTCACCCAGCACAGCACGTGGCTAATGGCTGCAGCTTTTGGGGATATTTCCTCCTTTCTCTCAGTTCTAGCCTTGGCCTGTGCAGCTGAGACTCCAGCAGTATTTTAATTGGAGAAGATTGTAGTCACAAGCTCCTAGGTCTGAATGCCAAGGATCAATCCTTTTCTTCCTAAGCGATTTTATTGCAGCATAAGCTTTCGAGAATCAAGTTCTCTTCGTCAGATGCATGATACAAACTGGTCAAATTTGACCATTTGACCAGTTTGTATCATGCATCTGACGAAGAGAACTTGATTCTCGAAAGCTTATGCTGCAATAAAATTGGTTAGTCTTAAAGGTGCTACTGGACTCTTTTTGATTTTGCTACTACAGACTAACATGGCTAACTCCTCTGGATCTTTTTTCCTAAGCAAATTGTAGATATGCTGCCCCTTGGAATCTACCCAATCCACTGATGCTGTTGTATTATTGACTGAAGTTCAGATAGCAGTGCCTGCTCCTGATAGCTTTAGAACTCATCTGGCAGTGAACTATGAGTGAGATGAAATTGGAGGCCAATATTTCTGGCAAATGTGCCACATGCCAGGTATAAGGATATGCTATTATAATGCACAGACACTTGTTTTGTGGTATGATTTTGCCTCTGCAGAGCTGGGGATCCGGTAGTTAGGAGTGCAGTGCAGAACTGGCAGCCAGGATGAGGAAGCCCACATGGATGTCATAAACAGACCTGTGTGGCTTCCATGTCCCGGTATACCATTACCCCTACTGTCCATACCCCACTTGTGGCTCACCTGCTAAAGAACACAGAATACAAATGCCACGGGGTTCATGGGAGATAAATGCCCCTATTTCGTATAGCAGGAGTCATCATAGAGAGGAAATGGTAAGAAGCTGGGGGGAGAGGTCATCCACCACAGGGGCAGATGCCCCTTTTTGTAGAGCATACTGGAATAAAACCAAGAAAACACAATGGAAGGATTGAGCAGCACTGAGAATTTTTTTGCTGAAAAATGGGCATCCACAAGTTCCTGTAAGAATGCAATGTTCCATGTGTGGTGCTGAGTAAGTCCCAGTTCCTTCCTTCCCACACAAAGGAAGTGCTATTCTGGGTCACATTCCACAGGGGGCAACGGCCACAGTACAACTTAGCTGACTCATGGCAAATAACCCTTTGCTCCAACCCTTGGTGCATCTTGAAATTCCCAGAGAATTCTTTCATGGGAAAGAGCATCCATTCTTTCATGACAAAGGTAACAGACAGATACCTACTCCCTATCATACATGAGGACCCTCATGAACTAGCCAACTCGAGGCATATTTTACATTACATATCTCCTCCAGCAGGGCACTGCTTGCCATTCAGTGTTTCCCCTCTTGATTGCATTATTGATCTAAGTGTGGGCATTCTTGGTTCTGAGGCAGAGTTCCCCTCTCAGAACTCCCTGGTTCCGCAGCACCATCCACCTCTCATTTTTAGCTTGCTGATCTGGCTTTGCGTCACCCTTCCACCACTTCCCACAGAGGGGGAGGGAGAAATTGATCAGTATGTCATGTGACTCAGCAGGAGCAAATGAGAAATAATATGGACATGCCACATGACTGAGGAATGAGCTAGTGCCATGGACAACAGGGTCATCAAGAGCGCAAAGATGAACAAAGCTGGAACAGCTTGTGCAGGTGCACCTTGCACCTGTGGCCGGTTGAACAAATGATCAGTACAGGAGGCTTCCAAACTCATGTCACAGCAAAGCCTCTGGGCTGTGCCGTGCCTGAGATGACTACCCATGCCTGGTGCTTGCTTCTTCATTCTGGCACTTCTTTCCAGCCTTCATGCTGGAACTTATAGTTCCTGCTCCAAAGGAGATCATCAATGGGCATGAAAAGAGATGATGGATTACCAAATGGTAACTTACCTCTTCATAATCCATCATCTCTGTTCATACCTGTTGAAGGAAATGGGAACTCTTGAGTTCAGATCTCTCCACTTTGAAAAGTGTCCTGTAAAGCAGTGAGGAGAATTTTACCACACTCAGTCAGAAATTCAGGAAAGCGGGAAAGTGCAGAGACAATGCCAAGAGGTTGCAAGTACCCGCCCTACAAGTATTCTGCTTTCAGTTGCCTCATCATTGCTTACTTACCATATGCCTCTACTTCCAAGACTAGAACAGACGCCCTTTCTCACCTTATGCTTACTTGCAGGAAACGCACTTTTCACGTACTCAACGTCCTTTTCAGCATTATTGACAGTATAATAAAGCATTCAGTTCTGTTTGTTGACATAACTTGAGTGGGGAAGAGAACTTTAGATCAGGAGGGTAGGTGTTGGTATCCCTTCCAGCCTCTGGCAGTCAGCTCTCCATGTAGCCTCCTTCCTCCTCATGGGAAGGATTTGTAGCACCAGCTCCCCATAATTTATCTCTAGCTCCCCCCATTCCACCGCCTCTTTTCTGGAGCTTTTAGATGCAAACAGGAGGCTTCCATCTCCGCCTCACACCTGCAACAACTGCCTATCCAGCCTGTGAGTGTCTGGGATTCTGGGGGAAGGGGGAGGAACAGTTGAGGCACTCAGGGGAAGTGGGGGGAATCTTCTCCTGAATGTATTGATTGGTTAGCCTGGCCTATGGGAATGTTCATTTTAGTTATTGTATTCGGAGGTGCTGGTTTTTATTTGGAATTTTTGTTAACTAGAACACTTTGATAAAGGTGAAAGAGAAGTATTCAGGTAAACAAATACAGATGGAAGTTTTGGCTTTAAGAGCCTCTTGGGGAATTTGTGGCATAAAGATGACTCTGAGCGTGCCCCACATGCTAAATGCATCTTCAGTAGTAATAAGAAATGAGGGATGGTTAAAGTTTAATCAAAGAATTTTATGTTGCAGCATGGATTCTTTAGATTAAATGATGCATAAATAGTTTTTATTCTCAAATACAAATATTTCACTTGTGAGACTCACAGTGGTGCAATCTTAAACAGAGTTCCACCCTTGAAAGTCTATTGGCTTAAGGTGAAAGTCTGTTTAGGATTATGCTATAAAGAAGCTCTGGTGCTAAAACTTGAACCAAATCTGATACCCAAAACCAGTTCAGAGAGAGCGGGTGGGGTGGGGCGGGCAGGGAGATTGTCTCCTCCTCTTGCTTTCCTTGGGGGAGGTCTTCTCCAGGGATGCCCTTGCCCCTGCCTCCTTCCTCAAAGACCCAAACAGCCCTGGAATTGGCTGTTTTACTTTTTTACTTTTACTGCTGCAAACCAAGTCTTGAATGCTCTCAATAGTGTGGTTGCCTAGCTACGGCCATTGAAGGCCTTTGTTTCTTAAAGCTACAGGTGCTGCTTCTATTAGGGGGGAGGGTTAACTCCCAAATGTTTTTTTTAATTTCAATTTTTCTGCAGACCTGTGATGTTTTTCAGGTTTGTAGAAAAATCTGTTTTGTATGTTCATGGCTCCAGTCCCTGGATTTAAGTATGCACAGGTTTGACCATGTTGAGAATTAAATATATTGGCAAGGAGGAAACCACAAGAAAATTGCCAGAGTGACCATCTTACCCCCCCCCACCTTTGCTTCCTCCCCTCTCCCCATTCCTTTCCTAAGTCTCCCTTCCCCCAACCTACAGTTGCTCTGCCCCTCTCTCCATGCCTGCTGTCACTTATTTTCTTTCTTCCCCCAAACTGTTATTCCTTTTTCTTTTTTCCCTCCCCACACCTATCACTCTCTCCTTGTCTCTCTCCCTTCCCTCCATCACTTACTTGGATCCAGCCCACTGGGACCACCATGTGACTGCATCAGGGATATATAGAAGATACAGTGGGGGGATATGGGGGGAAGGCCCCACAGAGGGAGTGGCTCCTTTTCTGGCAGCATGACAGGCAGTGGTTCCTCCTCCCTGCTGCACCAGAACCACCACCTCCCCTGCATGCAGCATTTCTGCCTCAGTGCCTTGTGAGGAGATGGCAGGGCTCACACTGCCACTGCTGGCTCCCCTGCCCATAGTGCCACTGCCTCACAGCTTCAGAGGCTGGTGAAGAGAGGAAGTGATGGCGAGGCTTGCAGTAGTTCCTTCTCTATACACATCACTGCTTCATTACCTCAGAGACTAGCGAGCCATGATGGCAGAGCTACTGGCAGTGGTGCCCTTGTCTATAGCACCATTGTTGCTGGCAGTTCCCCCACCCTTGGTGTTGCTGCCTCACCACATCAGAGGCTGTGGAGGAGAGGCAGGCCTAGCAGCAGTGGTTCTGAACAAGTGCAGAGATTAACCTCACCATCCATTTTGGATTTTTAAAAATTTTTCTGCAAATCAGGGAAGGCCCCCACCTAGCCCCAATCTGTAGGTTTAAGTATCCACAGATGGGCCTATAGTGAGAATTAGATACATTAATTTTCATTTGACTAAACCTATCACAAGAATTGGAAGCTTCAGTTATAGGCCAGAAGTCCCTTCAGCAGAGTAATGAGTTCACTGGATAGCTTTCAGCAAACCACAGTTTCTAAGTCCTTTTGTCTGTTGTGCAGGAAGGATAATGCAGGCCAGTCCTACAGGGTTCCTGTTAAGGTTTACTGTGATTGTATACTAAGAGTTTTAAGCTCTCCTGAGGAAAAACACTATTATCATGCCTGGAAGTATCACAATAATATGACAATAGAGATGGTTTAATAGCATACCAATAGCGATTTCTAACACTCATTGATTCATACTTCACTTGAAGAATCAGGGTCAGTTTTATTTATTTATTTATTGTCATTTATAGTCCACCTTCCTCACTGAGACTCAAGGCAGATTACATAGTGTGAGATTAGTACAATCAGTAGCAAGGACAAGGGCAGGCATTTCCATAGAGTGTCAAGGACATTTCCATAAACAATGCCATAGGTTAAATGAATACAAATTCAGAAGAATTGCTGAAACAACATAATCAATTCTAGGACTGACATTAGACATTGTTGGTTGTTGTGGGTTTTCCGGGCTGTATTGCCGTGGTCTTGGCATTGTAGTTCCTGACGTTTCGCCAGCAGCTGTGGCTGGCATCTTCAGAGGTGGCATCTCTGAAGATGCCAGCCACAGCTGCTGGCGAAACGTCAGGAACTACAATGCCAAGACCACGGCAATACAGCCCGGAAAACCCACAACAACCATCGTTCTCCGGCCGTGAAAGCCTTCGACAATACATTAGACATTGTGTTTAAGTTTGTGGATAGGATGAAATCATTCTTAAATTCAGAATGAAGGCAGCTGTTAAAGAGTTTTGCAGTTATCTGTCCCTGTGCTTTGTTTGTTGCCCTCAGAGAACTTATGCTTAGGCTGGAATTGTTAATATGAAATTCATGGGGTTTGCTTCCAGAATGCACTTTGCCCTTTCTGAGTCCATCCACACTTTTATTTCTAGTGCTGTCAGTTGCAGAGTGGCAAAATTTGCTTCTCTGCTTAGTTGGACAGTGTAGAGTGCACTGAGGTGACTGAACTATCCAGGGGTGAGCTTTCTCCTGCAGTAACTTGTCTGCATTGTAGAATGTGTGATAAAACCATTGTGCATATATAGTCCAATGGGCTTTGGTATTAACAAGCGGCTAAGTTTCCACTTTGAACAGGCATACATTTTTTGTTTCTGTTCCTTCCATTTTCTTTAGGGGGATGCACCTTTTGGACTCAGTCCTGATACTTTCATACACACCCAGAATGATGAGGTGACAAGGTTATCCCTCCATTTAAATTCCCCTGCTGGGGCTCCCCAGCTTCACTTCCCAAGGCTCTGCCAGGCAAGCACGACATTTTTCATTAACTACTAATGAATGGAAGCTTCATGTATTTCTCTCGGCTTTGTCACCATGACAGCAGCAAAGAGGCCTGCAGGCTGCATTATTGCTGCCATTACCCCCCCCCCCCTTCTCTGCAGTCAGGAATGGCAACTGTCAGCTCTGTGGAGAGCACATGGCTGAGGGCGGGCTGTGTGTGTGTGTGACATGCAGATCTACCCCTCAGCTTCCTCAGCACACCATCCCTCATCCAAAAGCTTGAAGCTGGGCATATGCCCCCAGGCACGCTCATCTGGATTTTACTTGGTAGCTGGGAGAAATGTTTAAGGCAGGCACAAACATAAGCCTGGTGCTAGCACTCTTCTTGGCTGGCAGCAGCAATGAACAGAACGCACAGATGGTGGTGTGTTGCCCATCCTAGTCAGCTCAAAGTGAAGCTATTTATGTCTTTTCATCCTCCCTGCATGATGGAGTAAAGCTGGTTAGAAGCCATTCAGACTGCTGCAGGGTGGTGGTGGTGAGACCTACAGCTCTTGTTGACGACTAGCTTTTTGAGAGGGCAACACAATGGAAAGAACAAAAGACCTGGGCCAGCTCTATCCTCGACCCAGAGTGGACTGCAATGAAACCCCATAGCTTCTGCTATCAATTCTTCCACCCACATTCTTTTCCTTTGGCAAACGGCCCCGCTGGTACTTCTGGTGTGTGTGTGTGTGTGAGCATATGTGGGAGGTGAGCAAATCTGGCCCTACAACTTTTAATTGCTGGTCCTTACCTTACTCCCTGGGTTTGGCCTACACTGTGCTCCCAGATAGCAATGCAAATTGGCCACCATCATGGCGGAAGGCAAGGGCTTCAAATGGAAAGTACAGATCTAGAACCTAGATCCTGAGAATATTTAAGGATCCCCATCATCCGTAAGAATGGGAAGATTTAAATGATTCAGGTCTTGCCACAGCCCTTGTTTTTGCAGGGGGGGGCGGTGCTTGCTCTTTTATATTCAACAAGATAAGAGTCTAGGAATAGATCTCATCTTGCGTGTGCATGTGCGGGGGAAGTCTATGAATCAAGGCCTCAGTCCTAGGGACTATTCTTGGCAAGGAAAGTGAGAAGTGAGAAATCGCGGATTTCTCTTGAAGGGTGTGTGTGAGAGATAAGACCTTTGGAAAGTCTCCCCACCCCCTTTTTGCCCTGGCCCGCTATCCCGTGCCGAAGCTGCATTTGTGACATTAAGAAAGCGAGCGAGACCCGCCCGGATCGGAAAGCACAGCAGAAGAGCCAAGCAAATCCCGGCAGGAAATTCCAACCACGGGAGCAGAAAGGCGTCTCCGGGATCTGCCAGCTTGGCGCGCTGCTCTCCTCGCCGCCAGCTAGAGTCTCTTTTTGCTGATCCGACACCAATCCATCTCCATTCCGGACGGAACGAGGCCCGGGGATTTCTCGGAGGAGAACCCCGCTAAGCCCCCCGAGCTGGGCTGGAAGGGGCCGCCGCCGCCGCCAGGGGGAGGAGCCAGAAGGCGGGGCCGGCAAGGAGCGAGCGAGCCAGACAGGAGCTTGGAGGAAAGGGAGAGAGCGGAGCGCTCGACTCGGAGGAGACAAAGAGTCCCGGCACCGCCCGCGTGGAGGCTACGGCTCCGGGCGATGGGCAAGGCGAGCGCTGGCCAACACGCCGGACCCTGCGCTCCCTGATCGCCGACAGAGCGCTCCGCGACTGTGTCCCTGCAGTGCCGGACCGAAGGCTAGGGATGGCTCTTCCGATTCCCGAAGATGGGGCTCCCACCGGCGATCCCTGAACTCAGCGCTGGAGGCGACGGGAAGGCGGAGAGACCCACTTGCAGCCCGTTCCTGTTAACGCGAGGAAGAGAAGGCGCCGCCGACCTGCCCGGGCTGCGCGCTCAGGTGCCTGGCTCCTGCCTCCCCGCCCCCGCCCCCGCCCCCGCGCTGCATTTGGCAGAAGGGAGAGGCAGCCGGCCGCCCTGCCCCAAGTGCGGCTGTCCCTTCTAGGGCTAGAAAGAGGATGCTCGCCTGCAGGGCGCTGGCAGGGGAGGCAGTCTGGGATTGGCACTTCGCTGCCTCCTGTTGCTTGTGGGCACCTGGGGACTTTGCACGGTTGGGAAAGGCGGCATTGTTGCCCGGGCTGGCAGAGGACTTGGTAGGAGGCGATTAGCAGCATGGAGGAAGAAACTGGGGTGGGGGGAGGCGAGGCGAAAAGACTAGCGCGTTCTCGCCTGTCTGTGTGAACGCGCGCCCATCTTTGCGTTGAGGAAGTGTGTGTATGTGGGGGGGGGGGGGCTCCTGTGCAAACGCCACCTCGGCGGTGCACCCACGGTGGGGGCATTTCGTCAAAGGTGGGTGTAATGTACGCTAGCAAGGGCAGCAGTGTGGCGTGGCAGCGTCTAGTGCTTGAGGGACTCTCCCTGAGCACGGCGGCGGTCACACCAGTCCCAGGGTCGGGCGCGACGCTAAGCATCAGCCATCTCCAGGAATGGTTGTGAAAATAAAAAAAACGGGGAGGGAGCTAGCTAGGCCACGCTGGATTCTCGGGATGCAGAACTGCAAAGCGGGACGCTGTTTGGGAGTGGAGGGGGTTAATCTGCCCTTTGGGGGAATGAACCAAGTTCCTTCTCCTGTGAAAGAAGAGACATTTCCCTTTTTATACTCCAGTAGGAGATTGGGGTGGAAGGAATGATACCAGAGCACAATGACAGATCAAGCTGGTCCTTATTCTTTGTCCAGTACGCATCTTAGAAAAAGGAGAAAGACCTAGCCTGGGAACTATGATAGCCTTTGGTGTTAAATTGACACCTTCAAAACTGGAGGGTCTGGTTTCTAGAACTTAATTGGCACCAGGGCTCAGCTCTGGAATCTGTTTTCAAGACCAGAGCTTGGAACATGCATAATAAATAAAAGTGCTTCTGGGCATGTGCCTTGCCTTTGCAGACTCTCATGCTCCACCCCCCCCCCCCCAGTGAGTGCCCTCCAGGCAACAGACATAACTTTCAGGCAGACAAGTCCCATCACTACTTTGTTTTTAGGAATTAAAGGAGTTGGAGGCTACATATGCTCAGAAGAGAGAGGGAAACATGCTCAGGGGGGCTCTTCACATGCTTTAGAACTGAACTGTATGTGTGTGCACATAGGCAGTGCCTAGGCAGGAAAAGGTCTTTGTGTTTTTGTGTGCACCAGCTGCTCTCTGGGTGTCAGAGAGTATTGAGGGCTTGCTTGTTTCCCATTCTTTCTGATGCTCCACACACACCTCCCCATGCATCTAACCTACTTGCCTGCGTGCAAGGACTGTTAGTGTCATATGCATGAATGAGATGTTGATGTGCACAGGGAAAACTATGTGTCTGTATTGTGCAAAGGCAACATGTAACAGTCCTGGTCTGAAGACATTGATGGTAATAGAAGCATCTCTCAGAGGCCAACAGATGTTCTCAACATCTCTTTGAAGCCAAGCTTTGGCAGTCCATGGTTAGTTCCTACTTTGGTGGATCTCAATTAGGAGGGGCTATGAAGTGCATAGCTGGGGCCAGCGGCTCCCACTTTAAGTTGGCCAGGAAGGCTTTAAACCCTGGATAGATTGATGGAGCCCACTGACAGCCTGTACTGTTTAAGGTATGCTGTTAAGGTGGACTGGTCCTTTGATGCAATGCCATTGCCCCCACCCCCACCCTGGAATGCAGCATGCCAACCATTTCTTTCTGCTTTCCATGAATGCATGCCTCACACTAGGCCAGATTCATGCTCAAGAGTCATCCTTGCCAAGGTGCCACGGCTTTGCTTTGACATTTATGGTCATGATTTGGGTGTTGGAATCCATATTGCCCACTGCAAGGATTGAGGATTGCCGTTTCCTTTTTTTCTAGGTGAGGGGGAGAGGTAATGAGCCTTATTGGAACTTTTCCCCAAAAGCATTGGTGGGGCATGCAAAGATCCAATGTATGTTTTAAAAGAATTGTTCTTTTTCATCTTAAATACTAGGGGCTTAAAAAAAACCCTTCAAGGACAGTAAATGTAAAGCACTTGGGTTACTGGGACAACCTATGGAATAATGGGCTGGCTTCAAAGCTTGCTGCTTGTATATATGAGTTGAGTTCAGAAGAATTGTGCCTCTTCTCTTTTGGGAAGGTCTACCTGTGTGAACTGGGAATGTTTCCACATAGGAACTGTTGCCTGGTCTTACTGCCATCAATATCCCATGGCACTACTGTGCTAAGGGTTGTGAGTCAGTAAGGATTCTATTTTTGGCTTGGAAAGTGTTGTAGTTGGTGCTTGCCCTGCTGGTGAGTATGGAATTCATATTTTCCTAGGTCCTGTCCATTGAATTGTACTATTTCCATGTACTGCAGTATATTCAGGAAGATTAAGGAACGTTGTGAGCTCTTATTCTTGGATTGCAGCCAACAAACTTACAGAGTCAAGGTTGTTCCTTATGGAGGACTGAGACTGCAACCTTGTCTTTGCCTTGGAATCGTCTATACTGTGCTTCAGGCAAATTAATGCAGTCCTATTCTGTACACTGCACTAAGAGAGGGAGTCAAATTCTGTGCAAGAAAAGCTGTTTTTTGTGTTTGGTTTGTATGCTGTGAAGATTGGGGCTGGCCCTGCCATTAGGCAGGGTGAAACACACAGCAGGTTTTGTGGTACCTGTAAAGGGCAGTGAATTATCTATTGTTTAGTTTATTGCAGTGCTTTTACTATTTGGTAATCTTGTATCCGTTTGTTTTTTCTAATTGTATGAAGTGCAGGGCCATGAAGCCTTTCCCCCTGAAAGTCTGAATCTGGTTTTGTGAGATTGCTCTAGGCATTGGCTACATACTTATAGACCTGTCTTCGGTCATGAGGTCTAGAAACTTGCCTTTTAAAAAAAACCTTAATTCTGTGTCCACTCCAGTTCCATGCTTGTGGCAGTACTATTGCAAAGGACTTGCAGTCTGTGCTGTAGCATTTATCTAATGGCAGCTGAATGATGGCCTCTCGCTTTCAGAATTCTTGGAGTTCCTTTGAGGAAATGGATGTCTTTATGAATAGATTTTGGAAAGAATATTTTTCTGAAATCTTACTTATTTGTAGTTGTGATTTCCCCCGTCCCTTCCATATTGGCACCAAACATTCTTCCTTACTTTGCCTCAGTGATACTTCATGGATAGAGCCAGGGTTGACTTAGTTATGTGCAGAGGAGTCTGCTCCACTTCAGAATGGGATTTGACCACCTACACCCAGAGAGTTTTCTCTTTCCCTGTAGCTTGTAATCACTCATTTAATGCACACAGTTCTAATACTTTTCTGCAATAGGCCTATAGACAGATAAGAAGAGTTACACAATTGTTCATTTTAACCCCAACAATGCCTCAGGTGAAGTACTTTTGCAACCCTATTAAAAGGAGACAGAAGATTATAGGAGAACCACAAATATAGTAAAATTCAATTCAAACACACAACTTTTTAATGATAGGACCACCATGGAGAAGACATGCAGCAGAGGGTGACCAGATGCACCTGTCAAAGAGATTATGTAGGTCCAGGAAATGTCCACTTTTCAAGCAGTTTCTCTGGTTGCTCTATAATGCATCTTCTAACTGGATATTGATTGGCTCTTGTGTGACTAGCCCCTCCCTCTGAAATGACAGGTGTGCAGAAAGGAGGCCATCCGCCTCCTAGTGCCTTCTTTATACAAAGAATATTGGATTAGGTAGACCTTAGTCTGATTCAACAAGAAATATTTACACACTGAATCAAGGATACATACTCTCAGGATTGCATCACTTCACAAGCTAATTATGCTGTAACTGAAGGCACAGGTTTGCTTTGTAAATTTAAAATACTCACCAGTGTACCACAGGGATTCTAGAAGGCCACACAAGACCCAGGACTGCCTGCCCACATAGCTTTTGTGTCTGGTTTTAACTCTGATCGACAGGTTGCTTAGGCTAAGTAATAATAAAGTTGGAATAGCTCAGTTTAGAGATGGTTGGTCTCTTAATTAAGCTAGATGGCTTTTTGGAAGCTGACCGGTTTTGCAAGAGGTGTTGCAAGTATTCCTAGTTGTAGAGTTTCTCAGAAGGGTTTTATTACCACCTGCCATAATCAGCTACTGTTCATCATGTTTATCAAAGGCCAAGTGTGCAGGGACTCATAGCCTTTTGCAAGTTCTTACTGTTTAGGGTAAGCTGATATTCATGTATTTGCAATAAAATGTTATGGGAAGATTGTGGCTTGCAACTGGAGGAGCACATCCTGCTCAAGAGGCTAGTGGTCAGAAATTTTGTTACCCACTTAAGGCTAAGGGAAGTCAAAACATGAGATGAGCACAGCTTGGCAACTCTCCGTTGTGCCATGTGGAAAGCAGACTCTTGAGGGGTGGAGCTGTGAGGTGTGTGGGTAGGAGACTTCTGCGGCTCTGGTTGCTGGAGCAGATGAGCGCAGTGGACTGCCAGGTCCACTCAGAGGAAATGGGAGGCAGAGCTCTGCTTTTATGCTGGCCTCCCTTGCTGCAGACCTGCGTTTGGAGGTCTTGCTGTTTTTATCGGCCCAGATTTTCTGCAAGGGCAGCTGCATATCCCAGGCGTTTGATACACTAAACAAGACAGTCACTTGGGTGGAAATAACTATGATGGTGGGGGCTTGGGCTTAGCTGGAATCTGCATGAAAAACAGAAAGGCCACCTGCTGGTTTGCATGTGCTGTACATGCATGCAAGTACATGTGAGCATGGGTGTATGGATAGCACTGTGGCTATGTGTAATTGGATGGCTGTCTACACACACCCATCTGGTAGGCGGTGGCTTGTATTGCCAAAGCAACTAGGATGCTTGCTCAGAGGACTGTGTGAACACTGTCTACCCAGATGATCAATGAACAAGAAGCTTCCCAGCTGGGGCTAGCCTACAGGTTGGTTTATGGTAGGCTGTCCTAGAGGCTCACTTGTTTCAGGGTAGCAGTAGTGTTGGTAGTGACTGTGGTCCCTCCCTGAACTCTTTCACCTTTGCTTGTGTAAATTGAGGAAAGGGTCAGATCATGGCTGTGCCCCTCCTACACTGAATGGCATTGTCTATCTGTTTACAGAGAGAGAATTCCTGTCAGTACTGCTGTTGGTCCCCAAATGCCCTGACCCAGCGATGGGAAGAAGTTGGGCTGGGTGCTGGTGTTACTGGTCGTGTCACCCCAAGTATCCGAGAACTCTGCCCCTCCAAGAAGAGAGTGCAGGCCGTGCCCACCAGCCTTCTCAACACCCTCCTGTCCTCCACTGGGCGCCTTTAGGGGCAAGAACTCCCCCTCTGTGAAAGACCCAAGTTTGTTCCTGCATCCAGTGAAGTGATTCCATGGCAACGGCTGCAGAGAGCGTGCTGGAGGCTGCGTGACTGGAAAGGGCTGAGCTGCTGCAGCACACGGGCCTTGGCTCACAATTTTATTGCCTTGATTAAAAAATGCCAAGGATGGCACCTGGATTGTAGTGTGGCTAAGAGCGGGTTCTGTCCATTACTTGCCGAAAGTGAGACAGTACGTTCAGATGAAAGCACAGGGGAGGTTTTGGAGCTAATCAACATGACTGGGCCACAAGGGAAACAGAGACAAATTCATCTGCAGAACTAAGCTGTTCCTCCTGCCTGTTGCAGAAGATCAGAGAGAGGGTTCCCACCCACCCCGGCCAGAGCTGAAGATCCTCGTTTCCAAAACCTGTTGAGAGAAACTTCTAAGGGCCCTCCACCATTTCTAAGGCGTGAAGATGGTGATGTCCCACGGCACCTACACCTTCCTCACCTGCTTTGCTGGCTTCTGGCTTATCTGGGGGCTCATTGTGTTGCTGTGTTGCTTCTGCAGCTACCTGCGGCGGCGCATGAAACGGCGGCAGGAGGAGCGGCTGCGGGAGCAACACCTGCGCACCCTGGAGATGGAACCCCTGCACTATGAGGGTTATGGAGGCCCTGCTTATGGGGGCCCTGCCTATGGAGGAGGTTACATGAGAAGCCCACCAGGCATTGCTGTGCCCCACCGAATCCGTATTGAGCCGCATCGCCCCCACCTCCCACCCCCGAGGCCCTGGAGCTGCAGGCATGGTAAGGAGCTTTTAGCACCCTGTGGTACTGAGTCACTAGCTGGAGGGCTGTTCTGGGGAGGGACCTAGACCTGTGGATGTGTTACTGGCTATCAGGGCCGCTCTGCTGAAAGGTTGAAATCATTAAGCGATTGTTCCTGTAGATCCTACAGAGCTCCAACTTCTTTAGTGCTGAGCTGGGAGTGGCCAATAATCTAGTGATGGGCAGAGAGGTCCACCTGCTTCTCTGTGAAGAAGGCAAGGTAGTTGCTGACCAGATAAACTGCCTTTCAAACTCCCATTTCGGTGAGGTGTGGCCTCAGTTCCTCCAGCCAGTGATTGTGTTAGTTTAACCTGCTGTATGTGGCCCTCTGGGCGTTGCTAGTTCTTGGGCCAGGGACACAAAATGTGTGCAAATCCTGTCTCACTTGGCTTGGGAGAGGCTAGCTCTTAGTTCAGATCACAAGGTAGAGACAAATGTTACCCAGGCTCAGAAGGGCAAAGGGAGTGGGAATTGCTTGTCTCCCTAGCAGCTCCCTACATTCAATGGCTATGATTGTTTTGCTTGCAGAGCCGGATCCATCCAAGCCCCCTTGCTATGAGGAAGCAGTGCTGATGGCTGAGCCCCCCCCACCTTACAGTGAAGTACTGACAGACACACGTGGCTTGTACCGCAAGATCAACGCTCCCTTCCTGAGCCATGAGCCACCAGAGAAGCAGGAGCAGCCACCCAGCTATAAGCCCCTCTTCTTGGACCGGGGCTATGGCTCAGCCCTCCACCTGTCTAGCTCAGCCAGCCGGGGTCCCACGTGCACCAATATCTACCTG
The DNA here is from genome assembly GCF_028583425.1 of Eublepharis macularius. Classification (NCBI taxonomy): domain Eukaryota; kingdom Metazoa; phylum Chordata; class Lepidosauria; order Squamata; family Eublepharidae; genus Eublepharis; species Eublepharis macularius. The sequence continues at coordinate 93,020,294 of NC_072793.1, read as the reverse complement.
GAGTCGGAGCATGCGCAGCGCATCTTCCCAAGCTGGACAGACTCAGAACTCAGCACCCGAGACAGCTATGAGCCTGGGCCCTGGCACCTGCCTGTCTCGATGCCTTTATTTGGCAGGACTACGGCAGTTTAATATGCCAGGCGTGCCATATGCTGCGTGGGACTGTGGCTGCTGCACAGAAGCTGGATCCTGGCAGCCTGTTTCCCTTGGGCTGTAGGAGCGACAAGCCCCTGAGCCCAAGCCTTCCAGCCATGCCTGGGCCACAGGCCTTCACAGTTGCTATTGACCTCCTGGCTGGGGTGAGGTTGGGGCTGGTCTCCCCAATCTCGCCCACTCCCTTTTTCTGGGCCCACTACAGGCTCTGTTGGTGCTGACTGCAAGGTGGCCTCTGACTTGGCCTAAACTTTGTTTCCTATTTTTTTGTTTGTTACATTTTGACAATAATAAAGTTTGTGGAACCTGATTTATTACAAACCTGGTACTGGGTGGTTGATGAGTCTTTGCACAAGAAAAAGGTCTTTCACTTGTACTGCAATAGGAAGTGAAGCAATTCCATACTGAAGCAATCCCCTCCTACAGAGATCAGGCTTCTGTTTCCCACTGCCTACTGAAGACAGCGTGTTCCAGGAAGGCATTCCTTTGTTCCTTGCGCCGCCTAGTGTCACTTTCTATACCATGGGCTATGGCTTAATCCAGGGTTTGGCTGACTACATAATGATGTTCACAATCATTAATCTGTGTTCCTGACTGCTTGTGACACAAAATCTGAAAACTCAGATTTAATTTTTCTCCCCCTTCTGAAATACATTTCTCACCTTTTGTGGTTGCAGAGCCATGCAATCTACAAGGGTACCCACTGGGGAGAAAGGTGGGGTATAAATGAAGTTATGCAAAGAAAAAGCCGCAGGCAGGATGCAAGTGTTGCACTGTTTTCTGCAGAATCCATCCACCACTCCCATGGCCCAGTTTCAAAACTTCAGATATTTGATCAAGAAACCAAATGACAGACATGCAAAAAATTCCCCATTTGGCAACAGCTGTGAAAATCAGGAGTCGGGACTTTACTGTCTTCAAGTCTGGGATGTTGGGGCAAAGCGCAAACTCGTGGGCAGGGAGCAATTAAAAGACCTCGGGTTCTCTGCTTTGGGGGCACTGTGGGAAAGAAACCCCACTGCATCATAACTCAGAAAAAAGAACTGTGTTCTTTCACTATTCTCCTTCGAAAAAGCACCTTGTGCTGCAAAGCCAGCTGCCCTGCTTGGAATCATTTTATTTATTAACATACATAAGCACATTGCTGTTACAGAATTTGTGCTTTCAAAAAAACAGTTACTGTACGTGAGAGAAAGGAAACCAAGCATGGAATGGAAGAGGAAAAGAGGAGAGGGGGAAAGAGGGGTTTTCCCTTGTCCGAGGCTCCCAGGGCAAAGAGAGGCCTAAGGAGAAGGGTCTGGAATGGGCTTGCTCTTAAAACACAGGGCCATGGAGCTGAACTGGGGTGGGACAAGTTCTTTGCTGCTAACTCCTGTTGGAGCCCAAAGCTGTACAGGACTCTTGTCATGTCCCTGGGCATCAGGGGTGTTTGAGACCAAAGGGAGAAGGTAGTGGACAGGTGCCAGAGCCTTGCCCGCAGAGGGCCATTTTATTGCCATATTTTATTTTAAACTCGTGCAAAATATTCAACGCTCTGGGCAGAGTCTTCTGAGAGGAGGAAGGGCCCCTCCCCCATCCACCCCCAAGAGCAGCACACACAGGAGATGAACCCAGATGGCATCACTGGCATTGGGTGGGGGGAGGTCAGAAAATACCCAACAGGCAGAGGCAATTGGGAGAGGGGCTGCAAGGAAGCTACCAACAAAGAGGGGACCAGGCAGATTTACACGTTTCCTATTGACAACATTAGAAAAAGAGAGAGAAAGAGAAAGAGAGAGCGCGCGCTGGAAAAGTTACCCCGGAGTACCATGGAGAACATCCTATCTGGCTGGGGTACAATCTGAGGCCTTGGACCGCAGGGCTACAATACAGAGCAAGCAGGCACCAGGCCCTCACTGCGGTTGCTCCAGGCTTGCACACGCCGGGCTTGCTAGGTGCAGGATACAGGAGGTGGACATGGGGGCGAGTCTTAAACACTGCCCCCGAAGCTCTCCTCCTCTTCTGGCACTGGATCAGCATCCCAACAGGTGATATCGATCTCTGAGGGTGAGACCAAACGTATTAGCCCTGGGTAGGGCCAGGCACGGTGAGTTTGTTTGGGCTAGCTTTGGGGAAAGGGGAGTCAGAAAGGTTTCCTTCCCAAAGCCAGCACTCCTTGGGTCCCCAGGAAAGCCGGAGGCCTAGGTGGCAGCATCTTTGCCAGCATGGTGAGTGTGGCACCAACTATCATTCCCCTCCTTCCCCACCTGCCAATCTCTGGGCTCACCTGGGGGCTTGTTGTAGAACACTGGAGGAGGAGCTTTCGCAGAGGGTTCTTCTGACTGGTTGAAGTCTTCATCTTGAGATTGGCTGAAATAACCCTCGCTGGTCTGGTAAAGAAAACAAGCATGACAGGTGCTGTGCTTGGGAAGATGCTCACTTCCTTTAGCTCCCCCTTAGTAAAGCCAGAGTAATGGTCACCCTGGCTTCTGTACTCACATTTATTAGTAGAGATTAATCCGCCTAAGCCACCCACAAACACACAAAAAGGGACTCAGAGTGGGGGGAATGTTGTCCCTTTCATGCCCTCTGCTGCATTATGGGATAGGAAATGTACTGAAGGGTAATTAATCCACATAAACTGAACACAGATCACCTTAGAATGCAGTTGTGGAGCCTTCTTAGCTACAGCAAATCCATTTTTCAGTAGGAAAGGAGATAAGCTTAGCCACTACTATTCCAGTTGGTGGTAAAAGGAGAAGAGAAGCATTTTTGTCTGTGCCTTAGCAAGCCATAGCTCAGCAAGAGGGCAGGTTGGGGCTGCCTCTGTTGATTATGGTAAGAACAGGGGGTCACCCTCAAACATTCTGGAGCCTGTATTCCCGAGGCATCTCCTTACCTGCGTGCTTTCCTTTTGGGCTGTCTCTCCGTTGGTGAGCAGCTGGGGCTCCTGGTGCACCCCAGAGGCCTCCTGCAGGGCATGCTGATAGCTGAGGGTCATCTGATGCAGCCCCTCAATGGCAATGATGCTTGCTGGCTCTTCATCCTGCTCAGCATCACAAAAGGTGGCCGGAGGCTCAGGCAGGTCATTGAAGTTCAGCAGGTTATCATCAGTGAGGCCTGCAGAAGCTGGGGGTTCCGGTGCCCCTGGGGGGACACCCACCTCAGCTAGCATGGGGGCAGCTGGGGGAGGCCCATCGTGAAGGTCCCACGGGGCAGGAGTGGGAGGCCCACCCTGGAGCTGCCAGGCATCAGGTGGGGTGGGTTCTGGGACAGTGCTGTCATTCTGCCACAGGTCAAGGAGATTTTCTGATGGGGGAGCAGGTGGCTGGGAAAACCCAAAGGCCTCCCCCAGATCCAGTGCCCCTTCATTCTGCATGGGCAGTGGGGCTGCTGGGAACAGAGGCTCCTCTTTGGACTCCGGGAACGCCAGGTCCTCAGCAAGGCCCGTCCCGCCTTGCTGGGGCTCTGTCCAGTCAGCTTCCTGCCAGGTTGACACCCCAGGGGGCTCTTCTGCCTTCTCCACTGGTTGCTCCACACTGGGAGGAACCCAGTTTGTAGCAGGTGCCACGGCAGTCTCCTCACTGCTTGGGCTGGAGGAGTCTGCAAGAGGGAGGAAGAGACTGTGAGTGTTCACCGTGTTCACAGTCAAGGGAATCCGTGGCTTGAAGGACTGACAGAAACAGCCAGTCTGATTATCCAGCTATGATCTATCAGGAGGGATGAGGACAGCAACAGGTTTGAGAAGTGGGCAGTTGGGCTGCTGGACCTACCTTTTAAAGCATCCTGCTGCGTTACCTCATCCAGGGCACGCTCAATCTGCTCCCCCACAGGCGTTGAGGCTGTACTGGAGTCACAGGGGCTACTGGCAGAGGCAGATACCTTTCTGTGTGTGTCCGTCTGGCTGCCTGTGAACAAGTCATGTAGACACTTAAGAGGGAGCCAAAAAGCCCAGTGCCACACCCTCGGTGACTGTATCCAGACATGGTAGCTTCATCTGAAAACAAGAGCTGCTCTTTTGCATCAAGTTTTCCAACTTATCTGCGCATTCAGATTAAGCCAGTTTACAAACTGGAGCCAGTTGCACTACACAGGTTACCTTTCCTTGCTTTCATTAACAGACATGCTGGAAAACTTAACAAATTCAGTCCATCTCTGCTGCCTGTGCAGAGACTGGAGTACTATGTAGTGCTCTTGGGACACATAGCCCAAGAAAATGTGGTGGCAAATGCAAGAAAGAGGCCATACGTCACCCCAATACGAAACAGGAATGATTGGATAGTGCCCCTCCCCCTTTACTTCCCTCTAAACTTCACCCCCCACCCCCACCCCCCACCCAACAGCCTGAAAGAACAACTCCCACTGCAAACATCTGGGTAGAGGAAAACTTTTGCAAATCAGATCTGCCCTACATGGGTGCTTCCACCTTGGTACCCAAAGCTACACTTCACTACTGCTGCACACTTGGCTGAGCATAGACACAACCCCAGCAGCCTGGCCTATTCACCTTCTGCTTATATATGCCCAGACTCCTAGTCCCCCTTTTCTAAGAAGGAACAATATATACTCCGCTCAGGAGATTAAGCATCCTAACTGTGGCTTATGCTGAAAGCTCAACTCCCTTGTGGCCTCCATAGCTGGCCTTCAATCCGATGCTCAGATTTGGGGTCTGGCTGCTAATGCAAAGACTGGTCAAGATGTTTTTGTGTGAGTGAGGGGAGGGAGGGAGGGAGGGAAGGAAGAGAAGCATCCTTATTAGACCAAGCCAGCCCTCCTGAGGACTGGAGCTGCTGATGCATGATGCAAGGTGCCTGCTCTCTCCAGCTCCATTGCTTTCAGTTGAGGCTACACTCTGTCGGGAACGGAGCCAGCCTGCCATGCCATGTACATGGAAGAGCATCAGACCCCTGAGTCTTCCCTGGCGCAGTCTCTGTGGCTAGCTTCTTGAACTCTAGCTCCTCCTTTCAGAGGGGCCTGCAGAGTGAGGTTGGGTGGGGCGGGGCCAAGAGGCACAGGGTGGGGCAAGTCCCCTTAAGCAGCTGCCTCCCCAAACCAACTCCCCCAAGCCCGGCCTGGGCCTGGCTACCTACATGGGAAGAAGGAGGAGAGGTTTGGTGTACGGTGGCAAGTGATATAGGGGAAGGGAGTCCGTGGAGGGGAGGAGGAGGAAGAGGAGGAGGAAGGCAGCCCACTGTCAGGTGTCTTTATGAAAGGACAGTGCAGACGACCTGCTGAGAGAAAGACAGACAGACGGACGGAGACAGAGAAAGCAGAAGAGAATGGTCAGTCTTCCCTCCAGCTGCCCACTCCATTACCCGCCCCCCTCTCATGCCACTGGGCATTCAATGCCCACTTTCGGGGCTGGGGAGGCAGGGAAATAATAGGAGGGATGCAGGTCACAAGGAAGTTCAGGATTACTGGAGGACACCACTGGGCGTGGGGGGAGTGTAAGGGACTCAGGAATGCAGTGTCTGGGGGCTGTGAGGGCCCGGGTGGATCAGTGTCAAGGGCACAGGTGGCACAAGAAAGGTTGAGGAATGCAAGAGAGTTGAAGGGAAAGAGGCAGCTAAGAGGCAGGAGACAGGTGCTGTGAAACGGACATGCTGAATGTTGTTATGTTTTCAACAATCTGCTTCCCAAGAGAGCCAACGCAAGCTACACTACAGAAATTCAAACCCAAGGCCACCATGCATAGTCCTCACCCCAAACAGAAACAGAAGCAGCAAACAGCCCAAGAGCCAAAATAAGCAAGGATACAGGTGCCAAGGAGTTCTCCAGCATGTAGGCGCCCAATGACCCCCTCCCCATCCTGGTAGAAATGTAACTCTTAATAGGGCTGCCAGTCCCCCAGTCGGGGCAGGGGATCCCCTGCTCCCAGCCTCCTCCTCACCACCACTCACCAAGCTGGTGGGGGGGCAAAGTTGCAGGGAATGGACCCAGGAGGCAAAATACCTCCTGGGCAAGTCTGCAGCAGGTGCACTTCCAGCGGGGCACAATGATGTCACTTCCAGGGGTGATGTCATCACACTGGCCACAGGGGATGTTCCCACACTTCGCTTGGTGCCAATTCTTAAAGAATCAGCCCCTGCGAAGCTTGGAAGCATGTCCACAGCCACCACAATGCCGTTACTCTCAGAACTGCACTGCGTGCGAGGAAGATCTTCCTTGCCAGCCCCCACCCCCCCGCCGGGAGGGTAAGGGGACCTGGCAACCCTATTTCTTAAGCATCTGCGATGTGTCTAAGAGCCAAACTACAAGTGATGAATGGCACTTGAACGGCAAGTGTATTCCTCCCTGTTCACTTGCCCTCCACTTGCTCTCCTCCACTCAATCCACTTGCCGTTCAAGTGTCATTCGTCACTTGTAGCTTGGCCCTTATTCTTCACCCAAACCCAGGTCTGAAGGGTTTCAAAACTGCATGCCACATCCCAAAGCAAGTACAAGTCCAGCGGGTCTTACTGCCCTCTGCTGCCTCCATTCTTCCTGTGCAGTTGGTACGAAACTTCCCACATGGCCACAGGCCCATTTGACATGATTCAGGCCCCAGCAGTATGTCTAAATTCCTTGCCTTTCTTTTATTGGCTGAATCCAGCTGCCCTTTTGCACACATCTCCACACCTGCCAAGAGGACCGTTTCAGCCTGGATTGCACCATTTCTTAGACAGCTGTGTATGTCCTAGAGTACCAATAGACTCCTCTTACACCATTTCCTCTCCAAGACTGGCTAAAGCAGGGCGGGAGAGCACAGAGGGCTCCCACTGCCAAGGTAACGGAACTGCCCACCCTGCTAAAATGGATGACCATTTGCCAAGGGTGGATGGGTCACCATCTGACTACATTCCACGTGGGGAGCCAATGATTTGTAAGCTCCAGTTGACATGAAGCTGGTTGTGGAGGTGACTCCACAGCAGTTTTAAGCAAGACTGGAGCATTTCCAGCCAGAGACTATATGACAGGTGGCCATCTGCTTGCACCCTACATTCTCAAATGCCGAAATGCAGCACAGCAGCCTTTCCTTGCCCTATAGACAGACGCCCCATCACACCTTTAAAAGCCAGGCTTTAGGAAGCTTGATCTACAGCAATGGCACCCAACCCTCCTGCACTAGTTGCAGCATCCAATACTCCAGAAAAACACTGTGACCCTTGACAATGAAAAAGGAGGAATAATCTGCCCCCCGTTTCTAACCAGTGCTAGTTAGAAAGTACCTTAGGAGAAACCCAAAGGTAGAGTCTGTATCACTCTCCAGAATTTGGTAGCACACTGATCATTCTGGATATTCTGGTTATTAAACTTGATTCCAAATATCGTTATACAAAACCCCCAAACTAAATTCCAAACCACATCCTGCTGCAGTGAGTTCCAAAAGTCAGTTATGAAATAGACGAAACGTGGCAAAGGCAGTCAAGCACAATCTGCTCTCTATGCACCTTCTGCATTTACTGACTTTTTATTATTTTATTTCTGTTAACAAAATAAACAATAAAATAACCATCTGATTGGGCCTTTCTTTTCTCCCCTGCTTTCCTGTTCTAAGAGAAGTGATCCAAGTCACTCCACACTCGCCGCATAGCAGAGGTTTCTGGATCCCATCTACTTGCTCCTAGAGACCTACCTGCCCACCTCCCACCTCAAAAGCCAGGTCTGGCTCCATATAGATTAGTCATTGCTCCCTGAAACCTTCCCTCTTTCCCTGCCCTTGATGAAAATGTGCCCTCTTCTTCCTATTGCCCTAACCTGTGATGATGTGTTCTCCCCTACCTGTTCTGTTGAAGGGCGGGGGTGTCTCTGAACTTGCTGACGCCACTCGCTCTTGCTGCCTGAAGAACTCACGGGGGTTCTCGGGCCGCTGAGCAATGATAGCAGCTGCCTCCTGCCAGGATACAGGGGGAAGAGGTGAGGGAGCAATGTCAGGCACAGCACGTTCACTTGGCAGAGACCCAGTCAAAAACAGAGTCAATCCCCCCCACATGCAGTTGCCAGAGCAATAGTGACAGAATATGGTACTTGCAACACACATAAGCAGTGTGCCCCCCCCCCACTCCCTGCAATGGCACACAGCAGTACAAAACGGCGACAGTGGCACAAACTGGCTTCTGACAAAAATGAACACAGCAACGGAGAAGAGACAACACAGCCCAGACTCCATCTTGCTTCCAAGAGGTACAACTGACAACCAGCCTTTCTTTAAGCATGGACTTCCTTCTCAACACCACACACCAGCTCATTCACATGACAACAGCAACCAAACTGAAGCCTCCCCCCAACTCTGTACAACAACAACAATCCTCATGCAGCAATAGCCCTGTAGGGTGTATGGTGATCTGCTGCCTACGCAATGCATGCTGTGCCCCGGGGCCGCACTCACCTCCACCTCCGACTCAGACTTTTTGGGCTGCTGCCTGTCTTCGTCGTCCTCCTGCTCCCCCTAGGGAGAGAGGTCAGCGTCAGCCCCAGGGCACCTCAACCACACCAGAAGACCCTACTGTCCCCTAACCTAGCACAGCTCTTGGGGAAGCTGCAGAATGGGCTCACAACGTCACCAGCCAGCCTTGGTGCTCAATTCCTACCTCTGCCACAATCCTGGGGGAGCCAGCAGAATACCTGGGCCACCCTCCCCCAGCTCCGGAAGCATCACTTACAAAGATGGACTGCTCCTTCAACCGCTGCTTGGCCTCCTCTGCTTCCAGGCTCTGTTGCTTTCGCCTGAGAGGGAGGCAAAGAAGTGGACATGAGATATTTCTGCACTAAACTCCAGTGGCTTAAAGAGACCCACAGGCTGGCTTGGCTGCCTCACAGAATTTTTTTTTATGTTAGTCAGGAACAAACTGACCTCTAGCTTCTTTATTACAAATGACTGTTTTGTTCCATAATTCCCCTGTAGATCTCAGTCCCTACCTGGTGATCACTTCCGTGGGTCTCCTGTAAGCCCCCTCCAAAGCTTGCTCTGCATCCCTTTTTATAGGGGTACTAAACTGAACAACATTCCTGCTGCAGCCTAACTGGAGAGCCCAGAAGAACCACTGTATGCTGTGTTAAGAAACAGCTTGTTTCAAATGTTTCAAATATATGCTATGTATACATGCCAATCTTTATTAAATTTTAATTTTGTTACATTTTAATTTTGTTATATGCAGAGCAATTATATCTGGTCCACCCAGGCTATTCTTATTTCTAACCCCAGCATTTAATATTTGGCATTCTGTCCTAAAGTAGTATTTGCTTCAAGTTCAACTAGAATACACTGTTGCATCCAAAATTTCATTTTTTTTCAGCCTACCCGACTCCCTCAAATATCTACCAGACAATGAAAGAGTATGTCTCATCTAGGCTAGGTTCAAACTACTGAACCCTTTCCCTCCTTACATTTCTCCAGCAGCGCTCCTGTTTATTAAGAGAACGACTTAAAGTAAACATCTTTTAATAATGATCTCTCTCACACACACACAGAGGTCTCCTATGATCTGCAACAGTCCTTTTAACCCTAAGAAACAATAAAATTAAACTATATTATGCAAAACAAATTCAAAATAACAAAAGCTTCAGTGGCTGCTAGCAGATAATTACACATATGCATCGCCCTGCATGCATGCAAACACATATGAAGAAACTGGCACAGGACCTATCAGGTCTATCTTTCTGGCAGTCCTTCGACCCATTATGTCAGGAGGACACTTGATAGCTATTGCTACTTTGATCAAAGGAGCCAACCTTCCCTTCATTAAAGAAGTTTTGTCAATTACAGCACTGCACCAGCAAAGTCCCAGAAAACAAGGCAGAAATGTTGATTAGGAGAACAAATCTAAATGAGAAAGAATGCTAAGATTAAGCCAAGCCATACTAATGACCCAGAAACTTTGTAGCTACAGGGAATCTTTTCTAAACCAATTCGTCTGCCCAGGAACCTCTGCACATCTGCCACAAAGTCCCTGTAAGTTGTAGAGTATTCTAGGAAGTGTTCTAGCATGCACACAATTTGCACATGGTGCTTATCAAGCATTTGGGGGGTCTTACTATTGCTCTGTGTGAAGCAGAAGTGCACCCCAGAATATACAAAGCCCGACAAGAGATGACCAGAAGCCAGCATAGTATAGTGGTTAGAGTGTCAGAGGGGGATCTGGGAGACCCAGGTTTGTATCCCCACTATGCCATGGGAGCTTGCTGGGTGACCTTGGTCCTGGAGACATAATATTCTATCGTAATAAAGAAGCTCTTTGCATAGGCCAGATAACAAGGAGCACTGTGTGGCCAAGAAAATCATTTTCTCCCTCAATGCTCTTCCAGTGCAGAAGGGCATTCTTGTAGTGACATCAGCAGTGCCATGGCACCTCTCTAATGCAAAGATGAAGTCGTAGGTCATGCCTGACCCGGGAAATGGGGAGGCATCTTATTAAGACAAAACCAACCAAACAAAAGATAATATAAAATAACAAAGCACCCTAATTTTGCTACGCAGTCAGGGATGACAAAAGGACAAAGCATCTCATCATATTTCACACTCAGCATATGACACCATTAGAGAGCAGTGGGCCTACAACTGCCACTTTCGTCTATCTTGGCTTGTCCACAGCCTTATGGCTAAATTGCACTCAACCCTGACTGCATTTCCTGGTTTTCTTCACCCCTCCATCACCATGACCACCTCGCTGCCAGGCACCCAAGCTTCCCCCTTGCCTGTGCTCCTCGATCTGTTCCTCACGCTCCCGGTAGCGCTTCTCACGCTCCTCCTGCTCCTGTCTCTCTTGCTCCATGCGCTCTTGCTCAAAGCGCAGCCGCTCATCCAGGGCTTTCTTCCGCTCCTCCTCTTTGCGCAGCTCCTCCTCCTTCTACCAGAGACAAAGTGATACTGTCAATGCCAACCCCACCTAGTAATATGCCACAACAGTACAGGGCATGAGGACAAAGAAAGGTATCTCTGTATCTACACACTGTGCTCTAGCAATAATTCACAACTGGATTTTCAGGTGTTGACAAGATGTTTCAGGTGCTGTAGCACAATATCCAATGATGTGTGGATGCAGCCCAAGAGTGTGTTGTGCCTGCCTCTCTTGCCCACAGGCTGCCTTCTCCACAGCCACCTACCTTGGCTTGCTCCCAGAACTGTTCCCGGTTGAGTCGTTTCATCTCCACAGCTGCATCAGTTTTCTGATAGGTTGTGCCCTGGAATAATGAAGCCGAGTCAGGGTGTGTGCAAATACATATATTCAGACAGGAGATACTTGTTGACCCTATTGAAAAGCCTCATTTCTGGTTCTCACTGGTGTTCTCAGCGAGTGTGGTGTAGCGGTTGGAGTGTTGGGCTAGGATCTGGGAGACCCAGGTTTGAATCCCCACTATGTCATGGAAGCTAGCTGGGTGACCTTGGGCCAGTCACATGCTCTCAGCCTAACCCACCTCACAAGTAAGTGTTGTGATGATGAAATGAAGGAGACAAGAATGATATAAGCCACTTTGGGTCCCCACTAAGGAGAAAGGCAGGGTATAAATGAAGTAAATAAATGAATAAAATATAGGGGACATAATGGGCAAGAAATTCTTCACAGCAGACTGCAGTTTCTTACAGCAGGGCTGTAGTGTCTTCCTGTGACCATGCAGGAACATCACATTGCCCTTCTCATTCTGAATACACAACTGATTTCTCCCAAAGTCCACAAACAGCTGGTGTCCTGCTCTTTCTGTTCCTTCTCCCACCAGCGTAAAGGGAAACATGAGGTTGGTTGGGTGACATGGGAGCAGGAAGCATTACCACAGGTTGGGCGTTTTCATCTTCACGCAAGCGAAGGCGGTGCAGCACTGGGCTGGCAATGCGGGCCAGACCATTTGAGAGCCGCTGCCCAATGGCTCCTGGGTCGATGTCTTCCACACTGCTAGCATTGACAATTACATCCACGCCCTGTTGGATCAGACATTCAAATCACAGAAACTGAGCATTGCTGGGGCAAGGAACTGGGCTAGCTGCCCAGAAAGAGGGCAGTTTAGACTACACAGATCTCAACAGTTCCTCACCAAAAGATCAATCATGAAGTGATTTCTCTTCATTCTCAAAGACCAAGCACCCTTTCCAAATGATATAACTTGACTGCTGCTCTGACATTTGTACATAATAGTAGCAGCTTCCCCTATTTGTATCTGCATATGTCTCCCTCTCAATTTGTCACTAACCTGGAAGAACTCTGCAATCTTGGCCACATGGCTGGCGCAGGCACACTTGCGGGCATCAGCTACATCCTCTCCTACCTGTCAGGTTAAAGGATAATGAGAGAGAGGAATTGTTAGCACTTTGTAAGAGCAGCAGCAAGTGCAACAACACAGTCATAGATGGCACAAGTACACAAGAAATCCAGAACGGAGAGTAAATGCAGCAATATATTTGGTGATTTTGGAACAGCTGCAGAAAAACAGCTGTACCATTATGCCAGCAAAGCACAGACATCTCCTCCACCCCACCCAGCCACCCAGTGCCCACTGTTCTACCCCAAGCCCCAAAGCATTAATATCCAGTCTTCTCCTTGTGGGAGTGCACTCAGAGAACATCTTCAAGACTACTTCTCTACAGCAGATCCTGCCATCTAGGGAAAGTGAAGAGGCTCTTGCTAGGCCACCAGCTTCTACCTTTTGAGGGGAAATTCAGAGACTTGTGGGACTGTGGCCACTTATAAGCTCAACTGAAGAAACATGGGGTTCAATACCACCAAGATTTCTTTAAAGAGGGTGCAACTTTCAATTAATGAAGGATTTGATTTTACAGACCTTAGTGATTATCATCAGACATATTTGTTAGCATATACAAATTATTGGGATCCCTCCCCTCATTTGGAGTATCCATCTTGGGCTCTCTTGGGGGCCTCTTTTTTGGAACCACTTTTTAAGTGGAATGCATTAGGGTGTACTTGTGTTAAAATGGACTTTGTTCCTTCAACAATCTCTGCAGCTAGAGAAGTATGGTGCATAATATCAAGAAAATATCAATTTTACCCATTCTCACATGCTAAACTAACATTATGGACAAATCCAGATTTAAAAATTGGGACGAAATCTTCCTTATGTAAAGCTTGGACAGATAAGGGAATTTTTACTTTGGATCAATTGACAGGTAATGATGACAATATCTTGTCAATTTTTCAACTTCTGCTGAACGGCAGTATTTACAATTGCAACATTTGTTGGTGTCCAAATATGGCCCAGCAGCTCTGAGTGCTTCAGAATTTTCCCCACTTTTGGAGATTCTGTATTGATACAGAAAATGAAACCTACAATATTTGAATAAAAATATTTGGTCTGATTAATAAATACGATACACAGAGCCTTAGAGATGAATGAAATAATGATCTGGAGTATCCAATTTTGCTAAAGCAATGAGATAAGGCCTTAAGCCATTTACCTGTTGCTACTATGGACCTTAAGTTGTGACTTATTCAGCAAAAAATTATGTTTGGGGTGTATTGAACACCACAGCATCATTTTTATTAAAGGTTTAAGCACAGTGTCTAACTGTTGATGTAATTCACAAGATACATCTCTTAAGCATATGCTTTGGATGTGTTCTGTCATTCAGCCCTTTTGGGAGGAAATTATTAGTCACGTTAAATTTGTGTTAGAAAACTCATTTATTTTTGAGGATATTAATGCTCTGTTAAACTATTTGCCTGACTTTTGGAATCTAACTGATGGTCAATGGGAATGGACCCTCTGTGCCCTTACATTTGCTAAAAGATTTATACTTCAGCACTGGAAAGTCAAAAGCACACTTCTTGTAAATCATTGGATTGAAGACCTTATAAATTTATCAACATTTGAATGTATCACACATAGAAGGCAATTACGTATGGACTTATTTTTAGATATTGGGTGCATTCTTTAGTGCAATTTTTAAATAAGCGAATGAATGAAAAAGAGGGCCAAGCTACACATGACGAATGACACTTGAACGGCAAGTGGATTGAGTGGAGGGCAAGTGAACAGGGAGAAATACACTTGCTGTTCAAGTGTCATTCGTCATGTGTAGCTTGGCCCAGAGTCCTTTCCAAAAAGGGGTGTGTATGTTAAAGATTCTCAGTAGCAAAGATGGGAGTCGGGCCAAGCCAAAGCAAAGCAATTATTGGTGGGACAAAGGAATGTAACAAATGAGAACAGTCAAATTGGAACGGGTTGTTTATGGATTGAACGTGACTAGAACAAATCTAATTCCACTAGAGGGCAGTAGAGTTAAATACATGGCAGTCCAGTAGTCAGCAAGAGTTCTGCTAGAAGGGTCACTCTCTCCCCCGGCCCCACATTTTATGTGCCCACATTCTCACAACAAAATAAACATTCATGCCCTCCTTCCCAAATAAAGAGGCACATATCCTTTCCCATACTGGAATTATCTTCATGTGAGAAAAAGTCATGTCTGATTTGACCTTCAAGATGAAACACGACCTTCCAGTATTCTGCATCATGTCACAACCTTGGGTACCAACAAAATCACCCTGAGCACATTTACAATCCTAGCCTTTATAAGGTTGCCTGATCCTAGGGTTGCCAGCTCCAAGTTGGGAAATTCCTGGAGATCCGGGGGGTTAAAGCTGGAGAAACCTGGAGAAAGTGGGGTTTGGGGAGGGAAAGGACCTTGGCATGGCATAATTCCATAGAGTCCATCCCCCAAAGTAGCCATTTTCTCCAGGTGAACTGATCTCTGTGGCCTGGAGACCAGTTGTAATTGCGGGAGATCTCCAGCCACTACCTGGAGGCTGGCAAACATACCTGATCTAGACATTGTAGCCTTAAGAACTGCCCAGGAGAGAAAATTTCATTAGATGTGGCTTCCCCACCCCCCATCACAGGACTGTAGTAACAGGAAAAGCTACAGCTAGTAAAAAATGTCCCCTCTGTACAACTCCTGTCCCCAGTTTTCTTTGGAAATAGCCTTACCCAGTTGACAAGAACATATTTCGGTAGGGTGGCCTGTGGGTCCTTGACACTGCAGAATCCATACATCACCTTCTGATTCTCAAAGTGGCTGGAAAGCTCTTGCAGACCACCAGCTGGGGAAAGACAGAACAGACAGCTGGGACACATTCTCTTTCCAGAACCCTTCTGGCTTTTCTGGAGAGGGGACAGAACCCACAACAAGGCTGAAAATTCTTCCTCTGCCTTCTGGGCACAGCCATAAATCACGGCCACCTAATATCCTAATGAAACTCCATTCTAGTTTGACTCTTTGTTGCAGAAGAAAGGAGACAGATTTGGGGGCGGGGGGGGGGAGAGCTGATGTGACACTGAAAACTGCCATGAAGAAGCAAAAGAGCATTTAATTGCCCAGGAGCAGGAAGGCGAGGCAATGGCAAAGTGTGCATGTGTGTAGAATACTCACTTCCTGAGGCAGCCAGTTTCAGGTTGTCAGAGTCATCCTCATAGGTGTATATAGCCCTGGAAAATACATTCATGGAAAGAAATTGAGTAAGGTCAAGTCTATACATGCCCTATGCTAAAAAGAAAATCACAGTTGTGCACAAAGGGAAGCCAGGTTATGTGCTTAAAAAAGCCTAGCCAACCTACCTGTATAAAGTAGGTCTGTTAGGTAGATTTGTTTATGCTGGCTCCTTCTCACAACTTACTATGCTTCTGCAGCCACACAGAAAGACAAGGAGCTCCATCGCCGATTGCTAGAAATCCTGCTTCCCCCCCACCCAACCACCACTTCAGAGATCTCTGCTAGCACTATCTGTCCAACCCTTATCCTCACAGTCCATTTCAAAAAGGAAAGGTGATGTCTCAAGATGAATTCTGCACCAATACCACATTCTGCACTTGTGTGGTGCTTGCACAGAATGCAGCAGACACACAGCCCTGAGCTTGAAAGCCTAAAGTCAAGGACACCGACGCACTGCTAAAATGCTGTGTATTTCAGAACACATTAGTATCATTGCATTACAAACGAGCCAGTTTTGAGTTTCAACCTCTTTAGCCCACTCTAAAATGGAACATAGGGCAGGTTATACATTTGGGGGGGGGCAGGGGGCAGCTCAATTTTTAGTAGTTTCAGATGAGTTTTGTTGGGCCTCTCTACTTGCAGATTCTAGTCAGGATTTTGCTGAGAAAGGTAAAACCTGCCATCCATGCCTTCCAATGCATTACAAAGTCTTCATATCTCCCACAGATATTGACAGACATGCTCATGGAGTTCTGTGCTTGGGGCTTAATTCTCAGCCACCTGGGAGCACAATACAGACTGGGACTGCAGAGAAAGGAGGCTTCAGCCCTCCGCCCCATGCTATTTTCCTGATCTGAAACAGTCCCAAGGAGCTGCTGTTTGCCCTGTTGGTGGAACTTACACATATTCATTGGCTACAATTAAATTTCCCAAATTGGGCCATTGCAGATTGGAAAAATGATTGGGAGTATTAAGCCCCACTCTCATCCAAGGTCCCAATCCAAATTGGACCCCCATATGCCTGGGAATTATGTTCTGAGGCTGGAATGCCCACAGCACAGGCAGGACACAAGGCCATTGTAACATGCGATTAGGCCCTCTGCAGTAGAGGTGCACTCCAAGAGAGTCCTGTGACATGTTTCCCCCCACGCCCCCTGATCCTGGGCTCATTGTAACAGAGACTTTAATGTTTCAGAACACCACTGCTCTGAATTTCCCAGAACATATCCCTTATTTTTAGAATTTTTGACTTGACAATGCTAGGAGGAAAAGAGAGGTTCCCCAAGGTTTCAAAGACTACAATCCAATCAAGACTCCCCAACTCTTTATTTTTTATTTTTATTGTGAAACTCCCCAGCTCTTTCAGATAAGTAACTGGTTTGGGGAGGTAGGAAGGTAAAGGTAGTCCCCTGTGCAAGCACCGAATCATTATTGACCCATGCAGGAACGTCGCATCACGACGTTTTCTTGGCAGACATTTGTTACAGGGATGTTTGCCATTGCCTTCCCCAGTCATCTACACTTTACCCCCAGGAAACTGGGTACTCATTTTACCAACCTCAGAAGGATGGAAGGCTGAGTCAACCTTGAGACAGCTACCTGAACCCAGCTTCCGCCAGGATCGAACTCAGGTCAGGAGCAGAGCCTGGGCTGCAGTACAACAACTTACCACTCTGTGCCAAGGGGCAACCAGTTTGGGAAAGTTTGGAGGAAAATGTTTGCTTTGTACATGACCCGCATATCTTCCCCTAAACTGAAATAAATCACTTTATTGTATAGGGTGAATCCAGTCCCACTGCTTGCACTCATTAATGCTGCATTATTAACAGTAAGCGTTTGGCAAATCATATGCAAAACTGTGAGGCGGGGGAGGGGGCTTCCTTTGAACAGGGATAAATTAATGATGGGGAGAGGCATTTCCCCTCTGAAATAGTGTGATAGTTGCCTACCTAGAGAGCAAGACCTACGCATGTTTCCAGCACTGAACTGCCTGCCCAATAGGTATGGGGGTGGGAGGGGGGAAGCACACAAGGACGAAAGTGAAATTAAAGCAGCAGTAACAGCATATCAATGAGCTATCAGGGTTTGTGTGATGGGGCTTCCATGGAGACTGTCTCTAAGATACCACCCTCTCTTCCATATCAGATCAGGAAAGTCCCCTCCTTCCCACCTTGCCAATCAGCCAGCAGGGATCCGAATGCTTTCACACCCGACCCAAGTGCATGAGATTCTGTTCTCTTTGCGACCTCATTTAGAGACCTCATGTGAAGGGGGAGGAAGGAGCATGGAGAATTGGTCCAGGATGTGTGGGTGGAGACTGAAATTTCAGCATATCGAGGCAACCAGCATCCCTCTGTCACCATGGCAACCACACTGCCATCCAGCTGGGACACGGTTTATATGATGAGGAGGTGATTTGCAGGGGAGGTGGCAGTGTGTGCAAGGGGGTGCTCACTGGCATCTGGCCATACACTGCTCCTACCATGTGCTCTGCCAACAGATCACAGGTCGGGAGGCACCCTCCCCATGCTGCCTCTCTGAGGCTTTAGTGATAGTTTGCTGAGTTGTGTCCTTTATGGACATCATGTGCTCTGCTTGCTGAATTGCCAAATTCTTCTGTGGTTCACATTCTAGTACAGATGAGGGCTCCATACGCCCTCGGATTCAGGGGAAGGAATCCAACAGAGAAGGGATGCATTTTCTCCATGACTCTATCCGCTACATAGACAAGTCTCATGAACATATTGGTTTTACTAGAACTTGCTTAAGTAATCTTACCCACTGTCCACCCTTTACCTTCTCAATCTCAGAGACATATCTCGTATTTTGCTAGTAGAAGACAAGGCAGTGTAAGCCTGAACACTAGAAAATACCCAAGTTCACAACTTTTTGTTCCAGCGAATGGGTCAATTTTTGCTTGACACTCATTTCATGGCAGCACAAGGAACGCAACCTGAGTTTACCCACGGCACTATTATGGTCAAGCAGGAAGGAGCATTCTTGCATCATATCTGGCACAGTTGGTGACCCATGATTTCTGCTATACCTGCCCGTAGAATATAGCTAGACCTGCCAGCAATGGCACTTATTCTACTACTCCACTGGACTACATCTGATGCCTTGTGTCAATATAAGTGCCTCTTCGTATGGCAGAAGAGCCACTGAATTTGAAGGCAGGCTAGTTAGGCCTTCCATACCCAGTTGCAAACACTTGTGCCTGGGCACAATTTTTGACTTGCACAAATATGAACAGTTGCCAGGAGAAATTTGAACTCTTTCTTCAGTTCCCCAACTAAAATCTGTGCGCATCTTGATTGGATCAGGATACTTGCTATAGCCCTGCCTCTTTCCTCCCATTCACCAGAAACAGCTTGACCTTCTCACAAGCTGACAGATGGTGGCCAAAGGTAAAGGTTTGTACTTTGGGCTCCTTAGGATCCCTGGCTTTGGGGTTAATTTTCTTCCATTCATTTACCTAAACCAGTCTCTGGAATGAGAATGTCAGCTGCTTTTTCTTTTATCACAGTAACAGATAGGGATGTTTGGCGCATTTGTTTCTTAACACAGGGAGGCTAGCTACAACATTTGGGAGCTGGTGTAGTGTACTGGTTAGAATGCTGGATTAGGAGCTGGGAGACCCAGTTCTGAATCCCCATTCTGCCATGGAAACTTGGTGCTTGATCCTGGGACAGTCACTCTCAGCCTAACCTACCTGTTGTGAGGATACAATGGGGGAGGAGAGAATGATGTAAGTTGTTTTGAGACCCCATTAGAGAGAAAAGTGAGGTATAAATATCTAAATAAATAAAATTTGAGAAACCCTATGTTAACTGGATACTCCTTCAGCACCATGGATGGGGGAATCTATTATATTTAGCCTTCAAATGTTATACCTTAATGGTTAACAGGTAATTAATCTGTGCATTGTTCCTGAAAATACAGTCCAGTACAAAGGGTGCAGAATTTTACAACATTGAGAAAGTAAAATGTGTCATTTTTCTTAGTTTTCCAAGCCCAAAAGCGGTCTCTAACATTAGGGAGCCCAGTTATATTATAGGCTGTTCCACGGTCTTCTGATACAGTTAGCTCCATAGGTAATCTATGTCCTGAAAGCACTTCCTTCAAATGGAAGCTAGTTGCCAGCTGGTTCTTAGAACAGCATATTTTTTTCCAAACAACATGGAGCGATACTCCAGTGTTTATGTGACATACACAAGAATGTTAAAGCAGTATTGCATTCAATTTGTCAGAGGAAAGTTTTAAAAAGCAATGTGCAGGGAGGGACACATACTGTAGCATCAATATTATTGTGTTCAATGGAGCTATGATGTTCTGAAGTAAAGGTCATGCCTTGAAACAAGGGACATTTGGGAAGCATGAAGTCTCACAGACCACAGACTGCATTTATTTATCTATCACATGTATATCCTTCTCTTTTCCAAAGCACAGGCGGCATACATGGGGTGTATCCCATTTTATTCTCCTAATGAACCTGTGGATATACATCAGGCTGAGAAGTTATGACAGGTCCAACAACTCCTGCTGAACTTTAAAGCTGAATGGGGACTTGAAGCCACATCCACCATTCTATCCCCTAAACAACACTAGTTCCCAAGACAGAACTGGGATTTAGAAACTGGGACTAGTTGTTCACGATCTCTCAGCCCAACTCACTGTTAGGTTAAAATGGGATAAGTATGAAGTTCCTGAGAAGCCTGGAACAAAAAATAGGGTAAATAAAATAAATAGCTATCAGTAACATCTCTCTCCCATTTACTTTCTGAACAAAAAGTGCCCTAAATGTTATGGTATGTCTCTGTATAGAATCCATAGCCCTGTTTGTTGACCTTTCTGTATTATTTTGAGATTGTATAAATTTTTCTTTTTTATTGAGAATGTTTTTACTTCTCTGATGGGCGCATGAAAGAACAGCAAGTCCCTGTCCACTTTCTATAGCTGATTGGTTACTTCAAATATTGTTCTCAATTTCTCTTCCTTGGGACCAAGGCCAACTTGAATCCAGAAGCAACAGTTTTGAGGTTTGTTCTTCATTATGCACATATACATGATGATATTCTAATAATGTGGCACATAAACAGTGGGACTGAGGGTTTCTATGAATTCTAGCCTTGCAGAATCTATCACAGAATTTGGCCTCTTGAAAATCCTGGCCTGTTTTCAAAATAAAGATTCTAGCCCTCAGTGCTGTAGAAAGAAATCATTGGCTGAGTCTGATGATGGTTTAGGGCTTTTGGTCAGGAAGGATGCTGGTGACTGATGAAATTTGTGTATCCTGTACACACACCACATAGCTACTATTCCCTGTCCTCCACCCACCTGTTCCCAAGCCCTTCCCCTTCCCTCAGTTTCCTCCCACTCTTTGTTCATTATCACCCCAGTTTGTGCCTAAGGACTTCAAATTCTTTTAACAACAGAAACAGAACTATGCAAAATAAAGGAAAACAAACTGTTTAATTTGCATAATTTATTCCAAGCACATTTATATTTCTTTCATATTAAGGACACACAGCCCTGAGCGTCACAAGACATTGTATGGAACCACCAGTATACATAGAAGGGACTAACTTAGGGAAGAACTATCCCGGTCCCTAACTGTGTCTCTGCAGGGCTGTATTATTCATAAGGCTGACTAGGGGCCCATCAATTTTTTTGCTGAGGCACTGTTACCTGCACCCTAGGGCTCCAATGGTTAAAGGCACTTTGCACTCTGCACCATAGCAATATGTGTACACACACATATGTGTTTGTGTGTGTATACACACACACACTTTCATAAGTATACTATATATATATATATATATACATTACTTTAAAGCCATATTGCGTACTAGTTCCTGTTTTGTCCATATCTCTATTCCAAAATTCAGGTGAGAGTAATAAATAAAATTATACCCCCCAAATGTGCTTTCCTGAAGAGTTCTACTCGTACAATATATTTAAAAATTTGTAAACAGAATTCTTCAGAAGACCCTCAAAATGGATATAGGGCTATGTACTGCGGTCTAGTACCTACTGTACCAGGGTCAGGCTGTCAGCTGTAGTGGGGTAAAAGACTGAAGTGCTGGAGGGGCCCCGAAATACCTGAAAGCCTAGGGGCCCAGCCTTGGGTTAATAGAGCTCTGCATCTTTGCCTCATAATGCTTAAGTGAGGGGCGGGGGCAGTTTCAGAGGGAAACTGGAGGGGGTGAATAACACATGCCAATCGGAGCTTTGGTGGCTCACTAACAAGTTTTAACCTGCGCGCGCGCACACACATATATACTCTCACTCATTCTCTTTCTCTCACTCACACACACACACCAAATAAATAAAAATAAATAAATAAATAAAATAAGGGTCTTTACAAGGATACATCATTGATGCAAGAATGGTGCATATCCATGTGCTGAGTCTTATCTATTAACGCCTGTCACACACACCTCTCTACATAATTTAATAAATGCAGATTAAGGAACAGGCATTTATTGAGGTTTCAGAATCACTTACCCATATTCACTCCTGCTGCCTCAGAGACTAAACGAAGCACTAAATATGTACAGAAAATCACCATTCAAAGCTATAAACACCCAAAACTTCCCAAAAAGCAGGGAGGAGGGTGAGGAAGAGAGAGAGAGAGAGAGAACCCTTTCCTCCAGTACTCAACCTCAAAGCCTTAAGGTTTAGTGGCTTTCTCTTTCATAAGGAACTTGCTGCCTTCCTCTTTTTTCCACCCAGGCACAAGCACACCCCACTTGGTCAGGAGCCTCCAATTATGTGAGGAGATTATGTGAGCCTGACGTTCTGCTCCATAGCTTCAGTGAACGCTCCAGAAAAGCTACAGCAGCAGCACCAATGGACTCAGCGTGCAGAGAATGTGCCAGCTAAGCATGTTTGTGTAGGTGGGCGCTGTAGTCAGCCCCAGCCAGGAACACTAGCTAGGGGCATTCCCTTCTGAGTACTCGTGTGAGGACAGAAAGATTCAAGACGGGGTTGGGGGGGGGGGGTTGGGTTGCCCATGGGTGGATGAAACTGCCTGCCCTCATGGCTACCAAGGAGGAATTCAGGGAGAGAACAGAGAGTGGCACAGCAAGGGTAGGAATTGGCATTGAAAGGTATCAACAAAGCTGTTGAATGGTTGAGAAAGGAGAGGGTTGAAGCAGAAGTGTTAAAGGAAGCAGCATAAAGGTGGGCTGCAGAACTTCTGGCCCATACAGTGCCTGGCTCACACTGCAAAGCTCCTCTGCCCACCTTTCCCCCATACCATACCCTGACTGCTTGGCATGGTAATGCCATACCAAGTTAGTCATGCCATTCCCTAGGCAGGGTTGGCTGGAGTAGCAGCCACGCTGCAGGGAGCCAGACACAGATAATGGCACAAACAAGATTGACTCTAATCCAAAAAGCCAAATCTCCTAATTGGAAGCTCAGGACAAGGCTCTTTCCTAGAATATAGCTGCAGCTGCTCTCGGAGAAGACCACAGCCAGATGCCCCTCTGGACCCAGCAACAAGGGCAGTGGTAAGAAGGGGGGGAGGACATGAACTCAAGTGTCTTTAACAGGGACACAGCACAGAAATTTAGACAGAGCTGGTAAATATGCCAGGGTATTCAGAGCCAGCTCCAGAGGGCGGCAAGATGGGACAGATGCCAAGGCTTTGAGACAGAGTCTGAGGATGCTGGGGGAAACTTTAAACAAGGGCACCACATGCTCTTCACTGTGCCCAGAATTGTTCTTTAGTTATAGCTTGCTGGTCAGAGCATCATTGGTGGTCTCATGAACAGGAGTCCCCAAATCCTAATGCTGGCCCTGTGCAACATTCCCCATACCAAGTGAGAAGATCTCAAGATAACATCCTTTCCAGAGAGCCTCTGTTGCCACAAATTGTTTCACTGTGCCCAACAACAACCATGGCAATAGATGTCCACTGCCAATGTGGAGTCCTTCCCCACCTTTTCCACACATACACATTCTTGTAGAGACCATATCACTCCAGTCTTAGTCCATCTACACTGGCTCCCAATTTGTTTCCAAGCCCAATCCAAGGTACTGGCTTGGACCTCTAAAGCCCCACACAGTTTGGGATCAGCTTAAAGACCACTTACGTGCATATGTACCTACCTAACAGCTATGGTCACCCTCTGAGGTCCTGTTTCAGGTGGCTCTGATCTCTGAGGCCACATAAGTGGCAACGTGAGAAAGGACCCTCTTGGTCATGGTGTAAAAATTATGCAACTCCCTCCCCGGAGATATTTTTGTCCCCTTATATCACCTTCTGCCAAAAGATGAAGACTTTTTTTTTTTTTGGTCAGGCATTCCTTCAATGATCCCTCCTCCTGCCTTACGTTCTAGTTTGCTGTATTTTGTTTATGTATGTATTTTGGGTGTGGTTTTTAATTGTTTTTATGATGTATTATTACTATGCTGTTTTAATTGGTAGCCACTTAAGTGGTCCTGTTTGGCAGAAACACAGGATATAAAAGTGGTTGGTATATACATACATACATACATACATACATACATACATACATACATACATACATACATACATACATACATACGAGATGAGTAGGATGGAATGTTGTCACAATCACTAGAATTTTGGCCTAACAAGGGAGCAAAACTAACACACACTGCCATATACCACATCACAGAGATTTCCAAAATGGAGAAGAAACAGGCTGTGGTCTGTCAGAGCAGCTGTGGATACGGGTACATCAAGCGAGGGGATTTAGGGGCTTTCCAGACAATATGTTTTGGTGAAGGGAGGGAAGAGAGGAAATGAGCTCTATTGACTAATTTGCTGAGCACTTTCCAAATGATTATCTCTCCAGCAAATGTCTCCCTGTCTTGATGAAGAGAACACCGAACAGCCAGTTTCCCAGTACTCACTCCACTAAATTCAACTGCTGAGGAGGATTCCAAGATTCCTTTTCAGGAAGTGCACCAACTGCATTTGTGAGTATTATGCAGGTCGCTGGAGGAGTAACAGAGGAAGAGCTTACTGCCTCATGTCACCTCAGCTGTGGCATGCTTTGTCACACACCTCAAGACAGGTTAGCTTCCCCACCCGGCATTTATCACAGAAGAACCAACCAAGGCATATATAGCTGGGATCTTTCCTGGCCTCAGAAACCTCTATGCCAGTGAAGTCATAAATGCTCAGAAGTTAGGCTAACAGCCTATGGGGTTTGCCCTTGAAATTATTCACTGGATTTGAAGCAAGTGGGAGACAGGCATCAAATAATGCAACTTGCTTTGGAGCTGAAGTTTACTGGAAGAATGGATGCCTCATACAGGGATGGGACAAAACAGTCAATTTCTGCTGGGACAAAACCAGGAAAAGGCTTGGGACTTTGTTCATCTTGGAGCAACATGAATGAGGCTGTACAAATGGAAGACAGCTGTTTTCTTTAACAGGGTACATCAAGTAGGCATAGCCCTCTATTACTCCAGTGTAACCTAGAAGTAGTTTGCAATTTCATTCAGTTTTCTTCTGCAACTCTCTCCTTCGCCTTTCCCATGGAACGGTTTTTTTTTTCAAAAAGAGCTTTCCTTTTATTACAGCTGGGCTATAGATAAAGAGTAATGTGGGCAGGTCAATTTTAAGGGGTTCCACTTTCTAAGAAGCAATACTCCTATTCTTCTCCTTTGTCTATATTTGAGGCAGGCTGTCCTGCTCTGTCTCCTAGGGAGTAAAGGCCTGAAAGGAGCTTGCTTGTACATCCAGGTGTTGAAGATGGGATTCAGACCCCCAAAGGAGGGCAAATAGAAGCTCTAGAATGTTGGGGAGCTGCAACGTTTGCCTCAATCCAGGCAGGCAAACGGTCAGGTGATGTGTCTGTAGCCTACAGCAGCACCACTTTGTATTATTTTTTTAAAAGTTACTTTTTATATTAATTTTTATAGATGCCAAGAGTCCCACTATGCCCATACAGCAAGAAAGCTTGTTAATCTTTTACAATTCGGCAACAAAGAACAGTAAGTCTACTCTCTTCTCCCCCATCCACTGAGAGAAATCACCCACCATTTTCAGTCAACTGCTTTCTCTTTCTTTTTCCTCTGTTAAGCTAGAACTATGAGCTACCCCTTATATAGAGCCAAAATGTGCACACACTCCTTCTAAAACAGGTAAATTAAAATCCATACAGACAAAAACCCATAGTTCCCCTTGCAAAAAGGCCATTACCTGCCTGCCATGGGAATGGAGTATGCCCAGTAGGAGCTATCAATTTTGTTTCCCACGGAGAACTTTTTAAAAAGAAAAAAGATGGCTGAAATGGCCTCAAGTCTTACTAGAAAAACAAGTCAAGGGTGGAGGAGAGAGGGAATAATGGTTCATCTCTAACTTGGGCGGATGCAGTTGACAAAGCATTACATTTTGAAGTACTGGTGCTCTGAGTCTGAATGAACAGACATGCACTAAAAACCAGAGAGCGGCTCATGAGAAGTATGCTGTTACTGCCTTGCTATATCTCTAGATGAACGAATGGGATGAATTGTCCACAGAGCTTGGCGGTCTGCAAATCCAGAGAGGTGCTGGAAAGGTGTCCTTTTTACAGGTGACCTTCTGAAGCAGTCCAGCCTAGTGCAATAAGAGCCACCCACACTTCCCTGAGCCCAACAATAGGTAGCTAATTTAACTAGGCCTAAACTCACATTGCACTGCAAGCACCTGAACTTGAATACAAGGAATGGACAGGAAGGATGCAGCCCCCTCCCATACAGCCAGGGATGTCAGGTAGCATCACCATGCAATGCCACATAGGCCAGCCTCGAGGGCCTTCAAATCCAGCAATTAGGCTGCTGGCAGGGGCAATATGTAAAACCGCCCCAGAATAGAATTGCTCCCTGTGGGTGGGAATGGAAACAGACCAGCAGCAGCTGCTCTCTAATAAGCAGTCACTCCAAGGTCTTCGAAGCCGTACAACAGTGACCAGCTCCAGCAGCAGGCAATTCCGTGGGTGTGCCGCGTACAAGAGAATCCCTGCCTGGTACCAGTTGTCCTCATTCTCACACTGAGGCTGCCCCAATATCTTGTGTGATCACACATGCAGCCTTCTTCACATCCTCTGTGACTCCGGAGCACATGCATCCCAGCATCAGGCATCAAGTCTAGCTCTTCCCATGGGCATGTCAAAAAAAGAGGAAGAAGATGGTGTGCAGTCCTAGCAGCCAGAATGTCCATAAAGAGGAGGGAAGCCCTTACCATGACCCCAACCAAGGCAGCTGGATCCTTGCTGACTCAGAATTTTGAATGCATGCCTGTATTTAGGAGGAGGGAGAAATGCCCTTCCAAAGAGGATTAAGCTGGGCTATTCCCCTTTCTCAGTCCTGCATCATTCCTATTTATCCCCTCAGCTATCAGATCCACCCCTATTTCTCCTGGACATAATGTATCACTGTACCCTTGCCAGTGGGCCCGGCCCACATATCTAAGATGGGATCAGGAGGAGGGGCAGTTACTTTAAGAGATTTCTGGTGCCCAGCATCTAGCGTTCTGTAGCCAGAGCCACTGAATGCAAGCATATGCAGCCAGAGCAAGAACGGGTCCCTGCCCCCACAGTGGGAAAGGAGAGGAGGAGGCTTCCCTCCCCACACCACCATTGTGCAGCCCCTAGTCCATGCACATGTGTTTCTAATGCACCATGAGCCCCAGGGAGCCGGCATGTGGAAAAACGGCACCAAATTCCTTTCTGATCAAGTAATGGGCCCCAGCAGCCTCCGCAAAGTGGGGGGGAGGGCAGCCTGGACTGTCAGACCTTACGCAAGGAGGAGACACACCAAACTAAAGCTCCCCTTTTGTGGAAGGCTGGAAAACAAGCCTGGCCTTGAGATAAGGAAATGGGTGGATGGGATGAGGGCATTTTGAGTGTCTTAAAAAAAATTAACTCCATGACTTACAGCAGCAGCCCACAGCTCTTCCACCCTTCAACAAACTGCTTTGCTTTGCTGCTGCTGCCCTGAAGCCCTCTGGTCTCGTGTGTGTGTGTGTGTGTTCTCCAACAGAGTCCAGTGAGATTGCCATGTTAGTCTGCTGCAGAAAAGCACACTCCAGATTTCTTTTATGCGTTGGCTCAAAGAGCTATTAAATCCCCACATATTTAACAGCACACAGTTCCAAGGGGTCTAGCATAATCCCAAGACAACAGAAATGCCAGACAATAAGCAGAATCTTCACACAGACCACCCCCACCCCCAATCCAAGCTCACTCTCCCCACCCAAGCTCCCCTTTACCATTCAGATGTGGCTTTGATTGTGCAGTATTTCAGCAAAGCACAATTCCAACTGAGCCCCTCTAGAGTCACCAGTCCTGCAGGACCCAAGGACCACCCAGGTGGGCTGCCACAGGTGGGGGAATAACACCAGAACTGATCCAGTGCGCCCCTCCCCCACTCCAGCAGCATAGGGGCAGAGACTTTATCCCGTCTCTCTCAGCCAGCAGCAGTTTCTGCTAAGTTCAGCATTTTTGCAGCTCTCAATCAGGAGTCACTTCTGCCAGGTAACTGAACTGATGCCCCAAAGCCCAGCAAGCAAGTACTGCCTGGGGACTTACAATCCCCACCCCCAAGAGAGGCAATTTCACTCCAATAACCTTGAGTTTTTAAGAGCTGGTCAGGTGCCCTCTCCCCTCCTTCCCCAACCCCTTGTGGGGTGGAATTACTTAGGCCACATGCTTTGGTGCATTGACAGCTGCTGGGATGCCAGAGTGGGGTTCACTGCATAAAGAAATTATTGTTCAGTCCAACCCTCCCCCAGCTAGTTTACATAGCATCTTCCAAGGAACTTGTCCCAAAGAAGAACAGAAGAGCAGAATATCCTAGCCCTCTTTCCTATAAGCACAGAAAGGGCTTAACTTTGGTCCTGTTTTCAGAACTAAGGCTAAATCTCAGAACATGCTTCTGAGCATGTGCCAAGTGCTTTTACTTCAGCACCAAGTAACCACAATCTGCCCCAACGTATTTGGGATTAAGCAACATGACTTCCTACCAGAACTTGACCCTTTCAAAATTAATCACTATCTATAGGATGCTCATAAGGCCTTCTGGGAGTGGCCTTATGATGTTGGATCTGTCATTTGTCACCCCAAGAACTCCGAAAGGTAGCTATAATTCAGATCCATACATTTCCCCCCTTTACGGTGCACTCCAGAGCTACAGAGCCTATGCGCACAATGGATGAATATGCAGAATCCAGGTTCAGGAACTGAAAAATCCCCTAAAATAGTAAAGCCCTTTAGATAAAAGATTCAGTAAAAATAACAGGGACCCAGTGATACTTGCAAGAGTGTGATAGTGTATGGGCATTTTTCCTCAAAGAGCATTAGAGGGAACATGATGGAAATGCAAATTCTACTTTGATCTTTGCTACCTTTGAAACCCACTTACCTACACCCCAGCCTCAAAGGCCTGCAGCTTCTACCACTATTCTGGAGCAATGACGCTTCTGAGCCCCAGCCGTTGACCTCATCTATTTCAAAGCTATCTATTTCAGCCTCCAGAATTCCACATTCTACCACTTCACGTGTCTCTTAGGCTGCTTCCACACTGAAAGTTTTTTTTCTCAGCTTTGGCATCCAAACTGGAGCACTTTTATTTTATTTTACTTTTTGCTGAGTATCCACATGACATCATACTCTGATCATGCTCCAGGAGCCCTTTTCCCAGCCCCAGCATGCTCTTTCCCAATTTCGCCTTGCTACAATCTTTAGAGCAGAGAGCAGTTCAAGTGCATTATTGCACCATCTAGACAGGAAGATCCAAGCTTGCATCTGCATCTGTGCCATTTTTCTTACATCAGCCTCTTGTTTCTACCATTTTTGTTGCCACACCACCACATGTTTTAAATTTTTGATCAGCAATTGCAATAAACAGAGCTATAGTGGTTGGTAGCCAAAAAGGGGAAAAAGCCTGTGGCATGGTGGAGAAAAATGCAACCTCTGTCTCACTGGCTACCTCCAAACCTTGCCAGCTGCCTCAGCGTTCCACATTTTCCTGCCCTGGCTGGTTTTGTTCTTTCCCATACTGACTGATGAGAGGCCTGCCCTGAGCTAAAAGCATGAATGATCTCAAGATGGAGAATCCTCTCAGCACCAGGCATCCTGAGGCAGCTGGCAGGCATGTTGTAGGAGGAAACACTTTTGTTGCAGCAGCAGCTGCTGCAAGGGGCTTCTTTTCCAAGGGCCAGCACTTCTGCTGCTGAGGAAACAGGAAGCAACAAAGGAAGGCCAGAGAATCTGATGCAATCAGGAGCCAAAGAAAGGGTGTCCAACAGACAAGGGATCCCAGTGCCAATGGAAAAGGACGAGCACAGATGCCTGAGTTACAAAACATGTGCAAGGAAGGGAGAGTGAACTAGAGACTCCTGTACTGGTGAATAGGGCTAGCACATCAAAGGAAATTGAACTGGTAATGAAAGCTGTGAGGGAGGAGACAGTTCCAGGAGCTAGGAGATTTTAATATTTTTTTGCCAATAGGCTCAGAATGTGCAAGGCCAGACATTCTAGAAGGAATGGACAGGCAAGACTGGGTAGGGCCTAGACACCATATCCAGATTCTAGCCAGATTACAGGGGAGCGCCATAGCAATTTTCATCCTGTAGCTAGAAGAGGGAAGTTAATCTCCTTCCTCTTCAAACTGCCATGGGGCAGAGCCCAGCAATAAAATCAGAGAACTGCCACAGCTCTACCCAGATTAATGCCTGTAGGAATTTTCTAGCCTGATTTATGATATGCTAAACAAAGACATTGTTTTGCCTCCTTATTTGGAAGACCCAGGCATTTCCTTCACAAGCCACTCACAAATTGCTTGCTCTAAATATGACACAACAGGGCCAATAAAACAAGCATGAGCTACCAGGGATGTCTGCTCCCTGCCACCTTACTGACTACAAACTGGATCTCAGCTTCACAATGACAAACTAACACCATATTCTGGACAGATTAGAAGCATCTGATGTAAGGGCAGCCCTTGTGCTTGAAAACAGTTCACCAAGGGGGCCCTCGGCTCTGCTGAAGCTGGATGCCCTTGTACTCTCTTCCTCCTGAGCATTGCCTTGGAAACAAATCCATTAGCACACCCAGAGTGTTCAACCCACCTCCAGCTGTACATGACCCTACCACTGACCTCGTTTTCTGTGAAGAGATTTTGTTTTGCATTGTCCCTTTCCTCTCTGCTCCTTAAGCTCTTTGGAGGCCTTTGAAGGCAATACTGATTCCTCGTGGGCCAAACCTGCAGCTACCTAGCACCTACAGTAACGGGCTATTGCCAGAGAGATTTAGCTGTCTTAGACTAGGTCCCCGTGAATTTAGCTTTGCTGCTCCTTCCCAAAGTCCCCCAGTTATTCTTATTAATAAATCACCATTGATGTTCATAGTATTTTACAGTATAAGCAGAACATGAAAAAGAGAAACTTGATATCTACTCAGTCAGAACTGAGGGAAGCAGGGATAGGGCAGTGGTCAACCCATGAGATGAGAACCTCAGGAGGGTTGCTGGGCTCAACCAGGTGGGTCAGGAGCCCTTAAAGAGCTGCCATTTTTTTGCTACTTTTGGAAAGATCTGCTGCTACTGCCTAATTTTGGACACACCCTGAGCAGGATAGCAAAGTAAGGACACTCAGCGGTGGACAGGATTGCTTTTTTAAGTAGAGACAGGTTCTGAAACACCCTTCCCCCACCCTTCCTTGCAAAAGCTGTCCCTTGGCTTTTCCATTCTCTCTCACTCAATAAGTCTCGCCCAGCCACCCCACCCCACCCCCACCCCTACCCCAGACAGCCCTCCGATGTTCCAGGTGTGTTTAATGCTCCCCGCTAGTAGGGTCATCACTCAGGCTCCTCCTTTTCCTGTCACATGACTGCATCCCAGGGGGTCTCATGCTGCCAGCTTGTGATCAAAGGTCTGGGAAGATAGAAGACCTCTGGAATCAGGCATCACCTGATCTTCATTTGCATGAAGTGGTCTGGCATATCTCAGACTCATGCCATTCAAAGCACAGAAGTGCACTCCTCCCAAAGCTGGATTCATTGCCCATGTGCCCCCCTTACCATACTCCCCACTCTCAACTGTTCAGATGTTATGTGCTTTAACTACATCCTCTTCTTACTGATGCCACATATATGTGGGTGAGATTCATGAGAGGGCTCTCAGAGAGGGGGGAAACTTATTTTCTGCCTAGACCTTGAAAGGAGCAGGCAAATGGGAGCAGCTGGAGACCTCCTGCTTTAGATGGGAAAGGAGGAAGGAAGTAGTCTACAAAGAAGCAAGGGATCTCTTCTGTTCTATGAAGATGGGCCTCGGCATGGGCGAGGGGGCAACAGATAGCAGCACTCTATTTTTACTGCCAAGAGAACAAAAAGTATCACTGTCAAAGTGGAGGGTCAGAACATGGTTGAAACTTTCCAGTATCCAGCCAAAGAGAAGCCCTGGCCACCTCTATGGCTTACTACAAGCCGTGTGGCACAGCAGGAATTGACAAGAGCTAGTTAACAGTTATTCTGTCCCTTGATGATCCATGTACTGCTGATGTAGGCAGCTTCAGAGATAACGTGGCAGCAGAGGGGAAAGGGCAGCTCATCAGGTCAGGAGAAACCAGTTCTAAGAATTAAGAGATGTAGTCTGCCAGCAGAGCCACCAGAATATGAAAGCTCTCATCCTGGAATGATGCCACAGTTATGCATCATCCTGGCCAAGGAGTGGGGAGAAATGGCCCCTGAAGTGGTCCCTCACTGAACATACAGCGCTTTCACAGGGATTTGGCCTTCCGGAGACAAAGAGTTCGCAAGCCAGTGGAAAGAGAAAACCACAACAGAGATACAGAAAGCAGAGCTCCTGGCAGACAGCGAGGGGTAATAGCAAGGGCAGGGTGTGGTAAGGAAAGTACGAAGGGGACTCAGGAGACTCAAGCTAATCGTTTCAAGGAAGAAATCTTTGCAGTTTGGTTAAGACTAAGAGCAAGAATCAGTGACATAGGATAAAATACAAATTCTGAATTATTAACTCTCTTTAAAAAGCTAAGAGCTATATTTCTTGGAAAGGCATCCCTGCAACCCTCTCCATTACACATGTATTTTTCATCAATTCCTATTCTGCTGGATCAAGGTTCCTAACAGTACAAAAATGACCAGTACAATGAGGTTTCTTAATTATTTTGTTGACCTATTAAATACTGTCTGCTATTGAAATAGCCTACCCCCTCAATAGCTGCCAAACTAAACACTCCAGAAAAGGCATAGGGCTCAGACTTTGTAGTCTCAAGAAGAAGGGAGTTTCAGAAGAGTGGCACAGCCCCTAAAACCTTTCTTTTTATTTCTCTGACTGCTTCCATGTGGAGACAGTTGTCCATGTGCCTCTCATTGTGAATGCATTTGGCAATGGAACATCTACACAGCAGTTTTCTCCACACTTTCTTTACATGAGCCTCCCACCCATAGCTCATGGTTCTTCTCCCTCCATTTAAAAAAATGGGACTTGCTAGATCACTGCAGCATTAAAAAAATTAAAACACCTATTGCAATGATGTACTCCTCCCCAAATTTCATGTGAAGCCTCTTTCCCCTTATAACTCTTAATTGAAAAGAGCTACATGCTTACTTTTTTAAAAAGTGAAAGTTGAGGATTAGTTTCAAAAGATTGTTTTAACATTATAAACATTGTAGTATCTTGTAATTTCTGCTTTTTCTTAAACTGAAAGGAGCTGTCTGGAATTGGGGGAAGGGGAAATAACAGCTGTTGGAACTGAAGCAAGGAAAATGGCATTAAACAGGCTTTCCTTGATTGACGATCATCGTAGGGCCTAAAATGGAAGCAAGGCTCTCAAAAGTATGTAGGGACACCCCCAGAAAGATGCCCTGAAACATATCTGGAAGTCTAGAGTAGCTCAAATACTTATCAGTCATATATGTAGCATAGCTAGAAAACATTTTGTGTAGCATTATTCCTCTTCAACTCACTCATCCACAGAACAAAGCGAGTGTGGTCACTACTTTTAAAATGGAGAAGTGATACTGAAAGAAAGCAACTTATTTAAAGCCACAAGCAGCATTGATTTGAACCCAGGCTAAACTCTAAAGAAATTTTCCTCTTTGAGGTGTATATACGGTATCTAATTAAGAGCTCTGTAGCAGGAACGTGAATTAATCTCATTTGAAACAAGGTGGCAAGTCAGGTTCAGTTCCCTTGCTTTAGTTCATCACCTGAACCTCTCCATATAATTCTCCTTCAAAAAAAGGCACATACATGAGACCAACAGGGAAGACCTCTGAGTTGCCTCTGCCCTCTTGAAAACAGAGATGGACTTCATCCCTTTCTCTAAGTCTCCTGTCGTCTATCAAGGCAAGAAGAGAACATGGTGCCTGTTGTGGCTCCAAGTCTGAGAGGCTCTTTTGGCTGGAAACCTGAACACGAAGGCCCTATTCAGTCCTCTCTAGGAGGCTGCAAAAATGGAGCACATGCCTATTGTTTGGGGAAGCTTTGTAGACAAGGCTCCGTTTCATCTCTTAGGCAGCCTGCAAATCAAGGTTTCTCCATATAGCGGCAGGCCCAAGAATGACAAGGAAGGGGGGGGGGGTGTCAGGTCGAAGTCGTTTCTGCGAACAGCCAGAACTCGTACAGGCTATGAGAAGGACGGGCCTGCGCTGGATCCCCCCCTCCAAGAAAAAGCAAAGGCGAGCAGCCTTTTGCACATCCAGGCCTCGGCCGCTACAATGGAAGGATGCGCCAGTTCTGGGCAGGGAGGGCTGCCGCCGGCGGAGGGCCCCGCTCGCTTTTTACCCCTCAACCCCTCCTTCCCCTCCTTCTCGAAGCCCCGCAGCCCCTCCCCTCAAGCCTTCAGACCCCCGCCTCCCTCCTCGCCCAGCCCCACCTTCCTTTGTGTAGCGGCTTTCTAGCAGATAACTTTCACCCGAAAATGGGAGGGAGGAGCGGGCTGGAACCCGGGCCGGGGCTAGACAGCGCCTGCGGAATCTGCGCGTAGCGGGGCCGAGCGCCGAGCTGGAGGATGCGGGGCTGGCTTGCCAGGGGACCGCGGGGGGTCTGGACAGCTCTGCAGGCAGGAGCAGGTGGAAGGGACTCCTGGGACCCGCCCCCGCCGCATCCGACGCGATGTTCCTGGGGTGGGGGGCGCGGAAAGGAGGCGTCTTGGTCGTGTGGAAGCGGCATCCGTGCCGAGGCGCGCCTTCAAACCCCAAATGGAAACCAGGGGGCGGGAGAGAAAAGAACGCTCCGGGGGCCTCCACGGACTTCCCTCGCCCGAAACAGCAGCGGGAACTTCAGGGCAGAATGCCGTTCTGGGTGTACAGAGCTGTACAGAAGGCTGCTGGAGCATCCTCCGACGGTGCCCTCTGTGCGCCCCACAAAAGGGGCCTCGCCCCAGTTCCTGGCCTGGCCGCGCTGCCAATGCACCATTTTGGGTTGCTAATGGCTTCTTCCCGTCTCCCTGCCCCAGGTTCGGGGCCATCTGGCTCGGGGGAGGCGCGGAATCCCTACGCTCATGCACTGTGCGTGTATTATATTGAGGGGGGGGGGGGAGTGCTTACAATTCCCTCGGGAGACACCGCCCACGCCCCTTGCACAAAGCCAACGTAGCCACCGCCCCCCATTCCCACCGCGGGGACAAAGAACCGGCTCCCCGGGGCGCTTACCAGTCGGTGGGGCTGTCTTCCGCGATCACCTCCTGGTACGAGGCTAGCAGCTCCAGGCGGTTGGCGCCGAAGCTCACGCCAGCCATGCCGCCGGCGATGGGGATGCTGCTTTGAGGACTGGTCGGGGGTGGGGGGGGCAGCGAAGGAACGGAGAGAGACAGGCCGCCTGCCCGCCTCGGAGACACTGCAGCAGTAACAGCGAGGGAGCGAGCCGGGCGGGTGGGGAGCGGAGGCTCCGCCTGCGAGCGTGCCTGGTCCTAGCGCCGGCCAGTGCAGAGACGTCCCCTCCCACCCGTGACCGTCTCTCCAGCCGCACCAGCCACTCACCTTCCCCGCCTCCCGGCTTAAACACAGGTGGACGCCCGGCTTCTGCCATCTCAAGGAGGCCCTTCGGAGAAACAATGTGGCGGGCCCACGTTCAGCCAGGAAAAGAGACGAATTTCAAAGAGGCCACGTGCCACAGTACAGACATTAAAACTTTTTGCAAGGGATGGCCGTGGATCTAAAGGAACCTCACTTTTACCCCCGTTGTGGTTTATTACTCTAGGTGAGAAAGGCACTCTGTACATGCTTAACTGTTCTTTTATAAGATACAAGACTTGGGTGAGCTGTGGCTGCCACCCTCCTGAATAGGATTTTAGAATTCTAAGTCAGGAAAGGACTGGCAAATCCTATACCATCCCAGGAGGGACTCCTTCACCTATCAAACCCCCTTACAGTCTAGATCAGAGTGTGCCCCACATAGAAGATATGAGGGAGCACAAGGCCCACAATGCATATTGATCTGGGAAATACAATACTCAATCCCACTATTGCCGAATTACACCAATGTTCCCAAAGGGTCAAGTTGTCAGTTGTAGCATCAGTCATAATTTTCTCAAGAGCATATCCAACATAGCCTAATCGTGTGCATGTTTATTTGGAACCAAATCCTAGCACATTCACTAGAATTTCACTTGAAATAAGTACACCTAGCATTACAGCCTCCTTCTTTCTTTTCTAGCTTCTGAAACTTTCCATTTAGCATGGGAAGTGCCACTAGGACCATTCCATTTAGTCAGTATTTTAGTATTTATTTGGGCATTTCTATTCCACTTTCCCCCACAAAAGGACTTAAAGGAGCTTGTGGAAGTTTCCAAAAAGCAAAGCAACTCATTTTAACAATAATTTAAAGAAAGAAAATCAACACATCTTGGGCAGGTCCTGATTTAATGGGCTAACTAACACAGGCCCCAGGCAACAAGCCATGGGCTAAGCGCCAAGAGCCCTTTGGCTCTTGCCCTTC
Source organism: Eublepharis macularius (assembly GCF_028583425.1). Taxonomy (NCBI): domain Eukaryota; kingdom Metazoa; phylum Chordata; class Lepidosauria; order Squamata; family Eublepharidae; genus Eublepharis; species Eublepharis macularius. The sequence goes on along the minus strand of NC_072793.1, from coordinate 92,983,828 downwards.
GGCTTGGGCAACAGGTCACACCCAGGCTTAAGTACCTGCAAGGAGAGGAAAAAACAAATTTAGCCCATATGGTAATTAGCTGCTGATAGCAAGGCTAGCAGGATCTGCCCAGCTTCCTCCTCTGCTAAGGAAGGCAGATACATATCAATGAGACGGACTCTGTATCAATAAGGAGAAGGCAGAGTAACACACAACATCCAGTCCATAGTGAAAGGCCAGAACTAATCCCACAGGTCACCAACAAGACAGGCTACCCATTACACGTCAGATTCATGCTTAGGATAAGTCCACTACCACTTGCTGTTAGTTCGCCCACTTTGTTTCTCCAAACATTTTCAGAGAAGACCTTGAAATCAGACACCGCCTCATTCTTATACAGTGAAAACAGTAGCTGGGCTGTCATGGCACCTTAAGAAATAGGTGCCAGCATACAGCTTCTTCAAGTGTGAGGTTTTTTCTTAGCACTGCATTTCTTTTCACAGTCACCTGGTTCCTCCAGCTCAAGCTCATGCAGTTTCTAGAAGAAATGCATTCTAAACTTCAGCAGCAATGGAGGCGACCTCATCTAAAAGGAAAGAAAAGCCTCACTGAGTGAAATGACAGGCTATTGCTTCTAAACCATCTACCAGTTCTGTTTAAGACTTCCAGAATTCAATAGACAAGCCTAAAAAAAGAAGTAACCTACCAGTACTGGCTTATGCAAAAGTATTCAGCATACCAGCCTTTTACAAAAAAGAAGTGAGCTGCTATAAGGCCTCCCTACTCCAAAGGAGGAATTTATGAATGGAGTCTGGCTGGGTCTTCCATCTGTCCTGGGCTCTGCTTATAGATTATCAACTAATTACTTTTCTTGTGATTATGGCCTCAAAATTCATCTTGTCTGTAGCCTTGATGATGCATTACCTCCCAGAAAAAAATCTGTCTCCCCCCACCCCATCCCCATCCCTTAATCCTCTGCAGAAGAAAATTTGCTCTTGCTGAAGAGAACAAGCAAACAGCCCCAAAGATACTAGGCTGGGTTCAAAAGCCACCCTTCCCCCACAGCAACATATGTCCCTCTGCAAGACACAAATCAGAGCAAGCAAGAAGCTAGCTTGATAAGATGCTCACTACAGCAAAAATTGCAAGAGGCAAAGAAGGCTCTCACCAAATAGAGGATTAGCAACTACCAAGTCCAAGGAATTCAGAATGAAGGCTACACCAGACACAGAAAGGAAACACCCCAGGAACACTCCTGGAAGCATGCTATTCACTGAAGTCTTACACAAGGAAGTACATGGAAAACTTCTCCAATTTATCAGGAATTGCTCAATGATTCATTAAAAGGAGGAAATGCCCAAATCTAGGGGAGAAGACAGAAAAGCAGCACTGTGTTTAGGGCAATTGCTGGACAAGAAAACTGTGTCCCTGAATTAATAAAAGTATCAGAGATGGAGACATTCCCAACAGATCTTGGGCCAACAGTATGCTTTCCTAGCAAGCTGCTTTGTCCTTAATAAATCCTGTCATAACCTTGACAGAACATTTCTTGCCTTTAGCCCCATTGTGGTCATCCTGCCCTCTACTTCTCTAAGTTTGAGAGACAAAGTACGTGTTATGTTTTTTAATGAGTCAGATACAGGTTGCCCCGAACCAGCTTGCTTTCCTCACAGCCACATAGTAGCTGCAGGGAGCTGCTTTTTGAAGGACTGCAGGGGCCCTATTCAGCTCAGGGCCACAGTGTGGGAGGAGGAGGGGAACGTCCCCCCCCCCATTTTCCCCATATGACTCCTGGATTCATTATTTCTCCTGTTGTGGGGCTGCATATGCACTGGGCCAAATATCTCCCCTCATGGCCATTTTTACTCAGAAAAAAGGCAACAGGGAAAGGCAATGGGCAAGGAAGGCAATTCTACCCCATGCTGCAGCCACAAGCCACATCAGACTCCTGCGGTCCTTTGAAAAGCAATTTTCTGAAGCTGCTGTGTGGCTGTGAGGGAAATGACTCAGGTCCAGGCAACCCGGATCTTATTTATTAAATAATGCAATGTGTAGTTCAGCTAGGCATTATGCTAAAAAGACTCTGCTTTTCATTCAGGCAGACCACAGCTCACTTCCTTCCCCTCCATGTTTGTTTTTCTTTAATCATTTCCAATAGCAAAAGAGATACTAAGACTTCAACTGCTGGCCACTTCTGACAGTAAGAGTATCTCTGACCAAGCCAAGAAATTCTTATTTGCTTCTCTGCACTTTATTTCTGGCATTTTATGAACAGAAGCACCACCCCTCCACCCAAAGACACTTTGCAGCTGTCACTTTCCAACATGAAAACAGCTGTGAGTTACAGCACTACTGAGTTCTCCATGCCACAGGTCTGATACTTCTGTAAAATACACCCATTGCTTTTCCCTTTGAGCATGGTGGTAGGGCTTAGTAAGCAATGGGACTAGTCTTATTTTTTAAAAATGTTCCTCACCTTCTTATTCCACAGGTGGTGAGCAAGCAGTCTGGGCAAGCACAGAAATGACCAAGGGTGACACAGACTCAAAAGACATATTTATTAGGCACTAAAGGCTCCACTGAAGTGGCAAAGAATGACAAACAACCAGCTGGACAGTATGGTCCTGGGAAACAGACTTACAACACAAACAAAAATAATAGTAACTCTTTGGCAGGGAAGCTCCAGAGCCACACACAGCCTAGAGCTGTGAGCAAATGCAGCACTGTGTACTGGGAAGTGACGGTTCATCTCTTGGTGCAAGAGAAGCAGCTTCTGCTGGTGTGGAGAAGAGACCGGACCTTGCAACTCCTCTGTTTTCCAGGGCATCTCAAATTATTTTTACTTGTTTGGCTGCAGCTGACCGCATAATGGTCTACCCTGGAGACAGGGTCTTCTCTGCTAATACTTACGTAACAGACAAAGCTTGTGGGCGGGGGTGGGGTGGAATGATAAGTTTTCTGGTCTTGGCTTTAGGAAAAACAATTTCTGTATGGCTGAGTGTGGTCCTCTGCTATTAAATGACGAATGTGGACAAAAAGGCACAACGACAGGCATTATGAAGCCAGCCTGGACCATTCCTTTATCACATTCCCTTACTGGGGGAGAAAGGAGAATGTGGTAATTTTGTTGCAAAGCAAGCAGGGAGTAATGAGAACAAGCCTCATCCAGAGTCAAGCTTCGGGAAGAGCTGCTACCCAAAAGGATATGCAAACACTGCCAGTCATACATCTGAGGGCCAATTCACCACCTATAAAGCTCCTGTGGCCACCGTGAGGACTTTAGCCCAGACATGTGCTGGGAGTTCCTTGCTGGAAAAAATTGCACTGTGGGGGCCCAGTTTGGGTCAGGACTGTTGTGCAGGGGTGGAAAGGGGGATTAAAATCCCACACACAAACACACACACACTGTTTTCCCAGCTGAAAAATCGGAGCTGCTTTCCCCCCCCCCCCTATTTGGAAAACTTCTCTAAAGCCTTTAGTAAATGTAAAACTCCCCAGTGGGGCAAAAAGCAGCTTCCCTGGGCAGTTTCAGGTTAGGCAAATGCAGCAGGCTAAAGTCCCCTACACAATCCTGATCCAAAATAGGGACCACGGCACCTGGGAGTTAAGATCCCAGCGTGGAACCTCCAGACTGCATCAGTAAGTTTATAATGTGTGAATCAGCCCAGAGAGAACAGGAGGCCCAGATCTCTACTGATGCCTACTTTGCAACAGCACTAACATCAGCATGGAGTAACATCCCAGGGGCATCCCCTCTTTGGTTGCAACTATACAACAGAGGTGTAAGCAAATCCTTCAAGCTAAGAACACTAGGGCCCCACAGCCTAGAATGGGTAAGTGCCTGTCACCTGATGCTTGTGCAGAATGAAAATGTTATTAAGAAGTAATTGTCTGAATCCATGTACCTGAATTTTCCCAAAGGGGACCCTGAGCATTGTACCCCCAACTGGGAATGATTGTGCTTGGGGATCAGCTCTACAAACAGGCCAGGAGAAAAACGTGGCGGAAAAGAAATACAGGGGCTGAGCAACAGCTTGGGCAGCCAGCATCTCCCCACCACCACATTCCCCTCTTCACACATGGGAGAAAGCATGACTCTTGCAGAGAGGCTTGTCCTTTTTGGAGTAGAATGTCTTTCCTTCCAAGTTGATCTGGCAGATCTGTGAAGAAAGGGAATAATCAGTGACCGAATACTCACGGAGGCAAGCACCAATTTGTCATTTACACCAATTTGTCATTTACACTCAACCCCTCCCAGCTCAGCCACAGGGACAAATACAAAGAATGGTGCTACAGACACAGCCCAACATCAGCTGCACAGCTTTGCCTTGGCATCTGTTGCCTTCCAGATACAAGCACTGGCACATGGCAATGAAAAGACTTGCACAGCATCTCCATTCTCTACACCATCAGGGAAGATACTAGATATTTTATTAAATATTATACACAGACACACACACACCACCTTTCCCCACTGTCACATAGCAGCTGAAGGTAACTTACAAATGCAGGAGAGAACCACATCATATACAGATCAAAAACACTGTAGAACATTTATTTATTTAATCAATCAATCTCATTTCTAGACTGCCCTCCCCATCAGATGGGCTCAGGGCGGTTTAACAGCAGCTTAAAACAATAAAAACATTATAAAAACATTAAAACATCATATCAAACAATTAAAATTGGCGGGTATAAAATATTAAAATACAGCATTGTCCTGCATGGGTGGTGGAAGGTCTTCCGTGGTATGGCCGGCGAGAGGACAGCCTAGCCCCCACCAAATGCCTGGTGGAACATCTCCGTCTTGCAGGCCTGGCGGAAAGATAACAAATCCTGCCGGGCCCTAGTTTCCTCAGACAGAGAGTTCCACCAGGTCGGAGCCAGAACTGAGAAGGCCCTGGCTCTGGTAGAGGCCGGGCGGACCTCCCTGGGGCCAGGGACCATCAGCAAGAATTTATTTATTTCATATATATCCTGCCTCCCCCGCCCCCAATGAAGATCCACAGTGGTTTACATCATCCTATTCTCCTCCATTTTGTCCTAACAACAACCTTATGCAGTAAGTTAGGCTGTGATTCTGTGTGATTGGACCTTGACATCCAGTAAGCTTCTGTAGCAGAGCAGAGATTCAAACGTGGATCTTCCAGGTCCTAGTCCAGTACTCTAACCCTACACTAGGCTGGCTCTCAAGAATTATAAGACAAAAAGGCAACCCTCTCCACTATTTGTAAATATCAAAAACATATTATTCAACTGCCCCCAAAGCCTTCTTAAACAAGAAGCTTTTACAATCACCAGAATGGCACTAACATGGGATTCCTCCCGACCACCTCTGGGAGACCGTTCTAAAGAACAGGTGCCATGGGAGAGAATAATGGGCTTGGCATGCAGCAGATCTAAGAGACTTTAGGAACAGGACGCTTCAGAAGAAGTCCTGGAACGCTCTAACTTGGCACATGACTTCATACTTTGAGAAATGATCCTTCAGGTATGTGGGCCCCAGACCATAAACGGTTTTGAGTCTGATCCAGAAGCAAACAGACAGCCCAATGTAGATGACATAAAATTGAGCTCTAGTGAATTAGCAGCTACATTCTGTAATAATTGAAGACTCCAAATCATCTTCAAGGGTGGCCTCAGATAGACTGCATTACAATAGTCCAGTCTAGAAGTTATGGAAGCACGGATCAGAGCAGACTGTAGGTCATGAGCCAGTTTACAAACTAAGTACAGTTTAAAGAAAGTACTACATTAACCTGTTTCTTCGACTACAAAGCAAGATCTAATAAGATTCCCAATCTCTGTACTGAATATGTTACCTTAACCATTACTCTGTTAAGGATTGGCAAGACAATTCCCTCTAAAAACTCTCTCTTACTGACCAGCATCACCTCCATCATGTCTGGATTCAGATTTACCCTGTTATGCTTCAGCCTCTAGTCAAGAACAGAGACTGCTGCTTTTGGTGGCTTAGTCAAAGAAATATAGTGGGACACCATCAGCATACCGTTAACACACATCCCCAAAGCTCCAGACAATCTAATTCAAAAGTCTGACATAAATTAAATAATGTTGGCCAGAGAAAGTGACCTAGATAACCCAGGTGAGCCTGATCTCGTCAGATCTCAGAAACTAAGCAGGGTTGGCCTTGGTTAGTAACTGGATGGGAGACCTCCAATGAAGACCAAGGTTGCAGAGGCAGGCAATGGCAAACCACCTCTGATAGTCTCTTGCCAAGAAAACCCCACCAGGAGTTGCCATAAGTCAGCTATGACTTGAGGGCACCACACACACACATTAGCCAGAGAATCAATCAGGGCTTTTTTTCAGGGGGAATGCGGGGGAACGGAGTTCTGGAACCTCTTGAAAATGGTCACATGGCTGGTGGCCCTGCCCCCTGATCTCCGGACAGAGGGGAGTTTAGATTGCCCTCTGCGCCACTGGAGTGGTGCGGAGGGCAATCTAAACTCCCCTCTGCCTGGAGATCAGGGGGCAGGGCCACCAGCCATGTGACCATTTTCTCCGAGGGCAACCCGCTGAGTTCCACTGCCTCTTTTCCCAGGAAAAAAGCCCTGGAATCAATCCTTGTGGAATCCCACAGAACAATTTCCAGGCCACACCAACCTGAGTCATCTATGACTGCTCTCAGAGTTCACCCAGCCAACAGTGCATCCCACACTTTGCTTCTGGATTAAAATTGAAGTCCATGCCTGATCAGATCTGCTTTTTTAAAAATCATCAAGGAGCATGCAAAATCATTACTGCTAACAATCAAAGTACCCACATTTTGGGATTTAATCTCAGGAGTCAAAATTCTGAATAATCTTAAATAGTCAAGCAATTCAGCGGATCCAATGATAGCATGTGAGATTTTTTGCCATTATCAGTGCCACCTCATAGGCCTTCAAAGAGCTCAGTGGTGTTCTTGGCCAGATTCAACTCAAGACTTCTGCTACAGACACAATGGTCCTGCAAACTTTTTTTATATCCTCCAGTCCCTAGTAAACCTGGCATATAGAGCTCTTTCTGATGGCAGGAGAAGGAACCAGGGAGGAGTGCTTATCAGTAGTTAGTTCACAATGTGAATTCAATTTCTGATAACAAGGTTTATGCTACCATAACTCTGCCAACTCCCTATAAATCATCTCTCTAGTCAGTTTAGCATGAACTGTGGGTGAAGTACAGCAAACAAGACTTCTGGCAGGGGTTCATTTGGTCAGGGACTTGGGGAGGGGATGTGAAAAGGTATGGGCTCACCGCACAGACGAAGCAAGTATCATGCCAGCTGAAGCCGAGAGCCTCTAGGAAGCGATCCCCAGCATCTATCTTGAAGTCACATCCACGGCATTTGGTTCCAAACATCTTCTCGTAATCTTGGTGAAAGTAAAAGCAGAGGAGGAGATTGATTTTGCTTGGATATTCAAAGATATTCAAATCTGAGGGTCAAGTGAAAAAGAACTCTGCTTCTGTAGGCATACCCACAGCATAAATTCTCTGTGGTTTAAAGGACAGGCTGGCTTGATTGTGGGCTGTACCAAAGGAAGAAAGCTAGATATATGAAAATCTAGTCCATAAAGAGTTTGTCGGAACTTTGGCCTAGATCTCAGTTGCCAGTGCCTATACAGATTTGCTTCCATCCTACTCAGTATAATAGCCTCTTCTACTTGTCCCATTGCTACTTAAGCTCTAACAGCCACACTGCCTTTACAGTACTGCTTGCACCCCAAAATCCTGTCCCTCATGCCTATCTGCCTTCTACATCCTTAGAACTAAGAAAGAGGCTCTGCAACTGCTGTAGGGCCTGCTGTGTTAGAAGACTAAAGATTTAGTGAGAAAATGGCAGATGACCCTCACTGTCAATCAAGGTGTGCTGCTAAGAATCCTGTGCATCCTGCCATTTATGATGAAAGGCAGCTGTTCATTCATCTGGGAAAAGTCCAGATCTTTTTCATTGTATCAGATAATGTGGGGGTGGGGAGGAAAGTGACTTCATTTGTAAAGCTTTTCTCCCCCCATGAAGCTCCCAATGGAATATTCCAGGGGTGTGAGCCAGCCAGAATGAAAGAAGAGAACAACATTTCCCAGCATGCTACATGATGCAGGTACTAGCCGGTCATCTCCATAGCAACTTAGCAGCTCTGGCACTGCCCAGCAACCATCACCAAGGGGCAATTAGACCAGGGTCACATGACACTACCATTAAGTTTTTGTTCACTTAACTGTCCCTGCTGCCCATGACAGCAAAGCAGTGCTAAGGCTCCTTTCTATACTATACAAAGAACAGCTGCTGTCCATTAGCTCTCTTCAACACTAGAGAAGGCCATTTTGGGAGTATAACATCGAGCACCATTCTAGCAGAAGCTTGGGATATTCAGTATACATTCAATTTCATAAGGCTAGAAGAATAATTCAAGGGATACATCCCTTGTTTTTCCCCCTGGAAAGTTCTCGACACAGTCCTCATTACACTAGAGTTATTACAACCACATTCCTCTTTACCTCTCTCACAGTATGGCTGCCCTTCTTCCATGTAGAAGGCTCGATTGCGGATAGGTGTTTTGCAGGCAGCACAAATAAAGCACTGAACATGCCAAGTCATCTTCAGAGCATGCATAATTTCCTAGATCAATACCAAAACAGAAGTCATGCCACTGTAAGGCTGAACCTTCCAGACGCTATTACAGAATATTAAGGACATAGTGATATGTAAATATTCCTGCAAGACGGGCCATTATTATCCTTGCATTATTATTTTAGGGGAGAATAATAAGGCAGGAACACACAGAATAGATAAGCCTCTCGTGTTTCTTTCATACAAGCTCTAAGCTGCTTTGGCTTCTGAAGGTAAATAGATTTTTTAAAGGTTCACCTTAAGGATAAAACACAACTTAAAAAATCGAGCAAAATAGTTCTAGCTTCATTAACTGCAGAAGGACAATGTTTTATTATTAAATGTATGAACCTTTAAAAAGAAATTGATTTCAGAAGTCAAAGTGGGTTAAAGATCCCTGTTGAGCTCATGGTAGAGAGAGACATCAGCCAGTCAATAGCCAGAATGTTCCAGCTCATAGGTTCATGCTACTTGTTACTATGCTTCATAAGTTTCCTGGTGCATGGCACACTGAGATGATTCCAGGTCCCCAACAGAATTACAAGGCAAAGGTTTGTACTATGTAATCTTGCCATTTCTATAAGTGTTTAAGGTCCTTGGTGAACTAGAAGGGTTTAATGTGGTCTTTGGGCTGCCATGGAAGGGAGAAGCCTAAACAGCAATAACTAGTTCATTCCCAGCTGGAGGAGGCCTGCAATATACTTGACTGTGTGGCCTGCTCCTCTGAAGAGGCTGCCTGTTACAGCTGAACTCACCCCTGTGATCTTCTTCTTGCACTTGGCACAGTTTGGGGCATAGCGCATGTCATAGCACTTGGGGCAGAAGATGGAGCCTTTCTCTTCAAAAAAGCCACCCTCATCCAGCACCTTCCTGCACTGCGAGCAGGTGAACTCCTCAGGATGGTAGTAGCGTCCCAAAGCCACCAGATAACGCCCCCTGGTGGAGATTAAAGAGAAAGGATTAGTTTTGAGCTGGTGATACAGAAGGAAGAAGCACTTTTTCTTGAGCCTAGACAGAAGGAGAACCCAAATCTAGTCCATTTGGGAAAGAGAAAAGATTTTCTCATCTGGAATTGTCAGGGAAGAGGTTGAACTACTGCAAATGAAATAAGTTGATTAGGAGTCCGCAGTAAACAGAAAAAACCAGTTTGAGGCCTGGTTTACACAGCACTTGATTACTGCTTCATCTATGATGGCCCACTCACACATACCCCACAATCAGGCCTTCCCTCAAACGCAACTCTTCTCAAAATGGAGTACGTTCACACATTCTTCTACCAGCAGTCAAAAATCAAGTGAGAAAAGCATGTATGTGTGAACAAGTTCTGCATTCATATGAGCCCAGCAATATGGGAGAGGAGCAACAAGACCCCCAAGCACACCCGACCTCCTCACCTGATAATCTTGTTACACTGGTAGCAGATGGGTGTTTTGCTGGCACTCTCAGGTGGTTGCTGTGCAGCCTGGACAATGGAATTGCGGTTCTGCATTGGTGTTGGGGTGGCCGGCTGACTGTGCTTGCTCAGTACCGTGCTGGTTTTATCTGGGGCATAGCGCTCAGCAAAGGAAGGATCCACAGCCCAGGGGGGGCGACTGGCAGGGCCAGAGACAGGGGCAGGTTTTGGCACAGCAGAGCCTGGAACAGCGACACAAGGCATCAGGCATGTCAAGATTACAGCCACAAGCTGGCCCTCCAGGTCCACTGGAAGCTCACAGGGGAGGGGAAGGCAAAGTTCTGGCTCTGAATCCAGAATCCGAGCAATCCACTCTGAGCAACTGCACATTCGGCTACTCTCCAAATATATTCTAGTTGCTGCCTCTCATACACAGGCAACAACCGGCCACTGTTTGTTTACATAAATATTAAGTTTTAAAGACTGAAAAGGTTTGCCAGTGGCTTTGTATAGAAGACAAGCTAAAACTGTAAAAGGCTACTCTAAGAAGCAAGGCAGATACCAGTTTCTTGGCTTTAAAAGGTGATTAGGCAGATTCACAGAGCATAGGTCCCTAAATAGCTACTAGCCATGGCGACTAAAGGGAGCTTCCATATTCAGAGGCAGTAAGGTGGTGAATATCAATGCTAGAAGGCAACATCAGGCTTGTATTGTCTTCTGAGGCCCTCCATGGCAACTGGTTGCTCCTTGTGCACAGTAGGATGAGAACTAGATGGATCCCTTGTCTGATCCAGCAGGGATCTTCTTATGTTCTAACCCTGAGACTTTACCCAGCAAGCACCCCGCTCAGGGTCCCCACTGTCTTCAGCCCCCAGTGCAGCACTCTCAGCTTACCGTATCCAGGCTCCACTTTCAAGGTTGGCGCAGAAGACAGATCTGGTATGGAGACCTGGCTACAGAACAACCAATTAGTTCCAAAAAAACTGTGCCCCTTCACCCAAGCACCTTGTGCAGACAGGGAGATACCAGACCTCACTGTGCCCCCGAACCTCAAAATGGCCCAAAGCAGGAAGGAAGCTGGGAGAGGCAGAACTGATCACCATTGCAATAGTTGGGGAGCAAAAACATTCCCTTACCTGCTGTGCAGCAGTGACCCCTATTGGCTGGTTTGGCTATCCAGGGTTATTAGTGTTAGAATTAGGGCCCTTACACCCAGATTTGAAAGACAAAGCCTGGCTGAGAATATAAGAACACAACCTACTGAGGACATTAACGCACTGAAGAAGTGTTAATTTCCCCTTCTCCCTTCCCTTATTAGGAAGGTCCAAGTGTAACAAAGCCTAAAAGGGAAAAATCCTCTCACTCCTTTCCCAGCACTGAAGACTCAAACAACATTCCTTGGCCCATCCAATTTGTTCACCCCAAAGAGGAGGACAGAAGAACAAGCTTTGCACAGGAACACCAAAACTCTATGCTTAATTCCTCTTGTACAGCCAGGGTCTGAGCCAGAAGCAGGTAAAACTTGGAGCAAGCTTAGTTGGGGATACGAAAGGCTGCTGCTTGATTGCTGGGATTAAATGGCTAAGAGTTAAGAAGCTGAAACAGAATCCTGACAAAATGGAGGTGATGCTGGTCAGGAAGGCTGAGGTCTTGGAGGGCATTGTACTTCTCCACATTTGACAGGGTTCAGATGACCTTTACTGCCTCAGTTAAGAAGCTAGGGCTTCTATGGGACACAGCATTGTTGCTGGAGAAGTTAACTGGGCTGTAAAAATGCTCTCCTGTTTTTATGTGGACCAGAGGATGGCTCCCTACTTTGACTGAGCCAATCTGGCCATGTGGATCAATCTCAAGACCAAACTACTGTAATGTACTCAACATATGAATGCCCTTGAAGGTAACTCAGAAATTCCAGCTGCAGGTCATTTACTATCAAGAGTCAGGCAAAATATGCATATTATCATATATTCTAATGGTCAAGTGTGGCCTCATATGCAGATACTTAACTCCATAGATTAGGCCATGTATAGACTTCAACCATTTTCCTGCAAACTTGGGGGACTCCCAAGGTTTGCAGAAAAATCAGAAACCTGATTTTGCCCACACAGGCAGAAACAAGTGTGTTCTCCTTCAGCAGGGTGGTGGTCAGAATAGGGGGGGAGGGGCGGCTAAGCTGGCAGAGTGCCAAGGATGGGGCTAGCCGTGAGTAGCAAACACAGGAAAGAGGGTGCAGAGGTGGGACCAGCGTGGAAGGTAAAGGGGGGGGAGTATGGTATAGATGGGAGGATATAATTAGTTTCCAGGTTCAATTTAAGGTTACTCGTTAGTTTCCCAGGTTATTATCTATGAAGTCCTTCATGACCTTGGACCCACATATCTGCAGGACCACCTCTATTTATGTGTTCTACTGAGAGAGTTTCACTTATCTGAGCAAAGCCTTCTGAAGGTGACACCCTACAAAGAGATAAGATCAACAGCTGTCGACACTATGCATTCTCTGCTGTAACTCCCACCTGATAGAATGGCTTGCCTGAGGTGGTCAGTAAGGCTCCCACACCTCTACCATTGTACAGAATGTGTAAAACAGAATGGTTTAGGAGGGCATATTGCTCTTTCTGTTGTATGTATTTTACTGGATTTTATTACATGGTTTTCTAAGTCTGTAATCTGCCAATGAGAAAGATGGGCCACAAAAGAGTAAATAAATACAATTTTGTTGAAGGAAGGGGCAGTTCCTAAGTCACATGTCATCAAGCAAGTGTCACTAGAACAAAGGCACTGTGATGACAATATTAACATGGAGGGTTATCTAATGTCTCTTGGATCTCTCTCATTTGCTGTATGCCAAGTAGCAGTTCAGGCCTGCATGAGACGCTTAGAATTCTGTTAGGTGCCATGAAAGATAAGCCAGGTGTAGGATATTATCAGGCTCTTCAAGTTGAAAGGAAACATCCTTAACCAGGCACTTGAGGTCAAGTAGTTACTTAAATTGCCTATCCATACATCTGTTCAGCAGTTGGACACAACACAGTACTAGTTGTCCACAGCCGCTTACACTGAAAAGGCTTTGTGTTCATCTGTGGCATAAATCTCACACAAGATAGTTTTTTTTTAAAAAAGCAATTCTGCATGAAACACACCAATACCACCCTTTATTTGGACGAACCCTACACAACCCTACATCTGCCTGAGCCTCCCACTCCCTGGTTCTACTAAGTGCTTCCTTCAAAGTATTCATCTAAGAGGCCTACCCAATCCTTTGCTGAACTGTAGGCTCAAAAACGTCTGAAGACTTTCTCTGATATATTTTTCTTTTTGTCCTCTCTTCCAAAGGCAGCAAAAATATTGCCTCTTATCTGAAACAGTTTTTGTTGTTGTATGGGAATAGTTAACTATGCAGTTCCTCATCTGCAATCAGGAACGGTGCGGCTCAGCAACTGCAGTACCAAAACAGTTATCTCAGACACAATGAAAAAGATAGCATATAGAGGTCACGAGGCAGAAAATTTATTATGGACTTTATGAAGTTTGCAAAAACTCCACTCTGCACGTCTCTCACCCCCAATCAAACTAATAAAAAAAAGAGTTTGGCAAAACTCAAACTGACATCAGAGGGCAATATGTTGAAAGCTCATCCCACACCATCTTGATCCTTATCCACCACACGTTGTGGGCTTAGACTGAGAATATCAGGATCCTCTGGGAATTAAGGTACTGAGAAAAGAGAAAGGGATTCGGTGCTAGAAATAGGCTCTTACTCCCAGAATAAACCCAGGATGCCACAATAGCACACAGAAGTCAAAGTGGATGAGATAGCAGCTGTGCTCAGGTGTCTCAGGCCAAACTGATAAAATATTCTGCTACTGCCTCCCCCAACCAACTTGAGCATATGCAACAATGAAGACACAAGCCACTTAAAAGAATAGGAACATTTATTATACTACAAAATAGTAAGGTAGTAATCCAATCTCCATCCAAACTGCAAAATATTGGCTGGGTACATTGGGTCTTAGGCAGCTGCAGGGTGGGTGGATTACAGCACTGTACAAATAGCAGCTGAATATTATGTTATGCTGATAGTCAAAACATTGATATCATTCTCTCTAAAGAAAGGGGCATGTGACTTTCTATCCCCAGGGCAGCAGGACATACTAGGCACAGAAATGGGCAGCTATAAAGAGAAATGATGATGATATTTCTCCAGGGTCTGCTCTAACCCCAATGCAAACATCCTATCAGAGTTAATCAAGTGAGGAAGCCTTTTGTTAAGCTGAGGCATGCTGAAGTCACCCAAGTGTAAGAATAAAAAATCCCTAATTCTCATCAAAGAAAGAGAGCTATGGCCTTCTCAGGAGGAGGAAGGATCACTCTATCATTTAATTACAGCAGTACAGGTGGCAAGATCTGTCATGAGAATGTGTAGAACTATCCACCTCTCTAAAACAAGAATCTCTCCCTTGCCTCAAAGTTGGGGCTGGATGGGCTGGAAACAACTTACAGCCACTGAAATCAAGACAACAGTGGACAAACTTTGAACAGGTAGAAAGGAAGACAAGAGAATATGTTATTTGCACTAAACAGTTGCTCACAAAGAGGAGGACAAGACAGGCAGGAGAATGATTTTATTCATCTCATTTACCTGCTGCAAAGGGAAAATGAGTAAACAAGAGTGCTGAGGACAGCATATAAAAAAGGAGATAACTCTCTCTCTCTCTATGCAGAACAAGGAGTCCTTCCAAATAAACATGTGGTTGGAAAAGCCACTCCTTTCCATAAATGCTCAATGACAGCTTATGAAACAAGGCAAGTCCCACCAATCCAAGGGCCTCTTCCAAGTAATGCAATCTTGTATGGGTGGTTTCCACCAATTCCACATGCAAGTGACAATCAGTGGGCAAAGATCTCTCCAGCCATTTCAGAGCCAGTTTTCTTTATTCAGACGAGGAGAAACAGCTTCCTACTGCCAGAACATCTTTAGAGTTGGGGACAGTCAACTCTCCCACCCTGGGTAGGCCTGGGGCATGCTACTCATTTCTGTACTCATCATTACTGGATGTGTTGTTACATGAAGCAGAGAGTTACAGGCTATTCAGCAGGCGCCTCTTGCCTATTTCCAGTTCCCTCTCATCCCTCCCCAGCACAGATCAAACACTACTTTTCAGGAGCTGCTGTAAATGTCTAATTTTTAAGTTTCATTCAACCATTAGAAGGAGACAGGCAGAAGTGTGCCCTCCCCACAAAATAGCCAAGCAATAGAGAGGGGCAGAGTTGGAAGAGCAAGACAGGATCCTATCCTGCCTAGGAGAGCACATTCAGAGAGGTAGCTGATCGATGGTGGTGCCAGTCACGTAGGCGAGTGTAACGGGGGCTCTGAAGCTCCGAGACAAACTTTTCTCTGAAAAAATGAAAGGAGGAGGGCAGAAAGAACAGACAAGCGACAGGAGGGAGGGAAGAGAAACAGAAATGCAACGTTTATACTTTCAAGCTACTGGAACAGTCACACATGAGAAATCCAGACACACCAGGAAGAATGTTTCCACCCCCTCCCCGTAGGAAGTGCTGAGTGGTGCAATTATCCTGGAAAGGCCATCCACAACCACTGAGAAGCAGTGCTGCCTTAATTTCCTCTAGCACTTCTAGGGAGGAAATGCTACCATGTGCAGGGGCAAAAATTCTCACACTCTCCTAGCCCTGCACAGACCCATCTTACCTGGCTTTCCTAACATGCTCATCATCCGGGTCTTGCACTGGCAACAGCAAAAGGAAAGAAGAGAAGATCATGATCTGAACCAGATTTCTCAGTAGAGAAACAGAAAGAAAACCCAATGCAGAAAATCAGCACACCCCCTAGAGGGCACAGGCCCTGGACATGTGAAATGTCTACAGGGAGGCAGGACTGTGCGTACACGCACACACAGACTGAATGAGGCCACCGGAGTGTCCTGGGGGAGAGTGCTCCTGGCCCTGGCAGCAGGGCAATCCTACTGCAGAGCCCTCAGAAGCTGACTGGCACCAATTAGACTAGAGTGCTCTCGGAGGAAGAGCTGCTCTGGCCCAACAATCCCAGGCTCCACAGTAACACCTCCCTGAAGCAGTCGGTGTCGAACGCTTGCTGCTTCTCAGGCTGAGCCAGCCACAGACAGGACACGTGAGCGGACTGTGCTCAAAGTGGTCCCAATGCAGAAGGCACTTACTGAATTCTGTGCCTGTGAGATGGGCCAAAATGCGGAAAGAACGGGACTGGGTGGTGCCAGTTCGCGGTCGCCAGTCTTCCGTGTCCTCAATAAGTCTCTTTTTGCTGGAGTCATTGGGGAGGAAGGCCGGCAGGCTCACCAGCCGCAGAGAGTGCCTACGATCAGACAAGGGCACTCAGCCAGGGCTGCACTAGAATGGGCAGCTGCCAGGCACACACACACACACACACACACACACACACACACACACACACACACACACACACACACACACACACTTTCACCATGCAAAGAGCCCAAGATGTAAGAACCTGTATGTTAGCCACAACTGGGATGCAGCCTTGGTTTTATAATTCTGAAGGTCAGACTAAATAACCACAATCAAGCAACTGCCTTGCAGTAGCAGCGAAGAGACTCTGAAGTCCTTCTCCATTACCTTCTTGTCTAGGCTGATTAATTGTACTTAGCCAAAGACACTGTGTAAAAGGGCACCTGTTTTGCAAATGAGAGAGAAGCCATATACACATGCCAAACTAGGGTCATAAGGAACTTTCCAGAATCCTGAACACAAACATAGGCTGCTTCTATCTCTAGAGCACAATTCTGATATACACAGAAGATTCAGACTCTGGCTTTGTAAGAAAGACTGGGAAAGAACTATGCCACACCTTAGAGAGCTATTCAAAAGTAAGAATATAGGAATGTTCCTGGCTGGATCAGACAACAGGGTCCACATAATTGCAACATTCCTTTCTAACATGTGTCTCTGTAAGGCTCAAAGAAGGGCATGAAGCAACGCCCATTGGTCCTGAGCATCTGGTACATTGCTTCTGAACATGCTCGTTCTACTGAGCTATCATTGCTAACAGCAACTGTTATACTTAGAGCAGACATAACCAGAGCTAAATGGACCAATGATCTTATAAAACTAGTATCATATATTCTTTAATTTTTAACACATTCTCACACATGAAGGCTTTCAGACACCTAACCTAAAAGTCTGAATTCTAGCTGCTGCTGCACTAGAGACTGCTCCTTCTTTGCTTTCATAGTAGCACAGCAATCTCATAGGAGATATTCACACTCAAGAGAAGAAACACAGCATACAAGAAACACAACAAAATATCCCAAGAAGCTGCCACCATCCTCTTCAAAATCTTACTTGTCCTCCAGGTAGTAGTCACCATAATCAGGCACAGGATTGATTTGGGGTGGAGCCTTCACCTCAGGAGGTTGAGCATTAACTCTGAGGTCAAAAGTGTTAAGAGAAAGAGAGGAGGTAGGTAAGAAATACCACCCCGAGTACAGTAAAGCAGAATAAAGATTCATGCCTCTACCCAACAGACAATGTGACTGGAAGCCCCAGCTGCTTAACTGTGCAGTGGAGAAGACAAAACACACTGCAAGTTTGGCACCTCTCCCCCCCACTTATCTGGTCAGGTAAACATGTAATCTCCAGAGTGGCTCAATGACTGTCCCTGTTGTGTGGAGGTACCAGAAAGAGTTCTTTTTAAATTTATTTTTTGTTTTTATTGTGGAAAAGTTGATAGAAGAAAAAAATAACAAAAGCCCACTAAGATATTAATGAGACCACAAGCTGACTGATAATAGAGGAGGAAGTGTTGTAGGTGAAAAAGTGTAATGGATTAATAATATTACTATTATGTTTTTACTTTGTAGACTGATTTGTAGGCCATTCTTGGCCCTTTGTAGTTGTCCAGAAAAAGAGTTCTCAAAAGAGAACTGCAACTTTTAAATTCAGGGCTGCAACTATGATTCACCTGGCTCCATCTCCAAGCATGCCTCATCACTTCAGAAAATGCCAAATACTGTGGCTCATTCATTCCAGCATAATCTAGAAAGTCCTAGTCAAAAAGACACAAACTTTGTCCTACAGGAGACCAGACATCCACCTCCATATCCATCCTGGGCCTTGAAGTTGTCTGACCTCTCCCTCCTCCCAAACACCGGGCCAAACACATGCCTCAAGCCACATTTATTTTGGGGACACCCGCTTCCCAACCACACTTCCTTTTGGTATGCCAAGACAGAGAGTGTGAAATCATGACAACGAACTAGAAATGACAGAGAACTAGGTTTAGGTTACATGAAGTTATGGCAGATATGAAAGTTAAAGAAGAGTCAAAAAGCTTACTGACTTTTCAGGGTTCTGCACCTGCAGGAAAGAAAGAAAAGGAAGAAAAGACAGACAGGAAAATCAAGGACAGGTTAGAGCCATCAGACAATGATAAAATGCTTCCATAGCCTGTTGAAGAAGAAAACTACTTGCACAACTAAATTTCCTACCATGCCACCCATGCTTCCAAACCAGTACCAGGGTTAGATACATATGCACACACTCAGAGTATTCTGATGAGAAGAAGGTGATGGAAGCCTGCATTTTGCTGGGAGATCTGCAAAGACAGCTAACATGCTCACACTGGGCTTTTCCTTCTCTTGTTTCACTATTATTCACAATACAAAACATGGTCCCTTTAGAAACTGGAATGAAGTGGTACAGAACTAAGTCCCATCATCACTCCTGCCAACATGCAGATGACATCCACTATGTTGACTCAATTTTCAGCAACTGAGTGACAGGGGACCTAGTAGTAGAAAAGAGCAAGAATCCAGTAGCACCTATAACACTAACAAAATTTGTGGTAGGGTATGAGCTTTCGTAAGTCACAGCTCACTTCTTCAAGTATCTGAAAGCTCATACCCTACCACAAATTTTGTTAGTCTTATAGGTACTACTGCACTCTTGCTCTTTTCTACTGCTACAAACAGACTATCATAGCTACCCATCTTGATCTATCTCCATGGAGGGGACCTAGTGTATACCAGGGGTTAGAGCTGCATTGGAGCACATCTAGAGCATATGTAAGTTTAAAAATCTACCAGGGCACCCTCAGGGCACTAAACTATAAATAGTAATCTCAAAAAAGTAGCAGCATATTCAGCAACTTCTCTAGCCTAAAGAGGTGGGGCAGTAACTTACACATAGTCAAACGTGAAAAGTGCATATTGCCAGAAGCAGCTGGCCAGAGATGCGAATTACAAGCACTTTTTGTAGCTCATCTTTGATACACAAATATTGTGGAACAAAATTAGAACAGCCTTGTTCTATTTCAGTGCACCTACAATGCACCCCAATTTCATAAGGCATAAGGTCACCAACAGTGTATATTATGCAATATGCAGCATGGCCCTGTGCTTGAAAACCAAAGGGGCTGTATTTGCCTTTGTTTACAGGTTGTCCCACTCTCTACACACATTCACAGTGCCACTCCATACCATTTTGCACAGAAATAAGCGAGAGCAGCTTCTACAGATTGCCTGTCAAAGCCTTTCCCAGGAGGGCTCCTCCATCTACATGCCTGCAGGAAGCAGACGATTAAAGGCAGCAGCATTGGGGGTTATCCAATTCCCACTCGGGCAATGAAGCTCAATGAACCAGCTACTCTTTCAGCCTACCCTAATTCACAGGATTGTAACGAGAAAAAGAATTCCATGTAGACATGCCACCCAACACTCTTTAGATGAAGGGTGGTATATAAATGCAACAAATGACCAAAAGGAGTAGTTTGCTCTGTGCATAATGGTCTTGGGACCGTGGATCCAACAACAAATCCACAGAAGCTTTAGAACAATTTTGAAACAGACGTTTTATTGACTAGCCTATTGAAAATAGGTGAAGAGTGGAGAGTGCAGAATATCACAGGTGGATCCATAAAGCACCACATTCATGCTTTCTGAGCAAGTCAACCACATACGTCCTGTGCAAGCAATCTACACAGTTGCAAACCCACTTTGTTAAGGTACTACCACTTAGATCAAAGAGTTCTAGCAATTTCTTCACATTAGTGGGCAAAGTAGTACAGGACAAGACTCCTGGAACTTAGCACGATGCTCTTGACAGTTGCCTAGGATTTTATCCAGAAGACACAAAAGGAGACTAAAGGGGTAGGGGCATGACTGAAGCCAAGCTACTAACAGTCTTGATTTCATATCCGACTAAGGGAGCTCTGACTCTCAAAAGCTCATACCCTGGATATCTAGTTGGTATTTAAGATGCTACTGGACCTGAATCTTGCTCTTCTACTACAGACCAATGCGGCTACCCACCTGAAACATATTAGACTGAAAATTCTACAGTAGGACAGTTGAATTTAGACAATGCAATGTTAGCTCCAGCCACCAGAGGTCACTGCAACATCAGCTGTTCCACCTCAGATTCACAGATAAGGGGATGCCACTAACACCCACCCACTGCCCACCCTTAAAGTCATGCATGCAGCATGTGGGGAGATAGAAGGTTGTGTAGACAGGATACAGTGCCAGAGCTCTACAGTGACTTTACCTCACCCACATCCCACCTCAAAAGCCATTATCCAGGGTAACTAATGCACAGCAACATACCCATTGTGCTGTGCGGTGCAGATGGATGCTGGGGGAGTGTATGGCACAGGTTTCGTCACCAGCCCAGGTGGGGAGTTTGAAACAGAAGTAGCCCCAAAAGGCCGGGCTGTTTTGTTGAGGGCAGTGCTGGGAGCAAAGTTATATTTCGGGGGCTCAGAGGAAGAGAGTGAATCCTGAGCAGAAGACAAAAAAACACACACACACACAACACCCAAGCTGATGCAGTCAGCTGCATGCAAGAATACCCAATTGCCAGGCAGTGCCAGAGGCCACAGTGGCTAAGATGGAAGCCAGGCTGCATTCAGGCCACAAACTAGTTTCTGGGCAAATCAGCACTGTGGGCTGGCTGCAGCCAAAACAGATACCAATGCCATATATGTGCTCAATGCTTACGTAATCTACATAAAACAAGAATTGCCCACCCACCATTCACAAGCAGAACTGAACACTCTTGAACAGCCTTAGAGATTGTTGGGTGGGAGAGAACTAGGCAGTTTGCCTGTACATATGCTGTGACATTAAATAGCAAAATCAAACCATGCATATCCATTTCTCCACCTGCCATTCTACCCAGCTAGCTCTTATCCCTCCACCAACCACACCGAAAACTTAGCAGGGACACTCTCAAGTAGAGAGTAAAACAGTGGAGCTAAAAGACCGCTCTGCAACAATCTTGAAAAACCTGTTTGCTACGCACATTCTGACCATCTTCAGGGCTTTATTACTACCTTAAAACCAGGGTAAGAATTTAAAGACCAGAGACTATACTGATAAAAGGAATGATAAGGCAACAAGGTGGATTTGCTGCTCTACCTCAATAAAGGCAGGCGATTCCAGGATCCCTGCCTTGCCTCTGACAATCGTACATCGTATTACTGACAAACATTTAATCCAAGTCCTGAGGAGAGGCTAATGGCAAGAAATAAGCTACTAGAAATTTGGGGGCATGAAAAGGGCATCATCAATGCCTCCTTTAGCTCTAGTCTATAATCAGAGAAACTACACCAAGTGACCCAGGTAAGAAGCTTACTTTACTCTGGGAAGAAGGCTTGCTCAAAGAGGGAGATGTCATCAAAACAAGGTGGAGGAGGAAAAGTAGCAATGGGTACCTTGAAAATTTATTGCTCAAGAAACTGAAAAGCATTTCAGGATTCATCTCAATTCTCTGAAGGAATGTTTAACCAAGTTGGAGTTTTTGCCTTACGCTGAGAAGCAGGCATCATTTGAACCAAAGGCAGATGTGCTCACTAAGAGTTTTCTCCCCTGCCTATGAAGCTATAACTGGTATTTAATATTCCCTCAAAAAAGTGAGATACAGCTTAGCACAAGCTGAGTCTTTTCTATCATCTTGTTTTTAACATTAAGTTCTCTCTCCACCTAGTACAATATCTTTGAGCAGATACAGGGTACAAGCAGTAAGAGAAACAGCCCCCTCCCGCCATGACCCTTTTAAATCTGGAAAAGTGTGCTTGGTGGACAGCAGGGACCAACAAAGCCAGTTCTGCTTCTGTGTACACTCGGGAGCCCTTACCCCGCCCCCCCACACACACCATTTTGAGGGTGAATGCAGCCACACATTAAATGTTAAGTTGCATCTTGCATTTAGTACATGGTAATCAAATCCTTAAACCTAACTCGGAGGACCCCCAACACATCAGGACAGCCTATCAACCTGCTTTCCATCTGCCCCACACCTCTCCAGATCAAGTGGCATAACCACCAACCTTTTAGGTTAGCAAGAACTGTCCCTCCCCCCAAGCAGCAATGGAGAACGTACCTTCTGAGGTTTACCTAGGAGGTTTTGGACTCTGCAAGAAAAAAGAAAAGCTGTTGTTAGTGGGAAAGACAGGGATTGTCCTGGGACAGAATCACAGGTGGATTTCTGCAAGCGGAACTCTTCCTTTTACAGATCTGTACAGGGGAGAGGCAACTCACATACCGGAGCAAGGCAGCAGCAACCCATGGAAGCAGCCTGGTCCCATGCCAAGAGACATTAGAAAGGTAGCAGAAGGTGCCTCTGGAAGGACTGTCATGACGAGTGCCCATGCTCTCATGAATTTACACAAAAGCTTAGTCATGCAGTTTCAAGGACTGAATTTGTCCTGTCCAACTAGCCCAGAAACACTGTAGAATTAAACTTCCAAACTTCTCATGCCAACTTCTTCCATGGACTCTATTACTCAAGTCATGTCATTCTTGGGTAGATCCCCAGGTTTCTTCATATTTCCTCTCACAACCAAGTCAGCAACAGGGACTCCTCCATAAGTCAGTCTGGGAAATACAGACCAGACAGTAAAAGGAGCAACATGAAATCAATCCAAATCAGACAAGGCAAGGTTCCCTGTGCTTTCTGGATAAGGCTTGTGGATCTTTAGAGCCTTCGTGTATCCCAATGGGCTGCTCTTCATGGTAATGAGGGAATCTGGATCGATCTGATTCAGATTAATTTCATGTTGCCCTTTTTACTGTCTAGTCTGTATTTCACAGACTGACTTATGTTTCACCCTACATAACCTTGCCGTGAAGACAAAAGGCCTGATTTAAATTGCAAGAGAGAAGAACTTACTGTATCTTTGCAGACCCAGATACTCAGGTTAAATTAAATATTATATTTGCAAAGCAGCTATGCATGTTTTGTTAGCATGCCAGCAGAACACCTGCCCAAGCTACGGATCTCTGACAGGTTAACTAAGAACACAGAGCAACTTTGCACACATGGAAGTCCTGTTTAAGTAAGAAACTAACTTCACTAAATCTATGCAAAGTATCACTGGTACTTTCTGCCTTGTGTCATTTAAATCAGGCTTTAAAACAAATATAAAAATATTTTATTCATTGTGTAAAGTTTTGGCTGTGAAATTTCTGTATTATCTGCTGCATTCCTACGTGCTGAGAGGTACAAAAATTCCAGACTAAGCTACCTTGTTTTCAGTTGATCTGTCCATTTTAATTCCACCTCAGTTTTCTCCTACAAAGAGTCCAGTCACCTTAAGACTATAGCCCAAGAGCAGCTCCTTCTCTTTGCTCATGTAACTCATACTTGAACTCTTGGTGAAACTGGCAGTTTAACTTGAACACTCTTTGTTAGGCCCTAACTCACATGCATTTGTGCATCATGAGACTATTAATCTTGTACTCCTGTTCTGCAGAAGGGTGTATCAACTACCTGGGCCAAGCTGGCAATACAGGACAGCTGTCCCATATTCCCAGCTCTTAAAGGAATCACACTGCCTGAAATAGTCTAAGCCAGAAGTCTTTAACCTTTCTATACGAAGTCCAACCCAGATGGAACCCAGTGAGCTACAAGCATATGACAGGAAGTCACATGATATCAGAGCCATCTGACAGGAAGACAAGGAGCCAGAACGATGACCTCAGTGGTGTCAAGAGCAGAGGCATGCGGAGCACGTCAACGTATCTGGAGACAGAAAATACACCACGTGCTATACATGCAAGGACCATAGTGAGGATCAATCCAGAGATGGTAGCATTGTGGAGGAATCCTCTCTTACTGCTGAAATACTGTCTTGCTGCTCATCTTGGCATGCATGCATTCAGAAGCAGGAGCAATGGTACTCTTGCTCCCTACATGCATACACTATCATGTAGTGTGTGCATCAGCTTAAAAAAACAGCAAAAAGCAGTTCTAGAGGGACGCGCAATCAGCAATCCAGCTGATGGGGCTTCACCTGATCGTTCCAACCTATGGGGCTGAAGACTACTGGTCTAAACAATCTGGTAATATATGACTGTCATTTAGCCTATGATTTCCACTGGGGGGAGGGTAGGATAACGAATTGGTTAGCTTGCGAGTATTTTTATTTTCACATGAACCTAATTTTGTCTCTTATTCTCTTTTCCCCAATGAATATTTCACCTAAGAATATTCTTGAGTTCTGCCCTGAGCATTCAGAAGCTTTCATCCAAATCCTGCTAAGCTTCCTCATGCTTTGTTCTGTACTTCCTAGAATTTATTCTTAATGAAGAATGGTGGTGGGTTAAGAAGCCCTCTGGGTTAAAACAAAAAACGATGCTAATATTCTGCATCAGTACCAGGTACTAGTCCTATTGATGTCAGGCAGATACTCTTACTGCCTGAATGCAGGCAGTTACCCTTCAATTGGGTATCAATTTGAAAAGTGTTAAGCCTTCCAATGTACTTGCCAAAGTCACCCCAATGACTGCAAGCGTGAGAGTTGCATATTGGCTCAATAAGACAAGCTCCTTATATCTGTGGTGCCTCCTCAACAAGTAAAAATGTTCTGCACTTGGCAGCACCCAGAGACTCTTACCTGCTCAGGCTGAGGGCAAGCTTATCCCCGCAGGCACGGATCTTGTTTTGTGCTTCAATATGAGTCAAGACACTGGTGTTCTCCCCGTCGATGCTTAGTACCCAGTCACCTGTTCCCACACCTGCCTGTGCTGCCTTGCCCCCAGGAGTAAGCTGCCAAAGAAGGAAAAAGAAGAAGAAGAATGATACAGGCAGCAAGAAACTCAATATTAAGCAGCAAGATCTGGCGTAGCAGCATTAGACCCATTTCCATCTACCTTAATTCCTTGTGGCTGAATAAAGTGAAACAATAAAATAGCCATTGCTGATGACTCCAGAGATGGTAGCACTCCAGCACCAGTATTCAGAAGCGGTGTGGTGTATTGGTAAGACTGGATCCGGGAAACCTTGGTTCAAATCCTGCTCAAACCCCTGAAGCTTAGTATACAGCCTTGGGCCAATCACCACCTCTCAGCTTAACTACCACCCAGGGTTATTATAAGATTCCTCTCTTCCCTGCACAAGAACTGGCTTTACTCTGCTCAGTGCCATTCTAAGAAGCTGCTCTACACCAAAGGGATGCATACTGGGCCCCCAAAAGGCCCCTCACACTTCACTCACAGGTCTGTCTGATTAGCAAGTAGTCATCTGTTAAGCCTGAGGACCCCTTCCATGAGTCCAGCCATTTTCTTCACACAATTCTTTTCGGCTACTCTTACACTGGGAACTCTTACATTTAGTACATTGTGGATTAACTTTATCCTGCAACATACAGCCACCCTTGTCAAAACTGGGATAGTCTGGTATTTGCCAAGTGTCACAATACTCCAGGGCCCTTTCCAAGATCCAGATTTTGTTCTTTGCATTATAGGTTCATTCCATAAGGAGATTTTGCTTTGGCTTAGCATCCAAACTGAAGTGGACGTTTTTGGAGCATACACAAAATGTCATCCCCTCATCATCCATGTTCTGGGGTTTCCCCTGCTTTGATGTAATCTTCCCCAATCCTGGTTTGATACAATTGGACAGACCACAATCAAAGACGGAGTGTATTTCTGAAGGTCCTACCCACATCTGTGCCATTTTCCTTGCCTCAGTCACCCCATCCCCAGCAACTACCATTTACTCCCAGCACCACCAAAAAACAAGCAATTGCTAAACTGATATAACATCATTGTGCAACAGTGATCTATTGCCATGATCTAGTAGCCTCTGAATTCCCACCTTTCATTTTTAAAGAAGTCTCTTAGCCCTCTTCATTGTGAACTGGGATCCTGGAACTTTCATAGCTACATGGAAGCAGGCACAGATTCTCTGTTCTCACCTGTGCGTGATAAATTGTATCTGCCAAGACTCCTCCCATTCAGGTCAACCCTGTCCTCCTTTGCATTTGGGTCACTATATTTGGATCCACTGCAAAAACAACTGCACATTCAGTATGTAATAAAAAGGGCTCTGGAAAAGCCCAAGGCCTATGGGATAGTTTAGACTTGCTGATGAATGCAACAGACCAGACAGCCCTACCTAAACATAGCTCGGTGGTTGCTAGCTCCTGACCCAAAGTGCAATCTTTGGGCTTTTAAGCAGCAGGTGGCAATTCTCCTTTCCACTTCTGTTCTGGTTCTCAAATCAGATAAATTACTCCAAATTAGCACTCAACTGAATTTTCTGTCTTAACCCTACTGTGCTCCTTCTCCCTCTCACAATATGCTATACACATTTACTAGTCTTTTCTTGCACCAGTCCATTCCCTGGCTTTCCCTAATTGGATCCATTTCATTGCTACTCTGAATCTTCCTGGAAGCTCTCAAGAATGGGAAACAAATACTCTTTAGAAAGCAATAGTATACAGAATGTGAAACCTACTGGGAATATCTCAGAAAAGTGTGGTTAAAGACTCTTAAGGGCTATTTTGCTTGGAGCAATGGCAAACCATTTTAAGTTTGGCCGAGAGGAATAAAGGGCCTCCCTATTCTCAGGCTTGGAAGCCTCTACGAAGAACCGGAAGTACCAGAGAGAGTCATATTTATTTATTCAGAAAAAGAGCTAAATTATTTTTTTCTGGCAGAAAAACTGCCTGACAAGGAGAAGCACTGTGATAAAAATTCAGCATGCAAACCTCTCCTAGTCTGTCAAGCCAGTAGGAGCGCAGGTGCCTTGCCAGGAAAAAAATGAATGTGGCAAACATAATCAGGAGGAGAGCTTTATGTTACCAAGCTATAGCACTAGTTGGCAAACTATCTGATTGAAACCTCCTGCAGCACAGCCCACAATCTCTGAGAAAGCCCACTTGGCAATGGAACACGTTTTCCCCAACCCCAATAACTGATACGCAGTAAATGCCTATTACAGAGGCTTAGCACAGACATAAATGCTGCCCTTGGTTAAGGGACCCGAAATGGACCATGGGATCTGTATAAGATTCTAGATAGTCAGTGTTGGTGTAGTGGTTAGAGTGAGAGATTAGAACCAAGGAGAGGCAGGTTTAATTTTCACTCAACCATAAACCTCACTGTCTGTTCTTGGGCCATTTGCTTCTTCTCAGGCTAACCTACTTTATAGAATTGTTGTAATTCATGCAGATTAAATGCATGGAGAGGCTGAATCATATATTCATCCCTGAGCAACAGAAAAAATAATCAGAATTATGAAAGGGTGTTTAGACACATACCCAAGCAGTTTTACATAGGATTAATAACAGTCAGATATAAACCTAGATAGAAACGGCAGGGAAGGAAGGACATAGAAGGGTATGGTCCTAAGGCCTGGATCCATCAAACATTTCACCTCTCTGCTCTTGCTGCAGCCCAAAATGTGGAGCTCTGGGGGCAGAAATCCTTCCTTCCATGGAAACACTCAGTTGGATCCAAGCCTAAGACCTGAGCCTGGTCCCGCAACCCTGAGTAGTGTTAAGTCTGCAGAGGCCATAATGCATCTGATGATGAAAGTTAGGGTTTACACACTACTATCTATTAGCCTGTCTATTACTATCTATCTATAAGATTTTTGGGCTTCAGTGTTACAATACAATATAAAGGGGCCTGAGGAACAATGGTAATGGGGCTGAGGAAGCTGACCAGTCTTTGGGGGACGCACTGAGGAAACTGACAAGTCCTCACAGCCAAAAGCAGAATTGGGGCAATTTTCTGATGCAGAAATAAAAAATAGACACCACTTCAGTTCAACTCCCTCAAAGAGTACAACTAAAGAAACAAAGCAGTATGGGGCCAGAACTGATGAATAAAGCAGATCCAATCCTCACAGGCTGAATACGCAGAAAGCCTAAAAGTTCACCATTCAGAAGATGAATTAAGGCTGAAAGTCAGCCCTCTTGGTTAGTCTGAACTGCATTAATGTAAACAACATTTGGCTACTGAACTTGAAGACTGGTACATGCAGGAACACTCAGCAAAGTTATAAATGATAGGCAAACATTGACAGCCTTAATATACAGAGATGGCCGATAAGACCAAAGTCTTTTTGTTTACTTTATACAGTATAGAACAGAGACTTTGAGGGAAGTCTAATTATTCATAAACTCAGCTGCAGTCTAATTTTATTAGAAATGTCATTAACTTGGATTACCCAAAATTCTAGTCAATGCACACAATGCAATTTTACATGATTTTAGTAGGCGCAAGACAGATTTGCTGAAGACCTAGCATAATGCTCAAAAATAAAGGTAAGCCAAGTTTGTAGCTTTTATGTTTACTGCTGTTTAGTTACTGCTATAATAGGAAGATGTGCTTCCTGCTGGGAGCTAGAACAGAAGAAAGAAGCAGACAAACGGGGGCTTATACTCAAACCAGGTTTTTGATACATACACTGGGTAAACTAACCAGAGTTTGTTGCACAAACTATGTCTTACTGTATTATCTATATGTAGACAGCATCCCACTAAAAGCTGGAGTTTTCAGAATATTTTCTCAGTTGCTCATCAGATTACAATATAGTTACTGTTAAAAGGAAAACCCATAAAAAGAATACATTTGGAAGATTTGTAGGCATAACTGCCCATGGCCACTCAGCACTTTATTGTGTCTCTACAGAAGCCACTTAGCACTGAAATGACATCAGGCCAACCATCTACTTTCAGCAGTATTAAACTACTAGGGAGAAGAGAGGCAAAAAGTAAGCCAATCTAGGCATTATCAAAAAGACAGAGTGCAGAATGCACCACCATGCCCCCCAGCTCCTTAATTTAGTGCCAACTGCATGCTCATCAGAAGCAAAACACAGAAAAGCAAGATGGTATTGACAGTCCATCTCAGTTTCTTATTCTTTTAGTAGAGGATAAGAATGCAGAAGTTTGAAGAAGCAAGCAGTTTCAGGGAACCCACTGCCCTCCTCCCCACAGAGTGCTTGTCCCTGCACTAGAATGGATGGGGGTGGGCAACTGGCTCCAGCATACTGAGGATTTCACCAGACATTACTAGACTGGCCTCTGGAGAAGGGGAGCCTGGAGTGAATCAACGCCTTTCCCATTAACACAATCCATGTGTCATACTCACGTCTGTCAGAGTTACCAAGCCACAGGAATTTCTAAAAGTCTTTGTCTGCTGGGAAAGGGGATGGGGCAGCAGCCAGCCCACCTCTCTCCAGGCTCACCTCTCCCAGCCATCTCATTCATCTCCCTCTGTCAGCAGACGGAGACATTAGCTCATCAGCAGCAATGCAATCCTCACCCTGGGGGCAGTGAGGCATTAGCCCAGAGAGTCTTCCTGTTTTGTTGACCCTGGAGGTAAAGCAAAACAGAAGTGCTATTGCACCAGTCAGCCAGCACAGAGGTGTGTTCAGAGCCATCCAGGACAGAACATTCAAACCTCAAGGCACAGGGCAACAGAAGGCCAAGTTAAAATTCCCATGTACAGTAATTCACATTAAGTAACTGGAATTGAGATGAACCAGGGAGCGTCTTCTCCAGTCTGCAAGGCTGTGTTCTAAAAACCATTTATGGCAGCCTAGTACAAGTAGACTCATGCAACAATCTGTTTTTCAAGCCCAGGCCCAGCATCAACTTGGTCAGGCATCTCAACTGGCAGGAGGCCTGCAGCCTGCCAAAGAAAGGTGAGCCCAGCTAGCAGGACCAGAAGGCGTGCAGGAGAGTCATACTTCACTTCAAGTGGGAGCCCCTACCTCAGGGAAATGGGAGAGGTTTCTAGAAGCCCCCTATAACAACACAGGAGCCATCAGAAAGGATTTCCCAGTGGAAGGGAGACTGGGAGGAAGTGGATTGCAACTCTGCCACAGGCCCCCTTTGAAGAAGAATGAAAGAAGGAGGATTGGCGGTCCCAAATATCGTTATATTATGAAGCAGTTGGTCTAGTTTGGATTACAGATTGGATTAAAACCCCTAAGGACAGACTAATACGATTAGAAGTGGCTGACTTGCCTGATGGGCTACATAATCACCTTTGGGTGAAAAGAAGAGCAAAGACACAACAAAAGGGTCATGTGATAAGAGATAGCCTGATTCAAATTTGGGATTCGGTCAGAATGAGAGTAAACCCTTCGATATCACCAATATTTTCACCAATTGATGCCTTTTGTGATAAGAATCAGAGCAAAGATAATGATTTTATAACTTATCAAGATATGATAAAATCTCAAGGAAAGATGGCAAAAAAATTGTGAGGGAAAGAAAATACAATGGGTGATATATTTTCAGGCAGTCTCCAGATTAAAAGAAGCCCTTAAGGATCACAGAGGTCAATAGAGGGATCTTACTGATTTTGAGAAGATAATAATGCCGAAAAAGAATCATATTTTTGGTCAAATTTACAAACTTTTACTTCAATATGATACAGAAACAGAACAAATTAAAATTTGTATGTTAAAATGGATGCAGAATTTTGGAGAAAGTATAACATTTCAACAATGGGAAAATGTATGGACTAAAGGCATAAAATTTATGGCAAGCCAAACACTTAAGAAAAATAAGTTGTTTTTAGACGGTATATTATGCCAAAAGATATTGAAAAAACAGACAAGAAATATGTAGGATCATGCTGGAAGTAGATGGTTCCTTCTTTCATATGTGGTAGACATGTAAAAAAAGTTTTAAAACTCTGGAAAGATATACATGCTGAGATTCACACAAAGGCTTGGTATGCATCTCCTTCCCAAGGCACAAAGAAACCTAGATCCACAACAGTCCAGAACAAGCAAACCAATTTGTGTGCTCTCTCTAAATCACCCATAGCTCCAGTGCTTGTTATTAGTAAGAAACAGGTCTCTAGTGTCTCAAGGCAACTCTTCTGGATATCCCCTCAGTAACCCTTTTCCTTGTAACACTTTTTTTGCCTGACAGCTTGGGAAGGAAGTTACCTCACTGTAAACTAATGTCTGGTACTTGCAACACAAGACCTGAAGCAGGCCTTCAGGCGCCTTCCCTCACTTTCCTCTTTCTACATCTCAGCTAATCCCTCCCCACCTCCCCCAGAAGTCAGGAAGGCCAAAACATTCTGCACCTAAGGTAAGAGCACAGAAGCATAGATACACAGCTGTCTTGTACCATCCCTACTCTTCAGGGATGAAGAGCTCCTGACATTTGAAGGACGCCCAAGTATTTCTCCAAGTCTAACTCAGCATGAACATAAAAGGACTGAACATCTGGTATTAGATCACAGAGAAACTTAGAAGCTGCCAAATCTTTGTGCAAAGCCCAGCAGCAACCCTTACTTTCTTGACACAGACATGGGATGGAAAATCTAGGCTTTATACCACACACGATAACATGCTACAAGAAAACCAGATGAAATGCTGAGGTAGGATGCTTCTAGTAGAGCTGGAAAAAATACATACCGTAGGCTTAACATAGGGAGAAAGTAGAAAGAGGCTATGTCAAAGTGCTTTCTGTTCTGTAGCAGAAGCAGCAACCTTCAGGGTAAACTATTATTCCTAGCGACATACAGAGTTCATAGTCAACTCACAGTAATTGCTATGAAAAAGGAGACAGAAGAGCATCCTGATATAAGTTCCTGCAGTACAAGGGGCAATGATACAGGGTAAGTTTCTCTGGAGGAAAGAGTATTTCATATTTTATATCACTTTCATATCACTTCTGAGGAACTTGCTATGGCCAATAGTAATCCCAAGATTACTATGTCACACAACTGTTTTCTATAGAAATCGACTGTCAAAGACATTTACACATTGAAAGGGGGGGGGAATATTTGAAACTTGTGGAATTACAGGCCCTGGAAAAACAGAGGTTTGATCCTTCAAATCAGAGTCAGCAAGGGCAGAAGTTGATGGACACCATCTAGCACACACACACGCGCACACACACACACAAACGGCTGCATTCAAGTCATATTATCAGGCAATCCTGACAGATCCTGCCCACTGGGTACAATGTGGCCATCCAATCAAATGTGTCACCCTAACCCACCCCTGTGGTCTTTGAGGCAGATGATTCCAGCCATAGAATGGAAGCCAAGGAAAGGGGGGGGGGGGGTAAATCTAGAAATTAACGGGAAAGTCATTCCTTCGCTCAGGATGAAAACAGGATTTCTGATCAAGCTAAATAGTTCCATAAGGAAGGAGAATTGCTGCTATACTAGAACAGCAAATGGACTCACAAACAATGTGCCTGAGGATAAGACAATTTATATACTCCAAGGGCTGAACTACAGGAGAGGAAATGGGTTTCCCTGACAGCCCATCACACCAGGTTGGGCAGCATAACAAATCCAGGATCAGACTACACCCTTATTTTCTGGTACAGTTAGATCTGCTCTCTCTTCCCCACTTCCTTCCTCCTCATTACTCATTGAGCAAAACTAAAAACTACCAGCCCCTTGGGGCCAAGCATTTAACCAGGCTACACAGGAAGTTCAGGGCTCCAATCTCTTGCCCCTGTGATAGCATATTCCCAGCCATGCCACTTTGCCGAGGGCCCCTCTATCTCCCATATAGGAAAATCAGGGAGGTCAATGTTCCTTCTGGGAACAGGCACTTCCCCACTTCCTGTCTGTAGTAAGTTTCAGTCCTGAAGCCAACTACATCAAACAGGATCTGGTTTTCACCAAGGGAGGGAAGCGGCTTCCTTCCTTCACTCTCCACCCTCCAGCATTCCCTTTCTTAACAACCTCACATTTCATATTATTCCTTCCATGACCTTCCCAATACAAATGTCATCAAAACCCAGGGAGTCCCACACCTGCTTACTGCAGCTCAGCCAGAAATCTGAGCCAGCACTCTGCAAACACACTCCACTTTTCCTCTGTGAAGAAGTCATGATACAACTACTGCAATGTTACTAACTCTAAACAGGAACAATTCACAAGTTATTTTAAGTGTTTTTTAAAAAACTAATCTTATTTGATAGTTTCAATGCAGTCCTCTGCACCTTCTACTAGCATGCCACAGAAGTACATAAATTGATGTCTGGTGGAGAATTTGGCCTGCCAAAAGTTCAGTTCTCTCCTTCTATTTATTTAAAAGAGACAGGGATCTAGTTTTTATTATGTCAGCTAAGCAAACCCATTTTATTTTGAAAAAATGAAAAACAGAAGAACTAAAAAAATTCAATTCAGCAACTAGGGAGAACTTAGATCATTCAAAGACCAATGAATGACAGCTTTGTACCCAGTTCACAGGCCACCTGGCAAGTTCGCCCCAAGTACAGCCATGCCACAGCATGACGTACACTCTTTCAACCTGGCCAATGGGCTTCCTTGGACAAGGCCCACCTTGGCCCTTCCCTTTTTGACAGCAAAGGGTGTATTTTTATCCTGTTCCTCACCTGACCTCAGCAGTTCTCCTTGGTTTTCAGATCTCAGTCTTGGGACAGCTGAACCAGCTGGACATAAATCACTCCACCTGCTGATTTCCATCACTACTTCATCCTTCTGCAAGGGCAGGCACCAGAGTGCCTCCTATGCCCCCTCTCTCTTGACGGTTTCCCTAAGGATCTTCCAATAATATACCCTACCTGTGAGGCCACAGGCAACAGGCACATAAAGTAGGTCATTTGGCTATACTAGGCAGAGCTAGGAACCAGAGCAAGGAAATGACTTCGGTTATCAGAGCTCTGGTTGATGGCATACCCTCTTCCTAGCAATGTGGAAATAAAATCAAAGAACGAGTGCCTTGAATGGTACAGGAATTGCAGAACCACTCTTCTAACCCAGGTAAGCAACAGCAGCCTCTGTTTCGTTATTGTATCACACATACACCAGACATTTCACCCGCTTGCCAATGTATGACTCATACAACATCTTTCTGCTATGTAGGAGAGCTATGCAGAAATCACAAGTTCAGAATGAGCTAGAGGATGCCTGGAAATGCAAAGTGGATAAAGTCCATGAACCATTAATTCTGATATGCCAAGGTAAGGTACCAATAGTGTCTTCTCTACTATAAGCCATCAACATTTGCTTCGAACCCACCATGCAGAACTAAAAGGCTAGGCAAGTGTAAAGCTCCTACTACAGCCTCCTCCAGGAATTCAAGAGAATGTTCTAGATAATGACACACAAAGTGCTAATTGAAAATTCTTCTTCTGGTAATCTGAGTTCACTGTCTGGAATACGGGCACCAACAATACCTCCGAGTGCTCCTGCACAGAGAATTATCACATCTGTTTACTGTAAAGCCCTAGTTTTGCCAGATCTGCTTGAGAAAGTTGTGAAGGAGACAGACTTTAGTAGTCCATTGCTGCTGGATTTCTACAGCTGCAACTCCCCCTTTTTTGCTTCTGGATTCACAATTAGAGTTAAAGGTATCAAAAGGCTGGAGTTGACCAAAAGGTCACAAGCTGTTGATCCTTGTTAGACCTTACACAGACTTCTGACAACGAAATATAGAAATGATGAGCCACTTCATCTACTGCACTGTTCTGCATTACAGTGGCACAAGAAACCCCGTTTTTAAACAAACTGGCACAAAGAAGCTGTGAGCCTACAGGAGTTCAGACACCCACACCACTTAAGTCCTCAAAAGGGTTACTGGGATGCAACAACCAACCAGAAATCAGACAAAAGCCTTGCACACAGGACGGTGAAAACGGAGCAGCAAGCACTACCAGTGTTCCTTTGCTACCCTAGCAGCCAAGGTACCATACTCCAGGAAGCATAGGCTTGGAGTCAGAGTCAAATGCTGATTCAGTAGTAACAAAGTTGTGACAGTACTGTTAATATGATGATAACAAAGACAGTGTATAACCCCCCCACACCAAAAAAAACAGGGGTGGGGCTGTGCTTTTGGCTTTTTTGTACTAGGAGGTACAGAAGATCTGGCTCCAGCAAATGGAACAGGCCAAAGCAGTAAGAAAAGTTCTCTGGGCAGATGACAATATCTTTCGAAATACCAAGTAAAATAAGGCTTGCCCATAATTCTGAGTATGTTTACCTGTCTTTTAAAAAAAGGCAATAGGAAGCAGATGGGAAATCCATCCCTAGTCATTTGAAAATAATGTGATCCCATAATTTTCAGTCATCTTTACTTTTTCACGTTATGATGCTGTTACACCAGTTAACATGGGACTGACACAGACACATAGCAAGGCAAAGTAGTGTTAGTGAAAGACCAGGCTTTACAAATATCTCACTTCAGAATCATACATATACAAAGAGCTTTTCTATAGGCTCCTTCAGGACCACTTTAAGGTATACCAGCTGAAGCCCTCATTAGCACAGTATGGGGAGGGCTAGGCTAGAACCATTCATACCAATGTGTTAAATATTTGTTTGTAGGGAATTTGAACATGGGAAGAATTAAACAGGTGAACCACCACCTCATTCTGTGCAGTCTAAAGATGTGCAGCCCATACCACCACCTTGTTCTGCAGCATATCTAGACGAGATCTTTGACTTGAAGCTGGTCACTTGCTTGGTCATCTGTAGAAGTGAGTATCAGCTGCAGGCTCCATGTGACCAGACACATTTCCTTATGCTACATTTTGCATCATTTAGCCTTCCATTCTTAAAGGGCTATTGGTTCATACAAGTTTTAAGGCAGACAGAGGCCAAATATATATGACTATTTATGAGTTAGTAACTTATTGCAGTGTGTACATACAATTACATGGGAGCCAGTGGTCTTATCCTTCTCCCACATAGTTAAGAAAATTTTACCGCTTCCCAACATTTCTAAACAAGTACAATAATATGGAAAATCCTCCCCCCCCCATAACTTTAGTGAATGAACAAATACTAGCTTGCCATATGATTGTGAACTAACTTGCCAGAATAAGTTACCTCTTGATAAATGGCTACCTACATTCATCCAATTAGAGTTCAGGCTTCGTAGCATAGGCTTGTTAACCCAGAGCTGGACCACAGGAGCGGCACAAAAGGTTTCTCAAATTCTTACCCAGCCTTAAAGACCATATTCCAACTCTTGGAGCCCCATTTTCAGTCCACCAGAAAAAACGTATCTTGCAGTTAACATGTTACACATATTGGCATGTATCTACCTTAGGGTAGAGGCATTTCCTCCAGTCTAAAGAGCCTTTCCCCCATGCTTAAGTGGCTCTTGCACTGGAGGAGCAGCCACTTAATTTGGAGAAAGGCTCCTCAGGATAAAAGAAGACTTGAAACTTTGCTGAGCTGAGCAGTAGAATACATGCCATAAAGCTTTGTTCTGGTTGTAAACCTGGAGTGGGGTAAGGAACAGAGAGGTTAGTATGTGGTTTGGTATTCTTTTCACATTTTTCTCCCATCAACTGGAATTTAGCCTGAGAAAGGAAAGTTAGAATTCACAGCATTGAGAAGATAAGGCCCACAAGATCCCCCAACTGTGAACATCATCTAGGCCTCCTCTGATTTTTAGGTATTTGCCAGCAGCTGCCTATATAGTTTTTGTTAGTTTGTTGCAAAAAATATATGGATTAAAAATATTTGGATGCATACGTTTAAAAATTATGGCAACCATTATCTGGATTGTGTAACAGATTCCAAAATGGTATATTGGAGGTTTCTAAAAGCCAGCCCTAATGGGAGGTCTGAGAGTGGCACTCCGGCATTCCTGAACATAAAGCCAAGGGAATGTTCAATTTTAGAGTGTATATGTTTATTTATTTTTATTTATTTAACTTACAGTCCACCCTCCTCGCAAATGTGTGCGTTGGGCGGTTGCAGTCCCATTTATATGCAGGATCCATATGTATTCAACTTCATGTTTGCTTTCGATGCAAGACCTTTCATATTATTAAAAAGAGACATAAGACTTTGCTTCAAACGTCTGGACAGAAGTTCCACAGTCCCCTTTCCAACTAAATGTTCTACCCCTCCCCTAACAAGTCAGTCTTTTTCCCCCTACATCTTGTACTTTGTGAGTCTTACATCATTGGACCTATAATATCTTAATACTTGCAGATTATTTTAGCAAAAGATAAACTGTGCTACTTCACAATCCCTACACTCTCCTCACACTTACCCTCTCCCCCCCCAAACATATTAGATAAATTCTCAAGAGCTGTATTTGTGCAAGTTCAGCAGTAAAGGGGAAAGTAAAATCCCAAGCCAACATTCCAGAAAGTGCATACCTACAGGAAACATACAGATTTGTTCTAGGACAGTAAAGGTAAAACTAAAATAAGGTGAAATGTGGCAGCTGTGAATGCACACTAAGCTGCCATCACAACAGGACAGATTAGCTAGGCTTCCTTTCACTAATCATTGCAGCAAGTGCTGCACACCACTCTCACTGGAGCCATTACCAACCCTGGCAGACTCGCCGAGGAGGAGAGAGCCAAACCACAGAGTACAGGACTGGCAAATCCATCTGCAGCTACCCAAGCAGCAGTGCCTCAGACTAAGCAACAAACATTCACCACACCCAGCCATAATGCCCACTGACCAACACAACTCGTTACGTAGAGTGCAGGAAGGGAAGGGTTCCCAAGGCCTGACCACAAAAGAACTCTTCTATACAGCTTTAAAGAGATAGGCTGTAGCATGCTAGTGCAAGGCAAAGGGGGCTGCTGCTCGAGTCTGGCACGTTGGTGGGAGGCACTAGCTGGGGTCTCTCTGTAGCTAGGCTCTCTCCTGTCTAGGCAGGGGCTTTTGTTAAGAGATGGCCATGAGCCAAGAGAAACTTGGGAGGGGGAAAAAAACACAAAATCTGAACAAATAACAGAGGCTGTCTCAACACAAAGCCCTCCAAGCAGGAAAGCAGAGTGTCCCCAGAGATGGGCTGGAAGAACAGCCATGGAGCAATGGAGCAGCAGAGACTGTAAATAGACCCTCCCTCATTGCACAAAGTGAGATAGGAAACCAGTAAGGCAAGACGGTGGTGCAAAATCTGTGGAGCACTAGGAAGGCATTTAAGTGGGGGCTGAGATGTTTGGCTTTGGAGTGGGGGGGGGGGCTTCACTGTGCCTTTCCCAGCCCTTGGGGCTTCTCACTTATAGAAAAACAGTCTGCTTTGCCAAGCGGCTGCAAACGTCAGCAGCGGCTGCACTCAGCATTCCAAGGCTTATAAGGCAATTCCAAACCGAGGAGGAGTTGTCTGCAAGCCATCCAGTGACAGCTTCATGAGCACCCAGCAAACCTAGAGGGCACTGTCAGGTCAGGAATTACAGTTCTAGGCTACAAAAGGAGCTCCTTTGAACCCAGAAAATAAGTCTGATGCATACCAGCAAAGAAGAAGGGGAAGCTGTAAGACTGAAACACCAAGGGGTAATTTTAGTAATTATCATTAAAGAACTTCATGTTCATCCTCATGCTCCTATATTACAGATGCGAAGTGGAGGCTGATCTAGTGACAAGGCTAAAGCTTCCCTCAGCTTTGAACCTGAGGAAACCCTCCCCACCTCCCCAGGATGGCTCATGACCTTAAACACCATGTTAATAGTGAATTAAGCCTCATTTGCCACACAAGAAGCTCAAGAAATCAGCTCTTAAGGGCCGTCTGGTGGAAGACATCAAGAAGATAAATGGCAAGTGCTGGCACACACTAGTGATTCGACCTGGACACATGCCCTTTCTTCCTCAGAACAGACTGCGGGTGGTTTTCCCAGCAACAGCTAAACCCAGGGTGGGGATAAAGATATCAGCCAGAGACTGAGGGGTTTTCCACAAGGGTTTTTTCCATTGGTTCTTTCTGGACCCATGTTGCTTTGATTTATCCCTTAAGTTCCAAACACACTTTTTTGGCTTTAATTTTCACTTTGGTCTCCCCTGCCCCAGTTTTATTCCCCTGGTTCTTTTAAGACCACATTTACCCGATCTTTTTTCTGGAAGCCATTTTTTCCCCCTCATGTGTAATGTTTCTTTTGACTTTGATTGTTCCACTACTCGAACCCACTTCTAACCCACTTTTCAA
Source organism: Eublepharis macularius (assembly GCF_028583425.1). Taxonomy (NCBI): domain Eukaryota; kingdom Metazoa; phylum Chordata; class Lepidosauria; order Squamata; family Eublepharidae; genus Eublepharis; species Eublepharis macularius. Next base: position 92,944,682 of record NC_072793.1, on the reverse strand, counting down.
TTACCGGATATTTGTCATTGTCATACTAGTCCTCCCCCACCTTCCTCCCCCCCCTCGTTTTGTTTTATATAAAATCATCATTTTCTTATTGTTATATCAACCTACCGTTATACTAGTAAATGCAGCATATTCTCTGAATTTTCAGCTTTCATTTTTTAAAAAAATAAATCTCTAGCTCCTTCCACTGCAGAGATATGCTTCTTCCTTAGATCTCTGCAGGGGAAGGGACGAGAAAATGAAATCTGCTGCATCTATTCTTACAAAAATAGGTTGATATAACAATATGGAAATGATTATTTTTAAAAAATGCAAAAGCCCTGGTGGCCATGGAGAGCGGGGGTAGCCACTTTGGGTGCCAAAAAAGTCTGAAAAGCATACAGCCACTGCTGTCCCAGGCTCCATCCCAACAGAAGTCTGTTTCCCCTGCAGCAGCCAGCCTCCACCTCCTTGCTCTGGGTCAGCCCAGGTGGCCCTGTTTGGTTTGAACTACAGGGGGGGGCAGGGGCTTAGGTATGGTTGGCGAAGCTGTTCCCTTTTTAGGCTTCCCTATGCAAAGACTTTCCTGCGTGTTCATTAAAAAAAAATTTAGCCCTTATACTGATATAGTGACATAAGCTTGCACAAAAAAATAAAACCGTGTGCGGGTGATATGACCTCACTGATGATGCCACTAATGACAGCAGCACCTTCTCTTGAAAATTCTGATTATTCAAGGCATGTGCAGAACAAAATAAACCAACTCCACAAATGTAAAAATGTTGAGGGAGGGCAAATGTGAGGAAGAACTATACCCAAACTGCTTCCAATGCTTGGAGATTGACTGCTCAGAAAATCAGAAATAAATTGAGTGTGCAGAAAAACCCTGAGCTAGAAGGCAATCCTGTATTTTCCAGACTCACCACCAACACTGCCATATGCAAAAGAGGGACTTTAAAGAAAGCATCCCTGGCAGCACCACTGTTTGATTAGGTGCCAACACAACCCTATGCCAACAAAGAGTCAAAGCCAGCTTGCTGTCCTATGGAAGCTACACTCCCTGGCATCACATTTGAAAGAACAGGAACATGTATTCATATTACCACAATTCCTTCCTGTGGAGAGCTATCTCCATCCAGCCACAAGCAAGAGCCACTACCACAGGATCCAAAAATAAAGTGCAGGAGCCTCAAGAACATGGTATCAAGTGACAGTCTGTTGCTCAGAGCTCCTCCATTACATCATGAGAGCAGGGAAGATTGGCAGCACCTTGGGCAAAGCCCTTCTCTTATGACACTGACACCAGCACAGAGCCAAGCACTAAGAAATGCCTGCAGTGGAAGTTGTGCAGCGTAACAGACCTCTATGACTGCCCAGCACCGTTGCTCATGGGGGCTTAGAAGCAGAGAACAGGTCCTTGGAAAAGGGACTTCAGATAGCTACTCACCCGAGAGATGGATAAGGGCATGTTAAAGTCCTTGCCACCCTGCAGCCGGAACCCCCAAGGTGCTGGTCCATCCAGCACCACCTTGTATGAATCCATGTCACTCATATCTGGGGAGGGGAAAAAAAGAGATTCTTAAGTAAAAGAGTTAGGACAAGGGGCAGCTGTTGAGGATGGCAACTGAAGAGTAAGAGATGCCTCCCATAAATAAGAGGTTCCAGCGCCAAACTATGAGGCAAGGGGAAGTGCAAGCTCCTTCCCCAAACCACAAAGCGCAATGTATGTGCACATCAGGGCACATCTTCCTCCCCCACACTTCAAGTGCTTCCTTCAATTTTCTGCAGCAATGCCTTCAGCTTTTTCTTCTTCCATCTTTAGAGTAAGCATTCAGAAGTTTTCCTCAGCAGCAACATACGAGAAAGGAGGCAGAGGAAGCACACAGAGATGCTGAGAGGAAGACTTATCTCCTCAGCCTCCCAAGGTCTCTCACCCTACCATTATCACAGCAAAGCCTGTGCGGCAACATCCACCAAATCAAAAGACCACTATATCTGGGAGTACAGAGTAAAATTCATATTCTCTGCAGGTTTACATGTCATATGAAAAGTCTTATTTTAAATAAAATTTATCTTTTTTGGTAACTGGGCTCAAGTCAATAAAAGCAACTAGAGTAGTTATGTGAAATGGCTTGCCACATGTCTAGGCACTAGAATGTTCGTGGGTGGCAAATATATTCATGTAACCTATGCAAATCAGTGTTGCTTCAAAACAGAAGCACCACTAACACTGATTTTACATCTCCACAGCTAAAAATCAGATCGCATGAGGGCCTGAACAGATAAAATACTAAAACAGGGTTAACATACCTGTAACTTATGTTCATCGAGTTCTTCTGTGCTGACACACATGGGGACTGCGCAGGCGCAGGCCAGCTGCCGGAGAATTTTCTAGCAACAACAAGTCCGGGAATGAACCGTTAATCAGCAATTGAGTAGTAAAATGTTCTATTTTATATAAGTGCAAAGTGCAAAAGTGCAAAAGGTGTCTTAATAAATATGCGATTCTAATAAATACAATAAATACAAATACAAATACAATTAATCCAAGTCCTATTTCTATGTCCAAGTCGTTGTGGTGAACGCTTGTATCCAGCAGAGCTGTAACGCCGCAATGGGCTCACTCCTAAAAGTCACAGAGTTGAAGAGAAGGTGATTCCAGTCCAATCCAAACTATGATAATCTTATTCAAAAATGTGCCGACGGGATTATGCGGGCATCCTATACAATTCCCGTTTCGTGTATTGCACACTTCCTCTGGGCACAATTAAAGATGGACTGTAATAAAAATACATCTATATGAATATATAATATATAATATAATAACCATCATTACTCAATGCATGCATACAGCATATACTCACAAATCACCCTTGTGCCAATTGCTCTAAAAGTGACTGCCAACAATGTTCCTTGTATCAATCCATAACAATCATATAGCAAGTGACATGGACATAAAACATACAGGAAAGGGCGTGCTTAAATATACAAGCTCCAACAGATCAATTAATCATATGACGGACCCTTAAAGTACAACACTACTTTTAAGGTTACATAGTGCTATATCAGTACAACAAATACATATCAACACACAAAGGGAAGATGGAGAACCTGAAGAACCAAACTGTATTTTTAGCCCAAAAAACATGAGTAGTCTATTTCATTGTTAAGACCCGTAGGGGCAAGACTCTGAAGCCTGAAAATCCACCTCGTCTCTAACTGCAGCAGCCTCCTGGGGCCATCTTCAGGGATAGGTTCCTGAATTGAATCTACCACAGTGATTTTAAGGTCGCCCAGGGTATGATGACAATCCCAGTAGTGTGAGACCAGCGGCGCCTCTTTAACTTTGTTTTTTATTCTGGAGACATGTTCCTGGATTCTAGTCCTGAGGGGACGGGTGGTATTACCCACATAGTATAGTGGGCAGCTACATTGAATGACATACACAACGTTAGACGATTTACATGTAGTGAACCCCCTTGGTATTTCACGTCTATCCGGAAACATGTCCAAAAATTTAATCATATAGGAACATACATTACAGTCTCCACATCGAAAGTGGCCTCTAGGAGCTGGTCTAGTTTGCCTTTGGGCGGAGGTCTCCGGAGAAAATTCAGACCGAGTAAGTATGTCTTTAAGGGATCTAGTTCTACGGAGTCCGATGGCGGGGCTACCCTCACACCCAGGGATGTTATCAATTAAATGCCAGTGTTTCCGAATAATTCGACATATGGGGGCGGACAATGGGGTATAATCCAAAGCCCATTTCAAACGATTATTATTACTACGGGCTTTGGGGGCCAGTAAATCCTCTCGTGGCGTGACAACAGCCCTATTTTCAGCCGAGGCGATAGCTGACCGGGGGTATCCTCTACTAGAAAAAGCCTTTCCTAGTTTGATACAGTTAGCCCTAAAGTCTCCTTCGTGGGAAGAGTTGCGTTTGAGCCGCAGGAATTGGCCCACTGGAATATTATATCTAAGGCGTTGTGGATGGAATGAGGAAAAATGGAGGTACGAGCATCTGTCTGTGCTCTTTTTAAAGGGCCGTACACCTAATTGACCATCACTAGATTTATAAATGGTAACATCCAGGTAGTTAATGCAATCATTACTACCTTGCCACGTAAATTTAATGTCTGGGCTGATGGTATTTACCCAAAGTCCAAACTGTTCTGCAGCCTCCCGTGTTTTAATCAGGGCAATGGCATCATCTATGTATCGGCGGTAATACACAATGGATTCTCTATAAGGATTATTCTCTCTATTTAGAATGTAATCCGTCTCTAGTTGGGCCATAAATAGGTTGGCGATGGAGGGGGCGGCCGCGCACCCCATCGCCACACCTTTAATTTGGTAGTAGAATTCGCCATTGAATTTAAAATAATTACGCTCCAATATTACATCCAAGATATTGAGCAGAAATGGAGTGGACGGACTCTGCGATGCTCTAGTGAGTAGAGCTGTTTCCACCACCATTCTAGCCCCCTCATGGGGAATCGATGTATATAAAGACACTACATCAAGTGTCATCAGGTAAGCAGAGTCAGGGAGCACTAAACTCTCCACGGAGGCAATGAGCTGCATGGTATCACGTAAATATGCCTCCGTGCGACCCACAAGTGGCTGCAGAAAATTATCTAAATAAATAGAGAGGGGTTCCAATACCGAGTTGCTGCCTGAAATTATCGGCCTTCCAGGAGGCGGTCTGCCTCCTTTGTGTATTTTTGGAAGCAGATAAAACACTGGGGTGCGGGGACACTTGTTCTGCAGTCCCTCATGGGTTTTGTTGTCAATTTCATTATATATCAAACCCTCATCTAAGACAATCCTAATAATTCTTCGAATCTGGGGCAGCGGGTCCCTCCCGATTTTCTTATAGTCGGAGGCAACTGAAAGCTGTCTGGTTGCCTCTTGGAGGTAGTGAATAGTATCTTGTATCACTATACCCCCGCCCTTGTCGGCAGATTTAATAATGATATTAGGATCCCTTTTCAAAGAATTGAGTGCCTCCCATTCACCTCGGTCTAAATTGTACCTATGCGCTCTCCTCTGCCTTTCCAAATGTTCAATGTCCCTAAGTACCACCCTTTCAAAACAATCTATTGAAGAGTCCACCACTGGGGGACAAAACGTGGATTTCTGTCTGATATTGATGTCCGGAGCTGCATTAGTGGAGTTACCAAAAAACTTTTTTAATTTTATAAGTCTAAGCAATTTATACACATCTAGTCTAGTGTCAAAAGGTTTATAACTAGGTGTAGGCACAAATCCAAAGCCCTTATTAAGTACACTTCTCTCTATCGGGGTAAGTTGTCTCGAGGACAGATTGAACACTAAGTCCTCGGTTTGTATGGTCTCCTCGAGCGTGGCGGACCTTTCCCTAAAAAATTATTATTCCGATTGCCTCTAAAGGGATAAGAGACATTGCGGCTCCGCAAACTTTTTGTACTAGTTCCCTCGTCACCGGAAGTATCCGTTTCTGAGGGCTCTGTAGTTTCAAAGTCCGATCCAGTCTGAAGATTCCTCGCCCAGGAAACCCTCTTACGTGGTCTAACGTTAAAGTCTTCTTTCCATGTATAAATCCTACCCGATGTGTAATCTTTCCTGTCCCTCTCAAATTTCCTCAATTTTATTTCTTTCAGCTTTTCTTTACTTTCCTTAATATTGCGGTCTAGCTCCACCTTATTGGCTTCAAATTCCTCCATTGTCAATTTCCCTTTTAGCTGTTCCTCTAACCTCGTAATTTCTGCTGTGATCCTATCCGCCTCCATGTTGGATGTCCTAATCAACAACAACATTAAATCAAAGGAACATTTATTAAGTATGGCCACCCAACGTTGTGTGAACTCATCATTATCCTTAAACATTCCAGGCGGCTTATGGATGCGTAAGCCTCTCGGAATGAATTTGTTCACTGAATAGTCCGTCAGAGATGCCGCGTTAAGTAACATGCGACATTTTTTGGTTTCTAGCTGCTCAAGGGTCGTCCAGTCCTCCATCGGTATAGGTGTTGTACTCCCCAATAAGGACTTATTAACAGCCAAAATGGAGTCCCTTTCCTCCGTAGAATAGGCAAAACATTCTGCCAAATCAGACATAGTTCCCTATTAACAAAGTGTTAGATCAAACCGACAGGGAAAAGCCCGGATAGTGGTAGCTAGCAACAACAAGTCCGGGAATGAACCGTTAATCAGCAATTGAGTAGTAAAATGTTCTATTTTATATAAGTGCAAAGTGCAAAAGTGCAAAAGGTGTCTTAATAAATATGCGATTCTAATAAATACAATAAATACAAATACAAATACAATTAATCCAAGTCCTATTTCTATGTCCAAGTCGTTGTGGTGAACGCTTGTATCCAGCAGAGCTGTAACGCCGCAATGGGCTCACTCCTAAAAGTCACAGAGTTGAAGAGAAGGTGATTCCAGTCCAATCCAAACTATGATAATCTTATTCAAAAATGTGCCGACGGGATTATGCGGGCATCCTATACAATTCCCGTTTCGTGTATTGCACACTTCCTCTGGGCACAATTAAAGATGGACTGTAATAAAAATACATCTATATGAATATATAATATATAATATAATAACCATCATTACTCAATGCATGCATACAGCATATACTCACAAATCACCCTTGTGCCAATTGCTCTAAAAGTGACTGCCAACAATGTTCCTTGTATCAATCCATAACAATCATATAGCAAGTGACATGGACATAAAACATACAGGAAAGGGCGTGCTTAAATATACAAGCTCCAACAGATCAATTAATCATATGACGGACCCTTAAAGTACAACACTACTTTTAAGGTTACATAGTGCTATATCAGTACAACAAATACATATCAACACACAAAGGGAAGATGGAGAACCTGAAGAACCAAACTGTATTTTTAGCCCAAAAAACATGAGTAGTCTATTTCATTGTTAAGACCCGTAGGGGCAAGACTCTGAAGCCTGAAAATCCACCTCGTCTCTAACTGCAGCAGCCTCCTGGGGCCATCTTCAGGGATAGGTTCCTGAATTGAATCTACCACAGTGATTTTAAGGTCGCCCAGGGTATGATGACAATCCCAGTAGTGTGAGACCAGCGGCGCCTCTTTAACTTTGTTTTTTATTCTGGAGACATGTTCCTGGATTCTAGTCCTGAGGGGACGGGTGGTATTACCCACATAGTATAGTGGGCAGCTACATTGAATGACATACACAACGTTAGACGATTTACATGTAGTGAACCCCCTTGGTATTTCACGTCTATCCGGAAACATGTCCAAAAATTTAATCATATAGGAACATACATTACAGTCTCCACATCGAAAGTGGCCTCTAGGAGCTGGTCTAGTTTGCCTTTGGGCGGAGGTCTCCGGAGAAAATTCAGACCGAGTAAGTATGTCTTTAAGGGATCTAGTTCTACGGAGTCCGATGGCGGGGCTACCCTCACACCCAGGGATGTTATCAATTAAATGCCAGTGTTTCCGAATAATTCGACATATGGGGGCGGACAATGGGGTATAATCCAAAGCCCATTTCAAACGATTATTATTACTACGGGCTTTGGGGGCCAGTAAATCCTCTCGTGGCGTGACAACAGCCCTATTTTCAGCCGAGGCGATAGCTGACCGGGGGTATCCTCTACTAGAAAAAGCCTTTCCTAGTTTGATACAGTTAGCCCTAAAGTCTCCTTCGTGGGAAGAGTTGCGTTTGAGCCGCAGGAATTGGCCCACTGGAATATTATATCTAAGGCGTTGTGGATGGAATGAGGAAAAATGGAGGTACGAGCATCTGTCTGTGCTCTTTTTAAAGGGCCGTACACCTAATTGACCATCACTAGATTTATAAATGGTAACATCCAGGTAGTTAATGCAATCATTACTACCTTGCCACGTAAATTTAATGTCTGGGCTGATGGTATTTACCCAAAGTCCAAACTGTTCTGCAGCCTCCCGTGTTTTAATCAGGGCAATGGCATCATCTATGTATCGGCGGTAATACACAATGGATTCTCTATAAGGATTATTCTCTCTATTTAGAATGTAATCCGTCTCTAGTTGGGCCATAAATAGGTTGGCGATGGAGGGGGCGGCCGCGCACCCCATCGCCACACCTTTAATTTGGTAGTAGAATTCGCCATTGAATTTAAAATAATTACGCTCCAATATTACATCCAAGATATTGAGCAGAAATGGAGTGGACGGACTCTGCGATGCTCTAGTGAGTAGAGCTGTTTCCACCACCATTCTAGCCCCCTCATGGGGAATCGATGTATATAAAGACACTACATCAAGTGTCATCAGGTAAGCAGAGTCAGGGAGCACTAAACTCTCCACGGAGGCAATGAGCTGCATGGTATCACGTAAATATGCCTCCGTGCGACCCACAAGTGGCTGCAGAAAATTATCTAAATAAATAGAGAGGGGTTCCAATACCGAGTTGCTGCCTGAAATTATCGGCCTTCCAGGAGGCGGTCTGCCTCCTTTGTGTATTTTTGGAAGCAGATAAAACACTGGGGTGCGGGGACACTTGTTCTGCAGTCCCTCATGGGTTTTGTTGTCAATTTCATTATATATCAAACCCTCATCTAAGACAATCCTAATAATTCTTCGAATCTGGGGCAGCGGGTCCCTCCCGATTTTCTTATAGTCGGAGGCAACTGAAAGCTGTCTGGTTGCCTCTTGGAGGTAGTGAATAGTATCTTGTATCACTATACCCCCGCCCTTGTCGGCAGATTTAATAATGATATTAGGATCCCTTTTCAAAGAATTGAGTGCCTCCCATTCACCTCGGTCTAAATTGTACCTATGCGCTCTCCTCTGCCTTTCCAAATGTTCAATGTCCCTAAGTACCACCCTTTCAAAACAATCTATTGAAGAGTCCACCACTGGGGGACAAAACGTGGATTTCTGTCTGATATTGATGTCCGGAGCTGCATTAGTGGAGTTACCAAAAAACTTTTTTAATTTTATAAGTCTAAGCAATTTATACACATCTAGTCTAGTGTCAAAAGGTTTATAACTAGGTGTAGGCACAAATCCAAAGCCCTTATTAAGTACACTTCTCTCTATCGGGGTAAGTTGTCTCGAGGACAGATTGAACACTAAGTCCTCGGTTTGTATGGTCTCCTCGAGCGTGGCGGACCTTTCCCTAAAAAATTATTATTCCGATTGCCTCTAAAGGGATAAGAGACATTGCGGCTCCGCAAACTTTTTGTACTAGTTCCCTCGTCACCGGAAGTATCCGTTTCTGAGGGCTCTGTAGTTTCAAAGTCCGATCCAGTCTGAAGATTCCTCGCCCAGGAAACCCTCTTACGTGGTCTAACGTTAAAGTCTTCTTTCCATGTATAAATCCTACCCGATGTGTAATCTTTCCTGTCCCTCTCAAATTTCCTCAATTTTATTTCTTTCAGCTTTTCTTTACTTTCCTTAATATTGCGGTCTAGCTCCACCTTATTGGCTTCAAATTCCTCCATTGTCAATTTCCCTTTTAGCTGTTCCTCTAACCTCGTAATTTCTGCTGTGATCCTATCCGCCTCCATGTTGGATGTCCTAATCAACAACAACATTAAATCAAAGGAACATTTATTAAGTATGGCCACCCAACGTTGTGTGAACTCATCATTATCCTTAAACATTCCAGGCGGCTTATGGATGCGTAAGTCTCTCGGAATGAATTTGTTCACTGAATAGTCCGTCAGAGATGCCGCGTTAAGTAACATGCGACATTTTTTGGTTTCTAGCTGCTCAAGGGTCGTCCAGTCCTCCATCGGTATAGGTGTTGTACTCCCCAATAAGGACTTATTAACAGCCAAAATGGAGTCCCTTTCCTCCGTAGAATAGGCAAAACATTCTGCCAAATCAGACATAGTTCCCTATTAACAAAGTGTTAGATCAAACCGACAGGGAAAAGCCCGGATAGTGGTAGCTAGCAACAACAAGTCCGGGAATGAACCGTTAATCAGCAATTGAGTAGTAAAATGTTCTATTTTATATAAGTGCAAAGTGCAAAAGTGCAAAAGGTGTCTTAATAAATATGCGATTCTAATAAATACAATAAATACAAATACAAATACAATTAATCCAAGTCCTATTTCTATGTCCAAGTCGTTGTGGTGAACGCTTGTATCCAGCAGAGCTGTAACGCCGCAATGGGCTCACTCCTAAAAGTCACAGAGTTGAAGAGAAGGTGATTCCAGTCCAATCCAAACTATGATAATCTTATTCAAAAATGTGCCGACGGGATTATGCGGGCATCCTATACAATTCCCGTTTCGTGTATTGCACACTTCCTCTGGGCACAATTAAAGATGGACTGTAATAAAAATACATCTATATGAATATATAATATATAATATAATAACCATCATTACTCAATGCATGCATACAGCATATACTCACAAATCACCCTTGTGCCAATTGCTCTAAAAGTGACTGCCAACAATGTTCCTTGTATCAATCCATAACAATCATATAGCAAGTGACATGGACATAAAACATACAGGAAAGGGCGTGCTTAAATATACAAGCTCCAACAGATCAATTAATCATATGACGGACCCTTAAAGTACAACACTACTTTTAAGGTTACATAGTGCTATATCAGTACAACAAATACATATCAACACACAAAGGGAAGATGGAGAACCTGAAGAACCAAACTGTATTTTTAGCCCAAAAAACATGAGTAGTCTATTTCATTGTTAAGACCCGTAGGGGCAAGACTCTGAAGCCTGAAAATCCACCTCGTCTCTAACTGCAGCAGCCTCCTGGGGCCATCTTCAGGGATAGGTTCCTGAATTGAATCTACCACAGTGATTTTAAGGTCGCCCAGGGTATGATGACAATCCCAGTAGTGTGAGACCAGCGGCGCCTCTTTAACTTTGTTTTTTATTCTGGAGACATGTTCCTGGATTCTAGTCCTGAGGGGACGGGTGGTATTACCCACATAGTATAGTGGGCAGCTACATTGAATGACATACACAACGTTAGACGATTTACATGTAGTGAGGAACCTATCCCTGAAGATGGCCCCAGGAGGCTGCTGCAGTTAGAGACGAGGTGGATTTTCAGGCTTCAGAGTCTTGCCCCTACGGGTCTTAACAATGAAATAGACTACTCATGTTTTTTGGGCTAAAAATACAGTTTGGTTCTTCAGGTTCTCCATCTTCCCTTTGTGTGTTGATATGTATTTGTTGTACTGATATAGCACTATGTAACCTTAAAAGTAGTGTTGTACTTTAAGGGTCCGTCATATGATTAATTGATCTGTTGGAGCTTGTATATTTAAGCACGCCCTTTCCTGTATGTTTTATGTCCATGTCACTTGCTATATGATTGTTATGGATTGATACAAGGAACATTGTTGGCAGTCACTTTTAGAGCAATTGGCACAAGGGTGATTTGTGAGTATATGCTGTATGCATGCATTGAGTAATGATGGTTATTATATTATATATTATATATTCATATAGATGTATTTTTATTACAGTCCATCTTTAATTGTGCCCAGAGGAAGTGTGCAATACACGAAACGGGAATTGTATAGGATGCCCGCATAATCCCGTCGGCACATTTTTGAATAAGATTATCATAGTTTGGATTGGACTGGAATCACCTTCTCTTCAACTCTGTGACTTTTAGGAGTGAGCCCATTGCGGCGTTACAGCTCTGCTGGATACAAGCGTTCACCACAACGACTTGGACATAGAAATAGGACTTGGATTAATTGTATTTGTATTTGTATTTATTGTATTTATTAGAATCGCATATTTATTAAGACACCTTTTGCACTTTTGCACTTTGCACTTATATAAAATAGAACATTTTACTACTCAATTGCTGATTAACGGTTCATTCCCGGACTTGTTGTTGCTAGCTACCACTATCCGGGCTTTTCCCTGTCGGTTTGATCTAACACTTTGTTAATAGGGAACTATGTCTGATTTGGCAGAATGTTTTGCCTATTCTACGGAGGAAAGGGACTCCATTTTGGCTGTTAATAAGTCCTTATTGGGGAGTACAACACCTATACCGATGGAGGACTGGACGACCCTTGAGCAGCTAGAAACCAAAAAATGTCGCATGTTACTTAACGCGGCATCTCTGACGGACTATTCAGTGAACAAATTCATTCCGAGAGGCTTACGCATCCATAAGCCGCCTGGAATGTTTAAGGATAATGATGAGTTCACACAACGTTGGGTGGCCATACTTAATAAATGTTCCTTTGATTTAATGTTGTTGTTGATTAGGACATCCAACATGGAGGCGGATAGGATCACAGCAGAAATTACGAGGTTAGAGGAACAGCTAAAAGGGAAATTGACAATGGAGGAATTTGAAGCCAATAAGGTGGAGCTAGACCGCAATATTAAGGAAAGTAAAGAAAAGCTGAAAGAAATAAAATTGAGGAAATTTGAGAGGGACAGGAAAGATTACACATCGGGTAGGATTTATACATGGAAAGAAGACTTTAACGTTAGACCACGTAAGAGGGTTTCCTGGGCGAGGAATCTTCAGACTGGATCGGACTTTGAAACTACAGAGCCCTCAGAAACGGATACTTCCGGTGACGAGGGAACTAGTACAAAAAGTTTGCGGAGCCGCAATGTCTCTTATCCCTTTAGAGGCAATCGGAATAATAATTTTTTAGGGAAAGGTCCGCCACGCTCGAGGAGACCATACAAACCGAGGACTTAGTGTTCAATCTGTCCTCGAGACAACTTACCCCGATAGAGAGAAGTGTACTTAATAAGGGCTTTGGATTTGTGCCTACACCTAGTTATAAACCTTTTGACACTAGACTAGATGTGTATAAATTGCTTAGACTTATAAAATTAAAAAAGTTTTTTGGTAACTCCACTAATGCAGCTCCGGACATCAATATCAGACAGAAATCCACGTTTTGTCCCCCAGTGGTGGACTCTTCAATAGATTGTTTTGAAAGGGTGGTACTTAGGGACATTGAACATTTGGAAAGGCAGAGGAGAGCGCATAGGTACAATTTAGACCGAGGTGAATGGGAGGCACTCAATTCTTTGAAAAGGGATCCTAATATCATTATTAAATCTGCCGACAAGGGCGGGGGTATAGTGATACAAGATACTATTCACTACCTCCAAGAGGCAACCAGACAGCTTTCAGTTGCCTCCGACTATAAGAAAATCGGGAGGGACCCGCTGCCCCAGATTCGAAGAATTATTAGGATTGTCTTAGATGAGGGTTTGATATATAATGAAATTGACAACAAAACCCATGAGGGACTGCAGAACAAGTGTCCCCGCACCCCAGTGTTTTATCTGCTTCCAAAAATACACAAAGGAGGCAGACCGCCTCCTGGAAGGCCGATAATTTCAGGCAGCAACTCGGTATTGGAACCCCTCTCTATTTATTTAGATAATTTTCTGCAGCCACTTGTGGGTCGCACGGAGGCATATTTACGTGATACCATGCAGCTCATTGCCTCCGTGGAGAGTTTAGTGCTCCCTGACTCTGCTTACCTGATGACACTTGATGTAGTGTCTTTATATACATCGATTCCCCATGAGGGGGCTAGAATGGTGGTGGAAACAGCTCTACTCACTAGAGCATCGCAGAGTCCGTCCACTCCATTTCTGCTCAATATCTTGGATGTAATATTGGAGCGTAATTATTTTAAATTCAATGGCGAATTCTACTACCAAATTAAAGGTGTGGCGATGGGGTGCGCGGCCGCCCCCTCCATCGCCAACCTATTTATGGCCCAACTAGAGACGGATTACATTCTAAATAGAGAGAATAATCCTTATAGAGAATCCATTGTGTATTACCGCCGATACATAGATGATGCCATTGCCCTGATTAAAACACGGGAGGCTGCAGAACAGTTTGGACTTTGGGTAAATACCATCAGCCCAGACATTAAATTTACGTGGCAAGGTAGTAATGATTGCATTAACTACCTGGATGTTACCATTTATAAATCTAGTGATGGTCAATTAGGTGTACGGCCCTTTAAAAAGAGCACAGACAGATGCTCGTACCTCCATTTTTCCTCATTCCATCCACAACGCCTTAGATATAATATTCCAGTGGGCCAATTCCTGCGGCTCAAACGCAACTCTTCCCACGAAGGAGACTTTAGGGCTAACTGTATCAAACTAGGAAAGGCTTTTTCTAGTAGAGGATACCCCCGGTCAGCTATCGCCTCGGCTGAAAATAGGGCTGTTGTCACGCCACGAGAGGATTTACTGGCCCCCAAAGCCCGTAGTAATAATAATCGTTTGAAATGGGCTTTGGATTATACCCCATTGTCCGCCCCCATATGTCGAATTATTCGGAAACACTGGCATTTAATTGATAACATCCCTGGGTGTGAGGGTAGCCCCGCCATCGGACTCCGTAGAACTAGATCCCTTAAAGACATACTTACTCGGTCTGAATTTTCTCCGGAGACCTCCGCCCAAAGGCAAACTAGACCAGCTCCTAGAGGCCACTTTCGATGTGGAGACTGTAATGTATGTTCCTATATGATTAAATTTTTGGACATGTTTCCGGATAGACGTGAAATACCAAGGGGGTTCACTACATGTAAATCGTCTAACGTTGTGTATGTCATTCAATGTAGCTGCCCACTATACTATGTGGGTAATACCACCCGTCCCCTCAGGACTAGAATCCAGGAACATGTCTCCAGAATAAAAAACAAAGTTAAAGAGGCGCCGCTGGTCTCACACTACTGGGATTGTCATCATACCCTGGGCGACCTTAAAATCACTGTGGTAGATTCAATTCAGGAACCTATCCCTGAAGATGGCCCCAGGAGGCTGCTGCAGTTAGAGACGAGGTGGATTTTCAGGCTTCAGAGTCTTGCCCCTACGGGTCTTAACAATGAAATAGACTACTCATGTTTTTTGGGCTAAAAATACAGTTTGGTTCTTCAGGTTCTCCATCTTCCCTTTGTGTGTTGATATGTATTTGTTGTACTGATATAGCACTATGTAACCTTAAAAGTAGTGTTGTACTTTAAGGGTCCGTCATATGATTAATTGATCTGTTGGAGCTTGTATATTTAAGCACGCCCTTTCCTGTATGTTTTATGTCCATGTCACTTGCTATATGATTGTTATGGATTGATACAAGGAACATTGTTGGCAGTCACTTTTAGAGCAATTGGCACAAGGGTGATTTGTGAGTATATGCTGTATGCATGCATTGAGTAATGATGGTTATTATATTATATATTATATATTCATATAGATGTATTTTTATTACAGTCCATCTTTAATTGTGCCCAGAGGAAGTGTGCAATACACGAAACGGGAATTGTATAGGATGCCCGCATAATCCCGTCGGCACATTTTTGAATAAGATTATCATAGTTTGGATTGGACTGGAATCACCTTCTCTTCAACTCTGTGACTTTTAGGAGTGAGCCCATTGCGGCGTTACAGCTCTGCTGGATACAAGCGTTCACCACAACGACTTGGACATAGAAATAGGACTTGGATTAATTGTATTTGTATTTGTATTTATTGTATTTATTAGAATCGCATATTTATTAAGACACCTTTTGCACTTTTGCACTTTGCACTTATATAAAATAGAACATTTTACTACTCAATTGCTGATTAACGGTTCATTCCCGGACTTGTTGTTGCTAGCTACCACTATCCGGGCTTTTCCCTGTCGGAGAATTTTCTAGAGCTTCCATGGCTCCGAAGGGGCCGTTTGTCGCGCGCCTCAGCGACCGTTTCCCGCCCAAACGGTCACGTGATCCTCCAGCGACCAACGGCCCCTTCCCTCAGTTCTTCCTTGCCGCCGCTTGACCAACACACTTCAGCCATAACACCTTAAAAACACCAATTTCCGTTACAGCCATTACATTATCGTGCATTGGAGTTCACAGCGGGGTAGGAGGGAGGGTTGTGTGTCAGCACAGAAGAACTCGATGAACATAAGTTACAGGTATGTTAACCCTGTTTTCATCTTCGTTCTTCTGTGCCTCCACACATGGGAGTGTACCAAGCTTCACACAATAAGGAAGGCGGGGGTGAAGTCCAACACAATTTTATTGAACAAACAAGCATAAACAAATAGATATGCATATATACATCTATGTAAAAAACTGTGTAAGGACACATAAATACTCAATATTTACATATATACACCCCAAGGTACATATATACACTCCTTCACTCAAGGGTACCCAGCAGGTACGCCAAGAAAGTCATCCCAAAACTCCTTCAGGAAAAAAGGGAGTGTAGGACAGCCCTAGCCACAGATACATCCTGCTCCGCATTGACATCAATGGCGTAATGCCTGACAAAGGTGTCTGCAGAGGACCATGTGGCTGCTTTACAAATGTTAACCAGGGGCACCCCCCTGAGGAGCGCCGAAGAGGACGCTTGGGACCGCGTGGAGTGGGCCCTGACACGAAGCGGGCAAGCCACCCCTGCCAGGGAATAGGCCTTGCCAATGGCCGTCACAATCCACCTAGACAGGGTCTGTGAGGAAGCCCTGTTACCCTTGTCCTTGGCCCCAAAACACACAAACAGGTGAGGACTGGTGCGGAATCCCTTTGTCCTATCCAGGTAATAGGCTAGGGCCCTCTTCAAGTCTAGGGAATGAAGGGCCTTTTCCCCCTTAGAGGAGGGTCGAGGAAAGAACGCAGGTAGTGAGATATCCTGCGAGAGGTGGAAGGCGGACACCACCTTGGGCAGGAACCCGAGGCAGGGACGCAGGACCACCTTGTTGGGATGAAACACAAGAAAGGGAGGGTCAGACCGCAGTGCAGACAGCTCACTGACCCTTCTGGCCGATGTGACGGCCACCAAGAACACCACCTTGTAGGATAGCATATCCAAGGGGCAGGTAGCCATTGGTTCAAATGGAGGCAACATGAGACGTGAGAGCACTAAGGACAGTGACCACTGAGGCACTGGCGCCGACACAGGTGGGTAAAGATTGTACATGCCCTTAAGAAACTGGCGGGATTGTGGGTGAGAAAACACCGTAGCACCCTCAACTCGGGTGTGAGCAGCTGATATCGCTGCTAGGTGGACCTTGAGGGAGGACACCTTCAAGCCCTGGCCACGCAAGTGGCACAAATACTCGAACACAACCCCCAAGGGACTGCTGTCAGGCACCACTCCTCTGGCAAGTGCCCAGAGCTCAAACCTGCGCCACTTGGCCGCATAAGCGCGCCTAGTGGATGGCCGACGAGCATTCAGGAGGACCCTCTGTACCTCGTCAGTAAAGCCTATCGGGGAGGAACGATCCGCCAAGCCGTTAGGTGCAGCTTCCTGGGATCATGGTGGACTAGGCTCCCGTTTAGGAGAAGGTCTTGCCGAGGGGGCAGACTCACATACGTCCGTTGGGACATCCGCAGGAGCTTCGGGAACCAAACCTGCCGTGGCCAGAAGGGGGCCACCAGGATGCAGTCCGTCCCGTCCTCCTCTATCTTGCACAGGACCCTGGGAATCAAGGGGAACGGAGGAAACATGTAGTGCAAGCCCTGCGTCCACGTAAACTGGAAGGCATCCCCAATAGAGAGGGGGTCGCTCCCTGCCCTGGAACAGAACGTGTGGGCCTTGGTGGTCGCCGCAGTGGCGAATACATCTATCACTGGATGACCCCACATCTGGAAGATCGGCCCAACGCACTCTACGTTCAGTTCCCACTCGTGGTCCAGCAAAGGGACCCTGCTGAGGGCATCTGCCCGGGCATTGTCTGACTCAGCCACGTGTATAGCACGGAGCGACACGCCGTTCCTGATAGCCCACTGCCAAGTGAGCGTGGCTTCCCGGCACAGGGCCATAGACACTGTGCCCCCCTGCTGATTCACGTAGTACATGGCAGTCGTGTTGTCCGTCTGCACCAAGACCTGACGATTTCTCAGCAGTGCTGTAAGAGACACAAGTGCGAAACGAATGGCCCTTAGTTCAAGCACATTGATATGGAGGGTCTTTTCCCTCTCAGACCAGACATCCTGCACAGATACATCACCACAGTAAGCCCCCCATCCCAGCAGAGAGGCATCAGTGGTAACCGTGACGTCATGGTGCTGATACCCAAAGGGGGTCCCTCTAAACAAGTTGTCATCAGACAGCCACCAGTCCAAGGAGGAGAGGATGACCCTCGGGATAGAGAATTTGAGGGACGGAGGGTGCAGCAGAGCATCGTACCTCCGCACAAACCAATTCTGGAGCGGGCGCATACGCAGCCTAGCGAAAGGCACCACAGAGGTGGCCGCTGCCATATGCCCTAGTAAGCACTGGATAGTGCGCACAGACCGGAATCGGTTCCTTTTAAACACGGACACTAGACCCTTTAGGGACCGAGCCCTCTCCAAGGGAAGCAGAGCCTTACCCTCCACAGAGTCTAGCAGTGCACCAATGTAGGACACTTTGCAGTTGGGCACCAGCTTGGATTTCTCCAAGTTCACCAGGAGCCCCAGGCGTTGGCAGGTGCTAAGTACCAAGCCAATGTCCTGCACCAGCCTAGACTCCGATTCAGCCACGATGAGCCAGTCATCGAGGTACGGAAAGATGGTACAGCCTTCTTCCCGTAGGAAGGAAACCACAGGGGCCACACATTTAGTGAACACACGTGGGGCAGTGGACAGGCCAAAGGGGAGCACCTTATACCGGAAAACCCTTTGCCGGTAAACAAAGCTCAGGTATTTCCTGTGCTCCTTCCGTATGCCCACGTGAAAGTATGCGTCTTTTAAGTCAAGAACCGCAAACCAATCTCCCTGTTTCAGCAAGGCGATCACAGCCGCCAACGTAACCATTTTGAATTTGGTCATCTTGAGGAAGGCATTAAGGCCCCTCAGATCTAAAATGGGACGTAAGCCCCCATCCTTCTTGGGGACCAGGAAGAACCTAGAGAAGAAACCCTGTACAGAATCCTCATAGGGCAATTCTTCCACAGCACCCTTGGCCAAGAGCGACACAATCTCCGCATCCAGCTCGGCCATAGTGTTATTGACAGCTGTCAGGGGTGAACTGCATCTAGGCAGCTCAACGAACTCCAGCCCGTATCCCAGTTCAACAATAGTTAAGACCCATGAGTCAGATGTTATTGACTCCCACTCAGAGAGGAGTGGACTCAGTCTGTCCGAAAAGTTCGGGGATACGGCTGGCGTGACCCGTCAGTACTGCCTCCCGGTGCCCTGCTGATCTTTCTGCTGGGCCGGTTGTTGTGCCGGACGAGGCTTGAAGGGCCGACGCCTCCTCTGCTGTTGTGCGGGAGGGTAAGGCCGCTGCTGGTAGGCAGGATACTGGTGGTAGCCCGGCCGCTGTTGTTGGTATCTGCCCTGGTAATGGTAAGGGCCGGACCGGGGGGCGTACCGTGACCTGGAGGAGGGCTTGTCCGCTGGAGCCAGACCCAAGGACCGCGCCGTCTGCCTGTCCTCCTTTTTCTTCTTCAGGGTCTCGTCGGTGGACTTGGAGAACAGCGAGTCCCCTTCAAAGGGCATGCTCTCCACCCTGGAACGCACCTCTTGGGACAGGGCCGTCGACCGTAACCAAGAGTGGCGCCTGAGGACCACCGCCGAAGCCATCCCTCTAGCAGCAGTGTCAGCAGCGTGGCTCCCAGCATTCATTTGCTGTTTAGACAGCCGGACAGCCTCTGTTTGCAGCAGGGACACCACAGCCTTCTGCTCAGGTGGGAGGTCTCGGGTATAGGACGCCAACTTCTCCCAGAGGTACAGTTGGTACCCTGCCATGATGGTCTGGTAGTTGGCAATCCTCAGACCCAGCGAAGCTACAATGTACTGGCGCCTGCCCATGGCATCAAGCTTCTTGCCCTCTTTATCGGCAGGCACCGAGGAGTGACCCGACCGTCGGGGGTTGAACTCCTCTGTGACCAAGGAGGAAGGTGGAGGGTGCTTCACCAACGCCGGCCAGGTGCCCTGCTTGATTTTGTAAAGCTGCTCGATGCGCTTGGATGTTGGAGGCTGATCACAGGGCACCTGCCACACCTTCTCCACAATCTCCTCAATACCCTCGAGCATGGGGAAGCCAACGGACGCCGGATTATCCCCATAGATACGCTTGAGGAGCTTGTCCTTGGTCTGGGGGACTGCCGAAGAGATGTCCATCTCGAGAGCCTTGGCCATCCTTGCCATCTGGTCGGCGTAGATGCGGAGGTCCTCGAATGGCGAGTCCGCAGATGGCACTAGCTCCTCAGCCGGCGACGGTTCGGACCAGGACTCCGACTGGTAGCCGCCAAAGCTCTCCACATCCTCCTCATCGGAACCGAGCTGGGATTCCGGAACCTGGAGTGGAGGGGGAGCCCACGCCGGCCTCGACGTCGATGGTCCCGGTTCCGACATGGAGAAGCCGGCAGGTGCCCCTTCCCACTGGCAACGGTATGGCGAGGGGAGGTAGGAGGCCTGTCGATGTTGGGACGCAGTGGACCGGGCCGATCGGACACTGTCCCCAGACCGACGTCGCTCACGACCGGCAGCAGGTGGAGATGGACGGGCAGGGGAAGGACGGCTCCGACGAGGAGACGGGCTCGGTTCCAGCCTCGGCGACCGAAGAGCAGGCGATGGTCGGCTCCGACGGCGCGGGCTCGGCTCCGGCCCCGACGAGAACTCTGCGGGCACCGTCTCGAAGGCCATCGGATCCGGCACCGGCACGGCGAGTTCCTCTGGTTCGGGGGAACCCAGATGAGGGGAAGGCGTGTGAGGAAGCACGATGACCTCCTCTTGGGGAGCGGGATGCGGCGACCGATGATGTTTGGTCTTCTTCTTCTTCTTTGCCGGTTCCGAAGAAGACCTCGGAACCGACGCGCTCCTCGCCTTCGAAGGGGACCTCGGCTTCGACCTCTTAGACTTCATCGGAATCGATCCGGTCGTCGGTTCCGATCGGGGACTCGGTACCCGGATCCTCGGTTCCGATGTCGGTCTCGGATCCGACCTGGTGGAAGATGCGCTACGGGGCGGCCGCACCGGTCCCTGCGCTGGAGAGGCCGCTCTCGACGCCGAGGCACTCGGGGGACGCGGTTTCGACCCCGACCTCGCGGAGGCCACTGAGCCAGCTCTTGATTGCCGTTCGGCAGAGGGGCTAGGGCCGGCCTTGGGGGAAGGTAACGGGGCGCCTCCGGACATGACCTTCTGCCACAGGGAGGAGTTCAGTCGGGCCTTGCGCTCCTGCCGGGCCTTGCTGGTGAAGCCCTGGCAAATCCTACAGGCCGACACATTGTGGGTCTCCCCCAAACAAAAGAGGCACAGTTCATGGCCATCGGTCTTGGCCATTTTCGTGTGGCATTGTAAGCAATGCTTAAAGAGAGCCTTTGAGGCCATCTTCAGGGGCACGCTAGAGAGAGGTCAAACAATCCGGGTCGTATTTACCGAGTCCAGTCAAAGTCCAAATCAGTAAGCCGAAGAGTAGTCGAGGTCCGAAGTCCAAAGTCAAAAGCCAAAGATCAATCAGAAGTCAGAAAAAGCACAAAGCACAGAGCAACGAAGCTCACGTTCTCTCCAAGCGGCGGCAAGAAGAGAACTGAGGGAAGGGGCCGTTGGTCGCTGGAGGATCACGTGACCGTTTGGGCGGGAAACGGTCGCTGAGGCGCGCGACAAACGGCCCCTTCGGAGCCATGGAAGCTCTAGAAAATTCTCCGGCGGCTGGCCTGCGCCTGCGCAGTCCCCATGTGTGGAGGCACAGAAGAACGAAGATGAACACTAGGAGACCTGTGAATGGATCTTCTCAGGTTTTTTTATGTAAATAGCAGCCATAAGGGACCCTCATTCAAATAAGGGCTTCATCCTTCTATTCCTGCACAGTTTCACCACTGAAACGGAACACACTTATATAATAGATGGTCTATTATTAACACTAGAAAGGAGCAGACAGGCATTCTCTTTGCCTGTCCTTTTCTCGTACCAGAGGGTGGCATAGAGGCAGTAGTGGAGACCAGAGGAGGCCCAACATACTGAACCAAAAGCAACAGCTCCAAGACAGGGTAGGGCATTGCTGGGGCCACAGCAGCAGCACAATGGTCCCAGCAGGATTGGGGATGCATCGTCTACAGGATAACCTCTCCTCCACATATCAGCTGCTGAGTACGGCAGCAGGGGTGGGAAGTTTTGCAAGCCCAAGGCTTTGGCTTCAGGCAAGATTGGCAGGAAGGGTCTCTAGGTAGCTTAGGGTTGCTGGGCCAAGTCTCGCAACCTACAGGAGAGTTGGGTACAGGACATCATGAGGGCATTGTTGTTGTGACCATGATGTTATTTCTGAGGAAACTCAAAAGCGATGGCCGTAGCTCTAGGAATCATCATAAAAATAGAGTTTACTGTGATTCCTAGAGCTGCCACCACTCTTCTGGTTTTTTTTCCTGAAGTGACATCATTATGTTCATACCTCTAGTGAGTTTTTTTTTAATTCTCCCCCCCACACACACACACAGAGCTATTTGGAACGGCATTAGGTGATGAGAACTAGGATCCCCTGCCCCGACTAGGGCCCTGACAACCTAAGCTAGCTCTACTCAAGACCAGCTGGGGTGGGGCAAGGCAGGGAAGAAGTTAAGAGACAGAGTTCAGAGATAAGAGGAGCAGTGCTGAGCTTGACCAGCAGGGGTGGAGTTCCAGGGATAAACAAAAAATGACAAGAAAGAAAGGGGTAGAGTCAGGGTCAATCTAAACATTACTTCCTTCACAAGTTCACCATAGAGCCAACCCACACAGCAGCTCTGGGGAATGGCTTATATTAAAAAAGGAGAGCACAAATGGGCTGAAAAAGCTGATGCTAGGGGAAGGAAACCTTCTTGCCTTTCTCCCAAGTGGTTTTCCCTGTGCAAAAACAGTTCCAGGAAGGGGGGGGGGGGTCCTGTTTCTGCTGCCATACATGCACACAATACCTCTACATGCAGCAGCAGAAACAGGAAAACTCCCTCCCCCCCACACACACAGTTTCTGAACAGGGAAAAATGCTTAGGAGAGAGGCAGGAGCTTTCCCTTTCCCGATGACAGCTTTCTGAGCCCATTTGGGCTCTCCTTTTTTTAATGCAAGCCATTCCCCAGAGCTGCTGCCTGCACGACCCTGGTTTGGCTCCATGGCAAACTCGTGAAGCAAGTAGTGTTTAGAGTCTCCCTCAGAGAGGGAGTAAAAGGAAAGTTGACTGGGAAAGGCTGAGAAGGTGCAGAGAAGGAAGGGGAATCTAGAAGAGGAGTTATGGCCTTAAGCAAGGTAAGACAACCAGACTTGGTCAGGCCTGATGGAACCAAACTATGGCAGAGGAACATTTCAGCCCCCTAAGGTTTTAAAAGGGGCAAGCAGGTGAAGGGAACAGCTTTCATGTGGAGACATTTCTGGACTTGGTTCATGTCAATAAAGGGAAACTTAATGCGCACTGTTGAGTCTGGGTGAGACTCTGCCTATCATGGAAGACACTTATGACATTCTGCTGCTCCTTAGCAGGGCCAAACAGGGTTAAAAAGAGGGGTAGGGGAGAGAGACAAGGAGTCAGTTTTAACTGGCAAAGCTGTTTGGGGCAGAGTGAAAGGGTTTGAACTCCTTTCTGCTCCTACACCAGAATCATGATATGAATTGGGGGTTCTGCACAACTGATACTTGACTTTCTTCAATGCTAGAAAGATCCACTCACAGGTCTCCCTGCATCTCATGTAATTAGGCCTCAGCTTAGTTCACAAGCTCATAGCTGGCAGGGCTTGGAAAAGGTTGCTTTGAACCCCCTGCCCACGGCAAAGTCTGACCCATGCCAATAAACCCCAGATTACAGAAGTCATAAGGTCATATTATTATCACTATTTTAATGGATTGCACTCCCTCCTGTAGCAGATAAGATTCTGACTTGGGAGTATAATAATATCTTTGAGGGAGCACGCTCACACGCAGTTAGGGGTGGGAAACAGAAATAGAGAAATTGCTCTGTTTCCATTGCCTGTGTTTTAGATAGCTGCTGGCCAAGGAAGATGAGGCAAGGACCTGGACCTAATCCCCCTATCTGATCAGGAAAAGATGGCCCACAATCACCCCTTGCTACTTTGGGGGGGAGGGTGTTCGTCAAAGCACCCCCAATCTATAGCAAGCAGGCAAGGCAGAGTCCAAAGGCCAAGCACACCCTTCTCCCTCCCCCAGACAGTTTGTTGTCTATATAAGGCATGCAAGGCGACCCTGTCATATTCCACTGGTTGCTCATCAGGATTGGGAGATGCAAATTACCGCTGCAAACATCAAATGCTTCCTGGCAGGGCCTACTCAAGGAGCTGGGAGGAAAAATACAGAAGGAAAGGAGAAGGGGAGAAAATGCACACAATGCAGAAACACCGTGTTCTTTGGGGCTATTTAGGACACCTCCCCTCTCAACCCAGAGTGGGTGAGAGAGCTACAGGAAGAGAACAGAAAGGCGTCTCTCACTCCCTTTCTTGCAAACCAGTATGGAGAATGTAGTGCTCCCACTTCAAGAGAAACCCCTCACAACCAACCAGCTTAGCAGCTCATACCACCCCTCCCTGGCAAGCTAAGACACTTCAGTCTGGAGCATTTCAGCAGTAACAGCTTGACACCTTTTCTCCATGGGAATGGCAGAGGAATGTACTCTGCTAGGAAGACGCTAGAAGCTTTGATTTCTCCCGCCTCCTCCAAAGGCTGTGAGTTGGCATAACATGTCTGAACAGAGCCCCTTGCCACAGGCTGCAGGAGTGTCCTGGGACTCCACTCTCACAACAAGAGCTCACTAGGCAGTCACTTGGCTCAAGTGAGATTTTTTAACAGCATCTACAAACTACAGCAGCATCATTGGCTGAGTAGTGCCAATGTGGTTACTGGTGACATGCAGATATCACAATGCATGGAGTTCCCCGGCTACACTGTGTAACCTTCAAGCAGCTACAGGAATGGGGTAACACTGCCCCTCCCATGCCAGCTGACTCTGTGGGAAGTGAGTTGAGTCTGGAACAATTCAAGGCCCTCAGGCACAGAGAAGGAACAACATAGGGCAGGCTGGATTTAGAAAAGGAGCAGTGAGCACAGACACTGTCCCTGTATTATGCTCATATAAGCAAGCACTTACCCAATTATCCCCTCCCCAGATGCAAGGGACTGTAGAAGCCAGCTTAGTCAAACCATAAATCTACATGCACTGGTCTAAAACAAAGGCTTGGGATGATGGAAGATGTAACAGGGCAGAACCAAAAAGGAAATGGGAGAGAACGGGCAGACCACAGCAATTGAACTAAACTCGAAGTGGAGAGGACTTCATAAATATTGCAAATAAAATTGTACTGAAGGCCTAGAGCCTACCAGCCCTTTAAAAACATTTCCACATCTGTCCTTTACAAGTTTGCTGACTTTGTTGATGAATGATCATTAACCCTTCTGCAATACTTAAACACACTGATAACAATCATCCACATGAAACAAATAAAGGGACATTGGCCCTAGACTCCCACTGACACAATGGAAATCAGAGTGGCAGCTCATTGCGGAGTAAAGAGGTAACAAAATACAGAGTGAGAAACCTTCCACAGCAGCTTTCCCTGAATTCCAGAAGAGCAAGTTACTTTCCCCCCCATGAGATTGCCATATTAGCAACTGCAGAGATTTCCCCCACATGGTCTCAACAGGGCACTTAGGATGACGGAGGGCCATGGGAATCTGCAAAGAACAGCCAGGATCCCTTTCTCCTTTTTTTGCCCATTTCCTGCATGCCTCCAGTTGATGACTAAAATTAATTTTTGTTTTGTGGATTCAGCAGGCAAACCATAAAGAAGGAAAGAACTGGCTGAGCAATAAATAGCCAATCCCAGCAGGGAAGTGCTGTACTAAGGCCCTAATGCCTTGGGAAACTTTTAACCTCCCTTCAAATAGGTCTTTTACAAAAAAAAAAGAAGGTCTTTTACACAGAAATTAATCTAGTCAGATATGAACTCTATGCAAACCACATTGCCTCAGAGAGAAATAAAGTCAGAAATATAACTGGAGCCATTTCCTCCCCTTCCTTGGACTGTCCTTCCATGCTAATGGCAAGTGCAGCCCTGCCTTGGATCATGAAGCAAAAAAGCAAAGGTTTAAGGGGCTGATGTAATTTGAGAGCCAGAGTGGTGTAGTGGTTAGGGTGTCAGATGAGGATCTGGGAGACCTAGGTTCACGTCTTCATTCTGCCATGGAAACTTGTTGGGTGACCTTGTGTCAGTTACACACTCTCAGCCTCACCCACCTCACTTGGTAGGTTAGCCACTTGGGATCCCCACCGGGAAGAAATGTGTGATATAAATGAAGGAAATCTTCAAAAGTTACTAGACATCCTTGTTTAAAGCATACATGCAAAAGAAAACTGGAGGTTGACAGGGAACCCTCATAATTTTAAGACAATTATAACAATGTAAGAAAAGCCCTGGTGATTGTAACAAATCTCCACCGTCCAGCATCGTTTTCCCAAGAATGACTAACTGTTGCATGAAGGCAACAGCTCTGCCCCGTTGTAAGTTTCCAGCTCCTGTCCTTTAGAGGCATATTGTCATTGAACATGGACATTCTATTTAGCCATCACATCAAAAAGGTTCACACATTCTTTTCATGCACATTTACAAACTGACTTCAAGACAGGTCCTGAAAAGGAAGAGGGCATCCAGCATCTTGGTGCTTTGTAGAACACACATTTATTGAAAACACAATTTTCAAAAAATCATTATCAAGAGCACAAAATAAAGCTACATACCAGAGAAAGAAACAAGCATGTTCCCTGGAGTTGAAAACTACCAGAGCAGACCTCGCTACAGAAGCAATGCTGTGCATGGCGCCTCTGGAATTCAGAGGTCTTGAACATGTTGAAATATTAGGTTACTGCTCAGTGACACTTTTAGATGGAAGGCAAAAACAGATGTGCAGAAAGACACCTTTACTAGAAGATACACGTGCAAGAGCACACGCAAACAAATCCAGACTTTTGACTGAGGCCTTCATATAAAATACTCACGCTCGTGCCTATAGCATCTATACCTCGCCCCCGCCCAGTTCAGAAAAAGAGGGCTGCTCTTGCCTGCAGCTGTGTTCACTCCCACGAAATGGGTCATTCCTGTTCTAACAGGAAGCCGAAGATGCCGGTCACATCCTGGTACCACGAACAACACGCCGACCTCGGAGCAGCGAAACGGGGGGAAGCTGCACGCCCACTCCCGTACCACCCAAGACCCGAGATTAGAGGCAGTCTGCCAAAGCAGCGGGGAGATGGCACGCCAGGCCAAGAGAAGGGGGCATGAAGCACTCGGAGGTTTTGGTATGCCACCGGGAGGGAGGAAGGCTTCAGAAGGAAAAGAGAGGGAGGATATGGAGCGCAAGTGGGGTGGGAAGAAGAAACGAGTCACAAGTCACCCAGGCGCCCGCCTCAGGTTTTATGAAGGTCCGCAGCCCGCTGGCCAGTCGCCTGCCTCAAGGCTCCCCTAGAACAGCCGCATCGAGTCTCCCCGCCCCCCCCCCGCGAGAGTCATACCTGCAGGGGACCCAGGCGACCACCCCCTCCTTAAGGCGGGACCGGCTACTCAGCCACCGCAGCACTGTCTCAGCCGCAGTGCCCACGGGGAAGCGCCTTATATATCTGGCCGGCTAAGCAGCTCCGCCTGCTCAGCAGTTCAGTAGAAGCCCCCCCCGCCCCGTTCAGCAATCGTGCCGCCTGTTAGAAGCGCATGCGCCACGTGGGTTGTGCCTGCTAGGCGTGAGAGCGCCTCCTGTTGGCTTTGGCGGAGGTACGCAGAGGTGTCGTCTTGGAGCGGGAGCGGTGGTGTCTCCCTGCAGTTGAAATGCCCTCGGCAGAAATCTGCTAGGCTCGTCGTTTCTGCAGCGGCAGAAGCCACACCCGAAGAGAGGAACAGCGACGCATGACACACGCACAACTCTCTCACTCTCTCTCTCACACACACACACACACCCACACTAGTGTAAAAAATTTTCAGACGATCTATGCTCAAGGGTCTTTGAAAACAGATTCCAAAGTCGAACAAATTAATCTTTTCGCATATGGCTTCTTTTCAAAAGGTGAGGCTATATATCTAAATAAGGGAATAGAAGAGAGAGCGCAAGGATGTGGGGACGGGGGGGCTGTTCAGGGCGCCGCTGGCATGCCTAGTGCCTATCAGAACATCTGGCCCGCTCATGCCTCTCAGTACTCACATGCATGCACAACCGGTATCCCAGTAGTCTACACCACGGGTAAAGACGCAACATTATAATGCCAACATGAATGTTGCAGCCTGCAAAGGGAAAGATGTGTGTCCTCTTATGACATGCAAAATCAAAAAGAGTCCAGTAGCACCTTTAAGACTAACCAATTTTATTGTAGCATAAGCTTTCGAGAATCAAGTTCTCTTCGACAGATGCATCTGACAAAGAGAACTTGATTCTCGAAAGCTTATGCTACAATAAAATTGGTTAGTCTTAAAGGTGCTACTGGACTCTTTTTGATTTTGCTACCACAGACTAACACGGCTAACTCTTCTGCTCATATGACATGGTCTTTATAAACAGCTGTTACAGACACTGCCAGTTTTTCCATATGAACATATTAGTCTGCCTTATGAACTATTATACTAAGCTAAATCTAAGCAGAGGCATCTGCTCTGACTAAAAGAAGTTCTAGAAGGTTTTAGCTTGCTACTAGAGATCTTTTTAAGTAGAGGCATCAGGGTCTGAACCAGTACATTCAAGTATACAGTTTTCCTTCACTACCATAGCATTACATGGATGATGAGCCTTCTCCCATGCAACCATCCACAACATGCAAGAGCTGTGTGTCATAATATCAGTCACCAAATGGTCACAGTTAAACAAAAACTCTACTTTCGTGAGCTACTGCTCACTTCTTCAGATATCTGAAGTGAGCTGTCGCTCATGAAAGCTCATATCCTACCACAAATTGTATTAGTCTTATAGGTGCTATTTGACTCTTGTTCTTTTCTACTGCTACAGACATACTAACATGGCTACTCCTCTTGAAAAATCTCTACTGTCATATAAAACCAGTGACAGTCACCCCAAACCCTCATGGTAAACATGTACGGTCTTCCAATTCAGTTGTTTTGAAATATATATTAGTGCTCCTTGAAGAACCTCATACGGCTACGGGGTGACCCACTGGGACCCAGCCCCCTCAACATTCATTTGGCCACCCCAGTGAACATACCCTGACTGCCCCCCCATCCATATTTCATACCTGGAAATACCTGGCATTGGCAGTAACAATCTCTCAGGCTGAGCTGTGGTGAGGAGGAGGTGCAGTACATTTTAATACAAGTAATGTTGATAAACTAACACAGTTTAAAGTAGTGAGAATTGCCTCACCTTTTTTTCAGTGAACTATGGTTGCCACTCTCAATTGTACTCAACCCATCCCCCCACCCTCATTTCTAGCTACAGCTCTGACCTGTCCCCTGAAAACGCTCTTAAAAGCAGAACTGTGAGCATTGGAAACTCCTGTTTCAGCTTCCAAAGTCAACAGAGCTAACATGATACTTTATAGAAACTTGCATATCAGGAATGGAAAGTGATCAGCACATCCCTTCATTAATGATGCAAAGTATACATTTCTCCTACTCATGAGTGACAAATTTGTTCATCCCGTTTTCATCACCCATCTTTACATGGTTTCTGACCACAGATATATTTGTGAATTTAATATTACCAGTACTAGGTTAAAGAAAGGAATGGAATGCTTTTCTTCTACTGGTCTCTATCTCAAGTTTAAAAGGTTCGGTATGAGGCAAAGCTTGAATATAAGGGATTTCTCTATTTTAACTTTAACTACTGTCTAAACTTTCAGATGTATATACATAGAACCAGAATACAGAATAATACTCAGAGGCTGTAAGCTGTATAGGGCCATCTCAATGGCTCAGAACTAAGTGACACAATATAAGAGACCCTCATAGTGCTGAAAAAGTTTTTTTAAAAGTAGATCCTGATGTTGGCCCATAGGAAACTTTGAGCACAAAATCCAAGTAATATTTGTGTATTTTAATGAAAATGTTTATACTCTGCTGTACTTTTTGGTTCAAGACCAATCAGAGTAATAAACACTTTGTGCAGTTTTTGAGTTCTGTCTGATGAAGAGTTCTGGAGAACTCAAAAGCTTTCGTAATGCATTTTGCTGTCTTGGTTCATTCTTAAAAGTTATTACATGGATTTTCTTTTTGGATTGTGGTGAAAGAAGTAAGCAAGTCCAGGCTTGCCTACTTTTTCCACTGTGACCAACTTTCCGCAAAAACAGTGTGCCTCATAATCCTCTGAAACATCATGTAGGCTTCTGGAGCACATTTTGGATTGCACAGGGAGTTGGTCCTGTTTAACAACAGTGTAGACTACCAAACTCCTTAGGCTTAGGGATATGGGATAAAACTTAAGTTGATCCTAAGCCTCCATGACCAACTGGTCTCCTTGACCAATTGCAGATCAACTTCAAGACTTAAGTAAGGGTTATGGCTTTCAGACATGGAATGTTTGGATTTGTGGTTTCATAAAGAAAATAAAGCTTTCTAACAGAAATGTTCAGTAGAAAACTACAGTGTCTGGGTTTCTTGGTAGGAATTGTGACAGTTGTACCAGCATCATATAGATACAGATTTGTAAATGATATATCTCTTTGGCTTGTTGACTTCTTAAAATCATTCACTATTCTCTTCTACAAGGCCAACTATGATCCATATTTTTTCCAGCTCTTTTTTCTCTGCTTACACTTCTAGGGCAGTCTGCCATAAGAAATATTTCTCTAAAGGGGGGAGTGGTGATTGGCGAAGGCTTTGGTAGAAATTCTGAGCAGTATTATTCCTTTGCGCCTCAAGTTGTGTGAATAACGTTTACCATTCCAGATAACAAAATAAATGATAGTAATTGCCATAGCCCTCATCAGCTGGCCCACCCCATAAAAGTTCTGCAAAAAAAATCACACGCACACCCCACACAAAAACAAGAACAATGTAGAGGAAAAGAATTTGCCTATCTCCTTCCAAGAATTTCCAGTGATAACTGTAGAGAGCCACATTATAAAGAAACTATGTGCCTTTCTTTACTAAACTGTTTCTATTGTAGAAAATGTTGCAGTTTTACTATATTGATTCAAATGCAAGACTAATTTTTTACCCCTAGTATGCCATAAAAAAAGGGGAGAGGAGAGCTCATCTTGCACTCACATATAAGTTACAATTCTGTCCAGTAATAATCTGTGTAAGTGTAAGTTAGTTTTAGGTGGATCATCTTACATTTAGGGTCATCCTCATTTTGAATAAATAAGGTATATCCTCAGTCATTTTGAATGTGCAAATGAAGAAAGCCTTCTGATTAGCCCAAACCTGCTGCTGCATGTTTTCAGCATGGAATTGACCCCATCTTGGGACAGTTATTATCTGTTTGTTGATTTTATGATCAACTGTTGTTTTATGAATTGTTTTAATATTTGTTATTATATTTTTATAATTGCTGTACCTTGCCCTGAGCCCACTTGCGGGAAGGGCAGGTTAGAAATGTAATAAATAAATAAATAGATAATAAATTTATGTTCACTGATACACACAGCTGTAAAGATAACACCACTGTTTAGAAAGAACCAACCAATTGTCTTGTATACTCATCCAGAAGTAGCACTCACAAGCACACAGCAGTTCCTTCTAGCTGCATCAGATGCTCATCAGCTAGACTACATCAGCACAAATGTTCTATGAACAGCCTCTTTAGGACAACTATCAAAACCCGGCATAAATATAGAGGATGTATCTGAGGCTGAGCCAAAGTACTTCTAAAGCTGAATAAGGCAACTTCTCAGTCCTCTTGCTGTGGAAATCTCCAGTCACTTTCTCTTCTATTTAAGGCAGAATGCAGTTATTCATAGCTTGGAGGCATAAACAGTCCCTACCCTGTGTTAGAAAGCAGCTGAAATCTCAAACCATGTGATACTAACTCGTAAAAATAAACAATGCTAACATTTGAATTCAGAAATAATCTAGTTCCTAGTGGTATCCAGTGATATATCCAAGAGAACCTAGCACAAGTATTTTAAGAGATTTTCAGAACCAGGGGAAAGGAAGAGTTTCGTTGTAGAGCATTGACTCCAATGCACACATGACAGAAAAGATCAAGGAAGAGGTACTTGAGAGCAACAGGCAAGGTCTCACAATATCAACCTGAAGACAGCTGCCAAATTTATCATGTTGGGAGGTAAACTGCCAGATTTAGCAATGAGCTGCCTCCCTACCTTACTTCTTTGTCTATAACTTCTAGTAACATGTTTTTCTTTGAGCCAGTTTACAAATGGTGCCAATCTGTTTATTTTCATCAAAAGCAAACACCTGTGAAAAGCAAAAGGTTTCATTTGGAAAGGATGAGGGTGTGACAGGACAGCAAGGATGGGATCTCCCCTTGAGGGAGTAAAAGACTGCCTGTTGCTGGTTTCACTGGTCGCGCTTTTACATCCCTAAAGAAAACCCTCTTCCCTTGCATCTCTGAGGAGGCTAGGAAGGCATCAACCACACTCAGAGTTTGGCTGAAGGGATGCCTTAAAACTTGATAATGTCTTGCACGGGATAAGGTGGAATGGGTGATCAGCGAGGGCTGAGTTTCAATACTCCTACATCCCCTAGCTGTGGCAGTTATCAGAGCTCAGCTATAAAAGTGAATTGTACCCATACGATTCATTTCCTTGATGTTTGAGCTCTTATGTTTTAAAACATTTTAAAGCAATTTTTGTTACTGAGGTTTTTTCACACAAGTAAGTTTCAGGTTCCCCCACCCTCAGTCACTGCAGTAAGTCCCTAACATTTTGCTTGCATACAGGGGGTGGGGGTGGGGTGGGAATAGTAATGGAAGGAGCAGGGTCTTGCTGATACACAGATTCAAAATTCTTAAATCATATTATGTAGAACTTTTTTCTGATGGTACTCATGGGTACTGAGTACCAGCACCCTTTGTGGGGCTCTCCCAAAATCCTTCTGGGGAATTAGTGGAAATTGGTGCAACCTTATATATGAGTACTGGCACTTAAAAAAAAAAAGAAGCACTGATATTATTGATTTTAAAGGGCAGATGTGTTCTGAGAGCACTGAGCAGATAAAAAATGTAGAAAACAGGTTGGTCTTCAAATATAGTGTAGTGCTTTTCCTTTTATTTATTTTATCAAATGTATACCCTGCCCTGCCCACGAACGAGCTCAGAGCAGCTAACAACAAAGGAAAACATCATACATTAAAGCCATATACAAATATCTAAAACACAAATATTTAAAAGCTAAATACAATTTAAAAAAACTAGTGTGATGAACAATACAAGCTACAATAAATATCTATCCAAAAAACATGGATACAGCTGTGACACAAGCCCAGGGCAGCCACTGGTGGAGCGCAGTACATGGCAGGCAGGCAGAGGACAATTCAATACAGATTTAATCTAAGTGAATACAAATATTTAAACCTAAACTAGTTTTATTAGCTTGACTTTAAACATAGGTCAGCAGTTAGCAAGTAAGGACAAAGCACAGGGATTTCTGTGTAAGAGTGGAATGTATACCTTTCTCTTGAAGTTTCAGTTGCTGGAAAATATGTGCATGGAAGTTGTATGAAGCAGTTACAGCTTTTGCTACAATAGGAAGAGGATGCAAATGGCACAGTTCCTCCAGGTACTTTCCCTTCACCAGTTACAGTTTTCACATTAATCACACATACTCCCAGTTATTAACCCATCCAAAGACTATATTGCAAACTGCTGCTTTGATTAATCAAAGCATCACATAATTTCATCTCCATACTGCTAATTCAATCCCTTCTGAAACTATCCTGTCAGATTTACTTCTTTCTCCTGTAGTCTTTTTCATCCTTTGGCTCAAAAGCTGTATAATAACTAGGATTGCCAAGTGACCAGGAGCAGAATTGTCCTGTCCATTTAATAGAAGCTGAATGTGCAGAAAAGGGCTGTTGGAGCTTTTCGTGGCATGGAGGTAACATTACCAAAGCTACTTTGACATGGAAGTAGGTGGATAGCCATGTTGGTCTGTAGTAGAACCACATGATTTTAGCCCAGTGGCACTTTAAACTCATGTCTGAAGAAGGGAGCTCTGACTCTTGAAAACTTACACCCTGAAAATCTTGGTCTCTAAGGTGCCACTGGATTCAAATCCTGCTGTTTCACATGGAGATGATTCTCCATGTACCAACAACAACAACAAAGTTTATTAGCCAGAGGCCATCACATTCTTGAAATAAATCTCCATGTAGCTTTCATTGCTGCTGAGAATACTGAGGTATTTGCAATGACAATAGAAGATCAAGGTGTACATTTCCCCCTCACTATGGGCAACAGTGTGGCAAATGAAGTTCGATGTAGGTATGTATGCACACTGGAACAAAAATCCCAACTGTAACTATATACTAATAAAGTCTGCCAATATTAACCTGTGTAGACCTATGGTGAGGCCTCATTTGGAATACTGTGCAGTTCTGGCCACTGTATTTCAAAGCTGGAATTGCAGAGCTGGAAAAAGTACAGAAGAGGGCAACCAACTGTGCATTGGGCAGAGACAGCAAATACAGGGAACTTTTTCTTCCTCTTCCAAAATGCTAGAACTTGAGGGTACCCAATGAAGCTGATGGGCAATAGATTCAAGATGGACAAAAGAAAGTACTTTGGTATTCAGTAAGTGATTAAAATGTGGAATTCATTGCCAGAGGATGTAGTGATGGACAAAAGAATAGATGGCTCTAAAAAGGGACTGCGCAAATTCATAAAAGATAGGTCCATCAGCGACTACAAGCCACAGTGACTAAAGGGAATCTCCATGTTTAGAGGCAGAACTCGGAGCAACAGCAGGGGAACGCCTTGGCCTCAAAGCTCTGTTGTAGGCCATCCACAGTAACTGATTGGCCACTGTGTGAGGCAGGATGTTAGACTGGATGGACCACTAGTCTGATCCAGTAGGGCTTATGTTATGTTCCTTGCCTCCGCTCTTCATGGCTGCAGTTCCATGGGTGGTGGGAGGGGGCTTCTTTTGGGCTAAAAACAAATCAGCAATGATTACAGATGTATAGCATTATAACAATCTATTGCACTAATGTACTCACTTCCAGCTATAATATATTACAAGTGGTTTTGGTTGCAGAAATATAAATTTGGTGTAGTGGTTAAGAGTGTAGGACTCTAATCTGGAGAACCGGGTTTGATTCCCCACTCCTCCACTTGAAGCCAGCTGGGTGACCTTGGATCAGTCACAGCTTCTAGGAGCTCTCTCAGCCCCACCCACCTCACAGGGTGTTTGTTGTGGGGATAATAAGAGCACACTTTGTAAACTGCTCTGAATGGGTGTTAAGTCATCCTGAAGGTCAGTATATAAATCAAATGTTGTTGTTATTGTTATTAAATATATCTTTTACCTTATACTTCTACAACCACAAGGGCAAAAATCTTGCTTTAAAAAAAGGAAGTTGAGAATTATTACATTGTTGGAATAAATCATTATAATGTTATAACATTATGTTATTACCTATTTTAAAAAGCACTCAAGTGGAATAGGGGAAATGGTTGCCAGGGGATAGAGATAAGGAAAATGGCACCAATGTGACCAGGACCTGAAAAAAATATGCACCCTGCTATACATACAACATCCAAAAGGTGTTTTGCCTGTGATGTGATCTTTTTTAAAAGAACTTATCAAACCATGTTTGGAAAAGAGCAAACATGGGAAAAATGGGAACAGGACCTGTGTGTGGATACAGCACTGGTAAATATAATACTTTAAAGCTTTTATTAAAGAGACAGTACATATTTCTCCAGGCTAGTGGGGAAGAACATACCAAGCCTATAACAATGTATTCTTCTTCAGATCCTCATGAAACATGCATTGTAAGTCAGCAACCTAGACTATGGCAAATACAGAGAGACATTGACCCTTAAGGCTTCAACCGTAAGTAGACTTACTAGGGAGTAATTTCCACACAAGTCTTAGGAGTTTGGAGTAAACATGTAGAAATAGCTCAGCGCCCAACTTATTTGAAGGCAGCTCTTAGGGCTGCTACCTAACTGAAAATGTCCGCAGTTGCTTACTACTAAGCTATTTCTTATTCTTCATCAAGCGTTCTGCTCCACAATGATGACTGAGAGCCATATAGTCTAGCAGGGAACAAACCTTTATATAACTAATTTGTCTTATGAAGAGCTGGATTCACAGCTCAAATACCTAGTACTTGTTACTGCCAGCAATAAAGATCTCTCTACACAGCAAAGTGTAACATATACCCTCTTCTCTTAGGAGGTGTAGCTTCTCTTACAATATAGATGATGGGCAAAGTATCTGGGCGTTATATGTTGAAAAAGTTAATATTTGAACATGCACAATATAGGTCCATCATAACATCACAGACAAATCATGAACTAAAGCTATCCCAGGACCCCTTTTTTGTGAAAGGAACAGTTCTGGGCTGGGATATATCACCGTAAATATCTGAGCATTGGTTAATACAGTAAAGTGCATCACTAGGATTGCAACACAGAGCAGTGACTTGCACATTTGAATGACAGGACACAGAAGTTTATATTGTCTCACATCTCCTCAAGCATATTTTTCAGTAGTGCCAGCTCACATATCTTGGAAGTATCTGTTTGGAAAGCAGTCCTTAGTCAGCTGGACAATTCCATTATCCCCTAGTGGAAGAAAACAATGCCAAGTTTAGCATCACATTAACCACAGCAATGAAGAAACTGAAAGGACTCACAAGCTTTCTGCAGAACTTAGTTGAACGTGTCTGCCTGCATGAGGAGAGGACTACACGGGGGCAGTCAATTCTAGATCATCTTTCTCAAGTCCATCAATGACCTTTACTTTTTGAACAAGTTCCGCCTCTACCAGATGTTCTTCATCAACCATTCCAGAAACAATAGAAATAGTAGACTGTAGTAGAGTTTTACAGCTGTGTACTAACTTCAGTCATCTAAATCCATACAGCTATACTAAATTCTCTTCCAAGATTGAATGCAGATGTGGAAGAGGACAGACTTTGACTTGATTCACAGTGGTGAGAATGGTTAAAGAACAGTCTCTCACTAGGCTGTACAGTGAGGTGCGATAAGCACCTGCCTGGTTTCCCAATATGGCTGAAAACCAGAGCCTCCCTTCCTTAAGAACCAGGTTGAAAAGAGGAAGAGTGATGGAAACCTGTGCACGGGAATAAAAGGAAGAATTCTGTTCATTGTTGTGTTTTGATCTATTGCTATCCATCCTTATTCTGTTTAATTCAAGCTTACCAAGAAGCTATATAGTATCCATTTTGGGAAGCTTCTCTTTACTCACTACAGTTACTCAGTGTTGAGGAAAAAGCACTCTGCTTATGTTTGCAGGCATTCTTCCTGAGGCTAGTATCTTTCAGAAACGTTGAAAACATTCTGGAGCCAGACCGTCAACTCTGATTCGGTCCTGTTTTCGCAAAAACAGTGAATCAAGAAAGAAAAGGTAAAACTAAAAAGGATAAAAAAGGAAGCCAGTGTTGTATAGTGGTTAGAAGCAAGAGATTATACTCTAGGAACCTCTGGTTCAAATCCCCATACTGCCATAAAGATTGGTGTATGACTAGTCACTCAATCTCTCTCTCACCTACTTCACAAGGCTTTTGTGAGGATCTAACAGGGAGTTCTGCTCTGAGCTCCTTGTAATAAGGGCAGGAAAATGTGATTAATAGATAAAAACAAGGAAGGAAAGAAATGGGGTAGACCGTATAAACATCAGCACACACGGGAGGTGGAGAAGAAGCCCATTCTGCCCTCTTCAGCAACTGAGGTAGAGTCACTAGGCTCAGTTCTTCAGACGCAGTGGTTACTGGGGAGTTAGATTTTTGCATGATTATTGCACTTTACTGTAAAATGCAAGTTGCTGCGCCTCCCCATTCTGTCTGCTGAAGTCAAATCACTTATCACTGTGTAGCTATTGGACCTATAGTGTAAGGCAAAGGAAGCTAGTCAACTGCCGCCTCCTCCTGGATAAAAGGTGATACTGCGACAATCATACAGCCCCACCCATGTTTTATTCATGACCATTTGAATGAAAACCATCTTTGAAATAAAAATATTTTACTTGCATTGAATCACAGCTCATCAGTCCAGAAAGATTGCAACAATTAAGCATCCACTACTGACCAAAGACCAGACCAAGGTAATAAATCTTAGGGTCTCTCACCATTGTCCTTTGCACACTGCACACATTTGGGCATTCTACTGTTATATGGCTGATTCTTGAGGATAATCTTCCCCTTGAACCTCTGGGTGAGGCTACTGCATTGGCAGAGCTGGGCCTGTCATTCTTTTGACTGAAGCCTGGAATTGTTTACAGCAAGCTGTCTGCTGCTTCTATTCAAAGAGCACATCTGGATTTGCTTAGTGAAATGAAGCAGGAAGTGGCTCTGTTATTATCTTCAGATGGCGCCAAAGGGAAATCCCTCTTCCACAGTGTTGCCTCATTGTGAAAAAGACCCCCTTTATTGTAGAGCTGCCAGATGGCTTGTATTTTAAGATCTAGTTCATGTTTCAGAATGTCACAGCTTTGTACTTTATATGGTTTTTCTTTCTGAGCAAATCCAAAGCAGTTCACAGCACACAATTAAACATATGCATTCTGAGGGGGGGAAAGCTTGCGTACATTTGGACTTTCCATAGAAATGCGACAGATCTATTGCTACACATGGCATTTAATGGCCTTTGGATCTCACTGTTTGCAATCACCACCCCACCGTTATCCATGACTTGTTAACTTGAGACACCACTTCATGTATTTGACAAGTGGGCACTGATCCATGGAAGTTTATATGAGGTTCTATAGGAAACATCAAGCTTGTTCCAGCACAAATCCCATAAAGCCCCATTGAAGAAAAGAAGCAGTGACTTCAGCCCATTTTGAGTCCTCAGTGCAGCCTCTCAACCTATGTGACTATTGGTCTATGAGGATCCTGTGATCTTCCAGGGGTAGGAAAGGACCACTGGGGGAAGAGAAAGATCCACATCTGTCAACACCTGCTGACAGATTGTTGAATCCAACCCACTGTAACTTACACATAGAGCTCCTTTCAATGAGCACCAGATAATAAAGCATAACTGACTTTCACTATGCTCCACACAACATCAGCACCCCTCCACTCAATTAGACACCATTCTATACCCCACCCCCACCCCACACATAGTGATGGTTTCTGAGACATGTCCTGTTTAACCAACAGATGACTCAACCCTACTTAAAACATTGACCCATTTGCACCATACAGTTTATAGAATCTATTCTGTTAATAATATTTATGCCTCACACTCTCCAGGAAAACTAGTACAAGATTATATCTGATCAATTGTCAAATTACAAGTATTTGAAGATGAGATGAAAGAAACTGGAAACTGGAATCCAGCTGTGTTGCCTCTCATTCCGCTATTTAAATTGTGGAATTATCTCTTTACAAAAAATAGGAAATGGTGGCTACCCTCCTTACAATAGCATACAATCAGGCTACAACTGCACCATTTTGTATGTAACAACAATTCACACCAGAATGGCCAGTCAGTGGCAAGCCCTAAGGTGTTTCTCTAGGATCATTGCTGAAGCAAGCTAACAATTGATCAGATGCAAGGGATATATTGCCCTCTGGTGGAAACAGGATACGGCAAATCAACCACAATATAGTGAAGGATCCACACCTACCTAAGATCTTAAATCTCTCTCTCTCTCTGACTGGCTTATACTGAGCCAGGGCATTAATCCATGGATCTCAGTATTGTTTAATATGGAAGCAACTCTCCAAGTTCTCAGGCAGACAAAATTCTTTCCCTTCCCCTGCTACCTGAGATGCCAAAGACTGAACTCAGGACACACAAACATGTGTTTTCTTCCGCTGAACTATCCCCCCCCCCACCACCATATTACATAAACACACAGTAATGTAGTATGCAGATAAGTACCCTGGAGAATGCCAGGCCTGTTTAGCACCATAGTAGATACAGCTGTTCAAATAAAAATATAAAGAAAGAACCAAGAGTAGACCCAAGCAGAATCCAATACATTATTTTCCGCAGATGATGGACATAATCAAGACCATAGCTGATAGCATGAGAAACATCATTTATTGAGACACAAAGGGAAAAAAATACATATCCATCCAAGTTTTTCAGGTTCCTTTATATCCATTGACCCAGCTAGAATCACTCCCATCTTTAACTATCCAAGAATGATTCAGTTGAAGAGAGGGGCTTTCAGTTTACCTTGTCCCCAAGCCACCACAATCTGTTCTAAGAGACTGTAGATCAAAGACTATTCCTGTCAAGTCTTCAAGGATAATAATGCACAGGGGGGGAAATGAATGGAAGACATTCATGCCCTACGGTGTGGGTCCCCTGCAGCTGAAGGGCTCGTTACAATTTGTCCACAGGACTAGTGTTCTTGCCAGATGTCTTCACTCCTCCATCTCTGCTCAACAAGGAGACCAATTTGTGCTTCAAAGCAGCAGTTCCTCTAGTTTTTGGTTTAGGATTAACCAGGGACTCCCCTTCACCTTCAACTTTACCCTCTGTCACCTGACAAAGCAGCAAGTGGTGGTACTGGCTTTCTGAGAAAGAATCAGCCTCTACACTGGGGCTCATGCCAGGATGACTACTTGAGCATGTTGTCATAGCAGGACTGTTGTCATAGATGGGCGATGGATTGTTGTTCCTGCCCTCCGAGGAATCTCTGTAAGTGAGGTTAGGAGGACTTGGAGAGAAGGTATGTTGCTCTCGAGCACACAGGTTCTCATAGAGATGGTCTGAGAGCTGCCCTACATGCTCCTTGGATTCTGTTTCAGCCCAGGGCTGGAATAAGAGTGGTAAGCTCTTGCCAATAGAGGCATAGATGATGGGTGGCTCTGGAGTCCCCATTTCTGGGGAAACAGAATGGCTATCATTAACAGGCACAGCTGGGAGTCTCATTTCCACAAGTGCCTTTGGAGTTCCTGCATACATCTCCTCCAGGCTCTCCGTGGTGGTGGGCCATGACCAGTCTCCCGACTTCTGCATACAGTCTTGGACTGGGGAAATCCCAGGTTTCTTTTCTGCTTCAAGAAGAGTGGCTTTTTGGTGGTCTATGGCAGCTGAGACAATCCTGTAGATCTCTGCAGCCCGAATGGTGTTAAAAGTAAAGAGGCCTTCTCCTGAATCGCAACGGCGCCCTGCCTCAAAAGAGAACACGGTCTGGGGAGGACGGGGGGGGGGGGGGGGAGAGAGAAGAGGTATTCTCTTAAGGCGACATGAATCTCTCCAAGTTTCTCCAAGAACATGTAAAAGAAATTCTGGCAATGCTAATTTGCATCACAGACCGACTACTGAGTCAGATCTCTGGTCCACACAGGCAAAGGTCTTTATTTCTGGTGGTAGCAGGGATTGGATCTGATATCCTTTATATGCACAGCACGTATTCAATTGAATTATGGCCCCTACAAATGGAACAGTTCCATTTGAGTCTTATCAGTATAAAACAGAGGAATCAAAAGAGGCGGTGGGGAGGGGGAGAAATAAATTTGCTACCAATACAGTCAAAATGAATGCATGCATGTGTGCACTTTATCTGTTCCTCTGACTGGAAAAAAATGGAAATACGACCATTTCAACACACAGAACAATCCAAATGCAGACCGAAACTGGTGGAAACTTTAGCATGAAACTTGCCCTTAACAACTGCCTATGCATCTTCAGGGAGGTACATTTCACATAGCAAGTATCAGGTGAGGTATAGGATAGCTCTATCAATTCTTTTCTACAGAACTGATTATTTGCCTCCAGGCATAACTGGTGCTTAACATCCACTGAGAGCTATGGCAGTCTCTGCACACTGGTTGCAGGACAAGATGTCCTCTGCAGTTTTTACTACTCCTCAGAGTAGTCAATAGGAGACTGATGTTTTCTGTCCTAGGCAAGGTGAGCACCCTAACCTGCTAGCACTGGGGGCTCAGGCAGCAACAAGGAGGAAGAAGCCACATACCTTGTCCTGGCCAAATCGTCGGAGGAAAGCATAAGGCCAGGTATAAAGTGTTTTCCCAGATTGTGAGTCCTTCAGCTCCAAGTGTTCAGATAAAGTCACTAGCAGGTAATTCCCTTTCAGGCCACACCTGGAAGAAGCCTCTGTATGGAACACTACCACTGGGAATTCACAAGCTGTTGATAAAAAGATATTGCAAGAAATCAAGTGTTATAGATGTCCTGGCTTTTAGCTTGATTTTAAGCTATTCCAATGGCTCTGTTTACTCAGCATTTTAAAAACAAATAATTCTTTATCAAGGAAAACTACATCATTTATACAGATTGTTGTCTGTGGTAAGAATTACTGTTATACATTATGCATCTGACAAAGAGAACTGTGATTCCCGAAAGCTTATGCTACAATAAAGTTGGTTAGTCTTAAAGGTGCTACTGGACTCTTTTTGATTTTGTTATACATTGTACTATTTATTCTTCTTCTGCAGAAGAAGAGGGACAAATTGCTGTGCATAGAGCTCTGAAGTATCACAGGGAATCCTGTTCAGAATTCTGATTATTTTTTGCTGTGAAGAATCCATTCAGCTCTGGTTATTTCTCATTTTCTCATTACTCTTTCAAGGATATCCTCACATCTCATATTTTCTTTGTTCTTCTGGGATTTGCCTATAACCATGACTAGAGTTTGCTAGAGACAACTGCAGCATCTATCAAATTAAACCAAGAAACCTTTGGGATCTGGCCCATCAACTATACTCTCTTCTCTACAAAGTGTGCAATTGTCAGGACTTGTATTTATATTAGAATCCCTCTGTTCCTTTGAACAAGCATCCTCTGTTCCACAAAGCGTTATGGAGCATCATTATGAACTCACAGTCATTCCAAAGATTAATAGCATTTTATAAGAAACATTGTTCTCAGAAATAGCTATTTTGTATCCATGTTGCAGTGTTTTGTCTCCAACTGCCTTTCCTTTTGAGGGCATCTCTCTCTCTCTCTTGCTCTCTCTCTCTCTCTCTCTCTCTCACACACACACACACACATGCTAAAAAGAAATTCTTAACAGGCATGAAAAACATTCTTGGGATATAAACCATAACCTAAAGAGAGCCGAGTAAGTCCAATTATTAGAAACTTGGAAAACTAGTTTAAAATCACCTCAGCTGTGGATTCACTACGGAAGAGGAGGGGAGATGGTTTGTCTGTTGCAATCAAATTCTTGATTTTATTTTTACTGCCATGGAGGTCACATTTGGATTTTCTGAACAGAAATTGTCTTGGGCCAGCTATGACCAGAAAATTGGTACCCACATGACATTCTCAGCAGCAGCAAAGTGCCTCACACGGCTGTATTTTACTAAAATGGATTCCATTCAACCTGCTACCACTCAAAGCTAGCCCCTCAAGCAACTAGTTTCATGTCTTTCAAGCCCCTGGGATTAGCTTTTTCACTCCACCTGTGGAGCCCAATAAATTGAATATACATACTTTCCTGCCAGGAGGAGTAGATGACATTCTCCTCCATTTGGGCCTTTGGCTTGAGGCTACTTCCAGCTGTGCTTGATGAAGCAGGCATTCTCTGCAAGCACCACAGCAAAGAGAAGATGTGATAAGAACAGTATTTCAGACATTATAAATAGTATAGAAACAAAGGTGGCTACAGCTCTTGTCTCTATATTTGTTTATCTCCCTGACAACCTGAATTTAGGATGATTTCCATAAACTCTTGCTCTATTCATGTTTTAACGTAGCAAATCAGAATTATTCACTCCAAA
Organism: Eublepharis macularius; assembly: GCF_028583425.1. Taxonomy (NCBI): domain Eukaryota; kingdom Metazoa; phylum Chordata; class Lepidosauria; order Squamata; family Eublepharidae; genus Eublepharis; species Eublepharis macularius. The sequence continues at coordinate 92,900,988 of NC_072793.1, read as the reverse complement.
CCTGATTATTTCTATTAACCACTGAAGTCACCAATATCCCCATCCTTCTTCCCCCTTCTCCTATGTCTCATATCCGATTGCAAGCCAGTGAGGCAAGGACCTAATTAACTTTCATTTCATAAAGAACCTGGCGGGTGCTGTATAAATAAAATATTTCCTTGGAGGAGTCTTTTCCATCAGCCTCAGTTCTAATATATGTTGGGTAACAATCATCCTCCTTTCTTTTTAAAAATTATAAATAGAAACATTACAGCAATAAAAAGCCCAAATAGTATAAAGTTCAGATTAATCATCAGATATTGCAGTTACTCATAATTTAGCAGAACAATTAATCACAACACAGAAAAGGGAAATACATTAACATTAGAAAGTTTGTAATTCCAATAATTTTTAAACCAAATCAAATTCCCACCCCCAGATTCTTTTGCCCTCTTCCTAAATCCCCATGAACCATGATATTTTGTTCATATTTGCAAGATTGCAACATTTTTATAGAGCACGCTTCTAATCCTTAGTGTATCTTTAGATTTCCATGGTTTTGTAAGGAGAATCCTAGCCACCTCTATAGTCCAATATACTGGCTGTTTCTTTTTTTTTAACTATTGATCCTTTCAGAAATGTCAAACAAATTTTAGGAGTTATAGACAAATTCACTGAGGATTTTGTTCAACATACTCATGATGAGTTTATCCAAAAAATCTTTTCAACGGCATTAGCAATGACAAAAATCTATTTTCTCTCCACTGCATTTCCAACACATTACAGGAATTTAATAGACTTTAGTTATTCTTTGAGGGGTTATATACAAATGTTATAGTGACTGTCCCTCAGAACCAAATTAGGCACTGTCAGTTTTTGCTCACAATTAGACACTACTGTAAATCTTTTCCTCATATTTGAATAGTTTCCTCATATTTAAACAGTCACAGCTAGCTCTACGCATTTTGGTGTATCTGTGACAGAGGATGTGGTACTTTTTGTGATCATTATAGTTTCCTTCTTAGTTAAAAATGCACCTTCCAGCATCCTAATCCATTTATTCAAATAATAGTTTATTTAAAGGTATTTGAAGAGTAGTAGTGTACAATCTTCCATTTGTTCCTGAAGAGAAATATAATGTTTAATTTGTCCGAATTTAATCCAGCTCATAAATGTATATATTCCATACATCTCCTAGTTAGTAAAATTGCCCAACACAGCATATATATTAAAGTTAATATCAAAAATCACTGAAGATATAGGTGATGTACTGGACAGATGCATTTCTTATGCTTAGCATAAATATTTAATAATGTTATCAGCACTATGCTTTAATTAAATAGAATGTCTTTATCTTTTGGGTTCAGCCCTAAAATAGCATTTAATGGAAACATTTAAATGAAACTTAGGGAATATTTTTTCTAGAATCCCATGCATAGTATTAATTATGACTAGTTGATAGTTTGGTGATAAAGACACATATAGTACTGCCAAACATTTTTCCTTTTTCTCTAGATAGTAAACTTTATTTTCCCATATAAATGAATTTAATGGAGGGACTTTCATGTGCAAAGAACATAATTTCATCATCTCATTTGGCATACTACAGTTCTGGTCAGAAGGTAGCCTCTAGAATTCTTCTTATTCTTGGGGATGTGACAGGCAGAACTAATTTTAAAAAGCTGTAACATTTTTCATATTATATGTCTACTTGGAAACAAGTCCTACTGAAATCATTTGGACTATTACAGCCTATTCCTAACTCATTAATAGTATGATTTAGGAATAGGTTGCAAATGACTTGTGAAAGAACAAAGAAGAGAAATATCTGACACAGAGACCAAGCTGGGTTGGATTCACAGAGTAAAACATTCCTTAAGATGCTTTCCTACCTCTTCCTTGTAGCCTGGCCTAGGCTATCTGTTATCTTTCCTAATTGCAGAGGGGAAGCAGCGTTAGTCTGTTGTGGCAAAAAAAAAAAAAAAGAGGGAGAGAAAGAGAAGTCCAGCGACACCTTTAAAGACTAAAGTGTATTTCAGCATGAGCTGTTGTGAATCAGAGCTCACTTCTTCAGATACTATGAAATCATTAATGATTTCCTCTTAATAGTACCTAACTCACAAAAGGTCATGCTGGTATAAATGTTGTTAGCCTTTAAGGTGCTGCTAGGGTTCTGTTTTATTATCCGGTCTGTCCAGAGTCAGCTGGTTTATTGATCAGTCTTCAGTATATGTGATGGAAAGCAGGGCTAGGGCAGAACTGCAGCATGGTGCTGTTTGCAGGATTATGCATACCATTCCATTCAGGACCACCTCTGTTCCCAAACACAAAATTATTTAAAAATAAAAATAGCACTTGAATTAAGTGCACTCTCAGCAGTGCAATGAAAAGGCCCGAGAATAATAGGAAAACTCTGAAAGAAGCTTCTCAGCTGAATGTTGGCTGCTCTATCAGGTCTTACATGCTTGACATGAGGGCAAGAGGAATCTCCTTGTGGTTCTGTGAAGCTCAGGGGCAACCCTGTTGAATGAAGATGTTACTGTGTCTGTACCTGAAAAGCCAGCTGGCAGACACACTCTATCCAGTCATCTGGTTCTTCTGCTGCCATAATGTAGTTGCGTGCCATCATGCGCAAGTAGAAGGGCGCTGTGTCCTTGGGTGAACTGTGTTCACCAGCCCGTTCCACAGAGACACAGTCTGAGAGGCGGATCACTTTGCAGTCACCCTTGCGCAGAGTTGCCTTCTCTGCTGCAACGCCTTCACGTGTTTCAAAGTACTCGAGTCGCGCAACACCAGAGGGGCTATCAGCAAAGAGCTGGGCCCACACTTTCCTCCAAAGCTTCTGTGAGAGGGAACAAGGAATTAACAGCATACAGTTAGCAATATGCATAGAGTAACAAGAATCTGTAAAACTAAGTCTGCACAGAGGAACGGATCTGCTGGCAGCACTACTGGGAACAGAAAATTTGGAGATCGCATGTGTCTTAGCTAGTTGCCCTACTCTGGGCAAGAAGTTCATGGGATGGTTCAGTCCCAAGAATCACAGGCGTCATTATATAGGTTTTGGGATTACACCAAAGTACACCTTTGCAACTTTTTACTGTGTATCGTAATTGTTCTGCCTATATTTCATGTATTTATGGGATTGTCACAAAAGTACATGAATCTCACAAAGTAGTTAGTGTTCTCCTCCCCCTTAGGAAATCCCAGCTTTTAAGTATGTTTTAAACCAGGTTTATCAACCTTGTGGATGTGCAGAGGAGCCTGAAAATGGACAGTGGTCTAATGCAAACCTCAGAGAGGACGATGTAAAACTACCACTGGATAGTGGTTTTAGTGAGCTACCACTCATGGGCCTTTGGTGGTTCAAGGCTAACATCAATCACTGCCCCTTTCCATTCCTTATCAATTCTTTTCACAACTGTATTCAAATACATTCCAGTTTCCCAGCTTTGAAGTCCACTTGAATGCTACAAATGCAGCCACCCAATTGCTGGTGGTGACCGGTAGGGAAAGGCTCCAATATATTCCACTACAAGATTAATGAATTTTTAAAAAGCTGTCATCAACAGGAAGGGAATGCCTCTTTCAAAAGAAGCTTCATTTTGTGTTTGAATGCAGCATCAATAGCATGGATTGGATGGGAGCAGGTGCGACGCTTTTGCACCCCCTCAAACTCATCCCTGGTACAACTCCCCCACTGAGAAGATGGTACTAAAGCAGTAAACTTTGTGGTTCAGAAAGTGAGAAAGCCAAGTCGGCTACTAAAAAACAGTGGCAGACTACTGCAAATCCTAGCCAGTTGGTGAATTCTCACTCACCACAATATGGCATTCAGATTTCTTTGTCAGGGACAAACGCAAGAACAAAACCCATTTTGTATGCTTTTACTAGGACCAATGAAAATGACAAAAAAGCGTGCAAGCTTTTAAGTTCACCAGAACTCTTTATCAGGCTGGATATTATAAAAATAAAGGTGGGGATATGCCTCAGGTCATCATGATCTCAAGGCCAGAGTCTGGTCAATATCCTGGAAAATGTTAAGCAGGCAATACTTTGAATCTCCATTTCTGCTAGATGTTTTACACAAGATGTTGACAAGACCCACATCTTAAAGTTGTGACCTGAAACATGTCTCTCCTCCCCTTTTTGTACCATTCAGCCTGATGAAGAGTCCTGGTGAAATCATTTGTCATTTTGGTTGGTCCTTATAAAAGGTATTACAGGGATTTTCTCTCTTTTTTCGGGGGGAGTTACTTAGGACCAATATGGTAGCTTACAATTTCTTTGATATGTACAGAGTTGCAATAGCCAGAACTATAAGTTAAGGTTTTGACAGCACAGGGAACATAAGAAATACCTGGCAGTACCAGAGCTGGTGTTCCAACTACCTCCTCCTATACATTTTGGAGATCAAAGGGACTTGGAAGTAATGTACCAGCAAGTACCAAGGAAGGCTTACTAGACTGATATCCTGCCTGCTTTTATCTTCTGCTAATTCAGACAAGAGAAAGAATGGCACCTCACCAGTATGCATGGGGTTCACTGCAGGTTAAAACCACTTCCATAAGATAGATTTGTTGTGCAGTTCATAACAAACAAGACAGGAGGTCAGCAATAAAGGCTGATCAATTCACAGCCAAATATGCAACAGTTATATTACCTTCATTCCTTACTTTCCAGTTACCATTTGTCATAACCAAGCTACAGATATGGAAAGGGAGTTCTGGAATAAAATTTCTTAGGTGATGTAACATCCAGGTAAAAGAAAACGCAGCAAGAACGAAATCCTCTGCTCAGATGTCCTCTCAACCATAAGCTCACTAAGTGGCTTTTGCAATATAGAGATAAAAATACTGGCCTACTTTATGGGGTTGCTGCAAGGATTACAGAGACAATTTGGTGATCCTATCTCTCTCCTGCTTTGATGGAAGAGGCTCTGCTGTTGTGAGAAGGGCGGGGAATGATGGTGCCTGCATCCCCCTCTTAACTGTAGCTGCCCATGTTTGGTGGCTTTTTGGACACCCCCACAACTCCCCCTCCCCCTCAGCATCACCTTTTTAGTGATCACAGGCATTGCTGGGGAAAAGTTAGGCTTTTTGCTCACACAGCTACAGGATCTAGCCCAGTATAAATTGAGTTATTTGTATATTTGCACCCTGCTATATAAATGCTACATTTTTAAAGCAAAGCTGTACATCCTCAAATTGTTAGAATGCTCTTTGAGCATAAATGTTGAAATTTCACATTTGTCAGCTCAGCTCTAAGGCAGGTGACCGAAAATGAGAGCCACTGAGCCATTTCTTCTCACACCACATATCCGTTTCACATGGTAGGCACCACTGCAAGCTCTGTCCCCACAGGCAACTGTACCCTTAGGGAGTCTGAAACTTCGGCTTGGTTATTAACTGGCACCTGCAGCACAACAGACAACTAAGTAGAGATATCCAAACCGCCAACCCCCAGGCATAAGAGACAGGACACAGCATGGTGGACTGAGCCAAGTAATCTCTTCACTTCCAGTACCAGCTAGAGTATTCACACATTCAAATGCCATAATGCCACATTCAAATGCATAATACTACAGGACCAGGCAGCACAAACATTTACAAATGCTGTACACCCCTCACACACACACCCCACCCACATTCTTTGGGTATACCTCTCAATTCACATACTGTGCCATTTTAACATACTGAATTTATTTACACACACAGATGACAGAACATTGGTTATAAACAAAAAAATCCAGTAATCTGAGGAAAATAACATAGGTGAGAAACAGACCCGGAGTCATGACAGCTACTGTGGGCTTCAACTGCTACTCAGGAGCTCAAGCCCTAGAGACACCATAGCCAGCACTAGGATACTACTATGACACCACTCCCTTGAATACGTAGGGACTCACAGAAGCCCCTGGATTTCCTGCCCACAGCCCTTCCCTCCTCTACACACCCCTCTTTACCTTCCCAAATTTGACATGTTGGATATACAGAATCCCATCCTTCACAGGGCACTCCATGGGGCAGGCTCCCAACTGGCAGCAGCCCAATGAAGCAGACTGCTGCAGACAACGAGCGGTTGTGGCTGCCACAGGAATGAGTCAGTATATATGATAGCATGGTTGACTTCCTCTCCCTGCTAACTTCCTCTTTTGGGGCCTTCATGCAAAACAGGGAGTCGCAGCAAGCTGAGGACAGTTGAGAGTGACTCCCAGAGGACTTCTGACTTACTGAGCATGCCCTCCTTTTTTGCATAAGAAGCAACAGAGAGGAGGCTGAAAACAACCAGGTGGTATCATGCAGAGAAGGGCTGACTTTCACAGCAGAGAGGGTGTACATAAACTTATGAAACTGCTCTTGGAGTCAGACAGAAGTCTACCCACTCAGCCCCTGCTTCCCACCTCCATTTCAGGGCCACTTGCTTAGGGGCACAATGCTTGCACAATGCCTGTATGACTCCATTTATTGACGCAATGGGGTATTGCAGCACCGTCCCACCATTTTCTAGATTAAGATGCTGAACAGTTTAGGAGGACACAAGTTGTTAAAAAGAATAGGACAACACTTGTTTCTATATGCCAAAGCAAAAAGCTGCAGAACAGTAGAATGTAGCATCCTATCATGCAATCCCACTCTATGGCAGTTTGATACACAGGGCTGTGATCATATCCAGCACTTCAACTTAAGGCAGAATCGGCAACTGCTTACAAAAGGAAGTAGGTCCCCAGTGATTCTCTTTTCCACTCCACCAGTAAATAGCCTCTCTAGTAAACTATACTACAGCATTTGAGCAAAGTTGCCCTTCCAAGAACAATAAAGTCCTTCTGTTTGGCTGTCGCTGGCTAAATGGTAAAAAGCACTCAGAAGTCCATGGAGCTGTGTGCCAGGTAGTCCTTGCGTCCAATGTTGCTGACTTGCTTGGTCTGCATGGCTTCCAGCTTGGGGCAGTCTGTGATGCGATGGCCCAAGCCCCCACAGAAGGCACAGCCCCGCTCTCCTAGAAGATGAAAAAGCAGAGACAGATAAACTTCTGCTCCTTGGCTTGATCCATAACATGGGGAAAGGCAGCAGAGAGATGCCTGCAACATGAGGCAAAAAGCACTCTCTGTGCTTACGTCATTTTGAGCGGAAGTGGACGACAGAATTTACAACATGTGAAAATGCATCTGGTCCTAGACTCATTTTACTGTCTGCTAGCTAGCCGTTTTTGAGGTCACTGACCAGATAAGACCTTTCCTAACTTTTAGTGAATTATGACAAGAACTGAAAGAAGTAAAAGGAAGTTTATGCCCATTCCTCCCTCCTGGGAAGCCTCCAAACTTCTGTATAGAGCCAGACAAGATTGATGCCTCCTACCCGATTCCCTACGAGCTCCTTACCTCCAATATCCAGCATAGATTCATCTCCACAATGCAGCACCTGCAGCACAGGTGGCACCTTCTGCTTGGCCTCCAGCAGCAGCGCCTTCAAGTCCATGAGCACCGACTCATCTGAGGACCAAGAGGAAAATTAGAATAGAGGCAAGCCAGCTTCTTAAACAGAATACAATGGGCTTTGGTTACAGGAAGGAGGAGACTGTGGAGAAGCAAGTAGCCATCTTGATAAACAAGGGACTCCAAAAGACCCACAAGTCCCATATCCTGGCTCCCTGCAGTTTATTATTTTCAACAATGACTCAAAAGAGAGAATGGCTCTGGCAGAATTCTCAGCGGTTGCTGCCCAAGCATCAAGGACTCCATCCCACCAGCACGGGGTACCAATTCCATGTTCTTTATGCCCCCCAAAGCCAAACCTCTATCACATTCCCTTTAGATCCTCACCACAGGCTTTGTTGATGAATGTGGTGGCAATGCCAGTATTCCCAGAGCGGCCTGTACGCCCAATTCGATGAACTGGAAAAACAATATTGACACACGTCAGGTGGCAAACCTGTGGAGGAAGAAGCTGTCCTCTATCTTATTCTCTATGAGCCAACAATCCTGACTTAGCCAAGCATGTTTTACAACCCACAGGAATATATATACACACAGCAGGCACCAGAATCCTATGGGTATAAGCCTTCACTCCTTCTCAAAGGAAGCTCTAGATGCAACTCACACACACAACTGTAAATTTAACTGCAATGTTTGCCTTTGTACCATAATTTTCAATTTCCTCTGGCATGTCATAGTTGATGACGTGCTGGATGGCTGGAAAATCCAAGCCTTTGGAGGCAACATCAGTGGCAACCAGAACATCCTTCTTGCCATCTCGGAAGGCCTCAATGGCCTTAGTCCTTTCTTCTTGGTCTACAAAAAAAAAAAACACACAGAGTTGGCAGCAGAAGAGTGCTTCTCTCATCCACAAAGCTTATAGACCAAAGACAAGAAGGTTTTGTTAACATTCTGCAAAGAATTATTCACAGCTCCAGACAAAAGCCTATTGTCCCCACAGACACAGAGATGAAGTCCCAGGATCAACAGTTCCGCAGGCCTTTCAACCCTGACAGTGACAACTTTAACGTACAAGAAAGACACATTTGTCTGCTCGTGGGCTTTGTCCTCTGAGGAAAGTCTCTCCTTAGTTGATTTAAAAACCAAATGCCAGGATAAAGCTGATCCCAAATTAAGTATGCTGAACCATGGTTGCGGGGCCAAATTTCCCAATGAACATGTGGCCATTGTTGTTGTTTTTTAAATCACAAACTCCCAACTGCATTTTTGTCCTATTAACTGAAAGTTGCACTGATAGGGCACCATCTTCCTAGCTCTGAAATTAATTTATTTATGGAGCTTGCAATAGGATACCTGTGGGAGATAAGACCCATAGGCCCTCTATCAGTGCTGTTCTAGATCTTTGTCTAATCTTCAACTTCAACAACAACAACATTCAATTTATAAACCGCCCTTCAGAACAACTTAATGCCCACTCAGAGCGGTTTACAAAGTATGTTATTATTATCCCCACAACAAAACACCCTCTGAGGTGGGTGGGGCTGAGAGAGCTCCAAGAAGCTGTGACTGACTCAAGGTCACCCAGCTGGCTTCAAGTGGAGGAGTGGGGAATCAAACCCGGTTCTCCAGATTAGAGTCCTACACTCTTAACCACTACACCAAACTTAGCCTCTCTCACACCCTATGGATGCCAGTTCCATAAACTAACAGAAGTCTTACTGTGTCGATTTGGAATTAGGCATCTTTCAATTTCAATACATTATAATAGTGAAAGGGGAAACAAAAAGTCTAACCATAGTGAGACAGGGTTCTGTTACAGACTGAATTCCTTCTGCTGCTTTTGCACATTGTGACATACAGTCACATGTTTGACCACAACGTGCTCTCAGCAAATAAAAGGAATAAATATATTCAATGTAAAACTCTTACTGACCTTTACCACCATGAATGGCCACAGCCTCCACTCCTTTGAGTAGTAAGTATTCATGGATTGCATCTACATCAGCTTTCTTCTCAGCAAAGATAAGAACCTGCCAAAGAAAGCAAAAGGTTCCAGTGTTCCAGTTGATGTTCTAAAGAATCCTGCTTCAATTCTTCAACCTATACAATGTTCACCCTCCTTAATCATGGAACAAGAAAGCAAGATTCTGAAATTATGACCTACTACTGAGACTGTACTCACTGGCGGTGGGGTTTTTTGTAGACATTCAAGCAGGTACACCATCTTGGCTTCCTCCTTCACATATTCTACTTCCTAACAAGAGAGATGATAACACTTTTTTCAGTATGACAAAAGAGCAGGGGGTAAAAGCAGATGATATCACAGTTTAATCGATTAGGGATCAGAACACCATTATGTTAGGAGGTGAGAGATTTGATTTCAGATCCCTTAGCAACCAGGAAGTTAAGTGCCTGTTTATGACCAAGTTATACTTCTCAGGCTAACCTACCTCATAGTGTCATTAAGAGAACCAGACTGAATTCACATAATGCTGAATACTGCGCTGTTGTGCTATTGGTATCATTTACTTTATAATTGTCTTGTCCACACACACAAATTCAGAAAGTGAACAGTAATCCAGCAACAGCACAATATCCAAAATAAGTGGATCCTACCCTACCTTAGGTAAGAACTTTGAAAAGCATCTCTGAGGAGTACAACAGATAAAAATATTATCAGCATTTGGGTAATTTATACAATTTAAGAAGATAAAAGATACCAATTTAAGATGGTGAAGGCAACACACCTGTATAACATCCAAGCTGGCAGCTCCTGCACGTCCAACATTGATTGTGATGGGCTTCACAAGCGCACTCTTAGCAAAATTCTGTATCTTCTTGGGCATGGTGGCACTGAAGAGAAGAGTCTGTCTCTGACCCTAAGGGAATAATGGCACAGAGAAGAACCACCAGTGTGGTTTCATGATGAGAATGTCAGACTGGGATCTGGGAGACTAGGTTCAAATCCCCACTCTACCAAGGAAGCTTGCTGGGAGACCTTGGACTAGTCACACTCTCAGCCTAACCTACCTCACAGGATCGTTATGTGGATAAAATGGAGGAAAGGAGAATGATGTAAGATGCTTTGCATTTCTGCTGGGGAGAAGAGTGGGGTATAAATAAAGTAAGTAAATAAAAAACCAAATTATTTTGTATACTGCCACGCTTCCAGGAATCTTGCTTGAATACTATCACTGGAATCACTGGAAACAGATTTTGGAAACTGTACCGATAAGAGACTTGTTATAAAAGCACGGCTGTGTCGATTCTGAAAATCTGATTAAGTTGAGAATTTTTCATTAGGCACAGAATTCAGAATTCTTTCAAAAATCAAGCCCTCATGGCTGCAAAGACAGGAGATAATGCTTAGCAAAACCTCAGAAGCCAGTGAAAACAGGCCAGAAAGAGCATTTTCCAGCGGCTAAGGAAGCTTTAGTGCCTTACTGAGGCCTTTGCCATTCCTAGCAGACACACTAAATTATGTGAATATATATAAAGATTGCTCAATTCCCATAATTTATTGAGGTCATAGTATCAGCTTTTCTTGAACGAAAACGTGGGTCAGCTTACAGCCGAGTACAAAGAACCCTTTACATGACTAAGACAATCAGCTGCACAGCAACAAGCAGAAGGGCTCATACAGTAACTTATTTTTGACACACAACATTTTGTGACTATATAAGCAAGCACTATGCTCTAGTTAGTGCTTAATTTTTAAAAAGAGATTTGCCAGACCTCAGGCATGCCTAGTAATCACGCCATATAATCCAAATGCCTTTCCCATAAACCCCCAAGTGCTGACTGTGGCCACTTAACATTGAGGGAGAAGCAAAGGCACGCTCTGTTGCTACTTCATACGTTTCAGGGCAGATCCGTGCCTAACAAGTTTCAAGGCACAGTCCCAATGAGCTCCAGCTCCAATTAAGTCCCATCCACAGCACTTGCCTGCAAACTTTCACCTAGATAGGGAGAATGTATAATTCTGCAAGAGAGCCAAAAGCAAAGCAAAGGATCTAACAAGCCAGAGGACTGTGGCATGAGAGAGAGAGAATTTACCATGCCTCTGGCACTAGGGAAAAAATGCATGACTCAGAAAGGAATCTCAGATAAGTTCTGAATTCATCCGGATAAAGTTTGGAACACAGGCTTCCCTGGCTGGTACCTTGAAGTAGGAAAAGATGGTACGGATGTCTCCCTCAAAGCCCATATCAATCATCCTATCAGCTTCATCCAGTGCCAGATAGCGGCAGACATCCAGGCTGACCATTTTCTTCTGCAAGAGATCCATCAGGCGGCCTGGCGTTGCCACCATCATGTGAACACCACTGTGAGAAGAGAAGTCATAATTGCAGAGGTAGCCCAAGTCCGGCAGTTTAAACAGAGGTACAGGACATATTAATTTTCACCTCTAGAGGCTAAACACACTTTCTCCAGGCTGTATTCATAAGACCCGGCAGTTATGGAATCCAAATGGATTGTACAAGAAGGGTTCTTTAGCCTTAAGTACCATTCATACCCATTTTTTTCCTGAAAGAGTATTTCCCTCAGACTTTGATTAAAATTGGGCCAGGATTCTCCAACCCTAGATTCCTCCTCTGTTCAACTGACAGCCAGCATGGTGTAATGGTTATAGTATCAGACTACATTCTTGGAGACCTGGATTCAGTCCCTACTCTGTTATGAAAATTGCTGCATAAGCTTGGGCTAGTTATTCTCTCTCAGCCTAACCTACCTTACTGGATTGTTGTGAGGATACAGTGAGGGAAGGAGGATCATATCCATACTAGAACACTGTCAAAAAAGTAAGTAGGGCTTCTCTGTTTTGCAAGCTAAGAAACTCTAGATAGGGGTGGTGGGTCTTATGCTGGCAACAGTCACATGAACAAAGAGTTGAATAATAGGTCTGTGATACTCCCTGCCCCAAGTGTCTGTATCCTGCTGTCTCCTCACTAACTGCAAAAACATAACATAACTGGATCCACAGAAAGGATGAGAACTGCTTTATCAGAGGCACAAGCTGATATAAATGTGCTTATATGTTCAGTAGCTGGTTAGAAAACTTTTTTTGAAAGGGGTCTTCTGGAAGTGTATTGCCTATTCCAGATGTAAGGTCCTAAAATAAACAGCAGCTATGATACCTGCAAGGACTATGATAATTGATGAGGCAGGGAGATGAACACAGGCTCTGCTTTCTTAATACCCACCCTAGAGAGGAGGAGGAGCTACAACTTCAACCCTACTTTAGATACTTAACCTGTACTCAAATGCCAGCCTTACTGTTTGATGGTCTCCATCTGCTCCTTGACAGACATGCCTCCAATGCATAGGGCACAGCGCAGGGCAGGCATCCCATCCTCATGCAGCAGGCGACAGTAGTACTCCAGAATACCGTGAGTCTGGCGAGCCAGCTCCCTCTGCAGAGACAGTCGCCTATTAACCAGCAACTACGTTCCTAGCTTGCACCGCAAACTTTTTCTTTTTCTTTTTGCCATAACTGTTTCCCCCATCCATACAAGATCAATTAGGCACATGGCAAGGATCAGGCAACTTACTGAGGGGCAGATGATAAGCCCGTAAGGCCCTTCTCTCTTGGAAAATGGCAGCCTCTTCTCCTGCTCCAGACAGAACATGATAACAGGGAGAGTAAACACCAGAGTCTTGCCAGAGCCAGTGAATGCAATGCCAATCATGTCTCTGCCAGAAAGGCTACAAAGAAAATAAAGTACTGAGTCAGAGCAACTATTTATTCTAGGAGTGGGGTAGAATAGGAGAGATATATTGTGTATGTGTAGGGGAACAAAGTTAGCCTACTTATGCTATTTTGAAACTGTTAACATTTGGCATTAAAAAACATCAAACCAGAGAGTCTAAAGGCTATGAATTGCAGACTATAGCAACAGTGAGAACCTGAATTTTCATTTGAGAGAGAGAGAGCAGATTTCTACTCTCAAAGTCAACAACAATGCAAAGTTGGGAAATGCTGAGCATTTTAAAAACTATAACAGGTCTGCATGGGAATTCCAGTAGTCAGTCTCTTCAACCCAGCAAACGGCCCAGACATCCTTTGTGGACCGGCTTCTTGTGCTTTTACCCCACACCTTACACTCTCCAGTGTGTAATGAGTGACTCTAGCACAGTGATGGCGAACCTTTTTGAGCCCGAGTGCCCAAACTGCAACACAAAACCAACTTACTTGTTTCAAAGTGCCAACACCGCAATTAAACCTGAATACTGAGGTTTTAGTTTAGAAACAACCACTCATATAGTTGTCCGAACTAATTAACATATTTCATCTTAAAAGAGCTCCCCCCCTACCACCGTCACAAATGAAAGTAAAGGAGCACAGCAGAATGAATGCAAGCAGCTTACGTTCCTTTGGAGCTCAGCACCACTCGCCTTGCACTCATTCATTCATTTTCTCTCTCTCTCTCTCTCTCTCTCTCTCTCTCTCTCCCCCCGCCGTCACAAATGAAAGTAAAGGAGCAGAGCAGAAGGAATCCAAGCAGCTTACTGTTCCTTTGAAGCCCAGCACCACTCGGCTTGCAGTCGGAGGAAAAGGAATCATGTGGGTGGGGTCAAAACCCACGTGACCTCTCTTCAGCTCTACCAGAACGCCGTTCCTGTGCGTTCCAGCTCCAAATGAGCCCTGGGAAAAGGAATCACGTGGGCGGGGCCAAAACCCACGCCTCCAAATGAGCCCTGGTTCGCGTGCCCACAGAGAGGGCTCTGCGTGCCGGCTGTGGCATGCGTGCCATAGGTTCGCCATCGCTGCTCTAGCACAACCAAAACAATCTGTGTAAATCAGTTTAATCTTCTTCATTGCAACTTCTTTTGTGAGGAGAGTGTATGTGAATAATAAAAAAACTCCATACTGCTTGCAAAGGGCACAGCAGTGGCTAAGTACAATCAGGAGGAGGCTGAAGAAACCCTGTAGTACTCACATCGTTGGAATACCTTGGATCTGGATGGGTGTTGGCTGCAGGATCCCCTTCTTTTTGAGGCCTCGCAGGATTGCTGTGGACAGAGTTGGGTATAGATTCAGCAGCCAAAGGAGGACAGACTAGAAACAGAGCTCTTTCCCACCATATGGCTAGCATAAAGGTACAAACGTTTTGGGTACCTCTCATTCTACTATTTGTATTCAGCTATACAGACCCAAGCACAAAAAACCACCAACACATGGATCAGATAGATCATGTCAAATATGACCACATGCAGATATTACTGGCTGCTTTTCATGCCAAATACAATAAAATCTTTGTTATCTGTCACTTCACTATCTAGAAAACTCAGCTCACAACCATCACATGGCACCCCAAACCACCACATACTCATGACTCTGGGCATATGTATGCCCTATTTCCACCTCTCCAATTTGCTGCCTTGATATCTTCATCTGCTGCAAGGCTTCTGACAGCCAGCATTGCCGGCTAATGTCATGCTTAGAAAGCTGCTGACCTGCTCATCTGGCCTGCTGCACAGGACAGCTCAGGGGGAAGTGTAGTAGTCCTGCCGGGCACAGAGGGTGTTGCCAAGCATTCCAAGGGGTGTGAGGTTTGGTTACCATGGTTTCTTCCAGGTAGAGAGCAAGACACAGCAATGAGCTCAAGTATCTTCTGATCAACTAGTAACATCCGTATCCGGTAAATGTTGTATAGCAAAGCTTTTACTGTAGATGTAGGAAGTGAACGCAAATTGAGCCCCTACCTGCAATCATTTAGAAGAAGAGGGGGGAAATGACATAACACATGCTTTTGCTGTTTCAGTCTGATATGTTTCATGTGTATTATGTATTCTGCAGGCATATCCAAATACAAAAGGGGGCTTGAGATGCAGCCCCTAGAACATGCTGGCTGGAGAGAAACAAAAGCCAGGAGCTCTTAACTCCAAACTCACCAATGTGAAAAGAAATCCCTCAAAGATGCATGTAGCCACCTACCTGGTGGGAATTTCATCTCTTTAAAGCTCTTGAGAGGGGGTGGGATGCCTTCTCCCTCCACCAGGATGTGGTATTTCTTGCGCACACGATCGTGCCGTGCTTCTGACATAGCCAGGATATACCGGGGAGCTTTCCAGCTGGTACAGCGAATACAAAGAAATAACAGCAGGGAACAAAGACACCAGGATGAGGCCACTCATACTGAAGTGGGAGGGCTGGAAATCAAATACAGTCAACAGCCAGGGACAGTTGTGTTTATACTGAGCCTGCCTTTCACAGGATCTCCCAAAGAGAGAGAACATCTTTTTTCTCCTCTCCTCCCCACACCACCACTGGTCTCCTTAATATCCATTCTGATGAACAGTTCATCAACTGCGACTTGAAAACTTACCCATATTATTGTGTAACTTTGGTTGATCTTAGTAAAAGATGTTACATAGCTTTGGGAGTTAATTTTGCTTTGGAACAGCATAGCTAGCTATGTGCAATCACTGTAACAACAGTACTACCTCTGCAAGGTTTTCCAGTTCCACAGTGAATCCATATTTCTGGTTCACAGTCACCAAGAAAGTTTCAGAACTGCTGTCCATAGCTGCCTTGACTTGTTTTTTAAAAAAATCTCTTTCATTTATCCACTACAAACCCTTCAAGGCAACTAACCAAAACCATCCCTAGTCTGGCAGGGCTTAGAAAAATCACATCTCAGCAAAAATGGCTCTAAGGTACAATCCAAAGATTCACAGTTTACAGATAAATCCATACCTCTCTGCCTTTGATCAGAGATCTTAGCAAGTGTTCCTGCCACACATCTTCAGATAACCTTGGATAGGCTGGAGCGTCATTAAACTGGCATTAACAGCATATGAGGCCTACCTGGTTTTAATAGGATCATCGTATGTGATACCCTTTGCCATTTCCTTTACAGACATTAGTGCTACAGAAAAGAAAGACACTAGTATCAACATAAGCTCTTTATAAGTCCAAGGAACACACAGCAGCAGCAGCCACCACAGCACAAGAACAATCAGGGCAAAGGGATGGATGCACTGTGGACTGCTGTTCCATATTTGCCATAACATTGAGAGCTGGGAAGCACTGGGATCCACTACGTTTACAATCAGAGTGCTAACATGCAGCTTCCTCCTCACTTTCCTGTCTAATATCAATGGACCCTAGCCAGGGAGTATTTCCTTGACACTCACCCCGACCTTCTGCCACACTCTCCAAAATCTTCTCTTCTTCTTTCAGCTGCTTCTCTTTAGCCGACTCTTTACGTGCTGGAAAGATTACAGATCAGTCAGTTATGCCCTCCTAGAACCTCCTCCCCATCCACACACCAACCCCAGTACGCAAGCTCTACCTTCTGCCTTCTCCTTGAGATGCTGGTGCTGGTCCAGGAGGCTGACATTTGATTGTGGACCCAGAGGAATGTCATCTTCATCTCCATGATATTCACTGCCACTGTCCCTCTGTTCCTCCTCCAACACCCCCTTGCGGCGCATCTGCAGTCGCTTTTGCAGCTGAGCATATGTAAGGGACACAAGAGGTAAAGTCCAAGGCTTTACCTGGAACAGAGGACTGCTAGCTCATGTAAAGTCACATTTCAGGGAGAAGGCTATATAACCTCTCAATTTCCCCTCCTTAATAATGCCCACCCCTTCACTGTCTGTGTACTTATACTCACAGACCCATTTTTTCTTTAAAAATTACCAGTCCTTCTGTTTCTGCAAAAAAGTGAAGCTGCCAAGCAGCCATTAAGATTTGGCTACCAATGTCACAGATGGCAAACAAGGGGGCTTTCTGAATAGTTTAGTTCACTCTCTCAACAGTAAGGGAATCCCTTATTCTGCCTTCCATGACAGCAGCATGTAACTAAATCATATTCACTGCATGACACCTTCACTTTTTTCCAGGAACAGAAACAATGACTAACAGCAAGCAATCAGGACTACAAAAAGGGGGTGGTGCCTGGGTGTTTTTTTTTTAGCACTATCACCATTGTCCAGAAAGAAATCAGAGTTGAGAAGAAACTGCTTTTCTTTTGAGAGGGCAGAGGGCTAATGATGAGAATCAGAGCTGTTGTGCGGCGGGGGGAGAGTATGAAAACATGTTCACTCTTTTCAAGGCTTCCTTGAATGAATGACAGAGGGAGGTATGACATGACTCGTAGGATGCATTTTTTAAAATGCACCCTAAATTTGACTCTACCTACCAAATAAAGCCTAGATATGAAGAGGTCACTTCAAGAACTTTGGTTCACATTGGCATGGACTACAGGGCCGTTTCCACAAGTCTTACCTTTTGCCGGCACATCGCGGAAGACAGTGTCTTCACGTGCGAAATCGCACCAGGAAGACGCTGTTATCACGGAAGACAGCATCTTCTCACGCGATTTTACACAATAACAGCATCTTCCTGGCGCGATTTCACACGCAAAGACGCTGTCTTCCACGATGTGCCGACAAAAGGTAAGACATGTGGAAACGGCCCAGCTCCAGTTCCATCTCACTGCAATTCTCTCCCCATAATTCATTTTTCTTTTATTAACAAACCACTCCTTACAAAACACCACACTCATATCTTGCTCCTGCCCACCCCAACAAAATGCTTTCTGTCCCCCTTGCTTTATCTATCTATTCTCATTCACATCATGCACATAATTCTTAAATATGTGTCTCATGCTTCTGGAAAACAGTTTTGTGTGTAATTTAATTATACAAGCTCCTCTGCCCCCAAACCAGAAAGAATATTTAGCCTCAAAGCTACTACATATGCACACTTCCCAGTATTTAGTCCTGAGACAACATTGTATCTATATGAAGAAAGTAATAGTCAGCCAGTAAGAGTCCACTGTCTACAAAAGAGTTGTGCATCAGGCAACTAAATGAGAAGCACCTTTCCAAGGATTAGCAGAAATCAATGGGAATGGAACTATAGCATTTCCACAGCAACTCCATTTTATACTATGAATCCAGGGAAATGCAGTGGTAAAAACATCAGGAATATTGTCCAAAGAAAGTAATGCTGGAAGAAGGCAGGACTAGGGTGGTCTATGATTTTGACATTTACAAGACAAGTGGTTCTTAATGTTGTTAAGTCTTTGGAACTTTTGGTATTTGCAAAATGTAAAGTGGATGCTATTACAAAATGGCTGCCACAGGTACAATCACAAAATGGCTGCTACAAGGTAGAGGGTCAATCACAAAAAGTTATCTTCTAGTTAATATCTTACATGTCTAGTTTTACCTCAATTGATATTTGTGCTAATAGATATTTTTTCTTTTTCTAGACAATCATTGGCCAACATAGGCATCCTCCTACACTGGAAGCAGCTACTTTTGAATGGGTGTTCCCTGCGGACACAAAGGTGATAGTTTTTGAGTTCTGAAGCATCTTCTACTCCAATGAGGTGGAAGAAACTTCTGCCTGAATGCATACTTTGTTGAAGGTTCAAACAGGCACCAAGAAAGTCATCAACAGGAAGGAACCATGGTACGCTGGGAATCATAGGAACTATATTTTATTAGATCAACTTTGTTTAGTGTAGAGTACAGGCACAGAATAACATAGAAGTCTTAGATGGCAATCCTAAAAACACTTTACTGGGAGTAAACCCAACAGAATAAAATGGGATTACTTCAGAGTAGATCTGCTTAGACCTGCTCCCTGCAGGCAATCTTAACAGAGTTGCACTTTTTTAGGTCAACTGCAGTAACTGGGCTTAGAATTCTGGGTTGGAAGGATAAGATCAAAAGGACAGAATAAACAGATCCATTTGCCTCCTTCTGTAAGATTCATTTGGATTTCCTTCACAACGATGTTTTCATCCATCAGCAAAAATCAGGAGGCAATGTCCCTTACCAATTAATTAAGAGAAGAGAGGATACATCCCTGGCAGCTGGGTAGGGGAGCATTCTACATGTAACAGACTCCCTGCCCATGTCTTAACTAAGCTTCTGCTAGCTCAAAGGAAAGATTTATCTTTTTCTTGGATAGCTTTAGCAATTCAAGACCTGTCAAACAGAATTGCTCTTTTTTTTTTGAATTTTTTTTTATTTTTAATATCTAACATAAAAAACTACAAAAGACTGCAAAAATATAAAGGGGAGAGAGGGAAAAGAAAAGGGAAGGGGGGACTGGGAAAAGGGGGAGGGCAACACATAAACAACAAACACTACACTACATGTCTTGTATTCCCTTCGTGCTGTAATTTTTCTTAAAAGTTAACTTTCTAATATGCTATCAGATTGGGATTCGTTTTCGTTTTCTCGGCCATGTCGGACGCTCCTCTCCGCAGGTCCGAGAGGAAGCGCCCGAGCAGCCTGACCGGGCGGCTGATCTGCGAAGATTAGCCCCCAGGACTCCCAGTGAGGGAGGCAGGGTCCGGGACATGGCGGGAAGAGCCCCCTGAAATCGATGCGGGGGGTAAATTGCCCGTTTGTCCCTATGGAGGCCGGCAGACGTGCGCGGCACCTCGAGTGCTGCCGGGCCATGGAAAACGGCAAAGAGCAGAACTAGGCGGAAGCCTGTAAGTAAGCGAATCCCTTCTGTTATTACAAGGGCACGCGAAGGAGTGGTGGGATCTGAAGCTAAGAAGGCTCGTTCTTCCCCCTCGCTGAGTTTCAGAATTTGGTCGGCGGTCCCCCCCCCTAAAATGGCAGCGAAAAAGCAGAGTCCCGCTTTGGGCAAGTCAATCTCGGCTGCCCTGCAGGGGAAAGGAGAGTCGCTCGAGGACTTGGTGAAGAGGTCGGTTATCAAAGCCATAAAGCCCTGTGTTGACAAGCTGAATGAAACAGATCAAAGGGTGGGCTTAATTGAGAGTGAAGTGAAAACCATTAAGGAAGCAGCGGGGGGGGGGGGGCAGAGAAGTCTGCTCGGGAAAATGCGTCACTCATGAGGGCAACGAATAAAGAGTTAAAGCTGGTGGAGAACCAGCTGATCGGGCTACAAGTGGAATGAACACAGACAATTTTGCGCCTCCAGAATGTGAAAGAGGAGGAAAATGAGGATTTATGGGGTCTGGCCTCGGAACTATTGGCAACACCCACAAGGGCAAGTAAAGAAGAGGTAAAAAGCGCCATTTTGGAAGTCCGTCGGGCTTCTTCAAAATATGCAACGAAGCGTCAGCTGCCTCGCGAGATCATCATCGATTTTTCATCTAAGAGGATCCGAGACACTATCCTATACAACTCATACAATGCGGATCTGGACTTTCTGGGTAATAAAGTTAAGATACTGAAGGACGTCCCATTTTTAGTTCGGAAAAGAAGATTTAAGTATAAAAAGTTCGCAGCTCTTCTGAGGGAACATGGAATAAAGTATAAATGGCTATTTCTGGAAGGTATCTGGTTTAGTTACAAAGATCAAGCTTACAAGATAACATCAGAAGATCAACTAAGGGATTTTGAGGACAAAAATCAAGAATTTCAGCAAGACACCAAGCAAGAAGAAAAGGATTTGAAGTCTGAAGGGGGGGGGGGGAAGGGAACAAGCACTGCGGTTGCAGTTGCTCAGAGAGAACTGCGTCCGAGGCCCGGGGGGGGGGGGAGGAAGACTTAATTTGGATTGTAATCTGTATTTTGCAAGGTCAACCACTCCATCAATATCTTATAAAGTTTTAATTTTTTAATAATGGCAGTATGAAGGGAAAGCATTATTTGTAGTGTAGTGTTGTTATATGTTGCTGTTTTTTTCTCTTTCCTTCCCCTGCCCCCCTTCTTTCCCTCTGTATTGTTAGTTAATGTAATAAAAAAATAAAAAAATTATAAAAAATAATAATAATATGCTATCAGATTGGTAGATTTTATACAATACAAACTATATTCAGGATCAGGCTTTCTTCCCCCGCCCTGCGTCTCAGTCTCAGTTCTCTCTGCGCGGCTGGAGCAGCTGCGCCCGCTCTCTCCTCCCCCCCACTTTCCCCTTCAGATTTTGAACTTTCTTCCTGCTGAAACTCCTGATGGTTGAGCAAAAAGTCTGTCAGCTGCGCTTCTGATGTAATCTGTCAGGCTGTGGCACGCCCCCTGGCGGCGGGTCTGGGCGGGGCGGTCCCGGCGGGTCCGTGCTGGTAGCCTGGGGCGGCTGGGCGGGTCCTCAAGGAAGCGTGCAGGCTCCTTCACAGGCGGCCTCAGACTAGGGCGGCCCTTGTCTGACCGGCGGGCCGGTCAGCACGTGGCTCCACCCGGCCGGCTGCGCCTTAGCCTTCAGGGCAGCCAGCTGACAAACGGCAGGATGCTCGCCTTAGAACGCAGGGCACCTGCTTTGTCTCGTCCAGTACCTTCCTCCTCGGCCTGCCTCCAGAGCCTCCTTAAATACTTTTCCCACTCCAGCTCCACCCTCACCCCCGAGTGCTTCCACCCACCATCAATCCCAACACCTGTGCCACCTGCATCCCCGCCCATTGGGCCCACCTCCCTCTACCCCGTTGGTGGGCTGCTAGCCGGGCTGCCCCGCTCTCCCCCAATGCCTCTTGCCCTCCGCCCTCCTGCCCTGTGATGGACGGCGGGCTTGGCCCCTGGCGGGGCGATCCGGCCCTTCCCCGAGCCGCCCTCCAATCCCAGGCTGGCTTGCTCCTCCCTCCCCCTTGCTGGCCCCAGCTGCCATCCCGCTCGGCCGAGGGCGCCTGCGCCGGCGTTTGGCAGCCCAGCGCGGCCTCGCCCCGCTCGCCGCGGCCTCCCCCGCGGCCCGGACGGGGCCGTCGCCGCCAGAGCGCTGACCGCGCCGGCCGCCGCTTCCGAGTGCGCCCGCTGCCGCGGCCGCTCGGGATCCTTCTCTCCGGTGCGGCGGCGGCGCAGCGGCGGCGCAGCTGCTGGGGCCTTCGTTCGCCGGTGGGGCCTCGTCCTTGGCCTCTCCCACCCGGTAGGTGGGCCCTGCGTCGTCGGGGGGGTGGGGGTGGGGGGAGTCCGAGGCCGGCGTGTCGGGCCTCGGACACCCCCCCCCTCTTTGCGTTGCGTCGGGCGTGGCTTCCCCGGCGAACATCCGGGACAGGAAGTCGGCGTTGACATGCTGTTTCCCTGGTCTGTGACGGATCGTAAAGCTGAAGGGTAGAAGAGCCAGATACCATCTTAGCACGCGTGCATTGTGATCCTTAAGCCGGGACATCCAGACAAGGGGGGCGTGGTCCGTCACGAGGGTGAAGGGGTTATTAGCGAGGTAATATTGCAGCGCCCCGACAGCCCACTTGACAGCGAGGGCCTCTTTTTCCACGACCGCGTAACGGCGTTCAGCTGGTTGGAGCTTCCTGCTGATGAACAGGACCGGGTGCTCCTGCCCGCCGTGGTCCTGGGACAGGACGGCCCCGAGCCCGCTATCGGATGCGTCCATCTGAAGAATGAAGGGCCGGTCGAAGTCAGGGTTGCGCAGGACTGGTGACCCTGACAGAGTAGCCTTGAGGTCGAGGAAGGCTTGCCGCCGGGGCGGCGTCCACTGGACCTGGTTGGGCTGGTCTTTGCGCAGGCAGTCCGTAAGGGGGCTGGCTCGGCTGGCGTACTGTGCGATAAAATTACTGTAGTAACCGACCAGCCCCAGAAACCCCCTTAGCTGCTTCTTGGATTTCGGCAGGGGACACGCCTCCAGTGTCGCCACCTTGTCCGGGAGGGGCCTCAGCTGCCCCCGCCCCACGAGGAACCCGAGGTATTTCAGCTCCTGGAAGCCCAGTCGGCTTTTGGTGGGGTTGGCCTTCAGCCCTGCGTCACGGAGGGCTCGTAACACTTGGCGGAGATGGCGGAGGTGGGATGGCCAGTCAGGGCTGTAGATTAAGATGTCATCTATGTAGGCGGTGGCGAAACCTTGACACTGAGCCAGCGCCCGGTCTACCAGCCGCTGGAAGGTGGCGGCGGCCCCGTGTAACCCGAAAGGCATGACCTTGAACTCAAACAGCCCTTGGGGGGTGGCGAAAGCCGTTTTCTCGCGGTCTCCCGGGGCCATGGGAACCTGCCAGTATCCTTTGGTTAGGTCTAGCGCCGAAAGGTAGCGAGCCGCGCCTAGCTGGTCGATTAGCACCTCGGCCCGGGGCATGGGGTACGCATCGAACTTTGCGACCTTGTTTACCTCCCTGTAGTCGACACAGAACCTCACGGACCCGTCCGGTTTCGGGACCAGCACAATGGGACTGCGCCACTCGCTGTGTGAGGGTTGGATTACGCCCAGGCGTAGCATCTCCTCCACCTCTCGGGCCACGGCCTCCCATTGCTTCCGGGGGAGGGGCCTCCAGGTTGCCCGGGCCACTTGACCGGGGTCTGTGGGAATCCTATGCTCAGCCAGGTGGGTGCGTCCCGGACGGGTGGAAAAACAGCCGGGCAAGTCCTCCAGCAGCGCCTGGAGTTGCTGCCGCTGGTGGGGCTCCAACGCCTCGTCGAGCCCCGGCGCGCTTCCCTCCGGCTGGCGGTCTGTCCACGGGAGCTCCCCCGTTGGCGGGTCCAGTGGGTCGTCCGCGAGTCGGCAGGTGCCGGAGGGCCGCTCTTGCCACTCCTTGAGGTCGTTGATGTGCAGGCTTTTGGACTGACGGGGGGAGGCGCCGCACTGGACCTCATAGGAATGGGACCCCAATACCCGCTTGACCTGGAAGGGACCCCGCCATGGGTCGCCGTGGTGCCCGGGCCCGAACACTCGGCGGTTGACCAGGACACGATCCCCTTCCTTGAAGGTTCTCAGCCGGGTCCCGCGATCGTACCGGGCCTTCTGGGCCGCCTGGGCCTTCTCCAGATTCTGCCCGGCCAAAGTCCTGGCTGCTTCTAATCGTTCCTGGAGTTCTTTCATATATTCAGGAGCGGGCCTCCCTGGGGGTTCCGATGACTCGGCCCGCCGCCCCTCCATCACTTCCAGGATCCCCCGAGGGTTGCGCCCATATACTAATTCAAAGGGGGCGAAGCCGGTTGAAGCTTGGGGCGATTCGCGGACCGCGAACAGCAAGGGGTCC
The DNA here is from genome assembly GCF_028583425.1 of Eublepharis macularius. NCBI lineage: Eukaryota > Metazoa > Chordata > Lepidosauria > Squamata > Eublepharidae > Eublepharis > Eublepharis macularius. The sequence goes on along the minus strand of NC_072793.1, from coordinate 92,876,718 downwards.
ACGAAGAGGTCCCATTGGGCTGGGCGGTCGTGGGCCAGACGCCGTAGCATCTGTTTGAGCGTTTGGTTGAACCGCTCCACTAGGCCATCTGTCTGAGGGTGGTATATGGAGGTGAAGATCTGCCGTACTCCCATGGTGCGGCATAACTGACGGGTGACGGAGGCCGTAAACGGGGTGCCACAATCCGTGACCAGCTCCTTGGGAATGCCCACCTGCGCGAAGAATCGTACCAGGGCTCGCGTCACGCCGGGCGCCTGCATCGTCCGCAGGGGTATGGCCTCCGGGTACCGGGTGGCATAATCCACCAGGACGAGGACGAACCTGCATCCCCGGGCGGTCCGCGGTAACGGGCCTATGAAGTCCATAGCCACTCTCTCGAAGGGCGTGCGGATCATGGGCAGGGGTGCCAAGGGGGCCCGCGGGGGCGGCCGACCCGCTGTTCGCTGGCAGACCTCGCAGGTGCGGCAGTAGTCCTTCACGTCCCGGGATACCGAGGGCCAGAAGAACCGGCCCAGCACTCGGGCCAAGGTGTTAGCAGGTCCCTGGTGTCCGGCCCAGCTGTGATCGTGCGCGTGGGCGAGTATACGTGGTCGATAGCCTTGGGGGGCCAGAAGCTGTCGGACCTCGCCACCCCTGGCCCTCGTGATGCGGAACCACACGCCCCCTTCCTGGATCACCCGAGGTACTCTCCCAGCCCGCCTGCCATCCATCACGACCCCCTCACTCACCGCCACGGCGTCTCGGAGCCCACCTAGAGTGGGATCGTCCGCTTGGCGAGCGATGAAGCTGGGGTCCGTCGACCAGTCCTGGGCGTTCGGGTCTGCTGTGGGGTCGTTCACCGTGGAGGGTCCCTCCCTCGGGTCCTCCGCGGGCAAGGCTTCCTCGGGCCCGCGTGCTGCCTGGAGGTGTTGGTGGAAGCTGGGGGCATCGCGGCCCAGGAGAACAGGGTAGGGCAGGGCCGGTACTCGGGCTAGCTCTACCTCCCAGGTCTGGCCTCGGCAGGTCAGAGGCACTCGTACCACCGGGTAGGTCTCCGAGTGGCCATGGAAGCAGGCCACGGCCGTCGAGCGGACGATGGGTAAGTGGGGCGGTAGCAGGCGTGTGCGGATCATCGAAATGGAACTGCCGCTATCCAAGAAGGCGGACAGGCGCCGTCCTGCCACTTCTACCATCACTATCAGCGGCGGCGGCCTTGGCGGGCGGGCCGTCACTGGGTAGGCTTCTTCCCAGCCGGCGTCACACTCCATGAGCGGACAGTCGCGGATGAAGTGGCCCCGCTGGCCGCACTTAAAGCACGGGCCCCGGTCTTCGGGGTCTCGGGAACCCTTTGGGGTGGCCTCCGGTCCGGGCCCGGACAGGGGTCGGCCCCAGGCCCCCTCACGACCGGGGAGCAGCGGGGGTGCCCGGGAGGCCCCCGGTCGCGGCCCAGACGCCTCCCGGGCCCCGGACCTGGCCCTCCCCGGGCGCGGGTTTTCTAGAGGCCGGGGGGAGGACCCGCTGGTCCTTGTTCCTGGGCCCGTGTCCCGGGGGGCCTCGCGTGGGTCTGCCGCCGCGGCGAAGTTTTCTAGGAGGGCCGTGGCTTCCTTCAGACTCGCGGGGTGGCTGCAGGCTACCCACTGTCGGGCTTTGGGGGGGAGGATATTGAGCAGTTGCTCCAGGACCACTTGATCCACAATCTTCTTCTCGCCCTCCAAGGCGGGCTTCAGCCACCGGTAGGCGGCATCCCGTAGCGCGTTGATCAGGGCTCTGGGCCGCTCGATCTTTTTGTAGGTGATGGACCTGAACTTCTGACGGTAGGAGTCGGGTGTCACCTCATACCGGTCGAGAATAGCGGCTTTCAGCACCCGGTAGTCAGCGCTCTCATCCTTGGGGAGGGCCCTCAAGGCCGCCTGGGCCTCCCCCGTCAGATAAGGGCCAATGATGAATGCCCACTGGTCCCGGGGCCACTGGGCGGCTTCCGCTGTGCGTTCGAATGCCTCCAGGTAGGCATCTATCTCGTCCGCCTCTCCCAGCTTGGTCAGCTGAAAGGGTGCCCCTCGCACGGGGCCGAGGGCCGATGCGGTGGGTCCGGCCCCCAGAGTCTGGGCCAGTCCTCGGAGCAACGTAGCCTGTGACTCCTGCTGCTGTGCCATCAGGTCCCGCAGGAGCCGCACTTGCTGCTCGGCCATCCATTGGCTGAGCTGGCCCAAGTCCAGGGCCGTAGGGGCCGCGGGCTGCCCGGCCCCGCCCGCTGCTGCGGCGGCCGCTTGGTCCATGGGGGTGCCCTCCGTCGGTACCGAGGGCCGATGCGGTGGGTCCGGCCCCCAGAGTCTGGGCCAGTCCTCGGAGCAACGTAGCCTGTGACTCCTGCTGCTGTGCCATCAGGTCCCGCAGGAGCCGCACTTGCTGCTCGGCCATCCATTGGCTGAGCTGGCCCAAGTCCAGGGCCGTAGGGGCCGCGGGCTGCCCGGCCCCGCCCGCTGCTGCGGCGGCCGCTTGGTCCATGGGGGTGCCCTCCGTCGGTACCGCCTCGGAGTCAAGCCTGGGCCGGCCGAAGGTTGCCGGGCGCAGATAGGTGCGAGGCCTCGTCCACCCGGGTGGGGTCGGAAGGTGGGGTCGCGGGCGCCTCACAGCAGGATCCGTGCCCACATTCTCCACCACAATGTCAGGCTGTGGCACGCCCCCTGGCGGCGGGTCTGGGCGGGGCGGTCCCGGCGGGTCCGTGCTGGTAGCCTGGGGCGGCTGGGCGGGTCCTCAAGGAAGCGTGCAGGCTCCTTCACAGGCGGCCTCAGACTAGGGCGGCCCTTGTCTGACCGGCGGGCCGGTCAGCACGGGGCTCCACCCGGCCGGCTGCGCCTTAGCCTTCAGGGCAGCCAGCTGACAAACGGCAGGATGCTCGCCTTAGAACGCAGGGCACCTGCTTTGTCTCGTCCAGTACCTTCCTCCTCGGCCTGCCTCCAGAGCCTCCTTAAATACTTTTCCCACTCCAGCTCCACCCTCACCCCCGAGTGCTTCCACCCACCATCAATCCCAACACCTGTGCCACCTGCATCCCCGCCCATTGGGCCCACCTCCCTCTACCCCGTTGGTGGGCTGCTAGCCGGGCTGCCCCGCTCTCCCCCAATGCCTCTTGCCCTCCGCCCTCCTGCCCTGTGATGGACGGCGGGCTTGGCCCCTGGCGGGGCGATCCGGCCCTTCCCCGAGCCGTCCTCCAATCCCAGGCTGGCTTGCTCCTCCCTCCCCCCTGCTGGCCCCGGCCGCCATCCCGCTCGGCCGAGGGCGCCTGCGCCGGCGTTTGGCAGCCCGGCGCGGCCTCGCCCCGCTCGCCGCGGCCTCCCCCGCGGCCCGGACGGGGCCGTCGCCGCCAGAGCGCTGACCGCGCCGGCCGCCGCTTCCGAGTGCGCCCGCTGCCACGGCCGCTCGGGGTCCTTCTCTCCGGTGCGGCGGCGGGCGGCGGCGCAGCGGCGGCGCAGCTGCTGGGGCCTTCGTTCGCCGGTGGGGCCTCGTCCTTGGCCTCTCCCACCCGGTAGGTGGGCCCTGCGTCGTCGGGGGGGTGGGGGTGGGGGGAGTCCGAGGCCGGCGTGTCGGGCCTCGGACACAATCTTGTAAGTTTGATCCTTATATCTAAACCAGACGCCTTCTGGAAACAACCATTTATATTTTACATCACATTTCCTCAAGAAAGCCGCAAGTCCTTTATACTTGAATCTTCTTTTACGAGCCAAAAATGGAACATCCTTCAATATTTTAACCTTATTGCCCAAATAATCCAAGTCCACATTATACGAATTATATAAAATGGTGTCCCGAGTCTTCATAGATGAAAAGTCAATAATAATCTCGCGAGGCAGCTGACGCTTCATTACATACTTTGAAGATGTCCGCCGGACTTCCAAAATACCGCTTTTTAACTCTTCTTTAGTTGCCTTTGCGAATGGCGCCAAAAGTCCAGACACCAGATCTTTCAAATTTTCACTTTGCTCCTCTTTTACATTCTGAAGACGCAGTACCGTTTGGGCACGGTCCACTTGCAATCCTATTATTTGATTCTCCTAAAGCTTCACTTCCTTACTTGTTGCTTTCATGAGTACTGCGTTCTCGTGTGCAGACTGCTCTGCTCCGGTCGCTGTTTCTTTAATGGTTTTCACTTCGCTTTCCACTGAATCAACCTTTTGCCCCATTTCATTTAATTTCGCTACAAAGGGCTGCACAGCATCAAAGACTGCTCGCCTCACCATCTCTTCCAAGGTTTCCCCCTTCCCCTGTAACGTCGCCATCACCGATTTACTTATTGCTGGGCTCTGCTTTCTCGTTGCCATCTTGGGGGGGGGGGGGGGGCGCCAACTAAGTTCCGAAACTCCGTGAAGGGGAAGAAATCCGCGCCTTCTTAGCTTCAACTCCCACCAATCCTTCGCATATGCTTAGAAGTCAGAAGGGATTCGCTTACTTACAGGTTTTCACCTTAAATCTGCTTATTGCCGTTCTCCATGGCCCGGCAGCACGCGAGGTGCTGCGCAAGTCTGCCGGCCTCCGTTGGAGCAAACGGGCAATTTACCCCCTGCATTGCTTTCAGGGGGTTCTTCCCGCCGCGCTCCGGACCCCATCTCCCTCACTGGGAGTCCTGGGGGTTAACCCTCGCGGGTCAACTGCCCGGTCAGGCTGCTCGGACGTTTCCTCCCGGACCTGCGGAGAGGAGCGTCCGACATGGCCGGGAAAACGAAACCGAATCAAACAGAATTGCTCTTTGAACAATTTGCTTATCAGTAAATTTATTTATATAGGGTTCTTTATTGCTTTGCTGCTTCTCATCAAAGTACAAAGACACCTGTCTAAAGTTTATTATTTCTTTTTATTGAAATACACCCTAGTTTTAATGAAGCAGGTAATTAAAAGATATATGGTTATTAATATAAATAGAACACAAAAATAGAACACAGAAAGGCAGTAAGAATTAGGTTTGCTAACATTTCCTAATAAACTCTTAAGTTTAAAACAATCCAAGTGTCTATGAAATGCATTAAGAATTATCATAGCATACAATACAAAGATAAAATCTCACCTAGATTCTCATGAGATATCTTCCAATCAGAACTCTAACCTATTATCTGAATTTGCATGTTTTATAGGTTAACTTATGTAAATATCTAAGATCTTTTCATGTAACAGCATAATCAAACTATGATTGGTTTGATGGTTAATTGAATATTCATAATTTCTATTGCATAACCTTCTAATTAGCCAAAAAATGATGTTATAGCCAACTTGCAAAACAAAACTATAAATCTGTGAAAGATGGCAGAAAAAGTTAAGATGATAGATCACTATTGTTTCATTCCCTGATAAAGGAACATTAGAGGCCACTATTTTTAATTAGCTGTCAAAGATGAAAGCACACACCTGTTCTGGTTACCTAACACTCTGAAAAAAAAACCACACAGACAGTTCATACAAAGTTTAAAAGTTCACACAGAATACAACTGCATCACTCTATATTGCTTAGTATAATATGCTTTAATCTATATTACTGCAACACAGACTGAGAGAAATCCCTGCTATTTTACACTTCTGTTGTACTAAGACAGGACATTTGGCTAACATAGCTGCCACTCTCAGTGCACTTTCAGAACTTGGCCATTAGAGCTGCAACCACCATCCTTCGACACAACAGGAATAAATTGTGACTGAGAGCCTGAGCCACTGTACTGAAACATCTTAGGGCCACTGGAGATTACTTCTGTTGTCTCAGGAGCTCCCCGTTTGATAAAGGGAGCTTCAACTCTCAAAAATTTATACTCAGAAAATCTTTTTTGTCTTTAAAGCGCTACTGGACTCAAACGTTGCTCTTCTACTGCAGACGAACACAGCTATCCACCTGAAACTATCTCCATTTCCCCTGTGGCTTTTGCAAGAACATTCTGCCATGCTTCATTCAACCTTTATTGAGGGATGACAGAATTGCCTTCTAGCTGCTCACATGGTGGCTGTGGAGGCTTCTAGCCTTTGAAAAAGCCCTACAACTTTTCCCATCCTAACTAATGTGGTTACAGTAATAATCTGATGGGAGATGATGAGCAAAGCAGGAGATATTATGTTGCTCTGTTGCTGCAAAGCAGGCAGGACCAAAACTGGAGGTGGTGGAGGAGGGCTTGGTGCCTCATGACAGCAAGGATGAAAAACCTGGCTTCATTTATGTAACCCTCATCAGAATACCCCCACCAGTGAAAAACCAATACACTTCAAAAGACTGGTCCTGCAGTTATTTAATTTAGTCAGTGGGGCTTTTAAAATTCATGTTTATTGATTAACATCATTTTATTCTGTAAACCAATGTAAAAACTGAATATTAAAAAGCAGCATATACAAAATAAATAATAAAACAGCCTCCACTTCATGCCTTTTAATTTAGTGCTGCCAACATGTAACAAATGGCCCACTACATACTATGACCAGTATACCCATGTTCTCTATACCCCAAAACACGTGTATTGATTATTGTGATAGAGACTGTCAGCAAGTCACACCTCTGTTATTCTACAGAAAACTTGTTTCTCCTTAGAACATTGTTTCTAGCTTTGTTTCTAATTATTAATTCAGAAAGGTGGAAGAACTGCTTGGAAGCCAGAGATCCAGCTAAGCACAGGTAGCAACTGTTAAAGTACAGAATCACAGGCATTTCAGCTAAACTACTACACAACATTAGTGTGTAGTGTGCCTACGCATTAACATTCTTTGGCACTATCTGAACTATACAGCTATTTCCCTAATGTAGTTTCAAGTAGGTAGCTGTGTTGGTTTGTAGTAGAACAGCAGGATTCGAGTCCAGGGGCACTTTAGAGACCAACATGATTTTCAGAGTGTAAGCTTTTGAGAGTCAAAGCTCCCTTCTTCAGGTAAAATTTTTCATATCTGAAGAAGGGAGCTTTGATTCTCAAAAGCTCATACCCTGAAATCTTGTTGGTCTCCAAGGTACCACTGGATTCAAACACAGCTGTTCCCTCCTGTAATGTCCTAATTAAGTGAGTGCAATTATCTTTTATACCCATGTACTACTATAAGAACTGACTTTAAGGAAAATTTTGCATATTGTTGGTCTGTGAAATTAAACTCTGAAATTGAGTGGAAAATGCAGGGGGTGGGGACAGGAAAAAACGAAGCCAAAGGAAAAGAGGTGATGCCTTGCTTCATACTAATAAATGGCGTGGAGGGGCACCACTAGGAGGAGCATTACAAACTGTTAACACTTTTCCGATCCACTACTAGTTAGGCCGAAGTTGGGGGCCAGGAACAAAACCAAAACGGATATGCGATGAAGCTGTAATCCTATGCACATTGCCTTCGCAGTAAACTCCCCATCAATTCAGAGGGGCTTAGATCCACAAGAAGAGCCCTACTGGTTGTGACCAGAGGTCCATCTAGTCTGCCATCCAGTTTCCCCCTGGGGCGAGCTAAACGCAGAGGCCCACAAAGGGGGGCACGCAAGCCTCCGCCTCCCCCTGCTGTTGCGCCACAGCAGCACGCATTGATATTCGCTGCATCCGCTCAAACATACACAGAACCGCGGCACAGAGCGACCTCAGTCCCGTTTACCATCTGCTGCTTGCGCTGTTTAACCGGCACGTAGGGCACATAATCGTCGTCATCCTCCTCCGCTACCGCCTCTTTATCTTCCTCTTCCTCTCCTGATAAGTCCGACGTCTCCGATTCCACCTCATGCTGCCTCTGCGGGAATTTTTAAAAGTCGGTCACTCGTCAGGGCGAGGTTACTTCCCCTGGAAAAACCTGCGTGGGGGTCGGGTCAATGAATCTCACTCTCGGGTTAGAGGCGGGGAAAATTCTGTCAGATTCAGACATACCTTCCTGCTGTTTCCGCTCTCCATGTTTTCAATAGCGCAGTTACTCGCCCCTCCCTCCCCCCATAACGTGCACGTAGCCAATGATAAGGCGCAGAAAGGCTGGGGATCAGGAAACAGGGCGCACAAGGCCTGTGTCACTTAGTGAAACCACGCCCACACGCTGCGCGATCGCGCAAGCTACGCACGAGGGGAAGCAGCAAAGGACAAACTTAGTGAAAAGAAGAACGGGCGGGAGAAACGTGGAGCGTCAGTTAAGCAATGCTCTGATTTAGTGGTTCATTGACCATACTGACCTATTTGTGCCCCAGAAATAATGGAGCTGGAAATGTGTCAGTTCCATTTTTTGTGAATCTGAGCGAGCCAGTTTCGCCGCTGGGGGTGGGATCCTATTTTTCCTGGAACTGGCCATGAATGTACATAGGGATTTTATGGAAACAGGCGAAGTGACGCTGCATTAAAGGAGGGACGACTAACTTTTAGATGGCGTCCCCTTTCATACCTTGTAATCTTACATGAACTCATGTTACTTAGTACCGAGTCTTCCATATGGATCCTTTGCTTTGAAGCTTCGAGATTCGCTTCGCCGGCAGCACTTGTTAGCATTTTGTATTTGAAACCAATGCCATGCCTATCTTCTCCCATCGTGTGTTTCGTAATTTTGAGCGCCCCAACACTCATAGATGCGATCATTTTCAGGTACTTTTTGCGGTTTAACAGAATATATATAGAAACATGAGTTTCTTTAACATTATAAAAGAAAATTATCAATGCAGATTTAAACTGAAAAGCAAATGGATGTTTGCTTGTGTGCTGTCTGTGTGTGCCCTAATAGGAGCTGGGAAGACCCAGATTCAAATACATCCTTTGCCATGGAAGCTTGCTGTGCGTCCTCCTTGGGCCAATGACACGCACTCAGCCTAACTTACCTCACAGGACTATTGCTGAGGATAAATTGGAGGAAAGGAGATCTGTCATATGCCACTTTGGTCTTCACTGGGGAGATACACAGGTATTTGCACAATACCTAGAAATGAACTGCTGTAGCACAGCAGTTAATTGGTAGGACTGTGAATTAATACTACTGGTTTAAATCCCACTACTTCCATGAACTCAGTAGGGGACCTTGAGTAAGTCACTCTTCTCAGCCCCAGCTCCCCAGCTATTTTTGTAGGGATAACAACACTGACTTTGTTCTCTGCTCTGAGTGGGGCAATAATCTGCCCAGGACAGCAGTATATAAGTGCAGTTATTAAATATAATATTTATTATGTTAGCAGGAGCGAGGAGGAGCATCACTCCTATCCCAGTTTATCCTTTACCTTTACCAGTTACCATGCTCAGTTCAAGGTATTGGTTATTACATACAAAGCTCTTCATGGCCTTGGCCCAACATACTTACGGGACTGCCTCCCTCCCTATGTTCCTCCACAGCAGCTTCGCTCATCTGAATAGGATCTCCTGCAGGTGCCATGCTGCACATGGGCAAAATCAACAGCAGCTCGTACATGGGCTTTCTCTGTGGAGGCCCCAACCCTATGGAACGGCCTTCCTGAGGTCAGGAGAGCCCCCACGCTCCTGGCTTTCCGCAAACAATGCAAAATCAAATTATTCAAAAAGGCTTTTTTCTCATAGGAGGGTGGTATTGTAGGGAGGGGGGGGGGGTCTCAGATGTTTCGATAATGAGTTAGGAACCATAGACTTCACCATTATGTTCCCTTACATATTATCTGTTACTTTAAATATGTACTCCTATATACTACCTGTGCTTCATGTTATTTCATGTCAGTCCTAGAATTGATTATGTTCTGTTTCAGCAATTCTTCAACCCCATATTGGATCCTTGCTAATGTTATGTCTTTGTAAACTTGTATTCATTTACCCTATGACATAGTTTATGGAAATGTTCTTGACACTGTATGGAAATGCCTGTCCTTGTCCTTGCTACTGATTGTACTAATCACACACTATGTAATCCGCCTTGAATCTGAGTGAGAAAGGTGGACTATAAATAAATAAATAAATAAATAAATAGCTGCGATACAGCTACTGTGAATTCTCCAAGCTACTTGGCAGAATCTTGGATTGCTTTTTGTCAACTTTCATTTAAATGTCAAAAATTAATTTTGCAAAGACACTGCTCAGAGTATTGGTCTACCATCTTCTTCAAAATATATCATGCTCAGATCGGTAGACACAAGCATTTTGTTGACAAAAATCAACTGACAAAGACTAGAAGGTTCTGAAAATAAATATGGGCATAAAACTGTAGATGGCACACTATAAAATCTGCTGCTGCCTTGCATGAGGTACAAAAATAGGGTTTTAACTATGCAAGCATATGGGTTGAACAAGCAAAGAAGCAGTTAGGATGAGACAAAGATTACTAAGCTTCTGCAATAGCACTTATTTTATGGCCCATATGCCTGAGATAGAGAGACCAGTGGCAGTCTGGGAGATCCTGACGTAGCAACTTTTTCTTACCTATGACAATGGTACCAGTAAAGCCTATATTGTGGGCTTCCTATTAGGTAGAGAAACTACTACTATACAGAAAGCAGAGCTGTAGGTGTGGTTTCTCACACGCTGGTGGTGGTGGGAAAGTGCCATCAAGTTGTAGAAGAAGAAGAGTTGGTTTTTATACTCTGCCCTTCACTACCAAAAGGGGTCTCGGAGCAGCTTACAATCACCTTCCCTTCCTCTCCCCACAACAGACTTGGGGTGAGGTAGGTGAGGCTGAGGGAGCTCTGAGAGAGCTGTGACTGACCCAAGGTCACCCAGTGGGCTTCAAGTGGAGTGGGGAATCAAACTTGGTTCTCCAGATTAGAGTCCTGCCACTCTTAACCACTAAGCCAAACTAGATTTTGTAGCCAACTTATGGTGACCTCTGATGGGGTTTTCAAGGCAAGAGACTGGTTTGCTATCGCCTGCCTCTGTGTAACAACCCTGGTCTTCATTGGAGGCCTCCCATCCAATTATTAACCAAGGCCAACCCTGCTTAGCTTCCAAGATCGGATGAGATTAGGTTTGCATGGAGTCTCCAGGTCAGGGCTCTTAAAAGCTAGCAATCATATTTTACTTTGCCTGGGTCACAGTAATGTAGTATTACAAATATGAGACCTTGGCATGTAGAAATTTCTCACAAGGGTGACAAAATATACAGTACACACTTTGTCTGGGCCTGACCTGCTAAACACACTTGTGTACAGGTAGTAGATCCTAAGTTTGGTGAGAAGGTAGAATGCCCTATAACAAGATGTGGTGATGGCCACTGATGTTTGACTCTGTAATGGGATTATATAACATACATACATACTATCATGTCGTAACCAATTTACTGAGACCCCAGCAAGGGGCTTTCAAGGCAAGTGAGAAGTAGAGGTGGTTTGCCATTACCTTGCTCTGCAGAATCTTCCTTGGTGCTCCCCAATCCAAGAATGGACATGCTTAGTTTCCGAGACCTGACAAGATCAGGTTATTCCATGCTGCCTTCCCTCCCAAAATGGGATTAGACAAAGCCAAAAAATTGGGGCTACAGCTAAATGGAATGCTCACGAGCAGAGACAATATGGTGATGACAAATGGGTAAGGGTACTGCTTGGGGTCTTCCTAGAGTCATCTGTCTGGCTGATCTAGCAGAGGGCTTGCCTTTCTGAAAACATGCTCTTGTATCTTGCTATAACTGGAATTATAAAGATACAGGGTTAAGGTTGGGGCAGCTGTGCAAGACAAGATAATTTTGATCAGAATTATTATTCAGGGCTAGTTATAAACCAACTTCTCATATTTATATACCAGGTTCAAAGTGGCAAGGAGCACATAAGGCATTAGGGCCTGACAGGTAGCAGTTTCTCCCAACACAAATCTAATGCAACTGCGCTGCACTAGAAATGCCCTGAAATGCAGAACAAACCTGATCACATGTAGGAGAACTCAAGTACTTTTTTAAAAAATTAGAGATTGTATTTTACTATCATGAGGAACAGAAAGAAGTTAGGATTGCCTTAACTGCTTATGTCATTCTGTGAAATCATATTTTTTAAAAATAGAGATGTTACTTCAGGGTTTATATGCCAGAACCTGAAAGAACAATAGTATTCCAGGTTGGTGTGAGATACTGACACACAGTAATTTGTGACCTTTCATGAGAAAGGTACATGTGCTATCTATATAGTTTATCTTCCCTGAAGTGTTGAATGAGGTGCAGTGCATTGGGACTTTTGAAAACCAGTGGGCTTACTTCCTGGAACCAGAAAAGTTTATATTTACAGTTTACAGACAATACTGAATTATTCAGGGTTGCAAACTCCCGAGGAGACCATGAGGATCTCTCCAAAGTAAGCAAAATAGTAGGTGAAATTAGTACAAAGAATTGCACAATTATTCGTGCTGGGAAAACCTGAACTTCACAATGTAAGGACTCTGAGCTGTCTGACAGCATTTAGGAGAGTGATTGTAGGGCCATGTTTGAAAGCTTGTGAATGTATCACCCAACTATGCTGTGGCTATAAAAAGTAAAGAATGATCAGAAGGGACTGAAAATACTATTTCAGGTATCATCATGTGTCGTTTGATGGTATGGTAGAAAAGATCATAGAGTTAGAAAAGATTTGAAAATGAGAAATGAAAATGAGAAAAAGGGCTTGAAGCTCCTTTCCCAAAGAAAAGGTGAAAATGGACAGGACTTTTTAGTTCAGAAAAAAGACCGCCAAGGAAAGGAACAGGACACAAAATTATGAACAGCACTGAAGAAGCAATTCGAATTCTGCCTCATTATACTAGAATTTGGGGACACCCAATAAAACTGGCACCAGATTAAAGAAGACAAATTGTTAATTTTCTCATAGTGCATAAGTAACTTGCAGACCTCACTAATTCAATGTGCATAGCTTTTAAAAAAAGGAAAAAACAGAGGGCACAGATTTAACAGCAATTGGAACCTTCCTGTTCAGAGGCAGTATGCCTCTGAATACAGATTCTGGGGACAAACATCAGAAAACTGTTGTCCTGCTGCCTGCTTATGAGATTTCCAGAGGCAGTTGGCTGGTAGCTGTTGAAAACAGAATGCTCATTAGATGAACACATCTTCTGAACAAATAAGACACTTCTTTATTATTCCAGACCCACTTATTCCTGTCTAGTGCTCCAGTTGTGTTTCCAGATTAATGCACCTCCTTTTCCCCTACACCTCTCCTGAAGATACTACCCTTTGTCAAAAATATGCAAACCCGATAAATGTTCTCGTAATAGATTTACAAACAAATATCACTTATTCTTGCAACTGAATGTAGGCTTCCCTCAAGCAGGTTCTGGGTAGATTTTTAATTGGGGCACAAAACAGAAACGTCTGACTAGATGCTTTGTTTAGACAAGATATCAGTTATGCCTGCCTACTGAAATATCATTACTCTAGCACCAACCTGATCTAACAGTTGGAAAGGAGCAAGTGGTTACGGGCTCACTTAACCAATCATACTGGCAAAGCAGGTAAATCAAAAAGCTTCTTTTTCTATTTCCATTATTTAGATTAATAGCACAAGGAACAGGATGATTCCAATCTGCTGCATTCTGTCCCCACGTCTCCACATTCTTCTCTCTGCTGTTCTTTTTCTCCCCCACTGCAGCAGCTGCCTACAAAGCCAATAATTTGGTCTAATAGTTCTAAGAGTGTAATGGTACTAAGAGACCTGTACTCCAGGGATTGTTCGCTAGTTGGCCTTAGACATGTCAATCTATTTTTTAATTCTTCAGTGGTGTTTACTGGAAGAATAATGATTTGCTTCACCAATGTGGCATAAGGAGGACTATACAATGGGCTTGCTCCGTACAAAATACTATGGCACACAACAAAAAATCTTCCATTCAAGATGCACCTCCTGAAGTAAACAGCATCCCTGGAGGTAGACAGGCCTCTCTGTGTTTAGGAATTAACAGGACTGGAGCCAATCATGCATTTACAATAGGAACAAGAAGCTGTGAAGTACCCACCCTCTCTCAGATAGTTATCTATGGCTGGAATGAAAACAGGTGGGTGAGGGGGCGAGGTCTGTGCAGACTGCAGCCCACATAGACTGTCTGTACCAGCAGCCAGTCTGGGCTCAAGTCAGGCTCTCTCTAGATCCAGTTAAGCTGAGCCACTGCCCAAGTCTCTTGCCCCTTGGAGCTAGATATGGGCAGCAATTACATAGCACGCACAGCCACTGTGTCCAAATGTCAGTTTATCTTTCAACAAGAAAGATTTCACAGTATCAAGAAGGAAATAATTAAGAAAAACCCAGAGAAGCTGATCTGTCCATGATTTGTGGCATGGTTGACCTAAGCCCTCTGGGAAGTAACATGGGCTCAAGCCTCCACTCCTAGCCACAGGGGAGAGGGCCTGGGGAGCACCAGAAATGTGGGTCAGAGAGCCACCAAAGCCTAAACACTGCTGCAGTGTGGCTTGCCAAGTACTTGTGACAAACAATCAAGGGAGACTGCAGGCAAGAACCCCAGACCAGGCAACAGAGTAAGGAGAGAAGGGCAATGCACTATTTGACCCTCTGTGCTTCTGCTAAGATGCTGGGAAATCAAAGGCAAATTCCTGCGAGTGCTGACAGGGCAACAAGGACGTCAGGCACAAAGATTACCGAACCCCACCCCAACGGCTAGAGTGGTCAGGAATAATGGGTGACAGTAGAATTCGGGGGAACACCTAAGCGCAGTGAAACTCAAGAATGAGCCTGACTTTCAGCACAGTCCTAAGGGAATGGGACACGTGTTCAAAGACAGAATATGCTGGGTTTGACTACATAGGGGTGCAACCAAGAAAACACAATGTTGCTCTACCCTTTATCAAGAAATACTCTACAACCATCTTTCCAGGATCTTCACTCTAGTCCTAGACTGGAAGGGGTTTTTGTTGTTGGCACTGCTTGGGGCTGTGCTATGATGAATGAACATTACAACTTTTTTTACCAGCGTCTTGATTCTCCCATAAAAGCCAAAAGGTCATAGGGCTCCTCTCAGGTAGTTGTAGGATGATGCAGAATCCTGTAGAGTGGCAGCAAGTAGTTTGCTAGAAAGCTACAAACATTTGGGGGTACTGGCTCTGGCATGAAACCAGGCAGAACTGTCACTTTCCCAGTTCTCAACAAGGCTACCAAGCATAGGTGAGGGGGAATGGCAATGCAGGTCACTCCTGCTGAGATTATTCTGCAAGTAGGCAACAGGGTAGTCATCAAAGACATTTGGGCTGAGGGGGAGAAGAGAATCACAGTCCCCATTTGATTTGGGATGCATGCTTAGGAGCCAATGAGGCTAATATTTAGTGCTGCTTGGACCTAGTGCAGGAGAAACTTCCCACATAAATGTCGCTCTCATGGAAGAAATCACAAACACAGTCATGTATGAAGCACAAGTGGGTACTTGTGTTGGGCTGCAGTAGAGGAGCAAGGTTTGAGTCCAGTAACACTTTAACAAGAGTTTCCAGGATATAAGTTTTTGAGAGCCTTAACTCTCAAACCCTTATACCCTGGAAACTCTTGCTGGTCTTTAATGACCTACTGGACTCGAACTTTAGAAACAAACATGTATACTGCTGCAGGAACCTGGAACTAACTGATGACTTTCTGGGGTGTGAAAATATGATAAAATAAATGTTCACTTATCCCACAAGACACAGGGAAACATGCAGTCCCCTACATGGAAGGAAGAACTGGCTGACTGTCTTTAGTCATGTAGGCTTAAGCTTCATTACAATGAACTTCAAGTCCACTGATTGGGGTTCTGTTGCTCAGATGTTAACAGGAGTTATTGGCTCAGAGTTGTCTACTTAAAGAAGCATCAGCTCATAATTGGAGAGCAGGATCTTTGGAAGACAACCAAGACTGCACGTCCTGGCAACGTTCCCTGAGAGTTAGGGTAGCTCAGCTGGGATCCTCAGGACATGTGCAGTTTTCAGGAGGCTGGAGAGGCAGCTTCATCACTCCCCAAAGTGCTGCCTCCCTGATTGTGCAAGGAGATAATTAGGTTATCCTACTAGAGTCTTAAGAGCCCTGGTCCAGGGCAGGGCCATATGCACCTCTTACCTTTACAGATCAACACTATTATGAGTTCTGCTAAGCTGTAGTGAGTCCACTGGAGAAGGCTCCCCCCAAACTGTAGCTGAGTTGCTGCAGTCCCTCATCTCCTCACTAGGAAATACCCTTGGGACCAGAAAAGGCAGAACAAACAACAGAAAAGTTGGATTTTTTAAATAAAATAAAAAATTAAAAAGTCCTTTATTGGGTGCAGCCTGGTCCCTGTGCCACGCTGGGCCTTGGCCGATCAAGACTGCCCCTGGGCTTGGGGCGGCTCAGTCAGCATCTCCCCGAACGTCGAACACTGAGAGGTGAGGGGCACAGGGGCTGTCCAGGCCCTGCCAATAGGCTAGGAATGGGTGCCCCATGGATAGGGAGGAAGGGGGAACAAGGTTGGTGAAGTCAAATGTCTGTCTATGGGTTTGGGGAAGGGGAGGCAAGGCAAGGTGTGGGACCCTGCACATACACCACGGGTGCCCTGCACACCTCACTGAGCTGCACTCGAAGTGGTTTTCTTCAGGGTGAAATTGGTCCAGTTCACAGCCACCTTCTGTCGGGTCTGCTTGGCTGAGTCCAGGCAAAACCTACAAATAGAGGAGGGGGGGGAGGGTGAGAGGGGCAACAACAGTGGTAAAATAGAGAGCCAGTCTGGTGTAGTGGTTAGAGTGCAGGACGAGGATCCTGGGGGCCCAGGTTCAAACTCCCCTCTGCCATGGAGGCTCACTGCGTGACCTTGGGCCAACCACACCCTCTCAGCCTTGCCTATCTCATAGGGTTGTTATGACGATAAAATGGAGGAAGGGAGAATGATGTGAGCCACTTTGGGTCCTTATGGGGGAGAAAGTAAGGGTATAAATAAAGCACATAAAAAAACTATAAGGCTGGAAGCTTACTGTATACATATAAAAACTGCTTGTTACCTATGAGCTTCATTGATCACTAGCTATCAGTCATAATGAAGTAAAATGTTTATGAGCATTCAATGTTATGAGTAGTAAATTATTAGTAATAGAATGTTGGTAGACATTCCCACTTCTGTGAGAAAATAAAACATTGGTTTGGATGGGAAATATTCAGAGGATTATGTGCTGTTGAAAGAAGAAATACTGGTGCATGACTTCTGATGCCTGGTAAAAACTTTTATTTCCCCAAGCATTTAGTTGGGTGGGCATAAAAGTACATTCTCTTGGTGCCCAAGGCTCTTATACAAACAATATAAAGTAGCAATTAAATCATAATAGCTTAACCTAATACACTTGGGATCCAGTGTGCTGTAGTGATTAGAGTGTCAGACTGGCTGGTTCCACACACGTTGGATAATGCACTTTCAATGCTCTTTATCAATCATTTGAGGTGGATTTTTTGTTCCGCACACACAAAAACCTGTTCCAAATGATCTATAAAGAGGATTGGAGGTGCATTATCCAACATGTGCAGAATCACTCTGTCTGAGAATACGAGCATCCAAATTCTTCACACCTGTGCATTGATTGGTTGGCCTTGGCCTAGTCACTCTCCCTTAGACTAATCTATCTCAGAGGATTGTTGTGAGGTCAAAACAGAAATCTGAAGAACCACACACATCACACTGAAATCCTTGGAGAAAGAGTGGAATAAAAATTAAATAGTTTTATTTTGGTTTTAGTCTGTCTGTCCTGCTAAGCTTGATGATGCTATTTATCTGTGCTGCTGCTTTAATAGAAAATTGTTATAATTGCTGCAGTTAACTCTTTGTCTTTTTATACAACTTATTATGTTGTGAGTCACTCAAGTATTTTTAACTGAGAGTTGTGGCCTATAAGTATTAATTAAAAACAGCTAAGGGTTTGAGGGGGCACCTCTCTCAATACTTTCCAGAAATGGATTTTTTACTTATTTGCTCATCTTCAAAACACACATACCCAAATATAACTCTGGTTGTTATAATGGAAACAGCTGGGTAAATACCTCCACCCTCTTCTCTAATTCCATAGTTTCATGGGGGCATATGGAGGCAATGCCTCCTTAAGCAATGTGCCATGCCACTTGACTTCCCAGGTTTCATTTTAAAAAAATCTCTAGCCTTTTTCATTGTGAAGATTAAGGGAACATGTACCAGTACTTTTTGTCCAGATTACTTGGGAAAGAATGGAGGAGTGGGAGATGCAAGAAGGCTGGCACTGAGAAAGTTCTTTACTGACCAAATTCATTTCCATTGTCTCTGTTACATAATATCTTCCCCCAGTCCTTTGCTCCTTTTTTTGTTTGTCCCTTAATGCCCACAGTAATAACTGGGCAGAATAATAGGTAAAAGTATTTATCTAACTTGGAAAATTAGAATTCCACCTGCCCAAAGAACATGCTTGAGGTGGCTAAAAAAGTAAAATAAGGATAGAATCATAAAACAGCACAAAATCATTAAAAACAAACTATAAAAACCCAGCCAGTGGGAAATTGTCTCAAGAGTAGGTGGGGCCCCAGGGGGCAGTAGAAAAATTAATGCCAGTTTTAGCCAACCTGGTTTCTCTTTTAGTCATTAATTGCAAGTCAGCTTTTATAACTGGCATATGTGAAAAAATATGTAAATTTTTGTAAAAAATGCCTTTTACTCAACTGATGAAAGACCATCATTTCTTGTTCTTTTCACTCCCAATAGGGCTGCAGAGGAATAGTCCTCAGGCAGGTTTAAACTCAAAAACCATTCCATTGTTTGGAAGGATCTAAATAATCCTGATCTAAGTAAATGAAATGGCTGCCTGAAAAAGTCAGGAAAGCTCCCTCTCTCCTGGCTTTCCACAAACTGTGCAAAACTGAATTATTCAGGTGCACAGATAATAAGGCTGTGCTATAAGGAAATGGCTTAGAGACTACAGACTATAGTGACTACAGACTATACTACTCTATACTGTCTGTTGCTGTAAATATGTTCCTACTGAATAGTTTCCATGTCATTTAATATGCTATGTCAAATTGCTTATTTTTTTCAGTATTGTATCAACTATCAAATTTTCTACATGTTTTAGTTTTCTGTAATCTATACCCTATTGTATTATCTATTTGAACGTCCCAACCACTGAACATGTGATTTAGTGTGAAATCCGCTTTGAGTCTCAGAAAGGCAGACAAATAATAGTAGTAGCAGTAGTATTACTGCTTTGAATGCAGATAGTAAACAAGCACTGCACATGCAGAATGCCTTCCTCCACTACACATTTAAATTATATTCATCTACCTGCTTGGTGGCAGATGGAAATACCTAGAATGGAAGAAGCAATTTGGAGGCAAGTATAACTCAGGAGTCTCTATAATTTTAATAATGAAAGCAGTGATTGATTGTTATCTTTCAGCAGAATTTTGAATCTTAACCCCCCAACCTTATGCCCTGCAATACTACTTGACAGAAGAATACAGATAAACTAATAAATCAACTAAGGACTTATAGTATGATTATAAGCAAATCACTTTTCCTTGGATAGTTGCAAAAATGTGAGAGTCCAGGGGAAAAAATCTAGAAACACCCCCTCCACCTTTTTGCATGTGCTAAGATTTATTTATTTACTTATATATTGCCTTTCCATCATACTTAGCGCTTGAGGCGGTTTACAGCATAAACCTTGAAGACTGAATTGGTTGGAAAAGGTGGCATAGAAATGTTTTAAATAAATATATTAGTTTTGTATTCTGACTTTGCAGCTTTACATTCCTGTATAAATCCTAATCTTCAGGAATACAATAAATAGGAAATCGCTAACAAAACATGAAACGACGTTTCCAAAGTATGCATTTCACAGATGGGCTGACATATAGCTGGATCACATTCTCTACCACCATACAGATCTAGGGCCATACCACTTCCCCTCCCAGACCACCTTTAAAAAATGGCTCATTTTGACAAGGAATGTAGGATAGCACTTTTTAAATACATTATTACAGTTCCCCAGACGTTTAGCGGCCTTTTATTGTTAGCTGTCACATTATTAAAGCCACTATGAGACTGTAACTGTATGTTTGCTGTACAAACATTGTCTAATCAGATAAATTTATACTGGATTGTTTTGTGAACAAAATACCAGATAGGGGTCACTCTAGAATATATGGTCTGAATATCTGGGACTTGGAATCCAGTTGCAGTTTAAATTACTGCATTTAGGATAAGAACATAAGAAGGGCCTTG
This sequence comes from Eublepharis macularius, assembly GCF_028583425.1. NCBI lineage: Eukaryota > Metazoa > Chordata > Lepidosauria > Squamata > Eublepharidae > Eublepharis > Eublepharis macularius. The sequence goes on along the minus strand of NC_072793.1, from coordinate 92,856,679 downwards.
CTGGATCAGACCAGTGGTCCATATGATCAAGTAACCTGTTTCATACAGTGGCCAACCGTTTGTCCTGGACGGCCAAACAGGACGTAGAGGCCAATGCCTAATCCTGTTGCTTCTGCCTAGTACTGGTACTCAGAGGTTTGCTGTTTCTGAATATGGGTGATACAATCCTAAAGATATTTTCTGGGAACAAGCACCATTGAACAACATGGGATTTATTTCAGAGTAGACCTGCTTAGGTGTGCTTCCTAAGTAAGTACATCAAATTTACCTATGTTTTTGCTGTTTAAAGTTGACATAATAGCCCCTTCCCCCAAGGTTGTCATATCTCACGTTTTTGCCCTGAGACTGAAGTTTTAGGGCTTATTCTCAGAGCCGCAGATTGACATCTCAGCCTTTGGGACTCATTCTCAGGGTAGCTGGTTGACATCTCTGGACTGTCAGTTAGCTCACAGACTTGGCAACTTCTTCTAAGACTTCTATGTGTACCTTCTACACATGTAAACTGAAGAGGGGAGGCAATAATCTGGTACTGACAGCTCAATTACATTTTACATTTAGCAGTTAATTCCATGTTATTTTTTTAGCTAGAGAACATGGTAGCTCATCTCTTTAAAGCCACATGATTCTTACTATGCATGTTTACTCCTTGTGGTGTGAATACAAAGCAATGTGTGGAACTGCTACCTACTGAAATTCAGTGTAACATCACTGGACCCCCCCCCCCCCCAATATCATTATGCCTTGGTTAATGAGTCTCAGTGTTTGGGATGAGGAGGACCTGGAAAGAAGAGGTTAAGTGGCCATCTGACAATAATGGTGATTCTATGATTCAACAGGAATGTGTGCATATCAAGAGAGGGAGGGCATGAAGGGATTAGCCGGTGCTAGGCTCTCATGGCCCTTGCTTATATGCCCAGGGTAAGGCCAATCACCACTTTGGGGTCAGGAAGGAATTTTCCTCCAGGCCAGATTGGCCAGGGATCCTGGAGGTATTTTGTCTTCCTCTGGGCATAGAGCAGGGTCACTGGGGGTGGAAAGTGGGGGGGGGGAGCTGTGAATTTCCTACATTGTGCAAGGGGTTGGCTATATGATCCTTGGAATCCCTTCCAGGTCTCTGTTTCTATCCCTACTTCCTCAAGCATACTCATGTTCCCTCCCCATAAAAATTTCTGGCTATGGGACCATCCTTCTCTCAATATACTAGATCGGGGATTCTGCTCCCCAATACCCTGGCAGTTACCACCTTCTCTACTCAGAATAATTTATTACTTAATGTGGCACTGCAGGACTTATATGCATACAAACGTAAACTGTAGAGAAACAGCTACCATAATTACCTCTTCCCCCTACCTTTTGAGCCAGTCTCATTCAAGAGCAACACTAACCCTCTTTCTCTGTGCAAAGCCCAGATCAAAAGATACAATAGACCACATGACCAACTCTTACCTCTTGAAGTATTCCACTTCTCTGTCAGTCTCATCCATTTCCACACCATCCACATCTTTGGGCAGGAACACATCATCTACCAACACACAACAGCAAAGGAAGCAGCTGAACCTTTAAGCTTCCCAAAAAGAAGAAGCAGTGATAAAGATATTCTCCCTCCTTCCTAAGCCAAACATATGCCTCACATCATTTAAAACATGTGCCCCATCCAAGAGGCCAAAGCAGGATGTAAGCAAGTGCATGTCCCTGTACTCCATTCCATGCTTGTCATGCACCACCAGACCAGAAGGGGCTAAAAAGTTTCACAGTAACAATGGGCAGACACTGGAAAGGTGCAGTATTCCATACTGTAGAGATGGCTTCTTGTGAACCTCAATTTATTTTAATTAAAAAAAACATTTTTATCCCTCAACTTAGTTTTAAGACATATATACAACCATATAAAAAAAAACTGAAGAGAAGCTTTGTCTGGACTGTAGCTTTTAAGGGCTATACAGCTCCTTCTCCCTTAATTCCCAAACACTATAACCGTTGACTGTAACATCATAAACCTGTTATTAATTCCCAGTCACCATAATCTTATTGCCTTCCCATCAATCAATCAATCAATCAATCAATCAATCAATCAATCAATCAATCAATCAATCAATCAATCAATCAATCAATCAATCAATCAATCAATCCCATATCAGTCCTTGCCAAACTATTTGTAATTCTTTAAAAATCCTTTTTTAACTTGCATAGTTTATTCTGAGTACAGAAAAAAGTTCTCTCTGATAAAGCTGAGTGCTTTGTTTTCCCAGACTGTAGTCTATGGCTGACAAATCTGTTTTACACACATCAGGGTGAAAGCTAGTAGCTGTCCTCTTACACTGGTCTTTCTGACAGCGCTTAAAAGCATCAAAGATCAGGCTACCATATACTAAGGTCCTGATATACCTCAAGGAATGTAAAATGTCAATGCCCTGGATGCTTAGGAGGTGTGTGCTGTTCATAATAAAGGTCTTCCAAGCTGAACAGGCTCCCTCAGTGGGGGGACTGAAGACTTACCAATGGAAGGGCTTGCTTTTTCCATTTTGTTCCTGCTCTTCTTGCCTTTGCCCTTTGGCTGGGGCACGTCATCCAATGCAGCTGTGTGGGGCAGATGCCGGTCCCCTGCCCCTGAAGGGGCAGACTCTTGCTCTGTCTGATCATCTCTGCCTTCGCCTCTCCGGCTCTTCCCCTCAGTGCTCTTCTCCTTGTCTCCTTTAGAGCCACCGCATCCCCATCCCTGGCCCTGTCGCAACCCTCGGGAGCAGTCACCTTGGTCTGTGCTGCTGCCTCCTCTCTGGGTTTCAGGAACTGTCCCCTTGGGGGGATTCTTCGGTCCCATCCCCTTGGAGCCAGAATTGTCACCAGTGACAGCAACAGACTCCCCTTTCTTTCCTGGACAGCCCTGCCGCTTTCCCTTCCTCTGCTTTCCTGTGGCGGGCACTTGCTCTTGCTCTGCTCCCCTGCCTGCTGCCACCTCCTTAGGCTCATGGCCAGCCCCACTCTCCTGGGGAGAGTCTGTTGGCTTGGAGGACTGAACCCAAATCATGCGGGAGAGGTTGGGCACAGCATTGAGCCGCTTCACCACACCATTCTCAGAGGCTGGTGGTGGAGGCACCTCTCCAGGGTTCTCTGCCCATCGGGGGCCCATGTCACTCCGTAGCAATGTATGATTATGTGGGGCACCCAAGCTGAGCGGGGACAAGTCAAGGTCAATCTCCTGAAGCTCAGATGAGCCATTGAGGTGGGAAAGCAGGTTTTTCTGTTCCAGAACAGCTGCCTTCTTGGGGAAGTCATTGACATCCAGATTGAGGTCATAGACGCTGAAGCTGGCACGGATGGAATCCTTGATGGTGTTCTTAATCTCCTGCAGCCGACTGCTCAGAAAGCTGTTCACCCGCTCTAGTTCCAGCTGGGGCCATTCTAGGAGTTTCTCTTTAGCCAGCTCCTGGTCCTGACCAGTAGGTGGGGTTCGGTCTACTCGCTTCTGGGCTTCGGCTTCCAGCTGAGCCTTCTCCTTCTCCTGCAGCACCAGAAATCAACATGAGTGTCAGAGTTCCAACAGCCCACCCCTGCAACTAGCAACTCATAAACGAAAGGAATCATGAGGAGGGATGATGGCAGCCAGCAATTGGATGACAAGGCCTCTGTCTTCCAGTTGCTCACAATCATTTATCTTATTGCAGCTGGATGGCTACTCCAGCAAGCCACACTGTGCTCCTAGGAATTAGTGCTGTGAACCAATGAGATGGCATCTACAAAGTCTGTGCCATGGTAACAAACCTTAGGGAGAAAATGTTGTATTTTCCCTGCCGTACAAGTGCCAGTAGGATTACCACATCCCAGTCCCTCAACTCAGCTAACAGCACTACAACATAAGGAGAAAGGAGAAAGGGAGTAAGCAGAGAAACAAAGGGATCCATTTGTAGGCTGCCTGGCTCAGCTCTGCAGCAACTCAAGAACCCAGGTGAACACAAACAGAATGGCCTGTTTACAGGATCCTCAGATAGTAACTCCTTAATACAGCTTCTGATTTGTTTACACATTAAAGTGCACGAATCAGAATATGAAGAGTGGCAGGAAAGAGAGAAAAATAATCTGTGATAAAAAAATAATCTGTGATGAGATAAGAAACATAATTAACCTCTTTCCTCCCTTGAGATTGTTATTGCATGTTTGCAAAGGTAAGAGGGGCATTAACGCATAATATTTTGGAATTACCTGAGATAGCAGGCAAAGTATTGTGCGCCTGAAACAGATTATGTAGACAAGGGTTATTAATACAGCTGATCATAACAGCAAAATCAGCACCCTTTGGAAAACTCAGCAGGCAGGATGGTAGCTCAGGTTCAATTCCTGAAATCCTTGGAGTCAGGAAAGACCTCTGCTTTGGAGGGCTGCTACTGAGGTATTTGAAATTATACAACATGCATTACATCGGAATTGCAGAAACTGCAAGATCTGTTTAGTTAAAGAGGCACTTATTTATTACAGCAACTTATTACCCACTTTCTTCCCGATCGGGATCCAAAGCGGCTTACAGAAACATCTAAATATAAATAGACAAGGATGTAAACAACACAACTAAGTAAACAAAGAAAACAACACAAAGCTGTATCCTGAGCAGCTTCCGAATCCTGTAGGAGGGCTCACACAATGGCCTCTGGCTGTGATCCCTTTAGCTCTTGTCCTTTGGCTCACACCAAGCTTCTCACTGTGCCCATGCAAGCAGGAAGGTTGGCATGTATCCAACCTTTGGCTGGAGGCACTTCATCTAGTTTAAGGAGTGGAAGAGCAACTGAGGTTGGAGAAAGGCTGCAGACTTTTCTCAGTGGAATGGCAGGGCACATGCCAGCATTTAACCTAGCATTCATCAGCATTGCTCTCAAGGCAGGCAGAATAAAGCTTGAAGGTTGTCAAATTATGTCATTTTTCAGCATTAGTATGAGGCCATGAGAATATCTCCAGAAATGCACATGGAAAATCATGTTTGTCAAATAGTTCATTTTTCTTTTCCATCCCACTGATCCCCTCCCCACTATTTCCTTCCCCCAGCACACACTAGAACTGATGAACAACTGCCCCCCACCCATGGAAAATATATATTCAGATCGGTGCCTAATCAAGTTCTCTCCCAATCCCATTACAAGCTGGGACAAGCACTTTATTGGAATTCAAATTAGCCCTTTATTTAGGGAGTCACTCCCCCAGAGTTCCTGATGACCCATACACTCTCCTTTTATCTCCTAGAAGCTCTCATTCAGCATGTGCGCTCCCTCTCCCTTTCTCAGATGTGCATGCACACACCTTCTTCTTCTGCTTGTGGCGTGCACGCTTGGCAGCCTTGGCGCTGTTCAGGGGCTTCGGCTCAGTGCTGTTGATATAGTCTAGGAGTTCATCCACATCCCGGTGATCTACAGCTGGCTCTCCCGAGCTACTGCTATGCCCAAGCTTCTGAGGAAGCTCCTCTTTCCTCTTGGTTAGCCGTGAGCGTAGCTTCTCCCGGATCTCAGCGTAGTTCCGGCTTGTAGGAGCAGCTGGAGGCTGTGGAGAGAGCAGGACTATTGGCCGGCTGCAGGTACAGCAGACTGTATATCATGGGGCTGCCAACCCACCACTATCTCAAAACAGCTCGTGCTCTCAAGAGTCATTTCATGCTTTCTCCATCTCCAGCCAGCGGGACAGATAAGCAGCAAGTTCTAGCCACATAAACTACAGAGGTCCGGGCTGAAACAGAAGACTTGCAGGTCTGAGGGCAAGGAGCAATGACAAGGCTTTATTTCAACTGATCAGAAATTATTTAGCGAACTGTGAGGAAGTTCAAAGTTGAAATGCCAGGGGTGTGTGTGTCAATTTCAAGGCTATAAAGGCCAAGTATGTATGACATATGTCTGTTGGTGGTGAAATGTCCCAAGCCCCTTACCCGCACACAAACTACAGAAAAAGACTGCAAGTGGCAATCAAAGATGGCTGTAGGTTATGTTTTTACTTACCGCATTGTGGCCAAAGAACTCACAGTAGCAGCAGTCACAGAACTTCCCATCTTTCTGGGTTGTGGAGGACGAGGTGCAAGAGCTCCGCTCAGAGCTGCTATCCTCATCCTCTCCAAGCCCCTCATCTGCTTCACATGACTGCGGTGCGTGGCAGCTTGTACCGTTTGGGAACTTGTGACCCTTGCAGGCAGGATCTCTATGAAAGAAAATAGGAACAAAAGCAAGTGGGTGAGATGTATGCCTAGTGAAGTCTCTAAGGCCCACTCCCACCTCAGTACTGCAGAGAAGACACAAGGCTGGAGCTTCAGAGGAGATCCTAACATCAACACAGGAACCTGACACTTGTGAGGTAGGAATGCTGCAATGCTAAGATCTAACAGGAGGTTTATAAGGCTCATAAAATGCAAAATACAATACAAGATGGCTCAAGCTCTGCAGCACTTCCTGCCTGGTCGCACAAGGAGACAAAGCAAACTTCAAAGAAGGCCAGTTTCATTATCCTGTGATACTTGGAATGAGATGAAAAATGTTACATTAGAAAGCAAAATCCCTGTGGACTGACTTTGTAAAAAAAATTCTCAAATGGAACACCTTTCCACTCACAGATCTGTCTAGCCTAATACACGGGAATGCTGAATTCTGAATGTAACTTCTTTACTTAGATTCCTCCATGGATATTCTTTCATAAGAGGAAATCATCATGTTAGAATCAGCTTGATGAAGCAGGTGAAAACCCAAATGTAGGTGGCATGTTGATTCATCATACAAAATTATAGAGCTGGTGCTTCAGTTTGAACAACTGTTAGCAATCTGAAGGACCATATGAACCATCTTGTTCATTAAGGTCATCATCCAAGAGCTAGCTTAGATACTGTATTTCCCCCAGATTCTCTGAATGCATGTGATTAAAATGTGTATCACAAGTCCCATACTGGGAACTTAATTCCAAGGCATGTGAGGGCCCAACCTGGATCAGGACCACAGTGCACAAAGAGAAAGGCCCCACAGGCTTGCTGTTTGCCCTGCTGAAGATTCCATGTGCACTGATGGGATACAACTAGATTTCTCTGATGGGGCAAACACCACCCTCTAAGTGTACCAATCCAGTGTACACACAATCCCCAACAGGGCAAATAGGAGCCTTTGTACTGTTTCAGAATGGGAAAACAGTGCAGGGGTGGATGGTGACTAAAATCCCTTCTCCCTATGCACCATGGTACCCATCTGAATTGGGCCTATGTGTGCTTGAAATTTAATTCCCAGAACAGCCTCCGCAATATACCTTTTAATTGCATTGACCTGATGAGGACCCAGGGTGGGGGGATATGTAATATGTAACTAGACCCTAAGGCTTTGCTCCGGATGCCTCCACCTGCAGAGGTTAGGTGGAAGGCGACCCATGACATCTTTTCTGAGGGCACTAAAGTATTTACGTGCCCGGCTTTCTCCTGAGCATCTCAGTACATTCTTATGAAATTCTCCTCTCCAGGAACATTCGATTGGCATCAATGTCTAGTTTTTATAATTCAAGTTGTGATATTTTAACTTTGCCAGGCATTTGCTCATTGTAGGCTTATTCTGTTACTGCTTCTGTTTGCAACTGATCATGGTTTTTATTGTATTTTCCTTGGTTTGTTTTAATTGAAGATTGTCATTTTGTACACTGCCTTGTGGGCTTTTCGCAAAGCCAAAAGCAGGAGAGGCATTTCTTAAATAAATACCTGTGTGCTGGTCCTTGTAGGTTTGACAAGCCTCACCTCAAAATGTGTCATAGTGAGCATTCTTGAATTTTAAAAAGGAAATGCTCAGCCCCCCACCCCCTCTGCTGTGACAGCAGTCCCCTTGTGTGCAAAAATAACAGACTGCCTCAATTAAAGTTCTTGAGGACAGGAATGAATGCAAGGCTACTCTGGCAGCCACTGTCCCCAGAATACAGCAGGCCTAATGCAAGGCACAGCTGCCTCTACAGCACGAAGGTGGAAGGAGGCCAACACCCTGCCTCACAGCCAGGGCCGGTGCCAGAGGTTTTGGCGCCTGCGGCGGCGTACGCACGCAATGCGCACGCGCGCGCGCGCGCGCGCGCGCGCCACGGACTGCGTGATGACATCATCGCAGACGTCATCACGCGCCGCAGGGGGGCTGGGTGGCACGCGGAGGACCGCCGAGCACAGAAGCTGCGAGCTGCTGCTGGAGCGGCGCGCAGAGGCTGCTCTGTGCGCTGCCCCAGCAGCAGCTCACGGCTTCTATGCCCGGCTGGGGTGGAGGAGTGCGCAGAGGAGCTGGGGTGGCTGGCTGCAGCAGTAGCTGCAGCCAGCCAGGCAGCCCCGTGCTGCCGCCGCCACATGCCCCAGCCAAGCACAGAAGCTGCGAGCCGGGGCTGGGGCGGCGCGCGGAAGCTGCTCCGTGCGCCACCCCAGCAGCAGCTCACGGCTTCTGCGCCCGGCTGGGGTGGAGGAGCGCGCAGTGGAGCTGGCGTGGCTGGCTGCAGCTGCTCCTGCAGCCAGCCAGCCAGCCCTGTGCTTCCACCGCCGCCGCCGCCGCCACGCGCCCCAGCCAGAAGCAGAAGCTACGAGCCGCTGCAGGGGCGGTGCGCGGAGGCTGCGCCCGGCTGGGGCGTGTGACGGCGGCAGCGGGGCTTGAGCGGCGCACAGAGGCTGCGCTCGGGTGGCGGCAGCAGCAAGGGGCTGGCTGGCTGGCTGCAGCAGTAGCTGCAGCCCAGTCATGCCAGCTTCGCTGCGCGTGCCTCCACCCCCAACACCCCCTCCAGCGCCCCTCCAGTGCCCGCGCGCCCGAGGCCACCGCCTACCTGGCCTCCATGGGCACGCCGGCCCTGCTCACAGCTTCACAGAGTCTACATGGCATTTGTAAGGATTTAGTCATACCAAAAAGGCATAACGTTCCATAGGATCTTACTGTTAAACTTACATATCCATTCTAAGGAATCAGTATCCAAGAAAGTAAAGCAACACTGCCTAATAAATAGTACCACGGAAGCATTCCAGTTTGGAGAATAGATAGGTGGCCAAGAATCCCCAGTAGTCAGGCTTTCATACTCACCTGTTGGTGCTGGGCAGTTGATTTGAGGCTGCAGGAGGACCCAAGGAGCCACTGCAATGGCCGTTGCATGGATGAGTGCAGCCTACAGGAGGCGGTATCTTCAGCAGTGGCACATTGGCAGTGGGTAGGTGTGGACTCTTGCAGGAGCCGGTGGGAGGGGATTCCACTCCTGGCTTTGGAGCTGGTGTGTGTGGACTGAGGGCTGGTGCTGGGAATGGGGCCGCCTGCGGTGAGGAGCTCAGGTGGACGTGAGGAGGGGAGCTGAAGGGCCCAGGGTGGGCAGGCATCTGCTTGGTAGGAAGGAGTGCCGGTGGTTGCGACGGGAGGCCTGTGGGGCTGTTCGGAGGAGCAGTGAGGTCCACGTGCCGATGGTGTTCCACAGAATGGAAGGCCTCTCCTGCAGCCAGACAGGAACAGAGAAAGGTTAGGTCAAATCTGTGACAGCTGAAGCTTCCACACACTGCTGAGACAGGCATAATACCCCACAGCAGCTAAGCCCTCTCAGTGCACACTTGCCACCACACACTATCAGTTCCTTCCCAAAAGTATTCCCCCTCCTATAATACCTCCCAGACTTTACTGCCATATATACCTAAAGCCACAGTTCAATCCAATCTGACATGACGGCCATGTTCCTAACTAGAAGCCTTCTTTTAACTGTGGTACTTTCTACAGTGACAGTGATTTAAAATATAAGTTTTCTTCAGAGCATGCTAGGAAGTCCAGCCCTATATGCTGTTCATGCTCAGCGGCATACTACTCTAACCCAGTGAGACACTCGCAGGAGAAGAAGGAACCAACCCTTGGCCTGCTACAATTTGGGCTATCATGCTGTAGTCCCACATTCAGCAAAAAACAACAAAGCCTTGGGGGGGGGGCTTAACTGTGAGCCCAACAAAGGTGAGGCTTTTGCCCTGCAGGTTTGGTCTGTTGGCCTTCCCCAGGCCCCGCACATACAGACCTGGCGGGGTGGGTCGCCGGCACATGCTCTTGAACTGCTTGGGAAGCGTTTTGCAGAAGTCGAGTGAGGTAGGCAGAGGTGAGCCTGGGGTGCTGCTGGGAGCTGGGGAGAGCGCGTGGCTGTAAGGACAGGCTTTGAGCCCACCTCCTACAGCAGGGGCCTGGTTGGCACACTCCAGAGGGAGGCCGGGGTGCTTGTCACCTGAAATGGAGTCAGAGATGGAGCTGGTTGCTCTCCAGGCCCCCTGCTGCCTCCCCATTTGGATCACCTCACATGAGCCCATGAAAGAGGACCAAGACTTCAGGAACAATCCCTGGTAGTGAACCCATTAAGCAGGGTCCTTCCTTGTAAAACAGTATTTGCCCCAAGGAGAAAGGCAAGACACAAACTTGTGTAGAGCCTTCTGTTCTTGGACAGGTATATTAACACGGGGTGGTCAATGTCAGCAGTCTCAACATAACTGAGTCATTACTTATGACTCTTAGAACAGCCTCTATGAAGCTGTAGGGAGAACCCCACAGCAAAAGGGAGAAGACAAAGAACTAGGCTAGTGCCAACTTGAACTTACCTGGTACAACAGGTGTCCCCCCGAGGGAGCTCCCCTGGCCTGCCCCATTGACATGCTGGGAGTTCCAAAGCCCCGAGAGCTTGTGCGCAGACAGGAAGGAACTGGGGTCCCAGTCTCCTGAGTTCCCGTGGCACGAAGATGAGGATGATGAAGACGAAGAGGAGTGGGAGCCTGCCCCGCAGGACTGTGACTTACAGGCCGTATGAGACAGCGAGACCTGGAGACAGAAAGTTGGTGACTCAGACTGCAAATCCAAAATACCAGCTTAGATTATTCTTTCAATCATGTCGGGCTAACTTTATTCCCAGTATATTCCTACCATGATGGGCACAGGACACCTTCCTAGGAGGAGTGAGGCTGAGGCCTCTTGGAGAGAAGACCTATCTAATCCTGCATCCACTCCTATTCCCTTTCCCACCACTACAACTGGGGACAGTGCAAAGGAAGCAAAGACTAAAACGTCCCAATGTGTAGAAAACACATTCACTAAGGCCACAGGTTGCAGAGAAAAGCTACATACATGCAGCTATTGGACTGTAGTCAGGTCGCTAAATATGACCAATGTAGGGAGACCTCCTATGTAAACTACATTCACAACAAGCAGATCTCTTTATCCAAGAGCATCTGGTCTGGAATAAGTGATGGGCTTACAATACACTCTACAGGGTTAAATGCTTACCGCCAGTGCCTGCTCCTGGACTGCCCTCCTTTCTTCCTCTTCTACACTTTGCCTACAACTTTGGCAGATCCATAGTGGCATCTCTCCCAGCAGGTTCTGCACCAGTGCGGGCACAAAGTCTGGGGGCAGCCGCTCACCTGGGGACACCAACCCATTGTGGGATGGTCCTCCCCAATCTTTACGCTCCCGGTGACACAGCAAGCAGCATGTCTGTACAGACTGGTTGGAAGTAGGCAGCACCTGCAGGAGGGCACACAGACAGAACTTTTTTATTGGAAAAACAGGCATTCAATAGGAACTAGTATAGCACTTTGCTGAGGTATGTACTATCACAGTCTGCCTGGCATCTCTGTCAAACTAGTGCTATGGCTGCACTAACCAATACAATTCAATGGGCACACTGGAAGAACAGACCATCCAATTACAATTCACAGCAGGCAGCTAGATGTTCTGATCTACCTAATTCTGTCCCTTTGGTCATTGTTACCATTTACATGAAGTAGCATTATTAACATCACTTTGTAGACCAGCAGAGTGGTAGTCACAGGAATGAAAGGAGAGTGAAAGAACAGCATGTAATAGCAGAGGGTATCTGTGTTACTAAGGAGGGCACCTGTTTTCTACCCAGCCCTTTCTGTACCCTCCTTTCTCCTCTCCCTGCTCCCCCCACCCATTATCCAGCTTTCAATTCTGTCTCAGTCCAGCATGCTGCTTCTCCAACCGAATACACTCCGTGCCACCTCAATGCCCTGCGAGGATTGCCCTTGTTCCCTGCTCAACACTTGGAAGTGGCTGGAGACAGAAGAACAGCTGCAGCTGTTTGAGGCAGAGATCATTACCCCGCTGCTCATTTCTTCCCACAAAAGGAGGCATGGCCCATAGCTTACTGCTTGCTTCTCGGGCAGAGGACACACAACAACATAGCTGACCACAGGATTGCTTAGAGATTATGACAAGCATGAAGAGTTAAGGGCAGAGTTGTCATTGTCTCCTACTAATTGAGAAGCCTAGGACAATAGGCTGTGCCTCTAACTGCTGCTGCAAAGCAGATGGTCTCGCTCAGCCTCAAGGTGAGACAAAGCACAAGGGGCAAAGAGTGCACTGGAAGAAGACAGAAGGGAAACTGGGCTTCTCTTCTCACAATCACTGCAGGGGCAAGCACACTTAGAGGCAGGGAAGGACAACAGAAGTGACACGGGAAGACTTTTACATCTTGGCTGGCCACATTGGGCCCCACAATTCTCACAGAATCAGACACACCCCATGAAAAAGCTAATAAGCAACTTCTTGCCAGTACTGGAAGGGGAGGAGGAAGAAAAGTTAAGAGACAGGCCAGTCACCTAGAATTCATTGGATGTTGATTTCTGCTGCTAAATAATATTCTCCAGGACAGAAAAACATCTCCTGGAAAAAGTTCCATAAGCATCCTCCTTTGCCACTGGAACGTAATCCTTAATCTTCAACTTTATTTAGATATTTACAAGTGGGAGACCTGCAAGACTTGTAGGTGGTGGTGAGATTTCATTTTCTACTCTATCCCCTCCCCCAGTATTTCCCGCCTCCTGCTGGCCCCATATCCTCTCCCCTTTCCCTCCTTTCTTCTCTCCTTCCCAGCCACCAGCAAACCTACCTTTTATCTGCCCCCACATCTTCAACTATATTTATTTACTATTTATATGCCACCTTTCTCTCCACTGGGGACCCAAAGAGGCTTACATTGTTCTCCTCCCCTCCATTTTATCCTCACAACAACCCTGTAAGGCAGGTTAGGCTAAGAGAATATGACTGACCCAAGGTCACCCACCAAGCTTCCATGGCATGGTGGGGATTCAAATCAGGTATTCCAGATCCTAGTCTAATCACCATACTATGCTTTTAAACCCTAAAAATCTACAACAGTGAATGAACCTCTCAAAACAGGGACTGGCAAAAGTAAAAGGTAGATTCAGATCACAACACTAAGTCCAGATGTTATCTCTGAGTGTATTCCATGCCTAGGTGGAATCTGCAGGCTTTCTGGACAAACTTTACACGAACTTTTGTATCACTTATAGCAGATGCACATAGAGGCCTCGAGTTTCACCCATACCCTTGCAATAAAGATTCTGTTGCCTAAACAGGTCTGCTACCTTTATCTCTGAAACTCAGTTATTCAGATCATCTAGTACACAAGCCATTGGCTGTCCCTCAGAGGCTAGTAGCTTCTCCTATATGTGGTTCGGCATACAGCGGCATCATTAACTAATCCATGATGGTTATACAAGTGAAGACAGACCACCTTAAAGGAGGAAGAGCTGCTCTCCAACTTCACTCAGCCCTAGCTGTGAATGCCATTAGTACATTGTCCTCTCACTCCTTGCATTCTCATGATCAAGTGGTTTATAGTCAGCTATTTTGCTGACTGATCATGCTGGACATCAATCAAATAGTACCTCCCACTTTGAAAGCAAGATTGTCTAGCATGTTCCCTTCCATTTAACAAGTGCCACTCTGCCACTCTCTCAGGCCTCAAATGAAACCAAACATCACCAACTAAGCAATGCATCTTTATTTTGATTTAGGATGTTCCAGGTGTTCAGTGCTTGATGCAGAAAAGTTCCCCACAGGATGCTTCCACTTCACTTTTCATACGGAGAGTTTCTTTTTTTTGCGCGGGGGGGGGGGGACTCCCCATGAAAAGTAAGGCCTTTATTATAAAGTTAGCTTTCAAGCCGACTGGAGATGGCAGACCAGTGTGATGTAGCAGCCAGTTCAGCTGTGAAGATAACAGGTGCACTTGAGGAAATCTTCCCTGAGCAGCCTAGCCTACTCAAAGAGCAGCTAAGGACAAAATGGGACTTTTTGAGGGTCCCATTGAAAGTCCGTTTGAAAGAAAGGCAGGAGATAAATATAATGAATAATGAAGCAGAGCATAATTTTTACGTCATAAGCCCCTCTCCTGGAAAACTGAGGCAGTCTTGCTCCCTGAGAACTATCACCTCAGTGAACTTTGAGTCTTAATTATACTAAAGGAAGTTTCAAATGGTATTTTTTAAATGTATGTATGAAGGGTCATAGGCTTGGAACCCTCTTTGCTAACAGAACATATGAAAATGTATCTCTCTTTGACTGGTGTTTCTGTTTCCAGGATTGACAGAGGACTAATTGATAACAAAGACTAAGTAGGACATGCTCACCCTTTTGACTGGGGTCTCCACACAACGTATCCTCCATTGTATTCACCAAGGTTCAAGTTGTACCATATAATTACTGCACGTGTGGAGGAATGGTTGACAAAAGTTTTGAAGTTTACGTTAATGGCAAAACTTATTGCATTAATTAGAGAAAGGACATCAGTTAACTTCTTGTCTGAATGGAAACTGCTAATAGATTTTTTGCATGAAATGGATAACAAGGATTTGATGACATCTGGATTTATGGATTAAGAAACAGGAACAATAGAAAAAAGAGGGGTTTGTGACTAACAGAATAAGTGGGACTCTAGAAATGATATATACTTGTGGCGTAGAAAATCGGAACCCAACTTGTAGTGTAATCTAGGTGTTTTTTTATTTTCTTTTTTATTTTCCTCTTAATTTTATAGATATATGTATTGTTAGTGTGTTATGTTTAGAAATGTGTGTTTTTTCTTGTTCTCTATGTTGTTTATTGTATTGAGATGTGTAGTTTATAGCTTAAATAAAGAAAAGTTTAGCATATAATTACTGCACATGAGGTAACTATTCCAGAAAAGCTTCCCCCCAGTCCTAATGATTTCACAGCATCAATCTTTTCTATGTAGGGGCCACTGGGTTCCATACTAGCCCAGTTCCATTTGGATTCATCCAATATTGCCCCTACTTTCTAGTATCTGTGCTCCCTATCTGAACCGTCCCATGTCACATCAATATCAAGGAAGACAGAGATTTGTTCTTACTAAGAATAATGTAAGGAAACTTTTTTTGTATTGCCTACACTGTTCTATCAGTCTCAGAGCACACTGCTCCCTCAGTTTGATAAAGGCTACTGCCCAGGCACCAGACAATTAAGGGATATAGCCAGACCGAAGAAAGAAGGCAGTGAACTAAAAGCACTCGGAAATCTTTGTAGCTAACTCTTCATGTTCTTCCCTAAACTAGCTTCCTCCCTGGTATCACAAATAGCCTGGTCCTATCATGCAAGTGTTACATCAAGCAAGTCCCACTAAGTTCATTGGAGTTTATTCCCAAGTAATAATGCACAGAACCTGCAGAGTCACTCTTCAAATGTTAATTAGGATTCAAAATTTCACTTGCAGATGTTAGCCTCATGGACTTTTAGTCTACAATTTACACCATCCACTCCCAACTCATATGGTTTGTAATACCACTTATAAACCTTCTACAAGGAATTCTATCCTTACTAGCATGATGCAGCACCCTCCACAGGTAACAGCAAAGTTGTGATCACATGATATAGGTACCCTGCAACAACCTCAAGTTGCCTGATGTATATCTCGAACTTAATACATAACATAGGGACAAAAACAACAAGGGAAAAAGATTCCCTCAAGCATCTCTATCCCAAACATCTTCCGCACTTACTGTGAGAAAAAAAACTACTCACATAAACCTGATTAAGAGATTTCACTGAGTAAAGTTTGGAAATGAGATGTCCCAAGGAGAACCATGTTTGTGCAGACACACCTTGAACCAGCTCCAGGCTTCTTCTTACCATCTCTGACACAAGACAGAATATGGCAATCCAAAAAAGAAACAACACACACATACTCCTCTTCCCCCAAAAAACAAACTTAAGAGGACTAAAAGAAAAAAAAGTACTAATCTAAGTAAGGAAAGCCTTCGGAGAATGAGACCAAACGTGTTTATTTTTTGCTACTTTAAAAAGCCCACACTAACGCACATAACAGCCCAACCACTACCTAGGAAGAATTCTATTTATAGAGTTTCAGTTCTACCACTTCTTGGCCTAGTACCCAATCATCAAAGAGAATTACTGAACATGCTCAATAGATCTTCAGATGCTTTATAAGCAAGAAAGCCAGCTTTGAGTATGAAATAGGGCGTATTTTGTTAGCTGTGTCCAATTTTTAAAAGGAAGTTAACTATTAGATTTATGACTGATTTTTGTTACTTTTAAAATGCTGCTACAGGGCTTATTTATCACGAACTGACTTAAATAGATATAGCTTCAAACTGATTCCTGCTGCTTTTCAATGTGCTTCTTGTGATATAGGTATCAAAATAAGAGCATATTTTCCTCCTTATGAGCTGCCAACTATAACTGAAACCTCTCCATACTGCAGTCATGTTGGTGAGTGTATCTTGAAATACATTAATCTCTGGGGCTCTTCGTTGACTAGTGAGGGACTAGTTTTCCCACAGAGGAGGCGTAGTCTTGTTCTCAAAGCCAGAACCTAAAGAAGTGATGAAAAGATTATATTTGATCTCTTGAGAATGGAAGTAATTTTGAATCTCTTCTGTTGTAGATAAGCTGCTGTTAACATCTCTTTTCAAGGTATTTCAAGGAGTACAGCATCATTCTTGCTCCCCTAAGAAACTGAGATGACCCTTCCCCGCCCCACCTCCATTGTTTTAAAAATTAGAAACTGCGGTATTCAGTTTATTAAGAGCTCTCAGAATCTTCTATGATGGTTGTATACATCTAAATTAGGGCTAAAGCTTCTAAACTGACTAATTTGTTTCTTGTTCAGCTGATGAGACTGTGAATTAAAGGCATACTTTTAAAAGGCTGTTTTGGTATTGTTGCAATAAGAAAATATTACACTCTCTTTCCTTCTAACAGTGACTGGCATTTGTTTATTAAATAAACTACTTTCAAAGTCTCAAAGTGGCTATAGTTGTAGAATATCACATGTGGATCAGGCACTTTATTCTTTGTAGTTTTTGTACTTTGCAGATCACAAATATATCAATGAATAACTGGACCAAATATTTACTTTCCCCTATTACAGGTGATTCTAGCAGTTAATACAAATGCTGTTGCTGTTTTCTGGAGTCAATGTTGATTTTTAATTCTCAGCTTCTGAGTCTCTGACTGACAGGAGGTGGCTTTCCATTGGACTAAGTAAGCTTTTGGCTTTGAAAGAGTTTTTTTTCCCGAAGGCAACATAGGGGAAGGAAAAATTCTTACTTTGTTTTTAACAAGAGTTGGAAGGCAGTCAAATGCAGTACTGAGCAATCCAAGCCTGGGTAACAAACTGGTTAGTTACCAGTGCCTTCTTTCTCCATAATGGCTTCAAAAGCCATCTCTTGATGACTGTTCCTACCTCCAGATTGCTTTGTTGCCTGCTGGCATCCCATCAAAGGGGCAAGGATGGTGGTGGTGTTGAAGAGGAAGGAACATCTTGTAAAAGCTCTTTAAGAATACCTTGTAACTATTCCACAATGAACTCTCATTTCTTGTCTGAAATGGTAACTTCTAAGGCTCACTAGAATTCTATCATAGTATCTTGCCATATACCTTTCTGCACTGGGATCTCTGAAACAAGTAAGCAATTTATAAGACTAGGATTCTGAAGCACTCCGAGATGTGAATGAATGTAATGTATTCGCCTTTTGGTCCCACCACGGAATTGTTCTGTCAGCAAAGAAGAGTGATTTTAGCAATAGTTCGTAGAAGGTTTTATTGCTGGGTTGCTTTCTCCAGTCTGGGCTATGGTTCAGAAATGTGCGCAGCTCCCTTTCTGCAGGTATTCTACTGAATACCTGAACTATGTTTTTCCTTCGTTTAAAAAACATTTTGTGCTGCTGAAACTTGTGCATGCGTACCTGAGAACCCTTTTCCAGAAGTTACTAAACCAAACCTCTGCATTGCTTTTTTCAAATCTGGATGTTTAAAAATGATCTGAAACTTTAGTTTTAACCCCTTTCTAGTCTTGTGTGTTCTCCTTTTAACATTACAAGGCTGCTGGTTGTCCAAGTCCAGAAAAGAGTACCATGACATCATCATCTCTGGGGATGGGGGGAACAAGATCTTCAGCTACCATTACGTAGCTGTTATCTACATAAGCAGTATATGTGTGGCAGGGGAGAGGAGGAATGTGGTTAACTATATGCACTGCTATATGGGACGGGAAACAAGATCACTCCTTCTCCCTCTACCCCATGTATGATATATGATATGGGATTAAAGCAGCTTTTCTGATGACCTTGTGCTGGGCAAAGAGCTGCATGGCCCCTGGGTTAACTTCTCTCAGCAGATACAACACTTGGCAACAAAAATTCCTCCTTACTTTGCTGTTGCACCTCAGCCTCTTATCATCTCCTGCTACCATGACTGCTTGGCTAGACTGTGAGAACACCCTGATGCTCACCTCCTTTATTCCCCCTATTCCAACCTGCAGTCCATGTCAGACTAATGTCTGTTGACTCATCTAGCTAAGCCAAGAGCAGCCACCGCATCAATGCTATGCTCACAGTACTACATATACCACCATACTAGGTGACAGAGAAGGCAGTAGGCTATCTTGTTCAACTACTGGATGCCAAACAGCAGAAGGGCACAATCAACTCCAGAACAGAGCTTTGTTCTAAACACAGCACAGTGCTCCAGTGGCCCCAAGCACAGCTCTATTGCTGGAGTCCAATTGGCCATTTGGGTACTTAGCCAGGGGCAGTTGCCAGCTGCAAGACTGACTTAGTACAACAGCTGCTGTAGAGAAACAACATAAAAATAACTCTAGTTAATGCGCCTCTGGATCAGGTCCCTGAGTAGAAAGGTTCAACTGTTACTTCAATCGGGGAAGATGAGATTGGTTCAACATTTTGTTCTGGTACATGGTGGAAATCCTTCTGGCAACCCTAAAATCCAAGTCTAGTGCAATGAAATACTTAGAAAATGAGCGACAGTTGGACAAAGCACAACATATTCAGAGGCTGGTATCTATATAAGGTAGCCAGATCTGGAAAGAAACTGGCAGTGATAAGGCAGCATGCAGGTAGGAAGCCTTATGCAATGTCTGGATTACAAGGGCAACTATTTGCTGCTTTGGAGATCTTCGACTCTAACTGCTAATGGCTGTGAACATACAGTGCAAAAATCTACAATGAAAATAGGAATGATGTTATGGCACTTCATCTATCAAAGCTGAAGAGTCTGACTGCAGTGCTAAGCCACACAAAGTTGTAAAGAAGTATGGCAGTAGGCCTACCTGGTCTTAAGAAGCCATGTGGTAAGTCAGATCCCCACCTTGTGAATGTGAGGCATTATTACTTGCCTGTTTGGAAGAGAGAGTATTTTACTAGTACTAGCCTAGTTGTACCATCTAGCAGCATGCTTTTTTTTTCTAATCAGAGTCAACCCTCTTTTCAGCAACTTTAATTACACTATCCTTAATCACTCACCACACAGCTCACTAACAAGTGCTATGTAGTTAAGCACTTCCAGTACATTCCTAACAGGTTAAATGAGTGGACAAGAGAAATTTGCTTCATATTGAAACAGCGTTGTCCAGCTAACTCTGTGGGCTCTTGTCTCTTATTGAAAGGAAACAACGGTATGCAGTTCCTTAGAAGGGATGCAGCAGTGGAAGTTACAATTGCTGATTATAGTTTCAGGTGGGTAGCTGTGTTCGTCTGCAGTCAAAGAGCAGGATCTGGGTCCAATAGAACCTTAAAGACCAACTAGATTTCCAAGGTATGAGCTTTTGAGTCAAAGCTCCTTTTGTAACTTTGGAAATCAAGTTGGTCTTTAAGGTACTATTGGATCCAGACCTTGCTCTTCAATTGCTGATTATTCTCCATTCTACACTGCTTTTAAAGACAGGTGTCCTGTTCTGCATAATATGTGTTAACTCTTCCAGTGTTTGCTACTTTTCAAATTTTCAGCTAACTGCAGAAGTCTCGAACTGCAAAGGGGACCGTGCCTGTGTGTGGCTCTATATGTGGCAGATTACACATGCATGCATATAAAACTGTAGCTGTGGAATAGTGGATAGAAGGGAAATGTTCTCATAATACTTCTAGCTGGTCTGCAAAGTGAAAGCCTGAGCTGCAAAGTCAGTTCCACACAATACTTGTAGTACCCATAAGAAACATGCTACACTTTATTAATGCATCTTCTTAAAACTACATTTATGCCTTGCTTGATTGCGTACGACTCCTTCATTAAATGAAGAGTTCTTGGTTAGTGTAAATTAAGCTGAATGTAAAGTCTTGTGAACACTATAAATGCAAGTTTTCAGTTTTATTTAATTATCTTATTAATAGTCTGCCTTTCTCACTGAGACTAGAGGGGGACTACACAGTATAATTCACCTAGTAGCATATTGTCACTGCTTCCACTTTATGCTCAGAACAAGGACTGTGTGATTCAGACACTGTATAGATAGCATACAGATCTATCCTAATGTACTCAACACCTCTGCTTTTCTTCTTCCCTGGGGCTTCACTCATCCAGCAGAGGAATTGTGTACTAAGAAGTTTAATTATCTTCTGAGATTTCCACAAAGTTGGCCATCTCTCACACTTTCCCATGTAAAATGGGTGATCTTCCATTATTGATGATAGATTCATCTAGGAAGCAGAGAAAATTACATTTAAAAGTGATGGGTTCCCCATATTTCCTGCTCCTGGGTTAAGGAGTATACAGAGGAAGGCTCAATTGTCTTTTTTTTAAGTTTAGTTTAGATGTATTACTCTTTTGCTCATTTACCAGTAACACTCTGCAAGTACTTTTATTCCAGAATTAAGACACTGTAACCAAAAGTGTCTTGCCATCTTTGTTTTTAGACTACTCTCTTCTATCTGGATATGGAAATCAGCTCTGTATTTCTCAGTTTCCACTCAGATTTATATCCCACTTCATTACACTGGGGCACTTAATACAACAGTTCCGTTCAAAGCACTGCAATCATCTGTTCTTGAGATAACATCCACTAGTCTTTCCAAAGACTTTTATTGTTAAAGTATAGCAAAGAAATTGAATATAGAAATTGTATTTCATCATTAGAAAACTCAACTGGGATTCCAGAGATTTATAGTAATTGTAATGAAGCATCTATTATCCTGTTCCAAGTCTTTTCACTGATCTTCACTCACTCAAATATATTTTTGCAAATGAACCTGCTGTTCTTGCTTGGTAGTAACAACTAGGGCAGATCTTCAAACATTTGTGTTTTGTCTTTTGAATGGGCCAATTTACAGGGCTGCTCTGAAGTGAATCTTACAAAAGTGTCTTCTCCAGTCAGCCTTATTGTTTTGCTAATGTTTTAAGAGACCCTCTTCTTTTGAGACAACATCATGACAGAATCCAGGCTGTAACCTCCCCAAGGCACAGATCATGACATCTTTGCAAACAGATAAACTACAGTTGTAAGATAAAGATATTTAAGCATTTTCAATTCTATAGAATGACTAACTTCTTCAGCCCAAGAAGACATCCTCTTTTACTCAGCATGCAGCTTGGATTGAGAATCTCCTTGTTCTATTCTCCCCGCCCAGCCAAAGAAAAGACTGCAGCCACGTTTCTCCCTTTCAACTGAAAGGCATTGTACAGTATTTTACTTTAAGGCCACCCCTCCCTATTTGAATCTTCTGAAGACAGGATGACTTGACAAGCTAAAACCCATGGGATTCTTCTAGCCCTTCTCCATGTTAGACACTAAGTACAACATGGAGTGTTGCATCTTATTTTAGAGGTAGGATATGTGAAGTGCTTACAAGGGAAGAAAATCATGTTGCACCTTGCATACCCAATAAGATAGCAGAGGGTGAAGAGCAGCAGAGAAAGCTTGGTGGAGGCTGGATACAGCCCGCCAGCTGGCTGTCCCGATGCTTGCTGAGGCAAATCAATTCCACTCTTCTCCTGCATACACCAAAGGTGCTGCACTATGTCCTACTTGACCTGTCCCAAGTTTCTATCTGTTGCACATTTTTAGTGGATACCTTTTAAATCTAGTTCTCTGCAGAAAGCATGGCATGGTAAGAAGCCAGGCAAGTCCCAACCAATCACCAGTCCTGCTACTACAGATGATAACTAAGCAAGACATTGCTTTATATGCTTCTCATTCTCCATTATATGAATGATGAAAATGGTATATTATACCATTACCAGGGGCTAATTATTTGCTGCACAAACATTCATAAATGGTAGCTGCAGCAGGCTGAGGAAACTGCAGACAGGAGAGGCTCAGTGTCATCTACCCAGGGAGATTGCTTACTAGCAGCTCTGATTGCAGTGTGGCATTTTTTACCTTAGACAAGCCAAATAACATTATAGGCAAACCATACCCTGCCAATGGATAAAACTGACACTGTTTGTATCACCTGCCTATCAACAGAATGGGCATACTGGAAAATGTACACATGGTAAACAAGAACAGCAGCCTGGTTCCTCTTAAGGCTGAAAACTTGCAGACTGGTACAGGCTGCTGAAAAGTCCCTGCTTCTAAATACTCCATATAACTCTGGCTGAGTCTCCTGCAGGTCTGCTGTCTGCTAACAGCCACTAGCTTCCCAGAAGGCTAATTCCACAATCCTTAGTTAACACAAAGCTGTCCTGGGGATTTGCCACCTTAGTGTACATGGTTAACCATAAAGAGCTAGGAACAGCTTGCCCAGTGCCAAGAGGGGAGAAGCTAACGAAATTCAGGCCCAACAAGCACCCTGAACCAGCTTCTAAACCCTTGTCCATACCAGGGTTCTGGTTCTTTCCCCGGCTCCAACTGCATTCTTCTTGCAGCACAGTCCTGTCCAACTGCCCCACAATAACTAGACAGAGTTCTGCAAATGCACTCTAATCCCAAGGCCCAGCTGGGGAACTCAATTCCTCTTGGAGGGCATACCATAACAGGTTACACAGTGACCTTCCGTAACATACTGCCTACTGTTGTCTGCTGTCAGCCTCATAAATTCAATAACCATATATATCCCCCTATTCCTATTCCTGCAAAGCCACCTTTTCACAAACAATATCTCTTCTAAGCAATAAGAGAAACCCATTCTGCTTCCATAGAAGAAAGAGAATTTTTTTTTACTATGTCGTCTGGACTGCACAAAGATCCAAGTGATTGCAAGTACATTGGTGATAAGCCCCCATCCTACCATGGGGGGGGGGAATGAATGCATGTATCTGAGACTGCCCCCACTCCATTTTTTGCTCCATAGAGAGACATGCTGAAAGCACAAATTGAATGCTGAGTTGTAGGTGCTGAGCACTAACTGGTTTTCAAGGGGGTAAGGCCTGCCTCTGTGTATCTGACAAAAATGTATAACCAGGAGAAGACTGAATAGATGCAGCATAAAAGAATTAACTGCTGCTTTGGCTAAAGAAGCCAGATATAAGCTTTGGTAGTAATATGGAGTAAGGTGCAACCAACATATGGAATGGTACTTCCTTAAGGAAATGAGAATGAAGTACAGGAGTAAACGTGTGTGCAGCCTTTGGGATGCTGAGTGAACTATATGCACGTTTAGTGTTGCATGTAGGTAAAGAAGTGGATACCATATGTAAGAAGGAAATCTATAGGTACAGCATACATGACTGGGATGAAGGGGAAGGCTAGTATGTTTAGAATGTAGGCTGAATGCTGTTTCTATAAGGAACTGAATGCAGGAAGGCAGCGTGGTGACGAGGAGGACTTAAATGGGTGCTGAATACAGGGGGAGCAGGTGGCTGTAGTGGAGTGGGGAGAATCGGGAGAACCCTTCTGTGCTAGGTCATGATCTAGACAGCCTGGATTCAAGGTGGATCTTGAGGTGACTGCAAGGTGCAAAGTGGGTGCTGGATGCACGATGGATCTGGAGAGATGATCTAGCGATGTGCTGCAGGAACTAAATTCGAGAGCGATCCTTGTAGTGGTGGATGTGGGGGGGGGGGCGGCGAAAGGGCACCCAGGATGGATGGATGCGGTAGGAATCTGGGTGAAGGGTGGATCGTGCCGCAAATGGATGCAGGCTGTGCGATCAGCTAAGAGCAGAGGGGTGTGGATGCAGGCTCGGCTCTGGGGGCAGGGCGAGGTGTGGGCGCGCGCTCCCGGTACCTGCGAGGCTCTGCCCTGCTCCGCGCTGCTCCCCGCCACTGTCGCCGCCGTCGTCGCCGCCGCCGCTACCACCACCTCGGGAGTCTCTGGCAGGCCGGGCCCGGCGGGGGGCGCGGGCGGCTCCGGGGGGGCTGCTCCCCCCGCCCGCTCCCGACGCGCCCCAGCCGCGCCCACTGCCTTATTCCTCCTGCGAGTCATGCCCGTCTTGCGCCCCACGCCGCCGCGCTCTCGTCGCCGCCGCTGTTGTTGCTGCTCCCGCCGCCGCTGCTCAGACAGGACAACAGCCAATATGGCGGCACGGCCCGTCCGGCCCCTGCCCGCGGGGGGAAGCCTCCGCCGCCATCGCCGGAGCGGGCAGTGCCTGGGCAGCGCGCCCCCCAGCGGCCGGAGGAGGCGCCATCGCGGACGGCGAGCGCGTGTGCAAGAGAGGCGCGGAGGAGGTGGAGGCAGCCCGTGTCTCTCTCCATCTCCCTTTTCGAGCAGGAGCTGTTAAGATCCCCATCTTGGTTTGTCAGATTGTCATCTCCGGCCGTACGGATAAAATGGTCGTTTGGGAGCCTACGTGCTATTTTTAAACTGGCCAGGTAGTTCTCAGCCGCCTTTGTGCCGTTTCATAGCATCTAAAAAGTACTAACTGAACATCTGCCTATTTCCCCCTCTGGAACAGTATCAGGCCTCTGCTTTTTCTCGCTGCACCTTTAACTGGTTTCCTTCCACATAACAATGCTAGTGTGCACTATACGCTTTTAAAGCGTGTTAGCAGCATCTGGGCCGCCCAAGTTCAGGTGAATACTTTTCGACATTGAGATGCCTTAGGATTCCTGGATGAAAAAGCGATATTGAAAAACCCATTATGTTTGGATGTAGGAGACATTTCTCAGTCCTACCTGACTGCCCACTGGGCGTTTCTAACCTGGGTGCTAATTGTATAAAAGTCTTGCAAATGAAGGCTTCGTGCATTTGAAGTGGCTCTGGTAATGCTACCAACAATTAAAAAAATGTGGGTGGGGTGGGTTTTGCTATGAAGTTGGTAGGAAAAAATAATAGTTGAATTTATAATAATTTCAAAAAATTATTAAAGATGTCTCAATATATTATTTGAGAATCATGCTAACAGATTAGCCAGTGTATATTTAACAATAACACACATCTGGCTCACTGCTTTTAGGCTGCTCTGCAAAGGGAAACACCAAAGGATGTCCACAACCTTAACAGGAGGGTATTCTCTTTGCTCACAATCCAAGGGTATTAATCTGTATGGTTCTCCTGCAGGTGAGAACTGGGATAAGGCTAGTGAAGTCAGCTGTTGCCAGGGTAGTTTGGCAAGATCGGTGTTCCCTGGGATTTGGCAGAAAGGGTCCTGAGGCTGTGTATACTGTATTGTCGAAGGCTTTCACGGCCGGAGAACGATGGTTGTTGTGGGTTTTCGGGCTGTATTGCCGTGGTCTTGGCATTGTAGTTCCTGACGTTTCGCCAGCAGCTGTGGCTGGCATCTTCAGAGGTGTAGCACCTCTGAAGATGCTACACCTCTGAAGGTGCTACACCTCTGAAGGTGCCAGCCACAGCTGCTGGCGAAACGTCAGGAACTACAATGCCAAGACCACGGCAATACAGCCCGGAAAACCCACAACAACCATCGCTGTGTATACTGTTTACCTGCCTTGTGTGTCTGTGTAGAGTTGGGTGCAGAAGTCTGAGCCCACCTATGGGGAGGGCGGAATATAAATCCAATATAAAAATAAATCTTGCTACATAAAAACCGAGCTGTATTGGCAATGACTCACTTTTTTATCCTGGTGTGGGCACACAGAGGGCCCTCTGGGTGCGCACACACCAGGATAAAAGATGAGTTTTCGGCGTGGTTCACCGTTGCAGGGCCTTGAGAGGGCTGCATCGGGTGTCCCTGCCACCTGTGCCGATCTCTGAGGGGATGCAGAGCTAGTGGGAAGGCCGCGTGGGGGAGGCAGGGCCATGCAGCGGTAGCAAGGCCTGGCATGTCAGTGGCAACACTGAGCAGGCCAGGTGGTGTGACAGGCCATGGAGTGCTCCTGCACTCTGCAGTGGGCTGATTTCAGACAGCCCTGAGCAGATTTGCAAGCTGGTGAGAGACAAGCCTCGAAGCTCCTTTGTCAGGGGGTGCTCAACTACAGGATCTTTGGGCAGAATTCCTGGCAAGGGCTCCTATACCTTTAAGAGCTGCCAGGCACTGAAGCTCTCCCATCCTATGTGGCTCTTCATATAAGGGGCGAAGCCGGAGCTGTGCTGTGATGTTTTAAGGATAAAGGAGTGTTTGGAGAACAACAGACCTGCAGTCTCTAAGACTAGCTTTCTGTTTCCAGCTGTGGTCAGCCAGATGCTTTTGGTAAGCATCAAGTACTGTGTGAGCAGTCCTCCTTTGCAGTGCATCTCCAGCCACTGATATATCAGAGATAGACTGGTCATGGCTGTGAATGATCTATTCTTAATGAGCTTGGTTTGTAGCTAATGATTAGACCTAGCTACCAAGAGCCCTCTCTCATCATTTATCCCACAAGTAATTGGCATTTGGGGATAGATGGCCTCTGAACATGGAGGATCCCTCATCATTTATTCCAGAAGCAACTAGCATTTATGGGATTCATTGGCATGCCCACTGCGGGGCCTTGGGAGGGCCGTGCTAGGCTTTCCTGCTGCCTGCACCTGGCCTCTGAGGGACTGCAGAGGCGGCAGGGAGGCCCAGAGTGGTGGCACAGTCCTCCTAAGGCCCCACAGTGGGGCCCCGCTAAATCAGTTTTTAAGAGCCTATTGTATTTTTCCACACAATGGGCTTTGTTGCTAGTAAATAAATAAGTCTGGAGACTGCAAAACTGAGCATTTTGATTCAGGGGAGTTATAGTGGTGCAGGAGGAAGTAGGATGAGCCAGTTTAGGGGTACAGTTGGAATAGGGAGGAGACATGGGTAGCAACCACAACACTCCTAAGCATCCTTTCTTGCTTGTAAGAAACTAGCGAACCAGGTTAAGAAATGGTCAGGATGGCAGCTCAAGTGTCATTTGAGGGAATCTCATGCTGAGTGATTGTGAGCTAGAGCTCATTTTAGAGGTTGCTTCATGGCTGTGATGACAGCAAAGAACACTTCTGCTCCCACTGTGTCTGCAGCATCATCCAACAGAGACGGTCTGAGAAATGAGGAGACTCTTACAAGCTGGCCCTCCTCGAGGGAAGTTGGAGGAGTCCTTGTTGGCCTGCTGTGGCCAATATGGAGAACACTTTGTTCATTAAAATTGATCATATTTACTCTGAGCTCCTGGAGGAAGATGGCTTGGTAACAGGCTCCATTTTTCATACTAAAGGTTCCATAAAAAGATTGTGGGTAGCAGGTGCTGGAAAAGACTTTTCTCTGCCCAAAACCCTGGAGATCTGCTCTCGGCCAGAGTAAACAGTATTGAGCATAATGGGCTAATGCTCTGATATAGCAGAAAACAGAGTTGTATGTATGTGTATCTGTCTATATGAATGCATTATGTTCAATTTTATTACAGCTCTTGTTCCACATGTTCCCATGGTTTCTGCTTGTCAGGTTTACTTGGATAATTTCACCTTGCGCAACGTGTACATGTGGGCAGAATTCTTGGAAAGGTGAGGTCTGTCACTTACATGTTTGTTCCTTGCATGTTCTGACTTGGTAGATCTGCCTTTGAGGACCAGGCTTGAAGGGTAATAGAGACTGTGAATGGCTTGTTGAAAGAGGGTTTATTCCAGAAATGGTAAAGAGAGGCAATGGTAAGACCTTTCTTAAAGAAATCTTCACTAGACCCTACTGATTTAAATAACTATCAGTCGCTCTCAAATATGCCAGTTAGAGTCAAAATTAGCAAGTTTATAGTGGTGATCCAGGTCTAAGTATTTTTGAATTAGACTGATTTTTTGGTTACTTTTCATTCTGCTTTCCAGCCTGGTTTGATGACAAAGACAGCCTTAGTTTCTTTGGCCAGGAAATGGATGAAGTGCATTCTTATTGGTCCTGTTGGATGTCTCAGTGTTTTTCATATTGCTGACAATGGTATTGCCCTGGATCTCCTTGCTGGAAAGGGACTGGGTGATATTGTTCAGTGGCTCTGAGAGGCAGTGGATGGCTTGTGTTGGTGCCCGTGGTTGGTGAAGGACCGAAAGCACATAAACAAACTAAAGATAAGATGGAGGTACTGTGGGTTGGTAGTAGAGCTGATCCAGGACCAGGTGTTAAAACTATTCTGGATTTATTGTCTCTCAATAAACAGATTTTCAGTTTGGAGATGATCCTGGATATTCAATTTAGCAGTAGTGGTCAGGGGCTGGGTAGCCTGGATAGGCCAGGCAAGCCTGATCTTGTCAGATCTCAGAAGCTAAGCAGGATCAACCTTGGTTAGTAATTGGGTGGCAGACCTCCAATGAAGACCAGGTTTGCAGAGGTAGGCAATAACAAATTACCTCTGTTAGTCTCTTACCTTGCAAACCCAGTAGGGGTCACCATAAGTCAGCTATGACTTGACGGTGCTCTCCACTACCACCAGTTGTGGCCAGGAGTGCATGTTTCTAATTTAAGTTGGTATGTCAGCTGTGCCGTTCGTTGAAGATCAGTCAGGACACAGTTACACATGTCAAGTTAGATTACTAGAAGGTGTTCTGTACTGGGCAATCTCTGCAGAATGCTCAGAAATTTCAGTGGGCACAAAAGGTTTTAAACTAGAAATTGATGCATGAAACATACAGTTCTAATATGTTCCTATCTTTGTTGGCTTCTAGTTTGGTTTTGGTCAATTAAAAATGCTGTTATTGTCCTTTAGAATTCTAAACAGGCTATTAAAGGGCTCACTCCTCCAAATATCAATCTACCTGTTTTAACTAGGAGCCTGTGTTCTCCATCATCTACGATGAGAGTCTACACAAGAACAGACCTTTTCAGTAGCTCCCCCCCCTCGCCCCCAATTTCAGAACTCACTTCCTTAAGAGCTTTGCTTCTCTTTGTCACTTTTCCAGTGCCTTGGAACTCCCAATGGTGATTTGAAGTACAGTTTACAATTTTATTTTCTACTAGAAACAGAGCCTGTTGTGTAGAAAAATACAACGGGCTCTAGAAAACTGATTCAACTTGGCCCAGCTGCAGGGCCTTGGGAGGGCCACGCTGCCACGCCAGGCCTCCCTGCCGCCTCCGCAACACCTCAGAGGCCAGGCACAGGCAGCAGGGAGGCCTGGCACAGCCTTCCCAAGGCCCCGCAGTGGGCATACTGCCGAATCCCATAAATGCTTGTGGGATAGACGATAGGCAAGGAATCCTCTATGTTCAGAGGCCATCTGTCCCCAAATGCCAATTGTTTCTGGGATAAATGATGAGAGAGGGATCCTCCATGTTCAGAGGCCTTCTAATCCCAAATGCCAATTGCTTCTGGGATAAATGATAAGAGATTCATTCATTTGGTAGCCAGGCCTAATCATTAGCTATGAACCAAGCTCCTTAAGAATAGATCATTCACAGCCATGACCAGTCTCTCTGATATATCAGTTGCTGGAGATGCACTGCAAAGGGGGCTGCTCACACAGTACTTGATGCTTACCAAAAGCATCTGGCTGACCACAGCTGGAAACAGAAAGCTGGTCTTAGAGCCTGCTGGTCCATTTTTCTCTGAATGCTCCTGTACCTTTAAGAGCATCACCACACAGCTGTGGCTTCACCCCTTATTTGACAAGCCACATAGGATGGGAGAGCTTGAGCACCTGGTAGCTCTTAAAGGTTCAGGAGCACTTGCCAGGAATTCTTCCCAAAGATCCTGTAGTTGTGCTTCCCCTAGCAAAGGAGCTCCAAGACTTGTCCCTCGCCAGCCTCAAATCTGCTTGGGGCTGTCTGAAATCGGTCTGCTGCAGAGTGCAGGAGCCCTCCAGGTCCTCGCTCGGGGCCTGCTGCAGGGTTGCTGCTGCCATGCCAGGGCTTGCTACCACTGCACGGCCCCACCCCCTGCGTGGCCTTCCCACTGCCTCTGTGGTCCTTCAGAGGTCTCACGCAGGTAGCAGGGACACCTGGTGTGGCTCTTCCAAGGCCCTGCAATGGTGCACCAGGCCGTGCTGACAACTCATCTTTTATTCTGATGTAGGCGCACCCGTAGGACCCTCTGTGCACCTGTGCCAGGATAAAAAGTGAGTCGTCGCCAGTACAGCTCAGCTTTTATGTAGTAGGATTGTTCATTTTAACTTGGTTTGTGCTCTAACTTAATTTCTGCTTCTATTATGTTTAATTTTTTTTCTTTTTTAAAGATCACAGCTTTTGTGTGCATGTCACTAACTGCCACCTCCCTTGGCAGAAAGATGAGGTAGGAATGTTTTTAAATAATAATGTATCTAACTTAAGTGGGGGGAATCGTATGTTGGATGCTGCAGTATGGCACCCAGTGGATTCCTAAATAGAGTTAGTGGGCTTAGAAAGGTGATGTTCTGCTCAGTATTGCCCTGTAAGACTGCAATCCTATGCAGACTTCCTTAGTACCATTGAGTTCAATGGGGGGCACCCAAGTGATCATGAACAGGATATAGGAAATCAGAGAAATCAGCAGTACTGGAGTACTAGCTGGCTATCCTATTATAATGAAAGCAGGATCACTAAGACAATCCACATCAGTCTTTATTCATACCCATGGAATCAGTTCTTCCTGTACAAGTATCAAAGAGGGTCACAGCCAAGCAGGAGCTTCTTGAAGTACAGAGTCACGCCAAACATGTTTTGAAACATTGAGCCAGCAAAAATAGCACCACTGTATGTTGCATTTGTGCACCAGATTGATTTTTCCAGTCAGTTGACATGTATTGAACCACAGACAAAGGGTCTGACTTTCATTCTTCACGGGCTATATATTACAGTGGAATAACTAGGAGCAGTCTTAGTGCTTCTGGGGCCCTGGGCAAAAGTTTAGGACAGGGCCCCAGAATCACTATCACACCACCATCACAACCCTGCCTCGACCCCACCAGAGCTAAACAAGGGGCAACCCTCCCCTTTGCAATGTGGCTGGGAGTCACTGCCACTCTGAAGCCAGGTGCCTGGGCATCAGGGAGGTACAAGGAGCCACTGCTGCAGAGCCAGCTGCCCAAGTCTGGGATGAGGCAGTTACAAGCTGACAAGTGCAGCAAAGGATTTGGCTTCTTGAGCCCTGACAAGGTAGGTGTGAATGACTACCAGCTGCCTGAGCCCTGAAGCGAGTGGGCATGATCAGTGGCAGAAACCTTCCTATTTCCCTCCATCGGGAGGGAGGGGCTGTGACTCTGTCTCTCCCCCCCCCCCAATGTGAGACCCTGGGCAGCTGCTCCAGTCACCCGTTTGCTGAGACTGCTTCTGGAAGTAACTGTTAGTCTGTTGCTGCAAAAAACAAAAGGAGTTTTGTGACATTTTTTAAAAAAACCTAGCAATGTATTCTTAAATTTTGGGAGTAAGCTCCGCTATGGTTCTGAGCAGGCCTATTTAGAATTGCTTTCAAATTAAAGGGCAGTCTTTTGTGGGAAAGAATCACTTCTTCAGATGCATGAAATAAATTCTTGTCAGTAGATAGACACACTGTGAATTGCTGGTTAAAGGAAAGAAGTATAGTATGTGACATTTCTAAGTAAAACTCAAATATAAAAAATAAGTCATAAAACTATTAAGAAGTTATAACTGATATCACAGTTTACCCATTTATATTATGTGGTGGCTTTGTTAAGTTCTGGTTAATAGAATTTATCAGTAGGTTTAATTGTATTCTAACAATTTCTTGTCAGAGTTTCCTGTTGAAGCTGGGAGTGGGGGAGTGTTTAATAATGGAGACTTAGAGCCAAGCCACAAGTGACTCCTGACACAGGTTGGACACTTGTCAGCTTCTCTCAAGTTTTGATGGGAAATGTAGGCATCCTGGTTTGCAGCTGTAATGGAGAGCCAAGCTGCAAAACCAGGATGCCTACATTTCCCATCAAAACTTGAGGTAAGCTGACAAGTGTCCAACCTGCGTCAGGCGTCACTTGTGGCTTGGCTCTAAGGTCAGCCACACCATGTCCTGATAGCCTGACATGTTTTCCTGCTGGCTTCTTCATATTGCCATTTTTGTGACAAATTTCTGTATGTTCTTTGCACAAAAACTGACCTACTTGTTTTAGGGAGACAGTAGAAGAGCATGGTTGACAGGCAATAACGTATATCACATTGGAAGATGAGCTAGTGAATGAGCTTCTGGTAACCCAGGTGATGTGATTTGGTCCTGTAATATTGTTCCTTAGTGGATACAGAAACAGAGCTGGCATCTGATATTGTTGCAGGGCTACCAGCCCCATTGTCCACTGCCCTTTTGGCATTCAGCAGAAAACACTGTCCATTTATTCTTGGCAACTTTACTATAAAATCTCCTACTGGTATGTCATTTGCTTCAGCCCACCAACGGTCTTCAAATGTGCAAGTCAAAAGAGTTCTGCCCTTTTCATTTTGAGGACTGGCTTTCCAAAACTGAGCTCTTTCACATGACCTTGTTATATGCTACCAAATAATAGGTGCTTCTGTATTCTGGGCCTACCAATATTTGCCTGTTTGAAAGCTATTTGTATTTTATATCTGGTTTTTCCAATGCTCATCCATATTCTAATTAGGCTGCATGATCTTGGTTTTATTCTCATGTCTCTTATCAGACATGTCTTTAATGGCAACCTAGGCCTTGTGTTATGGAGACTAAGATAAAGAAGTTAGATCATCAGTAGTAATAGACCAGACAGAGATTTTAGTCTGAAAAACCTTTGTGTAATGACACCCTGGTAGTTTTCTGTAGTAATGTTTGTTTCCTCAGAAACATGGACCTTCAATACTTACTTCATCATTATAATTAATGTGTTTTTACCCTTAGTATTTACCTGAGATTGTCCCATAACAATTAAACTTTGATCATATGAGAGTGTTTAGTTACAGTAAGTTTATAGCTTTATCACAAGACTGTAGTGTCAACTGTGTGAACCTGATCTGTCTAGTAATGACCTCTGATAGACAGGCTTCAAGCTTTGTGAGACCCCCATCTCTTGGCAAGCTGTGTGCCCCCCACCCCCAATTCCTTCATGGTTCCCCTAGGAGTTAGGCTAGAAAGACAGATTTAATGTTCTTGGGCCAGACTATCACAACACTTTTTAAGTCCTTTAAATTATTTGCTTTGGTAATTCATCAAAGGGAGACACAGCAGGCTTTAAGTGTACCTTGAAGCCATACACAGTTCAGATGTCCTTTCTAATTCTACCTGTGAACTGAATTATTTTGGTTCCACAAGAATGGGGAGACTGCACTCTGCTCTGCTCAGAGGCACTTCCTTCCTACATGTGCTCCAATATACCATTTCTATAAACTTTGAACATGTTTCATAAGCTTTTGTGGACTAGACCCAATTCATCAGATACATGAAATACTAAGCTACTGGGTATATATGAGGTCAAAGGGTTATGAAATGCAAAAGGTAGCAGTTTCTGCTCAGTTTTTAAATGTGTATATGATAAACAGTGATAATTTGGAACAGCATTAATGTAATTAGCAAATATTCTTCCTTGACTGAGGCCTAAAATAATATAATCAAACTTGTGATAAATTGTAATTCAAAAACTTTATGTAATTCAAACAACTTTAAAGTTGTTGTATAATGGTGACTGAGGTCAGCAGCAGAATATCCTGGGAGAATGAAGTGTTTTCCTACTTGGTTTCTGAATACTGGTATTTTTGATGTAAGATTTGTTCTGTTTATATTTTTATATAAAACTTTGGGGTTTTTTTACTTGTTTATCTTATGTAGGCAGCAAAAGGGCATTTCTGGCAGGTGATGGCTTACCACATTGGAGGATGAGTAACCAAATGGTTCCCTAATGGGCTGCTGATATTGTTAAGTCTTGTAATAGTATTCCTTTAGTGGTTATGGGGAAGGAATTAATATTGGGGCTTGCTATATATAAGGAAGAATGGGAAAAATAGTTCAAAGATATATTAATACATATTTACATTGTGATCTAAGCGGAGGGTTTTGCCGTCAAATTGCAGCCAACTTATGGCGACCCAATAGGATTTTCAAGACAGAAAACATTCAGAGGTGATTTGCCATCGCCTGCCTCTGCGTAGTTACCCTGGTCTTCCTTGGTGTTCTCCCATCCATTTACTAACCAATGCTGGCTGTGTTTAGCTTCTAATCTCTGACCAGACTGGGCTAGCCAGGGCCTACCTAAAAGCTCCCCAGATGTTCCTTCTCCCAGGAATGGACTTCAAAGTCAACCCATAGGTTAGGCCACATTTTTTACATTGTTTCTCCAGCTACTGTATATTTTAAAGCCTAAACAAGGGTTTGGGGATGGGATGAGTTAAAAACTATTTTGAAAAGCACAGCTGAAAGCTGTAGTATGATCACGCTTCTATCCTGACATCTTTTCATGTTAGCCATCAAGCTTATTCCTTCTATATATAGAATGCAAGAACAATCTTTGACGTATATTTGTTGACAAAAGTAACCACCCTACATTAAGTTAAACATCTATTTGTTTTTGTGATATGATAGCAAAAGTGTTCTGTTAAAAAATCCACTCTAGACTTCTTTACATCATTTATAATGGCAGTGTTCTCTTAGCATCTTGACTACTGGAGCAGAAGCCTTTGCTGAAAGAAAAGAAGTGATAAAAAGAATCCTTAAGGAAAGTGAAATTCAAATAATTTGATTACCAGTTTTTAACAATAATAGCGCACTTATATACCACTCTTCTAGACAAATTAGTGCCCCACTCAGACTGGTGAACAAAGTCAGTATTATCATTGTCCCCATAATACAGTAGGGGAGTTGGGGCTGAGAGCCAAGCTACAAGTGATGCCTGACACAGGTTGGACACTTGTCCGCTTCCCTCAAGTTTTGATGGGAAATGTAGGCATCCTGGTCTTGCAGCTTGGCTCTCCAACTACTGTCCAATGAACTTTTCAACTGTCACTTGTCCAACATTCCGCCAAGCTGCCTACATTTCCCATCAAAACTTGAGGGAAGCTGACAAGGGTCCAACCTGTGTCAGGCGTCACTTATAGCTTGGCTGTTAGAG
The DNA here is from genome assembly GCF_028583425.1 of Eublepharis macularius. Lineage (NCBI taxonomy): Eukaryota > Metazoa > Chordata > Lepidosauria > Squamata > Eublepharidae > Eublepharis > Eublepharis macularius. Next base: position 92,821,396 of record NC_072793.1, on the reverse strand, counting down.
GAGTGGCTCACCCAAGGCTGCCGTAGTGAGATTTGAACCAGCAGAGTGGTAATTCACATTCCAGTCACTAAACCCCTATGTTACAACAGCCCAGGGACTATTCCACAAAGCTGGAAAGGGACTATTTTGCTATGAAGTTGTTGATTATATTGAGGAAATAATGTATTAATAATCATTGAGGAAATAATTCATTAAACTGTTTGAAATAATGATGAACTTCGTATAAGGAACAGTGAGGACATCTGGCAAAGGAATAAAGCTTAATTTTGACTTTATTCTGAGCTCTGTTTTTTCAGTTCTAATTAATACTGTAGATCAATAGCAAGATATAGAGAAAAGGTACATATTTACAGCCAGCTTTATCTCCTGGGGATCCTTTCTCCAGCTGCTGCCCAATTAACTGGGATTTTCTCTTGGTACTTTACTGTGCACATCTATGGATGTTTACTCAAACATAAGTCATATTAAGGTTAAGATAGTCACCTCAGAGGTCACTTATACATGGGTTGTTTGCCTGGCTTGAACGCTGTTGGGAAGTGGGTTTCTCCCTGCTTTGCCACAGCATCATGATGCTTCTCGGCACCTCTTGGGCTTTCCCAAACCTGCACTACTGTGAGGCTGGGGTGTGACCAGTGTGGAAGAGAAAGTCCAGATCTTTCTTATCCTGCCCACTTTGACACCAGTTTCTCTCTCCCATAAGAGCTAGTGATTTATTTTAAGAAAAAATAACCTGAGAATTCAAAGAATCTGATACACGGATGTTTATTACAATATGTTAACTGCTGATTTTTTTAAAAAAATAGTTTTTAAAAATCTCCCAGTGCCAGGGGAGAGCATAGGAGGGGACTAGGGCAGGGAAAGTGCAAGAAATCCTGTTATATGAAAGTCTTTTGCCCTGTATTGGCAGTTGCAGCTGGGGAACCACAGAAGCCTTTCTTAACTTGGAAAACCCCAGAGTCCTTGGTGAGCAAGAAGCAGCTTATTAAGGGTACCAGCAGCCTTATTACTGGGGCTGTATTATCAGCACTGTGTATATTCAACCTATGGTCATTGAGTGTGGGACACCTAAGGGCAGAGCCAATGGCAAACTAGACAGGAAGATTCCCTTGTAAACATCTAGTACAATTACAATTTGTCAAGGAAACCCCAAAGCAGCAATCGTAACAAATGCTTCAGGAAATATTATTCTGTGTATAGCTAATTATGGGGAGGGGGCAGTCAATTTTTCCATTCAATATAAGAAGGTAGTTGTAAATGACATATTCCTCTAGCATGGCTACACTGTTTAATTCATTTTATAGCTGATCCCTCAGAACAGGCTCGATACTTTCATGTATCAATCTTTATACATATTAATCCACACTCAAGGATTAGTTGCTGGAAGAAAGTGCTTAGTTACAAATTAAAAAGTAGTGAAATGGGGGGAGTGGAACCTTCTGGAGATGATAGGATGGGTATGTTAATAGAGAGAGATTGCTCCTCATCCTGCTGGTTTTAAGGAAAGAGACCCACCCCCAATTCTTGCAGGTGAAGCAGCAAACAACTCTTGCTCATACTAATAATTATGTCCCTATAGGGTTGCATTTGAGTTGCTAGGCCTTAGGATCTGAATTTGTCCTGAAGTCAGGGCACAGCAAATGAATAATAAAATGCTTCACAGCAATGTAGACAATGCCTTTTTTTCAATACTATCTTCATATTTGGAATTGGGGGACAGGTCCACCAGAGGAAATGAGCTCTGGCACCCTGTTTAAAGAAACTAACACGAAAGACAATTTAGTTCAGAGTCTACATATTGTTATTCTGTCCCCCATAGACTTCCCCCTCTTTCTCTCTGATGCTGTTGTGTGGGTGAGCAAGGGCCCAACAAACTACCCTGCCTTAAAAAAAACACAGGGCAATGTAATGTGAGGTTGTGGGACCAGCGTTCAGATTCTTACTCAGCTATGAAGTTCACTAGGTAATGGGTACTCCTGGACCAGTCATTCTGCTTCACAGGAATTGTTGTGACGGGGAAAAAAGGGAGAATCATGGTTGGCACCCTCAACTCCTTTGAGGAAAGGCTGGATGATAGATAAAAATAGACAAGGTAGAACTCAGTCATTCTTGTTTCCAGTTTCCTGTTGGGTTTCTGCAAGACAGGTAGAAATCCAAGAAGTACAGCTTGTACATTAGCATAGCAGGAATAAAATTATTATTATTATTACTTAGGAAGGGCAGTGAGGATATTTCTTTTTCAGATCGCACATGATCTTGCCAATTCACAGGTTCGAGATAAGTGACTATTAAAAATTAAATGAGCCTGCGCCAAAGACCCACATCCTTTCATTATAAATAAGATGCATCTGCCTGTCCTTTTAAAATCCTGCGTTAATAACGTTTCTGATAGAGGAGGGGGAATAGGAAGATAGATGGGAAATAACAATGGATACTCTTTAAAATACCCATCATTTTGAAGGTGGGGCTTGCATCTTGCTGAATTTTATCCCGCACCTCTCCGAAATAGCGCCCCTGAACCGGAAAATCTGTGCCAGTGTCACTTGTACTTCTAATGCAACTATCGTAGACGTTCACCAAGAAAAATGGGGATGGGGTGGTAGTGGCTAGTCACTAGGACAAACCACAGTAGAAGCACCAACGCTCCGTCGGCGCTCCCGTGGAGGGGAATCCCGTCAGAACAGTCGGCAGAAGGCGGTCAGGAGAGGCAGCCTCGCTACTTCCGAGCTCGATCCTGCGCGACGTGCGTGTCAGCTCCCTCCTCGGCACGTCGAGCAGGCGGCGCTGCCGCCAAACCGACCGGAGATTCCTCTCCGGCAGAAGGGTAGCAACCCGCGCATTCGAGCGAGCACCAGTGGGAGGAGTCTGGCCCACTCCGGCGGCAGAAGCTCCGCCCCACAGGCGTGGCCCGGCGCTGGCGCCTGGCAAAGGCGGCGAGCGCAGGTGAGTCGGCGGAGCGGTGGGGGTAAGTGCGCTGTCCTCGGCCGCTGCTTGAGCCATGCTGCCTGCTGCTATCCGGAGGTGGCTGCACAGACCGAAGGTAAGGCGAGGTGCTTTTCGAGCTTCAGGGGGCGCCACTCCAGCCCCGGGGGCTGCCCGCTCCTCGAGTCTCTGGGGTTAGGCCTGCCGGGGACCCACGTTTAGAAAGCTGCTCGGGTGGGTTGCCTTTCTTGTTTGCGGAGCGCCTTGAGTTGCCTCCGCGTAGTCCTCGACTCCCCTCCTTTCCCTCCGTCAAACCTTTGAAAGGAACTCTCCGCTCTGCTGCTTGACTTCCTTAAAGCCGCTCGGGTCGAACTTCTACTCTTGGGAAGTTACACCGCTAAAGATGCCAAGTCAGTCTTGCTTAATGCTGATCTCTCAGTCTTTGGGCATTTCGAATATCCTCTTTATAAACGCAGTGACTAAAGAAGGGGAAAGAAAAGTTTTTCCCACTCTCTTCGTGACTTTGTGATTATATAGCATCAGGGAGTAGCAGTTGTGAATGAATTAATGTATGTTTCCAAAGGCGTGGTCTTGAGTATGTGGCTGTAAATCTTCACACTTTTCTCTCCTGTCTCCCCTTACGCATTTCTCCTCAGTGATAGTAAAACGATCTAAGCAGATGTGTAATTACAATGATATGTGTGCTGCCTCCAGTGGCTGTTCTGTGGCTGTCAGGAACTGTTGTGGGTTGTGTCTTGTTCTGTTTACTAGGTGGTGGAGGATACGGCTATGGATGGCAGGCTCTTTGGCAGGTTCAAGCTAAATGTGGGTTTTGTTGTCCTGACTGTGGCCTGTCTGTCACCTTGCATTGGTAGAAATGCTGCAAAAGTTTATTTTATTTTGCAAGTGTCTCCGTTGTGGTTAGGAATGTGCCATGGCATTGGTTTGAGACCATGGCTACCACAGTGGAATGGATGTCTTGTACTTCTGTAGGTTGCTGAATCAAAGAAATGTTTGGCAAATCAGTTTTTTGTATGCTTTGCCCCTTTGACAAAGGGCATTAGCCTTGTGCTGGTTGGAGGCCAATTTTGGATGAAGCTGAGAGTTCAAAGGCCTTTGTGAACTGGTGTTATGCTATCACTGCCCTGGAAGGGTGAAGGTGTGGGTGGATGCAACTGCCTCTGTAGGCATCATAGTTGTTCATTTGCTGGCAGGGGTTTGACTTCCTGCTGACTTGTTTATGACTCACCTTCTATTGAGCCAGATGTACTAAGGTGCAATTCAGAGATAGTAGCATATGGTATGTCTGTAAATAAAGTTATGATTGCTTGTACTGGTCTAGGGAATAGAGCTAGATCAGCATTGTGTGCCAGAATAAAAGCTCATCTGAAATCACCGGTGTGACATCTTTTTTTTTTTTTTTTTGCCATTGCTCTGAAAGAACCTCATTCCCCAACACTGCTTTTGTTATAGGAAGGAGAGGGATATTCTTTCTCCATCAATAAAGTAAGGGCTGGTTTGGAAAATCAATTATAATCTAAAGAATTATCTATGAGGCAAACAATCATGCAGTTAAAGTGGATTATGAGTTGGGGATAAAGAAAGCGATCTAGTTTAACAACCTATAAATTGCTGGTAAAGTGGAATGCATCCAAAGCCAGGAATTTAGCAGTATTTCAAAATTGATTTAGACAGATAGAAGAAGAAATTATTTTGAGCTGGAATAATTAATGCCAGCAGACTTGGGGATGGGGCTTAAAACCTTTTTGCAGTCAAAGAGCAAGATACGGGTTTAATAGTCAGACCAAGGGAACTTTAACTCAAAAGCTCATACCTTGGAAATCTAGTTGGTCTTTAAGATGCTGTTGAACCCGGATCTTGCTCTTAAGTAGAGAGTCTGGTCTATCAGCTCCTGTGCTTTATGAACAAGTTTGTAGCAATTGTGATGATGTGCAAATGGGTACAAGGCACAAAGAACTAAATCTAAGGTTAGGAAGAAAAAACTTCTAGTTCTTAAGCTTAGGGACTACAGAAATAACTAGATTTGCTCTTGTTTAGTACTGGCTATTTAATTCCCTCTGATATTCGTAATTGAACTTGATTAAAACTTGCTCTTACCAATCAGTCATTGGCTCTGAGATTGAAGGACATTTTTTAACAGCCATTTTGGCTCTAATGGGATATTGTAATAGGAAAGCCAGTTTGGTGTAATGGTTAAGAGCGCGGGACTCTAATCTGGAGAGCTGGGTTTGATTCTCCTCCACTTGAAGCCAGCTGGGTGACCTTGGGCTAGTCATGGCTCTCTGGAGTTCTCTCAGCCCCACCCACCTCACAGCGTGTTTTGTTGTGGGGATAATAATGACGTACTTTGTAAACTGCTCTGAGTGGGCATTAAGTTGTCCTGAAAGGCAGTATATAAATCGAATGTTGTTGTTATTATAAAAATGAAGTATTAAATATGGCCTTTCTTTATAACAATAAGCACCAGCTTTTTGTGTACTATATGTATAAATTAACAGTCATTCAGTCGCCTCAAAAATGCACCTATGTTGAAATGCTGTGAATGTGCAACCTTATTTAAATATAATTGATAGACTAAAAACCAGATGGTGAATTACCTTTTTTTTTAATATGATGAACAGTCTATTTAGACCTCAACAGTGTTACTATTTAGACCTTAACAGTGTTATTGATGGCAGAATCACTGTTCATACTTGTCTGTGTGGTTAAATGTTTGTATCCTATTCCTTATTGTAATTCCAGCTTCAGCTATTGCTTTTAGCCTTTTCATTTTTAATATGCTATTTCCTTTCTAATGCTTCTTTCTGCATAACATTTTCATTATGAGCTATATGCAATGTAATCAATGTATGTCCTTTTCCCCCTTTTGTGATTAAAGCAAACAAGTGGAACGTTTTAAGACTTTTGTCTTGTTAGTGGTCTCACATTCATTCTGAAAAATTGTGGGAACCATTCAGAGCTGGGTAGTAATGAGGCTGTTCACTATTTTTTTTAAAACTAAAGGAACAGGGAGAAACCTTGAAGCTTTTTGCTGCTTTTTACAATGATTATGCTGATATAGTGTCATTGGCTAGTGTCATATGGGGATGAACAAACTAGTTGTGAAGGTATTATTTGATCTGGTTGGTCTTGGTCTGTCTCTAGGATAGCAAGTTAGCTGAAATTTCAGTAAGCTAACATAACTTGTTTATAAATTGGGCTGCTCATGCAGTTGAAAAGTAGACTTAAATTTCAATAAGGTCCTAAGCATAGCTGCCTTTATCAGTTCAGAATGTAGGTGGGGGTTCATATGCCTGAATATTCCTCTGTACACAAAAAACCTCTGCCTGTAGAAGAGATGTAGGGGAATACCAGCCTAGCCTTTTCCCTCATGTGCTTGTTTTCTGTATGTAGAATTCTTTCTAAACTAGAGCATTCAGTCACGTGAACCTCCGCCTGCAGTCTGAAGTGCCACAGGCCTGATACTTAAACCATAGCTAGTTACGTCAAAGAGCACTTCTGTGACCAAATATTGGAAAATACAGCTGATGTTATGGAAATGGCACTTATGAAAAACATTTCTACTGCCAGCAGGTTGCTGTATCTTTCTAGCAGTTAAAAACTCTTGAAAATCCAGTTCTTGTGACTGGGTGTTTTTCACTAGAAGCAGCAAAAATAGCTCTTCAGTGTTTAAATGGTCAACATGGTCATAGCTGCTTGCTACTAGAAATATTTAGTCATGAACCAAAAGTCTAAAATTATTTCTTCTTTCTCATCCTATATTACATAACCACAGCTGACTATTTATTATTAATTTTTTATTTTCATTTTTAACTATAAACTGCCACAAAACACCACATCCACTGCTGTCTGCTTTTTTCAATAGCCAGTGAGTAACATATAACTTAAAAGAAGAAAAGGAATGCCATTGGTATGAAGAAGAGAAGAGAGCAAGAGCAAGGGTAAAAGATATCTTTGCTGCAGCATAGAACAGACAGTCTCCCTATTTAATATTTGTCAGCAGTAAACCGTATTTGGGCATGGCCAGTTTTCTTCCCAAACCACCCCAATGGTTCCTTGGGGCAGCCCAAAGGAGAACACTGACACACCACTAGGGCTCTGCACTCTCCTGTAGGTGGAAACAACAGGCCGGATATCTGCTTGGGACATCACAGCTGTTGCTCATGGGCAGAGCCTATTTTCTTAACTCTCCTGGTTCAAAAGGTGAAGCTTGTATGTTCTGGATGATTGTCTACAGACATGCCCCAGTAGGCCAAGTAGTCAGCTTGATTAGCAATAGTAGAATGTACAAAGTTGTTTCTTACACAACTACAGAACTATTGTTTTGGGAGGGAATAGCACCCAGAATGCAAAGGGAAGCCAAAATATTGGGTGTTAAGGAAAGTGAAATTATCTTCCAACATCTCTGGAGCTGGACCACTTGCCGAATGATAACCCATCACATGCAAATTGAAGATGTATTACTAGTGCAGGAGTCCCAAAAGAAACGCATGACTTAAAAGTGCTATCAATAGTAGGAGCAGATGTAGCCAGTTAATTTAGAATGCAGAGACAATGTCTTATTTTGTAGTGTGGGTTAGTATTCTTAAATAACAGAACTTCAGTTTTTTGGTGTGAAGGCCTGTGGGTCCCCCTCACGCTGTGAAACAGCCCTACAATTGTCATCATTTGCAATGACAGCAATCCTTTGTATGCTTGCCTGGGAGTAAGGTACCATTAAACTATATCCCAAATGGGTAGCTGTAGTCTGAAGAAGTCAAAACAGTTGCATCTTGTAGCAATTTAAAGAAATTCCAACACATATCTTCAGGAGTGGGTAGGGTTGTCAACCTCTAGGTGGTGGTTAGAGAGCTCCCAGAATGGCAACTAATCTCCTGGCTACAGAGATCAGTTTCCTGAAGAAAATGGTTGTTTTGGAGGGTAGATGCTATGACATTATACCTTGCTGGTCCCACCCCTCCCCATCCTCCACCCCTCCAAATCTCCAGGAATTTCCAAACCTAGAGCTGGAAACTAGGAGTAGAGGGGCTCTGGCTTGACAGAACATATTCAGAAATACATATGTTCATTTTAAAGATGACACATGTCTCATTGTTGATTAAATGTGGTGGGATTTATTTCTGTATTAATTATAATCCTAACTTTTAAACCAAGTGATCAACAGGGTGGTGAGCAATCACACCATGTGAAGATCTTCTTTTGGCCATGCTGCAAATGTATAATTTCTAGCCTTCAGCCTGTGATGATAGGCAATATTTGGTAAAATCACAGATGCCAGAGTAGGACTAAACAAGGTTTCCACTGGTGAAGGGCTGTTGTTCTAGTCCCCTAACTTTCTGTGATGGTTAATTTATTTTCCTTGTAGCTTCTACTGACTCTGTTATTTTAATGTTAGTGCTGTACTGCTTACTGTTAAGGAAAGTGGGTACATCCAGGATACCCGGGACTTTATTAATGCTGTAGAGGGCTTAGTTTTGCCCCGAGATGTAACCTCCTTATATATGAATATACCACATGAGGAGGCCCTGCAGACGATTCAATTATTTCTGGATCGAGGCAGCCGGGACCCACCTACACAATTTTTGTTAGATCTTTTGGACATAGTGCTCACAAAGAATTATTTTCGTTTTCAGGACACTTTTTATTTACAGACGTGCGGGGTGGCCATGGGCTGCTCCGCGGCACCGAGTATAGCAAATTTATTTATGTCACGTTTGGAGGAAAATTACTTTCAGAATTTGGATCATAACCCTTTTTTCACAAATATTTTGTTTTATTGTTGTTTCATTGATGATTTATTTTTAATTTTGTCCAATAAGTCTTACACGGAGGAGCTCTGTAATTGGATGAACACGATACATAGTAACATCAAGTTCACGTGGATAGCCGATAGTAATGAAATTAACTACCTGGACGTGTCAGTGTTTAGAGCGGAGGGGGATGTGGTCCATGTGCGCCCCTACAGGAAGCCAACAGACAGGAACGCTTTTTTACATTACCAGTCTTTCCATCCCCCCCACCTACGATGCAACCTACCTTTCAGCCAGTTCCTACGCCTCCGCCAAAATTCAACCACGGTGGAAGATTTTCTAATCAATGCAGAACAAATGGGGGACCAGTTTACAGCTAAGGGGTACCCGGAGCAAGTGATTATGAGTGGCAGGGAGCGAGCACTTCGAAGAAACAGACAGGAAATTCTTAGGGAACGTAGGGTAGAGAGGGAGATGAGGATTTGCTTCGCCCTTGATTATACACCCTTAGCGAAGCAGATTAAACAGATAATATTCAAGCACTGGCATTTAATTGAGGATCTCCCAGGTTGTAAAGATAAACCTTTAGTAGCTCATTGGAGAACTAGGAATTTTAGAGATCAACTCATCCATACGGACTTGGTACATAATAAACACCTCAGGATGCTTCCCGAAGGACACTATAGGTGTGGAAGTTGTAACAGCTGTGACTTGGTAATGCCTGTGCATAGCTTTAAAGCAATGGGACTTTATTGGAAGGATTTTTCAAATTGTAATACCAAGAACGTGGTATATCTCATTGTATGTATTTGCAATAAGATGTATGTAGGTTGCACCACTAGAACAATCAAAACACGTATACAGGAACATCGGTCAAGAATCCGTCGGGGAGTGGAGGAAGCGCCGTTGGTGTCCCATTTCTCGGCTATGAAACATCGGGAGAATGACTTTGTATACACAGTCTTACATGTGAGCAAATTTAAAGAGGACACTTTGGCACAACAAGATTTATTAAGGAAAGAGGCGTGGTGGATTTACAAATTACATACAGAGGAGCCACATGGACTGAATATTGCTTGCGATTTGACGTCTTACCTGTGAGGACTATCTTGGGACTCTGTTCCTTTAAACAATTCTGAGTGGTATATGAGTATAATTAAATAATGACTTTTTAAGGAGTAGACATGATCTGTTACTTTGCATACGCCAGTGAGCGAGCCGCAAATGAGATAGATGCACCATTTGAATCGTTATATGTGAGTATGCATTTGCAGAACTAATGAATGAACGGCTATTGGATGTTTGTTTAATTTATATTGATTTGTATTTTTCATATATCTTTCACAGTTGTAACTGCTCTGAAGAAGGGGATACCGGAAACGGGACCTCTTGCTGGCTGACCCGTTCAGTTACAATTTGAAAAAATGTCGATTTCATTTTCACAATTTACTTTTTGTTGAAATATTGACTTGAGCAACATGTATGTGCTTTGTATGTATTGAAATCTGCATAAAATTGCGTAGAGGCTTTTTCTAGCCCTATTCAAAGTGATTGTGTTTCTGCAAAAAAATACAGGGGATCGGTTTGAAAATTTTCTCCCCTCCCCTTGTTGTTTTCATTTGGAGTGTGATACACGCCCTAACACGGCTATTCTATTAGAGTTGTTTTGACTGTACATTTATGATTCAATGTTGTATGAGTAAATTTTGTAATTTTGCATATAAGAGTGTTGAATATTCTTGCAAGTTGTATTAGTTAGTAGGTGATGGTTATATTGGTTGATTTGCAGTTCCAGTGGTGAAGGGCTGTTGTTCTAGTCCCCTAACTTTCTGTGATGGTTAATTTATTTTCCTTGTAGCTTCTACTGACTCTGTTATTTTAATGTTAGTGCTGTACTGCTTACTGTTAAGGAAAGTGGGTTGGATTAATCTTGCAAAATATTCCTCTGAACCTGTCTTCCTGAGTAGATGAATTTACCTTAATGTAAGGGAGTCTGTGGATCTTAACCATTGTATTTGCTTCGATTATTTTGTTTTTATCTCAGTATGATTTATTGTATTATTCTATAAGCCATCTTGAGAGCCTCTTTGGTTAGACAGGCAAGATATAATTTAATAATACCAGTCAGGATATAATTTAATAATTCCAGTCACAGGATTCTCGTTTTCTTCATGCAGAATTTTAATGGTCTGTGTAATTCTCTTCTTCTGTGCTGTCTCCTCCCTGAGATTGCAACTGAACTTCAAGCCGTTGTTTGCAGGAAGGGGTGAGGGGCTGCACAAATAGTTTGTCAGTTGGGATGTAATAGTGGACTCTAGTTTGTGCCAAATTGTAGATTGCTAATTGACTTTGAACATGCAAGCTGAGAAGGGAATAAGTAAGTATCAGGCTTGTTCATAAAGTGCCAACACATAGTTGAACCCTCCCAGTATCTTTCAGAAGTTGAATTAAAATATATTTAACAGGGCAGTGTTTTACTTGCAATGCCTTTCTTGTAAAAATATTGGCGGTGCTTTTCTGCACTTATAAATGTCTAGACTACTTCAGTGCTTTTCTGTTAGATTGGCATTGGTCTAAATACTTAACATATATGGTGTCTGGATGTTTTCATGTCTTTTAGATCCTCTTCAGTATTTCAGAATTTGCAAGTAATTATCTGTAGCCCTTAGTACTTGGTTAAAGTAGAAGGCTCAGATACAAATTGTGTTCAAGATTGTGACCCTGGTTTATGCCCGGTAAAAAATCATCAAGAAAGAAAGGTAGGCTCTTTGGGAAGAAGCACGTTTCAGCATAATTTTCTTTGTGCTGTTTTTAAGCATTTCACTATGAGTCTCTCTACACAAGACATCTGACACGTGACGAACATGTGTTGGGAGATGCAGTGGTAGCCAAGAAGGGTAGTTTAAAAAGACAGAACTGGCGGCAGGGCAAAGGCTTTGCTATACACTGGAGCTGTGTGAAGGGGCTGTGAAATGTGAGAAGGGAAACTGCAGCCCATTATAACCTCTCCAGATCCAAGCCCAGCTCTGGAAGGCAGCTCCAGTCCTTTTCCATTCCTCACTGCCCACTGGTTGGGATACCACACAGTTTTAGACAGGAGAGGTGAAATTGATAGAGTCTTTGGGAGGCAAAGATGAAATTAACAAACCCTCTGAGGAGCGCTCTCTGCTGCTCTGTCTTTTTAAACTACATTTCCCGGCTAACATTGCATCTCCCTACACTTGAGGAACACACATTGAAGCGTCTCGTGTAGAGAGACTCATATATTTCTGACTATTAACATATTTTGTGTTTGCTGACATAATGTGGATTAAAAGTTGCTGTTCCATAAACACCCAATGAAGTTAGTCTACTAATGGGTACGTTGCACCACTCATCGTTCATATAAGACCTGCTTTCTTTCTCTGATGGTGTTATCTTCCTTCATTAATTTTCTACAAACTATTTACTTACTCGATTTATAGTCTACCTTATAGTGGGCAATGGGCAAAAGGTCAGTACTGCCTAAGGTGTTTAGTTCCACGATGGGATGGGGAAGTTCATGGGAAGAGAAGAAGAAGCAGTCAAGGGTGCTGATGCTTCTATAGCCATCATCCTTCGAAGACCAAATACTCCACCTGCCATGTCTTACTTCCTGCTCCAGACATGGGAATGGATGTGTCATTCAGTGTATACAGGAAGAAGATATTATGTATGTGATTGAGAAGAGGTTACATTGACTATAATTGATGCTTTTGGCTGTACAGGCCAATACCTGATGAAACTGGTTATGGGCATGTAGATGCTGTGGTTGTGATCATCACTAATTGGACTGATGGTCAGAAGCAAAAAAAAAAGTATAAACAGCAGGCACAAACATCCAGTCTGTCTCTGGATACATTCTGCTGCCTTTTGTTTTTGTGTTTTGTTATGATAGGCTTTGAATTTGGAGGGGTAGGCACTGGGGACCAAGCTAGAAGTGATATGGAGGGATATGTTGTTTTCAGGTATAAATGGTCATGTGTGATTTGGATTAAGACTGAGGCATAAGGTGTTGAGGTGTTTAATTCTTCCCCCATCCACCACTCTCCCAAACTTTGGCCTCCAGTAGCTATTTGCCTTATGGGGTGAAACATACCAGTATCTGTATGTATTTCTTTCCCTCCCTCCCAGAGGGGAGAACTAGCTCCAGGTTTTGGGAACCCCCAGGACCTTGATTTAAATCGTTTCTCATGGAGTGGACTCAAAGGGTTGCTGTTGAAGATCAGCTATCTCCAGAATGGGAATTACCTTGCGAGGTTCCATAGGGCACAATCTTATCTCCCATGTTATTCAACCTGTATGTAAAGCCTTTAGGAGAACTCATTCACAGCTATGGAGTTTGATGTCATCAATATGCAGATGACACCCAACACTATAGCTCATTATCCAGGTCCCCACAGGATGCAGTAGAAGTCTTAGATCGCTGCCTGACAGCCGTAGTGAAATGGTTGAAAAACAACAAATTGAAACTAAACCCAGACAAGACTGAAATGATGCTTGTTGGGAAGCCAGAGATCTTGAAGGACATTGTACTCTCCACTTTCAATGGAGTTTGTCTGACCCTTACAGACTCAGTTAAGAACTGAGGGGTTATACTGGATCCAGCTTTCTCTGTGGTGGCCTCTATCCTGTGGAATGACCTGCCTGAGGAGGTCAGGAGAGCCCTTACTCTCCTTGCTTTCTGCAAACGACGCAAAACTGAACTATTCCGTTTTTTTTACTCAAATGGGAGGGCTGTATTGTAGGAATGAGGTCTCAGATGCTTCACTAATGAGTTAGGAGCTATAGACTTCATCACTATATTGCCTTACATATTATCTGTTGCTTTAAATATGTACTCCTATGTACCACCCATGCTCCATGTTATCTGATGTCAGTCCTAGAATTGATTATGTTCTGTTTCAGTATTTTTTCTACTTTATATTGGATTCTTGCTAATGCTATGTCTTTTAAACTTGTCTGTTTACCTTATGGCTTTGTTTGTGGAAATGTCGTTGATACTGTATTGAAATGTATTTGATACTGATTGTACTAACCTCATACTGTGTAATCCACCTTGAGTCTCAGTGAGAAAGGTAGACTATAAATTACATAAATAAATAAATAAATAAATAAATAATATCTCCATTCTCAGATCTTCCAATGTCTAGTCTGGCCCTAAAAGGCCTAGAAATTAACGGTAGTAGTGAGGTAATTTTCTTGTAGGCATTTCTGTGGCTTCTAGTACTAAGAAGGTTTTCTGGAGTAGGTTTTCAGATTACAAAATCTTTGGCATTCTGTTATTTTTGAGAAACTGAGGAACAAGGTGACCCTTCAGTAGGATCACAGGTCAAAATCTGGGTGAGAATCATAAAACAAAGCCTTGTGAATGTTAGGTTTGGGGCTGAGTTTTGTCCTTCAGTGCCATTTCTGAGGTCTCAGACTTAACTACCACATGCCCTCTGCTGAATCATTAGCTCATAATGGCATGACTTGGGTGGAGCAGCTGTCTGTCTGGTTGGTGGACGTGCAATGAACGACAGTGATGTTTGTGCTCCAAAGATTATCCTTCTCTGCAAAAGAGCTTCCTGTCCTGCCAGCATACCTGAGAGGGGTGTGTGTATGACCTCATCATGCTCTGAACATCCTGAGATGGTTGTATGATTTCATCTTCTGCACAAAGACACTAACGCTTTACAACTAGCTATGTGAAAATGATTACTTGTCTAAAAATTACTTGTCTAGAAATTACAGATTAAAAAAAAAGAGAAATTATTTTATTTCTTCTTGTTTATTTGGGATGAGGCTGAAGTTACTTTCCTGTGGCCCTTTTTATTTGGCTGCTATGACTTAAACTGAAGGGTGAAAAGTAGCCTCTGAACGCCTTTCCAAGCCATAACATCATTTTGTAAAGGTACCTGGGATTTTAATCTAGACTAGATCACTATACATAAAACAGAAATAATCCCGTTCCAGTTTATTTTGTTTTACTTTATACTCTACATTTCTCCCCAACGGTGACCCAAGGCAGCATACATAATTTTCCTTTCCTCCAATTTATCCCCACAACAACCATGTGAGGTAGGTTAGGCTGAGAGTCTGTGACTGGCCAAGGTCACCCAGCAAGCTTCCATGGCAGAGTGGGGATTTGTAACTCGTTCCTTCAGATCCTAGTCCAACACTCTAACCACTACACTACACTGGCTCTCTGCAGGATTCTACATGAAGGACAGACTTGCAGCGATAGATGGGAAATAGCTATGTTAGAAATGTTTTGAGGAACAGACCTGGCTGAGCACCCCAGTACAGATTTTGTGGAGGGGCAAGAGGAAAGTGATACATAGCCAACAAGGTAACTAGAGATTTACTTAAGTGCTCCTGAGTATAATGGAAGGGAATAGTTTCATTCCTTTTTGAAGCTACAGGTTTGTTTTTTTAAAAAGCTATTGTTGATATATCTACTAACACCAACAGCTTTTTTTGTGTGCAGGCAATTTGGCTGATAGCTTGTTTGTTATGGTAACCTGGTTATGGTGGTGTGCTTGCCTTGATTGGGAATTGCTGCCCATTATTTAGGGATTCTTCAAGATTCCTGTAATCCTTTGGCTGTCTATAGTTTGGTATCCTGACAGCACTGTTTATTGCAACCAGAAATGTAATTGGCTGTTGTGGGTTTTCCGGGCTGTATTGCCGTGGTCTTGGCATTGTAGTTCCTGACGTTTCGCCAGCAGCTGTGGCTGGCATCTTCAGAGGTGTAGCACCAAAAGACAGAGATCTCTCAGTGTCTTTTGGTGCTACACCTCTGAAGATGCCAGCCACAGCTGCTGGCGAAACGTCAGGAACTACAATGCCAAGACCACGGCAATACAGCCCGGAAAACCCACAACAGCCATCGTTCTCCGGCCGTGAAAGCCTTCGACAATACACAGAAATGTAATTGATTATGGAGAATTCCATAATCAATTCTGGTGCCCCGCCGCTGGGCGGGGCACCGGTTGGGCCGGCCCTGACGTCAGAGGGGCACCAGGGATGCTGCAGGACCCTGCTCTGTGGAAGGAGGGGCAGTATACATCACCCAGACTCCCTCTCAGTCCACTCGCTGGCCTGCTCAACCTGGCCTGCTTACCCCCTGCATCCTCCATCATCTCCTCCTCCCAGAACTCTCCTCCAAGCCTCCATTCTTGCACTGCTCTGCTCTCACTCCACACAATCACTCCTTACTCACACCCACCACCTCAGAGCTCTTCCTAGCCACCTTATATAGGGTTTCCTTTCCCCACCCCGCCCTCCTTCTAGGCTTGTTCCCTCTCCTGACTTGGCCCAGCTGTGCCTTCCCTCAGGTGTTTCCCCCCTACCACTTATCCCTTCTTGGCTTCCTTGCCTTGCTGGCAGGGTGGGGTTGAATGCGAGCCATCCCCAGCTGAGGTCTCCTTGGCCTTGCTCACGAGGAGCTGCCCCAGCTGGCTTCTGCGCTGCTGAGCTTGCCTGGCCTTGCTCGCGAGGAATTGCCCTGGCCAGCCTCTGGGCTGCCTGCTCATTGATGCTGGGCGGGGCTACCCATCTCCTCCCCCAGAATGCCTGTGGCAGCTCCACCTGGAGGGGCTTGGCTCCTAGCAACTCCTGAGCCAGGTTGCTGTCCTCTAGCTGGGGTGTGGCTCTGGGCTGTAGTGGCTGCTTCTCCTCCTTGGCTGGTAAGGGCTCTGTTTGGGCTGTTGCTGGGTCCCTGTTCCCCCTGCCTTGGCCCTTTGCCTCTGTCCTGCTTAGCCCCCTCTCTTCCCCCTGGAGGGTGGGACTGGCTGGTCTCTCCCTGCTCCCAACAGCCCTCTGAGGCTTTGGCCTTTCGCCCCTTCTTCCTAGAGTGGGCAGGTTCTGGACCTAGTTGCTGGCTGGGGTGGTAGGGCCATTGCCTACCGGTTGCCTCCCACTGCTCCTTCCTGGCAAGTCTGGGGGCTGGGACTCAGACCCTGGACACCTAGCTCCATATATGCATGTGTGGTGTTTCTAGAATTTTCTACCATGTATTTATTTGCACATTTTTCTGAGTCTGCCAAGAAGCCATTTTTAAATGGCTGTTCAGCATGGCACCTGTCCCTTGGCAGTCTGAAGACGCCGTTAACTGTGCTTGGAGGGTGGGGATTAAAATGCTAGTATATGTGTGACTGCATTGAGGGCAGCAGTAACTCTAGAGAATAGTGTATTGGTTGCCAGTAGCAAAATTTCAGTTAACCAAATTTTAATTTGGTTAATATGGCATGAGGTTGCTTGGGCAAGAGCCACTTT
This sequence comes from Eublepharis macularius, assembly GCF_028583425.1. Classification (NCBI taxonomy): domain Eukaryota; kingdom Metazoa; phylum Chordata; class Lepidosauria; order Squamata; family Eublepharidae; genus Eublepharis; species Eublepharis macularius. Next base: position 92,804,426 of record NC_072793.1, on the reverse strand, counting down.
TGTTGTGTCTGAAGTAGCTGCAAGTTGCTTGCTACTTACTGGTAGGTCTTTGGAAGTCAAGTACTCTTGAGTTGCTTCCTCATGGAGGTTTTGTTTGCACCTTGATTTTAAAAACAGGACTGTTTTTCCTTTGAGTTTGTACGCAGAGTTGTGACAGGTCTTCCCTGTCCTCTATACATTCTTTCCCAAACATGCTTCACACAATATTTTTGAAAAGAACACGGTCCAACCATGTTAGAATGCTGCCTGGATTGCATGGTGTACATTTTCTTGCCCTGCAAAGCGCTCCCCCCATCCTAACAGTAGCACCATTTTCCTGTTATTGGTGATTTGTGGAGCCATTTCCACAGCATTTTTCCCTGCCACACCCCAGGAGAGCTTTTTGCATAGATTTTTAATGGCAATTGCCATAGCCATGTATTGCTGCTTATCTGTTTGAAATTTTGTGTGTGAAGAAAAGAACAAAAAACAAAGGGCGGGTGAGTTTCTACTGCTGAGTTACATAAAGGATGTGTAATCTGTGTAATCTTGAGGAATCTGTTATTAGTTTTAAATTGGAATGAAAACCAATAAAAATATATTGGAGAAAAGAAAAAAAAGGATATGTGGAAGGAGGGAACCCCCTTCTCCTCACTTTCCCTGAAGTCAAGCCAAAAGGCATGGAATCAGTTTGTATATGGCTGTTTGCACATCTCATCGAAATAGCGATGAATCACTGGCAAAGCTCCGTTATCTGATATTTGATACCCAGATATTTAGCCCCTTATACAATATTCCCACCCATGCCAAAGCAAAAAGAATAAAAAGGGAACTTTCCCCTGCCTGTTTTCAAACCAGCAATTCATCGATCCTCAACTGGATTTAAAAAAAAATTATAAGAGGGGAGGGGGGAAGAATGGAAAGGGGGAGTGGCTGGCTAGATGGGAGTAGCCAATCACAATGCAGTGGGCTGGCTGGGAGTGGGAGCAGAGGGGAAGAAGATGGAATACCCAAAAGGGAATAAAGAGTATACACAGGGAATCAGCCTACCCCCAAGTGGATTTTTTTTAAAAAGTTGGGGTATAAGCACTCCCAGGAAAGCTGCAGAAAAGCCACATAGTGGCCAGAGTGACTACTCATGGTAGCAAATCTGATGCAGATGGTCACGGAAAAAACGCTGCAATATGGGAACTGAACCAGCGAAATTGACACGTGCAGGGTTGGCTAAAGTCAGAAAAAGTCAGAGGAAAATATGCAAAAAAATCTCACGTGTGGAAGCTCCTTTGCTAATGCGTATCTCGGTGCATTTACTGCAGTGCTGAAAGTAATGCAGAGGCTCTTCCATGTGGAAGCAGCCTTAGACATGTTTTCTAGCTCTGTCAAGATCTTAATGTGGCAAAAAAGGGGAATTGCCAACCTGTGATTTTAAGATGGTTTGTAATCCGTCTAGTCAGTGGAGCTACAGATGAATGAAATTTCTTGAGCAGCTGATTCTGTTTCTCTCCCTCAAAATCTGCTAAAAAGAGAGGACAAATGCAGGGGCATATGTGCTAAGCGAATTAAGCAAGAGCTGTCTAACAACTTCAGAACAATATCTGCTGATTTCTGGCGTGCTGCCCTGCTGGCTAATTCACCCAAATGTGCTGACTCTGCTGGCTTGAGCAGTGCCAATCTTGTTCATGTTTCTCTTGGCAATTTCTAACTGCATGCAGCCACATGGCACTGAAACAAAGAACAATCTTGCAGATAGGTCCAGAAAACTAAACAAGTTATTGTATATTTCTACTAGCTTGCTTTCTACAAGCCTATTTTGTCATTGGCATGAAAGAAAATAAGGAACACTTTTTGTAAAGTTTCCCTGCCTGGGGCAACTTCGTACCTTTTTGTAGACAACCAGACAGTTGGCTATCTAAATGTCTGTTCTACATATTTGAACTAATCTCTCCGCCCTCCAGATCCTGTGAATTGTTGTTCTGTTAGAGGATTAGCTAATTTTAAGAAGATTTAGGACCCCATAGAACAATGTTAATCCATTTTAAAACCCGTTTGTATTTATAGTGCTGGAGTGAAGCTACGTTTTCAAAATTACAAAGCACATGGTTCCTTGGATCCCTGAATTGGGGACCAGAATAGTTTTGCTCTATTCTGTTGAGATCTGAAGATCCCAATGCACTTTGGCAATCCGTTCCATGCGCAGCATCTTCTATGCAGTGGGGCTGGTGGAGAATAGTGTCACCATTCCTCTTCCTATGCTTGCCATGTTTATTCTCATTGCACCCTTGCCCAGTGGGTAGAAGCTGTGCTCTTTTTGCAAAGACTTCTGAAATTTAACTTCTGAAATTTTAGATCTTGATTTTTCTGTCCTCTAAGGCAGGGGTCTGAAACCTTTGGCTTGGATCCTATGAACAAGTTCTGAACGCTCTAGTCTCTGCCACAGAGCAAGTTTCCTCTTCCTCTGAAACTTCTCTTTGTACAAGAAGAGGGTTTTCAGTAGACCCTTACTGAGGAAACACCTCTCACAGCAGCGACTGTCTAGCATGCCCAGAACTCATTCATAGGATTTCTTCTGGAGTTCACAAGTGAGAGAGAATGTGAGCATGCACAGTGAATGTGGGCCTTAAGTGGCTTATCCTTTACATAAATACTCACTACTTGCCTGTGATGAGACTGTTCAGGCTTTATCTGAATACCTTTTGCAGTAGATTTCTGTAAAAGATTTTATCTAATTGTTGCACATGCGGATGTAGACGTAAGGACTGGAACCCAGCACAAGGGAAAACTGTGCTCAGCATTGTACTGTATGTGTGGGGGGAAGTGCAGAATCCACATCTCCCCATCCATACTTCTCCCAAATCCTGCACTGGGCACACTCTTCCTGGAAACATTGTACCCATAGCAGGTTTGGGGAAACCCACAGTGGACTCAGAAAGGACCTTCACAATGTTGTACAGAAGATGAAATAAGAAATGCTGCTTTTAAAGGGGGAGCGGGGCTCAGGCAAGACGTCTGTGTAAAAGGAGTTATGGTGATGCCTACAAACTAGAATAGCTCTCTAGTCCATCTTTTTCTGATCTAACTATTTTAGCAAATGGTGTCTATAATGCCTTCTACCAAATCTCTGCTTCACTTGCACAACCTGTTTTAAGGACTAACTTGGAAGTTCTGATCTGTTCTAAGGCCCAGTTCTTACAAATAGCAAAAAGGTTGTTCAGTCTTTTTCTGGATTGTGTTAATTCAGATAGCTGGTTGGGGCTCATATGGTTGTATGCTGAGGTGTCAGGCTAGGCTAGACTACTCTAGCTGAACACCTCACTTTCTATATGCTTGGAGTTTTTCTTATGGCTGAATATTAAATCTTTGCAGTAAAGTAATATGGTCTAGAAACGGACTCATTTTCCTTGAAGGCTAGGATTGAGTCCTGGTCTTAACCAGCCTCACGAGTTACAGCAGTGACTTAACCTGCCCTCTTTTTTTTTTCTCTGTTCAGCGTTCTGATCCCCGGCTGCTGTCACAATTCTTCTATGCCGATGAGAGAGTGACTCGAGTAGTAACAGAGATTAATTGCCTGGATGTGGAAACAGATCCTCAGCAATATCTGGTGCTGCTAAATCAGCTGCACCATAGTCAGGTAAGATGGGTTGTTTCAGGACTTGACAAATGCCAAGTTGCCACAGTGTCTAGAAAATTCATTGTGGTGCCTAATATTTTCAGCAGTGATTTTATTGTAGTGTCTCTTGTTGATCCTCAGTACACATATAAAGTTTATGTAATTCCACTTCTGAATTCCTTTTGATGTATGATATAAAAATACATGTGCATGAAGCTCATCACCGCTTCTCTGAATGGTATAAAGTTAACATAGAATAGTGGTAGATGAATTTATTTCTAAAAAAGTTGCTTTCTATACTGGCTCCAATATTCAATTAAATAGAGCTTTTAAAAGAAATAGTGGAATCGTGAGAAATTGGGGAGAAATTAGGTTATGATTAAAGGTGAGCTTTTTGTTGCAGTGATGATAACTGAGTTGATCCCATATTTATTTATATATTACAACACTTTTTTCTAAACTGAAGAGTTTAGGATTAGGTTTTGTAGTAGCGATAACTAGAAAATATGGTCATTAAAATACAAACCCCTGAATGCTGAAAAATGAGTCTGACTCCTAAATATTTGGCTGGTTCTTAGAGCCAATGAAGACTGGTCAAAGGGCAGTTAGAAATGATGGCAGTAGAGCTGTGATCAGAATTGGAGGCTGAAATCTGAACCTACCCTTCTTCCCATTCTGCCAGGCTGAACTTTTGGCCATCATAGAGCAGATAATGGATGAGTGTATCCCTAAGAATCGTCATGGCCGTGACTATGTTGTCAAATTTCCCGAGGACCTTCTAGTGGACAATCTCCGAAATCACATGCTGTTTGCTGCTGAGGTGAGCCATGAGGAGTGATAGCTAGGTGCTTTCTTGTCCTAATGGTAGTGTTGTGGTAAACTAGAAGAGATGGCAACTTACGTTCCATCACATATCATAAATGGAATGGTACTCAAGTAGTGGATAACTAGATATGTTGATTAACTGGTGCCCACTATGTTCTTCTACTATGGCTTTGTTTGTTGTACCATCCCTGGATCCTCCTGGACAGATGATTGCCTAAGCCTGATGCAACATTGCTTGCTTGTTTCTTTACTGAGATATAGTCCAAAGCTGTTTTTGGAGTACTGTATTATTATGATTGCTGAAGGGCTCATCCTAACCCTGAAATAGATTGTAAAGAAAAGAAGGGAGGGAGGGGCAGCCAAAAGACAGGATGTTTTCCTAACCAGTCCCTGTACTCTCCCTTCAGTGCTTGATGGCACGCACCTATATTGATGTAGATGAGGCTGATGGAATACGGCTGCGACCTCTGGCCAAGGATCTGCTGTGCAGCTTAGAACTGGTGCGGACAGTACTCCGGGAACAAAGCCTGAGCCAACATGGTCCTTATTCAGAGCCTGTCCGTAGGGCACTGATTCGCTTTGATATACTCTTTGCAGACTTTGAGCTGAGGTACGTAGCAAGCTCCTTTAGTGTTGGTTAATATTCCAGAGTGAGAAGCAGGCAAGACTATGGGTTGGCATCCTTTTAGAAAATGTTTTAAATTGAGCCTCAGAGCACAAGTGGATATGTGGAGGTATGAAGGGGAAAATTCTAGCTGCCAGGGCTTTTTTTCTGGGAAAAGAGGTGGTGGAACTCAGTGGGTTGCCAGCACAGGGGAAAACTCCTGGCGGGAGGTGGTGACCCTGGTACCACATGCGTGTGCGCAGAGTGCATGCATGCTCCCAGGACCGCACAATGATGTCACTTTGGGTCAGCTGGAATAAGGGGGGAGTTTTTAAAAGTTTAAATCACCCTCGACAAAAATGGTCACATGGCTGGTGGTTCCGCACCCTGATCTCCAGACAGAGGGGAGTTTAGATTGCCTGCCACGGGCCATGTGACCGTTTTCGAGAGGTGCCGGAACTCCATTCCACCATGTTCCAGCTGGAAAAAAGCCCTGCTTACTGCTGATCATTGAAGAATGCAAACTTGTGCTAAAGAGGATTCTGGCTGGATGCTTAGTCAAAGATACTGTCATAACCTTTAAGCAGGAACAGTGCTGTCTTTGGAGATTCATACCACCAAGTGGTAGCTGGGATAGGAAATCTGAAGGAGTCTAAATGCAAAACAGCTTATAGGTCATGGCTGACAGGGGTTTCACTGCCTGTCTGTTTTCCAGCTACGTGTCTTCGTTGGTTTCGGTGAAGTCACCTGAAGAAATCTATAGGCAACAGGAGATTGTTGTGCTCTTCTGCGAAACTGTGGCCAGGTGAGGATTTTGCCTCTTTTTTGGGGCCTCTCATTTGTGGCTTGGAAAATGCTTGAACAAGCACCATCTACTTCTGTGTTGGAAGGAAACCAAGCCATGTGAAGCAAACCTGCTAAAGCTCTGTTTGAGATGGGAAGTTTGGCTCAAGCTGTTTCTGAGATAATTAGCTGCTTAGATTGAGGTTTTGACAGCTGCTAGTCATGTGGTCCACACCTTTCTTTTCTCATTCTCTGCCCTTCTCTCCCTCGCTCATCTAGAGCTCTAAAGCTTGGCTACTTGACGCAGGAGATGATTGATGGCTATGAGCCGCAGCTGATGTTCACAATTCCTCGCCTGGCCATTATTAGGTATGCGGTTTTATTAGTCAGCGTGTGGTTGAGAACAGAATTCTTCAGGTATTGCAGAGCTTAACAGGCCAAGATTTTTGAAATGTTTGTCCTGGCATTTCTGGTTCTTGATGCTGGCAAACTGGCCTGTATCGAAAACAAAATAAATCTGGACAATTCACAGTGCGTAAACTGAGGCTGTAGGATTGGAGATAGTTAGTCATTCAGTTTGGTCTTATGATCTTTATTCCACCTTCTTTTTAGGTATAGTAACAAACTTGATCAATAGGAACATGCCCAACCCTGTTCCCAGAGGAACAGGCATCTCTTGCGAGAGAAATAACAGACAAAATTAAGAGGAGTTAGCCGTGTTAGTCTGTAGTAGCAAAATCAAAAAGAGTCCAGTAGCACCTTTAAGACTAACCAATTTTATTATAGCATAAGCTTTCGAGAATCAAGTTCTCTTCATCAGATGCCTGATCAAAACTGGGCAGATACAGAAGAGGAGGGGGAAGGAGAGAGAAGGGGGCATAAATCACAAGAAGACAAAATGCAATTAGCATAGAGGCAATCAAAACATTCCTTTGCTTGGAAATGTAAACATCTCCTTTTGGTGTGCAGTCAGTTTGTAGCAGTGAAGGTATCCAATTCCTATGTAGTATAAGCCTTCGGTAACCACAGCTCTCCCTGCCTGTTGCATCTGACAAAGAGAACTGTGGTCCCCGAAAGCCCACACCAGGCGTCACTGGGCTCCCCCAGATCACGCCTCTGTAAAGAGAATCTGTTACCTATGGTAATGTGATAACCATTCATAGTCTCTATTCAGTCCCAGCTTGACAGAGTCAAATTTGCATATGAATTCCAATTCAGCAGCCTCCCGTTGGATTTTGTTTTTGAAAGGTTTCTGTTGAACCACAGCGACCTTTAAGTCTTTGGTGGAATGTCCTGGTAGATTGAAGTGTTCTCCCACTGGTTTTTGGACGTTTCCATTTCTAATGTCAGATTTGTGTCCATTTATTCTTTTGCGTAGAGGTTGGCTGGTTTGTCCAATGTACAGAGCAGAAGGACATTGTTGGCACATGAGGGCATATATCAGATTGGAGGATGAGCAGCTGTAAGAGATGATTCCCCTCCCACCCCCAGTTTGAGAAGCACTGGGGAAAAAACCAACCACCATGAAATATTTTATTTGTTGGAATGGGCAAAATGCTTTTTTAAGGCAAAGTTTTACTTATTCAGAATGTGTAGTATGAAATTTTTTATGTTAGATTTTACTGTTTAAATGTCATAGTTCATAAAATGCAATGTGTTTGATGATAAAACGGTACTGAATAGTTCAGTATTACAAAATTTGTTTAAATCCAAATATACTGCTTGTCTTATTTTGACTGTATGAAACTTACAGTCAAAATATTACACTTCATTGGGGGTTTTGTTTGCTATAACATTTATTTTCTATTTTCATTTTCTTACCTCTCAGATATACTAAGATAGCATAGGGTACAGCAGTTTGCAGCACTCTCTTTAGTATTAGACTATATCCAACCATCTGCAAACTTTATGGAGCAGGGAGCAGGACCTTCCTACTTCTGGGCCATCTTTTCTACCTCTACCTTTTTACGTTGTGTGCAGTGGGCTTCTGATCTACCCCGATGGGCCCCTCAACTTGGAACGAAAGCCCGAGGACATATCTCGAGTCTTCAGCCCTTTTTATGTCTTGCTTAGAAAAATCAGGTATGCGAATTAATGAGATACAGCTTTTCTGCGCTCATTGAAATGTTGCAAGGATCCAGTGGGGATAGGCCCTTTGAGGAAGGGAGCGAGCTAATCACCAACCTATGTGTTCAACAGAATCATGTGGAGACTTCTTTCCTAGGCTGAATTGCTTCAGATTGCAGGTGGAGGAGATCTCATTTGATGCCCCCAACCATACTAAATGTCTCCCTGTGTGTAGTCAACAAGCACCTCATAGAGAGGTGGTAGCCTAATCCTTTTCCCTGATGAGCTGATTTAATAGATTGGCAGAGCACTCAAAGCCGCAGTTTCTGCAGTCTGAAATCCCTGGAATTCACCACATGATTGTTTTGAAAGTACAACCCCAGTTAACTGGCTGTTAAGGGGAGCATTGTAGAGATGTCAGTGGTTTCTCTTACAGGCAAAGATACAATTCACATAGGTGAGAATGGGATATTTGAGGGGGGCAAGTGTTTGTATGCATGTTAGGGTAAGATGAATTATTGAAATTTAATTTAATTTAATTTCTTCAATTTATAATCCGCCTTCCCCACACAAGTGGGCTCAGGGCGGATTACAACAGACTTAAAATACACCACACAACTAAACACATCACCATTAAAAGCATAAATAATACATGCCCCTCCTTTCAATTGTGTGAGTTCAGACCTTGAGGACTGCTCAGGCATGCTATGTCTCTTGTATGTTTTCTTTTAAAAAAACTTTTCTCTTACAGAGACCTGCTGCTTGTGCTGTCCAAAGAAGAGCTTTACATGTTGGAGAAACGTGTCCTGAATGAAAGTGCTACAGACTCGCAGGCTTCCTGTGAAGTGGACTCTGCTGACTTTGGGAACTCTGTGGTGCGACATGCTTGCCTATCTGTTGCAAGGTAGGGAACAAAAGCCCCCCCCCCCACACACACACACAATTGCTTGCTGCTTTACCCATTGAACGTTCTCAGCAGAGGGCTTCTGACAACTGAGAGTTTTCTCAAGTCACATGACTTTCTCTTAGACTCCCAAATGAGAGGAATGTTGGTCTCAGTGTCTTTAGCAATGAAGTTGTCTGCCATGGTAGCATCACAGATCCACAGCTAGACATGAAGGCAATAAAAGCAGTTAGCAGCCAGGTGGCAAAAGGTTACAGACAGGAGGCCTATTTGAGTCACAGTCATGCCTGTGTCAAATTTAAGGATTCATAGGCTTTTTGGGAGTTGAAAGAGAAATTGCATGATTCTGGCTAAAATTGATGTAAACATCTGACTGTGGAGATTCCCTTTTCCTTGGCATTTTCTTGATGGGCATTTAGACAGATGCTTTCATGGAAACTTCTTCCACCTTGGACAAAACAAGGGGGTAAAGATGGACGAAAGTAGTGTCCTTTCATCTTTGTTCTAACAGCTTCTCTTAACAGGCATCCTGGGCAGGAGTCTAAGAACACCCAGATAGGAGCCATTGCTGATGTTTCACAGCACTCCCGGTGGTTGGAATTGCGTGCCCATTATAGCAACACCGAGGACATGATCCACACATTATTTGTCTGTATCTCTGGTAAGTGCCCAGGTTTCTCTATGAAGGTCTCTCTCACCCCACATCTTTCAACTCGATAGAGCAAATTGCTCTTGGGTGTGTGGTTGGTGGCACAAAAGAGTTTTTGGATAAGAGAGAGCTTAAAAAACAAGTTTATGATCCTCTGGCTTGGACTAACTGGGAAAAGTTCAGGTGCTATTTGTGGTAGGATCATTCATTCATTCACAAATTTTGTATCTTTTCTGATCCCTTTGACCCACTCCAGTCAACATTCAGCTGCAGCATTCTGCACCAACTGACATTTTCGAACACTTCTCAAGGGCAGCCTCATGTAGAGCACATTACGTAATCTAATCTAGATGTTACCAGGGTATGCACCACAGTGACCAGATCTTTTCTGTCCAGGAAAGACTGCAGCTGGTAAAAGGCACTCCTGGCCACTTATGCCACCTGCTTATCCAGCAGTAGGCCTGGGTCTAAGAGCACCCCCAAACTACGGGTCTGTTCCTTCAAGGGGAGTACAACCCACCTTGAATAGGTTTAGGTGGGTAGCCGTAATGGTCTGCAGTAGAACAGCAGGGATTTTAGTTCAGTTTACCTCACAGACTAACAAGATTTTCAGGGTGTAAGCTTTTGAGAGCCAGAGCTCCCTTCTTCATCCAGAATAGGTGACACCTTAAACCCAGGGTCAGACCTTCCTCTAATCTGTAACACTCCATCTTTTTTGGGATTAAGACTGGTTCAGGTTTCTAGAGTCTCCTGAGATTGGCCAAGGCACAGAATAGAGTGTCATCCACATACTGGTGACAACCAGCCCAAAACTCCAGATGATCAAAAGCTTAAGGGATAAGACGGAGCCTTGTGGGAGCCCACAAGTCAACAGTCAAGGGGCTGAATAGCAGCCCCCCTTCTAAAATATATCCTCCAGGTAGGACCAGAACCACTGCAAGACATGCCAAGCAACAAGAGATGGCTCTAGAGACTCTGCAGTTATTAAGAGTGGAAAGGCGAGAACCAGTTTGGTGTAGAGGTTAAGAGCAGCAGGACTCCAATCTGGAGAACCGAGTTTGATTCCCCACTCCTCCGCTTGAAGCCTTGGGTCAGTCACACCTCTTTCAGAGCTCTCTCAGCCCCACCCACCTCGCAGGGTGATTGTTGTGAGGATAATAACAACACACTTTGTAAACCTCTCTGAGTGGGTGTTAAGTTGTCCTAAAGGCTAGTATATGGCTTCTTATCTCAGCATGGCTGATCTGGCCACCTGCATACATGCTATGGTAACATCAAGACTTGACTATTGTAATGCACTATACATAGGTCTCCCATCCAAAGTAACTAGGAGACTCCAATTGGTGCAAAACACTGCAGCGTGACCACTATCAGGAGCGAGCAGGAACATGAACATCACCCCCATTCTGCAGTCACTCCATTGGCTACCTATTATTTACTGTGCTCAATTCAAGGTATTGGTTATCACATACAAAGCTCTTCACGGCCTTGGCCTGTCATACCTATGGGACCACCTCTCTCCCTATGCTTCTCCACAGCAGCTTTGATCATCTGAACAAGGTCTCCTGCAGGTGCTACCCTGCACATGGGCGAAATCAACAGTAGCCCATACACAGGCTTTCTCTGTGGGAGCCCCTACCCTGTGGAACGGCCTGCCCATGGAGACCAGGAGACTCTCCTAGCTTTCCACAGCTGCAAAACCGAATTATTCAAAAAGGCTTTTGTATTGTAGGGAGAGGATCTCAGATGCTTCACTAATGAGTTAAGCACCATAGATTTCACCACTATGTTGCCTTACATACTACCTGTTGTCTTAAATATGTGCTCCTATGAGCTACTTGTGTTTCATGTGGTCCAATGTCAGCCTTAGAATTGCTTATGTTCTGTTTCAGCATTTCTTTAACTCTGTATTGGATGCTTACTAATGCTATGTCTTTGTAAAATTGTGCTTTATTTACCCTATGACATTGTTTATGGACATGTCCTTGAAATTAACTGTACTCATTTCACACTGTGTAATCTGCCTTGGGTCTCAGTGAGAAAGGTGGACTATAAATGACATAAATAAAATATATAAACCGAATGTTGTTGTTGTTATTATTATTGAGACTGAAAATCATAATACCTAAAGCAAGATGGTAAACTTTTTGCTGTCCTCTTGGGGAATGGATTTTAGAAGAAGATAGTGGCAAGTTGACTATTTTGAAGTTTTCTTGGAATGAAATTGATTGCCATGGGGTACAATTATTGTTACGATCATCTACTAAGTATTACTATCCTGTGCTTGTGGGTGAAGATAACCAGTTCTGTATGTTAGAACCAGGTATGCCTCGGGCTCTGTCCTATTACAGTTCTCTGGAGCTCAGATAATGGCAGCTATCAGCTTATGTGAGGGGGGTGTAGTAAGCATGTTAGCATGTTATCTCTCATTTGTAGTTTTCTAAAAGAAGAAATGGAGCATAACATAGATGAAACCAAGTTGGCCAAAACCACCATGTTGTCTCTCACCCTTGGAGGGATTATTTTGTAATAGATGAGACTGCAAAAATAGTAGGGAGGCTTATGATAGTTTGTATTTGCATGATGCATTTCAGGTGTTCGAAGTGTTTCATATACATTATCTTAGTAATCTTTGCTCAACCCAGGAAGGCAGTTCAGCATTAGCTCCCTATTGCAGATATGGGAGTGAGGCTGGCTTAGAACTGGGGACTTCTGATTAATACCTCAGCCACAGCACTACATTAGCTGTCTGACTACCTCTACTAAAAAGTTAGTGCCCAGAGTGGAATTAGTATATCCCATGCCTCATTTCTGCAGGCTGAATGCACCTATAGAAGGAAAGATCAATGAAGATAGCCTTGATTTAATCAGGTGGAAAAAGTGGATATAGTAGGGGCAAAAGGTATGTGTCTGGTGTGGTTGCACATGCACCAGAATCTTTATAATTGCATGGGATGATGTACTCTAACTGTTGTGCTGTGTGTGGGCAGGAGTGGCAGATCAGCTCCAAACCAATTTTGCCAGTGACCTGCGCACCATCCTGAAGACAGTATTTGAAATTGCGACATCTCGAACAGAGGAACTGGAAGTGACAGACACTGGCCGTGAGTGACTCCTCTTGACTTGTGCATGATACCTTACTCTGTTCTCTGTATTCAGACCAGCATATGAGGCAGGTAGCCAGATATAGCGCAGATGCACAGTGCTATTGTGCTATAAATGCCAAGCAGTGATGTTAAGAACAAAGGTGGTTCGATGGGGTTGTAAGCACAAATGGACCTGCCACATTTGAATTCCAGCAATTGTGATGCCATTTGAAAGGGTACTGGCATCTGGATACTTTTGGCCAATAGCAATACCAGTAGAACAAGAATATGATGAAAAGTTCAGTGCTCTCCTTCCCCCGTGACTGCATATAGACAAGCATGATGAAACCCTTGAGAGGGAGTTGCAGAGTCTCTGCTTTATTAGGCTCTGAGCAAGGGTGTCATTAAAACTCTCGCTTTCCTAGTAATTGCTGTGCTCCTTTACCTTTCAGATGTGCCTTAGCAGTGATGCCCATCAGTGGGCAGTGGAGGGCACGTTGAAGTGTGGAACATGAAGCGCTATCTGGTTCTTAACAGATACATGAGGTGGGGGGAAATCTGTGTAACAAATAGTTGGCACTTGGAGCTTCTGGATTGGCCTGCTGGTGGTTTCCCAGTGCCGGGAGGCTGTGCTTTCTTTCCCCCTTTCCAGATGCCTTAATTTAGCAGAAAATGGCTGCAGCATTCGTAGAGAACAAGCTGCACATGTAGTTTCACCAGTTGTTTCTGGGCTCTGGTACTGTGCTGTAGGCAGACATTAGCCGCTTTCCTGCTAATTCTTTTCTTTTTCCCCTTTCAGAGATGGGGGTCTGTGTGGCACCAGCAGTTCCTCATCTGGCAGACTGTGCTCTGTGCTCCAGTGGTAGGCAAGGCCATGGGAGAGAAGGTGAGAGTCCAGAATGTGATACTGTGTTCTACGAGCTTTCGCTTCAGCATGTTTGTTGGGGGATACCCTGGGTTTGCAGGAAAAAAATAACTTCAAAAAAGAGTAGAAGATTAAATGAAATGTTAATTTTTAAAATGCCAGTGTCTTGCAAAATTACCTCATGAGATCTCAGCAGCCATTGTGGATTGGCTAGGCCATTACTGACACCGCCATCTGTGTTGTCTTATGGTTGCCTAGGTAATCCAAAAGCCCTGGTGCATTTCATTTTAAAACCTGAGGTGAGTCGGGTGGAAGAAAAGGAGAACTGAGTACATAGGAAAGACAAGGAAGCAGTGGGAATGATGCTGGAGTTGAGGGAGGAGAGGAAAGACAAATGGAGCATAAGGGGGAGAGAAGGGTTGTAGGCACAGAAGGAAACATGGAAAGGCTACAAACTATGAGGTCTGAGGAGAAGACCAAGAAAGAGAATAGAGAGAATATGGAAAAGAGGACTGTCGGTGTGTGTGTGTGGGGGGGGGGGATATACATGGGCCACAAGTACTTACCCTCAGTAGATTGGTTGATGCTCTTCTGCCCTTTTTCAGATGCATTGGAACCCCCAGACTGGGTACCAGACAGCACTTGCAGCCATTGCATGGCTTGCCGAGCACCTTTCACTTTTCTTCGTCGACGACATCACTGTCGGAGTTGTGGGAAAGTAAGAGACTGATTGGGGATGAAAAAACAAGGTTGGGCGAGCAGTAAATGTGAATGCTTTTTATATATAGGTTCAAAGGGATTGGATAATTCTTTTGTAAAGACCCTTTTCAGTGGCATCATGCTGTAAATGAATCCCTTAGTGGTTGCTTAGTTGAAGTATTCAAATGTATCATAGCCAGGTGAGATAAACGGAGAGAACCGATAATTGCAGATGATATCTGCTGAATCAGCAGGCAGCTCTGAAGGGAGGATGGAGCAGGGATGAAATTCTGAGCAGTAATATTGGGTGCAAGGAAAAGACTTAAAATAAATCTTGCCAACTATGAAAGTCCATGTTGACATGGGACTGATATTAGCTAATGGTTGCTTATGATTTGAATCTTGACACATGGCTCATGCCTTCTTAAGACAGCATCTCTGCTCCATCCCACCATGTGAAGAGCCAGTGAGGTGTAGTAGAGTGTCAGACTAGGATCTGGGAGACCCAGCTGTGACTCCCAACTCTGCCATGGAAGCTTGCTGGGTGACCTTGGGCCAGTCACACTCTGTCAGCCTAACCTATCTTATAGGGTTGATGTGATGATAAAATAGAGAAAGAGAGAATGCTGTAAACTACTTTGGGTCTCTGTTGGAGATAATAGTGGTGTATAAATGCAACAAATAAGTGGGGCTTGCAGAATGGAAGGCTTTATTTGATGCCCAGGTTTTTTTTCTTACAGATCTTCTGCTCTCACTGCTCATCGCACTTGGCACCTCTACCCCACTTCAGGCAGTTGAAGCCAGTCCGCATCTGTACTCACTGCTATACTACCCACATACCTTCCACCCACAAAGATGCCAGTTGCTTGTGAGCATCAGCCTATGGACTTGAGCTTTATCACATACCTTGTGTGCCTACAGAAACACTAAAGACTGGAAAGCAGCCTGCCACATGCAAAAGACTGTGGGGCAACCACTTGTGTCTTATTAGGATGCTCTTGTGAGTGCTCCAGAGAGTTTTTCATGGGAGGGGGGCGGGGTGGAACAGGAAGAGGAAGTTTTAGAATGTCAGAGCATGTGATTTTTGTATTAATATTTGAAGAACATTTGTGACCCATTTTGCCTGGAGCTAGATTTAGTTGTAGATAGCACTTGGGCAAACACTTCTGAATGCTGTTAATAGCCTCTTTCCCCTCCATTGGTCCTTTCTCAGATGGAGTGGACTGTAATCCATGTAAGGATTGCCCGGTGCTGGTAGCCTGGCTTCCAGGATTTCTGCATTTAGGAAAGCGAGTGGGGGAGGGAGTCCAAGGCTAACTTTTCTGTCCTACAGGTTCATTTTTGACAAGTCTGTAGAGGTGCATTGCCTGACGTGGACTGCAGTGCAATAAGGGCTTCATGGTGCTTTTCATTGAAACTGAAAGCAGGATCTTGAGTCCAGCAGCACCATCACAAAGCATGTGGAGGAAAGCCATTACTTTTTACCCACCAGCATCTGACATGTAGGAAGGGCTAAGAAGAATTGTTTAGAAAAAGGCTGCAACAAACCTTGTATGTTACTTTCTGTAAAATTTTCTTGCCACACAAGCGTGTGGAAAATGCTTTGGAGACCTCTCTGGGAGACTTACAGCTCCTCCCTTTGAGACGAGTGTGAGCTGGTAACCCTCCTGAATACTTGAATAAATGCTGTCTGTTACTTTGCCAGCTTCTCTGGGTTCAAAATAAATTCTCACCACAAGAAGATGCAAATAAAAACTTTCAGATGATGTTGCTGTTTATTAGTTGTCTTTCTCCCCTTTCTTCCCACCCTCAATGATGCCTGCTGAGGCTTGTTTAGTAGCATTCCATTTGGTACAGGAGTTGTGTGTTGCAATGAGCATGAGATTTAGTTTCCCTCTATCCAGTCTGTAGCACATGTGTAGGTGCTGGCATAAGCTTTTCAAGTTCAATAGGCTGTGACTTCTGGCCTCCCAACCTCATACAGGTGCCCTGCTTTTTGTCCCATAAACCCACTCCTATACAACTCCTGTATACTCACGCCATAGTGATAGAGTCAAATAAAATGTAAATGACCTGCTAGTTGGGGGAAGGTGCACCTTGAGATATCCATCCTTGAACAAAGTGTATGTAGACTGAGTAGCGCAGCACATTAGTGAATGATGCTGCATTGCTGAATCAGCTTGATTCTTATGTTATTTAGGCCAAAGTTTAAGTAGTTCATTTCTTCCTTTTCCCCTTCCCCAACTACATCTACCAAGCTTTTCCCCTGTTCTCATTTCTCAGGGACTGTCCCTACTTTATATTACCTCCGGATATGTCCTAACATGCAGTTCTGTACAAAATACACAGTTCTAGATCAGATTCCTGTAGTTCTAAAGAGAGTTTCATGTAGTTCTGAACTGGTAGTTTTAAAAAAAGGTAAGTAGAAAGCAAACTCCTTTATTTGGCAAATACCACATCGCAGCACATAGCATTTGTGTTTTGCTCTCATACTTCATATTGGCGTTCAACTCCTTGGGTTGAGTTCCCGCTGGCCTTATTTTCAGAGTATGGCTGTACTTGATGTATTGTCAAAGGCTTTCACGGCCGGAGAACGATGGTTGTTGGGGGTTTTCCGGGCTGTATTGCCGTGGTCTTGGCATTGTAGTTCCTGACGTTTCGCCAGCAGCTGTGGCTGGCATCTCTGAAGATGCCAGCCACAGCTGCTGGCGAAACGTCAGGAACTACAATGCCAAGACCACGGCAATACAGCCCGGAAAACCCCCAACAACCATCTATGGCTGTACTTGTTTAGTAGTGAGGAGGGAAGTTTACGCAATATAAGCGGGAGCAGTTTGCTGTCAGAAAAATCCCAGATAGTTATTGGATCTGGCTTTGTCAGCTTTGATCTTGTTTGGAGAGTCTGATGGTGCCTCTAGTTAGAGATCCTTTAGCAATCTAATTCCACTTTCCACATCATTAGCTTGAAAAGTTTTTCCTTGTCTGTCTACTAGCAACTTTGTCGATGTTATCCACTGATATCTAATGCCTGCTTCATTGAATTTATTAATGATGGGTTTAAACTCTTTTAGCTAATGTCTCATTAGAGAGATCTTGGTATGTATAATATTTTTTTATTCTGGAAAGTTAAATACCCTCTGGCTCTTGCCTCTCTCATTATCTTTTCCTTCGTCCTGCTGTCCAAGAAGCTTGCTACAGTGCCTCTCTGTTGCCTGGCTCTTAGGTTGTTCACTGAACCAATTCTGTATGCATTACAGAATTATCATGGGAGTAACTCCCTCCTCCAGTCTCAGTTCCTTTCTTAGCCATTCAGCAATAAAGGCAATAAGATCTGTGTTTTCTTCATCTTTCTCATAAAAACCTCTCATCCTCATGTTATTATATCTTAATTTGTTATCCAGGTCGATTATTTCAAGTAACCTGTTTTTAGCCTGTAATTCCTGGATCTCCTGATTAGTGGTTCCCATTAGTGGTTCCCATTTTCATGGCATTTCCTGCCATCTGGGTTACCTGTTGTATTGTTTCTCTGATTTCACGAAGTTGATTTTTAAGGAGGCCTTCAATTCTAGAAATGATTTTTTCCTCCAATTTTTCCATCGCATTTTTCAATTCTTTTTCAAATGCATGAATTTCCTCAGACTCATCTATGCCCCTCATGGCAGCCATTTTAGTCGTCTTTGCCTGTTTTTGGCTGGAGCTAGTTTTGCTTCCACAGGTTCTAAAAAAGGTGGAGTTTGACGGACCAGTAAACTTAGCCTTGCCCCCGCTGACTTTTCCCATTTTTTTTTCCGGCTTACTGCTATTTGGGTGCTTAGAATTGGCCGCAGCAGGGATTCAGGGCTTGGGACGAGGCTTTCAGGCATCTGCCATCTTCGTGCGACATCCCGCCTCCATCGAATGAGACCCCCTCATTGATGAACACCAGTGATGCCTGAAAACTCAGTTATGACAGTTCTTTAGAATCTCTTAATGGGTTGGTGGTAAAGGATGCATATCTCTTAGCAAGGAAACATGTAAATACTCATGCATGAATATTAAAATACTACATAGCATTTAACCTGGTGCTTTGCACATTGCAGTGTATAAGGTTTGCAGTGATAACATATTTTAGGACAACTATGTTCTGTTAGTATATCTTTAAGCAAAAGAATACCCACCATTCTGTGTTTAAATCATATGACTAGACTAGTGTATGGTGAAGCTGGTTTCTAGCTGCCATTTCACACTTCCTCTATATCCCAAACACCTATTCAGATGCAAATTTGAGTTGTACTTACTACATAATGAATACAAACATCTACTGATGGCTAAACTTTTAAAAAGGGGACTATTCTGGTTAGTTAACTAACATATCAGTTTCAGCAGCCGGTGCAAAAATAAGCTTTTGCCAAATAAATTAATATTGTGCACAGCCTGGCTTAGAATTGCCTTCAATAGTGTATATTTGGTGAGGGAGTGGTTAAGTGATCACACAGTGATATTTGAAGAGAATAGCGGTGTTGTAGTACCTCCATTTTCATGTCAGACATACAAGAGGTTGTGGCGTACTCTGGATTATATTTCCATGCCTGATTTTTTCCAGTAGTGAACCTTGGCTTAATCCTTCTGATAGCACTCTATGTTACTGAGCAAGAAAAACTGTGAAAAGATACATGTATGTAATAGGCAGGCTCTCCATGGTCTCTGTAAAATGGGTCCCCAACGTGGTGTCCGTGGGCACAATTGTGGCCACCAATGCCTTTTCTGATGCCTACCAAGTATTTTTAGAAAGTGGGTGGGGCTAGGTAGGGCCTTTGCAAAGCATGGCTTCTCATTGGCCATTGGACTATTGATTGGCTGTGCAGATTTATAAAAACATTGCTTATATAAAGAGTATTCAGTTTTAAATTAGTGTTTTTATGGCTAAATCCATGAATTATTATGTGTGTTTTATTTAGGAACTATCTAAATAATAATGGGTTGGATCTACCACTCTGCTCTACTAAGTGTGGTGGGTTCCTCAGATAGAAGAAAATTCTTGACTCCTTGTACTGGAAGCAGGCTTTCTATGTAGCTGAGCAGAGTGATGGTATCCAATCCAATTAAACTTTTGGTTTAAATCAACTTAAATTAGCCTTTTTTCTGGTTGCTTTAAAGCAGTGACTCAAGTTTCCTTGAGTGAGATCAGTCTGTCTTGTAACTGATCAGATTCCCATGTGGGGAAGTATGCTAACTTCTAAAATGTGTGCTGCAGTATCAGTGACTAGTTTGTATCCAGTATCTGTATCAGGCATCTGACGAAGAGAACTTGATTCTCGAAAGCTTATGCTACAATAAAATTGGTTAGTCTTAAAGGTGCTACTGGACTCTTTTTGATTTTGCTACCACAGACTAACACGGCTAACTCCTCTGCATCAGTGACTAGTTTGGTAATCTTTAGCTGCTGTTGCTTCACCCCTAGTTATTGACTTCAGCCCGTATAAACATGATGCTGACAATTGAAAAGAATGTGTTAGAGTGATGTTGCTAAGCGTGCAATGTTAGATGCCCAAGTGTGTATTGCGCTGCCATGTCAATGTTGTACGTAAAGTACTCTATTTTAAATAGAACTCTGGACCCACGCACCATCAGTAAGGTAAGTTCTTGTTCCCCATTGTGAACATTCTTTACAGAAACTTATTTTTGTTTTTCTGTTGTGTATACATGCATATCATTTCCACAAAATGAAAAAATAGTGGGGAGCCCCCTTGAAATTCTTGACTTTGTGTGAAAAATAAGCCTAAATGTATATACGTAGATTCTACTTAACTTCATTCCACAACACACAAATAAATGACCTCAGGATATTATTTCTTTTAAAGGGCCCTCAAATACTGATACATAATGAAAATTATAGCAAAAAATTTGTGATGAAGGAAAGGAAATACAATGGCTGATATATCTTCAGGCGGTCTCCAGATTAAAGGGAGCTCTTAAGGATCACAGAGGCCAACTGAGGGATCTGACCGATTTTGAGAAGATAATGCAGAAAAAGAATCAAATCTTGGGCCAAACTTACAAACTTTTATTTCAATATGATACAGAAACAGAACAAGTTAAAACCTGTATGCAAAATTTGGGAGAAGAAATAACATTTCAACAGTAGGAAAATGTATGGACTAAGGGCATAAAATTTACAGCAAGCCAAACACTGAGAGAAAATTGGTATGTTTTTTAGATGGTACATCACACCAAAAGATATTGGATAAGAAAATTGATAAGAAATATGTAAGGCCATGTTATAAATGTAAAGAAGCAAGTGGCTCCTTTTTCATATGTGGTGGACATGTAAAAAAAAATTTGGGAAAGATATGCATGCTGAGATTCAGAAGATTTTAAAAACTGATTTTGCCATGAAATCCCAGACTCTGTTGTTGGGAATAACACCAGGTAATATTGACAGAACACTACATGGACTATTTAGATATTCGCTGATGGCGGCAAGAATAGTAATGGCAAACAAATGGAAAGAAGAAGGATGTCCACCCAGGGAAATTTGGAAAGACAAAATGTCAGAATATGCGGTGATGGCAAAACTGATGAGCTATATAAATAGCCAATTAAAGAATTTGAAAAGAAATGGGGAAACTATTTTGCTTACAATTGATAAAAAAATTCATTAAGATGTTTAAATATGAATATGATCACACTGTATGTTTCATAATTTGACTAAGAGAATTGGGTAAATAAAAATAATTAGTAAAATAGAATGTATGATAGATAATATTGAAATACTGATAAAAAGTTAACATTATTATTGTTAAGAACTATATAAGTAAGTATATGAGCCAGTTTGGTGTAGTGGTTAAGAGCGCGGGACCCTAATCTGGAGAGCCGG
This sequence comes from Eublepharis macularius, assembly GCF_028583425.1. Classification (NCBI taxonomy): domain Eukaryota; kingdom Metazoa; phylum Chordata; class Lepidosauria; order Squamata; family Eublepharidae; genus Eublepharis; species Eublepharis macularius. Next base: position 92,783,502 of record NC_072793.1, on the reverse strand, counting down.
GTTTGATTCCCCACTCTTCCACTTGAAGCCAGCTGGGTGATCTTGGGCTAGTCACAGTTCTCTGGAGCTCTCTCAGCCCCACCCACCTCACAGGGTGTTTTGTTATGGGGATAATAAGGACATACTTTGTAAACCGCTCTGAGTGGGCATTAAGTTGCCCTGAAGGGCAGTATATACATCGAATGTTGTTATTATTTAGTAAAAGGTAATGACAAAATAGGGGAAATGAAGACTTTTTATTTTCTAAGATGAGTAGAAATAGGTTTGAATTTCCAATATTATTTTAATGCTCTTAAAGGTTATGATACCAAGCATTGTTATTGTTAAGAAAATATAGGGGTAATAATGGAATGAGTTTTCTATTTTTTTTAAGATGAGTAGAAATAAGTTTGAATTCTACACATGTTGTTTATTTGAAAATATATACACTAAACAGTTTTAATTATTCTAATGCCTTTAAAGGTTATGATTTTGTACTCTGTACTTTAATAATCCTTGTAGCACACAGTTTTATATATGTTTTTCTTGTCTTCTTCGTTTACCTTCTTTTTTCTGTATTCTCCTTTTTGTTATAAAATAAAATGTTTTTTTAAAAGGGAAAAAGAAAATTAAAACCAAGTAGTACGTCATGAAAGCAATTTAAATCTTTCTATATGTATCACTAGACACTGAATACCTTCAAGGAAAAATACTGTTTTTACTCAGATTCAGATTCGTTTTATTGTATATGGCCATTTGCCTTCACAATGTCAAAACACTCTCAAATATCAGTATAATACATTATCAAAATAATCAGGTAATCAAACACTTCAAAACCACATAAAACGCCCTACTAAAAAAACTTTAAAATTAATAAAACCTTCTAAAAGCAATCACAGTGAATCAATGGCTGATTCCTTTGCTCTGATCTTCCTAGCAGCTAAAGCATAAAGCGCCAATCTTAGTGAAATAAAAGAATCCTTGTCGGAGAGCATCATAACTATCTTATCAGAGTCAGACAGGGGATGTAGAGCAAACAAGATCTTAGCCAGGAATTTATTCCTAGGTTCTGCATATAGATGGCAAGCCAGAATATAATGAGGGAGTTCCTCCACTGAATGATCACATATACAGATGCATTGGTGAACTGGCATCTTTTTATATCGACCCACTAGCATCTCTGTAGGCATTGTTTGAAAGCGCAATGAAGTAAAGGTCCTCCTAAGATTATACGCAGTTATGTTGGTTAAGTAGGAGGCCTTACAATGATCTTTTTAAATCATATTAAACCAGGGGGCAAACCTTGATTGAGAAATCAGAGAAGCATCAATTAGGGTATCTTCTCTAAAGACCCAATTGTGAAAATCAAAGCTATTCCCTGAGGGCTGCAATAAATCATCAGGGATAGTATATCTGGCAACGATGTAGTTAATAAATTGAAGGCGGGCATTATCTTTGTTATTCAGTAGATGGAAACTCAGTTTACTGTATGAGTCAGGAGTTCTTAGCTGGTTTCCCCCCCCCCAAATTTTATAATCATCAGGTGGGCTTGAGCCCTCACTGAAGGGAGTCCCAACTTAGCTCATAAATGGGCAGCTGGTGTCCCTTTAGGGAGTGCCAGAATTCGCCTCATAAAGAGGTTTTGGATTCTTTTAACTTTAAAAGTAATTGATCTTTCTACCCCCAGATCTTAGTACCATACAGCTATTGGGAGATAATTTTACTAACAAAAAGTTTTAACACTGGGTCTATGAGGAGACCTCCCCTGGTGTAATAAAATCTCATTACAACTCCCATTGTCTTAAGGGCTAATGCTTTAGCTGATTCTAGGTGAACATCCCACTTGAGGGTTTCGCTAAAAGTTAAACCTAGGTATTTATATGATTTACATTGTTCTATCGGAGTACCTTGTATGCTCCATTTAAACACTTTTGGCTGTTTCTGAAAAACCATAACTGATTTTCGAGTAATTAATTATAAGTTTTTCTTCCTTACAATATTCACCTAGACTGTGCAAAAGCCTCTTCAGTCCCATTCTGGTTAAAGAGATCAAAACCATATCATCTGCATGTAGTAAAATTGATATTTTTTGCTGATATAAGGAGGGAGCAATAAATTCAGGGCCTTACAGTCTCTGAACAATGTTATTAATATATAAATTAAAAAGTACGGGGGCTAAAATGCACCCTTGCTTCACTCCCTTGCTGACAGGAATATCCCACGTTAGTGAGCCCGGTGCTCACTTTGATTTTAGCAAATGTGTCTGTGTATAACTCCTGAATCAAGAACAATAATCTCTTGTCAATATTAGTCTTCTCAAGCTTCTCCCATAAACAGGTCCTATCAATGGAATCGAAGGCCGAAGCTAAATCAACAAAAATCGCATACAAGGCTTTAGTTGCGCCATTCATGCTGGAATGGGCTAACTGGTAAAGTGTTTGACAGTGATCCACTGTACTTTGGCCTCTTCTAAATCCAGCTTGGTGGGGATATAAAATATGGTTATCATTAGCCCAGTCTTCTAATTTTTGAAGCAAACACCTTCCATAAGCTGTACTGTATAAAGTTGTTTTAATGTTATTTGTATACTGTTTTATCTGTTTTTAACTGTATTTATGTAATTTGAAATGTTGTACTCTGCCCTGAGCCCGCCTGGTGGGGAGGGCAGACTAAAAATCCAATATAATAAAATAAGTAAAGCTTTGATGTGGTATCAAGGAGACTTATGGGACGATAATTATGCGGATTGGTTTTGTCTCCTTTTTTGTGGATGGGGATCACTATGCTGGTTTTCCAACCTATGGGACATTTGCCTGAGCTGTTAATTTGAGAGGATAATTTGGCTAAAATCGGATTCCACCAACTGGGAAATGCCTTTATTAGATCAATGGGAATCAAATCCTCACCTGGAGCTTTACCAGAGGCCAGAGATGAAACTAAAGAGTCTACCTCGTCTTCCATCACAGGGGGCCACTCGGGTGATGGTAAAGAGACTGAGGCAGAATTCTTAAACTCATCCACCAGCTTCTTATCATCTGACATCTTGTGAGTAGCTGGAATGGATTTGTACATTTTAGAAAAGTGTGCATGCCAAGTTTCCCCTGAAATTTGAGCCTCAAGTTGAGAAGATTTGCCTAGGCTTGGAGATACCAAATTCCCAAAAGCGAGCTTCCTTCCTCTCTGAAACAGCTTGAGCCAATTCTCCCCATGAAAGCCTGGCATGTGTAGCTTTCTTATTTTTAACCAAGCATTTGTACTGAGTTCTAAGCTTTATTAGTTGTTGGACTCTAGGAGCATCCTTGTAGCGACAGGTTAGTCTTGCCTGCTTAGTTAGATTCCTTTTAAAGTCTCTATACTCTTGATCAAACCAGCCATTATTAGGGTAAGAATGCTGTTTAGGGATTTTATTATTCACAAGAAGGTGTTTGAGAGTTTGAATTATCTTTTCATAATTTTCAATCGCATTTCCAGCTGGTTGTAGTAACAATTGTCGGGTGGTTATAAGAGTGACATTATTCAAGGCTGATGCAATGGTATTGTGCAACTGCTCGGTCCACCTAAGTCTCCTGAAACCTGAGGAAAACATCCACTGAGGACTTGGGAGAAGGGGACAAGTGAACTTGGTTATTGCAATTAATTACAAGCCTTAGAGGGCAGTGGTTGCTTGCAGAACAATCTCCAACGTCAAAAGAGCTGACTTGCGCTAATAGGGCAGAAGAAACCGCTATGTAATCTATAGTGCTCGCATAGAGTGTAGATAAATAAGTATAAGCTCCACCAGATTTGTCAAATTTTGACCCATGAAAGTTACACAAATTAAATGAAGAGAGCAACTCTAAAATTTTTAAGCCAGGCTTATTAATTATTGGGTCCATTGAATTACGATCCAGTAGGAATGCTTGCTTGGCCACCAAGATATTAGTGTTCCTTCGGGTACCTATGTTGCCAGGACCAATCCTGGCATTAAAATCGCCACATACAATGATTTCAGAATTCGGATATTGAGAGGTTAAGTTTTCAAAAGATAAATAATTGGTCCCATAATTTCCCTATATCTTGAGATTTGGAGCTTTTAGGGGGTAAGTATACATTAAAACACAAAAAAGTACTCGAATGTTTGCTCTTAATCAGTAATACCTGTAAATAACTAGGACATAAAGTAATAATAATTTGAATATTTAAATTTAGATCCACTGAGATCAGAACAGCTAAGCCCCCACTGCCCCGCCCCTTGGAGCAGGTCTTTGTAGCTGGTGTAGCGAATACCCTATAACCCTGGAGAGCTAGAGAAGCAGGCTCCTGGGCTCCTGGGCCCAGGTTTCCTGCAAAAAAAGCATGTCAAAGTTGCATAAAAATACAGAGAACTTATTATGAGTCAAAGAACTTATTATGCCAGCCCCCCAGGTTCCATTCCAGGAGCTTTAGTTGTCAATCATTAAGTATTTTGTCCAGCTCTCTCTTGGAGTCATGGAAAATACAGCCGTTTCTGGGGAGAGCTGCAGGGGCTGTTGGAGTACAGTGTAGTTCCATGGGGCAGGCTGGTGAAAAGTTGATGGGTGGTTCGTCTGGATGTATAGAGTAATCTGTTATGACGATAGAAGGTGAAATGACAGCCCGGGGAGCTGGATTTATTGGCTCAGTTGTGTGAAAGCTGTCGCCCATTGAGCTGGGTTGCTGTTGGATAGGTTGAGCTTCCTTTTGGCCCAGGAGCTTTAATCGTAGCCATTCCGGTCTTCTTGTTATCTCTAGTTGGTCAGTTTCGGGAAGGTTCGAAAAGGAGGATGGTTGTTGGGGGTTTTCCGGGCTGTATTGCCGTGGTCTTGGCATTGTAGTTCCTGACGTTTCGCCAGCAGCTGTGGCCAGCCACAGCTGCTGGCGAAACGTCAGGAACTACAATGCCAAGACCACGGCAATACAGCCCGGAAAACCCCCAACAACCATCGTTCTCCGGCCGTGAAAGCCTTCGACAATACGTTCGAAAAGGAGTTGATTAGATCTCCTTCAATGGAATTTTCAAGAAATAAGTGCTTGTTATCACCTTACATAAGTGTAACTTGTGTGTGAATGTAAGATGGCTCCCTCAGTTTTTAATGGTGTACCTGTTGTTACATTTTTGTTTGAATTAAAACACGGTCAGTCAACCATGTGGTAATTTCTACCATCTGCTAAGATGGTCGTCTACTTTGGTGCATTACCTGTCCGCTTGGAATTTCAAGACCCTTCTTTTCTTAAAACAAGAAATGGGCAAAAGCAGTAGTTACCTACTCTAGCACCCAAATCTGTATCTCACCAGGTCCTAGTGGTGAATTTGGTGGGTCTGCTCTGCCTTGTTGAACAATAAATAAGAGCTTTGGAGGGAAAGTTATGCCAGTCTGTTGTAACAAAAACTAAACAGGAATCTTATGGCACATTAAAGACTGACATATATTTATTATAGCATAAACTTTGGTGGCCTAGAATCTACTTTGTCAGATGCATGAGCTGGGTCTTCAATTGGCAGACCCATGAGGACATGAAGAATAAATATTTATAAACAGCAGAGATTCAGCTGGTGGCCTGTAACTTCTTGGTTCTTTCCCTCCTGCACACTCCACTGGCTCTTTCAAATTATGTAATCTCTGATCATCTGGGGAAAAGGCTGTACATTTTTGTTAGATCAGCATTTTCTCCACATTTGAGTTCTTTAAAAACTCTTAGGAGTATGTCATCCCATCTGACCAGATGCATTGTTGACTTTTAATTTCTCAATTATCCCTAGAATTTCATTTCTGTCTGGCTCATTTTGACTTGCTTCTTCCAGCAGCTTCCTCAAAAAGGCTGTTTGGGCATCTGTCCAACTGTCCCTTTGTGCTGCAACAATGAATCCAATAATTAGGAAGTAGGAATTTTATAGTGAAATCCTAAGCAGAGTCACTCTAGTCTAAGCTCAATGGGTTTAGACTGGAGTAATTCTGCTTAGAATTTATTTTGCATTGTATAAAGTCTGCCTTTTTTGGTTCTGGTTAGCTAGGCTTTGTACAACAGGGAAGTGCTTATAACTACCTCTCTTTTATCCCTGCTCCCTTCAAGTTTTATGCCCTGAAAATAACCTGACGTCCTAGTTCACCTCTGATATACAGGACAAGCAGCCCTAATTACTGGGAGCAGAGTAGTCTCCTTAGTCCAAAGACCAATTCAAACACCATGTTATACCTTTTATGAAACCTAACCTACTAAAACAAAACTCTAAGCTTTTGAGTTCTCCAGAACTCAGTGTGCTGGATGAGACAGTAAGTTAGAGTGCCAACTGCTTTATGGCTGTCCTTAGAGAAAGGGAAATCTAGATATTGCTCACACTCAGTGCACAAAGAAATGTAGAAAGAAAATCAAAATATCATGTGGCAGCTTGATGGATTTTATTTATGTTGACAATTATAGCTACTGCTAAAGTTACTTGAAAAAACAAATTGTAGAATACTAGGCCTCATAAAACAGAACATTTGATTAAAATGATAATCCCCTCCCTTAGCACAAATCGGAATCTTTACTAGAAGACATACCAAAAACTGACCAGCACAGTGCATAAGAATTAACAAAAGAAAATGGAAGCAGTTTTCTTTTGAAAGCTGGGAAATTATAAATAACTATAAATACTAAATTTATTTGAATATAAAAAACAAATAATAGTAACCTTAGCATACACCTAGCACCCTTTTGAGGACATCCCTTCAGTAAAAATTCCTTTTAAACAGCAATTGAAGTAGAGCAGCAAAAGGTACTATAATTGCAGATCTCCCAGGTATGTATTTCTAATCTATTACTCTAATTTAACGGTATCTTTATCCCCAATACGGGTCCATAGTAGTTTACATTATTATTCTCTCCTCCATTTTCTCCTCACAGCAGCTCCGTGGAGCAGGTTAGTCTATGCTACTGGTCAGCAAGCTTCCAGGGGGTATTTGAACCTACTCTATCACTATACTATGCTGGCTCGTCTCTCTGGGACAGTATAGTTTTAAACCTTAAATTACTTTTGGCTCATAATCTGTAGTAGATGGAATAATCTGATGTACTTTCCCTTCATTTTGTGTTGGATTGCCTCATTGTTGAAGAATTATTTTTGTCACTTCAGCAGTGAGGCTGGATTTGTGTTTCTCAGCTCTTCAACTTCCTTGTTAGGTGAAGCGTGGTCATCTATTTACCTTTATATCGGCAGAGATCTTAATGGAAAAGAAGCAGTATAAAAATAAATAAACAAGATATAGGTTCAAGATCACGTTTATTGGAGCGACAAGCAGGTGTTTTCTCACCTCCCCTTCCACTTTTCCAGGTATAGGGTATGCGGAGTGAATATTTTAACACTTGGAATCGAATCAACGATTCCGAGTTAATTAACGCGGCGTAGTTGTTTAATTTCCAGCGTGTGCCTTGAAAGGCTGCGAGTCGATTTAGATCGCTGAAAGCGTGCTCAAATGACACGATCCAGAGGAAAGCAATACAGTCCAATTAGATCCAGAGGAGAGATTAGAGACAGCTAGTCCTGCCTCCAGTTCAAATTTGAAACCTTGGCTTTTCCCGCCTGAATTTGTTTTGAACGTGTACTGACGTCTGGATGCCTGGTTCCATTCTTCGGCCAATAGGAGCGCCGGTTCTCCTAGCCCCGCCCACCGCAGTTTGAGATTCAAAACAGTGCAGCGAAGCATCTTGAGATCGAGAGTGGCAAGAGCGGCGGGCAAACTAGTGCCCAAGTTCCAGGGTGTCAGAAGAGGGCTCTTTGCCTTAACGCTTAAGTGAAATCTACAAGGGGACCAGACGGGTTCGAAGGGGCGGGCTCTGAACCACCGAGCGTTCGAAGAGGCGGCCCCGGCCCCGGGTTGGCTGCTGCAGGCGGTGGGTCGGTTACACTGTAGCAAAGTTCCTACTAGGTCCTGGTTGTCATGGAGCTTATGGCTAGCAACATCCAGGTACTGCTGCAGGCGGCTGAGTTCTTGGAGCGCAAGGAGAGAGGTACCTGTCTAAAGGGGCGGCTGGGTGAGTGTGTCCGGGTTGCTGAAAATGGGGAAATCGTTTTCTTGATGAGGCTTGTCAGGTGACATAGTTGCATCATATGTAGGTGCGTGAATTTGTGGAGGCGTAAAGAAAAGAAGGGACTATGATGGGAGGGAAGATGAAGTAGTTTACGGCTTGTCATTTTGCCGTTTAGAAGCTGAACATGGCTACGCCTCTCTTGTGCCTTACTCTGGAGAAGATACAATACAGTCTCAAAAGAGGCCAAAGCCTCGAAAGGCCTTGAAAAGTGTCAGGTAAGAGTTCTCCTCTGAGGTTCGAGGGTAGTATTTGTCTCTCTCATAGACTTGCATAAAAGGGAGGTTGTATTCGCAGATAAAAATTGTGTAGGGACCTGGCTAGGAAAGGCTTTATCTGACTATAGATTCCTGGGTTTTGTCCCAGTGTGGAAGAGTATTTACATGCTGAGGACTAAAATAAGAATATAGCGAGCAAAGCTTCTCTGGCAGGATAATATATACTCAGAATGAGGTGGATGTGAACTTCTGTCCGGTTAGCAGGAATCATTGCTAGGCACTGGTGAAAACAGTGCCTCCATAAGATGAAAGGGCTATTAAAAATGGTATGTGGTGCAGTGATGGTTGATGGGGTTCTTCAATTTTTTAACCTATTTATTTATGTCATTTATAGTCCACCTTTCTCACTGAAACTCAAGGCGGATTACACAGTATGAGATTAGTACAATCAGTATTAACTACATTTCAATACAGTATGAAGAACTGATTTGTGATATAAGAAAGCTTTAGCATACGCCCACCTTCCCACAGCGATTTTGCATTTATAAATTAAATACGTTTTTTTGACCATTTTCCTTTTTAAGAATGGTATGTATTTCAGTACCATGGTCTTGAGGTTTATGTATTCTGTAGAAGAAACCCGTAATTGCAGAAAACATGCAACAAATTGGTATCTCCTGTTCAGACTGTGAATGGCACAAGACCATATATCTTGAATATCTAGGGTAGGAGCTATGACTGTTCCTGTTAGTTCTTGGAAGCTAGGTTTGTTTTTTTCAAGTGGGCAGAAGCATGAGCCCTGCTTTCTTTTTGTAGAGGTGAGGAAGTAACTTATGAGTATTGCTTACAGTTTGCTTTCTTCCTGCGAAGTCTGTCTCTTTTGTTATTGGTGATGTACATGCAGTGCTGCAGGGTCTTGCATTCCTCGTGCTCCATCAGCCTAACCTTATTGGTTTCTCTCACATTTTGCATTTCCTGAGTGCCTGGATATGGTCACTATTGTGAGGGTTTGTGATGCTGTAGGTGAAGCCAGGAGTACCATTTGAATCAATGGGGTTCTCCTTGAACTGCTCCTGATGAAGCAAGTCCCTCCCCACCCCCACATACTTCTGATACCAAAAGCTGAGACAGGAATGGGGTTTGCTTAGATTGGATGTGGACTTTGCATGTCTCTGCCTCACTCAAACAAGCAGCTGTCCATTTCTGGAAATCTAAACATAGTCCACAGCCCTATTTTCCTTTTCTGTTTGCTTTCAGGTCTCTGCACAACGAGCTGGAGAAACACAGGTAAACTGTTATAGAGGGAAAGGACTCTCTCATTTCTCCCCTCCCCTTTTGCAGGAAGTGGAAATTAATAGCACTGAATGTACCAGTTGCTGTTTATGCTTTGTGTGCAAGGGGAGGGACTGAATTAATGTACCAGCAAAATCATTTTTCAGCTGAACAAGCACGAGGAGTGCACCAGGCCCATTCTGTCTCTTTTACCAAGCTTGGGAGATGTGAAAAGAGCCCTTGTATAATCACCAAGTGTTCTGGTGACTAGTAGTGTTGCAGTATAATTCTACACGAGCACACTGCAAGATATTCTTTTGCACTCGTGGCCTGCTGGAGAAGCATACAGGGGAATGTAAATGAGAAAATGCAGTTGGGATGGTATGAGACATGCGTATTTTTAAATCAAAAAGTGGCAAGTAAACAGATCCCAAGAGAGGACAAAGAAAAGCTGGTGGTGCCACAACTAAGGAAATGAAGAGTGACAGATCAAGGCCACAAGTGAGAGCTCTGTGATCATGGAATTATATGCTACCTCTTCAGAGGAAGGTGTTGCTCTTAACACATGCCACTCTTGGTTGATCAATCTTGTTAAATTGTCAATCTGTGTATATTATGTCTTCTAACAGCCTGTTTTTTGAGTTGGTGTTGCTGGTTTGATTCAAGTAACTGTCCACATGCAGTTGGACTGAAGTTCATTGCTGGCTACACAATTATTTATTTTTATTCATTAATTTGTTTATAGTCCACCTTTCTTACTGAGACTCAAGGTGGATTACACAATGTAGTCCTTAATCTCAGCATATCTCTCTCCTAGGTTCTTATGGTAGGGCTTTCAAACACCCTTCAGGAGTATCTTGTGGGAACAGCTATGGGTGATGGTGGCTTAACCTAGGAAGAGTCTTCTACAGTAAGGAAAGTGGGAAAGAAAGCAATGCAATATCTCTAGCACTGCATGTTCTATCTTGGTGTTATGCACCTCTGCAGCTTTAGTAATCTGTCCATATTCGTTTACTTGTGGTTATCAAGACAGGCATAGCAGAGGCAGACAGTAAGGTGTGGTTCAGATTCTGCATTTGCACAAAGAATTATTCATTAAGGTAAAAAAATGAAGCATGTAGGTTTGTAGGGTTTTTTTCACCAGACAAAACTGTTGGAAAACAAGTTGCCATCTTAAAATGGTCCAGAAGTTAGTTACAACCTCAATTGAAACATGACTCTCTGTTCTTTCCCTGGCAGGAGGGCACAATTACGGCACTGTTTGGAGCAACTGAAGCAACACGTCCCCCTGAACTCAGAGCACTCTCGGTCTACAACCCTCAGTCTCTTGCACCAAGCCAGACTGCATATTAAGGTACATTGCGTGCATCACTCCTTACATGTATGAGAAGGGCAGCAACTAAATGCTACCCATCATAGCCAGCTTTAGTCTATCATTTCTTTTGTGAATTGCAATAGTAGGTCTTGTATTTTAAACCTGAATCAAGACATATTTGGGTAGGATCCAGTAGTTGTATTGAGTAAAGTTGGGAATAGCTTAAAAAACTCCCCACCTTCAAGGGAAGTGACACAAGAGTGTAGCAAATGAACACAGAGGAAGAGTATTTGATTGCAGTTAAGTGGCTCTGTCACTTTCGAAGAGACAACAACTTTTTGGTGTTACAGACTGCTTAAGAATATTAAAATTGCCTTGCTGGGTCCATCTTGTCTGACTATTGGCTATTTCCAGAAAACTCACAAGCTGGGCACTGAAGATCCTAGTAGACAACTTTGTTATTCCCCAAACTTTTCCTGCCTGAAGGCACCTTTGGAATTCTGGCATATGGTGGCAGGGGCAACTACAAAATGCCCTCCACAAGAGGCGGAGCCAACCACAAAATGTCAGGAGTGAGGTTGTGCATAACTCTAATACTAAATCTTCTAATGTTTCAGGCAGTAGCTTTGTTTAATAGGATATATTTTAAAATTAACATATTGTTCTTCCATACACACAGCTTACCTGCAGTAATGTAGTGATCTTGTGCTGTGGGGGCAACTGCTGCCAAAGCAACTTTTAAAAAAATCTACAGTCAATAAGATGTCCAGTAGCCAATCAGAAGCCCTGCTGGGCAAAAGCCCCACCAGGTCCCATCTACTTTCTAAAACACTTGGCAAGTACCATGTTGGGGATCCTTGCTCTAGAGCAGGGGTCCCCAACCTGCGGCCCGCGGGCCACATGCGGCCCCCAAGCTCTTTCTGTGCAGCCCTCCAACCTGCATATTTGCTGCTATCACCCTGCAATTTTGTTGCATTTTGAATTAAGCTGTGGCCCTCTTTAGGCACTGGGCACTCTAATGCGGCCCCCATGTGCCAAAAGGTTGGGGATCCCTGCTCTAGAGTATCACCTATCATAATCCAGTTTAATTTCTAGGGAGCAAAATCATTGGGTTTAATAACTGTTAATGTTCTTATCCTCATCTTGCCTTTTGCAGAAGCTAGAAAAGCAAGAACAGAAAGCTCAGCAGCTGAAGAAGAGGCTACAGTGTGAGCAGCAGAGCTTGTACCAGAGGTTACAGGTGTTGCTTGGTTATTCTAGTGTGCAAAGGCTGCAGGTCAACAGCCTGGACTCTTCTCAGCTCTCCTCTGAACGCTCTGACTCTGAACAAGGTGAGTGCCACCCAACAACCAGACTGTCCCTGCTGCAATGCCGATCTGTTTCTATGGCTGATGTTTTCCATTTTACATCAGCTACCTTCTGCAAAGCCTTGGAGGGGTGTTTATTTACTATTGGGATATGGCTTCTTTAACAGAAAACTATTAGTCGAGGCCCATATTTTCTTCCTAAAAGAGAGGCTCTAGCCCAAGGCCCTGTAAAATACCATACGTATGTCAGAGGACTATAATGGTGTTTCTTTTTCCTGCTATAGAGGATGCAGAAGTGGACGTTGAGGGCCTGGAATTCAGTGGCATTGAAGATGCTATGGTGGCTTCCTTCAGCACTGGGCATGAGCATAGCTACTCTAATGCCAGCAACTTCTGGTTATGATGAACAGAACTCTGCTTTGATGTGTAGCTCTGCAGCAAGACAAATAATTCCATCTTCCCAGCCAGTGATTCATACTGCTATGAATGGGACCTGTCTCCAGAGACTCTCGGTAAAAGAGGAAGAGAGGTGCTTTTGGCCTCAGACTTCCCTTACCAAATCAGTCGCTGTTGCTCCTAAAGGCTCCGCTATGAAGGTAACAGACCTTCCCTTGTACTATTATGGAGTGAGTGAGAACGAACGAACGAAACAAGGGGGAGGGTGTGGAGCACTCTATGTAGTAGCTGTTGCTCAACATATGGTGGAGAATCCTTCCTATCCCACAAAATGAAAGCTCCTATTTTCTCCTGGGCAAAAGTTAAAAGATGGGCTGATTAAACAAAGGCTTTACTGTTAAGGAAAAATATTCCCAATAAGAATCACAATTGATAGCTTTCAAGTGTACTTCTCTTATAAAACTCAATACACTAGCTTTTCCACTAGCTTCTTATTGTCCCACTTGCCTAGCATTATGTTCAGCTCTTCCCCATGCATAGGAGGAATCTATAAAATGGGATCAGCTGGATGGAGGATGTAGTTAATAGCTGTGCTCACAAGTTGTGAAGCTGTCCCACAAGATGACAAAATCCAGGCAGTTGTAGACAAAGTAACTCTGATTCCCCTACAGTACAGCTGCCCTCCCTTTATACCCCATGCCCATATGTACTCAGCAGCATTTTATTAAATATTTCTTTAATGATATGTACCTGAGCCATTAGGAGAACACCTAACAGATCAAAAGCATAAGTTAAGCTTTTAGAGTAGGCAGCCTGGCTTTTCTAACAAGCAGGTGCCACCCTGCTGAATTGGTCTGTGCTACAGATATACAAGATGGAAGCCTCAAGGAGGTAAATGTAAACAGGAAGACTCATCCAGTTAATCACAGTTTTGAAGATCAGTTCCTACCAGCACAATAGGTCTTGGCAGTGGACTGAATTGGAAGTCTGTTCTTTTAATGATAATTACACCTTTAGAAAGAAGATGATTGTCAGATTTGTATAGTTTCAATTAAAAAACATAAAATCTAGAAGACTGTCTGGTCAGCTCCATCTCCCAAGGGCAGTAAAGCCCAATTACAGGTGAGCTCCACAGTACTACTATAGTGCCTGCACTGATGGCACTCCGGTCCCCACTGTAGGAAAGCTGCTTTTTCATACATATTGTTGCTGTGGCTTCTTTTTAGTAGCTGCCTTGCTAGCCAAGTCCTTTGCCTTCTCTGTAGCAGCCAAGGCAGTCTCCTTGGCTTTCTCCGTTGCTTCTTTTGCCGTTTCCACCAAGGTTTTAGATGGTGCTTCACCTATGATTTAAATAAATAAGTCAAGCAAATGCTTATATGAACTCAAATACTGACAAAAAAGTTTCGGTAGTCACGCTATGCAAAACCACGATGTTTAAATGTTGTTGTATGGGACTTAATGGCAGGGATTTCATGCCAAATGGTTGTAAACTGTTCATAGCTTTACTGTGGAAAGTAATTTAGCCCTTATGTTCATGAAGAAAAGTTAAGAAACTGTTTACAGATTATGGAGTGATACCAGAATGGCACTGGTATGCAAAAATGAGAAAAAGAGCCAGACACAGAACACTTCCCCCTTTAGTTTCACATCCTCATTTTCTCCATGACATGGAGGAGTTTTACGTGCCTCTTAGATAGTTGTCACGGCTCCTCAGTCTCACTAGTCTTTTGCTCCGTAACAACTACAGGAAAGTAGTGGATCTTGGCCAAGTGTATCTACAATATGTGTAAGAGCCTTAAGTACTACTTCCTTTTTGGATTACTAAAACTACTGTTGATTGTGATTACTTAAGCAAAACACAAACATTTCTCTTGTGACTTCCAAGAGAACAGAAAACAGCCTACAGTCAGGGCTGATGCTACCTTCAACAACAGTGCAATAAGATCATATGAAGAAGCCTAGAATTGCTTGCTTTAATCAGCAGAATTAATCAAAGAAAGCATTAGTGCTTTGCAAACCCTGAGCTATGTAACTCCTAAAATAATTGTAGGGAAATAACAGGAGGCTACTAATCCAGCACTGTAGCAGTGCCTATTAATCTTTTTCATACAGAGCTACACGCTATCTACAGTTTGCAAGCCAAACATCACCTGCATACTCCATCCCTATGTGTATTAGTGGTGGTATCCTTGGCCCCTACAACCCCCTTTAACCAGTCGCCACTGCAGATATTTACCTTGCATTTTGGCCAATACATACTCAAATCCTTTGGTGCTCTTGGTCACGTTGCTTTTAAACCTGGCCAAGCCAAACTCCTGAAACAAAAATCCAGCAAGTGTGAACTGAAACTAAGAAAGGCCATGTTTAAGGGTTTCCTCGTGGCTACTTGTTTGCACAGTTTGAACACAGGGACTTGACCACTGTAGACAAGTGAAACACACAAAGCGCTATCTGTGCTACACTTACCTGGACAGCACGTGAGACACCAAAGAGGCTGGAGGAGACCCAAGCTTCCCGCTTGACTTCTGTCCAGTTACTGTTCTCTGGGTTCTCTTTGTAAACACAACGTTCCTCCACCACCTGCATGAGAGATGGCAGACCAAAATGACCATCAACCTTGACAGCCACCACTGGCTCCAGAACTTTACAGCACTAATCCTGTACAGAGCAACTATGTACCATAAGACGTGCATGGTTGATGTTCCAGGTGAATGTGGTCATAGTGCGGTTCTGTGGGTCCACAATGGAATCTTCCAGGATGTAGACAGAGTGAGAAACATTGGCTGGAAAGAAGCGCTCTGCCCAGCGGGGCATCCTGTTGGTCTTAGTTAGGAGCCGCCTGGAAAGCAGCTTCTGGTCTTCTGTCACCTCCCGATGTAAGATATCTTCTGTTAGGACATGTTTACTGAGGAGCAGAGACAAAGCATTTTTGACGTGCTCTAAACAGACCTGAATGAGCTTCATTCAGTCAACAAGAAAGTAGCAGAAAAATCCATGGCGAGTGTGAAGGCAGAACCCAGCAGAGATAAGGAAAATGCAGTTTCTAACTGGACCAAGTTTGCTTTTGTACCCATAGACTGTGAAATGGCTTTTTTCTCTTTAACTGTGAAGCCTATTAAAAGGGCTACTGCCAAATATAGTAGTGAAAACTTATACAAGGGAAGCAGCTCACTCACATGGAACAATTTTAGCCTAACAGGGTGTCCATGTCACCCGTTATCTTCAACTGGCACAAAGCCAATCGTTTCACCTTTGGCCATATTGCTTTCAGTAGCCAGTCAAAAGTGGGGATTCTCAAGCATTTTACTAAAAGATGCTATCTCTTCTCTTCTGCATTCTAGCTTTGGGACACAAGTTCTAGCTGGTGATCCAGAGCACCATAGTTCTTAACATGGCATCCAACACCCACTGCTTGGATATACAGCCAGCAAGGGCACCTACTGTGGAGCTCAGACAAACCAATATTTATCTTAATTGTATAAAAGACTTCATGCCTTCTCTCCAGTGCCTTAGGGTGAGCTAACTTTGACTCCGCTCCAGAGTTGCCATCCTGTAGGTGGTGGCTGGAGATCTCCTGGAATTACAACTGATCTGGCAACAGAGATCAGTTCCCCCAAGAGAAAATGGCAGCGTTTATGGCATTATACTCTGCTGAGGTCTTCCCCTCTCCAAACCCTGGCCTCCCTGGGCACCACCCCTGAATCTCCAGAAATTTCCAAGCAGGAACCCTGCTCAGAAGCTATTTAACTGTCACAAATGCCTGTGTGCATGTTCCTTTTCTCTATCAAGATGCAAAACTGTCCTCATCTCAAAGTCAGCATATATAATAATAAAGGGCCCCTTCCTGTTTCCTACAATACCGGCATTCAGGCCTATTTTTCGCACACACATCAGGGCTTTACCTCCTTGCACATCCGCCCATTTTAGCTTTGGAGCTGATACGAGTTAAACAAAACTTTCCGGTCTTATTTCAAGTTGATGCAGGTTTTTTAAAAGGCCCCAGTCAGCGCGCCAACAAAGAAAGCCATAAGTGTTGCTTCGCTCCGCGGAAGATGGCTCAGTAGCGCTCGGTCCGGTGGGTGAAGGGGCCGTAACTAACGGGGTGGACGAGCCAGAGGGCGCCAACCGGTTGACTAGGCCCTCCTAGTACGACACCCGCAGCGTCTCCGGTCTCAATGCATCAGATTAACGCGACCGGCCTGAGTTAGGCGTAAGCTCCAGTGAAGAGAGGAGGACGCGCTTCGGAGCAAACACACATAAGGAGGGGTCGTAAAACTGCACTCCGTAAACACTTCCATGGAAATGTACATTCGTGACAGTCAGGAGCCTTAGTAACCCACCTCCGTGTTTACTCCTGGGAGCAAGTCCCATTGGATTGAATAGATATGCTTAAAACTGCTTTTCCAAATCGTTACCCAAGAGACAGAGAATCTCCCTCCCCCCCCCCCCCCCACTCCCCAGCTCCGTCGGGCGGCAGAGAGACTGGACCCGGCCCGGCTCACCTGTAAGGGTTGGGGTAGCGCTGCCAGAAGGCGGCGAAGACTTGGTCCCAGGGGCCCTTGAGGACGCTCAGGGTCAGGAAGTACTTCCCCATCAGCTCCGCCGTCACCGATCCTGCGGGATACGGAGAAGGAGGAAGGAAGGGCGCGTCGGCAGGAGCGCCGGCCTAGGCGGCTCGAGCCCTTTGCCTGCAGGGGCCCCTCACGCGCCACACGGGCAGCCCGAAGGATCGCGGCGGCAGGAGGCGCCCAGCAGCCGCCATGCGGGGACGCGGGCGAGGCAACAACTTCCGACGGCGCGACCGGACTCTTCCGCCACCTCCCTCTGGCGCCTCCCTCAAGCGCCACCCCAACACGCGCTTCCGTTCTCGGCACTAAGCACCGCCTCCGTCCCCGGTGGATCCCGGGGAGGCTGCTCGGCTGCGCTCGCTTGCCCAGGAACGATCCGGCTGGGGTCCCCCTTCACCGAGCTCCTCCCTCCGCTTCAGCGCCATGAGGCCCAGGTGAGTGCCGCTGAGCGGGCTGTGCTTTTCGCACGGAGGTGCCACTCGGCCCGCTGGGATCCGCCTTGCCACGATGTGGGCTTCCCCAAGGTTGCGCAAGCCCCGGGCCAGGTCCCGATGCCAGGTCCCGTCTCGCTGAGGTCAAGCTGTGCTCGAATCGACACAGGCTAGTTAACGGAGGCGAGGGAAAGCCCGCGTGCTCCTCCGGAGGGTCCCTATTGACACCACTACAGCAGATAACTGGAACTGATAACAGAGCGGTTTTCCTGCTTGTCTTGTGGCCTCTGAAAGATTGGCGGGTCTTTTAGTGGCAGCAGCTTTTCGAAACTAGAGCCCACTTCACTGGATGCAGTTTGTGTCGCAAGGAGTAAATGAGTTTTCTGCATTTTTTAAATTCATGTGTTTGTTTGTTGCCCCCTCACTAAGTTTCCCCTCCCCCTGCCAAATCCTGCATTGTATGCAAAAATCTGCCTGAGCCTTCTGATGCACTGTGGGTACTCTTGATGGCCGTAGCTGATGCTGTGCCCTTTGCAGGACAAAGATTGACTGAGGAGTGGTGGTGTTTTTTATGCTGCTGCCCATGGTACTGATTCAGTTTGTTGGTTTCTCTCCTGCAGGTGAGCCTCTCTACCTGAGCTGCACCGTTTTGTCTACTCCACCTAAAGCCCTGAGACTAAAGCCTCTGGAGGGCAACTCTTTGCTGTAACAGCAAGAGAATGAGCGGGCAGCGTGTGGATGCCAAAGTTGTGATGCTGGGCAAAGAATACGTGGGCAAGACCAGCTTGGTGGAAAGATACGTTCACAACCGCTTCCTTGTGGGGCCCTACCAGAATGTATGTCCCTTTCATGGCAGAGATGGAGACCATTGAGTTGAACTGGCTTCTGTTCCACTTCCAACTCTAAATAATGCTTGGCTTTTTTCCTCTTAAAGTTCTCTTTTTTCCTCTCTGTACACTGTGCCTAGTGATAGGTCTGTAAGTTCATAGATGCTTTGAATAGCAAAGGAAAATGAAACTATTTCACTAGAAGAGTTTGAGGAAGTAGAGAAACTGTCTATCTGTTCCCAATTTAAGATGGGTTTTGCAAATAAATTCATAGACATTACTAATGCATAAAAATATTTTCTTCCCAACTTATATCCACGTTTGTCATTTGTGACACACCGTTGACCTGGAAATCTGTTTTTGGTATTTGCAAGAACTTCCCTGTTTTGTTTCCTGGAGGTGATGCTAATTTGTCGCATGTGAGTGACTGTCAGCAAGAAGAGGGACTGCTAGAGTCATGTAACTGTTTCTAAATTTAGCCTCTTTCTTTTAGACAATAGGTGCTGCATTTGTGGCCAAAGTCATGCCCGTGGGAGGCCGGACAGTGACGTTGGGAATTTGGGTGAGTTGAGAGATTGATTTATTTGGTGGATTTTTATTGCTGCCTTTCAGCACCAAACAGATCCCTGAGGCAGTTTACAGTACTAATATAAAAACATATAAAATGTTTGAAGCTATTAGAGAACTTTTTAAAAGAGAGAGTTCCATCAGTCCACCACTTTGTCCCCCTCAAACAAACAAACAAACAAACAAACAGCCTTCATAGTTTTTCAGAAGACTGGTAAAGACAGCACCAACCACCTCTCAAGGAAAGGAATTCCAGAAACCAGCAGATGGCAATTGAAAAGGCTCTCCCACAAGTCCACCCTAGCCTCACCTCTGCTAAAAGAGGTTTCCACAGGAAAGTATCCACCTGCCCAGACAGGTTGATATAGAAAGTGGTCCTTTTGACACTTTCTGCCCAAACCATTTAGGAATTTAAAGGTCAAAACAACACTTTATATCAAGCCCAGAAGCAAACTGGAAGCCAGTGTAGGTCAGCTGTTCTGTTTGACAGGATCCATATTTTGCATTAGCTGAAGTTTCTGAACCATCTTCAAGGGAAACCCCATGTGGGACACATTACAATAGTCTGTTCTGGATGTTACCAACGTATGTTTGACTGTGGCAAGATTGGCTATGAGCAGAAATAGTGGTAGTTGGTGAGCCATTATAAGCTGGAAAAAAGCACTCCTAACATCATCTGCCATCTCCCAGCAAGGCTGCCAGGAACATTTGCAAACTGTGTATCTGTTCCTTTGGGCAGAGTAGAACCTCATCTACACAAGATTGTACACCTGTTCCTAAATCAGCCTGATTACTAACTTGCAACATTCCATGTTATCTGGATTGAGTTTGTTTATTCACCCAAATCCAGTCCATCCCAACATTTGTTGAGATGGAAACTAGGTAAGCCATGGCTTGGATCCTGCAGAATCTGCTGACAAAAAAGTGGGACAATTTTTATCTATTTCCATGTCTTGCTGCAGACTTCTAACTTTCCCTTTATGCTGTTCTTGTTTGGGCGGGGCGGGGGGGAGTCCCTTGTCCCCCAGGAGCAGCATTTCAGAGGGCATTTTGAGCTGCAGGAGGAGGAGAAATGCAAGGAAGTCATGTTCTACAGATGGAACGCTTTCCATTAGTGGACATTTGCATCAGGATACAAACCTATCTGTAATAAGTTATACAGTAGAAGAGAAGTTTAGTTACTTTGGTTGCAGAGGGGAAAGGGGAAGGACATTTCATTATTGTAAACATGTTTTTCGTGATTGGTATATGAGTTTCCTGCTTTCATGTTGCTGTTTTCTAGGATACAGCTGGCTCAGAAAGGTATGAGGCCATGAGCCGGATATACTATCGTGGGGCAAAAGCTGCCATTGTATGTTATGGTAAGTTTTGATTTGCATGTGGATGCAGTTACATGTACAGCTCTGGACTGCCAGCCAGGAGAAGATGTACTAGACCCAACTCTTTAAAAACCTGCATATCTAAAGAGACCCCCTACTTTGACACTCTAACCACGGTAAGCTTCTCTGCTCAGCTGTGATTAGTGGAATGATAGTCAAACCTTTTAATGGCTGAGTGACAGAAAATGGGCAGTTATTATTAGTTCTGCCTATAAGTCTTTTGGGTTAGGGATGTTTGTGTAATACACACACACACAAAAGCCAAAAGAGCTCAGAGATTGCACCAGTGGTTCTATTATGATGAACTAGGGAGAAAGCAGTGCTTTCCTAACCAATCAACTAGTTCTTTGTTCTAGTCTCCAAATATGCTCTGCTTGTATAGGGGTAAGTGAATCTACTTTTTGCATATTGAGTAGGATCTAGTCTTGACACCTCCCCACTTCCACAGATCTTACTGATAGCAGCAGTTTCCAGAGAGCAAAATTCTGGGTGAATGAACTGCAGAACTTTGAGGAGGTGAGTAGATTTCCCTTTCTTGGCAGGAAGAGATATTGCTGACATTCTGGGAGAGGAACAGAAAAGTTCATTTTGCGCAGGTCATAGCCCAGTATGAGAGATGCTTAAGATGGTTTCTGATGTGATGCTGGCAAGGGGGGACAGAAGAGGGTTGCATGTAAACTTAGGGCTGCTTACATGGGGCTTCCATCTAGGTTTTGATTGGTCTGAGGGCCACTTGGCTTTTACCATGTGACAGCTTCTGATTACTTCTTGAGCTGTGTCAGTTGTGCCTGTGATTGCATTTTGGGCGTCACGGTTTTTTTTTTAAAAAAGAAATGGTTTATTTGTAGGAGCAGGCTTGTTTTTACTATGCGTGTCCTTGAGACCAGGTGAGGACATATCTGCTTGCTTTACTGAACTTGTATGGCAGTACTTGCCTCATTCTCTTTCTCGGCAGAACTGCAGGATCTATTTGTGTGGCACCAAGAGTGACTTGTTGGATGATGACAGGAGAAAGCGGGGAATTGACTTCCATGATGTGCAGGACTATGCTGACGGTGTGTGTTTTCCTTCACTTGTTGAGAGAAAGCAAGAGGGTGCCCCAAGGAACTTTGTGTTGCTGGGGTCTCTGGCAGCTTTTCTTGGGATGTTGGACTGACTCTGTCCTTAGAAACAAGGCAGCGTTTTCCTACAGGCTATAAATTCTTTGTGAAGTGTGAGTGTGGAAGGGTCTGAAGCTGGGGTTGGAGAGCTGAGGAAGATAACTTTGCAAGTACCTTTTCTGGAATGCTGTAATGAGGGGCTTGTATGTGGGATAGGTTTTTTAAAAAAGCCCTCAGTCCATGGGGGAAAGATGCTTGTAATATCCATAACAGGGGAGTTCAGTCACTGGCCACAGAAAGCCCTTATCTTCTGTGATTTTGGGAATCAGTCTCTTCCTCTTCCATCAGCAAACTCTGCTGACAGGAAAGGCAATTTTATCCCCTTACCCCTCCCCACTGCAGTCTTCTGACTTGTGTGGATATTAGTCCACGTGGGTTCCACAACAATGGGAATAATCTTTGGGGGAATTGGGAAGGACTGCTGTGGGGAGGGTGTTATGGTTTTATCCCACTTGTGAGGGAACATTACTTTTAAAATAGGCACATGGAAACTCTTTGTCTTTCCGAAGCAATGCATCAACCATTAACCCACAAGGCTGTATTGAGATGACTATCATATATCTAATAGCAAAATGGCCCAAACACATGCAGATCCTTAAATCTGAGAATTGTGATCACTACTGAACCAACCAGATGTTTCTGCAAACTTGGGGCAACCCCCCCCCCCCCGCCCCCCTCCGGCTTCCAGAAAAATCTCAAAAGTAAAAAAATGTACAGGGGGTCAAAATACCTCAAACCAAACACAGAAACAAAAGCTGTTTGTATGCATGAGCAGAAAATGCACTGACCTCTGTTGGCCAGCTTCATGGGCATCAAGGCTGGCCTCAGCCTGCGTGGTGATCGGTGGCCCAGTCCAGACCTGGTTACCGTGTTCCAGACCAGCCTTGCAAAATAGTTAAGGCGGGGTTCCCAACTTGGTGCCTGTGGGCACAGTTCTGCCCACTGACACCTTTCTTTCTGCCTGCCGAGTGTTTTTAGAAGGTGTGTGGGGCCAGACACCTTTCCTTCTGCCTGCCGAGTGTTTTTAGAAGGTGTGTGGGGCCAGACACCTTTCCTTCTGCCTGCCGAGTGTTTTTAGAAGGTGTGTGGGGCCAGATGGGGCTTTTGCCCAGCATGGCTTCTGATCGGCCATTGAAGATTTGATTGGCTGTGCAGATTTTTAAAAACATTGCTTTGGCAGAAGCTGCTTCCACAGCTCAAGAATCTTGACTGTGTGACTGAAGGTAAGCTATAGGAGCCATTTCGTGGCTGGCTTCATCTCCTGCAGCAGCCCTTTTGTTGCTGCGCCCATCACACAGTGTCAGAATTCCAAATGTGCCTGCAGGTCCAAAAAGGTTGGGAACACCCAAATTAAGGAATACTGTGGGGTGCAGAATGCTCTTTGTTAGGGAGGGCACAGGGAAATGCTTTTGGGAAAGGGGGAGGTGCAGGGGGTTTGTGGGGGCAAAGGTTAATAGTATTTGGCAGGGGACCTTGGGGAAGACTATTTGAGTGGGAAGGAGGGACAGAAGGGGGCATCTCCCTGCAATTTTTGCAGGGCCCTCTGCTTGTTCTCTCTAATAATCAGTTTTTGACAGGTAATCAGTCCTCTGACTGGAGAGGTTGTTTAAAAGATAAAATAAGTTTCTGAGATTTAGTCTGAGGATAAAGCCATTCATTTATACATTATCTGGCTCAAGGTTGGGACAGTGAGAGCAAAGCTGAAACTGTAAGAAGCAATGTATGTTTGCAGATTTGAAAGCTAATGAAGGGAAAGCTGGGAAGATCTGGAACTCCCAGCACTTTCCAGTGACAGATTAGTCTGTCTTGGGGAAAATATACTGTGCAATAAAACATTTTGAATTGTTATTACAGATATCAAAGCTGAGCTGTTTGAAACTTCCAGTAAGACTGGACAAAATGTAGGTGAGCATCCTTTTCAGTGTGCCGAATAAACCTTTATGACATGGTTTGTGTACTTGGAAAGCCTCAGCCCAGAAGAAATAATGGTGTGCCTTTGCCTTAGATCTGCTAATTGTTTTCCCTGGTTTAACAATCCTTGGCTACTGAGGATGCAGTGTATGTATGTACCTTCTGAAGAGGTAGGATGATAGGAAATAATGGGATCTACTCCCTGTTCAAAGAAAACTGCAGCCCAATCCTAAGAATGTTTTGTTCATAAGGAAGTCTTACCACAGTCTGGCATATAACCTCAGTCTGCAACAGGGATGGGTAGTCAAATTGCAAGTTACATCCATGAGATTGCTTGATCTGGCTACATTGAAAGTTTACCAGGGGAGAAGTGGGGTGTTTATATTTGGGCTTTATAATCCTGAGCTTCAATTTGTTCAGGATTATTGTTCAATTTGTTCCTACAGGAGACAGCTGGGGTAAGCAATGATTTTGTTTTTATGTTTAGACGAACTCTTCAAGAAGGTAGCTGAGGATTATGTGCAATTTACTTCATTTCAAGAGATGACAGGTGAGTTACTGTTTGTACACCTACATGCCCTCATGAAAATATTTATCCTCCTCCTTGTATATGATCTGGTGCAAATATATTACTGGATTAGGGCATGCTTAGCACATGGATACTGTGCGAGATGAATACTTGTTCATGTGTGTGTGTGTGGGGGGGGTGTTATGCGACACAAATTCCATGAATATCACTTCAAAATGTCCTTCATACATGCAGGATTGGGGCTGGCATAAGAAGAAATGTGTCAGTCCTTTAGACTATAGAATATATCTGGATGAGGCATGATTATTTTCTAGAAAGAGCATGCAAGATCCTTTTTATGTAGGCATAATCATCCAGCTGCTATCTGTGCCACTTGTTTCTCATACTTTGCTCTGCTTTCAGAGGAGAAAGGAGTAGATCTGAGCCAGAAGAACACTCCCACCTACTTCTACAGCTGCTGCCATCATTGAATTCTTAGTTTGTCAAAAGCAGTTTGCAGTTCATGCTGTTGAGACTGTTCACATCTTTTACCTGCTACATGGAATGTCTTGCTCCTTTGGACATGCAGAGCATCACTTGCTGGCACCTCTTCTTGGGACAGAGGGAAGAGAGAGTGCAGTAGACACAGGTTATTGTTGCATGTACTGCAGGACTTGCTGCCTTTGTTGACTAGAGACTGGGATTGCATTGTGCCCTCCTCCCCTTGAGAGGCTATCTAAATTATCAATGCGTGCCAGGAATTGTTTTTCACAATAGGCTTCCTTGCAGAAGACAGCCTATGCTGACTGCAGGGGATTCTGCCCCTTTGGAAGGTATTGCCTGATTTCTTTGCTTTATTATTTAAAATGGCTTCTAATAAGTTATATAAATGTAAATTAAAAACGCACGGTGGTCCTGTATTGATGAAGATAGCCAGGTTTATGTTCTTGGTGGGACAAGGCTGGTTTTTAGACTAATAAGGAAGCACATGGTAAAGATGGGGTTGACCTTTATGTACAGGCACAGCTGGAGAGGGAATACTTTGAATAAGTAGTAAAGATATGCCCTGCTGAGGTTTCTACAAAACACTGTCAACTTCCAGCATGGGACAACTCTTTAGGATGATCAAATCAACAGAAAAAAAGTTGTTTCAGGGAAGAAACAGAAGTTTGGGCCTAAGCAATCCTCTCAGGAATATGTTGAGACATTTTATTGGACTGTGGTGGCTAACCCAACTGGTTCAAAACTGAAAGTATCTTTTGATGGGGCCTAGCAGTTTGTATATGCAATTGTGTAATTTTTGTTACTAATAGGTACGTGAGAATGCAGTGCTTTCTCTCATTTACTCAACTGAAGGCTCTGTAATTCCAAATTCCCACCTCTTCAACAGTGCACATCAACTGGCTTACAATAAAATCAAAAGTTGGTCCCCCCAAACCTCCTCACTTCAGCCATTTTGTATATTCTTTATGTAAAAGCCCAAAACATACACAAAGGAAGTAACCATGTGAATCAGAAATTTGGTCACCCTTCCCTCAGCACACTTCCATGTCCCTTCCAGGGATTCTGTTGCTATTGTACTCAGAAAGGTATTATGGCTGCCTAAAGGGCATTGGGTGAATTTCCTAATGGCACAGCACTACAGACTCCACCTTCTTTCCATAGGAAATGTTAATGAGAGCCCGACAGTTTCTCCATGCAGCCTGAACAGCAGCTGAGGCACAGCTTATTTGGCCTATATTTGAAAAGACAGACTGGGGCTCTTCTTCCTGACCATTTCTCAGAAATGGCAAGTGGACTGGTCGGCTTCACAGAGAAGCAAAGATAGTTGTTCTTTTGCCTACTTCCAAGCCTAAAAGAAGCCAGTTACTCTAATCTCTCATGCGCAAAGCTAGCCTGATAAGTCTCAGGAAGTTTTGTGGATCAAGTCACTGGATAATCCCCAAGAGATCAAATAAGTTGACATTTTATGAAACCGTTTTAAATATCTGCTATACACCTGCATTTCCACATAAGCTGCTACTGCCCTTACAGCAAACAATAAAAGTCACCTTAAGTCCTTGGGGCAAGTCATTATTCCACAGCATTAACAGATACTTTGCATCTTTGATTTGATAACACTGATGAATTAATGAAACAAACGCAGTCAGTGATACCAGTCCATTAGCCAGATTTAAACTTCAGTGTAGCAACCATCAATATTTCCCAGTTAGATCCAGACATATTACTTCTAGGAACATGAGAACAATACAGCAAAGCTCCAAATAGGCTTGGGCGCCATTTATCACAGCAATTGCTATTTGGTGAAGGATCCCATCACAGAACTACAGCTTCAAGGTCCCCCGAGAAAATGATTGTTAAACTGTTTTAAGTATGTAGTATAGATAGATACACCCCAAATCTCAAAATGGACTGTACACTGGCACCTATTTAAATGAAATATTGTACCTGAAAAAACAATTCTAATGGTATATCTATCTTAAACAACTGCATGTAAAGTGAAAGATGGGGACCCAATTCTGAACAAGACTATATAGCATAGGAGGCGTTACCCCTCTCTGCCCATTTCTTTCCTTTTATCAGTTTCTCCCAACTGAGCTCTGATACCAAACCTGAACACCACTGGGAGAAAAGCACCATGGGCAACGTTGGGGGGAGAGGCTTAGGTACACAAAAGGTTCACTTCCATTGTTGTGCCACAGCTGCTTTGCTTTCACAACTGGGCCCCTTGCCCATTGTTTCATTTGTGATTAGGGCAGAAAAACACAAGTTTAAACAAAGATGGCTACTACTACGATGGATAGTTTAAACCTAAGCTTGTGTTTATAAAGTTTTCTGCTCTGTGCAGCTTGATCAGACAATCAGAGGAAAACAAGAAATGAGGTGTGAGATTCCAAATTAGCTTTTACAACTTAATGGCTAGGGTTTTGTTAAACTTAAAGGACTTAAGGCAAACAAGGAAGACCCAAAAGCTTTCCGAGAGTTATCAGAAACATTTACAATTAGAATTTACTTACAGATCTTGTTTACTGAAACCATAAAGGCTTTACTGACGCCAGTTTTCAGAAACAGCTGCTAAGAAGATGAGTACAAGTCTGAAGGTGTGGTTGAAACCAATGCTATTCTAAACTGTTTGAGAATATCTGACTCTGGTAGTGCCTTGATGCAAAGAAAATAAAATGGAACATCTACCCCCCCCCCCCTGCTGTGACTTGTGAGATAATGTTGAATTCAAGGCCCACTCCTTTTTTGGCACCATCCATCAACCAGCTGAGTTTCTCACTTTGTGAAATTACAAAGCTGATCAGAATCTACCTGCTTAATCTCAATGAGACAACATACAACCATCAAGAGTAAAGTTAAACTTTACTTTACAGTAATTGCTTTCTTTTATATACAAAGAATTACAGTACATAATCCGGGAACACCTGGGTAGGGCACTTTTTCCATTATAGTAAGTTTCACATACAGTCAATTGGCTAAGGAGACCAAAAAGAAAGTAATGATCCAATACTTCTCTTCTTAAAATACAGACACTGTAAACATTTCTCTTGCCAGCTCTTTAATCCTCTTGTAGATTACACAGATGAAAATCGGGTAGTTTTGTATACGTACATTAAGTTTGGCTGTCACTAACACCAGCATATGCTCTGTTGACTTCCCTTTCATTATCCATGCAGAAACATAAGGATTAAACTCTGGAGAGTCACTGCAGAATAGGAGTTCAGTCCTCTTGCAACAGCACTGCTCAGCCACAACTCCCACTGAGGTGCTTTCCAGAATCAGCAACAAGCATGCCTGAGAAGGATGAAGCAATACAAAACCGCTTGGAGAAACAATCTTTCCCCACTAATTCATGTTAACAACAACAGTGCTTAATGCTCATTTCCCAGCCTGGCCTCTGTTTTCTTTCATTGCATATTATTACTTAATTTTAGCCCATTTCCAAGCCATTGTGAACAAACTCTGGGATAAACTCCAGCTTTCAAAGAAGCGCTTATCTCCAGCACATTGCAGACCTTGACAAATTCAAAAGCAACATGTATGCTATATTCAAATGTGACAGTAGGGTCATCCATTTCTAGCTCTCTCAGGGACCCTCTATCTGTTTACAGCAGACATTGTTCTTGGACCAAGCGGTACCAGGGATGCACAAGCCCCTTTCTCTCCTTGCCTCACCTACTGCACAGCACCCACCATAGAGGGAATATAAAGGAGAGAGCTACGTAGATGTTTTATCATGTAAATTTTTGTTACATAAAGTTGTAAAGGAATGTTTGCCTATATATGTGCACAAGCAAGCAAGAGCACTCTTTCAAAAAACTATTGCAGCAGTAGTGAGCATCAGGACAGTGGAAGCTAGGTGTCATATACACATTGATCCTGCTTTCCTGAAAATTGTAAGAGGGGAAGTTAGAAGTCAGGAGGCAAAAATGTGGCCATGATTATTTTTCTGTTTCATTACTATTTTCAAACTATACTCTGAAATCTCAGGCTCTCAGAATGAAGCTATCCTAGTCACCTATAAATGCAATCCTTGTTAAAATACTAGGATGTGCTTCCAGCGTCACTGACCCTCTGCTTCTCACAGCTAGGGAACAACACTGCAAAATGTCACACGCGACAGATTAGTGACAAACTTGTGGTAGCAAGTATGCCTGAAAGCAGCTATACAAGAAAGTCTGTTTCAGCACAGAAACATGGGAATGTGCAGAATGTTTAAACACCTATTCCATATTTCCACTTTCAACAGTTCCTCCGCTACAAACTATACATCCTAAAGTAAATATGCTGCAGCAAGCTTAGCATTCATAGAATAATGAAAACGGTAATGCTTTAGACAAGCACAGGCCGCTACAGAAAGCCAAACTGCATTTTCATACATATGTAGCCTGCCTGGTTTCCAGTAACACACAGAACAGCACTGCAGAAGGGAAGGAACTCTGCAACATTAAAGTTGATGTCATAGGGAGTGATGAGAGAACTGAATTTTAGCTTTATTTTGGTGAGTGCCAGTTTCACCCAGTGGTGTCACAAATACCCCAAGTTCAAGATAAGCTACAATACTTTCAAATCACAGTCCTTTCCCCGAAAGAACACAAACCTCTACAAAAAACAAAGGAACAACTTCTGCCCTTCAGAGGAATCTGCAGCTATGTTCAATGACTGGCATGCGTGTTTGTCTATCCGAAGACAGTATACAAAGATGCGGCTTGGGGCCCGGCAGAGGAATTGTGACTTCTGGTGTAGATCTACTGTAGGCCTGGAAGAATCTAAGTCCGGAAAGACCAGTTTTCACTTTCAAAGCCAGTTTTATACAGATCCTGGCTTGTTCTTTTTCTCATATAGATGCAGTAATTAACATACTTGTAATACTACTTTTCACATGAAGTCATTTAAATTACTGGTACATGTTTTTATAAAGGGGGGGCAGCTCCATTATAAACAATTGCTCCAATCAACCAAGGCAGCAAGTACAACTGCCTGGCTGCATTCTGTCTATTATGCAACTCTGTGCACATGCTGCACAAGTGTAGTCTTGCACCAAATACTGCATTTGGCATCGCGAGTATCTCAACTTTCAACTTTTTTTGTTACAGTCCTTAAGGATACAAAAAAGGCTTGAATATCAGTAGATGAACTTCAGGCAAGGCCTGGTAGGGGAGTGGATGGGGCACTAAGTTTTTTGATCCTCTCCTTAGTCTGAAGTATGAAATAAGTATTTGCAATTCTGTTTATTTGCATGATCACTGAACCAAAGAATTTGGCCTGCCTTGACAAAGGCTGGAAAATGTGTTAAGCTCTGTGTTTAACTCGATCTCAGCAGTGGAGGACTGAATTTTCTGCATGAAATACAGGAGCAATCAAGCTAGAACAATGCAAGATTGATAACTCAAACACCAGATGCTCGTTACTGTGGTCTAGTAAAGTTCTGCACAAGCAACAGCAAGATAGCTAGCACCCCAGCTCATGGCAATGGTAGCTAATTCAGGGCGGAAAAGGGCAAATGATAGGGATATGTTCCATGTCATACCAAGCATGGCATCTATACGGATAGTCCCATAATTCTTTCAGCCTGTGTCCTTTTGGACAGTCCTTCACTTTCAGGATTTCTTAGAATGCTACAGTGTCTCTGCCTGGTTGCTGTTTGTTTGGTTGGCAGATTATCCTGCCTTATTTGAATAAGCCACTTCCAGAGAGGAAATAGCTATTTCTGCCTTATGTTCAGGGAGTGGATGTTAATTCTGATGTAGAAATGCATCTCTAACCTGTGCTGTGTAATTTCTTCATTTATCTTAACAAATTAGACACTGTACTTGGAAAGGTGCTCACTCTAGTGGATAAAGCAGTTCCGTAGGCATGCACGTACACACTCTCCTATGTACATTACTATGACAGTTTCTATTGCAGGTGCTTAATTTGATGGCTTCTTGTTTCCAAGAAATGTGATCAGGGAAGAAGTAGCCTGTAAAACTGTACAGAGAAGCTCTCTAGGGAGGAGGGAAGGATGAAGGGAGATGTCAAGCAATAGGTTTGAAATAGTGTGCCAAAAAAATCCAAGCTAAATAAAACGGGAATTCCAAGAATTCAGTATGTGTTGCTGCTGTATGAGCCAACTTTGCTATTGATCACTGGAACCTGCACTTACAAGAATTCATTCATAGTGAAATTTGCTGTTTTAAAGTTTTAAAATAACCTCCACCAAAAATATTCACAGTTTATTTTTTTCCATGGAACAAATAAGCTAGATTAAAACACATGACATTGCAAGAACAGAGTTGGACAAAGCAGTGCGGATATTTTCTTGTTACAGGTACAGCTGGCTGGGGGGGAGGGGCTGGCACAAAGGAAGCCCTAAACACACAGTCTACATGACAGTCCAGCTCATGGGAAGGCCTAGATATGTAAAATTTTAGAGCTTTATTTTTTCCACACAAGAGAAATATTAAATATACTGAGCCTCATGATTCAGTTGGCTTGCTAGTTTGTTTTAAGAAGGTGATCTTTTCATTGTTTAAAAAAAGTTTTAGCAAAATGCCCTTGGCTTCTTGTTTCTGTCTCATTCATTCTGAAGAGTTGTCCCGTTTCCCTTTGTACAGGAGTCATGTGGAAACAAAGGCATTTGCACTTCCTCAGTTTCAGCTATGAGCCGTGCTTGGCCTGCAGTTCTTCACAGAGAACCAACTTGAAGCACTAAGATTCCATGAACTATAATGCCTTGCAAATATGCCAGTTGTACTCAGAGAAGGCAAAATGATTCAGAGGAGAGGACGAGATGCACAACAGCGTAGGGAATGTTTTCCATTGCCCAGCAGATACCATCACTGTGGAAAGCATAAACTGTAATACTGGCAAAAGCCTATCGGACCTGAATTACCCTGCTTTATCTGTTCCCATATGAGAAGATCTGGGTTAGGATAGACGTGGGACTTTTACTCTGAGCAAAAACTTGGAAAACTAAGGAGGTCAAATGGGAGAGGGCCAAGTTTGCTATCTGAAGTTGGAGCATGACAGATGGTAGGACTCCAGCTGCCCAGCAAATAGAGTGACAATAGTTAAGTTAGGTTAAAACTTTTACCTGGTTAGGATTGAGCTGAAATCAATATGGAAAGTACCTGCATAATAGGCCTGTCTGCTCTCCTACATCTAAGAACAGCAGAAACAGTCATATTCAGCACCAAGTAGTAATTTCTCTGATCCTCCAGGTATAAGTCTACAGTAACACCTGATCAATACCATAGCAAGCTGCTTTTCTATCTGCAGATAACATAGCTGTCTGGTTGGGTAACACAAATATTCCCACCAGATTTACACAGAATACCAGCCTGGCAATTCACCAGGCATAAAAGGCTGCCCTGATTAGAAAACAAAGAGGAAAAAAAGAACAGAGATCTCAGCCAGATGCTGGAGCCCTTGTATTCCAGTGTGAAAACTATAGTCTTAGGAGGATCTCTGTTTCTGACATACAGAGACTCTTCAGTGTGGCCCAGTTAATTCAAGTCTTCTTTCAGTATTTTTGTAACATGAGAACTGCATTAAGCCAAAGACTAATCATCTTGGACATGTTCTTTCTCAAATGGGCAACCAGTTTTGTCCTATCTTTTGAATTAGGTTATTCTTTAGCAACAGCAATACACCAAAACTGCTAGGACTATAGCAAAGAATGCAAACATAACTCCTAAGTACATGTTTGCAATGGAAAAGGGCAAGATGATTAATTTAATTTATCCACAGTTAACTGACAATTGCGGATGCAAACAGAATGGACCTGGGGAGAAAAAAATCTCCGAGAGAACAGCAACAACACACTACAAAATCCAGAAGAGGGGACTTGCTAATTTCTGCAGCATGCTGTTACTGTGGTCCAGTTTCTGTAGAAGTGGTAGCTCTGACTGCATTGCACTAAAGGTTTAAGAATAAGAATACTGAATAATGACAACTTTGAATTCCTTCTATTCCCACTTCTGTTTGCAGGACCAGGCAGTCACAGTACAGTGTGCTATCCTGCCTGCTTCTCAAGTAACTTCAAGTAACAAAGTTTCTTTAAAAAAAAAAAGCACCTACACTTTGACAGGTTTTGCACTGGCAGCATATCTTTAAGCAAACGCTCCTAAAACTTTAACTGGGAAGAAAGAAAATTAGGGAGGGAAAGTGTAAAGTCCCTTCCCTTCTTCTGTTCCTACAATTGGGGTTACCACTTAATTATTTGGGAAATGTGCAATGCCAGTGCTAAAGTGTGAACTTGCATGTAGCAAGAATATATGGAAGGAAATCACTTCTTTGGAACTATATAGGAATATTTAGGAAACATACCTTCAGTGCAGGGCTGTCATTCAGACAAGCAGGACTAATAATTTGATTATTTCAATAGCATTAGAAATTCTATCCACAGTGGATTCCATTATTTCAGCTTTATTGTTTGCAAAATGAAGAAGGAACAGACCATCTACATTCTTGCTCCTTGGCTGGGCATCATTCATACTTAGGAAAGTGTACCGGTATAGATCTTAACAGGGGGGATGGGATGTGTTGGAAGTTAAGGGTCTGGGGATGTAAAATTAAAAAACAAAACCAAAACCAAAATACCCTTCCCTATACAATTAAAAAAACAACAACCCAATAATGGTGACCCGTCTGGCCTCATAAACTGGCTTCACTTAGGTTTAGACTCAGTAGGTTCATGGCCAGGAGAGTCCTGGTTCAGTACTAGCACCGAATTTTGTTCAGACAAAGGCAAAACGTCCTGCCCCACAGGAGTTTGTGCTTTCCCAGAGAGCCAAGAGATCTGCTCAAATGTCTGAATGTTTCTGGTCAGCCATGAAGTTTGCCCAGAAGGAAGTGTAGCTTCTTTTGCAGGCCAAGGAGGTTGCTGAAATGTACACAATCTTTCTGTTGACCAAAATGTCTGCTCTGTAGGGGCAGAAGATGCCACTTCTTGGCCTTGACAAAGACTGGGCTCTTGGGCCTGCAATTTATCAGCTGTCCAAAGTGATTGCTCTGAAGATGACAGTCCTTTTGCACTGAGCCAAGAGGCCTGTTCACGTATTTGTAAGTTTTCTAAGGGGCAGGTTGTTTGTCCTGTGTATGTTGAATGTTTCCCTGTAGGCCTACAGGACTGCTCATTAGATAAAGATGTCCATTCTTTCTGTTGAGGATTCTGCTCCACAGCCACAGAGCCTCTTTCTTTTGGCTGAGCATTCTGGTCAACAGGCCTCAGCGCTTTGTCTGACAGCAAAGGCCTTGGACTTAGTGGGATGGGAACCCTATCTGACAGCTGAGGTCTTGGGCCTGTGGTGGTAGAAGGCTTGTCCCCTGGGGTGGAAAGCCTGTTGGGAGCCTGAGC
This sequence comes from Eublepharis macularius, assembly GCF_028583425.1. Classification (NCBI taxonomy): domain Eukaryota; kingdom Metazoa; phylum Chordata; class Lepidosauria; order Squamata; family Eublepharidae; genus Eublepharis; species Eublepharis macularius. The sequence continues at coordinate 92,749,756 of NC_072793.1, read as the reverse complement.
CCATGATCCCATAGGAGGGACTGGCTTTTCTGATGGTTTAGACCTCAGGGCTACAGGAGCCACTGGCCTAGCCACTGGCTGAGATCTCAGGCTCACAGGAGCAATAGGCTTTCCTGATGGCTGAGGCAATGGGCCAACAGAAGCAGCCCTTTCCAGCAGCTGAGGTTTCAGAGATTCGGGTTCTGAAAGCTTGTCCAATGCCTGGAGCTTTGGTGTGTCTGTGGCAGATGGCTTGTCTAACATCAGGGTCCCAGGAGTGTCTGTAGAAGGTGACCTATCTGACAGCTCAGGCGCTGGTGTCTCTGTAGTGGGAATTCTGTCTGACGTCTTGGATCCCGATGACTCTACAACAGGTTTCTTCTCCTGAGGTCCTGATGCCTCTGTGGTGGGCAGCTTGTCTGAAGGCTGTAACTCATGAATTACAGTGGAGGATAGCTTTTCTGAGGGTTGCAACTTCTGGGTAATAACGGAGGCTAGTTTTTCAGTGGGCTGTAGCCTCAGTGCCACAGCAGAGGGTGATATTTCTGAGGGATGTAGCCTAAGAGCCACAGCAGAGAGTGGCTTGTCAGATGACTGCAACCTAAGGGCAAGGGCTGAGGATAATTTGTCTGAAGGCTTTAACCTCAGAGACAGGGTAGAGGGCAATTTGTCTGAAGGTTTTAAACTCAAGGCTAGGGTGGAAGATAGTTTGTCTGATGGTTGTAGCCTTAGTGCCACTGTGGAGGTTGATTTATCTGAGGGCTGTAGCTTCAGTGCAACCGAGGGTGGTGGCTTTTCTGAGGACTTTAATCTCAGAGCCAATGCAGAGGAAGGTGATTTATCTGAGGGCTGCAGCCTGAGGGCCACGGTCAGAGGTAGCTTCTCTGATAGCTGAGATTTTGGGTCTGGAGCAGAAGGCTGCTGGTCTGATGACTCAGTGTTTTTGCAGCCAGCTGCTGATTCTGTGGAGGGCGCATACTCACGAATCTCTCCTGGCTCTAGAGGGTTAGGGCCACAAGGATCATGTTCTGTACATGATAGGCGTCCATCCAGTTTGGAAATGAACAGCATGCCTTCTCGATGCTGCTTGCAGAAGGATTTGGGGCACATCTCACAGAAAGAAGCTGCTTCTTTGCTACACACATCACACTGATGCCAAGGACACTCCCATTTCCCTGCATTAGGGGAAGAACAGGCACAACTGAAGGGAGGACAGCACATTTGTCACAAAAGCACATCACTGAATCCAAGAAGCAGAAGTGGCGTCTGTGCAAGGAATATCAGCTAACTGAACTCCAGTTTACCAGGCACCTGGCTGCTAATGTAAAATTGCACAATATTTATACAAAAGGCCAGAAATGTGATTTTGCATTGACTGTGGTTTCATTCAGTTCTGATCACTCTTTTTCAACTTAATTTTGCTTCAAGCTAACCACCCAACATAATACTACTAACTGATTTTCAAATATACATTTTTGACTGCAATCAATACTACCCTATAAAGCAGAATGAAGACGAAAGTTAGAAAGAGATTGAGCTTGACATATAGCAAACAACATCCTGTGAAACATGGAGTGGACCTATTTTCATCCTTTTCCCCTTTTTCAGTATTTTTATGAAGAGAGGGACTACTTTTTGAAGCAAAGCTTTCAGTCATGAGCAATAAGAATAAAATATTTAGAAAGTACTGAAGACAACAAAGAGAGGCATATCTGAAGGGATGTATAAACAAAAACAACTAGACAAGCATCTATTTACTTAATTCTCTGTCTTCACCTGATACGCACGCCATGAGGTGACACCAGCTTTGCAGCTAGGGCAACATTTTATCTCTCTCAACAGCAGTGCCAACGGTCCAACTGTTAACTTTTATCCCTACGAATAGTTGTGACAGCATTTTACTGACCTGCAGGACGCCTAGTCAGGTTGAGACAGTCTGCGTGGTACACCTTGGGACAGCCTGGCCTCTTACAGGAAACCATCTGTCCTCCATCCCCACAGCTGAAACATTCGTCCTCTCGTTCCTTCATAATTTCTGCCTGTGATTTGCGCTTCCCATGCCGTCTCTTGAACCGCTTAGACTTCTCTTCGGTGGCAGGTGGCTGGTTCTAGAGGCAAAACAATTGCAGTGACAGTTTTCCAAAGGGAATACATTCCCTGTCCTCAATCTTCTTCCCCTCAAACTTCTGGTTATGTTTGCTCAGAAGAAAGGTATGTATATAAATATTTTAAATAAACATTCTAAATCAAAACCCCCAAATAGTGGCATTCTATGCTATGGAACTGCTTCTACTGTTGATTTAACAAATTTAGATTTATTTTGTATTAGACACATCACATCACATACTGGCCCTGATTTTTTCTACAAGGATCTGGGCTTGCATAATAAAAGTATTTAGCATAGAACTCTCTTACAGTTTCCACCCCCCTCCCCCAATATTTACTCTGTCAACTGGTTTCAAGGATGCCAGCAGAACAGCAGCTTTACAGAGGTGTTACTTTTAGCACCAATGAATCTAAACAGCATCCTGCAGTGAACAGTAGTCATGTGATTTAAGGAAGACGTGAGGGCAACAAAATTCAAGGAGTAGCTGAGGGAAAAAATCCAGAAACTGGCTGGTATACCTTTGGTCGCACTCCAAGGAAGCCACTGCAATTTGGAGCACCACATTTGCAAACTGTCTTCCCATTTCCCAAACACTCCAGGTTGTAGTTGAAAGTCAGCTCAGTCCCTGGTAAATCAAAGATCCATCTAGATTGTCATGGTGTTTGAAACATAACATTCATGTCCTAGCAATGGCATAAAAGATTAAGCCTAACAAAACATACCTGAAATTGTTGAGAAAAATTTGCTTCTTACACTGCTCCTGATGTTAGGTATGTATGCACATGCTAACACCAATATGTCAAAAAAAACAGTACGTTTTCATTACTTTGCCTATGAAGGACATTACACTTTCATATAGAAAATTTTGTAAATCCAACATGCAGTTCATCAAGTATTGCTAACACATGTATCTATGTTGCTGTGCACACACATGGAAGAAAGTTGCAGTCAATTATGGCCTTTTGGTTCATGTACTCATGGTGAAAACTTGTGTTTACTACATATCATGAATCACACAAAGGGTTAACTCAATTTTTTATACACAAAGAATGTCTGAGTACAAAATATGATATTCAAAATAAATAGACTCTGCAGCAATCTTTCTTGGCATTAAATAGACTCTGGGCTTCTGGGCAAGAGTTGCTCTGCACTATTTACATTACAGGTTTGAATGTTTCATCCATCCCAAGCACAAATCCTTTTCTATTGGTGTTTGTCACCAATAAAATAAGAGCACAACTTTTAGGCTACACAGTCCTAGACACCCCCAAAACATTTAGAAACAAAACTGTGAACTGCCTCAAGCTCTGTGGCGGAGAGACAGTGTACAGGTACTTTAAATCAAACAAGAAATAAAACTAAAACTACTTACCTGCTTTGATGTTTGTAAGGGCAAAAAGGCCAACGCGGGTATCCCCATTCACTGACCACTTCTGAGTTTCACAGTTTGGCTGACAGCAATGGTTCATAAATCGAGCATAATTGCCCTTTGGTCCAGCATCGATGATCCGATCCTAAAGTCACAGGAAACAGCTCTGACTTTGAACACAGAACTAGAACCTTTTCTCAACTACAATCAGCTCAGTACAGATACACTGTGCCTTGAAGATTCATTGACTTTGCAGGAAAACGTGGGTGCACATACTCACCCCTCCCCACAATCAACACATTCTATATTCTAAAACATGCTAACAGAACTAACATATCAGAAGATCTGATATTCTAGTTGTGGCCAATGCAAAACAGAATGTTCACATTTCAAGCATTTCTATCAAGGACAGCTGATAATAGATATAAGCAAACAAAGAGTCAAATTTCACTTGATGTACAGATAACAAGAAAGTTTTCACATACCTTGTCCAAGGTTAGCATGTAAAAATTGGTGATATCATGCTCTTGAGCATAACGGATTCTGGCCCGGCATTCTTCCTCATCTATCAATTCTCCAACATATTCATTCACAAACTCACCCTGAAAGCAGGGGAAAGTGAAACAAAAAAGAACTTTGAACACAAAGCCAAGAGCAGCCAAGTTCCTACCATATAGATAGATAGACAAATAGTATAAATCTTAATAAATCTGGTGTTCTAATGAGAGCATATTTAGTTATGAAAAGTGTGGGATGTTGTCTGTTAAATTTATATATAGAAGATAAGACAGCAAAACAAAGCATACCTTTTTAATGTCTCTTTTGGCTTGCAAGCCCCAGCCCCGGGCTAGTGTGCGAAAGATTTCTACTTCCGGGTACTGTCTCTTGGTGAAACACTGGTTTTGGCAGCGCTCCCCAGCTGGACACACTGCAGGATGACACTCATATAACAGCATGCGATTAATGCACTCAGAGTCTAGGCCACAGGGGTTTTCATCAGTTTGCTTGCAGTTGCAGCGTGGTATCTCAGATAGGTCTGCAGTGAAGATCTGCACTTTGCCTACAGGCCGGTTTATCTTTAAATACAAACATATCACATCAAGTGAACAGTCAAAGTCTGGCTGTGCTACATTTTGAAAATCAAGCATAGCCAGACCAGCCATCAGTGTGCTAATCTCAAGTCTCCGGACATATAGCATAAGAATGTGTGTTTCAGGGTTCAATTTAATATAGCTAACCTACACTACAATATGCAGTCTGGGAATCTGTGGCTCCACTGGATACTAGTTTTATAGGTCATCAAGCCCCATTTTAGAAAGGGACAAATATCACAGTGGACAGACTGTATAGTGTCTATGTACAGAGATGCAGTGAAAGTGTGAGATATGGATTACAGATGAACAAGCAGAGCACATCTGAAGAGTGCACTCTGGTTAGCATTAACCATTATGTTTGGTGCCAACACAAACTCTTAGCTATGGTTATGGATGATAGGGAAAGTTCATGATCCTACAACTTGTTCCTTTAACCAGATTTGAGAGACTAGGATTATCACGTCCACACAGACCACACTGTCTGCTATGACAGTCTGCATTCTCACCTTGATATGTTTGTAAGGAGGTGGCTTCTTATCATTCTTTTTGTCTTCCTGTAGCTGCCTCAGTTCCTTCTGAGCTTTTAGCTCTTCAAATCTCACAGCTGCTTCCTGAAGAGCTACATTAAGAACAGTTTCGCATAAGATTTGAATGCATACACAGCCATTTGTTTCTAGTAGGTTTATTGCTTTTGATTCAACACGATTTCTGAACTAAGCCACTTTCTAATAGGCTTTTGTCACCATTCACTTTTCATGCTGGGTGTATGCATGCGTACAGAATCAGGAACAGACTTGATAAGGCTTATTAAAATTATCTTGGCTAAGCTAAGACAAGTGAAAACATTCAGACGGTTCAGACTAAAGAATAGATCCAGCTATCTGCTCGTGCAAGGACTGCACGTCTTTCCCCTTCCCCACCTCCTCAGCAGTTCATTAACATTCCCTAGAAAGTTTATTCCCTGGTTGCAGGAGTTGCATGGAGTAACAGTAATGCAGGTTGGTGGGCTGCAGAGAGGAGGAGGAAGGAGAAGGCAAAATCACTCTTCCAGCAAGGGCTATTCCTGAAGTGTATCATATCGCTTAAAAAAAAAAAAAAAAGCTAAAAGCAGTATCATAGCTCTCTGGGACTACAAACATAAATGGCTCCTATGGTTGGTTTCTGTAGCCAAGTCACCACATACTTTCTTAAGAATACAAGAAAGCACCTTACCTTTCTTGTAAATGCCATCCACTCCTTTTGCCATCTTGTCCTTGCTGCTCACATCTCCTTCCATATATGGGAACACTCGAGCCTGATGTGTCCAAAGGTAATCATTTGATCCAAAAAACAGCACAGGAAATTCACCAATGACGTGTTTCATTTTTTGGATGTTGATAGGGATGGTCCTAGGATGGCAAATCTCAGCTGGCCACCACCTGGTAATTTTAAAAAGCCATGAAGAATGGGTTAGCCCACACGCATTTCAGAATTTCTGTTCCCTACATTAATCCTTCTGGTGGTGCCTCACCTGCATGGTTGCTAACCACGACAAAGCTGCAACTCATATATGAAGACAACTTTGTACAATCTATTATCAATATGGGAGCAACTGCAGAAACAACAGGAATGATAGCATGTAGAAGCATATCTAATCAGTATGATTAATCACTATATTGCTCGCCATTTAGTTAAACCAACAGGCATTACAATAACCAGAAGAAAGTTAGCTCAAACTTCTAATGATTAAAAAAATACTTTTCTTTCACCCACCTGTAACGCCCAACTTTCACCCAGACCACCTCCTTATAGTGTGGCTTCTTGCCAGCCTTGCAGTCGTTACAATACCAGCTCCCTTCAGGCATGTCAATGTTCAGACACTCCCGGTGGAAGGCAGCAGGGCAAGACTCACAGCACAGAAGGCTCCCACCTGTAAGGAACAGAAGGCAGCTTTGATGGAGAAAAGGAGACCCAGCTGTATTCAAAACTACCAGATACAGTTTCTTCATTCCCATGCAAGAAATAGAAGCATCAGCCATACAAAATTCAGAGGAAGTGTCAGTAGTATTTTTCCCATCACTAATGGCTCTTTAGATCTCAAACCCTACCACGCTTCTCAGGATAGAAAACTGCTCAGAACAGTATTACACTGATGTTCTATGCATGGTAACTGTCATTCACAGTTATCAATTTTATTTCAGAGGCATCAAGGGTATTTAACCCACTACAATACATCAACACTCAATGCTTCCACATTTGTTTGCATAGAACTACACCTGTAGATGAGAAAATCTTCTTCTGTCTAAATGAGCAATTTTGGTTTCTTACAATTTTTCATTATTTCAACACCTACATTAAAAAAAACACCCCTGCTTTGGTCATTTTAATCCTGTTTTTCCAGCTCCCTTATAGCGTAGGCATATTAAAATTATACTGGGATATGTACATACCAGTAAACAGGAGCAGGTGCAATGTTTTTCTAATGTAGTAGGTTCTATTTCCCTCCCAACATCATCCCTTGAAAGACTCAAGAACAGCCCCTGAAGTGAATGGTGATGTGATGGACAAGTTAAATTCTACCTTTCCCAAGAACAAACAGTCAATGAGAGCTAACAGAATGTTGGGACTGGTGGCAGTTGAGATCCGTTTAAAAAGTTAGAGAGAGAGGATTTGTGGCTGCTGAAGGAACCAGCAGAGATACCCAAGTGCTGGTACATGTTGTATTATCTTATATATTGACAAGCCAAGTGGCCCTGATCTGAGGATACTTTAATCTGGAGATGGGAGCCATGAATGGACAAGACAGAGCTTCCTACACACCTGGAAAATGCCCCAGGTTTGCAAAAAAAAAATCTGCAATCTAAAAAATTCATTGGGGTTTTAAAAAACCCAAAATGATAAAAGGAGTGCCTGTAGCTTTAACTAGATGCTCTCATGGCTATTGCAAGGTGACCATTAGCAAGTATTCCAGGCTTGGTTTCTGTGAGCAAAAGGCAGGGGGAAGGGCTCTTTCCTGGGCTGTTTTGGCCTTTGAGGGAGGACTCATGGGGACCAGGCCCAGAAGCAACCACCAAGCAACTTGATACGACAAGACTTGCATGACTCACCCAGACCTAGCTGCTTCCTACTGTCCAACAGCACCCCCACCCCAAAAACCAGTGTAGTGATTAGAGTTCCAGAGTAGGATGTGGAGACCCAGGTTGGAATCACCACTCTGCGGTGCAAGCTAACTGAGTGACTTTGATCCAGTCACACACACTCAGCCTACCTCTCAGGGATATTGTGAAAGAAGATGAAGGCAAGGAGAATGATGTAAACTGCTTTGGAGTTCTGGAGAAAGGCAGTATGTAAAATGAAGCAAATTAATAAATATAGATGAAGATGGGGGACAGGTAAAAGATAAGTTGTTTAGTAGATTTGAAGGAGAGAAGGACGTAGGGAAAGGTGAGCATATGGAGGCTGCTAGAAGAGGGGAAAGAGGAAATAGTGTGGGGAAGGGGATACAGAGAAAAGTGAAGTACATTCCACAAGTCACTGCAGATTCTCCACCATGCAACTGGGCTGCCAGGGGGTAGAAGGGAGAAAGGTGAAGTCAGGGGAGGGGGCAGATAAAAGGTGTGTGGGAAGGAGAGAAGGAAGCTGGAAAAGGAGGAAAGGGATACGGAAGGGAAAGAGAACATGGTGGGGAGGGGGAAATTATATGCCCCCTCCCCAAGTTCTTGTTGGTCCCCCACTTATATTGTTTAGAATTTTTTATTCCTCCCCCAGATCTAGGGTACAGACCAATGGCATATTTTCTGCATCTTTTGTTCTTGAGAGGTGTACTAGACAAGGTTGTCCTCTTTCTCATCTCATTTTTGATCTATGTTTGGAATCTCTGGCTTGCACTAATAAAAAAATAATGTAATACATGGCTTTATACATGGTGGTGGGGAGTGCTGTCAAGTCAGAGCTGACTTATGGTGATCCCTGGTGGAGTTTTCATGGCAAGAGACTAACAGAGGTGGTTTGCCATTGCCTGCCTCTGCACCCCTGGTCTTCATTAGACCAACTCTGTTTAGTTTCTGAGATCAGATGAGATCAGGCTTGTCTGGGCTATTCAAGTCAGGGTGGCTTTATATATAATTCTTTAGAATTTAAAATTATTTTAGATGCAGATGATCTTTTATTATTTATTTCAGAACATCAGTCTTCCAGTTCTGTATTAATGAGACTGATTAGTAATTTTGGTGATTGGTCTGGTCATTCAATCAATTGGACAAATGCCACTGAGAGACAACATATCATGGAATATATTTGCTGATGGACATTTTTGATATTTTCCAGAATACTGATTCTAAGATATATTAAGTATATAATTACACTGAATTTAAACAAATTGATTGCTGCTGTATCTTTGGATTTGGACAGATGGACAACTTTAAACCTATCACGATGGGATAAAGTAAATACATTTAAAATGAATATTGTACCTCAAATTATATATATTTTGCATAATTCTTTTCCATTTATCTTGCAGATATATTCATAAAATTAATACTATGGTTCAGAAATTTATGTGGAGTTCATTACCACCTTGGATTTCTCTAAAGAGGATGCAACTTTCAATTAATGAAAAAGGACTTGGCTTTCCTGATCTTAGCTTATATCATCAGGCATATTCATTAACTTGTATAAATTATTGGGATTGTTCCTCTCAGTTGGATTATCCATCTTGGGCTCTCTTGGAGGCTTCATGTTTAGAGCTACTTTTTAAATGGAATGCATTAAATGGAATCCGCCCTGAGCCTCCTGGTGTGGGGAGGGCAGAATATAAATCTAATAAATTAAATTAAGAGCTACATATGTTAAAATGGATTCTGTTCCTCCTTGCAATTTCAGTAGTTAGAGAAGAATGGCACATAATATCACAAGAATATGACTCTGACCCATTCTCACATGCTAAACTAACATTATGGACCAATCCAGATTTAAAAATTGGGAGGAAATCTTGTTTATGGAAGCTTTGGACAGATGGAAAATTTTTTACTCTGGATCAATAGATGAATTCTTGACATTTTCTCAGCTGAGGTCTAGTCCCTTTGGATCATAATTTAATTTTAACCATTGAGTGATGGAGGCGAGGGCCACCCGCGCCGATACTTTAATCATGCTAGTCTCCAAAGTTTGCATTTGAGACCCACTTCAGCATTTGAAGGGCTGTTCTTATACATTCGGATTGTACTCTCTCTAGCAGGACAAAATAGGAAGGTGGAGGTCCAAGTACTGTTCTATATAAAAGTTGAGCTAGTGTTTTGGCTTGAAAAAGGTTAAGGGCTGCATGTATATATTGCCCTCCCTTCATGTGTAGAAATTTAATGATGGCTTAGGCAGATTTTTGCCCTATTTCAACTCTGTGCTCACATTGGGCCTTCATCTGTTTGCTTGCATTACTGTGCCCAAGTAGTTAAAACTAACTTATTTGTTCAATATTTTGACCATCCCCTAAGTTTGGGTTTGTTCTCAAATGCCATTATTTTGTTTTTTTATAGTTTATTTTCAAATGTTAAATCACTGCAAAAATGGCTAAAAGCTTTTAGGACCCTTCTTAAGCCCACAGGAGTTCTAGAAATAATTACTGTATTGTCTGCATATAGCAGTATTGAGATCTTGCAATCTAATAGTTTAGGGGGATGCAGTCAAGGCTGCTCATTTGGATTACTATACCACTGATATAAAAAATAAATAGTAATGGGGCCAATAGGCAGCCCTGTTTCACTCCCTTTGATGTTTTAACAGAGTTTGATAAATGCCTGTTCCTGTTACATTGAACCTTGAGAGAGGTGTTAGTATATAGGGCTCAAATTAAAGAAATAAGCCTTTGATCAATGGATGTTGCCTCATGCTTTTCCCATAATTTGACCCTGGAAATGGAATCGAAAGCTGTTTTCAAGTCTATAAAGGTGGCATATAATGACACTGTGTTGTTTGAGGTATATTTTTTAATTAAATGCTGTATAATTTAGTAGTGGCCTGATGTTGTTCTTCCTGCCCCCAAACTGCCTGCTCTTTTGCAATTATACTCTCCTGATCCATCCAGTTCTTAAATTTCTCCAACAGATAGTTGGCAGAGTTTATTGATGGAAATGAACAGGCTAATCAGTCTACAGTTTTCTTCCTTGAAGGACGACTTAATTTTCAGGTCCCATCATGAGTCAGCCAGGGCTCAGTGACAGTGAGGATTCCTCAGGGGAAGAGGAGTCCCGTGCAGCCAGCCTTGAACTCTCAGAAGCCAAGGACTTCCCAGGAGAAGGGGAGCTAATGGAAGCTGACCAGCAGGGGATGCTGGCTGATCAGCAGGCACAACCAACAGCTGGGGCAGAGCCAACACCCTCTAGCTCTGATCCAGCAGGTGAAACCCAGTCAGCTGCCCCCAGCCCTCCAGCTTTACCTCCACTCTTAAGAGTGCCATAGACAGAAGCTGAGAACCGAACTACAGGCAAGGAGGCAAAGTGCACACCTCCTGGGCCAGCACCAGATGCTCCCTGATGATGGGAAGTAGTGGTTGCAGGATCCTTTCCCGAGCAATGGGCTACCCGGATGGCCCTTAACCCTAGGGCTATAAAACCAGCCAAAAGAGGCTGCCGGACGTGGATGCAACGTGCACAATCGCTGTGAAGCCACTCACTCTGTCCTGCCTTGGCTGTTTCCTGAAAGCCTGACCTCAGACTGCCTGAGCTTGCCTAGCCTGACTTCCAGAACCCTGACCTCGCACTGGCAGACTTTGCCTAACCTGATTGCTGGAACCCCAACCTTGGACTGAACCATTACACCACACCTAGCCTCTGGAGTCCCAGCCTTGGACTGTGAATCGGGGCCCAGTCTGCCCTCCATCTCCAGTACTGGGAACTCACAGGCCAGTACAAGTCATCATTCCATCCAGTTAGCATGGCATCTACAACTACCCATTGGGGCAACAGAGGTAGTCACCCGAGAGTTCAGATACACTTTACTACTCAGTAGAGTTACTTGTAATTCAAGAGGTTAAGTGGTCACCATGCAGATAGGGCAACGCCTGAAGTTTTTTAATATGCAAAGTTAAGTTCTCGTTAGCTAGTATATAATCTATAGTGTTTGCTTTTGGTCCTACCATATATATATACTCTCCTGGGTGATCCCCGGACATACAGCTATTCAAGATGGAAAGGTTTAGCCTATCTGCCATTCTTGCCAAACAAAAGCTGACAAAATTTGCCCTTTCATCCTTCAAGTAACATGAATAATATGCACTCATCCTATACTCTTCCAAGGCGAGCATGTTATAATTGGAACAAAGAAGATTGTCGTCAGGGTCTAATCTTGCATTGAGATCTTCTCCTACTAGATATTTCAATAGAAGCTCTTCTAGGTAACATCCTAGTTCCTTCCATGGTCCCTCAATATTGTCCTTCTTTTTGAGGGGAGGAGATAAATATTAATCACTAATAGTGCTTCCTTCTGAATTGTAGATGGACTGCCATTGCTTGGTCTTTCAATATGGCTAATGGGGAGCAGTTTACTGCCAGGGAGGTAGATATCAAAATACCTCTCCCACCCTTTAGCCACCCGGGTCCCAGGCCAGGAATTGCCTCCATTTTATATGATTGATATCCATCAATCTCAAGGTCTTTGGTTGTCCAAGTTTCCTGGTTTATAATGATGTCATAATTTCTTTGAAAAAGGTCTTTCTCAAGATCCATACCTCAGAACCAGCCAGCAAATGTTTCATGTTATAATCTTTAGTGTATTTTTCTGTTTAGGTTATACTGGTCTGGGCACCATCGTGCCATCAAATCTGAGTCCTGTGATTTCTTGAGTGGAGTCATCTCTTTTTAGTATATTTTTAGATATCTGGAGACCTTTTTTTTCATGGCTGCTGTGACGGAATGAGTCTTAAATGCAAGGATTACCAAATGCTGCATCCAGAGAGTGGAAGGTAACGGGTTAAAACAACTGCCTGAAGGAAGGATGATTGACATACTGTTCCCCCCCACTTCTGTGACTGGCCAGTGAGAAGGTAACCAATTGGACCTGATAGGATTGTCAGGAGAGTGTTGAAGCTTGGAATCTGACCAGGGAGGGTCAGAGAATCCTCTGTGTTAGGAAAAGTTTGTCCTAACAGGGACAGGTTACGGTGGACAAAAAGCTTTTAGTAGATGAACTTAAGTGGGAAAGCCAGCACTCATTTTACTCAGACAAGATAGAACTGGGAGTGTGTGGTTGACAGAGGAAGTGAGTAGTAAAGAGACTCCCCTTCAGCCAAAAGATCAGGGTTATGTCTTTAGTAGAAGAATAATTGCTGCCCAGTGTCTGGAAAGGCATTTTCTGCTCTGTGGAGTACCCTGGGTCAGGCGTAAAAGGGAAAAGTGCTGTGTTGAAGTCTGAACACCTAAGCTGTGAAGTGAAATCTATGAAGGAATCTTGTTTAAGTGACAAGTCTGAAACTACCAATCTCTCACTTCTACAGTCTCTTACTAGAAATGAGTTTTAAGAAGACTTTTGTGCCTAATGCTGAAGTATTCTGTTTACCTCAGTTTTCCTTTTCCTGTCTATCTACATACCAATCCTGCATGTTGACTAAAGCTGATGTTATCTTTTTGAACTTTACTTAGCCTCTAGTGCCATTTCATTTTAAAGAAGACGTGAGCATCTACTTTTCCCCTACTTAATTTGGGGCTGGGATACAGGCTAGGTATATATATGTTTTTAAAGTGTGGGACAAAAGGAACTCTAGGTTACACCCAGATACACACTACAAGAGGCTTCTCAGCCCCAGCAAACAACCTCATCAGTTTTTGAGGGAGTATCTACCTCACAGTGGGGGAGTGAACAGGCAGGCACACTACAGCTGCCCTTCCAAGTCTCAGTCTCCTTCTGATTTCTTGGTTGCAGTCTCCTTTTTGGCTGATGATTGAGCCAAGGAACAGAAAATCTTTTACAATTTCAATTTCTTCATTGTCAACCTTAAAAGCGTGTAATTCCTCAGTAATAATTACTTTTGTTTTCTTGATGTTTATATATCGATATACTGGACATTAAAGTTTACTTTGAGCAGGCTTGAGTGTGGAGAGTATTCTAAAGACTTTTTCTATTTGTATTGTCGAAGGCTTTCACGGCCGGAGAACGATGGTTGTTGGGGGTTTTCCGGGCTGTATTGCCGTGGTCTTGGCATTGTAGTTCCTGACGTTTCGCCAGCAGCTGTGGCTGGCATCTTCAGAGGTGTAGCACCAAAAGACAGAGATCTCTCAGTGTCACAGTGTGGACAAGATGTAGGTCATTTGTATCTACTCAGGAGGGGTGGGGTTGAGCTGAGTCATTCTGTAAGAGTTTCCCAGGGTGTGGAATGCTAATGGCGGGAGGCTTCACTGTATCCTGAGGCGGTTCTTTTGCATATGGATTGGTGCTTGATGTGCTAATCTTCTCTGCAGGGCTATTGTCGGGTGTGGAGTGTTTTGTTGGCCTGGTGTTTTTCAGAACTGGAGCCCATGCTCTGTTCATTCTTAAGGTTTCTTCTTTCCTGTTGAAGTTTTGCTTATGCTTGTGAATTTCAATGGCTTCCCTGTGCAGTCTGACAAAGTAGTTGGAGGTGTTGTCCAGTATTTTGGTGTCCTGGAATAAGATACTGTGCCCTGTTTGAGTTAGGCTATGTTCAGCCACTGCTGATTTTTCAGGCTGTCCAAGTCTGCAGTGTCTTTCATGTTCTTTTATTCTTGTCTGGATGCTACGCTTTGTGGTCCCGATGTAAACTTGTCCACAGCTGCAGGGTATACGGTATACTCCTGCAGAGGTGAGGGGGTCTCTGCTGTCTTTTGCTGATCGTAGCATCTGTTGTATTTTTCGGGTGGGTCTGAATACTGCTTGAAGGTTATGCTTTTTCATAAGCTTTCCCATCTGATCAGTAATTCCTTTGATATATGGCAAAAACACTTTTCCTGTGGGAGACTGTTTTTCTTTGGTTGTTTGATTCATCCTGGGTTTGATTGCTCTTCGGATTTCATTTCTGGAGTAGCCATTTGCCTGAAGTGCGTGGTTTAGATGATTAATTTCCTCATTGAGAAAGCGCGGCTCACATATCCGTCTTGCACGATCCACTAATGTTTTCATTATGCCTCTTTTCTGTCGGGGGTGGTGATTGGAGTTTTTGTGTAAGTACCGATCAGTGTGAGTTGGTTTCCTGTAGACCTTGTGACCTAACTGAAAGTTTGCTTTGCGGATGACCAAGGTATCCAGGAATGAGAGTTTTCCCTCACTTTCTTTCTCCATTGTGAATTGTATGTTCAGGTGGATGTTGTTGAGATGATTCAAAAACTCCATCAATTCTTCCTCCCCATGGCTCCAAATGATGAATGTATCATCCACAAACCGGAACCGGAACCGGAACCGGAACTTTTTCTATTATTTTTTTCTGCATACACACCAAACTATCTTCTTCAATAATGCCCTTTAAATGAAGGAGTCACTCAGAATATGGTAATACTAGGGTCCAGCATAGGCTACTTACCTTCAGAACACACAAAGCACCAGCTGACATTTACATGCTCGTGGTTTCTGCAGCCTCTTCGAGGGGTAAAATGATTAGGGCAGATCATGCTATTGGAAGCAAGGATCACTGTCCCAGCAGCAAGGCAGAAATCATTTGAATGGTATGCAACAGGACATCGAACACAACGCATCAAGCGACCTAGCAGTAAAACACATTGGAATTATAGGGTTTAAAAAAAATAATAATATAAAAATCATTAAGATTCAACCTTAAAAATTTCAATCCCATGTTTAAAATTTTCAGCAAAAGCAAAAATCCAAAATAATGGCTACAAAGGAACTGACTTTAGAGAGACTTCAGTTATGGATACAAAAAAGTTACTGTACCTTTAGATGCAGACACATTTGCAGGATTGGCTGCATGGCAAGTCATACAGATATGCAATGAACATCGAAAGCCCTTGTTCTGCATGACAGTAGGAGGATACTTCTGTATACAGTCTTCATGATAGTACTTCCCACACAAAGGAAGCAAGCAACGCTTCACATTTTCTCCACTGCTCTTGCATACAAAGCATGTGTGGACCCCTGAAAGACAGGACAGTAAAATGGAAGAGAACTGTAATCAAAGTATATAAGGAAGCAGAATTCTGAGAAGCAACAAAGTAGAAATGTATAGGCCAATCATCTAGCTGACTGCAACTTGTCTCAAGAGTGGATTCTGCTTTACAGTATAGCCATTTGGTTTCTCCATACAGCTAAGCAATTTGTTTTCACAACAGGTTCACACATAAAAGAAGCACAAAAGCAGAGTAAATTAGCAGTGGGCTTAGTCCACTCTCCAAGTACTGTACCTGTGGAACACTCAGTGCAGATGAACTTGCCCTTGGGCATTTCTGAAAGCCCAAGGCATTGCAGGTGGAAAGCACCACAACACTGAGCCTCACACAGCAACAACTCACCCGGTTTTTCACAAATCTGTGAGGAAGTGAAACAACATATTATTGCAGAGCAATAAAAAAATCCTGTAAATACAAAATATACTATTGGTATGTTCTCCAGCTGAACCCTTTTCAAAAATGTTTCCACAATTATCTCTTTTGTGTATCTTGTCAGATCTGAAAGATATCCCAGTGATTTATCAGAATTCTCATTCAAGTCATTTTCTAACAGATAAAACACATTCATGTCAGAGTGAACAGAAAATTAGTGCTTTTTTGCAAAAATTTCAGGGTAAAAAACCCCTGAAACTAACCAACCCAGCCCTGCAAAAAACAAGAATCAGAGAATATTAGTTCCTGTGAACATCATCTATTCCCAAGTATGGCCCATGCCATCTTCAGTTAACATCTTGAAAGCCAAGTGTCTTCAGATTTCTACCTGGCACACGTTCTCCTTGAGGGCCGCTCCTCCTCCACGTTCCCCCTGCATCTTTTTGGATGAAGGCACTCCATGGTCATTTTCAGACCCTTCTTCAGTAGCCTCCTTTGGACTTCCTACTGTCCCATGAGTAGTTCTATCTCCCTTTTAACAAGAAAGCCAAGGTTTTAAACAGTCACATTCTTTCCTTAGCCCACACCTCTTCTGGGCTGCTGTTAGTTTGGCTACAAAACATATGGATGTTCCGCCAACCTGCTTGCTGAGCTGCATGCAACGCCTCTTAGCCCTAATCATTCTGCCTGCAGAAGGTGCCTCATGCTGTGACGCTAACTCTCCTCACACTGTTCCACTTTTAGGTTTCACTGGGGGAAAGAAACATTCTGAACTTTAATACAACACATTAAATAAAACGGTTTTGCTGTCCTATTTCAGTAGCCTTACTGACTGGCCACAACGGAGATTTCCATCACCCTTTCCAAACCACCTCTGTATCTGGCATACATCATGAAACTGCAAATGAGCATTTTAAAAAAGTGTTCAATTTCTCTGCTTGTTTAATTTCTCAGCTCCACCCAATAAATATATGAAACCTGGATGTACAGGTATCTTTGTGTTTATGCTATCCCTTACAAGGAAAAGGTTGCACTCCTCATTCTCAACAACTATTGACTGCTTTGCCCTAGTGATAGACTGCAGAGGAAAAAACAACAATGGTACACATATCCCCGTTCTACGGAATACCTCAAAACAGAGAAACAATTTCATGTCTATATCTCTCATTTCTGCATAAGCCTAAGGCAGGAAATAAAGAGATTATGGATTGTATGTGAAGAGCTGACAGCTCCATATGACTTGCAAAACAGCTCTTTCTTGCCTTCTTTTCCATTGTAACCTACTACACAACCAATAAACTTTTCCTGAGGATCAAGAGGCCTGAGGTATGTCATAGGATCCTTGCAACTGGAAGTGGGGACTGGCAAAAAAAAATCACTTCCCTGCTTTTGCAAGCTGAAGATACCTTTTAAAATGCAAATGTAAATCATCCAGTGAAATTCCCTGTATCAGAATTTACAATTGTTCAGCTTTCCTAGAAAGGAAATCTAAGCTTTAAAAGTAAACTACTAGCTCAGAGGCACACAATAAGGCAAAACTTCTTCAAGTATGGTGAGAGTTCTTTTTATACTTTCTTTTCCAACACAGTCAAGTGTTCCAAAGTTTGTCTGTATTTTTGTGCTACTTAAAAAAAAAAAAAAGGAGTTAAGTGTATGATGTATTGTCGAAGGCTTTCACGGCCGGAGAACGATAGTTGTTGTGGGTTTTCCGGGCTGTATTGCCGTGGTTTGGTGCCACACCTCTGAAGATGCCAGCCACAGCTGCTGGCGAAATGTCAGGAACTACAATGCCAAGACCACAGCAATACAGCCCGGAAAACCCACAACAACCATAGTTAAGTGTATGGCTTCACACAGTTAGGAGAACCCACAGCTTAGCAGTACCTCGGAATTTGGAGTTCCTCCCAGCACATCTTCACCCTTCTCTTTTTTATATGGAGCTGCAGACATATTGCGTCGCTGCCGCTTCCGCTTTCTCTGTTTTGCTGGAGCTTTTTCAGGAGCTGGAGCAAGGGACAGTGCATGATTTAAGGCCATGGCAGAAACAGCTGAATCTTGAGACAATTCTGATATTGCTGCTTCTCAGATTTAAATATACCAGAATCTAGTATTCACCATCTTGTATAATGACAATGAAGCCCACTATAGCCAACCTAACTTTCCATTCCACTCAAAATCAATGCATGCAAACCTATCTCAGAGCAGCAGAAATGGAGAAAAAAAACACCATGGCAAACACCATAGCATCAAAACACATTATTTGCTTTATTACTTGAACACCATCAAATTGAAAGATATTACCAATATGTTTATAAAGAAGATAAATTCAATGTGTTCCTCTGGGAAAACAGCTGGTACCTAAGAAGGTCATATACTGGAGAACTAAACATGTTTCTCATCCTTGTGATCATTAGGAAAAGTATGGTTGGTGGCAGCTGAGATTCAGAATGCCACACACAGTAGCTTGATCCTTCTATGCAGTCTTCTGGTCAATACCCTTCCTCAGTTTGTCCATAATCAGTCATTGCTAAGATTTCCACATTTGGGCGGAATTTATAGGCACTGCATTTTAGTCAGTTTTCAATAGCTGGACACTCATTTTTGAACACAGCATCATGTGACAATTTAAAGACAACTTACTTATTCTGGCATATACTTTTGTGGGCCATAACTTACTTCACTATATGCATGAAAGTGAATCTTTGAAGTGCTGTCATCTCTCCCTATGCTTTGCTATGACCTTCTGAAGATACCACCTTGCAAATGGGCACAATCAGCAGCTGCCTGTACACACACATTCTCTTTGGTGGCCCCTGTCCTATGGAACAGACTGCCTGAAAAGGTCAAGAAAGCTTCCACTCTCTTGGCTTTACGCAAACTATGCCAAAATGAATTATTTAGAAAGGCTTGTAACAGGTAATTAGTCAGTCCCATAAGAAACGCTCAGACAGATATCTTGGTAAATGGACATGGACTGTCGAGAGACAGTTTTGTGTAGTGGTTAAGAGTGCAGGACTCTAATCTGGAGAGCCGGGTTTGATTCCTCACTCCTCCATTTGAAGCCAGCTGGGTGACCTTGGGCTAGTCACTGTTCTCTGGAGCTCTCTCAGCCCCACCCACCTCACAGGGGTTTTTGTTGTGGGGATAAGGATGACATACTTTGTAAACCGCTCTGAGTGGGCATTAAGTTGTCCTGAAGGGCGGTATATAAATTGAATGTTATTATTTGAATATTATTATTACCAGGCACTATGTGTTGGTGTAGATATGCTCCTATTAGCAGTTTCCATGACATTTAATATGTAAAATTATTTAAGCTTGGTTTCTACAATTTTTCATATTTATATTTGGATCTCTGCTTGTTTTCAAATTTCTGCAATTCATGCCCTATTGTACTGTTTTTTTTAATATCCCGGCTGTATTGATTTACACGGTGTAATCCACTTTGAGTCTTAATGAGAAAGGTAGACTATAAATCTGCTCTGAGATATCAGAGCGGGGATGACAACAAAGAACTTAGAAAACTGAAGTTATTAGTGACCATCTCATCAAAAATATCAGCAGGAACTGACTTAACATGAGGTGCATATACCGTACAAGATGAATTTACAATCATAAAACTTGTAATAGTTGGAGGAACCCTTTTCCGCTCAGACACACTTCCTAGCCATGTCATTACACATATTGTTTTATTCAGCATTATTTTTTTACTGCACTATTCTTTAGCTTTTGCAGAAAAGGTTAAATCTTAGCTGACTTTTTATTGTGACTGAAGAATCTTACTTAGTTTGCTCACTGAATAAAAAACTAACTGCTTCCTTCATTCTACAGAACTCAAGCAATGCCTACCTTCTCCAGTGTCCAAAAATTGAGGTGTGGAATACAATTCAGACATTTCAGTATCCAAAGGACCAGCCTCAGAACACTGTGGATAAGTAACATGGACAGTTTACCAAGCAAATTCACATTCCTGCAAGGAGATGTGTTTCTCTGAGCTCATCAAAACTGCAATTCAACTTCAGCATATTTATGATCAATATTACAAAAAACTTCTCAAATTCCTATAACTAGAAGGATGGGGAGATGACCACCGAGAGAGAACTCTGAACGGCAACAAAAGGGAAGAATCATATTTGATTAAATATCAAATAGCTGCACTCTTAACAGACTTTTTGTACTCTGAAGGACTAGAAATATCATAAACATACAAAACATGTACAGGGCCTAAGCTGAATACAATACATTATCTTATTCTCATATTTTAATAGATATCAATCAATATATACACTTGGCAGATGTGTTTGTTCCATATTACAGGACTGGAATTACAAAACTGGACGGACAACTCAGATACTTATGCTACATAGAGGACCAAAATGAGATACTTCTGCTTTCTCCAAGAAACCTGAACAGTTATGGGACTTGCACCCTATTTAGGGACATCTCAGTAAAGCAGTCTATGGTTTTTCTATCATAGGCCATTTCCACATGTCCCGGCATAGGGCTAAACTCACAGACCGAGAGCATCTTCCTGGCACAATTTCTGACGTCACTGCGCTACAAAACCGCTCTCGTGGCACGATGACATCAGAAATCACGCCAGGAAGACGCTCTCGGTCCATGAGTTTAGTGCTATGCCGGGATGTGTGGAAACGGCCATGGTGTAAATGTCATGTAAGAAGAGATGATATTCTGGTACAGAGTAAATTCACAGAGAACAACTCTGCTTTTGTTGTCTAGCATGTGATTTTATTTATACCCACAAATGCAAAGAAAAACTAGGAGATGTCTTATATCAGTGACTGCACTCCTCATAAAAGCCAAGATACTGACCAATTAGCCGAGAAAGTTGGAGAACACAGACAACTAAGAAATGATCTTATATTCAACTGAGATGAATGGAAGTTGTGCATATAAATAATGATTAGAGGGTTGTAACTTGGGGCATTATAAAAGATAGAGAGATACAAGAGCCTCCGGGACTAATGCAAACCTAGTTGACAGCTTTTTAAAAACAGGAACACCTACAATGAGAACTTTATTTTGTAGACTCAATTATTTTACACTCAAGGGCACAGCAGATCTTAATATTCTAATTAACATTTTGAAGTTCAGTGAAGCATTGTACCTTCTTTATGGACGTCCACTCTCTCTTTGGTATAAATGTGGTATCTAAATCATTGGATTCCAAGAGCTTTTTAGTTGGCTTCCTCTGACGTTTGCTCTCAAAGCTCCCTATGACAAACATGTAAGTCAGTTATTCTTCCTACAAACTAAAATTGTAATAATCAAACCCACCATGACATCCTTTATGCTATAACCTCCTCTTCCCAGGAACAAAAAAGCAACAATATCTGCAGTGCAGTCCTAAACAGTTATGCCCTTCTAAGACCATTTACTTCAATGGACTTAGAAGAGTATAAATCTACTTAGGTGGCACCATAAGTGAAATATGTCATGCATATTCCATTAACCTAATCATCTTTGGTTTTAATACACTACATTTTGCCAGCCACTGCCCTCTCTCTGTAATCCAGCAGAACCAATTAATGTTCTTTGATTCATTCAAACTGATAAAATCACACATATGAACTAATCTAATATTGACAAACATCTAAGACAAAAATGTTTTCAAACTGCAAATAATGCTGAAATGCATGGGTATTATAAAGTCCTGGGAAGTTAAATGTGAACAGCAGAGGCTTTTTCTGCCAAAAAAAGTTGAAAACCACAAACAACTAGAGAGAATGTTTTGGGGATGGATGGTTAAAGGAACACAACATGGATGGTAAATGGCCCACCAACAATCCTTTCAAAACTTGTTGGAACTTATCCAGTGCCTTCTGGTACCTGTGGAGACAGTGTAACTTCCATGAAAATTCATAAAGTTAACTGGTACATGGAGTATTACTTCTTAGATTTTCTGGACATCTCCAAAGCTCTCCTTCCAAGACACCTAGGTCATTGGATTATTAAACAGGGAAATAAAGAACCAAAGCTCTCCAGCTGGGTCTGAATTCAGGTAATGTGAAGAAACCAACTTATTGGATGTCTTCAACCCCCCCAAGCCCCTTACTTTGTTCTGAAATTGCATCAGTCTCTTCTACTGACATCTGTTTAACTCTGGCCTTGTATTCTGTTTGCACTCCTCCTTTCAATCAACTATGGTGTTGGGTGCTTGACGTTGTACATGTAGAATACTGTTCCCTCCAACAGTTACTTTAAGGGATTCCCTTCCACCACTGAATTTAATTTAGTTGATATTTACCTGCCCTCCCCACAAGTGGGCTCAAGACTGGTTACAACACTATAGTAACAATAAAACAATTTAAAATACAATACATAAAAGTAAGAAGAGTCACATTATCAAGTTAAAACAGGTTATTTAAGATGGCTATCAGTGTTCACAATACACTCCATCACACAAGATAT
This sequence comes from Eublepharis macularius, assembly GCF_028583425.1. NCBI lineage: Eukaryota > Metazoa > Chordata > Lepidosauria > Squamata > Eublepharidae > Eublepharis > Eublepharis macularius. The sequence continues at coordinate 92,727,304 of NC_072793.1, read as the reverse complement.
TATGGGGTAGAGAGGCAGATTATACATGATGTTAACAGCAGGTGTATCACAGATCACAGCGGGGGGTGGGGGGCAGTTGGACAGTTCGCCAGGCCTCAGTCACAACCATAGGCCTGGCAGAACATCTCTGTCTTACAAACCCTGTGGAACTGTAACAAGTCCCACAGGGACCTAGTTTAGATGGGAGAGGGAGTTCCACCAGCTGGTGCCAGGGCTAGTGGCACCGGCTGGTTCTGCAAGTGTGTTGGTCCCAGTCTGCTAAGGGGTTTAAATGTCATAACCAGTACCCTGAACTTGATTCAGAACTCCACTGGAAGCCAGTGCAGCTGACACTGAATAGGTCTTATATGCATCCTAACTGAAGCTGTGGTGAGGGTCTATGCCACTACTTTTCCCCATGTCGGCAAGGTAGTGGGTCAACAACTCATAGTTGACTGTGTGAAACACTGCTGTGACATCTAACATCAACAGGAGAGCCGACCCACCCCGATCCAAGTGCCTATGGAGCTCATCTGTCAGGGCGACCAGTGCTGACTCTGTCCTATGGCCTGGCTGGAAGCCGGATGGGAATGGATCCAGGATAGAGGCATCTTTTAGGAATATCTGCAGTTGTTCTGCCATCACCCACTCAATCATCTTACCCAGGAATGGAAGGTTCAATACTGAGTGGTAGTTGGAAGGGTCAGTAGGGTTCAAAGATGGTTTCTTCGAAGAGGCCTCACCACTGCCTCCTTCAAGGCAAAACCCCAGTGCTCAAAGACAGGCTGACAATGGCCTCCAAGGAAACCTGAAGTCCATCAGCACTAGCCTTCACCAGCCATGATGGACAAAGGTGTAAATGGCAAGTGGTAGGCCTCACCACCCATAGGACCCTGTCAACCTCATCCTGGGCAAGTTGACTGAAGTGATCTAAAACAGGCCCAGAAGACAGCCAAGGGGTTTCCAGTTTCTTTACTGTGTCAATTGTGGCCAGCAGGTCACAGCAGAGGGACAGGACTTTACCCACAAAATAGCTCCCAAAAGCCTCACAGCTAATAGCCAAATTAACAACTCACACCTCACTCTTCCAGCTTTCGCATTCTGCTCCTTCCTTGATAAGAAACTCTAAAACCATGAGCATGCTCAATATTTACACATGCTCACTTGAATAAGGTTCAGTGTGGTAACTACAAGGGACCAATTAACCATTGCAGAATACCTTAATTCTTTTGTGGTTTGTATGTTGTAGGTTTGTCTTTTGAAAAGCCTGTGTTCTCTGTGTGTGCAATTTCATTCAAGCCCTCAATGTCTGAATATGACAGACAGGAGGCTGTCCTGCCCTAGTAAAGCAAAACAGCAACTCAGCTGTTTCATTCTTGAGCCTATGGGAGTGCTGCCCGAGCATCCAATCTAGAGAGGGGATGGAATGTTGGAGGGAAACACAGCAGCAGTTAGTGGGTATCGCCTCAGCAAAAAAACAGTTGGTATCAAGGGTGGCTCGGGCTGGTAATGTGGCAGAGGGGTTTAATTCTACCTCTAGGATAAGATAAGAGTATCCAGTTGTGAGGCCTGTCTCGGGTACCATTTAGAGCCAAGCTTCAAGAGACGAATTACACGAGGAGGAGCACATGAAGGGAGTCGCAATGTTAGCTGGGAAGCTGAGTTTTAAAAGAGATCAGAAGGATTTGTCAATCTCCCCTTCTCTACAGAGCCAGGGAGATTGCTGCTCAGAAGGTTTATTTCCTCTTTGCCTCTTAGAAGGAGAGGAGAAACTGACAGAGCCTTCCAGAGGCAAAGAGGAAATAAACAAACCTTCTGAGCAGAGATCTCCCTGGCTCGGAAGAGAGGGGGAAATTGACAAAGCTTTTTAAAAACTCAGCTTCCCTGCTAACATCGAGACTCCCGTCATGTGCTCCTCTTCATGTAATTCCTCTCTTGTAGCTTGGCTCTGAATCTGACTCTTGGGAAAGGGTAGGATGGAGTGGGTGGAATCCTATGTGTAAGAGGATCCAATCTGGTGGTTGGGCAATGAAAGCCTGTTTGGAACCACAAGCACTAAAAGCAACTTAAATCACAACCTGAAGCCATAACTAACTTAGAGCAGAACTACAAGTAACAAAAGGCACAGATTGGACACTTGTTAGCTTCCCTCAAGTTTTGATGGGAAATGTAGGCATCCTAGTCTTGAAGCTTGGCTCTCTGACGGCTGTCTAATGGACTTTTCAACTGTCACTTGTCCAACATTCCACCAAGCTGCCTACATTTCCCATCAAAACTTGAGGGAAGCTGACAAGTGTCCAATCTGTGCCTTTTGTCACTTGTAGTTCCGCTCTTAGTGTCTCAGCCAGGCTTCTCCTGTGACTTTCTGGAGACCTGGGCTGCTATTCTGTTCTTTAAGAACATAAATAAATCGAGATTCGGTTTCGTTTTCTCAGCCATGCCGGACGCTCCTCTCGGCTGGTCCGGGAGGAAACGACCGGGCACCCTGACCGGGCGGCTGATCCGTAAGGATTAGCCCCCAGGACTCCCAGGGAGGGAGCCAGGGTCCGGGACGCGGCGGGAAGAACTCCCCGAAATCAATGCGGGGGGGGGAATTGCCCGTTTGTCCCTATGGAGGCCGGCAGATGTGCGCGGCGCCTCGAGTGCCGCCGGGCAACGAGAAACGGCAAGTAAAAGAAACAGGCGGAAGCCTGTAAACAAGCGAATCCCTTCTGTTCTACAAGCGTTTGTGAAGGAGAGGTTGATCTGAAGAAGACTCGCTCTTCCCCTTCGTGGAGTTCCAGAATTTTGTTGGCGCCCCCCCCCCCCAAATGGCAGCAAAGAAGCAAAGTCCCGCTCTCGGTAAGTCAATCTCGGCCACCTTGCAGAAAGGGGAGTCGCTCGAAGAGTTGGTGCGCAGGGCGGTGGTGGAAGCCATAAAACCCTTTGTTGACAAGCTGAACGAAACTGATCAAAGGGTGGGCTTAATTGAAAGCGAGGTGAAAACCATTAAGGCAGCAGCGGGGGGGGGCAGAAAAGTCTGCTCTGGAAAGTGCGTCACTTGTGAAGGCTACAAAAAAGGAGCTGAAGTTGGTGGAGAACCAACTGATCGGGCTACAGGTGGAACGAACGCAGACAATTTTGCGTCTCCAAAACGTGAAAGAGGAGGAAAATGAGGATCTGTGGGATTTGGTCTCGGAACTACTGGCGACACCCGCGAGGACGACTAAAGAAGAGGTTAAAAGCGCCATTTTGGAGGTCCGTCGGGCTTCTTCAAAATATGCAACAAAGCGACAGTTGCCTCGTGAGATCATTATTGACTTTTCAACTAAAAAGATTCGGGACACCATCCTATATAACTCATACAATGCGGATTTGGACTTTATGGGTTTGAAAGTCAAGATTTTGAAGGACGTTCCATTTCTAGTCCGGAAACGGCGTTTTAAATATAAAAAGTTTGCAGCTCTTCTGAGGGACCATGGAATAAAGTACAAATGGTTATTCCCGGAAGGAATATGGTTCAGATATAAAGATCAGGCCTATAAGATATTATCAGAAGATCAACTAAAGGATTTTGAGAATAAAAACCCAGAACTCTGCTGCACCAAGAACGAAGAAAAGGAGGAGCCGGAGGGGGGGGGGGGGAGGAGGAGAGCATCGCAACAGCAGTTGCACAGAGAGAATTGCGTCCGGGACCTAGAAGGGGGAGGAAAGTTTAATCAGAATTTGAAATGTTTATTTTCTGTATGATTAACCACTCCATCATTATTCTATGGAGCTATTTTTGTATTATGACAGTATGAAGGGAAACATTGAAGTGTAGTGTTTAGTGTTTGTAGTTCATTCCCCCCCCTTTTTCTTTTTCCACCCCCCTTTGTCCTTTCCCTCTCCCCTTTCCTTGTGATAGTCTGGTGTAGTGTTTTGTAGTTATGAAAAATAAAAAAATTTATAAAAAAAAAAAAGAACATAAATAAATCTTTGCCATTTTGTTGAACCTCCTGCTTCAGTGATCTCCGTATTTTTCAGGCACAATACAACATTAAACCCAACAGTAAACAACAGTAAACCCAAAGCCTTTACACTTGCTACCATAAGAACAATCTAACAACTGAAGAAAAGGCATACATTTCAAAACCATCCTAGTTCCCCAAAATGATAGGGGGCTGTGTGGGGTTCCCTCCACTGGAAGAAAAAGCCTGTCACACTGGGTATGCCATAATATTGTATTCACACATAACTTAGCAGTTTTTTATTACTTTAAAGATCTTTAAATATCTTTAAATCTTTTGTATATAGCTAGCTAGCAACATCTCAAATCACAACCATTTAGATTGGTCTAATACAGTTTAATCCACAGTGAAGGATTCAATGGATTGCAAATCTTAAAAATTAAGCTGTATACCACATATTATTTTGTAACACCCGAAACAGGTGCAGAGTAATTTTAAAAGCCCTCAGAATTTAGAATACCCATATATTTTAGGTAAATTGAATGTGAAAACTAATTATTTAAAATGTAGCTACTATCTATGCTAAGCTCCTTCCTACAAGGTCTCAAATATATTCTCCACAGCCTGTTCCAACAGTTCTGCCCAAATAATTTTTTTAAATATAGCTTCCCCATTCTGTTCTTTCCACTCCGTTCCCACCTCCTTTATATCATGGCCCAAAAGCGTGTGCATGTTTGAATGCTGAGATAAACACAACCAGTACAAAAGCAAATTTAGAACACAGATTACAGATCAAATACACTGTGGTTTCAAGAAGTTTCAACTTTTCCAGATCTGTTTGAACCCTTATTCAATCACTGCCCTCTTTCTAAGCTGATGAGTTTCTGTACCTTTAACAATTGTGTAGAAGAGAGAATTTTTGAAGGTTCAGTTTTTCTCCCCAGTGAAACAAGCTATCACAATCCCCTTTCTTCTGCATAACCATTAAAGAACTCTGTCCTCCTCTTTTGCAGTGGGTATTTCTCTTGTTTTGTTTCTACTAACAAAAGTAATTCTAAAGCAGATGATGCTACTGGTGTGACACATCTTACATCAAAGTGTAGCCCACTTGCAGTCCCAACAAATCAGTTCATGTTTTACAGTATAGCAGACTAAGCATTGGCTGGACTTGGACTGGTGGAGCAACTCTACATAGCATTGTGCTGTAACCTTGGGCTAACAGTCATTCTCTTGTTCCAGCCTATCTCACACAGGGCCAGAGGAAGAGCCTCTTGCAATACCAGGAATGAGTATTTTACTTTCTATTTTATTTTGTATTTGTAAACACCACATAAAAATGATGTGCCAGTTTTAGTGTGCGCTATATTTTACTACTGCATAAAGTGGTAGCTGGCACAATGTTTGAAACCCACTTGTATGTATATTCATAGCAAATGATTGAACTGCTCCCTCAAGTACTGAATTCCTGAGAATAACATCTACAAACAATACTAATAATAGCTGGAATATCCAGGAAGAGAAATCATTCTGGAGACATGAGGGATGCTGTGATGGACTGCATGTTTTAAAAAGCCTAGAAGTGACGTGTACACAGCTACAGAACTATTACGGGTTAATCCTTCCCAGACATAAAGAGCTTTGAGTGACAGGCTACTCCAAGGCATCTGATTGGGTAGCAGGATCTGGAAAGAGGAGGGTCTGTTTTCAGTCCTAGCAGAGAGGAACGGACTGTGAAGAGTTGGGAAACTGAGTCCTAATGGAGGGCAGTTTTAACACCAGCAGGAGAACTGGGGGAAGTGGGAAGTAGGTGCAGGCTCCCAAATGGACCAAAGAAAGGGAACAGATCTTCTAAAGAGAAGAGATTTTCCCTACCCAAACAGGGAAGTAGCTCTGGAGAGTAAAGAGATCCCTGGTCAGGTGTGGTTGGAAATTGCCTGTGGAGACCTTCAGATTCAGTTAACTGAAGGAAAGCACTGGTGTGTGAAGAGAAGATTCTGGTACTAGAAAGTGGGCACCAGCATTCCCAACTCCAGAAGAGAAAGAGAATACTAAAAGAAAGTATACTAGAGTGCTTAGGTAAAAGCAAGGGACTCAAAGCCTCAAAACATAAGCCTTTAAGTATCTGTGAAGAGCCAGTTTGGTGTAGTGCTTAAAAGCGGCAGGACTCTAATCTGGAGAACTGGGTTTCATTCCCTGTTTCTCCGCTTGAAGCCAACTTGGTGACCTTGGGTCAGTCACAGCTCTTCCAGAGCTCTCTCAGCCCCACCCACCTCACAGGGTGATTGTTGTGGGGATAATAGTAACATACTTTGTAAACTGCTCTGAGTGGGTGTTAAGTTGTCCTGAAGGGAGGTATATAAATCAAATATTATTATAAGAACTGAAGTCTGAATATTCCGATTTTACCTCAGAGAGATAAATATGTTGAATTACCTCAGAAATTTCAACCCCTGATTTCACCTGACTTTCCCCCTCTAAAATAAATATAGTTATTTTTGAATTTTAAAATTGCCTCCAGTGCCATTTCTGTTGTTTAAGGACAAGGGAACATGACAAAAGGAATGGGGATATTCTTGAGTAAAGACACAGCAAAAAGAAACTCATGTGGCATTAGATCAAAACTGGATACATGGCAGTTCTATATGAGAAAACCCACACAGAATATACACAATTTTAATACAAGCTATACATAACTTACCTGATTTCAGCAACTGTTCCTCTCCCTGTGAAGGAGAAGCAGCAGCAGCTTCCAATACATTTGGTGATGACAATGTCAAAACAGGCATTTCAGATCTTGGTTCCATGGAATGGGACCCAGGGTCATCTGACAGACAATGTTCCGCTTCAAGGACTGGAGGAGACTCTTTAGATGAGGAAGCAGGTGAAACTGAATCCATGGGCTTCTTTTTTAGATGTTTATTCTGACCTTGGTTACCACTGCTGCAATTCTGTTTGCTTTCAGGCTTCTCTACAGAACTTGCCTAATAGCAGTCATATATACAAAGAGAAAACACTTCAGATACTGGTTCAGCCTATGTAGGCAAAGGATGCTAAGGAGGAGTGCAACCTGTTCAAGGTGCAACCTTGAACAGGAGGAGGAGTGCAACCTGTTCATTTCTGCAACAGGTAAAAATCAAATGGAAGTAAAATCAGCCAATCTTGGTTGACTGGCGAAACGATGGGTGTTGTTGATTGGCGCTTATACTTATTTGCTTAAATAACAAAAAAAAGCTATCTTCATAAATGCCCACACTCCAAAGAGACCCATGTGGTGTGCATGCTCCACAGTTTTTCAGGATCTTTCTTTACTGCAATTGCTTGTGCTCTCTGAAAAGCTACTCCTAATAGCTGAGACAACCACCAGTAGCACTCAATGTGGCACAAAGTGCTACAACCAGCAGAACTTCCCCATGCCTCTTTGTGCATGCATACATAGGCCTAGCCAGATCCCAGCCCTAGTTTTTAGAATATCCATGAGAATTCTTCAAAAACCCTATTTAGATATTTCCCCAATTATTTAAAATTTTTACTGCATTACAATCACATAGCAGATATACCCACCTTCCGAAATGACTCCCGGTTCCTCTTTTTTTTCTTAGGTGCAAATATATGATCATATTCTTCTGCATATTCTAGAAGCCTTTTACTTGGCTTTCTAAGGCGTTTCTTTTCTGAATGTGCTACTGAGAAAAAGGAAAGAGAGCTTCAGGATTAGTCTTCTGAGAAAAGCAAAAGGCCTGGGAGGGAATTCTCCGTTATGAACTGGTTTTACTGATGCCCTGTTTTCAAGTGCCTGTAACAAGAGACCACTATAAGATTCTGAGGAGCAGTTCTGGCATTTGATTCTCCTTGACGTAATTACCATATTCAGGGTTATTTCTTTAAAAAAAGAAAAAAGTCAATCCTCTCTTGATATTCAGAAGTAACATATCCCTCTGGATATTCAAGTACACCATCATTCCTAAATGTCTTGAACAGGACAGTGTTACCCGCAAACTCCACCTCTGGAAGTCATCCTTCATAGTTATCAAACTCTGGAGAGCTACAAATGATTTGCCATCAGCATCTTTCTGATGTCAACAACTCCCACTAGTCTGGCTGCCCGAAGTTTGAATGCAACATGTATGCACAGTGACTCATATCAATCTGGCCTGAATATGTGAATCAAGCAGACACAAAAAAGATGGTGTAAAAGTTTGTAATTGAATTCCTGCCTTACATCTGTGCAATTATCTTTACACTTAGTAGAGGGAGCCCTCTCAGACCCCAGGGCAGAAGGGGAAGCAGGCATCTCCAGTATTTTATCTTGACCATTTTAAACCAGCTATTATTTACCTACTCTCCAACTGGGACCGCACATACAAAACAGAAAGCATCAATACATACTATAAATAGGACTTCCGGTTTGGGATCCATGGAGGTCTAACGCAGCTCTAATCGTGGAGCTGACCGGGCTGCCGTTTCAGCGGCCGGCGGGGCAAACCTAGCCCGCGGCCACCTGCTCCCAGGCGGGGAACAGGCAAAGAACGCTCAAGTACCTCAGGGCGCGTCGATCTCGGGCAAAAGGGGGTTCTACGCTAAGGATTCTCTCTCGTCCCTTGAGGTCCCACCCTATAACAGGTCGGCATAAATCTCTGCGGCAGATCCAGGGCCAGTGCGGCTGGCATAAGATCTTCATGCCCAAGCTTCAGCAGGGGAAAGTAATTTTGGAAGAGAATTTGAAATCAAAGCAGTGATTACAACCCAGAAAGACGCTTGAAAAGGTAAAGATCACTATCTCTCAAACCGGGACAGATTGCTTAAAGTAACGAGGCTTTAAAGTGAACTTTTAAACTGCAACAGATGGATTATATTGAGGAAAAGATCCGGCAAGAATTAGATCAGAAAAAGGACTAAGTTAAATGAAGTTATTGAAGAAAATAGACAATTGTTTACCATACCTGTGGTTATAAAGTGATAGCAGGCTGTGAGAAAATTTCTATCATCGCGAGAGCTGCAGTGGAGAGTCGGCAAACAGGAAGTGCGTAATAGTGATAGAGCTGTTCGAGAGAGATAGTCCTTATCGGAGGACAGGAAGAAGGGAACCGCCATTTTTGAAAAGGGAAGGGCATTGACTTCAACAGGAGCGGAAGTAGGACATTTTGGATTACAAAAAGACCATAGAAAAACCATAGAGAAAAGACGCCCGACATTTTGGACTTTGCAAACGTCTCCTGCTTATTTTAAAAACTGGGATATTTAAATTACTTTAAAGGGACATTAATCTAGACGCCACGGAGTTAAGGAAACGTGCAGACTCGTGGGAGCGAGGTAAATCAAGCCCCACGATGTCGAAGAAAGAGTGGCAAACAGCTATTGAGAACTTGGATAAAAAATTTTTGGAAATGTTAAAGGAACTGAAGGAAACAAAACAGGAGTTGGTGAGAGAAGTCAAAGATGTTAAAGAGACAGTAAAAAACGAACTGGCGGAGGTGAAGAAGGGAATGGAAACAATACAAACCGACCTACAGGCAGCACAGCAGAAAGTTAATGTTGTGGAGAAAGCGATGGAGAATCTTACTGAGACGCAACGAACGGACATGAGAGTGATGAGGGGAAGAATGGCAGTTGCGGAGAGTAAATATATGGAGAAACAGCTGAGATTTCGAGGTTTGCCGGAAGTAGAGGCAAAGACAGCACAAGAACAGGTGACTGAAGTGTTAGCTGAATACCTGGGAAAGGAGGAGGAGGAAGTTGTGGCTATCCTAGACGTGGTGTACCGAATAAATTCCAGATTTGAGACCCAGAGGAAGTTACCAAGGGATGTGATTGTGCAATTTACGACAAGGAATATAAGAGAAACGATAGTGAGTAAACAGTTTCAAGATCCATTGGTAGTCGATGGCAAGACGATTATCATCATGAAGGAGTTACCCAGATCGGTGTTGCTTGATCGGAAAAAATACAAAGTGCTTGTCCAGAATTTGAAGGACATGAAAATAAGATACAGATGGGAATTACCGGAAGGGATATCTTTTGAATTTGGAGGAATGAAAAAGCGCATTAGATCTGAATTTGAGATGGAAAAGTTTATGAGGGACAATGAAAAGGACTTACCAACAACAAGGCTATGAATATGGAGTGTAAAGTTTTATCTTGGAATGTAAACGGACTTAATTCACCCAAAAAGAGAAAAAGTACTTTCCACTGGCTACTAAAACAAAAATGTGATATTGTATGTTTGCAAGAGACCCATATCAGAAATCAGGATGTTAAATATCTTAAAATGAGTAAGTTGGGCACGGATTTTGTAGCGGCCTCAAAAAAGAAAAAAAAGGGAGTGGTATTATATATAAAAGAGGAGCTACAGCCGAAATTAATGATTAGAGATGTGGAAGCCAGATTTATAGCAGTGGAATGTACATGGAATTTAAAAAAGTGTTGGTAATTGGAATCTATGCACCAAATGGTGCTAAAGAGAGCTTCTTTGAGGATTTAAGGAAGCAATTAGATGAACTTTCATATGACCAGATAATCCTTGCAGGAGACTTCAATGGAATTACAAATTTGGAACAGGACAAAAAATCAGTAACTGCACAAAAGAAAAAAGGACTTTTACCAAAGATGTTTTTTACATTAGTGCAACAGGAAACTTTGGAAGATGTGTGGAGAACGTGGAATCCCACAAGCAGACAGTACACATTTTTCTCTGCAAGACATTCTACTCTATCACGTATTGATATGATCTGGGCCTCAAAGGACTTAGTGCTTTGGACTAAGGACGTTGAAATAATGCCTATGGTGGCCTCAGATCATAATCCAATCATGTGGAAGTTTGGGAAAAGAACCAAGAGGAAAGGATGGAGAATAAATGAGGACTTGTTACAGGAGGGAGAAAATATGGAGATGTTGAGAAGGGAAACTAAGTTCTTCATACAATACAACATGAATCGAGAAGTACCAACCAACAAGGTTTGGGACGCATACAAAGCAGTAATTAGAGGCATACTAATGGACTTAAATGGAAGAGATCGAAAGAAAAGAGAGGAGAAGAGACAGGAGATTATGGAGAAAATAAAAGCCAAAGAAATACAATTAAAGAAAAGACCAGGGAAAAAGAAAATTTATCAGGATATTAAAATACTACAAGAGCAGTTGACGGCAATGAATAATAGAGAATTGGAATGGAACTTGAAAAGAATGAACCAACAGTCGTTTGAAGGTGCAAATAAACCTGGGAAATATTTGGCATGGCAATTGAAGAAGAGAAAAGAAAAAAAGATAATAAATAAAATATGTGAGGACAACAAAGTGTATCGGGAACAGACTGCTATTAGTAGAGCCTTTTATAAATTCTATGCCAAACTGTATGGGAAAAAAGAAGTGAACAAAGACTCAATAGAGAAATACTTGGGAAAAGTAAAACTCCCAGTAATTTCGGAAGATTGGAGAGCTAAATTAAATTGTGAAATAACAGACGAAGAGATAAGGAAAGCAATACAGTCAACAAATTTGGGAAAAGCGCCAGGGCCTGACGGACTTACAGCTAAATTTTATAAGGTAATGGCCAATGAGCTGGCGCCACTTTTAAAAGAGGTGATCAATGGTGTTTTGAGAGATCAAAGAATTCCAGATACCTGGAGTGAAGCTAATATATCATTGATCCCCAAAGAGGGGCAAGACTTGACTAACGTTAAAAACTATAGACCTATTTCCTTACTTAACAATGACTACAAGATCTTCGCGAAGATCTTGGCAGAGAGACTAAAGGGATGGTTAGCCGAGATTATCGGGGAAGAACAAGCAGGCTTCTTACCAAACAGACAGATCAGAGATAACTTAAGGACAGTGATAAATGCTATTGAATACTACGATAGGCGTTGTGATAAGGAGGTTGGTTTCTTCTTTGTAGACGCGGAAAAAGCATTTGACAATTTGAACTGGGACTTTATGTTTGCCACTATGGAACAGCTACAAATGGGAGAAAGATTCATAAGAGCAGTTAAAGAAATTTATAGAGACCAAAGTGCAGCAATTGTGGTGAATGATGAGGCGACTAAGAAAATGACTATAGGTAAAGGTACAAGACAAGGTTGCCCGTTGTCTCCGCTGTTGTTTATTTTGGTATTGGAAATTTTAATGATACAGATTCGAGAAGATAATGCAATCCGTGGAATAAAGATAAAGGACTTTTCTTATAAGGTCAGAGCATTTGCAGATGACGTAATGTTAATTGTGGAAGATCCAATCGAAAACATGCCTACGGTAATGGATAAAATTAAAGAGTTTGGAGAATTGGCGGGTTTTTATGTAAATAAAAAAAAATCAAAGATATTATGTAAAAATATGACTAAACAAAAGCAACAATTATTAATGGAAATAACTGATTGTGAAGTAACAAGTAAGGTAAAATATTTGGGAATTGAACTGACTGCAAAAAATATAGATCTATTCAAGAACAATTATGAGAAATTATGGACTCAAATAGAGCAGGATTTGATTAAGTGGAATAGACTGAATTTGTCATGGCTGGGAAGAATTGCAGCAGTTAAGATGAATGTTTTGCCAAGAGTGATGTTTTTGTTACAGACAATACCAATTATCCGGGACTCTAAACAATTTGAAAAACGGCAGAGGAAAATATCGGACTTTGTGTGGGCAGGCAGAAAGCCTAGGGTGAAAATGAAAGTGCTGCAGGATTCAAAAGAAAGGGGTGGAATGCAACTGCCCAACTTGAGACTTTATTATGACGCAATATGTCTGGTATGGCTGAAAGAGTGGATAACGCTGAAAAATCGCAAATTACTGGCCTTAGAGGGATATAAAAAGCTGTTCGGTTGGCATGGATATTTATGGTATGACAAAGTGAAAGCAGACTCTATGTTTTTGCACCATTATATTCGGAGAAGCCTCTTCACAGTTTGGAAGAAATATAAAGATTACCTACAGGAAGGAACTCCCTCCTGGGTGGTTCCATATGAAGTAATTGATCCAAGAACGGTTGAAAATGAACAACAGTGTTTAACGTATAAGGAGATAACTCAAATAGAATTTTCTAAAATAAGAATAAAGACACAACAAGAGTTGTCCCCAAACTATAATTGGTTTCAATATAGACAAATTAGAGATCTTTATTACTCGGACTGTGCAAAGGGAGGAATAAGAATGGAGAATTCAGAATTAGAGAAAGTAATTTTACAAGAAGATAAAAAGGAAATCTCAAAGGTTTATAAAGTACTGTTAAAATGGTATACTGAAGATGAGGTAGTTAAAGTGCAAATGGTGAAGTGGGCTATAAACTTTAACAAAGAAATAACAATGGAGGCATGGGAATACTTGTGGAAAAATACCTTGAAGATTACGACATGTACTAATATTAAAGAGAATGTCTACAAAATGATCTACCGTTGGTATCTGACACCAAAGAAAATTGCGCTAGGGAATCTGAATATGTCTAATAAATGCTGGAAGTGTAGAAAGCATGAGGGATCTTTGTATCATATGTGGTGGACGTGTGAGGTAGCTAGGCAGTACTGGGGGGAAATAATAAAAGTAATGAGTGAGATTTTACAATTTCAAGTTAATAAGAACCCAGAACTCCTGCTACTGAACTTGGGAATGGAGGACATTCCAGCACAATATAGGACATTGTTATTTTACATGACAGCAGCAGCTAGACTTTTGTATGCGCAGAAGTGGAAAGTACAAGAAGTGCCAACTATCGAGGATTGGACTTACAAATTGCTGTACATGGCGGAGATGGATAAAATGACAAGAAAACTGAGAGACCTTGACCCAGGGCAGTTTAACAAGGACTGGGAGAAGCTGAAACAATATCTGGTGAAAAAATGGGAGGTGGGAGGAGAACTGTGGCAGTTTGAAAATTACTGAAATATAATATAAGAAGAGGGAAGTGACTATACCGGGGTGGAGAGTTAACAGAATAATTCTAAGCAAATATCATATTTAATTATTATAGAGAGTATTAGTAGTGCTATTACTATAAGAAATATAAGGATAGAAATTACATTAAATATTTTCTCTGAAAGCAAATAATAATTGTATAAGGGAGTATGAATATAGACTAGCATACGGAATGTGGATTTAGTAGACTGACTTATGTTAAATGGATATATATTGAATATTTTTGTTAGATAGCTTTACAAGATAATTAAGACAGATAGGATATGTAAAAGGAAGTAAAGAGCAACATATAGAATATAAGTGAAATTGATTATCATGAATGTATGCAATGTTTATAGAAGTACTAGAAGATATGTAAAACGAGGGGCAAATTGTTTGTCCCGTACTGAAGAGACTAGAAAGAATAAGATAGAGCATAGAAATAGCACAATTATGATAGATAAGCTTAGAAGAACTTGAAAGTATATTTTAATAAATGTATTAAAGTTGATATGAGTAAAGGGAAAATAGAATGAGGGGTTGGAAAACTGTTGGAAGTCAATAAAAAGGGGGGGAAAGGGAGGGGGTTAGAAGTGGAAAATTTCAGGGAATGTGATTGTAAATGATATGGAATGTTTCTAATCCAATAAAAATTTTTACAAAAAAAAAATACATACTATAAATAAAGAGAAGGTGGTGGCATCACAGATGACAGCATGAAAACAGATTTAAAATAAAGTTCATACCTAGTTTAAAAGCTTAGAGATTCTCTTTTTATATTTAGCAAAATGGTAAGTAGAATATGGGTGCACTGACATTAACAAACCAACCATCTAAAGGAATGAATCCTTATACCAGCATGCTCCCTCTTCTTGTAAATCACCATTTATTTATTTAGTTCGAATTTGGCACAAATCCAAGTTTGAACAGCATTTGAACCAGTAAACTATGTTTGCTCTTCTGTTCTAAACAAGGATTGCAAATCAGTTTCAAAATGTGATTTGGAGAGAAAGCATAAACTGTAGTTTGGGTTCAGATGAATAGCAAACTATGAGTTATGTTAAATTGGAAGTTACTGATTGGCTCCAAAAATGTGAAGGGAGAAAGGCAAGAGAATACATGAGCACAAACCTCATGCCTTTGGAGCCAAGCCATGGTTTTGAATAATATGCGAGCTGAGCCTGTTTGGATCACAACAGTATAGTCTAAGGTGTTACAATACATCATCAAAGTACCACTGCAACCTAGTCTTTATCTTGAACTTAGAAAGCAACGTTTCCCTGCTCAGCCATGTACACTGTGGAACATCTGGCAAGTTAATTTTAGCAATTTATCTAGAAACTGAGAATAATGAAGCTCAAGATGGTTAACAGGGTAGTCCATGGGCAGCATCAGCATCATCACTATACTAGATCTTGGCTGTTCCTACCAGGCTTGGTGTTCAAGGGAAGATGATGCAAGGGATAGAGTCTCTGCTTCCTTTCTCTCCTTTGGGCTGGCCTCTACTCTGAGCACGCATAAGAGCTAAGAGGCTTAAAATACAGGGAAGGAGGGTGAGGAGTCACTTCTGTGTTTACTGAAGCTGTCCAGAAGAGGAAGTCAAGAGCACTTCTTCCTCTGTATCACTTTAGCAATACAATGTTCACAGAATATCTGGTGTACTTTGAAAGAATTTCCTCTCTTTACTAGATCAACTATAATTCCTTATATTGTAATAAGCATCACTTAGTATAATTACTGCTCATTATTAACATAATCTTCTTGTGAGTTATAAATCTTTGTATATTTAATTGTTACTTATTACTTGCTTTGACTTTATGCATGTTTTTAAATTTTGTGTGCTTATTGTTTAACAGTTTATAGTTGTGTTTTACAGTTTTAATAAAATTTTATTTTTTAAAAAAATGTATGATCACTTGTAAACAGGGTGTTTTAAGGTACATTTTTTGTTTCTGCCATTTTGTTTCTGCATTTTGAAATTACTCCCTGACAGAATTATTGTTTTGAATCCCATGGACATTTTGCCAGTGGAAGTAGACCATTCTCTGCCTTCCCTTTCTCACAGCAGCCTCCTGTGGCACTCCCTGCTCCCCCTCCCACATTGCTGGAGGAAGACACAAAACTACACAAATCAAGAAACTATAGCAAGGAGAGGAACAGGGGTGAGATCACACACCCCTTCAATCAGCAGAAGAGTGGTAGGATATAACCCATTGTGCCTGCTTCATTTTCCTTTTCTATAACTGAAAATGTGTTATGGCTTGTGGCTGAGACAAATAACCTTGAACCAAACATAAAAGATGTTGTTACAACAAAACTATGAAATACCCAGCATGTGATAGGTGATAAATACAAATTACTGATAAATAATGGTAATAAAAAAGCACATAGAAGCAGTTACGTCATGCTAGTGCTGCAATCCTGAAATCCATTATATTCTGGAACTTACTTAATTGGATTTGCTTCTACTTGACTCTTTATGAAAACTTTTTTCCATTCACAGAATAGTCCTTCCTGATGTCTGAATGTGGAACACAAAATTGACTTCTAAAGAACACTGCTTTGTTTGCAGAAGCACCTGGGTTCAACCCTTGATATCTCCAGGTAAAGGATTTGGGACTGCTGATGTTGAGAAATGCCTCTCTGCCTGAGATCTACAGCCACTGCCATAGTTAAAGACAATCTTCAGCCAGATGGACTGTTGACAGCTTCTGTTCAACTCTTGAAGGCATCCAAACTTATTCATAATTTGGGGTATTATATAATAGGCTAACATTAAATTGAAATTTGTTTGCAGAAAATATTTCCTCTGAAAATATGTTCCAATCTTTTCTAAAAGCATTGTACTTGAGCCAGGAAAACTCCAGTTCAAATACTTTCTCTGTTATGAATTCACTATATATAGCTTTAAGCAACAGCTATTTTTGCAGTCTCACCCTTGAATATGAAGAATGAAGATGATAATATTGACCTGTGTTAAAGGGCTGGTGTAAATTTCAGGTGGATAGCTGTGTTAGTCTGTAGTAGTAGAACAAGATGCAAATCCAGTAGTACCTTAAAGACCATCACAAACTTTCCAGAGTATATGATTCTATGATTCAAAGTAAGCTTCGACTCAAAAGCTTATAACCTGGAAAATTTTATTGGTTTTGAATGCACCTGGATTTGAATCAGAATTGGTATACAGCAAGGACAAGCAACCCTGGCACACATACTAATAATGACACACATCAATTTGCTCAGCACCCACAGCCAGATCTCTACTCAAGCAATGGACACTGGCAGTGCTGCTAGGCCAGAGGTGCAGAAGAAGGCAACAGGCATGGTTTATGCCCACCTTAGCCCCTCAGATCTGCACAGCCACTAGCCAAGCCTAAGCCAAAACCCTGAGATGCTGGCAGTTCTATTGGGGCTCAGCTTACGCCAAGCATGTCATTGACCACAACCCTTGTCTCACAAAACCATTTTGTATGCCATCACACCAACATTTTCAAAAGCAGACACTGCATGTTCTTTAGCACTTAGGACAAAAAAGGTTGCTGACCCCGTTGTAAGGTACACTGCAAATGTGGGAGGAGTGAGTGGGCACTCTGAACAGTAAGTACTATAAAATGTCATATATAGTTAAACATCCTCCTAATTACATTTCTTGCTTTCTAGTTTAGCCCAGTCAAAAAAACTCCCAAGGAACTCGCACTAGGTATGAGACATTCAAAACTATCACTGACCTCCCTCCCATGAGAAACTGCAATCAAACAACAAGAGGTAAGTAGCTGTCAAAGAGAGATGAAAACTGATGAAAGAGAAATGCCTGCTGCTGAAAGGAGGGGAAACCAGCAACACACAACCATCTTGCTTGTGATAAAGTACTTTTAGAGTTCAGAGATCTCTATCAATCCCTTCCTATATGAAAGCTGGAGCTACCGTTTTCTTTACATTATATAAAATGTACACAAGAATGAGCATAAAACATCGCATTTCAATTGTATAGTCTAATTGGTTTAACAGGCACAGAAGAGCCTGATCATGCAATTCAAAGTACTTAGCCTCCTGACTCTGGCCTACCCTTCCCAAACAGGTGAAGTGAGAGGTCATGAAAAAGGACCTCCCCACCTACTGATCATAGGTGCACACTGAATTTAGGGGAACAGCTAAAGCCCAGGTCTCTTGTTGAATGAACAGATGTCCGAAAGTTAGAATAGGCAATACTGAACTAACAGCGCAATCCTGGGGGGGGGGGGGGGACAGAAAGCGCTCTGGGAGCTAACCAGGAGTTACGTCAGTGTATCCCAGATTTATGCTGGCGTAACTCCCCCTACACTGGCGCCTGGCCATGGCAGCCAGGTGAGGGCACCAGCATGGGGGGTGGGGCTGAGGAGCAAGTTAGTCAGCTCCCTAAGCCATTTCGGACTCAGGAATGTCCCCAGCAATGACTCAGTTACACCACAAAAAAATGACAGCATTGCCCATAAGCACCCATTGCACGTGAAAAGTTGATGCCCCCCCCCGCTGCCAGCCCTATCTAAGCAGCCCAGCAGAGCATAAGATTCCAACTATCGTGGGGACCAAGCTCCCCCATGCCCATTCAGCTCTCCTACATAACCTTTGCCCATGGTACCCATGACCCCAGTTAAGTAGGGAGGCGGCTGGAGGCTCCGCCCAAGGACTGTGTCATGGGGACTTAGAGCGTGAGGTGGGAAAGGGGGCTTGTGGTGGCAGGGCAAGAGTGTACTGGGGGACTTTGCAAAATCTGGAGTGTCCCTCGCACTCACATGGAGTTCCCTTCCAACCCTATGATTCTATGTGGGAGGAGTCACAGCCAGTGTCCAACTAACTACCACCACCCGAATTCCGTGGTCTCCCTGACAGATCATGACCTGCCTGAAAGAGAAACAGACACATGTATGGTGAGGAGCCAGGTCTGCCATGCCCTGGGAGGATGTTTATGCCCGGGGATGGCGGCAACTACATCGTCACAGGTGTTCCTGGCAACTAGATGATGGCCACCCCTCCAGCAGGAAGGTGCTTATTGTCTGCGCCTGGCTGTTCTGCTCCTGTGGCATGGACCACGCCAGCTCTACCACAGAGGACAGAATTTAGGTAGGCCCCAGTAAAAGGAAAGGGGAGGCTGGTGTGACCAAGTGAGCCGGGGCAGCCTCCTCCTGTCTTCTTACCTGTCGGTGAGCCCTTGGCCCTCCCCGAGACTCAGAAGATGGGTGACCTGCAAAGAAACATGGCTATTCTAGCTCTCCAGTGATCTCTCCCAGACACCATCCAAGCCCAGCCCATAGAACTGTTCCCCAAGTAGTCTGTGACTCAATCCTGCTCCCAAGAAGGCAGCATGAGGAATAGCTCTCTTGGCTCTGACCGCAACACGAACAGGTGCAGCTCCTGTTCTGGCTGAGTGGGGTTGGCAACACGCAGCCAGGCATCCTCCTGTCCCTTGCCAGCTCAATAAAGTCTATGGAGAATACCTACTCAGTCTCCGCCTGTTCCGCTGCCCATGCTTGACTTAGGCCCCCCAGGGATGGTCCCAAGTCACAGGCTGCCAGGAAAGCGGCAGCCACAAGGACCCACCAGGTCACAGAGGAAGCTAGATGCTGCACATAAGAACTTTTCAAGACTCAAACCTCCCACCAGACATGCTATTTTGTATGCGTAGGAATTGGTTTTTTTATGAAGAGACATAAAATGATGCAAGCACCCTTCTACAGTCTAAAGCAGTGAGGCCTGAAATAGGTGTACTGTCTGTGAGGACCTAAAAGCAGCTTCTATGCCCTAGAGAGAAGATGGTGCATACTGCCACTATAGAAAAGCATCAAGATGCAGCCTTCTCTGGCTCCTGCAAGACTCTGAAGAACTGGAAATCACAAAACAATTGTGAAAAATGGAAAGGTGATGATTTCCACAAGATTATGGGAAGAGCAGGGGTACTTCCCACAGTAAATACATTCCCCAGTATTACTTTTGTAAGAACTCCTAGTTTTAGCAAAGCGCTTTTTTAAAAAAAAATCTCATTTAGTGCACATTGGATGGATTTTCTGCAGCCCTTGGTTGCCAGATATTTTAGCCTAATTCATCAATCTGTTCAAAACATAGAAACTTCAATTTATGCACAGAGTTCAAGGTAAAGTATGGCTAACAACAGAAAACTTTGCCGGAATAAACATTTCCATCAGTCTTTTCTGGAAGAGGAGTTCCAAATTAGCATTAGAGCAAACACATTGTAATTGTACAGTGCTGTCAGTGGGGGGGGGGAAACACGAAAATGCTATAGAAAGAAAGCCAGGCTTACAAAACTTTAGGGAAAAATAAGGTCTTTCCTTACTTATTTGTTAAAACATTTGCCAAGACTCAAAATGAAAGATATTTCAGTATTGAAATATTGAGTAATAAAGCAGAGACTGCCCAACTACCTTCTCTCCTTTGTATGTTAGACAACAATTCAATTGACTGTATTTCTCAAGTTGTTTAGATGGCATTGATGCTTAACCCCCAGACAATAGTATTTTTTTTAATGTTACAACCCTATGCAGAGTTACTCCATTCCAAGTCCATAGGCTTCAAGGGGCTTAGGCTGAAATAACTTTACGTACGATTGCACTGTTAGAATGTTAAATGGAAATGTACAGGGTCAAGGTGCATGTTTTATTCCCTTACTTTACACAGAGAACTGAGACCAGGGAGTCAAACTGTAAGCTCCAATTCTGAATCTTTACTCTTTCTCCGTTTATCACATAACAGTGAAAGGCTGCCCAACTAATCCTCATAGTTCTTGCCTGTTAGGTCTTCCTTGATCTTTGCTGCCCTGCAGGCCTGCAGGCCTTTCTGTTTAGCGGAGGCCAATGGCACGTAACTGTTCTACTTCCCTAAATCTACCAATGTGCTTTACCAGCTTCAGCTTTAGCTTAAAATGCTGCCATTGCTTTTTGGGTGCTACATGGCTTACGTCTTTAGGCTCATCATTCAAACAGCCTTCGCTACTCAGTCCTGAACCCAGCGGTAGGCACTCCCCATTCTCAAGGGAGCCACAGCTCTCTCTCTTTTTATCAGATTCTGACTTCATTTTTACACAAACTAAAATGCCATCAGAGAAATTTGCAGAATTTTCATAAGGGGGATACCCCATCAACTCCTGAGATATCTTCCTTGCAGTATCTTCCTTGTCATTATCTAGAGGGCTAGCAACTGATCCTTGGGTAGCTCTATGCTGATGGGGCACATTCTCAGTAGTACTGAATAAACGGATTAGTGACTTGCTTTCTGAAGTTGCATTAGCTACTAGTTTGAATAGATGCTTAGATTTTGGACAGCTGCACCTTGCGGTGCAGTTTGTACCAGAAACAGTAGCATTTGTGAGTTCCCTTTTGTTAGCACCGGGATCGATCAACTTGGGTTGCGATACCATGTGAAAAAGAGGACTGACCTTCTTTGGGTTTCTGACACTCTGGTTCTTGAGCACTATCTTGATTTTTTTCTAATTTATGAGTGGATCCCATTGTAGGCAAAGATGTCAAATCACTTGAAGTATTACTTCCAGAACTATCACCGCTGTTAGAATTCCTGTAAGAGACTATGTTCTGAGTAGTCATTATCTGTTTCTCTTTTGTCTTACTATCATGCATATCTTTGATCATCATTAATAAGGTGCTGAATTTATAATCAGGCTCAATAGGCAAGTGATTCTGCCCAGAGACAGAGGAAAAGAGCAAGGGCACTGTGGTCTTAGCTGGCCCACAGTCTTTAGCTTCAGCATTCATGGGCCTATAAGAAAGCTCCTTCAGTTCTGAAAGTACATGCTTCACAACTGCTGTTTCTATTTCAGCAGAATCACAGGATTTCTCATTTGTGCTGTTCGGTAGTTTTGGGCCATCAACCTTCCCACTTTTGACAGGTGTATCTAACTGAGACCCAGGAAAACCTTTGGTAGCAGAAAAACAGCAGCTGGGGCTACGTTTATCTTCCGTAAGAGGGCAGTCTGTCCCAGCAGCAGTTCCTT
Source organism: Eublepharis macularius (assembly GCF_028583425.1). Taxonomy (NCBI): domain Eukaryota; kingdom Metazoa; phylum Chordata; class Lepidosauria; order Squamata; family Eublepharidae; genus Eublepharis; species Eublepharis macularius. Next base: position 92,705,515 of record NC_072793.1, on the reverse strand, counting down.
TATGTTTGCATTTTATACTTCTGAACTGAGACTGTTTTGTGTCCATTTGACTTGTAAACCCCTTACTCTGGAGTGTAGTGTGCTTATCTACAAGGGTTAGATTGTCATTTCTGTGAACTGAAGCCACCTCAGCTGCAAGGGGCAGCTCATGGAATTCCTCACCTCCTGTTTCAACATTGGCACTCCTATCTAGAGAGCCTTCCAGAGGTTTGCGACTTCTGTTGCTGTTTTTTGAGACATAAGCAGAATGTTTAATATTTCTTTGCCCTGAAGATAGCTCCTTTCCTCCTTTATTTACAGAATCACCATTTTTCATGACACTATAGGCGGCTGCTGTTATACTTTGGTCAAGAGAGTCTAGATCACAGGTACCATTATCTGATGAATCAGATTCAGTTTGTTTCTCTGTTCCAGCATCAGCTGCAGAATAGTGGTGCTGTAGTTTTGAACTGCACATAAAGCCTGTTGAGTTTTTCTTTTTCTTCAAGTCTACTTTGGGTGTCTCCTGCTGGCTCTCTCTATCAGAGATCTTGTATTCTGTTTTCAAAGATTTCTTTTCAAATTGTCTTTCCCCAAAAGATGAGAGCAAGTAGTTTTCCACAGTGCCTTTGGATCCCATTAGGCTCTTTGCTATCCTGCATAGTTCATGAGACGCCTGTTTATCTGGCAGGTCTGTAGTGATCATACTTTTAATTTTGTTCACTGGTGCTTTCCCCCCACTGTCTCTCTTGGATGCCTCCAATTTGGCACTACTTTTTCTTATTCTAGTTCTCCTCCTTGTATCAGAACTTTTCTTTACTCGAGATTTGGATGTCTTTGACTTCTCATCAGTGGAATGTTTAGAGTCCAATGCCAATGACTTAAAACATCCATTCAGCTGCTTGCACTGTTCGCTTAAGGAGCCCTTTAAACAAGATTCCATTAAATGCATGTTCTTCTCATTGTCTGGATGGCTAGAAGTCTGGCTGCAATTCTGAGTACCATTCTGCTTAAGACATTCATTTGCAAGTCCAACACTGATCTCCCACTTAGCCATAAATCTCTTAGGAACCTTAAAGAAAAAGAGAGACACAGAAAACAAATATACCATACAAAAGAACAACAACATACAGAGAGTAAGGTGAACATTAGTTTCCTTCACAGAATGTTAATAAAGGTAACTGCAATTCTTGATTCCAAGCAGGATTCATAAAATATCCAAATTCTCACATTAGAATATAGCTGAATATGGATGTCTCCAGTCACAGCCTGGGACAATCCTACAAAACTAGCTGCCTGAGCCCCTAAGCATTTTGTGGTAGCACCTGGGAATTGGAAAGAAACATTGGATTTACCGGAAGGTTTTTTCTCTTCAGTGGGGCAAAGGGACCCAAACTGGTTAGGTCATGCCTCTTCTTGCTCCAGGCAGGGCCTGAAAACTCCTGACCATTCGCTTTGTAGTGTTGTGGTGCATAAGGCTCTCATCTGCCCTTTGCCTGAGGCCTTGGATGGGGAGGCTCTGTTCTTCACACGATCTCTCTTACCATAGACCCAGGGCCCTGGATCGTTGGGAGGGGGAATATTTTCCATTGCTGCCCAATTTGGACTGGCAAATAAGTTAATTCTTTAAGGAAAATTCTTCTTCCATGTTCTTTATCTTTGAACAGGTAGAGCTGGAGCAGCAGGGCTATTCAAACTGGAGGGACCCGATCACGTGACCTGAGAGCACTGTCTTTCCCAGCTGGGAGAGACAATGCAGCGTTGATTAATGGCTGGAGATGCAACTCCAGCTGATAAATCACTCTGGATAAAGAGGGATCGTGAGTTTATCCACTTGGATTCTGTTTAACAGCTCTGCTGAAGGTCTTACTGCCCAAATTTGCTCTGGGTGGTGGCTGGAAATTTGGGGCTGTTTGGAGATGCGGAGAAAACACCGAGTCACAGCTACATTTGGAATCTAAAGGCAAGCTACCCTCAAGTGTTAATCTACTAACTTCAAGAATTAATTATCTCTATGACACAATTATCTGTCTGGTGAGAAAGTAATTTTGCTTGACTGGTGAAAATCTGCATAGGTTGAAGCAATGAGAACTAATCAAATCATGTGAGATTCAGAAAGGTGTCAAGGATGTTCACTGTCACTGCTCCTTTTTATTTTGGTGCTTGAGGTTTTGAACAAAGACATTAGACAAGAGGAAAGGATTAGAGGAATAAAAATTAAAAAAGAGTCACACAAATTAAGGGCCTTAGTTTTGATCCTGGAAGACCCATTAGACAGAATTGAAATACTGATGGAGAAGTTGAGAGAGTTTGGTACTCTGGCAGGTTTCACAGTAAATGAAAACAAAAATGTTAACAAAAATATGGATATTAAAAATCAGGAAGAATTGATGAAAATAACAGGTTTCAAGGTTTAAAAAAAGGTAAAATATTTAGGTATCACATTGATGAGGATGAACTGTATCCTATTTCAAAATAATTATGTTAAGACATGGAAAGAAATCAAAAAAGATTTTAAGATGGGATGGAATACAGTTGTCCTTGTTGGGGAGAGTATCAGTTATTAAGATGAACATTTTACCTAGAATGCTATTCCTCTTCCAGACAATATTTGTGTTAACTTCAGATGTACCATTTAGACAGTGGCAGAAGGACATTTCAACATTTGAGAGCCAGTTTGGTGTAGTGGTTAAGAGTGCAGGACTCTAATCTGGAGAGCCGGGTTTGATTCCCCACTCCTCCACTTGAAGTGAGCTGGGTGACCTTGGGCTAGTCACAGTTCTCTGGAGCTCTCTCAGCCCCACCCACCTCACAGGGTGTTTTGTTGTGAGGATACTTTGTAAACTGCTCTGAGTGGGCATTAAGTTGTCCTGAAGGGCGATATATAAATCGAATGTTGTTGTTGTTGTTTATATGGCAAAGGAAAAAACCTGTTAAATATAAAATTCTATAGGATGTGAAGGAGAGAGGTGGTCTTGGCTTATTGGACTTGAAAGCATACTATGCCGCCTCATGTCTAATGTTGATGAAGGAATGGATGCTTCTGACAAATGAGAGGCTCTTGACATTGAAAGGTTTGGATGGCATGCTTATTTGTGGTATGATAAAGTAAAGATCAATGTAGACATTAAAAATCATGAGAGCCATTCTGAGAATTTGGAATAAATACAAACTCAGATTATCACAGAAGACACTACTTTGGATTTCAACAAAGGAGGCGTTTTACAGAAGGGAGATGATGTCCAAATAGGGATGGTTGACTTACGGAGACTTACTAGAATTCTCACAAGGAGACTGCAAACTAAAGACAAGGGAGGATTTAATAGCTAAAGGTTATAAATGTCAATGGTTTTTCTATGCTCAACTTCTAGAAAGGTTCAAAGTAGATAAAAAAAACGATGGGGCTTTGATTCAAATGGGGCTTTGGAGCTTTGTTCAAATGATGAACATGTCAAGGATTTATAATATTCTTATGTGTACTAAAGATACGCAGTACACAAAAATACAGAGTAAATGGCAACAGGACTGTGAAATTGACCTAACAGATAAGGATTGGGAACAAGTTTGGTCATCCAAAATGATTAACTCTCCTGTAATCAATAAAAGGCTTCAGTCTTTTAAGATTGTTCAAAGATGATACCTTACACTTCAGAAGTTAGCGAAGATTTATCCAAATAGGACCCCCTTACGTTGGAAAAACTCTGGTGAGCAGGGATCATACCCACACTGTTGGTGGAAATGCAAATATGTGGAAAATTTTTGACAAACAGTTCTACGTCAATTTTTTTAAATTACATCGTATAATATACCTTTAAGACCAGAACTGATCTTTCTTGATATATGGAAAAATCAAAATATACCATGTATTCGCAAATAATTAATATCATTGCTTTTAACAGCTGCCAAAAACGCTGTAACTTCAAGGTGGAAATCGCATTTCCCTCCAAATCTTGACATATGCTATTTAAAGGTTTGGGAACAACTTATCATGGAAAAAAATTCGTAAAGGATGTAATTATAAGTAGATCTGCTTAAATCAACAATTTTTAATGAGAAATGGTACCCTTTTTTGGACTTTCTTACTAGAAATGATCTTTTAATTACAAGATTACCTTATTATGCGATCATTAATCCAGAAATTTGAATCTGTATATTTAAGTATTTTATAGTTAGGGCAATCAACAGTCAGAATTGTTTTGAATGTATAAATACATAATAACGTCTGATATATATTAATATTACCTTTTTTGTTGTGAAACTTTAATAGTAATAGCAATATTGCATTCTGTGAATTGCTGAAGGTTGTTGTATTTTTTGAAAAATTAATTTAAAAAAATTATTTTAAAAAATGATGAACATATTATTTCCAAAATGTTTAAGATGTTATTGAAATTTGAAACGGAAGAAGAATCTGTGAAAGACTGTAAAATGGGCTAAAATTTTTGGGTATAGCATACAGATGGATCAAAGGAAAATATGTGGGTAAAGGGATTCAAATTTACTTTAGAGTTCCACACTTAAAGAAGAATTTTATAAAATGATGTATCGGTGGTATATGTCTGCTGACAAATGAGCAAAAATGAGTAAAGGTATGTCAAATAAATGTTGGAAATGTGAGCAACAAGAAGAAACATTTTATCATTTTGGTGGACTTGCCATAAAGCTAAAAATTTTTTGTCTCAAATTCATATGATAATACAAAAAATGTTGAAGTTTACTATACATTTTAAACCAGAAGCCTTTTTGTTGGGATTAATGGACAAACAGTTGGAAAATCAGCATAGTATTTTATTTTTATATATGACTATGGCAGCTAGGCTTTTATATGCGCAAAAATGGAAAAGTACAGAATTGCCTACAATCAAGGACTGGATTATGAAAATGATGGAGTTAGCAGAGATGGCTAAACTTACAGCTTTGATTAGAGATAAAACACTGTCTACTTTTATGGTTAATTGGAAACCCATTGACTTTCTGCATGAAACAAGGGGAAATGATTTGATGATTTGTGGTTTTGATTTTTACGATGACAAATTTGGGGAAAAATAAATAGAAGGGGGGCAGTATCGGAAAATATAATTTTTGGAGAGATTAAAATTTAAATATGATGTTTGTTAAAATATGATAGGTGTTGTAGAGAAAAATGGAAAATGAAACATGTATTATTGTTTTCTGTTATTTCTATTATGCTCTTTTCTTTATTTCTTTGCCCTTTTTACTGGGCTTTTAATTCTATTAATAAAATAAAAAATTCTTGTAAAAAACAAACTAACTGGATGGACCCACTCGCTCTGTCCCTGGAAGGCACACACAGATTTACATAGCCCTGCCTGGAGCAAAAGGAGGCATGACCTAACCAGTTTGGATGTCTTCTCCCATTGAAGGAGAAATATTAATGCAACAGTGACATCTAAAATGTGATGCGGTCTCCTAAATGAATTCAAATAGTTGCCTGAGATTTTGTAACATTTCTCCAGTCCTGCCTGTCTTACCCCATATATGCCCCACAAGGTGAAAATTTTTCTCCATCACTAACACTGGGAAATGTTTTCACAAGTTACCAGTTCTATTCATTTTAATACCCTAGCCATTTGCTCTCCTAACTATTCCCAGGCAAGCCAACACAGATGGAGTCAATGCACAAGACCTTTTCTTAAGTCAGCTGCCTCACAGGCCTGATCACATTATAAACTCTCACAGGGTCGCTTTGAGAAGTAATAAGCCTGATACCGACCAATTTAAGTATTTTAGCCTCCCATTTATTTCAAGAAGAACAGTAAGGCATATGCTGAAATCTCTGTAGCTGAAATCAGTTGGGCTTAAAAACTGTGGTACTTTGGGTGGATCATGCTCTGTACTTAGGCAGGGACCCCCCAAGCACAAAATACAGAAGAGTAAGAGCTTTACCTTGTGTTTGTAGCCCTTCTCTTTTTGTTTCCCTCTTCTCCGAAGGACAGGCAATTCTTCAAATTGATGTCTTCCTTCAAAAACTACAATAGCTTTTCCAACAACCCAGGCTCTTTCAGATGGTTCTTCTAAGGCTTCCACGTAATACTCCCGATATGGTCTACGACTGGAAACTATTGAAATAAAATTAACAACATTAGCAATTTGCATCAAGGTACAGGAATGGAACAAGTGCTGCCGTAGCATGGTGGTTAAGTGGCTGGTCTCTGAGTCAGTACTCTGCTGATTTGATCCCACTACTGCCATGAACTTTGCAGGTGACCTTGGGTAAGCCGCTCCTCTCAGCCCCAGCTCCCCAGCTGTATTGTGAGGCTAACAACACTGACTTTGTTCACCGCTCTGAGTGTGGCACTAATCTATCCAGAAGGGCAGTATATAAGCACACTGTTACTACTACTACTACTACTACTACTACTACTACTACTACTACTACTACTACTACTACTACTACTACTACTACTACTACTACTACTACTACTACTACACTTGAGAGAAAAGTCTCCCAAACCTGAAATTTGCTTCTCTGTTGAAATCCAGGAGACAACTGCCTTAGAAGCTATGGCTGTTGTAGAGCAAACATTTTGTTTATTTAACAAATCCCAAAGCCTCAGATTTTGGCAGGGATTGCTGGATGTCCAACCTCACTGATGCCTGCATTTCACCTCTTGAACAAATCAAAGGCTAAAGAGTGAGCTCAAGAGTGGTTGTCATAGGATAGGTAAGCAATTGTGAAAACAGATCCTGAGCAAACACTGTGTGAATAAATATACAATCACACATGTATATTTTTTCTTCAATTCCAGGCCCCTCTCAGATTATGCTGGAACACTGTATGAACAGGTACAATATTTTGCTGTGCTTTTCTCACATTTAACTTTAACGTTCCTTTCAGAAAGACATTTTGCACTTTGAAATGTTCACTAGGTAGGAGTGAACATTTGAAGCTAAGAATAGGAGTGAAGCTAAGAATAGCTCTGAGGGATACTAGTGTCTGGAAAGTCAATTTTTAAAAATCTTGAAAATAATGTTTAAATAACAAAAGACAGTAAATTCACTATAGCAATTTAGTCCTTTCCAAACTGAAAACAAAAGCTTCTGCTACCGTTCCCCTTGCCCCCAGAACCTGACCTGACTCTCTATAATATACTCAACTGCTGATGCTTTGCATTTGGCACCCTCTTATTGCTTCTCTGTTTTGTGCTGTCAACTAATGGGACCTTTCACTGTTCTTTCACCACATAATTAATGTGATTTAATCTCCTTTATTAAACTCATGAGTCTGAACTCTCTTTCTACCAGAGCCTGCCTCTTTCCCTTAAAAGAACTCACTTGCTCTCCAGCTGCCGTGGTTTAATACTTTAACTCTGCAATCCTATGGAGAGTTACTCTCCATAGGTTACTTCGTTCAGGAACTCTGTCTCATGCTCACTTGCATGAATCATGGCTTTTCAGATTGGCCAAAGCTGATAAACATTTATGTAGTAAAGAGTCCAGCAGCACCTTTAAGACTAACCAACTTTTTATAGCATAAGCTTTCGAGAGTCCATTGACTCCAATGGGCTTAGACTGGAGTACCTCACCATAGGATTGCACTGTAAATCTGCAATCCCAAAAGTGTAGTCCTAATACAGTTGCATCCTTCTAAACCCATTGGCCTCAATGTCTTTAGAAGAGCGTAACTCTGCTTAGCATACTTCCCAATAAGCACGTCCAAGTGAAATTAGTACTTTCAAGTAACTCTGCTTAGATGTGGGTCTTGTCATTACTATTATCGCCCTTTCATCTTCCATGGTCATCCTAGTCAATTCTATTTAATGCAAGGCCTTGCTTTGGAGCCATTAGCATGTGTAATCACAGCTAATGATGCAATTTAAATTGTCAAGCTAGAAGAAGAAAATAAAAATAATGTTCTACAAAGATAGTATGATACCAATTCCATCTAACCTTGTATCATCTATCCCTGAATTGTTGTGGTTCACTAGACTTAGGCAACTTATTTGGCAACTCAAATCAACTGGAGTAAATCAAGGTTACTTCATTCAGGAACTCTGTCTCATGCTCACTTGCATGAATCATGGCTTTTCAGATTGGCCAAAGCTGATAAACATTTATGTAGTAAAGAGTCCAGCAGCACCTTTAAGACTAACCAACTTTTTATAGCATAAGCTTTCGAGAGCCACAGCTCTCTTTGTCAGATGCATGCATAAATCCAAACTTGGGTGGCAAAACAATTTAGCTTTTAAGGGACACACTGAAACAAAAAACAAGCTTTAAAATCATTTGGAAAAAATGCAATTCAGTTTTGGAAAGATTTGATTAAACGTTTGGCTGCCGATATATCCACTCAGCCACTGGGATTGTGTTGTGCAGTGTAAGTGACAGTATGAACACATAAACACATCTTTTTCTTTTACAGGTACATATCTTTTAAAATATGAATCAGTGATGCTAACTGCACTTTTGTACAAAGAGATACATGAGGATGAACAGACTTTAAATTTGCCAGAAAGGGAAGCTGTTAACAAAAGACTGTTGTTACTTATGTTACTGGAACTGCTCTTTATTTGAATGGGGAATTAGCTTAGCAGTCCAGAACTAAATTTAGCACGGATCTAACCAACGTATACCAAGGTCCTGTTTTTCGGAAATTCACGTGAAAAAGAGGCAGACTACAATTATTCAATCAATAACGTGTATTTTCTAATAGTGTGGCATATGCCTGAACTTACACACACATACAAGATTACATACAAGAGCTAGGAAATACAGAGTAGGAAAATTAGAGACGGCTGCATGAGCGGGAGCCCCACGATGACAAGGGCATACTTACCGTCCTGAAGCGGAGCAGAGATCTTAGCAGCGAAGGGGTCTAGTGCCAGCACTAGGACCTCGGGTAGAAATGCAGCAAGATAGGAATGGTGCGCGCCCTCAGGTTCGAGGGGCTAGCTTATATACCTTCAAGGTACCCAGTGCCTGGCGCCCCATTCAGTGGTTCTCACGACTTAAATCAAAGGATTTGGGGCCATCGGAACAGCCTTGATTGGACAATGTTTGAAGTCTGATTGATATATCATGACACCTTTTTGGAGAGGGGATGTGGGAAGGAAGGGGATCTGGGCAGTTTGCACTTTCCCAGCGCTCTTCCTGGTGCCATCAAGTCCGGCTTGCGGGGGCTGCTTTGATGTGCGCTTGTTGATTGCTCTGGCTGACTGGCGCTCAATCTTCATTCTGGGGAGGTGTTAAGATATGTAGAGGAGAGCGGAATTCTCTTGCTGTGTACATGGTAAGCTCGCTTCTTCGAAATGGCCTCCCAAAGCAGACAGTTCCCTGCGGTTTCCTGGCTGCCTGAGAACATGGCTTTCGTCTGGGCACGGCTAGGGCTTACCAGCAGACTGCCTGGCAGTGAGGGCACACTTGGTAACCAGCCCGCGGGAGGCTCCCGGCAGGAGTTGGCCAGGGGTCGCCTGGTCAGCTCGCTGAAGGTCTCCCTGGCTGGCATCTGTCTGCTGGCAGCGTGGCTGGGTCCCAGGGTGAGGCAAGCTCTCATGGCAGGCGATGGAGCAGCGTTTAAGACACAGTCCATGATTGGTTACAGGGCAACATCCCACAGGGGAGTCCAGGTATAAGCTTGAGCAGGGCAGTGCCACGCAAGGGTCCTGAAAGCAATTGTCCAGGAAACTGACAGTCTGTTGCAGCATCAGATATGAAACTGACACGTGTATTAGAGGCAAACATGCAGGGCAATCTTTTAGTGTAGAACTCAGACACAGTTCGTGGCTGGCCTCAGGCAGGAGGGGTCGGCTGCTTGGTAACAATTAGATCAGTGTTTCCTAACCTGTGGGTCAGGATCCAAAAGCGGGACATAAAGCCTCTGAAAGTGGGTCACAGGCCAACCTTCCCTAATGGCCACTGCTACCTTTTGCACCACTCTTTTTCTCCTCATCTTCCTTCTTTGATTCTCACCTTCTACCTCTCTTTGGAAAACTAATGAGAGGGGAAATCTGTCAGGGAGCTAGTAGCTTTATGGTAGTAGTTGGACAGAGGGGAAAAAAGACTGGAGAGCTGGCAGGAGCTGTTCAAGTGCTAAGGTAGTGTACTTCAGAATGCCACTTACTTCGGAACAGCTGCAACTTTTCCACAATGTTGTTTTTTAAAAGCATCTGGTTGGCTAGTGAAGAAAATAGAATGCTGGACTAGATGGGCACCAAAGTCATAGACTGCCTAGAGTGCACAAAAAACCTTGGGTCAGCCCTGGATAGGTCATCATACCAAATAAATTTGGACTTGTGGGTCACCATGACAAAAAGGTTGAGAACCACTGACTTTGATAAATTTCTGAAGTTTTTCTAAAAAGAGAACAAAAACTATTGAAAGATGCTCATTAAGATTATAAACAAAATGCAAAGCATAGTCAGTAAGGCAGAAGGTGTAATTAATAATGCAGACCAGAGAAGCATCAACCATGTGGCGTTCTATAATTTCTATATAATACATTACCTTTCATTTTTGAATGAGTATGTAATACAGGATCATGACAAATTTTACACGGCCACCATGGACGTCTATTGAACTTTGCCCATACAAGATCTCCAGCTTCATACTTCACGGGAGTAGGTTTCTTCTTGGTACGACCCTTTGGAGAGTGGGGGGGAAAAGGCTGTGAATCTCAATTGGGAGTTCACATGCATATTTATTAACAACTCAAAGATTTCTTCCATCTCCTATACACAAGCGTCATGAATTACTAGGATAGTCAATTTTAATCAGTTTATTTCAATCGATTAATTGGTGAGGCAGAAAATTAAATATTCATATTTTGGAAATTGTTTATTTCTGGTGAGTTACTCTAAATAGGCTTTGAAAAAGAAATTATACATTGCCTTTCATTTTAAAAATGAGAGGCTTGCTCTTATTTGTTAACCTGTAAACAAAATCTGATGTTTTAAATAAAACTGCATCAATTAATTGGTTAAAAGACAAATGACTGATTAGTTAAAATCTTATAATCAATTACCAGCCATATAATCCTCCCATTTTCAGCCCTCAAGGGCGTCTTTATCTCTTTTTCACATCCAGCATATCAAAGAGCCAAGGGAAAAATATCCCAACCAGTCTAACACAATAATCACCTTTTTAAAGGGAATTTTTGTGCCCTTATTTTATTGCAACAGCTGCTGTTTTCTTTTCAGTCAAAGAAAATGCCTAATTTCTCTAAATCTTATACCAGAACCTGGCAAATCCTGTTCAGAAGTGGGGGAATTTTAAGTGTTGCTATAAAGCATGGAATTCATTTTAACCTAGAAAACTTCTACCATTCTACTACTACCCTAAACTCAGAAGACAAACTCATTGAGTTCCATTACCTTAAACCCCATCTAAAAATTCAGGGACAAAAAAACAGGTCAACAATACCACACAGTGTTCCTCAACATCCAGAGACTGCCCTTTTAATTGCCTTCCTTTGTGCATCCTCACTTATTGGCTTCTGCTGACCCTGCCTAGCTGTAAAATACTTCCAGCTTACCCTCTAATTCTTGTCAGACCAATAGGTCACTTTGTGGCTCTGTTTCTGCAATTTCTCTATACAACTACCCTTCCATCTTGCTTGCAAGTTTACTCCTAAGCATCTGGCTTCATCCAACTCTTCTAGGCCTTCAACCACTCACTTGTAGGGGGCAGGACCAATAAGAGGAGCTTGTCTGACTACACCACAGATTCCTGTCCTTACTCCCAATTCTAATTTTACAGAATGTAATGTAATTTTACATGTATCCACTAAAGTTTTATTAACTTTTACCAGTTTGCCTGCGGAAAGGTGTTTTCTCCCACTTCCCAAACACAAACGCATTCACAGTTAATGCCTAAATCTTTAATTCAATATGAGCACAGGCTGCAATTTGACTCACCACTGCCAACCTTCAAAGGTGAGCTGATTATGAATGCTGTACAAAATCATGCCATTCTCACAAGCAGGGTTTTTTTTCAGCTGGAACACGGTGGAACAGAGTTCCGGAACCTCTTGAAAATGGACACATGGCTGGTGGCCCTGCTCCTTGATCTCCAGACAGTGGCGAGTTTAGATTGCCCTCCACGCCGCTGGAGAGGCGTGGAGGGCAATCTAAACTCCCCTCTGTCTGGAGATCAAGGAGCAGGGCCACCAGCCATGTGACCATTTTCACCAAGGGCGATTTAAACTTTTAAAAACTCCCCCCTTGTTCCAGCTGACCCAAAGTGACGTCATTGGCCCTGGGAGCATGCACGAACTTTGCACGTGCACACGTGGCACCACCTCCTGCCAAAAGCCCCCTGTACTGGCAACCCAGAGTTCCACCACCCCTTTTCCAGAAAAAAGCCCTGCTCACAAGTAATTATGAGAAGGATTTGAGCTATTGTTAATATTTAAATATATGCCATTCTCACAAGTCTTTATGAAAAAGGATTTGAGCTAATGTTAATATTTAAATCTATCTTATATATATAAAGACAAGTGTCCTGACTGACTCATCAATGCCCAGCCCAAACCCCTGGACCTAGAAGTGTGAAATTTGGGGAGGACGTTCCTTTTGTGATGTAGAGGCTCACTAAGAAGGGATTTTAAGAAATTCGCCCTCCTAAGGGGGTAAAAAGGGGTAAAATGTGTTTTCCCATAGGGATACAGTACACAGGACACATGCAGTACCTCAGGACATTTTCAATGACTCCCAGTCATTGTGTAGCTGGCAGGCTGATGTGTCAGCTGTGGAACTCTGTGTTCTGAGGTAAAAATCAGGGAAAGGAAACTGCAGACAGTTGAAGAAAGACAGTAAAGACGCCTGAATAGGGATTTTATATAAAAGTCAGTATAGCAGCTGAGTTATTAAATGTTCATGGGGAGATGGTACACAACCTTTCTAGGGGCCATTTCAATGCGAACCTCTCACATGAACCAGCCAAAATGCCCACCACACTGCCCCTCCCTCAGTTCAACTTCACCTCACACCTCTTGCAGCCATCACCTCTTACTGCCACCAAGAAGCCTTCTGGCAAAAGTCGTGCAAGATACACTGACACTAAAAAGAGTAAGCAACTTAGAGATGTGGCAAGGAAATATGCACATCCTGCTCCTGCGGTGCACCAAGCAGCAGTGGCCAAGTATCAGCAAGATCACCCCAAAGTGCACAGAGTGGCAGAGTCTCTCTATGAGCAAAGCAATCCTGGAAGACGAGTAGAGAGGCGATCACTTCCATGGAAAGTCAAGGTTCATTCAGGCATGGCCAATGATCCTTCGCTAGCTTCAAGCTGCCTCTTAACCTCATCCATGCAGAAACACCCCTGTTCAGCATCTCAAAACAAAGCAACATGGCCCAAGTGCTGTGGAACTGTAAGCCCATTGTTTGGAATGAGAGCACCATAGCACTTAAGGGGTGTTTTGAGGCACTGAGCATAATCCGCAAAGATGTCAGGGGCAACGAGAGAGCGATGGGGGGAGTCACAGTGCTTCTGGCTGGAGACTTCTGGGAGACTCTGCCAGTAGTCCCAAGGGGATCTCAAGCTGATGAGATTACCGTGTGTGTCAAGGTGTCATATCTGTGACCCCTCATCAGGAAACTCTCACTAAGAAAGAACATGAGGGTCCACTTGAGTGGTGAGGTGTCTGCTGGGGAATTCTCTGAACTCCTACTAAAAATAGGGGACGGAGCGTATCCGGAGTCCAAAGGAAAGGTGACCATCCCTGCAGGCCTAGTGACGACCCTAGCCAACCTAACAGCCACAATATATCCTGATATTGTCACTATCACGAAGATGTCCATGGATGGGCTGTGCAAGCGTGCCATTCTGACCCCCCCAGATCAACAAGGCTGCCATCATTAATGAAACACAACTTAACTCACTCAAAATGGAGTACAGATCTGTGGACTCAGTAGTTCAAATGGATGATGTGGCCCACTATCCTGTAGAGTTCCTCAGTATGCTCAACCCTCCTGGCTTCCCAGCCCACAAGCTTCTCCTCAAAGTGGGGGCTCCAGTGATGCTGCTCCAGAACCTCAGCCCACTTGAACTCTGCAATGGCACCAGACTATGAGTGAAAGCCCTCCACAGGGACATCATCGAGGCCACGTTGTTCACCGGCAGTGCTGGGGGGGGGTCGGTGTTCATACCACGCATACCACTCATACCATCAGAGAACGCCTTCAAATTCAAGACACTGCAGTTCCCCCTCAAGGCCTGCTTTGCTATGATGATGAAGTCCCAGGAGCAAACACTGAAGGTGGCAAGAATTGACTTGAGGGAGGACTGCTTCTCACATGGGCAGTTCTACGTGGCCTTCTCCAGAGTGAGCTCCCCCAGCAGCCTGGTGATCCTAGCACCTGAGGGAAAAACCACCAATGGCGTCTACAAAGAGGTCCTTCAGTAGGAAAAAAAAGGTTGTACATATTTTTCACTTTACTTATTGCATTACAATCTTTTCTTTTTAAAATCTCTTCGATAAATGTTACATTTCGAAATTCACTTCATCTGTTTCAGCATCAACACACTTCGCTTTATTCAGACACCTTTATGAAGCTCGGTTACTATGCTATTGTACTACAAAACCAACTGGAAAAAACCCCCCACAAACCAAAAAATGTAACATAACCAAAAGTATTATAACTGGAAGTAGTTAAATACCGTAACAAAGCACAGGTATCAAGCTAGTAAATATATATCACTGCTTTACTCTTAGTTTCATTTTTCTCAAGACAAGGACAGAATTTAAAGGGATACCCTATCTGTACACCTGCAGTCCCTGAAAAGCCTCCCACAGAATTTGGAGAACCTTCCAGCGCAGGCGTATTTGGATCCTAGCCAAGTTTCTCCACAGTTGAGTATGACAGGACTGCTGTAAGAATCCTAAAATTAACTTTTATCTAGAATAGGCTAGTAGAATTTGAAGCCACCTACAAACATCATCATATCAAAGTCAACATCTCAGGCAAAATATAAACGGTTGCAATTATATACTCCCCTTCTCAATATCCTCCCTATTTCCCACCGTCACGGAAGAATTTAAGTCTCTATTAGAAAGTGCTGTTTCAAAGAAATGAAAGATTGCAAATGAGCACTGTCTTTAATGACAAATGGACTACTGAGTATGTCTTTGTTTTAAACAAAGATAAAGCAGTTTGCCTGATATGTCTTGAAACTCTCTCAGTATTAAAGGAGTACACTGTTAGAAGGCACTCTGAATCCTGTCACAAGAGCTATATAATAATATATACTCAATATATTAAGGAGAGGTGTGAGTGAACAAGATAAATTCTCTTTAAAAATCAACGTTTTTGCAGCAAAACAGTTTTAGAAAGCACGGTAAGGAGAACCTATCTACTGTGAGGGCCAGCTTCCATGTTGCTAAATGTATTGCTGAGAGTGGTAGGCCATTCACTGGTGGTGAATTTGTTAAAAAGTGCATGGTTAAAGTAATGGAGGAAATGTGCCCTGATAAGGTATCTTGTGTTAGTTGTGTCAGTTTACTGGCATCTACAATCACCAGGCATGTTGAAAAACTAAGAAAAGAGCTGCATATGTCACTGATTGCCAAGGCAAAAAGTTCCAATTTTTTTTCTTTGGCATTAGATGAGAGCAATGACACTGCTCAACTACTAATATTTATCAGGGGGATAGATTTCAGCTTCAGAATTACTGCAGAGTTTGAAAGGCACTACAACTGCAGAAAACATATTCTTGAAGGTGTGTAAATCAGTAGAAAATCATGGTCTGAGTTGGGATAAATTGAAAAGCATCACAAGTGATGGTGCACGAAATATGGTGGGAAGTAAAACTGGTATAGATGCAAGAATCAATGAAGAGATATTGAAATTAAATGGTACACTTCCCATGCAATTTCACTGCATGATCCATCAGCAAGCCTTGTGTAGTAAGATTCTTCAGTAGGAAAGTATGACATGTTTTGTTGTATCTAGCATTAATTACATCAGGCCTTACTCATCATCAGTTTCAATTTTTTTTCTCAGAGACAGATGCAGAATATGGAGACATATTGTACCATGCAGAAGTCACGTGGTTTAGCAGAGGCAAAGTCCTCAAACTTTTTTTCAGTCTTCGCCATGAAGTTGACATCTTTCTCAAAGAGAAAGCAGATCAATAAGTATTTTCTGACGCTGGATGGATTTTTGATTTGGCTTTCTTATCTGAGACCACAGACCATCTGAACACATTGAATCTAAGGTTGCAGGGAAAAGGAAAGCTTGTGTGTAATGTGTATCCCTGAACTGAAAGCTTTTGAAGCGAAACTAAATATTTTTGTGAAGCAAGTTAGTGAAAGTAACTTTTTAAATTTCTCATGCTGCAATGAACTAAAATCTGAGAAAGATGTGAATTTACAATTCCATGTTGAAGGACATGTCAAAGCACTGAACCTATTGTAGATGGAATTCCAATTCACAGATTACCATAAACACAGAAAAGAAATAAGAATGTTTCATAATCCATTTGAAGTACCACCAGAAGATGCAAGTAATTTTTTCAAACGGAACTAATTGATTTGCCAACTTTCTCAGAAAAAGTTACAAAAAAAATAGTCTGTTCAATTAGATTTATCAACCTAAAGATATTTGCTGAAGGCATGTTTCTCTTTGGCACCCCATACATCTGTGAACAAACTTTTTCCAAGATGAAAATTGTGAAATCCAAGTGTAGCTCAAGACTTACAGATGAACATTTACATGACATTTTAAGGGTGCTTGCCACAAACCTTGACTTGGACATTAATGCCGTGACTATCAGAAAACAGCCACAAAAATTACACTGACTCCTAGGTAAGCATGTGTAGCTAGATAAAAGGATTCGACAGTAAAATATTGTTCCCAAATGGACTGCATTCAAGTTAACATTTCTTCATTGATCTCTGAATGTTTACTGTTGAGGCAGATTAATGATTTTGTTACATTTTGATTTAAGCTGTGGCCCTCTTTAGGCATTGGGCACTCTAATGTGACCCCCATGTCCCAAAAGGTTGGGGACCCCTGCCCTAGGCTACTGAGGAGATGGGCCTTCTGAAGCCATGGAAACACCAATCTCATCCCTCCAAACTCTGTTAGGCAGGTCTGTCTGCCAACCAGAGACCTCCTGTTCTGCTCTATGTGAGCATTTCTTATATAAGGCACAGCTCTCTGCCTCGTGCTTTTCAGTTCCAGTAGACAGAGGGAGAGGTAGGATCTGTTGCTGGGATTTGGAGTGAGAGAGTGGAATTAGGAGATTTTGGCTGGATTTGCTGCTGCTTTAAGAGACTGAAAAGCCTCTTTCTTATTTTTAGCTCTTGGCCTTGCTGGGAAGGTCGTTGGGTGAGGGTGCCTTCTTTCCTCTACCCCACCCAGCCCCAGTCTAAGGGCATTGCTTGGCTCTGGGGCCTAGGTTGACTGAGGCCTACCTTTTTTTCCTTTAATTTTCTTTGCTTATATTCTTATTTAGAGCATTTGTTCTTTCTGGCTTGTTGGGTGAGGGTGGGTGAAGGAGAGCCTGTGAAGTCTCCCTGTGAGTTTGGCATCTCTGGGTATGAAGGGGGCCACTGAAGTGCCCTGGGTTCTGACAAATCACAAAACGGACCATTGGATACTCACCGTGAAGGAGGTGAGGAAAGGAGAACATCTTGATGGGTGATCCCCACCCTCTAGTCAGGGAGGCAGGAACAAGTTTTCTACTTCCTGTCTTCCTAATGGGAGTCACCCTTTCTTTCAGTTTTGGCAACTCCGAAAGCAGTTATAGCGTCATAATTAGGAATACAACACTATAGAATTGAATAACAAGGAGAAAGGTGAGAACAAACACGTTAAGGGGAAACATCAGGACAGGAAGTAAATTTGTCAGGCAGAAGAGAGTGAAAACACTGAAAAGACTTCAGGAGGAGCAAGATGTCCTCCTTTCCTCAGAGGAGAAAGACTCTTCACGGTGAGTATCCAATGGTCCATTCTCCTTCTGGACATCTTGATGGGACCTCCCAGAGCAGTGTCCCTATTTTCTGGGTGGGTCATTGTCATCTAGTCATAAAATATGTTGTAATACCCTTCTGCCAAATGCTGCATCAGCTGAGTCATAAGTGTTCAGCTTATAATGTCTAACGAAGGTAGATGCAGACGACCAAGTAGCTGCCTTGCAAATCTCTTAACTGCAGCATGTCTGGCAAATGCTGCACTGGTGCAGCACTTTATATTGAGTGAGTAGTAAATCTAGCTGGTATGTCTACTTTTTGAATTTTGTGTGCTTCGATGATGCATGCCTTCAAGTTACTGCTAATGGCAGATTTAGACATCCTCATTCCTTTATTTGGTGAGGATATAGAGATAAATAAGGAAGCTGTTTTCCAGATTTGCTCTGTTCTATAAATAAATGTTTTTAGAATAAGTCTTATGTCCAGATTATGCCACATTTCTTCTTTGGGATGAAAAGTATTTGGTCAACTGATAGTAGACATAATTCCAGTGATCTGTGGGAGAGATCACTTTTGGTATGAAGGTAGGATCTGTTCTCAGGACCACTTTGTCCTTGTGTAAGATACGTAGCTCAAGCTAATTAACAGGGTATCCGGTTCCAATACCCTTCTTACAGATGTAACTGCGGATAGGAACAAAGTTCACAAGCACATAAGAGGAATTTCCTTGACAGGCTCTCAAAGGGGTGTCCGGTAACAGCATACAGAACTGTATGCATTTTCCAAGTCAGAAATTAGTGAACCTGTGGCGGATCCTTCAGAGTATCACACTAGAGGGAGCTACATACGTGAGGTGTCTCGACAGACTCAGACTATAGTATCGTGGCAGTACTGTTGTTAAGACTGTGACCTGACATCTTAAGATCGAGGCTCTGAGACCGCTTGCATGACCAATCCGTAGGAAGTATAGAATGGATCTGGTTTTGGGTTTCATGACATTAACCCCTTTTTCTTTTGCATCTCCTGTGAAGGCTTTTTATGATGCATTATATATCCTGTTAGTGGACTGTCTCCTAGAGGCCAGTTGCATGTTGGTTACTTCTTGAGAATAACCTAGCCGAGAGAGTTTCGCTCACTCTCCATGCAATTAAATGTTGTTATCCCAGGTGTTGATTGCAGAACTTGGCATCGCTGGAGCATATCCAGAGATATTGGAGAAGTCAGTGGTGGAAGTGTTGACAGCTGTTGAAGAGCAGAGAGCTGTGGGAGCTGAGGGCAGTAGGGTGCTACCAATATGATTTCTATGTATTGTCGAAGGCTTTCACGGCCGGAGAACGATGGTTGTTGTGGGTTTTCCGGGCTGTATTGCCGTGGTCTTGGCATTGTAGTTCCTGACGTTTCGCCAGCAGCTGTGGCTGGCATCTTCAGAGGTGTAGCACCAAAAGACAGAGATCTCTCAGTGTCACAGTGTGGAAAAGATGTAGGTCATTTGTATCTACTCAGGAGGGGTGGGGTTGAGTTGAGTCATCCTGTAAGAGTTTCCCAGGGTGTGGAATGCTAATGGTGGGAGGCTTCACTGTATCCTGAGGAGGTTCTTTTGCTTATGGATTGGTACTTGATGTGCTAATCTTCTCTGCAGGGCTATTGTCGGGGATAGAATGTTTTGTTAGCCTGGTGTTTTTCAGAACTGGAAACCATGCTCTGTTCATTCTTAAGGTTTCTTCTTTCCTGTTGAAGTTTTGCTTATGCTTGTGAATTTCAATGGCTTCCCTGTGCAATCTGACAAAGTAGTTGGAAGTGTTGTCCAGTATTTTGGTGTCCTGGAATAAGATACTGTGCCCTGTTTGAGTTAGGCTATGTTCAGCCACTGCTGATTTTTCAGGTTGTCCAAGTCTGCAGTGTCTTTCATGTTCTTTTATTCTTGTCTGGATGCTACGCTTTGTGGTCCCGATGTAAACTTGTCCACAGCTGCAGGGTATACGGTATACTCCTGCAGAGGTGAGGGGATCTCTACTGTCTTTTGCTGATCGTAGCATCTGTTGTATTTTTCGGGTGGGTCTGAATACTGCTTGAAGGTTATGCTTCTTCATAAGCTTTCCCATCTGATCAGTAATTCCTTTGATATATGTAATTCCTTTGCCATATATCAAAGGAATTACTGATCAGATGGGAAAGCTTATGAAAAAGCATAACCTTCAAGCAGTATTCAGACCCACCCGAAAAATACAACAGATGCTACGATCAGCAAAAGACAGTAGAGACCCCCTCACCTCTGCAGGAGTATACCGTATACCCTGCAGCTGTGGACAAGTTTACATCGGGACCACAAAGCGTACCATCCAGACAAGAATAAAAGAACATGAAAGACACTGCAGACTTGGACAACCTGAAAAATCAGCAGTGGCTCAACATAGCCTAACTAAAACAGGGCACAGTATCTTATTCCAGGACACCAAAATACTGGACAACACTTCCAACTACTTTGTCAGACTGCACAGGGAAGCCATTGAAATTCACAAGCATAAGCAAAACTTCAACAGGAAAGAAGAAACCTTAAGAATGAACAGAGCATGGTTTCCAGTTCTGAAAAACACCAGGCTAACAAAACATTCTATCCCCGACAATAGCCCTGCAGAGAAGATTAGCACATCAAGTACCAATCCATATGCAAAAGAACCTCCTCAGGATACAGTGAGGCCTCCCGCCATTAGCATTCCACACCCTGGGAAACTCTTACAGGATGACTCAACTCAACCCCACCCCTCCTGAGTAGATACAAATGACCTACATCTTTTCCACACTGTGACACTGAGAGATCTCTGTCTTTTGGTGCTACACCTCTGAAGATGCCAGCCACAGCTGCTGGCGAAACGTCAGGAACTACAATGCCAAGACCACGGCAATACAGCCCGGAAAACCCACAACAACCATCAATATGATTTCTGCTTTTGTTTGTTTGTTTTTGTTCTCTTATCTTCCTGATTGGCTTCAGGAGAATCGGAGCGGTTGGAAGGCAAACAGCAGAATGCTTGGCCACTGTGATGTCAACGCATTGGTTACTTTGGCCTCAGGATGGAAGCACCTGGTGAAATTGGTCGACATGCTGTCTGTTCTGACTAGAATATGTTCGTCTAGTATTTGTGGTCTGAAGTGTAGTAGAGCTAGATAATTTGCCCAAAGCTCCAGTAGGTTGACAGAGGGTCTCTTCTCACTGCTGGACTATCGATCTTGCACTGGTGGATCGTCTAGTGCAGGTCCCCATCCGGACAGACTGGTGTCTGTGGAACCTGTTCCATTACTGGGATGTAATGTTGCTTTCCTTGCAGAAGGCTGCTCATAGTTGTCCACCATACAAGGCTTTTTTGTTAAATTATTATTATTATTTTCTTTATTTTTACTATGAGGGGGAACTGAATGAAAAGACCTTTCTTGTTCATAATTTGTAGTTGGAAGGGTCTCAGAAGTCTGTAAGGGTCTTATACATAGTCGACCTCACTGGATGGCACTGATATTTGAAATCATTAGACCCATCAGTTTTGCAAATGTCATCAATAAATACCTGGCCTTGATGGTCCCTTGTGACATCTTTCTCTTCTTTGCCACTCCTTCAATTAGGAACAAACAATTGTATGTTATTCTAATAGGGCTTCCAGATGTTCTAGTTACTGTTTGGATTATAAAGAACTTCTCTGTAAGTTGATTAGGAACTGTAAGCTTGTAGGCATGCAGAGCTTAACCTGATCAGCAAATCATCCAGGCAAGTGTGTAAATTAATGCTTTTCCTCCCTTAGCTTTACACTGGGTTGATCAAATTCGTTGTGCAGACTCTCAGTGCCCTAGAGAGGCCAAATGGAAGTACTCTGAACTGTAGATGGAGCTCTGTTGCGCAGAAATGGAGGAGTCTTCGGTGCCTGGACAAGATCGGAATGTGGAGATATGCTTCCATTAGATCTAGTACAATAAGGTACTCCTTTGGTGTAGGTTGGCCCTGAGATCCATGAACAACTGACTCCAGGGTCTGAACCTGGGTCCTTCTGTATGCAAGGCAGGTGATCTGCCTTGCATTAGTAAGGCCCTCCATTAGTAAGGCCCTCCATTAGTAAGGATTCTGTGATGGATCTCATTGTCTCCAAACTGAGATGTTAAGTTTTATGAACTTGTTGAATATTTTAAGTCTAGTATCACCCTCCAACCTCTGATCTTTTTGGCGCTGTGAAGAATATGGTGTGCACTCCTTTTCCCCTTGTCCTGGGGGAGTGGAGGCATGAGAAAGGAGGGATGCACTTATCTGGAACAAGAGTGCTGTCTATTTGGACCAAAGAATTCAGAGTCTCTGTAAAGTCACAGCAACAGTCACTATGAAACACAGAGAAATCTGAAAAAGTAAACTGAACTCACAAAAACACATAGCAAATAAAGGTTAGTTCTTAGGGAACCACTGGGCTTTTATCTTTTCCTACAAGGATGCAATCTGCTATTAGAGATGATCAATTGCCTCAATTCAAAGCACTTTGGTACATACCCTTTATGCCCTAGGATAAGGTTAAACACATTTCATGCCCTCTTCATGGGGATGGCAGAGACATCATAATGACCTGTTCATCGGTAGCTTAAAGGAAGCATTGCAACAGAGAATTTTGGTTTTCACATAGACTAACAGTTTATAGCATTTGCTGTCTACAGAGAGTGAAATAGAGATGTGGTGCAATTTAATCTGTAGATCCTCAACAACAACAATAATGACCACTGGAACTAAGAATATATTTGCTAAGGGTTACAGCAGAGGCCCTGCCAGTAGCCAATTCAATGAAAGTTTGTTCATCAAGGACTTCTTGCCCCGGGGCACCTTTCTGAGTATAAAGATGGTTGTGTTTATCTAAACCGCAGCTTTCAGCCCCAGTGGGGACTCCAAGGTGTATACAACATTTCATATCTTTCTAGCCACACAACAAACCCAAAGGTAAGCCAGGCCTAGAGAATGCAACAGGCCCAAGGCCACAGGCAGGTATCCCAAGGAGAATGGCATGAGGATCTGGATCTGCTAGATCCCAGCCCAACACTCCAGCCATAATGCCAAACTGTTTCTTGTTAAAAATGGTGTCATACAGGAAAGATTCCAGAGATAGGATGAACACAATTGCACCAAGAACTCTCTCAGCACAGGCAATTGTAAGGCTGTGGAGTCTGTTTCATGTTTTATGTTGGTTCCAGGAAACTAAAAACTGGAGCAGTTCCACTCCAGTCCAGAGTTTACTCATATCTACATGAGCTGGCTGAAGGTCTGCTAGGCCTTGTGCTCTTTCCTTTGTTTCTACAGAATAAAGTTAGTCTGTGCTGCTGATTAAAAGAGATTGAGAACCCTGGGGAGAGCAGGCCCCATTCCCTGGAGGAAAAAAAAGGGTGTGTAGGCATATATGGAACCAACAGGGAGAAAAAAAAAACCCTTCACTATCTGCATAAGTTTCAATTTCCCTTTCTTTTTCTGGTATAGGTTTCCTTTCTAGCTGCCTCAGAGGGCCTGCTAGAATTCCCTTTGTAAGAAATGGTCTCTCCCACAGTTTGGGGGGTGGGGGGGTGGAAGGCCTAGAGCAGCGATGGCAAACCTATGGCATGCATGCCACAGCCGGCATGCAGAGCCCTCTCTGTGGGCACACGAACCAGGGCTCATTTGGAGGCGTGGGTTTTGGCCCCGCCCATGTGATTCCTTTTCCCAGGGCTCATTTGGAGCCGGAACGCACAGGAACGGCGTTCCAGTAGAGCTGAAGAGAGGTCACGTGGGTTTTGGCCCCGCCCACGTGATTCCTTTTCCTCCCAGCACAAGCCGAGTGGTGCTGGGCTTCAAAGGAACAGTAAGCTGCTTGGATTCCTTCGGCTCTGCTCCTTTACTTTCATTTGTGTCTGGGGGGGGGGGGAGAGAAAATGAATGAGTGCAAGCCGAGTGGTGCTGAGCTCCAAAGGAACACAAGCTGCTTGCATTCATTCTGCTCAGCTCCTTTACTTTCATTTGTGGGGGGGGGGTGGGGGGAGAGAGAGAGAGAGTGAATGAGTGAATGAGTGCAAGGCGAGTGGTGCTGAGCTCCAAAGGAATGCAAGCTGCTTGCATTCATTCTGCTCTGCTCCTTTACTTTCATTCGTGACGGGGGGTGGGGAGAGAAAATGAATGAGTGCAAGGCAAGTGGTGCTGAGCTCCAAAGGAACGCAAGCTGCTTGCATTCATTCTGCTCTGCTCCTTTACTTTCATTCATGACGGGGGGTGGGGAGAGAAAATGAATGAGTGCAAGGCAAGTGGTGCTGAGCTCCAAAGGAATGCAAGCTGCTTGCATTCATTCTGCTCTGCTCCTTTACTTTCACTGGTGACGGGGTGTGTGTGTGTGGAAATGAATGAGTGCAAAGTGAGTGGTGCTGAGCTCCAAAGGAACGCAAGCTGCTTGCATTCATTCTGCTCTGCTCCTTTACTTTCATTGGTGACGGGGGTGTGTGGAAATGAATGAGTGCAAGGCGAGTGGTGCTGAGCTCCAAAGGAACGCAAGCTGCTTGCATTCATTCTGCTCTGCTCCTTTACTTTCATTGGTGACAGGGGTGTGTGGAAATGAATGAGTGCAAGGCGAGTGGTGCTGAGCTCCAAAGGAACGCAAGCTGCTTGCATTCATTCTGCTCTGCTCCTTTACTTTCATTGGTGACGGGGGTGTGTGGAAATGAATGAGTGCAAGGCGAGTGGTGCTGAGCTCCAAAGGAACGCAAGCTGCTTGCATTCATTCTGCTCTGCTCCTTTACTTTCATTGGTGACGGGGGTGTGTGGAAATGAATGAGTGCAAGGCGAGTGGTGCTGAGCTCCAAAGGAATGCAAGCTGCTTGCATTCATTCTGCTCTGCTCCTTTACTTTCATTGGTGACGGGGGGGGGGAGAGAAAATGAGTGAAGGAATGAAACTGAAAGAAAGGGTGGCTCGCACTAGGAAGACAGGAAGTAGAAAACTTGTTCCTGCCTCCCTGACTAGAGGGTGGGAATCACCCATCAAGATGTTCTCCGCCTCAGAGGGAGAACTAATGAATCGTTTCACAAAATGGGACAATTTCGTGAAAGTTCATAATTCGTGGAATGCGACGAAACACGAAACACTCGTTTCATTTTTTAATCAGCACTACAGAAACAGAAAAATTAAGCAGATGGAAAACTATTAGAGTCATGCTATTGTCCCAAGTTATATCAATTGTACAATGGGATTTTTGAAACTGGTATATTGCCAACATTGCTACAGGATATTTATATTATTGAGGTGCCAAAACCTGGCAAAAACCATTCTCAATGTGCAAATTTTCAACCAATTTCTTTGTTGAATATGGATGCTAAGCTTTTAACTGCCGTTCTTGCTAACAGGCTTCAAAAGGTTATTAGAACTTTTGTGCATGTAGATCAGGTAGGATTTATATGATGTAGGCAAGGTTCTGATAATCTTAGCTTGGTTGCTGATGTGACTGCATTAAATATAAATTCTTTCACTCTATGCTGAAAAAGTTTCTGACAAAATATACTGGAAATGTATTTCTGCCACACTGACCAGATTTGGCTTGCCTCATGAATTTCTGAAATTGACTAGAATTCTTTATTCATCCTCCAGAGCTAGGGCACAGACCAATGACATCTTTTCTGAGCTTTTTTTTTTTTTTTGGTGATGTGTACTAGACAAGGTTGTCCTCTTTCTCCTCTTATTTTTTACTTATGTTTAGAACCTCTAGCTTGTGCTATTAGAGAAAATATTATTCATGTCTTTGTACATTATTCCTTGGAATTTAAAATTATTTAATAGCCAGATGATCTTTTATTATTTATTTCAGAATCTCAGTTGTCCATTCCAGTATTAATTAGCTTGATTAATAATTTGGTGATTTGTCTGGCTATTCAATTAATGGGACAAAATCACGAGTTGAAGCCACTGGGAGACACCGTATCATGGAATGTATTTGATGAAGGACATTTTCTAGGGTGCTCAGATGTCATTACTTATCGTAGAATATTAATTCCTCAAGATATTAAGTATATAATGATGCTAAATTTTGGATTTGGAGAGATGGGCAACTCCAAACTTGTCTTTATGGGGTAAACACACTCAAAATAAATAATATACCCTGAATTATATGTGTTTTGCATGCAATTCCTTTTCATGTGTATCATATATCTTCCAGATATATTCATAAAATTAATACTTTGTTTTGGAAATTTATGTGGGGTTCATTACTGCCTTGGATTTCTCTAAAGAGGATGCAACTTCCAATTAATGAAGGAGGATTTGGCTTTCCTGATCTCAATCATCAGGCATATCTGGTAACTTGTACAAACTATTGGGATTGCTCCTCTCAGTTGGATTATCCATTTTGGGCTTTCCTGGAGGCTGCCTGTTTAGAGCCACTCTTTAATTGGAATGCATTAGGGTCTGCTTATACTAAAATGTATCCTGTACTGCAATTTCTGCAGTTTAGAGAAGAATGCCAGAGTTTCACAAAAATATCAATTTGACCCATTCTCACATGGAATAATGAGCTAGTTCGTCCAATTCTGCCAAAGCAATGGAACATGGTTTTAAGCCTTCTATGGAGCTTAAGCTGTGACTTATTCAGGGAAAAAATTACGTTTAGGGTATATTGGACACAACAGTGCCTTTTCAGTTAAAGATTCATTACAGTGTCCAATTGCTGGTATTGCTACTTACAAGACAACATATGCTTTGGACATGTCCACTTATTTGGTCCTTTGGGGAGGAAGTCATTATTACTAGAATGCTCATTTATTTTTGAGGATGTTTATGTACTTTTAAGCTATTTGCCTGTGTCCTGTAGTCTAACCAATTGTCAACAGAAATGAACCCTCCCTGCCCTTATAGTGCTAAAAGACTTATACTACAGCATTGGAAAAACAAAAAGCCTTAGCGTAAGAAAACAAAAGCATACACAAAGTTCTAAGACATAGTTTGACTGTATGTTTAGAAGCTTAAGCCAATGTTGAGATTATAAAGCAGTTTGGCATAACTGTCTGAAGCAACCTAACTTTACATAGGTGTAAAAAAAACCTTTTTGAGCTGCTTCACACAGATCTCTGGGCAGCTGGCCCCTTTAGAACAGAATAACATCTGGAGAACCTAAGACCAGTGGGCCAGGGGTTAAGTACTCCTCCACTATCTTGGTACTTCAAGGAACTCTGTGCATGCTCTGAGGAACCTGCTACAATCTAGGTAAAATGTACATAGTTGAGTTAGACCAACTGTATTGCTTTTATCTGAGAGACTGTGTGCTGTGTGATAGTGTGCTTTTCTATTTTGTATTTTGTCCCTTTCCTACCCCTTTTTGAAATCACCCACCATTTCCACTTCTTTTCTATAATAAACCTTTCTGTAAAGACATTTTTTTGGCTTCCTTAGCACAATACATGTTTCTGGGATATTTTTAAAAAATCTCTTCCCTACCTGCCAGATTGCCTGGGTGCTACATAGTTTGCTAGAAGTTAGCTTACAGAGTTTTCACCATTACTTTTTTCTGTGCTAAGTCTGAGTTGGAAGGCTAAGAGTGTCAGACTAAGATCTGGGAGGCCCAGGTTCAAATTCCCACTCTGCTCTGGAAGCTTGCTGGGTGACCTTCGACCAGTCACATTCTCACAGCCTAACCTACATGACAGGTTTGTTGTGAGGCTAAAATGGTGGAGATGAGAATGATGTAAGCTGCTTTGGATCTCCACTGGGGAGAAAAAGTGGGATGTAAATAAATATATATTTTCTAAAGAAAAAGCCTCCTCACAGGATTTGACCACCTGTGCAGAAAACCACAATCAAGGCATGCCTTTTACAAAACAGCCTTGTTAAATTAAACCTTGCAATACATAGCTTAATAACCAAATGAAGGAAAGTGTCAAAGAAATTATACCGAGTTCCAACTAAAGAGAAGAATTTTAGCATGTTAGAGGCAACCTTCCAGCAATACTCCCCTCTGAACCATAACACTGCATATAATACATATTATCTGTTTGCTGTATGTATTCTCCTTGCATTGTTTTATACCTCTCCTGCATTGTTTAACATATCTAACACTTTATGCTTTATTTCAGATTTCTGTAATCTTAGTCCTATTATATTGCTTATTAGATGTCTTGTCCTATAGACTGCATTGATTTACACTTGTTCCTGAGTCTTAGTGAGAAAGGTGAACTATAAATAAAGTAAATAAAAATGAATAAAAATTAAAATAAACCCTCCCCTCATCAGTATTTCAACTTTTTGGCAGCAACCCAGGTCTTTAAACTTGCATCTGTCTCTGAAATCTAGTTCACTTGCAATTTATAATCCTTCTGAAATGAGAAGTTATAAGTTTCAAAATGAAAAAGAGAGTAGAAAACATACTTATAGTTAGGAAGCATCTGCAAAGTTAACACTGGATAAAAACATGAGAAGTAAAAATCTTTAGAAAACGTCTATTTTTTTCTAACTCTTCTGTCAAAGTAATGATCATAGATTCAGAGCTAACAATGCCACAGCATGAATGGAAGTCACTTCTACTCATGCAAGGGAAAGGGGGATGTGTCCCAATTTCCATCAACTCCTCCCAGTCACAGACCCCTGTACCAGACTGAACCATCTTCTGTTGGTTCCCCGCACCCTCAGAAATGGCTTTTTAAGAGCACTGAAGCTGCAGAAGGGAGGAGGTAACAGGATAAAAATTCAAATTTTAATATGTTTAAAATATTGTTACCATTTTAAACCAACTCAATATTACAAGAGATATAGCTGATTAATATTTAAAGCCCATCCCAACCTGAACATTAGGCAAATTCTTACAACCCATGAGAATCAAATATTTTATAGCAGGTTGTCCACTTACTAAAAAGTATTGAATGAATGTAACAAAGTCAGAGAGAGATTTGGCTACTTCATCTGCACTGAGCACCTTTCGCAGCATCTAATACTAGAACTATGGAGCACCCAATGAAATTGATGGGCAATACATTCAGAACAAGGGAGTATTTACTCAGCAAGTAATTAAATTGTGGAACTTATTGCCAGTAGACATAGTAAAGGCCATGAGCACAGATGGCTTTATGTTCATGGCTCTTCCTCACTTTCCCTTACCTCCAGCAGCCATGTCTGACCCCAAGGAAGTTTGTTCCCATAGTCACTGGACTCACATGAACAAACACACATATGAGTCAAAAGCAGCACTGCGAGGGGGGGGGGGGCGGGAATCTCCCTTCCTGCATTTTCTGTTAGCTGTACAGAAGACAAAGAAGGCTGCTGTTGGAAGGGGGAAGCAGAGAAGATCCACAATCTTTATACTGGATCTAACCAGGTGTCTGCAATGAAATAAAATACCGCACAGGATATTTTAACTATTTTGAAGGTATTAAAGATTTTACTTACCACTTATACAGTGCATTTCATTGCAGATACCTGCATTGGAAACAAAAGGGTCCTGATAATGAATGAATGGGTGAATAAACTGAAATTATACTGTGATGGCAAAATTGGTATATGCAAGGCCGCTTGCGGGGAGGGCGGAATATAAATATAATAAATAATAATAATAAAGTAAAGGAGAATGGGGGAAAGAAAGTTAACAAAAGTACTCAAAGGCAGCAGACAACAGAAATTCTGTTAGGTTATGAGTTTTTCTTAAATATTAATGCTCCAGTCCCAAACACTGTTACACTTTTCTGAATCAACTGAAGTCAATGAGCTCAGAAGGTTGTAACTCTCTTTAGGACTGCACTGTGCCTTTTCCTGCTAATGCTTAACTAACATATTAGGTTATAAGTATTGTTAACTATTTTATCTGAACAATTTTTTTTTAAAGCAGCACTAACTTGGATAAAGACTCCTGCATACCTGATGACACATAGCACCTGTGCACTTTACTGAATGAAAAACGTATCATTTAGAAATGCTCTTAAACATATTCCAACTGTTTTGTGGTAAGGAATGGCCCACCCAGACTCACTCCCTATTCCATTTACAATCCACTATCTTCAAATTAGATGAGCAAAAATACACTTCACCAAAATCCTACATCCTGCAACACACTGTATGCCATTTAATTTTCTAGTTCTCACTGTTCTGTATATATTACATGCACGCACACCACTATTATATTTAAAAAAAAACATAAGCACACAGTCATGGCAGACAGATATCAATCAAAAGCTTCCTTCTGAAATAACAAGACTATTAATAATTATCTTTATTTCACTTATTTATTAACTATTCATAATGCAAATTTAAACTGGTTTTCAGCTCCACTGGACACTTTGAAAGCAGCAAAACAAATGTTTGCATAAATTAACACTTTGTAGTACTGCCTACAGGGAATATCATTTCTGCACCTTTCACTCCCTCATAATGAGCTTTCCTTGCTCATTATGAAAGCTCTAGTTTCCTACAAATTCTGAGACTAACTGTAAGTGGCCCCACACATCTTTTTTGCTGGCAATGAGAACATTTCAAATCAATGCTACAGTCTGGATACAGAGCTACTCTAGGTTCAATGTAATATTTTAAGTGTTCAAGCGCTTCATACAAATTATTTAAATTCACATTATTTCAATAATCATAACAATCCTAACTACCTTTAAGATAGGCCTGTCAAAGTTACAGTTGAGAGACAGCAACTACAACACTGATGTCTAAAGGCAAAAGAGTAGCCATGGGGCAAGTGACTGAAAAGCCAAGCAAGAATCTAGAGTGGGCTCCAAAGGAAAGCCATGAGTATCAAAGATTTTCCAAAGTATTTGGAGTAGATCACAAGAAGCACTGATACCAAGCATCTATTGTCATGCTCACAGATCTTTCATATTAAATCAGTTATAGTATTTTTCTATGAGCAACTCCTTCAGGGAAATCAATCTAGTTGCACCACTTCAAAATACAGAAAAGTGCAGCTTTTCATTTATCCACGCTTCCTGTATCAATCTATTTCATTCAGTTCATGAGGAGTTGTTTTTGATGTCTGCTGTATTCATATGGTTTAATATTTGACATGTTATTTGCTCTTTCTTCCTATATTTATGTCCCAAGCAGCTTGCAGCAAGAATATGAATTCAGCAATACAATCAAGTTAAGCTATTTAAAAAAAATTAGCAAAGACCAGCAGATAACAAGTAGTGTAAAATATAGCAAACGAAAGTGTTATATAATCAGAAATATGGATTGGATAGCAGCACATATTATTTTAACAGGAACTCTGAAACCAGTCTGCAATTTTATATCTGTTATTCTAAATCAACATGCGTGTTTTGCTGATTCTAACAGAATACTGCTATATCTGGCTCATTTTACTGTGTAAAATGCTGGCATTTTCTGTACCTAAGAAGAACCCCTCTGATGTAAATGAGATGTACTGTATACTTGATAGGGCTCAATTGAATTGTTAAACTACATGGAAACCAGAATTCTAAAAATCTTGTCTTTCAAATATGATGCACTATACCTCTTCACAGTGCAAAAACAGCTTCTTAAACAGTTACATGCTTGTTATATCTAGTTAATTTCATGGTTGCCCCTTTTGGCATTAGGGAAACAAGGAGCAACAAGCAAATTTCTGCTTGACATCTGAGTAGCTCAACAAGGTGGGGGGGGGAATTAATAGATATGAAATGAAAAACCATGTACACTGCCTGTACACTTCTCCAGGTGCAAATTATGTTGCTCCTTAATATTTGGTTTTGGGGGCAGTGGCAGTGAAATAATGAAAAATGTCCTCTAAAGCAACCTAAGTACACTTCTATTCTTATTCTGAGAAGAGCAGACAACATCTTGCTAACCTGGATATTACATGTGGTCCGCAATTATAAGCATACAGTGTATGCTTATAAACATACAAGTAAATATTTCTTTGGGAACACAGCTAACAATTCGAGACTACCACTCTGATCCAAGAGTGGGGAAATGTTATCAAGACAGCATCCATTCACAATATTACACTTGTATCTACACAAAGATTATTGTCAGGTTGAGCAGGCCAGGTTGAGCAGGCCAGTGAGTGGACTGAGAGGGAGTCTGGGTGATGTATACCGCCCCTCCTTCCATAGAGCAGGGTCCTGCAGCATCCCTGGTGCCCCTCTGACGTCAGGGCAGGCCCAGCCGGCGCCCCGCCCAGCAGCGGCAGCAACAAGCCCTGACACTAGTGTCTCAATTTCAAAAACATGAAGAAATTATTAATTGTCTCACAGCTGTTAAGATTTATTGTAACAGTATATCCCTGACTTGAAAAGTTAGCAAGTAAGACTCAACCGGAAAACAGCTAAGATCAGACTCGGTTAACTCACCAACCCGAAAAATAATTTTTCATTCTTTGGCCATGATAATTCTACATGAAATGAACTGGGAAAGTACACAGCCAAGCTTCCAGCATAATGGTGTATACAACCCAATTCTTTCAAGCTGCAATATTCTCAATATTTAAGTTCAGTTACAATATTTTGTTCACCAGACACAGAATCTTGATCATTAGGAAAAGAATCTTTGAAATAGTGTACCTTTTACTGCTTTTTAGAATGAATGATCACATGCAATTAGTTAACAATCAAGTCTTAACATTTTTCACGTAGTTATGAGATTGTTGATGTTAATATAGAAATGCAACTTGTTGAAATGCATACAAAGCTTCATTGCACCAACACAGGAGTTAGGAAATGCCCTTTTATAAATAGAGGGAGCAAAAGAGCACACCTCACTATAGCCTAATGTTCTCTGGAAGCAAGAAGTTTTCTCCTTAAATTACAATATCACTTAGATACACAAGATGCCTCAGCGTGTGTTCATCAAGTGTAGGGTAATGCAATGTTAGCTAGGAGGCACAGTTTAAAAAGACAGAGCTGGCAGAGATCTTCCTCAGAGGGTTTATTAATTTCATCTTCCCCTCCCTGAAGGCTCTGTCAATTTCACCTCTCTGGTCTAAAACTGTGTGGGATTGCACCCAGAGGACAGCTAGGAATGGAAATGGGCTGAAGCTGCCTTCCAGAGCTGGGCTTGGACCTGGAGAGGCTACAATGGGCTGAAGTTTTCCTTCTCATATTTCAAAACCACTTTACACAGCTCCAGTATATAGCAAAGCCTTTGCCCTACCACCAGCTCTGTCTTTTTAAACTACCCTTCCCAGATAACATTGCATCTCCTAATGCGTGTTCTTCATGTGTCAGATGTCTTATGTAGAGAGACTCTTAGTATTGGATCCATCCCATGATAGGTTACAAGTTCAAACAGTCACAGAAACCAGCAAGTACAGTATTTCCTCAGAATAACAATAACAACAACATTCGATTTATATACTGTCCTTCAGGACAACTTAATACCCACTCAGAGCAGTTTACAAAGTATGCTATTATTATCCCCACAACAATCACCCTGTGAGGTGGGTGGGGCTGAGAGAGCTCCTAGAAGCTGTAACTGACCCAAGGTCACCCAACTGGTTTCAAATGGAGGAGTGGAGAATCAAAACCAGTTCTCCAGATTAGAATCCCATTGTTCTTAACCACTACACCAAACTGGCAGAATTTATGTTGCTGCAAATCCATGGGAGTACCAAAAAAAGCACAGAATGGCCTGATTTGAATGTAAATGTGCTGGCGTTTTCCCCACCCCAAATCATGGGAGCATGCTGAAAGCTCCGTCATTCTGACTTCCGCTTTCATAGCAAATCTTTAAAAATTTATTGCATTCAATATGGACTGGGAATATTACATTTGAATTAAATTTGGGACTGGATTGGGTGCAGAATGGACCTTTGGACACTTACCATGAAGGGTCCTTTCCTCTGAGGAATGGAGGACATCTTTGGGTGTTTCCCACCGTCCATTCAGGGAGGCAGAAAGTAGAAGTCTTCCTCTTTCCTTGGGTGCGTGGGATCACCCTTTTCCAGTTCAGATGACCCCATGCAGCAGTGTATGCTGGTCCTAAGTATAGTGTTCTAATGATCTGAAAGGAAACCAGAATAAATAGGAAAGGCAGGAGAGACAGGGAGACTGCGAGGGTCCTTGTTAGGACATTCCATGGACGAAGATCCTGGGAGAGCAAGATGTCCTCCATTCCTCAGAGGAGAAGGACCCCTTCACATTAAGTGTCCAAAGGTCCATTCTCCCTCTGAGGTGGAGGACATCTTTGGGTGCTCCCGAAGCCGTCATTTATGTTCTGGGTGGGTTGAGATCTTCATCTTGGACCACGTGTTGTAATACTCTCCTGCTGAATGCCGCATCTGCTGAAGTGTATGTGTGTAGTTGATAGTGTTTAATAAACATTGACAGTGAGGATCTTGCAGTTGTCTCCTACTGATGCATTCTTTTGTAAGGCCGCACTGGTTGCTGCACTCCTGACTGAGTGTATTGTGACTCCAGTTTCTGTGTTCTGTAGGCGTCTGTGTTCTGTAGGCTTCTTTAATGCTTGTTTTAATGCTGTTCCCTATTGCAGCTGATGACACTTTTGTCCCACTTTGGGGGAGCTATGTTGATGAATAAGGAGTCCGTGCGTCTTACCTGCTCTGCTCTAATTAGGTATGCTATCAAGGCTCTCCTCACATCCAAATTATGCCATTCTTTTCCCCTCAGATGCTTTGGCTTCGGGCAAAAGGATGGGAGGTTGATTTCTTGAGCTCTGTGAAAATTAGAGTATGCTTTTGGCATAAACGCTGGGTGTCTTCAGTACAGAGGTCTGGTCTGATAGATAATGCACTTAGCTCTGATAGTCGTTGCGCTGATGTTATGGCTGTTAAGAAGATGGTCTTTAACCTAAGCCATCTCAATGAAATGTCCATTATCATCTCCAATTTCAATTCTTTATTGCTATTTGGCCGAAGCCATAAGCCATACAAACACCAACAAAATATAGACTTATCATCTCAAATGGTTCTTTGGTGAGGGCCGATAGTACCGTGTGTAATCTCCATGTCGGAAACTGATGCACCGTAGGTAGATTAGTCAAGGTTGCTCCTTGAAGGAATCTCTTTACATGAGGATGGTTTGATAGAGGTATTCCATCCTTAGGTTGGATTACTTTATTCAGTGCCACAATCTGTTTTCATAAGGTTGTTGGTTTGAGGCCTCTGTGAAGGCCTCCTGTAAGAATCCTAGAATAGTATGCATGGAAGGATTTAGAGGATCCAAATTCTTACATCTGGTCCAGCATATGTAGGCCTTCCAGGATGAGTTATATATCTTTATTGTGGACTTTTTCCTGGAGGCTAGAAGGGTGTCAATAATTTCTGGTGTGCATCCTGTCTTTTGAAAGGCTTCCTGCTCAATCTCCATGCGGTTAGTGACAGCCGCTCTAGATTTGGGTGCCATACAAGTCCTTGGTGTAGTACGTCCAGTTGCTAAGGTAGCTGTAGTGGCAGACTCCTGGACATCTGTTGTATTCTGGAAAACCAGAGTCTCTGCAGCCACCATGGAGCTACTAGAATTATATTCGCTTCTTGTTCCACTACTTTCTTCAACAGTTTGGGTATAACTTGTAACGGTGGAAATGCGTATAGCAGACCTCTGGGCCGCTGAGAAGTTGGGGCATCCATGCCCTCCACTTTCGGATGGAAATACCTTGAGAAGAACCTCAGTACTTTGTGGATGTTGTGTGAGGCAAAGAGATCCAATGATGGAGTTCTGAATTGGGTGGATATCTGTTGGAATATCTCCCTGTTGAGTGTCCCCTCTTCTGGGTGGAAGGACTCCCAGCTCAACCAGTCTGCCTGGGTATTGATCGTACCCTGGATGTGTTCTGCTTGGATCGACAGAAGATGGGTCTCTGCCCATGTGATGATCTTCTGTGCTTCTTGTTGCAGACAAGAGGACCTGGAGCCCCTCTGCTTGCTGACATACATTTTGGCCACTATGTTGTCTGTGTGGACTAGTACGTGTTGGTGGTGTATTAGGTTGCTGAAATGCAGGAGTGCCAGGTGTATAGCCCTCATCTCTAGGATGCTGATAGGTAGAGACGTCTCTTCTTTGTTGCAGGTTTTGGTCTTGGGTCCACCCTTGTAAGCTCTGTTTGACTTTCTGGGGGGCCTGTATGTTCGTGGCCTTCTTCTGCGCAATCTGGTGCTGCAGAGGTCTCAGGAGGGCTTGTAGGGTTCGCAGATGGAATCGTCCCCAGTATATAGCCTCTGAGTCAGCTACCATCAGGCCCAATAGTTTGGTCAATTCCATGAGTTGGGAACTTGGGCTTTGAATCGCTGATTTAACTAGATGTTTGGTTTTGTTTTTCTTTTATCTGGGTAAATCTACCTTTCCCACTTGTGTGTTGAGTATTAGTCCTAGGTGTTTCAGACACTGTGATGGGTGTAGGGAGCACTTGGCTAGGTATACTAGAAAGCTGTGACTCCTGAGGAACTGAATCGTGTAATCGGTGTCTTTGATGGATGAATCTCTCGAGCTTGATCGTATTAATACATCGTCCAGATAGGATGGAGATGTAACCCCTTCTCTCTGAGTTTGACCACCACCACTATTAACAGCTTGGAGAATACCCTCAGTGCCGAGGATAGCCCGAAGGGCATTGCTCTGACCTGAAGATGCTGATTGTCCACACAGAATCTCAAGAACTTTCGATGGACTGGGGCGATTGGGACACGGAGGTATTCTTCTGTCAAGTCGATGGATGTGAGGAATTCTCCCTGTCGTAACACCTCCCTTACGCAGCAGAGTGTCTCCATGAGAAAGTGACTAGGTTTCATGTGCCTGTTTCCATATTTTAGATCCAGTATGGACCTCCAATCACCATTCTTCCTGGGCACCATGAAGAAAATTGAGTAAATGCCTCTGCCCTTTTCTTGAGCTGGTACTGGATTCACTGCTCTGACGTCTAAGAGGTAGTGGACAGCTTGGCGTGTTACTGAGAGACTGTGTCAATCCTTTCTGAAGGGTGAGATTAGGAAGCATTCTAACAGAAAGGAGGCAAATTCTATCAAAGAACCCTTGGATATTACTTCTCTTGTCAAGGCGTCCGCCTTGGAGTCAAACCAGGCTTGTTGAAAAAAGCAGTCTTCCCCCTACCAGAGTGTCCTGTGAGTTAAGGCTTCTGACCCTTGTTATCGGGTTCACTACAGCTCATCTAGCGATTGTGGAATCTGTTCTAGAAGGATCCCCTGCAAGGCTGGTTCCTTGAATAGGTCCAGTTGTGCTTTTGGTCTTGGCAGGCCCTTGGTAGGGTGTGATGTGAGTGAAAAGACTGGAATCCAAATGTATGTCTCTCTGTTGTCTTCAGTGACTTTGGAAGGGCTTTTTTCCTGTCCTTGGTCTCCACTAGTATTTTCTCTAGCGGCTCACCAAAAAGTTTGTCACTCTGGAGAGGGTAAGACATCAGTAGGTCTTGGCTTGCATGTCTGCCAGTCAAGCCCTGGGCCACAGCTGTCGTCTGGCAACTGCTGCAGAGGCCATGGCTCTGGATGAGAATGCTAGAGCATCTAGGGTGGCATCCACTGTGAATGCCCTTGCCTTCAGAATTCTGTTAGCCCCCTCCAGGAGTCGTCTGTTGTTTCCTAGTAGGAGCTTTGTTAGTCTTCTGATCCACATTATCGAAGCTCTGGATATGATTGATGCTATGGCTGATGCTTTGATTGCCATGGCCGTCACCTTGTGGGCTCTTTTCAGGGCAATTTCACCTTTTTTATCCAGGCTCTCTCTTATATTCCCCTTGCCATCTTCAGAGAGTAAGTCTTGGGATTCTAGGGCGGCCAATGGGGTGTCAATGGCCAGTACCTGCAATAACTCATTTGCAGAGCTAGGCAGAGTGTATAGTTTTTTATGTGAGTTAAGAAATTGTTTGCATGCCACTGGCATGGCCCACTCTGCCCTTAATTGGCATTCAAAGTACTCAGGGAAGGGGAAAAATTTGGCCTTATCCTCTGATCTGGGAAAAAACTCTCTGTTTCCTTTGGGTCTGGCTTTAGATCCCATTCTCTTTTGATTCTCCTCCTCCCCTGGGCAAACCTCTTGTAACTCAAGAGCTGACCAGGTTTTTGACAATAGATATTGGTAATCCTCTGAATGGAACAGCCTGTTGGACTGTTCTGGGATTGTGACCTCCTCCTCCTCCTCTGATAGAAATTCCCCTTGTCATCCTCTTCTTTCTTCTTCTGTATAGAAGGAAGGGAGGTACGTTTGGAGGAAGGAAGGTTGAAAAAGAGATTGAGAGAGATTGAAAGGAAGAGCTGAGGTTGTAAGTGTGAAATTAGAAAAGGAAGCAGAAGAGCTAGTCTGATGAATAACTGCTCTTCCTCGAGGAAGGAACAAAACCGGAAAGGGGTAGTCCCATGTGCCCAAGGAAAGAGGAAGAATTCTACTTCCTGCCTCCCTGACTGGATGGTGGGAAACACCCAAAGATGTCCTCCACCTCAGAGGAAGAATTCACCTTCCCATTTTAAAGAATCAACTTTCTAGATTTTCATGCATGACATTTCTGTACAGTTTCAGAAGCTAATGTAGCAGCTGAAATAATTTCCAGAGTTTGGGGTTACAGCACCCTATATAATAACTCCTTGTCCTTTGCCAGGACTAACAAAACCAGGAAGATGCAAAATAAACAAATGATTTTTTAAAAAGAAAGTATGTACATTTGCACAAGTTATGCAGAGTTCAGCACTGTCTTTAAAAGAAGTATGCCAAATATTTTAACTGTCTTGGTACAGAATTTCAATAAACAACACAGATGATATTTTATTCTGTATTGTGTCCTGCATGGCAGTGACTGGGCTACATGCAAATATATTCTAATCAGCCACAAAACTTAGAAAACTAGAAAGTGATAATCATAGGGATACCTTCCCATTACCAGTGATGTGGGCTTCCTGGGAAATTTTTCCGGAAAATATTCTGATTCAAATTTAAATAAATAATTTAAATGTGTTAACAAAATTAGGCAAATGCACCACATACAGCCCTGGCACATGTACAAGCACTGGGGTTTGTCCATGCTTCATATCCCATATTCAGCCCATCTAACATAATTGAGTTGCAGCACAACTACCCTAACAACTATAAATAGACTATATTAACACAGGCATGGCAAAAAAATTCAACAG
This sequence comes from Eublepharis macularius, assembly GCF_028583425.1. NCBI lineage: Eukaryota > Metazoa > Chordata > Lepidosauria > Squamata > Eublepharidae > Eublepharis > Eublepharis macularius. Next base: position 92,666,630 of record NC_072793.1, on the reverse strand, counting down.
AAAAACATTACATCAAAAATGTTGTTGTGGATTTTCTGAGCTGTATTGCCGTGGTCTTGGACACTGAGAGATCTCTGTCTTTCAGTGCTACGCCTCTGAAGATGCCAGTCACAGCTGCTGGTGAAATATCAGGAACTACAATGCCAAGACCACGGCAATACAGCCCAGAAAATCCACAACAACCATCGCTGTGAAAGCCTTCAACAATATTACATCAAAAAAATTTCTGGAAAAATTTCCACCCATCACTGCCCTTAATTCATCAACAAACAAAAATATAATTTAAATTGCTGATATATTTGGAAAACTAATGAAATTATACCAAGTATTTCAAAATCTGGTATCTTTATTTTTATGCTTCTTAAAAATTATGCAGCCAGTACCATATACTTGCTATATTTTTAACAGGGCAATCTCACTGAATTATTTTGTCTGTCAGTCATGTACTACTGTTTCTCAATCCTGAAACACATCTAATCTTCTTTGGCAAAAATATTTAAAATTATGGAAAAATAGAGATATGCTCCAAAATGCAGAATTTGATATTCACTAATTTTTTTTACTATTATCTTCATATGAGATGCTCTACTTGCACTGAGTAATCCATATAAAACATGCATATATTATATTTATAAACATGCAATGTAGTTGCGACAATTTTAATTGCCTCTCTCAGGTTTAGAGTCCCTTTTCCTCAAATCAACTTAAACTTTTAATAAACCTGTTGAAATTTAAAACTTGGTTTCAGATGTCATCAAAATACAAATTCAGATGTCATCAAAATACAAATTAAGCAGCCAAATCTTATGGTGCTGTTTAATCTGTTGTGGCAGAATCAAAGTTGCACTGCAACTAAAATATCCATCAGCAGCAAAATCAGGAAAACTCATCCAGCTGTGCCCAGCTAGCCAATCCAGCTGTGCCTAGCTAGACACCTCCAATACATAGTTCATTTCTGTTAACTATAGCTATCCAGTTAAATAGGCAATTGGCTTGGGAAGTGTGAGTGGCACACCAATAGCATAAGGACTTGTTCCCAGGACAAATTGTCACCTTATACCAGCACAGAGGATCTTTGTATTGGAACCTATCAAACTCCATCTCATCTTAACATAGTACAGATCAAGGTGGTATTGTATTAAAAATATTGATCTAGGTTGAGTTTTGTCCAGCAGAAACCTGGATTTGATCTGCAGAGAATCTGTTCATCTTTTCATGCAACACTCTACAAATACAGATAGGAAGTACAGCAGATGTTTCCTCAAGCTTCCAAGTAAATACTCAGAAGTGTTTTCAAGTCTTTGTTCTGTCCACTTCCTGCTATACTAGAAGGATCTGCATTTCTCCTACAAATATTAGTACTAATCAACAATACACTATCAGGGAAAAATCAAAATTATTAACTGCTGTATTGATCTTACAAAATTGTTAGAAACCAAACAAGAGACATAAAGGCCTGGATCCTAACTATGCTTTCAGCAGAAAGGGGGTGGGCAATTTTTATCAATCCCTGCAAATACAAGTAAATCCTGCAGATTTCCCTGTATCTCAATTATGTTCAATGACTGCTGGAGACATGAATTAAGGGGAAATGACAGGCTGAAACAGGAGAGGAGAAGGGCAGAAGTTTACATCTGTAAACTGACAACCACTCAACTCATGCTAAATAGGACCCATGCCATAGCCTTTCATTGGCCCAACTAATCCTTAAAATGCTATTCAGTTAACTTTTAAATAACTTTTAAATGCCCTTGATCAAACTTACTATTTGAAATATCCAAATTTGGCTAACAATTCAATCTTTGTTCAAATGTAAACAAGCTCAAATATAACACTGAAAAGTAAACCTTATATTGGCTTTGGATAAAAACTTTATTTTGAAATGATATTTTGATATTTAAAAAGGTTAGATAAAACAAGAAAGGCAGGAAAAATGCTTCACTTTTTTTCGTAGCAGCTCTTTACAAATACATTTTTCTTGACGATATTTTAGCAATAACTGAATTGTGCTCCCCACCTTCAACATTTTCTGACCAGTAAATGTTTCCATAAGTAAGGGATTCTCAAGATTTGAAAAATTAATTTAGGGGTTCCTCCATAGAAAAAAAGGTTGCACTATACCAACAGACAAGCATCATCCAGCATCACCTTTCTCATAAAAACAAACATGGTATGGTATTCAACTGATCCTAAATGTTAGACTGTATATCATGCTGCATTTAACCCATAGATTTCTTCTGCATTATTTAAATTTATAAAGGGAAAGAGGAATTCAACAAGTAATCTTTTTAGTTCCATTCAAATGTTTGTATCTGCAAAGTAATTCAAACATTCTGATCTCCCATCCAATATAGTTTATTGTTGCAATTAGTTATCAATTTAGACAGCCTTCTGGATAAAATGTATGCAATTTGTGTTTTTTAAAAAGTAACAACTATGGCTAAAATTAACACAAGTAACAGGCAATGCAATCCTATACAGAGTTACTCCAGTTTAAGCCTATCATTTTCAGAGGGCTTATACCAAAGCAACTCTGCATAGGATCATTCCACAAGAGATATTACCCTCAAGGTTTTGGACTTCAAAAAACAAAGACAAAATGTTGCATCTGCAGAGCTGAAGTATTCAGCCCAGAGAATTGGCTTCTCCTTTTAGGAAGAGCCTTGACAAATCTATTATCACATCAATCATCTTTATTCCATGATATTAAAAATACAAGCTGACTTGTTTATCATTCCATCGTTTAGTAGCCTTTAAAATAATATGTATAACAACAGCCTTTAAAATGATACGTTTAACAATACTTTCACTCTACTGTTTCCTTTGAAACTGCTACACAAACAAGAGATAGAAACAAGAACTCTAAATCTACATCAATCCCCTGTTAAACATAAATGTAGCCAGCAGGACATACAGCCAAGTTGGTAGATGACCCTTTAAAACATTCTGATTAGCCAATTTTGGGGCCACAAGCTATAGATTGAGAAACACTTGCTCAGAATTTACAACAGAAAAAAATGCCTTATTTTTCTTCTAAAAACATTAAAATGAAGAAATCTTAAATTTAGATGTGAACTTGTCGATACATTTATTATTCTTTTAAAATATTTTCAGGTAGGTATCCATGTTGGTCTACAGTAGAACAGCAGGATTTGAGTCCAGTGGCACCTTAAACACCAAAAAGTTTTTCAGGGTATCACTTTCAAGAGTCAAAGCTCCCTTCTTCAGAAACATCTGCATCCCACCCCAATCTAAAAAGACCAAAGTAAGACAGGTGCTGACAGGAGTGACACCACTCTTCTGTAAATTATAACTTCAGCCATTTCCTCAAGTATTGTCTGAGGTGTGCAACACTGTTAAACTATTGCCAACAAAGGAAAACTTCATACATCTGATGAAGTGGGCTCTAGCCAGTGAAAGCGTACATAATAAATCTGTTGGTCTAAGGAGCTATGACTTTTTTTTGGTTTGCTGTAACAGACTATCCCTCTGAATTTTTGTCTGTTTCTTTTCCCTATCTAAACACACTGGTGCTAAAATCAATCAAATTATTTTCTACGCCAAGCAAATTTACAGCCATTCTGGAACCAATCTGAAACAACTGCACAACTACCAGATAGCTACAGCCTGAAAGACACTAAACAACACATGGTAATGCTATAAGAATCTATTGCAACAGGATACTAATGTGACTACTCCACCAGGAACTAAGTATAAGATAGATGTGATTGCTTATATTGCTTGTATTGTATAATTGCCATTCATGAAGAAAAAAGTTTGCTTTTAAACATCATCCCTAGAGGTATTCATCTCAATCAGGTATGAGAGTTTCTATTTTTCAAGAAGCAGTCTCTCTCCAAAAACCACACAATACTTATGGGATTGCCGTCTTCATGTCAAAATTCAGTATTTATTTCATTTTATTTATTCTAATAATTTTTAAATGCCTCCCTGAAAATACCCTCCTTAGCCAGGGCTACATGATTTGTTCACTTATTATTTGTCAGTTCACAATTATATAAGACTGCTGTCTCACATGGTACTTATCTACACCCCCAGGGTTACAAATAATATCTCCAAGGAAATGTGTCCTAAAATCTTAGGAACCAGTTTTATTGCAGGACCAGTTTGAAGTGGTAATGAAGGCTGACAGAGAAGGGACCCAGCCATGGCCATGGCCACTTTCCATACATCCTTCTTGCTCCCAGTTGGAAATCATAGCAGGGGTTGGCATACCAGCAAAGTGACTGGTCAAACATTGTCAACTGAGTATTTATCAGTAACCAAATATTGGCCAATATATCGTAAAGCCAGAGTGCCACTGTATAAATGGCATCTAACTTCTATTATTTCATCACAATACCATTTGTCAGCAAGGGCAACAATGAAAGCTACTTGTGCGACAGCCCTAAATCAATCAAGAAAAAACTAACTGTTTTTGTAAGCCCCCTCAAGGGCCTTTGGCTGAGAGTGGAGCCAAGAAATAACTTACGTAAAAGCACCTAGCAGCACAGTAAATCTTATCTTCCTGACCACATGCTATAACTGCAGTCATCTCCAAACGGAACAATGAATGCAAGCAGTCATCAGTGGCAATGGTCACTGTCTATGATTGTCCTTAATTCCACACTTTCTACAAGAACTAGTGAGTTTCCCTTCCACAGGATCTAGCTGTGTGCCTTGGAGAGAATGAGAGTGCTTGAAAATTGACTTGCTGCCTACTTATTATAAGCACCCTTTAAAACGTTTAATGGTCATTGCTTTGCTTTAGTTATGTTTTGTGTTCTTTCTTTAAAAATGGCTTCTAACAAATTGTTGATATATACATTATAATTCCCAAAGTCATTTTTTAAAGTTAATTTAATTGTTTCATAGAAACACTTGTTTGTAATTAACATAACTATCAACTTGATACCTTTGCTGTTCTAATAAGATTTAAAAATATTTGGCTGCTTAATTAACTAACAGTGCAATCCTAAGCAGAGTTATTCCAGTCTAAGCCCACTGATTTCAGCTCTTTTTAGTGGTGTAACTCTTGGTGTGACTCTTTTTAGGACTGCGCTGTAAATCTTTTTCAACAGATGCCAAAACTAAATGGGTCTGGATTTAGCTCTGGGGTTACCACTTGCTGATCCCTATGCTGAAGAATCAGAACTAGGGCCACCTGAAAGAACTTTGCAGCACACCCCTAAGCAACATTATACCCTACTAAATCCCTTGAAGTCAGTAACTCTGTTTCAGCCTGCACAGTCCATTGACTGAACTTCTGTACTTTGATTAGTCAACTGATTTGCTTATTAACAAAACCTTATTAATAAATGCAAGATGACTTATACAGTTACAAAGTTATTCCTCACATTATTAGAAATAAAAGTAATCTTTTAAATTCCCTATTGCAATACTACATTAGAACCAAAACAATCTCAAAAAACAAATTGTACCCTTATAGAAACCCTTCCACTGATTACGATTTGCCTTCAAATCTTTGTCTCTTACCAACTATAGAACTGCAATCTTATCAACCAGTGTTTCTCAGTCTTTTTTCCATGGAAGAACCCCTACCCATGAAAACATTTATAGGCCAAAGAAAGTTGATGGTGGGGAATGCAATTCAATTACTGCTAAAATACTGTCAAGAAAATTTATCTGCACATGTGTATAAGCTTAATAACCTTAATAAACATGATATTTCAAGGGATACATGGAATTTTTCATAGTACTTCAGAAGTTTTATTTATTTATTTCACGATTTCTCATAGAACCCCCAATAATGTCCTGCAGAACCCTGGTTGGGAAACACTACTCCATAGAACTGCAATCCTACCTAGTTACACTGCCTAAACCCATTTAAATCAATGAGGATTTAAATAGCCTCTGCATATTATTGCAGCCTGTAGCCTTAGGTGGCAACCCTAATTAGAACAATGTATCGACAATGTATCGACAATATACCTAATTAGAACCTTTCTGCTACAAAATGAATGTAACAGAGAAGTCATATGATGTCTCAATTAAAATTATTTCTATCAAGAATGTTATATATATTACATATTAACAAACCTCTAAGAAACCAGACAAGCATAGCAGAATTGCCATGGGAGAAGTATTTATGTGCAGTACTTTTCATCACTCTCTAAAGATCCTGGCCACTACAGATCTGTGCATTATTCCAAAATCAATGGCCTTTTCTCCCACTAACCTCACTATACCAAATGGTAGTAATATATAAACTATGGAAATCAAAACAGTATACAGATAGGATATTCCATTCCATTCGTCTCTTGGCCTTGCTGTCTTGACCTCAGAAATATGGCTCCTCCATTCTTCCATCTACATTCAGACATATCTTTATGTTAATGTACATTAAAGGTTGTTTTAACATAGCCATTGGAGTATGTTAAGAAATATAACATTGTATCAGTCCTGCAAGGCCTTACAATACAACTACTTTCCATCTCAAAATCAAAGTCATGCTCTCTGCTTTTTCCATGTGCTAACTGCAAGTATCATACAACAAAGTTGCCTGAAATGTTCATCACACACATACTGGCTATGCCAAACAGAACCTCTTAATCAAATAATGCATGTGCAAGCAATGGTCATCAAGAAATACACCTTAACATAATCACTCACCCCCCAGATGGGAGGTAAATGAGTGATTATGCTACTGCATTAAATAAGCATCCAAAGGGAAGAGGGGATAAATAAGAGTATCAGTTTTAGCAGTATGCAATATCTAACAGCAACCAATCAGCATTTTGCTTCTGGATAAAACAATCAAATCAAGTCATTTCTATTATACATACATCTAACCCCCTTGTAAAAATGTCTTAAGAAGTAGTCTATATGACTTTTTGTCACTTGTTTCACTGCCTAATAGTTTGGAAATGCTTCCTGATATTCAAGTGAAATCTACTTTACTGTAACCTAGTACTTCTCATCCACACGTTACTGCTTCTGAATCAACAGCCATTCCCACTCAATCTGTCCTCCTGCATATTTGAAAACTAGAATATTCCACCATATTTTCTTTGGCCAGTTAATTGTGTCCAACAGGTTTTTCCTCCTTCCTAATAAAACTATTTTATAGAAAAGCAAGATTCAGGTCCAGTAGCACCTTAAAGACCAACTAGATTTCAATAGGGTATGAGCTTTCAAGAATCAGAGCTCCCTTCATCAGTTATCTGGCTCTCGAAAGCTCATACCCTGGAAATCCAGTTGATCCTTAAGTTGCTACTGGACCCAATCTAGCTCTTCTAATGCTGACTAACATGGCTACCCACCTGAAACCATTTTATCAAACTAGTCTCCCTATATTTTCATTCCTCATCAACATGGCAATTACCTCCAAAAGACACATTAAATTTTTAAGTTAATGCAATGACCTGCTGCATTGAGGAAACCATGGCAATAACAAGAACAACTTAATAAAAATACTCTCAATGCCATCCTAAAAACACTATTATTTATAGTCCACTTCTCTTGCTAAGACTCAAAGTGGATTACAGAGTGTGAGTTTCCCAGGAGTAAGCTCCATTGAATAGACCTAAGTTGTATTCTGACTAGGGCTGCTTAGGATTGCTTTATGTTCAATATCTCTTCTTTATGAAGACTATGCATATGAGCTTGTAGTCAAGACTTCATATCTAACAAAACAGGATGTTTGGGGGGCATACGTAAATAAAACACAAGAAATAGTCACTTTTTTAGCCATATCAAGTTCTACTTGATCAACTGAACTTGAGTTAATCAAGTTCTACTTGATCAAAAGAACTTGATCGAAGAACTCAAAAAAGTTGTTCGTAGGTGAACTACATTGATAATATACTGAAATTATTTGGAAATGTATCTTCTTCATGAAAGTACTGCAATAATCAGATTGAATGGAAGGTAAAGCATAGGGTCACATTGTTTTTTCATTTTCAATTTCTGTAATGTCTGTTATACAATATTTATGTTTTGAATATCTGGATACATACTTCTAGGAGTGCACCCTCTCAATTTCATTATTGATAAGTTCAAAGCTCTGCCATAGCTGCATAGTTCCATTCAGCTGCTGCTCTATTTCACAAAATGGCAAAAAATAATCAACGGCAGTTAGTAACAGAAGTCTTCTAAAGTCCAAGAGATTTGTTCTTGCCTATGTATCGCCGTAACAGAAATCATTGGCTATATTCTGAAACCTAGATAGAACCCCTGATCAGAGAAAACTGCAAGACCATTATTATGAGACAACAACATACCACTGTACTGATGGTCTATTGCAACTATAACTCAAAAATATACTAATAATCCTTCACAGAGCTGGAAGGAACCCAAGGGTCATCTAGGCCAACCCCATGCAAAATGCAGGAAATTCCCAACTAATTCCGCCCCCCTCAGTGACGTCTGCTCAATGTGCAGAGGAAGTCAAAAACCCTCCTTCTGGCCTGGAGGAAAATTCTTTCCTGACCCCAAAGTAGCAAGCAACTACCCTGGGCATAAAAGAAAGGCCCAGGAGAACCAAATACTGAATCCTAATTGGCACTTAAAATTAGTCTATTACGAGTATAGTTCTGCACAGGGCTTTTTATCAGGGGGAACGCAGGGAAATGGAGTTCCGGAACCTCTTGAAAATGGTCACATGGCTGGTGGCCCCGCCCCCCTGATCTCCAGACAGAGGGGTTGAGATTGCCCTCTGCGCCGCTCAGCAGCGCGGAGGGCAATCTAACCCCCCCTCTGACTGGAGATCAGGGGGCGGGGCCACCAGCCATGTGACCATTTTCTCCAAGGCCAACCCACTGAGTTCCACCACCTCTTTTCCCAGAAAAAAAGCCCTGGTTCTGCATAATACCATGCCACACATGCTATTATCTAATGGTTTTGCTTGATTTTTTTGGCCTCACCTTGTTAAAAAAATAGTCTTTAAGCTATCAGTTATTCTTTGTTTTTTGCAGGTCTTTGGTAATAATATTATTTTGGATAAAGAGCAGTCTCCTAGCACAGTAACTGAAAAACCAATATAAAGAGAATTCCAATACAACTGCCCAATAACAGTTGTACCATATAAAACAATTTTGTCATCACACAAAATAATTTAGCAGACTACTTCCAACTCTACAGAAATAAATTTAAGCACTATTAGGAAAAATAATACCTGCAAAACAAACCTTTTGATTTAACAAGCATCACTAAACTGTTTCCACCATTCAAAACAAATTGTGTTACAATGGTTTAATACTGCAGGCAAAGCATAATGCATGCACAGCTTCATTCCTTAAAGGAAAAAAAAAAGAACTGAATTATCAGAGAAATCTTCTCATTAGTTTTAAAAAATGTCTTTTCTAATTAGGGCCATTTCACACAGCATGATACTTACAACATATACCTTGATGCGGAAGAATAAACATGTACACCTGTGTAGCTCATGCATGGGTTTTACTGAATGTCAAAGCACTGGGAAGTTATAAGTAAATTTCCGTATGTAGATGTAGCAAAAGAAAACTGTATAATTTCCCCATGTAACTGTCTACACTTTCCACTATCCAAGTAAACACTATGTGAGAAGCAGCCTACCAACCTTGTAAATCAAAATGAAAAACACCTAGAATCTACAACTATTTTTTAAAGTCATACTCAGAACTGGCTTAGAACAGTAGATCTCCAGATCTCCACTTTGCTGCAATAACACAAGTTTTAATTTTAGTTACTAGTGAAAGCTAACTAGTATGCACAGGGAGCGGGACTGTGAGCAATGCATGTTTTCAAGCCATTTACAAAATTATCAAATCATAATTATGACAAGATGACTGTTAACAATCTGCAAAATGAAATATGGATTCCTGTAAAAAATCAAGTTCAGCTCTGGTAAGACACACTAAAAACTCTCCACTGTGCCACCTTCCTGGATTGTACACTATGCAAAATGGCTACAGATTTATTTTAAAGCTCTCATACTATTACCTTATTTAAGTCAAATCCACTTCACTTTGCAACTGAAAGGGACACATGGCAACCTGACAATCTGTTAACTCCATCCATCTCCCACTCATATATTTCTCTGCAACAGTAACAGACCCAAGGAACATTACAGTAAACTTATTTCCCCATAAATAAATTTGCAGAGTGTTTAACTGATACCCCAAGGCTGCTTACAGATGGTAATCCTGCTGTTGAAGGTTTTGTAGTAATTGCCGTTTCAAGTCTTTCTATCAAGTTTCCTAAAGTGATGGGACTCTGACCTGGATCTTCTTTTTCAGATACCTTTGTAATGCTGAATTCTTTTTCTTGTTTCAACTTTGTATCTCCAGGCAAATAAGAAACTGGAGGTAGATCTACTTTCTCAGTTCTACTTCCTGCTCCAGACACTTTGCAAATATTACTTTGTAATTGCTCTAGAGGAATGGGGGGTGATAACAGGGCACAAATAGCCTCATTATACCTAACTTCTATGGAGGTGCTTTGCTGATTCTCTTGAATCAGTTCTGTCACATTCCCAAAGTCTGCTTCCTTAGTACAGGAAGCTGTGGTTGTATTTTTCATAACAAACTTAATTCCTTCCTCTGGGTTTTCTTCTGCCGTTAGAAATGATGTTTCAGAATCCACATCCTTGTCCTCCTCCAAACAAGGAGACAGCGTCTCAAAATCCAGGAGCCTTGCAGTGTCCTGCTGGATGTCCAAGTCTTCTGGGTCTGTTAACACTGAAGAGCCGCAGAGCTCCGGGGGCTCCAGGCTGGAGGCGTCGCTCCTTTCCAGGTCCTGCAAACAGTCAGAGCCATCTTTTGAGCCATTGAGATATTCGGCATTGATCATGGAGGCCAAATCCTGCAGTCTGCGCAGTGGGATGTAGCAGGAAGAAGGATCTTGGCCATAGGCAGCACCCTTGGACGCTGCTGCGGGTAACTGCATGGTGCACCCATTAGGTGGCTCTGGGCTACGGCTCTGGCCCTCCCCCCCATAAGGGCTGTCCCCATTCTCCGGTGCATCTAACGCTAAGGAGCTGACGAAAGGGGACAGGCAGCTCCTCCTGCTCACTTCGCAGGCTTGATCCATCCTGTGCGGCGGGCATCAACCTGTGAAGCAAGCAGTAACAATGGGGTCAGGCAAACCCTCCGGGGCCTTGTTCTCCAAAATGGCAGCCACTACTGCTGCTGCTGCTCCTCCTCCTCCTCTACGGCGGCGGCGGCGGCAGAGGCCCAGCAGACGCCTCCTGCTCCCGGCTCGGAGGCCGCAGCGAGCCTACAGCAAGCCCGGTGCATGCCTTCCCCCTCCCCTTTCTAGGCAACGTTGCCTCCTGCTCGGCACCTCCCGGGCGCAGACTAAGACGCTGCCTTCACAATAGCGCAGCATCCATCCTGCTCTTGCTTGCAGGGAGCGCAGCAGGCCAGGCCAGGCCTCGCCGCGCTCCCCTTCAGCTGCCTCCTGCCCTCCCCCCTCCCCGAAAGCTGCAGCTGCTCAACACTGACTCCTTCATTCGCCCGGCTTCTGCGCTAGGCCCGACACCGGCTCGCGGGGATGCCCCCAGTCCCACTGCCAAAGGCCCCACCAGGATTACGTTGCAGCGTCCTTGCAATCTGACCGGAAAGATCTGTTCCAACCCCTTTGGGGGACAAGAAAAGACTTTCCAATTTACCTGCCTCTTCCTTGCCCGGCTTCCCCCCGCCCCAAACACCGCACAGGGCCCAAGCGAAGAGCCGATTTGGCTCCCCCGGGCCCTACCAGCTCCGTCTCCACCACAGCTGCCTGCCAGCCAGCCTCTTTCGCCCGCTCGCTCCTTTCCCCGCTCGCGCGTCCCCGCGCGCCGCTCCTGTAGGCGCGTCCACGCTGCTGTCCCCCGTGCGCGCTCTTGCGCGCCCCCTTACTGACTCTTGGGGTTCAGCAGCAGCAAAAGCTGCGCTGGCCAATCAGCGCGCGCTCCTGCTCGTCCCCGTACACGGACTCCCGCTGGGCAGCACACGGCCCCTGCGCTTGACGCTGCCCCCTAGCGCTCACTGCTGCAGCCCCTCCCTGCCCCACCTCTTGCTCCTTGGACTAGCTCCTTAACCCGTTCCCATGAGTTGCACGCCCTGTGGTGTCGGCTTGCAGTTCGGCCTGGCCTCGGCCTCCCCTCCCTCCCTTCCTTCGGCACATGGCGACGCAGCTCTTTTCTCTACCCGCGCTGGACAAGCCCTGCCTTTCTCGCCACCAGCGCCCAGCACCGTCCTTCCCCGCAACCTAAACCAGTCACCTCGTACCCAGCCACCCCAGCAGGGCGCCGCCTGCGAGGCCAGGCCTTTGCCAGTTCCCCAGCCAAGCGCTGCAACTGAGAGCCGGAGCGAATCAAGATGGTGCCTGTTGAGCTCGCCCACCCGCCCGCTGGGCAGTCGCCGCTCTCCTTGCCAGCCCGGGGGAGGGGAAGTCCCGTAGACCCCCGTGACCACCAGCCAACCGGCTTTAGTGCCGCCTCGGGGTTCTCTCCAGGGCTCGTGGTGCTGTTTCTGGGTTTGAGCTGATTTTCACCTCATGCATGGTGGTGGTGGTCAAAGAGTCCAGGCGGCCTCGCTAATTCCTCCCACTTCAGAGGGGGAGAGGAAAGCTGGGGATTCTCGCCGCTACTAAATTGGGAGCAGAAAGAAGCCAGGCCATCCCCATATTCCCGCCCAAACAATGAAGGAGACTAGGCAGGTCAGCCTGCTCCCTAATCTCCAGCCAACAATGGGGGTGGCGAATCAAGACAGTCTTCGTCCGCGCTCTCCTTCGTTCACCCTTCCGCGCCGACGAAGGGGAGGGGAGCAGAACCACCCTCAGATAAATGGCTGGAGGAGACCTGGTTGCGCTGGGGCCCCAAGGGCTCCCCAACGGAGCCCAATTCTGCCCTCTTGCGCGGTACGGCCGAACAGTGCGCGCACCAGACACAACTGGGCAGACGGATTTGCGCTTAAGCACACGAAAAGCAGGCCGCTCCCCAGCCTCTAAAGGAGGGGCGGGCGGGAGGGATCCAATCCTTAGCCGATGACTAGCTAGCAACGGAGCTGAAAAAGAATCTCTTATTACTCGGCTGGAGCTTTTCTGCTTCTTTCTAGATTAGGAGACGCTTTTCTCGTCCCAGCGAAAGGCTAGGATTTGCCCGCCCTCTTCACTGTGCCGGGAGCTGCAGTGGGGCCGGCCGACTACCTTCCAACTCGACCCCAGTCATTTTCCGTATCTGGTCTCTAGGGCCAGTCCGGACGTTGCCTTTCTTAGTTCCCTAGAGCAGCGCTGCCCTGGGCGCTTCGCCGTCTTGTGTGTGACAGGGGCAGCCGAGAGCCTTACTGGGCTCCAAGCAACCACTGCTTAGCCGCAGCAGCCGAGCCTCCAGTTCTCGGGGGACCAGCGACGGAGCCCGAGCGACTACGCGGGCTTCCCCTTGCGCCCCATTTCGAACTCCCCAGTAGAAGCCTCAGCAGCGCCTTGACATCGGCCAGGAGCGGCGGGCCTTTGCCGCGCGGTGCTTCCTTCTCTTTCTGCTGCAGCTCTTGCTTCGCTTATTAACAGAATGCAGCCTCTGCTCGCCGCCCCCTCCCCCGGCAACCTGCCTTGCAAGGCAAAGCGGCCATTAGAGCCGCCAGCCAAGCTAAATCTTCCCGGGGCAACCTGTCCGTGCAGCAGCCGAGCCCCCCTCCAGAGGGACTTGAAGATGGGTGTGGTTGATAGGTTCGTTCCTTCTACCTTGAAATCCTCGCCAGTGATCCATCGCAAGGAGCCTGCTCAGAGAACCGGGATCGCCAGTTTATTTTTTTTTAATGTCCTCAGCTTCAGCAAAACTCCTCCGTCGTTCCGTGTGTGCATTCATATGCTAAAGCTAGTAAGGCAGAGAGGAATGGCTCGGGGGCCCAAGGCCGTCCAGGGGCTATAGTATCCTCGTTTGTTTGGGGTAGCATTTCTAATGCGTTAAATGTTTCCCAGATAGAAAACAGTCCTGGGCTCCCCATCCAAGGACAGACAGGCAAAGGTGTGTGTGTGTGGAGGGGGGGGGGGTACATGTAGATTAGCCAACCTATTACATAGCAAGGTCTGGTAAACTAGTTTGGAGAAGCGAGCATTGACTGCATCTGCAGACTTTCTGTTACACAGAAATCTTGAGCAAGCCTAGGCAAAGTCACTTAAACTGAAACCACTTACTCTGTGAAGTTAAAGTCAGGGATGCAATCTGCTGTGCCCAACTCTGAGACAATTATTTTAGCCACCAAGTTTCCCAAAATTAGGAAAACAGCTGCATTAGTCCCCCATGGCATGAACCAGGATAATGATGTGCTTGGCTAAATTAATCCCTTGGACTGGGGGTGCAAATTGATCTCAAGATGGTGGGATTGGACAAAGTGGTGGGAATGGACAAAGTGGAACTGCATAGCTTTTACAATCCCTCCCACTGAAATTTTTTTTGCAAAAAAATGAAAATGTGGTTCATGGGCCCCTGGGGGGATAATTGACACAATTGGGGGGGGGGGAGGAGAATTTTGTGTGAAAAATTCATGACACATTGGATGATGATGATAATCACATTTAGCATACTTACAGTGCTTTCTCTGTTGCATGAAAAGGAGAAACATTTGTACCTCTTCAGTGACTGTTCACACCCTCTCATTAGGCTATATCATATTTGTGAGAACCTTTGCTGTAAAACAGACCCACTCTGTCCAACTCAATTATTAAGCAGTTCAGTACTTAGCCAAGACACGTAACAAAAGATGAGGATAGTTATCGCTAATCAGTGGGTATGATCAAGCTAGTGGAACATGTTGTCCTCTATCACCCTGTGGTTTCCAATAAATGAATAGGCCCTCCCCAGCCCCCTTTGGCAATGAGAGCTTGATAGGGCTTCTTCCCAGTATGGGATCCACACCCAGTTATGCACTTAATTTTCATGAGCGCAGGATTATGTTCCCTCTCTTCCTCTTGTGCAAAGGGGATATTACTGTGGCTTAATATTCAGCATCTTCTCTAGCCTCCTTGGACCTCCTGGTCTATTTGATTTTCCCTTCAACCCTGTGCTAATTGTTTTTACAACTATCACCTTTCCTTTAATTGGCCTCTCCTTTCCTTGACCTGCTGTCTTCCTGCTTCACCCCTTTTCCCTTCAACATCCATCTTCCTTTCTGGTTATTGCTTTTCAATTAATATCTACTTACCCCCTCCCTTTCTTCAACCAGCCTGCCACTTATTCCCTAATTCCTGGGCATTCTAACCCTTAGTTTCCCGGGGTAATCAACATGCAGCTACTTCATCCCTATATTATCTCTCCCCTAACCTGGACAAGATGCATAGCTCCTCGTATCTTTAGGCCCTGTCAGATTCTTACAAAATAACCTTTCACTTCCATCCCCAAAACCATCATTAACCATTGCTCTACTAATGCTATCCCATGTAGAGTTACTCCAACCTAAATCCACTTAGATTGGAGTATCTCTGCACAGGATTGCACTGTTGAGTGAATTACAATGCTTGAGAGCAACACTATAAACTAAGTAGGCTGGCTCTTGTGCAGATGGTGAAAGTTGCACAGCAGAGCTACCCACACCTTGAGGACTCCTGAGGTATGCAGAAAATGTTGACTTTGTAAGTTAACTAAAAGGGAGGGCAGGCCTGATGAGCACTAAATAGGCTTCAGAAGGGATGGAACGTTGACAGCAGCAGAGCATCAATTGAATTCTGGATGGGGAGATTTTGACAAGTTTGGAGGATTTCCAAATTGTTCACTGCTCCCATGATTCTTTGCAGGCTCCCTATTTGTCACTACGTCTACTAAATGGGTAGCTTGGCTTAGGATGCCAATCATGAAAGCAGTGCAATAGAGCCACCCACAGATAGCTGAGAAGTATCTACATCTTGGGGGATTTCCCAAGTTTGCAGAAAAGTTTGGCTTTGTAAATTATTCAGAAAGTGTGGGGGGAACCCAAAATGGCCTGATGAGAACTCAGTCTCTTCCAGCTAGTATGGAATATAAGCAACTAGTCAGTTAAATTAAGGAGGAAAAGTAAGCTTGGCCAAGCCTCTGTGAACTGAGGGGGGGATTTCAAAATGGTTTATCCCCTTCGATGACTCCTTGCAGTCATCGAAGCTTATCCATCTCATAGTATTCTAACAATTCAACCAAACCCATTATCTTCAAGTAATGATTTGCAGTAACTGTTCTGGAGTAGTTCCACTCACTGTGACTTCAATTGCCCCTTTAAGGGTCTTTAAGGTGCTATTGGACCCATATCTTGCTCTTCCAGTACAGGCTAATATGGCTCCCCACCTGAAAACTATACCACAGGTCAGGTTGCTTTTAACTGGCATTTGTCTTACCAAAGAATGCTAACCAGCTTTTACACAAATACCTTAGAACCATTGCTATATAGGTTTCAAACAATACAGCCTGTATTTATCACAAGATTGGGATTTTTTAAAATGTATCTTTTTTGGTACAAATTGGCAAACAATTTATTTTTGCAAACTGATATGTGTTTTAATCTGATTCCTTATGAGCATAAGCACCCTTACCCTTTTGAGTTGGTTGGCAATCTACCATAGCCCAGATGGATGCTGTGAGGTTTCAGTTTAAACATACCTATCACAACTAAAGCATATGACAATTCACAGAGTAACAGCAAAACAACAACAACAACAGACTTTGCCCTGAAGTGTTAACAATCTAAGCTTGGCACAGGGGACGTACTAGATTGAAAGAAGGAAGAGAAAGACAAGGTCAGCAGGTGGTGAATAAGCTTCATATATGTTTAAGTTTAATATTGGTTGAAGGTGAAAACTAAGGGTACTTTTACCATTACACTGACATTGCTGCTAATGAAAATATTTATCCCTCTTCTTGAGCTCAGAGTTTCAGCCTTGACAACAAAAACAGGTTCAGAACTGAACTTGTGAATCCTAGCTCAAATTAAATCCTACCTGTTTTAAATTTCTTCTTTACAAAGCGAGGAACCTATGAGATGTTCTCAGGTGCTTATTCTTTAAATATTTTTACAAAAGGACACAAGACGAGGAGGCCTAGATGCTTGCCTTTTTTCTCCATAATAAGTCCTTCATAAATTCGCTAAACTGATAACTTCAGTTACAGTAGTTGCTGAGTTACATTAAAGAAAAGTGCAATCTCTCGTAGCTGAACTAAGCAGCAACCCTTGAAAAAGATATTGCTGTGAAGATGGGAACATGTATTATCAGACAGATCAGAGATCAAGGACCTGGTAAAATGGGGCCATCTGGTTTAAGTCTTTGCATTGGCATGTTCATATCTCTTGTCATTGTCATAGAGGAGTATTGGAATAAATCAGAACCTTAAAAGTCTGAAGTGTATGTGAATTCTTTCATAGTCACAGGTGGGTGAAAAAGATCTGTATATATTTAAATGTGGGCAGATCACATAGGTATCATCCCTGAGTGGGCAGCTTAATGTGCTGATCTCAAAGGTATGGAGGTCACAAATTACTTACAGAGATTGGTAATGATAGCCTCCTATTCAACAGATAGTGCTGTGGCTGAGACTTTATCAGATTTGAGTAAAATACAATCATAAACAACAATGAATAGGATATGCAGCATCAATTAAAAGGTCAGAGAACAAAAGTAATACTAGGAGACAGCTGTCATCCTTTGAGCATTATCTGTAGCTTGCCCATTAAATCACTATTACAAGGCCTCTCTGATTTCCAAGTCATCAGGGCACTACAAAAAAATTTGATTTCATGACGTAGTGTGAGCCAATTGCATCTTTTGTGAACAACCATTCACATTTTGAGCTGCTTTTAAATTATGTGACACATCATCAGTTATTTTCAGGAGCCATCCATGCCTGTAGGTAAACTGTGAAACAACAGTGTATTACATCCATATCCCAACCAATACATGCAATTTTTTTTCAAATAACACGCTTCCTCACCAGCACATGGCCACCATCAGCAAGTAATCTATGGACTCAGTGCACTAAACATGACTCTGACAAAATATGATCACCCTCCTATCAACTAACAAAGTTAGCATGTGCTAGGCACTTCCATCCCCTTGGAAATGGAGTCTTCAGATACAAAAAGAGGAAGAACCCAACAGAACCAATCACTGATAATTTCCCCTTTATATCAGCTGAAAAATCGCAAGAGTTTCTGATGTCACAAAAACGCTACTGAAAATGTCATCTTCAATAGCATGTCAACCCCATTCCATTACATATTCAAATCTGTGACATTCATCACACCTAAGGTTTCCAACATCCAGGTGTAACCTGGAGATTTCCAGGAATTACAACTGATCTCCAGACTACAGAGATGAGTTCTTCTGAAGAAAATGCCTGCTCTGGAGGGCAGACTCTAATAGCATTATACCCCACTGAGGTTCTTCCTCTTCCTAAACCCTACCATCACAGAGCCATATAATTGCTAAAAGACTGACCAAACATATTCATGTTTTGTGCTCCAGCTTAAAGTGGTTCCTTACATATTCTTGCTTTCCGCTATTTCTCTCAAACGACAAACAACAGAACCTGAAACAAACTGGCATTTATGCCCCATAATTCTTGTTCACATATTATACTTCAGTCTGTGATTATTTCACTTAAAATATGGTGGTGGGTGATAACTGTTTTTTTTTAAAGCCACTGGTTTCTCTTCATTGAGCAGCTGCAATGATTAATGATATAACGGGGTTTGAATCAGGCGCACTGACATGAATTGTCACAAGTGTACACAAATGTAGAGGATCTGCGACATCAGAAATAACTGCAATCGTTGTCTGGAGGAACATGGTTGTAGAAAAGCACATAACTTTGAATGCTTATTTCTTGTAGCATTTAGGACCTTAACTCAAGTTCAGATTTATCTATTAGTTGCCCTGACCATAGGCCATTGCAACAGAGAAACACAATAACATTGTTCACAAGTTACAGTGAATGCATGTACAGTCTAAGCACAATGTAACTTGATTTTTCTTTATACATATGTTCAATAATTCTCATGTTACATTCAACACATATACAATTGTGTGATTTAAAATTCAGATTCTGGTCCCCTGTTAAATTTGTAGAGTGAACACATGTTGCCTCTTTCTTACAAACAGGTGTACACACATATATGCAGATTGTATGTGAATTTACTGTAATGTGAACAGGATTAGTATGGAATATGTGAAAAAAGAGCAATACACAATATATGGCAACATGAAGAGCACATAAAATAAATTCACCGTATGCACTATGAAATTTAATAAAGTTATTTAAAAATCCAACACCAACTATTTTTCAGTAATGTGTTTATGCCTACTAAAGGGAAAGCAGGATATGTGTATAATAATATTTTAAAGTGTATTCAGAAACAGACTCTCCTCAAAAAAGATTTCAGAAACATAGTTTAAATTTAAAAATACGAAGGAACAAAAGGCAAGAAAGAAAATTCCTGTTGTTTCTGACTACTTGTGAACAAACATCAACATTAACAAAATAGTGCCCGAGTGGGATCTTGCACAGTAATTTAAACAGTTGCTCTTGTTAAAGAGACCTCTGTGAATGCAGCCTCTCCTTGTGAAGATTTTAAACTGCTTTAGTGTAAAATTCTTCAATGTGATTTATTGTGTGAATGCTTAAATTGGTGCCGAAGCAAAGCAAAAATTTTTTACACAAGTCTGCGATCAGAGAAATGCTTTGGTAAATGGACAGGGGCTGTAGACTATACTACTTCATACTGTCTGTTGCTGTAAGTTTGCCACTACCGGAGAATTCCACAATGTGTAATATGACATGTCAATTTGCTTATGTTAGTTTCAGCATTCTTTGGATTTCTGCTTGTTTTCAAATTTCTAGCTTGATGCAGGCCATGTAGACCTGGCCAAATTTCTAGCCTGAAAGCTTGAAGAGTGGCTGAGTTGGCAGTTGGGGTGGGGACAGCCTGCCAGCCACACAGGGAAGCTGTATCCCTATGGGAAAACATATTTTACCCCTTTTTACCCCCTTAGGGGGCGAATTTCTTAAAATCCCTTCTTAGTGAGCCCCTACATCACAAAAGGAACGTCCTGCCCAAATTTCACGCGTCTAGGTCCAGGGGTTTGGGCTGGGCATTGGAGAGTCTGCCAGGACATTTGTCTTTATATATATAGATTGAATGTCCCAGCTATTGATCATATTGACTTCCACTGTACAATCTGCCTTGAGACTCAGTGAGAAAGGTGGACTATAAATACGGTTAAAAAAAATTAAAAATTGCAGCAAGGATATCCCTGGACAACTGGGAACTGTCTGGCATCTGGTTCACAGGCCAAAATGCCAGAAGAATGTGAAAGGTTGGGTGGAAATAAGGGCATAAGTATAGCCTGCTGTAAGAGATCTCCAGTCAGTCTAGTCCAGCGTTCTGTTTCACACCATGGTCACCCAGTTGTCTTGGAAGAGTCAACAAGATTGCGTGGAGTCCAAGGCCCTCCCCTGCTGCTGGCCCCTGCCCCTGCACTGCTATTCAGAAGTTTGCTGCCTCTGAAGCAAGGCTCCCTTCAGTTACCATGGCTAGTGGACCTCTTTACCATGAATCTGTCTTACCCCTTTTTAAATCTATACTTGCAGTCATCACTACCTTCATTGGCAGAATTCCACAGTTTAATTACTTTTTGAGTAAATAGTACTTTCTTTTGTCCTATTTCCCAAGAGTTTCATTGAGTGCCTCCAGGTTCTAGTCCTACATGATGGGAGAAAAAAGCTCCCTCTATCTACCCTATGCACAACTTTATGAACCTCTATTATGTTCCCCCAACCCATCTTTTTTCCTAGATTTTAAGTTCCAGGCTTGCCAGCTTTTCCTCATAGGAAAGGTGCCCCAACCCCCTAATAATCTTGGCTGCCCACTTTTGTACTTTTTCCAACTCTGCAATGTCTTTTTTTAAGATATGGAAGCCAGAACTGCACACAATATTCCAAATGAAGTCGTACGTTTATACAAGGGTGTTACAATATTGATTGTTTTATTTTCAATCCCTTTCCTAATAATTCCTAGCACAAAGTTTGCCTTATTCACTTCTGCCACACACTCGGTTGACATTTTCATCAATCTTTATACTACAACCCTAAAATCTCTTTCAATCTCAATCTCAGCCAGTTCAGATCCCATTATCTTATATTTAAAATTAGAAATGTTTTTTGTTCCAGTATGCATCACCTTGCACGTACCCATGTTGAACTTCATTTGCTACACTGTTGGCCACTCACCCAGTTTGGATAAATTGTCCTGTAGCTCTTCGCAATCCACCTTGGTTTTCACCATCATGAATAATTTGGTATAATCTGCAAACCTGACTACTACACTACTCACCCCTCAGTTCCAAATCATTTATGTCCAAATTAAAGCACTAGCTCCATTTCCAATTCTTGTGATGAGGAATATGGATTTGAAGAAAGGGCTTTTATATACCACTTCTGTGCCTTTCAGTATTCTGTGCCTTTCAGTATTACACGCCTTGCACTTTTTCTATGCTCAGGAGCCAATGTAGTATTTGTAATGCAACCTGTAAGAATATGACACTTGAAACAAGAAGACCAAAGAAGAATGTAAGCTGAAACTCTGTAAGAACTGAGGACTAAATATATTGCTTGTAGGAGATGCACTTGTAGAAATATTACACATATGTTATATTAACCTATAGGATTCCAATAGGATTCAATACAAGAGAGCCTTTTGTAGAAACTGATTATGCAGCAAGCTGGGTCGGCCACCTGTGGCATTATCTCCCTCAAGGCTGCAAAAATGGGAGAAAGGGCAGAAGTGGGGGAACATTCCTTTCTGCCCACGGACCCCAGTTATCTGAAGGCCCCAAGGTTGCCAAATTGAGACTCCATGGCGCCATTGAAGGTAACAGTAGCAAAAGGGGAAGATGTCCTTCCAAGGAGAACAAGCGCAAGGACAAGATAAGGGGCTGCAAAATTTGGAATTCCCCCAAGTAGGTAGCCGACCCAGAAATTGCGTCTTCCAATCAGAGCCAAGCTACAAGTGATGCCTGACACAGGTTGGACACTTGTCGGCTTCCCTCAAGTTTTGATGGGAAATGTAGGCATCCTGGTCTTGCAGCTGTAATGGAGAGCCAAGCTGTAAAACCAGGATGCCTACATTTCCCATCAAAACTTGAGGGAAGCTGACAAGTGTCCAACCTGTGTAAGGCGTCACTTGTAGCTTGGCTCTCAGACTGACCCTAGACACCTGTGTCAAAGACTATGAGCCAATAAGATAACAAATATTAGAATATTGTAATATTATTATAATTAACCTGAGGGTATTAATTGCTTTGCACTTCTATTGTAGCTTTGATGAGCACTGAGCACGAGGGAATCCCTTTACTTTTGTGTAAAGGGGAGCTCATCCATTGTTTAATTAAACAATCCATTTGCTTCAATTCAACAGGACTCCGGGACTAATTTTTGTCATTGTGATTGGCTAAGAGAGAGAAAGATACCACAGAAGCACAAAGTTTGTGCATAACAGTGAGACCCCACTGCCTACTTCCCTCCACTGTGAAAACTATCCATTAATTCCTATTCTCTGCTTTTGATCCATAAGAAGACCCATCCTCTTATCTCATGATTGCTAAGCTTACTCAGGAATTTTTGGTGAAGTACCTTGTCCAAAGCTTCTTTGAAGTATACTGGATAGCCCTTATCTACATATTTGTTAACCTGCTCAGGGAAGAAGAGGTTGGTGAGGCAGGACTTCCCTTTGCAGAAGCCATGCTGATTCCCCTCCAGCAGACTTTGTTTCTCGACGTGCTTAATAATTCTATCTCTAAGAACAGTTTCTACTAATTAACCTGAAACAGATGGTAGGCTAACTGGCCTGTGATTTCCTGGATCCCTTCTAGATCCTTTTTAAAGAATTGGGGTGACATTTGCTATTTTCAAAACTTCTGGCATAGAGGGAGATTTCAGCGACAATTTACATGAACTAGTTCGTAGATCAAGAATTTCACATTTGAGTTCTTCAAGAACCCTTGCATGTATGACATCTAGAGGTGCAGAGTTTATTAGTTTTCAGATTGCCTAGTGGTCACCACCTTAACGTGACCCAGATCTTCAGAAACCCTCACGCAAAACAGCAGCTCCAGCATGGGTATGTGCCCCACATTTTCCACAATGAAAACAGATGCAAAAAATTCATTCAATATCTCCACCATCTTCCCATCTTCCTTAAGCAATCCTTTTATTCCTTTGTCTTCCAAAAGTCCAGCCACCTCCCTAACTGGTTGAAGAAATGCTCATTGTTTGTCTCAATGTTTGTGGCCATCAGCTCCTTACATTTTTTTTTGCTTGCCTTATTGTCAATTTACATTTGTTTTGCTAGAACCTATGCTCCTTCTGCTCTACTTTTAAAAAGAAGCCATTTTGCCTTTTAAGGCTTGCTTGATTTGCATTATTAATCAAACAGACAACCTTTAGACTTGGTAGTACCTTTCCTGACTTGAAGTATGTATTCTATCTGGTCCTCAGTTGCTGTACACTTAAGTTTAGTGGTGCAGGTGAGGAAAATAAAAACTTGCCCCACAACAGAAAACATGCACCATCTGGGGTGATTAAGACTGGAGAAGTGACAAGAGGAAAGAAGTGATTAATCCTTTTCTCACCTACAATTTCCCCAAGGCACATTTTTGAGTGAGCAGGAGAAAGGAGCTTACACATATTCTCCCCACTTCTCCAAAACACCCTTGGTTCTTCTTGTTTCAAAAGATGTAAGTGGGGTAATGCTTCTGTGTGTAATGCCTCATTAGACCTACATTATATTCAAATGATGGCACAGACAACAAGAGCATGCATTTGAAGCCGTGGCTGGATGGCCGCGGCAGAGTCGGCTGAAGTTAAACCCTTCAAAGACAGAGATCCTGTACTTGAGTCGCGGGAACGTGGATTCCGGACTCAGGCTCCCTGTACTTGATGGAGCAGTGCTTACACCGGCCCTAAGAGTTAGGAGCCTGGGGGTGATTCTGGATGCCTCCTTGAAAATGGAGGCCCAGATCATGGTGGTTGCCAGGTCATCGTTTTTCCATCTCCGACAGATCAGGCAACTCGCCCCCTGTCTCTCGACTCACGACTACAGTAGTCCAGGCAATGGTCACCTCTAGGCTAGACCACTTTAACGCGCTCTGTGCAGGGCTTCCCCTGAACCAGATCCGGCAGTTACAACTGGTCCAAAATGCAGTGGTGCAGGTCATCACCAGAGTGCCTTGCACTGCACATATAACACCAGAATTGTGCCAGCTGCATTGGTTACTGGTGGTGTACCGGATCAGATTCAAGGTTTTGGTACTAACCTATAAAGCCCTATGCAGACTGGGACCGGCGTATCTACAGGACCGTTTCTCCCTGTATGAGCCCCAGAGGACGCTCTGATCCAGCGATAAACAGCTGCTACTGGTCCTTGGCCCCAAGGAGGCCCGTTTAGTGTTGACCAGAGCCAGGGCCTTTTCAGTCCTGGCTCCAACCTGGTGGAACGCTCTATATAAAGAGATCAGGGCCTGGCCGGATTTGCTATCCTTCCGCCAGGCCTGTAAGACGGAGCTGTTCCGCCAGGCATATGGTTGACGCTCTGGGCCTCCCCGCTGACCACCTAGAGATAGCTGTGCCCCTACAAAGGGTATTCACCACCAGCCTTTGCCATATATTTCTAGAGGTGGTTGGGTGGTGGTTGTTGGTGGAATTTGCTGCCATATGTCTTTTAAAATCTGCTGCTGTATTGCTTGTTGTGTAAGTTCTTTTTTAAATATTTAAGATGTTTTATTGGTTTTAAAGGTATTTGTATTTTATATTTTGTATATTGGAATCCGCCCAGAGCCTGCTAATGCGGGGAGGGTGGAATACAAATAGAATTAATTAATTAAATAAATAGAGAAAACATCAACAATGTCAGAACAAAGAGCATATTAAAATACTAGAAATAATTTTGTGATATTGATTATAATTTTTTCCTGTGACATGATCTATATTTTCAAAAATAAATTTTAACTGTCTTTATCAGCAGAGATGGTGACATTTACTCTTGAAAATTAGCTGGACGTCCAAATAACTCAATAACCGTATATACAAGAAAGCTGGCATGATTCCAAAAGATAACGGATAGTATAAATAATATGCTAAGCTCTGGAAAAGTAAAAATCTGGGGAAATGAAGAGTGGTTAGCTTGTCTTTTCTATTTGGAAAGACAATAGACACAATGAGAAAACAATTAGTTTATAAACATCTAGAGGAAATGGATTACCTACGGGCAACAGCAAACATACCTTTATTAAGAATTAATTATATCAAATCTAGTTTATCTAAACAGGTGAATGGTTTAGTAGACGTCTTTTCACTTTGGCCCATATAAAGTCCACTTAAGACATTAGAATTAGAAAAGGAATTTGCATAGAAGTGCATGCAATTTGTTTAAAAAATCATTGTGTCTTCAGAGATATGCCTGGGGAACAGCAGCTATTCTTCCCACTACTGTTTGTAGTATTGTGCTTTCACATTCACTATTCTTCTGCATAGTAGTACTAGTGGCTTCCTGGTGTTGTTATGCAAGTGTGATCACACTTTAAAAGTGTGGGAGATTGGGGTAGGGACAGGCAGAAACAGTGGCTGGCAGGCAGACCCCAAGCAGCAATGGGTCCATTACAGGCTTACAATTTGTATCCCCACCACAACATACTTGCTCCAATTCCTCCCATACAATCTTATGAATCAGGAAAGAAAAACGTCTGTTTTGTAATTATGGTTTTAAATGACATAATAAACAAACAATATTACAGTAATGGGCTTCCATTTCAGCACAGCCTTCCTGGATTTCCAGGCCTCCAGAAAATGTACCAGTTCCCTTCTCTCCCATACTGGATACCTGCCTCCAGGGGCATGCACAAAGTGCTCTTGATAATAAATAATACCACTTTTAGGGTTGCCAACAGGCCAGGAGAAAAGCATCCTGTCCCTAATGCTTGGAAATGTGCAGTTTAAGCTTTTCATGAAATGGAGGTAAATAACATCACATGCTAAATAACATCTCTATTAAAGGGACAGGATTTTCCCCTCCAGGCAGTTGGCAATCCTACTTTTAATATAAAGCCTATAGCTCAGTACTTTCATTCCCATATTGCAGATGTGGGGAAGGAATGAGAGATGATCTTTTGCCAAAGGCTATCTACTGAATTCATGACAGATCTTGGGGCCACTTGGTTCACAGCTCATTTCCATGCAGACCAATTCTATCCATATTTACTTATTAGTTAGCCTTCAGCATGACTTTCTTCCAGTAGGCATGTATAGGATTGTAATCTTAGTCTACTTCAATAAGTCTAACCTCAGACTAAACTGGCTTCAAACTGGACAAAAGTATCCACTGGCATTCTAAGTATCAGTATCAGTATTTTTAAATATTTTAATTAATGACTCAGAATAATTGTGTGAATTGAAGTATTACATTTGAGGATTAAAAAAAATGGAGAACATTGCACACTTTTGGCTGGGTAAATAAGTTGAAATTCAGTATCATCTCAAAGTAGAGAGATGGTCCGAAAGAAACAAAATAAAATGTAGTGATAGAAAAATGTATTGTGCAAGAGTTTAAACTACAGGAAGATCCATGTATGTCAAACATTTGAGATGGGGCTTCCTAATTAACAAAGCAACTTGGCAAAAAGTAAAATGCATAGGATCAAAATTGCACACCACTTTTTAAAAAAGGTGGTAACTGTAACTTCTGTAAAAGCAGTTAATAAATGAAACTTATATGAAGACTATGGAGCTCAAAGTTCCAATAACCTAAAGGGCTCTTAGTTGCCTATAGGAAAAATATAAGCTAACATATACACTTGAGTTAAATTTTTAATATTGTTGAAACTGATTTTAAATGACATAAATAAACCATATTACAGTAATGGGCTTACATATGTGTCAAACTCAATTTTTAAAAAGAGAGATTGCTTACTGTTCAGCATATCATTTCTGTTATTAACTTGGATTGTAATAATGTAGAGTAGAAACATTTCCTTTTCTTTCTCCTGCTAGCTGAGGGGGTTAAAAGGAACATTAATGGGCAATTAGCTGCAGTCCCTCCCTCTCCCAAGGAGAAATGCATCAAGGGATGGAAATGAAGGGCCTGACACAAGAGATGCTAAAAGAGGACATGTACGAGAAAGAGTTTGAATTTTCCTGTTCTGAGAACTGCTAGGGAGAGCTTGAACTGATTTTGCTGTGGGGTTGTTTCTGCCCAGGGCTGTTGTTTAGTCCTGCATATTTGTAAAGAAACCAATTTACACAGGCACCAGCACAGTTTCGATACTCTGAATCTTTTCGAAGCATACCCCAAGCTTCTCCGAGTTTTCAGGAATTGTATGACTTTAGGATCTAAATAAGTATGGAACTTTGTGAGATCTTACATACAGATGTATGTCCCTCCAGGAATGGGTGTCTCTCTTCCTGCTTTGGTGCAACCTTTACTATTCTCCACAATAATTCCTCTACTGCCAAACTTAAGTAGCTATGGTATGTAATTTTGCCCTGCCACCCCGACTCTTCTCTCTCCACTACCAAAATTATGTCCAGTACACTGGAGCAAAGAAACTGGTTCCAACAGGATATTTTTCTATTCAGTTCAAAAATAATAATAATTTTTGGGTGATCTATCAATAGGTCACTCGAAGATGTAGGCCAATAGTGATATTTACACACAATGTGAAGAAAAACATCATTCAGAGACTCGAGTCCTGCCAGAGGCTTGGCTTTTCTGATAGCTAGATTATTCTTACAGTGTCTCTACAGGAGACATCTGACACTTGAAGAACACGTGTCGAGCGATGCAGTGTTAGCTGGGAAGGGTAATTTTAAAAGACTGAGCTGGCAGCAGGGCAAAGGGCTTTGCTATACACTGGAGCAGTGTGAAGGGGCTGTAAAATACCAGAAGGGAAATTTCAGCCCATTATAACCTCTCCAGGTGGGAGCCATGCTCTGGAAGGCAGTTCCAGTCCATTTCCATTCCTAGCTGCCTCTGGTTGGGATCCCACACAGTTTTAGACTGGAGAGGTAAAATTGACAGCCTTCAGGGAGGCAAAGATGAAATTATCAAACCCTCTGAGGAGCAATCTCCATGGCTCTGGCTTTTAAAACTACACTTTATGTGCTTAAATACAAGCATAAAGGCCTAGGCCTTGTCATTTTTACTTTAATCCATTACAAATGGCTGCATCTGCTAACCATCACATTTAGATGTGGGCTTTTGTTGTGGTCAGGAGCTGCTTCCCTCCTTGGTGCATAAAGCATAATTGAAGATTACCTGCTTTTAGAAGTCTTTCAGTTACTCCAATTTTTCATGATGTCCAAATGCAGGCAAATTGCATGTTTGTTTGTTCCCCATAAACTGTGTGCATTTGTAAGATTAGAAAGTATCCTGAATCTTGACTATGCAAACTCCCTTACTTACTGATCCTAAAGTACATGTGCTGATTTTAAATAAGAGAACTTAAATCAGCAGGGAAACTTTGCAGCATTTAACTTTAAATAAGGGCAGAAAAACCCACGTATGTGCACTGTCCTCGTAGGAGCCAGCTTGCCAATTAAGCCCCAGCTAACAAGCACTGTTGGTGGTACCTCCTCTTTGTCAAGTACGGTTGAAGCTGGTCACAATGAGAGCTTTTTCACTTGCAGCTCTGACCTTCTGGAAATCTCTTTCAGAAGAAGTCAAGAAAACTCCCCTTTTACAGTTTTGCAGGAAATGAAAAAAATATTTCTAAAATTGTCTTTTGCTGAGGTGTTCATTTCTACTGAGCTAATGCTTTTGTTCTTATTGTATATTAAGAGTCTATGTTATTGGGTTTTGTTGTTCATCTTTTATTATTTGTTTTGATTATTCTATAAACTGCCTTGAACTTAGAAAATGGAATAAAAATGACTAAATAAATGTGTCTGCAGTCAAGAGCATCCTGGTTGCCATTTAGCATTGCCAGCCTCCAGGTAGTAGCTGGAGATCTCCCAGAATTACAGCTGATCTCCTGACAACAGAGATCAGTTCCTCTGGCAGCTTTGGAGGGAAGATTCTATGGCATGATATCTCTCCCTGCACTCTCCAGGCTATACCCTCAAAATTGCCAGAATTTTCCCAACCCAGAGGGGGCAACCATATGTTCATGACAGTGCCACTTTGCCTTTAAAAGTTGCACAACTGGCAGAAATCACTGCCTCTCTATCCTGGCAAAAAGCTGCAGCCATTACACTCTTGCCTGTTCTGCATCTCTTCAAGGCCTGGGAGCCCTGCCAGCAGAAAGGTGACAGCCCCAATATACTACTTATATTTTGTTTTGCTTCCAATATATTTCCTTGGGATTCAGTTAACATTATGATTCAGTTCAGAAACCATTGCTCACAAAAGATAAAATGGAATGACATTCTGGTCTTAGCTAGTAGCAAGCGAAATGACATATCCTGGATTTTGTTGCAGCTCCTCTTTTTAAACTTTTCTTTAGAAATTGGAACATGAACTACAGGTTCATCATCACTCTTCTGTGCACACCCACATTGGGAGTCTGCAGGCTCAGGCTAGCCACAGAGAGAAACTTCAAGCTTCTAAAAAGCTTGTAGGGTTCCCCTCCCCCCCCCAGCAGGAAGAGATGTGGTTGCCCATTGAAAGTCATGCGATGTGAGGGAGAGGCGCCTCCTTCCCTCAGTTCTCCTTTTGCCACGGTTAGAACACCTTTAGCATTTGGCTTCTATTCATCTTACCTCAGACTGGCTTTTTCTTCTTTGATTGCTGTACTTTGTCTGTTTTTCTGTACAAAGGAGAATTCTTGATGGCTCAGAAGACTTGTTTAAAAAACGTGCCTGTTGTTCCACGAAGATGACTCAGACCAATCAACATGAGCTGTGCCTCCTTCGTCTCAGTGAGTCTCATAATGTGGGTGCTTGCCATTAGTGCCAGCTGTTTACTCCTAAGGCCTGCAGTGATCAGGCTTCGATACTGAAGGCAGCCTTCTGGGAAAGGTCTTTGTTAGGGTTCAATACCCCCGCAGTGAAGTTATCTTTTTTGAGGGAGCAAATTAAATGGCCTGGTTCCATGTCA
The DNA here is from genome assembly GCF_028583425.1 of Eublepharis macularius. Lineage (NCBI taxonomy): Eukaryota > Metazoa > Chordata > Lepidosauria > Squamata > Eublepharidae > Eublepharis > Eublepharis macularius. The sequence goes on along the minus strand of NC_072793.1, from coordinate 92,636,607 downwards.
TCAGTTCTGGCTTCCAAATCATCTGGCCACTGGTTTCCCTTGCTGGCTCTGTTGCTATCTTCAGAAGCACCTTCTAAGAAGTTGAGATCTAAGTCCAAGCATAAATGGTCTTCTTTGGATCAGAACAGGTCTTCTTCAGTTCTGACATAGCACCAAAAATCATCTAAGTCGTCAGCTCACTCAACACCTGCCAGAGCAGAGGAAGAGGTGGGCCTGATTCTACCATGTATCCCATCTCCTTCTCACGTTTAGGAGTTCCACTTAGCAGATGAGAGTTTGGGTCCGGATCAACCAACAGTTGTTGCCTTGGTTCTGGAACACTTCCCACTCGCACCTTCAGTTCCAACAGTCTCTTCACAACCCACAATTATTTGGCTGACTCTGCCATCTCAGTCAGCTTCTAATTCCACTCTTCACTCCTTTCACCCACTGGTTGTTCCCTCAGTTCCACAGTTGGTTCCATGGACTCCATTGCCAGCCATTCCACCAGCTTTGGCTGCATGCAGGTCATTGCTCGAAGTCATGCAATCTACATTAGTTCCTGGAATGCCTTTGTCGGTTCCAGCCTTTTCCGTTCTGACTTTATCTTTGGTTCTGATGCCCCCTGTTCAGCAGGAATGCTCGCTTGATTCAGACTTCGATGAAGAAGAGATGGCATCAAATCCCCACTTAATCGATAACCCTGCCAGGTTTTTACGCCGTGGTGGTGCTGGGTTCGCTGCACACAAATGAATGGAGGGATCTCCATTCATTAAGTGCGGGGAGTGGTTTGCTGCAATAGGAGATATCATGGGTCTGTGCGTGATGGAGCATTCTAGTGAGGCAAAAAGGTCAGGATCCAATCCCAGTCCACTGTCTTATCAGCTAGAGTGGAACAGGAATGGTCTCATACTGCGCTAGCACCAAACATCATATGCAGAAAGGAGTGCCCACTAGTGGTTTAGTGTCTCCACTGAAGCAGAAGCCATGGACCTGCTTTTTGCAGAATTCTTCACATGGGAGTGAAGAAGGTATACCAAGTGGTAGAGAAGAAGGAGGACATTGTCCTTGGCAACTTGGAATAAACTCCAGAGGAGCAGCTTTATCCACAGCCTTCAGCTAGTGTTCAGTTTCTACCATTGCCCCCAACAGCCACATCACGTTGGCTTCCTACATGTACTTCCATGGTACAGCACATGCTTTGTATGCAGCTGTGAAGTTCAGTCACTGACATCTCCAAGACAAAAAAGGGAGCCCTGGCACTGGAGCTGAAAAAGATCTGCCCAAGAGCATCTTTAAGCAGCTTGGTTTTACCCAGGGGTCATTTCATAGAAAAGGAGCTGGAGGAACTCATTAGCATAACTCATTAGCATATACCACGCCCTTTGCCATCACTGGAAGTGTGTCATTAGCATAACTGATTTGCATATGCCACACCACCTGACATCACCTATCATGGTTGTTTTGGACCCAATCCTGGCCATTCAGGGCCGAAATTGGGCCCAAAATGGTCAGGATCGGGCCGCTGCTGAGTGGGAGAGTGATCTACCACCCGTCAGAGGCCCAATCCGGGCCTTTTCAGCCCCAATCCAGGCTGAAATGGGCCCAAAATGGCCGAGAGTCAGATGGGCGGGGCCACCTGACATGTGATCTCTTTGGGGAACTGCTGGAACTGCATTCCTGCGCGTTTCCCCTCGAAATGAGCCCTGGTTTTACCTAATTTCCAGAATCCCTGAAGAGCAGTTTCTTTCTGCACCACTTTGGGGAGATCTTTCCATGAAATGGGAGTGTCTGCTGAAAACCCCTCAGTATAGGCCATCATAGTCCTCACTATTCTAATGGATGGGTGGAGATGGCCCTCAGATACAAAAAGTCAATTGAAAATAGAAAGGAGCAGAACCTCACCAACATCCTACAAACCCAATCTGTGCTGCATCCCTCTGGCTTCCCCAGACAGGGAAAGACAACAATTAAAAATAAAAGAAGCATTTAGGGTAGTTCAATGCTACTGTCTTTTTTCAGTGGCCCAGGAACAAATGAACTGTGTGGCATAAACTGTACAAGGAACCTTCTGCATGTAATCCCCACCCCCCACCCCTGCCCCAGCTCTTGGCAACTAATAACAAAATATTGCAAAAATTAAAAAGAAGAAGAGGAGGAGGAGGCGGTAGCATCCAGCTCTGACCAGGATTCCAAAATGTCTTCTGAACCCTTTCCAGATGAAACCATGGAGGGTTCTTCTTCTTCCTCCCCGCCCCCATAGAAGATTATAGGATATTCTCAGAACAGATATGAAGAATGGCCAAGGCCCTTTTCTTGGATGTCTCTTCTGCTAACTGAAAGCCTAAGAGAATAATTCTACAACCTCTGTACTCTGATGCTCCTGCAGCTATCACCTTCCCAATTCTGGAGGATTTCATTGACTTGGCCAATGCAGTGTGGGATAAGCCTTCTTCGGTTCCAGCCACCTCATGGAAAGTGGAAAATCCTTACACGGTCAAGCAAGTGCTTGTGTCTTTTCACTCACCCTCCCCCATCTTCTATGATTGCTGAAGTGGTCCTGTCCTGCTACAGATCTGGAGCATATTCTGCACCCCAGGACTGAGAGGATAGAAAGTTGGACTCTCTGGTTTGCAAGTTTTACTCCTCTGCTGCTCTAATTTTTTGAATCACCAACTATCAGGTGATTATGGGTTCTTATAACCTCTTCTTGTGGGATAAGATGACCACCTACATGGAATCCTTACCTGAGGATCATCGTTCTTTGGCCAAGTTCTCTAAATGGAGGCTCTGAAGTTATTCAAACAGATGATGGCAGTGGCAAAGCATACTGCAGACACTTCTGCTCAAGCTATGGCCTCGTGGCACAGCTGCCACTTGATCCCCTGCTGACACCTTCATCCAGCAGTACTCTGTAGATGTGAATGCAAGACAAGAGACGTAAGTAGGACAGGCTGTTCTTCATTCTCTATTTGACAAGAGACTCACTCCCACCTCCTGGGTGAGTAGCTTGCTATACTCCCAATGTGTATAGCACAGAAGATGGATGATGAAAACAGGGTTGCGCTTACCTGTAACTATTGCCAACTGATGTCTTCTGTTCAGGCACACATTCTCTCCTGCCCCACAGTGAGCTTTCTTTTATTGATCCTGTATGTTTAGGTACCTCAGAAGAACTGAGGGAAGGAAGCACCTCTCCCTTATGGCACCTGAATGTTTCGGCGGGAAACCATGTCTTTCATGCTGGGAGGAGGGGTGCCCTAGGAGCCTTTTAGAAACTAGTAAGTTCTCTCCATGGCTGGCTGGCCTGCACCTCCACAGAAGACATCGATGAACAACAATTACAGATAAGTGCAGCCCTGGTATTCTGCTGCTTTCAGTCCCCTTAGTGCCTCACAGCAGGTTAACAGTATGAGGAGTTTTTGACGTTTTTTGTTTAGGTTTCTGCTCTCCTGGGTCTTCTTTTGCAACACAGTTTGTACTTTGAATGCCGCTTTCTTGAGCCTAGAAGCAAAACTGTTTCTCTGTCTCTGCAAATAAAAGATCCCACTCCTAGCAGCCACAGTTTGCTTTCTGCTCTGTATTTGCTCTTGTGAAGATGAAGAACAATCACCTTAAAGAATCAGAGAGCCAGTGTGGGGTAGTGGTTAGAGTGTTGGGCTATGATCTGGGATACCCAAGTTCAAATCGCTATTCTGCCAGTGAAGCTCACTGAGTGACGCTAAGCACTTGCAGGTGGGTAGGCAAAAGGGAGGGCTGGTAATGAAGATACAGAGCCCTTGGGTGGCCTGAACCTATTGGCAATATTTTGTACTATTGTATGGAAACTAGGGATGTGCATTTGGATATTTGTGGCCTGCATATATATCCAAAAAATACTGATAAAGTATTTTGAGGTATATTTGGGTATCTGGTCAATATTGCAGAGCTTGCAGAGCCACTGTCCATCATCTTCAAGGCCTCCTGGAGGACTGGGCATGTGCCACAAGATATGAGAAGAGCAAATGTTATCTCAATCTTTAAGAAAGGGAAGAAGGATGACCCAGGAAACTACAGGCCAGTCAGTCTGACTTCTGTTGCTGGGAAGATATTAGAGCAGATTTTAAAGGGATTGATCCCTAAGCATCTGAAGGACTGCTTAGTGATCCCGGGAAGTCAACATGGTTTTGTTCCCAACAGATCTTGTCAGACCAACCTGGTTTTCTTCTTTGATCAAGTGACAAGCTTATTGGATCGTGGGAACTCTGTCGACGTGATTTACCTGGATTTCAGTAAAACTTTTGATAAGGTTCCCCATGACATTCTAATGGGTAAACTGGAAAACTGTGGACTGGACTATAGGACAGTTCGGTGGATAGGGAACTGGTTAGAGGAGTGCACCCAAAGAGTGGTGGTCAATGGTGTTTCATCAAATTGGAGGGAGGTGTCCAGTGGGATGCTGCAGGGCTTGGTTTTAGGCCAAGTACTTTTCAATATTTTTATCAATGATTTGGATGAAGGGGTAAATTGGCTACTCATTCAATTTTCTGATGATACCAAATTGGGAGGAGTGGCAAACACCCAAGAAGATAGTTAAAATTCAACAAGACCTGAATACTCTGGAGAAGTGGGAGGTTGTGAACAGGATATAATTCAACATAGATAAGTGCACAGTATTACATCTGAGCGACAAAAATGTGAAGCACAAATACAGGATAGGGGATACACTTCTGGGTAGTAGTGTATGCAAAAGAGATCTTGGAGTAAGAGTGGACTGTAAACTAAATATGAGCAGTCAGTGTGATGCGGTGGCAAAAAAGGCAAACTCAGTCTTGGGTTGTATCAAAAGGGCCATTGCATCGAAATCGCAGGAGGTCATAGTCCCTCTCTATACTGCCTTGGTCAGGCCGCACCTGGAGTATTGTGTGCAGTTCTGGAGGCCTCGCTTCAAAAAGGATGTGGACAAAATTGAGAGGGTGTAGAAGAGAGCAATGAGAATGATCAGGAGTCTGGAGACTGAGCACACGTGCGCACAGAGGCAGCCATTAAGCTGCCTCAGGTGCTGGTAATGCTGGAGCCGGCCCTGACCACATCTGTTTCACACATGTGTGCTTTTTCAAGGGCAAACAATTAATCTGTAAACTCACACTTCTCTAACCTATTCCCATCTCACCCCTTCATCTTGTTTGCAGCGACCAAACGCTTCAGCCAGTTCCATCACTTCACTACCTGTCACTCAGCTGAATGGACAGGGCTGATGGAGTTAGGAAACTGAGTATAAGAGGAAGAAATTCCTCTTATACATTGCCACCATTTACTTAATTCAGCCCATTGGTCATGACCAGAATTACTTACGTGTGTGTGTGTGTGTGTGTGTGTGTGTGTGTGTGTTATTTCCCATCAGCCAACAACTTCCAGCCAATACAATAACTTTTATTTACAAGAGGAACAGCACAGGAGTGAGTGATTCAAACACTTGGATACATTGTTATTAAGATGTGAACTCGTAAGTTACCCCACACACTCGTAACAGTGGTTCGTTACATGACAATATACTGTAACAGGTGTCAGAAAACAGCTTTATCTCAACTGCTTGCCTTCAGTAACCTCAAACCCTTCTCCCTCTCTAACTGTCCTAACTGATCTTGACTGCCCACCAGCTCCAGCATTCCGTTAGCTCTCATTGGCTAATTGTTCTTGGGAGAGGCAGAATTTAACCTTTCTGCCACAGCTTCCAGACCTGATTTTTTTCCATTTAACATGTTTTCTGGACAATGGGAAGGGGAGGCGCAGCTCTCCCAGGCAATGAGATCAGACATTAGGTAGAGCACCAGAATTGTCTGCCCTATCATGACAATTCTCTCAGAGTTTTTCATGGCTCTCTGAGCATGGACAAAGAAGATAAAAAACAGGCCTGGCTACAACTTAACTCCATTTCAGGGCAAGGGTTTTTTGAGTGCTGGCCTATCTGTACCTTGGATTAATTCTCATGCCTGCTGCTGCCTGCCTGGAAAGATGTTCTTCTTATTAAGTGTCAGGACTGGTTTGCCCTTTTTAAAACAAATCTTGTTTAAAATGTTATATCAAGTTTTTATGGTTTTGTTGTTTGAGCCTAGGAATAGGGTGCCAGTTTTACATTAGATTTTTTTTGGGGGGGGGAGCATAGAGAGGATGGGGTTTGGGGGAGGGACTTCAACATGGAATAATGCCATAGAATCCAGGGGAACTGATCTCTGTGGCCTCCAGCCACCACCTGGAGGTTGGCAAACCTATCTGGGAGGCTGTTTTTTAAGGGGGATTTGTTCTCTTTCTGGTTCTTTTAAAGAATAGTTTCCCTTGGGTTGTTTTATGCAGTCTTTAAGTCCTTTAAGGAGTTTACCAAGGCACTCTCATCTGACGTGATTAGCCTGGGTCTTTTTAATTCCTTGATCCAAACAATTCAGGGGAAGATGGCTGCCTCTCTACCCTCAGGTGCAGACATCGTTCCAGCAGTGCATGGGCTAGTACAGAGGCTACAAGGGGGCATCACATCCTGCCTGGAACCTCTCAACAAGCAGAAGGCCCACGTGTTGGTGCCCATATGTGACCTGCATATCAAGGGCAGCCTCACCCAATGTGCCAGCCAAATTCATTTGCTGGAGAGTGGAGCTGTCTTGACAAGTAGAGCTATGGAGGGGAAATGCAGCATTGCTGCCCGCCCCCGCCCCCTACCCTTATGGGTAGGGTCCCCGCATGGCCACTCCCAGGTTGGCGATAGTGATAAGGCCATCAGGGAGGCAGTTGGCACCAGTGGGAATGTGAGACACATGAGCCAGGCTTTGGTAGACTCAATGATGAGGAACTACCTATCTGAGCCCTATGAGTGATGTGCCATCACTGAGCAACTGGCCAGGAAAGAGACTGTCCGGCTGGACCTTTCTCCTGTGGCTGAGAGGCTTTTGTGCCCTTCAATGATTGTGCAAAATGAGTGTTTTTTCCTCTTACAGGCAACATTGTCAGCTCGTGCCACTCACTCTGGCTCCCCTGGATGGTTGAGCAATTGGCCTTCCTGAAGGTCAACTTGCTCCTCTTCTACTACCCATCCCTGGACTTTAACAGTGAGTGAAGTTAGCATGTCCTTGTGCCTGCATCTTCTCACTCTGTGTTGAGAACTCAAGGAAAAATGCTCCTCCTAAAACTATGTGCCACATAAAATCAACATGCCAAATTGTGTTCTACACTCTGAGTGGCACCAGGGAAGCGGGGAGCAGAGTGTTGGTAGGGCTCAGCACCACTTAGCACAATTCTGCACAGAAAATATGTATGGTGTCAAAAATGTTACCACATGTATCATTGGAACAAGAAATGTTAGGAAAGTAGATGATTATGTGAATTAAAACAAGCAGAACCCATAGAAGCACCTAAAATGAAACTCATGCACACTTTATTGGTGTTGTGTTTCTTCTTTACAGGGGTAGGAAGGAACAGGATGAAGGGCAGTGGTGTGCCAGTGAGGAAGGGCAGCTGCACTCCCAAGGCTCTTTCTATAAGCAAGTGACAATATAGGCTGCAGAATACAGAGAGAAGAGAACGTGCGTGCCCCCAAACCCCTCCCCTTGCATTCTGAGGCTTTCCTTGGGGAAAATGACGATAGTGTGTGCAAGTGAGCATCTTGTCAAGTCTGGCTGGCTGCCTTGGTTCCAGCTTGCCAGGTTGGTTTGGCTTGGATTCTTTGACACTGGTTGTATTGGACTAGCCACATTGGCACATGGCTGTGCTCAGATTCTCTGTTTTGATGTTGTTTCTGTTTGCATTTGGAGGCTTTTGTCCAGTAGTTGCTTTTGTGTGTTTGGTTATTGGTGTCTTTGCCAATAGAAAGCATGGACTCCCCCCCCCCCCCGCCCACCATAGCAAACAATTGAGAAAAGTAGGACAGCGGGGCAGGGATGCTTGATCCAATTCTCTTGAAACTTTCAGGATTTTCAAGGTATGAGCTTTAGAAAGACACAGCTTCCTTTTTCAGATACCTGAAATATATGAAGGGAACTCTGACTCCTGAAAGCTCACTATCTTGAAACTTTGGAGGTTTTTAGTAGAAAGGCAGGGCTAAGTTTACTGCAATTTTGGTGGCATTTGCTTGAAAACTCCAGCCGCCAGCCTCCCAAGAGTTTCCTCATAAGGAATGTGAAAAATATCATAGTTCCTTATCTGAATGCCAGAGAGACTATTAGATAGTGTGCTGGAAAGTTTGAGTTTATACTGAACTGAAACTGTGGTGTGTCTTGTGTATTTTTAAATCTCTAGCCCCATGTTTCAACCTGTCAGGTTGCTATGTCAGCCTATAATGAATATAGAAATAAAAATTTTAAAACACCCCTCCCCCCAAAAAAGAAAAAATCCAGAACTCTGGGGGGAAAAACTGAATCAGAAATATGAAATGGTATGAAGGGGACCCAGCTGCTCTGGAATATTGATATGGAACCCATTCCCATAAACTGAAAATATATTTTTTCCAGGTACATATCCCTTATGGGAATGATACCTGCCTCCCAATAGGAACCTTAGGGTATGATTAGCTATTCCCTTTTCTAAAATCCCATGTAAGCCCAGCTTTTGTGCTAAGCACATTCAAATATTCACACATTTTAAAAAGCTACCATATATAAAGTCAATGCTTAATTTCTAAAAAAAGAGATGTTAGTAGGTTTGCCATCTGTTTTTTATTTTGTGGGAAATAAGAGATTCATCATAACTTGCAAAAAACAGTATAATGTAACAGTACTGTAGGGATAATGAACATTACAAGGATAGAGTTGTGATGTAGTGGTTAGAATGTCAGACTAGGATTTGGGGGACCCAGGTTCAAATCCTCATTCTGTCATGTGGGCCAGTCACACATTCTCAGTCTACCCTCTTTCACAGGGTTGTACAACATGTGCCTTATTTTGGAGCTCTTTAGCTGGCATTTAGATATTGGAGCTCTGTTCTTCCTGGAAACTCCATAGCTGATCACAAAATTCAGTTATACTTTCAAGCTCTGTATGAAGGCATGTTAACACTGTACGTTTAAGAAGATTCAGATCTGCTTAACTGCTACAAGCTTAAAGGAATTCTGGGAATTGTGGTTTTAAGACGACTATGAGTCTTGTTACCTGCTCAAAACTACAGTTCCCATGGTTCTCTGAAATGAATTTAAAACTTGTTAATATTTGCATAGATAGGCCCTAAGTTAGCATGGGGGGATTTCTGTCCCCTGTTTGTATATCATATTCATATAACACTTGGGTGTTGAAAGAGCTTCACATACATTATTTTGTTGCAATCTGTACAACAATTCTATAAAATAAGAGTTTTATTGTTTTCGTGTTGCTCATGAAAGGCTGAGGGGCTAAGGTCACATGTAAGTTCATGACTAAAGTGAACTGGAGACTTCCATAAAGCTATACCAATTTTCAGCAATTATATTGACAACTTGATTTTTAAAATGAGCACAAGGATCAGTACCCAGAAAGCATGGTTGAATTTTAATTGCGTCCAGTAGAGGGCATGGTTTCGTTACTATTCCCAATAACTTTCATGAAAGCAGTATGCCATTTCCGGGTTCATCTTCCAAACACAGAAAGTTGTCCACTTATTAACTTAAAATGCTCATGTAACAGTGTTTCCTCTCTACTTGTAAGTGCTTTCTCTTCTACCCAAACTTGAGTTAAAGCTGCTCAGGATGGTGTTTCATCATGGGTAGAGATAATTTTCACCTCTTTGATCATGTTTTTTGGCAAGAAAGCAAGATGCACTTGATCGGGTTTTAAATCGGTTTCTTCACAGTGAGAAACTTCAGTGATGGTGAACTTTATAGCACCTTTAAAGAGATGCAGGACTCAGCTAAGCTCAAACAATTTACCTCTTGGATTATTTATTTTCCTTAATAATGGACAGGATCCAAATAATCACCCAAGTTAATCTCCTACACTGAAGGGAGCTTTATCCATTTAGTCTCTGGAACAGCAACCTTGCACTCACTATATATAACAAGCCCCTTTGAAATGGATGGGACATTCTAAAGCAGTTTGTGATATAGAAGAAGGGTCTGGTCAAAAGGAAGAAACCCCTTCAAAATTCAGTATAAAATAGGACTCCCATGGCACATTAAAGATGAACAAATTTATTTCAGCAAAAGCTTTCGTTAGTCAGAGCTCACTTCCTTGGATGCATGAAGTGTTCATTCATTAGACACACATCTGATAAAAGGACTCTGACTCTGAAAAGCTCATACCCTGGAGATCTACTTGGTCTTTAAGGTGCCACTGGACCCAAATCTTGCACTTCTACTGCAGTCCAACATGCTACTGATCTGACATTATATTCATTAGACACTTAAATGCATCTTAAATGAAGTGGTCTTGGACTCATGGAAACCTATGCTTGAATAAATTTTTTTTTAGTTTTTAAGAAGTCATGGGGCTCCTGTTATATTTTGTTGCTGCAGATTAACACAATTACCCACCTGGAGTTATTTAAAAAAACATTATTTGAATACCAGATAATATGTCTAAATGGAGAAATCCCATCTACAGAAAACAAATGAACTACTGTCAGCAAATGTAACTTCTGGCCTTGCCCTTCCACCTGCCCCTTCCCTGGCAAAGTCTCTGGAACAGCAACCTTGCACTCCCTGGCATAACAAGACCCAACAAGGGACTGGGCCCTGTGCAGTAGCAATGCTAATCTCCAGTTTCTTTCCCCAAGTTTCTTTACTCGTGTTTCCCACAATGTCCAGTGGTGCTAAACATCATCCCTTCATCTGTGGGCCAAACCAGACAAGATGTATGGAAATTCATTTCCAGAAATCCCATGAATTAAAAAAGAAATCAATTATCTGGCAAGTAGTGGCCCAATTTAATTTACCTTTCCCTCACCACAGGCCAATTCAAAAAAGGAAAGAAAGAAAAAATGTCCATGAAATGGCAGAGGATTATCACAGGCAAAGGCAACAGCTGTATTGATGTTGAACACATATATATGTGCTGCCTTATACTGAGTCAAATAATTGGTCCCTCAAGGTCCCTCATTGGTCCCATTGGTTCCTCAAGGACTCAGCATTGCTTACTCAGCCTGGTAGTAGCTTTCCAGGGTCTCAGGCAGAGGCCCTTCACATCACCTACTACCTTATTCTTTTAACGGGAGATGCTGAAGATTTAAACTGGAATCTTCTTCATGCAAAGCAAATGCTTTACCAGTAAAATATGGTCCCTCCCCATGTTACCATTAAAAAAATATAAAGGCCTAAAGGATGTTGTTAGGTTTGAGTGGAACAGTATTCTATGTATATCAGGTGCCATCAAATTGCTTCTGACTTACGACAACCCTATGAATTAATGACCTCCAAAATGTCCTATCATTGACTTCCGGTTTGGGATCATGGTGGTCTGACGCAGCTCAGGGAGCTGAGCTGTCCAAGCTGCTGTTTGTTTGGGCTGGTGGGGTGCAAGATCGCCCACGGCCCCCTGCTCTCAGGCAGAGAGCAGGCTAGAACACTCGAGACCCCGAGAGTGCGTAGATCTCAGCTGAGGGGGGGTTCTATGCAACAAACTCCCTCCCAGCCTTGAGGTCCCGCTCTAAGAAGGGTGGCAGAAATCTCTGCAGCGGCTTTGGAGTCATTGATTTGGCATAGGATCACTGTACCCAAGCTTTGGCAACTAAATTTGACTAATTTGAACAATCGAAACAGTGATTACAACCCATAAAAAGACTTGGCAAGGTAAAGATTGATATCTCTCTTATGAAATTAAAAATTGAGCAGAAGAGTTAAATTTAAGTGGAAAACAAAAGCGGAAAGTTTTTAAAGATTAATTAACTGCATTCTGGCAAAAGAAGTGTCAGAAAAGATGTTTTTATAAAAGAACTAGATCGGGAAAAAGATTATTGTTTACATACCTGCGGTCTAAAGAGATAGTGAACTGTGGGAAACGAGAAACATCGCGAGAGAATAGCTGTGTTGAGAAGTGGAAGCAGGAAGTGCGTTAAAAACGATAGAGCTGTGGGCTTAAAGCGGCCCTGAAAGACGAGGCGGAAAAGGAAGTGCACCATCTTGGAAGAGGGTAAGGGCACGGCCTCATCGCAAGCGGAAGTGTGCCATCTCTGAAAAGGGTAAGGACAAAATTACGAACTAAAAACCATAGAGAAAAGACGCCCACCATTTTGAACAGTTAAAGTGTAAAATTGTGAAGAAAACTTGGAAAGTAAGCGTTTAAACGTTAGAAATAAAATACCTAAGCCACAGAGTTGCGGAAGAGAGCCCCATGATGTCAAAAAAAGATTGGCAGTCGGCGCTTGACAGCCTTGACAAAAAAGTGGTGGAAGGCAAAAAGGAAATTAAGGACGTTATACAAGAGATGGTGAAAGATCTCAAAGAGACAATTAAATCCGAAGTGGCGGAGCTAACTAAAAGTATTGATGAGGTCAAGAAGGAGCTACAGACGACACAGCAGAAAGTTAATGAAGTGGAAGATAAGACAGATAAATTAACCACCTCATTTAAGACAGAAACCACAGTCTTAAAGGAAAGAGTGGCGGTGATGGAATGTAAATACATGGAGAGACAACTTAGATTTCGACTTGTGGTTTGGGATTCATGGACTTCCGGTTTGGGATTCATGAAGGTCTAACGCAGCTCAGGGAGCTGAGCTGTCCGTGCCGCTGTTTGTAGGGGCTGGAGGGGCGCAAACTGCCCATAGCCCCCTGTTCTCAGGCGGAGAACAGGCAAGTATGCTCAAGACCTCGAGGGTGCGTTGATCTCGGGTGTGAGGGGGGTTCTACGCAACGAGCCCCCATCCGCCCTTGAGGTCCCACCCGAAGAAAAGTAGCCAAGATCTCTGCAGCGGCTCTGGAGTCAATTTTTGGCATAAGACCTGCATGCCCAAGCTTCAGCAAGCCAAGAAGGGAACCTGAATCGATTGGATAATCGAAGCAGTGACTACAACCCAAGAGAAACATCTAAGAAGGTAAAGATTGCTATCTCTCAATACGGGACAGATTACAATAAGAAACAAAGTGACAAAGAGAATTAGGAAACTGTGAGAGACTTGATATATAATTGAGAAAACTCCGGCAAATAAATTACTAAAGTGACATTTTAAAGAGAAGTTTGCGTGGAAAAACGATTATTGTTTACATACCTGCGGCTAGGAAGAGATAGCGGACTGTGAGAAAGTTTTAACATCGCGAGAACTGCTGTGAAACGGAGAGGAACAGGAAGTGCGTCAGAACCATAAAGAGATTGGCGAGAAGCGGCTTGTAAACAACAGAAGTGGAATATCGCCATTTTGAAGAAGGGCAAAGCTGCGACTTCAAGGAAAACGGAAGTAGGCCATCTTTGACAAGGGTAAGGGCGGTTGCCTCAAAATAAAACCATAGAGAAAAGACGCCCGACATTTTGGATTGCGTAAATATTAGCTTTTAAAAAAAAAACCTAAATTTGGAGTTTTAAAAACAAAAGAAAATAATAAAGTAGCGCCATGGAGTTAAGGAAAAGAGCAGACTCGTGGGAGCGAAGTAAAGCTAGCCCCACAATGTCGAAAAAGGAATGGCAAGCGGCGCTGGAAAATTTAGATAAAAAAGATTCGGAAGGAAATAAAGAACTTAAAGATATGATGCAAGAGATGGTGAAAAATTTGAAAGATTTTAAAGAGGCACTTAAATCGGAGATGGCAGAACTAGTTAAGAACATGGATCAAGTTCAAAAAGACTTGCAAGTCACACAGCAGAGAGTTAACACAGTAGAAAATGCGGCTGACACCTTGGCAGATGTGCAGAGAATGGAGATGAGAGGAGTGAAGGGAAGAATGGTCGTAGCTGAATGTAAACAAATGGAAAAACAACTTAGATTTCATGGAATTCTGGAAATTTTGGAAAAATCACCCCAAGAGCAGATTACAGAAATCTTGGCGGGTTACCTGGGTAAAGAAGAAGGGGAAATAGCAGCACTTCTGGACGTGGCTTACAGAATTAATTCAAAGTTTGCAGCTCAAAAGAAGTTACCAAGAGATATGATTGTGCAATTTACAACTAGGAATACAAGAGAGTCAATTGTGAGTAAACAATTCCAGGATCCATTAGAAGTCGATGGGAAAGTGGTGAGAATCATGAAAGAACTGCCCAGATCGGTGTTGTTGGAGAGGAAAAAGATTTGAAAATCAGATACAGATGGGAAATACCTGAAGGACTGGCTTTCGAATTTGGTGGAGCTAGGAGAAACATTAGATCTGGCCAGGAGATGGAAACGTTTATTAAAGACAATGAAAAAGACTTACCAAAAGGAGCTAAAATTTGATCATGGAGTGTAAAATTATCTTGGAATGTAAATGGACTAAATTCACCTTTTAAACGTAAGACTATTTTCCACTTGCTTTTAAAACAAAAATGTAATATAGTGTGTTTGCAAGAGACACATATCAAAAAGCAGGATGTAAAATATTTGAAACTTGCAAAACTTGGAAATGAATTTGCAGCAGCTTCCAAAAAGAAGAAGAGAGGAGTTGTATTGTATATTAAGGAAGAGCTGCAGTCAAAATTAGTTTTAAGTGATACAGAAGCCAGATATATAGCAGTGGAAATAATTTGGAATTCAAAGAAGACTTTGGTGATTGGAATTTATGCGCCTAATGGGGCAAAAGAAAATTTTTTCAAGGATTTACAGAAACAGTTAGATGAACTGACCTATGATCAAATAATTTTGGCAGGTGACTTCAATAGAGTTACAAACTTGGAAGAAGACAAGAAATCTAAAAGTGCACAGAAAAAAAGAGGACTTTTGCCAAAATCGTTTTTTGCGATCAAGGAACAAGAAAGTCTGGAAGATGTATGGAGGAGACAAAATCCTAAAAATAGACAATATACATTTTACTCTGCAAGACATTTCACACTATCAAGAATTGATATGATCTGGGCCTCCAAAGAACTGGTGGTATGGACTAGAGATGTGGAGATAATGCCCAAGGTAGGCTCAGATCATAATCCAATTATGTGGAGATTCGGGAAAAATACTAAAAGAAGAGGATGGAGGATAAATGAAGACTTGTTGCAGACGGAAGAAATCATTGCGTTGTTACGAAGAGAAACCAAATTCTTTATACAGTACAATTTGAATAAGGATGTATCAACTTATAAGGTATGGGACACATATAAAGCTGTGATTAGAGGAATACTAATGGATCTGAATGCAAGAGATAGGAAGAGAAAGGATGAAAAGAGATTTGAAATTATGGAAAAAATTAAAGCCAAAGAGATACAGCTTAAGAAAAGACCAGGGAAAAAGAAAATATATCAGGATATGAAAATCCTGCAGGAACAATTGACGGCAATGAATAACAAAGAATTGGAGTGGAATTTTAAAAAAATGAAGCAGAAGTCGTTTGAGGGTGCAAATAAACCTGGGAAATACTTAGCGTGGCAGTTAAAGAAAAAAAAGGAGAAGAAAACCATAACTAAGATTAGAGAAGAGGATAATATATTGATGGATCAATCTGCCATTAGTAGAGCCTTTTTCAAATTTTATGCAAAACTGTACCAAAAAAAGGAGGTGAATAGAGATTCAATAGCGGAATATTTGGAGAAAATGAAGCTTCCAACAATTTCAGAGAAATGGAAAGAGAAGTTAAATAGGGAAGTGACAGAGGAAGAAATAAAAGAAGCCATACAGTCAACAAAATTAGGGAAAGCGCCTGGACCGGATGGAATAACAGCAAAGTTTTATAGAATGATGGACAATGACCTGACACCGTTTCTAAGAGAGGTAATGAATGGAATTTTGCAAGGCCAAAAGATTCCTGACTCATGGAATGAAGCTAATATATCACTGATTCCGAAAGATGGACAAGATTTGACTAATGTTAAGAATTATCGGCCGATTTTGTTGCTGAATAATGATTATAAAATATTTGCGAAAATTATGGTGGAAAGGTTAAAGGGATGGATGTCGGATTTCATTGCAGAAGAACAGGCTGGATTCCTACCTAATAGACAAATTAAGGATAATTTAAGGACAGTAATAAACGCTATTGAATATTACGACAAGCACTGTGATAGGGAAGTTGGTTTCTTTTTTGTGGACGCGGAAAAAGCATTTGACAATTTGAACTGGGACTTTATGTTTGCAACTATGGAAAAGCTGCAAATGGGAGAAAAGTTCATACAAGCAGTTAAAGGAATTTATAAAGACCAGTATGCAGCGATTGTAGTTAATGATGATTTGACTAAAAAATTGAAAATAAGCAAAGGTAAAAGACAAGGTTGCCCATTGTCTCCATTGTTGTTTATTTTGATCTTGGAAATTTTGTTGATCCAAATACGAGAGGACGATACAATTCGTGGCATAAAAATAAAGGAATTTTCCTACAAAGTCAGAGCATTTGCGGATGATGTAATGTTGATAGTGGAAGATCCAATATATAACATGCCAAAAATAATAGATAAAATAAAGGAATTTGGAGACTTGGCTGGATTTTATTTGAACAAAAAGAAGTCGAAGATATTGTGTAAGAATATGACGAAGCAAAAACAGCAAGAATTAATGGAGATAACAGACTGCGAGGTAACTAACAAAGTGAAATATTTATTAATTGAGCTGACTGCGAAAAACATAGATTTATTCAAAAATAATTACGAGAAACTGTGGCAACAAATAGAAAGAGATTTGATAAAATGGAATAAATTAAATTTGTCATGGTTGGGAAGAATAGCAGCAGTGAAGATGAATGTGTTACCACGTGTGATGTTTTTGCTGCAAACTATTCCAATTATCCAAGACTTCAAACAATTTGACAAATGGCAAAGAAAAATTTCAGACTTCGTGTGGGCAGGCAGGAAACCCCGGGTGAAAATGAAAGTATTACAAGATTCGAAAGAACTGCAACTGCCAAACATAAGATTATATTACGAAGCAATTTGTCTGACTTGGTTAAAAGACTGGATAACGCTAAAGGACTGTAAACTGCTGGCCTTGGAGGGACACAAAAAATTGTTTGGATGGCATGCCTATTTGTGGTATGATAAAGTTAAAGTGGACTCTATGTTTTTGCATCACTATATTAGAAGAAGCCTTTTCACAATCTGGAAGAAATATAAGAATTACATGGAAAGTGGCATCCCCTCATGGGTGGTACCATATGAAGTAATAGATCCGAGAGCTGTCTATAATGAACAACAATGTTTAACTTATAAAGAGATAATGTTGATGGAACATAGCATATTAAAAATAAAGACACAAGAAGAGTTATCTCCTCACTATGGATGGTTTCAATATAGGCAAATCAGGGATCTTTACAACTCGGACTGTTTAAAGGGAGGAATAAGACTGAAAAACTCGGAGTTAGAAGAAGTGATTTTACAAGAAGGTAAAAAAGACATTTTTAAAATATACAAAATACTTTTAAAATGGTATACGGAAGACGAG
Organism: Eublepharis macularius; assembly: GCF_028583425.1. Lineage (NCBI taxonomy): Eukaryota > Metazoa > Chordata > Lepidosauria > Squamata > Eublepharidae > Eublepharis > Eublepharis macularius. The sequence goes on along the minus strand of NC_072793.1, from coordinate 92,619,221 downwards.
ACAGTCAAAGTCCAGATGGTGAAATGGGCAATAAACTTTCATAAAGAAATAACGATGGAATCATGGGAACACTTGTGGAAAAACACTTTGAAGATTTCAACTTGTCCCAATATTAAAGAGAATGTATACAAAATGATGTATAGGTGGTATTTAATGCCTAAGAAGATTGAGCTTGGAAATACAAATATGTCAGACAAATGCTGGAAATGTAAAAAGCATGAAGGATCATTGTATCATATGTGGTGGACTTGTGAGGTAGCTAAGCAATATTGGGGAGATATAATAGAAATAATTAATGAGGTTTTGCAAACCCAAATAAATAAGAACCCAGAACTGCTGCTACTGAACTTGGGAATGGAAGATGTTCCAATGCAGTATAGAACATTGCTATTTTACATGACTACGGCAGCAAGACTTTTGTATGCGCAGAAATGGAAAGTGCAAGAAATACCAACTATAGAAGATTGGATTTACAAATTGTTGTACATGGCAGAAATGGACAAAATGACAAGAAAACTGAAAGATCTGGATCCAGGAGAATATTTTGCAGACTGGGGGAAACTGAAACAATATTTAGAAAAAAAATGGGATGTGAAAGGAGGACTACGGCAGTTTGAGAATTATTAGTTTGTGATTTTATAAAGGGGAGAGAGAAGTAACTTTACCATTAATGGGGAAATTTAGTTATTAATTAATCTAAGCTAACGCTATTATTAAGAAGATTGTATTAAAAATAGATAGGTTAAACAGTTAGGAATAGAATGGATATATTAGAGAATCTGAGATATAGAATAATTTGAACATGCTTAGAATAAGGGATACAATATATATAAGATTTAGAAGAATATAGTTAAAAATAACTTAAACAATAAGATGGGGTAAGGGTTGGAAAGCTGTTGGAAGTCAATAAGGAGAGGGGGGAAAGGGTGGGGGTTGTTAGAATTTAGGTAATATGGGGAATTTATGTAAAATTTATGTACTCACCAATAAAAATTTTTTTTTAAAAAAAGAGAGACAACTTAGATTTCGAGGCGTCCTGGAGGAGGAGGGGAAGTCAGCCCAAGAACAGATATCGGAAATACTTGCGGGATTTTTGAATAGAACGGTGGAAGAGAATACATGTTACTTGGATGTGGCGTACAGAATAAATTCAAGGTACGCAGCCCAAAAGAATCTACCAAGAGATATGATTGTGCAGTTTACTACAAGAAGAATGAAAGAAGACATCGTTAGCAGGCAATTCCAAAATCCACTGGTAATTGGCAAAAAAGTGTGAGAATAATGAAAGAGCTACCCAGAAGAATTTTGTTGGAGAGAAAGAAATATAGAGAATTGGTGCAAATTTTGAAGGAATTAAATATAAGATACAGATGGGAGATCCCAGAGGGTCTGAGTTTTGAATTTCAAACAGTCAGGAAAACTATTAGATCGCAACATGAGATGGAGATGTTTCTGCTGGACAATGAAAAAGACTTACCTAAAAGACCTAGAATTTGATCATGGAGTGCAAAGTGATATCTTGGAATGTAAACGGACTAAATTCACCCTCTAAACGCAAAACTATTTTTCATTGGCTGTCTAAGCAGCATTGCAACATAATTTGTTTACAAGAGACTCATGTTAAGAAACAAGATATATATACTTAAAAAATATTAAATTTGGAAAAGAATTTGTTGCTGCATCGAAACAGAAAAAAAGGGGAGTTGTTTTGTATGTTAAGGAGGAGCTGCAACCTAAAATGATATTTAGTGACTCAGAAGCTAGATATGTTGCGGTGGAAATTATTTGGAATTCCCAAAAAATACTAATGATAGGAATTTATGCACCAAATGGAGCTAAAGACAATTTTTTCAAAGAGTTACAGAAACAATTAGACGGAGTAACTTACTCACAAATAAACTTGGCAGGTGATTTTAATGGTGAACATACAGGATGATAAAAAAATGAAGGGTACTAAGAAAAAAAAGAGGACTATTGCCAAAATCTTTTTTTGAAATACAAAACCAGGAAAATTTGGAAGATGTTTGGAGAAGAAGTAACCCTAAAGTTAAGCAATATACCTATTATTCAGCGAGACATTCATCGTTGTCAAGAATTGATATGATCTGGGCCTCTAAGGATTTGGCCATATGGTCTAAGGACGTAGAAATAGTGCCTAAAATAGGATCAGTAAACGACAAACCAACAATAAGGAGCCACAATGAAATATATAACAAAGTACAAATCAATTTAGTCGTGTATACTATGTACAATAATAAAGTATGTTCATACAAAAATGACAGTATAATCAAACATTCTTAACAATGTGACTAATTGCTTAGGGACCCTCAATGCTTTGCCATCTGTGGCTAGATACTCCAGTGAACTAGGGGAATGTACCTGGAATGTACTGCATGAAAAATCATTTACAAGTGTTGTTCACTGGTGGAACTCATTGAGGGTTTATGGTCTATTGTGAAGCAATTAGTCACATTGTTAAGAATGTTTGATTATACTGTCATTTTTGTATGAACATACTTTATTATTGTACATAGTATACATGACTAAATTGATTTGTACTTTGTTATATATTTCATTGTGTCTCCTTATTGTTGGTTTGTCGTTTATTGTGTCTAAGGAGCTGCCTCTGGTTCTGTTGTATTAAAATAGGATCAGATCATAATCCAGTTATGTGGAAATTTGGAAAGCGTATTAAAAAACAAAGATGGAGAATAAATGAAGACCTGCTGCAACAAGATGGTAATATAGAGCTGTTACAGAAAGAGACCAGATTTTTTATACAGTATAATTTAAACAAAACTGTTCCAACATATAAAGTGTGGGATACATATAAATCTGTTATTAGAGGAGTTCTAATGGATCTAAATGCAAGAGACAAGAAAAAAAAAGAAGAAAAGAGGAAAGAAATTCAGGAAAAAATAAAAATCAAGGAGATACAATTGGAAAAAAGACCAGGGAAAAAGAAATTGTATCAAGAGATAAAGATCTTGCAAGAGCAACTAAAAGCAATGGAGAATAAAGAACTGGAATGGGAACTGAAGAAACTAAACCAAAAAACATTTGAAGGCGCTAACAAACCCGGGAAGTATTTAGCATGGCAACTGAAAAAGAAAAGAGAAAAAAGGGTGATAACTAAAATTCAAGAAGAAGAAAAAATGATAATGGACCAACCAGCCATAAGCAGAGCATTTTATAAATTTTATGCTAAATTGTATCAAAGTAAAGAGGTAAATTCAGACATCATTGACCAATACTTGAGCAAAATTAATTTACCCAAGTTATCAGAGAAATGGAAGGAAAGATTGAAAGCTGAAGTAACAGAGATGGAGATAAAAGAGGCAATACATTCGACTAAATTAGGGAAGGCGCCAGGTCCGGATGGAATAACGGCAAAATTTTATAAAACAATGGCAAAGGAAGTGGTGCCTTTCCTGAAAGTAGTGATGAATGAGATTTTAAAAGGGCAAAAAATTCCTGAAACTTGGAATGAGGCAAATATATCATTGATTCCAAAAGAAGATCAGGATTTATGTAATGTCAAAAATTATCAACCTATTTCGTTGTTAAATAATGATTATAAGATATTTGCGAAAATATTGGCGGAGAGGCTGAAAGAATGGCTGGTTGAATTCATTGCAGAAGAGCAAGCAGGATTTTTGCCAAATAGACAGATGAAGGATAACTTAAGGACTGTAATAAACGCAATAGAGTATTATGATAGACATTGTGAGAAAGAAGTTGGCTTCTTTTTTGTTGACGCAGAGAAGGCTTTCTACAATTTAAACTGGAATTTTATGTTCGCCACAATGGAAAAGTTACAGATGGGAAAAGAATTCATTCAAGCGGTGAGAGCGATATATAAAGACCAATGTGCAGCAATTGTAGTAAATGATGAACTAACTAAAAAATTAGCAATAAGGAAAGGTACAAGACAAGGCTGCCCATGTCTCCACTGTTATTTATTATGATTCTGGAAATTCTATTGATGCAGATACGAGAAGATGATGCCATAAAAGGTATAAAAATCAAGAAATTTACTTATAAAGTTAGCGCTTTTGCAGATGATGTAATGGTTATTGTAGAAGACCCAATTCAAAATATGGCAAGATTGTTGGACAAGATAAAAGAATTCGGTGATTTAGCCGGATTCTTTGTTAACAAAAGAAAATCAAAGATACTATGCAAGAACATGGTGAAACAAAGACAACAAGAATTAATGGAAATTACCAACTGTGAAGTAACACATAAAGTAAAGTTTCTAGGAATAGAACTTACCGCAAAAAATATTGATTTATTTAAGAACAACTATGAAAAGCTATGGCAGCAAATAGACAGAGACTTAATTAAATGGAACAAATTAAATTTGTCATGGCTGGGAAGAATAGCTGCAATCAAGATGAATGTGTTACCACGGATTATGTTTTTGTTGCAAACAATACCGATAATAAGAGATAATAAACAATTTGAAAAATGGCAAAGGAAAATTTCGGACTTTGTATAGGCAGGCAAGAAACCTCGAGTGAAGATGAAAGTTCTATGTGATGCAAAAGATAGAGGAGGACTGCAATTACCAAACATCAGATTATACCATGAAGCAGTATGTTTGGTGTGGTTAAGAGATTGGATGTTGTTGGAAAATTGTAAGCTCCTAACTCTTGAAGGATACAAGAAACTATTTGGTTGGCATGCGTATTTATGGCATGACAAGTTAAAAGCAGATTCTATGTTTCTGCATCATTACATCAGACGAAGCCTCTTCACAATCTGGAAAAAATATAAAAAGTATTTGGGCGAGGGTATCCCCATGTGGGTGGTACCATTTGAAGTTATTGATCAGAGAACTATATATAATAAAGAACAGTGTTTGCCATATAAAGAGATACTGAAAATGGAGCAAAATATGACAAAGATTAAAACAGAAGAACAACTATCTTCTCACTATGGATGGTTCCAATACAGACAGATTAAAGATTTATATGACTCGGACCGTCTAAAATGGGGGCGTAAATGGAAAAATTCAGAATTGGAAGAAAATATACTTCAAGAAGGCAAGAAAATGATATCTAAAGTTTATAAGATATTGCTAAAGTGGTATACAGAAGATGAAATTGTTAAAGTTCAGATGGTGAAGTGGGCCATCAATTGCAACAGAGATATAATGATGGAATCGTGGGAATACTTGTGGAAAAATACATTGAAGATTTCAACATGTACCAATATTAGAGAGAATGTATATAAGATGATATATAGGTGGTACTTAACGCCGAAGAAAATAGCATATGGGAATTCCAAAATGTCAGATAAATGTTGGAAGTGTAATAACCATGAAGGATCATTGTATCATATGTGGTGGACCTGTGAGGTAGCTAAACAGTTCTGGGGAGATATAGAAGTTATTAATGAAATTTTACAATTTTCAATAAAAAAGCCCAGAACTGTTGCTGCTGAACTTGAACATGGAAGAAATCCCTAGGCAATACAGAACATTACTATTTTATATGACAACAGCGGCAAGAATTTTATATGCACAGAAGTGGAAAACACAAGAAGTACCATCGATTGAAAATTGGATACAAAAATTGCTGCACATGGCAGAAATGGACAAAATGACGAGAAGGTTGAGAGATCAGAATCCAGAAGAATTTTTTAATGACTGGGGGAGACTAAAACAGTATTTAGAGAAAAAGTGGGACGTAAAGGGGAAATTATGGTTGTTAGAAAATTATTAATTTTGTAGATTGGAAGAGATATAGATCTTTACTAGAGAAGAAGAAAGATATACTATAATTGTTATTATTACATTGAGGCTAAGGTATATCGAAATTATTAACATATTATCCAGTATAATAATATATTAGGATATGTAATAAAAGAATAGAGAAGTAGGTAATAGAATTTAACAGAGGGTTGGAAAACTGTTGGAAGTCCTAGATAAAGGGGGGAGGGAAATGGTGGGGGGTATTAGAAATAAGGGTATTAATGAAAAACGTGTAATTGCAATTTATACTCACCCAATAAAAACTTTAACAAAATGTCCTATCATTGACTGCCTTACTTAGGTCTTGCAAACTGAAGGCCAGGGCTTCTTTTACTGAGTCAATCTGTCTCATAAAGGGTTAAGCAATCCCCCTACCATGAAACATGGAAAATTGTGTTGCTTTTCACTATACAGCCTGTGCTAGTGATGGTCACATTCCCCATGGCGTTCACTCATATTGCCCCTGGCACACTAGGAGGAGGTTCAATATTCTCCCAATGTAAGAGGTGCTTTGAATGCTGGAGATATGTTATTTCCTCACATCATAAACACTACCTTGAGAAAAATATTTAATTATTATTTCCTGATGGTATATAATGCCAGACTTTTCCTGTTTCCCTCCAGAGAGGAGATCAGCCTATGGCAATCTCATGAGAATCATCCAGGAGGGGGAGATAATAAATGCAAAATTACTGAAAAAAAGATAACAAAGGACTGTAGCGACCCGGAAAAGAAACCTCGAGGCATAAGAAGGGCCCTGTGGCTGGAAAAAGAGGTCAGCTGTAAGTGTTTCTGGTTTAATAAGTGTTTCTGAGGGAAATAAATGGTGTCTTAAGCATCCCACATGTGATGATACCAATTCCCCACTGGACAGGCAATGAGTTCCCTCAGAAGCAGACAGTGAAGAACCTTGTTCAAGGTGTCTGTGGCGCTGCTGTTTGCAGAGGGAGGAGATGAAAGCAATTGTCATTGCCCATTAATCTGTTGGCAAGCACTTTCCCTAACCATGCACTGGATGCAGGAAGTTATTATTTGTAGCCATGACCCCATTGACCCCAAGCACCAAGTTCAGTCCTTGTTTTTATTTCTGTATCCGTTCAGGATGTTACAAGGTTCTGACTTTTGACCCTTTAAATCAACAGATGGCAAAGCTGTTGAGGGCTATCAGTCCCCTCACCACCAATGGTCTTCCACCTCAGACACTGGGGAGAGGGCAGGAAATGTTTCCCATTTGGAATGGAAGGGGTTATTATACTAAGCTGGATGTGAGTCCACTGGTGATATATAAGAGCACTCACTTGAGCAAAAGCAGCACAACTTCAGGGGAACCAACTTGGCTTATTTCTACTGTACTGGGACCATATTTTCTGATGATGCCTCCTAGAATTAAATCTCAGTTAACTTCATCACTGTAGTGTACATTCTAAAGCCGCAGCACTAAGATCCCACATATGAAAAACAGTATACTAAGGTGCAGTACACACGTTCTGGAAGTCATGCTGTGATTAAGAAGGAAAGACGAAGCCTGAGAGCCCTGTTCTGATATTCAGTGGAGGGAAATCCTTTCAAAGGAATGAGGGTGATATTGGGGCTTGAGCATCCCTTGCGCTTTGCTTTTCTGTACTTTAGTGTGACAGGCTACCTGATGTACCCCTGCCTTACCCATCTCAGCAGGAGGAAACAGGATGAACCTGAAAAGTGCCAGCATCCAGAAGCCAAAGAGAAGGTGGTGATGAACGATGGAACGCCAGTGTTAATAAGCACCAAGTATAGAGAAGGAAGAGTGAGGGCTTGGCCATCTCCAGGGGCTATCCTCTTTCTATTTTTGGGCTCTCCTCTTTCTACTTCTACATGCGCCACTTCAGCTTTTCTACCAGCAGATGGCACTCTTTCCTAATTATGCAATAAGCAAGTAATTAAACTCTGGATTTTGCCAGTATGACGTTATATATGTGCACACCAACAGTGACCACCAGCCTATATAGGACCAAATATAAACATAGGAAGATTTATTTGGCTCCTGAGGAAAACTGTAACAGCTTCCCAGGAACACTTTTTGAAGGTGATTTACTTTAAATCCAGGTTAAAAATGGGAGTACTTTGAACAGATAAGCTGTTCAAGGATGATTTTGTGTGCAAAAATCCCACGAGGAATTACTGACACGTGGTCATCATCTTGAGTATAGTTTGAGCCCATGAACAAATGTATTACTCACCAATAACTCTATGAATTGTTCCTTATTTTCCTAGGTCTTGTGAAATTTCTTTCAAAGTCTGTGGTACAAGTATACAGAAGGACTCATAATCCTGCCCCTGTGTAAGCACAGTCTACAACAAAACAATAAAAATAATTAGTTAGTAGGACTAGTAATACATTTCAGCAAATGTAAAATGTTTTCCCAAGCACATATTTACCAATAATGGGGGTGGGTGGTGGGTGGGAGTGGCACGAGATTTACAAAGGAAGTCTGACCAAAAGAAAGCTGTCTAACCCTTCTTGTACCCACTGATTTGTTCTGGCTGGGGGTGGGGATGGAGAGAAATTAGTGAGCAAGAATTGGTGTCTGTCTCTGTGTGTGTGGGGGGGGGAGGGGTGATCAAGGATGATCTAGCACTTTTCTCCCACTTGCCTATTATACCCTGCAGGTACTTTCCTGTCCTGCCCCACCACAGCTGTACATTAACAAAACAATGGAAAAACTGATGATGTCTTCTGTTCTTTGTGTATACGCCAGAAGCAAAATTTATTTTAAAGTCTGATCTAATGTAATATATTCCACTTCTCCTTTTTTGTGGCAATAGTTACTTCCTGATCATAATTTATAGATGCATTCTGCAGACACAGAACCAGATAAAACTGAGGATTTCTCTGCCTCAGTATCAGTATTTCATTCTCCTAACTGAAGCCCTGCAGAGCCATGTAGACAGTAAGGGGTTTTGAGTCCAATGCTGTTGTTCTGGAGGCATGAATATGGAAGTGGGTAAGTCACTTGATTATAGCCAGTAGTATAGAATTCCAGGGAAACTGATGATAGCCCACTGCTAGTGGGTCAGATGAATGATGAATTCAGTAGCATTTGGGATACTGACCATCGCCAGATAAGGCAGACTCCCAAGCAAGACACAATGGCGCTGTTCGCTGTATATATATCTTAAGTTCTGTTATTCCCTGGTTGTACCTTTGGCTAGCAGCCACCTATAAACCTATACACCAAACACTCAGTCTTTATTCCCTAATGAGTTTAAAATGCATGCAGCTGTCATTACATGCTTCAGCAATGAGTCCCCTAGGTTAATTACATGGTGTGTGAAGGCATCCTTTCTTATGTTATCTTAAAGCTGTTGTCTGTTGATTTCTATGGATGATTCCTGAGGCAGATAGATGCCAAAGAGGGAAAGGGTCCTGTGTCTTTAACAGTTGTGCAAAAGAAAGGGATTTCTGCCAGTGCAGTGAAACTACTGTGGACATTTCCTCATCTATAGTATGGTTAGAGCCCCATGGTGCAGAGTGGTAAGCTGCAGTACTGCAGCCCAAGCTCTGCTCACGACCCGAGTTCGATCCTGGTGGAAGCTGGGTTCAGGTAGCTGGCTCAAGGTTGACTCAGCCTTCTATTGTTCTGAGGTCAGTAAAATGAGTACCCAATTTCCTGGGGGTAAAGAGTAGATGACTGGGGAAGGCAGTGGCAGACCACCCCGTAACAAAAAGTCTGCCAAGAAAACATTATGATGCAACGTCCCCCATGGGTCAGTAATGACTTGGTGCTTGCACAGTGGACTACTTTTACCTTACCTACTATGGTTAAAGGCACAGGAGACCTATTCTTCACTGCAGCCAGTCACCCTGACATGGGTAACAGTTTGCCATTCTAGAGAGAATCCACGTCAGAGAAATAACACACACCAGCAATGCTGCTTAGCCAAATTAGGGCAGTCTGTACTAAAATGAACTGTCCCTGACAGTCAGAACCCAGTGTCCCATATCAAAGACTAGGGAATATCTACACTAACACTAGTATAATGGTCACAGCACCCCCTCCCCCAAAGATTGGTGAGGGTACTGAGAATTCATGTTTACAGTTCTCTGGGCTTCCAGACAGAAGTACAACACCCAGGGTACTTTAGACAGAGGGCCTAACTATTAAACCGATTATTTCTTAAATACGAATGAAGAGTAATAGTTAGGAATAGGCTCAAAACTCCTGTTCCTGTTTCCTACTGTTGTCATCTCTTTGCAAGATGGAGTCAGCATGCTGAGAAAGACAGTGATTTACTTGGTGGAACTATTGGCAAACGTTTTTTCATTGACTTCCAAACAAACCAGAGCTAATAGTAATACTGTCGCAGTATTTTAATATTACAAGCCAACTTCCATGCATACAGCTTCCCCCCCTCCCTGACCGTTGTGAATGATTGGTGAGTTTTGCTTAAAAAATTATTTGATTGATGCAGCCTAAGTATTGTGCCCCCTGGTGCCAAGTATTAGAAAGGCAACACAATTTAAATAGCTCTTTTTTAAAAAAAAAATGTTTTGAATGAGCTATTGAGGGGATGTGTGTGCAATAAAACCAGGAACGTGCTGGATGCCTAGGCCACTACCGGATGTTGTTGCCACCACACTTCTCCCCTCCCCCACTCTATTGAGACAGCCGGCCTCAACCCTCAGTCAGCCTGCTCTATTTTCTTTAGCAACTTCCAAGTGATCAGCAGCAAGCACAAGAAAGAGGACAATTGTGGAAATGAAAATTTAAAAGAGAAGGTTGGATCCAACAAACAGAAATGCTTTAACTGCACAAACAAGAATCTGCAGTTTTCTTCCTGTGTGCTTAATTGTGTGGTCTGATTAATTTTGTTGCCACTTCATGAATTCAAATGATATTTATATGAAGTTTGTGAATTTAAAATTCATCCGTCATAATTCATTTACACTGGGCTTTCCCTCCCCAACACAGATTAATTATTTGCTAGAGGAAATATCCTCTTTCCCTCTCATAGCTGCTTCTAGATACTTTATTAAGTGTTAATTACTATTGGGACACAATAATAACTGTGTTATGTTGTTGGGTTGTCAGAGAGTGTGTGAATTTCATTTAATTTTTGTTAATTTTGTTCCTTCCAGCAATAACTTTAGCTATATCTGTTACTGGCAACTTGGTAGTGGGATTTCTGTTTGAATGAAAGTGAGAAATATGGGAGAGAAGCAACAATTCTTTGTACCTTGAGCCCAGAAAATACTGGGCTTTCAGACAAAAGAAATTACAAGCTGGCTGAATACTGAAACATTAGTTATATAACCATATGCAGAGAAATTATATAAATATCATAAGGCAACATTTGTTATGTTATTATTGCACTTAAAACAAATATTTCTACTAGTCTAGTCTTAAAAATCCCAGAGCCCACCCGTCCCAGAAATGAATCAGTGCTCCGGGAGAGGCCTGGCTGGAACTGGGCAAGGGCCCGGGGCCAGCCCTTGCTGTGCATATTCTTCTGGATTAAGGTCATGTTCACAAAAATGAGGGAAGTTAATCACTGTCATTTTGTTCTGACCACAACCAGTCTTGCTTGGCCTGTGGTAGGGTTGCCATTTGTTCAGCTTGCCTCTGTAGTTAGGCCTTTGGTTTATTTCTGTGAAATAAAAAATGTTCGTTTGCTGATTTGTGCAGATGCAGCCAGGATGGAGAGAGCATGCTGGGTTGCTGTGGCTCCCTACGCAGTCACAGTACCTTTAAAAGGGAGGCTGTGGAGACATGGTGAAATATCACTCACACTACTCACATGGACAAATGCCACCACCCAGGTATTTGACAGAGCCTGATCCATTGAGTTTCAGCAACAGATCTGTGTGAACATCCATGTGAAGCTAAATCCACTGTGTGATGACTGGCTCCCACTGGCTCAGTACAGAGATGAACAGCAGGCAAAACATGTCCAGTCTTCATAGTAAATAGTCCTCCTGCTCAAGGGCCATGCGAATCAGGTTTGAGTCACAGACAAAGTGGGAAGCTGCCTGGGGTTTAGTGGATGAGACTTGGATCAGTCATTTTTATATGTGGACAATGCAGTCTCTTGATGATGGAAGCCTGGTCCTAGATCTTCCCCTTCTATCAGGGAGCTCTTTCTGTAGTGGGAGCAGATGCTGTGATCTCATTGCTGCTGAGTGCGTGTTGAAGACTGCAGCTCTGATGACAGCCTGCATTTGATGGGATCTGGGTGCTGGCAAGAAGCAAACCATCTGGCCTTGCTTCAGGGGCACAACAGGTCTCCCTCTCATCCCCTCCCCCCCAAACTGGATGGCTCCAACAGCTGGTCTGGAAGTGGGGGAGACAGATATTAAGACCTGCAGATTCTTAGAACTTGCCAGTCACAAGGCATGAGGAAGCTGGAGGTGGTTGTAAAATAACTGTCGAAGGACTGGAGAAAAATATAGGAAAGTATTACAGAGGGCAGGCATGCTAATAGGAAGCATGGCATGCCTTAAAACAGACATTCACCAGATCATACTCCAGCATAATTAATCTGGTATAAATACCACCTCCTTGTTTCTGTTTTTGCAATCATTATTGATTAAAATCACCATCCCGCATGTTAGGGCACATTCATATCATCTCTAAATGTTGATTGTTTAACTCTAAATTTATTTTAACCAATGTTCTGAAAATCTGTATGGTAGAAGAGTACTTATGCCTTCCATCCAGGGCTGCAGTCAAGCACAGGAACATTTGATTTCAATGGGACATAAGTGCTTTTAACTCTGTGCTGGATTTTAAAAAATGTATTGATTTTTAGGTACCCTCCAAGGCTAGTCTTACACCCACTTACATGTGAATTGGTTCCTACTGAACCCAAGGTGATTTGCTTCCAAGTAAATGTGCACTGATTTGCACTGTAGAACCTTCAGCTCCATAGCAGGAATAAACCAGAGAAAGGGCAGATGTGTTATGCAGCCCGATTCCATTCATTTTCATGTCAAAATAAGTTCTACTGTGTTGTCAGGCTTACTTCCAGGCAGGGGTCATTTTGTAGAAAAAGAGCTGGAGGAACTCATTAGCATAACTGATTAGCATATGCCATGCCCCTTGCCATCACTGGAAGTGTGTCATTAGCACGACTGATTTGCATATGCCACACCCCCTGACATCACCTATCCTGGCTGTTTTGGACCCAATCCTGGCCATTCATGGCAGAAATTGGGCCCAAAATGGCAAAAGGGGGTTGAAAATGGCCAAAAAGGTCAAGATCAGGCCGCTACTGAGTGGGAGAGTGATCCACCACCTGTCAGAGGCCCGATCTGGGCTGTTTCGGCCCCAATCCAGGCTGAAACTGGCCTAAAATGGCCGAGGGTTAGGTGGGCGGGGCCACCTGACATGTGACCTCTTTGGGGAACTGCCGGAATTGTGTTCCGGTGCATTCCCCCTCGAAATGAGCCCTGCTTCCAGGGAATTATGCAAATGAGAGGAGTGTAGCCTTAATTTCATAGGGAACATTCTAGAGTTAACATGATTACCACACTCTTCTCCATTTAATTAGGATGGCTGAGGAGATGCCTTCCCGTACCTCAGCAGGATCATCTATTGAGCTCACCTGATCAGTCTTGCATTCATAGCATATGCCCTGTAATTCATAGCATATGCCATTTTTTCTGTTCGGCTTATATTTATAAAAATAAATTTTGTATAAAAAAATAATTTATACAGTGCCTTAAAATACCTATGGCTATGGACCACACTAGCAGTGCAATCCTATGGAGAGTTACTCCAGTCTAAGCCTATTGAAGTCAATAGCTTAGTCCTTAACCGTGGCTAGCTGCACCCACTTTCAATGTAGCAACAGTCAGATTGCAAAGCCTCTGTTGGGCATAATTGCAACATAACTGCTTGGTTCCAATTTACATTTGGAAAACAAAACAATGGCCCATAGACTGGAAACGCTTAGTCTACATTACAATTCCCCCAAAAAGGGATGCCAAAGAGTGTAGCAACTACCGAACCATCATGTTAATTTCCCATGCAAGCAAAGTGATGCTCAAAATTCTACAGTAAAGACTCCATATATGGAACGAGAAATACCAAATTTCAAGCTGGACTCAGAAAAGGAAGAGGCACCAGAGATCACATTGCAAATTTACAATGGCTAATGAAACATATCAGGGAATTTCAGAAGAAAATCAGCCTATGTTCTATAGATTACAGCAAAGCTTTTGTCTGTGTGGATCATGAAAAGCTATGGAGACTGTTAAAAGAAATGGTGGTGCCACAACATCTGATTGTTTTGATGCACAACCTGTACTCTGGACAAAAGGCTTACTGTCAGGACAGAACATGAGAAATCAGAATGGTTTCCAATTGGCAAAGGTGTCAGACAAGGATTCATATTATCTCCCCATCTGTTCAACCTCTATGCAGAGCATATCATAAGGAAAGCTGGATTTGATCTAGAAGAAGGTGGAGTGAAAACTTATGGAAGGAACATTAACAATTTGAGATATGCAGATGACACCACATTACCGGCAGAAAAATAGTGAAGACTTGAAATGACTACTGGTGAAGGTTAAAGGAGAAAGCACCGAAGCAGGATTACAACTGAACATCAAGAAGACAAAAGTAATGACTACTGAGGAATCACACAATTTTAAAGTTGACAATGAGGAAATTGAAATTGTCCAAGATTTTCTATTCCTTGGCTCAATCATCAACCAAAAGGGAGACTGCAATGAAGAAATCAGAAGAAGATTGAGACTTGGAACAGCAGCTGTGAGGGAGCTAGATAAGATCCCTAAAGATAAAGATGTCTCTCTGGGAACCAAGATCAAGATAATCCAAACTGTGGTATTCCCCATTACGACGTAGGGATGTGAAAGACGGAGAGTGAAGAAAGCTGACAGGAAGAAAATGGATTCATTTGAAATGTGGTGCTGGAGGAGAGTTTTGCGGGTACCATGGACAGCCAGAAAGACAAATAAGTGGGTACTAGATCAAATCAAGCCTGAATTCTCCCTAGAAGCTAAAAATGACAAAACTAAGGCTATCGTACTTTGGTCACACCGTGAGAAGACAAGATTCTCTAGAAAAGTCAACAATGCTAGGAAAAGTAGAAGGCAGTAGGAAAAGAGAAAGACCTAAAATGAGATGGCTTGACTCAATAAAAGAAGCCATGTCCTCCTGTTTGCAGGATCTGAGCAAGTCTGTTAATGATAGGATGATAGGACGTCTTTCATTCATAGGGTCGCCATAGGTTGGAGGCAATTTAATGGCACATAACCACACCAACAAGACTCCACTGCTAACACTGTCCCTTTCCTCAGGTTTCAGAACAGGAGAAACCAGAGAGTTAGAAAGATAAGACAGGTCAGGGCATCTGTTTACTGTTTACTCCTTTACTGCCCTGAACTATCCTTTGATGTGTAGATTGTTAATCTCAGAACTTCCTTCTCAGGAATACATCCGTAGATAGGCATCTATGTCTCCACTTTCCTATCAAAGTATGGAATGCCTATAATAAAGAACTCTTACTTCTTTTCTAACACTAAGGCAAGTATATGTTTGTTATTTTCTCTTTCTCTTTCACATTCACAACAGCCAGCATGTTTCAACCACCCATCATCACATTTTCTCTGCAATCAATGCTACTCTGTTAAGGAACAGTTTTTGTTCCTCTTAATAGGGAAAAAGTGAGTCTCTATTTTATTTTTCTTTTCAGTTACTTTATCATTACATTGTATTTTGGAAATGGAACACTGGGAAAGGGTAGACGCTATGTTTCCTTGCTGAAATAGCATTGTTTGTTTGCTTGCTTGCTGTTTTGGGGGAGGGGCTGGGTGTGGGAGAACAGTTAAGTTTTTTTTCATGGTAGTGGGGGTGGGGGAAGCTGCTTCAGCAACTCCTAAGCTGCTCTTTCAATTTCCATTCCATTTGTAAATGGAGAGGTGGTATCTATTGCAGAAAAGGACAATTCCTAAAATGGCAGCCTGAGTGCTGTCTCTCTGAAACAATGAGAAAGCCCATCTACATGAACAAGACTGGGGGAGGGGGTGGGATACAGATCAGAGGCCTTTTTAAAATTTACTTTTGCCCTGTGGGCAGCCCAGAGAGAACATTGGCAAGGAATGTGCACTTAGTTATATGATTTTGTTACTAACGTGTTCTAAATGTCTGTGTTTTTATGGTGGAGTTTCTAAGCAGTGTGCTAAGAAAGTAAGGTATACACAATCCTAGGTAGTATAACTGTGAGTTTTCTTTGGGGTCATGACTAGCACTGTTCTGAATTGCCTCAAAATGTGCTTGTACTCACTTGAAGGATATGAGTTTGAAATGAGAAGAAGGAGATTGCTACTACTCTGAACTCTGCACATTGCTCAGAAATCAAGTGCACAGCAACTGTTTTGTATTCTGCCCTGGTTCAGATTTCAACCACACATTTACCAAATGAAGGCATCTGTGATGCCACAATTTAGTAAATTTCCGTACTAAGTCACCCTTATGAATAAGGCAGAATCAAGACTTCTGTAAATGAACATCCAGGAAAACTTTAAAAATGTTCCCCTACAGGCTTTTCTGCGTTGCCTTTCTTAGTGTCAAATTTGTGACCATTCATTTGTCCTATACACATGGTATGTATATTTGTAGATCTTAAAGTGACTATCACAAAAGTGAATTTCAAAAACAGGACATAGCAGGAGATTGCTGAGATACCACTATAACCACTGGCCAACTCCCACCTTTTCCTAGGTTTGGCCCAGCCCAGGGGCATTGTTAGGGGGATCTCCATGGGTGCCCAGGTCCCCCTAAATTTGTGGGGAGCCCCTCCCTAAATCCCCCATGACCCTGCCTCCATAGATGGTGACAATGGAAGCCCCTCCCTGTGATGTCATTGGCTCCTCCCTATGATGTCACTGGGTCCCTGGTTCTTTTAAGGACCGGCTATACAATGCCTCTGGCCCAGCCCCAGCTACCCCCCCCCTGGGAAATCAGAAAGTCTACGCCCCTGGTCGACAGCAAGCACTCATGATCCTGAATCATTTTGGCATGGTGTAGACTAAAAAAAACCCAGTGCCACGCTGACCAAAACATGAAAGTTGGGTACGGCCACATAAAAGGTGATTCCATACCTTTTGGCTTGAGTTCAAGGAAAGTGAGGAGTTATATCCCCGGATCAGAAGGGGCTCCTGTGAAGCTGTTCTCTTTGAACAGCAGAGTCCAAAGGAGGTGCCTTTCTGTTGCCTTCCACCCCCGTGTGTGGGTGTCCTTAACCTTAGAAGGTCAGTAAGTGTAAATTCTAATTTTACATTTTAGATGTGAAACTGCAATGCTGGTGCTGGAATGATCTTCTCTAGTATCTTACAAGGGGACATAATCGAGTCAAAACAGGAAAATTGTAAGGCTATATAGTGTACATCAAGGATTTACAGCCGTGGATCATGTGAAAAATTGACCACAATTCTATAGCGGAAAAGGAAGGGAACTAAGCACTTTCACATACTCCCTGATCCTGGCTGACAAATGAGCCATGATAGCAAATCACTACGTGGTGGGAGGGGAGGTTATTCGCATATCAAAATAACTGCTCTGAAGGATGCAGCAAGAAGATCTAAGGGTCGTGAACTCAGGGGGAAGGGTACATTGGTGGGCTCTATTGATGGCAGAAGATTCACCTAAACTTCTCTCTTGCAGGCAGAATGTAATTAATGTTGTTGTGAGATAGCATAACTAATCTAGTTCAGGTTCATGCCTTTGGAACAATGGGTCATGAGAACTGTACTGATGATCATTAATCCCAACACTGGCTTTTGCTCAAGAAGTCATGAGTTTTTTTAAAAAAACGACTAACATTTAAAATGGTATCTAAGTAGCCTGGGAAGGGAAATAGATACAAATTACTTATTTTTCTCAAGGTGGGAAATTCCCCCCCCCCCCCATGAGGATGGCCTAGCTAGATTAGAGCAAAAGTCCTTTGAGCCTGACACTCTGTGACTTACGTTGCCAGATACTCCTGGAAAAATCACAAATAGTGTATGATTCATTCTTTGTTGAGTGGTCATCTATGGTATGCTGTCTCTGTACACAAAGACTCTAGATCTAGTGATCATCTGCCCTTCACAAATCTGTCTAATCCATTTTCTTTAAAAAATTTATTCTACATGATACACATAATTTTCATAAACTAATTCATTATATGAAGTATTGCTTCATTTGCCCTCAAAAAGTTGTGGGGACATACTCTGGAGTATTGACGAAGGCTTTCACGGCCAGAGAACGATGGTTGTTGTGGATTTTCTGGGCTGTATAGCCGTGGTCTTGGCATTGTAGTTCCTGACGTTTTGCCAGCAGCTGTGGCTGGCATCTTCAGAGGTGTAGCACCAAAAGACAGAGATCTCTCAGTGTCACACTGTGACACTGAGAGATCTCTGTCTTTTGGTGCTACACCTCTGAAGATGCCAGCCACAGCTGCTGGCGAAACGTCAGGAACTACAATGCCAAGACCACGGCAATACAGCCCGGAAAATCCACAACCACCATAATCTGGAGTGTTCTTGGTTGTAGTGTTTTAAGGAAGTAGTGTGTGTGTGTGAATCTTCAGCCATTCATAATTTCATAAATATGTTTCATTCCCCCCAGTATTTTTTTTTTCTAAACAAGAAAACTCCAATCTCCTATGCTTTTCTTTTTAGGGAACATGTTTCATTCCTCTATAGTTGCTCGGTAATATCTTTTTTGATATGGGCAGTAACCAAAACTGACATATTATCTCTCTAAGGATGCAGTCTGGTGCAATGGCTAGAGTTTTGGATTTGGACTATGGAGAATTGGGTACAGTTTTCTAATCAGCCTCAAAATTCATTGGATGACTATGGGACAAACACTGTCCTGCAGGGTTGCTGGGAGGATAAAATGGGATAATCCCTTAGTTTCATGAAGAAAAAGATGAATTACAAATAAAAATAAAATGTGGGTGAACTGTGGCTCGGTGGTAATTTCTGCTGACAGAAGGGATTTCTGTCAACAGAGAGTAATTTTCTTGGAGGACAAAGGGCCCCCAGAAACAGCATGAGAGGGGAATTGAAGGTCTGCAGTGGGCGGGGAAAATTGATAAAAATCACCTGCTTTTCCACCCTTGGATTTATGTCATGGTATTGGGATCCCTGCTGCTTTATTTTCAGTAATTTTCTTTTAATTATCAAAACACGAGACAACGGGAGATTCCCAACAGGACCTTCCAAGCAGTTTTTAAACCTACATGCCAACCCCTCACTAATTCTCCCTGTGAGGAAGAGAGAGGGGATTTAACCTGCATGATTTTGCCTACTGAATCTGACACCCTGTGCAACTATTAGCTATAGGACAGAAGGGATGGCAGTTTCAATAGGCAAAACCATGTTCCCAGGTGGCCTTCATCTGAATTGAGGTCATGTGGCTTCCATTTAGCCCTTCTGGCTAGACTGGCTGTTATAACAAACCCCTCTTATGAGAGGGCTGACCTGGAGGTTGAGGCTGGAGAGTTTCATCCCTCAGAAAAAGAGCGGGGAGCATAGCTTAAATCATTTTTATCCTGCCTTTCTGTTCTGTAGACCACTCTAGGCAGATTTTAACAATTAATAAAAACCCAAGTTAGCTCTAATATACACAGTGACTACCAAACAAATCCAATAATCAAGTAAGGACAGAAGACAGAAGGAACAGAAAAGAACAGCAGCTAAAATCACCAACAGAAAAGTAAGAAACATTAACAATTCAGTGCACCGTTAGGTGACCCCCCGCCGCCCCCCTGGGCCCTGCAGCATGCTTCACATTGCACTTATATGGGATGTTATCTGCCACCACCAGGAAGGGATTCTTTCTGAGTTCCTTAGTATCAGATTCAGGATAGTAAAATCCCAGCAATTTATTATCATCTGCAAACTTAGTTACCTCACTTTTCAGATCATAAGCAAGTTAGGACTGCAATCCTATGTAAACCCTAGTTGGGTATATGTCTCAGTGGAACTTACTTCTGATTAAGTGTGCTAAAATTGGGCTGCACGTAGTGTCTATCCTAAAACAAACCCTCAGAGGACCCCCACTGTTCATTTCCCTGAGTTATGACAATTATCCATTTAAGTGATAGCTATAACAAAATGCTATTTTTTAATTTAGGATTTATTTAAAGTATTTGTAGCTTGCTTTTCTCCCTGCTGGTGACTCGAAGCAGCTTACAAAGAAACACAAAATATAATTTAGGAAATGAAACAAAGAAAAAAACATACAATACAATTCTATTTCTTGGGTTCTCCCTGGATCCACTTGCCCAGCATATTTAGTGCTACAGACTGTGAGCTGTTGGCTAAGCAGCAAAGACCCAAACCCCCTTTGACTCTTGCCCTTCAATTCATTCTTTTTCACCACTCCAGAAAGAAGATCTGTCTTCCTATCATATGACTAAGTTCCCCTTGGACCGTTTTCAAAGGAATCTTGTCAATTTTTAAAAAAAATCAAAGTATGTATTACCTATATGATCCCCCATGTACATGTTTGACAACAGTTTAGGGATGAGGCAGTACATCTTTGCCAATTCAACACATAGGCTATGTTTGTGTGTTCTTTTTTACATATATTTATATGTATTTTAATCTTGTTTTATTGTTTGCCACCTTGGGAACCCTAAATTGGGTCAAAAGGCAGATTAAAACATTTTCAATAAATAAATAAATAGGCTAGAAGCGTCCTTTGACAGTACATTTTGTCATATAAAGGAATTTCTCCTGAAAGAGAAAGTAACCACCATGAGGCCTGACAACTTGCTGTGTAAGTGAGTAAAAAGCTGGGTGTTGCAGACCAGAGAAATTGCCTAGGTGGCTTCCCTGAAAGGCAGAAGCCGAAATAAAAAAACACTCACCCTCACCTTGTACTGTTACCAAAGGGACATACTGTTCACCTTGTGGCCATGATCCATGAGGCTTATTCCACCATTGGACAGAATCCTGAGAAAATATCATAAACAGAATATTTCCAGGTTCCTGAAATACTAATGTCCCCAGTTTCTGCAAGAGGAATAAATTATGCAAAGTGAGCTAGAGTTGCTGGCTCCAGGTTGGGCAATTGCTGGAGATTTGGAGGTGAAGCCAGTGGTGGGCAGAATTTGGGGAGGGGGATCTCAGAAGGGTATAATGCCATACAGCCCACCCTACAAAGCAGCACGTTTTCTCCAGGGGAACTGATCTCTGTTGTCTGGTGATCTGTTGTAATTTTGGGAGCTCTCAGGCACAATTTTTTTTTTAAATAGGGGCAGATTTGGGAAAAGAGTAAAACAGGGAAGAGTGTAATAGTATGCAAGGGCAAGGAAATGGGATTAGCAGCTATCAGTCCTCTTGAGTTATCCTTTCAGGATTCAGCTACAATACATTTATAACTGTTACCTACATGGAAAATAAGACGCAAGGAGCCAGAGTGCATGCTTAGTATGCAGAAGGTTCCAGGTTCAGTCCCTGGCTTCTCCAGGTAAAGGATCTCAGATGTAGCAGATGTTGGGAAAGATCCCTCTGTGCCCAAAAGCCTGGAAATAACAATAGTGTCAAAATATAGAAGAATATGGATCAAAGATCTAGCTTAAAAGAAGGCAGTTTCATGTTTATATGAAAGAGATGAGGAAAAGGAAAATTTAACAATACCAGATATTAAAGAACTCCAGGAAGTGAGTAATTACTTGAATATTTGGTCTATGCAGAATGTTTTTTCACTCTGTTCACTCACATATATGGCTAACTGAAGGTGACACATTGTGAAAAAAATGACATAACCATTGGGTAATCTGTCTTCTCACAAGCAGAGGTACAATCACCTGGAATAGGCTGAAATGCAGGATTAAAATTAAATCATGTGAATATTGTCGCTTTTGTAATTCTATAACTATCTAGGTGATCTTCCTTTAGCGGACTTGGTGCTCTGTGATGCTAAACTTCTGCAGGTCACTGTAGCCATGGACCACAGAAAGATACACAAGGAGTAACTTAGACAAGGCAAGAGAGAAAGAGAGAGGGGGTCCTTCTACTTAGAGTGGGCCGAGCTCCAGCCCCTCCAGCTATGAAAACAAAAAATGCTAGAGCTGCTATGTTTTGACTGGGGGGTGAGTCCTGGGAATTGGGCTGGGGTTACCTGCCCATGAGAGGTCAGCAAGCCCTCACTCAGGTTTCACGATTTAATTATTTAATAGCCACTCTCTCTCCTCCCTATTGGGCACTGGAGTAGGATTAACTAAGGGCTCTTTTGCAGAAAGGGAGGGGGGGTGTTGGAGGCAGAGCTGAAGCAATCAACAGCCTGTTGTCCCAGGTGCTGCCAGAGTTCAAATTTCTGCACTGGGAAAATAGAGAAATATTTCCTCAGATTAATGGCTCTTCCCTCCACCCCCCATGTCATTCCCAAATAGAGTAATGCAAGTGCTGCTCCCCTCCCTCTCAACACAGATTCCTTGGGATTCGGCTTAATTCCTCTCCGGCAGATGGAAGCTTTATTTTTGGTTTAACTGCCCACCAGTACAAGGCACCTCCTCAAGCTGTGCCAATGCAAAGGACATAGGCAAGGAAGGGAGGGAGGGAGGGAGGCAGCTCTGGGCATACTGGCACAGGGAAAGGCATGTGATGTTAGAGGCAGGGAACCCCAAGCAGTGGAGCTCACAGCCTTGTTTTGCTGCTCATCACCCACACCAAGTTTGCCATTCACAGTTTCTCAGGCACCTCTTGGCTCCATATGTTTTAAAGCAATGCTCTTTTCAGGGTTAGACAGCTGTGTCTGTGCCTAAGGCAGTGCTGGCATAATTTCAAAGAAGGAATCAAGTTGTGAGATTGGATGTAACAAAATTATCTGCAAAATGGGCTAATGAATTAAAAGCTATAGAGTTTGGAACAAGGATAGTGTCCCCTTCCCCCAACTTCTCAAGACTCTTGGAAGCAAAATTTCAGTTGGAGATGTAAAACACTATTGGGGCTAAGGGAGGGCCAGAGAACTGACCGGCAGCTGGCAACGTCTGTCAATTGCACTGCAAGGAAAGGGGATGGTGATGAATGAGATGCTATAGATTCAAAGAGGGCAAAGAAAGACCCAGATTCAAAGCTGAAGCTGCTCTTCATATACTTTCCATCACAATAGTGTGTGTGTGTGGGGGGGCACATCTGTGATCCCCTCTCAGGATCTCAAAAGTCAACTGTACTTTGAGTTCAGCTTCAGAATTTTATTACAGAATGATTGAATTGGACTGGGGTGCGATTAATTCCCATTAGAGATCTCTGGTGCATGATTAGCTGCAGCATAGCTGAAGTTGGGCCATTTAGCTAGCAACATTTTAGCCAGTGGGATTCCCTCACAGCCTACTGCTTTGGATGGTTCTTTTCTTGGTTGTGCAGGCAAATATCCAAGGTCATGTTTGGCTGTTGTGGGTTTTCCGGGCTGTATTGCCGTGGTCTTGGCATTGTAGTTCCTGACGTTTCGCCAGCAGCTGTGGCTGGCATCTTCAGAGGTGTAGCACCAAAAGACAGAGATCTCTCAGTGTCACAGTGTGGAAAAGATGTTGGCAGGTCATTTATATCTACTCAGGAGGGGTGGGGTTGAGCTGAGTCATCCTGTAAGAGTTTCCCAGGGTGTGGAATGCTAATGGCGGGAGGCTTCACTGTATCCTGAGGAGGTTCTTTTGCATATGGATTGGTGCTTGATGTGCTAATCTTCTCTGCAGGGCTATTGTCGGGTGTAGAGTGTTTTGTTAGCCTGGTGTTTTTCAGAACTGGAAACCATGCTCTGTTCATTCTTAAGGTTTCTTCTTTCCTGTTGAAGTTTTGCTTATGCTTGTGAATTTCAATGGCTTCCCTGTGCAATCTGACAAAGTAGTTGGAAATGTTGTCCAGTATTTTGGTGTCCTGGAATAAGATACTGTGCCCTGTTTGAGTTAGGCTATGTTCAGCCACTGCTGATTTTTCAGGTTGTCCAAGTCTGCAGTGTTTTTCATGTTCTTTTATTCTTGTCTGGATGCTACGCTTTGTGGTCCCGATGTACACTTGTCCACAGCTGCAGGGTATACGGTATACTCCTGCAGAGGTGAGGGGGTCTCTACTGTCTTTTGCTGATCGTAGCATCTGTTGTATTTTTCGGGTGGGTCTGAATACTGCTTGAAGGTTATGCTTTTTCATAAACTTTCCCATCTGATCAGTGATTCCTTTGATATATGGCAAAAACACTTTTCCTGTAGGAGACTGTTTTTCCTTGGTTGTTTGATTCATCCTGGGTTTGATTGCTCTTCGGATTTCATTTCTGGAGTAGCCATTTGCCTGAAGTGCGTGGTTTAGATGATTAATTTCCTCATTGAGAAAGTGCGGCTCACATATCCGACTTGCACGATCCACTAATGTTTTCATTATGCCTCTTTTTTGTTGGGGGTGGTGATTGGAGTTTTTGTGTAAGTACCGATCAGTGTGAGTTGGTTTCCTGTAGACCTTGTGACCTAACTGAAAGTTTGCTTTGCGGATGACCAAGGTATCCAGGAATGGGAGTTTTCCCTTGATTTCTTTCTCCATTGTGAATTGTATGTTCAGGTGGATGTTGTTGAGATGATTCAAAAACCCCCATCAATTCTTCCTCCCCATGGCTCCAAATGATAAATGTATCATCCACAAACCGAAACCATACACTAGGTTTGTGGGGTGCTGATTCTAGAGCTGTTTTTTCAAAATGTTCCATGTAGAAGTTTGCTATAACTGGGCTGAGAGGGCTCCCCATGGCCACCCCATCCATCTGTTTATAGAATTCGTTATCCCATTGGAAGTAACTGGTTGTCAGACAATGATGGAATAAGGCTGTTACATCCTCTGGGAAATTATGATTAATAAGTGCAATAGTGTCTTTTACTGGAACCTTGGTAAACAGGGATACAACATCAAAACTGACAAGTATGTCTTGTGGATTGAGTTTTAGAGAACTGATTTTGTTGATGAAATCTGCTGAATCTTTGATGTAAGACGAGGTTTTCCCGTCAAGGTCATGTTTGTTTGTACTATGTACTGTACATAGTACAGTACATAGTATTCTATGTGTTATTCTTCTCTGTTATCCTGTTTACGCATCTCATTTATAATTTTTAAACAGCCACCAATTCAAAACATTCTACCTTTCTAAATTTTTATTGTCCTAAATTTTCTATATTTTTATTTTCCTAAATTTTCTAGTACTCTGGAAAAAGGCAGAGGAGTTATAGAGTAACTGTAGGTCTTTTCCAAAAAGGGTGCTAGTCTTTCTTTCACCCACATGCCATGGTATTGGAATCTATTATTTTTTAAAATCCCACCTTCCTGCAAAGAGCTCAGGGCAGCATACATACCCCTACCTTTTATCCTCACAGGGTTCTGTGAGGTAGATTAGAGTGTGAGAAAGTGACTGCTAAGGTTCATGACTGAGCAGAGCGTGAACCCAAGTTTTCTGGCTCTCTTCACAACTTTGGCTGAATCTTCCACTACAAAGGGTGGCAGTGAACTGAAAGAGAAAGATCTGGGTCCAATAGCACCTTAAAGACCAACTAGATTTCCAAGGTATGAGACTCTCAAAAGCTCATATCTTGGAAACCTAGTTGGTTTTTAAGGTGCTATTGGACCCAAATCTTGATCTTTGCCTGCAGACCATCATGGCCACCCACCTTCAGTGAATAAAAAGGAAATCCAGACTGCCAAATTGGTGAGTGGGTAGTAGCAATTTAAATAGAACATTCAGATTCACATTCAAGTAGAAAGAACTCAGGCCATAAAGAGTTAATCCTGAAAGGTTTTCAGTAATTCTGAGTTTGTGACGTGTATATCCTGGCAAGTAGTTGAGACAATAGGCTCATTCAGTGGCCAGGAGGGGCTGCAAAGTTGTGTTTGTACAGCTAGGAAACTGCAAACAGCTCTCCACTGATAGAGACACCTTTGCCCCAACCTCTGCCCCATCTCAATTCCAACCATCAGTGTCCAAGATGGTCCTCTCACAGTCTGATATATGTAAAGAACAGGTGCCTTGAGTTTCATTCACTGGAACTCTTACATATTTGGTTTTTTATCTCATAAAGTTTACACCTGTTCTGCTTGAGATACTTCTAATTTTTGATAGTGTTTCCAGAAGGATGGGAGTAGCTATCACAAGGAGTAAGTGCATTCTTTGATTCCATTATTATACTGTACAAGTATAGAATCTGCAAGTACTTCCTTTTGTTTTCCAAAATACATGCTTCTGGATCTGAAGGATGTGAAGCTAGGCTTAAAAGTAGAGATGGGTACGAACGGGGGGGGGGGGGAATGAACCACGCGGTTCATCGTTTGCCGCATTTCACGAGCCATGAACTTCCATGAACCTGTCTTGGTTCGTGAACCAGTTCGTTTGAGTCGTGAAAATGTCACATCCAGGTCAGCAAATGGTCACTTCCGGGCCAGGAGAAAGCCACTTCTGGGTCAGCAGAAGGTCTGTAGGAAGTCCATTGATCGGCGCCAGGCTGTCTGCAGTGACGAACCAAAAAACAAACCAAACGAACCAGCCTAAAGTTCGTGGAGGTTCGTCAGAAGGACTCTGACAAACCACTGGTTCGCGAACCACGAACCGTCAATAATGCCAGGAAGTCAATAATGCTAGGAAAAATGGAAGGCAGTAGGAAAAAAGGTAAGCCTAAAATGAGATGGCTGGACTCAATAAAAGAAGTCACATCCTCCAGTTTGCAGAATCTGAGCAAGTCTGTTAATGATAGGATATTTCGGAGGTATTTTATTCATAGGGTCACTGTCATGGCCCAGTCTGGACTCAGTGAGGGTGAGGTCTCCTCTGGAGTAGAGGAGCCTCGTGTAGCTAGCCAGGACTCCTCAGGAGAAGAGTAGTTCTGTGTAGCCAGGCCTAGCCCTGACTCAGCAGAAGCCGGTGATCAGGAGCAACAGCTGCTGGCTGATCAGAGCTTACAGCCAGCAGCTGAGGCACCAACACCCTCTGGTCCCAATACCACAGGGGAAGCTCAGCCAGGGACATCCAAGGCTATAGGTGCAGCGCAGCAAGAGCCTCCACTTCCCCCCTGGTTCACCCAGGCCCAAAGAACGCCGCAGACAATGCCAGAGATTGGAACTGCAGGAGAGACGGTGCAGTGATCGTCTCCTGAGCCAACGTCAGCTGCTGAAGAGCGATGATGAGTAGCGTCAGGATGGAGTCCCAGCTGCTGGCTGAAAACCACGCCTGGCTATAAAAGCCAGTCTGTAGAACCTGCCAGTTGTGGAAGCAATGTGTTGATTACCTGCAACTGCTTCCTGGAACTCTGCATCTTGTTCTTGATACTCTCCTGCTCTGACCTACGAACTGGACTTGACTTGGCTTTTGAATTCTGGACACACCCCTGGTGTTTACCTTGTGCTCTGACTATGGACTGGACCTGGCTTTTGAATCTTGAACACTCCTTTGGCTTTGTGTTAGTGCTTGGACTATCAGCTTGGGTGGGCCCAGCCCATGACAGTCGCCATAGGTTGGAGGTGACTTGACAGCACATAACACACAATGCTTGGTAAAATCACAGAAACCAGAGTGTAGTCAAGTACAATGCCCAGTAAACAGAGTGCAGGACTTTGATACCCTGCATAGTTTCTCCCCATGACTAGCAGAAGCAGACTTACTTGTGAAAAATGAATACCTTGGTGAAAATGTTAATTTTATTATTCTCTATCAAACTGTAATCCTTTTTAGTTCAGGATGGGGCCTTCTACAACCATGTTCTAGCTGCTCAAAGATGTACATCAGTGAGTCCTGCTTCAACAGGTTGAACAACATATGATATGATTTTGAGACACCACTATCTGGAAGATCTAGTGCAAACCTTAAATGAGGGCAATCAGATTACAAAGCACTTATCTTATTTCTGTAGGGTTGTCCGCTCCACCTGCTTGTTTTTGGGCCTAGTTTTTCCTGAGTCCTTGAGATGAAAACAGAATGAGCACAGTGGTACACACTTTGCCAAATCATGGAGCAACAAAACTATGGCAAAGCTGCCTGAAGCTGGTAGCTCTAGCATTGCATTCCGCCCTAAAGCACAATGCTGAAAAATATAAGAATCTGACCCTGCTCTCATTGCCACTCATTGTGCAAGAAAGGGGGAGCTAAACAGAAAGAGATAAATGGTATAAATGGTAAACAATTAGTTTCATATTCCAGAGTGAGCTCAAGGTGGGTCTTCAGTTTGGAAATGCCGAAAACTACTGTGACTCCCTTTCCGAGGGGCCCAAATTTCATTGTTATTTCGCGAGGGGAACTTCATATGTGTGATTGTATGGGGTGGGGGGAGATTAACTCTACTCTTCCCTTACTGTTTCCTCAACTAGAAATGGGTTGAGTGAGTCCCTCCTTCCTAAATAGGTTGCTTTAAGGACTATTTGTCCATGTTATGATTGTCTTTTGTTCTCAAGCAGCCTGGGAGAGATGGCATTTTGAACTGGAAAAATAGCACATGGCAGAGGTGGTGGTGAAGGTAAAAAACAACAACTCCATGTGTAGATGAACCTTTGCCAGAGCAGCCTAGCTCCATTACTGCAAACTCATTTATTTACATATTTGTTTATTTACATTATTTTATAGCCTGCCTTTCTCTAGGTAGTTTATATTTTGTTTATTATTTATTAAAATATTTATACCAAGCCTTTCCTTTTAGCTTAAGGCAACTATAGAACTGAAACTTGTCATTTATCCTGAATAGCATTGCTCCAGAACATAAAAATCTTGGACAGGAAACATTTAAAATTTTGCCAAAAATCTGTCACTCTTACCTGAGCGCAATCAGTGCTTAGAAGTAAGAAAACTCTCTGGAACTGTTTCCATCAATCACTGCTAGGAGGCATTATAACTGATTTACTTTATCATTATTCTAATCTACAGCAGTTTATACAATAAGCAAAGTTTCTTCTTCTGACTCCCACTCTCTGCCCCACTAGATAAACCTTTCATGAGAACTTTGAATACATGCTTCTGCCAGCTCCAGGTTGGGGCATTCCTGGAGATTTGGGTGGGGGTGGAGCCTGGGGAGGGCAAAGCTTGGGGAGGGGAGGGGCTTCAGCATGGTATAATACCACAGAGTCCACCCTCCAAAGCAGCCACTTTCTCCAAGGGAATTGATCTCTATGGCCTGGATCAGTTGTAATTCTGGGATATCTTCAGCCACAGCCTGGAGGCTGGCAACCCTAACTATGAGCCAGAGCTCTAAACTGTATGGATAAAACAAATGGCTGCTGTGCCCACTGACTACCATTCTCCTGGATAGCTCAGGAAGGACAGTATGAAAAGGATAGCAGTTGTTTCTAGGAAGAACAGATGTGGAGTCAACTGACATGTTGGCAGATGACAGAGGAGGAGAGGGAGAGAAGAGATATCAGCATACATAACAAAGCACTGCACAGATTACAAAAGAAGTTTGCAGCATGACAAACAGTTCTCAAAGTGCCCTCCCCCGGCTCCTCAAGAGGGTTTTAGGAGAAAGAAGAGCCTGTGGTCATTGCTCAGGAGGGGCAGAAGAGGGCATCTCCATGCCCTGTGTAGTGGGCAGGAGCTGGCAGCTGGGAGAGTGTGTGTGGGAACCCCAGCTCAGGAAACTAGCTGGATTTACTGGGCTATGCTGTAAATCCCCCCTCACAAAAGATGCCTGTTCAGTGAGAACAGGATGCTGAGGATTCAGCTGCATTTGTTTGGCCAGTAGAGCCTGGTGGATTAGGGACAATTGGTTCAGCCCTGACAGAAAATATCAGGAATGTTAAACAATAAAACGGCCTCCAGTTGTTGTGGGCTTGGAGTGCCCCCCCCCTGGACAGCCCCACATGTGCCTCTTGCTTCTGATTAGCCTGTGGCCCTTATACTAGAAGAGGATAGTTGCCTTAGCTCTCCTTGGTTTACTGATTATTTTGCTGAGTAGCAGTATGGGCTACCATGGTGACACTATTGTTATCAGCTTCCAGCTAATATGTGTAGCCCCTTGTTGAAGGACTTGGAGGGCGAGGAGAGGTATTGCTTGGGTGAATGCCTGCAGACGCCAGAAACTTGTCTGCATTAAGTGGGACCTATGTAAACATTATATTACATTGGGAGATAGAGGATAGATTCCATTAACTCCAGAGCATGAACATAAGTACTGTCTGTTTGGCTTCTAAAGCAAGGATAAACAGTGACATCAGTTGTCCAGAAGAATTAGAAAATTATCCAATGCTCTAAACCGAGCTTATTTGATTTCACATTTTATTTGTTTACTTAGTAAACAAATTTCAAGTTACCTGTGTTAATTTCATGTTATAATAGTAACAAATATAAGAACTGATTTTTTTAAAAAAAAATCAATTATAGTTTAAATGTCTTATTCAAATAAATTCAAAATTTCATATGGAAATTATTAGCATAATACTTGGCAATATAGCACTGTTTAAGAAAAAAACACACACAAAGACCTGTGCATAATATGCCACGATGGGATTGTCCATTCATCTATTTCAACAAAACGTCTCATCCACAGATATCAGTGGGGCAACTCATTACCTGAATTACTCGTTAGTTCTATATCAGATCAGGATTACACTATCCCTTCCACTATATGAGAGGAGACAGAAATACTATCTTTGGTTTTGATTTGACTTTCATGCCAATCAGATGAATTCATAGCTTAGTTTTTTCTTAAGATTATTATATGCAGGGACCCTACAGTGGTCCCTCTATTATGGAATGGTCTGCCTGAAGAGGTCAGGAAAGCTCCCACTTTCCTAGCTTTCTACAAACTGTACAAACCAAATTATTCTGGAGGTCTTTCTTACACAGGTAATAGGGATGTGCTATAAGGAAATGATTCAAAGAGATGCACTGTAGTGCTGTAAATTTGCTCCTGCAGGATAGTTCCATGGTGTTTAATATGTCATATCTGTAGGCTCTGGTACATCTTAGGAATGATTTTGAAAGAATTTATTCAGGAACTACAACTTTGACAGAAAGGAGAGAAACAGGACACCAACTCAGTAAAAAGAGAGGAGGGACTTCTGGGAAGAAGCAGGAAGTAGCCTAAGACCAATCTGGAGACATGCAAGAAGGACAGGAGAGGAGGAAAGAAGGATCCCACTCTGCCATCTCTCTGTCAGACTCACTGCCCCTTCCAGGTATTCTGTGTCTTCTGCCTTCTCTGTACACAAGACATTGTATTTCCAAAAAATGTCAATCTACTTATGTTTTGTTTCAGCATTGTTTTTCAGCTCTGTAGTGGATTTCTGCTTGTTTTCAAATTTCTGCTAGCCTTACCCTACTGCAAGGATTCCCAACCTTTTTGAGCCTGCAGGCACATTTAGAATTCTAACACAGTGTGTTGGGCACAGCTACAAAATGGATGCCACAAAATGCATGCTTCAGGAGACAGAGCCAGCAACAAAATGGCTGCCACAGTTTACCTTCATTCACACAATGAAGATCCTTGTGCTGTGGAAGCAACTTCTGCCAAAGCAATGTTTTTAAAATCTGCACAACCGATCAGATTTCTAATGGCCATTCAGAAGTCTAGGGTTGCCAGATGGGGTCTGGAATAATACCGTTCCTAGGGTTACCAGGCCACTATACCCTCCCACCACGAGGAGGGACCTGGCACTTATCTTGTGCTGGCAGTGAGGTCCTCTTTGTGTGCGCGCACTTCAGCACCTGTACGATGATGTCACTGCTGGAAGTGATGTCATCGTGCCTGCCATGGGAGCACTCCTGTGCTCCATACAGGGCCAATTTGGCCCAAACAAAGCACAGGAATGCTCCCGTGGCCAGTGTGACGTTACTTCCAGAAATGACATGACTGTTAGGAGTGCATGCACAGTATGCTTTCCTGAGGTGCCTACTGGTGGTGGGCAACCTCTGGGAGCTTGCTACCTCCCGCTGACCGCTGGCAGGTCGGCGGGCAATGTGACAAAACCCTGGGAGTTTGCCCACCACCAGCAGGCACCTGGGAACCCTAATCAGACTGCAGGTAGAGGGGGGGTGACACCTTTTTTTCTTAACATACACGTGTGCAGTGTGTGTGCTCCGGCCCCCAGTGCAATGCGTGTGCTCCTGCCCCCAGTGCAATGTGTTCAAGGTATTGGTTCTTACTTTTAAAGCCCTGAGCAGGTTGGGACTGGCATATCTTCGGGACCACCTCTCGCTGTATGTTCCCCGGAGACCGCTTCGATCAGCAGATAAATGTTTACTGGTGGTCCCCGGCCCTAAGGAAGCCTGCCTCGCTTCAACCTGGGCCTTTTCAGTCCTGGCCCCAGCCTGGTGGAACGCTCTGTCAATGGAGACCCGGGCCCAGTGGGACATATTATCGTTCTGCTGGGCCTGTAAGACAGAGCTGTTCCGCCAGGGGTTCAGTGGTTGAAGGGAGCAGTGCCATGTCGGCCTCCCACCTTTGGGGTGGGGGGGTTCTCCCCACCATTGCACCTTAATATATTTGGCTAATTTATTTTATTATTGTTTATTGTATGTTGATTTTAGAATTATTGTTTTCTTGTTTTTATTGATTTTAACTGTTGTTCACCGCTCAGAGCCCCCGAGGATGGGCAGTTTATAAATCGAAATGATGATGATGATGATGATGATGATGATGATGATGATGATGTCATCACTATTGGAAGTGATGTCATCATGCCGACCCCACTTCCAGGCGCCAGGGCTAACTGAATGGTGCTGCACAGCCGCAAGAGGCCAACCGGGCACCAGGGCTGGGTGGCCCATTCCCACCTGCGCTGTGCAGGAGGCTGGGAGCTTGGCCTGGGCTGGCTGGCTGCTTCCCCAGGCTAGTGGTGGCACCAAGCCACCTTAGGATGCCAGCCGGACACTCAAGCTGGGCGATGGAGCTGCCAGGGGGGAGAGGCCAGGTGTCTGGTATTTGGGGAATATTTCCTTTGAAAAAATACTAAAGAGGGAAACCTTCTAATATGACTGTTAACAAGAAAGCCGAAGCTCAAGGAGATTAAGAAGGGTTACAATGAAACACCCTGTGAAACAATTACTTCGCAGGTTTGAGTGAAGAAACAACCAAGAAAAAATTAAAATACTGGCCAGAAGAAGATGGGACTCGAAACGAGCTTGTAAATAGATGAGCCGGCATAGCTCATAGCTAGCAGCTTGAAGTGCCGCCTTTATCTTCACCCTCGGAGGAGGACGAGCGGCTTGCCTACACTGCGTGACAGCCACTAGCTTCTTGGAGCATTGCGGAAGCTTCTTGGAGCAATTGAAGAGATATAAACTGAGAGAATCCTAATAACAGGACTATTTAATGATATGTGTATAATATATCAATTTTGGGAACGGGATTGAGTTATTGATTGTATATACGAATTGGAATTTGTCCATGTGAAATAGAAGATTGAAATTGAATATTTCCTTTGGACAGTCTCCCAAACCACTGGACTGTCCAATTGACAAGCAGGTGGCTGTTAGGATCTACCAAGTAACTCTCAATAGGACTTCACTGTGGGCTGTGAAAGTATCTTTATTGATAAGCCACTAGTATCATGATCTTACTCCATCTTTGCCAGGAATAACGGTTACATGTAAACATCAAGCAAATATAGATTCCAAAAGCACAGGTGACTTCTAAGTAGAGGTGGGGTTAATCACAATACAAAGCAAAAAAACGCACGAACCAGGCTGATTCGTGGTTCGTGAAAATGCAGTTCGTGGGACCATTTTTTCCATGAACTCCATGACTTTTTTGACCCGGTTTGTGTGAGTCGTCAGCGGTTTGTAACGCCAGACAGGCTGGCACCGCTGATCATATGTGAAACTGACAGTCCCGTTCATCTGCTGCTCAGGCGGTAGGAGAATGGGGCTGTCACAGTTTCACAGATCCAACGCTGGGTTCAGCTGATGGGGTGAGTGAAACTGACAGCCCGGTTCTCCTGCCACCCAGGCGGAAGGAAACGGGGCTGTCAGTTTCACACAAACAGCGCTGGGTTCAGCCGCTGGGCCAGTGCAGGGTGAGTGAAGCTGACAGCCCCGTTCTCCTTCCACCAAGGGCAGCAGGAGAATGGGAGCTCCCCCTTTCCAGCAGGCTGGAGGAATGGGGGGAGAATTTGAAGGGAAGAAGTTTCCCCGCGCAAACAGCGTGAGGAACCTTCTTCCCTTCAAACTCTCCGCCTTTCCAGCTGCCCTGGGCGGCCAGAGAACAGGGCTGTGTTTCACTCACCCCGCGCTGGGTTCAGCCAATGGGCTGAAGCTGTTGCGGGGTGAGTGAAGCTGACAGCCCTCTTCTCCTGTCCCCCAAGTGGCAGGAGAATGAGAACTGTCAGTCTGACAGACCCTGTGCTGACCTCAGCCCATGGGCTGAACCCGGCATGGAGTTTGTCAAACTGATAGCTCTCATTCTCCTCCCACTTGGGACGCAGGAGAACAGGGCTGTCCGTTTCACTCACCCACCGCTGGGTTCAGCCGATGGGCTGAGGCCGGTGTGGGCTCTTTCAAACTGACGGCTCTCATTCTCCTGCAGCTCAGGGGACAGGAGAATGGGGCTGTCAGTTTCACCCCATGCCGGGTTCAGCCCATGGGCTGAAGCCGGTGCAGGGTGAGTGATGCTGACAACCCCATTCTCCTGCCACTCAGGGGACAGGAGAACAGGGCTGTCAGTTTTACATGCCCTGCCGGCTTCACCTGATCTGATGAAGCCTAGGCGGGGTGTTTTGAAACTGACAGACTTCTCCTGCCGGCTTTGGGGCGACAGGAGAAGGGGACTGTCAGTTTCAAACACCCCGCACCAGCTTTAGAAGCCAGTGCTGAGTGTTTGAATTCCACAAACTATGAACCATGAACCAATTCATGAACTAGTAAAAGTTTGTGGAAGTTCGTGATTCCTGGTTTGGGGAATAGCAACGAACCACGAATCAGGTGGTTCTTTTTTCGGTTTGTGCTCATGTCTACTTCTAAGCTCCCACCCCCAGTCTAACATCATCTAGCATCAGTGAGAAAGCAGCTAAGCGGGAAAACAGCAGGCAGGATGAATGGGGGTGTTCAAGGTCGTGCCAGTGCCTCTTCCCAGACTAAGGAGAACAGTTTCTAGTTTAGTTCAAAGGAGTGTACAGATAATAGCAAGAACAAACACTTCCCCTGCATAGTTTCCCATTATATTATGTAATCTGCCTTAAGTCTCAGTGTGAAAGGCAGATTATAAATAACATTTTAAAAAATGAATAAATAAATAAATGACATAGCCATTTGCATGGATATGGTGGCGTGTACCATTATATATTTTTTCAGATTTCAGTTTGTCTCTATAACCAAAAAAAAGTTCATATTTGGATGTTATAAATGTGGACATTGTGTCACACATCTCTTCTCACTATCAAGAATGCTCAAATATTCAGAATTTTAAAGATTCAGTGCGTGCTTTTAAAAACTGATTTTTTAAAAAAATATAAGGAACAGTTCCTTTTTAAAGTAGATATAGGTACAATTGACAGATGAACTTATTTCCACAGAACTAGAGTAATACACCATCTCAAAAGTGCAATAGCGGAACCTACTAGGGCTAGGAAAAGTTTATATGTGGGTGGAGCCTAAGGATAGCAGGAATTGGGGAGGGGAAGGATCTCAGGGGGTTATAATGCCCTAGAATCTACCCTTCATAGAAGCCATTTTTTTTTCCTGGAGAACTGATCTCTGTAGTCTAGAGATCAGGGGTAATTTCAGGAGATTGTCAGACTCTGGCAACCCTAGAGGTGAAAGCAACTTATATTTCTTACTGATATCCTCTCTCTCAAGAGTTTCAAAGTGAGAGGTACCATTTTGGCCATTTTCTTACTGGTACTTTCACCCCTGTTGATAATTTAATGTATACCGTTTGTTTCAAATCTAATAGTATAGAGTACTGACCTGATCTGCTGGATCAGAGAAGGACAAAGGACTGGCTGTGGTGGAGCTCGGCCTGGAAGACAGAGTGAGGGGTGGGGTGAAGTGGAGGAAAAAAGGCACCCTCACCCAAAGACCTTCCCACAGCAAGGCCAAGAGCTGGAAATAAGAGGCTTCTTTCAATCTCTTTAAAGCAGCAGCATCCAAAAGCACAATCCCAAATCCTTCCACACACTCTCCCACTCCAGTCCCAGCAAAATGCGGGCATAGATCAG
This sequence comes from Eublepharis macularius, assembly GCF_028583425.1. NCBI lineage: Eukaryota > Metazoa > Chordata > Lepidosauria > Squamata > Eublepharidae > Eublepharis > Eublepharis macularius. The sequence goes on along the minus strand of NC_072793.1, from coordinate 92,583,366 downwards.
AACAGGAGGTCTGTGGTTGGCTGACAGACCTGCCTAATAGGGTTTGGAGGGGTGAGATTGGTGTGCCCATGGCTACAGAAGGCCCACCTCCTTGGTTGCCTAGAGGATTGATGCCCAGCTCCTGGCTGTATAGGGCAGAATGGAAGCTCTCCAGATGGCTAGGAGAGCTGCCAATCAAGGGTAAGTGGGCTATGACTGAGGTTTCCAATGGCAACAAAAGGTCTGGGGCCGTTGTTGCCTATGGAATCAATGGCTCGGCGCCAGCCTGTCTGCAATTACAAATCATTCACGAAGCTAACAAAACAGGCCAAAAAGTCATGAATTTGCTTCGTATTTCAATTCGTGCCCATGTCTACTGGCCTGAGGACTTCAGATTGGCAGGGATACAGCTATTAAAGCAGAGGCACTTTATGTGAAAGTGCATTTGGATGGTTATTCACTTCACACTAACAGATTCCTTATAAGAAAAGTGATATATAGGGCATGTAAGGATAAACTTCACACACACCAGAGCTTACAAAAATTCACCACCAAGAGGGAGAAACCAGATAAAATCCTCTCCAGCTGTGAGCAGCACAGGTAAACACAATAGATGCCTCCAGCTGCCAAGAAGGTTATGTGCTCACTGGTAAATTATTTGTAGACTGGAACTGCCCAGGTCTGTTTGGAATCACTCAGTGGTTTCATGGTAAGAAATTCCAGCTGAAGCTAAGGTTTTCTGGGAGTCATTCTCATCAGCTAGACATTAATTATCTGCAGATTCTGCCTGGTGTCCTGTGGCATTATTTCTGCTTCTTGCTTACATAAGGAATTTAGGAAGAACAGAATGGAAGTCAGACCTATTTCAAGGAAGGCTTAGAAATCATAGCAGAATAGCTTGGCTAATTTTTCTGCAGTCATAGATTTACATAGACATTTGTAAACCTGTCACTTTCTGGAAACAAAAATAGATCACAGAAGTGTTGGCAGAAGACGCCAAGTTAAATATGCAGATGCCAAAATAGGATAGGTGGTCTAGATTAGTTTTTGCAGCATTCAATCACATTATAGGTCAAACTTTTTAAAAGCCACTTGCTTGGTGGCATTGGTGAGAAAATATTCCTACTAAGTGACCAGACAGAAAAGTTTTGGAAAAGTTGAGTCTTAAGCTGAGAGACACATGCTAAATAATGTGAGCTTAACATTGGAGGCTATCTGTCTCGGCAAATTAAACATGCCTCTTTGCTCCTACTCCAGGTAACCAACCCCTTCTGTCTTTTTGTGTACCCTGCTTAAGCCCAACTAGCTTACCTTAGCACGCGCTGGTGCCTGAAATATTATGCAGGACCTGAAATGTTTTGCCTTTCATGCTTGTCAGGTTGTCTTTTGTATTGTTGTATAGATAGATTTTGGTTACTGATCCTCTGCTTGTGAAAATGAGACAACTACAATGATTGCAGCAAGAGGGCCACAGGTGAACTATAAATTCATGAGTTCCTTTGTTTGCCCTTTTTAAAACTGAAGCAACTGGAAATCCAGTCTATGTTTGGGGGGGGGGGAATTTTCCTTCACTTCAGCATCATGACAGAATTATGACACAAAATAAGTTTAAAAAACAAACAGATTTTTCCAAGGAGGATGCAAAATCTTTAGCGATTGTTTCCTGCCAGGACCAAAATCCAGTTTTAAAATATTTCTGATGCAATATTGAATAGTTAGTACTTACATATATACTCTGATCGTTTAAAATGTATGGGATCAAGTTAGCCACTCTCTCAGAGAATATGATTAAAATTTAGAGACAGGATTTGAAAGACTGGATTCTCATCCAGTAGCTAGGCAGGAATATGAATCTGGCCCCCTCTCAAAGTCCAACATTATAATCACTACACAATACTGTTGCAAATTATTTAAGATATATCAGTTACAGTTATGGCTCGAAAGTGGAAACCGCATACCTTCTATCTTTTCAAAAAGTTGAAGGGCTTGTTGGGAGAGAACGTTTCCCTGAGCCTAAATACATGTTTATGACAGGCATTCTGGTGGGGGAAATCTCCAGCCTCATTGCCAGTCTGTGTAGTGGTCTTTGCCAACCTCTCCCTCCATCCATTCATCTCAAGTATAAGTTTCCTCTGACCCAAGATGGCCCTCTGCTCTCCCTGTTGTAGCCAGTTGAGGGAAGAAGACAAAGCCTTCAATACCAGCTGTGGGTCTCAGCCTCATTCCTGTCAGGTACACCCATTCCTTGGTCCTACTGGCACCCACTGGCTGCTGCTTTGTGCCATGATCTGAGTTTTCAGCTTTTAACCTCTGTGACAAATAGACAGCTGCAGAGTTGCCTGGCAAAAGTGCTGAGGAGGCAGGCACAGGCCCCTTTAAGGCCATTGCCAGCAAGCAATATGTTTATACAGCCCTAGTTTCTGGGACAGGCTTTCTATCTAAGAAGCTTAAAGACTGCAGCGTATAAGGATGTCTGAAAGCTCCAGTAGTAAGTAGATTCAGAAAAAGGAAGAAAAAAAATCACAGAAAGTTATGCCTGTGTGAGGAATGCTGCTGACATGTAGTGGTATTGGGGAGTGAAGCCAGAGTTCATTCTGTATCATGTTGAGAATCAGCTTCAAAAGCCCAACAGCAGCATATGAAGATACTGGTGAGCCTTCTGTCTTTCAGAACATTTGCACAGGATAAAACTGTGTGATTGGGACCTAGCCTAGCACACTACAATGACTGCATCCAAAGCCATCATCATGCACAGAAGGGAATAGGGCGAGGTAATGATCGGAAGTATAGCATCTCTAGTTTGGCTAGGATAAATATTAACAACTTACCTTCTGCTTCTGCCTGCACAATAGACCAGTATCTGTTCCTTGATGAACTTCATGCTGTCTCAGGAACTCTGAACCTAGATTTGGATAAGACCACCCATGTGTCTAGCCTGATATAACTATTCTTTGGATTCCATTCTCTAGCCAACTGCATTACATTCTCAGATAATATCCTAGAGAGTATTTGAAGGTGCCTGCAGGAATTTATTCATGAAAATCTGATCCTGTGATGTTCTGGCTTGCTTGTGAGATACTATGGGAGAGGTTTCAAGAGAACGGATGTATTCTTACCTTTTCACATGCATATTCATAACCTGATGACAGCATCTCATGGTGACTTGCATGTATGAATGGGTTATTATAAATAAAACAAACCAGAGACAGAACGTTTAAATCTTTTCTCATAACTTCAGACACAATGCCCCCCATCCAGTGGTGTCAGTTCACAGATTCAGCTGCTAGTCACCAAGGGCCAAGAAGTCAATAATGTGCATATTTGTGAGAATTGTGCCTAAAAGGCAGGCATTTGGGTATCTGGAAGGTAGTCAGTCACATAGCAGAAATTCCACCTGCAACAGAAATAGAGTAACAACGAACTGCTTGCAGCATTTAAATCAGGACTATCTCAATGGCTACCATCTTGCATTAAACATATTGATTATCTCTTCTGCATAGTGTAAACAGAAAATGTACGTGTCCCTCTACACAATTTGTACTATGTATTTATGAAATAACAATGAAAGCGTGAAGAAAATGTCTCTTAATTTTGTAGAGAGAATCTTTGGTTTTATGGCCTTCTGGTGCTCTTATTTACACACATTACTCTTCACACCTCATTAATATTCTGCAAAGAACTAATTGGCGCTTCTGTCAAATGAACAGAAACAAAGGAGAAAGTGCTTTGAACAAGATGGCTAATTTGATGTCCAGCCTGGAGCAGCTGGGACTCCCCTCTCTCCTGCCCTAGCTGAGTCTCAGGGTCAGAGGTTTTCAGGGAGAAAACATCTGCTCTGCTTGCTATGAGAACCACAATAGCCTTGTTGAGTCAAGAAGAATCACTTCTCTCTAGCGGTGCCAGCCATAACAACGTGCCCTCTCCAATTGTTTTCTTAACAAGAGTACAGAGTGCTCAGTGCTGGGATTTGTACCTAATGCTGGAATTTATCTGCTGCATGGTACAATATTTTGGATGACTCACAATATCCCTTATGTGGACATTGGATGGCTCATATTGCTAGTATATCCCAAAGGCGCCTGTGATTCAACTTTATTGTAGCATAAGCTTTTGAGAACCACAGTTCTCTTCGTCAGATACTACTGGACTCTTAGTCTGCGACTACAGACTAATACGGCTAACTCCTCTGGATCTGTGATTCAACTGTTTTTTAGATTTTCCTGCTGAGATATTTGGGGGTATCAAAAATGTGCTAATTTCCAACACTGAGAGGAAAATGTGCTTTATAAACCAGAGGGAGACTCATTCTAACATTAACATTTCAAAACATTTTTGAAAGGCAGCACCATCACTCTCGCATTTGACTTTCTCCCTCTTACAAACACCTTGTTCTCTTAACATTTGAAGTTATGCATTTTTCTGTATCAACATGTGGGTGTTATATGTGGCTTTGTCATTAGGTGAGGTTTATACTGATCCTTCCGTACCATTCCCCTCTTTACAAGCAGGACAAGGCACAGGACCACTGCTGCCAAAGTCAATACTTCACATCTGTGTACATGGGGCAAGTTTCATGGCGCTGGTGGGGGCTTCGATAGCATTTCTATTCCTGGGTTGGTGGCAAGATGCCTTCTATTCTGAGTCACGCAGGCACACAGGTTCCATTTCAGTCCCGGCTGCGTTTGGCCTGAGTGGGCAGAGGATGCTGAGCTGCTACACAGCCTGTGAAGTTCTTTTCCTTGCATGGCTCCTGAAAGAAGTGGTCTGTGTGTGACTGGTGGGGATAGGTCTGAATGGAAGAGTGTAAACACAAGCCCCATGCTCTCTTTGGTGGCCTACAAGTTTCTCTCACACAATCTCCTCCTTGTCTCTCTCCACCTGGCTCAGAGCTTGTGTTCAATATTAATGAACTCTCCTCCTTCCTTCTGTAATTGACCATGGCGCTGTTTTCCAGGGGTTTTGGCAAGGCAGAGAAGAAGGGAGTTTAAAAATGTAAAATGAGGGGAAAGAAAGCAATAACACAAACCAACAGGGTGAGTGGAGCAGAGCTTCTGAAACCACATCCTTCCCTTGAAATAGAGATCATTTATCCACCTGGGCCCACGCAAAGCTGGACAAGACACCATTGTTGGGAGCTGCTGAGGGGGCCAACGGGGAGCTGATGAGCTGAAGTGCCAGGGAAGGGGGAAAGGTGGGGTAGTGAAGAAAGCTGGAATCAAGAGTGGGACTCTGCAAAGAGAAGGTGCTGAATGAGAAGCATTACCAAGCTGTCTCCTTGCCTAGTACTGCTCACCGCCCCCCTCACGGCTTAGTTTATTTGTACAAAAATGGCACAGAAAACTTTAAACAAACACCCCCTAGCCCCTGAGTGTCTGAGGTTGGCGCAGGCTGTCCAGGGTGGGACTAGCAAGCCCCTACTGGCAGCAATTTCTTCATCTCTGCTCAATGGACTCATTCACGGGCTGTGATGAATGCATTGGTTCTGGCACATTAGCAGGCAGCTGGGCTTTTTCACTGGGCCACTAAGTCTGGTAGGATTCACACCTGCCGGTGGTCTGTCTGTTTTACCAGGGGCAGTGGGGGAAGGGGACCACAGGGGTGACGTTTGTTTCCAGGTCCCAAGGACCCATGGGGTGGGTCCACTGCCAGGTCCCAAAATGACCCACAGATACCAAATGTTTTGAGCCATCACAACTACTACTAAATGAGTAGGAGGCTGTGAGATCAAGATGGGTAGTCATGTTAGTCTGTCTGTAGCAGTAGAAAAGAGCAAAGACTTTAGTAGCACCTATATCTGAAGAAGAGAGCTGTGAATGACTCACAAAAGCTCATACTCTAGCACAAATATTGTTAAGTCTTATAGGTGCTACTGGACTCTTGCTGTTTTCTAGCTTACCTCATTGGAACCTTGTGGGTCCTATCACAAGTTCTCAAAGCTGCAGAGATGGTGCACCACATATGCAGAGTGCTATGGCACGATGACCAGTGGCAGAACTGTTGGAATCTTATTGAGACTGAATACAAAATGGATTCCAGAATGAGTAGCAAAATACTGGAAGACATTTGAATACCCCCCTTGGTTCTATTGGATCAGTGGTAGGTGATTTCTAATTGCTCCATGCTAGTTCTACCAGAAGATAGCAGCATGTGGTATAAAAATACTATGAATAAGAAATATGGCAGAGGGTAGAGCTATATGGCGTAGCCTTTTCCACTCAGCAGAAACATTAAGAGAGAAACATGCTTCAAATATGCATTCCAAAGACTCTGAGACTGACTGCAAAAATATTCAAACATAGGAAACGAAGTGCCATGTGACTTCAGTGGTTGACCACATGATGCAAATAGCTAATACCACATCTTGTGGCAAGAAAAGCTGAAATCTGCTAGTAAATGCCAAGTCTAGAATACCTCCCACATAAGCAAGTTGAGAGTTTTGGGAGGTAAGCATAAGAGATACAGATTGTATTAAGCACCTTTTTTCCTGCTCACAGCCCTGGATAGGTTTGCAATTCTGTTCTGGGTTCTAGCTTTTCAAGTCACAATTCCTGAATTCTAGTGCCAGTGTTTCCCAAGCTTCTCTTTAGGGGGCCTACTGATATATTATGGCACTCGTTTGGAACCAAGTTGGCAATTCCATCAGTTGACACAGAAGCAAAACCCTGTTTATTCTTTTCCCTATGTTATCCCAAACATCCACTGCTTGCTGGGAAGTTTGACAGCCTACCGCCATTTGTGCTTCCCAGTCAAGTCTTTATTGTGGTGTCTGTAGTTAGAGGGTTGGCATTGGTCATGGACAGGATACTCAGCTCTCCTTCAACTAGGTTAACAGGTCTCCTTTCCCAGTTAGAGCAAAGATGACAGCTTGCTTTTCAGAAGCTTTGTCAATCCCATTTCAAATTAGTTATTGTTTTGGCAGAAAAAGAATGTAAGAGCTGTCAGCATCTAAGAAAAAGGACTCTACAGACTTGTTAGGAACTGGCATGATCCACGTCAGATGGGATGAGAAAAGTCACAGGAAGAGTAGTGTTGCCAGTTGGACCATTCCATGTTCACGGATCCCAGCAGTAGCCCATTGCTGACCATGCTGATTCAGAAAAGTGCCAACTCCCCCCTCCCCATTGCAGCTAGACAGATGTTTGATAATCTGCCCTATTACGGTCTGTCTTAAACTCCCAAGGTCTGGAAGCCCATAAAAGGAGAATGTATATTCTTCTTGGCATTAGCTGCTCCAGCTCTGATCCTGCCATCTATAAAACTGTCCAAGCCTGTCTAAATCTTACAATGTTTTGGTCTTAACTGTTCTTTGTAGTCCTAAATTGAACATGCTAAGTGCTCACTGTGATAAGCTGTTCATCTGATGGTTTTTGAAATAAACAATTTCAAGGAATACTCTCCGTTTATTTTCCCTGTGCTGTTCATGGGGTTAATGGGGCCCTGAAGATAGTGCCAAGCAATTCTTGCTACTCTTAAACATACAGCAACCTCCCCTGCCTATGGCTCCAAAGAAATGGGGTAATACCACATTTCCTGTTTCTAAGCAAATAGCTATTCAAATGGCTGCTACAGCAGTGCAATCCTAAGCAGTTACACCATTCTAAGCCCAATGGACTTAGAACGGCCTACCTCTGCAATCAGAATGTGTTTGCAAGCTGCCTTGAATCTTGCATGAGGCAGGGTACAAGTGTTTAAATACCCTCCCTGTCCCTTGTAATCAGAATTCACCTGGCAAAATACATCTACACAAATTAATTTTGCTTCCATAATTCATCCCAGCTGCAAAAACCTGTCTCTTTTAGCAGATAGCTAGCATAGGCAAAAGAAATACTCTTGAAATTATAGTACTGTGGTCACTAAAAACCTCTCTCAGATCCCTTTGGGTTTCTTTTTAGCAGATATGTATTCATTTTTTGCCTAGTTCACAGGCACAAAGGTTAGATGCTGTCTTCTCTAAAAATAAAAGCTGAGATGTTTGGAGTCTAGGCACAGTATGACAGCAGTGCAAAAGAGAGCTAGCTTCCATGTGTAGTGAAGGACAACTACAGTGGTCCAGATTTGTAGAACCCCTGTAGAGCCCTACAACCATTATGTCTCTTGCTATGAAAAAGGAAGTCAGGCTCAAACATCCATCTTGCTGCTTACAAAATACAAGTAAGCAGAGGGATTTCACAGATGCCCAGGTGGCTCATACTGGTATACCTGCACTGATGAGATTCAAGCTGCTAGCTGAGCAAGTGGAAGGGATGTGCCTGAATTCATTCCTCCACAACTCCTGCACATCTCTGGTGCCTTTGGCTAAAGTCCTTGTGCTGCCCTGAGGAGCCTTGTCCCCAAGCTTCTCAGAGTTGCTGCAACTGCCCATGCAGTTAGGTAACAGTACAGAATCACTTGCTCCACTCCACCACTTTGAGTGGACTGGAGCCCTGCAGGACAGAGTTTCTGGATGAGTGCAAGGCATTGTTTCTCATCCTTTCACCCAGCTGGACTGGAAATGGGCTACAGTTGAGAGAACAGGGAGGGAGGAAGCAAGGCAAGGGAAAATGGCCCATTGAAACCCTATCTTCACTGGGATGGAGGGGGCTACAATTCCTACACAGGGTCTCTTGTGAAACTCTAAACCAAGCAGGGGGGGAGGGAGGGACAGCTGCAGTCACCTCCTGGGGCTCAGCCCATGCTTTATGCATAGCTCAGTGGTAGGAGGAAGAAGAGGGAAACCACATGGGCATTAGCACATGAAGAGAGCCAAAATCGGAAGCAATAAATGGTTAACTGCTTCCCCAAAATATCCTTCTCTAGCTTCTTCACATGCCAGGTCCTTTGGAACTAGGACTAGGCAAAAAGGAGGATTTCTGGACATCAAGGAAGGCCATGGCTTCTTTTGATACCATTTCACTTGGGCCAATCACTAGCAGGGATATATTGGGGCGGGCAGTGGGGGATGGGGTGAGAGAAATATTCCCACTGGGCTTTGCTGAATCCTGAGATAGATTCCCAGGCTCTGAATGAGCAGCCAGTTGCTGGATCAATTTCAGGGAGATGCTGGTAGTGGAGTTCATGGTTAGTTAAATGGAACAGCAACTAATGCACAACAGATGGGGGTGAAGTGTTTTGTTCAGGAGCAAGCAAAAAAAAGAATGGAAGCCCTGCCTCTGCCCTCCCCACTACAGGACAGGCACACAGGTGCACATGCTCTGTGCTCAACCAGACAGCACAGGTGCATTGGGCACCCACACAGACCCCTCCCCAGGCTCATGTCCTTCCCCTTGTCTGCCAGGCTCTGTGGTTTGGGATATATCCAAAGTTGTATTTGGGATATACCCAAAGTTGTATTTTCTCCTCCATTGTGCCTCAGCCATGCCATTGCTTGGTAGAGCCAGTCCACAAAACAGATTGGAAGAATGCCCTTACAGAACAGAGGCTGCTTTGACCTATCATTTAGGAAAAGGGGAGAGTGCATTAGAACCAGCCTTCTTGTCATCCCCTCTTTAGGCTCCCATTGGTCTCTCAAGCTAATAAGCTCTTCATTGGCATTATCTTGCTCAGAGCTGCAAGCAAAGATATGACCAGTAGAGATACGCGGTGAGGAGGACACACAGGCTCTTGAGAGACATGCATAATCAATCAGCTCTTCAAGGCACTGTGACATAGAAAAGGTAATAGTTAGAGGCTGACTGTGTCTATCTAGATATGAAGAGTGTATGTACATAGAGTTTCTAAAGTTCCATGTTCATTTAGTTTGGAAGTAAACCAATAAGTATTAGCACATGAAGAGAGCCAATAATCAGAAACAAGAAATTTTTCTCCAAATTATTCTTCTCCAGCTTAGTTCTCTGGAACCAGTGACAACTGCAACAATGGCCTTTTAGAGGCTATGGATAAACCAGAGAAGCTGAGACCAAAACCAATATGGTCTACTTTTCTAAGCCTATGACCAGGGGAAACAAATGACTTCAGGAGGGCCAGTGTTCCAATAAAGATTTATGGCCCAGAGACGGGTCCTGGCTGGGTCAAAGCTTCCCTGGAAGCAGGCCACAAGAATTCCTGAGAGCAAAGACACCTCCAGTCAGAGGCTCTATTCAAAAAAATAATTTATGGGTGTGGATAATTCATGTGCATTAGAAGTGATATATACATAAATATTCATCTCTAGGGGTATGTACAGTGAGCAACAGAAGCCAGAAAGGAATGTCCATGCCCTGTGCAAGATGTCATCCTTGTGGGTAGGTCCAGCTGGGTATGGGTGGCCTGAGAAAGTTGGCTGGCTCCTGCCACTAATGAGGCTTCAATAAAAATATTAAATTGGGCACAGCATCAAACAAGCAGGGTGCTCCATGGCTGGGGAGATGGTCCCATGGGTCTGGTAGGGTCTCAGGCACATAGTGAGTGCTCTTCTCTTGGGCTAGGTCTCTCCCTGCTTTTCTGGTACCGGTACCACTCCCCGCCCCCCCAGCCAGCTGGCAACAGCCAAGGCTCAGCTAGAGTAATAGCCTGAAGGGAACCTGAGATTATAGGACATGAAAGCACCAGCATGACTTTACAAGGAAGAACTCCAGTCCTCATTAGGGCACTTTTGATAGTATATGTCCGGAAGACTCCAGAAGCTTTGGATGCAGAGTCTCAGGCTTTGCTGACGCAGTTCCCAGATCTTTGTTTCACCAAGGACAATGTGAGAACTTCTCTTTCCAAGCACTGTAATCCATGGCCTATTTCTCCTCATGTCCTCACATTGTGATAGGGAAAGAGACAGGGGGTGATAGGCAGTGGATCATGAGTGAAGACAGAGTCATCAGAAGAACAGGTGCTGGTTGTGTCCTCGCAGGACGGGGAATACTGTTCAAATGGCATTGACAGGTCCAGATACTGAAAACAGAGAGAAAAGGACACTTTTAGCTTTCACTGGGGATGAAGACCTGATTTCTCGCTAAAAAACACCACTAACTGTTGCAAATAACTGAATCTTTGTTGCATCCCCCTGCCACAGCCCCTGAGTGTTCTCATCACTTCCTAGTGCTTTGAACCTACCTCTTCAGAGACAGCAGCTAGGACCTTGTCCAGCCCCTCCACCAGTTGCTTAAAGGTGGGCCTTTGCGAAGGGACAGCATGCCAGCATTCCCTCATCATCATGTACCTGTTAGAGCAATGGCAAGAAAGCCTTCAGAAATCTGCCTCCTACTGTGTTCTTCACTCTCTAGTTAAGCAGGCAGGAAACCTCTCAGATGCTTACAGTTCATGGGTGCAGTTGGAGGGCTTGTCCATGCGGTGACCTTCTCTCAGGAGTTTAAAGAGCTCTTCCACTGGGATGCCAGGATATGGAGAACCTCCCAAGGTAAAGATCTCCCACATCAGAATTCCAAAGGACCACCTTAAAGTATAATTGGGAGTGGGAGGAGGGTTAAGAGATAGTAAGAAAGCAAGCAAAAACCACAGCATGAATATATATTGAGATTAAATCAATGGCACGGCATCTCTCACAATAAAACATGCAAAACTATAGCACAATCTAAAAAGCTGAATTTGTTACCAATGTAACACTGGAGTGCAGAAAGGACTGAGCATACATATACTGGAGACTGTTCAGGATGTTGGACTAGTTTGTAGGAAAAAAAGTTACTTTATACTTTGTGTGACCTCTGGCATAGGAAGGTAGGCAGGGCCCTTATATAGTGACTTTCCATGCAAATTATGGTATGCTCAATAGAGCTGCCAGGAAACTGACATATAACCTTGAATGTTCCCCATACACGAGCCTATTAGAAGTCAAAGAGCTACACACACAGTGGCTTACAACACTCAGTTGTTCTGCTGGGCATAACCGTTAAGGCCTGTTTTATTGTGGGAGCCCTTATCCATATCTCATTGAGTCACACTTACACATCACTCTGGTGCGTGTACACTCTGTCAAAGAGGGCCTCTGGTGCCATCCATTTTACAGGCAGGCGGCCCTGCAAGGAAAAATGAAAAGCCTTCAACTCAAGGCTTGGATTCCTACCCACTGCCAACCACAGAGTAGCCAAGATCATAAACATTCTCATCTGTGCTCATTCTGAAATTCTGATTTTTATTATCACTCGGGCTATTTTGAAAGCTGAGATTAACAAAAATTCCCTTTTCACTTCCCTGATATACACAGCGCATAGTAGTGTGCTTGTATGCATGCATATACACAGAGTTTTAAAGCATTCCACACTCTTTAGATGTCCATAACTCTAATTGTCCACCACCAGTCTTTTCCATTTAAAATCTATATATACGTTTCTTAAAAATTTCTTTCCCATTGCCCACAATTGACTTTTACTAACATTGCTTGTTTTCTTGTAGTAGTCTATGTCATGAACACCTCGGGCCAAGCCAAAGTCAGCAATTTTCATGACATTCTCTTCCGTGACAAGTACATTACGAGCAGCTAGGTCCCGGTGAATACACTGTAGAGAGAAAGAGAGAGGAGGAAGAGGAATTCTCTTTGAGAACTTGGCAAACCTTCTGCAGCCAGTGCCAGACAAACCCAGGGAGAGCATGCCATTGTTCAATCTATCATAGATGTGTAAGTATGAACTTCCTCATCTCTCTCCCATGCCCTTCAACAATTCCATCTGCTTCATCCTGCTAGGGCTGCCCACACCTGGTACTTTGAACTCTCTGTTCTACCTTCAGGCAATACCAGGGCACATCTGACATTATAGAGCCAAAATCCTGCTTGAGATATAGGGGAAAGTGGTCATAAATATGCCAGCTCCTGGCCTACAGCATTATATTAAGCACTGAAAAACATCAAACTACCCAGATGGAACATGGCTATTGGGCATCAGTCACTGCTGTTTAAGTGAAGGAAACATCCTACCAGGGAAGACAAGGAGGCAAATGTTTCTGAAAGCAGAGAATACTAAAAATTCCCTCTCTTCACTACCTACTTAAAATGACTTACTTAATATATATGGCAGTGCACTTGTGTGATGAAGCAACTCTTACCCGTTTGGACTCCAGATACTCCATGCCCCGTGCCACCTGATAGACACAAGAGACCAAGTCTTTGAAGGATAGCTGCTCTTCAGGCATCTTGGTAACATCAAAGGTGTAATCAGGTGTGGGAGGGCGACGGGCACGCAGGTATTCCCGTAAGTTTCCCTTGGCAGCAAATTCCACAATCACATAGAGAGGCCCTGCAATTGTACTGAAAGTGACCCTCTGTCTCATCCTCTGAAATCCCACATAATGTCTGTTGCCCCCTCAAAGAATGCCAGTGTTCCATGCTCCAGTTACAGCATCCTATCACAGGACCCGTGCTTTCGTCATAAATTGTGCCACAAAAGGGCTGAGCATCTCTTAATTCCTTTCCCCACAAGCACCTCTTTTCACACTGCATACAACAATCTCTGCCTCCCAGTTCAAAATAGTAACCACTCACCATCCTGTGTACAGACACCCAACAGGTTGATGATATTCTTGTGCTGGTCCATGAGTTTCATCATTTCCATTTCTGAGATGAGATCAGCCAAGTCCTTGTCAGTAGCATTATCTAGTGAGGCAAAGAAAGATGTCACCCAGAGGGAGGGCAAATTGAACTATGGTCTGGCCTTGGGTGTAGAATGAGGAAGAAATCCCCCAAATGAGAGTCTCTTTTAGCCCTGTACGCCACAAGTTACCTTTGAGCATTTTGACAGCAACAGTGATGGGACGCTCTGGCCGTTCCTGATCAATCCCATAGGCCTCTGCTCTCACCACTTGCCCAAAACAACCTTCACCTAGTGGCTTGCCCAGCACTAACCTAAGGAAAAAGAAGGCAAGACACCAGCTGAGGGATGTTCTCATATCACAGGAAAAGAGGCGTTTGGTAATGAGAGCCTAATACATATGGCTATGATATACAGAAGGTCAAACCAAGTCTTCTAGTATCGGATGAGTCTCTTCATTGAGCTTAAGCAGCCATGGACTTCACTTGGTTGTTCTGTCTCATACCCTGCTAACTCTAGCAGACACAAGTAAAGGAAGGACAAACATTTACATCTAGTTCACACATGTGGCGGCACAACCAAATTTCCCACACATGAGCATTCTTGGGCTTGTTCTTGTCAATTGTCTGGAGGGAGTAGTGTATAAAACTGAAGCACATGGGGTTGCAGACCTTTTAGAAGCAATCACATTGCTGGGAATTCAACAGTCATATGTAAGACATACACAGTGCATTTCTGATTCACATGCTGTTACTTTCATGTGCATGAGGACAAGTGTAAGTGTATGGACTATCATAAAGCAGAACCACAAGTGACAAAAGGCACAGATTGGACACTTGTCAGCTTCCCTCAAGTTTTGGTGGGAAATGTAGGCAGCTTGGCGGAATGTTGGACAAGTGACAGTTGAAAAGTCCATTGGACAGCAGTCAGAGAGCGAAGCTGCGAGACCAGGATGCCTACATTTCCCATCAAAACTTGAGGGAAGCTGACAAGTGTCCAATCTGTGCCTTTTGTCACTTGTGGTTCTGCTGAGAATCACCTGTTGGATGTATAGTAAATGAACATCTTGACATATGACTTTGAGGAAACAAACACTGCAATTTGACATCAGGATATGTGATCCAAGCTAAAAACATTAGTATAGCTCAGCATCCTCCTCAGAAGCACACACACTTGCTCCACCTCACAGAATTACCTGTCTCGTGGGAATTCCCACTTCGAGTCCAGTGGCAGCTCCACTTCCATGACCCCAGCCAACATGGGTGTGCAGCTTGATGAAAGGCGGGTCACACGCATGAGTGATGTGGTAGACTTCCCTGAGGAGCTTGATTCCAACGAGAACTGTGAAAACAGCACAAGAACTTGTTAGACTGGCCATGAACACTGCTCTTCTCCACAGCAAGGGACAAGGGCGAGATGTGACTCAAGTAATAAAATCCAATGTAGTAATAATAATAACAATAATAACAACCACCTTGTGCTTATATACCACTCTTCAGGACAACTTAATGTCACACTCAGGGCAGTTTATGAAGTCAATGTCATTATTTCCCCTACAAACAGACACCCTGTGAGGTAGGTGAGGCTGAGAGAACTCAGGGAGACCTGTGGCTGACCCAAGATCACCAGCTGGCTTCAAGTGGAGGAATCAGGAATCAAACCTTGTTCTCCAGATTAGAATCGTACCACGCTTAACCACTATAGTAAACTGGCTTCCAAAGGCAGTCTCAACTGGTAAGGCAGAGTATGCATGCTTAAAAATTCACATGCTGGATCAGATCATAGTCCATCTAGTTCTGCATTCTACCTCATACAGTAACAAACGCTGTCATGGGAAGCTCACAAGTCATGTATTAGTGGAGATGCTGTCTCAGGGTTTGGGCACCTCATTGCCATCCAATGGTTCCTGTTCAGAGCACAGATATAACACTTTACCAAAGATTGTGCCCCTCTGAAAACCACTGCAATGATAACATCCTGGTCAATCTGACCCACTGTAGGGGAGGTCACATACCTGCCGGATGAGAGGGAATTTGGAGAGCTTGTGTACTGCCATAGGCTCCAAGGGCTGCTTCCTTGGCTGGGTTTGCATCCGGCAGAGGAAAATGATGATGACAGCCATAGCCACAGCCAAAGATCCCGAAGTGTAGATAATGATATCTGTGTACTTGACATCAGGAGCATTCACTTCTTGCACCTGCTCTTCTTCTGCAATCAGTGAATGAATTCCTAATTAGCATGCTCTTCCAGGACTTAAACCAGCTTCGATCATGGCTGACAGCAAGGGCAGCTATTGCAACCAGGCCAGAAAAATTAGGACACTGCCAAATAGCACAGTTGCACAAGGCTCTCCACTTCCTGTAGAGAGCCATTTGTACAATCTAGCTAAAAGTAACCACTTTGACATTCACAATGATGTCAATACAAGAGAGTTGAGCAGCATCTGCTTAAATCTCTTGCTTGTCTATGGCTGGACTGTGCCCATTTTTTTTTCTCAAAGTGTTAGAGTATTATCATTTTGCGTAACCATTCCACATGTGTATAATATACATATCCATTAAAAAAACTTTAACAAGATTAAACAAATCAAGATACATGCTTCTTCATAAGATGTTTCATTATCCAAGTTAGACACACGTGTTGCTGATCATTTCTCTGTCCTAATTCGTTTGAGTAACATCTTAAAACGAAAGCTTATGTGCCATAAGTTATCCTTCTACAACAATTTCAGACTGGTTTCAGTGCTTTTCAATTTTACCATTTGCAATGTTTCATTTTTGATAGTCTTTATATATAGAAGGTTTAATGCTGGCATTCCCAGTGTCTGGCAAAAGCAATCCTAGCATACTAGCAAATTCAGAACCACAACCTGGTATCTGACAGGTTGTCTTTCACACAGTTTATTAAAATACACCAATCCTATAGCAATATAATACCCAAGATTCCCCTTGTCATCTTGATTACCATTTTCTAAAATTGTTTTGCTTCTCAGCAACCTCAGTACATTCACAGTAAATCTTCCTTTACAAAATAGCAGGGCCAGTGCTGACCATTAACATAAATCTTGGCTTTCGGGGAGTAAGACATTGCAGTACAGCTATTCGACAGCAATTTTGCTTTCAATGAAAGCGGACAGAAGCCTTGACTGAACAGAAATTCCTAAATCTTTCCATACTGTTATCTTCTTTTCCACATTCAATTATAGATGGCTTTACAAAGACACAACTTATCTTTTTAATAGTAAAGCCTTGACAGAATTTCTTTCCTTAATTTGTTTAGTCAAATTAGTTTGATTGAATTGTTTAGTTTAATCTTAATATTTTTTATTCCCCTCCCTTTATTATTGTGGAGGTTTTGCTAAAACAGTGCTATACCACCACTCCTTTTATGATTACTTTGTTTGTATTTTAACACAGAATTATCACTGCATAAAGCCATGAAACAATCTAACAGGATTTTGTCATGCCTCAGAAAGTAAATTTCCTTCCAATTTCCGTCCATTTTTTTTTAGTGATTCATCACTAGAAACTCATTCCATTGATTTTGTTTTTAAACTGAAGGGCATGCACAGACATAAAAGGGTTCCCCCCCCCCAATTGTCTACTAATAGGTAACATGTCTGGTTATGACACTGTGAAGGAATATCCTACAACCATTCATCTTTTCTTGCCCCACCACATCCTCTGCCCTTCCTTACCTGGCAACACAGTAAGCCAGGCTGACTGGTATGACAAGCCAATGGAGTTCCCTGCAAGGCATGTGTATTCACCAGCATCTTCCATAGAGACATTGCGCAAATATAGCACTTCCACCTCTGAGCTGTTAATATCTGCCGTCTGCCAAGACAAATGGGAAGAAACAAGAGAGAGGAAAGCATTAAGTCTAGACAAGAGAATTACCAGGCTCTCTCTCTGCCTTGCTTGCTAACAATATGTCAGGTTTGGTGAACACCTTTGCCTACTAATGGATCATGTACTCGTCTCTCCATTGAGAATACACTAGCTGAGGGAGCTATTGGTATTGCAAGATTTCATTGCTTCTAGAACATCCTGTAAGAAGCTTCAAGCCACATAGGCTACAGTTGTGTTGGATCATGAAGTTTCTCTGCCATACAAGGAGCATTTGCTTGCATTTTCCATATAACAGCTTATACAACTAGAGATATCACCTCAAACCTTTTTCAGATTTGGTTTCTTTCCTTGCACACTTTTAACCCCTTATTTTAAGTGAAGCCTGTTTGAAAAATAACTTAAAACCACATAACGTAGAAGGTACAATTTCTAATACTGATAAATATATATGTTTGTAACCCTACTTCCCAAATTAAGGAATCAGCAATTGGAAGATCCTGGACCAAATCTGGTCTACTGAAAGGTTTCACTTGCACCTCCATCTAATTGCTCACCTGAAGGTGAGGGAGACGTGGACAAAACAGTATTTGCAGCAAGAGACATTTCTAGAAGCAGTGGAGTTTGAGGCACTAGCCAACCACTCCTCGGTCTTTTCTCAAAGTACCTTTTTAGGAAAATGAGATGTTTAAATTGCTTAGGGCTGTCTCTATGGCAATGCCAGTTATAAACAATTGTAAATATCACTACATGCTCTACATTTTCCATTCCTGTTTCAAAAGAAAAAAGAAACCCTGGGCCTTTTACCTTAAGCACTTGCACATAGGGGATTCCATCAGGGCCATAGCTGCTGCCATTCACTTCAATGTGTTTCAGCCATTGTATGTGGGGCTGGGCATCACTGTACACTTTACAAAAAAATTCCACATCACTGCCCACCACTGCTGTGGTATTAGCAGGGAGCCCGGCTTGCAGAATTGGCCTATGTGGAGATCTCTCTGAAAGGGACAGAGCAGGTAAATGTTATCCAAAACAGCTGAAGTCTGCCAGATTCCCCAAAAGGGCAGTCTGCCAGTGCATAAATCAGTAAACACAAAGCTGGTAATGATAAAGTAGCAGGCTGAGGCTTGAGGTGGTGTTCTTCTCCATTATCTAATAGCACAACTTTCCTTTCAAATATTCCTTCTGCGGCAATATATATTCCTGTCTTAAGGCTAGCGGGATCTTTATGCCTTCCCTATCTTCTCTTTCTCCAGCAAACAAGACTGCACTTCTGATATTACTTGGTGCCACAGATGCAACTTCTGCCTAGTGCTGGCTCCAGGGCCTCTTTCCGGTGATTACAAGTAAGCTCAGAGAAGACAGATAATGAGGGGCTAAGAGATAAGAGAGCGAAGGCTTAAAGTTAGGCCTAGAGATCCAGACAGGGTTAATTAATTTCATCTGACTTCATATCCTAGGAGATCTCCAGCTTCCTTTGAAGTTGGTAAAAATTCAGGGCATTATTCATCTTCCTGGAGTATTTGAGGTCAGGATGGTGAGCCTGGTCCTTCCCACAAGAACTTGGATGGCTGATAGGCTGGGAGTGGGCTCTGGCCTCCCACACAACTCAGAAGTACTAATAAGTGAAACACTTTTCAGGCTTCCTTAGGATGGCCCCACAGTGTTTGTCTTTTTTGGCTGGTTTTTATATGGTCCATCTTCTGTGAGGGAGATGCTCTCACCTAGGACATCCAGAAAGTAGCTGAAGCGGATGCTGCCAAACTTGTTCTCCACCAGGCAAGTGTAGTTGCCTCGGTCAGAAGGTACCACACTCTCCATGACTAAGCTCCAGTGTTGATGCCGCAGCTGGAGGAAGGGAAGCAAACACATGCTAAAGTGAGCAGATGAAACATTTTAAAGTCAGATTCTTTTTGTCTCAGATGTTCTTTGCTTCAGATAATACACAGTTTTGTGTTAGCCCAAGTTTTGGAACTACAAACAGAACATACTAAGTTAATGTCAGCAGCACAGCAGGTATTTAGCACAGTGATACCCAATATGGTACCCAGTATGACACCCAATATGTTTTCTTGCTTTCCTCCATCTAACTGAAGTAGAAACTGCTTTGGTAGAGGCCTGGAGGCATTATCTTTGGGTGTGCAGGGAGCACCCATTCACACATGAAGCTTCCTTATACTGAATCAGACCATCAAGGTCAGTATTATCTACTCAGCCTGGCAGTGGCTGTCCAGGGTCTCAGGCAGAGGTCTTTCCCGTCACTTACTTTTAACTGGAGATGCCAAGGATTGAATCTGGGACCTTCAGCATACAAAGCAGAAGTTCTTCAAGTGAGCTACATCCCCTCTCCAGAATAGCCACCTCCACTGTAAGAGGATGCTTGGCTTGGAAACATTCCATGTTTTGCAATTTCTCCCTCCATGGCAGCCATTTTGAGGTACTGCCCAGTATCATTTCTCAAAATCTCAAAAGTGCCCACAGATCTCAGCATGTTTGGAGACCCCAGAGGTAGCTTCTGGCTTCTGACCAGAACACACACACACACCACAACACAGAGAGAGCGAAACTGTATAAATTATACTTGGTTCTGTTAATTTCACAGGTGGCTTCTATAATAATGGAGAGTGCCTTCTCTCTAAACAGTTTTGCAGGGCATATTCCTTTCCACCCCCACACAAACCCTAGCTCATATGAGCTAGTAAAAAAAAACAGCTGTAATTTCAACAGGGTGGATGAAAGTGGAGAAAGAATGATTTGAGGAAAGACCAAAGGGTCTGCGCTCTTACTCGGATCCCTCCAATACGGTGCTCCCCTCGGAATTCCCGCCCATTCTTCAGCCAGCGTATCGTAGGATTAGGGCTCCCTGAGGCTGGACAGCGGAATTTGACTGTATTTCCTGCTGGGACTGCATATAGCTTCTTGTCCATTCGATGAGGGTGTGTCCAATAAGGTGCTGAAGAAGACATTACAGATCAGTCCCAAACTTTAATAAAATCTTAAAGATAAGCTGGTGAAGGCATCAGGACTACCCTCAGAGAAAGGGGGTGCCAATATTTCAAGCAAAGACTGAGAGCCACTTGGGCAGCTAGGAGTATGGTGCATATGCATGACAGCAGAGAGTGGTACAGAACCACTCGGCCAGGAAACCTCAGAACCCCAGGAGAGATGAATGCATGCCCAGACACATTTCAGCAGAACTCTGTTACTAGCTGGAGATAATAAGAGTCAAACCTTGCTGGTTCTATAAGAATTCTGCAGAGAAAAAGGCTGAGAAGTCAGCATGGAAGATGTTTGATTATGCTGTACAGCAGCACCGAACATCACTTTCTCCTGTCCCAGCACTGCTACAGCTTGCAGAAACTACTGAACCATAGCTAACTTGGCACAGTACTCACCTCGCCTGGTGTGTATTGGCTCCTCATTTGAATCCACATGAACACTGTCCACATCACTGTCTTCATCATCATCACCAGACGCCAGCGAATCTGAAACCGAAGTGCCACAAGCTGAGTCTTTGCAGTACTACCACCAAAGCACCTGAAGCTCATTGTACAAATACTGCTTGCCATAGAAGTTCCTGGCTAGTACTTGTGAAGGACTACAGAGAAGTAAGCAAAAGAGATTCAGGACTATGATCAGGGATGAGGGAGAAGTGGAAGAAGGAGACTCTTAGATACTACAGTCCTAACATCTTGCAGAATGGTTAGTACATAACTATCTTGTAAAGGAAACTCCACACTATGCTTGCTGTTTTTGACACTGTGAAAGTAAGGCCATATGGGACAAAGCACCATGACTAATTAAAGTTAGGCCTCTTTCAGGAAAAGATGCAGTAAACAGAAGTAGGAGCACTTTCCTTGCTCTTACCTACAACAGAGATGGTAAAATTGCGCAGGATCTCGCCAGTGCTCTGTGTCCAGCATGAGTACAGCCCTGAATCTTCATAGGTGACATCAGAAATCTCCAGCATGCTCTGCTTCATGTGGATGCGCCCACCTGGGAGAAGCTGCTTGGCTTCTTTGTACCATGTGATCATGAGGCTGTGGTTGGCACTACAGTAGAGTTTCAGTAGATTCCCTGGGTCCAGTAGCAAATGCTCTGCCTCCACCTCCAGCATATGGCTCTCAAACATTTCTGTCCAGCACAGAGAGGGTACCAGTCAGTGCAATGGCAGAGCTAGCTTACTTTAGCTGCTTTGATAATGGTGCACAACCTCCATAAGAGAAACATTGACTAGGAGGGGAAAGATTGTGACATCAACTTCAACAGAGGAATTCCTTTATCCCAGGCAGATCCCAAACAATATAGCCAGACATCAGTGTGGATACCTTACTCGCTCCCTGGATCACCAGAAGGCATGACGGTGTTAGGGCTTAAATGGCAGGATTTTCACTCGCCATAGTATGAAAGTGGAAAGAGAATGGCACACTGGAAATTGGTAATTGATGGTAATGGTGGCATCTGGTTCTTTTGTGATTGAGAACAATCAGCCACCAATTGTGCTAACTCAAGCATGTGGACAAGTTGTGTTAAAAAGGCAAGAACTGAAGTTTGCCTGGGTTCTGCATCTACTACTGGAAACTTTGTCTTATTTTCCGAGTATGTGGAAGGGGGTTGTGGTTACTCAGTGGCAAAAGAAAAATATTCTCTATATATATTCTTTTTATTTCAATAGTTCTCATAACTAAAAGGAAAGCCTGCATGTGGAGATCATTGTCCTCATAGCAGGCAAAGCCCAGAAGGATATCCTGTTTTGGATGGGTTTGCATTCTTTCTATTAACTTAATCCAGTCCACCATTTTCTCTGGAGTACAGATGAAAAGACCTGGGGCAAAAATGGATTTTCCCTCCCTCAAGGCTAGAAATGGAAAAATTAGTGCGTTTGGGGAAAACAAGTACAGATATACAAAACAATGAGCAAAATACTTTTTCAAGAAATTTGGTAAACAGATGTTGTCACACTACTGAAAGTATCTTCATTTCATGTTCAAAGTTAGTAGTAGTTAGCATGATTAATAGTGATAACATGCTACTGCATTTGACTGAATTACTAAACAATCAGCAATCTTTGGATAATGTTGGAAAAGTATCTCAAATGCAGAATACAGAATATCTTCAGGCATTTGATACAGGAGTGCAATCTGGAGACCTGGCAACCATATTATATCTGTAGCACACATGAACTGGACAACACAGTTTTGCTTCTTAGATGCCTCAGACTCTTTGATGAATCTTTGAAAATTCACAAAACCAAGGTGATAGCTAACATGAAAGGCTGAGGTGGTGCTTGTTTCCATTTGTCCAAATCTCCATTTTCTGAAGTCCATGAAGCTCAAAGTAAAAAAGTCAGAACCAAAAGACACTGAGGTGTGACTTTTGCAGTCTTGAAGAGGTCTCAGATTAATCACCTGATGTATTTCATTACTGTTAACTATCACAGGAGACAGCAGTTTGGATTGGGGACATAGCACATTGTGGGGGGCAAGGATACTCCTCCCATATGCTGTTTTCCTTATGGAAATTCCACCCACCCCTGCTGCTGCTAGCCTAAGTAGAGAAAAGTATATTATATTTATCTTTCCCCCACCTCATCAGGGCTAATAACAGTTAGGGAGAGGCAGTTTGTAACAGGAAAATGGTACGGTAAAAGGTTAAACCTCTGCCCACAGTATTTCTCCAATCCAGACCCCTACTCTATGGGTGCTTTTTAACATTAAAAAAATTCAGTGTATTATCCAATCACAAATTTCCCACATCATGCCTGACATGACCTTAGTTGATGCCAGTATTTTCAAAGATGTATTGATTAGGATGGAGATATGCATTTAATCAATCAATCAATCAATAAAAATGGCTCTTTATCAGCCTTCACTTACTTTCATAACCCAAACCCATCTGTCTTTAACCAGAAGCATGTCCCCATGAATTCCACAGAGTTTAAAACATACACAGGATTATAGCACATAACACTTTTACTTTTTAAGTGTATCCTAGGGCTGCCAGGTCCCCCAATGGCAGTGGGGGATTCCCCACTCCCAGCCTCTGTCCCCGCTGCCACTCACTTGGCTGGGGGAAAAGGCCCAGGAAACAGGCTGGGTGGCAAAAACCTCCTGGGACAGTGCCCGGCAGCAGGAATGCTCCTAGGCCCTTGGGAAGAGCGGGAGCATGCCTGCCACCAGGCACAGTAACGTCACTCAAGGAAGTTACATTATTGTACCCTGTAGCGGTGTGCATGTGCTTTGTGCGCGCACAATGAAGACACTCCTGAAAAGTGCCAGGTACCTCCCCCTGCAACCCTAGTGTATCTTGAGGTGTAACTTAACAACTGAAGTTATCAATACCTCAGGTAATAAAACCTTCCATTTGTTCACTACAATGTTGGTTTTCTATTTTTGATGTTTATTTTTTCACCCTACTTTCCTAATCCAAAAGCTAAGGTATACGGATGCTTATTTGGAAGGCAGCCTTACTATATTCTATGGGACTTTCTTGCAAGCAAGCATGCGTAGGACCATGCTGTTGCAACTCCACTTGTCACACACTACATTTGTGAATACTGTTTTAATTTTAAAAAAGCAATTCATAAATATTACCAATTTTACATTCTGATTAAGGAATGTATAATACAAGGAAAGCATATGCTATAGGGAACATAATTTGAGATTATAATAATAAATGCAGGCAGGCAGAAAGTAAAATTGCAAGCCCCCACCCCTTTTGGTCCCCCAAATGGGGAAGTGTTGTTTTCTTCCATGACTTTACAGTTTTGAGTTTTATAACTGTATTCTGAAGCATCCAAAATAGCCCTGGAGTAGCAAATTTAGAAGAACAATAATAAGGGAAGACAAGGAGAGGGGAGAAAAAGGTTTACAGGAAAGAATAATGTAGGGGAATGGAAAATACCTTTGTTCTGATGGGCCTGGCTCTTTTCTTGCCTTAGGCAAAACTAATGACTTTATGGGAAAATACCCAATTTTGGACACTTTCTGAAGAGAAACATCAAAAAGGGGGGAAATATTCAAGGAGGATTTTAGGTTAATCTAGAAACATTTTTTTCCTCTGGACTTGTGATCAGAGTGGCTGGGCATATGAGATACTAGATAATTGCCTGTGCATAGACTGCACAGGCACAGGTTTTGAGGGAGGAACTGGTAACAAAAGGGGGTATATTTAGGGCCTGATGCTTACTAGGTTCCTTTTGTGTTGTCTGGAGCATCCAAAACAGCACTGGAGCAGCGAATTTACCAGAGTAATGATAAGGAAAAAAGAGGAGACTGGGACTTTTAAGTAATCATAGGAAGGAATTATTAACAGTGAAGCTGACAGGTTGAGGAAGAGTGCATTCACAGTTTCTGCCCCCCCCCCCTCTCATGATACTCGGAACTCTGTTCACAAGCGCCTTTGTCCTGGATTCCTGCCTTTGCCACTTGTTCTGTGGGGCAATGATGTCATCAAAGCCCCAGTGCGGCCAGTCTTGGACAGGAGAAAGGATCCCCAGGGAGAGTGAAGCATGACTTCTCTGCTCAGTCCCCTCCTCCCCTCCCCAGCCTCTCTGTGGGGGCCTTCGATTGAGTGGTCACTCACTCAGCCAAGAGTGACTGTTTTGACAGATTCCAAAATGAACATGTCGGGAAGCCCCGTGACTGCTGCCCCTCCCCCAATCACCATTGTCCCAGCCACACTGCTCCTTTCCCGTGCTCTCCTTGCCCTGAATTACAATAGGGGCCAGGCCCTTTCAGCAGACAGCTCTGTTATTAGCTCCAGTTCTGCCTCCACATATTGGGGTGGGGGGGGGGAGAAGAATGAGATAAGGAGCCCGGATCATTGCTGCCACTGAAAATGCAGCTGAATAGAAAAGACCCCAATGGAAGGCTGAGTAATATGGTTCCTGTTTCCCTTTCTGGTTCTAACTCACCAATGCTACCACCCCCCTCTTCCTTTTCATTCAGATCCATTTCTTGCACTTGCATCTCTCCTGCTTAGCTCGGCCAACTCCCTTAAACTCACAGACCTTCCCCTTCTCCCTCCCCAATGGCATGAGTGGGAGTGATAGGTTTCACACTCAGCTGACTCCACAACTTCCCGCCTCCCTGTTTGTCTAACCTGGATTTGAACTATAATTGCTTTGGTGACCCATCCTCCTCCACCATCAGCCTGGGTTGTGGGAGCCTCGCCAACTCTCCCCTTCCCCCCCAAACCAGCACAGTTATAAGATCCTCCATGCTTCCAGTTTTATTGGTGCCAGTCTTCCAAGTTGATGAACACTAGGGAACCGCTCTGGTGTGTGAGTATGGTGGGGGCAGACTCTCCATCCCTACTGTACTAGATGGTTTGAAAACTGACAAGTGTCAGAGAAGGCATCCTGAATGCAGCCACTGCAAGTCTGGCTCTTTCCCACTATACAACCGTGATCCCTTTCTACCAAAGCTCAGAGCTGGAGGGACTCCTGCATTCATTGTGGAACTAGTGCATGTTTCAGCCGGAGAGTCTAAATAATTCTTCTCCCCCATGATCAAGGGGCATACGCAACAGCCTTGGTTACCCACTCAATACTTCAGAAGTACTTAGGAGGAGGTTCTGGAGAATTTAGAAGCATCTACTCCAAATTTGTAAAAACTTCTATGTCATCCAGTGGGGTTAAGGGATTTGAATCAACAGTTAATGTGGTTTTATAAGGGTTACTATCTACAGGGCCACCACACTTACTCTGAGGAAGGGCCACAGCTCAGTGGTACAGCATCTGCTTGGCATGTAAAAAGTCCCATGTTCAATTCTCAGCATCTCCCATGAAAAGGATCAGGTAGTAGATGTGGAAGACCTCTGCCTGAGACCCCGGACAGCCATTGCCAGTCAGCGTAGACAGTACTGACTTCGATGGACCGATAGTTTGACTCAGTGTAAGGCAACTTCATTTGCTGACCTTGGGACTTTGTTCATATATTGGGGAAGATGTGCCCTACAGCTGTTCTTTACTACAGAAACAATTAAAGTAATTGCCAAGGGTAATTCAGTAATTTTATTTGAATATAGATCCAGAGGAGTTAGCCGTGTTAGTCTGTAGTAGCAAAATCAAAGAGTCCAGTAGCACCTTTAAGACTAACCAATTTTATTGTAGCATAAGCTTTCAAGAATCAAGTTCTCTTCGTCAGATGCATGATCATGCATCTGACGAAGAGAACTTCTTGAAAGCTTATGCTACAATAAAATTGGTTAGTCTTAAAGGTGCTACTGGACTCTTTTTGATTTTATTTGAATATGACTCCACTCCAAGAAAACGACTCTGATTGGAAGGAAAGGGAACCCCCACTTTTATAAGAGCATTCAATAGATATGGAGCCTATTTGATTAGCAGCTAAAGTAGCTAACACATCAAATAGCGGCTGCTTTTCTCTACAACATCATTTGTATTCTAAACAAAAAAAAGGGAAGAGACACAAATGAATATCCCAACTGCTAAACTGCCATCCTCTCTGCCCCTTGTCCAAGATACACTCAAGATACTCCAGCTGAATTTCTTAACAATTCTGATTTTCCCAAACCCATAGGATTAAGCGCAAATTGAACCACACAGTTCTGGTGGCTAAGAGAATCCCAGTTCTAGGATCTGGGGAGATGTCCAATTCAGTTGCCAGCTAGCACGGGCCTTTCACAGGTGGAATCAATGACACAGGAATAAAGGTCAGGAATAAATCTGTAATGCCAATACAGACAATTGGAAACAATCTTACCAAGATCCATTTGATGTCAAAGCTCTTGGATCGTTTTGACATAAATCAGGTTCCTTGTTCTCATAGCCTGGCTACAAGGCTATAAGGCTCACCAAGACACCCAATTAAATCATAGACATTTAAAGCCCTGAACAGGCTCCCAGAAATTCACCTTCACTCTTTTCTCTTTTCTCTGAAACATACACAATTCCCCCACCTCCAATGAATTGCAGGAAACAATCTATATGTTGACTGCCATACCCTTATGTCCACTTCTTCAATCCAATAAAATAAATAGCTGGGTAGTTGGTGGTGGCAAGTACAATGATCATCATGATAGAGAAGCAGCTGGTTGGCACAAATGATAAACATCCCATTTGTTCACTGGTTGTGCCAGCTTTGTAAGTGGATGTCTTTTTTGAAGCATGAGACAGGATGCCAACCACCTGGTACTAGCCATTTACCCTCACCTTTCCAGGGGGTTCTGAAAGTACAAAACTATACCAAAGAACCCACAGCACTAGTAAACTAGGTTATTCAATGGGACCAGTCATAAAACCAACAAATTATACTGGCCAAATAATTTAAACAACTCCACAAATTTCACACTTTGCATTTATAACAGTGTTTTTGTAATAACTGAACAAATCAGGAGCCCTGTCTCCAATATGTTTGCACAGTGTCTGGCTCCATAGCAATGAATCCACAATTAGATCCATTGCACAGTACATAGTGACAAACCCTGAATCTGACCAACTGGATGAAGCAAGCTACATTAACCTTACATTACAAACTCTTAATTGTGTTTCCATTTTACACAAATCTGTATGTGCCTGATTGACTGAGGCACCTTTAATCCCCTTCTGGAGATGCCACACGAAAAGGTAAACTCTTATCAAATCACAACCAGAAGGACGATCCAACAGATATGTTCACAACACAAAAACAGAAATGAGGTCTTTCTGGGGACAGACTTAAAAAAAAAACTAGTCTGTGTTTCTTTACTTTAGAGGAAATCTGTAAATTTTACCTTATGGTGAAAAAACACCTGTTTGAAACATATATGTTGGATGAGAACACAAATATCCAGGGGAACATTCTCTTTAACAAACTGGTAAATCCCTCCTCAGTTACAAGAACAGTCTTATAAACTGTACTTTCTACCCTACAGCCATCATCAGATGCTGGTGTTCTGTGTTCCTACAAGTGTGGGGTAAAAAGAAGAGGCTAGGTAGTTGCAAACATTATGGCTAATTGTACTTTTGATTCTGAGCTCATGCACTCACATGGGGGATGGGATATGTGCTCTTCACCATTCTGATGTTACCAGAGCAGGTTAGAGAAGAACAGGTTGGCAACACATTGCACCACTACTCTTATCATGATCCATAACCTGTGCAGGTCAGCAGACTGCAAACTGGACTTGGATCAGGGAGGTTTCATCTCCCATCTATGCAATAAACTCATTATGTGGCCTTGGAAAAATCACTTATCTGCTGTGAGTAATATTGATGAGCATTACAGAGTTCTCTTACATCAGCAAAAATACATAGCAATTTAAAAATCTCCTATAAATTATAAGTAGCAGCACACCCGGAATGCCTGTGATCCTTGTTCCTTGCACCCTATCAAATGCTAGTCTCTTTCCCACACCAGGAACAGCACCTTTTCTCCAGTGACTCACCTGGCTCCATTGTCTCTTCTGTAGAAGTACCTGGCCTAGTATACATTACTGCTATTAACAGGAACCTAAGGAGGTACCACAGAAGGGGTGGCATTCTGTTGTCTCTTCTTCTTCCCCCTGGGCTCTCAGTTGAATCGTCAAACTCTAGAATGAGAAAGGAAAGAGTCCTTTGTCCTCTATGTTTCCTAGCTGAGGAATGCATACAGGGACAGTTTTCATCCTTTTTGGAGCAAAAGGGAGAAACTTTGTAATATTCACTGCCCTGTAGCCCTTTCAGGACATTTTCTTTGGAAGGACGGAGCTGGGAATAAGGGGAATCAGTGATTCTTTTCACAGTTACTCTAAAGTACTGATTGGAACAATTCAGCATGACACCCTTCATTGCATATAAGTGAGGCAAGTTCCAAGCCTCTGGAATGAAAGTAAACTCAGTTCCTGACTGCACATGGTTTTCTGCTACCACCTCAAAATGTCCATTTTGAGAACTGACTCAACTTTTAGGGAACCGCTTTGGCACTCATAGGGTAGGGATGTCATTGGAGGGTCTAAATACCCAATGTGCAGCAGATGCCCTTAAGGGTCTCCAGCCTGAACAAGGGAGCCCCTTGGGAGGAGCCCCAGAATCCCTGACTTCTGGGACTCTCGCCCACCCACACAAATACAGCACAGCTCATTTCCCTCCTATCCTGCATTCTTTGAAATCTCAACCAAATACACCTTCTCATTGGCTCTGGTGGTGAGCTAGAAAGCATGCAGAACAGAAGGTGCAAGAACAGTGTGTGCTCTGGCCCCCAAGGAAGAGGGTGCCGAGTGATAGCGTGCTGGGTAGGGAGTGATGGAGGAAGGCGATTATTCGGGATAATGATCAGGGGAGTGATTATTTGTGTATTATCTATATCTGGTGTGTGTTGGATGGGGGGGGGGAGAACATCTACCCTTGCACAGCACAACTATACTGCAGAAATTATACAGGTATTACGTTCATTTCAGTAGACGGTCGGGAGTTTATTCATTAAATAGGATTTCGGAGTGTACTTGAAACCAGTGGTGTGCCGAAAGAGAAGCGAGTGTGAACGAAGAGAACGTGTTTATTCGCCTGGCGCAACTGCATATATGGAGAGTGTGTACATGGCGTAAGTTTACAGGGATGGAGTTGTGTGTGGTGAGAGGAGGGAGGGAGCTGTGCCCGAGAGTGGGCTCCGGAGGGCAGCTTAATCTTTAATCCGAGCGACAAAGGGTTTCTGAGCGCCCGGACAGCCTGGTAACAGATTTACAGACCCTCCCGGCCAAAGTCCAGCTCCTAACCCCCCACGGAAAGGCACTTCTTCGCCCCGCCACACCCCAGGGAGCCTGCTGGGTCGCAGCGAATAAGACAGCCCGAGTTCCGCTCCAGCCCCGCGACTGCTGGCCGGGACCACGGCTTCGACCCATTCCTGCGGCCCTTCCAGCCCCGGGGACTTCCTCACCTACTCCGGCCGGCTTAGCGCAGTCTCACTATTCCTCGCCGCGCGGCGCAGCCCCAGGACTCCATCCCTCGTAGGGCAGCCACCTAGGGCAAAGAGTTCCAGTCCCCCGAACCTCCAGCCCGCGCCGTGCCCGGCGAGCCCGGCGAAAGAGAATAAATCCAGGCAAGCGCTCGCTCAGTTCAGCGCCTGACTCTTCGCAGGCTGGGAGTAACGATGCCCAGCCGCGCACAGATCCCGGCGCCTTCTGTCGGCTTCTCAACAGGCGCTGGGACTTTGTAGCAAAAGCTCTCAGGTTACACCCCTGCGCAGCCGGCCCGCTCCGTGCCAACAATGGGCCGCGAAAAGAGCCGGGGCCGAGGGGAGGATCGGAGGGACCCTGCCCCGCCCCCTCCCTCCCTCGTGCCCTCCCTCTGCCCCCCGCCTCCGCAGCGGCCGGGCCTTTTCACACTCACATTAGCTAAATTCTCTCCCCCAAAGCTCCGGCAAAGGGGATTAAGCAGAGTTCATTCTCTGCTGGGGCTTTGCTTCCTCTTTGCGCGCAGGAGTAACTGGAGACACCGCTCATTAAAGTCCTGTTCAGAAGGAGCTCGCCGTGGGGAGGGGGCTTTCAGAAGACGGAAAGGCTGGGGGAGAAGCGGGGGGGAGAGAATGATAAAGCTCAGAGAGTTCATCCTGGGAAAGGGGAGAAAAAGGCCGGGGGTGATGAGCGGGCGTCCATTAAATGCTTCTTAACAGGCCATCAAGAAGCAGGACTTTATACACAAATGGGCGTTCTAACCACGGCACTCACTGCGGCATGATCAGTAATTGAGATGGTCGAGACAGAAGAATTTCTCCAGATTGCGCGTGAGTTTCGTCGTCTTCAGGGATGTTAATAATGTCTGGACTCCACTGAACTTCATCGAACCCTTTAAAGTAATGAGTCTAATGGAACTCAAGATCTACCACTACGAAGTGCAAGTACCCTTGACTACAGCGTGAAGAATTCCTTCTATCCTAGTTGGCGAGATAGAGGCAAGATAAGAATCAAGGGATTCTTTTGTACCTCGCCTTAATGTGAGGAGTCTTAACGCATCTTTGAATAGCGCACAAAGTATTTCAGTAAGCTCAATCGCTTAACAATGGGATGACTTATCACACAGTATGTCATTAATCATTAGGGGAAGATGGAGCTACAGCACCTGGGAGGCAAATGGTTAATCTATTCAGACAGCTGCATATAGGCACAACAAACTTTGGCAAGACCCTTTGGAACTCAGTTGGAATTTCTGGACTACGCAGAACAATGGCTGGAACTGAGAGAACGTCTTGCCTGCTGTACAGAACCTTTTGTTAATGGTTGAGGGGCAGCCCTGTAACCAGGGCTCATTTTGAGGGGGAACTTGCAGGAATGCAGTTCCCCAAAGAGGTCACATGTCAGGTGGCCCTGCCCACCTGACTCGGCCATTTTGGGCCCGTTTCAGCCTGGATTGGGGCCGAAACGGCCCGGATCGAGCCTCTGACGGGTGGTGGATCACTCTCCCACTCAGCAGCGGCCTGATCCATTTTCAGCCCCTTTTCTGCCATTTTGGGCCCAATTTCAGCCCTGAATGGCCAGGATTGGGTCCAAAACAGCCAGGATAGGTGATGTCAGGGGGTGTGGCATATGCAAATCAGTTATGCTAATGACACACTTTCTGTGATGTCAAGGGCCGTGGCATATGCTAATGAGTTATGCTAATCCTAATGAGTTATGCTAATGAGTTCCTCCAGCTCTTTTTCTACGAAATGACCCCTGCCTGTAGCAACAACAAAACTATGTCTTGGGAGCATGTGCAGAATGCCTTTCACAGGGACTACGGCTACAATAGATATACAACTGGGCTAGATCTACAAGATGTGACTCTGAGATTTGAACCCTGAATCTCTTTTGAAAAATCATCTGAAGCATTGTTGTGAAATGTTTCTTATTTTAATGGAGAACCCTTTTAATTTGCAGCACCACATATAGAAGTTAAGAGTAAACAGGAGTCTTGTTGTGGCACCTTAGATTAACAAAATTTTATACCAGCATATGCTTTTGTGGATAGAGGCCACTTTGAAAATGCAATAAATGGATCCTTACTATGCAGTCATTCATGTGGGAGATTTGAAAAACTACCATGATCTTGTTGTTTTCAAACCTCCTGCATAAAATAACTGCATAGTAAATATCTTTCTTTCCCACCCAATGGGAATCCAAAGCAGCTTACAATATTCTCCATTTTATCATAACAACAACAACTCTGTGATGTGAGTTAAGCTGAGAATATGTGCCTGTCCCAAGATCACCCATAAAGCTTTCATGGGGGTGGGGGTTTGAACCCGGGTCTCTTGGATCCTAGTCTAACCACAACACCATGCTGGCACTCATTAGACTGAGGTGCCACAAGATTCCTGTTTATTTTTTGTGGCCACAGGCTAACTCCTCAAGAATTTAGAATTTGTTTCCCTATTTCACATGCACTTCCCTTCAACTTCAAGTCTGTTCCAGACAGCAACTCCAGATTATTCCTTAACTTAAAATTTTTGATTTGATAGTCTTACATTGCATAAGACGATAAATTCTAAAGATCTTGTCTGTCCCTGTGGTCTCTGCAAATGGTTGTGTGAATGTCACATGCACAGAGAGGCTGACTATATGTTATCAGCCCATGTAAACTGAGGCTGAGACAAACAACAGCCAAGTCTTTCCCTGAGGCTCTGCCATACCAGGAAGCAATTGGAAAAGTCAAATTCTGTGCACTCATCTCTTCAAAAGATCAAGTAAGGAATTGGTTTTTAAGCCACTATTGGACCTGGATCTGTATCAGTCTCACATTGTGTAATCCGCCTTGAGTCTCAGTAAGAAAGGCGGAAATATATGCCATAAAAAATAAATAAATCTTGCTCTTCGACTGCAGATTAGCACACTACCCACATGGAACTATCCTTTTTAAAGAGAAAGTTGAATGGAGCAGTCCATGTTTGGAAAGAAAATATCCAGCCAGCTGAAGCACTTGGTGTTTCCAGGGTAGCTACAGAACGTATCTTCTGGAAGAACATGTCCCTTACCTTTGCTACTTTGGTCAACTGTCTCATGGCCAGGGTTAATTGTTCATAGAAGAAAGGTTCATAGAGGAAGGGCTGCAAAAGGCCACAGCGGGCATTGTACAATGCTAATAAAGAAGGGACACACCAGTTTGCCCAGCACAGTGCAACAGAGATCTGGCTCTGTCGGGTCCCAAGATAGTCAATTCAGGGCCACCTCCCTGTCCAGCTTTCCATGCTGAACAGGGGCCATTGAAACTCCTGATTAAATCTCCTTTCTAGCATCCAAACAAACTCACATTCCAGAGTAACTAGCCTCCCCCTTCCCAGCCAGAGCTTCTTCAGAGCATCCTCCTTTCAAACAAAGCTCTACATATCAATAGGCTCCCAGGATGGGGGGGGATTAGCTTTGGCTCCTCATTCTTCAGGTAAAGGTGGCCTTTGGGGCTTGCAGGGATGTTCTTGTCTTGCCCCCCCATTAGTTTTTCTGCTGTTTTCCTCCTGGGGCTGTATTGGCACAGATTCTACTCTTACCTATTCCTTCACCACCAAATAAATAAAAGCTGCCCTTTAGGACTAATGGTGTGTGTGTGTGGGGGGGACCTTCCAGATTAATGTGAATTGAATTTTGTACAAGCTCTTTCCTCAGTGCTTCTGTGTTTAGAAATAAGCACTGGTCATGGGAGGAGGAAACTGCCCCTTCCTTTACTTCTCTTCCTACTATTACTATGTGGGGTGGGGGGTGGGGAGACTGTAACTGAACCAGAGTCATTCGGCAAATACAGAAGAACCACCCCCTTCTA
This sequence comes from Eublepharis macularius, assembly GCF_028583425.1. Classification (NCBI taxonomy): domain Eukaryota; kingdom Metazoa; phylum Chordata; class Lepidosauria; order Squamata; family Eublepharidae; genus Eublepharis; species Eublepharis macularius. Next base: position 92,549,383 of record NC_072793.1, on the reverse strand, counting down.
CATAGTTAGCCTATGGAGTCAATGGCAAAATTGGATTGCATTTTATGCTGCCTCAAGGTATCCTCTAATTCACTGGGTACCGCTTTAGGGGCACCAACTGCTTCTCAACAGGTTTAAGCTCTTGTTTTTAAAAGAACAAAAGTTTCAAGGCCTTCTGGGAAGATAGAGCTTTCTTGATGTGCACTCTGAACAGCAGCAGCTGCCTGATGGACATGGATACTAGGCAAAAGAGATTGTGTAATTAGGCAGAGAAATAACAGAGGCAGAGAAGCGTATAATGTGCTCATATTCATCTCCTGGGCTTGTTTGCTTCAGGAAGTTCCATCACGTCAGGACGACAAAGCTTGTGGGCCTTGATCATAGGCTGGCTTCTGCATTCCAATGGAGCTGCACTCCCCCAGCAATGTATTGTTCCACTAGTTGCAACACAGCCATCAGAATTTACAATGCAAATTACCCTGCAGGTTATGCAAATGACATTCATGAAAGTGCCTATGTTACCCTGGGGCAAATGCAGTTTTGCTCTGATCTCACAGGAAGTGCTGTGCTGCTGGTGGGGGTCTGACATACAGAAAGCCATTCAGCACAAGCGGTGCTTTCTTATTATGAACAAACATTATGGCAGCTCTGAGGGGCCTCCCCTGAGATTGGCACTCAAGTGGCACAGCACTGCATGCTACAAAAAAAACAGGATATAATCCCTGCCTTCAAGGATCACACAAGCAAAAGACAGAAAGTATGGGATAGGGAATTTAGCATAAATTGGGCTTTGAACAGGAATAGTGGTTGGAGAAGGTCCAGTGCTGATATTGGGGAAGGAGAAAGTAAGGATGCCTTTAATGAAAAACCCAAGCCACACCTCCTGGCTCCTCTCAATGTTAGCTCCTCCTCCTGGCTTTCATAAACCACACCCCCAGTTGCTCCTAGAGGGTGCTGCACAAATTCTTTATGTAAAATTTATTCCATTATGGAAAAAACAATAGGGATGCAGTCCTGGAATGACAGTAACTACATCTTCAGCATCATTTACTGCAATTGTGATTGGATTTGGAAACATCTGCTTTTGAAGAATCCTGGAAGGTCTTTGTTTTGGAGATAAGTTTTCAGTAATTCAGAAGTATCATTTTTAGAGTGTCTGGACAGATTGTTAATATACATTTATAAGCTGTCTTTAAAAAGATTTTTCTTGAATTCCTTTTTTGGCAGTGGAATATCTCTCTTTCTACAAACAAAAGACGCAGACATGCAACGAAGCTGCTTGGCGTTGTTGTGAGCCACTGACAGCTTTTTTCAGGCATCTGTGCAACAATCAAGAAAGTGCCTGGGAATCTTTTGCCCTCTTCAGATCAGAGACTGAATCACCTCTGATTCTTGCTTAACTCCAAAAAAAAGAAAAGAAGTAAATGTAGTTCTCATGAGTGTTAATGTTTTGCTTTCTGTTATTAAAATAAAACAATAATCCCAACCTAGACCTATGGAATAACCCTCTCTTGTCCTCATTATTCTTGTGAGAGGTGCTTCCCCAGGTGCTGAGTCTACCCAACAGAGATTCCTCAGGGAAAAGCGATCCATACAGTTATATGGTGAATGGCACAGGACACCAGTGATGCTAAGAGCTCATTCCTTTCACAAATGTAACTCTCCTTGGCCTGGGAAATCTCTGCACCAGTCTGTTGCCTCTCCATACTGTGACAATGGCACATTTACAGAGGCCTCACCTCATTCTAGGATGAAGCCTGTCTTCCTGTGTCAACACCTTAATTCCAAAACTGGAATATCAGGAATTTGTTCATAGCTTGTGTTCCCATTAGGACCTTCACAGAGCCAAGAGGCAAGCTAGGATGGGCCATCCCTGAATATAGGTAGTAGATTGAGTGTCTAACAATTGGTTAGAAAGTCTTTGCATTGGGGCAGGCTGAGGGGGAAAAGCAGCCATGGAAAGGGCCCTGCCTCCCCCAAAGAAGGGAGGGAGGGAGGGAGAAAGAGATGGCCTGCTAGATGGCCAGCCTCACACCTTGCAAGGCCCATCTGGGTGCCTTCCTCAGCTCTGCTGGATATCTCTGTCCATGCACTGTGTCCAGGCTGGACACCAGCTGTGCACAGCTTGCAGGGGGTGGGCATCACCTTTCCCAGGCTGCACACTGCAAGCAGCTCACCCAGGTTGCCTTCCTTGGGATGCACATGGCCTGACCAGGCTGGGTGCCACCCTTCTACTCCTCAGCTGGACCAGCTGATGCAGGGGGGACAGACCATCGATCCACTGGGACTCAATACAGTGGCTATAATGGCCAATCTGCCCCTGTCTTGGATCTACTATGAAACCTTTCAATAAGATATGCATTGAGAGTTCCCACTCTGAACAAAATTCCCACATATGCAAGGGGATTATTCAGAGTGGGAAAATGGTGTACAGTGAAAGGCTGCTTAAACTTTCCTAATCTGCATTCTTTTCCTTCTTCAAAATGGCCCTGGGGATACTATATGCCCCTTAAGAGATCTGTATGTATGTACTGATGAAGTACATATAAGTTTCCTCAGGAGGATTAATATTTTTCTCTTTTACATTGTGGTCCCAATCCAAATTGGAATTGCATGCTCCTGGGAATTGTGTTCCAGCAGGGAAATTAGGTTTGCCAGCTCCAGGTTGGGGAATTCTTGGAGATTCTGAGGGTGGAGCCTGTAGAGGGTGGGATTTGGGGAGGGGAGGACCTCAGAGGGTTGTAATGTCATAGAGTCCTCCCTCCAAAGCAGACATTTCCTCCACTGATCTCTGTGGTCAGGAAATCAGTTGTAATTCTGGGAGGCCTGTAGCCACCACCTGCAGGTTGGCAATCATAAGGGAAATCATAATTTATGTCTGACTGAAGAACCCTGTGGCAGACATGGACATGACCTGAGGACTTCGTAGCATGTAGTTTTGGGGTGTGGCAAGAGACTCTGCCTGACAAGAGGGACTATCTGACCAAACAAAGGGTTGGGTCCCATGATCTGCAGACACAAGGATTGTGGGATCTTCCCCAATCTCCCTTCTCTTGAAGCTATTTCTGATCCTGGGAAAGTTTATTCCCAGAGTCATGGGACTTGATTGTTCTAACAGCCGCACTGGTGGTGTGACTACAATGGGGAGAGGAAAGGGGGCAAAATAATTCCTTACTTTCTCTTCTGTAAGTGAAGTTCCAGTCATGCAAGAGGCAAAAGGAGTGATCCCATTTTCTTCTCTTTCCCCACTACAGCCACTGGACCCCCGCAAGTACCTCAACTCTGGGAATAAATTTTCCTGGGATTGGACATGGCTCAAGTGTGTGTGCAGGGGAAGGAGGAAGATACTGTGGCCAAATCCACACTCACCTATTTTCTGTTTTTTTAACAGAAAAAATCCTTGTGTTTCCAACCCGCAAATTTCACCTGTCTGTTCACATTCATGCTGAAACTGCGTATTCCTTGCGCAATCTACTGTTCACATATCCGTTGGCAAAGCCGTCTTAGTGGGTGGGAATCAATCTTCCCGCCCAATTTTTTAAAAAAAAACAGATTTCCGTTATTTCGAAATCACCATATACTGAAACATCAGCAAAGTGATATATCACGTGCCACTTTTCGTAGCGATTGGTTCACATTTCTGGTGGGGTACTTAAAAATCCTATAAAAAGGAAGCGCGCAGGAAAGATCTCTTTGTGGGTGGTAGTGGCTGGTAGGATTCATGGAAGCCACAACACTGCAATGGCTCCTCAATGCATCTATCTAACTTTCAAGATTGCGTCCAAAAACCAAATTGGGATCTATGCAAAAAGATATCCCATTTAAAATTTCAGTAATTATGAAAATATTTAGGAAGTGGTGGTGGCCGCGGAAAAAAAGGGAATCTTTAGTGCCTATGTGTTCCATTATATTCTGAATTGTGCAAGAATATTTAGCGGAATTTCGATATTACATTAATCAGATTAAAAATTTAAAAAAGGAAAAAAAACGTGTGGCGGTCCGCATCGCGCCACTGAGGACTGAATTCTCCAGACCACTTTCCCCAGCAACGAGATTTTATTCTGTTAACATCAAAATAATGTTTTCAATAGAACAAAGTAAGCTATGAAAGCCCAGCATTCATGGAGTACGGAGCATTTGCGGGGACAATAAGCCAATCGACGCGTTAGGAACGGGTTTCCTATTCAGGGTAGAGAAACGGAAGTCAGGGTGGTTTCAAGAAAAGGCACTTGAAAACTGCTTCTAGGCATTCACGTCCACCGTGGAACTCCCGCAATAGACCAGTAACTGGAGATGAAAACCAAACCGAAAGAGAAGCGAGAGAACTGTGGAATGGAAAACAGGTAGTGTGAACAGCACTGAGATTTGCGCAAAAAAAGTTGTAAAACTGCGGGAAAATTTATGTAGTGTGGATTCGGCCACTGTGAGTGCTTTCAAATGGTGGTTCACAGGATCCAACCAACGTGTTTGGGGAAAGAGGGGACATGCAGGCACCAAGCTGGCTAAAGAGAGATTCTACCTGTGTTATAAGATGGGTGGAAATGGATAAAGCACATGAAGGAAAGCAAAGCTAGAGACCACACCACCTCCCTCAACCAAGCACATAGCTGCAGAGAGAGAGAGATTGTGAAGAAGTCCAGACATAGGGGCCGTGAGGGAGGTAGGAGGTTGAATTATGGTCTTTTGATGGGCCCTCTTTAATTACTGTAGGGAACCATTGTGGGGAAGGCATTGCGCACTGGGAAGTTTGAATGATAGAGTCAGTAATGGAATCCAGAAGAGAACAGCAAATGGAAACTACTCAGGGAGCACTAAGCTGAGATACTGGGGTACAAAGGCTCAGGTTGTATAAACAAGCTAGCATTGGCACTACACAACACCTTGGCAAAAGTGTAGTGTAATGGTTAGGATCTGGGAGACCCACATTCAAATCTCCACTCTGTCATGGAAGCTTGCCAGATGACATTGGATCACTCTCAGCTTACCTTACAAGGGAGAGGAGTACAATATAAGCTGCTTTGACTTCCCATTAGAGAGAAAAGGTGAGTTATAAATGAAGTAAATAAATATATAAAGTTTGTCAGAGCTACTTTGAGATTAAAGTAGTTTACTCAAATGCAAACACTGGTCACACATCCTCTGCTGTCTCTAGAATAGAAACACTATTTACAGATATGTTCCAGTCTCTGGGTCTTAGATAGAAGAGTTATGTATATCAGCTCTTTGCTGGCAGTCTATGCATGGGTTATGATCTTACTGTAAGTGCTAACCTCTGACGCACAGAAAGTACTGCTATAAAGTGTTTTGTTATTATTAACAGACATTTATGACAGCTCATAGGGTCCCATTTGGACTTGATATTCCATTACTCTTCACTTCAGCAACTAGATTGGCTTATGAGCCAATTCTGAACAAAACACAGACATTTATTGCTGAAGCTAGGTTGGGCTGGGAATCCCAAACTGGAATGTAAACCAATCTGAGTAAAAAACAGCAGAAAACACTATAATCCTAGTGTTATTGCATTGCTAAGATCTCTTGTGCAATTTGATTATATTACATTGTTTTTATACCATGTGATCTACCTTGAGTCTCATTGAGAAAGGTACACTATAAATAAAGCAAATAAGTAAATAAATAATAAATTACAGGCTGCCTACCACTGTACTCTTTTGCCTCCTAATAAAAAATTTCTGGCTATGGGCTAGTTTATGTGTTCTCAGCAATTTCTCTTCTGTAGAAAGGTAAACAGAGGCTGATTGGGGTAAACTTGTTCTTTCAAATCAAGAAAATAGCACAGATGAGTAGTGGGCCAACAGGAAAATACATTTCATGGGCCTCCAGTTTGGTCCACTATTATCTTCAAGACAGAAAGGGCAAGCAGTGATTCAGAGAAACAAAAACGGAGATTACACTAAATGCCAGTAACAGACACAGGAACCCACTATTATTCTAGGCTTGCCAGCTCCCCGTCTAGGGTGGGGGATTCCTCACTTCCTCCTGCTACCCTCCAGCCCCGCTCACTTGGCTGGCAGGGGTAAGGCACCGGAGGGGGGTAGAAGCATGTGTACACTCCCCCCCCCCATTCCACTGGAAAGTGACATTTGGAGGCAATTTTTAATAAGCTGGACTTCAGGGCTACTTACACTGATGTCATCACGGCTCCTACCATGACATTATTTTCTGATGTGATGGGGGAGCGTGGGAGTGTGCGCAGGGGGAGATGAGCACTCTGCTGCTTGCCTCCACCCCAGCACCCTTTCTTTGGCTCCCAGGGGACCTGGCAACCCTACCTTATTCCCTTGGCTTCTACATTCAGGGGCTGGGCCATGGCTAGTTTCAATCCCTGCCATATCCAGGTAAAAGGATAAGGTAGTAGGTGGCATGAAAGATCTCTTCCTAAGATATAGGCAGTCAAAGTGTAAAATGACCTTGATAGATTAGGGTCTGAGTCAGTATAAAGCAACAAACGAACTTACTGTCTTCTCTCTGATTAGTGAAGTAAGTTTTGCTATCATTGCTAATTCCAACACCTTGATCAACCATTCGTCCATTGCAGGCAGTGTTGAACTCTTCCAGTTTTGTGCATATAATAGTCTTGCTGCTGTGATCATATATAAAAACAAAGTTCCATAGCTTCTTTCCAACTGAATATCCATCATTCCCAACAAAAAAATCTCTGGTTTCAATTGTATTTTAGTCTTTAATATCTTCTGATTTAATAATTGTATTGGTGTCCAAAAAGTTGCTTTCTTGCAGGCCCACCACGTATGATAAAATGATCCTTCATGTTGAGCACATTTCCAGCATAAGTTCGATGAGCCCTTGTAGATTCTAGCCAGTTTCTCAGGAGTCATAAGTTTAAAAAAAAAAAAGACTGGAGCTCAATGTAAATTTTAAACACATATTTCCCCATTGTTCCATTAATATATCATATCCAATTTTTTTTGCCCAATTAATCATACATTCTTTCACTTCCTCTGTCTCAAATTTCAACAAGAGTTTATACATTTTGACAATCGTGTGTTCATCATTTTACATAGAGCTATCTCAAATTCAGTCTTAGATTGCTCAAAATTGTAAAGCCACTTGTCTAATTTATACCTTTCCAAAATCTGCATATAAGAAAACCATTGACAAATATTTCCCTCTGTTGATAAATCTTTTCTTGATTTTATTTTACTTCACTCTGTGAAAATTCCAATATATCTCAATATGTTAACTCGCCATTTCCCTTCTAGAGTGGGCTTCTTGCAGTGATAGCCACAGGGGTATTTTTGGGCAAATCCTCAGTTTATATTTATTCTATACTTTCAAAATGTACTTACAGCGACAGGCAGCATGAGCCATGCCCAGCAGAATATGGAGCAGTAGCTTTCTAAACCATTCTGTTTAGTACAATCCTATCACCTGTGTAGAAAAGCCCTCTTGAATAATTTAGTTTTGCATAGTTTGCACAAAAACAGGCAAGTGGGAGCCTTCCATCCTGACCTCATCGGGCAGGCCAGTCCATAAGGAGAAAGCATGTATATGGACAGTTGTTGATTTTGCCCATTTGCAGGCTGGCACCTGCTGAAGTCCCTGTTCAGATGAGTGAAGCTGTCATGGCTGAACATAGGGGGAGATGGGGTCCACAAATCTGACAGACTAAGACATGAAGGGCTTTGTATGTTAATGCCAATAACTTAAATTGAGCCTGGTAACTGATGGGCAGTCAGTGGAGTAACTGCAGATACGGGAGTAATATGCAGGCTCTATCTGGCTCCTGATAATAACTGTGCTGTGGTGTTCTGCACCAACTGCAGTCTCTGAGCTGATTGTGCATGGAGACCAATGTAAAGTGCATTACAGTAATCTAGTCTTACTGTTAATATATTGGAGATCCTGGCGCCCACATTGGCCACATGAAGACAGGGGGCCATCTTCTGTGGGCTGATGATGAGCTCCAGCTTAAATTTAGACCTGACGTGTGGCTACGTCACTTCTTAGTTAGTATCATTTTCAGGTTTTCTCAGTCTAAGAAAGAACCTGCCAAGGGGAATGATCTGGGGAGCACTGTTCTATCTTCTCTCTCTTTTTGCTCTGACTGACAGCCTCCCACACTATCTATCCTGCCTGTCCTTGCTCAAGTGTCCCGTGGTGGAGGCAGCTTGCTTGCAAATTGCTGTGGTAATTAGCTGGGGTGTTATCACTGCCAGCAACATCATAAAGTGGCTGTGACCCTCATTAGAGCCCTTTAAAGACTGTCGTAAAAGCTAGGCAAATGTGTGAGCCTGGGGTTAAACAGTCTTAATCCCCCCCACAGTAAATAGTTTGCTGCTGATTTCCTGTCATTGCTACAGCCGGGGCTCCTTGCTTTGGCTAATTGGACACAGAAGCTTCTGGACAGCACTCTAAATCCCTCGGGTCTTGCTCCACACTCCAACTCACCTCAATGTACCTTCAGCATTTCAAGGGTTTCCACAGACTATAAAATAGACCCCTGAGGAGAACTTGCTTGCTCGGTATTATGATCATAATATGCCCTATGAATGTAGAGCAATTACTGCTTAGTTGTTCTCAGGGCTTTTTTTCTGGGAAAAGAGGGGGTGGAACTCAGGACCACACAATGACGTCACTTTGGGTCAGCTGGAACAAGGGGGGGGAGTTTTTTAAAGTTTAAATCGCCCTCAGCGAAAGTGGTCACATGGCCGGTGGCCCCACCAGTGGCGCAGAGGGCAATCTAAACTCCCCTCTGTCTGGAGATCAGGGGGCGGGGCCACCGGCCATGAGACCATTTTCAAGAGGTGCCGGAACTCTGTTCCACCGCGTTCCAGCTGAAAAAAAGCCCTGGTTGTTCTCCAGATATGGATTGCTAAACCAATAGACGCTTGGGACTAAGTCTCACATTATGCAGCAGGTTTTACTTCATGTAAATGCACATAATACACATTACATTGTATTAGTCTAAAAGCAGGCCTGTGCATTATTTTTAGTATTTTACGAGAATACAGGGTTGCCAACAAGCCTGCAGAAAAAATGTTCTGTCCCTTTAATTGAGGCATAGACATAAGGAGTAGAAATGGGTAGCTGTATGTTGTCACCTACTACTCTGATCCCAGCCACTCCAAACTGAAATCAAGATACCCTCACTTGCCCAGGATAATTTTCTCCTCAGTTCCTACTGCTGTTGTGAGGCACAAGCTTCATATCTTCAGATGCAGTTCAGTATCACTAACTACTTTACGCCTGGACCTCATAAATGTCCATAATAGTAGCTGCCTTTGTTGCTATTGGCTGCTTGCTGCCCAGAAATAGTAAGACGGATACCCTGTGTGTCTGTACGTTTCTCCACAGCTTGCAGGGCACAAGCACTCTCTTGCTTATCCAAGCTGGAAATCAGGCCATCTGAATACTATTCAGAATATACATCAGGTTGGCACCAGATCTTTTTGTACTCAGAACTTAAGCGCTGCTGTTTCTCTCCCCCAGGTTTGATGATCCTGTTTGGTTTTGGCTGAGCTTTTGCAGGACACATATCTTCACTGAAGTATCTCCTGACTTTGGTAGCAAATCTTGCAAAGGTAGTTGCTCTGCACAGGTTATGGTGGGAATACAGACCGAAGAAAAAGGTGTCATGTCTGAAGATACATTTAATTTGTTTTCTCTGGCTTTCTCACAAACAAATCAGGCCATGGAATTATTCTAAACTTTTGAAGAAGATAGATAGTGCAGTTTTGAAGAAAATAGATGTAGTTAAAGTCAGATATCTATGCCATCTGTAGTTCTCTGACAGGATGTGCAGCTCTTGTTTTGTAAAGAGAACTTTTAAAATTTTTAAAAAATGTATATGTGTATCCTGCAAGTACTGTACCATTTCTGCAACAACAGTTCATACACAATTTGTTCAATGTTGATTTCTCCTCTTTTCATTTCTGTATTTGGCTCTTCTAGCGTATGTGGCAAAATGTACGTAGTACTTTCAATGCCCATAGCTTCTAACACTACCAGATCTATTAATATAAGCTTTTAAAGCTGCGAATCATCCTATAGTTGTACAGCAAAACTATGACTAGCTAGTCTAATGACAAAAATTGGAGCTGATAATAGTGCTTGCTTTTCCTTCCTATAATCCCAGAGGAGACTTTTTTCACATCAGGATTATTCCAGGATAATCTGGTCAGTTCTGAAGTTGATGCTCTGAACTTTGCAGGTCAGGGAGTTTGCAGTTTTATACTTCCAGTCACTTGAATACCATATTGGTTCTTGCTCATCTTATGATATTTCCCCAGTTGCTTCACTCATGTTTGAAGTACACAGTTTCCATTCTCTAAGAGATCCGTAGACTATGTTTCCTTTGGCAAAGCATAATATTCTGCAAAGGTAAACAAATTAGGGGCAAATATGTCCTTCATATTTAATGTATACAATTTTCTTATTGATCGAATATGCAAAGATCTCATCGGTGGCTGTGGAGGAGACTCTGTAGGGGCAGCAATGCAAATTAGTTAATGCTTCCTCTTGGCATCTTCTCAGGTAGCAATCATAACTCTATTGCAGTATATCCTTTCTTGGTGGTTTATTTAGATCTGCAAAGCACACCAAGTAATATTATTAACCATTACTTATTATTTCAAAATTAGCCATTAAGACCAGTTATATTCTGGGCTTTCATAGGGGAATAACCTCCTCCCTCATACCCTCCCGCTGCTGAATTTTGGACAGAAACCTACTTTGGCTTTATACACCAATATCCCACATGCAGATGGACTGCAAGCCATAAGGAATATTATCCCGGACAAAACCACAGCACACCTCGCCACTGAACTTTGTCACTTCGTACTCACTCACAATTACTTCGAATTTGGTGACAACTTATATCTACAGGTTAATGGCACAGCCATAGGCACACGCATGGCACCACAATATGCTAACACATTCATGGCGGACTTGGAGCAACGCTTCCTTAGCTCCCATCCACTGGAACCACTACTATACTTAAGATTCCTGGATGACATCTTCATCATTTGGACCCATGGGAAGGAGGCCCTTGAGAGATTTCATCAGGACTTCAATAACTTTCACCCTACTATCAACCTAAGCCTGGACCACTCTACACAACAGGTACACTTCCTGGACACCGCTGTACAACTACATAATGGACGAATAAATACCACCTTATACCAGAAACCCACAGACCGATACTCATATCTACATGCCTCCAGCTACCACCCTAAACATACCACTCTGTCTATTGTCTACAGCCAAGCCTTACATTACAACCGTATCTGCTCCAATGCTCTTGACCGAGACTCACACTTAAGAGATTTACAACAAGCATTTTTGGGACTACAGTACCCACCAAATGAAGTGAAGAAACAAATCAACAGGGCCAGACTAGTACCCAGAAACAGCCTGCTCCAGGACAAACCTAAAGGAACTAACAACAGAACACCACTGGTTGTCACCTATAGCTCTCAGCTCAAACCCATCCAACGTATCATCAGTGAGCTACAACCCATCCTGGAAAATGATACCTCTCTCTCAGAAGCCCTGGGTGGAAGACCTTTCCTTGCTTACAGACAGCCCCCCAACCTTAAACGACTTCTCACTCACAATCATGAATCAGCCAGCAGAGTCACCAGCACAGGTACCAGGCCCTGCAACAGACCCAGATGCCAGCTCTGCCCCTATATCTACCCAGGGAATACAATTACAGGACCCAATGACATCAACTACACTGTCTCTGGCTCTTACAGCTGCTCATCCTCCAATCTGATATATGCCCTCATGTGCCAACAATGTCCTTCTGCTCTGTACATTGGACAAACCAGCCAACCTATACACAAAAGAATAAATGGACACAAATCTGATATTAGAAATGGAAACGTCCAGAAACCAGTGGGTGAACACTTCAATCTACCAGGACATTCCATCAAAGACTTAAAGGTCGCTGTAGTTCAACAGAAACCTTTCAAAAACAAAATCCAACGGGAGACTGCTGAATTGGAATTCATATGCAAATTTGACTCTGTCAAGCTGGGACTGAATAGAGACTATGAATGGCTATCACATTATCACAGGTAACAGATTTCCTTTACAGAGGTTGGGTCTGGGGGAGCCCAGTGACACCTGGCGTGGGCTTTCGGGGACCACAGTTCTCTTTGTCAGATGCATCTGACGGGGAGAGCTGTGGTTATCGAAGGCTTATACTGCATTGGAATTGGTTTTGCTGCTACAAACTAACAGGGCAAACTCCAACTGACCCCAACACGAAAAGGAGATGTTTACATTTACTAGCAAAGGAATGTTTTGGCTGCACCCTCCCTCTCCCCCCCTAATTGCCTCTTCTCTCTCCTCCCCCCTCCTCCCTCCTCTTCTATATTTGACCAGTTTCTGTACCATGCATCTGATGAAGAGAACTTGATTCTCGAAAGCTTATGCTACAATAAAATTGGTTAGTCTTAAAGGTGCTACTGGACTCTTTTTGATTTTGCTACCACAGACTAACACAGCTAACTCCTCTGCATCTACTTTGTCTCAATGCACCCTGAAAGTTTAAATATAGGATATTTTACTGTATATGTACTATATATGAAATTATATGTATGTAGAAGATACATACATTTTGCCCACTCTTTTTTCAATAGACAAAGCTAATGGGCTAAATTATGCTCTTGGGTGGACAGCATGGCCAAATTTGCATTTTCTACTTGTTGAGACTGATGCATGACTTACTATCTGGCTTGTCTGTGATTTTATGGGAGCCCACCCATTAACCCCCCCCCCCAATATTTTTAGATATAAACTTTTCATAAACTGAGTGTACTTTGGACGTTGTTTGGATCAGATTAACCAATCTGGATTTATAAGCATACAAATCCATTACTTTATGGTTTTTACCTATATAACTTTGACATGGTCCACACTGGCCTCTAGATAAATTGAGAAAAACTGTCACAGGCTTTTTTGGACTCCATTACTATCCTATTATCCGAAAGCAAACAGGCATTTTTGTTCCCTGGAGTCACATTTCTTTCCTTGTTCTCCTACTCTCAACTGCAGAGCCATAGTACTGGCTGCCTTGAATTCAGAGGCTTTTGAGGAGCAAAAGAGAATCAGGAAGGCTTCTTTCTACCTCAGGTCAGAACCTCACATTTGATTTATTTCTTTCGCCTGATATCCATCAAATACATTTGTATCCAATTTTAGTTAATGTAAGAAGTTTAACCAGGAAATGAATGACTAAATTAATAAAATATGGGGGGTGGGGAGAGTACAAAGTTAAAATAAAACATAAACACAGTCCCCAGCCCACACTAGACTTCAAATTGAGGGGTCTGGTAACCATGAGGGACAGCTATCTGTTATTCTTGTTAAGGTACCTTCAAAGTGATTACATATAAATGTGTGTAAGGAAGCCTGAACAGTGATTTTAGGAAGGGACTATCTTGAGAGGGGAAGCAGAGGGAGTTGCTTAATCCTTTTCCCATTGGTCTTTTTTCTATTTTAAATGGAATACAAAAGCAGTCAATAAGCAAAGGGTTAGGCCTGTGTCCCACTAATTCGGGCATATACTGTACTGTAGTGGACAGCATCTGGGTCTGGCACTGGTGAGGCCATCCTTCAAACCCTTACTTGGCTGTGAAGTTCATGAGTAGCCCTGGCCCAGCTGATATCTTTTAAGTGAACCTCACTTTCTGTGGTTGTTGTGAACTTAAAAGGGGACAACCCCAGGTATATTACCCTGAGCTTCTTGGAGGAAAGATGGAAGGGATGCAAATGGGGTACATAAAGAGGATACGTTCCACACTCCCTAACAGGTCCTGATATCCATGGGATCTATTTATAGGATAATGGTTTCACCCTCATGTGCTGGCTACCCTGTTTAACTGAGTTGGCCTGAATGTCCCTCAGATAAGAAAGACTTAATTGCTCTGTCTAGCAGAAAGGAGAGGTAAAATCTGTATGAAATCAATGCTGGGAGTGGGTGATAGGATATAGAATCACAGTGGGAATCTGAGATGCAGCAGAAGACATCACATGTTGTACAGACAGATTTTTTCTAGTTGCAGGATAGTGAAACAGCCCAATGAAGCTCCAGGGTGAGGTCCTTGGAAAGGTATTAATGGGTCTGCCTTGTCACACCATGAATAGCCGTCCTGTTCCAGCAGCCCCCACCCCAAAATTTCAGGACACTTTTTTGATGCCCTGCTTGATGCAAATGCATCCACTCTCTTTTGAGTGGATGTATTTGCATAATTTCTTTCTCTTTCTGTGAAATGATGCCTACAGTTCTCCCACAGAAGGAGGTATGGCATGAATGGAGGAAGTACTCTGGTAATCCTGCACATTTTGGCTCTCTAAAGATAGAGTTGGAGCTCATGAAACTGGTGTTAGCTATCGAAAAGTAGCGTTTCAGCCTACACTTGGAGAATGAATGTGAGAGTCATCCAATAGCAGGAGGAGAATGCTGTGCTATGCACCCTAAATATGCTTGGATCTCTAATATTTCCTAGGTTGGAAAACTTTTTCTCATTGTCATCATTCTTTGCAGCACAACCTCAACTAAGCATGGGCATTCATAGACTGAACACAATACTGCAGCTGTGGTCTAACCAGCGCTGAGTAGAGTGGAACAATCTTTGTGGCCAGACTGTAGTTTAACAGCAACATACAAGCATAGCAAAGAAACCTTATCAGGGAACCTGGAATTTTAGGCATTGCCAGTGTCAGGAGATGTGTACATCATGGGGAAGAGAGCACTATGCATTGTCCCTGCATGGCTGAAATGCAGAGATCCAGCATGATCCAGAATGTAGGACTAGGATCTGGGAAAACCAGGTTCAAATTCCTACTCTGCCATGAAGCTTGCTGGGTGACCTTGGGCCAGTCACACACTCTCAGCCTCACCTACATCACAGAGTTGTTGTGGGGATAAAACGGAGGAAAAAATTATGGAAGCCACATTGGGTTCTCATTAGGGAGATGGTAGTGGAAAGTGCCATTTATTTATTTAATCACATTTGTAGACCACTCTCCCCGTCAGATGGGCTCAGGGCGGTTTAACAACAGTTTAAAACAGTAAAAACATTATAAAAACATTAAAATATTGTATCAAGTCATAGCTGACTTATGGCAACTCCTGGTGGAGTTTTCATGGCAAGAGACCAATACCGGTACTTTGCCATTGCCTGCCTCTGCCACCCCAGTCTTCACTGGAGGTCCATTAGGGAGATAGGTGGGGTATAAATAAATAAATAAATTAAAAAGTGCTTCAGCTTGCGAGTGTGTGTATGTGTGCGCATGTGTTCTTGTGTGTATCCCTAATTTTCTCTTCTTGTATCTTCTTGTATCTTGTACACTCTTCTTGTATCACTAATTTTCAACCTGTTTTATATTTTAAATCCAATTTTAACCTCTATGTGGCTTTTTTAAAATCCAAGGCTATTTTTAATAGATGTACTGGCCATTCCTACTGGCCATTTTTCTATTTTAAAGGGAATATAAAACTGGTCAGTGGGCAAAGGGTTAAGCCCTCATCCCACTGATTCCTAGCTATGGTCAATAAATACTAAAGGAGAAGGGCGATACTTCTGTTTTGCAAATGTTTTGCACCAAACAATTAAAATCTGGAAACAAACACGTGAGTGGGGAGAGTTTGTGGGTGGATTGCTAGATCAGCCATTTTAAAAGGGCCCAACTTCAGCTGCAGACATTAGCAGGTAGCAGAAAGCCCATAACCAGGAGCAGCCAGACTCACTAGCCATGTCCACAAGTTACAGTGGACACATGTACAATCTGTGTACAGTGTATGCTTGATTCTTTGTTTTACATGTACAGCTAAATGTGTCATTTAAACATCTCATTTATCTAGGTATTGTTCCCTCATTTCATTTGTAAAGTGACTGCATGTTTCCTCTTTCTCACAGACATATGCACATACATACAGATGAAAGATGTGAAGAAGGCTGCTACCAGCAGAAAATCATGAGGTCAGAGCTCCTTGCTTGCAGCTCTGAGAAGTTTCCATCTCTGATAGGGGACAAGTGGAAGAGGGAACACCAGATAGTCATATAAACACAGAGATTCTTCTCAAGTGAACTGTGTCCTTTCTCCAAAGCCAGGCACCAGTTCAGTCTTAACAAGCATGTCCTACATTCAGCGTAATAATCTAATAGATTTCCACAGGAAGTTATTTCCAGCACTGGTGAATACAGTTTTGGAAGACTGAACTCTTTTGCTTTGGGTCTCTCTACTAAACCCTGGGCAGGAGATGGGCAAGCAAGGCTTGGTGTTTGCTGAGGGGTAGTGGGAGGGGAGCACCTTAAGCTGGATGGAATTTGTTTCATTTGGACAGCTCAGTGTAAACAATCAGGGAGGGGGCTACTGACTTTGGGAGACTGGGGGATGGGTAAGAAAGGCATAGGCCATGTCTGCACACTGCTGTAACATCTGTCACCCTGCACTGATCCAGTCCCCTTTGAAATGGAGATGAAGTGTGCGTGAAGGAAAGGAGGCCAGCAAAGCATAGTGGTTCTAGTGCTGGGAAACATTCTGAGAGACCCAGGTTCAAATCCCCGCTCTGCCATGGAAGTTCACTGGGTGACCTTGGCCAGTCACACACCTTCAGCCTAACCTACCTCACAAGGTTGTTGTGAGGATAAAATAGAGAACAGTGTAAGCCACTTTGGGTCCCTATTGGGGACAAAGGCAGGGTATAAATGAAGTCAATGGCCGTCGTCACACGGCCATAAATTTAGCGCCAAACCAGCACCATCTCCCACTGAATGCTCACCTTATTCTGGCTCTCTTCGATTTCGCCATTCTCCCCAATTCACACTTTGTGACTCTTTATGTTGTCTTTATCTGCTTCCATGTGAATGCCCTGGCTCAACTATGAACGCTTTGCAACACCAAAACGCTCACTCTCCCCGATCATCTGTCCCACATAACACTGATTCTCCTGCCCTACACTCCCACAAGCTCCAGCGCTACCTGCAATTAAGCCTCAAAGTAATTTTTTTTTCAAAAACGTCAGCCTTATAGCGCTATACTGCCATGGGCAGGAAACCTCTGCTACCTATCACGGTTGGCTTTTGGGTTGGCCCAGCACAACATTGGTATAACAGAAGAGCGATATAGCGCAAATATGCGGAAATTTTTTTTTTTAAAAGAGGCAGGATTTTTAGGACCCCGTTTCCAGAGGCACTTTGACTGACCGTCGAATTGCACTTTTCCCTTTTAATGTGACTGACTGGAAGCGCAAGCAGTCGTCAAAAGATGGGAGAATCCATTCTAATAACAATAACAGAAGCAACGATTTCTAGTGCAAAACTGGAGAAATAAGGGCTCGTGTGACGATGGCCAATAAATAAAAATACTACCTTGTGGATAATCCTTTAGGAATTAGGCTTAGTGATCCCTCATTAAAATGGAACCTTTTGTGGTTCCATTTTAATGAGGGATTCCTGAAATATCTTTGGGGTCAAGCTGAGCAAGTCTGGGAGGACAGCAAGCCTCTTGCTGTGAACAGAAACCTTTCTACATCTCTGGGCAAACTATACCTTACATGTAAATATATGCCACAAGCCCCAACCATTAAAAAACAAAAACCAGAATACTGAGGCTGTAATTCTGAATGGCTGCTTAACCCCTTCTACGTGAAATACATATCTGGAAGCCTACAGGGGAAAAGAAACTCCAGGTTCCAAGAATGCTGCTATCATGGCTCCTTAGCAAGGCAGCCAGCACTAAGAGCTAACGTGCGTGAACCTGTCCCCCAATTCATGAATGCACTCTAGTTAAATTTGTTAAGGATGAGGATGTTGTTTCTGTCTCTCAGATGCTCCCTCCTCCTGTTTGCCCTTTGATTCAGCAATTCTTGCAACTAACATCTTATTTCTTTTAAAAATTCAGCTTCAAAGCACTTGCTAGTTGGGACAGTAGCGCTGGATCCAGAAGACACTCTGCTACTGTTTTCCAGTTGGCAAACACTGGGAGACAGAGTGGTAAAATGCAGGTTTCCTTCTGTTCATCCAAAGTTCCCCATCTGCTGATACTTGCTGAACATAAGTGTTTAATGAGCATTTTGTTCCTGCTGCCAAGCAGCATATTAGAAGACAATGTTATTTTCATGCACCGTGATGTCATTCTGGCGCAATGCTGGCGTTGCCAACTCTTGTGATGTTAGTATGTGTCTCGTGTAATTTTTATGCTTCTGGCTTTCCTAGTTGGATGAGCTGTACAGAAGTCAGAGGATCAAGAACTAGAAGCCAAAGAATCAGTATAAAATAAGCCACTCTTAGTTCCTAAATAAATGGAATCAGCCATATGATGTAACTTGATTGGGGGCTGAAACTCTTTCTGTCCCACAGATGCTGAGCCACAGAGTTGGAACCCTGTCTGAGCTCCAGTTGTGGGTTCAGATGCACCATCCTCATGCGTGGCCTTGGTGGCCCTCCCCCTTTTAATTCCCAATTTCACTTTCTTTCAGGCCATGCAGAGAGCAGCAGATGTGCCAGCCATTGCCCCAAGCCAGCACTCTGACCTCAGCAGAGCAAAGGGCAGGCAGCTGCTGTGGCAAGTGGATGAGATGGGGGTGGGGGATAGTGGGAGGCACTTCAAAGCCTCTCGTTGTGGCTCTTCAGAGGGAGATGCATGCAGGGCTGAGAGGAGGACAGGCAGCTCAGGGAGGGCCAGGCTGGGCACACCACTGTCAAACTGGGAACAAGGGGAAGCATTTTAAAAGAAACTGTTAAAAGAGACTCCTGCCTCCTGTCTTCCCTGTGGGCATCCATTCAGAGCACCTCCATCAACACAGTGGCACCCTTCTTGTGCAAATACCTTCTCTCCTCTGCTGCTCCCGTAATATCTTTCTTGGGGGGGGGGGGGCGCTATGGACACAGAGACCAAGAAGAGAGTCCCTAGCTTTCCACAAATCCTTGCACTGAAGGGTGATCGCTGCATCAAACTGCCTGTGATGCACACAGAGAGCCCCAGAATAGGAACCAGTGAAAAGAAAAGAAGTTAGCACTGGCGAGGTCAAAAACACAGAGCCTTTGCACTTAAACTACCAGGCTACCACCCTCTGCAAAAGGCAATTGCAGAAGTCAGTTAAACATTAATCGAGTCCTACAGATCTACACACACTCTGTACATTGACTCCAATGAAGGATGCAGGCCCTGGAGCAAGCCTTTTAAAAACAGGAGACCGACACTGTAATGAGCGATCTTGTGATCAGTGTAGGTCTTGAAGGATTACGGCTGTTCTTTGTCAGGAAAGAAAAACCAATCGGTTGCATCCCCACTGGTGTTTCCATCATTGCAAGCGCTTCTGCTTATGGAGTGCAAGTCTCCCTGCTGCCATGGGAGCCAGAAATACCCCTTGAAATGCAGGGCCATGATAATGAGGGGCATCTTGGTCTGCCATGGGGTGGGGTAGGGGAGGCAGGAAAACTGCACTTCACAAGCGGAAGTTCTTGCACCTGTGGAAACAGGATCCAAGCCAATATGTTTTAATGACAGAAAGATAGATTGAATATAAACTTTTAGAGAAAATGTCATGTGTAAAAGTCAGGTTTGGCAACAGGAAAAAAACTAGGGGAAGTGTAAGATGTCTTTTCTTGAAGGTTTTGAAGAAACTGCTGAAAGTGCTTCTGAGATGGGCATTTTTCTTAGCAAACTGTGTCAAGTGAGCCTGTAGGCGGATCAACTCGTTATTAAAAATATCATCTGCAAACTTTCTACTCAACACCATCTTCAGACATCAGTTTTCTGAAAAAATCAAATCAAATTAGATGTTGGCATTGGTCACTTGGATGGATCTATAGCTTTGGATTAGGTGACCTGGGGAATCTCTCAACTTGCTTTTGCAGTTGATCCCAAGAGTGCTTTTTAATCTGGAATGTGTTACTTATGAATGTTGATAATTTGGGGCAGAAAACTGAATAAAGACATTTAAAAAAGCATACAAGCACATTCTAGCCAACAGTTTTTCCTTTCAAATTACAGAAGAAAAGCAAAAACAACTTTAACCCTATTTTCACACACATGGCAGTAAGTCACAATGAAATCAGCAAGATTTAATCCTGAGTGTGCATAAATATGACAGGTCCACTGCATTCCTATGAATGCTTATTTGCGAGAGAGCCCTGTTTGAACTCAATGGGACATGTTTTTGACCAAACATACGTAGGGCTGAGCTACATACTTTACTTGTGAAAATAACCTTAGATCCTGTACTTCAGGGATGAATTTATAGCAGATGGGAACACCTGAACATCTGTTTCCCTGCGCATCTTATCAGCCTGTTCCCAATGGCAAAGGAGGAAGAAGACCAGGCTGTGTGCTCTGCAGTCGAGATCAGTTTAGGGAGGTGGACCTTGGAGCAAAGTAGATGGGGAATTTAGCTGGCCATTTTGGTTCCCATGCTTGGAATCTGCCTTCAGCACTGATGCCTACAAAATGTGTTCAGTTTTGAACATGGTACTTCCCAATGATACCAGAAAAGGGTGGCTACTGCAAGTTTAAGTTAGCGGCCAAAATAGCCTTCAGCCTGCTCTCTAAACAATGCCACTTTAGCTAAGCATTTTGATCTATTGAATGCAATGGAGCAGAGCTGCTTCACACCAGGTGAGGTTACAGCCCGATTGGCATGAACAGAATGAAACTGACAAGGATTTACTTTAGGTAAGTAATGGCCCTATTCATTATTGAGAGACTTTCATTGGCACCAGCTGGTGGCTTGGCTGGCTAGCGAATGTAGCAATGCACTTCTGGATCATAGCAGCTGCTGGGTATGAATGCATCTGTGCCCCTGGAGAGAGCACTGCATCCTGTGATTTGTAAACTGCCCTGTTCAGTAAGTGGCATGAGCCACCAAGCTGTTACACTCAAACAGATTGAGCCTTTACACTATTACACCCAGGGCATTGACAGCTCCAGTGAAAGGAGCACAGCTATTTGCTGGGAGAAGCCAAAACACAAACCAGCATCTTTCCGTTGCAATTGCCTATTCCGTCATCCTGTGGCTCAGCTTCTGCCTGAGGGAGGATCAGAGTCTTCCTTGGGGGAGCTGCCAGAAGCCCTTGTCTCTCTCCCATCCTGGATCCAAGTGGCTCTCAGCAGGCGAGCCCCTCCTTCTTCCCCCTATCCAATTATAACCAGCTTTCTAATCATTTGTTTGGAGCTGGAGCCAGGCGCCTGTGGCTGAGCTCAGGGGTGGGAGAGGGGGGTGATGAAAGGAGGGGGTGGGGGCTGCTTCCCCCTTCCCTGGATGGCTGCTGAAGTCAGAGCTGTTGTGATCTCCTGCCCATTGCTCCTTCCTTGGCACCCTCTAGGTCAGCCCTTGGATAGGCACTGCTATCCTATCAGGGAGGAGGGAAGGCTCAGCTCAAAGCAAGGAGGTGTCTGCGCGTCTTTCGCAGGCCAGTCAGTTCTGAAAGCTGCTGCTGTTAAGGGTTTCATCCAGTGGGATCAGTGGGTTCCCATCCCAGCTGTTTTTTGCATTCACTAATATTTCATTTTGAGGCTGAGGTCTTAGGCATTATTCCTGGCCCCTCACCTAGCTAAGAGCCATAGCAGGCAGGGCTGGAAATTGGGCTCTATGATTTGGGCCATCAGTACATGAAGTCATTTTAGTTTAACAAATAGGAATCTCGTGGCTTCTTAAAAACTACCAGATTTTTATTCTGGCATAAGTTTCTAGGGACTGGAGCCCAATTAAAGGGTTTAAAGAACTGTTTATTAATGTGACTTTATAAAGGGAAGGCCTGCTCTTGCTCTTCCTTACGTACATTTCCAATCAGATCACAGAGCTACTTCACTGTCAAAAGCAGACATAAAAGGAATGCCATGGCTTCACTTGATTGTAGGGTTGCCAACCTTTTTATGATCTCCTGCTGCTGTGCTTTTATCAGCAGTGTGATCTGCAGACATTAGTTGGTGAAAAGATTTGGCTATGCAGTTCTGCAACTCAAGCTGTTGCTAAAGGTACAAGGGCAAACTAAATAGGTTTTTTCACCCCTAGTCTGTTAGCTACATTCATTAGATGTGATTCTCCGGAGAGGGAAAAATGTTATTTAAAACTTTCATAAAGTAAGACAAACCCTCCCAGGGCCAGGGGCGGAGGGGGAAGGACCCTTACAAGTACTTAACACATTTTACTTTTAATCATGTTAATTAAGCCTTCCTGCATCCTACATTAGGGGAAAAGAAGCTTTTAAGATAAAATGTGCCCCATAGCAGACAGACAGTGCTGCCTCTTACCTACAGTATTAATGGAATAAAACACATTCCATTTGAGGTAAGCCTGACTTGCATTTGCCAACTTTTTCACCAGCGTGTGTGCCTTTAACAACAGCTTGAACTACAGACACCAGATCTCATTCACTGATTTCTGCAACTGCTATTATGATAGATTTTGCTGGTGGTTGGCAACCTCTTTCAAATACAGTGCCAACACACCTCCAATCCTCCTTAATGCATTTCTCCTAGGGATGCAGTGGGGTCTCCCTTGGCTTTCACATCCCATCTGCTAGGTGTTGGTGAGAACCACTGTTGCCAGGCCACCCAGCAAGGGTCCAGCAAAGCAAATGTAGCCTTTCCTAGATGCTGTAGGCCTGAGCCCTGGATGTGGTCTCTTCCTCTCTCCCCCCTCTCCTGCAAGAGGGGCCAGAGCTGGGGCACCATTTCTGATTTATAGTACAGAACTGCAGTCAAACAAAAAGCCCTTCATGGCAGTGTAGCAAGCCTCCTGCCTCCCTGGTTTCAGCACATACCAGTGTCACCACATCCCTCTGCCCACAGCCCCTTCCCGTGCCCCCCGCCTGTCCCACAGCTCAGCACAACAGGGAATTGTGCATTGCAACTCCCTTCCACTCCCTGCTCTCTCCAAATACAAACAGCTAACTCCACATCCCAAATGAAATGTTCATTCTCCCTACACAAGTTCTATATCCCACCCAAATGTCAACACTCAGATACTAAACACTCAGTGTCTCCTATACAACAGTACTTCCTAATTAGTCATACCTGCTACTTCCCAAAATAACCCAGTCCTACTCTATACCCCCACATTTCCTCACTGAAAAACAAGCATTCATCCCACATCCTGATCTATCATTCTCTCTCTCAACCCAATAATGTTACAATCCAGCCCCACAGGGTGGGGTCATGGCGAAGTTACAGAGCATGTGCATCACGTGCAAAAGGTCTCAGGCTCAACTCCCAGGATCTTCAATTAAAAGGAATAGGTAGTATGAAATATCCCTGTCTGATACCCTAGAGAGCCACTGCAAGTCCAGTCAGAGCTGGCATTATTGACCTTGGCTCAGAATAAGAAGTTTCATCAGTTCAAATTCTACACATCTCTGTCTACAGGCATATCATACCTACTGTTACTCATGCATCTATTATCCCTAGAAAAAGTTCATAAATAAGAAATTCTTTCAAATTTAAAAACATTGGGGGAGCATATTTTAATTAAGACAAAAGAATTTAAAAAATACAAACTTTCAAATCACACAATCTTTTTCTTAGTTGGATTTAAGAGGAGAAAAAGAGAAAGGAAAAAAGACAGATTTTGTCTGTGCTAGGATGATGCCTTACTGTCCTACACATATAGGCATAGGTCAGATCCTGCTGTGGTGTAGCAGTTAAGAGTGCTGGACTAGCATCTGAGAGACCCTGTTTCAAACCCCCACTTTACCATAAAAGCTTGCCAGGTAACCTTGGGCCAGTCACTCTCAGCCTAACCTACCTCACAGGGTTGCTGTGAGGATAAATGGAGGAGAGAACTCTGTAAACCAAGTTGGGTCTTCACTGGGGAGAAAGATGGGGTGTAAATGAAGTAAATCAATACATTAAATAGATGTGCGGTCTGTTTTACGGATCTGGGCCCATAAGGTTAAACAACGCAATTTAACAGAGCTGTGATCAGCGCTTAATTTTTAAAACGAAAGACGCGAGGTCTGAAAATGCCTTGGAATCTCCTCTTCTACTTTCTCCTTTGATCCCTGCTGCGAGGCGGAAGAAATACTCTGCACATGCTCAAGGGCTAGTTACTGGCTGCGCGTTGCTACATGTAGCAGCACGACTGAGTTCTAGCGTCGGAGAGGAATGCTAGGGTTAATCCTTGGCGAGTCTTGCCTATCATGGCCTGGAAGAAGGGGCAATCAGGTAAAACAAGGAGCTTCATCGCCTCTTTCCTCCACGAGCTCCAGGGTACCAAACCGCACGGAGAGCGCGGGCGGGTAGCCATCCACCTTCCAGAACGCCCCGCCCCCCTTCCCTCGATCTTCTGTGGCAGCTCCTTTGATATTCTCTCCGGCCGGCTCCTGGGAAACCTTGGCGGGGAGCCGGGCGGAGCGGGCTTCGCTGAAGGCCGTGGCTGGGCCGCCAAGGCGGGAGCTGGCAGCGTCTCCCCCGGCCTAGCAGAGGCTGCTGAAGCGCTTGTGTCACTAACCGCTAGAGACACGGCGTCTCCGGCACCGGAGGAATCGCAGCCAGGCGCCTGCTCGCGCGGGATGGGGGCGGCGGGAGGGGCCTGCGTGACACTGACACACACACGGGTGGGGGGGAAGGCGCGGGCTGGCGGAAGGGGGGAGGCGCCGACGGAGAGCGCAGGCGGGGGAGTTGGAGAGAACGAAGATCGGCTGGGAAAGGAGCGGGCGGGCTGGGGGCTTCCTGCCGCCTCCGCTGTATCTCCAGAAGAGAGCGTCATTTTACTCATTCTCTTATGGGCAGGTCAGGGATATAGGCAAGGTGGGCCTTTCAATAGACGCCCAATCGAGTGGCCATCCTTTTTTTCTGGCACAATTTCAGTGCTTTTAATAACCGCAGGCAGTGGTTCAACAGGCGTTCCCAATCGCTGCACCTCCCTTCTGCCAGAGCTTCACTGGGCAAATTTCCGCCTGCCTTGCTTATTGCTGGTGAAAACAGAGGAGTCCACCAGGAGAGGGGGGAAAGGTGGCAACAAGTATGAGGACTGTGTGGGCAATTGTGCTGCAATTTCCTGAACATTTACAGGGTGCGTTACCACCCCATGGGAACACAGCGGGAGTGTATTCTGGAACAGACCTTGCTCGAATTAAGCTCTGTGTTTTTTTGGCAAAGACTCTCTCATTCAAAGGGCATAATTGATGCCAGGGCTCCCCAGGACTCAGACTGCAAATTGTTCCTGTGAAGTTATAATAAATGAGTGCCTTTGAACATGTGCTGAGTTCTTTCCTACCACTACTTTCTAATCACAACCAGCCAACGACATGCATCTGAGATTAAGTAGCCCTTCAGGCTGACTTTTACAGCTGTATCCAAGTTATGAATTTGTATGATTCAAGAAAATATGGCCACAAACGATGCAAACTGATTCATGCTGTGTATTGCTGGTGAAAATCTACTTCCAATTGTGGCATAGATGGACTCCTGCCTGTGATTTTTTAGTAGTGTGCAAGCACTGCGAGGCCTAGTGTTGAGCTTTTTGCCTAACACTGTGAGAATTACCTAAAATATTTCTTGGTATGTTAAAAGAACTATTCATTGTGTGGTTGCTGTTGTGTAGAAAAGGCTAACTCTGTTAATGCCCTTAGTGGTTTCAGGTGGTACCTGTGCATTCAAATGGTTGTGTGAATTGGCCCTGAGAATGACTTTCATGGAGTAAGGCTGACAGTCTGGCCTGCCTAGAAAGATGCTCATGTATTTGTTCAGTAGGCGTATGGAAGAGAGAGGACTGGCCAAGATGACTTGTCCTTTCCAAGCAGTTGTTAAAGGCACAGGAGCCCCAGACAAGGACATAATATTCAACGACTGATGGCAATGGAGAAGGATAAATGGGAGTGGGCTATGGCCGGAGGAAGTCTGAGATGGCAAGTTGTTGCAGTAATATGTACAGATTTTAAATGCAGACAACTCCCTTGTCAGTGACAGTGGCAAATTCGCACATTACAAAGTCTTTGGGTCCTGTTGACAGATGTGGTCTAGGAATTCTGTGTTTGGAGTTTAACTCTCAGGTGCACATAGCCCTGATTTAAATGGGAACTGCAGCATACAGGGAAAGCAGTCTTAAGCCTCTTGCTGTTTTCCCAACATGAAAGTTTTAAAAAGTATCAGGAACCACCATGTGCCCACTGAAGAAATGTATCTGTTGGTCATCACATTTCAGTTGCCTCAAGGATAGGAAAAGAGCCTGTGAAGAGCTCAGTCCCCTCTCTCTATGCACCACAATCCCAATCTGAATTGCTCCTCTCTGTTCCTCCTCCTGATATTCACGTTCTGAGCATGGAACCCCCAACCCATGTCTGATCAATACATCCAGGGCTAAAATGTGGGGGAGATGCAGACCCTGCGACACATGAATCAGCTGTTAGACTTATGGAGCTCCGCAGGCTGGGAGTGAGTTTTGTTTTCCTGTTGAGATAAATTAGTATAGGAGAAGATCAGAGTGTGAGTCTATGCAACACTGTAGGCCTATTACACCCTAGCTATACGTGCATTTGTAGCAGAAAGGTATTTTCACAAGATTACATTATTTACGCCTTGCACTATTTACTCCATAAATGCTGAAACCACTCTTTTCTATATATAACAAAAATGGTTAGAAACAAAAGGGCAAATTCCCCTCTCTAATACATGTTTATCTGTGCACTTGGGAGTTTAATGTTCAAAGTGATTTTCAAACCAGAACCAGGATGTGGTCATTGTTAATTATTAAAAAAAGAGTAATGGACGTTATTTTGAGTATGCATCCTAGGTATGAAAACAAAAGTGTAGGCTGGAATTTCGGTGCATGGGTGGGTATATGTAAGTATTGGAGACAGATGATGAAGCTGAAAACAAATATGGTGTTGTATGTAGGTGTAGTTGTACATATCCAAGTATAGTATCCTCTATAGGTATATAGAGTGGCAGCAGCTTACACAGTCCTCCCCAATGGAACTGATGCACAGTTGTTTGTGTGTGTGTGTTACAGCACAGTATGCAAGAGGAGGCAGTCTGGAATGAAACAGTGTGTGTGGGGAGCGGGCTAACCGCTTGGCTCTGCCCCTGTACAGTAGTGCTGCCTGCCCCCAGCTATGAAAGCCCCCGTGTCTGGCTGCCAGAGTAGTGAGTCTGCCTGGTGCCAACAATATTTCTTTTGGCTAGTGGCCGGGGTTCAGGGAACACAGAGCCCTTGTACCAACTCACTCCCGTTGCCTGTGTCCCTGAATCCCACTGGGGTTGCACCTGTAGGCAGAACGGCTGCACTAGAGGGCTCTTTCCTTCTGGAAGTTTCTCTTGGCCTCTTTTGAATCCCATTGTTCTTTACGCACAAGCCCTCATTTTGGTACCTAAGACAACCTCTTCCTGTCACTTCATGCAGTTTAACAGGAAGGGGCACAGACCCCTGTGTGTGCTGGAGAAGACTAATTTCAAGCTCCCTGTGCTGTTGAGGGCGGATATATTCTGGCAGAGCTTCTATCCTTTTAGCAGTTGCCTGGCAGGCAGAAATTCAGCAGGTGAAGATGTGCGTCTGCATGCTGGAGCAAGCACTGCCTGCTGAGTTTTGTTTGCCAGATAAAAATTGGCATCCCTATCGCTTTTGTTCTGCACCCACATCCTGATCTTGATACTTTCATGTTTTGTGTATTTTCACAATCTGCTCTGACGCTGTGAAAATTAAGCCCTTCTTGGGGGTGGCTGTGTTTCTTCTGGTAGCTAAAAATGTTGCCATTTTTTCCCATTTGGGTTCTTGTGCCTTCAAAAACTGTGGAACAGGCAGAATTTAATAGTGAACTTTATCCTAGTATGGAGATGGGGCAAGCTTCACCAGTTTAAGTCTACATAATATGTGCTTGTAAAGGCAACAGAGAACCCTGCTAGAAATGCTAGAGCAGTCATGATTGAGGTTCACAGATTGCAGTTTCATTAAACATCCCAAGGTAGTAATTTGCTTCATTTATATCCTGTCTTTCTGTCTTTGGGGGGACCCCAAATGGCTTACAGTGTTTTTTCTCCTATTTTATCGTCACAACAACTCTCTGAGGTAGGTTAGGCTGAGAGTGTATGACTGGCCCAAGGTCATCCAGTTAGCTTCCACAGAAGAATATGGATTTGAATCTAGGTCTCCCGCTGCACCATGCTGGATCTCAAGAGTATGCTCTCAAGAGAGTATGCAGCCTCTTAGCTTCCCATACCATTCCTCTGGGGGCCCTTTGCCCACTCCTCCTCTCTTGCACACTTAAGGATCCAATGGGAAAAGTGTTTGATGCACCAGTCAGAGGAGAAGGCTGAATAAAGGGACTGAGGAGATGGAGTAGAGGGAGGGGCTGTGTTGATCAGTGGTTGCATTCTGTGTTGTTACCTCAACATTTTAAGGCGGAGAGGAAGGATTTCTGCTCTGGGTTACAATCTGGCAGGCCCTATGCCTGGGATGCGTTTTTGAGAGACTTGTACCAGAATGCAGCCCTTCTAAAATGTGATTACTACTTAACCTCTAGGAATCATCCTGGTATCCTATGTCAGTTGCAACAAACACTGAGATGAACTTCCATCAGCGAGTAACTACGTGGAAATAATGATGAAAACAGAAGCTCAAAATTCTGGCATATATTCTCATGATCCTCTTGATAAAAAGAAGGGAATGTACTTCTGCATATAATAATGTATGAATAAATGTTCTAAATACCGTGGAAAAAGGAACATCAGTGGCCCTGAACAAGCCCCATCTCTGCCTCAAGCAAAATACTAGACTTCTAAAGCAGGTAAAGACTTCATCTTTGCCAGAGCTGTTCTCTTCAGATTGGTCTGTGACTATTTCCAACACTGCAAAGAAGTGGCTATTTTTAGTTATCAGCATTTGTTTCTCTTCATCTCCAAGGCAAGCCTTAAACATCATCTAACAGCGAAGAGCACATATTTAAGGCAGGAGGAATAAAGAACAGCCCTTCGTCCTCCTTGTGGATAAGAAATTACTTATTGGAGGCCTTCATTAGGAATGAAGTCTGAATTCACAAGGACAGATGTGAACAGATAATTCAGTGGCAAATTAGTTGGATCCTAATTTGTTTTTATATGCTGCCTTTCCATGTAGCAACAAACATTCAAGGCAGTTTACAACAATTTCAAAAACACATATGGGATGGTGCAGCAAAGATGGGCTGAATTATGCTGTCTGATTGTACTGTTTTATTCTGTAATTTGCCTTGAATCTCAGTGAGAAAGGTAGACTATAGATAAATAAATTATACAGTAATACGACTGTTTTACTACCCTTACTGAGATCCATTTAATTCATATACACAAGCCAGCAGGCACGGTTTCTTCCAGCTCTGGCAAGTGGGCGATAGACAGAACACTCCATCCTCGTGCCAATAGCAACCACTGCTCTCCGCTGACATTTTTCATTCTAGGAGGGTCAGGAAGAGGATTCTTCCTAATATCTGCCAGATAGGTCTTGCTCAAAGACTGCACCCAATGCTTCACCAGTTTGGTGTAGTGGTTAAAAGCAGTAGGACTCTAATCTGGAGAACTGGGTTTGATTCCCCACTCCTCCACTTGAATCCAGCTGGGTGACCTTGAGTCAGTCACAGCTTCTTGGAGCTCTCTCAGCCCCACCCACCTCACAGGGTGTTTGTTATGGGGATAATAGTAACATACTTTGTAAACCACTCTGAGTGAGTGTTAAGTTGCCCTGAAGGGCAGTGGCCCTTTTCACACTGCTTACCTTGACTCACAACAACGCGGAACATCGTGCTAAAAACGCGGAACATCGCGTTTTCTCGCGAGAGATTTGCGCGACGTCATGCAAATCTCATGCGAGAAAACGCGATATTCCGCGTTTTTAGCGCGATGTTCTGCGTCGTTGTGAGTCAAGGTAAGCAGTGTGAAAAGGGCCAGTATATAAATCAAATGTTACTATGTTGTTGTTATTACCTACTGTCCTGCAGAGACTGTGGCCAACTTGAGAGACAAAGGAGAGTGTGGGATCTTCTTCCATTTCAGCTGGGAAAATTAGAAAAGGAGAATGAGGATGATCATTTTGTTTTAGGGAAGCATATAATCCAGGATTTCCTGAAGAGGTTAGTTTTCCCCTTAACACACTTCAACAACTCTCTGACCATCATGGTAATTTTACCAGAATGGTAAAAAGGTCAGCTTGTTGCACATGTTAATGCACTGTGTTGAATGGCATTCTAATAGGTGGGACGTACAAACCAAGGCTATGTTCTTGCGTTGTGCTCTCCATGCACCTAATGTTCTTATCTTACGTCTTGAAGGGTTTGTTTGTTTTAGCTGCCCATCTGCGGAACTCCTGCCTGCCTCATCTATTATGTTTGAGAGGACAGAGGGTTCTTGTTTGTTCCTAGGATGGCCTGGTCCCCCTGGTGGATCCTTCTGGACCCAGTTTCTTATGATCCATGTAGAGCCCACTCAGGCTGCACGGGTGCCTGTAATTAAAGACTCTAATCACAACCAGGCGCCACCCTCCCCTGCACACACATCTGCACACAATTTAATGCTGGCGACGATGAAGCCACAAGGGACAGGAGTGTTTCTGGCATGCGGTCCCGTCTGCAGCCCCCGCCTTTCTCTAGGCCCCAGTTTTGTCTGCCAAGAGAGGATAGTGCTGTGGGAGGGCTTGTCACCATCTCTTAGGAAATAGTTAGACAATGAGCCAGAGAACCCCCTGTGCCCTAGGGGAGGCTTCAAAAGGCTGCCTAGGCCCTGGGTGCAGTATTTTTCTGCTCCAGGGAGTTTGGCAGTGATCTGTGCCCATGGCCTTCCCCCTGTGTTGAGGACAGGAAGGAACGTCAAGATGAGAACAAGGGCCTGGATGACCCAACTCCATCTGCTGGGAATATACTGGCAGGCCCACTTGTTTGGTTTGCGCTTCTAGATGTGTAAATATGTAAAGGGATAGTGAAAGATCCTGTACAAATGGAACTGACCTGAGGTGCAAAGCTTTCCATTCTGGATTTACTATTATTTTTAAATATGCAAAGGGCATTACAACAGTCATCCTCACAATACTCCTCCTTTGGAGAAGGAGCAGGATGTATGTGACCTGTCTGTCTAATAGGTGATGTTACTTATCTTCATGCCATGAAAAGTTTCACTTGCTCATTTCCATACATTCAGCCTTTATTAAAGGGATAGGACATTTCTCCCCAGATTGTTAGCATCTCTAATTGTATTCCCAGTTTTAAGAGTGGGGAAAATAAGACTGAGAAACAGTTGGGCTCTTGGTTGTTCAGTGAGTGAACGGTTGAAGAAATAACTGAAATGCTAGTTCTTCAATTCTAAATCAACATTCTATTTGCCAAGGATCTCCGTAGGCCCCAGACAAAGGCTGATTCCGCACATGGTGGATACTGCACTTTCAATGCATTTTATCAATCGTTTGAGGTGGATTTTTTGTTCTGCACACAAAAAAATCTGTTCCAAATGATCTATAAAGAGGATTGGAAGCGCATTATCCAGTGTATGCGGAATCACTCACTGATGCCCACTACCTCCCCATTGCATATTTTTAAAAATTATATGATTTTCCTGGCTCTATGGGCCCCAGAGTGGACCCCCCCCCGAATTTTGTCCCAACAATAACTACCTTTTGGTAACTGCAACCAGCTGAATTACTCTAGTTCCCAGAAGTCTACAACTTCCTGGTGGTAAGGCCTTTCTTTTTGCAGCAATCCACAGTGCCAAAAGAAGTGGGGAATTTTGCCACTCACTCTTGGTCATTTTTGACAGCAGTCTCTTTGCTCTCAGGAAAGAAGTGGAGAGGTAGTTCCTTTCCCATGCAGGGTCCTCCACAAGGGGCAATATATTGTATTCATAGGTCCCAGTGAACAGCCTTTGGAGTAGTATCATCAGCAACCATTCTACTCTCTGTTGGCATATGTTGACAATAATTAAAGAACAATTTTCTGGAAGCCGCTTATTCTAAGACATTTCCCAGAGAATATTAGGATCAGCCCAAGCCCCCAACCCATCTCTCCCCCCTCCACTCCCATTCGCTTTCCTCTATTCTCCCCCCTCCCAACCTTCTGACCCATCTCACCCATCTCTAGATCCAGGCCCCATTAAGCACAAAAGCCCTTCTCCCTATCCAGGGCTGACAAGTGTGTGAATTCCTTGCCCAGACGACCAGCTGAGGGAACAGGGAGGGGGGGGGCTCTAATCCATGACGAATGGCTGCCCCTAGGTACTGAAAAGCTCCTGGGGCTGGAGGTTGCTGTCTGCTCCCCAAACAAAGCTGGGCGCGGGGAGAGTTGAGCAGGCAGGAGGGGCTCTCTCTCCATCTCCTGCTCATTGAGATGTCAAGCTGAAAAGCCCCCATTGTTCACCCGTCGCTCTCACCGGAGATAGGACCAACATGCCTTGCAACTCAATTTAGCAGTAGGGTTAGAGGGGGTGAGAGTGGGAGAAGCTATCCCCATATATAGTAGGAACTGGCAAATAAA
This sequence comes from Eublepharis macularius, assembly GCF_028583425.1. NCBI lineage: Eukaryota > Metazoa > Chordata > Lepidosauria > Squamata > Eublepharidae > Eublepharis > Eublepharis macularius. Next base: position 92,516,984 of record NC_072793.1, on the reverse strand, counting down.
TTCCCCTATAGGTCCCACACCTAACCTGGGTAACGAGTTTAGCCACAGAGCAGCAGAAAGCCTGACATAAAGGGCCTTCCTAAAGTAGTTTGCTGTCACTACGCAAACCTGACCAGTTACCCTGATCTCCCTCTAACTCTTCCAGTAATGAGAATGCTGACTGGATTTAAGAGACTTACCTCAAATATTTTTTAAAAAGCGTATAAAATATGAGAGATTTAAGTTTTGAGAGGTGCTTTCCAAATATGTAGAAATAAAGGATTACCACTGAACTGATCCGATACTATAAATCAATGATACCCAGTGGCTCAGGAGCCACATATGGCTTGTTGACATGCTACTTGAAGCTCTTCTGAGTACAGTTCCCTAGTGCAGCACATGCTCCATGTTTCAGGAAGATAGGTAAGGCCATTTTCAAGTGGGGCTTGTAGTTGATGGATGGTTCTCCCCTTGCAACAACCACTACTGACAGGAAGACGGGTAAGCTGAAAGTCTCCTTGAACCGTGGGCCTCATTCTAGGGATGAAAGGGCCCATCCTCTCCATCCCCACCCCCTTTCTCTGCATTCTCATCCCAGCACCTCGGTTGCTTTTAATATTGGGAAGGGTTTTAAAAAAAACAGTCTAATAAAGGGTTCTGGAAGACTTGGAAGCTTGTACACTGTGTTGTGTCATAGCACTGACTTGCAAGCCCTTCCAACTCACTTCAGATATATGAAGTCTGGCTAAGATTCAACAGTGGTGAGGAAAGACAACCTTCAGAGGCACTCTGGTAATTTAAAAATGTTATAGTTATATATTTAATATGAATTGTTAAATTTTATACTATTGGTGTGTATGTGTTTACTGGAGTGGTGCGCTGGGCATACATGTGGCTCTTTTGGCTGATTGTAATTATGAATATGGCTCTCTGTGACCACAGAATGAGTACCACTGCCATTAATAATTTCTGTTAAAAAGCAAGGAAAAGAATGTGTGCATAATATCTGGTGTTGGGCTACATGACCACTTTCCTTGGAGAAAAAGTTTCCTATCCCTGAACGAGATGTTATTTGTCAAATGATGTTATTTACTTACATGTCATGAAAAACTTCACCTATTTTCATAAATTAAGCCTCTATTAAAGGAGCAGGATGTTTTTTCCAGCCAACCCTAATCACAAAGGATGCCACTTTGTCCATGGGATCTGGTCTTCCTGGGTGTGCTGACACACTCCCCCTTTCTCTCACTCATTGGCAGATACCTTGGATCTGTCCTTATTTACTAATACATATTTTTATTTACTTATTCTTATTTACTTATACATAAAATATTTTACGACTGCAATAAGTGACTTCTAGTTGAAAGGTTTACTGCCCCAAGTAGGCCACTGATAGAGGAAACAAAGGATTTGGGGGAGAACTGCATTTATTTACTTCATTTATCTTACACCTTTATAGGGACTTAAAGCATCTTACATTGTTCTCCTGTCCTCTATTTTATCCTCCCAACAACCCTGTGAAGTATGTTAGGCTGAGACCCAGTGAGTGACCCAGAGTCACCCAGCAAGCTTCCATGGCTGATTAGGGAATCAAACCTGATCTTCCAGATCCTAATTCAACACTCTGACCACTACACCACACAGAGATGTATCTCCAGAACTCTTTGTACATTGCTGATCACAGTGGAATGCCACCTCAAAATTATGGCAGATGTCTTGGCTGTAGGGCTTCAGGAAAGATCACATGGAACCTGCTGCCAGCCTTGAAGGAGGCCGACAGATATCCTGCCATAATTCAGATACTCAGAAATGCCAAATGGTACAGAATGCTGCAGCTCAGTTGCTACTGGGAGGTGAGCAGCACATGTACATCACACCCATATTGTAGTACTGGGTTCAAGATGCTGGTCATCACCCTTCACGGCCTTTGACTGACGTACGTGCAGGACAGCCTCTTACTATACCCGACTGCATGCATGTCACTCACCTCCGCAAAACCTTCTGAGGGTGCCGACCTACAATGAAGGAGGTCACGCATTCTGTGTTGTGCCTGCCAGGTGATGTTAAGGCTTCCACACTTCTGTAATCTTGCAGAATATGCAAAACAGAAATGTTCAGGAGGCCATTTTTATAAAGGGATCAGAATTTTAGTAGATGGAAGAGCTCAGGATGCTTCTATAAGAGAACAGGAATGTGGCCTGTTGCAATGTTTATTGTATGCTATCACTTTGCCTATCACTCTGCATTCACTTCTACCTTTGTAATCCACTTTCTGCATTATGGTATGTCATGTCTTACAGTTTTTTATTTTCTAATTTTGTAATCCTAGTTCTGTTGTATTGTTTATTGGCTATTTCATGCAATCTGATTGAATTTTTATGTCCTGTAATCTGGCCCTTGAGTCTCAACAAGAAAGGCAGACTATAAGTAAGTACATAAATAATAGTGTCCTACTCTGCAATGCCATTTTTTCTCTCATTGCTCCTAAACAGCCTTTTATTATATGGGCCTGATTTTGATTAGAACTGCATGGGAGGAGCTTTTAAAGCCTCCCCTCATGTTGTTTTCCCAACTTTAAACAGCGCTTGGCAGTCAGAGTTTGCCTCACTGGGCTAAACATATGGGTACTTAAAGGTACGAACACTGAGTCATTACTGACCCATGGGGGGACATGGCATCACGACCTTTTCCTGGCAGACTTTTTACAGGGTGTTTTGCCATTGCCTTCCCCAGTCATCTACACTTTACCCCCAGGAAACTGGGTATTTATTTTACTGACCTCGGTAGGATGGAAGGCTGAGTCAACCTTGAGTGGTTTACCTGAACCTGGCTTCCGCCAGGATCGAACTCAGGTCAGGAGCAGAGCTTGGGCTACAGTACTGTAGCTAACCACTCTGTGCCATGGGGCTGTTATATGGGTACTTGTGGAGGGCCAGTTGGTTTCCAGGGTACTGAGTCTGTCAGCATGCACACATGCCTATGTGGCTGTCCCTTCTTCAGTCTCCTGTAATCTTTTCCTGTGGGGATAGTGGCAACAGCACAACCAGGCAAAGGTCATTCCCTCCTCTCCTCCTCACTCACAGTAATGTCATCCACAAAAATGAAAGGTGCTTTGCTAGTTGTAAAACAATGTTGTTGCTGACAAGGCAAAATGTACCTCTGGGCTGTTCAACAGAAAAGAAATACAGGAGATGGGAGTTCCCAAATCCAGAATGATTTAAGTCAATGCCATGGAAGGTAATATTGGTGTGTTACTGTTGCATGAGGACACACTTTTGTATTTAATTATTGACAAGGCAGGTGCACCTACATTTTGGATTATGTAGATCAGGCTGTACTTGTTTGTCAACATCTAATGCATCAATTTAGTAATAAATTTAGAGCCCCCCACCCCTCGACTGCACCATACAACTTCCTTCTTCAAGTATTAGAAGACTGCTCCTGGTTTGCTATACATTGTGACCCTTCTCTTGGCACTCACAGAGGAATGTTTCAGGCACAGGAGCCTAGAGTTGGCAGCAGGAAAAGCAACTTGACTTCTCCCTATTTTGACTGGACTGAGTCAGAGTAACCAGCAGCACCTCTTGGGCTCCTTATTCCACATGCCTGCACAATCTGTACCTACCAGAGGAATTCTGTAGGTGATTACACTAATCCCCCTTCCTCTCCCAGGACAGCCATAGCCAGAAATGAAGGGCTTCTTCTAGTCTTCTAGTGTTCTGCCTGTCAGTCCTCCTCCCCAGTCTTAGTACACAAACCACAGCCCATCCCCCTCTTGGCCAGGCAGAAGGAATGTTTAATCCAGCCAGCCTATTCCAGTCACGGAAAGGAGCAGGGGTTGTCTGATTCCTCTCTGCAAAGAGGTCACATAGTCCTGGTGTGTAAAAGAAGGGCAAAGGCCGTATTCCCTTGGATGCTTCAGGGTGCTGAGAAGAGGTGGCAGCAAATAAATGGAGAGTCCCAGTGCTGGAACAGCAGAACTAAGTGGAATCTAATGAGCATTATGAAAAGCTGTATCATGGGAGGCAAATTGCAAAGGAGATGGAGGCAGGAGCAATTCAAGACTAAGTGGTGGTTGCTGAAGGTTAAAAGAAAACTTGTATGGGAATAGTAGGGACAGAAACTTGGACAGTAACTGGGTCCACAAATCAGGATAGAGGGACTTCCTTCCTTCCGTGCAATAAACATGCTTTTGTTGTCTTTAGATTCATATGCTCCATGCATCTTTCCTTAAGGATGCATTTCTATTGAGAGAATGGTTCATTTTCTCAGTACCCAAAGTGTGGTAATGCTGCACGCAGAAACCTCCCCCCACTTAAGCCACTAAGTGGAACCCCCCACTTACTACTGAAATATGGCTGGGACAGTCTCAGGACGGTATTTGAAACACAGTTTTTGACTGAACTATACAGGGGGCAAAATGGTAAGTAGTATTTCAAAGTCAGAAAGAGTGCTTTACTGCATTTTGGCTAATGAATATGGTCTACAGCACCTACTATTCACTTGCCAGGCCAAGTCTTTGGGGACATATTTAGTTACTTATTCAGTGCAGTCCCAATCCCGACCACTCCCACTTTGTATCAGCCACAGATAGTTGAATTCTGCAGGCTTAATTTACCTATGTGGGCTTGCTGCAATGGTTCTTAGAACACACAATCCTGCCTAACCTGGTAAGAGGCACTCAGCAGTGACAAACCACAAACCTGACAGTCCAAAGCCTTGTTTTTGCCCTACTTAGACAGCAGTTGTGGTTTGATGAGGCTTTGCTTAGACTACTCAGCCTACTCCTGCTCAGTCTTTGGGGATCTGCATTTTTTCCAGATTCCTGGGAGATTTCAGGGATTGGAATCTGTGAATGAAAGGCTGAGCTAATAGAGGATGAAAAGTCACACTGCAGCTGCAGGCACGAGGTGGCAGCATTTGGGTGGGGTATAATTCAGTCTGGAACATTAACTCAAATGAGCAGGGGGCTCATGTAAGGTTTTATACTGCTATTATAAATATCTAGTACCAGCATGACACTAGATAATGTATAACGTTTATCAAATAAAGGAAGATACCAGAGCCAAAAGTTTTAAGAATGTAACGAAGAACGAACCATGGACCTATCCAATCCAGCTACAACCAAATACCTCCTGGGAGCCTAAAGCAGGGCACGAAGGCAACAGCTCACCCTCCATAGGTCACCAGCATCTTACATGCAAAGGTATATTGCCTCTGAACATGGATGTTCTATTTTGCTATCATAGTTAACAGCTGTTGATAAACTTATCTTTCATAACTTTGGCTGATCTTTTTAACAAGCCATCTAGTGGCATGTGGGCATTAATTCCTTTAAGACTAATTATGATATGATATGTAAAATATATTGTGTGAAAAGGTCTCTGTTCTAGTGCTTTGATATCCCTTTTGAAAGAGGTTACTAGAATTGCATACAGTATTCCAAATGTATAAAGCATAAAGCTACCAAAACACATTTTACTTGCAATTCTTTCTTTAGTAATTTCCATCCAACACTGAATATACCTTTATTACTGCTGTTCCACAGTTGGTTTTTCAATCCTTTACCTGGGAAGGAGAATTTAGGGCTATCAGAGCTTATTCAGATACCTTCTGCATATATAGGAAGCTAGTACTTTTGAGTATTGTGCATCACTTTGCATTTATTACTTTGAACTTCATTTGACATTTTGTTGCTCATTCACACAAGACTTACAGGGTCACACTGCAGTCTTTCACAGCCTGGATTTCATGATCATGAATAATTGGTGACATCTGCAGACGTGGTTACCTCACAGCTGATCCTCTGCCTCTAGATCGATTATGAACAAGTTAGATAGCACCAGTCCCAATACTGATCCCCGGGGAACTTCTGAGTTTCCTTCCTACCATTGTGAAAATTTAATAATAGGGGAAGTGAAAATTAAGCAGTACAAAATATTATACCTGCTAAAAATTAATGAGGAAAGGTTTTGTAGACAATTGGATCTTGAGGAACAATTTAAAAGAAGAAAACGGAGGAAATAGTAAAAAAGCATGGGAGTTGGGCTGTGAGAAAAGCACAATGAAAACTGAACAAAGAACACAATGCAGACCTACAGCCATGCAACCTTAACATAGGACAAGCAGTTGGATCCAGTCAGCTTTTTTACTCAGTCTCACCCTATAGAATCACAGAATCAGAAGGGCCCTCTAGGGTCATCTAGTCCAACTCCCTGCACAATGCAGGAAATTCACAACTCCCCCCCCCCCCTTCCCGACAGCTCTCTCCTTATTGTTTTAATTAATCAATCAAGACATTGTTAGCCACCTTTCTACCTTAAGGCACTCAAAGCCGCTTGCAACATATAAAATACATTAAAACCTCAATTTAAAATCACTATCTAAAACTATCAATAAACAGTAAACTAACTGAATACCGTTCTGAATAAAACTGTTTCCAGCTGCCTCCTAAAGACTTAAAATAAGGGCACTAGGCAGACACCCCTGGGGAAGTTATTCCATAATCTCCAGCTCCTGAATGACATGGTTTTCAGCTCAGCAGGTCCCATTATCCTCAGCACAGCCTTTTTTAAATGTTCAAAGAGGACCCCCTTTTTTTGTTCACCACTGGAACACTGGCTGGATGCAGCTCAAAAGGTGGAGACTCCAAAAGTACAATGGTGGAAGGTACGACTGGGTGCCCTCCACATTTGATGTGAGAGCTATTAGGGACAAGGTCTTTACAGCAATAGCAACTCACTTACAGAATACTCCATTTAAGAGATGTGTGTCCGTGGATCCTTCCTCTAATAGCCTTTTGAACATTTTACTTGTTTCATTGGGCTTTTGGGAAGTATACTCTCACTCCCTATTTGTGCTACTATGTTAACCATACATATCCACAGAACAAAATTCATCAGCACGAGAAACATGATGCTGCCTTGTTTACATGCAACAGTCCATTTGTTTTACAGCATGTTCATCAATATCTACAGGAGACATGGGATAGAGACAATGCAGCCACTGGCGCCAACAGTTGCACAAGAAAGGTAGAGTACAAGGCTACAGGATAGGGCAATATAACTTGCCAATTTAACTATTGGTAGCATACAAATTTATAGAATGAAACAAAGGGATTGTACAAAGGACCTCATAGTTCTTTAAAATGGAATCCTGTCCCCATCCTCTGCTTACTCAGTGTGAAGAGGGTCACACATATGCATAACGAAACACGTTGGGTATTCCCTGGACTTGACATCAAAGGATTACTCCAGATAATGTACTTAGGTTAAATAAAACTGCATTGTGCTAGGAAACATACTAAACAACTACTAAACTTGTTGGTAGGTAGGTAGGAAGTGGGACCAAATTCCAGGTAAGTGGTATTAATGCCTTAAGCAGTGAACAAATTCATGCTCCTTCAACACCCCCATGTGGTCAGAGATAGTACAGCCCCAGCCATGCCATTTTTATTCTGGTCATTGGAGATGGCTTGTGTGTTCCATGTTACGACTGTGATTTTATCCTAACATTTACAAACAGCAGATGAGGAGGCAAGTCTGCATTTGCACTATACCACTTTATATTGCAAGCTATGGCTTGCATTATAGAATACTCCTCCATACAAAAACATTCCATGTGAATAGAAAACTAGACATCAGAAAGGCTGTATCATAGCATTCTAGCTTTCCTATGCAGAGGAAGCTTCTTTGCAGAGAAATTTCTTTATAGAGAAGCATTTCTACCCCTGAGCTGCCATAGTAGTCTGAAGTACATTAATGTTATATATATTCTTACTCTCTCTTCTTCAGTTTGTAAAAACTAGACACAAAGAAGTGGCTTTTTATTGAAGTCCACAACAAGGGTGTGTGTGTGTTTTTTTGCAATGTGTAAAATTAAGGTGTAGAGTTTTGAATTTGGATGACAAGTCTAGTAAATTTAGTATCTGACATACTAGCCAGTATTCCTGTCTCAAAGGTTATTAGTAGGCAAGCAGGATTTTTTCCACAGAAAGAAGTCCAAGGCTTTGCAATAGGGCCCCCCCCCCCTTTACAGGAATAGAGGACAAGCCAGAAGATTGAATACAGAACAGCTGCACTGAACTATTAGGGACAAGCAGTGCTAGATTGGAAGGCAGGGAGGCCACATAAGAGGAGTGTAAGTAGCCTTTTAAAAAACTTCCTACTCAAATGTAGTTTTTTCGATACATGACAACTGGAGTGTGTGTGCATGCATATAAGTATGCATCTGTGGAAATCCGGATATACTGCTTTTGGTGCAGGGATATCACATTTTCTCAGCACTCTACAGTAATTTGTCTGCATCCATCTCAGAAGATACTCTGATAATGCATCAAATTCTACAACTTGGCTGAGGTGCTTCTTCACAGTATACCAAGGTCCAGTTTACACTTTGTTTTTAATACATGGTTATCTATCACCAAGACAAGCCATTGGGCTTTAATAGACCCTGCCAGATTATTCAAAGCCTTTACAAAACAGATGACTTGGAATCCGTTGCTGCTGCACTCTGTACAGGAATGGCCTTATGGATAAAGGTGTTTTCCACACAAGGACAGGCATGTTTAGATTTCCCCATGTGGAAACCCCATTACAGTGGCAATGGGGTTTCCACATCCAGCTTTCCTGCCCACTTCCCAAGCAATACTCCGCCCTGTTATACATACTGTTGAATCAATATGATATTCAGTTGTTGATTAAAAATAAAAACGAGCCCTCTTGGTGCCAAGGAGAAGAAATGACTGCTGTGTGGGTAGGTCTATGAAAATCTGAACTTTCCTGTCCACATGGCAGCTATGCAGGCATTACTGAGATCTTTCCCACAACTTTGGAGCAAAGCAGGTCTGAGAAAAATTGGGGAAATGGTGGGGAAACCCCAAGCAGCACACAAATGTACCACAATCCTGTGGGGAAGCAGGGAAAAACTGCTTCCCAGCAGCATCAAACCTAGGGTAAAAAAAACTACATGGAAATGGCCAATGGCAAGACATTTTAGCAGCCATCTGTACCTGGAGAACAAGGATTCAATTTTGTTTGCCCTAATAAAAGGTAATGCTGAGATTGCACACAAACGTAATGCATTAGCAATGAGGTGTTATAGTCACATATCTTCACTCTATGCACAGCCCAAACATGCCCCTTTGAAAACTGACACCATTCCAGATGAAGAGCAACATCCCTCAGAAACCCATTTACTTAGCTCTGTTTCCCTATTTGATATTATTTCCATTGTTGTTAATTGTAGCTTTGAAACTTCCTCTTGTTCAACAGTTGGTATATCTTTTTGTTGTTCATCTAGAGTCCCTGGAAGAGGGCAGGATGCAAATGATTAAACTACTATACCCGATCAGGCTTTCTAGCCACACACACTGGATAGGATAAAACAAGTCAGTATTTTTGATAAGTTGGAAAAGCCACCCTACACACGCCAAAGCACATTGAAAAACATTTCCTTAATATATTAAAGAAACAGCCTGATCTGTGACATATCCAAGACAGGCAAAAGTCCCTATCTCAAAGCGCTGGTCCAGAGAGAAATAATACAACATCAAGTGTAATCATAGCTAATTGTAACCTGCAATTAAGTACTTAAAGCTGGATGAACAGGTTACTTCCCTGTAAATGATCTTCTTTAAGTGGTCATCTGTGCAGTCGTATATATGGATTTTTAGCCTATACAGAAGCAGCTTTGGAACATTCAAGAATTCTATCCAAGGAACTGGTGCTGAAATCCCCTCCCCTCAAGAGGACTGGGACTTGCAGAAAGGCAAACAGCTTCTCCCACTTTGCACCACAACCCCTTCAAGTGGAGGACTTCTTAGAGGTAAAACCATGAGCAACTGCATTCTCCATGCTGTGAGGCTGAGGATTCAATAACTGTAGAATGCAGCCCTGGCACCAAGACAGATCCAAGTGACATAGGAACCAAAATATATGTACTTGGCCAACTGGAGCGAGTGAGATCACATCAGTTGGAAAGGCCACCATGGACTGACAATTTTTTTTTAAACCCCCCCCCCCCCCAAAAACAGACTATTACAAACATTCCCCAACAGCGGCAGATGAGGATAGGCATAATATAAATGGCTGTCCTATCTACTAGGGATCTCATACCTGTATCTCCCCTATTGCAATAAAGAGGACATTTAGCATTGATGCATGTCATAAAAAGATCAACTAAATGCTGTCCCTAGCTGTTAATAATCAGGTGTAGATATTGTGGCTCCAGTGACTGTAACGTCTGCCTCTGCTGAGAGCATCCACTCTTGAATGATTCAGACATTGTAGGTACATGATTTTTGAGGAAAATTTGGAACTATGCACCAGTCCCAAAGGCATGATGCACTGTGTCCATGAAGCAGTGCCTCCTGGTTTGGCAATATAAAACATGGTTGTCAGATTGATGATAGCGGACTACTGTGGGTCAAGAAGAAAAGAAAACGAAGAGGATAAAGCCCCGTATACAGAAAAAAGTTCCAGTTAATGTACATCACGTGTTCTGTAGGAGACCAGGATCTGTTGCTTGACAAATGTTTGCAATACATCTCACCCGTTCCAATGATACATTTGTTATTGACTGATGCACAGGAGTGGAAGTTGTGTGTGTGTGCATGCAAAACATACCACAATAACAAATGTGTAGCATCTGTCCACAAGCATAATGATTGGATTTTGAAGATACTGAAATGCTTGGCCTGTTGGTATTTAAACAGAGAAGCTATAATGGAAGTAGAGGTGCATAGAGACAAGAGTAGTGTACAACAAATGTTGTGATTACCATAAGCCTCAGGAAATGCTGAATGTGGACTGTACCAGGCCAACTGCTGACAGAGCCTGGAAGCAAGGAGGCAATGTTCTGATGGACTGGAAATTAGGTCTGACTTTTACCATGTGTGCACAGCAGCTCAGAGGAGATAGAATATTGTGTTCCATGTTGCAAATTTTGTCTTTCAAAAAATTACAACTAATTTACTACATATATGATAATTTCTTAAATATAATACCAACAGTCCTGGCACTGACAAAGTTGACACAGATGAAAGCATTACAATCAGATGGATCAGAGTTGGCCTTCTCAAAGACAAAGGCATGAAGTAAAGTAGCATGATTTTTAGTAGCCTGCTTAATGAACTTGAGACAGTTCAGGAAAGATTTGATTCTCCAAGGCGAAGAAGGCATTGATCATAGTTGTTCAACACAGGAACAGGTAACATCCCCATGCAAGAATAACACTTTTCAAATAAAGCCTTTATCACAGGCATATGGCTCAAAAGGAAGAATAACCTGCTGAAAGAAAGACATGGATAAAGTCTACTCAATCAGGATACACAATAAAAAAAAGCAAAATGAAGAGGCTAAAATGGAAAACTGCTAAAATCTCCTCTAAAGGCAAGTGGTTTTTAGGTGAACATTCTCAACTACACTGGAATCATGGTGGCCAGAAGAGAACGGAGTAGGAAGGCACTCACCTCTCCCCTTAGAGCACATCTAATCTCAAAACTCTCCTCTCAAGCGAGGGGATTTCAACACAAATCCCTTGGATAGGGTTCTAGATGTTCCCAAACTGCTTCTGCACATATCTTCCACATGTGGGAGAAGAACAGAGACCATGAAGATCCACCTGCAACCAAAATGTGTCAGATCTGCTATGGAGTTCTCTTGATAACCTATTACTACCTGTATAGTGGGAAAAGAGTTTGAGAAAATGTGTTCATTACAATTATCCTCCATTTAGTGTCCACACAGAGACAGATCTGTGCTACTATGGAGAAAAACTTTCTCCCTCCGTGATTTTTACAGCAATATAAACCATACTACAGATGGGATACAACTATCTGCTAGCAGAAGGTGCTGGCATCACCTGCTCCCCCCACCCTGTAATCCTTTCTGAGCCTGCAAAAAATTATTGCTGATGGCTCAGGACATTGTAGTGGGGAGGGGGATGACGCTGCTCTGTCTGCCTTTTCCATCACTGGTTCTCCACAGACAGAAGAGGAAGAATGGAACAATTTCACCTCTTTCTCCTTCCACTTGTATGGCTTTTACACTCCATGCAGGTCCTGTGACCCCAGAATAAACTTTCCTGGGATTAGGAATGGCGGCCGGGGAGAACAGAAAGCATGGAAGATCCAACTCAAAAGGTTCTCAACACGTAAGGTGGCCCAACTGAGGCAAGCTCAAACACTTTCCTGACTGCCTCCTGCATTAACTCTTTTCAAGTAATTCACCTCTTCCAGTGTCTAAGACAGATGTGAACTTTGCCTACATATTATTGTGTAAACACAGTTACACTTGGGAAGGCTTAACACAAGTTTTGGAATTCCTCATCTGGGTAAAATACAATAAAACATCAAGCATTACTGTATCTTGTTATGCTGCCATGTGATTGTAAAGCTGCAACATAAAATGGCACATCAATAAAGGGAATGTGAACCCTTTACCACAGGACATGAAAATACCTTCCTCTAGCTTGTAGGCACATGAAATATTCAGGGATTACGGGGGGAAACATGGCAGTTTCAATAAGCATGTTTCACTGGCATGAACCTCATCCATATCCAGAACAATGTGAGATGTCAAAAGCCTTTTGTTACACTGGAACAACAACTATGCCCCTGATTATAAAAAACGACATTCTCTCTCTTCATCTAGTAATTTGGAGTTACAAATCTTCCACATACATAAGGACTATCATCCTGTGATTTCATACTGCATTTATGGCCAGGACATGCATTCTGTAATGTTTAGGTTATGGAACAAGACTTTCTTAAAGGAAAGTATTAGTACTGATGGCCATCTTTCAAATAGAGTTATTTGAGTTATGGAGTATGAAGTTAAATATTTAGGGATAATAGCCCCAAATTATCATCAAGATTTGTATACAATTATGCTCCTATAATACAGGATTTTAAAAAGATTTAGTTCCTGGCATCTTGGGGAAAACTAATTCTCTGAAAATGACAGTAGTAACAGCGTGCTTATGTACCACTCTTCTAGGCAGATTAATGTCCATTCAGAGCGGTGAACAAAGTCAGAGTTATTACTAGCCTGAAAACACAGCTGGGGATCTGGCTAAGAGAAGTGGCTTACCCAAGGCCTGTTGAGCTCAAGGCAGTAGTGGGATTCAAACCAGCAGACTGTTGATTCACAACTCAACCACTATGCTACAGCAGCTCTGTATGGTGATCTGTCAAACACCGATATACCAATATTGTTCTCTGAGAGCCTGCTGAAAAGCCTCTAGAAGATTGTTTTGAATTACATTTGGGATATGAAAAACCATGTATTTGCTTGGATGTAAATGTGTGAAAGATGGATGAAGGGAGGCTTTGTCAATCCTGATCTGAAATTATGTTATCATGCATCTAAATTTAAATGTTCTAAATTGGTTATCACCACAAAAGAATGATGACACTATTAAAATTCTGGAACACGGTCGTATCTGATGTACCTCTAAATGTACTGCTGTGGATAAAAAACAAAACAAAAATAGAATGAAATCTGAGAACAAAATTACATATTTGAGGAAATGCCAAAAATGTGGGGAAAACATGTTAACAGATTATCTCCTGTCCTTTCACCAGAAGCTTCAGTGCTTGATTCTGAGAACATTAAGCCATCACAGTTAGGTGGCAGTTTTTATTTGGGGGAACAAATTGGGATATCTAGGTGCTGTGACTTTATGTACAGCATAGGATAATGACATGAAAGTCTATTAAGGATAAATGCAGTCAGGAATGCACCCAGTAGGTTTTCCAATTCTTGAAGATTAGAAGTTCCCTTATTGCTCAGCTACAAATGGGACATCTCCTTAAAGGTTTCACAGAATTTAAAGTGTCATCCCCCAAAAATGCAGACGGTTTTGTCAAAATGTGTAATATTCTGCTTGATTTTGAAAGTAAACTACAAACAAAGCTTTGTTACTATGTGCAACTGTGATTTGGGAGCTATTAGACAAGAGGTATGGTAGTATTTATTCTCTATCTTTCATTTACTTACCTTCATTCTATTAAGGGAGAATGCTAAAAAAATGATGATTCAGTGGCTTTGTCCCATTTGAAGATTGCTAACATTAACTTTAAAAAGCCCTCTGAAAAATGCTTCTGTTGCAACCACAGCAATGCTTCTTTCTTCTACCTCTAGTGAGTGTGTTTCAGGTCAGGGCAGAGACCTAGATGACTGTGTCTCAAAAGCTTTCGGAATGTTTAAGTGTAATCCTCAATGCATTTACTACAGCTCCTTTGGTTTTTATGCCAGGTATTGGAGGAGGGGGGGGGGGAATCCCAGAGAAGAGGGATGGTTTGGAAAAGTTTGGGAATTATGTGTTTCGATTAGGCTCACTGCTTTACAACATTCCTGTCAATTATGTGGCAGGTTTTAGAATTTAAAAAGTTTAATTAAAACAGTACATTAAAGAACTGGGGATCATGTTAGTTCTAAATTGAGATTAATTTCAATAAGAAAAGGAATCACTGGAAGACTACTAACTCACTCTGATCTCCGAACTCCCATCCAGTTCATTCACTTATATATTGCTGGAATCTATAAAGGGCTAATGAGTTGCAGGTAGCACACGATGAGCTCTTTCCCATCCATTCTGCTAACAATTGCAATCTTTCATTAGGCTTGAATTTAACCACCTGTTACCCCTGGCAGAGGCTCTTCATATTTATGCACCTCTTTTAATGAAGTACACAGCAGGACAGTTCAATACTTCATGCAGATCAGTGAAGTTTCTCAAAGGCATTTTGTAGAGGGCAAGGTAGTGCTCCATCCATGCCACCTCCAAATAGACCATTAACAGGCTGCTTGAGGTTATCACTTGCTAACATCATTTTTAATTTTCACTGCATGTCAGAAAGAGGGCCCAATACACCTTCATTCTGCCACTCTGTCACACCCACTGCGTCAACATCAGACCTTGTAAGTGAGGAGGTTAGCATCCTCTTGCACCTGTCCAGCATTTCTCCTCCTTTGCTTCAGGAGAGAGTTACCAGCACGTCTTCATCAGCCTTCCTGCTCCTGCTTTTAAAGGTAGTGGATATGCCCCATCCTCCTCCTGCCCATTTCCTTGCCAGTCCCACCAAGCCTAGTGTCCTTGTCCCTGCCTCTTCATAGCTCCCTGATAGGGAGTGGGCATGGCTGGAACACACTCCTCTCTCCTTATGCCTGTCCCACCAAGTAGCTGTATGATCAGGGCTTTTAATGAGGGAGGGGACATGGCAACCACCTCTCTCAGCTGCAAGCTAGCCAAGTTACTGCGTTAGGTTTCTCCCCCACCTACCTCCCAGCTGTAAGACAGAGGGAGCAGTAAATGCCTAAAAGAATGGGCTGTCTTTCCTTTCCCTGTTTGTCCCTGCTTGCTTCCAGGTTGTGGTGGGCACGGGTTGGGGCAAATCCCAAGGCAAACCCACTACCTAGGCCTCCCTTCTTTGGGGCTTGCGATGAATGGGAAGGGGCCCTTAGATGGCTAGGTTGTTCCACCTGGTTCTGGCAGGAATGTTGGGGATCACTCCTTCCTGCAGCAGCTACCACTCAAGAAGGTTGTGGGCAGCATCCTTTTGACACAGCGTTGCAACCCATCCTCAGAATAAAAATCCAAATGAATAAAGTGGGGTTCTACTCTTCCCAATGCACACCTGAATACCATACAATGAGACAATTTTGCTTCTTGAGAACGTCTGTGTTTATAGGGCAAGATTCTAGCTCCAAAAGCTGTGGTCAAAAGCTGAATGTGTGTTTAAAAAAAACCATTTTCATCAATTAAATTTAAAGTTGAATATATTGGCCATCTCCCTATTCCCACTAATCCACAGCACTTCCCCCCAAACTCATGACTCCAAGTAATCCTTTCAAAAAATACTCAAGTTCTGCAGGAAAAACAGACTGCTATTAAACTATGCCATTTATGATTTTACATAATTTCTTCCAAGAGCAGAATTCCAATTTTTATGGAACCATGTATGAACTTGACTTGATTAAAACCAGATCCAGATACAAAGGGAAGTAATTACCCACACAAACAAAAACAGAACACCTATATTGGCTATGAATAAAAAAAAACCTGCTTTAATCTCTAAAATAAGGAAGAGGGTGCCTGATTTTTATTTATATTTATATATAAATAAAAACAGGTGATAGACAATTCATGAATTTATCACAACCTTTCTTATATGAGGCTGAGCCAGCATTTTGATCATGTTAACACTGCAACAGGACACTCAGCTTTGCACTTGCCAAAAATATCAGATGTTAGCAACTGCAATAGAATTCAATATACAGTAGAAACCAAATTCTAAGGCCAGAGTATCACAGAGGCAATCACTGTGTCAAAATTTCTACTCTGAAGACTGCAAATGCTCATGGGGCATGTCAGGGACCAAACTCCGAACACAGAACAAGACATTGGAGGATGCTAAAATAGAAAGGTTAAATACAGCGAAAGATGAAGCTTAAAATTAAGGTTTACGCACACTAAACTACTGGTATGTCAGAAAACACATTATTTGCCCCATCTATTATTTACAGAAAAGCTGCATAGCATGTACACAGGCCTTACCATAGAGGCTGTCCGAATAAAAGCTTATGCTTAAAGGTTATTTTAGCCCCCCTTCCAGCTTCAGTCGTGGTATTTGATGGGGACTAAAGATACCATACTATTCTGGGGCACTGCAGAATAAGCACTTCCCAATCTACTGGAAA
Source organism: Eublepharis macularius (assembly GCF_028583425.1). Classification (NCBI taxonomy): domain Eukaryota; kingdom Metazoa; phylum Chordata; class Lepidosauria; order Squamata; family Eublepharidae; genus Eublepharis; species Eublepharis macularius. The sequence continues at coordinate 92,500,302 of NC_072793.1, read as the reverse complement.
TAGGCCATGCAAATCCAAAACAAAAGACCAGAGACAAAACCAAGATATAGCCTCCATCATCCTAACCCAATCTGAAGCTGCTACTCCCCCCCACCCCCAACACACACCCCTCTGGTCAGTCTGAGTTATTAAGAGATAGAACATCTTGTACACAAAAACCTGCCAATGATGGAAGAAAGGAACGTTTTAATTATGAGCAGAACTGCTTACCTGAACGATCTGCCAGTAGCAGTGAACTGTCCTAAAAGACAGGGAATACAAGAAAATGAACTGCTGGTTGGATCTAACCTGAAACTCACCTTGACTCTAATGCAGTACTGATGGAATAGCAGAGAGGAAAACACCCTCTTGTTAACTTTGCTAAAGTGGCACAGAGGGAATATGCTCACACACATATTACAGCAGCAATGTTAATACATAGATAGCAATATTCGCACACTTCAGACTGTGCGTTACTGCAGAAAGATGCAGAGGTGACCAGAAGAGACAAAGGTGCCAGCCACTATCATCACAGCAGAAAGGGAAGCAGGTTCTCATGATAAGCCATCCCAATTCCCATCCCCAGTTCTGAAAATGCTCTTGCTATGTATCAGGGAGATCAGATCGGGAATGCAGCACAGAATGGGAGAATCATAATACCTTTAAACTATAAGAATGAACAGACCTAAAGAGAATATGAATTTCTTGGTCATTACTGGGACTCAAACCTTTAAAAAGATGGAAAGCAAGGAGCTTTACAGACAGGCAGCAAAGCTTAAGTGAGTCAAGACTCAAGAGTATCAATCTGAAGGAATTCTTCTTTTGATATATAATTGTGAAAGAGATAGGAAGAGAACTAAGTAAGAAAAGAAAAGAGCAATGGCCTAGGTATCAGATAAGGGGAGAAAGGCAGTTTCTGCCATTTAACACAGTCCTCTGATTTTATGGTACTTGCTTTTTGGAAAAAATTGATTAGAATTTTAAACCAATTGTTTTGGATATATGCCACTGCTGCATTTCATACAAACTCAGGTGTTAGCAAACTCCAAGCTTACCACTTTGTCCTTATAAGCATTCAAGGGAAAAGGAAGGAAACTATATACAAGCTATTTTCATCTGCTTTTCTAACAAATAAAGTAGCCAATTTAACAGTATTCCAGATGGTGCCTACATTTCCTTCTAAGCTTCAGAAAATTATCAGAAAGAAATGTACAGGATCCTCTGGAAAACAGACATTTGACTATAGAAAATGTAGTTTGCATACACAGAACTAAAAAGGCTGACATACAAAAGCCTTTCGAACACAGCATCCACAATCCAAGCCTTGGGAAGTGGTTATCTGATTTACAAATTTCTCAAGTGGAAGTCCCACACTGCTATGCAAAGCTCTCTTCTGTAACTTAGAAAGAGGATGAAGAATTCCTCAGTTATATGGGGAAGAGCACTCCACAAATCTTGCTTTAAAGTTTCAAATCACAATTATAATGGCTTGTTTCTCTCAGTCTTACTATCATTTTGTGCAGGTTTGTTCAAATGCCTTAACGTTTTCAGAAAGAACAATTTTAAAAGCTATTGCCACATTATTAATTTTCTGATAAACATTTTAACACAACAGAAACTTTTGCACAGATAGGTTAAAAATGTTACGGCTTCCATTAGAATATCAGGAACTGAGAAAACCTAGCTGCTTCAGCAGGACCCCCTCCTCTTTCTGAAGCAGGTTATGCATACCATTAGCAGAATCAATTTTACATTAAACAGATCATCAGATACCCCAGAACCAGCACCTGCAGAACTACAAAAAAGAACCGAATGGTGATCAGTGATCTAAGAAACTCTGCATACAAACCCAATCAAGGAAAGGGCAAGACAAACTCAGTGATGCAGCTCCTCATTCTAGGAGAGTAAAGGACAGTCAATCTGTCCAATTATGCCCGTACCACACCTCATACTTAAGCCCAGTGTTATCCAAAATCACAAGCTTTCTTCCAAAGGTCAGTCTTCTCTGGCTGGTACTGGTTGGAGAACTTCCTCCTGCATCTTCTGAGCAGAGGGAAAGGATGGGCTTGAGAGAACACTGGCTGATACTCGTGCTAGACACACGACCCTGCCCCCTTATCGCAGACATTACTGCAAGAGATTACACAATGATAACTATTCTAAAGAACTGAGCAAATGCCAACTAGTAAATCTGTCCCTTCCAGATCCTTTAGCCAATCATTAGTTCTGAAATCAGCTAAACCTGTGCACAGAAGAACAGGAGGGTTTCATTTAGCCAGAGGAACAATAAAAACATAGTGGGCTGATAAAAGATGTTCACTTTTGGGCCACTTGCAATCCAATAGAGCTTGCTCTAGAGGTCTTGGCTAAAGTAGCTGTAACCATCAGGGCCTGTTGTCTCCTCTCGTGTGTACTGCTGCTTTTGATACCGTCCTGTAATGGGAACTGCTCCTGGTATCCTGGAGTTTGGGAAGAAACAAGGACAAAAAACTACTTAAGAACTGATAATTTCACAGTATATACCACACTTAGCTACTAGGAAATTCCAAGCAAAGCTTGGATCAACAATGGACACAATTCTAGGTCTTGGAAAATTCCACCTCCATCCATCACAGTGGACCACTTTCATGCTTACATGGTACTTAGAGTCTAGCAACATCTGTAATTGTAAGCAATGAAGTGGGCTCATCTGCAGATGTACCCATACAGAGTATAATTTACCTCATGCATCACAGGAGATGTTTTCTGCTAAATCAATAGTCACTTGGTGATGCACATTCAGGTTGCCAACTTAAAACTGGCCCCACTAGTTGTCCCTCTGATATCCGTTTGGTCTGCAGCAATTATCAGTAAAAGTTGTTAAGCTCCATGACATAAAAAGCTTCAACTGCTGATTTCTGCATATTAAGCTTCTATTAAAAGGTCTGGACTATTTTTTTCCTGGCCACGCAACTGAAAAATTTCCCTGATTCTATACGCTGCAGATCTTCATGCCCAATGATGGTTCCATGGTGTTTTGAATAGATCCACCAAAACAGACTCAGAAATTAATCTGTATGTTACAAGATACAGTTGAAGTAGTGTTTCCTTTTTCCCTGTACCAATCCCAAAGAAAACATAGAGCAGCTTGTTCTATATGAAATACTTTCTCCTATGGATTTCTCTGAGGAAGTTTATACCAATTTGGCATCATTACAGTGGTCCACACTTAGGGTGTTTTGCAGTTTCAGGACTAATTTCTCCATATTCAAAATGTTTTCTTTAAAAAATTGTACGCATGAAACTGTTGCTCATGGCCAGAGTGGAAGAGGAGCCAAGAGGGCTGAAGCACATCTATGGAGAGGCTAATGGGACAGAATCCACCCCAAAGAAGAGTTTACATAGCTACTAAAATGGTCTTGCTTCAGGCCAACTGAAATGAATTCAAACCAAATGACATCATTAGAATACACTGCAGTGTGTCACCTGGTTCATAAATCATCTTTCCATTAAATAATTATTACTTTGATTCATTATTAGCAAACAGTGCTTTAGGATCCCACAGATCAAAAAGAAGTTACCAGAGCAAAGTCAAGAGAGTAAATCTGCAAAAACCTGGACTACCAAGTCAGATGTAGGAACAGTATTTTCCCTTCAGTAGCAGTTTACATAATTATTACAGACAGCAGAACATTTAGACACTTACTGGTTCTTGTGTTTGAAACCGCTGATGTGAGCTTGGTACTGCTCTATGGAATTCAGTACTATGTTACAGGTATTGCAGGGATACCCCTTCCCAGCTGAAAAAGATAGCGTTAAACCAATGTGAGTACCAAGTTAACGGAGAGCTGAAATAAAAACAAGAAATAATTAAATGTGAATGTCAATTAATAATTGCAAAGTTCAGTGGAGTAAGTGTGTTAGTTTAATACAACAAAACAAAAAACGAATCTTCTAGCACATCAAACACTAACAAATTTATTATAGGGTAAGTTTACATAGGCTAGATTCCACTTCATCGCATCCATGAAGTGAATCATTAGTTAGCACATGGGTGAAAAATGAAGGAAATACACATGGAGGAAAAATGGTGATAATGGAGTTAAAAGGCCATAAAATAGAAATGCTATATTCTGTAACATTTTCAGGAGAAAGCACGATCATTGTGATCATTCAAAAAAAGCTGCAATTGGTGCCAACACAACCCTAGTTATGCTAAGCAATTTAACGTCTGTAGCAACTAATAATTGCATTGTGTGTGTATTAGGTGCCATCAAGTCACAGTTGACTTACAACAACTCCATAGTTTTCATGGCAAGGTATGTTCAGAGGTGGTTTTGCCATTGCCTGCCTCTGTGTAGCATCCCTGGACTTCTTTGGTGGTGTTCCATTCAAGGACTAACCAAGATGGACCCTGCTTAGCTTTCAAGATCTAATATGATAAGGCTAGTCCTGGTCAGGGCAATAATAATTGCATTCTCTCTATTTAAAACCTGGCTTGGATCCAGATTTAACATTTTGGAGGACACTGGGCTGCCATGGGCAGGAGGAAGCAGAAAAGTTATGGTTGGCAGACACAAATCTTTGATCTAATGTTAATACTAGTATGGATCCAAGCCCATTTAACAGTTAAATGCATTGATAAACTCTAATTCAGCATCTTCACACTGAAGTCTCCTGTTGTGTTTCATATCAGCAGCAGAACACTCTGGTAAACAGATGTTCCACAGATTTCTAAATTTTGTTTTATATCAACATGCTCCCATTTATAAATTGCATAGTGTAACCTGTTTGTCCTGTGTAGACAGAAGAAGGGACTCAGTTGACAGATGACTGAGTACATCACACTGGCGAATGAGCCTCTGATGTTATGGCTGATGTTATTAAGGTTGTATACATGTGTTGCCTGAATGCATTTGAGAACAGAGTTGGCACCTGGGTTTGCTGGAGGGTCCCCAGGCTAATACAAAATGGCATTCATGGTGACTTGTCAAATGAGATGCCTGGAGCACTAAACAAGACCTTTACAAGGGCAGCCAAACATACAGTTTATCAGTCACCATTATATTAATCAACACAATGAATGGCATAGGGTCCTTAGATCACCTCTCCTCCATAACAACTACACCCTGGTAATCAAAGTCAATTACTGGTTCTCACCTGCAGCCACGTCTGGACTTTGACTTCATATGTGGGAATAACAAATACTGTGGAATGGTTTTCTGGAGGGTGTGAGGAATGTCCCTACTTTAATGGCTTTCTGGTACCACTGCCAGACTGATTTAAAAGGGTTTGTTTAAATTATTTAAATCAGTTTGGTCTTCAAATCTTTACCTGTATTTTTAATATGCTTTTATGCCTGGTATGAATTGTCTCTATGTTTTTTTAAATTGTTGTAACCCACTTCAGGTCCTTTGAGAGAGACAGAGGCAGGAAAGAAATGGTTTAAATAAATAAAGCTTGCTCAATCAACGTATTCTGGAACAATTTCTACCATGCTCTGTGCAGCAAGATACAGTTCTTCATACAGAATAGAGCATCTACACTGCACAACTGTTTTTCTATACTTGTTTCTATACTTATCTCTTTTTTTCTTCGGTACTCAGTTGTACCGGAATGAAAGCATTTTTTTGAAAAATTCAATAGGATGTGCCATAGTTTTTCACCAAAAGACATGCCCTTCTAGCTGTGGGGGATTTCATGAATTTGCCTGTATTACTGTGGACATTTGCACACTATGGCGAGATCCAAGTCCTGAAAAAAATCTGCTTAGTTCAAAAGAATGATTTTTATACCTAATTTCAGAATGGCTCCTTATCATTCAAAAAGATTTGTTACTTGTACTACAAGATTTATATAAGTCAGGAATATGTAGAGATCTCAGAACTCTCAAATGGGGAATCTATCTACTTATAAGTGCAGACTCTCTTGTGGCAGCCTGGAGCCAACCCAATCTGCTTCGTATGCAGCAAATGTGTATGTGCTTTCCCCCTGCTGCACAGTCAACATATCTTTTCCGAAGGTTGGGCATCAGTTTCTTGCCATATGATCAAGCATACCTCAACCACTCAAACATATTTTCATGCTTGGGAATTTGGGCTGCAGAATTTTAGACTTTCTAGATTTTAAAGTGCCAAATTGTGGTTTCTGAAGCAGAAAACCATAAAATGGTGTTTTAAATAAAAAATGCCTCAAATGCATTGTTTTAAGTATTTGGATACATTTTCAAATTAAATTTCTGTTTCCTCTTTGTCTAATAACTATACAGCTGAAAACCTATATACATCACTCCACCTACTCTGCATTTGCTGACATGGTCAGATTCTATGCTCAGCTAAGTACAGAGCCTTGCTTCAGCACAAAGGGCTCTTCCTCTGAAGTAAGGCTCCTTGCTGAACAAGCCTGTAAGACCCAACCCATCAATTGCTAGGTATTTGAAGTAGCTAACAGTGCCTGCCTTAACATGCCATATATGATCTACCTCTGTATTGCAAGCTGTTCAATCCGTGTGCAAAATTTTGCATGCCTGTCTTTTTTCATTAAAAAAAAAACTGGCACCCAAATCTGCATACAATCATACCGATGGAACCTGCACATCTGTTCTACTAGGAAAGGAGTTTTCTGCTGGCAAAAGGAGCCTTCCCTTGACACAAGTTTTTTAAAAATTATTTTCTCCCTTTCAAAGTACAAGTAGGCAAAGCATTATGACACATTACACCAGCAGTCCCCCACACAGAAAAATTAACACAACTCACTTAACATCAGAGAATCACAAAACACGATTCCTGTCAAAAACACTTTATTTCTTGAACAGCTTTAGGTTACACAGCAGGGGGGCACACCAAAGGGCATGGCAGCAGTATCTTACACAAAAATAACACAACTCACTTAACATCAGAGAATCACAAAAGCACAATTCCTGTCAAAAACACTTTATTTCTTGAACAGCTTTAGGATACACAGCAGGGGAGCACACCAAAGGGCATGATAGAAGTGTACTACACAAAATAATACAACCCACTTCACCGTTTTTGACAGCAGTTGTGTTTGTGTGATTCTCTGATGTGAAGTGAGTTGTGTTATTTTTATGTAGTACACTGCTTTCATGCCCTGTTGTGCCTTCCTACTGTGTAACCTAAAGCAGTTAAGGAAATAAAGTGCTTTTGACAGCAATATTTTGGGGTGATTCTCTGATGTTAAGTGAGTTGTGTTATTTTTGTGTAAGATACTGCTGCCATGCCTTTTGGTGCGTCCCCCTGCTGTGTATCCTAAAGCTGTTCAAGAAATAAAGTGTTTTTGACAGGAATTGTGCTTTTGTGATTCTCTGATGTTAAGTGAGTTGTGTTATTTTTGTGTAAGATACTGCTGCCATGCCCTTTGGTGTGCCCCCCTGCTGTGTAACCTAAAGCTGTTCAAGAAATAAAGTGTTTTTAACAGGAATTGTGCTTTTGTGAGCGGGGGGGGCGCACAGCAGGGGGGCGCACCAAAAGGCATGGCAGCAGTATCTTACACAAAAATAACACAACTCACTTAACATCAGAGAATCACCCCAAAATATTGCTGTCAAAAGCACTTTATTTCCTTAACTGCTTTAGGTTACACAGTAGGAAGGCACAACAGGGCATGAAAGCAGTGTACTACATAAAAATAACACAACTCACTTCACATCAGAGAATCACACAAACACAACTGCTGTCAAAAACGGTGAAGTGGGTTGTATTATTTTGTGTAGTACACTTCTATCATGCCCTTTGGTGTGCTCCCCTGCTGTGTATCCTAAAGCTGTTCAAGAAATAAAGTGTTTTTGACAGGAATTGTGCTTTTGTGATTCTCTGATGTTAAGTGAGTTGTGTTATTTTTGTGTAAGATACTGCTGCCATGCCCTTTGGTGTGCCCCCCTGCTGCGTAACCTAAAGCTGTTCAAGAAATAAAGTGTTTTTGACAGGAATCGTGTTTTGTGATTCTCTGATGTTAAGTGAGTTGTGTTAATTTTTCTGTGTGGGGGACTGCTGGTGTAATGTGTCATAATGCTTTGCCTACTTGTACTTTGAAAGGGAGAAAATAATTTTTAAAAAACTTTATTTTGTGTTGTTCGTGTTTTATTCTTTGTTGTGCAGTTGGTTCCCATCATAGGGAACAATGGGGCTGGCTGGCCAGCCATCTCTGTAGGTGGTGGGGGAATTTGAGGGAGGGTGTCTGTGGTTCAGGTGCTCTTTCACAGGGACCAGCTAGCACTCAGAAGTGTGCCCACCATTGTGGCACCCCTGGGCTGTGCAGAATTGCCCAGGGAAAGAGAGTTTAGAAGTTCCCAGCATAGGGAACAAAGGGAGAGGGCTGGCCTTTGCCAGTCTGTTCCTGGGGTTATGGGTGTGGGGCAGGTGGGGGTGGATTTGGGTCTGTGAGGGGCTAATGTGGGGATTTGGGTCTGTGTGTGGCAGCTGGGGGGGGGAATTGGGTTTGTGTGGGGCTGTAAGGGGTGGACTTTAGGGGCTGAGAGGACCTACTTGGGGAGGCCATGAAATGCCCCCCCAAGTGGGAGCAGGCTGAGCCTTGGTGGGGGGTGGGAGGAAGGGTGGGAGAAGGGCCCCAGAGGTTTGGGGGGCATTTTACATGCAAAATGCCACCCCTGGCAAGACAAGCCTCCCCCAGCTGTCAGTGGTAGAGATTAGAGCACCTACTTGGGGAGGCCATGAAATGGCCCCCCCCAAGTGGGAGCAGGCTGAGCCTTGGTGGGGGGTGGGAGGAGGGGTGGGAGAAGCCCCTGGGGGCTGGGGGGCATTTTGCATGCAAAATGCCACCCCTGGCAAGACAAGCCTCCCCCAGCTGTCAGTGGTAGAGATGAGAGCAGAGCACCTACTTGGGGAGGCCATGAAATGCCCCCCCCAAGTGGGAGCAGGCTGAGCCTTGGTGGAGGGTGGGAGGAAGGGTGGGAGAAGGGCCCCTGAGGGTAAGGGGGCATTTTGCATGCAAAATGCCATCCCTGGCAAAGGAAGCCTGCTTCTTCATTTTTTCCCCATAGGAAATAATGAAGAAGATGAACAGCAGCATGCTAACAATATGCTGCTCCTTCGCTTTCTTATGGGAGGATAGGGGGACCTGCTTTGGGGGGCCATAACATGGCCCCCCAAAGTCCAATCGGTCTGAAACTTGGGGGGGGGGTTTAGCTCTCTAAAGGAAGGTCCCCACCAATTAGAGGAAGGTCCCCACCAATTTTGGGCTGATTTGGTGGGAAAATGCCTCCCCCAGACGTCCGGGAAGACGGAGGCATTTTCCCATTGAAAAGCCGAAAGAAAGCCGAAAGAAGCCGAAACGTTTCGGCTTTTTTTCTTTCGGCTAAGCCGAAACGTTTCGGCTTTCTCTGAAATGTTTCGGCTAACCCGAAAGAAGCCGAAACACTTTTGTTTCGGCTTTCTTTCGGCATTCAGAAAGCCGAAACGCACATCCCTAGTCATAACAACGTTATTCATGTTATCACATTTCTTGTTCTTCAAGAATCAGGATAGCAAGCACAGAATGTGCAAAAATGGATTCTTGAGAATTCTGCTCCATATACTGCAGTTATTTTAGCACATGCTATATATTTCAAGTATTACAGAGTATGATATTGGAGCATAATAAACATTGTTCCACTTCCTGCATCAAGGAGATATTATACAAGTCTTCTGACTGGATCAGTTTTCACATTACATCTGGTGTAATAATTACATATTTCAATATTGGCCATAGATTGGCTGTTTGTCAAATAAATGGGCTTGTTTTGAGCAAGGTAGTTTAAGTGCAATGTTTGTTGAAAATTTCAACTACGTAAAAAAATTCCCATGGAAAAGGATCTCAATTATTCTTGCAGCAGTGTACGTGCGCGATGCCCTCAAGTCATAGCAGACTTATGGTGGGTGACCCCTGGCGGGGTTTTCATGGCAATAGACTATCAAAGGTGGTTTGCCATTGCCTGCCTGTGCAACCCTGGTCTTTGTTGGATGTCTCCCAGCCAATTACTAACCAAGGCCAACCCTGCTTAGCTTTGGAGAACTGACAAGATCAGACTCACCTCGGCTATCCAGGTCAGGGCTCTTGCAGCAGTGTTTATTACCATAACAATTTCTGCTGTGCTAACTGAAGTCCAATACCAAATTTATATTATACTTTATGAAACAGGAGTTTTCAACATGTTTTCCACCTGTTTCCCATGCCATTTGGGGGAGGGTTGGAATGTCATATTTATGATAGTATTTTCATTTGTTTTGCTAAGCTTCTAGACACCAGTATAGTATTGGAATCCTAAGTTCTTGTTAACCCTTGGGCAATTGTATCAACAATGGAGTTGGTATCAGACATGAAGCTGGTCCTACTATTAACATGCATCTGACAAAGTGGATTCTAGTTCACAAAATCTTATGTTAGAATAAATAACATCTTTAAGATGCCATAAGACTCCTTTATTTTCACCATCACTCTGGATTCCTAATTAAGCAATACTTTTCTTAAAACTGTCACAAAAATATTTTGTAACCTCTAAAATATTTATATAGAGACATATAGCATTCTTACTTGCCATATTAAACTCACTCAAAAATACATAGTCTGTGATCAGGATGCTGGTATACTAAAATATTTTCAATGACAAGTCAGTTTGCATTATGTGTAAGTGTATAAATGTACTTTATTTTTTCTGTACTGGAGAACAGTGGGGATCAATGCTAACTGTGCTTAATTAAATTAATATGTTCACTTTTTGTGATTACTACTTTAAATTTATTAATTTTATTATTTCCCCCTCCCCATCATGTGACTGTCTTGGGTTCCTGTTATTTATATTACTTTTCTATTTACTTTTTTCATAAACATTTATTATGCCCCTCCCATGCATGCTTTGCTGCAAAAATTTCTTCCCACTCACACTGTTTTTACTTTGCAGTTAAGTTCAACATCATTCTCTTCTTACTATTTCTAAATTTTGCTTTTGGATTTTGTGGATTGGCTCCAACTCGACTGTGAACAGAGTAAGTTCACGAACTTTTTTTACTGCTTTACTCTTCCTAGTGCATCCCCGTACCTTCCCTAAAAGGTGCTCCTTAGGATCAGGGTAACTTGCAGGGTGTGATGCTGAAGCAAGAAATTAGAATCAGCAGCAGTCCCTCCCACCACAACTAGTGTAAACAATATGAATGGAGTTACAGACTGTGCAAGCCATTTGGGGGAGGGGATTTCTGCTTATTTAACTTCTTGTTGCAGCTCCACTCCATTCTGAAGGGTTACCCTCACTTTACGAACATGTCCATATAGCACTTTAATATGCCTTCATTTAATCAGTAATGCAGACATGTGCATTCACAATCTTAATAATTACATTTCAACATTTGCTGTGTGCTTTACTAACCAAGGAGTTTATGAAAAGTTAGGCAACAGCTCAGTTTGCATGGATTACAGTACCTTGTGGTGGCCCAGCAGACAGTGCACTTTCCATCCAGCCCACCTGTTTCCCACACCTTTTGTGAGCTTTGTAGCCCCTCCCCCCTGACTCCTCCTTCACACCATTCCCTCAAGGTTTAGTATTCTCTGACTTTGTAACTGCACAGTGGTCTCAACTGCAGTTTCTTTCAAGCGCGCATACACAGCTAGATACCTATCCCCGGGGCAGAGGAGCGAGTTTTACAAGCTAGAATTTACATGCACATTTCAGAGGTTCCTCTATTAATAGGGTACCCCTGGCTTGTACCTCCACCCCTGGCACACATATTCTCTTTCATGAAAAGAGTGATGGGGGATAAAGAGAAAAGAATCTTTATTGACAGTACTTCCCAAAGTCATGTACAAATTAGATGCAGGAAACTTCACAAGTTTGTTCTGGCTTTACAAACCTCAAACACCCATTCTGGTTATTTATAACATAAGCCTTGTTGTGGAAAAGCTTACCTGTTGAAGCTGCAGGTTCCTCAGGGGCTCTTCCATAGTGTGCCATTAGCTTAAGTTTGGTCTCTTGCTTTTTGTGTTTCTTGCCCACATAGTGCTGTTTTGCCATCAGTGGGTTATTGAACGTGGCATGGCAGAGGCTGCAGAATTTGTCTGGATCAGAAGTGTTTTGGTTCTCTTCATTAGAGGACACAGTAGCAGGAGGTGTTTTAGTGGGTTGTTTCTGAGCAGGTACCAGAGCTGCAAAATTAAGCCAAATATAAAGACACAGAATCGAGACAACGAACAAGAATCAAAATAACAATTTTATATTAACCAGAAAATCCTCAACAGGACAGAATCTGCACTTACAATTTTATTTTGTGTACTGATTTAACATTCTCAGTACGCAGTCACGCACATAAGCATGCACGCGCATGCACGCACAAGGCTACTGCTGACTAAAGCTTACAAACAGATCAAAGCTGGGTAAGAGGAATAAATACTGTTGTGTATGTTTTACAGAGTTTATATAGCTTGGATTTGTTAATACTAAGATCATCAAGAAAGTGCAAGATATCAACATGCCTATTTCTCAATAGAGAAATAAGTTATGATGAACTCCCTTAATAACCATCTTCATCACATATTAGTAAGATTGAGACCATTGTCCCATATTTGTACCGCAGCTACTTGAAAGAGCTCTGGACTACTTTAACCAAGGTTTTTCTTTTTTAACATAGTACACAAAGAGTTAAGTTGGCATCTTTCTGATCATACCTTCTGCTTTGGGACACTGCTGCTTCAGCTTCAGATTCTTGGCATGGGTCTTGCCTAGGTAGTGGGAATTAGCCACAACAGGTGAGGAAAAGGTCATATTACAGATGGGACAGCATTTGTTTCTGTCTTCTCCATTGCTACCCTGCTGTTTACAAAAAGGAATAGAGGTTTTACTCTTCCTTCTGAAGAGTCAGAAGGAAGGACTAGCTGAACAGCCCATGTTCAGAAAATGCAACTGGACTGCAATTCCTTGATTCAACCTTATACACCATGCCTTTCCGAACACTTATCACACATGTGCCTTATGTACAGGGAGGGAAAGAACTAACCAAAGAAAACCATTATAGGCCCAGGGGTATGATGAATAACCTTGATCAGTAACGATAGGAACAGTAAATGCAGCAGATCCTTGCCAGTAATTTCTCCTTAACTTTATACTTCTTAAACAATATCAGTCTAATATAGAGGACTGGCTTAAAGCGGCAAGGGAAAATAATAGGATTATTCAAGTAGTATCCATTATATACAGCAAGATATAATTACGTTTCCCAGTAAGTACTATAATTATAAACAGGAGTCTCAATGGTATTCCAGAAAGTCTGAAAAGTGAACGTTGGTTTGCAAGCAAATTTAGCACAAAAGACTCATTATTGTATAAGAATTTTATTTCCAGCTGATTCTTAACTTATTTTCTAACCCTTCAAAAAGCTGTCTTCATTTAATTTCTACCTGCTAGTTAAGATGGCTTGCCCCGTATGCCCCTACTTTTAGAGTCAAGGTGGCTGGATGGCTAATAGATACACAGTCTTCCCCCTCGTTGTTTGTCTGGTGCCACAGTCAGTAAGTTTGAGACACCAGCTGAAAGTGTTCTTATTTTCCCAAGTATTTGTACAGTATGAAATTATTGGCTTTGCTTTTAGTTGCTTTGGCTCGTTTCAGTTTTATTGGTTTTATCTGATTCTGGAAGATTTATGTGTGGCAGTTGACTTTTTAGTTGAATTATTATTGTATTTCTGTTTAGTTCCATTGCTTTTTCATAGTTTATCTAATCTTAAAATGAGCCATAAAATAGACATCATATGTTGCTGCTTTGCTTGATATTTGTATAATTTTTAGAAGGCACCTCTGGAATATTTAAATTAAAAATGTGAGATAAAAATATTTCAAGTAAGATAACAGAGCAGGTGTTTCTACTCTTTAAAAAATGCCTGATCCTAGAGATTCCCTGAGGAGTTACTGCATATGCCAAGAAGCATACACATTAAAACTTCTAGTGCATGAAAGTCTCTTGCCTGTTTTTGGATTATTGAAATTATCTTCATTACCTGCTTTGTATCCAGTTTTATTTTTTTGCTTTGGCTGAATTCTTCCTCACCATGGATAGACATGTACCGACGAACTTTGTTTGCATGTTTCTTACTCTGGTAAAGAGAAGAAAAAAATAAGATAAGTATATCAGGAGGTCTCTGTAACTAACGTTAAGTTTCAGTAGATGCCAATAGCCTGAAGCATACCTGGTAGTGAGCAAGCTTCTGCGACTCAGAAATGAGCACTGCACTGCACACTTTGCATTGGGTGTCAGTGAAGATGTGGCTGTTTTCTTTGATCAGACGATCCACTGCAAAAGAAAAAGAAACAAAAAGAACAAGTAGATTGATACAGAATTGGAAGGTTTGCAGATTAACCAACTATCCCACTCAGGGATCACATAGCTCACTGTCAGTTTCAAACAGTAGTTACACATAGATGTTGTGGTAAATGCGGGATTTCTGCTATGACAGTTCTAATTTCCCAGTCAGGAAGAAGTAAAGCAAACACATTTGTGAGTAAAGACAAAAAAGTTACACTGTGATCGGTTAATTCTTATCCTACATTGTAAGGAATAAAAACTCGCATAATTGCAGAAAAATTCATCATCCAGAAGCAACCCAGTAAAGTAATGCACGGTCTAGCATTTTCTTAGTATGCTGAAGAACACACTTTCCCTCTGTGGTTGAACTAAAGGATTTAATAACTTAAACATCTTACACATTTCTACATAAAAGATAGACCAATGGAAAGAAAACAGGCAGCACCAGAAATAACCTCTCTCAATTCACATCAGGAGTCTATTGTAGAGTTAAATAATTTCGATTAACGATTAACCTTGTGAATAACAGTTAGTTCAACACAGAATACATAGAAAGGCTCAACATTTCTTCCTAGCATTGATCCATGTCTATTTTAAATACAATGCCAATGCTTTCATTAACCTTCAACCACATAGTCAATTGGCTAATGGAAGTCTATTAGCAACAGATGCACATACAGGATATCAGGATGCTTGAGGTCCCAATGGGGCAGTATCTAGCACCTCATATAGGGTTCAGTTCAGATTGACTTTTCCGTTAATGGAATAGGAGTAATTTCTTACCAACTCCTGCTGCAGATGCCTGAGTTGCCCCTCATACTGTTCTTGAGGATCCTGGCCCCAGAAACAGCATTGTGAGGAGATGAACGGGCTGCAGTGGGAAGGGGAGGCAGGAAAGTTCTAGTCCACTGACAGAACTGCCTGTGTGAGTGGTAAGTTTAGTGTGGACCCAACTCATAGTGTTAACAAAGAAGAGTCATTTTGTGGTCACTAGTTCATTCAGCATGCATATAAAGTAGGCTAGTGATCTCACAAACAAGAAGCTATTTACACACTGATTAAGCAAGCTGGAAAATACAACTGGGCAGAAAATCTTCTCAACTGTGACTGATCTGTAACTGTCTTCAAAACACATTTCATCCATTAATTTTACAAATTCCAAAATCACTAAGACAAACTGTATTTCAGATACAACCATTAGGCAAGTTTGAAAGAATCTCATTTGAATTATGTTCACTTGTGATAAGTAATAGCAAGATGCTGCAAGACACACCCTCAAATAATAGTCTTGTGGTAACTTAAAGACTGATTTATTATGGCATTAGTTTTTGTGGATCAGAACCCACTCTGACCAGGGTCCAAACAGAAAAATTCTGAACAGGAGGTCCTAAAGGCCATGAAATACATAACGTGCTGCAGTGCGGTAGTGTTCCAATGCAAAGCATAAGTGTATATAGGACAGCATGATACAAAGATTAGACTGTAGGACTAGGATTTGGGAGACAGCTTCAAGTCCACACTTTGATATGAAGTTTCGTGGGTGACCGGAGGCCAGTCACTCTATGAGCCTAACCTCTCTCACAGGAGATAAGATGCAGAAGGCAAAAGCATGTATGCTGCCCTAAGATTCTTTGAGGAAGGATGGGGTACAAATGCACTAGACAGAGTGTCCACACACAAAAGCAATAACTGGTGGTAGCAATCCATTGTAGAAAAGAACAAAGCTAGGAACTACAATACCCATCAATGAAGCAAAGATAAAGAATGCAACTGTCACTCAGGTATTCAAGAGAACCTTCTACAGGATGGGCTGTGAAGACAAAGGAACAGAATTACACTTATTTACAGGTCCCACCACTCCAATGAGTCCTTGCTCAGGCACAACCCATCATGAAAAATGATACTTCTATCCTGAGTGGTATTGTCTGTAAGAAAGAAAAGGCCTCTCACCAGCTATCAAAAGAGATTCAGAACTAGGCTGTGCAACAACTTCAGGTATCACTCTGTCCCCATATCCACTCAGACAACACTATTACAGAGCTTACTATCACCTGCCATATCATTAGAGACTCATTTACTTATTCAGAATTTGATATGCCATCAATTACCAACAACGCCTACACAAGGCAAAAAATAAATGATGCAAAAAGACACAAACTCAATATAAATAGGACAGAATTTAGAAACTAATGGGGAACATTTCAGTCTCCCAGGATACTCTGCTACTGACCTGAAAAATTACTAGGGTGATTTCATCCAACCTTGACAATACCTAGAGCAGTGGTTTTCAATCTTTTGTATCTTATGTCCTACCAATCATTCTATCAAAGAACCCGAGTCCCACCATAATAGAAACAAAAAGCCCACTTTTTCCAAGAATGACATTCATATGTTTACAGGCATTCTGTTATTACTCTGCCATGCCAAAAGTTCACAGAAGGATAATCTGTGGCAGGCAAGGTCAGGAGGAGATGGGACATCACACTTGCAGGTGGACATGATGACTGAGGGAGAAGAATTTCTTAATAATTATGAAAATCCTGCATCCTACCTAAACTACTTCTGCATCCCAGTAGAGAACCACTGACCTAGGAAACCCTCAGAAAGCAGGCATTGTATCATACCATTATGCTACAATAAGGCTGTTAGTGCTGGATCCTATACTATTCCAACAGAAAGTGGTGTCAGATATATTTCTTTCTAAGCCTCACTCTTCTCCCATCAGCATCCTTGAGTGCTGAAAAGGTAATGTGGGTGAGAAATTTCCTTTCATCTCTACTGTAGGAGAGGGATGGTGGACCTTGCCAATCTTGCATTCAGTATTGTATTTAGTACTGAGGGGCAAAAAACAAAGATGCCTCTCCAGAGCCCACTACTGCTGCTCCCCAGGCCCCAACATGGATAAAACTGAGACAAAGGCTGACAGCTCACACTTGCGGTTCTCAAAAGTTGTTTTATTTAGGGGATTTCTATCCCAGCTTTCTGCTGAAGCAGAAAAGGTAACTCACATGTAAAGGTAACTCAAGTAAAATTTTAAAATAAAAATAATTGCTGTATTGCATTAATTTCAGGAGAAGGATCAAAGCATCAGAGGAACTCACAGGCATTAGCAGAACAGAGCAGCTAGACCAAAACATTTTCTTTTTCAAAAGCAATCACTATCATGATATCAATTTACCCATCACCAAACAACTCCAGAATAAATAACAGTTTTTTAAAATGAAATTCTGATATAGAAGCAAGGGGCATAAAGTTTTTTCTTCAGGCATGGATTTCTAATGTTGGTTTGTTCATGAATTTCAGCCACAGAGGTTTTGTGGGCTGCTATAAGCACTAGAATGTGCTTTGTATGTCTCTAGTATTCCTTTTTGTCTAGTGTGTTCCTGCTCTTTTGCCACATAACTGCTCTGTCCCTCAAAAAGTTAATGAGAGGCAAAGGATGGTGGTAGTTACTGGTCCGATCTTTTGACTCTCAAAAGATACCCTGAAAATCTTGTTGGTCTTTAAGGTGCTACTGTACTGAAACTAGGGCAGACCCTAGTAAATATTTCCGATAAGAATCACTTGAACTCTGTAAGTGCCTCAATAATCTTAGACATAAAATAGGACTTCCAAAGAGATCAACAGATGATACAATCTCTAGCTCTGAGCATTAAGGTATCATATAAATGCATGACCAATTGAACTATATGATGACCAAGAGTTGTCTGACCTCTATTTTTCACTCTACAGAAAAAGTGCCTTTAATAAATTTTGATTTCATTTTAAAACTGGCTATTTTTTTCATGTTTGTATTGTACTAAAAAGGAAGGATGAATTTGCACTTTGACTCACATTCTTCCCAATGCAGTTTACGGGAATCATAGGGTTGTAAGGAACCTCAAGGGTCATCTAGTCCAACCCCTTGCACAATGCAGGAAATTCACAGCTACTTCCCCTTTGCCCCACACACCCAGTGACACTTGTTCCATGCCCAGAAGATGGCAAAACACTGTCAGGATCCCTAGCCGAACTGGCCTGGGGAAAATTGCTACCTGACCCCAAGATGGCAATTGGCATTACCCCGGGAGTCTTTATGATGGATCAGGACATCTCCCTAGAAATTGCTCTTCCATTCAGTCATCTTCCTCATTTACTTCTTATGCATGCATTGGAAATCTAATTGAAGACATGTTAATATTGCTTATACTAGAGTAATTAAGATACACTAAATTCAGCAGAAGTTATTTCCAAATAATAAAATAAATGCATTTAGTCCTTCTCCAATCTGCAATATTCTCCTTTAAATGGCTGTTTTACACAGCTGAATTTTTCCATCTATAGATGGTGCAAACTGGGCAATACTGAACTTACAGTGGGCCAGCAGCTACTGCTGTGACTACTAGGACTGAGACCTGTCGTAACTATTAAAAACATTGAACAGCATTGTCTTCAAAAAGTTAAACAACTTCACTGGAAAACTATTCAAGTGATCATATACACTTGCTTAGTAAGAAGTGGCAAGCTTCAAATGTGATTGCATACACCACATCTATTTTCAAAAGGTTATTCTGCTGATGAAGGGAGCTCTGACTCTTGAAGGCTCATACCCTGAAAATCTAGTTGGTCTTTAAGGAGTTACTGGACCCAAATCTTCCTCTTCTACTACAGACCAACATGACTATCCACCTGAAACTATCTGCTGAATATGGTAGCAACAAAACATAGTGTTTTTTAAAAGAGGAGCTTAAGAACAAGTCATGTTTCCTTAAGATGTCAAGAGTTGCCTATGTTTAGCCTTTCCCACAGTAAAGAAAAATAGCAAACAGCAAGAATGCTGACCAAGTCCAGAAAATTTAATTTAAGAAGTCTTTAAGGGCCTAGAATGTCCTCTTAAGCAAGGGTGCTGTTTTACTTTACTCTGCAGAAAACTAACGCCTTTTAGAACATTACTGATATTTGATGTATTGTTGAAGGCTTTCACACCCAGACACTGTGACACTGAGAGATCTCTGTCTTTTGGTGCTACACTTCTGAAGATGCCAGTCACAGCTGCTTGTGAAACGTCAGTTACTACAATGCCAAGACCACGGCTATACACTCCGGAAAATCCACAACAACCATTACTGATATTATTTATGTATGTTTTTAAAAAGCTGGTTCACAAAAAACAACAGTCCAATGAAGCTGCATATGAGAAAACATAAAGCCATACATAGCTTCTAAGTGCCATACATCTATTCAATTTCAGCCTGTACAAATTAAAAGTACCGGTGTATACGTTGATGCTACACTATTGCTGCACACTGACAATAGAAGAATGTAATTCAATTCAAAAAGTACTGTGCTCATAACAACAACAGTATCATAACAAAGTTTGGCACTGCTCTTTTACAATCCCTGAAGCAGCAAAAAATAAGACAGCTCCAGTTTCTATTGCCTATTTCTTCCTCAGTTTAGTAATTTGCTGCCTCTCCTATTTCCATGGTGATCTCTTACATTCGTTCCATATCCAGGCTTGGTGCCCTTCTTTCTCCATTCTTTCCTGTGCTATCCCATTTCTTGTCCCCCAACTTCTGAATTCTTGAAAATTAAGCAGTTTATATAATTTTGTAGTTGTGGTGATCAGAAAATACAGACATGAATGTAGACAAGAATCACAGGGAAAATCCACCAGGATCTGTCCATTTTCAAAGCCCGACCATTTTATGCAGCATACAAGAGTTGTCATTCTCAAGTCATATTTATATTGGCATCATGATAATGAACAGGGGTTGTGCAAGATGCGAAAACCTGAACACTAAAGAGTCTGATGTTTCCTTGGAGGAACATTCTCTAGAAGTGCAAGTGAGCTGTGGCCTACATACAAGTACATACATAGCTGCCCCTCTTGCTTGGCCTTCAAGACATTAGACATCTCCAGTCCTGGGAGAAGCTTAAACACTCAACACAAGAACGACTACCAATTCTGGGATTGGGTCTGGAGAGGGAAGCTAGAATTTGTTTTTTTTATTGTAAACTGCTTTCAGCAATGACAAACAGTTTATAATATGGTAAATAAAACTAAATCTGCATTTCCAAACTCCACGTCAAACAGCAGGGAAACCCTGTCCCATCCCACTCGGACGACAGCACAGCCCCTTTCCTTCATCGGTGTCGTTAGAGATCCTATGCCGTCTCATGAAGCAAGTAGGAAAGGCCACCAGTAAGCTAGCCACGTTTAAGGATCGCCCGAATCTTATACGAAAGCCTTTTTCACAAGAGTGTTACTAGGAGCGAGAACAGAGGGGGCAAGACGAGGCAAAAGATCGAGTGCAGCGCTGGTAGCTCCAGACCCCGAGTGATGGAGAGAAAGAGGCAGGTGGGAAGGAAGGGTGGGCAGTCCCTACCACACGTGAGGAGGGAGTGGGGAAGGACCAATAGACCCCTCGCACTTCAGGACGCCCATTAAAGCGAGTGAAATCCACAGGAAGACGAAACCTTTCTCCGCGAGCCTCTGGAATAGACTCAGCCTCACCTGCCTCCTTTCCCACCGGCAAAGCTAAAGCGTCCCCGTTGCTACCCGCTTCCTCCGCCATTTCGTCCCAGCGCCTCCGCCCCCGAAGTACCCGCCTTCTCCCAGATTCCCGATCTCGCGATAAGTTCAAAGGCATATATCGCGAGAGTTTCTCCGCTAAAGCCCGGGAACAGAAAAGCTCGGGACGCATCGTTGCAAGCTATATTTCCGCGAGATTCGGTTTCCGATCTACTTTGAAGGGAATCATGTGACCCATTTCGAGGCTCCTGAATAGCCATTTCTTTTGCGGGCAGGCGAGGTGCAAGGGCAGAAGTGGCCGGGAGAGACGCTAGCGGGTGGCGTGCCTATGAGTTTAATCGAAGGCGTGGAATGATGGCTTCCTTCGCACGTTTAACACAGGTTCTCTTTTGTACCGAGATTAATCAGTGCGATAGCTATATACGGTGGGGTGGCTGTGTTAGTCTATACAACATTACGGGATGAATTTTCTAGAGAGGGAGGTAGTAAATGCTTTTTCCTTCTACCTGCTAAGTTATTGTGCCAAGCGCTTTTGAAAATCCCATCTTCTGACTATAGCCGCGGCGTTGCAAATCCTGTGTCAGACAAGGGCTGGAGAAACCCACGTTCAAATCCCTGTTTGTGCATAAAACTCCTTGGGTAGCCTGGGCCTGTCACTCTCAATCTAATCTGCTTCACGGGGTTATTGTAAGGACAAAATGAAAGAAAGGAGAAGAAGCTCTGAGCTCCTTATTGGAAAAGTGGGATAAAAATGAGAGAGGGCATCTCATACCCATGGAGTGTTAAAGGAGGTTGCCCACAAGTTAATTACGGCGGCGTGTTGAAGTTAAACCACTTTAAACTCAGGAAAGGAATATTTTTTTAAAGTTAAATACATTTCCCCCCATAAACATTCAAACGCGAATTTTACAAGAGTTCTCCGGAAAAATCTTAGAAAGGCGGTGCAGTAGGAGGCGCACATTTAAATCCCCACTCTGCTACGGAAACTGGCCGAATGATGTCCTGCGACTCTCAGAATAACCTGCCTCTCAGGGTTGTTGTGAAGATAAAATAGGGACTATCGTGTACACCGCTCTAAGCCTCTTGGAAGGGGAGGAATTTTAAAAGAAGTATAGTTAATATCGCTCTCCTCGTGTAATTTGACACTGCAGAAGGGAAGGAAAGCCAGCCCCGCTTTTTCACATTCGCAAACCTATGGGTGCAAGACAGCTAGCTTGTCACGTTACCGGGAGACACTCCGCGCCCCGTTGTTCTTTGCGGCGAAACCGGGCTGTTTGCCTTCATCCAAGATGACGCCGAAGGCTTCAATGTGGGTGTGGGGAATTTAGGGAACAGGCTCACATGACCTCCGAGCGCGGGCTCTGTTTCCATCTTTCCTGTTGGGCGCGAGGCTCCTAGCGCCAACTTGATTGCGGGCAAAGCGCTACTCCGCCGTGTCGAATCAGTTTGAACCCCCCGCCAAAGACTGCGGAGACGTCGGCTTGTTTGTCTTTGCCGTCTGGTGGGGTCGGCGTGGGAGGGGGCGGGGCACCGGCCCGGTGGGGAGTCTGTGGGGCCGGTGAGTAGCCTGTCCCTGCTCAGCTCCGCCTATGGAGCTTCTTCTGCCGCAGCTGCTACTTGTCTCGTGGGTCCTGAATCTGGTAGCGCCTTTTCCCCCTCCATGCCTCTCCAATCTCCGCTTAGAGTGCCCCACCCTCCCCATTTCAGGTGCACCGGCTAGCCCTGAGGTTTCTGCTCGGTCGGTCTTACTGGCCTGGAGTTTCTTTGGAGACCTGCCCCCCCCCCCCCCGGTTTGCCATAAAGCCAGGAAGAAGCCCGGTTGGCCTGCTCCTGAGCGTTAACAAAGGCTCCACATGCAAACCCCCCCCCCCCAAAACCCTCAATAGGTGAAGCTCCTCGGGGCATAGAACTGAACATTATCACCTGCTAACTGCTGTCAGTGGCCCAACTCAAGGGCCCCTTTGAAAGTTGGCAGGCACCATCAAATAGGGTCCCATCTCCCACAAACAACTTGCTCTCTGCAGAGGTTATACCTTACTAAAGGAATCCCTCCTGTCTATTTCTAGGAAACCTTTAGCACTTGCATTGTCACTATGTATTTATACCCCACTTTTCTCTTCTTATAACATCATTGTCTCCTGTCTTCATTTTATCCTCACAGCAACAACCCTGTGAGATAATTTAGGGTGAGAGAGAGGGACTTGGCCCAAGGTCACCCAGCAAGCTTCCATACCAGAATGGGAATTCAAACCTGGACCTCCCAGATCCTAGTATGACTAATCACTGCACTATAACAACCTTATTTCTTTTAGCTCGGGGGCCTGATCTTAGAACACAGATTTGTTTAATATTATTTACCTCTTTAAGTTTACAAATTAATTCTCTTTCTGCATGAGAAGTGGTTTTTATTGTGCAAACACCCCCCCCCCCCAGTCATAGACACACAACAGTTTTGTATCAGAATTTTCAGAGAACATTTGCAGTGTTTTGGAGCCTTTACTTGCATGTGAGGTATTCTGTTGCATTGGAGTCACATTTCATCCACCACTCCAATTAACATGTTTAAAATAGAATCTTGAGAGCAGTATGGATGTGTATCAAAAGCAGCTTTAGGCTAATGCATGTGAAATTACGAGAACAACTGTCCTATTGCCTATGTATGAACTTTTAAAAAACTGTATTTTAACATTATCATTATTATGAAACAGATCTATAGAGGTTGAATGCTTGCCCAAGTGCTGAAACGTGTAAAAGGACTCATCTTTTTCTATAAAGAATTATAGTGGTAAATAACAGTAAAAGTTTTTCTCTCCCTCAATTTCACTAGCACCTTTTAAAAATTAGGGTTTTAAAGGTTATGTAAGCTTGCTCTGCAGTACTGTGGTGCACATCTCGCTTAACTGAGTATGTCTCTGTATGTGAAATGAATAGGGCTTGAGATATACACACACACAACACCCTCCTCCTTGCCTTGGTGCATTTACCCATGTGGATTGGAAACAGTACTATAAAGGACTTGTAGAATGATCCTGAAAAAAAAGTAATTGGGACATGCTTTCCAGGATTGTGTGGGCAAGCCCTAGACATGCAACAAAATGGTTGGTTGTATTGGCATTTTAATTAATATATTTTTTCAAAAGTTGCCCTTAAACATAGGTCAGCTGCATTTGGTCTGGGACAAAAATAATTGCGCAGATATTCTATGCAAAATGAAGAGAAGCAACAGAAAAATGTATACTTATTTTCAAGGAATATAGAGTGATGTCTCTGAAAAATTGGGAACTTTGAATGGCTGCTGTATGGAACTTTGAAGTTGGTGTGGTCTCTCTTACAGAATAGAAGTATTCTCTAATTGTTTCTTAACAATTATGTTATGTGTGTCATAAAATGAGTAGGATCAATTGAACTGGATCTGGCTCTTTGACATTCAATGGCATTGTGATAATTGGACTTGGTTGCAGAGAGATCTAGAACAATAGGAAACATGTCTTGATAGTTGGCGAACTTGCATGACAACGAACCTGCACAAGAACGGTCAGTTTAAACAATGAGCTTAACATTAGGGAGCCTTCAGATCCTGAACTATATCTGGTATTAGTTGGTATTGGAAAAGTAGTTGTGTTAGGGCTGATTCATACATTATTTATCACGTGCAGAAGCCTCTGAAAATACGGGTCATGAGGCAGAACGCCCCCATTTCCCTCATTTTTTTTCGCTCCCATTGAGATGAGGTTCTTCCTTATCTCTGTCTGTTTTTTTCTTCCCGTCCCATTCTTCCCCTAACATGTCACAGACATCTTTATTCAAAAAGTGTTCTCAGTGTGAAATGAAGATGCCTCACTCTGACGAACATGATCTCTGTCTGCTCTGTTGGGGCGAATCTCACAGTGTCTGCCAGCACTGTCAGTGTTTTACTCCTAAGGGTAGAAGTGATTGGGCTTCTCACTTAAAGGTAGCACTATGAGAGAATGTGCTTCTTGTCTGGATAAACTAGCAGCTAAGAAATCTGCTGCAAAAGAGCCAGTGCCCCAATCTGAACCACCTTCGTTGGTTCTGGGGGCTCGAACACTGGATCCAACCAGACGTCATTCTCCAGTTCCAGCTAGATATTCAGATCCTAAATCTGTGCCTGCAACGCCCCATCTGGCCATCTTCTTTCTGGCACTCTGGAACACAAAAAGTGGTGTTCACTGGATCTGACTTGTCCAGAACGTGCTGTGTCTGAACCACTTGCGAAAAAGCCCAAAACCGAGACTGAGCATCTAAAGCATTCACTGTCTTCACTGACGCGCAGTGCTCATGGTCACAGTTCGATTCCCACACCAGTGGCCGTTGAGGAAGACGTAATTTTACCACCCTCAACTCCTTCGCCTCCCAGTACTCCATCTTTACACCAAGATGATGATAGGTTTGCACCTGTTGCTGATTTCCTGGTCCCCTCGACATCGATGTTTCCTGCGGATCTAACATCAGCACCAACCAGTTTTCAGGGCTCTATGGTATTGTCAACACAAGCTGTTCCTACTCCACAGGCCTCACATCTGTCATCCTGGTTGTCAGCTTCTTTACTCTCTCCATTGGCAAATTGGCAGGACTTTGTAACCTGGCTGCGGTCAGCCCCTTCCTTTAATTTTTTCCAACCTCTTGGTGATTCCAACCACGTTGGCTCCGATGCTTTTGGTTCTGGTGCCTTTGGCTCCAATTTATGATGTCTTTGGTTCTGACACTTCCATATACTGCTTATCACTGATTCCGACACCAGCCTCCTGCTTTCTCTAATTCTGAAGAAGAGGAACATGTCTCCAGATCTGATGCTACCTCTGAACTTTCCTTCAATCCTTCACCTGAGGAAGCAATGGATGAGAGAGCATGCTCTTCTCCAAATGAGGATTTCCGCTTTTTCTCAGAAAAGATTATAAGAATGGCCAGGGCATTAGAGTCAGTGTATCAGCTTCTACCCACCAAGGTTAAAAGTAACGTTTTACTGGCTCTTGTGTTCAGATTCACTTGCATCAGTGGCCTTCCCAGCTTTGGAGGATTTCTTGGATATTGCTCATGGCATACGGGAAAAGCCAGTTTTTATCCCTGCAATCTCCTGCGATATTGAAAATTACTATAAGCTCAAACAGCAAGATTGTTCCTTCTTCAGTCATCCCAGACCATCTTCTCTGGTGGCAGATGAGAGACAGACCCACTACTGGCATGGGTCTCTGTTAGCCTCTGCAGATAGAGAGGACAGGAAGCTAGACGCCATTGGCCACAAAGTTTATTTGTCTGCAGCACTCAATTTCAGAACTGACAATTTTCACGTTATCATGGGACCCTACAATTTGTTCCTGTGGGAGAGGCTGTCCAATTACACCCAGGACTTACTTGATAATAGCTGGGCCCTTGTCAAGGTGTTCCAAGGAGAAGTGACCAGGTTGATAAAACAACAAATGACAGCTGGGAAACACACTGCCAATTGTTCCGCAAGATCTATGGCACCTGCCATCGTGATGAGGTGCCATGCCTGGCTGCATTCCACTGCCCTCCCCCGAGAGAAGAGAAATAAGATTGAGGACTTTCCTTTCGAAGGTACGAGCCCCTTGTTACGAGCCCTTTTCTTTTTCAGTTGGATTTTTCCTTCAATCCTCTTCTTATACCCACTGGGTGGATTACTGCCACCAGAAATTATTTTCCAAAGTAAGAAATTTAGATTTCCTTTTTATTAATGTGCCCAAGTGTTAGGCTCCTTCATGAGGACAGGAATGATAGATATCCTGGGATAAAAAATAAAAAAACTTTTATTTTCACAAGAAGCATATCGATTTCACTTTAGTAATTAAGCTTGATGGTTTCAAAGATAGTTCTCAGTTCTTAAAGTTTCCTCACATAGGCTCAGTCACACAGATATACATAAACTTTCCCTCTCAGGTGCACACACAGTTTGCCTGCTTCAGATAGATCAATCACTCACTCAAATATACATAGACTTTTTTTCTCGGGCACACACACAGTTTGCCAGTTTCAGATAGAATGAAAGTTTTCTCACAGACACACACAGTTCATGCTTCCACACAGGTTGCCTAAATGAACTAGAATACGAATCCTCTCAGGCTTCCACACAGGTTGCCTGCATTGCCCAGACTCAGTATTTTTCTCATAAATGCATAGACACCTTCAGGCTGCACACAACTTGCCTACTTTGCCCAGACTCAATATTTCTCTCATAAATGCATAGATACCCTCAGGCTGCACCCTCTGGGCTGCTTTGCCCAGACTGAATGTTTTCCTTCTGCTCAGTAACTAAAAACAGTTCACTCCACCCAAACTCTCAGTCATCAACCAATCATCTCACTCATCCCGCTCTTTCACCCCCACTCTTTCACCCCGTGGTGCAGAGTGGTAAGCTGCAGTACTGCAGCCCAAGCTCTGCTCACAACCTGAGTTTGATCCTGGCGGAAGCCGGGTTCAGGTAGCCGGCTCAACGTTGACTCAGCCTTCCATCCTTCTGAGGTTGGTAAAATGAGTACCCAGTTTCCTGGGGGTAAAGTGTAGACGACTGGGGAAGGCAATGGCAAACCACCCCGTAACAAAAATCTGCCAAGAAAACATTGTGATGTGACGTCCCCCCATGGGTCAGTAATGACTCGGTGCTTGCACAGGGAACTACCTTTACCTTTTACCCTTCATCAGTACCAAACCAAGCATTTAAAGACACACACACACTCAAAATCAGTACACTCCTGTTCTCAGAGAGAATGGGTCTCCAACAAATGAAAAAGAACCACCAAATTGCAAAGTCTTTAGGTGTCATGGCACCACCTCATCAGCAGCCATCCAAGTCCAGTTACGAAGGGCATTAACCTTACCAATATTGCTCCACAAGGTATCCTTACCACCAGCCTTACGCCCAGAGGTCCTTTATTTCATCTCAGTGTCAAACCTTGAAGAGAGTATCCAGGCTAGGGCAAAGCAGCCTTCTTCTCCCTATAACCTGATAAAAGGAGATATTTACATTTTCAGTGTGGAGGAGAATGTTTTCAGTATACAGTTCTCCCTTTTGGGTTGTTCTGTGCTCCACAAGTTTTTACTCAGTGCATGTCAGCTGCAGTGGCACATTTAAGATCACAAGGTTGTTTTGTTTACCCTTACCTTGATGATTGGCTGTTAGTAGCACATCTGAAGCTCTACTCTTTAACCATGTTCACCTTGCTTTGTGTACCATCACTACTTTAGGTTTTTTTGTGAATTGGAAAAAATCTAACTTTACTGCTGCCAAATAAATATATTTCATTGGACTAAACTGAACTCCACTGTGAGGAGGGTTTTTCTGCCAGAAGATAGCTAGATCTTTACGCTTTTTGGCCTGCCCCCACTACTGCTGTTGTATTCTTCACATGGCTAAAAATGAGTCCATTGCAGAATTGGTTTCTATGTTGTTACAACCCTATGACCATGCTCCAGCACACCAAATTCTCTATCCTCAGGTCTGTTACTAGATCTCTTCACTGGTGGGCCAACATTATAAACCTACTTTAGGGATGCTCTTTTGGCACATATTACCCTAATGTTTCTATAACCACGGATGCATCAACGTTGGGATGGGGTGCCCATTGCACATGGTCACTCTAAGAAACTAAACTGCACATTAATGTATTGGAATTAAGAGTGATCTGATACTCCCTTGCTTTGTTTGCAGGTCTATTACACAAGAAGTTAGTTCAGGTTCAAACCAACAACATTACAGACCTATACTACCTGATCAAGCAAGAGGGAACGGCATCGCTAATGCTCTGCACTAGAGATGGGCACAGACTGGGGGGGAAATGAACCATGTAGTTCATGGTTCGTCGCATTTACACACCACTAACTTTCACGAACTTGCCCCGGTTCACGAACTGGTTCATTTGGTTTGTGAAAACGTCACATCCAGGTCAGCAAATCATCACTTCTGGGCTAGCAGAAGGCCACTTCCGGGTCAGCAGAAGGTCTGCAGGAAGTCCATCCCCTGTTGTCTAGGAAATTGATTGATCGGTGCCAGGTTGTCTGCAGTGATGAACCAAAAAAATGACCCAAACGAACCAGCATAAAGTTCGTGGCGGTTCGTCAGAAATGGCCTCTGACGAATTGCCAGTCCACGAACTGGCCCGGTTCGTCACAAACTTTGGTTCATATTTTCGTTTGTGCCCATGTCTACTCTGCACTGAGGCTGCACTTCTCTGGGAATGGGTGATATTCAATGTATTTTCACAGGCCATATACATAGGTGGCATGGAAAACAACAGTTTTTCATACTCATCTTGCCCATTTTTCAGTGTTGAGGTTTCCCTACCTCTTCACCACACACCTCGACACCAAGGTCAGGTTTTTCTGTTCTCTAGCTGTGACAGATGGCAGTTCACTAGAGGACTCATTTCAAATCCCATGGACTCGAGGTTTTTTTTTAATGCCTTTCTCTCAGCTCCATTAATCACCAAGATCCTTTGCAAAATCTGTCATTATTGGACACCCTGCATATTATTCCCTCCTTTCTGGCCCCCTCAAGAGTGATTCCCCACCCTGTGGGTCATGGCTGAGGGTCAGTACTACAAGCAATTCCAGATCTTCTGCATGTAGACCGAGTATGGCATCATGATGTAACCCAATTGAAGCTCACTGCATGGCTGCTAACCCCCCTCTCTTCTTCCTTTTCCAGAGAAGTGACTCAAGGTTATTCTTAATGCAAGGAAATCCTCCACAGGCACTTCCTATGGTAAAAAATGGACCTGCTTCACTACAGGGTTAGAACCCAAACAGGTTTCTCTATTCTCCTGCCTGTTAACCTGTGTTCTGGAGTGTTGTCCCTCCAAAAGGGAGGGTTATCTGTCTCCTCCCTTAAGGTTCACTTAACAGCAATATCAGCCTTTTATGAGTAGCTAGATAGCAAGACTGTCTTTTCACACCACATCTCTAAACAGTTTCTTAAGGGCATACACAATACCCCAAGGACACTCCTGGTTTCTCAGTGGAATATTACTTTGGTTCTTTCGCAACTCATGCTGTCCCCTTTTGAACCCATCGCTTCTTGCCCCTTGTTTTTATCCTGGAAGACAGCCTTCCTGATAGCTGTCATCTCAGCTAGGTGGGTGGGGGAACTTGCAGCTCTACAGGTCGAGCCCCTGTTCACCCAATTTTTCCCTGAGAAGGTTATTTTACTTATTAGCCTAGAATTCCTTCCAAAGGTTATTTCTAAGTTTCATTTACAACAAAGGGTTACGTTGCCTGGGTTCCCCCCCAATCTAATCTCTGATTCAGAACATACTCGGCACAGATTGGATGTTAAGAGTACTATTTGTTCTGTGTACTGTTTACATAGAACAAAGAATTTCTGCAAATCCAAAGCTCTTTTTCTCTATCATTTTGGCCCACACAAGGCCAAACACTATCCACATGTATTATAGCAGCCATAAAACTTAGCTGCAAAATACCTAACATTCGCTGCCCAGTGGCAATTAAAGCTCATTGCACTAGGGCGCAAACTTCATCCGGTGCATTCCTCTGAGGTGTACCTTTGTGGGACATCTGTCAAGCTGCTACATGGTCTTTGTGAAGCACTACGCTGTTGATACCAATTTGAGAAGAGTCAGCAGTTGGAACAGTTGTGCTGCATTTTATGTTTGACTGATACACTCACACCCTTCTCCATTGTCAAGTAGCTCACTATACTTCCAATGTGGGACTGCACAGAAGAATGATGATGAAAATAGGGTTGCACTTACTCATAATTATTGTTCATTGAGTGTCTTTTGTGCAGGCACATATCCCCTTCTTCCTGCCCTGCTGTGAGTGTCTTTGCATTTTATCTCTTGACTCTGGCAGCGCAGGAGAACTGAGTGAAATGGGGGTGCTCTGCTTCACGACCTGCGTTTTCACTGGGAAAACCTCTGCGCATGCTCAGTAGAGGCTGGTCCCTTACAGATTTTAAAAGCTAGAAAATCTCTCTGTTGCTGGCCTGCGCTTGCGGAGTCCCAATGTGTGTTTGCATGGAAGACACTTAATGAACAACAGTTACAGATAATATTTGGTAGTGCTAGTCATATTTTGCATATGAGTTTGCCATCTAGATACTTTCTAGGGTTTTCTGAAAAGTGAGTACAATAAACCCTATTTTTTGGAGTTGCTGTGGATTTTTAAGTGTTTGGAGAGCATGTTAAAACAGAAAGGAGCTCTGTATATTATGCTTAGGAGCTAATATGTGCAATAATGCAGATTTGGTCTGTGGTGTTGATTGTCAGTGTTGTATTTATCATTTCTGAGGTTGGGGTAGTAGCTTAGAAATCAACAGCCTGTGGCTTGAACCTCTCAGAAACTCATTTGGGGGTGAGAGTCACTCATTTTTTGGCTTTGTGTTTGAGCATTTTAAGCTGTCACAGTTTGGCAGGTCTAGTGGCTGCAATGTCAAGATTGTGAATTATCCTGCTGGTAATTGTTTTCTGATTCATAAGAGTGATAGATGATGATGAGAGAAAATGGCAAATAATCATAAATTGGGAATTTTCAAGGATATCCCTGAAAAAAGCATGAGTTGTGAAATGAAGTGTGCATGGATTCACTTATTAATGGGTCACCTTGGCAATCTTGAGCTGAGAGAGAGAGAGAGAGAGAGAGAGAGAGAGAGAGAGAGAGAGAGATGTTCATAGAATCCCAAGATGAAACAGCAGATGAGTAAAAAAACAGCCTGTGAGCTCACTTGCCGAATTAGTTGCAAGTAATTAATTCTTTGACCTGTTCCATTTTGCTGAAACCTAACATTGACCTCAGTTACCAGAGGAGCCTGCAAGGGAGCCATGAAAGCAATATAACTAGTCCAGTGCTTCCTGTCTTGGGCTTTGAGTATATGTTGTTGAGGAGCTCTTCCTGCCACATTAGGCTGTTGGTTTTCAGAGATGTGCTGGGAGTTGTGTGGTTAAACCTCTGTGCCCCTCGTAGAAAATGTACAGGATAAGTGAGTCATCCTACCTCCAGTTAGTGCTTCTTAACAATACTTTATCTAATGTGATCTATTAGGCAGAAGATATATTACACAATCAGAGAGGGTTGAGTGCTGGTGCAACTGTTGTTGTTGTTGTTATTTGTAGGCTTGCAAGTGTTTCTCCCTGATCTGTGTCAGTGTATTTCAGAGGCTTGCTAAAATACACAGTCTGATAGACTGAATCTGAAATGTCTTGCGTTGTCTTCTGCACAGAGTCTGCCTACTGTTTTAAAGTGCATTACTGGTATACATTTTGCTACCTTTCCCCCAAGTGATGGAAAATGTAAGGCAACATCGATTGTTTTCCTTTCAAGGTAAGAGCAGTAGAGACATGGAGGGTCTTAGTGGAAATTGTCTCTTTACAGACTTGCCATTTCTGAGAGAAGTATAGAGATGTAGCAGGCACAGTAAACTTTGAGCACATGCAGCTGCTTCCTTAGCTCTGTCTTCCCAGAGTCTCATGCAGATCTCTTTCCTGCTCCTTTTTGTTTATGATTTGATTATTTAAGGGCTGCAGAAGGAGCAGCAACAAGCATGCAAGTTACTATTTGTGGCTGGTGTCATTGTCGTCCGAAGGGCTCCTTGTCTCTTAAACGAACTTGTCCCAACTTTCTTACTGCTCTTTGGATGTCCTTCAAGAACACGGCTGTGGTGCCACCTCTCTCTCTCCCCCTCCCCTTTGAATCTCTTCTCAAAACCACTTTATTTAAAACTCTTGCCATCAGCCCTAGTCTCTGTACATGTAACTACTTTCTAAAGTTGATATTTTGTTATCTTTCTAGTGTTCATTTCGCATTGTCAAATTTTGGATTGGAAGTACCTTGGGAAAGGGATTTATCTCTTTGTGCAGTAACATGCTGTGTATATTGATTAGGGGTGTGCACTTCTGGTATCCGATTCAGAAAAAAATGCCCAAATTGGACCCGATCTGTAAAGGTTTGGGACTTCCGAATCCGGAACTCCCGAATCAAAGCTCCCCGAAGCATTTGGATTGCTTCAGCAAGCTTTGGGGCCAAAGGCTGGCTTCAGTTGGCAGGCCGGGGGA
Source organism: Eublepharis macularius (assembly GCF_028583425.1). Classification (NCBI taxonomy): domain Eukaryota; kingdom Metazoa; phylum Chordata; class Lepidosauria; order Squamata; family Eublepharidae; genus Eublepharis; species Eublepharis macularius. Next base: position 92,467,490 of record NC_072793.1, on the reverse strand, counting down.
CCCCCCACCTGCCAGCTGAAGTTTAAAGGGCCCTTTCCTTGTTGTTTGCAAGTGGCAGGGCCCTTTAAACTTGGCCCAGCCCTCCGTCCCCACTCCCGTCCCCCACCCCCCCACCCCCACTTACCTGGCTGACAGGGATGCTGCGGTGGTGGAGGAGGCGGCTCCTGCCCCTCCTGCCCCCCTCTGGCCTCTACAGTGGCAGAGGTGGCGGCTCCAGCCTTTCCCGTCACCCAGCTGGCCGTGGAGGGCCCCACAGGTGACATTGTGGTGGCAGAGGAGCCAGCTCCGAGCCGTCCCAGCCTCACAAAAGCTGCAGTAGTGGCAGAGGAGGCGGACAAGGCCCTTCCTGCCTCTCAAATGGCCGCTGCAGTGGTGAACGAGGGGGAGGAGGTCCTTCCTGCCCCTGTAATGGCCACCGCGGCGGTCATTTGAAGGGCAGGAAAGGCCAGAGGAGGCAGCTCCAGCCTTCCCCGCTGGCCAGTGGGTGCGCCCCCAAAAGATTTGTGTTTGCTGCTTTAGGTTTACCTGAAGCAGGAAAAATATCCAGAATTACCAGAATCTCAAAGCAGCAAGCCGCTTCGGGATCCTGGTATTTAGCTCGCTTTGGTATGCTCCGTAAAGATTCAGAACATACTGAAGTGAGGGGGTGCAACCTCCCCACCTCCACCCCCTCTGGGGCAAACGCACCCACCCCACTTACCTGGCCGGCAGGGAGAGGGGAGGCTGATTAGCTGGGCAGGGAGAGGGGGCTGCGGCGGCCTGTGCAAAGCTGGGACGGCCCGGAGCTGGAACTGTCTCCTCTGCCACTGCCATGGCCCATGCAAGGCCAGGACAGTCTGGGGCCGGCTCCTCTGCCACTGTGCCACCACCTGCGGGGCCCGCAGCGGCCAGCTGGCCGGTGGGGGAAAGCTGGAGCCACCTCCTCCAGCCCTTCCTGCCCCTCAAATGGCCACGTGGGTCCTTGACTTTTCCCTCTAATTGTCATTTAGTTTCTTTTGTTTGTATGTGTGTGGCTATTCCACTGACCTCTTCCTGGTTTCAGCAGTGCAACTTCAAGGTATTGCTCTGTGAATGTGACAGTATTAGAAAAAAAACCCTAATTCTAGTCCTATGGCTAACTGAATACAAAAGCAGACAGCTACTTCTGATGGTTTTGTTTTCCCTTCTGAAGTGCTGAGCACAGCATAATCCATGGTCTTCTGCAGCAGCACAGGTTTCAGGCCAGCTGGGACACTGCAGGCTTCGGATGGGTGCTTCATGTTGCCTTGAATCTGTGTTTTCTGACTTTTTCTAGGCTAGGTGAGGAACAAGTTGTAAAGAATTGTGTGTGTTGAGGAGTGAGAGAAAAATTGGGAAATCCACCAAACCCAGCATAAAAGCACTAGACTGCTGAGCTCCAGGGCTAAATTAGGAGCTTCCAGCTCACTTAGCCCTGGACCTCAGCATTACTATAGTGCAGTTGCCCTAAATGATAACAACAACAACAAAGACATTTGATTGATATACCGTCCTTCAGGACAACTTATCATCCACTCAGAGTGGTTTACAAAGTGAGTTATTATTATCCTCACAACAATCATTCTTTGAGGTGAATGGGGCTGAGAGAGCTCTGAAGAGCTGTGACTGACCCTGAGCATCAAGGTACAAGCAGTTCTGTGGGGGGGGGGTTGTGTGTGAGTGAGTAAGTGACAGACAGAGAGAGGGGGGTGGGAGTTTGGAAATGGCTTGCTTAAAATTCATTGCCTGAATAAATTTCATTCCAGGGTACTGCTTGTAAGATTTAGCGACTCAAGGATGCCAATTTCTTTCCCCCCCTTTAGTTAATATTCTTCTGCTCCCAATGTTTCATGACTGCTGAACAACAATGAGTCTGCTTGTCTGGATGTTTTGGGTTTTATTTCTTTTGTAATTTACAAACTAATATTTTCCTTCCATGTGGGTAGCTGTGCTGGTCTGCAATATAAGAGCAATATTTGAGTCCAGTAGTACCTTAAAGATCAACAAGATTTCCAGGGAGCTTTGACTCTCAAAACTTTATACCCTGAAAAAATGAGGGGGGGGGGGTCTTTAAGGTGCTATTGGACTCAGATCTTACTATTTTTCTGGCATTTCTGGGAAGTATGCAGAAGCCACCACCTTTTTTCTGTTAAGGATGTGAACATCAAGTTTGCTATTGGTGGGAGTGATTCTTAACTGGCTTGATGAATATATGTCTTAACACTACTTTTAAGTCTGTGCGGCTCTTGTAAGAATGGAATGCCAGGACATTTTCTTTAAAATAAAAAGGAGGCCTAATTGTTTGATATTTGAACTAGGATGAGGGGGAAATTTCCATAAAATCTTTATTTGTTTCAGTGGAAACAATGCCGAAGAAGAAGAAGAAAAGTACAGATGGGCCCGATTCCCGGGCCAAAGATCAGGGGGAAGAGGAGTCAAGGGGAGTGTTGAATGCCAATCTGAAGCGAAGCTTTGCGGATGCATTTATTGTTATATCTGACAGTGATGGAGAGGTGAGTGGTCAAAAACACAGATCCTTCTTGGGTGAGTCTGTTTATGTGTGAAAGCAGTTCTACAAGAGAGTCAGTTCCACCTATCTCTTTGGAGTTAGGTAGCTGGAATTTGATGCTATTGTCCATGACCTTTTCTCTAAGACTGTATTCACCTGGCATTTGGTATTGCCCTGTTGATCATTTGCAACTGGACATGAAAATCCTGTTGCAAGCTATTGCTGTCGTGCAATGATAAGTTATATCCACTTGTTATTGCCTACTGTACTAACTATTTTTAAAGTCGCTTGATTTCTGTCTCAATAATTGTTTCTCTCATACACAGTGTCTAAATGTGTCCAAGTAGATAGGAACCCCTTTATTTCCAAGCTTTCTTCTTTGGCTCCTTTTGTTTAAGGTTTGAAAAATAAAATGCATTTATTTTAAGTTATATTCCCACATTACAGGGGCCCAAGGCAGCATATTCAAGATACAGCATAACGCACATTAAGCTGCATGCCACCTTAACCTTGAGAAGGTTGGTATTACTTGCAAAGGATGCTTAGGCTTCCAGAGGAAGGGCGTTCTGTAGCTGGGGGTGGGTGGGGGGCTATTACTGCAGATGCCTCTCTTGCCTTTTTTGTTCCAACTGGTGCATCATCTAGAAGAGGCTTTCAGTTGGTCTTCAAGCCTACACTGATGACCTAGAGTAGTAAGTAGTGTCTTGGGTAATTTAATAGGACTAGTTCTAATCTGTTTTAAGGCTTTATAAGGTCAAATTTGTATGATTATACAAATTGCACAATTACATTGTATTTTGCCCAGAAAGAAGTTGAAAGCCGGATCTCAGAACATCAAGGCAAACACCTTCTGTCGGGAGGGGAATACTGTGTTCTGCATTGGCTATACTATCTCAGCAGTCAACAAGGCTCTACAAAGCTCATCTCAGTAGTTGTGCCTTGAGATTAAGAAGGGATGAATGGTTCAAATCTGAAATAACAGGTTGCAGCTTACTCATCAGCTGGAGGTGGTAAAAAAGAGCTTCTGGCTGCCACAGCCATCTGAAGTTCTTCGAGCATAGCATTTTATGATGTGCATGGGATTCCTGAAAGTGCACCCATGCTGTGAGAATGTGCCCTGAAAGCATCTAAAGTGTAGGTGATGATGCTCAGTTTTTTCCACAGCCAACTGATTGTGGTATCTGTTTTTTCAAAATATTGTGTCCTGGTGATGGCAGAAGCCCAAGAAATCCTAACCACATAGCCTCTTGCTAAGTGTAGTTCTGTTAACAATTTGAGAAGATGAACAGTCTGGTAAGCTTTGACTGCCTCTTTCTAGACAGGAGTCTTGTTTTGTCCAGTGTGACAGATTTATGTTTAACTATTAAGACCTGAACGTCAAGCTGTGGGGCATTCCACAGAATTCCATAATGAAGATCCTTAACCATTAAATCAGTGCTGATAGCTGTGTTATTTACCACAAGTTCAGGAGTTAGCAAGGCATTATTGATTCTGGAGAGGGCCCCGAGTCCCCATGACCTGGACTTAGTCATCATAATGACTGATAGAGGAACTAATTTACCATGGTATGTTTGCAGTTTTTACATTTTTGCCAGATGCTTTTTCGGAAGTGTGTATTTACATGGTGCTGAGTGATTTCAGCTTCCCTACAGATTATATATCTTGCATTTTGTTTCTTTGGAGGGCTGTATTGATAAAGAGATGGTAATTATGTGTAAAGGTTAAAAACTCTCATAGATGTTAAACAGAGGAGGGAAAAGCTTTGCAGTAGTCGATGCTGGGAGTTAGGTCTGCATACTTATTGGAGATCTTCCCTGCTGGGAAACTCCTTTAAAGAACCAGAGCATCTAGCAGCAATTATCTTTTTACATTAAATTCCCAGCTTGGCAAGTAAGTTAACTTCAGATTTGCACTGTATTGTTGATCTGTATATTGAATTCTGCAAGGAAAGAAGTCAGCAGCAGCTTCAAGCATCTCTTGTACGTGGGAGATCAGGACCTATTGTTGGCCATTTTTACTTGCTTCAATGTGTACGCATTTGAAAGCAGAGAAAGAAAATATCTCTTAAAACGCATCTATAAAAATGTTAGGCACTTTGGCTAGACTATATGTTTAGGCCTATAAACAATAAATTATAGTGGCATAATCGCTCATATTACAGAACAGGATATGCTCAGGAAGGCCATTAAAGAGCCAATTAGATTCTGTGTAAGTGAAAACAGTTCACAGCCAGTTGAGTAAGTGGATTTATTCTGTTTGCTCTGTTTTCAGATCAGGGGCTATAATGCTGCCTTCTCATTTTCTCTCTTGCAAAAAATCTGTTCCTTGGGAATTATGAAAAATGTGTCTAACTCCTGAAACATTTTTTCAGACTTGCGAGGCATGCAATGCAAAATTCAAGTCCTGATCCCATTCTTGATATAGCAAAGCCTCATTATTAAAGGCATATAATAGTCTTGATAAATAGCTGTTTGAGTGGATTCTCAATTTCTGGCAGCTGTTGGGGAAGTGATTCCTTATGATTCAGAGATTTATAATGGCAGGCATGGAAACCAGAAGTGCAATGGACTTTTTCTTTGGCAGCCTCCCGACAGATATCTTTAGAACAAGTCTCCGATACTGTCCTATGTTAGGATATTTTGTAGCACTTGTAGTTGGAAAGTGTCCAGCATCTCACGTTTGATCTCTGGCAGATGGAGTCTCCCTGGAATTTCTCAGTCAAGTTTTATTGTCAGACTCCTCTGTGCTAGTTTGCAAACTTTCCCCCTTTTTTGCACAGGCCTTTGCTACGGCGTCTGGTAAAGCTAATCTGATGAACAGGGCTGGTGCCAGGGTTTCTGGCGCCTGAGGTGAGATACCTACTTGCGCCCCCCCCCCGATAACCAATTTTAAAAAACAGAAGAAATGTAGGAAAAATGAAAACCACTAAACTTGAATCACAAACTGACCTTCCCAATGTCCAATACCCACCAAATTTGCAGGGGACCTAGTCCTCACTGTCCTCTAAAGACCCCCCAAGTTTCAGAGAGATTGAACCCCGAGAAAGGCATGATCCATGGGTCCCCCCCCCATTCCTGTTATTTTCTCCTCACAGTGGCAAAAATTGGAGTGTCTGCTGGAAGCTACTTTGAGAAGCTACAGACTGACCTTCCCAGTGTCCAATACCCACCAAATTTGCAGGGGACCTGGTCCTCACTGTCCTCTAAAGACCCCCCAAGTTTCAGAGAGATTGAACCCAGGAAAGGCATGATCCATGGATCCCTCCCTTTCCTGTCATTTTCTCTTCACAGTGGCAAGAACGGGAGTGTCTGCTGGCAGCTACTTTGAGGGGCCCTTTTCCTGGCTGGATGGGCCAGAATAGGAGCTCTCTAATTGGTAGGGACAGTGACAAAAACTAGAGTGTCTGCTGGAAGCTACTTTGAGGAGCTACACACTGACCTTCCCAATGTCCAATCCCACCAAGCACATGAAGCAATAGGCACAGCCTGCTGCCGGGTCGGGTCGGGCCGGGGGCGCAAGCGCACGAAACAACAGCCTGATTGCTTCTGTGCTGCGCATCGTGTGGCACTGGTGCTGGGTTGGGCGGGGGGTGCAAGTGCACGAAGCAACAGGCATAGCCTGGTTGCTTGTGTGCTGCGTAGTCTGTGGCGCTGGTGCCGGGTTGAGCTGGGGGGTCGTCGGGGGCCAGCATGGGCCACAGCGCCTCCAGAGAGCTGCGCTCGAGGCGGCTGCTTGCTCCACCTCAGTGGACACAACAGCCCTGCCAGTGAAACATTACTGTCCAGTATGGTCAGTCTAACCAAACTTACAGGCTGAGTTTGCTGTCTGCAGGTGCAATGTGCACAAATGTGGTTGGCCATGTGATCAGACTTTCTCTGCTATTAGCCATAAAGTACTGATGCCTTTATTGGAATAAATTGTATGTAATCTGTACAGTGAGCTAAGTTCCATTTCTTAACTTATTTTATGTTAAAGTTGTATCTCACCATCTCCTGTTGGGGTTGAAAAGCTATTGAAACTTCCCTGCAAGGAGGGTTAGGCTGAGCCTAACTATGCAGATCAGTGTTTCTGGATCCACCCTAGGCCCTATCAAGCAGATGTCCTGGGAAATTTAAATTCTCAACTGTGCAGGCCCCAGTATGGATGAAGACTGTTGTGCACAGGTAGAGGAGGTTTAAGCTTTCCCCTGTGCCATTTTCTTGACTTGAAATGGTCCCAGGAAACTGGTACTTTGTAGTGCTGAGAAAGTTTCCATGTAGACCCAGGAAGCTGGTATTTACATGTACTGCTGAGAAAAGTTACATGTTCTGTAAGATTCCCTAGTGGGGCAAATACTGGCTCCACCAGGACCATTTCAAGGCAGGAAAAGAATGCAGGGGAAGTTAAAGCCCTCTTTCTCTGTGGCCTGCAGTCCCTCTCTGTCAGCTTCCCTATACATAAGAATATTAAGTTTCTTTGGGAACTCCCAACACAGGACCCCAGGCGGATCCCAGAATGGATATGGGATAGTGAATCCTATAGTGAAGTCTTCAAAGATACCAGTGCACTCAAGGAAGCCAAGTGCATATACAGTTGAGCAGATATTTAAAAGCGAGTTTCTGATATTGAAGCCCAGCATTCTTTCCACTATGTCACGCTGGCCTTTAGAACTGCTGCAGATTATTTTCTAATAAAACTAGTAACAACTCTAATTTCAGACAGTCATCTTTACATTAGAAGACATGAGTAGGAAATTGGGAGATTGCAGTTGAAGGAAGATAGAAGAAGAGTATTGGATGAGTTTGTGATAAGGGTAGATTTGTAGAGTGAGCTACCTTCCCTTTTATGTGGCATTGGTTTTGCAGTGCTTGTAGGGCTGAACACATGAAGCAGCTTTGTTCCTGTCCAGATAAGTAGTTGATTTAGTTTGGGACTGTCTGCTGTGACTGGGAACATCTTCCTAGAATCTCTGGCAGGAAAAAGCCTTTCTCACCTGTGATACTTTAACTGAACCATTGCCTGTTTCCCAATGGGAAATCTACATTTAGACAGTTCATATATTATCATTTGATCCTGTGTCGATACAGTTATCAGAAATAACCAGTCCTGTAGCCCAGAATGGCCTGGCCTTCTGATTTCTTTCTTTCTCTTATGTCATATCTTTTTGTTAAATGCAAGATTTACCAAAATGGTGTATTCTTTGTCTAACAAAAAATCAATACCATTTTTAGCTTCAGAACACTAAACTACTTCATGCCTTTGCCAGTTCCCATATGTTGTTAGTGCAGATATGTTGTTAGTGCAGATGCTGTATGTCAGCTGTATGTTTATTTAATGTATTTCTACAATACATTACACAGTAAGAGCAACCTTGTTCTCCTGATAATCAGCTGGATTTGCTTTAATTTTTCTTCTTCTTGTGCTTTAATTGTCTGCCCAGCCATTTCATAGCTATGAGCTCCTCTGTAAACCGAGAGGCTTTCTAAGCTCTGCTGGAGGAGAGATAATCATGCTGGGATCATTTAGGGATGATTATGTTGCATGCCCAAGTTAGCTCTTTATTCCACAGGTCAACCAGAACTTCAGCAGAAGTGCCGGACTTGCTGGAAACTCCCTGACGACTGTCAAGGATCCATTAAGATCAACTGGAGTAGACCATCCAAACTGGTCCTCCACCCTGGTTTCTTGCTAATCTGCCAGCTTTCCACATGTAGAGAGATGATATTTCTTCACTGACAAGGAAGGACTATGCTACATGCTTTTTCTGCACATTTTTTAAAAAGATCAAGGACCTTGAGGGAGGGGATTCCTGGACTTATTCAGCTGTGCATATTACACAGTCAATATTGATTCTGTAACCTGGAATTCAATAAGTCTCTCCTATAGATGGTTGGTTATTCAACCAGTGCATATATGACCCCTTTTTAAGTCTCCTTGCAAATACTTTGAGATTACCTGCTGAAGGAATTAAGAGAGAGCCTGGAGGTATATTTGCTTACCATGTTTGGCTTAATGCATTCTGTTAAAGAGGACAGGCAGCCTGAGGGCCTTGGTTCTCTCCAAGGGAAAACATATTTTTATGACACAGAAATAAAATGCTTTCCCAGAATTGTATAATTTTAGCATTAAAAGGAATCTTAATATGTTTTTTGAGGTTTGATAATTTAAAACTTTTTGCTGTGATCTGTTCCTTGAGATGCAGTTTTTAAAAACACTATCCCTGACAGTGACAAGCACGTTGTCTATCACTTCATTATTGTTGGTTGATCCATCACCTTGTGGCAGGCCATCACTCCTTAAGGGCGATGTCTGCACTTAAGTTAAGAAAATTTAATACATCTTTGTATTAAGAAAATCCAGAGGTGAAGTTACTCCAAAATTTCTGTTATTAACTTTTCTCACTTCAAAACATTCTTGCTGGTGTTCTAAATCTTTCCTCATTTAATGGAAGTCCATTGTGTCTTGTCCTATCTTCTGTAGCTGTTCTGCTTGAGCAGTTTTAGAAAAGTTTTAAATGCATTAGAAAGCTCTTGTCATTTCCCCATTCAACTGTCAGCCTTCTATAATCTTCTCTTGATTTCTCTCCTTTGTATATATTCATTGCCATGGCCTGGTATGACGTTCCCTCCTCCTCTTTTCCTCTTCTTTGTCCTTAAACAGCAGAAATGGCACCAGAGGCATTTTTAAAATAATAAAAAAATAACTATTTATTTTAGAGGAGAAAGGCCAGGTGAAGTTAAGTGTAGAAAATTTCCGAGGTAATTCATCATAGATATCTCTGAGGTAAAATCAGTACATGCACAGATTTTAGTTCTTATGCTCTTCATAGATACTTAAATTCTTATGTTTAGAGACTTTTGTTCCCATGTTTTCCCCAAACACTCTCGTATGATTTCTTTTAGGATTATCTTTCTTTTTTGGGTTTAAGAAAGCTGGTACCTACTTTCTAGTTCCCCAAACTCCTTCTTGTCAAACACCAGTGCCTTTCTTCAGTTTTTAACTGAATCTCAAAGTCTTCAAAAGGCAGTTTCCAACCACAGCCAACCAGGGCTCTCTCCACTCTCTAGAGCTACCTCCCTGTTTACTTGGGTAGGGAAAGTCTCCTCAGAAGATCTATCCCCTTTCTTTGGCCCAAATGGGAGCCTGCACCTACTTCCCAGACTTCCTTGCCAACTTTCCCCCAGTTCTCCTGTTGGTGTTAAACTGCTTTCAGATAGGACTTCATCTCCCCGCTGTTCACACTCAATTCCTCTCAGCTAGGGCTGAAAACAGACCCTCCTCTTTCCAGCTCCTGCTACCCAATCTGATTCCTTGGAGTAGCCTGGCACTCAAAGTCTTTTATGTCTGTGAGGGATTAACTCTTAACAGTTCTTCAGCTGTTTGTACCGCACTTCCAGGCTTTTAAAAAGTGCTGTCCCTTACACCTGGCTATTGTGGGATGGAGTAAAACAATTATTTCAGAAGCAATCCTAAGCAGGTCTGCTTGGAACTAAGTTCAATTCTATTCAATGGGATTATTCCCAGGAAAGCAGTTTTATGATTGCAGCCTTTCTATCTTAAAGATCAGCTGATATTACTTCAGAGTTGTATCACAACATGTATTTATTTAGGCTGTGGTTTCCTAGATCCACATAGGTTTTTCCCTTCAGCCGAGCCATTTTCTTACCTATTATCTCCTATTTTGTTAATAGGACACTGATTCCCCCCCCCCCCCTTATATATAACTTGTTGCAGGCAGGTTTTGACTTCTGTTGAATTTCTCTTTATATTAATAACACTTCATTTTCAAAACAAGTACCTATAGTTTGTTATATGAGTAGAAATGAAGCCCCTGTGTGATGGAGTGCACTTCCCAAGTGCACCAATCAGAGAGCTGGAAGAGAATGAGTTAAAATTGCCTGGAATGAGAGAGCTTGATTGGCAGGCTTCTCCCTTTTCTCTGATTGGCCAGTCAGAACCAGCCATCAGTATGAAAGTTGGTTGCTGACAGAATTTTGAGGAGAGTGTGTATGAGAGTCTGACAGGGCAGGTCAGACAGGTTCCCCTCTGAGGGAAAAGAAATCTGTTACCCTAACTGTAACATCATTGTCTTGAGGGAGAATTCTAGTTAAGAATTCCAAGTATAAAAGCCAGTACAAGCTGAAACCCGTTTACAGAGCCACAATAGAACCAGGAGTGTGTTTTTGGCAAAGAGTGATTGGGTAGTAGAGGGAAACCCCCATGCAAGCCAAGTGAAGAAGGGTTATTTTTTCTTAGGAGACGAAGATTAATTCCTGCCCAGTGTCTAAAGGGGGTTTGGCTCTGAGGAGGGCCCTGGGTCTGTTGTAAAGGGAAAACAGTTTTGAACTAATGTTTGTTGCTGTAACCAAAGTATTAAACTGTCAAGGATTAGGAAAATAGAAACTAAGCTTCAAGAAAATTACTTTACTTGTGACTTAAAGAGCATTCTGTTCTAGCAACAAATTATACCTCAGTTCTTTCATTCCTAGACTGCCCTTATTCTATCCCTGCCTGTTCAATAAAGTTGAACAATAAAGTTGTTGTTACTTGTGAATGTTATACAGTCTTCAGTGCCATTTCAAACAGAGAGGAAGAGGGCTCCTGCTTTTCCTCTGTCAAATTTCTGGGTTGGGCTAAAAAGCCAAAATTATAACTGCTTATCAGGGTGGGACACAAAAGAACTTTAAAATTACAAATATAGACACACTACTTGGGGCTGCTCAGCCAAAACAGGCAAACTTGAAATTTGGCAAGAAAATCTACCTCAGAGTGGGAGAGCAAAAGGGGGGGGGGCGGTGTCCATCATACCCTGATACTGAATGGCTGAACTAGTGCAGTGACAGGAAACGTTCAGTTGCTCAGGGAATTTAGCAGTTTGCAGTTCAGCTCATGGGAAGAAAAGTGAAATTGTCAGCTTGTCCAGGGTTAAAACCTGACATGGACAGGGGAGGACTACAAAAAAGACCAAAGAGGTAAAGAAGATAAGGGGCAGGAAGTTCAGAGTTAGGGAAACTGAATAGAGAATGTGGAGTATGTGAGAGAAATCTGAAGGGAAGTACATGTTACTTGAGAAGAAGAGAGAGGTATTAGGAAAGAAAAGAGAGGCTCTGAAAATATTCCACAACATTCCATTTAGAAGGGACTATGTGCTATAAAAGTGTGGCAGCCGTACTTTTTAAACCTTTCTAGGCCTTAACAGATTTCCAGCTTGAACTTTGACAGACTTATTCAGCTTAATTCAGCCTGGTGAACTCCCATGTGTCTCATGTCTTCCCAAAAGGAAAGTCTGTGACAGCAGGTGACAGACAGGATTGCTAAGAAGGCTGGTCAGGAGACAGGGAAGCTAAAGGAAGCGAGGAATTATCATCCTAGTTACACTTTCTACTCTCATTCCAACATTTTGACCTGACAACATAAAGGGGATAAGGGCCAGAAAGGAAGAAGTGATTTTCACTTATCCAAAGTTTCTTCTGCCTTTGTTTCAGCTGAAACATTGGACATACTTCATCTAAGAGCTAAAACCTGTTTCTAGTCTATATTTCCTACTTCTATCCCAACAGCAAGCCATTCTGTACGCAGTGTTATATCTCATCAACCGTGTAATAGTAACATGCAGTCTAGGTTCCCTAATTATTTAGCACATGAAAATGTTTTTAAAAAAACATACACACAGAGTTAGGTTGTGATGGCTCTCTGTGTGTGTTTCTCTAGACAAATCTATGTAGGCTTCTTCTTAGCAGTCTGCTATTATCAAGGTGCTCACAAATGTTTTATTATTCAGGTGTTAACCATTCCATAGTCTCCCAGATGCTTCTTTATGGTGTGTCTGCACCAGGGAAAAGCCACTGATGGATGCCATGTAAGATAGTTTGGCTTGTTACAAAGTGCTTCTTTTTTATGTGTCCCTCTTGGCATGGTCTCTACATCCCAGCTTTCTATATTTACATTTCTTTTGGATTTGCGCAATTGCATAAAGAGCAATAAGCCAACCATATGCCCCTGTCCAGATCCTGTAGATTTCCTGTATATTGAGTTTGGGGTTTACCGGCATGGAAACCAGCTCACATACGTTTCTTAAGGGAAAGTTCAGGGAAGCCCCTTGTCAGTTTTACTCCTGGCAGCTGGTCTTCATGCTTTTTTTACACTGGAGCTAAACTTACTACAGAGGTACAAAAGGCATCACTGGCCTTTCTTGCAAAGTTGGCTTCAGCTTTATCGTGAACCCCTCTGTGCAGGTTGATGACTCTTCTGTGTTTTGAACATACCTTGCTATTTTTTTTTAAAGAGCCCTATGGTTAATTCCTCACCTTTAGCAAGGCTATCCCTCTGCAGCAGCTGTGCTCCTTACCTGCATTAAACCTTCCTTGCAATCAGAATTTGCAAGACTAGCCTGCTTAATGTCAAATAAAGTTCAGGCATTCTTTGAATACTCTGAATAAACACTGAGTGTGGGATTTTTCCGAAAGTTGTTTTCAGTGCTCTCCCTTATCCATACGTTGAATGAATCTGTAATAAATTTGTAACAAATTTGCCTTATTCTGCCCCACTGTGCTTGGTTGGGTCCTGAGAGAGCCTTATTTCTTCTTCTATCTGTTATCTCTAGGTTTCATTTTGTCCAATATGGCTAAAGATTTTCCTAATAATTTTGTTTTGAGATGTCATTAATGTGTGTATTTCTTTCTTTTCATTGTTGGCCAAGATTCTGCCCTGGATATCAATACTATATTAATATTGTGCACATCTAGATTTTAGAAGTTTGATTTGTGGGCTTGGATGTGATGACCTTTAAAGTGATTTCAGTGGGACTTATTTTCAAGGTACTGATTAAATTTCGGTTGCAAGAGTTCATTCATGTTTCTACTGCCTGTTTCAAATTATTGAATTTAAAATAGTGGGAAGAAAAGTAGTTCTTCTTCCATTAAAATGTGCAGAGAGTTTAAGAACTAATCTTTTCCTGTGATCTCTGGGCAAAGCATACACTGAAATTGCTTGTAAGCATAAATTAAACTGTAGATCACTGCATGGAGAAAAAAAGATTACTTCTGGCTGTGATATTTTAAAATATCTCTTTATCACAGAGAAATGAAAGGGAGACTTTATTCAGAGTTCTAAGTGCGAGTGGAGATGTACAGCACAGAGATCAAATCAAGCATAACTATTAGCTTTCCTTGTAAGTTTTGCATTAGGAATGACCTTGTGGCAGTGTTGGCTGCAGTTTGGGGATATTTAATTGATTAAGATTATTTTTGGACTAGCAGTCTTATTAAAAAGGCAGTTGGTTGAATGGTCCCTTGAGTAGTTGATATTCTCATAGGCAGATGAGCATTATTAAAAGGTTGGGTCAGATTAGAGCAGCCCCACTGCCTTTGCTGATTTCTTTCCCTCTCTGCATTCAATGAAGGTATATCAAGGCCATCCTTGCAAGCATAGATTTAGAGTACTTCTGGATTAAGGGGTTTGCTCCCACTAGAAACAAAAGCTTCCCATGAGCAGATCTAAGACCTAATTAAATAGTGTATTTCATTTCTAGTTTTATTTAATAAGTATGGTTTTAAAAATCCCAGTCACTGAAAACTCCCTCTGTGTGTTTAGGCCATGAGGATTAATTGGATTCACTACAGCAGCTTCCTGGACGTAACTATCCAATTGAACAAATCATATAGAGAGTCTATTCAGACTTCCAGTTTTTAGGCAATAAATACTCTCGTTACTAGTGTTGCAAGGGACTGTCACTTCTCTGCCAATAACATATTTTTCCAGTACTGAAAGAACAACTTCACTGAGAAAATATGATCCCCCCACCAATTCCAGCTATTGTGACAGCTTTGTGGGATAGGTTTGTGCAGTTGTCATGGGGTGCCTATTGAATAGAGCCTGTGACTGCACTATGAAAAGCAACAACCTGTCACCAATACTTTACCTACTTTGTGATTCTTTAAAAATGTTTTTAGGGATTCGGTTTCGTTTTCTCAGCCATGCCGGATGCTCCTCTCGGCTGGTCCGGGAGGAAACGACCGGGCACCCTGACCGGGCGGCTGATCTGCAAGGATTAGCCCCCAGGACTCCCAGGGAGGGAGCCAGGGTCCGGGACGCGGCGGGAAGAACTCCCCGAAATCAATGCGGGGAGGGAATTGCCCGTTTGTCCCTATGGAGGCCGGCAGATGTGCGCGGCGCCTCGAGTGCCGCCGGGCAACGAGAAACGGCAAGTAAAAGAAACAGGCGGAAGCCTGTAAACAAGCGAATCCCTTCTGTTCTACAAGCGTTTGTGAAGGAGAGGTTGATCTGAAGAAGACTCGCTCTTCCCCTTCGTGGAGTTCCAGAATTTTGTTGGCGCCCCCCCCCCCCAAAATGGCAGCAAAGAAGCAAAGTCCCGCTCTCGGTAAGTCAATCTCGGCCACCTTGCAGAAAGGGGAGTCGCTCGAAGAATTGGTGCGCAGGGTGGTGGTGGAAGCCATAAAACCCTTTGTTGACAAGCTGAACGAAACTGATCAAAGGGTGGGCTTAATTGAAAGCGAGGTGAAAACCATTAAGGCAGCAGCGGGGGGGGGCAGAAAAGTCTGCTCTGGAAAGTGCGTCACTTGTGAAGGCTACAAAAAAGGAGCTGAAGTTGGTGGAGAACCAACTGATCGGGCTACAAGTGGAACGAACGCAGACAATTTTGCGTCTCCAAAACGTGAAAGAGGAGGAAAATGAGGATCTGTGGGATTTGGTCTCGGAATTACTGGCGACACCCGCGAGGACGACTAAAGAAGAGGTTAAAAGCGCCATTTTGGAGGTCCGTCGGGCTTCTTCAAAATATGCAACAAAGCGACAGTTGCCTCGTGAGATCATTATTGACTTTTCAACTAAAAAGATTCGGGACACCATCCTATATAACTCATACAATGCGGATTTGGACTTTATGGGTTTGAAAGTCAAGATTTTGAAGGACGTTCCATTTCTAGTCCGGAAACGGCGTTTTAAATATAAAAAGTTTGCAGCTCTTCTGAGGGACCATGGAATAAAGTACAAATGGTTATTCCCGGAAGGAATATGGTTCAGATATAAAGATCAGGCCTATAAGATATTATCAGAAGATCAACTAAAGGATTTTGAGAATAAAAACCCAGAACTCTGCTGCATCAAGAACGAAGAAAAGGAGGAGCCGGAGGGGGGGGGGAGGAGGAGAGCATTGCAACAGCAGTTGCACAGAGAGAATTGCGTCCGGGACCCAGAAGGGGGAGGAAAGTTTAATCAGAATTTGAAATGTTTATTCTCTGTATGATTAACCACTCCATCATTATTCTATGGAGCTATTTTTGTATTATGACAGTATGAAGGGAAACATTGAAGTGTAGTGTTTAGTGTTTGTAGTTCATTCCCCCCCCCCTTTTTCTTTTTCCACTCCCCTTTGTCCCTTCCCTCTTCCCTTTCCTTGTGATAGTCTGGTGTAGTGTTTTGTAGTTATGAAAAATAAAAAAAAAAAATAAAAAAAAAATAAAAATGTTTTTAGAGGCAGAAATCTCTTCAGATATCTCAAAAACACACACACCTTAATGTGGTGAGCAGGTTTTAGTGTGTTAGTGAAGTTAGGGGCAATACCATCAGGAGCGTGGGCTTGGAGCGTGGGCAGTCTAAACTCCTAGCAGAGTCACTCAAGGCAGAAGGGTCAAAGCTGAGACACCAGGCTAAGATGCACTCACCCCCTTCAGGAATCAACATTCACATCAGCAGAAGAGAACTGACTGTTCCAGTTGTGATGGGAGTGGAGGCATTCTTGAAGGCTAGCTACTGGGAAGCAGCAGTAGTGGCGGAGGCTCTTTCACAGACAATGGCAGTGTCACTTCAGCCAACTCTGGTTAGTACTATGTAGAAGAAGTAAACCACTGCTGCTGATCTCTTACCTTAAAAACCCTATGATGAGACACTCCAAAACAAAAGAAGATGTAGTGCTGAAAGACAGGACACCCAGGTTGGATGGCACTGAATTGGCTATTGGGAAAGAGCAGAGGACATGTACGAATAGCGCTGTTTTTAATGATGGGACTGGATTAAAGCTGAAAGGACATCCAGTTGCTGACATGAATAGACAAAAGTAACGTCCAAAGCTGTGCAACACACATAATAAGAATATGAAATATAAGAAGTATGAAGCCAGGTAAGCTAGAAATCATAAAACTAGAAATGGAATGTTTAAATATTGCAGTCCTGGGTGTGAGTAAACTAATATGGATCTACTCAGGATATTTTCAGTCAGAAAACTAGAAATGACAAACTCAAAAGAAATGATGTTGCTCTAATACTGAGGCAAGACACAGCACAAGCAGTTAAGAGCTATAATGCAATTCTGGCCATTTAATATCAGTCAGACTTCATGGAGGGCCTATTAACATAACCATCATTCAAGTTTATGCCCCAACTACAAATGCTGAGGAAGAAATCAAAAACTTTTACCCAACTGTCCAAGAAGAAATTGATCATACACCTAAACAAGATATGCTGATAATCATAGGTGACTGGAATGCAAAAGCAGGAGACAATACAGAATCAAATGTTGAAAATTTGAATTAGGATCACAAAATGAAGCTGAAGAGCGGTTCATAGAATTTTGTGAAGCTAACAACCTGTTCATTGCTAACACATGCTTCAAACAACCAAAAAGATGATTATATACATGGAAATTACCCGGTGGCCAATACTGGAATCAAATAGTTTACATAATTGGAAGCAGAAGATGGAAAAGCTCTATTCTGTCTGTTAAAACAAGACCAGGAACTGATTGGCGGTACAGATCATGTGTTGCTAATATCAAAAATTAGAATAAAGCTGAAGAGAAACACTAAAAGAATCATAGTGCCAAAATATAAATAATATTCCTGAAGAATTTTAAGACCATGTAAAGAACAAATTTGCAATACTAAGTTTAATTGATGGTGAACCAGAAGAACTATGGGTTGAAACCAGAGATATTATCAAGGAAGAATCTGCAAAGAGTTTTCTTGTAGCCCCCCCCCCCCACCAAAAGAGAAGCCTAAATGGATGACTGAGTAAACTGTTAAAATTGCTAAAGAGACGAGAAGCAACAGCAAAGGTGACAGAAATAGACCTAGAATTCTGAATGCAGCTTTTCAACAACTTGTATGCAGAGACAAAGAAATTTATTATAATAACCAATGCAAAGAAATAGAAGAGAACAACAAAAAAGGAAGAACAAAAGGTCTGTTCCACAAGATTCCGGAAATCAAAGGGAAATTCAAACCACAATTCTGGATACTGAAATATCAACATGGAAATACAGTATCTGATCAGGACAAAATAAAGATAGAAACCAGGAATCAAAGAGCCTAAGCTCAAGGAGGCAGAAAATGGGGTTATAATCAAACACCCTATGCCGTGTATATGACTTACAATATTAGTCATGCATCACAATCAACAAATACAAAGTATCATGATGGTTTACATATAAATACAGTTACAAAGTCCAGTCCCAAGACTTATTTATATTTATATATATTTGTCCTTTTTATTTTGTAGGTTGCCTTTTCCGGAGGAAAAGAAAAGGCTGCTTCAGACTTCATGCTGAAGAACTCTGTTCTGCAAAGGCAACCTACAAAATAAGAAAGGACAAATATATATAAATAAGTCTTGGGACTGGACTTTGTAACTGTATTTATATGTAAACCATCATGATACTTCATATATGTTGATTGTGATGCATGACTAATATTATAAGTCATATACACGGCATAGGGTGTTTGATTATAACCCCATTTTCTGCCTCCCTGAGCTTAGGCTCTTTGATTCCTGGTTTCTGTTCCTTAGGAGGCTTCCCTCCTTCGCTTGGGCAAAATAAAGATAGAAACAATATACTGAAGAACTATACAGAAGAGATGGATGAATGACAGATACCTTCAAAGAAGAATCTTTTGACAAAGAACCAGAAATTTTAGAAAGTGAAGTGAAAGTTGCACTCAAAGCAATTGGGAGAAATAAAGCACCTGGAGTAAATGAGTTACAGAGTTATTTCAAGCTACAGAATCAAAATCTTAACAAGAATCTGTCAATAAATATGGAAAAACAAAGATTGGCCCACAGACTGGAAATGTTCAGTCTACATTCCAATTCTAAAAAAAGGGGATGCCGAAGAATTCAGCAACTATCAGACCATTGCATTAATTTCCCATGCAAGCAAAGTGTTGCTCAAAATTCTACAGCAAAGACTCTTTCCATATATGGTGCAAGAAATGCCAGATGTTCAGAAAAGGAAGAGGCACTGGAGATCACATTGCAAATTTATGATGGCTAATGGAACATACTAGATAATTTCAGAAGAAAATCAGTTTGTTTTATAGATTACAGCAAAGCTTTTGATTGTGTAGATCATGAAAAACTATGGATGGTATTAAAAGAAATGAGGGTGCCACAGCATCTGATTGTTTTGATGCGCAATCTGTACTTTGCATAAGAGGTTACTGTTAGGACAGAATATGGGGAAACAGAATGGTTTCCAATTGGCAAAAGTGTCAGACAAGAATGCTTATTATCTCTCCACCTGTTGCAGAACATATAATAAGGAAAGCTGGATTAGATTTTGCAGACGGTGGAGTGAAAATTGGTGGAAGGAACATTAGCAATTGAGATATGCAGATAATACCACATTACTGGCAGAAAATAGTGAAGACTTGAAATGATTACTGATGAAGGTTAAAGGAGAAAGTGCCAAAGCAAAATTACTGCTGAACATCAAGAAGACAAAAGTAATGACTGCTGAGGAATTACACAATTTTAAAGTTGACAATGAGGAAATCGAAATTGTTCAAGATTTTCTATTCCTTGGCTCAGTCATCAACCAAAAGGGAGACTGCAATCAAGATATCAGAAGAAGGCTGAGGCTTGGAAGAGGAGCCATGAGGGAACTAGAAAAGGTCCTTAAAGAGCAGGTTGTCTCTCTCGGGACCAAAATCAAGATAATCCAACCGATGGTATTTCCCATTACTATGTATGGATGAGAAAGTTGGACAATGAAGAAAGCTAACAAAGAAAATTGATTCATTTGAAATGTGGTCCTGGAGGAGAGTTTTGCAGTTACCATGGATGGCTGAAAGACCAATAAGTGGGTTCTAGATCAGACCAAGCCTGAATTCTCCCCAGAAGCTAAAATGACAAAACTGAGGCTATTGTACTTTGGTCACATCATGAAAAGACAAGACTCTCTGGAAAAGTCAATAATGCTAGAAGAAGTTGAAGGCAGTAGTAAAAGAGAAAGACCCAAAGCAAGATGGCTGGGCTGTA
Organism: Eublepharis macularius; assembly: GCF_028583425.1. Lineage (NCBI taxonomy): Eukaryota > Metazoa > Chordata > Lepidosauria > Squamata > Eublepharidae > Eublepharis > Eublepharis macularius. The sequence goes on along the minus strand of NC_072793.1, from coordinate 92,447,734 downwards.
AAAGAAGCCATGTCCTCCAGTTTACAAGATCTGAGCAAGTTTAGTGGTAGGATGATTTTGAAGTCTTTTGTTCATAGAGTCGCCATAGGTTGGAGGCAACTTGACGGCACATAACACACACATACATCTCACAAGCATAGAAGTGTTTATGCAACTCTTTTTTAAAAAGTGGCAACTACTAGCAAAACTCTACTCATCTCCTGCAACAGTAATTGTGCACTTTCCCTCTCCAGCACTAGAGAGCAGCACTCTCCTATTCAGTTTTTTGAAAAAATAAAATAAAAGCAAATTGTACAGCTGTCTCCAATAAAACAAAGCTAGCCACTTTGAACATTGTAAGGACAGGATTTTGCATGACAGATGTTGGTTCTGTTTCTAGTGCAAGTGTAGTGCAAAGATAATATATATATATATATTTTAAAAAGTATGGAATGCTCTGGAGTCTTGAAGTGTTTGGGATGCTTACAAGATATTTCCTACACCATTTTCATTTTGGAAGTTGTTAAAGGTTTATAATTTCTGCATGAAAGGATAGGAAAATAAATGATGCAGTGTGTATTGGGATAGCTGAGGGACAGCAATTTCTGCAGTTGGCCAGTAGAGCATCTCTTGTTTGTTTTAAACATTTATATCCCACTCCTTAACCAGCTGGTTCTTGCAATTAAAGTGAAATCTAGATCATGCCTAAGCCTCACACATATTATCAACAAAAATGAGCAACATTAAGGAAACATCTGCAAAAGCAGCAAAAACTCTTTAACAGTTTAGAAAAACAGTAACAATTAGAAAACCGGTAACTCAAAACATAGTAGATATACATCATATAAGCGGAGATAAAACCAAAACACAGAAGACAGCATTAGAAACACAAATCAGTGGGTCAAAGATCCCCCAGACTAAGTAGAAAAAGAAACAGAGGGAGAAAGAGATGGGGGAGGGAGACTAAAAGCTTGGGTAAGTAAATATGTTTCCCCCTGGTACTGGAAATGCAACAGCTGAGAGGGGAGCGTCTGCATCTCGTGTATCACCATTAAGAAGCTCCTGTGTAACCCAAAATCCTGCACCTTTTTGGATCTGCTCACAATGGTGAGGCAACTGGAGGAGTAGCTGGTAGAGAAGTGTGGTAGCGGTTTACCCAGTACAGTGAGAAATCAGCTCGTCTGTAGTCCTTAGTTTCAGCTGTATTATATACACATAGCTCATATGTCTGCAAAGTGAAAACCATGTATTCTATACCTTAAACAAGGCCCTGTATCTGTCTGCTTCCAGCATTTCCTAGTGCCTCTCCCTTATTTCTCTCTGTCATTGAAAATGTGATAGAGAAAAATCAGTTCAGGGCTTCAGCTCCATTCAGCCATTGCTGTAGGCATAAACTATTCAAGTTACAATCTGATTTGTGTGGATTTGCTTAATTTCTAGAGCATATAAAAAGCTTAGAATTTGGGTTTCCTTAGCATAGAATATGGATTTGAAATTTACTTTTGTCATAGTTCAGTTGCTAAGTGTTTCAGTTATGAGAGTGATAAACCTGGCCAAAGTTTTCTGGATCTCTAACCTGGACCTTTTAACGGGTATTCATAAAATTTACCCTTCTTTTCTACAATAGGACAGGAGAAGGCTTATTTTCTGAATAAACTTGGAATTAATCTCCGAGGATGTACTGCCATAGCAACAGTGCATTATGGGAATATTGGCAAATGCTGGGGAAAAAAGAATAGATTTGGCTTATTACTGGGAAGCATGTCAGCACCGTAGTATTGTGAAAAGAAGACTTCATTGGTCTTCATTAATACAATGCAAACTTAGAGCCCAATCTTGTAGTGTAGCCAAGGTCATCATGAGCAAGGAAATGCAGTTGCTGGAATCAAAAAGAGAGCAGACGGGAATGTCATATAAGATAGCAAGACAGAGAGAAGCAACATCATCAAGAAGGAGTAATGAAGCAAAGCTTAGTTTTTGCAGTTCAGAATGGAAGAAATGGGTTGGTTGTGAAAGAATTTATCGGAATTATGGGAAACAGGGAACCAACTGAGCAAAGCAGCTTCCGACAGCATGTCTGTACTACAAGAGGGTTAGCAGAGTGCTGCCACCAGGTCCAGGGAAGCTGATCCTGGAGCACCAGGCATGCCCATCTGACAATGAGCCAGGATTGCTGTTCTATTCCTGAAATGATATAAAGTATGTGAGGAGCAGAGCCCATGTTTCAGTAAGAAGGAGAACCATACTCTGGCTGTGGATGTGACAAAGAATAGACAATAGATAACAGCATTAGCTAGGAAGCATTCCAGCTGGGAAGTATTGTGGGGCCTGGTGGTGGGGGGAGATATAGAAATATTGTCTTTCAGGTGAGTAGAAAGTGCTTGGGGAATAACTTCTGCTACGTTAAATGCTTGCTTGTTTTTGGTTGTTTTAAAAACAGTGAAGGAAACTGCACATTGGGATTTGGAGAATCATATACTACTATGCCTCACAGTTAGTAGGGAAGGCACGCTCCTGGGATAAGATTTTCTAAAAAATGTAGACAAAGGGTAGCAGGAAACAGCCATGAAACTAGTTTTGAGCAATAGCATGGGGAGGATGGGGCTAGTGTCAGAGTTGCTTGTGTTTAATATCTGCATTGATGATCAGAATCTGTACTCTAATGAAATCCACAGGTGATGGTAAATTGTAAGAAACTGCAAGCGGTCATCATTGTAGTATAGCATTCTAAAGGGCGACTAGAAAACGTGGGCAGGAAACCGGAGAATTAAACTTTGTCTGCAAAAATATATCTTATGCATAAAATCATTCAAACGTTGCCATGAAATGGAAGGACCAAATTTAAGCAGGCGGGCAGGGCAGGGCAGGGCAGGGCAGGGCAGGCAGGCAGGCAGCTTTAAAGCAGTCATATTGCAGCAATCCATTGTCTACCAGGAGACTGATTGCCTGTATAGCAACTGTGCCCCATATTGGTATACTTTCTTGCTTAAAAGTTTAGAATGACTGAAAGAATTCAGTCCCAAAGCCATGAAGGCACCTAGAAGCCATGGGCATTATTAATAGGTTGAAGTGGAAATACAGCAGTTTGAGTTCCAATACAGCCAACTGCATGTATGTGAATAGTGTTGCTAGAATGTATTAACTGTGAATATGTCGCATCATACGGTTGAAAAGGACGTCAAAAGTCTAGTCAAACACTCCACACAGATAAGATCATTTGGCTGTATTTAGAAGTAACAGCAAACCAAAGTTTATCATTGCAAGAATGAGCTTGGAAATACATGGACTTGCCCACTCCCATCTCTCCTCATGAGCAGCTTGGGAACTAAAGACTCTTGATCACCTCTAAAGCACATACTCTGGTGTGTTTCTGCCCTCCAAACCAGGGTTCCAAGCTATGGTTAAAACCTGGTTTGTAGGCAAGAAACCAATTGTGGCTTGGACATAATGATAAACCAAGGGGAGGGAATCATGCAAGCCCAAGGAATTCCTAGGCAAGTTTGTCATTATGTCCTAAGGCAGTTGCAGAGCTAAATCTGAGAACTGTAAGGGAAGTTAGAAGACAACCCACCAAATCATCTGCTGTGAGGCAGGATAACCTATATTTAAAGCATCTCAGATCTGTCTCTGTCAATTTTTTTAAACTTAGGACTTTTCCACATGGAGTTTTTCATCAGTTCTGGCTCATACAACTTTGATGTATCCCCTGATTTCTGCACACATGGTCAAAAAACCTCACTTCAGTCTTCAAATTGCTTTCCATGCTCTTTCAAGTTCTTCACAGTGAAAGGCTACATCTGCTGCAGAATCAATTTCCCCCTGTGTTTTCTGTGGTTTTTCTCCCTGCTCATATACCCTGATTTTTTAATAGTGAATTTAAAAGATGGCTTTTTGAAAAGCAGTATGTTTTCTTTGGTATAAGCCCTGGCCCTGCCTTTTGCCCTTCCCTTTATCCCCCTGTGTCCTGATTGGTTGAACAGCAATGTGTAATCACCCAAGTTGGCAGGGCTGGAAATGGCTGCTGTGACTTCCTTAGCTAGGGAGGAATGGCGCCTCTTTTTGGCTTGCTTTTGAGCCTCTGATATTTTTGTACTGGGAACAGCAGCCACTGTGGTCTCTGAGCAATCTGTGCTGCATCAATGTGGCTGCTGGGAATGGTAGTGAGGGAGGCTTCTAGCTCTCCTTTGGAGAGGAAGCCATTGCTGCCCTCACAATTTTCCATTTTAGAGCAGTTGAGAAACACACACTGTAATGCTGTTAGATCTGGAGAAAATGGCCGCCGCAGCCAATACGTTCTCCTATCTGAAGAAGTCTTCCCCTGAAGTTTCTTCAGGTAGATAAAGAAAATAGAGTAGGGTAGAGAAAAAATTTAGAAGGAATTGAAGAAAGGCACAAGAATAAAGATCTAGAGGTAGAAGTAGGTTGAAAGGAAGGAAAGAAAAACAAATAGGTGAGACAGTGCATATTCTAAACTGGTCTCCCTGTCGAGGCAGGGAAAGAATTGAGGAGATGGGTGACTCCCACCAAGGAGACAGGAAGTGGAATGATTTTGTTCCTGCCTCCCTGAATGGAGAGTGGGAATCACCCACCAAGATGTTCTTCTTTCCTCAGAGGATAAAGACCATTCATGGTAAGTATCCAGTGATCTGTTCCCCCTCCTTTCTTCCCCTCCCCACTCCTGCCCTCAAACCGGGAAAAAAACCCTTGTAATTGATGGCTGTTGTGGGTTTTCCGGGCTGTATTGCCGTGGTCTTGGCATTCTAGTTCCTGACGTTTCGCCAGCAGCTGTGGCTGGCATCTTCAGAGGTGTAGCACCAAAAGACAGAGATCTCTCAGTGATCTCTCAGTGAGATCTCTGTCTCTCAGAGATCTCTCAGAGATCTCTGTCTTTTGGTGCTACACCTCTGAAGATGCCAGCCACAGCTGCTGGCAAAACTTCAGGAACTACAATGCCAAGACCACGGCAATACAGCCCGGAAAACCCACAACAGCCATCGTTCTCCGGCCGTGAAAGCCTCCGACAATACAACCCTTGTAATTGTTTCTTATGAGTTGTGTCCATACTAACCTCGGTAGTATGAAATGACTTCTCACCACCACAAACTATTTAGGACGACATTTTATGCAAGAGTTCCTGTGTTGCCTGCATTTTTTTAGTCCAGTTTTTTTCTTGAATTTTTAATTTAAAAAAATGTTGCAACGTTGCCATTTTTTTTAAATTTAAAATTCTGTCTAATATTTTAAAGTTTCCCTCCAGAATGCCTAAGCCAATCAACGCACATAAATGTTGTTAAATTTGGAGCTCAAATAACACCATCCAATCATTGACAGACAAGTACAGAGTGAGGTAGAGGTTAACTACAACCCCCTCTAATGTCCAAAAGTTAGAAGTTGCAAAGCATGCTAAAAAAAAAACCCCACAGTGACGAAACCACTGATGTTTCCCCCCAGAAAGTGCACAGCAGAAATGGGGTGCTTTTCTAAGTGCAGAAATAAAAACTAGGCACCACCTCAATTGGACTCCCTCAAGTGCAGAATTAAAGATGCCCAAAGCGAAACCGATCCTCACGGGCTGACTAACCAAAAAACCCAGTGTGAATGAGCATGTGGGAAAGCCCTTAGTAAGTTCTGGCATTGTTCTGTGTCAACACTGAATTCTACTTTGCTACCTCTTGTAAATAACTAATAATTAGTTAACCTGGTTTTACAGTCATCAGTCCAACAGTCTCCAAGTTTATGCAGATCATTTTTCCTCCCCCCGCCAATTTTGGGGTCATCCACAAATTTGATACATGTATTGTCATCTTCTGCATAGAAGTTATATTTGAAACTACTATGCAGGCTTGAAAACTGACTGCTGCACAAATCTGGTTGCTTCCACTTTTCACTTTTGTTTCAATTTATTATTATTCACTAAGTGCAGTTATTTTTAGCCACTTTGTGGTTGCTCCATCAAATTCACACAATTCATGCTTGCTTAGAAGGATGTAATTTAGACACGGATCAATATCCTAGCTGACATCTAATGAAAAAGCACATGTCCTATAACAGGGTTTCACTATTCCTGGATATAGAATGGAAACAAGTTTCATGTCCTCATGAAGTTACTGCTGCTAGCATGTACATAATGGGCCTATAGCTTTGCTTAGGTACATTTTGATAGCTATATTCCTCCTGCCTACTGAATGAGCTAATAGACAGGGGAAGAGAACAAAGTTGGCTTGGTGTGATTTCTTCAATAATATAACTCTGTTGGCTGCTATGTGTACATGCATATGTGCCATTAGGTCTCAACCAACTTATGGCGACCCCAGAAAGGGACGTTTAAGGAAAATGAGAAGCAGAAGCAGTTTGCCATTCCTTCCTCTGCAGACTCTTTCTTGGTGGTTGCTCATCCAAGTACTGACCTGAGATCTGACGAGATTGGGCTATACCATGCTGCCTTCCATCCACTGACTGCTATAGTTGGCCTTATTCTCTTCTAAATGCTTGCTTTAAAATTTGTCCCCCACCCCTACTTTTCTGAGACAACTCTGTAGTTTTCTTCCTTCAGGAACTATGCCAACTAGACATGGGCATGAACCAAAAAACCCCGAACCACGTGATTCATGGTTCGTAGCATTCCACAAACTTCCGACCTTTTCCCAGTTTGTGGTTTGTGGCATTTCAACCACCCCACACCGGCTGCTGAAGCTGGTGTGGGGCATTTGAAACAGACAGCCCCTCTCTTCTGCTGCCTGGGCAGCTGGAGAACGGGGCTATCAGTTTCACAGACCCCGCACCGGTTTCAGCCCATTGGCTGAACCCAACGCGGGGTCTGTGAAACTGACAGCCTCTCTGTTCTGCTGACAGCCCCTTTCTCCTGCTGCCGATGGGCTGAAACCGGCACGGGGTCTGTGAAACTGACAGCCCCATTCTCCTGGTGCCTGGGCAGCAGAAGAAAGGGGCTGTCTGTTTCAAATGCCCCACAACAGCTTCAGCAGCCAGTGTGGGGTGGTTGAAATGTCACGAACCATGAACTGGGAAAAGGTTCATGGAATGCTACGAATCACGTGGTCTGGGCAGCAGGAGAAAGGGGCTGTCAGTTTCACAGACCCCACACTGGGTTCAGCTGCAGGGTCTGTGAAACTGACAGCCTCTTTTCCTGCTGCCCGGGCTGTCAGTTTCACAGCCCCCACGCTGGAACTGGTGTGGGGTCTGTAAAACTGACAGCCCGGGCATCAGGAGAAAGGGGCTGTCAGTTTCACAGACCCCCACGCTGGGTTCAGCCAAGGGGCTGAAACTGGCACGGGGTCTGTGAAACCAAACCGGCCACGGAACGGTTGGAAAAAATTGTTTGTTCCATAAAAACGCGGTCCCATGGAACACGTGTTTCTCTGCAAATGAACCAGTCGTTCCATCCGGAAAATTGTTCCATGGTTCATTTCGTGCCCATCTCTAATGCTAACTCATGTTGGATCCTCAAGAGTAATGAATGTCACATTCAGACTGACCAAGTGTTCTGTTTACTCTTTCCTTTTTTGGTTTTGTCAGTGTTGCTTGTAGTTTTAAGCAATTTGGGGGAAAGCCTATTGCAAAGTATATATTAAGCACGTTTCCCTTTTGTATTCTTGTCAGCCTCTCTTTCTGATGTGAGCAGGAGCCCCAATCTACTCCCCTCCTACTGGCATACTGGTAAAATCCTTTTGGATTGTTCCCAACATTCTTGACTAGTTGCAATGCATTTTGCACCTTTGTTTAAATTTTATACTGCCCCAGCATATTTGGCCTTAGTAACCTATCCACTTACCCCCTTCTGGTTAGTTTCCATTTTAGGCTGTCAGATCATTAAAAAAGATTCCTGCATAGCTTTATTAGTACTGTTCAGTTCCTCCCCTTTTTTCTCTATAGCTTGCAATTGTGCTTCCATTATTCCCTTTTCCCCTCTCCAGACCTTAACTGCCCCTGATGAATGTTCATGCTTTTGACTCTTAAAAATGTACTTGCTTGACAATTCAGGGAAGCTGTAGCATGATAGCTGTTTGAAGGATGTGACCCACTCCCCTCAAAGGATAAGAATTGTTTATGGGAGTAAATGGAGTTACTCAACTGAAATCTGAAAGATAGTAGTAGACTGATGTATAATAGCAAGTAGTATTAGACAGTGTGATTTTTATGTTATTTTTTTTTAACCAAGTTCTCTTTAATGAAGCAAGTTTTGTTGGATAAAACCTTATCAGCTGGATTACAGAACCTTCCCTGTCTGGTTAGATATGTTTGCTGTAGTATCTTGTGGGAGTTTTCTTTCCCATTTCCAGCGCTCATGACTTTTGGAAGGTGGTAGGGCGGCAAAACAGGTCTCTTGAAAATTCTACACAGCAGGTATGGTGCGTGGCAGTGAATTACTTAAAGTCTGTTGCCTTTTGCTGTTAATCTGTTTACATGTTTGCCCACATCTCTTGGTGCTCATTATATTATCACATGGTCCTTTTAATAGCTTCAGAGCGTTCTTTTATTAGTGCCTGAAAGTCACATTTCTCACCAATGGAGGAGTCAGTCTTTATATCTTCTTCAGCATCTTCCTTTCTCCTCTTCTCTGGTCTTCAAAATTTGGACAAAGGTGATATAAGAGGAGGTGGGGTGGGAGGGGGAAGGGTGGTAAACAGAAACATCTATAGTTTATATACTTACCATGTTTCTTCCTCTGCAGCAAGAGTCGAAGGAGGAACACGATTTGCAGAAGAAAAGAACGAAGCAGCAGCTGGATAGAGCGAAGTTTGCAGAAAAGAGAAAAATTGCACGTAGGTCTCACGTGTTCTATGCAACGGGAAAGTAGAGAATGAACAGTGCACAGATTTTGTTCATTTTCCTTTTATGTGTGCTTTCGCAGAGCATCTGCCTTGGGAGAACTCAACTCATCCTCGCCACTTAGCTTGGTACATGACATAGACTGAAGTGCTATTGTGTGGGCTTGATTGCATAAAAGAAAGAGGGCTTGTAAAGGCCCAGGAGTGCCACTGGGTGTGTAACTTTTTTGTGTAGTGACTTTGCTGACAGCTGTGCTGAATGGCAACTTGAAGATGGGAATCTTGGATAAAGGAGGGCGTGGCAGTTGTCAGATACTGCTTATCTCTTAAGCCCCATCTTGGCACAATTGTGGGTGGTGCTGTTTATAGTGTGGTTATATTGGCATGACTAGGATCTTCCACTTCTAGATGCATACTGTCTGCACAATTTGTGGTCCCCTGTATATCACTGTCTTGCAAGTTCCCTGCAGTCCTTTATAAAGTATACTTGCTCAGCTTCAGAAGATTTATAGGTGTGGTTCAAAGGTTGCAACAAACTGGTTGGCTCAGAAATCAGACTTCCTTCATTTGTCTTCATGTTTGAAATGTGAATCCTGGTTTGCACTTTCCCCCAGAAACCAGGATTCCAAGCCAGAATTAGACCAAATTTTGGAGTCTTGGTTTGTAGACAAGAAAGCAAATCATTGTTTGCATCTGGATTATAATGACACAAGCGATTATTTGCTATGAAAGGTGAAGTCTTTAGTTAGACCATACATTGGGGGGAGGGTAGAGGGCAGTCTGCATTGTCATTTAATCTGAATGATGCCATAGTGAGTAAAGTGTGGTTTGCATGCAACACCTGTGTGAGGGGAAAATATCCCACTAAGTCCCAATTCAGGGAGTTCCCATCCAAAAATCTCCCACTAAGTCCCAATTCAGGAAGTTCCCATCCAAAACTTCATCCAAATCAAGACTGGCAATAACTGGCAATTAAAGGTTATTAGAGAAAACACTCAAATAAACTGATGCACTTGAAACAAATTCAGACAAAGCGCATACATAACAGGGTAGCATTTTTAGAATCAAAGAGGAAATTGTTTACAATAGCAAAATAGGTTATATAAAACAAACAAGCCTGTGTCAGTAAAATTCTAAAGAGCAGTACTTTCTAAAAGTTAGCAAGACGTATAAACTACAAAACAGTGATAGTTTACAGTTTCTTTGGCTCCTCTTGTTATCTTTTGGAAAACCAGAGGGTTAAAATTGTGGGCTGATAAGAAGGGGTGCTAGGAAGACGAGACTACAATATCCAAGATTTTATTTACCTGCATTGCAATTTCTAACAGAGAGCAAAAGTTTGTGAAAGGGCACAAAGAACAAAGTAGGCAAAACTCACTTTTAACATCGCCTAGCCAGGCAATTAAACTTATAGGAGATTAGAAAGTGATGCTATATCCTTATAAGAAAACCCCTTAACAACCTGATATGAGAATAAAATGGAATTAATTTTTGAATAGACCCCAGATAGTAGTTGGAACTTGGAACAAGTGCACTCCTAAGTGAAAGAGATACTAGACAGAATGCAAAGATTTTGTTTTGTAGATTCCTTTGCAAGAAAGTGATAGATTCTCAGTACTTCAAATAAGCAAAGGATATACACGTCCACAAGTGAGAGCAAAAAAACATGAACTCCTGTTTGTGTGGCAGATTCATTTCAGTTGTACCTTTATACCAGAGTATCTGTGTGTACAATTTGAAACTGGCTTTGGATCCTCATTACGTGCATGAGACCAATTTGCCCCATGCAACATGAGAATAGACCCTGGGCCCACTTTGGCCTTGGATCTGTTTCTGACAATGATGGCTTGCACTGAAGTAGTGAATCTCCTCCAGTTTTCTTCTTTGGATGCAGGTCTCATATTCACTGTATTAGAGCAGTCGATTAACAGTAATTAATTAGCACATCCATTTTCATGTCTGCTGTCTTATTTATTAGAAACTATAATTAGCCTTTTGGTATTTTATTTTAAGCAGATTGAGGTTCATTTATTTGGAGTAAAAATCACTGTCTGAGTTTAAAGAGTTGCTTTGGTATCATGACAAATTGACCTCTTAGAGAAGAGGCTGCCTGGAGAGGTTGAGGTTGCTTTGTGAGCAGAGACTCAGGGTCCCTGGACAAAACCAAGCCTGCATCTGCTGCCAGTTTCCAATGCAGAAACATTTCTGGTATTTTTGGTGTTTATTCATTATAAGACACATTGTTTCTTTCTTTGTGGATTATAATTGAAATAAATACATGACAGTATTCTGGCAGGGCAAAATAAAATATGCAAACCTACTGAAATCTTCTTGTTAATGTTATTTGATATCTGTTTTCTAAAACATATTGGATTCCTTTTTTCTTTTTTACTGTTTTTACTAAACTGTAATTTCACCAATTTGAGGGGGTGATAGATTCAGCATTTCAATTTTCTTTGCAAATCTTTTATTAGTAAGCACTAGGACTTGAACTGGTAGGGCTTTGCATCTAATTCAGTTTGCAAATGCCAAACTGAAATATGAATTGCTTTGTAAATTGCCATATTAGCATCTAAAAAGGCTCTGAACTAGTTTAATTTGTTTAAGGCTAGAATGTCTTTTAAAAAGACTCTCACACACCCTTCCTGTAGGTTTTTGGGTGACCTTGGTTCTTTTGGTCATACAATGTTATATTTCAAACAGGCATTTAAATGGATGCTCTGACAACTCATCTGTAGATTGAGTAGCACAACATAAAAAAGCCTAGTGGTGTGACAATAGAAATATGCCGGCTTAGAAGACAACCAGAAAAAAACCCTCTTCCAGCATGATAATGGAGCTCTGTGGGGCTTGTATGCACATATATGTGTATACATAGCTTGTGTCCAAATTGGCTTGCAAATTATTCCCTGTCTGCTGAACCCAGGTTACATTGACTTCCTTTCTCAGCCATTCAGACCAAGCTTATTTCTCAGATCTCAGCTTCTATTTTTGTGTCTCTGAGTTCTTAAATAATCTGTTTGCCCACACCAGTAGGAGGCTAACACAATACTTAGAATTTCTAATCATCATAAATTATGACCAATGTAATCAACATCAGGCACACAAATGGTGAGCGTTTGCAGACAACGTTTAGAAATGATCAGATGTTAAGCAGAATAATACATGATAGCCAGGGATACACAGCATGGTTTCAGAAGAACAGATGCCCCACTTTTCTCAGGGAAATGACTTGCTCCTTTCACCGTCATGCAGTTTGGGGTGAGTAGAGAAGAATTTATCCTTTTCAATACACATGTGTATTTGGAAGATGGAGTTAAACCAGGTATTTTTTCTCTGAAATGCCATTAAAATTGTCTGGAGTGTTCCATTTTGCTGAGCTGGTAGGGGGAAGCAAAATGAGATACTATATTGCTTTATAAGTACAGTCTGATTTGCATCACATTTTATGATCGTTGCTAGTTTGTTTTGCCAACACATGTCTTGTAACAAAACAAGTAAATGAGACAGGATAGGTAGGTAATGCTGATGATTATGATCCTGTCTGAGAACTGGTGTAGGATAGTGGCTAAGAAATGAGCTGCAGTCCATGAGGTTAACCGCCTCTGCAAACTCACTTGGTGGCCTTAGACAAGTCATACTTTCTCAGCCTCAGTCTCCCGTCTTGCAGTACTGGCTTACCTTACAGAGCTCTTTATCTTTGAGGCCCTTGAAACCTGCCAGTGCAGTTTTGCCAGAGATACTTTGATTAGACCTGTTCCAGTTGCTTTAAAATGTTCTGCCAGTAGTTTTGCTGTACACGGTTCTTCGTTGGTCAAAGAAGAATAAAATTGGCTTGAGTACATTATATATTCACTTTCTGTATATCCAAACCCTCTATGTATACTGTAATAAAGCTTTCCACCTTCCAGTGGTAAGGTGATAGTAGCAAAAGTTTCTTGCAGATATTCAAAGCACTGCTGTCTGCCTTCTTGTTATTCCCTCTTGGCCCACACTTCCATTAAGCATTGAAGGGAAAGGAAATCAGATTATTTCCGTGTAGAAGAGTGCCTGTAAATATGTCTCCCAGTCCACTTCCATGTGCAGAAAAAATACCTAAATTCAGCCCCAGTGTAAACATTCTCATGCAGCAGAGAGCCAGTTTGGTGTAGTGGTTAAGAGCGTGGGACTCTAATCTGGAGAGCCGGGTTTGATTCCCCCCTCCTCCACGAAGCCAGCTGGGTGACCTTGGGCGAATCACAGTTCTCTGGAGCTCTCTCAGCCCCACCCACCTCACATGGTGATTGTTGTGGGGTAGTAATAACACTTTGTAAACCGCTCTGAGTGGGCATTAAGTTGTCCTGAAGGGTGGTATATAAATCGAATGTTATTATTATGTTATTAAAATGAAGTATTGCATTGTGTCACATCACGTTGCTTCAATACAGTTGTGATCTCTCCAACGGATGTCACAAAGTCCTTATTTTGCCATTTCTTTCTCAGCCCAAACTTGCAGCCTTTTTCTTTCAGCTGAGAAATGGGGCTTCTGGATTCCATGTGTGAGGTCTGGTCTGAAAGCATTTTTCTCATGTGAAATGTATATGTTTCAAGAAGTTGAAGCTGTATTTTGGTTCTTTTGGTGTCCAAACATTTTTCATAAATGCATTAAGAAATTTGACTGGCATCCATCACTTGTGGATGGCGATGAAAAAATCTCTCCCGCCTTCTTAACTTTTGAGTGTGGCTTTATGGACTCAGGTTCTTTTCTGTTGAAGTTTTGTTTGAGAGGTATTTATGTGTGAAAAAGAGTTACTGAGAAGCAACCAAGAAGGATTTGACTGAAGAACATTTCAGCGTACTCTTCAAATCCTCAGAAAGCTGTGGAGTTGCCTTATCATTTTATTTTTCAGGTTGGCTATTTTTAGCAGAGTGAAAATAGTGGATCAGAAATTCCAATGAATAGCTATTTTCCAAAATGGCTTTGTTTTTAAATAGTAATTTCCAACGTTCCCTGGAAAATCTGTTAGGGGGGGCACTATGTCAAGGAGGAAGAGGGCTGTACCAGAAAGCAGTCGACTAAGTGAGCCCTCCAAAGGGGTGTTTGGTTGTTCTGGTCTTTCTTATTTGAAGATCATTCTTTTCAGACTCCAGGTTGCTCTTCTAATGTTCTTTGGCACAAATTGGGAAGTGTATGGCCTGTGACCTTTGCATGGTTCTCCATGGCAGCACAAATCACAGAATTGTGACTTTATTTTAGTCAATAGCAATACTGTATGGAAAAGAACTTCATTCTGCTCTGCCAGCAAGACCATGCCTTCTCAAAAGAGTCTGTTCATGCACAGTTCAGTTTTCAAAGCCTACATCTTTTCTCCCCTGTGCTTTGATGCACGAATTGCATGTGGAAGTACAAAATGGGGGCTGCTACTGGGTGATTGTGTGATAAAATATTTCATTGTGATGAGTTCACCTCAAGAGTCAGAGTTGAGATTACAATGCCTACCCTTAACTAAATGCCCTGTCTTTGGTTCAATGATTCGATAGTGCACAAAATGCATTACTCTGCATTTAACATTGCCTGTTTCAGTTCTGAAGGTATGCAGTAAGGTAAGCTGAGAGGTAACAGCTTTGATCCAATTTAGTTTTTTCCCTGTGAAGGTGAAAGTCCCTGGGTGCCTTCAGAGAGTGAGAATTGAAAATTTGCTGTATCATTTTATTGTATTTTATTTTTTTACTCTCTCCAGAGATGACAGAAGATGAACAATTTGCCCTGGCTCTGAAAATGAGTGAGCAAGAAGCCAGGCAGTTGAACTCACAGGAAGAGGAAGAGGAAGAGCTCCTGAGAAAGGCTATTGCTGAGAGTCTCAGTGTAAGTAGGGCAAAGATATCTGGGCTGCCTAGAAATGTCCCCTTCTTGTGCGTTTCTCCCCTTGACAGAATTAAAGGAGTACTTCTCAGGCTGGAATTCTAGTCAGTTTTGCATAAGGCATAAATGTGTCAGATGAGGTGAGTCCAAGCACATTTTAAAGGTTTTATTGTGCCATTATTGCTGGCTAATGGTGAATTTCATCTTTAGCTATCTTCTTTTGTATATTTTTGTGGACATGTCCATTTATATCTTTTGCCCAGTAGAATAACAGTCAATTTGATTTAATAAATAGAAGCGTATATTTTTAAAAGGCAAATTGTGTGTGTGTGTATTTTGTTCTCCCCTCTAGAGCTGCCAGCCCTCTGATGCTTCTGCTGTAGCTGCTGTGCCTCCTCTTCCCCAGGCACCTGAGTCTCCAATGCAAAGCCACCCAGCTGGATCAGAGGCTTCTGAGGTCCTTACAGCCCCTCTGCCTCGATCTGAATCTCCTTGCTCTGATTGCAGCACCCTCTCACCCAGGCACAAAGCTGATGAGAATGGACAGACAGATGTCCCCAAGAGGCCCCTTGTAGTCCTAACGAGGTTGAGCCAGGAGATCGTTGAAAGCTCGCTGGCCTCTAGCATAATTGTGTCTCCAGGGAAGAGCCTGCCATTCACAAGATCAGATGAAGGATCTTCCTCATCAGCAGGGAGTGATTCCAGTGACACACCACCCAGTCTACAAGACCCATTCACCTTAAGTCCCACCTTTCCCCAAAGACCTCTGAGTGCTTGGCCTCTGGCACCTCGGCGTCTCTTTGCTGGAAGGTACAGCCCTTCAGAACCTGCAGGCCAGGAAATAGAAAAGCAATCTCAGAATTGTTCAGAGAGAACCCCCCTTGCTGGTTGCTCGGAAGCTCTAGTGAATGTGCCTCAGAGGCATGGTACCTTGGACCAGTACAGCAATCCCGGTTCCGAGCCTGAAGAGCAGATCCAGCACAAGAAGGCAGGACTTTCTACTGAACCCATGAAAAGGACTGAAATGCCAGAAAATGCCGCACCACTTAGCACACTTCAAATGGCAGGCAATAAGGAGGGCAACCAAGGAGAGGAACGAGACACAGTACACTATTACTGGGGCGTCCCATTCTGCCCTAAAGGAGTTGATCCCAATGAATACACCCAAGTCATCTTGTGCCAGCTTGAAGTTTATCAGAAAAGCCTGAAACAAGCTCAGAGGCAGCTACTGCAGAAGAAGAGGTTTGGGGACCCAGTTGTTCCGAATTCACGTTCTTTGAGCCAAAGTGAACGTGGTACAGAGGAGGAGGAGGCGGCGTATAGGGAGAGGAATGGAGGTGTGGATGAAGAGGAAAGAGACGATATGGAAGACAAAAAAGAACCTGAGACTGTAGCTTGGCTTCTTTCTCCAGCAAATGGAGAGCTGGACAAAAATTCAAACCAGAATGTGGCCAAGGGAGAAAATTCTGAGAGTAGAGATGAGCCAGCTAGCAGTTCCTGTCAGGTAAACTTGTTCTGCTAGCATTGTCTGTCTGGTGAATTCTGTGTGAATGATCACCTTGTTTTATGTTATGATCTTGGTCTATACAACAGACTCAGACACAAGGAAGGTTGCTGCTTTTATTGATTTTAATATTTGGGCGTATACTGTTTCTCTTAGGCCAACCATGCATTTTGTTCAAAGAGTTATCACCTAAGAGTTGTGTGGTGGTCCTGAATTAACATCTCATAGGGTCTCTTTTGGTCCTGCTCTGTCAATAAACAACAGATGGTGAGGAAGCAGCAAGCTTCTCCCTTTGCTGTGACCATTTCCTGGACGTTAGCTGCCTTAGAAAATATCTAGCAGTATATTAATCCATGCTTACAAGGTCCCCAAAACTGCTAGTGAACATGAAGTGATTGTTTCAGTGTCTAAGAATACAGCAATATGACTCACTCTAAAATACGGACTATTTACAAAGTGTTTCAGTGTAAAAGCAGTTGTATTCCTGCTAGTATTAATTTTGTTAATATAATAACTAGTTTGCCTTGACCTGCTTGGTCTCTGTCTAATATGTCCTATGATGTCTGTGTGATGTCAGAGATGGCAGAATGTGATGCAGTCTATTTAAAAAAATATTTTAGGCTGAAAACTTTCACTGCTCTGTACTATTTTTTTTTTAAAAAAAAACATGTTTAACTTACTGTTTTGTCTCTGTTGGGGTAACATCCATAAATTATACAACCTGTCCTAGTATTAGCAGTGTTTCTTAGCCCAATATTACAACTTCCTTTTTTCACTAAAACAAAAACAGCTTAACTACATTAAAACATTATTTTAGCAAAAGCTTTTGTGAATTAGATCTCACTTCATGAGAAGCATGGAATGAATAAGCATTTGCAGGCATGTTTATAACCAAAGTTACAAACAGGATGGAGAAAGAGGGGAAAATATAGGAAAGAGAAAGATCTGTTGTAAATCCTGTTGTAATCCACTCGGGTGTGGATCCCTGTCAAAGAGACTGGGACAAATGTGGGTGTTACAAAGAGTAGATTTAGGAGAGATGCCAGAGTTCCCAGTTTTTCGTGGGGTGCAAATAAAGCAAGAGTAATTTTTATGCACTGGACAGAAAATATGTGACAGGGAAAACTTGTTGATAATTTTCCTAATTGGCCTACAAAGCTGGGCCAAAAACAATTTTCTACACTCCATAGTTGCCTTAAATGCCTTTTTATTGTGCCATTTTATCACCTGCTTGACAGCCACTAGGTGTCAGTGTTTGTTTCATTTCATGTTCTGGAGGCAGCTTTTGGTCATTGCTGCTGTTTAAACAGATTGCTAGTCAGATGAAGTATTTATTGCTGCTGTATTTTAGGTTTGTGTCAGCCTTTTCCAACCCTCATTTTTCATAATGACTTCACTCCTAGATCATTGTATAACTTTATCTTCTCTCTCACTGAAGCTCAACCTTGTTGTTACTATTTTCAAGTGAATTTGATTGTTTACCCTCATGATGGAAAGATACTTAACTTGTTTTGTGATATTTATATTCTGTCTTGTAATATTGAACACTCTGAAGAAAAACTGTCATGTCTGCATTTTCTTTTAGATGCAAAAGTGCAGTTCAGCCTGTGCTGTCAGGTCTCACAATCTTGGATCCAGCAAGTCTATATTTAAACACACCTTAAAGGTGACCTGCAAAGAACATGTTGGACTTGTGCCCTCATTTTGCTTCTTTATGATAGATGGCGATGACCGGAGTGATTTTGTGTTAAAGCTGTTCGTATCTGCTTGCTTTTTAAAGGAATTCAAGCCTTTAACCTGGATGGTTTTACAGCGAGTGATGAAAATGTTGGCAGACCCAAAAGGGCCAGATACAACTGACTCTTAACACCTATTTAATACTGAATGCCTACTGAATTCTTGGAAGAAGGGATATCTGAATGTATAGGCTCAATATTCTTTCCACCACTTCCTCAAGGAATGCAAGCTTTTAGCATGTTCCTTTTAAGCAGTCTTCCAGCAAAAACAGGGAGTAATAGACTTGACATTTAAAATGGCTCTAGGGTTGTGAGAAACAAATGGGGTTGTTGAGGAAATCTGAAAACACAATTAAAATGTAAAAAGCTCAAGTTCCAACTTGCAAATATACACAAAAGTGTTCTGAGGGGTAGCATTGAAGCAAAGGCAAGGCCTCGACCTGATCTGACAATATGCTTTGCTGCAGGTACTTCTTAACTCTCTTTCCCCCCCTCCTCCACTGCATAATAAAACGTGGAGCTGATGACAGGTTATTCAAAGGCCACTTTCTCATGTTTTAAGCCTCATTTGAGCACTCCATTCTTCTTTGCCATAATTACGCACCAGTGTTCTATGTCACAGTTTCAGCACCTTTTGTGTTGACAGTAGTGGAAGTCCTGATGCATTTAAGGTGCCAGAGTGTCTAAGCTGTTCAGACCAGGCTGCTGATTCCCCCCCCCCCCCAAAACCTGTTGCTCCTGCATTACAATGGAACCATTTCTAGACTGGGGTGTTAAAATCTGTATTGTGCTTTTCCTGGCAGCTTGAACTGTTGCTGTATCTGCTTGACTATTGCATCTGCTGAGTTAAAAAGTTGTTAATCAAGGCAGTAACTGCAGTTTCCTCCAGGTCTTCCCTAGTGATTCCTCACTCAGTCCTGTTACAGTGAAATGCTGATAATACTGTGAACATGCTTGAGCTGTTTCTTTAAACTGCTTGCCCCATTGCTTTCAGGAAACATGTATCTGCCTCTTTTGGTTTACATGAACATTTTTATTTTTTAAAAAATCTCATTGTTGTCTAGAACTGGGCATAAACTAGGAATTTGGGGGATGTTATTTTATTTTTATTTGATTTGAACTGTAAATGTTTTTAATCTATTATTGTAAGCCACTTTGAACCATGAGGAAAGGCAGGGTGAACAATTTTTTAGTAAGTAAATTAATAACCATAACATCTAGTGCCACTCCATGCATGATGTAAAAACTGAGTTCCATAAGTTTTTCTTTTCCCCATTCCATGCTGTTAGCTGCTGCTTGTTCGGCGCAGGACCATTTGCAATTCAGTAACATCATACTATGTGTTGACTATCTGTAGATGTTTCAGGGAGAACAAAACATAGCAGCAGGGCATCTTGCTGTAGTGTCTCATTGTGGTCTTTATCTGTGTGCCAAATTCACTCTAAAAATAATAGTATTCTTCACAGCAAAGCAACAGCATCTTTTCCAAATCTTTATGGACAGATTTGAATAAACATCTTAATTTGCATTTTTTTTTACTGTGCCAGGTAGGATATGGTGGAGTGTTACATTGTAAGTTATAATCAGGTATTTCTTTAGTTTTCTATTTAGGTGTTTTTCCTTCTTATTTCCTTTTGAGGCATCATATCGGTAGGGATGGGGCATTGTGACATTCCAGCCTTTATGGTAGGCAACTGTGCTAAGAGTAATTCCTCACAGTGGAGAAGGAAAGGTCTTGCTTGCATGAAGGAAGTTTATAGCAGTCTACTGTACTTGGGGTTGGATAGGGATGTTCTTGTTCTAGCTGGCTGATAACCTGAGGGTTTTGCTCTCATGGCACCACTTGCTTGCTTGAGGTCTTTTGGACACCCCCCCCCCCCCAATTCTTTCTGCACTTCATGTGCAGCCTTGATCTTTGTGTTCTGGGCTTGTTCAGCAATATAATGTGGATGCTTATAAACTTTATTTCTTCCTTTTAATCCCTTTGGACTTGTAGATGTGGAGGATCCTTCAATAGTACAGGTGTTGGATTAGATGGTGACCAGGCTTTGTGCTTTCCATCTCTAGATTCTTTTTTCTCTTCTTTTTTGTTACATTAAAAAGCAGGCACGTTAAGAGAAAACAAACAGGTGAGATTCAATATTGTATTTACATGAATACTTGGACCTCTTTACAGGAAGGGGATATTCACAAATTCAAAGGATGATTTTTCAGTCACAACTTTTATGGTAGTTTGTTTATATTTCCCCACCCCCACAGATAACACATTATTTAATTAATCGTTCAGTGACTTCCATCAACATCAACAGTAATTCGTTTCCCCAATATTATAATCAGTTGGCTAAATCTGCTGCAGAGCTAGTTTAGCTGTATTCAGTTCTAAGCTCTTGGTTTTGCTGTTTTCTTTCTGCTTAGGCCTCCCAAGTGCTGTTTGCTGAAGATGTCCTTGAAGAAGGAGAGCCCATGCAGATTACACAGAGGTAAGTAGATATATGTTGGAATAGTTGGTCTTAGGGAGTGTAAGTCTGCTGCTGTGATCTGATCTATGTGATCTGATTGTGATCTTTGAAAGCTATAGCATAGGTGTTTTCTTTCTGTGCCTATAGCTAGACTAAATTGGTGCAGTATAAGAGGAGACGTACCTCATGACTACGTATGTAAGTGCTTTGAGCCTGATGTAAGGTCTTCTCTCTGAGGTAGTGAAGTTGTAACGAGAATGGAAAGGCATATTGCATGTACTGTCATTCTCACATTTTCTGTTAATATGTTTTCCAGCAGAGGAGTATGACCATCACTATCTGTGTCTTTAAAATATAAAGTAAGAAATAGCCCTTCCTGTAAAAATTAGAATGTGTGGCCCCCTCACCCCAAACATTGTCAGTCTAATCTGACTTGACCCACCAAAAGCAACAGACTTGGGGTTGTGGAAAGGTGAGCTACAGTGATGGTCTTGCATCATCTTGGCAGGTATACAAACAGCATGATAGAATTTTAAGCATAAGGTGTGTGTGTACACATGCATGCGCGCATGCTTGGATCTTTGAAGAGGCAATAATAGAAGAAGAGACCAAGAAAGCCTGTTGAGTATTTGTAGGCAGTGCATTTGACTCCTTGACACAGCAGGCAATGCTCCAGGAAAGCCAATTTTAGCATGAGCAAGTGGCATGTATGGTGAGGGAAGGTCCAAAGCCTGTTTACTTCAGATGATTCATGGAATAATTTGCTAAGAAGTCCTCAGTATTTGTTGTTTAGCCACAAGGCCAACTGTGAGAAGTGACTTAATTCTTTGGTTAGTTTCCCCAGGTTTTATAATTAAAATGCTGTTGGAATGGGGCCACAGGTTTTTCTCTACTTGATATCCTCTCTTCTCATTGATCTAACAGCATTTTAGCTAAATGCTGAGTGAGGGAGCAGACTGGCTAATGCAATAGCTCTTCCCACCCTGCAGTGGGGCAAGCACTAGTGTGTACATAGCTTAATAAAAATGATGTCACTCTCACCATTGTGCTCAAGATGAGAGATCCAGTAGTGGATCCCCTTCTTGCTGTCAGGAAGTTCTGGGAATGAGCAGGAGGAGAGACACAATATCCCTTTTTCACTAGGGCTTAATATTTCAAGTACTCATTAGCCAGAGTTTGACTTGGAAAAACCCACCTAGCTACATCCAGGGATATCATTCATATAAGCAACAAGTGGCAATGCCCCTCTATCCTTCAAGCTTCTTTCATTTCCTCATCAGATTAGTCTTCTGGTTCCATTAGCCGTTGTGTGCATTTTTCAAGGCATAAGCAAGGTTGATGAAGTGCAGTGCACTTGCCAAACTGTGGCCCTGGGAACTTCATGATGCAGCTGGCTGTTGCCCTCATCAGGCCTCTAGGATCAAGATTGACCATTACATGCTGCGATATCTAATTTCATCAGACAGCACATTTGCATCAAGATGATAGTGGCGGCAGTATTTTCAGCTTTGTGCATGTTACATGTGACCATCTGGCAACCGGCAGTTTGCCAGAAAAGCTCTGTACTGGGCAAAGCACAAGCACCCTGGACAGCGGGCTTCAGATGCCGTTTGATTCTTATGCCAGTGGAGTAATTTTGGAAGCAGCATTCTCCAAAGACATTTTCCTTTCCCATTTTCTGTGGGCCACTCAGCTTTTTTGCTTCTTGAATTGTGCAAAGTATACTAGATTGAGATTTTAATAAATGATTATATGCGTTGTTACTAGGAGATAGTGGGTATAGCAAGCAATGTGGTTTGACTTCAAATTGATTAGCCCATTTTATAAATGTCATAGCAAATTGTTTAGTGTGAGCCTTTTGAAGTAAGTCTTGATGGTTTACACAGAGTAAGCTGTGCTCAGCTTGGGCTCATAACAAATGCTTTGAGATGGTTTATTTAGTGAGAGAGAGAGAGAAGTCACTTGTGGTTTCCCATCAGGATTTTGTTATTTATCATAAATCTGTGGTGGCTGTTCCCTACTCTCAGCGGCTCATGGTTTAGTTTAATAAATCTTCTCTTTTGTCAGTATAGGGATTCATGTTTTTCAAGTGAGTACTTGCATACTTGATCAAACCAATCAGAAAACTACACAGAACTCTGAGGATGACAGGACCAATGTCACATCAGCTCAGCCTATGTCTTCCTGTGTGATGTGGAGAGACTGTGCTTTGCAGGGAAAATGGTAGCACTGGAAGGTCAAAAGAGAGGAAGCCATGCACAGTTAAATGCTGCATAAAAGAGATGCTTGGTTTGTGTTGTCAGGACTTTGCTGTAGGGAAGCTTTGAGTTGTGTCAGATCCCTGCTGCCTTAGAGAGCCGTGTGCAGTGATAAAAAAATTAGCAGTAAAAGATGAGAGAAAGAAGAGTTCAGTATCAAGCAGATTTCCACTCCTTCCTGCACCATGGAGTTCCTTACTAGGGATTACTTTGCTCTGTTACCTGCCATATTCCTGTGACCAAGAACAGAAAGCATCAAAGGAGGATTTGCAGATCTGCATAGATATTCTTACTTCTCTGGAATAGCACAATGACCCTTTTCTTTTAGAAAGTCATTCTGGAGAAGAAGAATTCCTCCTTAGTCATGTTATTTAGGGTGGCTCTTTCAAGACTGTGTGCCTTGTCTGTATTCTGTCCTGCTGATTTTCTTGCATAAGAAGTGCTCCTAAGACAGCAGCTGACTTTCGGGCCTGCATGTTTTTACACTGGTTCTATCTGTTTGTATCTCAATAGCATTTCTGCCTTGACTCCTCTGGACAGTAGGAGAAGCCCAGACGTTGTCACTGAGAATCGTGCTGAAGAGGAAATCACTGTTTGTCCTGGTATGAGCTGTTGTGATTCATTTGATTTTGAGGAAGGAAGGCAACAGCCTCCTCTAGCAGACAAACCTTGATGGATTTTAAATCATGAGATCTCTTATTTCTCAAAGTGGTGTGAGCACTGAGACAAGGCTGGTAGCTTAAGAAAACATGAACCTGGTTCCTTCCATTCCTATACTTGTGTGCCTTGTTGCAGCCAACTGGAATCTCTATCCTGCCACTTTGGCAGTAACATTGATGAAACCAGTCGTCCTTAAGCCTATTTCATACCAGCTTCCTTGGAATTGCCTCCCTTGTGGGACTTAAAAGCAAATCCTGGCAGCTCACCATCTCTGCCATCTCCCTTTCCCATTTTTTTATTGGCCTCAGATGCAGGATGAGAATGAACTCTACCAGCTGAGCTGCTTTGTTTTGTCCCACTAACACTTATGTAAGTGTTTTATAACAGTTCTTATTTCTTCAGGTAGCACACTGGGACAAGAATACTTGCTCTGGTCTTTTAGAAATGGAACACACAGTTTCTTCCTTCCCATTCTCATGTCAAGCAAAGGAGGATTCCTTTGCCACCTTCCATCCCCTATAGTAATATGCTTGTGGAAGCTACAGTAACTATGGCTACTTGAGCATCAGATTCCAGGGATGCAAACTACTGCTAACCATTGCTTAGTGAGAAGCCTGTGGCCCTCACACACTAGTTGTGTTGAGAGTATCTTGAATGATGCCTCTCTCTCTCTCTTTTCATTCAAAGCAAATCAGTCGTACAGCAATGCTTACAAATCTCTGTGCCTTCAGCATACATTTTCAAAACTCTGCTAGGGGAAAGGAATTTTCTTATATTCAGTAAGCACGAAAATTGTTCAAGGTTAAATTGTTCTCTTTGAGACCCAATCTGGTTTTGAATTTTTTTTTCTAAAGCAAGCTTTTTCAGTGTCACATCTGGTACAAAAACAGGTTTAATTGAGAGGTTCCCTGCAGGAGTCTGGATGAGGTTTTCATTGTTGGTAATAACTGTGGGGTGGGGGTCTAAGGGTATAAAAATGAAATACAAAGAGTAAGAAAGCTGTATTAAAAAAGTAAGGGGCTTTGTTGCCTTTTGTTGAAGTTGGAGAGCTTTGCTGTTGCATTGAACCATTTACCAACAAACACCTAGCCTGGTATACAGTCTGCGCACCCTATTGATTCCTGCTCCGCATTAAGCTACAGAGCAGCGGTGGTTTTAGCCACACACTGATGCACTATAGCTTTAAACTTCTGCTCTAGCTATGTTGTTGCACGTTGTCTGCTAACATTTGTGACAAGTCTAAAAAATGTTTAGAAACTGTGAAGACACTGTAAAGCAAATGGGATAAGTTTTATCAGCTAGTGTGGAATGTGCTGGGGGGACCATGAGGGGGGCTTGTGGAGAAGGGGGAGGGGATGAGCGGTTGTTAACACGGGAGGCTTCTGTTGCAGAGACCCAGCCGAGTCCATCACAAGCTATTGAGCCCGAGAGCAGAGAAATCCATTCATCCAGCAAAAATATCTCTCTGCAGGTAAGTAAATCCCTAAGGGATAACAGCCAGTGAAGCGTCTGGAATGCAGAGTCTCGTTTCCTGCCTGTCTTCCAAAATGAGCTGCTGTGCAAACTGTGCAGCCTCCTAGGAAATGTTAGTGCAGGAGTCTGTGTGTTTGTGTGTGTGTATTTGCTTTAGGTCTCCTGTCATTCTCCCACCCTTTGTACACAGCTCCTCCCAGTAATTTCTGTTCTACCCTTTCTGTGGCCAGGGACTGCAAACCTGACACTTTCATTAACTGAAGGGGAGTGCAGTTGACTCTTTCACGTTTGTCATGTTGCATGCAACACCTGTCAGTGTGCTCCTTAGGTTGTGTGATATCCCAAAGGATATTTCTGGGCCCTGCTAAGAAAAGTCACACACACCCTGCCGCAAATGTCTGAATGAACAAAGCGTTTACAAGCATGTTGGATAAACTCTGATTTGGTGTGTGATTAAACTCTCGGGCTGAGACTGTTGTGTCCTTTTGCAAGAAGGGTGCATGCAGTGTGTGAGAAGCCTGGGCAATGGCCTAAACATTGCTTCCTTTTGAAATATGTGTTGTGCTTATGTGGGTCCTCTGGCTATTAACTTGTCCAAAAGTTCACATCTTGTCTCTACCAGAGAGTCCATCATCCTTGGAGGTCTGATTGATTAATCCCAAGAGAGGCCTCTCTTGCTTGCCTCTTCACTGAGTATTGTCTTTCCTGTCTCATCACACTTGTGCAGCGGTTGTCATACAGCTGTCACAACAATGGCATCTGATTTCAGTTGCGGTTTGGGGTGGGGGGGGGAATAATGCCCCATTCCCTCTCAGGAACTTCATAGCTCAGGTTTTTTTTAACAGCATGCCATCGATTTGCAAGGTGTTATGGCTGAGTGGGACTGTGCAGCCACTGAGCTGGCATGCTCTCACAGCCACTGCCGTTTGCCTGGGGTTTATAGAAGTGCAAGGGGCCCCTGTGGTAGCCAGGACTTATGCAGTAGGCTGTTGTATTTGATGAATGGCTCCCAAGTGGGGTGTTTCTCTTCAAGCCACTTCCCTGGCAGGCATTCAGCAGGTAGTCAGGATGACAAAATGCCCTCTAAAGAAGGCAATAGCCCTTTGGCCTTCTAGTACTAACCTTGTAGAACTGAAAGGCTCTAATAATGTGGCTGGATTTGAACCTCGGCCCTCCAGACAAAGATCAAAAGCACCTTGTGTCATCTGGCTGAGTAGTTAATGAGAGGTGAGCCATACAGCAGCCTGCTTCAGATTTTCTGTTCAGCGAATGCTGTCCATGTGGATTCAGCCTCTGCTGACCCACAGGAACAAACCCTGTGTGAGCGAAGGAGGCCTCAGAATGCTCAAGGCATCTCTTCTTGCAAGCAGCGTGGGCTGGTGCTACTTTCCCCTTTGCCGGGTGGGCAGTCAGTCATGCAGGGAAAGGCTTCTCTCAGCCGTTCTCCCAGGGCTTGTCAAAAGTCATTTGGTGAGGAGGGGACTGATGAGTGTTGCTACACAATGCTGCATTTACATTTACAATGAGTTATTTACTGTGGGAGTATAAGCAGTTTATTTGGACACCTGGTATTTGCAAAAGATGTGATTTGCACGGCTGTGCAAAGTGGAAATGGGAAGGAGCAGAGAGCTCTTCACATCTGGGTACGTGTCATCTTATTAGGGTAACACCGATTTGATCAGAACTCTTCATCTTTGGCATGTTCCGTTCTGTGCTTGGCATGTCTTCATGACACACTGCCGCATAATGGCACTTAACGAGATGTAGCAATGCTAAGATGTGAAACGCCTGGGATGAGGCGGTGGTGTTATAGTAGCTGCAGTGTAGATGAATGGCCGCAGAACTCTCAGTCCAAGTCTTCCACTTTGGAGTCTGCTCTGTTTTATGGGAAAGGATTTTGTGTAGGATTTAACTGTGGAATTGTTGATGGTCCCTGCAGTTCAGTGCTGATCACCTGTCAGCAGGGTGGCACATTTGAGTGATTTTTTTTAAAGGACCAATCCAACACACCCCCATGCATGCAAGCAATTCTCAATCAGTCAATGAAATTGGGCTTTTGCTTGACAATGTAGATTCTATAATGAAGCTGCTAAGCAACAGGCCTACATAATGGAGACCACTCATAAAACAAAAAAAAATGAAGCAAGCCTAAGCAGTCAGGCTATCTCTTCCTTGGAACTGTGCAGTTATAAGGACAGAGATGACAATTTCCCACTGTTTATATTTTGTGTGTGTGTGTGTGTGTGTGTGTGTGAGAGAGAGAGAGGGGGGGGGAAGAGAACCTGCATACCTCACCCCAATAAAAACCACCTATCCCGAATTATTTCCCATAGGCTCCATCTAGCTGGTTCAATATTTAAACAGATATTTTAATGGTTCTGGCAAATCTCCTTTGCTTTAAAGGTTTAGGATTTTTTGTTTGGTAGGCTGACATTATGTAGAAGGCTTCTAGTATTAAGCATGAGACAGCAGTAGCTGGCCTTCTGCCTCTTAAAAGCATGAATAGTTTAAGGCAGAGGCTCTCCATTTCAGAGGGAGAAACACACTGTGACGATGAGGCTCTGTTGGAGATAAAAAATTGAGTGAGCTTAATGACATGCAGATAATAATTCTTAACTTTTTATCCCACAAAAAAGCCAAAAAAGAGCTCTGGTATGTTTTCTTTCATCTTATATCCCTGCTACAGAACTAGGGCTGATCTAGTTGAATTCAACATGCTTCTCCAAACCAAGCCCTGAGGTGACATTTAACACTGAAGAGAAAAATAACCAGGATTCGTATTTGAGAAGTGAGAGAGGTATAACCAAAGCAGTTGCTATAACTGTGCTGCATATTTGTCACTGAAAAGCCCTTGTGGTGTAGTAAGTGTGTTGCACTTAGAGTAGGGAGGCTTAGGTCTAAATCTTCTTCGGCATGAAGTTTACTTGGTAGCCTTGGGCAATATACTGTTTCTCTGCCTAACTCCTTCACAGGACTGTTGTAGAGATAAAATGAGAGAGACCCATATATTTCACCTTGAGCATCCCAGAGGAAGTACAAGTATTTTATTATTTATTTTTATTTCATTAAATTTATAACCCGCTCTCCCTGCAAACAGGCTCAGAGTGGGTAACAACAATCAAAATCACATTAAAATCCATTAACTATATTAGCTACATTAAAACATTAAAATCATAAAAATCAGTACAAAAGGCAGCAACTTTTAACACAACCCATATGCTGAAACCCGATCTAGTACATCCCATGGTATGGGTGATGGAATGCCTGTCAGGTGGGTTGACAGATGAACGGGAGGAGGAGGCTGCGTTTTCCACTCAACAGGAGACTAGCTAAAAAGGAACCACCCAGCCCCAACCTCAGTCATATGCCTAGCGGAACATCTCTGTCTTGCAGGCCCGGAGGAAATATAGTAGATCCTGCCTTGCCCTGGTTTCCACTGACAGAGAGTTCCACCAGGTGGATGTCAGGACCGAAAAAGCCCTGGCCCTGGTCACGGCCAGACGAGCATCCTTGGGGCCGAGGATCACCAACAGTTGTTTATCAGTTGACCTAAGTACACTCTGGGGAACCCTGAGAGGCAGTTCCACAGATATGCTGGTCCCAGTCCATTAAGGGCTTTATAGGTTAGAACCAACACCTTGAACCTGGTCCGGTGTTATATGCATCCTATATGGTATCCTCCTAAGGACACATGCACCCACATTCTGGACCTGTTCCAACTTCTGGACCAGACCCAAGGAAGCCCTGCATAGAGCGAGTTGCAGTAATCTAATCTGAAAGTGACCGTTGCTTGGATCACTGTCATTAGGACATAGGTTGAAAGGTAAGGGACAAGCTGCTTGACCTGTTGCAGATAGAAAAAAGTAGATCTGAAAACCGCAGTGATCTGGGCCTCCATTGATAGGGTAGCATCCAAGATCACCTCCAGGCCTCTGACCGCCGAAACAGGAGCAAGTGATGCCCTGTTGAGGGTTGGGAGCTGGATTCCTGTCCCTGGCAACCCACGACCCAAGTGCAGGACCTCCGTTTTCGTAGGATTCAATTTCAGTCGACTCTGTTTCAACCATCCAATCACGGCCTCCAAAGCTCCAGCCAGGATATCCATCCATCATCAGATACAACTGGGTGTCATCTGTGTACTGATGACATCCCAGTCCTAAACTTCATACCAACTCGGCAAGGGGATGCATATAAATGTTAAATAGCATCGGGGAGAGTATCACCCCCTGTGGGACACCACACACCAACTAGTGGCGTGATGATAGCTTCTCCGCTAGCACCACCATCTGTCTCCAACTGTGGAGAAAACAGACAAGCCACTGCAAGGCAGTCCCTCGTATCCCCACATTCGTGAGGCAGTGAGTCAACAAATCATGGTCGACTGTTTCGAACTCTGCTGTAAGATTCAATAACACCAGCAGTGCCGACTCGTCTCGATCCAGGTGCCTACGAAGATGGTCTGTGAGGGCAATAGTGCCGTCTCCATCCCATAGCCAGGGCAAAAATCGGACTGAAATGGTTCAAGGACAGAGGAATCCTTCAGGAGAACCTGCAGCTGTTCTGCCACTGCCCACTTAATCACCTTACCCAGAAACAGAAGGTTCAAAACTGGGCAGTAATTGGCTGGATCAGTGGGGTTCAAAGTAGAGATCGGCACGAAATGGGGAAAAAACAAAATGAGAGTTCCGTGTTTCATCACATTCCACAAATCACGAAACATGAACTTCCACAAAATTGTCCTGTTTCACAATATGATTTGTTAGTTTCATGATTCATTAGAACCTAAGGCACTTCAACGGCCCCCTTCATACCCAGAGAGACTGGGCTTGGGGAGAGGGCCCCAAAACCACCACACAGACACCTGCCCAGGCGGGAGAGGTGCACAAAATAAAATCAAAGGAAACAACAAGAGAGTGAGCCCTCAAAAGAGCAGAGAAAGAATTAAGAAGAAACAAAGACAAGCAAAGAAAAAAATAAGAGAGACCTTAGTCAAGCTAGGCCCCAAAGCCAGGCAAAGGCCTGGGTGGGGTGGAGGAAAAAAGGCGCCCTCACTCAAAGACCTTCCCAGCAAGGCCAAAAGTTGAAAATAAGAGGCTTTTCAGTCTTTTTTAAAGCTGCAGCAGCCAAAAGCTCAATTCCACTCTCTCACTCCAATCCCAGCAACAGGTCCTCCCTCTCCCTCTGTCTACTGGGACCGAAAAGCACAAGGCAGAGAGTTCTGCCTTAGCAGAACAGGAGGTCTGTAGTTAGCGGACAGACCTGCCTAACAGTGTTTGGAGGGATGAGATTGGTGTTCCCATGGCTGCAGAAGGCCCATCTCCTCAGTTGCCTAGGGGATTAACCCCCCTGCTCCTTGATGTATAGGGCAGAATGGAAGCTCTCCAGTTGGCAAGGAGAGCTGCCTATCAAGGTTATGTGGGCTAAGATTGGGGTTTCCAATGGAAACAAAAGGTCTGCAGACATTCCGGGCCTATGTTGCCTAGGGAATCAATAGATCCGCACCAGCCTGTCTAGCATCATGAATCGTTCATGACTCGAACGAATCAGGCCAAAAAGTCATGAATTTTGTGAAAACCGCGTCCCCGCAAAACATGTTTTGCAAAACTTGAATTAGCTCGATTCGTCATGAAATTTGATTCATATTTCGATTCGTGCCCATCTTTAGTCCAAAGATGATTTCTTCAGGAGAGGTCTCACCACAGCTTCCTTTAATGCTCCAGGGAAAACTCTGTAGCTGAAGGATAGATTAACAGTGGCCTCCAGAGGGGCCTGCATCCCATCAGCGCTGGCTTTCATCAGCCATGATTGGCAGAGATCCAGAGGGCACGTGATGGGCCTCAGCGCCTGCAGGGTTCTGTCAACCTTGTCCTGAGAGAGTGGACTGAAATGATCCAATATTGGCCTAGAAGACTGCCAAGGGCCCTCCATTCTTGTTTTATATCAACTGTGGTTGGTTGGTCATGGTGAAGAGACAAAATTTTACCTGCAAAATAGCTCCCAAAAGCCTTACAGCCAATTCCCAAATGTACAATTTGGCAGTCTCCATGGCTCTGCCACACTTGCTCCAGCTGTCTCATTTTCCACTTCATCTGGCTTAGCTCCTTTGTATACCAGGGAGCCCACCTGATGTGGGAGCGGGAGGGTGACCGGGGGGGGGGATTTTGTCAATGGTTTCGGAGAGACAGAGAGACCAATTCTCCACCAGCTCATCTAACGAATTGCCAGGAGGCATTGAATCCTGCAGAGCATTCTGGAAACCCGTTGGATCCACTAGTCTCCACAGGTGAGCTTAAATCAGCTCGCCAGACAAGCCTTCAGGACAAAGTGGTCCAACCATGGTACGGCTTCAACTATGTCTAGGTCCACATGAATCTCCATTCCAAAGATCAGATCTAATGTGTGGCCCGCTTGATGCGTGGCAGCTGATACTAATTGGGAGAATCCCAATGCTGCCATGGAAGACACCAGGTCCGTAGCCTGTAAAGAGGTAGCATCATTGACATGGACATTGAAGTCTCACAGAACTAAAAGCCAAGAGTGTTCCAAAGCCCACCCCATCACAACCTCCAACAGGCTCGACGGTAGCAGCTGGTGTGCTAGGCAGTCAGTACACCAGACAGATAGCGAAACTCTCCTCACCATCCCACGTCGAGCCTACACGGTCAAATGCCAGCAATCTTTGGTGCAGGGAGTGGCCTGAAGGAGAAAGACTCTCAAATGAGTATCTCCCCCCTCCCCCCAGCCATCCGTCTGGGACTGGTAAAGGATCAGAAAACCAGTCCTTCATCAGTCCCAACTTACCACGGGATGTCAGTTCCTTCAGGACAACTATGATAGACATGTTCGACTAACGAAGTCAGGACTACCTGCTTCTCTTTCTTATCAGAGTGTACTTTTCATTGTGTTTAGATGCATCCATGGTCTATCAAAGACTTTAAAAGTATCAACGGTCTATCAAAGACTTTAAAAGTAACCTCTTAATTCATAACAGAACAATCCAGGTTACCAGCTGCTAGGGACAAATAACTGGGCTTGCTATTTATGCCTGTTTAAGACATGTGCCCTGGGACAGTTACAGAATATTGAACTTCATGGATATGGGTAAAAATGTAAGAAGAACCTTACTGGAGCAGGGTAAATGGTCCATCCATTCCAGTGTCCTGGTTCCAGCAGTGGCAAGCCAAAATGCTGTTAGGAAACCCACAATCAGGGCATGAAGACAATACCCTTCCTCCCTTGCTTGTTCCCTTGCAACTAGCTTAATGCTGTGAGACAGTTATTTTGGAGGGGGTGGGGTGGGGCTATGTTCTTATCTTTCTCCATTTTCTGCCTCAGCAATATGACATCCAAGTAGCAATAGTACCAAGAAGTAATATTGCTTGTTGGCTGATAGAGTTTTGAATAACTTGAGGCATGGCAGGCAATTTTGAAGGTTTATTCTGGGAAAATAGACCATAAAATCAGGCATGTAAGAAAATAAACCTAAAACCAGCATGTTCAATTAGCTAAAATGTAACTTAGCTGTAGATGTCAGTGCAGGAATCTTAGTTAACAAAATTCTTCGAAGCTGTCAATCCATCTGCAACTTTGTCAGATAATCAGCTCAGTAGTACAACATTAGCTTTGCATGCAGAAGATCTCAGGTTCAAGTCCCGACAACTCCAAGTTTAAAAAATCTAGTTGGAGGGGATGGTAAGACCTCTGCCTGAGACCCCAGAAAACCACTACCAGTAAGAGTAGACAATACTGACCTTGGTAGACTGTGTCTGATTCAGTGTAAGGCAGCCTCCTCTGTTCACACAGCAGTTGTCAGTCTGGATTTTAAAGAGATATTAATCAAGTTGCTGTGTTTCAGGAACAAAATATGCCCTCCTTGATGATAGGGAGGACTCCTGGATGCAGGTGTAAATTCCCTTTCTGAGTCAGGTGGCTTTAAAGAAGCTTTTTGGCTACATTTCAAATAGAAAAATGTTTTCCCAAATGGATTTGATCCCAGCAGGAAAGTAGGAAAGGAGAAAAATGCAAAGGGAGCCCCAGTCTACAAGGAACCAGTTGTATGGGCGTGCAGTCCAGGTGCTAGTTGCTTTACATGAACATTTCACTGCACTGGATTTCGCAATGTGATAATACAACTTTTGGCTCTGGTAAATGTGCCATCCTATAAATGGCTGTGTTTTGGTCAAAAGGCATACCAAAATTAATATTCAGACCTGTGTAGATCATCTCCATCACACACAAGCGCACATGCACCTCACAGCTACAGTGCACAGCACGTTACTAGGCAAAACCTTCCCATTGTTTCAAGTTAGCTATAGCAGTGAGAAGAATGATCTCATTTGACTCTCCAAGAGAGCGTTGTCTGCAAGTAGTGCTGCTGCTCTTGACTGGGTGCTTGAATTCTATGTCCGTTTTGTTTTTTGCTTGCTGATGTTCTCACTTTCGCCATTAAAGATGTTTTATGTTTTCCTCAGAGAGGCACAGTGACAGCCCAGGTGATCCTTGCCTTAAATAGAGTACATAGCTCTCCAGGGGAGCCTCTTGGCGATTTTGGGAGGATGCGATGCCTTTGAAGAAAGTGTTAGCTATTAGTGCTGTAGTGCTCACTCATCAGTGCACAGTTCCAACATCTGACCTGATCAGTGGGAATAAAAAGTACTGCTAGAAGTGAAGTGCAGAGCCCAGGGATGGTCAGAAACCGTAGGGAGATCAAGAGAGTGAGGTCAACCATGAAGAATTAACCTTGCGAGAAGACCAGCTTGACTTATATCTTACACTCTGTCCTCAGGCTGATGAAGATGTTGGGGAGAGTGTGACTGCACCAAGCCTTCCAGCTGATGGTGCAATCTCATGTCCATTGTGTGATCGCAGATTCCCTGTTTTGGAAATTGAGCGACATGCCATGTATTGTAATGGCACAGGAGAAGACGCAGTGGAAGATGGTCCAGGTTTGTGAAATACCTGCTTTGCTTGCCAGCTGCTCATAGCAGTCGTATCCAGTTCCTGCCCCTTCTAGCAATTCTTTGTATTTGTTTGTTGGGGCACTAGTTAGAATAGTCAGTATCTTGGCCAGCTTCAGAAAGAATCTTGAAATTGGAAAGGTGAGAATCCAGTGTGCTACCTAGTCTAGTATCTTACCCTAAAACTGCATATTATTTTCTTTAAAGAAATTGCTGATGTACGTGTATGTCAAATGATCAGATCCAGGTGTGGGGGAGTATCTTGGAAGTGGGAGGCTGGAGAAAGACTGGCTGAAGGCCTGTAATTTGGCACAGAGGGAAGACTGAGTGGCCTCCCTCAATGACAATTTGTCCAAACTGAGGGAAGGTAAAGTGGTCTGGTCTGCAAATGGAATGAATGAGATGGGAATGACGCCTATGATGTCGAAATGGATTGTCTCACTTCGAACTGCAGGTTGTTACCACTCTACTAGCTCGTTTTCCTGCATGTATAAGCCAGGCCAGAGGTTTTTTTAAATTCCAATGGCACAGGATAGGTTGCGATTACTTGCAGGTCAGTGGCCTTAAAAGTATAGGGAGACAGTGCCACATTTGCCGGGCTTTTGTTTCAAGTTTGAAATAGATGTCCCATTCCCGCTGCAACACACTGGAGCACCTAGGTCTGCAGCTTACCCGCCAAGTTTTATGATTTTTTTTCAGCACAGCCTCCATCATATTCCCCATACCCTGTTCCCAAGGGTCCTGACCCTTGTCTGAGCCCGCTTGCGGGGAGGGCGGAATACAAATTTGAAATAAATAAAATAATTAAATAAATAAGTCTAGACAGGCTGCTGTTTCACATCTACAGTTTACACCTGGACCTGAATACACTAAACCTCTTGCCCCTTGCTTCTAGTTGTCACTGAGAAGCCTTGTCTGCAGTCCGGGCCTCCTTTTGCCTCCATACACCATTCTATCTTTTTCCATCCCTCCTGCTGGAAAGGGGTGCCAAAGCAATGCTGCTTAAGGAAAGGCCTTCCCATCTGCTACTAGTGCAAAAGCACTGCTCACTGTAAAGCATTTTGCGAGTCAGCTGCTTAGAGGTGCTCAGTAAGGAAGTAAAGAAAGCTTTAGCTGGTATGAAGAAAATCCTAACTCCTTTCACTTCCATACTGACAAAGTAGCCCTTTGGAAGAGAAGGCTTCTCACTTATAATTGTTCTTGTAGCTGTTCAGCCAGCAAAATGTGAGGAAAGGCTCTTGGATACCCCAGAAAATACAGTTTTGGACAGGTTGAATATGTACATATAAAGATTGTTCACTATTAATGATCTACCTCTCATAACATAACATTTTTGTATTGTAATTAACAAGAAAAGCAAACCAGTTGATCTACAAATGCTGTGGTTTTATATATAACTATTAGTCATTATATGAAATCAAGTGACGAAAGAGCTCTTGCAGTGCATGGCCTTTCCTTTGTTAAGGCAGGAGTAGAAAATTTGATCAGTGCTGAAGACCACATTTGAAATACATTATAAGCCAGAGGGCCATTGCCAATTTGCATATTTAATGGCATGTGATTAACATAATTGGCATAGCTTTTTTTGTTAGTCTTGTCAAGCCAAGCTGCTATAAATTATTAGCAGGCATTATTCCTATTCTGAAATAGTTGCCCTCAAATGTGAAAACTTGACTCAGCTGTTGAAAAAATCTTAATAAATAGCATTAGAAATCAAGAACATTAAACGCAATGAACTTGAACTACTTTTTACATGTTTGTTTTTGATCATAAAACTATTTTGCCATTACTTGTGTGAATCTCTTTGCAGCCATGAGGTATGGAGCTTTATAATGAAAAAAAAGTTCTCCCTCTGAGGAGGAGGACATCTTGATGGGTGATTCCCACCCTCTAGTCAGGGAGTTAGGAACAAGTTTTCTACTTCATGTCTTCCTATTGGGAGTCAGCCTTTCTTTCAGTTTCATTCCTGCCTCAACAGGGAGAGCAGCTTCATCCGTGTGCTGCCTTGCCTTTCAACTGTTTTTCTTCCTTTCCTTTGCTTCTGCTTTTCAGAACCTGATTCTTGCCTTGCTTACTCCTTTCTACTCTACCTCCTTGCTATTCTCTTTCTCCATGCACGCCTGCGAGAAGGCTTGCAGGGGAAGCTTTCTACTTCCTTCCTTCCTTCCTTCCTTCCTTCCTTCCTTCCTTCCTTCCTTCCTTCCTTCCTTCCTTCGGCTGTGGTGGCCATTTCATGGCAAGACAGAATCATGGACCAGCAGAACATGTTCTTCCATTACAATAGGATTCCTCTCCGAAGGAGAGTTGTAAGCCCCCCTCACCACTGCTTCCCAGAGACAGTGGGGCAAACTGCGAGGAAGCTGCAGCTGCGGCCACTCATATTGCGAAGAGACCAGAAGTGCAAAAAGCACTATTCTTCCCTGAGCAAAGGAAACACGGAGCCATTTCTGGCCTTGCAAATGAGGACAACATTGCCAACCAGCTGGGAGGCAGCTATGGAGTGGATTTCTCCACATCCTTAAGCCAATCTAATGGCGTAAGACCCAGTGCAGGGCAGCCAAGCCGGTCTGAGATTCAACGATAATTCGTGCCTCCAGAGCCCATGGTGAACAAAGGAGGGCTACTTGTGAGTAATGCGATGAGATCAGGACCCACGGTAGTACCTCAGGGATTCCTAAATGTCATTAGACAGATTTTTTTTTTTTAAAAAAAAAACTAGCTTATTTTACCTCAGAAAACCACGTCAGCCATTTCTGGCCTTGCCAATGCTGGCAACCTTGCCAACAGACCAGAAGGTGGCTGCGGAGTGATTTCCCATATCCAAAGCAATCAATAGGCGCAGGACCCAGCGAGAGCACCAAATAGCAATGGCCCAGGGTCCAGTGCTGCTGATGGTCTACTTTTGAGTAATGCAATTGGGTCAGGCATGCTTCCATCCTGAGGCCAAAGTAACCAATGCATTGACGTCACACTGGCCAAGCATTCTGCTGTTTGCCTTCCAACCGCTTGAATACATGGAAAGAACCTAGAGCTCTTGTGCAGACTTGTTCACATAGCATGCAAACAAATGTTATGTCTGAAACAAACCCAAGAACTTAAATTACTACTGAGAACAAATTACCTGCAGAAACAGGAATTTAATTGCCTAGCCATGGCACAGCTATTTTATATCTTTGGCCATAGGAAAAGCAAGAAGTGAGGTAAATGCAAAATTTTGAAATTACTGCAAAATATAAACTTGAACCCAATCTACTCTTTCTTTTTGCCATTCTCAAAGTTCCCTTTGACCCTTTCTGCCATCTTTGTACTCAGTTCCATCCGCTCCCTTTTGTTTAAAGTCAGCTGTAAACTCAGTATTTCCATATTGTTTCTGACTCTATTCATTCCTTCCTTAAGGCTGAAAGTAAAGATACTGTCCTCCTTCTCTTTCACACAATATCTATATAGGTTGGTGCTTTTTGATAACTAAGGGCCAAACTTACACGTTACACTGTACACAACTTTACAATGGAGACTTGCAGCTTTACTCCAGCTGCGAGTCCCTGGTGGCAACTCCTGTGTAAAAGTGCAGTAGGGGCCCAATTTGGATCAGGACTGCAGTAGGGGAGGGGCTCCTGCTTTTCCCCTGTGTTGCTTTCTGAATCTTGATGCAAATTTTTTAATGTTTTTTCCTGGTTTTACTGTATTTTATGCCAATAAAAGGTTTATGATGATGGGTTTTTTCCCTGCTTTTCTCATCTGAGTCACATGAGCCTGCCCAAGCTTACATCTACAATGTTACTTAATGTTCTTTCATTGAATAAATATTTTTAAAAGCTGGCACAGTCTTACATCAGTCTTGCTGAACCAAACTTCACAGAACTTAGTTTGAAAATTCTGGATTTTGCATTCCCAGGACATGACTAGCCACCCCGCCCCCAGGAGCTTGTGTAGTTTATATTTGGCTGGCCTGTGATCAGGGCAGCAGCACAATGTGGAAGAAAATCAAAGCTCTGTGCAGTGTCCTCCCTCTTGATCTGTTCAGAGAAGGCTGCTGTAGTTCCCCCTTACTGTTGGCTCAGGGGTCAACAATCCACTTTCAGGACGGCTTAATTGGATTTACTCTAGAGGTCTCTGGTACTATAAACTCTTAACATCTTTCAGTGTTTTCTGTTGTAATGGAACCGCTGTGACTTGTCAGTCTACTGTTCTCTTACTGCCTACTGTAAATTCACTAGCTCTTGTTTGAGCTTGTAGCCTAAAAAACCCATTTCATCTTGGATGATACTTAAGGCCATCTGTTCCACTTGGTGCAGTGGCATTTCTTGTTTGTGCACCCTGTTGCTGTGGCTGAACTGTCATCTGCTACAAGTACTCATGGAGTTGCACACCTAAGTGGTTCAGAAATTTCACTAAGCTAATCTGTATCTTCTTGTGGCAAGTCTACTTGGCATGTATCTTTCTGAAAATATGCATACTACCTTCTTTTGTACTAATGCATCTTGTTGGGGCTGATGATCTCGAGTCCAGCTGGGAAGCAGAAAGTCAAGCAGGTATGCATGGACAGGCAACCTGAAAACTCAGCCTGTGCCTGATCAAAGAATTTTTGAAACTGAGGAGCCAGTCACATCAGCAGCTTTACAAGATTGAACGTAATCCTAATGGCTTCTTATGTCACCCTGTGGAACTAATTTCTGCAGTACCATCCACTGGCTGTCTACAGTGGTGGTGCCGAAGTGCAGCAGAGAGAGGCCAGAATCTCATTCTTTTGGCAAGTAACCACTATGGCATAAAGGGTAAGGCATCGGGATTCTGCCACTAGAGTCCTCCTCCTTTTGAGACTGATCTCCGGTGCGTTACAAAGCTATCAGTGTGGGACAGCTTAAGGGAAATTAGTTGTCTTTTCCTTCTGTCGTTTCCCCTCCACCATGTTCTTCAGACATTTCCAGGAATATTCACAAAGAATATTGTCAAAGACTTTGATAGTTATCAAATTCTCTTGGTCTTGATGTGCCTCTAACTTCATTCCTCCAATAGTGATCACATTGCTGAAGACATCCAGCATCAGAATAGATCAAGGCCGGGTGTCCTTCTCTTTGCTGTAACCACATCTCAGGTGCAAAGTGAAACAGTCTTCAGTTTTTTTTAAGCTGCAGCCATGCTGGTGCTGATACTATTTTAAAAAGAGCTTCAACACCAAGAGAAGCGGCACTGATGCAGCATTTTTTTTAAAAAAAAGATAACAACCAGTGCAGGGAAGAACTTCATCGCTTCTTAGAAGGACCAATGCAAAAGAAATTCCATTAATAGGCACTCTCAAAAAATAATATGGCTGCTAAATGAGACTAGATACTTAACCCAAGAAAAAGAAGCCCTGTGTAGAGACAATTGGATGTCTGTTGCAAAAAAGCAGCTCACATAGAAAGACACTTGATATCACTGAAGGGTGTGTGTGTGTATGTGCCGTCAAGTCATCTCCGACCTATGGCGACCCTATGAATGAAAGACCTCCAAAATGTCCTATCATTAACAGACCTACTCAGATCCTGCAAACTGGAGGACGTGGCTTCTTTTATTGAGTCAAGCCATCTTGTTTTAGGTCTTCCTCTTTTCCTGCTGCCTTCCACTTTTCCTAGCATTATTGACTTTTCCAGAGAATCTTGTCTTCTCATGATGTGACCAAAGTACGATATCTTTAGTCTTGTCATTTTAGCTTCTAAGGAGAATTCAAGCCAGTTTGGTGTAGTGGTTAAGAGCACGGGACTCTAATCTGGAGAGCCGGGTTTGATTCCCCGCTCCTCCACTTGAAGCCAGCTGGGTGACCATGGGCAAGTCACGGCTCTCTGGAGCTCTCTCAGCCCCACCCACCTCACAGGGTGATTGTTGTGGGGTAATAATAACATACTTTGTAAACCGCTCTGAGTGGGCATTAAGTTGTCCTGAAGGGCGGTATATAAATCGAATGTTATTATTATTATTATTATAAGCTTGATTTGACCTAGTACCCAGTTATTTGTCTTTTTGGCTATCCATGGTATCCACAAAACTCTCCTCCAGCACCACATTTCAAATGAATCAATTTTTTTCCTGTCAGCTTTCTTTACCATCCAACTTTCACATCCATACATGACAATGGGGAGTACCATCGTTTGGATTATCTTGATCTTGGTTCCCAGAGAGACATCTTTATCTTTAAGGATCTTATCTAGCTCCCTCACAGCTGCTCTTCCAAGTCTCAATCTTCTGATTTCTTCATTGCAGTCTCCCTGTTGGTTGATGATTGAGCCAAGGAATAGAAAATCTTGAACAACTTCAATTTCTTCATTGTCAACTTTAAAATTTAGTAATTCCTCGGTAATTACTTCTGTCTTCTTGATGTTCAGTTGTAATCCTGCTTTGGCGCTTTCTCCTTTAACCTTCATCAGCAGTTGTTTCAAGTCTTCACTATTTTCTGCCAGTAATGTGGTGTCATCTGCATATCTCAAATTGTTAATGTTCCTCCCACCAATGTTCACTCCACCTTCTTCTAAATCTAATCCATCTTTCCTTATGATATACTCTGCATAAAGGTTGAACAGGTAGGGAGATAATATGCATCCTTGTGTGACACCCTTGCCAATATTTGTAAAGTTCTGAATGTGAGTGGTACCCAGCTATTACGTAATGCAAGAATCAAGAGAGCCCCCATTAGAGAAGATCAAGTCTCCTAGTCTCCTCTTTGAGAGCATGGACTCACTACATTTTCACTGTGGTGCTTTAGCATAGAAATGAGAGGGATCTATTTGATTGTATTGACTGCACAGTTCCTTCCCTCAGTGCAGATGTGAAATGTTAATGCTGGGTGTGGGGAGGACTCTCAGGAATGTGCAAGACTGTGAGGGCCTCAGAGAAGCCACATTTCCCCCTCCTGGAGTAGTTTAAGAGTGCTTCCAAATGTACAGGAACTCAATGGTGAACCCGCTGTGGCATACATTCACTTCATTTCTGGCAGTGTCTCTCATTAAAGTTTTTCTCTCCACTCCCTCAGAGCAGGACTGCATGGTGTTGATTTACTGGGCAGACTTCAAAATGCAAAATAATTAGCTTAAAAATAAAGCACCATGCATAGGTCAGTTTGCTACATGATTGCTTCTTGGTGGGTAAGTGGGGGTGGGGGAGGACACAAAAACCAAAGTGGAACATGGAGGGAAAGGGTAACTATCTCCTTTCAGTTCAGAGCCAGGTATAAATATCAGTGCAGGAGCAAAGGCAAGAGGAATCTGAGCTCATTCCATGTCAAAACCCCATTTGTCTTTGCACTTACATCCAGAGAAAGCCTACCTATGATATTCAGCCTGAGATTCTCACACTATCTCAGTGTGGATGGAAAGGTTTAGTAATCCCTTACACGATGTTTAGAAGAGCCAGGAGGAGGCCAGATTCTTTTGTTCTGACAGGAGGAATTCTGAAGCTGATAAAGTTTTAATTTGGT
The DNA here is from genome assembly GCF_028583425.1 of Eublepharis macularius. Taxonomy (NCBI): domain Eukaryota; kingdom Metazoa; phylum Chordata; class Lepidosauria; order Squamata; family Eublepharidae; genus Eublepharis; species Eublepharis macularius. The sequence continues at coordinate 92,406,630 of NC_072793.1, read as the reverse complement.
TTCAGTGCATGTTGTGAGCATGTCTGTCTGACGCTTTACAGGATGTTCTGAGGGAAGACATAGTGCTCATATTGGGTAGGTGGTTGCGAGGGATACGCTTTCTTCTTCTGAGGCGGGATTTATCTTGTAGTAGCTTTTCCTAAGGAGATTACCTTCACCCACCCATTGGCTTCTCCTTATGAACTTTGTTCTAGATTTGCTTTCTTTGCTGGAGTTCAGCTATGCTGGCAATGGTATTGTTGAATTCCACACTTGGAACAGGAGCAGGCCAACTTGTCTGTGTTTGGAGACCCTATTGGTGATGCTATCTCTGTTCTTCTTACTGCTCTTGGCAGCACAGCTGGAGGTCTTTCCTGACATTTCTGTAGTGCCAGTCCCAAAGGTTTCTAGCAGACTTACTGTGCCAGATGTGTTCTCTTCTCTTGGAAAAAAATAGCTCTGATTAACACCTGAGCTGTGCACAAGGCACTCTAAGAGAGACTGTTACAGGAATATTAACAACTGCACACTGGTTCAGAGAATAGCTCTGCCTTTGCTGCAAACAGGCTTGTTAAAAAAGCCTTCTGGGAGTGTCAAGTGACTCCTGGATTAACAGCAGGGCATGAGAGTCTTTTGCACCCAGGTCATTGATCTGGATCCAAGTCAGGCTTATAGGAAATGACTGGTCAGTGTCTTTGGACATGGGGTAAAGACATTGCTCTGCTCTCCCCCCTCCCTGTTTCTAATGGATACTCCACAATCCTCCAGCAAGCATAAACTACAATGCAGAGAGCACATAGACTACATTCTGGTCACCGCAGCATGTAAGTCAGAAAGTGCATCCATTAAAACTAGCAGATGAACAGTCCATTATAGTAACCAGCAAGAGAACAGAGACCTAGGAAACCATGGAGTCAAAATGTGTGCTTCAAGGCCAGGCTGTGCTGGCAATGATAAGGAATCTTTCTGTTCTGCGCTCTGTGGGCACCCACTTTACAGCAGATGTTGCGCAAACAATAACAGTTTTATAGTGCCTATAACACTGATTCAGACCTTTCTCCTAATGAGAGTATAGAGCACAGGAAGATTCGATACCAGGCTGTAAAAGTGTTCTAATGCACTGTCCCCTCCGCTAGATTGCCCAAGAGTGCTTAAAACAACATCTGTTTCTGTATTAGAAACTCCAGCACCCTGGTGGAAATGGCTGAGGGTATCGGATGTGTTCCCCAAGTAGCTTAGCTGGTGGCCTGTCGACAGGAATATGACAAGAGGAGTTCAACTGTACGAAGCAAACGTTTAAAAATTTCCCCCACAGATGTCTGGCAAGGAAAATCTGGGGCGCCTGGCTGGGCTTGCTGATAAATGTATATCGACAAGTTTGATTCCATTGTTGCTATTTCTGTTTAGAAAAAAAGAAGAGAGCCATTGCCTATACTTAGGGCTGTGCATATGTGTACTTAAAGTGTAAAATTTGGCTTCATCTACATCTGTTTGCTTTTTTTTTTTGATAAAGTGTGTTCCTAGCCGTCATGATAGCAAAGAGAAAGTTCAGAGAGTGTGGTTAGCATCAGCTGAAGGTGTGAAAAACACAGCAGCTAGTCAGGCAATAGATCTTCTGTGTTAAGCCAAATGATTTATACAGCCTGAAAAGGAAATCACCTTTCCTTCTTCCATCATTCTGTTTCTTCTTATCCCTCTGCTGTCCAGCACTTCCCTCCCTGCACTATCCAGACATTTCCAAAAGGTTCCAGAGTCTGCCAAAACTGAGGATTTTAATCAAAATGAATTACATAACTTTAAATAGATGCATGCAAGTGTGCCCAATTGTGCTGAGTATTTTGAGTATAGAAATAGGATATTTTAGGGATTGTGCACTAATTGAAAGGAGTCCTTCCCTAATACGCCCCCCTTTGATCTCTGACTTGCTATTAAAAAGCCATGCACTCTGTACAGAATGAGTGAAATAATTTTTATCATTATTAACTGAGATCCATCTATCTAAGCCTTGAATTAACCAGAGGATCTTCCACCTTTTAGGGATGAAGCGTAGTTCTGGAGGAGAAAGGGCTCTTGAAACTTACATACAATAGTCCCACTTTTTGAGATTGCCTCTGTTTGCTCTGGCTTGTATAAAGGAGCCCTGTAAGCAAATTGAATCTTTATTTTGAATTTCAAAGCAGGTATGTGGCCCTCCTCCACCTCAGGTTGCGAACAGATTTCATGTGAATGTTGTATTCAAGCTACAGATTATTGACCTGGATGGGGAAAGTCTTCATGTAAGCCCTCACCAGCTAATGATAAAGGAGTCATTGGGTTTTATATTTGTGTCAGGACAAGAAAGATAGCTTAATGCTCTTTGTGAGTGGAATCTCTTCAGCTGCAGCTTTCTAAGAAAGAAAGACAGTGCCATTAGACACTAGTCCTCTTGCCTTTCTTACTTTGATGTCCCTAAATGAACTGCCTAGGAGGGCTCTGCAATGTTGAACCCAAACTTACACTGTGTGTTTTGTTGGAACACTTGACAAAACCTCCTCATGAAGAGAGGTGGTGCCTAGAAAGTAGCTGTTCTCTCTTCTTGTTTTGAAGTGATGACCCGACGACAGAGGGAAGCCAAGAGCAAGGCTGCGTGGGGCAAAGAGACATCACATTCAGTAGACACTGGCAAGTAAGTAGGCTGACTGCCATCTCACAGCACCTCTTCCCTTCAGTTTGCGGAAATGCTCCATTTGGGGGCCACTCTCAGATGACTTTATCTGCGTGACTCCTTTCACCTCATTGCATCAGTGTCTGTCTCTCTTTTCCCTAGAATCTGAGAGGCCTCCTGTGAGAAAAAGACCAATTGGTTCTTGTCTGTTTTTCTCATCTTACTTTTGCCTCTCATTCTCCTTTGGTTTGGTTTGCTCAGCCCTGTGTTCTGTTTTTGGAAGCCTTTTGATCTGTCATGGTTTCTCCACACGCTTTTTATATGCTACTAGCTACACAAGAAAGAAGTTCCAGTACTTCACTCTCTCCAGCATCTTCCCCCTTTCATTCATCACTGAGACCATTGCCTCTGGCTTTATCCCGTCGAGCTCAATGGGAGATACTGGGAACCAAGCCAGCCCTGCACTGGGTTCTGGGTTCTAAGTCAGCTAGAAAAATTAGTATGACATCCTATGCTTCTCTACCTTTAGCCTTTGTTTAGTTCTTGTTTCACAAAAAGAGATCACATGACAACGCTGCCTGTTTTCTTCCTGATTTTTTAGCATTGGAGGAGCTTGCTCATACAACTGCATAAATCTGTGTTACAATATGGTAGAAAGCTACAATTTCTCATTGTACTGAGTTGGAAGAAGCATGATCTGTGGGAGGAGCTGACAAGTAAAATCCCTGTCAGCAAGCTAAGAGAAGAAAATGAGACCCTCAAAGCTTGGGCAGCCTTTTTTGACACACAATGGCTGACTGCAGCATAGTACACAGCTTGGGTACAACACCTAACAGGGCAGAGGAATAGCAAGGAAAGGACAAACCAGCACAAGCTAGAGCTGTGGTCTTTCACCCTAGGCTGCAGACAAGCTGCCAGGAGTATGTGGGACAGATTTGAATAGTGTATCTCTGTGCTCATGTTAGCAAGAAGCTGTGATGGTGAAGGCCAGAAAGAGTGGCACCTGTAGCACTATCCTTAATGAAATTAGACTTTGTTCAGATGGAGATGGTTTTGTTTAATCTCTCTTGTTGCTTCCCCTCCTCCTTCACCACACTCTCTCACAGTATCATAAGAATAGATCTGACAGTAAAAATGCCTGCCATGGAAATAATTTTGCTGTTACAAACACTGGATGGCAACATCACTAATGGAATTAGGCTAATTATAGAGAGGACAGCTTCTGTTTAGACACATTATCTTTGTAATCAGCAACGACTGGAAAGAAAATATGGAAAAATACTGCAGAATGCAGCATGAAGGGGACTCTTCAGGCCCGTTGTAGATGCCATGGATTAGTGAGGCTTGCCAAACACTTTCTATACAGGACCTCCAACTGAGCAGCTACATCCAATCCCCTTTTTACACTCTTGTTCCCATTGTCCAGGGTCATTCTCAGCACTTCCTTACTGCTTTGGGCAAAGCCCCTAGATCTGTAGCTGCAGGGGAGCACTTGCACACCGATGAGTTGGTTGGAGTGACACTAGGATGAGAGGGTGGCATTTCTGCCAAGCTCTTTGCAACCTAGTGCCTTCTTAGTACTTCACAATGCCCTGAAAGCCTTGATTTGCCAGTTAGAAAAGTACATTCAGATCAAGGAAAAAAGGGCCTCTGATTTAATATCACTTGGTTTGATTTTTGGGCAAAACATAACTCCTTTTTGCAAAAGCATAACACTTCACTTCAGCTGTGTTGACAGGGTGTTTTATATCTGAAGGGAAATCTGCATTGTTTGAGATAGTTAGAGGAGCTGATTTCATTACCATCCCACAGCTACAGCAGCAGGACACAGAAAAGCAGTTGGGGGAAAACTGCTAATCATTCCATCCTTTTGATTGGCAACAGGCCAACTTTATTGGTCATCCCGCTGTGCGCATCCAGTTTCATTGACATGCCTTATCCATGAAATGGCTTGCAGAAGCACTCAAAGCAGAGTGAATCTTAATGCACTCCCTTGTCTTCTGGCCTGGCAGGTATGAGAAGTGTTACGTCTGCAAGTCTCTGGTGCCACTGAAGGAGTACCGGAGGCATGTTGATGGCTGCCTTCGACTCCAAAAGTGCTCCAGAGGTGCTAATGGAACCCAGGGTGGCAGGAGACTGCGGCGTGTGAAGGTGAGGGTGGACTTTTTTGTGAGGCTACAGTGATGCTGCTGGTATAAGCCATGCTTGTGTGTACGTGGCAGCTGGCCTTCTCTTGTCTCGTATTGTTTTCTTAAGGGAGGCTGTGATGGGCTGATAGCTCTACTACAAATGTAAGTTTGGCTCTGGCTCCATTCATATGTACTTCCAGCTGACTGAGACCTGCTGTTCTGGGAGTCAGTTCCTTATTTGACTGGGAAATTATGCAGTTGCAGACTTGGACCACACTGGGGAGGAAGTGTCAGTTCTGTGGGTTTGTCCCAGGTGATTGATCCTTGTCCCTGTTGCATCATTTAGCTGCTGCCTCCAGCTGCATGGGATTGACTCGCAGAACAGCAGCTCTCACATGACTGCAGGTATGGGTGAAGATGGCAACAAAAGCCTTGGCAGAGCTACACATACCTTGAACCACAAGGGACTTTTTGAGTTTTTTATTTTAAATTGACAGTTGAATATTGTTATATGACATTATAACAATATTGTAAGCCTTTCTGAATTTCCAGCTTTCAAAAAGTTGCCTTACTCTTGTTGAGATATAATAGGAAAGGCATATCTGTTACATATATTGTTATAACATATTAATATAACAATAGCTAGTTGTTGATTTTTGCAGCCCCCTGGTGGCAGGTGGAAGAAATGCACACTGTGGGGAAAATGGCTGCCATGTGGGAGGGACTAGGAAAATCTCAACTTTCCTGCCCCCACAGCAGGCATTCAGGCTTTGCTGCAGTCTTTCCCCATGCTTTGGAGCAAAGCAAGTTTAGGAGAGTGGGGGAGAGCCAGGGAAACTGCAGGAGGTGCATGACTTCACCACAATGCTGTGGGGAAGCAGGAGAAAAAACTGCTTCCCAAAAGTTGTTAAAAGATGGGAGTCTCAAAAGCCCACTGTCCCTTGAAATCAGATTTTTGAGCACACGCAGTACACAGAGCCCTGTGTATGCTGTTCTTGTTATTTCTTCAAGTCATTGACATGCTTGATAAAGGAGGAGCTCAAGGACAGCTTCCTTTCTCTAGAGAGTAGGAAAAAATCTCCTCTTCTAGCACTTGGAAAATAATATTCCTCAGTGGTGTAACCTGAGAGGCTGGACAACACAGACATTTTTACAACTTCAGAGCAGTCAACCTCTACTTATCCAGGCCTAAAAACTTCTTATTTTTTATGGTGTAAAGACATACAGCTTTGGTGAAGTTGTGGTTTTTACCAATCTCTGTAAAACTCTGCCTTCGTAACCTATACAGCACACATTCCTATTCTTTGTTGCAAACTTAAGTTCCATTCCCTTCTGTCCAGGCCACCAGGTGAAATGCTGAAGCATTATACTTCTGTCACCCCCAGGGAATGATTTGCATTCACAGAGAGGTGTTTTACTAAGGAACTGATTCATAATGAACTCCTGAATATTGATGCTGTTCTTGTCCCATCTTTTAATCTTCAGGTGACTTCTGAGTTCTCACAAGATGTTCATTTAGCTGCATATTCATCCAAAATTTGAATGTTTTGTATGTTCCTTAGTTATTCTTTGGTTAGTAACTGTGCTGCACTCCTGCCTTGAGACAATGCACAGTGTTCTAATCCTATTGTAGCTCATCTGCTCCTTTCACAACATGGTTTTGTCTGTTTACAGACATTCCTTTGTAGCCGCCACAGAAAGAGGATGCAGCATTTCTTTCACTGCTTCACTCAGCAAGTGCAAACAGGAGTCTGTCAAGCCTGGAGATGCTTTCTGCTCTCAGTTGCAGCCTTGAGCAGGGCCAGGCCAGACCCGTAGAACCTGGACCTTCCCAGTTAGCAAGGAGAATTGCAAAATAGGATGACTATTGTTTGTGACATGGTGTGCCTGGACTTCGATGCCAAGCACCAAACTAGCTGGCCCTTTTTTTTGGGTCACTAATATTCTTCCAGACAATGCTCTGCAGTTCCCACAAGTAAATGGCTTTCAGCATCCTGGTACCCCATCCCCCTCTGATGCAGTTGCCTACCATCTTATTTGCAGCAGAGGTCTGCATGCAGACTCCTCACTGATTTATTTCTGATGGCGAGGTTGTAATCCACAGCAGCAGTGCAAGTGCTCAGGCAATGTGATTTCTCAGCAGGAAGATGCAACATGATGTCTCAGTTTTGTATAATCCCTTAAATCCATCACAGGCCCCAGCCCCTCAGGGATTCACACGCAAATGACGAGATTGCCTGTTGATGAGCTTGGCTGGAACACAGCCAAGTGGTATGCAGTTTCCAGCACTACAGGAGGCCTCTGTTCGTGCCATTTACTCTGCTTCCCAAATCTCTCTTCTGTGTGGACGAAACTTCTTGTATTGAAACAGGCATGGGAGGTGCCCCTTTGGTATTTTGGGTCCAGGTTGGCCCTACTGCACTTCAGGATTGGCACAAGAGAATTTCCACTTCGCCTGGGCTTTAGAGTGAACTGCAAGCAGGCTTCTCGAGAGCTTTTTTCCAACCCTGCCTCTATCCTGGGAAGCAGCTCTCTCATCCCTAGAAGAATTTTTAAAAAATGTTTTCTTTCTCCATAGAATCTGAACTCTGACAGTTGATATGCTTATATCAAACAAAAAGAAGTTAGTTAATGGCAATGACAACATTTGCTATAGGAGAAAAAAACATGTACTGTAGAACAAAATAAATCAGTTTCATTGGCTGAAACTATATGTTAATTTGGGCAGCTGCTGCCAAAAGCAGCAATCCTAATCCCCTTCTCCCCTCCAGAATGTCTGGTTAATGCAACATATATGACAAGATGTCGCTGTGTTCAGAGATTGTTTGCCTCTCCCTCCTTCATCTGGTGCAGCTTGCTGAGGGAGGGAAACTTGCTACACAGTGATGTATGCCCAGTACAGTAATCCAGAAGCATATGACAAGACAGGAAAAAGGGCTGGGTTTTTTTCGGCAGCTGTCATGCAAGTTTCATAAAGTCTGTCCTAGCTTTAGGATCTAAGAAAGCCGGGTTCAAATTTCCATACTGTGTAGCACAGTGGTTAAGTGGTTCGGCTGTGAATCAGCACTCTACTGGTTTGAATCCCACTACTGCCATGAGCTCAGTAGGTGACTTTGAGTAAACCGCTCCTCTCAGCCCCAGCTCCCCAGCTGTATTGTGAGGATAATAATAACACTAACTTGTTCACCACTATAGATGAGGCACTAATCTGTCTAGAAGAGCGGTGCAGAAGCGCCATTATTATTTATTATGTTTGACCGTTGACCTTAGACCAGTATCATGGTCTCAGCCTAACCTACCTCACAATGTTGTTAAGATAACATAGGAGAATCTTGTAAATTATCCTGAGCTCCATAGAGGAAGAGAGAGATACAATGGGCTAGATAGCTATATCACAGACAAGAAGATCTGGAGTTACTCTCTAACCGTTCCTAGAACCTTCTTTCAGGGGTTGCCAGTGGAATTCCTTTGTCACTTTCTTGCAAGTTTTGATTCTCAGCCCCCCTCCAAGTCAGTTCCAATTAGTCCTTCCCTATCTACAACCAAATACATAACCTCTGCCCACAACTAGATGATGCCATCCAGCTTTGGCTTCTGACTTGCTGGCATGGTCAGGCAACAAGCATCTCTGGTAGTAAAGAAAATGGACTGATGAGCCAGGATTATTTCCATGGCAATTCACATTTTGATGTGACAGAAAGAGTAAGGAAAGTCATGTAAGAAAAGTCTCATCTGCAAAGCAAAGGGTGTTGCAAGAGGTCAGCATGTCCAACCATCTTATGACTCCTTTCAGCATCTGCTCATATTGTCTTGTATCCCTTTGGGATTAGCTGGGCCTGGGGCAGGGGTTTTGCCTATTGTCTCACTATAAAGTGGAGAGTCCTATTTCCTCATGTAGCCTCCAGGCTGTCCCCCAGCATAGCTCCCCTCACACTGCTAAGATATTGTGCAAGAAGATTGTTAAAGCCCTTAAGATGTCTCGCCTCTCCCAAAGATGGCAATCCTCTAGGCAAATAAAATTATTTGTTCTCTGTTTTCTTTCCTCGACGATGGGAGGCATATGGACCTTGCTCTGTTTGTATGTTAGACATCTGAAATGGGAATATACCTCTGCAGTGTTTTCTTCTAAAAGAAGGCCGAGATTATCCCTCAGATAAAAAGCTAACACTATCAAGGCAACAGAGAAGATTTGCAAAATCTGGAGATGGGACCCCTGCCTCCTGGTCCTCTTTACTGCTACCATCTGGAAGTAATTGTTTCATGTTCTCCAACATACTGTCCTTATGATCAAGAGATCAAGGAATCCTTTTAGCTTTCGTCCCCTGCACTCACATGCATCAGCTTCCTATGATTCAGCCTATCCTCATTTTCTGGCAAAGCATTTCTGTATCCCGAGGCACAGAAAAGTACGAACTGTATAAAACTTACAAAATATCTGAGATTTCAAAATTAGAGAATGCTAAGACCTACTTGCCAGTTAAACAAGGGGGAGCTTTCTGTTTGAAAAGCCTGCTTCTGCCTTGGAACGTTCCCTTTGGAACCTTCCCTCGTACACCTCATCCCTCTCTTCCCCAAGTCCATAGCTTCTCTCCAGAAGAAAACAAATGTCCTGTTTTGTGGAAGCCATCATGAGGATGTTCTCTTACTTTGTCACAGGAAGAGGGAAGAAGTGAAGGCCGACTCCTAAACATGCTGGAGCAATCAGAACACAATGCTGCAGGTAAGGAGGGCCAGCATACAGCTTTCATTGCCTGTACACTGGTACCTAGCTAGTCAAGGTTTCCCTAGTGTAGCACTGCAGAATATGACTACCCTCTATAGCACAGGTGCTGTACTGTTCCACTTTATTCAACTTTGGTGGTGCTTCCCAAAACCACGTGTGTCTGTACATAAGCACCAGGCCTTCATACATTACTGAAGCTCTTGATAGACACAGTGACATCAAAAGCCATTTGTGAGATTCTCTTTGTATTGTGCTTTTGAGTGTTCCAAGTGCTTCATGTGTACATCATGTAATCTTTGCAGCAAATCCCTGAATCCAGAGACTTCCTGATTCATAGTTCATTTTTTAGCTACTAGGTTACATCAGTTTATGTAGCCTAATGATCTGTTTCTCATTCCTTATATGGTACATGTAGCATTTAAAAATATAGCACATTTTAAAACTTCTCAGAACCAAACTTTCTGCTAATATGTGGTCCCGCTCTGTGCCTATATAGACAGCATGAATCATAAAAATTGTTAAATTAACATGGGCAAGGAAACCAAAGCCATTTTCAAATATTGCCATTTGCCAGCCTGTAGTCAAGAGAAAGGCATAGTCTAGAAAGGCAGGTTAAAAATGCTCTAAATAAGTACAGTATTCTGCCCATTCTCGTCCAGTTTGCTTTGACAGTGTTTACCAAGGACGACACTTCCTTTGCTTTTCCATTGGATTGATGTTCTTGTCTGCTCTCTTTCCAGTACTGTTGGATTGGAGGGGTCTGTGCTAATTAAGAGTCTGTGATCTGTTCTAATTTCAGATGCAGAGACGGGGGCTACGCCATCTGGAGGAGACTCAAGGTTAGCTAGCTACTCTTTTGTCACAGGTTCTGTCAGAACTAAGCAAGGCCTTTAGCAAAAAGCAGGACCACTCTTGTCTAACAGCAAGTGTCCAGGGTTATGCTCCAAACAAAACCAAAAGAAAAAATTTTCTACAGAGAGGAGCCTAAGACGACAACTCATGTTGTCTGCAGAGGAACTTTGGTCATTTCATTCTTGCTCAGAGTGCAGGTAGCTTTTTCATCAGGCCAGGGCTTTGGATACACCAGACAATAGAATTCTTGATCTTGAGACTTTTTGTGGCACAGGAAGCTCCCCTATTTGCCATTCAGTTAGGCCATGCATTATTGCTCAAAAAGAGTGGATGTTAATAATGTCCCAGTCAGTAGGTCACTAGCTATAGAACTGAAGAGGAAGGCATTAGAAAGGGTCTGTCTGTAGGACTGTGGCTTGCAGTGCCATGATGCAACATGTAAACATTGAGAGTATTGTCTGGTTTTGCAAAATATTTTGTATTTTTTGCATTTTGCTCCTGTCAGGTGCAGCTCACCAGAGGTGGACAAAGAAGTTGAATGTGGCAAGGATGACTGGAGCCATTTTCCCCAGGCCTCTTGCAGTGACTCACCCATTAAATCTTTCACCTCTATTTCGGAAGCCAAAATTTGCCTCGTAGACTTTAAAAACCAGTTGGCCGTGGGCTCGAGCAGCCAGCAACAAACCAAAGCCAGTTTCAGGAGAAGGAAGAAATTCTGAGTCTTGCACAATGAGAAAGGGAACCCAAAGTGGAACAGGAAACAAAGCTTTCTCTTTCTACTGACTTTGCTTGGCAGGAAGAACATGGTCTCCCACACAGCTTCAATGATTCCTCTTCTGTTCATTTTGTATGAATTGTACAAGCATTCGTCATGAATTGAATTGGTTGTGGACTTTATAGGTGCCTATTCAACCTTGTTTTTCAATTACAAAAGAAAGAAATATATTTATTATGTTTTTATAAACTCCACTTTGCTGGTGTTGGGCATTTTTTCTTTAAAATATTGTGAGTGTGCTTTATGATCTTTGAAGATAAAGGAGAGAGCTCACAGGTGAGTGTGAACTATCTCCCTCATATATACTAAAATGTGGAGCATGATCCTGCTGAAGCTGAACATTTTCAAGTCCTGTTACACCAACAGAAGAGAATTAAGCATCAGTCAATGAGACATAAAAGGTGCTTAAGTTTATCAACAACCTTCCCTTGATTGTGCTTATTTTGCAATATTTATGGAGTCTCTGAGGTTAGGGGCAGGATATTCACCATTATTTTTCTTCTATGCTTTGTGGACAGGTAGTCCAGGCCCTAGGAGGAGATGAATAAATGCAAAAGAAAAGAGGCAGAAAACAATAGAAAAGGTGGTCCCTCTTTTCTGTCTAACCCTGTAAGCTGTTCTTTGCTTCTTGCTTCTTGATCCAGAGGGGCTGGATTCTCACTTGCCAAGCAGTTTAGGGGCTGGATTCCCCTTTGCTATGATGTTACTGTACTTCATGCAATTTGTGTCATGTGGAGGGATGGTGGGGCCGAGGAACTGAGGAAACCATTTGCCTGCTTATAGTGGGATGCCTCCCAGTGATTGGGCCCTTCATCATGCTCCTGCTTCTCCTGAGTGGCAGGAGGAAAGACCTGGGCCAGAAAGGGTGCCAGGACAACACATAATGTCACATCTTCCTGAAAACAAGAATATTATATAAGTGCATTGGATGACATCCTGGCAGTCCCTGACACCTATGGAGTTTTAGGGACAGCCAGAGTGTCGCTCAATGTGTTTACGTAACATCCAGGTTTTAGGTTGGATGTGACATCACTTCTCCAGAGGTCATTTCCAGCATGGGCCCTGCCCAGAAAGATCCCAGGGATGTTGTCTAGCATCCCTAAATAGCATCTCTAAATAGGGCCCACTAGTTACCAGTTTGCCATCCTTGAGTTAGATGAACACAGCAACTATGTGAGGCTATATTATCAGTGGCGTGACTTTCCCTTTTTCTCCTATGAGCAGTCCCTGCTGTGCTGCTACCATTTTAATTAGCAGCAGCTCCTGAAAGCCACATCCGGCATTGGCTCAATTGTCCTGGGCATTATAAAAGTATATAATTCATTCAGCCCTTGCCTGAATGAGTCAAGTCTGAAAATTAGGCCCAAGGGGTGCCTAACCAGTGGCCTATGGCACAGCCAGAGCAACTAGCCTGCACCTTGATGGTCAGTGGCTGCCTAATTGTTTCGTGCTCCTACAAAATACTGTGTTCTTAGGATTTTATTTTATTTTGATGCAGAGCCTGTGCTATTGAAAGTGCTCAAGGGCAGGTTACAGGTAACAGCAATTACACATAAAAGAGAGAGATCCCTGTCTCTAAATTGCTTGCAGAGGCCAGGGAGAACAAAAGAAAGGATGACATGTTATCTTAATGGGACATGCTTTTATCTACTGTGAAAAGGCTGGTGTTGGCTCCTGCTTCAGAGGATGGATTTCAGTGTCCTGTAGGTGTCCTGAAAAGGTGTGTATGTCACATTGATGCCCTGCTGGTGCAGAAGGGTCTCATCAGCATGTCATCCAAAAGAGAGAGCATACCGCATGGATTGCCTGCTTGACTGCCTCAGAGAAATCAAGGTGTTGGGATTTTTTTTTTATCCTGTAGGCCTTGAGGCAAAAGGTCTAGCCATTAATTCTGCTAGAGTTGTCACATTCCATGGTCAAAACAAAAACGGGTGACATGACTACCTCCCAAGCATTTACCAGTACCTAGGGTCATAGGTGGCCCAAGCTGCTCTTTCCTATGTGCATATTGGATCTCTAATTTCAACAGCAGCTCTGTGCACTGAGTAGCCCTTTCTAGATGATTAATTCTGTCCTGGTGTTGAATGGGATATGTAGCTGACACACAGGAGTCCTGTGGATTGTGACTGTGTGTCATTGTCTTTGGTGTTGGAACAGAGCGACACTTCCAGATGTGCTGCTCTAAAGGCACAGGCCAGCCAGCTTAGAAATTCTCTTCAATTAAAGTGAGGTGTGAATAAATAAATATTGGTTATGAAGAGCATACAAGGCATAATTTCAGCCTGCTCCTAGGTACAATAGCTTTGCTACAGAAACAGGTTTAACTTCCAGCCTTGTCTAGCTAGATAAGATTAGCCCATGTGAGCATCTCTGTTATCTGATACAAGGAGATTCTAAGAATCCTCTGTTAAGCATTTGTGTAATTAACAGCCTAAAGGACCTGTTTTGTCAATTAATTGGTTTCTGTCATCTGCTCCTGGCACTTGATGTGGAATATGCCTTCAGGATGAATGTAGATTTTTCTTCAAAGCTTGATGCCATGTAATGCCAAGCAAAGCATTATATGCATTACGTCTACAGAAAAAAAGCAACATTAGCAACAATAACAACAAAATGATATGGGCATGATCTGCCCACAGAAACTAAAATGCTTGTAGGACATGAAGGCTTAAGGGATCTTCCGGTTTCTCTGTGTATATTGCTTATCTAATCCAGAAAGTACCTGAATGAGAAACGATTTTTTCCTGTGTTCTGCACACCGCGGCACGCAGACAACAGCGGAAACCATAACCATTCCCTGTTGATGAGAGCTTTGTTTAGAACCATTGGGTTGTTGCTGGGGGAGGGTTATATATTCAGATTGTTTTCTCCTCACCTTCCTATATACAGAATAACAGCCTGACGGGATTCTCTTTGACATGCGAAATTTTGGATGGGTAAAGGAGTGTTTTAGATGATGGAGCATCAAATGAATTCCATCTACAGTTGGAGTTAGTACAGTCCAGGAAAAGCTTTTTATCTGTAGAATGTATAACTTACCCCAAGCTTAAGACTGCAGTGCTATGGACACATACTAACTGACATAAAACATGAGTCATACCACTGACTAAACAGACTTAGAATCCCAGTGCATGCCATATTAATCTGATAGAAAAGATACAGTAAAAAATTATATATTCTTTTTAAAAGTTTTGGTGCTGGTCTCCTTTTTTGCCACTGTGATCTTTTCTCATGGTATAAAATGTGCCTTCTCAATGTGGTCATGTTTATCCCACCCTCTTGGTTTCTTCCTCATTGACTGTCAATCTATTGTAGCCCCTTGTTTATCTTTTCAGGTGGTGATAAGGAAAGCAAAGAACTGAGTGAGTTTCCGGATGCTCCTTGTCACCAAAGCCCAGGGTCAGCTCAGGGAGACGCCATGAAAGTGAGCAGAGCAGGCAGGGAACCCCACCACCAGCCACTCCCCCTAACCTGTTTCCCGTTAAAGCTGCCCAGAACATGGAGCGTACAGTGTCACCTTGGGATGGAGAAGATCATGTCTTTTTGCAGTGTCTGACTAATGTCTTGCTGAAATTCTCAGCCTGCACAACCACTCAACTGGAGCATTTATGTTCAATGTACTTGATAGCAATGAGTAAACAAAAGGTAAGGCTGTTCTGTACCCTGGTGGAAATAATCTGTACTTTGCAAGCCTGGATGCACCTTTTGCAGCCGTCTCTCTCCTTGTGTGTTGTGGTCTGGCTTCAGAGATGTGGAGAAGGGTGGCTGCCTGAGTCTTAGGTGTCATAGAGTTTAAGTGCCTTCCCACATCCTGCTCTAGTCCAGAGTATGACTTCAAAAGCCAACATAGAATTAAATACACCAGTGGTGATGGTGGAACCTCAGCCTCAGTGGAGCTTTCCTTCTACCAGCTATAGGGGGTGGTGGTAATGGTTGCCAGTTATGTGGAGTAAAAATGAAGTGACGTTTTAAGCATCCATTACGTTCTTTAAGTGGGCATTCCTGGGTTCATCAACTGTACCTTGTTTGAGGACTGTGACACACCATAGTGTCTGGTCAAGACAGCAGGATGTGTGTAGGCTGTTAGAGCAATCCTACATATTCACTTGGGATACATCCTCAATATAAGGTACTGCATGACATGATTTAATCATAAAACTGCTCAATGCAGATTTTAATACAGAAGCTGGGTGGCAGTTCTATAGCTTTGATACTAGCAGTTTCACTCCACAAGCCAACTAAAGCTTACCTAAATCCCAGAGTCACAAAGTGATGCTGAATTCTCGGTGAGAAACTTGGCATGTCTGTTTCAAGATCTTGGAAAGAAAAGCTGAAAGGCATTCAGCCGGAAACCTTGAGGAGTTCAGCTACTCTCAGCCCATGTAACAACCATTTTTTTCATGTTGATCATCTGGGTATTGAGGTATAATTAACTATGGAGATTAGGACAACAACAGGACAGGACATAATGATACGCATTAAACATTGCTCCCAGCAGAAGGTATCTGTGTAGAATTGCAAATTAATACATAAATTACCAGTAAATGGGATAAGTGGCCTGTAACTGACCGAGGAGAAAATATTCTGAGGTTTTACCTGTATTTTATCAAAAAGGCTTTGAAGAAAGGAGGGTTTATGTCAGGAAGTGGCTGTTTGTGAAAATAGCTGTTTAACTGACAATCCTTTGCCTACTAGGGGCAACTCTTGAATGCAACAGACATGGTTTCTCTTTGATTAGATGCAGACCAGAGCATAACAGGATGCAAAATCTAATCCAGAATATATCCTATCATACCATGACTATGTTCATTAGAGTCAACCAGATGATTTCTATGGTGCTGTATTAGAAGCTTGGCAAACAATAAGGGAAATGGGAAAGAGCTCTTTACACCAGCTCAGTCCTATTTTGCATGTTTACAATAGAGAGAGTTATCAAAGTGCTTATAGTTAGTGGGTTATATCATGAGACAGAGATTATATAAATTCTGAAGCCCACATTCAAATTCTAATTCCAACCCAAGCCAATTCCCGTAACACAAACCTATAGAGTTACCCTAGTCTGAGCTCATTAATTTCTGTGTGCTTAAACTGGAAGAACTCTGCCTAGGGTTGCACTGCAAATTTGGTAGCAATAGTTTAGTAAGGTCTCTGTAGCTTAGTCAACAGGATAGTTTGCTTTTAAAACAAAATGTGCTGCACTTACCTAGGAGTATGTCCTATTGAACACAGTGGGACATACTTTCAAATAAACTTGCACAGGATTGTCTTGTTATTGTCTTAAAAGTAATTTTGCTTAACTGTAACTGCTTCTGTCTGGCCCCTTCACACATTATAGTGTTAGATGTATGGTTAAGGTGTTTTAAAAGTACACATAGAAACGTTGGGCGAGGGGCAGGAATCCTACCATTCCACAGAACAAAGTTTGAACACTTCCAATCTAAACAACCTTCCAGCAACTTCAGTGGCCTTTCCTTAAATGGAGGAGTCATGTACGTTAGAGAAAGGCTCCATGGAGACTGGTTAGGTCTGTCTGTCTGTCTCTATGTGCCCCTTCTCTCTGTCGGTCAAAAAGGAAACACAGTTAAAGAGAGATGCCAGGATCATGTTAATCCACCCAAGTCTTCATACACATGTTAACAGGACTTCTGTTATGTCTCAGCGCTTGCCTGTGAATGTAAGCATTTTGCCTGTAGCCAGAAATGCTGTGGTGAAGGGGTCATAAGGATACACAGAGAAGGAGGCATTGTGTGAACTTGACATAACAAAAGCCTAAATGATACGTGAATATACTTGAAATATTTAGTATGCTTAAAGAGACTTCATTTTTTTTAAAAAAAAATTGAATGGGGTTTTAACTGCCATGTGACCAAATGCTCATTTAGGCCAAGAGGATGACTACTGACTGATATTCCATTCACATCTATCCAATATAGATTATCTGACTGAACAAAGTTACATTTCACAAATACAAAATCACAGCCTTCTTTAATGTCACTAACAATGTTTCATCCAGCTATGTGGTAGGTAACTGAAAGCTCTCTAACCCCTTGGAGGAATTTTTTTTTTAACAATTTTTTTAATTTTTTTTAAAAAAACCAAACAAACAAAAACAATGTACAGAAGTAAAATAGAACAACAACAAAGTCTTAGTGAACTATATACAATTATATGCATAGATGTGAAATTTGTGAAATGCTTTAGTTTTTATACAGGAATAAGGAAATTAGATAATAAATGTCATGCCAATACCCTTGGAGGAATTTAGACATGGAAAGAAATCATTCTGAATTTTTTCTCAAAACCAGTGTTCAGGTTTACACAAGAATGTGGGTTTATGGATAATGAGGATGGAAGAGAGAGGATGGCAGGGCCAGAGGTGAATGTTGTACTTGAATATATTGTCCAACTATGTTCTGTCTGTAAAATGCTGTTTGCCTTCCTTGAGAACTGGATCTTAGTTGCTAGTGATTTTTTAATTCTGAATTTATAAAAAAAAGTTTAGAGACAATAAAGAGAACAAACATAAGACACCTAAAATTTAGATGTGCTTTCAGGGTTTGTGAAACTACTAACTACAATTTTTTAAAAAATCTATAACACAGCACCAGCTCTCTGGGGAAAGTGATTTGCTTATAAGCATCCAAGCCCCTTGTCAACTCTTGTATTTACATTCTTCTCTTAAGCTACATGGGCCTCAAGCAGTATGTGAGATAGGATTAAAAATACACAGAAAATTGGGGACTGAGGGAGATAGCTATTAACCAGTAGTTTAATAAAATGGTAGATGGTAGAATTTCATCTGCACAAGTCAGTCCTTCTAGATTATAAATTCATTCCCACTATCAAGTAAGTAGGTGTGTATGGTTACTGGGTACTGAGGAAATGGCATGCTGCACGTGTCCAGAAGCACATATATAACATGTTGGCAGTTAGGCATGCTGAGAACATAAAAGCAAACAGGATTATTCAGTGAATTTGTATTTAAATATATTCACAGCAGGATACCAGCCACAGAAGCAGTTAAGCTGCTGGATGACCAAGGAATAAAAGGATTGCTAAAGGAAGATGGAGAGACAGAGGGAAACTAAATGAGTCCTTTGCATCTGTGTTCACTGGAAAATGTGGGGCATGTTGATGCCCCCAGGTTCCTAACCTCAAGGGAACCCCCATTTTGACCCCCGTTTTGTCTCATCTTTGGCCTATAAATAAAAGAAGTCTGCATTAAATCGATGTGAAATGACAGTGAGACACGCCAGGATCATAACAGAATGCAGGACAGTTCATCCATCAATCATGCAAAGCCCATCCCAAGAGAGATTCAACTGGAGGGCTGTTTCCCCAAGGACCTCGGAGCCTCCTCCATGAATAATTTGACCTTAAGGAATGGCCTAGATTACCAAAGTAATAAGCAACTGTCTGATCTCAACCAGTACCCACCCTCCATATCGTAACGATTGTACAGGAAGATTTCTGTACAAATCTGTACAAGACTTCCATTCAGATACCAACATCCTTTCCTCATTTCTGGCAAAAAGTTATGAAGAGTTATCCCTCAGCCCCAGTTTTTGTAGCTGGTTTGGAACTCCTCTGGTTAACTTCTCTGTTGGCCTCTCGAACCTGCTCTACTGTGCTTTTGTCTCTTGCTTGGTCAGTTTCCAAGCTCCAGCAGTGCTTTACCATCACCAAAGAATCCCCCCCCCCCAGATTAGGTTTGCATGTCTTTGGTTATCCCTTTTTCGTTTTCCTTTATAGAAAGGTAGCTGTTAGGTAAAGGTTTGGGAGTTTTCTGTTTTAAAATCTCTTCTCAACAATTATTTGGTTTGGCTTCTTATTAATCCAATAAAAAACCTTTTGTTTATGTCCCACTTGTTCTTTTGGGTGCTGTGCTGACTCTAGACCTCTGTATACATTGGTTTAAGATACTAATTATCTTTTAAATACCCCACTATACGTGTACTTGTTCCATGTTAGAAAAAGAGATGTCTTTGCTAGTTATGGGGCATTCATGTGGGTAGTGATTTGGGTAACAATGTACCCAGGCCAAAATCACTACTTCAGGAAAGGAGTCTGAAAAACTGAGTCAAATTGAGATGATGAGAGAAGAAGTTCTAGACCTACAGGGAAAATAAAAAAGTCTTCAGGTCCTGATGGCATACACCAAAGAATTCTTAAGGGACTCAAATGTGAGATTATTGATCCACCCATATATGTAACTTATCACTAAGATCAGGCCCTGTACCAGAAGACTGGAGAGTAGCAAATGTTACAGTGATTTTAAAAAAGTGGTCCAGAGGGGAAACATGAAATTACAGGCCAGTTAGCCTAACGTTTGTCCCAGGCAAATTAGGATCAACTGTAATAAAAGAATTATTAGGCACAGAGAAATAAAGCTTGCAGAGGGAAAAGCAGCATGGCTTCTGCAAAGGGAAGTCCTGCATTACCAACATTTTGGAGTTCTTTAAGAAAGAGAACAAACATGTAGATAATGGTGTGTCTTGGTGGACCTTATATACTTGGATTTTCAAAAGGCTTTTGACAAGGTATGTCACTAAAGTCTCCCAGGTAAGCTTAGCAGTTATGGGATAAGATGACAGGTCCTCATTGTCGGTCTTCAGTGCAGTCCTACATGGGACTGCACATGTACAGGCCTGCTGACCAGAGGTTTTATGTAGCTTTAAAGTCACTAGAGGGTGCCTCCCAGAGTGCAGGCATGGCTGTTTTCCCGCCGAAACCACTTACTCCCGGGAGGCATGGCGACCTCTGTCCTCAGTTCCTCTTTCACTGCTGTCAAGAGAGAGTCTGTAGTGATTGTAGAGACTCCGCATGTCAATCTGTGCTTTTTCCATTCCACCTAGAAGAAAAGATTTTAAGAGTGGTGGCTGAAAAGGCCTTATTTAAGCATTGCTTGAAATGCAACACACAAACGACCAAGACCTGTGGTCATTCTCTTCGTCTCCTCTGCTTAGGCAAGGGACATAATACCCAGTCTTGTAAATTCTGCCAGGGCTTTACATGAAAAGTGTGTGCAGAATGAGCCACCTGACTGAAGACAGCCCTTTAGGAGAAGGTGCTTGCGGTAGTGAGCCCAGAACCGAAGACTGCTAAAGCAAATCCCTCTGGTGGCTCTGTGGAACAATCAGATCTGACTTCATCTCTGACGATACAGACTACCTTGTCAGAACCGACAACATCTTGGATCTGAATTCCCTCCGTTTCTCATGAGACATCGAGTTTGTTGGACTTGGCTCAGATCCAAAAACACCACTCAGAGTCTAGGTCCCCACTTGCTCAGATCCATCAGCATCTTGGATCCGATGTCTAAAATTAAGGGACTCGAACTTGCCTAGGGCGTTAACACCTTCCCCATCTCAAGCCCAGCGATCAGATCCAATAGCACTTGGGCTCCCAGAATCGAACCCATCAGAGCCTCCAAAGAAGAAATGGGCAAAGACAAAGCACTTGTCCAAGAAGGCCCCTAGCCTGACTGGGGCAGCGATGGACTGGCATTCCTGCGACATAGAGATCCTAGAACCACCAAGGCCTCCAGCAACCAAATCCAGATCTCCTTCAACCATCTCATATGAGAGGGAAATCCCCAAGGAACGAACAACACAAAAGAGCTTCCATTCCATTCATTCAGAGAGATGCTGCTCACACAGGTGTTCTCCATGGTACCACCAGCAGATGCCCATGCACTATGGAGTGGACATAGGCAAACCGTACCACACTAAGTCAGTCTTCTTCCACAAGTCTCTTGTGGAATCAGTGAGAAGACCACATTCCATCCAAGGATCAGTCATGGCTTTTCAACTACAAGAACCTGAACCTGGAACATACGGTGAGGAAGCCAGCCCAAGCAGACCATCTGACCCATCACCAGACAAGGCCTACTCAGAGCAACTACTGAGAATGGCTAAGGCCTTGGAAATTGACATTATGCCCTCAGAACCCAAACCCAGGGATAAGATTTTACAACACCTATATTCAGGAGCCACCTCCAACATGACCTTTCCTGTCATTGAGGGATTTGTTGAAATGATGAACTCTCTATCTGAGAAACCGGCTTCTAACACACCCACAACAAAAAAAGTTGAAGTGTTGTACAAGACGAAGGATGACTTTTGTCCATTCCTTTTGGTGCACCCTCCCCCTGCCCCCGGTTTTAGAAAACCCAAGTTAAACATAGTAATGACGTTACTGCCCCTCATCTCTTAGTTCACAGTAATTGATCTGAAATATGCATACTTCCATGTTTCTATTCACCCCTCTCATAGAAAGTATCTGAGGTTTACCTGCACAGGGAAGTTATACCAATATCAGGTACTTCCCTTTTGATTATCCATGGCCCCTAGGGTCTTTACTAAATGTATGGCAGTAGTTGTTGCCCACCTGAGGACCCTAGGTTGCTCAATATACCCATACCTAGATAATTGGCTGATTTCAGGTCACTTGGAAGGGTACTTGAACAGACTGGAAGAACTGACATTACATACCTGTGCAGAACTGGGACTGATTGTAAACCATAAGAAGTCCAAGGTGACTCCTGTGAAAAGACTACAATTCATAGATGCTGTGTTGGGTGCCTCACTGAATAGATTGTTCTTACCCATAGAACATGCTCAGAAGCTGAAGGGCATGATTAGGACATTTCTGAGGTGCAGGTTTCAATCTGCAAGAAGGATACAGACACTACTTGGTCTGATGGCATCCACTACTGCTGTCATTCCCCAGGCCAGGTTATGTATGAGGGAGTTGCAGTTATGGTTTATGTCTGTTTACTGTGCTGTAGTTCATGCATAGGAGAAGAAGTTTCCCATTCCTAGAGCAGTACTCAAAAGCCTTAATTGGTGGCTAGCAGACAGTAACTTAATGGAAAGGATACTGTTTAGGTCACCCCACACAGAAGTGACTATTACAACAGGTGCTTCCATGGCAGTGTGGGGAGTGCATTGTGAAGACCTTATAGCCCATGGTACTTGAGCAGAGGATGAACTGTCCCTACATATTAACATGCTGGAATTGAGAGCAATATGTTACACCTTAATTTCTTTCTCAGATGCGGTGATGAGCAAGAATGTACAAGTGCTAACAGACAACAGCACAGCCATGTTCTATGTGAACAGACAAGGGGGAACAACATCTCGATCCCTATGCCTACAAGCCATAACCTTGTGGGAATGGGCTATCAGTCACTGCGTCCATTTGCAAGCAGTACACATACCTGGGGCAGAAATCATTATTGCAGACAGACTAAGCAGAATTGGTTCAAACACACACAAGTGGTCTATCAAGGACTGTTACATCAGACCAGTGTTTCAGGATTGGGGCCTCCCAGAGATAGATTTGTTTGCCACAAGATAAAATGAAAAAGCACTGTTGTTTTGCTCCAGGGGAGGCCTAGGAGCGGGCTCTCTGGGAGATGCTTTTCAGATTACTTGGTCGGGAAACCTTTTTTATGTCTCCACCAATACCTTTGATCTCGAGGATGATAAGCAAAATGCAGTTGTAAGGGACAAAAGCAATAGTAGTGACACCCTTCTGGCCCAGGCAACCATGGTTCCACCGATTATACCAAATGATGAACCAGACTTTTTGACACTTGCCCAGGGAACCAGATCTGATAATGTGGCAGGGAGTACTACATCATGCTGTAGACAAACTCAGACTGACAGCTGTTGAATCTGTAGGGCATCGCTCCACTAGAGTAGCAAAAGTTATTCTGAATGCCAAGAGATTATCTACAAGACAATCCTATGCATGTAAGTGGGAAAAGTTTGTAACTTGGGCAGCAGAGAAGGAAACTAACCCAATTAGTTGCCCCTTAGCTAGAGTACTTGAATTTCTTAGAACTAAAGGGTAAGGGACTTTCTCTTTTTTCAGTGAAAGTCTATCTAGCAGCTACATTGGCATTCCACATGCTAACTGACAAAAAGACAGTGTTCTCACATTACACTTCAAAACTGTTCATGAACATGTTCTGACCAACTGGGAGAATAATACCACAATAGTCATTGCAGCTAGTGTTGACTAAATTGATGTCAAACTGCTAGCCACCTGCCATCTAAGAACATTGACTATGAAGTAGTAATAACTTCAGCTAGAAGGGTTAGTAAGACAGCAGCTCTGTGCATAGACCAGCCATTCCTCAAGATACATGCAGAGAAGGTGGTCCTTAGGCCAAAATTGGAATTCTTACCTAAAATAGTATCCACATTCGATGTGACACAGGAAATTTCACTACCAGTCTTCTTTACGAATCACTCAAGTGAGGCAGAAAGAGCCCTTCACACACTAGATGTAAGAAGAGCAATATTGTTTTATCTAGACCGTACAAAGGACTTTAGGATAGACAGGCAACTATTTGTCTGCTATGTAGGACCCAATAAAGGGAAAAAAGCAAGTGCAGAGACCATTGTACGATGGGTTGTACAGACAATTAAGTTATATGAATGCCAACTTAAGTTATATGAATGTCCACTGGAAGTCCATGCATATTGTACTAGGTCTCAAGCAACATCAGCGGCACTCCTGAGAGGGGTTCCCCTGCAGGACATCTGCAAAGCAGTGGCCTGGTCATCAGCAGACACTTTCATAAGACACTACGCTCTAAACATCCTCGATAGAAGAGAGATGGCAGTGGGCACAGCTGTACTGCAATTAATATTCCAATGAAGAGCAAGCTTCACCACCCAAGTAAGAAGCTTGTTAAACTCCCATGTGTGCCTGCACAGAAGACCAACAGTGCACCTACCCATAACTGTTGAGGTCTTCTGTGCAGGCACACATACCCTCGCTCCTTCCCTACTGAGTGCTCTTCATACTTCTGAGAAGTGTGGGCGGCGTAGGAGGAACTGAGGGTAGAGAGCACCACACCTCCAGGGAGTAGGCGGTTTTGGTAGGAAAAGGGCCGCGCCTGTGCTCTGGGAGGCGTCGAGCGCTCTCTAATGTCTTTAAAGCTACAAAAAGCCTCCAGTTGGCCAGTGATTAAAATGTGGACTTCACTGTCAGAGGATGTAGTGACGGCTACAGGCATAGACAGCTTTAAAAAGGGATTGGGCAGAGTCATGGAGGATAGATCCATCAGTGGCTACTAGCCATGGATACTAAACTGAATCTCTGAATACTGTCAAGTGGCAACATATGGGAAAGGCCTTGGCCTCTATGGCCCATTGCTGACCCTCCGGTGTAGATGGTTGGCCACTGTGTTAGCCTCTATGCCCCATTGTTGGCCTTCCAGAGTAAATGGTTGGCCACTGTGTAAGACAGAATGCCGGATTAAATATACCTCTGCTTTGATCCAGCAGGCTCTTTATATGTTCTTATGATCAACTTCTTCAATTAAATACAAACAGCTCCTGATCAGATTGTCTTACTATTCCCTTACTATTCATCTTCAGCATGGCATCATGTTGAAGAACTTTTTTTTATATAGAATGTTTATTGGATGAGGTAATATACAATCATTACTTAATACAATATATTTATCCAATTTAACTCTTCTACATGTCTATATGCCCCACCCCCTCCCCTCTCGCTTTTCTTTGTTGACTTCCAACAACACTCGAGCCCCCCGTTTAGATCTTAATATATTTTCTTTCGTTAAAGTCCTTTGTATAAAATTTAAAGTCCCTCAAAAGACCACAATTGCCCTTTAACATCGCATTTCTTTTCCAAATATTTCTTGAACTTCTTCCAATCTTCCAAGAAAATTTCTGGATCTTGCTCTTTCAGATTTCTAGTTAGTTTGTCCATTTCGGCCATGTACAACATCTTCCTTGTCCATTCTTCAATATTCGGTACTTCTTCTTTTTTCCAATACTGAGCATATAGAGTTCTTGCTGCTACTATCATATAATATAGCAATATCTTATCATTTCTATTAACCTCTTCTAAATGTAAAGATAATAATAACATTTCTGGTTTTTTTGCAACATTATATTGTAATATCAAAGACATTTCAGCACATATTTTAGACCAGAAGTCCCTAGCCTTTTGACAAGTCCACCACATATGAAACAAAGAACCTTCATGCTCTTTACATTTCCAACATTTGTTTGACAACTGTTTGTTAGCAATGGCTAGCTTTTTTGGTGTTAAGTACCACCTATACAACATTTTATACCCATTCTCTTTAATACTGGTGAAAGTTGATATTTTTAAGGTATTTTTCCATAACTGTTCCCATGCTTCCATAGTTATTTCTTTATTACAGTTTATAGCCCACTTTACCATTTGAACTTTTACTGTCTCATCTTCTGTGAACCATTTCAATAACAACTTGTACATTTTAGATATTACTTTAATATTATCTCCCAATAGTATCTCTTCCAAGTCTGAGTTTTTGGTTCTAAAACCTACTTCCTTTTGCTCTGAATCAAATAAGTCTTTGATTTGTCTGTATTGTAGCCAACCATATCTAAATGGCAAATCCTCATTTCTCTTAAGCTTCAACTTATCATCTTCTAGTACTGTCAGTTCTTTGAGGGAAAGCCATTCTTTCCCCTGATATTCCAAATTTGGATTAACTACTTCAGCCGGCGGTTTCTTTTCTTCTATATATTTTTTGTATTTGAGCCAGGTTAACAGTAAATTTCTTCTTAAGTAGTGGTGCTGAAACATTGCATCCATTTTATATTTTTCATACCACATATATGCATGCCATCCAAATATTTTATTATGTCCTTCCAATATTAGTAACTTATGATTGGTCAAGGTTACCCATTCTCTAATCCACACCAAACATATCGCTTCATGATAAAGTCTTAGATCAGGTAGTTGCATACCTCCTCTTTCCTTCGCATCACAAAGAACTTTCATTTTCACTCTTGGCTTCTTTCCTGCCCAGACAAATTCTGAAAATTTTCTCTGCCATTTTTCAAATTGCTTTTTATCTTTCACTATTGGTATTGTTTGCATTAAAAACATCATTCTGGGCAGCACATTCATTTTGATTGTGGCAATTCGACCTAACCACGACAAATTTAATTTATTCCATTTTATCATGTCTCTTTCAATTTGAGTCCAGAGCTTTTCATAATTATTCTTGAATAAATCTATATTCTTAGCTGTCAGCTCTATCCCTAAATACTTAGTTCTATGTACCACTTCACAATTTGTTAAATTATTCAGTTCCTGCTGCTTCTTCTTGGTCATATTTTTTGTTATTATTTTTTATTTCTTTTTGTTAATGTAGAAGCCAGCCAAATCTCCAAACTCTTTTATTTTATCTAACAATCTTGGCAGGATTTGTAGAGGGTCTTCCACTATAAACATCACATCATCTGCAAATGCTCTCAGTTTGTAGGAAGACCCCTTTATTTTTATCCCTTTTATAATATCATCCTCCCTGATCTTCCTCAATAGTACTTCCAAGACCATCACAAACAAAAGCGGCGATAGTGGACATCCTTGTCTAGTTCCTTTCCTTATTTCAAATTTCTGTGTTAGGTCGTCATTGACACAAATTGTTGCTCTTTGTAATTTGTAGATTGTTTTGACTGCTTCTATAAATTCATTGCCTAAGTCCATCTTCTCCATAGTCGCAAACATAAAGTCCCAGTTCAAATTGTCAAAGGCCTTCTCTGCATCCGCAAAGAATAGGCCAACTTCTTTATCAGGTCGCTTATCATAATATTCAATGGCATTTATCACCACTCTCAAGTTGTCTTTTAATTGTCTGTTTGGTAAGAATCCAGCCTGATCATCTTCTATAAAATCCATTAGCCATATTTTAAGTCTTTCTGCTAACATTCTTGCCATTATTTTGTAATCGTTGTTTATAAGCGATATGAGTCTGTAATTTTTAACATCTGTCAAATCTTGGTTTTCTTTTGGGATCAGAGCAATCGTTGCTTCATTCCACGTATCTGGGAGGCATTTTCCTTGAAGCATTTCATTCATTATATTTTTTAAAATTGGTACTAGGTCCTCCTTCATTACTTTATAAAATTTAGCTGTGATCCCATCAGGTCCTGGTGCTTTCCCAATCTTAGCCGCATCAATTGCTTCTATGATTTCCTCTTCTGTAATTGGAGCATTCAGTCCCTGCTTCATCTTTTCTGGTATCTTTGGTAGATGAGTATTCTTTAGATACCCCTCTATTTCTTGTAAGTTTACTGATTTCTTCTGAAATAACTTAGCGTAATATTTATAAAATGTGCGTTTAATTGAATGATGCTTTCTCAACTCCTTGTCATCTTCTATTATTCTATTAATAATTTTCCTTTCCTTCCTTTTTTTCAGTTGCCAGGCTAGATACTTTCCTGGTTTATTTGCTCCTTCAAATGATTTCTGCTTTAATGTCTTTAACTTCTATTCTAGCTCTTTATTACTAATGGCTGTTATTTGGTCTTGTAGTATTTTAATTTCCTGTATAATCGACTTTTTCCCAGGTTTTTTCTTTAACTGTTGTTCTTTTTTATAATTTTTTTGTTGTATTTCTTGCCATTTCTCCTGTCTTCTCTTCTTGTCCTTACTATTTAATAAAATTAAATTTCCTCTTATTACAGCCTTATAAGTGTCCCATACCATCTGTGTTGAAATTTCATTATTATTTGTTAAAAAAACCTGTTTAGTTTCTTCTTTCAAATAATTCAGGTTCTCCTGATTTTGTAATAAATCCTCATTTATTCTCCATCTAAATTTTTTTTGGCCCATTGTCCATTTCCATAACATTGGATTATGGTCTGCACTCACCCTTGGTAATATTTCCACTTTTTTAGTCATTAAAGTCAAATCCTTTGTCGCCCAAATCATATCAATACGTGAAAAAGATAATGCCTTGCGGAGTAGTAAGTAAATTCTGCACTTTTTGGATTTTCCTTTCTCCATACATCTTCCTAGTTTCCCTGCTGGACTAATTCAAAAATTTTTTTTGGCAATTTTCCTGATTTTTTAGCATTTGCTTTCGATTTTTTATCTAGTTGTAAATCCACCACGCCATTAAAGTCTCCAACCAAAATCATCTGATCAAATATGTCCTGATCCAATTTACTCAATATATATTTAAAAAATTAGTCTTTGGCTCCATTTGGGGCATAAAGGGCTATTACCAGAGTTTTCTTTGCATTTATATTTATTTCCACAGCTATATATCTTCCATCACTATCTTGGAAGATTAACTTTGATTCTAGAGTTTCACTTATATAAATCACTACTCCTTTTTTCTTTTGCTTGGATGATGATATATATTCCTTTCCCAATTGCTTGTTTTTTAAATATTTTGCATCTTTATCTTTGATATGTGTCTCTTGTAGGCATATTATATTAGAATTTTGCTTCTTTAGCCAATGAAAAATTGTTTTTCTTTTTTGGGGTGAGTTTAGTCCATTCACATTCCAAGATATTAACTTAATAATAATAATAATAATAACATTCGATTTATATACCGCCCTTCAGGACAACTTAATGCCCACTCAGAGCGGTTTACAAAGTGTTATTATTACCCCACAACAATCACTCTGTGAGGTGGGTGGGGCTGAGAGAGCTCCAGAGAACTGTGATTCACCCAAGGTCACCCAGCTGGCTTCGTGGAGGAGTGGGGAATCAAACCTGGCTCTCCAGATTAGAGTCCCGTGCTCTTAACCACTACACCAAACTGGCTCTCCAAACTTGTACTCCATATTGTTACATTTTTAATATGCTAGGAAAGTCCTCTGCATGTTCCTGTAAAAATCTTTCCATCTGCTCCTTAGTTTGGATAACTATTCTCAAAGCTTTATAATAAAAGCTTAATCCTTCTGGAATTTCCCATCTGTAGATAATATCCTGGTCTCTTAACTCTGGGTCAGCTCCCTGTATTTCTTCCTCTCTTGGAGAATCCATTTTGGTACTTCTTTCATAATTTTGATTCTACTCCCTTCTTTTATTAAGGGTTTTTCAAAATGTCTCTTGAGAATCTTTTCCTTCATTCTTTTTGTCACTAGTTGCACAAAAATATCTCTTGGTATCTTCCTTTGCTTTGCAAAAGCCGAATTAATTCTATATGCAAGGTCCATATATGCTGTTATTTCATCCTTCTCTTTCCCTAGAAATTCTGCCAATATCTCTGTCATCTGTTCCTGTGTGGTTTGTGTCTCAGATTCTTGAATGCCACAAAATCTTAGCTGTCTCTCCGTCGCCTTGCACTCCATCATTGCCACTCTTGTCTGAAACGCTTGATTTTCTTGTTTCATTTCTACTTTTATATCATTTGTCTTTTGCTCAACCTGTTCCACTTTTTTTGTTGTTACTTGCAACTCCTCCTTTACTCTTTCTACAGTCTTTGTCAAAGCGGCTACATCAGCTTGAATAGCATCTCTCATCTCTTTAAAGTCCTTTGCCAGCAATTCTTGCATCTTCTGTAGCAGTTCTTTATGATTCTCCGCCACTTTTTTCTCCAATCCTTCAATTGCTGCCTCTATTGACATTTGCCATTCCTTGTCTACTCCTTTTTTTCCTGCCATCATGGGACTCGGTTTGGAGCCCCCCCACGTGTCTGCCCTTTTCCTTAATTCCGTGTTGAAACGTTAAAGCTTACCTCCTCTTGGTAATCTTTCTAAAAAAGAAGTGTTAATAAATGTAAAAAAAAATTTTTTTTGATTCCAAAATGTTGGTGTTACCAGAACTGCTCTTATTAATGGGGGAAATTAGCTTTAGCAGTCTGTAACTAAAATAAGCGCAGATCTTAACCTATGTCTACGGAGGTCCCGATTCCAGACACTCTAGTGAAAAAGAGGCAGACTACAAATAGTTTCAATCACGTGTATTTGCTAATAGTGTGGCGTAAGCCTGAACTTGCACATACATACAAGAAAACATACAAGGTCTAAGAAATACAGAGTAGGAAATACAGAGACTTCCGCATTAGCTGGTTCCCAACGATGGTAGAGGGAATACTCACTTATCCTGAAGCGAAGCAGAGACATGACAGCGAGGTGGCCCAATGCCAGCAATGGAGCCACAGGGGGACAGCAAGGAAGTCTGGATAGGAATGGCCTAAGCACCGAGTGGTCTGGGTGTTGCCAAGTAGGCCCCCTCCCCTGCTTTAAAGCCTGCCATGAACTGTGTTAAAGTTTCCTGCGTTGCTGTTTTACTGCTACAACAAAGACTGCTTTGCACGTGTGTGTTCTGATACACGTGTTAGTTTCCTGCCTGTGTGTTAATTACCTTGCTGCTGCAATAGACGGTGTAGTTTACTGACTCCATGTTTGGTTAACTGCACAAAGGACTCTTTTTCTGGGCAAGCCCTGCCCTGACCTGTACCTGGACTTCCCAGTGTGTGTTTGGACTGTGTTACAAGTGTGCCCCGTGCCTGCATTGCCATCTGCCACGGACCGTGCCTGTTCCCTGCCTTGGACTGTGTTTTAAAGTGTTGTTCCCCCTGCCTCCATGGAAGCCTGCCTCATATGGGCCCAAGCCGCTGCTAGCAGCCGGGCGCCTGCCGGGGAAACCTCCAGCGAGCCTGGCTAGGCGCTCCCTGGTCAGTTCCCGCCTGGAGACTCCCGCGGGCCGGTCGCCGAGCTTGCCCTCGCTACCGGGCAGCCTGCTACCCAGCCCCAGCTATGCCCAGCCGGCATCCATGCTCTCAGACAGCCAGAAGACCCAGAGGAAAAGACTGCTTTGGGAAGCCATTTTGGCGAAGCGGGCACACCACGTCCGCAGCGAGAGTACCTCGCCCCGCTCTGCATATCTTAGGAGCCGCCCCGGAGAAGGAACTAAGTGCCGACCATCCCAAGCACTTAGAGAATGCATCTCAAAGAAACCTCCGCATTCCAGAGCTGATGACATCAGGACAAGCCCTGTCCGCTGGAACATCCTTTCAGCCCACTTGGATTTCCCCCTCCCTCTTTTGTCCCCTCTTCCTGAGGTGTCACTTATCACAATCTGATTACCAAAGTACCTGCGGGGCGTGGACCAGAATATCGTCCACGTAGCTCAGAACATGGGGCCTCGAGGAGGGTTGGAGGCGTTCCCACATCTGAACTACATGGGCATGGCAAATGCTGGGGCTGGAGTGGAATCCCTGGGGTGTCCGCTTGAATGCGTATTGCTGGCCGCGGAAAGTGAACGCGAACTTGTACCAGCAAGACTCTTGCAACCGGATGGAGTGGAAGGCTAAAGCTAATTTCCCCCATTAATAAGAGCAGTTCTGGTAACAGTTTACTGGTGGAGAATGCGGGCATAACCCAGTTCGTGTGAATGCACGTGAGTCGACACGCGTGTCTTCAGCGAACTGACTTAGAGGAAAATTTTCCAGACCTCTGTGTAAAGAGCGCAATTTAGCTCAGGGAATTAAAAGTGTGAGTGTGTGTGGCTCTAGCGAGCATTTCTATCTTGTGGGTTGGCTTTTCCCCCATTTCCTCCTTCAGCCAGCTTTGGACTACTTGCCTTTTGTGGTGCACCGCACCGGAAGGTGAAGTTCCTGGCCACCTTCCGGGCCGCCTAAACGCGTCTATGTGGGTGGGATCCCAGAAGTAGGCTCTATATATATACATCCTGAAGCAGCACATATAAAATTCTCTTCCGCCCTCCCCCGTCTCTCCTAAGTCCGTCCAAACCCCGTTCCTGCCAGCACTTAGGCTTCAATCCCCGCTCCGGAGGAAACGTGAAGGGATCGTTAGTCCGTTCGTTTTAGTTTAGCTTTGGGAATCTAAAGCCAGGTTCCTGAAGCCCCGCGGCAACCGGCCGCATCGTGCTTAAGAGTTTTAAGGTAGACTCTTGGGCGCACCTCGCTTGAGAGTTAGTAGGACTCTTGGGCGCATTTTTGCTTGGGAGTTGTTTGAACTCTTGAGCGCACCTCGCTTGGGAGTACCGTAGCTTTACTCCTGGGCACTTTTGCTTGGGGACTTGCAGAGGCAGTCCTTGAGCGCTTTAGTCTTTTGGTCGAGGCTTGGAGACAGTTTAACCGTTTGTCTCTGAGCACGAGGCCTGGGGACACTTTGAGTTTAGTTCTTGGGCAGAGAGCTTGAGAGCATTGTAGCTTCTGAGCCGAGGCTTGGGAGCATTTCTGGTTGCCTGAGCAGAGGCTTGGGAGACCCCCTTAGTTGCAGTTTCTGAGCAGAGGCTTGGGAACACTTTTTGGTTTTCTGAGCGCATAGGCTTGGGAGACCCCTGAGCTTTGGTTTTCCGAGTATAGGCTTGGGAGACCCCTGAGCTTTGGTTTTCCGAGTATAGGCTTGGGAGACCCCTGAGCTTCGGCTTCTGAGCAGAGGCTTGGGAGCACTGAGCGTTTTTGTTCTTGGGCTTAGAGAGCTTGGGAGCACCTTCTGAGCCAGTAAACTTTTCCTGGTCCTGTGGCTTGTAGGCAAGCTTGAAACGGGAATAGGAATTTTCCTTCTCCCCCGGTGGAGAAGAACCGAGTGTAGGACCCTTAAAAATACCCTTTGAACCTAAAAGTAGGACCCTTAAAAATCACCCCTGGTAAAAACCTGTGTAGTACCCAGTTTAAAAATCCTTGAGAACCGGAGGGAAGGATAAACCTCCCAAAGGAACATAGAGAGGAAAAGTTGTTAAAACCCCTGAATATCCAGTGTAAGAATCCCCGAGGACCCGAAGGAAAGTGCCCCTCCGAACGGCCCCTAGACGGGAAAACTTATAGGGAGCTTTAATCACCCCATCCGTGGTGCCGCTGATCCACTCTTTAACCGCCCGAGATCAGCCTTAAATGAAAAGGAAAATGTACCGGGCAAACCCCACCGTGCCCCGCCTGGAGAAGTGGCTAGTTAAGAAGGGAGATTGCCCTTGGGAAGCCGGTTCCTTCAAGGGACCCGACCCGCTCCAGATAGTTAGAAGCGCTTTCCAAGATTTTTGTGAGAAGGAGAAACCCAAGTCAAGTAAGAAAGACAGATACGGAGCTTGGGCACTTTTCACTGCCTTACAGGACAGCGTGTCCCTAATTAATAAATTACAGATAGCGCAGGAAGATAGTGAGCAGGAAATAGAGAGGCTCAGAATAGCCCAGGACAAAGAGAGGAAAGAGCTAGAGGAAAAAGCAAAGCGAGAACAGGACGCCCTGCATCTAGAAATCCAGAGTCTCAGGGCCAAACTAGTCGAACAGGAAAGAGACCATGAGGAAAAGACCGTTGAGTGGCGCGCTGAACGCGTCAATTTCATATTGGAAAAACAAGGACTAACCACTGCCCTCCAGGACGCTCAGCACAAGGCTGAAGCGGCCACCGCTCGCGCTGATATGGCTGAGCACGCAGTAATTGAAGGACAGGAGAAAATTGCCAAATTAACTCATGCCGCCCAGTTCATGGCAGAGCACAATCACTCCAAGGTGGCTTCTGCAGACCACTCCGCTTGTAAGAGGGAGCTAGAGGCCCTAAAGCAGCACCTAGGGATGCAGCAGGCCGTAATCTCCGCCGTGCATCCCGCAGCCCTCTTGGCCCTCCCCGAAGGTAGTACCGACAGCTGGTCATCCCCTTCGTCCCAGCCCGAGGAAGCCCCGCAGCCCCTCCGCCCGATAGCTACCAAGGAGATCGTTTCCACAGACGAGGATGGGAGGAAGACAGACCGAATAGTTAAAGAGACCCGCAATTGGAGGCCCGACGAACTCCAAGCCATAGCGGACCGCATGGGACCCCTGAACCGGGACTCAGCTATACAATGGTTCGCGCACGTGACCATGTCCCAGCCCTCTGCCAGTGGCTCCGATGTAGCTCAGCTGGCGCGCCACTGCGCCAGCTCCGAAATAGTCACCTCTCTTAACGCATACATTTCTAACCGGAGACTAGCCACCCGCAGTCAGTATGGTGCCATGAAGGAACTGTGCGCCTTCCTCTGGCCTACCAAGAGCTTGAAAGCCCTATACATAGCAGAATCTCAAAAACCCGGAGAGGACCCAGAGGCATATTTGGCCAGAAAGCAGCTCCTAGCCGAACTAGCAGACGAGGTAGATTTAGACTTGAGCGACATGCCTGACTTCGATGACTTAGAATTTAGGAGAGCAGTCATAGATGGGCTCAACAGCACCACTCGCCTGGCCCTGGCAGGAGTCGAACCCGGGAGCATTACATGGGGAGAGCTGGAATCCCGCATCAGGAGCATTGCTGGCCTGTTGCGAGAGACCGGAGCGATCCGCCATGTGAAGTCCCCAGCCTCCCGTAGGAAGGAGAGCGAGCCGATAAGTGCAGTCACTTATGCCAACCATGGCCCCCACTCTCAGTACCGACCGAGGGACGCAACTCGTACTCGGAGGCAAGGGGAGGGATCCTGAGGGGAAGGAGTAGCAGTTTTAACCGGGGAAGAGGGCCAAGGGACTACCGCCCGGGAGTTTCCTTTGCACCCACCCCGAGTTACGGTTCCTCCTCCCAGCAGGGACCTCACGAGCCCCGACCGCAAGATGCGCCCCTAGCCCCTTCCCATTCTCGAGCATCGCACCCGTACAACCATCAGGTCTACCCACCTCCAGATCAGTCTAACGCTTGGGGAGCACCACAAGGCGACCACGAGGGCTACAAGGACCACGGCACTACGCCCCAGTCCAGGGACCCCCTCCGTTGGGAACTTTGGATGCGCCTCAAAAACATTGGAGCGAGCATGGAGCTTTTCGATGGTAAGCCCACGTCCGTTCTGATGAAGGCGATCATGGGCTGGGAAGATCAGCAGCAACCCCCGGTACCCCCGACGGCGCCTCCCTTACCGCCGGACCTTTCCTTTCCGGGTCCCCCGATAGCTGCGGTCCGGGAACGCCCGAGCCCCAACAACCCCTTTAGAGGAAGCGCCGCTTCCACCGACCAGGGCGCAGGATCAGAATAGGGTCGCCCCGAGTCCCAGTCTCCTTCCGTGGGCATAGTTGCCAAACTAAAGCCGGACACATGGGGGAGACCGACAGTGAAGGCAGGGATCGGGACTCCCGGGGAAAAGAAGAAGCCTGCCACCCTCCTCATAGATACCGGAGCCTCACTTAATATACTCCGGCCCACCTTAGTTACAAAGGGAACTCAGACCTCTACTACCATGCAGCTCACCGGTTTTGGAGGCAGCACGCAGGAATCCCCGGTCTGGCAGGATATCCCCCTCTCCGTTGGGAGCCTAGCCACCCGGATTTCGGCATGCGCAAACCGGGGAGAAGATGACGGACTCTTAGGCATGCCGTTTTTCCGAGCCGAGGGACTGACCATTGACTTAGCGAATGGGCTCCTGTGGCGCATCCCGGGAGGCCCAGACTTTGTCAATGCAGTCCATCGATGTGCAGCCCTTAAGGCCCCTTTGCCTCTCGCCCCCATCACAGGAGACCCCTGGGTTCAGGACTTTCCCGAAGTTTGGGTGACAGACAAAGCCGAGTGTGGGATAGTGAAGGGCGCCTGCGTCCTGATTGAAGGAAAGGACCCCCCTCCCCAGAGACAGTACAAGTACCCAGGGATAGCCAAGACCATTGAAGGACTCCTTGAGTGGGACGTCATACTCCCGATGCAGTCCATCTGCAACGCCCCATTGTGGCCGGTCCTGAAAGCAGATGGAGTGACCTGGAGAATGACGGTCGACTTCCGTGCCCTGAATGCCACCACCCCTCCAGTTGCCCCGGTTGTGGCCAAGTACAACGAGATCCTGACGGCCATTGCCGCTGGGTCCCGGTTCTACTCGGTCATAGACCTGGCCAACGCCTTCCACTCCATCCGGTTGCAAGAGTCTTGCTGGTACAAGTTCGCGTTCACTTTCCGCGGCCAGCAATACGCATTCAAGCGGACACCCCAGGGATTCCACTCCAGCCCCAGCATTTGCCATGCCCATGTAGTTCAGATGTGGGAACGCCTCCAACCCTCCTCGAGGCCCCATGTTCTGAGCTACGTGGACGATATTCTGGTCCACGCCCCCACAGAAGAATTAGCTCGCCAAGTCACGAGGGAAGTCCTAGAACTCCTCCGCGAGACTGGGTTCAAGGCAAGCAGGGAAAAGGCCCAATTAGTTCAGACCAGTGTCAAGTACCTGGGTCTGACCCTGGGACCCGAGGGTCGCACCCCGGACGCCCAGCGAATGGAGGTCATTTCCAAGCTGCCTGCACCCACCGACGTCCCCTCCCTTAGAGCCCTTCTAGGAACCTTCAACTTCTCCCGAGACTTCATCGAGTCATTTGCGGATAAGGCTCGCCCTCTTTATGCCCTACTTAAAAAAAACACTCCCTGGGAATGGGGACCAGATCAGCAGACAGCCTTGGCCGAACTGAAACGTAGTCTGGCCGCAGCCCCAGCTCTAGCCCATCCGGATGTCACCCAGCCGTTCTTTATCCAGCTAGCAGTCTCGGACAAAAGCATCGGAGCCACGCTCACCCAGCAGCAAGCGGGAGCCGCTAGAGTAGTAGCCTATGCCTCTCGTAACCTAACTTCAGTAGAGACCAAGTTCAGCCCATGCGAAAAGACTTGCCTTGCTCTAGTTTGGAGTCTGACCCATTGGGAATTTATCATAGGTGGCTCACGCACGATAGTCCAGACCACCCACACGCCCCTCAAGTACATCCTATCTGGAAAAATACAGGACGGGCAGGTATCTAACGCCCGCATAGCACAATGGACCCTGGCCTTGGTCAACCGCGGAGTAGAATTTAAGAAGGAAGCCACTGAGCCACCAGCCCCCTATGGCCTGTTAGTAACCGGGACCGAGCACGAGTGCCCCCTGGACCCGCCACCACAGGTTGTTTGGCCAGTCACTTGGGGAGTCCCGCTAGAGGAAGCCCGACTGAACGGCTTCACATGCTGGTTCTGCGACGGTTCCTCCTTTCACGTTGGAGGCTCCCCTCGGACAGGCTACGGCGCAGTGCGAGTGAGCGACGCATATACCCTCAAAGGTCCAGCCCGCCCCCATTCCAGCCAAGCGGCTGAGGTGCAAGCGCTTCTGGCAGTGCTTGAGTTTGAGCCCCCAGAAAGCCCACTTGCCATTTACACAGACTCGGATTGGACGGCCAAAGCCGCCACGGTCTGGCTCCCGGTGTGGCAAAATCAGGGGTGGAGAGCTAGCGATGGGAAACCCGTAGCCCACCTACAGCTATGGCAGCAAGTGGCTACGCTCCTTCAGTCTCGTACAGGCCCAACACAGGTCACACATGTTAAGGGACACCAAAAGACGAACTCAGAGACCGCCTATTGGAATGACCAGGCAGACCTTGCAGCCAAGGCAGCCGCCACTGAAAATGCTCCCCTACCGGAACCAGCCCCAGATTGTCCCCTCCACCCTGTCACCACCCGGGCACAAGCCTGCAGCCAGGCTCAGGGAACCGCAGGTACACTAGACCTAGCCCAACTGCAGATATCCGACCCAGAAGTAGCTGACCTCCTAGCCGCAGGAAGAGACCAGACAGGAAGACTAGTGATCCGAGAAGAGGAAAACATAGTCTGGGCGGTAGATACAGCAGGTGAACGCCACTGGGTAGTGCCCCTGGAAGTCAGGGCCGATCTGATTCAGTTTGTCCACGAGCAGGGACACCGAGGCAAGGACCTGACTCTGGAGAGGGTCAAAGAGGTTGGTTGGTGGCCTAGCATGCGTACCGAAGTAGCACAATGGGTGGACAACTGTCTGTCCTGCGCTATGGTCAATGCAGACCCAACTGGACCTAGAGCTCCCCTCCAGCATCAGAGAATTGATGGACCCTGGGCTCGTATACAGATTGACTTTATCGGTCCCCTTCCTCCCTCTCCCCGCGGCAATCGCTACTGTCTCACTGTCATAGATCCCTTTAGTAAATGGGTCGAGGCGTTCCCGTGTAAGCATAACACTGCAGCCACCACGGCCAAACTACTGTTCAACAATGTATTCTCGAGATGGGGCACTGTACGAGTCATGGATTCCGATTTGGGCTCACATTTTATTGGAGAAGTCACCCAGGAACTTTGCAAGGCATTAGGCATCCAACAACGCTTTCACATAGCTGGCCATCCCCAAGCTTCCGGCGCCATAGAAAGAACCAACCGGACCCTCAAGGAGGCTCTCCGCAAGATGGTTCGCTCCTCCAGGAGAGACTGGGATGAAAAACTCCCCATAATTCTAATGGCCATCAGAGGAACCACCGCAGTTCACGGACTCACGCCCCATATGGTCATGACAGGACGGAAAATGCAGCTCCCAGAAGCCTTCTGGCTAGACACGCAGCTCCCTTCTGATATGCAACCCGTAGTAATTAATGACGCCTGGGTTCAGGACCTCATCTCATCCATACACGCCGTCCACATGCAAGTGGCCCAGAAGTTAGGCACAGCTCAAAAGGATATGGACCGCAAACTAGGATGGGTCAGAAACCCGAGGCAGTGGGAAGAAGGACAGCTCGTTTTATATAGGAAGTTCTCACAGAAGGCACACTCGTTAGCGGCCAAATGGCAAGGCCCCGTCCCAATCACGAAAAGAGTCTCTCCAGCCGTCTATCAAGTAGCCATCCAGAGGAAGACAGGAGGCACTTGGCTAAAATACTTCCATGCCTCTCAATTAAAGGGATGGAAAGGGAAGCCGCTCCAAACCGCCCCGCCTGTGTATGACCCTGGGGGAACAGCCGCCAGCCCAGCCCCCCTCTGCCCAGTGATTCGCCAGATGTCCCTTCACCCTGGGCCAGAGATACCCTGTGTCCCCTTAGACCAGACCTTTGTAGCTCTAGTATAAAAGTAACGGCAGAATATATATATATAAAGGTTAAGAATTTTGTTTTAGTTCTATTCTTTAACTTCATTAGGCGGGCCCCACAGTTGGGACCCTAGGGGGAAACACGGCAACCAAAGCCAAATAGGACCACCACCGAGAGTGATTCTTAATTGGATTTTAAGCTGCATGTTCGGGAAAAAATTGCACAGGCAAAAGAGATTTGCTGTGTGTGAAAGTGTTTGGAGAGGCTTTAGCCCAAAAGTGAATGCATTCTTCCAACGTTGAAACCACCAAATAAGGTGATTTCTTTGTTTGAAAACATTTCACCCGCCGTGCTGGTGAAGATCCCGCATCTACGTAGATTCGGGGTCTCACCTGCCAGACCCACGCTTTCGCATGATGGTCGGCTTTGGCTTTGAGGGCCGTGCCTCCCCTGAAGGAAACCCCCGTCCAGCCCGTCAACCCCCTCTTTTACTAATGTTCATATTCGTCACGGTGAGTTGCTATACGGCGCCACCAGTTAGTACGCTTTAGTGCAAAAGTAAAAGACCCGCCAGTATTTTGTAAATATGTGCCCTCTGGAATATGTTATTGAGGTGCATTCGCTACGCACAAGGGGCAGCGTGCCTCATTTACATAGCCAGGATCCCCCGCGCCAAGATGACCCCCGAACAACCCAGACCCAGTGGCGCCGGCAGATCTCGGCCGCCTCTGCCGCTTTTCGATAAAC
This sequence comes from Eublepharis macularius, assembly GCF_028583425.1. Taxonomy (NCBI): domain Eukaryota; kingdom Metazoa; phylum Chordata; class Lepidosauria; order Squamata; family Eublepharidae; genus Eublepharis; species Eublepharis macularius. Next base: position 92,367,255 of record NC_072793.1, on the reverse strand, counting down.
GCCGCCGAACGCCTTCGGCTTCATTTCGGCCCTTTCCGCCAGCAGCCACCCGCCCCATCTAATGTTATCTTTTCCCTTGCCCGTACCGTAGAAGGGAAAAGAAGGGGGGGAGACATATTGAAGTTATAATAAAGCCATGCCAGGCATCCCAAGTAAGGGCAACCTAAAAGCATCCCACACCCGGGAGCTTCTGCTCTGTGTATTTTTCTTTTTGCTCAGTGTATTTTTCTTCTTTTTGCCCGGTGTATCTTTTTTTTTTAAACTAGAAAATGGGGCCTCCCGAGGGAGTCCCTCCAAAAATTGCTAGTCCTGCAAACATATGACGAGAGCCTATTTTAGGAAATTAAGCGAAGGTCCCCGTCTGCAGCAACCCTTATAGTTGCTGGATACCGCTCTCTAGTTTTTTCCTTTTAAAGCGGCAAGGCCAGGCCGAGCCGGACCGATAGCTCTCAGCCCGCAAAATAAAAGCAGCCCGCCACCGAGCAAGGGGCACCTGAAGGCCACATAGTCTAGGCACCCAGGGACCCCTGGGGCGAGTTTGCATAACCCCGCCTAACGTACGGCCGACCCTCGCTCAACGCAAAGACGTCACCCCTGAAATATACATGCTATAAGAAGAAGCCCCCGCACAGGAGTTCCCCAGAGCAACAAGCTGGAAGGCTCGCTTAATGCTCCGGGACTTCTCGTTCGAGCCCCACCTAATAGGCAGTGCTGGCAGAAAAACGCCCTTCTTTCCCCCCGCTTTGCTTCATTTATTTTTGCTGCAACAAACTCAGGGAACCTGTACTTATATCCGCAGGTCTCCCCAGGATATTTTCACTACAGAAAGGAAAAGAAGGCCAGGAGATGAGGCACCTGGCTACTCTGTGTTTGCTCGTGCTGGCAGGCACCCTAATAGAGGGACGCCCGTCCAAATTAATGCCCTACCCCCATTGGAGATGTATTAATACACTAGCAGGGAATGAAATGATGGTCTGCAAGGTTGTGCAGCAGATTAATATGACCACCCCTACGGATCGCACAAACTTCCGCAGTTGCGAAGAGCAGTGGATCCGACCCCCAGAGCTTGTTATTTTATGTGTAGGAGTTAAAACTATGTCCCAGGAGCTAGTATGCTACTCGCCTACTGATACGGTTTCACCTCTCGCTCCGATTCCATGTATGTTCCTTCCCCGTATCAGGCCAGCCCCCACCGCAGTCCCGGTGGTAGACAAATATACCACCCCTGCCAATCCCGAAACCTCGCCGTTTGTCACTGAGGCTTTCGGACCATACTGTGAAGTTATTCTAGTGTCGGCCGCAGTATGGAAGGCAGGAGACCCCTTCAGAATGACCATCCTACTAGGCACTACTACCACTGAATCTGCATCGGTCACTATCACGCCCCCTTCAGGCGCAGTTCTCTCCTTTGCTATAGAGCGCTGGGAGAACCTGACCTGGATTGTAAAGGAGGAAGACCTAGCCAAACGCGGCCCACCCGATTGGATACTGGTTCAACAGACGCCCGAATGCCAAACCAAGCCCCTAGTAGAGAAATTTCACCGGCTTGGGCTGCTCTTTGTAAATTTGACTCATGAACCAGGCAATTATTCCCTGCTGATCCGGACCCAGGAGACCCACGCCATCCAAATTGACCCTTTGATTGCTAGCAATGAACAATTAAGCCAAGGCGGCACGCATATAGTGGGCTCCCATGTTTTGAAAACTGACATTCGAGAGAGAGTTCTAGTCCGCCCGCAAATGTCTTTAAAAGAGATCTGCATAGACTTAGCTGAGCTAAATGTAACCCAGAGGCTGCCGCAGTGCGCTCCCTATCTGGAGGCCGGTAGCAAGGGTTGGAATGCATGGCTACAACTGTGGATCAATCCCTCCCCCTCTCTCTCACGTGCCAGATGAAGCATTGCCGACTGGACTGCTCCTGCAGCCGGAGGCTTAGCAATCATGGATTCGGTCAACATTGAGACTCTCGCTAATAAGTTTGCCCATGTTACGACTAGCATCTCTGACTTAGGTAAACTAGTGGTGCAGTCCCTAAATTCCATTTCAAATGGGCAACACGAGATCAGCTCCATTTTAGTTAACTGGGAGAGTCAAATTGAAAGAGATTTTTCTCTACTGCTCAAAGGAACACAGTCTTTTGAACGCAACGTGTCAATAGCCATGGCATGTATGCAAGCCCAACAATTAAACCAGGCTGTGGCCATGGGGCTGATTCGGCAAGCCATGGACGGGCACTTGCCCCTGGAAATTAAAAGATTGATTATGCCCAAATTGTCATCCATAGAACTGGAGCTTGAATCCTGGTGGTCTCTTGTAAACTCCTCATTCTCACCGACCACCCAGGAGCTTAAATTATTTTTATTAACGGCCAGTGCGCACGAATCATTCCACGTGTATCCAGTCGTGCCTCTGGGACTCCAAGTCAGCGACACCGAAGTCCTCTACGCCCGCCACCCCGACCATTGGGCCCGCTTCACCCCGACCGGATGGCAGCTCGTCAGCCTCCAAGGATGCCAGCATCGAGACCAGACCGGCTTCATTTGCCAAGACCAAGCCTTTGCACCACATCACCCCTGTGTAGCTCCACAAGTTGACGCCCTCAACGAGTGCCCTTTTGAGGTTGTCCGGGAGAACAGCTCCGCTGTCGTCTACCTTGGGAAAGGATGTGCCTGCGTGCGAACGGCCTGCGACTTTGTGATCCTGAACTCGTTCCAGCTCAAGCCCGTGATCCCGGGAGTCAACCGCTGCTTCTGCAACCTGTCTTCGGTGGCAGCCTGCGACTTCACCTACACGGTACCGGTCTGGACCCAAGAAGAGATCCTGGTGGCACCCTCCATCTATCGTTATGTGAAGCCCATCTCCCTTGGCTTCAGTCTAGAGCTAATCCACGAGCTCCTGACCCATCCCCAGCTCCACCGCACCCTCCAGAGCATCCAGAGGGACGGGGACACTACTGCTTTGGTTGTGTCCCACAACAGCAAGGAGATTTTGGACCTTGCCCAGCGGATTAAGACCACCGGTGAGCATTCGTGGTGGGAAACCCTCTTTGGCTGGAGCCCCACTGCCACTGGAATTTACAATTTGGCTTTGCACCCGATCATCGTTATTTTAGCTTTCCAAGTTTTGTTGTGTGCCTCACTACTTTATTTGGGCTGTTGGAGCCGCCGACAGCTCCAGCAACTCCAGCTGTCTTACCGCTTGGATCACTATAACCCCGACCTTCTTCTGCCTTAAGGGTTGTTCTTGGTGCCCCGTTTTTAGCCCTTGTTTATTTTATTGCTTGTGCTGGTATGAACTATGCTTGTATTTTATTATGTGTACGGATCCTGAACCAGCCCCATGGACGCTTTGCTGCCGGACACCGCTCCAAGGCCCTCTTGTGGACTAAGGGGGGACATATTTTCCTGCCCCCCAGCCCACGGCCTGCCCACGAACGACCGCCAGCGGCACTTCCTCCATGAGGACTAGAACTGTGTGCCTGAAGCCCTTCTTGCCGCCAGCCGACCCTGCTCTGCGGATTGACGCAGACAGCAGGGGGGGGTGGAAGTGTGTTTTGGAACACATGGACTAAGTTTGCTTGTTCCTGTATATATGCAACCCAGTCCAGCAGCTGTACTGTGGACTGAGCCGTCTGTGATCTGTGCCACCCTGTTGTTTTAAGTCTCTATGAATTTCTTGCCATTGCTTTCATGAATTTCACCCCTATGAATTTAGCCCCGAAGTAATTCCTCACTCTTTCTATTGCAAGTGCGCCCATGATTCTCCCATGAACTGGGATCTTTTAATCATCCCCTATCAATTTTTCTTTCCTATGAATTTGTTTTTAACCTTATGAATTGCCTTTTTAACCTGACTCCCTCCGCCGAAGTGATTTTTAGCCTATTTATCATCTTATGAATTTGGTTTTAACCGAGGCCCCTCCTGAATGGTCTCTTTTAAAGGTTATTTTATTCCTGATTTTAAACTCTATGAATTTGGTTTTAATCTGGACGCATGAGTTAGCCTTTTAATTGCGAAGTTTATTTTTCTGCCCCCTATGAGCCCTTCCGCCGCCTCCCCTCATGAATTGTTTCCACGCACTTGCTTTTACTCTTGCTGCTTTTATCTATGAATTGGTTTTAACTTCCTGGATTACTGTTTTTAATCCTATGTATCTATGTATTTATGATTTTAACCCCTATGAATTGTTAACTTCTCCTGAATTGGTCTATGCCTTGCTTGTACATTTCACCTTTATCCTGTATGAATTGCTTTTAGTCCTGCATTCATGAATTGAACCATGAATTGTCTTTGCTTTTAATCCTATGCTTATGAATTAATCCATGTATATGAATTGCTCCTGGTTTTAGTGCTTTTAACCCATCATGAATTACGTATGAAGTATTCCCATGTATGAATTGATCAATGTACACAAACATGAATTATTGCTATTTATATGCATGAATTGCTCATTGCTGCCTATGAATTGCTGTTTATGTTGACTGTAGCACTTAGCACACCCCCTGGTGTGAACCCAGAGACCTGCAGCCCATTGGCTGATCTAAATTGCACTTATTCGGTTAGGTGGTTCTCCAAACTAAATTTTTGAGTGACGCCTCCCCCTCCTTCCCTTCCCACTCCTTCTTCGCTTGAAGCTCGACCACCGGACATTGCCGACCACCTCGCCTTTGAAGTCAAGTTTGGAGACCCACGCGCCTGACGTCACGTGGTCTCCGAGGGGGGGAATTGTTGCCAAGTAGGCCCCCTCCCCTGCTTTAAAGCCTGCCATGAACTGTGTTAAAGTTTCCTGCGTTGCTGTTTTACTGCTACAACAAAGACTGCTTTGCACATGTGTGTTCTGATACACGTGTTAGTTTCCTGCCTGCGTGTTAATTACCTTGCTGCTGCAATAGACTGTGTAGTTTACTGACTCCATGTTTGGTTAACTGCACAAAGGACTCTTTTTCTGGGCAAGCCCTGCCCTGACCTGTACCTGGACTTCCCAGTGTGTGTTTGGACTGTGTTACAAGTGTGCCCCGTGCCTGCATTGCCATCTGCCACGGACCGTGCCTGTTCCCTGCCTTGGACTGTGTTTTAAAGTGTTGTTCCCCCTGCCTCCATGGAAGCCTGCCTCATATGGGCCCAAGCCGCTGCTCGCAGCCGGGCGCCTGCCGGGGAAACCTCCAGCGAGCCTGGCTAGGCGCTCCCTGGTCAGTTCCCGCCTGGAGACTCCCGCGGGCCGGTCGCCGAGCTTGCCCTCGCTACCGGGCAGCCTGCTACCCAGCCCCAGCTATGCCCAGCCGGCATCCATGCTCTCAGACAGCCAGAAGACCCAGAGGAAAAGACTGCTTTGGGAAGCCATTTCGGCGAAGCGGGCACACCACGTCCGCAGCGAGAGTACCTCGCCCCGCTCTGCATATCTTAGGAGCCGCCCCGGAGAAGGAACTAAGTGCCGACCATCCCAAGCACTTAGAGAATGCATCTCAAAGAAACCTCCGCATTCCAGAGCTGATGACATCAGGACAAGCCCTGTCCGCTGGAACATCCTTTCAGCCCACTTGGATTTCCCCCTCCCTCTTTTGTCCCCTCTTCCTGAGGTGTCACTTATCACAATCTGATTACCAAAGTGGCCCATCCAAGCCATTCAGTAACCCATTAGAACCTTTGTTTTAAACTGTGAGAACCACCAAGTACAGCACCAGCCCCAGGGTACGTTTTGGGGTATTTAAGCTGGTCTCCCAGACCACTCAGTGCTTAGGCCATTCCTATCCAGACTTCCTTGCTGTCCCCCTGTGGCTCCATTGCTGGCATTGGGCCACCTCGCTGTCGTGTCTCTGCTTCGCTTCAGGATAAGTGAGTATTCCCTCTACCATCGTTGGGAACCAGCTAATGCGAAAGTCTCTGTATTTCCTACTCTGTATTTCTTAGACCTTGTATGTTTTCTTGTATGTATGTGCAAGTTCAGGCTTACGCCACACTATTAGCAAATACACGTGATTGAAACTATTTGTAGTCTGCCTCTTTTTCACTAGAGTGTCTGGAATCGGGACCTCCGTAGACATAGGTTAAGATCCACGCTTATTTTAGTTACAGACTGCTAAAGCTAATTTTCCCCATTAATAAGAGCAGTTCTGGTAACATGGGAGACCAGCTTAAATACCCCAAAATGTACCCTGGTGCTGGTGCTGTACTTGGTGGTGCTGTACTTGGTGGCTAGGAGGTCAGCTACTTCTGGGTCGGATATCTGCAGTTGGGCTAGGTCTAGTGTACCTGCGGTTCCCTGAGCCTGGCTGCGGGCTTGTGCCCGGGTGGTGACAGGGTGGAGGGGACAATCTGGGGCTGGTTCCGGTAGGGGAGCATTTTCAGTGGCGGCTGCCTTGGCTGCAAGGTCTGCCTGGTCATTCCAATAGGCGGTCTCTGAGTTCGTCTTTTGGTGTCCCTTAACATGTGTGACCTGTGTTGGGCCTGTACGAGACTGAAGGAGCGTAGCCACTTGCTGCCATAGCTGTAGGTGGGCTACGGGTTTCCCATCGCTAGCTCTCCACCCCTGATTTTGCCACACCGGGAGCCAGACCGTGGCGGCTTTGGCCGTCCAATCCGAGTCTGTGTAAATGGCAAGTGGGCTTTCTGGGGGCTCAAACTCAAGCACTGCCAGAAGCGCTTGCACCTCAGCCGCTTGGCTGGAATGGGGGCGGGCTGGACCTTTGAGGGTATATGCGTCGCTCACTCGCACTGCGCCGTAGCCTGTCCGAGGGGAGCCTCCAACGTGAAAGGAGGAACCGTCGCAGAACCAGCATGTGAAGCCGTTCAGTCGGGCTTCCTCTAGCGGGACTCCCCAAGTGACTGGCCAAACAACCTGTGGTGGCGGGTCCAGGGGGCACTCGTGCTCGGTCCCGGTTACTAACAGGCCATAGGGGGCTGGTGGCTCAGTGGCTTCCTTCTTAAATTCTACTCCGTGGTTGACCAAGGCCAGGGTCCATTGTGCTATGCGGGCGTTAGATACCTGCCCGTCCTGTATTTTTCCAGATAGGATGTACTTGAGGGGCGTGTGGGTGGTCTGGACTATCGTGCGTGAGCCACCTATGATAAATTCCCAATGGGTCAGACTCCAAACTAGAGCAAGGCAAGTCTTTTCGCATGGGCTGAACTTGGTCTCTACTGAAGTTAGGTTACGAGAGGCATAGGCTACTACTCTAGCGGCTCCCGCTTGCTGCTGGGTGAGCGTGGCTCCGATGCTTTTGTCCGAGACTGCTAGCTGGATAAAGAACGGCTGGGTGACATCCGGATGGGCTAGAGCTGGGGCTGCGGCCAGACTACGTTTCAGTTCGGCCAAGGCTGTCTGCTGATCTGGTCCCCATTCCCAGGGAGTGTTTTTTTTAAGTAGGGCATAAAGAGGGCGAGCCTTATCCGCAAATGACTCGATGAAGTCTCGGGAGAAGTTGAAGGTCCCTAGAAGGGCTCTAAGGGAGGGGACGTCGGTGGGTGCAGGCAGCTTGGAAATGACCTCCATTCGCTGGGCGTCCGGGGTGCGACCCTCGGGTCCCAGGGTCAGACCCAGGTACTTGACACTGGTCTGAACTAATTGGGCCTTTTCCCTGCTTGCCTTGAACCCAGTCTCGCGGAGGAGTTCTAGGACTTCCCTCGTGACTTGGCGAGCTAATTCTTCTGTGGGGGCGTGGACCAGAATATCGTCCACGTAGCTCAGAACATGGGGCCTCGAGGAGGGTTGGAGGCGTTCCCACATCTGAACTACATGGGCATGGCAAATGCTGGGGCTGGAGTGGAATCCCTGGGGTGTCCGCTTGAATGCGTATTGCTGGCTGCGGAAAGTGAACGCGAACTTGTACCAGCAAGACTCTTGCAACCGGATGGAGTGGAAGGCGTTGGCCAGGTCTATGACCGAGTAGAACCGGGACCCAGCGGCAATGGCCGTCAGGATCTCGTTGTACTTGGCCACAACCGGGGCAACTGGAGGGGTGGTGGCATTCAGGGCACGGAAGTCGACCGTCATTCTCCAGGTCACTCCATCTGCTTTCAGGACCGGCCACAATGGGGCGTTGCAGATGGACTGCATCGGGAGTATGACGTCCCACTCAAGGAGTCCTTCAATGGTCTTGGCTATCCCTGGGTACTTGTACTGTCTCTGGGGAGGGGGGTCCTTTCCTTCAATCAGGACGCAGGCGCCCTTCACTATCCCACACTCGGCTTTGTCTGTCACCCAAACTTCGGGAAAGTCCTGAACCCAGGGGTCTCCTGTGATGGGGGCGAGAGGCAAAGGGGCCTTAAGGGCTGCACATCGATGGACTGCATTGACAAAGTCTGGGCCTCCCGGGATGCGCCACAGGAGCCCGTTCGCTAAGTCAATGGTCAGTCCCTCGGCTCGGAAAAACGGCATGCCTAAGAGTCCGTCATCTTCTCCCTGGTTTGCGCATGCCGAAATCCGGGTGGCTAGGCTCCCAACGGAGAGGGGGATATCCTGCCAGACCGGGGATTCCTGCGTGCTGCCTCCAAAACCGGCGAGCTGCATGGTAGTAGAGGTCTGAGTTCCCTTTGTAACTAAGGTGGGCCGGAGTATATTAAGTGAGGCTCCGGTATCTATGAGGAGGGTGGCAGGCTTCTTCTTTTCCCCGGGAGTCCCGATCCCTGCCTTCACTGTCGGTCTCCCCCATGTGTCCGGCTTTAGTTTGGCAACTATGCCCACGGAAGGAGACTGGGACTCGGGGCGACCCTATTCTGATCCTGCGCCCTGGTCGGTGGAAGCGGCGCTTCCTCTAAAGGGGTTGTTGGGGCTCGGGCGTTCCCGGACCGCAGCTATCGGGGGACCCGGAAAGGAAAGGTCCGGCGGTAAGGGAGGCGCCGTCGGGGGTACCGGGGGTTGCTGCTGATCTTCCCAGTCCATGATCGCCTTCATCAGAACGGACGTGGGCTTACCATCGAAAAGCTCCATGCTCGCTCCAATGTTTTTGAGGCGCATCCAAAGTTCCCAACGGAGGGGGTCCCTGGACTGGGGCGTAGTGCCGTGGTCCTTGTAGCCCTCGTGGTCGCCTTGTGGTGCTCCCCAAGCGTTAGACTGATCTGGAGGTGGGTAGACCTGATGGTTGTACGGGTGCGATGCTCGAGAATGGGAAGGGGCTAGGGGCGCATCTTGCGGTCGGGGCTCGTGAGGTCCCTGCTGGGAGGAGGAACCGTAACTCGGGGTGGGTGCAAAGGAAACTCCCGGGCGGTAGTCCCTTGGCCCTCTTCCCCGGTTAAAACTGCTACTCCTTCCCCTCAGGATCCCTCCCCTTGCCTCCGAGTACAAGTTGCGTCCCTGTGGTCGGTACTGAGAGTGGGGGCCATGGTTGGCATAAGTGACTGCACTTATCGGCTCGCTCTCCTTCCTACGGGAGGCTGGGGACTTCACATGGCGGATCGCTCCGGTCTCTCGCAACAGGCCAGCAATGCTCCTGATGCGGGATTCCAGCTCTCCCCATGTAATGCTCCCGGGTTCGACTCCTGCCAGGGCCAGGCGAGTGGTGCTGTTGAGCCCATCTATGACTGCTCTCCTAAATTCTAAGTCATTGAAGTCAGGCATGTCGCTCAAGTCTAAATCTACCTCGTCTGCTAGTTCGGCTAGGAGCTGCTTTCTGGCCAAATATGCCTCTGGGTCCTCTCCGGGTTTTTGAGATTCTGCTATGTATAGGGCTTTCAAGCTCTTGGTAGGCCAGAGGAAGGCGCACAGTTCCTTCATGGCACCATACTGACTGCGGGTGGCTAGTCTCCGGTTAGAAATGTATGCGTTAAGAGAGGTGACTATTTCGGGGCTGGTGCAGTGGCGCGCCAGCTGAGCTACATCGGAGCCACTGGCAGAGGGCTGGGACATGGTCACGTGCGCGAACCATTGTATAGCTGAGTCCCGGTTCAGGGGTCCCATGCGGTCCGCTATGGCTTGGAGTTCGTCGGGCCTCCAATTGCGGGTCTCTTTAACTATTCGGTCTGTCTTCCTCCCATCCTCGTCTGTGGAAACGATCTCCTTGGTAGCTATCTGGCGGAGGGGCTGCGGGGCTTCCTCGGGCTGGGACGAAGGGGATGACCAGCTGTCGGTACTACCTTCGGGGAGGGCCAAGAGGGCTGCGGGATGCACGGCGGAGATTACGGCCTGCTGCATCCCTAGGTGCTGCTTTAGGGCCTCTAGCTCCCTCTTACAAGCGGAGTGGTCTGCAGAAGCCACCTTGGAGTGATTGTGCTCCGCCATGAACTGGGCGGCATGAGTTAATTTGGCAATTTTCTCCTGTCCTTCAATTACTGCGTGCTCAGCCATATCAGCGCGAGCGGTGGCCGCTTCAGCCTTGTGCTGAGCGTCCTGGAGGGCAGTGGTTAGTCCTTGTTTTTCCAATATGAAATTGACGCGTTCAGCGCGCCACTCAACGGTCTTTTCCTCATGGTCTCTTTCCTGTTCGACTAGTTTGGCCCTGAGACTCTGGATTTCTAGATGCAGGGCGTCCTGTTCTCGCTTTGCTTTTTCCTCTAGCTCTTTCCTCTCTTTGTCCTGGGCTATTCTGAGCCTCTCTATTTCCTGCTCACTATCTTCCTGCGCTATCTGTAATTTATTAATTAGGGACACGCTGTCCTGTAAGGCAGTGAAAAGTGCCCAAGCTCCGTATCTGTCTTTCTTACTTGACTTGGGTTTCTCCTTCTCACAAAAATCTTGGAAAGCGCTTCTAACTATCTGGAGCGGGTCGGGTCCCTTGAAGGAACCGGCTTCCCAAGGGCAATCTCCCTTCTTAACTAGCCACTTCTCCAGGCGGGGCACGGTGGGGTTTGCCCGGTACATTTTCCTTTTCATTTAAGGCTGATCTCGGGCGGTTAAAGAGTGGATCAGCAGCACCACGGATGGGGTGATTAAAGCTCCCTATAAGTTTTCCCGTCTAGGGGCCGTTTGGAGGGGCACTTTCCTTCGGGTCCTCGGGGATTCTTACACTGGATATTCAGGGGTTTTAACAACTTTTCCTCTCTATGTTCCTTTGGGAGGTTTATCCTTCCCTCCGGTTCTCAAGGATTTTTAAACTGGGTACTACACAGGTTTTTACCAGGGGTGATTTTTAAGGGTCCTACTTTTAGGTTCAAAGGGTATTTTTAAGGGTCCTACACTCGGTTCTTCTCCACCGGGGGAGAAGGAAAATTCCTATTCCCGTTTCAAGCTTGCCTACAAGCCACGGGACCAGGAAAAGTTTACTGGCTCAGAAGGTGCTCCCAAGCTCTCTAAGCCCAAGAACAAAAACGCTCAGTGCTCCCAAGCCTCTGCTCAGAAGCCGAAGCTCAGGGGTCTCCCAAGCCTATACTCGGAAAACCAAAGCTCAGGGGTCTCCCAAGCCTATACTCGGAAAACCAAAGCTCAGGGGTCTCCCAAGCCTATGCGCTCAGAAAACCAAAAAGTGTTCCCAAGCCTCTGCTCAGAAACTGCAACTAAGGGGGTCTCCCAAGCCTCTGCTCAGGCAACCAGAAATGCTCCCAAGCCTCGGCTCAGAAGCTACAATGCTCTCAAGCTCTCTGCCCAAGAACTAAACTCAAAGTGTCCCCAGGCCTCGTGCTCAGAGACAAACGGTTAAACTGTCTCCAAGCCTCGACCAAAAGACTAAAGCGCTCAAGGACTGCCTCTGCAAGTCCCCAAGCAAAAGTGCCCAGGAGTAAAGCTACGGTACTCCCAAGCGAGGTGCGCTCAAGAGTTCAAACAACTCCCAAGCAAAAATGCGCCCAAGAGTCCTACTAACTCTCAAGCGAGGTGCGCCCAAGAGTCTACCTTAAAACTCTTAAGCACGATGCGGCCGGTTGCCGCGGGGCTTCAGGAACCTGGCTTTAGATTCCCAAAGCTAAACTAAAACGAACGGACTAACGATCCCTTCACGTTTCCTCCGGAGCGGGGATTGAAGCCTAAGTGCTGGCAGGAACGGGGTTTGGACGGACTTAGGAGAGACGGGGGAGGGCGGAAGAGAATTTTATATGTGCTGCTTCAGGATGTATATATATAGAGCCTACTTCTGGGATCCCACCCACATAGACGCGTTTAGGCGGCCCGGAAGGTGGCCAGGAACTTCACCTTCCGGTGCGGTGCACCACAAAAGGCAAGTAGTCCAAAGCTGGCTGAAGGAGGAAATGGGGGAAAAGCCAACCCACAAGATAGAAATGCTCGCTAGAGCCACACACACTCACACTTTTAATTCCCTGAGCTAAATTGCGCTCTTTACACAGAGGTCTGGAAAATTTTCCTCTAAGTCAGTTCGCTGAAGACACGCGTGTCGACTCACGTGCATTCACACGAACTGGGTTATGCCCGCATTCTCCACCAGTAAACTGTTACCAGAACTGCTCTTATTAATGGGGGAAATTAGCTTTAGCCTTCCACTCCATCCGGTTGCAAGAGTCTTGCTGGTACAAGTTCGCGTTCACTTTCCGCGGCCAGCAATACGCATTCAAGCGGACACCCCAGGGATTCCACTCCAGCCCCAGCATTTGCCATGCCCATGTAGTTCAGATGTGGGAACGCCTCCAACCCTCCTCGAGGCCCCATGTTCTGAGCTACGTGGACGATATTCTGGTCCACGCCCCCACAGAAGAATTAGCTCGCCAAGTCACGAGGGAAGTCCTAGAACTCCTCCGCGAGACTGGGTTCAAGGCAAGCAGGGAAAAGGCCCAATTAGTTCAGACCAGTGTCAAGTACCTGGGTCTGACCCTGGGACCCGAGGGTCGCACCCCGGACGCCCAGCGAATGGAGGTCATTTCCAAGCTGCCTGCACCCACCGACGTCCCCTCCCTTAGAGCCCTTCTAGGGACCTTCAACTTCTCCCGAGACTTCATCGAGTCATTTGCGGATAAGGCTCGCCCTCTTTATGCCCTACTTAAAAAAAACACTCCCTGGGAATGGGGACCAGATCAGCAGACAGCCTTGGCCGAACTGAAACGTAGTCTGGCCGCAGCCCCAGCTCTAGCCCATCCGGATGTCACCCAGCCGTTCTTTATCCAGCTAGCAGTCTCGGACAAAAGCATCGGAGCCACGCTCACCCAGCAGCAAGCGGGAGCCGCTAGAGTAGTAGCCTATGCCTCTCGTAACCTAACTTCAGTAGAGACCAAGTTCAGCCCATGCGAAAAGACTTGCCTTGCTCTAGTTTGGAGTCTGACCCATTGGGAATTTATCATAGGTGGCTCACGCACGATAGTCCAGACCACCCACACGCCCCTCAAGTACATCCTATCTGGAAAAATACAGGACGGGCAGGTATCTAACGCCCGCATAGCACAATGGACCCTGGCCTTGGTCAACCACGGAGTAGAATTTAAGAAGGAAGCCACTGAGCCACCAGCCCCCTATGGCCTGTTAGTAACCGGGACCGAGCACGAGTGCCCCCTGGACCCGCCACCACAGGTTGTTTGGCCAGTCACTTGGGGAGTCCCGCTAGAGGAAGCCCGACTGAACGGCTTCACATGCTGGTTCTGCGACGGTTCCTCCTTTCACGTTGGAGGCTCCCCTCGGACAGGCTACGGCGCAGTGCGAGTGAGCGACGCATATACCCTCAAAGGTCCAGCCCGCCCCCATTCCAGCCAAGCGGCTGAGGTGCAAGCGCTTCTGGCAGTGCTTGAGTTTGAGCCCCCAGAAAGCCCACTTGCCATTTACACAGACTCGGATTGGACGGCCAAAGCCGCCACGGTCTGGCTCCCGGTGTGGCAAAATCAGGGGTGGAGAGCTAGCGATGGGAAACCCGTAGCCCACCTACAGCTATGGCAGCAAGTGGCTACGCTCCTTCAGTCTCGTACAGGCCCAACACAGGTCACACATATTAAGGGACACCAAAAGACGAACTCAGAGACCGCCTATTGGAATGACCAGGCAGACCTTGCAGCCAAGGCAGCCGCCACTGAAAATGCTCCCCTACCGGAACCAGCCCCAGATTGTCCCCTCCACCCTGTCACCACCCGGGCACAAGCCCGCAGCCAGGCTCAGGGAACCGCAGGTACACTAGACCTAGCCCAACTGCAGATATCCGACCCAGAAGTAGCTGACCTCCTAGCCACCAAGTACAGCACCACCAAGTACAGCACCAGCCCCAGGGTACATTTTGGGGTATTTAAGCTGGTCTCCCATGTTACCAGAACTGCTCTTATTAATGGGGAAAATTAGCTTTAGCAGTCTGTAACTAAAATAAGCGTGGATCTTAACCTATGTCTACGGAGGTCCCGATTCCAGACACTCTAGTGAAAAAGAGGCAGACTACAAATAGTTTCAATCACGTGTATTTGCTAATAGTGTGGCATAAGCCTGAACTTGCACATACATACAAGAAAACATACAAGGTCTAAGAAATACAGAGTAGGAAATACAGAGACTTTCGCATTAGCTGGTTCCCAACGATGGTAGAGGGAATACTCACTTATCCTGAAGCGAAGCAGAGACACGACAGCGAGGTGGCCCAATGCCAGCAATGGAGCCACAGGGGGACAGCAAGGAAGTCTGGATAGGAATGGCCTAAGCACCGAGTGGTCTGGGAGACCAGCTTAAATACCCCAAAACGTACCCTGGGGCTGGTGCTGTACTTGGTGGTTCTCACAGTTTAAAACAAAGGTTCTAATGGGTTACTGAATGGCTTGGATGGGCCACTTTGGTAATCAGATTGTGATAAGTGACACCTCAGGAAGAGGGGACAAAAGAGGGAGGGGGAAATCCAAGTGGGCTGAAAGGATGTTCCAGCGGACAGGGCTTGTCCTGATGTCATCAGCTCTGGAATGCGGAGGTTTCTTTGAGATGCATTCTCTAAGTGCTTGGGATGGTCGGCACTTAGTTCCTTCTCCGGGGCGGCTCCTAAGATATGCAGAGCGGGGCGAGGTACTCTCGCTGCGGACGTGGTGTGCCCGCTTCGCCAAAATGGCTTCCCAAAGCAGTCTTTTCCTCTGGGTCTTCTGGCTGTCTGAGAGCATGGATGCCGGCTGGGCATAGCTGGGGCTGGGTAGCAGGCTGCCCGGTAGCGAGGGCAAGCTCGGCGACCGGCCCGCGGGAGTCTCCAGGCGGGAACTGACCAGGGAGCGCCTAGCCAGGCTCGCTGGAGGTTTCCCCGGCAGGCGCCCGGCTGCTAGCAGCGGCTTGGGCCCATATGAGGCAGGCTTCCATGGAGGCAGGGGGAACAACACTTTAAAACACAGTCCAAGGCAGGGAACAGGCACGGTCCGTGGCAGATGGCAATGCAGGCATGGGGCACACTTGTAACACAGTCCAAACACACACTGGGAAGTCCAGGTACAGGTCAGGGCAGGGCTTGCCCAGAAAAAGAGTCCTTTGTGCAGTTAACCAAACATGGAGTCAGTAAACTACACCGTCTATTGCAGCAGCAAGGTAATTAACACGCAGGCAGGAAACTAACACGTGTATCAGAACACACACGTGCAAAGCAGTCTTTGTTGTAGCAGTAAAACAGCAACGCAGGAAACTTTAACACAGTTCATGGCAGGCTTTAAAGCAGGGGAGGGGGCCTACTTGGCAACATTGGGCATTTTTTCTCTATGGTAGTTTTACAGCATCTCTATGGTTTCTGGTTTAACTTCGTGCCTTACTTAAGATGGTGCACTTCCTGTTCCTGCTGGTCTCGTTGCTCCTCCAATAATATTCTTGTTTTGCTTCTGAGTGCAACCTTTCGCGTCACTCCTTTTCCCTTTCTGTTTTCTGTCCTTGCTAGGCGTCCACTTGTCTGCCCCGCAGCTAACTTCCCGTCTCGCGATGTTTCTCCAGTCCCCTTCCACTTTCTCATGCTGGTTATCTCAATTCTGACCGCAGTAAGTATAAACAAATTTCCCTTTTATATTTTTAGTCCTTTTTTACTTCTCCTGCTTCTCCAAATTTGTCTCAGTTCTGTTGCTTAGCACTTCTTGTCTTATATTCTGTCCATTAATTAATTTTCCTTTGGTCTTTTGCTGCTGTTTCGTTATTGAAAAGTACGATAACGATCTTTACCTTTGCCGATTTTGTGGGATGTCTGTGTTGTTTCCTTTGCCAATTCTTTGTTAAAAGCTGTTGTTGAAGCTTGGTTATGAGGATCTTATGTCAGTTTAATGACTCCTGAGGCACTGCAGAGATAGTAGCTCACCCTTCTCCAAGGGGACCTCAAGGTAATAGTGGGAGTCCTTGCTTCAGAACCCCCTCTATCACTGAGATCACGCTCTCTTGGGGATATGTAGCATTCAAGCCCCACTTCTCCCTGAAGTTGGGGGTGGAAATGGGCATTGGAACACCCCGCTTTCCAGTAAAAACAGTGGCTCGGACAGCCCCGATAGCAGGCTGCGTCAGATCTCCATTAATCCAAACTGGAAGTCCATGTTGAAGAACTTTTTTTTTAAAGACTTTATTTTTCATTTTTAGTAGAACCAAACAGTACAATCTAACACTCATAGCTGTAATACAGTGTGTGACAACACTATTTATACATAATACAATAATGATAACTAGCACAGCTCAAAACAAGAAATACCAACTTTGCATTACAACTGTTTGTGACAAATATATACAAGTTAAAGAGTAGACAAAATCATGTGATGTTGAAGAACTTTGCACCTGCACCATGTCTTCTTGGTTGTTACAACATGTTTCTGCTTTTGTCTAGTCCAAGAATGAAATAATCTAATTATCCAGACGAGGCAGTGTCTACTTCAGCTCATGGCTGTTCAGGCCATCAAATTGAGCTGCAAAAAGTGGCCTGAAGTGAATTTCTAGAAACTGATATCTGGCTGACTGAGGCAATACTTTGGCCTGCGCTGTAGTGTAGGTTGCCAGCACCTAGGGCAACTCCAGTCAGGTGGCTCCCCTGTCACCACATGCGCGTGTGCACTCCAGAACCGTGCAGGGCTCCCATCCGCTAGCCTGGCTGGGAAGAGAAGGCTGCTAATCCCAGCTCAGGCAGGAGGCTGGGGGTGCTGCCCAGTGAAGTGCTCGCTCCTCCTTCACTGGCGAGGCTAGCCGAGGGGAGGAGGCAAGCTCGCCCACTGCTTGGCAAAGTTCTCAGGTGGTAGAAGCAAGAGGAGCGCTGGGGGGATGGGGCTACGGGCAGAAGATGGACCGCCCCTGCCTGGCCCATGCTTGCACATAAGGCGCTCCCTGCCTGGTTCTGCCAGCACCTGTGCTGGGGATGTGGCAGGCAAATTGGGAAAGGGGCATAAGCCGAGGGGCAGGGAGGGCTGGGAAGTGCTGTGGGGCCACTCTGCCTCCCGCCTGGCCCGGCCTCCACACTAAGCATCGCTGTGCCTGGTGGCTGCCTGCGCCACAGCCAGCTCCGTGCACTCCCAGCCAGCAGCCGCCCCCACTGCCCTCTCTTTGGTGGCACCCAGGGCAAGCGAACCCCCTGCCCCCCCTAAATCCAGCCCTGCCTTTGGCTCCTCCTGTCTCACTTCCATAAGCCAATCTACTCCTGAGGCAAATTCCCCACTGCAAATAGAAGAGGCGACAGGAAAAGAATATAGAATTCTACCACATTTTCTATTCAGTGCTCTCTTTTATCACTGTTGAAATAAAGTGGGAGAGGAAGCAAACTAGAAAGAAGGAAAGGAACAAGGGAAAGAATGTTATGGATCAAGGTATATGGGAATGTGCTCAGTGAGTCAGGTGTTGTTTGATTCAGGACAGGAGTTGACTTGACAGCTTCTTCTCCCCCCATCCCCTGTGAAGCCATTAGGTAGAATTCTGCTTGCACATTTTCCTTTACATCTTGATAAAGTGCTATAGAGACTTGGTTTAAAAGATCTGGATAATTAGAGAGAGGCTACTGCATGTCTAAGAGAACTAGGCTAACTTAGCCTTCTTGGTAGCTGCAGGTCAGTTGCCCAGAGCAAGGGTATAAATTTACAGAAAATGGATGGTAAACCCCTGGAAACCTGGGGGGGGGGGGCGCTAAGGTGTTGTGAGCCATTGCACAGTCACTTCCAATTATGTGACTGGAAATGACATTGCAATATCACTGCAGTGCCCTTCCCTCCACCTGCACACAAAGTTTTTGGGGAGCTGGATGGCAGGGGAGGGAGATCTCCCACTATAGCAGGAGACCTGATAAGCCTAGAAAATATTGTTTCATGAAATTAATTTGGCATAGGAGAGCTACAGCCTGTGAAACCCCAACACCACCCATGTTACAATAGAACAGAACTGAAGGGAAACGTTCTCAATAAAATATGCTGAATTTAAATTCCCTTCTCCTCTGCTCTCAGTCACAAGTGTTTTCCACACAGGGATAGACATGTAGTTTCCTGGTTGCTGCTGTGGCTGCTGATACAGCACACTGGCAACAGGACATTCACATAGCGGGGTTTTCCCTGTACTTTTCCTGTCCTAGTCCCCAGACAGAGATTGCCCCCCAGACACACATACTAACAGGACTTTTTCATTTTTAAAAAATCAGCTATATCTTTAATAATGTTATAACGATCTCTGAATTCTCAGCTTTCAATTTAAAAACTTCTCTAGACCATTCCATTGCAGCTATCTGTCTTTCCTCTTATATCTCTGTAAACAAAAGAACTATTTAGGTTTTTTTTAATGAAAGCTGGGAATTCAGAGAACTTAATACAAAGATTGTTTCAATTTTATAGTGATATAACTATATTGAATTGCCAATTTAAGAAAACAAAAAAGGCTCCTGGTGAGAGGGGGGTGGCTTCTGTGGGGATAACAGGGAAAATAGCTACCTGGTGAGTAAGATTGGGAAAATTCAAACTTTCCCACCCACACAGAAGCCATCCAGGCTTTGCTATGATCTTTCCAAAAACTTCAAAGCAAAGCAGGTTTGGGAAAGATTGGAGAAAAAGCCAGGGAAATCCAGAAGGTGCATGAATGCATCACAATTCAGGGCAGGGTGGGGGGGGGGACCCTGCTTTTCAACAATATCTAGGACTTTATTTTGAATCTGAAAGGAGGGGGTTGGTAATAGTATTGAATGTAGCAATTTGGTACAGGGCTCAAGCCCACGTAAGTTATATCTTTAACATGCCTCACAACTTTTTTTGTTTGTTTGAACATTGTCTTAACATTCATTGACAAATTTAAAACTTCTGTTAAACTGAATTTCAAAAGTGACATTTGATAACGTTTGAAACTATACACAAATATTAATTATCAGATTTTACCACATTTCAAACGCCTGTGAAATTCTAGTTCTAAAACAGGATATCTGAGAGACAGGGATGGTGAGAAATCTCCTCTTCAAGATTTTTGGTTGGCCTATCAATTCTTTCTCTAAAGAATGCTGAAGTGGCAGAGAGTTGATACTCACTGACAGGGCGGGAGAAAGCAGGTTTCCTGAGGCTGACTGGGCAGGGCAGGAGATAGCAATGCATGTTGCTAGAAACACAGGCTAAAAGCAAACGCCTTTCCAGAAAAGCTGTTGTCAAGTCCTGTGCTCGCCCTTGTCGGTCATTGAGAGGCTGCTACCCAGAGACAGCTTGTGGCAGTCTTCGCTGCTGAACCTCTGCCCAGCTGTCACCGATGCCTCAAATATGTTTTATTATTCATTAAACTATCTCCCCTCATTCTTCTGCATACAACAGATTTGCACAGGCAGCATGTCCTCTCCCACTCACTACCCCCAAGCCTGCTGGCTGGACTGTCCTTCACACAAAGGAAATTCAGAACTGAAAAGCATCTCTACCAGAGATTCACAATGGTATCTCTCTGTTCATCCATAGAGGCCCCTTAACTCAGCACAGGACATAACTTGGTCTTCCTGTGCTCTGTAGAATGATATATCAAAGATACAAATCAGGTAGTTGTTGTATGCCCATCTGTTGCTGTACTACAATTAATAGGCATTTCTTAGCAAGCACCATTCTAAGTTACATGAACATTTGTTAACGGCACCATCTTTCCATGGCCGGGTGTTCTGTTCTGTACAAATAACAACAACAACAACAACAACAACAACAACAACAACAACAACAACAACAACAACAACAACAATAGCAGCACTTATATAACACTCTTCTAGACAGATTAGTGCCTCACCCGGAGCGGAGAACAAGTTAGTGTTATTATTATCCCCACAATATAGCTGGAGAGCTAGGCCTGAGGAATGGCTTACCAAGGCCACCTACTGAGCCCATGGCAGAAGTGGGATTCAAAACAGTAGTGTGCTGATTTGCAGCTGAACGACTGAACCATTGTGCTACAGCACAGCTGCACAGGGCGGTGATGGGCTTAGATCTGCCAGCAACACCAAAATGGTGAATTAATAGAACAAATAATTGATCTGAAGTGTGACTTTATCTACATTTAGTGGATCCTTGGCAAATGTTCCTGCTTTTACTAGATTTCTCTCTTGATATTGGCTAAAAGAAGCCTAAGTTATGTCACTACCTTAAAAAATGATGCTAGCTGCTAGGTTAGATAGTTTTTGAAAAAGACTGGAAACATTCATAGCTATCATCAATGGCTACTGGTAAAATGGAACTTTCATATCCAGATAGGTTAGCAGCAGGGCAGGGAAGAGCTGTTGCCTTTACATCCCACTTATCGGCTTCTCAGGGGATCAACTGTGCCACAGTTGGAAACAGGAAGCTGGCCCTCATGGGATTTCAGCATGATCCTGCAGGCCTTTTGTATACTTATTTCCTCCCATGACCTGTTCTTACATAGAATCACAGAATCATAGAGCTGGATCTCAAAGGTCATTTAGTCCAACCCCCTGTGCAATGAAGGAAATTCACAGCTCCCCTCCCCACCCCCACAGTCCCCTAAGACAACAGAAAGCATTCAGCCGAAATGTAGTGGGCAGGTTAATGCAAGAGGTTGGTTACAGGACCCATATCACCTCTGTCCTGAAAGATCTGCACTGCCTATCCAACTCTTTCCAGGCACAATTCAAAATGTTGGTTCTTACCTTGAAAGCCCTAAATGCCTTGGGGCTGGGTATCTTAAGGACTGTCTCCTCCCATACTATCCAGCCTATCAGTTAAAATCTGCCTCTCAAATCCTTCTCTCTTTGTCTCTGTCTTCAGAGATGTGGCAGATGGGGAGTTTAATTATTATTTTAATTATAAGCTACTTTCAGCTGGACTCTGCAGAGGCAGTATAGAAATCTCCAGAATAAATAAATAATAGACAAGCATTGGAAATGATAGTTATTAATGAGATTTATATTCCAAATGTGCCCCATTATGGTCAGCTGAAGCAACTTTTTAATGATGTTATCTTTGTGCTCAGTTCAGCCAACAGGAATGTGTAGAGAGGCTTTATTGGTGATTACTGTACAGTTCTGAAATCCCCTTCCCTTGGAGACTCACCTTTTAGTCTCAACAAAGCCTACTCTTTTGTCAAAGTTCTATTTATCCCTGCTCCCTTTCTTGTGTGTAGTCATAACAATAGCCCCTATTTCAAGTGTTAGGTGGGGAGCTGCATTAACCTGTAGTAGTAGAGCAAAGTCTGAGTCCTGTAGCACCACAAAGACCAACAACATTTCCCAGGGTATAAACTTTTGTCAGTCAAAGCTAAATTTTGCTGACAAAGTGAGCTTTGACTTGTGAAATCTTATCCTCTGGAAAAGTTTTTTGGTTTTTAATGTGCTTCTGGACTCAGATTTTGTCCTGTTCCAAGATTGTGTGTGTGTTTTTGCAGACACGTGAAGCTGTGTACACCTACCTCTTCCGTTCATCTTGTCTCTTTTTGCCCTGTTTACCTTTAGCTTGTAAACTCCTCCGAACAGCAATCCCTCTCTTACTTTGCTCAGTAAAATGCCATGCTCATTGATGGTGCTGTATAAAAGACAAATAATAGTAGTTATAGCAGATTAAGATTTCCAGAGGGTTGGATGTGAGTAGCCTGGACTGATGATTGTGAGCTCAGTTTGGAAAGGCATGAGAACCTCTCCTCTCTACTGCAGTATGTATAGTGGAGCGGCATTATCTAGGAGCTAGTGCAAATGCATTTAATGATCTCTGGAATAAGAACAAGCCATAGTGTGTCATCTCAGGCATTGTATTGTAACTTCATGTTAACATCTCACCCTCTTTTCACTGATTTTTGAACTGGGTCATCAAAGCCTCTGTAAAGTAATTATCAGTTCCATTTGCATCGGAAGAAGTCTCATAAGAGCTTATCCTGGAATAAACTTTTAGAGAAATGTGTGCAGCAGTCATACCAAAGTGGGAGTAGACCCAGGGCCATCCTTCATCTATAATGCCCAGTCATTTAGAGAGAGCTTAGCATGCAACTTCTGTAGCTTCCCATCTCACTTGGGTTGGAGAAAGAGATACCATCCCAATTCCTGCTTCATGCAAGAATCTGTAGCTTTCTAGGAAGGGAAGCAACTTGTCAACAGCCAGCATTTCTCTCCCTTTGAGAGAAGTGCTTGCTGTCAGGTGTCCAGAAAGAGGGTGTGGAGAGGGAAACCTTATAACTTGCCTGCAAGCTACTTTTCTTTATCGAGTCCCATCTGCATGGACCTGGAAACATTTTTTCCAGCAACCAGAAACACAAAAGGAACAGCAGCACAGATGTCCCCAGCTGAGCCAGGAGCCTGTAACTTGGCATCCACCTTATCACTGGTAAGTGGTGTTTCCCAGGTTCTATCAACTCCTGTGGTGTCAGACTGCCTCTTCCAGGCTGCAAGTATGCCAGGGAGTGTGGGGCCACTGCCAACAAACTGCTGGGATTTCAAGCACTCACCCCAACACTTGGCAGTGCCATCATCAACCTGTACAGGGCAATGTTTGTGACTGTTTCTAATTACTGTGTGATAGTGGCTTCCTGCAGAACCCACCTGGCTGATGTGGAGGGAGTTTACTTCACAGTGTCCTCCTCCCACCTTCCTGTGCATGTGGCAACATCATCTCAGGAGGTAAACTGAAAAACAGAAGGAAGGAAATAACATGGCAGAGCAAAGATAACCCAGAGAACATCATATGTATGGGGGACATCTCACCCTCTTCTCACCGATTTTTTAACTGGGTCATCAAAGCCTCTGTAAAGTAATTATCAGTTCCATTTGCATCGGAAGGAGTCTCATAAGAGCTTATCCTGGAATAAACTTTTTTAGTGTTTAAGTTACCACTTGTTTTCTGTTTTACTCTCTCGCAGAGGCACTTGAAGGGGAAGAGGGAAATTCATTGAGCTGTAAACCCTTGGAAGAGGTGATATCTGGTGAAAGAGTACTGAGAAGGAGAAGGGACACAGAGAACTGATAGCAGTCTCTGGGCTGTAGTTTATTGAAGCCTGATCATGTGCTCTCTGGATAGAGTGCCAGACCTGCCAGCCTCAGTAAGTCAAGTTTGCTGGCAAATTTTGTGAACAGGAGTGTGACAAATGACAGAGGACTGCAAATGGGCAATTGCTATGCTTACATACTAATGCATCTTTTAAAGCCCCCTTGGGACCCTAAGAGAACCCAAATATCCTGTTGCTCAACTCTGAGTACAAGGACTACTGCTCACTGATCTATTGTGATTCAGGGGGAATCCCTTAAGATGTTTTTCTTTGCATATTTGAAATTAAGTAGGCTGGTCATCAGTCCAGAATGTTCGAGAAAGTAGACTGGGAAGGATTCCTCAACAAATTAGATTATAATCTCTGATCCCAGGGAAGTTAATTTGTTAGAATCAGAAATGAGTGAGTCCACAACTTTCTATAATTTAGTTTGTTGTTTCCCCCCTGCTTCAAACGACAGAACCCATTCATATGAGGAATGCATTACTGTATAGCCTTTTATAACATTTTCTTCACTCTCTCCTCCCTCCATTCAACTCATGCAAGTGCTTGGGCTACAGCTTGTTTGACCTCACAGAAGCCAATGCAAACCCAGAGACATCAGGGTACATTCCAGAGCCTGTCCCATGTGGGCTATTGCATTTGACTGATTCATTTTTCCTAGAAAATCCCTGCAGCCTTATGATGTCCATTATACAACTAGTGAATAGCAATCACTACAGAGGGCTTGCTGTCAACTTCAAAAACAGCTTGAAATCAAGAGCCAAGGCCTGCTAAGACTCCAGGAGGCAGTAAATATGCTGGAGATGGGCACTTGCAACTAGAGGTGGGCAAGAACAGCAATACGAACTAAAAAAAACCACGAACAGCCCAATCGGCTGTTCGCAAACAAGCCGTTCGTGAGGTGCCATTGTAAATGAACAAGTGGTCATCACAAGCCTCGTTCGTTGTGTTCGTGAAGCCAGACAGTCAGGCACCTTCAATCAATTCCCTTGGCAACGGAGGCAGGGACTGCCTGAACTCTGTCTGCACTTCTTCTGTTGCCCTGGAGGGAGGAGGGTGTTCTGTGGCCATGGGAACTCCAATCTCATCCCTGAAAACCCGGTTAGGCAGTTCTGACTGCCAACCACAGACCTCCTGTTTTGCTCTATGGGACCTCTGGTTATAAAAGGAAGTATGCTCCAAGCTCTAGCTTTCAGTTTTAGCAGGCAGTGGAGTGACAGAGAGCTGTTGCTAGCATTTTGGGAGAGAGACAGGGAGAGTGCATTGGAGCTTGAAATTTTTTTGTGTGTGGTGAGATAGGGACCTATTTCCTCTGGTTCCAATGCTGCTGCCAGGCTCTGGGGCCAAGCTCAGTGGGCACCTCGGCTGAGGGCTCACACTGATTACTATCCGTGCCTGATCTGGTCAGGTATCTGGGAGTGCTGAGCTAGGGCTCTACCCCCTCTCTCTGGTTCCAGGGCTGCTACCAGGCTCTGGGGCCAAGCTCAGTGGGCACCTCGGCTGAGGGCTCACACTGATTACTATCAGTGCCTGATCTGATCAGGTTTCTGGCTGAGCTAAGGCTCTACCCCCTCCTTCTGGTTCCAGGGCTGCTGCCTGGCCCTGGGGCCAAGCTCAGTGGGGACCTCGGTTGAGGGCTCACAGTGTTCTCTCTTTCTCATTCCTTCTTAATTCTTGTTTGCTGGCACAATGAGGCTTTGGGCAGGGGTCAAGGGTGGTCGTGGGGGGAAGTGTAAAGATCATCCCGGTTGCCACCCGGGAAGCAGTACTGGGCAGGGCTCAGGGGAAGCAGAAACTCCTGCTCCACAAGATTCAGCTGTGGGGGCTGTGGAGGAGGCCAAAGAGGTCTTGCCGCTGGGGGAAGAGGATCTCCTTAAACTTTTTGAGGAAGAGGAGGAGGGCCAGGGGTCCATGGAGGAAAGGTTGGGGTTCGATGAAACACCCACCCCTCTCCATCCCAAACTCTCGGTGCTGTCCCTACCTGCAGTCCACCCCTCACTCTATCTTCTGGTGCAAGCTCTGCAGCGCAGCCTGTAACCCTTCGTCCTCCTTCCCCTGGAACAGTTAGTGGGCCATGTTTCAAGCTCTCCGTATGGAGGCACTTTTGGGCCCCTTTGAATTACCCCTGTGTGGTGCATTGCCATGTCTGCAATGGCCTGGTGTGCAGGGGCAATGACCTGAAGCACCTGTCATCGACAGTCCTGAGTAGGCACCTGAAGACGCACCACCTGAGCCTGTGGTCTCCATCCTCGCCCAGCGAAACATCTGGTGGGAGGAGAAAGAGGACTACCAGCTCTTCTGACCAGGGATCAGTGGGAGGGTCACCAGAATTCACCCCATGCAAGAAGCCTTGCCCCGAGGCTGCTGGTGGTGGGAGCGGAATGGTCAGGCAGGCTGCCCTTGCAGAGGTTGTTCCCTCAGGGTCAGGGACAGTGCTGCTGAAAAGGGTGAGGTTGAGGGCTCAGGAGGCAGGCATTCGCATTGGGGCAGAGACTCCTCACATGGGTACCTACCTGTCTGCCCACAATCCCCTTAACTAGGGGAACCGATGCCTCCCCCATGACAGGGGGGAAGGCATCCTCCACCGCCTCAGTGGCCAGCATGTGAGCCTCCGCTTCTACATGTTAGGGGCGGGCCCCACCCTTTGTTCTTTCCTTCCAACTTTCTAATGACAGGATAACCCAGATATTTATGCAATCCGCCTGTCTCCCCAATATCCCTGTACATGGTATCTGTCTCTCCTGTCAATCCAATACAGGTATTCAATGTATCCATGCATCCCTCTATCCTATACACCTATCCCATACAGCTATGCACCTGTCTGTCAAGAAACCTATCTCATGTACCTAACTGTCCAATGCTCCATGTGCAACAGCCTCTGCACCATGTGAGGTATGGACAACAGCATTGGCCCCAATGCCATGATGTCCCTATCTCGTGGACGTATGTTGGTGTCTCTGACCCACCAGGGTGTGTGTTTGTGTGTGCAAGGCCTCCACGTACGCCACCATGTCTTGCTGGAGGGTTTTCTTTGCAGACTGTTGCTGGGTCATTTGGTTATGCAGCAGCCGCTGACATGACCCACCTTACTTCCAACCGGAAAGTAGCCTCTGGGAGGACTGGCTGGCAGGCACATGGGGGTGCCATTGGTGAGCAGCCAACCCCCCCACCTCCTAGAGAGGAGGAGGCCCACCTTCAAGTCCACCGCTTGTACACAGGGCCAAAGTCAACTGGTGGCTCCAATTGGGTTGAATGGGAGTATCCTAGGGGCATCAGATTTGGGAATGTATAACTCCAAGATCCGTATTGCAATCTTGTCCAAATTTGGAAGATGGCTGGAGGAGAGCCTGCTGAACACTCCCTGTGAATATGGGCTCTCTAAGTCTCAAGGGGGCCATTCTGGCTCCCAAGAACAACAAACATGTTCGTTAATGGGTCATGTTCATTACTGTTCATTTGTTCGTGTTCATCGACGGCAACAAACAATGAACAGCGTGTTCAGGTTTTTCCCTGTTCGTGCCCATGTCTACTTGCAACCCACTCCACCTCTTTGTATGTGCTAGCTCTAAACTGAATATCAGCATTGTGTTTGAGAGGGAAGGTAGTCAGGAGGTCCAAAACACAATTAATCTTGAATAATTGGTCTGCAGTTCAATTCCTTTGCAGCATTACTACCTGTGCATTGGAGTAATTTTGAAGACATTTTCAATTTCACACAGTAAACCAGCAGAGATGAGAAACCCCTGTGTACTGTTTCAGACTTTAGTGCAGTTAGAGAAGAAAAGAGCAAGAGTCCAGTAACACCTATAAGATTAACAAAAGGCGTGGTAGGGTATGAGCTTTTGTGAGTCACAGCTCATTTCTTCAGATACTTCAGATGGTACCTGAAGAAGTGAGCTGTGATTCACAAAAGATCGTACCTTATCACAAATTTATCACAAATAGGTGCTACTGGACTCTTGCTCTTTTCTACTGCCACAGACAGAGTAACACGGCTACGCATCTTGATCTAGTGCAGTTAGGTCATTTTTAGACTCTGTACTTAATAGTCTTATGCCCCTCCTTCCTTTACACGGCAAAGTACATTTTGAAAATAGAGTTATAACCTATTTGGGAGGGGGAGGCGTTCTTTTGAGCCCACGAGTCAGGGCCCAGGTCTTGTGGCCCTGACAGCAGCACTGAGTATGTAGTAATGAAACTAGGTT
This sequence comes from Eublepharis macularius, assembly GCF_028583425.1. Lineage (NCBI taxonomy): Eukaryota > Metazoa > Chordata > Lepidosauria > Squamata > Eublepharidae > Eublepharis > Eublepharis macularius. Next base: position 92,339,871 of record NC_072793.1, on the reverse strand, counting down.
TGCCAAGGAGGATGAAGATGACTCCCAGTTATTTGTACTTCCTTAGTCATGAATCCATCCACGATTACTGATGATACTTAAAAATCTCTGAACCTCAAAATAAGCTTTGGACCGCTACAAATCATATACCTCACATTCAAGGGACTCTGCCCTATAAGGAGACCTATATTGTTCCCCAGGGTTACCAGTCCCCTGGTAGGGATGGGAGATCCCCTGCCCATAGTTGTCATCAGTAGCCCCCAGCTGCCACCCCGTGATGACATCACTTCCAGTGCAAACCTAGTGAAAACGTTAGGGACAGAGGTACAACTACTAAATCCCAGTTTACTAATGAATGACTCTGCATAATACATATTTGCCAACTATTCAAGCTTTGCATTTTTGGTGTGCTCTTAAAACATTTTCAGAATCTACATGGAAACACATTATGTGAAGTAATCCTAATGAAACCCAGATCTCAAAATGACAAGAAGCGGATCTTTAGGGAAGCCACAAATTTCTTGAGACTCAAGATAGTGACAAGAGATGGCAATGTTAATTGTTTCACTATCGCTGCCACCAAGAGTATTAATTAGCCTAGATTCAAGGCTGATTGAGCCACACTTTTTTTTTTACTTAGAATCATAGTGCAGTGAATTTAACATATGCATACTTTGAAAATCTCTTGTGAAGAGGCCCCCTGTGAAGCTGCACAGTAAGTTACCAGACCTTGGGTGAGGGGAACTCTTCTAAGGATTTCAATGATTCACAAGAGCATTTTGCTACACAGATATTAAGGAAGTTTCAGGTGGGCAGCTGTGTTAGTCTGCAGTAGAACAGCAGGATTTCAGTCCAGTGGTAACTTAGAGACCAACAAGATTTTCAGGGTATGAGATTTCAAGAGCTCTAAAGTGCCACTGGACTCAAATCCAGATATTAAAAAGTAATAGTATAGGGAAATGGAAATATTCAGGCCCTGACAGAATGGCTTCCCCACTAAAGGCAGTTAAGAGCCAGTTCAGTCCCAACTCCCAATTCCCAATTTAGCAGCTTCTTACAACAAGGGATCTATTACTGACTCTTTGCAGGATCAGCCTTCTCTGTCTATGTTATTGGGCATGTCTGAGTAATCTGAGCTGTAACCTCCTGCCAAAGAAACAGCAAGAAGACAGCAGGGGTAGCAGAGGGTGCACTGGATTCCCACTGCAGAAGTGTGGTCTGAGCCCCCCAGCAGCACTGATTAGGAGCCTCTCTTGGGAACACTCATGTCCTCCTGACCCAAGCAGTTCCTGTAGCGGGAAGCCTGAGAACCCTTTCCTTCTGTCTCTCCCTTCTTGCTGTTTCCCCAGCTGCACCTGCTGGCTAGATCTAAGACTCTGCAGAGAACAGCCAGGTACTTTGCCCATCCTTCCCCTGTAGATCTGCTGAGCAGTTAGATGTCAAGTAATCCTGTGAGTTTCATGTGTCTCCTAAACTGCCACATATTTGCAAGATACTTTGCTTATCTTCAGTCACATACACAATTTCATCCTTAATATGGACTGAAGATAAAATTGATGGTGTTATGTTTAAAACACAACACAGCTTGTCCATGATAATGATACCAGGGCTGAGAGATGTAGTTCTGTGTATGAGGCTGGATCAACATATGCAGCTGAGTGAGGTGGTAGAATGGGCATACTACTGTTGAATACTAATGCATTAAACAAAACTCCTTGCAAGGAGAAAACTTAGCTCTGTGGGTTGATGGTATTTGTGGATGTGGCACTACCTGTCCCCTGTATGGAATGGGAAAATAAGATACATGAATATGCATATATATGAATATGAATACATCATGTATCCATCCACACAGTTCCAAACACCTAAGGATGATTTATACCAATTCCCCTTTCCCCTTGCAGACTCCTACCATGCCCCCATTCTGTTCCGAATCCTGAGGTTCCAAACCTACAGGAACAGATTTTTTGGAGGCTGCAGGGAATGGGGAAGATGGGAAAGTCCCATTCTCCAAAATCCATAGCTCTCTGTATACATACTGTCATCTTCTCAGAGTCACAGATTATGTTATGGTGATGGAAGGGAAACAACTTGATAGTAACTTTGTTCAAAACTCAAACTGTTAAAACTTACTGGCAAAATAAGGCTTATGCATATTTCTACATCTGTGGCTGAGACATCTAACTTGTAATAACTTCTAGAAACAAAAAGCAAGTTTTCTTAGTTTATAATCTGTCATTTATGGCTGTCTACTCTTCTGTCTTGAGAGCTTGCATTGCAATAGAAGCTTAAAAATACAATCTTTAAAAAAATGTGATGCTAAAGTATAAGAAAAACGCACCCATCTGGTGTTCTACGGATATTCATGTTTCATTTAAACCAAGTTTTTTCACCTGCACATTCAGTTGGTTTGCATGCCAGGGATCGGCTGCTAAAGGCAGCTCACTACTATGCTACTGCTGCACATACGATGGCTGAAGGTCCAGTTTTAAAAAGCCAGGCCAGTGGCACAGCCCACTAATAATTTTCTTGAACATGCAATGTCACTTTTAAATCAGACCTGAGCCTGTGTAAATTCCAGCAAATCCATGAGCTCTTGTTTATATCATCCATTTACTTAAAACATTTCTATCCCACCTTGTCTCCTCAGACTTAAAGCACTGAGAACATGGTTAAAACACGAGGGCTTGTCCTATATCTAGTACTCTGTACCAAATTTGCATTTATCTTCTTCCAGTTAGCACATGTGGGCTTTAATTAGCAGTGATAGCATGTGCAGTTCATTAGGCATGCATTATAATTGGCTCTCCACCTCTTTAGAAGAAGATTTGGTGCTAAAGAGATGGTGGATTGGATATTCCAGTGCTTTAAAAAAAAGAAAGAAAAGGTGCCCATATTCATGTATACATGTGCACCAATATCCATCAGTCCTGCCCCCGTAGATCCCCACCAAGCTGTTCCTGAGGATCCACTCTGGCTGAGGGGGCTCTGGCTGACTGGCACATAAGGATCAGGATGTGGGAGAGCCCCCCCACCAAAGATGTCAGTACTCAGTAATGGTGAGTACCATCACAAAAGAAAAAAAAAGCCACGGGAGGTTCCCTGATGGTTGCTATGGCGCAAAGGGAATGCTCCAGTTTTCTTCCCTGAACTTAGACACATGATGCAGCTCAGGCTAATAAGAGTTTACTGGGGGTACACTTATGGATCCAATTGGTTTCCAGAATGCTCTGTGGGAATCGATGCGCCACAGCAGTTCATTGGATGAGCTGGTGGAGGACTGGGAGGTCCGGCTCTCTGAGGCCATCAATGAAATCGCTCCCCATTGTCCTCTTCGTCTCCGTAATCGCTGAGCCCCTTGGTGTACGGAGGAGCTGTGGTGACGGAAACGGGAACTAAGATGACTTGAGTGTGTGTGGTGGCGATCTTGCGATGAAGAAGCAAGAACATCTTATAGGTTGTTTATGAAATCCTATGAGATGGCAGTGAAAGCTGTGAAGAAGGAATTTTATGCAGTTTCCATTGCATCAGCTAGCTCATGCCCGGCTAAATTTTTCAATGTGGTACATTCATTGGTCTCCCTTTCAGGTGGAGACTATCAAAATTTGAATTCGGCTATAAGCTGTGAAGCTTCTATGAACTTTTTTGCTGATAAAATCTTGTCTCTCCACTACAATTTATCAGCCACAGTTGATACAATATGTGAACTAGAGGCCCCTTGGCCGTCTTTTGGGCTGATATTTGATCACTTCAGCCCTCTTTCTGGGGAAGAGATGGACAGGATTCTGTGGGTAGTGAGGCCTACCACATGTGTCCTTGACCCGTGTCCGTTGTGGCTGGTGAAAGCCGTTGTTGATGGATTACAGGATTCCCTGGAGGCCATTGTTAACTAGTCCATGGGCTCTGGGTTTTTCCCCAGGGCACTAAAGGAGGCTGTGGTGAGGCCTCTTTTAAAGAAAACATCATTAGACCCTGCCGACCCGCTCAGTTATCGCCCGGTCTCGAACCTCCCATTTCTGGGTAAGGTGATTGAGTGGGCAGCGGACAAACAACTGCAGAATTTCCTGAAGGAGACCTTGGCCCTAGATCCCTTCCAGTCTGGTTTTCACCCAGGACACGGGGTGGAGACATTGCTGGTTGCCCTCATGGACGATCTTTGCAGACATCTGGATCGAGATGGATTGGCGCTGCTGATTTTATTAGATCTTTCAGCAGCATTCGATATGGTTGATTATGATCTCCTTGCCGATGTGGGAATTCAAGGGATGGCACTACAGTTGCTAGTCTCTTTTCTTCACAGTCGGGGACAGAGGGTGGCGCTGGGGGAGAAGTTATTGTCCCGTCAGCCACTAATATGTGGTGTGCTGCAGGGCGCGATACTCTCCCCATTATTGTTTAACATCTATATGCGCCCCCTCGCCCAGTTGGTGCAAAGTTTCAGGCTTGGGTGTCACCAATATGTGGACGACACCCAGCTATATCTGTTGATGGACGGCCAGCTTGGATTGGCCCTGGATGTCCTGGAGTGTGTTTTTGAAGCCATGGCTGGATGGTTGAGGCAGTTGGCTGAAACTAAACCTTGCGAAGACAGATATCCTGTACTTGAGTCGCGGAAATGTGGATTCGGGACTCTGGCTTCCTACACTCGATGGGGCAGTGCTTACACTAGCTTCAAGAGTTAGGAGCCTGGGAGTGATCCTGGATGCCTCCCTGACAATGGAGGCCCAGGTCACTGCAGTTGCCAGGTCTTCTTTTTTCCACCTTTGACAGACCAGGCAGCTTGCCCCTTATCTTTCATCCTGTGACTTGACTACAGTGGTCCAGGCAATGGTCACCTCTAGGTTAGACTACTGTAACGCACTCTACACTGGGCTCCCCCTGAACCTGATCTGGAAGTTAAAGCTGGTGCAGAATGCAATGGCACGTGTCATCACCAGAATGCCGATGTGTGCGCACGCAATGTGGGTATTGCATCAGCTGCACTTGATACTGGTGGAGTACCGGATCAGGTTCAACATTTTGGTATTAATCTATAAAGCCCTATGTGGACTGGGACTGGTGTAGCTGCAGGACCACCTCTCCCCGTACGAACCCCAGAGGACTCTTCGTTCTAGTGATAACCATCTGTTAAAGGTCCCTGGCCCCAGGGAGGCCTGCCTGGCATCAACCAGGGCCAGGGCCTTCTCGGTCCTGGCCCCAGCCTGGTGGAATGCGCTGTCCAATAAGACTAAGGCCCGGCAGGATTTGTTATCTTTCTGCCGGGCCTGCAAGACAGAGCTGTTCTGCCAGGCATACGGTCGATGCTAGGTGGAGCCCCCTGGCCAGTTGAGTATAGAACATGCCCTCCCTACTAGTTTCACCCCCCCATCTATTAAATATTTCCTGCAATGATGCTCTGAAGATGGTTAAAGGGTGGTCGGTTGGATTATTGTGCTGCTATATATATGTATATCATGTATTTTAACTATGTAATTGAATGTTTTATGGTTTTAAATTGTATTAATTATTTAATGTAATTTTAAATGGTATGTTGGTTGTGATCCGCTCTGAGCCTGCTGGTGTGAATATAAATTGAATATAAATAAATAAATAAATACACCAAACAAAACAAAAAAGTCTTCACTTGCAGGTGGAAGACAATGACGGAAACAGCAAATCTCCCTGGAAAGGGAATTCTGAAGTTTTGGTGCCACAACTGAGAAGGTCCTTTCTCAGGTAGCCTCCTGTCTATCCTCAGATGGTGGGGGCACCCAAAGCAATGCCTCCAAAGATGATCAGAGTTGACTAATAAGTTAATATGAGAGAAGGCAGTCCATATATGGGGCTGAGAAATATCTATATTTTCTCTTGTGGATTTCTTTCTCTCCATATATCTTGTAGATCCAGTAAATGCATTTATTTTAAATGACTTCAGAAAATCTCTTAGATTTTAATTTTATTCATTCTTTCAAGATAAAAATTCAGTTCATATCCCTCCCCAAAATTATGCCCTGATTTGCAAAATTGCCATGAAAATATCTCGCAGGATTCCCTATGAAGAAAAAAGGATTTATTTCAAATATTTACAATATTCTACTTCAATTAGAAAACAAAAATAAAAGATTAATTTATGTAACAAAATGGGAACGTGATTGGGGTATTGCACTAACACCTGAACAATGGACATCAATTTGGTCATCAAAATTCTTCAACAACCCAGTAATAATTACTAGACTACAAAAATTCAAAATTATAACACATTGGCACTATATCCGTCATAAACTGGCTGTAATGACAAAAAAAATACTCTCCAAATTGTTGGAGGAAATGTGGGGAAATAGCCAAACACATACATTGTTTTTTTTTTTTTAAACACATACATTGTTGGTGGAATTGCAACAAGATAGTTGGTTTTTGGAAAGAGATCCTGTACAATATATACCAAATAACGGGTTACAAGATTCCCCACATGTAATTTTTTTTGGAATTATGGTAAGATATAAATATACCTACTATAAGAAAAGAATTAATCTCAACTCTTTTAAGTGCAGCTAAGGCAGCAACTCTGGCAAATTGGAATTCAAAGAAAACTGTGACAGTGGATCAATGGTATGCCAAAATTTGGGATCATCTAATCACTGAAAATAATTACACTCAAACTTCAAAATTCAAATGAGAATAGTAAAACCACTAGTTTTTATGAAAAATGGATGCCATTTATTGAATATATTATGGTCTATAATACACATAACCCTCTGATAAACTTTATAAAACGATATGGGACTCATAAGAAATAAAAATAATACAAATAAGTAAGTTAAATTTGTGTATGGAAAAATGTAAGTCAAGTATTAAGATGTTTGCAATTATAGTTATTGCGTCCGGAGTCTGAGGTTCAGCCCCCGGACTTACCAGGAAGAGGGGGTGGGAGACAGTTGAGGGACCACTACCCAGCCATCCCAATGGACACCCTGGGCCAGCACAGACCTACAATAGAGGGGGGAAAGAGGCACCCTAGCCACAGGAAGGTGGAGCAGCTCCCAAGGCCCAGAGGGTCAGAAGGAGCAGGTGGAAGCCAGCTAGCCCCACCCTCCAGTAGGAGACTAAGATCCCTGACAGGGGAAGTAAGGACAGCCAGGAGGGGACCAGGGCAGAGGGAGAAGGCACAAGAGATAGGGACAGCCAGCCATCAGCCAGCCAGACAGCAACCTTACCGGCAGGACAGAAGCAGCAGCACAGGGCCACGCTCCAACCTGCAAAGAGGGAGGAAGGGAATAATAGAGACCAGCTGAGGCGGCTGGAATCTCAGAACAGAGGAGGCTTGGCAGCCAGCCAAGAGAACACAGCTGTAGCTGCCCAAAGCAGCCAAACTAGTTACCCCAGGTGCAACTGCTTGAGGCAGCCAAGGCCAAAGGCTAGAAGACAAAAGAGGAGTGTGGCTGGCAGGTGGGGCCAGGAATGAGGGAAAGGATATAAGGGAAGTCTAGCCACAGGGCGGGGTAGGTTGTTGAGTAGGAGTGTGGTGGAGAGGGAGAGGAGGTGGAGGAAAGGAGACAAGACAAAGAGAAGGAGTAAGACCAACAGCTGGATGGGGACAGCTGTCATGGAAGGCAGCTGAGACAATGTCAGGTTGAAGGGACCTGTGAGTGGACTGAGAAGGTGAGGGTGAGGTATACCCCCCCTCCTTCCACAGAGTGGTAACCTGCAGATTCCCTGAAGGTCCTTTAAGGCTGAAGTCAGGCATGCTGGCACCTCACCGGGTGATGCCCAAGGCAGAACCTGACAAAGTGGTGGCCCGTATGGGGAATTGCGAGCAGCTGCGGATATGGACAGAAGTGGAGCGGTGGAGGCAGGCCCACATGCCACAGGGTGGCTCGCTGGCGGAATGTGCGTTGGCGTAAGAAGTTTCCTGGCTGGCATACAGAGCCTTCATGAAAACACCGGGCCTGTGTGCCCCCGTGAAGGTGCACCGGCAGAGACTGCAGGTGCTATTGGACTCAGGAAGCTCCCTCTCGATGATTTGCACCCACCTTCTCCCACCGGCTGTGAAGGTGCACTGCTGGTCCCCCGTGGCATGTGTGTTGGGGCACGCCCAGCAGTGGCCTCTGGTCTGGATTACAGTGGAGTACCTTGGGTTGTCACACTGCATGGAGGTTGCCAAGGTAGCCCACCTGCCCCACCCTATGCTTCTGGGGCAGGACACACCAGAGTTAGCACGTCTGCTCCAAGAGGCTCTGCAGGGGCTGGCAACCCCGCAAGTGGCTGCAGTTCTACAGGAAGAGGGAGAAGATGACCTGGGCGAGGGGCCCAGTGCAGGGCCAGCGGAGGAACCCCAGATGGCCACCCCAGCAGCACCCTTGGCAGACCGTGCCTTCCGTGCGGCCCAGGAAGTGTGTCACGGGCTGGGCCAGCCCAAGCAGGGTGGTTCAAGTCCAAACCTTAATGCCAGAGTCTGAGGGGAGTTCCAAGAGCAAAAGCCAGGTCAAACCGGTGGTCAGAGCATGAGATAACGCCAAGAGCAAGGTCAGGTACAATCCAAGGTCATTTACCGGTAGTGTCAGGTCCAAAAGCAGGCACAGGCAAGGTTCACAGAACACGGAGTGGTTGCAGGCAATAGGCACGTTGCTTCCACACCCGGCAGTTCCTCCAGACTGGCTCTTATAGCCAGGCGTGGTTTTCAGCCAGCTGCTGGGGCTCCATCCTGATGCTACTCATCGTCACTCTCCAGCAGCTGGCGTTGGCTCAAGAGGCGAGCACTGCGCTGTCTCTCCTGCAGTTCCAGTCTCTGGCACTGCCTGCGGCGTTCCTTGGGCGTGGGTGAACCTGGGGGGGTGGAGGCTCTTGGCTGCGCTGCACCTGTAGAAGTCCCTGGCTGAGCTTCCCCTGTGGTGTAGGAGCTAGAGGGTGCTGGTGTCTCAGCTGCTGGCTGCAAGCTCTGATCAGCCAGCAGCTGTTGCTCCTGATTGCTGGCTTCTGCTGAATCAGGGCTAGGGCTGGCTACACAGGACTCCTCTTCTCCTGAGGAGTCCTGGCTGGCTACACGAGGCTCCTCTCCTCCAGAGGAGACCTCACTCTCAGACTGGGCCATGACAAAGTGGATGATTCCTTACGATGTGAGCGAGAGGCTGCAGCAGTGGAAGAGGGGCAAGTGCGCAATGACCAAAGGGCCAAGCAAGTCTCCCGTATTGAGAAGCAGGGAGGGCACATGCCCCGAATGGCTGAGACGAGATCCGACAGTTGCTGGTGCCCACTTCCTACCGAGCGGAGGTCCTTCGCCTTGCTCACGAGCATGCATGGGCAGGACACCTGGGACACCATAAGACACTGACCAAGATCCTCAAACAGTTCTTTTGGCCCTCGGTGAATGCAGATGTAAAAGCACACTGCAGCTCATGTCCCACCTGCCAGCAGGTGGCCGCACGACGACTGCTAAAGGCCCCTGTCATCCCACTGCCGGTGATAGAGACGCCCTTCCAGAGGATTGCAATGGACTTCATAGGACCACTGCCACGCACACCCCGGGGCTTCCATTTTGCCCAAGTGATTGTGGACTACACTACACAGTTTCTGGAAGTCATCACTTTGAAGATGATGCAGACTCCAGGGATGATATGTGCATTGTCCAAGTTATTTGCAATGGTGGAGCTGCCGATGAAGATTGTGACAGATTGGGGAGGGCCTGCACAACCATCATGCACCCACTCTGCTAGAACCTGGGGATCACACAAGCGTTCACCTCCGCATACCACCCCCAGACAGATGGGTTAGCCAAGCACCTGAACCAATCTGTCAAAGAGGCCCTGAAGAAAATGGCGCATGACAAGCCACATCAGTGGGATCTGTATATTGACCCCCTGAAGTTTGCCTTAAGGGATACCCCACAGGCCTCGACAGGTTTCAGCCTGTTTGAACTGCTGTATGGATACAAGCCATGAGGGCTGCTCTCACGATTGGTGGAGCAGTGGAGTCCCTGGGTTGGCGAACCAGCGCCACCCGTCAGGGAGTATGTCCACCAGCTACAGGAGCAGGTGCAGCGGTCCCAAGCTGAAGCTGGCTGATGCCTGACCTGCACTCAAGCGCAGCAGAAGGCTGCATATGACCAGGGTATGGGGTTGAGGTCCTTCCAGCTGGGAGAGAAGGTGCTAGTTCACCATATGGTATTCCCAAGAGAAGAGGGGGATCTCTGGCAGGGCCCCTATGTGGTGATTAAGGTGATGGGACCCACTACCTATGAGGTCCAGTGTGCCCCCCATCGACACCAAAGGAGGACACTCCACGTGAATCTGCTCAAGAGGTGGTACGAGCAAGGTAATGAGGAGTGCCAGCTAACCCTAGAGCTACCCACCAGTGAGCTGCCGTGGACCACTGAGGCCCCAGAGATTGAGGAACTGCAAGTGGGAACCCAGCTCAATGCCTCGCAAAAGGCCCAGCTGCAGGCTCTCTGGGAACGAGTGCCAGGAGTCTTTTCGAGGTGGCCTGGGACCACAGATTTAGTGCACCATGCCATCCTGACCGATCTGGGGCAGGCTGCCTGGGTGACCTGGTGGCCCATTCCCCGGAAACAGTGGGAAGCGGTAGACCGGGAGATGGAGGAAATGCTGCAGATTGGGGTAATCGAACCTTCCCAAAGCAAGTGGTGCAGCCCCATAGTGTTGGTGCTGAAGCTCGACGGATTGACCCGCTTCTGCGTCAACTACAGGGAACTGAATAGAATGGCCAAGTTCAACGTGTATCCCATGCCATGAGCAGATGTTCTGATGGGTCAACTGGGGACTGCCTGAAACCTGTTGGCCCTCAACCTGACAAAGGGGTATTGGCAGGTACACATGCGCCACAAAGATCAGGAGAAGATGGGCTTCGCCACCCCCCCGGGCCTCTTCCAATTTCGCTGCATGCCCTTCAGCCTCCATGGGGCAGTGGCCACGTTCCAGCGATTGGTGGATCAGGTCCTGGGGAACTCCCTGCCCCTGAGATCTCTGGCATTGAATGTGTAGGCCTCATGTGGGGTGTCAAGGAGAGTTTGGCTATCTGTCTGGTGTACCAAACACCTAGCACACCAGCAGATACCCTGTTGCTCCTGCTGGAGGTGGTGGCAGGGTGGGCCTTGGAGTACTCCAGATTGATGGTGCTGGGAGACTTCAATGTCCATGTCGACAATGCCTCCTCTATATAGGCTGTGGACCTGGTGTCTTCCATGGCAGCACTGGGACTCTCCCAATTTGTATCGACTACTACACATCAAGCGGGCCACAAGCTAGATTTGATCTTCGGGATGGGGTTGAATGCAGATCTGGAAGCAGAAGAATCAGTGCCATGGTCAGACTCCTTGGTTCTGAAGGCTTGGCTGGGGATATCACCTCCCCTCGTAAGGGTGGCGAGCTGATTTATGCTTGCCCACGGAGACTTATGGACCCTATTGGGTTCTAGAATGCTTTGCAGGATCCGATGCTCCACGGAGGTTCATTAGATAAGCTAGTGGAGGACAGGTAGTGCTGGCTCTCTGAAGCCATTGACAAAATCCCTCCCCATCACCCTCTTTGCCCCCATGCCAGACAGGCTCCCTGGTATACAGAGGAGCTCCAACAGAAGGAGCGGGAGCTAAGATGGCTTGAATGAGCGTGGTGACGATCTCAGGACGAAGAGGCAAGATCATCCTATAGGAAATTATTGAAAGACTATGGCAGCGAAGGCTGTGAAGAAAGATTTTTATGCAGCTTCCATTGCATCAGCTAGCTCACACCCAGCAAAATTGTTTAATGTGGTTCGGTTGTTGGTCGCCTGCCAGAGAGAGGCTGTCAAATTTTGAATTTGGACATTAGTTGCGAGTCTTTGGGGAGTTTTTTTGCTGATAAAATTTTGTTTCTCTGCCACGACTTGCCAGCCACCGTCAGTTTGGTAAATGAGCTAGAGACCCCCTCGGGCCCAATATTTGATTATTTCAGCCCACTCTCTGGGGAGGAGATTGACAGGACCCTTCGATTAGTTAGGTCCACTACATGCCCCTTGGACTCATGCCCGTTGTGGCTGGTGAAAGCCAGTGCTGATGGGCTCAGTCCTCATTGGAAGCCATTGTTAATGTATCCTTAGGCTCTGGGTTTTTTCCTGGGCCATTAAAGGAAGCCGTGGTGAGGCCTCTTTTAAAGAGCCCATTGCTGGACCCCACCGACCTGGTCAATTACTGCCTGGTCTCGAACCTCCCATTTCCGGGAAAGGTGATTGAGCGGGCGGTGGTGGAACAGCTGCAGGGCTTCCTGACAGATGTCTCAGCCAGAGATCCCTTCCAGTCCAGGTTCCGCCCAGGACATGGGACATAGATGTTGCTGATCACCCTCACAGACGATCTTTGCAGACATCTGGACTGAGGCGGCTGGGCATAGCTGATATTATTGGATCTGTCAGCAGCATTCGATACAGTTGATTACAATCTTTTGACTCACCGCCTCACCAATGTGGGGATACCAGGGATGGCCTTGCAGTGGCTGTCCCTCAAAGGATGGGCCTTGTCATATCAAAGCTGCAAGAGTTGTTATTTAAATAGCACAGTAGTTAAGTGGCTGGGCTATGAATCAGCACTCTACTGGTTCAAATCCCATGACTGCTATGAGACTGCTATGAGTAGGTGGCCTTGGGTAAGCCACTCCTCTCAGCCCCAGCTCCACAGCTGTATTGTGGGAATAATAATAACACTAACTTCTTCACCATTTTGGGTGAGGCACTAATCTGTCTAGAAGAGAGGTATATAAGAGCAGTTGTTGCTGTTGCTGTTATTAAATACCTTCATAAACAGCAATAAAGAAAGTTTAGAAATGGCTAAAACAACCTGAATACAACACACATCAAACATTGGTAGGAAAGACTTAAAGTTAAAAAACAAGCTGAATTGCTACAGACTACCTTAGTATAGCATGGTGATCACCAGAAAACAGTAAACAGTGAAAAATAAAGTGACACCAGCTGTTGAAACTGGTGCATACAAAGTTCACTTCAACACAAAAGCATTAAAGATGAATCAGATGGCCAGCCAGATGCTGAATTCAAAAGGCATTTTTGTTCCAGTGTGAAGAAATGCAACTTACTTAGAACCATACATAATTTCCTATCAGTGATACTGAAAAATGACACCTCATTCCACAAGAAGCATTGCACTATGTAGTCATTTGCTACAGACATATAAATAGACTGAGATGGATCATGAAAGCAAAGGATTAGATCCTACTCTTCTGGGAACAGGGAGGCTGTAGCATTTTCTCTTATGCCCATTTTTGGGAGAGTTTACTGTTTTTTAAAAAAGGTATATTTAAGTATTTTACTATGCCTTTCCATTCTAATAGCACCACTGAAGCATCTATCAATCATTAGGGCCTAAAATAAAAACTAAAACAATAAAGCATTAAAACCATGAGTTGGTATTAATATAATAATGTCAAAAAGGCAGAACGTCAGATCAATGCACAATTAACACAGAAGATCAGAAGGTAAAATAATTGGTTGTATAAGTAAGCCACAAAAGGCAAAAAGGCTTCTTTAAAATGTGGAAGTCCTATCCCAATGAAGTGAACAGAAGGGAGCACAGGGTCTGGCAAAAGAAGTGTAAGTTAACAATTAGGCAAGTGTCTCAGAGCCAAGCTACAAGTGACGCCTGACACAGGTTGGACACTTGTCAGCTTCCCTCAAGTTTTGATGGGAAATGTAGGTGTCCTGGTCTTACAGCTTGGCTCTCCGTTTAGTTAACGTTTACAGAACCCCCCCCCCCCCCCACACACACCCAGCGGAGGGGAAGGGGAGCGCCTGGCAAGAGCCCAACACCTGCACTCCCCTCCTGACCACATGTTCTCCCTCCCATAGACTGCCGCTCTGTAAACTTCTGTAAGCTGTAAGACCAGGACGGCTACATTTCCCATCAAAACTTGAGGGAATCTGACAAGTGTTCAACCTGTGTCCAGCACAGAATCTAGGGTTGCTGGCTGCCCCATGTCCTGTGGTGCAGGTGAAAGGCAGGTGAAAGGCCCGCGCTGCTGTCTGCACCCTCTGGCAGCTGGCAGCTGCTCCCAGAACCCCCTCTCTGGTGGCGCTGGGGGCAGACTACCCCCCTGCCCCCCCTCGATCCAGCCCTGCCTGTGTCAGGCATCACTTGTAGCTTGGCTCTGAGATGGCCTAGTAAGGCCTCTAGCAATGACATGAGCATGCCAGTAAGTTTGTAACACTAGAGGCACCCTCTAATGCACCCAGGACTGTAGGGACCCAAAGCAAGCATCATGCAATATTTTTGTAATTTTGACCCTCTGATGGCCATGACTGGCTACAGAAACTAACCGAGGGATTAATGGTTCCTTAAAAAAATTAACATTAGTATCTGGGGAGTCTGCTTAAGATGCTACTTCTAAAGTAAGCAGAGGCTTCCGGATAATATGTGCAGATACTTAGGTTGGCAAAAGGTTATGAAAAGCCGTGTGTGTTTGGGATCATGTGGTCCAGCAGATGGTAACATGTCTTTGAGTTTAAATGTCAGCTCATTCTACGAAACTTAGAGCAAATCATATTCTTTTAGTATCATGGCTTCTTCTGTAAGATTGGCCTCTCTGCCAGGTCCCCTTACGCTTTTGGTAGGAACCACTCACCTTCTATGTGTCCCTCATGTGCACACTTTACTCACGCAGGTTCCCACACCTGAGTGATGACATCACTTCTGGTGATGTCACTTCTGGATGATATCATTGCGCAAGCACGGATACGTGTGCATGCTTCACAGTGGACTGATTTGGACCTTAAATGGGCCTTTGGTCCGCTGTGAAATGTGGGAGTGCTCTTGGGCAGCGCAATGACATCACTCCCTGGAAGTGATGTTGTTGTGCTGCCCTCGAAGCATGCCTGGGAGGCCGATTCCCCTACCTTTCCCCCCATTGGCCAGATGAGTGGTGGCAGGGGGAGGAGGGTGAAAGTGGGGGATCCCTCACAAGTCAACCACTGGGGGGCTGGTAATCCTAACAAGGACTGTTATGAAGATGAACAAGATAAAAGGTCTTTAACACTAATTTATTAATTTGAATCAATAGTAAAATGGATGCTATGCCATTTCACTTTATATGGAAGGGATATATAGATAGTGTTTCTATTCACCCTTTTTGTAATTGTGCAAATGTTGTGTGTATGTATAAAGATGAATTTATGTAAGTGCCCGTTGAAAAGCTTCCTTCTCTGAAAAAGATTTTCTCTGCAGACATTTCCAAGAGCTGCTACAAAGTTATTTTTAGCCATTGAATGAACTCAAATGGGAGAAATGATCTGGATTTTGCAAAACAAAACACACACTCCTCGTTGATTTCTGTCTTTCTCTTTACAGTCTCTTTTTGAAAAAATTATTCCAATGAAGTAAGATTATATAACATAGTGAGGGCCCTGCATTTTAGCTTGGCCAGAAATGCGGGTTACACTTTTTTGTCAAGGAAGGAGCTGTGTCTAGTATTCAGAGTGGAAGTTTGTATATTAAGAGAGGGGGAAAAGTTAGTTTTGTATTTGAACAGGCAGTAGAAATGCCTGAATTTTGGAACTGGCTGACAAGCAGAAGGTACTATTAGAAACGTTGATGTTGAACTAGATGGACCCTTGATGTGATCCAGCAGATTAGTTTTTATATTCTAAGAAGCCTTGAGGAGCTGCAAACAGTTGCAGTTGCTTTGGGGAACAGATGCTATTCAAGGCAGCAAACATTTTAAAACACATTTTGGACAGAAATTATGCACCTGTTTGTCTAGGAAACTTGCCTTTCTCCTGCTGAAGAACAGGTGAATTTGTAAGTGACAGAACTGTGCTATAGGGGAAAGAACTAAACTGGGGGAATACTTGGATAGTAATGCCTAAGGGATAGCATTTGGCTCCGCTAGGGTGCCAAATCAAAGTTTTGTTTCATTACGAATAATTCAGGAATTTAAAAGAGTGGGAAAGTGCCAGTCCTTTCAGGGCCCATCTCTTTGCTGTGAGGTTGTAACAGAACATGGACAATTCGGAGTTACTTAGTGGAAGAGAGACATTTCAAAGTGTTAACACAGAACAACAAGAGGCAGGGAAGCCTCCGCCCCACATTTCATTCCAGTGGTTTCTTCCATCTGTCTCCAGCATGTAGGATTTTTGCAATTTATCAGAAACAGTTATTTGTAAATGTAATTCAGGTTCTGCAGGCATACACTATCAACATTTATACCCTCTCTTACACACATACTGATGGATCTCACACAATCTCACTCAGAAATATAAACAGTCAAAAATGCCCATACAACCTGGACACTATTGCAGAATAACCAAAATGCTACCTTATGCCCCTAGCCTGCCACAAATAAGAGACCAAAGCCAAGAAGAGGCTGTGCCAGCTAAGCATCAGCCAGGGAAACAAAATTGATGGGGTTTGTGAGGAAGTACAGCCCATTTTTAATAGTTCCCTATAGCCAACTGGAAACTATTTAAGTTATGTGACTCTGCCCCTTGAGCAGAGAAATCTCCTCTAAGAACCACATTGAAATCCAAAGGCTTATAACTAATGGAAGTCCAAACCATGCCTGGATGCTTTTCAGTTGTTGGAAACTATGCGAAGGATGGGGGTGGAGCAGGATGTCTTCCCAAGGCAACAGCTATTCATTTTCAGCATCTCTTGTTTACACCAGGGTGGGGGGATGTGGCAATATTTTCTCATTCCACACCAATTCCCAGGAGATTTTTATGGGGACAAACAGAGGAGGAAGGCTATAGTCTTCATGTCCTAAGAACATCTGGCTTGCCACAGTTAATAACAGAATGCTGGTTTAGATGACTATTGATCTGACCCAGTAAGGGCTTTCATTCTAGCAAAGTTTATACAGAATTGTCTGGCTGTTTATGAGTTAATCTTGTTGAAGAGCTGCCTGCCTCCTATCATTATTTGGGAAGTAGATTCCTCTATAACCTCTCTTAGATGATTGTCTGTGCTGTATCGGTCAGAGCCCTCTGGGCCTAGATGTATAACAAATAAACATTGTTCCAGTTCTTTAGTCATGGCTAATGTGTTTTTTTTAGATGCTGAAGAACATCCCTAAAAGCACATTTACAACACTCATTTTCCTAACAGTCAACACTGATTTCAGCTTTGAGGAGAATGCAGCACAGTGCATACTGATCTAGATTCTCCATACAGTGAAGAGGTCACTTGCAGACAACAGCTTATTTTATCACACTCATGAAGTGAAGGAAAGTGAACAGTCAATTATCTGCTGAGGTAGGTTCTTCCCCATAAAGGAACATGGAACAAAGAAAAAGAGAAACTTCCAAGGTGCGTGATGGAGTCCCCTAATGTTCCTCCACGTGGTCAGAAGTGGTCATTTAGTCTGGAATGGACATATTCATTCTGTTTTTGTGGAGAATCCAGACTACATCATTCTCAGTGCATTGCATTACTGCGTTTTGTTTTCATCTTTTTCTCCCAGACCTGATATGTGACAATTATTTTAATTTAAAACACCGCTCCAGTCCTTTAAATTTTTCTCCTTTCTTTTAAACTGACTTCTGGTACTTTAATCAGTGCTTCTGTTTCACTCATGGTCATGGATTTTCTGAAGCAGTTCGTCATTAGTCAATTCCTGTTAGGGAGTGCTTTAATACCTGATTACATCTTTGCAGTCAGACCACTTACCATTACATTTTTATTGTATTTTATTTATTTGAAACATTTATATGCCGTTTTTCACACAATAAGGCCCCTAAGGTAGCAAATGTTGACACATTAAAAACATTAAAATATCATTTAAAATGTATATGTAAATACAATAAAAACATATAGACATACAAACAGACAAAGACATGCACACAACCAGGAGGAGGGCCAGGAAGAGTTTACTGGGGGTATGTCAAATGAAACACCACCCCCTTTCTTGTAGAGCACAACAGTCAATTTACAATAACAGAAAATAAAATAAAACATTATTGAATAATTGTTCTTGTTTCAAATAATGGAAGCATTCTCCCCTTGTCAGGCACAAAAACTGAGTAATCTAGAGGTGATTCAGGAATACCATGGCTGCAAGTGAACAGGAAGCAACTAATGAAGATGGCCGATGACGATTCACAAGAAGGGACAAGGAGATACAGATCCCTCTGTAAAATCCAATGTTTCTGTATTTAATGTGGGATCCAAGCTGGATTGGATATGAAGACAGGAAGAATTTGAGAGAAACTGGTTAAGATTAGATTATAAATTAAACTGGCAAATGATTTCTACATAAAGGCAACAAGAGTGAAATTTTATTAAGAAAATAACACTTGTGAGAGGAACTTTTATGTTCATCTTCCTTTTTTGGAAGAGCAAATCAGTTTGTTGTATGTGCTGGACTTTATAAATAGCAGAGTTGATTCTTTCAACAGTAAGGATCCCCATGGTGATATAAAACTACAAAGACACCTGTTTCACCAGTGCTGCAACTAGACATGGGCACGAACGGGGGAAAAACCCTAACAAGATCTTCGTTGTTCGTTGCCATCCACGAACCACGAACCACGAACAGAAATGAACATGACCCTGTTCACAAATATGTTCATTGTTAGTTGTTCGTGGCCCCTTAAAGATCCCTTTAAACTATCAACTGGCAGGTGGCAGGGGGAATTCCCTCCTGCCGCCTGCCAGCTGATAGTTTAAAGGGCCCTTTCCTGCCACGTGCAAGGGGCAGGGCCCTTTAGACACCCCCCAAATTGACCTTCCCAATGTCCAATACCCACCAAATTTGCAGGGGACATAGTCCTCACTGTCCTCTGAAGACCCCCCCAAGTTTCAGAGAGATTGCACCCCGGGAAAGGCATGATCCATGGGTCATTCCCTTTGTTGTCATTTTCTCTTCACAGTGGCAAAAACGGTACTGTCTGCTGGAAGTACTTTGAAGGGTTAAAGCCAGAAGGAAAGCCAGAAGGAGTTCAGACAGAGTTCAGTCCCTGCCGTTGCCAGGGGAATTGATTGAAAGGCCCCCGACTGTCTGGCTTGATGAATGACTGACCAAGGCAACGAACGAGGCTTGCAACAACCACTTGTTCGTTTAGGCTGGAGCCTCAGGAACGGCTTGTTCGTGAACAGACGAATGGGCTGTTTGTGGGTTTTTTCTGTTCGTAATGCTGTTTGGTCCCACGTCTAGTTGCAACTTGCAATCCAGCCCTATTGCTGCTGCTATGTAAAAGCTTTCCTCTTCCCTTGTGCAGCTGATGGGCTCAGAATCAGATAGGAATGACCATAACAACTCAGAGGGCTCTTTTGCAGGAGCCTGAGGGCCCTTAGAGCAGATGAAATGTGCTGCCACAATCCCATGAATTAGATCTGGGAAGAAGTGGAATTGGGGATTTTGTGTATGTCATAGACAGAGTGAAATAACTCTGCCCCCAGCTACAGTGTTTTTAATGCTGCTTTACCTGCAGTGAAATAAAGGCATAATTTTATTGTGCTAGTGGTCAGTCTCAGTCTTGGTCTCTCCCTCTCTCTCTCTCAATTTGTATGCTGCCTTTTGGTACTATCTAAGGCCCACTAAAGTGTCCGACAACAGTTATAAAACAACTGCAAACAATGTAAGTTATTTTAAAAAGGCACAATTACAAAGAACACAATAAGAGAGGAATATGACAACATCAACTCCCATCAGTCAATCAATCCAAAGGTCTTCCAGAACAGAAACATTTTAGATTTTCTCTACAAGGCTTGAAGAGACAATGGCAGCCTTGCCTCTTGGGGGAAGGAGTTCCATAACGTGGAGGCAGATTGTGGGGAAGGCCTGCAAGCAACCCGTCTCTCAGACAAAGCAGGTTCACACAGAAGGCCACCACCACCACTTGTTGACAGCAGGGTTCAGGCAAGTTGATACAGGAGATGACAAATCTTTAGGAACTATGGACAGAGATGACTAAGGGTTTTAAAAGTCAAAGTCAGCATCTTGAATAGAGAGCCCAGAAGCTAACTGTAATAGAGCAGGTATTATATGTTCATTATAATGGGTTCACTTCAATTTGAGCTGTAAGTTAGGAAGAGAATTAAATAGAGGACTATGACGGCTCTATTGTGTAAATCTGACTGAGGGTTTTCTAAGAAAATTAATTTCATTCTTTTATCCTTTTTTTTAAATTTATTTTTATTAACTACATTAACTAACAATACAAAGGGAAGAAAGGGAACAAGGGGAGGAAGGAAAAAAAAAACACAACAACTACAACATGTAACCACTATGCTACACAAAATGTTTTCCCTTCATACTGCCATTATTCAAAAGTTAAAGCTTTATGTTATATTGATGGAGTGGTTGACCTTACTAAATGCAAATTACAATTTAAATTCAAATTAAATTTTCCTTCCCCTCCTGGGTCCCGGACGCAATTCTCTCTGAGCAACTGCAGCAGCAGTGCTCGTTTCCTCCCCCCCCCCTCAGACTTCTCCTTTTCGTCTTGCTTGGTGCACTGAAATTCCGGATTTTTATCCTCAAAATCCCTTAGTTGATCTTCTGATAATATCTTGAAAGCTTGATCTTTGTGACTGAACCAGATTCCTTCCGGAAATAACCATTTGTACTTTATTCCACGTTCTCTCAGAAGAGCTGCGAACTTTTTATACTTAAAACGTCTTTTCCGAACTAGAAATGGGACGTCTTTCAATATCTTAACTTTATTACCCAGAAAGTCCAAATCTGCATTGTATGAATTATATAGGATAGGGTCCCGGATCCTCTTAGATGAAAAATCAATGATGATCTCGCGAGGCAGCTGACGCTTCATTGCATATTTTGAAGTAGCCCGACGGACTTCCAAAATGGCGCTTTTTACTTCTTCTTTAGTTGCCCTCGCGGGTGTCGCCAGTAGTTCCGAGACCAGACCCCGTAAATCCTCATTTTCCTCCTCTTTCACATTCTGGAGGCGCAAAATTGTCTGTGTTCGTTCCACTTGTAGCCCGATCAGCTGGTTCTCCACCAGCTTAAGCTCTTTATTCGTAGCCTTCACGAGTGACGCACTTTCCCGAGCAGACTTCTCTGCCCCCCCCCGCTGCTTCCTTAATGGTTTTCACTTCGCTCTCAATTAAGCCCACCCTTTGATCTGTTTCGTTCAGCTTGTCAACAAAGGGTTTTATGGCTTCACCAACCGCCCTCCGCACTACTTCCTCCAACGACTCTCCCTTCAGGGCAGCCGAAACTGACTTGCCCAAAGCGGGACTTTGTTTTTTTGTTGCCATTTTGGGGGGGGGGGGGAAACCGCCAACCAGATTCTGAAACTCAGCGAAGGGGAAGAACGAGCCTTCTTAGCTTCAGATCCCACCACTCCTTCGCGTACGCTTGTAATAACAGAAGGGATTCGCTTACTTGCAGGCTTTCGCCTAATTCTGCTCTTTGCCGTTTTCCATGGCCCGGCAGCACTCGAGGCGCTGCGCACGTCTGCTGGCCTCCGTAGGGACAAACGGGCAATTAACCCCCCGCATTGATTCCGGGGGGCTCTTCCCGCAGCGTCCCGGACCCAGCCTCCCTCACTGGGAGTTTTGGGGGCTAATCTTCGCAGATCAGCCGCCCGGACAGGGTGCTCGGGCGCTTCCTCTCGGACCTGCGAAGAGGAGCGTACGACATGGCTGAGAAAACGAAACCGAATCCATTATTTTATCCTTTAGGTCAGTTTGGACTCAATTCTTCTTGATGCTCTATAGTTGAATTTCATTCTGTTCTTACATTATTCTCTCCTACATCCAAGACCCAAATAGCTCATCTGCTTCTTGAAATCAAAGCAACAAAGTCTTGTGCATTCTAATCTGCATGTGAGGGCTCTGACCACAGTCACTCCAAAGAGAAACCATGTTATTCAGCCCTTTCAGGATGTAACTATATACAGAGTTGGTCAACTTCAGTCACCAATGGGCAAGTACAGCATTACTAAATGCCTTAGTATCCTGGATTTCTAAGCAGCTGTGGGATGGAGTGAGTAGCACACACTTATTACATGGCCAAAGGTTACAGATTCTGCTATACATGCACTGACTGTAACATGAGAATAACTCAGAATACATTTAAAGAAAAATCAGGTGTAAACAGTAGATAGACTGTATATACTTTCACTGTAACTTGTGAACAGGGCTAGATAATTCATGTTGTTGTCATTATTGTGGTTTATTTTGAAGTGGCTATCATATCCTGAGGAGGTTCTTTTGCATATGGATTGGTGCTTGATGTGCTAAACTTCTCTGCAGGGCTATTGTCAGGTATAGAGTGTTTTGTTAGCCTGGTGTTTTTCAGGACTGGAAACCATGCCCTATTCATTCTTAAAGTCTCTTCTTTCCTGTTGAAATTGTGCTTATGCTTGTAAATTTCAATGGCTTCCCTGTGCAGTCTCACAAAGCAGTTGGAAGTGTTGTCAAGTATTTTAGTGTCCTGGAATAGGATACTGTGTCCTGTTTGAGTTAAGCTATGTTCAGCCACTGCTGATTTTTCCGGATGGCCAAGTCTGCAGTGTCTTTCATGTTCTTTTATTCTTGTCTGGATGCTACGCTTTGCGGTCCCGATGTAAACTTGTCCACAGCTGCAGGGTATACGGTATACTCCTGCAGAGGTAAGAGGGTCTCTCTACTGTCTTTTGCTGAACGTAGCATCTGTTGTATTTTTCGGGTGGGTCTGAATACCATTTGTAAGCTGCGCTTTTTCATAAGCTTTCCCATCTGATCAATGATTCCTTTGATATATGGCAAAAACACTTTTCCTGTGGGAGACTGTTTTTCCTTAGTTGTTTGATTTATCCTTGGTTTACTCGCTCTTCAGATTTCATTTCTGGAGTAGCCATTTGCTTGAAGTGCGTTTTTTTTTTAATTTATTGGATGGGTTCACATACACTTCAAAAACATTTTACAACAATATACCCCTTTTCTTAATATATGTTATCCCACCCCCCTCCCCTTTTCCCTTATTGACTCCCAACAGCACTCTGACCCCTTTTCCCCTAATAACTAACTCTAGTCTAAGTTGCTTTTCCCCTATTGTTTAAGGCAAAGTTTTATCTTATATTTCTAAATCTCTCAGTAGTTATCAAGAGACCACAACTGATCTTTCACGTCCCATTTCTTTTCTAAATATTATTTAAGTTTACCCCAATCTTCCACAAATTCCCTTGGATTTCGTTCTTTCAATTTCCTTGTTAATTTGTCCATTTCCGCCATGTGCAACAATAAAGTCTTTAACTGTTCTTGCAATAACTTAATTTCTTGGATTATTACTTTCTTACCTGGTCTTTTCTTTAACTCTTGCTCTTTTTTCGAAATTTTCTCCTGAATTTCTTTAAATTTCTCATCTCTTTTTTTCTTTTCCTTATTGTTCAATGTAATCAAAATTCCTCTCATCACTGCTTTATATGCATCCCACACCGTATGCATTAGTACCTCTTGGTCTACATTGTATTGGAAAAAGAATTTTGTTTCCTTTTGGATATATTCTAGATTTTCTTGCTTCAGTAACAGATCTTCGTTCATTCTCCATATTATTTTCCTGTGTCCACTCGAGGCCTTCCACATTACAGGGTTGTGATCTGAACTCACTCTTGGCATTAACTCAATTTTCTTTGTCATACCACTAAACTCCTTTGTTGTCCAAATCATATCAATTCTCGAAAACGATTGATGTCTTGCCGAGTAAAATGTAAAATCTTTAACTTTAGGATTCCAGCTTCTCCAAACATCCACCAGCTTTTCCTGTTCTATCAGTTCAAAAAACGATTTTGGTAACTTTCCCAATTTTTGCTTTGTCAGCTTAGTTTTCCTATCTACTTGCAGGTCCACTACCCCATTAAAATCTCCCATCAACATTATTTGGTCATATGAATGTTGGTCTAAATTTTGTATAATCTCCTTGAAAAATTCATGTTTTGCTCCATTTGGCGCATATATTCCCAAAATCAAAGTCTTTTTAGAGTTCATCATTATTTCAACCGCCACATATCTTCCATTTGCATCTTTAAAAACTAATTGAGGATCCAATTGCTCTTTTATATATATCACAATTCCCTTTTTCTTTTGTTTTGCAGTCGTCATAAACTCTTTCCCTAATTGGCCATTTTTCAAAAATTTTGCATGTTGCTCTTTTATGTGTTTCCTGCAAGCATATTATATTGCAATTTTGTTTCTTTAGCCAATGAAATATTTCTTTACGTTTTTGTGGTGAGTTCAGTCCATTAACATTCCAAGATATTAATTTGTACTCCATCATGTTATTTTCTGTCTGTTCTGGGAAAGTCCTTGTCATTTTTTAATAAGAATAGATCCATCTCGTGCTTTGCCTTAATAGTGATTCTCTTTGCCTGAAATTGGAAGCTCAATCCTTCTGGGAGTTCCCACCTGTACCTTATGCTCTTATCTCTCAACTTTTGCATCAATTCTCTGTACTTCTTCCTTTCCTGTAGAATTCTTCTGGGAAGCTCTTTCATAATTCTCACTCTGTTCCCTTCTGCTCTCTTTCTAAGCTCCATTTTTATTTTCCAGTGTTTTTACTTAATTCCACTAATTTAAAGTCTATTTTCTTTTAAAAAATCCAGTCCAATTTAAGCTTTCAAAATGTCGGGCGCAATTTCTCTATGGTAACTTCCTGATTCCTAGAATGGCTGGCAATCTCTTCCGTTTCAATTCTCACTCCTTATTCTCACGGTTTTTGCTTTGTTTTGCTTCCGCTATCTTCTCTCTTCCTCTGCTTCCTTGTTCCTGTTGCTTCTCGTCAAATCGGGCCTCTCTAGGCAACTCCTTCAATGCTCTCTGTCCTCTCGCAATATTTGCTGCACTCGTACTCCGACTCCCTCCCTTTTCTCAGGGTTGTTATCTCTGCCGCGACCGCAGGTATGCATAAACAAAAAATACTTTTGTTCTTTTTTGCGCTTTAAAGTTTGTCGAACTCTCTTTTTAGTCCCAAATTTATTTTCTCTTTTCCTCTAATGTCCCAATCATCCACTGTGTTAAAATTTGAGTGGGTCTCTCTTCTATTTTCAATTCCGGAAAGTAAGATAACAATTTTTACCTCTTTTGTTCCTTGTGGGATCTTCATGCTGTTTCTTTTTGTTTCCAATTGTTCAAATCTGGTCTCGAGGCTTGGTTTCTGGCGACCTTATGCCAATCAAATGGCTCAAAGAGCACTGTAGAGATTTTAGCTCGCCCTTCTCTGAGGGGACCTCAAGGTGGTGAGGGAAATCCTTTATTCAGAACCCCCCCCCCGTCACCGAGATCACACGCTCTCAGGGTCTTGTAGCGTTCGAGACCCTCCTCTGCCTGAGGAGGGGTGGCTGCCGGTGATCCAAGAACCTGCCAAGCCCAAAACAGATGCTCTTGATAGCCCAGCTTCTGGACCATGTCAGGTCTCCATTAATCCCAAACCGGAAGTCTGAAGTGCGTGGTTTAGATGATTGATTTCCTCATTGAGAAAGTGCGGTTCACATATCCGTCTTGCATGGTCTACTAATGTTTTTATTATGCCTCTTTTCTGTTGAGGGTGGTGATTGGAGTTTTTGTGTAAGTACCGATCCGTGCGAGTTGGTTTCCTGTAGACCTTGTGACCTAACTGAAAGTTTGCTTTGCGAATGACCAAGGTATCAAGAAATGGAAGTTTACCCTCGGTTTCTCTCTCCATGGTGAATTGTATGTTCAGGTGGATATTGTTGAGGTGGTTTAAAAACTCCATCAGTTCTTCCTCACCATGGCTCCAAATGATAAAGGTATCATTCATGAACCGGAACCAGACTGTAGGTTTGTGTGGTGCTGATTCTAGAGCTGTTTTTTCAAAATGTTCCATGTAGAAGTTTGCTATAACTGGGCTGAGAGGGCTTCCCATGGCCACCCCATCCATCTGTTCATAGAATTCATTATCCCATTGGAAGTAACTGGTTGTCAGACAATGGTGGAATAAGGCTGTTACATCCTCTGGAAAAATCTGATTAATAAGTGCGATTGTGTCTTTTACCGGAACCTTGGTAAACAGGGATACAACATCAAAACTGGCGAGTATGTCCTGTGGATTGAGTTTCAGAGAACTGATTTTGTTGATGAAATGTGCTGAATCTTTGATGTAAGATGTGGTTTTTCTGATGTGGTCCTGTAGAAGATTGGCCAGATGTTTAGCTAATTCATATGTTGGTGCACCAATGGCACTCACGATGGGTTGGAGTGGGACTGAATCCTTATGAATTTTAGGGAGTCCATATAGTCGTGGTGGCTGTGCTTCTGTCTTGCACAGTTTTCTGTGCGTGTCGGGATGAAGTGAGGAAACAAAAACTCCAATCACCACCCTGGACAGAAAAGAGGCATAATAAAAACATTAGTAGACTGTGCAAGATGGATATTTGAACCACACTTTCTCATTGAGGAAATTAATCATCTAAACCATGCACTTCAAGCAAATGGCTACTCCAGAAATGAAATCTGAAGAGCGAGTAAACCAAGGATAAATCAAACAACTAAGGAAAAACAGTCTCCCACAGGAAAAGTGTTTTTGCCATATATCAAAGGAATCATTGATCAGATGGGAAAGCTTATGAAAAAGCGCAGCTTACAAATGGTATTCAGACCCACCCCAAAAATACAACAGATGCTACATTCAGCAAAAGACAGTAGAGACCCTCTTACCTCTGCAGGAGTATACCGTATACCCTGCAGCTGTGGACAAGTTTACATCGGGACCGCAAAGCGTAGCATCCAGACAAGAATAAAAGAACCTGAAAGACACTGCAGACTTGGCCATCCGGAAAAATCAGCAGTGGCTGAACATAGCTTAACTCAAACAGGACACAGTATCCTATTCCAGGACACTAAAATACTTGACAACACTTCCAACTGCTTTGTGAGACTGCACAGGGAAGCCATTGAAATTTACAAGCATAAGCACAATTTCAACAGGAAAGAAGAGACTTTAAGAATGAATAGGGCATGGTTTCCAGTCCTGAAAAACACCAGGCTAACAAAACACTCTATACCCGACAATAGCCCTGCAGAGAAGATTAGCACATCAAGCACCAATCCATATGCAAAAGAACCTCCTCAGGATACAGTGAAGCCTCCCTCCATTAGCATTCCACACCCTGGGAAACTCTTACAGGATGACTCAGCCCAACCCCAACCCTCCTGAGTAGATATAAATGACCTGCCAACATCTTTTCCACACTGTGACACTGAGGGATCTCTGTCTTTTGGTGCTACACCTCTGAAGATGCCAGCCACAGCTGCTGGAGAAACGTCAGGAACTACAATGCCAAGACCATGGCTATACAGCCTGGAAAATCCACAACAATCATCGTTCTCCAGCTGTGAAAGCCTTCGACAATGTAAAACAAGTATGACAGGCAGACAGGCTTCAGCTCATCCTCTCTTGGGAGAGGGCGGAATGCTGAGCCAATGAGAGTTAGAGTTCATTGGAGGGAAAAGTAGGATTTAGAAAAACTGAGGGAAAGAATGGTTTGAGAAGCTGCTTAGAGCCAAAACAGACAAGATGCCTGATGCGTGAAGGACACGCATCAGTTTCCCACAAGGTTCCATGAGAAGTGTAGTGAGAAAGAACCTCTGCTAGGGAGAAGAGGGAGATAATCCCTCTTCTCTCTGGCAGAGGTTATTTCTCTAGGTGTCTCGTCTAGTCCGCTCAGCTCTCTCTCACAGCCGCAAGCTCCCCTTGCTCCTCTAAAAGCACTTAGCAACCAGAGGGAACTGAGCGTGCGGGTAGCAGCGAGATGGAGCCGATTACGCTGGCGGTGGACAAAGAGAGCTGGCAGCAGTGAAGGGCTCTTTGTCCCTCTTGCTGCTGCCTGCATGCTTGGCTCCTTCTGGCTGCCGAGTACATTTAGGGGAGCAAGGGGAGCATTCTTTTATTTTGAAACCTTTCCTGTTTAACCCCAGTACGTGTTTTAGGTTAAAGTCTGTTGACTCCTATGTTCCTTCTTGTACATACAGTTTATTTTTGTTTTATTTAACCCTGGCTGGACTGAAGTTGTTAGCTGAGGGGAAATAAAACACACACACACACAAACACTCTGGTCACCATCAAGGGTCCCATGAATTAAATGGTGGCAATGTATATTGAGGGAAAGTAACTTCTGGATTCCCTTTTCCCCAATAGCTCTGGGCTGTAGCTGAGTGAGGGGGAAGTACATATAGGGAACTAGCTGTCTGTCTGGTGGAAAGAGGGAACTCTGTGAGGGTTTGGGTCAGTGCTCTGTGACTGCTGTGGTGGAGGCTTAACAGGTGGCATGTGGTGGTGGACTTCTGGCCTTTACTTGACTAGTAAGCCCCAAACTTTTGAAGGGAGGTTTGCGGTGGATGGCTAAGGAGTGTGAGGTCTACCCACTCACCGTTATATACCCACCGTAACAAGTAAAAAGATTATTAAAGAAGATTAGGTATAATATTATGAGAGTATTGGTCTTGACTTAATCAGACCAAGAGTTGAGAAATGCAAAATATTTGTCCTTCTGCTTTACATATTGACAAGTATACACACAAATCCACACACCCCCATTTGGTTCTTACATCACAATGGTTCACAACCATTAACATTGGAATACAATGTCTCTGTATATTCTGAAGGAAAGATGCTTGCCCCATCCCTGTTTGTGATAATTTCTGTTCATCAGTTAAAATTGCACATGTATTTTCCATTCTGACACAAGCTTTTCAAATGTATTCTTATGTGTGGGAAACCCCACCCCCACTAAATTAGGATTGCCACTAAGATTACTACGTCTTAATGTTGATGCCTCATCAACATATTAAGATGCCTCTCTTGGAAAATTTCTTACATTGCACCTGCTGAAGAATCTTCCTCCTTTGGAAAGGGCCAAAGCACCCAAGGATAACCCTTCACAAAGGTTCTATTTTCGCTGTCTTCTTGAATTGTCTCATATTTCATTCTTTTCCCAAAGTCCTGGGAAGTTCTCCAGATCAAAGGTGCACCACATATTCTGGGAAAGATAAATTCCTAGGTATTCAATGCACCACTCTCTGGTGAAAACTGTAATGTGTGGGAAAGTGATGCATGCCATAATCTGAGGTCAAACAGATACATAGGAGCTGTAATTGCCCCAAACTCCAGGTACATGTTTATTCCATATTTTCAGTCATATGGCTCCACTTCACATATACTGGTGTTTACCATGGAGGCATATGACAAGGTACTATTTGCCCCACCAGTGGTTCAGATGACATGGGGGAATTTTTTAGAAGTAGATGTGTCACTGGTTATTATGAGCTTAAAAGCAACTACAACAGATACAAGGATATATCCAAGGAGAGGCTCCTGAATCTTGCCCTTTTATTGATTTTTTTGGCTCCCCCAAAATTGTGTCCCTAACAGTGAACAACTCAGAGTTCTTTACATGAAAAGAGGTCCGACTCCTAACCCTCTTGGCTTCTACCCATTGGGTCAATCACAATGATTTTCTATTTGGTTCGCTTGAGCTAGATCTATGCAAATAGAGATTCACCAGCTGTCTCCCACCTTGCCTTCTGCATGTCAGAAAGGAAATTAGGCTATCTAGAATTCAAGGATTATCCTGGACAAATAATTTGTGCTAATGTATATTCCCTGGAGGTCACCTCGATCAGCCAATAAGCAGTTGCTGATGGTCCCTGGCCCCAGGGAGGTCCGTCTGGCCTCTACCTGAGCCAGGGCCTTTTCGGTCCTGGCTCCGACCTGCTGGAACTCTCTGTCTGAGGAAACTAGGGCCCAGCAGGATTTGTTATCTTTCCACCGGGCCTGCAAGATGGAGATGTTCCGCCAGGCATTTGGTGGGGGCTAGGCTGTCCTCTCGCCGGCCTTACCACTGAAGACCATCCACCACCCATGCAGGGGCTCATAAGTGTGATGCAGGACATGATGTTAGAGCCAAGCCCTGTGCCTAAAATGCTGTATTTTAATATTTATATCCGCCAATTGTGAAATTTTTATCATATATGTAATAGTGTTTTAATGTTTATTTATAATGTTTTTTAAAAAAACTGTATGTTGCAAATTGTTTTTTTTTTAATTTTTTAAATTTTTTATTGGATGGGTCAATATATACATAAATCACCATACACACTTTGTAACAACCATCACATTATATTATTCCCCCCCATTCCCCCCCCCTTTTCAATTGACTTCCAACAGCTTTCCATTCCCTTCATGTTGCAAATTGTATGCTGTTACACCGCCCTGAGCCCATCTGGCGGGGAGGGTGGTCTAGAAATGCAATAAATAAATAAACTGCAGGCTACAATAGTGTGAAACAGCAGGATAGACAACTCACTCCATGACACCATAAATGCTGAGAAAGGACCCTTTAATATTTTCTTATCCCTCTATATATTACTAGTAGACCAGGCTTGTGTTAGGTTAGCAGTGCAATCTTATGCACATTTACCTGGGAGTAAGCCCCAATGAATACCGTGGAATATACTTCTGACATTCTGAGTCAAACTGCATAACATTGCTCTCTAGGCTTAGCACACTGTTGGTACCAACTAAATATGTACCAAGAGTTAACTGTAACAGAGATTATGGTGTGAGGGGCAGCAAGAATAGAAAAGGCTCAAGTTTTGGAGGCAAGTGCTTGGTCTGATATTCTCAGTTTTGCACCAAGTTGGATTAGGAGACAGTGACATCAGAAAATAGCTTAGAAGCGGGACCTGAGGTAAAAAGACCACTGAAACAATCTGTTTTCCTGGAAACCCAAATCATGTTTCCTACAAAATTAAATAGTCTATTGTAAGTCAACTGAGCAGGCTGCACTGAGAGTGAAAGTATTATCTGTGTTCTGCTCACCCAGTGCAAGGCAAAAATCAGGAGAGCCAGGCTGGAGAGAGACAACAGTTTTAAGAGAGTTTAGCACGATAATAATAGGGGGAAATCTCTACTCAAAGGCACTCTGTTGATTTTTGATCAATGTAAAACTCTTTAAAACGTATTAGCTCAATAATGATTAGCTCAACACTATTAGCTCACCTTAGCTCAAGGTGGCTTACAAACCCACATTTGAGAGCCAGTCGTGATGTAGTGATTACAGAGTCATACTAGAAACAGAGAGTCCTACCCAGGTTCAAATCTCCACTCTGCCATGGAAGCTTACTGGATGACTTTGGGCCAGTCACAGACACTTAGCCTAACCTACTACACAGGTTTGTTGTGAGAATAAAATGAAGGAGAGGAGAATGATGTAAGCTGTTTGGGGTCTCCATTAAGGTGGAAAGGTGGGGTATAAATAAGAAGCAACTAAATTAAAATACACAATAAAACCTCTAAATAGTTCCAAGTATTCTAAAAAATGCCTGTAGCCTGCACACTGTTAAAAGCTCTGGAAAATGAAATAGCTTTACATGCCACCTAAACACCTCTAGAGACAGCAGCTTACCTCCTCAATGTATTATCCTCTGAGGTGTGATGGGTAGGGGCAAGCTTACCTACCATGATTCAGATTATCCTTCAACCCTGCTCTGCTGAAAACACGCTGGAGACTCTAGTAGCTTTGACAACAGGTCTCTTGTTTACTTCCAGTTGGGATAGAACATCAATACACCTAGATAGGGAGATTGCAATCACACAAGAACAAGTGAGGCCTCTCTCATATAGGCTTTAGAAGGGCTCACTGGAAGATACGCTCATTTACATACATCCATTAGAGAACACGTTCCACAGGATGAGATCTACAAGCTCTGGCCAAGGAAAGGTGAAAGTGGGATAAATGTACACACTACAAGCAACACTTGCCATTTTCAATATTCTGATAATACTGTTGTCTGTCTTCAGCCCTAAAAGAGATACAGCATTCATTGTGAATAGTATCAGCTCTGTGTGATTTTGTAATGCTACATCCAAGGCCGGTGCCAGGGGTTCTGGCACCTGAGGCAGCTTCAGGGCTATTGTTCCTCCACCACACACACTCGTACACCCAAACTGCATGATGACATCACTGCATGTGATGTCATACGCAGGGCATGCTGCTGGGATGGCGCGCGTGCATGTGTGCGTGCATCCTCCCAGCCCTCCAGCTCAGTTGCTCCACACGCCGCCCTGGTCGCCTGCTGCTCCTGGCCCGCAGCTGTGTGCTGGTGGTGGTGGCAGCAGCATGGGGCATTTGAGCTCTGTGGCGTGCCCCCCCACCCCCCGGCGCCTCCTCCAGTGCCTTAGTGCTTGAGGTGGCTGCCGGCCTGGCCTCAATGGATGCGCCGGCCCTGGCTACATCTTCCCGTTAGCTAAAGGCTAATGTTGTTTCCTGTATAAAGTAAAAAAGACCAGAAATCTTTTAAACTTTAATTTACTTTAGCTAGGTTATATGCAGCTGGATTTGCATGTGCAAAGTGCTCAAATGTGCCTGTGGGTCTGAGTTTGTATTCCAGAATGCTTCTGAATCTCTAGATAGTACCTAGACACACGGTTGTAAACTGTTTTTTGGGATTCCTCATTGCATGTACAGGAATTTGATCTAGCGAATGAGATTGAGAACAAAGTCTCAGTTCCCAGTCTCAGTGATCAATTCCAGATGCTTTCAAAGCATGTACAGTCCAAAAGATGCCAATAAAGTATTCCAATCCTTTTAAAGTAGACATGGGCACAGACCGGGAAAAAGCCACAGACTGTCAGTCCATGGTCCATCGCATTTCATGGACCATGGGCTATGGACCATTCACAGACCCATCCCGGTTCACAGACCAGTTCGTTGGTCCGTGTTCCATCACTTCTGGGGGGCCCAGCACCGCCCCTTCGCACTCAGAGATGCCAAACTTGCAGCGTGTCTTTAGCAGGCTTTCCTCCAGTCACCCTCCAAGTTTGGCCAAGATTGCATTTTGGACATCTGAGTTACAGACAGGGGCGGCGCTAGGGTTTGCCGTGCTTGCGGCTGGCCGGCCAAGTGCCCCCCCCCCACGCGCACGAGCATGCGCGCACCTGCCTGCGTGATGATGTCATGCAAACCACCCTGTAAAAAAAGTCTGCCAAGAAAACATCGTGATGTGACGTCCCCCCATGGGTTTGTAATGACTTGGTGCTTGCACAGGGGACTACCTTTACCTAATCATACATATACATTATGCTTAAAATATGAAACTATTTCTCAGGTTGGGGAGCCACAGCTCAGTGGGCAGAGCACATTCTTAGATTAGGAAAGTCTCAGGTTCAATTTCTGACATATATAGTCAAAAGAAACTGAAGTAGCAAGATTTTTAAAGACCCTTATCTGAGACCTTCCAGAGTTGCTGTGACTCAGTAGATGGTAGACTAAAAACCTGGCAGCTTTATAAGTTTGTTTCATTGATTTTTACATAAGGCGCAATGGCATTTTCCATGTTATTTTCTTGGCCTTTATTAACATTTCCTATTATTCTGTTTGCCTTTTAACAACAGCAGTGAATTGTGCTGATATATTCCATAAGCTGCCCACAATGATGTTAAGGTTTTGATTTGAGTTACATCAACTCCTTCCAAAGTCAACATGGTGATAAGCAAAGACAGGGTCTTTGAAAAGACAGGGGCCTCTCCATTTCATATTTATCCATCAAGAATGCACCAGCATTCGTAAAGCAATGCTGCCAACTCATTGCCTTCACTTTAAGTGCTATGAACTCTGCACAGCCTGTTTTGGATTTCACCCTGTTGAATCATGTACACATTTTGCTACTTCAGTGTTCACTCCTTTTGCCAGGCCAATGATGGACATGATGGAAAAACCATCATCCCAATATGGATCATCAGAGCCTCCAGGTGTTCTCCTGTCAATACCGCTGACACCTTACTCTTATCAAACAACTCAGGATTTTTTTGTTTTGTTCTCTCTGAATTGGGGCATCTTTTCTTATTTATTTGTGTGCCTTTGATGTGGTGCTTTTTGAAAACAACACCAATGCATTCTTAAGGAGGATTGCCTTATTCAATGCTCAAAGTTTCTCATTCTTTCATTTTGCAATGGTGTATTTTTTTTTCACCAAGATCTTGAATTTGACATCATTCTGATAGCTATTTCCCAGCAGCTCAGCTATATTTATTTATTGATCTAGTCTCTGTGCTTCATATAGAACTAAATCAAGAACTGATGCTCCTTACATGGGGCCCAGAACTAGGAATTCTAAGCTTTTTTATTGTTTCAAGAGGTTTTCTCTTTTCAGAATAATGTGTCCAATCAATATGAGGACAATTGCAGCATCCTCATTATTATTTTTGAAAAATATATTGTGTTATTTCTTTTGATATTTGGGACTTCTATACATTATAAGCCTACAATGGACCCTTGCACATCTGACAATGCCTTTTATTGATGCAGACCATCAGTTCATCTAGCCCGGTATTCTGACTGGCAGCAGCTGCCTGGCAAAGGCATTTTGCAGATGCTACTTTAGATGCTTCTTAACTGATGCTGCTTAACTGAAAATGCCAAATATTGAACATTAAGGCCTTCAGCTTGTAAAATAATGTACTCTTTCACTAAGCTGTGTGATCGCTAAAATGCAAACTTTGACTCAGGATACTATAAAGGGACAAGGCAAACACAGTCCTTCTTATCCAAGTTCTAACAGTACAATCCTAACTAGTTACACTCTTCTATGAACCCTTTTCAGCCTAGTTTCAGGCCTTACTGTAAGATGAAGACAGAGCTGGTGGCCTTACTCAATGATGTCCATCTGAATAAAGACAATGGCTGTGTTGCTTTGTTGCGCGTATTGAATCTACCAGAAGCTTTTGATATGGTGGATCATGCCATCTTGTTCAGATGTTTGGTGGTAGAAGTAGATAGCAGAGTTTGTGCTTTAGACTAGTTTAAATTGATCCTTATGGATGGACTCAGAGAATTGCTAATGGAGATCAGTTGTTATTGGTGTGGCATTTGTCCTGTGGGATTCCATAAAGCACAGTACTATCCCCTATGCTATTCAATTTCTACATAAATCCCTTTGGAGAAGTCATTTGTGGTTTTGGAGTTGGCTAGAGTTGCCAGTTTCCTGGCAGCAGGCAATGCCCAGCTGCCACATCAATATGTTGATGACACCCAACTCTATTTCTTTATCTAAATTGCCTGGTGATGTGGTAGAGGTCTTAAGATACTACCTAACTGCTATGATTTAATGGCAAAGAGTAAACAAGTTGAAACTGAATTCCAACATGATAGAGGTAATGCTAGTTGGGAAGGCTGAGGTCATAAAGAAAAGACATACCCATATTCAATGGGATTCAGCTGACCCTTGCTGACTCTGTTAAGAGTCTAGGGGTTATCCTGGACCCAGAATTATTGCTGGAGAAGTAGTTAAATGCACATGTAAAAATGCTTTCTTCTGTCTTAATTGAGCTAAGGACATGACTACTTGCTTTGGTTCGGCTGATCTGGCCAAGTGAATCCATGTCATGGTGACCTCAGTGCTAGATTATTGTTACGCACTTTACATAGCTTTGCTCTTGAAATCAAATCTGAGTCTCCAGTTGGGACAGAATGCTGAAGTTTAGTTACTATTGGGAGCTAGGTGGATCATGTATTTTACACCATAAGAACTCAGAAAGAAACCTGCTGGATAGTGGGGGCAAGGGGTACCCTGCCCCCACCTTTCACCCCCAGGCCTGCTTCATGGGGGGAAAGGAGGGGGAGGCAGGCTGGGAGTAGAGATGGGCACAAACAGGAAAAAAACGAACACAATGTTCATTGTTCATTGCCATCCACGAACATGGATTCATGAACATCGACGGACATGACATGTTCACAAACATGTTCATAGTTGGAGGTTCATGAGAGCCAGAACGGCCCCCTTGGGACTTAGCTGAACTTGAGCCAGGGAAAGGAGAGTCCATGGGTCTTCCTCTTTCATGTAATTTTGTCTTCACAGTGGCAAAGCCTGGACTGTCTGCTGGAAGCCAATTGAGGAGTTACAAACTGACCTTCCCAACGTCCAATACCCACCATATTTGCAGGGGACATAGTCCTCACTGTCCTCTGAAGACCCCCCAAGTTTCAGAGAAATTGCGCCTCGAGAAAGGCATGATCCATGGGCCCCTCCCTTTGCTGTCAATTTCTCTTCACAGTGGCAAAAACAGGACCCTCTGGTGGAAGCTACTTTGAGGGGTTACAAATTGACCTTCCCAATGTCCAATATCACCCAAATTTGCAGGGGACATAGTCCTCACTGTCCTCTGAAGACCCCCCGAGTTTCAGAGAGATTGCACCCCGGGAAAGGCATGACCCATGGGTCCTTCCCTTTGTTGTCATTTCCTCTTCACAGTGGCAAAAACGGGACTCTCTGGTGGAAGCTACTTTGAGGAGTTACAGACTGACCTTCCCAATGTCCAACACCCACCAAATTTGCAGGGGACATAATCCTCACTTTCCTCCAAAGGCACCCCCCCCCCCAAGTTTCAGAGAGATTGCACCCCGGGAAAGGCATGATGCATGGGTCTCCCCCTTTGTTGTCATTTTCACAGTGGCAAAAGTGGGACTCAGTGGCAAAGGGGGGACCCAAGGATCATGCCTTTCCCGGGGTGCAAGCTCTCTGAAACCTGGGGGGGTCTTCAGAGGACAGTGAGGACTATGTCCCCTGCATACTTGGTAGGTATTGGACATTGGGAAGGTCAGTTTGTAACCCCTCAAATAGCTTCCATCAGACAGTCCAGTTTTTGACACTTTGAAGAGAAATTGACAGCAAAGGGAGGGACCCATGGATCATGGCTTTTCTGGGGTCCAATCTCTCTGAAACTTGGGGATCTTCAGAGGAGACTATGTCCCCTGCAAATATGGTGGGTATTGGACATTGGGAAGGTCAGTTTGTGGGGTGTTTAAAGGGCCCTGCCCCTTGCAAGTGGCAGGAAAGAGCCCTTTAAACTATCAGCTGGCAGGGGGGAATTCCCCCTGCCACCTGCCAGCTGATAGTTTAAAGGGATCTTTAAGGGGCCACGAACAACTAACAATGAACATGTTTGTGACCAGGGTTATGTTTGTTATTGTTCGTTGTTCGTGGATGGCAATGAACAACGAACAGCTTGTTCGTGTTTTTCCTGTTCATGCCCATGTCTAGTTATAAGCCAGAAGGAAAGCCAGAAGGAGTTCAGACAGAATTTAGACAGTCCATGCCTATATTGCCAGGGGAATTGATTGAAAGGTGCCAGACTGTCTGGCTTTATAAATGGCTGATGAATGCCATGAAGAGTGCTTGGAACGAACATATGTTCGCTGGGAACAGGGCCTCACGAACAGCTTGCTTGTGAACAGTGGATTGGGCTGTTCGTGGCTTTTTGTTTTGTTCGTATTGCTGTTCGTGCCCATCTCTATCTGGGAGCCAATGGAGAATGTGGTGAAATGGTGCACGAGTGCTCTGGAGATCCTGATGACACACTTCCAGTGGAAAACTAGACGCTGTGGGGTCTCAATGAGACCAAATCGCTCCCAAACATTACCAAAATGCTATGTTTGGGGCCAATCTTTGCCCTGTTGAGACTCTGTAGCTTCTGGTTTTAAACCAGAAGTGACAGGGCCTCTGGGAAGCGTGTGTGTGCTTTGTATATGCATGAGGAGCCTAGATTGGGGCCACATGCTTGCCTTGCAGCCCCCTGTCCCATGCATGTGAGGTAAGGCAAGCTGGCAACCCTACTGCTGCATCAGACTGGCAACTCTACTGCTGCATCAGGCCTGAGGCCCATCTAGTTCAGCATCCTGTCTCACATAGTGGCCAATCAGTTACTCTGGAGGGTCAACAACGGGACATAGAGGCTGATGCCCTCCCTTGATGTTGTCTCCTGGCACTGGTATTCAGAGATTTACAGCCTTTGTATGTGGTGGTTCCTTTAGTCACCATGGCTAGTAGCCATTGATAGACTTATCCTCCATTAATCTGTCTAATTTCCTGTTAAAGCTGTCTGTGCCTGAGGCCATCACTATATCCTCTGGCAGCGAGTTCCACATTTTAGTCACTCCTTGTATAAAGGAGTATTTCCTCTTGTCTGTCCTGAATCTAGTGCCCATCAGCTTCATTGGATGCTTTCAAGTTTTATTGTGTAATTTATTTATTTTGAGGGGAGGGAGAAAGGTTCTCGGTCCACTCTCTATATCCTGTACATAATTTTATAATCCTCTTAGAAGTCTCTCCTTAGTTATTTCTTTCCTCATAGGAAAAATGCTCCGACCCCTTTAATCATCCTGGTTGCCCTTTTCTGTACTTTTTCCAGCTCTAGAATGTCCTTTTTGAGATACATGACCAGAACTGCACACAGTATTCCAATTGAGGTGCACTATATATCTATACAGGGACATTATAATATTGGCGGCTTCATTTTCAGTCCCTTTCCTAATAATCCCCAGCACAGAGTTAACAATTTTCACTGCTTTGGCATGCTGGTTTGACACTTTCATTGAGCTATCCACTATGACCCCAAGGTCTCTTTCTCTCTGAGTCTCAGCAATTTCAGACTCCATTAGTATATACTTTGAGCTTTTTGTGTGTAGAATTTTCTTTATTTAAACTATAAACTATAAACAATAACATAAAAACTATAAACCATAAACATAAAGGATAAGAAAAACACAACATTCTAAACACACTAACAATACATAAACAAGTAAAAACATTTTTTGAAAAACCCTAAAATTACACTTTGAGTTCCAATTATCTCCACAACAAATATATATCATTTCTAGAGTCTCATTTATTCTAAGTTAATCATAATCGTTATATCACGTGCCAAAATGGAAGGCAGATGCTAAAGGCTAAAAGAATATCGAATGACTAGTGGAGGTGTATATGCGTGACCTGTGATATAACGACTGCCAGGATGAAGAGGTGAAACAGGCAGATTGCTGGCTTCCCATCGCAGTTGTGTATCCATTCTTCATTGCCGCCTATCACTGTCTTCGTATGAGATCATATACACTGTTTCTCCAATAGAAACTTACTGCACTGAAGACCTTCTGACATTGTTTCATCATAAACTTACTGGGACTTTGGTGATTACTGTTCAGACCTCTGGTCAATTCTAGGCACATAGCACTTTAATACTGTAGAGGAAATCCTGTTGAATTATATTTTAATTATTTATATATGATGCTTTGCCTTCTGTAATCACCTACACTGTGTGTGTATATATATCCTCTGTTTATCTTGCTTAATTTGACTATAATGTTGTTTTAATTTGATTGATTTACAATAGAGACACTTATTAGTTAGATTTCACGGCTTGTTTGTTTTTGTTTATTTGTACATTACCGTGATACTCTCCCTTTGTTTACTTTTATAACAACAACAACAACAACAACAACAACATGTGATTTATATACTGCCCTTCAGGACAACTTAATGCCTACTCAGAGCGGTTTACAAAGTATGTCATCCTTATCCCCACAACAAAACACCCTGTGAGGTGGGTGGGGCTGAGAAAGCTCCAGACAGCTGTGACTAGCCCAAGGTCATCCAGCTGGCTTCAAATGGAGGAGTGGGGAATCAAACCTCGCTCTCCAGATTAGAGTCCCGTTCTCTTAACCACTACTCCAAACTGGCATAAAGTACTCTTGCTGCCATAATAAAGTATAAAAACGAAGTTCCAAAGCTTTTTTCCAACTGGCTGTCCATTATTCCCAACAGAAAAGTCTCTGGTTTCAATGGAATTTTAATCTTCAAAATCTTCTGAATTGATTATTGTATCTGCAACCAGAAACTCTTTGCTTTCTTACATGTCCACCACATATGAAAAAAATGTCCCTTCTTGTTTAGCACATTTCCAACATACATTTGAAGCACCCTTATAACATTCTAGCCAGATGCCGGCTGCTTGTTGAGAGCAATGAGGAGTGAGCACAGGATAGCTCCCAAGCAGCTGGCTGCAAGCCCAGCCTGTCTATAAAACCCAGCCTCAGAAGACCAGGAGGCGTGGAAGCAACACATCAGAATCCTGCTCTGACCATGACCACTCTGCTGAATCTTGCCTTGCTGTGTGACTCCTGGACTGTGCCTTGACCTTGTTTCTGGATTGCCCTTGCTCTGATTGGTAACTGGCCTATGGACCGCTTGACTTGGCTCTCGGATTCTGGACTTTGAACTTGGTACTCACTCCTGGCTTTGGACTTGTGCTCTGACCTCAGACCAGACTTGGACAAGTCAGCTTGGGCTGCCCTAGCCCATGACAGATATATCATCTTGTAAAAATTTTCTTTGATACTAGAGCTCTAGTATCCATTAGTATATGCTTCATGTTTGAATTTTTTGTTCCAGTGTGCATCACCTTACATTTACTTGCATTAACTTTCATTTGTCACATTGTTGCCCATTCACTCAATTTGTAGATATCCTCCTGGAACTGTTCACAGTTAGCCTTTGTTTTCACCATCCTGAATAATATTGTCTCTGCAAACTTGGCCACTACACAGTTCCAGATCATTTATGAACAAATTATAGTACCAGTCCCAATACCGATCCTTGTGGGATCCCACACTTTACTTCCCTTTATTGCAAGAACTGCCCAATTTCCTACTCTCTGCTTCCTGTTGTTTAACAAATTTTTAATCCATAAGAAGACCTATCCTCTTATTCCACAACTGCTAAACTTACCTAGGAGTTTTTGGTGAGGTACTTTCTCAAAAGTCTTTTGAAACTCCAAGTATATAATATCCACTTGGTTAACATTACCTGCATGCTTTTTCATTGTCTCAAAGAACTCCAAACAGTTGGTAAGGCAGGACTTCCCTTTGCAGAAGTCCCTTTGCACCCATTCTGTAAGGTACTAGTTATCACATACAAAACATTTCATGGCCTTGGATACTCATATCTGCAGGACTGCCTCTCGTGCTATGCTGCACCATGATAGCTATGATCATCAGAACAAAGCCTTCTGAAGGTGCCACAGTACGAGATTGATAGCTGCCCATAAATGTGCATCCTCTATTGAGGCACCCATCTTCTGGAGTGGCTTGCCTGAAGAGGTCAAGAAGACTCCCACATTCCACAAACTATGTAAAACAGAATTATTCAGGGCGGCATTTTTATAAAGGTAATAGGGCTATAGATAATTGAATGATAAGATATCTAGAAGCCTTCTATCAATATTGTAAATTGAATCGGCTGATAATCAACTATGAAAAATCCAAAATTCTAATTTTTTCTAAGAGCTGACACCTATTCAGGTGGTGCATCGGCGCTAAGGAAATTGAACAAGTGAAGGCCTTTAAATATCTTGGAACTACTTTCAACTACAACCTTAGTTGGCCAACGCATCAGAACAGAACTATAAACTTAGTGCGATGCTCACTGGCACAAATCAAAAAGTTCTTCTTTTTAGGAGGCAACCAGTTTGTCCCAGCAGTTCTGAAAATTTATAATGCAAAAATCCTTCCCCAGCTGCTATATGGAATCCCACTGTGGATCAAAGCCTTTAAGCCCTGTGTAGAGGGTGTACAATAGGGGTGTGCAATTCGGGTATATGATACCCGAAAAAAACCCAAAACAACCTGTTTCGGGTTGTTTCGGGTTTTCCAGGGTTCCCCTGGAAGCCTGGGGGAGGCATTTCCCCATTAAATCAAGCCAAACTTGGTGGGGACCTTCCTCTAACTCCCCTCTAACAACCCCCCAAGTTTCAGAAAGATTGGACTTTGCGGGGCAAAGTTATAGCCCCCCAAAACAGGTCCCCCTATCCTCGCCAAAAAGGGAAAGGTTTTTGCTTGCTGCTGCTGATCTCTTACGTTGTGGATGCTGCTGCTGATCTCCATGTTTCCTATGGGGGGAAAATGAAGAGGCAGGCTTGTCTTTCTAGGGGGGGCATTTTGCATGCAAATGCAAAACCCTCAAGGACCCTCAGGGGCCCTTCTCCTACTTTTCCTCCCACCCCCCACCAAGGCTCAGCCTGCTCCCATTTGGGGGGCCTCCCAAAGTAGGTGCTCTTCCTCCCCTTCCTCCACTATTTCCAGCTGGGAAATAACAGAGGCTTGTCTTGCCAGGGGTGGCATTTTGCATGCAAAATGCCTCCAACCCTCAGGGGCCCTTCTCATACCTTTCCTCCCACTCCCCACCAAGGCTCAGCCCCAAGGCTCAGCCTGCTCCCACTTGGGGGGGGGTGCATTTCATGGCCTCCCAAAGTAGGTGCTCTCAGCCCCCAAAGTCCACTCCCTACAGCCCCACACATACCCAATTCTTCCCCAGCTGCTACACACAGATCAAAATCCCCACAGTAGCTCCTCACAGGCCCAAATCCAGCCCCAGCAGCCCCACACAATCCCAGGAACAGGCTGGCCAGCCTTCTCCCTTTGTTTCCTATGCTGTGAACTATAACACTCTGTTTTCCAGAGCAAATGTGCACAGCCCAGGGATGCCACAATGGTGGACACACTTCTGAGTGCCAGCTTGTCCCTGTGAAAGAGCACCTGAACCACAGACACCCTCCCTCAAATTCCCCCACCACCTACAGAGATGGCTGGCCAGCCAGCCCCATTGTTCTCTATGATGGGAACCAACTGGACAACAAAGAATAAAACACAAACAACACAATTTTTTTAAAAAAACATTTCTCACTTTAAAAGTACAAGTAGGCAAAGCATTATGACACATTACACCAGCAGTCCCCCACACAGAAAAATAACATGACTCACTTAAGATCAGAGAATCACAAAAACACAATTCCTGTCAAAAACACTTTATTTCTTGAACAGCTTTAGGTTACACAGCAGGGGGGCACACCAAAGGGCATGGCAGCAGTATCTTACACAAAAATAACACAACTCACTTCACATTAAAGAATCACCCCAAAAAATTGCTGTCAAAAGCACTTTATTTCTTTAACTGCTTTAGGTTACACAGTAGGAAGGCACAACAGGGCGTAAAAGCAGTGTACTACACAAAAATAACACAACTCACTTCACATCAGAGAATCACTCAAACACAATTGCTGTCAAAAAAGGTAAGTGGGCTGTATTATTTTGTGTAGTATGCTGCTTTCATGCCCTGTTGTGCCCTCCTACTGTGTAACCTAAAACAGTTAAAGAAATAAAGTGTTTTTGAAAGCAATTGTGTTTTTGGGTGATTCTTTAATGTGAAGTGAGTTGTGTTATTTTTGTGTAAGATACTTCTGGCATACCCTTTGGTGTGCCCCACTGCTGTGTAACCTAAAGCTGTTCAAGAAATAAAGTGTTTTTGACAGGAATTGTGTTTTTGTGATTCTCTGATGTTAAGTGAGTCGTGTTATTTTTCTGTGTGGGGGACTGCTGGTGTAATGTGTCATAATGCTTTGCCTACTTGTACTTTGAAAGTGAGAAAATAATTTTTTTAAAAAATTATTTTGTGTTGTTTGTGTTTTATTCTTTGATGTGCAGTTGGTTCCCATCATAGGAAACAGTACGGCAGGCTGGCCAGGCTTCTCTGTAGGTGGTGGGGGTGTCAGGGGGTGGTTGTCTGTGTGTCAGGTCAGGTGCTCTTTCCCAGGGACAAGTTGGCACTCAGAAGTTTGCCCACCATTGTGGCACCCCTGGGCTGTGCGGAATTGCCCTGGGAAAGAGAGTTTAGAAGTTCCCAGCATAGGGAACAAAGGGGGAGGGCTGGCCTTTGCCAGCCTGTTGCTTGGGTTATGGGTGTGGGGCTGCTGGGGGTGAATTTGGGTCTGTGAGGAGCTAATGTGGGGAATCGGGATTTGAGTCTGTGTGTGG
Organism: Eublepharis macularius; assembly: GCF_028583425.1. Lineage (NCBI taxonomy): Eukaryota > Metazoa > Chordata > Lepidosauria > Squamata > Eublepharidae > Eublepharis > Eublepharis macularius. Next base: position 92,296,326 of record NC_072793.1, on the reverse strand, counting down.
CTGCTGGGGGGGAATTGGGTTTGTGTGGGGCTGTGGGGGTGGACTTTGGGGGCTGAGAGCACCTACTTGGGGAGGCCATGAAATGCCCCCCCCCAAGTGGGAGCAGGCTGAGCCTTGGTGGGGGGTGGGAGGAAAGGTGGGAGAAGGGCCCCTGAGGGTTGGGGGGCATTTTGCATGCAAAATGCCTCCCCTGGCAAGACAAGCCTGCCTCTTCATTTTTTCCCCATAGGAAATAATGAAGAAGATTAGCAGCAGCAAGCTAAAAAGACGTTCACGTTTCCCTTTTTTAGGCGAGGATAGGGGGACTTGGTTTGGGGGGCCATAACATGGCCCCCCAAAGTCCAATCGGTCTGAAACTTGGGGGGTTGTTAGAGAGGAGTTAAAGGAAGGTCCCCACCAATTCTGGCTTGATTCGGTGGGAAAATGCCTCCCCCAGGCATCCGGGAAGACGGAGGCATTTTCCCATCGAAAAGAAACCCGAAACAACCCGAAACAACCCGAAACAATACCCGAACCACTAAACAGATTCTCGTTTCGGGTATACCCGAAACGAGAATCCCGAAACAGTGTGCCTTTGCACACCCGTCGTGTACAATCAACTTTCTTCCGACAGATTTTGGGTGTCCCTAATTGTGTCCCTTATATATCTATATGTGCAGAGTTGGGTCTTCACCTCTTGGAAACTAAGGCCTGGATCATGGCTTTCAAGTACTGGATAAAAATTCACTTTAGATCTGAACATGATAGCTTGCTATCTCATTTGATGAGAGATAGGCATAGTATCATATGGTTCTCTATGTTTACTCTCAAACTGCAAAAGCTTGGCATTGCATTGGACTCCCTACTCCTATGTGATGAATTACATATCTTAAGAACAACTAAACTAAGACTTATGGAACATGAACTCCAAGAGATGTTCCGCCTGCATCCCCCTGTCTGTTCTGCAGCCAACTTAGGCATATACCAAAGGCAAGGAATGATGCCACATTATCTCTCAGCTCTGGACATCCCATCTCAGCGCCAAATATTTACCTTAGCACGTTTAAACACCTTTCCATCAATGGTGCTCTCTGGCAGGTTTAGGCAAGTACCCCTTCAAAACAGGATATGTCCTTGCAAATTAGGAGTCCTCGACTCATTGTCCCACATTATTCTAGAATGCCCTCTTTTTGGTCTGTTACGCAAACAGTTTTTAACTGAACACCTTCAGTATAATAATTTTATTAAAGGAGGGATTTTAGTTTACCTTTTAGAAGACTGTAACCCTTGTGTTACTTTAAGTGTTGCAAAATTTCTAGCAGAAGTTTATAAAGTTAAATCCAAACATATAGCTGCACCTGATTGCTGAATGTTTATTAATTTTATTATTAACAGCTACTAATTGCTTGTTTATGCTTATGCTTCTGCCTATCCCTGTCTCTGATTGTAGACTATTATTATTTCTAATGCCAATAAAGGTAATTGATTGATTGATTGAGATAATTGAATGGTTCAGGAAGGTGCTTTATAAAGGGAGCAGGACTGTAGTCTATGTCACTGTTTATGGCATATATTATGTTTATTGTACATACTGTTTTCTACTTTTGTAATTCCATTTTCAGTATTGTTTGATATATTATGTCTGATACTTTTGAAACATTATTTCTAATTTTTTTGTAATTTTTGTAATCCTAGTTCTATTTCATTACAGAGGTTCCCATCAAGGCTGTGCACTGTGAAAATTTGTTTCAGTTTCATTTCTGGGGGGTTCTGGAATAATTCTATTCCATTACTGGTTTGTTCCAGCAGGAGCGTTGTCAGCTCAGCTCCGATCTGATCCATTTCACTTTTTCGTTTTCATGAGTTTGGGCCCATTGCACTGGTGTTGGCTGCACATGTGCAAACACACTGTGTTATTTTCAAGGGAGAGTAGAGAAATGATACTCCGAGATAGCTGTTTTTGCACTCAACAGTGCCAAAATTGCACCATTGACTCACAGATTTTAAAAGCTTGCAACAGCAGGGTTCCATGTTTATGGATCCAGAGGAATGCTTGGGGAAGGTGCACATCAAGGTGAGTGTTGCACAGGGCAGCTGAGCATGCATACACTGTTCTTTTCAAGGGGTGGATGACAGCTGGGGAAATTAGTCTCTATTTGTGCTTAACCAAAAAACACATTTTCCAGAAACCCACTGATGCAATGAGTTTCTCCTCAAGCACATGAAAACTGATACAACAATGCACCCCAAAGAAGGTGAGTGTTGTCAGGTGCACACAATGGTGGGATACTTATTGGCAAAGTGGCACCAGCACAGCACACAAGCAGAATAGCGTTCCATTGCCAACCGGCACAGCACAGCATTTTTTTTTTTTAAAATTCTGCTTTAGTGACAAAGCCAATAAATTATTACCTTTGAGTCCTGCTGTTATGCTGTGTTTCTCTGTGCCTTGTAGTTTCACTTCCACAATGAGGGGCAAATCCTGCTCACCCTAATCTGTTTTGCAGCAGACCAGGACTCCCTGTTTAGATACACCTCTGGTCTGTCCTTGCATTGTGTGTAAAAGCACACAGAAAGGGATAGCGATGGTGAAGCTGGCACCAATGGCACCATGCCACCTGCTGCTTCCTTCCCCAGTGCAAAGCAAACCTTTTGCGATTCAATCCCTATGAGCCACTCAATGCAATTACCCAGGAAGCATTGAAGAAAAAATGCACTAATGCGTGCCGCGTACATCCCCTTCTTGCCAATGGGGTTAAATCTAAGGGTTCAGTCTCTCCGCTTTGGATCCAATTGGTTGCATGATGAGTGCAGGCAGGCTTGCTGTTAAGGAAAATGATGCTGCCAGATGGCCCACCACTGTCTGGCCTGCTTGTGTGGCCGCTGCACAGGTAAGAACCAAAACAAAACAGATACACTTTTCAGCGGGGGAGGGGGGGTGTCATTGCAGCCTTGTTTCCCAATTTTGTTCCGCCATTCCAGAAGTCACTTTAACTAGCCAAACATATGATTTCTGTGTGTATTTTGGCTCTTTTTTCTGTTATGCACACTCCTAGTTCCCTAGATTTTGAGTCAGGTGACCTACAAGTCCAAATTTACTTTGTATGGTGACCCATCCAAGAACGGTCCAAGAGATTGAAAAGGTGGGTGGCGGGGGGGGGGGGGGGGGGCTGAGCTGAGAAGATGAAGGAAGATGGCAGATGGGGGCAAAGAGGTGGGTAGCAAGTGGCTCAGTGCAGTATATCTCCAACAGCAGGTAGAGGGCAGTGAGACACTTCAGGGGTTGGGGCAAGTGGTTGGTCTGCTAAGGAGCAATGCTAAGACAAAGTTATCTTTTCACACACCTCTTTCTCTCTTCCTCTCGTGCTTTCATGCATTGAACAGTTCCCACATACTCTCCAGCCTTCCTCCCCCACTTCTTCCACTGACTACCATAATGTTACTAGTTGCCAGACAGCTTTCTCCCCCTTATTATTGTTACAAAGGGGGAAGGAAAGGTGAGAATGTGAGAAGCTAGGAAGGAAGGAGAAGAGAGAAAGAGAAGGGTGCAAAGGGCAAAACCTGCCATTAGGGATGGCTGGACTGCGATCCACTTTCAGAGGCTTTGTGACTCACTTTTGGGTTCCAACCCACGGGTTGGGAAATACTGGCTTACTATATGTCTCATGATATTTGATTGTACTTTTTTATACTCTGTAATCCACCTTGAGTCTCAGTGAGAAAGGCAGGCTATAAATGAAGTAATTCTAATCTGAATTCTAACCCTAGAATTTTAATTCTAATTCTATTAACTTAAGTGGATTTTGAAATGTATAACTCTGCTTAGGGCTGCATTGTAAGAGTTCTATTCCGACAATGTAAAATGTCTGAAATCATGGACGATATAAACCATCTTCATTATACTAAAACATCTAGAAACTGGCTAAAGTGCTGTTGGAAATGGTTTGCACAATTCAGGCTGTGTTGCTTGGCAGAAGGGCAAATGTCCTCATTAAAACATTTTTCTCATTAAAACCAAGTATTCAGATTTGTGGAGACAGAATCCATAGTTCTTGGGGCCTGTGTGGTGTAGTGGTTAGAGGGCCAGAATAGTATTGGGGAAACCTGACTGCACGTTCCAACTTAGTCATGATGAGGCTTATTGAGTGAGTTTGGGGCAGTCACCTTCTCTGTCTAATCCTTGTCAGTTGTCACACAGTTGTGTGAGGATAAAATAGAAGAGGGAAGAATAATGTATAGTGCCATGATGAGCTCCTTGAAGAGTGGGATAAAAATTGCCATGTGTTGGTTTTTCTTCTGTGGTCTGTAAATGCCACCACCAGACATACCCATCAAAGCTACTTTTCACTTAGTTTGTGCTCTCAGGTTTTGGTTGGATTTTTAGTGTAATATTTCTCAATGAATTTTGTGCAACTGCATACTTTTCCATGAGACCTTTTTTTAAAAAGTGTAAAAGACAATTTTCTACAGAAATGACAACAAACCGAACAATTGCTGAAAGACGGTGGAAGAAAATAGCCTGGGCAATGGCTTAGAACTGCTTTCCTAAGGCAGAATAACCTAGTGCAGTACAAATACAGGATTCCATTATAATTCACCAGCATTTACCAGAGTAGGTGGTCCAGTGTAAAAGTAGCATCTGTAAATTCCTAATATGTAATATGTAAAGGTGGCATTTGTAAAGCAGATGAAAAAAACCCATATAATCTTTTTTTCCTTAGCTGGCTGCCATTTTGTGATCAATCATTTCCAACAACCTGACAATAGACTACTTGGAAATTCTGCAACATATTTACTTGAAAGGAAGATGATCCTATATACTCACAAAATATATTCTTGAACATAATACTAACTTGTATATGAATGTAAGATGATCCTGCCCCCTCTTTTGATGGCAGACTGGTAAAAAAGACCCTAATCTTACATTTGAGTAAATACTGTAACTGGAGTTGAAAGTTGTTTGAGAAAGGCTTTGTTTCCAAATGTTTATTGAACATCATAATTTATAGCAAATAAATCAAGAATATAGGGACATGATATGCGTATTCTGCTTAGAACAATTAAGATAATAAAAATAAATACTGTAGGTTTAATTTCTAAGAGACTTCAATTTCACAGCAGTATAAGCAAAATTAGATACATACTAATACTAATACTAATACTAATACTAATACTAATACTAATACTAATACTAATACTAATACTAATACTAATACTAATACTAATACTAATACTAATACTAATACTAATTGTATGGCCTCCTGCTAATAGGAGACCAGAAGGGAGGCTAATTCAGCAGATCTAAGTGCCGGCCTCAACCATACTCCTAGTGAAACATCTCTGTCTTGCAGGCCCACCAAAAGGACACAAGGTCTTGGCAGGCATGAGTACCCTCCAACAGAGAGTTCCACCAGGTTGAGGCCAGTACTGAAAACACCCTGGCCCTGCTCAAGGCCGGTTGAGCCTCCCTGGGGCCCGGGACCTCCAATAGATGATTTTGTGCTGATCTAAGTGCCCTCCGGGGTACATATGGGGAGAGGCGATCCCTCAGGTATGTTGGTCCCAGTCCATTTAGGGCTTTATAGGTTAAGAGTAAGACCAAACCCTTGAACCTGATCTGGAACTCCACGGGGCGCCAGTGTAACTGCTGCAGAATGGGAGTCACATAAGCCCTGTATGGGATACCTGTCAGGACCCAAGCAGCAGCGTTCTGGACCTGCTGCAATTTCCAGGTCAGGCCCAAGGGAAGCCCTGTATAGAGTGAGTTACAGTAGTCCAATCTGGAGGTGACGGTTACATGGATCACTTTCGCTAGATCATGAGTAAAGATGGATACGAACAGCAATACAAACAAAAAAAAGCCACGAACAGCCCAATCACCTGTTCACGAACAAGCTGTTTGTGAGGCCCCATTCTAAATGAACAGGTGGTTGTTGCAAGCCTCATTCGTTGCTGTTCGTTGCTGTTTGTCAAGCCAAACAATCTGGAACCTGCAATCAATTCCCTTGGCAACCAGAGGCAGGGACTGCCTGAACTCTGTCTGAACTCCTGCCGTTGCCCTGGAAATCCCAATCTAAGTCCAATTTAGTTTGATAGGCATGTCTTCCTTTCAAGTGTGGAGCTCCAAATTTATTACATGGAAGCAAAGAGCAGGAGGGAGGGGGGTTCCCAGCTCTGGTTTTGCAAACAGTGAGGGAGAGACAGTTGCTGTTGGCATTTTGAGAAAGAGACAGGGAGAGTGCATTGGAGCTTGAATTTTCCTTGTGTGTGGTGGGATAGGGATCTACCTTTTCAAGTACCAGGTCTGCTGCCAGGCTCTGGGCCAAGCTATTATTTATTACTAGTACCTTTCCTGCTGCCTGCTCAAGTAAGGTTTCTGGGAATGGTGCAGTAAGGATCAACCCCTTCAGGTTCCAGGGCTGCTGCCTGGCTCTGGGGCCAAGCTATTATTTATTATTGGTACATTTCCTGCTGCCTGCTCAGGTAGGGTTTCTCAGAGTGGTGTGGTAGGGATCTTGATGGCTGGAGGAGAGCCTGCTGGCCCCCATGAACAACAAACATGTTCGTGATCAGTTCATGTTTGTCAGTGTTCGTTGTTTGTTTTTCGTGGATGGCAATGAACAACAAACACCATGTTCGGGTTTTTCTTTCTCTGTTCGTGCCCATGTCTAGTCATGAGCTGAAAGATAGGGGGCAAGCTGCCTGGCTTGCCGACGATGGAAAAAGGCAGACTGGGCAACTGCCATGATCTGGGCCTCCATTGACAAAGAGGAGTCCAATGTCATGCCAAGACTCCTGACAGATGGGATAGGCACCAGCAGTGCCCCATCAAAAACTGGGAGCCGGATCCCCATATCCATCACCCCACGACCCAAGTATAGGACCTCGTCTTTGTAGGGTTCAGCTTCAGTCTGCAGTCTGAATCTTTCCAGCTTCCTTTCACCCAAATTACAATATTTTAAAGCACAGAGTAATTATAATGTATATTCCAGATAGGTATTAGCCTTTTCCCTTAAATTCTGGAACATAGGACAGTCAAAAAAGTAAATATTCAGTTTGTCCATTGCCCAGCAACCTCAATTATAAATTAATTTTGGTGACAACTTTCAGTACTTTTGAACTCATGAATTGGAATCTTCATGATGTAAATGCTCAATGTAAAATATTGATATAAATCCTGTTTATATCCTATATCCTGCTGTTGACTCTGGTTATTCAAAGTTTTGAAACAATACAGAAACACAACAGGACCAGCAGTCTCTCCTTCAGCTGCCCTTCAGCTGTCTGAAATAAACTATTGCCTGTTTCTAGTTGGAGATTTCTGCCCAAGATCTCCTACTTGGAATAATCTCAGGGCCAAAACAGATAGGTTGTTGGGGATTGGAATTTTGATCCCCAGACATGAAATTGGATAGCCAAAAGCACCTATCGGGACTCATGTGCTAGAGTGGTTTAACTCCACCTGTTCCATTTTCCCAGTCAGAAGTGTTTTCCCTCTGTTTCTTTTAGCTGTAGTAGAGAAAATAGATGTATATTATGTGTGCCTCTGTGTATGCTTCACTTAGGATTAGACTGTTGCTAACTGTTCCATTTTCCTTTCATATAAATGGCAACACCTGTGTTTTTCGACATTCATAGTAGGGCCAGATCCTTTTTTCTCTTTCTGGAAAGAATGTGAAATATCTTTTACTATTATATAATAATATTACCATTTAGTATTCAAACAGCACATTTCAGTGTTTAAAGTGTTTCACACATGCTATCCTTGTAAAGTCCAGCAATGATATTACCTTCATATTGCAGAAGTGTGGCAGAGGCAATAGTGGCTTTTTTAAAACCAGAGTGAGCATTTGTCAGGTGAGATTCCAGCTCAGAACTCACTTGCAGTGCAATCCTAAGGGCCAGGCTACACAGTATATTTTACACAAGGTCACCACAGGGACTGGGATTTAGAGTCACACTACAGCTGTGAGTCCTCAATGGTACCTCCATGAAAAATCACTGCACAGTCGTGATTTAAATTGGAACTGCAGCTTGGAAGGAAGAGGAATACCTCTTCCCCCTCTGGTGCCATTTTCTGGAGCAATTTTAAACAGAGTTATACTCTTCTACATTCATTGAAGACAATGGGCTTAGAAGGATATATCTCAGTTTAGTATAGTACTGTTAGCCACAAAGCAGGACAATGGAGGTAAATGGCTTAATTTGATATTCCTATGCAAGACTGAAACCACAGGTAACCACAGAGACCATTAGCAATATCTGTAAATGGTGATATGGACTACTTAGTTATGTTAAATAATTTAACACCTATAGAGAGATTGAGAAAATTATCAGACTTTTTGAGTTCCTAGCTAATGTTATTAAACCTATTGATGAATTCTAATTCAACAATTTCCTGTTGGAGTCTCCCTTTGGAATTCTTTTGTTGGAGAACGCTGATTTTCAATGCAGCAGCAGAGTTCTGGAAGACTGAAATGTTCTCCCACAGGTTTTTGAATGGGGCCACTGTTTTTGTTCAGCTTATGCCCATTTATTCTTTTGCATGGTGACTAACTTTTTGTTCTACATCAACAGCCAAAAAGCATTGTTGACAGATGACTGGATGTATCACATTGATGAATGAGCCTCTGATGGTATGGCTAACTTTATTAGATCCTGTAATAATGTTTCCTATGTAGATATGGGGTGAAAGATTGCAACTGGGCTCATTGCAAAGTCTTGTCCTGGTGCTTTTGTTTCTACTGAGTGGTGTATTGTTCTTAGTGAGTAATTGGATGAAGTTAAAGGACTGTCTGTAATTAAGCAAAGGTTTACCACACAAGGCCTATGTAAGAGAAGTACTATTGACTAGAATAGACCACTGATGATATGTTGGAACAGCTAGTTGGCAGCTGGAGGCAACAGGAAGTAATGTTCCAGCACTTATTCTTTGAGACCTATCACATAGTAGTCTGTTGAGTACCAGCCTGGCCTTGTTCAATTCCCCCCCCCCCCATTTCATTGGGTGAATATTGTTGTTTTATGAATACCTGCTATTAATCCTTTAGGTATGCATTTCTGTCCAAGGAACTGGACCAAATTCATTAATATTGTATGGCCTAGCTATAAATAATAGAATTTGCAGTGTGTTATAAATGGTAGCTGCCAGTGTGGCAATATGTGTAGCAGTCATAGTCTCCTGATACGAGATAGTTATAGTTTCACAGTGATATCTAAAAAGTGAAACCGCTGCATGGATTGGTTCAGGTTCATGTGGATGGTGAGATGTTGAATTCCTGATTAAATTTTTTGAGTCCAAAGACAAGAGGAACCCAGTCCAAGCAACCCCCCAAAAATATATCTACAAGTAACCAAAGTAACAATACAATGTCTTTCCAGAACTGTACCAGAAATATTACCAATGCATTTGAATAGATTATTATGTACGGATGTGCAATTTGAATATGGCTTGTGAAGAAGCTTCGTGAAACAGGATGTTTTAGTTGCTAGCGTACTTGTTGCTAACTCTCCCGGATCAATGCTTCCCGTCGGATGAAACTTGGTCCTTCATAACGGTTATTTGCCTGCAAAGGAAATAAGCAAAAAGATTGCATCGGTTAAAAAGGACTATATTGTGTGAACATACCTTATATGTTTATTTTTGTACTTACCTGATATACGTTACTACATATTGGACCATTGGTTATACCTATTAGCTAATTTTCAGGGGTGCTTATCCTAGTGATAGAAAGAAGCCTGTTATAATATATATATATATATATATGTATGATCTATTTTGCATTTACAGCACCTGCACTTTATAAAAAGACATTGTATTGTTACTTTGGTTACTTGTAGATATATTTTTTTGGGTCTCATTGGACTGGGTTTCTCTTGTCTTTGGATGTAGGTTGGAGACTTCCCCTCTTGTTTGCTGGTTAAATTTCTTGAGTGCCTTCTTCCCTTTGATTCCGGATAATAAAGTGTCATCAGTTAATCCCAAGTAGAATAATGCCATGAGGAAACAGGTGCTGATGAAGTCTTGCTTTAAATCAGCCATGAATATGTTGACATATTGTGGAACCATGCAGGTACCCAAAGTAGTGCTATTAATTTGAAGGCTGTTCTCAAGCCAGAAATAGTTGTGGGTGAGTACAAAGTGGCAAGCCTGGTGGCCAAATGTGTTGTGGTTACATTGGTATTCCTGAAAGCTTGAGGCCCATCTTTGTGGGGGATACTGGCATATATGGTATTCCACTGAGGCCCCTCCCCTCCCCAAACTGCACCCTTTCCAGGCTCCACCCCCAAAATTTCCAGGAATTTCACAACCTAGACTTGGCAACCCTAAGCCCGGCCGATTGCAGTGCAGCCTGGCCTGTTGCAGCACAGCCCAGCCTGGCCCGGCCTGGCAGTACGCTTCTACACAAGGCCGCCCAGCCCGCTGCAGTGCAGGGCGGCTTGGCCCAGCACCCATTGCTAGAGCTGCTAGAGCTATATTACAATGGGCTCTGGTGATAGTTGACCGTTTTTTACACAATTTTGCTTTGTGTACAAAAGGGTCAAATATGTTAGGAGATAACTAATCTGTGCTACACAATAATGAATAGGCAGCACAAGTAATTATGACCCTTAGGTAAGGGCTAAGTAATAGGAAACACATACTTATACCTGCAGCTTTTTAAATATATCACCTCCTTATAATTGGCTAGTTATGATAGAAAACTACCTAATAACAGCCTGTAATAAGCCAGATCACCCTTCAACAGTACAACTGGATAATTCTGCCTGGCTAGGCACTATCTGTATCCTGGGGCGTGCATAGCAGTGTGACTCTGTCTCGATGTGTTTTGCATTTGCTGCTAATTGCAGCATGTGGATACAGCAGTGGATAATTGTAGCTCCCCTGTGCTTCATTCAGGTGTGAAGCTTTGCACTCCCGCTGGGTGCGAGTCATGGGGATGAGATACAGGATGACACCCGCGGCCGTCCATAAAAGTGATATCAGGCACCCTATATTTAAAAGGAGAGGCACCTAGAAATGGCTACATGAGAACGTGATTTGTCACTTTCAGCTCACATCCCCAAAGATGGAAAATGTGTGGGTATCAGCCCCTTGGCCCATGAGCCTAGGATTTGGCATATGACATGATCACTCATTACAAGAGTCCTGGCAGGTTTATCTGAATTGGCCATCTACATCTAGAATTGTTTTGTTGACTGTTTCTATAAGGTAATTTTTCTAGCATGGAACAATTCAATCCAGTCATTTCCTTATAGGCTCCATGGCCAGTGCTTCAGCTCTGATAACCTCCAAGAAGAATGTCTCCCAGCAGACATGTTTTTCTCAGAGCCTGTATCGTGGGGCAGGGGTGAGATTTCTTCTTTCTAGCCAGCTGAGATCTGCATGATCTGTGTGCAACTCACGAGTGAAAACATGGACCTGTTTAGCAAGAATGCCCTTTTCCCAACAATCATAAGGCCTGTTGTCTCGAAACTATTTACCTAGATGCATTCTTCACTGTCCTATATCATATATATACTGCCTTGCTTTGGACACTGGCAGGGCAACAGGGCAGACCATACAAAAGGAGTGGTTGGATAATATATTTATAGACACCTAAAAAATACGGCCCTCTTCATTAATTTTTTTAAATAAAAAACTATTGATTTGATTCAGTGAAACAGCTGGTACTTATTCAGACTACCCGAAGTGTCAGAAATGTACAATTTTTAGGAATGTGAGAAAAAATTGGAAATGGAACTTCAAGAATATACCCTATTTCTTTGGTAGGGAAAGGAAATTAAATAGAGGGTTTATTAGAATCTATTACAGGGCCACATAATCCTTTCCCCTAGAGGCCTATAATTCCTGTGGCTTGGCTGTACTGACTTGCCTGCATACGCTGTTCTCCCCTCACCCCAGACTTGGTTCTCAGCCCCTCCTTCCATTCTACTTCCAACTGTCTTCTGAGTTAAACACTTCTTTGCCCCTCCCCCACTGCACTCAGCTCTCTCACTGTCCAGTCCACACTCTTTCCTTCCTCCTCTGCTTTTACTTTTCTGCTTTCAACTCTCCCTGCTGCACCTTGTTTCCTCAACCCCTTGGCCAAATATTCCTCATGACTGACACTGATCCTTATTATTGTCATCGTCTTGTCCTCCTGACTCTGTTCCCCGCAGTCTGCCTCATTTTCTGCCCTACCTCTAATCTGAATCATCTTTGAATGCCACATTCTGGCCTGTCTCTTCATTATTGTCATCTCATACTCTTCACAGCTCAATGATATGACAAAAAAGGCCACTTATGTTTGACAACATGTCAGGTGCAGACCAAGGCTCAACTTATAAAGACCCTTCTCCCAAGCCAGGGTCCAGCTTTGCAGCAGATGCAGTGTCAGTTTTGGGTCCAGCTTCCCAGGACACTCCTAAAATTTCCTTTCTGCTACATACCATGTCATCTTCAGGTCCAGCTTCCCAGTCCTCTTCTACTCTTTCCATTAAGCAGAGGCACTTTGAGACAGCAGATCAAGGCCAAACTCTGAAGGACTCCAGCTCTGCTTACAAGCCAGAATGTGAAGTCACCAGTTCGTTTCTGAGTTTTTCCATGTCAAGAACATCACCATCCTCTAGGGAGTTGCTTCCGGTTCCCAAGCAAAAGACCCATCTCATGGCTTCATTTCTGTCCATTTCAACGGCAGACCAAAATCTAAGCTCAGGATCCCAGGACTCGTTTGATGCTCAGAGGCTAGTCCCTCACCGTTCTAATTTTTCTTCCTTTCCTGACCAGATCCAGAAACATATGCAGGCCTTCCGCCTATCCAAGAAGCAGCTCCTGCAAATAAAAGACTCCATACAGGTAGTCCTGGAGAAGGGCCTAAAAAAGAAGGTTCAAGATGGAGCTGGTTCTTTACCCATGGTGCCCACTTTTGTTTGCACCTTGCCCAATGGCACTGGTAAGTGTGTTTCGTAAGGGTCGACCTGACATTGGTCCCCACAACTGTTGCCTACTCAAGGGTTGCCAACTTTTAAAAGACCACTAAGTGGTGCCTTTCATACCACTTGATGCACAGGCAAGAGCGGGAGTTTATGTTTGCCCCCCCCCCACTGTCCTGGCCTGGTCAGGTGATGTGGTTCCCCCTTAAAACTCCCCACCCCTGGCTGCAAAGCTGGGGGGAGGACTGGCTTGTCTAGGGATTTTCCACCGGGTGTCTGTCCTCGCAACTGTATTGCAAGGCTGCCAGCTGCTCCTGACAGACCCCAATTCCCCACCAATGGGGATATGCCACGGGTCCTCACCACCCCACTGCTTTCTCCCCTACTTCTAACCTGCCTGGAGAGTGGCTAAACGACCCCCCTACAGCCAATTGCCTCCTCCGTATTTCCAGTGCAAGGTAGGCCAGAAACTCCCCCCCACAAATGCCAATCATGGAACGGGAGAAAAATTCTTACCTGGCCCTGATAAACAATGACTGGCTAACCTGCACTGAAATAGGGTAAGGTGGGTGGGCTGCTCACGAGGCGCGAATGGCTGCTGGGTGGGCAGAGTGGCCTTATGAGGCCTCTCTTGTCACCCATCCCAGCATACCTGGATGCATGGGAAGCCTTGTCTGCCTCCCCGTCCTCCGGGGAGGCAAATCCCAGCCCCCGAGCCAAGCAGCTGCTGCTGTGGATGGGGAGTGCCGCATTGCCCCCCCCCCCGGAATGAAGAGACAGACACCAGAATTGGGATATAAAGGGCTGTTTTATTGAATAATAATAAAATAATTTGCAACTGTGGCAAGGAGCTAACTGGCGGTACAGATCAGGCTCTGGGGTCATCCTTGGACCTCTGCCCTGACCTGTCTTGGTGAGACACCTTCTGCCCCAGGTGCGAGCCATCCCTCGTATGGTTGTGTCCTGGCCTGGCCAGGTGATGTGGTTCTCTCTTAAAACTCCCCCCTGGCTGCAAAGCTGGGGGGAGGACTGGCTTGTCCAGGGGTTTCCCACCAAGTGTTTGTCCTCACGAGGCTGCCAACTGCTCTTGACAGACCCCAATTCCCCACCAATGGGAATATCCCATGGGTGCTCGCTGCCCCTCTGCTTTCCCCCCTACTTCTAACCTGCCACTGCAAGGGCCAAACCTCTGCTTAGGACTTTGTGCCCCACAGGTGGCCTAAAGCCACCCTGAGCCCTTGCCGCAGGTCCTGCAAGAATATCTCATTCCCCTTCACTGAAAGATGCACTCCATCCCCTCGGTAGAAGTCTGCAAATTGGGCCCTGATTTGCGGATGGGGCAGATAAATTCCCAACCCGCTAGTCAAGGCTTTAAAGAAGTCTCTGTTAGCCTTTCACCTTGCCTTCTCTATTGTTGTGGGGTCCAATGCTTCCTGCCAGACGCAGTGCAGAAGCATTGCCGACCAGATTATTAGGACGCCAGGCCAGTGCTTGCCTATCTCCTGCAAGTCTGCCCACGCCTGCAAGGAAAGGGCCTTACCCTTCATAAGGCCATTGCCTCCCAGGTGTACAACCAGGATCTGGGGTGGTGGACCCCTCCGTTCGAACAAGAGCGGCAGCAGTCCTGTCTACCTTAAGCCTCTTCTGCCTTGCCATTCAATGGTGGTCCACTGGCTCAGGCCAAGCTGGGACCCAATCTGCATCCTCTTTGCCTGGTGCACTGCCCAGAAAATCATGCTGTGGCCGATGAGGATATGGGACCTCTCTTGTCGGCCACCCCACCTAAAAGAAAATAGTGTTAGGCAGTGTTCCCCTGATTCAAGGGATTCAAGGAGCAAACATAAGTCTGATAGGCAGAGGAGCGCCACCGCCCTACCCTCTGGATCACGGACCTGGATATCCCATGGCTGCTGCTGTGGATGCTGCCCCGATGCAGAAAGAATGGGTACCGAATTTGACATTTGCTATGCCCAGCTTGGAGAAGGCACAATCCGTGACTGCCCAGAACTAGTACCTGGTCAGTGGAGCCCGTCTGCATGGCAAAATAGGACCCCTTGTTCCTCGCCATGAACCTCGATATAGCCTCTAAGGGCGAGGACTGGGCACAAGTCCCTCTCCGTACATAGGCCCAATGTGACCTCCATACTCCTCTGCTTCTGGTTGGTCTTCGAGCACCGGATGGTTATCACTACTTGTTCCCCTTTAAACTTGACATCCCTGGCCTGCAAGGCCCTGTTCGACTCGTCCCTCCGTGACATGGCAACCAGCTCGTTGACCCTGAGCGCCTCGAAGAATGCAGTGAGGAAGGCAGCATGAAATAGGCCCTCTTTGTACTTAGAGCCACAGACCATGGCCCATTTTGGGTGAGATAGGCTATCTCTGATCTTTGGGTGCCATTGCCCCCTGGGCCCATCCCTGCAGCATCTTTCAAATGCGGAAGTTCCTGATGTTGTCTGCCAGGCCCCAGTGCTGCCAGCTGGCCCCAGATGTACTTGACTGCCAGCCTCTTACCTCTCTGGGTGACGCAGAACTGCATCAGGTGCTCAACAGGGAAAGGCCACAACTGGTGGAGACTTACCTGGTACCTGAACCCTGTAAACTGCAGGACCGCCCTATCGTAGGCCCTCTGGGTGCTTAGGGCAATTGCAGCTTAGGGCAATTGCAGCTGCAAGTCTCGGCCTGCCAATCTGCCAAAGGTCCTGGGGCATCTGGGCTGGCAGCAAGTTGGCCTCGGGGGCAAGCTGATGAAACTGGTCCATCTGCAGGTGAGACAGAGCATCTGCCACTCCATTGTTAACACCTGGGACATGCCTGGCTGTAAACATAATATTAAGGTGCAGGCCCCTAAGAGTAAATATCCAGACTAGCCTCATCACCCTGGGTGATTTGGAGGAGAGGGAGACTACATGGACTACATGGACCACTGCCAGATTATTGCACCAAAAATGCACTGAATGGTTTGCTAGCTCCTCCACTCATAGCTGAACAGCTACTATGAATGGGAAAAATTCAAGAAAAGTAAGGTCTCTGCATAGACCCTCTGCTAACCACTCTGCTGGCCACTTTGCCACACACCAATGGCCATGGAAAAACACCCCAAAGCCACTGACCCCTGATGCATCAGAGGAGACTTGAAGCTCCCCTTCTAGTAACAGGTCCTCCCTCCGAAACTCTGTTATAGGAGCCTAAGAATTCTTCCCAGACCTGTGTTGATCCGCAGGCAATGGTGCAGGAGCCTGAGTGTGCCCATTGCATCACACAAGCATCTCAGAAATGCTCTGCAAAATTCAGATGGCCCACCAACTGCTGTAGTTCTACTAATGATACTTTGTGGTTGCCTGATGCATTTTCCAACCTGGACCTGAGGTCCCTTAGCTTCTCCACTGGCAATCTTGATGTTTGGTGGACAATGTCCAGCTCGATCCCCAGGAAGGTCAAAACCTGAGATGGGCCCTCCATCTTTTCATGGGCCAGGGGGACTCCCAACTCCCAGGTAAGGTTAACAAAACCCTCCAGGAGCCTGGCACACTGCCCTGAACCTGCTGGTCCCATAAAAAGAAAATAATCTAAATAATGCGCCATATCACGGCACTGCTGCTGCTGCCACAGGGCCCACTCAAGAAAGGAGCTGAAATGCTCAAATGCTGCGCATGAAATCGAGCAACCCATAGGGAACGCCCTGTCCATGTAAAACTGGCCCTCGAATGCAAAACCCAATAGTTCAAAATCTTTGGGATGGACTGGCGGAAGACGGAATGCTGGCGTAATGTCGCATTTTGCCAACTCCACCCCGACTCCACACTTTCTCACAAGCTGGACCGCTTGGTCAAAGGAAGTATAATGGACCATGCACAAATGCTCCAATATAACATCATTTACTGACCCCCCTTTTGGGTATGAGAGGTGATGAATTAGCTGGAACTCACCAGCCACTTTCTTAGGGAGCACCCTTAGTGGTGAGACTCACAAATTTGGGACTGGTGGGGAGGGGAACATCCCCAGCACTCTTCCCTCTGCACATTCCCTGGCAATCGTAGCCCAGACAACCCCCTCCCAGCCAACCACCGAATGTAGGTTGGATGACATGAAGGAGGATCTGGGGCCCTGGAATGGGATACAGAACACGACCCTGAAACCCTGCAACAGAAACCGGGCATCAGTTCACCTAGGGTAGTGCTGTAGTAGGGCATCAAGGACCCTCAGGCTGGGGCCCTTTGCCAGGTTGCTGGGAGGGGTCCCTGCCCTTTTGGTGAGTGACTTCTGTCTCTTGAATGTGGTGAAAAGGTGGGGACCTCTGCATTTGCGGCATTCGTGCCCGAAACGACAGCCTTTTCTGCTGCATACCCTTTGGGAGATGAACTCCCAGCAAAGCAGCTGAGGTTGAACTGACTGCCCCGCGGGGCCGCGGGAGCCATTATTTGCAGTGGGCCTCTGCCCCCCATAACCACCAGTGCTCATAGAAGGGCGGTGCACCAAATGACCACTGTCCGAGCGATCACCAGTGTTTGGCTGAGCTGGAGATATGACTTGCAGCCACAGCTGCTGATGCACCTAATCCCAAGGCATGGCTGGGTTAAGGGCTGCATACATTCTAAATTCCTCGTCATATTGCATCCAAGCCCCCCCGACGAAGTCTGAATACCCCCTGTAAATAATGTCCATATACTGGAGCAAGGATGCCACCCTCCATAGCTGGGCCCTGGCAATGACCCTTGTATATATTAGGAGACCAGGCAGCCAGTTGGCCCAGGTCCGATCGACCCTCCGGCGCTTAAGGCGCTTTTTATCACGCTCCTCCAAGTCCTCTTTATCCTTCTTCTCCAGTTCCCTGAAGAGAAGAGTAAAGACATCAACACATTTCCCCATAGGATCCTCTCCCTGGTGGCCAGTATCAAATGATCGCCCAGTGGCATGGCTGTGTTTCCTCATGGCAAGGCCCTAAAGGGCACGGGCCCATAGTTAGTCCACAGGGCCCAATAAAAGGGGCTGAGGCCCCTTTGTTCTCCAGGGCCTACTCCCCCGGTGCCTGAGCTGTGGTAGTGGGCCATTCGGCCACCCCAGGCAGCTGACCTGCAAAGGCCAGCTACCTCCACTGAGGCCAAACACTGCTCCTGCTCGAGGCCTGCACTGTCCCTTGTTGCGCATATGATGTGCTTGGCTGGGCATATGATGTGCCTGGCTGGCATACAATGTGCTAGGTTGTCTGTATGATGTGCTCGGCTGAGCATACAGGGCTTGAACAGTGCATGGGGGCGTGGGGCCAAAAATCTTAGTACCAGGAGTTGAGTGTCTGTGTCTTGAGCATGTGTAGAGTTCTTTTTCCAAAGAGATTTTTTTTGGGAGAGGGAGAGCTGAACTTTAAATTACGATTATGAGACACTTCGTCTGATTATCATATGTCTGTGCTGAACTCCTGGACAACAGGTAGTGTTAATCTTTTTTTCAGATAAGAAAATTAATCTGTATTATTATGCATAAAAATTTAATATATGTTCAAATTTAAAATTACTCCATTGATTAATAAAGATACTGTGCTAAGCAAACAAATAAATCCTGGAAAACAATGAATCCATCAATTTTTACCTGGGCTAAATAGCAACCCTGGGGATGAATGAGGTATGGTAGTCTTGTTCTAGGATTACTGACTCCTGATTGGAAATTTCTGGAGATCTGGGGGTGGGGCTTGGGGAAGGTGGAGTTTAAGGTACAGCAGGCTTTCCAGTTGCCCGCTGGTGGGGTCTGTCCCATTGCCCACTGATCACAGACGATTGGCAGGAGGTGGCAAGCCCTCTGGAGGTCACCCGCCATCAGCAGGCAACCTAGAAAAATGCACATCAGGCTCACTTCTGGTGGGGCATGATGATGTCACTCAGTAGGGACATGATGCCATAAAGTCCACCCCTTCAAAAGAGCCATTTTCTCCAGGGGAACTGATCTCTGTAGTCTGAAGATAAAGTTGTAATTCTAGGAGAACTCCAAGCCCCACCTGGAGACTGGCAATCCTTATGTTCAGATCTTTTTTGCAGAGAGAGGCCATTTTCTGGGTCTAGGGCTGTCCCAAACTCAGGTGGATGTCTTGCTGTTGAACCTGAGTGGTGAAGAGAAGCAGAAAGCCCAGTTGAAAATGCAGTCCTTTCCGGTCTCGGCAGAGCTAAGCAATGGCAAGGTACAGTTACCCTTGAGCTCACTTAATCTGTTCCATTTGTTTTTATAATCATGCTGTACCTCTGGTCTCCCTCTTTTAAGTTTAGTGGAGAAAAAGAACTAGTAACTGATCTAACTAGCTAGGATGGCTTTAGACTGAAAGTATGCCATCTCTCTCAGGATCATCTCTCTCATGCTGCCTCTCCTGGTGTGTGCAGGGAAGAAGAAAGAGAGGAGGGGAGAGAAGGGAAGGAAGGAAGTTCCCCTGGCAGGAAGGAGACAGATAGCAGCCTATCTATCTAACTGACTAGTTGTTGCCTTCCTTCTTCTCTGCTGGCAGTCCTAAAGGCCCGAGCAAGAGACATTGCCAGTCCCTTCTTCTAACAGATGCCACACTGCAACTTCCCCACCTTGTTCCAGTGCTGTGACCCCAAGCCAAATCAGCCCCACTCCAGCTGTTTTTGAGCTAAAATTGCATGTTATTCCTTACTGTAAGCTTGTGAACAAGGCGTCTGAAGCCAATTCAAAGACAGTTAGCTCTACTTTGCTGAACTCTCATGAAAATTAACGGGTTGTAAACTGTGATCTGCAAGTTTGTATTTCAATGGAGATTAAGTGTGATGAACTTCCTTTGGATTGGGCCCTGTCTTATTTTATGTACAATGGGGTTTTAAAAAATAAATAATAATGGAGGTGAAAGATGGCACAGAAAATCATGCTAGATGATTCTTGGCAGTTTCACTACTGGTAAAGTTGTCAACTTTGTACTGGTAGTTTAGTATTGATTGTAACTTTACCTTTGAAGATTATGGAAAATAATAGAACTAGAGGGAACAATGTATGAATTATAGGGCATAAGTGCTGTTGGAGGTCTGATGGGGGGGAGGGAAAGGGTGGGTTGGGGATAAATTTGTACTCAATAGGAGAAGGAATAGTGAAATGTATATTTTTGTTTTATGTTTGTTCTCAATCTATCCAATAAAAAGCTTCTTTAAAAAAAAACTTTGTACTGGTAGCAAGGAGATACCTGAAAATCTGATCACATGCCTTGAGGTGAACCAACTGCCATGTTGAAGGAGGTAACGATGATGCATCATATTCATAATTCCCTCTTTGATTTTCCAGCTTTTTGAATACTTGGCCAAGTGCCTAGCCAGATTTTTGGAAGACCTTCATACCACTGAGAAATACTTCCCACTGGGCTTCTCTTTCCCCTTTCATTGCCAGCATAGTTCACTGAATCAGGTGAATACTGCACTAGCTGTACATCAGACTGTGTGTGGATATATGGGGGTAAGGGTGGGGTCGTGATGTTGTACATTTCTTGGGAGGGGAATCCAAATAATACGGTAAGGCCGATCCAGTGCAAATACACAAGACATTGTCCAGTGGCTTAATGGGAAGGAGGGAAGGGACTGACTCCAAGCAACACCTGACCTGAAAAAGTTGCTAAGTAAAGAGGTGGATCTGAGGAAAGGGTTGGTATTCTTCAGTCTTGGCCTCTCTCTACAGTGTTACATCCTAAAAAGGGATGATTGTAGGAAGAAGGGCTGGCTTCACAGAGGCTCACTGGAAATGCTGTAATACTCTCTGATAACTACATGTCTTGCTTTCCTTTAGTGTAAGCTGATTAAATGGGCAAAGGATTTCCAATATGCAGGTGTTGTGGGTGAGGATGTGGCACAGCTGCTTCAAACAGCTTTAAAAGAACATTGCAAGGTGAGGAATAGTGTGAGTGCACATGTGTGTGACAGAGATATGTTTTCCACACTGGGACAGTATTGCACATTTCCCCTGTTGCATCTGTAGTTGCTGTCACAGCTCAGTGGCAAATATGGCAAGTTTCCCTGTAGTTTCTCTGTCCCCGGCCTATGGAAGTGATCATCCTCCCTCTGCCTAATGCAGCCAGGTCTTTTGTAGGTTTTAAGAAACAAAATCAGAAATGGAATATAATTATATCATTACAATGTTATAATAATGTGTGTATCAACTTCTTTAAATTCCTATATTTCATTTTTTAAAGTAAATATTAGCATTACCATCTTGGGGTTGTGAAATTCCTGGAGACTTGGAGGTGGAGCTTGGGGAAGGTGGGATGTGAGGAGGGGAGGAACCTCCTCAAGGTAGAATGCCATAGAGTCCACTCTTCAAAGCAGCTATTTCCTCAATGAGAACTGACCAATGTAGTCTGGAAATCTATAATTTCAGGAGACTGTCAGGTCCCACCTAGAGGCTGGCAATCCTAGTAAGTCTCTAGCCTCTTTGCCTCTCCTCTTATGTCTCTGCAATAAAAGGGAATAGAGACTTCTTTTTCTTTTTAAATGAATGATGGAATTCAAAGACCCTGATAAACAGGTTGTTATAATGTTGTTATAACAATATTCAGTTGGCAATTAAAAAATAAGACTAGGAAAATCCAAACTTTCCCATCAATACGGCACAGCACCCGTCCAGGCTTGGCTGCGATCTTTCTCAAAACTTCACAGCAAAGCAGGTCTGGGAAACATCTTAGAAAACCTGGGGAAAACCTGGGAGGTGTACAATTGTACCATAATGCTGTGGGGAAGCATAAAAAGATCCACCCCCCAACAGCATAAAAGCCCTGGCAAATAACTGGCGTGGAAATGGTCACAGAAAGAGAGAGAAGACAGAAGCAGAGTCACTTTGATCTTTTTTCCCGATTACTCCAGAACTACAGCGTTGAGGTCATTGCTGTGCTGAATAACACTGTGGGAGTCATGGTGAGCTGCATATGTGAAGAACAGCCCTGTGAGATTGGACTGATGATAGGTGAGCAAGACATTTGCATGGAGTTGGGTGCTTGATAGTTGTGCTGTTGACCCGGATAGTTCATACATGCCGTACTTTATACTTTATGTCAGGAAGCTGGCTTATTCTTCTGAGATTTTGCTAGGTTAGAAGAATATTGGACTGTGTCCATAAAGGCAGCTTAGGCAATAATGCACTGCCAGTTTTGAGGTTGCATATAGCCATGCCACAGGACTAACAATTCATCTCCTGGCTATTGAGATTGAGGATTATTTTGTACAGGCATAAGATCTTTCATTTCATCTAAATGGTAAACACTAACTATTGTCAGAAATAGAATTATGGCATAAATGGGCTGCAGGTGTGGCTAGATGATTACTTGGGAGTGACCAGTCACTTTCCAAGAATTTAAAAGTAGCTCTCCACCTAGAGTTACCAGGACTCCCACTGTTCCGCTAATCCCTTGCATTTCCCACCAGGGCATAAAGCACTAGTGGGTGGAAATGGGGGGGAGGGAATGTGGGCATGCACAGGCATTGCACCAGTGCACTGATGTCATTTCCGCTGAAAACTGGAAGGGATGCCATGGGATGCTCAGGGATTTGCATTACCCTAGAGTTTTTGCAAAATCCTACAGGGTTCCAGACTCTGCCCCCTAAATGCACTGTGGATTTCAACCCTATCTCTATCCTTTTCCAGTGTTGCTATAACCACTTTCTAAATCATTCTCTTTAAAGCTAACACAGCAGCTTCTTTTCTCTTTCATGCATGGAGAAGGAGGCACAGGC
Organism: Eublepharis macularius; assembly: GCF_028583425.1. Classification (NCBI taxonomy): domain Eukaryota; kingdom Metazoa; phylum Chordata; class Lepidosauria; order Squamata; family Eublepharidae; genus Eublepharis; species Eublepharis macularius. The sequence goes on along the minus strand of NC_072793.1, from coordinate 92,273,731 downwards.
ATACATGGACCTTGGATGGGAAAATGACAACATCAGCACCCTTTCCCATCCACCTCTCCTCTGCCTCCTTCATGTGTGCACACACTTATCCTTGCTCTGAGCCTGAGAGAGAAAGGAGCATATTATTGATTCTTTCGCCTTGTATCAAAGCTGCTATTTGCCTCTTCCAGAGAAAACATACATTGCTGTATATTTTTCCCATGCAGGGCATGTTACAATTTAGGGTGATGGTGGCTTGCTTTAGAAAAACAGCAAAGGAAAGATTTCTGAGCACTACAGACCTGCTCTGAAACAGTGTAATGTTCATGCAGAACACCGTTTTGTGGCTGGCTGCATCCGCTGAGCCACCATTTTGTGACTGGTAGCTCCCAAGGGCCTTGAAAAACATTAAGTTGCTCCCAGAAACCCGAAGTTCTCTTTCCACCACCACCCCCAACTCAGTGCCTTATATTGCAGGGAAGCCGCTAAGTTTTTAAAAGAAGCAAAGTACTTAGTTTAATTTTCTAACAATTGAGCTGTTCAGTGTTTTACTAAACTGGCAATTTCTTCTGTTTTGGGTTCTTTCCCCTGCTTTTGTCTTCCTATATGCGGTAGATGATGGCACAAACTGTTGCTACATGGAAGAAGCTGAGAACATAGCAAGCGTGGAGAACAAAGTGGGGTGCATGTGCATAAACACTGAATGGGGCACTTTTGGGGATGCTGGTGAGCTGGATGACATACTGACAGAGTTTGACCAGTTAATGGATAAAGAGTCTTTTAATCAAGGCATTAGCAGGTGGGTCACTGTGAAAGGAGGATAGTGTTTTGGGGGTTTTTTTTAGGAATACTTTTTATATTATTAATAAGATTAAAAGCCCAATAAAAAGGGCAGAGAGAGAGAAGAAAAGGGTAAAGAAAAAAGAATACAAAGAAAGACAACGAACAAAGATTGAAAATAACAGGAAAATGATACATTTTATTTTCCAATTTTCTCTACCACACCTATCATATTTTAACAAACATTATACTTTCAGTTTTAATATCTCCAAAATTTACCTTTTCAATACTGCTCCCCTTCTATTTATTTTCCCCAAATTTATCTTCTTAGAAATCAAAACCACAAATCATCAGTTCATTTTTCCTCGTCTCACACAGAAAGTCAATAAGGGGTTCCAGTTGGTAGACAATGTTTTATGATCAGGGCTGTAAGCTTAGCCATCTCTGCGTCATTTTCATAATCCAGTCCTCAATTGAAGGCAATACTGTACTTTTCCATTTTTGTGCATATAAAAGCCTAGCTGCCGTGTTCATATATATAAAAAGATACCATGTTTATTTTCCTACTGTTAGTCCCAACGAAAAGGTTTCTGGTTTAAATTGTATATTGATTTTCAATATTTTTTGTATTATCGTATGAATTTGTGACCAAAATTTTTTTGCTTTAGGACAAGTCCACCAAAGGTGTTCCTTCATGTGGCTCACATTTCCAACATTTGTTTGACATACCTTTACTTATTTTTGCTAATTTATCAGGAGACATATACCACCATAAAATGATACATCATTTTATAGAAATTCTCTTTAAATGTGGAACTCAAAGTGAATTTGAGCCCCTTTACCCACATATTTTCCCATTGGTCCATTTGTATATTTTACCCAATTTTAAGCCCATTTTACCATAAATCTTTCACCCATTCTTCTGTTTCAAATTTCAACAAAAGTTTGTACATTTTGGAAATAACGTGGTCGTCATTTGTACAAAGCTCTTTTTCAAACTCTTGTCTTTTTGTAACCAATGCCTTATAATGTTTTATCTAATTTAAACTTTTCTAGAGGTTGGGCATAGAAAAACAATTGACATTTATAACATTTAGCTATTAAATCTTCTCTTGTCTTCAATTTACAATCTCCTTGTGAGAATTCTAGGAAGTCTCCATAAGTCAGCCATCCCAGTTTAGTAGTCATTTCACTTCTATAAAATGTTTCCTGTGTTGAAATCCAAAGCGATGTCTTCTGTGATCATCTCAGTTGGTATTTATTCCAAATTCTCAAGATGGCTCTCCTAATATAATTATTTTTAAAGTCTATATTGACCTTTACTTTATCATCCAAATCTCAGGTCATGACCTTCCAATGTGAAGAGCCTCTCATTTCTCAGAAGCATCCATTCCTTCATCCACATTAGACATGTGGCAGCATAATGCACCTTTAAGTCCGGTAAAACTAGGCCACCTCTCTCCTTCGTATCTTGTAAAATTTTATATTTAACTCTTGGTTTTTTCCCTTGCCAAATAAATGTTGAAATATCCTTTTGCCGCTGTTTAAATGGTACATCTGAAGTATTGTCTGGAAGAGAAATAACATCCTAGGTAAAATAGATAACTGATATTCTCTCCAACAAGGACAATTGTACTCTATCCCATTTTTTAATTTATTTCCATGTCTTAACATAATTATTTCGAAATAATTATGAAATAGCATACAGATCATCTTCATCAGCATTATTTTTTCAACCTTAAAACCTGTTATTTTCATTAATTCATCCTGTTTTTTTAGTATCCATGTTTTTCATTAACATTTTTTGTTTTCTGTTCATTTATTTTGAAACTTGCCAGAGTTACAAATGCCGCCTTGTGGTAGTTGGTGTGTTTGCTTGCTTGTTTGAGGAGGTGCCCTGGTTGTATTAGAGTTCCAAATGCTGTCAACTTCTCTATCAATATTTCAATTCCCTTTAATGGGTCTTCCAGAATTAAAACTAAATCATCTGCGAAGGTTCTTAATTTGTATGACTCTTTTTAAATTTTCTGTGCCTCTAATTCTTTCCTCCTGTCTAATGCCTATATTCCAAACCTCCAACACCAAAATGAAAAGGAGCTGTGACAATGGACATCCTTGACGTGTTCCTTTTTGAATCTCACATGGTTTAGTTAATTCTCCATTAACAATAATTTTAGCATTCTGTGAAGTGTGGATTGATTTCACCCATTTTATAAAATTCTCCCCAAAATCCATCTTTTATAAAACTTCAAACAGGTAAATCCAATTCAAATTGTCAAAGGCCTTCTCAGCATCCAAGAAAATTAGAGCTGCTTGTTTTTCATTGTGTTTATCCAAATATTCCACTATATCCAGTACAATTCTGACATTGTCTTTCAACTGTCTTTTGGGTAAGAAACGACTTTGATCTTCATAAATAAAGTCTTTGAGAATATACTTAAGTCTTTCTGCTAAAATTGTGGTAAATAGTTTGTAGTCATTATTCAGCAATGATATAGGTCTATAGTTTTTTGCTAGTGTCAAATCCTGCCCTTCTTTGGGTATCAGTATAATGTTAGCATCTTTCCAAGTCTCTGCCATCTTTCCTCCCAATAAAATTGAATTCTTTGTATTTTACAAGAGTACTAAGATCTCATATTCAAAGCATTTATAATATTGGCCAGATAGTCCATCAGGACCTGGTGACTTCCCAGTTTTCAACTTTGTAATTATTTCCACCACTTCTTGAGTTGTTATTGGGCTGTTCATTACCTGTTGTTGTTCCTCCATAATTTTAGCTAGCTTCTGTTTTGTTAAATAATCATTTAATTTCTTTAAAGAAATATCGTGTCTTCTGTACAAGTTTGAATAATACTTTAAAAGGGTCTTTTGGATGGTCCCATTTTCTGTTAGCATAGTATTCCCATCTTGCAATTTTAAAATATATTTTTTCTTTCTCTCTTTTCTCAGTCTATAGGTCAACCGCCTTTCTGGTTTATTAGCAAATTCAAAATTTCTCTGCTTAGCATAATTCAGTTTTTTTCTCTAAATCCCTTATTGTTAACAATGATAGCTGTTGTTGCAAGTATTTTATCTCTTGTTGAACCTTAACATTCCCCAGCACAGTCTTAAATTCTTCCTTCTTTTTTAAATTTCTTGTAGAATACTTTGCATTTTTCCTTTTTTCCCCTTTAATTCCAAGTTATGACATATGAAATGGCCTCTTATAAATACATTTCTTGCATCCCAAATTCTCAAATTTGCACCCTTGTTCAAATTTAATTCAAAAATTTCTTTCAGCCTTTTTTTTATAGTCCTCTACAATTGCCTCTTTCTGTAGTAAAGATTCATTTAGTTGCCACCTAAATGTATTAGATTTGGTTCTATAACTTACGCTTGTAGGTTTAGGGTCTGAAAAGGACTTCAGCAATATCTCCACTTTCACAATTTTGGTCACCAAATTTTTCAATACCCAGAGCATATCTATACATGACAAGATTTATGTTTCTCAGAATAGAATGTATATTCTCTTGAATCCCCATTTTATCATCTCCAAACATCCATCAAACCCATGTCAAAACAAACCTTTGGTAATTTGCCTTGAATATCTTTTATGTTTTTCTCAGAGCACCTATCTATTTGTGGATAAACTACACTATTCCAATCACCCATCAGCCAACAATTTTCATAGGGCAAATCCATCAGTTTTCCCCAAAGATATTTGTAGAACCTCCTCTTTTCCTCATTTGGTGCATAGATTCCCAACATCAAAATTTTGCTCCCATTTAATGTCACCTCCACCCCCACATGATTGTCAGAACATCTATCATGATTGTCAGATATTACAAATTCTGTCTTCAGTGCTGGCTTTAGATAAAATACCACCCCATCTTTCTTTTTATTATCTGAAGAGACAAATCTACCTCCCCCCAAATTTTGTAATCCAAATACTTGATGTCTTTTTTATGAGTTTCTTGTAAGCAAATGATGTCAGCTCTTAATTCTTACAAATAATGAAAAAAATCTGTCGATTCTGAGGAGCATTCAGCCCATTTATATTCCATGTTATGCATTTGTAATCCATACTTGAGTTTTAATTATTATCAGAGTCCACATCTTCTTGTTCTTCCTCATCTTTCTGTTCCAATGAGGGCCATTGAGAATCTTCTGAAAACTCTTCTAAGTCTTTCTTGTACGTTGTACTGAGAAGGCCCTGGCTTTGGTCGAGGCCAGTCTAGCCTCCCTGGGGCCCGGGCCCATCAGTAGATGTTTATTTTCTGATCTCCAACTCTCTATCAAACACTGCTGTTCTGCTGTCCAGGATCTCCAGTTGATTGTTCAACTTCTTTACCTCTTCAGAGGGTTTTTTTAAAAAAAAACAGCACCAATATTTTTAATTTGCTCAGTTTTAAATTTCATAAAATTATCTGTTTTCTTTTCAAGTGAATCTAATTTATCACCTAGTTGATCAAAGAGTTTTTGCATCAAATCTATGTAGAAGTAGATTGTTTTCTTGTACCTTGAGAAATTTTCTGCTAGATGGCTTTGTTTCTCTATGAAGCCTTTTTACAAATAGTGTTGTTTACTATCAACTTTGTTTACATTCCAATCCCAAGTTTCAAGGTCATTACTTCAACCTTAACTTCTACTATGCAGTTTTATTTTAACCAGTCCGGCCAAAACACTTTCTCCCAATACAAATTCATAAATTACAGAGAAAAACAAACAATAAGCTTTTTGGTTCCCTTAGTCCATTAAATCTTTCCTTCTCATAAGTAGTTTAATAGCTTAATTGATCTTCTTATCTCAGTTAAAAGGAAAGGTTGGGGGGGGGGGGAAGGAAAAGTCCAGGAAAGCAAAGTATTATCTCACCACACAGTAAATAATTGTGTCATAGAGTTGGAAGTTTTTAGATTTAAGACTTGAGGGTAGGCTTGCCTTTGAACTCCAATCGTAGCTGTGAGTAGATGTTTTCTCCCCATCTCCAGAAGCCCCAAATTTCCAGTTGCCACCCAGGACAAACCTGGGCAGTAAGACCTTCAGCAGAGCTGTCAAACAGAGCACAAGTGCGTAAACTCACAATCCTTCCTTATCCAGAGCGATTTGTCAGCTGGAGTTGCATCTCCAGCCATTAATCAAAGCTACATTGTCTCTCTGCTTAATTAGTATTCATAATAAAGCAAAAACCTAGGGGTACCTAAAAGACTAACAACATTAATTTTAATGTGAGCTTTTGTAGCCACAGACCACTTTGTCAAATAGATACGTGATGGAAAACCATGCTGGGGAATTTTTATAGGGCAGGTGTGGGGCTGGGGGAACTGGCATGGTGTGAATTATGCTATTAGCCTTTCAAGTGTAAATCTTAGTATAAGGGCAAATGGGAAGAGTTGCTATAGAAAAGGCAGGTGTACTATATCTAGTCATAAATCTGCAGAATTAGCAGTTACACATACTGGATGGTGGGAGACCTCAGGGGCTCAAATTGATAAGCAAAGGGTTTAAATGATATTGATTATTGGATATTGATAAATGGTTAAACTGATATTGGTACAAAGTTGTAGTCTGATAAAATATGTTAAGAACAGCAAATTAAAATTCCCCAAACGTGTGTCCTGTAGAGCTATTAGATATTGTAGTGGCTGAGGAAATCCAAGTTTCTGCTTAAGTTGGGATGACTTATAGTGTTTAATTTTTTATGAGTTCTAATTCAGCGCTTCCAGCTTGTGTATTCCTTTTGACATTTTTTTGTAGAACAGTGACTTTCAAGTCTGTAATAGTATGTCCAGGGATATTAAAATGTTCTTCCATTGGTTTCTAAATATTATGATTTTTTTCTCTAATTTGTGTTGCTAATCCATTCAGAGTTTTGACAATGTTCAGGACTTTTGGCACCCTGGAGCTATAAAATTGTAGCTAGTCTCAGGATCCCATGCAAGCACTAGGATGCTCCACATATCTGTCCCTGCTGGGGTGTCATTTTGGGCTATGATTTGCAGTAATTGTCTTTTCTAGCAACAATGTTCTATGATCAAAAAGAGTCCAGTAGCACCTTTAAGACTAACCAATTTTATTGTAGCATAAGCTTTCGAGAATCAAATTCTCTTCATCAGATGCATGATACAAAGGGGCTACTGGACTCTTTTTGATTTTGCTACCACAGACTAACACAGCTAACTCCTCTGCATCTATGACAATGTTCTATGAAGCATCCATGCTTCCTCTTAGGATAGAATAGCTTGGCTACAGTTATCTCCCAGTCACCCAGAATGGATCTTCACTGCTCTTGTTCTAGCTCTGCTTCTTCTGCTCTTTGTACACTGATTGTCCTTTGTCTTATTGTCACCAGATTTGATAAGCTGGTTGGTCGTATGTACCTGTGTGAGATTGTCCGCATTATTCTGGCTACTCTTTCTGAGAAGGGTGAGCTCTTCAGTGGGGTCCTGAGTCCAACCTTGCTGGTCAAAGGGATGCTGAAGTTCCAAGATTTTTTGGATATCATAGAGTAAGTAGGTTGTTCAAGCCAGTCTTAGAATATAGGACTGCTTTCCTTTCCTCCTCAGTAGTAGGGTGACATAATACATAGGAGAAATGCTTGTGACCAATGATGAAAAGCTCAAGTAGATGAATTTGGGACAATTCACATGTTACAAAATTCTTATGGCTGCCATGAGGCTTTTAGATCACATAAGCACTGGGAATCCTGTGGTTCCAAGGCACATATGGACCCAGTCCAGATCAGCCCCACAGTGTATGTGGAGAAAGCTCTTCAGCCTCCTCCCTCCCACCTAGTGCTGTTTTCCCAACCTGAAACAGCCCTCAGGAACCGTTGTTTGCCCCATTGAGCCAAACTTATGTGTAGCCATCGTTATATGTAAGTTTCTCAGTGGGGCAAATAGTAGCTCCCCGGGGCCACTTCAGGTCAGGAAAACACCATCGGGGGGGAGGGGGATGAAATTTGACTGCACTTGGAAAGCATGGAATTCCCAGTAAATGGGTGATTCAAAGTTATCTCAGATGCCATAAGGACTTTGTAACTTGGGAATTGGCCTTCAAGAGTTAACTGTGGGAATCAGCCCTGTTCACAAGTTACAGTGAACACATATACATAACGCTTGTTATAGAGCCCATTGGAAGACCTATAACAGGGGTCATAGCAGCAAAGATACATTATTTCTCTGCAATCATTGCATCAGCTGGTTCACGACCATCCCAGCTGTTCAAAGTATCTTAAGTCCTTCTGAGTCCTAAATTTAACTCTTTACTGCTCAAGAACAGCCTGTTAGCTGCAACACCTTCACAAGGTTTTTTGCTGACAAAATAGCACAAATATACTCTGATCTGGATGCTGGATGTAAATTAAGCAAGGTGGAAGAAATGCTTCACGCACCATTGGGTTTGCTTATGGACCATTTTGACCCAGTTACAGTGATGGATATTGACAGGATCCTGTCATCTGTAAAGGCTATGAAGCTTATAAATGAACCCTTGAGATGTATAATAAATCAGTCATTAACTCAAGGCACCTTCCCCTAGTCACTCAAAGGAGCTGTTATCCACCCGCTACTTAAAAAACCATCCCTAGACCAAAATGAGGTGGCCCATTATCTCCCAGTCTCTAATCTGCCCTTTCTAGGCAAAGTGATTGAGAGAGCAAGAGCAGACCAATTCCAAGTCTTCTTGGATAACTGGTGTTCTGGACCCTTTACAGTCTGGTTTCAGGTTGGGCCACGGAAGGGAAATTGCTCAAGTGGCTTTTTTGGATGACCCTCATCTGAATGTAGATAAAATCCATGCTCCTTTGTTGTTCCTCCTGGATCTATCTGCACTCTTTAAAACAGTAGATCATGAAATCCCGCTGAGGCATCAGGAGGCAGAAGTAGGGGTCTGGGATGTGCATGGGATGGACTCAAAGGATCGCTACTGGAGATCAGCTATCTTCAGGGTAGAATTATCTTGAGGGTTACATAGGGCAAAATCCTGTCCTCCATTTTATTCAACCTCTATACAAAGCCTTTAGGAGAAATAATTATAGCTATGGAATTGGATGTCATCAATATGCAGATGACACCCAGCTCTATATCTCTCTATCCAAATTCCTGTGTGATGCAATAGAGGCCCTCAGTAACTGCCTGACTGCTGTGGTCAACTGGCTGAAAATAAACAAATTGAAATTGAACGTAGACAAGAAAGAAGTGATGCTGGAAGGCAGAGATCTCAAAAGACATTGTGCTACTCACTTTTGATGGATTTCAGTTGACCTTTGCAGACTCAGTTAAGAGCCGTGGAGTTATACTGGATCCAACACTGCAGCTAGAAATGCAAGTTAATGAAACTGCAAAAATTGCCTTCTAAAAACTCAGTCTAGCTCCCTACCTTGACATGGCTGATCTGGCCACTTGGATCCACAGCATGGTAACATCAAGACTTAACTACTGTAATGTGCTGAACATAGGTCTTCCTCCAAAATTAACTTGGAGACACCAGTTGGTCCAGAACACAGCAGTTTGGTTTTAATCAGAAGCTAGATGGATCATGGATATTACTCCCATTCTGCATTCACTCTGTTGACTACCCATCAGTTACCAGGCTCAGTTCAAGGTTTTGGCTATCACAAACAAAGTCCTTCATGGCCTTGGTCCCTCATATCTACGGGACCACCTGTCTCCCTATGCTCCCCCATGACAGCTTCACTCATCTGAGCCAGGCCTTCTGCAGGTGCCAGCCTATAGATGGGAAATTCAACAGCTGTCTGTACACATGCTTCTCTGAAGTGGCCCCCACCTTATGGAGTTCCCTGCTTGAAGAGGTCAAGAAAACTCCCATTCTCTTGGCTTTCTGCAAACTGTGCAAAACATAATTATTCAGGAGGGCCTTCTTTCACAGATAACAGTACTGTGCTGTAAAGAAATGGTTCAGAGAGATGTGTTGAGGGATTCGTATATTACTGTGTACAGTCTATAGTATACTATTGTGTACTTTTGTTGCTGCAAGTATGCTCCTACTCAGGGGTCATTTCATAGGAAAAGAGCTGGAGGAGCTCAATAGCATAACTCATTAGCATAACTCATTAGCATATGCCATGCCCCTTGACAGCACCAGAAGTGTGTCATTGGCATAACTGATTTGCATATGCCACACCCCCTGTCATCACCTATCCTGGCTGTTTTGAACCCAATCCTGGCCATTCAAGCTCGAAATTGGGCCCAAAATGGCAAAAAGGGGCTGAAAATGGTCAGGATCGGGCCGCTGCTGAGTGGGAGAGTGATCCACCACCCATCAGAGGCCCGATCTGGGCCGTTTCAGCCCCAGTCCAGGCCGAAATGGGCCCAAAATGGCTGAGTCAGGTGGGCCTGGCCACCTGTCATGTGACCTCTGGGGAACAGCCGGAACTGCATTCCTGCGCACTCCCCCTCAAAATGAGCCCTGCTCCTACTGGATAGTTCTACACTTTTAATATGTCATATCAATCTGCTTATTCTTTGTTTCAGCATTTTCCTTTCAGTTCTGCATCAGATTTCTGCTACTTTTCACATTTCTGCTATCCTTCCCTGATTGTATTGCTTATTGAATGTTCCAGTTATTGATCATATTGACTTAAACTGTGTTATCTACCTTTAGTCTCAGTTAGAAAAGCAGATTATGCATAAATAAAATCTGTGTACAGTGTACTCTTGATTTTCTTTATATATGCATTGAACAGTTCTCATGTTATATCCATGTACAGCTGATTTTCTGGCTGAATAATGCATTTAACCAGCTACTGGTCACAAGTTTCATTTGTAAAGTGAACACACACTGGCTCCTTCTCACAAACAGACATACACATATATGTGCAGAGTGTATGCGTGTTCATTGTAATGTGAACAGGGCTACAAACACTGCCAAATATGTGAGAAAAAGATCTCTGAATAAAACAGGCATTTAGAGGTCATTCATATAATACATCTCCCATCGTATGTGGTGAAAGGAGAGTGAAGATTTGGCTAGGTTTAAATGTTATATATTGCTTCACCTAAACAATCACTTAGTACTTTTAACTTACTGCCAGCAGGTATCCTCCCTTGTTTTCCCTTGTGTGTCCTTCATCACATAAACCCGTTTGACCTGTTTGTAGTTCTATTCCGTCTCATCTCTTTCCTGTCTCCAAGTCCTGGTTATTTTCAGTTTCTCTTTGCTTCCATCTTTTCTTTAGCCTCCTTGTCTCACCTTCTTAAGCACCCTACTTCTCTGTATGATGTGATAATCTCTAAATACACACACAGAAACTCCACAATACAGATCTTATGGGCTGTCTGTGTGCAGCTTGACCAGAGTAACAAATTGTGACAAAATGGAAGGTTTTAAAAAATCTTTAAAAATCTAAATGTGACACTGATGATCCCACAACCATAATTACACAGCAATAATCGTTGACATCTTTAAAATTAAAAAAGCATGCAGGGTTAGTTTTTACATAGATAAAGATGAATATTCCTTCCTCCCTTCCCTTGTTGCCCTAATAATAGTTTAAGATAACGGCTTGGATCCTTCTGCTCTTACTAGGCATTTCTGCCACATACACCGCCGGCGCCAGGGTTTCTGGCACCTGTGGCCACCCTCCCGTGCATGCATGAGCAGCGTGCGCGCGCACCCCTGGACTGCACGATGATGTCATCACGCAGCAAAGCCGGGCCCATTGGCTGGTGGGTGGCTGGGGTGGCGCAAGGAGGCTGCCTGCACTCTGCATGCTGCCCCAGCTGCCTGCCGTGCCTGGCCCATGGCTGCTGCACCCGGCCAGGGGCATGTGGTGGCGGCAGCAGTGGCGGCGGCGGCAGCGGCGGCATGGGGTTCACTGGCTGCAGCAGCAGCTGCAGGCCAGGCATGCCAGCTCCATGGCACGTGCCTCCACCACCGGCAACCCCTCCAGCTCCCCCTCCAGCCCCGTGGCACCCACGGTGCCCACCTCACTGCCTCAATGGTGGCGCCAGCCCTGGCCACATAAGAGGGGGAAGATATTTTGCCAATTCCCTCCTGTCACTGCAGTCCCTTCTTTTGACCCCTTTAATGTTCCTGGGAGCCTATTGACCCATGGGTGCACAATTCTAGAGTGAAACAAAGACTGCAATGGGAGGTAGGAGGCATGAAAGTTGCTGTTTATGCAGCAGAGTTCTGCTCATGCTGCATAGAATCTGAGACTGAAAACCAAACTATTTTGGGTTAAGGACTACTTAGTACCATTTGGAGTGGCTGGCAACAAATCCTAAAAGCTCACAGCTGAAAAGAAAGGAAAACCAAGATGGAGGGACTGTTAAGAAAGAGTTCAAAAATATGATGTCAGATACCTGTGCTTCTATATAAACTCATGATGCATTCACACAGCCATAGAAACTAATATCTAGAAAGAATATCGTGCAACTGGGAAAGTACCAAGAAAAAGCCAGTGTAGGGTAGTAAAGAGTGTTAGACTAGGATCTGGAAGACCCAAGTTTGAATCCTCATTCCACCATGGATGTTCACTGGGTGACCTTGGGCCAGTCACACACACTCAGCCTGTCCAATCTCACAGGGTGAGGATAAAATAGAGAAAGAGAGAATTGCGTAAGCCATTGAACAAAAAGGTGCGGTATAAATGAAGCAAATAAATAAAAGCTACTCAACTGAACAAGTATAAAAGGAAAAGTTCTGGTGAATAATAGTTTTGAAGGGATATGGTGGAAGTATCTAATGAATGAGTTAGATTCATTAGAACAGAAGAAATTTAAAAAATCTTTTATATAATTCTACTATTAAAAGGAAACTCATTGCAAATGCAATTTTTTTAAAAAAAATACTGTATTTTATAAGATGCTCAATTGACCTATGACAATCTTTGCTGCATGACACTAAAGGCTGGCCCTAAATATCTACATACTTGACAGTCCGTAGATGTAATGCCCCTATTACTACAGACTAATGCATTTTGTTGTACTGCAGATCTGCTAAACACATGGGATTTTGAGTGAGCTGCAGTGTATTCTCATGAACATATGAGCATCTCTTGAGAGCTGTTTTCAGTGTGAGAGGCTGAAGCCTGCCCAGAGGATGGAGGAGGTGTTTTTTGTGGCTTTGGGTGGCCATTGTTCTATGCCTCTTCCCTCTTTAATCCATGTCTTTTTAAATTACAGTGAAAAGGTGGGCCTGACCAAAACCAAGAACTTCCTGACTCGCCATGGATTGGTGCCGAGCAACCAAGACTGTTTCCACGTGCAGCAAATCTGCCAAAATGCATTCATCCGCTCTGCCAACCTATGTGCTGCTGGACTGGCTGCCATCATCACTCATATTCGTACTTCTCAAAACCAGCCGCTTCTGGATATCAGTGTAGCTGTATCTGGGGCCGTGTACAGGGGTCAGACACAGTAAGGAGTTGCATGAAACTCACCTATCTAAGAGGCTCACCCACCCCACCATTTCTCAGACCACAGGGCCAACAGTTCCAATAGTGGTGACTTCCTTCTTTGTGCTGATCAATGGACCAAACTTTATCCTGATTTGGATTAATTGGCCCAGCTTTTCTAGTGTTCTCATGTTTGATGACTTACCTATTTAAATATCCCTCTTCATCTTAGACCATTAGACAACATAGCCTGTTTCTTTCTATAAACTCACTAGGCCTGTCTTACCCTTCTTCTTCTGTATGACCATTTCTAGAACAGTAATGTATGCATACCCATACAACAAATGTATCCATCTCAGGTTGTCTCCCAGCGCTTGTCAATTCCCAATTCGTTGGGCTGTTCCAAGATAAGAGGGCTGTTTCAACAATCTGGTTTAGGAGGCTGGGATTTCAGGAAGTGGGTTCAGGTTTTTTTTTTAATGGTTAACAATATAGACAGGAGCAAAAGGTTCATTTTAAACTTTTTGCAAATGTGATAGGTGTAGAGAGGGTAAAACATAAGAGATGCATTGGACCAAGACCCCACTCTCCTTCCATTTGCACAGTTTCAATGTCCTTGTTATTTTTTTCTCCCTCCAGGTATCGTGAAGAAGTACAGAAGACATTGAAATTCCTAATTCCGGAGTGTAAAGTTACCTTTGTCACATCTGAAGGCAGTACTACAGGGGCTGCCCTGGTGGCAGCTGCAGCCTTGAGGCTTAAAAGCCAGCAACAGCAGATATCTTCAATCCTGGCACCCTTGCAACTTTCTACAGCGGACCTTGCAAAAATACGGAACCAGCTGAGACAGGAGATGGAGAAGGGCCTGTCAAAGGAGACACACAATATAGCCAGTGTCCGCATGTTGCCCTCTTTTGTCCGTAATTTGCCTGATGGCTCAGGTGAGGGGGCAGGGGACGGAATGGTGGGACCTTGTACCAGGGTAGGAGCTTTGAACAGTTCAAGTGGATGGTGCTGTCTTGGATAAATTGTGTTGAGTCAGGAGAGAACTTTCCAGTGGCCAGGTCTTATTTGATCTGTGGCTGGTGCTATTCTTTTCCTCTCATTGAAAAAGGTATCACATTACCACGAGAGGGTATATGGGATTCTTTTCTTTGAAAGCTATCCTAGTAGAGCCCAAGATAAGAGGGCAAAATAAGACACAAATGTGTTGACCTGAAACTAGTATTATTTATGAGGAATAGTTACTTGCCCTCAAGCTCTGATTCCTGCTATTTGTAGAGAGAGGTGATTTCCTGGCCCTGGATCTGGGTGGAACCAATTTCCGAGTGCTGCTGGTGCAGGTGAAAAGCCAACAGGAGGGTGGTGTCTGCATGACCAGTGAGATTTATACCATTCCGACAGAAGTGGCCCAGAGTAATGATGTAGAGGTAGGTGAAGGGGAGGGGACAAGATTTTATGATTAGGCGGAATGAACCTCTATCTTGTGGTCTTTTGTATGATGTTGGTGGCTGTGGGATGGGTGATTCTGTGTCAGTTGGGACCATTCCATTTATAAGTGACATAATATCCTCTCTAATTTGTTTCTACCTCATATAAGACTCAAATCAACCACTTTAATTTCTGCAGCTCTTTGATCACATTGTTAGCTGCATAGTGGATTTCCAGCTCAAGCATGGCGTGAAAGGTCAGACATTGCCACTGGGTTTCACTTTCTCCTTTCCCTGCAATCAAATAGGCCTGGACAAGGTATGTAACAACAAAGGATGTGATCTTAGTGGTAGGAAGTTTCATTTGGAGGGGGCAGGGTGGGGAGGCAGAGGAATGAACCTGATGTAGTTTGTAACACCATTTCCAAAATGGAAATGGGAAACCCATGTTCAGAGAATTGCCTAAGACAACTGTATAACTTCTAAAACTGTGAAATCCAACTAACGTTGACAATGTCACTATTAACAATGAACCCCCAGGACATCACTCCACCAATTGCAGCCTGCAGCCTGTGCATAGGCTGTGTATATGCCGCACTTCTGAGCAAGCACAGAAACTCTACAGAATTTAGTACTGGCACATTATAAGTTACTGAAAACTCAGAAGGTACAGGGAGCACATAATTTTTATATTCGTATGTAGTGGAGATTGCACACAGTCCTGCCTGTACTTTCCCATAGGCAGTGCCCCTACGGATTGCAGTATAATTGGTGCCAAGCATAGGGCGCATGGGGGCTGGGAATGAGCCACTTAGAGCAATAAGAGCACAAAATACCTGCTGCAAAATTCCTTGTCTCTTGATCTCATAGGGCATCTTGTTGCGATGGACCAAGGGCTTCAGTGCTTTAGGCTGTGTAGGAAAAGATGTTGTGCAGTTGCTGCGGGAGGCAGTAAAACGTCAAAAGGTATGTGTGGGAGCCAGAGAAGGGACTTTGCAGCATAGATCGATTTGGCAGAGATTAGGGTTTAGTATAAACTGTACAAACATGATCTGCTTTTCTCCCTGCTTGGCAAATCAGCTTTTCAGGCACCATTTATTACACCACTGCAGTGGATTGGGAAATTAAGGAAATCTTCTGCCCTCTCTGTGGCTCCTTTGCCCCAAATTGTCCCTTCCCAAAGGGAAGCTTTTCCCTAGAATAAGCTGTCATATGCTTTAGTTGCATATGTATGTGCATAAGGTGTAGCTCCACGTTCTCAGCATGGTCTAGTATAATGATTTCTGGTTAGTTTAATGCACAGGGTGTGCGGGTGTGCCAATATGTACTAGGTAGGAATGGGGCTAGACCTACTTCTGTTGTCTGGTAGAAGCTATGTGTCTTGTATAGAGAGTAAAGAGCAGGAAAAGGGAAACTTAGGAGGCTGATTTTAGGTTGAAAGCAGGGTTGCCCACTACCTGGAGAAAAAGTGTCCTCCCCCTTAATGGGATGTTGTTTAGCAGGTGATGTTATTTACCTCCATGCCATGAAAAGCATCAGCTGCCTATCTCCACACACGAAGCCACTATTAAAAGGATAAGACTTTTTTTTTCTCCAGGTCTGTTGGCAGCCCTAGCTGAAGGAACTTGTATATGTCACAAGCTTGGAAAGAGTCTGCTGTATTAGTGTTATTCATGCATTGCCATGCTTTAGATCCTTGGCAGCTTGTTTAATACCAAGCCTTCCCCATTTTCCAGGATTTTTTTTCCAGGCTACTATCTGATGGGCCACTCACTACCTATCCCAGTGGCAGGGTGGAAAACAGAACAATAGCTATTGTGTCCTTTGACCATACCAACTGGGTAACAGGACAGAGTGTGAAAGTTCTAACCAGGCTGATGGCCCCAGGGATACACAGATGGAAGAGGGGTGCTATTTCCCAGGAGACAGGGCCTGTGGGTCTACATTGGTTGCTGTGGTGACAGGGAATTGTGTTGCCTGGTAACACATCTTGCTGCTCTCTGTCTCTCCCTCCCTCTCTCTTCCCAGCACTTTGATCTAGACGTGATTGCCATAGTGAATGACACTGTGGGAACCATGATGTCATGTGCCTATGTGGATCCCAAGTGTGAGATGGGCCTCATTGTTGGTAAGGTGGGGTAGGGGCAGCTTTGGGTGGACATGGCAATTATATTTGATATTCTCTTTTAAATCCAAGGGAAAATCTTCCCAAATGCAGATACCCTTCTTTCACTCTACTTTTTTTTAGTCCCTTGCTCCCTTCTGGGGTTTATGGCCAGAGGCTGGGTTCCTGCAGAGCACTGCTTCCCAACAGATACACCTTTCTCTCCAACAGAAATCTAAGTGAGCTCCAGGGTTGGCCCCAGAGTAGCTTAGAGTAGGATATAAGTAGGATGGTCCATTTTCAGTACTAACTAAATTCCACCATTTTATCTTAGGAACGGGTACAAATGCTTGCTATATGGAAGAAATGCAGAATGTGGGGACTGTGGAGGGTGAGGAGGGAAGAATGTGTATCAACATGGAATGGGGGGCATTTGGGGATGATGGCTGCCTTGAATACTTGATGACACCCTATGACAAGAAAGTGGATGCAGGATCTATCAACTCTGGCCAACAGAGGTAAGTTTGTATCTTGGCTGAATAGGCCAAGGCATCACCCCCAGAGTCTCCCTTTGTGGTACTAATCAACCTCCTTCCCAAAGGTATGAGAAGCTCATCAGTGGCATGTACTTGGGTGAGATTGTGCGCTATATCCTGCTGGATCTATCAGCCCGCAAGATCTTGTTTCAAGGCCGACAGATATCTGTGCTTAAGACCAAAGACCTCTTCTCCACCAAATTAATAACCACCATTGCTGAGTAAGTAGGGTTCTATTGGGCTTATACAAATAATCTTAACATTTTTTGTGGAATCCATGTGAATCTGGGTTCTGGTGCAGCCAGATCCAGGTTCTGAGAATTAAGGAATTCTTAGAATGTCAATGCAAAACGCTCCATTGTTCAGGATGTGGTATGTCTCTGCCCTGTTCAGTTATCTGTTGATCCCTTGCCCTTGAACTGAGGTATCCTGTCCATATCCCCACTTTGCCTCATCTAGCATTTTATCTACATCATTACTTTTTGGTTCCAAATTCTACTAGCATGCAAATTGAGCCAATTTATTGAAAACAGGCACAGTTGCATATATGTTGTTGATGTTATAGAACATGAATATTTATTATGACACACACAAATCTGATTGTGTGTCTATGATATAGAATGTTGATTTCCTTAACATCAGGCTTGGGGGTTTTATTTCTGGACATCAGATTGTGAACTTTCCTGTTGGCTTGTGCAGAATTTTTTTTTTTCACTGGGTCACATTCAATCACACAGACCCATGGTGGGGAGAAATGATTCTTTTAAGATGAGTGCATCTGAAAGAGGGACAAACTTTGTAAAGGGCAAGCCAAAGCCTCCTTGCTGATGCCGATGGTAAGGAAGGGAAAGGCCTACATCACTAATTCAAATGTCCTGACAGTGGTAGCCAAGGCCAGCAAGTGATGCGGGCTGCTTTGGAAGAGAAGGGATTCATAATATCTGCAGAAGAAACCCTGTTGGTGAAGGATGTGTGTGAAGCCGTGTCCACCCGTGCCGCCAAAATGTGTGGAGCTGGAGTGGCTGCTGTTGTGGATAAGATCCGAGAGAACCGGCAGTTGGAGAAGCTGGAGGTGACAGTTGGTGTGGATGGGACTCTGTACAAGATGCACCCTCAGTAAGTTGCTTTTGCTACATCAAGTCTGTACAGCAAATAAGAGGTTTAGTCCAACACATTCCACTGAAGGGAATGGGAATCTTGGTTGCTCATTGAGTGACATGTCCAAGATAGGCAGAGAGAGTAGCAATGAACTTGCAGTGTATGGGAAGAAACTACACCAGGACTGGTTTCCAATTGCTGGAGCAATCATGAGAGCTAGCAAAAAGGATAGCACTTATGCTGTAATGAGATATAATCCATTGGCAGCGTATGTTTTTATGTGGGGACTGGGGCTGCTTCCGCACAGAAGTTTTGCTCCAGTTTTATGTCTAAACTGGAATGGGTTTTTTTGGAGGGGGGGGGACATTCACACAATGCCATCCTCCAGTAGTAGTACACTTTCTGTGTTTTCTCTTACTTTGCTACTGCAATTTTTCCCAAACCAGGATTAGTATGATCTTTTCAAAAATACTGCAGTGCTTTTGCACACTGTGTGGATGGGAGGATGCACATTTTTGCAAGACCTGTCCACATCAGCACCATTTTCCTTGCCCTCATGCCCCCCCTCCCACCCCTGGCCACTATTCCTGTCCTTCCTCATGCTACCAAGGGCCTTTTTCAGAATCTTTTAAAAAATAATAATGGCCAACATATTTAAAAATTCTGCAAAAGCCCATTGATGCCATGTGGGGATGGGTGGGTGGGGGAATGGTGGCTGCAGGAAGTTGGGGCAAGCACAACTGATATGTGGATACTCATTGCCCTGCAAATTCGCAGGAGTAATGGATGGAACACAGAAAAGTCTTCCCATGTGGATGCAGCCTGGGTCTTTTTATAGTGCTCTCCTACATCTTTAAGGTCCAACCTACATTCTTAGCTTTTATTCAAACCAGAGATAACATTTGTCTTAGGTTCAATTCCTCTTAGGTCCAAAGTATACAAACTATACCCAATCTGATTTGCATTTTCCTGCAGCTAGAGGGCGCCCAGCTTGCATCCCTCACAGCCAGATGGCAGCTGCAGGGAACGTGTTTCCTAAGTGCTGCAGGGTCCAACTTGGATCAGGACTGCGAGGGGCAGGGACTGGTTTCAGCTTCCCCCTGTATTATTTCCCCTACCTGAAACAGCACAAGGACATTCTTGCCTCACGGAGGGGCTACGTGTGCAATATTTAGTGCATGAGCAGCCCCACAACAGGGCAGCTTACGCTTCATGGAACTTTTTTGGGTCAGAAAACCAGCACAGGTATGGAGGGAGACAGTAGCCCCTCCTTGCCCTAGTCCTGATCCAAATTGGGCCTCACAGCACTTGAGAAATAAGCTCCCCATTGCTGCTGTCTAGCTGCGGGGAATGTGAATCAAATTGGGTATAATTTGCATAGTTTAGGCCTAAGAGGAATTGGACCTAAGACGAACATTATCTCTGGTTTGAGGGTGGGAAAGATGAATGAGCAGCAAGAACTTCTCTTTCAAGGGAGCATGTTGCCAGGACCTGTGTTCTTCTGGAGTGTGCAGTGCTGGGCTGAAAGTGGGTTTCTCCAGCTCAAAGTGATTCTCCCTTTCTCTCCTCAGATTTGCCAGACAGGTTCAGGAGACAGTGGCTCTTCTAGCTCCAAAATGCCAAGTCAAATTCTTGCTTTCAGAAGATGGCTCGGGGAAGGGGGCTGCACTGATTGCTGCTGTGGCCAGCCTCAAAAACAAGCAACAGCTCACTTAGCCAAGGCTTTTTGTGTGTGTGCGGGTGCCTTACAAACACCTCCCAATAAACAGGATCATACATCATTTCCTGTCAGGTCCCATCCCTGAGGCAGTGTCATTTTTTTTGAGGTTGTTGTAGAAAAATTGCAGAAAAGGCAAGTTATGATGGTAATAGCATTTCAACTCTTCAAGTTCCACTGTTTTATGCTCAAGCTTCATAAATATAATAGAAAACAATATATCAAACTCTGCTACCACTTAGAGCCTTAAGCGATCATTCCCAAACAGCCAAAGGCAAGTCTGTCCAGGAGGGCTAAAACAGAAGTGGCCTGTTCATGCTGGACACTTCAACAGCTACAGGGCTCTCAGGAATGTCTCTGACTGGCAGCAGATCTTATGGTGCTTCTGTTGGCTTGATGTGGACACAGATGCAAGAAGCCCTATGTAGCAATATATATATATATAATTTATTTACATTCATGCCCGCTAAAACCCTGTGCGGGACGCTTATATGTACATAAGGCCAAGTGTAAATACTTGAATGCACTTGAATACAGAATAAAAAACGATCTTTACACAATACTGCATGAACCTGCTGGTCCAGCACACGTTCACTGCACGGATTGGACTGCCACGCACACTCACAATTCCCTTTGCATATACACTGGGCAACAATTAAGGAGGCACAGATCCAGTTGCCCAGCACAGCACCACCCTTGTCCTGGGGCTGCCCTCTGCCTGCATTTCCTGTTTCTCCCTTGTCCCTCTGTGGTTCCCAGTGTCTGCAGACCACTAATCCCTCTGGGCTGCCCTCTGTGGCTGAGTCTTTTCTGGGCTGGAGTAAAAATATAGAGAGATGGCTCTGGAAGTGACCTGTGCCATCTCCCTGCCCACCCCTACCCCCCGCACACTGTATTGTAGCATGGGGCGTCCTGGGCGGCAGTAGTGGAAAGGGTACAGACACCTCAGCTCCAGCAGCAAGCTTACCTTTTTGTCCTGGTCACTCAGAATGGGTGCTAGGCCAGCTGTCTCCCCTTGCCCTTCCCTCCACACTATGGAAGAAGAGGGCTCTGAGCACATGACCAATTCCCGCTAGCGTATCAGAATCCATTGCTAGCCTAATCAGGCAGAAGGGCCAGGCCTCTCTCAGCCAGTCCCAAAGCGCTCTCAGTAGCAGCGGGGTAAGCATTCAGTAGCATTTGCCATGGCTGCTGGAACCTGAGCCAGTGTGTTTGCCTTCTGGCTGTATTTGGCACAAGAAACAGAGGACATGAGGCCAGTATGCCTCAGACAGGGGTGCACAGACGTCTTCGAAGCAGGAACATTGCCCCCTTCAGATGGAGATGGCCCCTGTCAGCTAAGGCCTGTGCTGTCCCTCTGAGTGCCTTAGCACTCGGCCTCTGAAACCATGAAGAGGGAGCTATCTTGCTTGCCCACCTCGGCCACAGCAGCAGCCAGCTGATTGAGGTTCCCGTTGGGAAAGTGACGTGCCTCCCATAAGTTCAAGATCATGGCTGTTGGGCTGGGTTTCGAAGCAAAGAAGCTGAGATGGCTGTGGAGAGAGGGATGTTATCAGCAACAGAAGACAACCCAAGTAGTCACTAAACCCTTAATACCAGTTGAAGTACCTGCTGTCTTATTCCTGCCTGCTCATAGTGTTTGGGAATGGCACAGGGAAAAAAACTGTGGTCACAGATCTTCATGCATAAACTTCTACTCAACTCTACTCAGCCCAGACTACCTGTTTCTGCTGAAGCAAAATTCACCCACCCTATAGCCTGTGCTAACTGTGGCTTACCCAGAGGACCTTTTTACCTGTCGAGGTGCAGCTTCTGGGCTAATGCTCTCCAGTCAGCTCCACGGACTCCTGGTGCATCCAGGCTACTTATGATCTTCTGGCGAATGAGGAAAGGGATCTTGAAGGCACTGGGGCCCACCAGGGCAGGAGAGCCAGCCTCATGATCTGGGGGCAGCCAGTCTGAGAACCGTGCATCCTGGAAAGAGGACAGCAGCAATTGAAATGCATATGGAACCCTCACAATGAAAGCTCTGAGATGAAAAGAGGGCTGAGTGTGTTAACAGGGTGTCTGCAACCCACAGCTCTTTCTTTCTAAGTGGCGTGGATGCCCCTTGAGAACAAGGTGATTTCCTCAGAGATACTTCTCAGGAGGGTATCTCTATTTGCATATTTCAGTTTAACTGAAGTTAAAGTGTTTAGGTTATCTTCAGTTTAACTGAAGATAACAACAAATATATTTCGTAAATCAGGGGCCAAACGAGAATGTGTACACTTTAATGGAGTCCAGGGAGCCCAGCATGGACTGCAAGTCTATTTCCATGATATGGTCTGTGTCATTACACAGACCATATTTTTTCTTCTCTTTTCTCAGCTAGTATGTATAGGATAGGTAAGAGGTATGACAAAAGTCCTTTTTCTGTAGGCTACATCTACACATTAATGACTTTTACTTCCTGATTGGGGAGGGGTGACAGGGATGTGAAAAAAGCCATATGTGATTCAGATCTCAAATGCTGCCATTCCCTCCCCAGAGCATCTGCCTTTCTATCTAGTTTGTTTTCATCTAAAAGTTGCTTTCATTAATTTTTCTTGTAGTCCATGAGTTGTAAATATATTACACTGACATTTAAAGAGATGGTGCTGGTGTCCCACTGAGAGAAGTAGAGCACAGACACATGGGAGAGAAAAGGAAGAAACATGGGTGGGAAAGAGGGCAATCTGTGGGGTGAAGAGGTGGGGCCTTTTGCTTAAAGAGAAGCACTATGTAGGGCTTTAGGGGGACTCTGCAATAAAAGATTAAAATATTGTGCCAAGAGAAACAGATACTGTGACTAGGGCGCATTCTGTGCACGAAGAAAACTGGCTTGTTTTATGCATTCATTCTGCATTTTGTATGTATAAACTATTTCCCATAGTTGTTAGTCATGGGCGGGGGGGCAAGGAGCTATACACAGCACTGAACACCTGCCCAACAATTAGTGGAAGATTTATTCAGCCCCTGCCTAAGTCTTCAAAGCTCATGTTGAATTCTGCACTCCTTTAACATTTGGTGCTTTTTCTGAGTGTCCCGAGAAGCAGAATATACATTCAGCTCTGGCTTTGGACTGCTGCAGGTGGGAGAGCAGCAGGACCTGTGTGCTGAAATGAAAGCCCTGCATAACAAGGAAAGCCCTCCTGACAGAGCTGAACCCTCCTCTTCATCTTTTGGGTCTCATTAGGAGCCTCATGGGACAGTGCCCAGCCTACTAACTGCAGACTCATATGATGCATTTGGAACTGTTGGGCTTAGAGGGTCCTGTGTGAAACTGCACCCTTCACAAGAGTCTATCCAGCTCAGGAGGAGTTCCATCCCAATGCAAAGGGTATCCCAGCTGTCATCTTGCCAGCATCCCTATCCTTATGCCCTTGCCCTCACCTTAGCGATGTTGAAGTCAATATTGAAGCTCTGCCCGTCGCCCTCAACCTGCCAGATCCAGATTTTGCAAGCCAGCTGGCAAGTGCTAGTGCTGAGTCGCTCCAGTGTGAAGGTGCAGTGCAGATAGGGCTGCAGCCCACTCCAGAGGTGATAGAAGGGAACCTCCTGTGGAGAGAGAATCCTGGGCTCAGGGCTGGCTGTGCTGCTTTCCTAACAGGTGATGCAGAACTTGACTTCTGCCAGATGAGCAAGTGCCAGTGGAGAAGGAAGGAGACCAAACACAGTGTTGGGTAACTTACAAGCCCCCTCTCTTTCTGTGTGCGTGCGTGTGCGCATGCTTGTGCACACGTGTCTTCCTTGGTGGTCACCCACCAAAGTTCTGACCCTGCTTAGCTTCTGAGATCTGATAAGATTGGGCTATACAATGCACCTCCCCCCCGGCCCCCGCATTGTACAGACTGGTATTTGGCAAAAAGTACCTGGCAGCACTCAGACGTCGTATTCTTGGCCCTGCGACAAAGGGTGCATCATGGCACAACAAAGGACTAAATGGATTTGGCACAGATTGGCAGGAGGCCTTGCAGGCAAAGGGCCCAGATACTGCCTCATCCTGTCCCAGGTGCAGAGCCTTCCCTGAACTAGTGAGCACACTTGCCTGATAGCTGACAAGGAGCTTGCTTTTCCACAGTGAGCTGGGCACATCATGGATGGAGAGGCGCAAATTATGGTAACTGTCCTTGAAGTGCAGGATCCGTGGTGCACCGATCAGCTGTCCCCCCATCTGCTTCTCTATTTGTACTACTTCCTGTGGTGACATGAACATAAGGAGCAAAGAGGGAAGTGATTGAGCTCCCAGAACCATTAATGCCCATTCCTGGAGGCCACCACCAACTACAGGTCCCACTACTGCTAAGTCACAGTATGAAGTGTGAACTCTGGAAAGGCAGGGGTCTGGCCTGTGTTGCTGTTGTAAAATTTCTGAATGACAGATGTTGACGTGATGTAATAATATTGTCAAGTCATGGCAGAGAGAGCAGGAGGCCTCTGTGAGGTGAGGTTAGGGATCCTGTAGTTGTGGTTTCATAGTTCTGAAGATCCAAACTATAAATTTCACATACCCTGTAGCCAGATGACAACTGTTGGGAACTTATTTTACAAGAGCTGCAGGGCCTGATTTGGGGCTTCAGCCCCCTGTATCCCAAATAGCCCCAGGGAACATTATTTGCCTTTTTGGAAGGCTGCCTGTCACAACCTGTGTAGTTTGGAGCTAAAAAGGGCAGTATATTGAATATATAGTCAGTGTTGTTGAAGTGGTGAATGCACAGATGCCTTACTCAGACATTAGTGTATGGTATTCAACAGATCCTAAGACAGTGTCCTTGAACAAATAATGGATTATTGGGACAGCAAGGAGTACTTTGCACTAGTACAGTCATGAAATTTGTAGGAGAGTTTGCAGTTCCCAAAACTGATTACCATTTTGCAAGGATGGCATTTCAGCCTTGGTGCTAGTACCTTGAGAGCATCCCGGGTATCACTGAGGCAATACACACGGACATCATACTCCAGCCCACTGCAAGTAGTGGGCGCGAAGAGGACCAATTTGAGGCGTTTTGAGGCAGCCATGCTGAGGGATTCCCCCACTAAGGCAAAGCGGCCTAGTTGCTCTGTGAAGATGTAACAAGCCTGAGCTTCCAGCTGGCAGTGGTAGAGTTCTGAGGGCACTGGCTCACCTAGGTGCAACACATCCTGAGAAAATGGCAAGATTAAAAAACAACTCCAATCAGCATATGTTGGAATAGTGAGCACAGAAATAGTTTGACCATGCAGAATGGGCAAGATAGCAAAAGAACCAAATGAACAAGACAGATCCAGTGTGTATTAATATGTCAGGCACAGAGGTGGCAGAGGAGGAATGTTGACCAGTATATTTAAATTGATGCAGTCAGCAAGAATGGCATGCATTTTTATCCTGCCCTTCCCTCAAGGAACTCAGGGCTATTTCCCTCTCCATTTTAGCTTCATAAAAACCCTGTGAGGTAGGTGATACTGCGAGTGACTAGCTTCATAGCAGAACAGGGGCTTGAACCTGGGTCTACAAGATCATAAAAACATAACATAAGAAGAAGCTTGCTGGATCAGACCATTGGTCCATCTAGTTCAACATTCTGTCTCACACAATGGCCAACCAATTATTCTGGAGGGCCAGTGACTGGGCATAGAGGCTGAAGCCCTCCCCTGATGTTTCCTCCTGGCACTGGTATTTGGAGGTTTACAGTCTCTGAAAGTGGAGGTTCCTTTTATTGACCATGGCTAGTAGCCACTGATAGACCTATCTTCTGTGAATCTAATTCCCTTTTAAATCTGTCTGTGCCTAGCCCAACATTCTAACCACTACACCATGCTAGTACACAATGTACATGAACTGGCATAGGTGGTGTAAGGATAGCATTGTTGATATGTGTGGACAAGGATGAACTTTAGAGCTGTGGGTCTCTAGATGCCTCCAGCAATGTTTGGACAAGGCCCTTGCCTGTAGGCCATAGCCCCAGTGTCTCCTCCTTCCAGGATCCCAAATGTACCTGCTTGCATGGGAGAGTACAAAATACTCTAGATCCCATTCATACTAAAGAAGGGCTGTGAGTGTTTTGTGTTATTGCAAAATTGCAGAAAAGATGCACAGAGAGTAGTACTGGTGCATAATTTGGCTTTTTGGAGCAGTCAGCTTTCATTGTTTAAGACAGCAAAGATAAATGCAAGTATGTGGACAACACTTGGGGAAATTTCAGTAGTCAGAGCAGGATGGCCAAGTCAGATTTCCAGTGCTTCTAAGGAATAGAACTTTAGTTCCCTATCCCATGACTAGCAAAAACGATATATTATGCAAAATATGTGAATTAAAGTAATTTAAACAAGTCCTAGAATTTGAGTTACCTTAGTAACAAATATGTAGAGGGGCTTGTTAAACATAGGGGGCATACAGTCTTGTTCAAGTCCTTGAATTGCTTTGAGATCCTCTGCAGCCAAGCACTCACCTCCCATGTGCCCTCACAGGACTGTTTCTTGAGGCGCAGGCTCCAGGTCTCAGGGTTTGGCTCCACACAATGATCCATGGCTAGAATGACAGGTCTGGTGAGCAGCACCCCGGGAGGGCCACAACTGACAATGGGACTCAGCAGGGTCTGGCAGCCAGCCAGGGGCAACCTTAATAGAAGAGGTAAGAATGAACTGCCCTGACCGTGATAGCCCAGGTTAGCCTAATCTCATCAGATCTTGGAAGCTAAGCAGAATCAGCCCTGGTTATACTTTAATAGGAGACTACCATGGAAGTCCAGAGTTGCTATACAGAGGCAGGCAATGGCAGCCCACTATTGAATGTCTCTTGCCTTAAAAACCTCACAGGGACACCATACATCAGCTGAGACCTGAGACCCACTTCCACAAGAGCTGGTGGAGAAACTGTATAAAAAGCAGTCTATGGATGGGTTTCTCTGTTCTCATCAGCTGTTTGCTTTCCTTTCCACTGGGCACAGAGGTAGCAAAATCTGTATCTCCATGGGGAACAAGATGGCATTAAGGTCAGCAGGTACAGCTCATAATCCAAACAAAGATTTGTCTTGATTCAGAAATTATGAGCTAGTAAACTTCAGCAAATGTCTCAGAATTTGATGAAGATATAATAATCTTGGTAATAGTGAAAATGCCCTACTGTAGGTACAGCACCCAATTATTGTTGGGGAGTTCTGCAAGGTGGAAGCCCAGGAATTTTTTTGAGAATACAGCCAGAGAAACAGCTGGCATGGACACGCCTTTTCTTTTCCCTGCAGAAAATAGAAAAACCTTTCAACATGCCCAGCAGGGGAGTTCCATAGAAGATTACTAGCTGGTTGTCTGACTGGTTGTCTGACTGAGCTGTTTTCCTGCGAGGCTGACTGGGGTAGTCTGGCAAGGTCCTTCCTGGATGACAATCCTGCCAGTGTCACTAGCAAGGCTGTTTTCCATGGTGATCTGGCCCAGCCAACTGTCTTTCAGACATCCTAATTAAATCTACCACCTCCCTACCCAGCCAGCACCAAAGGGATTCTCGACACTAAATGTGCCATGACAGAAGCATGCTTTCTCCATTTGTTAGTTCATGCAGTCCTAAGCTGTAGGATGGAAAAAAGACCAGGCTGTCAAGGGCCAGGACACAAACATTCATCAGAGAAATGAGTTTAATAAAATTTTAGAATATAATGGGGGTTCTGGGAAAGTTGCCTAGGAATTGTGTACTGGTTTCTACGATTTGCTGGGTATGCCAGTCCTGTTCCAGGCCCAAGGAAAATTTCTCTGAGCCTGGTAGAAACTTGTAACATGAGGCCCCTTCCATATAATTTCAAAAAGTTCATTTTATTTCTGAAATGGAATAAGTAACCCAGGCTGGAGCCCACAGTGCCTCCAAAGTATACTGACTTCCTATATGTCAGCCCTGATTATTACGTGAAAATGTTTCCCAATGATAATCATAGGACTTACTTTCACGTAGTATGCTCAGGGGTGGGATGCTGGCTTTGTAGCCTCTGTACTTGTAAACTAACAAAGGAATCCTCTTGCTTAAAACAATTCAGTCAAGAAGGCACCTGATAAGAGTTTCAAACTCTTTGAAGGAAGTCGGGAGATATGTATCTCAGAGGTATATGCTAAGAGTGTTTGCCAACATCCATCCTATAAATGTGCTAGGTAGAAGTTTATGACTACAGTTAACAACAAACATGATGATATGATCAATTTGGAGCCATTCAGTCACATCAGTTTCAGGAGCACAAGCCAGTTTTGCATGTGCCTCTCTGGGGGCAGGTCAGCAGGAACAAGTTATATATCATCTGTAGGGACAGAGGTCCTCAAAGTCCTCTAAAACCAGGTACAGACACCTGTGAGATTCACAATGAGCTGTGATGTTATGGTAGAACGAGGGGATGTATACATATTGTGGTCTCAAACTAGGCCCCTAGTAATATTCATGGAGATTTTTAGAGGTTGGGGGAAATACCTCACATCTTCCTGCTTGTGTAGTGTCAGGTAGATTTCATAGATCTTCCCTCGAGGGATGGCATCAGGTGGGATGAGTAAGCTGACACCTAAAAGACAGAGACGTTGTTACTGCTCAGGATCACAAGATACACAGACTGGAGACAGACCTCCTTGTGGCCCCAGGTTTGAAAGGAATATCCCATGCTCTCTGAGGCAAGTGGACCATTGAAATAGGAACTGTGCAGTAGAATAAAGAAAATGGGATGATTTCTCCTTTAAAAGCCCTAATTCTGGTCTGGGAGGTTCAAGCTTTTCCAGAGGGGAATGTTACATGCTTGGTAGATTGAGTTTACTCACAAAAGTATCCCTGTCCCTAAAGATCTCAAGGAAGTTCTTCCTCATGGATGTGTGGATGTGAGTGCTGGTCCAGAAGGGACTTTTAAAAAAGCTTCATGTTTCTTTACTAAGACTACTTTCCCCCATCCCCAGCTCTGTTCTTTTCCTGCCCTCCAACCTCACCTGTGTTGGGTATCATTAGGCGTCCACCCAGGAAGTTGAAGGTTCCATATGCCATGTTGGCACCACCCCTGGGCAAGGAGCGGAAGAAACTTTGGGTAGAGAATCGTGAAACAAAGTCCACTGGATCAGCACTGGGTGAGCTATGGTGTAAGGTGTGACGTCCACTGCCCAGGGGGCTCAGCAGGTGCCCATTGCCAAGCTGGAACTTGCTGGGTCCGTCCTGACGTGGGCACAGTGAGCCCTGGTAGGTCATGGTGGTGGTGCTCAAGTCAGGCTGGATAGTGAGCAAGTGGGAGTTATCTGTGTGGAAGGAGAGACAATACCTTACCAATTGTGCTAGTAAAATCATGTACACTATTTCAAGCTGTACAAAATTCTTCTCCAGGCTGGAAAAGGGACTTCATTCTGAGCTCTACATACAGAGCCAGATTACTTTATAGATGCAAATGCAGATATTTTGAGTCACTTAAGGTAGGTAGCAGCCTAATCACAAAACATTTATCTCATCAGACAATGTTGCATAAAATACGTTAACCAGCAGGGGTAACAGACTGCTGCAATGACCCAAGAAATAAAGATCTCTGTTCAAACCATTGCTTTGTGTATTTAATAAGGTTATGCATTTTATTTCTCAGGGACATCTTTTAAAGGTGTAGCATAACCTTCCTTTTAGAGTAAGGATTATAAGCTGATTCACACGACCCAGTTGTGCCACCCGAATGTAGCTTCACGACACAGCTGTCACTGTAACACCTCATTGCTTGCTCAGTTCGCACATCAGTGTGCAAAGACAAAGAAGAGCTGCCTTGCTAGATCAGATCAGTGGTCTGCCTAGCCCAGAATCCCTTTTCACCCAGTGGCCAACAAGATGTCCCTGGAGATGAGTTTAAGATTTTGCATCATGAGGTAATGAGGAGCCAAGGGACTGATCAAATGATGTTTATTCAAGCGACACCTAGATGTAGAGGGTCTCATGAATTGCTTCAAAATATCAGAAATGGAGTGGTCATGTTGGGAGATGTGATTACTTACAAATAGCATTTTATTGTGCTTTTTTGGGGATATTTCAAAGGCCCATGGAACATTTGGTTTTACTGATGTCCACTGCATACTGTGATTGGCTCCCTTTGTGTCTAAGTGTCAGTCACTGGTAGCTACTGACAGTCATTGTGGCATAGATGTTCCATAAGGTCTTCCGTCTACCATTCCAGGATGGACTACATATGGGATGTTTCCTGATTAATGGAAAATTTGCTTCATGAATGAATTCAGAATGATTTAAAAGCCTCAAGTGTATGTGTGGGTAGGTGGTGGGAGTAGGATAATTAGGAAATATTCCTTCCTTATCCACTACCTGGTTGGTGTCATGTTTTGATTCATGTGTGAGGTTGCAGGAAACATGAGACATGAAGAGCAACGGGACTGAGGTTCAGTAGTTGTGGAGCAACAGGCACCATATTTGAGTTTTGACCTGGAAGTCCTACTTTCCAGTAGTGAGGAAGGAACAGTGGCCTCAACCTTTGGCAGTGCAGTGAAATGTTGAAAGAGACAAACACCATCTGTAGGCTGAGAACTGGCAACCTCAGCCAAGAGAGCTGGCAATCCCACCCAAGTCCAAATGTGGTTCCAAGGAGATTGCTTACCCTATTGCTTCTCACACTCATATATGACAGCAGAGAAGTGTGAGAACTAGCAGAGAAACATCTGCTGTGATGTGTCAAGACCAGGGTAATGCTTACCTGCTTTGGTGGGCTTGATGCTGACTGGCTGGAAGCCAGCAGTGAGAATAGAAGAGTCAGCCACATCAGAATCAAGGCCTTCTTTCTTGCGGCAATACACAAGTGTTACCACCAGGAGCAGCAGCACCAGGCAGACAGCCACAGCAATCAGGCCCACATATAAAGCAACATCTTCAGAGCCACCAGTTCCTAAGAAAGGAAGCAGGAGACAACAGAGGTGTAGTCTAAGGCAACCATCGCCTTGAAAATAATAATGATAGTTTCCCATTGCAACACTTCTGAGGGGCTAGTGATTACTCTTCATCTTCCATCATGCTCATCCATGTTGAGCAAGTAAAAAAATTGAAAACTCCTTGACCCAAATTGCCATAACACAGGAGAGGGATCTGAATTGGTGTATTGTCGAAGGCTTTCACGGCCGGAGAACGATGGTTGTTGGGGGTTTTCCGGGCTGTATTGCCGTGGTCTTGGCATTGTAGTTCCTGACGTTTCGCCAGCAGCTGTGGCTGGCATCTTCAGAGGTGTAGCACCAAAAGACAGAGATCTCTCTCTCTGAGAGATCTCTGTCTTTTGGTGCTACACCTCTGAAGATGCCAGCCACAGCTGCTGGCGAAACGTCAGGAACTACAATGCCAAGACCACGGCAATACAGCCCGGAAAACCCCCAACAACCAACGATCTGAATTCGTCTTTGGCAAGGACAGATCAATGTAATAGACAGCAGGCTGATGTACAGGGCAAGGTGTGTGTGTGTGCATGCACGCACACACACAAGCCTTCAGGGGTGTTATGTGTCAAAGACACATTTGTTGTGTGTGTTAAGCTGGCCAAGTGCACATAGTTCCTGCTTAATGCAACAGAATATGTGCAGGACAGGCATTTGCACATGAGGGAGAAGGAAAGAGCGTGTGAGTGTGTGCGTGTGTTATATGAAGCAAAACTGCCCTAGTGTCACTCTGAATCCCCTTCCAATTCTCATGAACTGCCAGCTGGGCCAATCTGTGAGGCTGGGTACATTCAGGAGGAGGGTAAGGGGGCATTGCTTCATTTCAGCTGTGTGAATAGTTAATTTGATGTAAAAAGAAGAGAAAACCCATAGGATGTCTAACAAGGCTAAGATAGATAATGAGCCAGGATGGGACCTGTCACTCATTCTCCCACATAGTTATGCTGCCACAGAACTCTGCTGCCTGGAGGGCACAGACCTTGCTGGGATGACCTGTACCAGTCATGAGTCCTGGGTGCAGAGGCCTGATGTTTTGGGAGAGAATTCTGGGCATCTCCTCCTGGGAATGCACACAGGCTACACAGTCTGGGGAGGGGGTGTTGTGGCAAGGTTGGTCCCTGCTTTGCTGTCTATCAGTACATGGTGATGCCAGACCAGGGAGCAGCTATTCCATTTGTGCCAGGCAGACAGTGGCTAGTTCCTGGGCAGGCAGATGGGCAAAGTGAAGCAGACAGGCCTCACTTCTCTCACATCTCACACAAAAGGAACTCAACAAGAGACCCCTGGGCCAGCCAGAAAAGGCCCTTCAGGATCCAAGCCATGCCCCACCATCTCCAACTACAAAACCCTCTGTCCTCCATGATGGCAAGAAGTGGCAAGGACTCACCATGAGTACACAGCTCACTAGTGCAGTTGCGGGTCTCCAGTTCAGGCCCTTGGCACTCGTCCCCACCATTCCGGGGTGCTGGATCAGAGCACTCGCGACTACGCCAATGAGTACAGTCTGCTCCACACACTGACCACAGGCTCCAGGCTGACCAACCACCAGGCACTGTTGGACAGGAGGTGGGCAGTACAAAGGCTTAGTAACCAAAATGCTAGCTCAGATGTATTCTTCTTCTTGCAGTGAATTATACCCGCACCAAACACAATCCTCAAGCATCCCTATCCAAATACTAGTTGCAGCATTAAGGGTCAGGAGGATGCTAGGCTGTGCCCGAGAAGAGGGGTAGGGTCCCCAGAGTTTATGGCTGACCCACAGCTGAGCATCAAGACCATCTTAACAGGACAAGGGGAAGGGTCCTTCCCTCACACAAAGGGCTCAGAGATGGAAAAGGACAAACAACAGACACATGGATGGGTTAGGGAAGACAGGTAGAGCCAAGAGGAGGAGGAGGGCTAGGCAAAGGCCAGTTTCTCACAGAGCTGAGGGTTCAAACAGAGCTGGAGACAGCAAAAAAAAGGAGCCTCAGGCATTCACACCATTCCAGATTCACTGCAAAGTCAGCAGGATTGCTTTGGGGAAAGGCAAAGATTGGGATGGTTGGGGGGGGGGGTGGAGGAATGCTTAAGCAGAGCTGTGTGAAGGGTGAGCCCAGGACAGAAACAGGAAAGAGGACTATGCACTTTGGTGAAGGACAGCAGAAAAGTGTGTCACAGCCTCTGAGCTGGTTTTCTAAACATTTCTCAGCTGTTACAGGGACGGTACTGGTTAAGTGCTTAAGAGTGTGACTACAGCAAAACAGAGCCAGGGGAGCAGGTGCACCGCAGTGGCAGGGCAGTACCTGGGCACAGGGTGGCGCAAGAACTTTTCTGGACATTCTGGCCCTCACAGAAGGCCCCCCCGTTGAGTGGCGTTGGGTTGGTGCAGCTCCGGCTCCGCTTCTGCCAGCCCCGTCCACAGCTGGTACTGCAGGCTGACCAGTCCGTCCACGTCGACCAGCCACCATTCACTGGGGGGAAGGGACAGCATCAACTAGAGCTCCCAACAACTGTGCCCAATGGGGGGGGGGGCAATGGCCGAAAGGGGAAAGCACCCCCTTTGGGAGTACGGTGCTTCTGAGCCTGAGATGGGAACCTGAGCCCTTTGGGTGTCTCAGGGCAACACTGCTGGTTCTAAGAAAATTTCAATAGTGTGATTGAGTTTATGTACAGCTTGGGGGGAAATACACAGGAAAACATGGGGGTATGCAGCAGGAGTCACAAGCAGAGGGGCAAACACTTGGAGGAACGGGGAGGGTCATGCAGCTTTCCCCCATGGGATTCTGCAGAAGCATCACTCACTCCTCAGTGATTTTGGAAGCCAACGTTCCCTCCCCCCCATCGCTCTTTCGATTCATGAGTCTCCCTGAGATCAGATTTCACTTCAAGATAGGGAATATATCTATATTTGTCCATACTCCAAAAGCAGCTGGGTTACTCCTTTCAATACGCAACATTTCTTCCCCTCTGATCTATGGCTGAACCCAGGGTGCTGGGGCTCTATAGGGATGGGTAAGGTAAAATTAATCAAAAGCACTGGATCCCTACTTGTCCCCCTCCCAAGGGCACTATTGAGAAGAGTGCTGTTCCCCACGGGACCCCCTACACCCAGGCAGGCCCCTACCATAGACAGTGACAGCAGCAGGTGAACTGCGACGCCGGGCCACAATATTCTTGGCCACACAGGTGTAGTTGCCCGTGTCAGCTAGGCGGGCCTGCTTCACCACCAGGCTATGCTCCAGGGTGATGTAGAAATTAGGGTCCAAAGCTGGGTCCACAAGCTCTTCATTGCGCAGCCACTCAACCTGGGGGAGACACAAGCCACATATGGGACAGGACTCGTGGGTCAGGCTGCACAGGAGCCTGTAAGGACTCATAGCTGCAATGTGTCTCAGGGAAACACGTTCTGGTACTGACCTAGTGAGGGACAGAGATTGACAGGCCAGTCAGCACCAGGGCAGCCTAGGGAAGCTCCAGAATGTGAGTTAATGAGCTCTGCAGAGAGATGAGCTGGAGTCAATCAAGCGGCGGTGAGTATGAATGGGAAAGGGTTACCATGAACCCAGCTTAGATCAGAAGCAAGCACTTGGGGTGGCAGAGTGAAGGTCAGTGGGATGTGGCTCCAAGTTGGGGGTCTGTTCAAACTGCTTGGGATATATTGCAAGAGGCAGGCTTCATGGGCTATGAGGTAGCCATTCAATGGCTACCTCTTGGCCTCCTCATGTTGCCCAGGAATAAGCATGCAGGGCTGGTACTCACTTCAGCTGGTGGGATCCCCTCTGGAGGGCGGCAGGGAAGCACAATCCCCTGCTCGATAGAAACCTCTTTGGCCACTGGCTCTTGTTCAAAGTTCTTCCGCAGATCTAAAAAGAAGACAGACTTGCTGTGCTATTATGACATCAAGGCCCCCCATCATGCTAGGCCAGTAATACTATTGATAATGACTTGCCCGCTGCATGCCAGTACCAGTGCTCAATGGGTCACACAATGGGAGCCAGTTTGGTGTTGTGGTTAAAAGTGGCAGGTCTCTAAGCTGGAGAGCCAGGTTTGATTTTCCCCGCTCCTCCACTTGAAGCCAGCTGGGTGACCTTGGGTCAGTCACATCTCTTCCATAGCTCAGCCCCACCCACCTCACAGGGGGATTGTTGTGGGGATAATCATAACACACTTTGCAAGCTACTCTGAGTGGGCATTAAGTTGTCCTGACGTGCGGTATAGAAATCAAATATTATTATTATTAAAAAGATTTGTTGAATTAAAAAAGCCTACTTATAGGATCCACCTTACGGCATTTCTAAATACCCATCAAAGCACTAAAGAGCTATTGGTGAGATGGTAGGTAGGGGGGGAAATGATGGTGTGTCTTGAGAAGAGAGATGGTGGATAATCTGGGATCCTAAATGGGTCACTGGCACAGCCTCAGTCTCCTGGGTGGACAGAATATCACTCACAAGCAATGCGCACATAGGCCTTCTGGCTCTTGGTGGTGCCAGAAGAGCTCCAGGCGACACATTGGCACCAGTACTCCTCCAGGCCAAAGATCTTCTCCACCTGCTGCCGTGAGATGTCAATCCTTACCTCCATGAGGGGCAGACCTACCGAAACATCAGGGGGCAAAGAAGTAATTTTTATTCCCATTACAAAAAAGTCCTAACAAATACTTAAGTACATGTGTGTGTCTGTGTACATGTGTTGTCAAGTCACAACCGACTTATGGCAACCCCAGCAAGGAGCTTTCAAAGCAAGTGAGAAACCAAAGTGATTTGCCATTGCCTTCCTCTGCAGGGCCTTCCTTGGTGGTCTCCCATTCAAGTATCAACTCTGCTTAGCTTCTAAGATCTGACGAGACTGGGCTGTATAATGCCACCTCCCCCCCTTAATACATAGCGCGTGCACGCACACACACACACACTCTCTCATACACACACACACACCAATAAACTGAATTTACAGAAAATTCTGCTGCCATATATGTGGAGTGGAGATTACCTTCAAGTCATAGCTGACTTAAGGCGACCCCTGGTTGGGTTTTCATGGCAAGAGACTTGCCATTGCCTGCCTCTGCAATCCTGGTCTTTGCTGGGGGTCTCCCATCTAATTACTAACCAAGGCTGACTTCCAAGATGTGATGACATCAGGCTAGCCTGGGCTTCCCAGGTCAGGGTATTATATATGTATCAGAATATTATTATTCAAGGAGGGAAGAAAAAGAAAGGACAAATAGCTATAGTATATAATTAAATAATCCTAACGCCTCCTTCTTTACCATATTAAATGGATATTTTAAAAATTCCCAAACCAGATGGAGACCAAGACTGTAACCATTTGTCATATACCCATATTTTTGTGACTGCACATATTTATAGTTGTGATCTTGTCCATACTTATCACAAACTCTGCCTAATCAATGTGTTTTTTTTTTGCTGGAACTGTTTGTGGTTTCCATACCTCAGCTAATGTCACCCGATTTGCTATAATTAGATTCCAGACAAATGCCGGGGGGGGGGATTCAGTGGGCGGAGGCACTCTCGGCAGGGCTGAGGACAGGACGCAATTTTGAAGAAATGCAGCAGAGTGTAGAATGTGGTTGAGAGCAGGATTTCATTTTTCATAGAATGTGGTAGAGGGTGCAGAATTCAGCTTCTGGAGAATCTCAGCTTACATTTTTTAAAAAAAAGTTTCTGGCCCTCGTGGTTATGAAAATAATATTGGGAGTGTGTAGGCAACATCTAGGGAAGAAGTCAGGGGGGCAGCTTCAATTCCAGCCACTGGAAGGTGAGGCTTCAGCACTCTGCAAGTCTCCTTCCCCCTCCTCTTTGCCAAACAAAATCAAAATAAATTATGCACAAATTGCAGAAGAAATTATGCAAACCTGATTGTGTGCATAATCCATGGAGAATGCAGAATTTAGCTTTTCTTTGTTTAGAATTTTGACTTCTATTGTTTTTAAACAGAGTACAGCACCAGCAGCAGCATCCCTCCCTTACCACAGAAAAGAACCTCCCAAAGTAGATGCTTCCCAGCCACTGAAGTACAGGCCCACCTCTGACCCTCTTTCGCAGAAGATCTCATAAGGTGTCTAATGAGGAGAGTACCACCTCAATTCTTTTGGAAATCCTCCACCTACAATTTAGATCTGATTCAGGCTAGGATGATATTCTGGTGCCTAACTGGCAATAGATGTATTACTGAAAGAACAGACAAATGCCCAGTGTGAGGAGGGGAGAGAACCACTTTATTGCATTACAGAAAGTGGCTGTTGAGCAGTCTGGTGAGCCCCTCAGTGGGTATGAACGGAATGATCAGAACTCTATGGGCATATTCTTCACTGCAGACTTCAATGGGTTTCATACTATTTCCCTCTCCCCTGGGAACTGTAGTTCTAACAGCAGGGCTAGCTGATTTTAACAAGGAACTCTCAGAACTAACATTCTCAGCAGTCTTTAGCAAAAGCCATGAGAGTTAAACTGATATAAACACCATAGTGATTTGTAATGTAGCTGTGTCCCATGAGACCCTCCTAATTCACAGTGTAGTCCTAAGCAGAGATATGCCCTTGAAGTCAATGGCTTTGAAGGGTGTAACTCTGTTTAGGATTGTACTGTCAGGCTACATTCACACTGAAGAGAAACTGCCTGTCAGTCACTTGGGCCATAAGGAACAAATCTCTCTCTCTTGAGTCCCCTCCCAACACTCACCAGTGCTTTTGTCCATGCTCCGCTGTATAATGTGATCTCCCTGGTGCACCCATTCACCATTGCATTTGAAGTAGATCTGGGTGGCAGGTGTGGCCTTGCAGGCCAGTGTCACTGGTTTGTTCTTGACAATGTAAACATCCTCTGGTTCTAGCAGGAAGTGAGGGAGCAGGTCTGAAGTGGATCCTGGTGCAGGGATGGGCACTGTGGCACTCTGTTGGGCACCTGGGCAGGATGGGCAGAAAGGATGTGATTAGAAACAAGCACATGGGCAGTGACAAAAGTTCATTCCGGGCTTGAAGAAATGGATGTCCACCATGGCATCGGAGATTGCAGTGGTCTCCATTCAACTCCCCAGAGTTAGATTGTGCTTTTGCTCTTCTGACCAGGCTCAGAGTTCTTTAAGACTAACCTACGGAAATTAAAGAATAAAGTTCAACTCTGCTTTCCTGTAATCAGAACAGTTTCTGCTCTTTAGGGATATTTGGCTAATTACACAGTTAATTGGTCCATAACATTAATGAAAGCAACTGAAGCAAGAGCTCTCAACCATGCTGTTGTCTCCGCAGCCAACATGTGATGGTCATGCCTGAACTTCTTGTCCTGAAGCCTCATAAATGCAACCAAATACCACCTATAGTAAGGATCAATGACAAGCACCACAGGCCATTTAGGGGAAATGTAACAATAATCTAAGATAAGCTAGTATAAGGGTTAGGGGAATTTTATTCAGAATACATGACAATGAGAGTAGCTAAATAGATATACTAATGGGGCATATTATATATAATAGATTATGTCAGTGGATCAGATTGTATATTATATTATGTGACTGTGTTATACTGTGTTGTGTGCTGTGCTACATTGGTGGCATGGCACACAGTAAGGGTTTTATGATACATATTATATTGACAGTAGTATATCTGATAGAATATACGTTTAAAAGAAATAGAATATGTTCAAATTAAGATCCTTGTTATATATTATATTACATTATGCTGGTCTTCTATATTGAGGGGTATAAGATGTATATTATACTATACTGATAGTATATTTGATAGATGTATACTATATAGATAGTATATGTGATATATTTGATAGAATATCTGAAAAAAATTAGAATGTGCTTAGAGTAAGGGATATTAGGATTATATGTGGTAGGAAAGTATAAATGAATAGATTTAAGTAATAAGAGGGGTTAAGGGTTGGAAAGCTGTTGGAAGTCGATAGGGAGGGGGGAGGAAAAGGGTGGGGGATAGGGTCAATTAGATATTAAGGGAATGTATGTATTAAATTTGGAATTTATACTCACCAATAAAATTTAAAAAAAAAGACAAGCACCATAGGTTATTTATATATATATGTCATCATAAATGTCAAAAATTCATGGTAGTTGACATTTACTGGTAAGTCTTAAGATTTTAGGAGATCAACAGAAAATGTCAGCAACCCTTCCAGTGGAGCCCATGAAGAAAATTACAATCAAGTACCATATTAAGCCATGGTAGTGTACATACCAAAAATATAGGCAATAGTTGCCCATCACAAGAAGTGAATAGCATAGGTGGTGGAACAGAAGTGGTAATTGGTTGTATGTATTTCTCTCTTACTATGGAGGGCATGTAAGTAACCTGAAATGTAGAACTGTTGTCTAACGTGCAACAGTGCTTTTAGCTCCTGCTAATAATTACTGTGATACTTAGTTGCAAATGTACTCCTCGCTAGAATTAACAACGTACTACTGGTGCTTACATTTCCTGCAAAAAAAGGTTGTGTATATAAGGTCTCATAATGTCAATGGTTAGTAGTATGACAGTATGCTCTATAACTGTGATCACCTCCTCCCCCTACCAAAACTTGGTTAAAACTCTTTAAATATTTGGGACAGTTTGTTAGTTTTTTTTAAAGATCTTGGGTGCAAAACATGTATTTTGTTTGTTCAAAATGAAATAAAAATTAAAGCTTTAAAAAGGAGCAAGACTGGTGCGAATTACTTATTATCCAAAAGGAAAGTGGGCACATACACTCAAAGGAAACATTCTGCCTCATGTGAAAGTGTACCTTGAGACTCTGGATGTTTTGGTATTGCTAAGCACAATGCCTTCCATCATCACAAACATTTTGGGTATTTGGGGACATTTTCTACCCCAAGATAGAAATATAACCCAAAGGCAATATGTGCAATTTTTTGTTGGGGTGTTTGAGGGGTAAGCTGGACCCCCAGCACCTTCCTAGATGATGAACCTGGAATCCTTTTCTTGTGCTCAGCCTGCCAAAGTCCTGAGAGTCTCTTGTCGGGGCTTGTGGATTACACTGCTTGATGGCCAGCCTTTGGTGTTACTGCCAGATGAGAATCCCAGGGCAGATACTCAGACTCAAACATCCACCTCTATGCTTTAAGCCTTCAAATACAGCTTTCCACAGCTCAAAAGTCGAAAGTACAATCTGGTGCTAAGCAGTAATCAGATGTAGCTCCAGTTATGGTGAGTTAGAACCATTCTCTCCGTTGCCCTGGAGACAGGCACATATCCTCCAATATTAGTCAGGTAAAAAATATGTGTACTGTTTTCCATCAGCTTTTGATGGCATAGGATAGGGTGCAATGGAGTTTAAGCAGTATTTTGGGCAGTTTGGTGATCAAATAGCATATTGTTACCTTTCCTGGGGCCTTTGGATGGGGCAGGTTATAAAATAAATAACAATAAATGTGAAAGGGGTTTTGCAGGAGTGTCAGACCACTTCACTAAGGTTTGGCAAACATGTCGATCACTGAAAAATTCCAGAAGACTTAACTTCAAAATGATGGCTTGGATCCTGCTGAAAACTGCCACTGTTGGAAAGAGTGTTACCTCCTTACCTCTCCCTCCTGCTACATCCCCAAATTGCCCCTCCCCCAATTCTGTTTCTGAGGGGCTAGAAAACCTCAGGAAAAGCATGAAGGGGGAGTCAGAAGAGAGACTAGGTGAAACAGAGTCTCTCTTCTCTGTAAACAGAAATAATCTGTGGGAGCCTATCTATTGGTTGCCTTACAGTCTGCAATATGCATTATATCATTGAGATACCCCACATTGGTACATTTTTATGCAAATTACACTACGAGGTATTGTAATTTCCAAATGTTTGAAATTCAGCAGATATGGACAATTTTTTTGGATCTATGTCGAAATAAAAAAAACTGCTATTTTAACCATACAAATGTATGTATGTGGAAAATATTCTAGTAACAGGTAAAAGTGACTGGACAATAGGAATTGGCCCTATTTGGTAGGCACAGTTATATGGTGCACCGTCTCTGCCCCCTCCCCAAGATACATCCTCCTGTGCCCTAGTCCTCCTGAACCCTGAAGCAAAGTCTCCGTTCTCCCACCCTCCCAGACTGCTCCTTCCTTCTTGTTCCTGAGACGTCAAACTGTGCCCCTTGTGACAGGCTTGCACAGCTGGGGCTGCTGACAACAGGCTCCCCCTTCCAGCCTCCACCGGGTCTAATCCATCACGGCAGGAAACGCTGCACGGCATGTGCCCAGTGAACCTGTGCCGATCCCTCATGTCTGCATTTAACTGCTAATGAAAAAGAAATGTAGTGTGACCAATAAGGGACATAGCTCACTTCTCCGGGGGCCTCGTCTCGTCATGCCACACTGAGCTTATCCTGCTCCCTCCCCTCTGCCCCTCCTCTCCCTTGCAGCACTCTGCAGGGCAGCACCGCCGCACCAGGCACTGCCAAGCTCCAGCTTAACCCCAGCGGAGGGCAGGATCTGATTGCCGAGACTGCCGCTGCCTCTTGCAGTGACTGCTTGTCTACAAAGCCTAGAGAAGGGGGAGGGCAGTATTTCAAAGCCTGAGCAGTGCACGAGAACTTCATGTGGCCAAGCGCCAACGTTCCTGCTGTTTTTCTAGCCACCATGCACACACGCACACATGCACACACACACCTGTCTGCCTAACCCCAGCAGCTGGCACTTCTCCCCATCTACATCACTCACTGGCACTG
Organism: Eublepharis macularius; assembly: GCF_028583425.1. Lineage (NCBI taxonomy): Eukaryota > Metazoa > Chordata > Lepidosauria > Squamata > Eublepharidae > Eublepharis > Eublepharis macularius. The sequence continues at coordinate 92,232,174 of NC_072793.1, read as the reverse complement.
CCTCCCATTTCAACCTTGCCTCTGATGGAATTGCTGCTTCTCATTTCTCCAAAGGCAAGAGGGAACAGAGGTGAGGTCTTCCTTACTTTGAATAGTTCTATAGGAGGAGATTTTCTGAAGATGCGGCTTTTCTTACACCTGCAGCATTATAAGGTCCCAAATGCACCTGCAGAAATTCCCTCTTGGACATAAGAGTTAAAAGCGTGGGAATCTCGCCCTCTCCTGCACCTGGTTACCCGACTCATTAGCCTCTCCCCTTTTGGCCACTGCTTTGCCCAACCTTATGGCATTGAGCCTGTCTGGTAGTTTTTTCTGCCTAATTCAAGGTTAATCCCCAGGACCTTTGAGTCCCACACCTGCTGCAACTGTACGATCAGCTTCTGCCACCACACTTCCTATTGTGTGCCAGACAGAGAATAGCTCATGACACGTCTGCAGTTTCCAAGTCTCCGTTGAGCTATTTTTGGCCTGGAATCTCTGGCCCACTTTTATGCACACATACTCAGTAGCATCAGAGCCACTTCCTTCTCATGTGGCATGGTGTGACCTCATGCCAGATGAGAGTATGGGAGAATACTCCAGTCCAGTGCATGAAGCTGACTGGGTGAGCAGTTCCTACCCAAACAGCATCCTGATGGGAGAGCAAGTACCAATCAGGTGGACTAAGGCCTGGGCAGCTGGTCTATTCCCACATCCTCCTCAGGGGTGGCTTCCATGCCACTGGATGAATGTGTGAAGGAGGACTAAATTTACAGGCATTTGTGAGCTCCTTCCCCCCTCCTTAGAAGCCCACTGTCCCCACACACTTCAGCAGAGTCACCCCTTAGAGGATGCATTTGCTTCTTCATCCCATCTGCACTGCATCAGCTAGGATTGGTCAGCGGGATGGTAGAAATACAGACTTCTCAAGGCATATACTAGATCCATGGCATAGCTTCACAGAAACATCATGGTAAGACAGCACAGCACATGTAAACTGGTGCCAATCCGGTGAACAGTTACAGTCACACCCACAGTGCATAACCCTAAGTTTGCCCTGGGGGTCTTGTCACACCAGACATACTGGGAGTTCTGAACTGGGAGCTCCTGACGTTTATTGAACCTTGTCAGGATCAGAACCACTGTGCATGGGGTCAGGAGGCTTCAAAGCCTTTGCCATTTGTCCAACCTGAAATGACACTGGGGAGCCACCATTTGCTCTGCTGGGGAAACTTACGTTACATCAGAATATATAGGTTTCACCACCAGGGTAACTAGCTACTCCCTGGGACTGTTACAGGTCAAGAAAACAGCGCAGACTGAAACCCCATCTCCTAGCATGCCATAGTCCTGATCTGAATCAGGCCCCTTGTAATTAAAATTAAGATTCAAACATTGCTGGGAGCTTGGAACATGGAACTCCAAGTGCACATCTGGTCTGAGGTGGACCCAGAAAAAGCCACCTGTATCCTGCCACTCTACTCAGCAAAGTAGGGCACCTTTCTGCCTAAAGAGCCTCTGTAAGCAGAAGAGCCACTTGTTAGAGGAAGGCTTCATAGGATGGAGGAAGGTTTCAAATCGCTGAGCCGAATGGCCCTATACAGGCTGATGTCATGCATGGTTCAGCCCAGTCTGAGTCGCCTTGAGTCCAACTATAATCAGCAGAGCTTCAGAGCACCTGATCTGAGGTTGCACTGCAGCCACTAGTTCTACCTACTGTTGACAAAAGAGACACCTACTTATGCTGTATATGAAGTCTTGCATTTCATTTGCTCAAAGTGTAGCCATGCTTTCTGTATTCAGATCTGATGGCTGCAACAGCAGAGTGAAATTTCTTAAAGATGTAGGGAATACTATTCATTCATTGCTGAAATGATTGGTCAAAAACTGTCCTGGCAATGAAAAGGCAGAAGAAAGCTTGTGAGTAAGCAACCCACTAAGCTCCAATTTACATGTTATGTTATATCTATACTCTCCATGCTGAGGCAGGAAAGGGGGATGAGCAGGGGGGTGGTCTGTGGAGCATCAGGGATAATGCTTTAGTGGATGCATCTCCACTAGTGCTTCAAGGTTTAAGAAGGACAGCCACAATCTCTGGATGAAGATCTGGTGATCTTGTGAAAGGCACACTGCTCTGCAGGTTATACATACCTATAGAAGTCAATTTTTCCTATGACAATTTTGTTTTAAAGGAACATAACTACAACTTTCCCTTCCAGTCTTATGCAAAGCAAGCAGATATTTTGTATTTTACAGTGGCTTTATGGTTTTCTTTCTTGCAGTAACTAAAACACCAGACCAGTGATTCTGACTGTAGACACTTTATGTGAGTCCCAAAAGTATTTTTTAAATCTGGATCTTCTATAATACTGATGGGATTTGAACTTATTTTGAAAGCTATTTTGGAGCTAGGAAGTACAAAGAAGGATAACAATGCATGGTGATAGTTTTGCTTATTACATTTCAGAGATCACTGAAAAGACACTATATTCATCCTTCAATGTATTCTTAAAGGCACACACACACGCATGCACACACAAATATATTGACATGTTGATCATGCATAAAGCTATTTAATAACAGCTGATTCTAATCACTGGGTCACATTGCTTCAGAAAAACAGTAAACACTTCACAAATATATCATGTCTGCTAATAAAATTTACATAATATTACTGAATACTCTATGCACTAATTCCATAGGATCTTTCCACCTAAATACACTCCACACTAAGACACGCTCACCCCACACTTTGTCCAACTCTTGTTCACATCCAGCATGATTCCTCACATGTCCAACTGGATAAAACAGGTGTAATTATTGGACCACTCATTGTGAGAATAGAGCCAATTAGTTAACAACGTTTGTACTTTTCTCCTCCTGCCTCTTGGATGGAACAATTTCCCTGCCCTCTACTGTAGCCTACCTGAATGTGATTGAAAGAAGAGAGATCTCTTCCTCTAGGCAAAGCGGCAGCAGCATTCAAGGTGAAGGTTCAGTCATGCCTTTGGCTACGTGGAAGGCAGGGGCTGTTCTTTTCTGCCAAGAGCCCAGAGGCTCTTGCTCCCTGTTATGAACATCTGAGTCTCACAGGCATGCAGGCAACCCATGAGTGAACAAATAATCCCATTCCTGGCCCCTGGACACTTTGCTCACTACTGCCTTGCTAGTTACGGGGGGCTCTGATCGGTCTCTCTCAGGGGCACAGTCCAACGGGAGGAGGGTTTCAGGGCCCAACTGAGAGCGGAGTCTGGCCACACCACAGAGGGCAAAAGACTCAAGGACCTGGGGCGGAAGGGCACTGAAGTTCACTTCTCCCAGCTTCAGGGACTGGGCTCTCCCTCCAGCAACAGCTAATAAAGCTGAGTCCTAAATAAGCATTTGATTAACAAATACTAAAGCAGCGATTGTGTCACTGCGCGGAGCTGTAATTGCTGCTGATAATTGGCTGCTTAGAATTTAATAAGCAATTAAACAGAATGGAATGCAGGGGAATTAACGCTGAGCATGCTCCCCGCCTACCTGCACACTTTCCACCTGCTCCCCACACACCCTGCTCCCCACATGCTCCACACCCACCAGCTTGTTTCCTGCAAGCTTCCCTCATATATTGTCCTCACCTGCAAACTTCCCACATGCTCCCCTCCTGCCAGAATCTCCACATGCTCCAGAAGGTATTGGAAGCCTGACAGCAGAGTGATTTCCCTCACACTCCTGACAAGCTTCCAATACCTTCGATCCACCTACAGGCTCCCTTCCTACATGTTCTCCATGCCAGATTCCTTCCGTGTGCAATGCAAACATCCCTGAGTCACCTGAATACGTTTCAGTGCTTCTTTCCTACCAGCCTGCTCATGTGTTCTCTCACCCCTTTCATGCTCAAGTCACTCTAGGCAGTCCCTCGTGCTCCTCAAGTGTATGTATCCCTCCAAGACACAACCTCTCAATTTGCATTTCTCATTTGTTCCATTTCTCACTTTCATGATTCCTGAATTATCCCCACACCCCAAATTCTGCATACATTCACTGTATGCCTTTGTATGAACCCAACACACACCTCCACATTCTTGCATTCAGTACACATTACACCTGGCACGCACAGGTCCTTTTTAACGATCACTTGACTGTGCCTTGGCTGTTGCCCCATGAAGCAAATGTTACGTTTACTTGGAGGTAGCTAAACAGCAGCCACAGGCTGTCAACTTGAAGTCAATAGGAATCTACCCCTAAAGCAATCAAGAGACCTATGGCAATTAATAAATGCCACCTGAATATAATGCACATTCCCTTAGGGTTTTATGGACATCAGAAAAGCCCTGTTGCATCTTGCTAAATGTCTATCCATCCCAGCAGCTTTGGCTTCCTAGAAGTTTATAAGCAGGGCATGAAGGATATATCCAGAGGGGTAGTCCTCCCGGGTTGTTTGTCCAGAGCATCTGGTACTTGGGGAACCCTTGCCTGAACACAGAGCAGAGGTTCTATTAGTAGTGTTCTTCTGAACATAACATATACACCTGAAATCAGTTTCTCCTTTCTAAGTTAATTTGTACCACCACACTAGAAGTTCCAGAGAGATATACAAGTCACATCTAGCTGGGCAGGTCACAGAATCCGTTATTACATTACATGTTCCTAGGAACAAGATGTTTAGGCAGGCTGTGAAATCTCTTTCTTTGGCAATTTTCAAGGAAAGACTGGATAACAAGTATCTGGCAGATATGCTGTAGGGGTGGGATATTCTGCCATAGCTGAGAAGGTTCACAAGATCCCAGCATCTTCTATGATTTGAAAGCTGAAAAACCGAGCCTTTTGTCTTTCAATGTTTTTCCTTGGGGGGAAAAGCAAGATTCATTTTCTGCATTGCCTAGATCTTCCTCTTGGAATAAAGTAGTTTGGAGCTGAAGAAGTATCTTACTTACCTCATGCCTAGCAATTGGTTAATCCTCCCCTACATCCCTCATCGTGTGCATGCACGCAGAGAGATACAAACACAGGGCCTCCCACTCAAATTCTTGATTCTGTCTCGTGGATGTTCCTACCTTTGACTTAACTGGTTGGGAACTGGTAACATTTTCTCAGTGATGGGCTTTTCCAATGGTCTCTATGTGGATGCTCAGGTAAGCTCTCTTTGTGGTTAACTATGTTGACTCCTGGAATGCACACCTGGTGCCCTCTGTTCAGACTCATTCAAAACTGCAACACTAGGGCCAAAGCTGTGTACTATACACATCCTTGAATTCATTGGGGTTGGTATCTGGGGCAAAACTGGATATGCTGAGGTTCTAACAACAACAACAACATTCGATTTATATACCGCCCTTCAGGACAAAATGCCCACTCAGAGTGGTTTACAAAATATGTCATTATTATCCCCACAACAAAACACCCTGTGAGGTGGGTGGGGCTGAGAGAGCTCCAGAGAACTGTGACTAGCCCAAGGTCACCCAGCTGGCTTCAAGTGGAGGAGTGGGGAATCAAACCCGGCTCTCCAGATTAGAGTCCCACGCTCTTAACCACTATACCAAACTGGCTTCTCTGCTTAACAGCTGGCTTTAACAATCAAGTTTCTTGACCTTATGATTGTGGAGAAAATCCTGAATACTTTTAGACAATTGCTGGGAAAATCTCACAGAAAAGACTACTAGGAAACATAGTTTGTGTGCATGGGTGTGGGAAGAATATGTCTGGTGGTAGCATTAGTGTCCTGCATAACCACGAATGCTTCTCTCCCTCACAATGGGAAGTTCAAGGCAATGGGAAGTTCATGCCTTTACAGAACCATTTTCTTTGGAAAATGTGGGTGAACTGTGATGTAATAATCTGATTGCTTACAAACACAGAGTACTTCCAGAGAAGGACAACCAAGATGGTGAGAGGTCTGGAAACCAATCAGTATGAGGAAAGGTTGAAAGAGCTCAGAGAAGAGGAGACTAAGGGGTGACATGACTGATGTCTTCATATATCTGAAGGGCTGTCACGTAGAAGATAACTGAATAGGTTGTCTTGTGCCCCTAGAGGGTAGGACTAATGGGTGGAAATTATATGGAAGTAGATTTCAGTTAAATGTTAGGAGAAACTTCCTAGTGGTGGGAGTTGTTCAACAGTGGAACAGACTGTGTCAAGAGGTGGCAGACTCTTCTGCACTCGAGGGTTTTAGGCACTGGCCAGATACAGATCTGTCAGGAATGCTGTAGCTGCATATTCCTGAACTGACTGGGGAGGGGGAGGGGATTAGATTATCTCCAAGGTCCCTTCTAAGGCTCTATGGCTCTGTTGGTTGACCTGTTTGCAGTTAGACCCCTCCTCCCACTGAGGGGCAGTTTATAGATATGAAATCATAAACACCCTGCCTCAAATAGCAGAAGCACAAGGCACTACCAGGCTTGAAATGAAACAAAATGCATGCCAGCCAAGTAAGAGCCTGGGAAATATTTTAGAAGGAGAGTCAGAATGGCCGACTAACTAAAGACCCCCCTCCATGCCCAGAAAGATGCCTAATTTAGGACAATGAGTCTTCCAAGAACCTCTTGACTAATTCATCCATGCCCAGCCTCACTTTCCCTCACCCATTTACCTTGGATCCGAAGATGTGAGCTGTGACTTATACCCTATCACAAATTTTGTTAGTCTTATAGGTGCTACTGGGCTCTTGCTCTTTTCTACTGTATAGACAGACAAACATGGCTACCCATCTTGATCCATTTACCCTGATTAAGCACCACCTAATGCTATTCATCAAACCTGGCAGCTTTTCCCATCAGTACTTGCATAGTCATCAAGTACCATTTACACCTATAGTCCACCATCAAGACTCTCCCACTTCATTATCCACCTCTGAAAAACCCATCAAGTTATTGTTTTGGGGGCGAATACATCAGCTCACCCCAGAGGCCATTTTACCCTATATCTAGAATCTCTAGCCACCAGTGTGTGTGTTTGGATCCATACATATACCCCCAAATCCATTTGGGCCTCCTTTTCTTCTCCATGAAACATTGGTCAGATTGCTGCTGCCTCTGCAGACCTAGTCTGTCCTCAAGATGGTTACTATAGCCTTCCAGAAACTGCTTTCTCCCCCTCCCTGATTTCCTCTTAGTTATCCTCGTATGTGTGCTGTGTGTGATTTTTGTATATTTGCCCTTTTATTTCTCTTTTAATAAAAAACCTTTCCGGCTAAACATCTGGCTGGTTTATTTTGAGAATCCCAGTTATCCCCCTCTTGCTTTGACTCCTTTAAGCTAATTCCCCCAACTAATTAGGATACTGGCTATTTGGATAACAGAGCAGGTATCACACTGGGGCAGAAGCTAGCAAATAGGCATGTAGTGGGAGTCCACAAAAATCACTGCTAAAATACAAACACTCTGCCAGCCAAATGCCAACCTGCTCCTTTCAGTAGTTCTCACAGAAGCTCTTCCTGGAGAAGCTGAAAAGACCCAGGCCACTTCAGGAAGAAGGGCTACCTTCAGCTACATCCCAGGCAGCTGGATTCTAGATGATTGGCCATTTGTTCCTAGTTGTCTTCCTTAAAAGACAGGCCACCTTAGGGCCTAAAAGAGAGAGCTGCTTCTCAGTTGTGCAGAATAGAACAGCGCAGCTCACACCAATATGATTCACAAGTCTCTACCTCTACAAGCTTCCTGTGCCCAGTCACCCCCATCCCTTTTCCTATTACCATTCCATTCTGAAAAGAAATCCCTTCCAAAAAGTAAAAATCTACTCAAGGGCAAAATCAATGATACAGAAACTAGGGGATAAGTGTAAACATATTCACATTTATGTGAGATGGAAAATGTGGGGTTCATTGGGGGGGGAGGAGCTAAATTTAGATATATTCAGGGCTTTTTTTCAGGGGGAACGCAGGGGAACGGAGTTCCGGAACCTCTTGAAAATGGTCACATGGCTGGTGGCCCCGCCCCCTGGTCTCCAGACAGAGGGGAGTTTAGATTGCCCTCAGCGGCGCGTAGGGCAGTCTCAACTCCCTTCTGTCTAGAGATCAGGGGGTGGGGCCACCAGCCATGTGACCATTTTCTCCTAGGGCAACCCACTGAGTTCCACCACCTCTTTTCCCAGAAAAAAAGCCCTGGATATATTTATTCTTAGCAAGGCAGGCTGAGAGTGTATGGCTGGCCCAAGGTCACCCAGCGAGCTTCCATGGCAGAATGGGGATTTAAGCCTGGGTTTTCCAGATCCTAGTCTGACACCCTGTTTTAATTTTAATACGAGAACACAGTTGTAATTGTGGTGTCCATCAAGCATTATCCCTCAGAGGCCAAAGTAAACTGTGTTTATCTATCTTAGAGTTGCCAGCTTTGGTTAGGAAAATTTCTGGACTGTTTGGGGGTTGTGTCTGGCAAAGGTGGGCTTTGAGAGGGGAGGGACCTCAGTGGGGTATAATGCCTTAGAGTCCACCCTCCAAAGCAGCCATTTTTACCAGGGGAACTGATCTCTGTCGACTAGAGATAAATTGTAATGCCAGGAAATCACTAGGCTCCACCTGGAGGTAGGCAACCGTACTCTGCCTCCAGTTCACACTTGTTTCCAGGTCAGATAAGAAAAAAGGAACCCCAAACCAAGCTTTAGTCACTGGGGAGATATTAAATGTGGGAATTGTGGTTTTGTGAGGGAAGGTCTGGTCCATGACAGAAATAACTACAGAGGCCCCTCTCAGAAAGTACAAATGCTGTGTGGGTTTTTGAGTGCAGCATGCCAAGAGTATAGGAATTGTTTATTAAACCTTTTGACAGCAGCAAAAACCATCATTGCTAAGGCATAGAAGTCTGCTGAAAGATTGGCTTGCTAAACTGAGAAATTGCAGAGATGTAGAAACTGGCATTTTATGTTCATCTGAGAGAGGATTAAATATAGAATCATTTGTGAGTAAGTGGAAATTATTTTTGAACTGCTAGGATAATGTAAAAGGGCCAGCTCCAGTCTCCAATGATGGCTTAGCTTTGTTTTTGATCAAGCAAAGACAATGGGTCTGGCCCTTGATGCAATTTGGTCCATGCAGCCCTATGACAACCCTCTCTAAGTGTCCCATTGGTCTCAGAGGTAACAGGAGGCTTTGGTTAAGGGGGCAGAATTTAGCACTTTGGCTTCTGACCAGTGTCGGTGACAGCAGAAATGCCTCAGCTCCCACCGGTGTGGTGTCCTCTATTCTAAGCATGCAAGAGAGTTGTCAGGATCAGGTGAGAGGGAGAGGACAATAAAGACTCTTGCAGAAAAGCAAAAAAAAGCAAGGCCAAGCACTTCCATCACCCTGCATCATTCCCTCCCCATGTATGTTCTGAACTGAGGATGCCACAACATAGGAAGGTTCAGTTTTTGAGGTTTGGGACCAGAAAGACCTCCCCCTCTTTCCTACACAGACTACTTCAAATAATAATGTTCTCTGAGATATCCCTGACAAGAGCCAAAATTGGACTCTTAATGATGCATACAGAATTTCAGGCCTACTGCCTCCAAGTCCTTACAGCCATCGAACTGTCCCTCTCATCACCTTTCTCCGATCAGGCAGATAACCCAAAGAATTATCTCTGTGGTGTGATTTTTCACCAGAAGAGGGCACTGTGCATCACTCCCTTGCTGAGTCAGTCTTCCATCCACAGGTCCCATATCAGCCAGATGTGTGCTGACACAGACCACTCACTACAGCTGAGGAGAGAAGAAGGCAAGGGCTGGAGGACTTCCCCTGCTTCCTGCAGCTCCTGGGGAGCAATCCAGCTAGGCATTGCACCCTACTCACGTCTGGCTGCCTAGTGGAGTAAGGTGCTGCAGCTAATTTACGTGGGGAAGATAAACGGCGCCATAACGCTCCGGTTATTACCCCTCAGCACTTTTACAGCGTTGCTGGCAATTAATTTAATTAAAACCCCTGTCCTGGATATAAAGGCATTTCATAATTCACCGATTTAACAACTCTCATTTCCTCACCCCCACCCCAGCCCCCAGCTCTGCTGCCTGCAGCTCAGCCATGGGGCATCTGGATCCAACAAACACTAGCACACAAGTGCTTGCACACAGAGAAGGGTGTGCATATCTGCCTGTTAGACAATCCTGCAATAAAATATACACTGGAGACAAGCATGCTGCTTCATGTATTTGCACACAGATACACATAATTCACATTGATGTTTGTTGTGGATTTTCCGGGCTGTATAGCCGTGGTCTTGGCATTGTAGTTCCTGACGTTTCGCCAGCAGCTGTGGCTGGCATCTTCAGAGGTGTAGCACCAAAAGACAGAGATCTCTCAGTGTCATTGTGACACTGAGAGATCTCTGTCTTTTGGTGCTACACCTCTGAAGATGCCAGCCACAGCTGCTGGCGAAACGTCAGGAACTACAATGCCAAGACCACGGCAATACAGCCCGGAAAACCCACAACAACCATCGTTCTCCGGCCATGAAAGCCTTCGACAATATATTGCGCTGTATTCTTTACCTATACACACTGAGTTGCAACATACCAAAAATTGCACATTCACAACAAACCATGGACCATCTATGCACATGAGAACATACACAGTACTGTAGGCCAGCCACTGAAAGAGATATGAAACAAAAATCCAAGTGCATTGCAATTGTTCTGCCAAATGTGCATGTAGTTTAGCTGATAGTCACGCCATTCATACTTTGAACTCCATGACAGTAATCCTGAATTACGCAGCCTCCTCTCGTCCTACACAAACATATCCTGTGCATCTGCCCAATCCGCCAACTGCTGGACTACTTACCTACAGGCAGAAACAGCATCTTATTGGAAACAGCTTTATTTATTCCATTTACTCCCCCTTCCCAACTCATTATGGCAATAAAGCGCAATGTGTCCCTTTCCTTCCACTCACCAGCCAAAGGCTTCCTGCGTTTGGCATGTGGAAACAGCACCTGGCAATGCAAGAGTGTGTCTGCAGAGCCCTGTGCTTTTAATCCCACCATGTGAAGTGAATTTAGCAGCCTCTAAAATTGGGCATTCAGTTTTGTCACAAAAACTAAAGCACACAATCTAGCACAGAAGCACAAGCAATAGTCCCTGCTAGGAGAAGTTCTGGAATTGGAGGCTATATGGGGTTGAGAATTGGGATAGCAGGTGTGTGTGTGTGTGTGTGTGTGTGTGTATGAGAGAGAGAGAGAGAGAGAGAGAGAGAGAGAGAGAGAGAGAGAGAGAGAGAGAGAGAGCACATGATGGAACCCAGAAATGGAAGGTAAGAAAGCTACAAGTTGGTGTGATACTGGGTATGTTGGTGGCACTGAATGTTGTACGTAAGCCGCTGTTGATAGAAAAGGTTTATAGGATGAATATTTGCAGTGCTGTGTATATGAGGTCACACAGCTGGACTTCTGAAAAGATGTGGAAAGGTCAGGATTGAGAGCTATTGGCAAAATTTGCAGGGCAGGAGGGAGGAAGGGAGGACAATCAGATGCTGGACAAGTCAGGAATGATTTGCAGAGAAACTGCATTGCTGCGGTCAAATGGCAGACCGCCAGGTATGTATTTTGCCAACAGAAAAAAATGGCACTTTCTTCTCTGCCAGCTCATCTCTGTTGAATTATGCTTGTGATAGATTATATCCATGACCCTCATTGACTGAGGTCTGGTCCATACCTGCAGTGGAATAAATGGTAAAATCCTAAGGTGGCCGAATGGAATGTTTCATTTCAGATTGTAAGTGGAAGGGCCCACATTAAATGCTCCCCTAGTTTTAAACATTCAGTGTAGGGTGGAGGAAACTAGCACATCAGAGAGAAATGTTTAGCATAACGCAATGTTCACCCTGCTGTTCTAGCTCTACTTTCAGTGACTTATTTTTTGCAAGGGAGCTTTCAAAAAGTGATTGCTCTTCAGCAGTCTGAAGACATACAGGCCACTCTACCACCTCAGAATTTTACCACCTTATTCTCATGTCATGGTGCTGCACCGTGTAGATTCTATTGGAACTGGTGGGGTGACTTGGAATATCTAATTAGTTGCTCAGGGAACAAAACAAACAAACAAAACAGTTTGCAGTCCAGTTCCAGTAAGGAAAATTGTCAGTTTAGCTGGGAGTGTGGAACCTAGCTGGTGGTGAAGTGGTCTCAGTAAGGAGGGAATCAAAAACACAGGGAGCCCAGAGGCAAGAAGGCAGAAGAGAGGGTTGGAAGAGGCAGTTGACTGAGAAAAGGAGCCTCAAGGAAGAGTAGGTAGAGAATGAAGCTTGAGGAAAAGGACTGGATCAGGGCACTGAGGCTAGAAGGGGCTCAAAGAGGAGACTCTGAAGGAACTTCATAGTGCTTAACCTCAGAGGCGGTCTTAGCCACGGAGCATTCAGGGCAGTTATCCTGGAATTCGAACAGAGGGCCCCTGACCACTCTTCCAGCAGTTTTCCTGAATCCACTGCCACAAGTTGCTGCTGTGGTGGCATCACGACAGTTCAGCTGTAGGGCGATTGGAGGGCCTCCCATTGCCCTGCAGCTGCTTGCTGCTCTGCCTGAGTGAGGCCACCAACAACCTCAGAGGCTTTGAAGCTGGGGGTGGTGGCCTCACTCGTGCCAGATGCCAATCAACTGCAGGGGGGCTCTAACACCTCTACAGCTGAGCTGTCCTGGAACCCCCAGGGCCACAGCTCTAGAACCTCTAGAGTCATGGATGGGTGGCTCACAAGACATCTGCCACAAGTCAAGCTGGGGTGCCTTGTCCAACTTACAGGCAGACACAATGCCATGGAACGAATGTTCCCAAGCACTTCAAGCTTGGGAGCACTGCACGTGGGAAGGAGAAGCTTCAGTTTTCTTTCCCTTGCCATTCTTCTGAGCCATATCAGCTATGAGAGGCTCTATGTGCCCTGATGTAGGGTTCCATGTGCACTCCAACCCAACTCACAGCAGTTGTCATGTTTTGTCTGGCCTGGCAACAGCCAGTGCCAATCAGCTATAATGGTGTGTACCACTCTGCCCACCACACCCAGTGGTTCTGGGTCTCCATCCCTGACTTTGACCAGGTCCCCAGAACCACTGTCCCTGCTGAACATCAAGATAGATTTGTATGAAAGAGTGTTAGGGAGGTTAGTTAAGGGGAAAAGACGTGGAGGGAAAGTAGGCTGTGGGTTTTGTGGGTAACTGAGGATATTATAAGCAATACGCTGCAAGTTCGGTAACTGGACTGCCCAGTATTTTTAAATATCCAATTTCCAGGTATGCGGTGGCCTGATTCAGACTGGGATCCTCATGAGGTAAAGCGGGAGGAGCTTTAAGGTTTCCCCTATGCCATTTCCCCAATCTGAAATGGCCTTGGAGGCTGTTATTTGCTCCAATGAGACAGTTGTATGTTTCCCTAACAGGCCAAATAGTAGCTCCTCAGGGCCATTTTGATCAGGAAAATAGCAAGCAGGAAACACCCCCTTTCACTTATATCACGGTCCCAATCCAAACCAAACCCCCCACATGCCTGGTAATTGAAATTTAAAATCAAGGCATTCCATACACAAAACACCCATCATCTGGTGGGGCCCTGAAGGATGGGGATACAGGTAGAAAGAAAGAAGAACTGGAGCAAACCTGGAAAGCTAAATGTGCACTGTCAGCAAGAAGAAAGTGGGTAGGCAAGGGAAGGTTGGATAGCTGGGGACTCTGGCCAGGGAGCATGTGGGAACTGGCTCTGAGGAAATTAGCCTGATTGGAAATCTGACAGCTGCAGCTTTTACTGACATGGTAGCATTGTGACCTAGAGAGGCAAGATGGGTAAAAAAGAGAGAGGAGGGGAGGCTGACCTCACCATTATCTGTGCTACTCATTTGAGGTATATCAAGGGTCTGAAACACAAAATCAATAAAACCTTCCATTTTATAGAACACTCCCCTTTCTAGTCACCCGAAGGAGTTTCTTACCACAGATGCCAGTTTTACACCTTATTTACTTCATTTATACTCCACCTTTCTTCTCAATGGGGACTCAAAGTGGGTTACATCAGTCATCATTCTCCTCTTTCTCTTCACAACAACCCTGTGAGGTAGGCTAGGCTGACCAACTGTGACTGGCCCAAGGTCACCCAGTTAGTTTCCCTGGCAGACTGGAGATTAAAACCCAGGTCTCCAAAATCCTAGTCTGACACCCTTACCACTACATCACATTAACTTTCTGGTTTTGAATGTTTACACACTATTTTCCCCTGGTAAAATTCCATGGTAGTTTGCAACACTTTAAAACATTGCTAAAACTAGAATAAAAATAGTCAACAATAAAAATTCAAAATTTTAGACTTAGAAGCACCAATAAAAACCCATAAAGGTTAACAAGATGTACAGCTATAATCTTTTCAGAGTCCAGCCCCATCATCAGATACCTATCTGAAGAAGAGCACTTGACTCTGAAAAGCTTATACCCTGGAAAATCTTGTTGGTTTTTAAGGTGTTACTGGACTAGAATCTTGCTCTTCTGCTGTAGACCAACATGGCTACCCACCAGAAACCATAAAAAATTAGTTAGCATGAAAATCTCAGGGTGCATTTAACTTGGCACCTCAGAGATCCTACGAGCAATGGCTACTAGCAAAACAGCCCAGGGAGGGATTTTCAAAAGCTGGGGTACCACCACAGAAAAGGCCCTGGCTGCAGCAGCCACCCTTCCTACCTCTGAAGGTACCTAGAAAAGATTGTCATTCTCAGTCAGGTTTGCACAGGAGAATATGGCCCTTTAGATCCAGTCCTTTCACTGCAGAGAGTGCCTGTGACAGCATAAGTGACGAGCAACAGAAGACCCAGTCCTTATAACGATGGCATCGGTTTGTCAGCTTCTATTTTAAACATGTCTTTTTATGCCTTTGTTGGCTGTGTGTTCCCCTGATGTGCTGCAGAAATGTTGCTGTGCTCATCCAGTGCTAGTTTTTTTTAAAGTAACAACATTCAAGAAGAACGCTGCCCCTTGCCCCCCTCCCTTTACTGCCATTTCAGGAACCTTTACACGAAGCTATTTTTTCTAGTTTCCTTGCTGCCTGCATGCTCCCCTGCTGTGTGAAGCCAGCGCTGGAGTGCTCCTTAACAAAAACAAGTGGCAAACTGTGGCAAGAATACTGCCCTGATCTATTATGTGAGGATGAATTATCATGCTACGGATGCTAGATCAGGGCTGACACAAATATATAGCGCTAGGGATAAACCTTCCTTTTTTAATGTCCTGGAAAGGCTCTGGGTTTTCAAAGTGCAACGAAAGTGTTACCACCCCAATCCTTTGCTTTCAAAAGATGAGACTATCCTACATTCTCCTTCCTTGGCCATTACAGAAAAAGAATATCAAATTATCTCCAAACAGTCAATTTAATATTTCAGTAGTACTGAAAACTAGCAGTACTACTCTAAGAACTCTTTCCTGGGAGTAAACCCTATTGAATAGACCAGAGTAGTATTTTGAGTAAGCAATCCTAAGCAGGTCTACTCAGAATTTCATTCAATCCTAGTCAAGGGGGCTTACTCCTAAGAAAGTGTTCTTAGGACAACACTGAAACAACAACAGTCAGTATAACAATGCAGTCTCAATCACCCTTCTAAGCACCCTTCTGAGTCCCTATGTTCCCACTTATTGCTGGCTACACCTACCCAAAGGTTTGAGATTTCCTAGACAGCAGTTGATTACTGAATTCTAGGCGAATTTGGGGCAAAATCTGGGTGTATGTTTAATATAGAAGATAAGGAGGTACAAAAAGATCAAATGGACTCTGACAGCTCAGGTGGCTTCTTCACATGCCGTTTGAACAGGAAAAGATAGTCATGGCATAATTCTGCTAGGGGTGGTGGGGTGTGGGGTTTGTTTGTTTTCTCTCTTTTTTTTGTTACAGTAGCTTCAAAACTAGGACAACAAAGATACATATTGTGTAAAGCATGTAAATGAAATAAATCTCACAAATGAAGCAGAATTGACATAATTTATTCCCATTAAAGAATTTAGTACAAAATTAGGGAACCCCCCAGGTGATAATGCTCCTCTGAATTTGTAGCCGATGATCCTTCATTTTATCATGGCTAAATTTACTTACCCTCTGGTACTTACGCAGGAAATAACTGCAGTATTCACACCTGCCAACCTCCTAATTTCAGCAACATCTCTTCTCACAGTTACTGGGGGAATGGAATCACCCTTACTCCCCCCCTCCATTGGTGGCAGGGTGACATCTGGGGTGCCTCTCACTCCATCCTGGACCTCCAAGCAGAACCCATGGAATTGAAAAGTCTGGGATGCTTGAGCCTAACAACCTTTCCCATTCTGGGGTCAGTCTCCGAGCTCAGTAAAGCACAAGTACCATTGCACCTGGTAGATTTCCCCTAGAATTCAATGAATTGTTCAGTTCATGGCATGTAAGCTGATCCCCACAACCCAACAGCACAGACTTATCCCTCTAGTGTGTTTTTATCCAGACCTTATTCCAAATATCTAAGAGTACACATGGCTCTCCCCTCCTCACTCTCTCCTCCCAATATCCCTCTGAGGGAGGTCAGGTTGAGAAAGAGTGACTGGCTCATGGTTCCAAGCAACCTTCATGACTGTGAGGATCTGAACTCAGCCCCACCTGGTTCTAATCCAGCAGACTAACCACTATGCAACCCTGGATCTAGTATATGGTTTCTCCACTCAGAGACGTATAATACCCCCATGCTCACGACCCTATCATACCCCATATATTGTACACACATTCTTCTGAAAAGAGCCTCCCCACATATATATTCCATGAGTTCATATGCTCACTGTTGCACACAAAGTGCTTGCATATATATGCCCACCCATCCTATCCACATGCATGCTAAGGTCCAAGCCAGTATGTGCATGCCAAGATTAACTTGGGGAAATATGAGCATAGCCTAAGGTTATCCCAGAAGTAAGACCACTAAGGTTGGAAGTTCCCCAAGATCTGGACTTTTGAACACTAGGAAGTGAAGCACCTCTTCCCCCTGCAATGCCTCTAGCAAACTAGTCTAAGAGTATCCATCTCTGCAGGGCTGGTGAAGGAAATCCCTTGTGGCAGCCCCCCAGCTGACGGCACTAATTAGCCCTCAACCCATTTAATTGCCCCCTGTCCCTGTAATTACCATCTTGTTTCTCTCAAGGACTCAAGGGAGCTTGGGGGCTGCCTTGATTCTGTGTTTCCCTGTCAGCTCATTATCTTCCCAACCCCTTTAATAGCTGGGGATGCATGTGGCTGGGAGGGGAAGAAGGGGGACTGCAAGGAGGCAGAGGCGAGGAGCAAAGTGGATGCCAGGTTGCTGCAGCATCACAGAGCTGCTGCCTTCCATTACCCTAATGGCTGTAATAGTGAACTGGTCCATTTGTACCACTCAGTGCTGGTATGGAAATGAACATTGGGCACACATCTACAATCCAGCCCCTTCTTCTGCAAATGATTCTGCTTTCTGTCCGGTATTTTCTGGGGCAGAAGGAAAAAGAAGCTGGAATGTGGCCAAGGGGCCACTGAAGATGCCCTTTGGAACATTACATAGGAGTACCAATAATACTTACATTCAACACAGTAATTCCCATGAAAAAAATTAATCAATTCTAACTTTAATGCCTCCCAAGGGCCAACAGTCTCCACTCACCTAAGAGGCTGCCTGTTGCATCTCCTCATGAGGTTTGGCCTGATGTCCATTTCTGCCCATCAGCCACCACTCAGGAGGATGATTCTACCTACTCTATGCAGCAGGAATGATTGACTATTATTAGGAATGACTTAATCATTCCTAATATAGAAATGGAGCAGGATTACCCACTTTCCAGGGAGGGTGCCTGTTGTGTTTATGTATGAATTACTGCTCAGAACTTATTCCTTCCAATCAGGTGGAACACCCAAAATACAGAAATCTGGAGATGCCATCGACTTCCACGGACAGAAAGTTCTTATATACTGTCCAAGTACACTTTTGGGACTGTAAGAGGAGTATGCCTCTAGTATTTACTCAGAAAAACAATGAATCCTAGCTAAGTACATTTTGAGTACTATCCTTGAGTCAGTCACTTTCTCTCAGCCTCAACGGGTCATTGTGCAGGTGACATAGAGAAGTGAGAACCGTGCACACTCGTCTGAGCTCCTTCAAGGAAGGGAGAGCTAGAAATAGAGAGCATTTGCAGAGTAGTACTTTAGAGAGTTTCTAACTAAAGTAATCCTTTCAACAACCCTGTAATATGGCACCATATTATTATTCCCATATTCCAGATTATGGAGCTGATGCTGCCTAATGCATTCAGGGAACAAGAAATGGGAATGGGGTCCTATATCACATGAACGCAGGCTTGCTCCAGCACAATTGCCTTAAGAAATCCCAGGCAATATATGCTCTGATAATGTATACCACAGGCTTCCCAGTACTAAAAGGCTGGCATCCTCAAGGCTGGCCCACATATTAACAGCAATTGTGGGATAGGGGAAGGACAGCTCAGATTGCCATACAGCCACTCTCTTGCCTTTGCTGCCCCATTCACCTGCCTCAGGATTGTCATGGAAACAAGCTCAACACTTTTGAAGTCACCTAGGTGATGGATCAGAGCTATATTTCCCAGACAAGAGGCAGAAAAGGGGGGTAGGGGCAGGGCTTGCTGGAGGACAAGGGCTGAGCCAGGTGGAAGGGAGGCAGGAGCCAGACAGCATGAAGGCATTACTCCAGCAGCTCCCACCAAGATCCTGCAAGGAGATGCTTCCAGCTGTGCCTGGACAGTATTTATGAGCATTGAGCTGCAGTATATAACCATGGGGATGGGGCTGATTGAGCAGCCTGTTATCTCGGCAGCTAAATGGGTAATTGGGAGCAGGAGACGCTATCGGCGGCGATAAATCCCCCAGCAAAGCCAGTGCATTAACCAGGGCTTTAGTATCAATTATCCCTCCCAGCAGAGTTGAATGAAGAAAGTGATGTCTTTAAGCATTACATGGGGTTCCAGCTGCCTCTGCCCCAAACACCAAACAAAGGAGACAGAAGCCAAAATGCAAGAAGAATCTCCAAGATGGCAGGGTAGCACTTGTTGTATGACAGGAAGGCAACGTGGGGTGAAAGTTAGGGACTGAGCTTGGCTGCAAATGTACAAACTAATTGGATTTGTTGGGAGTGGAAGAAGCTGGAAATGCACTGGATTTTTGAAAATCCAATGCACTGTTTACAGAAGGAATGTAAAAATATATGCCATGATACAGGCGTGACTTTGAGCATATGCAAAATACCTTTCCATCACCACTGCATATCTACAACCAGCCCCCCCCCCCAATTAAAAATTAGAAGGGAGGGATTCAAGGTCAGGAGATGCAATTTCTAAAGGCTTCAGCCTTTCTGATTAGAAATTAAACTGTGCTCTACAAACCACATAAATGCAATCCAGTCCTCTCAGGAGCTGCAAATAGTGTGCAAATTAGACACTACTGCTGAGTTTCAATTTGCTGTGTCTTTGCATCAACTCCAGATCTGGGCCTGGCACTCAAGTTATATCATCAATGAACCAATCCATGAAGAATCACCAGCACTTACCTGAGGGCCTTTCCACTCACTCTGTTCACTGGCCAACACAATGCAGAGGTTCACCATACCCTGACCCTATTCCCAGAGAATAAGAGATGAGACCAACCCATGCCCAAGTCTCTCTTTGTAGTGGGGCATCACCTCACTCTGCTTGGCACTTAACAGTTAGTTGTCCTAATAATTCAGCTATAGGAAGGTTTCAACTTACCTCTTGTTAGTCCTGAGTGACACTGAAGGAAGAAGATGGAGAAGGGACGTCTCAGTTAGGTTTCTGTGAACACTGAAATGAATAAAACTCCCAAAATATGGTCAAGAGACCCAGGACTGAGGGAGGCTGTCCACCACTGTAATGACTTGGGCAAAATTGCTATCCAACAATTCTACCATGATAGTTGCTCCAGATAGGCAAGACACTGAGGATGCAGTAAATACACCTCATGGTGTTTGGAGGATGTCTCCTCATGTGCACGGCATGTTGTTTTTTTAACCAGATAACATATCTACTTTTTTCCTTTCTAGGCTGACATAAGTCAGGCCTGTCTTTTCCCTGGCACTCTGCCCTGTTGCTAAATCCCCAAGGTGTCAGGCACGCGTTCCCTGTCAGCACATTGCCACTGGGATGGGGGAGTGAAGGCAGGCTTGCGAGGCAGGTGGAGGGAAAGGTGCCAGGAGCTGAATTTGGAGTCAGGAGTAGAATATGTGCCTTGTCATGGAGCTGGCACTAAGGGCTATAGCCAAGGCTTCATTTCTAAAAGGTGAGATGCAGCACCTCAGGCCTGTAATCATGCCCCTTGCTCTGGAAACATTACAGTGCAGTCCTAAGCAAAGTTATACCCTTGAAATCAATGGGCTTAGAAGTTTATAACTCTGTTTAGGGTAGCATGGTTAAGCCTAGATCAGCACAAAAGCTGGTTGCGCATTCAAACAATCACTTACTTTTCTGTGGTAAGAATTGCTTCCAGGCAAAGAAGACTTTGGAAAAGAAAAACAACTGATTTAGGACACAGACAGACACACATACCCATACTATTTATGTACCATAAAAGACTAAAATAGCTGTTGGGGGAGACAGCAGCATATGCACGTGCACACACCCCTTCTCAAGCCCAGACATGGTCAAACCCAGCAGCTACCGACCTAGTGGGTTCACTGAAGCACCTTATAAAGAACTGCACACCAGCCAACTGATCAATGGCAGCTGTCCCTTTAAGAATCAGGCACCCACTGACAGCTGGTCAATTAACAGCCAGCTGTCTAATAATCATCTTTTGGAAAACTCCATCCTGGGGGCATGGGGGGCAGACGTTGCTCAGGAAGCACTATTTCTACCTCCCAAGCTGGGCCACACCCCCATAAAGCTCTGGGATACAGGGAGCCCCCCTCCCCTGGGCATGCCCCAGGCCTTCTAGGTCCTTCAAAAGGCCTGAGGGAGGAGGCCAAGAAGGACACACCAGCTCTGAATCTCAGATCAGACGTGAGTAGAGTTAGGGGAGAGGGGGAGAATTAGAGTAGCACCAAGCCTCTACCTCTCTCTGTCTGAGGCTAAGGGAAGTTACTACAGCCAAATTAGGCCTTGGTGCATGATGACTGGGGCCAGGATTCATACTATAGCTATATTTAGGCAAGTAGGCTAGTACCTTTTGTAAATGTATTTGCCAGACTGCCTTACTTGGTGGTAAGGAACAGATAATCAGCTTATGCTCCAAGATAGCATATTTATTATTATTTTCATATGCTCTGGGGGCAAAGTTTCACTCTGGGGGCAAAGATAGTTCTGAAACTAGGGACCATTTCTTCTGAGAAGGTTAACTTGTCTCTCTACATGAGACATCTGACAGGAGGATGCTCAAGTTTAGGGAGACTCAACGTTAGCCGGGAAGTGTGGTTTCACCTCTCTACAGGAGGGTAGTTTAAAAAGACAGAGCTGGCTAAGATCCCTCCTCAGAGGGTTTAATTTCATTGACAGTGCCCTCAGGAGTAGAAGATGAAATTATCAAACCTCTGAGGAAGGATCTCAGCCAGCTCTGTCTTTTTAAACTACCCTTCTGTAGAGAGGTGAAGCTACGCTTCCCAGCTAACATTGCATCTCCCTACACTTGAGCATCCTCCTGTATGTAGAAAGACTTGTCAGGTAGAGTACCCAGATAGTACTATTATTTCTAAAGATAACAGGATACAAATACAGTCATAATGGAAGACAGAGCTATATGGGTGTTATAATTCAAAGTTGATCAGTGAACAAATCTGTATTAGAGAAATTAAAATCATTTGGGTAACTCAGAAAACTAACTCTTTTCCATAAAGGTCGCAGGTTGAAAAGGAGATAAAAGTCTTACCAAGCCAGCTCTATCACATTTCAGCCTGATGGGAGAAGGTTGCCTGTAAAAGGGAAGTGTAACAGAGGAACTAAATTACCTGAGGCTGAGACCCCTTTCACACATTATGTTGTTTAGGTGTGTGCTGAGATGTCTCAAGTGTGAATCTAAAAATGTATAGTGTGAATGTACCAAACACAGGGTTTGCAAATACAAATATCAGCCAGCTACACTTATCAAAGGGCCGGGACTGACAGAAGCTCCCTGATGAGTGTAAAGCAAACCAAATTTATTTTTGTGTGTGGTGTAAAATGGCACTGTCGCCACCACCATTTACGTTTTCTTTTATATAAGAGGCCTCTGTAAAACCAAGTTTGAGGAACGAATGTCTGTATAACCCCCAACAGAAATTTAGGCCCCTTTTTGTTCAGAACTGGAAAAAAATCTTTGTGCTCTCTCCCTTCACCCATATTCTGGATCACACTGATACAGAAGTCAGCAATGAAACAAGGCATCTAAAAATGAGGTCAGAATGCAGGGATCTTCCAGAGGCAAACATAATAGACAACAGTTCACTTCACAAATGTAATGCACTGAGAGACAGACAAACCAAAGACCTATCTGCTGATTCAACACATCCTAGCTATATACTGGGCTCTAAGACAGACACACAAGGGACTTGTGATATCAAAAGTATCAGACAAAACAGTCAGAGGTCAAAGTTCATTGCAAAACTCTGGTTATAATGTTGTGAATTTTTTAAAATTTTTAAAGGAATATATGCAGAGCTGAGGCTGGTAACATCACAACCCATGCTGTGTCTGCATCCACTTTTGGCACTAGGCCAGGTGGATATTAAAACTAATTACCGAATGATTTAAAACTTAAATTAATATGTAAATTTTAGGTAAGTGCATTTGCCAAAATGTCACATTTTTTTCATAAGTGGGTATTGGAGGAGGAATTGAGGAAATCACGGAAAGGACAGAGATGGGCTGATTTTCCCATTAAAAGTGCTCTTCTACTTGTTAAGATACTCCACTGTTCTTAGATTTTAGGTAGCCATGCTGGTGCATTGAAAAATTCCAAAAACAGTTGTCGAGTGCCTTTTTATTGGGACCAAGCAAAGTACCACAAATGCAGCAAGCTTTAAGTTTCTCAGATCTCTTCACCAGGCTGGATATTCAATACAATGTGCCCCCTCCCCCAGGTCGGAAGGTGTTCAGGAGAAGAGGCATCTCTCCCCATCCTTTATTTTGTACTGAAATCCAGCCTGACAGAGAGTTTAGGAGCACTAAAATGCTTGCTGTTTATGGTATTTTGATGTGTCCTAATAAAAAGGCATCCCACGACTGTCTTTTTTGAAATTCATTCAGGCTGGGGATTGCTCCTCCCTCCCTAATTGATGGCACTAGTTCATCTTACACAATTCATTGCAGTAAGGCTCAATTAACATGCAAATTTGGGGAAAGCGCATCTTCCAAACTTCATCTCCTCGGTATAAATTCATCACCTTTTGAGCCAGCTCTGGTTACCAGACAACAAAATTGCTTTTGCCTAGCTATACAAATATGTGGTTCTTTTAGACAAGCAGATGAGAATAAAATACAACAATGATCATATAGCCAATCCATCTTAATGCTAGCTTATCTTGACAGGATCCTTCTGCCAGGAAAAGGGAGAGCCTTATTTTTTTATTGAAGCACCCATTGTTTCAACCTCTCCTAGTAGCAAACCTGTCTTTTATAGCAAAACCATTAAGATATTTTACAAAATCTCCAAATAGCAAGGCTCAGAACATTTTGACCACAATTTAACTGCAACTAGCTGGACCAGATTCCCAAATAACAGATGTACATCCTTCCAATACACATCTTGTCTATGCTTCACCTTGCACACTGCGTGGACCATGTCCTGTCATTCGCGCCCTTACCACATCAGCCATTTTGAGAAGTTTTTCATTTTGTATTATCTTGCTTTTGAGATAATTTAACTGCATTATCTCAAAAGCAAGAGATAGTGTTAAATAGCAGGCATAAAATGGGTAAACAGATGACATAATGGATTGAAGGGCTGCCAAAGACCATTCTTCCTCTGTTGTCCCAAATTCTTCAGCTGCCCCTAGATAGGCAGGGATTTTGAACTAGGGTATCTGTACTTCTGAACAAAGTATCCTATAAGCATATAATAGCAGATCTAAAAGAAACTTATTTCCTCAAATCCACCTTGCTTGCCCCTTCCCCCTCTTCATGAGAGTGAATGATTTTACCTAGTGTTAACTTGTATCATCACCCTGAGCATGAAGCAGGCACTGCTATTAACTCTGTATAAAGCCACTTTTATGTATGCACTTCTTTTGACATGAGCAGTGAGAATACGGCATGGATAGCCTAGGCAAGCTCACTCTTGTCAGATCTCAGAAGCTAAGCAGGGTTGGACTTGGTTAGTAATTGGATGGGAGACCTCCCATGAAGTCCAGGATTGCTATGCAGAGGCAGGCAATGGCAAACCACCTCTGTTAGTCTCTTGCCTTGAAAACCCCAGTGGGGGTTACCATAAATCAGCTATGACTTGATGGTGTTCTCTACCACCAATGAGACTACAGGAGCCTCGATGTATCTGCTGCTGAGGATTCCAGGGTTAGGGGCTCAGTGAAGTGTGTATAAGGGTTTGCACACACACATGTTCAGCAGGCTCACTGCCACCTTCATAGTGACACTAAGGTTTTCTTAGATTATTTGTTGGCTGCCTGCACCAGGCATCACCTGAATTTGCTCTACGCATCACGGCGAAAAGAGGTTGCTAGCCTCTCACTGCTAGGGACAAAACCAGATTTGAGCGTATCGTCTAAGTCCAAGGAGGCAAAGTAACCCTATATTAATTATTGGGGGTGTGTGCGTGTTCAAAAATCACAGTGAATAGAGGTAGGGGTTAGCGTTAGCTTCTGGTCATTCTGTAGCTCAGAGTCTACTCTACTGGTACATCCTGTAATGTCTGTTTGCTCCCTGCTTCTCCCCCGTCTCTCTGCACCTTCTGTGCCTTTGTACATTTTTGTTCCAGACTCGTCTCCTTTCAGCTCTCCAGAAAGACCATTTATTGGCTCTCAAGACTGACAGGCCTCACAGGATGGGATCACCACCAAACCCGATTCCCATCTCTGTGTGGGCTTTTTCTGGGTCCAAAGTAACTTCCAAAATACAAAGACCAGCAGGTAGTTTGGGGCAGCCAGCAGCTCTTTCTCCAAGCCCTTAGCTTGCCTCTCCAGCTCGCTGTCTCCCCTTCCTTATGCGCCTCTACTTCTGTAGCTGTGGTCTGCAGAGCCAGCCTGGCCTTCTGCCTGTTCTTGAGCTGGCAGACTGGTGGTCTATCGGTTAGCTCCAGAACGAAGTCTGGGTTGGCATCGGCGTGATCTAAGTAGGCGTGCAGTATTGTCTGCCACTCTGGTGAGGCAGCTGTCACAAAGCCACCACCGCAGGGTGCAGCTGGCGCCACCCCTCCTCCTCCTGTGCATCTTGCCAGGGAAAGCAAACCAGAAGGGTGACAGTGGTGTACTTGGCTTGTCTCTCTGGGTTGCTTCACAAAAGAACTGGCAGCATTGCAGAGGGACAGACCAGGTACATGGAAAAGGACACACCATGTGCTCTGAATGTGTGCACTTCTCTGGATCAGCTCACCTTAATGTCATGGTGTCACTAACAGCCCCTCTCCTACTAATTCCAAGGAAAAGTAGACAAGCCATAAGTATTGTGGGTGCTATGCTGACCCTGGTGGGCAGAGATCCAGTCTTCAGAGGAATGGAGAGGATGTTCAGGATGCAAGGACTCAGCTTGTGCCCTGCTGATGGCAAAGGAATGGCAGCCCCAGTGCCTGCCAGAGACCTGCCTGCCAGGTCAAGTGCAGAGCATGACTGTTCTATCAATGGTAATGTTATGTATCTTTACAAAGGAGACAAGTATCAGAAAGCTCACCTCTTCCCAGCCTGCTTAGTTATTACAGCCCCAATATGGGGAGGGAACTGCCAGCCAGAGTGTGAGCTCATTTAGGGAAATGGATGCATTGTGAGAGGAATGAATATTATGTGCAGTTACACACTGTGGGAAGGCGCTGCCAGGTGCACACATGTGCATGCAAACACACCAAGAGAGCTCTTCTGATAGAAATAAAGATCCCTTGGCTATCAAAGGAAGGAGACTCTCCCTATCATGGCACAGTGTGTGTGTGGATGTGAATGAGTGCCTCTCGAAGTAGCTCCCCCTGCCTGCTGAAGAAGGGCGGCTGTTTTCTTTCTAGGAGTGCTCCTGTCTCCTCCCACAGAAGGGCAAGTGAAAGACAGGCAAGGTCAAACAACTCACCAAGTCACAATGAACGACTGAGCTAGTGGAATTGGGGGGTAGCACATAGCAACAGTTCAGACAGAAACCACAATGCCATCAGTGTTGCTGCAGAACCTTAGAAACAACCCCTCCTGTCGCCAGCACAACAGCCAGCTCTCAACGAGCCCATGTGAAGCATTTAGAAGGGACTGGAGGTGAGGAAGAGCAAGGGTGATGGATGGATGGATGGGCTTCAGACCCAGAGGCTGCATTGGCTTATTACTTTACATCAGCTGGGCCCCAGTGAGCTGCAGCCATAAGAGTTAACAAACCAGATGCACATTTATCTAACACAGCAGTCAACCCAGCCCCAAAATAATGCCCCCTCTACCCCTACAGAAGGTCTCCACAATCCACTGATGCCTGTATAGAAGCGCTGGCACAGTTGTCCTCAATAGTACGGGGTGGCTGCCTCTTCATACCTCATGTTGTATGGTGGCCCCCACAGCGATTGGATGCTCCTATACACAGCCTTATAGAACCACTCACATACACACTAACTACTGTTTGGAGAGTTCAAGTAATTTCACAGCAACGGTTTCAATAGCCTTTATGATGACAATGTAAAACAGGCCAGCATCATTATCTTTATAACCCCCACTGCAAGCTGTGACCGAGTGTGTGGCTTGCCAAAGGCCTCGTAGTGATGTCATTCCAGAGGCAAGATCTGAACCAGGGATTTCCAGGTTCCCTGCTCAAGCCTAACTATGTTATGTTTTCCGTGGAGATGGCCTTGGGTTGGGTGGAGAAGCATGTTCTGAAGTTCCACGCTGTTGTGGAAGCATTAAACAGGTGTATCATCTATATACGAGCAGCCTCTAGCTGGGCAAACACATCCTCTAGGAACACTTCAGGTCAGGAAAATGATGGGCAGGAGTGGGGTCGAAGCCCCCTCCCTCTGTGTGCCATACTTCTCTTCAAACTGGGCCCGCACATGCTTGATAAACAAAGAGCTTCAGAACACATCTCTTCATCCAATGCAGACACATCCCTGGGGACAATGTAATGAAGGCCCTTGCCTTATGCTAAACTCTGGACTCAGACCCCAGGAAACTCCAGATCTGGAAACACATCTTAAGCAATATTCACAAATATTCATTATTCCAGAAATACATCTGGTGCTCCAGAACCAAAATACCCTTCTCATATTACTCTAAGCCATCAGCTAAACCTGCCAATGGGTTTCTTCGGAGAAAATATGGGCTGAAAATTCAGCTATTACTCTGCTCATGTGCCAAAGACTGCACTGGGTTAGATTCATTATCTACTTTTCTCTCCCCCTTCCCATAATAGGTATGTCACAGAATACTGTCCCTTTGGAGCTTAGCACCATCCATAGAAGTACAATATTCATAAAGAGTCAGACTGGACGCTCTCCCATAGTCTGAGCAGGAATGGTTGAATTCATTGGCTTATCCAGTCATGTAAGCTGAAATAAAGGAATATGAGCAAACTGGACTACTGCTGCGGTGGGGAGTTCATAACATGCAGCCTCCCTCTCTGAGAGAGCATGGGACTCTGGCACCGAGTTTCCCAGACAGAAACCAAGATGAATATCCCGAACACATACAGAGCTGTCAACAAAACAAGCTTTGCACAAACTAGTCGCCAGCCACCCTTGGCCTGAGAATACAAAGGGCTGTCAGTATGTGTGGTCAAAGCTCACCAGAAGAGCCTCCTGGGATGTTCCCTAAGTAAGCTCTAAGAAGTTTCATATTTCTCCAGAAGGAAGAAAGGTGAAGTTTGCAGCCCAAAGATCCTGGCATGTGAGGCTGCTGGAAGCAGACAGGTCCTGGCTGCTTGCTGGGCTTTATTCCGATGGGTGAGATTAGCATCCTGGGCTAACATGTCCACTTGGGTGACAATGTAAGCACATGGAGCTGAGTAACTCTGACACAAGCCATTTATCAAGACTTTTCTGCTGCAAGTGACACCCTGGTTATGCTGCTCTGCATGGAACTCTGATCTGACCTAGATAGTGGAGGAACTTTTTCCCTCTTGCCATAATGTTCTGGGACTACTTGCATGTGTATACCTGGGCACACAACACACCCTTTCACAGAAGAATGGCAACATGGGGAGAAAAGGTTGGTTAAGCCATTGCGTATCCAACCTTCCTCCCTTTCCCAAAGCACCGGTGTACTTCCTTTCTCTCTGGGACAAAGTGACGGTAATTTGGGCATGAAGGAATAACAGGATCCAATTGATAGCAAAATTTCCTCTCCTCCCCTTTCATCTGTCCCCCAGCCTCAATGATGTCTGGTGGTGCTGCATCTGTCCACAGTGATGCTGTAGGAGGAGGAGCTGCAAGCAGAAACACATGGCATATTTAGAATTTTACATATTCAAAGAAGAGCTGGCTCTCTGGCTCCTCTAAAGTCTGTCCCTGAAGTTGATGGCGGTGGTTGCAGCAGCATGTCTAAATTCCATAACCTGAAGGCACATGGCCATCACTCACTCCACAGTTACAGTCCCCTCAGACTTTGTTAACAAAAGATCAGGCCTGGAACACACTGCTAGCCTTGGCTGCTGAGCCTAATTAACCACTGCAGGAATGTTCCGTTTATGAATGGACAGACACTTCCTAGTACACTACGATTGATGCAATGGATAAGAGGGGATGCTAGCAATCATCCCTGTTCTAGGAGCCAGTGGGGGGGGGAGGGTCTGGATGGAGGGGGAGTAGTAGAGAGTTTGCCATCAAATAGATCCTGTTATTCCCTTGTGTCCAAGTTGCCATCATTCAGGTCCAGAAAGAGGCCATGTTGCCTGTGTCACAAGGCCATATAAGCAAAATACTTTTTAAAAAATTTCCCAGGAGGAGATTTCCAAGTAGTAACACATTGTCATGGCAGCAAAACATTTTTCATCAACCTACCATGTAGTTCATAGGCAGGGCTGTACATACACTACACATTTTTTTAAATGGAGGGTGTATGTATATTGAGGAAACATTAAAAATCTAGCCCATGGTAGCTCTAGCTCTGTACCTAGAAATGCTAGATTTTGCAGTGTGTGTCAGTGCATCCACAAATTTGGATATATTTATTTTGGATCATTTATTCTGTTTCTTCTGGTCATGAGGAGAGGCAAGTAGCAATACAGGGCAATGAAACTTTACTCTCTGTTGACATAAAAAATTCCTGAGTTCACAAAGCATCACCCGTGCACTTTCAAACCTATCTTTGCAGGCTTAAGGACTAGAAACTTGATCCTTTTAAAAATAAAGCTTAGACTCTCAGAATTCTGTGCCTAACACCAATGTCTACACTTGTGCAATGGAATCGCATACATGCTGATTTCCCATAGCCCTTGTCATAGAGCTGCTTTTCCAAACCCAGTTTCCGGAATCATTCCTTTAAACAGTTCATTCTCACTACTACTCATTCATGACACATCCAACAACACTTGGTTCAATCTCCTAGAATCCTCTATGACTGCTTAAAATTATGATTTCCCTCATCAGAGTGAGGATGGGGGTGGCAACTGTTCTGAGCATGGATAAGAGTGTGAAAGGGTTCACTGATGCTGCAAGATTTTCAGGCTGCCACACACTGACTGCCTCCTATGTTTCAACGAATTCCAGGCTACAACTGATTCAGATTCTTACAGCCTCCTCATTCACCTAAACCATATTCAGCTCAGTCTCTCCCATAGGGCTATCCTAGGCAGCCACTGTGTAGTCAGTTGGCACAGAACCTCCTTCATAGTTTAGTGATCCTTGTTTGTACTATTAATTGTACTCTGAGCTATCCATGGTGCTGGATTGCTCCATGCCTCCTCTGACTGTCTAAGGAACTCTTGGCCTCAGTCCACATAATTGAGGTTTAAGCTAGTGAAAGAGCTACTGCTTCCATGTTCCCAACGTGCTGTCTGGTGCAACCTTTATTTAAGACTCCATCCATTTCTGTTATGCTCTGAAGCTGTCTGTGAAAAAACATTTTCACTGAGAGAAGAGGTCTGTCTGGCATGGCTCTTTACTGGAGGGCTATTGTCCCCCAACAGGCTCATTGGGGCTGGCAGCATGCGTCTCCACACTGTATCTGTGTGATTGGGCTATTGTCCACTAAGTGGCTTGCTGAGCCCTCCAGATCCCCAGCACACAACAGCTCCACTGTCAATGGAAGCAGCCAACTGGACACACACAGCGAGTCCAGCCAAGAGTACACAGAGGGAATGTCCCTTTAGGTTATGGCTCAGGCATGCTGGCTGAGCATCAGGCAAAGAGGCTTCCAAGCTATCCCTCCATGGAACTTGGCTCAATCTGTTTGCAGTTCATCATTAAAGCACAATTGAGAATGCAGAAAACTGTGCAGACACCAGTTTCTAGGAGCCAAAAGTGGATGGATGAAAGGAGCTGTTCCCAGCTGAGGTTCACAATCTGTATTGATTGCCTTGAAATTGATTCCCCTGGTGCAAGGGCACACGGGCTGACAAATCCAGGTAGCAAGTAAGGAAGCAAGACCTTAAAACCATGTGGGATGTCATGTGGCATTTGAAGCTTCAGAAAATTCTGAAAAACTGCATGATCCATACAAGCTCCATAAGCGATAAGAAATGAACCTAGCTGGATTCACAAGTAGTATGTTTGAGATTATGTGAAAATAAATCAATAGGTTGGGAAATTCTTTCAATGCCCCCTCCCCATGCAAACAGACCAAATTTTCAAGGAGGAGAGTTGTGGAAATCCATGAGAGTGCCAGAAAAGAATGTAACTCAGTACAGACCTTGTACTGAGACCCTGCCCACTTAAGAAGCAGGAAATGGGGTACTGCAGATGAAAGAGACCATTAAGCCACACACCAAAGGGGAAAGCCATAGAGTGCACACAAGGGGAGACACAGAATAAATGAATGTATGATTTTTAAAAAGATATGAGAGAGAAAAAACAGGCAAATACATTCAGGCTAACCACAAACTGAAGCACAAATTACACACATGGCTGTCCTAATGCCAAACATGCTCAAGAAAACAAGTGCATTAGGCACTTTTCCAGAAGTTACTAAATACATTCTTTGTCCTGCATGTACCTCAGGTGTGATCTTTACCCTTGCTCTGTCATGCACCAAAATATATACCTGATGGTCTGTGCAAACACTTTGAGGCCCCTTGTCCCTGGAACAATATTATTTAATGTGCACAGAATCTCAGTCTTATAGGATGCTGCAGATGAAAGAGACCATTAAGCCACACACCAAAGGGGAAAGCCATAGAGTGCACACAAGGGGAGACACAGAATAAATGAATGTATGATTTTTAAAAAGATATGAGAGAGAAAAAACAGGCAAATACATTCAGGCTAACCACAAACTGAAGCACAAATTACACACATGGCTGTCCTAATGCCAAACATGCTCAAGAAAACAAGTGCATTAGGCACTTTTCCAGAAGTTACTAAATACATTCTTTGTCCTGCATGTACCTCAGGTGTGATCTTTACCCTTGCTCTGTCATGCACCAAAATATATACCTGATGGTCTGTGCAAACACTTTGAGGCCCCTTGTCCCTGGAACAATATTATTTAATGTGCACAGAATCTCAGTCTTATAGGATGCTTCATACCTGTAAGAAGCTCGATGTTGCTGCCAACTCTTTTCTGTTGGCCTTGTTGAAAATCCTCTATCCCCCCATCAGTTCCTGAAGTTCCTTGCTAATTTTACCTTTCTTCACTGGTTTGTTGAGCCCCAATGAGCCCTTTCCAATATTCCCCAGACTCCTCCAGGTGGCTGTCCCTTGCTGGAGTTGCCAGCTTGCTCCTTTCCTTGTGCATTTCTCAGTGGGGCCTGAACTTGGTCATCAGCCTTCTTTTAATACCCACTCAGCTCTAAGTCTCTCAACCCCATCTATCTCATAGAGTTGTTATAAGGACAAGGTGGGATAAACTTCATATTATCACCTGAGCTCCTTGGAGGAAAACCAGGATAAATAATTCACCCATCTCTGAAAGTTCTATATTAAGTTTCTACTCCCAGATTGCAGTTTGTTCTCCTACCCACTTTCACCTATTAACAATTGGCCCTGTTTCCACCTTCACTATCTGCTAGGCAGGGGGAGCTCCTTCCCCATTTTTCACAATGGCTGAGAAAGTGCTGGGCTGTTTGGCTACCAGAGCAGTCCAGGAGGTTCTGGAAGGGCTCAAGTATTTCCAGCCCAAACATACAACATGCATTAGAGGTGGGAGAAAGAGGCGCAAACATGCTTGCTTCCCAGAGAGTTTTTGTGGTTCCAGTTGTTGCGCTTAACTAGGCCAATGGGAAGTGTGGAGTTGTCCTCTTAATTGTCCTTGGGGGGCACTTCCTCATCTATGACTAAGCAGAAAGAAAGAGAGTTTGATTGTCATAACCTGGAGATCTAGTTGGTCTTTAAGGTGCTACTGGACTCCAATCTTGCTCTGCTACTGCAGACCAACACGGCAGCCCATCTGAAACTCTCCCGTGTGCCAGAGACGGCTTCCACAGTATACACTCTATTAGAAAACGTTCCTCCCTCGACCTTCCCCCCAGCCACCACTGAGAACAAATACTGCCCCACCCCCGCCCGGCCTAGACAGGCACGTGGCTGCACAGCGCCATGTTTGTGAGCGCGAGGGAAGGGGAAGAGAGAGGCTCCGCGCCCGTTTGCCGGCGCTGCGCGGTTCTGTCTCCTGTTGTCCGGAGACTTTAGGCCGCGCCGACCAGCTTGAGAGAGAGCCGGGGGGGGGGGGGGGAGCTCCGCAGAACAGGCTCGAAACCCCGCCTGCGCCCCAGGCCAGCAGTCGCTCTTTCCCCGTTTTGCTTTTCTCGCCTCCTGCCTGCCAAGGCGGGAGCCCTCGGTTCAGGGGTCCGTGCTAAGGCGTCCCGACTCGCGGAGCCCCTGACGCGAAAGAAGGAGCAACTGACTCCCTCGATAAAAGACGCTTCTCCCCGCCCTGAATTATTAAGCAGGTCGCTCCTTGCCACGTCGATTTCCAAAAATATTGGAAGTCAACGGGAGAGTCTCGCAGTTTGCTAGGAACTGGAGACTCAGCAAGATTCCGATGCCACTTGCGAAACACACACAGCAGCAGCCCTCGCGCCTTCCCCCTCCCGACTTGGAGAAAGAGGCTGATGCGATGCGCACAGACAGGTAGAAGGAAGCGGCGA
Source organism: Eublepharis macularius (assembly GCF_028583425.1). Taxonomy (NCBI): domain Eukaryota; kingdom Metazoa; phylum Chordata; class Lepidosauria; order Squamata; family Eublepharidae; genus Eublepharis; species Eublepharis macularius. The sequence continues at coordinate 92,198,923 of NC_072793.1, read as the reverse complement.
CACTGGAGCTGGGAAGCCCATTAGCGCAGCCACAGCCTCCCCAGGGGCGAGGGCAGGGAGGGGGGCGAGGGGAGCGGGGGCTGCCACTCACTCCCCAGCCTTTCCCCCTCCCCGTCGGTCCCAGATCTCTCGCACGCTCTCCTGGCAGCCCATTCCCGCTAGCACCCTCGCGGGGACAGCCCCGCGGGCGAGACGCTTTAATTAATCGCCCCCTAACAAGCACGGGGGAATCTATTAGCTTGCCGGAGCGTCAGGCGGCGGAAGAGTGATGGGGTGGAAGGAAGCGCAACCGTCCAGCGGCGAGCCCAGGGGGCGGGGTCTGCGCCCGCCCGGCCTCGCCTGGCCTGCCTTACCAGCCGGACGGGGGCGCGCCGTTAACTTTGCAGGCTCTGTAGAAACTGGAAAGTGAGGGTCCCCGTTGGCATTTTTTCTTTTAAAAGATTTTAATTAACAAGAACTTCAACTGGTGCTTAATTTCTGAAGAGAGAGCATGTCTTTCCACCATCCCCTCAGTAAGCTGTCTTTGCAAGTCAAGCCATCTGGGTAACTTCTGATCATATGGAGACAGGGAAGGGAAAGGCGCTCTGTTTATGCTCAGAGGCACTTTGCTCTCTAATTTCCTCCCGTACCTCACCCCCCCCCCCCACACACACAGTCCAGGCACTGAAAGCAGGTTCTGGGCTGAGCCCAAACGGAAGATAAATGTTACCGTTGCTATATTTAATGGGAGGCGGGGAAGGAAGGGCTTTGGGGGGAGGAAAATACATTGTCAAAATATCGGCTGTGCAATCCTAAACAGACTTACACTCTTCTAAGTTATCTGCATTCAGAGGGATTGGTAAGGTGAAACTCAGTTTAGGATTACACAGGATATCTGAATGTCTGTTATATTTCTCCACTTGCACCTGGTATGTAGTGAGGGGGGGGTATAGGGTACAAAGCTTGTTATTAAAAAAAATAACTTTCAAGCTTCTGTAGGTTCATTTTTTAAGGTAATGTCAAAACAGTTAGACATGAGGCTGACACAGAACCGGTAGATCTCCAAATGCAACTGCTCATATTTTAGTTGGAGGATTTTCAAAAATCAGCATCTGGCAACAATGGGGGGGGGGGCAGATAGCTGTTTATTGGTGTTGATGGGAAAATTGTTTATTGGGTGGCATGTGCTGCAGTTGCTAAATCAGGGACACAGTTATGTGGAAAATTGCATTGCCTGATACTTTTCAGTTGCTTTAACTGAAATCTGAAGGTACAAAGATAACAGAGTCACTAGCTTCAAAGACTGATCTGTAAATTCTCAATAACTGCATTTAAAAGATCTGTGGAAACCTGTTTATAAAGAATTGATTAGATAAGATACCACTGTTCTTTGACAATAGTGATTCACAAATAATAAACCAACAGAATGAATCCAAGCATCCAAGAGCTGGGTTTCCTAGGAGGAAAATACTGAATACATAAAATGGTCTGTCGAAGGCTTTCACGGCCGGAGAACGATGGTTGTTGGGGGTTTTCCGGGCTGTATTGCCGTGGTCTTGGCATTGTAGTTCCTGACGTTTCGCCAGCAGCTGTGGCTGGCATCTTCAGAGGTGTAGCACCAAAAGACAGAGATCTCTCAGTGTCACAGTGTGGAAAAGATGTAGGTCATTTGTATCTACTCAGGAGGGGTGGGGTCAGGAACTACAATGCCAAGACCACGGCAATACAGCCCGGAAAACCCCCAACAACCCATAAAATGGTCTGTTTTAACATACCTTAGTGTATGCAAACATTTGAGCTACACAGAGCTCTTCATTGGATAGCTGAAATGAAGTAGGAAAAGGATCCGAGGGAAAGGATGGAGTAACTACAAAAAATGGCATGTTCTTACATCAACAGAGGGTGGGATGAAAATGAAGCACATTACCAATTTACCTATTTTGCCTCAGGCTCAAGAACCAAAGAATCCATCATGAGATACAGTCCACATTTAGATTTGTAGTTTAGCAAGGTCTGTAGTTTTCCCACTCATGTGCAAAGGTTATTTTTAATACAGCCAGAAATGGCCTGACACATACCTATTTAGTAAAATACACTTTTAGTAAAATATACTTTCACATTTTGTGAAAGAGTTCATCTTGCCTATCTTGCGCTCTAGTAAGAGGAATGTAACTTCTGTCATCTAAAAAAAGATTGCCAGAAGGAAGCATCTTCTGGTGGGGTCAGCCCTATATTCCTCTACTCATAGCTACAGCTCCTGCCATTCCTCAGGATGCTATGGGGGGGGGGCATAATGGTACTTTTTAAGTCTAGAGAGCAACTTGTGCAAGGGGGTATGAACTAAAGTCTCCTAGGAGACATCCTGCTAACAGCCCATAGACAGCCACATTCTGGCCAAATTTCTGGTATCCACCAACAGAATCAACATGCCTGTTTGGGAGAATAAGAGTTCAGCAGGTGTTGTAGACAAACGCTTGGGTGGCACTTATGGGAGAGTGCTCTCTACACTGTTGGAGACTTTTGTGCATCAAAGCTCCCTGTTAGAACAGGACCTCTCTCTTTAGTTTTCAGATTACTGGTATAACTATAATGACAAAAGATAACCGCAGAACCTATTTGTAGCGCAGGACCTAACCTGGAAACTGACTGAGTAATAAAGGAATAACTCTGAGCATATTGACAGTGCATTTGGCTCACCGATGATTAACTACCATTGATGCAACATACATGTATCTAGGGTTAAGGTGAAAGCCAAAGAGTTGGAAAATAAAGAATCCCGAGTTCCTCCTCCTCGTCCAACCCTTTCTTTTGGGTCGTGTCTCCCCCTTAGTAATCCCCTTACTACAACTAGGATCTTCTCATTCGGAGGCCACTCCGCCCCTGGACTCTACTATCTGCTAGGGCCACCCTCGCCAGGCACTAGCCCGCCCTCCCACTCCCAGGGGGTCCCTTTCGAGTCAGCGGGTTTTCACGGCGGCGTTAAAGATACCATCTGGAGCCGTATAAATCGAGTCCCCGCCGCGGGGCTGACACTCCATTACAATGAAAGATTTTAGCGCACTTTACAACCTTCCCGGCCCGCGCCGACAGCAGGTAATTAAAGCAATAATTGCTTCTGATGGCGCTTCCTAAACGAGGAAACTTTGGCGTTATCCCTGCAGGAACGAGACGAGGGGGGCTGTGGGCCAAGTCGCTGGGAGGGCGGGGCTTGGAGCGCCAGACACCCCGCCCCTCCGCGGGAGGCCCGCGTGTCCTTACAGCTTGCGAGCGCCTCTGGACGTGAGTCTGCGAGCGAACACTTCTCTTTGCGTATCTGCGTGCGACGGCGAAGGTATCAGTGCGTATACGAAACGGATTGGGGTTGAAATGAGACACACGCCCTCTCCGTGGAGCGATGGTGTAAGATGCGTGCTAATAGTGATTTTTTAAAAGAAAGAAAGAAAAAAAACCCTCATGGTGCTTTCTACCATGTGCCAGAAGGCAGAGTTAAAAGCCCAACAAATGTGTTTAGGGAGTATCTACATTTTATTTTACTTAAAACAGCATAGGTTTTGCAGCTAGCTATGCACTCCTTTAACTCATGATAGTTTCTAGATGAATCGTTTTTACAGTTTCAGGTGGGTAGCTGTGTTGGTCTGTAGCAGAAGAGCAAGATTCGGGCCCAGTAGCACCTTAAAGGCCAACTAGATTTCCAAGGTATGAACGTTCAAGAATAAAAACTCCATTCGTTGAATACAAATATCTGATGAAGGGAGCTTTGACTCTCAAAAGCTCATACCCTGTGAGGGAGGCTAGGCTACAAGAGAGAGAGTATGTGTGTGACGGGGTTAGAACCTGGAGCTCCCAGATCCTAGTCTGACACTCTAACCACTAGACACACCACTCTTGTAGTTTTTTTGCCACAAACTTGTACATCTGGCTATCCAGTCACAGATCCCTAGTTTCACCTGTAGCTTGGCTGTCAGTATCTTAGCCACTTTACTACAGCAGATAAGAAACACTTCCTCCCCTCTCCACTGCACATAACATAGAGATTAAACAGAATCATTAAACTGAATCCCATGGTAGTATGTATAGTACTACCATGGATAGTATCCAGCTAACTGTCAGCATGCTGAAGGAGAACCCAAGTGTCAGATCCCAGTCTAGAAAAGAAGGGAGCTTCTGGATTGGTGGGGCTTCTTCCCCAAAGAGCTGGGGAGGGGTTTTGAAATAAGGACTGTTCCTATTTTAGGATAAAGGATTTCAAAATACAGAGTGATGCACATTTGGCAACCCTAATTCCAGTAAGCCATCTTTGACTGGTGTTTCTCTTGCCAACACACAAGTGATGGCAGTTCCATGACTTTCCTTGCCTTGGTTCCCTCCAGATTTTCAAGTGCTCAATATTTCATACAGTAAGGCATTTCCCTTAATATTTGACTTAAAATCTACCTTCTTGCATCTTAAATCCATTTTCTGTTGTCCTGCTTTCACTAGTGAGAGAAAGCAATGATTTCTCATCTTCTTTGTAGCAGCCTTTTAAATATTTGAAGACCGTTATCATGTTCTTAATCTTCTTTTCTCTGTAAGCTGAATATCCTCCATTCTTTCAACCTTTCCCCATATGTCTTGCATTCTCAACTGTTTATCATCTTAGTGACCCTCCTTTGAACTTTCCCTAGTTTGTCTACATCATGGGAGCTGAAACAGGACTCTGAGTACTTCAGCTGCAATCTATCCAGTGCCAAGCAGACTGATATTTCTATAACACCATCTTAATTCTGTGGTTAGTACAATTCTAAATGAAGTTTACTGGTTTTGTTCAGTTTGTGATCCACTGTAAGTAGAGCTTTCCCTCCTATTAGGTTGTAGGCAGAGAATTCGGTGTGGTGCCTGGTGCATAATGTGGATTTCTGATATATTCAATTGTTTTTTTGAAGAAGTATGACTAGCTCTCGTAGTGGAAAAAATATTTGAAAATTGGTAGGCAACAACCTTCAGATAAAGACTTTTGTGCATTCTGATGCACGCAGAGGATTCACATAAGCACATGCTGTCCCACTATGCTCAGAGGAACCTGCCAGCCTCTGAACATGCCAGGGTTCTTCACCTCTAACATATTTCTGGATCAGAGCAGTGGGGGGATGCCATTGCTCTTTTCCTGGCACCTGCACTTTGCCTGGTCACCTGTTCCTCCTTGGTGGTCTCCAATTTGGTTCCCCTACTGCCACCAACCCATGCATTGTTCCCTGCCATCGCACCCCTGCAAATTCTCCTAATACTCAAATATTTGGCTAAGAATAAAGTATGCCAATTGAGCAAGTGATTCTAATTAAGGATATTTGCATAAATATCTTGTTTTGCATAATATGTGCTAAGCCTAGAATCCTAGGGCTGGGAGAAGTGAGAAATCTGCTCCTTTCCCCAACAAAATACTCCACATACAGATCCTTCCCTTTCTCGTTGATGCACGTAATCTAGATAAGGGTGTGGCACAAACTGAGAGGAAGACACTAAGCACCCTGAACTTGTCTTGTGCAGAATTTAGAGGCTTCCCAGACAACTACCAGTTTTGCATTTTACTATTAGTGGGACATTAGTGCTGATCCAAAGCCAACAATGCGCTATCGCATGCAAACATAATGGATTGGAGAGGAGACGGCCATTCTCTAGGCAAGTGGGAAATGTGCTCCAGAATGCAACTCTAAATGGGAAAGGGCGTGGAGAACCAATTGTGTCATGTAATAATGAGTACTGGTGCAGAAAAAAGGAATAACCATGCTGGTGTGTACCATATTTAAAGGGCTAGATAACTGCTCCCACTGCAGTTGTACAGTGGTGACCATTCCTTCTCTAAACTGTCCATTTACAAGTATTAAAAAACGTCTTGATAAGGGGTAGGAAATAGAGTCACAAGCAATGCAGTTTGCCATGAGCGCTAGCCAACAGGTGTCTGTAACATTTGCAGAATCAGATTCCACAACATATTCATGATAACACTCGTCCAGGACAGAACACCTACGGAGAGCAGTCCACATAGCCACATGAGAGCCAGGGTGGAGCAGTGGTTAGAGTGTCAGACTAGAATCTGGGAGGCCCAGTTTCAAATCCCCACTCTGTTGTGGAAGCTTGCTGGGTGACTTTGGGCCAGTCACATGCTATCCACCTAACCTACATCAGAGGGTTGTTGTAAAGATAAAATGAAGGAGAGGAGAATTATGTAAGCTACCTTGGGTTCCAGTTGGGGAGAAAAGTGGGGTGTTACTGAAGTAAATAAATAAATAAATGGCTGACAAGAAGAGGGCTGACACATATACGCTCAGCAAGTCCTGCTCATTACTGCTAATGACTCTGGAATGCCACATTGATGGGCATCCAGCTGGGCAAACACTAAAGGACTGGGAGATGCCAGCTGGAGTTGTCAAGTACCAATTCTACCTGGGCAGAGCTCCAGTGGGTCAGCAGCCAAAGGCGGGCTCTGCCTGGCACACTGCGGCCGGTGTCTCGGCCACCGGAAAGTGGGCTGAGCCAGGTTCTCACAAGGATTAATGTTTTCCATGGCTCTAGACAAAGTAAAAGGAGGTGCCTCGGCAAATTTGCCTTCGGGAAAAGGAAGCTCAAAGGGGCAAGGAAGTTCTAGGCTTTTTCAATGAAGGCCTCAGTGTTAACTATGTCTGTGGGGCTGTGGGTTTTTTGTAAATGTATTTTAATTGGGCTGCTGTGATGTTTTGACCTGTTGCTGGTAAATTACTGGGTTTTGTTGCTTGGTTTTTAGTATGGCTCTATGCGTTTTATGGTTGCTGTGACTTTATAAGTTGCTTTGGGAGCACCTTTTTATTGAAAAGTGACAAATATTTTGAGGTGAGTCTAACTGATAGATGGAATGTAGTATAGGTCATTCATTCTCCCAGCTGGCTGGCATAAAGTGTTAGCCAGATGTCCCTAATAAAAAGGAAGTATGGTTTCCTGGCATATTCATGCCAAGCTACCAGGCAGATAATGGCATGAGATAGGCAAAGAGACCATCCTTGGAAGACTGAAGAGATAGAAGTGGGGAGTATTAATCTACTCTGGATGCAATGGCATTGCCAGTCACAGAAATATCTGATCCAGGGAGCTTTTTTTCATCTGCGCGGTCAACACTGTGTTGCAATTATATAATTTCAGACTGCAGACAAGAGCTCACCTGTTTAAACGCTCCTCAATTAAAAATAATCCCTCCGTGTAGAAAATTAGCACAATTTCCATACAGGTAATTTGCCCCAGGTTTGTTGTTGTGAAATGGTTTTTTTCTGCCTCCCCACAGCATCATGGTTCATTTGGGCACTTTCCAGGGTTTCCCTGGGTTTTTCCTGATCTTTCTCAAACCTGCTTTGTTTCAAAGCTTTGGGAATGATTAGTCAAAGCCTGGATGACTGCCATGCGGGTGGGAAAGTCTAGATTTTCCCACCCACAGGGCAGCCATTTTCCCCACAGCAGCAATTTCTTCTCCCTGCCACTGGAAGGCTGTTTTTGTTTTCATTTTCATCAGCAACTGGATATTGTTATATCAATATAATGTTACAAGTAATATAAGTAACTCTTTTTTTGAATACCCAGCGTTCATTTTTTTAAAAGTAAGGTCTTTTCCACACTGGGCTTTTTCATCTGTTCTGGCCCTATACTGCATCAGTTTCTCTCCAGAGTCCTGCATGCACCGTCAAAATACCCTGATTCAGTCTCCAGACTGTTTTGCATTCTGCATGGTGAAAGGCTGCATCAGCTGCAGAATCGATTTCCCCCTGGATTTTCTGTGTTTTTTTCTCCCTGCACTCATACTCTGAATTTTTTCTCTAGCAAAGTCAAACCACAACTTTTTTTGAAGTGCAGATGGCTTTGTGAGGCCTGACCCTGGCCCTGCCTTTCGCCCTGCCCTTTAGCCCCCGGAGTCCTCCTGATTGGCTGAACAGCAACTAATCCAGTTTTTCTTTTTAAAAAACATTTTTAGAACAACAACCTTGCAATGTTGGTGCATAAAAAACTGCAAGTTTCCTCAGCCTATCAGCTGCAATAAGGCTAACAAAAATTTTAAGACTGGACTAAAATTGTGTTGTGTCTACATGCTAACCTCCACAGTAAGAAGTACATCTCTATTTTTTTAAACAACAATATTATATTTTAAAAGCCCAAACCTTCCAAGTTTCCTAAGCCCAGCATTCATTTTTTTAAAAGTAAGGTCTTTTTCACACTAGGCTTTTTCATCTGTTCTGGCCCTATACTGCATCAAAGCCCAAACCTTCCAAGTTTCCTAAGCCCATCAACTGACAAAACACAAGCCCACAGCAAAAATGTGGCATTTTTATAGTGCAGAAAAAAAATAGACACCTCTTTGGTTCAACTCCTTACAGAGGCCCAAAGCAGATCTGATCCTCATGGATTCAATACACCTCCCAAAAACAGTGTAAGTATGCCTGTGGGAAACACCCAAGTCTCTAGCACCTTTCATTGCATATATATAAGGGGAAAGACATATGTCTGCAATGAAAGAGGCTAGAGGCTTACTTTTTAAAAAAAATAAAGGCTGGAAATTCATAGAACCTGTTACACATATAGGTATAACATTATGTTGTTATACTGAAATTATGGGGAAGCCCCATTACTGCTGTGCTGTATTGGCAGATGCAGCAGCACCTGGGAAAACACACATGCTTATCTCTGTGTGGAAAACAATGATATTAGGGGAAGGGTTCTGTCTTTGTGTTCTTCCTGACACAGGGTTACCAGCACCTGCTTGGGAAATTCCTAGGGATTTAAGGCAGAGGTAGGAGAAGTTTAGGGAAGTGAGGGAGCCCGGCAGGGATGTGATGCCAGTAGAGGCCACCCTCTGATGCGGCTTGCTTTTTTGTTCAGGGAAACCGGACTTAGTTATTTGAAGATGGATTGCAATTCCAGAAAGAATGCCCTGCCCCATCTGAAGGTTGGTGACCTGACATGCTAGTTTTGTGAGCTTGTTTTACTTAAAGGTGCATGCATTCTATAACATGTACCCCTACCTACAGTATGAAGTGGTACACTCCAGAAGCAGTTTTACCACTCCTGTCTAGGCTTAAAAAGTCTTAAGCCTTACTGATTCTCCACTTACCCACCCACCCTGGCCACCAGCCTGCTAGAAGGAGGGGACTTTTGAGCAGCCACCAGAAGGGGCTGGCTTACACAAGATCACCGAAGAAGCACCTTAGGAAATGACCCTAGCTCTTGAAGCTGCTTTCAATAGTGGGGTACAAGGGGGCTGATAATATTCTGAAGTATGCCCTTTAAGAAAAAAGGAGGAAGATCCCAGGAGTAGGGAAGACACAGACAGAGGAAAAATTGAGCATGTTTCTGCTCCAAAGCCCTGTGTGGGGGACCTATTGAGGGAATATATCCAGCAATGCTTATGTTCTCCCTACAGTGAAGCTGGTGGCTCTTTCACATAGTTAAGAGGCTGAAGCATGAACAAAATCAGAAATGGAACTCCCTCCACACATCTCCTCATTTTACATCGTCCAGAAAAAGATCCCCGGTGTCATATCTGGCGATTGCATTTTTAATCCCACCCTGTCATTGAGGAGCTCCTGACATCTACTCCTCACTGTACAAACCTCTGGAGCTATTTCTCAGTTTTACATCAACAAAAAGGCATTGTGCGTGCTTTACAAAACAGACACAAGCCAAGTAACTGATCTTTGCAGAAGAAACACCCCCAGAACTAAGACAGAACCCAGGAGTCTCAGCCTCCAGTGCCTTAGGCTGAGCCATTCAAGAGCCAGAGATAGGTCACAGTCCTGCCACTTCTAAGCCACTCATCTAAGTCCCCTCTGAGAGGATGTGGATGGCAGATCTACAGTTTTTTGCATAAATGCTGAGGTGACTGTACCAGATGGGATTATCAGAATATTGTGGGGGGACAAAGAGATGCCTAAAGTGTGTGCTCCAATAGTGCAATCTTATGCAGAATTACTCCAGTCTGTGCACTTAGACTGCCTAGAATGGTACTATAAATATGTTAAATTCACTTAAATGGGAGAAGGAAGCGAGTTTGCCCTGGCAGATAAAAGGTGAGCCACTGTGGCACCTGCCTTATTCTGAAATTATCTTGCTATAAGAACTTTGCCTCGCAAAAACAGAAAGCAAACATTCCTGGCTCTCTTTTGTGTAGCATTGAAATAATGCTATTTCATTTTGCAAAGTCCACATTTTGACATGGCCTGGGCTTTGCTAAGGTGAAAGGGTGCGGGTAGTTACAAATGTCACAGCTATATTTTGGGGTGGGAGTATAGACATAAACATTGGATTTTGATCTAAGGGGAAAGGTGACATAGTTCTTGAATGTGGGGAGAAAGGTAAATAGGCTGAAATTCTGGAAAGGGGCTGGTGAGAAGCAGCCTGGAAGAAAGACTGCAGGTGCTGCGGCTGCTGAGAGGGCTTTGGGACTAGCACTGCCTGTGTGCTTGGCTGGCTTGCTTCCCACCTCTTCTACTTGTATGCTAGTAAATAAACAGATCATCACAAATCTCCAATCCTCTTTCCTCACAAGACAACAGAAAGCTGTTCTGGAACTTCCTATAGCTCAGCGAAGAGCAGCATGTGAAAGAATATTATACACCCTGAGGCTTCTTGGGAAAGATTAGACACCTCTAAAATATGTTCTTTCCATTGCAATGGCATCTTTCTGCAATAGGCATCTTGGTTTCCCTCATCCTCTCACACTCTGAACAGGCTTCTGTTACATCTTCTGTGCCCTCTTCATGCCATTGATTCTGCATAAGCCGCAATTCACATTCATCACACCTGGGCCAAAATGATCTGGCAGAAGGTCCTGGCTGGCAGTACTGGAATGATGCCCACCAGCTAGTCTGAAGCCAGGAGCAGCAAAGAGGTGGGAGGACGTATCAGCCATGAAAAGGTTTACAGAAAAGCAGCTCACTGTCTCTTACTTTCTGCTTGGAGTAATCTTCTGGCATGTCAAGCTAAACAACCCCCGTGGTTAACTGCTTCTGAATCGTCAACCACTGCAATCTTCTTCACTAAGAAATTCCCCAGGGGCCCAGATTGACTCGTTTTCTCTGTTGTTTGGTTACCACAAAGGTCTGCTTCTTGGTAGTTTGCTGATGGTAAGTTACTGCCCCCTCCATGTATCGGTAATGTATAAAAAACACCAATTATGTAGACTGCATGGGCTACCAAAGAAACTGGCTCTTTTAGATGCCACCAATTCAGAGTGGGAACTAACCACAGGGAAGCATTATTATAGTAGCCTCCATATAACAGAGGTCATGTATAAGTTGGGCCAGACATAACACACCTGCCAAATTCAATTCAGAAACCTCACTGATAGGACATGGTGTATTGCTTCCATCGAATGGTCCCCAAGAGCTGCCTGTTGAGGGTGAATGAGGCCCACCCAGATCGGAATTAGATTTGACCAGATGCTTAATTTCTAAAAAGAGAGGTGCCAAGGCTAAAGCCTCTTTGGATGTCATGTATCACATGCCCTGGAAGCTCTGCTCTTTGCTCTTCAGTGGCTGGGAACAAACTAGGGTTACTTGATGAAGGGACGAGACTCAGGTATGCTTTTCTGCATTATTATTTCTCAGGACTAATCTCTGGGATTCAAAACTTATTTGGAGCCCTAACAGAAATTAAGCCCTGGTCAGACATCATGTTGGATTCATGCCCTAGACCCATTGTTCAGTCCACATATAGTGCCATCCTAAGCAGAGGTCTATCCTTCTAAGTCCATTGACTTCCATGGAAAGGGATAACTCTCTTTAGGATGGGACTGTTAGTTTCTTATCCTCTATCAGAATGCGTCTGTCCACTTTTCCCTCACTTCAGGCATGGTCTGTCATGTGGTCACCTTTGATGTTGCAGTCTCTGACTCTATGATTTATTTAAAATATGAATGTACTGCTTTGATGTATGACAGAAACATGGCATATAAATGTTTTAAATAAATAAAATCCCAGTTTCCCAACCAAAGTATCCTTTCTCCCTCCACTCATTTCCTTTCTCAGGCCACTTGGAGGAACTGGGGGCCTCTTTCCACAGTCCATGTGGTTCTCTCGGGGCTCATGTGGCACTTCTTGCCACCAGACAGTAGGCTGGGAGAGCCAAGCTGAGTTCTGCTCATGAGGGTGAAGTTGGTTCTCAGCCTCCTGTTGCACACACAATAAATTGCACGGGCCAAGTGCTGATTAAGTCAGTGATTGTTATAAATGAATTTGTCAGTGGTGGTTTTGCATCACAATGGAATTTAGCTAATTAAGTATTTCAGCTGATAACACCCTTCTCCCATTACATGCAATTAGGGAGCACTAGAGGCTGGGAAGATCTATGCCAGGCCCCTTCCTTCCAGCCACAAACAAATGGCTGGGTTGGGCTACAAAAGGCCACCCAGAAACCCCCCAACGGAGTGGATGTTCAGCAGTTCCTGGCACTCGTGCCTTAAAATGAGCAGATCCCACCCCATGGCACAATGCCAGACTTAATGCACTTATTTCTGGGTATTTATATTCATTACTTACTTCGTTTCTACCCTGCCTTTCTTCCCATTTGGTACCCAAAGTGGCTTACATCATTCTTCTCTCTTCCATTTTATTCTCACAACAACCCTGTGAGGTAGGTTGGGCTGACAGTGTATGACTAGCTCACTGTCTCCCAGAAAGCTTCCATAGCAGAATGAAGATTTGAAACTGGGTCTCTCAGGTATGACTGTCTAGCCACTACACCACACATCTTTCCATTGTTACTGAATGAGGAGGCCATTGATCTCCTGTCCTGTAGTATCGAGTTATTTTTAGCTTGTTGAACATAGGATGACTAATTTGTGAACCCAACCCTGTAGCTACCCATTTAACAGCAGTTTGATCTGCATTAGTTAGCAGATAATTATGCTGTGCTCCATGCCATGGAAGTTCACCTTCTGATTGCTGCAAAAGTTAAATATCATAGGAAGCCAGATGCGTATTCTCCCCAAGTTATAGTCTTAGTCACTAGATCATGCAGGCACCGTCAAATTAAAAGCTCACCCATGACTTACTGTGCCAGTTGGAAGCCAGAGGCTGTGGCTTTGGACAAGGTCATAGCAGAGAGAACCGAGACCATGAATCCCAGTGCATCCCACTAATCCATCATATGCTCACACCCAATGAGGAGCTCAACTCCAATTTCTGTTTCCCACTGAACTTCCTTGGACCTAGTTCTTTCTGAGGTGGTACAGCCATGCCTGTGCTATACTACTTCAGAATGTAGATGGGGGCTCGCTATGATTGAATGCTCCTCCATCCAGAGAGAAGGTGATGCTAGATCCCTTTTTCCTAGTATCAAGTTATCTTTGTAGTCAGTTCCAGGAGGGGCGTATTTGTCTGTTGCTGTAAAAATAAGCAGGAATCTTATGCTGCCTTAAAGCTGAACAGTTTTATTCCAGTGTAACCTTTTGTGGACTGGAAACCACTTCTTTGGCTCTTATTCAATACCACAGGCAGGAATGAAATTCTGTTAGTCTTTCAGATGCTACAAAACTCCTGTATATGTGGTGGGTTGTGACCACTGTGTCCTTGGAACTGAAAATAGCAGGCACTGAACTCCTCTACTCTTCTCAGGTGACCCTGAGAAGAGGAGCTCACGTCATTGCCATGTATCCTTGGATAGATCAGTTCCTGGGTTCATGTCGATATTTTGCCCTCTGCTGGCTATGGCATTCCTCTTGACACAGGAAACTGCTGATGTTGCTACTCCTTGAGGATCCCATGATGCTGACCTGTTGGTGCCAGTGATAGTCTGTAAACATCCAGCCAAGCCAATCAAACCAAGAAACCACCAGGAGGTCTATAGAAGTGCATGTTCTGACAAGGGCATTTTTTTGTATGGAGGAGCAGTTTATTTATGTAAATCATAACCTACAGTCTAATGCCCAGACACATTACCACCTCACAGCCTTAAGTCTCAGCACGGATGGCATCTAACAAAGGGTACTAGCAGACTGATGGTATTCAGAAGGTGGCAGCATGGAGCAGAGCTTGTTGCTGCAGACGCTTGGTCAATTGTTGCTAAATCCTGGGGCAGAAAGGATGTAGCAAGAATGGCACCATGAAGAACTGGAGCCTGGGCATGGGAAGAAGAGTCGGATAACCTATAAATCCCCAGTATCTAACATCCCTATGCGTGAACCTGTTCACCAGAGGTGCATGATGGTGTCTGAGTGAAGGATCCCTGTGTATGTACTACACCCAAGACAGTGAGAACTTATCTCAGCTCCCCAGTTGACAACTGAATACATTAAAAGCTGCTTCTTAAAAGGCCAGGCTGAAACCAACATTGGTAACATCAACATAGTGGAAAGGGCATTGGGCTAATTGGGGAATAGGCTGCTGGGCTTGAACAAGCTCATCACAGAAGCTAACAGCTCCCTCACATACTGGCATATAATGGAGGGGAAGGGTCTGTTGGGTATTCCGTCCTCCTGCCGCTCTATACTCTCCCCCTTGTTACCACAATTGCTCATTACAGGGAGGCTGCCCTTGCTAATTGCTGATCTGCACCATGCATCCTGCCTTGAGAGACCCACTTATTGCCCTGATTAATGGCAGATGCTTCCCGGTCGTCAGGCATCATCCACGCTGCCGTGGCAACCACTCACCTCAGCAACCGCTTGCCACAGCAACTTCCACCTGTCCCAGATTTAGGGGCAGCGGCAGAGTTGGAGAGGGGCTGGGGTGGGAGACAGAGCACACAGTTGCAATCACAGAGGAAAGGAGGGGGCAGAAGGGATGTCGGCTCAGAGCAGGAGTCAAGAATGAACAAGATTTTGTGTAGAGAGCATGTACAGCTGTTGTAGTGAGGAACTGCCTGTGGGGTTAAGGAGTATTAGCAAGGCTGGGGGAGAGAAGGGAACCTGGCTAGGAAGGGCTGCTCAGCTGGGAGCTCCTGTGGCACCAACTCCCCCCCCCCATGCCATCACCTCTTCCTTCCTCACAAACTCTCCCGGCTGGCTACACACAACACGGTGACTGCTCCGGTGGAGAGTGCTGCCGTCCATGTCTCTGGGAGGCCAAGCAAATTCTCTGCCTCTCCTTTAATTGCAGCTGAGGATCAAACGCTTGGATTCAATAACGTTCCTGCTGGAGCCTCAAGGTCACCCTGAGTCCTGGTCCCTCCAGCTGCAGAATGGAGAGGAGGAGGAGACACAGGCCTTGAGGAGGAGGGGGCTGCTGCAGTAGTCAGAGGCAGCCTTTGCCGGTTCCCTCCACCCACTGCTAGTGCCTGGGAGTGGGTTCTCTGCCTTGCCCCACATCAGGGAGAGAGGATGAGGGCTCTCAGTTCCCTCACTACACACATATGTCTGTCTGTGCCTGGAGCCTAATTATATGGGATGCCAGATAAGGGGCCTGAACTGGTTAGAGTAGGATGAAGAGACATTTGCTCCCTATATGTGGGTCAATTTTGATCTCAAAAACTTGTCTTCATTTCAGAGCTCTTCAGCTCCATGGATCCCAGTGGGTCATCTTCCAGCTCCTGACACATTTTCTTTGTTCCCTCCCTGACCTGCTTCACAAAACTCACCCTGTGAAGATGGAGCATTCATGCAGCTGGCAGACTTGTAAAGTAAGGAAATGTTGACAGTAAAGTCCTTGTGCAATTAGCACCTTTCCTGACTTTCCCTCATCTCTTCGATCTGCTTCAGTCCACAGTCTTATAAACCACAACAATGTTTACAGCCAAAACAGGTAGATATATTATGTGTGGCTGGGACAGGTCAAGCTCGAATGAATCTCTGGCCAGCGACAGGGCCGGCATGCAGGTGTCTCGTTCTCTCTCCGTTCCAAAGCAAAAAACCAGCCAGCCTTTTCTAAGGCTGCTTTTATACGCAGTTTGGTTTGCCCTTCTCATTTCTGCAATTCAAATGTACTTGCTTCTCATTCACTTTCTGTCCTGCATAAGCACCATTCACACGTGCACACAAATAGCTTTTCATCTCCTATCCTGTGAAAGTACCCTAAAACAGTAGTCTTCAGGTGGTGGGTCAGGATGCCAAAGAGGATTGTGACTTTCTGGCAGCTGAATCATGAAACCAGGGAGAAGGGGAAATTGAACTGGGAGAAGAGGCTGGATGGCACACCAGAGCCAGTGTGGTGTGGCACTAGGATATGGGAAACCAGGTTCAAGTCCCCACTCTGCCATGGAAGCTTAGTTGGTGACCTTGGGCCAGTGAAACCTACCTCAAAGGATTATTGAGAGGATAAATGGAGGAGAGGAGAATGATGTAAACTGCTTTGGGTTCCCCATTGAGGGAGGTATAAATGAAGTAAATAAAATTAGGATTTTGCCTCTGCTTAATGTATGAAATATTCATGAAACAATCTGTTGTTCAGTAATGTTGTATATTTATAAATACTAAAGAAGAATAAAACATCAATGTTCTGTTAGCAGCATGCTTAAGCAGTGGTCAGGAGACTGAATTGATTCAAAGTAACAAAAGCTTTATTTATGGAACTAACAAACTGGATAGAAAGAGAAGATCTAAAGATAGCTGCTTTGATAGTTGAGAGAATTCTCAAGAGTTCTGAGAAGAAAGAGAAGATGCCCTGAGAGTAGTAGTAGTAATATAATATTAACATTCAATTTATATACCACTCTAGGACAACTTAACACCCACAGAGCAGTTTACAAAGTATGTCATTATTATCCCCACAACAATAATCACCCTGTGAGGTGGGTGGGGCTGAGAGAGCTCTGGAAGAGCTGTGACTAAGACAAGGTCACCCAGCTGGCTTCAAGAGGAGGAGTGGGGAATCAAAATTGGTTCTCCAGATTAGACTCCTGCCACTTCTAACCACTACACCAAACTAGCTCTGCAGACAGACAAGGAGAAAGAAAGTACTACCCCTACAGTCCTGTCTAGCTAGAGCATGCTGCGCTCTGCAGGATCTTCTTCACTCTTGGTACACAAGACATTGCTATATCCCAACATTTTCTTTGTTAACTGACATGAGATTCCTGCATGTTATGTTGGGAAGGAGAAAAGTGGTGTAGAGTTACTTTGCAAACGGGTCTTGAACACTACAGTAAGTTTAGATGTGGGGCCCACTTCAAAAAGGGAGCTCCCCATGACATATTAGTCTAGACTTGTCCAGTAGGGGTCTCTTTTTACCAGGGCATCTTGCCAGATGGCACAGATTCCTCTACATTGCTTTCCTCATATGTGCACACAAAGAAAGGATCCTGTCTGCACACAACCTTCTTTGGTAATTCTGTGGACAGGTCAGATATGAATCTGGGATGTTCTAAGTGTCCCTTTGTTCGATTCTGTCCTATCCAATGAAAATTTATGGCTGAATATAGGGTGCCTGGATTGCTATGACGTGGGTTAGAGAATGTAGATTCTGCTAATAAACTGCAAAAGACATCCCTGTTTCCATTTGTCACTCCCAGCCCCCTGTCCTGGCTGCCACTAAACACCACATGCTAATCCAAAGCCCAGAGATATAAACACAAGCTGCTGCTACTACTACTACAGACTGTCCCTCCCCTGGCATAAACCAACAGAGATTAATTTTTCTCTGCTTGTATACTAACACATATGAAAGCACAGCAATCTACCTTGCTAGACCCACTTGTGCTGGCACACCTGCCCTGATTCTCACACCACCAATCATAGAAAAATCAGTAGTAGGAGTCCTACTGGGCAGTGGAGACCCCTTAGACACCAATTCTAACCTGGGGCTGCATTTGCCACTGACCAGAGTCACATTAGTAGGACTGATTGCCAGCTTGCCTGAGCATCCTGATGTCAAGCCACCCCGCAAGCAGAAGGCCAGGAAATTTTAGATAACATCTTGCTATCCCTCACCCACCAATTATGCAAAGCACTATCCCCTTGTCAGTAGTCATTTAATGCAGGAACAACCCAAAAAAATGCCTAGACTAGGAGGGGATTAGCACTTGAAAGGGCCTTCAAGCAGTGGAATTGATTCAGGCCAAGAAAGACAAGAGAAGAGTTCACAGTTGAATTATATGATCAGAAATAACATGTGGCACAACTGTCTTGGATTATACCAGTTCAGGATGCAGGTGGGTGATGGTGGATCTCATTGGTGAATGGTTCCCATCATTAAACAAAAAATCTCTCCATGCCAGTGAAAAGTCAGTTTGTTAGAGAGAAGGACTGTAGCCTAACCTTTTCCCTCATGTTCTGAAGCAGCGTACCTTTAGATCCCAGTCGCAGGGGAACGCACAACGCAAAAGACTGTTGCAGTCATGCCTCGCTTGCAGGTAGGGGTGCTGTACACCAGGTGGGGGCCTGTTGTTCTCTTCAGACTACAGAGGTCAGTTCCCCAGGAGGAAATGACAGCTTCAAAGGCCAGACACTATCACCTTCCATCCCCACATAGCTTCCTCCCCTCCCCAGGCACTGCCCCCAAATCTCCATGAGTTTTTCCAAGCCAAAGTCAGCAACCTTATTTACAGGTTTCCCAGAGCTGCTTGGCTGGCCGCTATTGAAGAGAATGCTGGGCTAGATGAAACTTTTGGTCTGAGCCACTGAGACTCTTTTTTTGTACTTGTATTCTTTTTTATGTGCAGAGTTTTTTATGCCAGGAAGCATTTAACCTTGTTTTTGTCCCCCAGTATTTTGAATGGTGGTTCAGGAAGTCTGTATCACATGGTATTTCTGAACAGGCAGAAGAGAAAGATACCAAGGTGATAGGCTTAGACATAATAAACCTGAGCAGTAAGAATGTGTGTGCTTGTGTGCTGAACATGCACATGACCCCATGTTTATAATTGAAATAATGAGTAAAATTAATCCCAATCAATATTTGCCAGCAGGGTGTAGCAATTCAATTCTTGGACTAGGATCTAAATGAAGCAAATAAAATAAAATATTTGCATATAATGAAGAAATAGCCACTCATTTCTGGCAGCTTGCTTAGTTTGAACATGGGGCTCAGGGCAGGCTTTGAGACTTTGGTGAAAGGCATTAATCACCCCAGCTGGAGAAGAGGCAGCAATGGCTACTGAAATGATCACAGGATTGGAGCATCTTCCTGACAAAGAAATACTAAAATGGCAGGGGCTTTTTAGTTTAGGGGGAAAGATTACTAACATAGAACATAATGGAGGTTTTAAAATTATGAATAGTGTGAAGATAATGAATATTTTAATTATTTATTTTATTCGATTTATACCCCGCCCTCCCCACAGATGGGCTCAGGGCGGCTATAAAGGTTTCCCCTCCCCCACCCTTGCTCAAAACGCTAGAACTTTGGAACATTCAATTAAATGGATTGATGTCAAGGACAAACAAAAGAATACATTCATGCAATATCAAATTAACTCATGGAACTCATTGCCACAATGTGGTGATGGTCATTAGCTTAGATGCCTTAAAAAGGATTGATTCAATTTAACAGAAGCTATTTTATTAAAGGGGCTCAGCCATGAGAACTAAGAACAGAATCCCATATGGAGAGACAAGTCCTGCATGCTGGGGACAAACACATCTCCATTATGCCCTCCCTGTGAACATCCTACAGGGCAATTCTAAGCAGAATTGCACCCTTCTAAGCCCATGGACTTCAGTGGACTTACTAGAGTGTAACTGCTTAAGATGGCACTGCTAGGGGCATCTGACTTGCCAATGGTAGAGATGGTGGATCTGCAAATTCATTCTTATATTCACATCTTCAAATGATATGACCCTGAGACATTTCACATATCTTCAAAAAAGTGATGACAAAGTGGGACAGCAGATGCAGCTGGAACTATAGAACAATGGACGGTACGGACCGGGTTGGGGAGCATCGGTAAAGCATTAATGGAAGGGACCCCAGACTGAGATCCCAGCAGATGTAGGCTAACAGAATGATACTAACAAAGTTCTATAGATGTACATGAACACCTTTGATTGTTTCAGAGGTTACTATCTGTGTTACTATCAGTGTTACTGTCCTAACTCAGCCATCGCAGTCTCGCTGGACAAGGAATCAGAGGGTGTGGGAGCCACAGCCTGTGTGTCTGCAGTCTTAGGTCATTCATAGGTCACTTAGGTTCACAAGGACCTCTGCACTTCATCAACCTTTGCAAGTAAGATGTGGAAACACATAAAACTGCAATCTGCCTTGAGTTCCTTTGGAAGAAAAGTGAACTAAAAATGCCATAAATAAAATAAAACTCCAGTACAGTTACATGATTACTTATCTTGGAGCTGAAAGAGAAATGAGCTGAGAGATCTTTATTTTCCAGTGCCCTCTCCCAGCCTCTCTTTCAACTGGCTTCTGATTCATTGCCTGAAGATCCTCCAGGGAAGGAAGAAAGATATGGGATTATTATCCTAAAATAACCAATTGTGTGAACAAACCTCAAGACCATTTGCCTGAAGCCCATACCTTTTAATGTTGGATGTCTGGTCTGACCTAGAGTGGCTGGGCCCACTCTTGATATCTGAATCTCCTGAGACCTAGTATTTGAAAGGGTGGGGAGCTTGGTGCGCAAATGAAGCTGTGGGATTGAGGAAGATGGAGTCCATTTCTGTGTAAAAAAATGATATCAGTATCAAAATGACCCCAGTGCTGTAGATCTGGGTGGAAGAAGTGAGGTCCAGCAGCTCATATCAAGCTGGGAGAAGCAGAAATGCCCCAGTCCTAGGCTGGCTTTGTCACAAGGCTGTGTGGGAGAAGGCCAAGAGAAGTTCTGTTGCTAAGCTCTTGTGGCTACACTGACCATATGGTGGCTTTAAAGAACTTTATACTTTGGTCAACCCCAAAGTAACTGCTACTGTCTGATCAGAATTATTCTGGTTTGTGGCTGTGGGATGGAGATTACATATAGTTTCAAGTAGCAAAGGAAATACTGAGAATGAAAGCCAAATCTATACCAGTCGAGAGTGTCTAGCAGAGTGTCTCCTGAAGCCCCTTTACATACACATCAACTGGCAAAAACATACTGCTGGGGAATGCGTATGAATATCACTTGTGGGTACAGAGCTGATTGCATGGGTCTTTCCCACCTGTTCTTCACTCTACTGGACAGAAGCTTCCAGGCAGGAAAGAACCACACTGCATCTGCCCATGTAGTTGTAATACAGGCAAACACCCAATGGCATGGGACAGAACAGCATAGGTTACAAGAAGGGGCCTGAGCAGACTGTATAGCAGGGCATGTCCTGAAGCACCTCCTTCCCAAACTAGTTGGAAACGGGTAAATCCAAACCTTTGGAATTGAGTCCAGTGGCATCTTAGACACCACCAAGATTTTCAGGGTATGAGCTTTTGATATCCCTCTGATTCTCGAAAGTTCATACCCTGAAAGCTTTGTTGGTCTCTAAGGTGCCTCTGGACTCAAATCTTGCTGTTCTACTGCACACCAACACAGCTACTGACCTAAAACCAAATCCTAGGGTTATAGATCAAGAAACTGTAACATCAGTAGTACCAATTTTGAATTCCTGCATAAACTAGGCAAAGCTCTTAACATGTTATCAATTTACTTTTAGGCCTGCCTCTGTGGAACAAGAACAGAAGAAAGGATCCCCTCTGTCACCTTGTTACTTCACTATGCTATTGAGGGGGTGCTAAATCTGGCACCAGCATGACCCAGTAAAAAAAAGGGGGGAGGACACACTGAGTTTAGCATAAGTTACACAACTGACATCACCCCAAAGACACTCCGCAGCATTTGGTGTTCACATTGCTTGGAATGTGAGGGTAAGAGATCTTATGAATACCTCTGGCATAAGGAGCTATTGTGAAAGAGGGCTTTATTGTAACAAGCAGTGGTGATTCTGGCAATTCTCTAGCTAGATTTTTCCAATGGTTACTTTCTTTTCTGTGCTAAGAGGGTACAGCTTATCTGCACCTAATTTCTTGTCTGAATTTGTCTGCCTTCAGCTTTCAGCCAGGGGCTCTCGTTATGCCTTTGTCTGCTGCATTAAAGAGCCGTCTGCTGTCAGAAATCGCTTTCCGTACCATGTAGGTACTTAGAGATTGTGATCAAGTCACCCTTTACCCTTCTCTTGGAGAGACTAAACAGATCGAACTGCTTTGGTAAGGAAGGGGCTCCCAGCCCTCTAGTCATTCATACAGTTTTGCTACATTTTTATGGTTTATTAACACATTTTTTACCAGCACATTTTTGCAGTATAAGCATAAGCTGTGGATGCAGCATGGCAAAGGTCTCTAAAAAAAATACACACAAAGGTAACAGTCCTTTCCTATCCCTGTTGTGATGACCCCTGGTTATTTAAGACGATGTTTACAGATAATGTAATGTAATCCTGCATACACTTTAAGATTATTCAACCACTCTATAATCTAGAAGCCCCAAATGGGATGGATTCTCCCCTTCTCTTCCAAAGAGTGCTCCAAGAATGGAATATGATTGTCATACCTGTTGATGATGGTAAGGAACACTTGGGTTAATTAGTTCCTAACCAAAGACATAGATTAGCACAGAATTGTAGAACGTGCCTTTAAACATGCATCGAAAGAGAGGGAGGATGTAATCTATCGTGTTACCATGTTTTAGCCATTCTAATTATGCCAACAAAGAGTGGATAGCAAATGTTAAGTCATCTTGGGAACACACAATAAAAGGCAGAGTGGTGTTGGTAATCATGATTAATCCGAGATAAAAGGGTGCTATCATGCAGCTAGCCCTTAAATCCTCTCTGGGTGTTTTGCATAGACACTTGGAGACCTCTCAAGTAAGGCCTAGCTCTACACTCCCCTTTCCTTTCCCCACTTTAAAAGGAGAACCGTAATATAGATGCTTTTTTTCTGTCTGCCAGAAGCAGGCACCAAGATGTTGGAATGCTTAAGGGCCCCATCCAGGCTGCAGAAAGCCAGCATACTAGGATAGTATAATCCATTATACTGCATGGTTGCTTTCCCCCTCTTTTTACTACTGTACTGGAAAGATACGAGATATTTATAATTCAGATTTGATGGATCTCCTATTGTAATCTCTGTCCCATCCTAACTAAGATACATAATACACACATGGTCATAACCAAGGCTTCTAAATCTATTAATACACACCTAGCTGATAGAAAGCTTCACTTCTGGGGATGGGGGTTTTTTCCCGTGGATGGGGAAAAGGTAGACTTTGTGCCATATTTGGAAATCTATTGATCCAGTACATTAAAAAAGAAAACCTCGAAGGAAGCTGGGCAGCATGTGTGCTTCACCCACCCCCATGTTATGGCACTTTCTGTTTAAATACAAGTCTTGCAGTATATGCTATACCCTTTCAGCACAGAGGTGCTACATAAAGTATGTGAGGGGCATCTGATGTGGTGAAACCAAACTGCAAATTGGGGTTTTTCCTTGGGCTATCCCTCTCTCCTTCCCTCATTGCAGTATTTATTGGATATTTTCGAGGTAGTCTGTAAGAGCTTTCAGGGTTAGCATCTGATTGCTTGTTGGGTACTTGTACAGTAGGAGGTCTTTGGTTTGTGGATGATTTCTAACTAATATAATTCCAGAACTTTGGGACATGCTGTGTGGTATAGAGGTTTCTCCTTCCAGAACTTCATCCCTCTGCCTTCCCTAGAATTGCTCAAGAGGGTGCTTTTATAATGGGTATAGAGCTGTGATGCATTTCTCTATTGTATGTATTATCTTGTTTTTACTACATGGTGTTCTAAGGTTGTAATACAGTTTTATTGCATGTTTTATACTGTTTTTATTGCATTGTTTTTAAATGTTGTAATCCACCTTGAGTCTCAGTGAGAAAGGAAGACTATAAATAAAATAAATTCCACGCAGAGAATCGCCTCTCCCACTTCTCGCTCTGTAATAACAAAAGAACTTGACTCAAAGATCCTTCTGGTTATAGCACCCCTAGGTAATAATTGAAAGGGTTCCCCACTGTTGGGAACTTCATGTAGGATATAACATGGAGTGAGAGAAGGGAAATGCATTTTCCCCGAAGTTGCCAGATGTCACTTTAAAAAAATCAGTTATAAAGAATGTCCCTTAGTTCAGAGCAAATCAAGGACATTGAATGGGATGCTCTTTTACTATCTTATTCTCACATTTTCAAGCTGCATCTTGAGAACATCCTTTTCATTTCATTTCACATTATTTTACTTCTAGCCTTTTGATCTGACAACCTTACCCTTCTCCCCTGCCCATTAGTGGGATGTTCTGTTTCCACTCAGCTTGATTTGTAGAGTACCTTATGGAAGGGAACAGAGGGCTGCTCTTGGGGCTGTACACGGGTGCAAAGGGAACAGATATACCTCTGGTATATACACAGAGAAGATCATAGTGCTGACTGCTGAATAAAGAAGCATTCCAGTATTGTGCCACTTGAATTACAGGATCCAGATGTTTTCCCACAATGGCTGACCTCCTGCATCCCACCACAGGCACAACTCAGAAGCATCCTTTGTCTTCAGCTGTTTCTTCACAAAACTCTCCTGTCCAGTGAGAGATTTCCAATGGGATTCTCCTTTGGCTATATGTACCCTTCCCCTAAGGCCACAACACGCAATATCCATATGAATGCAGAACAAATCTCCTTCACCACCTTATATCCCACCCCCCATCTTTTTATTAACAATCAGAGTTGTTTAAATACAGGCAAACAGGTAAATTTATTTCCCCTTTCCAGTGCATGCTCATGCAGAAGGGATTTTGATCTATGTTGAAGTGCACAAGCAGAGGGTTGTAGTTATTCTGGATCAATTAACATAGAGGACAAGGGTATGATAATTATCTGCCCTTAATGACAGGGACATGCACATCTATGGGAACCCATTGTGTACCCACACTGAGCAGAACTGGGGTGGGAATTGAGCACTGAAAGAGCAGAGGGTCATAAATTTGGATTAAAGTAACATGAAGGAGTGAGTGAGGAACACCATGGAACAAAATGTGAAGGGGTGGTGGTGGTGGTGGTGGTAGTGGACATATGGAGAGAAACCCAGTCTTGGGTTACGGGATCCAAAAGGAAGTTTCAGGAAAGTAGCCATAATAGTCTACTGAAGATATCTGAAGAAGGGAGCTGTGACTCTCGACAACTTAGATCCTGAAAATTTTGTTGATCTCCAACATGCCACTGGACTCAAATCCTAGGATCCAAAAGGAGAGGGTTGAGGAAAGCCAGAAGCTAGAACTGGTGATAGTTGGGAGGAATGGGGAGGGGGGATTATAGCACAATCCTTTGCAGAGTCACTCTGGTCTAAACCTATTGACAACAGTGGGTTTAAAATGGAGCAACTCTGCTGAGGATTGTGCTGGTAGCCAAGCAGTTCTTGCAAAGCTTGTTTCAGTTCCTACACTGAGCCTGCCTGTGTCTGGCACTGTGGCTTCCTTCTTCCCCAGAATCACACAATAAGTTGAAGAGCCTGAGCTCCTGCGAATTTGGAACAACAAGGAACAAGCTGGCTGCCTTTTATGATTGTGCAGCCCCCAGGCAGCTGAACCAGGCTGCCATCACCCAGAAAGTCAGGCATCATAGCCAGCCAGACCCTGAAGATACAGGGAATGCACTCTACAGCCTTCCTTCAGTGGGATCTGCAATGCTGGGGGAACACTGACCCCCTCATGGGTCCCCTTTTTGTGGCTGTGTCCAGAGGCAGGAAGACTCAAACACACACACACACACCAGCTTTGTTGGCGAGTAGGCTGGCCCTTTGGGGTCTGGCATAGAGACAAGTGGGAAAGAGATGAAAGAAAAGGCAAACCCTGTCCACTCACAGACCTCTCTGTTGCCAGGACCAGGTCCTCATCCTTCAGAGCTGCCAGTGCCATGAGGAGTTTTTTAAAAGAATCATTGTGTGGTCATACAATAGGGGATTTGTTTGTGCAGTTGGGGAGGGTTGGTTTGTGGAGAGGGAATATCCCTTACTGCCAGATGTTCTCCCTATGTACAGAACTGAGTGGCTCTGTGGAATACAAGAGTACGGCCATGAGGGACTGGTGGCATGCTGCCTAGAGAGGATTTGTTATTACCATGGGGATTCGCAGTATAAATGTGAGGGTCTATGTGAACATTTGTTGTACATGCAACCACCACACGTGTCTGTTATCTCTTTCATGTGTGCTGTTACCATGTGTGCATGAGTTCCTTGGACATGCTTGAATCTGTGTATGTGCAGCTTCTTCATTTGTGAAAGACCCATTTAATCCTTGAGAGATCCTACAAAGTGTGTGTATGTGCATGGGTGAGTCCACGTATGATTGTGTGTGTGCGTGCGCACCTTGTATGTGTGTTTGGTGCATTATGACGGAGCAATTTAGGGTTGCAGCTTAGCAATCCTTCTGCTCCTGTGGCTCTAAGAATAATTTCAGAAACACCTGTGTGCCATGTCAGTTTCACTGGGCCCTTGATGGGAAGGAGAGGGGGGACTGTACCAGGCCATTGGGCTCCTGTTCCCTGCTCTGCTACTGACCTGCTGATTGACCTTGGGCAAAGTCCCCATGGCTTTGGGCCTCAGTTGCACATCTCTGCTCTGGGAATGAAAGATCTGCTCTGCCTCACAGGGACTGGGCACTTGCATTGTTTGTTTCATCAAGGCTTCCCTGCTGCTGCGAGGAGTGAATTGCTCTTGATCCCAGCTGGCCCATGGTTTCCAGGTGATGGGTGTCATTGTTGGTGAGAAACGTGAAACACTGATTAGCCAATCCTCTAGAAAGACATTGTCGTTCTGATAATCCAGTTGTAGATTGGCAGCACCCCTCCACACACTGGTATTCCTGTCCTTGGCACACAGTAACCAGACACCGTTACATCACAGGCCCTGTCCCCACCTCCAGTCCTCATCTTGGGGTGCCCATCACAGACCCAGGGCATTTAGGATGGACATCTACATCCCCTAGCCTCACACATGGCCAGATGCTTCCACACCGACAACTGGATACAATAGTTGCTAAAGTCCCACCCGGCATTGTTCACATGCAGCTGTTCCAGTTGTCCTGCTGAGACCAGAAGTCATGCAGTGCTGTACCTTGGCTACAAAAATCCTTATTTCATCCAGCTATCCAGATCTGAGAAAAATGAGCCAAAGATCTTCAAAACCAAGAGAAGCAGCAGG
Source organism: Eublepharis macularius (assembly GCF_028583425.1). Lineage (NCBI taxonomy): Eukaryota > Metazoa > Chordata > Lepidosauria > Squamata > Eublepharidae > Eublepharis > Eublepharis macularius. The sequence goes on along the minus strand of NC_072793.1, from coordinate 92,171,904 downwards.
AAGCATGGGGTGGGTGGAGAGGGGGCACAAATGCAGCCCTCCCCAATTTTTGCAGTTGGTAACGGACTCAGTGGAAGAACAAGAGAAATGGGTCTACTCGACACACACGTGAGAGTTCAGGATGGAGTCCTAGAAAAGGCTTCTGCTGCAATAACAGCCCTTGGCAGTGCCAAGGTAGCGGGTGGCAGAGGGAGAGTTCCACCTGGCATTTTGCCTAATGGTTCCTTTAGACAGAGCAGGGGATGCAACCATGCTGGAAAGTTTGCCGATACACTTTAGGGTGCCAAGTGCTCCCCGTGGAGCACGATGCCCCCTTGCCAAGCTCCTTGCCTCCACAGAGCACATTTCGTGCCCAATCCTACTGTGACGCCGTCTGCCCAATCGAATGCCCTTTGCTGAACCTCAGTATCTCCTGCCGCCTGTGCCAGCCTCCACGTCCCCTGCCAAGTATGCACCCTCCGCCAAAGCTAGTTCCCCACTGGGCGCCGCGCTCCCCATTGAACCTCCAGCACCGTTCCCCTATCAACCTCCCCCCCCCGCCCCCCTCCAATTCTCCGTCAAGGAAGGTACAAGAGCAGAGCGCAAGAGACGCTGCCCAAGGAGACTGCCGCCGCCGCCGCGCGTGAAAATCGCTGTGACTCACCATTGGGCTGAATGTGGCTAGTGAGGATCGTGCCAGCCAGCAGGACATGCCACAGTCCTGTGCCCACGCGGGCACTGGATCCGAACCGCTGCCGTAGAGCCATCCCTTGGCAGGGGGGAGGATCGCAGCAACGACGGGACGGGACCCGGCCGGGGGGAAGGTCCCAGCTGGAGTCTGCTTCGCGCTGCTGCAACAACTCAGGGCACCTCGGAGGCACTCAGCGCCCCAGCCCGCCTCGGGCTCCCAGCACGCTCCATCGGACGCTCATGGCCGGACGGACCCGCCGCCGGCTCCGAGGGGAAGCGGTCTGGGAGGCAGCGGCGGCGGGAGGCGGGCTCGACCCGACAGCCCGCTCTGGTGCTGCGCGCCGGGCAGCCGCATAGACCCCCGTGCCGGCCGGTCGCCGCGGCGCGACTGTGCGTGTGCGTGTGCGCGCGAGTGTGTGTGTGTGTCTCCGTCTCCTTCTCACTGCCAGGCAGCGCTGGGTTGGCTGCGAGCACCTTGTCCGCGGCAATGCAGAAGAGAAAGAAGAAAGAGCCAGCGAGGGGCTGCAAAACCCGGACTGGAATCCGCCGCGGGAAGGGACGGAGCAACAGCTGGTTCCAGACTGACGAGCTCCTGAGACGCAAACAAGCCCTCCGCTGGGAGGGAAAAGGAGCCGCAGCCGCCAGGCGGAGCCGCGCACACCTACCTGCCTCGCTCGGCTCGCTGCGCCACCGGGTAGGAAAAGCCGCCTGCAGCGAGGGGGGCAACATTGCCCGACTGGGGGGCAGGGGATAGGGTATATACGGCTGCGCCCGACCCATGAGCGCCCGACCCTGTGGCTTTGTACCTCCGCCACAGGGGGTTCTTTCTCCGCCCAGGTGCTACCCCGGAGCAGACCAGCAGGCCGACAGCCCAGGATTCCGGCATTACAACCCCGGCAAATCAACAGGCGGTTCGGAGACACACACACACGCCTTCTTTCTAATCTGCCCTCATGCACGATGCCAGCTGCTAAAGTCAGTCTGCTACTCGCCCCGGCGAACTCCGGGGCAGATTAACGGCCCTCTAGCCCACTATCCTTACCCTGCATCGATTCTCACACACACACACCAGCCATCTCTGGTATTTTAAGAGACATCACACCTCCACATAGTTCCTGAGAGGAAACCTAGTTATCATTCACACATTACGAAAGGGAAAGCTGGGGGAAGGGGGACCCCCCTGCTGTGGGAGATACAGGCACATTTTTCAAAGACTCTCCACCCCGCGCCCCAGTCACCTTGCATGGGGAGCAAGGATTCCCAGGGGGTCAGGCACCCAGTCTGGCTGTTGTCTCGATCCCACTCCAGTCCTGGGCTTGTCTGGAGCAGGGGCTGCCAATCATCAGCATTTATGTTCTGGACAAACGTCCCCTGAGGAGCTGCCTGGGACCCCCGTGCTCTTGTGTTGCCTGCTCTGCTCTGCTCTGCCGCAGCAGGGGGAGGAGGAGGGGGAGGAAGGGCGGAGGGTGTGAATGAGCCCACGGGGTGGGGGTGGGAGGCTGTGCTGGGGTCAAACAAGGAGGCTTGGCAGGGCTTGCGAGGAGAAACCTTCGTCCAACACAGAGGCATACAGCAAGCATGAAGACAGACACAAAGACAAGACAAAACACACAGAACAATACAAACATGTTCAGACCACCCATCTAAAGGCTAGGCATACAGAACAAGGAGGAAAGCACACCAAGCAAAAACACACACACACACACACACACACACACACACACACACACACACACACACACACACACACACACACACACTATACAGACAAACATGGATAAACAAAGCCACACAGACAACCACAAACCCTTGCCCAGACCAAGCAGAACAGATATGCTCTTAACACAGTTAAGACCCTCACACACAGTGCTGCATTATGTGCAAAATCATAGTCAAGAGCTCAAAACACCACCACATACAACCAGCACATTCAGACCCACACCAAGCTAAAGGCACACCCAGAAATGAGTACCAAGTCCTTTTCTTTAGATAGCCACACACACACACACCCAGCACCTTTATGTGTTCTAGAATTTGACACTTGTGGTGGAGTTGTGTGTGTTGCACACATGCTGGTACCGTGGGCCAAGTCTACCTACAAATATTGTGCTTTGGAAGAAAGAAGCACTGCAAAATTTGACATTAAAAACTCCTTAGACTTGTCACCAAACGGCTTACCAGCTCCCCAACTGTTGCCCCAACTTTACAGAGAAGGAGACTCCCCTACAGTTGTCGCCTTTACAGTGTTATGTGCCAGCCAGCTGCAGCCATCAGAAGCACATTAATCCTAACATGCCATGAAAGAAGGCAAGGCTGAGGCAACCCTCTCAGCCTCTGCTCTTCAAGCAGGGGGGGATGCCCATATGGAACACAAATGCAAGCTGTAATTGCTCAAAGGAGCACATTTATTTAAAGTTCAAAACCAGGCAATTCATGCCACCACCACCCCACCTAAAAACCTTCTGCTTATTTTAAACATGTGTGTGTATTAGAGCACACAATTCCTCTGTGGCCCAATAAGCACTGGGATTTTTTAAAAAAATCACAATTGTCTGTTTTTGAACTTTGAATAAATCTATCTTACAACCTCTTACAGAATGTTCTTATGCCATGCTCATTTTGCCACATTGCATCTCTCTGCATTGGGATGTCCATGCCCTCCAGGCTCTTCCTGGAGTGCACACCCCCACCCCATGGCTCTGAGTGTGACCTTCTTTCACTTTGCAGTACCACCAAACCTCTGGCACCTCAGGTCTCAGCATCATGTAAACAGCCAGCGATGTATGTGCACAGTTTAAATGCCAGATAAAAAGGGGTGAAGCTCTGCAAGGGGATATCCACTGTGGCAACCACAGGCCCCAGTTGTGTGAGGCACTGAGCACAATATGACAGTCCAGCACTGGGGTTTCCATAGAAACCCCCCTTTCCAGCACACACTGACATGAGCTGATGGGAGGGTGAGGGGGATGCTTGGCCATGTGCCAGCAGGTGTTCATCATCCCCTGAATGTTTTTGACTGGGGAGAGGAGTTTCAGGTACTGGGCTGTATCAAGCAAATGTGAACACACAGCTGATGCCTGCTTGAGGTCATGTTTCTTCCATTGTTTAGTTGCTCCCCTCATCTCCTCAATGCCAGTGAATGGTGGCAGCTGATGGGCTCACGAGTGAGCTGCCACTGCTCATCCCCACCCTGCTGACAGAGAAATTCGGAGGCAGCTTGGGACATGGGGCAAAATGCACACGCAACACACTGCCTTGTGAAAGAGGGGGCAGTTTGGCGTTCACTGTAATGAGCTGCTGGCCTGCAGCCAGAAAGCCTGGGGTTAGTGAAAGCAGCCAGCATCAGAGAAAATTAATTTTTTTCACTTGGGTCAAGGATTGTTTATGGAAGAGCAAGGGATGAAGGTCAGTGTGGCTGAGCCTAGCCCCATTAGGGAGAGACTGTGGGCTTAGACTAGAGTAACTCTGCATCGTTTTCCACAGTAAAACACTTCTCCCCTTGTAGCCAGTGCAAGCATGCCCTTTGTTTCATGGGAAACTGTGTTGGATTTGACTTGCAGGCAATCTTGGTATATAAATTGAGGGGGGTGGGGGGAGAACATGTTTCCCGCGGTCATTGTTACTGGAAAAGTTTAAGATGAGCATGCGGGCCTGAAAGCTTCGTGACCCAAAGATCCTTGGTCAGGAGGACTTCTGACCAGAATGAAATGGGGTTCTGAACACCTTGCTGTGCTCCCCCATTGATTCCCAAATCCCTTTGTTTTCATTTCCAGATCTACACCTCCCCTTAGCTGCTGGCTGTCTACCACTGAAGCCCTTGCCAAAATATTTCAAATGTTATTTATTTTTATTTCTTTATTTTGTTCAGCTTATACCCTACCCTTCCCGCAAGCGGGCTTAGGGTGGCTTCCAGCAGGATATACAGTTAAAAATACAATAAAAACATTATAACCACATTGGTCCAAATAATATAAAAAGTCCAGGCACCACCAAGCAAATCAGACTACTGCAAAGTCACCATAAGCCATGGGCACCGCAATCATGCCACTCCAGGGCGGTTGCAGATTTTGCAAATGCCTCCTAGTGGACTAAGGATGAATGGGGCCAGAGAAATGTATGCTGCAAGGGCAGAACTTAGCAAGAATGTGTTTCACAAGAACCATTGTTAACATAGCCATACTGTGAAGTGTTCCCTAGGCAGATTAGAACAGAGGAAGTGTATGGATGTCCCTTTGTCTGGTGGGGGCAAATTTCACTGCTTGTAATCATAGTTACTAACACCTTTTTATACATGCTAGAATCACACATCTTTTCCTTTCTGCAGAAGAATTTCTCTAGCCAACAGTTGCTGTAGGTAAAGGGTGTTCCACTGAGGGGTATTCATTCACCATGCCCAGAACCCTCTCTCTCTGCCCAGCTCCCAAATTAGCTCCTATTCTCCAATGTTTGTTACTTTTACTACATGTTTTCCAGGGGTCTTGAATTCCTAACCAAAACCAACTTGTGCAACTCATGTGGCCACAGCAAGGCTTCTTGCGGCCCTGGAGCTCTCTTGTGGTTGGCAAGAGAGAAACTCAGTTCTGTTTGCTTCCCCCTCCGCTCCTTAGGATATTTATTCACATCCACTTGGCTGCCTGCAACTGGAGCCTCTTCTGTTTGCATGCAGCTGATAAAGGACCCTAAAGGAGATAGCTTATGTCACATTTGGCTTGCCCAGCAGCACTTGCTCCTCCTTGGCAGCGACAAGAGAAGAGGAAGAAGAACATGCCACCAAGTCACAACTGGCACACGGCAACCGCATCCATAGGGCATTCCAGGCAAGAGACAAGCAGAGGTGGCTTGCCATCGCCTTCCTCTGGATAACAACCACAGTCTTCCTTGGTAGTCTCCCATGTCAGTGGCCAATGCTGCTGAGCTCCCACGTTCCAACAAGCTCAGGCTAAGCTGGGCTATTCAGGCTGCTTAGTGGCGAGAAGGACTTGGTTTATACCAGTCATGGGGCTGCCTCCCCAAGCGGTTCCCTAGATGCTGGCCACAGGAGAATGACGGTGAAAGCACTTTGCCAAAGAGCAGGACTGCCCTCTCTTGTTTGTGGTGTGTTAAGTCTTAGCTACCAGAACCAAGGGTGATCCAGCAGAACAGGTGATCCAGTAGAAAGCTTCTGCAGATGCAGTGGCAGATCCCCACTGCTGTTCTCTCTCTCTCTCTCTCTCTCTCTCTCTCTCTCTCTCTCATCATTCTGCCAACCCTTATTCCATACGGCTGCAGGAAGACCTGTCACAACAGCTTGACAGTCAGGCTTCCTGAGGTCACTGCATGAGATGGAGCTTGCTAATTACCATCATCTCACCACCTCATTTCCTTTTTCTTTATGGCATACTGTACCAAATAGGCCACAAGCACTAGCCTGGTTCTTGGGGAGCTGGGGGTTTCTCCATTTCCCTTTCCCTTATTAAATTACTACTTGCTGGGACAGCACACTTCCACCTAAAGCCTATGAATCAAGCTCTGTTTTGCTCCTGCAGCCCACTCTGGTTCTCAGCCCCCACCCCCCCACCCCCAACAACCATTTAGAGGGGAGGAATATTCTGTACAATGGGGAAATCAGCAGCTGCTGTTCCTAGCATTGGTAAAAGGAAGGTGTCATGGTGATTGTGACTTGTTTGCAATCTGATGGGTGGGAGCGTCTACTAACCATCCCCTCCTCCACATGCTTTTCCTATCCTAAAAGCAGTCCTGAATAGGGAGCTAAAGATGTTTGGTGGGTAAAGTTGGGCACAGAGGGCAGGAGGAGCCGGTCTTCAGGATTTTCTCTCCTTCTTAGCAAAGATGCAAGGGACCGCATGAACGTCCTTCTAGGAGTCAAGAAGGAGCCTTCTTCCTTTTGGACCTCGGTGTCCTTCATGCAAAGATCCAGTTCCTTGGTACAGGTATTGCGCAAGAAGGTCTCTTAGTGTGCTGGTGAGAATTAATATAAATTAAGAATCAGTCTTCAGTTAGGAATTGTTTGGCATTTTGTTTCTGTACAGCCGTTTTCTATCTCACTTTCTTCTTGCCACCCCCAGATTACCTCATATCTTCTTTGATAAGCTTATTGATGTTACACTATAACATCTATTTGAAGCGCTATGTAGTAGACTAGCTGACTCTGGGCGCAATAACTCAGCAGAAGAAGCAGATCTCATAGAGGCTCATAGACAATAGAGCCCACCTGTCTTCACTACTGATCCTGGCAAAACATCATACCTTTACTATTCATTGTAGACACTGGAAATAAACAAGAGCCACACCTAACCACCGTGTGCACTTTGTTTTTCAGGGGATAGATCAGGTCCATACCTGCTGTTTTGCAGCATCAGGTGCTCCCACCCCATTTACTGAGCCTTTTGTGAGGTCATCTTATGCCTTAGAAAACACCCGACACTGTCCTTCAGATAAGGCTGTAACTAGGCAAGACACCAGAAGCTCTGTCAGTCTGACAGTACCATGAGGCCCAAACTGGATCAAGACCACAGAACAAAGGCAGTGGGTTTTAAGCTTTCTCTGTCTGAAATGGCTCCAGTGGAATGCTCTTTGTCCTGTTGTGAAAACTGGCATATAGTGCTATCAGTACAGTTCATGTACATTTTTACAGTATGGCAAATGATGTCCCTCGCGCCCTTTTAGATCTGGAAAATGGCGTGGGGAGGGTACTCTCCTCCACTCATGCCATGGTTCCAAACTGTATCAGGGCCCTGAATATCCAGTAAGAGACTTTTTAAGAACTCTAGGATCTCCTGACACAGAATTCTCCTGTATTGTCTAGTTAAGCCCTCAGACACTGTAGAGGAAGATCCACGGGGAAGGAAAACTCTCAGGAAAGCTTGTCCACCAAAGAGGCTGAAAACTTCTGTATTGGATTTTTGCTTGTTTTCAAATCTTTGCAAATTGAAAATTCATTGAAATGTCTCTGCAATTGATTGTACTGACTCACACCGTGCAATACATCTTGCGTCTCAGTGAGAAAGGTGGACTATAAACAACATATATAAATAAAATAAATAAACCACCTTCAGTCCCCAGACAAATATTCCCTGTGCCTGCCTCCCACCCAGACCCAACCCAAATATCATATAATAACAAATCTTGGAACTTGCCCAACTGCGTGAGGCCCCGGAGTGATGAGGGCCCCTAAAATGTTGTCCTCTGAGTTACCCTCACAACAAACAGCTTACATTCTTCAGCTAAAACTCACATTCCTATTCTGCTCCCGCATTGTTTTCTCCAAGTAACCAAAAAAATCTACAAGTCTGTTCTGGCCTAATCCTGGCCTACCTGCTGGAGTCTTACCTGTTTAGCTTCGGTAGAGGGTGGTGCTGGTGGTAAAAGAAGCGGCACAAGAATTCTATGGCAGATTATTATGGACTATGTGAAGTCAAGGCAGTTGGGATAAGGAAGAAGACGTTTCAGTAGACAAGGAACAGGCTAGGAAAGGCAAGCCTAACTGAGATGGGATGTGATCTACTTCTTGCCATGTGCCTGTGTGCTCTGCAGAGTTAATTTCATTTGTAGCTCCAGGAAATGAACAATTAGCAAAATGCTCTGATGCCTTCAAGACCTGAAGGGGGTGAGGAAAGACTGGGACAGCTGCTGCCTTTCTTAACCATCTAAAATTGTTAGATACAGGTTCCCTTAAGATCTAGCACAGGACTTTGGACCTCTCCTCTGAGGATTCAGGGTCAGACTGTGTTTTATGTTTGTTTGGGTCCTCCCCAGGTCCAGGTCAAAAACCAACACAAGGAAATTGCCACTTGCAAAAGAAGTGGATTTAAAAAGAACATAAGAAGAGCCCTGCTGGATTAGACCTGTAGCCCATCTAGTCCAGCAACCTATTTCACAGTGGCCAACCAGTTATCATCTTGGAGGGTTCACAAACAGGGCATAGAGGCCAAGGCATTCCGCTGATGTTGCCTCATAGCTAGGCTGGCCAGGTCCCCTTAGCCACCCAGTGGGAGGGGGATACTCAGCACTTTCCTCCAGTCTCTTCTCACGCATGCACAAGGCGCGTGTGCGCACCCAGCCCAGCATGGTGACGTTGCTTCTGGGAGTGACTCCTGGGAGTGCCGCCATTGTGCCATGAGGGGAGGGTACCCCGGTAGGCCTGTCGTCACACCTTTCCCCCCACCAGGCCCATGAGTGGTGATGAGGGGAGGAGGCTGGGAGCGGGTGTTGAGAGGTATTCTGTCTCTGAATAGGGTGGTTCCCTTTAGTAGCCATTGATGGACCTCTCTTCTTTAAGAACTCCAGTCCCAGCTACTTTGACCCACCACAAGTTGGCTCCTTGGTATGGTTTAAGCCTTGGTATGGCTTAATGGTAAAGCAGAACAGTGTGATTAGGGAAGGAGGAAAGGCCTGTCATGCTGAGTGCTTGTAGAAAGTTGTTTACTGAATTTATTTGTGAGTCACTGTTCCTCTTTATGTACTTGCCATATGCTAGTTTTAATTTTTTTAAACACACAAGGCTTTTACCAGCCTGGCCTTCACTGCTTGGGGAACCACAATTGTAACTGCCTCCAACCCAGAGCCTTGCAAAGTGCTTAAGAAGAATTAGAAAAGGATCAATAGTGCCAAACCTCTCTAAAGTTTACTGGCTTATCTCAGCTTCCCAGTTGGTAACTGCTCCACATTTCACATCCAGTTATTATTACAGCACAGTAGCAGCCTGCAGATAGAATATCGAACGTGGGCTGGGGGGACCCAGGTTCAAATTCTGCTCAGCTTTGATGCTCACTGTCTGAGCTTGGGACAGTTACAACCTTCAAATCTAACCTACTTCACAGGGCTATTATGGGGGGGAGGTGAGAGCCGCCTTGAATTCTCTGGAAGAGAGCGGGGTGTAAATGAAATGAAATCAGCAGTGATGGGGAAAACAGATGGTTAAGATTTAGTGAAAGTGGAATGATTGCCAAGCACACTGAATGCAGTTGTAGCCTACATTTGGTTTTTAGAATAAATATACTGAATGAAGGAGATGGCATCCCTTTTTTATTTTAAAGATGCCTGCCCAGCAACTATGTCAAACAGGATTGCCAACTCTGGGTTGGGAAATTCCTGGAGATTTGGGGGCAGAGCCTGATAAGGGCAGAGTTTGAGAGGCAGAGGGAGCTCAACAGGCATGTATTGGCAGACAGTTCATTATCCAAGGCTAGAGCTGCCATTTTCTCCAAGGGAACTGATCTCTGTAATCTGGAGATCAGTTTTAATTATGGGAGGAATCCAAGCCCTACCTGGAGGTTGGCAACCACAATTTCAAATTGAAAGGGTGTTTTCTCTCTGTGGCTTGTTTTTAATCTTGAATTTTCCAGCTTCTCCCCACCACCTTTAACCATACAATTCCTATTGTCTCTTCCTTTGGGAGAAGCCCACTATAGACCCGTAACCAATCCACTTTATTCTTGTCCAGAAGTTTCGAGTGAAATCAAACCTTTCTTTGTTATGCTAAGTATTAGCTGGCACAAGAGGTATGACTTGGGAGGAAATCTGATCTAGTCCAATCATTGTGGGTGTTGGGCATGAATTCTTACTCCTTTAATATTGCAGCAGAGAGTAGAGACACTCAAACCCTTAATGTTGTTGGGAGGGGGGAGAATGCCAGGAGCCTGGGGGCATTGTGGGTCTGTGCTCTTGGGAGCCAAACTATACATTATGGAGTCCACAGGTCCAACTCATGGCCTCTGACACCATTTTAGAGGATAATTTAGCCATTTAAAAATTGCCATCCTGGAAGGGGATAGAGATCCCAGGCCCCTATACCCTCCTGGTGGGAGGTGGGGGACTCAGGACTTGCCGGCTGGATCCTCTTTGCATGTGCGCGAAGCATGTTGCATGCGCTTCCAGAAATGTTTGGTGATGTTACTTCTGGAAAGTGATGTCATCACGCTGGCTATGGGCATGCTCCCACACTTTGCACATGGCAATTTCTGGCCCGCTTGGGGCCAAAATTGGCCCCAGCGAAGCTCAAGAACACTCCCATGGCCAGCATGATGACATCATGAAGTGACTTTGTTGTGCCTCATTGGGAGTGTACCTGGTGCACACTTTTCCAGATTGCCTACCAGTGGTGTACGATTGCCAGGGGGTTTGCCACCTCCTGCCAATTGCCAGTGATTGGCGGGCAACTGGTAAGCCTAGAAGGGAGGTTGTTTCAGCACTTGAAAAGGCATGGGAAGTAGAACAAGAACTCATGGTGTCACCACACTGTGGGATCGGGCCCTCATGGCCATTTTTAAATAGTTAAATTCTCCTCTAAAATGGCATTGGTGTCTACAGGTTGGACCCATGTCCACCATCATGTGTAGTTTCTCTCTGGGTTTAGTGAGAGTGCACGAGAGTCACATTCCTGCCACCCGCTGCCTCATCCGTGAGCGCCACCTTCAGTGAGTCCCGTCAGTCTCTGGGGGTTGAGAAAGATTTGCTGCTGGTTATTCACCAGGAAGGGGTAACGAAACCAGCAGTGGTGAGAGGCGCTTATCTTCTCCCTACTGCTGTAGTTCAATGGAGGATAGAGCTGAAATAAATCATGGGGGAGATTTGCAACTGTTTTCCACTGTTTGAAATCAAATTATAATTTTTAAAAATTCACTGTCAAAAGTTGACATTTGGATTTTCATTTCTGAGAGGCTTAGCTTGTATATTGTGGTAGCGTTGGCAGCTGAAACACCCAGTTATTCTGCTTTAAAATACCAAATGCTCCCAGAGAGCATATATTTGTAATCTTGCTAACCCTCCTTCTTCCAAAAAAGGCATCAAGCTCTTCTTGACTGTGATTTATTAGCGCCCTCCCATATTCAGTCTAGAATGGAAACAAAGAAACCTCTCACTCAAATTCTCTAATTTTGAATTTTCATATTAAAACCATCACCTCAGCATCTCCAGGTCCACTTCTGAAAATTACCTGTTTTCAACTGTGTGTGAAATTTCACTCTAGCTTTAGAGGAGGTCACTCCAAAAGCAGTGATATCTGGGCGGGCTTTCCTCATGCTCTTCTGACCAGGCAAGCAGATCTCCTCGCACTCTCCAGCCCTACAAGGAAATCCTAGAATCAAATGCATCTCTCTAACCTGAACTCCTTTGGCCTTTACTAGTGGCAATCTGAGCACTGGGACTCCCAGGTTGTTCTCCCAGCTATATGGAAACATAACAGACCTGAACTCACAGATGAACTCAAATCACAACCAAATCCCGAGAACGACACCTTCTTTGAAGAAATGACCCTAAACACACTGCTAGACAGAGGGCAATTAAATGTGCACAGCTGGGAAACTAAGCTGGCTCTGAGATACCAGGATAGCATCTCTGACATCAGGTCAGCAACAGATTTTGTATCTGATTTTAATAAACAGGAGCTTATTAAACTCTCCTGAAATTATCTGATCAGCAGCAACTGTGAGATTGGAATGTGAATGAAACCTGTACAAAGTTAAAGACCGGAGGTGGAGGGATAAAGCTGAGATCCATGAAAGCAAAAAATACCACCCTAAAAAGATGCATTAAAGGGCTCCTGGTTTCCAGCTATAAGCAATATGACATATGGGTTGCAGTCTGCCAAGTTCTTGCAAGGGAAGTCCTGCTTAGCCTCATCCTGACGGGACTGTTGCCACCCAGAATTTGTTTTTGTAAGGAGGAAGATGAGTAGTTTACAACCCCCCCACAATGTGGGTAGCAGCCCCCTATGCCACACACAAGCTGCACATGATGAGGGGGGGGAGCCTCGTTTGGCACAAGCCATCCTCCATTTTTGAAAAAAAAAGTATTAGTAACAGAATTTGCATAAAAACAGGATGTTTTGCTCCTCTTACCTCCATCTGTTCCTGCTGAAGTCACAGCCCCTGCACATGAGCTCACTGCAGGTTGCTATGGAAACAACTGTGATCTCACACAAGGAAGAATGCAACTTTTAGACAGGGAGAATGGCAAGAATGTCCCCAGGGGCAGCTGGACAGAAGCAACTGAACCATTTCTCTGAACATGTTGTTCAGGCAGACCTCTACAGCCGTTGAACCACCTATCTGTGTGCTGCTGTTTCTCTATTTCCTTACACTCCATCATAAATTACAGTCATAACCAAAGGCTTCAAAAACCTCCATGCATGAGCTTTCCATGCCCACTGCATTGCATGCTGGGCCATCATTCTGTAGCTGGTCAGGGCCACTGCAAAGTGTGGGAATTTGTGGCAGTGCTGCTTCCCCCCTCAAGTGCAGTATATTCTGTGGTCAGAACCTAGAAGCAATTGCCCCTTTGCAAAGTACCATTTTCCTCACATATGGGAGATTTGGCCCTTATCTGGCCATCAGTCTTCTTCAACCAGCGAATCAGCACCAAAGATCCCTTTTCTGTCTGTTCATATATCCACAGTCCCCTGCTTTGTCTGTTTGTTGCAGGACAGCATCCTCATTCCAACTCCACCATCTTGGCTCTGATGTCTCTTTAGTCCCTGCACAATGTTCTTTGACTGCTTGGAGAAAGTTGCTGCTAAGGCAGAAGAGACTGGGCAGTGTGAAAACTGAGCTGATCGCTATCTTCCAGCACAGAATGTGCACAGGGGGAGGCCGCAGGCCTCAGGGCCTGCTCCTGCTGTGTGCAGCTGAGCCTGGCCTTTGAGAAAGCACCATCAAAGACAACTGGGTTGAGGAAAAGGCCATGAGGGAAACATGCAGCTGTTCACCAGCTTAGCTCCTGTATAAAGCACACAGGTGGCAGCCGAAACAGAACAGCCTGGCCTGCACTTGATGCTTCTATAGTACAGACAACATTGAGCAAGTATGTCATCCAGAGGGACCTCAAGTTGTCATATAGCTATGCTTTCAAGCCACCCTAGATCTGGCGGCATACAAGGGCTGAAGAGGGCAAACCCAATCCCACTGCTTTCTTCCTCCACAAGGGGGCACCAGGGAACATGACAACAGACCGATTTCCTTGTAAATGCATACATATTAAATACGGACATAAAAGGACAAACGGAAACAGGCTTTGCATGCAGATACACTCATCAAAGCATTGCACAGATATGCCCAAAGTGTATATTTTGCATGCAAACATTAGACACCCAGTGCACATACACCCCTCCCATGCAGGCACATAAACTGCAAAGTGGGGCTATCTTAGGGCAGTGTACCTTGGTATCTCTCTCCTTTGCCAAAGCAGCCAGCGCTCACACGCTCCATCTGTTACCCCCTCTGTTATTATTCTATCTTTTCCCTGATCAGGATGGTCTCCAGCTCTGGCTTCTGGTGCTGCCAATCTGATGCCAGGAAAAATACACCCAGCTTGGTATAAAGCTGGCCAAACCTCCCCACGCAGGGATGAGGGGAGGGGCCCCAGGAGCAGTCTTGCCTACACCTCCAAAGTCTGTGACTGTTATTAGTGCTTAAACAAAACATTGCAGGGATTCAAAATCCAGCTAGTTCCCCTCATTTGCAAGCGTTTAATTCAATTTTGAGCACTTGCAAATGCTCAGGACTCTCACAGAACCCTGAGGTTTGGGTGCAAAACAGTTTTCTGTGCCATGAAACTTTAATCTGACTTTTGACTCAAAATCTAGACCACAGAAGGAAACTCAAATGTTGCCACCACACCATTTCCAAATGGAATCTTGGGCACTTCACACAGAAAGATTTACCTGGAGGAAAAGTGAATGCAATTTATTTCTAACCCCTCCACCCCATATTCCTGCTTGGTGAGCATCAGCACTCATAGAGTTAAGCCTGGGTCACTCCCTCTATCCTTGCAAGGGCAGGGATAGAAAAAGCCCAGCCAACATGTCAGGCGTTCCTTGACAACAATTCATGTTCAGTCTGGCCCCATCGTTGTTGCTTTGGCAACTCTTAAAACCAAAGCTTTCTATCCACAATCCTGCAAGGCTCTAAGCTGGCAATTGTTCTGCTTTGAAAGACATGCCACAATAGTGCCAGCCTTATGTGGATATCCCTCTGGGGTGAGGCTCTTCATGCCAAGCTGGAATATCAGTGTAAGAATCCAGCCTCCAGCCCCCTGTTGCAGATTTGGCACTCTGCTTTATCCTCTAACCCTGCCTGGCTAGGAGGCAAGGGGCAGCCTTTAAAGCATTCAAGAAAAAAAAAAAGAGTGCACTAGGACAACAGGCCAGCTCACAAAGTAAAGCGAGCCTTTCTTCAGACAGCATTGTGTCTGATCAAGAAAACGGAACCTTTACACTCATCTCATTACCATAATTACCACTACTTTTAATGGGGCCGGGTGCCTGCTCTCTACTATAGACACCACCAGAGGTTGACAGCTCCATTACCAGTCCTTTGTGCTCAGCCTGCTGGATAGCAGCACAGTCTTGCTGGCCTAGCACAGGTGGGTGAGGGACAAGAAGCATCCAAGTGCAGGCTGGGTTGGGAAAAGCAACTTGATGCTTTAAGTGATGCCAGCTCTGGCCCAAAGGCTTTGGCTTTCTTCTCTTACTCTCAGTTTGATTTTGCTCATTGTAGTCAGTTGATGCTGTGTTGGTTCTGTGAATTAAGAAATACAAAATAGGTAAGAGAATTTTTTTTTTGGAGAAACCAAAGAAAACACTTCTTCACGCAATGCAAAATTAACTTCGTTCCCACAAGATATGATAAAGATGACCACACGTTTAACTGGCTTTAAGAGGACTAGACAAGTTCATGGGCCATAGCTACCATTTGTTTTAAAATGGATTTTCCCTGTTCAGAGCAAGTATAACTGACAGCCAGACACTGATGACAAATATGCTGTGCTTGCCACTGTCCCAGGAGCATTGAGCTAGCCCCTGGCTCACTAGCCTATATCCTTCCTTGGTCTAACTCAACAGGTAGCTATGATGTTCTTATCAATTTCCACTGATGCATGCAAGCTTTCAAGTTGGCACAGAACTATCAGCAAGCAGCGCAAAAGCTATAGGAACAGTTAAGTTGCATATTTCTTTACTAATAGAAAATAGTTTTGCTGACTTTTTAAATTTCATTTGGGAACAGGCCAATCAATATTGATGCTAGAATGCTAGAAGTCCCTTCTTCATCCTTGTTGATTCCTAAATACTCTCTGCTTCACAGGGAATCAGCATGGCATGGGAGACTCAGGTTTAAATCACTACGCTGACATGGAAACTTGCTGAGGGACCTTTCTCTCTCAGCTAACCTACCTTGCAGGATTGTTGTGAGGATGAAATGAAGAACAGGAGAATGATGTAAGCCACTTTGGAGAAAGTGTCCTTTATCCCATTGGCAAGAAAGTGGGGAATGAATAAATAAATAAAAGTTCTCCTTACAAAGAAGAGGTCAATTAACTACAGACTGTTCACTCAACATCCTTCCCTACCATCTTCCTAACATTACTAGTAAGGGGTCCAGTGGTGCTTCCCCCCCCCTTCACTCCTTGTGAGCAACTCTCAGAAGCCATTGTACACGGAGAAGGGGAAAGGGCCCAAGTTGCTGGAGATGGCCTGTGCTTTTCTTTTTTGCCACATGCTCGCTCATACACACTCTCTTTGCCTCTCCCTCTTCTTATCCACTTGAGAAAGCACTAGGAAGGGACAGGGTCAGGAAACAAAAAGGGCTACTCTTCACTAGGGCTTTCAAGAAGCTGGGAAAGGCAATGAAATCAGTCTTGGATGGAAGGCAGCAAAGCTGAACTGGAAAGAAGGCAAGCACTGTTTCACCGCCCCCATTATAGCGGAACAGGGCACCTCAGAGCCAAACTACAAGTGACGTCTTACACAGGTTGGACACTAGTCGGCTTCCCTCAAGTTTTGATGGGAAATGTAGGCATCCTGGTCTTGCAGCTGTAATGGAGAGCCAAGCTGTAAAACCAGGGCACCTACATTTCCCATCAAAACTTGAGGGAAGCCGACTAGTGTCCAACCTGTGTAAGACGTCACTTGTAGTTTGGCTCTCAGTGAGTTTCTACTGCTCTAGAGGACCCTTTGACCTTAAGAAACAGAAGAGGCACAGAATGATGAACTGAACAGCAGCAACTTGGCTCTTTCCAGTGTAGAAAGAATAGCTGGGTCCTAAATTTTACTTGGTTCTTCTCTAGGCTATGAAGGTTCCCTTATGCCCCTCTTCCAGGTAGTGTTGCTCTGATGCCTCCAGCGCACAATAATTGCCACCTCAGGACAAGATTCAAAGGCAGCATTTTCTGATCAGAGCCACTTGCCTTATTCAGGCATATAAAATTTGTATACTGCTTCTCCAGGGAACCTGCCTGAGGCAGCTTATAAAATAAAAATAATAAAAACATAAAACACCATAAGTTATTAATTAAAACCCAACATTAAAAACCCAGCCAGAGTATAAGAACACAAAACACTGAGTAGCTTAAAACAAATCTGAGGCAGTTCCAGGTTAAAAGCAATTTTTTGTTTTTTAAGTTCAACCCTTAATTTAAAGTCTGAGTAAAAAGAAACCTTTAGGCTGGATACCAAAAACAGTAGTGTAGGTGCCAGGCAAGCCTCAAGGAGGAGGCCGTTCCACATGCAATGGGCCACTACTTGTGAAGGTCCCTTTGTCACCCTCTACACACGACTCCTCCACACGTTGACTGTATGTGCAGAGAGAGAGAGGGAGAGACAGGGCATGAGTGCGTTAGCTCTGCTCCTTGCCTCCATGTGATCACTGGCTCATGAGAATGGTGTCTACGGATGTACACTCCCTGTCCATGAACAGAAAACAGAATCCCTGATCATGGGGAATAGAGCATATCGATACACGGACATTGCCTCCACGTGGAGATGATATGCTTATGACTCATGAGCCAGCAATCCTGAGGGGGCAGGGGCAGAGCCAGCGTGCTTGTTCCTGCTCTCCCTCTCTGTGTTCTGTCAATGTGCTGAGCAGTTCACATGTGCAGGGCTTGTATTTGCTGTTCCTAAGCCAGACTTGCTATTATTTTACCACTTCCCATCATGTATCATTCCCCAGGAATGCCCTTGTGAGCATAGATTACTCACATTTGTAGGACAAAAATGCTCACAACACAACTCTTCTTGTGTTTCTTTCCTATTGCACTCTCACATCCTTTCCTTCAGTCTCGTGCAACAGGGTCATGGGATCTGCCTGGCCCACCCCATCCAAGTCACATGCCCTGGCACAGATACCTGAAGGCAAGGTCATGTCCTAAGCACGACAGCGAGAACTCTTCTCCTGGCTCAGCTCCCCTCTCTGCCAAGACATGGTGGCAGCTCCGTTCATGGGAGAAGCAGCCTGTGTAGCTGCCTGTGTGCGCTGTGATGAGTTAATAGACTCTAATTAATACAGATTGGGGAGATCACTTTCAATTTCCCTGGCTCTCCCTCTTACTGAAAAGCTGCAGAGGACGCTGGCTGTAGTGTCTGCAGTGGCTCTGTATCTAACCAGGGGCCCGTCAACTCAGCATAGTTTTGTGTTGCTGGCTTTCTTAAGGGCCATGAGAGGTGACAGTCTCCTCAAGATTTCTTTTGCTTCACTCTTATCCCTGCCACTTGGGGCTACTATCTCTTGTCAAGAGACTGGAATTTAGTGTTCTCAGTAGCATGGCCTACAAGTGCTCAGATCCCCTGCCAGGTTGTTGGGCAAGAGATACACAGAGCTGTGATGGGAAGAGAAAAATCTTACTTTCTAGAAAGAGAATATTGGATGCTGTGCACTTTTCTGTCCTTGCTAAATTCAGGCTCCAAGCATTTCTTGATGTAGTATTAACAAATTAAAGTGGAAAGGCAATTAAATACATACCAGAAGCTGATTCATTTCATTATTGAAAACATTTCTACCCCACCTCTCATCCTATGTCCTCTCAACCTAAGCAGTTTTCCACACAAGGCTGATCCATCCTTAAAGGGCTGGCCCCTCATTCCACGCCTCTGCTGCTACTTCAGCACATATTAGTTTCCAAGTTCAGAAAAAGCCAAAGAAGAGCTGAGCACATTTAATATCTAAGTACCTCTTTTTCATTTAAAGCAGATGACTCTTACCATCTAACAACTCAAACTCTATTATTTAAGTAACAAAGAACCAAGGAATGTAAGGCATCTGTTGATTTAGAACATAATTTCTGAACTTCCAAGGGGAAAATGGATAATCTTCCATAAGAAAACAATATTTATTCAGTGAAAACAGAACATAAAATCAGGTATTTAAGGCAACATTAAAATGCATTCTCACTGACATTCTGTCCTAGATTAAATGCTGAAGGCTAAAAAATGAGGCAGGCTTACACACAGTTACAGAAGGTCATAATATTACCAAGCCGTGGATCCTCAGAAGGAAATCCTCCTTCTGTCTTTTTTTCAGGGCTGCTCTTCATCCATAGAGGCTGAAGTTCTACCACGGAGCCATGTTTTTCATCTTCATGCAAACAGAACATGCAGTTATGGACTCTGATGGTCATATATTGACTAACCAGTGCAAACCAGGCACTTTTAAAAAAATCTCATACAAGCATATAGAAATATATTTGTACGTTATCAGCAAATTATGCACAAAATGTGAGGAACTGTGTATTAAAATTAATTCCATCAAAAGTTAGAATATTAGATTACGGGGCAAATGGCATCGAGAACTCACAGGCATCTCTTCATAGGTAAACTCTGTCTACTAAACAATTGTATATTCTGAGAACGCTTTGGTTTACATGTAGAGAATTTTGAAGTACAAATCACTTCGAACTACATGTTTGACTCAAAGTCAACAAAATTTTATCTGCTGATATGCAAGTTTCTCAGAAGAAAATCAGGCAGCTTCTTCCCCCTGGATTTTCTCTGGTTTTGCTGGGCTGAACTAGGCATCCAGCCCTTCAAGGGCTGCTACTGTAATTGTGTTTTTATCACTAACTCTCCTTGGACTCCCCTTTCCTCCTTGAAGTGTACAGTTCCAATAACTCAGCCTCTGTATTCATATTAACTTCAGATGCTCTGTTAACTCCTTTTCACTTTGTACTTCACCCAGCACTCTTCACTACCAGCTCTCACTCTTTTCTCTCTGCATGCAATGGCACTATTCTATTGGCAGCTCCAGAGGTATCTTCCCCCCTTCGCAATCCTTTCTGCACCTCCATATCTCAGCTGCCCCCTTTACATCACTCTGTGCCCTGTCTCACCCATGTTTCTCTCTGTTTTCCCATAGTGTTCTTTTTCTCCTCTCTGCACCCCCACATCTCTGAGTCCCCATTTCCCCACTCAATCTTTTTGCACTGTTTCTGTCCCCCTCCTCTTAACTCTGCTAAGTCCTTGTTGACTTTGGTGGCAACAGTACACAAGACTGAGATTCCCCCAGTAAATTCATACCAAGAAGACAACAGAATCTGTCAGCACTTTTTAAAGACTAACAAATTAATTATAGTGTAAGTTTCTTTAAAGGCCTAGCAAGAGATAAGTGTGAACAAAAGTCTCACTCTCAAACACAGGCAGACTGGCTGCCATAGGCTGGATAACCTGGCACCAACTGCGCTGTGTGTTCCTGAATTCAGAAGGCGTTAGAGTAACACCAATGTAGCAAAGTAAGAGGTCTCCCCTTCCCACAACTTTTTACATGCCTAGAGGGGAAAGGACACAAACTGGATATTTGTCATTCCTCCAGAAGCAAAAAATAGACAGGGTGAGGAAACACATAATCTGTCCTTGGGCTCACATTATATTTTAAGTACCTTTGGGACAAAAATACTATTTTTCAGCTGTTTCTGGCACTCTGCTGCCATTTTGTTCATCCTCATCAGACGGCACTTTGTTTCCTTTCTCTCCTCCTTTTCTTGCATTGAGGCTTCCTTGACAAAGATTAGCAGTTTGCAGATGCAACACATTTAGAAAAAGATCTGGAGACTCCCGTCTCTGCACCAAGAACCAGATGGACCTGAGATGGCACAGCTCCATGGCAGGTTTCCAGTTTATTCAGTTATTGAGCATGGCCATATTAAAACAAGAGTCCAGTGGCACTTTAAAGATTCACAAAATTTATTCCAGCATAAACTGAAATAAGCATAATCCTTTAAGGTACCACTGGACTTGTTCTATTTTGCTGCTATAGATGAACATGGCTACCTGTCTGAAATTACCATGACCATGAAACTATGGAGCAGAGTAGCAGATAAACATAAAGTACTATTCATTGTCATTATCTACCATTGCAGGATTTGAGTCCTGTGGCACCTTAGAAAGCATCAACATTTTTAGGGTATAAGCTTTTGAGAGTCAAAGCTCCTCTCTTCTACTCTGAAGAAGGGAATTTTGACTCTGAAAGTTCATATTCCGAAAATCTTGTTGGTCTCTAAGGTGCCACTGGACTTAAATCCTGTTTTCCTTCTGCAGACCAACACGTCGACCTACCTGAAATTATCTACCATTGTTTCTCTTCTCATTACTCAGAAGCAACGAGGATCCAAGTGTTACCCAAATAGGAGATCTCCTATGGGGATTGTTACCTTAGAGAACTCTCAAATAAACAGGCAGATGTTCAACAGGAAAGGGGTTTTTTATTAACAGAGGAATAAAAAGTAAGCAAACAGAAAACACACACAGCATATATGCAGAGTTAACTGAGGAAATGGGAAAGCAATTTTGTTGGAAGGGCAATAATTACCAGTCTCAGAGAGGAAGAGTTCCATGGAGAAGCAGCAAAACAACCAGCGTTTCCTGGAGAGGAGAATCCCAAATGAATTGGGATTGTGTGCATGGGTACCAAGATGTACATATACAGAGCACATGGCTAGAAGCCCAATTATAGGGGAAAACATTCCCTGGGGCAATGCTGATGTCTTGTTTCCCAAAACAATAACTTTAGTGGCTTGTCCGGACGATAAGTTGGGAAGAGTTTGATATGACTATCTGGGATGGTCTATAGGTAAAAATATTGTTTGATGACCTGGTTAAGTAATGGATGGGAAGGCTATGAGATGTACTGAATAGCTTTGCTTAGGTGAGTGGGAGAGGGGAGGTAGAGGAAGGCATTGATGGGATTAGGCAGAGAGTTTTCTCAGGAAGCCTCGTTATCTCTGCTTCTCTTCAGGATCTGAGGGCTGTCAGTCAGTCATCCTCCTCTGACTCTCAGCTTTGTAATTTTCCATTCTCCAGGCCAGCTGACATCCACTCTGCCTGGGGCCAGGCAGTGTCTAGGACTTAAGGCAAGGGATGTATGTTATTCCATATCTATAAACTGTCCTTGCAGTGTGGGGAGGGGATCTGACTGCTAACATAAGCATATTATCTAGTGCCTTGATAAATAAATGAAGTCCAGAGTAACCAGTTCTAACAGGCACCTGTATCCCCACCACATCAGTTCAGCAGTCTTCTTAGCTTTCTCTCCTCTAACATAACGGACTTCTCCTCCCTGCTTTTGCTCCCTGTACCCATTGCAGCTATAAAGTGTAATTGGTGGCTTCTTTGGGAGTCCTTGCTGAACTCCTGCCACAGTCAGTTAGTTTATTCTCATTATGAACGTTATGGTAGTCAATACCCATGGCTCTGTCACTTAGGGCCTGTGAAGACAATATTGTTATGGGCCATGCGATTTCGTTATGCCAAACAGAGAAAGCCCTCTCTTTCCAGGCTCTTGCCTAGCCTGCTAGTTGGCACTGAATGAAATACTTTGCCATGCCACAAGCAACAAAAACTTATCTACAATCATTTATTTTTTATTTGTTTAATAGATTTCTATGCCACTTCTTCAGCTCTGCTCATGAATTTAGTCGATCTCATCAGGCTACTCTTTATTTAAAAAATAGAATAACATAAATAACAATTATGGAAATAGTCTACACTCAGGTGGAAGAATTATAGCGACCTACAGGGTTAAGACTAAAAGAAACAGTATTGAATTTGGCCAGAAAAAGAGAGTTGGAGGTGGCTGGAAACGAGTGCTCAGATGTTCCTAGTTATCTATTTAGCGTTTGGGGAGTGCGGAGTGTCGGCTGCTCAGGAGCTGGCACTGCCTGCCACTGTGCATATTTGCTTCCCTGCAGTTGAGCTTGTAAAGGAATAGACATGTTTTTAAAACACAAGAGTCTAGCACGGTTTTCTCACAAGGCTACTGACCTTGGGAAAGCTGTTCTGTATTTTCCCACACTCTAGAAAATACAGGTGAACACTCACATTACCTGCGATGCTGGCATTCTCTGGTATTTTCAAGGCAGGGCAGGGTGGGAGGAAAGTATTGGGACTCTGATGCTGTGGGAGGTTGTTTTTTTTTTAACGTTTTCCTGTGCTGTATGCCCAACTGAAAAAGCTCCCAAGAGTGTTTTAAGCTGTATTAGGGAAAAGGGCAGGTACTCATTTTGTCCATATGAGAATACATTTTTGATTGGGGGGATGATATGGGGGGAAACTCTTATCTCCTCCTCCCCCATGGCTGTTTCATGGGGCCAAATAACACATTGGGAGTTGCCATCAAAGCATTCCATGGTCTGTGTAGCCCACAGACATGTATTCCAAGTGTGGTGAAAAGAGTTTGAATACAGCCTCAACCCGAAAACAAATGTTCCAGAATACAGCACATATGTATTCTAACTTCTCCTGCCACACTCTAGGATGTCATGACTTCGCTCAATGGAGCACAAAAGGATAACTTTTTAGAGCAGTGAAAGCCCTTCCTCTTCTTGTGGCAACTGGCAGCACATGTCTCTTTTTTCCTGCTGCACTTCAGTCACACTCAAGTTTGTTTTTCTAGATTCTGTACCTTGAAAAAGCTGAACATCTCCCTCAAAGTGCAATACTACAGAATACAAGACTGTGGAGTTTGTGCACAGGTACCTATTGGACAGAGCCTACAATGCCACTGGGGGAATAATAGACATCTCTACCAACATACCGAAAGCTGTTTTGGAACTGTTCTTAAAGGGTTATTTAAAGGGCAAGTCCTTGTCTTCTGAACCACATGAGCACTCTTGTGGCCCTTTACAAAAGAAAAAAAATAGTGCAAGATTATCTCTGCCCTGCAGTAATGCTCTGCCATTTCGAGAACCTTTTATTATTGTTTACATCTGTTTTTCTTTGAAGTGTGTGCACTCATCCTCTGTATATCTCCCACTTCGTAGAAACAGCCTTTATTCCCATGGCAAAGCTCCCCCCGCCGATATTTGTAGTTATGAGGGTGCTGATAAGGGATCAGGGTTCATATCATCATAACACTAATGCAGAATTTACTCCCAACCTTTGCTCCAAAGAAAAGGTACAAACCTTTTCTATAATCCTAATCGCAAAGAATTTTGGATGCTTCCAGTCTGGGGAAGGAGGAGAGCCATGGGTCTTGGAACAGACTGTGGTGCAGACTGGCTGTAAACATTCCCCTAGAGCCTTTCCTTTTATCATTTCACTGTCCAATTCATGTTCCCAGACCTCTCTTGCTACTCCCCCTCCCCTTCCTGTACCTTTCTAGCAGGGCTTGTCTGTGCCCAAACAGAATTTATTGGGCTTATCTGTGAGATGCATGAGAAGGTCAGGTAGCTGTTCTGTGTAGCAAAATGGAATGAGGATGAAGAGAAGGACATGCTTGTTCTGCCACCAAAGGTGACAACTTCGTGGCCCTTATCAGCTCCGCTCCTGGATGCACATGGTAATCGCTAGGGGCATAACAAGTGCCTAGCAATTTATTCACTGAGAAGAGACATCCCAGCTACAGGCACATACCTAGACTACTGCTGTATGGCCACTGGGTGATCATCCTCTGTTAAGCTGATTGCTTGTTATTAGTCAGGGATGGTTGGCTGATGTTTCCTCAATGGGAGCAAATGATTGGAGATGTTTTCCTGAATTAGTATTTACCTGCAGGGTGGGACCTAAGAATAGAATACTGCAGGAGGTATGTGTGTGTGAAAAGAAGGCCACTTATGGTTGTGTGTGCAGGACAGAAAGAGGGGGTGGGTGAGAGAGTGAGACGTGTTTAGCTGGGCTGAAAGCAGCCTGGGGGAAGATGTTGCGGGTGGTCCAGGAAGTTGCCTTGGGGATCTGATGCAAAGTCAGTAGTTGTGCAGCTCGTTGTAAGAGTCAGTTTGCTTCTGCTATGCTCTGTTTATATTCTTGTAAATAAATGGACATTACAAAGACACCATGAGCATTCAGTGATCTTTCATCTTACAGAAACAAGCATTGCTCTTAAACTCTTCACCATTCAGTCAAACGGAAATTCACAGTGCATTGAAAGCCAGCTCAGTGTAATGCTTAAGAGCGTTGGACTAGATCCAGGGATACGTAGATTCATCTCTTTACTTCATGTGAAACTGATTGGATGGTCTTGGGCAATCATTTTCTTTGAGCTTAACCTGCCTCACATGCCTGTTGTGAGGAAAAACTGAAGGAGAGAACAATGGTGGGATTAAAATACTGTTACTACTACTGCTGACACTACTATTACTAGGGCATAAAAGCTGAGGCCTTACTTTGAAGTTGCTTCCTGGCACTGGTATTCAGAGGCTCACTGCCTCTGAATGTAGAGATTTCCTTTAGTCACCATGGCTAGTAGCCACTGATAGACCTATACACCATGAATCTGTCTA
This sequence comes from Eublepharis macularius, assembly GCF_028583425.1. Lineage (NCBI taxonomy): Eukaryota > Metazoa > Chordata > Lepidosauria > Squamata > Eublepharidae > Eublepharis > Eublepharis macularius. Next base: position 92,146,758 of record NC_072793.1, on the reverse strand, counting down.
ATCCCCTTTTTAAGCTATCTATGCCTGTGGCTATCACTACATCCTCTGACAACAAATTCTACATCTTAATTATCTGTTGTGTAAAGAAGGATTTTCTTTTGTCTGTCCTGAATCTACTGCCCATTATTTTTATTGGATGCCTCCAGTTCTAGTTCTATGGGAGAAGGAGAAAAAGTTCTCTCTGTCCACCTTCTCTCCTATGCATAATTTTATAAACTTCTGTCTGCCCCCCTCCCATGTCCCCCTCTCTTTTCTAAACTGGAAAGTCCTAGACTCTTCAGCTTTTCCTCATAGGCAAGGCGTTCCAAAGATTGTTCTGGGAAACTCAATGCGCAGGGCTTTACTGGGCTGGCATTTTCACCGGATAGTTTCGTGACTGGATGATTTTGTATCAATAGAAGTGTCCTTTTACACTCTCTCACACTGATCTTAAACATATTGTTCAGAAAGAAATCCCATTCACGTCAATGGGATTTATTTCATACTATGCTTAGGGTCGCAGTCTTGTTGGTGGTTTAACCCTTTCTTCTCCATCATTGTTCTAAGATTCCAAGGACAATAATACACAGAAGTGCCAAACAGGACAAGGAGGGACACAAGCAACAGAAAGCAAAGGAAAACTAAAAGCTTGAAAGATACTCCACTAGTATTGTCAAGCATGCATGGGGGTGTGGGGCCAAGGGATTCTGCGTGCATCTTCTCTCCTATGAAATGTTATAGAATAAGGGAGGCACAGGACCATTATAATGGAACAAAGTGCATGAACGGACCCAACAAGTTCTCAGTCAATCCCTGATATTGAGAATGGAGTGAGTGCATAAGTCCATAACAGGTAACAGTATCATCCAAATCATAGTAACCTGGGTAGCCTACGATGTCTACCTGGGCAGGAGCAAAAGAAGTCCTAGCTACATTATCCCATACTGATTACTGCATTAGCTCTCTCCACATCTTGTAAACCAAGATGTGAATACAGCTGTCAGAACCTGCCCCCTTGATCTAATTTCACAAAGGGCTGTTTGCCAGAAGGAAGTACTGCTGCCATGTGCTCAGGAGTGGACTAGTTCTTTAACTTACCAGGAAAGTTCGTGGAGGTCCATTGACAGCCAGAAGAAAGCTGAACCCCTGCAGCGTTGGTTGGGCCTAGGCCATGGCAATGATGGTAGGCTTGCCTGGGGGCCTGGGTCCCAGCCAAATGGCCCCTTTAACACCCAGGGCTTCTTGGCTTACTTAATGGCTGTTTAATCATCCCAGCAAGATGATGATGATAACAACCACCACCACCACCACCGTGCTTATGCACTGCTCTTCTACGCAGATTAGTGCCCACTCAGACAGGTGAACACAGTTGATACGGTTTCCGGGTCCCTATACCCTCCTAGTGGGAGGGAGGACCTGGCACTTACCTTTTCCTTCCTGGGAGTCTTCCTTTTGCATGTGCACGCGCTCCCGGGCTTGTGTGATTACCTCTGCCTAGAAGAGCCAGTTTGGTGTAGTGGTTAAAAGCGGCAGGACTCTACTCTGGAGAATCAGGTTTGATTCCCCACTCCTCCACTTGAAGCCAGCTGGGTGACTTTGGGTCAGTCACAGCTTCTAGGAGCTCTCTCAGCTCCACCCACCTCACAGGGTGATTATTGTTGTGGAGATAATAACATACTTTGTATACCACTCTGAGTGGGTGTTAAGTTGTCCAGAAGGGCAGTATATAAATCGAATGTTGTTGTTGTTGTTATTCTGGAAAGTAACATCATCATGCTGGCTATGGATGTGCTTCTGTACTTTGCGCAGGGCAAATTCAGCCTGTTCAGGGCCCAAATTGGACCCAGCGAAGTGCTGGAGCACATTCACAGGCTGCAGTGATGTCACTTCAGGAAGTGATGTCATCACTTCCTGCCAGGGGCACACCCAATGTGCACTTTCCCAGGTTGCCTGCCAGTGACAGGGGATAACCGGGAAGTGGGTGGGTGGGTTGCCACCTCCCACCAATTGCTAGCAATTGGCAGGCAATGGGACAAATCCCCGGGAGACTGCTCACTGGCAGGCAACTGGAAAGCCTAACAGCTGGGGAGCTGGGCCTGAGAGGAGTAGGCTACCCAATGTTACCTGCTGCGCTCATGGCAGTAGCGGGATTCAAATCAGCATATGGGATGATGTATGTGCTCTAGCAAGGCCCAGGTCAATTTAGACCTAAATGTTACCCCTCAGCTGCCCAAGCTACTGAGCCAGAGTATGTTCAATCATTCTTCCCATGAGCAGAAAGAGAGAGAGATCCTATGTCAGAGAAGCAAGGGGCTGGAATGGAAATTGAGAAGCATTAACAGAGATTGCTGAGTGGATGGGTTCCTGATCAGAATGGCAAAGGCTGAAGGTCATGATTAAGCAGCAGTGTAGAGGTACACCACAGATGAGCAGAGTACCAGTTATGCCCCAGTCCTGGTCCCTAACAAAAGCAGCAGGCTGATTTGTACAAGGCTGAAGCTGTACAGCAAAGGCCGCTTAGCGAGGCTGCTCAGTGCCAAAATAATGACTAATTAAATGTAGGCAACGGGAAAGACACAACCTCACAATTTGAAGGGACAAATCGATGGCTCCAGACTCTCTCAGGGCTCCTGGCATAATAATCGCCTCTGATTGATTAGTTCAGCCAGTCAGCTGACAAGGGCATTTGTCACGTGGCTCTGGCCCTCCGGAGCGATGGCATGCATGTGGCTGACCGTGTTGGTCTGTGTAAATGGATTATTACTCCGAGTAATTAAGATGGAATTAAAAATTAATTCTTTTCTACAGAGTGATTGCATTTCAAGGGATAAGCTGGATGTTACAGCCTTTGTGTGATTTTTCTCTAAATTAAATTGGATTGTGCCGGGCGGGAGAGATTGGACGGGGATTAGCCGCCTGTTAAACGACTTGCATGAGAAATGAGCACGGACTGAGATGTCTTGGTCTGACGAGATACTCCGAGCAGGGGCCTTTCTCTGTTTAACTAGTGAACACCTTTTCCTTGCTCATGTGGTGGCGGTGCCCTCTCTTCTTTGTCCAGGTGTTACTTCTAGCAGATCCCACTAATCCGCATTTGACAAAACTAGGGATTCAGGGATCCAAGTTCTTCCTGCTAGCAGTCTGTGAGCAAAGCAAGGTCTGCAGCGAGAGTCCCTGGGCCTTTGTTTTAGCAATCAGCTGGCAAAGTCTGAACAGGATTTCCAGTAGTGTGTGCGTGTGTGGGGAGTCTTCAATGGCCTGCTTGGCTCTTTGCCTGCTCCCATCTCTAGAAGCAGCAGAACAAATCATGTCAAATAAGCAAATATGTGCAATTGTGTCTGTGGGTCCCAGATGCAAATTTCAGCTTTTCTCAGCAAAGCCCCCTCCCTCCGCCTTTAAACACACTCGGTGCTGCTTATTGATCTGCATTTTGGCATCATCTGATTCCATTCTAAAAAGTCTGGGCAAATTGAGGAAGGATTTATTTCATTCCATTCACGCTCTGGATTGGATTGCAGAATCTTGAATGCAACCTGTAATTCCTTCCACCTTGCCTTGTATGCTATTTCTGGAAAGGGGCTGCAAACCTACCCAAAGATCACAGATGCATTCCAAAAATCACTCCACTGGAACAGCCAAGAGGGAATTCACCTCTGTCCCCAGCCTGCATACATCTGCATATCTTGAAACACTTTGCCAGTTGACCAGCAACTATTAGAAATGGGGCTGTGATACTGACTTTGTCATGCACTATTGCTGTTTGGAAATACAAATGAGGGGGAGAGGTCATGGGGCTTTATACTGAAATGATGCAAAGAATCAAATGAATGGACTGTGAAGGGAGGTCTCTGCTGAACCATATTCTGGGGATCCATACATCGCTGCCATTCTTCACACATGAAAAGACAAGTAGACACCAGCACTTGGAACAGTAAAACCTAAGAAGGGGAGAGGACACATCACCCCTCCCCATGTCTTCATCAGTCACCTCTGCTGCTTAGATGAGTCAGCAACCGCAGATCTCCAGCTGCCCCCTAGAGACCAAACCATGTCTCCCTTCTGCTATCCAAACTCATAATGGCCACTGCTCCTCTAGCCTGTGATCAGGAGGCAACTACTGTGTTCTGAGCTACAGGGACTTTAAAAAACAAACAAACACTGTTCTGGAAGATCCCAGACAACTATTCCATGACAGGCCCTCTCAACTAACTGGGAGGTCCTGAGGATATTGCTTACCCCAGAATTGGCACCACTGCTGAAGAACAGGCATTAGTCTTTCGAGATTTTAAGGTGGCAGCTGAATATTTAGACAGGCTCTAGTGTGGGTTTAGCATACAAACTACTGTGGAGATTTAAATCTAGTGCAATATTTGCCTTTGATTTCTTCCACCTGGAAGGTTACTTCTTTTCTTAGCACATCTTGCACTGCCCTTTCCTTCTGGCCTTTTCTTTGACTAGTTCATCCTTTATTAATAATCAGGCATGCAGAACTTCCAATTTGCAAAGTGTTTGACAGACTTTATGGATGTCGGCCATTATATTATTCTCATTTTATATGTGGATAAATGAATAGTAAGTTATCCACAACTACATGAAAAGTCTGTGGCAGAGCTGGGACTGGAGTTCAGGTCTCAAGTCCTACTTGGGGGGGGGGGGGCATCCTATGATCCTGTGTCCATTTACCTGGGAGCAAGGACCATTGAGCATAGTGGGAATTTATTTGAGTAAACATGCAGCAGATTTTGAGGTTTGCCTGCTGAACTATATGTGCTCTTTGATTTGAATTGTGCTTATGACAGTAGGTCCATACATAGCATGCAGGCTGCACACAGAAAGACTTCTCACCAGAAATGTAAAGTTCCGTTTTCAGGTATCTTCACTTTATCGGGCAACTCTTGCATTTCAAGAGAAAGGAACTTGCTTGCTCCAAAGAACTTTGCACCAACAAGGAGAGAAAGGGAGGTTGGCAACCCTAGTCAACATACGTAGAGAGAGGGCTCCTCCCCTTACGTGCCCGGCAAGCAATTCCCTCAGTCTGCAAACGCAAGCGGGCTTCATCTCCACCGCTGGGCCGCCCCTCTCCAATTACCGCCTGTGCCTACAGCCCTCTTCGTAAGCCCCCTTGGGTGGCCTAGTCGTGGTCCCCGCGCAGCGGTAGCGACAATCGGGAAAGGGGCTGCGGGAGCGCCAAGGTTTTTCTAAACTCCTATCAAATATTTAACTAGGTATCTAAGCTCATGTATAATGGATGGCTCAGTCCCGCGCCTCCTGCCTGCCTGCCCGCTCGCTCGCTCCTTCATTCACTTGTGGTGTTTGAGGAAGTGGAATATTATTAAACGCCGTCGTATTAGCCCAACTACTGCAGGCTGCCCAATTGAGTTACAAGCCGAGAAAGGCGCGGGCTAATAAACAATGCATTATGCGCGCACAGAGGCCGCCGGCGAGCGTGGCCGCTCAGCGCGTAGCAGCAGGAGGGCGAGCGGCCTGGCAGGCAGGCGAGAGACTGCCCTTGCCAAAAGCACGCCAAGAATTCGCTGCCGCCGCGTGGGCTTCCTTGCTCATTCCTTTGTCCGCATTGGGTTAGTCAAACGCATGAAGATCCCTTTGGGGCCCGACCTTCCCGCTCTCCAGTCTTATCAGCACCTGCTGGCCGTGTGGGAAAACTCTTTGTCCGAATGACGGCAAAGAATCTCTCGCCCCTAGCCCAGATATAAAGTTCCCCTATCCGGGTCCGCTCGTGGATGGTTAATTTCCCCAGCATAGCAACAGGGCAGAGTTCGCGTTTCCAAATCAAAGCGATGCTCGGAGCCAAAGAAATGTCAAGCGCATCGCTGAGCTCCGCGGGGCCTGCGCCTTACCACCCGCGTTTCCTTTCTTGAAGCCGAGACCCTCAGTAGACTGAGATCAGCCAAGCGGCCAGGAACGCCGCGGAGATTATCTGTGCATACCCAGAGCGCTGCTAACGCCAGCAGAGGCAGCCAAGCTGAGTCCAAATTCAAGAGCGCTTTCAGACCCGGGGACTCTCCAGAGAGCCTCAGCGCCCAGCTACTCGCTCAGACTCCTCTCCTGACCTTGAATAAATGCTCTCCCCGCTATTTAACCCATGATGCAACCGACCTCGAGAGAAGCAGAATAAAATTGTACTGGTTATTCTAAGTATATTCATACGTATACTAAATGCAAAAAACATAAAGGTCTCATATATCGATTTACATTGCTGTTTATTTGCAGAACAGTTGATGCTTGGGGATGATTCAGTTTTGATTTAGTAAGGTCAGCTCCATGCAATAGTGTTGCATGGGGGCCAATACAAAGGCAAAGTTATTAGTCTGCTAGGCAAATGACAATGAGAGAAATGAGCCTTTCATATCGGTAGTCCCACATGCCCCTTGCATGGTACCTCAGGGCAAATCATTACGTCTCAGAACCATGTGCAAGCTGGACTGTAGGAAGCAGGAGGCAAGGTCCCTGAAAAACGAGTGCCTCAGACCAGAGACCTCCTTACCTAGCAGTCCTTTCTCAGCCAGCCCCCACATGAGACTCCATCCCACCACTTTCTGTTTCTTATACCTGGTTATTATGTTAATAATACTTGTAGCAGATTGGAGAATAAGGAAATGGTGAACCAACTGCAGCCTCCTTGCAGGCATGAATTTATCTCGTGGGGTGTCCTCACTTCTTCCATGCTCTCTGCTTCTGTGAGGTGGGTCTCCTGTCTCTCCACGGGCCATAACCACTCTCCCCTTACACCCAATCTCTGGCCCTAATTGACTCTTTATAAACCCCCTCCTGCTAAATAGTAGCTGAGGCTAGATCTTTTCAGCTGGAGACTTGTGCCCTGCTGGCTGTATTAACTTCAGCATGGGGCACAGCAGTGCATCTATAAAATGGTCTTCAGTGTGAAGGGCATACTGCATTTGACAAGATTTGGTTGGTCCAAGCATTGAAAGACTGAAGTAGTTTAAACAGAGAGATCTCTGTGAGTCAAATGTGAATACAAAAAGCTGCCTTAGCTTGAGCAAGCCTGTTGTTGCCCTGACTGGAAACAGCTCAGGAAAAAAACTTCCCAACTCTGAGTCTCTCTACACAAGACGTCTTACATGGGGATGCTCAAGTGACTTACTTTCTGTATGGTTTTATATTCAAGTGTACTCTGTGCATGTGTATCCACAATGGGAGAACAAGTGTAAGAGCTTTCACTTGAGCATCCCCATGTGAGATGTAGAGAGACTCTCTGATTTTTGAGATGCTGGGGAGAGAATCAGACACTTTATGCATATCAAACACATGCGCTGCCATTAAACGATGGGGGTTTTTTTTGGTTAAAGAACATGCCTCTTTTTTTGTCCTTGGAAAATGGACTTGTGTGTGAATTGAACCCAGGAACTTGCATCCAAAGTGAGAGTCTTACATCCAAGAAATTAGTGGGGTATATTGATTAGAGTGTTAGACTAGGATGGGCGGACGGGACTTGGGCTCATACCCCTACTTTATCATGAAGATCACTGAGTGTCCTTGGGTCAACCATGCTTTCTTAACCTAAGCTATACCCTGAAGTTATGTGTTTAAATTGGAGAAATGGAGAACCAGGAATGCTGTCTTGATACCGAGTTTCTGAGAGGACAGGATAAAATGTGATAGACAAATAAACCTGCCATATTAAAATGTGATGTCCCTCACAATAACACTCAATAGGGATGATATGGTAATATTTTAAAAGCTGAGTCAAGTGTAAAATAGTGTTTTCTAAAACAGTTGCAACTAAGAAAGGCCACCTGAAGTGTTTTAAGAGAGATACTATGTCTTCTCTTACAGCTCAGTCAATGGCTACCAGTCGGGGGGGCAGGGTTGTCTGTGCTCTATTTGGGTGAAGCAATAATATTTTGCCTTTTTGTGACAGAGATCTACCTTTCTGTCCACTTCAGTTATCCTCCTGAGGACTCCTAGCTTGCATCCTTGCTTTTGGGTTACTATCTAAATGGGGCTCAATCTTTTCTTGTTACAAAACAGAAGAGTCCAGGGCAAGAACTAGAAAGAAAGCCTCTGGTGATTATGGTGATGCGTGTGGACAGGAGTGTATCTGACTTGAACCCAATATTCTGCATACATAGAAAGACAAAGGTTGCAGTCCTATACATGCTTATCTAAAATATGCTTTCTTGAGCTCAGTGGAACAAGAACAGCATCAGACTGCATATATCTTAAATGGCATGCTGGTGGGTTGAGAAACATACATTTTTAACTTATTATGGAAGGAACACTGCCAGTACGACTATCTCAAGAAAATGAAATTCCAGTTCACTTGGCTGGATAAGTTCTGTATGGGTTGATCATTTGGGTGAGACATACCTTATTAGTCAGGAAAGAATCTTCTTAATAAGCAGAAGCTCTGAAATGCATTTTATGGGTTTTTTTCTTTTCTCTGTAACCATCTGTTTCCAATCCTTCTACTTGGTGCTGTTTGAATCTTTATCAAAGACCTTGTTAAATAAGCCTCTGCTTGGCATTACTATAGACATGTCTAAAAGCGGTGCATTTTGTAAGATAACGTGAAATTGGTGGAAGTTGTGCACTTGGGGCGCTGATTTCTTGGAAGCAATAATCTGTGCGTGCTTAAAGGTATCCAGAAATTGAAAACCCTGAATTCTGTAGGGTTATAAAGTCCTAGAGGAATAACAAAGGACATATCTTTACATTAGCAGGACAGCCAAGATATATTCTAGTGCTTGAGGCAGAAAATCCAAATGCCGCTCCCCTCTTCAGTTTCTCAAATATATACACTCATCAACAGAGGACACAATCTGTTGGGAAATTCTCCAGGCTGCACAAGCCTTTTTGAAATGAATGGGAATTGCATAAATGTAAGCATGGGGCCAAATGGCGCTTGTACAGGAGAACTCTCTGGTAGATTACGGGTCAGATCTGTCTTTCACTCTTACCTTAATGGCATCCCAAGCCCGCAGCTGGGGGATCATCACTCCTCATAATAGGTCCCCCTGTGAAAACTAGCATTTAAGGGGTAAAAAAATGCAACTTGATATCCTACAGTGTAAACAGAGTGGTTTGCAAAGTTCAAGGTGCTTTTCCTGGAAAAAATGGCTCCTTTGCTTTGTGTGAGGAATTAGCTCCCCAAACCACCTGCCTATCCTTCTCACTTCAGTGCTCATTACTAATGAACATGCACTACTTGGGAAGCATGCATGTGAAAGACAAAGAGAGTGCTTGAGAGACTTGCCTTTTTTCCTCTACAAAGTCTTGTCTGCTTTTGCTTTGCCACTGACCAGCCTGTGATCTGCCCCTGCCAGGATTTTTATGTGTTAATATTTCAGACCAAACTCTGCTGCTCAAGGGGAAGACGTGCTTCTTTCAAGCAAAGTCAGTGAGGAACAGGAGACCCAGCATGTACTTTATTTTAACCCCAGGGAGGTACAGAGAAGAGACTGCATGTGGTGAGAGTTAATAAATAATGGGTGCTGCCATTCATTTGAATTCCATAGATAGGATATCAGAATTGAGGCAAGAAAGGAGAGAGGAGCCAGGCCTAGGATGGAGTCTCATCTCTTACTAAAGGTAACTCCTAGCTGCCAGCAGACAGGAAGACTAACTGGACAGAGATTTCTATCTCCTAACAGAAACAATTGAATAGGGCCTAGAAAAGCTTCAGCAAGCCACAGTTGCTTACTAAAGATGGAAACATGAGATAGGATTGGGCTGGGCTACATATGTGTGGGTGCCTATTGTAATCATTCAGAATTCAAGACCCAAACATGGTAGAATAAAGTAGCTGAGACAGAGACACAGGGAGCACTCATAAAATCACTTTAATGTGTATTAGTTACCCCTTACATGCAGCAAGAACTCCCTTGTTCATAATAAGGGAAGAGTGGTTACAGTATGGCAAAATGGGGAGCACTTTCTAATTCCTCTACAGAACATCTGCGCAGTGAGTGTTGACTCATGACAGCATATACCCTGGAAAATTGTGTTGGTCTTTAAGGTGCTACTAAACTTGAATTTTGTTCTACTACTACGGATAACGCCCTGACCTAGATAGTCCAGGCAAGCCCAATCCTGAAAACTAAGCAGAGTTGGCCTTGGTTAGTAATTAGATGGGAGACATCCTAGGAAGACCAGGGTTGCAGAAGCAGGCAATGGCAAACCACTTGTTAGCCTCTTGCCATGAAAAACCCACCAGGTTTGACTTGACGGCAGTTTTTACCACCATTACAGATAACACCCATTTGAAACCTTTGAAACCTTGAAAACAGATTATGCAAATGATGAAGTTGTTCTATCTTATGACAGTGGTCAGGAGAATACTCTAGATGGAAGTGACCAAGGTTGAAAGGCACAGATTGTTAGATCGTTCCCATAAACATAAATGGATTGTAAAAGGGTGACTTGAACTTGAATTAGGACAAATTAGGTATTGGCTTTTAGTCAAGATGCAGAGTAGAACAGTTATCTTGAGAGAAAAGTGTGAAATCACAACAGAGGACCAACTAAAGACATTCCATTTTCCTGTAGGCACAGGCACAGAAGCCTTAGTGCTGTTTAAGAGAAGCAAGTCAAAGACCATTCATTCTAATCCTTTAATGACACGAAACATAAAAAGTGTGAAAACAGATGCAAAGGAGGAAAAGAATTTAGGATGGAATCTATCTGTATCTATGAACAACAACATGTCGCATTTTCATTCTTATGTTTACTTAACACAATTTATGGTTAAAATGCATTCAGTGATGTCATTAAATATTGGACTGCTCACCTGATCCAACACAAAAGAGACAAGTATTTTCTCCATGTTCCTTGTTCTTTTTCCTCTGTGCCTCTAAGATGACATCGCAATCCCCTCCCCCACACCAGCCTACCCTCCTCTCCCACCTCTCTCCTCCACCAGGATTCTCTGAAATGGAGCCAGTCATTTGAATGGAGAATTCAGTCACACGAGTGTTAAAAAAAAGATTATGAAAATGAACAGTAAATAAATACCAGTGCTGAGGAGCTAATGCTGATAAGAGGATTTTCAAAATTAGCCATTTGCAAGAGGAGATTAAATACGTTTAATGCTGGGGGTGGAAAGCGTCTATTAAAATACACAGCAAATACTGTTGCAGCCACTCAGTGAGGCCCAGTTGTTCTGCCCTCTGCACATACCGTTGACTCTGCCAGGAGACACGCAATGCTGGTTAAGGACACTAATTTACTGTTGTCATGCTGGTAAACAAGCTGGCTGCTGGCAGTGGGCCAGAAATACCTTCAGTTTACCGTGCAAGATATGGTGGCAAAGAACATACTCAAAGGAGGATGAAGTGTAGGGTAGCAACTGATCTTGGAGAATGTGGTGGGGGGAACTGCAGAAAAGAGTTGCACTTTGTAGCCCAAGGAAGACACAGACTGTGCTGAAAGGATCTTCGTCTACAGCACAGAGAATCCCAAGGAGCCCTCTGAATTCCTTCATCAAGGTTGTATTCACAGTACTATGACCCTGGCACAATGCTTGTCCCTTTCCCTCATTCAGTGCTCTGACCAAGGTCCAACAGCCCAAGGCAGGAAGGAAGGCAAGTTTTAAGGAATGGAAGCAGCACACCCTTCCTTTGGATTCCACTATAAGGGAAACTGTGTTCATTGGTTTCCATGCAAACAATCCAGAGGTCTCGCACACTCAGAAGCTGCAGGTATGAAGGAAGGAGGGGAGGGCAGAGATATACCAGACGGTGCCAAATAGACCATGGGAAAAGGTCAAACTAGATGTGATTGTGCCAATTTGTTTAAATTCTTAACTGCCCTAATCAAATGCAAAAGGGGTGCACAGGTAAGGATGTGAAATCCTCCTCTACCCACAAATTACCACCCTGCAGTTTCTCTCCCTGAGCACTTTTCTCTCAGCCATTCCACCTTAGCTGAGGGGAAATGTATTCATGGAGAAAAGCTACAGTGAGAAGCTCTAGTGACCTTCCCTATCTGTTCACTCCTTTTGGTTTCAAAATTGCTTCAAGCCTTCCTTTCTACATGAATGTGGCAATTCTATATTAAAATACGTGGAATGCTCACAGTCCTGTCTAGAATGGCCTCTGAAAAGGTAGCACAATGTTATCCTTTCCCTGCCATAGTTCATTCTTTATATCATTTAGGAGGAGGCAAAGCGCTGCTCCTTCTGTACCCCTCCTTCTGTACCAGGCAGCGTGGTGATTGATGGCCACATTCCCTCCATCTTGAGATCGATGCAGTGTCATTTGGTCAACATGGCAGGGATCCCCCCCCTTATTTAAATCAATCAGGCTTGAAATTTTGTGCAGACTCTGACAGCTGTTGGGCCCATGTGGCTGTCACAAGCTTCCTAAGAGCTGGAGAGTCTTGAAAGGCTAAAGAGGTGAGGGGATGCTCTACAAGAGAGAAATAATGGCTAGTTAGTCTATGCACTCACCAGATGAGGTCTAGAGAAGGCAGGCAGAAATTTCACAGCCCAACCATGTTTACTGAACCTGGATGGCCAAATTAACCTTTGATGTTAACTGGCCTCTTGGAGACAGGTCCAGCAGAAACTCCCTCCTGAGTGCTCCGTTGCCTGCCAGCAACCACTGATACGATGTTCCAAAGAAACCCGGTTCATCAGCACTTCAGCCATGGTGGACAAGATTCTCTGAAACGTAATTTGACCACTGTTATCTTCCTTTGCAATATGCAGCCACATTGAGAATGTGGTCACAGGCTGCAGTCAGCGAGCAAGGATGTGAGTTGAGCTAGATTTTGGGCTCCTCATGTAAAAATCGTAAGGATCCATGAAGATCAGACTTTTATTCTTTCCCCCCTACCAACCCAGATGGTTAGGTAATAGTTCAGTGACATATTTGGCTAATCTTCCCCTGCTTAGATTTGTTTCAGGTTCAGTTCTTGCAGATGCACCCACGGGAATCCCAGCACTTTCCACCCAGAGCAAGGCAAAGTCTCATCCTGCCCCCACAGTGCACCTGCCACACAGTTAGGATTCATTAAGGACAGCTCCTGCTCGATGTCACAGTGATCTGCCATCCTTGTATACTTTCAAGTTTCTGGGTTTTGCGAGACAGCCAGACAGCTGCAGCATCCTCATGATTTTTACATGCAGAAGCCACAAAACCTCTGTATCTAATCACAGCTGAAACAATGGTCATAAACGCCACAGTAAAAACTATCACTGAATTACCACTTGGATGGCAGAGACCCGTCTTAGACCCTGAACAATTGTACTGTATCAGACTGGATTGTGATCTCAAAAGAAGAGACATGGGGAGGGGGTCCGAAAACACCCCCTCCCTCTCCCCCTCCCCCTCCCCCTCCCCTTCCTCCATTTTCTGTCATCCAGGGTCTGAAACCAGAAAGATGTGCAGCTGGGAGAAAGAAGGCAGGGGAGGGATTGCAACTGCAGGACGGAAAGCCCCTGCAACTTGAAAATGCCCCCACCTGCCTTTGCCAAGGTATCATCTAGTTGGGCCATCACAGATTCAGTCTGCGATGAAAAAGCATTGATCTAAGCACGGACCCTGACGGCTTTGACTTGCATACCCCCGCCTGCCAAATTCACTATCTAAACACAAAGAAAATTCATACCTGCACAAGTTACAGGCGTAATATGTTGGCCAAAAGGCGGTGCGTGCTTGGCGGAAAACCGGACGCAGTACGTGCCCCTGGCTGCTGCCTCCGCAACAGAGGAGCCCATAAGCGGCCCCGGTTTCCATTAGTTCCTTAAAAGGAGGTCACCCAGGCACATACGGCTGGTTGGCGCCCGGTGATGAACAAGAGGGGCCTCGCCTCGCCCCGCTCTGCCCCTCTTCCTCCTCCTCCCTATTTATCCCCCAGCCATTCGGGAGAGGTTCTCTGCAAGTGGCTGGGTGCCAGGGAAAATGTCAGCATTTGCACGGGGCTCGGGGATTCATTGTGCGTTTGCTTAACGCCGCCGCGGCCCAGGGCTCTTTACCGGTTGCTTCTCTCTTCTGGGGGAGCCGTCACTAAATTCAATTGCTCGCTTTGCTTTGCTGGCGGCAGTTTCAAGCTCCTCCAGCCCGCCTTTACTCCCAAACGTTGAAGTCTGCTTGAGAGAGGTGAAATACGGGCCCGACTCCAGGAGGCTTTGGAGACACGGTGGAGGGGAGAAAGAAAAGAGAGACGTCGAGTACGGAGGTAAACAGATTCCAAGCCCATGATCCCAAACGGCCTCCCTAGGAAGGGCCGCCAATCGCAGCTCGCACACGTGCTGGAAAGCGGCTCCTTGGCCCGAAGCGCCTTTACGAAGGACCTGCTGCGGCCAATGGCCTTTGCAGCCAAGCGGCTGTGCCGAGGACTGCAGCCTCAGTCCATGCGACAGGCTCGACCTAGCTGTGCCTGCTCTACACAGGCTGGTAGAGACCTTTGGCGGTAGACTGCTGTGGTGTAAATATGGGCTGCCTGCTCCGCGTCGGACTGCAGGTGGTGGATTCGAATACTTTTTGTTGCCGATAGAAAACTCATACACAGTAAAAGAAAGGCAAGGAGTTGGGGCAGAACCTTTCTGTGCTGAGGAGCACTCAGAAATGGGCCTGGGGTTTTCAACAGGGTTGCCAGCTCTGGTCTTGAAAAAATCCTGGAGATTTGGAGTGATGCTAGAAACTTGAAAACTGACCTCAGTAGCCTGGAAATCATTTGAAATTCCTGGAGAACACCAGGTCTGAAACTAAGGATGGAACCCCTATTTCCCAATATTACTTAAATGCAAGAAGATTGAGGGGGGGGGGGAGTGCCAGGGAAGGTGGAGTTTGTGAAGAATCTGTGATGTCACTTCTTACAGTGTTGGTATGGAGGCTATTTTTAAATAACAACTGTGCTTCTATATCACTCTTCTAGACAGATTAGTGCCCCACTGAGAGCAGTGACATAGTCAATGTTATTATCCCCGCAATACAGCTGGGGACCTGGGAGCTGAGAGGAGTGGCTTAACCAAGGCCATCTGCTGGGCTCACAGCAGTAGAGGGATTCAAACCTGCAGAGTGCTGATTCACATCCCAGCCACCGACCACTATGCTATGACAGCGTTCTATTTTTTCTTGTTCTAGCTGGAGGCAGGGAATCTCCCACTGGGTCTGGACATTTGGGAATACAATCATATGGCTGCATGTATAGACCTTGTCTCAGTCTGGGTGGGGCCAGAAGATGCAAGGCTGTTGGGCTGTAGCCTTGAGGCCAGACTGTGCCTAGAACAAATCAGTTTCAGAGATCAGTGCAAGGATCTTTATTGCAGTTAGGGGCTCCCAGGTAAGCAAGTAACAGGTCAAGTGCAAACTAGTGGCTGGGCCACAGGAGCACACGTATCACTTGGTGTCTTTTATTTATTTAGAAAATAATTCTGGAGAAGGCTAACAATAACAACGTAAAAACAAATTCAACACTCAGTACCATAGTAAAATAGCACACTAGCCCCATTATCAATAAAAGCATCCTAATTAAGCAATCATCAAATCACCATCCAGGAGTAACAGCACAAAAACTATGTCAAGTATGAGTCATTAAAAAAACAAAAGAAATCAGGCAGATTATGGCTATTAATTTTTTCCTGAGAAAATGCCAATAAAAAGCCCATGTTAACAGAAATGTTTTAGCCAGCTGCCTAAATAACAGGTGCCAGGCAAGCCTCAAGGGGGAGGGCATGCCAAAGGGGAGGCATCACTATAGAGAAAGCCCTAGCTCTATTTGCCACCTGCTTCTCTTCTGTGGGGAGCAGGGCATGGGATGAGGGCTGTAACTGGTGAGCGAAGAGTATTGGAGGGGGGTGAATATGCTGTTACAGATGAGATAGCACAAATAGAACTTTCATGTCACTTTAAGCACAATATTTTGCAATGGATTCCGTTTATTTATTTGATATTTATCATCCTCCTTTCTCATTGAGACTCAAGACAGATTACACAGTTCAAGTCAATATAATCAACAGCTAGGACATTCCATGAACAATATAATAGGGTATAGGTTGCAGAAATTTAAAGACAAGAAGAAATCTGAATAAAGAGGTGAAGCATTGCTGAAACAAAGCATAAATAATTATACACGGCATCTTTAATAATGAGGAAACTATCCAGTAGTATATCTACATCAACTGACAGTACTCAGTAGTATAGTCTACACTTCCTATCCCTTTACCAAGGATCTCTCTGAGCCATTTCTTACAGCATAGCCCTATTACCTGAGTTTAAAAGTATTTCTGAATAGTTCAGTTTTGTGAAGCTTGCAGAAGATGTTTAAGCATCCACCTACAAATTATCAGGAGTTGAATAAACTATTATCAATAGTTTAAGTGCCAACTTGATTTATTTGCAACTGCAAACAAATTGAGCATTATGAGTGGAGGAGGGACTCCATGCATGCTACCCCTTGGCTCCAAAGAGGGCTGTATGAGGCATGAGTCTGGGAAGTAAGAGTGTCAACTCCTTCCAGATGCCGCACTCTGCCTGTTTGGCACCCTAGGCAGCCACTTGGGTCACTCAGGCAGTGAACCAGCTCTGTATACAAGTATGTATGAATGAACTGGCCCAAATCTGCACATAAAGTTCTAGTCAGAGGGCATTTCCAAATGGAGGATTTTGCTGAGGTCAGGTAGACTGAACCAACATATCCCAGGCCTGTAGAGAATATGGCAGTCCCAGTGTTGATCCTGTCTAGTCCCATTGATAGATCACAGGATTAGAAGGTCAGCAGGGGTTGCACAGTCCAAACAATCTATTGTTGGCAAACCTCCACCACCCAGGACAATTGTTTGTCTTTTGTTTTCCCTACTGGCACTAAATGTGCAACCAACAGTGAAAGAAATTGCTGCTTTCACTATATATGATCTTCCTTCTCCCTGAATTGCAGGTTTGGAGATTTTTCTTAATACTGAATTCGTGTAAATATACCTGTGCATTCATATTCCTCTTCCTGAAAAAAAATATGATGCACAAAGGGGAGAGAAGGAAGAGGCTGAGATAGAAAAATGAAGTAGATTCAGAGATAATGAATACTCCAGTTTAGCTTTTGTTAAAGGAAATTTAAGGAATGGGTGAAAAGGGTGAGTTGCGATTGTGCAAATTTACCATAAAAGCAAGACACTGAGATAATAATGGAGTGGAGACAGTTCCAGAAACAGGAAAATTGCTAGACCTCTGTCCAGAACAACTGAAGGGAGATTTTCAAACTTTCACATTCAAAAAGACAAGGAGTGGATTGCTAAACAATTGCAAATCAAGAACTGAAGTGCAGATTGTGCGGCTGTCTAATGTGGATCTGGATAGCAAAGTGCATGAAAAATTGTCTCTTTGGGTATGCTGTACAGCACAGATTAGTGTTCAGGTCATCATCTGCTGTGGTGGACCGTAGCCTTATTCCAAATGCAGAGCTCTGATATTATTTCCCTTTGAACAAGTTACTAGTAGACTTGTACTACTTGCAGACAGCTCATCCGGTCTCTTAATTGCAACCACACGTGTATATGTGGGCATATACATGCTCATCAACACAGTTAGGTTTCTTCCTTTGGTATGCTTAACAGGCTGCTGCCCACTTCTCTAAGGCAGATTTTACAAATGATACTTAAATTGGTTTAAGATTCTATAATGCAAATGTAATGACTATATTGGCAAAAAAAGCATATTTAGTTTAAAATGGCTCTCTCCTTTCTGTTCCACATCAATATCATTCACATGTGACATATTCCAGACTACAAGCCATTTTTAGCATCACTTGTGAAAATGCCCTAAACCCCATTGGGCAGGCATGCAGATGGACAGGCCTCCCTGCAAGCTGCCAGAAAAGGAATTCTGTTATGACACAAGAAATCCACATTGGTTATCACTGAATGAAATTTAGCAGAACATCATGCAGGGAGAAACAATCTTCACATGTATTTGCTCAGATCTTTGGAAGCTTGTTTTGCCAGCCATGAACACACCCTTCCCCCATAAGCTTAATGTGCTTGTGGCAAACTGGTCATGTGCATTGGCCTGGCACAAGCACAAATCGCTAGCTTGCTCACAATGAGCTCTGTGGATTTTCTCCCACAGCTTATTGATGGCATTCTGTCAGTCTGTGCTTATGGAGGTCGGATGCACACGGCCAGTTTGCCATGCACACGTTCAGTCCACATATGGAGAACAATGGTTTGCATAGGTAGAATACAATGGTCACATAAATTGCCTTGTAGTTCTATAATCCTCAAATCAAATCAAAATCATAGCATTTGTAGGGCTGAAGGTGATCTCAGGTCTTCTGAAGTGGGATTTTCTACTGTCTATAATTAATATGTCCTTGTCAAGTGCTCATTTGGGGTATGAAAACTTCCAATGAAGGACGAAATAACAGTCAGTGTTCTATAGTGGATAGTATTGGGCTTTGATCAGAGAGGTCCAAGTTAAAATTCCTGCTTCACTACAAAGTTCAGTGAGTAGCCTTAGGCACATCTGTAGCAGACGTTTGATTACAGACAATTCACCGGAACTTCCAGGGCACCCAGCAAAAACTGAACTGTGGAAATTTCTTTCCAGGTTGCAACACTCCGCCCTCACTATAGCAGGGTGTGGAAACACAATTACAGGCAGAAGTTCACCAGGACATTGTTTTCCTGTATACACACAAAAAACTGGAACACAATGATTTCTTCTTGGGCTGCAAGATACAGCTAGGGTTGCCAACAAGCCTGGAGAAAAATGTCTTTTCCCTTTAATAGAGGCTTAATATATAGGAATGGACAGCTGAAGCTTTTTATAGCATGGAGCTAAATAAGATTGTTTGGTAAATAACATTCTATTAAGCTTCTGTTAAAGAGAAGGACACTTTTTTCTCCAGGCAATTGGCAACTCTACATACAACTCTTGCAAGAGCATGGTATGAACTTGATTATGGATCGAAGATTGACAGGGCATTGTTTATTGTACATGGAACAAAAACTGGACTGTGGAGATTTCTATCCATGTTATTTCTACATCCACCTCTTGTAAGATGCAATCCTGTGCTGTGTCAAGTGCACATAAGCACATCTGTCTGAATTAGATGTGGTATCCCAAAACTCTGTATAGGATTAGAATGAGAAGTGCATTAATGTTGGCTGTGTGGAGATGTGTATGAAGAGAGGGAGTTGGTGGTCAGCAGAACATTCAGTAAGAACTTGTAGAAGATAATTGCTTCAGTGAAAAAGGCATGTGAATTGTGTAGGGAAGGTGTGGAGGGAAGGCTGAAGGGATTAAATTGGTGTAATGGCAACTCACAAGGAAGCCTCAGCTGACAAAGAATCACCAAGAACAGGACGAATTCCATTCCTATCCATTACTTCCAGCAGAGTTTCACTGGAAGGGGACAGGAACACTAAAACTCCATCCAGGATCTCAAGGTAAGATATGCAACTGGAAGAAGTTAGTGAGTAGTAAAGAACATGAAGAGAACTAGAAGTGTGATATCAAAAATCTATCTTGTGCATTAAATCCATAATCACTTTTCTCCATCTTATAGACACATGCAAGAGTTTTTGCATCATATGTAGTTTGAGCCTCTCTCTGTCTAATCTGCTTTACAAAGCTGTTGATAATATACAATGAATAATCCCATGTATGCCACCCTGGACTGCTGGAAGAAAATGCAGGAAGGATGCAGATGTGATAATTAAACAGCCCAATTGCTTATGAAGTTATGAAGGATTGTGCAGTGTTTTGCCTACATCCACTTAAACCTATTCTTACGCCCTAGTCTGAAACACTGATGACTATTCACATGTCTCTCCATAATAATCACATATGTAGATTGTAGTTATATGCCTATGCCAGGCATGCAAATACTTATTTAGAGGGCAGTCATCAAAACCCTGTGTGATGGACAGGATTAGCTCCAGCTTTACCTTCTCTGAGAGCAGAACCACAAGTGACAAAAGGCACAGATTGGACACTTGTCAGCTTCCCTCAAGTTTTGATGGGAAATGAAGGCATCCTAGTCTTGCAGCTTGGTTCTCTGACTGCTGTCCAATGGACTTTTCAACTGTCACTTGTCCAACATTCCGCCAAGCTGCCTACATTTCCCATCAAAACTTGAGGGAAGCTGACAAGTGTCCAATCTGTGCCTTTTGTCACTTGTGGTTCTGCTCTGAGAGAGCCAATGAGAAAGGGCAGAATGCTGGGCCAATGAGAGTTAGTGTCTGTTGGAGGGAAAGAAGGCTCTTGGGATCTACTGAAAGAGAATGGTTTTGACTCTGCTGAGAGAAGGCAGGAGTACATACAGAGAACTGCCTGCCTGTCTGATGGAGTCTCTGGAAGAGGAGAGAGAAGGATCCTATGTGGATTTAGATCAGGGCTCTGTGCCTACTATAGTGGAGGCTAGACAGGTGGTGTGTGGTATGACCCAACCTTTATCTGCCTGTGAGACCTCAGATCTTAAAGGGAGGTTTAGGGTGGGTGGCAAAAGGGTGTGAAAGGGGGTCATCGCCATACCCTGCTACACTAATTTTCCTCAAAGAGGGAGAAAGGAAAGATCTGAGCCCACTGCACTCAGCTCTGATATGGTGGTCAGCATTGCTTCAGTTTATTTTCACCTTTCTTCCAAGGCATTCAGGGCAGTGTATATGGTGTAAGGATTTGAAACTGGGTTTCCTAGATTTTTGATACTACACCACACTGGCTCAGACAATGACCAAGGCCATTTCCACACATGTTGAATAATGCACTTTCAATGCACTTTCGTAATCCTTTAGAAGTGGATTTTTTGTTCCACTCTTCACTAAAGAGTATTGAAAGTGGATTATCCAATGTGTGTGGAAGCAGCCCAAGTTTCACCTCCTTTTAGCTACCAAGGCTATAACAACCATAAAAGAGACTGGAACCCTGTCCCTGCTACATCTGGTCATTTTATACCATTCTCTAGTTCCAGGCTTTTGTCTCTGGTTGAGATAAGGTAGCTTAAAACCAAACTCTCAATCCATAACAAAATAGGTACATCATACATTCATAGATACTCTGTTTCCTGTAGATTTTAAGGGTGATTTGGCTCATGGGGCATGCTTCTGCCCATATCCTACTCTGATTTTGCCTCAACATCATAAAAGCTGGAATTTTAAACCACAGAAGCTGGGCCAACCCAGGTGTGAGAGTTATGCTGGGCTGGCTGGTGGCGTGGTTTGGAGAGAGACTGTAAGACATATGTTTTGGATCCTCTTTCCATGCAGCCAAGCAGAAATCTCATTAAGGCTCAACACAAAGACACCAACCCTAAAGTGAGTGCACCTGATCTTGCAGGTGGTGGTAGGAAAGGGGTGGAAGAAAAACACAGATGGAGAGCAGCAGGGAAGGATTTCAGGAGTGCAAATAAGCCTGGGGAAGGGTTTTCCTGCCCAGTCTGCTGTAGCATGTGCACTTTATTTGAGCTTGTAGTCAGATGCTGCTATTAACCCCTTCCTGCTCTACTTTCCATCCATCTCTGCTGCCATTTAGTGGATCAAAAGTTTGACTTATCTTTCTGCCTTACTCCTGATTCCGTTCAGCTTGAGCACAGCTCCATCCCTTTATGTTCAGGAGCCTCTTCTTCTTTCCTTCCCTCCCTCAGAGGTTCTAGTCTCTGGTTGAGATAAGAACCAGCTCATGCTTCAGACAAAGACCAAGGGCAGCTTGTTTCCCATGGGGGAACTGGCTGTGCAACTCCTATCCCTTAAAGTGGCACTGTCTGCTCCTGTAACATGATTAAATACCACCTTGTGGCATTATGATAAATACATCCTCTCTGCCTGTCTTTTCTGGGCTCTGATGGTCCAAAATAAAAGGAGTTCTATTTTCTCTCACAGAAGTCTTTCTGGATTCCCATATAATCGTAGAATCATAGGGTTGGAAGGTATCTCAAGGGTCATCTAGTCCAATCCCCTACACAATGCAGGAAATTCACAAATATCCCCGCCCCCGATTGCCTCAGTGACCCCTGCTCCATGCCCAGAAGATGGCAAAACACCTCCAGGATTTCTAGCCAAACTGGCCTGTGGAAAATTGCTACCTGATCCCAAGATGGCAATCGGCATTACCCTGGGCATGTAAGAAGACCACGAGAACTAAGCATTGATGTAACCCTTCCTGCCCTCCCCTTCATGATCTGCCCAGGTTCACAGAAGCAGCATTGCTGTCAGACGGCCACCTAGCCTCTGCTTAAAAACCTCTAAAGAAGGAGAGCCCACCACCTCCCGAGGAAGCCTGTTCCACCGAGGGACCACTCTGTCAGGAAGTTCTTCCTAATGTTTAGCCGAAAGCTCTCGATTTAATTTCAAGCCGTTGGTTCTGGTCCAACCTTCTGGGGCAGCTGAAAACAACTCTTCACCATCCTCTCTATGACAGCCCTTCAAGTACATGAAGATGGTCATCATATCAAGAAGAAGGCATTCTGTGGCTCTTGGGGGTTAAAGAGGGAAGAAAAGAAGTGGTGGGGCTCATAACCTACTCTTATGACGTGTTAATATAGGCTAGGTCCACCTAGAATCCCTGACCTCATCGTTATGCAGGAGGTGAATCAAGATGGCACATTGTCCCCCAGGACTTCTTCCTCTGCTGTCTGAGAGCCACAAGGGGACTTGATATGTACTTATTTATGCGTCTACCTATTTACATATAAAGTGGGGTGAGGGTTTCTTTTTACTGACATAAGAACAGTCAGGTCAGGGGAGCTAAACCTTGCCCTCTTCCCTTCCTTGCCATACCCCATTGTTGGAAGCATTTGTCTTACAATACTGGGGCCAAATTGGGAGATAAATGCTCCAGAGGAATAGAGCTCAGTAAGATGAGGAGGAGGAGGCTTTGTGTCTCCTTAAATGGTCATTCCATTATCATTTTGAAAAATGACACCCTGATCTCATTGTACATGTGAAAGCACACAAATAAATGAATGTGGACTCTACCCATACCCCACCATCAGATCTAGTTTGCCCCATAGGAAACTTGTCTGTTGCATTGTCTCAATGTGATACAGCACAATTAACTACTGGCAGGCATGGCTGGACTTTGTTATCAACTAGTTATAATTTAACAATGCTAAAGCAGAATTCACCCCACTTTACCAGATTGGAGTCTCTGCTGAGATAAAACATCTCAAGAGTTTGATAACCTTGAGGACCAAAAGAAGAGAGATTTTGTGCAAACAGTGGATTGCAGGGTATAGTAATTTATGCCAACCTGTAGGCAGCTTGTGAGAACTGTACAAAGAGAGGTTCTGTGACAGCAGCACCTAGGCCTTGGGTGCTCCTTCTCACATGTAGTTCTTCCTGCTCCCCCTTCCAGGCCTTGGCTTTCAGCCATTGCAGGAGCTGTGCAGTGCACATCTTCTCACCTGTCAGGAGCTACATGCACTTTGGGAAAGTGAGACGGGTGATAATGGAGTCCCCCACCCACAGCTGTTCAGATAAATCTACATCAAGGAGGGAAACCAGGTTGATCCTTTGCAGCAGGTATAGTTAGACAAAGTAATTCTGACAGGCAAATCCCGGCTAGGGAACGGGGTGCAGGGTTGATGCCCAAGCACATAGTAGAGAAAGAAGGGCCCTGTGTCTCAATGCAAGCTGCCTATAGTCTTGGGGCAGAACTCAGTCTGTGGCTAGCATCCGAAGCCTCTGCTCACGGAACGCTGCCAAAGGCCCCCCCCCCCCACTCTGGACTGGGGACTGTACTCTGCTTGCAGCCTTCGGTGAGCATGCACACACACAGCCTTGTTTCCACCCCGCACCTACTTGGACAGACTCTGCCAACTAGTTTTTCTGTGTGCATTCCACCCCCAAGGTCTGCCTATGCTATGGGTTTTGTGAGCTCGGAACAAGCAGGCTCTTCTTTTCACATCTGTTTCTGTACCAGTAACTTGTGACCATTTGCATCAAAGTTCACTGAGTGCCCACATGGAATCATCACCATTCATTATTTAAAGACGTTCTTAATATATACCAGGCATTGTACACAGATAAAATACACAGGTTCCTGCCTGCAGGCTTGCAATCTAAAATACATGAGACAAAAGGAGAGGAGATTTGGAGGGAGAGGGAAAACTTTGTACTGGCTGCGTGAGAAAGCAAAAGAGTTAAAGCTTATTCAATAATTAACTGAAAAAAAGAATACAAAGAATCAAATAGAACATCAAGAAGGAGACACGAGAGAGAAATGACAAGTTTTTAATAATTTCTTAAAGCAAGACAACAATCCAGCTGGATCTCAAAACTCAGAGAGTTCCATGCTGAAGGGGCCACATGAGAAAAACTCAGCAGGCAAAGGAACAACACAAGGGGGGTGGAGGTTTTTGGAAGAAGATTAGTGTCTGAGGAATGGAGAGACCGAGGAGGAAAATGGAGAGAAAGCAATGGAGATAGATAAGAAGGAGCAAGGCCATGAAAAGATTTAAAAGTGAGTAGAAATTTAATACAAAACAAGAAAGGAAGCCAGGCCAGTGAACATAATATAAAGAAGTGTAATATGGTTAAAACTGGAAGAAAGAAAAAGTTAAGCAAGTAGAAAAGTGGAGACAATCAGTTTAAGCTGAAAGGCCAGTTTGCAAAACTTTGCATGCCTGCACATCACATACATTTTCCCTACATTGATACCGCCACTGCTAAAAAAATATTGTCCAGAAATACACGTCCTGACAAACCAGGAGATCTGAGATAGATGTAAAGAAACTAGTTCAATGAGCTTAAAAAACACCTTTTCATTTCAAGATGAGCATAATTAGTCAATAACATATGGAGAGACTTTCTCCATAATCAAAGGGGAAACCCAGACAGAATCACACACACTCATCACCATAATATCATTGGCCCTCAGTCCAGCATCTTAAATTCTATGTCATCTTCTGTATTCTTGGAAAGGATATATATTGTATATGTCTAATGAACTGTTTGCGATGGAAAGCATTCCTCCTCCCTCCCCCTATGAAAGAACTGCTGTGTTTAAACTGTCTGATCACAAGCAGTAATCCATGTAATGTATCTTTCCCTGGCATGAATTTGCACTCACAAGGAATTCAGTATCTGCTGGATTTCTACATGGAACGTCTGTGAACAAAAAGATGGCAACCTTACAGGGATACTTCATTGCTATCACTGCAGGCAACTGATCAGCATATAGTTGAATTGCCAGCTTAGAACTAAAGGAACACCTTTCATCATATATACCCTCCTCAGCAGTATCTTCTTGATCTCAATAATCCTGAGCAAATCATTACCTCTCACTCTTTGTTAAATATTTATAGTAACACAAGGACATGTGGGTGGCATCTCATTCCCCCCCACTATTTCCTCCTTCCCTTCTGTGACAGCCCCCATAGCCTTTTCCTGCTTCCTTTTTTCCATCCTACCCACTAAGTGATCTACCTCTTCAGTTTTCCCTCCTTCCCTCCCCCTGGCAGCCTCTATTTAGGACAACTATGGCTTGATTGTGCAGTGTAGGTTTCTAGGACGGGCTGAGTTTAGGGCTTGCAGGTCCCCTGGTGGGGGCGGGAATCCTTGCTCCCACCCTCTGCCCCCTGCCCCCTCTCACCTGGCTAGCAGGGGGAAAGTCAGGAGAAGAGGCCTTCCAGGCACACTTCTGGAGTGGCGTGACGTCACTCTTGGGAGTGATGTCACTGTGCTGCCCCAGGAGCGTTCCTGTGCTTTGCAGTAGGCCGATTTGGTAACATGGGGCCCTACATCTTCACCGTTCCTTGTTTCTTTCTCTCCTTCCCACCAACCCATCTTCCTTTTATCTTTCCGTCATCTTCAACTATGTTTATTATTTATGCCATTCATACTCCACCTTTCTCCACAATGGGGACCCACAGCTGGTTACATCACTCCCCTTACTTCCATTTTATCTTCACAACAACCAGATGAGGTAAGTTAGTCTGAAACTATGTAACTGGGCCAAGGTCACCCAGTGAACATTCACAGCAGAGTGGTAATTTGAACCTAGGTCTTCCATTTCCTAATCTGAAACTTTGCTATACTGCACTGGTTTTGGTGTGGTGGCTGCTGTTGAATAGTAGCAAGCAGCCAGTCCTGGGTAAGTCTAACCAGTTGTTCCATGGTTGCTGCCAGGTCTGACTTTGATGAGTTCTCCCTCAAAGACTAAAATAGCCCTAACCCCTCCTCCTGCTTTTTCATGACAGAAACCAAGGCTTGAAGACTGGCAACACTGTTGAGGTTGCCTAGCAACAGCCACTGAGAGCATTTGTTTCTTAAAGCTACAGGTGCTTTGAGGAGGAGTTAATTTCCCACCCTAAGATTTCAGATTTTTTCACAAACTTTCAGGTTTGTAGAAAGATCTGCCTTATCTGTTCATGGTGCCAATCTCTGGATTTAAGTATCCACATATTTGGCCATGTTGAGAATTAGATATATTGATAATTAATACTGAGATTCACACAAATAAGCAAAACTATCATATGCATAGATCTATCAAGTGTCTTGACCACTGAGGGTGACCAAGAGATGGATGACCATATGCAGATGGAACAGGAACTGCCTGCCCTGCTGGATGGAAAGGAAAGTGAAAGGGAGTAGAAAACTCAAGACTGTTGTCCTTCCTCTTCCTGCTCTTCTTAGGGACTGGAGAGTGGCAGCAATTAGTGCTCTGGCCCAGGTCTTGCATCTAATCCTGGGCATGTCGAGACAGGACAATTTGGAGAAGAGACTGAGCACAAGAGAGAATACAGCCACATGAGCACCAGTGATTCTGGGCACAGAGTAAACACAGGGATAGGGATTGATCTTGTCTGTGCTTGCATGTTTTGTGGAGTAGACAGGAGATGTATGGATGCTGAACCACTTGTCAGAGGCTCATCTCAGACCATGACAAGCATATGGAGTGGGGAAAGAGGACAGGTGCCAGCTGTGCTGCATAACCAGGGAGCCAGTATGAATAAGCACAGTTCCTGCAATGAGTGCAGCCAGGCAGGGACGCAGCAGGGGACAAGGTTTAGAAGGCAGAAGGCAGTGCAGGATATTGATGGCTCTAGGCAGACAGGGAGGAATTCTGAACAGCAAGCTGGCAGCAAAGATGGGAGGTGGGGAATATTGCCCCTTTGTCATCCACTGTATAGAACATGCAATGCTCATAACAAGGTCGCAGGGACAATGGTGATACAGAGCAAAACAGCAGAATATGCAGTTTAAATGTGAAAGAAAAACAGGGCATAACTGTGTCCAAAGGAAATTTTATTGCTGCTGCTCTGATAGGATTAATGCAACTATGGGAATGAGTTGATAAGAACACACAATGCCTGTTCTGAAATATCTGCATTAGCTACCAGTTTGTTTCTGGGCCTAATTCAGGGTACTGGTTTAGGTTCAGGCTTTTAGAACCCTAAAACTGGCCCCAACTACCCTGTATGATTCCTGGTAAGCTCTAGCTCCCCCTGCCCCATATCGTTGTCATCTGTCAGTAGCATGGCCTTCTCTATAGCTGCCACAGAATTGAAGAATGAGCTCCGTAGGGATGCCTGCTTTTTGTCTTCTATGGTATCTTTTTGGAAGGAGGTCCAGGAGTTCTTCCAGGAGTTAAGGAATTAGACTGTACTGAAGAATGCTTTCCTAATGACGTTTTATGTAATTTTAGGTATTTGGGCTCTTAAGAGGTTTAATTGGTCTTATTTTGGAAACTACCTTATGAATTGTTTGTTGAAAAGTGGTATATAAATATTGTTTATAATCAAGCAGAGTTGTCTAAGGATTAATATTAGGATTTTAGCCAGTTTGTGCCCCGTCACAAGCCTAAGTAATTTACAAGAGGTTTCTTAGTATACTGATGACTCCAACCACAAAATTCAGCATGAGTGTCTTGTTAACCAAGGTCCAGGGCTCTCTAAAGTCAGGCTTTCTCTGACTATTGGCTGTGATGATCAGCACAGATTGAAGAGCCAATGTGCTGTGGGTAAAATACTGGGACTGGGAAGATCTGGGTTCAAACCATTAAGCCATTAAGCTCACTTTCACTTTTTCTCAGCCTAACCTGCTTCATAGGGTTGCTTTAAACATAAACTCATATGCCCATTTAAGAGCAAGATTCGAGTCCAGCAGCACCTTAAAGACCACCAAGATTTCAACAGCATAAGCCTTCGAGAGTCAAAACTCCCTTCATGGAGTGCTTTGACTCTCAAAAGCTTATACCATGAAAATCTTTTTGGTCTTTAAGGTGCTGCTGGACTCAAATCTTTCTTTTCTACTACAGATCAACTCGGCTGCCCACCTGAAAATAAGCATTTTTAAGAGTAGGATGCTATATAATAAACAATCCCATTACCAAACACCTCTGGAGCACCATTTTCCATTATCTCTTGCAGCTAGATGAAGCTGTGACACCAGTATCCAGACTACATTGACCTCCATCAAAGAAAGCTTACTGCCCCCAATAGACCATGTTGTTTATGGCTCTTTTAAAGTAAATAATTGCACTGAAATAGGTGCGAGTTGATTTAATTAACGCTGTTTCTTGCAAGTTCACCAGGGCGGTAGTTGTTATAGTATTCAGAGTTGGTGCACCCCACACAGAGAAGCAAGACTGATGCTGGCTTTGGAGGAAATCTGCCATGGAGCTTAGCTATGTAAAGCTTTGATATCAGGGGAATTATAGCACTAATAGAGCACAGTGAGCAAATTCTGGCCTACACCTGCAGGTGCTTTTTATCAAATCTTTGAGTATCTTAACAATTTTTAGGAGCATCAGCTGTTAAGTAGCTTGAGGGGTGAGTGCCACTAAGAGCCGCAGAGTAGGCCATCTCTTAATCTCTGTCCAGAGTGGGGATCTCTGAGATCATTAGTTTGTCCAGTGTAAACACGGGTGAGCTGATAGTCACACATAACTGCTGCATAGCGAGCAATCAACCCTGGCCTCCACCATTTTAAGAGCTGCTTGTGATATAAAAATCACAAGCCCCTTGGATCTGATGTGCCTTAATTTGCATTAAGAGTCCCTGCTGGCTGAGCAAAGCATTGCCGGGTCCTGCCCGGGAGTGAGAGTCATGCGTGGAATGTAAATGTAAATGCAATAAAGACAATAAGGGTGCTCGGGAATCACCACCCAAACATTCCAATCTTTTCTATGATTGAATCCTATCCTAAGAATCGAAGGCATCAATCAGCTCTGATAAGTTTGTAACTCCTGCCTGGGAACATGTAATCAAGAGTCTAAATTCATTAGTGAAGCTCCAGGAACATTAATTAGCAATTGTTTCTTTGTGAAGTACCAGGAGAACCCAATCTGATTCCTTTGTCCCACCCCAGTAGGACCATTCAAAGGTACTCAAACCTTTGTCATTCTCAAGAGTTGTCCTTTAAGGTCTTTGTCCTAACAGCTGACAGGGCTCCCCAGCCTCAGGACATGATTTGCACTATAAGAACCAGGACTTTGCCCCATTCAAATTGTGCATGTTTCTTCGAATCCAAGTGCTGTACCCTTAGAGTCTCCTTCCCTAAGCCCTCCTGGTCGAGAGCACTGGCCATTTGAAGCTCTCTTCCCCTGTGGACTACTCCTCTTCATGGATAGGTAATTATCACCCCAAAATCCCTCAAATCTATTCCATTTTCACCACTGCTTTTCCTAGGAATCTTGTATGCTTGTGAGTTACTTCTTGTTTTCCCTTTAACTTTGAAGAATACCCATCTCATTGGTTTCCTTGGGGATGGGACCCCGTAAAAATTGGTGGAGTTACTCGCTTTGTTACCCCTCTTGCATAGCCTCCTCCTTGCTGCTAATTCCCCTCTACTCACAAGGAGACCAATTCTGGTAACAGCATCAGGAAGTGGTGGTATCCAATGCAGAGCCCTCAAAAGCAGGTGGAGACACAGCTGTGGCCCTCAGGCTGAAAAGTGTGCACACCCTATAGTAAAGTATCCCCACAGAGGGCAACTCCTCTGGCATGTCAGATGCAACATGAGCACAGCAAGAAAACACCCAGGGATAAAGCTAGGCTTGGAGGGAATGAGATGAATTCATATCTATATTCCTGAGAGATAACAAGAGGGTCTCCTGTTGAGATAGGGATACTGAGTACATTATGATACCCTAGGTACTCCAGGGAGCAAAGTAGGAAGCAGGGCCTTGGACTCTAGGGAGCTTGAGCGCAGACAGAATTACAAGGATGGATTACCAAATGTGAGGGGAAATAGCAACATTATTGTGAACTGTTGGCATGGCAAAGAGTGCCACTTGGCTCCCTTGCAAATAGGAGCATGGAGACAAAAGGCTCTCTTGGCACACTGTGGAGTGCCACTCAGGGCTGTCATTGGGGATGCATCAGAGGGAATAGCTGCTTCTATAATAATTCCAATTGCTGGT
The DNA here is from genome assembly GCF_028583425.1 of Eublepharis macularius. Classification (NCBI taxonomy): domain Eukaryota; kingdom Metazoa; phylum Chordata; class Lepidosauria; order Squamata; family Eublepharidae; genus Eublepharis; species Eublepharis macularius. Next base: position 92,116,498 of record NC_072793.1, on the reverse strand, counting down.
TTATGCTTTCACACCAGGGATGCTGCAAAGTGAATGGGTAGTTTCAGAGCAGTTTCAGGGGATTGCCATTTGGTGCTGCCACCGAGGAAGCAGGAAAAGGAGTTAGCATTCTTCTTGGCCTGGTGCATGCCAGAGTTATCACAAAGGGATGTAGTAGATCCAATGCATAGTGTAAGCTGCTCTTAACACAAGATTCCTATTGGCTGCTGTGCCAGCTCTGGTCTGTTGAACCGCCAGAGGATTGTTGCCATCTAGCAATGTGTGGTTGTGAGGATAATGTCCCATATCAAGGACATGGTGGGAGGATAATGGTCATTTTGTCCATGCAGAGGGTCATTCCAGACAAAAGGCTCATCATGAACAGGCAGCCACTATAGTTTATATGGAACGGATTAGAACTTCTGCCACTGGGCAGCTGCTCATGTGTCATTGCCCATAATCAAACTATAAAATACAAAATAGAGGCACTTGTATCATTGTTATAGAAGAAATGAGTCTGTGGACACTACTTTAGTTGTATGAGTTGATTCGTACTCAGAGTCACATACAAAAGCAGCAAGTGTTGTCTCATTGTTTTCATGGAAAGCCTCCAGACTTTGTTTGTAGGTCCATGAAGTCTAGGAAAGATGACATAGTTCAATTTATCAACAGTTGCTTGTAAGCCTAGCAATTCAAATGCTACAGTCTCCATAGCTGTCCAAAGTACTGAGCTGTGCAGTTTCAAATTGCCCAGGCACAGTAAATATACTTTTGTTGGTGAATTTAGGGGCAGACTTCACATTACATGCAGATGTGTATAACAAAGCCCAATTTTTTTTAAAAAATGAGGTTATGTTTTTTAACAAGAGGAGGAGGAACTGCTTGTTTCCCCAGTGGGGCAAAACATGGCTCCCTAGGACCATTTTATGACTGGAAAGGGCATGAGGGGGGGGGAGCTTAAAACTTGATCTAATTCAATCCCCTGAAAGCTGATAACTCAGAGTCTGTCTACACGAGGTTCCTGGGCACATGTCCATCAAGTGTCAGAAGTCACAATGTTAGCCAGGAAGCATAGTTTTGAAAGACAGAGCTGGCGGAGACTGCTCCAAAGGGCACGAATTCTCTCACAGCCCTCCACCGCCTCTGGTGTGCCAGGCTGTTTCTCCTTCTGGAGTTTTGACCCTGCCACCCTCTCTGCTTAAAACCAATCCTCGGCAGGGCAAAGGCTCCAGAAGTGGAGACACCAGACACAGCGGAGGGCTGCAAGAGAATCTGTCCCCTCCGGAGCGATCTGTCATTTAAAACTATACTCCCTGGCTAACATTGCATCTCCCAACAAGTGAAGAACACGTGTCAAAAGTATTGTGTAGAAAGACTCTGTGTTTTAAAGAATGGTAGGAGTTTCAGCAACAGATCTCCTATGTCTCATTTGTTTTGACTAGCAATACAAAGTAGCTTCATGTATTCATTTAATTTATTTCCCTTAAAAATAGTGCCTGCATATGTAGGAAACAGTTTCTCTGTTCTAAGCATGGTCAGCCTTGGTTAGTAATTGGATGGAAGACCTCCAGCGAAGACCACGGTTGCAGATGCAGGCAATGGCAAACCACCTCTGATAGTGTCTTGCCATGAAAACCCCATCGGGGTCACCATATGTCAGCTATGACTTAAGGGCACTCTCTACCATCATGGCTCTTGATAAAGTATTTCTGACCTCTGCAAAGTTCTGGCCATGTGCAATGAATAGTTGCCTTTTACAAATGTTTTCCAATTCCAGTTAGAGTGACAAATAGCAAACTCTGATTTGAAACTAAACCTGTGATTGTCATTGTAGACACATTGGTATCCGTTCTCTACTGTCAGAGAGCTAGCTGGTCTTAAGAGTGAAGACAGCTATATATGGCTAAGCCTATACAGGATGCCCTATTGTACATGAAACTGGGTCTCAATGGTAATGCGAGAAAGTCTGAGCAAGGACTCTGAACCTTTGGGGCAGCAAGCAATGCTGTCTCTTAGAAGAGAAAGCAAACATTCTCAGCACAATATGCATCAGTCCTCCATAGTGCTCCTGCTGTGGAAAACAGGAGAAAGTGGAAACTCTTGGTGCAGTGAAGAGTGCTATTAAACACACTTGTCTCCAGCAAGAGCCTTCCAAGTCAAGGAAAAGCTGTCATTCATTGCTTTGCAAATAAATAATAATTGTCATGCACCCCACTTGCCTGAGCTCCCCACCTGTCACACTGAAAAGAACAGCAGCAGTCTCAAACCTGGAGCTAGGATTAATGGCAGCATTTAACAATGCCACACTGCAGAAACTTGTGTTATGGCTCCATAAGTAGTGTCCACAGAAGAAAGGGAGGCAAAGGAGCCATGCAGAAGAATCTTCAACATGTTTACTCAGAGGTCCATCGAGTTCAATGAGACTTACATCCCAGTAAGTATCTAGGGTTTCTAAGTCTTTCTAGATGATCCTTTCACGATTAACCATCACTTACCTGATCCATATATCTAGCCATCTTCCTTTCGGCTAGTATAGGTAAATAACAGACATAAAATACCCCACCTGCAGTCTGATGTGGTACAGTTTGGCAAGAGTTGCACCATGTGGTTTTCCTGTATATTTTGGTTTTTATGTATCGCCCCTTTGTATGTAGGTTTACTACACATGGGGTGAAGACATGACCTAACTCCAGGAGCCACCTCTCAGTGTGCTGTAGATTCCTTCTCGAGAGTGTGGCATCCTTGTAAAAGAACAAAACAACATATAAACGGACACACACAGTGAGAGAAAGTTTGTATTGAGCTACAACTCTATTCCATTCACTTTAATTATTCTCCACTTCATTTGACAAAGTGGATTCAAACTCACAAAAGCTTATTGTACAATAAATGTCTTCTAGGTGCCACATGACTCTTCTTTTGATTTTTCTCCACTATGATCAGTGGCAGCTTCCAAAGCAGATCTCTCCCTCCACCCCTGAACATCTGGCTGTGTCATTTCAACTGCTTCAGTAAAGAAAAGGGCCTAGTGTCTAATGAAGTGGATATTTAATTAGGAATGTCATATTCTGGGAGTAGCTATTACAGGGGAAATTAAATCAATATGGGTTTTGGAGGTACACCCCTGTGTAATGTGAAGCCCAGGAAGTCTACAAAAAAAAATAGAGAAAATAATGATTTCCCACCCTCCAAATTAAGAGAACAGTTGAGAAACCTGTGGAACTGCTAGTGTAGTGCCACCCTTCTGAACACCCTGAAGACAGACATTCTCCCAAATGCAGAATAAATGATTAGAGACCTGAAATGCAATCTGTAGGCACACAAGCTAGACACACTGATTCGCACACACATACCCAGAGAGAAGAGACTGTGCAATCAGCGTGACCGAGAGAAGATTGAAACACAGAGACATTTTCTTCCACACTGTCCTGTGTATAGGAAGCCAGAGGAGGCTATCAGTGATTGTACAAGATTTCACATCGAAAGGTAAGGAGGAAAAATTGTGTCTGGTTTGGAGAGAAGGAAGAGAAACATCGGAGACATGTACAGTGTATCCTGCAGCATATGGGACAGCATATGAAAGGAATTGGGTCCCAGAAATGGAATCTGGACTTGAGAGGATAGAGAGGAACTTTTCTCCCCTGTCCTGTAACACTAGGATTCAGGGTCATCCAAGGAACTGACTCAGGACAGACAAAAATACCTTTGCACACCATATAATTAACTGGTGAAGTTTGCTGACAAAAGATGTGATGGCTCCTGGCTTAGATGGATTAGACAAATTAACGTAGGAGAGCTCTCAATGGCTATTAGTCATAATAAATGGAACCTCCATGATTAGGAGTATAAATTTAAACTCCATTCCCTTGGGCACACACTTGACTCTTAGGCCACTGAAGAAGCGAAACTGCTCCTTTTACTGGCATGCTGAAGATTTCAAGCCTGAAGTTTATGAAGGCATGGAAAGGCGGATTGTCACAGTGGCATTCCCTTAACCCTTTAAGCTTTACAGGAACATTAATAGGTTGGGGGCCAAATGAAGTAAAAATAAGATTTTATAGAGCAAAATAAAACAAAAGCCACACACCTATATCATGCTATGCATGACCTGTATGAATAGCTGTAAAAGGCAGAGGTTTTGGCAGGGAACTGCCTGCTAAATGGGTGTTTGACCAACGGGGGCTGCAGAGTGGGCTGGGAAGCTCACTTCCAGATGTTGCAGTCATCCCTAAAGTTGATGAGCCAGCCTAAGTTCTTCCTCCCAAGCTCACCGCCGCCCCCCCCCCCAAGAGTCCAAGGTTGGCTGCAGAGGCCTGGCAGACAAAAAGGGAGGGATGCTCCTTATCCCGTGCCATTCTGGGAGGGTCTGAGGCAGGGTACAGAGGAAGTGCCTCTGCAGCCCACTTTGGACTCCAGATGGCAGCCACACAGGAGGCAATAGCAATTGCAACCACATTGATCATCTTCTCCCATGCTGCCACCCCTGCCAGTTTCATGCTTCATGCAACCACTTGGATTGCTTGAGGGAGAGGGGTGAACCAGGCCTTGGATGATGGTGTCTATGGTGCTCTGCCCAGGTGGTAGTTGTATTTTCACCCACAGGTCCTAGGATCCCCCTCCCCAGCAGCACCGCTGTCAGTGGCCTCCACTGCAACCTGGTGCTTCAGAGAGGGATGGGCTGGGTGGGGATCAGAGCTCAGTCCTGGGTGTGATGCTGCCTCTGCATGGGATGACTGCAACCCCTAGTTTCCAAGACTCTGGCAAAATGGCTTTCATTTCCCTGCTCAATGCAGACTCCACATCCAGGCAGATGGACTGAACTCTCAGCTTTCCTGGCTTCTGATCTGTGCTCATGCTGGCCAAGATTTTGCTGCTTTCACAAGGCAGCCATAAATCTGTGCAGGGCATGAGGTGTTTTACTACAGTCTCACACTATTCTTCCTCACCAAGTTAGAAAGGCAGCCAATGACAGAAGCAGTCAAATATTCCATACTTCAGGTGAGAAGAGTGGTAGACCCTGAACAGGAGCTGTATGACCAGATTCCACACAGGGTTTGGAAAGAGTGATTGAGTCCTTGCCACTAAGATTTGGATTGTTAGATAGTACCAGCTGCAGAGAACTATACATATATCCCAAATCCATCCCTCCTTCCATTTTGATTCTGCTGTTGGAAAAGTGTTCCGGAAACTGTGTGTTCCTGCAGTGCACAAAGTGTTACCAGAACTGCTCTTTTATTATAATGGGGAATTAGCTGTAGCAGTCTGTAACTATTAATATTAAGCGAGGATCATAACCTATGTTTACGGAGGTCCCGATCCCAGACACTCTAGTGAAAAAGAGGCAGACAAGGAGTAAGGTCCAAACACGTGTATTGAGTGTAGCGTAAGCCTAGCTTGCACAATCATACAAAGAACATACAAGGTCTAAGAAATACAGAGTAGGAAATACAGAGACGTTCGCATTAGCTGGTTCCCAACGATGATAGGGGGAATACTCACTTATCCTGGAGCGAAGCAGAGACGCAGCAGCGAGGGTGGCCCAATGCCAGCACTGGGACCACAGACGGACAGCAAGGAAGTCTGGATAGGAATGGCCTAAGCACCGAGTGGTCTGGGAGACCAGCTTAAATACCCCAAAACGTACCCTGGGGCTGGTGCTGTACTTGGTGGTTCTCACAGATTAAAACAAAGGGTCTAATGGGCTACTGAATGGCTTGGATGGGCCACTTTAGTAATCAGATTGTGATAAGTGACACCTCAGGAAGAGGGGACAAAAGAGGGAGGGGGAAATCCAAGTGGGCTGAAAGGATGTTCCAGCGGACAGGGCTTGTCCTGATGTCATCAGCTTTGGAATGCGGAGGTTTCTTTGAGATGCATTCTTTAAGTGCTTGGGATGGTCGGCACTTAGTTCCTTCTCCGGGGCGGCTCCTAAGATATGCAGAGCGGGGCGAGGGGCTCTCGCTGCGGACGTGGTGTGCCCGCTTCGCCGAAATGGCTTCTCAAAGCAGTCTCTTCCTCTGGGTCTTCTGGGTGCCTGAGAACATGGATGCCGGCTGGGCATAGCTGGGGCTGGATAGCAGGCTGCCCGGTAGCGAGGGCAAGCTTGGCGACCGGCCCGCGGGAGGCTCCAGGCGGGAACTGACCAGGGAGCGCCTAGCCAGGCTCGCTGGAGGTTTCCCCGGCAGGCGCCCGGCTGCTAGCAGCGGCTTGGGCCCGTATGAGGCAGGCTTCCATGGAGGCAGCGGGAACAACACTTTAAAACACAGTCCAAAGCAGGGAAGAGGCACGGTCCGTGGCAGATGGCAAAGCAGGCACGGGGAACACAGTCCAAACACACACTGGGAATTCCAGATACAGGCCAGGGCAGGGCTTGCCCAGGAAGAGAGTCCTTTGTGCAGTTAACCAAACATGGAGTCAGTAAACTACACAGTCCATAGCAGAAGCAAGGTAATTGACACGCAGGCAGGAAACTGACACGTGTACCAGAACACACACGTGCAAAGCAGTCTTTGGTGTAGCAGTAAAACAGCAACGCAGGAAACTTTAGCACAGTTCATAGCAGGCTTCAAAGCAGGGGAGGGGGCCTACTTGGCAACAATTCCCCCCCTCGGAGACCCCGGGACGTCAGGCGCGCGGGTCTCCGAACTTGACTTCAAAGGCGAGGTGGTTGGCAATGTCCGGTGGTCGAGCTTCGAGCGAAGAAGGAGTGGGAAGGGAAGGAGGGGGAGGCGTCACTCAAAAAAAAAAATTTAGTTTGGAGAACCACCTAACCGAATAAGTGCAATTTAGATCAGCCAATGGGCTGCAGGTCTCTGGGTTCACACCAGGGGGTGTGCTAAGTGCAATCGTCAGAATAAATAGTAATAATTCATGGGTGATAGCAATTCATAGTAATAGGCAGCAATGATCAATTCATGCATATAAATAGCAATAATTCATAATTGTGTACATTGATTAATTCATGATTGAAGGTAATTCATACGGAATTCATTACGGGTTAAAAGCATTAAAACCAGGAGCAATTAATATACATGGATCAATTCATGGATAGTTAAAATCATAAATAGATACATAGGATTAAAAGCAGGGACAATTAAAAGTAATTCATACAGGGTAAAGTGAAATGTGCAAGCATGGCATAATTCATCAGGGGTAGAGTAATTCATAAATGGTTAAAATCATAAATACATATATGTGATTAAAAGCAATAGTTCATGAGGTTAAAAGCAGCAAGAATAAAAAACAAGTGCGTGGAAACAATTCATGAGGGGTAGGCGGCGGAAGGGCTCATGGGGGCAGAAAAATACACTCTGCAATTAAAAACCAAATCAATATGGCTGGATTAAAATCAAATTCATAGACTAGAACTGCCTCGGCGGAGGGAGTCAGGTTAAAAAGGCAATTCAAAAGGTTAAAATCAAATTCATAGGGATAAAGTTCATGGGCGCACTTGCAGTAGATAGAGGGAGGGACTAGTTCGGGGCTAAATTCATGGGAGTAAAATTCATAAAAGCAATGGAAAGAAATTCATAAAACCATAGAGCAACAAAGATCACAGACGGCTCAGTCCGCAGTACAGCTGCTGGACTGGGTTGCATATTTACAAGAACAAGCAAGCTTAGTTCATGTGCTCCAAAACACACTTCCACCCCCCCTTGCTGTCTGCGTCAATCCGCAGAGCAGGGTCGGCAGGCGGCGAGAAGGGCTTCAGGCACACAGTTCTAGTCCTCATGGAAGTGGCGCTGCTGGCGGTCGTTCGTAGGCAGGCCGTGGGCTGGGAGGCAGAGAAACACGTCCCCCCCTAGTCCACAAGAGGGCCTTGGAGCGGAGTCCGGCAGCAGAGCGTCCATGGGGCCGGTGCAGGATCCGTACACATAGTAATAAACATAATCATAGTTCATACCGGCACAAGCAATAAAACAAACAAGGGTTAAAGGAGGGCGCCAAGAATCACCATTAGGGCAAGAGTGGGTCTGGATTGTAATGGTCCAGACGGTAGGATAGTTGGAGTTGCTGGAGCTGTCGGCGGCTCCAACAGCCCAAATAAAGTAATGAGGCACATAATAAAACTTGGAAGGCCAGAATAACAACGATCGGGTGCAGAGCCAAATTGTAAATTCCAGTGGCAGTGGGGCTCCAGCCAAAGAGGGTTTCCCACCACGAGTGCTCGCCGGTGGTCTTAATCCGCTGGACCAGATCCAAAATCTCCTTTCCGTTGTGGGACACAACCAAAGCAGTAGTGTCCCCGTCCCTCTGGATGCTCTGGAGGGTGCGGTGGAGCTGCGGGTGGGCCAGGAGCTCGTGGATTAGCTCCAGACCGATGCCAAGGGAGATGGGCTTCACATGTCGATAGATGGAGGGGGCCACCAGGATCTCTTCTTGGGTCCAGACCGGTACCGTGTAGGTGAAGTCGCAGGCTGCTACCGAAGACAGGTTACAGAAGCAGCGGTTGACTCCCGGGATCACGGGCTTGAGCTGGAACGAGTTCAGGACCACAAAGTCGCAGGCCGTTCGCACGCAGGCACATCCTTTCCCAATGTAGACCACAGCGGAGCTGTTCTCCCGGACGACCTCGAAGGGGCACTCGTTGAGGGCGTCGACTTGCGGGGCTACACAGGGGTGATGAGGTGCAAAGGCTTGGTCTTGGCAAATGAAGCCGGTCTGGTCTCGATGCTGGCACCCTTGGAGGCTGACGAGCTGCCATCCAGTCGGGGTGAAGCGGGCCCAATGGTCGGGGTGGCGGGCGTAGAGGACTTCGGTATCGCTGACTTGGAGTCCCAGAGGCACGACTGGATACACGTGGAATGACTCGTGCGCACTGGCCGTTAATAAAAATAGTTTAAGCTCCTGGGTGGTCGGTGAGAATGAGGAATTTACGAGAGACCACCAGGAGTCAAGCTCCAGTTCTATGGGTGACAATTTGGGCGTAATCAATCTTTTAATTTCCAGGGGCAAGTGCCCGTCCGTGGCTTGCCGAATTAGCCCTATGGCCACAGCCTGATTTAATTGTTGGGCTTGCATACATGCCATGGCTATTGACACGTTGCGTTCAAAAGACTGTGTTCCTTTGAGCAGCAGAGAAAAATCTCTTTCAATTTGACTCTCCCAGTTAACTAAAATGGAGCTGATCTCGTGTTGCCCATTCGAAATGGAATTTAGGGACTGCACCACCGGTTTACCTAAGTCGGAGATGCTAGTCGTGACATGGGCAAACTTATTAGCGAGAGTCTCAATGTTGACCGAATCCATGATTGCTAGGCCTCCGGCTGCAGGAGCAGTCCAGTCGGCAATGCTTCGTCTGGCACGCGAGAGAGAGGGGGAGGGATCGATCCACAGTTGTAGCCATGCATTCCAACCCTTGCTACCGGCCTCCAGATAGGGAGCGCACTGCGGCAGCCTCTGGGTTACATTTAGCTCAGCTAAGTCTATGCGGATCTCTGGGTGGACTAGAACTCTCTCTCGAATGTCAGTTTTCAAAACATGGGAGCCCACTATATGCGTGCCGCCTTGGCTCAATTGTTCATTGCTAACAATCAAAGGGTCAATTTGGATGGTGTGGGTCTCCTGGGTCCGGATCAGCAGGGAGTAATTGCCTGGTTCGTGAGTCAAGTTTACAAAGAGCAGCCCAAGCCGGTGAAATTTCTCTACTAGGGGCTTGGTTTGGCATTCGGGCGTCTGTTGAACCCGAATCCAATCGGGTGGGCCATGTTTGGCTAGGTCTTCCTCTTTTACAATCCAGGTCAGGTTCTCCCAGCGTTCTATAGCAAAGGAGAGAACTGCGCCTGAAGGGGGCGTGATAGTGACCGATGCAGACTCAGTGGTAGTGGTGCCTAGTAGGATGGTCATTCTAAAGGGGTCTCCTGCCTTCCATACTGCGGCCGACACTAAAATAACTTCACAGTATGGCCCGAAAGCCTCAGTGACAAATGGCGAGGTTTCGAAGTTGGCAGGGGTGGTATATTTGTCTACCACCGGGACTGCAGTGGGGGCTGGCCTGATACGGGGAAGAAACATACAAGGAATCGGAGCAAGTGGTGAAACTGCATCAGTAGGCGAGTAACACACTAATTCTTGGGACAGAGTCTTTACTCCCACACATAAAATAACAAGCTCTGGGGGCCGGATCCACTGCTCTTCACAACTGCGGAAGTTTGTGCGATCCGTGGGGGTGGTCATATTGCTCTGCTGCACAACCTTGCAGACCATCATTTCATTCCCTGCCAGGGTATTGATACATCTCCAGTGTGGGTAGGGCATTAATTTGGACGGGCGTCCCTCTATTAGGGTGCCTGCCAGCACGAGCAAACACAGAGTAGCCAGGTGCCTCATCTCCTGGCCTTCTTTTCCTTTCTGTAGTGAAAATATCCTGGGGAGACCTGCGGATATAAGTACAGGTTCCCTGAGTTTCTTGCAGCAAAAATGAATGAGTGAGGTGAAGTAGGGAAAAAGAAAAGGGAGGGCGTTTTTCTGCCAGCACTGTATGTTAAGCGGGGTTCGAACGAGAAGTCCCGGAGCACTAAGCGAGCCTTCCAGCTTGTTGCTCTGGGGGACTCCTATGCGGAGGCTTCTTCCTATAGCATGTATATTTCAGGGGGGACGTCTTTGCGTCGAGCAAGGGTCGGCTGCGCGTTAGGCGGGATTATGTAAACTCGCCCCAGGGGTCCCTGGGTGCCTAGACTATGTGGCCTTCAGGTGCCCCTTGCTCGGTGGCGGGCTACTTTTATTTTGCGGGCTGAGAGCTGTCGGTCCGGCTCGGCCTGGCCTTGCCGTTCTAAAAAGGAAAAAAACTAGAGAGCGGTTTCCATTAACTATAAGGGTTGCTGCTAAAGGAGACCTTCGTTCTATTTTTCTAAAATAATTTTTAAGTAGGTGAGGTTAGGGTTGAAGGTATGTTTTATGATGGTTTGCTTTTGCTTTGCCTTTTTCCCTCTGCTTTTTTTGCAGGACCTCATGTATGTATTTCGGCGGACCATATTTTTTCCTAGGATCAATTTTTGGAGGGACTCCCTCGGGAGGTCCCAATTTCATGTTAAAAGAAAGAAACACACAAAGCAAAAGCACACGGGTGTGGGGTACTTTCGGGTTGCCCTCACTTGGAAGGCCTGGCATGGCTTCATTATAACTTCAATATGTCTCCCCCCCTTCTTTTCCCTTGTACGGCACGGGCAAGGGAAAAGATTACGTGGGGCGGGCGGCTGCTGGCGGAAAGGGCCGAAGTGGAGCCGAAGGCGCTCGGCGGCGTTTATCGAAAAGCGGCGAAGGCGGCTGAGATCTGCCGGCGACACTGGGTCTGGGTTATTCGGGGGTCATCTTGGCGCAGGGGATCCTGGCTATGTAAATGAGGCACGCTGCCCCTTGTGCGTAGCGAACGCACCTCAATAACATATTCCAGGGGTAACATATTTACAAAATACTGGCGGGTCCTTTACCTTTGCACTAAAGCGTACTAGATGGTGGCGCCGTATAGCAACTCACCATGACGAATATGAACATTAGTAAAAGAGGGGTGTTGGGCTATCTGGGGGTCCTTTTCCAGGGGAGGCACGGCCCTCAAAGCCAAAGCCGACCATCATGCGAAAGCGTGGGTCTGGCAGGTGAGACCCCGAATCTACGTAGATGCGGGATCTTCACCAGCACGGCGGGTGAAATGTTTTCAAACAAAGAAATCACCTTTTTTGGTGGTTTCAACGTTGGAAGACTACATTCACTTTTGGGCTAAAGCCTCTCCAAACACTTTCACACACAGCAAATCTCTTTTGCCTGTGCAATTTTTTCCCGAACATGCGGCTTACAATCCAATTAAGAATCACTCTCGGTGGTGGTCCTATTTGGCTTTGGTTGCCGTGTCTTCCCCAAGGGTCCCAACTGTGGGGCCCGCCTAATGAAGTTAAAGAATAGAACTGGAAAAACTTTTAACATTTACACCGATATCTACATATTCTACTATTTCTTTTATTCTAAAGCTACAAAGGTCTGGTCTAAGGGGACACAGGGTATCTCTGGCCCAGGGTGAAGGGATATCTGGCGAATCACTGGGCAGAGGGGGGCTGGACTGGTGGAGGTTCCCCCAGGGTCGTACACAGGAGGGGCAGATTGCAGCGGCTTCCCTTTCCATTCTTTTAACTGAGAGGCGTGAAAGTATTTTAGCCACGTTCCTCCTGTCCTTCTCTGGATGGCTACCTGATAGACGGCTGGGGAGACTCTTTTCGTGATGGGGACTGGGCCCTGCCATTTGGCTGCTAGTGAATGCGCCTTTTGCGAGAACTTTCTATACAGAACGAGCTGTCCTTCCTCCCACTGCCTGGGGTTCCTGACCCATCCTAATTTGCGGTCCATATCCTTCTGAGCTGTGCCCAACTTCTGGGCCACTTGCATGTGGACAGCGTGTATGGATGAGAGCAGATCCTGGACCCAGGCGTCATTAATCACTACGGGCTGCATATCAGAAGGGAGCTGCGTATCTAGCCAGAAGGCTTCCGGGAGCTGCATTCTTCGCCCTGTCATTACCATATGGGGGGTGAGCCCGTGAACTGCGGTGGTGCCTCTGATGGCCATTAGGATTATGGGGAGTTTTTCATCCCAGTCTCTCCCGGAGGAGCGAACCATTTTGCGGAGAGCCTCCTTGAGGGTCCGGTTGGTTCTTTCTATGGCGCCCGAGGCTTGAGGGTGGCCGGCTATGTGGAAGCGCTGCTGGATGCCTAGCGCCTTGCACAGCTCCTGGGTGACTTCTCCGATGAAGTGTGAGCCTAAATCAGAGTCCATGACTCTCACGATGCCCCATCTTGAAAAGACATTGTTGAACAGTAGTTTGGCCGTGGTGGCTGCATTGTTGCGCTTGCACGGAAACGCTTCGACCCATTTGCTAAAGGGGTCTATGACAGTGAGACAGTAGCGATTGCCGCGAGGAGTGGGGGGAAGGGGGCCGATAAAGTCAATCTGTATGCGAGCCCAGGGTCCGTTAATTCTCTGATGCTGGAGGGGGGCTCTAGGTCCGGTGGGGTCTGCATTGACCATAGCGCAGGACAGACAGTTGTCTACCCATTGCGCTACTTCGGTGCGCATGCCAGGCCACCAACCAACCTCTTTTACCCTTTCCAGAGTCAGATCCTTGCCTCGGTGTCCCTGCTCGTGGACAAACTGAATTAAGTCAGCCCTAACTTCCAATGGCACTACCCAATGGCGTTCGCCGGCTGCATCTACTGCCCAAACTATGCCTTCCTCTTCTCGGATCATTAGTCTTCCTGTCTGATCTCTCCCTGCGGTTAGGAGGTCAGTTATTTCTGGGTCAGATAGCTGTAGTTGCGCTAGGTCTAGTGTTCCCGTAGTTCCCTGAGCCTGGCTGCGGGCTTGTGCTCGAGTGGTGACAGGGTGTAAGGGGCAATCGGTAGCTGGTTCCAGTAGGGGAGCATTCTCAGTGGCGGCTGCCTTGGCTGCGAGGTCTGCCTGGTCATTCCAATAAGCGGTCTCTGAGTTTGTCTTCTGGTGTCCCTTGACATGGGTAACCTGCGTTGGGCCTGAGCGGGACTGAAGGAGTGCTGCTACTTGCTGCCATAGCTGTAGGTGGGCTACGGGTTTCCCATCGCTAGCTCTCCACCCCTGATTCTGCCATACCGGGAGCCAGACCGTGGCGGCTTTGGCCGTCCAATCCGAGTCTGTGTAAATGGCCAGCGGGCTTTCTGGGGGCTCAAACTCGAGCACTGCCAGAAGTGCTTGCACCTCAGCCGCTTGGCTGGAATGGGGGCGGGCTGGACCTTTGAGAGTATGGGCGTCACTCACTCGCACGGCGCCGTAGCCTGTCCGAGGAGAGCCTCCAACGTGAAAGGAGGAGCCGTCACAGAACCAGCATGTGAAGCCGTTCTGTCGGGCTTCCTCTAGCGGGACTCCCCAAGTGACTGGCCAGACAACCTGCGGTGGCGGGTCCAGGGGGCACTCGTGCTCGGTCCCGGTTACCAATAGGCCATAGGGGGCTGGAGGCTCGGTGGTCTCCTTTTTAAATTCCACTCCGCGGTTGACTAGGGCCAGGGTCCACTGCGCTATGCGGGCGTTTGAGACTTGTCCGTCTTGTATTTTTCCCGACAGGATATATTTGAGAGGCGTGTGGGTGGTTTGAACTATTGTACGTGAACCTCCTATGATAAATTCCCAATGGGTCAGACTCCAAACTAGAGCAAGGCAAGTCTTTTCGCATGGGCTGAACTTGGTCTCTACTGCGGTTAGGTTGCGAGAGGCATAGGCTACTACTCTAGCGGTCCCGGCTTGCTGCTGGGTGAGCGTGGCTCCTATGCTCTTGTCTGATACTGCCAGCTGAATAAAGAATGGCTGGGTGACATCTGGATGGGCTAGGGCCGGGGCTGCGGCCAGACTGCGCTTTAGCTCGGCTAAGGCTGTCTGTTGCTCCGGTCCCCACTCCCAGGGAGTGTTCTTCTTGAGGAGGGCGTAAAGGGGGCGAGCCTTGTCTGCAAAGGACTCGATGAAGTCTCGGGAAAAGTTAAAAGTTCCTAGAAGGGCTCTGAGGGAGGGGACATCGGTGGGTGCAGGCAGCTTGGAAATGACCTCCATTCGCTGGGCGTCCGGGGTGCGACCCTCGGGTCCCAGGGTCAGACCCAGGTACTTGACGCTGGTCTGAACCAATTGGGCCTTTTCCCTGCTTGCCTTGAACCCAGTCTCTCGGAGGAGTTCCAGGACTTCCTTGGTGATTTGGTGGGCTAATTCTTCCGTGGGGGCGTGGACCAAAATGTCATCCACGTAGCTCAGTACATGGGGCCTCGAGGAGGGTTGGAGGCGTTCCCACATCTGAACTACATGGGCATGACAAATACTGGGGCTGGAGTGGAATCCCTGGGGTGTCCGTTTGAATGCGTATTGCTGGCCGCGGAAAGTGAACGCGAACTTGTACCAGCAAGACTCATGCAACCGGATGGAGTGGAAAGCATTGGCCAGGTCTATGACCGAGTAGAACCGGGACCCAGCGGCAATGGCCGTTAGGATCTCATTGTACTTGGCCACAACCGGGGCAACTGGAGGGGTGGTGGCATTCAGGGCACGGAAGTCGACCGTCATTCTCCAGGTCACTCCATCTGCTTTTAGAACTGGCCACAATGGGGCGTTGCAGATGGACTGCATCGGGAGTATGACGTCCCACTCAAGGAGTCCTTCTATAGTCTTGGCTATCCCTGCCTCAGCTTCCGCTGGGTACTTGTACTGTCGTTGGGGAGGGGGGTCCTTTCCTTCAATCAGGACGCAGGCGCCCTTCACTATCCCACACTCGGCCTTGTCTGTCACCCACACTTCGGGAAAGTCCTGAACCCAGGGGTCTCCTGTGATGGGGGCGAGAGGGAGGAGGGCCTTAAGGGCTGCGCACCGATGGATTGCATTGACGAAGTCTGGGCCTCCTGGGATGCGCCACAGGAGCCCATTTGCTAGGTCAATGGTCAGTCCCTCGGCACGGAAAAATGGCATGCCCAAAAGTCCATCATCTTCTCCCCGGTTTGCGCAGGCCGAAATCCTGGTGGCCAGGTTCCCAACGGAGAGGGGGATATCCTGCCAGACCTGGGATTCCTGCATGCCGCCTCCAAAACCGGCGAGTTGCATGGTTGTGGGGGTCTGAGTTCCCTTAGTGACTAAGGTGGGCCGGAGTATATTAAGTGAAGCTCCGGTATCTATGAGGAGAGTGGCAGGCTTCTTCTTTTCCCCGGGAGTCCCGATCCCTGCCTTTACTGTCGGTCTCCCCCATGTGTCCGGCTTTAGTTTGGCAACTATGCCCACGGAAGGAGACTGGGACTCGGGGCAACCCTATTCTGATCCTGCACACTGGTCGGTGGAAGCGGCGCTTCCTCTAAAGGGGTTGTTGGGGCTCGGGCGTTCCCGGACTGCAGCTATCGGGGGACTCGAGAAGGGAGGGTCTGGCGGTAAAGGGGGCGCTGACGGAGGTACTGGGGGCTGCTGCTGGTCTTCCCACTCCATGATCGCCTTCATTAGAACGGACGTGGGCTTTCCATCGAATAGCTCCATGTTCGCTCCAATGTTTTTGAGGCGCATCCATAGCTCCCAACGGAGGGAGTCCCTGGACTGGGGCGTGCTGCCGCGGTCCCGGTAGCCCTCGTGGTCGCCCTGCGATGCTCCCCAAGCGTTAGACTGATCTGGAGGCGGGTAGACCTGATGATTGTACGGGTGTGATGCTCGCGAGTGAGAAGGGGCTAGGGGTGCTTCCTGCAATCGGGGCTCGTGGGGTCCCTGCTGGGAGGAAGAGCCGTAACTCGGGGTGGGCGCAAAGGAGACTCCCGGGCGGTAGTCCCTTGGTCCTCTTCCCCGGTTAAAGCTACTGCTCCTTCCCCTCAGGATCCCTCCCCTTGCCTCCGGGTACGGGCTGCGTCCCTGCGGTCGGTATTGAGAGTGGGGGCCATGATTGGCATAGGTGACTGCACTTATCGGCTCGCTCTCCTTTCTACGAGAGGCCGGGGACTTCACATGGCGGATGGCACCGGTCTCTCGCAACAGGCCAGCAATGCTCCTGATGCGGGATTCCAGCTCTCCCCATGTAATGCTCCCGGGCTCGACTCCTGCTAGGGCTAGGCGAGTGGTGCTGTTTAGTCCATCTATGACTGCCCTCCTGAATTCTAAGTCGTCGAAGTCCGGCATGTCGCTCAAATCTAAATCTACCTCGTCTGCTAGTTCGGCTAGGAGCTGTTTCCTGGCTAAATATGCCTCTGGATCCTCTCCGGGTTTTTGGGACTCTGCAATATACAGGGCCTTTAAACTCTTGGTGGGCCACAGGAAGGCGCACAACTCTTTCATGGCACCATACTGACTGCGAGTAGCTAGTCTCCGGTTAGAAATATATGCGTTGAGAGAGGTGACTATTTCGGGGCTGGCACAATGGCGAGCCAGCTGAGCTACATCGGAGCCACTGGCGGAGGGCTGGGACATGGTCACGTGAGCAAACCATTGTATAGCTGAGTCTCGGTTCAGGGGTCCCATGCGGTCCGCTATGGCTTGGAGCTCATCGGGCCTCCAATTGCGGGTTTCCTTAACTATTCGGTCTGTCTTCCTGCCGTCCTCGTCTGTGGAGACAATTTCTTTGGTAGCTATCGGATGGAGGGGCTGTGGAGCTTCCTCGGGCTGGGGCGAAGGAGGTGACCAACTGTCGGTACTACCTTCGGGGAGGGCCAAGAGGGCTGAGGGGTGCACGGCGGAAATTACGGCCTGTTGCATCCCCAAGTGTCGCTTCAGGGCCTCTAGCTCCCTCTTACAAGCTGAATGGTCCGCGGCTGCGGTTTTAGACTGGTTGTGGTCCGCCATGAACCGGGCGGCATGGGTGAGCTTAGTAATCTCCTCTTGTCCCTCCGTTAATGCGTGCTCAGCCATATCGGCACGAGCGGTGGCCGCTTCAGCCTTGTGCTGGGCGTCCTGGAGGGCGGTAGTTAATCCTTGCTTTTCTAGTATGAAATTGACGCGTTCGGCGCGCCACTCAACTGCCTTTTCCTCATGTTCTTTCTCCTGTTCGGTTAGCTTGGTCCTGAGAGTCTGGATTTCTAGGCGCAAGGCGTCCTGTTCTCGTTTGGACCTCTCCTCTAGCTCCTCCTGCGTGGTTTGTAACTTACTAATTAGGGACACGCTGTCCTGCAGGGCAGTGAAAAGTGCCCAAGCTCCATATCTATCTTTCTTACTGGACCTAGGTTTCTCCTTGTCACAGAAGTCCTGGAAGGCGCTTCTAACTATCTGGAGTGGGTCGGGTCCCTTGAAGGAACCAGCTTCCCAAGGGCAATCTCCCTTCTTAACTAGCCACTTCTCCAGGCGGGGCACGGTGGGGTTTGCCCGGTACATTTTTACTTTCGTTTAAGGCTGACCTCGGGGGAGGTTAAAGAGTAGATCAGCGATACCAGGGGTGGGGCGATTAAAGCTGCTCAAGGGTTTTAACAACTTCTTCCTCTCTATGTTCCTTTTGGGAGGTTTATCCTTCCCTCAGGTCCTCAAGGGTTTTTACCAGGGGGTTTTAAGGTTCTACTTTTAGGTTTAAAGGGTATTTTTAAGGGTTCTACACTCGGCTCTTCTCCACCGGGGGGAGAAGGAAAATTCCTATTCCCGTTTCAAGCTTGCCTACAAGCCACGGGACCAGGAAAAGTTTACTGGCTCAGAGGGTGCTCTCAAGCTCTCTAAGCCCAAGAACCAAAAACGCTCAGTGCTTCCAAGCCTCTGCCTAGAAGCCAAAGCTCAGGGGTCTCCCAAGCCTATGCTCGGAAAACCACAGCTCAGGGGTCTCCCAAGCCTCTGCCCGGAGACTGCAACTAAGGGGTCTCCCAAGCCTCTGCTCAGGCAACCAGAAATGCTCCCAAGCCTCTGCTCAGGAACTGAAGTGCTTCCAAGCCTCTGCTCGGAAACTGAAGTGCTCCCAAGCCTCTGCTCAGAAGCCAAAATGCTCTCAAGCTCTCTGCCCAAGAACTAAACTCAAAGTGTCCCCAGGCCTCGTGCTCAGAGACAAACGGTTAAACTGTCTCCAAGCCTCGACCAAAAGACTAAATGCGCTCAAGGACTGCCTCTGCAAGTCCCCAAGCAAAAGTGCCCAGGAGTAAAACCACGGTACTCCCAAGCGGAAAAGCGCTCAAGAGTTCTAACAACTCCCAAGCAGAAGTGTGCCCAAGAGTCCCACTGACTCCCAAGCGAGGTGCGCCCAAGAGTCCCACTGACTCCCAAGCGAGGTGCGCCCACGAGTCTGACTTAAAACTCGCAAGCGGAAAGGCGCCCAAGAGTCTACCTTAAAACTCTTAAGCACGGTGCGGCCGGCTGCCGCGGGGCTTCAGGAACCTGGCTTTAGATTCCCAAAG
The DNA here is from genome assembly GCF_028583425.1 of Eublepharis macularius. Classification (NCBI taxonomy): domain Eukaryota; kingdom Metazoa; phylum Chordata; class Lepidosauria; order Squamata; family Eublepharidae; genus Eublepharis; species Eublepharis macularius. Next base: position 92,097,698 of record NC_072793.1, on the reverse strand, counting down.
CTAAACTGACTAAACGGACTAACGATCCCTTCACGTTTCCTCCGGAGCGGGGATTGAAGCCTAAGTGCTGGCAGGAACGGGGGTTTGGACGGACTTAGGAGAGACGGGGGAGGGCGGAAAAGAATTTTATATGTGCTGCTTCAGGATATATATATATATATAAATCTATAGAGCCTACTTCTGGGATCCCACCCACATAGACGCGTTTAGGCGGCCCGGAAGGTGGCCAGGAACTTCACCAGTTCAGAGGTCCTCACCCACAGTACACCGGTTATAACGGCTGGAGGGCCTCGCGGTGCACCACAAAAGGCAAGTAGTCCAAAGCTGGCTGAAGGAGGAAATGGGGGAAAAGCCAACCCACAAGATAGAAATGCTCACTAGAGCCACACACATTCACACTTTTAATTCCCTGAGCTAAATTGCGCTCTTTACACTGAGGTCTGGAAAATTTTCCTCTAAGTCAGTTCGCTGAAGACACGCGTGTCGACTCACGTGTATTCACACGAACCGGGTTATGCCCGCATATTCTCCACCAGTAAACTGTTACCAGAACTGCTCTTTTATTATAATGGGGAATTAGCTGTAGCAGTCTGTAACTATTAATATTAAGCGAGGATCATAACCTATGTTTACGGAGGTCCCGATCCCAGACACTCTAGTGAAAAAGAGGCAGACAAGGAGTAAGGTCCAAACACGTGTATTGAGTGTAGCGTAAGCCTAGCTTGCACAATCATACAAAGAACATACAAGGTCTAAGAAATACAGAGTAGGAAATACAGAGACGTTCGCATTAGCTGGTTCCCAACGATGATAGGGGGAATACTCACTTATCCTGGAGCGAAGCAGAGACGCAGCAGCGAGGGTGGCCCAATGCCAGCACTGGGACCACAGACGGACAGCAAGGAAGTCTGGATAGGAATGGCCTAAGCACCGAGTGGTCTGGGAGACCAGCTTAAATACCCCAAAACGTACCCTGGGGCTGGTGCTGTACTTGGTGGTTCTCACAGATTAAAACAAAGGGTCTAATGGGCTACTGAATGGCTTGGATGGGCCACTTTAGTAATCAGATTGTGATAAGTGACACCTCAGGAAGAGGGGACAAAAGAGGGAGGGGGAAATCCAAGTGGGCTGAAAGGATGTTCCAGCGGACAGGGCTTGTCCTGATGTCATCAGCTTTGGAATGCGGAGGTTTCTTTGAGATGCATTCTTTAAGTGCTTGGGATGGTCGGCACTTAGTTCCTTCTCCGGGGCGGCTCCTAAGATATGCAGAGCGGGGCGAGGGGCTCTCGCTGCGGACGTGGTGTGCCCGCTTCGCCGAAATGGCTTCTCAAAGCAGTCTCTTCCTCTGGGTCTTCTGGGTGCCTGAGAACATGGATGCCGGCTGGGCATAGCTGGGGCTGGATAGCAGGCTGCCCGGTAGCGAGGGCAAGCTTGGCGACCGGCCCGCGGGAGGCTCCAGGCGGGAACTGACCAGGGAGCGCCTAGCCAGGCTCGCTGGAGGTTTCCCCGGCAGGCGCCCGGCTGCTAGCAGCGGCTTGGGCCCGTATGAGGCAGGCTTCCATGGAGGCAGCGGGAACAACACTTTAAAACACAGTCCAAAGCAGGGAAGAGGCACGGTCCGTGGCAGATGGCAAAGCAGGCACGGGGAACACAGTCCAAACACACACTGGGAATTCCAGATACAGGCCAGGGCAGGGCTTGCCCAGGAAGAGAGTCCTTTGTGCAGTTAACCAAACATGGAGTCAGTAAACTACACAGTCCATAGCAGAAGCAAGGTAATTGACACGCAGGCAGGAAACTGACACGTGTACCAGAACACACACGTGCAAAGCAGTCTTTGGTGTAGCAGTAAAACAGCAACGCAGGAAACTTTAGCACAGTTCATAGCAGGCTTCAAAGCAGGGGAGGGGGCCTACTTGGCAACAAAAGGCAACTTTTCCCCAGCCATACTCACAGGGATTGTGTAAATCCCACATATCAGCCTCCTATTTCATCCTTTATCCATCTGTCAGACCATGTCCTTAACCGGGAGTTATGAAAGATTGAGCAAACCAGCTAAGGCAGCTGATGGATTCATGGTTATGAGCTGGGAAACTTACTTCAGATAAATCTCTCACCTCCTTAAGAGAGAAAGTGCTTTGCTAAACCTAATGCCGAGGCTGGGCTTGCAGAGTCAGTGACCAGACTTAGCCAAAAGATGAGACCTTTTTCAGACGGGTTCTGTCCAGGGTTCAATGCTGTTGGGAAGTGGGGTCCCCCCCTGTTTTTCTACAGCATCCTGGGCAGTTGTGCACCCCTTGGGTTTCCCCCAGCTTTCCTCCAGTTTTAAAGTGTAAAGTTTTGGAAATATCACAGCAAAGTCTGGACAGTTGCTTTGTGGGTGGGAGGGCAAGTTTGAATTTTCTTGGTCTCACTCACATGGCAGGCATTCTCCCTGCCTTTGTCCCCATGATGGCAGTTTTTTAAAAAAAATTGGCAATCTATGAGCAGAACCACAAGTGACAAAAGGCACAGATTGGACACTTGTCTGCTTCCCTCAAGTTTTGATGGGAAATGTAGGCATCCTGGTCTCGCAGCTTCGCTCTCTGACTGCTGTCCAATGGACTTTTCAACTGTCACTTGTCCAACATTCCGCCAAGTTGCCTACATTTCCCATCAAAACTTGAGGGAAGCAGACAAGTGTCCAATCTGTGCCTTTTGTCACTTGTGGTTCTGCTCTAGTATCAGATTCTCTGAATTCCCCACTTTCAGGTTTTTCTAAAAAGTAAGTCTCTAGCCTGTTTCATTGCAGACATATAAGTGGAAATGCATATCTCTGGAAGAAAAGTAGGACACAAGGCAGTAAAATATAATGCATACAATAAAGAGTGCAAAAGACTACAATCAAACTCCTTTTATAAAAGAACCTTCCCGAACCATTTCATTACGGTATAGCCCTATTTTCTTTATAAAGATACCCTCCCAAACATTTCTGTTTTATACATTCTGCAGAACGATTGCAGTGTGGGAGCCTCAGGCAGTTCAGTCCACAAGGCAAGAGCCACAACACAGACATCTCAGGTACTGACTGTGGTTGTTTTTACCCATTTGCAGGGTGACACCTTCAGAAGGCCCTGCTCAGATGAGTGAAGCTGTCACAGCAGAGCTTGGCAGGAGCGGCAATCCAGAAAATATGTGGGTCCAAGGCATTTGTAGATGATAACCAGTATGCTGAACTTGAACCCAGTAACTGATTGTTAATCAATGGAGTGACTGCAGAATAGGGGTAATATACATACTCCGCCTAGCTCATGATGATAACTGAGCTGCATCATTCTGTACCAGCTGGAGTCTCTGACTTTAAGAGCAGCCCCGGGTTGAGTACATTATAGTAGTCAAGCCTTGAGGCTACCATGGCATGGATCCACGTGGCCAGACTGGCCCAGTCAAAGTAGGTACAAGATGAAAGAAAGCATTTTTTGCTGTTGCATTAACTTGCTTCTCTAGTAATAGTCCTGAATCTAGTATAATACCCAGCTCTTGACTGAGTCAGTGATGGTCAGCTGAATGCCATCAAATGTAAGAAGCACAATGTCCTTCAAGACCTCAGCCTTCCCAACCAGCATTGCCTCTGTCTTTTCAGGATTCATCTTCACATTATTCACTCTTAGTCATTTAACCATAACAGCCAGGCTGTGGCCCAGGACCTCTGCAGCATCACCAGGTGATTTGGATAAAGAAATACAGAGATGAGAGTTGCAGGCATACTGATGACTGCTTAATCCAAAACCACAAAACTACCCTCTCAGAACTTTATTGCCCCTTCTTGCTGCATATGTTGCCCAGGCATCTATAGGGTCTGAACTAGAATGCAAGCAGTTCAGAGCAGTGTTTCCCAACCAGCGTGCCACAGAAGCCTAGAGTCCCACAGGACTTCATCAGGAGTTATGCAAGCAATCATGGAATAAATACAATTTTTGAAATACTGCAAAAATTCAAAATATCCCTAGAAATATCACTGTTGTTAAGGTTATGAAAGCTTATATACATCATCTCTTTTCATATAAATTTTCTTGTCAACAATTTAGCAGTAATTGAATTGCATTTCCTGCCATCAACCTTTTCTGGCCTGTAAATGTTTTCATAGGTAGGGGTTCCTCAGGAATTGAAAAAGTTAATTTAGAGGTTAGAAAACACTGGTCCAGAGTAACAGTCCCTTCCCGATTGACACCTGTTACCTGGTTCCCACAGTGTGCTGACCAAGGTGCTCATTTCGTTTGTCATGCTGTACTACCCTGTAGCCTCCCTGTTGGATCCCACAACTGAAGAAGACTTTTCTGGGTCTGAAGGTATTTCCCAGTTTAACTTCTCTGACCCCTCCCCCTCCCAAGCAATACGAACACCAAATGTGAACTGGAGAAGCTGGAAACAGGACAAGATCCCAGCTATGCTCATCCCAGAGGAATTTGTTTTTGTTATATCACTTTGTACACGCTACTTAGACTTTATGTTGCTGGGCTGGCAAAATGCTGCTGCACAGCTTGCTCGTGCTTTTTCTCTTGCTCTCCCTCACACACAGAGAGCAAAAACACTCAGCTACTCAGCTTTTGTACAGCTTGGGCAGGTTGCCATGGGGACATGGCCTACTACCCCACTTAAACTTGAATACAAAGTGATTAGCAGAGCTGGCTTGAATCACCCAGGAAGAGACAGAGGCCCCAGGTCCCCCATGAAGGAGCTGCAGAAGTATACATGCCAGGGCAAAGTACAGTTACTATCTGTTCCATATGGCAAGGCAAGACATAGAATCAGTGTATCATGGAGTTTGCGGGGAGGAAGTGTTGTGTAGCCCACCTAGTCCAACTCCGGGCTCAGGGCTGCTCTTGCCATTAGAAAATTCTAGGTGACAAGTCATGTTAGTCTGTAGCAGCAAAATGTATAACAACAACAACATTCGATTTATATACCACCCTTCAGGACAACTTAACACCCACTCAGAGTGGTTTACAAAGTATGTCATTATTATCCTCACAACAAACACCCTGTGAGGTGGGTGGGGCTGAGAGAGCTCCAGAGAACTGTGATTAGCCCAAGGTCACCCAGCTGGCTTCTAGAGGAGGAGTGGGGAATCAAACCCGGCTCTCCAGATTAGGGTCCCGCGCTCTTAACCACTACACCAAACTGGCTCATAATGTTCATCTGAAATCTATCCTCCTATACTGTAAATCCATCAAATTTAGTCTTGCCCCCTAGGCAGCAGAGAACAAATCTTTGTCCTCTTTCATATGACAGTCCTTTAGGTATCTGAAGAATGCAGTCATCCCCCACTTCCTTCTTCGAACCTGTTCCAATTTGTTTATATTGTTCTTAAAGTTCAGCACCTAGACTGGAACACAGTACTCCAGATGAGGTCTTTCCAGTTCAGAACAGAGCTGAACTATTGCTTCTCATGACTGGAATACTGTACGCCAGAAACTGCATTTGCCTTTTTTGCAGCCACATCCCAACGGAGACTCACATTCAGGCTGCAACTGACTAAAATCCTGAATTCCTGTTCAGCTGCACACAGGCCATGCCGGGTATCTCCCATCCTACGCCTGTGCATTTTATTCTTTTTTCCTTAAACTTTCATTTGTCTCTGTTGGATTTCACTTCGTTAGTTTCATCCCAAACTAGCAAGGGCAATTTGATTTTTATTTCTGTCTTCTTGTGAGCCACGTCAGTTTTGTGTAATCTAGTGGAGAGGGGGAAAGGGCAGTGGAAATTCGATTGTCATGGCAGATGGAGTTCCTGGGGTTGCTTGGCCTTAGCATTGACCAGGAAGACTTTGTTAGATGTGGAGGAAACTCATCTGTCTCTCTGTGTCTTTCTCAAGGGGGCAGGAGAGAGAGTCAGAGCCTCTTCACTTAGGGCGTTGCTCATTTGGAGAACCAAGCATACTTCATATGTTCTTGTCTTCATATCTTCTTCATCCATTTGCTTAGTTTTATTCTCCTTGTCAGGCAGCCAACAGTTTTGCCACTTACTGTGCACTTTGAGGTATTCTGAAGGCAAATAAGGCACAACATGGGATCCTTTTATTGGCTCCAGTCTTAGCCTTCCCTAGTTTATAATACTAAACATTTGTAGAGACTGTTCAAAATATTTCACATATCTCATTTCAATAATCCTTACAACAGCTCTGTAAAAGAGGTCACCATTGTTAGTTCTATATTGTAGACAGCTGAGAAAGCTTATGGCTCTGACAACACTTGAACCGGAGACTTCTTGGTTCCTAGCTCATTATGTTGCAGTAGCTCTCACGCCAGATCTGTGATACCCAGAATACCAGGGCTGGCTGTTACAGGAGGGAGCCACTGCATAGGATCACAGGCAGCATGTAAGGTGGCTGACTGGCTGGTGGGTGACCAGTTGGGCGCATGGGCTGTATGGGCAAGGAGAGGCTCTGGAGTCATTTTGAGACACTATTCCCAAGAGTGTTTTATGCCTTCCACCACTTCAACTGTCGTCACCACCAAAAATCTTTCCCCCAGGCTGCTTTAACCTCTTTCTGTTCTGCATTGAGTCAAGGTTTCATCTGAAGACAAAGTGGCACTCACTGCCTAGCACCTGCCAAAGGAATCCTATAATAACAGGGTGAAGCACACGTGAGAAAAGCAACAAGAAGTGCCTCTGGCCTGTTCCAGCTCTGGGAGAAAGTGACCAGGAGGACAAGCATGGCAAGACCTTGGCAGCAGCTCACACACAGCTCCATCTGCGCCTTGACCTGCTACAACTTGTCACATTCCAGCCCATCCCCACGCAGCTTTGTCAATGCACCTCAATGCAGCACTTTTTACTATTCCAGTCTTGCCACTGCTGAACATACAGATACAGCTCTGCCTTTGTACATCAATCCTGACTTGCAGTGTGCATTCTAGCACCCCTACTGCAAGGATCACACACTGGCACCTACCATACCCCTTGCCGCCCCCCCCCTTGCAGCCACTCCTGCCTATCCCAGCTGTGACCTCCCCAGGTATTCATTCCTATCAGTGACCCTCATTTGCAAACTTATGGATCTCTGCTGTCCTTGGTATTTGATTCAACATTCATGCTATGTGATCCATGCCGAATATTTCTTGCTGATATCCCTTGTTCCTGGGCTCTGTGTATGCTGCACTTTTTAAACACAAAAATTAAATTCAAGGAAACGTCAATTCTAGGACCTGCGTAGATCCTGTGTATATCTTTACACACACTGTATAATTTATTATCCTTCTGCAAGTCCTGGGGAGAGGGAGAGGACCCTGTAGGGACTGAAGCCCACCCCCCTGACCTGAGAATTCCTGACCAGCCCCTCCCCTGCCTCCTGAGAGCTCTCCAAGTATTGCCACACACTTTCCAGCTGAGCTTAAGAACTAGAAGCTTGTGCTTGGAAAGTGTTAACTGATGCATGGCATGCTGAGCACAGATGATTTTGTCTGATATAGTTGTGGGATGCATGCAAGTCTGTTTCAGGACTCCCTCCTCTCCATTCCCACCTGAGCAGATCTTCTTCCTATTAATTTTTAACCTCAAGCTCAGCACCGACACTCCCCTCTTTCTCCACCCCAAGCTCCTTCCTCTGACAGGTCGGTGCTGTCAACTCCTTTCTAAAGCCCTAGTTGACAGGCCACTGTTGCCCCAGTTCTCCTATTCTCCTCACCATGTCTGGCTTGCCAATGCCCCTTGAACCCGGCATGCAGCTCTTTCGGTTGTCTCTGTGCCAGCACAGACAGTGCCAGTGGCTACAGTCCTGCACCAAAATCTGTTGTGATGTAAAACATTATGGACAATCCTCCAAGAGAACTTTTTTAAAGGCCACCAAACTCATTTCACCAGTGACCTAAATCCCAGCTCTTCACCTGCATCTCTAGAGACGAAGGGTTGACTCTGAAGTTAATTAATGTCTCAGACAATTGTGCGGGTTGCGGGAATGTGCATCTTTTATTGACAGCTCCTGCAGCATCTTCTGCAGTGACCACACACAGTGTTATCCTGGAAGGAGCTGACAAAATGTGTGCGTGTGAGAAAGAGAGAGTGAGACAGAGAGAGTGAGTGAGAAAGAGGAGGGGGAAACAGAAGGGGATTCTTCCTGCATCAGAGGAAAATGAAGTTCCTCTAGGATAGACAGAAAGATACACACATCCTGGTCCCCAGATGCAATAGCCCCTTGATGTCTAAGATTTCTTAAAAGCCAGGAGGGTGATTGAGGAGAAAGAGACAAACAAGTTCTAATCTATACCCACATATAGAGCATCAGTTAGGACACCTCCAATGTGTCAATTTCTCTGTGTGATAGAAAGAAAAGAATATCCTGACCCCAGTGTAAAAACTGGCCACTGCCTGACTTTTTTGGAGGGTGGGGGAGATCCTTTTTAAAACATCAATGTCGATATTTTTATTTAAAGTTTAATAAACACATTTAAATCTTCAGTGCCCTCCCTTTCCCTGACATTGTTTATAGGGGACAGCCCTATCAGCCTCAGTTCACTAAGGAATGAAAGAGTAGGGGGGGAGGGGGGTAAGAGCATAGGAGGACATGTACACTGCCATCCTAAGCAAGCATAACCAGTGAAGGGCAGAGTTGTTCCCTACAATGTACACCTGTGCAAAATGCAGGTGGAGAAAGGAAGAAAATGATTTCAGCTGTCATCATTCTGGATTCCCAAAGACCATGGGAGGACCAGAAGGGGTGGCTGCTGCCTTTGCTCAGCTGCCTGTGCTGTTTTCACGTATGTTTCCCTGCAGCAAGTAGTATGCTAGTCCAGGTAACACATGTGGAACAATATAAGCTATAAATGGCTCAGCTGATGAATGGGCACCACTGCACAACTGTCAGTGCTGCCGCCTGCCCTCCCTCCCTCCCCCTGCTCTGTGTGTGTTTTGCCACCTGTTCTGTCCCAGCTGGGGTGGGGGTGGGGGACGCCTGTCTGCTGACTTGCCAGCCAGCCAGCATCATCCATCCACAGCTATTAGCTGCCCAGCAAAGTACAATGTTTACAGAACAGCCGTCAGCACCTTCTCTTTCCCTGATTCTGTCAACGAGAGCAGTCCCCCCTCCATCAATCTGGGGAGGGCAGCCACTCCTGGTGGGATGGAAGGGCAGTGTGGGTAATAAGCATGTTCCCAGGCTCTTAGGTCACTGGAGGAGAAGGTGAGCCCTTTCTTCTTGGAGACTGCAGAGAACTACACAGGATTTTTATTTATTTATATTGTTTCATGCCCCCCACTTTCCTGGGGGAAGTTCTGGGGCAGCTTTACAGAATTGGTTTCCTTTGAAGGAGAAAACACTGGAGACTTAGCTGGCATTTTGTAATATCTCTTTCTTAACCAATATACAGGCCGAGCAAACAGTGAGCAAGAAAGCACGTAGGCAGACAATGCTAGCCCCGAAGCAATGCAGTCCCTAGTATGAAGAACCACAACCCTGAAACCCCAGGCCCCTAAACTCAAAAGCAATTCTCTCTTTTTCTGGCTAAATTCCAAGCTGTATTTTCAGCCCCCATCCTGCAGGTACCTTATGGCCTTCTTGGGCACTTGCCACAGTGGGATTTAGATGAAGACTAATCTGATATGCCATTAATGACCATTAAAGGAAACAGCTATTGTTTGCCATCAATTGCCAGGCTATGTGAGCACTTAGAGAAAAGGGACATTTTACAAATCAAAAAAGCTGGCTGACAATAATATGCATCTCTTTAAAAGACTCAGGGTGATTAATGCTATTGTGAAATCTGAAAAAGACTGCTGCAAGAGTGACCAGCATGGGGTGATGGGGGAGGGCTGTGGCAGCTATTGCCATGAATACTTCGGCACAGCAGACTTTGTAGCATACTTGTCCCTAGGTTTGCCCCACTTTTCAAAAGATGTACAGAAGAAGATGCACTGCACCAGCCTCTCTACTGCCTCTGATGTGTCAGAGCACTCCCAAGAATAACCACGACAACAAAAACATACTCCCACTACATCAGTCATCTCCTCAGCAACACATCCAAATCCAGTCTGTAGTTACGAAGCTGTAGTTGGTTTCCAGTTCCCAGTACCTTATTCACGGTTCCTACTTCCTTATTCACAGATCAGTTCCCAGTTCCTAGTTCCTTATTACCCCAAAGCAAATACTGTAGGAGCACGTATCATACACTCCATATTCAGCAGACTCTCTCCTCTAAGTGGACATATACTGGGTTCTCCTACAAAGCCCAGTGCTTGAGTTAACAGTTTCAAAGTAGGGTAAAATCAAAAAGAGTCCAGTAGCACCTTTAAGACTAACCAATTTTATTGTAGCATAAGCTTTCGAGAATCACAGTTCTCTTCGTCAGATGCATGGAGGGCAAGAAGAAACTGGTCAAATATAGAGGAGGAGAGGAGAGGGCGGAGTAGATGCAAACAGCTCCTTCTGATATGGAAATGCAAACAGCTCCTTCTGATATGGAGATCAGTTTGCTTCTGTTAAGGAAATCAGTTACCTCTGATAATGAGATTACCATTCATACTTCAAATCTGGTGACAGCTTATATCTACAGGTTAATGGCACAGCCATGGGCACACGCATGGCACCACAATATGCTAACATATTCATGGCGGACTTGGAGCAACGCTTCCTCAGCTCCCATCCACTGGAACCACTACTATACTTAACATTCTTGGATGACATCTTCATCATTTGGACCCATGGGAAGGAAGCCCTTGAGAGATTCCATCAGGACTTCAACAACTTTCACCCTACTATCAACCTGAGCCTGGACCACTCTGCACAACAGGTACACTTCCTGGACACCACTGTACAACTACATAATGGACGGATAAATACCACCTTATACCAGAAACCCACAGACCGATACTTATATCTACATGCCTCCAGCTACCACCCTAAACATACCACTCTGTCTATTGTCTACAGCCAAGCCTTACATTACAACCGTATCTGCTCCAATGCTCTTGACCGAGACTCACACTTAAGAGATTTACAACAAGCATTTTTGGGACTACAGTACCCACCAAATGAAGTGAAGAAACAAATCAACAGGGCCAGACTAGTACCCAGAAACAGCCTGCTCCAGGACAAACCTAAAGGAACTAACAACAGAACACCACTGGTTGTCACCTATAGCTCCCAGCTCAAACCCATCCAACGTATCATCAGGGAGCTACAACCCATCCTGGAAAATGATACCTCTCTCTCAGAAGTCCTGGGTGGAAGACCTTTCCTTGCTTACAGACAGCCCCCCAACCTTAAACGACTTCTCACTCACAATCATGAATCAGCCAGCAGAGTCACCAGCACAGGTACCAGGCCCTGCAACAGACCCAGATGCCAGCTCTGCCCCTATATCTACCCAGGGAATACAATTACAGGACCCAATGACATCAACTACACTGTCTCTGGCTCTTACAGCTGCTCATCCTCCAATCTGATATATGCCCTCATGTGCCAACAATGTCCTTCTGCTCTGTACATTGGACAAACCAGCCAACCTCTACGCAAAAGAATAAATGGACACAAATCTGACATTAAAAATGGCAACGTCCAGAAACCAGTGGGAGAACACTTCAATCTACCAGGACATTCCACCAAAGACTTAAAGGTCGCTGTGGTTCAACAGAAACCTTTCAAAAACAAAATCCAACGGGAAGCTACTGAATTTGAATTCATATGTAAATTTGACTCTGTCAAGCTGGGACTGAATAGGGACTATGAATGGTTATCTCATTATCAGAGGTAACTGATTTCCTTAACAGAAGCAAACTGATCTCTATATCAGAAGGAGTTGTTTGCATCTACTCCGCCCTCCCCTCTCCTCCTCTATATCTGACCAGTTTCTTTTTGCCCTCCATGCATCTGACGAAGAGAACTGTGATTCTCGAAAGCTTATGCTACAATAAAATTGGTTAGTCTTAAAGGTGCTACTGGACTCTTTTTGATTTTGCTACTACAGACTAACATGGCTAACTCCTCTGAAAGTAGGGTAAGAGATACAAGCCTTCTGAACCCTCCAAAAATCTTGCATGGCCCCACATCACACAGCCCTGCACTCACTAGACTGTTCCCTACATCCAGACAGGTGCTGGTGCCCATCCAAACACGCCTCCCAGAAGCTGGTGTTGGGAAAGCAGTGTTTGTACTGGTGCCCAGCCACATCTCCTTGTAGGGGACCGTCTCTGTAGGGCTGAGTGATGCAGGGAGATTCAAAGATTGTTTGGGGGTACAATCTTCTCTCTTCCTACCTGCGTATTTCTCCTGGGGGAAGCCCACTTTGGAGCAGATGCTCCAAAGAATCTCATATCAACCCTGTGAAGTAGGTTAGGCTGAGGTTGTGTGACTTGCCAGAGGTAACTCTGGTTATGCTTCTCTTCCCAAAACAGGCTTGTGCGAGACTGCCCAATAAGAGCTCCTTGCTCCAGAACCAGTCTTTCAATCGCTTCCACTCTATGTCTTGTTGTAGGATTTGGGACAGCCAGGTTCAAATCCTCACTGAGCCATGGAAGCTTGCTGGGTGACTTTGGGCCAGATATACACACTTGCATGCTTTCCAACTTTCAGGGAGGGGCTGGAGGCCTCCCACAAGTACCACTAATCTCCACACAACAAAGATCATTCCCCCTGGAACAGATGGCTGCTTTGGAGGGTGGATTCTATGGCATTCATTATACCATGCTGATTTCTCCCCTCTCCCCCTAACCTGGCTTCACTAGGCTCCAACCCCCAATTCTCCAGGAATTTCCTAACCCAGAGTTGGCAATCATACACTCTCAGAATATCTTGCCTCGCAGGGTTGTTGTGAAGGCAAAATGGAGGGGAGAAGAATGATGCTTTGGGTCACCATTGTTGAGAAAGACAGGGTGTAATAGATATAAATAATAATGTTTTGTTTTAGGCAGTACATGTAAGAAAAATCCTTTTTTTAAAAAATTCCTCTGAGAGTCCAAAGAAAATAAAAGTAAGAATGAAAGTCACCCTTGTCTGATTTCTGGCGTCTAGATGGTAAAAGTGCAGTGCTGGTAATTAACCATTTTCTCCTGACGTGAATTTCTGGGCTCTGGATCAAAGCAGGTTCAGATGAAGGGTTCTGCGCCATTCGGTCAAGGTTTACAGCCCCTGACACCTTTCTATAAGTTAACCAGAAGCAAGTAACTGCAGAAAGAAAACCCATACTAGTGATCAAAATATGATATTAAGGCTGTTCCCAACACCAGCTTCTGGGAGGCAGCTCAAACAGGAGGTCCTAGCTCCAGGACCAGTGTTTAGATGGGCACCAGCACCTGTCTGGTTGTAGGGAACAGTCTAGTGCGGGCAGGGCTGTGTGATGTGGGGCCATGCAAGATTTTGGGGGGATGTAGAGGGCTTCTATCTCTTACTCTACTTTGAAGCTGTTAACTCAAGAACTGGGCTCTGTAGTAGGACTCAACATATGTCCACTTAGAGGGGAGAGTCTGCTGAATTCGGAGGTATATGATATGTGCTCCTACAGTCTTTGTTTTGGGGTAATAAGGAACTAGGAACTGCAAATAAGGAACTGGGAACTGGTCTGCAAATAAGGAACTAGGAACTGTGAATGAGGGACTGGGGACTGGGAACCTACTTCAGCTTCGTCCTGTAGTTCCTTGTCCTGAAGTCCTGTGATCAGGAGGCAAAGGAGAAGGGAAGAAATATAAAGAAATACAAGCCCATTTGATTCCTTTCCGTCTTCTCCTACTTGCTCACTCAGGCCTGACCAAGAGATTGAAGGGAGGCCAGTGTTGGGGCTGAGCAGGCTAGCAGGGGCAGGGACAGAATCACAAAGCAGGGCCATTGGGGTCAGTTCTTGACACTTCTCAGTAAGGGAACTGAGATGCAGAACGGGCAAACGGCACTCCTCCCCAGACGGTGGAGTCATCAGGACAAAGAAGAAGGCTTAGCCCACTCATGAACAGCATCTCTGAGAGCACACCTTTATAGTCAATGGCTGTCATTCAGTCTTATGGGGAAATAAAAGGACTGTCCAAGGGGACACTGCTTTGGTGGGAGTAAGACTATTTCCTCTCATGATAAGTGTATACCTGCATTCCATTCCAGACCTCTCTCCCAATTGTGATAGCCTTGCCAGGAGACGATCACATTTTCCCTGTAACATACTGCCATTTGAATGCTGAGAACATTACTTCCTAAAGGGAAGAGGACTGGAACCAACGCAGCGAGTTAGCAACAACTGTATATTCGCCATGATGTAAACCGAGTGCCTGATTAGGAAGGTTCTAAGTGGTTACACTGTCTTCTAGTCACTCCCTGCATCATGTTTAGCCTTCTACTTGCATTGCTTTGATGCTCTCCATTTATCTATACCAAGTACTTTCCCTCATACTCATATTCTCTGGTATTCTTAACTCCCTGTTCATTCAGCTTCACACAGGTGCAGTTGCTATGCCCTTAGCAGCTGTAATACTTCGCAGCATTGTTGTGAGGATAAAACGGAGGCCAGGAGAATGATCTAAGTCACTTTGGGTCACCATTGGGGAGAAAAGTGGGGTATAAATTGAGTAAAAATAAAACAATTTAAAACATTATTGCCTTTCCCCTCAAACAATGAACGAATAGCAAGGTGTATGTGAGCCCATAAAATCTCTCAATTCCTAGAGTAATTGATACCGTCCTCCTCGCTTCCTTCCCAGAGCCACACTGCACAAACAGATAATGACAGACATCTCTTCCCAGAACACACTTATAATTACAGATTATCACACACCCTCACCAACAGCACAACAATAACTGAGCATTGACTACCCCAGCAATTTGCAGCACACCCTATTGAAACAGGGCAGCATCCATTTCCCTGAAGAGACCTAGAGTAATATAGCAGCTGCTATCCCTGAAGCAGCCATACAATAACAGAGCAGTGCCTTTCTCCACTCAAGCAGGCTAGACTAAACCCTGTAATTACAACGCAATGCCTGCCTACTCCAGTGGTCTTAAAGTACATTGTGCAATAACACACCAGAGTCGGCATGCAACATAACATTCACAAAGCAAATCTTAACATTTCAAAATGCCAGAGTAGGGGGCAGAGGGCTTAATACCATCTCTATACATTTCCTCTTCCGCAGCCAGATTGCATAGGCTGGATAGATGCGGCTATACCAAATGCTCAACATCAGCCTCTGACAGATAACAGTGCATATTTGATCTTGCCTGTATCCCAGTACACAGGGCTTCAGGGTAGTTAATGATGAGCTCTCATGCTCCTCAAGCTGACCAGAGATGCTGCTGGAAAAGGTATCACTACCACCAAATAGGAGTTCTAGAAGCTTAAGATTTTCACAGTGGTTGTTATGGGTTTTCTGGGCTGTATTGCTGTGGTCTTGGCATTGTAGTTCCTGACGTTTCGCCAGCAGCTGTGGCTGGCATCTTCTGAGGTGTAGCACCAAAAGACAGAGATCTCTCAGTGTCACAGTGTGGAAAAGATGTTGGCAGGTCATTTATATCTACTCAGGAGGGGTGGGGTTGAGCTGAGTCATCCTGTAAGAGTTTCCCAGGGTGTGGAATGCTAATGGCGGGAGGCTTCACTGTATCCTGAGGAGGTTCTTTTGCATATGGATTGGTACTTGATGTGCTAATCTTCTCTGCAGGGCTATTGTCGGGGATAGAATGTTTTGTTAGCCTGGTGTTTTTCAGAACTGGAAACCATGCTCTGTTCATTCTTAAGGTTTCTTCTTTCCTATTGAAGTTTTGCTTATGCTTGTGAATTTCAATGGCTTCCCTGTGCAGTCTGACAAAGTAGTTGGATATAAAGACTCAGGGATCTCCATTCCTATTGGCATTTGAAGAAGGGAGCTCTGACTCTTGAAAGCTCATACCCTGAAAAGCTTGTTGGTCTCTAAGACGCACCTGGACTCAAATCCTGCTTGTTTACAGAAGGTCTTTCAGCAATGCTAGCCTTATATCTCACAAATCACAGCAGCAATTATCCAAGTGGTTCAGGGGACCACAGACAAAATGAGAGCAAGCATGTCCAGATCCACAAATTGTTCTGCATTTTTAAAAAGTACATGTTTACAAAGGGAAATCTGTAACCCTGAGAACTACTATAGCATTGTGACAAAGGGCGTGAACTATGAACCAAGAAGTTCCTGGTTTAAACCTTCCTCAAAAAGCTACCATCACTCAGCTCCCCATCAGGAGTATAAAGCAAACATCTTTTTGCAGGATTATAGCGTTAATGTATGTGAAGTGTTTTGAACATGCTAAAGTGCTAAGTATTATTCAGAAGCCAAGTGTTCCAATCATCAAACTGCTTCCTAGCAGCCCTCAAATATCCTGCCCCTCCATTCTCAAGCCCTGGAAGCTGGGTCAGGTGTCCCAAAGGCATACAGATGGAAAAGGGAGATTAGGTATTTGATTAATTGAAAGAGGCGCCTTCTATTTGATAACAGCTAAGGAATACAAGTAACCAGTTGAGGATGGGGAGAGAAGGGGCAGGGAGACCGAGAGTTCCTTTTCCAGGCATGTCTGTCTGATAAACATCAACTAATTGCAACAACTAATTACACAGAACACTTCCATTTTAACAAAGAGTCCACTCCCTGCAAGTGACAAAAAGGGCTGTGTAAATCTTTCAGCTGTACAATAGGTAACACGAGTTATAGATTACTTCAGATTTTATAGAATGTCCTAGTTCTAGAAAGCTATGAAAGGTGGATCCATATAGTTGCCAGGATTAGCATTATGCTGCTATGTGATGCAGCAAAGCATCATACATGTGATGTATGCTGCTTTGCATACATCACATGTGGTTCAGATTCAGACCCAGCCACATAGTCTATAGACTGTAATGAAACCTTAACAGAACATCTTTGAACAGAGTTATGATGTTCATGCTAAGTGCCTCTACAGGGAGCAGAAGTGTTGCATGTCTGTTCACACCCTGACTTTGCATGCAGGCAAGGACATTGCCAGGGTGTGTTTTGGTAGGCATTTTTCCATGCTGCTGAATAAAAGGGCCCACAAGGGGACTCCTGCTGGCATGCACCTTTTTCTAGGCCAACATGGGCTCCTTGCTGAGTGTGTTGATTGGAGCCATCAGGGGCTACAGCAGGACGAGGCTCAGCTGTAATGAGGTGGCCTGCAAGTGGCAGGATTGATTGTGTCACTCCGGCTTTGGGGAGAAGGGAGGGGGAAATCAAATTATTGGGTGGGCGCTTGTTACAGAGCCGCTACTTTAATGGATTTGCTCATATTTCGTCAATAGATGTTTGTAAACGATTGCTGTAGCTTAGCCATCGATCTTGCACAGGCAAAACCAAACAGCTGCTCACATGTTGGCCTGGATTGGAGGAATTGTGTGGTCAGTGAGTGGCAGCTTACAGTTGAAGGATCAGTTGAAGGAGAAGCTCATCTCTGGAGCTCATATCTGCAGCATGCGCAGATGCCCTTTCCCCCAGTGCTGAAACAGTGCAAAGCGCAGCACCTACAACCACTTTCAGCCCTCTCAGACAAAAGTCTGTGCTTCTTACAGTCGACTCTGCCATGCATGGGGATAGGGCAAGAGGAGCAGCAAAGCCATCTTGGGACATGTCGTGCTCTAAAGGCTTAACAGAACCCTTGGAAATGGTAGACTAAAATCCTTCCCTGCAATGCAGCAGCCCCAATTGGAAGTGCCAGCACTGACTTCAAAAGCAGAAGAACTTTTCCAGAATTCTTGCCTTTTGTCACAGGGCTCTGAAATCTTATTCAAGAATTTGTTATTTATTCCAAATGTATATATGTAGAGCCTGCAACGACCATTCCCTTTTTGTACTTAAGAGTACAGGGAACTACCACTGGTCCATTTCTGCCAGTACTACAGTGACTGGCAGCAGCTCTCCAACCTCTCAGGCAGAGGATTTCCCCAAACCCCAAACCCCAAACCCCAAACCGTGCTACATTTTGATATGCCAGAGACTTAAACTGGGGCATTGTGCAAAACCTGCACTCTGTCACAGAGACACAGCCTGCTGCTTAGTTCTCTACAAGTCTATCACCTTGCAAAGTGACACCTTCCAGGCAAGGAAGCTGGACCTTGCCCTGCTTTTGAAGCAGAATGCAAGAATTGCAGGGTTGGCCTGGAACATGTAACACAGCCCCCTTTCATCTATGCTTTGTTCGTGCAAAGTGTGTAACAAACAGCACTTACATGGCTGGAGTCGTAAAAAACACATTCTCTTCCCCCTATCCTCATGCAGTGGAATTCCTGTTTTCAATCATTACTTACTGTGATTTTATCACAGCACCTCTTAGATAATCCTGGGTAAAAGGACACTTTGGTACAAACATACCATCAAGCCCAAAACCTGGTCCTGTGCACAGAGTATACCACAACATCAGACATATGACCAAGAATAACAACAGCTAGGATAAAGTGCAATCTGCAAGTAGTACTTACTTCTTCACCATGTGCTGCAAATTTGGAAGCTCTGCAGGAGGAGAGGGAAGTATTCTCAGCCTGCCATCCATCAATCATGGCAGCAAGAGGGAGCATGCAGCCAGGGATATGACCCTGGGACTATGCCCTGGCAGGGTTCCTAGTGCACAGGCAACCAAGGCAGAAAGGGGAGGGAACAAGTGCTTTCAGGCATGGCCATGTGCCAGCTTCCCACTGGCTGCTGGCAATGAACCAAGGTGACCCCTTCTAAGGTGAGGAAGGGAAGGCCTATTGCTGGTACAGTGAGCCAAGCACTGGCTTCAGGCCACCTGGACAGGATCACTGAGCAAAGATACTTTCAGATCTTTGGTAGGCTTGCCTATGTCAGGAAGTGACCCTTAGCGCCTGGACTGGCCAGCCTCTCGGTGCAGCTCTCCACAGTAGCAGTTTGACAAGGCTAGCAAAGCTGCCATTCTCTGACCATGGCTGTGACCGAGAGCCAGCTTCCATCTGTCCTCAGCTGGGAATCTAACAAGCCCCATTTCCTTTCAGAGTATGCCCCATCATTATGGGCCACTGGACCAAATGAAGCTCTGGTCCTTTGAACTCTTTCCCAGAACACTTGAATGATGCCACCTCTCTTACTGCTTCCAGATCCCACCCTCAGAGCCTACATTTGCCACAAAGCCCCTGGAAACATTAATGCCAACCTTCATGCATCTACAAGTCAAGACATGTTTGTTCCCTGGCTCCTTTTCTTTCACTGCTGTTGTCAGTTTTAGTCTGTAAGATCCTTAGGACAAAGGTGTGTTTTAAGGTATTCTGCACTATGGAGATGCTATAGTAACAATGCCAGTAGTTAAAGCACTGCATGTGACACAACATTTTCCAGTGTGAATGTGCATTTGTGATTCTGCATTCTTTCAGAGTGCTGGGCCAGCTGTGAGGGCACTTTGCTCCGAAGCAGGATAGCACTGGTATCATAGCTCAGCCTCCAGCCCCCATTGCTCAGTGACCAGGCAGAGTTGCTCCTTTGCTGGGCCCCTGTGAAGTTCTGCCCGATGTTTGCGTGTGCCCTGCCAGACACTGGGGCTGAATAGTGCCATGTTCTGCCTACAAATTTCTTGCTTGAAGAACCCCATTTAAAGACACTCCACTTAGGCTCCCTTAGCCTGGCCCTGCTTGTGGTATCCTATGCCAGAATGGGAAAGGATGAGTCCAAGAGGAAAATTACTCCCTCCCCACCACTTGCTGCCTGCTCATCTGCAAGATGCCAGCTCTCCCTTCTCTGTAGATGCAGCACGGTCTGGGCTCGGCACATTGCCTGCCATGCAAAGCGCCCACCCGCACCACTCAGTTCCTGTGCCAGGCTAGCCACACGCGACACCATCTGCTTCATTCTTTCATTAGGAGAAGATCTTCATTATTATTGTTATTGACAAGACTGAATATCTGCAGCCTGTACAGAAGTGGAAGTGGACTAGCTCGAGAGAAGGCAGTGAGGATGCAGGGCCTTTTACCACCTTAACCCTGGGGGTGGAGGGGGGGCATCCCGGTTGGCGTTTATAACTGTTTGCCTTTCTAGAGCCAAAATTAATCCATGTATTGTGAGAAACTACGGAGGAATTCAGGGACATCATGCTTCCTAGTCTAGGAATGGTGTCAGTAGATGCCTACCCCTCGGCTTGAGGACCACATGGTAATACTTTAACTACTTCATTCTCCTGGCCTCAAGGCCTTCTTCATGGAGGAGGCCACCCATGTTCAATGTGCATAGTCAACCCCACAAATGACTTTTAAGTCCCCCTAAGACAGGCTGCTAGCTGAGGTTCTCATCTAATGCGACGTATGAACATCGTTTACATCGGTTTAGAATCAAACTATTAGATTGCAGTCTATTCTCAGCAGCAAGAAGTAGGGATGTCAGACCCCCGCTGGTGGCGGGGGATCCCCCGCCCCCCACACCCCGCCCTGGCTTACCTGGCCAGCAGGAGCGCTGCACGCTCCCATGCGCTGTAGCCACCTAAATTGGGCCCGTTTTGGCCTGGATTGGGGCCACTGTGGAGCGCAGGAGTGCTCCTGCCCTCCACAGTGGCCCAAAATGCGCCTGTTTTGGCCCAGATTGGGCTCATTTTGGGCCCGTTTTGGCACGGATTGGGCCCGTTTTCAGCTGCTGTGGCGCATGGGAGCACTCCTGCACTCTGCATCGGCCTGAAACGGGCCCATTTTTGCCTGGATTGGACCTGTTTCAGGCCGCTGTGGAGTGCAGGAGCGCTCCCTTGCTCCACAGTGGCTCAAAACGGGCCCGATCTGCACCAAAACAGGCCCGAAATAAGCTTGATCTGGGCTGAAATGGGTGTGTTTTGGGCCACTGTGGAGGTCAGGAGTGCTTCTGCACTCTGCAACATCCCCAGTCTGGGACCCTGCAGAGCATGGGCGTGCTCCCAGGGGCCACACGATGACATCACTTCCTGGAAGTGATGTCATTGTGTTTGTGGGAGTGCGTGCACTTTGCCTACTCCCCCCACCCTCACGGGTAAGTGGTGGGCCCCTATCCCCTGCCAG
Source organism: Eublepharis macularius (assembly GCF_028583425.1). Taxonomy (NCBI): domain Eukaryota; kingdom Metazoa; phylum Chordata; class Lepidosauria; order Squamata; family Eublepharidae; genus Eublepharis; species Eublepharis macularius. The sequence continues at coordinate 92,076,759 of NC_072793.1, read as the reverse complement.
GAGGTTGAGGGGGCCTGGCAACCCTAGCAAGAAGTGCTGCCTTGAGGATCCAATTTGGGTGGAAAGCTGGCATACAAATGCTTTAAATAAATTTTAAAAAATAATAAAATGGTTTTCTTGACCTCTTGACCCTTTTTTTGGAAATAACTTGCCTGCTTGCATTATTCACTTAACATATTGTCTCCCAAATGGATTCAAAGCAGCTTATAAAATGAAACAGGCATAAAAGAACAATTGCTAAAAGTACATACACCCCAACAGGCCCTTCTGCAATGCAAACTTCAAGCAGGGAACGAGCCACAAAGACATCCCAAGCTGGTAATGGTTCCACCACCATGGCAGACAGAGAGCCAAAGCCTGTGGGCATAGGATGCCCTTCTGGATGCCCTTCTAGTCATCCAGGTTTTGAATTACAAGTAGAAAGTCAAGAACAAATGCGGAGGCCAGGACTTATTCCTTTGCCTTTGATGTTCCCAACTCACTCACTCCTCCCTGCTTTAACCACTCATCATCACTAATGTCCTGGCTGTGGCAGTTTTCTCTTTTTGGCTGTCTCCTATATAAAGAGCATGGACCTGACATCCAGATCTGGGCATAGACATGAACATAAATGCCTTCTCCACTCCTTTTCCTTCATCTCCCTTTCTCCATGCTGTGCCAGGCAGAGAGCTGGCTCTGAGATGGATGGGCTGCTTCATTCATGCTCAGCACTTTTTATTCCCCAGAAACAGGCTGGGAAATTTATGGGCACAAGTGAGTCAGGAACATTAGTTCGAAGTTCTCCCCAGTGCTTAGCCCAGCTAGAAACTATGTGGCAGATGATGCTCAGAGGCCCACAGGACCCAGCCCAGCAGCTATGTTTTGATGAACGGCATTGTAATGGGCCCTTTTAGCCCAGTGCCTCCTGCAGTTAATTCTGGGGCATGTGGGGAACGGCTTAACTTAGACACAATGGCTCTGCTAGCTGAGAGAGTTAGAAGCACCATGTTGCAACTGTAGTCAGAAGGGACCTAGCAGAGAACTGCAGTCAAATAATCTTGCCCTACGAGTTCAAAGAGAACACTCAGGCCACGGCATCTAAGGAGCAAAGCTCGCGTTTCCCAAGGGAATGCCCACCATTCAGCATGAGTCCAGGACAGGCTAAACAGGGCATCTAGTCCTGCCCGATCCGGCAGCAAGCAACATCCCCACCTTTGCCAGGAAGGACATTGTGATGGAGAAGAAAAGAGCCCCATCTTCTCCACTGACTGAAGCAGGTAAAATGTAGAAGCTAGGTTTATACCAGTGCAGTCAAAGCTCTTATGTTTGCTAATAGTGTCTTAACACCACTAAGTGTTCACACTTATTAGTTTTATAAAGCACTTCAGGGCCATTTAAACCACAGTAAAGTCAAATGCGGTAAGTGTGATGGGAATACTTAAAATGCTTGAAGAGAGCCGTCTGGAAGGACCAGCCTGCCTCAGGGCCAAGTAGATAGGAATGTCCCTAGACAATGAAAAATTGCTTGACTTGTGAGTGGGTGTGCACTCACCACATGAATCATCCTTTATGAAATAATTTTTTCAGGCCTGTAGTTTAAGGCAGTTGATGCCTTCTGCGAACACACTATAAAGGTCATGACTGGGGTACTTAAATTGCTTGTGTCTCTAAGGAGAAGGCTCAGGAACCGTGCCTCCGATACCAAAGCTATATCACAGAGTGTTAGGCCTGCCACAGGTTTGCCCTTTCTTTTCATTCCACCCGATTTCCCCTCCCAGTTCTTGTGCATGCCCACACCAATAGCAGGGGATCTGAAAGCTTTAACCAAACTAAATGATAAAAGTGCCCTCAAGTCACACTAGATTCCTCTCTGTGAGCCTAACTCACATCTTTCGGTGCCACCATCTGAGAGAGGGATGTGTTAAGGGTGTCTGCCAGCTTTCTTCCTACATAAACCTCATCAGGAGGAAGGTTGGGCTCCCTGTTCCCACATGGCCAGCAAACCCATAAAGTGTTGCTGGAGCGGGAAGCAGGAGATAAATGGCTGCTATTATTCCCCCAATCACATGAAATCCCTGACTATGACTTCATTTGAATGATGATAAAAAAAATTCCACGGCTTTTGTCAGCACCCGTCTGTGCCCGTGTACCAAGGTAACCTTGGACAGCTTGGCTGCAGAGTCCTGCTTCTCCACCGCCCAGACAGGGTCCCAACCATCTTAGGAAGTGCCCTGTCAGCATTATTTCCTCTCTTTCTCCCTCTTCTGTGGCCAATATAAAGCAGGTTTGACTGGAACTCCCCTTTCAAGTTTCCTTTTCTATTTCAGGCAGAGATAGTGTAGGAATATGAGGAAACAAAGGCACACAAGAGGATGGGGCTGATCCAAAGCCAGAAGGAAACCATGTTCACTGTTCTGAGCAGCAACACCTAACCTGCTGCAGCTATATCAACTCTTTTGGGGATAGCGGGAAGGAGTCTTTCCTGCAACACAGGCATAGTCTTGAAAGGGGCTATGTGATGGTTTGAGTCACATGGAATTTGGAATTTCATGGAAAGCCATTAGACTATACAGTCACATCATGGTCAGTGTCCCACCCAGTTTTGGAGCACAGAATGGAAGAGCTGATAAAGAGTATGTTCCATTGCACTGGAATCCATCAGGGATTGATCACACTGCTCATGTACTGTCTTCCCTCTCACATAACATCAACTTACAGATTTCCTTCCTTTACACAAAACACGCTGCCTGTTCACAGAACCATCCATGCACACACATATGCTCAAGCACGCACCTCTCCATCTTACACCTGGAAATTGCATACCTAGTCATGCCTTCTTTCATACATCTACATACTACTCTATCACTCGCAACCATGCAATCACACATCCAGTCACACAAACTCATGGTACACAAGAATGTTCAGTCACATCTGTTCTCCTTGCACATTCTGTAAAACATATATTTGGAAGCCCCACCAGTGTGTGTGCTTGCTTATCCATTATACTAGAGATGGGAGGGCATGGATAAAATCAACATGTAGCAGATTTTTAAATCAATAAACTGTTTTACATACATTTGACGTGGCTCAGCCACCAGAAATAGCAGTAGCCTACATTATTGCCATGTTTTTAAAAGAATTAGACAAATTAAGGATGATAAGAATATCAGCCACTATTAGAAAGAGTTTCATGGTATCCATCCCAATAGGCAAAAGGTATCCACAGTCAGGACCAGAATAACCATATGGCATAACAGAGCGATTTTGTAGCTCCCTCTCTTCAATTTAGGAGGAAAAGTGCTAGATTTGCTTTTCTGTAAGCAGTACATTCCTTACAGCACAGTAACTAAAGCAGCAGCTGTACCTGGCAACATTGTTTTTTTTCTTTTTTAAAAATAACCAGACAATGTACTTCAAACCTGTTCAACAAACTGTAATGCACTTTGAATGAAGCCACAGAAACTACTGGTGTTAATGAAGTATTAATGGCTTTGGAGGAGGTGTAAATGGCTGCTACCTTAATGGCTGCCTTGTACACAGACATTCTAACACAGAGGAGAAGGGAGAGAAGCCAAAGTAAGCTCCTTGAGTTAAAGTCAGCAATCCATTCTGTTATACTGATAAAAAGGAGACGAGAGTTGTGTTAAGTTGCCCCCAAGACAGCTAATGTCCTGGAGTCCCCCACAAGCCTTAAATGGCCTCTGCTCATAAACTATTCTGCTGCCTGAGGCTAGGAACGGTTGATGCCATCGTGCATTTCCAAAAAAATCCAGGTTTGACCACAAAGGGCCAATACTAACATCACAGCCAGCCTGTGGAACACACTGGAAACACTTGCATGTCGCACATATATAGCTGTCATAGTCAAAGGCTGCTCCTCACACAGAACACTCAGGAGCATCTCCATGTCAGTATTGCATTGAACTAGCAGTTGCTTGCACTGGTATAGATGTTCTTCATGCAATTATTGAGTCATTCCATGTGGAAGCATTTCCAGTTATCAATGAGGCTTGGGAGCCATAACAGTCATGAAGTTACTTTTGCCAACATAACTTCTTAAGATCTATGTGAGGAAGTAGCACGTAACTTACAAATGGTTGGATGGTGCATGCAGCTTAGACACATGTTCAGCAAATCTCCTGGATGTTGCTATGGTTAGACCATCTATTTATAGTCCACCTTTCTCACTGAGATCCAAGATGGATTACAGACTGCAAATGAATACAATATAATCAATAGCTAGGACATTCACAGAGCAAAAATACAATATGATCAACAGTTAGGACATTCAATGAAAGCAGATACAATACGGTAGCCACAAATTTGAAAACTAGCATAAAGCAAAACACATAGATGGAACCTTCCTGAATTAAAGTGCAAGTGATTAACATGTCATCTTTAGGAATTTTGAACTACCCAGTAGGGGCATATTTACATCAGCAGACAGTCCCCAATAGCACAGTCTATAGCCCCTGTTACTATCAAGATATCTCTTTGAGCTATTTCTCATAACACAGCCCTCTCATCTGAGTAGAAAGCCCTCCTGAATAATTCAGTCTTGCATAGTTTGTGGAAAGCCAGGAGAGTGGGAGGTTTCCTGACCTCCTCAGGTAGGCCATTCCACAAGGTGGAGGCTGCTATGTTATTACCCTCTTTAGCTGTATTTTTTTCTAAATTCAGAGTCCCAAATGTCTTAGCCTTTCCTTACAGGGGAGGTGCTCCAACTTGTAGATCAGTTTGTCATTTTTAAAAAGAACTTCTAGTTCTGTGATCTTTTTTTAAAGATGGGCAAGCAGAACTGTACATAATGTTTCAAAGGTGACAACAACACCAACACAGGTTACAATAACCTGTCTTTTCGTGCTGGGCAATACAGAACAATAGGAGTTCTACATGGAAACTACTGATAGGCAATTTGGCTCTAAAATGCAGCAATAATGGTCCAATATGGATCAGAGCCACAGATTTGTGGAAGTGGGAGTTTACTCTTTCTACCAAGTGAAAATAGTGCCCCACATTGTATGTTTCAGTCTTTTTTTCCTTACAATGGTTTAAAGTAGCCTGAGGAGGCATTTCTGATTACAGACATGACAGAGGGAACTGTGCTGCAGTCCTGATTACTATTAAATTCCTTTTCCTGCTGCTTTTAGTACCAAGTAACACACTGGGGCTTCCAGTCATGGAAACTCCAATGTCACATGATGATTGGCTCTTAGTTTCTGTTCCTTCTTCTGCCTGTAATTTTAATGTGAAGAAGTTATCTAATTTTCCACAAAGGTAAGAAGTTGCTCCTACTCTACTCCCTCAGAGACACCTTGCATTATCAAATTGTTTCTTCTAGCTTTAGTTTCCAAATCTTCAATTTGTATAAATAGTTAAGTTATTTAACCATTGTTCCAACATGGCTTAATGTATCATCAGTTTCAATATGTTGTTCTACTATATGTTTGCACTTTATTTGTTATGTGCCATTAAGTCACTTCCTATGAATTAATGACCTCCAAACATCCTGTCATTGATAGCCTTGCTCAGGTCTTGCAAATCGAAGGCCGTGGTTTCCTCAATAGAGTCAAGCCTTATCCTAGATAACCATTTTTCAGAGCTTTCGGCTTATTTTTCTATTTTCTCATTTTATCTTCAGCACATCCATTTGATCTGAACATGATAGTTCAGGTAAAAATAACATTTCCTTTTGTTAACCCCATGTAACTGTGGACTTAGCATCCTCTTTCTCATCTGCGTATTTAGTGTCAGACTGAGCTGTACTTTTATTTGAAAACTTGAGATTTTTACCTCCCCCCCACCACCACCATTAGTAAACTTTACAAAATATACAGGTTCAGAACACAATCTATCATTCACCGACACTTGATCCCTTATTCAACTAAAACAATAAAACATTAATCATGAATTCAAATCATATTCATTTTATTTATGCTAAGTTCCCACCAGTCTGTAATGCAATTCAATCTAGTTTCATATGTAGAAAAGGCAGCAAGAGATTAAGATATTCTATAGCTATTATGCACGTTTGTGGAAGATGCAAACACAGACCCTGAAAGACGTCTACCTGCACACTGGGATCACCTGCCAAGCCTTCAGCACATATCTTTCACCTGTAGCAAGCTTTTGAATACTACAACTGTACGCAGGTGGAGGCGTTGCCCCAGTAACAATCCAATCAGTCCCACTGTAGCACCCAGCAGAAAAAAAAACAAAAGGCTTGACAGCAGGAGCCAAGGCTGCTGAGTCCCCAAATACCAGCAGAGCAAAGCACGGCCTCCGAATGGCAAAGGGATGCATTGCTTATTTATCTGTTTGCCTGAAACATTTTTAGACTGCCTCACAACTGAGGTTCTTGAAGTAGTTCATAAAAACAGAAAGAATACAATAAAATCAACAAACCCCTAAGATCAATAAGCTATTATAAATTTTTCAGTAACTCTAACATGGGCTGTATTCAGACATCACACACAAATGCCAGTTTATTTGACAAGACTGAGCTTGGCATCCTCAGGTTTAAATGCTCACTCCCCCTCCCTCCTCCCCTTAGATGTGGAGTGAAGACTGAAGGGTTTCGGATTTGAAAGAAACTGCTGCTTACTGTGTTGTCTGAACTTTAACAAACTGGAATTCTAAACAGGGATTGTTTTAGAACTGTGATGCCCAGTGTGGGTCTGAATGGGCACCATGATGCCCACCAGTGTGTTTTCTGGCATCCACTTGCTTCTTCCCTGAAGCATCTCTTTTCTTGAGCAAACAGCGAATTCTGGCTTTCCTCTATTTCAGAGGAGCAGGAGGTGGTTCAGAAGAGCTTAGGAAGCATCACTTTTATGTCTGTGGGAGAACTCACTTAGAGGATGCTGGGCTTGAAACCTCCTAACATTTAGTGGAATTTCCCAACTTTTTGTGATTGGGCCCTATGATAGCCATTTTGTGTTTGGTCTCACCTGCTCACCTACCCACCCACTTCCTGATAGTGATGTTGTTATGGCACCTATTACCTATTTTCAAAATTCTAAAAGTATGTACAGGTTTAACAAAATTGAGATCCTCTGGTTAGAACTTTGGTTTGAAGGCAAGAAAAAAAAACACTAAAGTGCCCAGTTCAAACATCACAACAAACCATAGTTTTCTTCTAAACCAGGAAGACTGAATCTCAGCACTGAACACAAGGGTACAGAAATGAGGCTGATGATCCCAAGAATAGACCCAAGATTGTCTCATCATGAATAAATTAGAGTTTGTTCATGATGTCTCAATGCAACCAATAACTAGCAATTAAAATATAATAATTAATTGTAGTTAATAATAGCTAGAAACAATAAACAAAAGGTTTTATTCTTTAAAAATGGAATATACTAAAACCACCATTCCCTACTCTTTACGCCTAGTCTATATATGCCAAGAATAAGATAGAAAAGAGATGCTAGAGTTGTGTGATGATAGACTGGCCTGTGCTAGATCAGACAAAAAGTGGTGGTTCATTAAAATATGTACAGATTCTTCTGTGTATAAATCTCCTTAAAAGTAGAAAGCCAGCACAGCAATGAGCAGGCTGGGCTAGTGCCTTTCTCCCTGATATACTACTCCCTTTCTTGCAAGGAGTTCTTCAAGCATGGGAGGATTAAAAAATGACACTTGTCATCTGCATCCTGGAATGGTACAGCCTATTCTGTCACTTCAGGGGTTTACCACGTTATTCAACTTCAAGTGTAGACAAGGCTTTTGTTTCAGTCAGGAAAAGCTATCCAAAATGAAAAGCTACTTCATTTCAAACTTTGGTGATTCCACAGCCATTGTGGATCAGCTAGTGTGAATTATTTCTGACATGGTGTTATGTTAGCTAAGTAAAGTAAATGAAATAATAAAAATATTGATGCAGTCAAGAAGTTCAGAGTGGTAAGCTGCAGTACTGCAGCCCAAGCTCTGCTGATGATGACCTGAGTTCGATCCTGGTGGAAGCTGCGTTCAGGCAGCCAGCTCAAGATTGACTCAGCCTTCCATCCTTCCGAGGTCAGTAAAATGAGTACCCAGTTTCCTGGGTGTAAAGTGTAGATGACTGGGGAAGGCAATGGCAAACTACCCCGTAACAAAAAGTCTGCCAAGAAAACGTTGTGATGCGACAGCCCCCCACGGGTCAGTAATGTCTCGGTGCTCACAGCTTTACCTGTGGTTGCTAAGTACTGGTAGGCTTATTATGGAGATGGTTGTGAAGTTGGAATAGCAATAACTTGAGACTTGTGTGAGGCCTCATAGAGAATCCATATATACTTCTCTGCATGAGAAGACATTCCATGTTTGTTCCAGGCTTCATGGTTTGTTCTGTGCCTGAGAGAACATGTCCTGCCGCCATGTCCCTTTGACTTCTGTTCAGGAATTGGAACTGTCCTGTTAGTTCATTCAAAGTCCTGTTTCTGTGGCTGCATTCCTCTCCTCCATGGGTATTCTGCCGACAGTCTCTCCCTCCAAACCCACTATGCAGGGGCTTGTCATTGCCACCAAATTCCTCATGCAGAGGTGTTCACAAAAACAGCCTGAAATGGAGGCTAAGTCTAAAAGCCTTGCTGCTGGGGCAAGGAAATGACAGGCAAACAGTAAAAACTCCTTAGTGCATCTGAGAGGGGCTGGCAGCAAATTAACTCTGACAGCGCCAGCCTCACTCACAGGGGTCAGCATGACAGAGCCGGCATCACAAATGGGTTGGGGGGGAGCGAGGGATGACAGAACAGAATCCCATTTACCAGCCAGCAATCAGTCTGTTGCTTTTAATCCAGCAAGTTCTCTTAGCTTTGCTCTGAGGGCCTTGCAGACATTTTGTAGGCCAGGTGTAAGGCAGTGTGGCTCCCTGTGCTAACAGAATATAGTCTGTATATTCCTCCCTCAATCTCTGGTTTGTTGTTTCATTTTATGTCTTCTAGCTTTATGCTGTCTGTCTACTAAGGTTGTCTAAACACAAATTTATAACTTCTGACCCCAGCATTTATTTTATTAATTGTATTTACTTCATTTATATTCCACTTTCCTCCCCAATGGGGACCAAAAGTAGCTTACACTGTTCTCCTCTCTTCCATTTTAAAAACAACAACAACATTTGATTTATATACTGCCCTTCAGGATGATTTAACACCCACGCATAGAGGTTTACAAAGTATGTTATTATTATCCCCACAACAAAACACCCTGTGAGGTGGGTGGGTCTGAGAGAGCTCCAGAGAACTGTGACTAGCCCAAGGTCACCCAGCTGGCTTCAAGTGGAGGTGTGGGGAATCAAACCCGGTTTTCCAGATAAGAGTCCTGTCACTCTTAACCACTGCACCAAACTGGCTCTCTTTATCTTCACAACAACCCTGTGAGGTAGATTAGACTGATGTATGGTAGATCACTTAATACCTGTACTGGGGAAGGAGACCCAAGATTGCTAAGACAGTTAATACCTGTAATAAACTCCAAGATTTTCTTCAATGTGTTCCTTATATTAACAAAACCTGGCACTCGCCACCCCAACCCCCAGTATAGATGTTAACTTGTGAATGGTTTCGATGTTTCTTGATTAAAGTTTTATATAATGTCCCTTTGTCCTTACTGCATTCCATGGCCCCTTGATTGGTTAGTTGTTTTTCTAGTAAGAAGGTGCCATGGAGATACAACCAACTCATGGTGACTCCAACCATAGGGCATTGAGGAGAAGGAACAAAGCTTGTTTGCCGTTTCCTCCTCTGCCTAGCAGCCCCAGTCTTCCCTGGAGGTCTCCCATCCAAGTACTGATCATTGCTGACTCTTCTTAGCCCCTCAACTCTGACAAGCTCAGGTTAAGCTGGGCTATCCAAGCTGCTGCTTTTCTAGTACCCCTGCATAAAATGACTCTATAGTATGGATCCATTCTGTATCTGAAGACTTGGGATCTTGTTCACAAAAAGGTCATACTGGAATAAAATGTTATTAGTTTTTAAAGTATCACAGGACTCATGTCTGCCTTTACCAATTTGTTCCCTATGAGTACAATCCATCAGAAGTTGGTTGAGGGATAAATTACAGCTATTATGCTCCATATGTATATGTTGGTAGAGGTAGGAGAGTGTGACTGACCCAGGGTCCCCCATTGAGTTTTCATAGCAAAGCGGGGATTCAAACCTGAGTCTCCCAGATTCTAGCCTGACCCTCTAACCATTACACAACACTTGCTATCTACATATGTTGAATAGTATTTCAGTGTATAAGGAAATGAATATTTTGAGTCCTATTGTTTTAAACATTAAGAATTCCAAGGGAGCACCTAACTTTTCCTACTGACTCTGCTAATTGATTCTAAAGCAGCATGCCAGATTATAATAAATCCTGGACAAATGGTTTGTTCTGGTCAGGCCTCCAGAGCCTTTTATCCTGCATTCTTTCTAGTGACACATCTTAATAATACTGTTTTTTCAGGTGTGGCAATAAATCTATGTAGTACCATTTACTGCGGTGATAGTGAAAGGACACAGCTCACTTAAATTTTTTTTAAATAGTTTTTTTCAGAACAGTACCAAAAGAAACATTGCTACAAGTAATTTCAGAAAATGCATATATGTGGTACCACACAGTATAAAAGGGGAGGGGAACCTTTACTGCTTCCTGGACCCTCATGTCACTCTTTTTCTAAATACTCTAATAAATTATGCCAGAGAAAAGAAACCCTCCCTCCCAATATGGGCCATAAGCGTTCCATGATATGGGGTGGGGTGGGGTGAGGGAGATAAAAACCAGAAACGTTGTGACTGGAGTTTATCTGCCCTCTAGTGGTCAATTTATAGTTTGGTTCAGAGAGCTATTAGCAGAAAGAACAGTTAGGAGGTTTTTCCGTGAGCCTTTAAGGGCCAAGCTACAAGTGATGAACTACACTTGCCTGGCAAGTGAACAGACTCACGGGTATTCCTCCCTGTTCACTTGCCCTCCACGTAGTGATCAAGTGGAGGGCAAGTGGAGGGCAAGTGAACAGGGAGGAATACCCGTGAGTCTGTTCACTTGCCAGGCAATTGTAGTTCATCACTTGTAGCTTGGCTCTGAGGTAAAGAGACAAGCTGTATCTTATTACAGACCTTTCTCCCCAGATATTCAAGCATGCAAGAGTTAAGCTACAATAGGGTAAGTCATGGACATTGGAGCCAGTGAAGGGAAGCATTTTATAAACTGCACTCTCCTGAGAAGTTTACCGCTCCAAAAGCAAGAGTTGAATCTTGCCTTTGTTACATTTATTTTACATGCATTATGTGACCTGGTAAAGCCCTTCTGCCATATGTTGTGTGGCTCCTGCTGGTGCTTTTTCAGTGAGAGCCTGGTTTAGTTTTTCCCTATGGTGAGAGAGCCCCCAAGATTATGGTTGCTGTTGCTGAGGAAACCTTAGTTTCCTACTTGCTGCTCACCTTGGTTGATTATTTGTAGCAGCTCATATTTTGCTCTTTTATTTGTAGGTCTATTTGTTGGAACATCTTTCCTATTTGATTTACTTTTCATTGCTGTTGTTAGTGGGAGGAGGGCACTTAGCCAAGCCGTAATAGTACATAATGTAGGAGGGATTTTTTTTTCATAATCATCGTTATGTTTAGTAAGTAAAGTAACTTAGCTTTGTTTTTTGTGTGTTTCTGGCTCTAAAGTTAGCATAAATATTACTGACTGAGATGTTACTGTATATATTGAGTCGAGGTTATGGACAGAGACAAAAGAGGACAGGATTTCTGTACATTTAATAATTACAAAGAAGATGGGATTTTGGCAAGTGCAGCTTGTCAGGAAGAAACCACCCTGCCTGAAACTGGCTGTTTTACATGCTTTTAAAAGTTGGTATAGCTGTCTTCTTTTGCCCTGGCCGCTCAAGAGGTGTCTAGTTTTTTGCCACCAACATTGTCACAGGAGATGAGGTGGCCAGAGCCTCCTCCTTGCACAATCACAGAGGAAAACATGCTCCTGGGGATTAGATTCCTACTAGGGTGATCAGCTGAGGCCAGAGTTCATTCTAAAGGAGGCTTTCCAATTTCGGGGTAGATGAGAATTCGGCTAAACATGTTAATTACCTGACATCTAGAGGTTACAGTAACTGCCCTCCTCGATTATACAGGGGTTGCTTCATGATATTTTGTAAATAAACAAATACAATCTATGCAGTCACCAGAAAAAGCAGCTTGAAAACCAATCCTAAGCATGCTTACTTACTTGCAAGTAAGCCCTACTAAATTCAGTGGAGCTGTTAGCCCAGCAAATATGGAAAGGGCTACAGCCATAGCATTGCCTCAAAATGAGTTTCATCCCAAGTAGGGTAGCCAGAAGCAAAAGAGATCAGTGGCTTGTATCCACTGGAGCGCTTCTGCAGATATGATTTCTGCCAGCAATGCATGACTCTCTCCTCCCCTTTGCTATTACAGTGCCAAATATCCCCTGAAATGCTCTTCCTGCTCCAGGAGCAGTAGGGGGTGATATTTGGGGCTGCAGCGGGAGGAGGGAGCTGAGACAGTCATGCTCTGCAGATGGAAATTCTTCTATCAGCAGAACAGCTCCAGTGGGTCCAAGCCCACAGTTTCTACATCTTTGTGAAGCAGGAGAAAATTAGTGATACTTTGGGACATGTTCCTTCTTCTAAATCATTCAAAATACAGGAGAAGGATTGGCCAGTCGCTAAAGAAGAACCTTCATGTGGCCAGACTGAGACGCCCTGTTTTATTCTTCCTTTTCCTGTGTTTTGCTTCCATCCGGTCTTCATTTGTTTGTATCCTGCCTTTGATGACTTGGTAAAAAGATCTGATATTGCTGTTTGTTTTCTGCATCAATTACATTTGTCACAATTTAGCATTTAAACCTGGGCATCAGGTGGAATCAAAGCCTTTTTAAAAAAAGCAATGGAACAAGCAGTTATGTTTCCCTTCTTTGTTGTTTGTTTACTTACATGTTTGTTAATGAGCATGTGTAGACATGTGTGAAGACATGGATGGTAGTTGGCTTGCCAAAGAGAAAATCGATTTGGCAGTCCCAAATTATAACTACAGCAGTTCCACAGGTACTGGATTATTATATATTGAGGAGGCTGTAGAGCAGGTTTGCCTTGGCCACCATTAACACGGGTACCTCTGTGGAATCTGCAAGGAGCATTTTCTGTCTGATATTGGGATTATAATTCCATTTAACCCAATCTCAGGGAAGGATCCTTGTTTGAAGGATTAGGCATGAGAGCCTTACAAAAGCGTTTACTCTGGTCTATGATTTTCCTTGAGTTGCTCCAAATCTCATGAACCTCCATGAGTTTAGGTGCTTTTAAAACATCATTTTATTATCTTAACTAATCTGATTTTCCTGACTGTAATATTGACCTTGCAATCATGTTTATTTTAGATTATTGGATTCTTTTTAAATTGAAGATGAAGATGTTAAAATTAGGGCTCACATACGCTGCCGCCCCCCCCCCCCCCACTCCTCCTCTGATAATTTTGATAGTGACTAGTTTCTGAACATTCTCTGGTTTGTGAAGTCTCAAAATATTCTTTGAATATTTGAGATTCAGCATTCATATTTGACATCCAATATTTTTCGGTATCAGTCAATATTTGACAGGTGATATTCACTCGTAGAATGTCACAGATATAGCCAGAAATATAGGGTAATGGTTTGCTGGATTTGACCAAGAATGTATTAGAAGATGTCTCCGCATGCAGGAACAGAACTAGCCCAGCCCCAGGACTACACGTGCCATAAAGGAAGTATAGATTCTCTCTTTTCTGTATTGTCGAAGGCTTTCACGGCCGGAGAACGATGGCTGTTGTGGGTTTTCCAGGCTGTATTGCCGTGGTCTTGGCATTGTAGTTCCTGACACTGTGACACTGAGAGATCTCTGTCTTTTGGTGCTACACCTCTGAAGATGCCAGCCACAGCTGCTGGCGAAACGTCAGGAACTACAATGCCAAGACCACGGCAATACAGCCCGGAAAACCCACAACAACCATCTCTCTTTTCTTTTTGCTCACTTTTCGTCTTGGAGAGCCAATGTACTGTGGTGGCTGGAGGGATGGATTAGGATCTGGGTGAGCCACATTCAATTCCCTGCTCTGCCATGGAAGCTTGATGGGTGACCTTGGGCCAGTTACAAACTCTCAACTTAATTGACCTTACAAGATTTATTGTGAGGGAAAAATGGGAGAGAGGAGAATGATATAAGGCATAATGAGTCCCCATTGAGGAGGAAAGTGGGGAATGAAATGAAATTTTAAAAAAAAGGTCCAGAATATGCCCCTTGGAGAGGGGCATAAAACAAAGGAGTAACACAATTGTATATGTACATAGAATTGGTATCTAACCCATATCAATAGATGCTATGTGTTGAGGCCCCGATGCAGAAAGCATCTATGAACGGCACGAATGTCTACCTTCACAGAAGATATGATTCAAGGACGGGTGTATTGGTTGAGGGCCAAAAGATATTCATATGTATGAGAAACTTAAAATGACTAATTTTACATAGACTTTGTTCAGATAAAAAGTGGAAGAATATACTAAAAATTTTCATATATTTTAAGAGATGCTTCAAGTATAGATTAACCTTGTATGCTGTTGGAAGTTATAAGACAATTAGTTTGCCAAGAATATGCACCCTACTCAAGTGGGACAGCTAGCTATTGTTAGGAGATAATGCTAAAATCCTATAAATATGAGAAATTGATCAGGAGCTTCATTTTAGAAAGTGCTCCTTACCTGTGATCTACTGGTCTTTGGGGTTAGATACTTTCTTGGGCTCATGTAATTGCTTTCCTTTAATGATCTATGTAGTAACGAGGGGTGGTAGAATTTTCTGTTGATTTAGCCAGTATTAAGAATGCTGAATAATTATGTTTTAATAAAGGTTTCGAATGGAAGCAGAGATTCTGTAATAGTATTTACTTGTGTACGATACACGGTAATGAATCTGAAACATTATTGAAGTGTGTATCTCACCAGGAGTTAAATGATCTGATATAGGAAAGCTAACTAGACACTTAGATTTCTTAAGTGTAGATCTACCTGTGAATCAGGTCTGACCAGAATCATCCAATACAAGAAGTTAAAAGCTATATATATTGTACAGTATTGCTAAATGTGATTTAGGTATTGTAGTACTTTATCTCCAGCGCTATTACCTTTTGATCATTGCCATACACATAATGTATTTGACATCACACATAATCCCAGTCCAGTTTAGGCATGTTTTGTTTCATGTGACTAGTGGTGCAGGTGAAGGATCTCCACCAGCTTCTGATACAGCCATTGAGTTCAAGCACTTACCTTGGCAACGGCACACACAGTCCTTGCTAGAATAGGGCATTGAACACATGAAGTTTGCTTATACTGTGACAGGCCAGTGGTCTATCAAGGAGAGAATTGTCTACTCTGATTGGCAGCAGCTCTCTAGCATCTCAGGTAGGGATCTTCTACATCTGATACCTGTTCCTTTTAACTGGAGATGCCTGGGACTGAACCCAGGACTTTCAGCATGCAAAGCAGATGCTCAGCCACAGCCCTTGTCCTGGTAAGGCAAGGTAATTGGGGTTCTTGGTTGTATATGCTCCTTTACAATGTGAAAGATAATCTATGATCACTTGTGAGAGAGATGAGATGAGAACAATGCACTCTGAAGAGATGACACATCATAGAATCCTTCAGGGTCCAATATTTCAATTTCAAAATTTGCAAGACAATAAAAATGGTATGAGCAACAATAACTGAGATTATGAAAATAATTACAGTCCTTGAAACTGTAAGGAACAGAAGCAGTGGATAGTTAAAAGCTGTTGCCATGACACAAAGTCACATTGCACCATTTACGTCAGATTTAGCAGGACATCACATCATGGCATGCAAATGAAACACGAGTTCTTTTCTGAATAGACTGTGAACCAGGGCTCCACTTTACCATCAAATGCCATCTTTAACTCCATGGGGAGATTGCTGGCTGTCAATGCTAATCTCACACTTAAGGCTAGCCTGGCCACCCCTTCAGAGCCACTCTGAAATCTTGATGGTGGTAATATAAGGCTTAACTGGACGCTACAGGAAACCTCTTCCCAATAGGACTGACCCTAGCATTGAGCACTACAGGTGGCCCAGTTATGGTGACTGATTTTAAGGTACTATTTAAAGGACAGGAAATGGCCCACTATTGATTTTATTATAGCTTAGCACCAGAGGGCTGCTGCCATTTTCACATTAGCCTTCTATTGTGGTTTTCCACCATTCTCTTTTGTTTGTACTGAAGGCGCCTCCTTTTTGTTGCTCAGCATAGGTTGCAAGTCATTGATGATGAGCTGAACTGGTTTGAGCCAAGAGCTATATGTGACCACCAGTGGCTTTCTATTGTTGTTTCATTTGGGCCTGTCTTGTAGCAGGTTATCCCTTGGTATCATTCTGCCTTTGTCAATCTGTTTCCTTATTGCCTCAGGTGGATATTGTAATCCCAAAAATGTGTGTTATAGATCCCGTAGATGAGAATCTGTCATAGAGATTAGAACAGATATAGCTGTAATATAGAGCTTGACTGTAAACAATGGATTTTTGGTGTATTTAGGGTGGTGACTAGAGGTATGTAGATAGCTTCCATTATATATTTGTAGAGGTGTAGATTAAATGCACTTCCTACGCGGATTGATTCATGGTGTTAAAGTAGCTTCCAGTACTTCGGCTGCACTCTCTGACTCATCTGAATCTATTTTGTGAGAAGTGGAAAACCAAGAGCTGATCCTCACCAAAGGTCCAAAAGACCCAGATAAACTCTTCCTGTGTCTGAAAGGATGGGCTGCAGAAATGGCATGTTGTTGGAATAACAGTACTTGTTATTTCTTAAATGGTGAAGGATATGGGCAATTGTACATAGCTGACCTAAAAATCAATGAATCCTGCCTGCAGGCTCACAGTCATATTCTGTACATGCAAGGAGACTTGTAAACTGTAACACTTCAGAAGGAGTTTGGCAACTTATATACCCTCCAACATTTCACAGATGGAAGTGGGGACACTCTTTCATACTTTTGGTATTCCCCTTTTAACACTAATGATAACTGCCTTTCTGACCATCTTCCACTCATTGCTAAAGGCGGTACTTCATCTGCTGCAGATGCTATTTGTTAATTTTGTAGTAACCTGCCCTGCCCTAAAAAGGGGGGGGGCGGGGGAGTTCTTTCAGTTAAAGATACACTAGAAGTAAGATCAACGGTTCACCTGCTGCAATGTAAGAAGTGGCTCTGTACTACAAACCGTACCACCTGTGATACTGGAGACAAATGTGTGAATGTGCAGTTCAATGGCAAAAAAACCCAACCTTGTGGTGGTGCAATCTGGATAGGAGTCACAGGCCTGGCAGGGAGGTTTAACTCTTTCCTTCTGCCTTGTTTTCCCTGTGGAAATGCTTCTTCCCCCACCCCCGGAAGCTGCTTGAAGGCTCAGGGTGGGAAGACAGACACCCACAGCGTCTGTTAATGTTTATATACTTTTCATTACATGCATGTGCACGAGAGACAAGATGCATCTCCCTCCAGGCAGAGGTTTAAGATGCAAGAGGTAACTATGGAATTTGCAGACTGAAAATTTCTCATGAAATAAAAGTTTCAAAAGGCTTCCCCGCAAAAGACAACATTAGGAGAGCCTATGATTTATCAGGAAGAAATAACAAAGATTCTCCCTGGTAAATGAGGACCATCATTGGAGTGCACAACTTCATACCTAGACACTAAAACGTGTCTTTTGAAACATGGTAGTGACTTTGGGGAGCCTTTAAGTTGAGGAAACCCTAATTTAAGTAGTACTAATGTGCAGAAAGGAAGGAATAGCTCAGAGCTGGCTGAATTTCATGAGTGAAAATCATGAATCTTGTGAAGAGGGCAAACTAATCGGGGGGCCCATGAAATTTATTTAAATATTTTATGAACAAAAGCAAGCCAACCTTCTTGTGCTTTCCAGTGTTACAAATTCCTTTTTCAAAGATGAGCTTTTACATGAAGCATTTTGCTGCTTCTGATTCTAAATACTTATGCTTTGATTCAGAGATGCATTCGATGGCGGGGGGGACCAAGAGAGCCTCTGCAGAAAGCCTCCCATATTGACCCTTCACACTGAGGCTCTTCCTACCTTGCTTCCTGACATCTGTCCGATGGGGACGCCAGAGTCTGAATTACCTACCACAACCTTACAGCTCCTTCACCAGCTAGGAAGATTCAAGTATACAACGGCATTTTCCTGACTTTTTAAAAGAAGTACACCTTCTGCCACAGCACATTTCATACTCGTCCAACACAGAAAGCCATTTTCCAGATGAACAATAGTAGTGAGGCTATTTGGGAGGGCTGGGAGGAAGCCCACTGCACATGTAAGCACATTCCCACATATACAACAGGTCTCTCTGAGCTGCAAGTGTGCAGTGGAAGACGTCCAATCAAAATTAATAGAGTGCAAGTGTATTGATTTCATCTCACAACACAACACTGACTTTAAGGAAGGGGGAAAGAATCAATGAGCCCAATTCTTTCACAGACACCTGTAGGCAAGAAACCACAGCACACGAGTCTCAACATTGCAGACATAAATTACTTTCAAAGGCAAATTCCTTCACTCCAGGGACCATAGTTTTGAGAGGGGTGTCTAGTGATCTCCAGCAGAGGATTCTTGGCACCCTCACCAAAACATCATTTCTGAGAATCCTTGAGGAATCCATGGCAATTACAGTGGTATATACCCATTAATAAATGTGTCAAATAGATAGGCCCGCAGAGTCCTAAAGCTGGGGAATGGAATAATCCAAGACGGCCTGATGAGGGCCTGCTAGACTGCTGAAATGAAGAACACAAGAATCTGGCCTGTGTTATATTATCCTTCAGCATCAAGGTGCCCCAATGAAGTGGTAAACAGACTTGTCTAGCCTACAAATTTGCACTTTATGCAAGTAATTACAGTAGTATATTTCCCTTATTCAAGGGATGTTAATGCAAACTTGCAAAAAGGGCCTTCTTGTTTATGCTCTTGGATGGACTGTCACCTATACCTACCATGTCACACACTTCAGCAGCTGCTCAAAGCCATTTATATTCTATTAGAGCAGTATATTAAGATTTAGCTGAATTGCCTAAAGTTAGCTGGATTCCCAACAGCTTTTATGTGGATGAATACCAATATTTATTAAGGTGTCAATTTCCCCCATTGATCCCCAAATCTGAAGAGGCTGAATTGTTTGCATGCAAATGAAATTCAAGATTATTTGGGGTTGACTTATATTGCACCACTTGCATCTTTCCTCTCATGTGCTTTACTTTTTTTCTGATACAAAATACAGTCAGGCAAGATTAAAAACCAGCCACTGGTCCACAGCAAAATCCACCCCACCCACCCCAAACTTCATTTGATGCCTTTTACTAAGAGGAACCAAATAATACAACCCAGTGTGCAAGCTTTCAAGGTTTCCAGAACTCTACATCAGGCTAGATGTTAATAAAAAGGGTGGAGAAAGAATCTCTCAGTCCATGGTCTTAAGGCCCCCTCATCCACAGGCTGCCTAGACTGCTTTGGTGACTTCCATGGGCATGGAACGTGGCTGATATCAGGTTGCACCCTTGGCATGCTGGGAATAAGAGGCAACAACTGGTAATGAAAATGTAACAGTCGATCATTGATCAAACATCTTTCAGATGCAAACAGAACACAGAGGTCACTTAAACGGTTAACAACAAAAATAAAATACACTTACTTTAACAATGATTAATTTTAGCTGACACACTAACAGTGCTATTCTGAACAGTGTTACATCCTGCAAAGGGCTGAACTAGATGGGACTCTTTTTATACAGGAGGCTGTAACTTTGGCTTGAAACTGTGGCTCCTTCCTTCCCCTCCTCGTGTCATTTTTCTGGTGCAAAAATGGTTTGGGGAGGGGTGGGGTATTTTTCCTTTTTGCAGCTGCACATGTAGTATTCCATGCACATGCAGTGGCAAAAATGGGGAAATAACTCCCTTCCCTGGGCCATTTCAACTCAAGAAAATAGTGTGAGAGGGGAGGCAGGAGCCCCTCCTTCCCTCATACCAGTTTCAAGCTGAATTGGGCTCCCACTGATATTTAAAATGACATTTCCCACAGGCAACAGGGAAAGTGAGTTGGGTCCAGGATACTCAGACCTGACTAATTTGGCCCTTGGTCTACTGAAGTCAACAGGCTTAGCCAGGTGTAACTTTGCTTAGGATGGCACTGTAAGTAAAGAGTCAATGGAAGACAAATAGCATTAGCATCACCTAATGAAGTTTCCCATGTTCTTTTCTCTTGTTGAAATATCCTTTGCAAAGTTTCAGTGCAAGTACCTTATCAGCCTCCTATTAAATTAAAAAATTAGATACTCCTTTTTCCTTAATGCAGGGGTGGTATTTTGAGTCACCATTAGGGAGAAAAGTGGGGTTTAAACATCTAAATCATGAATAAACTTTACGGTTTACTCTATTCCGTTTATACTTGACTACTTGGGAAGTCAGGTTGCGTATGCGGAAGGTGTGCCCTTTTTGTAGTCACACTGATACCTTCTAATTCTATCCATTGTGAGGACCAGGTTCTCCAGCATCCCCTTGTCTCATTCTCTTAAGGCACTGTTTCCAGATGTCTTTCCTGGGTGGTTACTGCAAATTTCAAAGTAGTGTTATCATCTGCTATTATCTGGTGGCCCAAATGGGTAAAGAGCGTGTTTTAAAAATTAAAACATCTTCTGGTGCTGGAAAAATACACAAGTTGTCATTATACTCTATTGTTCTTCAGGCGGAATGAGATTTTTTTTTTCAGCAGACAGACACAAAAGACAACTGAACCCATTTAGGATGAGCAGCTTTGCAGACTCCAAAGTGCACAGATGCCACACAAAAGGCCGGTGGGGTATATAGATTAGGAATACTACACAGGGCTCAAAGCTAAGGGTGGTTGGTAAGGACATGTATGAAGAAAAATCTTTTTCAGAACCTAGAATCTATCAAAAGGCACAAATAAACAGGCAACCTCATACAGTCCATCAACTGAAAATGGTTTAATAATACAAAAAGTTCCTTTACAACCTTGAGCCCCCTAAATAGCAGCAGATAACAATATCACACTGTAAACCATGTACAGCTGACAGATTAACTCGAGAAGAAAACAGAGGAGTGATACAGACGAAATACACCAACAAGCAAGCATGGCAAAGCCTGATCCGGCAACCAGTGTGATACAAATGAAAACCAAGAAAATCTAAGTAGAAGAGGAGTCAGCTGTGATCTGACAAGGAAGTCTATGGTTTCTCCAGAAATGCATTTGTATTGTTAATCCCTAGAATAGTTAGAATACTGCAGACTGTTTGAGGTGAAAAGTAAATCTCCTTAGCAAGTTATCTTTTACTCTCTGATTAAGATGGATAGGTTGAAGATTTTACATATGCAGTAGTTCGTTTTCGTTTTTATATATACTGACAGGTTCATAATAGCTCTTTTCTCTTCTTTGGGAGGGGTAAGAGGAGGAAGATGCTATAAAGCACCTCATCACACATGCCTCAGCTGCCAAAGGTGACAGTAAATAGGAAACCCATGGCAGATGGGAATTGGCTAAGCATCCTCATCCACCCTCACCCACTTCCTATTCTTCTGTATAAAGGCTACATCTCTCCATGCTGCATGCAATAAACACAACAGAGATGGGTTTTTTAAAACTGCTGTGCTGAAGGAAAGCTAGACAGCAGTTCCCTCGAGTGGAGAGAAGCTGATACTGCAGCCCAAAATGTCCAAATGTTTCACTGGGGAGAGGGAAAGACGAAACATATATCCATTTTATGCAAAAGGGAAATCCTAACGAGAGGACCAGTCATGAGCCAGACAGGAAAGCATTCCCTTCTATCAACACAAATGCACAAACTCCAGCCTGATTCATGGCAGTATAAAAACCAAACACAACAACCATTTGGTAAGAGTTGCTTTATTGGGCACAGCAGGTCAACAGACACTCAGATGAACCAATCAGTCCTGTTAGCTGCAGAATCCAGGGGGACATGGCAGAATCTCATCCAAGAGAGAGAGAAGCACCAAGAATGGCAGCATGGACAAGCACCTCAGCACAAAAGCCCTTCCTTGCCATATGCCAGGGCATCATCACCTGCTGATCCAAAAAGAAGGGACCAAGGGACAGTTCAAAGGAAAAACATTGTGCTTGTTCAAGCTTAGACTCTGGCAATAGCTTAGGCAATAGGTCGTGTGTATGACTCCCCCCCCCCACCCACACACACAAGAGAGATGCATCAGAAAAGGTACCACACAGAAAAGGATTGCTTATTTCTCATGCTCCAATTAGTCACTCTTTCTGTCTCTCTTTCACACACACACACACACACACGCACACACACAATAAAGGGTCTTCATTTCTTGTTCAAATACAAAAATGAGCATTACCATCTGCTCAGAGCCTTTTTCATCTCTTTTTTACAGTGCCGCATTTCATTTTTTTCCCCAACATGGCTTTCACACAAATTTCTACTCTCTCTTGGTAGGGAAGTGTGGATGGCCTCATGCTCGGTTCCATCTGGGCACATTCCACCCATCTTGAATGTGCATAGTAGTATAATGAAGAGGGGGGAGCTCTAACCCAACAGGCAAGGCTGAGAGTTACTATGGCAAATGAGGTACAGCAGCACTGTGTCCTATAGAACCCCTTCTGGCTTGATCCCAGATCCAAAGAGAGGGCAAGCAGAGACCAATACTGTAATTACAGGATAAGCCAGTAGCATTCACTCTGTATTTGCACAAGGGAGCGCAATCTCCCTGACTTAGAACCCAGACAGAGAGTAGACCTGAGCTATGAGGGGAGAGGAGCCCAGAAAATTCAAGTAGAGATTGGCATACGGCCTGCTCCAGGCAGGATCATAATGGAAAGCCACGTGGGCCATGTCTCATTAATGGGATTTCAGTGGGCACCTATGCACCCCAGAGCTACCTCTATCTCCTTCGGCATCTACATGCCCTTGTCTGCAGGTGCCGCAGGCAGCCCAGTAGACCACAATGGAGGTGGAGAGGTCCCTGCCTAGAATAGCCTATATAAATACTATTTACAATGCCACTCACATCTTGTATGGTGTGTGTGCCACAACTAGGAAGAGAAAGCTATGGAAGGGCACCAGGTAGCCATTAACACTGGTAGCATTTGCTCCACACAAACACACACACACACACACACACACACACACACACACACACACACAGAGGCTTGATGGCAAAGCATCCCCCAGTGGTTGTGGCTGGGATCGTGGCTTCAGGCCTGTAGAGGGTGCCGTGAGTCTGTGGAAGACGGCACAGACCCCACTCTGGTGTCACCAGTTGGCTTTCACAGCATTGATGTCGCTCACTAGATTCTGTGCCAAACAGATACCAAAGATCTGAAAGAGAAAGTTGAGGATGAGGCATGTGAAAGGAGACATGTTCATGTTTTCCCTCACATGCACACATACTTGTAGAGGTTAGAGTGTTGGACTAGGATCTGAGAAACCCAGGTTCAAATCCCCACTCTGCCATGGAATCCCATGGGCAACCTTGGGCCTGTCACTCTCTCTCAGCCTAACCTACTGTGACCCCTTTACACACTGTCACTAACTAGAAACTTCTCTGCACAGGTTTATGGCATCACAGGCAGTTAAGGGCAGTTACAACACACCACCTGTCTAGCCTGAAATTTATCAGATAAAGAGCCCTGACCCAAATCCACACCAAGTACATTCGCTCCTCTTCCCAGAGGCTCCATCAGACAGGCAGCCAGCTCCCTCTAGTCATTACTCCTCACCCAGCTACAGCCGAGGGCTACTGGGGAAAGGGAACTCAGTGTTTACTTCCCCTATATACCGCCAGCATTTCATTAATCATGCACATCTGTCATGGCCAGAATGCTTTATGTTTCTGTGTGTGGTGCTTCTCCATAGCCAACAACTTCAAGTCAGCCAGGGTTAAAACAGAAACAGTAACTTTTATTTGCAAGATATATGTAACACTTAAGAGAATTATGCAAATACATAGATACATTCTTGTTAAGAGTTGAACTTAAAACCTCAAACTCTTATAATAGTGGGTGTTTACAATGTATGATAACAGATGTCCACAGCTAGCCTCCCTTCTGTTGGAATAGGCGACTCAGCCTGCCTTTGGACACTGGGGGGTGCTGCATGTCTCTTTGAATGTAATGTGTAAGTCTAGCAATCTGCCACTCTCTTGTCTAAGATGGGAACGCCTACTGACTCCTCCTCTCTTGCCTCTGTGCCTCTTGGGAGATTTCACACCTTCCCTCACGGTCATCCAAAGAGAAAAGATGTAACCCACCATGCTCCTTATGGAGCCCTTCTTTTTGTCCACAAACCCACTTCCAGCCTCGCTGCCTAGTTTCAGGCCGTGGCATTAGACTAGGGAATGTAACTCTTTAGATTAGGATCTTTCCCTTATTACCAGAAGATATTGCTATGGAAGAAATCTGCTACAATAAACTGTAAGTTCTATCTTTCTATGATTTTGTCTGAGGATTCATTAATGCACGTTTGTAAGGGTTTAAATGCTTCTGACTAAATTGCTCTGCTATGTTACTCTGCTAAATTACTAAACTAAACTAATATATAAATATATAATCCCAACACCTTCAGCATCCAAAAATCCTTCTCTCTCCCTCACTAACTAGTCCAATAGATTTCTTTATTATACTCTTGGATGGACTGTCACCTATACCTACCATGTCATACACTTCAGCAGCTGACTCCCAGCCCCAGCATTCCTCTGGCTCTCACTGGCTGTTCCCCAAGAAAGGCAGAGCTTGAACTAGTCCTGTCTGTCACACCCACCTTATAGAGTTACTGTTATGAGGATAAAATGCAGGAGATGAGAATAATGTAGTCTTCTTTGGGTCCCCATTGGGGACATAGCAGGGGCATAAGTGAAGTAAATCATCTGTTGATGAGTTTCTCTGTTACCACAGAGGGAGCGAAGGTGGAGCCTCTGCTAAGATTCTGACCAATTCTTCCATTTCAATAAAACATGTATTTTCCTTCCAGAGACAAAGGAAGCTGATTTATGGCAAGACAAGGGCAGAGTGGAGTGAGTTTGAATTGATGCTCCTTATGACTGTTTAGAAAATTTAAGAGAAAGATCTGATTATGGATTTCCAACATCTGATCTAGTTTTGTACCAGCCCTGTGCACTCAAAACCCTATTTTGTGGCTGAATACTTTTCCTGTCAGAGTGAGTGGACATAAAATGCAGACAACCTCCTCCTTCCCCCACACACACCACCACTGCCAATATATTTCAGTTTCTGCCTCCTGGAACTGCTCAGCTAGTGAAGCAGAAAAGCAAGGGCAACAACCCAGATGCCTGGTTACCTGTTTCCAATGCATCATCAAGCCAGAATGATGAAGTAAGGAGTCATGCGAGGACCAGAATGTCTCAAGAACTTCCACAACAATAACCAACTTTTCCCTTATTTCAGGAGGGCAAACGTTCCAGAAAAGGGTCATTGAGAGATTAGCCAGTGAAACTAACCTTGGAAATAATTTGTGCATGTGACAAACTGGGTACCAGGTTGATCCAAGCAATCTTTGTCTCACTTGGGATTCGTGCAAGACCAGCTCTAGCTGAAGGGGATGGAATTCCGTTGTCTTGTACACATTCCTACAATGAAAACTGACATTCTGCGCTCCACAGAAACATACCAGCATGGATGTTATTCTTGTGGAATAACTACCTGGAGCAGGGCAATGCCCACGAAGGTCCCAGCCACCACGATAAGGTTGTCCTGGAGCCACTTCTCAAACTGGACAGCACATCCCTTGGTATGGATGAAGGTCTGCTGCTCCAGCTCCTGCAAAGGGTGAGGACAAACCAGTGAGCAGCTCCGGAAACAGCAAGGGCTTTTCCCATTCCCTAGGAAAGAAGTACTTAGGAAATAAAATACTGTTAAACTAGACAGTTCCTCTGTATCCAATAGCCCCACAGCCCAAATACAATCGGTTCCACAGCAATTTGTCTCAAACGTGGACACCCATCTGAACTCACGGGCCCCAGTGCAAATCTGGGTGAAAGTGGCTTAGTTACCCCGTTACTTGACCTGTAACCTACTTAAAAACGCTAACAGTGCAATACTCTTCTAAACCCACAGCCTTCAATGGACTTAGAAGGATGAAACTCTGTGTAGGACTGCACTGCAACTGCACGCACCCACCCACCCCGCCTTGTCTCATGGCCACAGCCCAGGAAGCACATCCACCAGGCTCCTCCCACCACAGCCCCTTGGCTCTCACCAGTTTAAGGCGGACATCGTAGCCACACTGGGTGTTGAGAACATCCTCCTGGGGAAAGAACAAACTCAAAGGTGATCAAACCATCTTGGAAAACTCAGCAGTCATTTCCCTGGAAGTGATTCATAATTCCTCTCTCCAGCTTTTTGCTTGGCAATCCACATCCTCTCAAATTGCTCAGCTGACCCCTCTGGGCCCTTCACCTGTAGCAGTCCCAGGACATATACAGCTGTGCCAGTCCAACTCATGCACTCACGGCTATTTTGGTCCAGACTGGATCATAACCTA
Organism: Eublepharis macularius; assembly: GCF_028583425.1. Lineage (NCBI taxonomy): Eukaryota > Metazoa > Chordata > Lepidosauria > Squamata > Eublepharidae > Eublepharis > Eublepharis macularius. Next base: position 92,050,199 of record NC_072793.1, on the reverse strand, counting down.
ATTTGGTCTACTGCATATCCTAAGCCATGATCAGTGCTGCTCAACAGTGCCTCTAGTATGTCTAATTTCAGGCATGTCCTCCAAAGAAGCAGTTGCTGTCTGGTCTAGAGGACACATGAAGCCCACCTCATCCTGAGACTGGCATTTCCTGGGGTAAAGTGTGGGGCTTATTACTCATATTTCTTGTTTTAACTTCCGTTCAAAAGCAGTCTCACCGCAGGATCTTTGACACAGCAGGAAAAGGGTACTCCACAGCGCTCCCGGCTGGGATTGGAGTCAGTGCAGTTGAAGTAAATATTGAAGTTCCAATCATTCGGCCCATGAGCACCACAGCAAGACCACTACAGAGGGAAACACTGTTAGACTTGGATGAGTGTCTACCCGAAAAGTCACCTCCTCCAGCAGCACCAACACATACGCAAATGCACAGTACAGAACTGGGCCCAACTGGTGAACCCACTTCTCTGGAAGGACCCCTTGTAGGGAAAAGCATTACATGGGGCATGAAAGACAATGCATTGTCCCCATCATGTCTAACAAGTCCTGAAGTTTCATCATCAGCCACCAGGTGGCAGGATTGCCACTGATTTGGGTCATTCTCCCACAGAAAGTACCCAGAGGGAGCTACAACAGAGCTGGGATTACTGGAGTTAACAGCCAGGTGAAGGGTGCAGCTTGCATGCTAAAGCTGAATCTCTATACCGGGGCTTAGAGCAGTGTGCCTCCCATGAACCTATTCAGCAGTAGGGTTGCCTTGCCTTCCCACGTGTACAAGGGCAACAGATATTAGTACTGGGGAAGATGCTCTCTGTGGGGATAAAGAAGGGAGCAGCCATTTAAAAAACACTTTTTGGGATCAAACTTTGCTGTTTTTGGAATGCTAAGGATGTAGGACTGGAAAAGATCTTTAGGGATATCTTTGCAGTAAGCCACTCGCAACAAGCAAGTAACACTTAGGATTATAATTATGAGCCACTCCATCAATACATTTTGCACAGTACAAAATGACAGATTGCTGCCCCAAGCAGCTTACAATCCAAGGTTGTCAACAGAGAGAGGGGAAGGAGGTGAGAATGAGGAGACGAATACACATTCATTTCAATGCTTAAGCTTACTTTCAGGAGGGAAGGGGCTGTCCCCAAAGCCTTCATGGAAACTACGGGTTTGGGAGTGAGGTGGCCTCCTCATGCAGGGGCTCTGGAAGGTGTCTGAGGGAATCAGCTGAGGGAGCAGGGCATCTCTGGACCACTGAGGGCAGCGGAGCTGGAGAAGCACAGAATGCCAGCAGGAATGCCTTAAGACGCACCGAGACTGGCTTCTCAAGATGCCCTGTGACGTGCTGGGGCTTAATGAACTCAGAACGGGGGAAGGACACGGAGCTCTGGGCAGACTGCACAACTCACATATTCCTGAGCAAAGTCAATGAGGTTCTGCAGGTCAATGTCATCACGGTAGGCCTTGACATTGTTGTTGATAAAGAAGTTGAGTTGGTCTTTGATCCAGTCCTTGAAGATGAAGGCCAGGACACCAGCTGTCAGCTCCAGGAAAAATATAAGCCCCAAGAAAACCGAAAACTGAGAGGAAAGCAGACAGAGGGTGTCCAAGCAGTCTAGGTGTGTCCGTGAAAACCACTGACTCATTCTGCTGCAGGATAAGAATCCCTTTTACACTGAGTGGGCTTCCCTTCCACAGCTCATGGGAAGCTGCATGGCTGGAAAAGTCTGAAAGCCTCACAGGTATCAAACATGCGACTTGAACAGTCAACACGGATGCTGGCCACTGCTTCTGTGACTGTGAAGGGACACTGCCGCTACTACAGTGGAAGGAAATCAAGTATCACCCCTGTTTACTCCAAGTCCACTAGGAAACGTACAGGGGGAAAAAACAAACTGCAACAGCACCAGGAACAGAATATGAACATCCTGGACACAATCCTACTCTGCACATTCTACATCCCACTCCCCTCCCCTCCAAGAACACCGATGCCCTTTGTACTTCTTCCATTCTAAGCAATAAATCCCAATTACCACCCCTAGTTTGCCCTAATCCTGCCAGTACTGGCAAAGGAAAATCCACAGCCCTCCATGTGCAGGGGGCAGCTTCCCTTGAGGCTTCTGCTTTCGTTCCCTAGGCCTAAGGAGGCTGGGTCAGAAACATTCCTGTCTAAATATGTAGAGAGTGAGTTTTTTCTAAGGGCTCAAAACACTTCAAGTACTGTGCACTCCTTTAAAGTAAGCCAGCAGTAGTACACGTGAGGGAGTGAGACTGGAAAAGAGAACTACCTGTTTAAAGCCACAATGAGCTCACGGCTAAGCTGAGATTCAAAACAGGGACATCTACCTCATATCCACACCCTTCAGGAAGAAAGAGACTTACGAACTTAAGGAGGAAAGTATTCTCCCTCAAGGCCCCAATGCAGCCTGCGAAGCCCAACACGAACATCACCCCTCCGACCACAAGGAACAGCCAGACGGGGTCAAAGCCGCCCAGGTCTGTGATGGATGACAGATTGGAAAGCACACCCTGAGGAGAGGAGAGAGATGGGGGTGAGAAAGAGGGGCTGATCTCCACCTGGCAGCTAAAGACCAGGGTGGATAAAAATCAATGATTTTTTTTAAAAAATCAAAAAAATCAGATTTTTTTTATTTCAATCGGATTTTTTTTATTTAAATTGGATTTTTTTAAATAAAATGCTTTTTGAGGAAAATATATTACCATCCAAAGGTTATTCCATCATGAAATAAAGATTAGTTTTTAATTATGTAGAATAAGGCTGTATATGTTTAATTTTTGGGGTAAATAAATTCCATTAATCCATCCACAATGTCATGCTCTTCCAGAGGTTTTTGTAAGATTATTGGGCAGTTTCTCTGCCTACAAGATATTATCACAGATGCTTGGTTTTGCAGTTCTCAAAACTGAATTTGTGTCAGCTCAGCAGAGATCACATGCCTCTTCTTCACAGCAAAAATGTTATAACATGAACAGAGTTGAGAAAAAGACCTTAAAGACAATGCTGCAAATGTATCCAAGATGAGAAGAAATTTAGAAGAGCAGGAAGGGAATACAAAGCTAATAACATATGGTTGCAGTGCTCATTTGCTGCACCTCTTAGCCAAAGACTTAAGTGTTCCAGAAATAAAGACTAATGTTGTTGAAATTGCTAAATACTTCCGTAACAATCATTTTGCTGCAGCAGCTCTGAAAAGGATGGGTGGAACCAAGCTAACGCTCCCACAAGATGTTAGATGGAACTCTGTGGTGGCCTGTTTTGAGCAGTATATCAAGAACCGGCCTATTCTGATGACAGTTTGTGAACAATCTTCATCTACTTGCATATTAAAGTTATACCAGCAAGAATTAGTCTTTATGTAGAAAACTATGATTTAAATCAAGCCTTACTGACTAGTGATTTAAATCGTGATTTAAATCGTAAATTTATCCAACAATCACAAAGCTTCTGAAAGTGGTTCTCAAGCCAGCCAGCTCTAATGGCAGCTCCTGCCCTTTGCACCCTTCCCTTTCTCTTCTTTCCTTCCTTTCTAGTTTAAATCAGTTTGATTTAAATCAAATCCACCCTGCTAAAGACCCTTCCTGCAAAAGTCAAGCCTCACCCAGAGAAACAGACAACACTGGTGTGACCCAGGCCTGCTGCTCTGAGACTTTTTGTCACATCTCTACCCTTCCACAGCTTTCATCCTCTGCTTTCTATTGTGATCTGGGTTAGTTTCTGCTGCTTCATACATTTGTGAAATTTTATAGCTTTCACTTGATACGCTGGAATTTGATCACTGTGCCTTTAGATGTCTGCTGCTGTTAGTTATGGTTTTATGGATTTACTTAAGAAGATACATTGTTTTTACAGGATTTGTGTTTTATTTGTTTTGCTATCAGCTGCCCTAGGTTGCTCTTTTGGAGAAGGAGGGGCAGGATCACACATATGCTAGGCCAAAAAAAAGACCCTCCTCTTCTAATGTTATGTGATTATGCATGCAGAGTAATCACAATAGCTATCTGATAGAAAACTGCGGGTAATAGCAGCTGGAATCAGGAGAGGACAGCTAACCCTACCCTGATAGTGGGGTGGGAGGCTTTGCTGGGTATAGCAGACATCCACGCTTTCTATATCTCAAACTGAGAATGAAGCATGGGTTGGAGAGGGATCTTTTTCCAAGAAAGTACAGCACTACAGACACATACTGAATAAGAGTTATCTTAACAGTAAGCTCCCAGGCCTAAAAATCCTGCTGCTTACTGGGCTAGGAGCCATAATAGGGTTAGAATTTGATTATGACCTTGGGCGGCTTTAAAAGAGGATTAAGACAAATCCATAGGTAATGAGTCTAGCGATAGGCAAATGAAACCTCCACGTACTGAGACAGTATATCTCTGAATGCTGGGTGTCAAGAACAAACAACAGGGGGGACCTATCACCTTCATATCCTGCTTGCGAGCTCCCAGAGGCATCTTGCTAGCGACTCCTGTAAACAAAATATATGATGACAAGGTGAACTCTCGTCTAGTCCAGCCGTGCTGCTCTTATGTCTTCAAGGAAGCTGGTACTTCCCAAAGGCTACTGAATATGAGAAGGGAGCTCTGGCTCTCAAAAGCTTCCACTCTGAAAATCGTATTGGTCTCTAAGGTGCCAATGGACTCAAATCCTAGGAGACTACCTAGCAATCCCAATGCCCTCTCCCGCAGCATTGTATAGGAGTTTCCCCCATTAGGTATTATGACTCAGAACTTGTGACTGACAGGGACTTGGATATCTCTTTGTTCACAGGGCAACATTCTGCTGTGTTCTAGTGAATTACATGTGGTTGTAACCAATGTAAATTCCAGTTAGGATAATCTTCAGGGGATCGGAAAGAAAGACAACCCACACCCCAAACGCAGGCTGTCCGCATACATGCCTAATGAATAAAGGGCAGGGTGGTCCTCCTGTTGAACCAAACACAAGAGTCATGTAATCAAGGAGAAGTGACGTTGTGAATGGATAAAAGGATCCATAATCCAAGATCTCAAGATTCCAAACAGAAGCAAACATCACTGAACCGTAACACTTTCATATAGGGCTGGCTCACACGTAATTGTTCATAGATTGATTTCACAAGAGTTGATGTTCTGCAGCTGACCCAGTTGAAAAGTGCAGGCGCACCGGCAATGCAAAGTCACATGGAAGTTTTGCCTGTAGCTGTAGATCTCTGGTGGATGGCTCATTTGCATATGCATGTCATCTCTTGATGATGCAAGTTAGCAATTTCCATGCACGCTCACTGCATTGCTGATACAGAATCCAGGTTTGGAAAAAGGATATGCTGGCAACCAATCCAAAAGACATTTCACTTGGAAACCGGCTCCCCTGATCGGCGGGTTTCAGACCATTACGTGTATGTATTTTTTGTCATCTGCTATTTTCTTATACGCCTCAACACCTTCCACCCCAATCTGATTTTAAAACCTGGTGTTTCTAAGGAATGGTGATCTCAGATGCACTAGTGGGTAGCACAGGGATGCACTAGAAAAGGACTCAGCAGTCTGTCTATTTTTGTTGCCCCTCCCCCCCACACAGTCAAAGGCTGTTTGTCATTATACAGGATGTTTTTGCATTCAGACATATAATAACCAAACAAACATCAATTTTTGCGCACCATTTCTGGGGGGAGCAGCAAATCTGCCTATGACTTTTGAGTGCCAGAGTGCACATTACAAGTGCCGACCAGAACATTCCCCTTGAGATGCTCAAGGCACTGGCAACACTCACCTTTTCTGCCCAGGCCCACAGACCAATGGCCAGGAAGGCAGCCCCCAGCAACTGCAAAAGAGGAGAGACCATAGTTATGCAAGGTGCAACAAGCAGAAGCCATGTGTGGCGTGATGCCCTGCTCGTGCTCTAAAAGCATTCTCCATGCAATAACTCCACCAGCATTTCCCTCCCAAAGACTTCTGCCAGGCACTGCAACTATGACGATATATATGTTGATCAGTCTCAGTAACATCCTCCATCAAGGTACCTTCTTCACAGACTCAGATACGATCTATCCTCTTTAAAGGATATACTTGAGTTTATTTGTATTTGTATCTATGAGAAGCTGAAAGCCTGGAGATAGAGCTAACAAGAAGATAGCATCATACCTTGAATTAAGACCTACAACACTTCCTGATTCTGCAACCCTCCATCTCATAGATTCAGAGCATCATACAAAATGGCCATATTTGCACACTCATACATACACAGGCTGAGTTCAGATGCAACATGAAATTACAGCTTATTTTAACTGTGGTTAGATAGTTTGTGTAACCATGGTTCTGCTTGTAGATGACCACTCAAATCTTGGCTTGCCTCAATAAGTGCCAGTTTCATCATTTTTGCTCTGACCAGGTGTCTCTTTAGCCAGAGAGTGTGCAAGGGCAGTGCCAGGGAACAAGTCAGGATGGCAGCATTCCTATGTCATACAAAGCCACAGTCAAGACTATATTTAATAAATCAATTTCAAGCCTTGATTTTAAGAGCATGGGTTGACAGACACTAACTAACCCTGCATTCAGACAACACTAACCGTAGTTAGTTTAATTAAACCTAAGCTTTGCTTTATGTCTCCCACACAGAGATACTCTCTTTTTGCCTGTATCACATATCCATGCTTTTAGTATTGAATTCAGTTTGTTTTCAGTTCTTGTCACAGTGAAGAAGACATAGTGAGACAGGAAAAAGGGAAGTGTACAGAGGCAGAGGCCATTGCTGACAGACTGGGGGTCAAGCCAGGTCAGGCGCTAAGAGTTCCATGACTGGAACTCCCAGCATTTTTTTTAATGCAGCCATCAGGCACATGGGTGCCTGATTTTGTCCTTACTTTACTTCTGTACTTGTCAAGGAAATGGCTTGGTGCAGTCCTGATCAGCATCCGGCTCATGTGTGCGTGCCTAATAACTGCTTAAAAACTTTAGGATGGAAGGACATCCACCTGCAAAGTGCAACTTTCTTGCCTCCTCTCTCCCACTGAAGCTCAAAATGCCTCCTAAAATTCTACTCCTTAGGTATGTGGCAGAAAAAATATTCATGTATTCTTTCAAAAATTGTATCCCATTTCACCTCTAAATCCAGAGGCCATCTTTAAAAATTACCAGTTAAAAAACATCAGAGAAGTAAACTACAAGCATTTTTAAAAATCCAGAACAGCAAGCAGTACAAGCCAACAGGAAGCCAAAATATAAAGCTTCTCTTAATATTATAAATCATTTCAATCAAAATCCAAGATAAATAGAAAGAACACCTGGACACCTAAAAATAGTCAAGGTAAGCAACTGTGGGGAAGAGTGCTATCTAGTCTTCCTAGGATATTCTGAAACTTTAACTGGAAAATATTTACTATAGTAGAACCCAGAATGTACAACTCTACAAAGGGCTGGTTCCAGGTTCTTTAGGGAGGGGCTGTCAGAGAGTGCCTAGGGGCACTCTGCTTGCACTTCTCTTCATGCCAACCCAGCTGCATGCCTCCCCCCCCCCCAGCCTGTGTTCTACCGCCTGCTCAGAAGCCCTCCCACCATCCATGCTCACAGCTCCCTGCACTGCCCATAGCCCCTTTTCTTGACAGCACAGGGTGATGTGTACAGCTGAGAGTGCTGCCTCCTTGGCTACCAGAAGTGCTGCCAGTGGCATTCCAGGAATCAAAGTCAGACCTTCCTGCAGTACTGCCAGTACTCGCAGAATCACCTTCCCTGGTGACAGGAACAAACGCACACCTCCTCTTTCTCTGATCAAGCTTACAAAGCCATTTCCTCCCCTTCTGACTGCAAGATATAGAAGACTGAGTTTCCACAGTTTTCTAACCCTATCAGCGCAACACCCCCCAACCATGGGCCCTGTCCAGCCAGCCAACACAGGGAAACAGAAGGCTGGAGACGGAGAGCCTGGAGCAACTAGAAGCCTGGCACAGGGTAGACAATGGTCACTCTGTTCCCACTATCGGAGTGGGATGTTCCAAAAACAGCAGCAGCCATCATCAGAGCTCTGAGTTGCTGAAATGATCCAACATATTTGTGAGGATACCAACTCCATCAAAGATGACACAATGCAATACTGCTAGCAAACAGACTCTGCAGTTTTGCTGGAAGGTGCCTCACCCCCAGCCCTGGGCTGTCATATTTTTATCCTGCCCTTTCTCCAAGAAGCTTAAGGAAGTTTACATACTTTCCCCTCCCCCACATTATCTGCACAACAGGCCTGTGAGGTAGATAAGGCTGAGAAAGAGTGACTGGCCCAAGGTTACCCAATAAGCTTCATGGGGGAACAGAGATTTGAATTCAGATTTCCCTGGTGCTATTCCAGCACTCTAACCACTTTAACATTCTGACATATCAAGGTGATTTTACCAGATCAACTAATTTTGCCTGGGAGTAATAAATGCCAGCTCGTAGCCACCACCTCAGGATACATGCAGGCATAATATTTATTTATTTTCATTTGTATCCCATCTTTCTCCCCAGTGGGGACCCAAAGAAGCTTACATGTTCCCCTCTCCTCCTATTAATTCTCACAACAATCCTGTGAGGTGGATTAGGCTGAGGGTGTGTGACTGGCCCAAGTCACCCAGCAAGCTTCCATGGCAGAGTGGGGATTTGACCCAGGGTCTCTTAGGTTCTAATTGAACACTCTATCCACTATACCATGATAGCTCTTTAATATGCACAACCCACAACTCATAAGGCAAAACATCCTCTGTACTAGTTATTTAAATTTAATTTATTAGATTTATATTCTGCCCTCCCCACACCAGCAGGCTCAGGGTGGATTACAATTTACATACATTTACAATACTCAGCGGCATAATAAAATGCACTATATGCATACACAAGGCACCTCCCTTTCACCTTCACCAGAGCATTTACATTGGAGCTCAACAGATGGGAGGATGTCGCTAGTGGGGAGGGCACAGACCATGCTCGACTGGATGGGGGGATTCCGCCTAGCATCAGCCATATGCCTGGTGGAACAGCTCTGTCTTACAGGCCCAGCGAAAAGACAATAAATCCTGCCGGACCCTGGATTTGGGCCAGGGACCTTCTGTTGGGCCGGGGACCTTCAGCAGATGTTTGCCATTAGAGCGAAGAGTCCTCTGAGGCTCATATGGGGAGAGGTGGTCCCACAGATACGCTGGTCTCTGTCCGCATAGAGCTTTATAGGTTAATACCAGAACCTTGAACCTGATTCGGTCCTCTACTGGTAACCAGTGCAGCTGACGCAATACCAGCGTTATGTGCTCACACCTTGACGTTCAAGTGATGACCCGCGCTGCTGCATTCTGTACCAGCTGTAACTGCCGGATGAGGTTCAGGGGATGCCCAGCGTAGAGTACGTTACAGTAGTCAAGCCTAGAGGTGACTATTGCCTGGATCACTGTAGCCAAGTCTCAGGATGAAAGATAAGGGGCAAGCTGCCTGGTCTGTCAAAGATAGGGAAAAAAAAGACCTAGCAACTGCAGTGACCTGGGCCTCCATAGTCAAGGAGGCATCCAGAATCACCCCCAGGCTCCTAATTCTCGGGGCCAGTGTAAGCGCTGCCCCATCGAGCAGAGGAACCTGAGGACCCAAATCTATGTTTCTGCGACTCAAATACAGGATCTCCGTCTTCGCAGGGTTTAGTTTCAGTCGACTTTGCCTCAACCATCCAGCCACAGCTTCAAAAGCATGCTCCAGGACATCCGGGGCTGATCCAGGCCGGCCATCCATCAAGAGATATAGCTGGGTGTCATCCGCATATTGGTGACACCCAGGCCTGAAACTTCGCACCAACTGGGCAAGGGGCCCATGTAGATGTTAAACAGTAATGGGGAGAGTATCGCCGCATATTAGTGGCCTTCGGGATGATAACTAGGGGTGTACAGCTCGACTGCTTCTGTTGGGCTAAGTTGCAACAGTGTCCCTTGTTTCAGTTTGGTTTGGGTAGAATAGATGTGATTCTCTAATGTGGTGACAGGCCCCTTCCTTCACTTTGATTCTAGGGGGGATTCCATTCCTGTGCTTCAGTTTGGTTCTATTGGATTTTCTCTAGGATGAACTCAGTCTGCATTTGGAAGTGTGTCTTAGCCACGGCAGCCTTGCCCCAGTGTTTTTCTGCAACTTTGCAGCTTTGACTTTTTTCTCACAGGAAACAATGGAGTGGCTGCTCAGAGGCTCATAGAAATGGGCCATGGAGCTCACTCTTTATGAAACTTGGGGGGGTCTTTAGGACAGTCAGGAGTGGTTCCTTCCAAATTTGGTGAAGTTTGGTTAAAAATGATGCTTCCCCCCCACCCCAAGATAGATTTTCCCATAGAAAACAATGGCCAAATTTTACTGAATTTTCAAGAAATATGTATTGTCGAAGGCTTTCACGGCCGGAGAACGATGGTTGTTGGGGGTTTTCCGGGCTGTATTGCCGTGGTCTTGGCATTGTAGTTCCTGACGTTTCGCCAGCAGCTGTGGCTGGCATCTTCAGAGGTGTAGCACCAAAAGGTCTTTTGGTGCTACACCTCTGAAGATGCCAGCCACAGCTGCTGGCGAAACGTCAGGAACTACAATGCCAAGACCACGGCAATACAGCCCGGAAAACCCCCAACAACCATTTCAAGAAATAGTTGGACTGAATTAGAGAATCAATTCAGAATTCAGGCAATTCCATTTTTCCCCTCAGATTAGGTTAAAAAAAATCAGATTTACTGATTTATTTATTTTTTTTGGTGCACACCCCTATTTTGAACTTACCATGAGTTTCTTCTATTATCTGTAAGCAACTACTATTGTGCCATTCTAACACTGTAACAAATCTTGCTGAAAGCTAGGTGGGAAGAAAATAATTTTTTTCCTAAGAGATTGTCATGATAAATAAGAAAAGCCTTCCCTACAGGAAAAAATAAATGTGTTGGAAGCAACATGTACTTCAATATCAGCAGCAGCATCACCATAACATTCGATTTACATATTGCCCTTCAGGAGAACTTGATGTCCACTCAGAGCAGTTTACAAAGTACACTATTATTATCTCCACAACAATCACCTTGGGAGGTGGGTGGGGCTGAGAGAGCTCCAGAGAGCTGCGACTGACACAAGGTCACCCAGCTGGCTTCAAGTGGAGGAGTGGGGATTGAGGAATCAAACCCCGTTCTCCAGACTGTTCTTAACCACTACACCAAAGTGGCTAATTCTTAACCTGACGAAATCTGAAGCTACTTGCATCTGGAGACAGGAGCTGTGAATGGACAAGACAGATCTTTCTACAAACCTGAGAAAAGCCATATAGGTTGCAGAAAAATCTGAAATCTTAAATTAAAAAAAAAACCTGGAGGTTACCCCCTCCCCCACCCCCACCCCCACCCCACACACATAACAGAAGCAGTGCCTGTAGCTTTAAGAAGCAAATACCCTTAGTGGCCATTGCTGGGCAACCTCAACAGTATTGCTGCCAGCCTTCAAGTCTTGTTTTTTATCAGGAAAAGGCAGAGGGAGGGGTCAGGGCCATTTTGGCCTTTGAGGGAGAATGTATCAGGGCCAGGCCTGGCAGCAATCATGGCATAATTTGCTATCATGTGACTTGCATGGCTCACCCAGGCCTGGCTACTTGCTATTGTTCAACAGCAGGCACCCCACAAAAGCCAGTTTAGTGTAGTTGTTACAGCACAGGACCTGGGAGACCCAGGTTCTAATCCTCGCTCTGCCTTGGAAGCTCACTGGGTGACTTTGGGCAAGCCACACATTCTCAGCATAACCTATCTGACCAGGTTGTTGTGAGGATAAAATGGAGGAATGTAGAATTATTCAGGCTGCTTTGTGGAAATATAGGTGAGGTATAAATGAAATAAATAAATAAATAATAAATATAGCTGAAGATAGGGATGCAAATAAAAAATAAGTTGGTGGGTGGCTGGGAAGGAGAGAAGGAAGCAAGAAAAGATGAGAATATGGTGGTTGCCAGGCAAGGGAGAGCATAAATAGTGTGGAGAAAGGAATACAGGGAAAAAATGGGGACCCAGTTACTGTGGGTTCTCAACCATGCAACTTGGTTTGGCAGCTGCTGATGCTGCACAACTGGGCCCTAGTTTTCCTGTGCAGAGGCTGCAAGGAAGGAGGGGATGCTGAAGACAGATAACGGTTGGTTATGGGTGGGAAGGAAAGAAAGAAGCAGGAAAAGAAACCATTGGGGCTACGAGAGGAAAGAAAGAAACGGTGGTGGAGGGGGAAATGAGATGCCCTCCACAAGTCTTTGTGGATCACACACCTGTAATTTTATACATCTCTACCATGTCCCTATTTAATCACCTTTTAACTATGCTAAAAATACTCATTGGTTTAGCCTTGCCTCGTGAAGAAGATGCTTAACCTCTAAATCACCTTTCTGCACCTTTTCCATTATATCCTTTTTGAGGTGGGACAGCCAGAACTACACAGAGTGGCTATGTCATAGATAAACGTATGGTTATGTTTTATTCTCAGATAATCCATAGACTAGAATGGGCAGTTCTCACCACTGCCACATGCCGAGTCAATGTTCTCAATGAACTATGAACCATAATGCCAAGATCTCTTTCCTGATTACTGAGTACTAGTTCAGACTTCCTCAATGCATATGTGAAGTCAAGATTCAGACCCCAGTGTGCATCATTTCACACCCTAGGTTGGGCATCAGACTGGTCAAAAAAGATTTGGCCATCTAGCCTGTCTAATATTAATCAAATATTGTCAAATAATACTCATATGTTTTATGGCACCACACAACACTTTAATCAAAGCTGGACAATTTCTGGGCACCTCTTCACCCAGACCACAAAATATTACCTCTTAATATTAGGATCATAGCTACAGGGTGCCATGTGTGGGCAAAATCTAAGCCTGAATGCCCTTTCAAGAACCATGTCAACGCCACTCAAAGTTCTTCTTGCGCTGTTGAGATGCTCAGATGCTTCTTCTATTGCCCTGCAACAGCGCAGGCAGAACTGGACAGGCTCCTGGTAGGAACTTTCAGTGGAGGGGGGGGGGGGGGAAGAGGAGAGGAAAGCAGGGCAAATGCTTTCATTGGATTAGTCATAGAGCCAAGCTACAAGTGACAAATTACACTTGCCTGGCAAGTGAACAGACACGTGTGTATTCCTCCCTGTTCACTTGCCATTCACTTGCTCTCCACTTGATCAAGTGGAGCGCAAGTGAATGGCAAGTGAACAGGGAGGAATACACACGAGTCCGTTCACTTACCAGGCAAGTGAAGCTCGTCACTTGTAGCTTGGCTCATGGATTAAAAGGATGTTCACCCTCATAGACTGGTAACAGGTCAAAGAACAGAAAACAAAACCTTTTTCTGAAGACCAACCAAAATATCAAAATGTAGTGTGCAAGCTTTTATGTTCTCCAGAACTATTCATCAGGTTGGATGTTCTGGAGAATTCAAAAGATTGCACACTACGTTGTCATATTTTGGCTGGTTTTAATAAAAAGCATTGTTAGATAACTTTTGTTTCTGGATTTTTCTACGGATCAACATGGCTAACAACAGGAAAAGCAGAGGGGAGGTAGAAATAAACCTCTCTCACAATGTAGGGAAGTAAACATAGAGCCCCCTCAAGATTCAGAATCAGGACTAGAAGTATTTAATTTGTTCATAAATTATCTGGAGTTAGGGTACGCACTGAAATGGCCAAGTTTGCAAGTGGGTCCAAATTATTTCAGGATGAGGAAAACCTAAGTGGACTGCAAGGATCTTTGAAGGATCCTTCCAAATGAGTGAACAGACAACAGTATGGCAAATGAGGTTGTACTATAACATATTTTACTGTGATAGGAAGTCAAATGACATATGTGACCAGTTATCAAATATACATATAAAGAACTTAAATGTGAAATTTCCAGTCTCCTAATAAAAATATGCAATATCACAAAAATCCATCATTTTATTGCATCATTAGAAAGTAGCTAACATAATGCCAATTTTTAAAAATAAATCCAGGAGATGACAGGTCAGTCAGCCTAGCATCTGTTCCAGATAAATCAGCAAAAAGCATTAATAAAATAAGAGAAGAATAGAGAGAGAGGAACATAGTTTGCTGAGGAAGAATTAGCAGGGATTTTGCAAATAAATGCCCCACCTCACCAATACTTTTGGAGTTCTTTGAAACTGTTACACTTTTGGTTAAGAGTGTCTCTGAACGGATATATTATTATTGGACTTCACAAAAATATCTCACAAATTGCCCTCACTGAATTCTGTGTAAGTAAGTGCAAAGTGATGCATATTGGGGGGGAAAATTCTAACTTTATAGAGTGATGGGGTTTGAAATTGTGGTGATAGATCGGTGGTGATTGAGGTCATGGTAGATGGTTCAATGAAAATGCTGACTTAGTATGCAGCAAGATTAAAAGGCAAATGACTGAAAATAAATCAGTCAGTATTATAGTGTCCTTGTTTAGATCCATAGTACAGCTACAATGTACAGTTTTGGCTGCCCTATCTCAAAAACAATATTGTAGCACCAGAAAAGTGCAGAAAAAGTCAATTCAAAATTATCAAATGAACAGCTTCACTACAAGAAAAAGTTAAAGAGTTTAAGACTTTTCAGTTCAGAAGGAAGATGACCTGGGGAAGAAGTGGATGACAGAGGTTGATAAAATAGTCTGGAGAAATTGAAGAAATATGTTTTCCCTTATGTTTCCCAAAATATTAGAAATTGTGGTATCCAAAGAAACTGATAAGCAGTGGATTCAGCAGAAACAAAAAGAAGTACTTTTTCATACTGTGAATTAACTTGTGGACCTAGCTGCCATGATACCTTCTGGCAGTCACTAGCTTAGATCATTTTAAAAGGGGATTGCATACATTCATTGAGGAAAAGTCCATCACTATCTATCAGCCGCAATGGCCGAATGGGACCTCCATGTTTGGTGGCAGTATACCTCTGAATGCCAGTTGCTGGGGGCCGCAGCAGGGCCAATGCTATGGACCTTCTGAGGAATCTTGTTGGTCACCATGAAGAACTGGATACTGCACTAGATAGACCACTGATCTGATCCAGCAAATGTGCCCATTCTGACATACATAGCAACACTATACTGTTAGCAGTCAGACCCCTCCTCACGCTAAGAGGGCACTTTATTGATGGAATATCATAAACCCCCTTCTTCATATTCCATAAGCACAAGGCACTGCCTACCCAAAGGCAGAATGGATGCCAACCAGACAGGAGCCTGGAAAATTACCAGGAGGTGAGTCAGAGTGGCTGGCTGACCCCTCCACGCCCTGGAGATGCGTAACTTAGAACAATGAGGCTCCCAGGAAGCTCCTGACTCATCCCATCAACACCCAACCTGGCTTCCCCTCACCTATCCACTCTAATCAAAGCTATTCAGCGAACTTGGTAGTTTTTCCCACCTGGTGCTAAAAGGGTCGTCAGGCACTTTTCATAGCTATAGTCCATCTTTAGAAGCCTCTCCCAACTCCATTATCCACCTCAAGACTCCCATTGTTTTGGGAGTAAAGTCATTAGCTTGTCCCAAGGAGCATTTCACCCTATAACTGGGCTCCCCAGCCATGTACTGTGTGTGTGTGTGTGTGTTCTGGATCTGTCCACACGCTCCCAAATTTGTTTGGGCCTCTTCTCTTCCTGAAACATTGGTCATTTTGCTGCCTCCATGGACCTCTGCTCTTCGAGACTGGTAACTATTGCCCCCTCTGAAACTGCTTTCTCCTCAATTCCTCCTTGATTTTCTTAGTTATCCTTGTATGTGTGCTGTGTAGTTTTCTATAATTTGCCCTTTATTTCTCTTTAAAATAAAAAAACCTTTCCTGTTGAACAGCTGCCTGATTTATTAGAACGTTCTCTAAGGGAATAATTCCTGGAAACATTGGTGGAGATTCCTCTTGCTTCCTTAATGCTCTTGCTTGCCTCCTTAATGCTAATTCCCCCAACCAGTTAAGGAAACTTTGTATTTGAGTAACAATACCAACACATCCGTCAGTGCCTTTCCTCTAGCATAAAAGGATAGCTGTAGCCCTCAGGTTTTTGAAATGCCCACTGGATTTATGCTCTCATTTAGCACTAAGTACTCCAGCTCTCCCATCATAGGTTCGAAGCTTCTAGTAGTGGTATATAACCTCACCAGGCACCTTTTGAATGTGATTTTTCCTTTGACCCTTAAGCAGTTATGACTTCCTTCTATGAGGCCATTGCTATATCCCCATTTCAATAAGCTGGAACATTTATACGGCTGTCCATTAAAGATATCAGACTGAACAAGATGTTGCCTTGCCATAATGAGCCTTTGCCCTGAAGTTAGTTAAAGCTGCTCTGCAATCTTTAGACATTATTTATTTGTTTATTTATAGTCCACCTTTCTCACTGGGAGTCAAGGAAGATTACACAGTGTAAGTCAATATGATCAAATGCAGGTACACCTAACAAACAATACAATGGGGTATAGGATTGCAGAAATTTGAAAACAAGCATACAACTGAATACAAATATGAAACGCTGCAGAAACAAAACATAAGTAATTTGACATGAACATACTGAATGCCATAGAAACTCTCAGCAGAAGCACATCTACCAAAACAGATAATACCCTGTGGTACCCAGGTCATGTCCCTTTACCTAGATATCTGTCTGATCCATTTCTTATAGGACAGACCTATTTCCAGAGTTAAAATCCCTCCTAAATTATTCAGTTTTGTATGGTTTGTAGAAAGTCAACAGAGTAGGAGCTTTCCTGAACTCTTCAGACAGACCAGTCTATAAGGCAGGAGCCACCAGAGAGAATGGCAGCTGTTGAGCTTGCCCATTTGCAGGGTGGTACCTACAGAAGAACCTGTTCAGATGAGTAAAACTGCCTTAGTGGGGCACAGGGAGAGAGGTGATCCCACAGATGTGAGAGCCCAAGGCCATGAAGGGCTCTGTATGTGATAGCCAAAACTTTTGAACTAAGTCTGGTAACTGATGGGTAGCCAATGGAGTGACTACAGAATGGAAGAAATATGCATGCTCCGCTTAGCTCCTGGTAATAATTGAGCTGTGGCATTCTGTACCAGCTGGAGTCTCTGAATTGACTTTGAGGGGAGACTTATATAGAGTGCATTACAGTAGTTTAATCTCAATGTTACCAAGGCATGAATCCAAGTGGCCAGATCAGCTGTGTCAAGGTAGAGGGCCATCTTCCATGCTAGTCTGAACAAACCATACTAGAAGTATGGTTCCAGAGCAGCTGAAGTGCAATCTGTCCTTTTTTGTATTTGTTTGTCATGGCCCCAAATGTTCACCAGTGTTTTATCAAATCTAAACCACTCCTCCAGAAACCACTGTCTCATCTGTAACCCCTAGGCTGGCCCTCCATATGGGACAGGCAGCATTTCCTAAAATACCTTGGCAGTCCTGAATTTCCACATTCTACCTACTCAAGTGGGATATTCCTATCAGTTTACTAAAGAGAGCACAGAATGGAGGCTGTTGGCACCTTAAAGACTAACAGGATTATTAAGTTTTCAAAGGCTAGATCCACCTGATCATCTTACCTACATTCTATGTAACAATCTATTTTTTACAACTTATTGACATTATTTATAATCTTACTTTCTTGCTATAATTCAAGGTAGATTACAAAACATAAAAACAATGCAATAAAAACAGTTTAAGACACACTACAAATCATGCAATAAGACTGGATTACAAAATTAGAAAACATCACAAATTTAAAAAATAGGATAAGGCATGACATACTACAAGCAATGGAAAAAATGAATTTACAGAACTTGGAAAATAATAAAGTAAAAAAGGTAACATATAGAAAAATAGTGTAATAAACTACAATCCTAAACCCTTCATAAAAGCACCCTCCTGAACAATTCCATTTCAATACAGCCATGTTTCCTTCATGTGCAACCTCACATTTTCCAACATTGCTGTTGTTAATGTGCACCATAACCATGGACTCTTTCCTGCACTACCTACCAACCTAACTATATAGTGTGTAATGACCACAAACTATGTACCAGACAGAAAAGACACCATGGGAGTCACAACCCATCTCTCTACGTTCTGCCGTCAAATCACCCAGTACTAAAAGCCTTCTATCCCTTGAAGGAGCGTACTTGGCATATTGGTTCATCATTTGAAATGGGTCCCTTCTGAAGGACTGTCTCTCTCCTCCTCAGAATGATACCCTCCTGCACTAAGACACTCGTTCTCCATGACATGAGATGAACTATTAGCCCGAGGGCAGGATGCTTCCAGCACATCCCTGAAATTCTCAGCTATATGCTTCTTGCCTTTGCCAAGTCAGCTACGTTGGCCTCAAGGGAACAAAGTTGTTCCCAAACCACCAAGAGCCTGCAGTCACCTGAGACTCACTGGGTAATGCTAGTTGCTTGCATCATGCGTGTCTCTATGATTATGAACCATAGGGCAAAATGGAGTGTCTAGTACTGGAAAAGCATTATAGAAATTAAAGGAGAAAGGAAACATAGCTCTGTGATAGTATGCATGATTTGCATTGGCATTTTTTAAAAACCTAAGGGTCCAGGGCTGGGAAAGACCTCTGCTCAACCCTTGAAGACCCCATGCGTGTCATCCTACTGGGCCAGATGACACAACCCAGTATAAGACATATCCCTATGTTCATAAACCCAAGGTCTTTTCACATGGAGCTTTTTTCACGGTTTCGGTACTAGCCCACAGTGGTTTTTCTTTGAGCTTCCTCATGTCCTTGTCTTCCATTTGTTGTCAAACTGTGTTTTCCTCATCATTTCCGTGCTTTCTCAAACCACCTTTGATCTGATTTGAGAAAGCACAGAGAAGCCACAGAAGGTCACAACTGGAAAACGAGAATGTGAGAAAGCTTGAAGAAAAACTGTGGGATAGCATCCAAACTACAGGAAATTTTTCATGTGAAAAGACCTCCTAGACATGGCAAAACTTTAGGTAGGGTCCAAGATTAACAAAGCACCCAGGAAATCTCAAGGGCACACATTCAAACCACAGCAGTATATCTCTATATAACCCATTTCTGGATTGCTCTGCCAGGTGGCCTGCCAGTTCCTCTGTTTCATCAAAATATAGATGCCTCACCCTATTCTTTAGCAAGCTGAGTCAAGTCCTAGGGCTTACACAAGCTCTACACTGCTCCAGATGTTCTTATCGGAAGGAACACCTCCTTCCAGCATGTGCCAAGATCAGCTAAGGAGGCTCAGTTGTGAGCGTCCCACCATCTGAGATACTGTGGGTGGGATACAAAATTTAATTCTTCCAGATATGGAAGTCCCAGCCCCAGGAAGTTCACCTATCATCCTTCTTAGAAAGCAGGTCAAGATATGTTTATTTCAGAGAGTGTTTATGTGGTGTCTGTGGATATTTTAACACGAGCTATTGGTTTCCACTTTTGCCACATGCAATATTTTATACATGTGATTGTTAACTTCATAATTCTTTTATGGAACTTGCTTATTGGCATTTTGTTGCTTAATTTTTATTGTAGTGTCCTTCATAAACATCAACATTCACTGTACAGGGAACAGCTAAGCCCATCATGATAAGCAATATGGTAAGTAGCATCATTTAAATCCCAGTTTCCCTGGTGACAGAAGACTTACATGATAATGCAGTATTATTATTCTGACATGCAGATGTGATCAGCACAATCATGGCTACTCTAGACAAGTCTGAGTCCCTCAGGCCCACTTCAAACATGACAGCCAGTGTGGCATAAGAGTTAGTGTACTGGACTTGGATCTGGGAGACCCATGTTCAAATCCCCACACTGCCATGGAGGCTTACTGGGTGACCTTGGGCCAGTCATGCACATTCAGCCTAACCTACTTCACAGGGTTGCTGTGAAGATAAAATGAAGATGAGAACAATTCAAGATTGGGAAGAAAGATGGAGTAGAAATGCAGTAAATAAATAAAACTCCTATACCAAACACACTATTGTGGAAGACTCAACATGTAATGCAGCCTCTGCAAAGGCACATACAACTCTCTACCTAGTGATACACTTTTATTCTGCCTTTCCCCAAAGACCTTAGGGCAACATACACAGTTCTCCTTCCTATTTTGTCCTCACAATAACCCTGTGATGTAAAGTAGACTTAGAGAGAATGGGATTAACCCAGTGAACTTCGTGGCCAAGTGAGGATTTGAATCCAGATCGCCCAATCCCAGTCTACTAACCATAATTGTGCCCTAGATGTATATGCAATGCACACATAAATGGGACTGGAAGCCACAGTCAACTGTGATCATGTACAAAATCTGCACATTGCATTGTTTGAAGGAGTGCTTTCTGTGTAAGAATCTTATCACACATGAAGTGGCTCCGAGTTTGGAAGTAGGTGTTTCTTTTAAGAAATAAAAAAAATCACCTTGTTCAGAGGCCCTAGAAATGCATTTGGATTGGGGGCAACTTCCCCAGTAAAACAAAATACGCATAACAAGATACCTGTAGCATAAGCAGAACTAACCTCACAGCACCAGATTATATTCCATCAGAGTATTTGTCCACTTGATGCTGTGATGAGCTTGAGACAGAGCAATTATCAAAAGCTATAGCAGGTTCAATGTCTTGAAAAGTTATGTGACGGCCACTGGCAAAAGCCACAAACAAACTTTGGGAGCCTCAGCCCAGTGTTAGTAAACCACAAGCTCATAAAACCATAAAACAGGAAAAGGAATGCCTCTCCTCACACCCCAACTTCCTTTGCCAGGAAACATAAAGAGAGAAGAGCAGAGGGTGGGTATTTTTGAACACCTTTGTGCTTATTTTCAAAAGGCTTTGTTGTGTGTCTCCAAACACATGTCAGCACCTGCTGCTGTGCACATACAGTGCCCCAGGAATTAAAATTTGGTTTTGCTGTCCCGAGACCACTCCATAGTGTCAGCCATCCTAGAGAGAAGTTTTGGAATTCACCCCTTCCCTAATACACACAAACTGAGAACAAGGCAAGGTTTTGAGATTTGGGTGAAGGATAACAATCACACACACACACAAACCCCCAGCAAGAAACAACCAAGGGAACTAACGCAAATATCACACACACACCCTCCAAAGGCCACATAAGTGGGTGGTCTAGAAATGTGGTTTACAGCAACAATCACGGAGGGCTGCACCAAAACTAAGCAGTTAACACGAAAGAACTTCTGTGCGTGCCCCTCCAAAGCGGCCGGTCTGTTGACTGTGCATGTGCAGAATGTCTTTGAACATTCCAAGCCGGAGAAGAATTTCGCCAGAGAAGTAGACCGCATTTTGTGGTGCAGCAGAGCCCCGGGAGCCGGGCAAACTCCGCACCGAACCAAAGAATGGGAACTGTGGCACACAGCTTTGGTACAAGGGGCTCGAAAACTGCCGGAACTGCCCCTAAGCTTGCAGGAAGCCTCTCCCCCACGTCAAGCCCTCGCAGGTGCCGCGCAGCCCTCCGCAGGGCCAACCGCCAGCCACTGCCACCTGAAAGCCTCCTTCCTCAGGAAACGTATTCCCTCCTCCCCAGCCCTGGCGCAAGGGCCTGGGGCTGAGGGCGAACGGGCCCGTCTGTTCCCCGCGACCCCGGCCGGGCCCAGTCACCTGCGGCGGACTGGATGGGAAGAAAAGATCCGGCCCGTCCACCCCCGCCCCCCCTTCTGCACCCTAGCCAGAAAAGAGCGATGCAAGCGCGCACTCCCTCTCCCCACCCTGCGCCCAGGCGGGCCGCGGCGCCCTCGTTTGCTCACCCACCCAGAAGAGCACATTGGAGGCGAAGAGAAGGTACTTGGCGCAGCAGCTGACTTGGGGCCCTTGGAAGTGCTGGGCTTTGCCTGGCATGGCGGGCACGGGCCTGGGCGCTGCCCGGCCGGCTCACAGCCCCATGCCGCCCGCCAGCCGCCAGCCCAGCAGCGCCACCGCCGCTCCGCCTGTTTGGCCCGCCCCCTAGAGGGAAAGGGTGGCAGTTGCAGCCCACCCAGCCAGAAACCGCTACGGGCTGAAACTGTCGCTGATGCACACGTGCGCCGGACAGGCAGTCCTGGAAAAGTGCACTCTCGTCTCGAGCCCTGTTATATAGCACATTTCAAATGTTTCGAAATCTTTATGCGAGTTTTCTGATTAACGTGACAGGATTCAAACGCAGCTGCCGAATGTATAGGGTAAGAATAAAAAAAATGCTCCTGAGCAGGGCAAGAGTGCACTTTCTTCACCACTAAGCAATCCTAAGAGTATCTCCCCACCCAGCAGGAGAAATGCTGGATCAGGCGGTGGTGCTATCAGGGAGACCTGAAGGGCCACATCTGCTTTTTTGTAATCAAACTCTACTGTACATGAGTATGTCGAGATGGCATGCTACCACCTGGTGCTTGGGTAGAGGTGGGCGCAGTTTGCCAGATTGTTGCCCCAAGAATTGCAATTACAGCCCCCCATGATCATCAGCAGTAAAATCTTCAACATGAGGGGCTAATGATGGAGGGGCAACAAGGGCGATTTGACCCAGGGCAAGTTCAAAGGGGGAGTCAAATTCAGACACTTGTTCATGGGGGCGGGGGGGGAGGCATTTGGTAAGGGTTTGGTGTCGTTTTATTTTCATGCATTGTCATTTCTTATTAGCACTAAGGGCCTCAAAAGCGGAAAGTGGCCTGGGCTTCCCTGGAACGCTGAGAGGGCCCGTATCTTGGATCACCTCAAAATAGCAATCATGCTATATTTAAAATACCAAGGACCTATATTTTCCTTTCACCATGTCATATACCACATTTGTACCTAAGAATAAGCACACCTATACTACGCACTGGCTGGTACTAGTTTCTGTCCTAAACTAAGGAACTGTAATCCCATAATATATAGAAGCATGGGAGGGAGAATTTGGGGAACTGGATGAAGCAGAACAAAGAAAAGGTCTGGATTGGACTGAAGAAAATCTAGAATACTGCCACGTGTAAGGCTATCATGCTCATAAAGATGGCTGCAGCAGAGGGCAGTGAAAGCAGTCCAAATGTGCAGAACTGTGCTAAGGTTCCAGAGCCCATATGTTTGAATAACAAAATATTATTGTGGAGTTGGGCAGTGGCTCAGTGGTAGAACATGTGGAAGGTTCGGGTAGTAGGTAAAATGAAAGGTTTCTGCCTGAGAGCCCAGAGAATGGCTGCCCTTTAGGGCAGACAATGCTGACACTGAGAGACCAACGGCCGGCTCAGTATAAGGCTGCATGTGTTCATATTCAGTTAATAAGCCTCTGATGTGCTGAGATGTGGACAGCAGTGGGGAGGGCATTGCCAAGGCTTCATAAATAATGCAAAAGAAAATATTCATGAGTTACGTAGACATTGTGTATGTAGTGCTATATCTATGCACACACATCTCTTAAAGCTACAGTCCAGTCAATTAATTATGAACTTTTATGCATGAACTGGCCCTTTAAAAGCCATTAAGATGTACTAAAAAGAGATTTTTTTATCTCAGGAGAATCTTGTATTGAACAACAGCTCATTTGGAAAATTAGTTCTGGACACCACTTTCTGAGGAGGATAGATCAGGCAGAAATAGAACAAAGAAGATAAAAGATCTCCAAATACAGATCATAGGAGGACAAACAAAAGAATGGGAGGTGGGGGATAGGGCTGGAGAAGAGACAGGCTGTCAGCTTTACGATCCTGACATAGTTTCAGGCAGATATAAGTTAAACATGAACGGGGAAAAGATCCGAACTGTAAAAGCTCTAAGACAGTGGAATCTCCATTCTTGAAAGTTTTCAGTCATATGTCCTATTTTTATACATTCTTCATTTCTATTTGCTGCCTTTCAACATAACCTTTTCTCACACAATGTACAGTTCTACATGCATTGTACAGGATGTAAACATCTTTCCTTGTGTCAGCAATTCTGTGGCAAGGAAATGGAGTTTGCCATGCATTCAGAGTGCAATATTGTGCAGGAGAAAGGAAAATGGAATCTTTTTTCAAGTTGTAAATTCATAGAGAATGCAACTGGAAGCTACTTACAATAGGAAGTGTCAAACAAAATAACATGTACGAGCATCTCGTATCTGTTCCACTTTTAAAATTAGCTTTATGTTGCTTCTCTGAAGATTTGTCCAAACAGCTGTCCATCCACTGAGAATCCCTACTCTCCACCAGCCCCCACGTCTTCTTCTGCCATGACATTCTACCTCTGCTCCATGTTTAACACCAAACTGAGCCATGGAGGCTGTATTTGCAGGTATCTTTTATAATTGTGGTAGAGTTAAAAGTCTAGTAACTTTTTAAACGTTACATGGTGAATGAGAAAGAAACACAGAGCAAGATACATGCATCACCTATGGCTAGGCTCTATACTAATCACACTGCCAGGCTATGGGAGCTACCAACATTGTACTCATGTGCTCCTATGACAAATTGCAAGGATGCTTCAAAAGTTCTGAATGCCAGTGTCAAGGAAGGTGCGTGGTGCTTTCTTCCCTTTGACCGATTAGCCTTAAAGCAATGCACTGTCATTTAGTGAACATTTTGGCTTGTGTGTGTACTTTTTTGCAGTTAAATTTGTTTCTTCCCCAACTATGCATACTCTGTTCCTACTAAATGGCATGATTACCCTACTCCAGAACCTGGTATGTTTGGACTTGCTTTTATACCACTGTCTTTGAAGCAGGAGATGGGAGATTCTCAGCAAAAGCAGAAAATGCAGTTTGGTTGTACACAAGAACCTTTAAACAAGTCACTGGATGACTAGTATTCCATTTCTTCTGATGTTTGTTTCAAGCACTTCCTTTATATCCTCGTGCTTTAGACAAGCAGTAGGATACGGTGATTAAAGTGCCTGGAAGAACCAGGTTCAAATCCACATTCTGTCATGGAAGCTTGCTGGGTGACCTTGGGTCAGTCACACACTCTCAGCCTAATCTACATCACAGGGTTGTTGTGGGGATAAAAATGGAAGGTGAGGAGAATTATTCAGGCCACCTCAAGTCCCCATAGGGGAGACAGGTAGGGTATAAATAAATACATAAGCATTGGATAGCTTCCTAGTTTCCCTCTAATTTTATTGCTTCAGTTCATGTTTCTACTAATTTAGTTTTCATATTCCTTCATGGCCTGCCTTATGGCAGAATTTTATTTGATTAGCCAGTGCACTGAGGCTCTATTATGCCATTTCCTTGCCGCTTAAAGAATTTGATACTAACTGTATCATTCCAGCTATTACATAACCCTCTCATTTGAGAAATTTCCCTTTTGAAGTCAAATGTGAGCGTGCTCTTTGTTAATGCAGCTTCCCACTTGCATGCATGTTGACTAGCGATAGACGCTCGTGGTTGCCACACTGTTCAACACAGACTTCATGTATCACCTCTTAAGCACCATGCTGATTTGAAGTCAAGTTCACCCATCTTGGTGGTTCTATAATTACCTGAGACAATAGACAATATTTTTTAAATTGAGCAAGTCTTTCTGTCTTATGGCCTGAGATGACATGCAAGTCTGAAGCTAGTTGCCTTACTACAGAAAATTCTCTTCTTGTATTGCATCTCCTGTCTCTTTCTGTGTTACCATTCAGAAGGCTCAGTTGTGAGCCATTTTCTAAAAGCAGAGGATAGAACTTTTCTCCTTCCATAGTACCAGAACTCAGGGGCACCCAATGAAGACAGTGGACAAAATGAAGCATTTCTTTACTTGACAAGCAATTAAATTGCAGAACTCATAGCTGCAAGCATGGATAGCTTTAAAAGGAAGATTCACGGAGGACAGATTGATCAATGGCTACTAGCCACTTCTCTTTGTTAAATACTATCTTATGCATTTTTCTATACTTTTGGGTCCTATATATCATGAACAATCAATGACACTTTTTATTATTTATTATGAAGAAAGACAACTGAAGCAACATAGCAAGGATGTTTGTTCTGCGAGACAGACAAACAAGCTTACGAAAATGCTAGTGGCAAGTAATACTAGGGCTTCTGTTCCCATCACTAAAAGAAGCACCAAGAAGAGAGCTTTTCTTGTTAGGTCAGATTAGCATCAATTCACTTGGGATGCAGCTTGAAGCTTCTGTTCAAGCTATGTCAAGACTCAGATCAAAGCTTCCACCTAGCATTTTGCCAGTTCTTTGGAACAGGTGCAAATGGGGAGCCATGCTGAAGGACTGAGCTAGCCCATCCTCTGCTATATTCAGTGGTTAGCCCTGGCCCATTAATGGCTGCTATGTTCAAAGCTAAAAACAGCTTTAGGGCCAGCACTTATTGCTCTTCATCACCAAACACGGGTTCTGTTGTATCCGTCCAGTTACCCAATCAACCCACCCCCAGGATATTTCTTTGGAAGAGCTTATCTTGGAATTCAGGCACTTTCCCAATAAATGGCTTTATTTATGGCATGCTCCAAGGATGTCTTGCCATAGTTCTACCTGTAGATATTACCATCCATCTGTGGGAAATCCAGGAGTGATATGTTGCAAGAACAAAATCAAGTTACTAGATAGGTTGTTTCACTGAATTTCAAGTCAGTTCTATGGCACTCCATCAGTCATGAAGGAGGTTTCAGAATATGAAGTGGGCTCAAAAACCCCTCCAATCCACTCCCAAAAGTGGGTTAGACTAGAGGAATGTGTCATATCACCTCTAGCAAGCAGGCCATGTGGCCCACCAGCAACACAGAAGCCCATGCTTACACTCAAGTTGGCCTTGCATCATATTTTGCCCTAGATACAGGTCCACAGGGAAGAATGTGAGTAGGAAGTGTTTACTTTTGAGAAGATGAACCTTCATTTCACCAAAACCAAAAAGGAGTTAAGATAAGAACCCAACCAAGTGTGTGTTTGTGTGTGTGGAGTGGGGGGGGGGGAGAGAGACATAAGAGAATGTCAGATATGTTGTAACTCTCATCCACTACTCAGGTACCCAACTGTTGCCATACAACCCAGGTGCCTGGACAGGGAAGTAAACTGTTATAAGCTCACCCCCATAGAGAGATACCACTCTTGATAATTCAAAGGAAGCCCATAGAAATCATTTTGTTGACAAAGATTATTAATTTTCACAAGCCTCCAATCTTGGGCAAAGACACAAGCATATAAGTGCTGAGCTACAATATTTTAGTTTCCCAAGAACAAAGCAATATATACCAATCCCTCCCATCTCCCTCCAACTGCCCCAAAGATCCTGCCAACTGGGAGGCTCTACCGCAGTCGCTCACACCACAAACTTGTTCTTCATGAGGGAACTGCTCTTGGTGGCTGTGTCTGCATGAGCCTGATAACCAATCACCACTTTTGAAGACAGGCCCAGGCGCTCCTTGTACACACGCCTGCAAACAAATAACATTCTGTCATATCAGCTTGCCAGGAGCAGCTTCTCTTTTCTGCAGCCACCGTTAGCATACCCAGAACCCCTCCCAGTGAAGTAATCCTTTATTGAAAAATAGGAATTTCATTTTTATGTCAACCGCTTGCTCTCCTTTCCAGCACCTGTGGCACATTTGATTATGAGGATAGATTCTACTTTATGGAAGGTGACTGGCTGACATTAGCTCCCCTAAGCCATTGCCCAGCACTACAGGCACAGCAGAGGATGGGAAACAGCCTTTTACCCAATATGAGTGACTCCATCTCGATTCTCTGCCTCCTGGGTCCAGATTGCAATCTTGTCCCCCTTGGCACGGATGTTGATGACAGCCCCACAGACATCATCACTGTAGTCATCAAACATTTCTCCAATCAGACACAGCAACTACACACAAGTGACAAGATGGGGGAAATACAGGAATTACACAGGGAACCACAGGATGCAGTATAGGCATGGGAAATGGGCAACACATCGGGCCTTATAAAGGCTCTTTAAGCAGCTTGTCCTGCCCTAAAGGAAACAAAAATGCTACACCCTTTGGGAAAGAGCTTAACTCAGAACTGGAAGGGAAACAATATACAGGAAAGAAAGGGCTGCCTGGGCAGAAGAATGCCATATAGACTTTGCTTCTCCCCTTATCAAGCTGTCAAGCCACCTCACACCAATGAACTACCATCATCTAGGGAAAGAACTACTGAAGGGAGGACTAGTGTGGGAGCTTTTTGGTCTGCTGAAGACTGAAACAACGAGGCTTAAACCCAGCACAGTAACATGGGTAGAAATCAGAGAAGATCTATGTGTGAAAAACGCAGCCACACACACAGCCACACACACACACACACACACAGCTTACTTACTGTCTCCAGCCAGAAATGGTCAAGCTCTGTATGCCGCTGCTGCTTGGCCAGTGCAATAAGCCAGCGGCCACCCCGTTTGTTCCGATTATCTTCCCACATAGGCTCAATACCATCCTGTCAGGAAAACAACCAGAAGTGCTTAATGACACAACACATACAATTCACACATACCTCATGCCTCCAATTGATATCAGATTCCCAGCAGACCATGCATAGTACTGCAGTGTATGGCAAGACTCAACCAATAAGAAAAAAAAGAAAACCTTGACTACAGATGGAACATGTCATCTCTGTTCAGTATCCCCACAGGCGACCTGCACAGTGCAACTGAACAGGGACAGGAATCAGAAGCGTCAACTTGGAGATGTCTTACCTTGAAAAGAGAGTAGTCACAGCCTGAGGTCAGCTTGCTGGCCAGTTGGATATGACTATACAGCCTGTAGCCTCAAGAGGAAGGAGACAAGATATGTTAAAAAAACGGATAGTAGATTACTCCCCATGGAGATAGAGATCTAATAAAACATGGCAGGAATATTTCTAAAGTAGCAACTCAACACCACCATGGAAATATCCTTAAGAACTGTTCCACGCCCACACAAAGTAGTGGTACATACTGCAAGGAACTGAGGCCTATTGGGAGCTCCCAACCACATGCATGTGCATCTAATTAGTTTTAAAATATGCAATTCCATTTTTAGCATATATATGCACAAGCAGGGCCTTTTTTCTGGGAAAAGAGGTGGTGGAACTCAGTGGTGGAACTCAGGACTGCACAATGATGTCACTTTGGGTCAGCTGGAACGGGGCGGGGGGAGAGTTTTTTAAAGTTTAAATAGCTCTCGGCGAAAATGGTCACATGGCCGGTGACGCTGCCCCCTGATCTCCAGACAGAGGGGAGTTTAGATTGCCCTCTGCAACACGGTGCGGAGGGCGATCTAAAATCCCCTCTATCTGGAGATCAGGGGGCAGGGCCACCGGCCATGCGAGCATTTTCAAGAGGTGCCGGAACTCCATTCCACCACGTTCCAGCTGAAAAAAAGCCCTGTGCACAAGTATGTGCTAATGTACAGGGCAGCTCTGAAATGGAAAGTGTTTGTCAGACGCAGATATTCTTGTTTCCCTTCCAATTCCAACTAGTATGTTATATAGCTCCCTTCTCAATCATAGACACATTTAATGTTACTACTTGAGTTCGACCCAAGCTGTACATACATTGCAAATTTGTTTTGATTTTATAAGAACTTAATCAACATGCTTTCCCTCAAAGAATCCCTAGAACTGTAGTATTAGCAAGGCTGTTAAGAATCCTGAAAGCCTCAGAGTTCCATTGATTAAGAGAATGAACGGAGTCTAAAGTGTGGGTACGCCCCAATAGTAATTTAATAGGGACATCAGCACTGAAATTCCTTTTTTGAATGCTTCTCTTATGCACTTCATGTTGCTGGAATTGCTTGCAGGTCTGTCAGATTCTACAGCACTGTGAGGAAAAAAACACCTACATAAACTATTTCAAATTAATTCTTTTACTTGGCAGCATGATGTTGACAACACCCTTATCAGAGCATTTCTGAGACTGACAATCTACAAATTTTCAACAATTTCCTCCCTTTCTTCTCATTACTGTAGTTCTGCTGCCATTTTCATTGGAGATTTTAACAAGACTTACCACGAGATAGACAGACTGAATTTGGGATTGTCAAGTTCAGGTATCTTAACAGTAAGGAGGAATGAAAAGCACTCACGCCCAAAAGTCTTCCACAGTGTCAAACTTGGTGACAAGTCTTAAGTTCTCCTGCCATGTCTTGCTCTTGTCATTTTTGAAGAACCATAGGACCCACCTATGAAGATCAGCAAAAGGCATCATTAAACTACCAGCTATATGCACATATTTCACACAGGCACTCAACCTATATGCAAACATATCCTGGCTCATCATACCAAGAATCAGAGCATGGTGCTTTCTAAACAGTGAAAAGGGAGCAGTGCTGCCCCATACGCAGTTCAGTTCCTCACAGAATATCTGTTCAAATATGAATGAAGCTAAACTTGCAGGAAGTGCACGGTGGATTTTATTCAGCTCCTCCCATTGTATGGAGAGGGCATGAGAGAAGATGCAGTTTCCAGGAATATAGGCGTGCCTCTTGTGCCAGAAAGACAAGAGTGATCAAACTGAATGTGAGGTCATAGCGCCAGTGTGGTATAGTGGTGAGAAAATCAGACTAGGCTCTGCGAGTCCCCTCTCTACCATGGAAACTTGCTGAGTGACTTTGGGCCAGTCACACACTCTCAGCCTAGCCTATCTCATGGGATTGTTGTAAGAATAAAATGGAGATGAGAAAGATGGAAACTCATTTGGGCCCCACTGGGAAGAAAGGTGGTAAGTAAACAAGCAGTCAGTTGAAGGTGTTTAGTCATCTTGAGAAAGGCATACACGCTGCTTCTTCCATGCAACTGGCAGTCAGGAGTAAGTGTAGCCCCAGTGGCACTCGCAGTGCTGCAGGGGCTCATACAGGCCTGGCTGGCAGTGGCACAAATTCAGTGGCACCAAACCCTAGGCAAAAAGTGGGCTTCCCCACTCCCTACTTTCCCACAACACGGTGGTACATTTCTGCACCATCTGGGGTTTCCTTGGCTTTACTCCAATCTTTCCCAAACCTGCTTTGCTGCAAAGTTTTGGGAAAGATCACAGCAAAGCTTGGAAGGCCTCCATGTGGGTAGGAAAATTTGAAACTTTCATGTGGCCTCACATGGCATATCTCCACAGTGAAATGGGCTAGAGACTTTTCAAGGTGATAGTGGTCAATTAACACTTTTAAAAACATGGTGGTGAGGGATTGGCTGCTGCCAGGAGACTCTGACAGGAACACTATTGGAAAGCCAGCCATGTGGAAGCCCTGTTGCCACTGCACTGTATCCACAGCAGTGAGGAAACTACACTAGCCTGTCTCCATGTGGAAAGCAAAACTGATGGGTGCAGACCTCCTCTGCACTGCTGACCACTGGGAGCAAGCCAAGCCCCTGTAGTGCAACACTGCCTCCTCGCTGTTCCTCCCTAAGCAGTCTCTTGGAGGGGAGAACTGGCCCTACAGCGGTCTGGTCCCACTCGGGAGATGAGCACAGCAAGGACAACCAGGGGGTCTTCAAGATGAGTGAAAAATGATGTTTTTGCATTTCAGATATTGACAAAACCCTTTTAGGTACAAGCAAAGTGGGCAACCCCACCCCTCCACCCTCAGGTAATTTCAGGTGGGATTTGCCTATAGCAGTAAAAGAGGCAAGAGAAAATGTTACCACCACATTTGACAATCTGCACTTCCAGAAACAATTCTATGCAACATATCTGGAATTTATATTAGCATTGGGATTTCTTTCTATAGGGCAATGGTCACTCAAAAGATATACTGTAGCATACAAAGCATTTCTTGAAAGCTAAACAAAGGATTTCTTGGCAACAAATATCTGCTGAGTCATGCACATCGCTCTCGTCACATTTCAATGCATATAACAAGGACATTTCAGGTTAACAGGGAGAGTAGCCATTAAACTAGGAAAGTTAAGACTACAAAAATGGCACTGGGGAGGGCCATAGAATCATAACTGTATAGGGTTGCTAGTCAGTGCCTGGCAACTGGTGAGAGGACTGTGGGTGAGGATATGGGAGGACTATGAAACCAGCTGCAGCATCACATCACTTCCAGTAAAAAAGGACATGTCATAGGTAGCTCTAGGAAGCTTCAGAAACTCTGTGGTGAAACCATAAAGTTTCCAGTAATTCCTAGAGCTTCCCAATGTCATTTCCATTTTTTACTGGAAGTGACCCAACATAGCATGCAATACTGTGGAGTTTTTTAAAAATTTCCCACTGCCTCTCTAAGCAGCAGCAGGCAATGGGAGCAGGAGCACCTCCATTGGAAAAATAGACCCCTGTTAAGATATCTAATTCTCAATGTGGCCAAATCTGTGGATACTTAAATCCAGAGACTGGAGCCTTGAACACACAAAACAGATCTTTCTACAAACCTGAAAAGGCCCCAGGTTTGCGCAAGAGAGAAAACGTTCTGAAATGTAAAAAAAAAAAAAAATACTAGGGTATCCGCTCCAAATAATAGAAGTAGTGCCTTTAATTTGAAATGAATGCCCTCAATGGCCTTTGCTAAGCAACCACGCCAGCCATCAAGCCTCAGTTCCTGACAATAAAAGGCTGTTTGGCCCTTGGAGGGAAGACCCATCAGAGCTACACCCACCACCAACAACCAGACCTGGCTGCTTGCTACTGTTCAACAGCAGGCACTTCAAAAACTCCTGTGGTATACTGGTTGGAGATCCTTTTCGCACTTAAAATTTAAACCACCATTTATGAGCATTTGCCACAATTGCAATGGCTTCAGCATGGCACCCCCATGTTCCACACTGTCTGAGGCAGTTTTGATTTGGCATCTTGTTTTTCATTTTAGATGGGCTTTGAAGCCTCAGTCCAGTTTTGGGCTTTCGGGGCTTTGCAATTCATGTCACACTTTAAAAAAAAAAAACTTTGAGCAGGTGTAGTAGCATTGCAATGTTGTAACCCTTCCCGCCCCCTCCCCTGTATTTGCTGATTGGGCTGTCCCATGCCCACTGGAGCGATAATTGGTGGTGGAGTTCAGGGGGAAAATATGTACTTTTCGTGCTTGTTCCATTCTCATTTTTTTTTAAAGCCAAGCCAGAAAAGGGTTAAAATGCTGCTGCTGCTTCATCCCCTCCAGGCAGCTTCCCTGCTGCTTAGTTTTGCTGTGCAAAATGCTTCAGCTTTTTTTCTGTTTGGCAAAGCCCAAAACATGCCTGGAAAGGAGGGAAAAGCAGCCATTTAATCCTTTCCTGGCTTTTAAAGTCAGGAGGAACGTGCAGCCATGTTACAATGTTACAATCCATTCTTGCCTTTGAAAAAAAAGAGTGTGTGCATACCCCAAGGGAGGAAGGGAAAAGCAGAGAAGCAGAAGGAGAGTATAGAGTTCACACTGACATTAATCTGACCAGATATGACTTGGCAGCAGCTTCAAAATAAAATCGTAGGGGGGGGGAAATCGGGGATACCGCGGACAAACATTGGTACTGCGTCCCATGAGTATCTTGCAAGTGTGAAACTCCTGCAAACATGGGAAGCAGAACAGTTACTGAAACTCTTTAAAGCCCCAAAGCGAAAAAGACCAGAGTTTCAGATCTGAGAGACTCAGGTTCAAATCCCCACTCTGCCTTGAAATGTCACTGGGCAATCTTGGGATAGTCATACCATGCCAGCCTGACCTACCTCCCAGGGTTGTTGTGAAAATAAATCAGAGGAGGGGAGAATGATGTAAGTCACTTTAGTTCCCCTTTGTGGAGAAAGGTGAGTTGTAAGTGAAGTAAGCAAATAATAAACATAACCAAAGGTGTGGGGCAGAGAGAAGGTAGGCTGGTGTGTGGGAAGGAGAAAAGGAAACAGGGGATAGTGAGGTTATGGGGGCTGCCAGGAGGAGGAAAATAGGAAATAGTGTGGGAACAGGGATATAAGGGAAAGTGAGGTACCCCTGCAATTCCTTGTGAGTTCCCCACTGCACAACTGAACCCTGTGGCACAACTCAGCCATACTCTTCCTGGACAGAGATTGCTGGGGGAATGAAGGAGGAAAAGCAGAAGATAGCGATCAAAAAAGGTAGGTTGGCTGGAGGTGGGTGGGAAGGAAACAGGAAAGTGGGGGAGCCAATGGGGATTTCCAGGTAAGAGCAAAAGGAAATATGGGGGATGCTATTACCTGTTCTGGAGAGGATGTTTCCTGAAGCGTTCTACCGTCACCTCCTCTCTTCTGGTCTTGCGCTTTCGCTGCTCTTCCTGTGCACTTGCCTGACATTTAAATAAGTGGATAACAAATAGTGTCAAAACAAGGAATACAATACAAAAACAAACAGAAGGATTGTCCCTGTGGTGGTAGGAAGGAAGAGGAAAACTAGAGGTACTACATATTTGTGGTGCTGGCCTGGTGCCCTTGTTCAGTGGCAGAAGAATGTTTTGTATGCTTTTTTCAACTAGCAAAAATCCCCTATGCAGTAAGCCTCCAAAATGTTCTCAATTCTGAGATAAAATATGACCTCTCCAAAAAAAGAATGAAAGAGCATTTCCCCACAGTTTTCTTTTCCTTCTGACAAGAACAGTAACTAGAACTGCTCACAGCACTTTATTCCCTTCCCAAAAAGAGTTGGCAGCACTTGTAAGAAAAAAGGCAGTATCTATAAGAGAAAAAAACAAAATAAACTTTGCAACATTTTTAAGGCTAGCACACTTTTATTCCTACATAAATTTTTGTGGGCTAGCACCTGCTTCTTCAGTTAACTCTGAGAAAAGGTGTTCTAGTTCACAAAAATTTATGCTAGAATAAAAATGTGTAGCTAACCAAGTGCAGCAAACAACTTGTTTTGTTTGGGTTGCAGATGACTATAACACAGCTACCCCTCTGGGATTTATTCATTTTTATTTACTTTATTTACCATTTACTTTCTTACCAAGACTCAAAGCAGATTTCATGAAAAAAAAAAGGTGACACACCACATGAAATGGCAAAACCATATTAGGTGACAGGATATTGTAGTAATGCTCTCAGGGAAAACAGCGCAGTGCCAGAACATAGAGGTCACTGTAAACAATCTTATAAGAAGAATTTCAAAGGGGGACTCCATACTAGGAACTCTTAGGAAAAGAGTTGAAAATAAAATGGCCTGTATTATGAAATGGCAAGATATGGAACAACCTCATTTGGAATACTCTATGCAGCTGAGGTTGTTATATCTTAAACAGGATATTGCAGAGCTGGAAAAACACAAAGGAGATCAACCAAGATGGAGTACCTTTCCTATGAGGAAAGGCTGGAAAGTTTGGGACTTCACAATTTAGTGGAGGGAAGAGATGCTCAGGACAATAGATATGGAACAGACAAAAAGAAATACTTCTTTACTAGAAGAGCAATTAAAATGAAGGTAGTGATGGCTACACACATTTAAAAGGCGAGCTTTAAAAGAGTGTTAGAAAGATTAATGGAGAAGTGGTCCACCAATCCCTACCAGCCACGGTGACTGAGGTGAGCCTCCATCTATGGAGGCAGCAAACCTCTGAAAACCAGCACTGGGAAGCAGCAGTATTGGAGGGTCTCAGCCTCTGTGCCCTGTCATTAGCCCCTCCAAGACAACTGGATGGCCACTGTGAAACAGTATGCTGGACTAGAGGCCTGAAACAGCAGGGCTTTTCTTATGTTCTAATGCCTAGTAATCTACTATTTACCCTACTCAGATGTATCATTCCAACTTACTTATAACCCACCTTTCCCCTCACCATTTAGTACCCAAGGCAGTTTTCAACAAAGATGAGAGCCCTATCACTCAGGAGGACACAAATATACACAACAAAAGCCACCCATAGCAAACACGGTATAAAATTACAAAAGCTGCTGTTTGCTCTCCCTCATTTTAAATGTCCTGAATAATCCAGTTTGGTGTAGTTTCCTAAAAACTAGAAGGATGAAGACAGTACCCATGGGTTTAAAAGACCATTCCACAGTAAAAGCCAACCCTAGGTAGTATTAGTTCTTCTCACCTGCCTGGAGAATCATACACACCAGCAACAAAACAAAACACCTTAGCCCGCGGAGAATAAGGTTGGCAGAAGCAACATATGCTATATCTAATTCTGAAACTTTTTGCTAGGCAGGGTTCTTGTGACTTTAACAGCAGAATTATAAGCAGAAGATCAGGAGATGCCACTCCTCCTCAGTAATGCACAGCAACAATAGGAGCCCTTCCTGAAGGATGACTGAAAACTAAAAGTAACCCTCTTATATAGAGAAGAGGCAATTTCAGCAACTGTAGTTTCCCTCATCATCACATACTGAGCAAGAGAATTGGCAATCTTACCAATAATAGGCTCAATACGGCTGTTATACCCCCCCAACAGAGCTCAGCAAGATACAACTCAGGTCAGTGTATACTTTCTCAGAAAGAAGTCCCCCTAAATTAACCAATTATTTTCACATAAGCATGCACAGAACTGATGACTTAGTGAGGAAAACCCAACTTTATACTAAAAAGCCAGATAAGTTTTTCAGAATAATAAACAGAAGAACCACTTTATTTAGGCTAGGCTAACAGCTTTTTTTCTTCAAGGACCAATAAGACCTCTGAAAAGATTTTTTAAATACACCTAAAACAGTAATTCAAAAAACCAACAGCTGGGGGTGGGGGCAAAGTGAAGAGACACTCACCATCTCTACTGCTACCCTCCTGAACAATAACAACAACAGCCTCCACTGCTTCAGATCTTTTATCCTAAAGGCCCCACTCAGAACCACCTTTAACCAAGAAGCCTCACTTCTTAAAGCTCCAGGCTTCCTTTTCTCCTCCCTTCAAAGACCGGACTGCATAAAGGTACACCTGTCTTTCCCTATTGGATGGAGCACAAAAGGTAGGCCAAATGGGCCTACTAAAATAAATTGGCTTAAGGAATATACCACCTTTTTACCACTTTTTTTTTTAAAGAAAGAACCTCAGATAGAATGTTCCAATGGAACTGCAGGATTTGAGTCCAGTAGCACTGTAGAGACCAACAAGATTTTCAGGGTAAGAGCTTTTGAAAGTCAAAGCTCTGAAGATACCAGAATAAGGAAACTGACTCTCAAAAGCTCATATCCAAAAAATCTTGTTGGTCTCTAAGGTGCCACTGGACTCACATGCTGCAGACCAACACTACTACCCATCTAAACCCTGTCCTAATGGAGTTACATTATCTACACATTCAGTGGACTGTCCAGGTCTGCAGAAAAAGTGACTTTGCAGAGAAAGAGACCCCAGTAGCCAGAGATGAGGGAAGAAATAGAATGTTGGCCCTAAATCCCAATTAAAGGAGAAATGGGTGTGGGGAACTGCTCAAGCCTTTTAGCATCCCGAAGTCACAGGGATTGGTGGAAGAGATTTCCAAGTTATCCTCCCCCCACTTCCTTGTGAGCCCTGGTTTGCCTAAAAATCTGGTAACTGTAGCTGAGGGTTGCCATCAGATAGGGATAGGCCCGTTTCACCAAAATAACACTTACCCTGTAAAAAGAAGCCAGTCATGAGGCGACATTAGAAGGTCCCAGAGGTCCCCCATTATACAACAGAATGTTCTAGGGAGAGTGCATTTATAGAAAATGCCTATCAAGCCAGATTTTTATTAAAGTTTCCAAACATGAATGTCTGATTTCATTTGATTCTGAAAAAGTAAAATGATTTCATTTCAGATTGAGTTGCTATGTTTTCTGGCAGGGCTTTGGGGATGGCTGTTAACAGCTGCATAATAGGTAGTTATTCAATAGGTGAAGTTTTCCTTCAACATTGCATCTCTACTAGGGAAATGTTTCATCTGTTGAATTTCTGTGAGATGTGCAGCAGTAAAAGCATACAAGTCCTGCCAGAAAACAGTGGCACCCTTTGTTCTAACAATATATCAATAGGTAAGAAGGAATAAAATCAGAAATACTGCTCAATTCAGTCCTAATGTGCTCATAAAATTTACAGATTTCTTGTCATTTTTTGTTGCAGCAGGAAAAATTGAGCTAGAAAAAAATGGAAATCAGATAAAATGTCATCAGTGAACAGTGTATGTGCAAAGAGTGATAGGTCCTTGTCAATGAAAAAGGAAATAATGTTCTGTGTTATCTGTCACCTTTTATACCAACCTTCCTTGACGGAGTCGGAGGCAGTGTTTATGGTTCTCCCCTTCACTCTTTTTTAAAAAAAATTATTAATGTTTCAAACACAAGAAAAAATCTACCATCTAAACCACATACATAACATACAATACTGCATATAAGAATAATGAGCAGGGCTTTTTTCTGGGAAAAGAGGTGGTGGAACTCAGTGGGTTGCCCTTGGAGAAAATGGTCACATGGCTGGTGGCCCCGCCTCCTGCTCTCCAGACAGAGGGGAGCTGAGCGGCGCGGAGGGCAATCTAAACTCTCCTCTGTCCGGAGATCAGGGGGCGGGGCCACCAGCCATGTGACCATTTTCAAGAGGTTCCGGAACTCCGTTCCACTGCGTTTCTGCTGAAAAAAAGCCCTGATAAGCAGTGAGTACATAATACAAGACTAAGTAAGAAAAGGAAGAAAAATGAGGGAAAAAAGTTGAAAAGAAGACGGGCAATGTTGAATCAAACTGTTAGTGGAGGGCTTTTCACATTTATCTTGCATAATATAAAACACAGAGAGGAAATTTTTAATGGCATATGGGAGTTTTTTTTAAAAAACATTTCTATATATACTGTGAATAACTTGAGGAAGGGTTCAGATAAATGTTGGTATTAGGTACTGTTCTGATTAATATATGATATTAAGTCTTGCTATGTTTCATAGAAATCTGACATTCTGGCATTACCATTAACAACTCTTAAATTAATGTGTCAATTTTTCTGCCAATTATTTGCCATAACTCAGTATCAGTGATGTAATGATAATAATTCTGCAGATTTTTAGCACTTTTCTATAACCTTATGGGCTGCCATCAGCATGAACGCTATTAATTTCTTGGATGATACTTTTCTATTTTTGTTCCCCCCATATTGTTAGCAGGGCCAGTGCTGATGTGACATAAATAACTTGATGTGTGATATTTTCCATTTTTATAAATATTTTCCTCCAAAATTTTTATATGACAGGGCATGACCTCCACATGTGTATATAATTGCCTGATTGATTGCAGCTCCTCCAACAGTTTGTGTTATTTATTCAAGCAAGACGTACCAGGGTTATATACCATTGGTGTAATAACTTAAAGGAATTTTCCCTGAGGGCTATTGATACTGTTTTCCTGGTCTGAGTTGTCCATAATTTTTCCCATATATTTTTGTCTATGTTTATCCCAGTATTATTTCCCCAAATTGTTTTCAATCCAATTGATGCACTTCTATCTGTTTCAACTAAATATGAATATATTTTGGAGGTTATTCCTTTTGTGCTATTCATGTGTTGTATTCTGTTCAAATTTTGTCATCTTTCTGGTCATAGTTTTCCTTACTGTAGGATTCACAATCAAATAATGTAATTGATAAAGAAGTATCCAATTCATCGGGATTCCTTAATTTTTCTTTTAGTTGTACAACTGTGAGGGGAGCTTCATTTTTGTAAAGATCTCTCATTCTGTGAATCCCTTTTTCTTACCATTTATTATATTCTTTTGTTTTCTCTATGTAGGAAAAGTTGGAGTGTAATGTAAATGAAATTAATGGGGATATTTCTGGGATCACTTTGTTCTTCCATTTATTCCAGATTTTTAATGTGGTGTATAAAAAGGGATTTTCAACCCATTTTATATCTCTTACTTTTCCCCCTCTAAAAATAGTTTTTTCAATTAATTTCAGGTGCTCTCTATTGGCTTCCATGCCCACCCATGTCTTATCAGGGGTACACTCCAGATATGCCATCAATGTTTTCAGCTGGTTTGCCTCATAATATTTACTCATACTGGGTTCTCCCCATCCCCCTTGATCTAACCTTTTTTTTGTCTCAGGGCCTTTGTAAGTCATGGCCTTTTACTTTGATAAATGAAATCAGTAAATATCTTTTGCCA
Organism: Eublepharis macularius; assembly: GCF_028583425.1. Classification (NCBI taxonomy): domain Eukaryota; kingdom Metazoa; phylum Chordata; class Lepidosauria; order Squamata; family Eublepharidae; genus Eublepharis; species Eublepharis macularius. The sequence goes on along the minus strand of NC_072793.1, from coordinate 92,010,448 downwards.
TTTTGCTAGCTTTTTTGATTCAATTGCTATGGGAAATGCTTGAAAAAAATAATTTTGGCAGTACTACTATTTTAATAGCATCGATTCTGCCCATGATTGTCAGATGTATCTTGGACCATCTCTTAATATCTTTTCTTATTTGTTGAATTACTGGGTGGAGGTTTAGCTGCTGACGTTTATTTAAATGTTTTGAAATATTTACACTTAGTTGAATGATTTATAAAATACTGGAATATTCAAATCACTTTAAATTTTATATTGTGTTTTAGGTTTGATATTTATATATAATGCTCGAGATTTTTTATAGTTGATGTGTAATTCTGTAATTATTCCATATTCACGGATCTCTCTCATTAATTCTGGTATAGCTTTTTTAGTATTAACAGAAGTAACGCTCTTTTATCCTCACAACAGCCCTGTGAGGTAGGTTAGGCAGATAGAATGACTGGTCCAAGGCCACTTACAATGCAGCCCTAAACAGGTCTAAATCCATTGATATCAGTAGTCTTGGAAGGGTGTGACTCTGTTTAAGATAGCATTGCCAGTGATCATTATGAGACTTAACCCTGGTTTTCCCAGTCCCAACAGACCACATGAGCTCTCATTTTCTTCTAATGTGGAATTAAGGCATTTCTAGTTTACATAGATATATGCTAACATGGCACTTGCTGATAAGCCCCCAAATATATTATTGCATCAGAGTTGATCCTATTGGTTGAATATAGTAGAGATTTAGTGCTAGAGTTTAAATTAGTTTAATTATTATTTCAGATAAATTATAAATACTGTTGTGGCTTACTCAAATATTTCTTCTGTTAATGTATGTTATTATCTAACATTTGTAAAACAAATAAAAGCTATAAAGATAAATGAATAAAAGTACGGTTATTGAAATAAAATAAAAGTACAGGTTATTTTAAAAAACTACAAAGCCAGGTCCTGAAAGGTTTTTGTAATTTAAACTGCTGATTCTTTCTTGAAAGTTTCATCCATTTCCAAAATCTACAAGAGATACTGATTTTGACCCCCCCCCCCCCGCTTTCTTCTAAAAAAAACCGTAGATGGAAATCTATTTCTTCAATTTTTGCAACTTCCTATACCCCTGGTTGCGGGTAGCTCCTCATTTTTTGATCACATTATTTAATTCATTAAGCAGGAATTCTTATTAGAATGAGAGGTGCCTTCATATAATATTTTTTCTAGATGCCACCAAGAAGAAGATGCTTGTGTAGATGTTAACTATGGCTACATGTTTGCACTGCATGTTTCAGTCTTACTTGTTTCTTGTCATTCAGGTTCACGTTGGTTAGAATCCAGCTGCATGAGCAATTGTTGATAGTAAAACTCTAGAACTGACAAGGTTTGTGTCCACGGTGATTATTCTATGAAATTCTGGCACTAGTTTTACATGAGAACATATTTATGCTTTATTTGTTTCACTAGCCACTAACTGTAGTGTACGTATCTTCATGGTAATGGAATAAGCTTTGCACCATCCAGTCTAGTGAAGCGTTCTGGAGATCTCAAAAACTTGCATGCTATTTTGTGTTTTCGGTTGGTCCTAATAAAAAGGTATTTCATGGGTTTTAACGGTCTAATCACTTTTTTTTTTAAGTGCTCCATGGTATGATTTGGAAACTACTAGTAATCCCAGATGTGTGGATATGTTTTGTGGCAGCTTGGCTGTGAAACAAAAGTGTTCTCTATATGTGCGCAAAAGAACATCCATGCATCCATGTACTTATTACTCCATTGGTATTTGCAGGACAGCCTTGGTTCAAATTAAGCAGCATTCAATCTTTATGCTTTTTTGTGAATGATGCCATAAATCCTACCTACTCAATTGGTCTGATCCTATGCATGTTTATTCAGAAGAAAGCCTTGTGGAGTTTGGGGGCAGGGATTTCTAGCAAATAAGCTTAGGATTGCAGCCTTAAGAACCATCTTGACTTTTATTTTTACTTCTGTCCTATCACAGGAGCTCACAAATGGCAGATAATGTTCTACCAAGTATTCAGAGAGCTGTGGCTAATGTCTACTTCTGCTCCTGCTCCATTTTCCAGATCTATAATGGCCTCTTAACCAAAAAGTATTTGCTCCATGGGAGAATCTTCAGAATCACTTCAAGTGGGGGCTAGCATGAACGAACACCCCTCCACCCAGGGAAAAGAATTCTAGCTTAATCTTCCTGACATGGTGATATTCTAGGTGAAGGAATGGGGAGGGACTGAATCCAGTAACCCCATGGCAGTGGTGGAGAGTGCTCTTAAGTCATAGCTGACTTACGGCAAACCCTGGTGGGGTTTTCATGGCAACAGACTAACAGAGGTGGTTTGCCATCGCCTGCCTCTGCAACTCTGGTCTTGGTTGAAGGTCTTCCATCCAATTACTAAGGCTGACCCTGCTTAGCTTTTGAGATCTGACGAGATCAGGCTCACCTGGGCTATCCAGGTCAGGGCCCGGTATCCCCATGTACAGCCTGAAATGGCTCAGCAACTAGGAGAACTAGACCTTCAAAGGGTTAAGAGTGTTTCTTGGGAATGTGTAAGGATCTCTCCCCCTTTTTGTTTGTTTGCAAGTGCTTTTAGGAAGGTTCAATCCTTATCTATTTTTAACCGGAAACCTGCAAAACCTGCAAACCTATTTCCTTATGGCCATCATAGGCACTCGTGATCTCTAAGACGGGGTGCGGGAAGGGGTCCTTCTAATTAAGCATCATATGCGACTACCTCGCTTTGTTGCCCTAACTTTTCTTCCCGGGAACAAATGAAACGGTATTTCTGACTTTTGGGGAGAAAGAACGAGAACTCGTTCGCATTTTCTATGCGCGAGGTCTGCGGCATTGCCTCCATGTGGCGGCCTAATTGCTGACCAGCCACGCCGTGCGGGGCTCTGCCAGTGCATCGCTCGCCTCAAATCGCTACCCAGCGACGCCTTGCAGGAGCACGAAGTTCTTGCTCGCTAGCGCAGTGCTCCCCACTTCTGCCGTGCCTGGGCAGAAAGGCTTCTATCGCGCCCTCCTTTCGGATGCCCCGCCCCAGTCACCGGACAGACGGCCTTCCAGGCCGGGGGTCCCGCTGCTGCATCCGGGCAGGGCGGAGGGGCGGGGAGCGCGGATTGCGCGCGATGATGAAATCCCCTCGCCGGGCGCGTATAGGGCGCGCGGCGGCTCATTGCAATATTCAGCAGCAGAAGCCGGGCGAAGGCGCCGGCGACTCCTCTCCTCTCTCTTGCTCTTCCTCCTCCCGGAGCTGCTCCATGGCAGAGCTGCCCTGACTCCCTCGCTGCACCGCCGCCCTATCAGGCCCGGAATGATCTGAACTCCTCCACGGAGACGCACCCGAGTCCAGCGCTATTGCCGATCGCAGGTGAGCGGCGGTTGAGCAGGGCTCCCTCCGTCTGTTAATTTGCAGGGGTGGGGAGCACGAGATCAAGGAGATCCTCTTTGGATTGGCCAGGGCGGGGTCATAACGTTGCCCTGAAGGTGAAACACCCAAACCGGGGGTGGCGGCGGATGGCTGAGGTCTCGCTTCTGGGGAGGGGAGTCTCTTCTTATGTCTGGCGAGCTTGGCTCTCCCTTTCTTTCCATAGGGAATCGGGATGCTAATGAAGATAGGAAAGGTTTCATCTTCCCGGATACCCCCTCCCACCGCAATAATTTATAGAGCGAGCAGCCTCGCCAGTCCTGCCCCCTCCCTTCTCGGGTTTCAAGGACACGGAGTCACCCCGTTTGGGTTGCCTTGATCCTGGTCCAATCCTAGTTGCCCTCTTGCCTGCCCACCTACCCACCGATGCTTTGTGGGGATGGGGCTTGAAAGTGGTGGTTTCCAGCTGTCCTCCCCACATGTTAAAATGAATAGGAAGGTGGCAGCTGCAGCCATTGAGACATGCGATGTAGGCCGGGGTGATGGCCGCTGGGGAGGGGCAGCCTTTGCAGCAGTAGCGGCTGCCACTAGACTTGTTGAATCTGGGGCACAGGGTTGCTTTCCCCGTGGTGGCAAGCTGGGCTCGGCATCATCCCAGTGGCTGCTCTCATAGCTTTGGAGAACCACCGTCTCCTGCCCCTCCCAGCACAATGGGCTGGCATGGAAGCTGAGTCTGCAGCACAATGCTGCCTCGAGCTGAGCAATATGGGCAACCTGTTCTGACTGGGGAGACAAGCCTAGGGACGTGCTGCGACTGCCATGCCCAGGTTTCCCCATCTCTTCGCCTCCTTCCCCCCCAGCAATGTAGTCACATCATTGTTGGGATCAGCAGAGCCCACTGCTGAAGCCATCTTGCCCTGTCTCTTATTTTCATGCAGACCTCAGTGCCGGGATGGATGTGTTTATGAAGGGCTTGTCCAAGGCAAAGGAAGGGGTCGTTGCCGCTGCAGAGAAAACCAAGGAAGGGGTAGCAGTGGCAGCAGAGAAGACCAAGGAAGGCGTGCTGTATGTTGGTAAGGATGCTGCAGGCATAGATGCAGAGCTGCCCTATGGGCTGTGCCCCTTTTTGCAGGAGAATCAAATGGGAGGATATCATGTACAAAGAATAAAAAAGGGGAAATCAAGCTTCTGTTGTGGGAGTTTGGGCTCATTTATGGCAGTCCTTTGGAATTGGTAAATTGCTCCGCCTCCATCCTGTTCTTCTGTTTAAGGAGTTCTAGGGCAGTGGTGAGGTCCAATGCACAGGGTGACAACAGACCCAGAGATCTGGAGTGTGATGCTGGGGGGGGGGCAACCTTTATAAAGCCATTTTCAGTGTCCCCTTCCTGAGCCTCCTGTGAAGGCCTAGTGGGTCCAGATGTCAAAGATCCCTCTTTACCTGTCAAAGGTTTTGTCTTCTGGAGCTGATCTATGAGAGCTCTGCTTGGTTTTGCATGTTTGGTTATTGTTCTCTAAGTACCACCGAATTCTTCATGTCCTTAAAACCCTGTGAGCAGATGTTCCGGAAATGTAGCGCTCCTTTATCCGAGAGTGAATTGCATTCCCATAGTCAGACAGAGAGTCTGTGACACAGCTGGAATATACCCTGGATTTTTGAAAGCCCAGGCTAGAATCAGACTCATTTTTTCCCCTGTTTCATCTGCTTCATGTATTGCTGGTCCTGCTAGCCCTTCTGGGAGCAGGAGGCAAAAGGATTGAAGTTACACCTTTTTATTGGACCAGTTAGTAGTTTAAAGATGGTATGCAAGTGTCTGAGTTTCATAGAGCTCTTTCTCAACCAAAATGAATATACTGAATGAATCATTTCATTTTGCATGGTAAAGAACTACGTGAAATAAAAATGTGTGCGCTTATCCTTTAAAGGATGGGTTAACAAGCATCCATGACATCTGCCTGCCTACAGTAATGAAGCACTGGCCGTTAGCTTAATGTCCTTCTTCAACCCCAGATTGTTGCCCATATGTACAAGCTCCATAACGCAGTGCTCGAGCTTCAGCTGCTGGGTGTTGTGAGCCAGTAAGTAACTGTCCAGCCTCGAGGCTGCTGCTTCAGGGACCACCTTCTAGGGCAGAAAGAGTGCCCAAAGCTGGAGTGCCCTGGAAGAGTTCTAAGAAAAGGGCACGGGGCTGGGTCTCCATTGGCTGATTTTGTGTCCAGTACAGCATGACAGTTCTGCAGAGGAATATTCATAGATGTCTACTCTGCATTTAGGAGCTCCTTCCGTTTTTACAGATTGGCTAACACAGAGAGATGAAGATCTGTTGGGAAAAGCCAGAGGCAACTTCAAATCATACCACTCTTTCCAGTTAGGACAGAGACACATGCGTGCAGAGCTCTGCCTTCCAGGAATTCACCTACCATCTTCTCACCAGCACTAGGGTTATCTATCATTGCATTTCCTTTTTTCCCTTACTAATCTTGCAGGCTTCCTCTACAGGCATGGTTACTCCTCCTAGCACTATAAGGACAAGTGCTGTTTTTGTTACTGAATGGATACAGTTGCATTCTGCTAATTGTGGTGCATTTTGCCTCAGATATGAAGTGGCAGGTAACCATGATGGGATTAGGAAACTGCTGGATTCAGAATGGAAGTTCAGCTCAGTTAAAATAAATTGTCAGATAAAAATAAACAAGGCATTGTAAGAGCACAGATGCAATGGCACAAATGTGCAACTAGAAAATGGAGAGGCTGTGATAATGGAGGAGGAACAGAAAAATGGCCAGTAACCAGGAAAAGTTCTGGGCTACTAGCACAGTCATGTATGCCTTGTTCTTGTAATTCAGACTTTTTTGTGAAAAACTGGGGAAGGTGCAAAAGTTATCAGTAACAGGATGTGCTATAGACACTACCAGCTGATATTTTGATCATACTCAAACATTCTCTTCTGCTAGCATCCCTTCCTTGCTTCTCCTCCTAATCCCCAGGTTTAGCTTGATCTTCCTTCAGTGAAGATATTAGAGCCTAGAAATCAAGCCTGATTTGAACCCTGTATGTATCTAAGAATAGTTTGCCTGGACCCCCAAATTCTGCTAATCCAAAGTAATCACAAGGGATCTTCAGACTGTGGTGAACCTCCCTGGGTGCCAAACAAAAACAAGTCCAGTGGCATTTTAAGCATTTATTCCAGCATGAGCTTCAGAGGGCTCTTCTTCAGATGCAATGGATAGCTCCAGCCATAAACTGGGATGTCACGAAAGTGCAAGCAGAGAGTATCATGGACTTCTTTAGAGGTTATTCAGGAGGGAAGGCGGCAATTCCTGTGCTGTTTACACATGTATTAAGAACAGGAGATCTAGACTGCTTGGAATCAGGGTAGGTGAGGCAGCAACCCACTGAGCTTGACCAGACACTGAGGAACAGCAGAGGAGACCAAATCAGGGTCTACAGTCAGAGGGGGGATTGGCAAACATTGCTCCCTTTGCAACCCTGGAAAGTTGACTTGCCTTGTTGGAGGCTACAGTGCTCATGAAGCACCCCCCAGTGGGGTCATTTTGGGTCAGAAAAATGGCAAAAGGGGGAGGCTGAAGCTCCTGAATCTTCTCACGCCACAGACTTGATCTGAATTGGGCCCTGAGGTGCTTCAGAATAGAGTTTCTGCAGGAAACTCACAGCTGCACTGGCGAGCATGCATTAACACATTATGTCTAGTTCAGGCCTGAAGTGGTTGTGAGATGATCTTCTCAGAAACTCTCCCCTGATTTCAGCTTTATAGATTTTTAGCACCAGTTTAAGATGAATATTGCAGTCTTTTAATTTATGATGCATTTTTGCTGCTGTTGCTGCTTTACTGGCATTTCATTCTTGGGGATTTTATTCTTAGCATGTTACTTTAATTAATTGATTTGTGTGTGTGTGTGTGTGGTTTGCCTTGGAAGCTTATTAAGTTGCAAAGCTGGATATTAATATAATTTTTTTTCTCTCTGGAGGACCATGCTTAGTGAAAGCAGAGGAAGAGGGTTGTTAGGATGTACTCCAGAATTTTTCCTGTTCCACAAGCAGCCATATTGTCTTTTGTCAACAGAGAGACTCTGAGAATGAGAACAGTAGTTTTCCCTCACGTGCTGCTCACATGAATGAGCAACTAAAGAATGAAGATATTACTACACCTTAAAAAGCAGCCCATCCTCCTCTTCTTTCTCATGAAGTGTTCCTAGGGGTTAAATGCCCTCTGACACCATACCCCATGATTGAATGCCCTGATCGACAGTCTTGTAGTTGCCTACCCCTCCCCTGTAGACACCCTTCTCCTGGCTAATGAGCAGAGGGGGCAGTTTCCTTACTTCAGTCCTTCTGTCTGTGTGAACAGTACTGGAGTTACTGAGGTACCTGTGTGAATGTGACCTTTATTTTTTTATTTATCAAACTTCCCTTGTCTTCAGCTGATCATGTCCATCTCTCCCCCCCCCGCCCCCACTCCATCCTTCTACTGTGTCCATCAGCTGCTCTCTCTTCAGAATATAACATTTTCCAGTTCTTGGTTGTTTTACTGTAGAAAGACACAGTGATCCTCCTATGCCTGGGAAGATGTACTAATGAAATTAGAAACCCTGTAATTAATGTCATATAAACAGCACTTCCTGTTGGAAGAGGCAGGATGCCTTCTTGTTGGGAACTGGCACTGTTAAAGAGACCTTCAGCAGTAGACACAAGTTTGGTGTTTTTGTGTGTATTTCCTGAAAGCTCCCACACACTGTGTCGGGTTCTGTTCCTTTAATATCACTCCCTACTGCGAGTAGCTGGGACATCAAGTAGCTGCCATCTTCTCCTGCTGTAAGCTTTGCTGCCTGCATCTCCCCAGGCCCCCTGTAAAGTCTTGTCTGGCTTTCCCTGCAATATCTCTATGCCACTGCTTTGAAAGAAAAATAATAGGTTTCTTGGAATTGAGGGTTTTTTAAAAAATTGCTTGATATTTGGTGGAGTGAGGGATGTTTTTCATCATGGAAATAGTCTGGATTTTTTTTTCATAGAGACTGGAGTTGCAGCATATGCAAAAGTAATAGGGAGAAGATGTGGAAGAGTGGATTGATGGAGTAGGGGAGTTACAGGTAGTGGCTGGATGCTGTGCTAACTAAAGAAGTCATGCCGTATCATCACTGGATACCTTTTCCGTTCTTCTGTTTCTAGCAAAACCTGCCTGCCACATTTTCCCTCTGCAACTATGTGGGCTAGAATTTTTCTGTTTTAAATAAATGAAGCTGAGATATTTGGATTCTCCTCAAGTTGCTTGGTACTGCAGTCATGGCTCAACAGAGTCCTTGCATACATTTTTCCTGTTTGTATACAAATTAGGAAACCCTTCCATTTACTAGCCGAGGAAGGTCTAGGAATCATGGTGGAAGAACTAAGTATAGAGAGAGTGCCTAGATTGCTCTCAGCCATTATAGAAATATAGCTCATAGGGTTAGAGTCACCAGTTCTAATACTTGAGTCCCTACATTTTAGAACTGTGGAACAGTCTTCCTTGGGGGTATGTAGGTATTTGGATGGTGTGACTTCCAAGAGGGCAGAAGATCTTAACACCGGTGGGATCTTTTTCCGTCTCTCTCACCTGTGCCAAGTTCAGGATTGTGACCACAGTTGCCTCCAAGAAACAGGCAAGGCTTGCTTTGAGACACAGGAATTGCTTTCCTGCAATCTTTCCAAAACCTACTTTATTATGATCTTTTTTTTAGAAATATTGCAGCAAAGCTGAGGTGAATAGGAGAGTCTGGGCCTTTCTCAGTCACACTCACATCAGTGCCACTTTCCCTGCTCCATGGCAGCCATTTTCCCCTCCTGAGGGACTTTTGTTTGTTTGTTTATCAATACTGACAGATTGCTCTAGCAATTCGTTAATTACCAATTTGAAAAACTAATTATATAGCCATCCCCCAGTAGTGCTGGGAACTGGGGCAGGGAAAATGCAAGGAAACTTGCCATTTGGAATTTGGAAACCACATAGCAGGGCCGCAGCACAACAAAGAAACCAAAGAGAATCCTCACTATTGTTCACATTGATCACTAATTGTTCTCATCAGCTTCCACCAGGGATGGGAGACTGCCCCCTTGGGTCCACAGGGGCGCAGAGTAGATCATGACTCACATCCTCTTTAACCTTGCTTGTGCTGACAAGGATTAAAGAAGGGTGGTGTTCTTCTCCTTTCTGTAGGGGGTGTGTGCACGTGTGCGCACGCATGCATGCACATGTGCAAGGAGGCACTGAAGGGCATTTTGTTCAGCACCCTTCAAAGCCTAGAGCCAGGCCTGGCACTGCACATACATAACTGTGTGTGAGGATCTCTGTGTGCTTATGGCTGGTGTTAGGTTGAGGAGCAATAGAATAGGCTGAGAAGTGGGATACAGCTTCCAGAACCTGGTGACACTGCCTTTGCTTTCCATTCCACTCATCATGCAAAATGAGGTGATAGAAATCTGAACTGTATTTTTTCATGCTGCTTCACTTTGAAAATATTCCCTGCGTATCATAAAGTTGCACATAAAGAGAGAGGTTTAGCACAACCTTCTTTTCCTGATGTGATTATTTATAATTTGCAAGGAGCTCCTTATTTGGGGGAAGATTTAAAAAATGGTTTCCCCTACCTGCATGCTGAGATAGTACGGTCCACTCTGTCACCTTGTTTTTGCTGCATTTTTAGACCTGGAATTTAGTCTGACAGACAGTTCTCACAGAAGTAACTAAGGTTGTAATTTGGTGTCAATTTAATTGAAAGTAAATGCCATTTAACTTACTGTGACTTCTTTCCAAGTAAATGTATTTAAGGTTGTACATTTCCTTCTGTTATTACTGTCTGAAGTGTACTTAGTTGATAGGAGAGTCTAGCCTTGGTCTGTGGGAGAAAACTCAATTCTTCGACAAGCCAGTGGCTGATTTGTCTTCAATACAAAAGAAAGCTTTGTATACGTGCAGTGCGAATGAGGAGAGGAAATAGCTTCTTTTACCTCACTTTAATTTCAGTGATTGTGTGAAGAGAAATTTAGTTGAACCCTGTTAAGGATGAAATTCCTTGTTATGAATGATAAGGTTTATTACTTATAATTTAGTTGTCATAAAGGTCAACTCTCAGTTTTTGAGTTTTTTACCTACAAGATTTTTAGGGATTCTAGAGCAAGAAGTCTTACAGATTATGAAATAGTTTTGACTCAGTCCCAGACACATACTTTGTTAAAGGTTTATAACATACTTCTTAATCCCTTATTTATCATCTGATTTTTCCATGTAGATGGAACAAAGACATTGGATGTGAATTAAGTAATGAAGTATAAATTTACTTTCTCCTTTGGATCGTTTTTTATTCTTTGTTTTGCTTTTAAGGAGAACCTAGCTAAAACAATTCATCACCTTTATATTACCCCAAAATCATTTCTAAAATTTATAAGTCTTGTTCAGGTCTTTGTTGGTTTTGTAATAACTTAGAGGCTGATTTTATGCATACATGGTGGTGATACTCTCGAACAAAAATGTATTGGGGAGAAGGATAACAGATCTGGTAAAAATTAGCTTAAATAGAGGGATTCCAATGACTCCAGAAATATTACTCCTTAATTATTGCCCAAAAATCAACAATTCATTTTGTTAAATTTGATTATAGTGGCCAGATTGGTATATGTGAGATATTGGAAATCTAAATCTGAGCCCAGTATAAAAGAGTGGTTTGAAAAAATTAAAGATACTTATATTTTGATCAAACTTACTCACATAGACATCAAGATTTACAGTAATTTGAAGCTCTTGTGTATAAGTGCACATGTTCAAAGAAACAGTTTTTAATGGTTATAATCTGATGGTATTTGTTTTTGGATAGTTTATTACTGTATTTATTATTGTAATTGTGTATTCATCTAAAATGGATGAACTAATTCAGGCAGAATGTTCTTTGGATGAGATAGGATGTTTTTATTGATTTTCATTTCATTTATGCCCTGCCTTTCTCACCAATGGAAGCCCAAAGTGGTTTACATCAGTGTCCTTTCCTCCATTTTATTTTCACAACAACCCTGTGAGGTAAGTAAAGCTAAGAGTATGTGACTAGCTCAAGGTCATCTAGTGAGCTTTCAAGGTTCAAGAGCTCAAAATCACCTAATGAGCTTCCAAGGCAGAGTGGGGATTCGAATCTGGGTCTTCCTGAGCTTCATCTGACACACTATCCACTACACCACCACTGGCTCTCAGAGTTGATTCTAAACTATAGTGTTGAGTGTGCAAATAAAACAAGGAGCAAATGCCATGTCTCAGTCTTGGAAACAAGATCTTCCATATGCACCCATAGCTACTGCTTTCCAGGATAGAGTCTCCCATTCCCTAGATATGCCCTAGATTCTTTGTTCCTAAATGGATGACATTGCATTTGGCTGCACTGAAATGGCTTTTGGAACAGACCCAGCATAATAAGCAATCCAGTCTGCTGGAAGTGCCCAGTCCTTCTCATTAATTACCACACTGGCCATTTTGTATCTTGGACATGTTTTATTGGCAGGCATTTTAATACCTTCCTCCAGATTGCTGAAAGGAGGAATATATATATGCACACACACAGTTGGGCCTGAAACACATCCCTCTGGGATCCTAATCTGGGCATGTCTACTTTCAGCATCCTTAATAATTGGATCACGCATTTCATTGCTGTCATATAATACTGCTGTTTTAATTGGAATGTCCCAGGGTAGTGAGTCAGGGCCCTTAAAGAGGTCTGTTATAATGACTGAGTTACCCTTATAACCCAAAACTTGTAAATAATGAAGAGAGAGCTCTCAGGAGGTACTGGGCAGGAGTGCTGTAAGCAGTAAGAAAAGAGCACTCAAAGGCTAGCTGGATTTCTGGTTTCTCTAGCTGTACTGGGATGGCACTGTATGGGTGCAGAGGGGCAGGACAAATATAGTTTCTGTGCAGAAGATTCAGCTTTTTAAATCCCATTTGGAAAACAGCAGAGTAAACAAAGGAGAGACAGTAGTAACTACTTTAGTCCCAGTCCTGTTACTTTAGTCTGCAAAATGCTTCATTATCATTATTATCTGCAGACACTGAGAATTCACCCCCCCCCCCAAATATTGCCAAATGTGGTAGTACCGGTGGCCACCATCAGATCTTTCCTCCATGCTGCTTTGGAATTGCTCGAGTGTCCCAATCTCCAGGATGCAGGCAAGGTGTAGTGGAACCTTTGCTTTTAAAGCACAAGATTCAAAGTGTAAGTCTTGGCCTCTCCAGTTAGAGGTTAGCAGGTAGCACAGACTGGGGCAGATCCTTGCCTGAAATCCTGGACATTGGCTGCCAGTTAGAATACATGATATTGGGCAGATGGTACAAAGCAGCTTCCTGCTGCTCCCCCTGCCTCTGAAAGTGATTCAGTAGCCTGAAGGGGTTGCATTGTTATGTCTCACTGCTTTTGAGCCTATCTCTTGCCACAGTATCCCTGTGATGAAGTTGATTATTATTATTCCCATTTTACAGAGGGAGAAATGGGGCAGAGGGAAATTTTTATCCAAGGCACAGAACTCTGGACCAAGGCACTCTAAATCCTGCAACAAGAAAAGTTGGCTTTTGCAACCTCTATAAATTAGGCAGATTAGCAGGATTTCATTTTTAATAATACATTCTGCTTCTGCTACAGGGTAAAGACAAGGTGCTTTTATAGGGAACTGAAATGTTGCCCCTCAGGCTCTGAAAGCATTATTCAGTAGCTTCTCTGGCTTCTAAGAGCTCATCAGGCAATTTCTACCTAATCTTTGCAAATATCAGGACAAGGGACTTTTCAAAATGAAAAGTTCTTAGGATGTGGAACTCTACAGCCAATATCTTATCGTACAGCTTTTTCACTGCTCAGTAAAGGCATGACTAATGAAGTGAACTCTCAGCTCTTCTTGGGCCCTTGTACAGCCTGGCTGTTGGATCTTCTTTGCTCTTTTATGGGTCTCTTGGGTTCTCCAGGACGAAACAGAATTATGCAGTACAGTGGGGGTAGAAATACTGTGCTGGTTTTGACACTTGATCCCAGCTATTCCAACTCAAGAATTACCCCATAGGTGTGCCATAAGAAAATCACTTACTGAAGCTGGCAAAGCACTGAGGACTAAGGTTTGCCCCAGGGACATGTATCCCCAAGGGATCAGTTTTGAAGCAGAGGATGTTTACAAAGGATCGGACCACCCCCTCCACAAGGCTGAGAGTGTGAAATCCCTGACCACAGCCTGGCCTTTGGGCAGTCAACAGGATAATACTCTTTGCCAAGAAGGGATTTACAGTGGAATCCTAAACAGAGTGACACCCTTCTAAACTTCTGTGAACATAAAAGAGTGTAACCCTGGTTAGGATTGTGGTTAGCTTCTTCAGTGCAGTTGCTAGCAAGCTGCCAAGGCCCTTCTGCCTGGTATGCTTTGTTTAAAGGAGGCTCTGATAGGCTGCCCCTCCTCTCCAGTGGTCCCGGTGTGAGATTCCTGAGGTGCTAAGCATGCCTACTCCAGGGTGTCCCCGTGGGACTTGTGAAAGAAAATCAGATCATAGCAGATTACTCTGCCTGAGAGAGGACTGACAGCAATGGCTCTGATAACAGTCTCCACTGTCACGTACCATGCCCTTCTCCCATAGCTGCTTATGGGATTCCCTGCTGGGAGGCTGCATGCAATGGCGTTAGCTGCATTTTTGGAGCTGAAATTCTACATTACTAGTACCACAAGGCCTGCAAAGGTGCACATGTTATTATGAGCAAGCAAGAGCCAGGAACAGGAAAGCTTGGAGAGGAAGAGGCAGACTTTGCCCAATATGTTAGTTACACTGGGAGATAAATACTTGGATACTGCTAATATGTTCTATAGGGAGACAGTTACCTGGATAGGAAAGTGGGATGCAGCAACACTGACAGAAAATACTAGCTCCAGTCTTTCACTTAAGGGAAAGTTAAGTTAAATTAAGCCCAGCTAGTGTTCTTCCAGTATTTTCCTCAGGAGAGTGGTGTAACAAGCAGGACTAAAATGTTGATTGTCAGAGAGCTTTGGTTTACACATGCTCTGAGGTTCTAAAGATTTGGGGGGGGGGAGATATGGCCTGTTAATATTCAAATAAAAGCTATATTCAGGACTTGCTTTTGAAGTTTGTCAAAGGGTGAAACTATTTTTAGGGCTTGACCCTGGTGCTTATGAAGTAATAATAAGGAAAGGTGTGTCTGAACATGTGCAGAATTCACTGCTAAATAATTATGTGCTTGGAGTTAGAGCTCTCAATATTAGAAGGTTGGTTTGTAAGAAGGATGGAGTCCCGGTATGTCTGGTTTTATAACTGAACCCCTGGCTAGTGCTTTTCTGAACTGATATCTCATACTCTTTGCGTACTTAGGCACGTATGCAAGATATGGCCCTCTGTGTGTCAGTGTAGATTCAGGTAGGTGTTGATGTGGTAGTTATATTCAGCAGTTCCCTTTTGCATAGGAGGGAACCTACACATACTATTGTACATGAGTAGTCATGAGGTCTATCATCACTGTTGCCATAGGGTGTCGTGCACACACCAGTCTACAGCTAGTGGCACAGTACATTTCATCAAATTTAAATGGAAACCTCTTCAGAGAGATTCACCCACAGTATATCCGTATAAGGTTCCACTACCGGACATGTGCAGATAGCTAATCAAATGTATAGGCAGAAGTTTTTTTTAAAAAGGCAGAAGGCAAAAGGAGAAGTTTTTTTTTTAAAAAAGGCAGAAGGCAAAAGGAGAGTTTTTAAACGCTTTGCAAACTCAAGCATTCAGCTTGTAAATAAACCACACTTTATAGTTTCTCATGGGATAGAAACTGAGTAATGAAACCTCTGATTTTAATGCAGTCCAATTACTTGAAAACCTAGATTTCTGGACAAAATCTTGTAGTAACTGGTCCTTAAACTGGCATTTATGTTCTGACAGCTAGGAACCTTCAGCTCAAGGCAGCATCTTTTTTAATAAACCATCCTCCATTTTATCCTTTTTCACACATGGAGAACAGAGAACCAGCTAGCGACACTGATGAGGTAAAGT
Organism: Eublepharis macularius; assembly: GCF_028583425.1. Taxonomy (NCBI): domain Eukaryota; kingdom Metazoa; phylum Chordata; class Lepidosauria; order Squamata; family Eublepharidae; genus Eublepharis; species Eublepharis macularius. The sequence continues at coordinate 91,995,024 of NC_072793.1, read as the reverse complement.
ATAGTTGTTTTATGCGCCGCAAAAACTCCCTGGAAGATCCATGCCGCTCAGAATGGTTACAGAAAATAAAAGTTACATTGCCTATAGTTTTTTTCCTTTTAGCATTCATTTAAAGTGTTTATATCTTGTAGTTTTTATGTTAAAACAAATCCAAAGCATCTTACAACCATAAAACAATATCACATAAATAGATTAGCAAGATAAAACCACATCAGCAGGCATACTGTATAAGAGATACACAGTAAAATCCACAGAATAACAGACAGTAAAATCAATAAAAATACAGCCAAAGTTAAAACATGTCAGTAGCAAGCTAATAATACATCTAAGGACAATAAAACTTCAGATCAAACACTCACATCAACATTGTTATATTGTTGACAGCCAAAGGTTTTTCCCAAAAATAACAGCTGCAATTGCACTGTATTTGTTCGAGCACCAAATCCCGAGTCAGTGTCCTGTTCTGATGTGTTAGAAGGAAGTGAAGCTTCAGAGAAAAATAGCTGTTCTGCATCTGTTCACTACTTTTTTAAAAAAGCAAATAATGAATTCCTTAATTTTTTTAAACTTAGAAAACAAAATGGCTCAAAGGATGGTAGAACATAGTACACTGAGAACATAGATGGTAGAATGTGGTTCACTATATTCTTGGTTTTGTTTGACATTTTTAAAAAGTGCCCCCTATACAGGGCTTATCCTCCAAGAGGACAGGGGAAGAAAGAATGGTGTTACTCTTCCCTGATGATGACACAGGCACTATCCTGTAGATGCCATGTGCACAATTGTATTCTACATGCTATTCAGAATTGCAGTGAATGTTTAGCTGGGGTTGGGGTGGAGAATGCTACATTCTTGGTGACAAACCACTGCAGTTCAGCACTGGGAATATTCAATATAGTTGTGATGGAATCACTGTATGGAGGAAAGAAATCCGGATACTTTGTTACAAATGGGTAATCTGGAAAAGCTCTGTTTTGGTTGCAAAGTCGTAGTTAAGCCACGTTTATCCAGTAGAGGGCCTTTTACATCAAGGCAGGTGAATTGAGACCCAGAACATGGATACTTGGTAAATGTCTAGGCATGCTCAGTAGGGTGCTGTGATCGACTGCGGCTCTCTGTTGAATGGTAAATGGTGGGACTCGGGGGGATTTTAAGCCTTGGTTGCATCATAGAAGTACTTTTGCCCACAACAGCCCTTTTCAGGCAGCTGGGTTCTTGCCAGGCCTTGTTAATTAATTCAGTATCATTATATCCCATCTGTCCTTCATGGAGGCCAAGGCAGTGTACAGTGAGTTCCTAGGAGTTCCTAATTAGAACCCAGCCTGGGCTCGCATTAGCAGTATCAAGTACCTTCAGACCATGCCCTGGGTCTAACACAAGAGGCAGCATTATGTAGTGGTTACAGTGTCAGACTAGGATCTGGGAGACCCAGATTCGAATTTGCACTCTACCATGGAAGCTAGCTGGGTGACCATGAGCCAGTCACACTCTTTCAGCCTAACTTACCTCATAGGGTTGTTGTGAATATAAAATGGAGGAGAAGGGAATATAAGTCACTTTGGGTTCCTTTTGGGGAGAAAGGCGGGATATAAATGAAGCAGTAAATAAATAATTCTTCTGTCCCTGTTTTGTTTAACGGGGTTCTTCTTTTATTACTACCTTACCGTAGTTCTGTAGTGCCAGGAGAGTGCTGGGTGGACTTTAGCTTACCTAGTCGAGAATCAGATTTGCAGAATCCTTTCCACATCTAATGTCTGCTGCTTTCATAGACTGCTGTAGAGTAAATTAGTCACCATTTCTTGGCAAGCTACAGTAGCCTTGATTGAAGAGGCAAACTACGTTATGCAGAAATGCATGTATTTAAACCTGACAGCTACTACTTGTGTAAAAAAGGAGCTTTGAGAAAAGGCAATTTGGAGTGGAGAAGCAGCGGACAGCAGGAGTATCTAAGTTCCCCTCCCCCAGCCATTCTCCCTCCCGTGAGTTCTAGAACATGTTTACACTTGAAACACATAGTAGGGGAAGATTCAAGGGGGAGTTAAGCAGCTTTATATGAGTCAGATCATCGGATCAAAGTCAGTCTTGTGTGCTTTGACTGGCAGGGGCTGTCCAGAGTCTCCAGTGGATGTTTTTACTTCCCCTGATATCTGATCCTTTTAACTGGAGATGCTGGGAATTGAACCTGGGGCCTTCTGTATGCCAAACAGGTGCTTGACCGGAGAGCCATGGCCCCTTTTCTGAATTGTACAGTTAATTGTATAGTATTTCCAGTGTTGAAAGCACTTCACATGTATTATCTAAGTAATTCCTACAATAAGCACTATAAGTTAGGCCAGTCTTATTACCCCAGCATCGCAGATGGAGGACTGAGGCTGAGAGAGAGTGGTTCACCTAAGGCCACAATGAGTTAATGGCTGAGATAAGAACTGAGCCTGTGACCCCCTGGATCACTTAGCTTAGCCCCTATCCTATGCCAGCTCCCAGTGGCATGGGAAGGGAGGTTAAGCACTGCACTGAAAGTCATCCCCTCCTAAGAAACTACTTTTCCACTTAAGAAGCAGCTTGCAGTATTTAAATAAACACATTGATGTGTAAAGCGTAGCTTGGCTAGGAGTTAGCCTTTGCCTCAGCTGCTCACAACCATTCAGTTCTGCAAGAGGATTTTTGCATTGCACATTCTGGTGTAACTCCATCAGTCTTGAGGCAAATGAACAAAAGGGGAGCTGCCTAAATCAGATGTCCTCTGAATTCCACCTGCCAGTAACTCTGTGAATTCCAATTTGTGGTGCTGGAGCCTGATGAATCTTTGTGCCATCCTGTTATTCCTAGGCTTTTCTTTCTGCAGACTAGGTCATGCTTTGCACTGTATCTGTCCAGTGCTTGTTTCTTTCACTAAATGCTGTATGGCCTCAGTATAACAGTGAAATTGCTCACAGGTAGAATCCAGAAATGCAAGATGCAGGAATGGCCTCCAGCCACCTTTCTTTGGTCTTTCAAGCATCCGAATGTCTTTAACAACGATGCTTATCAGTTAGCTTCACAAAGCCTAAAATTATGATCTGCTTGGTTAGCAAAGGACGGTCTCTGTCCCAAACAGCTTGCAAGCTATATGGAGAGTAAAGTTCATATCTTTGTTTAGCTATGGGACTGTCTTGAGTAGGTGACTTTCCCTTTGGCCTAATTAAACAAATGCAACAGTCATTCTCTCTCCAGAGAGCACTGTGGGATCTGCAGTCCTTGTGCAGAGATGGTAGTGTTAGGCTTATGCCCGAGCTCTTGACATCTTCATTCAGTGACAATTCCCAGCCTTCTTTGGGACATCTGACTCTGCTAGTGTGTCTATAGAGATGCCATCTTCCTCATAAGGATTCATGGTGAAGATGCTGCTTGATCAGAAGCCAGTGTTCTAGTTGAGCAAGAATAAGCACGTGAGTCTGATACAGTTATTTTGTGACAGGTCAGAAGCAGTTTGGGCAATAGCAGTGTCCGGAATGGTGTTTGCAGTGGCCTGTAATCCACCTTCATTAGGTGCAACTGGATTGTTTTAATGTTGTTTTCTCTAAAGACTAATATGACCACACTACAGTAATTACAATGGAGTGCGTTAATATAGCAAAAACAAAATTACAGTTGTATGCAAAACATAGAAACAAATTATTCTATTTAATTTTCTAAACCATAAGATAATGATACAGTATCTAGTGACAGTTCTATTGGCTGCATCCACACTAGGGCTGCAAAAGCTGCCCCTGCTGTGAAAGTAGGGGCGGGGAGGTTTACAGGACAGGTATTTGCATGCCCTGTTCCCTGCCCTTTTCTCCCGCAAAGAACTGACATGATAAGACCCTTGCTGCCTCCTTCCTTCAACGCCTGGCAATAGCATCCATGTGGACACTCCCATCAGCTTCCCTCCCTTTGAGCATGACTAAAGGGGTGGTGTTTTTGTCTTGTTTTTGCTCTGCCTTAAAGGGGAGAACTCCGAGAGCTATATGAGCCTGATGTCACATAAAAGCAACAACAGAAAAAGGAGAGGTGGAGCAAAAGCTCTGCTTGGAAGACACCATAATTTGACCACTCTATATGCTCTATTGTTGGGGAGGAGAGGCAAAATATTAATATTCTGCAATGGGCTGTGCTGTCTTTAGTTCGTTCCATTCTTTCTGCATTCTGACACTATTCAGGACATCATGTAGTGGCTGTTATATTTGAGGAGATGAGCAGAGATGGACTGGGTTCCTCTAGCTGTAATGGTCGTTCGAAGGAGGAGATATTGTCCAGGTGCAGCTTTTTGTCATTTTACATACCAGTTTTCAAAAAATACTTCTCCTAAGCCATCCATCCAATTTTTATCTCGCCTTTCCGGCATTAAACTCAGGTCTCTCTTCCTCTGTCTTCACAGCAGCCCTGTGAGACAAATTAGGGTTGCGTTGAGCTAGGATTTGGCCCAGTGGTAGAGGGGCCCAGAAGGTCCTAGGATCAATCCTGACATCTCTAGTTAAAGGATCAGGTTGTAGGTGATCTGAAAGACCTCTATTTGAGGCCATGGAGAGCTGCCACCAGACAGAGTATATAATGCTGACTTTGATAGACTTCAGCCCATTATATCAAAGTAAAGGCAGACAGACAGATCCCTCCAGGAGCAGGTGTAAGTTTTTCTGCCTGGAGCAAACTCTGCTTCTCCAGTCTTTGCTTCCCCAGTAGCACATAACTCCACTGTGGACTTTCTCACCTCTCCCATGCTTCAGGCAGGTCTGTTTCCTACCCATTCTCCCCCAGTGCTCCCAGGATGATTATCCAGTTAATTGCTTATTTGGTGCCATTTTAAAGAAGTCACTCAGATTTTTTTAAAAATTGCTATGTGTGAAGGAAGGCAGGCACAGGTGATTCTACCTACCGCTGTCTACAAAGACAAGCAGCAATTTTGTTCATCTGTCTTGAGGAAGTTAGGGATCCAATTCTGAGGGATGCTAAGAATCTGGTTGGTGACTCAACTGAAGAATTCAAGACTGACAGAAGTTCTTAGGTGCCCTCTCCCTCCCTTAAAAAAGGCTCTGGCTTCTTGGATTACTGATGAGCTGAGGAAACTAAAAAGGTTTAGAAGACAGAGCGCTGTGGAAGGAAGAGATATAACGTGCCGTAGACCTATGAAGTGGCAATTACGGTGGTAAAGAAACCTTTTTTTCCTCCACAGTGGCTACATTTGCAGAATGTGGCTCAATTATTCAAAATTGCACAGCCTGTCTTGGTGTGAGCCCTTGAGAGTACTGCGCTTGTCAGAACAGGGGCTGCTTATCATCCTTACACCAAGGGAATTTGGAATGTTTTCAGCCTATGCACAGGATTTTTTTTGTTGCAAACCCAAGTCCTTTGGAATGGGATGTCCAGAGATCTTAGTGATCTTCATGGGAAAAGTGTAAGACTGGATTATTAAACACGGCCCATGAAAAAGGACTGGTTGTTTTCCTGATTGCTTGAGTCCTTTGTTGTTGGTTTTATTTTTTAAAAATTGTATCTGAATATCTGGAAATTGCTTTTTTGTGTTTGTCAGAAAAGTGGTATAAGAAACATTTTAAGTAAATAAAAAAAATGGTTTCACAATGACCTCTAGGGCCAGCCAGCCAGTACAATGCTGAGCCAGCCTCTCCTGGAAATAAGAACTGGTCACTCCTGGGTTGGATTCAGTTTGCATGTCTGTCCAAAATGGGGGTGATTGGGGATCATCTGTGGTCTCACTGCTTAAACGATGTATACCTGATACCACACTAAAGACACAGGAATCCAGGCATTCTTCTCATCTAGTTTTGTATGGTTCTACTCTGCTTTTGAATTAAATCAGGAGCATCATGGTCTGGAAAATTTTGTTGGGCTCAGTTAATATTTCTGTGATAACTCAAGAGGTGCCATTTGCATCCCACCATTTTTCACACATTTGGATCCCTTCGAACACCGTTGATAGGTGCCTCTACTCCACCTCTTCTACATCAAGGACACAATGGATACATTTAATTAAGTAGGATATTTATACCCTGCTTTTCTCCTCAATGGGGACCTAAAGCAGTGTACAACAACATTCTCCCCTTCTCCATCTTACCTTCTCAACAACCCTGTGAAGGCAGAGAGAGAGTGATTATACCAAGGTCTCCCAGCAAGCTTCCATTTGATCTTGGATCCTAATCCAATATTAACCGCTGTACCATGCTGGAGGGTAAATAGTTTTTATCCCTTCTCCTGGACTGAATGGATATAGTTGCAATGCAAACATGGCAGGTCTTCCAAAAGGAAGTCGGTTCAGAATAATTTGGCCAGAGAGGTACAGTGAGATGTTCCAAATGACATTTCTAGCCTCGAGTTGCAGCTCACCAAGAACAGGCAGTTAGTGCATTTGAGGTCGTCAATCAAACACAGGCTCCTGAACCTTGCCTGTCAGGAAAAGTTATTAGTTCCAATGTAAGCATGTCTAATATATAAGCCCATTTAATTTTTAATAATCATCTGGCACACAGAGTCTGCAAATTGGCCAGAAGGACAGCTGCTCCCGAGGCATTGTCATATGGTCTGAAAACATGGAGCGCCCTTCTTGCAGGGTTGGTATCCTGAATTTCCTCCCACATTCCAAGAGAAAGCCCATATGGCAGAGTGATTTAGAGTGCCAAGATGGCACTGAAGAGACCTGGGTTCGAGCTCATATTTTTATTCTGCCTTTTCTCCAGGGCGCTCAGAGCAGTATACTAATTCACTGCTCAATTTGGTCCTCACAACAATTCTGAGAGATGAATTAGGCTGAGAGTTCAAATCCCTACATTGCTGTGAAGCAACTTGTGGGGCTTTGGACCAGTCACTTGCTCAGCCTAAGTTACCTCACAGCGATATTATGAAGATTAATGAGGAGGGGGACACCATCTATATTTGCTCTGAGTTCCCTGAGGCAAGCAGGGATAAAAATCTCATAAAATATACACAAATCAAATTGAACAGAATCAACCAAAAGATGATGTGTATAAGGGCTGCTTCTCATATGGCTTTTGTCCTGCAGGAGAGTTGTCACTCTTAGAGGCAACGGTTGGGATATCTGGGAAATATCGACGGAGGCTGAGATACCGATGAGCCTGAATTGCTACCTCTCAGCCTGCATGGCAGTAGTATGGGTGTTTTTCCTCTGGACAATGCCTATCGTAGGATCTTTCTAATATTTCTCTCTCTCTCTCCCCCCGCCCTCAGGAAGCAGAACTCGGGAAGGCGTGCAGAGTGTTGCCTCAGGTACTAGCCATTTCTGCCCCTGTGTTCCCACAGCTGGCTTTGTCTGCCCATTGAGTGGGTGGTTGTGCTAAAGGGATCACAGGTTAATAGGACAGTGATGTCAGTAGAAGTGCTTATGTAACTGGGCCCAGGACAAAGCCTTCCAGCTGCTTCTCTCACATCTGCAGAGCTGGCTGCAGAGATCAGCTAAGACACTGCCCCAGCATTTATGTGAGGTGGGGTTGCCTGAAAGGCTTGATGAAGCGTACAGCATAGTGGAATGGCAAAAGGAATGAATGTGCTTGTGTAAATTGATAGGGAGTGGGAGTAAGAGAGTAGAGGTCCCCTGAGAGGGAAGGATTCAGGTTCTTATGGTAGAGGAAGATGATTGCTTTGTCCCATACAACATATGGCTAGATATAGCAGGAGAGACTATAAGGTTGATCTCTCTGCCACAACAGCTGTGGTCAGTCACCACCCATCTCCTGGTCCACTTACCAAGTCTTGTGATCCTTCACAGACTGTAAGAGGCCTATTAGTGCAGGTCCAGAAAAAGAAACTAGTTGCCTAGTACAGAATGACCCCAAATTCATTCTCTTCTGGTTCTTGTAGTTGCTGAGAAGACAAAAGAACAGGCATCACAGCTGGGTGGAGCTGTCTTCTCAGGAGCTGGCAATATTGCAGCTGCCACAGGCCTGGTCAAGAAGGAAGAATTCCCCACTGACCTGAAGGTGAGCATCCCAAGCCCTTCAAGTGACCATGAGAACCGTTATAGAATGGTCCTTAGCTGGTGGCAATACAGGACTCCCATGGGAAGGGCAGCTGATCCCTAGGCAGGGTCTCTCTTGGGAGATACTAATGCAAGCGGCACTGAGGTTTGGCACAAGTTGCAACCTGTCTGCCTTCATTTTGTAAAACAAAATCTCAGCCACTGCATTGGGTTTTACTCTGTTCTGCCTCTCAAGTCTGGCAGAAGCACAAGTACATTAGGTGAGCAGCAAGAGATGGGATGGCAGTAGGCCTGTGTGATAGTGACAAAAGTCCAGTGATTTTGACATCCCTCAGCCTAAGAGAGCATAAACATTGTGCTGGTACAGACATGCATGTGCACAGGAAAAAATGTTCCTCTGTGATTGTGCTATGTGTGAGTGACTGTGCATTAACACATGATGAACGTCCATATACGGGTACCATCTGAGCATGTGTGTTAAGCTCCCTGCCAGGTATGCACATTCAGGAAGCATATGTGGGTTCATTTATGCCAGTATCACAAACTAGAGTGTATGCATATGGTTCTGGGTTTTTTTGGTATGTATGTGTGAACATGGACATTTATACGAACGTGATCAGCTGCATGCCTACGTGCACATTTGAGAGCGAGTGTGTTTCTCACAGTGGGTGAGTGGGCAGCATGCACTGAAACAGGCTGGCAGCTGCAGGGCTGGTTGATCTGAGGAAGGGCTCTTGAATCTTACAGCCGAACTGCCACAACGAGCAGAGCCGTTCGCTTCCAGCTTAGCTTAAAATAGCAACAGCTGAAGAAGAAATGAGGCCAGTGCAGCCTGGCAGGAGCAGGCGCTCTTTTCTGTTCTGCAGGGGGGAAGGGATTTGTGCAGCGTCTCCCTCCACCCCTGCCTTTGGACAGCTCCTGTTCGCCGATGGGGAGGTGACTGGCTGTACTGGCCAATCACAGTTCATGTTTGCTGCAAGCTGAAGATGAGCCCAGGTCCCCATTGCCTCCTTTGACAACAGAGCCAAGGATTATGGATCCACCACCTGTAGTCTCAAGAAGCCTTCCCCAGGGGACAGAAATAATTAAATGGACTTTATGGGACCAATTGTTCTCTGCTTCCAAATTAGCTGGAAATTATAAGAAGTCAGAATAGTGCTTTTTATGATGAGCTCTCCCACATATCTAAACAGGCAAACCCAGGCAGGTGAAACTGCCATTTTCCATCATCCCAAATACTTAATGTGCACTGCTGTGCCTGGAACAGAAAAGCCTGAATGACATTTGCCCCCCCCCCCCCAATGCTGTCCCAGGAGTATCAGCTCTCTGATTTCTCCCTGCCATACAACCAATTGGATCACAAGTTGACAACTTGTAACTTAAGGCTATTTTACAGTTTCTGTCAGTTTTAAAACAGCTGATATTTGTCAGTTTATTCCTTTCAGTGAGAACATAATCAAATCTAAAACATATAAAAATCTGGTCAAAGTGGGTCAAAGCTCATGAAAATATTGTTGGAATGGAACTGCATTAGCCCAAAACATCCCGGCAGATGCGAGTCCCCAGGTTAGTCCTGGAATGTAGCTTTGGCAAACGCCCAAGAATGGTGCTGGATAGTCCAGAGAGACTTAGGGAACTCTTAGCCTATTTCTGTGCTGTTAGGAAACAAATATCTTGTGGCCTGAAATTGATTTATAAACTTGTAGAAAGCAGGCCTATCTCTTTCTGAATATATAAAAAGTTCTGGCAGGCCTCTGCAGCTCAGAAATATGGGGAAAACAAAGGCTCGCTGAGCCCATGGACGGTATCAAGTGTAATCTGGGGAGGGGGAGCAGATATAAAAATGTATAAGTGTAATTGGGGAGGGGGACATTATAACAGTAAGGTGTTGGCACAGGTTATGTGGGTATACCTCCAGTAAGATATAAAGCAAGTTGAAGAAAAGGATTGATAAAACTTACAAAGTATAATGAGCAACCAAAAGGGCCAGGACCAAATCCTGCCCCTTATGTATTCTCCAGTGGCAAAGCATTTTGTGTGCACACAGGAAGGAGCACACCAGTGGCCACTGGAGCAACTAGCAGTCCCCTTTCAGGAGAGAGATGAAATTTTGTTCCTCAACCTACTGCCTGCTTCTCAAAGTGGCCCTAATAAAACTAAGGAAAATAAGCACTGGTTACTAGGGCTGTAGAGCATGTTACCCTAGCCCAGCCACCCTCTCTTTGTCCTTCAGTATCAGAAATGTTCAGGTTTACCAAATACCTATCCATTTTAAATTACAACTGTTTATTAGAATGATAGCAAAACTTAAAATACAATTTGATTTTATGTTAGAGGTATTGTGCAGTTTGATCCCTGGACTCCCATAGCAACTGAGGCTAGCTGGCTTTGGGTATGCTGGGGCTTTAAGAGAAGACCAACTCAGAAGGCAGGCAGCCATGAATAATCTGCCCATCTTTCCTCTGCAGCCGGAGGAAGTTGGTCAGGAAGCTGTGGAAGAGCCGCTGATAGAGCCATTGTTGGAACCTGAGGGAGAGAATTATGAAGAGCCACCACAGGTCAGTTGGGAAGCGTGGAAATGGTCTGGTGGGGAAACAAAATAACTTTCATCATAGGTCCCTGAGGGACAGAGGATTAGATCTAACAAGCCCTTGTGTAAGGACTGTGGATATTCCCCACTTTCTCCTTCTGATACCAGGGAGGTTGATTCTTGAGGTTATAGGACCTATATGTAACAATAGGGATGTGGAATGGTATGGTAGAACCTGTTCTCATTAGAAGCTAAGCAGGATCAGATCTTGAATGGGGGACCACCAAGGAAGACTCTGCAGAGGAAGGCAATGGCAAACCACCTCTACTTCTCCCTGGCCTTGAAAGCCCCTTGAGAGGTTGCTGTAAGTCAGTTGCAACTTAATGGCACATACATACATATGGAGTAATAGCCAAACAGGTCAGTGGGCTGCTGTGTTAACAGAGAAAAATCACCCATTCCTCCCTCTTCTGCCAGTGCAATGCCATTGATGAAAGAGACAGGAAGGGCAGTTTCAAAGAGGTGGTTATTTGCCCACTGCTTACAAAACTGTCCCTACAGAAAAATGATGAGGCCAGTTATTGCCCAGTCTCTAATCTGTCCTTTCTGGCAAAAGTGATGGAGAGAACAGTGGCAGACCAACTCCAGGCTCTGCACCCTTTTCAGTCTGGTACCAGACTGGGTTGTGGGTCAGAGACAGGCCAGTGGCTTTAATTGATGACTTTTATCTGTTTGCAGAGAAGGGCCATGTTTCTTTGTTACTTCTGTTAGATTCATCTGCAGCTTTTGATACAGTGGTCCATTACATCTTGTTGAGATGCTTGGGGATAGACCTAAGTATTAGAGGATGTGCTTTGGATTGGTTTAAATTGTTCCTTAGTTTCATTTATTAGGCTTATAGCCCACCCTCCCCACAAGTGGGCTCAAGGTGGGCCACAACAACAAATCTATAACACAATGAACAGATAAAAGCTTAAAACATACAATAAATATGAATAAAAACATAAATGACTGGAATGCAACATAGTTTGAAAACCAATTCAACTCAAGGAAGCAGCATTCATAATTCCCCAAATAACACACTCAGACACCCAAATACTGTGGGGTGCGACACAACAGATCTTCCAAGATCAACCCGCAAAGCAGGGTGGGTCAAAAGAGGCCACAGCAGGAAGGCCAGCTGGATAATTTGTCTACGCCTCAACCGTAACCATAGGCCTGGTGGAACATCTCCATCTTACAGGCCCAGTGGAACTGTAATACATCCTGCAGGGCCCAAGTCTCAACAGACAGAGTTCCATGAGGCCAGAGCCAAAAAGGTCCTGGCCCTGGCCTGGTTGAGGCCAAGCGAACATCCTTGAGGCCAGGGATGGGATCACCAGTAGATATTTATTGGCAGAATGGAGCACCTCCGGGGAACATACGGTGAGAGGCAGTCCCACAGGTATGTTGGCCCCAGTCCATTAAGGGCTTTATATATCAAAACCAGAACCTTGAACTTGACCTGGAATTCAACTGGGAGTCAGTGCACGGACCCAAAGGAGACTGGATATCTTGTCCTATCCCTCCACTATTCAGCCGTTACGTAAATCCCCTAAGAGAAACCATTCTTAGTTTTGGAATTAGATGCCATCAATATATGACAACACCAGTACTCTATCCCGATCTCCTGGCAATGTGGTAGACGTCTTGAGCCACTACCTGACTGTTGTGGTTAAATGGCTGAGTGAACAAATTGAAATGGAATCCAGATAATACCGAGTTAATGCACGTTGGGAAGCCTGACATTGAAAAACATTTTGCTTCACATCTTCAATGGGGTTCAGCTGACCCTTGCCAACTCAGTATCAGAAGTGTTTTACTGGATTCAGCTTTACTGTTGGAGAAGCAAGTTAATGAAGCTGCAAAAAACTGCTTCCAACTTTGTTAAGCTCAGAAGATAGCTCCTTACTTTTACCTAGCTATTCTGGCCATCTGGATCCATGCCATAGTAACACCAAAACTATTGTAATGTACTCTACATGGGTCTGCCCTTGTCAAATTGGAGACTCAAGTTTGTACAAAAGCTGCAGTTGTTGTTGTTGTTGTTATATACCGCTCTTCTAGACAAATTAGTGCCTCACCCAGAACAGTGAACAAGTTAGTGTTATTATTATATATCTGGGGAGCTGGGGCTGAGAGGAGTGGCTTACCCAAGGCCATCTACTGAGCTCATGGCAGTAGTGGGATTAGAACCAATAGAGTGCTGATTTGGAGTGGAACCACTTAGCCACTTATCCAGAGCTAGGTGATGCTTGCATATTATACTCATCCTGCAGTTGCTGAGTTGGCTGCCTTCAGCTGACTAGGGTCCAAGTCAATGTGCTGGCTATAGCATATAAAATCCTTTATGGCCTTGGACCCTCATATCTGCAGGACCACCCCTCCTCCTATGCTGTACCACATTTTCACTCATCCAAGCAGGGTCTCCTGGGAGTATCACCCTGCAAATAGGCAAGATTAACAACTGTCCATACGTGTGCAGTCTCTATTGTAGCTTCCCAAGGTGTGGAGTGGTCTGCCTGAAGTTAGGAAGGTTCCCACACTTCTGTGTTTCTGCAAACTGTATAAAAAATAATTGTTCAACAAGGCATTTTTAAAGGGATATATTGTAACAGAATGGTTCAGGAAGATACTTTTATTAAAGGAATGGGTCTGTGGGTTCTACTGCATACAGTATGTATTATCTGTTTGCTGTTTTTATTATTCTGCTCCTGTATATTGTCTTCTACTTATGTAATCCACATTCTGCATTGTTTAACATATTATGTGTAATACTTTTTGATTTGATTCAAATGTCTGTAATCCCACACCAATTGTGTTGCTTACTAGATATCACATCTTACCGATTGCATTAACTTATACTGTGTAATCCACCTTGAGTCTCAGTGAGAAAGGTGGACTATAAATAAAAAATAAAATTATGCCTCCTTCTCAGTGCAGCCCATCGATCCACCTGGCTGTTACTCCATGTTGGTACCTAGCTTTAGAAATCAACTTTCAATGGGTTGAAAGGCATTGCTGACTGGAGGAGAATGCAGCGAAGATCTGTTACAGCCATTGCCTTTTTACTGATTGATCACTGGACACAACCCAGAGTCATTCAAATTTCAGTTCTGACTGAAAGCAGGCTCAAGAGATAGCTAAGTAGATGAAAGCGAGGTGTAAAGTATGGACAGACGGCCTTCTAGGAGGTCTCAGTGAGAATTTGGGGGCACAGTTTGTGTGGAGACACAAGAGAGCAGACAGTACCTGCATTTGTGTACTTTGATACATATATTGAGCAACCACAAGAAAGTTCAGATGCAAAAGTTTTTAGGGAGACAACAATAAAATGTGGTTGATAAAACTAGTGTTGCCAACCTTACAGGCAAATGGGGGGGGTGGAGGCAAGGACAATAGTTGAGTGAATTCTAGTGCTACATCTCTGATAAACTTCCTCAGTAGGGCTGCCAGTCCCATGGTGGGGGCAGAGGATTCTCCACTCGCAGTCTGTGCCCCCCCCCATTGCCACTCACCCAACCGGCAGAGGAGGGGGAGGCCCAGGGGGCAAAAAATCTCCTGGCCAGTGTGCTCCTGTCAGGTGCGATGACATCACTTCCAGAAGTGATGTCATCGAACCCCACTGAGAGCTCACATAAGAAGATCCCCAAAGTAAGGGCCAGGTCCTCGCCCCCTCTTACTGAAAGGGTAAGAGGCCCTGGCAACCCTATTCTTCAGCTTTCCCATGTATTCTCTGCCCAGTTTCTGAACTGAGATATGTTGGTCAATGTCCTCCTTTCTTCTCATGCCAATGCAATTTGTTTCCTTCCAGGAAGAATATCAGGAATATGAGCCGGAAGCATAATGGCCATCCCTGTTCCCGACACTTCCACCAGCAGCACAATAACAATAATGACCTTCCCCTTCCCAAGCCTCCTCCGCCTCTCCAAAGGAAAGCTTTGAGGCAGATGGTGATGGAGAGAAGCCCCCCATACCCCATTTTGCCATGAGTTCTTCCTCCAGTTCTGCTCCAAGGGACCTCATCGGGATCTGTGTTTTATGTATCGTGGTCTTTAGCGTTAAGAGAAAAACCAAGAATTCTGAAGACAAACCCTGACCGCAGCGGTTTGTGTGTGCGCGCGTGCATTTGTGAGCCCGGCCTTACTGCCCTGTCTCCCTCCCAGCACAGTAAGGCCAGGCTTCCCTGTGTCTGTAAGAAGCATGTTGTATCCTCTCCGTTCTTAAGCAGAGCATTCCATCACCTTGGCTGGGACGTTGCACTGGGCCTGCTGTACATTTGCTTGCACGTGAATCACGCCGACTCCGCTCCATTATCATTGGTGGAACTTTTTTTTATATCTCTGAATGGATTGTTTACGCCTTGTGATCTCTCCCTTTCCTGACCCCCCTGGTCCTGTAAAAGAGACTCCCTAATTTGATGGTGCAGAAGTCGTGTCTGTGTGTCCCAAACAAAAGGAATACCCTCCCTTTCCTGCCCCCAGCGCTCTGTGTTGTGACTGTGGCATGGATATATACCTCCCACTGTCGCTATGTGTGCAATCCTGGGGTAGCTGCCAGTGACACAGCTGCCCCTGTGTCCGTGAATAAAGCCAACTCTTGTCTGTAGCTGTTTGTCTGCCTCCACATTGTTCACAAGTCAAGAGGGGAGCAATTGCCTTCTTTGTGTTATGAATAAGGGTGGCTTTTATAGCCCTGGCCTCCTGCAGCTACTCAAGCTTTTCAGGAGTCTGAGGCAGTAGAAATGGTATTTCCTAGAGGAAACAAGCAATACTGCTTCCAGAAAGGGAAATACAAGCAGATATAGCACCAGCCTTGGCTAGGAGGCACACAGAAACAAGACTACCTTACCTAGCACAGAAGCAGGGGCTTGAGTAGGTATAGCGCTTTTACCACATGACAAACTATCTCCCTTAAAGACCGCAAAACCTTGCAAATAAGGTATTTAAGAACAGGGTTTTCTGAAATTTTTTACTTATTAATACAGACCAATAGGATGGCTATGAAATGCCAACCAATGCTCACCCAGTCTGCATGCACCCATTGGTAGTCTGATGTCAACAATATAGTACAGTTGCCAAGCTCTTAGAACTATAAAATGTTGCACATATGGTGTACTAATCTGATGGCAGAATACAGATTAATATGGTGTATGTAGAGGGGCAACATGCACAAGTTTTACCAAGGAAAGTACTGAATACACCTTCCTGTATATTTGAAGCAGAGCAAAATATCCATTCCAAAGCTGCACAAGAAAAGAAGTTCTGGGCTCTTCCAACTGGAGAAAGTCTTGACCAAAATCTGATTTTGGTCAATGCAGCCTTTTTTAGTGTCACATAAATCCCATTTTACCTAAATTCTTGGCTAGGGGCAATTGGGCAATCTAGCAGCTGTAACCAGATTCCAGATCAGTTTTTAACAATTCTTTTTTACAAATCCTCCTACACTGACTTTACAAAATTCCATCTGTTCAAATGTATAGCTCTTCTGCCTCACCAATAGTAGAGAGTAGAGCTGTAATCCTGAACATAGTTAGAAGGTCCCACTAAAATCAACATTACTTCCAAAGATGCTAAGGATCCAGGAGGAAGTGACTTTATCAAATAAAGGATGTCTCCTGCATCCAATGCATGAGGAACAGCAGACCTTGGAATTGTGGAGAGGCAAGTGATTTACCTCTAGATAGCATCATCTCTCACATGACCAGGTAGGGTAAACCCACTTTAGTGACTGCTTATGCCTGCTTAATTGCCAAGCCAACTGTTGCTACAAGAAATGTTTTAAAACAGCACCAATCAGTTTTCACATGAGTATGTCCTCCTATATATAGCTAGCAATTTGTGCAATGTCTATCCAATAGAACATCCTATTACAAAAGTGTAAAAATCCATACCAGTATCACCACAATACCCCCCTTACCACTAGCAAAAGCTTTCTGAACAAACATTTCTCAAGCCCTTGAACTTGGCCTGTGTTTCTGATTTTGTATATACCTGCCCATACAGCAATCTAAATTTTTGTCAATGGTTTCACACATTATAACATACTAATGAGGTCTGGCTTTCTTAACATATAGCATAACCTTACAGGACAATTAGTTCTGGTCTTCACTACATCATCTGCCAGTTTGTCAGATATATACATAATCAGGTTGGCAAGCCTGGATCAAATCTCAAATGTTTTTGGAATAAATTCTATGTTCAATCCTCAGTTTTCACAAATCATACTGCTAAAGAAATCTACTATTATCAATATATCTCATTCTCAATGTCGCCCCACGTGCTGGTAATTCAGGGGATTAGGGCCATGGACAGACAAGACAGATCTCTCTACAAGCCTAAGAAAAGTCTTAGGCTTGTAGAAAACTACTAAAGTTAAAAGGAGGGATATTAAAAAAAACCTCAAGTGATAAAAAGAGCACCTTTAGCTTTAAAAACAGGTGTCCTCAACGGCCATTGCTAAGCAACCTCAAGCGTATTCAAGCTTTGGTCCCTGTCAATAAAATGCAGGGGAAAGCCCTTTCGAGGGTTGTTTTGGCTTTTGAGGCAAGAGTCATTGTGGCCAAGTCCTACAGCAGCCACCAGGTGACTTGCTACCATGCGCCTTGCATTCAACCAGGCCTGGCTGCTTGATACAGTTCAACAGCAGCCACACCACAAATGTCATAGTAGTGGTTAGAGTTTGAGACTAGAAACTATGCTCACGCTACTGTTGAAGCTCACTGGGTGACTTTGGGCTATTCACAGACAGCCTAACCTAGTTCACAAGGTTGTTGCGAGGATACAATGGCGAGGAATTATGTAAGCTGCTTTGAGTCCCCATTGTGGAGAAAAGCAGGATATAAATGAAATAAATAATAAATACTGCTGAAGATCAGGATCAGATAAAAGTTCAGTTGGTGGGTGGGAAAAGAGAAGGAAGCAGGGAAAGGTTAGGATATGGGAGCAGCCAGGGGAGGAAAAGAGGAAATGGTATGGGGAGAAGAAACGGGGGAAAGATAGGTGCTCCCCTGTAAGTCCTTGGATGTTCCTCACCACACAACTGGGCCAGGCTCAGCCAGCCCTGTGCAACTTGGCCAGAGTTTTCCCAGGGAGAGGCTGCCAGGGGAGGGAAGGAGGGAATTCTGAAGACTTGGGGTCGTCAGATAAAGGTTGCCTGGTGAGTGGGAAGCAGAGAAGGAAGCAGGGAATGTTGAGGATAAGGGGGTTGTCAGGAGGAAGGAAAGAGAAAATAGTGTGGGGGAGAAGGATACAGGGGAAAGTGAGGTAACCCTGCAAGTCCTTGCAGGAGTCCTACTTGTTAGGCTATTACTCTGTAAAGTAGTCTCAAAAATTTTATTTTCCTAGTTTATGTTAGCAACAATTTCCTCCAAAAATGTAACTACATTTGAAACGAAGACATTTCATTCATCTTCCCTCTTCCCAGTCAATGGCATGGTTGTGTTTTCCTCATGGAGACATGGCTTGCGTGGTTCCCCCATTCCTAGTATGGCTGCCAATACAATGCAGTGGCAACTGGGCTTCCACATGGCAGGTTTCCATGCCCCAGTCCGCTAGCAGTGGCAATTCTCTGCAACTACCAGGCTTTTCACTTTTTTAAAAAAAATAGCAATTTAGTATCAATATGTTGTTATAATGTTATATTTAAAAAACTCAAAGTGGCTAGAGACTTTTACCCTTCAAAAAGATAGCTGGTAATTCATAGAACCTGATATACAGATAGTTATATTGGTATAATGATAAGCCGATTTAAAAACAGAAAAGCCCCACAGTGAAGTCTATGAATGGCTGCCAGGGAGACATGGATAGGGAAACTGGATATGTGGACAGGACAGGGACAATCCCAGTTTTCCCATCCACATGGCAGCCATCCAGATTTTGCTCGATCCCCACCCCCCACCCCCAAGAACTTCAAAATAAGGCAAGTTTGAGAAAGATTGGAGAAAAGCCAGAGAAAGTATAGGAGGTGTACAAACGTATCACAATGCTGTGGGGAGGCAGAAAAATGTCCACTTCCCCACAGATTCTAAATCTAGACAAGAAACTGAAGAGGAAATTTCCAAAGCCACTCCCTAAGGCAACTAATTAATACTGAATAATGGCCTAAAAATTAATCTCTGAAGAACCCTACAGGTTATTGCTACCAACTTGAAAATTGCCTTCTGGCAAAAAACCTTGTATTTCATTTCTTCATTCTGCATCTGCTGATGTTTTTTCCAGTTGACTAGTGATCTCCTAACAATGCCAAAAGCATGCACTGAAGGAAGAGAATGAAGCAAAGGTACTACTTTTGTGAGGGAAATTAGAAAGATCACCCCACTGGCAGGGATCAAGGTCAGGAAACCTACACTGTGATGATCCAATTCTGAATATTATGACCAGGAGGGTAGCAAATTTGCCCTAGGCATGTTGATTCCCATGAAAAATCTAACATCTAGACCAGACAGTGGCCATCAATCTATCCAGACTGGGGACCCAGGCAGCAGCACGTGACAGATACAGCTGCAAAGCACATTACAGGAAGTCACGTGATATCAGTCACATGATAGGAAGAGCCAGAGTTGTAATTTCCTAAGAGGGAAGGGGAACTCCACACTACTAACATGCATGGAGCATGGAGGACTGATTGATCATGGGGAAGCCAGCCTCGGGGAAAAGAAGTCACAGGGGAGTTTTTTTATGGGGAAGGAAGTCACTGAATCAGCTGGGGCTAAAAAGAATCTTCTGCATGGCTGAGTGACCTCACTGCTCTGATGAACCTTTCAGTGTGTACATGCACAGAGAAATGCACACTAGTAACTGATCCTTTCCAAAAAGCATTAAAAAGGGTGTTTGTATAGGAACCTGCAACACACCTGAGGGTCTCGACACATGGGTTGAAGACCACTGGTCTAGACTATCTCATTGCCACCCAGGATGAAAATATGGCATCATACTGAAAGCAGACGTGAACATAAAAGAAACAACAGCATTATGGCTATAAAGATGACCAGTCTCTTTGTTATTCTTATCTCTCGCCCACATTTCTCCATCCCTGGGGCCATTTATGAAGCTTTTAGTTTTCTGAGTCCTTTAAGGAACTGTATCTAACAAAATTGCTGTTAGCTGCCATGCATCCTTAAAGATAGACATAAAAATCTAATAAACTAATGCTTTTTAAAAAGCAATTCACACATACATAGTATAGGTCTTTTGAATGTTTCCTAAGCTCCTACTTGTATTTTGCCATTGTCTTTCCAAACATTGTTCTTAGGGTATGTCTTTCTCTAGACCAAATTAATTCTTAATAAATGTCTAAACCATTATTTTTAGCATACAGTTGTCTTGGCCCTTTCCCATCCTAGTTTTAACAGGAATAATCTAAAGAGAAGGCTACCCTACTGCCTAAATCCCAATCCATGGGGTTTTCCGCATGCATTTTTTCTGATGATGTTGGTTCTGAGCCCAATATTGCTTTAGTTTATTCCTTGATTTCCACATTTTCTTGTGCCCTTAGTTTTTGCCTCTCTTTCCCCCTAGATTTTTTTCCCCTGTTTCTTTTGGGTCCACTTTTAGCTTGTTTTTTTTGAAAACCAATTTTGAGTCACCTTTCTTCCTTGTATGTAACGTTTTTTTTCGGTTTTGTTTGTTCTGCTCATTCCCAACCTCCTCTAACTACTTTTCAATGAATGGATTTTCATCATGAAGTCACATCCTCTGCTCCCCACCCCCTCTCCGTCCTGGGAAATGTGTTTTTATATTTTTTTATTTAAATGCTCCTCTTATAGTGATATCTCTATTGCCATAAAAGGCCCCCACAAGAATGGCTATTGCGCTTCCTGGCATGTCACCACGACCCCCAGGGACAGAATTTTTAATCAGTAGTCAAGGTTTTTTGTTTTTGACTGAACATATGCCTGACAGTAGTAGTATATCAACTGGAGATGTTTCTGAGGGCCTGGTTGTAACCTCCCTCCCTTCTGAAAAATTCTGTGCTTGTTATGCTTACTACCATTATTATAGCTATTATGGTTTATTTGGGATTTGATATAACTTTCTATGTGTGATCAAATGACAATTCTCACACACATGCATTTATTGGTTCTACAACTGATCTAAGAATTGCTATCATGCCAGACCTTCAACCAAAACTGTACTAGCCAACCAAAACACTTCACATTGCGGCCAGTAACTCTGAACATAGCAGAAGCATCTTTATCATAATGACAAAAATTGCCATCTTCCATCCCTACTTTAGTGATACATCGATATAGTGCATGTGCAAAAATTTTAAAAAGGGGTTGATTCTGTGATGCTACCAATGATGCCAGCACCCTTTCCCAAAAATTCTAATTATTTAAAGCCATGTCTGGAAGAAAATAAACCAACTCTACAACTGAAAAAATGCTGAGGAAGTGCAGATGTATAGAAAGCCTGTTCCCGAAACAATTCTGATGGTTGTAGATTGACTGCTAAGAAAACCAGGAATAAGAGCTAAGCTACAAGAGATGAATTACATAAGGAGGAGCACGTGAAGGGAGTCGCAAAGGAGCTGAGTTTTAAATGAGTTGGGAAGGCTCTGTCAATTTCCCCTCTCTACAGAGCCAGGGAGATGGCTGCTCAGAGGGTTTGTTAATTTCCTCTTCGCCTCCTAGAAGGGGAGGTGAAACTGACAGAGGCTTTGGGAGACAAAAAGGAAATTAACAAACCCTCTCAGGAGCCATGTTCTCTGGCTCTGTAGAGAGGGGAAATTAACAAAGCCTTCCGATCTCTTTTAAAACTCAGCTTCCCTGCTAACATTGCGACTCCCTTCACGTGCTCCTCCTCGTGTAATTCATCTCTTGTAGCTTGGCTCTAAGTCAAGCATCAAGCATGTTGAAAAACCCCGTAACAGAAATTCATTGGTAGTACTTCACCACATCCGCTCCCTTTTTATAGAATAATATATGCTGCTGCTCCTACAGAGTCATGCTGGGGAAACTAGCTTAAGGGCATTACCTCAGTTAAGCTCAGCAGTTCCAGTACAGCTGCCAAATTCTCATGAGCAAAGGTGGTCCACAGGAGCAATCTTTTACATGGGGAAAACAAGCAGTGAAAGAAAGTATTCAAATTATTTTATTTGATTGTACCATGCAGTACCTCTAACTGGGGTGAGAAGTCATGGCCTGGAAGAGGATATATTTTGCACCAAGATGCAAATGTAGGTTAATTTAAGGATTATACAACATACTGCTTATGCTACTTAAAAGAATGACTTTGGTGTCTGTCTTCCACACACGGACAGGATTTTGTGGTTTTCCTGTTACTGGTGTGGCTGCAGACAAAATGCAGCAGCAACAGGGCTTCCATGTGGCACGTTTCCTCACAGTTTCCGTGCCCCAATCCCATGGAAGTGGCCACCCCCCGCCACCAGGGCTTTTGCAATTTATTTTTTAGATAGGCACTTTTGTTTTATCAATATACTATTGTACCAATAGGTGTAGTAGTTTATCTATGAAAAC
Source organism: Eublepharis macularius (assembly GCF_028583425.1). Lineage (NCBI taxonomy): Eukaryota > Metazoa > Chordata > Lepidosauria > Squamata > Eublepharidae > Eublepharis > Eublepharis macularius. The sequence goes on along the minus strand of NC_072793.1, from coordinate 91,973,010 downwards.
AATCTTTCATTCTTTTCATACAGCCTCTGTAAACCTTTTTGGCTACTAGTTCCTAGAGGATTTTTTGTGCCATTTCAGACCCAACTGGTTTGGGGGCCAGTTGCCAATGGATATTTTCTTTACCTTTTCCACATAAAGCCACGTGTTCCATTTGTAATGTGGTGTTGAGCTAGTTTCTTTTAAATCCCCTTTCTCCCTTTCTCATGTGTTGTGTTTTTCCAATTCACCGTCGTTAACAGTTTGAAATGTCTGCAGTGCTTCTTCCACTACCTTATTTTTATTTCCCCATATTTCCAGCACATTTTTGCTCCCTGTTTTTGGAACAGATAGTGATTTTCGCCATAGCGCTACAGTGCTTCTTCTACTACCTTATTTTTATTTCCCCATATTTCCAGCACATTTTTCCTCCCTGTTTTTGGAGCAGATAGTGATTTTCGCCATAGTGCTACAGTGCTGAACACTATGGTATAGTATCACCCTATTAGTGCATTGTTGCTATAGCGCAAAAGTTCACACCATTAAAAAAGAAACTGCATTGCACTGCCAGAAAAAGCAGCACTGAAATGCCCACAGAAATTCATGTACAGTTCACATATGGTTTATAAACAGATATAAATGCTTTTTGAAACCACCATCCCCACATTCCTTTACATGGAGTTGGGGCAGCAATGGATAACAACTAGATTAAAATGGAAATGTGAAAGGGCCCTTTGACTCATGTAAAACATTATGAATCACAGCCTAGCATTTCAGGCCCACCCATCCATCCCAGAAATAACTGAGGTTAAAATAAAGGTAAAAGTAGTCCCCTGTGCAAGCACCGAGTCATTACTGACCCATGGGGAGGTGTTGCATCATGATGCTTTCTTGGCAGACTTTTTGCTACAGGATGGTTTGCCATTGCCTTCCCCAGTCATCTACACTTTACCCCCTGGAAACTGGGTACTCATTTTACCGACCTTGGAAGGATGGAAGGCTGAGTCAACCTTGAGCCAGCTACCTGAACCTGGCTTCCACCAGGATTGAACGCAGGTCATGAGCAGAACTTGGGCTGTAGTACTGCAGCTTACCACTCTGTGCCATAGGGCTCCCTGAGGTTAAAAAATAGGTGCTTCCTATCTCTGAAAACACCTTTGAGCTGAAATCCATGACTCATCAGATTTTTTTTTCTTAAGCAACACCTTTTCGGAGGAGATCAAGGCTTCATTTCAAAACTGCAAGTAATGGAATTGCTTGATATGTTACCTCAAAGATTCATGTTTACAAGTAACACCATAGCAACTCATAGTGCTGAATAAATAAAACAGTATCACACATGCTAACATTCAAAACATTCACCGCTTCTTTGGAACTGAAAGGTTTCCCTCTAAACAAGATAAGAACAGAGAGAAGCTCCAGTCTGTTAAAGCCATTTTTCTATCCAAACCACACAGGAAATATCTCTGGATTCAAATTCCAGCATATTGAAAAACTCCTTAGCAGACACTGTACAGCACTCCAAGCACATAGACCAGCAGCAGGCAGAGCCTCCTCTGCACAGTAATTCACTATGCTGACTGCATTGTCTTTCTGGGGTGATTTCTGTAGCACGATTGAGCAGCAAAGCCCAAGGTGACAGCAAGCGACACATCTTTCCAACCCTCCAAGTTGCAAGGAGGTTCACATGTCACTCGAAGCAACAGTTATTTTCCAGTGATGTATTTACTGAACCTGCTGGAAAGTATCCTTCCTCCAAATTTATTGAGGAAATGGCAAACAAACATGAACATTTTCAGCATGCACAGAACCCAGCATACCTGCTACCAACAAAACAGGCCTCAAGCTGCTGAAATTTGACAAGGCCTGTCATCATTCAGCTAAATCGGCTGACATCCAGAATGGTAGAATCAATGACAAGATCATCTCAGCAGACCTTGATACCAAGTTCTCCACTAATCAGCCAACTTTATAGTCACGTTTCCAACATGCAGTGGATGTAATAGAAAGATTCCAGGGACAAATGAGGCTAGATCATTCTCAAAAGATATTAAATGTTGATTCACACAATTATTTTTGCACAGCAGGGTAACTTTTTGTACTCATCTCATAGAGAAGCTCTATGGGCAACCTGTTATTTTCTGAACCTCTTGAAAATGGTCCAATCACAGGCCAGCCATAGCTAAATTCAGGGGGTGGGGTCAAGCCCCACAATATTCTTTTTTTCAGATTTAAAGTGAGGAGTCACCATTAGCTAACTGAACGGACAATGCCGTGCAAGAAAACGTCAGCAGGATGCTTAGATCAGTGTGATAACATATGATAGTGCTTCTCAACAAACAGTCCATTCGTACCTGCAACCCTAACACAGCATGTAGGGTTTCTGGCTTCTTTGAGAGATGTTGATGTGGGATGCAGCCCTGACCCCCCCCCTTAATTCTGAGTAGTAAGCAGAGGTCCTCAGAGGCCCTGAGTGATATTTTATGCAACTCTAGATATAGCACAAACATGTATCAGAAAGATGACTATATGAATGTAGATGTAATCATGTTTTATGATTTTTGTCTTTACACAGCCACACTGAGAGCACCTTACTCATCTTTCTTTTGTCCTTGCAAGCTAACAAAAGTGCTGACAGTAGAAAATGAAACTGCATTTCTTAGAATCTGTGAGAACAAAACAATTAAAATCCAGGCCTGTAGAATCTCAGTTCCCTCATTGGCAACATTGCAAGAGATAGATGGTCATCATCCTTCCATAGATTGGGGCACTTGTATTAAAGCCTTTGTTTCAGAAATGTTGGGTAATGTTCTTTGCCCGGCACCTATATCATGTAATGGAATAAATTAACAATGGGTAGTTGTCCTGCTAGTTACATCAAAGATGGGAACAGATCCGGGCTAGTCGTGAAAATGACACACATCTGCCCAACGGATACTTGAACTGATATCAGAGTTGCCAAAGAAAGGGTGTTTGTTCTTTGAAATGATAAACAACTTTTACAAGTGTTAATTGAGTAAGGGAACAACCCCTAATGGAATGATGCTAAGTCATATGTACACGTAACTAACTCAACCAATTATTTACTGAATACATAATGAACCCAAGATGACAAAAGTTGATGTAATGTTTCTCAGACCTCTGAAGAACGATTGGTTTTACTGGGCTTTTATTGCCCTTGTATCCACAGTCTTCCCTCTATTCGAATAAAGTAACTTCCCTCTATTTGAATAAAGAGCTTAAACTGCTGAGATTACATGTGCGGAGATACTACAAGCAACACACAACACCCATGGAACACAGCGGTTAGGGATGTGGATAGTATAGTCTGGCATTTAAAATAATACAATCTATGAGGACTACACTGCAGAGAGGGACTGCATGCTGAAATCTGTCCTAGAAAGGAGAATTCTACCTTTGTGGCATAGGATAGATTTTATCATGACAGAGCAAGTCTTTGTTTTACCTTTTCTCTAAACCCATGACTGTGAGCATGCACGCATGTGTGTCATATCTCCCAGCTACAGAAGAGGCCACCATATAGATGGAGAGCACCATTACCACAGCCAGAACTCAGGAAGCAATTAAAGTCTTGGGATAAAAGTTGGTTTAGCTGCAACATGGATGTATCCTTGAAATAAGGGGCACAAGGCATGCAGTGAAACACAGCTATACAAAATAAAACTATTGATAAGAGACCGTGAACAACAGATTCTTAGTTTCAACCGTTACACTGTACGAGTCAGCAAACAATCACTATCCCTATGCTGCTGGCACCACCTACAGGTCTAATAAAAGAACTACTTTCAGAACAAGCATGACTAGACTTAGAACTGTGCACCAGGGAAGCTGGGAACAGGAAAGGGAGGAGTGAGATACAAACTAAGGAGACAACTCCCAGGAGTCCACAGCGACATCTCATGGGCCCACTTTTTCACTGCAATGTTTTCTGTTCTCTGCATAACACACATTTGTTACCTTTTAGCCAACTGAGACAAATGAGAAGCTCGATTCACTGTAAACTTTAAAGACCTTTTCAATGGCACACACATGCACACAGCAGTTCTTTGGTCCAGGCCCAGGTCCTATCTCATAGTTGTACTCATAATTTGCTAGAAGATAAAACAAAAACATAAAAGGGGCATGATCCCCAGTATTCTTATTTAGAGCCTAAATCCCAAATGCAATGGTTAGAAGAGAATGGGATTGTTGGACTATTGTAGTAGTGAGAACTGTTCTGATAACATCATAATAGAGTTCAGAAGAGCACACGGAAAGGAGATTAGAGGACTAGGGAGCTCGTTCTATAAGACAATGAGGGCTTGACCTGATATTCTAAATATACTGAGCAAACAGAGAGAGATAACTACCTACTCAAGCTGTCGGAACCCTAATCGAAACTTTAGCCACTACTAGTCCTTATTAACCCTTCTTGCAAATGATTTGGGGGTTTGCGAGTATTCCCTTCTTCCAGAAATAGATTCATGCTAGACCCACACGAGGCTTTCATCCTTTTCTGGTTGCAGTTCTGCTGGATCAAAACTGAACTAGATAAATCTTGGCAACTGAGCTCTTCTGAAGACTTGCCCAGAATACTACAGCAGAGACAAAGTTTAGAGTGGCCTTTATGGCACAGCTGGACCAAGGGTTTTTCTTTCTTTTTATAATTGTCTTAGTCTGTACTTGTTCATAAAATAGATTCATTAAAAATGCTTCTAGAACATTATGCATATTCAGATTGTAAAGGATTTTTTTTTTACCTCAGTGCATCCTAGGATGGAACATACCTTAGGAATTAAGTCATCTTATGTCGCTTCACTAGAAACCATATAGGGACACCTGAAGACTCATAGCCAGAGAAACGGAAAGCAAAAGAACTGAGTGTTGTAAGGATACAACAGAAACAGTGCCCTACTGCAATCCTGGCTTAGAACTCAGGTATGGCAACAATAGGGATTTCACCACTGGTCATTCTAAATTTGCTTTCCAGACATCACTGCACTGACATCAGGTGATAGTTAAAGTCATGCTCATATTTGAAGATGAGGAGTCTGTAGCTGACATGGTTCAGATTCTTCAACCATTCAGAGTAAGAGACAGTCACACCTCCCACATTTATGTACAAATCCTGCAAGAAAGAACAAGTGGTTGTTATAGTTTATTAGAGAGGTAAGTGACTGCCGTACTTACACATATTGCTTCCCAAATGGTATAGAAAGGCAAGTGGTGAAAGCTATCCTATAGACAGATGCTGAATGCCATCATGCATATGTCTGTCAAAAATACAACAGTGGAATTAAGACACCTCTCAGTAGAGGAGAATTTGAACACAGTGCAGGAATCCACAAGATTTACAGGCTGAGTTGGGGAGAAGAGAGAAGCACGCACTTTGGGAAAAGTTACACAATTGCTGGCAGAAAGTCTACTTTTAGGAAAGAAGGAGTAGTTGAAGCAGTTGTGAATGCATGGGGCAGAGGGGCTTATGGTTCCAAGCAAATCTTAGCACAGAAGACATTTTCTTAGCAGGCCACTCAAGACAAATATGGAAATAAGAAAAAATTCAGAGCCCCTAAAAATAGGATTTAAGTTGCTTGCAAGGAACTGATCAAATGTGACACATCAGCACCAATGGAATACTCCAGAGTAACTGCGTGGAGTCTTACTTCCTCTGAACAGCAAGCCAAAGGAATTGTGTTACCTGTGTCTTAGGACAAACTGCTCTGACAGCTTTTATTTTCACCTGATGACATGCAACTGTCATTCAGTACTATAAGGAGGAGGACACCAAATGTAGACTGTGCAGTAAAACCCTCACATCCCCAGAGAGCTACTGTTAGGGACCAAAAAACAAACCAACCTTTTTCTGTTTACCCTGAGAAATGTTGTTACTATTGAGTCAAATCTTCCATGCAAGACTAATACAAGAGACAACTCATTTGTTGAGGAAGAGCTGTTCAAAATCTCTTTAGTCAAAATAGCAGCTTTATCATCAGGAACAGAGAACACGAGAAATTCTATAGGCTAAACTGCAGTCCTAGATATATGAATGAACTCCACAAGACAAAAGGTATTTACATCATATAGAACAATCATTTGACCTTCTGGATATGACTCTGCTTTGAGTTGAGATAGTCTATAAGAAGCTAGTAATAGCAACATAACACAGAGCAAGTGTAAGCATACACACACACACACACACACCTTCTACAAATCCTTTTTGTGTACACTAAATTACTACCATACAGTCCCACTTCTCTGTCTTCACTAGGCTGCGAAGTTCAGTCATGCTTGTTTACACAATTGCACTGAAGAGAGCTTGCCCACTTCTGCTACAGGGTAAAGTATGTTGTAGCAAAATATGCTCAACAGTGGAAGTTTAGCTAGAGGCCCAGACAACAAAACAAGAAATTGGGTGCTAGTGGAGACAGGGGATGTGTCAGGCATACCAGGAAATCAAGGATTTTTCTCTGCAGGAAGATCTCAAGGGCTTTGAGCATGGCACCTTCAATAATCCGCAAGGCACAAAGGTAGCAAACAGAATAGCAATATCAAGAAGACAAGCCTTAAGCAGTTGCCTCAGCAAAGTATTTTAGCATAGAGTATGGAAATGAGGCTGTATCAAGTTATTTCAAGAAGCTATTACATTTAGCACCAATTCATGTGTGTTCAGCTAGCAGAGAGCTGTCTAAGCTTTTCCCAACACACTGCAGCTCATCACAACCTCTAAGGAATTATATTAAGCAGAGAAGACTGCACTCAATTTCATCTTTAAAATGGAGGGCAGTCCCATGGAGAATACTGCTGTCAACATGCTTCATGATTCCAACATTGTATCAAACTGTAGAAATCTTGTATGATCCACATAACCCCTACGGTTATGGGACCACATTTTCAGCAGCTGTAGTCTTTTACAACTCTTTTGCAACCTATCTGAGAATTCAAAAAAGGCAACTGATAACTAGTTTACATATTGTTTCTGAATTGTCATTTCTTTCCTCCCACATGTGGGGCAGGACCCAATCTTTCTTTCTTTCTGTTACTGTCAATGTTCATAAATTGGAAAAGATTATAAAATGTGGAGCACCAACAGAAACTGTTCTATTTTTCTCCTGGCCAGAACTGAGGGGATTCTCCTTATAGTACTTATTCCAACTCTAGTGATAAAAGAAGTGCCCCAATGGGCTTTCATGATTCTGGGGATATTTGCACAGGAATGTTTTACTTCATTCACGGAAGGCATTTGGTTAAACAATAAAATAGTAGGAAGATTTAAAATCAAAACATGGGGAATACATACAATTTGAACGTGTTAGATTTTCATGCCAAAACCCAAATAATTTGACAGTAGTGCTACTTAAGCAGCACTGGCATCTGCAAGAGTGCTTCAGGACTGGTCCAGAATAAGCTTGTGATCTGCTGCCTGAAGTCACTTTCACAGAGTGATGTAGAATGGAAAATTTTCCACTACTATATTTTTTCTGTATAAATTTCCCATATTTAAAAATGTTGCATCCTGAAAATTAGTGATGCAATACCATTCACATTTCAAAGCTATACTTAATCTTTCTTTCTAGGTGATTATCTTTAGAGATGTATAATATATAATAATTTTCTGTCACATACATACATAAAGTCATTAACAGTGACAGAAAGAAGGTCCTGCCCAATATGTGGTTGGATAGTTGAGACACAGTTGGCTGTTACTGAATCCATTTAAGATGGGATCATTGGTGGATTCCATGAAGAGCTTGGGGGTTTGGTGGATACCTTGCTTTCCTTGGATAAGTGGGTGTCCACAGTGGCAAGGCTGCCATTCTGCCATCTTTGCTGGGGTTGCCAGCTGCCCCCTATCTGTCTTAGTTGGCTCTGGCTACAGTGATTCACACCACGGTCACCTCCAAGTTAGACTACTATAATTCACTCAGGGCTGCCCTTGAAGATGCTCTAGAAACTGCAGGCGATCCAAAAAGCAACTGCTAGGCTCCTGAACAATTCATCGTGGTTTGCCCATATGCAGCCAATTTTACAGCAGCTGCACTGGTTTCCAATTGGTTTCTGGATGAAATTCAAGGTGCTGGTTTTAACCTTTAAAGCCCTACACAGTCTGGGACCATCAAACTTGAAGGACCCGGTCTCCTGACATGATCCCCCACGAAGTCTGCGTTCTTCATTTCACAGCTTACAGGTGGCCCCTGGCCCTGAGTGGCTTGTCTTTCTTCCACCAGGTCAAGGGCTTTCTCTGTAGTGCCCCATCCTGGTGGAATGCTATGTCTGACAAAACACAGGTTCTGCAGGGCATGCAAGGCGGAATTGTTTCAGCAGGCTTATAACCAGCTGTGATAGATCATGGAATCTTTAACACTTGGTTGGTTTTTTTTACTATTGGCTGTATTTGTAAGACCCCTTTATTGTAGTGTTGTTTTTAGTTTTAATATATAATATTTATTGTTGTTTTTAATTGTTGGCCAGCTCAATCCTAAGGGGAGGGGAGTGCACAGGGAGAGAAATGAGGCTTGTGCGGGTGTAAATGGCTCTTACATCGACGTAAACCCCTCTCTGCCAGCACCCACCCAAGGCGCATTAACGCAGACAGGTTGCTGCCAGCGGACACACTTGGTGGCCGGGTGGAGGTGCAGGTATAGCACAAGTCCCCACGCTGGTGTGGGAGTGGGCAGGGAGGGGGGTGGGCCATGAGTTAGTCCACTTCCAAAGCTACTCCAGGCCCAGGAACGCCCCCTGAAGAGGTGGAAAATTACGCCACGAAAAAAGGCGTATCCCATAGGTGCCCATTGAATGGGGAAAACTCAGGCCCCTCTCCCGGCACCCAGCCTCACCCCCATGGCCTAAAGAAGCATAAGATGGGAACTACCACATGGGCCAATCCACATGTGCTTCTGGGGTGTGAGAGCCCCCCTCCCTGTACCCAATCACCTGCTCACGCACCCTACAAAACGTCCAGCTGCGCTGCTCATGACCTCAGGTAGGTAAACACATGGCCGAAGCCTCTGCCCGTCTGCCTTCTGCCATGGGAACTTTGTGCATGAGGCGGGAGAGTGCACTAGGGGGGATTTAGTGGGAAAACTGGGAGAATTTTGCACTCGCTCAAGGGAAGAAGGGCAAAGGCCAGAATGTCTGGCTAACTAACAATAACCATTCAAGTCTCCTCTGAAGTTCCAGCTCAGTAAGGAGCGAGGGAGCACTTACAGGTAAAAAGGAGATGGGGTGGCAGCTAACCCAGCTTGCTGATTTGTGCTGGCTGCCCCATCACCTGAACTCACCTGACCGTTAGCCTCTTCAGGTGAGGCTCAGCGGGGGAGTGGACGGTGGCAGCAGCCCCTGCCTGCCCCAGAGGCAGTTGCCCAGAAAACTACTCTTGACCAGGTGTTTGTAACTACCTGTTGACTTTCTCCCTTAAAGGTAAAATCATCCCAAGGCAGAGTGCTTCCTCGCCAGAGGGTCATGCATCATCTGGTTGCTAACTGCACCTGTGGGGCTGCCGCTGCTGCTCTCTACTATGTTCATCTTCCCAGATGTTGGAGTGTGGGCTTGGCCTCAGCCATGGACTGGGCTGGGTTACTTCCAGCACATGTGTCTCTTTCCCTTGCAGGCACGTTGTGACTCATCCTGGAGACGACAGAGCACGTCTGCTTCAGCCCCCCACCCCCGGTAATCCTCCGCGAGTGCCATTCAGATTCAGCCCAGGGAGCAGTTTCCCAAGGCAATCCACATCTCAGCCTCGCCCCTGGGAGCACAGAAGGAGGGCTGCGCAAACTGCCTCGGCTCTCTTTCCAGCGGAGGGACATTGGCACGTTTTCCAGTTTAATAAAACGTGTTCAAAAACAACAAATTGCTGTGTTTGCATGCTTGCCTGACATTGCCAGTAGTCACCCCCTCAACTCCCTGTCAGAATGTCCTCTCACACATCCCTGCAAATGTTTCAAGTGGCGCCCCGTCCAGCCTCCCTGCCCCCTTCCTCTCCTCAATGTAACTTCAGGCAGCAGGGTGGGAATTGAAGTGTGGCCCATGAATTTAATTTAATTTAATTTATTATATTTATATTCCGCCCTCCCCGCTTTCGCAGGCTCAGGGCGGATAACAATACAAACATGTTTAAAAACATTTAAAAACATTAAATAATACATTTAAAAACATTTAAAAACATTAAATATAACAATTCATGCTGCCCAGTGGTTCATACATGCCTCTGTGTTTGCATAGGGGTGATGGTTTAACCCCCCCTTCACGGGGGGGGGCACTGCCCGGCGTTAGCCATATGCCTGGCGGAATAGCTCTGTCTTACAGGCCCGGCGAAATGCAAGCAAATCTTGCCGGGCCCTTGTCTCGCAAGACAGAGCATTCCACCAGGTCGGGGCCAGGACTGAAAAGGCCCTGGCCCTGGTCGACGCCAGGCGGGCCTCCCTAGGGCCAGGGACACTTAAAAGATGTTTTCCGCCAGAGCGGAGAGTCCTCCGGGGCTCATATGGTGAGAGACGGTCCCTCAGATACGTCGGTCCCAGTCCGCGTAGGGCTTTGTAGGTTAACACCAAAACCTTGAACCTGATTCGGTACTCCACTGGCAGCCAATGCAGCTGGCGTAGCACCGGTGTAATATGCTCCCACACCGGTGCTCCAGCGATGACCCGCGCTGCTGCATTCTGTACCAGCTGTAACCGCCGGATCAGGCCCATGGGAAGCCCAGCGTAGAGCGCGTTACAGTAATCCAACCTAGAGGTGACCATTGCTTGGACCACTGTAGTCATGTCACGGGGAGACAAATAAGGGGCAAGCTGCCTGGCCTGCCGAAGATAATAAAAGGAAGACCTGGCAACTGCAGTAATCTGGTCCTCCATCTTCAAGGAGGAATCCAGAATCACCCCCAGGCTCCTAACCCTCGGGGCCAGTGTAAGTGCTGCCCCATCAAGTGTAGGAAGCTGGGGTCCCAAAGCCATCTCCCCACGACCCACATACAGGACCTCCGTCTTCGTGGGATTCAATTTCAGCGGGGGCGGGGGCACTGAGGACTTTCATTCTCTGATAGTCTGAGCTGCTGGCATCTGATAAGCCAGGAAGATGGTCACTGCATGTGGGAAGTTGCTGACAGGGGTGGGTAGAGTTACTGGGCATTCCCCTCCTTTTCACCGTTTGTGGAAGCAGGGATGGACTTGGGAAATCTAGCGTGGGGAGGGGCTGTCAGTCCACGCTGGGGGGGCATCACCCCAGGACTGGGGCATGGCTATCGAGGTCCAACCCACGTTCTCGCATTGTAGAGATGCAGTGATGTGTTCAAGTGACACCGCCATAAGTTTGTGGGCGCTTTTTTGTTTCCCTCACTTCCAATCAGCCTTCTGGCCTCCCACGTGGTTTCCAATGGGCGTTCCTGTCACTCATTGAAGGACCCGCCTCCCCCCCACCCACTTGCCTTTCCAGAACCTGGGGACTAAGTAGGGTTGCCAGTCTCCAGCTGGTGCCCAAAGGGCCATATGTATTTCTTATATAAATAAACCAATTAGTGAGATGACCAATTACAATTTATACAATGATTCTTCCTTAAACTTGAAAAATACAAAGGTCCAAACAAAATGTGTCCTGTATCTTCTTTAAATAAAGTAGCATTCATGCACAGCTATGTCCACACATGGTAAGGGAATCCACGGCTGCACACCCAATCTGGGGCCGGCTGAAAAGCTCAGATTCCGTACAGAATCTTCCTCAGGGGCGTGGCCAAACACTGCAAAACAAACATCTTACATACTATACCATAAGCAATTTTACATAACATCCAATTTATACAAATTCATCATAATATACAATTGTCAGCAGATATCAACAACAAACCTGTGGGCACTTATAATAGAGTTGTTTATTAATTTGTAATTGTTGTTCCTTCCCGTGAGGGTTCTCTTTAGTTTCACTGTTACAGTACGGGAAGTGCCATTGTTTTGTTGCTCTCTGTTAGTCTCCAGCTGGTAGCTGAAGATCTCCCAGAATTATAACTGATCTCCAGGTAACAGAGATCAGTTCCCTACTATCCGGCCCTACTTTTCAGGGAGGGGGAACCTGTTTCTTGTGGTGGTGGCGGTGGCAGTGAAGAGGGGATTTGCTGGCACTCTGAGCTGCAGCCACCAGCCAGGCCCTCATCAGAAATAGGGGCTGGACAGGCAAGAGGGTGGGTGTCCAATCCGCACTTTCAGTGTTACCTTTGCCCCCTCTCCCCAGCAGGGATGTCTGCTCCCTGAAGAGGGGGTGTTGGTGAGCAGCGGGGGTTGCACCCTCCCCATTGGCTGCGCCTCTGCTTGCCCCTCGCCCGCCTTTCAGGGGAGTGGTGCAGCCATTGGCTGGTGTGGGTGGGGTTGTCAGGGGAACGGCGGGCGAGTGCTCTTGGCTGCAGCTGCGCCTCGCCAAGCTTGGCTTCCGGCGGGACTCTCCAGCAAAAGTCCATAGGGAGGAGCAGGGCGCCACTACATTTATGTCCATGCACGAGCGACGGCGCTGTCTCGTGGCTTAGGATTGAACTGTTAATGTTGTAAATGGCTTCAGGCCTTATTCAAGAGAGGCACTATATGTAGTTTCACTATTCTGATATATTTTTGCTTGTATTTTATATGTATTGTTTGTTTTTTATACGTTTCATTCATTCTTTACTGTTTAAAGAAAAAGAAAAAGAGAGAAGGGCTATAAAAATCTAATAAATAAACAATTAATTCCACGCCCTTTATTCATTTTTACTAATCAAATATTTAAGTTCAATAATTTTTGGCTTTCTAAAACACTTTTGAAATATTTATACAGCATATAAAAATAACATGGCATAATTCAATAGTTCTATTATTTATTTAAGACACTTTTAGTCAGTCTGCTTTTTCTATAGTTACAAATTCAAGGGAGGGGAGAGTTTATGCCTCAATCACCTGTATCATTGGACTTATTATCCCTTCAAAAGAATCCATTGTTTGAATGGACTTTTCAAAGGAAAAATCCAGGACAGAAACAATAACCAAACATGACAACTGTGATTGAACATTCCCTCAGGACAACAGCAAATGCTGAGACAACAGCCAAGTGTATTGCACAATCTATTCTTGTTCTATTCAGCTCTAAATTAACTGCCAGGAGTAGATTGAGAAAGATGATTACAGATGGGAAAGATTCACAGTAGCCAAGTTCTTCCCCTTGAAGAAAGTGTTCATATACCATTTAGCTCCTAATTCTTCTTTAGCCCTATGTGATTTCTTAGAAAATAACTAAAACTTAATTACTGGACAAGGTAATCCCATCCCACCCAGTCACAGATCCCTTGAGTCTTCAAGGCACCCAGAGTGGAAGACAAAGCCAAAACGCACTGCTGGGGGTTAAGAACCTCACCTCCCAGAATAATAAGAGCCACTGACTATCCTCTGAAGATAGTTTCAGGTGGGTTAGCCATGGTGGTCTGTAGTAAAAGAGCAAGATTTGGGTCCAGTAGCACCTTGGAGACCAATTAGATTTCCAGAGTATGAGCTTTAAAGAGTCAAAGCTCTCAAAAAGCTCACACCTTAGAAATCTAATTGGTCTCTGAGGTGCTACTGGACCAGAATCTTGCTCTAGTCCATCTGAACTAGCCCTAAACCCTCTCAGTTTTCTTTTCCTGGTAAGTCAGAAGAAATGAAGTAATTCTTGGGGGATTGCTTTGCAAACTTAATTCCACAAAGGTGACTTACAGTTAGACATGGGCACGAACAGGAAAAAACCCGAACAGGCTCTTCATTGTTCATTGCCGATGACAAACACGAACAGCCAACCAGAACTGAACATGTCCCGTTAACAAACGTGTTCGTTGTTCGGCGGCACCAGAGTGGCCCCCTTAGCACTTAGAGAGCCCATATTCACAGGGAATGTGCACCAGGCTCTCCTCCAGCTATCAACCAAGTTTGGTCAAGATTGCAGTATGGATCTTGGAGTTTTACATTCCCAAATTCAATGCCCCCAGGAAACTCCTACTCAATACAAATGGAGCCATCCTCCCCAGTTCACATTGGCCCTGTACGGTGGACCTGAAGGTGAGCTGCCTCCCTGTAGGGGGCGGGGGGTCTGGCTGCTGGCTGGTGGCATCCCCAATGTGCCTGCCCGCCAGGCCTCCCCGAGGCAACTTTCCGCCAAGGCAGTATTGTAGGTCATGCCTGCAGCCATCGCATAACCAAATGACCCAGCAACAGTCTGCAAAAAAAACCCTCCAGCAAGACATGATAGCGTGTGCAGAAGCCTTGCACACACGCACGCACACACACACACACACCCTGGTGGGTCAGAGTCGAGACCAACACACGTCCCCCAGATGGGGACATTATGGCATTGGAGCCAATGCTCTTGTCCACACTGCACATGGTGCAGAGACTGTCACTGCACAAACGCACCAGCTGGACATGGAGCACTGGATGTTTAGGTGCATGGGATAGATAGGTTTCTCAATAGGTGCATAGCTGTATGGGATAGGTGTATAGGATAGAGGGATGCATGGATATATGGAATACCTGAATTGGATTGACAGGAGAGACAGATAACATGTTCAGGAATATTGGGGAGACAGGTGGATTGCATTACTATCTGCATTATCCTGTCTTTGGAAAGTTGGAAGGAAAGAACCAAGGATGGGAGGTGGGGCCCGGCCCTAACGTGTACAAGCGGAGGCTCACGTGCTGGCCATCAAGGCGGTGGAGGATGCTCTCCCCCCCTCATGGGGGAGGCATCATTTCTCCTAGGAAAGGGGATTGTGGGTAGACAAGTAGGTGCCCATGTGTGCAGCTGTAGGCTGCCCCCGCATCACCCACTTTCCTGCCTTCGCGGAAAGGACGTGAGTTGTGGGACCCATTCCCCCCTGCTCAGAAGACTGACAGCAACTGCTTCAGAGCTGCCTCTCATGGCCAAAACCAGCAGCACCAGGCAGCACCCACCTTCCTGCAGTTGGGAAGGGTCGGAGTGGTTCTGAACAGGGAGAAGTTTAAATAGGGACCAGCAGCCCCAACAACTGAGTGGTGATAGAGCAGTCCACACCAGTCTGAGACACCTTTCCTGCGCAGGCAGGACAGGAACTTCAAATAAGTTGTCTAGGCTTCCACCGGCATCACTCACCTTCCTACCTACGCAGAAAGGACGGGATGGTCACAGGACTAGAGGAGAGGTTGATGGGAAGGGTCGGGGTGGTTCCAGAGAGGGCGAGGTTCAAAGAGGGACCTTGAGCTCGACAAGAAGAGGATGACCTTAACGGCTGCATTGCGCAGCAGGACTGGCAGGAACACAACATCCACCGTGTTGTATTGCGCACACTGCTCTGGGAGCTGCCCCTCGTTGCCAAAAGCGGGTGCAGTGAACCTCAACAACCTTCCTGCCTTTGCGGAAAGGAAAGGATGTACAGGACAGGAGAGGTCGTTGGGAAGAGTTGGACTGGTTCCAGAGAGGGATAGGTCAAAAGAGGGACCGGGAACTGGGAAGATCTTGACAACTGCAAGGCCTTCTCCGAGTGACCAGCTGACATGCTCAGCCGTGGCAGCTCACATCACCCACCTTCCTGCCTTCGCGGAAAGGATGGGATGGGGATGGGCAGGACAGGAGAGGTCATTGGGGAGGGTCGGAGTGGTTCCAGAGAGGGTCGTTTTCATAGAGGGAGGAGAAGCTTGATGGGGAGAGGAGGACGAGGAGGACCCCAACATCCCATGTCGGATCAGGCAGACTGCTGCGGCATAGGCTTGTCCACCCTTCCTGTGTCGCAGTGGAGGCTGTCACCGGCAGCACCCATCTTCCTGCCTTCGCAGAAAGAACGGGGTGGGCAGGAAAGAAGTGGTTGGGAGGGGTCGGAGGGTTCCAGAGAGGGAAAGGTCGAAAGAGGGAACGTCCAGGACCTTGCTGGGGAGAGGAGGACAACGGGTTGCTTGTCACAGCCGCATCGCAGCGTGGGACCAGGAAGGTCCAAAGACGGCGGCCACAGCATGGTATTCCCCCGTGCCCAAAGGTGGAGACAGCTGACATCACCCACCTTCCTGCCTTCATGGACAGGATGGGATGGGCAGGACAGGAGAGGTCATAGGGTGGGGTCAAAATGTTCCAGAGAGGGATCGGTTGAAAGAGGGAAAGTCCAGATACTTCTGGCTGGGGATCATGGAGGTCTGAAGTAGCTCAGGGAGCTGGGCTGTCCAAGTTGCTGTTTGTCTGGGCTGGTGGGGTGCAAGATCACCCGCGGCCCCCTGCTTTCAGGCGGAGAGCAGGCAAGAACGCTTGAGACCCAGAGAGTGAGTAGATCTCAGCTGAGGGGGGGGTTCTGAATAAAGGACTCCCTTTCAGCCTTGAGGTCCCGCTTTAAGACGGGTGGCTGTAATCTCTGCAGCAGCTTTGGAGTCATTGAATTGGCATAGGACCGTCGTGCCCAAGCTTCAGTAACACCAATGAACTAGTTTGAACATCAGAAACAGTGATTACAACCCAGAAAAGAGCTGAAAAGGTAAAGATCGATATCTCTTCTATGATGCTAGATTTGGACTGGAAAAATAAAGTAAAAGTGGAAATCAGGCTTTGAAATTGAGTATAGAGCTAATTAAGTTAACTCCGGAAAGGAAATAACGTGAAAATAAGACTTTTTAAAGCTATTAGAGGAGAAAAGAGACTATTGTTTATATACTTGCGGTTTTGAGAGATAACGAACTGTGGGAATGGAGGAAGTATCGTGAGAAGGTAGCTGTGAGATGGGAGAAGGAACAGGAAGTGTGTCAGAAACCATTGAGCTAAGGCGACAGAGGGACCGCTGAGAGGAGAAGGAAGTAGAAAATCGCCATTTTGGAAGAGGGAAAAGGCATGACTTCAATGTAAAAGGAAGTGCTCCATTTTGAAGAAGGGAAAGGGCAAGACTTCAACTTTAAAACCATAGAGAAAAGACGCCCGACATTTTGGATATAAAGCGCATCACAGAAAAAAAAATTGAATTTTAACTGATTAAAATAGTGGAAATAAAATATTTAAATCACGGATTTGAGGAAGAGAGCAGACTCGTGGGAGCGGAGTAAATCAAGCCCCACGATGTTGAAAAAAGACTGGCAATCAGCATTTGATAACTTGGATAAAAAGATGGTGGAAGGTAATAAAGAGTTAAAAGAAACTATGCAAGATATGTTGAAAGATCTTAAGGAAACAATTAAATCGGAGGTGGCTGAACTGGCGAAGAATATGGAAGATGTTAAGAAGGAATTACAAACGACGCAGCAAAATGTTAAAGAAGTTGAAGAAAAAACAGAAAAATTGGCTACCTCTCTCAAAGTAGAAACTTCAGTGTTAAGCGACAGAATGGCTGTGATGGAGTGTAAATACATGGACAGACAACTTCGTTTTAGAGGCGTCCTGGAGGAGGAAGGAAAAACCGCCCAAGAACAGATTTTGGAGAGTTTGACAGGATTCTTGAATAAAACACTGGAGGAGATTGCAAGCAATGTGGATGTGGCGTACAGAATTAACTCAACATATGCAGCTCAAAAAAATCTACCCAGAGATATGATTGTGCAGTTTATTACAAAGAGAATGAAAGAAGAAATTCTTAGCAGGCATTTCCAAAATCCACTGGTAATGGATGGGAAAAAGGTGAGAATAATGAAAGAACTACCCAAGAGAGTTTTGATGGAAAGGAAAAAATATAGAGAACTTACCCAGGTTCTGAAGGAGTTAAATATAAGATACAGATGGGAGATGCCAGAAGGTGTGAGCTTTGAACTTAAATCAGCTAGAAGAACCATTAGATCACGACATGAGATGGAGATGTTCTTTTTTGACAATGAAAAAGACTTACCTAAGAGACCCAGAACATAATCATGGAGTGCAAAGTAATTTCATGGAATGTAAACGGACTAAATTCACCTTCCAAACACAAGGCTATTTTTCATTGGCTATCTAAACAATAATGCAGTGTAACTTGTTTACAAGAGACCCATGTTAAAAAACAAGATCTAAAGTATTTAAAATATAGTAAATTGGGTAGAGAATTTGTGACTGCAACTAAACAAAAGAAAAGAGGAGTTGTTTTGTATGTTAAAGAATAGTTACAACCTATGTATTGTCGAAGGCTTTCACGGCCGGAGAACGATGGTTGTTGTGGGTTTTCCGGGCTGTATTGCCGTGGTCTTGGCATTGTAGTTCCTGACGTTTCGCCAGCAGCTGTGGCTGGCATCTTCAGAGGTGTAGCACCAAAGGTGCTACACCTCTGAAGATGCCAGCCACAGCTGCTGGCGAAACGTCAGGAACTACAATGCCAAGACCACGGCAATACAGCCCGGAAAACCCACAACAACCATAGTTACAACCTAAATTGACATTTAATGATTTGGAAGGCAGATATGTGGCGGTGGAATTTATTTGGAACTTTCAAAAATATTGATAGTGGGAATCTATGCACCAAATGGGGCCAAGGACAATTTTTTTAAAGAATTGATGAATCAACTAGATCAACTGACATATGCTGAAATAATTTTGGCGGGCGATTTTAATGGAGTAGCAAATTTGCAAGCAGACCAAAAAACGAAGGGAATACAAAAGAAAAGGGGACTATTGCCAAAATCGTTTTTTTGAAATACAAAATCAGGAGAATTTAGAAGACGTTTCAAGAAGAAACAACCCTAAGACCAAGCAATATACTTTCTATTCTGCAAGACACTCATCGCTATCGAGAATAGGTATGATCTGGGCCTCAAAAGACTTAACAATATGGACTAAGGAGGTTGAAATAATGCCTAAAGTGAGCTCAGATCACAACCCAATTATGTGGAGATTTGGAAAATGCGTGAAAAAGTACAGGTGGAGAATGAATGAAGACTTATTAACGCATCAGAGCAACTTAGACGTGTTACAGAAAGAAACCAGATTTTTTATACAATATAACTTAGACAAATCGGTACCAACACCTAAGGTATGGGATACTTATAAAGCTGTCATGAGAGGCATTCTAATGGACTTAAATGCAAGAGACAAGAAAAGAAAGGAGGAAAGACGGAAAGAAATTCAAGAAAAAATAAAAGTCAAAGAGATGCAATTAAAGAAAAGACCAGGAAAAAAGAAATTACATCAGGAGATATGGATATTACAAGAGCAAATAAGAGCTATGGAGAACAAAGAATTGGAGTGGGAATTGAAAAAATTAAAACAAAAGACATTTGAAGGGGCCAATAAACCAGGGAAATATTTAGCTTGGCAATTGAAAAAAAGGAGAGAAAAGAGAATGATAACCAAGATTGTGGAGAACAACAAAATGTTAACGGACCAACCAGCTATAAGTAGAGCGTTTTATAAATTTTATGCTAAATTATATCAGAGTAAAAGGGTGGATGTGAACGCTATTGATCGATATTTGGACAAAATTGATTTACCAATGATATCTGAGAAGTGGAAGGAAAAATTAAATGCTGAAATAACAGAAACAGAAATTATGGATGCAATACAATCGACTAAATTGGGGAAGGCACCAGGACCTGATGGAATAACGGCTAAATTTTATAAAGTAATGGCAAAAGAAGTGGTGCCTTTCCTGGAAAAAGTGATGAATGGGATTTTAAAGGGACTAAAGATTCCTGAAACCTGGAATGAGGCTAACATATCATTGATTCCAAAAGAAGAGCAGGATTTATCCAATGTTAAAAACTATCGACCTATATCATTGTTAAATAATGACTATAAGATATTTGCGAAAATATTGGCGGAGAGGCTCAAAGAATGGCTGGTTGAATTTATTGCAGAAGAACAAGCAGGATTTTTACCAAACAGACAGATTAAAGACAATTTAAGGACAGTAATAAATGCAATAGAGTACTGTGATAGACATTGTGAAAAAGAAGTCAGTTTCTTTTTTGTGGATGCAGAGAAGGCTTTTGACAATTTAAATGGGAATTTTATGTTCGCCACAATGGAGAAGTTACAGATGGGAAAAGAGTTCATTCAAGCGGTAAGAACTATATATAAAGACCAATGTGCAGCAATTGTAGTAAATGATTAATTAACTAAGAAATTGGAAATACGGAAGGGCACAAGGCAGGGTTGCCCACTGTCTCCACTGTTGTTTGTCATGATATTGGAAATTTTATTCATGCAGATACAAGAGGATGATGCCATAAGAGGTATGAAGATTAAGGGATTTACATTTAAAGTCAGAGCCTTTGCAAATGATGTAATGGTTATTGTAGAAGACCCAATTCAAAACATGCCAAGATTGTTGGATAAGATACAAGAATTTGGAGATTTGGCTGGATTTTATGTTAATAAAAGAAAATCTAAGCTATTGTGCAAGAATATGGTGAAACAAAGACAAGAAGAGTTAATGGAAATTACCAATTGCGAGGTAACACACAAAGTAAAATATTTAGGAATAGAACTTACTGCTAAAAATATTGATTTATTCAAGAACAATTATGAAAAGCTATGGCAACAAATAGAGACTTAATCAAATGGAATAAGTTGAATTTGTCATGGCTGGGAAGAATAGCAGCAATTAAAATGAATGTACTACCACGGAATATGTTTTTATTGCAAACAATACCAATAATAAGAGACAATAAACAATCTGATAAGTGGCAAAGGAAAATATCGGACTTTGTATGGGCAGGGAAGAAGCCTCGAGTGAAGATGAAAGTGTTATGTGATGCCAAAGAAAGAGGGGGACTACAATTACCAAATATAAGACTATACCATGAAGCAATATGTTTGGTGTGGCTCAGGGAATGGATGTCGTTAGAGAATCTTAAACTTTTAACACTTGAAGGATACAAGAAACTCTTTGGTTGGCATGCGTACTTATGGTATGATAAAATTAAAGCAGACTCTATGTTCCTGCATCATTATATTAGACGAAGCCTCTACATGGTCTGGCAAAAATATAAAAAATATTTGGATGAGGGTATCCCGACGTGGGTGGTGCCACTGGAAGTTATTGACCCGAGAACAATTTACAACAGAGAGGAATGTTTGTCATATAAGGAGGTGTTGAAAATGGAGCAAAATATGATTAAACTTAAAACAGGAGAAGAATTATCCTCTCACTATGGATGGTTCCAATACAGACAGATTAAAGACTTATATGACAAGGATCGTTTAAAATCGGGATTTAATGGAAAAACTCTGAATTGGAAGAAAGTATACTACAAGAAGGCAAGAAAAAGATTTCTAAAGTCTATAAGATTTTGTTAAAATGGTATACAGAAGACAAAGCTGTTAAAGTCCAGATGGTGAAGTGGGCCATAAATTGTAATAAAGACATAACAATGGAGGCATGGGAATACTTGTGGAAAAATACATTGAAGATATCAACTTGTACCAATATTAAAGAAAATGTTTATAAGATGATATATAGATGGTACCTAACGCCGAAGAAAATAGCATATGGGAACAACAAAATGTCAGACAAGTGTTGGAAATGTAAAAACCATGAAGGTTCATTATATCGTATGTGGTGGACCTGTGAGGTAGCAAAGCAGTTCTGGGGAGATATTACAGAAGTTATGACTGAAATTTTACAAATCCCAATAAATAAGAACCCAGAACTGCTGTTGCTAAATCTGAAATTAGAAGAGATTCCCAGGCAACAAAGAACTTTATTATTCTATATGACAACAGCGGCAAGAATTTTATATGCTCAGAAGTGGAAGACGCAAGAAGTACCATCTATTGAAAATTGGATACAAAAATTGCTGTACATGGCAGAAATGGATAAAATGACGAGAAAGTTGAGAGAACAGAATCCAGAAGAATTTCTTAATGACTGGGGTAAACTAAAACAGTATTTGGAAAAGAAGTGGGACGTAAAAGGACAATTATGGTTGTTAGATAACTATTAATTTTGCAGAAAGGAGGAGATACTGATCTTTACAAGAGAAGAGAGGAGATAAGTTAGAAACATAATGTAACTGATAGTTTGATGTTAGGTTTTGTTTAATCTAATATATATTATCTATTTTACTAGTTTGTTAAGATAGTTAAGAATAGAAAAGGGGATATAAGTAGTAGATTTAGACAGCGGGTTGGAAAACTGTTGGAAGTCGTAGATTAAGGGGGGAGGGGAAAGGGTGGGAGAATATGGAAGTGAGGGTTTTAATTGAAAATCTGTAATATTAATTTTTACTCACCCAATAAAAAAAATTTTAAAAAAAAGAAAGAGGGAAAGTCCAGGACCTTGCCAGGGAGAGGAGGGTACAGGTCGCTTGTCACAGCTGCATTGCACAGCGGGACTGGAAAGGCCCAAAGGCGGCGGCAGTGCCATGGTAGTCCCCCGTGCCCAAAGGCAGCGGCAGCTGACATCACCCACACTCCTGCCATCACGGACAGGACGGGATGGACAGGGCAAGTTGTGGGGTGGGGTGGTATTGGTGCTATACAGAGAGGGAGAGGTTGAGAGAGGGAAGGGGAACATGTTTGGGAGAGGAGGGCAAAGGTTTCCCCAACAGAGGACTGCAGTTCAGAGACAGCTTACCTGTCAAGGCAGTTCAGGCAGGCTGCTGCCAGCATCACCCACCTTCCTTTCCTTCGCGGAAAGGATGGGTGTTGCGGCCGGGACCCACCCACCCCTGCTAAGAGGGGAGGGGACAGCAGGTGCCCAGGGATGGGGGGCCCCATGCTCCACAAATACATGTGCAACAGTTCCTGATCTGCCCCTCGTGGCCAAGAGCAGCAGCAGCAGACAGCACCTACACTCCTGCCTTCGCGGAAAGGGTAGGTGGGAGGGCCCCATCCCCCCCCATGCCCAGAGGGGTCAGCAGGAGCCCATAGACAGGGCAACACAGCAGCAGCAGCAGCAGCAGCGCTGTCCCTTGTGGCCAAAAGCGGCAGCAGCTGACATCACCAACTGTCTGGCCTTCACGGAAAGGATGGGGTGGACAGGAGAGGAGAGGTCATTGGGAGGGGTTGGAGCGGTTGCAACCGCAGATGACGAAGATGAAAGAGGGACTGTCCATGGAATTGTCAGCTAGAGGACAGGATGGGCAGGACAGGTTGTGGGGAGGGGTCGTATAGCTGCCATCAAGAAAGGGAGAGGTGGAAAGAGGGACCGTCGAGGAACTTGTCTGGGAGTGGAGGGCCACAGGTTGCCAGCCGTGGAAGCAGCCCCAAGAACCGAGGAGTGCTGGAGCCCGCTGCACAGCACCTTGGCCAAGAGCCACAGTAGACTTGGGGAGGCTCAGAGGGAAGATAAGTCCAGGTCTAAGGAGGGATGCCCAAGGAGGTTGAGGTTCACCTTCACGAAGGTTAAAATGTCCACCAGGTCTGAGTGCAGATGTGCACAGCGGGGACGGAGGAGGTCTCTCAGGTGGGAGAACACCCGCTCGCTCTGCACGCTGGTGGGAGGGCAGGACAGGATGTTGGTTGCCATGATTGACAGGTCCAGCCATACAGAAGATTTTCTCGCCCAACACTCCAAGGGATTAGAGTGGGGGGGGGGCTCAGTGGTACCACTGTGCTGCGGCCAACCACGCAACCCACCGATGAGGCCCAGAGATCAAATGGGGCCGTTTGGGCAGGTCTCTCCCGGCAAGGCTCTCTTCCCAACTCCCCCACCCCCACCCCCTCCTCCTGCTCCTCCTTCTCCACCACCCACCCCTCGCCCCTGCCCGGTTCTCTCAGGCCGGCCTTCTCTTTCTGGTAATGGAGCACTGCTTTGCAGAGCTCCTTTTTCCAGCACAGCATCTGACCCACCCACATGGCGATGCTGCCCTTGATCCAGGGGTCACAGAGGGAGGCCATTTGGTACGGCACCTCATGGCACACAGGATGCGAGCGCTTGGCCACGCACACCTGCATCCTCCTCACAAAGTCCCAGACCTTGGGGAGCAGCTATTTCTCGTGCTCAAGCTCCTTAGCCAGGAACTGATTGAGCCCATGGATCAGGGGGATGACCTGACCCAGGCTGGCCTTGTAGGAGCACAAGAGCTCGGTGGCCTCCTTAAAGGGTTTCAGCATCCGGGATATCTGGCCAAGGGCTCTCCATTCCATGGAGCTAAGGCTCAGCTCCTCTCTCCTCCTCAGAACATCCGTGGATGACAGGATGTCTTGCAACGGACCCCTCTGCTCCACCAGATGACATATCATGTCGTAGCTGGAGTTCCAACGGGTGGGCAGGTCCTGAAAGAGTTGGTGCTCGGGTTCCTCCCCTCCCCCTGCCTCTGGAACACCTCGTGGGAAGAGTTGATGCCGCGGGAGAAGTGGGAAGCAATGCGGCAGCAGCTCTCCAGCAGGTTGCACGTCCACAAGGTTCCCTCGTCCCAGCTGTCCCTTGGCTTGCTCCCCAGACCGAGCACATCCCTCATCACCAGGTACAGCTTGTGCACCATGCACACCAGGCCTAAGAAGGATGCCTCTTTCAGGGCTGCCAACATGTTGCTTCCCGCGTCTTTCACCATGAAGCCACGGACAAACCCGCCCCCGCCATCCACTCCCTCAGAGCTGCCTTCACGGTGGTGGCAATGTTCTTCCCAGTATGGACCTCGTCCATCCCCTAGGCCTGGAGAACTACCCTGAAGCCCGGTGTCAAGCATGGCGGAAACAGTTCTTGGCCTGGGGTGGCGGAGGTCCTCCAGTGGGTGATGATGGCAAGGTACCCATGATGGCAACCGCTCCGGAGGTCGGCCGTGAAGTGTACGGTACGGCCTTTGGCGGCTGACAGCTCCCTGAGCACCATGTCTTGGACAGACTGGTAGAGGGCAGGCAGGACTCGACGCCCAATGGTGCGCCGTGACGGCATGGAGAACCATGGGGCACAATGCTGAAGCAGCCTTTGGAAGCCCATGCCCTCCACGACCGATAGGGGGAATCCTTGTCGGGCAATCGTCTCCGCCACCACACGAATGCCGCCTTGACCTCACCCTTTTCAACAGCACTATCCCCAACCCCGATGGAACAACCTCCCCAAGGGCGGCCTGCCTGACCGTTCCACTCCCACTGGCAGTACCCTCAAGGCAAGGCTTCTTGCTTGGGGTGGATTCTGGTGACCATCCCACTGATCCCTGCTCAGAGGAGCTGGTAGCCCTCAGTCTCCCCCCACCAGATGCTTTGCTGGCCGAGGACGGAGACCACAGGCTTGGTGGTGCGTCTTCAGGTGCCTGGTCAGGACCATTGATGACAGGTGCTTAGGGTCATTGCCCCTGCGCACCAGCCCATCACAGACATGGCACTGCACCACACGCGGGTCATTTGGAATGGCACAGAAGTGCCTCCATGCAGCCGATTTGAACCGTGGCCCGCTAATTCTTCCAGGGGAGGGAGGACAAAGGGTCACTGGCTGCACTGCGGAGCTGGCTACGGAAGACGGAGTGAGGGGTGGACTGCAGGCAGGGACAGCACCAGGAGTTTGGGATGGGGATGGATGTTTCATCGAACCCAAACCATTCCTCCATGGATCCCTCAGCCACCTCCTCCTCAAACATTTTAAAGAGTTCCTCTTCCCCCGGCGGCAAGAGCTCTTTGGCCTCCTCCACAGCCCTCACAGGTGATTTTTCGGGAGCGGGAGTCTCTGCTGCCACAGAGCCCTGCCCAGTACTGCTTCCTGCGGGGCAACCAGGACAATCTTTGCACTTCCCCCCACGACCACCCTTTGCCCCCACCCGAAGCCTCATTGTGCCAGCAAACAAGAAGGAGGAAAGAAAAGAGAACAACACTGTGAGTCCTCAGCCGAGGTGCCCACTGAGCTTGGCACCAGGACCTGGCAGCAGCCCTGGAACCAGAGGGAGGTAGAGCCCTAGCCCAGCACTCCCAGAAGCCTGATCAGATCAGGCACTGATAATAATCAGGGTGAGCCCTCAGCTGAGGTGCCCACTGAGCTTGGCATCAGGGCCTGGCAGCAGCTCTGGAACCAGAGGGAGGGGCTAGAGCCCTAGCCCAGCAGCACTCCCAGAAGCCTGATCAGATCAGGCACTGATAATAATCAGGGTGAGCCCTCAGCTGAGGTGCCCACTGAGCTTGGCCTCAGAGCCTGGCAGCAGCCCTGGAGCCAGTGGAGAGATAGATCCCTATCTAACCACACAGAAAAAATCCCAGCTGCAATACACTCTCCGTGTCTCTCTCCCAAAATGCTATTAACAGCTCTCTCCCACTCCACTACTTGCTGAAAGTGAAAACCAGAACTGGGAGCGCAGTGCCCTTTTATAAGCAGAGGTCTCATTGAGAAATGCAGGAGGTCTGTGATTGGCAGTCAGAACTGCCTAACAGGGTTTGCAGGGATGAGATTGAAGTTCCCATGGCCACAGAACACCCCCTTCCCGCTCCCTCCCCCCCGGTGTCTGCTCCCAAATTACCGATTATTACCAATTTGCAGCTCCACACTTGGAAGGAAGACCTGCCCATCAAGCTAAGTTGGGCTTTGATTGGGGTGTCCAGGATGACAGAGGGAGTGCAGACAGAGTTCAGGCAGTCCCTCCCTCTGTTGCCGAGGCAATTGATTGAAGGTGCCTGAGTGTTTGGCTTCCCAGACAACGGCCGAGCACAACGAACGAGGCTTGCGATGACCACCTGTTCTGCTGGAGTTACGCCTCCCGACCAGCCCGTTTGTGAGCAGCTGAGTGGTCTGTTGTTGGTTTTTCCCATTAATAATGCTTTTCGTGCCCATGTCTACTTACAGTGCGATCCTAAACAGAGTCAGACCATTCTAAGCCCATTAATTTCAATGGATTTTGACAGGTGGTATCTCTTAAAATTATACTGTTAGAGACAGTTTCTTGTCTAATTTCAGCTCGGTTAGCCAAGCTTTTCAACTTGTGGGACAAAATTGCTTAGGGAATACATACTGATTTCCCTAGAACTGAAGGAAAATTGGCAAGCTGCCAACTTAAAACCTAACTGCCAAAAATGCAATATAGATGTTTTGATGGGAAACTAGTGTCTAATAGAGAGACTTCTAAAACAAAATATTTTTATTCACTTAACCACTGCATTCAGCACTAGAAACTGCTTTGCAAAATCCACAGGGATAGCTACATTAACCTGTGGAAGTAAAAAAACAAAGATTCATGTGAAATCTTAACAACTAACATATTTGTAGTAGCTTAACTTTTCCTAAGCCAGAGCTCACTTCACCAGATGGATAAAGCAATCACAGAAGTACTCAGATATATGCCATTGATTATGTACCCTGACTGTAAGGAGTGGGGAAAAACGTTTTGCTTTCTTTTTTTTGGCAGGGAGAGTTTTAAAATGAGACCAAAAGGTCAAGCAATACAAAACACAGTTGTTGGAATTTCACAGTACAATAAAACAGGGTGGATAAAAATCAATGATTTTTTTAAAAAAATCAAAAAAATCAGATTTTTTTTATTTAAATTGGATTTTTTAAAATAAAATGCTTTTTGAGGAAAATATATTACCATCCAAAGGTTATTCCATCATGAAATAAAGATTAGTTTTTAATTATGTAGAATAAGGCTGTATATGTTTAATTTTTTTGGTAAATAAATTCCATTAATCCATTCACAATGCCATGCTCTTCCAGAGGTTTTGTAAGATTATTGGGCAGTTTCTCTGCCTACAAGATATTATCACAGATGCTTGGTTTTGCAGTTCTCAAAACTGAATTTGTGTCAGCTCAGCAGAGATCACATGCCTCTTCTTCACAGCAAAAATGTTATAACATGAACAGAGTTGAGAAAAAGACCTTAATCCTATTGTTCTACAAACCTATGAAGACAGAATCAACCCCTCCAGTGCTAAGTTTCAAGAAGTTCAGTGAATAGAAACAATATTTTTCTGATTGTTTGGAGTGGAATAGATCTGCACAAGAAGAAACTAAGTGTGAGGAGAGAGGGGCAAGCAGTACAAAATGAAAGTGAAACTTTTTGAGCACAATACTGCACAAGTCTTTGGATCTTCTGTGTGTATGACCTGAGGTTTATCACATTCTTTCCTTGGAGGAAAAAACCTATAATGGGAGCAGGCCGTAAAAGAGACCCAGTTTGGGAATACTTTAATGAAGTTCCTTTACCTATTGGTAAGGCAGGCATCTACTTGCATATTAAAGTTATACCAGCAAGAATTAGTCTTTATGTAGAAAACTATGATTTAAATCAAGCCTTAATGACTAGTGATTTAAATCGTGATTTAAATCGTGATTTAAATCAGTTTGATTTAAATCAAATCCACCCTGCAATAAAATTAATAGATGATACAACTAGCATCTGCTGATGATCAATAGGCACAACAATATCAACAGCATAAATGCCAAATGAAGAACTCTTACTTTCTCTAGTGAGCAAGTAAGTTCCAGTATTTGCTGAGCCCAAATCCAGAATGTCAAATCTACTAATAAATCCCAGTTTGATAGTTTCACAAAGGAATTCCTCTGAAACTTGTTGGGTAGCCTTTAGTATACGTAACAAGATGCTTCAGGAAGCTGAAAAGTTCCCTCATTGATTTCTAATTTTAACCATTTTTTTAATGTCCATTTTGTCATGGTTTTATAGTGTGCCAAAGGACATGCAAGTGAACAAGCCCTTGATGGTATGGCTGACATTGTTTTAGCTCATAATCATGTTGCCCGTGTAGCCTAAGTAGATACAGGGTCAGAATTGGCATCCAGATTTGCTACAGTGATTTGTTCCTGAGAAATACAGTTTTGTTAAGTGGCCCATTGTTGCTGGTAGGGGTGTGTGCTTCGGGTTCCCGGTTTGGGAAAAAACCTCAAACCGGGCCCAATTCGTAAAGATTCGGTATGATGGCCCTGATTTGAAAAAACCGAATCAAAGCTTCCCAAAGTGATTCGGGTCATTTCGGGAAGCTTCGGGGGCCTTTTTAAAGGGCTCCCTCCTACAAACACCCCACTTACCTGACATCCTGGCGGCGGTGCGGGCAGCAGAGGCGCCAGCTGCAGCCTTCCCCACTGTCCGCCACAGCAGCAGAAGCAGCAGCGTGGGCAACGGAGGTGCCGGCTGTGACCTTCAGGAAAGGTAAGTGGGTTTGAGGTTGGGGGAAGGGGGCTCAGGGGGGAGGGGGGTCTCACTTTGAGTTTTGTGTTATTCCGAATCATTTTCCCACTTTGGGTAAACCCAAAGCGGGAAAACCGAATATTTCCCTGGTGCACACCTCTAGTTGTTGGTAAGTAACTGCTTTAGATTAGGAAGTAGTTTATAAGGAAGACAGAGCCACCACACAAGGCCAAGGGAAGAATCGTGTTACATTTTCTGATAGATCTGTTCCATAGCTGGCGACTCCTTGTTTCCCATTTGGCCCTGCTGATTTGTTTTTCCACATTTCTAGATGCATACTGTAGCTGTAAGAACACCTAAAGTAAATTTCACAGAGGATGGACTATCAGAAGGACTGAAGCAGACATTATTGTATTATAGAATGCAGTTATTCAGCATAACTGAAACAAACTAATAGCTTTCTATCAGGCCACAAATGATGCCAGAGTCAATACAGACTTCTACCATCTGGAACCGGACCATTTCTATACATTTTTGTATCACCCAACCTCAACAATAGGGCTTTGCTATCAATGCATTTCAGCTTTTTCCCAACTTTCATCTTTAACCCCAAATGCACTAAAGCCATTAGAATCTTCTCTAGGTTGGAAGTCAGAGACACTATTATTCCTCTCAGACATGGCCTATATATTATTTGAGTCATTTTAAGACAATTATATGCTGCTTTTTCACTCAAATCATGGTCCCTAAAGCAGTATTTAAGACATTTGTATGTTGTTGTTGTCGTCGTCATCTGCCTTTCTCACTGAGTTCCAAGGTAGATTACACACCGCAAGTAAATACAACATAATCAACAGCCAGCGCTGGATCTAGGGTTGCCCACACCCGGGGCAACCCTTGCTGGCCACCTCGTTTTGCACGCAGAGCGCGCGCGCTCCCTGCGCTGCGTGATGACGTCACTTCGGTGACATCATCACGCAGGGCAGAATGGAGGCAGCGTGCGGGGCTGGGAAGCCGCCCGCACTATTTGCCTCCCCGCAGGCGAATGGCGCGGGCAGCCTCGCAGCCCCCCGCGCTGCTTTCGCCTGCCCCGCAGGACAGGGGGTGGCCGACTTGCCGGGCACCCCCTGCCCTGCAGGGCAGGCAAAAGGCAGCACGGCCCCCCCCGGCAGCCTTGCAGCCCCCCGCGCTGCTTTTGCCTGCCCTGCAGGACAGGAGGTGCACGGCAAGCTAGCCGCCCCCTGTCCTGCGGGGCAGGCAAAAGGCAGCGCGGGGGGCTGCAAGGCTGCCCGCGCTGCTGCCTGCACACTCTGGCAGCTGGCAGCTGCTCCCAGCGCCCCCTCCCTGGTGGCGCCGGGGGCAGAATACCCCCCCTGCCCCCCCTCAATCCGGCCCTGTCAACAGCTAGGATATTCACTGAGCAAAATACAATATGATCAACAGTTAGGACATTCAATGTAAACAGATACAGTAGGGTATGGTAACTATAAAAATGAAAAACTAGCAGAAAGCTGAATACATAGATTAAATATTTCCGAATTTAAGCATAAGTAATTAACGTGACATCTTTAGCAATATCAAATTACCAGTGAATAAGTTTACCAGGTCCCCTTACCCTCCTGGTGGGAGGCAGAGAACTTGGCACTTACCTCCTTGTTGGGCCCATGATACTCCTCGTGTGCACATACCCCCACGCCAGCACGATGACGCACTTCCCAGAAGTGCTATTATTGTGCTGGCGTGGGGGTGCATGCAAGCTTCACAGAGGGCCAATTTTGGCCTCAAACAGGCCTAAACTGGCCCATTCGGGGCTCAAATCAGCCTGCTGCAAAGCATGGGAGCCCTCTCAGGGCGGCACGAAAGCCTGGAGCTGGTCAGCTACTGCTCTCTCAAGCACTTTGCCCAGAAAGGGCAGATTAGAGACTAGGTGATAATTGGCGACATCATTTTCGTCTAAGGATGGTTTTTAAGTAGTGGGCATATGATCACCTCTTGAGAGCCTGAGAGAAATTACCTTGAGTTAATGATTGATTTATGATAGACATCACGACTCCGAGCTCCTTTATATAGTCTTTACAAGATTTTAGCAGCCAGGATGGGCAAGGATCCATCCTTGTACATGGCCTTTATAGATTCTAGAATTCTGTCAATATTCGTAATTGTAACTAGGTCAA
This sequence comes from Eublepharis macularius, assembly GCF_028583425.1. NCBI lineage: Eukaryota > Metazoa > Chordata > Lepidosauria > Squamata > Eublepharidae > Eublepharis > Eublepharis macularius. Next base: position 91,941,971 of record NC_072793.1, on the reverse strand, counting down.
AATGATTCAGAAGCAGCCCTGATGGTATGCTTAGCATTACTTCCGCATCGCCTATAGTACAGCTGGCATCTAGATCGGAGCATATTCAAGCTATTTTATCAGCAAAAATCTTGCAAAGATGTCACAGCTAATTGTCTGTTCTTGAGCCAGTAAGGACTCAGATTTAGGAGTCAGAAGATGTCAAGATACTTAAACAGTTGGGATGGATGTTAACCAGCTGATGGAATGGTTGCAGAAAAATAATGATTCTTTGCTGCTAACACCGCTGCTTCATAAATCTTCCAATGGGCTCCGTAGCATGCTCTATCAGATTCCGTACGAGGAACATTATACTGTTTCTATTCTACCTAAGGATATTTAAGATAGGTTTGATAATTTGCTTAGCATTGACAGACAAAAATATATTATGAATGGCAGTACAATATGACCTATTGTCGTCATAATGTGTTTGTCACTTACATTAACATGAAGGATGCCAAACTACAAAATATAAGCATATTGCACCTAATCTATAATGCTTTTTTTCTGGTGTTATTCCCTCCAATTTTAAAATATGAATCCATTGTTCAAAAAACTTGATCTGTAGATAAAAATAGCTAAAATTGAACAAATAATTTATTTTGTTTTTCAGCATATGAGTCACCTTTTTTGAAATTATCTTTGCTAGAAAGGTGGGGTTGTGCGTACTCTAGGCTAAAAAAACCTGTTCTGAATTAAGTGACCTGCAAAATGAGCATAGTTTTGCTTATTTTGTATAATTTACTGTTTCTCTTACTAATGGGAAGCAATGCAAAGAGATATGTTGGATACTGAAGCCCTCTGGAAATCTTATTCAGTCATACATCTCTGCCTTTTAAAATTTCACTAGATGTTTCCCACACACTTTGAAGCCTATTTTCACAGCAATATGGATTTTAAAAATGCTCTGTAAATGTGGGGTGATAGTCACAGAAGCGTAAATTCTGCATACCATGCCAAATCCTGTGCATTTTTCTCTCCCTGTGCAGACTCACAGAATACACACAGCCTTGGTTCAACATACAGCATCCAAGATCTTAATATGCTTCAGGAGCAGCACAGGCAACTGGGATTACAACTGCTCTGCAAAGATAGTAGCTGGTAATCTAGTCAATCTGCCACAGAAAACTGTAAACCTGTCATTTCAAATACAGAAAATGTGCAAAGGCAGTGCCCTCACCTATAAATCCCTTCTTGGTCATTTCTATCATGAATTTCCTGGTTATTTTCTCCAGCTCATCCTCCTGCATAAGTGCATCAAATTGCAGCCATCACTAAAGGCTCCCACAGAGATGCCAACTTCTGAATGAGATACGGAATCGATGGCATCCAAGCTACGTCAGGTATTTTTTTTTCCAGATACATCTTCCTCTGTCCTCAGAGGTTAACAGTAGGGGTGTGCAGGGCCAGGTCGCTTCAAGTATTTCTGAAAAAAATCCAGAAATACCTTAATTCCGAAGCAGCAAGCCGCTTCAGAATTAAGGTATTTTACTCACTTCGGTATGCTCCGTAAATATTCGGAGCATACTAAAGTGAGGGGGGGAACTCCCCCACCCCCACCTCCTACCCCCCCATGGGACAACCCCTCCACCCTCCACCCACTTACCTGGCAGGAGGATCTTTGACAGCTGGGTGGTGGCGGCGGAGGCAGCAAGAGGTTCAGCTCCTCTGCCACCGCGCTGCTGCACTGCCACCTGAGCCTGTGGGGTGGTGGGGAAGGCTGGAGCCACTGCCGCCGCTGCCTCCTCCTCCGGCCATTCCTGCCTCTCAATTGGCTGCGGTGTCGTGGCGCCACAGCCATTTGAGGGGCAGGAAGGGCTTCCTGCCCCTCAAATGGCAGCCGGCACGCCGTGGCCAATTAAGTACTTACACAAAAACTCCAATCACCACCCTCGACAGAAAAGAGGCATAATGAAAACATTAGTAGACCGTGCAAGACGGATATGTGAGCCGCACCTTCTCAATGAGGAAATTAATCATCTAAACCATGCACTTCAAGCAAATGGCTACTCCAGAAATGAAATCAGAAGAGCAATTAAACCCAGGATAAATCAAACAACTAAGGAAAAACAGTCTCCTACAGGAAAAGTGTTTTTGCCATATATCAAAGGAATCACGGATCAGATGGGAAAGCTTATGAAAAAGCACAACCTACAAACTGTATTCCGACTCACCAGAAAAATACAACAGATGCTACAATCAGCAAAAGATAGTAGAGACCCTCTCACCTCTGCAGGAGTACACCGCATACCCTGCAGCTGTGGACAAGTTTACATTGGGACCACACAGCGCAGCATCCAGACAAGAATAAAAGAACATGAAAGACACTGCAGACTTGGACAACCTGAAAAATCAGCAGTGGCTGAACATAGCCTAACTCAAACAGGACACAGTATCTTATTCCAGGACACCAAAATACTGGACAACACGTCCAACTACTTTGTCAGATTGCACAGGGAAGCCATTGAAATTCACAAGCATAAGCAAAACTTCAACAGGAAAGAAGAGACTTTAAGAATGAATAGAGCATGGTTTCCAGTTCTGAAAAACACCAGGCTAACAAAAGACTCTACAACCCACAATAGCCCTGCAGAGAAGATTAGCATATCAAGCACCAATCCATATGCAAAAGAACCTCCTCAGGATACAGTGAAGCATTAGCACTCCATTAGCATTCCACACCCTGGGAAACCCTTACAGGATGACACAACCCAACCCACCTTTCTGAGTAGATATAAATTACTTGCAAACATCTCCTCCACAGTTTGACACTGAGAGATCCCTGTCTTTAGGTGCTACACCTCTGAAGATGCCAGTCACAGCCGCTGGCGAAACATCAGGAACTACAATGCCAAGACCACGGCAATACAGCCCGGAAAATCCACAACAACCATCAAAAGGGCATACACTTAATAAACACTAATTTGGATCAATAATCACACCAGCCTTAGCTCCACCACCAAAAGGAACATCTGAAATATACCAGACAGATACATCAACAACTAACCACCTGATTTCTTAGGTCCTAACCTCACCAGTTAGAGGTGCCAGAAAAACAACTGGTTTAAGAACTGTTGGGAATGTATTGGTTCAAAATTTAAGCTCCACTCTGTTCACACAGGCTTTGAGTAGCTAACAACGTTTGATAACAATTAAAATCCAATCTACCATTGAAAGCACCATCTGTGCATCCCTGGCAGCTAAATGCTTGCCAAAATAAGCAAGACTAAAAGCTGCTGGAAGATACTCAGGTTTTGTCATAAGCCTGGAGGGAAGCATTTCCAGAGCTGAAATGGAGCCACCAAGAACAGCTATACTCCATGGTCACGGTTAATGGGAGTATCCTAAATCTGAAGAAGTAAATATTTTGCACCATCTCATAGAAAAAACAAACAAAAATCCTAAAGACAACAGGGACATTTCTACTTCCTAAGCATTTCCATGCAGCCCACAGATCACCAGCCTATGGGATACCTGACAGTCCTCTAACTTGCAGAGTTGCACCTTTCCAGTCTTTTACATTTTATCACACATGAAATATGCACAAATCAAACCATCTGAATCCAACAACAGCTTTTAACAGCCCAATATTCCAGCTAGACACACCAGTCCAAAGCTCCCACTTAGATCCACCTGTCACCCTTACACTCACTTATCGCACTGGACTTTCCAAAGTGAGCTGTCCTCACACATTCTTTCATTCTATTTGTGTCTGTCCTATAAATACGCTTGCACGGCTTACTGGCATTGCTCACATATCATACTAACTAGTTTATTTTCTATTGCTTTCTTTTTAGCCAGTTTGGTGTAGTGGTTAAGAGCGCAGGACTCTAATCTGGAGAGCCGGGTTTGATTCCCCACTCCTCCACTTGAAGCCAGCTGGGTGACCTTGGGCTAGTCACTGTTCTCTGGAGCTCTCTCAGCCCCACGCACCTCACAGGGCGTTTTGTTGTGGGGATAATGGTAACATAATTTGTAAACCACTCTGAGTGGGCATTAAGTTGTCCTGAAGGGCAGTATATAAATCAAATGTTATTGTTAATGTTATTATTATTTATGTCATTTATGTCCTGCCTTTCTTCCCAATGGCGACCTGTCTGGCAATGCTCTCCTCCTGACCACCCACCCCGCCCTGCAGCAGCAGGCCCCTTCTTCAAGCCCTGCAACACCGTCTCTGGCAATACCTCAGCTGCAGGGTGCCTCTGCAGAGCCCCAGGCCTCCTCCACCATTAGGCCAGCAGCAGCTGATACCCAGGCACAGCCCCCAGGCACAGCCCCCAGGCACAGCCTGCAGCCACCTAGCTGACTCACTCTTTTCCTGTAGTTGGCCAGGCAGCTCCATCTCAGCCAGGTCCATAGGGGGCTGCCAGCAGCTCTAACCAAGCAAGCACAGACTCCAAGCTGCCAAGGAAGCCACTGGGGAGCATACAGAAGTAGCAAGGGCAGTCAGGCAACCAAAAGCCCCGCCCTTGGTTGGGATGGAGTGGGTGGGACCAGAAGAGTGCAGAGTCTACTCAGCCCTCCCATCAGATAGGTTGGGAGAAGGGCCAGTCAGGGAGGCTGGGTGGAGATTGGGAGAAGAACCAGGGAGGCGGAGCAAGGGGAGGTCTTTAAAGTCAGGTTCCTGCAAAGGCTGGGGGAGGAAGGGAAGTGAGAGGCAGTTGGAGTGTGATGGCACTCCCAGGGCTGGAGAAGGGAAAAGGTGGTGCAACCCCCTTCCCTTCCCATCTGAGGCTGTCCACCTGGGGAGGGTGCAGTGAGGGCAGAGCCTCACAGAACCCAAAGCAGCTTATACCATTCTCCTCACCTCTATTTTATCCTCACAACAGTCCTGTGAGGTAGGTTAGGCTGAGTGTGCAATGAGCTTCCATGGCAGAGTGGGGATTTGAATCTGGGTGTTCCAAATCCTAGCCTGAGACTCTAAGGCGCTACAGCACACTGGATCTTAGAGTGTGCATGCAGTCTAGATTACAGAAACAGCAACAGATCCTGGCTTGCTTTGCTGGTATGCCACCCTGAAAACAGATTCATGGATAATTAGAGGATTTGCTTTGTATGTTTATGCCACCCACCCCTCACCCACAGACCATGGATGAAGCTGGACTACAGATGTGATAAAATGAGTAATGAAGAAAGGTGGAAAAAACAGGGCAGGTGAGTTTCTCTCACATCCCCAAAGTTCTTTTTTTTAAAAAAAGTCCTCACAGTTTCCATTCCATCTATTCAAAATATTTTACCAATGCTGGCTCTGCTCTGAATGCAAAAGGCATTTCTATGCATAGCATCACTAGCCTAGGTGTTTCAACGCTGCACATTTATATGTCATTAAAACAGCTAAGGCTTTTACTTTTTCAACAGTAACTGAGGAGTTATAACGAATCCTTGGTAGAAGGTAGAAAAACAAACATGCACCTACACAATACAAATACATTCATTTATTTATATTGATTTATAGCCCCCTACCACTATCCATTCCTGTTCTGAAGGTGCAAAGCAGCGCAAGTGACAAACACACGTTTTTGGTGAGCTCTGAATCTTGATTGCTGGTACAATCACTTTGGATAAATGCAACCCCATTAGTATAAGGTTGCTCAAGCCAATATGATTTGCTGAGTCAACTGGAGTTACAGAGATAGGTAATTCTATATTTGTTCCAACTATGGGATATCATAAAATAAATTACAGAAGCAACCATCTGGAGTGACTTGTTCTGAAGGCAGTTTAATGTGATGCCTCTTTTGTTTTTTTACTACTGCTTCTCTTTTTGTAACAAACTGTGATCTGGAATGCATAGATTAATGGGGTACAGAGGGACAGAAGCTGGTAGAAAAACAAGAGTGGGGAAAGAGGGGAATTAGGATATTCTTTAAAATGTTTAACTGGACATATTCCTTTAATTTTCAAGTTTTATTTTTTCCCAGTTTACCAGTTGGCAAATAAGTATGCTAAGGTACTTGCATAGTATTAGCTGGTCTACCTCTAACAATGGATATAACCTTATTCAAAACAGTTTGATGCTTAGGTTTGCTAAATAAGATACTATTGTATATATTTCAGTGTTTCCCGAAATGCCTGTTGTTGTTTTTTAAATTCTCTTTCAAATTCCTGAATTTTTTATTAACTCTAGCCTTTGATACAGATGCCAATCTTTGCATGTCAGGTCTTTATTTCCAAAACTACCTGTAACTTTCTGATAGGATTATAACATCATTTATAGTATTAATATGTTTTTTTTTAAAAAAAACCCATGGTGCTAAAGAACACATACTAGAAACTGAAGTCCAGTACTTCAGTCCAATACATAGCAGTGCTTCTGTGTTGAGCTAGATGGTAGTATTAACCAAGCAAGAAAAAAAGCAAGATTCAAACCACACTATCAAGGAGTTCTACTCTTGCTACTGATCCTCTACTGTTATTTTTTGCAAAGATGGGAAGAAGAAAGCCAATAGTCCATGCTAATTTTTAATTAATTCTAATTTTTTCCCAATTTTTATTGTCTATTATAATAACTAGTGCAAAGAAATAGAAGACAACAACAAAAAAGGAAGAACAAGAGATGTGTTCCAAAAGATCCGAGAAATCAAAGGGAAATTCAATCCACAGCTTGGCATGCTGAAAGATCAACATGGAAATACAGTATCTGATCAGGACAATATAAAGGAAAGATGGTAACAATACACAGAAGAACTATACAGAAGAGACAGAAGGATGACAGATACCTTTGAAGAAAAATCTTTTGACGAAGAACCAGAAATCTTAGAAAGTGAAGTAAAAGCTACGCTCAAAGCAATTGAGAGAAATAACAGTGCAATCCTATGGAGAGTTACTCCAGTCTAAGCCCATTGAAGTCAATGGGCTTAGACTGGAGTAACTCTCCATAGGATTGCATTATAAAGCACCTGGAGTAGATGGAATACCAGCACAGCTATTTCAAGTTACAGAAATTGGGTCCATCAAAGTCTTAACAAGAATCTGTCAACAAATATGGAAAACAAAGCAGTGGCCCACAGACTGGAAACACTCAAGTCTACATTCCAGTTCCAAAAAAAGGGGATGCCAAGGAGTAAAGCAACTATCGGACTATCACATTAATTTCCCATGCAAGCAAAGTGATGCTCAAAATTCTACAGCAAAGACTGTTACCATATATGGAATCAGAAATGCCAGATGTTCAAGCTGGATGCAAAAAGGGAAGAGGCGCTAGATATCACATTGCAAATTTACAATGGCTAATGGAATATACCAGGGAATTTCAGAAGAAAATCAGCTTGTGTTTTATAGATTACAGGAAAGCTTTTGACTGTGTGGATCATGAAAAGCTATGGAAAGTGTTAAAAGAAATGGGGGTGCCACAACATCTGATTGTTTTGATGCGCAACCTGTACTCTGGACCAGAGGCTGTTGTCAGGACAGAATGTTACCAGGGATAGGGCTCCTTGCAAGTAATTAGGGGGAATTCGTGGCAAGGAGGAAGGCTATATGAGAGGGGTGTGGGATAACTCCACAAGAATTCATGGGGTCCTTTCCCCAAGGTAGCAGATGAGGCTTGGTGCTTTTAAGGTCAAAGTATTTTTATTTAAAGAGGAAAAGCCAACATACACACCAGAAGGAATTAAAAATGGTTGGTACACACACACACACAGAGTCCTAGGAAGCTAGCCAGAAATTGGAATAGAGTGAGGGGGGGTATATTTACCAATCTTGGAGAGTAGAAAAGTCTGTGGAGGAAGAGAGCTTCAAACGTCCAGTGTTTTTGGCCGGGGAGAGACTTAGGGAAGTGGCCCCAAGGGAGCAGCGCTTGGATCTAGTAAGTGTACACAGTTTGAATGGGGCAAAAGCCCTGGTTCTTATAGGGGAAAATGTGTCCCGAGGCTGGGGAGCCCCCTCAGCCATTGGAACAAAGACCGTAAAGATCAGTCTCTGGGAATTTCAAAGGTTTGATTACCTTGATTACTTGCTGCTGTGGTTTGTGAAAGGAAATGCAGAGTCTCTCCTGCTGCCTCACAAAGTGGCAGCTTTCTAATGAATCTCCCCAGAGCTGGGTTGATAAATTTAGATATGAAAATACATGTTCCCAGAGACAAATTAAACTTATTAGTGCTGATTGGTTGATCCTCGATCTTAGGGTGGGGATTTCATCATGGAAGGAGGGAATCGGAATGTGCTAAGTGGGGTGACTCAGTAAGACCCTTTCTTATCACAGCTCAGTCCCGCAGCTGGGGAAGCAGGAAATCAAATCACCTCAGTCTTCTGCATTTCACATGAACATTCCTTTCATGCCTCAGTCTCCCAAGCGGGACTCAACAGCGCTCTGTCCAGCTGGCTGGAATTCCCCTGATGCAGATCAGGCTGCATTAATCCAGGGGCTTTGTGATTTCTATATCACAGGCAGCTATTAAATAGCTATTAAACATGGCAGAGGCCAGGGCTGACTGCTTACAAGAATATGGGGAAACAGAATGGTTTCCAATTGGCAAAAATGTCAGACAAGGATGCATATTATCTCCCTACCTGTTCAACCTCTATGCAGAGTATATCATAAGGAAAGCTGGATTAGATATGCAGATGACACCATTTTATTGGCAGAAAATAGTGAAGACTTGAAGTGACTACTGTTGAAGGTTAAAAGAGAAAGTGCCAAAGCAGGATTACAGCAGAACATCAAGAAGACTAAAATTATGATACATTTGAAATGTGGTGCAGGAGGAGAGTTCTGCAGATACCATAGATGACCAAAAAGACAAATAAGTGGGTTCTAGATCAAATCAAGCCTGAATTCTTCCTAGAAGCTAAAATGACAAAACTGAGGCTATCATACTTCAGTCACATCATGAGAAGACAAGATTCTCTGGAAAAGTCAATAATGCTAGAAAAAGTAGAAGGCAGTAGGAAAAGAGGAAGACCTAAAATGAGATGGCTTGACTCAATAAAAGAAGCCACGTCCTCCAGTTTGCAGGATCTAAGCAGGTTTGTTAATAATAGGATGTTTGGGGGGTCTTTCATTCATAGGGTCGCCATAGGTCAGAGGCAACTTGACAGCACATAACACACACACAGGGCCCCAGTCACAAACACATTCCTTTTTTCCCTCTACACACACAGAACTCTACTTAACCCAGGCTTTTTACCTCAAGAACACCTTTGGGGTTTGTATCTGTTAGGGAATTTTAGTAAAAACCATAGTTTTAACATAGCTTTTACTTAAAGCAGCTTTGGTTCTCCCAATGCATAATAGGATGAGCCCCAGCTGACTCTGCTGATCCCTTTTCCACCTAATTTAAATGACCCTGTTGAAGTATTAATCAAGCAAGCCATGTCAGCAGGAATCTAAGGATGTTCCTGGCAATTGATACTTATAATGGGAGATAGCCTCCATGTCTCCAAAACATCTGTTTCCCAAATTGGATCATTTCCCAAATTGAGGAATGGAGAAATTCCCCTCTCAGTATCCCATATTAATATAATCCCTGGTGTTTTTACCTGTTTGTATATCCTATGTATTGCTACCACCAAAAGCTTTCACCTCAGATCTCTTCTATTTAACTGGTATTATAGGAAAGCTTTGTTATATGACAGAATGGTCAGTCCATAGGGACTGGGTTAAGACTTGATGGCTTTATACCATGCTGAGGTCCCTCGCCTGTCCAAATCCCACCCTCCTCAAGATCCCCCCCCCCCCCCAAAATCTCCAGAAATTTCCAAACCTGGAGTTACCAACCCTACTCTCATAAGTGATGGGGTGATTTAATAGCAGAGTGGCAAATTGTGGTAGCCGATTGCATCATGCTTAATACAGCTGATCACTTTGTTTTGGTCAGTGCCTCAGCAAGGGAAGTATCAGCTTTACCTCCCTTGCCACACAGGCTTACCCCCTCTGCAGGACAAGCAGTGCCAGCTGTGCTGGGATCAGTAGCCCTTAATCACTTCCCAGTTGCCACTGTCCTTATGAACAGGAAAGACCACTTCAAGGATGTGGCTGCAATTCCAGATTGTGTCCATGATGCAGCAAACCCACTGCTAGCACTTTTTCTCAGCCCTGGATGAGAGCAATCTGGTCATTGTAGAACAAAACCATAGAAAGACAGCTAGGATCCCCACCTGTTGACTCAGCATGCTGCCACCTGTATGGCACAAGAACACTGCCGCTGCCACCATCCAGCACTTGCCTGCTGCCACCACCTTGTTGCCACAGAACTTTACCAGAACCCTGAACGCTCCTCCCAGTGACTTCCCAAAATCTAACCTACTCTCAGCAACCACTGCATTTCAATTTCAAAGAAGTACAGGGAAAAGAAACATTTTATGGGACCATTACTACTTCTAAATAGCAAACAAGCTGAAAGATGACTCAAAGCAATTACAGATGCCTTTAAAAATCAGCTGGGGGCAGAGTGCCACTTCTGATTGGCTAGAAATTTCTCCAATAAGAAAGAGAAAGAGGAGTTAGGGGGCTAGCTTATTGGAGGAGAGCTGTGAAAAGAGCAGGACTTCTAGTTAGAGGAGTGGGGGTACTTACTCTTCTGAGTTGGAGAAGGATGGCAAATTAAGGGTCTCTTGGAAGTGGGTAGGCCAACATGGGGTTCTGATTGGACATGGGCACAAACCACAAAAAAACCAAACCATGCGGTTCGTGGGTTTCGATGAACCAGGAACCACAAACTGAGGCAAGTTCCTGAACCAGTTTGTGGTTCGTGGGGTTTAATTGCCTCTTTCCGGCTCCATAGAAGCAGGGAAAGGGGCATTTAATCGTTTAAAGGACCCTTTCCTGCCACTTGCAGGTGGCAGGGCCCTTTAAACGGCCCAAACCCCACAAGCCCCAGCCCTCCACTCCCCCACCCCAGCCCTATAGAGCAGTGGAGTGGTGGAGGAGTGGCAGAGCAGTGGAGGAGGCCAAAAATGGTCTTCCTGCCCCTCGCAGGAGGAGGAGGAGGAGGAGGCCACAGCTGTGGAGAAGACAAGGTAAGTCTGGGGCTGGGGGGCTGGGGTTTGTGGGATTTGGGCATTTAAAGGGCCCTGCCACTTGCAAGCAGCAGGAAAAGTTTAAATGGCCATTTCCCCCAGGAAAATGGCCATTTAAACTGCCCTTTAATATGAACCAAATGAACCAGTAGACCAGTTCGTGGAAGTTCATGGAAACGAGCTTCCACAAACCACTGGTTTGCGAACCACGAACCGGGCTTGTTCATGGGTTTTTTGGTTCGTATTCAGGTTCGTGCCCATCTCTAGTTCTGATGACACTGATGACCTTTAAACTGGTTTCTCTAGCTGCCTTTTTAAGGTCAATTTGATCTATACGCAATTACCAGTTATTTAACTTCATGTGAATAAAAGCTTCAACTAATTGTTTCATCTCAGTAAACTTCTGTAAAAGGGACAGGACATTCCTTTTCCATTTGGCATCTTCCAATTCAGACCTATGGCAATGTTTTTAGAGATATAGTATGGCAACCACCACCACCCAGAAATCATGAGAGCTAGTAGCTCTACTTTTTTAAAAAAAGATAACCGGAAATAGAAGGCTTATTTGTCCTCCATCGTTAATGCAAAGTTGGAAGGAAGAATAGTCTTCTCTGATTCATCTTTCACCTCCATTTTCAATGATGGTTTCCCATTACTCCACTTCTGTGCCGAGAAAAGCTTCACCTTTTTCTTTCTGCTGTTGCATAGAAAAGACAGAACCTGAGCAACTTTTATACATGGGCCTTCATTTTCAATTCAAGAGTGTGCGCACAGATAGATTTAAAAGACATATTTACAAATGAATTTCCTTTGTTTCTTCTTCTGCAAAACTTTGTATACACATTTAAAAAGTAGTTTGAAACTCAAGGTATCCCTTGTATGAATTGCTCTGAACTGGCCTGTTGATTGGCAGGTCACTTGCTCATATATACATTAACTATTTAAGTGTGTATTTGATCTAATGAGGGCAAGCTTCCCTGTGAGGATCAAATCTCATGGGTGCAGAAGAGTTAGGGGTGCCAGACCCCCAGTGGGGGCGGGGGATTCCACGCCATCACCCCCCACACCCGCCCCCACTTACCTGGCCAGTGGGGGGGCATGCACCTTCTGTGCGTGCTCCCCTGTGGAGCTGCGCACGCCTGCAGATCAGGCCCATTTTGAGGCGCTGAGAAGCGCCTCAAAACAGGCCCGTTTTGGCCCGGAGTGGGCCCTTGAGCCGCTGTGGGCCCATTTTGAGCCGCTGTGGAACACAGGAGCACTCTTGCATACCACAGCACCCCAAAACAGGCCCGATCCACGCCAAAAAGGCCATGGATTGGGCCTGTTTTGGTGTGGATCGGGCCCATTTTGAGACGCTGTGGCACGCAGGAGCGCTCCTGTGCTCCACAGCAGCTCAAAATGGGCCCAATCCAGGCCAAAACAGGCCCGTTTTGAGGCACTGTGGAGCGCAGGAGCACTCCTGCGCTCCGCAGCGCCTCAAAACAGACCCAATCTGTGGGTGCATTTTGGGCTGCTGTGGAGTGCAGGAACGTTCCTGTGCTCCACAGCAGCCCCCAATGCAAGCCCCCGTGGAGTGTGGGTGAGCTGGGGGGGCGGCGTGATGGCGTCACTTCCCAGTGATGATGATGGCGGCATGATGACGTCATCGTGCTTTGCAGGCGCACTTTGCGCGTGCTTCCCCCCATCAAACAGGAGGTAAGAGCCAGCCCCCGATCCCCCTCTGGGAGATTGAGGGGGCCTGGCAACCCTAAGAAGAGTGCTATATGTACAATTTCCACAGCTGAATTCCTTCTTTTAGCAACTGGAGCTATCCAGTTCTTTTCAATACCATTTACGACCTGTTGCATGGGAAGAAACAGAATTCAGCCCTTCTCAACAGATGACTGGTGGTATCAAAATAACAGTGCTGACTATCTGTGGGATTGGTGCTATTGTCATGGATTATGTTTCCTTAACTACAATGTAAGTCCATCTTTCCATCTTTCCATTAAAGTCTGCAATGTTGTTGTTAGTTTTGCTTTAATGTAGGGTGAGTAGTATTTACTGTTTATCCTGTGATCACTCTTGCAGTCACTCTTCTTGAGGGTCAATGGTTATGGGCTGGTAGTACAGACCTGAGATATAACATGCCACATTCTCAGTTGAGGTTTGCAATTAGAGTAATTCCCATGGGAAGACATTGTGACAAGTGCTTGCAGAGGCTTTCCACATTCTGCAGTGACAGCATCGTGATAATTCAGAAGTTTTCATTCTCCAAAGTTGTCAGCTGCACAGCTCTCCTTGGCAATGTTGCTCATCAGACATTTTAAATAAATAAAACTGCTTCATTTTAGATTTTAGATTTATCCCCCCAACTTAGTTCCTTAATCAACAAGAAATTTCCCAAAGCAACTTAATGAAGCATTCCCCTGACGAGTTTCAAACACTGTAGAGTATGTAATACACACTGAGTATTAAACACAAGGTAATTAAGGTTTTACAATTTCAGAATTAATATCTTTCTATTTATAGGTAGTATATATAATATTTAGGGCTAAAAATGTGTTTTTTTACTGTTCCTTGGGCTTCCAGTAATGGAAACTCTTAGGTCATTGGAGTTAATACCTAAGACGGCATTCCTGCGCATACTTACTTAGGAGAAAGCCCTATTGAACTCAGGGGAACTTATTTCTAAATAAAATGTGGAATATTAGAGGTCACAAAAGTTAACATGTAACTGATTTTTAAAATATATGTTTGAGGAGATTTATATTCAATGGCTGCCAGATGAGGCAGAAAGTGGAGATAATCACAAAATGTCAGAGAGTCAGATTGCACATAGCTCTAATAGAAACACTATTTAACAGGATGCCTTTTAAAATGAACTTACTGTATAAAAATATTTTCTTGCTTACAAACAACTATCATCACACAATGAAGATCCTTCAACTGCAGTGGCAGCTGCTGCCAAATCAATTTCTTCTTCTTTTTGTATCTATACGGTCAATCAGAAGCCCTGCCGGGCAGAGGCCTGACCTAACCCTGACCCCTTTCTAAAAACACTTGACAGACGCCAGGAAAAGTGTTGGTGGGCACCATGGCACCCATAGGTGCCACATTGGGAACTCCTACTAAAGATAATAGGAATGGTGGATGGAAGACAGGGCATACAGTGCACATGAAAAAAGCCGTAATGGTGGACCAGGAAACCGTTCGCTTTCTTTTTGGAATAGTGTCTCCAACAATTGTGGCGTAGTGCTTTTGGAGTAGGAGCTGAGAGGGGGGCAGACAGAAAAAGTACTGTAGTGGCTAGAGTGTCAAACTAGGATCTGTTTGAACCTGTTTCAGATCTGCATTCTGACAACGAAGCTCACTGTGTGACCTTGGGCCAGTCAGATACTCTCAGCCTAACCTACTTCACAGGGTTGTTGTAAGAATAAGATGGAGGAGAGGAGAATTATGTCAACCACCTTGGTCCTCATTGGGGACAAAAGGGGGGTGTAAATAAAGTAAAAATTTTAAAAAGAGTATAGTAGGATTAATTTCATGGTCAAAGAACAAAATTCTATTTAACTTTCCATATTATGTTCCATCCTTGATTAATCATAAGCCCAATTTTTATTTAGCAAGTTTGAGTTACTCCAAGGGCTTGGAGTAGCATATGCAGGTTTATCCCATTTAGCTTTTACAAGAACCTGCAAAGTAAATTAGAGCAAGCACATTTGTCATGTTCAAAGCCACCTAGTTAATTTTATAGCCAAAGTGGCTTTAAATCCAGATATTCCTGTCTAATGTCCCACGTTTGACTCATTACATGTACAGTGGTATCCTAAGCAGAGTTATACCCTTCAAAGTCCATTTAACTCAATGGGCTTAGAATAGTGGAACTCTGTTCATGATGGCATAGTAAAGTACACTGTATATGGTATATATGTCATCCACCCTTCAATGGAACTCAGAGCACTTGACATTAAAAATGCAATAAAATACAATTAAGCCATTTATTTAAAAGATGAGAATGACGGGGAAGGAGAAATATACTTCAGGGAAATAAAGAAGGAAATACAGAAGGGCCTGGAAACTTCCAGTCCTTTAAAAAGACAACTAGGAGGATTAGAAAAGAGTCCAGTAGCACCTGGAAGGATCAGGCAATCAATTGGAAGAATAGAAACCAGTTTGGTATTGTGGTCAGACTGGGCTCCCCTATGACAACCATGGCACCTACAGGCACTTCCTCAAGCACCCACCATGTGCTTCAAGAAAGTAGATGGGGCCATTGTGAACCAATGACAAGCTGCCTTGATGCAAACAAAGGGCTTTTCACTTAAATCCCCCCCACACACACACACACTGCACACTAGGGAAGGGACCAGGATCCTGTAAATAAAACCTACAGATCTACTATAACTACGCCAGCCAGATCCCACACTTTGGTAGGAGATCACCCACCAGCAGCCTGATGCCCCCGCTGTCACTTGCTAGGGCAATGGTGGGGAAATGAGGAAATTGGAATTCCCCCCAGTTTCATAACATCACTTCCAGACCCAGACATCTCTGAGTCTGAGGCACATGCTAAAGCATCACCTGATGCTTTGACATAACTTCTGGTTCACACCAGAAGTGACTTAGTGATGCCAGGAGATTCTGGACTAGTAAGTCCCTGCCTGCTCCAAACTTTCCCTCCAGTTGCCAGCCTCGAGCTGGCAACATTAAATGTGAGATGGTGAGGGCTTGGGAGCACTGCTTTCTCCCAAGTGGTCTTATCTCTGTGTTTATGTGCTTTCGTCTCTTAAATTCATTGATTATCGTCTTCTCTCTATGTTTGGATTTCCTCTCTCTCTCTCTCTCTGCCACACTGCCTCAAAATTCCAAAGGTGACTGCAGGTTCAAAAAGACCCAGGTTTGAATATCCACTTTGCCATGGACACTTGCTAGGTGACCTTGGGTCGGTCATACACTCTTGTGAGGATAAAATGGAGGTGAGAATAATGTTGTAAGCCACTTCGGGTCCCCGTAGGGGGGAAAGGTGGAATATAAATGAAGTAAATTAATAAGTTCTATTGTAGAGCCTGCAGCATTAAAGAACTGACCTAATGATGAGATCTCTAAAGATCAGTTGATGTCTGAACATCAGTACAATTTCTGGAGCAGATCATGAATATAGCTTGTATCAGTTCCATTCAGTTGCATACTGGCCTGCCTGCTTTAAACAGTGTGTAGCTGTGCATTGAACAGAAGCTTTAATTTATTCACCCAGAGCAGTACTCAGATCGTTCCCCAGGAGTTTTTAAGTCATACGGAGCCCAAAGCAACTACTCTGCCACAGTGAACACATTAATGACAGCCAATTTATCTTACATTTCTATTATGGTTTTCAAAGAAAATGGGAGTGCTTGTTTTACAGCAGGCAATGTGTGCGAATCTTAGCTTTTATAAAAGGTTACTGTTTTGATTACAGAGAAAAGCTTGAAGATATGGATGCAGTTTCTGTTCCTCTTTTTAACAATGTTATAATGTGGACGCCGTCTGTGGTTTTCTTTCTTTCATACTATAAAGTGGCTAGCTTGGTTTAAATTCTATGTGCTGATTTCCAAATCAGGCACTTAACCAATTTCTCATTATATTCCCTCAAACATGCAAGCACTACACTGGCCATTGGCAAAGTCTATGCATCTGAAAAGCCTCTCAACAGCACCTATGTTTTTGTTTGAAAGTACAATGTTTATAGTGTGAGATAATGTTCATAGACTCCATGATGGATGAGCAGCTTTCAGCAGCATTAATGCAAGCTTTGTCATTTAGACAATGCATTCATGCTGCAAGGCATTCTATTCTTAACAATGACTTCATCATTGATAGGCTGTTGGTTACCACCACTTGTCATTCTAGTAGTGTTTTGCAAGCATCTGTGGCTTGCTATTTGTGTATAAAGGACGCTCTAGGGAAGGAGAGGAGCAACTCTAGCTACTATGCAACTTAAAAGGAAATAGGAATGATATTTTTTTTTACTCCTATGTGGATGTATTAAGTTGAATCTGTTGAGAAGGAACAAGCTATTTTTAGGTCACATGGATTTGTCAGATCCCCTTGGTAACTCTCAGATCATCCAAAATGCTTTCTTCCCTCTCCTGACAAAAACCTCGGATGGAGAATTCTCTCTTTGACGCTGCTGCATTTCATTGCCTCTTGCAGTGATTTATCTATTCACAGGATCTGTTAAAGAGAGTCTCTCATCTGGAATTTTAAAAAAGACAGCTATGGATATTTATTGAACTTCAGTTCCCTTGTCTTAGGAACGAGGATAGCGAATGTTACATTGGATTAAAAATGAGTTCTAATTGAGTTTCTCCTTGTAAGCGAATGCAGTTTCAGGCATCCTATGAATATAATAATAAAATATGTCAGATACACACTTGTTTGGCTGCCTAATGCAAGCACAAGGCTGATTAGTACTGGGTGACAACAGCACTACTCTCAGGTTAAATCAAAGGCATGGCTAACTAAAGGGGAAGTGTCATATATATCAACCTTTGGTTCCCAATTATCTGGATGATGATCAAGCATGACCAACATAACCAGATATTTCATAATGATAATTGCCACAATTAGTTTAAGGTCCTGTCTCTTGCTGTAGCTGCTTTGGGAGAAATTTACAGAATGATTTTCTAACGTGACCCAGTTTTGGTTGTTTAGTTACAACATGAATTAGGTGTATTCAGTGAAAGAAAGGAAAGCCCTTAAATAGCATTAGGCCAAATTTTCCCTCCTTATAATTTTGGATATTTGTAAAGCATTATATGTATTTACTTGAAGAATTCAGCGGCAGATATTATGATCTCCTGGTTCATCTGGATTTCCTGTGCTGCTGCTAATCCCAGAACTTGCCTTTGTATTCACTATCTTTGTTCCTTTCATTACAGGCAATGACAGAACCCCAGTGATACAGTTTAAAATTAGTAATAAATTTACCCTGAATATTAATCCTTAATGATGCAGGGGTCCCCAAACTGGTCAGTTGCAAATGTTTAGGCCTTTCATAGATCTTTCAGCCTGGAAATGCATGCAACCAACATTAGCCACCACATTCCCTTCCCGCAGGCAGAATGTAGGGGGAGCATCCTTCATGTCTTACCTCCAGGTTGCTAATTCTTACTCCCTCCATATATTTTAAACTTAATTTGCAGCAGTGGGAGGAACAGACAGTTTCAGTTTTCCTGCACCTTCCCTATTCTTCACAAACTCTCGCATAGAGCAAGAAATATTTAGTAGCGTCATCAGGACCTGTACATCTACGTTTTGCTGTTAGGATGCAGTTACTTAAATTTGAAATTATATTTATTTAAAACATTTAAGTCCTCCAACAGAATTTAGTCCCTGAGGGCAGTTTACTATTCTATAGAAACAAATCAAAACATAAAATAAATAGTAGAGAGCAGCAATAAAATATCCATGAAATCGGAAATAGCCAAAAGCAGAATCATCATTACATAAATAAATAATGAAATGACGGTCTGCAAGGAACACTACAATCAGGAATCATCCAAAGATTTCAAGGCCACTATCATTTGCATTAAGAGAGAGAGGCCATTGCTCAGGGGTAGAGCATCTGTTTTACATGCAGTCAGTCCCAGATTCAATTCCTAGCATCTTCATTTAAGAGGAGACGTTCTGCCAGTCATGGTAGTCAATAATGGTGGGCCAATGGTCAGACTCAGTAAGGCAGCTTTGTATATCCAAAGATTACATAAAGACAAAAAAGAAAAAAGCACATCATCAACTAAATTGACTAGAATAAGATATATCAAGCGCAAGACAAATGTATTTCATAATGAAGACACCACAACCAAAAAAGCCCCATATTTTATAGCCACCCCTTTTACTTCTGTAATGTACTGTTCCTTTAAATGTTATCCCCTCCCTTGATTTCTGCTTTTTGTCACATCCTCTGTGGCTTGCTACTCTTAGTTCAATTAAAAAGCCTCAAGATACCTAGCATCCTTCAGCACTGAGACCACATACAGAAGATGGTAGCACACTGAGCAGGGCCTCCAAGTTGACCTTTATCAATAGGCAGACTTGTATGTGAGCAAGAGATCCTGAACTGTTTTAAGGCTTTAAAGGTAATAGCCAGTACTTTGCGTTGGGTTTAGAAGCTAAATAGGAACCAGTGTAGTTCTTTTCATTGGCAAGAAGTGCCTCTATAACTCATGCCAGTCAGCTTGTTTCTAATTTCCCGTCTGGCCACATTATCAATCAATACCACCACAGTCTTATCTGGATTGAGCTTTAGTTTACTGGCTCTCATCCAATCCATTATCACCTCCAGACACTATTTTGGAACATCTGCTGCCTCATCTAACACTGATGAAAAAGAGAAATGTTGGTTGTTATAACTTCAGATCCCTGGTTGACCTTCCCCAGCAGTTTTATATAGATATTGGTGAACCCATCCAGAGCATAGTTAATGGTCTTACAAGGGTGTATTTAGGATTGCACTGTCAGTTTCCATCATCTGTACTGATGCTCTGTATTGTATGTCATCTACACAATCACAGCCATTTGGAGTAAGTGCCATTTTCAAATTTATTTCTCCACAAGAATATTGCTGAAAATTGTGTCCTTTGTCCAGATTTGTGCAAAACATAAAGAAGGCACACCATACCACCCTCTGCAAATCTCACATTCTGGAGCTTATTTTCTTTGAGGAGCTTGTGGCTTGCCTTCTTATATTTTGATGGTATAAGATTCAAGTAGTACCAGCAAGATTTCCAGGGTATACATTTTTGAGAGTCAATGTTCAAAAGCTCATACCCTGGAGATCTAGTTGGTCTTTAAGGTGCTACTGGAATCGAATCTTGCTCTTCTACTGCAGACCAACATGTCTACACACCTGAAAATATTTTGGTGGTGCTCAAGAGGCAGAGCAGGTACTGCTCTCAGGTGATCCTGAACACTCCTGGAAAGATATAAAATAAATTAGAAACAATAAAAAACTATGAAGCTCTGTTCACATGCTCAATTAGCCCATCATGATTTGTTGCCCAACAGCTGATTCATGCTAAATAGAAATAATTTCTGCTCAGCCTCATGAGAAAGAAGTTTCCCAGAGACAAAATGTCTTGAAAAAATAAGTGAACTATGATCCTTTAGCTGTCTGCATGTATGAGGCTCAAGATATGCTCATAATCCTTTGGGATAGTCTTTCTCCAAGTGAGAGATGTCTTGTGGGTGGGTGGGGGGTTACCCAAATGGGGGGTCTCCTTGTGAGCTGGGGTAATTAACATTCAAGGAGACACAGTGAGAGGGGGTAACTAGCAGGATCTTCACAAATGTGTACCGGGATTGTTTCCTTAGAGGACACTCTAATAAACAGGTGGGTGTTCAACAGGAATGTTTTTAATTAAAGGAGCAGTAAAAAGTAATTGCACACAAAATATACACAGCACACAGACAAGGCTAACTAGGAAATCAGTGAGGAAGAGTGAGAGAGATTCAGGGGAGGGTGATATTTACCAGTCCTGGGAGAGAAGAAGGTCCACGGAAGTAGCAGCAAGAACAGCCAGCATCTCACAGAGAGAAAGGAGGAAGGCTCAGGTGTATTTGCGTCGGTGGGTCCAAAACTCTCTCTCTCTCTCTCTCTCTCTCTCTGCCTGCTATGGATGGCCAGCCCGAGTATAGTGACAAATGTATCCTGGGACAAACCTGGCATTTCTGCTCCAAAACAATAGCTTAATGGCTGTCTCTGAAGGTAGTCAGTGTTAGGAATGGTGGGACATGACTATTGGGGTTGTACTATAGGTAAAAATATTGCTTGATGACCTAGTAACTGTCAGATAGGGAGGCTATCAGATTTGCTGAATTGTTGTTATTTAGGTTGAGGAAGATGTTGATGGGATTAGGCAGGGAGGAAGCCTTCACTATCATTATTCACTATGGATATGATATTTCATATTTCATATCCATAAACTGCCCTACTAGCTTGCGGATAGGGTCTGACTGCTAACAGGGGATGTTTAAATCTATGTAGCTTGGCTGATATTTTGCCTGGATATTGCCTGACTATTCGGGCTACCAGGAAATGAGAGAGAGATCTCTTGGCTTCTTGTGTGGTAATTCTAGTGGGGTAGCTTGTATGATGCCTACTCTCTAAGGAATGTCACTTCAGGGGCTCAGGGAGCTCTTTCTCAGAATAAGTTTCAGAGATGTTAATGAGTGGAGAAAAATATACTTCTGGTGATTCAGAAGAGTATCATTTAAGAACATCAGAGTGCAATCTTCCTTTCCAGTGTTTTATGCCACATACAAACGAGGACCACTTGTCCATTGTTATAATGAGGTATACAAAGTAGCCATAATAAACACCAATAAAATACACTGGGGATTTTTGTTTGTAATTTTAATCTTGAATATGTCCAAGAGCAGTCCTTTGAACTTCGTTGTGGGTCTCCACTAACATTAAGATGAAATCCCTCCAGCCAAGATGTGGATGGCATTCCTGGTTTCTGCACTATTTTCATTGGCCCATCCCACCTTTTCTTCCTGAAGTCAAGAGTTGCTTTGCATCTGTCATCACTACATCTGCTTTAGAGTCTGGCCTTTCTGCACGGCTGCCTACAGGAATTGGCAGAGCGCTCTTGCAGATAAAGCAAGCAGCCACGCGTGAAAGGAGGAGGACGGGGGGGGGGGGGCGTGTAGCTTCAAGCATTTCTGTGCCTTCTTACAAGAGGAAATTCTCAGTGCCAGTTCCATGCAACCCCAGCCAAACAAATGGGGTTTAGTAGGTGTATTCCACAGGTGACTCAGTCTTACCATGATCTTTTTTGTCTGTGTACTTTCCACCTCTCCTTTCCAAGTGTTTCCTCACACCTGTCGCAGCCTTAAGGAGTTCCACCTTGCCATTTTAAGTACCTTTGTTAAGGTAGGGATACAGCCTCTTGCCAGGGCAAGATATTTCTCTTTGGGATCAGTCAGATGAAACAATTAAAACATGCTTAGATATCAATTATTAGAATATACAGTTGTTACATTGTTTAGGCAGAAAGTAATAGCATATGCAAATAAGCAATGACTCTGCTTTCTCCTTTGGGAGATTCCAGCGAAAGGAAGAAATAAAAGATAGGAGTGAATTAGATCTCAGTTAAACAGGGTTCTTCTGGGTTTTTTTAACTTAAAGTTTGTTTTTATATTAACAGTTTGTTCAGATAGGTAAGCTTTATAATATAGGTATGTTACAATAATATCTCATGCTCTTGTTATTCTCCAACATATTCTTGAAAAAAAATTCTCCCTCTATAAACGCCCTGTGTTTATAACACAAATTAAAACATTCCTAATACTCATTGGGGTTGCCAACTCTGGGCTGAGAAATTCTGGGGGAATTGGGGGTGGAGCCGAGAGGAAGGGCTTTCCCTCCCAGGATGTTTCCAAGGTGATGGCACTTACAGAGATGAGTCTGGCTCATCTCAGAATCTGTCGTAGATTCTCTACTTCTGCAACAGCTTCTCTCTTCTTAGACCCTTTACTTTCTTTCCTTCTTTTCTTATTGCCCCTTATAATATCTAGGCTTAACTATTGTGATGCACTTTATAAGCAGCTGCCCCTGGGGCTCCATGCAGCTGCTGTCTGTTTTTTAAAAGTACGGAGAAGATCTTATCAATAGTAATAATAACTGTGCTTATATACTGCCCTTCAAGACAGATTAATGCCCACTCAGAGCAGTGAACAAAGTCAGTATTATTATTATTCCCACAGCACAGCTGGAGAGCTGGGCCTGAGAGAAGTAGCTAACCCAATGCCACCTGCTGAGTTCATGGCAGTAGTGGGATTTGAACAAGCAGAGTGTTGATTCACAACCCAACAACTTAACAACTATTATTCTTTGTTCTAATTTTAGATTTTAAAGTCCTTTATGGTCTGAGACCAATATATCTGAAGGACTGCTTCTCCCTCTATCATCCTGTATGCCAGTTGTAGATAGGAAATCAGGCCCTGCTTTTGATTCATACAGATTAGAATGGCTGAGGAGTAGGGTTGTTACTGCCTGTAGCTCTGAGGCTGCTTTCACTTACTTTGCTTCCATCATCCCTGCAAGTACAGAGGCAGGCGCATTAGTGATGGGGCTTCCACGGAGGGAGCTTTCTGCAGTTGGGCAGTGAATTCTCATCCCACTCCAGCCACCTTGCAGTTTCCCTTCCCCATTCAGTTCCAGGCATTCTGGACAAAACCCACCTACACTTTCCCCCTTATATCTTCACAACAAAAGGGCCAGAGATGTCATTTTTATAAATGAAAACTGGAAGTTTAGATGAACTACAATTTGAAAAGCAAATAAATAATAGATCATTCTAACAATGTCTCACTAGTAGCACAATAGCAATTATCAGTGTTTTAAAATGGCAAGGAGTCCAGTAGCACCTTTAAGACTAACCAACTACCAATGTCCTGGTAGATTGAAGTGTTCTCCCACTGATTTCTGGATGTTGCCATTTTTAATGTCAGATTTGTGTCCATTTATTCTTTTGTGCAGAGGTTGGCTGGTTTGTCCAGTGTAGTAGTAGTAGTAACAACAACAACAACATTCAATTTCTATACCACTTTTCAGGATGACTTAACACCCACTCAGAGAAGTTTACAAAGTATGCCATTATTATCTCCACAACAAAACACCCTGTGAGGTGAGTGGGACTGAGAGAGCTAGAAGCTGTGACTGACCCAAGGTCACCCAGCTGGCTTCAGATGGAGGAGTGAGGAATCAAACCCAGTTCTCCAGATTAGAGACCTGCACCCTTAACCAATACACCAAACTGGCTCTCAGTCCTGGAGCAGGCTGTTTCTGGGTACTAGTCTGGCCCTATCGATTTGTTTCCTCACCTCATTTGGTGGGTACTGTAGCCGCAAACATTCTTGTTGTAAATCTCTTAAGTAGGAGTCCTGATCAAGAGCATTAGAGCAGATACGATTGGAGCAGATACCTAAAGGAACTAACAACAGAACACCACTGGTTGTTACCTATAGTTCCCAGCTCAAACCCATCCAACGTATCATCAGTGATCTACAGCCCATCCTGGAAAACGATGCCTCTCTCTCACAAGCCCTGGGTGGAAGACCTCTCCTTGCCTACAGACAGCCCCCCAACCTTAAACAACTTCTCACTAACAACCATGAATCGTCTAGCAGAGTCACCACAACACAGGTACCAGACCCTGCAACAGACCCAGGTGCCAACTCTGCCCTCATATCTACCCAGGAAATTCTTTTACAGGACCCAATGGCATCAACTACACTATCTCTGGCTCTTACAGCTGCTCATCCTCCAACGTGATATATGCCCTCATGTGCCAACAATGTCCATCTGCTCTGTACATTGGACAAACCAACCAACCTCTGCGCAAAGGAATAAATGGACACAAATCTGACATTAAAAATGGCAACATCCAGAAACCATTGGGAGAACACTTCAATCTACCAGGACATTCAATCAAGGACTTAAAGGTCACCATAGTTCAACAGAAACCTTTCAAAAACATAATCCAACAGGGAGCTGCTGAATTGGAATTCATATGTAAATTTGACTCAGTCAGACTTGGATTGAATAGAGACTATGAATGGTTATCTCTTTATCAGAAGTAACTGATTTCATTATCAGAAGCAAACTGATCTCCATATCAGAAGCTACTGTTTGCATCTACTCCGCCCTCCCCTCTCCACCTATATATCTAACCAGTTTCTTCATACCCTCCATGCATCTTAAAGGTGCTACTGGACTCTTTGCCATTTTGCTACTACAGATTAAAATGGCTAACTCCTCTGGATCTATCAGTGTTTTAAAATCTCACCCAAAGCCCCGTACTTTCACAACAGGGGAGTAATTGTGGGGAAATGAGGCCAATGATGTGTGGACCATCAGGGAAATGCACACCATTCTTTCCTTATAGTACAGCATGTTTGGGAAAGAGTGTATTGGGGGGAACCCTGAAAAGAGGATGATTAGAGCATGAAGTTGTGTGTAAGCACCAAAAAACTACCGCAGTTTGGAAACCAAGGAAGCAGCAATGTGGAAGCAGCTTAAGACTCTAGAATGCTCCACTTGTCCATATTTCTGTAATGATTGGAGAAAAGAAGGGAAAATTCCCTGCAGGAAACAACAACACTCAATGTGCAAAATATCTCTTATATTAATAAATATTTGATTTACAAAGTGCACGTGCCTCTTACTTCTTCAAACATTGTTACAATTCCATTCGTACCCGCAATTCCTAAACATACAATAATACAAAAACAGCGCAGTATACAAATAGATTTAAGAGTAGGTGGAAACTCAGTCCAGCTTAAGTCCTTCAAGTACTTTTTTAGTAAGTTTGTTCATTCTTCTCATAATGCTATTTCAAGGAACACCACCACTTCATATCTCTCCCGTCCTGGACACACTCCCTCGAAGGGGGAGTGTGACACGCTCCTGAAGAAGGTGGCATGAAATCTATGTTCGTAGCCAGCCCCAGATCGAGCGTGGCGGCCCCTCTTTCCCCTTTACTTTGAGAACGGTATCACCTACCTGGAAGAACCTGGGATTGAAATAGCATTATGAGAAGAATGAACAAACTTACTAAAAAAGTACTTGAAGGACCTAAGCTGGACTGAGTTTCCACCTACTCTTAAATCTATTTGTATACTGCGCTGTTTTTGTATTATTGTATGTTTAGGAATTGCGGGTACGAATGGAATTGTAACAATGTTTGAAGAAGTAAGAGGCACGTGCACTTTGTAAATCAAATATTTATTAATATAAGAGATATTTTGCACATTGAGTGTTGTTGTTTCCTGCAGGGAATTTTCCCTTCTTTTCTCCAATCGGTATTTTTGCAGGAACTGCCATTTCTTGCTTTTGCATATTTCTGTAATAGCTACAAGACTTTTTTGTTAACAACAACAACATATTTCTATACCACCCTTTAGGACAACTTATTGCCCACTCAGAGTGGTTTACAAAGTATGTTATTATTATCACTGATTCAAAACTGATTCAGTTTTGGCTGGGCTCCTTGAGTGTACTGGTGTGTTTTAGTTATTGCTAATTTGCTATGTAATACTATTTTAATGATTTTCCTTTGTCTTTGTGTTAACTGTTTATATAAGCTACTTGCATGTTTAGATAAATGTTTAGATCAATAAAACAAGGCAATAAATGTCCATCCAAACAGCACAGGCCAGTTTTATGAATTAATGGCCATAAATTGTTTGCACATTTTCAGAATTATTACCTTATCTTTCGAGATCAGACAAGTTTTTGGGTTTGCCTGAGTTATCCAGATCAGATCATATTTATTACCCAACATCAAATATAGCATGGAATGTATTTGCTGATGGATGTTTTTGATATTGCCCGGATGTCATTAATTATTTTAGAATACTGATTGTGAGAAACAGTAAGTATATGATTATGCTGAATTTAACAAGTTGATTGTTGATATATCCTGGGATTTGGACAGATGGGCAACTTTAAACCTGTAATTATGGAGTAAAGTAAATACACTCAAAATAAATATTGTACCTCAAATTATAGATGTCTTGCATGCAATTCCTTTCCATATATATTGTTCTTTCCATATATTCATACAATTAATACTTCATTTTGGAAATTTCTGTGGGGTTCATCACCACCTTAGATTTCTTTAAAGAGCACCAGCTTTCAATTCATGATGGAGGATTTGGCTTTCCTGATCTCAGTTTGTACCATCAAGCATATTTGTTAACCTGTACAAATTATTGGGATCGCTCTTCTCAGTTGGATTATTCACCTTGGGCTCTCTTGGAGGCTTTGTGTTTGGAGCCTCTTTTTAAATGGAATGCATTAGGAACTACTTTGGTTAAAATGGATTCTGTTCCTCCTGCAGTTTCTGCAGTTAGAGAAGTATGGCCCATAATATCACGAAAGTATCAATTTGACCCATTCTCACTTGCTAAACTAGTATGATGGGCCAATTCAGACTTGAAAATGGGGAGGAAATCTTTTTTATGGAAGACTTGAACAGAATGGGGGATTTCTACTTTACATCAATGGATAGGTTATGATGATAAATTCTTGTCATTTCTCAGCGGAGGTCTAGATAAGATTTGCCCACTTCTGCTGAATGGCAATGTTTACAATTGCAACATCTTTTGGTGTTCAAATATGGCCCTGCAGCTTTGAGTGCTTCAGAATCTCTTCCACTTCTGGAAACTCTTATTGAATCAACACAGAAAAAGAGACCACATTTTCAGACTTATACAGAAACCCTTTAGGTTGTATTTTGCCACTTTCAAAACTCACCTTTGATTTTGTTAAGATTTCCCACACACAAACACACACACAATGTGCCAACTGGGCTGGGCCATTTGATTTTATCAGCCAATTACAATGTGCACATTTTTCCTGCTGTTTGGTAACTTAATTTAATTATTCAGTAGATGTAGCTATTTTGTAGTTTATGCTGTTTAGGTTACTGTCCAGATGGGCTCTGGGAAATACACATTCAGGTGTGTCAGAGCAGCAATATTTTTCAGACAGGAGCCGATAATATCCTCATTCTTTTATTCATGTCTATTTTGGTTTTTTTAGCAAGTATGCAAATCATTACTGGAACAAGTCTTAAAGGGAGTCTAGTAGTGACTGATCTGCTTAAGTCTATGGGCAACATGTATTTAATGGAAAGTGCAAAATGATTAATTATATTAACCCCAAGGAATTGTGTTTTTAATGTGTAGAAATAAAGCAGCATGTGTTTCTGAGATGCCAGGCCATTGGTATCAGTACTGACTGGCCGAGTTTCAGATGGTGGGCTTTCACATCACCTGTTACCTGGTCCTTTTAAACTGGAGATGCAGAGATTAAACATGAGACCTTCTGCATGCAAAGCAGATACTCTACCGCTAAGCCATGATCCCAGCTCCATTTGTAGGTTGATTATAGTCTCTTGTTATAGTCTCTTAAAGCATGATATTTTGAAATCCTATGCAGATGTTTTAAAAACAAAACAAAAACAGGAGAACTACGAACCTTTCCAAAACAGAGTTGATAAATAAGGACTCAGAACTCTATCCCCCTCCCTTCCTCACATGTGCACCCTTGCAAGTCAAAGGAGCCCCTAATTGTTTCTTTTCACAATTTTATTCCCCCTCCCCATCTTATATTTCAGATTTTTGGAGGCCCTGTCTCATACGTCTGAATATTTGGGGTTGGAAACCCACTGTTTTTGGTACATTAGAGTGAGCTGTGTATAAAATCTGTGCAGCTGTTGAACTGTGTGTGATCTCAGGCATGTGTCTGTAAATGAAGAATCCTGGTGCGCTGGGGGGGCTCTATGTTTCCATGTTCCTTTAGCACAAGTGAGAAGAGAGTGTGGAGGTGGGGGATGGATGTAATTTTGCCTGAGCTCCTGCCTCCTCTAGCACAGGGACTGAGAGTATGTGTTTCCAAGGCAATCCATAACATCTTACTCACTCTGTTCTCCTATTGTTATCCTGCCAATCTGACTTCATTTAGCTAGGAAAAGGAGGATCAACCAGCTGTTGGCACAAGGACCCATGCTGGCTCAACCAGGGAAAAACACCTCCAATTAAAGCTATTTCTCTTCATGTAACTGTGAAGAATTACATCTATATACTAAAAAGGCAACAGTCTTAACAAGGTATAAAGGATTTGCTGTTTTAATAATAGAAAAAGTCAGAAACACTAAAATGGAATTGCCTCAGTTTTGTAAATAATTCCGGAGGGCGGTAATTAAATATACACACAGGCCAAATTTGGGGCGAATCGGGCCGCTGTAGAGTGCAGGAGCGCTCCTGTGCTCCTCAGCGGCCAGATTTGGGCCGATTCGGGCCTGAATCAGGCTGAATTAGAGCCAAATTGGGCCCAAATTGAGCCACTGCGGAGCACGGCAGCACTCCCCCAAATTGGGCCAAATCTGGCCAGAATTGGCTTCCTGTGGAGTGCGGGAATGCTCCCAGGGCAGCATGTGGCCCACGTGATGACGTCACTTCCTAGATTCTATGACAGCACACCACTGCTGAGCTCCCGTCCCTCCCCACACTCCACGTTCCCCAACAATTTCTTCAGAAACTTCCAAGCTGTAATTGGCAACCCTATTTTCTCTCTGATCTGTTAGTCTGTTATGTACAGAGTTTTTTTTCAAACATGTAATCCCCTAACTAGTGGTGCAGCCCAGGATCAGTTTTGCCCAATGTTTGTGTGACCCAGGCCTCTCTCAAGACCAAGCAAAATGGCAGCTGTAGTCAATCTTTCTGTCCACCCATAAGAGAAAGTCAAGCACCAGTTCCTTGCTACTGTTTGCTTGGACCTCAATCCAGAAGAAGTAGTGGCAGAGACAGACATGTTGTAGGCTTACCATTTGCTTCGGTTGCCAACTTCAGGTTGGGAAATTCCTGGAGATTTTGTGGGACAGCCTTGAGAGGATGCGGTTTGGGGAGGGTAGAGACCTCAGCAGGGTATAATGCCTTTACAGTCCACCCTCCAAAGCAGCCATTTTCTCCAGGCAAACTGAATGCTGTTATCTGGAGATGACAGCATTCTCTTGTAATTCCAGGAGATTTCCAGGCCCCACCTGAAGGTTGGCAACCCTACCATTTGCCCACTTCAGTTGGCTGGCTCTTCAGCCCTTCCACCCTCTCAGCAGGAGAAATGAGTGAGAAGCAGCAAAAGATGGCAAGCAGAAGAGAGTAATTGGGGCATATGGGGGAGAGACTTCTGGGCTTCAGTTGATATGACCTTTGAATGCAGAGTTCTTCAGTAGTTACTGGTTCCTTGAGCCCATGTTTGAGAGCCCACCCTCAGGATTAGTTTAATACATTGTGGGCCTGAAGAGTGCCCACTGGAAATGGGGGAGAGAAAAAGCAGTGTTCTTACCATACATGTTCTTCAATATTTGTAGAGGGTAGTCCTTTGAAGTGATTTGTTGGATCACAGTCATACTCTGGCACTTATATGGGGAAGGTAAACAAGGCCTGGATAGTGTGTCCTAACCATCAGACAAAAAATGATGACTGAGATGGCTCACTTTTTATTTTTAAAGTTCACAGTGCCAAGAGTGAATAATAAAAAGGAGAAATGATGAATATATGTCTTTGTTGAGCAGGTTCTCTCCAACCATCCCTGTTCAGCCCCATCTCTGCCCTACATCCTCACCCCCCACCCACTTTTTCTGCAGAACTAGTTAAGATCAGGGATTGAGGGTCCAGAGCCCAGTGCCTCCTTTGAGACTATTCTAGCTCTAAGTGGTTTACAATTGCTTATATTTTCACATCCTTCTTGAGAAACCTACAGGTGTCTTGGTGATTATGAATCAATGCACCTGCTGCCTAATGATCTTAATGCAGAAGAGTTTGTTTTAAGAAAATATGAAGCTGTCTCAGAGTGTGATGATGGGAAATCGTGAGGTAAAGGGATAGTATGGATTGGTTTATTATATCATTAATAGCCCTGCCATATAAAACAATGTCCTACACTAATCATTTTAATTTTGGTCCCTGCCTACTGAAAGCTAAACCTGCCTGTGTCACCATTCAGAGAAGAAGAGCAGACTGGGAAGGTGCAAACAACACTGACATTGCCAGTTGTTCAGACAGCAATTCAATGCAAGGAATTGAGTACAAGCTAAATTCAAATAGACAGACAAAGGGACATGTGCCTTGTTAGGGCCAAAAGGAAATCTTAGTGTAGGAAAAAAAAGTGTAAACAATGAAACATTTGGAGTGTGATGAAAGTGCTCCTCCCTGCATTACCTCACTGTTTAATTTGGCCACATGAATGCTTGGTTTGATATGAGCCCTCATATGAGCATACCTTAGCAAGTTATGATGTTTGGATTGGTAAAATAGAACTGGGTTAGGACAGCCTTGAAGTAAGTTTTTCAAAATTCCTAGCCCATAAAGAAATGTTAAAAACCATCTGTCTGTCTATCTGTCTGTCTGTCTGTCTAGAAAATTTATATCAGAACCAACAACTAACAAGAGGCACTCCTGGTTAAATCCAGTAGCGAACAACTAGAAAGGAAATCCCTCAGCAGGAGAAATAAACATTCAGTATATATCAGTAAAGATAGTAAACTTTTATTCCACAATTTAAAGTGACCAAGTGTTAAAGTGCTTCTTGTAATAATGAATACAATCATGTCATAATCATCACAAAAATACAGAAACCTTATTCCCAACTTATTCACAAATATTCACTTGCATGAATGAAGGAATGAGCGCCATTGTCTGGGTTGTGAGCATATTTTGTAAATGATGAAGTAATTAAAGCAGTGGACTGTGTCAATGCCCCTGAGGAAGTCTTGTGGTTGAAATCTGCATCATCTGATAGCCAGCCCCAGATAGGGCTTGGAATTCTTTGACCTACGTCCTATGTCCATTACGGTACCTACAAAAGGAATAAGAAACAAAGAACAGTTTTATAAGAATTTTCATTACATTAAGAGACTTACCTGTTGGATTCTTTTATCCCAGAATTGTTTTTTTGCTACCTCCATGAAAGGACTTTCTGCAGGGGGGCTCAGTGTTCATTCAAGATTTGTGAATGTCATGAATAAGTTGTGAATAAGGTTTCTGTATTTTTGTGATGATTATGACATGATTGTATTTATTATTACATGAAGCACTGTAACACTTGGTCACTTTAAATTGTGGAATAGAAGTTTACTATCTTTACTGATATATACTGAACGTTTTTTTCTCCTGGTGAGGGATTTCCTTTCTGGTTGTTCGCTACTAGCAAATTTATATGGCACCTCTCCAGTGACCTGTTCAAGACAGCTTACAACTAGATTATACATGCCTGTTAGTCATTTGTTACCATAAAGACAGCCACAGAGGGTGGGACATATCTCTTCTAATTTAAAAACAGGAAACTGGTTGCTTACAGAAAACTGTTATCATATGGAGTTAACAGCCATTTAGAAGCTGGGGTTAAGAGGCAAGAGGTATGTCAATGTTTGGGATATCTGAATACACATGGTGTATTACAACAATAATTCAAAACTGAACTGGCTTGTCCACACAGGAAAATCCTGTTGCAAATTATTACTATAGCTCAACAATAGTGATGTGTGGATCACTCAACAATCCAGTGATGTGTAGATGTAGCCAGAGAATGGAGTGGGAATTCCATGATCAGCATCTAAGCTGGGAGTGGGTTTACTGTTGATGGTGTGGGAATCCATTTTGACCCATATGTCAGTGGACAAGAGAGTGCTTGGAAGGTTTTGGCTAGTGGGTGACAGGAAAGAAGAAGGTGATTCTGGAAGCCAAAGAAATGAGTTGATTGTTTAATTTAGACAAATGCTATAAACCATACTGTGTGACTTAACAATATGGTAGAATAATGTTAAACGTTTCCCACTTATCCATCCTGTGAGGAGTCCCAAGGGCTTATCTGGGTTGGTTCTCTTTGGAGGAGAAAGAGCGCTTGAGACTTTTTTGTAGCATTTGATTATTTATGAATATATAAGTAGAGTACAGGTGGAGGTAGAAGACCCACTACCCTATGCCAGATCCCAGGGAGAGATCCTGCAACCTCAAGGGACTTCAGCCTAACTCACAGTTGTCTCTGTTTCTGTCAGACTAAAATTCACATGTACAACACACCTGCCTCCATCTTTCAGCTGAGAAGTCTCACCCCTTCTAAACTCGCTTCAATAGAGCCATTGGGGAGTCATCTCCTAAAAATTAGAGCCTACTAAAGAAATATCCACATTAATTAAGGAATAATAACACTGTCATGGGTTCTAGCACTAACCCCCTTAGGTAACCCATTTAAACTAATGAGACAGCAATTTCGCAATACAAATATAAATATAAAAAAATGTGCCTGTGCATACAAAATAGCACCAGTGTATATACACTTATGTGACATATACCTCTCCTTACATGTTAAAAGACACAGATATTGGAAATAGCATATTAATATTCTCACCTCCTTTAGGCCTGTAAAAGAGGGGGGGGGGTTCCCTCCCAACCCATCTTGTCCTGTGTATGCTCCCCTGTTCTGATGCTTTAATCAACTTTATTTTTATTCCTTCTTTATTTTTAGATCCCCCCTTCCTACCTCACTGTTTATTGGAGGAACGTTCTCTCTCTCTCTCTCTCTCTCTCTCTCTCTCTCTCTCTCTCTCTCTCTCTCAGCATCTTCTGTGTTGCCAAGCAACCAGGTGCACCATGGGTGCCAATTGGTTGAAGCAGATTTAGCAAGCATTAGAAGCATTGTACCTCCCACCTTCCCCTCTTCATATAGAGCCACCATATGATCTTGATAGAAGGGGGAGCTGAGCGTAGGTGGGAAAGGGCGATGGTTGTAGGAGACAGAGTATGACAGAACACTCATTTGGGGGACATGGGTTCTTTTGAGTCCTCACAATTCACTGTAGCTAGGCATCAGCTATTTGCCAGCCCCATTCTGGTCTGTTGCAGCCATGCTTTAGATTCTCCTTCCCTTTTCTGCTGTGGCAAAATCTCAGTCCATCTCAGGGACAACTAAGATTCCATTTTCCATTTCTGTGCAGGACAAACATTTATCTTTTAGCTTCACACTAGTATTCTCAATCTGTGATTGCAAAGTTCTTCCAAGTTTATATATTTACAAATTTTAATTTCAGAAGTTTTGGAATATGCTATCCCTGTATTGGGGGCAAGTAGCCTAGAAACAGGAATCTTCAGAGCTGTCGATAAGAGTCTCTCAGGACTACAGAGCAAGACATTGCCAAGACACTGTCCCTAACACAACCTGCTGAGGTCACTCTCCAAATCCCTCCCTCCCCAGGCTCCACTCTTAAATCTCCAGGAATTTCCCAACCTGGAGCTGGCAACCCTACCACTTCCCCACACTATTTCTTACTATTTCCCTCTTATCACGCCCCCCCTACATTTGCCTTTAACTGCTTCCTTTTCTCCTTAATACCCCACTTTCTCCATAATGGAGACCCAAAGTAGCTTACATCATTCTTGCCTCTTCCATTTTATCCTCACAACAACTCTGTGAGGTACATTTGGCTGAGAATGTGTAATTTCACACAGTGGTCAGACTGGAGATTCGAACCTGGGACTCCCGAATCCTAGTCTGAAGCTCAACATGATAAAATATCATACAAAGTCATAAAAACAAGAGCCCTCACCCCAAAAAAAAACAGAAAAAAAGAAGCAGAATGAGGGAACTGAAGATCATACTATAGCCCCAATGCCTGATGAAATACTGTAAGGATCTGCCAAATAACTCTCAAAAGGCTTCACTGTCAGTAAAAGAACTTTATTGAAAAGCTGCTAGTTCATGAACTTACTCCATCTTTGCCAGGAATTATGTTCACAATCAAGCATCAAACATATATAGGTTTCAAACGCCTGCTGGCAATCCTTGGACCAAGCTGGTTTGGCGCTTGACTTCACCCCGTCTGTCCCCCACCCCTAGTCTTTAACAGATCAGTCAATGGCAGTGCAGTCTGAGCAATGTTCTTAATGAACCGCCTGTAGAAATTGGCAAAGCCCAAGAATGATTGTAATTGGCATCTTGTTCTAGGAGCTTCCCACCACAGCACGTCCTGAATTTTGGCAGGATCCATTTGCAGCTGCCTCTGGGAGACTCCGTAGCCCAGGAAGTCCAATTCCTCCTTATGGAACTCACACATAGACAATTTAGCATATATGGTTGTTGTGGGTTTTCCGGGCTGTATT
Organism: Eublepharis macularius; assembly: GCF_028583425.1. Classification (NCBI taxonomy): domain Eukaryota; kingdom Metazoa; phylum Chordata; class Lepidosauria; order Squamata; family Eublepharidae; genus Eublepharis; species Eublepharis macularius. Next base: position 91,907,306 of record NC_072793.1, on the reverse strand, counting down.
GCCGTGGTCTTGGCATTGTAGTTCCTGACGTTTCGCCAGCAGCTGTGGCTGGCATCTTCAGAGGTGTAGCACCAAAAGACCGAGATCTCTCAGTGATCTCTCTTTAGCATATAGTTTGCTCTCATACACGGTGCTCAGGACCTCTCGTACCAGCTTCACATGTGAGTCATAGTTATCTGAATAAATCAGCACATCATCAAGAAAAACTGCCACCCCCTTATACAGGTAGTTATGTAAAACTTCATTAATCACGTTCATGAAGACCCCAGGCACCCCCTGGAGGCCGAACGGCATAACGAGGTACTCAAACTGTTCCAGAGGAGTGTTAAAAGCTGTCTTCCAATAATCTCTCTCCCTAATGCGCACTCCGAAATAGGCATCTCTTAAATCCAGTTTTATAAAGATTTTCCCCTTGGCCACCACTCCAAGCAAGTCTCTAATGAGGGGAAGAGAGTAGGCATTTGACATGGAAACTGCACAAGTCCCCATCCTTTTTTTCCAGAACAACTGGGACAGCGTGGGGGGAACTCGAGGGTTGAATGAAACCCCTCTCCAGATTTTTGTCAATGAACTTGTGAAGCTCCACCCATTCAGCAGGGCTCATGGAGTACAGCTTCCCTTGGGAAGGTCTTGCCCAGGGATCAATTAAATGGTGCATTCTGTGGCTCTGTGAGAGAGGAGCTCATCAGCTCCCCCTTTCTCGAAGACCCGGCTTAGAGCTTGGTATTCAGGGGGGATTTCCTTAACCTCCTCCCTTGTGAGGCACAGTTTCAGGCATGGGAGGGGGGTGGCACCCCACCGAGTTCCACATGTGATCCTAACAATCCTTAGCAGGGAAACACAATTGACCCATCCTCCAATGTATGTACGGGTCATGGTCATAGAGCCAGCGGACTCCCAGCACCTCAGAGAATTTTGTGGTAGGGCTTACCACAAAAGCTCTCTCCTCCAAGTGACACCCCCCATCCTCAACAGGGTTAACTCAGTCTTGTAAAGGCAAGAGGTTCCCTTCATGGGGGTCCCATCCATTTGCTCAAACCTGATGGACTCTGTCAGTTTCACCAGGTCAAGTCCCAGTCCTGTGACTATGGCTGCACCCAGAATCAATCGCTCAAACCTTGATATGAGTCCCTTGTCTTGGGTGCACTAAGGTGATAGGAAAAAAAAAATAAAGTTCCTTTTGGCCTCACCAGAAGTGGCACTGTCTCCTCTCAGACCTGCTGGCTGTTGTCCTTACAGCAGGTCTTCACTGTTTCCTGCTGGCCACGCCTTTTCTCCCTCACTACTGGATGCTGTGCTGTCCCCTGAACTCCTGGGTCCTCCACTTACTCCTACTGCCACTGCTTCCTTGTTAACTTGCGATGCTGATCTTCCCAGCTTAGGGCAGCCAAGCGAACCTCATTTAGGGCCCATCTTCCTCCCGGGGAGAACCTTCTTCCCTTTGGTGCCCTCTGTAGTGAAGTGGCTGGCACTCCCACAGTTTATGCACCGTCCTTGTTTCATTCTCCTCTCCTTTTCGGCCAGAGCGGTCGTTCCTTTTGGATGGGGCTTATCTCCCACTCTACACTCTGCAGCTTCCTGCCACTGGCCTGCTTGATGTTGGAGATAGAGCAGCTTCATGACTTGCTCACTATTTACAACCTCACATTCCAGTTGAATCCACCCCAGCAGGGTGCGCAGGTTGCCTTGGATCATTGCCTTGGCCACCAGGTCTGGATTCAAGCTGGCACGGAAGAACTCAATCTTCACCAACTCTATCTCACACTGTGGCTGCATACACTTGGAAATCTGCCACGAACTCTCGCACAGAGCAGTTTCCCTGCCTCATGCATTTCAGCTTGGTTCGCGCTCTCTCCTCTTCAAGGAGGTCTCCGTACTGCTCTCTGAGTGTACGCATGAAGGCCCTCATGCTCCTGAGTTCCAGGACTCTGGGCACATAGAGGGTCACATACCATTTCGCGGTCGCTTCTGCCAGCTGGGAATCTAGGTAACTCACCTGGCTGGCTTCATCTGGGAAGGTGGGGCCCCATTCCCTAAAAAACTCGACCACCTGCACTAAGAGGTACCCCCAGCTCCTCAGGGACTCCATAAAACCAAGCTTCTAAATTGCGTAGCCCCTGTGGCTGTTGAGGCTGAGACCCCAGGACCGGAGTGGCTGGGGCTTCATCTGGATGGACAGGTTGGGCTAGCTGCCGCAGCTGTGCTTGGACCCCTTGATAAACTGGAGGAGGATTAGGCTGCTGGTCCCCTTGTAGCTGAGCAGCTTGATCCGGCAGGCCATCTTAGTATCCCGGCTGATCGGGCTGGAAGGTCACGCACATCATGTCTTGGATATTGCCTATGATGGCATGCATGTCACACCACAGCTCTCCCATCTTGGCCCGGAGCTCTTGCACCACCTCAACAGGTTGCTCCCAGCAACTCCCTTGCTGCTGGTTCCTCATACCCTTCCTCCTCCTTCTCGAGGAGTCCTTCCCCATGATCAGACTCTGTCTGTACAGCCAGCTCCACCAACAATCCTGCATCTCGATCTCTCTCCTGGCTGACATCATGTGAGGAGTCCATACCAGCGAAGTATCTTCCAGCCAGTCTCCGTAGCTGGTATGTTGTCAGGGGAAATTGTTGCAGGGCTGTGCCCCAGCCTCAGCCAACGCAAACATGTTGGGCCCATGCGGAGTCTGCGGGGTCTTTGAGTTTTGCCTCAGTCTTCTCTGTAGCACTGGTATCTTTCCCCTCTTTGGCTGCCGTGGCATAGGTATCAGGATTCTGCGGTTGCTCAGGTCCAAGGTGAGTGGATTCCTGGCAATCTGTAAAAATCTGCCAAGCAACTCTCAAAAGGCTTCACTGTTGTCAGTAAAAGAACTTTATTGAAAAGTTGCTAGTTCATGAATGTACTCAATCTTTACTGGGAATGACATTCACATGCAAGCATCAAACATATATAGGTTTCTAGAACACAGACAAATTCTAAGATTCCTCCCCCCAATCTAACGGTCAGAGGAAAAACATCTAAGCAGGAAACAGCAGAACTGATGTATGGGATTTTCAAGGTTGTGGCATCTAGACATGCACCTCTTCTCAGGCTAAGGAGAGGGGCTCTGGTGCAGTTCAGAGGATCATAGAGATAACAGCAGGAACAAATGCCTCCCTTGCATACTTTCACATTGCTGGTTCGAAAGACTAGTAACATTTGCAGGCCAGTAAAAGAATAGCATAACCATAACATGAAGCATTAGACCACAATTAAGATTGCTGAGTATGACAGGTGATGCTGAGCACCTGACAAATTTTTATTTATTTATTTATTTCAATTTCTATTTCACCTTCCCCGCACTGGCAGGCTCAGGGCGGATTACATTCATAAATGTCAAAAATTCACAGTTTCTCAATTTAAAAGCACAATAAATACATTTAAAAATTAAAAAATTTAAAATTACAGGTACAAAATTTCAACAGCACAAAGTATGTAATTGGATCCTTCATCCAACCGTCACTGAAAAATTTCTTAAAGGGAAAGGTTTTGGAGGTGGATGCTGTGAGAGGGAGGGCTCCATTCATTTCTATTCGGCTGGCGGGGATCCTACCCAGCATCAACCATACGCCTGGCAGAACAGCTCTGTCTTACAGGCCTGGCGGAAGGACAACAAATTCTGCCGGGCTGGGCCCTGGTCTCATTTGACAGAGCATTCCACCAGGTTAGAGCCAGGACCGAAAAGGCCCTGGCTCTGGTCGATGCTAGGTGGAGCTCCCTGGGGCCAGGGACCATTAATAGCTGTTTATCTCCAGATCAGAGCATCCTCTGGGGCACATATGGGGAGAGGCGGTCCCAAAGATACAAAGGCTTTGGTTTGTTTACTTTAAAAAATAAGAGAATTAACATGATTGATAGATTTCATTAGGAAAGAAGGTGTCACTGCCAAGAAACCCCTGCATTTAGTGGATGTCAACTTAACTTCCAGTAAGGAGGCCATCTGGAACACGATCTCTTCCGATCTCCTGTATTCAGCCCCATCTAGTATATGGAGGGCAAGTTAGGGCAATAATGCTCATCTCTTTGAGGCTAATTATCTATTTGTATTGTTGGGTGCTTTTTCACAATGCTAGTGTAATAAACTAATGACATGGACAGCGACACATTGCTAGTGGAGACATAAGAACTGTTACAATCAATTCTTATCTTAATTTCAGTCTAGATGATGGCCGCCTACCTTGATCTGGGTGATCTGGTCACTTAGATCATGGCAACATGGAGTCTAGGAAGACCCAGAACGTTTTGGAGGGCTTTCATTGGTATTGTTGCCATAGGTCGGATAGCTTTCAGATTTCAACACACAGAGAGACTATGGCAATATACTATATGTGGTTCCGTACTTGAAGTCAACTCGGAAACTTCAGTTAGTACAGAATGTCATAGCTCAGTTACTATTGGGAGCTATACAGAGTATGCATATCACACCTTTTCTGCAGTTACTCCAATGGCACCCACCAATTACCAGGTTTAATTCCAGGTTCTGACCATCATGTACAAAGCCCTTCATGGCCTTGGACCCCAATGTGTGTCTACAAAGACACCTGTTTTCCTGTGTTCTAGCATGACAGCTTCACTCATCTGAGCGGGGTCTTCTGAGAGTACCAACCTGCAAATGAGTAAGATCAACAACTGTCCATTCGTGTGCACTCTCTGTTGTAGCCCTCACCTTGGAGAACAGCCTGAGGAGGTCAGGAAGGCTCCTATGCTTGTGTCTTTCCACAAACTATGTAAAATAGAATTGTTCAAGAGGGCATTTCTATAGAGGAATTAAGGCTATATTACAATAGAATAGTTCAGGAAGGTAGTTTTATAAAAGAATGGGATTGTAGGCTAGACCAGTATGCATAGTATTTATCTGTTTGCTGCATGTATTCATCTACTCTCATTGCATTGTCTTGCACTTACATAATTCCATTTTCTGTACTGTTTAACATATGTCTAATACCAGGGTTGTTGTGGATTTTCCGGGCTGTATCGCTGTGGTCTTGGCATTGTAGTTCTTGACGTTTCGCCAGCAGCTGTGACTGGCATCTTCAAAGGTGTAGCACCAAAAGACAGAGATCTCTCAGGACACTGGCATCTTCAGAGGTGTAGCACTGAAAGACATAGATGCAGAGGAGTTAGCCGTGTTAGTCTGTGGTAGCAAAATCAAAAAGAGTCCAGTAGCACCTTTAAGACTAACCAATTCTTTAGTGGATTTGAAGGCTTATGCTACAATAAAATTGGTTAGTCTTAAAGGTGCTACTGGACACTGAAAGACAGAGATCTCTCAGGACTCAGAGATCTACACCTCTGAAGATGCTAGTCTCAGCTGCTGGTGAAACGTCAGGAACTACAATGCCAAGACCACGGTGATACAGCCTGGAAAATCCACAACAACCATCGTTCTCCGGCTGTGAAAGCCTTCGACAATATATCATGTCTAATACCCTTTGCTTCGTTTCAAATATTTGTAATTCTATTCTTATTGCTTTGTTTATAAGGTGTTACAAGTGGGGGATCCTCAAGGCCTTGAGGGAGGCATCTTATTCTCCCCTCCCCCATCATGTCATCTTTCCCTTTCCTGTCTCCTATAGCCTCTCCCCTTTTCCTGCTCCCTTCTATCCTTTCCACCCACTTTTGTCTGCCCCCATCTTTACCTCTCTCTGCCCTATGGCCCAATTGCATAGTGCTGGCTGAATCAGGCTCAGTTGCATGGCGGAAAATCTGCAAGGACTTTTGGTGGATACTTCATTTTTCTCTGTATCCCCTTCCACACTCTATTTTCTCTTTCCCTTTTCCTGGCAGCCTCCATATGCTCACCTTTCCCTATGTCCTTCTCTCCTTCAAATCCACTAAAGAACTTTACTTGTACCTGTCCCCCACCTTCATCTATATTTATTAATTTGCTTCATTTACAAACTGTCTTTCTCCACAACAGGGACCAAAAGCAGCCTACATCATTCTTCTTGCCTCCGTAGTATCTTCACAACATCCCTGAGAGGTAGGTTAGGCTGGGAGTATGTGACTGGATCAAAGTCACCCAGTGAATTTCCACAGAAGAGTGATGATTCCATCCTGGGTCTCCCACATCCTACTCTGAAATTCTAACCACTACACTACACTGGCTTTTTGGGGGGAGGGGGGTGAGTGCTGTTGAACAGTAGCAAGCAGCTGCGCCTGGGTGAGTCATGCAGGTCATGTGGTATCAAGTCATCTGGTGGTTGTCTCTGGGCTTCATTCCTCCCTCAAAGGCCCAACAAGCACCGAAAAGGGCCCCACACCCTCTCCCTCCCTTTTACTGACAAAAACCTAGCTTGGAACAGTTATGGTTGCCTAGCAATAGCCCCTGAGGCCATCTGATTTTTAAATTTACAGGAGCTTCTTTTATCATTTTGGGGTTTTTTTTTACTCTCCACGCATAATATATTTTCTTTAGATTTCTGATTTTTCTGCAAACCTGGGACTTTTGTCAGGTACGCAGGAAGATCTGTCTTGTCCATTCACGGCTCCAGTCTCCAAATTTAAGCATCTTTATATAGCTGGATGGATTCAGAAAGTGATATCATATACTACTGGAAGAACTAAATACAAAATTGAGCTGGATCTCTACACGTACTTAAACTGACTTAGTAGCCATGCTTTCGCCATAAATAACCTGGGATGTATAGTTTTGTGGGAAGAGGCAGAGAACTGAAAGTATTCTCAGCAATTTCACCTAAAACTACAAATCCCATATTATCTTGGGGGGAAGCCATGGTAGTTAACCTGACAGAACTATTTAAGTTTGTAGTATGGATATAGCCTTAGGGTTCCCCGGGGAAATATTTCTTCCTGTCTTTAATCAGCTATTCTTCTCACTTTTCATACTGATATACCATATCCACTGCTGCAGCTAGAGAGTTAGAAAAGATGTTCACCCAAGTGGAGAATAGCAATATATTGTTTAGTGCCACTTTCTGTGCCAAACTTTGAAATAAACAAGCTCCTCCTACTAGGTAGCTCAGTCAGTTACACCTAGGAATTCTGTTAATTTCTAGTGATTGAACAAAATGAATTTATTCAGATTTTTTCACTGTTCTGGAAGAAGTGTCACTTCAGGGTACAGTGTGCTGATAGTGTGGTGATAAAAGTCCAGCAGTGCTGTGAATTCATTAAAACGTATTATTTATTTCCAGTGCTATTCACAATGAATTAAGCTCTGTATCCACCCTATTGAAAGCAGAGATCTACTCCAATTGGCATACAAGACAGCAGCCACTCAAGGAGGTGATTTTTAGAAAATGCAACATGGAACATCATTTACATCTTCCATTTGAAAAGTCAGCCCTGAAATGGGTTCCTGCCTTGCAGTTTCACTTGTTTATGGTCCATGGCTTGATCACATACTGTTTCCAGCCCATTTTTTCTTCTACCATGCCATTATCATAATAATCACATCATTAACTTTGTGGGAGATTTGGATGTTTTGGAACTAGGAGGCACACCTCTGCTTCCCAGTATTCACAGTTTTTGCTCATGGTGATGCCCTATGAATCCCCTATGAATTATGAGGGTCTACTGTATGATGATAAAGTACTGATAATTTTATCAGACGAGAAAGAGAAAGATGTTTGGATTCATGACAAATGAAAGTCGAGTGAAAGACATGGGAATTCATACTGCTATTCTGTTCATCAGGACTGGCTTATGACATTTTGTCATCTGACATGGAAAACCCAAATGGTTTTACCTCACAATCCAGCAGTACACAACTAATAATAAAATGATGGCAATTTGTTTACTGTTGTTCCCAAAATCTGTTACTTAAGCCGTTCCACCTCTCTCTGCTTACTGATAAGAGTTGGCTTTGCTACTCAGGACTGGTTAGGCTTCAGAAATGGCATTTTGTTTTTGTCACCATATTTTATGTGCACTAAGATACTAGAAAGGATTCCAGAGAGAGCAACAATGATGATAAAATACATAAGATGTTATGTGGGAAACTACAGTTTGTGTGATCTGGAGAAAAGAATATTGGATTGGGAAGTGAAATAGGGCAGTAGTTTTCAAATCTGTAAAATGCTGCCACAGATAAAGGGGAATGCAACATTTACCAAGGACACAAGAGTCTCATGAATCCTCTTTTAAGACTTCTGAATGCCTATGCAAAAGAGGGATTTCTGTTGTAAGAAAACATTTCTTAGAACATGAATGTGTATATTCCCCCCATAGGCGATTCTACAAGAGTCAAAAAATGTGCAACTCATGACACACCCATCATTGTGTAAAGCATAAATGATGTGATTTATGGTGGGTATCACACACATGCAAAACTGCTAATAATATAGATAGCTGGGCAGTGGAACAAGTGACTGAGAGAAAGTGTGGAATATTATTCTCCGGTCTTTGTTCATGCAGCAGAGAAGTGAAGGAGAGGCATTTGTCATGTGAATGAGCATTCTGGCTGATGTAACAATTGAAGCAAGAACTATCTTAAGCCTTAGCCTACAAGATATCCCTTGTGCTGCCATCGCCCAAAGCAACAGAGGGATGAAAGAGTTATTGGACAAAGAAGTGCCTTGTGAAGCCAGGTGATGAATAGGTATGCCAGTGTAATTCCATCTTTTTAAATATAAGTGTCCCTTTGTTTTCATTCCCCAAGGAAAGGGCATCTTGGTTAGCCCTCTTCCTACGCATCCTGGCCTCTTTTCTTCCACCCACCCAGCAGAAAAGAACACTGGCTAAATTCACTGATTTTGATGGTGTGAATTAGCAACTGGAGAGTGATTCATGTGTGAGTCACAGCACAAAGCACAGGTGGCATCATGGAAATGATAGGGCATCCACCCGGCACTAGCCTCTTTCAAATGCCAGGATGTGGCAGCTAATTTGTTCTCTTTATGTACTGAGGGAGGTGGGTTCTTTCCCCTGCTCTCCCCACCCAAAGACATAGTGCAATCAGGCAGAGAGGGAAAGGGTGGGGGGAGAGAGAGAGAGCAGAGTAACCCAGCTGGAAAATCAAGCAGCCATGATGTTATAGATCTGCCTGTGTGTTCTAAGATAACTTGGATGGCACTCAGTTGTACTGTGCCCTTCCAGTATAGTTCACCCTGAAGCGGTGCACTCATTGGATTCTACCATGTACTGATTTCATTGGAGAGGCTTGCATTTTTGCCCTGGGCTTCAAGAGAGTAAGAGCAGGCTCAGAATGGAGGCAAAAGAGGATTTAGCAACAGCCCTTGCACATCTGATAAAAATGAAACTCCTAATGTTTCATCTGGTTGGTCCCTCAGAGATGCATTTGAGCATCTCTATCTACTTTTCATGCTGCACTGTGAATAGTTTGTTTGTTTGTTTGTTTGTTTGTTTGTTTCTATAGTCTTTACTCAGAGGCAGTCTCTTACTCTAGCCTAGTGCTGAGTTAAAAGCTGAGGTAGGTCACTGCTGAACTGTACTCTGAAAGCGAGATCCAAACTACTGCATATTACACTATCCAAGCACATACATCTTTGTTCTCTGAGACTTTCTCTGTGAGGCTTTACTACTCACAATAGGTCTTTTGCTGTTTATTTCCCATTTCCCTCTGACTTACTTAATCCTTCAACAAGGGAGGGAATTATGCTGCGTTGTTTCCTTGTCAGGGTGTCTTGTACTGAGAGAAGAGAGGTGAATTGACCACAGGACAGGTTGCAGGTTAAAAGGACAGCAGATCTATGGTAGTAGCCTCTAGTTCTACTCTATTCACCAAGCTAGATCAAACTCAGCACAGGAAGGCAAGCCGTAGTCCACAAAGAATGCCCTGTATGCACCTTTCAAGGTAGATATCAGCACCCTCTAGGGCAGAAATACAGCATAAATTTGTACATGTCTACAGAATGCCCTGGAATTATCATTTTCTAATTCTGTACCAGTGTACACAAAAATCTTCATAATGTATAATACTTAGAAAGTATTCTGAGTAAAACTGTATCTTAAAAAATCCTTTAATCCCCAAATGAAAATATTTCATAGATTTTTTTTCCCCTGATGTTCCCCCCAAATTTCCAGTTTTTCTGTTGTAAAAAGTTCTTGTGAGAAATTAGGTAAAGCCTCTCTCTCTCACCCCTCCCCCCACCCGCCGATGTTTTCTATTTTTTCTGGGCCTTCACATCTTTACCACCACCCCTGCTTTCTTTACATGTAAATAGGCAGATTCATATAAATACATGAGGATCCCCCATCACACCTTGTGTGGCCCTTTATTATAATGAATGAAACAAGGTTGCCTATTGATTTTTTCCATTCTATGACTAATAACAACTGTGGGGAGGGTGATTTTTATTGGGGAAATGGCATGGAAGAAATGAGCTACTTTTGAGGAAAATGAAAGACATTGAGACTGAGAACTCTTTGATCCTCATCACTGCTCTTTGGTATCTTGTCAGGCTTGGCTCTTCAGGTGTGGTTGCACTACACACATTAAGGCAGCACTACTGGTGCTGTCTGGCTATCTGGGGAGACCCTTCTTCTGAGTCTATAGCACTGCCAGCCTGTATGTATGGGAGCAACAGTATTGTCTATCTTGGGAAGGTGGGGGAGGGGGGCTTGGACAAATATAGCATTTGGTGTATGCTCCTCAGTCAATTGTATTGCCCCATATCTAGCAAGTACAGCATCACAGAGAACAGAAGAGCAAGGAAACAAGCAGAAACAACTGCTTGTATCAATTCAAACCAAAGAACTCCCCAAGCCAATGATCTAGCAGCATGATAGGCTCAAACAGTTCTTTAGAAAGACCATGCCAAAATGTATAAATGTTGAAATTTAAGACAGATGAAGAGCAAATGAAAGAACGTATGATTAAATGGGCTAAAAACTTTGGATATATTAATGGAACAATGGAATATATGTGGTTAAGGGTTGAAATTTACATTAAGTTCTAGTCTTAACGAGAATTTTTATAAGATGATGTACCATTGGTATATGACCCCTGAGAAACTGGCTAGAATGTACAAGGATTCTCCGAACTTATGCTGGCAATGTGCTGTCAACATGAAGGATCATTTTTCCATATGTGGTGGACATGTAAGAAAGCAAAAATCTTTTGAACACAAATGCAATTATCGATTCAGAAGATTTTAAAGATTAAAATACAACTGACACAAGAGACTTTTGTGTTGAGAATGATGGATACTCAGTTCAAAAGAATTTATGGAATTCTGTTTTTATATATGATTATGGCAGGAAGACTATTATATGCCATATAATGGGATCCAGTTTGATGTAGTGGTTAAGAGCGTGGGACTCTAATCTGGAGAACCGGGTTTGATTCCTCACTCCTCCACTTGAAGCCAGCTGGGTGACCTTGGGTCAGTCACAGCTTCTAGGAGCGCTCTTAGTCCCACCCACCTCACAGAGTGTTTTGTTGTGGGGATAACAACATACTTTGTAAATTGCTCTGAGTGGGTGTTAAGTCATCCTGAAGGGTGGTATATAAATTGAATGTTGTTGTTGTTATTAAAACTGGAAGAGTCCAACATTGCCTGTAATGGACGAATGGTTGATTAAAGTGTTGGAATTTGCAATGACGGCAAAACTTTCTTCACTGATTAGAAATAAGACAATACGTTCATTTGTAGTTGAATGGAAACCCTTATAGACCTTTTCATGAAATAGACAATAATGATTTGATGATTTGTGGATTTATGGACTAAGGAATTTGAACATTAGAGAAAGTAGAACTTTTATCTTTAACATAGAGTAAAAGAACTTTTTCTTTCTTGTCTGTATGTCTTGTTCTGTATGTTCTGTTAATTTTGCCTGTTGGTTAGTTGATTTTTTGTTTGATTAGTTTTTGCCTAATTGTATTTATATGTTTTGTCTTTTTTATTATATAAAACTCTTAAAAGGAAGGAAGGAAGGAAGGAAGGAAGGAAGGAAGGAAGGAAGGAAGGAAGGATGGATGGATGGATGGATGGATGGATGGATGGATGGATGGATGGATGGATGGATGGATGTCTTGTGTACAGAGAAGGCAGAAGACACAGAATACCTGCAGGGGACAGCAAATCTGATGGTTAGATAGACAGTGAAATAAGATCCTTCTTTCTGTCTCATCGTGTCTTTCTTGCATGTCTTCCTGCTTCTTTCTGGAAGTCCCTCTCTCCCAGTTTAGTAAGGTAGTATCTATTCTATTTCTCTGCTTTCTTTCAAAGTTTTAGTTGAATAAACTCTCTTCATTCACTCCTTAATCAGACTCAAGATCATTCCCAAGATATACCATACGCTAAAGGAAGGAAGGAAGGGAAGGAAGGAAGGCCAACCATGCAGTCCTGTTTGGTGGCAAGATCTGTGTGTTTTTCTGCTTGATGAACTTCCCAGTTAGTTACATATCCGCTGAGTTGCTTCTCCCCCACCCTGACAAACTGAAGGCGTGATTTAAACATAATACTGGAAGGAAAGAATCTACCTGAGCAATCTTGAAGTCACCTGCATCTCATTTAAACTCCACTACAGCGCATATGATTCTGTTATTCATGCCACATTAGCACACTAATGCAACACTCACATGGGTTATGGATCTCTGGCATGCTAAATTTACACCTGAAGCAGGAGCCCTGTTTCAGTGAGATGATGGGTGCATGAAAGATTGCACAGACAAGATCATCTTGCCCACTGGCATCACATTTAAATCAGACCCACATGGCAATCAGCAGTTATCAGAATAATGGTCTGATGTGAAGACTTCTGAATATTACAGATTGTCATTAACTTATAAACTGTTGTTTGGATTAGTTATAATAATTATATGAACCAATGGGATGTTCTGGGTTTGTTGTTTTACATCCCAATCTAATGCATATTAATTCCAGTCTAAGCCTTTTGCAGTCAATAGTCTAAGAATAACACTGCATGGGTTTGCGCTGTTAATATCGAAATACACATCTACTACAGAGATACCAAGAAAGGGAAGATTTGATTCCATTATCCTGCAAATCCCTGTCTTGCGGTCTGCCATTGAAATTTAGCAAATGCTTTGCTTTCCTACGATGCAGGTTGTCATCTGGAAACATTACTCTTGCTACCTAGCAAGAGAACAGCTACAGCTACAGTGAACAATTTTAAAATGAACATCACAGTCACACTCTGCAAAAAGTGTAGTTACTAGGAGAAGAACAACTCCAGATCTAACCTTCAGCATACTTACCGTAATGCTTAACTCCAGCCTAAGCAATCAGTACTTTCTAATGAATAATGTGGGGTGTGGGTGTATACACAAGCATGCACATATGTTAGTCCAAGCAAGCCTTTGATCTTATACAATGGATGTCTTAACTCCTCTCCAAAAGTATAGAACTTCACAGTGCAATCCTAAAAAGAAGGACTTAAATCTTTTTAGGATTACACTGTTAGGTACTGCTGATAATGAAGTTGATCTTTTCTTCGCCCAGTTTCGAGACCACAAGCTTAGGGAATATGCTAGTTAAGTTGTTTGATAAGTAATTACAGGGCTTATTGCTATTTTAGAGTAATGCAGGACCTCTTCACATATTCCATGTCTATGTCACACCCAAGTCATTATACGTCTGAAAACATAATTTCATTAATTTCTCATATATGCCTTTAGCACACCACTAGACACAAGAGTCACTTATCACCATGTTGCGTTTTGTTACAGGTTGATACAGGCAAAAAATATTATGACAGACTGTTACTAGGAGATAAACCTTTCTAAGAATAATAACTTTAGGACTGTGATTGATGATGATAGTATTAATATTTGTACTTACGTTAACAGAACAGCAAAGATATTCCACTGTTATGATTGGTTGCTGTCTCAAGATCAAAGAAGTTTGTGAAAAGAGGATTCCCTTTAATTACAATAGGTGTTCTTGATTGGTTAATGCAGTATTAAAATTTACAGTAACTCCTACTGACTTGTTAATCACTGAAACCCATCTCTAACAGTGAAGATACATAGCTTTCAAGTTTCATGGCCTCACTGCATGTTTCAACGCTTGAGTCCCGACATCTAGTGTGACCAGGACATTTTGATGTGGAAAATCGAAATGATACACAAACCCTTCTTCTAATTAACTTGAGGCAGGGGTCACTTGCAAATTCTCCTGTGCGAGCCTTACTGAAATAAATGGGAGATGCACAACAGGATTATCATTCCTGTCAATGAGGCTTGCACAGGAGATCTTCCTAGTGGATTGTAGCTGTGCGTCACCTCTATCTCTCACTATGCTGTCCTTAACACTTGAAATCCACCACCAAAAATGGTCATGTGACTCTGCCTCATGAGGGAATCACTTCTGTAGGTGACTAATTTTTTTAAAAAATGTATTTCACTGAGACTCAAGGCAGATTACACAGTATAATTCAATTAAATACAAATATCGTATGTGCAAAGCAATATACATATTGAAATGAAAACTATGGATTCACAGGAACATATATGGATATCTAGAAACCATCTAGAGTAGACCATCACTTGTATAGCGACAGACTTCCTTCTTGCATTTTATGGCCTTTTCACCTGTCTAAATATATATTACTCTGTGAGCATCAGAATATGTCTATCAACTGAGGATCAGCTTCATGAATCTGACGAAGCTGGCTCTAGTCCACATTAATCTGTTAGTGTCCTGCAATCCATGACAATTAGTCTTTCAGAGCCACAAGACACCTGATTTGGTTGTGGCTGAAGACCGACGTGAATCTGGGATGAAATGAGGCACATTGGCATTAATTTTGTAGAACAGTACCACAGAACTGGCACTCTAGAGACTATTTACCTCTATGCTCTTTCAAACTAACGTAGGTAATGTAATATCTTATTTCTTTTTATTTTAGCCTGTATTTGCTAAATTCTGTTTCCTGAGCATACAGTTTTAATCATTATTGCTGTATTTTGCCTTGGAAGCTCTAATGGTCCTGCATCAAGGTCCCTAAGGACTTGCCTACCTGATAGCAGCCATGTGTTGATTACTTATAGCTTACCAGAAGTGTTGACATGTATCATTTTGGTCAATTTAAAGGGATGCCTGGATTTCTCTATCTTCATTCCCATATGCTTGTTTCAGTTTACAAGCTTGTTAGCAGACTTCTTTATTGGAACTGGTAATTGGTGGCCCCCGAACCCCTTGGTTGAGAACCAGAAGGACTGAATCTCTTTATTTTCCCCTGTTTTGTATAGTTTGTTATTGACAAGGCTGAGTTTCACGACTGCAAACTTTGACTTTCCCAGACATCCCACTTCCCAGTAAAGGAAATCCGTGCTGGGAAGTAGATTTCCACTCACATTCTAATGATTCTCCCCATTCATATTCGGGCACATAAAAACCTTTTCAAGTACAACTACAGCTGGATCAGAGCAAAGCTTTTTTGAACAAACTGGACATGATAAAGATTCCACATACACCCACACATGCTGAGGCAAGTGGCAGGCAACGAGTGTGGGAGGGAAATCTCTTTCTTTCTACTCTTCCCTACAACAATTTCTCTCTGGCTTTTCTCCCCCAAACTCCTGAACAGAACTCAGCAGCACATGCATGAGCTCCTGAGTCATGTGACCAAGAAGGAAGGCTGCATGGAGAGTGGGAAACTGCTGACCTACCAAGTCTGCTCCCATTTGAGCATCCTTGTCTATAGATCTTCAAGTCCCATACTGTCCAAGTAAAAAACAGACGGGTGAAGGCAGCCCTAAGACTTGATGCAGACTACAATCGAACCATTGACTGACACAGACACACACAGACACACATATTTGTGTATAACACAATGGCAATTTCCAGTTATTTCTACTCTTGTTACAAACTTCTCCACATGTTGTTCTTCAGAGTCCCCAAACCACAGAAGCAGCATCTCATGGAGATCAGTTGGCTGCAGTGGGAGGCAGAGACAGGAAGGTTCTGGTCCACTGATAGAAAGTGCACTCTTGATCCAATCCACACTCTGTTTGAGCCTAGGTTGCTGTGCTGGAATCAGACTCTGCCTCAGTGCTGTGAACTAATGGGATGTTCCACATGCCACATGCTAAAACCACTGTTCATAGCTTCCACTGTTGCTTCCCTTTGTGTTTTCATTTCCAGAGGGAAGCGGTCTATGAAATTACTGCAGAATCCAGAGAGTCACAAGGACAAGATGGTAGTTGTCTTATCTTTGAATTAAGCTCTTCTTTACATATTTCCTTTTGTCACACTGATTGCAAGAATGCTACCTCTTGCTTCCAGCTCTCTTGCTGCCAAGAGAAAACTTACAGTGCAATCCTAAGGAGAGTTACTCCAATTTAAGCCCATTGAAGTCAATGGTCTTAGACTGGAGTAACTCTCCTTAGGATTGCACTGTTAGAAGCCTACACCTTTTACAAGCAGCCATTGGCAACAAACAATTTGGACAGTGGTTTTAAATCTGCCCTTGTGCTATTCTGAAACAGAAAGGTACCCTTTCAGAGCCACAAGTGCCCCTGTGGCCATGGAATACTAGTGCTGGGTGTTGATCTAGAAACAAAAGAAGCAGAGAATTGTTCAGAACAGTGGACCTGGGTGGGAAGAGAGGGGGAGAGAAATAAAGAACCCGCTGCTGCTGCTGCTGCTAAGAGGTTTCCTCATCGCTGTTGAGAGTGTGAGTGCGTAGGATGTCGTTAGACAAAGACTGAGCCTGGAAGCAAAGACAGTGCTGCTGTGCGGAGGCTTCTGTGTGGAATGTTTTCCTTTCCACCCTCTCTCAGGTAGCATCAGAATGAAGGCTCCCATACATGGCTCTCATTTATTTTCCACCCCAGAAAGAGGCCTCTGATGTTGTTTAGCAGAGAGGGGATGATAGAGGAGATGGAAAGGGGTAGAATGAAGTCATGGTTGGGGGGAGCTAAAATGCAGTGGGTGCTATACCTGCTTCCTCTTCACAAACCACTGCGCTCTTGTCTTTCTGTTGGTTGTAGCACATGTTGGTTTCTCTGATGGGGCTGGCAGAGTGGGTGGCATTGACTGTAAAATTCAGGTTGTGGGTGGTTTTGCACTTTGCGAGGTTTTGTTTTCTAGCACTATTACTAATCCAGGAAGGGCAAGAGATACCAGTTCTATTGGACATGGGGTGTAAGAGAAGTGGAAGGAGATGGGTGTGGTTGCAGGTCACACTTCTGAGACCAGGGTACCAAGGATAGATTGAACTGGTTTTGAAGTCTTGCATTGAGATCCCAGGCAGGAAAGCATCATTTGATTGGATGCAAAACTAAACACTTCTTTAGACCATTTGATTGACCACATCTTTCTGGATGATTTGTGTGTGTGTGTTCAGTAAGCACATAATTGTTAGTTCTAGATCAGCAAACCCAGATGTCTCTGTTGAATTAACAAACCACTCATTTTTGTCATAGGAAAAAATGGCATCTTTCCCCCATCCCATACAGTTATGTTTTTTGCCATATGTTAATTAGTCATAGTTTCTTTTGGTTTGTCCTGGAGCAGGCTGTTTCTGGGTACTAGTCTGGTCCTGGCAATTTGTTTCCTCACTTCATTTGGTGGGTACTGTAGCCCCCCAAATGCTTGTTGTAAATCTCTTAAGTGAGGGACCCAATCAAGAGCATTGGAGCAGATACGGTTGTAACGTAAATCCTCTGGATCTATAAATGCTGTAAGTACATACTTTCTCAGGTTGCCCTCCCCCCCCATCTCTCCTCAGGTGATGGGGCACCCAAAAGACCGATGTAGCGGTCTGGTAGGTTCATATAGGAGTAGACAGTCCTTAAGGTATTTAGCCTTACTCCACTCCACAGAGGTGTAAATTGACATCTTCGGATCTGTGGCATCTCCAATTGATGCCAGGATCAGGCTTACTGACAGCGATACCTTAGAAGAGTTGTCTTGCTGTTTACAGCTTCGGGGATCACATAGGTTCACTGTGACTCTTGGATCCCTGCAATCTTAAAATGTGTGCCTGGCCACATGGCTGTTATTTATTCAGCACCAACCGCGGTAAACAGTATCAATCAGAATGGCAAAGAAGACAGACTAGAGGTGCAACACGCACAAGCTCGACTTGTTGCACGTGAAAGTCTAACGGATAGATGGTCTCTGAGGCGCCACACGACTCTTGTTTTTGTGCAACAGAATAACACGGCTGTCTCTCTGGAGCGGATTTCACTGGAAGGGACCTTGCCTACGGATTCTCGCCAGTTCGCGGGGAGATTTGACGGGGAGGGAAATCCGTTGCCCGCTTGGGCTATATGCCTCTTTCTAAGGCGCCAGTCCTCCGGCACTAGCATTTTGGGGGGGGGGGGGGCGTTCTCTGCTTCTCCCGCCCTCCCGCGGAGGTTCCTGAAGAGCTCCAGCGCTTACAGAGTCGAGACTCTCCTCCCCCGTTGCTTGGAGCTGTGCATCTCTCGCTCGCTCTATCTCCAAGCTTCCTCCTCCCTCCACGAAATCAGGCGCCTGGCTCCCACACGCATGCTCTCAGTGGCACTCTCGTCGCCAGCAACGCCTGCAGCAGCCGTGCGGGGCAAGAACGAGCGTTTTTCTGCACCCGGGGCCAGCTTTTAATTCAGGCAGGTAAAGACACTCGCCCCATTGCCCCGTCAGGGAGCCCAGGCCCGATCGGCACGGGCAGGTGGCGGGGGGAGAAGTCATAGCTGGTGGGGGCGCTTCTGACCCTGGGGAGCGGCTGGCACCCTTTGCCCACCAGCGGAGACGCGGCACTGGAGGAGCACGTGCGGCGTGGAGCGGAGCAGCTTTGCTCGGAGGCCGATCCCGCCACCCTCGTTCTCAACAGCTCGATTGGGGGCGTCGCTCCCCAGCTCACTCCTACAGGTTATCTGGCCAAGGGAAGTGGCTGCGATCATGGCGCAGGCATCGCCCATTGATTGTGGGTGGTGGAGGAGAGGAAGCGTTTGCGCTCCTTCCCTTTGCCTTTGTGTATGAAGCCAGATGGCGCGCATCGTGTCCCTTGCAAGGCGAGAGTGCGGCTTCTTCGAACAGACCGTTCTGATGCGGTGTGTATCGGGAAAATGCGCCTCCCAGTCGGGTGTGTGAGTGTATGAGAACTGCGCGGGTAAACATGTTGTTGTATTGGGTGGGTGCGCGCGTATTTGGCCATGTGTTGTGCGCAGCGTAGTGTGTGTTGCACGCATACCTCCGCTGTTAAGCAAGCGCGTGGGCCGAGCCCGGTCTTTGCCTATTTGTGTGCACGCATGCCCTTGCTGTGTGTATGGATACACATCGGGATGGAGCGTGAGCGCCCGTGCACACCCTGCCGGTCGGTTGTGGAGATGTGCGTGTGATCAGCATAGCGTATTTTTTTACCATCTCCACGGCTCGGGTTCCATTCATCAGTTTGCAGCCGCGGCGCCAGCCAGGTTGTTTCCGAGGCGACTGGTCTCTGCTGATGCCCTCCTCCACCCGGGCCCGTCTTTCCCCTTCCCAGTGAATCACGGTTGCTTTTCGTGCCGCACAGACTATGATTACAAGATCTTCTCCCCAGCCGGCAACAGCTTTTCTCCAAAGCCCCCTAACCTCCGGGGGCTGCTGCACATTATACAGGATTCTTTTGCTTGTCGGCATTGGGTTCGATCATTTGGGAGGCAGGGGTCTGATTCCCAGCCCTTTCCCTTCATCAAACTTTCACTTGCCTGCCCTGGCTTTCCCCGGTGCCAGCTAATCTTTCCTTTGGTTATTTATTAAATGTGGATGCAGTGAATGAACTTCCCATTTAGCCTCCTCATAAGTAAAATAACAGTAGTTCCTTCTTTGTGTTTGAATCATTTTGCATCAGTAAACCTTACAACAGCATTGTGAGGTAGGTCAATATGTTGTTACAGCTCCATGTTACAGCTGAGGGAGGGCAACTTGTTAAGGTGAGATTTGAACCATAGAGTTCCAAATGTATTTTACTTCCGCTCCTGCCAGGGCCCCACAAGCAGATTCCCCATCAATATAGCCTGTAGTAGAGCAGCACCATTCAAGGGGCAGAGGTCAGGCTGGAAGATGGCCAGCTCTCAGCTTACCCAGGCACTACCTAACCTGCAGCAGCAGCAGCAACTGCAAAATAACTTTGTTCCAGCACCTCCAGGATGGGGTTTGAATGACATGTTTTTCTTTCCCCCCATTATGCACAAACTATTGGAGAATATCCAGTCTGAGGGATGTGTTGAGTCCTTGCTGTGCCAGGTCTGCCTCATAGAGAACAAATACAGCGACTTCTTGTCATAGAAAATTCTGTCCTACTCCCAGTGTGTTTTCAGTATACTCATAGGTAAGCAGTGCAGCTTGCATGACTTTGACATAGTTGTTTGCAGATGTGTCATTGAACAGAGACTGGGATATGGGGAGGGGAAAGCTGTGGAAAGTGCAGAAAAACTTGTTTATTAATCTTTTAAAGTGTGAAATTCAATGTATGCTTTTGTGTGTTCTTGCATTGCTTCCTAGCTAACATTTGTGCCTCCAAAAATGGCATCAATTTGACCCAAGTTTGAATTCCCACTCTGCCGTGGAAGTGCCCTGGATGACTATTCTCAGCCTAACTTACCACACCGGATAAAATGGAGGAGAGGAGGAGGATGTAAGCTACTTTGGGTCCCCATTGTGGAGAAAAAGGGATATAAATGAAGTAAATAATAAATATATCTGAAGATAAAAGGTGGTTTGGTTGGTGGGTGAGAAGGAGAGAAGGAAACAAGGGAAGATGAAGAAAAGGGGCCTTGCAGGAGGAGGAAAAGAGGAAATAGTGTAGGGAAGGGCATACAAGGGAAAATGAGGTGCATCTGGACTCAGCACAGTGGCCAGCACCACACAACTGGGCCATAAAGGCCGCCAAGGGGAGGGAAGGAGGGAATGCAGAAAAAAGGGAGGCAGATAAAGGGAGCAGGACAAGGGGAGAGGCGATGAGGGCTTTCAGGGAAGGGAAAGGAAAAATCTTGGGGCAGGGGGAAAGCCCTTGCAGTTCCCCACTTGTCAACATACCTATTCTTAACATGACTAAATCAGTGAGTGCCTAGATCTGTTGACTGGAGCTATGAACAAACAAGTCAGATCTTTCTTCAAACCTGAAAAATGCCTTAGAATTGCAGAAAAATATGAAATTTTTTTTTAAAAAAAGCAAAGTTAAAACCACCCAAAAGAATAGAAGCAGAGCCTGTAGCTTTAAGAATCAAATGCCCAGAGTAGCCATTGCTTGGCAACCACCCAATATTGCCAGCCTTCATGCCTTGGTCTGTGACAGTAAAATGCATAGGAGAGGAGGCAGGGTCCTTCTCATGACTGTTCTGCTTTAAGAGAGGACTCATATGGCCAGTCTTAGCAGCAACCACAGGGTGACTTGGTACCATGCGATTTGCATGACATACCTAGGACCAGCTGCTTGCTACTGTTCAACAGCAGTCTTCCTCCACATAAGCTAGTGTGGGTAGTGGTCAGAGTTTTACACTAGGTTCAAATCATTCTCCTCTCATTTTATCCTTATAACTACCCTGTGAGGTAAATTAGGCTAAGAATGAGTAAGTGGCCCAAGATCACCTGGTGTGGTTCCACAGTAGAGTGGTAAGTTCTTCTTTAAAGGCCAAAATAGCTCTGCCCAAGAGAGCCATTTTTAGTGACGTGTCCTCTGGCATGACCTGCACACTTTCACACTGGAAGATGACATAATTTTTTGGTGTGATGGCTCGGCATGGTAGCAAACATGTGGGCAGTAAGTAACCCACTGCCTCCCCACCCTTCACCCCCTTGGTGACTTAGCACTCCTAAACAAAGGAGCCGAGTTCAAAGCCAAACCCTGAGTGTCATCAAGACCACATGGTAATAGCTTGAATTCTTGTATGTGCATGCATGCTCTGGGTTTGGTTCTGGTGTCAGCCAATCTTTGTCTTTCATATTTCTTCAGTTAGCTTCCCTAGATTTTGCCACGTATCCCCCCCCCCACAAACAAATGTAACATTAGAAATATGATAAATAAAACAAAACAGCATGAATGTTTTAAATCATGCTGGGGGGTATCTCTTAGCTCTAAATCATGTAAGAATTAGGTGGGAGGGTGCTCATTGGCATGGCTGGCTTCCTTGCCTCCTTCAGAAGAGGTCAGGGCAGAGGAAGTTTTGCAGCCATAAACCATTTCTGGGTTGGTGAGTGCAATGGCACCCCTCAGGCCATATTCCACAGACGGGGGTGGGGGGAGGAATCCAATTGTAATTTGAACAGACTTATGGTTTGTTTTCAGACCTGTTGGTGCGTTTCTTCTTAATGCAATGGGTAGAATCCTGGGCTTTATTTCAGACATCTCAAAAGGAATGAGGGACGTAGTTCAGTGTTCACACAGGTTCGGGAGGGGGGTATATTTTCACCTCATGCATTGGTTATATTACATGGATGCTGCTTCCTCATTTGCTTTAGAGGGGGAAGTTCTATTCAGCTCTATATTGATTCAGCCTAAAAGCAGTTTCTATGTCTGAGGATGGGAAACGGCTGTTCTTTATTTTTCAGAGGAAAAATTACAAATTGTTTGCTGGTATGTTTGGACTGAGAGCTGTTATAGAATAGCCCATGAGAAATTTAGCTGTTGATCGGCTTTACAAATAGTTCAGAAAAGTTACTGGCCCCCAAATTTTTAATTAGCATTTCTATATTAGTTGCTGATTTCATTTCATTTAAAAGTTTGCTTTTAAAAAGCTTTACTTTCTGGTCACCTGAGATACTTCTTCACCATAAATGGCCAGGCTGTTTACCAGGCTGGTCCAGATCATATGAAGAAAAGCAGGTTCCAGACCTAAGGTTCTTAAATACTTTGTTGTTGTCGTTCAAGCATTTAGCAAGATGGAAGAAATCCATTTCTCTCCAATCGTATCAACACCCTCTCTCTACCAGGGCTTTTTTTCTGGGAAAAGAGGTGGTGGAACTCAGTGGGTTGCCCTCGGAGAAGATGGTCACATGGCTGGTGGCCCCGCCCCCTGATCTCCAGACAGAGGGGAGTTTAGATTGCCAATTGGGGTGATTGGGGCAATCTAAACTCCCCTCTGTCTGGAGATCAGGGGGCAGGGCCACCAGCCATGTGACCATTTTCAAGAGGTTCCGGAACTCCGTTCCCCCACGTTCCTGCTGAAAAAAAGCCCTGCTCTCTACAAACTGCCTTTTCTCCTCAAACAGCTTCTATTCACAAGTACCGCAAGAAGCAACCTCTTTCTGATACTGACGCCATAACTAGAACAGAATTCGGGTGAAGTAGACAGGGGCTGTTGCCATGGTGTAGCAAACACAGCAGGGCAGCTTGTGATGTCCATGAACATGCAGCTTTGTTTTAAATTTTGCACCCAGTATCTTCCCAGCTGTGCTAGAATATAGTTTTCCTTGTCTGATTGTAGCAACAGTACCCAAAAGTCTTGAGTGCAGAACTTCTGTCTGATAAAAATATGGGCCCCAGTGTGCCTGTATATACCATTAGGAACTTCTACTGGAAGCCAGTGTAAACTGTGTTGCATTAACTGTAAACATTGGGTTGAATACGATCAGCTTTTTTACTGGTGAAAAGGAAGGAGATGTTATATTTGACTGCCCTAAAAGACTATGCTGAGGTGTACCTGTGTGTACAAAAGACTTGTGGGATAGGATCTGTAGTATGGAGAAGAATTGAGTGAGACTGAGCAAAAAAAGCTGGCTGGATGCAACCAATTGACTTCTGAAATGAACGTTCAAAGATACTCAGGCATTTAGCATTCTGTGGATAAATAAAAGCAATGTAAAAATGTACCTGTGAAATGGCAAAATAGCCGGGCAAGGAAAGCACACGACAGGCAGGTATGAGGCAAAGCAGGTCGCCTCCTTCTGGGTATGGCCTTTGCTTGTGTACCATTTACCATCTAGTGGTTTGGCAATTAGCATCAGACCTGCATTTCCACTGCACATATACAAACTCTTTTTTTATTAGAGAGGCAGCAGGAAGGAGAGCAGATTGGGAATGTGATGCGTTTAATGGTACCACAGTTCTGTAAAGAAGGCTCTCATTAGGCCTAAATGCATTGACTGAAGCATTCTTTGTTGACTTGAGCTGTATTTGGAAGCCTTGGGGTGTGGGGAACAAAAACAAGTGTATTGTGTGAGACCAGAAGTTTTTAGCAGAGAAGATGGCTGCAAGCTCTGTGATTTATAAGAAGAGAGGTTATCTAATCTTTTCCCTATGTCTTGCTTTTCCACTGAAATTTGCCATACCATTTAAAGTTATGTCCCTGCTGGGGGAAATAGTATGGGCACCTGTTTTTCAAGGTGATTTTCAACAGCGAAATACAGTGACAGGAAGAGTTAACACCCTCCCCCCCTCCGCCAGTCTCTCCTTTAAAATCGCAGCCCAAGTGGCTACATTGTGTAGGGAAGATGGGATCATGGAAGGGCACATCATGCAGAGTTCTTCCCTGATGTCCCTTGGAAAGTGAAGCTCATGTTCAAAACAAAGGTGAAGCAATGTGTATAGGGTTGCCAGCCTCCAGGTAGTGGCTGGAGATCTCTCGGAATTACAACTGGTGTACATGCCACAGAGATCAGTTCACCTGGAGAAAATGGCTATTTTGGGGGGTAGACTCTATGAAATTATGCCATGTCAAGGTCCTTTCCCTCCCCAAACCTCACTTTCTCCAGGTTTCACCCCCTAGATCTCCAGGAATTTTCCAACTTGGAGCTGGCAACCCTAAATGTGTAACTGCAGAAAGGCTGATAATTAACAGTGAGCTAATGTAGTCTGTATCTAGTTAAGGTATGGACTACATTTGCAAGCATCAGTGGTTCTGATGCAGAGATAAGGCAGAGATTCCCCACCACCACCACTACACACACACACATCTTCTTGTTTGCATTTACAGACAAAAGAGCTTTAGGAAATTGATAAGGTCTCTGACATTTAGTGGCCATTGAATGGAATTTGCAAGAACCGGTGCTGTGTGATCTTCACATTCTCATGCATTGAAGCCTGAGAACCAATCTTATCGAACTTCACAGAACAGACACAGAATCACTGTTTTGTTTTTGTCTCAAGGGAACAGTGTAATATGTCCAAGCTCAAAGGCATGTATACCAACAAGGTGAGCAAAAATCATGCAAAGCCATCCTATAGTCACACTGAATAGCCACACATGCTTTTCTGCTGGTGTCTCTACAGGGCACCTCTAAGGAAGAGAAATTGCTAATGGGAAGGAATGGCAAACCCTTATTGACTTCTTGTGGTACTTTTGCTCCAATATTAATTTTCCCACCTCCCAGGAAATCTATTTGAGTTCTGCAGGTGGCTGACCTAGACCATGAGCGTGTAGCTGAGGTTAGACTGTGGTTTTTTTTGCAGGGGAGATTATTGCCACATTTGGCCTCATACCTTTTGGGGTTTTCTTCTGAATTCCAGATGATGAACTCCTTCCTCCGATTTCAATGAGGTGTTTCAAGGGTTCTCTTGAAGTGCAGGGAGAAAATTTGGAAAAGAACCCTTGCAACACTGCATTGAAATCTGAAATGGGGGGAGGGGGGTTAATTGTCCAGAATTTGGAAGAAACCCAAAGAAGTATGGGGTCAAATGTGGCAAAAACCTCCCCTGCAAAAAAGGGCCAGAGACAGACTGAATACAATAAGTGAATGGACTGAGGTTTCTTGCTGCACCTTAAAACTTGATGGCTTCCTGTGGGAAATACCCAGCTGCAATAAGTATAAGCTACTTTTTCCATATGGCTGGAATGGCTTATAAATTGTTGATTGAAGAAAACAAAAATGAAGGACTGTACTTGGACTTGAATAAAATGATGAGCAACCTGAGTTTTGCAGGAGCACTGGAGAGTTCGAATAACTTGGAATGACTTCATTGGAAGCTTCACTGGAAGCCCGGAACTGTATGACTCAGCATGCAGGAAGGCTACTGACTCAAAACCTAGGTTTCACTTGAATAAAACTTCACTATTTCCTTATTGCTGTACAAGACAGAGTTGAATGTTACCACTATGAACAGTGGATGCAGGCAAGGTAGAAATACCCTTCCCTTTAAAAAGAGCTGTGGGGTGGAAGCGGCATCATTGCTTTGCCCTAAGCAGATGGCATCTAGTTTGTACCATAGTAACAGCTCCTTCTTGTCCTACACAGTCAACCGAGCTCCTTCTGGTTTCACCAATAGTTCCATATTGGTGAAATATTTCTCAGCTGCCTCTGAATGGGCTTTCCTAATTTCCAATTAATTATATGCGGTTATAATATTGCTGATATAATGGCACTGAGCTGAGCCAGCAAAACTTTTCAAATGTTTTCTGTTTTTATGAGTACACAGAAAATGAAAATGCCTTGGCTTTGTGTCTGCAGTATTATTGTCCAGTTCAGCACGCACTACTTGGTAAAGGTAGCCCACAGAATTTCTGAATTTTACCTCATACTGATGTGGTTGGCTTTGATTTGAGGAAATTGATCTGGTGGCAGCTGAGCATATATCAGGTAGATGTCATTGCTTAACACAGAAATGGTAACAACTCTGTACCAAAGATCCCTCTCCTAAATGAAAACTTGACCTTTCTAATGTATGAAAAAGAATGCTGAGGAGAGATATAGTCACCATCTTCTAGTTCATTGGGAAAAGTCAAAGGAAACTTATCTGGGTTCAAACAGGTTTATGGATACAAGATAATGGATCTTTATAAGTGTAGGTTGCAAATCAGAAGGAAGTTTTTAACTTATATAATTTTGAATGATGATTCTTGTATGGGATTAGCAGATCTCAGTGGCTTCAAGATAGAGCTAGATTAATATATGACAGTTATTTTTTAAGGAATTGGTACTTCAGTTGTGACCCATTGAGATCAGGAAGGGGTAAAATCTTGAGTCCCCATCCCCTGTCCAGTACAGAGTCAAAGACTGCTTTATCATACCTGCTGGAGGGATAACAGTAGAATCTGCTCCAGTGTGAATTGTCTAGAACAATTTTCTCAGCAGGAACCCTTGGTACAATACACCATAGTAATTCCTGCTTCCACCTTGAAGAGGCATAACAGATCATGTGAATTGATCCATAATCAGCTGACATGTTGGATACGACTACCATTGCATAGGGATTAAATGTATTTGTCTTTGGATCACTGCCAGTCCTTTGCTGCTGAAGCGGTGAAGACATTTGAGCCAAAATTTGTTCCGATACATGGAAAGCAAGAGCGGGACTGAGATGAACAGGAAACTGCCTGGCTGTTGGAAGAAGCAGAGATGAAAAGAAGATGGACACTGATGGGGAAATGGCAAAATAGGTTACTGCTTGGGTGCAATAGAAGCTGTCAGCTGTTATGGAGAGCCTGTTCTGTTATTCCACACCATTGCACTGATTTTATAATAGGTGTACAGTGCAATCTTGTGCAGAGTTAGAGCAGTCTACACCTATTGAAATTAATAGCCTTAGACTGGAATGACTGCATAGGATTGCATTGTTAGAGCATCTGAAATTCTGCACTAAAAGTCCCACATTTCATATCAGCAATGTAAATACTGTCAATAGAGTAAATCATGCTCATTAGGAAAATTATGTAACTTTTACATGTTTCATGCAGTTGGGAGATCAGAACATATATATTTGAAACTAAGCTCCATTTGAAAAAGAGTCCTTCTGTGACAAATCAGAGAAAACTTCTTCCATAGCCCCTTAACACCCTACCAAATCCCCTATGCTTCACTTGCCCGTTTGCCATCCAATCCAAACATTTAAATAAATCATGGAATAATGTATTACAGACAATTTAAAAGCACATTACTTGGGAAAAAATTGTTTACATTATTCACATTTGCAAAATTCAACTCCAGTTTGGTTTGCTAATTTGTTGCAGCTCTTATCTAAATCCACTAATGTACCTAAATAAAACTTGCTAGCAAGAAAGGAACCATTTCCTTGAATGCACTCAATCAAGATCCCACTTGACTTCCAGAGAGCACTGCCACACTTAGTGCGGCACACCAGCTTTTTCGGTAACAGCAAACATTTTGGTCTAACAAAAAGTAGGATGCCTTTGGATGGTTCGCTTAGAGATACATCTGGGCTGTTGTTCAAGCAGTCTGTATAAATGGGTCGGAGCCTCTGCATCCATTTATACGGACACATTGTCTTGGTCAAGGACACCCAGGGGACAGATTTCTGATTCCCTACATGAAAGCCTCCTCAAATGGCCCCTAGGCACTTGCAAACCCAATGACCCTCACTTGGCTGCCTGAGCATGGATTGCCTGATTAAAACATTGTCTTGTTGCATGGGGTTTGTGGGGAGCATCTAACTGCTGCAACATTGCAGACTTGGGAAATGTAATGAAATGCAATGAAAAGCTCCAGCTGAGCTCCTTGGCTACACGTCCCTGAGGGTTAGGGCCTGTGCTGCACGGTCTCCGTTTCCATTTACAATGTGATGGAAGGGCGGGGGGAGGGGGGTTCTTTTGAGAGGCTCAGGTTTGTTTCAACCATTTCCAGCTTTCTTCTTTTGCGATTCAAGATTTCTCATCTGCTTATTTTCATCCCATTGGAGTTGCCTGCTTTCTCAGCTACACTAATGTAGAACAGCCTTTCTATAGAGCTATTGGTTTGCCCAGAAGAGTGAAGAAATGAATTCATGTTTACCTTTTTGATCTATAAAGGTGTTTTCTTTGCTTTTCCATTATCCTGAGATCTAACTTTGAAGACTTGAACAATTTTTCTCCTATTCTGCCTTAATGTACTAACAGCCGCATTTATTTATTTAATATTTGTTTCCTGCCTTTCCTTTTGGTTCATTGTGGCTAACAAAATATATATCTCACCTACCTGAGAGCACTGTGGTGTGGTAGCTAGAGTGATGGTCTAGGATCTGGGTGCCCCAGATTTGATTCCCTGCTCTGCCATGGAAGCTTGCTGGGTGATCTTGGGACAGTCAGATACTATCAGCCTAACCTACCTGACTGGGTTGTTGTGAGGAAAAAAAATTGGTGGGGGGGGAGGAAGACTGATATAAGCTGCTTGGGGTCCCCATTGGGGAAAAAGGCAGGGTTCAGATGAAGTAAAATTATATATATATACACCCCTGCCCTTTCATGAAGCATTTGACAGACATACTTACCCGCAACTGGAATGCTGATTCAGTCATCTGTCTTGTTCCTCCCCACTAGTCTGTTGCCCTTCAAGCAGGCTATCCATTGCATACACCATTTATACAATTAAATATACACATGTATTTTAAACCCACAACCAACTTTTAAAAGTTGAAAAATAGCTCTGGAGAGAAGAGGGAGGATTTTGTCATCATAGGCACCCGCCGATCAGTCCTGTGCACAGCAGCTTTGTTCTTTTTTTTTAATTAGAGCATTTTTTCAAATACAAATTCAAACTGTATACAAAAAAGATAATAAAAATATACATCATATAGAAGAATTGTTGATATATGAATGTAAATAGGTCAGATTAGATTATGTATTTATAGAACATATATTGATAATGGATGTTGTGAATTAAGAGCGATGTGGACCTTGATATAATTTTTTGTTCAGTACTAATTTGTTTCATCTTTTCCACCTTAAAGATCTAATTCTAGGAAATTCAGGTACAGTGATGTTGTTAGCAGCTTTGTTCTGATGCAAGCACACAGAGCTGATTTTCCAGAGTGCAATTCTGGAGAATGGATTATTTGAATAATAATAACAACAACAATAATAACAATAACAACAACAACAACAACAACAATAAATGAGTGCCTCCATAAATCAGAACTGTATATATGTGTATGCATCCTCTGGCTTTCAGGGTAGAATTATATATTTTGTATGTTTGTTTATAACATTGTATGCTATATGGAACCCTCCCATAGATAATCTGGCATACAAATCAAAATCTGTGACTTCCTTGGAGTGGGCTGTGAAGAGGAATTTATGGGTAACAAAGCACTGAGAAATGGGATCATTATCATAGACCTGCCAACTGCCTACCCTAGAAATTAGAGCTTGCCAGACTGTGTAGAAGGAAGGTGATGTTAATAAAATGGGGAGGGAGGCAGGTTAATTCAGAGGGATAGAGAAAGTCCTTTAGTTGGAGATACCTACTAGATCAGCAAAAAAAGGGTGGAGGTTTGTCCCAGGGGAGTCTCGGGCAGATGCTGATTTAAATGAAATAGACATTTAATATACATTGTGTCTTGGCAATTTCATGTCTGTCCTGTTGTGTTTGTCTATCACACCTCTGCAAAGGCAACATATCAGCCAACCTATTATCCTGAAAACCCCATCTGCTATCAGGAGCCCAACTGACCAGAAAACAATACTTCAGATTTTTTCTGACAGGCTCATTATATGTTGCATGCAAACTCACATTAATTGAGCCTCAATACCATTTAAAAAATTGAAAGCCGTTATGGGGAAATGAAGGGCAGGAGTTTAGAGGACAGAAGTAGGAAGGAAGGGGGTGCACTTAACCCTTTTTCTGACCACTGCTTCAAATCCTCCTCAAGCAACTCCCCACCTCCCCCACAAAGTTTCAAAAACATAGCACAGACTTGTATTTGGAAACCTGTGGTTGGAAAGCTGTTTGGAAGGAATAATTTTGAGCAGAGAAATGGCAGATGGCAAAAGGTTAAGTGCTCCCTGCCACCAGTTCTCTACTGTAAAGTCCCCCCTCTGACTTCCCCTTTAAAAAACAGCATCAGGCCTCTGGAAGTTTGCATTATCATGTTAGGTATTGTTAGTTCCTGAGACTGGAACTTTCCTGCAAAATCTGACACTGAGAGAGCCAATTCATACAGTATGGGTGCTGTGCCCAGTTTTCTCTAAGATATGACACATCATGGGACTTTTTTTTTTAAAGTTGCTGTTTGGTGTGGAAATGTCTTCATTTGTCTGGTGAGCCACAGCACTAGAATAACCCTTTACAGGGTGATAGGGTCTGAGATGAATCCAGCAATTCATGGGCACAAGGACTGCAGATCTTTCCCTTGTTCCTCTTTGCACAACTGTCTTTATCGAACCAAGTAAAGTGTATTCCTAGACTCGCAGGACCCACAGGGATGATGAATAACCATGTGGGGCTGTATCTGCCCCTTTCTCCTTCCCAGAGCCCTCAGGCCTGCATGTCCCTGTGAACCCCACAGTTCTTGGGTTCCACTTTTTGCTGGGTTGGAAAAGACAGCTGAAGGAGGGGAACAAGGAAAATATCCACATCTATTAACACTTGCCACTGACAGTTTGCTGGATTCAACCCTCTGGATGGAGCAATTTACAATGGACTTTAAAATGGCTGTAATGTGCACTCCAGCTGTCGGTTCCAGCCTGTTAGAAACCATAATAATTAATTTGCATTTTCCTATAAATAAGAATGTGATTCATGTTAATCCAGATCCAGAAGAGACAAGGAAAATATTTGGTGATTTTTTTTATTGCACTGTGTAAAGTGTGGTATAGTAGCTACTAGAAACCCCCCTCTTAAGAATCTCAAGTGTTATTTTTAAAAAATCAAGTTTCTTGTCCTTAAGGCTGTAGAAGTAGTCTCTTGACAGTATGTGGGAGATGCTTGTTTAATCCTTTTCCTCTTCCCATCAGAGACAGAATAAATTGTGTAAATGTAAGGACAAATCTGCAATTTCAAAATATTTACATAGTGTAAACAGTTACCAAATTCACCTCTTCTTCCTGCAGACTTTGTTACCTTGGTGTAGCATTGCTTTTTATTCATATGCAGACGCATTCTTCATTCTAGTTTATGAAGATCCCTGTGGATTATTGTATGAATACAGTGTCAAGTGAAATAATGAATCTGGCTAGGTTTCATCATGGTGTCATATCTGAAAGGCAAACAAATGTTGCTTCAGGCAAATACCTGAATTTTATCTGTATCTATGGACAATATAGCTTATAGTTTTATCTGTATTTATGGATGATATAGCTTCTCTTTTCAGCTGGTTGGAGACACACCTGGGGTATTCTGATATAATATCTTAGTATTCTAGGTAAAAAGTGTTACAACATCTCATAATGTTGCTCAGCTCTGCATCACTAGTATGAAGGTGTCAAGTTTGTCGGATAAAAGGGTGCCCCCACAACTATTGGTGCTAATCTTTTCTAGTTTCTCAGCAGAGTGGTAATTCACCAGGGAATTCCCAAGGGCTATCTGCATGCACAAAATGTGTATAGAATTCCAAGCATTTTAAAATGTGTAAAAGGTGTATTTTTTGAAATGCAGAAAAGTACATGTTTTCACATTTGTTACACAGATGTCTATAGCAGACATTTGTAGAGGTCATAATATTCCCTTCCAAGACAGCGGTGCCCCAACCATCTACCCACACCTCTCTCCCTCACCTTAACTGCTCCCTGTGTGCAATCTGGCTTGCTATTAGGGATACCAGTGTTTAAATTGCTAATATGGATTGAGGTTGGAATAATTTAGGCTCCAAGCACATGCGATTATAGGAGAGCTGTAATTATATCTTCCCATCATCTTTCAAAGCTTATTGGGCTAGGCAGGGCCCTAATTCAGACTGGAGCTGTGTAGGGATTGGAGAGGAAGTTTAACCCTTTCACTCACTCACTCAGAGAGAGAGAGAGAGAGAGAGAGACTTCCAAATGGGAACTGGGCTCCCTGCACTGTTATAGCCCTTTAAACAAAAAGGATGGGCAGAAAGCAAACACCTGTCTTTTAAAGGGAAAAAATGGCACAGAGAGCCCAGATATGATTAATGAAACCATATGGGGATGCTGTGCTGGTCTGCAGTAGATGAACAAGATTCGAGTCCAGTTGCACCTTAGAGACCAACTAGATTTCCAAGGTATGAGCTTTTGAATCAAAGCTATTGAAAGCTCATACCCTGGGAATCTAATTGGTCTCTAAGGTGCAACTGGACTTGAATCTTGCTCTTCATAAGGGGATGGTGTCCCCACATGGTCCCAGTCAAAATCAGAGCCCTGTGCAGCTGTAATTTGTATTTTTAAAAATCCAGAGCCATGTCATGTCTACTTTGACCCTCAGTTTTTTAGGACAGTGTATGTGCTTGAAGTGCTCTTTAGGCTCAATAGAGAACAGGCATGTGCTGCAATGCCCTCTGTGATTGGCAGGCAGCATTGAAATTGTCAGACCTCAGAACTAGGCAGCCCTGGAATAAATTCAAGGGAGCCTCGCCTTCCATCATGACCCACAGAGCAGTGTCTTCTGCCAACTGTGGTCCAGGCTCTGGTAATAGGCATTAGAGGCCCTGTGCTGGGAAAATCATCTGTCTTTGGTCTAGATCCATGTTTGTACCCCTGCCTCAATGCTACCAAATTTTATACATCATCACACACATGTAGGGTTGCCAACACTGGGTTGGGGTATTACTGAATATTTGGGGAGGAGCCTGGGGAGAGTAGAGACTGGGGAGGGAATGGAGTTTAGCTGGGGATTATACCACAGAATCCACCCTCCAAAGCAGCCATTTTCTTCAGGGGAACTGATCTCTGTAGCCTGGAGATCAGTTGTAATTCTGGGAGATTCCAGGCCCTTCCTGAAGGCTGGCAACCCTATTCACATGCTGACACAATACACCAGTTACATAGATCAGGGTGGACAAATGGTCACTCAGGAGTGACCAGTCACTCTCCAGGCAATTGAAAGCAGCTCTCCACTCCTCCTCCAGTGCTTCCATAATCACTTCCCTTTAAAACAACTTCTCTCTGCTTTCTTTTTTGTGTGAATGAGAAGGCAGCACATGTACACACACACCTTGCTTTGGATGCTTGTGGCATGAACCTCAATCTGGGGGAGGTGTGGGAAAGCCCTGGTTCCCACTTCCCCCCTCTGCAAACAGTAGAAGGGGCAGCGGGCAGGCCTTGCCAACAAGGCATCCCTGAGTTCCACTGGTTTGGCCAGCACATTACTCCTTCCTCACATCAACCTGGCCCATGAGCCACCCCAACTGCCTGGCTTATGTGACACCAGCCACTGTGGGAGAGTTTGAGACCGCCTTAGCCCCCCCCCAAAACATGGTAAAGACCGACCTTGCTCCCTGCAGCATGTCTGAGGGGGGAGGGGGGCTGAGAAGCTAAGGGGGGCTGCAGCCTCCAGGGCCAGCACCAGCCCCCTTTCCCATCTGTCTCTTCCTCCTTCACAAGTGCACACACTTACTTTGCTTTGAGTAGGAAAGGAGTATGCTATTGACTCTTTCCCTCTGCATTAAAGCTGCTATTATAGTCCTCTTCCATGGAAAACAGAGAGGTAACAATATATTTTTCCTCTGCAGGGCAAGTTACAATTTGAGCAGGAGGGGACTACTTTGGGAAAACAACAAAGGAACTGTTTTTTCCACCCGAGTACTCTAGACAAGGGTCGA
Organism: Eublepharis macularius; assembly: GCF_028583425.1. NCBI lineage: Eukaryota > Metazoa > Chordata > Lepidosauria > Squamata > Eublepharidae > Eublepharis > Eublepharis macularius. The sequence goes on along the minus strand of NC_072793.1, from coordinate 91,873,054 downwards.
ATCCACATTATTCAATCTAAGTCGCATGTTCCCCGCATTCTCCACGCAGTCCCGAGTGCCGGTCACATTACCTCATTAAACAGACGCATTTCATTCGCATTTCTCCCGAATATGTGGTAACAGGTTTTCATCGGGAGTTTCATGGTGGATGTGAACGGGCAAATGCGCAATTTACGCGGTTTTTTTTAAAACCACCCCCCTTCTTGACTCTCCGGCCGTTCCAAGAGTTCCTATTGGCTGATTCAACTTTCAAGTGCTCCGTAGTCTGCAAAAGACTGTTTTTGACTTCATAGTGTTGGATTTATTGATCATGTTGTTTCTAAATCAAATCTGGTCGTTTGAAAAATCATTTTGGGGTGAATCCCTCCTCAGAATGGACTCGCGAAACATCCTTTTTAACTGTTTTTTATTTTTCTCTGGATTACTGTGATATCGAAATTACGGTGAATCAATCATTCGAATTTAAGAAAACACAGAGCAGGACCTCCATCACGCCTCCAACACCAACCAAACCCACCATCCACTAACACCCACAAAGAAATCTCCACAAAATGCTTGCCTTTTTATAGTTATTTCAAATCCCCCGCCAGAAAACGTGAACCATTTGCTTTCACAGTCACGTGTTATATCGCTTCATTGATGTTTCCTTATAAGGTGAGATCGAAATAACGGAAAAGTCAGTTAAAAAAAAATGGGCGGGATATTCCAGTCGCTGTGTGACCGTAGGAGCGCGCGAGAACAACGCATTTGAGGATGGAATGTGAACGGAGGGGAGAAATTTGCAGATTGAAGACAAACGCAAAAATACCAGGAAAAATGCGGGTGAGAGGTGAATGTGGATTCGGCCCTGCTCTGAAACACTATTTTTTGTACAAGCTCCCATTTTTTGATGGGTTCACCCACTGAGCTCACCCTTCCCGTTCGCGGGGAGGGAGGGCTATAAATCGAATAAGTAAGTAAGTAAATAAATAAATAAGTTATGACTAGTAGCTACCAAGGGTCTTTAAAAGAATTAAGTAGCTGTTAGTCACCTAAATCTTCCTTTCCATGATATAGATGGGAATTATTGATTGAATACAGCCCAGATTGTAGAGTTGCTTTAAACCTGCCACTGAATAGGGGTCTGGAGCTGACTCTGGGGAAGGAAATATTGTAAAGGCTGCAGAGGAAGTCACTGTAGGCTCAACAAGGCCTTGAGCTGCCTAGCGAGTGCCAGTGCTGTAAGAGCACATACAAAGGTTCTGAGAACTGGCATAGTGTTATGGAGGGATTTCTACTCTCTACCCATTATCACACACCACCCCCGGAACAAATGTCTCTTCTCTGTTGTCGCCATGGCATTTCGACAGGCTTCAGTGCTAAAATATATGTGCACAAACTGTGCAGTCAGCTTGTGTGTGCAAATGTTGCAGGAGATTATCATAGCAGCCAGCTGTGCAGCCAGGTTTGTGCAATTTGTTTGTGCCGTCAGAAAGACTGTGGCCCTCATTTTGCTCATGCGTTCATTCGTGAGCCTAACTCTCAGAAACATCAGGTTCCTTGCATTGTGATAAAGTTGAGCAGGTACCAAACTTCTTTCTTCTACTGGATTGGATTTTCTCAACCCTGGCTTTTACTAATCTCACAGTTAGCCAAATTATTCAGATATCATCCTCAGACGTTTAGTAAAATGTTTGCTTATGTTAGTTCATACGTTCCCTCTGCCACTGTGGTCTTAGGCAAGTCACTCTCTCTTAGCCTCAGCCTCTCCTCATATCTGCAACATGGGGATAATAAGCCTTGCAGGGTAGTTTTCAGGATTATGGCAAGGTAATGTATGTAAAGAATGTTGAAACATTAAAAGCAACAATACAAATGTTACAGAACGTTTCCTGAAATTATTTAATCAACCAGTTCTCTCTCTCTCTCTCTCTTTATATATATATACACACACACCCTTAAATAAATAGCATGCACTGCCTGGACATAGCACTGTGGTGGAAAGGAAGTGGTTGGCAAAGAGGGATGGAGGAGGAGAAGGACAAGGATACTTGGATCCTATGGCAAATAAAATCCATGGATAGGGAACAGTAGCTTCAGATGGGCAGAGAGCTGAGATAAGCCTCTTGTCCATTAAACGCTCTTCTGACTTGCTAACTGAAGTTTCACAAGATATTGCTCACAGGTTTTCTGCACTGTTCTCTACAAATAGGAGGACCAGAAGGCTTTTTGTTTTTTCAAACTTAGATTATTCAGTATGTCAAAGTCCATTTCAGCAACCAAATTCTGAATTTTGTATAGCAGATCTGCAGATGTACACAATAAGCACAGGTTACCTCTGGGGCCAACAAAGGCCCCCAAAATGCAATGGTGGTGTTTCCATATCATTCCAGCACAAACCTAACCACCTTTGGTTTATTTCTCTCTGTTTTAGAATCCTCCAAGAGAGGTGCATGGAATAGAATGGCAGAAGCCTGGTCTAGAGATGGGCAGCGCTAAGGAGCCCAAGGCTTTGCAGTTGTTGAAGAAAGAAGCCGTTTTGGAAGATGCTCAGCAGCTCGACACCAGCTCGTCCTGCAGTCAGGAGAAAGAGAGCTGCTTCCAGAACACCAAATGTGACGGAGGGGATCTTACCATGAGGAATTGCTGTGTAAATGACCTTGGCACCAAAGACAGCCATCAAGAAGATATCATGGTGGACAACCCCAACCAGAAGGAGAAGGCTCCAGCTGTGGATGCACAGCCTTCTATTGATCTTGCTGCTGCCACCGGGACCATGGCTCTTAAAGACACAGGAGCTGGAGAAAACCCGTTAGAAGGGGTAGGAGACATAGCAGCTAATAGTGATTTGTGTCACAACAGCGAGCAGAGTTCCAGCCTGAAGAAGCTTCCCAGTAGTTCAACCAATACCTGCAACCTTCTGGAAGGGAACTATGCTGGGAAAGCCAGTCCTGCTGATGAAAAGAGAAATGCTGGGGATGCTTGTCGGCACATCCCAGCAGAACCCTGCCTTAAGGGAGCTAATAAGGACTTACCTAGTGCACCAGCTTCCCTGAAACATGTTGCATTTCTCGAACCAACCAAAAACAAAGACGAGGCAGGAAGTGTTGGAACAGCAACGGTACATTCCGAGCTGGGTCCAACCCTTGCCATTTGCCTGCAAAAAATAAGCCAAGGGCAGCCCGATGCCTCTAAGGGAGACAGGTCTAAGCTTACCAGTGAAGCCGAGGAACACTTGAATGAAGGACTTAGAGATACCCTTGTGCTGGAAGCCTCCAAGGAATCTGTCTCAGAGCTGTCAAGAGCAGACGCTGCACCAGGAAAGTCAGGCAAGCTGGGTGCAGAAATGAACCAGTTGAGTCCTAGTGCAGAGATGAGGGTTCCTGTTATAAACGTGAATACGAGTGTGGACTCCAGTAGAGTGTCAGAAGCTTTCACAACTGCTGCTGCTTCTCATGATTTCAAACACCAGAGCGCATCAGGAGACACTCAGTCAATGCCAGATCAAGTCACAAAGGAAACAGAAGGGCTCAGAGAAGCAACAACCACCAGCGCCAATGGTAACAACAGAGCTCAGGAACAACAAAAATCCATAGTGACTAGCACAAGTATGAGTGAAGGATGCACATCAGGTGTAGAGATGAAGTCTGTAGAGCTTCTTGCCAAGACCTGCTCTTTTGAGATCACTGCTCCCCAGCAGGATGCTGGGACTCAAGTTGACAATCGTGTGTCTTTGGTGTCAGTTGCTATCAGCCCCATCAACCCACCAGATGGTTCCACAGCCTTCACCTTCCACACCAGGGGCTTGGCACCTTCCTCTTCTCTGAAGAGTCCTGGCCCAGAACAGAAACCTACCAAGAAGGATGTGGAGATGCAAGTATTCATCCCAGTAGAGACCAGATCAGTGGCTACAGGCCCCATGACTCCTGTGACCAAATCCCCCCAGGCCTCCTATCCAGAGGTGCATGTTAAAGGGGCACAGGAAGAGGCTCCAGAGCCTGTGCGTGAAGTCAGCTGGGATGAGAAGGGGATGACGTGGGAAGTGTATGGTGCCTCCATGGAGGTGGAGGTGCTGGGCATGGCTATCCAGAAGCATCTAGAAAAGCAGATTGAAGAACATGGCCGGCAGATGGTGATGACTCCTCAGAGCACCCGTGCCAGCTCCATCAAGGGTGCCCCCCGCAAGGGCGAGATCAAGAGGCAGCCCAGTGTGTTCAGGGCTCTCCTACAGAATATGCGGCGGCCCCGTTGCTGCTCCCGAGGGGGCCCAGCCGTGGAGTGAAGTAGGCACTCATCCTCTCTTAGGTTTTATAACAGCTGGAAATGCAAATGCTATGGTTTCTCAAGCAATGTGTGAGCCAGTCCCTTTTCAGTCTTCTGAATCCCAGGTATTTTGACACTCTTGTCTACTGCACTTTAGAAGACACTGTAGCATCTCCTGAAAATGCAGGCCAAATACTGTATTACGAGAGTGACATAAATGGCAAAGTTCTGCTGGGCTGAAGTGGGACCTGGTATGGCATATAGGCCTGAGGAGCTTTTATGTCCCAGAATGCAATGCTCACTCTTGAAATACAGTTTTGCATCTTGGAAAGTAGTTTCTACTGTGCCAAACTTACTAAGCTACAATATGGAAATTGCATAAAATCTGCTCTCTTTCTTTCTTTAACTAGAGACAGTCCCTGGGCTTTTTATATATTGCAGGAGTAGTCTCCTAACAAGCCACATACACCATTTAAAAAAAAATCCCATTAAAGATGGCAATGCTGTGATGATTCAAGGTATAGGAGAATGAAACAGGTGCCAATTTTCCTTATGCTTTATGGGCACATATATCAGGAGTTGCTTTGTATACCATCAGACAGTGGCCCATCTGGTTGGTGGCAAGACCAAAAATCACCACTACAGGAATCCTCAGCCAGATGGTGTTTCCCAGCCCAGCTGTGCAAAGGCCAAAACAGCCATGGGTAATGTGCTTGCTGGTGTAAATATTCCACATGTGCTGCATTATTCAGAAATGCACTTACCATGTGAATTGGTCCACTTTTGTCTAGAAGTAGCAAGCACAACATTGTTGCACTGCCCAGGCCACAGATGGCTGCTTATAACTTTACAAAATGAATGGGCTGACCCACATAGAAAGTGCATTCCTGCACTGATGGAGCATGCCTAGTTACCAGCAAGCGCTTTACCCATGACTGCCACACATCTGTTTCAACCCAGGGATCCCTTTATTTGAAGAACTGAGTCTGAGATCTCATACATGCATCAGATTGCCAGCAGACCTGGAGAAAAATGTCTCATCCCTTTAACAGAAGCTTAAATATGTGAAAATGGGCAGCTGAGGCTTTTTATGGCATGGAGGTAATTAACATCACCGGGTAAATAACGTCCTCTAAACCTCTATTTAAAGGATAAGACATTTTTTTCCAGGCAGTTGGCAACTCAAACCACTGAGGAATTACCAACCAGTGTATTTTGTATACCTTAAGAACAATGTGAATCCCACAAACCTTGGAGTCTAAAATTTCAGGTTCACAGTTTGCCTTATTCCTAGCACAGTGTCCTTAAGCCTTCTGTCATGTGCACACTTATCAAGGAGGAAGTCCCATTGAAGTCAGTGGGACTTACTTCTGAGTAAACATTCTTATTCCTGCACCACCTGACCCCAATCCTACAAAAAGAAACCTCTGGCTTTCATTTCATCTGTAGTGCGTGCAAGCAAAGGACAAGCTCTGCATAGCTTCACTGCTGCCTTTAAAAAATAAACGTGAATGTCTTTAAGTCTTTATTGTTTCCAGGTAACTTGATGGGCAATTTAACTTTCCAGAATGATCTTGAAAAAAAACCCCGAAAGCCAGCCTCAAAGACACAATCCAGGTTTCTTTATTACCATTTTCTTTTTAAAAATTACCATTCATACAAGCTTTCTTTCCTTCCCACTGGGCTCCTGAGTTGTGTCTCAGGAGCAACGTGGGCACTGCTGGACACAACACTTGCAGAACTGTATACATATTTATGAGCTGCAATCCTATCGGTTCCTGACAGCTGTAGAGAAGCCTGCTGGCTGCCTGTTCATGCAGCTGCCAATCTGGAACCTCTTAAACCCTTTTTGCTTTAGTAGCCTCTGACAAGGCCTGCGCTACAGGGGGCCCTTTAAGAGATGGTCAATGAGTCAGGGAACCAACGGCATTTGAAGCAGGGAAAGCAAAGCTAGGGAACTCAGCTCCTTGTTTGTGTTATCACAAAAATGCTCACCTAACCTGAGAACAGTCTGCATAAACAGCAGGCATAAAACCATAGTTGCTTGGCAGTAGACGAGACCAGAAGGTGGTGACATGTAGGCCCCAGGCAGGCTTATCCCACTACAGGCCTTTTTAGGCATTGTCTCTTGAAGCAAATAACAACCAGGGCTTTTGGTTTGGGTCTAGTGTGAGCAGCTGTCTTTCTTAAGTATGTGTAATATAAATGGAGAGCCCTGTCCTGGCAGTTTCCTGCCTTGGGTCTGGAGTGGATCACAGCCACAACTGCCAGGTCACAGCTTGAGGAACACATGTGCAAATCTTGAGCTTCCCAGTGCCTAGCTGTAGTGCCTCCTGCCCATTCCTCCCCTTGTTCAGTCCTTCAGTAGCTATTTCCCCCACTCTCCTGTAATGAGGAGGATTGCAGGTGTGCAGGACAGCAGGTCTGGGAGATGGGTTGGTGACAAGATCAGGAGAGGACCAAGCCACATATACTCTTATGTGAGTGCACCTGCTCCACAGAGCACACAATGTGAAGTTCTCACATTTGGCCCGATCTGCCCTGGATGGCCACTTGTTTTTTATAGCAGGGCTCATACGTATTCTATCATTTCCCTGATGTGCAGAAATTCGACAGGAGGCATTCCTGGGACTGCAGCTTCTCATTAAAGGCATGGGAGACACTGGCAGAAAAAAGGTAAACTCTACCTACTGTCCATTTTGCCATGAAAGCAGTAAAAAAGAAGTACTCCCGTGGCTGTGCCCAGTATAAAAACACATTGTTCTAATGGCTGTTGAATCTTTTAAGAATTATCAAGGAGTGAGAACGCAACTTTGTAAGAAAAAGGCTGCTGCTGCTGCAGTGAAATTTTCCCTTCTGTACAATTACAATCAAGAGTCTTGTGACACTTTGAAGACAATAACAAAAGGGCATGCCACACTAACAGTGCAATCCTACATACAGTTACTTAAGCCTAAACCTATTTACAATAGGCAGGCATGGCTACCTTTCTGGGACTAGTTCTCTCTGTGCAAAGAGGACCATTGTCTCAGGCTCTGGAGGTAACCCTTTGCAAACAAGCATCAGGGTGATTGCTCTGCGAGTGCAGAATTTTTTACAAAATCAACTCCTGAGTTCACTAAATACGGATTTTCTCTAATGTTCCTGGCTTTATGGTTGAGGATATTTGAAAGTGTACCTGCACCCATGAATGGTTCCAGTCAGGGCTTTTTTTCTGGGAAAAGAGGTGGGGGAACTCCGTGGGTTGCCCTCAGAGAAAATGGTCACATGGCTGGTGGCCCCGCCCCCTGATCTCCAGACAGAGGGGAGTTGAGATTGCCCTCCATGCCGCCGAGATCAGGGGACAGGGCCACCAGCCATGTGACCATTTTCAAGAGGTTCCGGAACTCCGTTCCCCCGCATTCCCCCTGAAAAAGAGCCCTGGTTCCAGTAGTCAGTGGAGGAACATCCAAAAGCTTGCCTTGTACTGAGTTCTACCACACTGCTCAGCAGGAAAAGTTCTTTCTTTGGAGGAAGGCTCCTTGTGTTGGAGGAAGGCTGGGCAGAGCTGTAGGATCCAGCCCCTGACCTTCTTCCCTGTCGCGTTCCTTTACCCAAAACGCTGCTGTTGCCCCCGCCCACACATACTCATGTGTGTCCTGCTACCTGCATTTTTGCTGTCAATAAAGTTTCAAACTGCAAAAAATAATGTGTTAGGTCTAGAATAAGGCATACCACTGAACAATTAAACAAAATAAGCAATTCTGCATAATATTATTCAAATAAATAAATTTACAGTATAAACCGAATGTGAACATTCTCACATTCAGTTGAGTTCAGTACTTCTTATTCCCATGAACAGTTTGAAGCATGAACTACAGAAAGATGAAAATTTAAGCAAAATATTTAATGAACTGGATACTAACAATATCATCCAAAGGCACTTCGCTAGCAGAACAAACCTTTCCTTCCTCCCCCCTCCATTTGTAGACCACTGTTTTTCCAGCATGCTCTTCTGGGGGACAGCAGACCCTCAGGAACAGTGGCATGAGAAAAGAATCAGTGGGCTGCAACGGGAGTGGGGAATCAGGAAAAATTGCCCCGCTTCCCTTAGTGAAAATTATTATCAGGATCCAACCCAGAGTCTTTGTGATATTGTTCAGGTTCCCCTGCATGTCTGTCCAATGTGAGTCATTCAGATTCCTCACTGCCTTCATCCTTTACATAGACAAAATCAATAGTCTAGATTTTGAATTTAAAGTTCAAACGAGAGTTGCCAGTTTTTAAACATGTCCCTCTAGCTGTCTCTTTAATACCAGTTTAATCTGCAGCAAATACCAGGAGATGTTATTTACTACCATGCCATAAAAAGCACCAGCTGATCATTTCCACACATTAAGCCTCTGTTCAAAGGATAGGACGTTTTCCTCCAGACCAGTTTGGCAACCGAAGCTCAAGCTCATGCTGGCATCTCAGCAACAGCTTGGAATCTGAAGTGCAGTTAGGCTAAAGAGTTTTCCTGAATTCCAATGCTGCCATCTTGGATTGCAGGCCAAGTGTTGCCACCACCAAACAGTCAACTTGCCTGAGAAACTCAGATCATTTGGAAGCATCCCCCTTTTGTGTGGGAGAGTGTGGCTCACTGTGGGCTCTGGCTTGTGTGCATGTGAGCGTGTGTGCCTTTGCCCTCTTTGCAGTTGATGCAATTTTTTTCCAGAGAGCAAAGAGATTTGTTGCCATCAAAACCATGGCTAATTTTTATGTTTCTGTTTTTTTTCAAGAGGGGTGGGCTGGGGGGGGTTTATTCATATGTGTTGGAATATTGGAACTTTTAAAAATGCTCTCTCTTTATTGTGTTTTCTCTAAATCAAGTTCTTGTTTCTCTGAAAGTGTCTTGATGCTATTTCCTTTTCCTGCTTCCCCCGTTACCACCTTTCTTTCAGTCCTTTATGCATTGGGATTTTGTGGCTTTCCCCCTAAACAAGAGAATCTGGGCAGGGATGGATAGGATAGCCCTACTGGCATAGTGTACAAAGAGAATGGGGAATGGTAACATAATGAACACCAGAGCTTTTCTTGAAGAAAGTTTTTTTCTCCAGAATGTTTGATACGTGTTCCAAGATCTCTTCCAGGTGAAACATGTCAAATCCCAGAGCCTGTCCCACTTTGTGGAGTTGGAGAATACCGTTGCTGTTTATGACATCCTAAGTTTGCCAGGGGCCTTGGTATTTGTTTTTGGTTACAGTCCTTCCCACCTTGCTGAGAACTATAGTTGCCAACCTTTTTTCTGGCTGGGATCCTGCCTCTTTAACGGTCTCATGAAATTCAGCAGATTAAGCCTTTTTCCATCATGCACTTGTTGAATTTCCTCTTTTCATGCCACCCAATTCTGAATGTAGAATGCAGTCCTTTATTCAAGGATATACCAAGTATACCCTGGCTTGGATAGCCCAGATGAGCCTGATCTCATCAGATCTCAGAAGCTCAGCAGCGTCAGCCTTGGCTCGTAATTGGATGGGAGACCTCCAACGAAGACCAGAGTTGCAGAGGCAGGCAATGGCAAACCTCTGTTAGTCTCTTGCCATGAAACCCCTCCAGGAGTCTCCATAAGTCAGCTATGACTTGAGGGCACTCTCTACCATATACCAGGTATATTCCAAATGGGGCAGGTATTCCATCTCTTTAAGAGCTCTTAAGCATGGCAATGTTTGGTAGGTGCCTCCCCAATTTTCACTGCAACACTGTTAGGGAAGCAAGTAAACCTGAAGCCCATCTGTCATCCTCAGAGCTCTTTTAAAGAGACAGAAGCCCTGTTCCTTTTGTAATATTATAATGATAAATAAGAGAGGTGGAACAGCATGTCTTTGCTCTGCAATGTTACCTGGCTGGTGGCAGCAAGAGATATTGTGCCCGAAGGGGATTCAGAAGCAGGTAGTTGAGGTGCAGAATTTCTCTGGGTTTTGGAAGCCTTTTTCTCCAGACCAGTGAAGGTTAATCAGCACATAGGCTTTGTGTTCCGCTGTTGTGACCCAAATTGGCCAATGAAGAAGCTAGTGTAAAAGTTCTGACTGACTAGAGTGATGGGCAGCTTTTCCTTCCATTGCCATCCCATTCAGCCAGGAAGGTCTTTGCCTTAAAGCTGGATTGCTTCTGGTCAGTGTAGGGTAGCAGTATTGTGTTTAGATCTTGGCAAGGGCCTTTTCTCTACAAGCTCCTCACACTTGGTCTTTTAAAATACTGGTGTGTACCAATACAAAGAGAAAGGTATGTGCCCATTTGCTGTCCACCAGACAAGGCAGTGTGGGATCTGTTCTCAGTGAGCCAGTGCAGCCTCTACCTCCACCAGATTACAGTAGATAAAGATCCGTGCTCTCAATAACCCGTATTTAGTTGTCAGTTGTTGCAAGTGGCAATGCTGATTTTGGTACCAGGCACTTCCACAACCCCAATTGTAGTGGGGAAAGAACTGGTTGAATGTGGTCATTGCATCAGCAAAAGCTCTCCCTTTCTGACACCAGTAACCAATCCCAGGTTACCCAGTATTACTATTCTTTGGTACTAAGTAGATAGGCATGGGAGAATTTATTACAGCCAATAGAAAGCTTGGGTTCTTGAAGCAGCCCGTGCTCACAGGTAACTTTACAACTGTGAAGCATGGACTCATGCCTATAAGAGTGCCGATGCCTTGTCGGTCTGATGTCACACTAACAAGCCTGTATCCCAAACTCTGGATTTCTGGCACCAGCATTCTCAATGGGAGCTGCAGCTTCTGGATTTATGCTACAAACTTCATGCAGAGAAGTTGTGAGAGGTTAGAGGTGGGGAGGTAGCCCACTTGATCAGTGTCAGAGCCTGATGGGTAGAGATCTGCACCCAAAGGGGTGGACAGCATTCCTCTGAAGTACGATGCTGAGGATATTGTTCCCGTCTCTCCTGGTGCCGCCCTTTTCCTGACCCACAGAATCGCTGAGGGCCCTTCCCACTCCTGTGTCCTGCCTTGTGTGCTGTTCTCAGTATGGTGTTCACGTGCCATATGGATCTATAATACCAAGCAATGATGACCTATTAACAGTAACTTTGCCTTTGGTTTCTTTCCCCCCCCCCTTGTTTCTTTAGGGTACAATCTTGTAAACTTGGCTGTTGGATAATAAAATCTTCTTTTAAAAGTGCTGCCTAAGAGGGCTTCCTTCCTTGCATTTATTAAGGGCTTGCGAAGAGAGAGGTGGTAATTTTGATTACATGGGATGAAATCAGTTCAGAATGGGCCCACTTGGGTGGGGGTGCTGTTCTGCAAGGCAACTTAGGTGGATTCCAGGAAAGACTGGCTTCAATGGCTTTGCCCTGACTGGGATAGCTGGATTTTTCATGAGGAACATTTTCTGAGGTTTCATTCTACAGAACTGGAAAAGAAATCAAGTGTCACCAGGCCAAAAGCTCTTCAGACATTCTAGTTCCAATTGCTAAAATGGCATTTCCAAGAAAGATATATGATCTTCCTTTACAAACCTCTGAAAATGGAGATTCCATACTTTCCTTGAGTCCATATTTTAGCAGTTATTCTTAAAGTTATCAAGAATCTTCTGCTAATACCCAAGCTCAATCAGCGTGCATAGATCTTTGTCCCCAGTGCTTTTTCTTTATATTCCAGGGACCAAAAGCAAGCTTTTGTACTTCCTCTTTTTCATGGTGGCATTATAGATGTCTATAAACTAGTATCAAATCCCACCAATTGTCTTTTATTTTTATGGAGGGCAATGATGGTTAAGTTTTCTGGAGACATGTTCTGCTTACATTTAAATTTGTTTTAGAATAGTTGAACTTGATGGCTTCTTGCAAGTCAGAGGATAGGTACAGGGTTCCCTGAATAAAAAGCAATGACTGGTATATACCAATTTAAATCTGTGGTATAGATGCATGTTTAGAATTCCCAACTAGTTGCCTGAAGAAAATGGAACATTTATAAGTTCCACTGAAACTCACTGGGACTTATTTCTGAGTCTAACATGCATAGGATCAAAGTGTCACTATTTGAAGAAATATTACTATTTCTCACTTTTGCCCATGTAGATTTAAACTCAAAGCACATCAACCATGTGAAATTTAATCAACCCTTCCCAGCTCTGGCAATCATTAATATTAATTGTAGAGGGGCATGGGACAATGAGGGGACAACGATGACCATTCAAGTTTTAATAGAAGTTACAGAAATGACACCTTTTGGAAATGTATTTATTTTATAAATAGTATACCCTGCTTTTCAGATGGATAATTGTCTTAAACAATGAAAGAAGCTTTATCAAATGTTTACACACCTACTGGGACCTGGCAAAATGCTGAGAAACTTTGCAATCTGATGCACAGTTGTCAGCGGCATCAGTGGTTTTGACTTCCAGTGTCCCAGCCCTTGCCTAACGATACAGTCTTTCCACCTGAGCAGCATAGACAATCTTCCTTGGGAAAGATCCAGTAGCTGTCAATGTCTGATGGACCACTGAGAAGAGGGATGGTAGGGGATGTAAGGCTTGTTGGTACAGTGGAGATACTAAGCTCATCTCTTGGAATGCATTATTCATATCTGACAAAAGGAGCTCTGACTCTCGAAAGCTTATACTCTGAAAATCTTGTCAGTCCTTGAGGTTCTACTGGAATCAAATCTAGTTCATCTCCTGGCAGCCAAAGATGATTATAAAGGCTCTGGAAACTCTGCTTTTGACTTCTTAGTATAACTTTCTTTAGAATTTCATTGCTGCTTCCTACTCCAGAAGAAATGAGTGGGGGAGAGGTACTAACTGCTTCATTTATTGGTTGTTTGTTTTGAGGATACACATGCTTTATATTAATGGTAAACCAATTCACAGTGCATTCCAGAAAGGGTCAGCAGTGGCTTGGAAGTCTTTGCACGATGTGATTCTGTGGTTGCCAAACAGAGAGCTCAAGCAGCCATTAAGCAAACAGCGTGTGAGGCTTGCATATCAAGGTGGGATAATGTAGGTGACAGACACAAGGAATCAATGCAGCCTCCAAGCCTGCATTGATTCATTTTGTTCAGTTTGCAGCTTTTAATGTCATTGACTTCCAAAACAGGACATCCATGTAAGGCAATTTTTCTGCTTTAATCCAACATGGAGTCACAAGGTTATTTGTAGTGATACATCTTCCTTGCAGCAGCAAAGGCACAGTATCTTGGGTAGATCCTTGATTCAGATGCAGTACTTCACCCTACATACTTTTCCCTTATCCTAACAACATATCAAATGATGCTGCAGATCACCACCATAGCAGTTCCATGTTGGATGGTAGGACATTCTCTAGGGGAATAATTTAGGCCTGTCTCTGGAACTCTACAATAGGTTGTATCTAAGTCCAACACAAACATTTGGATTACTGTCCTAGAGAAAGAACCCATTGATCTGAACCCAGATCAGTGCAGTAACCACTCTTTTTATGAATCACAGAGTCAGGGGAATGTGTACAACCCTGCCCAACCAGCAGTGTCACGTAAGGACTTAAGGGGGCATTGAGGCGGCTGCTCTGGGCAGAGGGATTTGTTTGACAGCAATGGCAGGAAGTGGGAAAAGACTATACAGAGCAGGTTCTGTGCCCAGCAACTGTAAGCTTTGTTTGGAAACTTCATTGTCCTAGCTCCTATGGGAAGGAATTTTTTCAGAAGCAGCCTTCTGTATCCTGCCTTTTAAGTTGTACAATGGAAATTGCTGCCATTTCTTAGGTTGGAAGGCATATGAAACTTTTCTTTTGTTTCAATGGGATTTCTCATTGTAACTCAGGCCAGATTGATCTTGTTGAGGATACAGGCTCAGGACAGAATTATTGCAGGCAATTGTAAGCCATGAGCAAAGAAGGATTCCATGAGACTTTGTTACTGTATATTGAAGCTGTTGGTACAACTTCAGTTGAAGTAGGTGGTTACTACACAGGTTGCAGAGTGCTCTTTTCTCCCCTGGGAGGGCAGGAGGATGGGTTAAGTCAGAGATCTGTAGCGTCCAAGGTGGGGTTGTCAAAGCTTAAAGACTTATGATTGGAGAGTCCCAGTTGCTGTGGTCTGTCATCTGCTAAATAATGGTAGTGGTTTTCTAGTGCAGCCTTCAAAGGCTCCCCCCAGCCATTTTCTTGCCATCGAGTATCTGCTCGGTCCAGCTAGGAAAACAGAGATACTATTTAGAACATTGTGCCTCTGCTTATTAACCGCTGAATACCATCATAGCTGTCTAGATGGACTTTCCAAGAGCCATAATATGAAGAAAGGGGTGGGGGTTACCGCTGTACCACCTGGTCCTGCCCACACACACCCCAGCAGTAACTAAATCTCTACATGCAAGAGCAGAAGGGTAAATCTAGCTGGACAGTTCACTGTGGAACTGAGAGAAAGAGACTAGTGTGATGGTTTAATTTGTACATCCAGTTTGCCTGTCGTAGAGCTCTAAGACTCAGTTGCTCAGCCTCCATGCAGCAAGCCTTTTCACAGCTCAACAGATGAATGTGGGTTTTTTCAAGCCATTAGTTGGAAGAGACCATTGGTTTTTTACTTGGTAGAAAGTCAAGTACAATAGAGTAAACCTTTGCTGAGTAATGCAGAGGCCACTTGCTGTGGGTGTACATGATAATTTGTGATGGCTCTTACTATAACCCCTTTACTTGCAGTGCATTTGAGAGGCCCAGTGGGATCTGATGGCAGAGGTGCTGCAAGGTCAGACATCCTAATGAGAACATGAGGGCTATCTGAGAGTGCGCTCATAGCCCACTTCAAGTGAAGCATCTGTACCTACCTGACCTGGACTTGTAGCATGACAAGTGAAACTGACCTTCTGCCAGCACAGAAGGAATGTCCTGGGGGGGTCTTTATTAGGACATTGTACCCAGTAGTACTTGAGGTAACAGGCCAAAGGCTCTCCAATAGGAAGAGGAAGGGAAGAGAGGCCTTGACTCTCAGGGCCAAGCTACAAGTGATGAATGACACTTGAACGGCAAGTGGATCGAGTGGAGGGCAAGTGAACTGGGAGGAATACATTTGCCGTTCAAGTGTCATTCATCACTTGTAGTTTGGCCCTCAGAGACAAAAGACAGGGCAGTGGGCAGCATACCCTTTCCATCATTAATTTTACTAAGAGTCTTGGGGGATGCTTACCTTGGACTTCCAGCTGCTAACAAGTACTGGAGCAGATTCCCAACCATTAAGCCATTCAGAAGAGGGCTGATGGAAGCCCTGTTAACTGACTGCTGAGCAGGGTTGCAGCAGAACAGTTCTGCAGCTTTTGGCGCTACATTCTTCCAAAGGAAAACCCAGATTAAACCCCCTCCCTTCTTACTATTATTCATAGAAGGGGATAAGGGGGTCACACAAACAGCATCTCAGCATATTTATGCATCCTGGATCTCTCTTGGACAGTCCATGACCAAATTACTCCCATTGATTATCCCACAGGTAATGCAACTGGAAAGCTGAATCCATAGGAATCTTGGTTTCCCCTAATGAATTTATGTTAATAGCATAGCTGCCCTCAGCAGCTCCCGGTTTACATCTTTTTCCTGATCCTTCCCATTTCACAGCACTGCAGAGACTCTCATGGCCTCAAGACACCCAAAGGCCGTCAAGTAAAGTAGGCCCTGACTCTCAGTTTCCAGGCCTTGGATGAGGAGACATGCACAGAAATGTCTATTCATGGGTTTGTAGGTCCTAATCAAATATTACTACTGCTATTATTAAATGGCAGGACTATAGAAGAATGGAACAACAAGTAAGTACTGATGTGCTCACCTTTACAGGAGTGGCTGGAGCATCAACTGTGTTCTCATCCAGGGAGTTCAAGCTGTAAAAAAGATAGCAGTTTGAATGATCTCAAAGAACTTGAAATGCAGCTTACGGGGCTTTGGAACTGGGAAGGAAACTACTTCTTAATTAGTGTTTCCACATTCAAAATCATAAACAGTGAAACAGCGAGGGAAGGAAACTAGTTTAGCTCAGTCATAATCCTGAAGAAGAAATAAGCTCAAAAAGTAAAATTGAATACCTGTCCACCTCGTAAGTGGTGGTGTCATCAAAGTCCAGGTTTGTGGAGGGATCAAGGGAGAAGCCAAGCACAGGGTTTGCCCTAGGGAGAATGGCTCACAGGTTGGTATCTTAGCAGCTACAGATTCAGACCATATCATACAATCAAACAGCCAAGCAGCTACAGCTACGGCATAGCATCTGACAAACGAACACCAATTAAAATAAGTGCAACAGATGCATATACAATTCATCGTTGATTACAACTGAATTAAAGGCATTCAGCACAGCAACAGTTTTCCGGTCTTGCCCAAATTTAATGATGCTTCAGTAGAGCATGGGCATCAGATCATGTCCCTACCTCACCCTCCAGCAGTGCTGCAGACTCCAGTCACATCAACCTTTCACGAGATTTCTCTAAAGATACTAGGTGTATTTTCTTGCATCACAAATTCAGCACATCCAGCTCAGCACTTGGTATTTTGGAGCACAAATTCACTTACCACGGGCAAGATGGCTACCAAGAACAGACACTTCTTTCAGATTTTGTTTCTTTGGAGCTCAATGTACCCTATTATTTATGACTGGAGTTAAGACTTCTCAGCCCAGCAAGCCTTTCTTTCCCTTCTTACCCCTCCATGCATACCCTTCTGTGTTGTATTTGTTGGTCCCAGGAATAGCAGGTCCCTGCTGCACTGCAGTCACTGAGAAGTTTGAAGCCACCTTTAGGGCTTTCAAGGCTTTCAGCTTCCTCAGATAACTACAAAAAAGAAAGAGGCAAGAGAGATTATGAGGGGGTACAGTCCGAGGGAAATGGTCACATGTCCCTTGACATGTCCTATGAGATGGTCACATGAGAAAGCCCATGGAATGGAGTCCTTAATTGCAGAAAAGTGGCACCAGCTTTAACAGTACAGATTCCAAAATGTATTGGTCAACTACAGCAGAAACAAAAACTAACATTTTTATTGCAGCGTAAGTGTTGGTGGACTCAAGCGCTTCAGATGAAATGAGCTCTGGTCTATGAAGGCTTATGGCACCATAAACCTGGTTAGTCTTGAAGATGTCACAAGAAAACAAAACGTTTTCAAATAAGCTGTTTGAAACAATGCAATAGGACTCAAAGGCAGAAACCACTGAACTGAGCACAATGAATTAAGTCAAGGGAGATGTGGATAGCACTGTAAGTTTGGGTAGGTTCAGGCTAGGAACTTTTGTACCTTTTTCTGATGCTTATCCACATTATGATCATGATGAACAGGATAAGCAATATTGCCCCAACCAGGCCTGCAATGATACCGAACAGCTCCTTCTCCTTGTTGGGCTCAGTCACATCCACAGGACCCTGGAAAATAAATATATATACATACACAACTGTATTACACCATTGTGTATATTATGCCACTGGTGCAGCTTATGGGCATAACTCACAAGCTCCTCCCCAAACAACTCCCAGGTGCAACACAAGATTATTTTCAAAGATTACATTCAGATACACTATCCATTCCTCCAAAGTACTGGCTTCAGCTGCATGGTCCTCCCTTATTTATTTCTGTTGTTCACCTAAAATGTATCCATCCCAACATCCATCCTGTGTGAGACTTAGAAGCTTATTTCAGAGATGCCTCAGAGATTCTCTCCTGTATTTGGAATTTTAGCTGGATTCAACTGTTTACTTACAATAATTGACAGGCCTAGGTTGAGCAGCTGTGACAGAGCTTCAGTGTTGCTCTGGATGAGCCTGAGGAGAAGACAGTTTGAAGATGATAAGGAAGTACTTCCTACTAGCTCCTCTGGGCCTTTTCTTGCCTTGCCATGCAAACTTCAGCCCAGGCGCTTCTCTCAGACTCTCCCCCCTGGTTCTGATTCTCCTCCCCATCTTCTGCCCATCTGCTCCCTGAACTCACAGAAACTTCCTAGCCTTTGCCTGGATACCTCTCTGCCCATCAACCCCAAAATAATCACTCACCTGATAACAGTTTCAAACATCAGAGCTGTGCCATTGCTGTAAACAAAGTAGGCCTCCATCACCATCTTCCCCTTAGCCCTACAGAATATGAAATAATGATGTATGGAACAGACATGTTGAGGGCATCAGAATGTACATCTTCCCTTTGGAGACTGAGGAGCCAACAACTAGCAAATCTTACTATATAAAAGGCTAAGTGTATTCAAGACAACGTACTTCCTACCCTGGTGCACCACCAGAGGGAACTGCTGTGGAGGGAAGCCCAGATGAGGCAGCCAGACCTCCAGAGAGCACACCACGGCGAGAAGCCCAGGCTGGGATCAGGCGTGGAGCAGGCAGCAATTCCTGCCCCCTGCTTTCACACAGCTTGGATCAGGAGTGGAGCAGATGGCAATGCCCACTTCCTGCCTTCACCCAGCTGGGATCAGGAGCAGAGCAGGTGGCAATGCCCACCCTTTGCCTTCACCCAACTGGGATCAGGAGTAGAGCAGGTAGAAATGCCCACCCTCCACCTTCACCTGGCTGGGATCAGGAGCGGAGCAACTGGCAATATCCATCCCCCACCTTCACTCAGCTGGGATCAGGAGCGGAGTAGGAGGCAATGCTGCCCCCCCTCACTCAGCTGGGATCAGGTGCAGAGGAGGTGGCCATGCCCGCCCCCCTTGCCTTCATCCAGCCGGGATCAGTGATGGAGGAGGAGGAAATGCCTGCCTGTCTGCCTGCCCGCCCTCCCCTTTCCAGAGCCCGTTGTATTTCCCCCCACAACGGGCTTCGTTGCTAGTGATTTGATAATCCAGCTTCAGACACAGAAAAGTCCTGATGAATCAGCATTACAGAGAAAGCAGAAGTGGCTTGTTTGCATCATTAAAAATGATATGGTGTTTATGATTTTTACTTGTGAGCTGCCTCAAGCAGATATCTGGAGAGGCGAGATATGCATTTTCCAATAAATAAATAAATGCCACCATTGTTCTTCGTCACAAAGATCAGCCACATGTCAGCTTGGTATTTGTACCCTCAGAAAGCATACATCACTTGACATAGTCTTTTAACAACCCTCATTCTTACCACAAGCCATATACAATTATTTCAGATGGTCTCTGTGCCATCTGTAGTAGCGCCAGCCATTATAACTACTTTGCTATATACTCCATTTTCCTCCTTATACATCCACACTCTTCAGGCTGTCCTTATCCTCACTAAACCCATTTTCTTTCACTTTCCCTTGATCCAGTCGTCACCTGTCTGATTTGGAGGCTGACGGGTCCTCTAAAGACTTGATTGTTGCCACATAGATTGTTGACTTGGTTGCCGTGGCCAGAGCCCTGGAAGCAACATAGGAAAACAAGCTATCACCAGACAGTGAGACAAACACCTCCACAGCACCCAGACTTATACTCCCATCTCAATACATCCTACTGTTATGTTCAGCACATCAAAGAATCAGCATTTCTCCTGGTCTGAAGTTGGTGTTGGGGGAGATGTAGTGACATCAGTATAGCAGCATTTACAGAAAGCATCCAACCAAATGTGTACAGCAATCTTTAGTAGCAGCCAGCATTTAAAAACTAATGCCATGTTCCAAGGGAGCAAAAAAAGGAAAGAGACTCTTCTAATATGTGTTTAGTCAAATGTTTTTTATACTTCAATTACTTGCAATGGGTTGAGCTACAGCAGAAACTATTTATGCTTGCAAATTTGGCTTCTTCAGAGATTTTCAGGTATACTGTTTTTTAGAGGACAGACAGTGGTAAAGCAGCGGGAGAGCATCTCCTCAGCATCTTGTTCCAGTCCCTGGCATCTCTGATCAAAATGATCAGGTAGTGAAATAGAATCAACTTCACCATTGATATCTCCAATTGATGCCTACTGTGATATTAAGAAATAAAATTGATTACATAAATTATGAATATATGATGGATAAACAAGGGAAAATAAAAACATGACAAGGAATTCAAGATGAAGGAAAAAACATTTCCTGGTTGTTGTATTATCAAATAGTGTCTAAATTTAAAGGGACAGTGCACCATTCTTACATCACAAAATAATACTTATAAGAAGGCTGTAAAATCTACTGATTGATTTAAAACTTTAGGAAATATAGTACTGAACCTATAAATCAAATGCATTTCCATCTGGAGTAGGACCTGTGTGATGACAGCCTTATTATATGGATGTGCTCTATGTGGATATAAAGGGTCATTTGACATTCTGTGTTTGTAATTATTGTTTATTTTGATTAGTAAAATAGATAATTCATGGCTCTCTTTACACTTCCGTAGCACTGTCTACTAAACTGTGATTTGAAGTATTTACAACTGTTACAACTTTGATCAATCCGTACCTAAAAAAGAGGTTTTCATCGAAACGTGGTTTATAACCGGAAGCATGTAGTTTATATTTCATTGTGGATTGGATTGGATATATGAATTTACATTTCATGTGAATTTTGCCAGTAAATTGTATTCATTTTGGATTATGTATGACCAGTTGCATTGATGGTGTGAACTGTGGATTATATATGCTTCTGTAAGATACCGACAGGATTGGTACTAGGCATTCACATAGTGACTACTTATTCTATGTATTGTGTGTAAATTTCTAAATTACACAGTTGTATATTTTGTTTGTGTTATTTACAACCTGTAGACTGGCAACCCTGCATGTCTATTTGTGATCCTGGATGGTGCCAGATCCGGCATCAGCATCTTCTGGAGGATTTTTTTTTTTAGGATCAAAGAAGTCAATCTGGAGGCGGGAGAAAGAGAGCTGAATGGGACTGTGGAAACATGGCTAGCTGTGGTATCTGTGTGTTTAATCCTTTTCCCCTTGCACAGTTTTACAGACATAGATTGCCTCTCAGAGCTGTGTTTTGCTCCACAAGTGACAACATACAGTTACCAGGCAGAACATCCTGTATCTGAGGCATCCCTGAGAGATGCTTAGCGAGCTGTCTTTGAGAATTTCCACGAAGGCAGACTCTGCAACTTCCCCTGGCGGCACATACCCTTGAATCGTTTTTTAGCGAGAATAGAGCCTAAAAAAAAAGTCTTCCTCAGCCTCTATCGCTCCCCCAGTAGTTGAACAAGCCACAAGCAGAACTAGAGTTCGTCTAAATTTGGAAATTTACAATGCACTAATAAAAGCCTAATACAGAGTAATTTATGCAAAGAAACCGACTATATTATATGTTCTAACTGCAGCGCACACATTTTCACAAAATCTGGAATATTTTATCAAGCGAAAGGACTGCAGTTTGTAGAATCAGACAGAAGCTGTGTCATGTATTGGCATATGCCCTGCACTACATGACTGGATGCTGGAGCCGTGGCCTCCAGTAGTCGTCGTCTACATTTTAAAATTTTCTCCACAACTGTGACAATAGAAGCTGTGCTTTTAAACAACATTTTTAAAAACAATTTCTGTATCAGAATTCAATAGGCTTGCCAACCTTCCAGTGGATCCTGGAGATCTCCTGGAACTATAACTGATCTCTAGACAACAACTGGCTGCTTTGTTGATGGACTCTATGGCATTGTACACCATAGACTTCAAACTCTACATATGATATACACAAAATTATCCACTGACAATCTAGTCAAGGTCTCCTGTAGTCTGGCCACTCCATGGCCTTTGCCTCTTGCCCTGCAAAAATGTCTGTCCACAGATTAAGCTACTAAATGAGAGAAAAAGGATGCCATACACTTTTATTTGGTCTAAGTTGGCTTGTACTTCTTGCAATGAGGTATCAAACTGCAGCCCAACACGATAGCTCTTGTCTACAGTGAAGATCTGGAGACAGAGACAGAGAGAGAAAGATCAGGCAACAAACATTGAACTCCACACAGCAGTTTTTCCCACACATTCCTTGCCTTAGGAAGGTGGCCTGCAACTGCCATCCCCCACCCCCATACCACCAAAGAGCTTTTTAAAAATCAGGAACTGCTAGATGGTTATAATGCTCTAGTGCCATAACAATCTATTATCACAATCTACTAGTTCATAGCTTTCATTTTTTTTAAAAAAAAAACTGTCACCATCCTTTTCCATTGCAGAGTTATAAGGGGAAGGGTGCAGCCTCGTGGAGAAATTCCCTTCGCCCTAGAATTCAATCCAATATTTCAATAACTGGGGCTGCATTCTACACACACTCCAGAAGCTTTAATGCTGCTGAAAGACTGGAAAAAAGAAAACTCCCAAGCACAGAACAGCCAGGGCTTAGTTATGCAGATGGTTCTGGCTGTAGTGGAACAAAAGGTTTACCATCTAACACCTTAGCTAGAATGGCACATCTAGGGACAGAGACTAAGGAAGCCTAATGCTAGATTATATCTCTTCCTTTGGGATCAGGATAGTTCAGGAGAAGGGACAGATTCACAAAACGTAGATTATAAATCATCTGGACACACTGGAAAACCTCTTTCTCTTCTGCTCATCTCTTACTGGGACATCTTCAACTTGCCAAGCCACAAAGAGCTAGGTTTTATATTGGGGCTCCATCTTGACTATGTGTTAAGGAACAATAGCAAGAAACCCCTAAACCAGAGAACAGAGGTAATTGGGGACATTTAAATTGTTGTGACCTAAAGAGTTAATAAGCCTATCCTAGCAATAGAATTGTTAGGGTATGTCCAGCGTTGCAGCTAGAAGTCTGTTTGTTTTCACCTTTTCTTCATAAGCTTACACAGTGTGATGCACGTACAGGTTATGCCTGAGCTTTTCGTTTGTTTATCCAGTTTTCCAATATTTAAATGCTCAGAGCCTGATCTCTGTGCCCATATCATGCTTGATTCACTTATGCTTGCCAAAGTACAGTAAGGAGAGGGTCTGTGGGTGACAGGCCATCCCCAAAGAGTGAAGTTGACAAAGTGCAATAGATCATCCTCGCATTAGCTAATGCAAGCTAAATAGGAGATAGGTTAGAAAGGCAAAGTCTTTAAAAAGCGATGCAGTAAAGAGAGCAAGAAGTACTAATCCTTCTATCGGGAGATACTCTTCAAGATTAATTGGTGGCAATGGGTCATACCCTGAGAGACATTGGACAAACCCTCCAGGAGTAAGGGAAGAAAGAGAGGTGGTACATTGCCAGGCAGAGACCTATGATGTCCACAGGACTCTCCAAGCTTCCAGAACCCGAGGGAATGGGGCTTATGGGTCCATTTCCACACACCCCTTATAGCTCCACAACAAAAAGGGCTAGAAACTTAGGTTTTTTCTTTAAAAATGAAAGCTGGGATCTAGTAGATTATGGCAATGGATCATTATAATATTATAATACTATAGCAATCTACCAATTCCATATTTTTAAAAAAGCCCCAACAAGGCTTCTAGTGTATATATGCATGGTTATGGGAGGTTGGGGCAATATGGTGCTGATGTGGTCAGGACCTGCGAAAATCTACACCTTTCCATCTACGTAGCGTCCAAAGGTGATCTTCCAAAAAATTGTAACAAAACAGACTTGGGAAAGATTGCAGCAAAAGGATGGGATGGGGGAGAGAACACCAAAGCAGGGCAAATAGAGGAGGACGGCATGCAAATGCTTCCTGAGACAATACTGCTGTAAGGAAACCAAAGTGGAGCAAAACATCTGTGCAGAAACAGTCAAAGAGAGATCAGAGTTCTTAACAGTAAGTCATATGTGATTTGTGTGCTGGAAGCTACTCAAACAGGAACACAGTCTTACATCCACTAATGTTGAAGAGCTCAGTGGAGGCGTCCCACCATCTTTGGCTTCTACTTTCACCTGGTACCGACCTTTCAATGAACTGTCAAGGTTGCTTGCAACTCTATGAGAACAACAGTAGTGTTAGCAAGATGGGTAATGAAGACTGTAGGCCCCCCCCACTGCCCTCATCCCCTCCTTGCAGAGTTCTTGCATAACTGGCTATTTATTACTTTGCTCCAAAATTGAGGGTGGCTCACAAAGAGGCCAAACAAAACATGCTGAACTGGAATCTCTACAGAAATGCCAGATTCCATGACGGCAGAATCAGAAATGGTCACAGTGGGTTCTCCCAGTGAGGGAGTCTCTAATACTCATCTTTCTACTAGTGCCTATGTTCTTCCTAGGCACATGCAGGTATTATCAAAACTGCCTTCCATACCAAATGACTGGCAAATGCTGCATCTTCCCGTTGTTTTCTGTTTCTTCTGGACCAGCTTCTCACCCTTACCCTTCCTGCACCACCTAATCAGTGAGCACCAAGATGATTGGCACAAAGTTTCAAAGAAGGAATCAATTACTGAATGCTCCCGATGTAGAGGTCCTTCTCTGCCATTGTTGCCACCTTGAAAAGATTTTCAAGAACTTGTTCGGGCCCGTTGTCCTTGATGAAAACTATGCTGGAGATGGTAAATGTGATTACTCTGTTCACCCCTGAATCGTCATCTGTAGCCTGGAAAGAGGAGAAAAATAACGTTGGTACTTTTTGAAATAACTGCCCAGGACCATGGGGCAATTACCACCACTGGCAGATAGACAGACACACTTTTGTATATGGCAAAACACTTTACACTCTCTTACCCTGACTACAGCCACTTGCAGATCCATTACAGAGATCTCTGGAATGACCACTGAAACAAAACACCAGACACAGATCAGATAATGTGTGTGCAAGAGCATAGCACGCTGGGAATTAGCTCTGACTGCATGTTACAAGGAGGCATTTGGGTCTATGCTCCTGAGCATGCACTTCTGTGATTGACTCTACAGGAGGCAATTTCTTTGTCCTGAGTAGAAAATGTCATATGTAAAGTGGACTGACTACTCCTTTCCTGTCTACTGAGTAGGGGAGAGGAGGAGATCAGGTATTTCTTTCTACATGAGACGTCTGACACGAGAAGAACACGTGTCGAGAGATGCAATGGTAGCCGGGAAGGGTAGTTTAAAAAGACAGAGCCAACAGCAGGGCAAAGGGCTTTGCTATACACTGGAGCAGTGTGAAGGGGCTGTAAAATACCAGAAGGGAAATTTCAGCCCATTATAACCTCTCCAGGTCTAAGCCTGGCTCTGGAAGGCAGCTCCAGCCCATTTCCATTCCTTGCTGCCTCTGGTTGGGATCCCACACAGTTTTAGACTGGAGAGGTGAAATTGACAGAGCCTTCATGGAACCATATATTCAATAATCCAATAAATACATCAATAAATAGTTCAATAAATATTCCAATAAGTACCACAATAAATACACATGCAATTGTTACAAAACAGTCCAACTGGTGGAGAGGATGTAATCACTTCAAAATTACAACCGTTTATACAAAATCCAAGAGTCACAGTAGCTCTACAGGCATCTTTATAGCCGTAAACTAGTCTTTCAGCCCATTGGAGCTTTTGGATACTTACAAGCAAATATACAAGAGACTCTTTAAATGCTCATTGTTTCTGTGACTCTTGGATTTTGTATGAATGGTTGTAGTTTTGAAGTGATTACATCTTCTCCACCGGTTGGACAGTTTTATAACAACTGCATGTGTATTTATTGGAATATTTATTGAACTATTTATTGATGTATTTACTGGATTATTGAATGTATGGTTAACTGTTGGTTGTATGTAAATTGTTATTTATTATTGTGGAACACTTTGTGCACTTTGTCACTTTAATATACTGTTAAATATATTGGAACTAATTAATTGACTATCTTTAACTATATACTCTGGGAAGTGTGGTTTGTAGTATTCAGTCCTTTGTTTCTGGAGTAGCCCTTCTGGTTATACAGAGCCTTCCAGGAGGCAAAGATGAAATTAACAAACCTTCTGGGGAGCGATCTCTGCTGGCTCTGACTTTTTAAACTACACTTCTGAGCTAACATTGCGTCTCCCTTCACTTGACAAACACGTGCTGAGGTGTCTTATGTAGAGAAACTCTTAAGGCAAAAACAACCTTCTGACAGCAGGATGAGTTTAACTGCACTCGGTTATGATTCATTGAAGGTACACAGTGGAGAAAGAGCTGATTGTCAGCCCCAAAGAGCAGGACTTTGCCCTTGAGCCTAGAGAATTCCTGTTAGTTATGGGCACAGCTTTTAAACAGTCTGCTTCGTTCTTCTTCCCTCCCACCTGTCCATTAGGGGGCAGCGATTGCACACTCTGATCACTGAACGTATTTCTCTCACCAAAAGTGTTGTTAATAGGACAGAACTTCGGAGGGTTGTCATTCACATCAACAATTATGATTCTTAAGGTCTCTGTTTAAAGTAAAATACAAAAGAGGAGTCATTGCTCTGCATTCTTTCCATATGCCGACACAGATAGGAGGCACAGACTATGCTCAGCTAGTAGGAAGATACCATACCCTCTAACTTCAGTCAACAACACAAACACATGGCTTTCTGAAATAGCTGTCAGCATTCATGTGCTGTTGTTTTATTGTCTGAAGAGCTGGGATCACCATTCTGTACATGACTTTCAGCTGAAACAATGGATAACCAAATTATTTGTGCTATTCCCCTACAGCCACCATTCTGAAGGCCAAAACTAGATGTGATGGTGGCAACCCCAAATGTCCAATTAGGTGACCGCCAAATCCCTATAGAATATAGTGAATTGCAATGGAGATTAAAAATTCAGCTTGGTTGGGTAACAAAGGTGACTTGAACCATTTATATACGTTCGTCTGACTCTCCCCCCACCCCCACATACACTCTGCACTTTTCTGCAGCCATTTTTCTCCCAATAGGGCTCTGTGATGAGAAACAATTTCTGGAAGGGAGGGAAAATATTAGCAGGGGATGCTTCAGCTTCTCCCTCCAGCCTTGTTGTGCTTTAAGCCCCACCCCCACCCCTAAAGTTACTGCTTTGTAAGAATGCAGCAACAACCCAAACTGAATCATGTCACTGTCTCATTCAGTTGCACCTTATGCTAACTCTGGAGGGAACTGAAAAATTTTTCTTAAGATGTGCCCCAGGCAGATGAGCCCATGGAAAACCTGTCCAGGTACTATAGGTCATTTCTGTTTCCCCTGCTCATTGCTCTCAGTAGCCTTTCCATACCATATGCACAGCCTCTTAAAGGGGGCTGGGGTGGCATACATAGAAATTCTATCACAACTAAGACGTACCAACACTTTATAAAGCATCTTCCGCCAGCATAGATGGTATGCCCTAGCAGCAGATGGAAAATAAGACAGATGGATAGGAAAGGAGGTCAGTCACAGAAAGTTCCAGGGTCCGGAGGAGGTATGAAGTCAAGCGTTGCCCATTCAGAACCCTTACCATTTCTACTGTAGGGGTCTCCCGTCTCAGTGAATTCATCCTTGACACGCAATTTGAGTTCTGCACGGTCACAGGCCTCAAAGTTTATCTCCGAAGAGTTCACAACAAGAGAACCATTGAGCTCCAAGCGGAACCAGTTATGGCACACATTGCCCACACTGTCTGAGCCTTGGAAACATGTGACGGCTAATTCCTGAAATATCAGCGAATGGTTAGTATCCATGTCTGTGGCCTGCAGTGTGGCTACCAACTCATGCAGGGCGAGGTTCTCCAGCACTCTGATGTCATTGGGTGGGGATGGCACAATGGCTGGGGGTTCATCATTGACGTCTAGCACCTGCACCTGCACCAGGGTGGTGGCAATGTCCACAACCCCTCCAAAGTCTGAATTTTCAGCCTGCACGGTCAGATTGAAGAGCGCCTGCTGCCGGTCATAGTCAAGAGCAACATCTGGGTCTAACCGCAAGTTCCCCTTGTACCAGCCAGCCCTCAGGCAACTAGACAGTATCAAGAAGTTGTTCGATCCTGTGCTGCTGGCAATACGGAATGAGATACGGTAGTTGATTTCTGTCTGGTCAGCATCTGTAGCTTCCACATTGCCCACAGAGATTCCTGGAGATGGAATGTTAGTTAGAACTACTGGCACAATATTTCCTCATGCGTCTTAATGAGGCCTAGAGGGAGGCAATGGCAAACCGCCTCTGTTAGTCTCTTGCCAGGAAAACACCACAGGGGTCGCAATAAGACAACTCTGACTTGAGGGCACTCTACACCACCTTAATGAGGCCATCTTATCCCTAAAAAAATTGAGAAAAGCAGTCACATGCTTCCTGGTGCCTTACCACATTTCCCCTTACCTGTACCCTCAATTTTGTGCTTTTTTAATCATATTGGCATCCTATTTATTCTACGTGTAATCCAAGGTGTTAGCTATAAGCTAATAAGATGCTGTCCATAATCAGGTGCCTTAGAGGGTTTTTTTAAATCAAAAGACAGGATATAAATACTTCAATTAAATTGCTATTAAGGCGTAAACAGCCTAGGCCCAGCATTTCTGAGGGAAGAGGTCTCCCTGAATGAATCTTCTTGCTCTTAAGATTTCAAAGAGAGCTTCTGCTCTGGATGCCAGACGTCAGACCAATAAAATCAACGAGGGCACAAAGAAGGACATCATAATGGAGGCCCCTTTGTTAAGGAACACCATCCTCAACAAAGCCTACTTACAATCAAGAAAACTTGCAAAACATCCTTTTTCAGAATGCTTTTAATCAAATTATCGGGATTACTCAATACATTTGGTTATGTTCAGACATTGTGCAGTTCTTAGTTTTATTGGTTGGGATTTTAAAAAATTGTTTTCAAATGAATTTTAAATTTTAGCAACCAGCTGAGTTTACAAGAAAAACAATATACAAATGTCGAAGAAAAAACAACAAACACTATCACAATGCCACCCTAGATATCTCCTGGATTCCCTGCCACAGACTATAGGTCAGTGATACACCATACCTTGCAAGCCCTCTTGGACAAAGAAGACATAAAATGAGCTGTTGAACCTGGGTGCATTGTCATTTTTGTCCTAAAAAGAACAGAACAGGGTATAGGTTGGTAACAAGGGAAAGTCATGTTCAGTTCCATGCTTTCCGAACGTAAGACAACATGGGGCTTTTCAAGCAGTAATGGCAGAGCTACAGATGTTTATGGCTGGGATGGTATAAATGTTAAGAGCTCTGTAGCCTGGCTTCCTGCCTGCCTCATAGAGTCAGTGTCCATGTTCAGGTTTGAGTGTGAATGTGCACGTGCACTCACACACATCCCAAACACTCGCTGAAAACTGGATCACTTTATCTAAGCAGGGCTAGGCTCACTCTTGATGCATTAGTCCCAGCCACCCTTTCTAAGCACCCCTTTCCCATCAGACTCCTAGCAGAGAACGTAATTACCTCGACAACAATGGTGACATTGACTGTGGTGTTTAACTGTGGGATACCCAAGTCGTGCACAAGCACTGTCACCACCACTTTACCATCAAACTCTGCAGGGATCGCTTCACGGTCCAGGGGCCCTCTGCTGCTCAACATCCCGTTGTTTCGGTCAATTGTGAAATTGTTGCTGAACATACCAGGCACCATCTCAAAGCACAAACAACTATTATTGGTCTCTGGATCATCCTTGTCAGTGGCCTAGGAATAAAAGTTGGGAGTTACTAGCAAAATAAAGGGAGACGGAATACAATTCTTCTCACTGCAACCAGCCTATAAACTCTCAAAAGTTTACATTCTAGAAATCTTCTTGATCTCTAAGGTACCACTGGACTCAAATCCTGCTGTTCTACTGCAGACCAACACAGCTGCCCACCTAAATGATCAACACCGGTTCTGATAGTGATTATAGCTGGAGATAGGAAACTGAGCTGAAGGATTCACTGAGCAAAGCCAGTCTTGGATATCAAGAAAGCATGTTCTCTACACATTATGGTAGAAGGATTCCAATTCATAACTGTAGGGCAAACAAACATACCAACCTTGATGTTCCCCGAAAAGCAAAAATCACAATGTGCAGTACAAAAATCTATTATAAACCTAGAACATATTAATAAAAAGGCATTTCACATTCCTACAATGAAGTCTCTTGCTCGCATAGATGGAGGGTTTCTTTTATTATACATAGAAGGATATGGAAGCTGAGGTTATGTGGGCTACAGGAGTAAGAGCCAGTATGTTGTCAGGGGTATGGCCATGGAAATGTACAAGACATCTAAGTCTTTTCATGAGTCTCTCCCTGAACCAAAGCCACCCATCAGATCCCTAGAACCGGTAATTCTTAAGTCAAACTCTGCCCCAGACATGATATACTACCCTTGTGTATATGACGAAGAGAGCTGTGGTTCTCAAAAGCTTATGCTACAATAAAGTTGGTTAGTCTTAAAGGTGCTACTGGACTCTATTATTTTGCAACTACAGACTAACACGGCTAACTCCTCTGGATCTACCCTTGTGCAGTAATTTTACTGATGTGTGAAATGTATACTAACATGCAATTAATAATTAATTCACAACAACTTGAACTTGATGATAATTCTTAGTGGAAAGGAATCCCTGACAGCCCAAGGATAAGTGTTGATGATCAGGTGCTCTAGGTACTTGGCTTAAAAGTAAATTATATTCTAGTTACTCCTTAAAAGTGCACAGTTTGGTACATGGCTCAGTGTACAGGACCAAGGAAGAAAGTTGGTGTTTGAGCCTTACCTGGATCTGGATATTTGTTTCCTGGCCTTCACGGATGAAGATATTATAAGAGCCTGTCACAATGGGAGGGTTGTTGTTTATGTCAACCACTGAGATCTCCAACTGTGTGGAACCAGACAATCCACCTCCATCCACTGCCTGTAAAGTGGCATAATAAGCATTTCCCCAATCCAGTTTACTGCCATTTGCCACCAGCACTGTACCACTTGTTGTGTTCACTACAAAAGTGGACCACCTATATGATAAATAAAAAGACAAATCCCTTAGGATCAATGGACAACAACTCCCTCCAAGCAAAAGAGGGCCTACATTATAAACCTCTCTCCTCCCCATTGCTAAGACTATCATAGGTACATACATGCTGTTAGGCAGCAGATTATAGGTGATCTCTCCATAAATTCCACTGTCTGGATCAGTGGCCTGCAGGAAAAAGAAAACATCAACAGATCATTATTCTTCACACATTTCTATAGTGAGCCCCAGAGATGGCGACTGGGAGCAGGGGTTTGATGGAAGTCTATGATTCTGGTCATAAAGCATCAGTCTATTTCAGAGACCACAATTTGCTCTTATCCCATCATCCTTGACCTTCCCTGCTTGGGCCCAGATCAGCAGTGCAACTTTCATACTGTGATGTCAGAAGAGACAATGGTTCCTGGTGGGCTGTCCTCCAGCACATAAAGCTTGTACTCGCTCTGATTGAACTCTGGTCTGTGGTCATTGATGTCAAGAAGATGGATGGTAACCATGGCAAAGGAGCAGCAATCAGTTGTCCTCCTAGTGTCGTTTGCTATAATCTGCCAAGATTGGAAAGAACCAAGTCAACTACACCCAAATCCCTGTTCAGAGTTAAATCCTCATTGAAGCAAAACTCCTTCTGAAGGCAACTTTCTA
Source organism: Eublepharis macularius (assembly GCF_028583425.1). NCBI lineage: Eukaryota > Metazoa > Chordata > Lepidosauria > Squamata > Eublepharidae > Eublepharis > Eublepharis macularius. The sequence continues at coordinate 91,841,502 of NC_072793.1, read as the reverse complement.
ATGGGATACTGGGAAAGGACAGGCTGAACCAGCCAGATGCATGTCTACTGAGCTACCAACGCTACCTTTCTGGAGTGGTAGAGGACCTGTCAGCATCATCTACTTAGCAGACAGTATTTCTCACATCTGCTAGAAGTACAGTGCTGAAGGGGGTGCTTTAATTCTACAAGAAGGTGCTCCTGTAATGGTAAGCACACAGTTTGATAGCATTAATTTTTCAGCATGTCCTCATTAGGACAAACATAGTCCCTGTTTAAATCTCCTATATATCTTCATCTCCTATATTCAGTTTGCCCAGAATGAGACTTCAGCAGGTAACAGGAAAAAGTGATGTAACTTCCTCTTGGCAGCTAAGTCTAGATCTCAGTTCATGGCTGCAACTGTTAACAAGGGCCAATGCAAGAAAATAGGCCTAAATTTTTGCATCTCTTACCTCCACAGTCATGGAATGATTAGGTATTTTTTCATAGTCCAAAGCGCTTGAATTGCTCACTAGCACCTGTATGGTGCCTACGTTCACAATCTGCTGCGGTGACACTGAGAAGGCAAACATATCTAGACCACGCAAGGACAACTGAAAAGTGCCATTGGAATCCTGTTTAGAAAAGAAGGCAAAATACTCAGTCTCTCTCTACACAAGACCTCTTACACAAGGATGCTCAAGTGAAGGAAGACACAATGTTAGCTGGGAAGCCAAGTATTAAAAGACAGATCAGAAGGCTTTGTCAATTTTCCCTCTCTAGAGAGGGTTTGTTAATTTCATCTTCACCTCCCAGAAGGGGAGGTGAAACTGACAGAGCCTTTGGGGAGGCCAGGAGGAAATAAACAAACCCTCTGAGGAGTGATCTTTGCCTGCTCTGTAGAGGAGGAAATTGAAAAGTTTTCTGATCTGTCTTTTAAAACTCGGCTTCCCGGCTAACATTGCGTCTCCCTTCACTTGAGCATCCTCGTGTAAGAGGTCTCGTGTACAGAGACTCTCAGAAACACAAGCTTTTCAACACTCTCTGTGCTCATCAACGTAACTCTTGTTCTAAACCTATAGTCTACCTGTTCTTCTGTTTACGTACTTGTTTGTTTATTTTAAAAAAGAACATTCATTCCACTTGTTCAAAGTGGTTTACAAAAAACGATCAAAAGCTCGCTTCTCAACAATTCAAAACACAGTATAATCTCACCCACACAAAAGTCTGAGGACTTTCCTCCTAGGCTCACCTTGTCAGGATCATAGGCCACGATGCTGAGGCTGGCCACAGGTGTTCTTGGGGAGGCATGCTCCTCTATCTGACCAGAAAAGTTACCCACTGGAGGGTCTGTGAAGTTGCAGGCAGGATACTCACACGAATAGAACTGAGGGGTGTTGTCATTGACATCAGTGACCTGAACCGTTACAGTGGTGCTCACCTTTGCCACCTGCTGGTAAATGTTCAAGTCTTTTTCTCGAGCCTGTATAGTAAGCAAGAGAGACAAACTGAGGCCTGAAGGGAGGGGGAGGAAAATACTTATCACTTCTCAGAGCTGCTCTTTTACTAACCACAACTTGGAGTTGCACCTCTTCACCTGGAGCACCTTCTCGGTCTAGATTGCCACTCACAGTGATTACCCCTGTGACATTGTTGATTGTAAACATGCTAGCTGCACCTAATGGAAAGGAAGAAAAATATCTCGCCTGTCACACTGGAAAGAAGTATCAGTTGCCTGGGATAACTCACTATGAACAGTTTTCCTTTTGATATCAGGAAATGATGATGCTCATGTTTTCCTCCAAGAAAAGGATGGTGGGGGGGGGGAGGTGCAGGGAGAGATTGTAAAGGCTAGCTGCCTAGCATAGCATGGACTATGGCAACAGCCTGGTTCTGAAACCACCTACAACTTGTCACAGCAAAAGGCACAGTAGAGAATGGTTATATAGCAAAGTAAGAAACCAGCATGACATCTTTTGGCAAAAGAAGCAAGGGTAAGAAAATCAAGTTAGCCAGTGTCTCTCTACACAATACTTTTGACACATGTTCTTCATGTGTTGGGAGACGCAATGTTAGCCAGGAAGTGTAGTTTTAAATGATAGAGCCAGTAGAGATCGCTCTGGAGGGGACGGATTCTCTCCCAGTCTCTGGAGCCTTGGCCCTGCCATGGCTTGGTTAATTCAAAGTTTTAAGCAGCGAGGGCAGCAGAGTAAAAGCTCTGGAAGGGGAGACAGTCAGGCACCCCAGGGATGATGGGGGGCTATGAGAGAATCTGTCCCCTGCGGAGCGATCTCTGCTGGCTCTGTCTTTCAAAACTATGCTTCCTGGCTAACATTGCGTCTCCCAACATTTGACAGACATGCGCCCCGGCATCTCATGTAGAGAGACTTTTAGTGGCATGCCAGAGATGGGACACTCTGAAGAGAAGGGTTAGATGGCATGTTCAAGCAAGTGTCCTATGAGAGAAGATGCTACTGAATGAAACATTTTATAGAAGCAAAGCTCCAGTGCGGGAACTAGTACTGATAGGCTCCTTCTTATTTAACCGCCTCAAGGTTTATGCAGCAAGGCAAGGGTCATGTAAAGGATAGGAGGGGCAGTGATAACACTGTCCATGCTGATACAGCTTGAGACTGGTATCAGGAATGGATGCATAAATAACCTGTTATTGCTGATTATACCATCAGTCTTAGTTAAAACAGCAGGAGTGACTCTGATGCCCAGCCCCTTCACTACCCTGTCTTCCAATTTCAGCCCCTCATTCTTCACATTTTTATTCCCAATTATTATTATTATTACTTGCTTTATTGTCTGCCTCTCTCATTCATACTCAAGGCACACAATGTAAGTCAATGCAATCAATAATACGAGATATCTAATAACCAAAATAACAAGACTAGAATTACAGCTGTCTGAAACAAAGCATAAAGTAGGCCGCCAGCCTGGCACCAGTGATCCCTTAAAAATTGGAGGGGCAGAGTCTCACCTGAACAGCATCCCACAACATAGCAACATCATTTCTGGCTGCATAACAGAAAGTGACATTACTGCGCTGGAGAATGCTCTAACATTTCCCTGAAACTCTGTGGTTTCATCATACAGTTCGGGAGAAATATGTTAGAGTGTTCCACAACACAGAAATGATGTCATGGCATTGCTGGACACCTCCCTCATTTTCTCCTGCTGGTCCATAGAGTACTGTGAGGGAATCAGGGTATTTTGGCAGGAGTATTTTGGCATGTGCTTCCAATCCTCTTTATAGATCATTTGGAAATTATTTTTTTGTGTGCAGAACAAAAAAATCCACCTCTAATGATTGATAAAGTGCATTGAAAGTGCATTATCCAACGTGTGCGGAATCAGCCGATATGTTAAACAATGCAAAAAGCAATACTACGTAAGTATAAAAACAAAGCAGTGAGAGTAGATCATGCATACAGCAAACTGATAATAAATTATATACAGAAGTATAGTTCACATTCTTGTTTGCCACACACACCTCCAAAGTATAAACTACAGCAATCTTGACCCCTTGGCAAATAATAAACTCGAAGGTCTGTTTACATCCCTCAGGCTCTTCTGCCACTCACCAGCAAAGCTGTAATAGATTACATCATTCACTTCCTTGTCTCTGTCAATGGCCAGCACAGTCATCACTGGGGTTCCCTGGAATGAAGAACTCTGAGTGAAGGCAGGGCCTACTGTGCATGGAAAGTACACACCTTCATCTAATTTTTCAAACAGCCCTTGTGCATTTAATTATGGCTTGCTATAGAAGGGAGGTAAAACTTTCCATGGTCATGATCCAAAGCTTATCACCTGCTAATTTCTACACATCGATCTGCTGTTAAAGGTATAACTACAAGAGCTGGTTCCAACTTGGCAGTGCCCTCCCTACCAGGCATGCATTGCCCAGGGAGAAATTCTGCCAAGTGGCAAGATGAAGCATTTAATTTCTTGTTGTGCCTCTCCCCAAGCCTCAATGGGTTTAGCAAGAAATACATCAGACAAAAGGTTAAAACCAATGAGGTGGTGGCATGTGCTCCCAACTATTCTGAGAGGAAGCCTGCGCGCAGCATAGCTTGCCCTCCACACAGGAGGCTAACAGAGGCATGGCAGACCATAGCAAAATATAATTTGTAAGTACTTCATGGATGACATCACATGCCTTTCCTGTTCAGTAGGCAGGCTTGCTGTGAACTGTTGCCTTGCCAGCAAAAACCCTCTTCAGAGCACTGAAATCTCCTCTACCCAAGTAGGAGTGAGCATGTTGACCCTGCCTATAGTCAAGCAACAGGACAAAATCACAGCATCTACATGCATGGCTCAGTCCCATTGATCAGGAATTCATAACACTGCACTCCATCCAATTGCTCAAAAAACACTGGACATTCTCAGTCAAGGGGATGGAGCCTTTCTCCGTATACTTTGTAGGCATGTAAACACTCTGCTCACATTACAGCAGTCAACAGGCAGGCCAGTGCATCCATTCCTGCTTCCCTTCTACATGTCTTGATTTCAACATGAGATGTCATCTGAAGAGGGCTACAGTTTCCCATTGAAGTGATCAGGGTAAGTTTGTATGTTTATATTTGTATGACAGCACATACATTAAGGAACAATCTGTCTTAAAGCTATTTCCCCCCACAAATATTACACTTTTCCGTATCAAAAGCAACCATGTCAGAAGAATTTGGGCACTTGAGAGTTTGTACTAAAAGAGCTGAACAGATGTGCCTCACCAGGGGGCAGTTTTCTGGTACGGAGCCTACATATGGTTCTCCCAGAAACTGGGGGTCCAGGTCAGGCACATCAACAACAGTAACCGACAGATAGGCTGTGTTATTCTGATGGACGATCACGTTATTCAGCAGTCCCCCACCATCCTGGAGAATAGAAAGACAACAATCATTTGAGTTTGTCACTGCCTTCTGTCTGCCTACCCAGGAACAGTTCTTTCCCCCCAGGAACACATACAGAGCCTTCCTTGTGGAACATTTCCTGTATATTACACAGCTCTTTTGACACTGTACAATGTAAGACTTTTATCCATCCCAAACAAACACTTTTAAAATGTCATGGATCTGAAAATAAGAGAGACCAAAAGGCAAGAGCAGATATTGATACAGGCATGCTGATTTTTTAATGTAAGCCTCACTGCCTGAAAAGCTACTCTGAACGATCAATGCAAATTAAGGTCAACTCAGTGCAAACAACTGCCTCCACCCCCGCCCCACCCCCGCCCTTTATTTATTATACACATTTTCCATGGAGAGAGTTTCCCTTCCCTCCCAATATTTTCCTTCCCTATGTTTTATTGGTCCCTCCTCACCCTGGCTCTGATTTTGATTCTGTAGAAAGTGCTCTTGTTATTGTAACTAAGTGAGCCGTTCAACACCACAGTGCCATTGAATAGGATGTAGAAGAGCTGGTAATTCATCTCATTGTTTGGAATGACCTGTGGATGGTGCACAAGGAAAATACATGAGGACTGACTGAACCAAAGCTCCACCCTCCCCCAAACCCAACGTGAACTTTATGCCCAGGATGACTTCGTAGCAAAAGGATGTGCAGGAGTGGAATGGGAAGCTGAAACAGCTGGGGGAGGGGGGGGGAATGCACATGAGTGGCCCATGTGCTCCTGACCAGGTTCTCTTCCACCCTCTGTCTGCCCCAGCCAACCAATGAACCATGTTCCCTGAAACTTCTGAAAGACTCTGACTCCAGCTCTGTACTAACCACCTCTTTCTCCTCCCACCTCTTGAAGCAGACAGTTATGGAGGGCACACACAGAGAAGAGGGTTTCCCCAGCCCAGCAGCAGCCAGAAGTCATCCCCAGCACTTGTGCTGAAGAGGCCCGAGGCCCTGAAGGGAGACCAGGGCCGATTCCAGATGACTAACCTTAAGTCGCTTCATGCCGCCCTCTTCCGGATCGTGATGGGGAAAATGCGAAATATCGCGTTTCCTCGCGCGAGTTTTGCGCGACGACGCGCAAAACTCACGCGAGGAAACGCAATATTTCGCATTTTCCCCGTCGCGATCCGGAAGAGGGCGGCATGAAGCGACTTAAGGTTAGTCATCTGGAATCGGCCCAGGCCAATTACAGTATTCTAAAGAAAGCTGCTGCAGTGAAGGAAATGGTTGCAGCCTTCCAGAGCATCAGCCTACTGGGAGATCATCTGATAAATTAGAAGGTCAGACCAGGCCAGAGCATGTGAAAGGTTGTTAGAAATCAGACAAATTCTCCACAGAAGACATTTCAGTCTGAGGTAGAAAACCCAAATGAGAGAAACCAAATCATTTGATAATTTACTGCTATTTAATGTCATTTCAAAATCTGTTGTCCTGAGGTGGGCTACCTCATCTTGCCTAATAATAGGGCTCTCCCTGCTGTCTTTCCCAAGATACTTAGATGGCAATCGGCCAGCCTAGGAGAACACCGTGCTTAAGAGGCCAACTGTGAGAAATGAGTATTCTCCCTTTCCAGGACTCATTACTGCCACTGCTCAGTGTCAAAATGCATGTTTTGTATACAGTGGGTTCCAGTTTCACTCTCTAGCAGCTCCTTTTAAAGAAATTCATGTGGTAAGACTGGGAAAAAACTATGTCTGAGATCCCCCGGAGAGGTACAGTTAGTTAGACAGTATTGGGCCACTTTACTCTGTTTAAAGCAACCCCTTGCACTTTACATCTCAAAGGACAACTGAACCCACATGCTGTAATGCTTACTTCTTCAATTGTATAAGACACCTGTCCAGCACTTCCTGTATCTTCATCTTTAGCCAAAACTGTATAGATTGAGGAGCCAATGGCTGTGTTCTGAAACACAGAAGATTGGTCAAGTTCAGAAAAGGCTTGGAAAAGGTAGGAGCAACAGGAACACCACCCAGGTTACTGATGTAAAGACTCCAGTAACTCACTGATTCTCACTTCATCCTGGCCAGAGAAGATTTTCAGAGGCCTACATAGTACTATTAGCAAAATTGGAGTACATGGCACCTTCAGTAGTTTCTCAGCCTACTAGTTGAACAGATACCATGCAGAGCAGTGATCCTCAACGTAGTATATGCAGGTGCCAGCAATGTGTACCCTTCCATGAAACAGAATCAGTCCTGGCTTTCTCTACCTCAGTGGAGTAGGGGGTGATTCAGAAGACATCACCTTTGAGATTGAGAAATGGGTTTTGCTACTGCACCCGCCATACTGTGTCAGAATTCCAAATGTGCCCACAGGCTCAAAAAGCTTGGGAAACCCTGATTTATGCTGTACCTTTTTTCAAAATGGAGACTAGAGTTCCCAGGTGCCCGCTCATGGTGGACAAACTTTTGGCGGCTTGCCCCCGTGCCCACTGATAGCTGACAGTCAGTGGGAGCTGGCAAGCCACTTGCCAATCGTCCATCACTGGCAGGCAACACTGGAAAATATGCAGTGCGTGCACTCCCAGCAGGATGTGACAACATTACTTTTGGAAGTGACATCATTGCACTGGCTGTGGGACTGCTCCCCCTCTTTGCATGGGGCCAATTTTGGCACCAAACAGGCAGATGCTTTCCTGCACCAAGTGCAGGTGTACATCCATGGCCAGAGCAATGATGTCAGATTGAGAGAGGAGGGCATAAAGGGGTGAGCCAGTGCTGGACTCATGGCCCTTTCTTATATGCCCAGGGTAATGCTGATTGCCACTTTGGAGTCAGGAAGGAATTTTCCTCCAGGCCAGATTCAGATATCCTGAAGTTTTTTGCCTCCTCTGGGCATAGAGAGGGGTAACTGGGGGAGCTGAGGGGAGAGATGGCTGTGAATTTCCTGCATTGTCCAGGGGGTTAGACTAGATCATCCTTGTGATCCTTTCCAGCTCTATGTTTCTGTGTCACTTCCAGAAGGAAACAGAGCCGGTAAGTACTGCCCCCCTCTCGCTGGTTGCCAGTGAGACCTGGCAACCCTAATGGAGACTCAAAGTAGCGTACAGCATTTTCACCTCCTTAGTTTTATCCTCACAACAACCTTGTGAGATAGATTAGGCAGAGTATGTGTAACTAGTCCATGGTCACCAGTAAATCTGCTGTAGCAGAATAGGGATTCAAAACTGGGTATCCCAGATCCTAGTCCAAAAATTTAAGTACTACACCACACCAGCTTTTGTTAAACAGTACTACACCACACCAGCTTTTGTTAAACAGCAGGACCCAGTGAATTGTGCAAGTCAGGTGGCAGCAATCTGTCCAGTGATTGCTAACGGGCCTGTCCCCTGAGTCTTCTCTCAAAGGCTAAAACAGGCATGGAAAGGGCCCTGCCCCTACCTTTTATTGACAGAATCCAAGGCTGGAACTTGGCAATAATTTGTGGATGCCAAGCAAGGTCACTGAGGGCATCTGTTTCTTAAAGTTACAGGTGATGCTTTTGTAATTCTGGGAGAGGTTAACTTCTCAGTGTATTTTTTTAATTTCATATTTTCCCGCAAACGTGCTGCTTTTTTCAGGTTTGTAGGAAGATCTGTCTTGTCTGTCTATGCCTCCAATGTCTGGATTTAAGTATCCACAGATGAAGTCATGTTGAGAATTACATATATTGCTATGTTAAATTAAAGTTGATTTTTGCAGTTAGGGTGCATGTGTTCTTTTCCATGACTATTTCCATATTAACTATTTCCATCAATATATCTAATTCTGAACTTGGCCAAATCTGAGGATATTTACATTCTGAGACTGGAGCTGTGAACAGACAGGACAGATGTTCTAACAAACCTGAAAAACACCTTATGTTTGCAGAAAAATGTGAAATCTAAAAAAAGAAAGAAAAACATTAGAGGGCTTTTTTTTAAAAAAAAAAACAAAATGATAAAAGGAGCACCTGTAGCTTTAAGGAGAGGATGCCCTCAGTGTCCCTTGCTAGGAAATTACAATAATTTTGCCAGCATTCCAAGCTTGGTTTCTGTCAATAAAAGACAGGAAAGGAGGCAGGGGCAGGGCCATTTCTGGAGTTCTTTTGTCCTTTGTTGCCAAGTAGGCCCCCTCTCCTGCTTTAAGGCCTGCCACGAACTGTGTTAAAGTTTCCTGCATTGCTGTTTCACTGCTGCACCAAAGACTGCCCTGCATGTGTGTGTTCTAATACACGTGTCAGTTTCCTGCCTGCGTGTTAACTACCTTGCTGCTGCAATAGACTGTGTAGTTTACTGACTCCATGTTTGGTTAACTGCACAAAGGACTCTTTTCCTGGGCAGCCCTGCCCAGACCTGTACCTGGACTTCCCAGAGTGTGCTTGGACTTTGTTACAAGTGTGCCCCGTGCCTGTATAGCCATCTGCCACGGACCGCGCCTGTTCCCTGCTTTGGACTGTGTTTTGTGTGCTGTTTCTCCTGCCTCCATGGAAGCCTGCCTCATATGGGCCCAAGCCGCTGCTAGCAGCCGGGCGCCTGCCGGGGAAACCTCCAGCGAGCCTGGCTAGGCGCTCCCTGGTCAGTTCCCGCCTGGAGACTCCCGCGGGCCGGTCCCCCGAGCTTGCCCTCGCTACTGGGCAACCTGCAAATCAGCCCCAGCTATGCCCAGCCAGCAACCATGTTCTTAGGCAGCCAGAAGACCCAGGGAAGGAGACTGCTTTGAGAAGCCATTTCGGCGAAGCAGGCACACCACGTCCGCAGCGAGAGTACCTCGCCCCGCTCTGCATATCTTAGGAGCCGCCCCGGAGAAGGAACTAAGTGCCGATCATCCCAAGCACTTAGAGAATGCATCTCAAAGAAACCTCCGCATTCCAGAGCTGATGACATCAGGACAAGCCCTGTCCGCTGGAACATCCTTTCAGCCCACTCGGATTTCCCCCTCCCTCTTTTGTCCCCTCTTCCTGAGGTGTCACTTATCACAATCAGATTGCCAAAGTGGCCCATCCAAGCCATTCAGTAACCCATTAGAACCTTTGTTTTAATCTGTGAGAACCACCAAGTAAAGCACCAGCCCCAGGGTACGTTTTGGGGTATTTAAGCCGGTCTCCCAGACCGCATGGTGCGCATGCCATCCTATCCAGAATCCCTTGCTGTCCGTCTGTGGTCCCAGTGCTGGCATTGGGCCACCTCGCTGTTGTGTCTCTGCTTCGCTTCAGGATTGTGAGTATTCCCCACCATCGTTGGGAACCTGCTAATGCGAAAGTCTCTGCATTTCCTACTCTGTATTTCTTAGATCTTGTGTGTTCTCTTGTATGCTTGTGCAAGTTTAGGCTTACGCCACATTATTAGTAAATACACGTGATTGAAACTATTTGTAGTCTGCCTGTTTGTCACTAGAGTGTCTGGAATCGGGACCTCTGTAAACATAGGTTAAGATCCGCGCTAATTTTAAGTTACAGACTGCTAAAGCTAATTCCCCATTCAAATAGAGCAGTTCTGGTAACACCTTTGAGAGACTCATTGGGACCAGGCCTAGCAGCAATCACTGGATCACTTGCTGCCACCTCAACTGTATGACTCACCCAGCTGCTTGCTACAGTTAAACAGCAGCAACCCTTGAAAGCCAGGGTGTGTAGTGGTCAGAGTTACAAAGAAGGCCCTCAAATCCCCATTCTGCCATGGAAATTCACTGGGTTACCATAGGCCAGTTACACATGCTAAGCCTAATTTATCTCACCGGCATGGTGGACTGGCCATTAAGAGCACCAGGTTACCTCTAATTGAGCAGATGGCTTCGTCTCCCCACTGAACAGAAGGCCTGAAACCAACCTGTCAGAGTCCCATGCAAAGCAGAGGAGGCAGCATCCACTCCACTTTAGTCAAGACAGGGGAGATAACAATCAGCCTCCCTTCACCCATCCAAGGTGAGGCATGGGAGGCAGCACCCAGCCCACCTGAGTCCCAGGAGAGGCAGCACCCAGCCCATCCAAGTCCCATGAGAAAGCAGGGAACCTGTGCCTGGACCATGCAAGACATGGGAAATCATACCCAGCACAATCCGAGCCTTGCATGAGGTGAAGAAAATAACAGCTGGCCAATTGGTTAAGTAGACTGCCTCTTACTTCCTCCCTTCCCTCTTTGGGAGGGCAGGGCACAGGCAGGCAGACTACTTCTTCCTCTGTACCTCACTTCTCTTTAGGGGGCAAAGACAGGGTGGGTCCTTTTTGCAGGGTTTTTCACTCTCAGTCCACACTTGCTCACAGCATTGTTATGATGATAAAATGGAGGAGAGGAGAATGATGTAAACTGCTTTTGGCCCTCATTGTAGAGAAAGATAGAGTATAAATGAAGTAAATAAATAATAAATAGAGCTGAAAATGGAGGTGCAGATAAAAGTTAGGTTGGTGGATAGGTTGGCAGGTGGGTGGGAAAGAGACAAGGAAGCAGATAAGGATGGGGATATGAGGTTTGCCAGGATGAGGGAAAGAGGAAATAGTGTTGGGGAGGTGATACAGGGAAAATCAGGTGCCCCTTGCAAGTCTTTACAAGTTCACCACTGTGCAACTGGACCTGGCCCAGTGACTGGCACCTCGCAACTGGGCCATGGTTTTCCCAGGTAGAGGCTGTTTGGGTGGAGGGCGGGGTAGATGGGGGGGCAGATAAAGGTAAGTTGTCTGCTGGGTGGGAAGGAGAGAAGGAGGAGGAAAAGGGGGAAAGCTATGGACGTTCTCAGAGAAAGGAAATATGAAATCATGGGGAGGGAATAATGAGATCCCCCTCCCGCCTCCCACAGTTCCTTGTGGCCTCCCACTTGTATTAACTATTTCTGTATTAACTACTTCAAGGAACAGTTCCTTGAACTAAAGAACAGGTAGAAAGCCTGCACAGTTGATTTCCTCAGATTAGAGAGCAGAATTAAAACATCACAAAGTGAGGAACAGACGTCTGCAGTGTAAGCCTGGACATGAAATCTATTGCATAGGTACCTCAAAGACATCTGTCATGTAGGGTTCATTCACAAATATTGGCATATTGTCATTCCGGTCTTTTACCATGATGGTGAGTTTTTTAAGGACCTGTTGGAGCAACGTAAAATGATTGACAGTCATTTAGAAGACTAGCTAGAGAGGCTTCAGCTCCCCAGAGATCAGTACCTAAACAGGAGAACACCTGACACATGGGAATATGGTGACTAGATGTAAAGGCAGATAGGATGCATGTATCTTTAATAGTTGTACAAAAGAGAAACTGTCAACACATGCAGCTGATCATGAATGGGTGTGAAGAGTTGGATCAGCAGACATTCCCTCTTCTACATAATAATTAAAGTTACAAAAGCCTTGTCACACTTTGCATCATTAAATAGACCTTCCATTAATTCATGATTGAAAGATCTCAGCAGCTATTGCCAGTGGACTTAGTGAGGGTGATTTAGCTGGCCTTGCCTCAGTTCAACAGCTGCTGCTCCTGACAGCTTGAGAGTTGGGACAGCTGTACTGATGGATCTCATCTGCCCCATACATGTCACCTACATCATTTCCCCCCAAGAAGTTTCCTTACCGGGTCATTTTTCTGGTCATGTACGGAAGCCTCAACCCGAATCAACTTTGTTTTCTAGAAGGGAAACGCAAAGCACAAGCATTTTGATAATGAGGATGTCAATACCACTTTCCCTGTTCCACATGCCTCTTCTCTAAATACTGATTCTTCTGGAATGCCTCTTTTCTCATCAAGTATGAGAATAAAGTTCCTCCCAATAGTCTTCCCTTTAAAACTGCAGCCATAACTGCTACATTCAACAAAAGAAGAAGAAAAAGAAGAGGGTGAAGCAGTAGCAGCAAAGACAAAAAGAATAATTGGAGAATTCCTCAGGTGTAGGTCTGCCCTCAGCTTAAAAAATAAAACAAATCTGTCTATCTTGCAACTGTCTCACTGAAATCAAAGGGAACTCACTGAAATCATACAAGATGTTGTTTCCTCCCAAAACAAAACTATTCCATTATTTGCAGAAAAAACGGTTCTGTGTTCAGGTATGAACCAAGATATAACATGCTTTGGTTACATTTCAAATTACAGCAAAGATCTAATTAACATTTAGTCATGAACCTAGCTTGAAGTCAGTAAATGGAATGTAGGAGAAATCTACGATATTCCTGCAGAACTTGGTCTGTAAGGAAGTATCACATTGAACAGAGTGAGGATCAGAAGGCTAAATGCGAATGCCTCACATATACAATCCAGAGAAACCACTGTCTGGTCTCAAAAGCATAGCTTAACTTTTTGGGTTTGAAGATCTGCACTCAGTAGCAGTGTGTTTAAATCAATCCCCAATAAGAATTGCTGGCGGGTTATGGAATGGCAATTGCTTTCATACTGGGAAGGGAAGAGGAAGAAAACTCTTGAGCATGCCAATATTAGAAAAGGAAGCAGAAGTTATAGGACACTACCTGGTCTGCAACAACATCAATGCAACTCTCCACTAAAGACCCTTGCAAAATATTCCAGTGAAAGGTCTGCCAGCTTTCCCTTGCCAGTTCTATCCATCCCATTTAATGCTGTTGTTCTCTTGCTCATCTTTACCTCATAATCTACTGTTTGCTTCAGTGTGACATTGCCTGAATCACTGCTGACAGAGAAGTAGTAAGCTTCTGTTCCCTTTATGTCATATGTCAATGGATCGTTGTCAGCATCCTTAGCCACCAACTTAAAAAGCCAGGCACCTGAAATGATAAATGAGAGCCAAAGGTTCGAGTTACCTAGGCCAGAATGATATCTCTGAAAAACCGTCAATGAGATACTACTTACCTATAACTCATCATCCCTGCAGAGATACACAGTTTTGGGGGAAATAGTGGTACTATCAGTGCTAGACATTGAGGCAGAAATTCAGGACTTCAGCAGACAGGCTCAGCAGGGCCCCCCCCCCCAAAAGCAAGCTGTAGCTTTGCATTTGAAGTATATATTATCAACTGAATGCAGCCCCCTCCCCCATATGGCCATTAAGGTCACAGTCAAAAATTATTTAATTGCATCACTGGACCCAATCCAGTCTAGAATGATTTCCAGTAACCTTAAACCTTCTTCCCAACCTATCCCATCCCACTCCATCCTTAGCCTGGATGTGGAAGTAAAAATAGGATTTATTGAGGTGGCGTGATATTCTCATCCTAGCCAAGCAGCAGGGAAGAGGAGAGGGGCTTCTTCTAGTGTGAGTCTCACAGACAATACATTTAACATTGCTTCTTGCATTCCAGATCAGCATTATCTCCTTTACTCACCTATTGGTGTGTCCTCTGGTAAAGAGAAGGTACTATTCATTATGAAATGTGGTGATGTGTTCCCTAATGCTGCAAAGGAACCAGAAAACCAGTTAATTTTCCCCCCATGGAGCTTCCGTCTCTTATTCTGCTTCCGTTCCAACTTCTGCAATGTATCTCCTGCCATAGTTGCTGGCTTTCCCCCACACCGCAGAGAAGCTGATGATATATGGCTCCCAGTGACAAGTGAAGGGAAGATTTCCTGTTAGAGTGGTATCCAATGGCACCAAGCCTTTAGTCCTGACTAGCAGGACACTGGAAAATTATTTGATTCAGCTCCAGGTCTGAAAATACCAGCTTCTCTGAATCTGATCACTTACTACTAAAGACAGCAGGAGCCATTCAGGACTTCCACAGCCCAATCCTGTGCATGTTTACTCAGAGGTAACTCTCACTGGTTTCTGGTTAGAGTGCCCAGGACTACAGCCTTACTCTTCTAGAGCAGTCATCTCACTTGTGCCAGGCTTGGAAAATTATGCCTAGGCAAAAGACCCTACAATTTCAGCAAAGATGGTAGGGTAGGAGGTTGGCCTTCATCTTGGGAAATCTTACCTTCTGCATGAAGCATGAAGAAAAGCATCCATGTGAACCAAACCATCCTGCTAGACCAAAGAGATCCACAAACACAGCATGCTGAAGGATAACTTGTCCGTGGAGACACACCTGCTTCCACAGCCTTGGTGAGTGGTTTCTTGTGGCTGTAGGTTATTTGCTTCCCCTATGAAGCCTAGTGATAAAGGCAGACTGTAAATAATAAATAAATAAATAAATTGTAGGCTATTTGCCAGCACCCACCTTAAGGCCCAAGCATGCCTGGCAGCAGGAGTGGACAGGGAAGTGAAAATGGCCACAGAGCAAGCCGAGCGACCCTTGTGGTAGACAAGCCAGTGCTGCAGGGCCACTCAGCTCATGGGGACCAACAACAGACATTAGCTCACCCATCGCATTCTTCCTCCAGACTGGCAGCAGTGCAGGAGGAAACAATTGGTCACCTGACCCTGATCGTCATTGCTGATGAAGACTTTGAGCCAAGTGGTCCCTGAGGCACTGGCAAAGCTGCTGGGGCTTGGCTCTGCTTACTCCTGACCACCAGTGGCCCTCTAGGATAGTTGCCCACTGGGAAATTCCCCTAACTGGCCAGTCCACCTCTTCCTGGTAGGAGTGAGCATTATAAACACTGTGGACTTGTTCACATGTGGCATTTTACAGGCTTGTTTACGTCAAGTACCATAAGAGAAAAGGTTCTGCAGATATTATTGACTGCATTTCCAATAAGCAGGGCTATGAAAACCTCTTGATCTCTTATCATTTCATGTAACAACTGGGAGAGTCTATGTTTATCAGGAACAATAAATGACAAATATAGCACGTCATACTAGCTGACAGTAAGGTCAATGTACTGTGTGTGTGTACGTGTATGTATATATATTCAGATGGTATCATCAGTCAATGCAAAATGTCACAAACATAAATTAAACAATTGCTTACATTTAACAAATAGCTTTAATCAAAGTATTTCATCAACTTTAGTAAGTCAGATTTTAATTGAAGTAAAAAAGAGTTCCAAGCTGGCTTTCCATTCACTGGCATGAATAGGGGATGCCAGGATTAGTCACTGCTCAACACTCATAAATACATATCAATAAACATTAGGGATCCACAAAGATGAATGCCTGAACTGAGGCTGGCTGGAACGTCAGATTTCGTCTCACAGACTTCCTCTGGGGCGACCATGGATCACCATACACATCTTCAATTCTTTCTATGAACCCAGAGGGTGACGCTGATACGACCCTCCATCTTTGTGGATCCCTAATTCTGGAAATAAGCTGAAGATATCTGCAAAAGAAAAAAGACTAAAAAAAGGACATGAAAACACTGACACTTACCTTGCATTTTGAACTCAGAGTTGATATCCTGCTTCCTCTGAAAATACGGAAGGGGAGTGTTTTGTCCCTCTTGGACTATTTCTTTGTATTTGAGTTGTATGTTTATTGATATGCATTTATGAGTGAAATAACCGTGAGTACTGATTGAGCATTGTCACTTTGAATAGATAAAGGAAGTTTCTTAATTATTTACTATTCCTGGGTGGTTTTCCACTTTTTGGTTGAGCAATTGTGCCAGGAATTGCCTTTCTGGTTTGTTACTATTGGGATTAGTCACTGAGCAGTCTGAGAAAGTACCGCTGCATATTTCTTTATATCACTGTAAGGAAAGGAGATGGAGACAATCTTTTATTCATGGGAGTAAAAAAAATCAGTGAAGGGTTCTGGAATTCCCTCAGGACCCAGAGCTCCACTGATGGTCCTGCTGGGGACTTGAAATGTATTCTTTTAAATCCTTGGATTCCAATTCTGTTGCTAGATTCTTGCAGAAGGGTTGTGATCTATTGAGCCAGTACACTCACAGTGAGTTCATCATTCCTTAAGCCACACAATGCTGCAAGGCCTACCAGTACATTTGCCTCTTCTGTAGGGAGACCACTTTGCTGGTGGGAGAAGGGACTAATTAGGAGCAAGACAGTCATTGATTTCCTGTGCCATGCTGCGGGTCTAGAAGATGACAGCTTGGGCTGGATTCTGGTCCACTGTGAACCTAACACAGAACTTTGTTAACTAAAAAATAAGGAAGACTCAAACCAACAAACATTGCATTGCTCGATATATTGTTGAAGGCTTTCACGGCCGGAGAAGGATGTAGCACCGAAAGACAGAGATCTCTCAGTGTTTGACCCTGAGAGATCTGTCTTTCAGTGCTACACCTCTGAAGATGCCAGTCACAGCTGCTGGCGAAACGTCAGGAACTACAATGCCAAGACCACGGCGATACAGCCCGGAAAATCCACAACTATTACATTGCTCGTCCTGAGGATACTAAAATCTGGAATCCAGTTCCTTCAGCATCTGCGGGGGAGGGAGGACACTACTCCTGCTGAATTTGCTACACAATTAATAAAGGCAAGGGAGCACACTTTGGGTCAGGAGCTGACAGTTCTCTCTAAACCCATATATGTCCCCCCAGAGCTCCCTCTGTGGCACTGAAACACCTGTAGCTGTCTCCTTTGAGACATAGTTATGGGGATCTAATGGTCACATGCCTTCTGTGCTGGGGCTACATCTGTGTTAATGCCTGTTTCCCACTTCTGAATTCCAGCCAGACAGCCCAGATTTTCCTTTAGTTATGGCTCATGTCAATGACTGGAAGGTGGCCATCCTGCCTCTGCTCCACAATCAATCTGTAAATACTAGGGCAAACCAGGTTTTTAAAATGAAATGCACTCTGTTCATCAGTGCTATCCTATGGAAAGCACTGTGTTAAGTAAAGCTATATGACGGCCTGAGATAAAAAGCTAACCCTTTAGAGCCACCTTGCAAATAGGTACACATGTGTCACTAGGCAATAAACTTCACCATATTGTGTTTTTATTTTGTTGATGAGCAGTTATGATGTTTTTGTGTCCTTGCAGCTTTGCTGCTTTCTTAGCTGCCTTGAGTTTGAGGAAATAAGGCAGGCTATAAATATTTATAAATAAATTAATTAATTAAAGTGACTTAAATTTCTTACTAGTACTGCCTCAGTCAGGGTACTCAAAACAGAAGATGAGAGGTACCACTTTGGTCATTTTCTTATTTAGGGCTGCCTCGTTATTCTAATCCCACTTTAATTGGTCATAGAACTAATTTTTTTGTTTTTTATTGAAAATTTTAAACCAATTAATAAAAAGAAAACAAAGTGAGAAATACATAGCTTCAAGGAAAAAAAGAACAAGAAAAGCAAAAAAGAAAGAATAAAAGAAATTAGGAATAACTACCAATTTTCTCTGTGAAAAGATATATAAGTATTACATATTACACCCTAACTCCAAATTTAACCTTACAATTAATATTATACCTTAACTTCAAATTTGCCCTGAAGGGCTACTTTTCCGTTCCCTCTAACACATTTTTCTCCACCTTCTAATCTTCAAAAGCACAAACCATCAGTTCATTTCTCTCTGTTTCCCACAAAAGGTCTATAAGGGGCTTCCAGGTAACAATATATTTATCCAGTGACTTTTCCCTAATCAAAGACTTAAGTTTGACCAGCTTCCATCATCTCCATCATCTTCTTCGGTCATTCCTCTGTTGTAGGTAACATTGTAGCTTTCCATTTTTGAGCATATAACAGTCTCACTGCTGTTGACATGTACAAAAAGTAACATGAGTAACTTCTGTTTGTCCATTAGTCCTAATAAAAAAAGCCTCCGGTTTCATTTGTATACTAATCTTTAAAAATCTTCTTGATAATTGAGCGTATTTGTATCCCCAGTTTCTTAGCTTTGTTACATGTCATCATAAATGATAAAATGTCCCCTCCTGCTGTTCACGTTTCCAACATCTGTTCAAAACATTCTTATACAGTTTTGCTAATTTTTCCGGTGACATTTACCATCTATACATCATTTTATAAAAGTTTTCTTTCAGACTAGAGCTGAGGCTACATGGGTCTATTTTGACAATTCAATTCCCATACTGCAGCATTTTTTCCAGATTTGCCACCCTGAGTAATCACTCCAGGCACTATGCAGCTTCCCCCCAGCTTTTCTGAAAGAACTTGTATCTCGACTTTTTTTAAAAATCCGCTTTGTGGTAGGCTCTTTCCCCATGCATACTCTTTATTCCATTTTTGTTGTTCCACCCTCTTTCCCCCCTCTCCTGCCCCCTGCCAGCCCCCTGCATTATGAATGGCTGCTCTCTTTTAGCCAGCCACTCCTTCACCCCTCCTTTTCGTTCTTCCCCCTCCCCTCTTTCCTCTTTTTTTAAAAATTTAAGTCAGGTAGAGGGAAGTTCCCTCTTTATTCTTTTTGATTTGGCATGTGTGGGAATGTTGTATAGGGGGCTAAATATCTGGGTATGATAAATAATTGAATTTTAGATTCTCTTTTTATCTCATGGTGGAGAAACAGACGCTTGAGGGCAACAGAGAAGGAGGCAGAATCGGATTCATTGCTGCTCTGATGTGAGGTGCGAACGGCCACATACAAGCCATTCCATGCCTTTTGGCTTGACTTCAGGAAAAGTGAGGAGTTACATCCCTGGTTCAGAAGGGTCTATATTGTCCCAATATGTTATATGTTATATCTAAGTTTTTTGCCCATTTTATCATACATACTTTCACCTGTTCTTCTTCTGTTTCCTATCTCAACAAACATTTATACATTTTAGCAATAACATGTTCATCATTCAAGATGGGTAGCCATGTTAGTCTGTAGGTGCAACTGCACTCATGTTCATCATTCATACATAGTTCTGTTCAGGGCTTTTTTTCTGTGAAAAGAGGTGGTGGAACTCAGTGGGTTGCCCTCAGAGAAAATGGTCACATGGCTGGTGGCCCCTCCCCCTGATCTCCAGACAAAGGGGAGCTTAGATTGCCCTCCGTGCTGCTCGGTGGCGTGGAGGGCAATCTAAACTCCCCTCTGTCTGAAGATCAGGGGGCAGGGCCACCAGCCATGTGACCATTTTCAAGAGGATCCGGAACTCTGTTCCACTGCGTTCCAGCTGAAAAAAAAGCCCTGGTTCTGTTTCAAATACAGTCATAACTTGATTAAATCCATACATCCTTTTGTCAGCTTTAAATTGTTATGTTAATTGTCCATAAAAAACATTGATAAATATATGCCTGCATAATCAAGTCTTCTCTTGATTTCATTTTATATTCACCTTGTAAAAAGTCTAATATATCTTGATAAGTTAGCCACTTATGTTTGAATATAATTTCTCATCTGAAAAAGGTTTCTTGTGGTGAAATCCAGAGCAGCATTTTAAGGCACAACCTTGTATTTGTTCCATACTCTCAGAATGGCACACCTAATAGAATGATTTTTAAAATCCACTGTAACTTTAACTTGATCATACCACAAATAGGCATGCCATCCGAATCTTAGCTCATGGCCCTCCAGTTCCAAATAGTCTCTTATTTCTCAACATTAGCCATTTCTTCAACCATACCAAACAGCAAGCATCAAAATATCTTTCTTTTACATCTTGTAATATTTATACTTAACACACAGTTTCTTCCCTTGCCACACAAATTTAGATATATCCTTCTGCCATTGTTTAAATGGTGTATCAGATGTCAATACTGGTATTGTATGAAACTAAAATAACATTCTAGGTTGGACATTCATCTTGATTACAGATAATTTCTCCAACTCAGGGCCAAGCTACAAGTGACAAATGACACTTGAATGGCAAGTGGATTGAGTGGAGGGCAAGTGAACAGGGAGAAATACACTTGCCATTCAAGTGTCATTCATCACTTGTAGCTTGGCCCACAGACAATTGTAGTTTTCCCCATCTTAGTAAGTCTTTTTTATTTCTTTCCATGTCTTATCATTATTATGAAACAACATACAATGCATACTTGACAACAGAATACCCAAACACCTTATTTTCTTTTCTGTCTTAAAACCTGTTTTTCCATCAAGGCAACTTGTTCTTGTAGTTTCATATTATTAAAAAATGTTTTGTTAATTTTAAAACATGCTAATGCCCCAAATTCTTTTAATTTATGCATCAAAGTATCAACTCCTTTTACTGGGTCTTCTAAAAATAAAACTAAATCATCCGCAAACGCTCTCAATTTATAACTCTCTTTTTTATCATTACTCCTCCAATCTTTACTTCTTGTTTTATATCTCTATTCAAAATTTCAAGAACCAGAATAAACAGGAGGGGAGACAAAAGACATCCCTGTCTTGTTCCTTTTTGTATTTCATTTGGTCGTAGAACTGATAGATGACCAAAAGTATATATGTACTCCTTACCTGGTATTATGTGGAATCCTTGGAAAGGTGTTTGATTCTGCGGCAGGCAACAGAGATTTTAGTCCCTCAGACTTTGTCTCTCATTGTAAATTAGCTGATCAATCATTAACTGAAATCAGTGGATCAGAAACTCAGCCCAGCTCTCTTGAATCTCATCACCAGCCTTCCTTCCTTCCTTCCTTCCTTCGATTACAGCAAAAGGTCTACGTGCATGTGCTGTAATTCTTCCTGGGAATTCTGGAAGAGATTTTTCACACATTTGTGCATATCTGGCATGACTGACTGCTTGGCAACATTACGGCCTGTTCCCCAAACCAGCTAACTTCTCATGTTCTGCCTCACCACTTCCCATATGTAGCACTACTTCATCCTACAGCTTGTGGCACTGCCCTTTGCCCATGTGGCAATGAATCACCATACCTTGTGTTATCAGTTTTGTTTGTGACATCTAGGGTTCATTTCAATGTGAATATGGCCAATGCTACTGGGAGAAATCACTTGGGAAGATATAAAGATACTAAAGTACTACACTGGGGGATGGACTATGGGGTAAAATACCTTGCTGTGCACTCCTCTCTGCCATATGGAAAGGAGACCTACTAAGGACTCATGGGAATATAAGTCAGCCACAAAAGCACAACCCATTTAAGAAAGAAGTCCTATTACAGACGGTGATAATATGCAGGAGCGGCACCAGGGTTTCCGTTGGCCGCAGCCAGCTGGCTGGCTGGCCGGGCACGCGCACACACACACCAGCCTGCGTGATGACATCACATGTGATGTCAGCATGGGTGTGCGCACAAAGCAGCCCAATTGCTGCGGCGGGCAGCTGGGATGGCGGGCAGGTGGCCTCCCAGCTCTCCCGCTCGGTTGCCCTGCACCACCCCAGACGCCTGCTCGCAGCTGCTGCGCCCGGCCAGGGGCATGTCCTGGTGGCGGCGGCACCGCGGGGTGGTAGGGCTGGGTGGCTGCAGCTTTGTGGTGTGAGCTCCTGCCCCCAGCGCCTCCTCCAGCACCCCTTCCAGCATCCTGCGCCCTGAGGCAACCGCCTACCTGGCCTCAATGGGCACTATGATTCATCAAGCAGCCTTTGTACCTCTCCCATCCCTTTTTCTTCACCTTTAGACATCCCAGGCACATGCTGTGAGAAAAAGCTGTGTGTTGATCCATAGAGAGCCATTTCTTTCAAATATTCATCTACAATGTCCAGTCGTGTTTCTGAGGGAAGAAAGAGCTTGTTGTACACCACTGTTATATATTGCTTCAGTAGGAACGAAGGTTCTGGAGACCTACAAGACTATTGGTCTTTTGTGCCAGTAACGGCCAATAACTGTTGCCTTATAGTCCAATCACTGTGCTGCAAGTAGTTACTTTGTATAAAGTTCATGCAAATGAAGGATTCTAACTGCTTACCTTGTATTGGTTGTTGTTAAAAGTGGGTGTGGTTTCTGTAAGTATAAATTAGTTACTGTTTAGCCTGTCTGCTGTCTTTCTGCTTCCAGCTTTCAACAAAGATGTTTACTATAATAAAGAGCTGTTAATCTCAATATATAATACTAGCAACAGGGATGGAATCGAAGGCGGGTAAGCAACTGTGCGATACCGAGAGCTAAATCACTCCAGGTAGGTAGGTAGCCCTGCAACGCGGAGAGCTAAATCACTCCTGTTGCTGGTGGGAACTGTTGTCTCGATCGACCCAGAGCTAATACACAGCTTCCCTGTCGCAATTCACTGACAGTGAATTATGGCCGCCCAGAGCCACTCTGAGCCTTTTGACTCAACCTCCAAGGACTAGGAGTCATACAACAAGAGGTTCGAGTTCTACCTTGAGGCTAACAAGGTCACTAATGCAGACCTCCACAGAGCGACCTTCTTCAGCGTCTGTGGGTGGTCCACTTTTGACATAGCCCACTCACTCGTGGTGCCAGCTCAGCTCCAAGCTACCATATTCAACATCATCAAAGACCAACTCCAAGACCACTTCTCATCACAGTCATCAGAGATCACCAGCCAACACGCTTTCTACAAGCGAGACCAAGCCCAGGGCGAGTCAGTGACCATTTTTGTTACAACTCTCCGGCAAGTGGCACAACAATGCAACTTTACTGACCTGGAGACTGTGTTCTGAGATCAACTAGAATGTGGTCTGCGGGACGAGAAGCTGCAACGTTGGCTATTCACCAAGAAGGAACTCATATTCAAAGAAGCCCTCGAGGAGGCACTAGCAGCAGAAGCAGCTGACCAGTTGACAAGAGAGGTGTGCCAGTCGCGGAGTCTTCCCCTAGCTAAAAAGGTGGAACTGGGTCAAATCCACATTACTCATTCTAAGTCGCATGTTCCCCGCATTCCCCACACAATCCCGAGTGCCGGTCACATTACCTCATTAAACAGACGCATTTCATTCGCATTTCTCCCGAATATGTGGTCACAGGTTTTCAACGGGAGTTTCACAGTGGCCGTGAACAGGCCAATGCGCAATTTATGTGGTTTTTTTAAAAACCACCCCCCCTTCCTGTCTCTCCAGCCGTTCCAAGAGCTCCTATTGGCTGATTCAACTTGCAAGTGCTCCGTAGTCTGCAAAAGACTGTTTTTGACTTCATAGTATTGGATTTATTGATTATGCTGTTTCTGAATCAAATCTGGTAGTTTGAAAAATCATTTTGGGGTGAATCCATCCTCAGAACGGACTCGCGAAACTTCCTTTTTAACTGTTTTTTATTTTTTTTATTTTATATTACTGTAATATCAAAATTACAAAATATCGAAATAATGACACTCCAAGGGAGTGAAACTTCAGTAAAATTCAGGCACTGAACTGTCCTGCATAGGAAATGCCCACAAAAGCTTCCCACATGTTTCCAAATTTCCAAAAAAGAAACGGGAGAGAGCCATCAGTGCTGTCAGTGGGGGAAAGAGAGGCATCATTATCTTCAATGACATTTCTTTATAAGGCAAGATCGAAATAACGGAAAAGTGTGCTCAAAAAATTTTTTTTTAAATGGGCGGGAAAAAAGGTCCCGCCCCAAAAAGCAGTTTTCGAGCAGCCGTGTGACCGGAGGGACGCACGAGAAAGACAGATTGGAAGCAGGAATGTGAACGAAGAGGAAAAAATCGCGGATTGGAGGCAAATGGAAGATATCCGATAAACATGCGGGTAATGGGTGAATGTAGATTTGACCCTGGTCCACCATGATTGCGATTTGGGGGACAATGACGAGGTTCACAGGACTCAAGCTGTACCATCCAAGTGATCCAAATGGCAGTGCACCAACGGGTTGTCCTGTGCCAGCTGTGGTGGAAGCCACAACCGAAGTCCTGCAAATTCCATGATGCCGAATGCCAGGCTTGCCGAAAGAGAGGGTACATCGCAAAGGCATGCAGGGCACCTAACAGCAGAGGCTCCCCACCGCAGATGCCATGACGACAATGGCTGGAATGAAGGGGTTCTTTCCGGCCTGAAGAATGCCACTCCATGGCCAAGTGTTCCAGCTGAACCACAGTCCTGAGCCATCGAATGCCTAAGGGGTGGGAGGCCTCTATTGCTTACTTTTCCAGGACCTTATCATGGGCGGAATGGAACTATGCTCAGATCGACAAAGAGGCTCTTGCTCTGGTCGCTGGTGTCAAGAAGTTCCACGACTATGTCTATGGACAGCACTTTGAGATTGCCACAGATCACAAGTCACTCCTAGGCATTTTCACACCAGACCAACAGACCCCACAGGTCATGTCCCAAAGAATGCTGTGCTGGTCAATTTTCCTGTCTGCTTACAATTACAAACTTTTCTATCCTCCAGGCAAAGCCTTGGGACATGCCAATGCCCTCAGTCACCTGCCACTGCAGGGCCCAACTGCAGACCCCACTCCTGCTCATGAGGTTATGCAGCTGGAAGACCTGCCCCAACCACCTCTCCGTGCGGCAGACATCACAGCCCATTCTGCTAAGGACCCCTTGTTCTCTTGGGTCCTCAACTGGGTGTGGAGGGGTAGCCTACCAGCTGGCTAGACACTGAGTTCCAGCCCTTCAGCTCCTGCCAGCTCGAGTTATCAGTCCACAAGGGCTGCCTGCTCTGGGGGAACAGAGTCGTTGTTCCTCCCAGGCTGTGTCAGTGCATGCTGCAGGCACTTCATGTGGGACTTCCAGGGATTGTCAAGATGTCCTGCAGCTACATGTGGTGGCCAGGGATGGACCAAGCTGTGGAAGGATGGGTCCGGACCTGTTAACCCTGTCAGGAGTCTCACCCCAAAATGCCCCAGGCCCCAGTACACCCATGTGAGACAATGCACGCACTGTGGTCACGGCTCCACATTGACTTCGCCAGGCCTTTTCAGGGGCAAGTTTTTCTCATCATAGTGGACTCCTTCTCAAAGTGGCTGGAAGTAATCCCCATATCGACCATGACGTCCGCGGTGGTCATTGGTTCCTTAAGGCATCTGTTTGCGACCCACAGCCTGCCAGAAGCCATAGTCTAGGACAATGGTGCACAATTCACCTTCCAGGAATTCCAGAGATTCCTCGAGAACAACGCCATCTGAAACATCACTTCAGCATCGTTCCACCCATCAATGAATGGACAGGCAGAAAGAATGGTGAGGGCCACTAAAGACTCACTCTGCAGAATAAGCCAGGGGGATTTGAGCCAGCAGTTGGCAGACTACTGATTGTGGCAGCACATCACACTGCACTCCACCACGGGACAGAGTCCAGCAGAACTCTTGATGGGGTGATGGCTAACAACTCTGCTCGATTGGCTCCACCCAGACTTAAATCCGGATGCCAGAAGGGAGCTGGAGGTTTCAGGAATGCCCAGGAGGTTCCAGCAGGGTGACTTGGTTTACGCCAGAAACTTCAGGGAAGGGCCGAACTGGGTTCTGGCTTCAGTGCTCAGGACGACGGGGCTGATATCCTATGAGGTGGCCGATGCCACCAGCAGAAGACTCCAGGGACACACCGATCAGCTATGGCTGCGCTGGTCGGAGCGGGCGCAGGGACAGGATAGAGACTTCACCCTGCACTGCTGACACAAGGGCTGAATTGGCAGCAGCAACCAAGCCAAGTGGAGATTGTCCAGCGGCACCAAGCTGTCCAAAAACTCAATCAAGTCCGGGAAACCCCTCCACTTCTCCTAGCGGAGCAGAGGCCATTGTCAATGCTGAACCACCCATCAGAGAACCGTCTATATCAGAAGGATTGCATAGGTCTCAGTGGGCTCGCCGTCCCCTGGCAACCTTAGCAACTTTGTTTGCGATGGGGTAGCCCGAACTTAGCGGGGAGGTGTGTTATGTATTGCTTCAGTAGGAACAAAGGCTCCTGAGGCCTGCAAGACTATTGGTCTTTTGTGCCAGTAACGGCCAATCATAACTGTTACCTTATAGTCCAATCACTGTGCTGCAAGTAGTTACTTTGTATATAGTTCATGCAAATGAAGGATTCTAACTGCTTACCTTGTATTGGTTGTTGTTAAAAGTGGGTGTGGTTTCTGTAAGTATAAATTAGTTACTGTTGAGCCTGTCTGCGGTCTGTCTGCTTCCAGCTTTCAATAAAGATGTTTACTATAATAAAGAGCTGTTAATCTCAATATATAATAATCACAAAAAAGGTCACCATCCTTTTTTTTTCCTGCTACGACTCTTGAGCCTTTCCACAACTGCATAGCAGGCAGAAGTTCAACATGCCTTCCTTTCTAGAGTTGCCTATACCAGGTTGAGAAATTCCTGGAGGCTTTGGGGTGCAGCCTGGGGAGGGTGAAGTTTGAGGAAGGAAAGGACCTCAGCAAGGTATAATGCCGTAGAGTCCACCCTCCACAGCAGACATTTTCTGCAAGGGAACTGATTGCTGTTACCTGAAGATCAGTTGTAATCCAGGAGATCTCCATGTCTCACCTGGAAGTTTGCAAACCTAATCCTTTCCCAACAGTTGTATCTGTATCTGCTAGACCAGATCAATGGTGCATTTAGTTCAGCATCATATTTTCCATAGCAGTCAAGCAGATACCCTGGAAGGCCTACAAGAACGTTAACAGAAGCCAAAGTCTCCCTCCTATTGTTGCCTTCCAGTATCTGGTGTTTTACCTATGATGTCTTACCTATGAATATGAAGGTTCCATTTAACCATCATAGATGGACCCTTCCTTTCCCCCTTTTAAAGCAAGCAACACTAGTTGCCATTGCTACACAGTGTGGCATTCTCCTGAATTTCTGCCTGTCATGCAGCAGTAAAGGCCTTTCAAGGGGACAGCCTTCCTGCTGGAGCCCGCAAGAAAGAGGGCTACCATCTTACCCCAGGATCCTGGGCTTGATTCTGCCTCATGTTTCCTTCCACATTCAGGCCTTGTGATTGGGATCCCTGCACACAGACCAGGAATACCTGGTCTCTGGCAGGGCAGATGAGCGTCTTTTCCTGTGCGGTTGGTATGTGTCTTTGACCTCGGAGTGAAATAACTGCCAAGCGAGAGGATTCATCAAACGGGCTCAGCATGTGTGTGTCTGTGGAAGAGAGTGGCTGTAGCTGCCCAAATGACCTACTTACGGGAACAAATGAGGATTGTGCTGACTTCATTCAGGCAGAAGATGGACTAGGCCAGAGGAAGGGAGGGAAATTATGCCAGCTTCCTGCCTCTTTGGGCTAGTGTATATACTGTCACTGCTTTTGCTGGGACCAGTAAGGCCACGGAAGAGGCATCCTAACCAAGTGTGGGGAGTGATAAGACTTCAAATAACATATTTGCTATTGTTATATAGGCACTTTGGGTATTTCCTACCTTCCTTCTCTCATAAGTTCAGAGACTGCCCTAGTTTCCAGTTTCAATCATCTCAGCATGGAATCATTTTTTTTAATAAGACCAATTAAAAATTATCTTACTTCAAAACATTACTATCAGCAATAATAGAAATGGATGATAGAATGCTTTGCAACAGAAATGGAAGGTTATGACATACAATGCCTTCAATGTTACATGAACAAGAAAAAATAACTTTGGTGAAATCAAAATGAAACTAAGTATTGTCATTAAAAGTGAGAGAAATTTTAAATAAACAATATCAAGGCTGCTTCCACATGGTAATTTTCCCCTGCATGCAATACAAGATGCCCCGAATTTCTTGGAACTGGTTGGTCACTGTATGAAATTCCCCCATAGGCACTCTGTGGATTCCTATTTAAACCAGAGAAAACCAAGCGTATTGCTTCTTTAACCAAAATTAACAAAAATAGATTCAATAATACTAGTACACAATATGCAAATACATTCAGCTATACCTTTACTGAATTCTTTCTGTCTTATATAGTCCATCTTTCTTATAGACCTTATATAGTCAAATCAACTGTCCCAGTATCTAGTTCAAACACTACACCAATTCAATACTACTTTTTTGACAGTTTGCCTAGGGAAATTCTTATTCCAAAAGTCAATGAACAGATGCCATCACTGAGCAAAACCTCTCTGTGCATATTTCTTCCTATTATAATCTTGTTTCAGCATTGATATTTTATCCATAATCATTACAAAACACATTTTTCACAACCATATCTGAAGACCCGGCAATGTAAATTGTTTGAGTTTTTAGCAATTAATATTCCAGCCGCTACCAGTAAGTGCAAGACTAAATACCATAAATTCTTAGGTAGCTGGTTGTTGTGGATTTTCCAGGCTGTACAGCCGTGGTCTTGGCATTGTAGTTCCTGACGTTTCACCAGCAGCTGTGGCTGGCATCTTCAGAGGTGTAGCACCAAAAGACAGAGATCTCTCAGTGTCACAGTGTGGAAAAGATGTTGGCAGGTCATTTATATCTACTCAGGAAAGTGGGTTTGCGCTGAGTCATCCTGTAGGAGTTTCCCAGGGTGTGGAAGGTAGCTGTTCAGTGTTGTAGGGCAGAAGACATGTTGATAGTATAAAAGGTATATTACCCTGTAATATCTCTTATCCCTTTCTGTATCATGTTCCAATAATCTTTTATAAAACTGTAATCCCATCAAATATGTGGAGATAAGAGCCAATATGTTTCCCACATCTCCACAAAAATGGAGATGCCATATTTGACATATAATATTATTCTTAAAAAAATTACCTTTAGGCAGTTTTCTATGATTGCTACATTTTTGGATATCTAATGCACCTTTTTTATTTTATTTATGTTATTTATAGTCCTTCTTTCTCACTGAGACTCAAAGCTGATTACACAGTGAACATCAATATACTCCACAGCTAGAACATTCAGTAAACAATGCAATAAGGTAAGATGTGCAGACTAGGGATGCCAGACCTGGGGGGGGGGGGAATCCCCGCCCCCACTAACCTGGACAGCGGGGGGGGGGGGTGCGCACCTTCTGTGCACGCTCCCTTGCAGTGCTGCATGCTCCCACACACAGCAGCCACTAGGATCGGGGCCATTTTTGCTTGGATCAGGCCCGTTTTGGCCTGCTGTGGAGCACTGCTGCGCTCCCACACTCCACAGCAGCTCAAAACGGGCCCGATCCGTGCCAAAATGGGCCTGTTTCAGGTGCTGTGGAGCGCAGAAGCTTCTTCCTTACACAGTGCAACCCTCCTATCTATGCAAAAAAAAAAAGCCCTTGTGAATAATTCACTTTTGCATAGTTTTTCAGAAAGCCAAGAGTGTGGCAGCCTTCCTAACCTCACCAAGCAGGCCATTCCATAAGGAGGGGGGCACAGCAGAGAATGTACATGTTTGGGCACAGGGCCGGCGCCAGAGGTTTTAGCGCCTGCGGCGGCGTGCGCCTGCGCCTCCGCACGGCGTGATGACGTCATCACAGACGTCATCACGCGCCGCAGGGGGGCTGGGCGGCGCACGGACCCCTGAGCGCAGAAGCTGCGGGCTGCTGCTGGAGCGGCGCACAGAGGTTGCTCCGTGCGCCGCCCCAGCAGCAGCTCATGGCTTCTGCGCTCGGCTGGGGCGGAGGAGCGCGCAGCGGAGCTGGCGTGGGCTGGCTACAGCTGCTGCTGCAGCCATCCAGCCAGCTCTGTGCCGCCGCCGCCGCGCGCCCCAGCTGGGCGCAGAAGCCGCGAGCCGCTGCTCAAGCGGCGCACAGAGGCTGTGCCCGGCTGGGGTGTGTGGCGGCGGCGGCGGCGGCAGCAAGGGGCTGGCTGGCTGGCTGGCTGCAGCAGTAGCTGCAGGCAGCCCAGTCATGCCAGCTTCGCTGCGCGTGCCTCCACCCCCAACACCCCCTCCAGCACCCCTCCAGCGCCCACGCGCCCGAGGCCACCGCCTACCTGGCCTCCATGGGCGCGCCGGCCCTGTTTGGGCAGCTGTTGACTTTGCCATTTTGCAGGGTGGTGCCTGAAGAAGGCTCTGTTCGGATGAGTGACACTGCAGTGGTAGAGCACAGGGAGGGAGGTGGTCCTGCAAATATGAGAGACCACGGCCATGAAGGGCTTTGTATATGATAGCTAAAACCTTGAATTGAGCCTGGTAACTGATGGGTAGCCAATGAAGTTAATGGAGTGACTGCAGAATGGGAATAATATGTATGCTCTAACTAGCTCCTGATTAATATCTGAACTGTGGCATTCTGCACCAAATGGAGTCTCTTTTGAGGGGAGACCAATGTGCATTAAAGTAATCTAGATTCAGTATTACTATGGCTTGGATACAGGTGGCCAGACTGGCTGTATTAAGATAGGGGACCATCTTCTGGGCTAGACTGAGTTAGAAGAAGGCATTTTTTGCAGCTGCATTGCTTCTCTAGCACCAACACTGTATCCAGTATAACCCATCATGATTTGAGAGAGGCCCATAGCAGTCAGCAAAGCTACAAAATCCTGGGCTAGCCCTGTGAGGAGCATTAAGCATGAATGTCAAAGTCACTGTATACAATTAGTCTTCAGCACCACGTCAAAGGGTACCTCTGCCAACTCAGAAGGGAGACTTACTGGGGAACTAGGTGGCCGGTAAACAAGCAGAATACCTAATCTACCATTAGTTATCAACATCAGGGCCGATTCCAGATGACTAACCTTAAGGCACTTCATGTTTCGCATTTTCCCCGTCGCGATCCGGAAGAGGGCGGCATGAAGCGCCTTAAGGTTAGTCATCTGGAATCGGCCAAGGAGTACACAGTCAATAGCAGCTACAGTTTGTACTGTCAACAGAAATTTAAGGACTCATCATGGAGGATACTGGCAACCCCCTCCTCCCTGGCCACCTGTGAGGGGTTTGTGGAGGATTGCAAAACCAGGAGGAATTAGTTGTGACAGAAACACCACATCATTTTTTCCAACTATGTATTTGATATACAAGCCAGATGAATTCCCTCTTCCTGTAATCTCCAGGCAAGGCATGCAATTTTGTGCCTTACTGATCATTGTATTAGGGAAAAGGTGAGGAAAATAGGAAGCCCTTTCATTGTCAACTCTCAGGATGCTACAGAGATTAGATAGGCAGTGAGCATCCTTGCCAGATACTGGCCATCTTTGATGAATCTACCCCCATATCTCCTTGCTCCCATCTGCACTGGAATTGTGTGTCAGGGCTTGCCGCAGGGCACCAGGCGGTCTGATCCTGACGTCAAAGGGGTGTCAGGGATGCTGCAGGACCCTGCTCTGTGGAAGGAGGGGCAGTATACATCACCCAGGCTCCCTCTCATGCCACTCGCTGGCCAGCTCCATCTGTGCCACTCACCCCCTTTGACCTCTTTCATCTCCTCCTTCATCCACTCGCCTCCCTGCCTTCACTCCACTCCATGACTCCTACTCAAACCCACCACCTCAGAGCTCTTCCTAGCCATCCTTTATAGGGCTTTCTTTTCCCGCTCCGCCCTCCTTCCAGGCTCGTTCCCGCTCCTGACTTGGCCCAGCTGTGCCTCCCTTCAGGTGTTTCCCTCCCATCACTAATCCCTTCTAGGCTTTCTTGCCTTTCTGGCAGGGTGAAGTTACATGTGAACAAACCCCAGCTGAGGTTTCCTTGGCCTTGCTCCCGAGGAGCTGCCCCAGTCAGCTTCTGCGCTGCTGAGCTTCCCTGGCCTTGCTCACGAGGAGCCCTGGCCAGCTTCTGGGCTGCCTGCCCATTGATGCTGGGCGGGGCTGTCCATCTCCTCCCCCAGAATGCCTGTGGCAGCTCCACCTGGAGTTGCTTTGCTCCTGGCACTCCCTGAGCCTGGTTGTTGCTTTCTAGCTGGTGGATAGGCTGGAGAGTGGTTCTGAGCTGTTGTGGCTGCTTCTCCTCCGCCGCCGGTAAGGGCCCTGTTTGGGCAGCTGCTGGGTCCCTATCCCCCCTGCCTTGCTTAGCTCCCTATCTTCTCCCTGGAGGGTGGGGCTGGCTGACCTTGCCCTGTCCCTTCCAGCCCTCTGGGGCCTTCGACCTTTGTCCCTTTCCCCTGGCACAGGCAGGTTCTGGCTCTGATGGCTGGCTGGGGCAGCAGGGCAGCTGCCTCCTGGCTGTCTCCCACTGCTTCCTCCCGGCGAGGCTGGGGGCTGTGCCTCAGACCCCGGACATTGTTCATTCACCATGCATCCTGCTCCAGGTAAAGATAGAACCAGTAAGGCATTCTACATTCAATATGCTAATGATTACAGAGAAACCATTCAAAAGTCCAGGGCTACAAGTATGATTGTTCCGACAGGTGCAGTTTCTATGGCTCTTGCTCTCCAGATACGTAACTGGTGGAGCTCTCTCTCTCTCTCTCTCTCTCTCTCTCTCTCTCTCCCCTATAATGGGGGGGGCTTCTTCTATGCCTTGTATGTAATGGCTGTGTGCTCCAGGCTAAGAACCTTAGGCCAAGAAGCCTTGTGCTCTTGTCCTTCAGTGTGTACCTGTAGTGTAAGCCGCCCTTTTAAATACACAGCTGCAGCCAACCTGTGAAACCGCCCTTTTAAATACACAGCTGCAGCCAACCTGTGAAACCGCCCTTTTAAATACACAGCTGCAGCCAACCTGTGAAAAAGAAAAGGGTGGAGTCCCATCCTATTTCCAGAGCAAAGCAGCAGAACACTCAAATACAGCTCTTTACATCAATTTGCACCTGGCAGAGAAGTTTCCTTTAGCACAGGGGTCCCCCTGTGTGCTGCCTGTAGGCATCATTGTGCCCACCAACTCCTTTGCCTGCCAAGCATTTTTCGAAAGTGGGTTGGGCCAGGTGAGACTTTTGCTAAGCATAGCTTCTGATTAGCCTTTGGTTATTTGATTGACTGTGCTGGTTTTTTTTTTAAAAAAACACATTGTTTTAGCAGAAGCGGCTTCCACTGCACAAGGATCTTCCCTATGTGACTGAAGGTAACCTGTAGCAGCCATTTTGTAGCTGTTTCCTCCTTTTGAAGCAGCCATTTTCTGGCAGCTATTTTGTTGCTGTGCCCACAGAGTTGCCAAGTCCCTATACCCTCCTTGCAGGGGAGGGGGATCTTGCA
The DNA here is from genome assembly GCF_028583425.1 of Eublepharis macularius. Classification (NCBI taxonomy): domain Eukaryota; kingdom Metazoa; phylum Chordata; class Lepidosauria; order Squamata; family Eublepharidae; genus Eublepharis; species Eublepharis macularius. The sequence goes on along the minus strand of NC_072793.1, from coordinate 91,808,188 downwards.
CTTACCTTGCACTTCCCAGAAATTTTCTGGAAGTGACATCACACCAGCTATGGGCATCCTCCTGTGCTTTGCGCAGGCCCATTAGGGACCAAAATTGGCCCCATCAAAGTGCGGGAGCATGCCTGCAGCAAGCATGATGACATCACTATGTCATCGTGCCCTGCCAGGAGTGTGCCTAGTGTGTGCTTTTGTGGGTTGCCTGCTAGTGGCAGCGATCATTGGGGGGGGGGTTGACACCTCCAGCTAATTGCCAGCGATCAGTGGGCAATGGGGCAAAACCCTGGAGATTGCCTACCACCAGTGGGCAACTGGGAAGCCTATGTGCCCACCATACTGTGTCAGAATTCCAAATATGCCCACAGACTCAAAAAGATTGAGGACTCCTCTTGTATAAGCTATCCTTTTAAATACACAGCCTCAACCTACTTGTGAAAAGAAACTTTTAAAGATACTTCTCCATACCTTAGCAGACAGTGCCTGTTTTAGATCTGTTTCCCAACCTTTTATAACTATGACTATAACTAGTTTTTTCCATTTTCTGGAAAGTTCTCCCTTTAGTTTACGGTAAATGGTAAATGGACTATCAAAATATTGCATTCCAGTGGTTTAGTTGTTAAAATGCAAATATTGCATCCTCTTAATTGCTGTAAATAATTGTTAATTGTACCTCAAATGTTCCCACTTTGGGGCTAATGTATTTCCACAGCCTCGTAACTCCTTATTCACATATATCAATAAACCTTGCGAATCCTGAATTCATCCAGGGCCGATTCCAGATGACTAACCTTAAGGTGCTTCATGCTGCCCTCTTCCGGATCGCGATGGGGAAAATGCAAAATATCACGTTTCTTCGCGCGAGTTTTGCGCGACGACGCGCAAAACTCGCACGAGGAAACATGATATTTTGCATTTTCCCCGTCACGATCCGGAAGAGGGCGGCATGAAGCACCTTAAGGTTAGTCATCTGGAATCGGCCCAGGATAAAAAATCCCTAGAACTATTAGGTCGATTAAACTTGAAGACCACGGCAATACAGCCCGGAAAACCCACAACAACCATCGTTCTCCGGCCGTGAAAGCCTTCGACAATACATTAAACTTTTTAAAATTGAATATCGGTGTTAATTAGGGTTCCCTGTTTGCTAGCCTGCCTGCTGATCACTGGCAATTGGTAGGAGGTGGCAAGCTGCCTGGCGATCACCCACTACTGGCAGGCAACCCAGGCAAACCCATGGCATGCACGCTACAGGCTGGGCACAACGATGTCACATCTGGAAGTGATGTCATGCTGCCCATGAGGGTGCCCCCACACTTCACATGGGGCTGATTTCAGCCCCAAACAGGCCGATCCTTAAAGAATCAACCCCACGCAAGGCACAAAAGCATTCCCACGACCAGTGTGATAATGTCATTTGGGAAAATACATCGCCATGTGCAGAATGGGAGAGCATGTGTGCAAAGGAGAAGAACACCAGTAAGTCCCACCACCCCTCCCGCCTGTTACCAGGGTAACCATGGCAATCCTAATGTTAATACTGAAAAACTACCAACAAGATTCTCCTGCCAATGATCCCAAACCTGGCCTAATCCCATTGTAATTATATCATTCATTTCTTTTTTTTATCTTGTTTACTTAACCATAACCAAGAAAATACAGATGTACTAATTGTAGAAGTAATATACCATACTTTCAAACTTTCATCTTTCTTAAACCACTCCAAAATAACGTGTAGCATAGAGAGACAGTAATAATTAAATATATTGGGGGTTGACATGCCACCTTTTTGCTGTAGAGTATTCAAAACATTGTGTCTTATTCTTAGGCCTTTTTGACCCCAGATGAATTTATCAAACTTTCTCAGAATTACAGTCATCCTTTGCCATGTAATCACCAGTGGGAGAGCAGAAAAAAGGGAAAGGAATCTCGAGAGGATTTCTTTTTAAGAACAGCAATCCTAACGCAACCATGATACGTTCATTTTGGACCACTGTTTCAAATCTTCCCCCACTTTTGCTTGTGCCAGGTTTGTGGTGTAGTAAATGTGTCTGTGTTGCTTTAACAGAACTATTGCTATGTTATGTTACTGAGCAAACATAACGTTTAAATCATATGTTTGCATATGCCCCAGACCACCCCCACCAGCAACGGAGCTGGAGAGAGGATGCTGGGACAGACATGGGCAACCTAACCCGTGCAGTCAGCCTGGAACTACCACAAGCTAAGGACTCCTCAGGAGAAGGGGAGCTAACAGAAGCTGATCAGCAGGGTGCTGAATTGCTCAGCAGACACAACCAACAGCTGGGGCAGAGCCAACACCCTCTAGCTCTGATCCAGCAGGTGAAACTTAGCTAGCTGGCCCTAGCCCTCCAGCTTCACCTCCACCCTTAGAGCCGCCGTAGACGGAAGCTGAGAGAGGAACTGCAGGCAGGGAGGCAAAGTGCACGCCTCCTGAGCTGGCGCCAGCTGCCCCCTGATGATGAGAAAGAGTAGGTGCAGGATCCTTTCCCAAGCAATTGGCTGCACTCATCATGACCCTTAGCCCTGAGGCCTAAGGGTCAGTCAAGAGAGGCTGCTGAGTGTGGATGCACCGCGTACAATTGCTGTGAAGCCATTCACTCTGCCTTCCCTTGCCTGTTCCCTGAAAGCCTGACTGCCCGACCTCTGACCTCGGGACTGCCTGATTTCGCCTAGCCTGCCTGCTGGAACCCCAACCTTAGACTGAATGACCATGGCCGAATCCACACTTCCCTACCTTCCACTTTTCATGTGCATTAATCACGTGGACTCTATCCCGCAATGTCCCAGTCTGTGTTCACATCTCTTCTCTTACTGCTGCTGCCTCACACTATACGTCGTCCACATCCCTGGTAGAATCGTGCAATATGGGGTGGGTTTAGATCCAACATCGCCGATGATGACCTCACGTTCACTTTTTTTCATTTTTTCATCAGATTTCCACTATATTTTTTTTTTGCTAAATTGCTATGGTGAGGCCACACCCCTATGATGCCTGTGATTGGTTAATGTTATTTTATGCCTTCTTCTTTAAAATCCATTGGACCATTATTCTGGTGGGCTAATTTGAACTGATATTTAAGGTGAGTGTGATCCAAACTCTCCAAACAGGCAGACTAATTATTTGATGCTTGAATGTAATGTTAGAATGACGGATTTCTGCTATAGCGGTAATTTCAACAGTTAAAAAAAAACAGCCACAGATATTTCCAACTGTTCAGCATCCTAAAAATGACACGGAAATGGAAATGACGCCACCCCTTGATGTCTCCATGGGGATTTTGGAGCACCCCGATTAAGATTTATGGCCAGGATTGTGCAACAATCCTGGGAAAGTCCCCTTTTTTAAAAAAAAGGGAAAGGGAAAGGGCAGGCAGGCATGCTGCGGAGGCGAAGAGGGATGGTGTTCCGGAATGGCTACAAACACAGAAGTGGGGTGGTTTGAAGGGGGCGGTCTCCTTGTGAAACGCGTCTATTTGTCCACATCCACGGTGAGAACCGCACAAGAGAAGCATTTGAACGCATGACAAATTTGTCTGAGGCACAACACGAAAGACACGAGAGAATGGCGGGATTGAGGTAAGAGTATGTGAACAGCCCTCTGAGAAGCGAATAATGGGTGGGGAAAAGGTGGAAAACTTGAGACGTGTGGATTCGGCCAAGGTCTCCTGCACCCTCAGATTCCTTCACCTTTTCTTCCTTGTTGCCCCTTATGCCTGCAACTGCTACTCAGAATATCCAAACAATGTCAGCTGTCTCACATTCATTAAATTTCTCCTCAAAACCAATAAAGTTTTTGCCACAACACCTTCATCGCCATCTCCTATAGAAACAAAGACTATGCATCTGCAACAGAAACAAACATTCTCTCCATATTTATCTCCATTCTCCACCTCCACAATCATTTTCCTCTGTTTTCACCTTTATGTTGGTTTTTTCGTTTGTAAGATCTTTTGGGGACAATGACCTGGCTTCTTGTACATTGTAATGTGCCTTGCACACTGTTGGTGTTATATAAACAAGTAACACCTTAAAAAAAATTCTAAAAGGCAGTGGGGGTGGATATGCCATGCCTTGCTTGAACTGTAGAAAAATGGTGACCAAAAATGTATTGTGGGGTGGGGGTGGGGACCTTTCAAAGCTTGTAGCTCTTTTGCTAACTCGGAACCTTATGGAGTACCTGCCTCATTGTATCTACACACTTTCACTGCTGTTTTAGTGAAACCATTACCAGAGAATGTCTTTCCAGCAGGGATCCCAAACGTGTTGCCCATGAGCACCATGGCAACCACCAGCATATCATCTGCTGGCACCCACTTCCTTCTTCCTCAAAACATCTCTTCATCCAAGTAAAGAACCTATCCTGGCTTTTCTTACCTCATTGAAGCAGGGAGTGCTTCATTAGAGGCCAAGAGTAGGGTTGCAAGCCTACCAGTGGGGCCTGAAAATCTATTGGAATTACGACTGATCTTCAGATGACAGAGATCAGTTCTGCAGGAGAAGATGGCTGTTTTTGGAGGGTGAACTCTATGGTATTATACTCTACTGAGGTCCCTCCCCAAACCCTGCTGTCTCCAGGCTCTTCTCCCAAATCTCCAGAAATTTCCCAACCCAGAGTAGGTAACCGTACTCTAGAGGCATCATATTTGTATCTGCAGGGAGCTCCCATGTGGAAACAGCCATCTCCATCCCATTAGACCATTGACTTGGAACCTCCCAACATTTTCTCCAGGGGAACTAATCTCTTTAGTCTGAAGATCAGTTATAATTCCAGGAGATCTCCAGGCCCACCTGGATATTGGCATGGCAACAATATCCTAGGACAACACGGGGCAACAGCCCACCCAACCGGAGGTACAATCAATTATCAACAATCAGTAATCTCATTAAGTGAATAGTTCATGTAGAATTTATACAGTGTAAAGTGTCAAGTGCATCAAATGAATCATTAACTCTTCCATATCCCTCACTAAATCTCATACACATAAATACTATACACATTTTACATACAATCCAACACAATGTTCCTATACATTCAATAAATACAATAAATGGAATAAATATGCAGTCATAAATGCAATAAATACATATAAATACACCAGTACATATTATTGCTACTATTCAAAGTCTCTTAGTACATTTTAAAGTGCAGTAACAAATTCTCTTCTCTTGTAGAAACACCAGGATGAAGATCTTAAAGAGACAGAAGCCGTCGATGGAAAACAGACTAGTAATTTCCATGTACACAAAAATAAGTTTATGGTGATATTTTTATGTTCTTATTCCAGGTTGGACCATCACATACAGTGGTCCTGGAGTGGCCTCTTTTTGTTTTTGCATGGCAGCCATTTAGTGGTGATGCACACTCTGTGTTCTCAGCATTCCAAAAAATGCCCAGAAGCCCCACAAAGTTGGGAAATCCTGGTTTACAGTAAGTGTTAATAAATACTATGGGCTAATAGGCTAAATTTGATACTAGCAACTTAATATTAAGTAATTTGATTATTTGGATAACTATTTCATTATTTAGATAACTATTTCAACATTAAACATTGTACAAGATGCTTTCGTGTGTTGACAAGACAACTGATCATTCTGTTCACCCTCCCCATATTCATGCTTGTGGAAGCTTCTTGCCTGGTCTTATGTAAATTTTCCCAGGCCCACTGCTTGTGCTAACAGATGAAAACTGAACAGCAACATACCCTCATTGACACAAGGTGGCAGCAGACAGCATTCCGCTTTGGAATCCAGCAGTCTCTTATATTTGGTGAGCTGCTCAGAATAGGCTCTTTGAAGCAGCAGCTGTATATATTATTTTACCAGAAAGCACGTGGCTTCCAGCTCCAAAATAAACAAGTCTCCTAGGTAGCTTAGAAAAGGGATGGAGAATATATTTGGATGATAACATCTATCATGCAGGACCAAGGTTATACTGCAAAGATGTTTTAAAATATAGATTGGTAGGGTTGCCAACACTGGGTTGAGAAATTCTTGAAAATTTGTGAGTGGACCCTGGGGAGTGTGTGGTTTGGGGAGGGTAATCAGTGGAGTATAATCCTGTATAGGCCACCCACCAAAGTAGTCATTTTCTGCAGGGGAATTCATCTCTGTAGTGTAATTGTTGTAATTCTGGAAGAGCTCCAGGCCCCATCTGGAGGTTGGCAACCCTGTTTTTGATACACGCAGTAGCTCAGGAGTCCCCAAACTTGTTTAGCCTATGGGCAGTCTTGGGGTTTTGTGAAAGGACAGTGGGTGCCATGACAACATGGTTGCCATGAGTGGGATTACAAAATGTTAGAAGATTCCAAGCAAATATGTGCTTCCCCCCTGCAACCCACAGGACGATGCTTTCTTGTCTCGTCTGAAGCACCTCCTATTCTAGTGAGGCAGAGGAAAATCAGGATTGATTGCTATGAATGGCACTCTGGGAAACAGGCAAGTGGGCACCAGAAAAGGTGGTGGGCAATACATTGGGGATTATTGCAGTAGACAGACATCTGAACGTTTAAACAGTATCTCCTGAGATGCTTACATACACAGTTCTTCCTAATTACATCATATGTAGGCGCTAATCCCTGAAGTGGATGGCCAAAGCTAGCCCAGACTCATTAGATCTCAAAAGCTATGTAGGGCTGGCCCTGGTTAGTTCTTAGACCACCAAGGATGTCCAGGGTCTCTGCGCAAAAGTAGGCAAACCACATCTATATTTTGCCATAAATTGGCTGCAACTTGATGGCACTTTATATACACACACACAGATACTGATTCTTGAAAAGGCCTTCATGCGCCAATCTACAGACTTTCTTAATTTCAGATGACCTCTAAAGTCCTGAAAAGAAAATGTTTTTAAAAATCCTTACAGAGCAACAGTGACAGATTCTGATTAACATCATTGACAGCATGGTGGCGGCTTATAAACTCAGTAAGTGTTTGCTAGAACTACATGGAAAGCTACTTTTCTGTTTCCTCTATCCATAGAGTGAATTTGAATATGTCCTTGCAACTGAATGGACATGTTGGACAGCAAGGGTGTGGTAATGCCTATATGGCAAGGTGATATTGTTGGCTAGTTCAGAGAGACATATTTATCACTTCATGGCTGCAACATCAAGTGTACACTGGTATGGTATGTGTGAATTCTCCCATTATGTGATGTGACGACAAATGTAATTCAATTCACATTTTCAGCTCTGAGTGCCCACATGATGAATAATAATGAAACGAGAAATTAAATGACATGTAGGTCTGTGTTAACTTACCGAAACTGTGACTAGCTCTCTCTGTACAATTTATAAGAACACACTGTATACATACTGTACATCATTCTCTGATTTTACCTTTAAATTAATATACTCTGATACATCTCATCGGGAGCATCCAAGTTAATATAAAATGTTACTGGAGTTTCCTGTAAGCAGTTCCAAATATGGTGCCCACTGATATGTTGCACACATGAACACAGACATTAAGCTACCTTATACTGAATCAGACCATTGGTCCATCAAGGTCAGTATTGTCTATTTAGACTGGAAGAAGCTCACCAGGGACTCTGACAGAGGTCTTTCACATCATCCTTTGGAGATGCTGGGGACTGAACCTGGGGCATTCTGCATGTAAAGCAGATGCTCTTTCACTGAGCCATGGCCTCTCGTTTTCCTGATTTGCTTATTTCTCAAGTCTTGGGGATAAACATTCAAATGGCTTTAGCTGGGAAAAAAGCCCTAGGAGGTTTGGGTAGATCTGTCTAGGTTCCTTCTTCCATCTAAGACCACCACTTCTTCTGGGGCTGCCCTCGGCCATCTGCTATGCCCGTATACGGACTCCCAATATTTGTTTAAATAGCCTGCTCCTGGACTATTTTAATGACTTTTCAAAAATTATTGATTTCATGTTTTTGTGACTTTTAATGTATTTTTTGAATGTTGTTAGCGACCCTGAGCCCATCTGTGGCGGATGGTGGGGTATAAATCAAATCAATCAATCAGTCAAATAAATAAATATCTAACTTGTAGAAAAGCACTGAGCTCATCCCAAGAAAGCATATCATAGCTTCACCCTCAGCTTGGCTATAGGCACAGACTTTCTTATGGTTCTGGGCATGGCAACCTCTCATTGTAGCAGCACAGCAGGCAAACCCTCTGGTTTCTTTAGAAACTGACACCAAACAGCATCTTTCCCCTAAAGCAAAGAACAGATGTCGCCCTGCATGGCAAACATTTTGTAGTTTTCCTGCACAACAGCCATTTTGTGCTGACTCTCATTACCTTTTCTTCAAATTGCCAATACGTTTAAATAAGGCTGGGGAGTATGGGTCTAAGAAGACCAATTTTCTGTTCACGAGAGAGACTGGTTCAATGAAGAAGCTAAAAAAATTGCTTGCAATAGGCTCCCCACCTGATGCAGAGAAGACCTCAGCTAATAATACAGTGCTTCTTAAAAACAAACCTCTGTTTTTGATATTTTTAAATCTCAATCCCTGGTTCTCTGCGCAAAGATGTATGTTCCATGTTAGTTTCAGGTGGGTAGCTGTGTTGGTGTGTAGTAGAACAGCAAGATTCGAGTCCAGTAGCACCTTAAAGACAAACAAGGTTTCCAGGGTATATCTTTTGAGAGTCAAAACTCCCTTTGTTAGATACAAGTAGGAATGGAGCATTTACATCCCACTCCGGAGGAAGAAGGAATGTTGCAAAGGATACAAAGGTAACAGTGCTTCTTCTGCTTCAGTGTAAGATAGAGATTGGAATTCCTGGAAAGGTGAGTTATGAGCAGGGCTTTTTTTCAGTGGGAACCTGGTGGAACGGAGTTCTGGCACCTCTTAAAAATGGTCACATGGCTGGTGACCATGCCCCCTGATCTCCAGACAGAGGGGAGTTTAGATTACCCTCTGCGCCTCTCGAGCGGTGTGGAGGGCAATCTAAACTTCCCTCTGTCACTGGCCATGTGACCATTTTCACCAAGGGCAATTTAAGCTTTTAAAAACTCCCCCCTTGTTCTAGCTGACCCAAAGTGAGGTCATTGTGTGGTCTTGAGTTCCACCACCTCTTTTCCCAGAAAAAAAGCCCTGGTTATGAGGATGTAGAACTATTTTGCTGCCTTAGACAAAAATGAATTTTGCACATACACACCTACTTGTAAGTAGTGTGTTTTGTTCTCAAGAATGTTTCCAGATTGCTGCTCCTTTTGCTATATTCTACACAAACCAATAAAGCAAAGGTTCTTGCCATTTTTGGAAGGATTCGTAAGACCGTATGAAACTGCCTTATACCATTCATTGGTTCTTCACTAATATGCTGGCACTTCAGTATTGTACTTTGACCGGTAGCAGTTCTCCACAATTTTAGGCAGAGAAAGGTCTTTCCCGCAAGACCCTGAAATCGAGTACAAAGCACGTGTTCTCCTTGAGCCACGCCTCTCCCCTTTGTACTTTTGATAGCGCTTCAGCCACGAGAGCGTTTGCCAGATGAATTTCTGCTTGTAACTCCGATGGTAAAATCAGCAACAAGGAATTGAAGTAAACAAGCAAGTTGTGCATTATTTTCCTAAATTGTCCCTGCCTTTATAAGCATTCAACTCCTAAAATATTTTGGGCTTCCTACTGTGTACAGTATTTTCCAACTTGGGGGCCGGGGACTCCTGAGGGGCTGCAGAGTTATTGCAAGGGGTCCACAAATCCATATGCGCGCTAAGTATTTTCATTTTGAACTTTTTGACATGCCTTCTCGCAATCAATAGATACTAATTGAACAACTACTATCATGTAAGGGGTCCGTTAAAATGACATGAAAAACGGCCCTCGCGCTTGAAAAGGTTGGGAACCACTGTACTAGATACATTACTATCTGGTGCCCCCTGAGCTCTACGAATTCTTCTTACGCGTGTTTTTGGTGCATTACGCCTGCCTGAGGGACGTGCAGACCAAACCCTTAGGAGCAATACGGTCTCCCCCAAATCCCCCGCCTGGCTCTAGGTGCATGGAGGTTGCTGCAGACGGGCCCACTTCTCTGGTAGGGGGAGGTCGCTGCTGCGGCTGAGCTGAGCGGCCGGTTCCATCAGGGAGTTCGCTGGGGGTGGTTAGGGGCTGGGAAATAGAGCAACGGTGGCGAGCGGGAGGCGGATCCAAGCGGACAGGCCTGAGCTGGGACCTCCAAAGGAGGGAGTGAGCCCGTGGGGCTCCCGATGCTCGGCTCTGTGAGGGGGCCGAGTCTGGATACGGCTGTCAGGTAAAGCAGCGGGCTGGGGGTGCTATCTCCTCTGATGGAAAGGCTTTGTCGGCTTCTTCCCTCCCCGGTTATAAGTGGAGCGCCGGGGGTGAGAGCGCTGCTTGCGCCAGGGAAGCAGAAGCTGTGTACGGCATCGGGGGCGGCTGCTGGCTGTTTTGCTCCTGGGAGCGCAGAGGGGCCGTAAGCCGGGGTGTGTGCTCTGAGCGCGCGCTCCGCCTGGGGCTGGCAGAGGGGCGCAGTGGGCAGAGCCGAGCTGGGGCTGAGCTCGGTCTCTGGTAGACCTTGTGGGAAGATCAGAGCCGGGAGAAGGGCTGTGGGCTGCCCCGGCGCCCGCGACTCGGTGGAGGGAAGAGAGGGCGTTCCCAATCCCCAGCTTTCGCCTCTGGCGCTTCTGCTTTGTGCAGCGGTAATTGAGCTGGAGCTGGAGCTGGAGCAAGCTCTTTGTTCCGGGGCGGAGAACGAGAGAAGGAGGGCACCCGGCCGTGCTCTTCCCTCTCTCCGTCCCGAACGCGTATTTAAGATCGCTTGGAAAGCGGCTCTGCATATACGTGGAGCGCTGGGGAAGCGCTGAGACTCAGTGTCGTAGGGCGGAAAGAGGGGAGGCGGTCTTGGGCAGGACCTGATGGAAGTTGCTCTCACGCCCGGGCTGGTGATGCTGGGCAGCTGCTGGCTGTTTGGGCTCCGGCGCGTAGGCAGAGCAGACGCTTCCCGGTCAGGGCATGATTAATCCCTCCTCCATTGTGTTCGGTGACCCAGTAACGACAGGCAAGAGCGAGGCCTCTTGTGCTGGGCGGGGCGTGGCCTCCCGCTGTCAAGTGCCCTCTCTTGCCGATCGGACACAATGGCCTGCCTGCCTGCCTTTTGTGAGAATCGCGTATTGCCTAGGACGCTTGGAAGGCTGTTCCCCCGGTGTGAACTTCTCGGGCGGGCCAGCTGGGGCTCGGGCTCAGTGAAGTTTTTGCACCTCAGTGCCTGTATGACTAGGTTGTAAACACTCCGGGGGAAGGAAGGCTCTCCTCAGGACATGTCGCGATGACTGTGTTCATGCAGAGATGTGCGAGGTCGATATTGTGTGCATGTGATAGCATTTCGTCAATTAGGACTGATAAATTGGTGCAATGAGACTTCTTCCGGAATGTCAGAAATTCCTGACGTTTTGCCTTTTCCACCTAGTACTGGGAACTGTTTGGATGTCGACAACGCAGCCAGCGCTTCTGCACGCTCCTTAGTGCTGGATCTCATAAATGTAGTCCTTCTGATTAATGCATGGAGGCACAAATTATTTTTTAAAGAAATGTACCTTTTGGCAGGGGCGGAGGAACGTTGCATGTTGGGATTTGTAGTTTGGTTTGGTCGCAGCAGTATATTAGATGTCTCTGGTTGATAGCGCATTGTTAAAAGAGGAAATATTTTCAACTGAATAAGGGCTGAAGGACCAGTAAGATTGGCTCTGCCCACTGATTCACTTCTACACCAGCCATGACTCTCTGATCCCCTGTTCCCCAGCATCAACAGCAAAAAAGGCTTTGGCAGAGCCCTTCCCTTACACAACTAGAAGCTACAATAGTAGTGGAGGAGATGGCTATATCCAAACCTCCATTAGGCTTTCTCTTTTTGAGATAGGGGGGACGGTTGTTGAATCAAACTTCAAAACATGTTCAATAAGTTGTGTATGACAAGGAATGAGTGAGGTTCATCTCGACCTTTGTTTTTTGGGTAATTAAAATGGTAGCTATTTTCTGTGAATGGTACTGTTGTTATTTATAGTTACTGAGACTCAAGGCAGATTACACAGTGAAAATCAACATGGTCAATTGCTGGGATGTTTACATAGACAGCACATTAGGTTATAGGTTGCAAAAAATGAATACAAGCAGAAAATCTGATACATAGTTGATACAACGCTGAAGTAAAACAAGCAATTTGATATGATGTATTAAACAATATGGAAACGACTCAGTTTAAACATATTTACAGAAACATTCAGTACACAGTAGTATAGTCTACAGTCCCTATCTCTTTATCAAAGCCTCTTTCTGAACCACTTCCTTACAACACAGCCTTATTATCTGTGTAAAAAAGTCCTTCTGATTAAATCATTTTTGCACAGTTTGTAGAAAGCCAGGAGAGTGGGACCTTTCCTAACTTCTTCAAGCAGGCTATTTCAGGAGATGGGGGCCCTAGCTGCCAGCTTTTCCATGGATCAATCACCTTGGAGTTGGCTGGCACAGATTCATACTTAGTTGTCCTGATGACAATTTTTAGAAAGGGCTTGATGTCCCCCCTCGAACACACACCATGGACAACTTCTCTAATAATTGCCCATGTTTTATTAGGCAAGCCTGCCTCCTGTTTTGGAAACCAGGGCAATAGATGCAATTGGGAAGTGTGATATTAGTCTTGGGGAAAAAACACAGAGGTGAAATTCCAGAGGGTTTGTTATGTTAATGTGTTATAACAACAACAACAAAATCTTGTGGTATCTTAAAGACAGGGCCAGCGTGTCCATAGAGGCAGGTCCGTCAGCTGCCTTGAGTGCTGAGGCGCAGCAGCTGCGGGACAGGCGCAGCAGGCTGCCAGGGTGGCACGCAGAGCAACTGAGTGGGACGGCTGAGAGGACGCATGCACGCCGTCCCAGCTGCCTTTTGCACAGTTTGTGGAAAGCCAGGAGAGTGGGATCTTATACCATATTACATCAGTTAACCTTTAAGCAGGCCCGGTGCCAGGTTTTCTGGCACCTGAGGCCAGGGACAGCTTCAGTACTGTTGCTGCGCACATGCAAAGCACATGCATGCACCTGGACTGCGTGATGACGTCACATGGAATACAGCCCTTTTCATCAGATGCATTCAATGTGAATTCTAGCTGACATATGCCATAAAAATAAATCCATAGTGATTAAGTGGTTGGGTTGTGAATCAGCACTCTGCTGGTTTGAATCCCACTACTGCCATGAGCTCAGAAGGTGGCCTTGGGTAATCCACCCCTCTCAGCCACTGCTGTATTGTTGGGATAATAATAACAATGACTTTGTTCACTGCTCTGAGTGGGACAATAACCTGTCTAGAAGAGCAGTATACAAGCACAGTTTTTATTATTAAGGTGCCACAAGACTTCTTCTGTTGATTTGTAAAAGGAGACATATACTAATGAGGAAGTATTCCATACATCAAATAAACTATACAAAAAAATTAAACATATTTTTGGAAAGACCAGATCGCTATTGCATGAAACTCTCCTTGTGACAATATTATGCGTTTAAAACATTTCCCATCCTCCTCCATGCATTTTTGGCTGTATCAAGGCCTTGCTATCTATAGAAGAATTTCCAGAGTGATAAAACCGGAGTCTTGTGGTACCTTAGAAACTAACAAATTGCTTGTAGCATAAACTTTTGTGAACCAAAGCCCATTTTGTCAGATATGTGATTAATTGAATGGGCAGATATACAGATATTCTGAATACCAGGAGAATAATTTTTGTTTTTAACAAATTGAAGCCAAGAAGTCAAGCAGTGTAAGAATTGTAAGGGTGTTGCAGCGCTATGTGGAGAATATTTTTTTAAAAGGTTAGTAAAACTGGCTCTCTTTCAGATGACATTTTCTCTCCCAAACTGAACTATAATCTGCTGCTGTGTTCTGACTAGAGAAATGTTATTTTAATTCTTCCCTTGGATTTTGCTGCTGCTCAGTGATTGTGATTTTACAAGATAGTATTTCATTATTTTGTAATAATAATAATAATTATTATTTTTGTATTAACTCTATAGCTTTGACTGAGAATCTATAAATTTAGTAAGGTTGTTTTGCTTTTTTTAAAAAAGTATTTATTATCATTTTAAATCATTAGATTCTATAGCAGACAACTGTCTGCGCTGGTATATTTAAAATGTGTTTAAACTATGTAATGTGGTAGAGAAGTCTTGACAAAAGATCTTGTTTACTTATACAAGGTTGTATTTTTTGCATTGTATGTTTTGCATTGTATGTTGCATTTTTTGCATTGTATGTTGCAGTTCTACCTATACAACCACAGGAAAAGTAGGAAGTACACTAACAAGTAGACTTCCAACACACACCCTGTAATAGTTTTGACTAGATCCAGCAATAACCTGAGATTGATCTTATTAGACCTTGGAAGCTAAACAGGGTCGGCCCTGGTCAGTATTTGGATGGAACACCACAAAGGAAGGCCAGGGTTGCTATGCAGAGGCAGGCAATGGAAAATAAGCTCGGTGGCTGCAACTTGATGATATGCATGCCCACACCAAGATCTGTCAGTAAAAGCCACTTTGGATGAACAAATACAAAAAGGCTGAACTTAATCTCCCCCAGCTTCTTCTTAAAATAATGATAAAAACCATGAGAAGTAGAAAGAAGAATATATACCACCAGGGCTTTTTTTAAAGCTGTGAAACGGAGTTTTCAGGTGGAACAGAGTTCCGGAACTTCTTGAAAATGGTCACATGGCTGGTGGCCCCACCCCCTGATCTCCGGACAGAGGGGAGTTTAGATTGCCGGCATGGAGGGCAATCTAAACTCCCCTCTGTCCGGAGATCAGGGGGCGGGGCCAACAACCATGTGACCATTTTCTCCGAGGGCAACCCATTGAGTTCCACAACCTCTTTTCCCAGAAAAAAAACCCTGTATACCACAAAGGTAACAGAGTTAGTTTGTTGCACTTGAAACAGTCTACTGGTACATCAAAAACTAACAAGCTTTTTTGTGACAGAGCTTTCATGAATTAGAACCTAGTTTTAGATCCAGAGGAGTTAGCTGTGTTAGTCTGTAGTAGCAAAATAGAAAAGAGTCCAGTAGCACCTTTAAGACTAACCAACTTCACTGTAGCATAAGCTTTCGAGAACTACAGTTCTCTTCATCAGATGCATGAAACTAGAACCTAGTTTGTCAACTATAAGAGGTGTTACTTCATGTTGGCAGGATTCATTGGTACAAACGTAAGAAGGGTTGAAGAGAGGGGAGTTATTAAAAAGTAATGCCAGAAGTAGTTTCACGTTACTATGCATAGCACGGATGAAAAAATCCAGTCAAAAGAGTAAATGATCTAGTTGGAGTGGGTATGGACCATTCCCAAGTGGTGATGAGTTGATAAAGCAAGATGGATAGTAAGAAGTAAGTTGCCTTGGACTCATTGACTTCTTTCTTTGTGTAGGCAAGCCCTGCATTATGACTGGGCAGGAAGATTTGTTGTAGTATCTTACTGAAGTGTTTTTTCTACTGGCTCCACACTAAAATAAATTAACTATAACAGTAGTCCGGTGATAACAGATTTAAAAAATCTCTTCTAGCGTGAAATCTTGTGAGTCAGAGTTCACTTCATTAGATGTATGACAAGTACATCCATTGGTTATTTACACTTAGATTTACAAATAGTTGGTGGGTGTGAAGAGATATTATGAAGAGAGTTGTTTTTGACATCTCTTTGTAACATTTCCCTACATCTGCTTGTCCGGTCCTTGTAATTGTGAGTATAATATATTTGATGAAGTGAGCACTGACTCAAAAAGGTTATGCTGGAATAAATTTTGTTGGTTTTTAAAGTGTCACTGAAATCCTGTTTTATTTTGTTGCAACATGCTAACACAGAATTAATGTAGATGAAAATACATAAGCACTCACATTGCAGCCTTTGCCAGGAGTTGCTTGTCTGTATCTGTTGATATGCCAGTCTATGTGTGCCTTTTGTCATACATGGAATGATTTCCCCCTCCTATCACAGAGGATTAGGGTTTTGCTTGTTCACAGCCTTCTGTGTGCGGTTTATGTGCTGTCAAGTTGCCTCCGACCTATGGCGACCCTATGAATGAAAGACCTCCAAAATGTTCTATCATTATAGCCTTGCTCAGATCTTGCTAACTGGAGGACCTGGTCTCCTTTATTGAGTTAAGCTATCTCATTTTGAGTCTTCCTCTTTTCCTACTGCCTTCAACTTTTCCTGGCATTATTGACTTTTCCAGAGAGTCTTGTCTTCTCTTGATGTGACCAAAGTACGATAGCCTCAGTTTTGTCATTTTAGCTTCTAAAGAGAATTCAGACTTTATTTGATCTAGTACTTATTGGTCTTTTTGGCTGTCCATGGTATCCGCAAAACTCTCGTAGAGCACCACATTTCAAATGAATCAATTTTCTTCCTGTCTGCTTTCTTCATTACCTAACTTTCACATCCATACACAGTCATGGAGAATACTATCAGTTAGATTATCTTGATCTTGGTCTCCAGAGATGTCCTTATCTTTAAGGATCTTTTCTAGTTCCCTCACAGCTGCTCTTCCAAGTCTCAGTCTTCTGATTTCTTCACCGCAGTCTCCCTTCTGGTTGATGATTGAGCCAAGGAACAGAAAATCTTGAACAATTTCAGTTTCCTCATTGTCAACTTTAAAATTGTGTAATTCCTCACTTTTTCTTGATGTTCAGATGTAATCCTGCTTTGGCATTTTATCTTTTAATCTTCATCAGTAGTCATTCAAGTTTTTGCTATTTTATGCCAGTAATGTGGTGTCATCTGCCTATCTCAAATTGTTAATTTCCTTCAGCCAATTTTCACTCCACCTTCTTCTAGATCTAATCCAGCTTTCCTTATGATATATTCTGCATAGAGGTTGAACAGGTGGGGAGATTATATGCATCCTTGTCTGACACCTTTGCCAATTGGAAACCATTCTGTTTCCCCATATTCTGTCCCGAAAGTAGCCTCTTGTCAAGAGTACAGGTTGTGCAGCAAAACAATCAGATGTTGTGGCACCTCTTTTTCTTTTAAGACTCTCCATAGCTTTTCATGATCCACACAGTCAAAAGCTTTGCTGTAATCCATAAAACACAAACTGATTGTCTTCCCTGGTATGTTCCATTAGCCATCGTAAATTTGCAATGTGCTCTCTAGTGCCTCTTCCTTTTATGAATCCATCACAGCCTTCTACATTCGAATGTAAAAACCCTGAGATAGAAGGATAGGAGATTCTGCCTACTGTGAGGTTGAACCCTATTGCTCCATTATACTACTCAGTGGGAATTCATTGCCCCTGGGCAGTTTGCTAATTGCCACTGATCAATAGGGAAGCCATTTTCTCCTAGCTAGGAGCCGTGTGTGGCCACTGTTCATTGCTAGGGAACAATAGAACTGTCCGTAAGTGTCATTTGCCACAGAATGAAAAGTTCCCTCTTCAATTTTTGGCCATGACCAAACTCATGTAGGCCACTTCATCCCAGTAAGTGCTGACTATGAACACTTCAGTGTGCACTCTATGGATGGTGACTGGGATTAGTTGATTCCCTGTTGGCCTCAGAGGGTCTGTGTGAATGTGTTTCACACCACTGTAACAGGGCTGCCATTAACTTGTGTTTTGCTGCCCTCTATCCTCTTTCCCTCTGCTCATCAAACAAAATAAGCAAAAGTAGCTGCAAATCCAGTACCTTGCCAGATCCAATGGGAGAGTGAGTATTCTGGTTCCTGATGTCTTTGTAGTGCTGTATGGATGATTATGCACATTGCAATGAAATTATATGTCTGGCTTCACAGCATCATCTAAAAAATGAATAATGCGAAGAGCTTTTGTTGGTTACCTTTGGGTGCTTGTTTATGGAGGTACTTGCTTCCCTGAAGGGATGGAGCTGCACTTTTTGCTACTGAGCCCTTTCGGCTTGCTTTTTGGCTTGAGAAATAAATAGCTGCTTTTTATTTTGTTTTATGCACCCAGTGAAGTGGGCTGTTGCCCATAAAGCCTATTGCTACAATACAGTTGTTGGTTTTTAGGACTCTTGACTGCTTTTGTTTAATCTCTTCCCTCTTCTGCCACCCCACCCCCATGAGTGTGTGCGGGCGCACTTTATGTTGTGAAAGGGAGGAAAGTGCTGTCTTATGGAGGCCTTGTTGAAGGAAACAAACCTACTGTACATTTTGGCATTAAAGATGTGGGATGGACTGGAACTTGCAGTTATGATTTATAATCCTGAGACATCTGCTAGTGTAGTAATTAAACGGAGAGCATATGAAGTCAGACCATGAGTCTGGCTAATTCAGTCTTAACTATCCTGGCTAGCAGTGGGTAGTTCTCCTGGATGTCAGGCACATAAAGATGTTTCCCAGCACCTGCTAGCTGCAGTCCTTTAACTAGAGATGCCCCAGATTGGACTATGGGCTTTTGATGATGCGCAAAGAATGATGCCATGCATTGAGGCATAAACCTTCCCCAAGAGAACTATTCCCTTCAATCAAATTTAAGACGGTAGATATCTTAGTGCTCAAAGGCCATGCAACAGAAACGCCCATGATTTTCTTCTTTGCTGCCAGGCCCAGCAAGAGCAGCTTGTAGAACACACTAATAGGACCTTTTTGTTTTCTTTGGAATACCCTCAGTGACTGTTACTGGCCCCGCTGCTCCTTGGTTTTGGTGTTGTGTATTTATATGGTGAATTATTTTATATATACTTTATTTTAAATGTTGTTTCGATACTGAAATGTTTTGATGTTTGCTGCTTGGGTGGAAGGTGGCATAGAAATGTTTTTTTTCCCCCAAAAGTAATAGTGGTCTTCAGCCCTCAGGTGCATTGTACTGAACCACAGAGCTGCCATTTATTTTTAAGAACTGCTGCCAGTGCATATGCACAAGGAGCAAGAGCATCATGCCTTTTGCCTTTTCGTGCACACACTGGGAGCAGCAGCAGGAAGTAAGGCAAGGTCACTCATTGATAGAGAATGTTCCTTTTTAAAATACGCAGGTTTAGACCCTCCCTTCCAGCATGATCTCTTCCTGAACTTCTTCTCCCCCCCACCACACACTCCCACTGGTCAAGCCTGCAGTGCCCCATATATGCTTGCAGTGTGAGTCCTTTCTCCATGAGACCGAATCTTTCATAGTTTTAGGTTGGTGATGTCGACGCTGCAGAAACATTCAACGATATTGACTAACTTGTGGGGGATAATTAGGCTGGGTTATGCGCAGCTAAGACAGAACATTTGTAGGGAGGGGCAGTCTCTGAACTTGCATTGCTGGTGTGTTCCTCACTATAGCCCCCCTTTTGTGATTCCTGTTCTCAGGTCTCTTGGTCCATTACTCACTGTCCTGGCTTGACACCTTGAGGTCATAACTCTGGCTCCTCTTTCATAGGACTCTGATGCGTAGCCACAGTGTCATGACTTCCTCTCATATGCTGCCTTGCAGTTGTGAGCCCCTCTTCTGGAAAGGATGAAGACCACTGCCTAAATAGGACAAACAAGGCTGGTCATACATTGTGTCTGTTGTTTGTGCTCTGGGGCTCGACAGATATTTAATAATAATAATAATAACAACAACAACAACAACAACAACAACATTCAATTTATAAACCATCCTTCAGGACAACTTGATGCCAACTCAGAGCAGTTTACAAAGTATATTATTATTATCCCCACAATAAACACCCTGTGAGGTGGGTGGGGCTGAGAGAGCTCCTAGAAGCTGTGACTGACCCAAGGTCACCCGGCAGGCTTCAAGTGGAGGAGTGGGGAATCAAACCCGATTCTCCAGATTAGAGTCTCGCACTCTTAACCACTACACCAAACTGGCTTTCTTCAGATGAGCTAGCCAAAAGGGGGCACAGATTTATCTGGTGGACAGCAGCAATGTAAATGCTTTTGGAGATTGAAACTGAGTGGTAGTATGCAGTGGTGATAGGGCTGTGCTTAGTATCTGCAATGTCACAGTAGAAGCAATGTCACTTGAAACTGTACCACCCTGATGAAACATGATAAATGGGGCCAGGGCTAACATGAAGCCATGAATGTGCACATACACCTCTCTGTTTCTCTAGGTATGTTTAGGTGCTAGTTCTGAAGTGGGAAATAGGTGTGCATTCATTTTTTCATTCATCCCGTGCACTTAAACTGCCCACCCCACTCCTACCCCGCAGGACCAGCACTGATTGTGTCACCTGCATAGCCATGGTAGTACCGGGATAGTGTATTCCCACACTTGTAGGTTAATTACAAGTACCGAACTTAGTGAGCTGTTTGTGTTTCTTCCTCCCCTCCCCGCTGCCAATAGAGTATTAGTTGATTATGTAGCATAATGTCAGCTTTGCTGTTCTCCAGAGTTGGACAGTTTGTGTCATTGACTCTATTTTTTTTAGCAATTTTTGAGTATGTGAAGATAGCCAACAATTGTCTTTGTGGCTTTGTCTGACCTGAATTACCTTGGTGAAGATGTAAGGTATAAGAAGAAATTGCTTCCTAATGGAGAGGGAGCACTAATACAAGTGATTTCAGGGACAACCTCTCGAGCCTATATATGTGACTGATAAGCATGCCTGATGTGGATCTAATATTGCTAAATAGACTGTGCTAAGATTGCATTTCATTTGCTTGTTTTGCATATCCATTCCTCCAGAAAGCCTAGAACAGTGTAGTACATCCTTGCATCAACCTAATAAAGTAGATTATATTGAGATATTATATCGACTTGCAGGCAGCCTGGACATGTAGCTATACTCCTAGCAGTGCTCTAAATAAGCCTAAGATTTGCATGCACACACCCACACATGCATGTGTAGAACCTGTAGAATGATCCATGTGTTGTGGAATAGAGGTGGAACCACTTTGTGAGTGGGGCATATACTCATAACAGTACACATCAAAGATTCTGTATGCAGTGAGGGAAGGCATGTGAACCCAAGGCTCCTACTGAAATCACATGTAAACTTCCCCTGTACAGTCATTTGGTCAAGGATATCCAGCAAATGTCATGGCTGAGTGCATTTGCTTCTAAATCCCCTAAATCCCAACCCAACACTTCTAGCCTAGGCCACATTTGCTCTCTTTAAAGCTAAGAATTGGCCAGAGGGTTCGATTTCTGTCCATAATAGTTATTTTCTGCAGTGACTTTGGGAACTTTTGCTGTCAATCTGAACAAGAAATTTGGCAGAGGAAGAACTGGTGGTGGAAAGTGCCGTCAAGTTGCATTTGACTTACAGTGACCTCATGGGACTTTCAAGCCAAGAGACGAAGAGAGGAGGTTTTCCATTGCCTCTCTCTGGATAGCAATTCTGGATTTCCTTGGTGGTCTCCCATCTAAGGCTGGGCCTGCTTAGCTTCCAATATCTGACCAAATCAGGCTAGCCTGGGCCTCAGCTGATATACATACTGTGTATATCCTAAGAAGAGTTACTCTAGTCAAAGCTAATTGAAATCAGTGGGATTAGACTGGGGTAACTCTGTTTAGGATTTCACCACTACTTGACCCCTATGTTATGCTGGTGTGACTGATGTGTCTTGCTTCCTAAGGTAGTTTTTGAGGGGGGAGAATGTACCTCTACACCAAAGTTTTTTGTAACCAAGATGTAGTAATTCATCCCATGAAACCCAGAAGGCATTCATTTGTTAGGTCCTTGGGCTGCAGTCTCTTACTCCAGCTCTGTCTGCTGTCTGCTCTGTAATTGAGATTTAGTTTCCTTGATCTCCTTGATCCACTACTGACCTGTAGTGAGGAAAGTTTCCAAATGATGACTTGACCCTCGTCATTCATATATGGTCCAGTTGTTGGGCAGTAAAAGTTGACTCGACTAGAAAATATTGTCAAGGGTTAAACCTAAGAATATCTTGGAAATCCATTAGTTAGGGGGTGTAACTCTGCTCCTAAGGCTCGTTTGCTTCTTCTTGCTCTTAGTTTTGGAGTTATAGAAAGAGGAAGAGCTTCTGTCCTGCTTTTGAGTTTGGCACCTGGAACAAAAAGAACTGCTTCCTCCTCCTGATCTCACCCCTGGCCTGTCTGACATATGATATGTTTATGGCTCTAAAAAGTGAACAAATGGATAAACGTTCTCCAGTGCTGAGTGTGGATGCTGCTGCAGCCAAGGGAACCCTTAATATTGGAGAAGGTGCAGTTTGGTGCCTTTCTATTTTTTCTCCCTTTCAGTACCAGAATATGATAAAAGCATAAATGGCACGGTCTCTGCTTTCATTGGGCACTAAATCTGGCTTGTAAAGAGCGTGGTAGCAGTGATGTTCCCTTCAGCAGCTGCTGCTAAACAGCATTGTTTATTACTCCCATTTAACAGACAACATGTAATAACAAATAAGAAAAGAGGAGGGAAAAGGAAACTATCTGTTGCTTGTGAATGGGAACCATACTTACATCGAGGTGTTCTCTTTGCTCATGTCAGATACCGGCCTGCTGCAGGGAATTGATCAGGCGGCAAAGCCTTGAGCCTAGCTAATGAGGGAGGGGAACTATGGATTTCTTTGTATGAGTGGAAGGGAGTTTTAAGAGAGATTTAATTAGCTCTGTTGCATGAACCTGTTAGAGGAATGAAATAGTGATGAATGTAGGCTAGGAATCAGAAAAGCTGGGCAGTTGTCCTCGGGATGTGCTGGCTGCTATAAGAAATTATTTGTTTGCTTTTTAGCATGTAGCACCAGCAGATACTGCTCCTTTCTGCTTTGGACCTTGACTAATAGAGTCCAATTTGCTGCTTTCCTTTGTTGTTCTGACATATCTCACAATGCTGCTGCAATAAGAACTAATGAGCATTGACAAGATTCAGTATTAGGTCACTATAAAACTAATGGACCTGGTTAAAAGAAATATTGAATTTTAAGGTTGTGTGCACTTTTTAAAAAGTCAAAATTCTGCGCCAGTGCAACCCAGTTTATGAATTTCGTGCCCTGTATAATTTTCCGTGGGTATCTTTTCCCTGTAGCTGCACAGAGTCCTGTTTACGGTGCTCCATCTGTGTTGCTGAGCATACTCTGCTTATTAAAGAGGATTTAGGTTAGCTCTAAGGAGGTCATTCTTGTGGGCACTGGCTTTCCTTGAATAATTCACTCTTTAAGCAGGAAAACATATCATGGAAATTCTGAATGGCATCAGATTAATTCATGTGAATGGAAAGTAATTCCCAGCAGCCACGAGGGTTAGGAACTTTTACATTAAAGCTTAGGCTCTCAGACTGGGCATGGTTTTACTTAGGGGAGGAGATATTCTTCACTAGGGTCTGGCTTGTGTTTTTGTCACAGGCCTTGCTAAGTAGGGGGTATAGCAGAGTTGTCACCAGAAAGTTTCTAGCATAAGCAACACATTGTGGGATCATAGCACAATGAAGTGTCAAGAGTATTATCAGTTCTTTGTTCTGCCTTTGTAACATATTAAACTAACTTTTTGCAGTTATGTTACATTTGTTCTTTTCCACGAATATTTCTGAAATATATAAGGAACCATTCCTTGAAGTAAGGGACAGATGGCAAGCCTTGAAGATGAGGTGAAAAAAATTCCCTCTGTAACTGGAGAACAAACTAAAATTAACTCAAAACCAAATCAAATGAGATCAGAGAATTGTAAAGAAATGCTGATGATATCCACCCAATCTAATCCTTCTGCTGAACTGGCCTTATATCTGGGTCACGGGAAGCATCTGTGGCAGCAGATGGTCTCTTAAATAGGTTGTGCTAGAGCAAGTTTGGAACTGAATCGCCCATGTTTCTAGCTCTGGTGTATATTGTTGCTCTGCAGAAAAACCAGCGAGTATCAGCTTGGATAGAGAGGTTGAGCTACATAGCCAGAGTTTGTGACCGTTGTCTGCTTTCAGGAGCTCACCACGACCTATGCTGTCTAATGGGTGGGCAGAAGGTTCTCGGTTGGACCACCTGTTGCCTCTTCTTGACTGCTGGGACATTTGCAAGGCATGCTGGTGTTGGAGGACCTTGATTCTATCCTTATGCTGTATATTCAGGACCACTGAATTCAGGTTAGTTAACAGTTTTATCATTTGGAGATCCTGACTGAGTATTTCTCTGATTCAGCTCTAGGGATCCTAGAGGTTCATGAGAGTACTTCCAGGGTGAGTCCTTGGTAAAGACAGAGGACGTACCGTCCAGTATATGAAAAAATGGAACACTCCATTTTTATGAATGGCGTGGGGCGGGGGGGGCACAGGTTGAGAGGGTAGAATTGGCCTCCCTCTTTCAAAGGGTAGTTTATAGAGCTGCTGCCACCTGCAGTTGCTTAACTTCCTGATTACTAGCCAGAAAATGCACAAATTGGTTGCTTCGAACCAGTAGCTCAGAACAGGGAACTAAAATTTGTTTGAATAGCACCAAAGAGGAACAGGCCTGATACAGTAATCAGTTACTTCCAGTATAAAATTGAGCCGGGTTTCACTATTTTCCAATGAAAAAGATTTCGTTGTACAGCTAGTGAAATGCCACTTTTCATCCATAGACCGTAATAATAACCAATGTTGGTTTTCAGACAAATACTAGCAGTTGGGGCTTTGTGTGATGTTGCTTTTCATTTCTGTGAGAAGCTTTGAAAGGTTTTTTTTTCTCGCAAGCCCCTCCCACCCCAGTTCAGCTGGCCCTTCTTTCTAGAAGTTATTAACCAATAAGGAAGTGTCTGGGTGTCCCCAGTGCAAAGTCCTTTTCCAATCATGGAGTACAATTGAGTGGATCTTGGGTCAGAGCCTTTTGAGTTGTGGCCTTATGGAATCGACTCCTGTCTAAGAAGTGCCCTTGAGGGCCATGTACAAACAAAATCATTTTTTCTTAAAATTGCTTTTAACAGAGAGATTATGTGTAGTTCTGAAATATGCTGGAGGATTGAGGCTTCAGTGGAGCATGTTCAGCTTGCCACACACTATGTCTGGTGCATGGTGAGCATATCTTGTGCATGAGAGGGAGGGAAGGGGAGGGCTTGGATATGCAAGAAGTGTAAATCAAATGGGGGTTCCTGTCAGTTGCCAGAGGCTGAGGACCGATGGTCCTGACTATGCACACTTGTTTTGTAAATTTGCAACGTATCAGTTGAACATATGAATTCTATTTTTTCAAAAAGTAGACTATGCAAAACTGAAGAATGCTCATATATTTATTTCATTTATTTGATTTTAATCCACTCTCCCTACAGTGGGCTCAGAGTGGAGTAACAGCAGTTAAAAATACATTAAAACATACATAAAATACAGTTCATACAATAATAAAACTCAAGATGGCAGTCCCCAAAATATAACCTGCCCCAATAACATTCAAAAGGTGGGAAGTGGAGAGAGCAACCAATCTCACTGATGGAAACCTCAGAGGGGGCCACAATACCCCCCCCCCCCTCACAGACAGGAGGCTGGCAGGAAAGCATACCTACACCCCAGCCTCAACCATATACCTGGCAGAACAACTTTGTCTTACAGGCCTGACAAGAGGGTAATATGTCTTATTGGGCCTGGGGTTTCCGCAGACAGTGTGTTCCACCAGGTCGGAGCCAGGACTGAAAAGGCCCTGGCTCTGGTTGAGGCCAGGCGAGCCTCCCGGGGGCCAGGGATCACAAGTAGATTTTTTCTAGCTGATCGAAGTACACTCTGGGGCATATATAGTGAGAGGCGGTCCCATAGATATGCTGGTCCAAGTCCGCTAAGGGCCTTACAAAATCAAACCTTGAACCTGATTCGGAATTCCTTGTGGAGCCAGTGCAACTGTTATAAGACAGGAGTTATATGCACCCTAAATGGAATACCCGCAAGGACGCACACAGTTGCGTTCTGGACCCAATGTAATTTCCAGACCAGACCCAAGGGAAACCCTGCGTAGAGTGAGTTACAGTAATCTAATCTGGAAGTGACTGTTGCTTGGATTGCTGCCTTTAGGTCATGGGTTGAAAGGTACGGAGCAAGCTGTCTGGCCTGTCGTAGGTAGAAGAAGGCAAACCTGGAACTGCTGTGACCTGAGCCTCCGTTGATAAGGACGCATCTAGTATCCCTACCAAATTCCTAACCGTTGAAGGAGGCATGAGAGGCATCCCGTCACGGGTCAGAGCTGGATCCCCGAACCCAATGACCCACAATCCAGATACAGGACCTCCGTCTTTGTGGGATTCAGTTTACAAAATGTATACCCCTCATCAGGGCCACCAAGGCAGCTAACCATTTAAAACATATATAATTTTTTAAAAAACTCTTAAAAACCATTAAAACCAAACAAAAACATCATTAAAGCAATTAAAATGAAGCTAAAATAGCCATACAAAAACATAAAAACAATTAAAACATAGGCCAGGAAGGAGGGATCCCTGAGGAAATGTTGAATAAAACAAAATGAGTCTTTATCTGCTGGCAGAAGATGGAAATAGGAGACAGACAAATATAAGGCTTTGAATAATCTATCTTCCTATCTTTGCGTGTACATGTGTAAGCATATTTCTGCCTCAAAGAAATAAGGTTAGAATGGTTTCTGTTGTCGGAGTTGGAAGTCAGCCAAGAGGGAAAAGGTGCCTGCAAAAATTAAGCTTTACACCTGCTGCACAGATGGATAATGTCTGAAAGCTACTGCTATTAATAGCTTGTGAGGTGGCTGTTGGTAGTGGGGCATTTTATTATGCCCTATTTGGATTAATGTTGTCAAGAGGCTTAGCTCCATAGCTTACACACCTGTGCTTCACTTCTGACCATGTCAGCTTCTAGCCTGCATGTCATTCTGACTAGACCCTGTCTAGCCAGGTGACAATCTTGGCTAGGCCTGACATAAGCTAGGTCAGATGAGGCCTAGATTTATTTACATTTATAGGTTACCTTTTCATAGGAGCTCAGGGAGAGAACAGTTAGAGGCGATTTCCATGTGAATTTTTGGGAGAGTCTGTCATCTACTAACCGTGAGCTCTGTCCTGTTACATCACTCCTTCTAATATTAGCTATCAAAAGTTCTTAATTCTTTTGTGATTTGTTGTAGATATGTTTGGGCTGTACGCATTCCTATGTTCTTAAGAATGTTTGTTAATTGTTTAGGCTCATCTCCCATTTTAATTTCTGCTTGAGACCAGAAAGGTGTCTGTTGAGCTCAAGATAAGTGGCACTGTAATGGAAGTGCCTTATCTTTCAGGACTCTGTAGATTATCCAACGCTATTCCATCAGTACAAGACATTATAAACCCTTATCAAAAAACAATATAGAACGAGACAAGCAAATACGCAGTATGGCCATGATTGGACCATGCTTGTTCTTTTCAGTTGAGTAGGGTGAGACAGTGGATGTCCTGAAACCAGTAAGGCCAGTTGAGGATTGTGGAGTCCTATTGTTCTAGGTAGAGATTTACTCTTCCTTAAGGAGTGAGTGTACAGCTGGGGGTACTTTCAGATGCAGAGCTATAAATAGAGGTGCGGATAACCTCTGTGGCACAGAGTTTTAAAAACTGCTTTGGCTGATAAGCCATCTACAGCCCTTTCTTGAAATATATGGTTTGGCCTCAGTTTCCATGCTGTGATCAGATCCAGGTTGGACTACTGTGATGCACTGTATATAGAACTACTGACGAAAGCTATTTGGAAGCTTTAGTTAATGTAAAATGTGGCATCTAGCATGTATAAGATACAGGGATCAAATCTGTCTTCAAGTCTGTTTGTTGTATTTTCTTGCCACCCTTTCTCCAAGGAGTTCAAGGTGGCATACTTCGTTCTCCCTTCTGTCCTCACAACAGCCCTATGAGGTAGGTTAGGGAGAAGTGAGTGGCCAAGGGTCATTAAGAAACCTTAATGGCACAGTGGAACTTTGAACCCTGGTCTTCCTAGTTTGCTTCCTGACACAATTCAAAATGCGGTTTATTACATTTAGAGCTCTACACAATCTGGACCAGGGATTTCAAGCCTATAAGACAGACAGCCACTTAAGACTATCATCAGTGGACCTACACTGTGTGCCCCACTTGCCTCTGAACTAGATGGTTGAGCACCAGAGATGGATCCTTCTCAGTAGCAGCACTAAGGCTCGGCGATTCTCTCTCCACAGCTTACTTGGTAGCCAATTTGCAAAGTTTTAGGTGCAGTGTGTTTATTATCTCAGGCCTTTTAAAAAAAAACTTACATTGGAGTTTTTAGGCTACTTTTATGCCATCAGCTTGCACTGTGTTTAAGATCACCATCCTACCATGACTTAATTGCTGTTATCTTTTATTCTGTTCTGCTGCTGTTTTATAGTGTTGTATTTGGTGTTGTGTTATGAGCCATCTCATGGATATTTATATGAAGAGAACATACTTTAAGTAAATAAATTGTTGCTAATACAGCTTAGTATTTATATGGCTTTTTAGTTTGTGTGATTCAGTAACCCCAATAAAAACTTTCTTGGGTAGCCCCATGCTCTTTTGCCTAAGGCCAACTTGTGAGTTCATGGCTAATCCCAGGCTTCTTGATTTACTGTTCCCATTAATCTACAGCAGCTGTACAGAGAAGCTTAAGACTTTGAAAACTGTCTGCTAACAGTTCCAAGAGTATTGGGGATCACAGAAGTACTTCCAGTAGCCTTGGAGATGGACATCTCTGTAACTCTCTTGCTTCCATCTACTGCCCACCAATGCCCCGTTCTTTCTTTCCTTTACTGTTCCACTGTTTCCTTATCTAGCAATTAGGACTGAGTTCACATCACCTAGTATGAGTGGCACTATGTCAAAGTAATACTACAGGGATCAATTGGAGTATAGAACATGTCTCCTGAAGTACCGTCTTTTATCAGTTTGACACATCTGAATGTCATCAGTAATTTAATGACTATTGGTCGCAACTAGCACTGTGATGCTATGATCTACCAAGTCTATTGAGACTGGTGTAACTGAACTATTGCTGGGAAATATGTAGTGTCCACTGTGAATAGATTGCTGCATGTAGTCTACCAGCAATTAAAGATGTCTGTTAGGAATGAGGGCTTGCTCCTGCTGGGTTCTGTAAAATGAACTGAGAAATATTCTTTTTTTGCTATTGAAAAGCCATGTCTACAATAATATTACACTGAATATGAGATTAATCATGAAACTTGTAAACTGTCGTTAGTTACTACTCTGCCCTTTCTCTGCATCTAATTGGCATCTGAGCCTGCCTGTGGGGAGAGTGGGCTATAAATTAAATTAAATAAATAATTTCAGAGGGTGTAACCAAGTTACTCTGTTGCAGCAAAAAAATAAGCAAGAGCAACAACTTTGACTAGAGCATATTTCTTTGCATCAGAAGAAGCACCTCTAGTCTACAAAAGTTTGTGCTGGAATGAAATCTGTGGCACTTTAATGACCAATGAAGACTTCAATTAAGAAAATAAACCATGAGGTAGAAAACCGTTGGTTGGCCTTAGAGAAACTGCTACCTTACTGTCTCAACCTGACCTCTGTAATATTCCTGTGATGATGCAGGCCTACCTTACAATGTTGTTTTAAAGACTGCTGAGAATTCAGGCACTTTGACACTAAGTATTTATATCCGCTCTGAGCCTGGTTGTGGGGAGAGCGGACTATAAGGTAGCTAGATAAATAAATAACACTTTCCGTAAGTGCAGTGATTATTATAAAATATTTATTGTGGTTTTCAATATCCTACAAAGACAGTGGCTGTAATGAAAACCATGAGTGACACATTCACAGTTCTGTCCATTAAGTGGCAATCTGCTGAGAATGTATAAAGAAATGCAGTAATATGCAAGTGAGGGTGGCAAAGTATACCTCACAGTCAAATTTACAAAATGGTGTGATAGACACCCAAGATTTTCAGATATTTGGAAGAAGGGGAATGCTGCTTCCATGGGAAGACCGAGTACAATGCAAAATGAGAAGGGTGACCTATTCAACACGAAAACATTGACCTGGAAAAGGAACATGCGCTAACCTCAAAATACTGGAACTGAAGAAAAACATTTTAAAATACTTTGTGTGTGTGTGTGTGGGATGCTTGCAAGTCATAACTGACTTATGGCAACCACTGGCGGGGTTTTCATAGCAAGTGACTATCACAGGTAGTTTGCCATTGCCTGCCTCTACAACCCTGATGTTCGTGGGAGGTCTCCCATCCAATTACTAACCAAGGCCAACCCTGCTTAGCTTCTGAGATCTGATAAGATCAGGCTCACCTGGGCTATCCAGGTCAGGGCAAATAGTTTTTCTACTACTGCCAAAATAATAATTAAATACAAATTCAAGTTTAACAATAGATTGCATTAGTAGCCAAAATGAGTAACACATTGTACTTATGGAGAATCTTCCTCTTTTGACATCACAAGTATGATGAAACAATCCAGTATTTCAAAAGACTCAAAGATCCTCAAGGATCAAACCCATGTTGGTAACTGTCCTCAGTTCTTTAGTAGGAGGCTGGTCCATTGATCTACTTAAAAAATTGTTTCCTTTGGGAAATTGTACATTATACACTAATAACTGAAGATTCAAATGATGTGGGTCAATAAAATTTTTAAATATGTATCCATGTTCCTAGCAGAGTCTTCTTTATAGGGTGTGGCAACCTTTCCATTGCCTTATTATCCTTTAACATGCATTGATAATACGTAAGGCAGAGGGTTGCCCTTTTTCTAGGCATGGAAACTATCAAAAACATCCATTTACTATTAAAAGCCATATGAGTGTTATTGGAGATTAGAATACTCATCAAATTTATTTATTTATATATCCATTTATTTATCGTCCACCTTTATGAGCTCAAAATTGCAACCTATAACAGCCGAACACTGCTGCGGGTGGCCTTGGGCAGTGGCAGTTCAAGGCTGGCCTTGGTTGGCTCCTGCTAGAGACAACGATGCAGGCTACAGGACATAAGAGGGAAACTGTGGGCCTAAGGCTAAGTTCTCTTGTTCTCCTGTTTCCACCCTGTCCTGGGGTATGTGAGGGGAGTTACTGGAGAGTCTGCGTTAGAAGCAGGATTGGTAGGTGCTCTTCAATTACTGCTACAGTCAGAGACAGAACAATTGCAGATGGCCTTATAGATTTTATTACCTTGGGCAGAAAATCCAACTGGGCCCCCCTCGAAGGAAGGAGTGCAAGTTAAATAACTGACATTCACTATCTTTTAGTGGTAACTGAAATCTTCCATTTGAGGCAACTGCTTCATCTTGCCTAATGACAGTGTTGACCCTGAACAGATTCTTTTCCTCCTCTTCCATGTATATCTTAAAATGAACTTGATGGTAATAGTAGAGAGTTGCTTCTGCTTAAAGACAGAGACATTCTCAGACAGATAGCTGATTATAATGTATTTGTATATTCTAAAGAACATTGATAACTCTTCTATATACTCATAATTCTTATTACACACGTGTTTACATATTACTTATAAGGTAAATAATCAAGGGGAAACTACCATTAAAACACTTATCGTCAGGCTTTCTTCCTGGGCCTGTTCTCATTCTATATAAGGAGGAAAGTATATCAGATACGTAAGCTATTACTCATTTTGTTTGCAGGTACTTAATCTGAGGAGCCTGCACAACAGACAGCTATCTATAGTAAGGTAATAAATGCATTTCATGTAGAATTCTTCATTGCATAAAAGCTATAGACTAGATTTTGAAAGGAGATGGTGCCATACATCGTTTACAGGCACCTCAGTGTGATCATAACTGAATGTCTCTCCCATTTCCTGTTGCCCTTAAGCTTGCAGTGAATGACTCCATAGGTCAGGCCAGCTCACCCCAATGAGGCAATACATGCAGTTGCTAAGGGTGAGGCCTTAGGGCCTCTTTTTGCCCAAATTAGAAAAGCAGTCTTAAGCATGCCATTTCTGGGGTGAAGTTTGCTTGGTTCCTATCCACCATCTGAAATTGCCCGTCTCACTTGAGTCTGGCTCACTGCAGCTGTTACTTTCCTCTTTCAGGCTAAGTGGGCAGAACACATATTTTAATCCTGGGGTCTTCTATACTAAGCACTGCTGCAGCAGGTAAATACTGTGCCACTGGTGGAAGGTGGCTAACTTTATTATCTCACTTTGATTAACCTTCTAAGTCCATAGAATCTCAAAGAACTGCTTGCTGTTCCATGCACCCCCTATACAGGCACACTGCCAGAAACCCCTGCAGATCATCCCAGCCAAATTGGAAGAAACTTAAAAGAGAATGTATAACAGCTCTGCATTCAATAAACATTAACTGAAATAGAAGGGATGGAGCTGCTAATTTTGTAAACCCTTGATTAATTTGGCTTAGTATTCTTTTTCCAAGAGGATCCAGCCAGCTCTTGTGAACTTGCAAGCAGGGCCTGGAGGCAGTGGCCCTTTCCCATTTGTTTCTAGCATTGGCATTGGGAAGTATACTATTACCAGTCATGAGAACTAAATGGAATGTCCATATATAATAGCCACTGACTGATTTTTCCTCTGTGAATTTGCTTTTTTAAAAAGCCCTTAAAGCTAAATAAGCCAGCAACCATCACATCAGTGAATTCCATGTTAGTGATATATTGTTTGAAGTAATACTCACTCATATCCATTCTCAACATACTTTGTTTTATCTGCTGTTCCAAGTTCATAAAAGTGAGAGAACATTATCCTATCCTCGCTGTTCATAGCTTTTTCAAAAAGTTAGTCCTGTCCCCCTTTAGTCCCCCAACCCAACTAAAGGCCCCAGCTACTATGGCCTTAAAGGGGAATGCTCCAGGCCGTTCATGATTTTCTACAGCATATGTTTTGACATGAAGTGATCAGAACTGTATGTAGTATTATAAATACAGTGCCAGTGAAGAATTATACAGTGGCATTGTGATACTTGCTGTATGTTCACCACTGAATAGTTTCCAGGATTTAATTTGTGCTTGTGAACATATTAACTTACCTTATAGTCAGTTGGCTCAATGGTTCATCTTGCTCCCTATTGTCTACCTGACCGGTAGCAGATTTTAGGCACAGAAGGGGGGGAGGGGCATCACGAGATCCTTTAACTAGTATGCCAGTGATTAAAGTTGGAACCTTCTGCATTCAAAGCAGGTGCTCCACCACTGAGCCTGTAAACTCTTTCACTGTTGCTGCATGTCAAGTTTTTTTCCCACTGAGCTGTTCATCACACTCTCAGCTTTTCCCTGACTAGATAACAAAATGGGTGACGCCATATATTTGCACTTAGTAAAATTTTGACATCTCATTACTTATGACTTAAAACAATATTTTAGTATAAGGTAGTGAGTACTGGGGCAGCAAAATTTACTTGGCCTTGGTTTAGATACACGACTATTCCGTGGTCTTTTTGCAGTTTCTTAGTATATTTGCTTGCTGGGAGTGATGTCCCCGCTCCCGCGCTACAGCGTATCCTTTGTATCAAATTCTAGGCTCCGTCTGGCCATCCTCAGCCCAGCTACAGTTGCCGCGACTCCTTCCGAAGCAGCCCCTCTTTACATTGTGGCTTTCGCCGCCGCGTGCTGATGATTCCAACGGGATCAGCGGCACCCGCCGTGCGACTGCGCAAGATGGCTGTGGCTAGCAGGGGCGCGCCTGGTCACGTGTTCCCACTCGGGCCCGCGCTGTCCCCCTCCCTCCCGCCCGCCCTGCCTGCCCTAGTCGCGCGCGCTCCCGGTTCTGAATGTTGTGAATAAAATGCGCCGTTTGTTACACCCCGGCGGCGCGGGTGGTTCTTAAAGGGCCAGAGACCCGGGGCCACGGGTGCCCCGCTTCTTCTGCCCCGTTCAGTTAGCAGCCCCTGGAGGGTTGCCGCGCTCCCGGAGCGCTGAAGAAAACAAAGAAGAAACCGGAAACAGCAGCGACAGCTGCGGAGAGGGGGCGCGGGCGCAGGGCCCGGAGCAGGCACCTCCGAGAGGGCGGAGGAGCAGGCTGTAATTGCACCCAGAGAATCGGAGCAGGTAGGGCCCGGGGGAGGGGCGCAGCGGCGTGCATGCGTTGGGGGAGCAGGCGATGCGTGGGGGTGGGCGGGTCAGGGGGGTGGGGGCGTGCAGCCTGGCCCCGCGAGCCTCCGCAGGAACGGCGCTCGAAAGCACAATACCGAAGAATCCACCCAGGGGGGCTGGAAGGGCAGGTATTGCAACGGAGGCTTCCTTCCTTCCAAGCCCAGTGCGGTCCGGGGCATTTCCTCCTCTTGGCTGTGAGAGGCACCTGCAGCACGAGGGGCGTGCGATTGAGCATTCATTCTCCCCGCCCGCCCTCCGAAATTGTGAAGCGTCTGCCCTTTAGGGCTCGGCTGAACAACTCCTAAGGCAGAAAAGCCCGACGGACCAGCGCTTCCTGACCAGCCCTCTTAGCTGGGGAAGAGGTCTTGGTTACTAGAAAGGGGGAGCTGGCGGGGTGGGGGGCGGGCGGCTGCGCTTTCCCTGACACGTGCTGCTTCTTTCCGCCGTTGATGCCTTTGTCTGGCTACCGAGGGGGCTTATCTCTTCGTGCCAGGCTTGGGGGCTCCTCGGAGTCAACCCGCAAGGGTCGTAGAGGGTCTTGTCTGGCTTCTTCTCCAATCTGCGTTCGCGTTTTAGCTGGGACAGGCCAGAGGACTCGGCTGCCTCCGCCGTCTTTGTTATTGCTTTTGTTTCGCACGGAGCACATGGCCTGTGATCTCGCTGCTCTTAAAGTTACAGATCCTCTAACCTTGGCACAAGCAGATCGATTTCGGATTCCCTGGGATCTCTTCCCAATAGATTCGCCCGATAAAGACTGTTGATAATCAGGAATGCAAAGATCAGCTCCTGTCAAGATAATCTTGGGTGCTGTAAAAGCAGAGCTGACGGGACATAGGGAGAGAACAGAGTACATGCTATTCATGATGGAGGATGGGGTAGATTGCACTTGCCGGACCTATTATTTACAGGGGTGTAACCCTCAGAGCGGTGCACTAAATAAACTGCTGATTTTTTTCCTAAACAGAACCGACAAGGAAAATATCGCAAATGAGGAGTTTGCCCTGATTCCCACTATATATTCTGATGATTTTTTTAAAATTCACATTATTTATAGTCCACCTTTCTCACTGAGACTCAAGGCAGATTACATGGTGTAAGTCAATACAGTCAACAACATGGGATAGCAAATAAACAATGCAATAGAATTTGGATTGCAGAAATTTGAAACAAAACTACAACAAAGCACAAGTATTAACATACGTTAAATGTTGCAGAAATTACATAGGATAACACATACAGTAATAGCTAGTGCATACTCTACACAATAATATAGTTCACAGCCTATTTCACTTTAGTAAAGCATCTTTGTGAAGCATTCCATTATAGTATAGCCTGGTTGCCTGCGTAAAAATTCTGTTCTGAGTAATTCAATTTTATATAATTTGTTCCAGTGTCTTGTGTTCTTGGAACTAAGTATTGAAAGTGACATGGAACATGCATATGAAATAGTGTCAGAGATATGAAAACTTTAAATGATCCATGCTGTTTGCTTGAGTTAGTCCACTACTAGTTTTAGGGGAATTGCTTACAAATTCAAGTGGGCACACACCGCTACCTTTTGTCTCTTGCATGGCCCTTTCTTTCAAGGTGTGTAACCATGAGTCTCTTATTTAAGTGTGTTAAGAGACTGTTGGATGTCAGTGGGGTCAAGAGTTCTGTGTGGTTTGCTTTGAGAATATATTTGCTGTTAGAATATAGAGAAAAATTCACTTTTATGAAGCGGGAGAAAAACATGCCCTACTAAACCATCCCTTAATATTATCCTTAAAGCTTGTGTGCATCTCCTATTACAGTGAGGACTCAAGCAGTCTTTGAGATTGTTTTCTCAAGGGAGAACTTGCTGTCTCTTTTCACCTGCATCTCCTTTCAAAAGTAAAAATACTGTGGTGACAGTACATATGGGGTATAGGGGAACTTCTGGTTAGTCTTTTGGAACTAAAACAGAGTAAGGAGATCCAGCAGATGGTAGACAAGAAGAATCTTTCCTTGTTGGAGAAGAGTCTGCCTGCCTGCCTGCACGTGGCCAGCATTATGCAATACTGAAGGAGAGTTTTAGGAATGCCAAACATACTTGCATGGAGCACGCACACAAACACACAAGCCTGAAGTCTGCACCAGTAAGGTAGCAGTGCTGCCTCAAGCAAACCTTCTTTCTAAGTTCTGAATAAATGTATGCTAATATTCAGCCTTCCATATACATAATGTGAATAATATCCTTATGTTGTATATTTGCAATATGGAATGCTTTTGTTGGATGGGAGATGTGGGCCATTGAAAATGCAACTGACATACATTGGGAACCATTGCAGATAGTTAGGAACTGTGTGAAGCCTGGATCTTCCTGAAATCCTTTTGCCAACTTATTCTTTGTTTCCTGAATCTTCAGCAAATACTGCTTTGCATATCTACCATTTCACACAGGAAACAGTTTAAATGTTCTGTGGCATGAGTATTCATATCCTTGGGCATGGGATTTATATGTACTTCTATCCTGACTCAAGCTACAAGTGTTACATCTGTTTACAGGGAAATTGAGGCCAGAGAAAATAATTAACTTTATTTATTTAGGATATTTGTGTGCTGCCTTCCAGGCAGCTGCTAAAACCGTGAAGCAGCCCTGGAGGTGCATGATAGTGGGTGAGGAAAGTTGCATTTAAGTTGGCCAGGACTGCTTGGTGATATAGTGCAAGTGTAGGAGATTCTTCAGGCATAGTGCTTTCACTAAAGAAGCACAAATTTCTGTCCTCTACTGTAACATTGTACATAGTTCCACCATGACGCTATTGGGAAGAATCTCTTTAGTTGACATAGTGTTGGCCATGTCTCTGTGGGCAATGCTGATCAGTGCAAATGTTGTTTTATTATGTCAATTAACTCCATTTGAAATGTTGGAAAGCTTTTATAGCTAAGAAAAGTTTTTATAGCTATGGCTAGCCAAGGAATGTTTAGATAAATTGGCACATTGTTAGAAGACAGAGTCATTAATGATGGAATCCAGGATTTTGATATTCTATCAGTGGATGCTGGAGCGTAGGTAACTGTGATAATAAAAATGCCTTCTTCCTACTTCTAGTTCTACCAAACAATATTGGCAAATGGAATTTATTGCAAGCAAAGCACAAAGAAACCACTGTATAAGAGTAGGCAGTTGACATGGAAAAACCTGTGTGTGTTTGGGGCGATAGCAGCCTAGTACATTTTTTAAAAAAAATAAAAAAGGTGTTCATTGGCCTGAGTACCTCTGCCCCTGCTTCCAGAAAAAGGGGAGGTAGTGGAATAGGCAAGCCCCCATTAATGTGCCCCATTATCTCACTTCATATGTTTGCCTCTTAATGAAGCATTGTGTGAAAAGAAGCCTCTTCTGCCTACAGTGAGAAAGTCTTCAGAGGTCAAATTGAGATACTGTGTAGAGTTTTGCAGTTTTCTCTATGGACTCTAGGCACATTTCTTCCATCCTTTGGGATCACAGTATATTAGAAGCTTCCTTTGAATTCTGGTTTGTTTTCATGATTGTGCTATATTTTGGAAATTAGGAGTGACCATCACATTTAATTTTTTTAAAAAAATTAATTAGGTTATTTATAGTGTACCTTTCCAATTGAGACTCAAGGGGGATTACACAGTATAAGACAATGTGATCAAATGCTGGAACAATACAACAGGTTACGGTTTGCAGAAATTTGAGAACAAGTAGAAGTCTGATACAGAGCTGAGACAATGCTGAAATAAAATATAAACAATTTAACATGATATACTAAACAAAGCAGAAACTGTTCAGTAGGAGGGTTCTTGCAGCAACAGACAGTCCAGAGTAGAATGGTCTATAGTTGTGGTATGGTTGTCAGGCCTGTAAGATGGAGATGTTCTGCCAGGCAAATGGTGGTTGAGGTGGGAGGACCTCCCTTCTTTGACCTGCCTCTTGCCAGAGGGGAACACTACCCCCCCCCCAGTTTGTATAACATCTGTCAGTTCACCACCTGCCCCACGGGTTTTAGTGAGGGAAGGACAATGTGAGTGCCACTGGATTTTATAAATTGAATCTTGTTTTATTATGCTACCTGTTTTTATCTGTAATCTGCACTGAGCCTGCTCTGCAGGGAGAGCAGAATATAAATATAATAATAAATAAATAATAAAATAGTCCCTGTCTCCCTACCAGAGCACTTTTCTAAACCATTTCCTCACAGCACAGCCCTCCTGAATAATTTAGTTTTGCGTTGTTTGCAGAAAGACAGGGAAGAGTAAGCTTTCTTGACCACCTCAAGCAGGTCATTCCATGAGGTGGGGACAGCTACAGAGAATGGGCATGTACAGGAAGCTATTGATTTTGCCCATTTGCAGGGTGGTACCTGCATAAGGTCCTGTTCAGATGAATGAAGCTGCTGTGGTAGAGCATAGGGAGAGAGGCAGTCCCATAGATACGAGGGGCTAACTCCATGAAGGGCTTTGTATGTGATGGCCAAAACCTTAAACTGAGCCTGGTAACTGAGGGGTATCCAAAGGAGTGTCTACAAAATGGGAGGTAATATACATCTTCCGTCTAGCTCCTGATAATAACTGAGCCGTGACATTCTGTACCAGCTGGAGTCTCCAAGTTGACTTTAAGGGAAACCTATATAGAATGCATTACAATTGTCTAGTTTTGATGTTGTCTCATCCTGTTACCTTTTCTGCTGATGCTCAGTCGAGTTGCTGTTTGGTTTATTAAGATGGATAATCAGATAACACTTGCGCACACTGTATCACTTGTGCAAATGATTCAATTTGTATTGAACTGTGGATAATTTGGTTTTCCATGCTTTGGAATGTTAGTTTTTGATGTGTATTAAATTAGGATATCTCAGCTTTTAAAGGAGAATCAAAATGATGGTTTCATAATGGACTGTTGGCGGTATGCTTAAGTGTATATGTATGTTTAAGCTTTGGCAAATGACTCCTAAGTCCTGGTAGCCTAATGTTTTGCTTATGATTGACACCCATGAACCAAATTATTCTATTTCACATTTACCATACTTGCACGTATATAGCAGCGTTACATGTAAATAGCCACCTTTCTGGTTGCCTGTGATATGTAAGCATCTCCTACAAGTGATTAGGCAGGGAAAATTGTTTAAATTGGAGGAAGATTTTTTTTCTCTTTTAGATCATAAACTTGCCATAGATTTTGTCTGCTGTCAAGCGAATATTTTTGTAAGCTGGAAACATTTGTACACATGCTTGCAAGACTTGTGTACAAATCCAACTTTCACATGGAAACAAAGGGTGGGATCCCACATCTCTTTGGATGAAAGGGGAGCACAACTTTTTCTCCTCCCGAATTGCTGTTCCTGCCCAAGAAGCCTGCATTTCAGGGGAATTTTTGACTGCAGTGGGAAGGGGAGGGGAGAAAGTTGTGCTCCGCTGTCGGAAATCCTTCCATCAGCAGAAACTCTGTGGGATCCAAGCCATTTACTTGTACAAACATGGTGAAAACAACAGTTTTCGTTTACAGCTATGTCAGGTGTGTGATTATTGGATATGTGTGAATGTTGTGTGTAGAGACAGTAATGTAACATGTAGAACTGTCCACAATTATTGTGCCTCCATGGGATACCAAACACATGTACTTTAGGGCAGAAAGTTCTGAGATTTTTGTTGAAGCAAAGTGTGTTCTGTGTGACCAGTCATTCTCAAGAGAGATACTTGAAGCAGATTGGCTCATTTTAGGGATGTTACTGCCATCACTTTCATCTTCTTTCTCCCAAGCAGGAATAGAAGTATCTCCTTGGTAAATTGTTTTCCAAATATTTTAAGGTTGTATTTTAAGAGTGCACAAGGAATGGTAAGTGAAACCACAACAGGAAATAAAAGGTGCTAACAGTTACCAGTGAAATCATATGATGGGCAAGACACTTAAAAAGCTGCATTCTCCACCATTTGGAGTGTTCGTTTCAATCCTGAAAGGATGTATTGTGCAGTACTGTAGCTCACCTAAGATATACTCCTAGAAGCAAATCAGTATTCTGACTTTCCTTATTGTCTTTGCACTCAGAACAAGAAGTAATTGCTTCAGGCAGTATCTTCCAGAAGGGGGCGCCATTTTACTACCTCAGACTCTTTCAAAAAGGCTTGTGCTCCAGAGCCAGAAGCATTGTTTCATTCAAATGCATAATGTTTAAGTATGGCACTTAGTTTAAGATGAGAACCCTGAACTATGTCA
The DNA here is from genome assembly GCF_028583425.1 of Eublepharis macularius. Lineage (NCBI taxonomy): Eukaryota > Metazoa > Chordata > Lepidosauria > Squamata > Eublepharidae > Eublepharis > Eublepharis macularius. Next base: position 91,768,131 of record NC_072793.1, on the reverse strand, counting down.
AACCACATAGGGTGTGAGTGGGCTTGAACTAACAACAACAACAACAACTGCACTTACATTCCCCTCTTCTAGACAGATTAGTGCCTTGCCCAGAGCAGTGAACAAATTAGTGTTATTATTATCCTCACAATACAGCTGGGGAGCTGGGGCTGAGAGGAGCGGTTTACTCAAAGTCACCTACTGAGCTCATGGCAGTAGTGGGATTCAAACCAGTAGAGTTCTGATTCACAGCCGAACCACTTAACCACTGTGCTGCAGCAGCTCTCGGAAGAGGAAATGACAACACCTATCAGATGTTAGAACTGAGTGCAGTATTCAAATGCAGCCTGCTGGTCAGGTTGTAAATCAGCACTCTGCCGGTTCAAATCCCACCACTGCCATGAGCTCAGCAGGTGGCTTTGGGTAAGCATTTCCTTTCAGCCCCTGCTGAATTGTGGGGATAATAATAATAACATTAGATTTATATACTGCCCTTCAGGACAACTTAACACCCTCTCAGAGCAGTTTACAAAGTATGTTATTATTATCCTCACAACAATCACCCAATAATAACACTGACTTTGTTCACTGCTCTGAGAACTAATCTGTCTAAAAGAGCAGTATATAATAAGCAGAGTTATTAACTTTCACTTCAGAACAGATCCGCACTTTAAATTTCTGTCCTACATCATCAGGGTTGAATTCACAAAGGGAAAAGCGGCTGTTTCCCTTTGCTGCAATCCTCATTGATAACAATTTGGAGTGGGGATTGAGAAATGTGTTGCTAGTAGTTGTGGCAGTTTAAAAAATTATGCTTCCCGTGTAACTGTGTTTAGCAGATTTAATGAAAAGTTTCACATTCCAGCCAATCTGGCAACTGTTTCTAACCATGATTTTGGTTTAAGAGAATTAAACATTTTGAGTTGAATTCCATGCTTGGTGCTGAAGTGTTGTGGTGTTCAGCTAGTGATGCTTAGTTGTAATATAATAAATATCCAGAATAGGATCTCCTGTAGGAAAAGCTGTATAAGTCATACATGCAAAATATAGCCTATCTAACTTTCCTTCAGACCCTACAAAGAAATGCTGCCATCTGATTGCCAAAAAAGATTGCACGGACGTTTGGTGGTGCTTGTTGTTAGTACCCAGAGCCACTTAGAATGTTAGTGGCACGCGGTAAATGTTTGAATTCCTCCCCCTGTGTGCCTTTATTTTTTGCCCCACCTTTCTAATAAAATGTCCAAGGTGGCTTCTTTTCCAAATGTGACATCTGATCCATTTGCCATCCTTTCACCTCCCTTTGAACATATGCGTATATGATCTGCACTGTGAACAATTTGCTTTCTAGAGATGTGAGGGCCCAGAAAAAAGCTGGAAGAAATCAGAAAAAAGTTTTCCCCTGCTGATTTCCCAAGGCCCTTTCATCCATTTTTCCAGTGGAAAAATTGGAAAACTCTGAAAAGAAACTACATTTCTCTTATAGAATGAGAATAATTTGTCTAACAAAGTATTTCACTCATTCCAAATGAATAGCATGAGGACGTTTTCCATTTTTCCAGCGCAAAAATGGGAAATTTTAAGGACTACTGGAAAAACCTCCAAAATATTTTCTTTCTTTGAGAAAAACATTGTCTAACCAAGTATTTCACTCTTTCCAAATGTATAGCATGAAAACGTCTGAGGTGGATTTTAAAAACTCTTATATTATAGACATTGTTTGCTTAAATATAATAATTTTAATAACAATTAATAAGCTACCATGTTTAATGATAATGTTATTAAAGAGTTCAGTGTTTTCATAAAGTTAATTTCCAGTTATGCTGGTGGTTCTACCTACTGTGACTTTGGTCTGAATAATATAGTTTTTTTTGTTTACTATAAAATTTGTTTTTCACCTTCAACTTTTATTTTCATTACCTCTCAGATGGCAAAAATTTGGTACTTATGTTATGGTAACAGAGTGTAGCAGTTTGCAACTGTTTCTCAAGTGTTGGTATACTTGTAAATTTTCTTATAGAAAATGAAGGTTATTTATACTTTTAAGTTCAATAAATACACCAAATAGCAGCATTTTATATGCTAAAATATAAATTATACATTTTATCTTTGTTCAGTCATTAATAGAAGTTTAGGTTCAATAGGCAACTAGGTATTTGCCTTTAGGAGAAATCGTTCATTACTTTGGAATATCATGTCCTGAATATGCAGATGATACCCAGCTTTATATTTCTCTATCCATGTCCCTTGTTAGTGCAGTAGAGGTCTTGAGTCATTGCCTGACTTCTGTCAGGCAGAAATTGAAACTGAACCCAGGCAAGATAGAAGTGATGCTGGTCGGGAAGGCGGAGATCTTGTGCTTCCTACTTTTGATGGGTTCAGTTGATCCTTGGTGACTTAATTAAGAGACTAGGGGTTATATTGGATCCAGTATTGCTGAAGGAGAAGCAAGTTAATACAGTTGCAAAAAATGCTTTCTTCCAACTCAGTCTAGCCCAGAAGATGGCCTCCTACTTTGATCTGGCCACTAGGATCCACACCGTGGCAACATCAAGACTGGACTACTGTAATGCACTTTACTTTGGTCTCCCCTTGAAGTCAACCCGGAGACTCCAATTGGTATGGAACACCACAGCTCATTTATTATCAAGAGTGCTAGGCAGAGCATGCATATTACTCCCATTTCACAGCTACTCCATTGGCTGTTAATGGGGCCTTAAGATCACAAACTCTGCTTTAGAATAATGTGGTTTGTCTGGTTCCTTGCTTTATTCTGGTTTATCTGTTGCCAGGACTATTATGCCTACATTTTATTGGCTTCACTCCCTACCATTTCAGTTAACACCTGGCCAGATGGCCTGTGCCAGATCCAGAAAGCTCTGTCAGATTCTACAGAAACTCTAGGCAAAAATGCAGTAAGACTGATAAAATGACAGTGATGCTGAGCCTAGCTACCAGGATTGAATCTGAGCCCTGAGACAATGTCTGGCTCATTAAGGAAACAGCTAAATTATGCAGGAACTTTAGAAGAGTTGTGGGATGTGGCTCTAACCTAGCACAGTGGCTTTTATATTGTACAAGTGGGGGACCCTCAAGGATTTGTAAGGGACATTTCATGTTCCTTCACGCACTCTTTCCTCTTTCACTTCCCTGAAAGAAATGACCACTGAAGACACTAAAGGTATAGGCAGTGCTTCTGTTATGGGCGGGGTGGGGAGGTGTTAAAATGGATTTTTGTTAGTTTTCATGTTTTTTGGGGCAAATCTGGGGCTTGTTCAGATTTGTAAAAAGTTCTGTCTTGTCTGTTCATGGCTCCAATCTCTGGATTTAAGTATGTACAGATCTGGTCAAGTTCCTACTATATAAAAGGCTGACTGTGTTCCAGACAACTCACTTCCTATCCTGGTGCACCTCCAGAGGGCACTGCCATGGAGGGAAGCCCAGAAGAGGCAGCCCATGCCTCCAGAGAGTGCGCCATGGCAGGAAGCCCAGGCCAGGACCAGGCACGAAGTAGGTGGCAATGCCCGCCCTCTGCCTTCACCCAGCTGGGATCAGGAGTGGAGCAGGTGGCAATGCCCGCCCCTGCCTTCATCCAGCTGGGATCAGGAGCGGAGCAGGTGGCAGAGCCCGCTCCCTGCCTTCACCCAGTTGGGGAAAAAAGGGGGAAAGAACTTCCTTCAAAAAATAACTCAAAACGAAAGATAAAGGAAGTGTGCCAACAGCGTAGGAAGAGTAGTAAATCTTAAAGCACATACAATAAATGTATATACAATAAATTTAATCAATGACTAAGCAAGTGGTAAATTAATTTTCTGTGTAGTAACATATCCCAATTGATTGCAATATTTGCAAGACATCAAAAAGGGTTGAGAGAGAAAAGTCCAAATCATATAAAGCCAAAAATATCTGTGTGCAGACGGTTGTATCTTGACCACGTCGTCACGTGGTCACAGGAAGGAAAACCCGTAGTGGCAACGAGCAGTACCGGTTCAATCTCACTTGGCTCGTTTCAGAGGTACTCTTTCGTCAGGCCCACATTTGTTACAATCAGGACAATCATTCGACAGCATTTGACCCTGATTCCTTTGCTGTCGAATGATTGTCCTGACGGTTTTGCATTATGACTTGTATGCTGGAATTGTAACAAATGTGGGCCTGACTAAAGAGTACCTCTGAAACGAGCCAAGTGAGATTGGACCGGTACTGCTCGTTGCCACTACGGGTTTTCCTTCCTGTGACCACGTGACGACGTGGTCAAGATACAACCGTCTGCACACAGATATTTTTGGCTTTATATGATTTGGACTTTTCTCTTTTACCCAGTTGGGATCAGGAGCAGAGCAGGTGGCAATGCCCACCCCTGCCTTCACCCAGCTGGGATTAGAAGTGGAATAAAACACGGAGCAGGCGAAAATGCCCCCCCTTCACCCTGTCGGGACCAGGAACAGAGCAGGCAGCAATGCCCTCCCCCGTTTGCCTGGCTGGGACCAGGAGCAGAGCAGGGGCCAATGTCTGCCCCCTGCCTTCACCCGGCTGGGATCAGTCACGGAGGAGGAGGCAGTGCCCCCGTGCCGGGATCAGGAGGGGAGCAGGTAGCAATGCCCGCCCCCCTCCACCCAGCCTGGATCAGGTGTGGAGCAGGTGGCAGTGCCCGCTCTCCCTTCAACCCGCTGGAATCAAGCATGGAGCAGGCAAAAATGCCCCCCCTCACTCTGAAACCTCTGGATTCATGAGGAAAAGGCGCCAGCATTCGGTGAGTGGGCTGTCCCTTTAAGAGTGTGTGGAAACAGCCTAGATGACCCCAGACAATTCAGCAGTGCAGAAAAGCATAGGTGATAATTTCCCCTCTTGTCTTCTTTTCCTCCTCATCCCCTTACCCCATTTTCTGAGGTATGGAATAACTATTGGGTGGCTGCCAGATTTTGGTACTGGTATTGATGGGCTCTGTGGTATTTTGTGCTGAAATATACTGAAACATCTCTGTGGCTGCTACCTTTATTCTCCTCAGTATATTATTTCAGATTATTTCAATTTATTACAGACCCTGTTTTCTTTTCTAAGCCTACTTTGGAGCTCCGTCACTTTTCATTTCAGTCCCAAACTTCTGGGCATGCGCTATTCATTCCCTTCTGCTGAGCCTGGAACTGACTCCTGTTCAGACAGACAAGGAAGTTTACATATGTTGCCCTCAGCCCATCTAGTAACAGAGATGTTGCTGCAACACCTCAGTAACACCCTGTTAGAGTAATGTTGTGGTGTTACAGCTTTTGGAGTTACAGGTATAAATTGGAAAGAGGGGAATAAGCAGGGCAAAAGTTCTTTCAGCTGTCCTGTGGCTCCTTACCATCTGTAGGTGCAAAGCAGTTGCAGAAGCACAGCTTTCTGTCGCCAACAACCATAATGAAGGTTTCACAATAACTAATATACAATAGGATAAGATAACTGCAAGTATTCCTTGAAGTACAGTTTTGCGAAGCAGGGTAGGTTACCTGGATGGAGGGATATTTGATTACTGTGTACCAATTAAGAATGTGAATGTGTGCCTGGTATGCTGGAGGAGTGAAATGTCACTCATTTGAGCTAGCTGTTACATTTTTAGGTGCAGCCCCTCTAAAGAAGTTTGGTGTCTTGCAGAAGATAATGAGGAGGGGATAGATGTTCTGTGGGGTGAAATGGGCAGGTGGAAACTCATGGATGTTTTTATGATAGCAGAGTATGTGCTTCTCAGTGGATGGAAGGACACAAACAGTGCAACTCTAAGAAAAGTTACTCTAGTCTAACCCCATGGAAATCAATGGGGTTAGACTGAAGTAACTCTGCTTAGGATTGCACTGAAAGTCAGTATGGGGACAGTGGTAGCAGATCTTGGGTTTTTGGTTACAGAAACTTCATTACTAGAGTGACCTGAGAAGCAAAGCATGCTGCAGTGTACAGGTCACCATCTCCCTCTGGGGAGTTTTAAAGAGCTCTTCCCTTGATGTATGTGCCCAAGAGGCAGGTTTCTATGAAGTAGTCCCTGTTTTCTTGTGTTATAAGTGAGCCTGGCTTCTGCGCATCATTTCCCCCTTCAATAGGCAACAAAGAGAAGTTCTTCTTTCTAAATGTCGCTGTGTGGTGGCACCTGCTGCTTATTTTAAGGAGTATGTGATATTTAAGAGCCTTCTTTTTATTCTCCAGCTGTGTGTGGTGGTGGTTCTGTTGATGTGTCTTAATGTGACAGCACATGGAGGCAGGGACAAAAGCCTTTGGTTCTGAGTGAGATTTATGTGTGGATCTGTCTTTGTGGTATGAGCTCCCTGGCTGAATCATGCTCCTGATGTGGGTATTTTTGTTAGAGCAGATTGTGATATTCACATACCACTGCATAATTATAGTGGGGTGTATGTATGACTTCAAAATATACAAACATTCTACAGGATATTCACATGCAATTGTTGAGATTGCTGCAGTCCATTTCCATTCTTTGAGCAGTACAGAGAAGTAAAATCTGCTTTTCCTTATATCTGTAATGTGTGCAACTAGATCTGTATCTAAAAATCAACTGCCCTGTAAGGCTTTTGCCAGTTATGCAGTCATGCAGAAGACAAGCAACAGAAGCAGGCTGAACATTTGCATTCAGTGGCAGAATGGGGATTAGAACTGTTCTTAACTTAGGCAAGTACCATTGCTGCCAGGATATAAGTTTTTGGGATTTCAGATTCGGATGCATTTGTTTCCCTCTGGAACAGTTGCGTTGGAGCTAAGTAAGACACTTCCTTATCAACAGTGACATGTCTTCTGGGAATGTGGTCAGTGAACGCACCGGGCTTGGGGTCCTTATTTACATGCTGTAACCCCAGAAGCAGAGCAAGAATACATCTGTGGGTGTTTCAGGTCATTTGGCATCACTTTGGTATGGATCTTGAGCGTCTAACCCATCTAACTTTCTAGTTCCAATGATACTTCGTTCGGAGATGGTAACCTTTTTTATTTAAGTAAAACCCCCTGAAATTTAACTTCCTAAAATGTCTGTTTTTTTCTGCTAGCCTAACCTTTAAGAGAGGGTATACGATTCTAGCTCCAACTTCATTAATATGTGAATTTCCCAAAAGAATGCATCTTTACAATGATGGTATGTGTATGTGACAATCAGTTGCATGTGATCTGAGAGAAGCTGTTTGTGACTGATCAGTTTAGTCTTCCTTTTCAATAGCTATGAGGAAAGATGAAATAAGTTATGCTGTATGACTAAAAAAAACCCTGCCAGAATGTATTACAGACACAGCTACAGACTCCCAACTTTTATCAAAACAAAGGAAAAATGCAATTGATGCTTAAGGGCATGTTGATGTTTCCTTTCCTTCCACAAATAAATAGTATTTGCTTTTTTTAATCCTATCAAACTCCAACTCATAATATACATGAGTGATGTTTGGGGCACTCTATCACAGTTGTGTGATGACAAGGAGCTTAACGTGCTTTTAAAATTGGTAAGGCTCTTTTATATAGTATTTGATTTGTGTTTCTAAAGGTTTCTGTGGACCTTGAATTGCTTAGCTTTCCTCAAGCAGGACCAAAAAAAGCACTTTATAATTGGGAGGTGGGGAAACACATGTGAGTCAGTGAGGCTCTTGATCTACACCTTCTAGTTCAAGAAATAGCCCTGTTTTCTTTCTGTGTGCCCACTCCCTCCTCCCAAAGACTCAAGTGGCAGTAATAGACCTGTTTGTTTGAGGGTATGGATTTGATATTTTAATGTCTTACTGCTTGTTCTCTTTAATTTGCACTAGCAGGGTATCCCACCCTCATTTTCAGATCCAAATTAATAAGCTGACCCCACAGTTGTCTAAAGCAGTTAATGGGAGTGGAATTTATTTATTTACATCAGTTATACTCTGCATTTCCCCCCACAATGAAGACTCAGAGCAGTATACATCATTCTTCTCTCCTTTATTTTATCCTCATAACAACCCTGTAAGGTAGGTTATTCTGAGTATGTGCAACAGGCCCAGCAAGCTTCCATGGCAGAGTGGGGATTTGAACCCAGATCTCCCAGATCCCAGTTTGACATTCTAATCACTGCACCACACACAAACTGTGAAACAATCTGTATGTGTAGGTCCTTTCCTGAGTCCCCCAATTCGGCTCTTCCTCTTCCAAATGCTTTTTTTCTTCCAGCCTGGCTTATTTTCAGAAATTGAGCCTTCTTGGGGAAAAAAGACTTTGAGAACAAAGTACCGTGGAAAGAGCATTGGCCCTTTGGCACTGAACCCACGGGTGAGATGTTTAGTTGATCTGTTAGGTTAATTAGCTAAAAATACTTTTTAACAAGGTACTCTCAATTAATTTTGCAGTAGAATTTTAAGAAGTTAATTTTTTTTAAGGTTAGTATTTTACAGATCCATATGTGGTAGGTGTCTTTCTAGAAGAGGCATCCACTCTTTCTCACATACAGGGAAGCAATGCCTATTTTGTGATGATGCAGGTACATGTCACATCAAGAACCATTTTAAGAGGAGCACATTTGAATTCATGTCTGAAGCTTCCCAATACTGACTCAGACCATCAGTCCATCAAGGTCAGTATTGTCTACTCTGACTGGCAGCAGCAGCTCTCCAGGATCTCAATAAAGGTCTTTCACATCACCTACTATTGGAGATGCCAGGGACTGAACCTGGAGCCTTCTGCATGCAAACCAGATGTTCTACCATTGAGCCACAGACTGACCCCCAAGAGGGGAATCCTTCTGTTATCCTCAGAACTATTCAATTAAAACATATAATTAGTTGGCTGAGATTTAATGCGACCATGATAAATTAGTTTAAAATACGGTGTTAAGTTTTTAAAAGATTTTTTAAAAATCCTAACAGTGCGGTCCTGTGCAGTTACTGTAATCTAAGCCCACTGAAATCAATTAGTTTAGACTGATGTAATTCTGCATGGGAGTGCACAATCATGTATTTATTGGGGCAGGCTGTTTGAAGACCTGAGTCCATTGCAGTTATGTGTAACTTGGAGTTTAGGCATCATCACATCACAGGGTTAGTGTGTGTACACACACCTGTGGTGCGTTATTCTCCTTGGGGCCGTTCCTTGTACCAGCTTTGTTTTTTTGGCCTGTCATCACCACATTGGGCTGTGTTCAATCTGCAGTTCTAAGAATAAACACTTTGACATCCTTCAGTGTACAGCTGCCCAGCCAGTGTTCACTTAGTGTGATGTGTAGTGTTAGCTGGCAAAGAGAGGGATGGATGATGGTCTGTCAAAAACACAGCGAGGACCGGTATAGATAGGCACATGACAATCTTAACAAAGGTCAGGGTACTGGAGAGACTTTCCATTTTTAATTCTTATTTTTGTTGACAAATAATGATGGCTAGTAGGGAGAAGAGGTAAAAGATGGCCACTCTAGTTCAGCGAAATCCATGGTTGTTTCTTATAGAATCTGTATACTCAGTTAGTTTTTATGAGGTAGGTTTCTGTGGATATTGGAGCTGAAAAAAATGTGCAGTACAACATACATATATGTATGCATTAAGTATATTAATGTAGTGCTCCCAGCACTGATGCAGTGCTCCAAGTGTTAGAACCTGCCTTGATTTAACTTGGTACTTGTCAAGGAGATGATATGGTTGCAGAATTTAAATTGATTAGACAACAGTGGAAGTTTAGTTCTAACACTAGTATGTATTAATTTGTTCCATGCTGCTGATGAATGGGGGAATCACTGGTGCTATAATTTTACTAAGCTGGGGAAAAGGTCTACAAATCTGAAGTCTGGCTGTCATTTATGTTGTGGGTGGGAGCCAAGGCTCTCTGCCCTCCACCTTATGTCCAAGAAAAAGGAGCAGAGATAAAGCAGGCATACTTTAGAAGTGACTCCAATCAAAACAATTCTTATAATAACAAAGTTGGTTTCCTTGCTGGTCCATTTGAGAGATTCATATAGTTTTGGGAAGTTGTCTATTACACGGGGTTTGCTGCATCCACAGAGTTTAAGCCAACTAAGGTCTACTATTCATCGCTTCCCTTGGCTAGCTTCACAGACTAGCTTAGTGGTCTTGGGGTAAAGTGGGTCTCTGTTTCCAAAATATTGCTCTGCTAGGTATGTTCTTTGGGGATGGGCTTGACAGGGTAGCTTTTTCCTTGCAGCAAGTTTTGTGTCCTTATTCTATGATGCATTGCCAACTATGTGGAACTAACATTTATAGTATTCTGGGACTAAATTGGAGTGCCTAAAAAAAGCAAAAGATCTGAAAACACTTTTAACGGATATGCGTTGAGAGGGGATGAAGGTACTGCAGTTCCTTTTTAGATAGCCTTTTGGCCTAGTTTAATGTGCTTTCACTCCTGTGTGTTGCTTCTTTCTAAGTGAAAATGGCATTGCATTTTCAGTATCTTTTTTTCAAAGTAGGGTAATGAGGGTCTTGTCTATATTGCAGCTGTGCTACAGATGACTTCTCTCTTGCTTTTATGTGGACAAACATATCACATGTATAAATTCTTGCCAAGTGACTTCTAAGTTAGAGCTTCTTGCTAAGTTAGAGCCATTTGCACACACAGACAATGCAGTTACATGTAATGGGGTTGGTATGTATGAATGCGAGAGAGCTGCCTGTGCTGACATCTAGAGCAAATGAGTGATGTGGAATATTTTCAGATGAATGCTGGAGAATATTCACTAAAGCAACAAATCTTATCTTTCTGGTCTACTATATCTCAGACCTGATCCTGTGTATAAAATTCATGTTCATTGGTCTAATGGGTTCTGTTATGCCTTTTAAATTGTTATCATGCGTAGTTATTATTTTTCTCCTCTTGCCAAAGAAATTGGAGATTGCAGAGTAATGGGGTAGTTTCCCTATGGCAGAAGCCACAGTCTACTTGTGGTATATTCTGTGGAACTGCAGCAGGGACTGTGCCTTTGGGAACAATTATCTACCCATCCAAATACCTACCATTCCTCTGAAGAGATTTGGAAAATTTCAGCCAATGGTAAACGCAGCATCAGTGCCCAGAGCATCCTGGCAGAAGATATACAAATGCTATGGCAACTTGGTCATGCCCTGCCCACCCTCACAAATGCCTGGATTCTTTGGTTAAACATCACAGCAGGGTTAATTCCAGGGACCTGTCATGAAACCCACTGGAGCAGAAGCATCGCAGTCCGATCAGATGGGAGTCAGATACTTCACCTGTTTGGGTCATTTGCCAGCTGTGTGAGCTTAATAGAATGTGCCGTTGTTTCTCTAATGGTGATGAACTTGGTGCTCTTGATGAGGTGGGGCAGGAAAGTACAGAGCTGTAATTGATGAGCTGATCCCTTGGGGTTGGTCTCCTGTACATTATTTTAGTATATATCATCATCCGTCAGTGCCCTCGTGCTTAGTTCTGTATTTATTATTTTTTTAGATTTTTATACCACCTCTCCCTTGTATGAGGCCAGAAGTGGTTTACAACATTAAAAACAATTAAAAACAACAATAAATATTATATATTAAAACTAAGAGCATGACTACCATTAAAGGGTTCCACAAATGCAACCTGTGGTTAAAAAAAGAAAGACTGTCCCAATCTTGCTGAGTGGTGAATTCTCAGAAAGTTTCCAGCTATTTAAACAGGCACAGTTAAGAGGCAGCTGTAGACTGCATATAAAACCACCCCAAACCATGGCTGCCATATATTTGTATAACTGTGCCATAGTGAATTACAAATCATTCTGTTGGGAAAGGAGGGATTTTAAGGCGACTATCCACGACGGAGGAGAATAATGGATTGGGACCAGGGACTGAAGGAGAATGAGAAGAGCAGAAAGTCAGAGCTGTTGGAGAATGATGTAAGAAAAGATGATTTTATGAGTGTGGGGGGAGAAGATGCATTCTTGAGTTTGAATATTGATGAGTCCCAGAAGCGTTTCCTTCATCGTTGCCGGTGTGCTCTGGGCTGCCTGTGTGGTGGCCCTTGATGGTATTGTTTAGCATGACGTGTCCTGGGGCACTTGTCATGAACTGAAACTGCTTGACATTTCACTGTTTTGCTTCAAGACTCTGGTTCATTGACTCTCATAACTTCCTACAGATTTCCAGAGAACAGAGTTTGGAACCTGAGGTCCAGCATCTCCCTTTGCCTTGACAACATCCCCAATGCGACCATGGGATCTGGCAGTGAATAGGCGGCCTCCTTCTGCCCCCTTTGACCAGCGACGATTCTCAGGGGGAACTTGTGGCAACCCAACACATCTCAGGAGAAGGTACAGCACATCAGTCTTTACCAACCATACAAGGTTTCTTGAGGCAAACACTGGCAAATTCCTATACTTGCTTAGTAAAAGTGTGCCAGTTTCACTGCTGCAGACATTACCACTTAACACATTGGTTGTTGATAGATGACTGGTGATAGTGGTGATATAATATGGGCTAATATTTCTAGTTTCGAAGTATGTCATAGTTAAAACAAAGATGGTACCCACATTAATATGGACAGAAAAGTAAATCTCTGGTATCTTAAGTGTAGTGCTTCTTTATACACTATCTTCTTCTCTAGAGGTAGCCTTTTGTACTGACCATCTGGAGTTATGCCATTGTTGCACAAAGTTTACTGCTCATATGTTCACTGGTGGAGGGATTCCTTTGCCATGCAGATGAGAAAGGATAAACGTTTATTTATTTATAGTCCACCTTTCTCACTGAGAGCTTTTCTATGCACTCAATTTACAGTGGGTTTTGTGGGTTTCAATCCAAGAGGATTGGACCTGGCTTGGCCTTCTATAATTCCGCACTTGAGAGTGTCACACTGAAGTAGTATCTGGGGTTTTTCTTCCCTCTGTGCTTGGAAAAATACCCTCTTCTTGATTCCGGCTTTCTGGGGGATGTCAATGACATCAGCAATTTTGTCAGTGTAGGCATCTCCTTTCTTGTGTGTGTGGTTTTTGTACATATGTTATAATGTTTGGACATGAGAGGGGATTATGATTCAACTGTACATGTGTTCCAATGAGAAAGTTCAAATTTTTACTGCCCAGAGATTCAATTTTGGGGATGGACAATTCCAATCATGTGTTCCTAGTGTGCCTATCGGAGACAATTAAGTGATGACACAAGAGAATCACGCATGTGCCGTAAACTCCATGTTTAGAACATATAAGAAATGAAAGTGAAAGAATGGACAGAGTGCATGGCACAGTACAAAGCACTGATCTTCCTTGATGTTAATTTTAATTTGGATAATTTTTTTGAAGAAAATGGACAAAAACGGAGAAGAAATTGTTTGTAGTATAACAACATTATAACATTATTGTTATAGAATTTTTTTAAAAGGACATTGGGGGGAAAATGGACAACAAAACAGGAAAAATGGAGATTAATGTACAAATGTCATCTTCCACAGCTTCTGTTGGCAAGCAGACTTTGGAGAATTACATAATTCTGCAGAGTTTAGAATGCACATATTACACATAACACAATACAGTATTTTTCAATAAGGAAAGCTGAAAAGGATGAGTGGGGGAGAAAGAAGGGGAAGGAGTGGTTGGATATTGACTTTCAGCCAGTCAGTGCACAGAGAAATAAAGGGGAGGGTGAAAGGTCAGGCCAGAGCTAGTACTAAAGAAAAAGTTCCCACATCAAAAAAAGCGTCTCTTTTTTAAAAATGGGGTATATGCAAAGGGAAAAAAACCACGAAAAACCCGATTCTGCTGCAATTGCAGCCTTTCCCCTTGTGGAATTTGGAACAGTAAGGAAAGCAATTTGAACACGGAACTGATGTAATTTGACTGTGCGGAATACTCCTGAGGCTCAAGGTGGATTACACAGTGAGTCAAAACAATCAATGGCTTGGACATTCATTCAATAACAATGCAATGGAATATGGATTACAGAAATTTAAATACAAACAGAAACCCAAATGCAGAGCAGCAGCAAATTAAAACAAACAGTAAGCAATTTGACATGGCACATTAAATGACACAGAAACTACCCAATAGATACCCAGTAGTATAGTCACAGCTGTATAGTCAACAACAACAACTTGTGTCCCTTAATCAAAGCATCTCTCTGAACCATTTTCTTACAGTACAACCCTCCTACCTGTGTAAAAAAAACCCTCCTGAATAATTCAGTTTTGCATAGTTTGCCGAAAGCCAGGAGAGTGGGACCCTTCCTAACCTCAGCAGGCAGGCCATTCTCTTAGGTGGGGACCACAATAGAGAATGCAGGTGTATGAACAGCTGTTGTTTTTGTTCAGCTGCAGGGCATAGGCTTGGATCCACTGGAAATTTTACTGATAGAAGGGACTACCATCAGTGGAGCAAAATTTTCTTGCCTTCCCCCATGCGGTTCCTGGGGGACAGGTGACCCCAGCAACATCAAGGGGGAGAGTTAGTGGTCTGCCGTAGGAGGCGGAACTGGTAAAAATGGGGCTTCTTTCTATTTGCAGAAATTCTCTGCTGGATCCAACCCATGCATTTTTGCATTTTGTAATTTTCTTCAGGTATCTATAGAAAAGGCTTCCACTAACATAGAAAAGGCTTACACTCCTGTAATTAACCAATGTGCTGACCAAGAAGCCATTAAAATGTTGCTATCTTCAAAAGTTCGGTGTGCTCTCAAAAGTATCAAAATGACAGATTGGAAGGGTATTAAAGGGAAGAACTTGGGTGGTCACGATGGTTGCAAGTCACTTGAAAGCCATCCATAACACAAGCCTGTTGTTGATGACCACAGGGATTCCTTCCCTAAGAATTAAACCAGCCAGCAATCGGAATCTAGCAATGTCAGGTGTGATTTCTGAAGCTTTTATCTTAGATATGGAATGAGGCCTGACCTGGATAGGCCAGGAGAGCTTGATCTCGTCAGATCTCAGAAACTAAGCAGGGTCAGCCTTGGCTAGTAATTGGATGGGAGACCTCCATTGAAGACCAAGGTTGCAGAGGCAGGCAATGGCAAACCACTTCAGAGTCTCTTGCCATGAAAACCCAACCAGGGGATGCCATAAGTCAACTCTGGCTTAAGGGCCGGATTTCATTTTTTTTCATGGAATGAGCCTGCTCAGCTCTCTGACTGCCCTTCTTCCAGATATTGGGCAGAACAGCTAGACACCATATCAAACCAGAATCATGCCAGCAATGACAACTTGTTCTGTGTGGCATACATGTACAATATTGTGACTGGATTTGTCTCCCAGTTTTGCTTTATCAACAGTTGGTCCTCTTGTGCTGCTAGTTCTGCCATAAAAATGGGTTTAGGGTAGCTAAGAGCTTGGCACAGATAATCGGCTGGCCCTTGGGGTCACCCCTCTATATTTCTCTCCCCCAACTGGCTTCACAGCCCTCCTTCCCGTCACCACTGGGGCCGACGTGAGCGACCTCTGCAAACCCTGCTAGCCCAGGATGAGAACTACTTGCACCCGGCTTTTTTCCAGCAGCAGCAGCCACAGCCACACGTTCCCGTAGATGAGCACCCGGCGTACATTCTGGCCAATACGCCACCACGAATGCTTCACCCGGCTGCGCACCCACCCCACCAGCATCCATTCATGGTGGATCTCCATGAGCAGGTAGGTTCTGTATGTGTTTCCGGGAAGGGGGCGTTCAGTCTACAACAATTAATTTCAAGGGCTGAAATCTTGACCTTGCAGTACAAAAACACAGGCTAGAGTTTGCATAGAGCTTGAATCGTGACTTAATGCTAAGCTACTGGTAACACTGGACATGTGTTTTTAACGTGTCAGGGATGCAGTGTTACCTGTTGTTGAAAACTGCATTATGTCCCTAGCATGGGGAGTCAGGAGAGGGGAAAAGCTTTTCAAAGATAGAGCCATGTGAGATCGCTGGGGGAGAAGAACGTTAAAATTGTAGTCTTGCAATCTCAACTGAGAGATGAACCACCAGCTCTTCTCCTCCCCTGCCTCCCCACACTAGGGACAGGGTCCTGTATTCCTCTCTTCGTTGAGCTTGCAAGAAGACAGTTTTAAAGTTCCTCTCCCCCAGTGATTCTGTGTGGCTCTGTCTTTGAAAACTGTCTTGGAAAAGCTCTTCCTGTCCCCTACCTCCTTGCCCTAGGGACATAATGCTGTTTTCAACTACAGTTCCCAGGTAACATTGCATCCCTGACATGTTTAAAAAACACATGTCCGGCATCACTTGTAGCTTAGCTCTTAGTACCCGTGGCCAGGACGAGCATCTCCCTCTCCCCCACCCACTTCATTTTCTGTACTGAAGAGGGGCAATAATGTTGGAGCTTACCTCGGAACATACCGCTAGTGGCAAGTGTAAATGTCTTCCTTTAGGAAATGGAGGCTGGATGTTCAGTTAGCTACTTGCTGCTTTTAGGTCATGGAAGGACCCATGTCTGGGTGTGCATTGCCTGGGTAAGGTCCCAAGCTGAATACCTGGCATCTCACATTTAAAGGGTTGAGATTTCCTGGGTTGCAAAGCTGGGGATGATTTCTGTGAGAAGGGACACTGTTAGTCAGGATAGATGATGTTTGGCCAGATGGACTTGTAGGCTGAGAGTACATGGCAGCTTTACAGGTTCTTGCTTGGTAGGATCAGGCTGAGCCCTCTGGATTTGGAGGCAAGACTCTTTAAAAAAAATTTTTTTAATCATATAAACAATGATACAAACCAAAGGGAACCATAAAACCATAAGATACATAGAGAACTGACTGCCCTCTTGTTGGGCCTTTATTTATCTGTACTGTGGCCTGATGGAAGTGGGGCCCTCGTTGTCCAAGTTCCAACTTCCTCACTGCTGCTAAATTTGCTTATGCTTGTGTGGTACTTGGGAACTTCTGAGTTACATGGTCCCCCTGAGACCAGTCTTCTACACAGCTTGAGGGAGAACTTTTAACACTTTAAGACAGGATTTTGTACATTGTAGTGCCTTGGGCTTCCAGGCCACAGATGACCCCTACAAACACTGTCTCTGTCCCTTGCTGATGCACACTGTTCCCTACACAGTTAGTGTTGCTTAGCTACTGAACCACAGATTATGGCCTGTTTTTATTTAACTTGGCTGAGTTCCAGGCTGCACTGAGTAAAAGTTAAACCCAGCTGGAGACCATGTTCCTATAACAATCTTTATCTAGGCCTGTGAGATAGACTGGTGCTATGGTGGAGGCTGCCTACTTGGGCAGTAAATAGCAAAATGCTGTTTCTTGTTAAAGGTATCCTTGCATTTTCCTCTCTACCACACATTCCATTTGTTACCTAGCAAAATAACCCAAGCTTAGGGACTTGAAAATTAACTGTTTAATATTTATCCCAAGTATGTTCCTTTGTCTTTAAGGTACAAAACAAGTAGCTTTTTTGTTGATACTCCAGTGCAAGTCTCTGCACCGAGGCACACTTCTGGGCACACGGCTTTTTTCCTCTCCCCCTGCACTCCCAAGTTTGGCTCAACAAACACTGGGGAAGCTGAAAGACTTGTATTGTCTTTGTATGCTGTACAGAGTGCTGAAGCTTGGTGATTTGCTGCAGGTCTCCAGACAGGGATCAGCCCCCTGTGATGCTTGAATTAACTTTCAGCAATCTCTTTATAGAGTTTGAACTCTTATCCTATTGTTTCCATGCCAGAAAGGGATGTTAAAACACTGTTAAGTAGATTGTGATCTCTGTTATCACTGGCTGATGAAGATCTCTGCAGATCTGAAACTGGTATGTCCTTTTGTATTGCTGCTTCTTTTATATCCTGCCTGGCATATTTAGCTGTGGACTCAAGCTAGAAGAGAGGCTTCAGGTAGCTTGGATGTGCTAACGCAAGGAGATGCAGCATTAACTTTGTCATACATTTCTCTTTCCTTCAGGTGCATCAGGGAGCTGTCCCTCTCTCCTACACGGTGACCACAGTAACAACACAAGGCTTCCCCATTCACACCAGCCAGCACATCCCAGGTTGTAGTGCACAGCAACTCCCAGCATGCTCGGTGATGTTCAGTGGACAGCACTACCCACTCTGTTGCCTCCCACCCCCTGTGAGTCCACTGATGTGGGTACAGTCAAGATTTGTGGGGAAGAGGGAAGAAGAAGTTAAAGTCTGATTCTCTGATTTGGAATGTTGTCACCACACATCCCTGTTTGGATGTGATACCTGACCAGTTGGATCTGTTTTGTTCCTCATGTGCTTAGAGGCTAATATTTATTGGTGTGCCACTTAAGGGTTCTTGGACTACTGGCAGTCATGAGTGAAGCCAGTGTGGTGTAGTGGTTTGACTAGGATCTGGGAGACCCAGCTTGCTTGAGCCAGTCACATACTCTCAGCCTAATCTACCTCACAGGGTTCTTGTGAAGATAAAATGGAGGTGAGAAGAATAATGTAAGATGCTTTGGATCCCCATTGGAGAAAGGTTGGGAATAAATGAATTAATAAAACCATCAGCAGGAATAATCTGCTGCCAATGGGATTCTTTTCCATTCTGCAGCTAGACTGACATCCGTTCCTTTTCAGGTTGGATGCCCTGATCCTAAGTGTGTGTCATGCAGCCTTCTTACAAAGGCCCCTCTGCTCTTCCTTTGCAGCTGATCCAGGCCTGTGCCATGCAGCAGCTCCCTGTCTCTTACCAAACGTTTCCACCACTTATCTCCAGCGATCATTACATTTTGCACCCTCCACCGCCTGTGCCACCACACCAGCCTCCGCATATGGCTCCCCTCAGCCAGTTTGTCCCACTCCAACCCCAGCATCCTCGCATGGTAAGGTTTTTTTTTGCGGGGGGGGGGCATCTCAGGCCCCATCGGAAGCTTTCTGTTGTGGGCGGTATCAGTTGTGACATGGTTACGATCACCCTATGCAGATTAGAATCATCCAGCTTCTTAGTCTCAGTTTTCAAAGAAAGTTTTTTGCCACTGTAGAGAAGCTTGAAAGTGATTTTGCTTAAACTGTCAAATTATAATTGAGTATGAGTGAAGGTTCTAGTGGTCATGAAGAAGGGCATGTTACATGGGCCCCATTTTTCCTGTCTCCTACATTATACAGTCAGTTACCTGGAGTCCTGTATGCTAAAGGCTTCAGCACCACCAGGTAGGTCTAGCATGACCCTGCTGTACAATTGTTCCATGTCTGTTAGTTGGTGTAGAAGTAATCATGTCCATCCCTGAAATCCTATCTGTTGGCTTGACGACTATGAATGAGTTCCATGGACACTAGATAGCCTGTGCCACAGAGTGTGCTTTCTCTTCCTGTAAAATTTCCATTTGCTCAAAGGCTGATTGAAAACCATTGAACTTGCACAAACAGAAGTTTCAGTGGAAGAGGGGGGCATGCTTTGCGACAGAAACTATCTGGGTGTGCACAGAACTCATTCATAGGATCCAAGCCATTATTTTCAACTAGTGTGACAAAGTAAAGGTTGAAAGTCTCTACATAACATTGGCAATCTACTATAGTAGTACATAGTGGAGAAGTACCTCATTGCCACTGAATAGTGTTTTTCATTGTGGACCTTGGCAGTGCATACATTGTATTTATTTGTAGTATTTATGAATTGCTTGAGGCTGTGTACAGTACATAAAAATGCTCAATAATGTGTTTCTCAATTCCCACTTACATACACAATATTTCATGAGTTTGGCCATCAGTGTTCCCATTTTATGAGTTGGTAAGTGAAGCCAAGATGCCTGAGAACAGCTAGTGAGTCTGTGGCTGAACTGCAGGACCTCAGGACAATGAGTGCTTCAGGCCCTCTTCTTGCCTGTCTGCCACAAGTTCAGCTCAGAATCAAACATGCCATGCTTAAAAATTCTTTTCTAGCTGGGAGCTGGGATTCCTCCTGCCACCTCCCCCAGCAGGAAGGACTTCCTGCCAAATGCCAAAAATGGAGATGGTCAGAAAAAGAATGGTTAGCATTATGAAAAAATCTCCACAGTAATAGTTAGGATAGGTGGCTTCTGCATTTGTGATAAAAAGGTAAACCCTGTGCATGCACCGAGTCATTACTGACCCATGTCAGTATTGCATCACGACGTTTCTTGGCAGACTTTTTTTTACGGGGTGGTTTGCCATTGTCTTCCCCAGTCGTCTACACTTTACTCCCAGGAAACTGGGTACTCATTTTACCGACCTTGGAAGGATGGAAGGCTGAGTCAACCTTGAGCCGGCTACCTGAACCTGGCTTCCGCCAGGATTGAACTCACGTCATGAGCAGAGCTTGTACTGCAGTACTGCAGCTTACCACTCTGTGCCATGGGGCTCTTGCATTTGTAATATATAGTGGAAAATGAGGAATTTAGTCTTCTTAAAAACATGTTTTTTTAAAAAAAAGTGGACTGAATTCCTCATTTTGTGCTGCACATCACACACCCAGAAACTGCTTAGCCCAGCTATTACTAGAAGCCATCTTGTTGATTTAAAAAAAACCCAACTATATTCAATAGTAGATTTAATTTTGAAAACCAGTGCCAACCAAAATATCTGGCAACCTTTTGGAAAGGTTGCTGATTTTAATGAAATCTCAAGGGGAAGGTTTTGGTAATAAAGGAACTGTAGGCAATAAAACTTAAATAGTACATAATGTTGAGGAAGCTTTTTGTCAAACAGTAGGATGGAAACTAGGGGAAGAGGCAGTACATTGCTAGACTTGGATACCTTTGCAGGTAGTCGTGGAAAACTCTTGCATCTTACTGCATAACTTTGGATGTTTCTTCTGTCAAAGAAAATTACTAAGTTGGCTGATGAATAAAAGGAGCAGCCATAGTTCAATGGTAGAAGATCTACTTGGCATGTACGGTTACAGGTGCAATCTCCAGCATCTCCGGTTAAAAGGACCAAGGTAGTAGGTAAAACTGAAAGACTTCAACCTGAGACCTGGGGAACCACTGCTGGTTAAAGTAGACAAGGCTGCCTTTAATAGTCTGATGATCTGACCCTGTATAGGGCAGTTTCATTTATAAAAGCTATTCCTAAAGGGTAATGGGATGCAGGACAAGTGAATGGAATTGCATGGGATGTGATTGGTCAAAGGGAGGCAGAAGCCAGTTGGGAAAGTGTGAGGGAGAAGTGAAGAGAGCAAAGATGGCGCTGAAGAGGAGAAAGCAGGAGCTGCTAGTCTGAAGGGAGCTTGGTATTGGTTTCGCTTCTGTGTTTTCCTTTCTGCATTGTTTATTGATTTAGTTCTGTGTATTATAAAGACAATGTTTAAGCATCAAAAGGACAGAATGAGTGCCACTTTCTATCAGAATTCTATCTAGAATTGAGACAGTACATTTTATGCTATTCCTCTCTCTCCACCCAAACCCTCAGATGTAGCTGGTAAAACATAGTTAGACAGCAACCCTTACAACAAGGTCTCTGTGGCATGTGCAATCATATCACATTGAGACTTTCTCTGAAAAGAGGCCAAATTGGGCAAACTTGGAGCCTGGTGTCCACCCCTCAGTCAAGAACTAAAGTACAGAACTATATCTGATGGCAGCAGACCTACAGAAGTTGCAGCCAAGCAGCAATAAAGCACGGGGAGGGGGGAGGGCTGAGGGTGCTGCATTCACCATCTGTCTCTCCACTGGATTCTTCCCCTGTCATGGAGCCTCATTTGATAAAGCAACATAAGTGTACAGCAACCCTCAGCACTGCTAGAAATCTCTCTCTACCCTTCCACATGATTACTGTTTGTTTAGCTCTGACCTGATTTTTTTGAAGATGTGGATCTACCTGTGTTGAGTGCAAGTCTGCCATAGAAAGAATATGCTGGGAAGAGTCACAGAGGAAGTTGTCTTCCAGCTGGCTAAGCCTGTGGGGGACCTATCTGAGTTTCTGAGAATAGTGAATGTCAGTTAGCCTGGCAGTGTTGCCTTTTGGTTCCTGGGCTGCTCTCTGTCCCAGTGACAGTGCAGTACTGTGTTTTGCAGCATATCTGACCTGTTGAGATTGTCTCTTATGGATATATGTGGAAGCTGTTGACGATTGGTATGAACTGTGTGATGCCTGTTTTTCTTACAGCCCTTACAAAGGATAGAAAATGAGGTGGAGCTCCGGGGTGAACAGCACTCCATTGGAGGCTTCTCGTATTCTCCTTCCCACCATACTCCTGCACTGTCTGCCTCTGTGCCGCTGCATTACCTTCCCCACACCCACGACCCTCTGCATCAGGAACTGCCCTTTGGCGTGGTGAGTGTTCAGCAAGGGCCTCCAGAGCTCTCTGGAGCTGTGAACCCGGATGGAAGAGGGATCCTTTTGGTCTCTCTCCCTCACCACTTGTATGCAGTGTATGGCCACATGAATTAATTGAGGTGCAGAGCCTGTCTCAAGAATTCACTGGTTCTCCTCCAGCAGCCTCTGGGGATGGACAGATACCCTTTCATGAAACCATGACACAGCATTCTGGGCCTGTTTGGGCTCTGTCTTTTGCCCAGGCAGCTCTGACTCTCTCATTTGCATGATGATTGTGAGAAATACATGAAATTCTCATGTTTTCTCCTTTTTAAAAAATAAATTTTATTTTATATATTACACCACAAAGAGATATATTAACACTGCAAACAGAGAAGATAAAAAAAACACAAGGAAGCAACAAAAAAGGGAGGGAAGAGAACAGCTTCCATCCAACTTGGCTATAACCTTATACCCAGGGATCTCCCCACTGAACCCCATTTTATTCCACTCCAAATTTGTTTCAGTTAGAAGTTATGGTTTATGGTGTAGAGACTCTTAATCAAATAACTTTAATGAGTGCAGATATAATGCTACTAAATAACAGTAGTCAATTTGGGAGTGAAGGAAGAATCCTGGAAGAGACCAAATGTTTGCTGAAACGTCAGATCTTAAGTTCCCTCCAAAAGAAGGAAGTTAAAGAGCAACTAAATAGACCATTAACTGAATTAGAATAATTAATTTGAAATATAGATAAAGAAGAGGGAAAATTAATCACTAAAATATATAGGAATTTATTAAATTAGGGAAAAGTTCCAAAGCAGGCGATTAAAAAGAGTTGGGAAGCAGAACTGAATATTAAATTTAATAATAAATATTGGAATCAATTATTTCAACGATTTCCCTTTAAAACATTTTCTCCTTTTGAATGTATTTCATCCTTTTGAGGGAAAGTAGAATTCTTCCTGAGAACCTGAGAACTTGTTTTTCTTTTTTAAAATTTCTAGTCCTTGTGGTTGCAAAGCTAAGTTGAGCAATGCCTGTTGAAATATGGGGAGAGGGTGGTGAATAAGATTTCTAGTAGCTGTGGATGAGGCTTCAGTGCCCTGCTTAGTTCACAATTAGCAAGATCATAATACAGTATACAAGATCATGATACAGCATCATAATACAGTACAGTGTCCTTGTGGTATAGGGGAAATTGAAACTGTAGAACATATTGTATTACATTGCCCGTTATCAAGAAATTCACATTAAGTTTGTTTCCCCCATAATCAGAAGGCACCCTGACCAATCAGAATTTGAGTATACCATAATGCTGTTAATAGATGAAAACCCAAAGGTTTCATGTAGAGTGAAGTTTTTCGCAGCAGCTTACAAAATCCACCAATTAAGGAAAGTATAAAAATATGTGATGAAATTTTAATTTTGCATAATACTGTATTTTATTTTTTGCATAATATTTTTAGTAATGTGGGAGCTAATCATTTTTACCTCTTTTTTAACTTGAGAATAAGAATGCTGTTACGTTTTATGCTGGTCTAGGACCGTTTTAATAAAGATTGATACAGTACAGTGACAGTTGCACATTAAATTGTGTACATCTAGAGAAATGTACAAATTGCTCAAGTAGCATAATTGCTGTGTTTCAGCTTTTAAATTTTATTTTAGGGTAGTATATCCATAGGCTGGATTAGGCAGCAGGGCCACCTCTGTGGCAACACTAACTTTTCTGTTGGTGTCCCCAACAGCCATATCCACACATGATGCCCAGGCGACTGAACACCCAGCGATACAGATTGCAGCAGCCACTGCCACCTCCACCGCCGCCCCCGCCCCCATACTATCCGAGCTTCCTGCCATATTTCCTGTGAGTATCCATTGATTGAACACTAGCAAAAAGGAGAGAAGGGATCCAAAGGGCATTCGAATGCTATGATTCTGCCTTGTGTGTGTGATTCTGGGAACCACCTCTGTTTTGTGATTTCCTACTGCAGTTCAATGCTTCCTGTGTCACCGACAGCTGTGGGGCCCACAATAAGTCTGGACTTGGATGTGGATGATGTGGAGATGGAAAACTATGAGGTGGGTCAGTTTCTCTCTTCCCTTCTTATGGAGTGTCTCAGCATGGAAAGCATCCAAAGCTGTAGTTTGTGCCCAAGTTGCACTCATAATTGTATGATAAAGAGTTTAGTACCTCTGTGTTAAAGAAGTGGGAGGTGGCAGGAAAAGAACATTGGTGCAACCAGAAATACTGCTGCTCTCTAGGGATGCATTAGAGACAGTAAAGGCTTCAAACTCTGGAGGTGAAGACCTGGCAAAAGACCAAATGAGTTTCCATACTGCACATGTGGTGGTGGGTTGGAGTCACATGCAGCATAGAGGATAGAGTGGGGGGGACAGTGTTCCTGGAACTGGGCTGATCCACCTTCTGTCTCCTACCACCAGGCATTACTGAACCTAGCTGAAAGACTAGGGGAGGCCAAGCCACGGGGACTCACCAAAGCAGACATTGAGCACCTTCCATCCTACCGCTTCAACCCAGAGAGCCATCAGTCAGAGCAAACCCTGTGAGTACTAGCAGTAGATTGGAGAAGTCTTCTGATAGCTTCTTTATTCCATGCAGTTTGTCCCCAAGTGAGAGGGGCACACACTGCGATGAAGAGCTTGGGCTGGCATGTCTGAGTGGGGGTGAAAAGCTGTTTATCCTTGCAACATCATTGACTGGGGAATTTGCATATACAGTAAATGCAATAGCTAGGCTTGGATGCCTCTAGATATCATTTCCTAGCATTGGTATTCTTCAGAATTGTTGCAATCAGAACTGAATTTAAGCACAAGCTAAGTAAAAATTCAGATTACAGATGCTGCAGATTTCACAGCAAACATATTTTGGCATCTGAGCATGCCCTGTTTGATGCTCATGACCAGACCATGAGCTGATCAGAGATATGTTCAGCTTTCATGAAACAGCTGCCAAACAAGTGTGCCAGTTCCTCTTGTTCAGAATCATCAGGACATTGGGTTCTGGTCTTTCAGAGTTTCTCTGTATCCTAGCCTTTTTGGGCTGGGACCCAGGAAAGCTTTGTAAGGAATCAGAAACTGACTCACAGCTGATGGAGGATAAGCTGGGAATGGACTTCTGATCCACCCCTGCCCCCCAAAATAGCTACGCAGTGAAGGCAAAAATCAAAAGTGTTCAGCTTCTGGTTTCCCCCCATTGCAAAAGGGAGAAGAAAGAGAAAGACACTTTCTCTTTTTTTCTCTACAGCCCAAGCTTAGGGCTTGAGGTGGGGAAAAGAAGGGGAATCAGGTGAACTTTTGACAGCTCATACTGCCAGATTTGCTATATTTTGTCCAGTCTGGGATGCAGAAAAGTTTCCAGGGGGAGTGATCAGATGAACTAGACTTCCAGCTGATGCTGCATTACCTGGAAGTTGGTTTCTGATGTCTGCCAGTAGTCTGTTCCTTCAAACTGGTTGTAAACCGCCAAACCACCTGCTAATTAATTAGCTTTGATGTAAGCGGAATGAGAAGATGTTTGAGCATCCTTACAATGGATTGCAGCCTCAGATTATAGAATAATACACATTTGAGTGGAGCAATGCTATGAGTAGTCTTAAATGTGACATCGCTTAGGGTCTCAGGTTGTCTTAACATGACCCTGCTGGCAGTTGCAGGCAGACACCAGAAGAGAAGATGCTCCCAGAAGTGTAGGTTTAAGTTGAAACACAGCAAATTTGTATTGGATGCTGGGTAAAATTCTTACCAGTTGATCGGTGCAAGAATGTTCTTAGGAAGTTGTACAATCACATTGGGAACTGTTTTATTAGAAGTGTGGATCAGCATTTCCTGGAAATAGACCAAAGAGAATCCTGCTATTGAATTACATACTTGGAGTCACTTCCTTTCCTGCCTATGTGGAGGGCTTCCTTTCTTCTTTACCCTAACCCTGAATTCCTGCAATAAGGCTGACTGGATTCTTCCCCAACCCCAGGTGTGTTGTGTGCTTCAGTGACTTTGAAGTCAGGCAGCTTCTGCGAGTTTTGCCCTGCAACCACGAGTTCCACGCTAAGTGCATTGACAAATGGTTAAAGGTAAGGTATGCTTTGACCAAGGGCTCTTTAGGCTGAGAAGTTCTGGGTGTTATAACTTAATCAGCAAGCAGAATCTTCAAGGAACCATGTGCACACACATTTCCTGCCCTTGGGTGGGCAGCTAGCATTATTCAGACCATTTGATTTGAACCACAGCTTTAGAATGAAGCTTTGACAGGCCTTGAATGGTTTACAGTTGCAACTGCCACAGGATGAGTTACGAGGTGGGGCGTCTAGGTGTATTCCTGCCAAATTCATAATGGCCTTATTTTCCATTGGTGGTTCTGAGTGAATCATTTGCACGTCTGTTAAGGTGGATACCTACTCTGTTAAGTACAAACAGAATTTTATGAATCCTGGTATTGTGTCTGACAAGCTTCTTGGAATTGTAGTTCCATTTAGCTCTTGCAATTTGCAGCCACTGGTAGTTCTTTCCTCTATGGATTTCTGTGTTTGAAAGACATCGGAGTTAATGGCCATTGCAACACCCAGTGGCTGAGTTCTGCAAGCTGCTTGGTTGATAGATTTGTGTCCCACTTTTTGATCATACAGTCCTCAAAGCTTTTCCATATAGCTGGAGAGCTGAGATACTGAGCTCCCCCTCCTCCCCCCATCAGCCTGTTGTAAGTCAGTGTTTTTATTGGATACGTTTATGTATCACATTTTAAACATTTGGTTTGTTCCAGTGATACAGTTTTTGCAAGGATTGTGGATCTTTGCTGTATTCTCTGCTGACCCTGGAATGTTGATTCTTGGGATCATGGGACCTGTGTGGATTAATAGCCATAAAGATTGGGAGGAGCTATGCTCACAGGAGGAGGCAGTGATATTTGCCCTCTCAGTACAGCCTCCTGACTCACGCAGCTGTTAGTCCACCCAGGTCCTGCAACCCCAGAGCAACTTCTCCAAGGATGGAACAGGGAATACAGCAAAGATCCACAGCCCTTGTGATCAAATGAAATAGCACAAAGTGGTATGTAAATGTATCAAATCCATTTATAACATTTTTTAAAATACAAAAGTAATTTCTTTTCCACCTCTTTCCCATGTTGCTCCATTAATAGTTTTGGAAAGTTAATTATACATTGTGTGGAGAAGTTTGTCCTTGCTTACTGTTTTGCACTGTTTGCTATCCTAATTTGGTGTTCTTTGCACACTTAGCTAGCTCATTGTTCAACCTTAACTCTAGATTAACTTTGGGGCACTGGTCTCAATGTTTTTAGATGACCCAATGCTTTCTTTTCCCTCATGGAAAACGTGTCTGTTGATTCCTATCATGTGCCTTCTTTATTAAGAAATGCTTTCATAAGAAAGTTTTTGAAGGTTTCTGGATGTATCCCTTCACTCCTGTGTGTATTTGCATAGAACTTGGGTACCTGTCCTTACTAACTGACAGCCGATATTTAGGGAAATCAATCAATCCCTCTTAGTTTTCTGCAGCAACTGGGAGATAATGCTAAACCCCTTGTGAAGGATGATGTTTCAGACAAACTAGTACTACTTCCTGTTGTTGCTGACTGCATTTGTCTACAATATCAACCTCCTTTCTCATACTACATTTGTGAAACTCTACTACAGATACCCAAGCAAAAAACCCATGGACATAGCATGTCTGCTGAAGGGTACACATCAATAATTCAGTTCTTTCCCCTTTAAAATATATCTGTGCCAGGGGAACAGGAAAAAGTTGGCTTCATGAAGATATGAAGCATGTACCTTGTATTTGGAGAATCCACATTGACCAAATTAATGGAACTGATTAGGTCAAGTCATGTATACACAGTTTATTCTGCTTCATTTACATTGATAGGATTTGTCCCGTGTCTCAGAAATGGATGTTGCTGTATCAACCTGGCAGTTATGCTGAGATGGACAGAAAGGTCTGGGTGTCCCTGTGGTGTAGCAGGCCAACTAGACTGCTGCCTCCAAAGTCTCATTCTTGCCTTGGTCCTTGTAGGCGAACCGCACATGCCCAATCTGCCGGGCGGATGCCTCAGAAGTGCACCGGGAAGCCGAGTGAGGCTCGTTGACAAGCTGCTGCACAAATTCACTCCAGGATATGGACCTTGGACCAGGGGCTTGGGCCAGCCTGTATGCTTAGCCTCTGGGGCCTCTCCTGGAATGTGGTGAGAATATAAGCAATGTATGACACCCCTCCCCCTCCCCCCCGTGGCATGGACTGGGCCTGGTGGCAGAGCCAGCTCTGCAGTGTCACGCTTTGTAGGGGGAGGCAATCCCTATGTGCTTTGCACTCCAAAGACTCTCCATCCTTGCGCCATTACTCTCCAGGTGTTTGCTTTTTTTTTTTTTTTTGGAGTTTGTGTTTCCTTTCCTTTTTGGCTGTCTGACCCAGATCTTAGCCTGACTTCTTCTCCTTCCGGTATTGCTGGTTGGGATCCTTGAAAGCAGAGCAGCTCAAAGGAAGAAGTGAGGAAGTGCCTGCTTCAGTCCTACCAGCCAAAGTGTTGCACTGCAGGTAGTGTGTGGAGAGGGGAAGGGGGGGTTGGTTGCTACACTGTGTTGTGAGCAGCCCCCACTCAAATCAAGGCCCAGGGCCACCTTCTAATTTTTCTTTACCCAGATACTTTGTCCCTCCAGCTTCTCAGGTTCTTCCCCACCCCATGCCTGAGATGTTGGGTAAAGGTTTAGGGTTGTTCCCACAACTCATCGGGGGGGAGGGAATGATGGAGTGAAAAAGGCCCATTTAAGGTCCAGCAATATCCTGCCCCCTCATTGCTGTTGCAGTGAGGTGGTGCTGGGGGATTCCTACGCACCCCTTCCCCTAGAAAAAGGAAGGAGGTGTGTATAAGCGGAAATCTCTGTTAAAGCAGCTGGCTGTTTGCTCCATACTTAGTATGGTGGAGTGTCTCTCTTTGAGGCTTGTCTTTTGGGATTTGAGAATCAGGTTCTAGCAGACCCTTCTGCCTTTTTTTGTCCACCCTGCCTGTTTTTGTCCACCCTTCACACATGCATGGGCACCCCATCTGAAGAACTGATACATTTGTGTGCCCCACTCCTTCTCAGTACCTGTCTCCATGGAAGCAACCTTGAATCAAGTTCTTGCCACTGATTTTAAAAATATTCCTGAGAGCCATTTCTCTCCCTGTTTTCTCCTGTGGAGGGAGATGTTTGCCAGGCAGTTCATAGCAGAAGCCTTCAATCCTGCCATTGTGGCTGAAATCACATGCACTCTCCTACACTGTCCTCAGGCTAAGCCCCTGAAAATCTGTTGGGCAGCTGTGACGCTCTCGGCAGCAGTATCCTGGGCAGAAAGCAGATGGGGAATTATTTATTAATCTTGTTGTTGTCTACCCTTGCACTAACCTGTCCTGGGGAAAGCCCATCTGGCAATCTCTCCAGGATGCTCAATGCAGTGCTGCATCAGCCTTCTTCCCTTTTAGGTAGGTCCAAGGCAGGCATTTTCATTCCTTTCCTCCTTTTGTGTTGTCTCTCCCCCATCAAGTTTGGCCTAATAATGCTGCCACTACCACCTGGTGAGTTTTTCTGCATGGCCTGATGTTTGTACCCTGGATCAGGTACCGTGGGTGGGATTTATTTTTTTTGCCATGACAAGCATATACTCAAAGTTGTGTGCCTTCCTGTGTTTGCACACACAATCCTACCTAAACCACCTGCTGATTGGAAGCAAGAAAGCAACCAACCTGCCACCCTGGTACAGAAACCTGTTATTGTCCAAAAAAAGTTGTTTTGCATGATGATACTGTGGAGCAAGAGAGAAGCCCTCGCTGTGTAGTTGGTTTGTGTTCTGAAGCCTGGCAGAAGACTCAGAAAGGATGACAAAACCTAATGTAAATGTTCACAAATTATGCATGCATGTTATGACCAGCTTGGAACTTGGTATTGGCTAACTCTCTAGCCAGCTGTGGGGTGATGGGGTGGGGTGGGGAAGAGGGAGTTCTTTGTGCTCAGCTGATTACTGCCATGCACTGTACTGCACATGTCCGCAACACCTCACAAGGACCGTTAACGCTTTTGGGGGCATTTTCCTCTCCCCACCTCCTCTGCAAATTTAGAGATTGGAAATTGGGTTGGGCCAGGAGGAGGCAGTGGCAATCTTGTTTTGACTTCCTCCTTTGCTCAGTAAAGGCTTGGGCC
This sequence comes from Eublepharis macularius, assembly GCF_028583425.1. Classification (NCBI taxonomy): domain Eukaryota; kingdom Metazoa; phylum Chordata; class Lepidosauria; order Squamata; family Eublepharidae; genus Eublepharis; species Eublepharis macularius. The sequence goes on along the minus strand of NC_072793.1, from coordinate 91,737,884 downwards.
CTGTGCCATTAATAGCTGTCTTAAAAAGGAGAATTTTGGCAAGTGCAGCTTTTCCTTTATGGTGCTGTAGAGGTGTGAGAAGTTGCACCTGATGACATGCTCCTTTCTCTGCAGCTATTAACAACTTGGGAGTCTTGTCCTACATTGACTTGGGTGACTCAACAGGGCAAGTCTGGCAGCACAGGTCTTTGTCAGAATTTGTTTTCCACAAGCCACAAAGCTGAACTCTTGTTCAACTGGGCGCTCTCCGCCATCTGTCCCTCATGTGATTCTTGATTCAACTTGGAGTCTCCACTTGGCCTTTTTGGGTCTTACCTCCCCTCTTTTGAAGGGAACAGTGAGTGGTAGAACATGAGAGCAGTAGCTTCTAGAGAACTCTAAGCTTGGCCATGTACTCGTTCAGGGACCTCCAAAGCTGCTGAGTGACTGTATTTATGTGGCCATTTGTCCCAGAGCAAAGAGGCATTAATGGAACAGGTGCAGTGCCCTGATACATTAGTTTGGATCAGCCCAGAGGGAATGGAATTTGCAAAGGAAAATTGGCTTCCAGTTCTGCTCTTTTCTGTAGGAAGTTCTGAGTTTTGATGGTGGCTGGGGAGGGGAAGTGGCCTTTCTTAAAACAGTGGGCAGGCGCAGTGTAGCTGTCGGTGTTTTTCTGAGCACACCGGCTCTCAGCAATACTCACTTCTGAAGCAGGGGAAAGTCTGTGGGTGTGACTTGGGCCACCAGGCCTTTTGCCACTGGTGCTTACTACATGGCAGAGGTGAGCAGCTATTCCTTCTGGCAGTAGCTGGAATTCTTGACCCATCTGAAATTAGGGGAGGGGGAACCTGTTTGTGGCCCCCAGTCCAGGATAAGAATAGCCCCCAACCCTTCAGCTCCTGCCTTTGGATTATGCGGGCACACAATCAGGCAGGCAAAGTAGGAAGTAGCAAAGTATGTTGTGTTACAACTTACAATGGCTTTTGTTCAGGAGCAGCAGCTGGCCTGCTGCCAGATAAGCATTTGAAACTACTGAATTCTGGGCTGGTCCCAGCTTTCTTTTAAAGAAATCAATGACCTGAATTTCTGATAGATAAAGGATGATGATTTTTTTCCTTGTTACATTTTAGCTGACCTAAGTTATGATACAGTCATTTTAGAGAGGGCCAAATAATTAGCCTCTTTGTTCCTACCCCTATTTTTTCTGAGGATCAGAATAGCTGCAGCTGGATATCTAAGCCAAGTACTGGCCCTTGCACACACCCAGAGGAATGGGCCACTTGCCATAGTAAAACTGCACAGACACCAGCAGCTCCTTCCCGCCTTCTGTGACTAACTGATTCCTCCCGTCCCCTCACATGTCAAGCCAGTGCCTTGTGTCAGACCCACCTCCTCTCCCCCCAGCCTTTCCCTTTGTTTCAGCTTTTTAAAAACAAAAACTTATTTCAAGTAACACAAATAACCAAAGGTCTTTACTCTCTCTCTCTCTCTCTGTGTGTGTATGTATATGTATATGTATATATATATATATATATATATATATAAAAACCCACAGGGGATGTTTGTTTATAGCCAATCAGAATTGTGCTGGTGCCCATCTGTGTTAAGTGCTCTCTTCTCCTTCCCCCATCATGTTTTTTATTTTCCCTTGGGGGGAGGGGAGGCACGAGAAAGGTTATTGGAGGTGGGGAGGGTGGAAAAGCCTTACGGTTCTTCTGATGGTGACTCGAAAGCTCACAGCTCGTGTGCTGCAGAATTTATTCCAATGAGCAGCTAAAATGATCATTTAAAAAAACAAAAAAATTACTAAAACATTTATTTAGGATGTTTGTGATTGCTGATTGCGCTGTAGATGCCACTGTTTACCAATGATTTCCTGTGGTGGGATAGTGGACTGTTTGCTGTTCTTTTATACCAGTCCCGTGCCCTCCAGAGGGAAAGCTTGGCTTCTCCCTACAAGGAGAGGAATCTCCCTGTAGGGCACCAGGGCATTTGTTCTGTGTTAGAAAGTTTTATATATATATATATATATAATATAAATATATATATATAATTTTTTGCTCTGTTACTTGCACATTTTACAGTTACCTCATTTTCCCATGTATGTATTTGAAAAAAGGCTAATATATAGAGAAGAAAAAAGGTTCTTAAATCTCTAAAAGTGTTTGTTTTTTTCCATTCCATTGGAATCATATTGGTTTGTAGCATTTAACATAACTAGTATGTTGTATTATATATATGTGTATTATACTGATTGAAATTTTTAACAGATTTGTACTTTTTTTAAAATGAAAGTTGCTAGTTCTGCTTGACCAAGTAGTGCAATCATTATTTTTTTTAATGTTGTGGCTGATTTTGAGAGGGATATTCACTAATAAATGTATGATGTATACCAATGAGGGCAGGCCAGTTTCTTCTCTTACCAGAGGCCGTGCTTTCAAGAGGTTTTTCTGCCCTTCTATAAGGAGCTCACAGTGACATTCTTGGGTCACCACAACCCTGTGAAGTGGTAGGCTGACTGAGCTCCATAGTGGAGCAAGGCCTTTCAATCTGGAGTAAGAGCTCCAAACAGCCCTTACCCTATTCTCACAGGATTATCAAGAGGTAGTCACAATAATGACAAGTGCTCTACAGAAAATACCTGCTTAATGCTTTTTGTGGGGGAGGGGGGCAAAGATGTTGAAGGTTAACTTGTTGCCAGTGTTGGTGCGAGATCAAAGTATCCAAACAAAATGTACCATGAAAAGCTACAATCTTAATCTGCATGCTTCAGTGAGGATGAGGTGTTTGGACTCATTGAATACATGCTCATTTTATACTGGTTTATGGGACAACCTTCCAAGGAGAGGCATTGTTTTGGTATTCCATTAGGCCATTTAGTGAGACACCTGTTAGATCAAGAAACCTGTAGATTACAGTTCTGGCTGTTACAACACCATGGTAGAAAAAACCAAGGGCAAGCTATCATGTGGAATACAGTGGGCTTCCTTTATAGTATTTTGTATGTTGCATTCACTGCCACAGCCTAAAGCATCTCAGCTCAGAAGACAAACAAAACTGTTGAGAGTACTGACTTGCTTGTGGGGTATCAATGGTTTATTTTTGGAAGGGGTCTTCTAGGCCAAAGTATGAATAAGCTCTGAAATAAGGTTGTATTTAAACTAATACCTTTGTAAATGATTGGCTGTTATTGGTGTAAGGTGAGGCAGCTGGCACCGCCAAAGTGTTCAAATGTGCTGAATCTGCCTTGTGATAGCATGTGTCACATACCAGCAAACTGATCTGGTTTAAAAACCAAGGCTACTAGTGGTACCACCAGTCGATTTTATTCCAAGTTACCACCATCATGAGGCAGCAGCCCTTGACCATTCTTGCTTTTATCCTGAAGTAACTACAACTATCCTCAGTGCATTTGAGGGGTGCGGGGAGCTTTTATCACAGAGGCAGCTCACTCCATGCCACCCCTGGAATTTGTTCTTTTATGAAATTATACTTGTACAGTCTCCCACCTGGAGCTACAATCTCCCATCTGGAGTAGCATGTGTGTTCCAGCAGGAAATATGGAAGTCTAGGCCCCAACAAATTTGGATTCTTAGCCTACCTCTTTTAAAAATAGTCAGTCAGTATGTCTTGTCCTTGGTTATGGCTCCCCCCACAAGTAGTGTGGGATTCCACTACAGTCAGTCTCAGGCTATTTGCAAGGGCTTTGATCAAAACCAGTGATTCTGAAGAAGGGAATTTAGATCAGAAAGAAATTATTAGATTTGCTATCATTGTACTGTGTGGCACTTTGGTCTACGACAGCTGTCAAACTTGTGCTGAAAAGGAATATACATCTTCTGAGGCTTTCAGCCAGGTGTGTTTCCTGATGTCATCACTACTCTTCCAGCTAAATCTCAAGGAAGCAACAGCAGTGGCTCATGGAAAATTTAACACCACAGCCAACTCAAAGCAGTGTAGTTTGGGTTTATCTAGCAGGACAGCAGAGCTTCAGCCAGTAGGAGCTAGTAAAAAGTTTACCCATCACAACCCTATAGTTTTGTCATCAAAGCCTCAAAAGCTTTGGGATGATGTCAGTGTTTACTTTCATTACGTACACAGGCAGATCACATATTCCTCAAGAAAATGATAAGTTGCTTCTGCTCTGGCTGTTGTAGGGAAAGGGACACAACCTCAGTTTATACCAGGCCTCCAACACAGTAATCTCCAACCTTTTCAAACCAAGGACCCATCCTTAATATTGAGTTATCAGTATGGGGCTAACTGAGCTACAAGCATGTGATAGCTGCATAGGAGGAAGTAGAGAATGCAGAGTTAAGGTCTCATTGGAACTGTGGACAGGGGACCTGGAGCCATAAAGAGAAGCTAAACACCAGAGGGTGTAGTGAATAACAACCAAACAAACCATAGTTTGTTATTTGCTACACCATCTGGTGTTTAGCTTCTTTTTTTTACCAATGAGTGTCCTCCCATTGTTGACCTGCTGCCTCAAAGCAGGTGGTCTGGTGCCCTTGCTCTCTACAAAAGCATGCTAGCAAGTCCTTCCAAAAATCATTAGTAGCATTATAGGGACTTGCAGTTTTGCAAATGCAACATGCACTCTCTCATACAGTACACTGCTGTTTATTTAGTAGGAGAAACAAGATGCTTAGCACTGTTTTGCTTATGGGACTAGAGAAGGGGCAGGTACAGTTTAAATGAAGTCTTAAATCTTTCCACCCTGCATCAGTGCGTGTATGCACAAGCAATTTTTGCCTACTTACGCAGGCACTTCTGATAATCTCCCACATTGTGCATAGTTTAGCCCTTACGAGTAGTACTCACTACACAGCTCATGAAGAACTGCAGTTGCCATCAACCAAAACCAGCCACATTTACTTTCATTCCTGTTCTAAGTCCTACACCTCAGGGAACATTGCAGCTTATCCATTCCTCTGCTGTGAGCTGTTGCAAGGTGGTAACTACCTGCCAAATACAAGCCCCCTCCAGGCAAGGGCCTTGTACAATTTCCTAAAGCATGAGCAAGATGCCACATTGGGGAACTGCCCAAAGAACCAAAGGTGACATCTCAAAGAGAGACACATAGCTCCGAAGGTGCCGAGTATTACCACCTTAGAGGCACATTTTCTCTGTCAAAACTCTCGGCAACTGAGACCTTAACAGAAGAATGGAAAATGCTACTTAAGAGGCCAACAGTCTTTTTCATAAGAAGGGCCTTCTGCCTGCCACACTATGCAAGCTTTTCAATCTTTAAGAGCTGACAAGCGTACCAGGAGTCAAGCCCCAGCTTGCAACCTGCTTGCTCCCTATCTGGTCTTCGAAAGGGACAGTAATAAGTCATCTGTTTCTGTAAGGTACAAGAGTGTAATGCACGAAGAACCTAGATTCAAGTTGGGACTCACTATGGGTGATTCCCAGTGATTCCCTTAGACTACTGGATCCACTTGCCTCTGTGCCCGAGTAGTGTTCAGGTCCTGTCCCACTCTTGTCAGCAGGGGAGCTACCACTTTCTTTTGTTGTGCTACCACTATGAGGCACAGACAAAAGTAATGGCAATGGGACTGGTAGACACAGACTGACTGAAGCCAACTTAATATATTACTATAGGGACTGAAGCAGATTTCTGAAGCAAAACCGAACCCTTAAGCTGCCAAGAGTGGGGCAGTAAGCAGTTTGGGGATATATTGTCGAAGGCTTTCACGGCCGGAGAACGATGGTTGTTGGGGGTTTTCCGGGCTGTATTGCCGTGGTCTTGGCATTGTAGTTCCTGACGTTTCGCCAGCAGCTGTGGCTGGCATCTTCAGAGGTGTAGCACCAAGATCTCTGTCTCTGTCTTTTGGTGCTACACCTCTGAAGATGCCAGCCACAGCTGCTGGCGAAACGTCAGGAACTACAATGCCAAGACCACGGCAATACAGCCCGGAAAACCCCCAACAACCATAGTTTGGGGATACATTTATTCTGCCACAGAAACAATAGTTTGACAGCAGTGAAGTATTTCATTTGGAGAAGAACAAGAGCACTTGACTCTCCTCTAAACTGGGAAGTACTGCAGTGCTAGAGTAAACGTATACTCTTTTTGGGGTAGATGCAACTACATCCCCACTGAAAGCTCATGAAAGAAAAGCAGCAGAAGAGCCCTTGAGCTAAAACAAGAACAAGCCTTGGAAGCAGCTGAGTATATTAGGCCAATTAGAGAAGACTGAACAGACTAGGCTGCCATGAATGGCGCACAGATACAGAGGTGGCCTTGTGGCCTTCTTGCTACTAGGAGAACTGCAGAGGATAGATTCCCAAGAACATGAAAAACAAATGGTCTGCTTGACAAAACTCAGTTTACTGCTGGGCTCCTGCAGAAAGTGTGGTCCTACCCCAAGTGTTTTTAAAAAGTCTACCTTATGCTGCTTCAGCCAGGGACAATGCAAACTCTGCACCTAACCCCAGGAAGAGCGTTGAATTAAAAATTAACACACCCATAATCAACCCCAAAAAAAAACCCAGAAGAGTTATTCCATTATTTCCAATGGGACTTTATCACCACTTCTATTGATTTCAGAGGGATTCAGTTATATTACAATCCAGCAAAAATTAGCCCTTTATGTATTTCCAACAAAGACCTCCACAAAAAAGTTGGGAGTTTAAAATCCATAATTCTTAAGGGTGTAAATTATATCCCTTAATTATCCAAGCACAACAAAAATATCTGGAAAAGGCATGTCATTTCAAAAAGGCTTTAGCCTTCTCTTTAAAGACTTAAAACTTTTCTGTGATGACCAACCTTTTAGAAATAATTTTGTTCATGGCTAGATAGATTGACAGATAATCAGATTAGCACATACATAAGGTTCAAATGGAAATAACTACTGCAGGGTCCTGTTTTAGGGAAATCTTTGCTTAATAGAAAGGCTGTGGCAGAATATTATGGCACTTAAAAACAGTAAGATACTGTATTCCTTCAACTGGACTGCTTTGCAGACTAGCTGAGAATGAAGCAGTAGCTTGTGAATTGCTTCCATCTCACTGCCATCAGGTTTTTTTTAATCACAACTATCCTATGATGTGATTGGGACAGTTAACTCTGCCCTATTCTCATATACAGTTGGAGGTGAGAAGACTAATTTCTACATGAAAAAGTATACACAGATGATGGGAGCTGAATCTTTCTCCACCTTACCTCCCCACAGTCAATAGCCCCAGCCTCTTTGCTTGCAGCCTGGCTCTGACACTCAAAACAGCTAAGCAGAAAGAAGATGGAGCACAGAAAAGACAGCTTCATTCTTCCAAGCACCCTTTTAAAAGTAAATCAGGTTCTTCGCCTTCCCACGATAAGTTTTCTAATTCTGTTGTCCTAGTCCTATTGCGTTGTTCATTGGTTGCCTGCAGTGTTTGCTATCCTGTAATCCAGGAGTCTCCGCAAGTAGCTACCTCCATATATCCTTTGGTCTTTAGTTCTACCCAAACTATTACAATAGATAACACAACTTCAGTAACTAGTTATGTAGTTTCCAACTCAAAACAGTTCTCCTATTTGCTTTCTATGAATAACACTGAACATATGCTGTGCCTCCTCCTAACAATGTATTGCAGCAGTTTGTGTGACCACAAAACTAAAAGGAAGTGACAAATAGGAAAAACTTTACTGAAAAAGAGTCAACAGCACAGTATTTTGCTTCAGTCTGTTCTATCCAAGAACTCTGCTTGCTCCTTTTTTGCAACAAGCACCAAGGTGTTTGGGTCTACAAAGAGAGGAACTGAAGCATAACTTTTCTACTAGTTTCAGAATTGAGAAATTGGATACTTTGGCAATAGCTAGGAGACTAACATTTAGTCTCAATTCAATGAAGAAAGGTGTGTGTGTGTGTATACACACAACAAATGACAGACCCAGCTACTACTACTACTACTACTACTACTACGCTACAGCATAAGATCAATATTAAGGCTGTATCCCTTCCTGCAAAAGAACAAGGTGTTCTTTGTCCTTACAATATCCATGTTAGTCTGTTGTAGTGAAATTAAATAGGAATCCAGTTGCACCTTGAAGACTAACAAAATATATTCCAGCATAAGCTTCCATGAGTTAGAGTTCACTTATACTGGAATGAATTGTTAGCCTAAGGTGTGACTGGACTCCTTTTCTTCAATCTCTCCTTTTTGCAAATCTTACTCAACTAAATATTTGATCGGACTCCTATGATAAAATGTCATACTGAAAAACTAGTATTCTTGTGCTTCAGATTAAGCCAAATAAAATAGAGAAGGGAAGTTGCCTGGGCAAATAAAATACTGTATTTTATAATTCCAGCTCAGATTCCAAATACTGCCAATTTTTGAGAGGCCAGATGTTCCCTAAAATACACAATGGAACAGGAGCCAGAGGTATTCAGGAACCTAACGGAATGTGTGCAGATTAAGCTTGTACTCTGTCAACTTCCACAAGACTAAGAAAAAAAATAACTAGGATAGTCTGGTTAGTTGGAAAGATGACTGAAGAGAGCTTTCTGACCTCACAAACATTCCATTGTCAAATGGTGCAAGCTCAATCTCTTTCCTCTTATTAGAGATGAAGGGAGTAGTCATGACAGCAGCTGTAACATTATGGTTAAATGGTTGGGCTCCGAATTAGCACTTGGCTAGTTTGACTCCCACTACTGCCATGAACTCTGCAGGTGGCCATGGGTAAGCCATTCCTCACAGCCCCAGCAGCCCAGCTGTATTGTGGGGATAATAGGAACACTGACTGTTCACTGCTCTGAGTGTGGCACTAATCTGTCCAGAAGGGTGGTATATAAGCACACTGTTGTTGTTGCTACAGTGAACAGTATGTGCTGCAGAAGTTGAATATAACCCTTAGAGTTCTATAGGGTCCTGTTGGAACATCATTTATTTAAGCAACCTTTTCTGGGTCAACAGCTAGCACACCTATGACCACTAATAATAATGCCATACTCAACAGACTAGAAAGATTTCTGCTATCTTTTCTACCTTTCTTCCAGTCTTTACTACAGACACCTCTACAGCTGGACTGAAGGCATCCCTTACAATCAAAAACCTCTCCAGAACAAGCCAAGGCAAGCTAGGGGCTGCAATGAAGGCAAACATGCCAAGTCCAGAATGATACTATAAAAGACTAAGGGAATTTAGTCTATGGGTATACAGGGTGTGTTAGGCCACCATTCAAACTAAGCAGTGTGTCTGGATCAGGCACAACCTGGGAAGGCAGTAAGACACTGACAGTCAGAAGTGTTAGCACAGGCACACTAGAGGCAGAGTTTATTACACTACACAGGCTAACAACCCTGGGGAAAAAGAACCCGTGGTTAAGAATGTCAACCAGCTCCTTTAAAAAAAGAATACCACTGTAACCCCATTCTCCTTTGGTCAATACAAAGCAAAAGATTTATACAGAGTGAGAAGCTGGAAGAAACCCCTCTGCTGCTTATCCCACCAAAACCTGGGTAGAAGATTTTTTTTTTTGTCCACAGGTTATGTTGTCCTCTGGCTGTCACAAGCAGCAAGTATCAGATTTTCTAATGTCAGAAAGTTGGGATATATCATTTTCAATAAAAGCAATATTTACCAAGAGCTGCCATTCCTGATCTCCTCTTGGGAGGGTAGTCATGGCCCCTCCCATCTGCCCTCTGAATGTAAAAGGGTTGAGTGTGCGTGAGTGTGCAGTTTCTCTCGCCAGTGCAGACACATGGTGCGGCTGGCCAAAGCCACATAGTCTCTGATCCCTCATCTGTACGCAGCAGTCTTTAAAAAAAATATTGTATTATAATAGGAATCTTTTTCCATCTCTGTATTTTGGAAAAGTGTCAATCGTCCGTGAGGTCCTGCACAAAAAGAACTTCCGTGTGGCTGAGTCCAGCTTCTTGGAGTGTAGGTGGATTAGGCCACTCCTCTGAGGGAAGGCAGGGCAGGACACGACGAGGGAAGTTGGCCTCTATCTGGAACTTCTCTGGGCTCTCTTTCAAAGAGAATAGGAAGTCATGGATCACCTGGAGAAGTAGAAGAGAATTACTTGACACAGGACTTGTCTCACTAAGAAGTTTTTGTAGCTGTGGAATAAAGCAGTTCAATGCAATGATTGCCATTTTAATTTTTCTGTGCTGAAGAAAATAAGATCCCTTGAAGAAGACTATGTTATCATGAAAATGTAAAGAGGGAAGCCCATGGAAAATCAGAATACATCCGTTTCCTTTGATATCATGACTATGCCTGCTCCTGGCGCCCAGTGGAGTTCCGGATCCGGTTCAAGGATGGTGTTTAAAGCCCTTCACAAACTGGGACCTGCACACCTGCGGGACTGCTTCTTCCATTATGTCCCCTGCAGGGCCCGCTGGAGATCCGGGCCCTGCGGGCCCTATTACAGTTTCGCAGGGCCTGTAAAACGGAGATGTTCCGCCAGGCCTTTGGCTGAATGCCAGCGGGTGTCCTCCTTTTCCATCTAAGACCACCACTTCTTCTGGGGCTACCCTCAGCCATCTGCTATGCCCGTATACAGACTCCCAATATTTGTCTAAATAGCCTGCTCCTGGACTATTTTAATGATTTTTTAAAAATTATTGGTTTTTTGTTTTTGTGATTTTAATGTATTTTTTAATGTCGATAGACGCCCTGAACCCATCTGTGGGGACGACGGGGTATAAATCGAATAAAATAAATAAATAATAATAAATATGAACAAAAACAAGCTTCCTATTTCCACAGAGGTACTGCTTGTTGAAGGACTGTGTGGCCCAAAGGAAAGCAAGTATTTCTGCAAACAGGAAATCCAGGTAGAAATCCCTAATAAATTAAAGAGTAAATTAAGCAGCCTCAAGCAAGCCTCTCTTACCTAAGCTCATGACAATGTTCTTGCTAGGATATGCATTAGCCAATAAAAAGCATAACAAATGAATCAAAACACTGTTCTATTTTGCTTTGTCTTTTCAACTTTGCTGTACAGTTTCCACATCATTGTACATTGTGCTCCTCTTCCGCATTGCCAGCAAGGTACTAAGAAACTTAAAATTTGTGTTCTCTAGTCATCGAAATATTTCCCACCAGATGAAAAGTACAAATCTCTGCTCCATCCTCACCGTTAATGACTGCGTAAAATGGAATCGCCGCTCCACCCTTGAGTCATTGGGCATTTTGAAGATGATTTTGACACTTTCCGGGTCATCAGGATGAGGTTCAGGTGGAAGGCATTCAGATCTACGTTCTTTCTCCTCCTGCAAAGTCTGTAGAGAAAGATAATGGAGATGTGAATAGGCAGCACATCCACAGGTTTGACGAAATCCAAATAGCATTATAAGCTTTTAGACAAAGTAGCGGTTAACAGGATATCAGCAATGACAGTCACTGCATCTTAACCATGCCTTAAAACAGAATTGTAAAGTCTTCTTTCCTATAGATATTGTCAAGAACAAATATGACATACAGGATACCAGCAAGAGTTTGGTAAGGCTGTGAAATAATTTGTACTGCTAAGACTTGGCATCACTCAAAGTTATATATTTAGATATTTATGCCCTGCTTTCCTTCCCCAAGAGGGATCCAAAGCAAGCTTCTCTCCATTTTATCCTCACATTTGCCGTATGAGATAGGTTACATTACGAGAATGGCTGGCCCAAGGCCACCAAGTAAGCAGAGTGGGGATTTGAATCTGGGTCTCCCAGATCTTATCCTACTCTCTAACCTCTACACCACACTGGCTCTAGTCCCTTTTAATTCAACGGGAGTTAACAAACATGCTGTAATCTCTTTCGGAGAAGAAATTTAGCTAGGTTATGCTCTTTGTAAGGCATACTGGATTATGTTGTTAAATCTTCTCGAAAGTGCAAAAAATATACCACTAATTTCTACTGTTCTCTGCCTGGGCCAAAGGAAAAAAGATTTGATAGATTAAGAATGTACCTATTAAAACAGACACCGAAAGGATGAATTAACAAATGGAAGTTTTAATGCTTTTGCATTGTATATTTTTAATATGAGCAATGATACTCATTGTTCATATTAACAATATACACTCTTAACATTATTATACACAGTGAAATTTCCATTGTGGGGGAAGTGCACATTTCTGCATATATTCCTAACCACTCATCTTTCAATGCAAGAGATATTAATGAGAATCTAGTGATACCAACATGTTCTAATATACCAGCTGCAAAATCAAGTGAAACTAAGTTTTTCATAAGAGAATTTGACCACCATGTTCCCTCCTGAAAGTGAGGCACTGAAAGACCAACATCCACAATAATACCATGAATTAAAAATCATACAGGGTCACGAAGCAGCTCTGGAAGTTACTAGAAAGGAGATTTGCCTCCAATTCATACTGTAATGCCATGCAATTATGAAGGCTCCTTAAAATTTATTAGCCACAGAAAAAAAGTTGCTGCAGATTATAACCACACTGGAAAGGGACTGTGTTGCCAGATCATACAAATCTAGAAACAAAATACTATTACATTTATTACAGTGCACAACAGCTGTATTAATGGAGGAAAGTATTATTATTTAGACATCTCTAACAGCTATGATTGCTTAAACATGAACACTTCTTATACTGTGTGATGAGAATTCTCTCTGCTACTAATACAGGTTCATTGATCAATATGCACATACTTGGTAATTAACAGCACATTACAGAAGCACTTCAATACTGCATATATTTGACATAATAAAAAGCAGTCACCGCCTATGTATATGATTCAGAACTGTATTAGAAAAGACATATGCAAATTAAGAGAATTTACAGCTGAGAATCCCAACTCTAAGAGCTGGACAAATGAACATGAAAATGAACTAGCTATTACACACTTTGGAAACTAATAAATTCAATACATCTATTAACTTTCAAGGTGACAGAAGATTCCTTTCGTTTTTGATGCAATACTGCTGTTCCACTTGAATTATTTCCCCAAGGAGTGATTGTGGAGAACCCAAGCCATGCTCACAGGTCAGGAGAAGCCCAGCCAAGGGTCTACCCACCCAACAAAATGGTAGCTTGCCACCAAATTTCCTTTTAAGTCCTGGCACTGAGGTGGAAACCACAACACAGGCTTGACTGTACTGTACTTGAGACACAGCAAGCTGAATCTCAACCAACAGTTACAAGGCAGCATGGACCAAACACTGAATTCAAGCTGAAGCTGTTGAACCAAGAATACACTACACCAATATAAACTATAACTGGTTGATTAATAAATAAATAAAAGGATTAAACTAAAAAGTGTGTATAAAAGGAAATGTAAAACAAGAAAACTAGTTAACGTAACACTAACATATTTGCTGGAATATTTGATCAGCAATGCAAAGTCTGATGTTAACGCCCCTGGCATAGAAGCATGATTGTAAATCCAAATAGCTACAGGCCAGGACTCATGACCAGACCCCAGGCTCCAAGATCGAGGTGGAAAAGGCATGATTACGTCAGAACCAAAGCCTAGAGGAACTGTTGTATAGCTAACTAAACCAACCTTTATTCTCAAAAGTCCAAGAATAGGGCAAGAGGGACTGACTAATCAGAAGATGGTGGTGACATAAGGGCCTGATTCTCTGCAACTGAATTAAGTCCTTACACTAGCACCCTTCCTCTAATGAAAACCCAAGGTGATTCAAGATAAGCTAATGAGATGGAATGTAACACAGCCATGGTGATCTTGGTGCTTAGACTCCCTTAGCAGTTTCAAGGGGGTGTTGCACCTGGTGCTGATAACACTAACAAGGCTCAAACTGGCATATAGCATGATTTTTTTCCTCAGACACAGGCCAACAGTTTTTCCCAACATGTTTTGCAAACTCTGGTCAAACAGGAATAATACTTTGCATAAGTTAGGCCCAGAACAGGCCTGTTCACCACAGTAATGAACCCAGACAAGTACACAGAAGAAAAAACATGGATTTTTTTTAATATATAGGAGTTCACAGTTCTGAAACACTGAATCATGATGGCTCATATCATTTAGAATTACTGAAAGTAGTACTTTTAGGATTGCTTCATTATTATTTTTTTTGCAGAGCATCTCATGTTACTGTGTTCATTCTGTATTTAGTCAACATCTAGATTAAAGAGTTGGGAATTGTTCTTCGTTCTATGAGACTGAGGCTAGACAACCACAAAGAGAATTATTAACTGTCTCTCCCTCATTCCCATTTGCAAAATGTCTGGTTTCTAATTGGCAGTAACAAGTCAGTTTCCATGAGGAAGTACACATATGGCATGTAGGCCACCTATTCCTTTTGAAACCTGGAATCGAAAATTGTGATTCACTGCTATTGACACATTTGTTTCTTACCCGTCTCCTTCTCTCCTCTGCCAGCTTCTGCTGCTGCACTTCCTCTTCCTTTCTTTTCTTCCTCTCCCGCTCTTCTTTTTTCTTGCGTTCTTTCTCCTGATCTGCCCGTAAGGAAGCCAGATATGCTTCATCCTGTTGCTGTCTCAGGACCTGAGTTTGGTTTCTCTCTTCTCTGGCAAAGCAACATTATTAGTACACATTCAATGTAATTAGAATAATGCCTGTGATCAAGAACAAATTTCACATTTGCTTTCTAGGTGTGGAACATTACACAAACTGAAGCAGTTGTTAGGGGCGTGTCACTTAAGTCTGGCATATAGCCACCACTAGGCATATGGCTGCAGTCTGTAGGACTTCATTTTTCAGTTAACATGCTTCCCCCCCCCCCCCCGCCCTTGCACATAGCTGAGCCCTGGCAATCTGAATCAGTGATATTAAATGTGAAGAATTTTTTTTGGAGCAGTGTTATGGCTTTCCCTTACTCATTGCCAATTACTTAACCCCAACCCTGCTCACGCATTAAGCCAAGAATTGTGTTGCTTTGATAAGTCCCATACCCCGAGTGTTTCAATAAGTGGAATGTACCAATGGATGGGGGGAAACTACCCATGACCTCTGTAGGTGACTCTGAAGGGAGCATTGACTCTTGAAAGCTTACACTCTAAAAATGTTGTTGGTCTCTAAAGTTCCACTGGACAAAAATCTTGGTGATCTCTGTAGGTTCTGCTAGATGACTGGTGTTACACTGCCTCTGGCTACAGAGGGTCTAAAGATGGTCCTATTGGCCTCTTGCCTAGAATAATGAGGGCAAAGGTGAAGGAGCCCCTCCACTCAGCTAAAGGGTATGATGAAGGACTGAGTAACTGAGATTATACTTTCAGAATTTGGATGGAGGGGAAGAGTGCATTCCTGAAATCTAGGTACTCCTGATCCTTCTGAAGGTGCCTTGTTGTTCCCAAGAGCACCACCTCACAGTCTGGGGGTATAAACATTATGGGTATGTATTCTAACAAAAAAAATCTCCTTTGGTAGTAATGGGCATACCACAGAAAATAACATTCCAATTTCATTAGAAAGCTAAGTCTTAGAGCACCTTCAGGCCCACACACACAGTGCCACTTATCTCTTGAAAAGGTCAGTATCTTTTAACTCAACTTTTATTAGGTCACAAAGATATGAATACATTTTTTCAATACTGGCTTTAGATTGCTGTGTGCCCCCAAGTAGATCTGCCATCAGGCCAGAGGACAAGTGACTGAGCAACAGCTGCGCCCCTCACAGCCACTGTCACTCACTCACCTGCTCTGACTGCTAGAGAAGGCAGGTAGCAACAAATGAAGAACATCAGGAAAGGGGACCTCATTAGTGGTTGAACACCTACTAGGGTGTGTGACCAGCAAGTGCTGAACAATCTTCACCTCTGATGCTGGCCTGTTATTTTGTGGTTCTGACTGAACTGAGAAACTTAAAAACCCAAGAGAACATATTGAGACTGCTCTCTTGCACCAGTAGCAATATGGCAGAAATCAACAGCAGTCAGCTAGAGTTAGTAAAATGGTGGCACTCTTCCCATGCACTAATCCATTCTTGTTAAATGCACGTAGCTTCTCTCAATCTCTTATATCCTATGCTAGCAACATCTGCCACAGGAACAACTTGCCAGTATCATATATGAAGATCAAGTCATGTTACATTAAACTGAAGTTAACAATATCTTTTCCAACTCTGGGATCTGTTATGCTATATGCCCAAATACTCAGATCAGGTTGAGCACCATAGTGGGCAGTCTTCCCACATAAGAATTAATGACCACAGACTTCAAACAAACATGGGGACTGTGGCAGGCAACCATTCAGGCCTGAATGCCAAATAAAATGCAGCAAATGCCTGTGAAGATGTCAAGGTGATGAGGGTTGCGCTGAGCACAGAGACAGCTTCATTTAAGACAGCAGCAATGCTAGCTTCTGCTTTCAAAGAGGCAATAGCCCAGCATAGATAGTTGGAAACCTCGTGTCCCTGCTTCAAGTCAGAGCACTGAGTGGTAAGACTGTAAGCTTGTGCAGTACAGCAGCATATTGTAGGTAAGGGCTACTGAAATATACTGGCAGGAGGACTTGAAGGAGCTGAAGTTGATAACATCACTGCTCCATGTCCAAAAGGAGTCTTGAGAGCTGTGTCTGTTCCGGTCTGGCTTGACTATGCCTCCTGCTTTTGGAATGGGGCAAGAGAGCTGCTTTGCCAAACAAAAAGGTCACATTCAATGCACATGCTGGAATTGCCTGTTCCTGGTGTTGATTATATTTTGCTCCCCTTGACCAAACTCAAAGCACATTGTGGGGCAGGGCAAGGGAGAGATGGAAGGGAGACAGAGATGGGATGTTTCCAGCTGAATACCTTTCCAGGCGCTCAGACACCAGGTAGGTCTGGTTGGCATCCATGACGAATGTCAGCTGATTAATGAGATCATCAGGTTGGATGAGTCCTTCTAATCTTCCCACTACAGTCATTCTGCGATCTTTCAACATGATCATTGCCAGAAATGGGTAAGTGTTCTCACGCAGAGCTTGAGACACTAGACAAACACAAACTGTAATCACTACTGGCAATCTCAGCAAACAAAGGCACTTATAAAGACACACATCTGGCTTAAACACTTTGTTCTTCTAGTCAAGAAACTGTCTACTTTGACCAGCAGTTGTCTCAAAGGTTTCCGGTTCTCTTACTTGTGATTCTTCTAACTAGCCATACCTGGGATCTTCTGCATAAAAATCTTGTGCTATAGCACCTCCCCAGAGGACTGAGGAACTACTCTTCTTCAACTCCTGGCTTTCATAGCTGACACTTAAGATGAGGAGGGATTTGTCCTGTCTGAGTTCCATTCCAAAAGTGAATTCCTATTGGAGACTCAGTACTAAAGGATTCTTCACTATTAATGACATAAAAGCACCCTTTCCAGGAAAATGGTATTTTTAAGAATCAGCAGCACTAGACAAGACAGAAGTCAAATTCTTTAATTAAGGAGAAGACACCAAAGAAATCATGAGGGAAAAAGAACACAACCTTTAGAAGAATCTTTAAGGTGATAGTCTTAATAGTTGTTAGAGTTTAATAGCTGAGAAATCATTCACTGATAGGGGTTCATGAGCTCTCTCAGGATATTAAGATCTGACTGTGGGTAGGTAACTGAAATTTAGCAGACTTCCATCCACAGATGACCACAAGTTCCTGATTCAGCAACATATCAACGTGGTCCTTGAAAGCAGCCAGGATACATGCCGCAGGCATAAGATTTTTTTAGCTTTGATAAAATAGGAACAGGAGGATTGAAGGAATAATTTTTAAGTTCTTATTTGGCCACATAAATTGAAGTATTACCTAAGGTTTGTAGATTGCCTGAGGCTGTTCACCCATCTAGTAAAAAGAGGTAAGACTAAATGAAAAACAGCTGCCATGAAGACAGCTTGTCTGAACATTTACTTTGTACATGCCTCATTAAGCGCAGAGCAATCCTCTCCCCTCTAGAAATATGCACATGATTGCAGTCTGTAATCCTATGCACACACACCCTAGAGTAAACCTGGAGTAAGTGAGCATCTCTTTAAAATGTGAGTTACATCAGCAAGGCAAAAGTGGGTAAGATGGCATTACCTCTGTATCCTTCAGGTTTATTTGTGGAACAAGCCCAGAAAAGCATCCTTGTATTTATAAGGGTGATCACTTCAGGTGCAGAAAGCGTGTTGCTGTAGGGAGTGATAAGAGAAACACTTGAAGCCATATCTAGAACCCATATATGTCTCAACTTAAGAAAATTCTCAACTAACCTACCGACAGAATTCATCAGTATCTTGATGGTCATCGCCATGAAGGTAAACCAGGAGGAAGCGCAGCTCCCTCTTTGCATCATTCAGTGCCTTGAGAGAAAGTAGAAATAAATTTAGAGAGATAAAACCAGATAGTTTGGCAATGTTCCCAAGTGGCAAGTGCCAATCAATGAGAAATTACTTTGCTTCCATCCATGATGCAAAGCATACAAAGAGACTGTGTCAGAAGTTTCTCCACATTATTGTGCATTGCTAGATCCTCTGAGAAAAGATCTGAAAGTCCCTCCAGTCCTCCTGGTCCCTCAGTGTTGTCAGTAAAGAGCAATACATATACTGCTGACCTTTACATGGTCTCCAGTCAGTGGCTTCATAATCATCCATATCAGTTACCTAAAGAACACACCTCTGAAGGTGATGCTCTTAGCTAAGCACTTCCATTCCCTAGTCATTGTTTTGTGGTAGCATTTTCCATTACTGTTTTGATCTATATCTCCATGTGCTTACTTTTGTAAAGGAGAAATTTTACCTGAAGGGAAATTTTAAGAGCAACCCCTCTCCAATACAAATTATACCAACATGACACTCTACATACTCTGGAGTCCACTACTTATACCAACCTGGCTGTATGTTCCCTGGTAAAAGACAGGATGTGTCCTTCCATATTTTTCTTCAAACATATGAATAAATGAAACAATGTCACCCACGGGGTCAGTGACCCGACTACGAGGATCTGGGCGTATGAAACGCAAAGCAAACCTATGAAAATGTAAAAGATGAAGCATCAGCTTTCTTGGTATTCAGAACCTCAAGAACATGGGTAGACTGACCACTCTGGGCTACTCTATATTTCTTTTTAAAAGTAGAACCCCATTGTCTACTAATGCATTTTAATTTTACAAAGCAGGTGTAGTGATTTCAATTTCGAAAATTTCAACAACTAGCAAAAAAATTAGCAAAATAGGCTCTGCCGAAGACTGGCCACTTGTCCATCAATAGACCAGTACCTGCTTTATCTAGACAATACTGTCAAAGTTCAGAATAAAAAATAAGCCTAACACAAACATATAATGAACTTACCTAAATATATCAAGTAATGTGTAATATGTAAATCGGAATGGAAGCATTATCAAATAGTAACCCCATCCTAACAAGCCCTGAAACAACAAAAAGAGTTAGGTGTTTATCAGTGTATTTCTTCTAAGAACAATCCTAACTGTCTTATCTCTTAGTATGTGGAGGGGAGGATCACAGCAGAAGCCTGGAAGCCGCCAACTTGAAATTTAATCTCAAGGCAAATTGAGAGAGTGTGATTGGCCCAAGGTTATCCAGTAAGCCTCACGACCAACGAGGGATTTAACCCCACAAGTTCACAAGTTCTAGTTTAACACACTAACCACTACAAAATACTTGCTCTCTGAGAAGAATATGTAGGAGTTGTACATAAGACTTTTCTTTACCTTCAAGGTCATTTGGGAACTACTAAAAACAATTAACCAAGGTTTGGTTTAAGTATCATCTACTTTCTATATCATAAGAATGGAAAACACTAACACTATACATATTAGTAAAGCTAACTAAGGGCTACTTCACACTGGACTTCCACTAACAGAAAGAAGCTATATAAGAAAATCATAAACACCACCACCTGAAATGCAGTACAACAATTTATTTTGAGGAAGTACACATTTTGGAGCAACTATTTTATTTTTACAATAGCATTATTTGCTTTATAATGTTTTTATTTTGATTTGTTGCTTGTAGATTTGAGCAACCAGAAAAGACTGTAAGTAAAAGAATACAAATATTTTAAAGAATTAAAGAATAAAAATGAAACATCAGATGTGGAGGGAATAAGGAGAGTTTACACAAGAACAATCTTCAACAACAACAACAACAGAATTCAAGCTGAACCAAGGTGACAAACCCTAGGTGTTCCAAGACTCAGGCAACTCACAGGAAAATACTTTCCCTTCTCTGTTGGTGCACTGTTTCACAGTATTGGCAAAAAGAACATCTCTAATTAAGCAAAATGCAGTGATAAAATAACTTGCCCTTGGTTGTGGTCTTGAAACAACATAGCTGTAAATCCTGTGGTCGGCTGTGTTGACCTGTAGCGGTCGAGAAGGTGGGGGATTGAAGACACTTGGGACACCCTCTTGTTCATTCAGTCGATCCTGAACAGCTGCCTATAGATGGAGGATAAAGTATAATCTTTTTAATGAAGAAACTTATGTTCATTTTGAATATTTAAATTAAGAATGGCCTTGGGAAATAATTGCTATGCTAAAGCATTACATCAGAGTAAGTTCTGTAAAATGGAAAAATTTCATAAATATGCAAAATAATGAAAACCAGACCATCTGTACAAACATGTCACAGAATTCATCTTCTCTCAGTACAGCATTTAATTTACCTGGGTACACAGTTTGAGAAGGATTTCATACTATCTTCCAAAGGACAAATTCTATCTTCAAAAGTGCACAAATTTATAATTTTAATCAGCAGAATAAAAAAAAACAAGGGCCACAGTACCTCAATGTTCCAGTTGTGTTGTTCCAGTGTATGACGACATTGGTCCATGGACTCTATGCCAGTCAAGTCCTAGGAAAAGGAGAATGTGGGAACCCAAGTCAAAATAATATAAGGCCCTAATTGCATTAACCTTTTTTCATTTAAGCAATTCCTTAGAGATGAGACATTCATACACCACCACCCAACAGGAATAAGTACAGTTAATACACTGTATAAAACATGTTCATAAGAAAATATTTGATAGTATTGGTTTTTTAAGAACAAGGCCAGCTGTTAATATAACAGTGATGGATGCTTCAGATTATTTCTTCCATTACCACCAATACTCTCAATGAGTGCTGCTTTTTCTTTCCTTTCCATATGGATGTTTACCAGAACAAACAGTTCCTATCATCAACTCCTGAAAGAACCAAGGCCTGAGAGAAAACAGCTGAGGCCATCCCCACATCAAGACTCTACCTTGAGATAAGACTATCAGCTCATAAGATAACAATCAATTTCTACTGCTTGTGTTTTCAAATTTTATACTGCAAATCACTTTGGATGTTCTGAAAGAAAGTGGGATAAATATATAAAAAATGAACACCACTACCATTTTTTTTAAAAAGGGGGGGAGCTATAAAACCCTCCAAAATAACAGAAGCAGTGCCTGTTGCTTTAAGAAATGAATGCCCTCTCAAAGATTGTTGCTAGGTCACCACAACAGTAGTGCAAGCCTAGATGTCTTGGCTTCTGTCAGTAAAAGACAGGGTAGGAGGGCAAGATCTTTTATAAGGCTATTTTGGCCTTTATGGGAGAACTCAACAGGGTCAGCAGCAACCACCAGGAGACTTACTACAAAACAACTTACATAATTCACCCAGGACCAGCTTGTTACTGTTCATTAGCAGCCAAGACACAAAAAAACCCAGTGTGTGTATTGGTTAGGGTTTAGGACTAGGATTTGAGAGACCCAGGTTCAAGTCACTATTCTGCAGTGGAAGCTCAGTAGGTGACCTTGGGTCAGTTACACATTCTCAGTGTAACCTCTCTCATAGGGTGCTTGTAAGAATAAAATGGAGGTAAGGAGAACAATATAAGCTGCTTTTGATCCCCATTGTGGAGAAATGAAGGGTATAAATGAATAAATAAATATAGCTGAAGATGGGGAGTATGTAAAAGGTAGATAGATTAGTGAGTGGGAAGGAGTGAAGGAATCAGGGAAAGGTGAAGATATATGGGTTGCCAGGAGGAGGGAAAGAGGAAATAGCACGTGGAAGGGGATACAGAGAAAAATGAGGTACCTTCTGCAAAGTCCTTACCTTTGGCAGGAGGCACCACATACTTCAGCCATAGTTTTCCCAGGTGGAGGCTGACAGAGATAGGGAAGGAAGGAAAGCTCAAGATGGGGACAGACAAAGTTTCACTGGCAGGTGGGTGTAAAGGAGAGAAGGAAGCAGGAAAAGGAGAGAGGCTATGGAGGTTTTCAGGAAAGGGGATATAGCGGAGGAGAAGAAACTGAGATGTCTCCTGCAAGTCCTTGCAGGTCCTCTGCTTACTCAGTTCTAATCACTCCTTGTGGAACAATGAGATTCTGCTTTATGTGCAAGAAAACCAGCTTCTCATAAAATGACCATACACACACCCTACTTGTGTTCAGATCCTCTGTTCCCAATTCATAACGTCACAGGCTTTTTCACAGCATTTTCTCAATTTAAAATTTGTTGCTGGGGGCTATTCTAATGGCTTTTAAAAATGTATTATATGATATACTGGTTTGAGCGTTACTATCACACTGAGACCCAGTTTTTGAGAGAAAGGTGGGTTTATACATGTTTTAAATAAATTTCTTCAGTAACCACATCTTTGTATCTCATTTGAAATAGAAGACTATGAGTCTCTATACACAAGATGCAGTACACAAGGACGTTCAAGTGAAGCAAGGTGCAATGTTACCTGGGAAGCCAAGTTCTTAAAAGGACAGATCTAAAGAGCCTGTAAATATCACTGCTCAGAGGGTTTGTTTATTTTCTTTCTGCCTCCCGGAAGAGGAGATGAACCTGACAGAGCTGATGTTGGACACAAAACTTTTAAAAAGATCTACATATATCTAATTGAAATACCTCTGGCTTCAGGGAGAGGAGGGCTGTTCTGCAGAACGACGGGGGGAGGGATGCCTCCCTTGGCACAAGATGCCTCTCCCCTGGTCCTCTACATTAATCAACCCGCTGTGGGCTTCCTCCTTTTGCTTTCCAATGGCCTTGGTAGGCCCCTTTGGAAAGGCTGGAAGAAAGGTGCTGTCCCCCCTCCATTTGTGAGCCAGGGAGGGAAATTAAGGAGCACTGGGGGGTAACTAATCTACCTCCAGGGATTTGTAGCAGGTGAGGTTCCCCCCCTCTGTTTTTCAGAGTTAGCCCATGTGTGGCTGTGGCCCAAAGGGTAGGGGAAATTGACAGAGCCTTCAGGGAGGCGAAGAGGAAATAAACCCTCTGAGAAGCGATCTTACTGTGTCTAAAGAAGTGAAAATAACAAAGCCTTCTGATCCGTCTTTTTATACTACAGTTCCCAGCTAACATTGTGTCTCCCTTCACGTGAGAATCCTCGTGTACAGAGTTTCGCGTATACAGACTCTAAGCAGAAGTCTGAGCAAGAATACTTTAAAGACATCACTGCCCCAAATCTGCCAAAAAGTTGACTCCTACCCTAAAGTACTTTCTTCAGTCCAAGGTGAATGTTCCATGGGTTTGCCAGATGAATAACTCAACCCCTTTAAAAAAATTCCTCCATCATTCCTCCAAGCTGCTCTGTACAGCATTCATGATTCTCCTCTCTGCCCAACAACTCTGTAAAGTTCATTAGATGAGAGGAAGTGACTGGACCAGGGTCACCTCAGTAACTTCATGACAGAGTGAGGTTTTAAACCTAGGTCTTCCCAGTCAGTCAGACATTCCGACTACATAAGAACAAGCATGAATGCCTTATAATGAACCAGACCAATGGTTTATAAAGGTCAGTTATGTCTAACTGGCAGTGGTTCTCCAGGATCTATCTTTCATATCACCTAACCTTGAACTGGAGATACTGGGAACCAAACATGGGACATTCTGAAGGGAAACCTGATGCACTACCGGTGAGCCACAACACTTTCCCTGTATAACATACTGACTGGAATGGTTGGTACATTTATGTGACTTGATAGAGTGCATGATGAATGTATAAAAAAAATAGCTGCTAGTTCAGAAACAATAACCAATACTATCATATCTACATTTAGAAAGTTTAGTAAAATGGACTGGTACAATGTGGTTTGACAAAAAGGAAATGCAAAGCAGATCAGAAAATAACATAAATCAGAAAATAACTAAACTCTTTTGGTGGTTCTAATGCTAGCATACTTCACATTGCAAATTTACGATGGTTAATGGAACATACCAGGGAATTTCAGAAGAAAATCAGCCTATGTTCTATAGATTACAGCAAAGCTTTTGATTGTATGGATCATGAAAAGCTATGGAGAGTCTTAAAAGAAGTGCGGGTGCTGCAACATCTGATTGTTTAGATGCACAAGCTGTACTCTGGACAAGAGGCTACTGTGAGGACAGAATATGGGGAAACACAATGGTTTCCAATTAGCAAAAGTGCCGGACAAAGATGCATATTATCTTCCCACCTTTCAACCTCTATGCAGGGCATATCATACGGAAAGCTGGATTAGACCTAGAAGAAGGTGGAGTAAAAATGGGTGAAAAGAACATTAACAGTTTGAGATATACAAATGACACCATGTTACTGGCAGAAAATAGTGAAGATTTGAAATGATTGCTGATGAAGGTTAAAGGAGAAAGCGCCAAAGCAGGATTACAGCTGACCATCAAGAAGACAAAAGTAATGACTACTGAGGAATTACACAATTTTAAAGTTGACAATGAGGAAACTGAAATTGTTCAAGATTTTCTATTCCTTGGCTCAATCCTCAACCAAAAGGGAGACTGCAACAAAGAAATCAGAAGACTGAGACTTGGAAGAGGAGCCATGAAGAAACTAGAAAACATAGATGAGGAAGTCTCGCTGGGGACAAGATCAAAACAATCCAAACTATGTTACTCCCCATTACTATATATGGATGTGAAAGTTGGACAGTGAAGAAAGCTGGCAGGAAGAAAACTGATTTATTTGAAATGTGGTGCTGGAGGTATTTTGCAGATACCATGGATGACCAAAAAGACAAATAAGTGGGTTCTAGATCAAATCAAGCCTGAATTTTCTCTAGAAGCTAAAATGACAAAACTGAGACTATCACACTTTGGTCACAATGTGAGAAGACAAGATTGTTTGGAAAAGTCAATAATGTTAGGAAAAGCAGAAGGCAGAAGGAAAAGAGGAAGACTTAAAACGAGGTGGCTTGACTCAATAAAAGAAGACATGTCCTCCAGTTTGCAAGATCTGAGCAAGTCTGTTAATGGTAGTACATTTTGGAAGTCTTTCATTCATAGGGTTGTCATAGGTCAGAGGTAACTTGACATCACATAACACACACTTCATATCTAAACAGTAAGCATGAACCACCACAAATTCAAGAGTCAATACGTAAACAAATGCATACCAATTTGGAAAAAAAATTCAAATGAGACTTGAACATCTGTCACATGTTAAGCAGCCCTGAGATTACTCTACATTATTATCCCCCTGCTGTGGCCAGAGGTCACATCAGGCCAGGCCTTCAGATTCTTCTCCATAATCATTTTTTTTAGATTCTTCTTTACCTGAGAGTTTATAAATAAGACAGCAAGAGCCCTACTTGAATTACAACAGTGTGACTAAGACGGCTTTTACTGTGTTTCATTAGCACTTTTTCTAGTTTATTTTCAGCTTTCAATTTCTCAGTATTTTCTGCCCAAATACTGAGTCATCTTCAAGATGCTCTTTGCAGACACGAGTTCACATTTCACCATGAGATTTCAGAATAAGAGGAGGTATTTTTTTCTCCACAGACATGTTACTGCTATCTGTAATGCTCCCACCATGCATTGACAGAAAGCATGTAACATAGAGAAGTCCATCAACAGCAGGCATCAGGCTGTAGTATTCCACTCAGCCAGTTAAGCTGGTGTTCATTCAATTATATTGGACACGACAGGTAACATGCCTTGCTCTGAAAACCAAGGAATCATCCAACTGGGATTTTTTAAGGGGAATTTCTTGTAATATGTGTTACCACCAATGGAATCCCAACTCTTCCTTCAGCAACACAAAGTAAGAGAAATCTTACAAATAAGCTCCAAATAGGATTCACTATAAATTCCTTTTTGAAAAAAATCAATGAAAGTAGATGGTTTTTCAGGTAATGTACTTGACAGAATATGTGCACCTAGAGATTTCATCACATTTCAAAGTCTTGAAAGGTATAACATGAAGGAAACTTATGCCTCAGGCCTCTGACTTTTAGCCTTTTCAATTGGCTTCAAAACACTGCCAGTGCTTATATGTCTACAAGGTTGAAACACTCATTAATATTCCTTTATATCTGGAACTGCTGCAAGCTACAGTAAAACTAACAGAATTTTCTCTACTTAAATTTATGTAAGATAAATTGAAGCAGCTTTATGTTAGACAGCAAACAACATCACATGTCAATATATATATATATATATATATATATATATAAAAATATAAAGACAAGTGTCCTGACTGACTAGCAATGTGAAATTTGGGCAGGATGTTCCTTTTGTGATGTAGGGGCTCACTAAGAAGGGATTTTAAGAAATTCGCCCCCTAAGGGGGTAAAATGGGGTAAAATGTGTTTTCCCATAGGGATACAGCTTCCCTGTGTGGCTGGGAGGCTGCTCCCCCCCACACCAACTGCCAACTCAGCCTCTCTGAGGTCATTTGCATATATGGCCTTGATTGGCCATCTCCCCAACATTCTAAAAGAGTATACAGTTGCTATTGGGAATCGTTGAATGTGTCCTGAGGAAACAATACATTGCCAATCTCCCTGTGGGGCCTGGCTTTCCTGTGTAGCTCTCAGGCTCCTGCCTGCTGGCGCCCTCCCCATCCCTGATGGGTCAGTTGTGGAACTCTGTGTTCTGAGGTAAAAATCTGGTAAAGGAAACTGCAGACAGTTGAAGAAAGACAGTACAAGACTCCTGAAAAGGGATTTTATATAAAAGTCAGTATGGCAACTGAGTCTTTAAATGTTCATGGGGAGATGGTGCACGACCTCTCTAGGGGCCATTTCAGTGTGAACCTCTCACATGAACCTGCCCACCACACCACCCCTCCCTCAGTCCAACTCCACCTCACACCTCTTGCAGCCATCACCTCTTACTGTCCCTAAGAAGCCTCCTGACAGACATTGTGCAAGATATACAGATGCTAAAAGGAGGAAGCAACTTAAAGATGCAGCAAAGAAATATGCGCATCGTACTCCTGCGGCACACTGAGCAGCAGTGGCCAAGTACCAGCAAGTCCCGAGACAAGGGAAAGGTGACCATCCCTGCAGACCTGGGCACAGTAGTGATAACCCTAGCAGAACTAACAGCCACGATATACCCTGATATCATCACTATCACGGAGAAGTCCATGGACTGGCTGTGCAAGCGTGCCATTCTGACCCCTCAGGTCAACAAGGCTGCCATCATTAATGAAACACAACTCACTCAAAATGGAATACAGATCTGTGGACTCAGTGGTGCAAATGGATGATGTGGTCCACTACCCCGTGGAGTTCCTCAACATGCTCAACCTTCCTGGCTTCCCAGCCCACAAGCTTCTCCTCAAAGTGGGGGTTCCAGTGATGCTGCTCCAGAACCTCAGCCCACTCGAACTCTAAAATGGCACCAGACTATGAGTGAAAGCCCTCCACAGGAACATCATTGAGGCCACATTGTTCATCGGCAGTGCTGGGGGGGAGGAGTCGATGTTCATACCACGCACACCACTCATACCATCAGAGAACCCCTTCAAATTCAAGAGACTGCAGTTCCTCCTCAAGGCCTGCTTTGCTATGATGATGAACAAGTCCCAGGGGCAGACACTGAAGGTGGCAAGAACTGAATTGAGGGAGGACTGCTTCTCACAATGGGCAGTTCTACATGGCTGCTCCAGTGAGCTCACCCAGCAGCCTGGTGATCCTAGCACCTGAGGGGAAAACCACCAATGAGGTCTACAAAGAGGTCCTTCAGTAGGAAAAAAAAGGTTGTACGTATGTTTCATTTTATTTCTTGCACTACAATATTTTCCTTTTAAAATCTCTTCAATAAATGTTACATTTCAAAATTCACTTCATCAGTTTTCAGCATCAACACACTTCTCTTTATTCAAACACTTTTGTGAAGCTCAGGTACTATGCTATTATACTACAAAACCAACTAAAAAAGCCCCCACAAACCAAAAAATGTTACATACCTGTAAGTATTATAACTGGATTTAAAGTAGTTAAATACTGTAGTGAAGCACGGGCATCAAGCTAGTATCATGTACGGCTGCAGCAACTTAAACAACTTCCAGCATTCATTCAGCTCTCACAGGTTAAAAAAGATGAAGAGTTTTTAAAGAGTGCTCATCACAGTAATGTCTTGTCAAGGTAATGCAGAGCAGATTCCTTTAATATTTATGGGCTCAAAAATCATCAACAGAACTGATGGAAAATCAACTAAAGGTAGCCAGCCCTATGGATTCTCTACAGCTAAAAAGAGCCAGACAAGTGTTGAACTTTGTATTGTTTGTAGAGATTAGCATTCTGAGAATCTCAGCTTTCAAAGACACATTCCTGCGTCTATAACATCTGGAGCTGCTTTAAATAAAGTCGGAAAATTTCTTGGCTCTTCTAACAGCTAGTATTATCTTCTCATAACTGTTATAACAGCATGGCGTTTGTGCAGCACTGGAACATTTCCCACACAAACTACCAGTAAAGATGCAGTTCTCAATGCTGAATTCTGCTAACTCGTAAAACCATGAAATCAAGTGCCTCTGGTTTAGATCCTGACAAATATATGCACTGATATGGAAGGATTTCTGTCATCAGAGTGTGATTTCCTTGCTCTCCTCTCCTGCTGCAGCCCACAAATGCCCCTAAAGTGCGATCTCTGGGGAACAGGAACCCCACAGG
Organism: Eublepharis macularius; assembly: GCF_028583425.1. Classification (NCBI taxonomy): domain Eukaryota; kingdom Metazoa; phylum Chordata; class Lepidosauria; order Squamata; family Eublepharidae; genus Eublepharis; species Eublepharis macularius. The sequence continues at coordinate 91,709,166 of NC_072793.1, read as the reverse complement.
AACAACATGAGGTAGAACTGGAGGCATGCAGTAAAAGAAAAAAACAGACAAAATCTCTCCCCCTTCACCAGTAGAAACCCTCCATGGGATCCATCGCTATACTTGCATCCAACACTGCACTCAATTTTTCTGTGAATGAAAGGACCTCCTGAAGACACACGAGACCAGTTTTACAGCAACCATGGAAAATTACTACCAGAGAGCCAGTTTGGTGTAGTGGTAAGGAGCGCGGGACTCTAATCTGGAGAGCCGGTTTTGATTCCCCACTTGAAGGCACTGGGTGACCTTGGGCTAGTCAGGCTATCTGGAGCTCTCTCAGCCCCACCCACCTCACAGGGTGTGGGAATAATGGCATACTTTGTAAACCACTCTGAGTGGGCATTAAGTTGTCTTGTAGGGTGGTATATAAATAGAATGTTATTATTATTATTACCACCTGCACACTATTATGCAAAGTTTGAAAAAGACATTTTTAGTGCCTGGAATACAAAGTATTTTCCGAATGCTTCAAGAATATCAGAAATACCCCCACTGTAGTCAATTGCATAATTTGTGTATACAGAATAAAAAAAAACATTCTCAGTTTTAACACAACTGTTCCATTTAACCAATTACCAACAAAGAGACTACATAACGACCATAACTACCATTATTTGTTTTTCAAACACTAGAATATTTGCAAACTTTAAGTATAAAATGTACATGATGTTCACAAAGACATCCCTTAACTTACCCTTTTCAAACAAAAAATGTAGCTATCTAACTACCAGAATCATCCAGCAAACAATGGTTGAGATGATATGCTGGGGTAGTGATACCAGAAAAAAATAAATTTTTTAGCAGGCACTACAATACCATGGAAAAGTGTCAATCATAAATTAACATTTTTTTATAAACACATCACAGGCTACACTGAATTATACAATTACATTACCTATCACTGCCTCCGTTTGTAAAGAGGATATTCTCCATCCTGATATGCCAGGTGGCATAACAGAGAGGGAATTTTCTTGGAGTATTGTGGAAGACAATTCCTTTCCAAACCCAGGTGGCTATGGGCTGCACGAACATACTGCCCTCATAATGCCAGTGAATGTTGGTAGCAGCATACTAACAACAGGCCACAGTTTAATGTGGGCAAGGCAATAAAAAGGTGTCTCACTGTGGAATGTTTTAGGGCAGCTTTGGTCAATGTTAATTTGTCTAATTTTCCTAGGGAAAATAAGAAACCACTGCACAAACATTTTTACTAATTTTACTCCTACTTATCCACTTGTTGATTCACTGTGATGGGCCCTACACTTTGGAACAGCATTCTGAAAAAAATCTGGTATGCTTCTTTGGGGTTTTCTACTCACTCAACTTATTCCTGGCTTTCTTAGCAGTATTTCCACAAGCACTGGCTTATTGGGGGTGGGGGGAATCTTCTGCACATCTGCTCTCCCTCTGCATTTTTCTTATTTTGGAGTTGGTTTATTTTCTTCCAGACGTGTCTTAAATAGTCAGGATTTTCAAGCAAGAGGTACTATCATCATTGATGGCATCATACCTATAACCTCCCTTTCCTTTTTAGTTTTGCACATGCATCATATGGATACGCTGATATACTGCTAAAGAATAGCGGGGAAAATGACAATTCTCAGCATTATAGTGCAGCTTCTTCTCCTATATGCAAAGTCACCACACAGAAAGTGAAGCATTTTTGTTGGCTTTCCTTCTTGAGAACTCCTCTAGACTATGGTTTCCCTGGAAAACATCCTGGTAACCCCCTGCCACCACTCAGGAAGCTCCTGAGAACATCTAGACTGACCTACTGAGAAGGTGCCCTTCCAGCTCAGTCCTAGCCCAATAGAAACCCTGGAAAATACTTTATAGTTAACTACGTAGTGCCCAGGTGATCTAGCATGTAGGGAAGAGATTCAGAGAAATATCCCAGAGAGATGTATTGTACTAAGGAAGCCAGAAAATGTCCTTATGGAAAGGTTTATTATAGAAAATAGGGAAATTGGTGAGTGAATTTGAAAGGGGTAAGAAAGGGGACAAAATACAAAACACAGGGAAGAGCACATTATCACACACACAGGTTCTCAATTACAAGCAATAAAGTTGGTCTGCTGAGTACATTTTACTTAATTGCTCCAGGTTCTTCAGAGCATGTATTAGAGTTCCTTGCAGTACTAAGACAGTAAAAGAGTCCTTAACCCCTGGCCCACTGGTCTTGGGGTGTCCAGGTGTTGTGCTGTGAGAGTTGCTGTGGTGTAGTGGACAGAGTAATGACACCCAGGTTCAATTCCCTGCTCTGCCACGGAAGCTTGCTGGATGACCTCAAGCTAGTCACATACTCTCAGCCAAACGTACCTCGCAGGATTTTTGTGGAGAATAAAAACGGACCTTTGGACACTTACCATGAAGGGTCCTTCTCCTCTGACAGGAGGACATCTTGGGTGTTTCCCTTCGCCCAATCAGGGAGGCAGGAAGTAGAAAAAAAATTTCTTCCTCTTCCTATTGGCATCTGGAACACCCCACTCTCCAGTTCGGGTGACTCCAACAGCAGTAAAGAATTCACGGAAAAACTCAGCCCTTGTAGCATAAGAAGGGAAAAAACAGATCCCTAAAACATGGGGACATCAGAAACTAGAACAACGTGAGAACACGGAGAATAAACATACAACTTCAAGGGTACAGGACAACACTACTGTCAGACATGAAGAACAGAGTGATGCAGATAGGCAAACAGAGGCAGAGGAATTAAGAGAACCCTGGGAGGGCAAGATGTCCTCCTGTCCTCAGAGGAGAAGGACCCTTCACGGTAAGTGTCCAAAGGTCCATTCTCCCTCTGAGGCGGAGGACATCTTGGGTGCTCCCAAAGCAGTTAATACCCATTGGGTGGGTCAGGGTTCTCATCCCGCATCACATGTTGCAAGACCCTTCTGCCGAATGCGGCGTCCGCAGAGTCGTATAGGTTCAGCTTGTAATGTCTGACGAAGGTGGAGATAGTGGACCATGTGGCCGCTCTGCAAATTTCTTCCACTGAAGCGTTGTTATGTAATGCCGCGTTGGTTGCCGCACTTCTGATCGAGTGCGCCGTAATTCCTTGAGGGACATCTCGCTTGCAGGCTTTGTAGGCCTCCATGATGCAGGTCCGAATGCTCCTGCCAATGGTAGACTTGGACATTCTCTTGCCTACGTTCGGTGGAGAGGTATTGACGAATAAGAAATCCGATTTCCTTATCGGTTCAGTCCTGGTCAGATAAATCTTAATGGTGCGCTTCACATCTAAGTTGTGCCATTCTTTCTCCTTTGGATGAGAAGGATTGGGACAAAATGAAGGCAGGTTGATCGCCTGACATCTGTGGAACGAGGAAATATTCTTGGGCAGGAAGGTGGGGTCTGTGCGCAAGACCACCTTGTCCCTATGAAATTCGCAATGTCCAGGTTTGATAGAGAGAGCCCCTAGTTCGGAAATCCATCTGGCAGATGTGATGGCCACTAGAAAAATCGCCTTAAGCTTCAGCCATTTCATTGGGACTTCTCGCAGAGGTTCGAAGGGTGCCTTGGTCAGTGCTGACAGAACTATGTGCAGCCTCCACGTAGGAAAACGGTACCGTAGGAGGACTTAACAGAGCAGCTCCGCGCAGGAAGTGGTGAATGTGCGGGTGTCGAGCCAGACTAAGCCTGTCCTGTGAGGACAGTACTGACGATAACGCTGCCACCTGCCTGCGCAAAGTGGCCGGTTTCAGTCCCGAATCAAGACCCTCCTGTAGAAAGGCCAGCACGAAGTTCAGTTGAGGATGCATGTAGTCCACCTTTTTCCTCTTTGCCCACCTGATGAAGGCCTTCCAGGCAGTGTTATAGATTCTCATGGTCGACGTCTTCCTGGAAGACAGCATAGTTTGAACCACTTGCGTGGAATATCCTAATTTGGAAAGCGATTGCCTCTCAATTTCCAGGTGGTCAGACACATCCAATCTGGATCGGGATGGAGAATCGGTCCCTGGTGTAGCAAGTCTGGAGCAGTAGGCAGTCGAAAAGGTGGTGACACTGCTAGGGACTGTAGGGACGAAAACCAAGGTCTCCTCGGCCACCATGGGGCGATTATTATCACTTCCGCATCTGACTCTGCTATCCTCCGGAGTAGTCTCGGGATAACTGGAAGTGGAGGATACCCTCTGGCCAGTGAGCTGAGAGGGCGTCGGTTCCCTCTGCCAGCGGGTGAAGGTACCTCGACAGGAAGCGGGGAGTCTGACAATTCAGATGTGTCGCGAACAGGTCCATGATGGGTTCCCCAAGTCTGTCCGTGACCAGGCAGAACGTCTCCTGTTTTAAGGACCACTCCCCTGGGAGGATGGACTGTCGGCTCAGCCAGTCTGCCTGGAGGTTGGCTGTCCCTTTGACGTGTTCCGCTTGGATGGAAAGTAGATTCGACTCTGCCCACGAGATGATTTCCATCGCTTCCTTGTGCATCCTGGAGGACCTGGTACCCCCTTGCCTGTTTATGTATGATTTGGCAGAGATGTTGTCCGTCCTTATCAAGATGTGCTTTCCCTGTATTGAGTTGGAGAAGTGAGTTAGAGCCAGGCGGATCGCTCTGATCTCCAGGAAGTTGATGGGTAAACGCGACTCCTCTTTGGACCACAAACCTTGTGCTGGGTGTTCGTCCAAGGTTGCTCCCCAGCCCGATAGGCTCGCATCCGTGAACAGTTGTATCGACTGGTGGTTCAGGAAGGACTTTCCCTGACGTAGGTTCGAGTCCCTGGTCCACCACCTGAGGCTCTCCTTGACCTCCCGGGGGACTATCACCGGGCCGTCGAGATTGGACATGATCCGAAATTGGAAGGGACGTAGGAAGTTGAGTAGAATCCGGGAGTGGAAGCGACCCCAATAGATGGCCTCGCACGCGGCTACAAGGGTGCCCATCACTTTGGACAGCTTTAGTAAAGGCGTGGATCTGTCCTGAATCACTGATCTGATCAAGTCCTTGGTTTTGATAATCTTCTCCTGCGGCAGGAGGATGAGACCCCTCTTGGTGTCTATTATCATCCCTAAATGTTGGAGCCTTTGTGATGGAACAATGGAGCACTTTTTCATGTTGATCAGGAAACCATGAGCCTGGAGGCAGCGAACAACCGTCCACGTGTCCTGGGTCGCCTTCTCTCTCGAATGTGCCCGTAGAAGGATGTCGTCCAGGTAGGGATGGACGTGAATCCCGGACTCCCGAAGCTGAACAATAGGATTGATCAAGACCTTTGAGAACACCCTGGGTGCCGTGGCCAGACCGAAGGGGAGCGCTCTGAACTGAAAGTGACGTCCACCAACGCAGAACCTCAGAAAGCGTCTGTGGGAAGGATGAATGGGTATGTGTAGGTAAGCTTCGGTCAGATCTATCGAGGTCATAAAGTCCCCCTGCCTGAGAGCCTCGGAGATGGAGCGCAACGTTTCCATTCTGAAATGTTTCAGCTGGATGAATTGGTTCACGAACTTTAAGTCCAGGATTGCCCTCCAATCTCCATTTTTCTCTGGGACCGTGAAAAAGATGGAATAGACCCCCAGGCCTGTCTCGTGGTGTGCCACTGGCTCTAGTGCTTCGATGTCCAGGAGATGCTGTATCGCCTTCATGGTGATTCGTTTTCTTTGCAGGTTCTTGCGAAGAAGTGACTTGAGGAAACGATCCGGTGGTAGGGATTTGAACTCGATGACATACCCTTGGGAGACTACCTTGGTGGTCCACTCGTCCGAGTGAGTCTCTTGCCATACATGACGGAAGTACTGTAGTCTCCCCCGCACCAGAATCTGCTCCGAGTCAGGACTTTGGAGCTTTGGGCCCGAAACCTTGTCGGTCCCCTCTGTACTGAGACACTTTGTAGGCTTTGGAACCGAAGGATCCTTTCCTTTGAGTGGGCTTGGGGGAGCTCCAGGATGGTTGTTTGTTGTCTTGACGAAACCTGGGTAGCACATGCTGTGACCGAAAGGACTGGGAGGGGTAACTGCGTTTATCTGACCTTCTGAATGTCTTAGGGAGCGCCCTTTTCTTATCTCTGGTCTCGACCAGGACCTTGTCCAGGGGCTCTCCGAACAGTTTGTCGCCTTGGAAAGGGTAAGCCATGAGAATAAACTTTGAGTGTAGGTCTGCAGGCCAAGCTCTCAGCCAAAGTAGTCTCCTGGCATCGGCGGTCGCAGAAGCTATCGCCCTGGAAGAGAAAGTCAAAGCGTCCAGAGTGGCGTTGGCGGTAAAGGTGTTGGCTTTTAGGACTCTGTTGGCTCCCTCTAGCAGACGTCTGCGGTTACCCGGCAGGAGTTGGATAAGTTTACGTATCCATACGATCGCCGCCGTGGACACGATGGAAGCAGATGATGCCGCTCGGATGGCCATAGCTGACGCCTTGTGCGCCCGTCTGAGTGCAGTCTCCGCCGTCCGATCCAACCGCTCCTTGACCGTCTTCAGTCAGCAGGCCGGAGAGGACTGGAGTGCCGCTACGGGTGCGTCGATCTTAGGTACCTGCAGGAACTCATTGGTGAAAGAAGGTAAGGCATAAAGTTTTTTAACAGAGCTGTGGTATTGTTTGGGGGCTGCTGGTTTGAACCACTCTGCCCTCAATTGCCTTTCAAAGCACTCGGGGAAAGGAAAAACCCTTTCTGGGGTACTATCTCTAGGGAAGAATTCTCTACAGCCTTTGGGCCTTGAAGACCCCTTGACACCTTTGGGTTCCTCCTCCCCCTTTTCCGGAGACTCCTGGAGTTCTAAGGCAGCCAGGGTCTTGGATAGTAAATATTGGTAGTCCTCAGCCTTGAAGAGCCTATTAGTCTGTTCTGGGATAGACATCTCTTCTTCTTCCTCTTCCTCAGAAAGGAAGTCCCCTTGTTCCTCTTCCTCGCTATCGGAGGACGATGCATCCCCCCAGAAGCACCCGCTGTCCCTGGCGTACGTTGGGGCAGACTTTTGGGCGGCTTTAGTTGGCCAGTGAACCTCAGTTCGTCTCTGCTTGCTAGGAGGGGAGGCAGAGGTAAGGGGCCGATTGCTAAGGGACCTGGAGACAGGCTGGTGAAGCTTTCCAACCTCCTCCCTTATCATTTGTCTCAGGAGTGGAATGAAGTCCCCAGCTGGGGGCTCTCCATGGGCCTGCGGCTGCCCAAAAGCGATGGGTACAGTACCTGCTGCTTCAGCATTTTCAGTAGTCAAGGCAGGTGAGGCAGGCCTGGAGTCGTTTTCTGCCAAATCTCCCGATGGGAGGATGGCAAGCACGTTGTTCTCAGCCGCGCGGGTAAAATCGCGGACGCTGCCGCTTTTTCCCGCCTTTTCCACGGCTGCCTTTTTCGCGACTTTTTCTTCTTCCCGACAAGCGTGCGATGTCGGTTTCGGGTCCTGAGCTCTTCTGGGTTGTTTCTTTGAAGAGATACACAGCTGGCTAGCCGGAAAGGTGCCGGGATTCCGTTCCAGCCCGAGGGTACCGGGAAGGTCGCTCAGAGTCTCGGATGGGATCGCCGCTGCCGAGTTCTCCTCCTCGGCGTCCATGAAGCTCCCGTCAGGGTCCCTGGATTCCATCTCAGGGGGACTCAGTAAGGTCAGAGCAAAGAGAAGGAAAGGAGCAGGACACAGAGGGGAGGCTAATGAGAGAGATGAGTAAAGAGAATAGAAAGCAAGGGCTTAAAGAAAAAGTGAAAGCAAAAGTAGCAGATAAAGAAGATAGGCAGAGAGAACTGCCTAGGCCAGGGGTGGGCAAACTGCAGCCCGTGGGCCACATGCGGCCCGCTACAGAGCCATATGCGGCCCACCAAGACAGTCACCTACCGGGCGCCTGGCACTGAAAGTTAACTAATGAATGCAATCATTTTAAAAGGTGCGGCCCTCCGCTAACCTCCACTCCCACAAAGTAGCCCTCGAGCCAAAACAATTGCCCACCCCTGGCCTAGGCAACTGCTCTCCCTGGAGGCAGGAAAGAACTGGAGAGTGGGGTGTTCCAGACGCCAATAGGAAGAAATTTTTTTTCTACTTCCTGCCTCCCTGATTGAGCGAAGGGAAACACCCAAGATGTCCTCCGCCTCAGAGGGAGAATGGAGGAGAGGACAATAATGTAAGCCACCTTGAGTCCTCAATGGGAAGAAAGGTGAGATATAAATGAAGTAAAATATAAATAAATAAATAATCGCATTTTGTCATTTATCAGTTCTACAACTGATCCTTCAACCAATCACTCACAACTGATTGGTTGAAGAATTAGTTGTAGAACTGATAAATGCGCATGTGGGAGATCACCATCTGAAAGTGGTATCAAATCCTGAATAAACGGTAACAACAATAGCCAGAAATAACAAAGAATAGATTTTTAAGAAGACAAGAGGGATACGAGCAGGCACTCAGGAACATCTCCATTTGATATACTACTGTCAGGCATGTGTTCATTAAAAAAAAGGTGACTGATTAAAATAAAAATTCTGACCTTGCGGGTTGTGGCAATGTGCTAGGAAGAACAATAAACATGTCTGTGGGGCTATCCTTTTATAGCACTGTATCAGCAAATGCCATATTACTATAAGAGCTAAATTTTTAAAAAGAAAAAGATCAAAAATTAAAACACATTTTTCAGGGCAAAAAAGGCGGGGGAAAGGAGAGGGTGTGGTTTGATTACAAAAGACCAATCATCAAAAAGTGGGTAGGAGGTGGGTGAGAGTGGGCAGAACAAACAAAACCAAAGGAAACATTACACACACGGAACAAAAGCAACTCAAAATCCGTTTTAAAAAAGATCTGGGTAGAAGTGGTCCCAAAAGAACGTATTTTCTTGTGGAAATCAGGATAAACCAAAGCAATATGGGGCCAGAATGTACCCCTCCCCCCAAAATAGTGCGGAAAACCCCTTTGCCCTGCCATTTTCTGTTTTTGTTTTTTTTAGGGGATTTGACTTGAAAATGCTGATTAGGCTGGATTGTTGTAGTGTGGATTTTAGCTTGGTTGCTTTCAGGTAGATAGCCGTGTTGGTTTGCAGTCAAAGAGCAAGATCTGAATCCAATAGCGCCTTAAAGACCAACTAGATTTCCAACGTATGAGCTTTCAAGAATCAAAGCTCCTTTTAATGCTGGCATATCATAAGCCACTTCACACTGTTTTGGAGAAGTGGTAAATGCTTTTTTAAAAAACAAAACAAAACTAAACATCAGTGTCTTAAATTTATCAGTGCCAGCAAAAAAAAATCACAATGCACGTGAAATTACAAAGCTCTAAATAACTCAAACTCACATGGTTATAAAATTTAATATGCAAACACAAATACACAATGTTTAGTGACCAAACTGCAGGACAATTTTTGGCAACAAACTTTTAAAAGTACAGCTGGATATGCAGTTAGTGACCTACAGCAGAAGGAAAGTTTAATTCTATGTTTTAATGATGACTTTAAAGGAATAACTGCAGAGATTTCAGTCTCAGACTTTTAAAACCCTATTAACTAAGGACAGAGGCTGATGAATCTTTCATGACATTTCCACACCGCCTGTGACTAGCCTTGCTGTTAATTCCCAAACCACTGCCAAATTCCAGAGAATTATGTTGCCAGGGTGAAGAGCACCTGACTTCTAACAGAGCAAGAGCTTTAGCAAAGTTTTGGATAATTTCTTTTCACTGAAGTGCAAGTATCAGCAGCGATAAAAATGCAACAAATGCCAGACAGAACCTTGTAAAGATTTTCATAGAATCTGACATCTTACAATGAAAATTGTCTTTAGACAGTATTTCAGTATCTTGTAGTATAATGCTCCTCTGCTTCTTTTTACGCTGTTTCAGTCCCTCACAGTCTGAAAAAAGGCCATTGTGATTTGTTAAAATAACTTTGGAGTGTTGTCCCTTTACTTGTATGTTGAATCAGTATGGGAGAAGTAGCTTGGATAGACCATAACTGCACATGCCTCAGAAGCCATGTTCTTTCTTCGGGCTTAGAAGGTACAAGGGGAACTGCAGTACTTTCCTTAGTACACAAAGGAGAAGTTTGGGTAACCGGAATAATGCAGGAGGAGGAGGTGCATGGAAGGAAAAAGCCACCCATGACTCCATAAACATCTATGTTCCCTGCAACTTAGCACAATCTAGCTGAAGTTGAGCTTTATTTTTCTCAGTTTCAACTTAAACACATGCTTAACTTCCACCGAAATAATGGGGACAAAGTATATCTCAAGTTTTTCTTTATAAGGATTCCAGTGGTTCTTGCTAATCAGGAGTAGCAAGATGATTTTCAATTCCAGAACGTACATATGTCCCCTAAAAACAACAACCAAAATTACTCTAGCATACAGCCTGCCTCTAGCATACCTGGAGTTGGATCTGCACCCATGGACAAAGGGACTTCCACCCACATGGCACAATTTTCCAGCCTCACCCCTCCTGCACCAGCTTGAAATGTCCCCCAAAATTCTGCTTCTAGGAAATCTCCACAAACAGGATTTCAGGAGGCATTTCAGGATACTGCAAGAGGGGGGGAAATCTTGCTCACCAAGTAGCAACAGCAATGCTAGTTTGGATCCAAGCCCTATTGTTAATCAGTCAGTCAAAGACATCGATGTTGCTGAAGTGGCATCATTTCTTTCTTCTTTATTCAAGCTTACTGATGGCCAGTTTTTCTCTAGCAACATGCCAAAGGAGACGACTGACAGAATACAAATCAGATGCACGTTTGATAACCCTGAAGTACAGGAATAGCATGAAAATACACTTTATTTTTCTGTGTACTTTATCTCTTTAGTTCATTCAGCTGTAATACATAGCATCCAAATCATCTTTATTCCATTAGCTTTCTGGCTCTGTGCCTTTAAAAAAAAACTGTAACAGCAGAGTTTTTGGAACAGTAGGTAGGATTTCAGATATTACCTATCTTTTTTCAGGTCTAGAAAAATGCCTTTCCCTGCTTATCAATCCCAACACATGCCCTTAGCCATTACCCCAAGTATTATTTTTTTACTTATGCTCACTAAGTGCCCTGTAATTCTGTCGTGCTAAATAAATTACTTGCTATGCTTTTACATCATTTGAGCACAGCACAACAGCCATAGCTGTATGTTACAGCTTAACTTGCTTTTGAAAACATCCACTAGCATATAAATGTGAACAGGTCAGATTTATATAAGAAACAGCATATTTCAGTACAATATCCCTCTAACAACTTACAAAGTAAACTATAATAACTATCAAAACAATTTAAGGAGGCTAAAACCCACAGCATGAAACAATTATAAGAATTATACAGAAGAGTCTGGACAAACAATAAAACTTAAAACAAAATCATAGTTGGATTTAACTGAAAGACAGAAAAATAACACAGCCTTCATCTATTGCAAGGAGTTATTTATGCATGCAGGTATCACTGCCGGCACCAGGGTCTCTGGCACCTGCGGCAACCCACCCCCCGCGCGCGCCACGGACTGCGTGATGATGTCATCGCATGATGACATCATCGCGCAGCGCAAGCCGGGGGCATTTGCTGGCGGATGGCTGGGGTGGCAGGCAGAGGCTGCTCCACGCTCCGCACACTGCCCCAGCAGCAGCTCATGGCTGCTGCACCCGGCTGGGGGCATGTGGCGGCAGCACGGGGCTGGCTGACTGCAGCAGCTGCGGGCCGGCCATGCCAGCTCCGCGGCGCACGCCTCCGCCCCTGACACCCCTTCTGGTGCCTCTCCACTGCCCTCACGCCCTGAGGCCACCGCCTACCTGGCCTCAAAGGGCACACCGGCCCTGGCAGGTATGTCTGTGGAGGATGTTCTACAGAAAGGACACTGTAATCAAAGAGGCTCTATCTGCAGTAGCCACCTATTCACAAAAGGCACAGAGTATACAGAATAGAGCCTCAGTTAGTGGGCTTATGGGCAGATTCATACAAGGGAAGACAGTCACGTAGACATCCTGGTTCCAAACAGCTCCGCAGCGCATGTCTCCACCCCTGACACCCCTTCCGGCGCCTCTCCAGTGCCCTCGCACCCTGAGGCCACCGCCTACCTGGCCTCAATGGGTGCGCCAGCCCTGGCAGGTATGTCTGTGGAGGATGTTCTACAGAAAGGACACTGTAATCAAAAAGGCTCTATCTGCAGTAGCCACCTATTCACAACAGGCACAGAGTATACAGAATAGAGCCTCAGTTAGTGGGCTTATGGGCAGATTCATACAAGGGAAGACAGTCACGTAGACATCCTGGTCCCAAACAATCTGGGTTTTATAAGTCAAAACCAGTACTTTTAATTACAATGCAAAAGCCAATGATTATTTTTTTAGCATTAGTGAAATATGCCCAGCACAAGTCTTCATTAATAACCTGTCTAAGGTGTTTTGAAGCAGTTAAACTTTCAGTGAGCCCCAGGTATAAAACGCTATAATAATCTAACCTGTACATTATCAAAACATGGATAACTGTAGCAAGGTGATGTCTGTTTTTTTAAAAAAATAAAGGGTAATCAGATTTCTGTTCAGAGGAAATGAAAACCTTTCTATCAAACGACAGATGCTTTCCAAATGATGGATAAGAAATTGTGCTAAATCTCAAAGTTAAAACACCTATGCCCAGTTACCAACAGATATGGGCATACATGTGAAACTTTATATTAAACCTTATTCAGCCAATAAATCCTTTAATTTAATTGTAAGTAGCGTGACAGAACACACCACCTCTAATTCTCAATATTCCAGCTTGCCCTTCAGCAGTAAGGGAAAAAGTGTTAGTATTTGTTTTAGAACAAAATGTCTTTCATCAATTATTTGTTCCCATATTTTCCAAAGCATCAGCTTCAGCTTGCTTACTGCAGCACTGTGCAGTACAATATATGTAGCTCTGGTCATTCAAAGATGCTGAAAAACTATGAAACATTTATGGACTTGAAAACCTGTGGCTGGAACATGTATGTGTGAAATTGTACAGGCCAACATTATATAAGATCTAATACACACACCTGAACCAACATCTGAACAGATATACACTTAGTCATTCACAAGTCACTTCTGCTCAGCAAGATCAAGAAAGCAGTTATATGACTGGGATAAATGATAATGAAAATGAGACAAAATAGATGTTTAAAATATGTTCAACATCTAATCATTTCTAAACAAATATACTATATATCAATTCATCAATGTTCAATTCAGCAATTACTCTGGGCACAGCTATACTGCAAATTGTGTTTGCTTGCCTTCTTATCATAATGCTGTGATACCTTTCCTAGACTCAGATGAAAAGGGGACACTACAACAAATGAATCCTTAAAGTCTCTCTATCCGCTGTCATTTAACCACTTGAAACCATAAATCAGAGAGCGCCACAAGCACTATTACAGCAATGTTTGTGTTCCTAATTGCTACAGTTTCCTCAAAATAATACAGAATTATTCCATCTAATATTAACACAAACATATAATACCAACTCTGTGTAAACGTATTTTTAAATATTTATATCCCGCACCCTCAACTCAGTTTTTGAAAAAGTTTACATCAAATATAAATCACTTATCAGTATTTGTCAAATACCTAAAGATTTAAAAACTAAATCTCTTTAAAATAGTACAAAATAACATAACCTGGCAAAGTGAAGAAGACAGCTAGAATGTAGGAATCAAGGTCAATGGAAAATATTTCTGCTAGTACTGCAAGCACCTTAGCCTTACATTATATATAAATGTAAGAAATAATAAATACTTTATTTCTCTTTTGTGTTTCTGAAATGTAATTTTAATACAATATTATTTATCAAGGTGTGTTTTATTAATAATGTGATGAGTTCTCTTATCTTTTAAAAAGTTTTTGAATTTTTCATCTCATACTCAGCTATTAACTCTAAGTGCTGTTCTGTAACAGCAATCAGCAACCAGTAATTAAAGTTGTAATTTGCTAACAATGCAATGGTGTTTATCACTACAGTCATGTTTGCTAGTTCATCATGAAGTTAAGAGGAAGAAAAAACCTAAAAGCTATGAGACTCAAGTCTTCAGTTTTCTACAATTTCTGGAAAGAGAAACATTTGTGTAAGAATACACATGATAAAGTACAACTTAGGGTGTACTCAGATTGCCCTGATCTGGATGGTCAAAGCTAGCATGATTTTGTCAGGTCTTGGAAGCTAAGAAAGCTGGGCCCTGATTAGTGCTTGAATGGGAGATTACCAAAAAGGTCCAGAGTTGTTACATAGGCAATGGCAAACCACTTCTGAATATCTCTTGCCTTGAAAACCCTACAGGGACACCATAAGTTACCTGTCACTTGAAAGCACTTTCCACCATCAAAACTTTGGTTGTCAGATAAGTCAAACTTGACATCAGAGTATAATCAGTGATTTATTCTCTCCCCTAGAAAGCCACATGGTCCAGATATGTGTCATACACAAAGAAGCCCAACACTGAAAGACGGCTATCATCATACCTCCAGCAATAACTCCATCAGAGCTGTCAACTGCATCACAAATTTCTGTGAGTGGGTGCTTGCTACTTAAAATGCTGCCTGTGGACTTATAGGATTTTCTTTTAACTTTACATCTGCAAAACTGATAGGATTTCTGTAAGTTGCTCAGAGCACTAAAGATGACAGAAAACAAAATGTGGAACAACAATCATATTGATGGTTATTGTGGGTATTCAGGGCTGTATTGCCGTGGTCTTGGCATTGTAGTTCCTGACGTTTCGCCAGCAGCTGTGGCTGGCATCTTCAGAGGTGTAGCACCAAAAGACAGAGATCTCTCAGTGTCTCTCAGTGACATACTGAGAGATCTGTTTTTTGGTGCTACACCTCTGAAGATGCCAGCCACAGCTGCTGGCGAAACGTCAGGAACTACAATGCCAAGACCACGGCAATACAGCCCGGAAAACCCACAACAACCATCGTTGTCCCGCCGTGAAAGCCTTCAACAATACAACAATCATATTGGCTTTGTTGGGGTTCCATCCACTGAACTCAGTGGGGCTTAGCTCCTAGTAAATATGCATAAAATCGGCTTGCATGTAACCCAAAGCTTTTATAGACTTACACGTCCCACTCAGTACAACTAATCCACATCTTAATAACTAGCATGGACTGGACTGGACTGGACTGGACAGTTTTTCCTACGTACAGGTACACTGACTCACTTCCTGTTGTTTTTAACCACTACAAGATACTACAGCTACTGCTGCTGTTAATGAATTTGGATGCAAGGGAGAATTATTCCAATGCGTTTTACCAACCCACAGGCCGATTCTACAGATTACTAGCTTCCCGAACTTCTCCACTGAAACGGATCAAAACCAGCGGTCCCCCATCCTAAAAGAAAGGACGCGAAAAACGTCCAGGCAGTGAGCAACCCAGGCGGGTGGCAGCGAGGTCATGTAAGGCCCGGGCGCTGCCATTCTACCCCCAACACTTGCGTGAAGGGCACCGACCACCACATGGCCCCGCCGCCATCCCATGTCCGCGCTCGGCCCCCAGCAGGTTCCTCCGGCCAACCTTCCCCTGCCTCGCCCCCGGCTGTGCTCGAGGCACCTGGGCGGCAGGGGGGCTGAGCTGGCTCCGCCTGCCAAGCGGGGCCTCTTCCCCTTCCTGCCTCCGGCACCTGAAACTGAAGCAGCTTCTCAGTTTGCTCCGCCGACAGCTCCCGCTCCTCTGAAGCCGCCATTTTGCTGCCGCCTCTGACCCGCAGCTGCGTCACTCTAGGGAAGTGACGCAACAATTCGAAACTTCCTCCTGCATTCCGCGCGCACCACAGGTTAGAGACCCCGAGAAGTCCTCGAAGCCGCGCCTCTCGACTTCCGGTGCAGAAGGTTCCGTTTCCAGGTTTTAGTGATAAAAGCGTTGCGTACGTGTTAGTGGATGGGATGTCTGTTGTTTTGTTGTTGCGAGCACGGGTCCCGTGACAGGGGGAAACACTTCGGCCTTGCTTCTCGAGTGGTTTCCCCGTTGGTTGTTAGCCTGAAGCGATGCTTACCGGAGATGGCTTGCCCTTTCGAACCTCATTCCTCCTCCGGAAAGCCTAGGGTAGACTTAGGGTAGTCGCGGATATCAAGGGTTGTCGCAGGCGCTACCGGAACAGAGGAACCTCAAGGCGAGTGTAGCCCTTCCCGTGTGCAGCATTTCGAATTCCTATTTTTAATAGTCTTTCCCACTAAGGCTCGAGCGCGCAACACTCCTCATCTCTGCCTCGAGCCTCCTCTGGATTTCCAGGAATATGCTCCCTCCGGGCCGGCCAACCGAGAAGCCAGGCCCAAGACTTCTCAATCTCCCAGTAGTGGACAGTTAAGAAACTGGCTTCTGGGCTAGTGAGAAGCCGCCTGTAGTGCTGCTGCTAGAGAAAAGGGAGTGGCCAAGTGGGAGATACAGAAGCTGAGCGGAACAGAGAGAAAACTGCCTCGCGCTTCCTTCCAGCCACAAGGAGCTCCGATTCGAACCGCAACTTCGCATTATAATCTTTTATGCCGGGTTTAAAGCCATCCGTGCTGGGATTGAAGTTTAAACTCTTTAACTTTTTTGCGCGGCCCCATTCCGAATAGACACGGAAGATATAAAAATGAGTGGTGGTAGGGCAGAGTGGGGAAATAGTGATACTGGACTTAACAATGCTACAAAATACTATTCGGTGGTTGATATAGTAGTGAAGGCGTACCTGAGTTTTTTAAAAAAGGATTTATACGCCTGTGCATCTGAAGAAGCAAGTATGCTAGAATTAATTATATGAGTCTTTAAGAGGGCACTGGGTATCTTTTTTATTTCGCTGCTCAACTAACATGGCTACCCATTTAGACTTTAAATGTAAAAGTGATTTGTATTTGTTATCTGTAGTCTGCCTTTCTCACTAAGACTCAAGGTGGATTACAGCAGTGTGAGTACAGTAAGTTTTGAGGACATTTCAATAATCAATGTAATAGGGTTTATAAATGCAAATTTGCAAAGATTTAAAGTCAACAGAAATCCAGTAGAGTGGAAGAAATACTGAAACAGCATTAGTTCTCAGATTAATACATTAAACAACACAACTACCAAGTAGGATCATACTCAACGCAACAGATAGCACACAGTAGCAAATAATAGCAAAATCTATTGTCCCTATCCCTCTATTGATCCCTCTGAGACCACTTTCTTACAGTACAGCCCTTCTATCTGAGTAAAAATGTCATCTTGAATAATTCAGTTTTGCATAGTTTGTAGAAAGCCAGGAGAGTGGGAGCTTTCCTGACCACTTCAGGTAGGCTGTTGCATAAGATGGGGAACGTAGAGAGAATGCACATGTATGAGCAGCTGTTGATTTTGCCCATGTGCAAGGTGGAACCTGCAAAAGGTCTAGATGAATGATGGTAGAACATAGGGGGAGAGGTGGTCCAATAGATATGTCAGACTAAGGCCATGAAGAGTTTTGTATGTGATAGTCTATACTTTGAATTGAGCCCAGTAACTTTTAGTAGCCAGTGGAGTGATTGCTGAATGGGAGTAATATTCATTCTTCTCCTAGCTCCCAATAATAACTGAGCTGCAGTTTTCAGCACTTAAGTGGAGTCTCTGACTTAGCATAGAGGGAAAACTTACGTAGAATGCATTACAGTAGTCAAGTCTTGATGTTACCATGGCATGGATCCAGGTGGCCAAGATCAGCCATGTCCAATAGATATGTCAGACTAAGGCCATGAAGAGTTTTGTATGTGATAGTCTATACTTTGAATTGAGCCCGGTAACTTTTAGTAGCCAGTGGAGTGATTGCTGAATGGGAGTAATATTCATTCTTCTCCTAGCTCCCAATAATAACTGAGCTGCAGTTTTCAGCACTTAAGTGGAGTCTCTGACTTAGCATAGAGGGAAAACTTACGTAGAATGCATTACAGTAGTCAAGTCTTGATGTTACCATGGCATGGATCCAGGTGGCCAAGATCAGCCATGTCAGGGTAGGGGGGCCATCTTCCAGGCTAGACTGAATTTGTGGAAAGCATATTTTGCAACTGCCTTAACTTGCTTTTGTAGCAGTAGTGCTGAATCTGGTATAGCCCCTAGGCTCTTAACTGAGTCTTCAAGGGGCAGACAGACTCCATCGGAAATGGCGAATACAACATCTGCCAAGGTCTCTGCCTTCCCAATGAGCATCATTTCCATCTTGTCTGGGTTCAATTTCAATTTGTTTTCTTTCAGCCACTTGACCACAGCTGTTAGGCAATGAACCAAGGTATTTACTGCATCTTGTGGTGATCTGGATAGTGAGATATAGTTGGGAGTCATCTGCATATTAATGGCATCCAATTCCATAGCTACGAATGAGTTCTTGAGGCATTATACAGAGGTTGAATAACGCGGGGGTAAGATTGCGTCCTGTGGAACTGCACAAGATAATTCCCACTTTGGAGATAGCTGCTATCCCACAGCAACCCTTGGAGTCTGTTCTATGAGAAATGTTTTAAACCAATCTAAGGCACATTCTTTGATACCCATTTCTGCCTTCAAATACCTCAATAAGAAGGTATGGTCTACAGCATCAAAGGCTGCAGGTAGATTCAGGAATAATTCGCCATTATCTTTCCATCGTTAAATGAAATAAAAGCGTGCTATGGCTGTATACGTTCATGATTTCATAGCACTATAAGGCAGAAAGGAACATAACCCAGTTCTACCATTGATTATAGTTTAATGAATGTAGCACAGGACTTTGCCTGCACTTTTACAGTTTTGGACTCGCTGGTTTTTGTCTAGCTTTATTGCACTGTGACAGAAGAAGTGGCACCTGCCTAAATTCACACTTTGGTAAGAGACAACCCTGTCCTACATAGGCAATCCTGTCTGCCTAGATAATAACTATCTGATTTTTGGAAAAATCTATCTTGTTTTCTTACTAAATGCCTTTCCTTTATTATTTATATATACTCATGCTGTGGGGAGAAGTCATTTTTAGCCAGCTACCAAAAACAAGCTTTGCTGCAAAGAATGTAGATATCCAGATGAAGCAATTATGAACAGTGGGTTGGAATCATATGTGGTGTTTGGCTGGTGAATGCAGTGATAGCTATATGAATGCCCTTTCTGTTGTAGGGCTACTTGTAATTATTTAATACACAGTGAGTCCCTTGAGAGGTGGCAACAAGTGAGGACCAGCAATACTCCTCAGGTCCTTAGTAAAAAAAATTTCCTCTACCACATGATGAAGGTGGATGATCTGTTTATTGCAAAATAGGCCACCACTAGAGGTCAGTTACATAATATTGCTATTATGCACTGGTTGTTGCCAGTTATGCCTTTAAGAGCTATGATTGGGCTTATTCATCAGTCCAGCATCATCTGTTTCTCATCCACCCTCCTCCTCCTCCTTTTTTTTTTTGCTTACCGTTCAGACAGCAGAAAAATTCCAGAGAACTGAAAAGCTTGCTCACTAGATAGTAACATAGTTGGTCGTATTCAAAGCTTCACTTACCTTCTTTTTGTTCTCAGCTAAGCAGCTGTGTGTGTCTAAAACTCTGGGAAAACTCTTGCTTTCCAAGTGGATGTGCAAGCAAATAGATTGAAAGGCTTTTGGTTAGTGAGAATGGCCCAATCAATACGATGAGCTCCCATTAAACAGGGAATCTGCTCCTAGGAAGAGGCAGTAACACAACATTTATGCATGCTGAATGTAGCTCTACCATTATGGGGTCCTTGCACTTGAACAAGACAGGCACCTCTTAAGTGTCTGTTTTTGCATTACACATTGGCATCTACAGAAATGTGAGAGAGCGAATGTGCTGTAGTGTTTAGAGTGTCTAACTAATCTCTGGGAGACCTAGGTTCAAATTCCTGTTCTGCTATGGAAGCTTGCTAGGCGACCTTGGGCCAAGTCATTCGTACCCTGGCCTACCTGACAGGGTTATTGTTGTGAGAATAAAACAGAAGAGGGGAGAATGATGGTGTCAGATGGTTTGGGTGCCCACTAGGGGAAAAATGGTATAATATCTAAATAAATGTCCCGCTGCTCAAGTGTATGTTCTGGTTCCACAGCAGTCTTCAAGAACCCCTTTAAAAGTATTGAGACACCTTGGGCCAGTCACACACGCTCAGCCTAACCTACCTCACAAGACTGTTGTGAAGATAAATGGAGGCAAGGAGAATGATGTAAGCTGCTTTGGATCCCTTTTGGGAGAAAGGCATATACATGAAGTAAAATAAAATTAAAATGGGCTGTGACCTACAGAACTGATTTCTGTATTCATATTAATAGCTGTGGAGGGGTAACTTAGTGCAAAACAGTGACACATGCTTGCTGTTTTGGAGCATTGGTTTTTGTCTAAAAGGTTTTGGCTGACGTTAAAGAGTCTGCAATACTCACTCATCCAAAGGAAATTAAACCTGGAAGCTCTGCCCTTCAAACTTCTCACTAAAACTGGGGTCTATCTGTTCTGTGTTTATATGCTTAACCCTGTTTATCTGCACTAACCAAAACCCACAATTTTTCACCAGGATAAGTGAAATTTTGCTCCCAGAAAAGATGCTTTTGTACACCATATTGAGTACATTTGCAAATATTTGCTTGGTGCATACATGGACAGGTGTGTCTCTTAGGGTTGCCAGCCTCCAGGTGGTGGCTGGAGATCTTCCGGGATTACAACTGATTTCCAGGTCACAGAGATCCATTCCCCTGGAGAAAATGGCTGCTTTGGAGAGTAGACACTATGGAATTAGACCTTGCTGAGGTTCTTCCCCTCCCCAAACCCCAACTTCTCCAGGCTCCATCTCTAAAATCTCCAGGAATTTCCCAGCTTGGAGCCGGCAACCCTCTGCAATCAAGAGCCAGAAACCTTCATGATGAATCACACATTATGGAAACTGGATACAGGGTCTCTTCGTCCTGAATCTTGTGCACAGGGCTTCTGACCTGAAATGGGCCCACGCTGTGGTACTAGTTGGTCTGCTAGAGAAACCCACAAGTGTACGCGTGGGCTTCCCTAGAGGTTCAAACGGTCTAGTTGCAGGTTGGGGAAATGGAGCGGGGGGGGGGGGGAGTTGAAGTCCGTTCTTCACGCGTGCCACAATCGCAATCAGAGCGGGACCACAAGTGACGCCTGACACAGGTTGGACACTAGTCAGCTTCCCTCAAGTTTTAATGGGAAATGTAGGCATCCTGGTCTTGCAGCTTGACTCTCTGACTGCTGTCCGATGGACTTTTCAACTGTCACTTGTCCAACATTCCGCCAAGCTGCCTACATTTCCCATCAAAACTTGAGGGAAGCTGGCAAGTGTCCAACCTGTGTCAGGCGTCACTTGTGGTCCCGCTGATATCACGCTGCCAGGAACTGAGGAAAACCGGCTCAGGTCTGAGGTGGGGGAGCCCAGACCCGGCCACGTCCTCCATAATTAGGGTTTCCAACTTTTAAACCGGCCCATCTAGCTCTTCCTTTAATACTGGCATGACGTGCAGCAATCATGAGGTAATGTTATGCCATGAAAAGCTTCACCTGCCCCGTTGACCACTTTAAGCCTCCGCTAAAAGGGCAGGGCCTTCTTCGCGAGGCTGTTGGCAACTCTCTCCGTGCTTCCCGAATCGTCAGCAGGTCCACGCGCCTGTTTGCCCCGCGCATCCCAAGGGGACTCGCAAAGCCCAGGGCTAGTGGCGTTACACGTGGCTTGCTGTGGCCGCGGCGACACCCCGCCGAACCGGCGCTGACTTCAGGGCAGGCGAGCGGGTCTCCCGAAACGAGCGCTGCCCTCTTGCGGCTGCGGAGGCACTCGGCCGCCCGGCGGGTGATGTCACCGCCCCTCCTGCCCCCGCCAGGCTCCTCCCACGGCAGCCGCAGTGACAGCTGAGGCCAGGCTTCCTCCCGCGAATTGCCCTGCTCGGTGGCGTGTGGCTTTGCGAGCAAGGGACGCCAGGGCTGTCGGTGCTCGGCGCCCATCCCCGAGAAGGAGGGCTTGGGGCAGGCAAACCAACATGGCTGATGATTTCGGTTTCTTCTCCTCCTCGGAGAGCGGAGCGGCCGAGGCCCCGGAGGAGGATCCGGCGGCTGCCTTCCTGGCTCAGCAGGAGAGCGAGATCGCGGGCATTGAGAACGACGAGGGCTTCAGCACGGCCGAGGGGGGCCCAGGGGACCCGCAGGCGGCGGAGCAGCCGGGTGAGAGAGCGTGCCAAGGGCGCGATGCATCTCTGCCGAGGGGGAGCCTCGACGGAGCGGACAAGGCGGGCCCGATTGCTGTTGAATGGGAGGGACTGCGCGGGCCCCAACGAGCCCGGTGGATGGAAAGCGGCGGCTCCTCCTAGCAGGGAACCTCCGAAGGCTTTCGGGATTCGAGTTCAGCGGCTCCTTAGAGACCAACAAGATGCTCAGTGTGTAAGCTTTGGAGAGTTAGGGCTCCCTTCTTCAGATACTTCAGAGCTCTGATTCTCCAAAGCCTAACCCCTGAAAATCTTGCCGGTCTGTAAGGTGCCACTGGATTCCAGTTCTGCTGTTCTACTGCAGACCAACCTGGGTACCTAAAACAATCGAAGGAGAAACACCCAAAGCAAGGGCTTCCTTAGGAGACAGCCAGGCAGGCCAGGCTTCAAAGCCAAAAGCCAACCAATCCTGAGGTGGAAGGCACAGAGACTTCCTTTACATTGAGGTTTGGGGGTTAGAACCTCATGCTGACCAAGGGATGGTGCTGCTGCTATTGATAGCACTTTATTCTATCTGGATTGTGTTTGGGAAACACATGAAGCTGCCTTATACTGAGTCCGATTATAAGACTATCAAGTCAGTCTTATGTGCACTGACTGGCAGGGCTGTCTGATTGAGGGTGTTCACATCACCTCCTGCCTAGTCCTTTGGACCTGAGAGGCTGGGGATTGAACCAGGGACCTTTTGCATTCCAGGCGAGTCCTCTTTCACTGAGCCACAACCTTCCTACAACCTTCCTGAGAGAGAATAAGAAGAAGTCTATGGCAGAGAAGAGAACCATCTCTGACTGCCCAGTGCACTATAGTAGCTTTCTGACCTCTCTCCTAGAGTCTTATTATCTGTGTTTAAGGTTGATTGTGCTTGGGGAGTCTCATAATGAGACAAAGTACTCCTCACCCTTCGAAACAGCTTCTTCTACCTGAGGAAAGGAAGCTTAGTGGACCGCGTTTGTCTCCAGCAAGTAGGCCCAGGGTAAGCCAGCTCAGCATGACCCATCAAAAGAGCTCTAATTCCTTCCTTGGCTGAGGCAGGACTGGGTAGACAAGCTGCGGAAGGAAGGGTTTAGATTCTCTGTGGGTGTATCATATGTGAGGTAGACATACGGAAGCTCCAGCTTTGGAGGGATCTCTGCCAATGTGACCAGACCGCACCCAGTCCTCCTGGGTGTAGCCAGATACTTAGGGTGTGAGTTATGTCAGGGAAGGGAAACAGTACCTGTAAGGAAATGACATTAGGAAAGCAATATGCTCTGAGTATAAGAACAGCACATGGAATGCCCCTAGTAACTTTCCCCCTTTGACTTCCTTTCTTAGCTCTGCTTAGGGTTGTTGATTCTTTTTAAATACGCTACTCGTGTGCCCTTGACATCTGTCTGATTGTCACAAATTTAGCAGGTAAAGCTCTTCTGACCACCGTATCTTCATGCCAAGAAAAGCTTCACCTCTGCAAATTCTCCATGTCATGCTATTCTTGAAAGCATGGGAACAAAATAACAAGGCAAATCTAGCTCAGCTTAGAAAGGGCCCTTAAAACCTCCCTATTTCTAAGTGAAAGTTGTTCTCTTTGGCCATTGTTATTTATTTATTTAAAATAGTTACATGCTCCTCTTTCTCCTGATCAAGCTAGGACCCAATGTTGGGTAACAACAAAACATAAATACACAGAGAGTAATCACAGTTTTAAAAGCTAAATTAAAAAATAACTCATCCTCTTGTAAGAACGAACCAGCCACAGTCAGTCATAAAACCCTCATACTTCTCCAAAGGACCTTCTAAACAATTACATTTTGCAGCCTTGCCAGTAGGTCAGGACAGCAGAAACCTACGTTATGTCTTCTAGGAGGTTAATTCACAAAAACAGAGCAGTGACTTGAAAAGCCCAAGTTATTGTTTCCGAAAGCCTTGGGAATTTCAAAAAGAATGGTAATGTGCTTTTCTCATTATAGGCCAAATTGTGGCTTACCTCCCTTTCTTCTGGACTAGCTGACCTTAAGGAATGTTTATTTTAGCCTAGAACTTTGCTGCAGAGTATATCTCCCCATCCCCACCCCCTCACCCCCGCCCTGGGGAGAAGACTGGACAGGCTAAAGTTCTCATAATACATCAGGTCAGGAGCAGAACTAGATTCTCCTGGTCAAAATGTTTTTTAAGCAGATTTATCTGGATTCCCCATTATGTTCCATGGTGGTACTATTGTTTTGCAATGAGAAATGAACGCAACAGGCATCTGGCAATCTTAGGGAGAACCAAGTATATGCAAATAGGCTGCTAAGATTTAATACAGAACAGGGCTCTCGTGCTTTAATGGGTATTTTTTTAAGGAGAAATTTGGCATTTGCAACCTCTCCCTTAACTGTAACAGTTGGAGGGGAGTATTTATCAAGGGCTTGTTCTCCATGAAGGTCATATATTTAATCATCTGTCTTTCTGTAATTTACATAGACCCTTCATAAAATAACAAATAGGCACAAATTAAACATTAAAATCAAAGCAGATTGAAACCAGCAGGTTTAAGTCTTCCTGGTTGTTCTCTCTCTCACCCTGAACTCACTTTAATTTAAAAAAAAACTTTCAAAGACACTTAGAATGAGAAGATGCAGAAGTGTTAATCTGATTCTTTTGGATTTGGGGTATCCTCTTGCAAAAACTAATTGTCCCCATGCAGTTATTTTTATTTATTAACATATTGATGTTACAGCAAATGCATGTTATGTTTAGTTTATGTATTTTATCTCTAAATAAACACAGGGAATGCAAACGCTTGTGCTTGCTATTTTGGTTGATCATGCTAATTAAAAATATTACACTACTGTTGTCTTTATATTGTATCTCCTGTAAATCTGGATGCATTCATTGCATTTCTGTCAGTTGTAATTTTAGACTGCAATCCTATTCATTTTTAGCTTTGACTAAGGTCCATTGAATACAGAGGGATTCTGAGTAAACAACATGCACAGCATCAGGCAGCATATCTAGCTTATTAACTTTGTTTTTCCTCTTCTCTCCCTCTACCCATGTGTTTATCCATTGTTTTTTCTTTCTGTTTTGTGCATTTGATGAATTAGATCCTTGCCTACAAAAACCTTTGTTGATAACACTTTCAACCCCATCCTAACCATGTTCATTCAGAAATGTTGCTTACTTCTGGGAAGCCTAAGCATAATTACTGAAAAGTAAAATTAGTGGGGATTTTTTTCATGGAACATTCCATGCAATTTTCATCTCTGCAGTGTTGCCTACACACAGGCATTCAGTGGCTGGGTCTTTATCTAGGTCTCAGAAGAATGAGTCACAGTTTGATACACATACTGTTACCAGGATGGTTGTCCAAAAGATTATCATAGCAAATACAATGACTTGCTTATCAAGGTCATGTTGGAAGATGGATGTGAGAATTACAGATTCCTGCACTCTCTAGCTCAATTTACCTTAAGTCTTCTTAACTACTGCTCTCAGTTCTTCTGGAGCTTCTTTATATTTTCTTTCAGCAATCATGTCTTGATTTTTTTGTATATGCGCCCCCCGCCATGGAAGTACGTCCCAAAGTGAAATCAGCCGTTTTTGCAACCAAATGGCAGGAAGCTAATGCCTGACTATTGTGTGTTGCGCTTTAGGTTCAGCCTTATGCTGCCTCCCACCACTGACAAGAGAACCAGCATGGTGTAGTGAAGAGAGGATTCTGGAAGACATGGGTTTAGATCAGCTCTTCGCCAAGGAAGCTTGCTGGGTGACTTTGGATCATTCACAGTCTCTCAGTTTAACCTACCGCGCAGGGTTGTTGTTGTGAGGAAATGGAGGACTGGTCCACCGTGATTCAAGCTGCTTTGAATTCTAACTGGGGAGGAAAGTGGGGTACAAATAAATGCAATGCAAATAACTAACCCTTTGTTCTTTTCCTTCATCGGCAGCTGATTTTGAGAGCACCGGGGCCACCTTGAATGGAGATGTGTTTCAGGTGAGAATCTGTGCACTTGCATGGACTTTGAAAGGGAGCACCTCTTGGTCATGGGGGCCAGCAGCATTAATCAGCTGAATCAATTGGCCCTAAATGTCTAGAGAAGATTCAGTGACAGGTCCCATGAAAGAGAAATAACACTGACGTTGCACCTGTATCTTTGCTGATCAGTCACAGGAAAGGAGGAAGGACAAGAATTTTCAATGGACTGGAGCATTGGCCCTCATTTCTGTTTTAACTTGAGACTAGCTGTAGCATCATCTTTCTCCTAGACAGAACTCTACAGCAGTTCCTTAAGGACATCTTTTAATGGCTGCAGCTTGGAGGACAGTGCTGTTATGGAGAGAGCTGTTGTCTAAGGAAGCAGGAAATTAATTGATAGGTGCCATTGGACTGGATAATCAGTAGGGTGAATTGGTTTGGGAGAATAGGAAGGAGTGAATAGACTAAAAAAATGGAGACATTTATAGTAGGAAAGATCACTAATGAAAAGTGTTTGTCTGGTGTATTTGTATTGTTTTAAAGCTGTACCCTGTGGGTGAAGGAAAATATAGAGATCATACTTGTATCTCTTCATGAAGAGGATTCTCAAAGCTGGGAAACCATCAGACAAATTATGAAAAGATTGCTTGGCTCTTCCTATTTTGCAGTACTGGCCGAGTTTCTGCACACATGCAGCTCATAAGTGCTGATGGCTTCATAAGGGCTTTAAGATTTATCAGGGCTGAATCATCCAGTAGTTTTACCTGGAAGAGTAACAGGAGAGGGTGAGAAAGCTGTGGCTTGGCAGGTACATTCCAGATGTTTTTCAAGGGCAAGATGGGCAGCAGAGGTACCAGAGCTTTTTTCTTTAGGTTACATTAGGTGAATGTGGCTGTCAGTGATGGCTTTCCTTTCCTCCATCCGGGAGGCCTCTTGGCTGTATAGATTTAGGTAGCACTATTGCTTTAATTGAAAGCTGGAACCAAAAACTTTGTTACAGAAAGCAAGAACTCCCCTACATGCCATATTTTTAGGAGTGAACCAGTCTTCAGAGACATTTGTATGTTGCAGGTCAGACAAAACTCTCTATTAAGTGTACATTTAGAGCAAACCAAAGTTTGCTATATTTTAATGTATGGACAGATGACCTGGCAGCCATGGGCCTATGCTTGAAGTGTTTCTCCCAATATTTACTTGAGGTCCACCAGACCTTTGTGGTTTGTGAAGTTTTCTTAAGGCCACACTAGAGAAAATGTTGGGGGAGGGGATAGAGGTGGGAAGGTTTACTGCAAAGATGTGCAAGGGAATGGAGCTAAACCATTCTCCCTCCCTTTCCCCTCATTTGCAAGGAGGAATGTAACATGCACTGTCCTTTTTGGTGCCATTCCAAACTCTGATATATAAAGAAAGCCTGTCTGCCCAAAACTGCTGAAGGTAGTAGTGGCTGCGGTATCTTCCTGGTTTACAACAGCATAATCCCACTGCAGATGGGTAGATTTAATTAGATGAGGGGATTGGGTGTGAGGGTGGAGGGTAATCCAATTGCCCTGAAGAACAGCACAAGCATTAAGTGCAGCTGCCTGTTTTCATGATTCAAACAGCCTGGAAGTTCAACTGCTCAGACTGGGAAAACAGCCCCACCTCTTTCGCTCACCTCAAGTCTTATCAAAACTCGATAACAGCTTCTGAGCCACATATTTTCCTAGCCAGAGAGCTGGCCCATTATTAACAGCCACACTTAAACTTTCTGCTCACCAGTAAGGGATGTTTGATGCAGGCTGAGAAAAGGGAGTGGAATTACTTTGTGGTAATGAGGATGTCATCCAAGCTGTTGCAACTGGATAGCTGAGTACTTCTATGCTACTCATCTGTCCTAACCTGTCTGCAGTAGAAAATATTCCAGGTGTACTTTGGGATGGCCTACTTCTAAAGGCTGTGGTAGATGGGGGAAGTGCCTTAGTACCCTGTTACTGGAGAAAATGGAGGAATTAATTGGCACATTTCATAATGGAGGACAGTTACACCAAGAAGGGCTGTAATAATTCTCATTTAGGCGTAGATTGCCAACTCTGGCCTGGGAAATTCCTGTAGATCTGGGAGTGGTGCCTGTGGAGAAGGAATTTAGGGAGGGATTTCACATAGAATTTGTGGTATTCTAGGGGGAAACCCTTAAACCCCAATTTAACATGTATAACATAGAGTTTGCACTCCAAAGCTGTTTTTTTCTCTAGTAGACTTGATCTCTGCAGTCTGGAAATCAGTTGGTGTTTCAAAATTGCTAAGTCAGCACTGATAGAAAACTGAACATCGGTGCAAATGTATTAGAAGAGCCTGAAAACAGGATATGTTAAATGTCAGTCTTGAAATTAAGAGCCATTGAGTCTCTTGTGATAGTAGCTAGCACTCCAGTAAAGAACAAGACAAGTCACGTATATGACAGAATAGAGAGCCATTCTGTACAGTTAAATGTAGTACCTTCCATGGAGCTAGATCAAGATGGGTAGCCATGTTAGTCTGTCTGTAGCAGTAGAAAAGAGCAAGAATCTAGTAGCACCTATAAGACTTAACAAAATTTGTGGTAGGGTATGAGCTTTCGTGTGACTCATGAAAGCTCATCTTGATCTATCAGAATGGAGAGGTGTGAGAATTCCCACTAATCTTGTACTGTACAAGGGAGGATTTCATTTATTAGCAAGAAATGTAATTCTGAAAATAGAACAAGCTGCATAGGCGGGAAAAGGTGCAGAACCTTCTCCTTTAATCCTTGGATGAGGGTGGGGGGAAATGGAGGGTTTTCACTGACAATTAATACAAGTTGTGTTTCCTAACTTTATACATATAATTTTTAGTCTAGGAAAGGGTGAGTGCTTAACTTCTGTAACACATGTGTTCATGCAGCTGTTTAAAAAGAAGAAAAATAGTGGAAGGCTAATGCTCAGTTCATTTAAGAAGCTTTTCTCTTTAGATTTTTTTTCTTTGAAGGTTGCAAGCCCTCTTTTTTCAGCACCAGGGCACTTGTCTTGCTTGTTCACGTTTGTTTTAAAGAAATGAGTTTCAGGTGTGTAACTATGTTGGTCCGCAGTAGAAGAGCAGAATTTGAGTCCAGTAGCACCTTAAAGACCAACAAGGTTTCCTTTTGAAAGTCAAGCTGTCTTCATCAGATAAAGGTGAATGACCTTTCATTGATTCATACAGAAAGGACACCTTATATTTACATAGTACTAATGGCACTATTCTCACAGGAGAGGGGCTCCCTATCCCAAAAGTTTTTCTATATCACTCAAGGGGACACAACTTTTGTAGCCAATCAAAAATGATGGCATGCATATGTTTTTGCATTGGAGAACAAAGCTTAGCTTGGACTTCACTTCATACAACAGTTATGATATGACAATAGTTGTTATTCTGCTTTAAAAATCTAGTGGTGAGTTTGTAAGCACTTTCCAGGGCTGTTTACTCAGTCAGTGTACTCAGCACTTGTGAAGAATACTAAGAAATGTAGTGCGTAAAGGAATATGACAAGTGATGATGACATACTGGAAGGAGTTTGGGGGTTATGTTAGTAATAACAAAGGACCCAACCCAGCATGAATTAACTGTGATAATTCATATCAATTCAAATATCATCCCTTCTTAGAAACAGAAGAATAACCAAATAACTTCAAAATGCCATAGTATTAATTATATTTGTCTAATTAGTTGCATTTAGAAATGTTTTGTCTGCACCTTTTTGTTCTTAAGGTTTTACTTCACAGGTAGTATACAGAAACAGCAGATTGTGTGTTAAACTTGTGAGGAGACCTCTAGGCTAGAATCCTTTTTATTAATATTCTAGTTTACCTCTCTTCACACAGCTGTAGTCTGAGATGGAAAAGACCAAAACCATTTTACTACATACCTTATTTATATAGACATAATCTTAGAAATTTGGCTCACTTTGTAAAATAAAAGCTGAAATTCTGGAGGGTGGAGGGGTAGGTTCAGATGAATGCTCATAAGCCACACAGTCAACTATGATCGTTATAATGGATGAAAACATTGTGGAGGAAGGCAGTTCTGCTTGTGAAAGCAGGCTGGTTTTGATACAGAGATGTGCATTCTTCAGTTAAGTAATTGCAGGGAATACTACTGTGGATTAAGAAAATGGCTGTGTAAATGGAACCCATACTGTTGGGCCTGCTCAGCTTTGCAGCTGGTTGATTTTATTACCATAATTGCTGGACGTTAAGTAAAGGTGACCACATTTAGCGCTTCCCTCAAGATTTTAGTCTGAGGCTATGAAAATCAGTTCTTACTATGGTAATGGCCCTTAATGATATCAGTGTGATTCTAAAACCAATTAAAAAGGAAGATCCCATTCTCCTCAGCAAGACGCTAACCCCTTAAGACTAACTGTGACATCACAGGAATGACATCACAGAGGCACAGTTTGCAACCATTCCAGGATTTTCCTTGCTGTAGAGATATGAAAGTCATGTTGGCAGCAAATGGCAAATCCTATAGAGCTAGGCAGGTACATGACTCCATTAGGTTCCTATGGTCCTAACTTCGGAATGATGATTGTTCTTGGACCCTAGATACTCAGACCATTGGGCATTGTTGGGCATTGGAAGAGGAACATGGCTGTCTACTGGAGATTCAAGAGTAGGCCTTGCCCATACTTCTATATAGAACTTCATATCATGGGAGGGGCTAGAGATTAGGGTTGCCAGCTCTGGGTCAGGAAATTCCTGGAGATTTGGGTGGAGCCTGGGGAAGGTAGGCTTTTGGGAGGGAGGAAGCTCGGCAGAGTTCAGTGACATAGAGCCTATCCTCCAATGTAGCCATTTTCTCTAGGGGAACTGATCTCTGTAGTTTGGAGATCTGGGAGATCTCCAGGCCCCACCTGAAGATTAGCATCCCTAGAAATCCATTCTTCCATATGCCTTACCATACCACAAAGAAATTGCTGGCCAGGACTGTGGGTGGATGTAGGACAACATCCTGGACTTTACACACTATTACTTTGGTCTCAAGGAATCCAATGGACCTACCGATGCCTATGCAGCCATTGCCCGAGCTGACCGATTGACACAGGAGCCTGAGAGTATTCGCAAATGGAGAGAGGAGCAGAAAAAAAGACTGCAGGAGCTGGGTAAGAATGAAATGTGACAAGAAATAGAAACTACACCAACTTACATTGTGATGATATTTGAGTATGCATTTTAAATTATAATGTGGATTTTTGAGGGTCAGGAGTTAGTGATGTAATAAACAAGAAGAAATTTGTGCCAACAAAAAAACCTCTAGCATATGAGGGGGAAGTTAAAGAGACACCACTGTACTTGAATGAAGAAAAAGGCAAATATGTGGACAGAAATAAGCTTGAGGCTATTGCTGAGAGAGCTGTCATCTGAGATGATATTAGTGGATCAATTAAAATGGTGGTAATGGTTGATAAAATATAAAACATACAGAATATGGGAAATATTTAAGTAGGAGCACAGCAGGAAAAGAGAGTAACAGTGGAGACTATTTACTTAGTTTTATGTATAGTCTGCCTTTCTCACAGTGACTCAAGGCAGTTTACCAAAAAAAGAGGTAAAAGAAAACACTGGCCACATGCCTTACTTGAGGGACCATCCCGAAAGCCTTCAACAGGCATTTGTGGGCCTCCAGCAGCAGCCTCACCCACCACAGTAGTATTTATACATTTCTACAACAGGTCATTTCTACAGCAAGCCTGCTGCTGAAGTGCACTTGCCACATACCTGACACTTCTACAGCCCTCTTCCAAGGAGCGGGCTCTTGGGAAACAAGCAGAATCTAAATTTGCACTGCACCCGTTGTGTCAGTCATGAAGCATCTCCATCCCTTTTCAGAGTGCTCTGTATAGTGTGGATTGGCTGACCCTTGTCGGTCATAAAGCTTCCTTCTCATCCCTGTAAGGTTAGCTTTCAAAACTGAAATAGTGAACAAAAGTTTAGAAAAGATAAACATGATGGACACTTGGAAAGTAATGCATATGCATATTTCCTGACTGAGGTATGGGAGGTGGCTGAGTGCTTGCAGTCGAGAGGATGTACGTGTGTCTGTTGAGTTGTGAACGCAGGGGAAAGCAAAGCTTTACCCCACAGCTGAAAAACCGACACCAGCTCCTCTTTAAAAGAATGTCTACCTTTAAACATCTGCACCTAGTCCTCTGTCTATGTGCACTCTGTTCAGGCCTCTCTCCCTTCCAACCCATGGAAATCCATTACCTTCTCTCCAATTATGCACATGAGTTAACTGCTTGCAGTTTGCCCTTAGGAGCATACCTATTCAAGGAGCCTCTCCCGTGCAGTGGATTATCAAATGCAAGTTTGTAGCTTTCTCCTGCCTGTATCACAGAAGTCAGCATTGCATGGCACTCGATTGAAAAGGGAATACTCTTTCTACCATTTATGTATCTTTCATTTTAGATGCTGCTTCAAAAGTCTTAGAACAGGAATGGCGTGAAAAGGCCAAGAAAGATCTGGAAGAGTGGAACTTACGGCAGAATGAACAAATGGAGAGGAACCGGGCCAATAACAGGTACGGCTGAATAAGCACCCTACCTGTGTCAGCCTTGCCAATAACAGCAATAGTAGCCTATTTCACCACCACCCAGAATATTGCACTTTCGTGCCATGGAGCTGCATCTTGGGAGTTATAACACAGCATTACAAAAGTGAGCAGGTTCTTTTGGCTGCGGGACATGTGTCCTAAGAGCAGGGAAGCTTGGAGGGGACTGAGCAGGGAGTTCAGAGAAAAATCATGTGATGTATCAACCATCATCCTCACCTGCCAGTTCTGGACAATGCCACATAATGGATGGATGAGAGGTCCTGGCCAAGTAACAAGACATTAGTCTTGTGTTATCTG
This sequence comes from Eublepharis macularius, assembly GCF_028583425.1. Taxonomy (NCBI): domain Eukaryota; kingdom Metazoa; phylum Chordata; class Lepidosauria; order Squamata; family Eublepharidae; genus Eublepharis; species Eublepharis macularius. The sequence goes on along the minus strand of NC_072793.1, from coordinate 91,676,271 downwards.
CCACATGAAGGCAGTCACTTCTGTGTTAGCACTGGGTGTAGATTTTGGCCTCCTCAGATGTTGTTGAAGTAATAATCTGAGAGAGACTGTGTGAACCCTCCTTATGCTACTCATAGTCAACAATGACAGCCTGGAAGATTTCATCCCAGTTCCTCTTAAAAACAATTTTCTGTAGCAGCTCAATAATAAATATTTGTCATTGTAAGGGACTTCTCTCCTGTCTCTCCTGAGCGTTTAACTAAAGAATTTCTCACAAACACTTATACTGTCCTGTACTGTCGAATTCTGTTGCTGTATCCACTGAGGGTACTAACCCATCTTTCTTTCTTTAACTCTTTGCTGCCTCTCTGCTCTGCACTTTCTCCTGTCTTTGGGTCGTGCCATAGGATTGCTGACAAAGCCTTTTACCAGCAGCCAGATGCCGATGTGATTGGCTACGTGTACGTCTCTTTCCCTTTGTAACTTTTCCTAGGAAAGACTTCCATGTGTAGATGATGAGTGAGATTCCCTAGCCTTAAAGGAGCTTGTTGATTATGTTAGAGTTCAGATAGACATTTGCCTTCTGCTAGACATTTTACTGGAAAAGGGGATCCAGATAATATTACAGAATTAGGATTATGCTATACCAGTTATGCCTTTTATAGGAAAGAACTTCTAAGCTCACACACTCACTGGTAATTATGTTTGATTATGTATTCTCCTCTTTCATTTATCAGTTCCAGTGTTTCTTTGGAATTTTTATGCAAGATGCTGTTCTCACAGCTGGGAGATCAATGCGTGATCTTTATATACTAATTTCTTAATGTTTAAGTGATTGCGTCGGATTAGTAACTTCATATGGTGTATGTGTAAAGTGCCGTCAAGTCCCAGCTGATTTATGGTAATCCCATACGGTTCAACGCAAGAGACTAACAGAGGGGGGTTGCCATTGCCTGGCTGTGCATAGTGACTCTGGACTTCCTTGATGGTCCCCCATGCACGTACTAACAAGGGCTAACCCATCTTAGCTTCGAGATATGACCAGATCAGGCTAGCCGGGGCTATGTGTATTAGGACACTTTATATGGTAGTTTCCAGTAAATGCATCTCAAAACATTCTTTTGATCCAGGCTACACAAATTGTGATTCACTAAGCTGAATGAATCCCACCTGTGTTTGTACTGTGGACTGCTTGACACCCTCCCTGTCATTGCATTCCTAGGTGGGCAGCAGCAGCAGGATGTTTATTGAACCCCTAGTGTGCCATCATAGATAGCTAGTGAGCCCTGTTCAGCTTGGCCCGTTTCCTCACAGCAAGAAAGCAAATGCTCTGTGATGCCATTTTTGATTTCAGGTTGACATCCGTACACAGACATTTGACTGCACAGAGAAAAAGGCAACCTTTGGCACTTGAAATATTTTACACTCCCCCAAAATATTTATGTCAAGGAGTGTTTTCCTGAGTAGTTGCATACCTGTGTGATCCGTTGAAAGAAGTGCAGTCCCCACCCCTTCACATTTACGGACCTTTGTGAGTGGAGACCTGTTTTCTCATTTCTTCCTAGGGCCTCAGAGGAAGCCTTTCTGAAAGACTCCAAGGAAGAGACTCCTGGCACTGAATGGGAGAAAGTGGCCCAGCTTTGTGACTTCAATCCCAAGAGCAGCAAGCAGTCTAAGGATGTGTCACGCATGCGATCAGTGCTGATATCCCTCAAACAGACTCCTCTGGCCCGCTAGCCTGGCCAAAGAGTGGCTGGGGCCAGAGTGAGGATGCGGGTCACTCTTTTGCCCACAGATGTAGTTGCAGCACAACAGGCTTAAAGGGCCACCGGTGGGGGACCCCAAAAGCATCCCACTCCTACCCCTTCCTCTCTTCTACGTTTGCCTCATTCAGGCTGGGTGGCTGCCTGTACCCTTCCCCTTGATTTTACTTTGCTTAAAGGGTGTGTTGATATCTTTTACACATATTTATTAACTGTGTGGTTCCTTGGGCAGCAGCCTTCTTTGGTTCCTGCACCTGCTGCCTTCAGGAAAATCACTCCCTAGTTCACAGTGCAGGAAGCATTCATATGTCCCCTATCCACTGGTCAAGGAGGCCTAAGTCCCCTTACCCAACCAACTTTGCAGGTACAGTAAGTAAAAAGCAATTCTTCTTTCTGACTCTTTGTACCAGGCCCAGGGGGCAATATCGAAGTATCATTTATTGGCTGAATTCTGCAAACAGAAAGCCTGAGTTTGGTTCCCAGCACTGTTGCTGTTTTCCCCATAATAATGAATCACTTTTTTGCCAGAGTTGGAATTTATGTGTCCGTTGGCACACAGCTTTGGTACCAAAAATGCCTGGTAGGAAGCAGGTTCTTCATGGAAAAGCATACAAAGGAGAGATAGGGTAATGATGAAAACTGTAGACCTGGTGCACTGAAATGGCAATGAAGTGTCTGAGACAAATGCTGTATGAAGTTGTGAAATAGTTGTTGTGTGTGGGTGGGGACCCAAACCATTTCAGTAAGAAACACTTCTGCTGCTTAAGATACTTTCTCCCTGCTAGAAGATGCGCCTGAAAGCAAGACTTAATTTGGGCATAAGTAATGAAAATGGGGAAGAACAGATTGTGGGGGTGAGATGAGAAGGTTCAAACTATAATCCTTTCCAAGGAGTGGTTATTCTGTATCTGCTTAAATGCAGGGACACTATATGGAGTCAGCTGAGATTCTTGCTTCCTATTTGTGTTCTAAGAGAAGATAGAAGTAAGGAGAACATTGCTCTACGTGAGATACAAGAAGTACAAGAAGAGTACTAGAAATATTTTAGGCACCTGAGCAAGTCCCAAGCCAATTCTTGTATTTTAGCCAGACATAGAATCAACATGTCCCATTCAAGTATCAGTGTGGTACTTTATATCTTTGTTTTGGAAGCGGACATCCCACCTGAACCTATCAGTATGTACTGGCCCCGGCATGCTGTTGTTGATGTCTCCTTTGCTCCTTATATAATGCATCAACCCAGCTAAGACGCAGATGGAGATGGGTCTAGTTTCACAAAGAGGAACTCTGCTAAGTGCTGTATGGTCAGCTGGAGATTTTTCAAATATTTCTTTCTATATTGCAGGTTCCTGCAATTACCCCCCCTCCCCCATTTTTGTAATTGAAGGGGTGTTACAGATTACTGGTTTCCCTTCTGGGCATATGCTGTGCTGCCAAGGTGCTCTCTGGCTCATATAATAGATGTTCTTCACCTTGGGCAAATGTAAAAGTGGTAGTCCTAGCAGAAGCTGTAAAGCTGAGGGGGTGGGGAGGGATGTAAAATTGGAAACGCACAATGGACACATGTGGCTATGATGAGAGATCTTGGGAAGTACTCTTTTTTTGTATGTGAAGAAAATATGGCCTATCAGAGGGAACTGACTTGGCAGTATTCAGTGTTAAGTTCCATATATTCGTGCTGAATTCATCTCCTCGCTAAATTGACTTTCTGTAGAGCTGATTTTGCTGATCACTTATTCCTGTGCACAATGTACAGTGCAGGGTCCTCATGTGATGGTATTACCTCATATTTCCACACTGAGGCATTTGTGAGAAAATACCCTAAGTAGAAACCTTAGAACTTGCCCAGGTATTTCAAGCATTTCCTCTGATAACTTTTGAATTTTCCAGACTCGGCCTATGTCATACCAGCGCTTCATTCTACAAAAGAATGTGATAAATGTATCCCCTGAAGATTTTACAGTGACAGATCTGGGCCTTTTGCTATTTACTTATTCACATGTATAACATGCTAATGTCCTTGAGTGGTGACTTTACCTCATCCTTTTCTCACACTGAAGCATTTTAAAGAAACAGCAATAGGGAAGATGATTAACAAGATTTATGTTTCTTGGAAATCCGGAGTTGCAGAGATTCAGAAATACTCTACAAAGATGAATAGCCTGGGTAGTATTTAGGAAGCCTTGCAATAAGAGGATCAAAACAATGGGCAGGTTCTCAGTCCAGCAGATCCCAGGCCTTGCTTCTATTGGTTTAAGTTGCCCTGAGCTGCAATTTGACATTTGTGGTGGTCACACTATGTACTGGGCTGGCTGCAGAAAGGAAGCAAAAGTGCAGAAAAAACAGGATATTCATCGGGTACTTGTGTGTGTTTCCTCTGGATATTATTTCTTCAAAAGCTGGGGGGCAAGTGGACAAACAATACAGAATTGGAGACAGAGAAGGGCCACACAGTAAGGTGGGGGACAGATGCCACATTGGCAGCTGCAGCCTCTCCAGCCATCTGCTACAGAGCCATTCACAACATAAGGACAAGCTACTATCTGTATGCAATCGTGGTCTGCCTAGTCATCACAGTCCAGGGAAATCAGGCTGTCACTTCTTCAGCCTTTGTTAGTAGCAAGATGCAGGGCCTGCTCGAAGTTGCCGTCACCCCAGACTTTCACTATCCCTCTATCCTGTGTCACAAATGCCAGGAGCGGCTGAGGTGTCAGGCAAGGTGGGAAGCTTTGCCTGCAGCTGTCCTGTTCCCCTCCTAAAGATCTGTGACTTTGTTAAATTATCTGTTTTCAATAAAACTGCCCCTGCTCCAGCCACAGAGCTAAGAATCACAGAATGCTTTATTTCCACATTTCTATCTGTTGTAACTTGGGAAGTGCAGGGAGCAATTAATACATACCTTAGGCTCTCAGCCTAGCAAGCATCTGTGGCATAGAAATATGGCCAATCTGAATAGGCACTTGGAGTGAGCTCTGTAAAGACACATGCAGCCTGATTCTTGTAATTTTATTCATGCAAGTCTGTGTTCAGATACAGTGTGCATATAACTGCATCTTTAGAAAAGCTCCACATGAGTTTATAAAAAATATTGTGCATCAGCAGAGTGTATGAGAAGAACATTTAACAAGGGAAATAATAATCTTATTTCATTTTTAAACGTTTCTACATTAAACTTCTCTTTAGAAGAAAATAATACAAATCTAATGTTGACTTCTCATGAGAACGGACAGATTTGAACTGTCACTTTAAATTTCAGAACACACTCTAGAATGGGGAAATATCCTTTGCACACTCTAATCACTTTGTGTGAAAGAAAAGATTGTTCAAACTTTTTAGTTTCAACTTAGCAGGCAGGTATGTCTTACCAGTCCATAAAAAGTTGTTTTCCTCCTTTCTGTATACATATACCTATTTGCCTCAGGATAAGTTGCATTATGCCTGGCAAGCAATTCACTAGAATGGATTGCTCTGTGCCTTAGCCAAGCAGCTCACTGCAAAACTGCATATAACTATCTGCACTTAGTGTTCTTGAGAATGCCTCCTTTGACCCATGGAGGGAGGGAATGCCTTTTGCATGGAGTATAAGTTTTTAAGCTTTTTACTGTTGACACAAGCTCAGCATGAACTGAACTTGTTTGTGAACAAATCATGTGTTTTACATCTTGTGCTGCAGCCTTGATCGTGGGTTCTAAGAATCTCTTATTAAAAACAGTAGATGGAAAGATGAGGACCAGTTATGCTTTTGGGGTAGCAGAATCTGCAAGACAGCGTCTTCCTCCGGAAATTTTGTTGGTAACACACTGGCATATAAGAAGTTCTCTATTATGTTAAGGAGGCCAGGCTTCTGAAATGTCTGGTACTCTTAAAACTCAGTAAGTGTAAGAGAAGCTAAGACTGAATATTAAAGGCACAAACCAGTTCTCCCTAGTTTAAATTGGCTGTAGTTCACTGCAGTGTTTTAATGCCCAAGCTGTAAATGGTAAAGCGAAGAGAAGCCACTCCTCTAGAGGAAAGAATAAGAGAGAGACAAGGCAGTGTGTGCGCTACTTGGCTACAAGTTCTCCAGCCATATGTAGGTTACTCATGCCTCTGACATGACAAGTGCTATTTTGCTTTCATCTCCACTTCAGCCTTATAAAGATTGGCTCAGTTAATGATTTCTTAAACCTGCAAAGTAATTTATGCAGTTGCCAAGTAATTAATAAAAGACTCAGGCTGTAGTCTTATGCAATACTTAGAATAAGCCACATTGAACTCATATTTTTATAAGATATGCATACAATTGTACTGTAGGAACCAGTGGATTTAGTGGACCTGACTTCTGAATAAACATGCGAAGTACCAGGCTTCAGGCTTCTTAGCACAAGCAATTTGTACTTTTAAGCAGAACAGCAAAAAATCCAGAGTAGATGAAACAGCTGAAAGCCAAGCCCAATTAGATCCAACCCTTATTTGACAGGTTCAGATGTGCCAGATGATCACGCTACTTCTATTATATTGTGTGGCAACTTGGAAAAATGAAAGCTAAATTAATTCAGTGCACAGTAATGGGCTTTAACAGAGGGATCATTGAAAGCTTTTGCCACAAAGCCTTCATTTATTCACTTCAACTTGCTGCCTTCCCAGATTTTTCCACAGCTGTTACCTACCCGGGATTATAATTGAGATTGCTGAATTTATACACAAAAAAGTAGATTTTCCTTCTTTAACAGAGTATTAGTCTCCTAGCTTGGGCGTGGAGTGCACAGTACCATTTTGCACTACTTTGATGGTGTTTGCTTTTTCTCATTGATTAGCAAAGTATGTGTCAATGGAAAAGATGGGGAAAACACTAAGTAGATCAGACAATTAGACCAAACCTTTCCTCCCCATAGCATATTTCCTCAATCTCATACTTAATTGATGGACACAGAAAATAGCAAATATTTGCTCTAAAATCCTACAACTGGATAGTAAACAAGGTTCTTCTTACCAAAAAAGAACACTACAATAACACAATAGCATATGGACTGTCTTACTGAACAGAGGCTGGTGAGGGTGCAGTGTGGCTTGCTTCATAAATCAGTTTGTTATAAAGGAACAATTGCAACTCTGCCTATGGACAGCTATGACTTTACTTAATGCATGGAATGGTTGTACATGAAACAGCACTTTGAAAATAAACTTTTTCCATCTCTCCATTTCATGTGTCTTAATCCTGAGCTCCCAAGCCTCACATTCATTTATGTATGTTTTTTTCACACCCCATGTTTCAATCACATATAAGTGAGCATAAACCTTATGCAAGCTCAAGTCACATTGCCCTTTTTCCAAGTCATGTGTGCAACCTTCTTTTTCCTACCCTTCCCACTCCTTTTCAAGCCAGCAGCCTGAATACTCTTGGAACTGATAGCAGCTGGATAGAAGCTGGCACCAGTTCCCCATAATATACATGTGCCAGGGCAGCACATGGAGACACTGATAGTTGGCAAAATGAACAGTAAGCAAATTTACACTTTGGTTGTAGTTCAGTAAGTTGAAATGGGAACATTGTTTTATAGACCACATTGCCTTTATAAATTTGTGTTAAGACAAAGCAACATAAACAATGGCAGCTATTCCTTACTGTTCAAAATACATTACTGGTCACTTCCCTCCTTAAGGCCCTGAACTGAGCTTCAGTACTTCACTGTCCACAAGGCAGCAAAGACACTTATTCTGGTAAGCTTTACTAACATCAGGGACTTGAGATATTGGCCTTGTTGGCAAAAATGGAAAAACAAGGCTGTACAATGGACTGGAGAAAAAAAGTATTCCATACACCAGTGACAAGGTTGAATCATTTGCATGTATTAAATGTTGTTTTGCTTAGAACTCTGGCACCTGATGGACATTCTACAAATATCAGTGAAACATCACAAGCTTTAACAAGTGCCCTTCTCCAGGCCAGAAAGACTCATTTCTACACTGCATAGTTACATATTGCTGTAGGTTCATTTTTGTGGTTTCATTGCTGTAACAACCACCCCCACCATTAGGGCAGCAACGGTGAAGCCTTGTGCTATAATACGTGCCCGCATCATCATTTGGGACTGGCGGGTGTTGCCCCTGTTGAAACAGATGAGTCCATAGATCAAAGCTCCTGCTGTGCCAAGGCAGCCTAAAGAGAAGGACAAGAAAGAGGAGTCAGTGAACAGAAGAATAATGTAATTTCCTATCTAGTCTTGTGATCATATAGCTAGGCCTAGATTCAAGGCTGCTCTCTTAAGCCTCAGGTCCCCCTTGGCTATATAGTTGATTCACGGCATCAAGATAAAGATTGCCAACAATTTTTTACAAATTGAAAAGATTAAAATACTGAAGGATCTCTCACCTTGGATTCAGTTTCCCTACAAAACATACATCCACATTGCAGGATGAACTGACAATCTCATACGCATTCACAAGAGAGCTGGTAAACTGTCCTTCACTGCTTGGATCAACCATAATTTCTGAGCATCTCACTGAAGACCTGGAGATCCCCCCCCCCACCCAAAGCTGTCTACCCTAATACAATCCAACTAACTAAAAATCCAGACTATTATCCAGGCCTGTTCATCTTTAATCTAGTTTCTACCTTTCTCCCAACCACAACTGCTACCTTCTTACTGGCTCCTTTTTGGTGTTATTTAACAGCATCCAGAGACAGACACTTTGCAGGTGAACTTTTCCCTACCACTTTCCAAGCAAGAGAATACTTCCTCAGCAATTTTTCTGAATCAGATTGTTCTTAAAGGCACAGGAGCTGGGGCAGCAAAACCAAAACAAAACAACCCCACTCCACCACAGGTAGGTAAGCCTGCCTAACAATCAGCTTCTAATTCTTCTGGATTCCTTTACAGTCATATTTATTTTCCCTCCCTAAATTTTAGAGTTTGCCATTTGACCAATTAATAAGATTTGATAAACTGACTGTTCAAATATTGGTCAAATATTCTTAAAGAAGTAACTTTATTCGAATAAAGAAAGATACTTCAATGTTGTGATAGCTATGCTAACAACAAAAACAAATCAGCTAGTAACAAAACAAATATTATTTTTGATATATGATATGATATATTTAATTTGTAATAAACTAGTAACAGCCCATTGTGGGGAAATATACAATGGGCTCTAGAAAGGGGAGGGTGAGCAGGCAGGCACTGCCTCCTCCGTGAATGATCCCGGCTGGGTGAAGGCGGCAGGCAGACATTGTCATCTGCTCTGCTCCTGATCTTTGCCAGGTAAAGGGGGGGAAGGCATTGCTGCCTCCTCCACGTACGATCCCGACAGGGTGAAGGAGGGCCGGGCATTTTTGCCTGCTCCACACTTGATTCCAGCAGGTTGAAGGGGGAGTGGACATTGCCACCTACTCCGCTCCTGATCCAGGCTGAGTAGAGAGGGGGCGGGCATTGCCACCTGCTCTGCACCTGATTCTGTCCGGGTGAAGGGGTGGGCATTGCTGCCTGCTCCCGCGTCTGATCCTGACAGGATGACGGGGAGGGGCGGGCATTTCCACCTGCTCCGCTCCTGATCCTGGCTGAGTGAAGAAGGGTTGGACATTGCCTCCTGTTCCGTACCTGTTCCCAGCTGGGTGAAGGCAGGGGGCGGGCATTGCCACCTGCTAAGATTTCAGAAATTTAAAACAAAGCAGAAATCTGAAGAAAGAGTAAGTACTAAACAGGACATGTTAAACAAGCAGAAAATGGTATTACATAAGTAGAAATATGCCCTGACCTAGATAGCCCAGGTGAGCCTGATCTCGTCAGATCTCAAGCTAAGCAGGATCTGCCTTGGTTAGTAATTGTATGGGTAAGGTAAAGGTAGTCCCCAGACAAGCACCGAGTCATTACTGACCCATGGGGGGACGTCGCATCACAACGTTTTCTTGGCAAACTTTTTACGGGGTGGTTTGCCATTGCCTTCCCCAGTCATCTACACTTTACCCCCAGAAAACTGACTACTCATTTTGTTGACCTTGGAAGTACGGAAGGCTGAGTCACCCTTTAGCTGGCTATTTGAACCCAGCTTCCGCCAGGATCAAACTCAGGTTGTGAGCAGAGTGTGGGCTGCAGTACTGCAGCTTACCACTGCGCCATGGGGCTCAGAGTTTCTAATAAAGTAGTAATAAATCAGTAAATTGTATTGGAGACCTCTAAAAAAGACAGGGGTTGACAGTCCAACCCCTTGCCATGAAAACCTCACCAGGGGTGGCCATAAGTCAGCTATGACTTGAGGGCATTCTCCACCACCATCATGTAGAAATACAATGCAGTGAGAACAAAATAATGCATAAGTAATGGATAAACTCATACTTTACATAGTAGTAAAGTCCACAGACTTGCTCCCTTCATTGAAACATCTTTTGAACCATTCTATTATAATATAACCCTATCACTTTTATAAAAATCCCTCCCGAACTATTCTGTTTTATGTTTTATGCCAGAAGCATGGGAACCTTCCTGACCTCCTCAGGCAGAGCAGTCCACAAGGCATGTGTGGGAGGATCTCAACAGAGGACATGGGTATGGGTTAATCTTGCCCATTTGCAGGGTGGCACTTATAGAAGGCCCTACTAGGATGAGTGAAGTTGCTGTGGTAGAGTACAGGATGAGAGCTAGCCATTGCTGATATGAGGTCTAAGGCCATGAAGGGCTTTGTATGTGATGGGCAGTACCTTAAATTGAACTCAGTAACTGATGGACTGCCAATGGAGTGACTGCAGAATGGGAGTTATAAGCAAGCTTTGGCTAGCTCTTGATAATAACTGAGCTGAGCAGTTCTGCAACAACTGGAGTCTCTGAGCTAACTTCAAGGGGAGACCTATGAAGAGTGTGTTACGGTATTCTAGTCTTCTGGGATAAGTTAGAAGAAAGCATTTTTTGCATTTACATTAACTTGCTTCTCCAGGAGAAATGCTGGATTTAGTACAACTCCTAGGCTCTTAACTAAGTCAGCAAGGGTCAGCTTAAACCAATCAAAAGTGGGAAACATGTACTCTGGGGGTGATCTTGGACTCAGGCCTAGTACTGAATAAGCAGGTGACTACTGTGGCTAGAAGTGTCATTTACCAGCTTCAACCTTTCCTGGGTAGAAACGATCTGGCCACTGTGGTGCATGCCCTGATTAGATTACTACATAGGGCTGTCCTTGAGAAGTGTTTGGAAACTTCAACTGGTACAGAATGCTACTGTCAGGAAGGTGACTGGAGTGGGCTGTAGGGAGTATATCACTCCAGTCTTGGCCATCAGTTTGTTTCTGGGCACAATTCAAGTTGCTGGTGCTGACCTTTAAAGCCCTATATAGCTTGGGATCAACATACCTTATGAACCTACTTAAACCCTGTTGTTTTCTTTGAAGGCCCTGCTTTGGGTGCCCCTGCCTTCTCAGATTAGGCAGGTGGCAACCTGGGAAAGGGCCTTCTTAGTAATAGCACCAACATTCTGGAACTCTCCCCAAGAAGATTTGTCTGTCCCTTTCTGTGGCCATCTTCTGCCAGTGAGTGAAGGTCGGTTGGTTTTTAAAGGTTGTAAAATGTGCTTTTACTACATATATTTTAATTTATTAGCTACTTTGGTGGCACTTGTAAAGGCAGAAAGGCAGGGTAGAAATTTTGTAAAATATATAAATAAAATAAAGTTAACCACAGCAGTTAGGCAGCGGCTCAAGAACTCTACTGCATCCACAGGATGTTTGGATAGTGAGATATAGACTTAATGTCATCAGCATACTTACAATCAAGCCAAAAACTATTAGTGATTTGTCCTAAGGGCTTTACCAAGAGACTGAACAGCATGGAGAAGCCCGTAGGACACATGGATGACAACTGGTATCCAACGGCAACCCTTTAAGTCTGGTCCGTAAGGAACAATTTAAACCAATCCAAAGCACATATCCTAATATCTACTTCTGTCTCCAAATGCCTCAACAAGATGGCATGGTCCACTGTATCAAAAGCTGCAGACAAATTTGCTGTTGTAACTTGGGCTTCATAGATCGTCCAATTAACTCTATAGCATGCTGTTAGATTCAGTACAAGGGTTTTTTCCACCTTTACCTTAGACATCTAACAGCACTCTTCAGGTCACTCAGTGGTGTGGTAAGCCAAGGAGCTGAGTTACACCCCAAGGGTGGGAGAGGCTGATGAGTGTGAGTTCTGAGGCACTTATGAATTTGGTAGGCATATACCAAGGGGAGGTGTCCATTCTGACCTGTTTCTCCACTGGCAGAGGTGCTCTCAAACATGGTGCTGGAGACACCTAGACTGATTGTTTTGGGCAACATTCATGCTGAATGCTCCTCCTCAGGACTTGCCCAGGATTTTACAGCTGAACTTAGAAATGGCTGAACTTAGGTTCAAGACTAGAAGTATTGTAAGGTTTGTGGCCTAGCTAAGAAATGTGTTTGCAGAGCTAACTGGAAACACCTGTAAAGCAAACTCTCAGATCCCCAGAGACTCCCCAATTTTTCACACAGCTGAAACATCAATTAACAGCTTAGCCCTGATTGGTTCTTGAGTTGCTGGGTGATTCACTGAGACCTAAAAAGATGGCTTCTCAGCTCACCTACTTTAACTAGTTTTCATCATAATGCAAGTATACCAGAGAAGCTCAGCATGTCCTTATGCCAAATTGTCTAGGCATGACAGAGGGCTTGCTGTCTAATGGATGGGTGAGATATGCAACAATGGAAACTACTTAGGGACGCTTAGGTAGTTAGGCAGTCTTAATATGTAGTAACAATAGGATTTGTTTTAATTTTTGTTGCCTGAATAAGAGTACGTCATGCTTTTGGGGACACTCCTTAATTAATAAACTATCTTTTCCTAAGCTAAGTTTCAAATTCATGTCTTGTACATGAGTACACCCCAGAAACAAATCCTGAGATTGGAAAGCCTGGCCTTTGGGAAAGGAAGCGCTTTGTTCTCACAAAAAGCAGGAACGTGTCCTGCCTGCCTTGTTGCTGAAGTGCCTGTGATCAGTGCCCAAAACTGGGAAGTGAGGTGATGGGTCCCCTATAAGTCCCACACATGAAAGAGATCACACTCTGGACTTAATCATTTGCATTGAGCAACTGAGAAGAGGACTGGAGATTTGGCCTGAAACATGTCTTGACCATTATTTACTAAAAGCAAAGGTGACTATAGCCTCAACACTCTACAAAACGGAAGGACTCATTAAAATGGGCCGCTCATGGAGGCTCATAAATCCTTCTGGATTCCAAAATGCTCTGGAGGATTTTAGAATTTGAAACTCATTCTCTGTTGAGGCTACAGTGGGAGCTTGGAATATGACACTCCTCAAAGGCACTGACATGACTGTTCCTCATCAACCTCTCCTACCTTTTGGGCAGAAGCCAGCCCCTTGGATTATGACAGAGCAGGGTGACCTAAAGAGGGTAGGGAGATGTCTAGAAAGATGCTGATAGAAAACTCACACTGATAGAGCATACTATAGAGCCCACTGGAAGACCTATGAAGTGGGGCTGATAGCAGCAAAGAAATGCTATTTCTCTGCAACAATTGCATCAGCTGCTTCATGATCATCCCTACTGTTTAAGGTATCTCGATACCTTCTGATTTCTAAATCTGAACCTTTACTGTCTCAAGAACAGACAATTAGCTGTGACCCCTTTGCAAAATATGTCAGTGATAAAACAGCATAAATAAGCTCTGACATGGATGCTGCCTAGAATATAGGCGAGGCACAAGGAATTAGTTACAGTGATAGATATTGCCAGGATCCTGACATCTATGAAAGTTATTACTTGTGCTTTGGACCTTTGCCCATTTTGACTGCCAAAATAATGTAAACATATAAGTGAGCTCTTGATGTCTATCATACGTGATTCTCTAGCTTGAACTGCCTTCCTCCAATCACTTAAAGCAGCAGTTATTCACCCACTATTTCAAAAAGTCCCTAGACAAAAATGATGTGGTCAAGATTGCCCAGTTTCTAGTCTGCCCTTTCTAGGCAAGGTGACTGAGACACAAGTAGCTGACCAACTATAGGTTTTCTTGGATAACTCTCATGCTCTGGGTCCTTTTCAGTCTGGTTTCAGGTCGGGCTATGGGATGGAGATGGCTCTGGTGGCTTTAGTGGATGACCTCTGTCAGAATGTAAACAAAGGCTATACTTCTTTGTTGTTCTTTCTGGGCCTATCTGCAGCTTTTGATAAAGTAGATCATGCCATCTTGTTCAGGTGTTTGGAGGCAGAAGAGAGTATCAGGGGATTGGTTTAAATAATTCCTTATGGAATGGACTCAAAGGGTTGCTGATATAGACCATCTATCTTCAATGTGGAAATTATCGTGTGAGGCACTACAAGGCTCAATCTTATCCTCCATGTTAGTCAACTTCTATATAAAGTCTTCAGGAGAAATCATTCATAGCTATGGAATTGGGTGCTATCAATATGCAGATGACACCCAACTCTGTATCTCTTTATCCAAATCCCCTGGTGATTCAGTAGAAGCCCTCAGTTGCTGCCTGTCAGCTGCGGTCAGTTGGCAGAAAACAAACAAACTGAAACTCAACCAAGTCAAGACAGAAGTGATACTGGTTGGAAAGGTGGAGATCCTGAAGGACACTGCATTATTTCCATGGGGTTCAGCTGAACCTTGCAGACTCAGGTAAGAGCATAGGAGTTATGCTAGATCCAGCACTGCTGGTAGAAAAGCACGTTAACACAGCTGCAAAAATGCCTTCTACTAACTTAGTCTAGCCCAGAAGATGCCCCCCCCCCTCAGCACAGCCAATCTGGCCACCTGGATCCACAGCATGGTAACATTCAGATTAAACTACTGTAATGCACTCTAGACAGGTATCCCCTCAAAGTCAACTCAGAGAATTCTGTTGGTGGAGAACACCACATCCCATGGTGTTTTGCAGTAATATTATTTATTGAATGCCTATTCAGAATGGGCTGTTCTGTTTAATCTTTTATCTGCCTCTGCACAATATAATTATTGTATCACAATTCTTGTAAAAACTGCAAGAATAAATCTTGGAACTGGTGGCAAGTACGCTGTCAAATCTACTAGAATTGCCCTCATATTGCAAAGGCGCTGTGCCTATAACATTAAGCAATGGAACCATTTGGGTGGCTTTGTCCTAGTCAGGCTCCCTAATCTACGTTACAGAAACGTTGTGAGGATAAAACAGGAAAAGAGAGGACCAAGTGTGCCAAGACTACCACGAGATGGATGGGTAGAAATTCAACCGGCAAAGGCTTGATCATCACTCTATTTTCAATGCAGCAGCAGCAGCAACAAGTCAGCCTTTTTCACTGGGATCCAAGGCGGATTACCTGTTAGAAAGAGGCGACTTGAGAAAAGAGCAAGCGGCTCCCCGCACCCGCCCTTCCGCAAAGGTCTCAACCACTGCTCATCCCTGAGCAATCCCTCCACCCGCTTCTTCAGTCTCCCCCTCACCAATAGGCACAAGCGGGTTCTCGCGGCTCTTCCGCAGAAATTTTTCTCTGAATCCCTCTTCGGGATGCTGGTAGGTGCTGGGCGTAAAGCCTTCGATCAAGGGCGGATGGCTGGGATCAAAAGGGGGCGGAGTACTCTGCGCCATTGGAGTCCACAACAGAAAGCTATACTTCACTCTCGCTATATTGTCCTTTCCCAGCTACCTTACGAACCATCCGCTGACCTTGTAGACGATATTCGTAACCCGGATATGAAAAGCACATCTCTGGGAGATGTAGTCCATTTAAGGGTTTTGTTTCTAGACTTTCACGAGATGTATGGGTAACAGAAATACATTTCCCATTAGCCACCACGGCAATCACCCTTACTCCAACTGCGAAGGGTTCTAATGCAAGGAACCGCGTGCGTCGTCTGATCTTACTGTTGCGATGCCGAAAGCTAAGGGAAAGAGCAGGAGGCAAAAGTACAACTACAATGTGAACCGCAAGAAGCTAAACAGGGCTTTTCGCAAGCGGGCGACACCCCGTATAAAATGGTAAGGAGACAAAGAAGGAACGACTCGAGCTTTGTTGTGCAGTCTTCTCAGTGCGGTGAGTCAGATAGGAGGCTCTCCCCATACATCGACATTAAAAACTCAGAAACCGTGGTTCAGTGCTACAGCATCTTCTTGGCATGCAGAAGGTCTTAGGTTCACTCCCCGATATTCTAGTTAAAAGACCAGATTGTAGGTGATGTGAACAATTCCTACCTGAGATGCTGGAGAGCCGCTGCTGGTCTAAGTAGAAAATACTGACCTTGATAGATTGTCTGATTCAGTGTAAGGCTTCTTTCTCATTGAGATTCAGGGTGGATTACACAGACTAAATTAATACGATCAACAGCTGGGACATTCAATCAGCAGTGTAATAAGGTATGCATATGCAAATTTGCAGAGATTTGAAAACATACAGAAATCCAGGGCTTTTTTTCAGCGGGAACGTGGTACAATGGAGTTCCATCACCTCTTAAAAATGGTCACATGGCAGCGGGGGGGGGGGATCTAAACTCCCCTCTGTCTGGAGATCAGGGGGTGGGGCCACCAGCTATGTGACCATTTTTGCAGGGGGCAATTTAAACTTTAAAAAACTCTCCCCTTGTTCCAGCTGACCCAAAGTGATGTCATTGTGTGGTCTTGAGTTCCACCACTGAGTTCCACCACCTCTTTTCCCAGAAAAAAAGCCCTGCAGAAAACTAATACAGAACACAACTGATTAAACCTGATATACTAAGCAATGAAAAAACTACTCTGTTGGAATGTACTTACAGCAATAGCTAGCACATAGTATCGTGGTCTCTGGCCCTTTACCAGTGTATCTTTTTGAACCATTTCCTTACAGTACAGCCTTCCTATCTGTGCTAAAAAGCCCTTCCGAATAATTCAGTTTTGCATAGTTTGCAGAAAGTCAGGAGAGTGGGAGCCCTCCTCACCTCATCAGGTAGGCTATTCCATAAAGTGGTGGCCACAGAAGGGAATGTGTGTGCGTGGGCAGATGTTGATTTTGCCCCTTTGTATGGTGGCACCTATGGAAGGCCCTGTTCAGATGAGTGAAGCTGCCATGGTGGAGAATAGGGAGAGAGGCAGTCTTGCAGATGTGAGCGACCAAAGCCATGAAGTTCCGTGGGATAGCGAAAACCTTGAATTGAGCCTGGTA
Source organism: Eublepharis macularius (assembly GCF_028583425.1). Taxonomy (NCBI): domain Eukaryota; kingdom Metazoa; phylum Chordata; class Lepidosauria; order Squamata; family Eublepharidae; genus Eublepharis; species Eublepharis macularius. Next base: position 91,659,409 of record NC_072793.1, on the reverse strand, counting down.
ACGGACAGATAGTTAATGGAGTGACTGCAGAATGGGAGTAATATGGATGCTCCTAATAATGCTCCTTTATATTTTCACGATCTGGATTATATTGAGAGTACAAAATTCTGCTTCTACATTTTAGTCAGTTTGAGCCAGGTGTTGTAATTAGGCCTGTATGTCTTTATTCCCACCCACTAGGAACTACAAAAAGAGCCATCTTTTGGTCCCTTTCACAATATAATTCAGTATTTTATTTATTTATGTCATTTTTAGTCCGCCTTTCACACTGAGACTCGAGGCGGATTACATAGTGTGAGATTAGTACAGTCAGTATCAAGGACATTTCAATAAACAATGCCATAGGGTATATAAATGCAAATTTGCAAAGACATAACATCAGCAAAAATCCAGTACAGAGTTGAAAAAATGCTGAAACAGAGAAAAGCAGTTCTAAAACTGGCATTAAACAACATGGAACTACCCAGTAGGATCATACTTAAAGCAACAGATAGTACATAGTAACACATAATAGTGAAGTCCATGATCCCTGTCTCTTTAGTGAAGCACCTCTGATACCACCTCCTTACAGTACAGCCCTCCTATCTGAGTAAAAAAGCCCTCTTGAATAATTCAGTTTTGCATCATTTGCAGAAAGCCAGGAGAGTATGGCCTTTCCTGACCTCAGGTAGGCCATTCCATAGGGTGGGGGCCACCACAGAGAATGCATGTATATGGGCAGCTGTTGATCTTGCCCATGTGCAGGAGATGGAAGCTGCCATGGAGGAACATATGGAGAGATGCAGTCCTGTAGGTATGCTGGACCAAGGCCACGAAGAGCTTTGTATGTAGGAAAGAACACGAGTTCAGTAGCACCTTTAAAACTAACAAAATTTGTGGTAGTGGTATGAGCTTTCGTGAGCCACAGCTCACTTCTTCAGATACCAGCTTTGTATGTGATAGCTAACACTTTGATTTGAGTTGAATTGAGTATGCTGGTGGTGGAGGATGGCCTTTTGTTTCTGCAACCCATAATTTCCATTGTCTGTTTCTGTGAGATTCTTGGAATTATTGAAAAATATATTCAGTAATTTCAATTTTCACTTGTTAAGTTGGAATTGGCACTAAACTACCATTATAGAAAATGAATCACTTGATGGTAATAAACCCTTTCTGTATTTTATTGATAAATCTATAAGTAAAATGCTCTCCCAAAACAACATTTAGCAGCATTCCATGGGCTTTCTATGTGATAGAATGTTGTGGACCTCCAAAGATACAAACATGCTTTAACAAGCTAATCAGTGCCCTTCTCTGGCAATTAAGTGGAATGTTAATATTTCTCAGTAGATGTTTGAGTTAGATGATGATGATGATGACAACAGTGTACTTATATACTGCTCTTCTAGACAGATTAGTATCCTCTCAGAGCTGTGAACAAAGTCAGTGTTATTATCTCCACAGTATAGCTGGGGAGCTGGGGCGGAGAAGAGTGGCTTACCTAATGCCACTATGGCAGTCGTGAGAGTCAAACCAGCAGTGTGCTGATTAACCAGTTAACCACTATGCTACAGCAGTTCTCATGAGAAACGAGAGGAAGCCACTTTAAGAATATGTAGTGTTGATATGTGTCTTTTTTTTTTAAGTTCTCAAATCCGACGTGCCTGGGATCGCACTAAATCTGTAGCACAAAATCTGGCTGAAATGGGCCTAGCTGTTGATCCAAACAAGGCTGTTCCCATTCCAAAGTTAATGCAACAGGTGAGTGTTTTGTGAACTCCAAATAAGTCTGTGATATTTAGGCCTGATAAATGGCATAATCAGAGTGAAAGTTTACATGATGCTTACTGGTTCTATTGGCAACCTGCTTGAGAGGGATGGATGAACAGTTTACATTTTAAAAAATCTCATTAAAAAGTACCACATTTATGTCTGGACAAAAAAATACATCTCTCATGGTATCTGTAGTTAGTCTGTGACAAAATATTTATGAGAGAGATGCAGTAGTAAAAATATCATATTATTAAGTATTTGTTTAAAATTAAAAACATTTTTATCCTGCTTTTCAATCCAATTAAGGCCTTTAAGGCAGTGAACAGTTAAAAACATTTTTTAAAAATTTAAATTTTAAAAATATGTATATTGCATACACATATGTCTATACACATACACTCACACACATGTATGAACAACAATTCAAAACATAAATAGGGAAAAGGGCCAGTAAGGGAATGCCAAATGGAACAAAAAACTGAAAGATCTAAACCCGCCAAAGGCTGTAGCTGGTTTACTAGCCAAAGCTGCTAAAACGCACTTTTGGCTACAGCTGCCACCTACTTATCCAGGAGCACACCTGGGTACAGTAACGCCTCCAAGCTGAAAACCTGACCCTTCAAAGGGAGCATAACCCTATCCAGAACAGGAGACATCTTGTTTGTCAAAGTACCACCCAAAATTGAAATTTTAATTTTATGTAAACTTTTCCTCCACCGTGCTAATAAGAAAGGTTTGGACCCCTTCGCCAAACTTGCAATGCAATCCTTTTAAAAGGCAACTTCCCAAAAACATGGTATGAAGCTACAATTATTGTAATCCCTAAGCCAGGGAAGGATGCCACCCTCCCATCTTCTTACCGTCCCATATCATTACTAAATCAGGACGCAAAGATATTTACAGCAGTACTGGCTAATCGTCTGAATAAAATCATAAGTCATTACATACAATCTGATCAAACTGGCTTCATACCAAACAGGAGTATTACAGATAATGTAAGAAAGACTCTAAACATTATCAATCACTGTAAAGCCAATCAAATAGAGTCGATCCTGCTCTCATTAGATGCTGAAAAAGCCTTTGACAGCTTAGAAACAAATTATTTAATAAGATTGCTCTCTAGGATGGGATTTGGCCATTCTTTTATTCAGATTATCAAACTATTATATGCTTCTCCTAAGGCCCAAATAAAACTCAATGGATTGAAATCAAAAGACTTTGAGCTCACAAGAGGAACCAGACAGGGATGCCCGCTTTCCCCATTATTATTTGCCTTATCCATAGAACCTCTGGCTGAGGCTATACGGCAAAACAACGCCATTAGTGGCATCACTATTGGAAAACGCGTTTATAAAATTTCCCTGTTTGCGGACGACATGGTCCTTTACCTTGCACATCCATGCACCTCATTACCAGCCCTGGAAAAAACCCTGCATGATTTTGGTTACATTTCAGGTCTTAAAATTAATAAAACCAAATCAGAAATTTACCCTATTCACCTAACTCCAATCATTAGGTCAGAGATGGCTTCTAATTTTACATATCAATGGACCCATAAGCAATGGACTTATTTAGGCATTAAGATACCAGTTGATTTACTGGATATAAAAGAAGCTAACTTTAAACCGTTACAAAAAAAGATAAAAGACAAAATTAAAGAGTGGGCGGAAATGAAGTTGTCGTGGGCAGAAAAGATTAATCTGGTAAAATCTATGATTCTCCCACAATTTTTATTTAATTTCCGCATGCTACCAATTAAACTTACAGATCAAGATTTCCAACATTGGCAAAAAATTATAAACAGTTTTATATGGGATGGCAAACGCCCTAGGATAAACTATTTAACCATGAAACGGTCTGCTAAGAAAGGTGGATTATCAGTCCCAGACTTAAAACAATACTACATAGCTGCCCAACTAGCAAACATCGTAATACTATTAAATACTGTAGAAGGTTCAGGTTGGCCACAAATTGAATCATCACACATCTACCCACACGACTTACAGGATGTGATATGGGCTGAACCTAAGAATAGACCACCTCAAATTCATACTAACCCCTTTCTAAGAACCACCTTAGACATATGGGACAAGTTAAGGCAACATCTTGCTCCAACCATCTCGCCATTATCATCTTTTATAGATCAGAATTGGTTCCCACCTGGCATGGACTTAAATTCTTTTAAATTATGGAAAGTAATTAAACAAAACAGGATTATTGATATAACCAAACATGGGATTATCCTGAACAAGGCTCAAATAGAAAAGGATACAAATGCTACGATCCCATGGTTTCAATACCTCCAAATCAGACACCTACTAGAAAGTCAGCCACTTGTAACCTCATTAAAGCGTGAACTAACTGACTTTGAATATTTACTTAAATTAACACAATCTCATAGGAAAGGTTTAATAGCTAAAATATATGCTATTTTAAATTCAAGGAATGATCAGCTCACATTGAAATACCAAGCAAACTGGAGCAGAGACTGTAATACAATCTTATCTGATGCTCAGTGGTCTTCCATCTGGTCAGGAAACTGCTTGCAATCTAAAGCAGTGAGCATCAGAATGACATCCTTTAAAATAATGGCGAGGTGGTACCTGTCTCCCACTCTTCTCCACCACATTAATCATGAAACGAATCCACTATGCTGGAAACAGTGTGGACAAAATGAAGACTATATTCATCTATGGTGGTCTTGTCCTAAAATTCAGTTGTTCTGGGATCGAATCATACAAAAAATTAAAACAATAACAAACTATGCAATTCCCAAGTGCCCTGAAGTAATCCTGCTAGGACTCTGGGAGGATCAGACGGTCCCATCTACTAGGAAAAATCTGATATTTTTATTGATTGCTGCGGCAAAATTGCTTTTAGCCTCAACCTGGAGACAGGAAAAAACTCCAAGTGTATCACAATGGCTCAGAAAACTATGGGACATTTTCATAATGGAAAAAATAGCGGATCACCTTAAAGGCTTAGATAATCCACAATATCAATCGTGCTTTCTTGTACAATGGCTACCATTTTTAACCTATTGTCATAATACCAATCAGTTACCTAACGTAGATTTACATACACTTAGCTTCTTTCCTATAATGTGACTTCTTATACTCAGTGTATTGTTTTCAATGTTAATATTGGCTGTTTGTTAAAACATCAAGGTTTTCATCTCTTCCATGTATTGCCCATTATGCTGTTGTTTAATTTGGTTATTTGTAGTTTTGGAAAAAGTTATATAAAAATGCAAAATAAAAAGTTAAAAAAAGAAAGAAAGAAAGGTTTGGGGGCTGCACAATAGATTTGGTTGTTTTTCCCATGGTATTTTCATTGCATAGTGGGTCCAGTAGAAACAGAGTACTATTTTGTTGTTCTTTGGTGGGAGAGAGGCTACCATTAGAGACAAATAGATAAATGCCCAGGGTCTGTGATGATATTTTAAAATGACAGTTCCCAAATGATAGTTATTTCTAGTTTTGTTTCAGATATTGCCAGTGATTTCATTGGTGATATACCATTGCATCCAGATTGGCTTAAGTGCACTCTCCTGCAAGATGAGCAAAGTAGGAATTGATACAAATTGGCACGATAGCATAAAAAGTAGATTAATCTTGCTGATCCTTTCAGACAAGGTGTATAATATTACCCACAGGTGCTGCTTAAGGTAAAAAGCATCCAAGGCAATACATGAATCCCATTGTGTACGACATGAATCAACTTGTCTTTCACATTCAGGTGATGAATATGGAAGTTGATGGACAAGAAGGAAAGAAAAGAATTGTGCAGAAGCCGTATGTACTAAATGGTTAGTATATATTTATTTACTTCATTTGTAGCCCATCTTGCTTGCTGAGACTCAAGACAGATTATAATTTTTTAAAAAATTCAGTTGCAATGTATGAACTGTTTGATATTTCCCTTGAGAACCACAGTTGCCTCTAGACTTGTCTTGTTCCAGTTAAGTGCATCTTTTGCAGTATTACATTTTCTGTCAAAAACTGGTGATGTCCAGTGTTGCTTTTATTATATGCTGTAACTTTAGATAAATGGTGGTGCTTCCTGAGGTATCCAAGCTACACTGCTGTGGCTTAAAACCTGTGCTGGAGTTTTCTGATTTTAAAAGTTATAGGAACACAGTTTTTCACACCACGTGCTCCCATCACAGGGAGAGGTAGTGGTTCAGTGGTAACGCACCTGCTTGGAATGCAGAAAGTCTCAAATCCAACCTCTGGCATCTCCAGTTAAAAGAAGTAGTAAGTGATGAGATAGACCTCTGCTTGAGACCCTGGAGAGCTCTCCTGATCTGAGCAGACAGCACTGACTTCGATGGATCGGTTGTCTGATTCAGTGATTCAGCTTCATGTGTTCAGTATAATTCCAATTTTTATATGTACAGCTTGGCTTGTAACTGGAGATTTATATCAATAGTTGAGAGATAAATATGGATTTTATATATTAATTTATGTATTATAGTTGGTAGTAGATTCTGGAAAGACTAAAAACGTACTTCTTGTAACACATAATTAATGTACAGGTAGCATATTTCATCCTGTGCCTTCTACTAATTTCATGTGTATGATTGTTATGTATATGAAAATTGCCTGATTTCCCTTACATATACATAAATCACACACACTGTTGTCAGTGGTACTTGATGTTCCAGGAATAAAGTCATTCTAATTAATTTTGACTGTCAGGATTAGGAAGTCAGATTAGTCTGAGATTTCGTCACTTTCATAGAAGAAATTGTGGGTATTGTAATTGTCAGAGTGTGAATGGCTAGTTTAACATTTGCAGAGTCAGGAACTATATTTAACACAGAGCAGCAAGATGGGCCCCACCTCTAATGTTTTTACTGTATGTGGCTCTCCTTTTTTCTAGGGTGACCAGATACAAAAGGAGGAATTTTGGCAGGTGCAGTATTGTTATGGAGGGGTGTCCCTGCTGAAATTTCCTTCTGTAGGCACTGCAGAAAAGTAAGGGTGCCCTGATCTGCTTTGTACCTGGTTATCTTTCTGGGGTGTTTTTTGTCTTACTGCTCTCCATCGTTCTCCTTAAAAATCCTAAACATAATTAGTGGAGTGCTGTTTGTGCAACTTAACAAGGCAGGATGTGACTCACTTATGGGTCACAACCCATCAGGTGAAGACCAGTGTAATAGTCCAATCTAGCTGTTTGTTTATGCCAGAACAGGCCTTTGCAATGTGCAAAAGTTAACCACTGCCTCATTGTATTGTCTGTCTCCACCCTCACCCCCCTAGAGTTGCAGTATGAGGCCAGCCTCCCAGAGAAGAAATCTGAGACTCTTTCCAGAGATCTTATTGACTATGTTCAGCACATGATCCGGAATCATGGTGAAAACTATAAGGTAGATTACTGTGTTATTGAAGATGTGGAAGACTTTGAGAGCCCCGTTTTGAATACTTGCAACTGTTACCATTACTTCCAGAACTTCCTGATCTCTCTAACAGGAAGTAGAACTCACTCGTTGCTGTACTTCTTGCTTCCTCTTTCCATCCGTGACTGCTTTCCTGTCAGATGAAATCAGTTATTTCTTTGTGCTAAAATCCAGTGGATTGCATTACCTTTTGAATGCCTCTTTTTTCCCCCGAGTGTAATCTGAGTGTTTCCTGAGGTTGCCACTTTCTGTTTACATTTTAAACCGGCTGTGCTTGAGTCTCGATGCACAGTATGGTGTTTGCTTTCTGGTAGTAGGCGGCCTTTTGGAGGCTGATGCTTGACTCATTTAGCTATTAACTTCTCTTCAACTTTCAGGCCATGGCTCGTGATGAGAAGAACTATTACCAGGACACCCCAAAGCAAATAAAGAGGAAGATCGATGTATACAAACGGTTCTATCCTGAGGAGTACCAAGCTTTTTGTGCCTCTTTATAGCAGGAAAAGATGGACCAACAATAACCTGCCACAGCAATAGGAAGAAGCATCTGATATTCCTTCTGTTACTGGTGTTCAGAAACTGCAACTTGTAGTAAATGAAATCCTACTCTTTAATGAGAGAACATGGGACTATATCTGCACAGATGGTCTGGACTGGTGCTGTGAAAGTGGCATTGATTTTATAGTTTTCACCATTCTGGGGGAAAGGAACAGCATTTACCTTTGGCAAAATAAATTACTTCCAAAGCTGAGAGTCAGTGCCAAAGCGTAGATAAGTTTTCTATTTCTGCTGAATGGTGGGCTTGCATGTGTTTATTTCCAGATAGTCCAAATATGGTGATAGAGGATGACTTTGCACAGGCAGCAGCAAGCAACTTGAGAGCTGCAGGGCAGTTTTCTTGGATGTAAGTAGACAGCTAAGTAGACAGGCAAGAAGGAGCTCTATTGTGTCTCATAGTGCTTTGGCTAGCTCATTGGGAAGGGGACAAGGCAGCCTGGAAAGATGTTTAAGGGGGCCAGAAAAATAGGTTGAGGAAGAGCTCCTGTCCTCAGAAATACTTTGTACAGGGAGATGATTTTGTTTGCACTGAGTGGCAACTCACCTGGCAGACATTGTCCTTAAGAGTAGGGAGCAGAGTTACCTCCTCATGTCCTGCCATTCAGGGCTTTATGGAAGAGGCCATACTTCTCAGTGAAACCAGTATTCCTGGAATTATTCTATTTCTGTTGGCTATAGATGTGCTAAAGGAATTGTGGTGCCTCCTCAGGAAACCTCAGAAAGCACTATTTATTTATTTACTTCATTTGTACCCCCCTTCCCTTTCATGAGGACTCAAAGTGGCTTACGTTGTTCCATCATCCTCACGGCAACCCTGTGAAGTAGGCTAGGCTGAGAATGTATGACTGGTCCAAGGTCACACAGAGAGCTTCCATGGCTGGGTGGGGATTCAAATCTGGATCTCCTAGATCCTAGTCTATCACTCTAACCACACCACACTGGCTCTCATAACTGCTGCCCAGCCATAAGCCTATATGTCATTTTTTTCTAGGAAGTTTTTTCAGTTCTGCATAGAGCCCACTAAAGGGATTTTACTATGGGTACCATCACTAGGAGTTCTGTCCTTCCAGTAGCAATATTGAGCAATGCTACTTTTGTGTACTTCCTTCCACCACAATGGAACATAGAACCACATCTTTCAAGAAGGATGTAACATTTTAAGGTTTATTGGTACAGGAAGATGAAAAATTTAATGTAAACAATTGGTCTGCATTTATATTTTTCATATAGGCATAGAAGAATCTAGGATTTTATAGGGCTGTAAACCACTGGCCCAAATAAGCTTCTATTAGGCTGGGATCAAGTGGTAATGGTTACTGGAGTGGGGAGTCTGCTTTTTTTACAAAAGGAATCTAGCCAACGTCAGACTACAGTGATTCTCCCATCCTACTGGAAGGCAACAAGAAAAAAGTAGGAAGACAGCAAAAATACCACAGTCAGACTGTGCAGTGTTCTTTTTTTGTTTCCTGGTCAAAGCATAAACGGATGCTATAGGGAGGGACAGTTTCGTCCCTGAATTGGGTGACTGAGATCTGACATAGCATCAAATAAGGAAGAGGATGTTCAGATGGATTGACATAAAGGCTGAATCAGGTCACACTCTATCTGCATTCCTTATTAACCTATTCAAAATTTCCTCATTGCCTTTTAAGCAGCCCTTCCCTTAAATTCTCTCCAGCAAATGCAGCCCATCGATTCAGTCTTTGAAAGCAGCAGACAGGCAAGAAAACGAGCACTGCGGTGTAGATGGAAACCATTTAGGGGAAGCTGGTATTGGGAATAATACTGGCTACATAAAGGTCTCAACAGGCCATTTGGTCTCACACCCAGTTTCTCTAATATGCTTAGCTTATCAGGAAATACCAGTCAGTTAAGGACACCTTGTGTTCTGGGGAGGGAGCTGCCAAGATACCATGTGCTTAGTCAGTGAGAAAGCCATGTATGAGCGCAATCAAGGGCTTAAGGAGAGTCCTGATGTTCCTCTGCATCAGTGCACCAGCACAGGCCACTGCACAGGTTCAGGTGGGATGCCAATGAAATTCTCCCCACTCAGACCCCCCCGCCCCAGCTAATTTGAACCAATGTGTCTCATTCTCTTTCAACTACAGCTAGGCTTGAATAGTCTTGCTGGGGCAAGATCAACCCCAGCATCCAAACAGTACAACAAAGGTTTGTGTATTCAGGCCCTTTCATAAGCGAAGAAAGGGAAGCTCTACCTTTGAGAAGGCACATTCATTAGCTTTATCTTTCCTATTTGTTACCAGAGTTCTGTTGGTAGCAGGAACTGTAAAATACAGTGGGAGTATGAGTACTAATATTTGAACTTTTTAAGGAGTGCACTCATCATTGGCCACTGCCACCAACTGTCGTCAAGACTGGTGTTGCCCTGTTGAATAGTGCCCTTTGTTTCTGTTTTTCTTTCTCATCCTGCATCAAAGGACATATTGGCAGAGGAGTCCCTGGAGGCAGGAGAGAACTTTAGGAAACATCTAAAAGAGGACTCAGAGAGGTTGCCTGCTCCTCAAGTATATCTATAAAATATCTCAAGTAGCTGCTACAAGAAGTAACATCCTGGAAGTCCATCTGGCTTGAATATCTTGGCAATGTCCAAGAATGGTTAGAGCTGGGTAAGAAGTTTGATCAGCAGATTCTTTAGATGGAGAACGCTGTTTGCAGTGCTCAGACCTGCATAAGTAGCACTTGTAGGAAGGAGAAAGAGTTTCCGTTGATTATTCAAGGTGTGCAAGGCCAACTCCTCCTGTAATTCCACTATACTCAGTGCATCCCTCTTGTCCTAGAATGAGTGGAGCACAGTGTGAATAATAACAGCACAAGTAGAGTCCTACTGAATCAGACGACTGAACCATCTAGTTCTGCATTCTGTTTCACATAGTGGCCAACAAATGGATCAATGACCATTAATGCTTTTTTCCTTTAAATAAGCCATCTTTTAATTGACATGGAAACTAAGGCTGGGAAATAACTCACAGAGGCTAAACTCTAGATACCTGTAGTCCCATTAGTACATAGACTAACTCCATGCATAAGATTCAAGGGGTCTAGACCAGACAAGCCAGATCTCTAGATACTTACAGGTGAGAGTTGCAAAGAAACATACCTGTTTGTTGGCCATCACAATTAAAGGTAACTGAGCATCCTCAGCTAGTAGACAGTGCAGCTCCTGCCGGGCAGCAGGAAGACGTGGACTATCTGCAGCATCCACCACGAACACCAGAATGTGGGCTTTGCTCAGGTAATGGTTCCAGTAGGAACGTAGGTTCTGGCTGCCACCAACTGGGGGACACACAAAAGGAAGTCAGAATGTTCAAAAGTATTCCTTTTCTGAAAGGGTGAATAGAGTCCAGATGGACTTCCAGAATGTTACTTCTTGCAGCAGCATTTATAGTTCATGGGAGTTTGTGGATGCAATCCCAACAACTACATTCAGTAATATGTGGTGTTATGGAAACATGTTTTCAACAGCTGAGAAGTGAAGCCAATTTAAGTTTGGGGATACATTCTTTAAATAGTCACAAATTCTAGTGGGAGAGCTGTTAGATTCTGGACAGCAAAACAAACAACAAGTGCCTCTAAAGACAAACAGAATGATTATGGCATACATTTTATTGGACTCTTGTCCATGAAGACTCATGCCATTAAAAATTGGTTACAGTGTGAGTCTTTTAGAAAAAAATCTCTTAAATGGGTTTCCTTGTGGAATTTTAAGAGTTTCCAGCTACATAACTGCACAACCCAGACCAAAAAAAGGAAAGTGTATATGTCTGACTCCCCAATTTAATCATTCCAAATTAGGTCCAAGAGTATATGGGAGGTTTTACCTTCCAGAAGGTCCATCTGGAGCCCACTGTCCTGCAGTTGCACGGAATTGAAGCCCTGAGTGGGGTGTGTATACCTTTTGGCTTCTGTACTGGAGACATAGTGAAGAATGCTGCTCTTTCCTGCCCCATCCAAGCCTAGAACCAAAACCTGATATTCACAAGACTGTGCCTGCAGAAAGAAGAGATTAGGGTTAGTCTGAGCAAAGGTGTGGCTGTGGATACTCCTGTCATAGCAGCTCATTAGTAGATATCAACCAAGTGGATGAGATCTGACCTCTATTCAGGTTTCCCTATAACTTATGTTGGGAGTGAATTATGAACTGCATTTTTCTTACCTGTTACTAGTTAAAAGCATCTAAGTGTGAGGCAAATGCATTTTTTTTCTTTTACACATTATGAAAAATACTATGTTACTTCAGCATTGTGAAAACTCCATTTATCTACTTCATTTATAGCCTGCCTTTCTCACTGAGACTCAAGGTAGATTACAAAACATTAAAAAAATTCACACAGCATAAGATAGCCATTAAACAATGCAATAAATCTAGGATTACAGAATTAGAATACAATGCAAACAGACAACTGTCTAAGGCAGGAGTGGGCAAATTGCGGCCCGTGGGCCGCATGCGGCCCGCTACAGAGTTTTTTGTGGCCCGCCAAGACAGTCAGAAAAATCTGCCTTGAACCGAGCTATATGAAATGATATGAAATTAGCACAATAAATAAATTGAATAAAACTACCACTATTTTATTTAATTTATATTTATTGATTTTTATGGTACAATTTATACCTTTTCTGAAATGCAAAGTTAACTAATGAATGCAATCATTTTAAAAGGTGCGGCCCTCCGCTAACCTCCGCTCTCACAAAGTGGCCCCCGAGCCAAAACAATTGCCCACCCCTGGTCTAAGGCATGACATACTATAAACAGAGTAGCTTACGAAGGTAGAAGACAACAGAGTAAAAGGCAACAGTATAAGAAACACTGCAGTAGACTACAATCCTATTCCCTTATAAAAGCGCTCTCCTAGACTGTTCCATTATATTCTGTTCTGATACCTTTATAAACATGTCCTCCTTTTGTAAAGAAACATGCCCAAAGAAATAAAAGAGGCACCTTGAAAGTTCCATCTTCAGGGCTCTCATCACTATTACTGCCTGACCTGTACACCTGGAAGAGCAGCTGGAAGTCTCCATTTCAACTCCTGAATGCTGCTCCAGTTTTTCAAAATGCATTATTCAGTAGTAGTTATGAGCTGCCATTGTAACCCTAGTTCATCACTGAAAATATTTGGGTGGGGAATTCTTTAAAGAGAAGCTCCCTTTATTCTGGATATGGAGCCTTTGGTGCAAAAATAATCATATTTCACAAATTGGTCTATCAATTTGGCAAATGCTTACCTTTGTCCTCTTGGGGGGGGGGGTGCACGCGTGTGCACACACAAGTCGCAGTTGACATATGGTGACCCCCTGATTGGGCTTTCAAAGCAAGAGACAAATAGAGGTGCTTTGCCTCTTCATAGCAACCCTGGACTTCCTTGGTGCTCTCCCATCCAAGTACTAACCAGGGCTGACACCCTGCTTAACTTTTAAGAGCCAATGAGATCAGGCTAGCCTAGGCCATGCAGATCCTGGTAGCCTTAGATAAATCATTCTGTTTTCATCTACATTACCTTGTAGGATTGCTCCAAACACAAATGGGAATGCCACATACACCATCCTGAACAGCTGTGAGTAGCCCTATCACTGTTACTTCCTCCAGTCAGCATACTTGCATCCTTTGAGAGATAAAGGCCAAGTGGTGTGTGGGGAAACTGAGCATAAGATACACAGCCAGCCTCATTGTATCTTGCCACAGTGGACAAAATGGATCCAAACTGTTTCCAGATAACTATGAGCTAGGAAGAACATACTGCCTAAGCCTTACTATATGTGTCTCCCGCCCTCCACCCCCGTACATCCCTGGGTCAAGTCACAAATGTTTCCTGGGAGGTCCATTCCTCCCAGGCATGCAGGGTCTCTATTTGGATTTGGCCCACCACATGTGGGAAGAAGGGGCTTGGACTTTCTCTTGTACCACTTTCCCAACCTGAAATGACCCTGAGGAGCCTAGTTGGAAGCAGAAAGTATATTGATGGTTACATGTCAGTTTCCCCAAGGGAGCAGACAGTGGGTGGAGGTAAGATCTAAGCCCCAGGGATTCATGGAGTTTCAAAACACTTCTGAAGCCCAACATAGACACATAACTGGGGGAAATGTAAGATGTATTTAGGGCCTGGATATTAGGAAAAATTGTTAGTAGTATCCTCTCAATTTTTTCTCCATGTACTAGCACAGCTACCTGCAACAGACATCTTCCAACATACCTGAAAAAATGCCCCAGATTTGCAGTAAAATCTGAAATCTAAAGAAAATATATTGTGAGATTTTTTTAAAAAACCCAAATGATGAAAAGAGTGCCTGTAGCTTTAACCAGATGCCCTCAATGGCTGTTGCTAGGCAACCCTAACAGCCAGTATTCCAGGCTTGGTTTCTGGCACTAAAATGCAGGAGGAGGGGCAGGGCCCGTTCCTAGGCTGTTTTGGCCTTTGAGGGAGGGTTCATTGGGAGGGCCCAGAAGCAACTTAATACCACATGACTTGCATAACTCACCCAGGCCCAGCTATTTGCTACTGTTCAACAGCAGCCCCCACCCCCTCTCCTCCAGCCAGTGTAGTGTAGTGTTTAGAGTTTCAGAGTAGGATGAGGGAGACCCAGGTTCAAATCACCATTCTGTTGTGGAAACTCACTGAGTGACTTTGATCCAGTCACACACGCTCAGTCTAACCTACTTCTCAGGGTTGTTGTGAGGATACTATGGAGGCAAGGAGAATGATGTAAACTGCTTTAGGTCCCCATTGTGGAGAAAGGCAGTCCCATATTTTCTTGGACTGTCTGGAAGAAATGGACTGAAAATACTGGACATACAGATGTCCAGTATTTTTGCTTGCTGGGCTGTGCACACAAGAGCAGCAGGAGAGTGCCCACCAAGGCCAGACTCATTGTCTTGCCTGCCGCAGAGGGAGGGCAGCCAGTGCCAGCTAGCCACCTGCCCTCAGCCTAGCCTGGTTAGGGTTTCTCTGGCCTTGCAGTGCATGCAGACCTCTGTTGTTTGCTCACCTGCCCAGTCCGCCCACCAGAGCTCCTGCACTTTGGGGGAGCGTAAAATGGGGGAGCATAAAATGAGATGTCCCCTGTAAGTCCTTGCAGAGCCCTACTTGTTCTCTAATTCTGTAATTCTGTTCCTATTGCACTGTTCATTGCTTTCTTATGCTGTGATTGCACAGTTTTATATCCTGTACTCTGCCTTGGGTAATTCCTCAGTAGTCATTACTTTTGTCTTCTTGATGTTCAGCCGTAATCCTGCTTTGACGCTTTCTCCTTTAACTTTCATCAGTAGTCGTTTCAAGTCTCTACTATTTTCTGCCAGTAACATGATGTCATCTGCATATCTCAAACTGTTAATGTTCCTTCCACCAATTTTCATTCCTCCTTCTAGATCTAATCCAGTTTTCTTTACGATATACTCTGCATTGAGGTTGAACAGGTAGGGAGATAATATGTATCCTCGTCTGACGCCTTTGCCAATTGGAAGCCATTCTGTTTCTCCACAATGAGGAAATTGAATGTGTTCAAGATTTTCTATTCCTTGGCTCAGTCATCAACCAAAAGGGAGATTGCAATGAAGAAATTAGATGAAGATTGAGACTTGGAAGAGCAGCTGTGAGGGACCTAGATAAGATCCTTAAAGATAAAGATGTCTCTCTGGGAACCAAGATCAAGAAAATCCAAACGATGGTATTCCCCATTACTATGTATGGATGTGAAAGTTGGACAGTGAAGAAAGCTGACAGGAAGAAAATTGATTTATTTGAAATGTGGTGCTGGAGAATAGCTTTGTGGATACCATGGATGGCCAAAAAGACAAATAACTGGGTACTAGGTCAAATCAAGCCTGAATTCCCCCTAGAAGCTAAAATGACAAAACTAAGGCTATTGTACTTTGGTCACATCATGAGAAGACAAGATTCTCTGGAAAAGTCAATAATGCTAGTAAAAGTGGAAGGCAGTAGGGAAAGAGGAAGACCTAAAATGAGATGGCTGGATGCAATAAAAGAAGCCATGTCCTCCAGTTTGCAGGATCTGAGCAAGTCGGTTAATGACAGGACATTTTGGAGGTCTTTCCTTCATAGGATTGCCATATGTTGGAGGTGACTTGATGTCTCATAGCACACACACTCTGCATTGAGTCTCAGTGAGATAGACAGACTATAAAGTAAATAAATTATGCCTTACAAGGGACCTGTACATTCCAGATTGTACTGGTAGGGCTCAGATGAGCTGATAAAATTTATATTTTCAAAGGACCTCAATGTTTTGCTTTTTTATCTTAGTAGTCACTGGTTGAAATCCAAGTTGTATCCATCACCAACTGCATGTATCCATCATGCAGTTAAGTTTGCAACATCCTGCTCTCCATTTTAAGGAAATAATCTGACTGACTTGGGGCTTCTTCATAATAACTTAAACATATTTAGCTCTATTCCTCCCACTTTGTTTTTGTGTTAACATCCAGCCTGATGAAGAATTTGGAGGAACTCGAAATGTTGTGCTCACTATTTTGTGATAATTTAGTTCTAATGGACAAGCAGGATGTTGCTGTTGTTTTTAGACATGAGGAAAGGATGACTCAGAAATGGAACAAGTTGGGAAGGTAATTGCAGTTGCCTGGTGGTAATTATAATAAATGCCATTAGGCTAACAGACCAGTAGAGCAGCCAAACTGAAGCTCAAGCTGTTCTGTTTGCCAGTGCAAGCCCATTCTGCTGCCTATGCTGAGCTCTCAAATTCCTCACAGTCTGGAACTCTGTTGTAATAAGCAACCAGCTACAATGAGAGGAGCTGTAGCCACATTTTCAGTTGTGGGGAACTGTAAAAGACTAGCCAGCCTCTTAATTGTTGTTCTCATGTAAGGGGATACAAGCTGGCAACACAGTATATGGGTCAGCTAAATTCCCTGGGTTAATCCAACTGAAAGGGCCAGCTTGGAACATCATCTGAGTTAATGAGTAACATTTCCTGGATTGTACCACTTCAGACTGCAGGTGTATATAAGGTGAATATTTTACAAAAATAGCAAATCATGAATTAGGGTTAAAGGCGATGAGACCTAACTTTCTCCTCAGCTAGCAGGCACATCACAGTAGATGTCTATTTTGCACCTTCTTTTCCCTTTTAAGCTGGATAAAAGATTGGGCTTCCCCGAAGGAAAGCTCTTAGGGGAAAGATTTTTCTTTTTGGAAAGTAGACAGGAAATGAGTGTTTTGGAAACAAATTAAAGAAGGTGAGGTTTGAGGCTCTTCCTTTTGCTTATTTTGAAGCCCTGGTCAAGTCACTTTGCTCCATCTTGTTCAATATTCCATTTGCGTTGCTAAAAATGTGTCAAGAAGCTTATAAGCAGGATATGAGACCAACTGTTCTCCTGCTACACAGTCACAGGATCTGGTATGTAGTGGCACACTGCCTGTGAACATGGAGTTTCCATTCATATAAAGTGGCTCTAAGCTTGGAAGCACAGGCAAAAAAACTGAGTTGGTAACTCTCACCCAGCATGGAATTATCTCCCCTTCCCCCATTTAGGAGCTTCCCCCTTGGAAGCAAAACCCATACAGTATGTGAAGGAGCAGTGCAGTGCCCTCATTTTTCAGAATATTACATTAAAAGAATACAAACCATACATTGTGTTTCGTATGGGAACAGTGACAGGCTTGGATCTGAGGCCGACAGCCCAGTATATGACAGGTATACTCTTCTTGTAGCCCAACAGTGAGGCAGCTGCATGCATGTTATGTCTGGCCTAAAACAGAAGTTACTTGAAAATACCACTGACCCATTTGTTTCCAGCGCTAGAGCTCAACCCTAGAATGTGTGTGTGTGTGTTTTTAAAATAACGCATAACTCCGAGCATGTGCAGAATGCCCTTCCATAATCACAGCCGCACTCAACAAATCTAGCACTAAGGGAAGAGGTTTTAAAGACATAAGAGGAGAATTGCTCATCTGAGATACGGAGCGGGTCTTGTGGCGAGGGCGCCGGCACTCCCATTCATCCTACCTTCTCTCCGTTAGGGGTGTTGTGCCGTAGCTCGGCCAGCAGTTGCTGCTCCCAGCGTCCTCTCCAACCAACGCTGCTGTGGCTGGCGTCTCGAAAGTATATTTTCCAGGCTATGAAAAGGAGCGAGCCCAAAGCGGCTACCGCTGCGCTCAAGGCGAGGCTGAGGTGCTTGAGGGCGCCAGCGGGAGCCATGGAAGACGCGGCCAGGCTAAGACGACCGCGGAACAGCCGTAGAAGCGCCCCAGCCTGGACGCGTCCACAGATCTAGCCGCCTTGCAGCTTCCTAGGGCTGAGCCTGCCTTCCTGCTTTCCTTCGCATTGGCAACCTGCCTCCAGCCGCTTGCATCGGCCCGCCCAGGAACAAGTGCAATAATCCACCCCGGTCGGGAGACCAGTCCAAATTGCCTGCCGCTAACCTGAAGTGCTGGAGGATTTCCCCGCCCGAGGCAACAGCGGGAAACTGGAGAGACTGGGCTCGGGTGACGTCGCTCGTGGGCTTAAAGGAGACGCGCTTCCTGAGGCAAGGCCGGGTGCAATTATCCCGGGGCAAGAAACACAAAAAAGCACGGGCGCGCTGAGACACCCGCCATCCCGTCCCTCTCCCCAGGAGCCGTAAAAATATCATCGAGGTCCAGAAAAGGGATGCGATCCTTACACATTTTAAAACTATTCGCCCTTCTAGTATTGTTACTCCTCCCCATACCTCTTCGTCTATAAAATTTGTGTCTGTATTAATAAAAAAAAATAAAATAAATTTTATGTGTCTGTGTACGGAGGCGGGAATTGTGACTTTAGCTAAAACGCACACACCCCTCTGTAAGCGCACGCAAGAGAGATTTTAGCTAAGGTTATAGTTCCTGCTTTTATATCCCTCCTAGTCTCCCCTCCCTTTCTTCTTTTCCTTATGACAAATGTTTGTCTGCTTGTGCAGTGCTGCTGCTGTATAAATATACTCCTAAACACGTTCAAGTAAAGGAATCACTCTGAACTCAAAAGGACTTCCAAGAAAGCATAATAGGATCGGGCCATGTCACTGCAACACGGAACTATCCAGTAGGAGCATACTTGCAGCAACAGGCAGTACACTACTATGGGATGTACTAAAACGAATGACAGGATTGCCCATTGGAAATAATGGGAGAGGCTTGAATGCCCATAGGAAATAATGGGAAACTGGAATGCCCATTGACTTGCATGGGCTCCATTGAAACACATTAGAGCAAAAAAAGAGGTGCAAAGAAAACGTGGAATGGATTTTGAAGGAAAGTGTCTGGGCTCAGATAACCTGTTCTGGGACTGGATTGACAGGCCCCATGTTGGAATGACGGCCCCTGGGTGTGCCAGAAGAGCTCTGGGACTGGAATGACAGGCCCCTGACTGGAATGACGGGCCCTGGGTGTGCCAGAAGGGCTCTGGGACTGGAATGACAGGCCCCTGACTGGAATGACGGGCCCTGGGTGTGCCAGAAGGGCTCTGGGACTGGAAAGACAGGCCCCATGCTGGAATGATGACCCCTGGGTGTGCCAGAAGGGCTCTGGGACTGGAACGACAGGCTCTGTGCTGGAATGACGGCCCCTGGGTGTGCCAGAAGGGCTCGGGGACTGGAATGACAGGCCCCTGCCTGGAATGACGGGCCCTGAGTGTGCCAGAAGGGCTCGGGGACTGGAATGACAGGCCCCTGACTGGAATGACGGCCCCTGGGTGGGCCACAAGGGTTCTGGGACTGGAATGACAGGCCCCTGACTGGAATGAAGGGCCCTGGGTGTGACAGAAGAGCTCTGGTACTGGAATGACAGGCTCTATGTTGGAATGACGGACCCTGGGTGTGACAGAAGGGCTCTGGGACTGGAATGACAGGCCCCTGACTGGAATGACGGGCCCTGGGTGTGACAGAAGGGCTCTGGGACTGGAATGACAGGCCCCTGACTGGAATGACGGGCCCTAGGTGTACCAGAAGGGCTCTGGGACTGGAATGACAGGCCCCTGACTGGAATGACGGGCCTTGGGTGTGACAGAAGGGCTCGGGGACTGGAATGACAGGCCCCTGACTGGAATGATGGCCCCCTGGGTGTGCCAGAAGGGCTCTGAGACTGGAATGACAGGCCCCTGACTGGAAAGATGGTCCCTGGGTGTGACAGAAGGGCTTGGGGACTGAATTGACAGGCCCCATGCTAGAATGACGGCCCCTGGGTGTGCCAGAAGGGCTCTGGGACTGAAATGACAGGCCCCTGACTGGAATAAAGGCCCCTGGGTGTGCGAGAAGGGCGCTGAGACTGGAATGACAGGTGCCTGACTGGAATGACAGGCCCTGGGTGTGCCAGAAGAGCTCGGGGACTGGAATGACAGGCCCCTGACTGGAATAAAGGCCCCTGGGTGTGCCAGAAGGGCGCTGAGACTGGAATGACAGGCCCCTGACTGGAATGACGTCCCCTGGGTGTGACAGAAGGGCTAGGGGACTGGAATGACAGGCCCCAGACTGGAATGACGGGCCCTGGGTGTGCCAGAAGGGCTCGGGGACTGGAATGACAGGCCCCTGACTGGAATGACGGGCCCCCGGTGTGCCAGAAGGGCTCTGGGACTGGAATGACAGGCCCCAGACTGGAATGACGACACCTGGGTGTGCCAGAAGGGCTTGGGGACTGGATTGACAGGCCCCATGCTGGAATGACAACCCTTGGGGTGTGCCAGAAGGGCTCTGGGACTGGAATGACAGGCCCCTGGCTGGAATGAAGGGCCCTGGGTGTGAGAGAAGGGCTCGGGGACTGGAATGACAGGCCCATGATTGGAATGAAGGGCCCTGGGTGTGCCAGAAGGGCTCTGGGACTGGAATGACAGACCCCTGGCTGGAATGAAGGGCCCTGGGTGTGAGAGAAGGGCTCGGGGACTGGAATGACAGGCCCATGATTGGAATGAAGGGCCCTGGGTGTGCCAGAAGGGCTCTGGGACTGGAATGACAGGCCACTGACTGGAATGACGGGCCCTCGGTGTGCCAGAAGGGCTCGGGAAGTGGAATGACAGGCCCCTGACTGGAATGACGGCGCCTGTGTGTGCCAGAAGGGCTCAGGGACTGGATTGACAGGCCCCATGCTGGAATGACGGCCCCTGGGTGTGCCAGAAAGGCTCGGGGACTGGAATGACAGGCCCCTGCCTGGAATGACGGCCCCTGGGTGTGCCAGAAGGGCTCGGGGACTGGAATGACAGGCCCCTTCCTGGAATGACGGGCCCTGGGTGGGCCAGAAGGGCTCTGGGACTGGAATGACAGGCCCCTGACTGGAATGAAGGGCCCTGGGTGTGCCAGAAGGGCTCTGAGACTGGAATGACAGGATCTATGCTGGAATGACGGACCCTGGGTGTGCCAGAAGGGCTCTGGGACTGGAATAACAGGCCCCTGACTGGAATGAAGGGCCCTGGGTGTGCCAGAAGGGCTCTGGGACTGGAATGACAGGCCCATGATTGGAATGAAGGGCCCTGGGTGTGCCAGAAGGGCTCTGGGACTGGAATGACAGGCCCCTGACTGGAATGACGGGCCCTGGGTGGGCCAGAAGGACTCGGGAACTGGAATGACAGGCTCCCGACTGGAATGACGGCGCCTGTGTGTGCCAGAAGGGCTCGGGGACTGGATTGACAGGCCCCATGCTGGAATGACGGCCCCTGGGTGTGCCAGAAGGGCTCGGGGACTGGAATGGCAGGCCCCTCCCTGGAATGACGGGCCCTGGGTGGGCCAGAAGGGCTCTGGGACTGGAATGACAGGCCCCTGACTGGAATGAAGGGCCCTGGGTGTGCCAGAAGGGCTCTGAGACTGGAATGACAGGCTCTATGCTGGAATGACGGACCCTGGGTGTGCCAGAAGGGCTCTGGGACTGGAATAACAGGCCCCTGACTGGAATGAAGGGCCCTGGGTGTGCCAGAAGGGCTCTGGGACTGGAATGACAGGCCCATGATTGGAATGAAGGGCCCTGGGTGTGCCAGAAGGGCTCTGGGACTGGAATGAAAGGCCCCTGACTGGAATGACGGGCCCTGGGTGGGCCAGAAGGACTCGGGAACTGGAATGACAGGCCCCCGACTGGAATGACGGCGCCTGTGTGTTCCAGAAGGGCTCGGGGACTGGATTGACAGGCCCCATGCTGGAATGACGGCCCCTGGGTGTGCCAGAAGGGCTCGGGGACTGGAATGGCAGGCCCCTCCCTGGAATGACGGCCCCTGGGTGTGCCAGAATGGCTCGGGGACTGGAATGACAGGCCCCTGCCTGGAATGACGGGCCCTGGGTGGGCCAGAAGGGCTCTGGGACTGGAATGACAGGCCCCTGACTGGAATGAAGGGCCCTGGGTGTGCCAGAAGGGCTCTGGGACTGGAACGACAGGCTCTGTGCTGGAATGACGGCCCCTGGGTGTGCCAGAAGGGCTCGGGGACTGGAATGACAGGCCCCTGCCTGGAATGACGGGCCCTGAGTGTGCCAGAAGGGCTCGGGGACTGGAATGACAGGCCCCTGACTGGAATGACGGCCCCTGGGTGGGCCACAAGGGCTCTGGGACTGGAATGACAGGCCCCTGACTGGAATGAAGGGCCCTGGGTGTGACAGAAGAGCTCTGGTACTGGAATGACAGGCTCTATGTTGGAATGACGGACCCTGGGTGTGACAGAAGGGCTCTGGGACTGGAATGACAGGCCCCTGACTGGAATGACGGGCCCTGGGTGTGACAGAAGGGCTCTGGGACTGGAATGACAGGCCCCTGACTGGAATGACGGGCCCTGGGTGTGCCAGAAGGGCTCTGGGACTGGAATGACAGGCCCCTGACTGGAATGACGGGCCTTGGGTGTGACAGAAGGGCTCGGGGACTGGAATGACAGGCCCCTGACTGGAATGATGGCCCCCTGGGTGTGCCAGAAGGGCTCTGGGACTGGAATGACAGGCCCCTGACTGGAAAGATGGTCCCTGGGTGTGACAGAAGGGCTTGGGGACTGAATTGACAGGCCCCATGCTAGAATGACGGCCCCTGGGTGTGCCAGAAGGGCTCTGGGACTGAAATGACGGGCCCCTGACTGGAATAAAGGCCCCTGGGTGTGCGAGAAGGGCGCTGAGACTGGAATGACAGGTGCCTGACTGGAATGACAGGCCCTGGGTGTGCCAGAAGAGCTCGGGGACTGGAATGACAGGCCCCTGACTGGAATGACGGGCCCTGGGTGTGCCAGAAGGGCGCTGAGACTGGAATGAAAGGCCCCTGACTGGAATGACGGGCCCTGGGTGTGCCAGAAGGGCTCGGGGACAGGAATGACAGGCCCCTGACTGGAATGACGGGCCCCCGGTGTGCCAGAAGGGCTCTGGGACTGGAATGACAGGCCCCAGACTGGAATGACGACACCTGGGTGTGCCAGAAGGGCTTGGGGACTGGATTGACAGGCCCCATGCTGGAATGACAAACCTTGGGTGTGCCAGAAGGGCTCTGGGACTGGAATGACAGGCCCCTGGCTGGAATGAAGGGCCCTGGGTGTGAGAGAAGGGCTCGGGGACTGGAATGACAGGCCCATGATTGGAATGAAGGGCCCTGGGTGTGCCAGAAGGGCTCTGGGACTAGAATGACAGACCCCTGGCTGGAATGAAGGGCCCTGGGTGTGAGAGAAGGGCTCGGGGACTGGAATGACAGGCCCATGATTGGAATGAAGGGCCCTGGGTGTGCCAGAAGGGCTCTGGGACTGGAATGACAGGCCACTGACTGGAATGACGGGCCCTCGGTGTGCCAGAAGGGCTCGGGAAGTGGAATGACAGGCCTCTGACTGGAATGACGGCGCCTGTGTGTGCCAGAAGGGCTCAGGGACTGGATTGACAGGCCCCATGCTGGAATGACGGCCCCTGGGTGTGCCAGAAAGGCTCGGGGACTGGAATGACAGGCCCCTGCCTGGAATGACGGCCCCTGGGTGTGCCAGAAGGGCTCGGGGACTGGAATGACAGGCCCCTTCCTGGAATGACGGGCCCTGGGTGGGCCAGAAGGGCTCTGGGACTGGAATGACAGGCCCCTGACTGGAATGAAGGGCCCTGGGTGTGCCAGAAGGGCTCTGAGACTGGAATGACAGGCTCTATGCTGGAATGACGGACCCTGGGTGTGCCAGAAGGGCTCTGGGACTGGAATAACAGGCCCCTGACTGGAATGAAGGGCCCTGGGTGTGCCAGAAGGGCTCTGGGACTGGAATGACAGGCCCATGATTGGAATGAAGGGCCCTGGGTGTGCCAGAAGGGCTCTGGGACTGGAATGACAGGCCCCTGACTGGAATGACGGCCCCTGGGTGTGCCAGAAGGGCTCGGGGACTGGAATGGCAGGCCCCTCCCTGGAATGACGGCCCCTGGGTGTGCCAGAAGGGCTCGGGGACTGGAATGACAGGCCCCTGCCTGGAATGACGGGCCCTGGGTGGGCCAGAAGGGCTCTGGGACTGGAATGACAGGCCCCTGACTGGAATGAAGGGCCCTGGGTGTGCCAGAAGGGCTCTGGGACTGGAATGACAGGCTCTATGCTGGAATGACGGACCCTGGGTGTGCCAGAAGGGCTCTGGGACTGGAATAACAGGCCCCTGACTGGAATGACGGCCGCTGGGTGGGCCAGAAGGGCTCTGCCACTGGAATGACAGGCTCTATGCTGGGATGACGGACCCTGGGTGTGCCAGAAGGGCTCTGGGACTGGAATAACAGGCCCCTGATTGGAATGAGGCGGGGCGGGGGGCGTCGGGGGGAGCGGCGCAGCCCCTGACTGGAATAAAGGCCCCTGGGTGTGCCAGAAGGACTCGGGGATTGGATTGACAGGCCCCATGCTGGAATGACGGCCCCTGGGTGTGCCAGAAGGGCTCGGGGACTGGAATGACAAGCCCCTGACTGGAATGACGGGCCCTGGGTGTGCCAGAAGGGCTCGGGGACTGGAATGACAGGCCCCTGACTGGAATGACGGGCCCTCGGTGTGCCAGAAGGGCTCTGGGAATAGAATGACAGGCCCCAGACTGGAATGACGACACCTGGGTGTGACAGAAGGGCTAGGGGACTGGAATGACAGGCCCCAGTCTGGAATGACGGGCCCTGGGTGTGCCAGAAGGGCTCGGGGTCTGGAATGACAGGCCCCAGACTGGAATGACGACACCTGGGTGTGCCAGAAGGGCTTGGGGACTGGATTGACAGGCCCCATGCTGGAATGACTACCCCTGGGTGTGCCAGAAGGGCTCTGGGACTGGAATGACAGACCCCTGACTGGAATGAAGGGCCCTGGGTGTGCCAGAAGGGCTCTGGGACTGGAATGACAGGCCCCTGGCTGGAATGAAGGGCCCTGGGTGTGAGGGAAGGGCTCGGGGACTGGAATGACAGGCCCATGATTGGAATGAAGGGCTCTGGGTGTGCCAGAAGGGCTCTGGGACTGGAATGACAGGCCACTGACTGGAATGAAGGGCCCTCGGTGTGCCAGAAGAGCTCGGGAAGTGGAATGACAGGCCCCTGACTGGAATGACGGCGCCTGTGTGTGCCAGAGGGGCTCAGGGACTGGATTGACAGGCCCCATGCTGGAATGACGGCCCCTGGGTGTGCCAGAAGGGCTCGGGGACTGGAATGACAGGCCCCTGCCTGGAATGACGGGCACTGGGTGGGCCAGAAGGGCTCTGGGACTGGAATGACAGGCCCCTGACTGGAATGAAGGGCCCTGGGTGTGCCAGAAGGGCTCTGGGACTGGAATGACAGGCTCTATGCTGGAATGACGGACCCTGGGTGGGCCAGAAGGGCTCTGGGACTGGAATAACAGGCCCCTGACTGGAATGAGGCGGAGCGGGGGGCGTTGGGGGGAGCGGCGCAGCCCCTGACTGGAATAAAGGCCCCTGGGTGTGCCAGAAGGACTCGGGGATTGGATTGACAGGCCCCATGCTGGAATGACGGCCCCTGGGTATGCCAGAAGGGCTCGGGGACTGGAATGACAGGCCCCTGACTGGAATGACGGGCCCTGGGTGTGCCAGAAGGGCTCGGGGACTGGAATGACAGGCCCCTGACTGGAATGACGGGCCCTCGGTGTGCCAGAAGGGCTCTGGGTCTCGAATGACAGGCCCCTGGCTGGAATGAAGGGCCCTGGGTGTGAGAGAAGGGCTCGGGGACTGGAATGACAGGCCCCTGACTGGAATGATGGCCCCTGGGTGTGCCAGAAGGGCTCTGGGACTGGAATGACAGGCCCCTGACTGGAATGATGGTCCCTGGGTGTGACAGAAGGGCTTGGGGACTGAATTGACAGGCCCCATGTTAGAATGACGGCCCCTGGGTGTGCCAGAAGGGCTCTGGGACTGGAATGACAGGCCCCTGACTGGAATAAAGGCCCCTGGGTGTGCGAGAAGGGCGCTGAGACTGGAATGACAGGTGCCTGACTGGAATGACAGGCCCTGGGTGTGCCAGAAGGGCTCGGGGACTGGAATGACAGGCCCCTGACTGGAATAAAGGCCCCTGGGTGTGCCAGAAGGGCGGTGAGACTGGAATGACAGGCCCCTGACTGGAATGACGTCCCCTGGGTGTGACAGAAGGGCTAGGGGACTGGAATGACAGGCCCCTGACTGGAATGACGGGCCCTGGGTGTGCCAGAAGGGCTCGGGGACTGGAATGACAGGCCCCTGACTGGAATGACGGGCCCTCGGTGTGCCACAAGGGCTCTGGGACTGGAATGACAGGCCCCAGACTGGAATGACGACACCTGGGTGTGCCATAAGGGCTTGGGGACTGGATTGACAGGCCCCATGCTGGAATGACAACCCCTGGGTGTGCCAGAAGGGCTATAGGACTGGAATGACAGGCCCCTGACTGGAATGAAGGGCCCTGGGTGTGCCAGAAGGGCTCAGGGACTGGAATGACAGGCCCCTGGCTAGAATGAAGGGCCCTGGGTGTGAGAGAAGGGCTCGGGGACTGGAATGACAGGCCCATGACTGGAATAAAGGGCCCTGGGTGTGCCAGAAGGGCTCTGGGACTGGAATGACAGGCCCCTGACTGGAATGACGGGCCCTCGGTGTGCCAGAAGGGCTCGGGAACTGGAATGACAGGCCCCTGACTGGAATGACGGTGCCTGTGTGTGCCAGAAGGGCTCGGGGACTGGATTGACAGGCCCCATGCTGGCATGACGGCCCCTGGGTGTGCCAGAAGGGCTCGGGGACTGGAATGACAGGCCCCTGCCTGGAATGACAGCCCCTGGGTGTGCCAGAAGGGCTCTGCGACTGGAATGACAGGCCCCTGACTGGAATGAAGGGCCCTGGGTGTGCCAGAATGGCTCTGGGACTGGAATGACAGGCTCTATGCTGGAATAACGGACCCTGGGTGTGCCAGAAGGGCTCTGGGACTGGAATAACAGGCCCCTGACTGGAATGACGGCCCGTGGGTGGGCCAGAAGGGCTCTGCCACTGGAATGACAGGCTCTATGCTGGAATGACAGACCCTGGGTGTGCCAGAAGGGCTCTGGGACTGGAATAACAGGCCCCTGACTGGAATGAGGCGGGGCGGGGGGCGTTGGGGGGAGCGGCGCAGCCCCTGACTGGAATAAAGGCCCCTGGGTGTGCCAGAAGGACTCGGGGATTGGATTGACAGGCCCCATGCTGGAATGACGGCCCCTGGGTGTGCCAGAAGGGCTAGGGGACTGGAATGACAGGCCCCTGACTGGAATGACGGGCCCTGGGTGTGCCAGAAAGGCTCGGGGACTGGAATGACAGGCCCCTGACTGGAATGACGGGCCCTCGGTGTGCCAGAAGGGCTCTGGGACGAGAATGACAGGCCCCAGACTGGAATGACGACACCTGGGTGTGCCAGAAGGGCTTGGGGACTGGATTGACAGGCCCCATGCTGGAATGACAACCCCTGGGTGTGCCAGAAGGGCTCTGGGACTGGAATGACAGGCCCCTGGCTGGAATGAAGGGCCCTGGGTGTAAGAGAAGGGCTCGGGGACTGGAATGACAGGCCCATAACTGGAATGAAGGGCCCTGGGTGTGCCAGAAGGGCTCTGGGAGTGGAATGACATGTCCCTGACTGGAATGACGGACCCTGGGTGTGCAAGAAGGGCTTGGGGACTGGAATGACAGGCCCCTGACTGGAATGACGGGCCCTCGGTGTGCCAGAAGGGCTTGGGAACTGGAATGACAGGCCCCTGACTAGAATGACCGTGCCTGTGTGTGCCAGCAGGGCTCGGGGACTGGATTGACAGGCCCGATGCTGGAATGACGGCCCCTGGGTGTGCCAGAAGGGCTCGGGGACTGGAATGACAGGCCCCTGCCTGGAATGACGGCCCCTGGGTGTGCCAGAAGGGCTCTGGGACTGGAATGACAGGATCCTGCCTGGAATGACGGGCCCTGGGTGGGCCAGAAGGGCTCTGGGACTGGAATGACAGGCTCTATGCTGGAATGACGGACCCTGGGTGTGCCAGAAGGGCTCTGGGACTGGAATAACAGGCCCCTGACTGGAATGACGGACCCTGGGTGTGCCAGAAGGGCTCTGTGACTGGAATAACAGGCCCCTGACTGGAATGAGGCGGGGCGGGGGGCGTCGGGGGGGAGCGGCGCAACCCCTGACTGGAATAAAGGCCCCTGGGTGTGCCAGAAGGACTCGGGGATTGGATTCACAGGCCCCATGCTGGAATGACGGCCCCTAGGTGTGCCAGAAAGGCTCAGGGACTGGAATGAAAGGCCCCTGACTGGAAAGACGGGCCCTCGGTGTGCCAGAAGGGCTCTGGGACTAGAATGACAGGCCCCAGACTGGAATGACGACACCTGGGTGTGCCAGAAGGGCTTGGGGACTGGATTGACAGGCCCCATGCAGGAATGACAACCCCTGGGTGTGCCAGAAGGGCTCTGGGACTGGAATGACAGGCTCCATGCTAGAATGACGGCCCCTGGGTCTGCCAGAAGGGCTCTGGGACTGGAATGACAGGCCCCTGGCTGGAATGAAGGGCCCTGGGTATGAGAGAAGGGCTCGGGGACTGGAATGACAGGCCCCTGACTGGAATGATGGCCCCTGGGTGTGCCAGAAGGGCTCTGGGACTGGAATGACAGGCCCCTGACTGGAATGATGGTCCCTGGGTGTGACAGAAGGGCTTGGGGACTGAATTGACAGGCCCCATGCTAGAATGACGGCCCCTGGGTGTGCCAGAAGGGCTCTGGGACTGGAATGACAGGCCCCTGACTGGAATAAAGGCCCCTGGGTGTGCGAGAAGGGCGCTGAGACTGGAATGACAGGTGCCTGACTGGAATGACAGGCCCTGGGTGTGCCAGAAGGGCTCGGGGAGTGGAATGACAGGCCCCTGACTGGAATGACGGGCCCTGAGTGTGCCAGAAGGGCTCGGGGACTGGAATGACAGGCCCCTGACTGGAATAACGGGCCCTCGGTGTGCCAGAAGGGCTCTGGGACTGGAATGACAGGCCCCAGACTGGAATGACGACACCTGGGTGTGCCAGAAGGGCTTGGGGACTGGATTGACAGGCCCCATGCTGGAATGACAACCCCTGGGTGTGCCAGAAGGGCTCTGTGACTGGAATGACAGGCCCCTGACTGGAATGAAGGGCCCTGGGTGTGCCAGAAGGGCTCTGGGACTGGAATGACAGGCCCCTGGCTGGAATGAAGGGCCCTGGGTGTGGGAGAAGGGCTCGGGGACTGGAATGACAGGCCAATGACTGGAATGAAGGGCCCTGGGTGTGCCAGAAGGGCTCTGGGACTGGAATGACAGGCCCCTGACTGGAATGACGGGCCCTCGGTGTGCCAGAAGGGCTCGGGAACTGGAATGAAAGGCCCCTGACTGGAATGACGGCGCCTGTGTGTGCCAGAAGGGCTCGGGGACTGGATTGACAGGCCCCTGACTGGAATGACGGGCCCTCGGTGTGCCAGAAGGGCTCGGGGACTGGAATGACAGGCCCCATGCTGGAATGACGGCCCCTGGGTGTGCCGGAAGGGTTCGGGGACTGGAATGACAGGCCCCTGCCTGGAATGACGGGCCCTGGGTGGGCCAGACGGGCTCTGGGACTGGAATGACAGGCCCCTGACTGGAATGACGGCCCCTGGGTGGGCCAGAAGGGCTCTGCCATTGGAATGACAGGCTCTATGCTGGGATGACGGCCCCTGGGCGTGCCAGAAGGGCTCTGGGACTGGAATGACAGGCCCCTGACTGGAATGATGGTCCCTGGGTGTGACAGAAGGGCTTGGGGACTGAATTGACAGGCCCCTGACTGGAATAAAGGCCCCTGGGTGTGCGAGAAGGGCGCTGAGACTGGAATGACAGGTGCCTGAGTGGAATAACAGGCCCTGGGTGTGCCAGAAGGGCTCGGGGAGTGGAATGACAGGCCCCTGACAGGAATGACGGGCCCTGAGTGTGCCAGAAGGGCTCGGGGACTGGAATGACAGGCCCCTGACTGGAATAACGGGCCCTCGGTGTGCCAGAAGGGCTCTGGGACTGGAATGACAGGCCCCAGACTGGAATGACGACACCTGGGTGTGCCAGAAGGGCTTGGGGACTGGATTGACAGGCCCCATGCTGGAATGACAACCCCTGGGTGTTCCAGAAGGGCTCTGTGACTGGAATGACAGGCCCCTGACTGGAATGAAGGGCCCTGGGTGTGCCAGAAGGGCTCTGGGACGGGAATGACAGGCCCCTGGCTGGAATGAAGGGCCCTGGGTGTGGGAGAAGGGCTCGGGGACTGGAATGACAGGCCAATGACTGGAATGAAGGGCCCTGGGTGTGCCAGAAGGGCTCTGGGACTGGAATGACAGGCCCCTGACTGGAATGACGGGCCCTCGGTGTGCCAGAAGGGCTCGGGAACTGGAATGACAGGCCCCTGACTGGAATGACGGCGCCTGTGTGTGCCAGAAAGGCTCGGGGACTGGATTGACAGGCCCCTGACTGGAATGACGGGCCCTCGGTGTGCCAGAAGGGCGCGGGGACTGGAATGACAGGCCCCATGCTGGAATGACGGCCCCTGGGTGTGCCGGAAGGGTTCGGGGACTGGAATGACAGGCCCCTGCCTGGAATGACGGGCCCTGGGTGGGCCAGACGGGCTCTGGGACTGGAATGACAGGCCCCTGACTGGAATGACGGCCCCTGGGTGGGCCAGAAGGGCTCTGCCATTGGAATGACAGGCTCTATGCTGGGATGACGGCCCCTGGGCGTGCCAGAAGGGCTCTGGGACTGGAATAACAGGCCCCTGACTGGAATGAGGCGGAGCGGGGGGCGTTGGGGGGAGCGGCGCAGCCCCTGACTGGAATAAAGGCCCCTGGGTGTGCCAGAAGGACTCGGGGATTGGATTGACAGGCCCCATGCTGGAATGACAGCCCCTGGGTATGCCAGAAGGGCTCGGGGACTGGAATGACAGGCCCCTGACTGGAATGACGGGCCCTGGGTGTGCCAGAAGGGCTCGGGGACTGGAATGACAGGCCCCTGACTGGAATGACGGGCCCTCGGTGTGCCAGAAGGGCTCTGGGTCTCGAATGACAGGCCCCTGGCTGGAATGAAGGGCCCTGGGTGTGAGAGAAGGGCTCGGGGACTGGAATGACAGGCCCCTGACTGGAATGATGGTCCCTGGGTGTGACAGAAGGGCTTGGGGACTGAATTGACAGGCCCCATGTTAGAATGACGGCCCCTGGGTGTGCCAGAAGGGCTCTGGGACTGGAATGACAGGCCCCTGACTGGAATAAAGGCCCCTGGGTGTGCGAGAAGGGCGCTGAGACTGGAATGACAGGTGCCTGACTGGAATGACAGGCCCTGGGTGTGCCAGAAGGGCTCGGGGACTGGAATGACAGGCCCCTGACTGGAATGAAGGGCCCTGGGTGTGCCAGAAGGGCTCTGGGACTGGAATGACAGGCTCTATGCTGGAATGACGGACCCTGGGTGTGCCAGAAGGGCTCTGGGACTGCAATAACAGTCCCCTGACTGGAATGACGGCCCCTGGGTGGGCCAGAAGGGCTCTGGGACTGGAAGGACAGGCTCTATGCTGGAATGACGGACCCTGGGTGTGCCAGAAGGGCTCGGGGACTGGAATGACAAGCCCCTGACTGGAATGACGGGCCCTCGGTGTGCCAGAAGGGCTCTGGGACTAGAATGACAGGCCCCAGACTGGAATGACGACACCTGGGTGTGACAGAAGGGCTAGGGGACTGGAATGACAGGCCCCAGTCTGGAATGACGGGCCCTGGGTGTGCCAGAAGGGCTCGGGGATTGGAATGACAGGCCCCAGACTGGAATGACGACACCTGGGTGTGCCAGAAGGGCTTGGGGACTGGATTTACAGGCCCCATGTTGGAATGACTACCCCTGGGTGTGCCAGAAGGGCTCTGGGACTGGAATGACAGGCCCCTGATTGGAATGAAGGGCCCTGGGTGTGCCAGAAGGGCTCTGGGATTGGAATGACAGGCCCCTGGCTGGAATGAAGGGCCCTGGGTGTGAGAGAAGGGCTCGGGGACTGGAATGACAGGCCCATGATTGGAATGAAGGGCCCTGGGTGTGCCAGAAGGGCTCTGGGACTGGAATGACAGGCCACTGACTGGAATGACGGGCCCTCGGTGTGCCAGAAGCGCTCGGGAAGTGGAATGACAGGCCCCTGACTGGAATGACGGCGCCTGTGTGTGCCAGAAGGGCTCAGGGACTGGATTGACAGGCCCCATGCTGGAATGACGGCCCCTGGGTGTGCCAGAAGGGCTCGGGGACTGGAATGACAGGCCCCTGCCTGGAATGACGGGCCTTGGGTGGGCCAGAATGGCTCTGGGACTGGAATGACAGGCCCCTGACTGGAATGAAGGGCCCTGGGTGTGCCAGAAGGGCTCTGGGACTGGAATGACAGGCTCTATGCTGGAATGACGGCCCCTGGGTGGGCCAGAAGGGCTCTGGGACTGGAATAACAGGCCCCTGACTGGAATGACGGCCCCTGGGTGGGCCAGAAGGGCTCTGTCACTGGAATGACAGGCTCTATGCTGGGATGACGGCCCCTGGGTGTGCCAGAAGGGCTCTGGGACTGGAATAACAGGCCCCTGACTGGAATGAGGCGGGGCGGGGGGCGTTGGGGGGAGCGGCGCAGCCCCTGACTGGAATAAAGGCCCCTGGGTGTGCCAGAAGGACTCGGGGATTGGATTGACAGGCCCCATGCTGGAATGACGGCCCCTGGGTATGCCAGAAGGGCTCGGGGACTGGAATGACAGGCCCCTGACTGGAATGACGGGCCCTGGGTGTGCCAGAAGGGCTCAGGGACTGGAATGACAGGCCCATGACTGGAATGACGGGCCCTGGGTGTGCCAGAAGGGCTCGGGGACTGGAATGACAGGCCCCTGACTGGAATGACGGGTCCTCGGTGTGCCAGAAGGGCTCTGGGACTAGAATGACAGGCCCCAGACTGGAATGACGACACCTGGGTGTGCCAGAAGGGCTTGGGGACTGGATTGACAGGTCCCATGCTGGAATGAAAACCCCTGGGTGTGCCAGAAGGGCTCTGGGACTGGAATGACAGGCCCCTGGCTGGAATGAAGGGCCCTGGGTTTGAGAGAAGGGCTCGGGGACTGGAATGACAGGCTCCTGACTGGAATGATGGCCCCTGGGTGTGCCAGAAGGGCTCTGGGACTGGAATGACAGGCCCCTGACTGGAATGATGGTCCCTGGGTGTGACAGAAGGGCTTGGGGACTGAATTGACAGGCCCCATGCTAGAATGACGGCCCCTGGGTGTGCCAGAAGGGCTCTGGGACTGGAATGACAGGCCCCTGACTGGAATAAAGGCCCCTGGGTGTGCGAGAATGGCGCTGAGACTGGAATGACAGGGGCCTGACTGGAATGACAGGCCTTGGTTGTGCCAGAAGGGCTCGGGGAGTGGAATGACAGGCCCCTGAATGGAATGACGGGCCATGGGTGTGCCAGAAGGGCTTGGGGACTGGAATAACAGGCCCCTGACTGGAATAACGGGCCCTCGGTGTGCCAGAAGGGCTCTGGGACTGGAATGACAGGCCTCAGACTGGAATGACGACACCTGGGTGTGCCAGAAGGGCTTGGGGACTGGATTGACAGGCCCCATGCTGGAATGACAACCCCTGGGTGTGCCAGAAGGGCTCTGGGACTGGAATGACAGGCCCCTGGCTGGAATGAAGGGCCCTGGGTGTGGGAGAAGGGCTCTGGGACTGGAATGACAGGCCCCTGGCTGGAATGAAGGGCCCTGGGTATGAGAGAAGGGCTCGGGGACTGGAATGACAGGCCCCTGACTGGAATGATGGCCCCTGGGTGTGCCAGAAGGGCTCTGGGACTGGAATGACAGGCCCCTGACTGGAATGATGGTCCCTGGGTGTGACAGAAGGGCTTGGGGACTGAATTGACAGGCCCCATGCTAGAATGACGGCCCCTGGGTGTGCCAGAAGGGCTCTGGGACTGGAATGACAGGCCCCTGACTGGAATAAAGGCCCCTGGTTGTGCGAGAAGGGCGCTGAGACTGGAATGACAGGTGCCTGACTGGAATGACAGGCCCTGGGTGTGCCAGAAGGGCTCGGGGAGTGGAATGACAGGCCCCTGACTGGAATGACGGGCCCTGAGTGTGCCAGAAGGGCTCGGGGACTGGAATGACAGGCCCCTGACTGGAATAACGGGCCCTCGGTGTGCCAGAAGGGCTCTGGGACTGGAATGACAGGCCCCAGACTGGAATGACGACACCTGGGTGTGCCAGAAGGGCTTGGGGACTGGATTGACAGGCCCCATGCTGGAATGACAACCCCTGGGTGTGCCAGAAGGGCTCTGGGACTGGAATGACAGGCCCCTGGCTGGAATGAAGGGCCCTGGGTGTGGGAGAAGGGCTCGGGGACTGGAATGACAGGCCAATGACTGGAATGAAGGGCCCTGGGTGTGCCAGAAGGGCTCTGGGACTGGAATGACAGGCCCCTGACTGGAATGACGGGCCCTCGGTGTGCCAGAAGGGCTCGGGAACTGGAATGACAGGCCCCTGACTGGAATGACGGCGCCTGTGTGTGCCAGAAGGGCTCGGGGACTGGATTGACAGGCCCCTGACTGGAATGACGGGCCCTCGGTGTGCCAGAAGGGCTCGGGGACTGGAATGACAGGCCCCATGCTGGAATGACGGCCCCTGGGTGTGCCGGAAGGGTTCGGGGACTGGAATGACAGGCCCCTGCCTGGAATGACGGGCCCTGGGTGGGCCAGACGGGCTCTGGGACTGGAATGACAGGCCCCTGACTGGAATGAAGGGCCCTGGGTGTGCCAGAAGGGCTCTGGGACTGGAATGACAGGCTCTATGCTGGAATGACGGACCCTGGGTGTGCCAGAAGGGCTCTGGGACTGCAATAACAGTCCCCTGACTGGAATGACGGCCCCTGGGTGGGCCAGAAGGGCTCTGGGACTGGAATGACAGGCTCTATGCTGGAATGACGGACCCTGGGTGTGCCAGAAGGGCTCGGGGACTGGAATGACAAGCCCCTGACTGGAATGACGGGCCCTCGGTGTGCCAGAAGGGCTCTGGGACTAGAATGACAGGCCCCAGACTGGAATGACGACACCTGGGTGTGACAGAAGGGCTAGGGGACTGGAATGACAGGCCCCAGTCTGGAATGACGGGCCCTGGGTGTGCCAGAAGGGCTCGGGGATTGGAATGACAGGCCCCAGACTGGAATGACGACACCTGGGTGTGCCAGAAGGGCTTGGGGACTGGATTTACAGGCCCCATGCTGGAATGACTACCCCTGGGTGTGCCAGAAGGGCTCTGGGACTGGAATGACAGGCCCCTGATTGGAATGAAGGGCCCTGGGTGTGCCAGAAGGGCTCTGGGATTGGAATGACAGGCCCCTGGCTGGAATGAAGGGCCCTGGGTGTGAGAGAAGGGCTCGGGGACTGGAATGACAGGCCCATGATTGGAATGAAGGGCCCTGGGTGTGCCAGAAGGGCTCTGGGACTGGAATGACAGGCCACTGACTGGAATGACGGGCCCTCGGTGTGCCAGAAGCGCTCGGGAAGTGGAATGACAGGCCCCTGACTGGAATGACGGCGCCTGTGTGTGCCAGAAGGGCTCGGGGACTGGATTGACAGGCCCCATGCTGGAATGACGGCCCCTGGGTGTGCCAGAAGGGCTCGGGGACTGGAATGACAGGCCCCTGCCTGGAATGACGGGCCCTGGGTGGGCCAGAATGGCTCTGGGACTGGAATGACAGGCCCCTGACTGGAATGAAGGGCCCTGGGTGTGCCAGAAGGGCTCTGGGACTGGAATGACAGGCCCCTTCCTGGAATGACGGGCCCTGGGTGGGCCAGAAGGGCTCTGGGACTGGAATAACAGGCCCCTGACTGGAATGACGGCCCCTGGGTGGGCCAGAAGGGCTCTGTCACTGGAATGACAGGCTCTATGCTGGGATGACGGCCCCTGGGTGTGCCAGAAGGGCTCTGGGACTGGAATAACAGGCCCCTGACTGGAATGAGGCGGGGCGGGGGGCGTTGGGGGGAGCGGCGCAGCCCCTGACTGGAATAAAGGCCCCTGGGTGTGCCAGAAGGACTCGGGGATTGGATTGACAGGCCCCCTGCTGGAATGACGGCCCCTGGGTATGCCAGAAGGGCTCGGGGACTGGAATGACAGGCCCCTGACTGGAATGACGGGCCCTGGGTGTGCCAGAAGGGCTCAGGGACTGGAATGACAGGCCCATGACTGGAATGACGGGCCCTGGGTGTGCCAGAAGGGCTCGGGGACTGGAATGACAGGCCCCTGACTGGAATGACGGGTCCTCGGTGTGCCAGAAGGGCTCTGGGACTAGAATGACAGGCCCCAGACTGGAATGACGACACCTGGGTGTGCCAGAAGGGCTTGGGGACTGGATTGACAGGCCCCATGCTGGAATGAAAACCCCTGGGTGTGCCAGAAGGGTCTGGGACTGGAATGACAGGCCCCATGCTAGAATGACGGCCCCTGGGTGTGCCAGAAGGGCTCTGGGACTGGAATGACAGGCCCCTGGCTGGAATGAAGGGCCCTGGGTTTGAGAGAAGGGCTCGGGGACTGGAATGACAGGCTCCTGACTGGAATAATGGCCCCTGGGTGTGCCAGAAGGGCTCTGGGACTGGAATGACAGGCCCCTGACTGGAATGATGGTCCCTGGGTGTGACAGAAGGGCTTGGGGACTGAATTGACAGGCCCCATGCTAGAATGACGGCCCCTGGGTGTGCCAGAAGGGCTCTGGGACTGGAATGACAGGCCCCTGACTGGAATAAAGGCCCCTGGGTGTGCGAGAATGGCGCTGAGACTGGAATGACAGGGGCCTGACTGGAATGACAGGCCCTGGTTGTGCCAGAAGGGCTCGGGGAGTGGAATGACAGGCCCCTGAATGGAATGACGGGCCATGGGTGTGCCAGAAGGGCTTGGGGACTGGAATAACAGGCCCCTGACTGGAATAACGGGCCCTCGGTGTGCCAGAAGGGCTCTGGGACTGGAATGACAGGCCTCAGACTGGAATGACGACACCTGGGTGTGCCAGAAGGGCTTGGGGACTGGATTGACAGGCCCCATGCTGGAATGACAACCCCTGGGTGTGCCAGAAGGGCTCTGGGACTGGAATGACAGGCCCCTGGCTGGAATGAAGGGCCCTGGGTGTGGGAGAAGGGCTTTGGGACTGGAATGACAGGCCCCTGACTGGAATGAAGGGCCCTGGGTGTGCCAGAAGGGCTCTGGGACTGGAATGACAGGCCCCTGACTGGAATGACGGGCCCTGGGTGGGCCAGAAGGGCTCTGGGACTGGAATGACAGGCCCCTGACTGGAATGAAGGGCCCTGGGTGTGCCAGAAGGGCTCTGGGACTGGAATGACAGGCTCTATGCTGGAATGACGGACCCTGGGTGTGCCAGAAGGGCTCTGGGACTTACAGCCGCGACCCCCGGGCCGGGGGTCGTCGGGGGGAGCGGCGCAGCCGCGACCCCCGGGGGCCCGGCTGTCTTTTGTCTTTTGTCCCTTGTCCCTTGTCCCTTGTCCCTTGTCCCTGTCCTCGTCCCTGTCCTCGTCCTCGTCCCTGTCCTCGTCCTCGTCCTCGTCCTCGCCTTCGCCTTCGCCTTCGCCTTCGGGGCACGGGGCACGGGGCACGGGGCACGGGGCATTTTATTTTTGGCAACCTCTTCTACATGCAAAACTTTTTTTGGTACAAAGTTGTAATGTTATAAAATGGTAAAAAATTCATAAAATTGTAATTTTACTAACAATCCAACTCAAATAAGTTTATATACAATTCAAACAGTATTGCTTTTATAATCATATTTGGCACAAATATTAAACATAACTTTTAAACATTAAGTAAAAAGTATTAAACACTCAGTAGAGATGGGTTGAAGGTTTTATCTTAAATCCTGAGCAGCTTGAAAGCTAGTCGTTTTCATTACGTGAGGTATCAAAATATAAATGTTTATTTAAATAAAACATAGAAAAATAGAACAGATGAACGCAACAAGAATTAAGTTTCCTAACATTTCTTAATGAAATCTAACTCAGTCAGATTAACGATGAAATGCATTCAAGTTACCGTAGCACATATTACAAGGGTAAGTTTCCTGCCTAGATCTTCATGAGATTTCTTTTGGTCAAAACCCTGATCTGCTATTTGGATTACCATTTTTATATATTATCTTATGCAGAAATCTAAGATCTTTTCATATGATAACAAAGATAAATATCAAACCAATCA
Organism: Eublepharis macularius; assembly: GCF_028583425.1. Lineage (NCBI taxonomy): Eukaryota > Metazoa > Chordata > Lepidosauria > Squamata > Eublepharidae > Eublepharis > Eublepharis macularius. The sequence continues at coordinate 91,621,064 of NC_072793.1, read as the reverse complement.
TAATTTAATTCTTTTTTACTATTTCCAATCATGTGACATTTTACCTAGCCAAAAGTACCACTATGCCCAGCTGTAAGATAAGAGATATGGATAGTAAAAGTGACAAGAAAAGTTACATGACCAGATCATCCTTGGTCTCTGGTAACAATTACAGAACATGTATCTGATACTCTTCACTATTTTTAATTGGCTGTCAAAGATAAAGAAGCACCAGTTATACACCATACTAGAAAAAGAACTACAGTGATGTTCATACAGTGTTATTTAGAATGCATATGTTTCACTAAGTATGTGTTCTAAACCATAATCAGCAGTCTACTGGTTTGAATCCCACTACTGACATGAGTTCAGTAGGTGGCCTTGGGTCAGCCACTCCTCTCAGCCCCAGCTCCATTGTGGGGATAAGAATAACACTGACTTGTTCACTGCTCTGGGTGAGGCACTAATATGTGTAGAAGAGCGGTATATAAGCACGGTTATTATTATTATTTATATTTCCATGACACCATCCCTTGACCTGTGAAATTAAGTATTTTGATAAATATGCAAGTGATACCAAATATAAATGCATTGCATAATGTGTGAGTGTACATATACAAACTTTAAAAATTGTATTGGATAATACCGCAAAGCATGATTACTGAGAAAGCTGCTTTCACTGCTTTCAGTGTGGAGAGCTGCTTGTAGATCAAAACAACCTGACGAGCTGTCTTCATGCAGAGTGCGCTTGATTCTCTTGGCTTTCAATTCTGCTTTCGTTCAACATGGGTAAATCGATGTGTCAGCAGTAAACATTTGTATCACTGGAGGGAATTCCAGCCCAACACAGGACGTTGATATTTTATATGACAGCAGCAGCTAGACTTTTGTATGCGCAAAAATGGAAAGTACAAGAAGTGCCAACTATTGAAGATTGGACTTATAAATTGCTGTATATGGCTGAAATGGACAAGATGACAAGAAAATTGAGAGATCTGGACTCAGGGCAGTTCAACACAGACTGGGAGAAGCTGAAACAATACCTGGAGAAGAAATGGGAGGTGGGAGGAAAACTGTGGCAGTTTGAGAACTACTGAAGTATTGAAGTAGAGGGGGGAGACTTTACCGGGGGGAGAAGAGATAAATGTGAATTAATAAGCAGTCAGATTAATAGATTGACATATATATAGATATATATAGGTTAACAAACAGAACATAGAGAAAATAATTAATTATAAGGACTAAATATAAGGAGCGATTAACTAACAATATTTTCTTTTTTTTTCTGACAAGTTTTGTACCAAACTGAATGTCTGAAGATATAGATGGGTCAAATTGATTGACTACGTGAGGAGAGATATATAGAACTATTATAAAAAGATAGAATGAGTAATATATATAGAGAATAAGTCAAATTGTTTGATATAAACGAATGTATGATCTATATGGTTTATGATATATAGAAATACCTGAAATTGAAAAATTGGGATAAATTGTTTATCTAAGATGGAAACAAAGGCTTACAGTTTGGGCATATAATGTTAAAAATAGTTAAGGATGTACTGCTTAGAATAATGGAGAATATATATTTGTTTTAGATAGAGGAAGCTAATAAAAGTAAGGGAAAGGGGACAAAGGGTTGGAAAGCTGTTGGAAGTCAACAAAAAGGGGGGGGAAAGGGAGGGGGTTAGAGATGAAAAAATTGGGGAAAATTGAATGTAAATGTGGAAATAATGGATTCTAACCCAATAAAAATTTTTCAAAAAAAAAAAAAAAACATTTGTATCACTCCTCTCTGAATGACCTTTTAAATTTTACTGCCTATCGTGTCAAAGCAATTAAAATTAACAATACATTTACTAAGCTGCTAAGATCAATTAATGGCTCTTAGGCTTTATCTATTGATCTAGTGACATCTTCAAAACCCACTGGTAACAGACTATACATACTTCTCTTCTATCCACAATATATACACAAGGATTAATTACATATTCTTATCTTCTAAATTACATATTTAAATAACATATTCTTATCTCCTAAATTAATTAGTCAAACTCTTACATCAAGGATTGGTGACAAGTTGTGGACAGACTATGCTTGGACAGAATGTACACTGAGAATAAATGACATCAAACAAATTGGAAACTAAATAAATCACTTTTATTTAACAAATAAATTTCTTCTGAAGTCTCTTTAGAAATTAAACAATAGAAACAAACTATGTGGCATTCCTCAAATCCACGTGTAGGATGCTATGGAAGTGGTACTTAGAGGGAAATTAATCTCTGTTGCCTCCTGTCATGAAGAGCAAAAAGAAAACATTAGAAATGAAATGATATCTAGAATAAGAAAACTAGTAGATGAACACAAAAAAGGCCACCCAATCTATAAACTTGCTTGCATGAAAATTAGAGGAAAAAACCTCCTCACATTCTATACAAGCTATTAAAGGCACCCAGGAAAGACTCAAACTAATTCTGTAAAATTAGCCGATGTATTTGCTGAATACTACCAAACCATTTGTACATCAGACAATCCTGACACTAATCATATTTTAAATTATTTACCATCACAGGAAATTTGGAAAAAAACCTCACAAGAACATAAACAATATCTGGACCAACCAGTCACAACATAAGATGTTACAGTCACTATCAAATCCTTGAAAAAAATAACAAAGCTTCAGACAGGGATGGATTCCCTGTCAAATTTTTACAAAAAAATACATTCACCTACTTTCAACTCCACTAACTGCCACGTGCAACTCTGTTATGTTAGGAGGTAGCATCCCTCTATCTTGGTCAGAGGCTGAAATAGTAGTTACTCCAAAAAAGGACAACCATATTACAAATACTAATTCTTCTCAACCAATACCCTTCCTGAATGAAGACCAAAAGATCTTTACAAGCATATTTGCCAAAACATTGTCTAAATTTAAATAACCAACTACATTCACCTTGACCAGACAATACACGTAACACTTTAACTATAATTAATTTCTGTGAAGCATACAAAACCCCTGCATTACTTCTGGCCTTTGATATAGAGAAGGCATTTGGTTAAGTGGAAATACCATATCTAAAACTTTTACTTCAAAAAATGGGTTTTGGCGACCAATTCTAAAATGCCATTAATGCTCTTTATCTTTCTCCAAAAGCTACAGTTAGGACTAACAATGTACATTCAATAGATATACATATAGCAAGGGGAACTAGACAAGGCTGTCCCCTTTCCCCATTTCTGTTTGCCATAACTATAGACAGGGCCGGTGCTACCATTAGACCAACTAGGCAGCCGCCTTGGGCACAGACCTCAAGAGGGGCATAGTTTTATACAGATTACTTTCTTGAAAAAAATGCAACTGAGAAAACCTATTGAGCACCCCCTAAATGGTCCTGTCCACAGACATCAAGCAGCTCAAAAGCTCACCGTAACTTTTTTATTTATTTATTTATTTGATGTATACCCTGCCCTCCCCACAGATGGGCTAAGGGTGGCTAACAACATTAAAAAATACATTAAAATCACAGAAACATAAAATCAATAATTTTTTATAAAAAATAATTAAAATGGTCCAGGAGCAGGCTATTTAAACAAATATTGGGAGTCCGTATACAGGCATGGCAGATGGCTGAGGGCAGCTCCGGAAGAAATGGTGGTCTTAGATGGAAGAAGAAGGACACTCGCTGGCACTCAGCCAAAGGCCCAGCAGTACATCTCCGTTTTACAAGCCCTGCAAAACTGTAACAGGTCCCACAGGGCCCAGATCTCCAGCGGGAGAGCATTCCACCAGGCCAGGGCCAGGGCAGAAAAAGCCCTCGCCCTGATTGAGGCCAGATGGATGTCCTTTGGGCCAGGGACCACCAGGAGTTGCTTGTCTGCAGAGTGCAACACCCTGCAGGGGACGTAATGGAAGAGGCGGTCCGGCAGGTATGGAGGTCCCAGTCCATGAAGGGCTTTAAATACCAAGGTTAACACCTTGAACCGGATCTGGAACTCCACTGGAAGCCAGTGCAGCTGGCACAGCACATGATGAATGTGCGCTGGGATGGGCGTTCCGGTAAGGACACATGCTGCTGCATTCTGGATCAGCTGTAACTTCCGGGTCAGACCCAAGGGCAGTCCAGGATAGAGTGAGTTGCAATAGTCTAGCTGGGAGGTGACCGTTGCATGGATTACTGTGGCCAGGTCCTGTGGTGAAAGATAGGGCGCCAGTTGCCTGCCCTATCGAAGATGAAAAAAGGCAGACCTGGCAACAGTCATGACCTGGGCCTCCATTGAAAGTGTAGCATCCAAGGTCACACCCAGACTCCTCACCATCAGGGAAGGTTTCAATTGTACCCCATCAACAGCTGGGAGCCGGTTCCCAGCTCGATTGCCCCATGATCCAGACACAGAACCTCTGTCTTCAGGGGATTCAATTTCAGGCGACTCTGATGTAACCATACCGTCACAGCCTCAAGACCCTTGACCAAGGAATCCAAAGCAAGATCGGACTGGCCATCTGTAATGATTCCAAGTAAATGTGTGCATGTATCTTTAAATGCTTGATGAGATAGGTGAAGAGTGGGGGGTGAAGGAGATGCATGAGTGAGTGATATGTGTCAGGCTATGGCATTCCATACTTGATAGTCTGTTTCACTCCCTTCTGCAAGAAGACAAGGTCTTTTGATTTCAAAAGGTTTATTGTGAAAGACAGCATTCAAGCCCAGACGTGCATATTCCAGGATTAGAGATCCTGGCCGAGCAAAGCGTTGCTAGGAATGAATCATAGAGCAAAGGCTGTTGCATTTCACACTCCCGGAGCCCAGCCTCCCCCCCCCCAAGTTCATACAGCAAAACACTCTCAGAGGTGTGCTGAGCTGGCCAAGGTCGAAACAGCAGATAAGACAGGATCCTTTCCCATGGAATCGGCTCCTTGCAGGTATTGCCTGGAGGGAAAGAAGTCTAAACACTATACGATTAAATATGGCGTTACTTAGGTTAAAACAGTTTCTGACAATATGATTGGTTGAGGACTGAGAGGGTGGGTGGAGTGAATGCAGTTTGAGACGGAGAGTAGAGAGAAAATTTTTAGTCAGAAGAAAGCAGACTAGCTGTGTGCTGCCTGAATATGTTGAAGTGTTTATGAGAGAAATATAACCTGTGTGGAACCTAAACTGAGCATGTTTGTGAAAGGACACTCAGTCAGGGAAAGAGAGGCCAGCTGTGTGAATGAGAGTAAATGAAGTAACTTTAAGAACCGAGAACTACGTTTATGAAACCGATACGCTTCTCGACTAAATAAAAGTTTATTTTTGTTTTGCTATATCCCAGTATAGCTGTCATTGCTATATCCCATTCTTATCTTCAGGGCCACATAGAACCACGAAGGAGCCTGACGCTTAGGAACGTTACCAAAGGGAAAATTTAAATAAAATATCTTGGAATAAAATATTCCAGGTGGCAGCAGACTACCCAGAGGGTTAAGGGATAGATTAAAAGAAAAATCTACCCTATAGAAAGTAAAGGTCATAACACCATCCATCAGCAGATAGAGCTGAGTGTCATCCGCATACCAGTGACAACCTAGCCCAAAGCTGCAGGCTAACAGGGCGAGGGGGCACATATAGATGTTAAATAGCATCGGGGAAAGAATCGCCCCCTGAGGGATGCCACATACCAAAGAATGGTAAGCAGACATCTGTTCCCTGAGTGCCACTCTCTGTCCTAGATTGTGAAGGAAGGAGTTCAGCCACTGCAGGGCTGTTCCACGAATCCCCACATTGGCAAGGCAATGGGTCAGAAGATTATGACTGACCATGTCAAATGCTGCTGTAAGATCTAAAAGTATCAGCAGTGCCGATCCACTCCGGTCCAGGTGTCGCCGCAGATCATCTGTGAGGGCAACCAGAGCCGTCTCTGTACCATGGCCAGGCCTGAAGCTGGACTGGAATGGATCCAGGATAGAGGCATCACCCAGGTATACCTGCAGCTGTTCCGCTACTGCCCTCTCAATTACCTTACCCAGGAACAGAATATTCAAAACTGGGCGATAATTGGCTGGATCAGCAGGATCCAGTGATGGTTTCTTTAAGAAGGACCGCACCACTGCCTCTTTCAGTGAGTCTGTAAAAAACCCATAACTCAGAGAAAGATTAATGATGTCAGCTAACGGTGCCCAAATCCCATCACCACCGCTTTTCACCAGCCATGATGGGCATGGGTCCAGTGAGCTCGAGGTAGGTTTCACAGCATGAAGGACCCTGCCCACCTCCTCCTGGGAGAGTGGCCTGAACTGATCTAATATCAACCCTGAGGACAACCAAGGGGCCTCCAGTACACATACTGCATCAACTGTGGTGGACAGATCCCAGCGGAGTGACAAGATATTATTCGCAAAATAGTCTCCAAAAGCCTCACATCCCATGTGTGAGGGACGTTAAAGACCAAATCACTCTGGAAAGTTGTGCTGGGCAAGAACTAGTGGACACAGTGGAAGCTGCATAGTAGTCTCTCTTTGCAGCTTTCAGTGCCATCTCATAGGCCTTCATAAGTGTCCTATAAGATGTTCTTGTCATTTCATCATGGAGTCGCCGCCACACTCGCTCTAGCCATCTCAGCTCCCATTTGATTTGTCGTAGCTCATCAGTATACCAAGGAGCTACCCTAGTTCGGGGGCGGAGAGAGCGATGGGGAGCGATCTCATCAATAGCTTCAGAGAAACGGACATTCCAGTCCTCTATCAGCTCATCCAATGAGCCACCAGGGGGCATCGGATCCTGCAGAGCGTTCTGCAATTCAATTGGATCTATTTGACTCCACGGGTGAGCATAAATCAGCTCATCGCCCAAGCAGGAGGGGGTCATGGTGCCCAGACAAGCCCTCAGGATGAGGTGGTCTGACCATGGCACTGCTATAGCTTCATCCAGATCCACCTGTATCCCGAACCCAAAGATCAAATCCTGTGTGTGTCCTGCTCGATGTGTGGGCATTGATACAAACTGGGAGAGTCCTAATGCTGCCATGGAGGCTATCATGTCCATGGCCTGTGAGAAGGTAGCATCATCAGCATGGACACTTATGTCCCCTAAGACCAGAAGCCTGGGGTACTCCAAGGCCCAGCCAGCCACCGCCTCTAACAGGCCAGGCACAGCATCTGCTGGTGCGCTGGGCAATCGGTACACCACACAGATGGCTATACTCGGCATCCCACACCAGGCCCACACAATCAATGCCAGCAATCTTTGGCAAAGGGAGCAGCCTGATGGAGAAAGACTCGAATGAGCACCACTACCTCAACAAGACATTTCCCAATATGTAAAACAAATATGAGAAACCTGTACCATAAATGTGTTGGAATATATGTGTGTTGCAAGGTCTGAGATTCACTCATTAAGGGGTTAATGTGTTTACCTACCATGCTATTGTTTAGATTGACCTGGAAGGGGAACCTGGCTCAAAGCCAATAATCTGCAAGCCCAGAAAACTTGAGTGTTTGTAAACTGTTATTGGTCAACAGGTCAGGTGATTTTCTTTCAGGGTCAAGAAGACAGAGGGAGAAGAAGATTCTCCATTCAGTTATCCCAGCTCTTTGTTTGTAACCAGTAGTGAGAATGTAGCTCCAGGCATTTGTTATTTTGTAGGCAATCCTGTTAACCTTTTTTCCTTTAGAAGTAAATGATTTTAAAAGCTAAACTCGTGTGCTGACTCTCTATTGATTCAAGATCCATTGCACCTCTGAAGAAAAGCTATTTTTTAACCATTTCCCCCAACAAAGTGGACCAGTTGAAGTAATTATTAAGGTGAAAAAGATGCTAGCGATTCGTATATATTGTTCTTTGAATAACAGCAGTATGGTATGGCTTTGGATAGGCAATATGAGATCATTAACTCTCAAAAAAGGCAAACCTTATGAGTTATATCATCCTGCTTTCAGATAACACTGCCAGTCATTGCTGCATCTCAAAATAGTCTAGGAGACTCAAAATTATCTCAGAAGTCTCAGTCAACTTGAGAGGAACAATCCTTACTGAAACTACTCCTTTTTAGCTCTCCAGAGAGCCAGCTAAAAAGAAGAAAGCAAACAAACTAAGTAACTGCAGACAAAAGTATCTCCTTTTCAAGTACAACATAATTCTCTCTCTCATTGTCTCACAGCAAACATGAGAAGGGGGTGGGAGTGGAAGACAGTCTGTTGTGCCAGCCAGGAAGAAGGTGGGGAAATAGCTTCCAATGTAGCTGAAGGAAATACCAATTGTTTAATTACTAATAGATTGCAAATGCTGAGTGCCATTAATACTGAATGATTATAATGAAAAATAAACTTTGTTCTCACATTTTACAGTAGCCTGCATTCAAAGTGAAAGAGGAAGCTATGTAGACATGCTTATCTAAAATAGCCTGCATTCAAAGTAAAAGCGGAAGCAATGTAGACATGTTCATCTAAATTGTCAGTTGAAGTGCCTCGCTGTTAGATGGGAAAACAGATACATTCTAGCTAAAATGAGCTTAGCTTACCTGACACCAACACCATGTGATGTGTCTATATGCTGTATGTATAAAATGAGGAACTGTGAATGAATCGGGAGCTCAGTTCTTTGTGGCACTAGTCATGCTGAGCTCTGCCGGCAATAAACATCATTCCTTCCTGAAGATTCTGTCTAGTCTCAATTCTTGGGAACACTGAACCCTGCTACACCAATGCTACAAAAAGAAACTTTTCAGCAACTTGACGAAGCCAAGCAAGAAGTGAGAAGGAAAACAAAAGGGAAAAGGTGGGAAACTGCCTCCAGAGCTAAGAAAAAACCCACTTCATAGAGCAAACTGTATCCCAGCAACAACAAGAGAAGAGGCAGAGTGGAAAACACTAAAATCTTCACAGCTATTCTGCTGTGTCTGGAAAGAAATGGGCAGAAAGTCAGCTTCCTGGCTGCAATAAAAGGGAGGAAAGTAGGGAAATTCTGCTGTAGCAACACGCAGAGCATACTTGCTGCAGAGGAACAAGTGCAGGGAAAAATACCTCTGCACTAGAACCTACAACTATATAGCCAAGCTTTTAAGGTTTCCTCAAAATCTGAAAATCCTTTAAAGAGTTATGATGACCTCATCCAATCCTTAAGGCCACTTTTGGTAGGTGCTCGAGAGGGAAAACTGGTCAAGACCAATTTGTCATCTAAACCTGGGTTTGATCAGAGCCGTATTTGTGCTAAAAATGCTTTAATCTATGCCTATAAGTTAGCACTGAGAGCTGATGAAAAGACCAGACAAGATGCATATCGTTCTCTTTCATTTTTTAAAAAGAAATATAAATCACTGGTTGCCCGCTGTAAGAAAGAACATACCAGAAAACTGTGGGCCAATATAATTGAAGCAGCTACGAGCAAAAACTCAGTGGTGTTCTGGAAACTAGTGTCAAACCACGCCTCCGCAGCCGCCTCCCCCTTGGCTTCCTCTATCCCCCCCAGATAAATGGACTTCTTTTTTCCAAAAAATGTATGATGATCCTATTCAACCCCCTCCTGCCCTAACAATAGAAAATCTGGCCAAATGCCCCCCAGTTCATGCCGAAGAGGTAAAAGCTTATATTAGCCAGTTAAAGAATGCAAAAGCCCCTGGGCTTGATGGAATATCTCCAGAATTACGAAAAACAAATAAGGACTGGTGGGAAACTTTCCTAGCCTCCCTATTTACTTATATTGATGAAACCGGCTACATCCCCAATGATTGGGGAATGGCTATAGTAGTCCCCTTCCATAAGAAGGGAAAGAAGGAGGATCCATCCAATTATAGACCAATCAGCTTACTAAGCATTGTAAGCAAGTTGTCTACGAAACATCTGCTGAAGAAATTTTTAGACTGGCTAGAACAGGAGGGAATAATTGCTGATGAGCAAGCTGGGTTTAGAGCTGGCAGGTCAACAATAGATCACTGCCTAGTAATGCAACACCTTGTAGAGAAATACGCTACAGGAAACCAAGCATCACTTTACCGGGCATTTGTTGATTTAAAAGCAGCTTTTGACACAGTCTCTTGAAATAGACTTTGGAGGAAACTGCAGGCCTCCTCTATTGATAGGTGACTGCTGTCCCTTTTGGGGGCTATGCACAAGCAAACTGCCCTGAGTAAGGTGCAGCCGAATTGGGCATTTGACTGACCCCATTTAAACTTACAGGCAGGTGTGCCTTCTAGCCCCCTTTCTGTTTATCTTCTACATCAACAATTTGGTAAACCTTTTGAATGCCCCTGGAGTGCATCCTCCCAAATTAGCAAATAGGCACATTCACGTACTGCTCTATGCAGACGATGCTGTATTACTTTCTAGGACCCCCATAGCGCTGAAACGAGCCCTAAAAAAATTCTCCCAATTCTGTGATACTGAACACCTTCTAACTAATTACCAAAAAACTAAGATCCTGGCTTTCGGTAAAAATCCAAAGATCAGACGATGGGAGCTTCAGGGGCATCAGTTAGAACAACTTACCAGCTTCAAATATTTGGGTGTAGTTTTGCAAGCCTCAGGTACCAAAACAACACATAGCAGCTTCATTGCTGATGTGGGAGAAAAAACAGCACACGGTATACTGAAATTCTATCGATCACAAGGGGGGCAGTATGTACCGGCTGCGCTCAGATTGTTTAAAGCCAAACCATTGGCCCAATTAGTATACGGATCATGGGGCTGCCATCCTCCTCTTTCTCTCAACTTGAGAGAGTGCACTCCAAATTCCTTAGAGCTCTATTACAAGTGCCCAAATGCATGCCTAACTCATGGGTTAGACTGGAAACAGGAATGTTAAGGGTAGAGGCCAGAATCACCATCCTTTCAATTTTCAAATGGCTGTCAGGGTGTCTAAACCCGCAACGTCTGCTCCCTCTGTTATTCCAAGACAAATTTCAATCTAATTGGCAAAAGGCGACTCTGAAATCCCTGGGAAAATTGGGTCTTTCCCCTCAAAGTTTGCTAGTCATGGGGTTAGACCGAGAAAAATCACTCATTAAGCAGAGAGTGACAGACATTGAAAGACAAACATTTTCTTAGAGCACCAGGTTTTATTTCTTCAGATACTACTAAATATATTGCCGCTCCTGCAGCCTATTTTTACTTTCTTGAATCCAGTAACTCCAGAAGGGCATTTGCTTTAGCTAGAAGTTCAACTCTACCCTCTGCCGTTCTGGAAGGAAAGTTTAAAGCTGTCCATTACTCTCTTAGGCTTTGCTCCTATCCCCTAAGAGAAACTGACTCAATGAAGCACATCTTCTTCAACTGCCCAAGTCATAGTAAAATTAGAGCGGAAACCATTAGTCTATTAGTAGAAAGATTCCCTGGAAGTTCAAATAAAATCAAACTTGATTATCTTTTGTCTGATCAGAATCACCAGACACCATGTCAAGTAGCAAGATTCTGTGCCCAGGTCTACAAGCAACGTAAATCACATAAGGCAGCTTAAACAACTAATTTATGATAATCTTATTTTTTTACTCTTATATTTATTCATCATTCTTCCCCAGTATCCAGTCTCAACGGCTTTTAAACTGATTTGCAAATGGTTTTATATGTACTGGTTGCAGACTGTAATAATAAACTTGACTTGACTACCTCTGCACTAAGAACAGCAGAAATACCTGAACCTACTTCATGGGGTGAAATATCCTAGCTACCACCAGAAGAAGCTGAGAAATGGAGAAAAGCGGAGGGTGTGGTGTCGGTGTTGAAGAGAATGATAGCACATTGAAAGAGCTCCATCTCTCCCATGCCGGAAATTTAAAATTTATGTTGAAAGGGTAAAGTAAAAGTATTTACCTTTCCAACGTAAAAATACACTAAGAGATCCGAAAGGCAGATTCATATTTATTAAAGGCACTATAGAAAACCAAACTTACACATTTAGCTCAATTTATGCCCAAAAACAAGACAGCCTAATGAAATTCTAAAACAAAGTTCATTAGAATACACATGTATCACTTAGTATAATTTGCTCTAAACCATATTTTCATGACAAATCCAAAGAAACAGCAGCAACATAATCTAAGAGTATAATGGAGAGCAAAAAATAGAAACAGAAGGATTAAAAATATCGTGCTCACTAGGTTGGAGGCAAGTTCTGACGACAACAGGGCCAACAACAAAGATTCTCAGGTCAAACTCCATGGTCAAGTAACAGATTCCAAAATCAAAGACTGTGACCCACCAAGGCTCAGGCAGCCAGAGCCTAAGAGCTCACCAACAGCCAAGCCCAGAATGCCACAATTCTGACTAGCTAATCCCATGCTAGCTGCAGCCTTATAAAGGGAGTTTCTCCTACAGGTGAGGCTGGGTTCATTAAGCTTCTTTCTCCAAGCTGGCTCATCTCTGCTATTCAGGAGGAGTAGATCCTGTACTGACTCTCCTGACATTTCCTCAGCAGGGGGAAGGCCGTGGGCTGCCAGGCATGCGCTCCTGTGCTTGGCCCATGACTCTGCCCTTACCCTCAGCCTTCGCTGCTCCTGGGGTTCTTTGGGAGACAGTGGCAGTTCTGGCAGCAGGCAGGTCCATGCTAAGGCCGCCTGGCTTGATGATTCTGTGGTTGTCAACCCTCCTGGAGATCCCCACAAATTACAATTGATCTCCAAATGCCACAACTTGGTCTTGACCAGTTTTCCCTCTCGAGCACCTACCAAAAGTGGCCTTAAGGATTGGACGAGGTCATCATAACTTTTTAAAGGATTTTCAGATTTTGAGGAAACCTTAAAAGCTTGGCTATATAGTTGTAGGTTCTAGTGCAGAGGTATTTTTCCCTGCACTTCTTCCTCTGCAGCAAGTATGCTATGCGCATTGCTACAGCAGAATTTCCCTACTTTCCTCCCTTTTATTGCATCCATGAAGCTGACTTTCTGCCCATTTCTTTCCAGACACAGCAGAATAGCTGTGAAGATTTTAGTGTTTTCCACTCTGCCTCTTCTCTTGGTGTTGCTGGGATACAGTTTGCTCTAAGAAGTGGGTTTTTTTCTTAGCTCTGGAGGCAGTTTCCCACCTTTTCCTTTTTGTTTTCCTTCTCACTTCTTGCTTGGCTTCCTCAAGTTGCTGAAAAGTTTCTTTTTGTAGCATTGGAAGCTATTTCCCCACCTTTTTCCTGGCTGGCACAACAGAGTGTCTTCTACTCCCACCCCCTTCTCATGTTTGCTGTGAGACAATGAGAGAGAGAATTGTGTTGTACTTGAAAAGGAGATACTTTTGTCTGCAGATACTTAATTTGTTTACTTTCTTCTTTTTAGCTGGCTCTCTGGAGAGCTAAAAAGGAGTAGTTTCACTAAGGATTGTTCCTCTCAAGTTGACTGAGACTTCTGAGATAACTTTGAGTAATTGAGAGGGCGGTAGCAGAACAGCTGCAGGTATACCTGGGTGATGCCTCTATCCTGGATCCATTCCAGTCCAGCTTCAGGCCTGGCCATGGTACAGAGATGGCTCTGGTTGCCCTCACAGATGATCTGCGGCGACACCTGGACCGGAGTGGGTTGGCACTGCTGATACTTTTAGATCTTACAGCAGCATTTGACATGGTCAATCATAATCTTCTGACCCATTGCCTTGCCGATGTGGGGATTCGTGGAACAGCCCTGCAATGGCTGAACCCCTTCCTTCACAATCTAGGACAGAGGGTGGCACTCAGGGAACAGATGTCTGCTTACCATTCTTTGGTATGTGGCATCCCTCAGGGGGCGATTCTTTCCCCGATGCTATTTAACATCTATATGTGCCCCCTTGCCCCGTTAGCCCACAGCTTTGGGCTAGGTTGTCACTGGTATGCGGATGACACTCAGCTCTATCTGCTGATGGATGGTGTTATGACCTTTACTTTCTATAGGGTAGATTTTTCTTTTAATCTATCCCTTAACCCTCTGGGTAGTCTGCTGCCACCCGGAATATTTTATTCCAAGATATTTTATTTAAATTTTCCCTTTGGTAACGTTCCTAAGCGTCAGGCTCCTTCGTGGTTCTATGTGGCCCTGAAGATAGGAATGGGATATAGCAATGACAGCTACACTGGGATATAGCAAAACAAAAATAAGCTTTTATTTATTCGAGAAGCGTATTGGTTTCATAAACGTAGTTCTCGGTTCTTAAAGTTACTTCATTTACTCTCATTCACAGAGCTGGCCTCTCTTTCCCTGACTGAGTGTCCTTTCACAAACATGCTCAGTTCAGGTTCCACACAGGTTATATTTCTCTCATAAACACTTCAACATATTCAGGCAGCACACAGCTAGTCTGCTTCCTTCTGACTAAAAATTTTCTCTCTACTCTCAGTCTCAAACTGCATTCACTCCACCCACCCTCTCAGTCCTCAACCAATCATATTGTCAGAAACTGTTTTAACCTAAGTAACGCCATATTTAATCGTATAGTGTTTAGACTTCTTTCCCTCCAGGCAACACCAGCAAGGAGCCGATTCCATGGGAAAGGATCCTGTCTTATCTGCTGTTTCAACCTTGGCCAGCTCAGCGCACCTCTGAGAAGTTTTGCTGTATGAACTTGGGGGGGGGGGGGAGGCTGGGCTCCGGGAGTGTGAAATGTAACAACCTTTGCTCTATGATTCATTCCTAGCAATGCTTTGCTCGGCCAGGATCTCTAATCCTGGAATATGCATATCTGGGCTTGAATGCTGTCTTTCACAATAAACCTTTTGAAATCAAAAGACCTTGTCTTCTTGCAGAAGGGAGTGAAACAGACTATCAAGGATGGAATGCCATAGCCTGACTCATATCACTCACTCATCCATCTCCTTCACCCCCCACTCTTCACCTATCTCACCAAGCATTTAAAGATACATGCACACATTTACTTGGAATCATTACAGATGGCCAGTCCAATCTTGCTTTGGATTCCTTGGTCAAGGGTCTTGAGGCTGTGACGGTATGGTTACATCAGAGTCGCCTGAAATTGAATCCCCTGAAGACAGAGGTTCTGTGTCTGGATCATGGGGCAATCGAGCTGGGAACCGGCTCCCAGCTGTTGATGGGGTACAATTGAAACCTTCCCTGATGGTGAGGAGTCTGGGTGTGACCTTGGATGCTACACTTTCAATGGAGGCCCAGGTCATGACTGTTGCCAGGTCTGCCTTTTTTCATCTTCGACAGGGCAGGCAACTGGCGCCCTATCTTTCACCACAGGACCTGGCCACAGTAATCCATGCAACGGTCACCTCCAGGCTAGACTACTGCAACTCACTCTATCCTGGACTGCCCTTGGGTCTGACCCGGAAGTTACAGCTGATCCAGAATGCAGCGGCACGCATCCTTACCGGAACGCCCATCCAAGCACACATTCATCATGTGCTGTGCCAGCTGCACTGGCTTCCAGTGGAGTTCCAGATCTGGTTCAAGGTGTTAACCTTGGTATTTAAAGCCCTTCATGGACTGGGACCTCCATACCTGCCGGACCGCCTCTTCCATTACGTCCCCTGCAGGGTGTTGCACTCTGCAGACAAGCAACTCCTGGTGGTCCCTGGCCCAAAGGACATCCATCTGGCCTCAATCAGGGCGAGGGCTTTTTCTGCCCTGGCCCTGGCCTGGTGGAATGCTCTCCCGCTGGAGATCTGGGCCCTGTGGGACCTGTTACAGTTTTGCAGGGCTTGTAAAATGGAGATGTTCTGCTGGGCCTTTGGCTGAGTGCCAGCGAGTGTCCTTCTTCTTCCATCTAAGACCACCATTTCTTCCGGAACTGCCCTCAGCCATCTGCCATGCCTGTATACGGACTCCCAATATTTGTTTAAATAGCCTGCTCCTGGACCATTTTAATTATTTTTTATAAAAAATTATTGATTTTATGTTTCTGTGATTTTAATGTATTTTTTAATGTTGTTAGCCACCCTTAGCCCATCTGTGGGGAGGGCAGGGTATACATCAAATAAATAAATAAATAAAAAAGTTACGGTGAGCTTTTGAGCTGCTTGATGTCTGTGGACAGGACCATTTAGGGGGTGCTCAATAGGTTTTCTCAGTTGCATTTTTTTCAAGAAAGTAATCTGTTTAAAACTATGCCCCTCTTGAGGTCTGTGCCCAAGGCGGCTGCCTAGTTGGTCTAATGGTAGCATTGGCCCTGTCTATAGTTATGGCAAACAGAAATGGGGAAAGGGGACAGCCTTGTCTAGTTCCCCTTGCTATATGTATATCTATTGAATGTACATTGTTAGTCCTAACTGTAGCTTTTGGAGAAAGATAAAGAGCATTAATGGCATTTTAGAATTGGTCGCCAAAACCCATTTTTTGAAGTAAAAGTTTTAGATATGGTATTTCCACTTAATCAAATGCCTTCTCTATATCAAAGGCCAGAAGTAATGCAGGGGCTTTGTATGCTTCACAGAAATTAATTATAGTTAAAGTGTTACGTGTATTGTCTGGTCAAGGTGAATGTAGTTGGTTATTTAAATTTAGACAATGTTTTGGCAAATATGCTTGTAAAGATCTTTTGGTCTTCATTCAGGAAGGGTATTGGTTGAGAAGATTTAGTATTTGTAATATGGTTGTCCTTTTTTGGAGTAACTACTATTTCAGCCTCTGACCAAGATAGAGGGATGCTACCTCCTAACATAACAGAGTTGCATGTGGCAGTTAGTGGAGTTGAAAGCAGGTGAATGTAGTTTTTTGTAAAAATTTGGCAGGGAATCCATCCCTGTCTGAAGCTTTGTTATTTTTTTCAAGGATTTGATAGTGACTGAAACATCTTCTGTTGTGACTGGTTGGTCCAGATATTGTTTATGTTCTTGTGAGGTTTTTTTCCAAATTTCCTGTGATGATAAATAATTTAAAATATGATTAGTGTCAGGATTGTCTGATGTACAAATGGTTTGGTAGTATTCAGCAAATACATCGGCTAATTTTACAGAATTAGTTTGAGTTTTTCCAGGGTGCCTTTAATAGCTTGTATAGAATGTGAGGAGGTTTTTTCCTCTAATTTTCATGCAAGCAAGTTTATAGATTGGGTGGCCTTTTTTGTGTTCATCTACTAGTTTTCTTATTCTAGATATCATTTCATTTCTAATGTTTTCTTTTTGCTCTTCATGACAGGAGGCAACGGAGATTAATTTCCCTCTAAGTACCACTTCCATAGCATCCTACACGTGGATTTGAGGAATGCCACATAGTTTGTTTCTATTGTTTAATTTCTAAAGAGACTTCAGAAGAAATTTATTTGTTAAATAAAAGTGATTTATTTAGTTTCCAATTTGTTTGATGTCATTTATTCTCAGTGTACATTCTGTCCAAGCGTAGTCTGTCCACAACTTGTCACCAATCCTTGATGTAAGAGTTTGACTAATTAATTTAGGAGATAAGAATGTCATTTAAATATGTAATTTAGAAGATAAGAATATGTAATCAATCCTTGTGTATATATTGTGGATAGAAGAGAAGTATGTATAGTCTGTTACCAGTGGGCTTTGAAGATGTCACTAGATCAATAGATAAAGCCTAAGAGCCATTAATTGATCTTAGCAGCTTAGTAACTGTATTGTTAATTTTAATTGCTTTGACACGATAGGCAGTAAAATTTAAAAGGTCATTCAGAGAGGAGTGATACAAATGTTTACTGCTGACACATCGATTTACCCATGTTGAACGAAAGCAGAATTGAAAGCCAAGAGAATCAAGCGCACTCTGCATGAAGACAGCTCGTCAGGTTGTTTTGATCTACAAGCAGCTCTCCACACTGAAAGCAGTGAAAGCAGCTTTCTCAGTAATCATGCTTTGCGGTATTATCCAATACAATTTTTAAAGTTTGTATATGTACACTCACACATTATGCAATGCATTTATATTTGGTATCACTTTCATATTTATCAAAATACTTAATTTCACAGGTTAAGGGATGGTGTCATGGAAATATAAATAATAATAATAACCGTGCTTATATACCGCTCTTCTACACATATTAGTGCCTCACCCAGAGCAGTGAACAAGTCAGTGTTATTCTTATCCCCACAATGGAGCTGGGGCTGAGAGGAGTGGCTGACCCAAGGCCACCTACTGAACTCATGTCAGTAGTGGGATTCAAACCAGTAGACTGCTGATTATGGTTTAGAACACATACTTAGTGAAACATATGCTTTCTAAATAACACTGTATGAACATCACTGTAGTTCTTTTTCTAGTATGGTGTATAACTGGTGCTTCTTTCAGCGCAATCCTATGGCCGGCCCCAACGCCGACGCGGCTGCACTGGTGGTGTGGCGGCGGCGCCGGGCCGGATCCTGTGCCAGCAAAGTGTGGCCGCAGCGGCGCCCGCAGCGGCGCAGAGATGCAATTTTGGAGAACCAGAAAGTGTTGTGGGCGGGTCTGATGCACGGCCGCCGCCAGGCGCAGCCAAAGGGCGCTGTTCCTGACAAGCGTCAGGGGGAGGGGCCAGGAAAGGCGCAGCCTATGGGCAGCACGCAATCCCGGCCAGGCCCCAGAGCAACAGGCAAACCGCGCCCATGCCAGCAGACTGC
Source organism: Eublepharis macularius (assembly GCF_028583425.1). Lineage (NCBI taxonomy): Eukaryota > Metazoa > Chordata > Lepidosauria > Squamata > Eublepharidae > Eublepharis > Eublepharis macularius. The sequence continues at coordinate 91,602,642 of NC_072793.1, read as the reverse complement.
CTCGGCTCGTGTGTCGGGCGGGGCTCGCAGTCGGGAAGGAGAGGGGTGGGCGTAGTCTGAGAAGCCTTTCCCCCGTTTGCCCAATGTAGCACCAAGTCCGTGGCGGCCGCGTCCAGAGAGGTTGGCATGGGACTGGCAGGCGCCCTGCCATGAGGAATCCAGGGCAGCAGCCAGTCTCTGGCAGCAGGGGACGGCCCCCAAGTGGCGCCAAAGGGGAGGGCTGGCCTGAGGCCGCCACCAAGAGGCAGACACAGCGGGCCTGCCCCCTCGTCCCCATCCCAAGGCAAAGAACACAGACACCCATTGCACAGAAATCAGCCTTTATTATTATATCATCCCACCTCCCCCAGCAGACGTGAGGAAGGGGAGGCGTGTAGGAGAGCCGCCTGTGCAGCAAAACACCCCACCCCACCCCCAAGGCGGCAGCGGCGGTCACCGGCGAGGCCGGCGGCCGGACCCCCTTGGCCGTCCACGGGCCCGGCCTCTTGCACGCAACTGGGCCCGAGGGAGGGGTGCCTCTGGGGCGGGTGGAGCTGCTGCAGCGGGTGGGGCCGGAGGGTCGAGGATGGCGACGAGCCGCCCGAGCAGGGCTTCAGCACGGACTCGAGAGGCACACCCCACCCCTCCCAACAACCATGGCCTGTTGGCGTGGGAGGCTGGCAACTGCTCCACGGGATTGGATGCGAGGCAGGACGCCCTGGGGTGGAAGGTGTTGGAATGACCAATGGGGCTGCTGCAGACGCCCGAGGGGCTGGACCCACTCTGGGAGGCGGCCGCTCATGGGACTGTGTTGCTGGGGCTGCGATGGGGGCGACCCTCCCCAGGCGCGCGAGACCTCCTGCCCGGGATATGGCATCCGCCTGCCACCACCCTGGATTCTCCATTGGTGGGGGCTAGGGTTCCCGCGAGCAGACCGTTTCCCCTGCCATCTCCCGCCCCCTTGCAGCGGCAGCTCGCACCACACTCTCCCTGGCTTATCGGGTGCCAGCTACTCTCCCCACCGGGGATTGATCCCCCTCCCCGCTCACATGCCCCGCCCCAACCCTCTACCTGGCCATAGATACAGGGGGGTTAGCCGTGTTAGCCTGTGGTAGCGAATTCAAAAAGGGTCCCGTAGCACCTTTAAAACTATCCAATTTTATTGTGGCATAGGCTTCTGAGAATCAAGTTCTCTTCGGCAGATGGGTGGTAGACACTGGTCAAATACAGAGGAGGAGGGGGGGAGGAGGAGGGAGGGAGGGGGCGGGGAGGCAAGACGGGGTGTGTCGGATACATTTGTGGCAATGTGCAGGTGGGGAGATGTGACGGGAGTGTTGGGGGAGGGGCGGAGGACGAAGTCAGACTCGCAGACACAGAAGACAGTTGTTGTACATCTCGTTTTATTGCACTGGAAAGAGCGGGCTTGCGTTTAGGCTGGCGAGGGAGCCGGAGCATTCCACACAGCCCTCCTTCCCGCTCGGATGGGCGGGGCTGGGATGCAGGCCGCGGCGCGACGGTTCTTCCTGGGCTGCAGCCAACCGTCCGTCAGAGATGTTTGGGGAGGGCGGGGCGCGGGGGAGCAGCCATGCCCTGGACGTGCCTGTGGGGGAAAAAGACACGTGTGGGCTTTGCCTCGTTCCACTGGCAAGGCAAGCCCCACACTCCGCCATCCGGGGGGGGGTTGCACATGGTCGAGGGCAGCAACTGATGCCTGACAGTCTGGCGAGGATGCACTCAGCCTTGGGAAGCCTTTACCTTTATGGGAGGGAATGAGCTGGTCACAACAAACACTTGGCCACATGTGGTTTTCGAGGCGCCTGCCTCTGAGGCAGCCAGGGGCGGCCATGGTTGCCCCCCACCCCTGCTGGGCCTCACCCAAAGCGGCAAGTGAGCAGGTGGGTTCAGGTGAATGGGCGGTTTGCACTAATCTGCAGAATGCCCCCCCCTCCTCCTCACCTGTCAGCACTCCGTCGGTCATCACCAGGTGGGAGCGCCAGAGTCAGGGCACCTGCAAGGAAATGGGAGAGCATGCGGTTAATTTGCAAAGTGTCATTCCCTTCTGCCACGGAAGGGTTAGTTTGTTTGTGCTTAGTTAGAAGCAACTAGCATGCATGAGTCCAGTTAGCTGTTGAGTCATTCTTTCTATCACGGTAGAAAGAGAGTTAGGCAGACATTTGCACCTCTTCCCCTTTATGCGAAGTTCCCCCAGTTTTTCGCAAAGTCCCCCGAGTGCATTCTGTGCCTGCCAACGTGAATGCCCTCAGCCCGTTTCGGTTTTCAAAGGGGCAATGCCACTCAGCAGACGGGCAGAGCCTCCGGCCGAGTGCTCACTTACCTGGGGGTTTGGGCGGCGCTGGCCGGATGTTTTGTAGGGCGCGGTCGCAGGTGATTGGGTGCAGAGAGGGGGGCTCGTCCACGCCGGGCGCGCACGCTGATTGGTCCCCGGGATAGTTCTCATCCTATGCTCCTTCGGGCCATAGGGGCGGGGCGGGGCGCTCAGAGAGGGGGCTGATTTTTCGCCGTTCCATGGACGCCTATGGGCTACGCCTTCTTTTTCCATGGCGTAGCTTTTTTGCGCCGCTGTGGGCGTTCCCGCTTCTGGAGGAGCTTAGGGAGCGGACTAACTCTGACCCCGCCTTGCTCCCCGCCCCCCCTGCGTCGGCGTAGGGCTCTACGCCACTCCTGCGCCGCCGCCCGGGCGCCTGTGGCTTGCACCGGTGCTGGCCCGCCGGCGGGCCAGCGCCGCGTCCCAGCGGGGGCGGAGGGCCACTTACGCGGGCGTACGGGCTAGATGCGCCGTCGCAAGCCTTAGTTCAGTTCCTGTTCACTTTCCCTGCCCTTCTTAGGATTGGGCTGCCCATCTTTGACAGCCAATTAAAAATAGTGAACAGTATCAGATACATGTTCTGTAATTGTTAGCAGAGACCAAGGATGATCTGGTCATGTAACTTTTCTTGTCACTTTTACTATCCATATCTCTTATCTTACAGCTGGGCATAGTGGTACTTTTGGCTAGGTAAAATGTCACATGATTGGAAATAGTAAAAAAGAATTAAATTATGATTGGTTTGATATTTATCTTTGTTATCATATGAAAAGATCTTAGATTTCTGCATAAGATAATATATAAAAATGGTAATCCAAATAGCAGATCAGGGTTTTGGCCAAAAGAAATCTCATGAAGATCTAGGCAGGAAACTTACCCTTGTAATATGTGCTACGGTAACTTGAATGCATTTCATCGTTAATCTGACTGAGTTAGATTTCATTAAGAAATGTTAGGAAACTTAATTCTTGTTGCGTTCATCTGTTCTATTTTTCTATGTTTTATTTAAATAAACATTTATATTTTGATACCTCACGTAATGAAAACGACTAGCGTTTGTTAATGAAAGAAGCCATTAAACTCTTAGGAGGAGTCTGTCTCCTGGTTGGGAGAGTGCAACAAAAACATACATCCCGTTTATTTTGTACTGAAAAGCAGTTTCTCTAAAACAGAGAAACATGTTTTCAGTTCTCACTTGAAGGTTTCAAGCTGCTCAGGATTTAAGATAAAACCTTCAACCCATCTCTACCGAGGGTTTAATACTTTTTACTTAATGTTTAAAAGTTATGTTTAATATTTATGCCTAATATGATTATAAAAGCAATACTGTTTGAATTGTCTATAAACTTATTTGAGTTGGATTGTTAGTAAAATTACAATTTTATGAAATTTTTACCATTTTATAACATTACAACTTTGTACCAAAAATGTTTTGCATGTAGAAGAGGTTGCCAAAAATAAAATTGCCCATGCCCATGCCCATGCCCATGCCCAGGACGAGGACGAGGACGAGGACAGCCGGGCCCCCAGGGGTCGCGGCTGCGCCGCTCCCCCCGACGCCCCCCACCCCGCCTCCGCCATCAGTTATCAAACTCAGTTCAAAGTCTTGACTGTGAGATGGCCTTGGCCTGGCATATCGGTAGGACAACCTCTTCCTCTATGTTCCACCACAGCAGCTTTGCTCACCTGATCAGGGCTGTCTTCAGATACCGTCGAGGAGGGAGGGAGAAAGCTGCCATTTGTCTACTGAATGTAAAGCCTTTGTCCTTCACATATGTGAGAAGCTGTTCTCTTCCACATATGTGACAGGGGGAGGTAAACCCCCCCCCACCAATCCTTGCCTTTTGAGTGCTGACATCTACAATGGATGCCCTGGCTCCATTTTTTGGGGTTCACCAACCCACACTTTACAAACCAGTGGGTGAAGAAGACATCATTTGTGCATGTTATCTACCTACCTCTTTGTGGCTGCATGGCAGACAGATGTTTGGGATATAAACTTCCCTGTGTCCCAAATACCTGGTTCCAGGTCACAGCGTTAGCAAATATGAATGCTGTGCTGTCACAGGATGGCATTGTCAACGATATCAAAAGGCACTAAGAAGTACAGGAAAACAAACAAGGATGCAGTTTCCAAATAAGAGGATCAGTGTAGGGCATTCATCAGGGCAACAAATGATCTTAGTCTGCCATGATGAGGGCAACAATCAGACTGAAATGGATCATCTTTATCACGTGGCAACGGGGGTGGACAGGGTTGCCAAAGAAGCCATGGAAAATGGTTCTTCACCATTGGTCCCATCCCTCTTCCATCAACACTGCCTCATCTGGAGGAGATCCAACAGATAATGGGCTAATATGCAAGTACAAGCCAGCAGCAGGAGGCAGCACCACAGTGAAGCCAAGGACTATTGCTGCCTGTCTCCCTCGGCTCGTCTTTGCCTCACTTGCCTCATCATTGGTCATCTGTGGCTGGTGTCTCTGATCAAGAGGGATCACTGATGGGGCAACTGAGGCAAAGGCAAGCCAAGTGAGGAGGATAGGCAGCATCTGCAGCACCAGGCTTTTCTGCACCACTAGACCACTGGCTGATTCTTGCCTAGCCAGCCTTATTGGCCCTCCTGGCTGCCTGGGCACTGACGTGTGTGTGTGTTGTGTGCAGACAAGTGGTACCCCAGACCACCATCCCATAGGAAATTTTCTCCTAGAGGCCATAAAGGCAAACCTGATCTTGCTTAGAAGCCCTTTATCTGTTACATTCTAGAGTATGATATTTGCTGCTTCACCATCCTCAGCCTCCCCAGTCTTACAGTTGCTGACTCCTGCTTGTGCCAGAAGATTTAGGGGTAATATCAGAGGATGGTGTGGTTTAGGAAGGAAAGGAACCTCGGTGGCATATAATGTCATAGAGTCCTCCCTCCAAAGCAGCTATTCCAGGGGAGTTGATCTCTCTTATCTGGAGATCAGCTGTAATTCCAGAACTCCAGGCTCTATCTGGAGGTTGCAACCTTACCCAGTCTCCTTCTCTTCAAATCAGCTCTGCTGTTCCCTCCTGTATGCTTGAACCGTCTCTCCAAGCACCTGCTGACACTTTAGTCAAAACCCTCTTCAGATACCAATACTTCATGCAGCTTTCCAACCAAGCTGTCACGAATTTTTGCATCACTGATTTTGTTCACATTAATCCACTGTTCACTGTACAAAACACACACCCTTCGCATCATTTTTGCACTCACCTTCATTTTGACCCTCTAACTGAATTGGTCTATGGGAAGCAATCCTTAAAGTGGATTCCTTTTTTTGGTTTATTATATATATTAATCAGACATCTCTTAATTTTTTTTTCAAATAAATAAACAAATAGATAACTGAAAAAATAGGACATATTTTTTTATTGTTACTTGGAGCATCCAGCCAGGTAACTCCTCTTCGCCTGAGGCTAAGTCCCAGGCTACCAACAGATAATTGTTGGGGTGGAGGGAAGCGAAAAACATGGTCTGGGTGTGCTTTCAGTCCCGAGTCTGCAGAAAACTGCAGTCTGTTTTGTGCTGTTCCGTGAGCATATTGGCATAGAAAGGGTTAATTGAAGGGTGCCAGTCCAGAGTTTTCATTTCTAAAATATTGTTCTGGAGTGTCTCTAACACATCCCACTGTTTTTTGTGGCACTGGCATTTCTTTAGTGCCCGTTCCGGGCTGTTTTGTGCTGTTCCGGGAGCTTTTTGGCATGGAACGGGTTAATAAAAGTGGGGCAGTCCAGAGTTTTCATTTCTAAAATATTGTTCTGGAGTGTCTCTAACACATCCCACTGTTTTTTGTGGCACTGGCGTTTCTTTAGTGCCCATTCCGGGCTGTTTTGTGCTGTTCCGGGAGCTTTTTGGCATGGAACGGGTTAATAAAAGCGGGGCAGTCCAGAGTTTTCATTTCTCATAGAATCATAGAATCATAGAGTTGGAAGGGGCCATACAGACCATCTAGTCCAACCCCCTGCCCAGTGCAGGATCAGCCTAAAGCATCTCTGACAAGTATTCATCCAGCCTCTACTTGAAAACTGCCAGTGAGGGGGAGCTCACCACCTTCCTAGGCAGCTGATTCCACTTTTGAACTACTCTGACAGTGAAAAATGTTTTCCTAATATCCAGTCGGTACCTTTGTAGTTTTAGCCCATTGCTTCGCGTCCTACCCTCTGCTGCCAACTGGAACAGCTCCCTGCCCTCCTCCAAATGACAGCCTTTCAAATATTTAAAGAGAGCAATCATGTCCCCGCTCAACCCCCTTTTCTCCAAACTAAACATTCCCAAGGCCCTCAGCCTTTCCTCATAGGGCTCAGTCTCCAGACCCCTGATCATCCTCGTCGCTCTCCTCTGCACCCCCTCGATTTTGTCCACATCCTTTTTGAAGTGAGGCCTCCAGAACTGCACACAGTACTCCAGGTGCGGCCTGACCAAGGCAGTATAGAGAGGGGCTATGACCTCCTGCGATTTCGATGCTATGGCCCCTTTGATACAACCCAGGACTGAATTAGCCTTTTTTGCCACCGCATCACACTGACTGCTCATATTCAGTTTACAGTCCACTCTTACCCCAAGATCCCTTTCACATATACTACTGCCCAGAAGTGTATCCCCCATCCAGTATTTGTGCTTCTCATTTTTGTGGCCCAGATGTAATACTGTGCACTTGTCTTTGTTGAATTGCATCCTATTCACAGCTGCCCACTTCTCCAGAGTATTCAGGTCTTGTTGAATTGTAATTCTATCTTCTTGGGTGTTTGCTACCCCTCCCACTTTGGTGTCATCAGCAAATTTAATGAGCAGCCCTTCCACTCCTTCATCCAGATCATTGATAAAAATATTGAAAAGTACCGGGCCCAAAACCGAGCCCTGCGGCACCCCACTGGACACCTCCCTCCAATCTGATGAAAAGCCGTTGACCACCACTCTTTGAGTGCGGTCCTCCAACCAGTTCCCTATCCTCCGAACTGTCCTAAAGTCTACTCCACAGTCTTCCAGTTTGCCCATCAGAATGTCATGGGGGACTTTATCAAAAGCTTTACTGAAATCCAGATAAATCACGTCAACAGAGTTCCCCCGATCCAGCAAGCTGGTCACTCGATCAAAGAAGGAAACCAGGTTGGTCTGGCAGGATCTGTTAGGAACAAAACCATGCTGACTTCCCCGGATCACTGAGCGGTCCTTCAGATGCTTACAGATTGATCCCTTTAAAATCTGTTCTAGTATCTTCCCAGCAACAGAAGTCAGACTGACTGGCCTGTAGTTTCCTGGGTCATCCTTCCTCCCTTTCTTAAAGATTGGGATAACATTCGCTCTTCTCCAATCTTGTGGCACATCCCCAGTCCTCCAGGAGGCCTTGAAGATGATGGACAGGCCTTGAAGATGATGTTCTGGAGTGTCTCTAACACATGCCACTGTTTTTTGTGGCACTGGCGTTTCTTTAGTGCCCGTACCGGGCTGTTTTGTGCTGTTCCGGGAGCTTTTTGGCATGGAACGGGTTAATAAAAGCGGGCCAGTCCAGAGTTTTCATTTCTAAAATATTGTTCTGGAGTGTCTCTAACACATCCCCCTCTTTTTTGTGGCACTGGCCTTTCTTTAGTGCCCGTTCTGGGCTGTTTAGTGCTGTTCCGGGCTTTTTGGCATGGAACGGGTTAATTGAAGGATGCCAGTCCAGAGTTTTCATTTCTAAAATATTGTTCTGGAGTGTCTCTAACACACATCCCACTGTTTTTTGTGGCACTGGCATTTCTTTAGTGCCCGTTCCGGGCTGTTTTGTGCTGTTCCGGGAGCTTTTTGGCATGGAATGGGTTAATTAAAGGGTGCCAGTCCAGAGTTTTCATTTCTAAAATATTGCTCTGGAGTGTCTCTAACACATCCCCCTCTTTTTTGTGGCACTGGCATTTCTTTTGTGCCCCTTCCGGCCTGTTCCGTCTCATTCCGGCTTTTACCCTGTCCCGCCCACTTCGAAGCTCTTGCTGCCTGCGCTGCCCCAGGCCGAGAACGCACGTCGCTCCAAATCCACACGCAGATTCTCTCCATGTTGAACTCCGAGCGGGCACCGCGTGACTGCGAAGCGGGCGCAGCACAGAGCGGAAGAGGAAATGCCTGCCCCGCCTGCCCTGCCCTTTCTAGAGCCTGTTGGTTTTTCCCCCCACAACGGGCTTTGTTGCTAGTCCTACTTTATAATTCCCTTAGCGGGTTTCCGATGCACCAGTAAGTGCACCAGGCAGGCCGCTTCTGGAGGGTGCTGCTTGATGCCGCAGGTTTCGCAGCCTGTTCAGAGGGCGGTGGCAGCGGCACGGGAAGGGCGGCGCGTCAGCAAGCCCTGGGGGAGCAACGGCGGGAGAGAAGCCCGCCACCCTCTGATCCATGCTGGAGCCAAGCCGCACCGCTTTTGGAAGGGACGGGGTGACAGGGCGAGGGCGACGTGCTCGCTGCCGTGTCAGCTCTGCCGGAGCCAGGTGTGCCACTCTGCAAAGATCCGGGGCTTTGCACGGCAGCAGCACTCCGCTCAGCCCTTGCACCACAGCGGTGCCCCTCTCAGCCCTTCCTGCGGTGGCGCAGGAAGGGCAGCAAGGGCGGCGTGTCAGAAAGCCTCAGAGGAGCCGTGGCAGGAGAGAAGCCTGCTGCCCTCTGACCCCTGCCAGAACCGCGCCGCGCTGCTTTCGGCAGGGACAGGACGAGGGCAAAGCACCTGCTGCCATGTCAGCCCTGCCGGAGCTGGGCACGCCACTCTGCAAAGACCCGGGGCCTTGCATGGCAGCGGTGCTCCTCTTGCGGTGTCTCGACCCGGGTTCGAGGAGAGCAGTGCACACAGTTCCTGGGGCCTCGCAGGGCAGCAGTTCTCCACTCTCCTTGGGCCCGGGGAAAGGCGGTGTGAGCAGAGTGCCACCGCCCTGCAAGGCCTCTGGAGCCATGGCACTCCGCTCTCCGATCCAAACCCCCATTGCCTCCCTCCCTGCCTTTCCTTTCCACACCCCACCTGCCTCTGACCCCTCCCGAAAACCCCATTGCCTCCCTACCTGCCTTTCCCCTCCACACCCCACCTGGCTCTCAGCCCTCCCCAAAACCCCATTGCCTCCCTAACTGCCATTACTCTCCCCACCCCCACCTGCCTCTGACCCCTTCCCAAACACCCATTGCCTCCCTACCTGCCTTTCCTCTCCACACCCCAACCGACTCTCAGACCTCCCCAAACCTCCATTGCCTCCGTACCTGCCATCCCTCCCCAGACCCCTCCTGCTTCTCACCTCTCCCCAGACCCACCTTGCCCCCCACCTGCCAGCCCTTTCTAACCACAACTTCCCACCAGCCCTCCGCAGCCCCAGCTTTCTAGAGCCCATTGTATTTATTTGCACAACGGGCTCTGTTTCTAGTATAAAATAACAAAACTTCACCCCCTACCCGCCACCCATTGAAAAGGCAATATAATGTTGATAACAAAAACTATTGAACTCAAATTAATAAGAAAGCAATTTTCATACCAAATGCTAAATCAAAAAACATGATATATGTACAGCCTCTGAGAGACCCTGTGGAAAGTGAACTCATTTGGGCCTGTTGAACAAAAGTGCAAAATCAAGGGCCTGTCTTTATTGGGAGCAAGAGAAAATGTCCCCCCCCCCCACACCCGAACCTCAATACTGCTGGGTAGCACAAACTGCTAGTGACATATTAAACTGGTTTTTTTTTTAAGTTTGGATTGTTTCCCCCCTTCCCCACTTATACGGCTTGCAAGGAAATGGGGGAAAAAAACATTTCTTGACTCTGGAATGCTTTCCATTTTGTTGCTCAGTTGTTTCTTACTGGAATTAGTTCCTTTATGAGGAGTAGGGGCTGAATGAGTTAACTTTTTTGTGCAGATTTTGATAGGTCAGTGGAGGTAATGTTGAGTTTATACAGTAAAGCTTGTCCTGATAAGATAGAGTACCATACGGCAAATATTTTCAAGTTTAAAGAAATAGCATTAGCAAGGAGCCAAGACATAATTTATCGCACCCACAGGCCGTCATTCCAGTCAGGGGCCTGTTATTCCAGTCCCAGAGCCCTTATGGCACACCCAGGGTCCGTCATTCCAGCATTGAGCCTGTCATTCCAGTACCAGAGCCCTTCTGTCACACCCAGGGCCCGTCATTCCAGTCAGGGGCCTGTCATTCCAGTCCCAGAGCCCTTCTGGCACACCCAGGGGCCATCATTCCAGTCAGGGGCCTGTCATTCCAGTCCCCGAGCCCTTCTGGCACACCCAGGTGTCGTCATTCCAGTCTGGGGCCTGTCATTCCAGTCCCCGAGCCCTTCTGGCACACCCAGGGCCCATCATTCCAGGCAGGGGCCTGTCATTCCAGTCACCGAGCCCTTCTGGCACACCCAGGGGCCGTCATTCCAGGCAGGGGCCTGTCATTCCAGTCCCCGAGCCCTTCTGGCACACCCAGGGGCCGTCATTCCAGCATAGAGCCTGTCAATCCAGTCCCCGATCCCTTCTGGCACACCCAGGCGCCGTCATTCCAGTCAGGGGCCTGTAATTCCAGTCCCCGAGCACTTCTGGCACACCGAGGGCCCGTCATTCCAGTCAGGGGCCTGTCATTCCAGTCCCAGAGCCCTTCTGGCACACCCAGGGGCCGTCATTCCTGTCATGGGCCTGTCATTCCAGTCCCCGAGCCCTTCTCTCACACCCAGGGCCCTTCATTCCAGTCAGGGGCCTGTCATTCCAGTCCCGGAGCCCTTCTGGCACACCCAGGGGCCGTCATTCCAGCATGGGGCCTGTCAATCCAGTCCCCAAGCCCTTCTGGCACACCCAGGTGTCGTCATTCCAGTCTGGGGCCTGTCATTCCAGTCCCAGAGCCCTTCTGGCACACCCAGGGCCCGTCATTCCAGTCAGGGGCCTGTCATTCCAGTCCCCGAGCCCTTCTGGCACACCCAGGGCCCGTCATTCCAGTCAGGGGCCTGTCATTCCAGTCCCCGAGCCCTTCTGGCACACCCAGGGGCCGTCATTCCAGCATGGGGGCCTATCAATCCAGTCCCCCTGGCACACCCAGGGGCCGTCATTCCAGTCAGGGGCCTGTCATTCCAGTCCCCGAGCCCTTCTGTCACACCCAGGGGCCATCATTCCAGCCAGGGGCCTGTCATTCCAGTCTCAGCGCCCTTCTGGCACACCCAGGGGCCTTTATTCCAGTCAGGGGCCTGTCATTCCAGTCCCCGAGCCCTTCTGGCACACCCAGGGGCCGTCATTCCTGTCATGGGCCTGTCATTCCAGTCCCCGAGCCCTTCTCTCACACCCAGCGCCCTTCATTCCAGTCAGGGGCCTGTCATTCCAGTCCCAGAGCCCTTCTGGCACCCCCAGAGGCCGTCATTCCAGCATGGGGCCTGTCATTCCAGTCCCCGAGCCCTTCTGTCACACCCAGGGCCCGTCATTCCATCCAGGGGCCTGTCATTCCAGTCCCAGAGCCCTTCTGTCAAACCCAGGGCCCGTCATTCCAGTCAGGGGCCTCTCATTCCAGTCCCAGAGCCCTTCTGGCACGCCCAGGGGCCGTCATTCCAGCATGGGGCCTGTCAATCCAGTCCCCAAGCCCTTCTGGCACCCCCAGAGGCCGTCATTCCAGCATGGGGCCTGTCATTCCAGTCCCCGAGCCCTTCTGTCACACCCAGGGCCCGTCATTCCATCCAGGGGCCTGTCATTCCAGTCCCAGAGCCCTTCTGTCAAACCCAGGGCCCGTCATTCCAGTCAGGGGCCTCTCATTCCAGTCCCAGAGCCCTTCTGGCACGCCCAGGGGCCGTCATTCCAGCATGGGGCCTGTCAATCCAGTCCCCAAGCCCTTCTGGCACACCCAGGTGTCGTCATTCCAGTCTGGGGCCTGTCATTCCAGTCCCAGAGCCCTTCTGGCACACTGAGGGCCCGTTATTCCAGTCAGGGGCCTGTCATTCCAGTCCCCGAGCCCTTCTGGCACACCCAGGGCCCGTCATTCCAGTCAGGGGCCTGTCATTCCAGTCCCCGAGCCCTTCTGGCACACCCAGGGGCCGTCATTCCAGCGTGGGGCCTGTCATTCAAGTCCCCGAGCCCTTCTGGCACACCCAGGGGCCGTCATTCCAGTCAGGGGCCTGTCATTTCAGTCTCAGCGCCCTTGTGGCACACCCAGGGGCCTTTATTCCAGTCAGGGGCCTGTCATTCCAGTCCCCGAGCCCTTCTGGCACACCCAGGGCCTGTCATTCCAGTCAGGGGCCTGTCATTCCAGTCCCCGAGCCCTTCTCGCACACCCAGGGGCCTTTATTCCAGTCAGGGGCCTGTCATTCCAGTCAGAGAGCCCTTCTGGCACACCCAGAGGCCGTCATTCCACCATGGGGCCTGTAAATCCAGTCCCCAAGCCCTTCTGTCACACCCAGGGACCATCATTCCAGTCAGGGGCCTGTCATTCCAGTCCCAGAGCCCTTCTGGCACCCCCAGAGGCTGTCATTCCAGCATGGGGCCTGTAAATCCAGTCCCCAAGCCCTTCTGTCACACCCAGGGACCATCATTCCAGCATGGGGCCTGTCATTCCAGTCCCCGAGCCCTTCTGTCACACCCAGGGCCCGTCATTCCAGTCAGGGGCCTGTTATTCCAGTCCCAGAGCCCTTCCGGCACCCCCAGAGGCCGTCATTCCAGCATGGGGCCTGTTATTCCAGTCCCCGAGCCCTTCTGTCACACCCAGGGCCCGTCATTCCAGCATAGAGCCTGTTATTCCAGTCCCAGAGCCCATCTGTCACACCCAGGGGTCGTCATTCCAGTCAGGGGCCTGTCATTCCAGTCCCAGAGCCCTTCCGGCACCCCCAGAGGCCGTCATTCCAGCATGGGGCCTGTCATTCCAGTCCCAGAGCCCTTCTGTCACACCCAGGATCCGTCATTCCAGCATAGAGCCTGTCATTTCAGTCCCAGAGCCCTTCTGGCCCACCCAGGGGCCATCATTCCAGTCAGGGGCCTGTCATTCCAGTCCCTGAGCCATTCTGTCACGCCCAGGGACCGTTATTCCAGTCAGGGGCCTGTCGTTCCAGTCCCAGAGCCCTTCTGGCACACCCAGGGGCCGTCATTCCAGCATGGCGCCTGTCAATCCAGTCCCAGAACAGGTTATCTAAGCCCAGACACTTTCCTTCAAAATCCATTCCACTTTTTCTTTGCACCTCTTTTTTTGCTCTAATGTGTTTCAATGGAGCCCATGCAAGTCAATGGGCATTCCAGTTTCCCATTATTTCCTATGGGCATTCAAGCCTCTCTCTTTATTTCCAATGGGCAATCCTGTCATTCGTTTTAGTACATCCCCACTACTATACTTATCCCTTCACCAACACATCTTTCTGAACCGTTTCCTTACCGTGAAGCCTTATTGCCTGTGTAAAAAGCCCCTCCTGAACAATCTGGTTTTGCACAGTTTGTGGAAAGCCAGGAGAGTGGGAGCTTTCCTGGCCTCCTCAGGCAGGCCACTCCATAAGGTGGGGGCCACATCAAAGAAAGTATGGGCAGCTGTGGATTTTGCCGTACTGCAGGGTGGCACCTGCAGAAGGTCCTATTCAGATGAGCGAAGATGCCATGGTGGAGAATAGTGAGAGAGGTGGTCCTGTAGATATGAGGGACCAAGGCCATGAAGGGTTTTGTATGTGATAGCCAAAACCTTGAACTGACCCCAGTATCTGATGATGTTTATACTGGAATACATTTTGTTCGTTTTCAAGATGCCACAGGACCTCTGTTTTATCTTGCTGCAGTAGACTAATATGGCAACCCCTCGGGAACTATTTTCTTCTTTTCAGTAAAGCTTATGCTGCAATAACTTGGTTTTTTTAAAAAGCCATAAGACTAAATATATATTTGAATATATGTTTGATGAGATGTTCTTACAGGATCAGCACCAGCCACTGAGGATCAGACACCGAGCACTAATGAAACATCAACTTGCTTCATTAATACACCATCTGATAATTGTTCTTCCATATCTGATCTTACCTTGGTTAGGGTGCTACATGTGTCACTATCTATTATGAGGCTTTGGTTTGGTTTCCTCTCTTCTTGAGTAAAACAATGGGTCAAAGGAATCAAGAATGATTGTCTGCTTTGCCAACCCAATTCTCTGAGAAGGTTCTTGTGCCATACCTATCTAAGGTGCAGAAAAAGTACATCCTTATTTCTTTTCCTGAAGAAAAAAACAAAAAGCTTTTTTCTACTCCCTAACCTATTATCACTCGAAAATACTAATGATTAGAATTGCAAGTATAAGCATATATTTTGCTATATGCTTTGCTAAAGCTTCTAGTGGAGGAAGATTTGCTAAACTTTCTAGAGCAATTTTGAGTCCCATTTATTCAATGAGGTTTATTCCCAGGAAAATTTACTTAGGACTACAGTCTAGGTTTACTGATTCAGGCATGCACTCAAAAGCTGCTCCTTAACTTTCTGAAGATGAAAAATAAGTAGGGGTTAGTTTGCTAAATGCAGTTCCTTTCACAGTCCTAGATTCCATATGCTCATTACTATACAGCATTCTGGTATATAATTTGTTCATCTCTCACATCCAAATAATTAGATATTTTAGCTTAGACACCTTAAAAACCCCTCTCTATAATTTTAACACACACACCACAGAGATCTGAAACATTTTTGCTATTTCTTTGCTTTTCAGCCTTTTGCTTTTAGGATGCACTTACATGGTTTCAGAACTTCTATAAATCTCAGCTACAGCTATATTTGAAAATAGTTCTGTTTAGTTCTATGCTCTGAAGGTGGTAATGGACTATGGTATTTTCCTCTATCTATTTTATCTGTCAACATTTTCAAGTTTTAAAGAGGTGGACATATCCTCATAATGTAGATTTTGCACCCTTGCCCTTGAAGTGTCTGACCTAACTAACCAAACTTGGATTTACAAGTCAATGGCCTAAAATATCATCCCTAGGAAGGAGTTTCTTTGTTTTGTTAAAAATATTTACCAGTTTGTTTTAAACACTGGAGGTGGGGGCAGCAAGTGCCTTTGAGACTTCCTTTCCTTTGATGCAAGTAGCTTTTTCCTCCTTATATACCTTATATAACTATGGCAGCGATAGATCTGAAGATGCTTCAGCCCAAAATATGGCAGGCAATTACTTGACTGAACAGGAGACACTCAAACTGAGCCATCCTGCTCATTTGTCCAATCTCATTAAATGTGCCCTGCAAAATGGTGTCATCCACCTTACATTATTAAAGGTAAAGCACTCACATGATGATGCATTTACACATATAACACATGGAATTGATGAAATTAAGAATTATGGCAGCCCAGGTGCTCTAACAACAACATCAACTCTGCTTGAATATTATTCTGACTTTTCATCCTCAAATATTAGGTATGGACCATAAAGATAACATTTGGTTGGTGCCTGTAACCTCTTGAATGTGATCAGTTCCATTAAGAAGTAGGAAATACGGGTCGAGCTGTACACATGCTTCATGGCTTAGTTTCAAACGCCCCCCGGCTCAACTGCATTAGGAAGTAAGGAGCCTAATAATCTTGAGAAAACAAGAAGGAACACCCTCAAGGAGTACAAGAGCAAGTACACAAGTACAAGAAGGCATATATTGTAAACTACAAAATGAAAACTCCACCTGAATTCATAATATGAAAGAATGTAACAGGTACGATTGTAAACAATATTCAATACATTATTAACAAGTGTGTAAATACAGAGAAAATAAACAGTGGAACAGTGGAAACATAAAAAACATCAAAAATGAGTTAACACACATGGCAAACTACATATTACCAAACAAATTTCGTTTTGAGCAATCTTCATTAGAACATTTCTGTATACAGCCAGCCACCAATTCAAATCAAGGAGTAAAAAAATGTATGTCCCCCCTGCTGTATGAGATGCAAAATAACAACATCAGCTGTATTTCCCGTGTGCTCTTTACGTACACACAAATGTTTGCTTGCAAGATTAGTTTCCGACTGCTGCATCATCAACTTGCTTCTTTAGCAGCACCGATAGGCTAGCAGCAAACATAAAAAGAAGCTGTGTGGTATCTTACAGAGAGGAACGATAGATTTGTTGACAGAGAGATTGCAGGTAACCACGTGGGCCCCAACCAGAATTTAAAAGGCATTAACATGGCTTTTGTTTTCTGGCAGATATTTTGTTGACTCGTTCGTCAGCAGGTGCCAGAAAGACTTTGACGGATTTATTCGGCCCTCCAACTGGAATTTGTAACAATTACACAAAGTGGCACAAACCACAGCATTTCATTCGGCAGAAGGCTTTAAAACCAGCAACATGGAACAGCGGCCAGCTAAGTCTCAGCAGCTGCCCAAACCTCGCTGGTCCAGCCCCGCCCCCAGCCTATCGCGAGAACAAAAGTTCTATATAGGGCTCTTCCGCCGACACCTCCCAGTCCGGACCGTCATTGGACGAGCTGACGCTGGGGCTGAGCGGACCGGCTTTTCCCTTCTCTCCGTGACTCAGATTGCGCCATGGCGCCTCCGAGCCTGGCCGACCCGCGCCTGCTGGCGGGAGGGCTGTTTCGTCTCCTCCTTTCGTCCGATTCGCGGCCCAAGCGGGCCTGTTAGTACTGGGGGGACCCAGGCCAGGGGCTGCGGGCGGCCCGACAGCAGGTACTGGACAAGCGGCCAGCGGAGTTGGAGCTGCCACTGGGCCTTGTTTACGGCCGATGGAGGAGAGGGCTGCCCGGTCGCTTGGGAGGGCGACTGGCTCCGCTTTCGGGAGCGGAGGTGGGGTGTGCAGGACCGGCGCTGGGAAAGGGGCGTGTGCCCGAGGCCTCACTCAGTTCAGGCGGGAGGCTGTCCGGCTGGCTGTCAAGGAGTCTCTCGACTCCACCTTTCCGTACTTCGGCTGAGAGGGCGAGATGGCAGCGCTTGAAACGGAGGGATAAATGTTTAGAAAGGAAATGTCGGCTCGTGGGCTTTGGCCTGGGGATAGATTTGTCGCCGCCGCCGCCGCCTCGGGCCTTTGCTGCGAGCGCGAGTGCACGAAATTCTCGCTTCGGCCGTAGCCATGCCGCACCTGTTGCCTGCGCTTGTCTCTGCCCGTTTCTCTGTTCCCCACACCATCTTGGGGGTTGATGGCGGATTGAAACCGCCGTCTCCTCAGCGACGTTTCCAAGTTAAACGAAAGCAAAACATTCTTGGCCCCCGCGAGCTCGGTATTTCGGCCTCCTCCCTGCTGCTCTGCCTCCCTTCGGGGATTGGGGGAGCAGAGCTTCCTTTCGATGCCTCTTGAGCAGGTATTAGTTGAGCTCGAGAACACTGATTAGCATATGAATGAGCCCTGGTCACTGACCATTTTGTAGAAGCCTCTGTCACAGATACTCTGAAGTTGCATTTGCCATTGTGGTTATTTTTAGTTAAATGCAGGTTAGACACACTGTCAGTATGAAGAATGATTTGTGCTTGGATGTGCTCTTTTCCTGTTAGAACTTCGATGAATAAGCATTCTTGTGTAACAGTGGGTGACAGGTAGAAAAATGGATAGTGAATTTTGGTATGTTTTATTTCTAGTGTTCTTCCTGTCCTATTGTAGACTTCTCCCCCTCCCCATTGTAGGGTTCTCCCCCCTTATTTAGTTGAAATGCCTATCTTTCATGATGTGATGGAATGCATAGATGAATACATTTACTAGGATAAGCTAAGCATTTGCTTGGAGAAAATTATTGCATTTTCTTTGCAATTGGTGATTCATTCAAGAGCAAAACAGTACTACTGAATACTTGTTATAAATAACGCCAGGGGAACTTGAATCCAGTTTTTAATGTAGCCTTACTGTTTGCTCAGATGTTGGATTTACATCTGGGCATGAAGCAGTGTCATGCTTTTGTGGCCCTGTGTCATGACTTCAGTACTAATATGCTAACCCATAACAAGTAGAGCATGTGCTTCATAGGTATTTTGGTTGTCTAATCACAAGTTAGTTTCTTTGGTATAGTTAGTCTGGTTGTTGGTTAAAACTACTCCATGTTATAAAACTGTCACAGGATGGCATGTCAGGGGTTGCACAGCACATTCTCCATGAATATACCCGTATGTAGGAATTTTTTTAAACAGTAGAAGTGGCTTTTAAAAAACTAGTACTGGGTGAGCTATTTAGTCTTGTGGTATAACTGTAAATTGTCTTGTTCCTGTAGTTTAGTAAAGAAGGTCTTCCCTTTGAATTTTTGTCAGTTGTATCTGCATATTTATTTATTTATTTTATATCATATTTGTATTCCGCCCTCCCCGCTCAGGGTGGATAACAACATTAAGCATAGAAGTTCGTGGAGATGCTTTGCTAGTTTCAGCCTCAGCAGAATGGTCCTTTTTTGATACCTCTCGCTGATCGTATCTTGTGGTAAGATCTTTTAGCTTTTTAAATAATAAAGTAATACATTATAGCTTGTCAGATGCATTTCTAATGAGCTTGGGCACACTTGATTTTTAATTGTCATTTGACTTTAATCTTCACTGTGAAGGCTATCTTGACTTCTTAGGAAGGAATAAGGTCTACAGTTGCTTTAAGTACTGTTCTCTTTCAGTACAGAGAGGATCCTTTTCTCTAGTTGTAATTCTTGAAGATGAAAATACTCTCTATTTTTAGGTAACAGGAACCCTGTTTTGGATTTCCATATAGTGAAACGCCTGGAGTTCCAATCATGGCTTCAAGACGAACAGAAGTTCCTGGTAAAATTCATTCTCTGAGCAAATATGAATTCTTTGACCAAGTGTCTGGTAATTGCAGTATGTGTCATTAGTTCACCTTTCCCCAAAGTGTTAGTAGTGTTGTCTTTGACGAGCAAGCTGCATGCAGATACTCCTGATTATGAACCTGCTTCAAAGAGGCTAGTAATTTTTGTTACAGCTATGGGAGTGTGTTCATGAACTGGCATATTCTTTTAACAGCTGACATTTTATCTTTAATAAGGGGTGCTGATGATTTGTTGCTGCTCACTAATGACAAATAACCTACTAAAATGAGTTAGTACTGTCATGAGAGGAAATCTTCCTGCCTGGACTTTAGTTCCTAGAAAGAGTTTTCCCACGTGAGTTATAGAATTATGAATTATATTATTGCCTGGTCTGGTCTGGGAGTGGATGCTGCCCTCCCCTGGCTTTAATTGCCATTGAATTTGTTTGTTGAAAATATCTTTATTGGAAGGTTTTATACATACCAAAAGAACAAAAAGTTGTCATAAATATGGAGAACAAAAAGGTTGCTGGCTGTTACTGTTTTGAGGAGAATAGGGTGATCTGTTTTGGTAGAAAGTTGGAGTGAAATACAGGTGTTCTAAAGGAGTTCTGGACTAATCTGATAGAAGTGTTGTACAATAATTGTAGGAGCTCTGGCTTGGGAATTATCCAACTCTGTTAGCTACTTTAGTTCTGTTATAAATGCTATGGATTTTTAGTGTTATGGCTAGTCCTGATTTGTTAAGAATTAATTAGATGCACCAGATGTTGAAGTCAAAACCTGTAATGATGGCCCTGAAAGATCCTCTAGATAACTGCTAATTGGGCAGTTATTTCATGGAAAGTATCTTACTGTAGAGATTTCTGAATTGGCCTTGTACAGAAATTTTTATAAGAAACTACTAATTTGTGAAGAGCTGAAGTATAGCCCTGTGTGAAATCTTCCATCTCTGTCCTTAGCAATTGAGCATGGCTCTGAAGGGCTTCTAGGAAAGATGTCCCAGCCAATTGGAATGCACCGTCGGGCTTTCAGTTATGATGATGCCCTGGAGGATACAACACCAATGACCCCTCCTCCTTCAAACATGTGCTCCAGTATCTTGTGGAAACAGCCAGTCATCCCAGAGCGCAAATATGAAGAGCTTTCCAAGGTATGCAGTCTTTAGAAGGAATGCAAAAGTGGTATAACGTGTCACGTAGAGCCCACTTGCATTATCCTGAAAGGAGAAGGGCTAACAGGTTGTGTAAACAGACCTCTGATTAGGCATGTTGGAGAGTATCAGAGTCGGACACTGTGATACATTACTTTTGTGTGAGGAAACCCCTTTTTTATTTTAAAAGTCAGTTCATTTGGCCAAAACATTCAAAGGTGTCACAGTGTTATGAAGCAAAGAACAAATGTACTTCACCTGAGAGTTGATACTTCGGTGAAGAAAATCTTGTAAGGTCTTCACATTTTGTTGAAATGGTTGGTAGGAAAAACTTGAAATACTGAAATTTCAATTCCCACTTCATCTTCCCTACCGCCAGGGATGTTTGTGAACATAAAATGTAAAGGGAAAAGTTTTGTATGTTGCCTTGAACTCATTGGACAGAGGGAGAAATAAAAACGTGATAGAGATGCAAGTTAATCATTTTAACGTAGGATTTCTTTTATGAAATATAATTTGATAGCTGTTGAAAGTCTACGGAGAGAGCATCAAGTTGTGCTTGTCATTCTGATTTGTGGTTCCATTAGGAAGAAGTTTGAAAGCCTTAGTTGCCTTGTATTTGGGGCAGGGGAGAAGTATGATCTCCTGTGGAGGAGTTAAGAAGGGAACTCTTTCACCTATTTTAAGGGCTATAGTAGATTTACTTTTCAGAGATAGTAGGTAGGTAGCATCCTCTTCTACAGTTGGATATGTGCTGCTGGCTGCAGGCCAATACTATACAAATGTCTTAGGAGAAAGAACAAAGAAATGCCATTCTTAAAAGCACTGTGCTCAGTCCTTCTGTACCTTTGGTTATTGTTCAGATACAGTTCCAAGTTTTCTCATAAGGCTCATGGAGAACTTGGGATGCTCCTGATGTATCTTTTTTTCTTTGTCCTCAAATTGTGCCTGGCTTCCTCTGCACAGGTTGAGGAAGGGGAGACTGGCATGTATCCATCTACTATAACCTCCTCATCTTCCACTGGGACTGTGAACAAGGTTCCAGTGGTGAAAGCCAAGGCCACCCACATCATCATGAATTCTCTCATGACAAGTAAGAGTTCTTGTATCTTCTAGTAGCCAAGTTAATCTGGACATCAAGTTTGCAGTATAGAGTATTACCTAAAAGCTATGTGGGTTGGCTTTATAGGTCTTTTCTGGAGTGGCTAATGGAGCTATATGCATTGAGGAGGACTACATATGTGGCTGGCTGTTCTAATGATAAGGATAAGCCTTTTAAATTCTAATGAAGCCAAAACAAAATTCCAGATTTTTACTTGTAACTAGCACTTTATGCTAGAATGTGAATTAGCAATGTGAAAGTTGAAAATCACTACTTCATGAGTGCTGCAGTGCTTATTTATGTTTTAGTGGCAGTGTTTGTGGGATGTTACCAACTTTTCCCATTTGTTAGTAAACCTGCTGGCACTCTTATGTATTGGCAGCTGCTAAATGTTGTAGGGAAAAATAATATCCATCTATTGAATGAACTGTGACTTAATATTAGAAACACAAGCCCCAAGCTATATTGAATGCGGCATAGACTTTCTCCTGCTAATACGCAGCAGGTACCTGCGACATAGAGCTATAGCCTCATGATATATACTTGAATCAGCACTACTTGGGTCCAGTGGTTTCAGCAGCTAGCCCCTTTTCACTGTGCTGTCTGTTGGCTTTGAAACACTCTAGTGTGAAATGTTTGTGGCCTTCAGTGAGGTTTCTAGAATGGGCATGGCTGTACTTTGTTAGCTTGTACTCTTAACACACAGAAATACTAAAATTCAGGTTTGTTCTGTCAATTTAGTCTACAAATCAGTGATGTGATCATTTCAAGCTGACATTTTTAATAAAGTGGTGTCTGCTCTCTCTCCCCCATCCCAGTGTGGGGGCGGCTGATGTGCTAGCATGTTTTGGTTAAAAAATAATCTAGAAAATATTTTACTGCCGAAAGATTACGTATATTGTCTTTGTATATCTGGATTTTTCATTTAAGGAGTATAATTGTTTTATAGTGTGTCAGACTGTATAGTCTTTAGGTTAATCACTACTACTACTACTACAATTGAACAGAGTTACGGACACACTGTTTCTTATCTATACGGCTGTTTGTTGAATATGGAACTGCTTTACATGCTGGTGCTCGGAGGGTGTTCCTAATAAACTTGGTTGTTCCTTTCTGTTGCCAAACCATATAATTTGACCCTTAAACAAGTATCATTTGAAAAGTTCTGTTAGCAATGATGAAGGTGATGAAATTAGATTAAAAGTCTCCAGAATGTTTCAGAACAAGTTTTATTGTCCTGACCATCATTCAATGTAGATAGGATAGATGGTTTACAGAAATCCCATTCTCTTCTATTTCTACTAGTTAGTAGAGGATGTTTGATACAGCCCCTTAGAAGTCTGTCAGACAGCATTTTGTGGCTTGTATGAATGTTATGTTGTTCATTCTAGAACAAACTCAGGAGAGCATTCAGCGCTTTGAGCAACAGGCAGGGCTGAGAGATGCTGGATACACTCCCCACAAAGGCCTCACTGCAGAGGAGACAAAATACCATCGTGTGGCTGAGTCACTCCATGTAAGGTGTTTTTAAGTCCTGCTGAGTTCTAGTTCTTGTGGAAATTAGTTAGTGCTCTTCAGAGTAAGATATGGGGAAGAGTGGGATGTTTACTGATGGGTATTACTGATAGTGTGATTAGTTGGTGTTTTCTGAGTAATACTGTTTTAGGTAGGTAGCCATGTGGGTCTACAGTAGAACAGCAGGATTTGAGTCCAGTGGTACCTGGGTAAATCTTACCCTAAAAATCTTATTGGTCTCTAAGGTGACACTGGATTCAAATCCTGTTATGTAAGACTGAGTTAACTTATTTAAGTTATATCAGTGCATATGTATGCAAGAGTACATGTTAATGCTTGTGCAGTTAACTCTAAAAATTTATATAAGCAAAATAACAATCTATTTGACGCTCATTCAGTACCAGTGAGGCATTGGTAGTGATTCTCATCTAAATACCTGTTTCCCCAACACAAAAATCCACATTTTTGAGACACCACATAGAATTATTATGCAGAAGTGGGTTTTATGTCCATGGCCAGTGAAGCTTACATTATGTTCAAGTTTCAAATTAAGTTGAATAATCAAAGATAATGTCTTTAGAAAAAGTAATCTTTCAGTGTATCCATATTCCTCAAGTAGGAAGAAACTCCTTATTCTGTAGTGTTGGAATAGCTTTAGATAACTAAATTGGCTGGAAGTGGCATTGAGACTACACCAAACTTTAAACTTGCGTGCAAGCTTTTTAACGTGCTACACAGTGCTTTTACTAGACTAAACTAATGAAAACGGGAGACTTTAGCTTTCATATTGCTGGCTGTTCAGACATTAGTGTCAAAAAGCTTCCAAATGCATGTCTTTACCCTTTCTAACAGAATCTAAAGATGCAAAGTGGAGAAACAGCAAAAGAAGAGAAACAGGCCTCTTCTGCCCAGTCCACTCCAAGCAGCACTCCACATTCCTCTCCCAAGCGTACATACAGGTACATCTCCCAAAGGCTAAGGCTCTTTTCCCAAGAGGCAAGAGAAGGCCGTTTAAAAGTTTTGTCTAAATAACTGGGAATCTCAACCTTTATGCATGTATTTTCAGATTGAAATTCTGTTACAACTCTCCTAAGTTGATCTTTTAATGTGCCACAGCTTCTTTATGAGTGGATTTTGTGTACAGTAGCTCGTATATGATTCCCTTGGATTGTTCTTCTGCTGTAAACTTATTTAGAGACGATTGTGATTGTCTGTTGTGGCTGTGAACTTTTTAGTTATTCTTAATTGATTATTTCACTTTAGGGGCTGGTTTAGTCAGGGAACATCCACTTCCATCACTGGTCCAGATTTCGTCTCCATGGATTCCAGCAGTGGTGACAGTGATAAAGCCCCCTCTGAAAAATGGAGCCTTTTTGGACCTAGAGCTCTCCAGAAATCCACCACTGATTCAGGTATTAAAAGTGCCGAATGATGATGGCTTTAATGCAGTTCTCCTTCACAAAACCCCAAGATGATAGTAAGAGCTAATTCCCGAATTAAATGTGGCTCAAGCGTTCATCTGTAATTTCAGTCTTAAACACGGAAAGTGTATCATTAAAATTTAAAAACTGAAAAGGTTTTTGGGAGCGGAGGTGGGGAGAGTTTATAGTAAACATGAATTGGAACAATGTGTGGCAGATGATGTGAATAATTCATTGGAAAAATTAGTTAGAAAATGAAACTTTGGCTGAGTATAGCCCTTGGTAGTGCTTCTGTAGTGGTCACTGTTTACTTTCACTTCTGTAGTGAATATATGCAGTTTTAGATTTAACTGTTTTCTCAGTTTGCCTCCTAATCATATTTCATGATGAGAAAAGACTGGCTCATGATAATGTAGTTAGGTTAATGGCCATGGGAAACTGGGTCTCTTCCATCTCCCACCTGGTGTGACATTCTAGCAACTGTATCACACATGACAATTCTGTCTGTCAACAAAAGATGTTTAAACATTCACATGAGAAAGCTATAAGTGGAACTTCATCAGAAGTATGTTTGCTGCTATGATACATGCACTTCTGTCTACAGTAGTTTTGTATCATCCAGTTGTAAGTGAAAAAGACAGCAGAAATTTTGGGCTTTAAAGGGACAAAACAGGTAATTAAAAAATAATGTCTGCTAAAAGAATGACATTTGCTATGAACTTCCTGAACAGGAAAAAAACAGGTAGAGTGTTTCTCTTTATTTCAAAATGTGGAACAGACAT
The DNA here is from genome assembly GCF_028583425.1 of Eublepharis macularius. Classification (NCBI taxonomy): domain Eukaryota; kingdom Metazoa; phylum Chordata; class Lepidosauria; order Squamata; family Eublepharidae; genus Eublepharis; species Eublepharis macularius. Next base: position 91,577,685 of record NC_072793.1, on the reverse strand, counting down.
TCTCTCGTTCCTAATCTGTCTCATAGGGCTACTAGAAAAATGAGAAAAAGACTATGAACTCCTTGGAGACTGGGCAGGGTAATTGCTCTAGTACATTTTAATTTACCATTCTGAGTAACTCAGGGTGGTGGACATTCTCCTGTCCACTGACCACCCTGGGAGGTGTAGGTTAGGCTGACAGAGAATGGTCCATATGCAGTTTCATAGCAAGCAGGGATTTAAATCTGGGTGTCTCCACTTGTAGGGCAGCATTTTTAATGGCTGCATCACATGGATGTCTATTACATAAAAATGTAATGTAAGGCATATAATTGATAGCAGTTAAAGCTGAGAACTTGTAAACTCCAGGTGCCTTAGTGTCTTGGTAGTACTTCAGGCAGGAATACATGTCCAAGTTAAACCTGTCTGGTGATTTACTGACCCTGTTTTATTTATTCTTCTGTCAGGGGGCTTTACCATACAGGCCTACAAGGGTGCCCAGAAGCCCACCCCAATGGAGTTAATGCGTGCTCAGGCCTCCAGGATGGCAGAGGACTCCACAACATTCAAGCCTCCCAAGATGGACATTCCAGCTGTTGAAGAAAAGAGACGTTCCCCACGTTCTCATAGTATCAACCCACGAGACATGAATGTTCTTACTCCCACGGGTTTCTAGTAACACCTCTATGTGGAAGCAGGATAATATTCTCAATATTTAATGGACTAAATGGTCCAAAGCTGTTTTTTCCACATTGTTACGGGCTTTTGACATCTCTTTTCTAGCTCAGAATTGCACATGGTCATGAAAAAACGTGGGCAATCTAACACCTTTCTGAATGACTTGTTTTTTAATCCCTTCCCAAAGGTCTCTTGTATTCAATACCAACTTGTCATAATCATCCTGCCTCTGTAATTCTGACATCCAGCTCAATGTTTCTTTATATTGCTCAGTTTTATAAAGGGAAACCATGAGACTGCTGGAGTTTTGATATGAATATTTAGAGTGCGGTATCTGGCTTTTGTGTAGGCATCTGCCTTATGCATGTCAGGGTACTGGAGGACAATCTAGTCTAAACATCTCAACTTTGAACATTTGGTCTAGCATTAGCTGAAATTTGGTGATCCGTCAGGATTTTTTTTTCTTGGATGAGTTCAGTAGTCTCCTTCAATATGAAGATTCATTGCTGGTCTCATTTCACTTCTAAGAGGTCCATGTCTAAAAGCATTGATTGTTTCAGTTTGAAAAGAAAACAGACTCTTCTAGGACTTTGTGAAATGGATAACGCTTGCGATGTACTCTGTTCTTGATATTGGCTCATTCAGCACTGTTATGGAACTGAAGCAATTGTTTTGATAAAAGTTCCATTCATCCTAAAGTACAGTAGTTCTTTGCTTTCCTTAACAAAAAGAGAATCATGGCTGTAACCGTTAACATCAGGAAACACGTGAAAAATAGTATTATGAGTTTTGGGAAAGGGAAACTGGTAATTCTTCTTCATGCTGCATTAGCAGACACTGGGATCCAGTGAAGCTAATCTTGTTAGATAGCTCAGTTTAGTTGTGAACATTCCCAGTAACTGCTTATACAAATGCTTATTTTCAGAGTTCTACTGTTGGGCATATTCTGAGCCATCAGGTACAATAGAAAGCTTGCTGTATTCTGTCTATGCTTTGGGGCAATGAATCGCTATTGTTCTGGTCTAGATTCTGAGCCGCCGGTTGGCTTTTCAGATGGCACCCTCAAAGTGTCCATTATATAGAAGCTGATTATTTAAAGGCATGCTTATTGAGACTTCCTCACTAATATTTTTGTATGCCTGAAAGGAAGCTTGTTTCCCATCAGAACCCAATTATTCTTTCTACAAATTGTAGGTGATGCCATAGTCGACCTGGTAATATTTCACCCAGCTTCCTTTTATTCCCTCACAATAATGGTAACATCTTGGGTTACTAAGATTCCTTGATAGTGTCTTGGATCTGTCTTAGCTTATTGGCAATTACAATTGTTGCTTGTACATAGTAGATAGTGATCTGACTTGTTGGTTAGTGTTTAATTTATTTTTGTGATGTTTTATGTTTGTCTCACTGTGCCTAACACTTCCTACAAAAGAATAAAAAACAGTGAATAAAGATTTGTGATAATTACTGCAATAGTACAGAATTTGGTGTGGTGATATCCTCTGCCATACCGGTAACATTTAATTTCCAGTAACTTTAAGAAATGCCCTCATCACCTCTGAAATTTATTACAAAAAAGCTATACAGAACTAAAATGGGGACAAAAGGGAATGTTAAATGCATGTAACAAGTCTAAAATAGTACAACTGATTCAGCTGCCAGTTGGCTGGGAATGCAAAGCATTACTTCAGTGCAAAAAAGGCAATTTGTATTGAGGATTCTCCATACTGGAAGGCTTACTGCTCAGCTGCTTCCACTAGCAAGAAGTCCATCAAAGTGTCCAAAAGTTCTGTAAATATCTGTAATCGTGTGAAACAATACTCTGAGTAGGTCAATCTTTTCTTTGATGGGTGAGGGAAGTGGTTGCTTCAGAGTTTTCAAGAGCTGTTTCTGGAATTTATTTATGCTGTCATCTGCATCTGAAATGGTGATGGAATCATATGACTGTAGTTTAGGTTTGGCATCTTTGATAATCAACTTGATCCGTTCAGACATGGACTTCCATAAGTGCCCTGGAAAAAAGGGGGGGGGAATAGAGGGTTAGTTTTTTAGGTGTCTCTTGGAAAACTGAACTCAAGTGAACTGAGAGACTTCTTGTGTTATGGAGTTTTATCTTAGTCATGGGTTAAGCATGTACTTTAAAACAGGCATGTGGAAACTAAGTCTCTTTGTTCCAAAAAAATGTATTAACCATTAAATGACAAGGTTGTGTTGAGAGATGATTATTCTCTCTAAAGTTTATTCCAGGTGTCAAGTGAAATCCTTGTGTTCTAGTCAAAGATCAGTCAGTGTTATCTTTTTAGGATTTTTTATTTAAGATCGGTCCAAACTCTTGAAATGATTTAATAGAAAAGAATCACAATGATACCAAAAATCCTACTAGCATAGGTCAATGAAATTAAAAATAAAGCTTACATGTCATTTTATATACTAATAGCAAGTGGCCCTGATCTGAGGATACTTAAAGCCAGAGATTGGAGCCATGAATGTACAGGACAAATCTTCCTACACACCTGAAAAATGCCCCAGGTTTGCAGAAAAATCTGAAATCTTAAAAACAACAACAACTTGTTTTTAAAACCTAAAATAATAAAAGGAGCACCTGTAGCTTCAGCTGGATGATCTCAGTGGTTGTTGCTAGGCAACCATAACAGTTTAGCCATTATTCCAGGCTTGATTGCTGTTAGGAAAAGGTGGGGGGCTAGGTACTTTCCAGGGCTGCTTTGGCCTTTGAGGGTGGACTCATTGGGCCAGGCCCAGAAGCAACCACTAGGTAATTTGATACCACATAACCTGCATGACTCATGGAGGCCTGGCTGCTTGACAGTGTTTGACAGTAGCTCTCTTATGTAAGCTCACTGGGTGACTTTGATCCAGTCACACACTGTCTAGGAATGATGCAAGCTGCTTTGAGTCTCCACTGGGGAGAATAGTATATAAATGAAGTAAATTAGGAAATCTAGGTGAACATGAGTGGTAAATAAAAGTTCTTTAGTGGGTTTGAAGAAAAGAAGAACATAGGGAAAGGAGAACATATGGAGGTTGCCAGGAAGAGGGAAAGAGGAAATAGTACAGGGAAGGGGATGAAGGGAAAACTGAAGTATCCCCCACAAGTCCTTGCAGGTTACCCACCATGCAACTGGGTCATAGGGGAGAGGCTGCCTGTGGGGGGAAGGGAAAGGTTAAGATGAGAGCTGGTAAAGGTGGGTGGGAAGGAAAAAAGCAAACAGGAAAAGGGGGAGATGCTATGTGGGTCAGGGAAGAGGAAAATGAGATGCCCCTCCTAAGTCTCTGTAGGTTCCCAACTTGTCTATCTTAAATTTAAAAGATAAAACAATTCCTAAGATTCTCAACAAAGCGTTTTCAGAAAAGATAAGTATCAGTCCAACCCAAATCTGAGAGGTTCAGGAGTATTAAGAGTGTGGCTACCTGGCATGGAAAGCCCAGGCAAGCCTGATCATGTCAGATCTTGGAAGCTAAGCAGAGCTGGCCTTGGTTAGTGATTGGATGAGAGACCTCCAAAGATGACCAGGGTCACTATGCAGAGGCAGGCAATGGCAAACTACTTAGTCTCTTGTCTTGAAAACCACAGCAGGGGCTATCATAAGTCAGCAACTACCCGACATGCTCCACCACCACCTTATGTATGTCCAATTATGTGAACCTCGCATGACTTTATTAAACTGTCTTAGTTTCCTTTGAAGGCATGATGTAAGACACCTCTGAGTACTGTATGATGCTTTCCCAAAGAATACTTGTTTCAAACTGTTCTGCTTATTCTGCTCTTTCTAAGATTTAGTCTGAATATAATTCATAAAGTACCTTTGTAATGATTTCAAGTAAATGGGTGCATGTGTCTTTAAATGCTTGGTTTGAGCTAGGTGAAGAGTGGGGGTAAGAGAGGGATGAGTGAGTGATATGATTGGTTGATGACTGAGAGTGTGGGCGGAGTGAATGCAGTTTAGACTGACAGGGCAGAGAGAAAGGTTTTTCAGTCAGAAGAAAGCAGGCTAGCTGTGTGCTGCCTGAGTATACTGAAGTATTTATGAGAGAAATATAACCTGTGTGGAACTTGAACTGAGCATGTTTGTGAAAGGACACTCAGTCAGGGAAAGAGAGGCCAGCTGCGTGCAGCCTGAGCAGGTTTCATATTTCTGTGAATGAGAGTCAGAGAAAGAGAGGCTAGCTGTGTGCTGCCTGAGGAGTTTTAAGCATTTCTGTGAGAGAAATATTGAGTTAGAGAAAGAGGCTAATTGTGTGTGAAGCCTTAGAAGAGATCTGCGTGAATGAGTTAATAGGAAGTAACTTTAAGAACCGAGAACTAGGTTTATAAAACCGATAACGCTTCTTGACTAAATAAAAGTTCGTTTTGTTTTGTTATATCCCAGAGTAGCTGTCATTGCTTTATCCCATTCCTATCCTCAGGGCCCCATAGAACCACGAAGGAGCCTGACGCTTAGGAACATTACCAAAGGGAAAACTTAAATAAAATATATTGGAATATAATATTCCTGGTGGCAGCAAACTACCCAGAGGGTGCTAAGGGAAAGATTAAAAGAAAAATCTACTCAAAGAAAGTAAAGGTCATAACAACCTTCCTCAAGGCTGGAACAGTGAAAGCAAAGCTGAAACAGTAAGAAGCAAATGCACAATTACAGATGAAAACTGGGCAAGTCAATGCTATTACTCTCTGAAGATAATACATCTTAGAAACAACTGTGATGGTATAAAGGATTGAGGTATACTCCAGCTTTGCATGCTTTTAAGATATTTTCTGGTATGAAATCTGCTGGCTATCCTTGTGCTACTGTTAAGGACCTTTCCCCCTTCTGTCTTCCTGCAGAACAGAACTTTCCAGAACAAGCTAGGCAGCTAATTTATCTCTTCATTTTCCTATCCAGTTAGTTCTAATAATAAAGTTTTAGTTAATCTTAATTAAGCATCCTGACTGTTGCAGACACCTTTCCAACAGAGCTGACATTATATAACGTGATAATTCTGTGATAGAATTAGTAGTAATGAATTATTTGGTAGGGGTGTAGCTGCAGAAGCAACATTGCTCACCTAGGATTGTTCTGTGATAACTCAGCACCAGTAAATTCAGCTGGTGAAGCATCTCATCCCACCTCTGCCATGTTGCTTCATTGTCCTGTGAACAGAGAATCTGTTTTACTTTAGACTGATATTGTGCCCTAAATGGACCACAGTTTTCAATGCTACATATAGATCCACCTCCTTTAAAAGTGTACAATAGAAGTAAATTATTAGAGATTAGCAAATAAAACATGTAGAATGCAAGATTTTTTCAAAATGAAGAAAGAAGGGGAATATGAAGTACCTGGTATTTCATCCGTGGGTAAAAGTTTATCAGAAACTGCAAGATCTTTGCCATCGACAAGGGCAGATTGATAGATTCTTTACAGTTGCGGTCAAAAAAGAGATCCAGCACTTTGCAGCGCAGAAGATGGCATTCCATGCTGCTTAGGAAAGCTTCCCTGGAAGAGAGAGAATGATATGACAGACTTCCTCTATGAACCCAGGCCGTGTAACAGCTGTTTCCATTACTGCAGAGTGATGGTTGAAAGCCTTTGAATGCATTTAACCCTTCCCCCCAGTCATCAATGCATTGCAGTTCTGCTGCAGATGTTTATTTCATGTAAGTGGCAATGTTTGCTCAAGATCAGAGCAAGTTGCAACTGAAGCTTTTCTCTACTTCATTTCACTCTGGAAAACAGCTCCTGCTTTACAGCCATGAGGTGATACACAAATAGATTTATCTGAGACTGGATAAATGGACAGAAGAAAATATTGTGGAGCCTTTCTACATGGAGGTCTGAACTTTTTAAGGTAGAGGAACCAGTAGGATGCAACTATATCTAGACTTTCTGCATTAAAAAAAGTTCAGCAACACCCTTCAGTGTTTTTTAAAGTAAAGCCCTCTGTTTCATTGTCACTTGCATGTAAATATGCAGAAGATGTTGAATTAGGCATTAACTGTCAGGAACTAAGATACCATATTCAGAGCCAAGCTACAAGTGACTTTTTTCATGTGGGCAACATTTGATCATTTTTGCAAGTTTTCCTGGGAACTGAAGTCCCAGTGTCCTTCCCCTCTCTGTTAGAATCGCTGCCTGAAGAGCCAGAGAAAGCTGGCTGCAGCAGCAGCTTTTGCAAATCGGTCCTCCAGCCACAAGCCTGCTCTCAACAATAATTTGGGGGCGGGCAGCTGCTACTTTCTCCCTGGGCGTCCTGCTCCTGGGGAGCTGCTCTGGAGAAAGCTGCCATGTCGGTGAAGCTCCAGCCGCAGCAACAGCGGAAGAATCTGCTGCTGCTCTAACATGCCCTCATTCCAGTTTTTCTCCAGGAGCTCAGGAGCAAGGGAAGGGCGGCTTTCTCCAGAGCAGCTCCCCAGGAGCAGGAAGCCCAGGGAGAAAGTAGCAGCTGCCCACCCCCAAATGATCATTGAGAGCAGGCTTGTGGCTGGAGGACCGATTTGCAAAAGCTGCTGCTGCAGCCAGCTTTCTCTGGCTCTTCAGGCAGCGATTCTAACAGAGAGGGGAAGGACACTGGGACTTCAGTTCCCAGGAAAACTTGCGAAAACGATCAAGTGTTGTCCACGTGAAAAAAGTCACTTGTAGCTTGGCTCTAAGGCTGAAGTCCTACACATACTTGAATGAAAGCTTCATCAAGCTGGGCCATGTGAGTGCAAGACTGTGTGGGTGAAGGTCCTTCCCCAGTAGCACATAAATGCATTTGACATAAATCCCAGCTGCAGTCTTTTAAGTTTTGCGGTCAAATTTATTTTCTGAAGAAATACAGCTTTAAAATGAACTGAGGAATTGTAGGTTGGATTTAAAGGTGTCCATCCAGTAACTGACTGTCCGTGGGCCCTGTGGGACTAATGTAATAAGGCTGAGACTGGAAGGAACAAAACACACGGGTACGGGGAATAAATGGACTGGGCAAAATACTATTTGGATTACAACTTCAGCAGAAACAATCAAGCTTCTGTCTGCAACCAGAGAGTTCCTTTAATGAAAACAGGATGAAGTTGGGTTAAACTCTTAGGCCTCTCCCTGGCAGTTGCAGTGTTGTTAAATATTGTCAGCTCCCTACCTATTTTTAATTACAGCTCTTGGCTGTTCAACTAAAGTACCAGTTTGGAAGAAGCAGAATTTGTTATACAGAAACCGGGCAGTGGACGGGGGAGTGGGAAGTCAGGAGCCCTTGAAGGAACCCCAGATAGTGCTTTGTTGAATTTCTCCTGTTGATATGGTTGAAGAACTTGGGTTAGGATTTAAGAGCAATAATGTTCTCAGTTTATTTTAGTCAGCACCAGAGCAAAATCATTGTGTTTGATTTTACAAACATCCTTTGTAGTTGCAGCCTGCTATTCGTCACATGGGACCTGTGGAAGCAATAAGCTTTGCCCTTCTAGGGAGACTCACTTGTGAATTTTAGAACTTCTCATCTTAGGACAATGAAGTCATGCTATTTACTCTAGGCTTGTTATCTAGCCATAAAGCTCTCTTGAATCCCTGGAGGGTCCTAAACCATCATAATTGCTGTACTATAGCCCAAAGCTTTGGAGGAAGTGAGCTGGCCTGGTCATGATATTCTAACTGCACTCATCTTTAACTATTTTGTTGGTATGTTTTAGATACGTTAAACACTTCCACCTCTGATTTTCAGTTGTAAGGAGCTGGGAACAAAGGGCCAATAAAATGGCATGCGTGTGTACATGTGTAATTTATACGCTTCATGTGTTCACCAGGAAAATACTTTGGCAGTCTCCCAGCTACATAACCTCTTATAGATGAGCTTGGCATAGGTCCTTGTCAAATAGTTGTCTTTTCCCCAGAAGTGCCTGACTGCTCAGAGGACAATGCCTAGATGGTATGAACTCAGGGTTTAACTTTCCATCCCTTACCTTTGGCAGCGCTTGGGAATATTCTGTGAAAATACCACTTCTGCAATCTTACTGGCACTGCAGTATGGAGATTTGTCCACTTCTACAGCTATAGAAAGCATTCTCTGGAGAAGCATCACTTCCCTAAGTTAAAGAAAAAGTCCAGAAAAACCATTACTTACAACCATCCCATTGCAGTGTATCAATTTGTATCAATTTGTGGATTAAGATATCAACAAAGCAGGGTCTTTGCCACTGTTTTGGAAACATTACATCTATTGACTCAAATATAATAGAGATGGGGTAGCCAGAACTTTCTGTGACTGATACATGTGTATGCACAGAGAGGTAGGACACAGGCCCTATTTTACACACTCAGTAGTGTGGCTACCATCAATATTTCTGTGCAGCTGGCTTTCCCCACAGCCTCCAAAATCTTTGGATCTGCATCCTGTCTGTATGTTTGGCACATGCCATCTGATCCAACAATGGTGGTGGCTTTCAGGAAGATGCAGTGTAGGCACCGCTTGATCCAGTTGTGGATTGACATCATGGAGCCCCAATCATATGGAAGTTATCTATCTATCTATCTATCTATCTATCTATCTATCTATCTATCTATCTATCTATCTATCTATCTATCTATCTATCTATCTATCTATCTATCTATCTATCTATCTATCTATCTATCTATCTATCTATCGCACACGCACACGCACACGCACACGCACACGCACACGCACACGCACACGCACACACACACGTATGTGCCTCTCACCAATATATTCCCTAAGCAGTCGACATAAGAACCAAGTTTACACAGGCTAAAGAGAAATTATTTCCTCGGTGTGCCAAGGCCACTCTGCATTGAAAAGAATTGTTACCTAGCTATCTTTCTCAAAATGGCAGATTCAGTTTTGCTTGGATAAAAATTAGCATCTTCAAATAAAAGCTGCAGCACAAAGCTTGAGAAAGAGGAAAATGCTAACTCTTGTTTACTTTTGAGACTGAAACTGTAGAGCGGTGTCTTCTATTTGTGCAGTTTGGGCTAAAGGCAGTTCTGATACTGAAATGCTGGTTTGGGCCATTGATGTTTCTGACAAAGGATCTGTGTCTTGCAGATCTCTGTGCTGGTAAAATCTTGTTCCAGTAACTGCAGCTACTACCCATGTAATCAATTCTCTGAAAGAAAAATCATAACCATTAGTTATGCACAGGGGTCATTTCGTAGAAAAAGAGCTGGAGGAACTCATTAGCATATGTCATGCCCCTTGACATCACCGGAAGTGTGTCATTAGCACAACTGATTTGCATATGCCACACCCCCTGACATCACCTATCCTGGCTGTTTTGGACCCAGTCCTGGCTATTCAGGGCTGAAATTGGGCCCAAAATGGCAAAAAGGGGCTGAAAATGGCCAAAAAGGGGCCCAAAATTGTAAGGATTGGGCTGCTGCTGAGAGGGAAAGTAATCCACCACCCATCAGAGGCCTGATCTGGGCCGTTTCGCCCCCAATCCAGGCTAAAATGAGCCCAAAATGGCCAAGGGTCAGGTGGGTGCGGCCACCTGACAAGTAACCTCTTTGGGGAACTGCCGGAACTGTGTTCCTGCGCGTTCCCCCTCAAAATGAGCCCTGGTTATGCATTTCTGTGAACTCTTAAACACAGCCACAGAAATTCATGGGTTTTGTCCAAGTGAGGTTTTGCAGTTCTCTACAATGGTTTTACTTTAGACTAACTCATATGGAAGCACATATATGCAATATTATCAAGTTCATAACGTTGCCTAGGGGGAATTTGGCCCATACTACAAAAAACACGTGGAAGGTTAAACTTCCCAAGGTTTTGCCTGCCTGATTCACAGATAGGCTCTGTGTGGTAAGTTGGTAATTACTTTACGTTGCTGAAGCACTGATCACAGGAAAGCACTTTCTTGGCAATGGATTTGTTCAGATCGCTTGTTCTGGCCGTTGTTTGGAAGTCATCCTCCAAAGTTTGAATCACGTAATGCAAGAACAGGAGCCGTCCTGGAAACTTTTTTCCCTGAAGGAACCAAAAGACTTCAGAAAGGATTATGAATGAACGTGCCTGGTTTAGCTGGGAAGCAACTAACCGAAGTGCCTGCACTAAAGCTGACTGGCAGGAACTAGTGTGCAAATTGCCAAGAGATGGTTGTGCATGGGTGAAACAAGCCAGGGAATAATTTTTTCTGGCCATTCCAGCCCACCAAAAGGGCAAAGCATGATTCAGGGCACTAAGTCTTCTCACTTTGAGAATCCTAGTCAACACATCTCCAGCTTTCAAAACATCACTGGTTACACTCCATACATTCTGAACCATTTTTATTAGGACAGAAACAAGAAACTTTTAAAACAAACTCAAGATTTTCAGTGTGCTGAATTCTACATTGGTATGAAATGGTATAATACATATAGCTTTTGTTGTAGTTAAGCCAGAATATCCCTGCCAATCAAGAATGTAGAACATTCTATCAAATCTGTATATCGAAGAGACTGAGGCATAAAGGAACAAAGAAATTTGTCCAAATATGCAAGAAGTTTGTGCCCAGTTTGAGGTAAAAAATGGTGGATTGGATCCAACAGAATGCTTCTATTAATGGCAGTGCTTTCCTTCAGTAAGAGGAGTTTGGCACTGGCAGAGCAGCCTCTCATGCCAGAGATAAGCAGCATTCTTTGTGGAAAAGTTTTGTAGATCCCGCTCACTGCCATTAATGACCCTCGCTCTGTCCTTGTACAGTCAGAAAATGGTATCATTTTGTAACAAGAGGGTACAGAAATAGCTTATGCCAGTTGCATTATAATCAGCTCTCATGTATGCCTAGGATTGCCAAGGCTTGGCCACCTGTGCATAAGAAGCAGAACAGTTTTGTAGATTATGTCCACAGTCTTAATCTCCAAGCACTGAGAATGTAATGCAAATTAAGTGGGGGGAACCACTTATGATCTTGGCATACTTCATTTTGGAACTTTGCTTTGACCATTGAGAACTTTGTTGTCCCAAAAAGTACAAAATGCCATTGCATAGGCCCTGATTAATTTGCTGGAACCAGGAAGCCTAGTAAATGCAAATTAGCCTCTGCTAAACTGCCTTGGCTCAAACCACCTTGTTAGCAGAGAGGCTAGCATCTCACTCACAACTCACTGCTCACTCACAAAGGACGGGCTGGCAGTATCACAGCATTTATAATCATGCTTCCCATTGAATGGGTACAGACAACATACCTGCTCTGTCATGACCTCACGTAGCAAGTCCCAGTCCCATGCCACTGAATCAGCCTTCGCTGGGTGAAGCCTGAAATATAAAATTACAAACCTGGGAGAGTGAGGACCAGTGGCCCCATGTAAGACAACATCAAACATAAGGGTAGCACATGGGATACGTACGCCTGGATTTTCATCAGCAGCATGTAAGCATCTTTCTGTATCTCCTGTTGCACTTCTGAGCTCAGCAAAATCTGTCTGACCATGCAGGATGTGATCTCCTTTGGAGGGTAGTACTGGGAGGATACATAATCCATGAGGAAATCCAAGGTCCCCCGGAAGAAATTCTCCTCAATAGTGCTGGATACCATGCTTAATCTACGGGATGGTATAGGCTGGGCTTTCTGTTGACTGTTCTATGGACACAGTAAGACACCAAAATGACATTTGAATCCTGTCCACTGGGAACTGTTTGAAGAGCTTTAGTGCCCTAAAGGAAACACATTCAGCTATGTGACTTTAACAGTTATCTTGCAACTAGCCTCAGGATTTAAAATCTCAGGTCTGTCAGCAGCTCTTATGACAGAGGAATGTAGGAAGTGTTTGCTGTAGTATAACAAGTAACATGTATTAAAATTTCACCCCACTTTTTTTTACCTGTAAGGCACTTTAAAACTAAAGTAAAATAAAATCCAACATATAATCCAACAAAATTTTTAGAACACAAAATCAGAACTGGTAGCCAATAATAAGCAAAGACTTCTAAATTTGACAGCTGTCAAATCCTGCCAGTTAACAAATAGTTTTTCATTAGCACATCAACCCCCTCCCCTCCAACCCCCCCCCCCCCCGCCCCAGACTAGGTGCCTGAGGAAGATATTCCAAAGTCTGGGTACTTCTGAGAGCCATCTATAACGAATGCTTTGTTAAACAATGTCCACAGGGAATCTGTTTACCAGCAATGCCAATTAACAAAGCTTTTTTTCTGGTGACCATCCCTGAGTCACTTGGGTGCCGTGCCAGTTACCTGAGCTGTTTGGGTAACTGGATGCCAGTTAACAAAGCTTTTACTGTACTTTGAATTCTGTGTCAGAAACATCTGATAACTAGTGAAAATTTTAAGCACCAACAAAGTGTGATTCAATGCATAGAATCATAGAATTGGAAGGGATCTCTAGGGTCATCTAGTCCACCCCCTTGCAAAACGCAGGAAATTCACAACTACCCCTCGAGTGCCCCAGTGACCCCTGCTCCATGCCCAGAAGATGGCAAAACACCCCCAGGATCCCTAGACAAACTGGCCTGTAGAAAATTGCTACCTGACCCCAAGGTAGTGATTGGCATTACCCTGGGCATGTAAGAAAGCCATGAGAACTAAGCACTTATGTAGCCCATTCTGCCCTCCTCCTCATGATCTGCCTAGGTTCACAGAATCAGCATTGCTGTCAGATGGCCATCTAGCCTCTTCTTAAAAACCTCCAAAGAAGAAAAGCCCACCACCTCCCAAGGAAGCCTGTTCCACTAAGGGACTGCTCTGTCAGGAAGTTCTTCCTAATGTTTAGCCTAAAACTCTTTTGATTTAATTTCAGCTGTTGGTTCTGATCCAACCTTCTGGGGCAGTGGAAAACAACTCTGCACCATCCTCTATATGACACCCCTTCAAGTACATGAAGATGGCTATCACATCACCTCTCAGTCGTCTCCTCTCCAGGCTAAACATTCCGAGCTCCTTCAACCTTTCCTCGTAGGAATTGGTCTTCAGACCCCTCACCATCTTCATTGCCCTCCTCTGGATACGTTCCAGCTTGTCTATATTCTTCTTAAACTGGGGGACTTCCGGTTTGGGATTCATGGAGGTCTAACGCAGCTCCATTTGCGGAGCTGACCGGACTGCCGTTTTAACCGGCCGGAGGGGTGAAAATAGCCCGCGGCCGACTGCTCTCAGGCGGGGAGCAGGCAAAGAACGCTCAAGACCCTAGGGTGAGTTAGATCTCGGACGAGGGGGGGCTCTACACAACGAGTCTCCCCCCGATCCTTGAGGTCCCACCTTGCGACGGGTCGGCTACAATCTCTGCGGCAGTTTTGGGGCCAATTCGGCTGGCATAAGACCTACATACCCAAGCTTCGATTGGGGGAAGAAGCTGAGAGGAGAACCTAAAATCGAAACAGCGATTACAACCCGAGAAAAGTGAAGAGAAGGTAAAGATCGTTATCTTTTGATACGGGACAGATTGACAAAAACAGAGAGGAAAAAAAGTAGACTCTTAAACTGCAACAGACTAGTGAAAAGGAGGGGAAGACTCGGCAGGAGTTGTATTTGAAAAGAGACTAAGTTTAAAGAAGTTATTAAAGAAATCGGACTATTGTTTTGAATACCTGTGGCTTTGGAGCTGTGAGAAAAAGACACCATCGCGAGACCTGCTGTGGGAAGACGGGAGACAGGAAGTGCGTAATAACAATAGAGTGGCTGGAGAGAAGCGGCCCTTGCTGGAGGGCAGGAAGTAGGGAATCGCCATTTTTGAAAAGGGAAGGGTCGCGGCTTCAGCGGAAAAGGAAGTAGGCCATTTTGGATTACAAAATCATAGAGAAACCATAGAGAAAAGACGCCCGACATTTTGGACACTTCAAAATTTAATTTTGGAAAGAAGATTGGGACATTTGAAAAAGAAAAACGTTTAATTTTACGCCACGGAGTTAAGGAAGAGAGTAGAGTCGTGGGAGCGAGCTAAAGCAAGCCCCACGATGTCGAAAAAAGAGTGGCAATCGGCAATAGAAAATCTGGATAAAAACCTGGACAAAAAACTTTTAGATATGATTAAAGAGCTTAAGGACACGAAATTGGAGTTGATTAAAGAGGTTAAAGAGGTTACACAGACAGTAAAATCGGAGCTGTCAGAAGTGAAAAAAGGTATGGAAACGATTCGTAGTGAATTACAAGGAACGCAGCAGAGAGTTAAAACAGTAGAAGACGCGATGGAGAATTTAATAGACACGCAACAAACAGAGATGAGATTGGTGAAGGGGAGAATGTCAGTTGCAGAAACTAAACATATGGAGAAGCAGCTACGTTTTCGTGGTTTGCCAGAAGTGGATGGAAAGTCAGCGCAAGAACAGATGACTGAGGTGTTGGCTGAATACCTGGGGAAGGAGGAGGACGAAATTGTGGCTATCCTAGATGTGGCATACCGTGTGAACTCGAGAATCGCAACCCAGAGGAAATTACCAAGAGATGTGATTGTGCAGTTTACAACACGAAATATGAAAGAGATGATTGTGACAAAACAGTTTCAAGATCCATTGGAGATTGATGGCAAGACGATTATTATAATGAAGGAATTGCCCAGATCAGTGTTATTAGACCGGAAAAAATATAAAGTGCTAATTCAGATTTTGAAGGACATGAAAATCAGGTACAGATGGGAGTTACCGGAAGGAGTGTCCTTTGAGTTTGGAGGGGCCAAAAAACGCATCAGATCTGAGCGAGAGATGGAGCGATTTATTAAGGACAATGAAAAAGACTTACCAACAAGATCATGAGTATGGAGTGTAAAGTATTATCTTGGAATGTAAACGGACTAAACTCACCGAATAAGAGGAAAAACATTTTTCACTGGCTACTAAAACAAAAATGTGATATTGTGTGTTTGCAAGAGACCCATATTAGAAAACAGGATGTAAAATATTTAAAATCTGGAAAACTGGGCAAAGAATTTGTAGCGGCCTCTAACAAGAAAAAAAGAGGAGTGGTGTTGTACATAAAAGAGGAGCTACAGCCAAAATTTGTTATGAGAGATGTGGAAGCTAGATTTGTAGCAGTGGAATGTATTTGGAATTTAAAGAAAGTGTTGGTAGTCGGACTCTATGCACCTAATGGTGCAAAAGAAAGCTTCTTTGAGGATTTGAGGAAGCATTTAGATGATTTTGTATATGACCAGATAATTCTTGCTGGAGACTTCAATGGAGTGACAGACTTGGAACTAGATAAAAAAACTACAACGGCACAAAAGAAAAAAGGACTTTTACCAAAGCTTTTTTTTGAGTTGATTCAACAAGAGACTCTTGAAGATGTATGGAGGAGAGAATATCCTAAAAGCAGACAGTTTACTTTTTATTCTGCAAGGCACTCTACATTATCAAGAATTGATATGATCTGGGCCTCAAAAGACTTAGCGCTATGGACTAAAGAGGTGGAAATAATGCCGATGGTAGGCTCAGATCATAATCCAATTATGTGGAAACTAGGAAAAAGGAGAAAAAGGAAAGCATGGAGAATAAATGAGGACTTGTTACAGGAAAATGAGAATATGGAAATATTGAGAAGAGAAACAAAGTTTTTTATACAATACAACGTGAATAAAGAAGTACCAACCAATAAAGTTTGGGATGCTTACAAGGCGGTTGTAAGGGGCATACTAATGGACTTAAATGGTAGAGCAAGAAAGAAGAAAGAGGAGAAAAGACAAGAGATTGAGGAGAAAATAAAAGCCAAAGAAACACAGCTAAAAAAGAGACCAGGGAAAAAGAAAATATATCAGGAAATTAAAATACTTCAAGAACAGCTAACAGCAATGAGTAATAAAGAATTGGAATGGAATCTTAAAAGACTGAATCAAAAAGTGTTTGAGGGCGCTAATAAACCTGGGAAGTACCTGGCATGGCAACTGAAGAAGAAAAGGGAAAAGAAAATAATAAATAAAATTTGTGAAGATAACAAAACGTATTTGGAGCAGACTACCATTAGTAGAGCCTTTTATAAATTCTACGCTAAGTTGTATAATAAGAAAGAAGTGAATAAAGAATCAATAGCGTCATATTTGGAGAAGACCAAACTTCCAGAAATCTCGGAAGCTTGGAGAAACAAGCTGAACAGTGAAGTAACTGACGAGGAAATAAGTAAGGCAATACAATCTGCAAATCTAGGAAAGGCGCCAGGGCCAGATGGACTTACGGCTAAATTTTATAAGGTAATGGCTAATGAACTGGCACCATTCCTAAAAGAGGTGATAAATGGAATTTTAAGGGATCAAATGATTCCAGCTACTTGGAGTGAAGCGAACATATCATTGATCCCAAAAGAGGGCCAAGACCTGACTAACGTGAAAAATTACAGACCCATATCGCTACTTAACAATGACTATAAAATTTTTGCGAAGATACTGGCGGAGAGATTGAAGGGGTGGCTCTCGGAAGTTATAGAGGAGGAACAAGCAGGCTTTTTGCCAGACAGACAAATAAGAGACAATTTAAGGACAGTGATCAATGCTATTGAATATTATGACAAGCGTTGTGACAAAGAGGTTGGTTTCTTCTTTGTAGACGCTGAAAAAGCGTTTGACAATTTAAACTGGGACTTTATGTTTGCCACTATGGAAAAGCTACAACTGGGAGAAAGATTCATCAGAGCAATTAAGGAAATTTACAGAGACCAGACTGCAGCAATTGTGGTGAATGATGAATTGACTAAGAAATTGACGATAAGTAAAGGAACAAGACAAGGTTGCCCGTTGTCTCCATTGTTGTTCATATTAGTGTTGGAGATTCTGATGATACAAATACGTCAAGACAAGGAAATTCGTGGAATTAAAATAAAGGACTATTCATATAAGGTCAGAGCATTTGCGGATGACATAATGTTAATTGTAGAGGACCCACTGGAGAACATGCCAAGAGTGATAGATAAGATTAAGGAGTTTGGAGACTTGGCAGGTTTTTATATTAACAAAAAGAAATCAAAGATACTATGCAAAAACATGACTAAGCAGAAACAACAACTATTAATGGAAACAACGGACTGTGAAGTAACAAGCAAAGTGAAATATTTGGGAGTCGAATTAACTGCAAAGAATATAGATTTGTTCAAAAACAATTATGAAAAACTATGGACTCAGATAGAGAGAGACTTGATTAAATGGAACAGATTGAATTTGTCATGGTTGGGCAGGATTGCAGCAGTTAAGATGAATGTGTTACCAAGAGTAATGTTTTTGCTACAGACAATACCAATCATCAGAGACTCTAAACAATTTGAAAAATGGCAGAGGAAAATATCAGATTTTATTTGGGCAGGCAAGAAGCCTCGAGTGAAAGTGAAAGTTTTACAAGATGCAAAGGAAAGAGGCGGAATGCAACTGCCCAATCTGAGACTTTATCATGATGCAATCTGCCTAGTTTGGTTGAAAGAATGGATGACATTAAAGAATAAGAAATTACTAGCCCTAGAGGGATATAAAAAAATATTTGGATGGCACGCATATCTATGGCATGACAAAGTAAAGGTCAACTCGATGTTCCTACATCACTTTGTACGGAGAAGCCTATATATAATCTGGAAGAAGTATAGAATTTATCTACAAGAAGGAACTCCCTTGTGGGTGGTTCCGTATGAGGTGATAGACCCGAGAGCTGTCGATAGCGAACAACAATGTTTAACGTACAAGGAAATAACTAAAACTGAAGCATCTAAACTTAAAATAAAGACGCAAGAGGAACTATCACCTAACTACGACTGGTTCCAGTACAGACAGATCAGAGACTTATATAACTCGGACTCTGCCAAGGGAGGTATACGAATAGAGAATTCGGAACTAGAGCAGACTCTTCTTAAAGAAGATAAGAAAAGAATATCCAAGGTATACCAAGTACTGTTGAAATGGTATACCGAGGATGAGACAGTTAAAACACAAATGGTGAAATGGGCTATTAACTTTAATAAAGAAATAACAATGGAGGCATGGGAATACTTGTGGAAAACTACAATGAAGATAACGACATGTACTAATATTAAAGAGAACATTTACAAAATGATTTATCGTTGGTACATGACACCAAAGAAGATTGCGCTAGGGAATTTGAATACTTCTAATAAATGCTGGAAATGTAGGAAGCATGAGGGCTCCCTCTATCATATGTGGTGGTCGTGTGAGGTAGCTAGGCAGTACTGGGGGGAAGTAATAAGAGAAATGAGTGAAATTTTACAATTTCAAATAAATAAGAACCCAGAACTCCTGCTACTAAACTTGGGAATGGAGGGAATTCCAGCCCATCATAGGACGTTGATATTCTATATGACAGCAGCAGCCAGACTTTTGTATGCGCAAAAATGGAAAATACAAGAAGTGCCAACTATTGAAGATTGGATCTACAAATTGCTGTACATGGCAGAAATGGATAAGATGACAAGAAAACTGAGAAATCTGGACTCAGGGCAGTTTAACACAGACTGGGAGAAGCTGAAACAATATCTGGAGAAGAAATGGGAGGTGGGAGGAAAACTGTGGCAGTTTGAGAACTACTGAAGTATAATAAAAGTACAATAGAGGGGGGTGACTTTACCGAGGGAGGAAGAGATGAATGTGAATTAATAAGCAGTTAACAGATTGATATATAAATAGATATATATAGGTTAATAGATAGAATATTGATTGAAAATAATTAATGATAAGGTTTAAATATAAGGATTGAATAACTAACAATATTTTCTTTTTTTGATAAGATTTATATGCACCAAACTGAATGTATAGAAGAGTCAAATTGATTGACTATGTGATTTAGAATTACCATAAAAAGATAGAATGAGGAGTATATAGAGAATAAGTCAAATTGTTTGATCTAAATGTAAGATTTTTATGGTTTATGATATATAGAAATATTTAAAACTGGAAAATGGGATAAATTGTTTATCCAAGATGGAAACAAAGACTTACAGTTTGGGTGTATAATAAGAAAAGTAGTTAAGGATGTACTGCTTATTATAATAGAGAATGTATATCTGTTTTAGATAGAGGAATTTAACAGAAGTAAGGGAAAAGGGACAAAGGGTGGGAAAGCTGTTGGAAGTCAACAAAAGGGGGGGAAAGGGAGGGGGTTAGGAATGAAAAATTTGGGGAAAATTGAATGTAATGTAAAAATAATGGATTCTAACCCAATAAAAAATTTTTCAAAAAAAAAAATATATTCTTCTTAAACTGTAGTGCCCAAAACTGAACACAGTACTCTAGGTGAGGTCTAACCAGAGTTGAGTAGAGTGGTACCATCACTTCCCATGATCTGGACACTATGCTTCTATTTATACAGCCCCAAACCGCATTTGCCTTTTTAGCTACCATATCTCACTGCTGACTCATGTTCAGTGTATGGTCTATTAAGACCCCTAGATCCTTTTTGCACATACTACTGCCAAGACAAGTCTCCTCCATCCTATAATTATGCATTTGATTGTTCCTTCCTTAATGCAGAACTTTGCATTTATCTCTGTTGAAATTCATTTTCTTTGTTTTAGCCCAGTTTTCCAGCCTGTTGAGATCATATTGTATCCTTACTCTGTCTTTGACCATATTTGCTACACCTCCCAATTTAGTATCATCTGCAAATTTAATAAGCATTCCCTCTATTCCTTCATCCAAATCATTTATAAAAATGTTGAACAGAACAGGTCCCTGGACTGATCCCTGAGGAACTCTACTTGTCACTCTTCTCCAAGAGGATGAGGAACCATTAGCTAGCACTCTTTGGGTGTGATCTGTCAACCAGTTACAGATCCACCTAATAGTAATAGGATCCAAACCACATTTTACCAACTTGTCAACAAGGATATTACGTGGAACCTTATCAAAAGCCTTACTGAAATTGAGATAAAGCTATGTCTACAGCATTCCCCTGATCCAGCAAGATAGTAACTTTCTCAAAGAAAGAGATAAGGTTAGTATGACATGACTTGTTCTTGAGAAACCCATGCTGGCTCTTAGCAATCACAGCCATCCTTTCTAAATGCTCAAGGACTGACTGTTGATAATTTGTTCTAAGACTTTTCCAGATATAGAGGTCAAGCTGATGGGTCGGTAGTTACCTGGATCCTCCTTTTCCCCCTTCTTGAAGATAGGAACAACATTTGCCTGCCTCCAATCTTCTGGCACCTCACCTTATCTCCAAGAATTCTCAGAAATAATGGATAGAGGCTCAGAAATTACACCTGCAAGTTCTTTTAGTACCCTTGGGTGCAATTCATCTGGCCCTGAGGACTTAGTTCCATTTAAAGAAACTAGGTGTATTTAATAGGACTCATTAAATAATCTGGTTACTATGCTTGGAACCAGCTGAAGTTTCAAAGCAGTAATCTAACTGGGATGTTATCAAAGCACGGACAGCTATGGAAAGACTGGATATTCTCATAATGGGGCCATATCTGGTGCACCTATAAAAAATGATGAGAAGCACTTTGAGCTACATCCATCTTCAATGCTGGATCTAACAAGAACCCCCAAGCTGTAAAATCTGATACTGCAGGAAGTGTGCAACCCCATCCTAAACAGACTGAATGCCGACACCCTGAGCAACCTTACTACTCTACTCAGAGAATCCATCTTATCTGGATAGGCTTCAGTTTAACAACACAATCCAGAACTGGGTAGGCAAGATAAGTTGGATTGTTAAGTCTCGGTTATGTCCCCCTCTCCCCCATCTCATGTTCTCACTACATTATCAGCCAAGACAGATCAAGAAGGCCGAGCAGCTTTAGAATACCAGAACGTCATTTCCCTCTTTAGGATTCCAGTCCAATTTCTGTACCTGGACTTCTGAGGGGGTGGGGGATTTGACCCTCTAGCTCATCTGATAGAATATTTTACAATCTTCATGGCTCTGTTCTAGTCACCGTCTACATAGCATGCCACCATTAGCAGTCTAAGAAATCTATGCATTGCAAGTCCAGATATCTACATTCAGGTAGAAAAGCTCATCTCCCCACCAATTTACCTGTCTGGCATCCTTTTCGGGTACTACATTTTGAAGGAATGGGTGATGTACAGGCACTCCTGGGAAATATTGCAATGTTTTCATCCAGACTTTGATGTCAAATTGCTGAGTTGATTCCTGAAGATCTGGCTTTATAGCAGCTGGTGTGGAGTTTTCTGTCTCTATCAAAACCTGGTCAGCTTCTGTTAGAGATGTGGTGACATTCTCAGGACATGAGGAAGAGGGGGAACTTGAAGAGCATTTCTGATGATGTAGAGAGAGCTGGGGGTTAAGATCTCCCTCAGGTGGACAGCTATTAGGATCATCTTCTACAGGATCCCAGAATGCTTCATGTTCACAGCTATCATTGGCTGAAGAGAGGGAGAAAGCATCAGAGCCCAGCAGTGGGCTCCCCAAAGATCCTAAATCACTGTTGTAAGTGGTATGGCTGCTTTCAGAGTCCTCACCATAGTCAGAAAGAAGGGCAAAGCTGCCTTGAAAGCAGGTCTGTTTCATGGCATCTTCCTTGGGAGAAGGTTGTTTCTTGTCCCACAGGCCAAGTGACATATCAAGAGTGCCTTCAGGATCCAGAGTGGTAAGGATTTTAGGAGAGTATGTAGGCTGTATGCCAGCTGGAGTCGAGTGCATTAGACCCAGAGAAACATAGCCACCACTATGAAGAGGACTGATCATTGTCTCTTCAGGCTGTGTCAGATCAATTATATCAAAGTCACAGTATGCAGCTGTTTTCCCAACCAGGTCATCTCCAGTCAGATCAATGACCTCCTGCAAGAACAGAGAGATTCCAATCACTATACAACCCACTAGGATTAAACATGTCTAGTTTTATTTGCAAAGCATTAAATGGTTTGGGACCAGCATGTCCTACAAACTGCTATATCCCATCAGAGCCTCCAAGCCTAACTGACAACACCCTAAACACCATGGCTAGATAATGGGGCACATAGGGAACGGTATTATTGCTGTTTATAGCATAACTGTCTCACAGAAGTGTTGCAAGTGTTTGGGATGTTTTTTGCTGCCTAAGATTATTAACTGTACAGTGGGTTGATCCTACTGCACAGTTTCCGTGTTGTTTAATTGATCACATCAAATTATTTGTTTTGTTTCAGCAGTTTCATCTGTACTCCTGTACTGAATCTGTATGATTTTCAGATTTCTGCTATGCATACCCTATTGTATTGTTTATCATTTATTTATTTAGCAAAATATTTACCCTTCCTCTCTCAGCCGTTACAGAGTCTCCAAGGCAGCTAACAAATTTCAAACATACAAATTAAAATATCATCTTAAGAGCCATTCCAAACAAAACATAAATACATCATTAAAAATTTAAAACCAGAATTTAAAATAAATACAAAAAAATAAAAATAACAGTTAAAACATTGGGGAGAGTGGAGGGATCACTGAGGGAATGCCAAGCGAAACAAAAAAAAATCTTCACCTGCTGGTTGAAGACAGTAATAGCAGAGGCAGATGAATCATCTCCCTGGGGAGAGAGTTCCAGAGTTTGGGTGCCACTACTGAGAAGGCCCTCTCCTGGGTTGCAACCTGCTTAATCTCAGAAGGTGGAGGAACCTGAAGCAGGGCCTCTGAAGATGACTACACTGGTCAGGTAGGTTCATAAGGGAGTAGGCGATCCTTCAGATATACTGGTCCTAAACCATACAGGGTTTTAAATGTTAGCACCAGCACCTTGAATTGTGCCTAGAAAACAATGGGAGCCAGTGTAGATGAGCCAAGACTAGCATTATATGTTCCCTGATCATATGGACTTACATTGTAATCTGCCTTGGGTCTCAGAAAGGCAGACTATAGATAACATAAACAAACAAATGGGGGACCAGCAAGGACTTGAGGGGGCATTTCATTTCCCCTCTCACCATTTCTTCTTCCCCTTTCCTGCCCCCCATGGCCTCTCCCTTTTTCCTGCTTCCTTCTCTCCTTCCCACCTACCTTTGTCTGCTCCCGTCTTCACCTTTCCTCCTCCCACCCAAGGCAGCCTCTCTTCTATGGCCAGTTGCATCGTGCCAGCTGAGCCAGGCCCAGTTGCATGGTGGGGAACCTGCAGAGATTTGTGGGGAGATACTTCACTTTCCCCTGTATCCCCTTCCCCATGGTATTTTCTCTTTCTTTCTCTCTTCCTGGCAGCCTCCATATGCTCACCTTTCCCTGTTCTCTCCTTCAAACCCACTTAACAACTTACCTTTTATCTGCCCCCATCTTCACCTATATTTCATAATTTACTTTTCTGCAAACCTGGGGCATTTTTCGGGTGTGTAGGAAGATCTGTCTTTTCATAGCTCCAATCTCTGGATTTAAGTATCCATAGATCAGCGCTACTTGGCTATTAGTATACAAGATATATGAGGCATAAACCCCTAGCTGCTTTCAATTGCGGTCACTGGTCTAGAATCTTGCTATGCAATTGCTGAGTGAATCTGGACAGATCGTTAAGCCAGCAAGGAAAAGTGCCAACAAACTTACAAACCTAAATGAGGCCAAGGCAACCACTGTAAAGAAAGAAAGTGAAGGGATTCCCTTACTTGCCTCTATAGTGCAAGCAACATAGAGCAAGAGTGACACTTGGAGGCAAACAAGCTGCATAACATGTACAAGAAAAATCAAAAAGAGTCCAGTAGCACCTTTAAGACTAACCAATTTTATTTTATTGTAGCTACAATAAAATAAAATTGGTTAGTCTTAAAGGTGCTACTGGACTCTTTTTGATTTTGCTACTACAGACTAACACGGCTAACTCCTCTGGATCTATGTACAAGAAAGAATCCCTGAGGCAAAGAGGTCTAATTAGTAATTTTGTTTCAGGGCATATTTCAGAGCTCAAACCATATAGGCCATTAAACTTGCTTTCAGCAACCTTCCAACATTTTCGTATTGATTCTGGTGGCCTTGATTTGGTGGTCCTGAGGAGGGAAGAAAGGCATGGTATACAATTTTAAATAAACAAAAAAGGGCAATGTTTATAGCACCTTGTTGTGCTATTCAGAAGAGAGCAAGATTCAGTTCTGAAAACAATTTCAGCTCCACTGCCACTGCAAACAAACTGACCGAGGGAGAAGCAAATGCTACATAGGAAATAAAGCAAATTTCATAAAAATCTAAGTATGAGATCAAGACTTAATTTTAAAAGTTACAGCAAAACCCAACAAGCTTTCAGCTGAGATTAGCTGTCAGTGAAATTGCACTAAGGCAAAACAAAACAGAAGTCCAGTGATATCTTTAAAACTAACAATTATTCCAGTATGAGCTTTCTGAGACAGAGCTCACTTTTTCAGATACAATAGGAGAAAGAAACTCCTAAGCTTAATCACAATTCTACATACTGAATTTGAAACCAAAGAGACTGTATCCAACTGCCATTCCTCCAGGGCCTTTGCCTCTGTACCTCTCTCCATTGGAACCTCCAGATTTTTAAAAACTGCTTCAGAATTAAAGGGTCAACGGAAGCCCATGAGGGGCAGAATTTGCTGACAGACTTTGTCTTCTTGGCTGTATCTGTAAATGGGTAGCTTTTTGTGAGGAAATAGCAACAGGTTCATACTTCTCAGATAAGCTTTTTTTGTGGTTCAGTTACTATCTAGTGGATACTATGCACCCATATCACTTGAAAGTTGCTGACTGGATAGAAAACCTCCTACAGCCCATTACCTAACATGTATACCACATTCTGATTGTCAAGATATTTTAAGCTACTGGGATCCCTTGTTCTATAAGTATCACAACCCTCTGTCTTAAAAGACTTGCTTCACCCCTCACATTTCCCAACTCAAGTTCTTAAACTATCTTCTTTGTTCATGTGCATTTCAGGAAAAAAGAGAGAGAGGGTCACAGTAATAAAGCCAAGAAGAAAAACAATGCCATGATGGACTAACTAAGCAGAACTATTAAACAAACTAAAAAAACTGAAAAAGGTTTAAAGGCAAATACAACAATTAATATTTAATTGACATAGTGCATGTACAGTAACCCCATTAAACATTTAGCAAGCATAAACTATGTAGAACAACTCAATCTTGAGGGCAAAAAAAGTAAAATAAAGGGGCAGGCAACAAAGTATATTACATACAAGTTACAAGTCAATTTCAAAATGCTAAGAGCTTGTAAACTTATACAAAGTGCCAATGCCTATTCACAAAAGTGACTGTAACTCTCAATATACATACAATATACAGCAATATATGAGTTGAGGAAATACAAAAGAGGACTCAGTCCCAGTAAGATCATCCTAATACAGTCAAAGACATAATCCAGGAATCAAGGAAAAATATATTGTACAATCACAAATACATAAAGAAGGAATTAAAAGTCCATTCATCCATGGAGTTCTTCACAAATTTTCCAAGAGAAATTGCTATGGGCAAGCTAGCAAATTCTCCTGTTTCAACATATCTTCATCATGGCAGTTAAAAGAAACAATATTCACACATAGTTCCTACAGATTCTGAAGGCACAACAACCGCAGCTCCTGGGTGTGTGTATTTTCAAGCACAGCATCCCACTTTGGGAAGCCTGATTACTGTGGTTCATCATGCTGACCCAAGTCATAACCTTCCTGTTGGGGCAGTATTGACATTTCTAAGACTGGCAATTGTAAGCAGCCTCTCCACCCAGAGTTGAAGGAGGTTTAAAAGAAGTATTAGTAGTTGTGGTGTGTACACTCTGTCCGGGGTCTGAGCCCCAGCCCCCAGACTTGACAAGAGGGAACAGCAGGTCAGCCGGGCCGACGGGCAAACAGAGGGGGCAGCCAGCAGCCAGCAGGTCAACTGGTCAGCCAGCAGACAGTAGGTCAACCGGTCTGACTGGCAAGCAGAGGGGGCAGCCGGGGGACAGCAGGTCAACCCCTCCCATGGGCAAATGGAGCCAGAACCTGCCTGTGCCAGGGGCAAGGGGCAAAGGCCCAGGGTCTCAGGAGGCAGGGGGAGACAGAAGGAGGCCAGCGAGTCCCACTCCCCTGGGGAAGGAAAGGGGACTAAGCAAGGCAGAACGGGGCAAGGGCAGAGGAATTGGGGGCCCAGCAGTCACCCACCCAAAAACCTTACCTGAGGAGGAGAAGCAGCAGCAGCCCCAACAACCCAAAGCCACGCCCCAGCTAGAAAATAGTAGCCTGGCCCAGGAGTTGCCAAAAGCCAAGCCACTCCAGGTGGGGCTATTGGAGGCACTCTGCAGGAAGCCCTGGGCAACCAGCCAAGGAGCCGCAGCTGGACCCACCTTCAGCCATCAGCTCAGCCAGGCAGGCCGGGCTGCTAGCCAGGGGACTGCAGCTGGACAGGCCTGCAGCAATCAGCCAAGGCAGGGAGGCTGGGCAGCCAGGGAACAAGGCACAGCTGGTGCTGGTCAGTGGGGCCAGATCAGCTACCCCAGCTGCAACTGCTTGGTGCAGCCCAAGACCAGGCTGGAAGAGGGGTGGGACAGTAGAAGGAAGCCCTATAAAAGCTGGCTGGGAAGAGCCCTGTGGTGGTGGGTGTGAGTAGGGAGTGATGATGTGGAGTGAGAGCGGTGTGATGCAAGTGTGGAGGTTTGGAGGAGAGCTCTGGGAGGAAGAAGTGAAAGAGGACGCAGAGGGTAAGCAGGCCAGGTTGAGCAGGCCAGCGAGTGGACTGAGAGGGAGTCTGGGTGAGGTATACCGCCCCTCCTTCCACAGAGCAGGGTCCTGCAGAATCCCTGGCCCCCCTATGATGTCAGGAGCAGACCACCCAGTGGCAGCGGTGGCAAGCCCTGACAAGTTGGTGGCCCATACGGGGAGAGACGTTCCGACGCAGGCGCCAGTCAAGGGGCGGCCTCCCAAGGCCGCCGCCCCAGCGGAGCTTGGACTGTGGCTGGAGGAACGCCAGGATAGGATGCGGGGAAAGCTGGAGGCAGCCTACCCAGCCGCTCCAGTGGAACTAGCACAGACAGCGGAGCTGCGGTTGCAGGCTGGCGCGCTCACAGAGGCCTTGCCAAGGGTTTGTGCCCTCGTTTGGGAAAATAACCCACCGCCTGGCAAGCAGGTGCAGAGTCTATGCGCCACCGTGAAGATAGGCCGGCTGATCCTACAAGCCCTGTTAGACTCTGGGAGTGCAGTCTCAGCAATTCGGCCCCAGCTCCTCCCAGCTGCTACCCCAGTGCACCGCTGGATCCCGGTGACGGATGTGATGGGCCGCACCCAGCCGTACCCTACGGCCCTAATCACGATAGAGTACCTAGGGGTCCGCCACCAAATGGAAGTTGCCCAGTTAGCTCACCTACCCGTGCCAATGCTGCTGGGAAGAGATGCCCCGGGGTTCTTCAGGCTCCTCCAGCAGGCAGCGAAGAAATTGGGAGGAGACACCCCAGGGATTGCCGGGTCTCGGCTGAAGGCGGCAGGGGAATTGACAGACCCCCAAGTTGCCACCGCTCTGCAAGTGGAGGAGGCCGACGACCCGGGAGAGGGTCCCTCCACCAGACCAGGGGCAGAACCACGGACTGGAGACCCAGCTGGGCCCCCGGCCGATCGCCCATTCTGTGACGCCCAAGGGGCAGATGAGTCCTTGCAGCGCTTACGAGAGATGGCAGCTCGTGAGGAGGAGCTAGCGCGGGATGAGCGGAGGTCCCAATGGCTCCCGCGCATCGAGAAGCAAGGAGGGGTTTGGGTTCGCATAGCTCGCGCCCCAAGTGGCCAGGGGGAGGTCCGCCAGCTATTGGTGCCGACTGCCTACCGGGCCGAAGTCCTCCGCACGGCCCATGAGCATGCGTGGGCCGGGCATCTGGGGCACCACAAGACCCTGAAGAAGATCCTTGAGCAGTTCTACTGGCCCTCCGTGAATGCCGACGTGAAGGCCCACTGCCGCTCGTGTCCCACCTGCCAGCGGGTGGCAGCCCGCCGCCCACCGAAGGCCCCCCTCTCCCCACTACCCATCATGGGGACGCCCTTCCAACGCATCACGATGGACTTCATCGGACCGCTGCCACGCACACCCCGGGGCCACCGCTTTGCCCTGGTGATTGTGGACTACGCCACACGGTTCCCCGAGGTCATCCCGCTGAGGACCATGCAGACCCCGGGGGTGGTCCGGGCACTGTCCAAGTTCTTCGCGATGGTGGGGCTGCCGGATGAAATCTTGACAGATCGAGGAGGCCCGTTCCGTGCCACCGCCATGCGCCAACTCTGCCAGAGTTTGGGGATCCGGCAGGTGTTCACCTCGGCTTACCACCCTCAGACAGACGGTTTGGCAGAGCGGCTGAACCAGACCATCAAAGAGGCCCTGAAGAAGATGACACGGGAGAAGCCTCATCAGTGGGACCTGTACATCGACCCACTCATGTTTGCCCTCAGGGAGACCCCGCAGGCCTCCACTGGCTTCAGCCCGTTCGAGCTGCTGTATGGGCGCAAGCCAAGAGGGATGCTCTCCCGGCTGACAGAACGCTGGGTGCCCCAGGCCAGCAGCCCTGCGCCCACCACACGGGAGTACATAAGCCAACTCCGTAAACGGGTGCAACAGTCCCAAGCCGAGGCGAACCGCAGACTGACTCGCACCCAGGCGAAGCAGAAAGCCACCTACGACCGGGGTGCACGGATGAGGGCCTTCCAGGTGGGAGAGAAGGTCCTGGTGCACCACTCGGTATTCCCCAGAGAGGAAGGGGACCCATGGAGGGGCCCCTACCCGATTCGGAGGGTGCTGGGCCCCACTACTTACGAAGTCCAGTGCGGGGTTGGCTGGCGTCGGCGGAGGACCCTGCATGTGAATCTGCATGTCCTGCAGAATCCCTGGCCCCCCTATGACGTCAGGAGCAGACCGCCCAGTGCCACGCCCAGTGGCAGCGGTGGCAAGCCCTGACACACTCATCTCACTTTTCTCTGTAAAATACATTTCTCAAATCACTTTCATTTGCCTTAAAAACTGTTTCCAGCCTAGATCTAGCTCTCTACTGTGAAATTAAAAAACAAATGAATATTAAGAGAACTGGCATACAGACTCGCCGAGAGATAGGCTGATCATTATAAGAACACAGAGCTGGGCATACAGCATGCAGATCCCAAGATGACCTACCTCTCGTACATGTATACCCTCTTGCTCTCAGAACAGCTGGAGTTCAATGACCCAAGAGGAATGAGCATAATCAACACATTCAATATAGCCTGATTTGTACACCTCCCTCTGCACAATTAAATCAGTGCTCTCAGGATTGCTTATATGTTCTGGTCAGACTAGGACCAATGGGTTAAAATTAAACTAAAGAGTTGTCAGCTAAACATTAGGAAGAACTTCCTGATAGTTACAGCAGTTCCTCGGTGGAACAGGCTTCCTTAGGAGGTGGTAGGCTCAACTTCTTTAGAGGTTTTTAAGCAGAGGCTAGATGTCAACAATCCTGATTCTGACGCAGGCAGATTGTGAGAGGGAGGGCAGGAAGCAATAAGCCAGTGCTCAGCTCTTGTGGCCCTTTCTTATGTGCCCTGGGTAATGCCAATCACCACTTTGAGGCCAGGAAGGAATTTTCCTTCAGGCTAGATTGGTCAGGGATCTAGGAGGTTTTCTTGCCTTCTTCTGGGCATTGGGCAGGGAGTAAAGAGGGGTGTGGGGGGTAGATGTGTACTTCCTTGATTGTGTAGGGGTTAGACTAGATGACCCTTAGGATCCCTTCTGGCTCATGATTTTATTATTCTTCTATGATTCAGTGCATTGTGTAGAATCAGTGAGGATGGGAGTAAGATCCTATAAACATATATCGTGTGGTAGAACTGCAAAGCTGAGGATAAGGTTTGCAGTAGGGACCAGATATTGACAACTGTGCTACATTTCAATACCTCTTCCTGAAAGTCAGCAACCTGATTAGCTCAGTTTGAATCGAGCTTGTCAGGGCTTGGGAGCTAAGCAGGGTTGGTATGGTCAGTACTTTGATGGGAGACCACCAAGGAAGACCTGGGTTGCTACATGGAGGAATGCAATGGCAAACAATCTCTGCTCATCTCATGTCTGGAATGCCCTGTGGAAGGGCTTGTAACTCAATGGCATGTTCTTCTTTCTGCACGTCAGGTGCAGTGTAGCCTTTTTTAAATGAAAGTTACCACACAACACACACAACACAACACAACACACAACCACACAACAGGTACACTTCCTGGACACCACTGTACAACTACATAATGGACGAATAAATACCACTTTATACCGGAAACCAACAGACCGATACTCATATCTACATGCCTCCAGCTACCACCCTAAACATACCACTCGGTCTATTGTCTACAGCCAAGCCTTACGTTACAACCGTATCTGCTCCAATGCTCTCGACCGAGACTCACACTTAAGAGATTTACAACAAGCATTTTTGGGACTACAGTACCCACCAAATGAAGTGAAGAAACAAATCAACAGGGCCAGACTAGTACCCAGAAACAGCCTACTCCAGGACAAACCTAAAGGAACTAACAACAGAACACCACTGGTTGTCACCTATAGCTCCCAGCTCAAACCCATCCAACGTATCATCAGTGAGCTACAACCCATCCTGGAAAATGATACCTCTCTCTCAGAAGCCCTGGGTGGAAGACCTTTCCTTGCCTACAGACAGCCCCCCAACCTTAAACGACTTCTCACTCACAACCATGAATCAGCCAGCAGAGTCACCAGCACAGGTACCAGGCCCTGCAACAGACCCAGATGCCAGCTCTGCCCCTATATCTACCCAGGGAATACAATTACAGGACCCAATGGCATCAACTACACTGTCTCTGGCTCTTACAGCTGCTCATCCTCCAATCTGATATATGCCCTCATGTGCCAACAATGTCCTTCTGCTCTGTACATTGGACAAACCAGCCAACCTCTACGCAAAAGAATAAATGGACACAAATCTGACATTAGAAATGGAAACGTCCAGAAACCAGTGGGAGAACACTTCAACCTACCAGGACATTCCATCAAAGACTTAAAGGTCACTGTAGTTCAACAGAAACCTTTCAAAAACAAAATCCAACGGGAGGCTGCTGAACTGGAATTCATATGCAAATTTGACTCTGTCAAGCTGGGACTGAATAGGGACTATGAATGGTTATCACATTACCACAGGTAACAGATTTCCTTTACAGAGGTGGGGTCTGGGGGAGCTCAGTGGTACCTGGCGTGGGCTTTCGGGAACCACAGATCTCTTTGTCAGATGCATCTGGCAGGGAGAGCTGTGGTTATCGAAGGCCCATACTGCATTGGAATTGGATGGTCTAGCTGTTTGGCTTCTACAAACTAACAGGGCAAACTCCTTTGAAGCCAACTGATACACACACCAAAAGGAGATGTTTACATATACTAGCAAAGGAATGTTTTGATTGCTCCCTCCCCCTCCCCCCCTAATTGCCTCTTCCCTCTGCTCTTCTGTGTTTGACCAGTCTCTGTATCAGGCATCTGACGAAGAGAACTTGATTCTCGAAAGCTTATGCTAAAATAAAATTGGTTAGTCTTAAAGGTGCTACTGGACTCTTTTTGATTTAGTTACCACACAGGTTTCTAGATAGTTTTGCTCTAAGGTAAGCATAGAGATCCCCCCTCAAAGGGATTTGGTATTGTGTTGAGTGGGACCTTGGGTTATTGGCTAAGGGCTACTGTGCACTGTAGAGCTAGTTTATTTTCCTATTTATGCGCAAGAAATGTAGTTGTGTGTGCAAATCTCACAACAATTTGGACATGTCCTTTTTTTTTTTTGCTTAACTGAAGTTAATTGTGACATCTGAGTGCATCTCCAATTACAAGAGTTCACAGTTGCTTAAATCAAGAAACAAGCCAGAAACCTGGATGATCATCTACCCAGACAAACATAAAACATACAATTTAAAGAGAGATTATCCTGCACAAATAAACAATCAAGAATATTACAGAATATAATCTGAAAACAAAACATGTTATCTTAATAAACACTAAGGTCACAGAGGTCACATCCTATTTCCTATTGGTCAGCTGAAGACCCATATTACGATGACCATCTTGGGACAGAAGATCTGCAGGACACTTCCAAGGGGATTAGAGTAGGGGTCCCCAATATTGTTCACCCTGTGGACTCTTAAGAGATTTTTGAGAAAAGATAGTGAGCATCACCAGAAAATGGCTGTCATGGTGGGGGGGAATTACAAAGGGTCAGGAGGTCCCAAATCAAGCATCCTATGATGCAGGCAGCTGTTTCTGAATGGGTGTTCTGTTCCCTGTGGAACCCAAGGTGATGTCTCCTGTGTTCTTCTGAACTACCCCCTGCTCCAAAGAGGTTAGGAAAACCAGGATTAGCTCTTTGTTTTGGGGAAGAAGCAAGTGGGCACCAGGAATCGCAGACAGGCATAATGGTGCCCATAGACATTATGTTGGGGAATCAATGGATTAGAAAGTCTAACAGGCACGGGGCCGATTATTAGAGATGGTTCTAGTTGCCATTGAACTTGTAATCATGCAGTTTGTTTCCAAACTTCTTAATTTTTTTATTTGGTAATTCCTTTTAAAGGTCATGCAGATTTCTCATTTTTTTAAAGCAATCCTGTGGCCTAATTCAAGGATATCTGTAAACAAAGTGCAATGAAGCTGACCATGGATCTGGGTTACAACACACATGTGGCAAAACCGATTACATGCCAAGATGGAGTGCCATACTTGGCAATTCCCTCACAAAACGCGATGTCCTGCCATTCTCCATGTTCCATCAATTATTAGGGTTAAGCAGCTGGGACAGGCTTCCAAAATGGCCCAAATTCTGACCAAGCTTCACTAGGAAAGGTGAACCTTGGAGTATTAAAAAGGTTGCAAACAGTGAATTGGCATATACTCAGCAGAGAGAGCAATATCAAGTAGTGAAGGTGGGAGGGAAGGAGAAGAAGACAGAGTCACATGGGGAAACATACAGTTGCAGAAGTACTTGTCTCCACCATGTCTTGCCCCATGCCAGTTATAGGGTGCTATGACAGAAAAAGGCAAAAGAAGCAATCTAACCTTTATAGTAGCATTTTAAAAACTAGATGAGAAACAAGGACTCAGGTCTAATCCCAATAGGATGAGCATCTATGTAGCCAAGAATGGTGCTGGAACAGGACTCTAGAAGCTGATTAAAGGCACTCCTGGCCACAGCTGCCACATAGGGCTTGGGTCCAAGAGCACCCCCAGACTATGGGCCTTTTCCTTCAAAAGAAGTGCAACTCCATCCAAAGGGTGATACTTTAAATCCTAGGTCAGACCTTTCAATCACTAGTAGCATTTGCATCTTGTTGGGATTAATCTTCAGTTTATTAGCCTGCATCCACCCCAAAACTGCTTCGAGGCACTGGTTCAGGGTTTCTACAGCTTCCTTGAGAGCAGCTGCAAGTGTGAGATAGAGCTGATGGTCCTCCATATATTGATGACCCAGCCTAGATTACTGGATGACCTCACCAGCAGTTTCCTATAGATGTTGAAAAGTGTATGTTGAAAGCTGGAGCACTGTGAAACCCCACAGTCTAAAGGCCATAGTACTGAGCAGCCATTTTCTGAAACCCTCTCTCCAGGTAGGACTGGAAATCAGTCCTACCTGCAAATCAGGACCTTTATAAAAACCCATAAAGCCTATCCAGAAGGATGCCGTGACTGATGGTATTGAAAGCCACTGAGAAGTTAAGAAGAATCAACAAAGTCGCATTCCATCTATTCATCTCCTGGCACAGGTCATCCACCAGGACAACCAAGGCTGTTGAAGTTCCACAGGACTAAAACCAGATGGAAAGGATCCAAAAAACACACTCCATCCAGCAAAGCCTGAAGTTATCCAGCGACCTGCAGTTCAATCACCTTGCTCAAGAATGGAATGTTTGAGAAAGGTTGATAGTTATTGAAATCTCCTGGGTCCAAGGTAGGCTTCTTTAATAGTGGATGCACCAAAGCCTGTTTCAAGGCTGGGGAGATCTTAATGGGGCATTCACTACCTCTCAGATCCAGTTAATTCCGCCCCCCAGCAGATTTAAAATAAACAGTCACAGCAGGCCACAGAGCAAGCTACCTCCTCCTGCAGGCAGAATCCCAACATACCTCTGAGCACCCAGAAGAGCTCCACTGGCCTATGCTGTGCTGACATAATGGTGCCAGGGAAGTGTTGTTTATTTGCTGCCATGACTACCACAAACTATACTTTAACATGAGCTTTTGCTCATCTCTTAATCAGATTTGTTCCAAATCATCTTCCACTGTTGCTCTAGCTGTCTCCCTTGTCCTTGCCTATGGGACTGCTTCCACAGTAACATTTTGTCACACCTTGCATCCTAAGGTGGAGTGTTATAGAGAATCTGCACCACATCATTATGCAATCATCCACCTTCCAGGTTTTCCCCGTGATCTCTCTCTCACAGTGCTAAGATTGTATTTCTTAGCAACAAGACTGAGTCAAAGTGGGTTTGCCCACTATGTGGGCAAAAAAGTGGGGATTTTTGAACCTCCTCACCAACTTCAGCACCATTTCCCCCTTGATCTCCCCTCATACCTGCCACCATTGGGCTTTTCAGTGGCTATTAAAACTATCAGTAGTTGCTATAGTATTGTAATCATATAGCCATATAGCTATCAATTTTAAGCCCTTTAGCAGCGTAGTAGGGGGATGGTGGGCATGAGGGTATCAAGGAAAACATGGAAAATATTCTTGTGTGTTGGCTCTATTGATACTGTGAATGCCTTTGAATTTGCAGCAATACTGAATGCACAATGGGATGCAGACCCAGTTTCCCTGACTGTAGTCCTGCACCGTTATGTAATGTTGGCTTCTGTGTAAGTAACAAGAGGCCCAGTACTGAATCTGCTCTGTTCAAATGCCTGTAACCAACATCTCTGGAGTCTTCTGAAGACTCCTTTCCCCCAGCATTCCAGATAAATTAGATTAGAAGAGTGTCAAGAAATTGGCCTCTCTGAGTCCATTTCTTGGCTTCTCAAAACTTTAGTTCAGACTTCAGAGTCTAATCAGGCTGCAAAAGATAAACTTTTGAAAATATTCTGAACCTCTGAGCTAGCAGCTCTGAGAGAGA
This sequence comes from Eublepharis macularius, assembly GCF_028583425.1. Classification (NCBI taxonomy): domain Eukaryota; kingdom Metazoa; phylum Chordata; class Lepidosauria; order Squamata; family Eublepharidae; genus Eublepharis; species Eublepharis macularius. The sequence continues at coordinate 91,542,162 of NC_072793.1, read as the reverse complement.
TAAGGGGAGGAACACAGGTGTGGATGAGATCATGTGATCAGAGGGCTTCAAGGCCATAGACCAGGATGGGAGACTCTTTACTACATTCCAACTAATTAGAGCAGGGAACACTTGCTCAGATAAGTAGCTCTGATTGTGAATATGGTCACATATGCTAGTAACACCCCTGATTAGTCAAGCAGGATCAGGCCATGCCGTGGGCAGCCTGGCATAAATCTTCATTCTGTTTTATGCTGGTTGTGGTATGCTTGCTGCTTACATGCCATCTTGAGCTCTGGACACAACAATCAGCATTAGCTGGTGTTAGCTTTTTAAGCCTTTGCTCCTGGACTTTGGACTTCTGTTGGACTTGGTGGTTTCACTTGACAAGCTAACATCTTGAGTTAGAAAAGCAAAGCCTGTACAGCATTCTAGGGTAGCTATTTAGTTTTCTTATTTTCTTTCCTGTCTTGCACAATTTCTACCTTTGTAATCTTTTGCACAATTCTTAATAAATGTTATTAATTATACTTTTGTAGTGTTATTTGGGTTTGAGTGCTTCAATCTAAATGCAGTACTTTGCCTAATTGACTACAATTATCAAATAATTGTTTTTGTGAACTCAGCTTGCCGGGCTGACTTCTTGTTTAACTCCCAGAAGAGCTGGAGACTTTGTTCCTTGATCTCTAAGCTTAGGGAGTGACTGAGGGTGATACCTGTTACCCTGCGAGGTGAGGTTTTGCCCCCCAGTAGTGTGCTTTGTTCCTGACTTTCTCTCTGGGTTTCTCGAGGGATCTGTGACAAAGAGCATCTCGTAGTTATCCTTGGAACAAAATGCACCCATCCAAAAATCAGTGCTTGCCAACATCCACTGAGAGACCAGTGAAAATTACTGCTATCAGGAGTAGGTCCTTTGATTAAAAGATTTGATTCTGTCAGCTTCTAATCTAACCATGCAATGGTTTACCTGAAAGCATTAATGTAGCAGCTAATGGACTTTCTGAAATGGGCTCATTTCTACACTTACAATCCTTTCCATGACCAAATTGCCGAGTAATTCTATGCTACTTCCCCTCCTCCCCAGCATAAAAGCACAAATATCTCACAAAGCCAACAGTGAACACATTTAGATTTTATTTTCATATTTAGTATTTAAAGCATCCTGTGTTACAGAGGAACAGGCTGTACATAAGCACAGTTATTATTACCTTTGGAACTTTACATAGAAGAAAACTCAAATTTGCCATCAACCTTCCCAGAAGCTTCATCTCCCAGCTCACCCTGTACACCTCTTCCCTCCTGGTCTTGCTCTGTGAGAGAGTCACACAACTCACTTTTGGTTCCTGATCCAAACCACTGGCTTAATGTTCTCATAGTAACTTGATCAAAAGGGCAAAGGCACAGGGGAGATAAGCTTAGCAGAATCCTCTCCAGATCAAAGCACATGTATTTACTTAATCAAAGGTTACATTTATAAACATATAAACCAGACAATATTGCAATCAGAAAAAGAAAAATATTATCCTAGCTTGGCATACCTCCCCTTTGTTTACAAAGCTGGCAAGTGGTTATTGCTTGCTTTAGACAGAAGAATTTCTAGCTACATTGCAGAAGGTTTTAGTTTAGAAATTTAGAGATCTCTTTAGCTCTTCGGCAGAGAGATACAGAATAGGATTCAGCTCTCAGGCTCCACAGCCAAACTTTGAGCCTCCAGTGAGGCTCCTGACACAAGCTTTAGATGTATTCTTACAGCCAAGCTTAGCAGTGAAAGTGGTCATAAGGCACAAGGTGAGGAGAATAAGACCAAAAGGACTCTGATCAATTGTCTTGCATACAGCTCAGGTTTGCCTTAGGCAATACATATCAAAGAGACTGAAAGGAAAGCCAGTAGCTAGCGCCCCCACCCCCAGAAACAGCCAGAGCAGGCACAGACAAGAAGATTATACGCAAACTTAATATATTCTTAATTCTCTGAAACACATTACTAGAATGAAGAAATAAAACCAAAAGCAGAAGACCCACTCAAAAGGACAAATAAAATCAGGAAATTTAAATTGAATGACCACAGAGACTTGAAGATGTAAGGTAATAGAGAGCTAATGGAATGCCAAGTAGGGAACTTGGCAGCATTAACAGAATGGTAAACGGGATCTTGGAAAGCCAGAATTTGGCTTGAGCAGGAACAGGTTGATGCTAAGCAAATGATTACTTTTGGATCTGCTCTGATATCCACATATGGCTGTGAATGCGGTAGAGCAAAATATTAGTAGCATAATTGTTCCTAATGTTGGCAAACTAAAGGCTTCCACTACGGAATTACGAGCATTTTCCACTGGGCACAGTAGTTTTGTCTTATGTAATATCCAGACTAGTTAATTCACTTGTTGTCAGGACTGGTACTGTGATGTCATACTGCACAGGCAGTTATTCCACTGGCATTTCACTTTGGGGGATTTCATTCTGCTGCAATTCTGCACATTTCATTGTCATTCTTATAGAAACTACTATTTCTTTTTTGGGCATTTGTCTCCATCTCCAACATAATTCCATATCTTCCCATCCACTCATTTCTACCCCCATTTTCCTGTAAAGGCTCTCCCCAAGGAAACCCAGTGCCCTTAATTTTTAGTTTCTGCATCAAAGCACTTTTTGCATCCCTTGATTTAAACACTAATTAGTTAGTTTTTATCACTTTGCTTCTGCTGTTACCAGTGGAGGATTTCGTGTTCCCTTGTCTGTGTTGGCACTATCTGGAAGCACTTCCAGGTCAGGGCAAAGCGTGTACAGAACAGCAACAAGGATGGGCAAGTTGGACCACAAGCTGGCATACCTAGATTTAAATTCCCACCCTGCCACAAAGCTGGGTGTCTTGGACTGCTCACTCTCTATCAGCAAAAGTTACATCACATGATTGTTGTGAAGATCAAATAGAAGCAGGGAGAAACCATATATGCTGTCTTGTCCTCTGATAAAAATGCAACAGCTTAGGAGGATGGTTGTTGTGGGTTTTCCGGGCTGTATTGCCGTGGTCTTGGCATTGTAGTTCCTGACGTTTCGCCAGATCTCTGTCTTTTGGTGCTACACCTCTGAAGATGCCAGCCACAGCTGCTGGCGAAACGTCAGGAACTACAATGCCAAGACCACAGCAATACAGCCCGGAAAACCCACAACAACCATCGTTCTCCGGCCGTGAAAGCCTTCGGCAATACAGCTTAGGAGGACCTGCTCAAAACTCAAAGCTTCTAACTTCCAGGTAGGGCTAGGAGATCTCCTGGAATCATGACTGATCTCCAGATTATGGAGATCGGTTCCCCTGGAGGAAATGTTTGCTTTGGAGGGGGAACTTTATGGCATTATACCATGCTGAATCCCCTTCCCCAAACCATGCCATTCCCACGCTTCTCCCCCAAAACTCCAGGAACGTCCCAACTCTGAGCTGGCAACCCTTATCAGAAAACCGTAGCAGTGTTCCGGGGAGGAATTTCTGTAGCGTTACGGAAACAGGCAGAGTTCGTTTCAAGGGACTGAAATAAGTTGAGCCCTTCCTATGTTCGTACGGAAGGAGATGCCTTGCTTGAGGCAGTGCCAAAGGAACATTCGCTCCTTGCGGGACACGCAGATTCCAACACGCCCCCCCCCCCCCCGTCCAGCCAGTAAAAGATCTGGCGTCAGAACGGGTCCTCTCATCGCCTAGAAATCCCGCTCCCGCTCCCCCAGACCTCGCAAACGGGTCTCTTTTCCGGCGGCACGTGCGACCCGGGCTCCGTCCTGAACACCGCCCTGCTTTCAGCCCCCTCGGAGGCAGCAACTTCTGACAGGCATGCGAGCCGCAGCACGGGCACTGCCATTCCCCGGGGAGCTCCCCGGAAGACCGCTTGGCATCGGCCCAGCACGACTGCCAAGCGCGGCGGAGCCGGGGAGGTACGCAGGAGAGCCCCCGCCCGCCCCGCCGTTGGAGCCGCCGCGGGAAGCAGCCGAGTGGCAGGCAGCGCAGCCTCCCAGCAGCTAAAGGGGGCTCCCCGCGCCGCCGATCGGGAGCCCCGCAGAGAGCGGAGCGCCGCCATCTTTTCTCCGGGCAAGACCCTCCGGACACTCACCGAGCTTTCCTGTAGGCAGCGCCATCTCCGCTTTCTTCTCAAGTGGCGCCGGCAGCGAGACCGGCGGCATCCTCCCGAGCCTTCGCCGTCGGAGCCGGAGAGGATGATGATGCCCTCGGCCATCGCGCCGCTTCCCGCGAGGAAGGGGCCTGGAGGGAAACGCACCCAGCCCCGGCTGCCGAGAGGTCGGTGAGGGCGCTGTGCCGAAGATCCTGCTAGGGCGGCGCTTTAGGAACGCCCGAAAGCTCTCCTCACCCAGCCCCGCAGGAGATGGAAACCGGCTTCAATCCGACTTGGACAGGCGCAGACCGCGAGGAGCTCTTCTAACAACGAACGCGAGCGAGCACGGCTCGCCAGCTGCAGCCAGACCACGGAGTCTCGCTGCGCCTGGAAGACTAAGGAAGCTATTTGCACTTCGGGGGCAAAGATTCCTCCTTGGAGCTGGTAGCGGCACAAACACAGGCCGGGCGGGGCGGCATTACAACGAGAGAGCAGAAGGGCCAGTTCCTTGTTGTCCTTCTGTGCAGCTCCACATTGGGACTGCTTAGGCACAGGCCAGACACAGAGAGATTTCTAGCTTTTAAAGTCTGTAAGGCGGTGCACGGCCTCCACTGCCCAGGCGCAGGAATTCCCCAGGAAACTCCAGTAGAGAGGCGAAGCACCCACTGGAAGTATGATTATAATACAAGCAAACACACTCACAGCGGGGCAGGAGGGAGGGAATCTGTGTCTGCACAGAAGATACTGGACAACAACAGTTATTGGTAAGTGCAACCCTGTTTTCATCATTGTCCTTCTGTGCAGCCCCACACTGGGAGTAGTACCAAAAAAGGGGGGCCAGCCGTGGTGTAGCAGTCCGAAAAAAATGGGGGGGGGGGGTTGAAAAACCCACCACAAGCTCTATGATAAATATACAGGTGTAAAAACCTAATCAATCAATACAGGATGAAACCTTTTCCAAAAGCAATTGTCTTCAATTTGTGTCAATATAGTAGTGCTTTACAAAGGTGTCAGCTGAGAACAACGTGGCAGCCTGACAGATGTCTAGAAGAGGGACTAGTCATAGAAGTGCTGTGGATGAGGCTTGCACCCTAGTCAAGTGCGCTCTGATCACCATGCAGCAAAGGAACTTTGACTTCTTGTAGCAAAGTTTAGTAGCTGCCACTATCCAACTGGGTTAAGTTTGGGAGGATGCTAGTAAACTCTTACGATGTCCAAAGTAATACACAAAAAGTGGTCTGTATTTGTGAAAATGCTTTGTTCTGTCTAAGTGAAAACACCAACCTGTGTAAGGAAAATTCGGCTTCTGAAGCAGCATTGGAAAATACAGGTAATGCAAACCTTTTCATGTAAGTGAACTCTTGATACACTTTAGGGAGAAATATGAGGCTGGTATGCAAGACCATGTCCTCCAGAAAAACTGAGTAAGTGAAAGAACATGAGTTCTGCCACTCATCCGACTGAAGTTATATCAACCAGAAGCACCACATTCCAACATAATAAGGAAGGGGGCATGCATTCAAGGAGTAGTAACATTAAGAGAGCAAAAACCAGAGGGAGACTCTGTTGAGAAACAGGTGGGGTCCTCGAAGGTAAAATATTAAAGATATCCTTGAGAAACTGTTTAGAAATGTGGAGGGAGAAAAAACTGTCTAGTCGTCAGCTCCCACATGAAAAGCTGATATAGCAGCTAAGTACACCTAAAGGAGGACATTTTGTTTTTGTTTTGTTCATCTGAAGTAATAACAAATATTCAGAAATAACTTCCAATTATTTGAGTGTGTTTTCTTGTATTATATCATACCTCTGGCAGCTCAGGAGAACTGAGAGCCAAACTACAAATGATGCTTGACACAGGTTGGACACTTGTCAGCTTCCCTCAAGTTTTGATGGGAAATGTAGGCATCCTGGTCTTGCAGCTGTAATAGAGAGCCAAGCTGTAAAACCAGGATGCCTACATTTCCCATCAAAACTTGAGGGAAGCTGACAAGTGTCCAACCTGTGTAAGGCGTCACTTGTAGCTTGGCTCTGAGGGAAATGGGGGCGCTCTGCCTCTCTACCTGCGTTTCTGTGGGAATTCCTGCACGTGCGCAGTGGAGACGGAGCACTCCCTTACAGGCTTTAAAAGCTAGAGAAATCTCTCCGCGGCTGGCCTGCACATGCACAGTCCCAATTTGTGTCTGCACAGAAGATACTTGACAAACAATAGTTACGTAAGTGCAACCCTGTTTTTCCCAACACAAGGTGTTTTGCAGAGCATGAGTGAAAACAAGATCCAATCCAGAGCATAAACGATCATCAGGGTGCCCATGGCCCAATCCCAGCTCTTGTTGATGAACTGGCAAAGTAGGACAAAATCTAGTGTTCACACGCCTGTACTGAGGAACAACGACTTTTCCTAGAGTGCTAACCAGCTACAAACCCTGTGGAGTACCAGCTCTGCCCATGAATTCTAATTTAGCAGCTTCTTGTTGGAGTCAGCCTTTGAAATATTTCCATCCTGAGCAGAATTACACCCTTCTATTAATTCAGTGAATTTGGGTGTCACTCTGTTTTGGATGACACTGTAAGTCTGTTTCTGAATGTCCAGAAAAATTAACAATGCAACCCTGTGTAGCTACTCCAGTCTAAGACCACTAAAAACCATAGGCTTAGGTACAGTAACTGCAGGGGATTGCATTGTAAAATGCCAGCCCACTGGTTTTTGATTTCCATTTTGAATGCCAATTATTCTCTTAAGTACAGGCAGTCCAGTTTGGCTAATGTAAATGTCAGAAAAGCATTGCTAGCACATGACAGCATGTATATCATGTTAGAGGATGTGCAGGTGAATGTGCTGTTGGTGGCATAGATAACCAGAAATGTTGGCAGCATAGAGTCTGAGGATGGAGGAAACATATCAGACACTCCTGCTGTGGGTGCCCTCTGAGCCAATGAGATGCACAAGACTCCTGTTTTTTAATTCTTTAAGGTGCCTGTGACCTGTATAGCCCAGGCCAGCCTGATCTCAGAAGCTAAGCAGCGTCAGTTAGGGTTAGTAATTGGATGGGAGACAGACCAGGGTTGCAGAGGCAGGCAGTTACAGAAGGGCACAAACGATTGTCATGCAGGCTTCATCATAATACTTAATACACAACCCCATCCCACTGGTATACTCAAGCTGGTTAAAAAACATCAAAAATGAGAAAGCTATTAAAATATTTTCAATAATTCCAGGTTGGAGGGATGGGGTGTCTATGTTTCACAACTTTTGTGAAGGGCAGAAATTTACCTACCTCCTCATGAAGGCAGTGATGAAAGTTGTTGAATTTCTGTCTGTCATGTTAGCTTTCGAAGACTCAGGTTTAAGCACTACCCTGTACTGAAACATTAACATTTATTCCAAAAAAAATCCCGACGAACCTTTTACAGCCTTTCTGTTCTGGCAAGATGTAAATATCATACCTGTGCCGATCTTCGAGGGGGGAAATGTAAAAGATCTACATGGCTCCTTTGAACGCAGCTGAGAAGACTGGGGCTGCTCGTCTCTCTAAGATTTAACACTCTTTTTGTTCATTTTCTGGCCAAATTCATCTTTTGTTTCTATCATCTGTCCAATCACAAGTCTTGGGGGTGAGGGTGGGGGGCAGTGAAAAGCGATCGGATTCGAAAAGAGCGAGAAGGTGCGGCTGGACCCGAATCTTGCTCTTTTACTACAGACCAACATAGCTACCTACCCGAAACTGCTTATCCTTCAGTAACTCGTCTTTAGAAACAAACATCAGGCTCACCATAAATCTTGATGTTCAACCTCGCTGCCGATATCTTTCTTCCCATACGCACACCACCAATCAGGGTTCTAATCTGACAGCTAGCAAGAAAACAGAACGGTCTAGGAAACGAGGAGGACCTGAAGAACTACAATGCAAGGGAACCTCTAAACACTGCCTGATTTCTCTTTTATATCCATTTTATTTCGGCCATTCTCGCCCCGCATATGGAGGATTTTCTTGGTAATCCAAAATCCCATTGAGTTTGAAGAGAATAGGGTGGGTTTATTTACTGGATGAATCCGATGACGTTCCGGAAGTGTGACATTTGTCCCCGGAAGGGAAAGCCGGGGAAGGAGTGGGGTCCGGCTCATTCTGGTCCGGTTGTCATGGCGCTTTCCCCGTACGTGTTGGCCATGCAGGAATTATTCCGGGCCAACACGCGCAGCCGCGAATTCCCCGCGCACGGGGCGAAGGTGCACTCGGTGGCTTGGAGCTGTTGCGGCCGCCGCCTGGCTTCGGGCTCCTTCGACAAGACGGCCAGCGTCTTCGTGCTCGAAAAGGACCGCCTGGTGAGTGGCTGTGGCGCGCCCGGTGCCGGGTAGAAACTAGGCTGGCGCCATACGGCGCAGTCCTGGGCATCTTTGCTCCGAAGTAAGCCCCCCTAAATTCAGCGGAGTTTACTCCGTGTAGATGTGCCTGGGTCTGAAGCCTGGCATCGTTTAGCAATCAGAGCCTCTACTTCCCACTCGCCTCTTTGGATCTTTGGGAATTGCAGTTCTGTGACGGTCGGGTTGTTTGTATGCGAAATATTTGCCAAATTATCAGAACTAAAACGGTTACACAGATTTAAAATCCAGTTTAAATTAGCGGGGTAGATGAGTTGATGTTATTATTGTTCGCTTATTTATTTTGAGGATTTGTACTTTTTCTTTAGATAAAGATCTTGGACAACAGGTAGATACCTAAACTTAACACCATAGAATAATAAGGCACATCATCTATGAGCCCAAGAGTGTAAAAAAGATTAAAAATCTGTGTAGCATATTTCAGAAACGGTGAAGGTTCAGCATGTCTGAAAGTAGTAAAAAATAAAAACAGGTTACAGCATGTCTGAAAGGAGTAAAAAATACACAAATGCAAGTAAAACCATAATAAACTCCTTTTTAGAAAGTCTAATATAATGTAGAAGCATTCCTTTGTGCAGGAATAGATTAACAACAGTTAAGGTTACCAAGAAGCTCGCGAAGAAATGGCCTGCTTAATGTGTGAAAATGAGAAGCTCTCTGCACCATTAAAGTAAGTAATATCACCTATAAATAACTTCCCATTAAGTCTCATTAAAGAGATGGGACTATTTTTTGCTAGGCAATTGGCAACCTTAGCAAGAGTGCAAAATCAGTTTAAATCAGCTTCCTTACTCAATTTTTTTAAAGAAAAACTTCCCTGTTAACCTCATGCCACAACCAATGGTTAAATACTGAAGGCTCTTCCAGAAAAGATAAGGTTTTCCAGAATTCCAGCAAAGGGGGAGAAAGTTGTACCTCCACTGGGAAGAGTTCTCTTTTACATCTTTGCTGAGTCTGATAGGGGTGGATATAATGCAGCTCTGTGGCTTTTACACCAGGTAGCAGCCAACAGTTATTTTTGTTAGTTGTGTTGTTAGTTTTGCATGGTGGTGGTTAGGTGAGGATTGGCTAGCTATTGGGCTGCTGGTGAGATGTACAACATTCAAAATGTATTGAATAGGTTGGAATATTTGGTCTTTTTAGACTGATTATTGTTAAAACTGTTTCTTTTCTCATAGGTAAAGGAGAATAACTACCGTGGCCATGGAGACAGTGTGGATCAGTTATGCTGGCACCCTAGTAACCCAGATTTATTTGTCACTGCATCTGGAGACAAAACCATCCGTATATGGGATGTCCGCACCACTAAGTGCATTGCCACTGTGAACACCAAAGGTGAGTGATGTTGGAGTATATTGAAGAAAAGCTATTCTAGTTCTTTTGTTAAGTTTGTGATCTTTAAAAAAGGGGCAATGAAACACAGAGTCCGAGAAGCATCTGCTCCCCTCTGGGAACTTTGATTGCTTGGATCTCTCTATTTCTGTTTGTATTTCATAGCTTTGGGCAGAGACTAAAATAAACTTTTAATCTTGGCTGTATTTTGAAAGCCAACAAAGAAGACGGGAACAACACCAAACATTGGCAAAGATCAAGAAAAACAAAAAGGTTATTGTAAAAATTATTTTTAATATACTTAAAAGCATTTTAACAGTTTTTCAAGATCAGACCTGTATGGCTTCTCTTTCTAATACAAAGGAGTTTTTTCTTTGTATTCTTGTATAGCTGAAGTATATGTTTATATTACATGTCTTTTACTACAAAATCATTTATACATTTAAATATTTTGCAAAAGTCCCCAATTTAATACCACTAGAAACAGCTTAAGGGCTGGCCTGGGGTGAGGTGGGGTAGGGCGTAGGTTTCATAAAGATGCACATTTGTTCTGTTAATATTTATTTCAGAATATATTGTGTTTAAAAGGCTGGTGTAACTTTTTGTCAGTGATTAATCTAATACTATTTACACGTGTGGAGGATTTTTATAGGAACTTGCAGGTGTATCCCATATTTCCCTGCCCCACTATTTCCTGTTTTCCTTCCTTGAAAATTTCCATAGCCTCTCTTTTTTCTGCTTCCTTCTCTCCTTCCACCCTCCAGTCAACCTGTTTATCTGCCCCCTCCCCCTCAGCTTCTCCTCCTCCCTCTGCCCAGGGAGTCTCTGCCTGTAAAAACTGTGGCCTAGCTGCATGATGTCAACTGCTTGGTCCAGTCACATGGTAGGGAACCCACAAAGGGGGCACATCACTTTCTCATGTATCCCCTTTCTCACAGCATTTTTTCCTTCCCTTGTTCTGGCAGCCTCCATATCCTCACCTTTCCCTGCCCCCTTGTCTCCTTCCCACCAACCTACCTTTTATCTGTACCCCACCTTCAGCTATGTTTATTTTATTTATACCCCATATTTCTCCACAATGGGGATCAAGAGCAGCTTACATTATTCCCCTCTCCTCCATTTATCTTCATAACAACCTTATGAGGTAAGTCAGGCTCAGAATGTATAACTGGCCTAAGATTACCCAGTGAGTTTCCATGGCAGAGTGGTGATTTGAACCTGGGTGTCCTAGATCCTAATCTAAAACTCTAACCACTACACTACACTACACTGGCTGTTGTGGGGTGACTGCTGTTGAATTAGAGGCAGGCAGGCCTAGTTAAGTCATGTAAGTCGGGTGATAGCAAGTTGCCTGGTAGTTGCTTCCAGGCGTGTCCCCAATGGGTCACCCCTCAAAAGCCAAAACAGGCCTGGAAAGGGCCCTGCCCCCTCCCCTGCTTTTTCCTGACAGAAAAGATTTGACAATACTGCTGCATAGTGATTGCCACTGAGGATGGTTGTTTCTTAAAGCAACAGATGCTCTTTTTATCACTTTAGGTTTTTAAAATCCCAGTATATATATTTTTTTTAGATTTCAGATTTTTTTTTGCTAACTTGAGGTGCTTTTCAGGTTTGTAGAAAGATTGTCTTGTTTATTCATGACTGCAGACTCCAGATTGAAGTATCCACAGATTTGGCCACATTGATAATGCGATAAGTTGATGATAGCATGGTGCCCTCACCTTCTGTGGCTAGATGGGTGGTGACCCGGGAAAAGACCTTCTTGCTTTTAGTTCCAAAACTTTGGAACTCTCTCCCTAGGGAGATTTGCCCGTCTCCCTCTGTCATTGCCTTCAGCCAGTAGGTGAAGACATTTTCATTTGGCATATCCCCAGTAAACTCTTTATTAGCCCTTCTCCCTGGTTGTGTGCATGTATGTGTTTGTTTATATGTCTGTATAGTTTATTGTACTTATATATATATATATATTTGGATGGAAAGATGGCATATAAATGTTTTAATTCATTATTGAATATTGGGTGATGTTGAGATGCTTGATCACATTCATACTGCCAGAGTTAAATGTGTAGAAGTCCATGTGTTGCCTGAATTGCTGTTGCTGCAGGTTTTGAATGTCCTTTCTACTTTACAGGGGAGAACATAAATATTTGCTGGAGCCCTGATGGGCAGACTATTGCAGTAGGGAACAAGGATGATGTGGTCACCTTCATTGATGCAAAAACACATCGGTCCAAAGCTGAGGAGCAGTTCAAGTTTGAGGTGAATGAGATCTCCTGGAACAATGACAACAACATGTTTTTCCTCACCAATGGCAATGGCTGCATCAACATCCTCAGGTACCCCCAGCATGGCATGTTCTAGGAAGCAAGTGTGTGTGTGTGATCCTGGTACCTTCTAGGAAGAGTAGCAAGTGTGTGTGATCCTGGTGTGTATAACTGAAGGACCAGCAGCCTTGCCATACCCACACTCATCTGTTGTCTTCAACCTGGGAGAGGGAGGTAGATGCACCAAAATTGTAAGTCTCTGTGTAGCTTAGTAATCTTTTCCCCATGTCTTTTGTTTTCTTAGCCTATATCTTAGTTCCCTACTGTACTTAAGAGTTGTGCCTTTCTAGTAATAAAGTTGATTTAGTTAAGCTGCATTGCTCACGTCCTCTGACCACTTGCCTGTGCTACTAAAGACACCCTTGGGCAACTGTACCACTTGGCAATTGCTAAGGAATAAGAGAGGATCCCCACATGGGGGGCAAGTATCCAGGAGTGGTGGCAGGCTACCAAAGGGGAACTCCAGCATCCTACTTAACAGTGGGAAAGTACCTACCCCAGTCTTCTAGCTGGGGCTGCCTGCCAGTGACAGGATCTTGCTGGGGGGTGGGGGGAGGGGATGGGCAGGGAACCATTCTGCAGGCTGACATGCATGTCAAGACATCCCTGTGGTGCATGCCTCAGTAGGAGAGGCATAAGCTTCGCTGGCTAGAAGACCACTGACCTACTGCCTTCTTCCCAGCATCTGTCAGTGCAATAAAGCAGGTGTGTGCTTCTTTTTTCTGAGTGATGATGTGTGTGGAGCATGTATCTTTCACTTCTGTTCCAGTGTTCTCTATAGTTGGAATAGGCGTGAACATTGCTATGCAGTTCATAGTCCTCAGTACTGACATTTTGCATTGTTAGGCAAAGTGTTCCTAATTCTTAATATAGCTAGTTCAAGGAACTGTTTTCATCCAGCCTCCCTCCAGTTCCATCTTTTTCTTTTTTTGCAGCTATCCAGAGCTCAAACCTATTCAGTCGATAAACGCCCATCCATCAAACTGCATTTGCATTAAGTTTGATCCCATGGGAAAGTATTTTGCTACAGGCAGTGCTGATGCACTAGTAAGCCTCTGGGATGTGGATGAGCTAGTATGTGTGCGATGCTTCTCTAGGTAAGTTGCCATGACCTGTGCTGGATACCTTTTCCAGCTGGTGGGGCTACAGATATACCTATAGTTTATTTGTGTGAATGGAGTGGGAAATCCTAATTTCACTTATTTTCTAATAGTACTGGTTATGACGATCCAGTAAAGAGATCTTGCCGTTGTGGTGGAAAGGTCAGCTTAACAAAAAAAAGTCAAGTTAGTATGTGCAGCAGCAATGTAAAAAGTTAATTCTCTTCTGAGCACTATTAGAAAAGGAACTAATTATAAATGCACAAGTATTTGAGTGCCTTCATATACATCTAATAAGCTGCATTATGATTTCTTACACTTGTACCTTGCCTATCTTCCGTTATGGAACACGGCAGCATGCATAGGGGATTCCAGTAGGCCTCCCTCTGAGGCACTGAACTGATCCATCCCTGCTTGGCTTCAGCAGCGATCACATGCCTGGGATGATAGGGAGTGGGAATACTCTATTCTTTTCTGTGCAGTCCTGAAAAGTACTCTAGAACATTAAATGGGTATAAGAACAGGAAAATAAAATGACCTAAGGAGTGGATTGCTTTTTCCTTGAGCAAAGGCCAAAGTATTTTGAGGCTCTTTATTTTAAAAAATACTAAGAGATGAGGATGCGTATAATAAATGTTTATTAAATTGTGACTGGTGTGAAGAGAGAAACTCTTGTATCTCATCAGACTAGAACCAGCATCTAAGTATGGAATTCACTGCCACTTAAAATAATGACCACTGGCTTAGATGAATTCCAAAGGGATTAGAATAATTAATGGATGGATCTAGCAACAGCTAATGTCCAGAGGCAATAAATAGCTGAATGCTAGGTGCCAGGAATAAACAATGAAGGAGGCCTGTTGGCTTTTTGTTCTCCTCATTGTCTTCCCAGAACCCTTTGGTTGGCCACTGCTGGAAATAAGGTGCTGATCAGTATGGGCCTTATGTCTGATCCAGTAGAGCTGCTCTTATTAACCCTGCTTCCCGTTCTCTGTCTGTCTCCTCTCATATTTGCAGGCTGGATTGGCCTGTGAGGACTTTGAGCTTCAGCCATGATGGGAAAATGCTAGCTTCAGCATCTGAAGATCACTTTATTGATATTGCTGAAGTGGAAACAGGTAAACACTGTTGTTCCAGTTACTTATAACATAAGTAATTTTAATGCCTTTTTGTAACTGTCTTCCTCAGGAGGTGCACTGATTTTGGTGAGTTCTGGTCCTAAATAGTTTAGGTAAAGTTATATATGCTTGTGGTTGGTGAGAATTCAGGACAGGATGTCCAGCAGGTGGGCTTCAGAGTGAATGTTGTTGAGGCTGTTCTGGTTCTGATGTCATTAAAACCACAGTGCCTTTAGGGTGTGGGCTTGTCCAAAGGCATAAAAGATCCCACCTAAGTTTCTATTGCTTCCGATGCTGGCTGAGGGCTTCTGGGTTTGGGCTGCCCTTGCAACTTTTCATAAAAGAGAAGTTTGGCTGCAAAATTCCTCTTCGGTGACATTCTATTAATCCAGAATGGGCTGAAATGGACTGTACTTCACAAAAGCTTATGGTGGAATAAAGCCATGCTAGCCTTTAAGGTGCTGCTAGATTCCTGTTTATTTATACTGCATTAAAATGCTTTTTTGTGCTGTAAAGTTGAGCCAAAGGCTGGCTTCTGAGCTGTAGCTGACTCAGTGCTAATGTCTGTCTAATCATCTTGTTTCTGTCTCCAGGGGAGAAGCTCTGGGAAGTGCAGTGTGAGTCCCCAACCTTCACAGTGGCTTGGCACCCAAAGCGACCTCTGCTGGCCTTCGCCTGTGATGACAAGGATGGAAAATATGACAGTAGCAGGGAAGCAGGCACTGTGAAGCTCTTTGGTCTCCCTAATGACTCCTAAAAAAAGGCTGCTGGAGACTGTATCTATTTGTCACCTTGAATTCTGAGCCAGGGCAAGGATGTTCACCAGCCATATTTGCTGTGGCTCTATTCTGGGATTGCTGTGGTTTCTAAAATAGGAGCTCTACCACAGCCTTATATTCCCTCATCCATAAAGTCAGCTTTTTGAGGTTCTTGAAAACCACCTGATTGTCCTAGAGGGCACAGAGACTGGCCAACCAAATTCTCTTCCCTTGTCCTGGGGCATTTCTATTTTTTTACAGCAAGAGTGGGCAGGAGGACAGCCTTCACTCCTCTGCCTGTTCAGGGGCCGTAGCAGGCAAGGCCTCCTGCAGATCTTGGTGACTGATCATCCCTTCTCATATTCCATTGAGGACGGGAAGGCTGAGTGCAAGTCTCTGTTGTCACATTTGAAGCCTTCCTTTCTGCTTGGAGAATGGTTAACTCGCCCTTTTTGGAGGCAAGGTTTGTGTGTGTTAATGTGTTTTTGATTCCATTCGGTGTTATGAAAGGGTTATTTTTTGTATGAACAATTTTTATAATTTAGATAACATTGTTCTGCTAAATGAATAAAACTTTGGTGTACTGTAGCTTTTAAAAAAGGCAAACTACCTATTATTAAAAGAATATTCAGTGCACCTCTCTATGAAATATGGTGTGCCTGTCTCATCTCTTTCTTCCAAGGAACAAGTTAAGGTATATGCATGCCTGGAGGTCTGCTAAATATTTTGTTGATTTGGTTTTTAAGTGGAAAGGAAGTCTTCTGGGGAGGGGGCTAAAAGTTGTCCTTCCCATGCTTTTATTGAGAGATTGCTCTTTTTCCAGTACTGTCGTATGCACCTGTTGTCCCCTGCTGCTGCTGCTGCTTCAGCATCAGTTGTGACTTGGGTGAGTGCTTCCTGCATCATTCACGAGGGCTGATCCCAACCAATCAGGGATTTTATGTGATGATATCATGATGCTTTATAGCAGATTGGATTTGGCTGTCTTTGGTGTTACTGAAGGCAAATGGAGCTAATTGAGTGATGAAGGAATTACTGGAAAGTGGTGGTTTTAAATCTAACAGCAGTGTTCATCAAACCAGTGGCTTGGATCCAGTTGAACATTTCCACAGGTGGACAGATTTTTTTCATGTGTAAACATTCAGTTGGATCCAAATCAGTAAGTATATCGGTCAGTCTTAGAAGTAATCCATTACTGTGTGTAGAGATTAAAATAGTACAGCGCTTCTTAATTCCTGAGGATGGCTTTGTGAATATCATACTATCGGCCAGTTTATCTGTTCTGAGTTACTTTTGAGATACTTTTAGGCAACCTTATGTTGAAATGATCCAGATCACCCATAGTAGATAGGAGCTGGCTTATGTGGTTAAGGAGTCTTCTTGTTTATATTGTTCTAATCCTCCAGCAACTGCTGCTTCTCTGTCCCTGCCTTTATTTAAACAGACTGCTTTTACTGTCTGCAGTCAGGTGAAAGCTCACCAGTCAGTTTACAAAATATAATGGTAAACATAAAACCAATGAGAGAACAGTAGAGTAATCAACAGTTATACTACAGCAACGTATTACTATTTTGCTAGCCAAGGCAATAAAAGGCAGGGCAACAATAATAAGTACTAAAGTGATGAAAAAGTAAAATAAAAGCAAGATAGCCTTTAGTTGTCAATTGACAAATGTTAGGGCACATACATTGTCACTGAAACTTATAAATAGATTTGGCTTCAGGCAAAGAAGTATGTGGAGGGAGTTTAAAACTTGAGGTGCCACAGCAGAAAAGTCTTTTCCTGGTGGCCGCCCTCCTGAAGGTTGGAAGCACAAAGCAGTGCATTCGAAGACTTAACTGCTCATAGGGTCATATGTAAGCAGGCGACCCTTTAGATATTTTGGTCCCACATCTTTCCAGGGCTTTAAATGTAAGAACCAGCACTTTGGATTGGTTTGGCAGCCAATGGATTTCCCCCCAACACTGACGAGATGTCCTGGCTATCTATATGATGAGACATCTTGATGCTGCTTTTTGAATTTCAGCCATTCTTCAAAGGCAGCCTGATGTAGAGTACATTACAGTAATCTAGCCTAGATATGATCAGAACATAGATCACTGGGATTAGATCTCCAGCTGGCACTCCAGTAGAAGGTGATTAAAAGTATGTGCTGCTGAGGAGACTTAACTGTCCATCTGTATGCACAGATCTATTATCACCTAGAGTTCTAGTTTAGTGCAACTCGTTCATTCCATTGCTGCCTTCAGGTCCTTCATCTGAACTTGTCTTTCTGACTGCTAAAAAAACGATTTGTATGTAATCAATGTTCTGATGACACTCCAGATCTCCATGTAACTTCTCCCAGTGGTTTTGTGTAGATTTTAAAGAGCTCAAGGATGACGGAGCTGTAGGACAACTCTGTAATCCACCTTGACCGTCAAGGGGAAAAGTGGATAACAAATCCAGTAAAAAATGTTAAGGGATTGAGCAGCAAACTTCTGGAACTGGTCAGCCAAAGAGGAGTGGAACTTCTGGTGCCTGATATCTCATATTCTCAGCCAGCTGTTCTAGAAGGATACAGTGAGCGAGTGATGGTATCAAAAGCTTTGAGCGGCCCAGGAGAATAATCAGTGTCCCACTCCAGCTCTCTTCTGTCAGACATCATCTATTCGAGCAACTAAAGATGGTTCACAGTTAAACTGTGACCTTCCCCATAATACTTGCTAAAGGGCTATCATTTGAGACCAGGAATGGCTTTTACAGAAGAGACTTTATAGTTTACTTCCTTCAAGCTAGTAGATACCTTTCCCTCAAAGAAGCATTCACTATTTCCTGGTGAATATTCCCTTTTTGGAGACATACGGTAAATGAAAGCATCAGTAACAGAGTACTTGGATTGCTGTTTTTGCTGGGCATGTGATCTGCGTGACTCGGGATGGCTGTTCACTTTTGTACTGAATATATGCCTTTAAGGAGCCCAGTCTGGGTCTTACTATTTATTTATTTAGCTAAACTTTGTCATTTTTTTAAAAAAGTCCAAATTTTCTGTGGAAGTATTCTTATTAATGTATCCTTTCTTTTCTCCAGTGGATTTAGCACAGTCACGTGGAGGTTTTTTCCCAATCTTATCAACCCAGTATAGTAAGTTAGAGATGGTAACTTGTCTGGGATTGCCAGTTCCATTTCCATACTGACCAGAGATTTGAATTCATTCTCCCTAATACAAGATGCACATTCTGTTCCCTACTCCACATTAAGTTCCTTTTGTTGTGGTTATGTGTGCTCATGATTTCCTGAGAATAGGAATAACTGCCAGTAACTCCAAGTTCTTTTTGACCCATTAGTGTAAAGCAGTTGTCTTATATCAGCCTCTTTCAAGCCTCTGCCCCTTACTGTTTTTACCCTGCAAGCTTGTGTGAGTGCCAAGGAAATATTTCCATAGTTGACATTGAATCTTGGAACACGTCAAAAAAAATTGTTACTTTTTACTAGAATCATAACTTCTAATTCAGAATTGTATTTACTCAAAAGGAAAATGACCCAGCATATAAGAAGCCCCCCCCCTAAGTTATGCCCCAAAAGATTTTCATTATTGGACACAACTTTGACTTGTATGTGAATTGAAGATGGACCCTCTTTCATGGCATATTAGGGGGGGGGGAGTTTTCCATTTGAATAAATGCAATACTATCTGATCTTTATGCTGTCTGCCATGGCATATTATTTCCATTAGAGGGCAATATGATCCTTGCAACATGTTGATTTGGCAACTGTTCTGGGTAGTTCAGCCTCAAATCAGGTGTTTGTGGCTTTCCCCTTCATTTTTTCACTCTTAATTCTGTTGATGTTACTTCTGAAAACCGAGTAAGTTCATAACTGATCACACAAGTGTAACCTTTGTTGTCTACAAGTCAACAGTATTCTGGCACAGCAAACACTAAGATTCTAGGTGCTGAATTAATGCAGATTATGTTAGCAAGATTTGTGCTAGACCAGGCCCCTCTTTTCCAACAGGAATTCTTGTAATTTGGGCAGGGGTGTGTGTCAAGGCAGAAAATTGATTAAGTCTGTCATTCTTTTGCAGAAACCAGGATTGGATGCATTAGAGATCTCTCCTTCCCTGGTCTTCCATGCAATGATATACTGGAGGTTTAAGAGACAAATCCTTGCACTGAGGCTGTTTGAATATAGTCTGGCTCTAGAATGTGGTCTTCTCTCTCATTATACGCTCTGTGTGGGAAGGGGCCTGATTCTGTAAGCGCACATATATTCATTTTGCATATGTAGATGTGAGTTTGGTTGCTGCAGTGCAGTGCTTTCCATGCAGCTGCCCTTGCAGAGGTTTCTGTTTCAGGTTTTGATCAGTCCTACTGTTGAGCCAATTCTCATTCCCCACTTTGCGTCAATTGTTCCCTACCAGGGCAGCTGCAACACTAGTAAGATCTGTTAGGAGTCTTTTCAAAGGGTTAAGATCAAAGGGCTGAAGTACATGAATTATGGAGATGCAAATGCTGTAGCTGGTGGGAAGCTTCACTGCCACTAAGTGGTGCCCCGCTATTCTTCTGAAGGGAAGAAAGTTTTCTGCAGAGAATGGGGAAACTTACCAAATAACTAGTCTTGTTTTCTTAAGGGAGCACTAAGATATTTTAATAGTTGATTTGCATGATGTGTGTATTTGAATACAGATTAAGCTTTGCCAGTGGATCTTGTCTAATTGCAGGGAGAAGAGTGTGGATTGAAATTGGACTTGGCAAAGCAGGCGTGTGTCTGATATCGGGCATAAGAATTGTTCTTAATAGTGCAATCCCCCCTCCCTGGCTCAGAGTTCTTGTAAGGGATAAGAAGATTCTAACTTGAGGCTGGGACTGGACTTCTGGCTTCTGTATCTAGTTCAACTAAGGCAATGCCATTCAGACGATCTGTGGGATGTTCCTAGCTTAGCTGAGTGCACTTTTATTCTTGAAAAATTTGAATTGCTTCCCCTGTCATCCCCCCATTTGTGCACATGAAGAAAATAGCTGTTTGAGAAATGCTGTCTAGACATGGATAGGTATGGATATTGTTTTTTTGGACCTACTTAGGTTTACAGTCTTTACAATTTTGGACCTACTTAGGTTTATTCAGAAATTCATAGGATTCATAAGCACATTGATTGCAGCCTTAGAAAGCGCAGAACATCTTTTGCTGAAATCAAGACAAAGTGTTCATAAAGCATAACATTTAGTAGTGGAAGATGACAGAGTCTATGACAGAAGTCTAGAAAGTGTAGTCAGATGTGCATTTCCTTCAAGACTATAAAGGGTAAAGGAAGTGCACCATTATCACCTTACAAAATGTATTTGGTATAGACCATATCCCTTTATTTTTTCCATTTAGTTCCTTCTGTCAAAACCTCTTCCTCTTTATATCTTGAATCATTGTCATATTACATACCAGATGTCATGAACACTCAGGGCTAGAGTCCAAAGATTATTTAAGGATAGCCTTGTTCACATCTCATTATTTAAGTCTACCTTCTGTTGTCCATTGTGGATTGACTCAGAAATTCACTTCTGATCTTCCTCATAATGCTTGCATTTTGATTGATATTCTCTCTGTATTGTCCCTATATTATGATACTGTTATGGTAATTTAAAAACTTCTGTTTCATAAAAAAGCGGAGTTGTGTACATAACAATTCTGCATGTGTATTTGCTAATTTCCGATCTTCATTCAGCTATACCGGTCTACTATACAGAGTTGTTACAAGGATCACTGTGATAATGTAAATGATGTGCTTAGAAGATTTTTAAACACGGTAGACACCTCAAGTATTATTAACATACAGGAGGAATAGAAATCATCCTAGGAGATTAACTATTAAGGATACCTTTTTCATGTTTTGATAGGGACAGACATTGCCACCTAAATCTCTTTAGGAGTAAAACTAGATGCTTATCAAGCACCATAGATGATAATAACTTTCTGTTATTATCCAGAAATGGCCATAGTTTTTCTTCATTTCTTTTTGTTAGTGGAAAAACAAAGGAACAAAGAATCAAACTTATCCCTATATTTCCGCCAAGTCTAATTTAGGTCTTGTGTTCTCCTTTTGTATTTGACAGGTGTCTTATACAGAACAAGTTCAAATCTGTCCCACTGTTATGAGTACAAAGGACTGTGGCTAACCACGATGTTCTCTCTGAAAGGTCTCACTGCAATATTTACATCCTGTACTGTCCTCTCGTCCTCATACCTGCTGAAATATCACTACCATTGTTCCAAACAAGAACTTAACAGTGCTTTCTCCCTATGGCTGCACATTGTATTCTCCCAGCTTTTCTTAGTTTTGTCTGATTCCCCTCTTCTTTGTAGCCCCCATCCCATGTGGCAGTCCCTCAGCCCCCCCACCCCCCGTGGGTTCCACAATTCTGGCACAGCTTTATATTCCCTCTTTTCCTAGCAGAAAAGCTGATAGGGCTGGAATTTCCTGCATTGGCACCAGCAGAGCATTTAAACAGAGGTGTAAGAATTTGGAGGGTAAAAGCTTCAATAACCCCCTTCAATATCGGTGCCTGGGGTCTGATGAAGGCACACAACAATTACGGATGATAAACTCACATTCCTGGAAAGCACTTCGCAGTAAATTACTGAAAAGCAGATTTAATTAGATAAAGCAGCTTGGCCATTGGCTGCCAATAAGCAGGAGCTCTGGATAAACAAATAATTAGCCTTTACCAGCAGCTCTGCTAGTACTAATAGATGAGACTTCCTTGTTTAATGTGCTTGCCCCAGATGCAAATGCGGATCTTAGGGTGAAGGAGAAAAGGCAGGGGCAGCTTTTAGGAATGGCGATATAGATACATGAAGCAGTCAGAACCTAAGCAAAATCCTCTCAGATCCATCCAAGGTTCTTCCTAGTTCTGCAAACCATTTCCAGCATTGGCTAACTAGATCCCCCTTATAAGTCCTCAAGTAGACTGCAAAGACAATTGCTCTACTCTGGTGTTTGTTCCCAGCACTACCTTGGAATATGAAGTTCCATTTAGTCAACCATAGCTAATGCTCATTGATAAATAGTTCTCCATGAATCTATTTTTTTTAATTTAAAGCATTCTAAGCTAGTGCCTTTCACAAGAAAGAAAGAGATCATGCCAGAAATAGAACAATACTGCTCTTTTGTATAGTAGCTCCTGTTCCATCTCCCTGGTGTTAAAAAGAGACATGATGAAACTGGAAGTGTCTCCTTGCTGGGTGGATCCAAAATCTCCCTTCTGGGAGCAAAGGGCACTTTGGCTGTGGAAACAGTAGGGGTGAATTTTTTGCTGATTTCCCCCCTGCACCAAGGCTGCACCCCATCCCTGTGGGACCCTTATTCTCAAGAGCAACCTGGGGAGAAGGGACTACAAGCGGAAGGCAAGCGGACTGTTTGGATCCAATGCCACACAGTAGCTTTGAAATGAGGACTAATTTATTCTTACACTCTCCAACCTGATACCCATAGTACTGCTGCTCCTTGAAGCATTTTTCTCTGAACAAATACATCTGGGGTCAGATGGTCTGTGTTTGTAAAGGTGTACTGGAGAGCAATCTACATTCTCTTGGGTTCCCAGGAGACATTTAAGCTCATAGGATGGCCTTCCCTGCCTTTTAAAGCCATACATTTCTGGGATATAATACAGGCTTTTTGCACTCAGCATTCAGTGATGACTTTCTAAGGTTACAAAAAATTACCACTTTTTCAGAGAATTGAAGGGGGTTGGAAAGATCACTGTTTAGGGTATGTGCACACATCCCAGTTTTGCTGCTGGTAAATGGTTTTTATAGGCTTGTGTTCCTAAAACCTATGGCAACCTGGTTGACCTAAGGCAACATAGAATAGATACCTCTTTCAAACTACTTAAACTGTAGTCTGCTTCTGTCCTTTATGCCTCCATCCATACTTAGATTGCTTTACTGATAGAAAGAGAAGCAGGGCAGAGGGTGAAGAAGATAGGAAATGGGATGCACAATCTGGCATTGCTGCCTCTGGTTCTACTGTGGCACAGGACAGCCAACAGAAGGGGGATGAGCAGAGGCAGATAGGATGGGGGGCATATGGAAAGTAATGCCAGAATGCTGTAATTCAGGATCTGGCCAGGGGCTGGCTAGGCTTCTCAGCAGGCAGTGCGTCTCCATTACCCTCCATGCCGCTAATCATAGCCATTACTTAATTCTATTCCAAGTAGGGCCGAACCATCCAGCCCAAAGAACTACTATTATCCTCTCTTTCTGCTGCCTTAGCCCTCACAGCAATCAGCTCCCATTGTCTTCCCCCAGCCGTAGTGCTGCCCTCAGGAAACTGACAGACAAAAAATACCAGTTTCCTGCCAAGTTCAGGCATGCTGCGCCTTTGCCTCCTCTTTCCAACCGCTCAGTTATGAACTGATTTTCCTCAGCTATGTTCATGAGAATCAAGGCAAATGGTGTTATGTACATTTGTAGCCATTACACAAGTGGATGAGCTTTGCTGCTGGCCTATGCCCATTTCTTCATGTGCAGGAGCATAGTTAGCTGCAAGGA
Organism: Eublepharis macularius; assembly: GCF_028583425.1. Lineage (NCBI taxonomy): Eukaryota > Metazoa > Chordata > Lepidosauria > Squamata > Eublepharidae > Eublepharis > Eublepharis macularius. The sequence continues at coordinate 91,518,553 of NC_072793.1, read as the reverse complement.
GGATGATATTCTGAGAAACCTGTGAGGATAGTCCAGACTTGTTGCAGCCTGAATACTGCCTCCCGCCCCCCCCCCCCCCGCCCTCCAGGGCATGGTCTCATGAGTCTATACCTCCTTGACTCTTTTAAGATACTCACCAAATATTTTTTTCTTTCAGCCTAACCTACTCTATAAAGTTGTGATGATAGACTGAAGAGCCCTGTATGGCTGCTGTGAGTGTATAGAAGCAGGTTAAGATCAAAATGTGTGATAGCCTAGTTCAGCAGCCATTGTTCAGGAGGGGGGGTACCTTATATATTGTCCACATGCTACAAGTTCAATGTCCAGACTTCCTTGAAATCCTCTCAACTTTGATTTCTAGAAAGGATTTAGGATACAACTTTTTCCTTCCCCATTGTGCTGAGGTAGCTTGACAGAGAAGTCTGCTCTGTTAACAATCACAGAAATAAATAGGCCAGATGATCTTACGGATTTTTCCAAAATGCACTTCCTCTTCATGTGTAAGTACTCTGACACCACAGACCATGAACCAGAGGGGAATTTTGCCTGTGTGGCCTGAATTCAGGTTTCCTTTGCCACATTGCCCCTTAAAGGCTCTGCCTCATTTTTGTGTCTCCTGTTTTACTTGCACTAGCTCTTGTAGTAACTAGTGTTTTCACTCACATACTCTGGGGATGAAGGGATCTACTACTTCTTGAAAAGCATGGCTGAATAGGGTTTAAAATGGTCATAAAGATCAAACAAACCACATACAAAATGTAAAGAATTTTTATTAAAGGAATAAAAATGCACACATCCATAAGCAGATGCGACGAATCAAACAAGAACAAAAGAGAAGGTGATCAACAGTGATTCTCTGCCCTGAAACCTTTATATATCCTAAATGAAGAAAAATTAGGCTAGGATATTAATCCTTGGCCCTGACCTGGATGGCCCAGGCTAGCCCAATTTCATTTGATCTTGGAAGCTAAGCAGGGTTGGTCCTAATTAGTACTTGGATGGAAGACTGCCAAGGGTTGCTACACAGAGACAAGCAATGGAAAACCATTCTTGTTGGTCTCTCGTCTGGAAAACCTTTGGGGTCACTATTAATTGCCTGCTACTTGATGGGCACTTTCCACCTCCACTATTGATCCTTGAAGGTGCAAGTTTCAGAAATGATCTATTCAGGGCCGGCCCGCCCATTGAGGCTGGCCCAGCAGCCGCCTCGGGCGCTAAGGCGCTGGAGTGGGCGCCGGCTTGTGGGCAGGGGTGCATGCCATGGAGCTCAACTGCCCCGTGCTGCTGTGCCCGGCTGGGAGCGTGTGCTGGCAGTGGCAGTGCGGGGCCACTGAGCGGGCGGCCTCCCAGCCCTCCTGCCCAGTTCTGTGCTGCTGCCGCCGCCGCCAGCACACAGCTGCGGGCCAGGGGCAGCAGGAGACCAGGGAGGCGCATGGAGCACCTGAGCCAGAGGGCTGGGAGGATGCACGCCACCGTGTACCACCCCGACTGCCTGCTGCGCCTGGCCTGCAGCTGCTGCGCCTGGCCAGGAGTGTGTGCTGGTGGCGGCGCCAGCTGAGCGGGCAGCCTCCCGTTCAGTTGCTTTGCAGGCCAGGCACAGCCGGCGGCTGGCTGCACCTGGCCCGCAGAGCAACTGAATGGGAGGGCTGGAAGGCCCCCCTATGCGCGCACCCAGCCCTGCGTGATGACATCACATACAGTGACATCTCACAGTCTGGCGTGCACATGTGCTCGCAGTGCCAGCCCTTAGGCTGCCTCAGGTGCCAGTGATGCTGGAGCCCTCCCTGGAATAGTTAGTCCCTATGGAGAAGAGTTCAGGGTCACGAAAGACCTTCTGCTGTATGTCCCATCAGGTCCTGTTCCTGCAAAGATTCTGAAACTTCCAATGTGGGTAGTTGAAGAGAATGGTTTACAAACTTGATTAATACAAGAGCCTAACTGAGAGAAAACTTCTCCTGACTGGAACAGTATTGTAAGACTGTCAGTCTGGAATCCCATATTATAGAGCTTCAGTGTCTTTGTTTAGCTCTATTCTACACAAACAGCTGTAACCACAGCCTCCTCTTGTATACCCTCTTGTTCCTCTTGCAGTAACACAGTAACAGTCCAGTCCATTGAGTAGACCTGAGTTTCATTCTGAGTGGTGCTTTACTTCAAGAAAGTGCTCTGGAGAAGTAAAATTTCCACTATCCTAAGCAACTTTCCCTTCTGACCTCAAGCAGTAGTTGATCTAGGCAAGCCTAGCCTTACATCTAACAATTTATAAGGGGGACTCGTCTCCTTACTCTTCAATCTTGTCAAGCCTATCAAGATCCCCAATCATTTTCCATGGGAATGCTAGAGGGAAGCAACCATCTAAATAAATTGAAAGGAAAGGAAGTGACTTCCTCCCCATATTATTCTTTTGTTACTGAGCTGAATAGCCCCTGTAGTGATGGCAGACCTCCTGGGGCATGACTCTGCTTGATCCTGGCTGCCAGTGGCTTTTCAGGCAGTAGAATGACAGGAATGTACAGAGAAAGTTAAATATCCAGCCCCATCCTGACTAGAGTCTATTTTATGAAATGCATCTGATGAAACTGGCTCAAGTCCATAGCTTAAGCAATAAGTCTTTTGGCCTTTAAGGTGCCACAAAACTTTTCATTTTGCTGTAAGAGGCTAAAAGGCTGCCTCTTTCAAATCTCAAAATGTAATCTTCCCGTGAGTTCGCTGCATTCTTTGAAAGTCTCCTTGGGATAAAAAATCTGCTCTATTTTAACTGACCCAAAGGGGGGAAATGGGGAGATGTAATCCCGAAAAAGAATCACCCTTCACACTAGGTTTTAATATAGTTGATAATAAAGCACCTATTAACTATAGGTGTATTTTCAGACTATCTTCAACAAGTAATATGAAATATGGTAACATTGTAATGATGATATAATATGTATGGTAACATCTGTCTGGGGTCTGGGTCCCAGCCCCCAGACTTGCCAGGAGGGAGCAGTGGGAGGCAACTGGGAGGCAGTGGCCCTACCACCCCAGCCAGCAACCAGGTCCAGAACCTGCCCACTCCAGGGGGAAGAGGCGAAAGGCCCAAGCCTCAGAGGGCTAGGGGGAGCAGGGGGAGACCAGCCAGTCCCACCCTCCAGGGGGAAGAGAGGGAGCTAAGCAGGACAGAGGCAAAGGGCCAAGGCAGGGGGAACAGGGACCCAGCAACAGCCCAAACAGAGCCCTTACCTGCCAAGGGCGAGAAGCAGCCACTACAGCCCAGAGCTACACCCTGGCTAGAGGACAGCAGCCTGGCTCAGGAGGTGCTAGGAGCCAAGCCCCTCCAGGTGGAGCTGCCACAGGCATTCTGGGGGAGGAGATGGGTAGCCCCGCCCGGCATCAATGAGCAGGCAGCCCAGAAGCTGGCCAGGGCAGCTCCTCGCAAGCAAGGCCAGGCATGCTCAGCAGCACAGAAGCCGGCTGGGGCAGCTCCTCGCGAGCAAGGCGAGGCATGCTCAGCAGTACAGAAGCCGGCTGGGGCAGCTCCTCGTGAGCAAGGCCAAGGAGACCTCAGCTGGGGATGGCTCACATTCAACCCCACCCTGCCAGCAAGGCAAGGAAGCCCAGAAGGGATTAGTGGTAGGAGGGAAACACCTGAGGGAAGGCACAGCTGGGCCAAGTCAGGAGAGGGAACAAGCCTAGAAGGAGGGCGGGGCGGGGAAAGGAAACCCTATATAAGGTGGCTAGGAAGAGCTCTGAGGTGGTGGGTGTGAGTAAGGAGTGATGCTGTGGAGTGACAGCAGAACAGTGTGAGAGTGGAGGCTTGGAGGAGAGTTCTGGGAGAAGATGATGGAGGACGCAGAGGGTAAGCAGGCCAGGTTGAGCAGGCCAGCGAGTGGACTGAGAGGGAGTCTGGGTGATGTATACCGCCCCTCCTTCCACAGAGCAGGGTCCTGCAGTATCCCTGGCACCCCTCTGACATCAGGGCCGGCCTAGCTGGGGCCCCGCCCAGCGGTGGCAGCGACAAGGCCTGACAACATCATCATGATATTAAAAGGGGCTAAGATACCATCTGTGTTATTCCATGTAGTGATATATGCCTTTCTGGTTTGAATGGATAATTTGGAAGACTTTGCTTGGCCATGTATGATGATCTATATATTCATTATTATTTTCACATCTGTGCTGAAATTAATCTATATTTCACATTTCATTCTATCCTGATTGTGATGTGATTATACCTTGTTGATTCTAGCAGTGTAATGCCTTGCATGTGTGAATCAGTTTTTACAGATTAACATCCATCTCATTGCATGTTAACTTAAACAACATTTATCAATGGAGACAGTTCTCACCTTTGCTGGGTATCATCAGATGATTAAGGAATGAACGTGTTTGTGTGAATCAGTCCGGAAGGGCAATATTTCCATTTGTCAGTCACATGATAATTATGACATTGTGTGATCCAAGCATTTGCCCTAGATTTGCATCTTTATTTCCCAGAATCTCACAAATAAGTCGAGGTGGTACAAACGATGGGGATGCCTGTTGTGGATCTGGAACAAGAAGCATGCTATTTGCACTGTGTAACTGCCTAACATGGTTGATGTTAGTTCCAATGATGTTAATACTGGGATTAAGGGAGCTACAGTGCCACTCATAGTAATACACAGTTTAGGAATGGGACAAGCTTCTACAAAACTTTTTAGTGAGGCTCTTTCACTTCAGCTCCAGCTTCTGACTTATTCCAGTCTGCTATCTTCGGATCTCATTTCAGAATTGCTCTTCTATCCCAGCCTAGGGATCTTTCTCTCAGTTCTTTTGCCCTTCCACGCACTGCTGGATTGTAGTAAAGATCTGTCTATGGTAGGGTTGTCTGCTTTGGGTTGTGAAATTCCTGGAGATTTTGAGGGTGGATCCTGGGGAGGGCAGGGTTAGGAGGGGAGGGACCTCAGCAGGGCATAACACGATAGAGTCCATCCTCCGAAGGAGTCATTTTCTCTAGGGGAACTGATTTCTGTCATCTGGAGACTTAGCGTTAATTTCTGGAGATTACCACCCACCACCAGGAGGATGGCAACCCTAGTCAGTATGGAGATATTGGAGAGATGCAGTTTCTGGAGCCAGTTTATCATTAAGTACATTAGAGTTTGCTTGCTGGAGAAGTCAAAGTTCCCTCTAGTCTAGTACTGTGTTCCCAACAATAGCCACCTTGGTGTTTTTAGAAGCTCCCATGCACAGCATGAAGGAACTAGTCCTCTTCTTTGATTTTTCCCCAGCGGAAGTTACTTGGAGATCTATTACTGTAGAATGAGAGAGATATAATTGACCTATCATGGCTAATGGCTCCCCTCCCCACTGTTAAGAACATGCTACCTCAGTAAGAGACAAAACCCCAAGCGTTCATGTTTTGACTCATTTGATCATACACATTCGTTTAAATGCATGCATCTTTAAAACTGACCGCCGCCCAATGCTGAGGATAAATGAAAAGTTATGGTTCCCAGGGAACAACTATTAACCCTATAATGTAGATATCCCTCCAGCATTCATAGGGCCTCTTTGGCTCTCCTTGGGCTCCATGAGGGATCAGTGGAAGAACTGTCTTAGCAGCAGCCGTTTACTTTCAGATACTGGAAGTAATCTTAGTCTACGCCAACGGCATGCATCACTAACTAGGTTACATGTTTCAGGAGAAAAGTGAGCTAAAACATTTAAAGAAATAAATATTGTTGTTCTGGATGAAGAACCCAAAGCCATTTGCCCCACAAGGAAGATAGATGATGGGCTGCTATTCTATAGAATTTCAGTGTCACAGTTTTTAAAAGTGAGGGCAATAATAAGTAAGTGGTATCCATAAAAGTTATGATGGTTTGCACACAGAAACAGAGATTCCTGGAAAGAGCTAGAACTTCTGGGAAATGAACTGGGCCTTAAACAGCAAAGGAGATTTTAAACACGATGTCTTACAAAGAGGCCTGTAAAATATTTCCCACCATTTTTTTTGTTTATGATAGATCCTGTGACAAGTCTTGAAGATGTCATCCATGTGCCTGATTAATCTGAGTGTGACCTGAAGTAGTTGTGCAGTGGCTGATGGATCTATATATGCGGGGCCGAAAAAGGAATGAATTCACCCAAGCACAAAAGATTGGTATGATCTTTTTGGTCGATACTGTTAATAATTTATGTTAGGTTTATGCTAGGCCCTAAATGCATGCTCAGCTCTTGATCCACTTCACAAGCCCCAAAGATTCTCCGATTACTGACCATAGTGGCACATTCTGCCCAGCTTTGTAGAGGGAGAATTGAGGTATGACAGCAGGTATAAACTTGCCCAAGGTCACCCTGTAGGCACTAGCAGTGAGCCTGTAACTGAGCTGGCAAGCTTGTGAGCTCCTTTTGGCTCCTTGCCTTGTGGGTTAACACTTAGCTACCTCTGATGATATAATTGGCAAAGGTTTCTGGCATCCTTTAGCATATGGGCAGCTCTGTAGGGCCCAGCATGGATCTGGCTAAGAGCATGGCAGCTGCTTATCTGTCATTTCGACTCGGACATATTGCAGTTGCTGTGAATGTTTACTTTAATATTCTGCTTCTGTATCCTCTTCCCTCATAAATGGCTTTTTCTTTTATGCCTCTTGAAGGGGAATCCATGCTGTATTAAAGCATATGGGGACACTATTCTAGGAGTTACATACCTGCCCCTGAGATTTGCCATAGAGAACACATGACTGTTCTTATTCACATGCTGGAAAGAGGCCCTTAAATCAGCCAACAGCTAAACATAGGGTTGCATGTGTATATGTACCACTCCCTTTGATGATTCTGTTTTGAACAAGTGTGGAGCTTAAACACAGGTTGGTGGAGAAAGAAACCCATGGGTATAGCTTCCCCTGGGAGGCTGCCTCTGCACAAGAAATATTTTTCGGCAGTACCCTTATTTGACGGGGCTTCTAGCATACTTTGTACTGCATTCCATCTGCCCCACTGACCTCCTTCCTTTGCTCCCTTCTGGCTATTCTTTTTCAAGAAGTGCTGCTGCTTTCTTACCCTCTTTTGTGACTATCACTCTGATCTCTCCTGCCACATCCGCAGCCAGAAACACTGGACACAGGGCAATGTACAAATTCCTTTATTATTTCTTCAAAGACTAGTTAGAGCAGGATGGTCACCATAGGGTGGACGGATGGAGCCCCTCACATCTTCACTGCCACACCTTGCCTGCATCTTCCACCCCATAGAGGAAGGGATGGGGAAGTCCCACTCCCTGCTCATGCCCCAGGTCAAAGTAAGTCTGAAGGATGCAAGGGCAATTGCTCAGAAGAGGTGCACTCCTTGGCTTGGCAGTTCAGCTCTCTAGTGGAGCGACAGAGGTCCCCATTCTAGCTTTAACCCAAAGGGCCCCACAGGGTGCCCTGACTGCACTTGCTCTTCCCTTTCAGGATCCATTTAGCCCCATCACTGTGATAGATGCCCCTCCCAGCTGCAAGTGGGAGGAGGACTAGCCAATTAGACACAATGACTCTAGAAAGCAGATGGCACAAGCAATGCGGGATGGTTCACACAATCTGTTGGGTTAGTGCACGGGGGAGCAGTAGCAAGCTGCCCCCACAAAGTGGTGATAGGCAAGCAGACAGAGGGGATCCATGCATAGGGTAATGAAGTGCCCCCCCCCCCAGTGCTCTCCATCAGTTTGGGGAATGGGGGCCAGAAAAGCATCTGGAGGCTGGGATAAATTCCCCTGTGCTGGTGCTGAGTCCCTGTGGGATGCCCTGCTCTGGAAGCCATTTGAAAACAAATGGACTGCATGTACATTTGGAGGAAGTGAGAATAATGGATGAATGGGAGAGATGACTCAAACATCCCTCTGGTTTTAGCAAACTCCCCCCTTCCTGCATATACTGCTACTTAAACATCCATCCTGCTGACTTCTCCTGCTTTCTTACACATTCATATGCTCACAGAACCGTATTTTAAAAAGTCAGCACTCCTTATGGTAATTCCTGTCACTCTACATATATACTTGGGATTGCCATACACAAGCATAGGCGCAAATAAAATTGTGCAGACAAAAGCACACCACTAGTAGTGATTTTTGTGGTTCTGAAATGTATAAAGACAAAGCGGGTGGGGGGGGGTGGAATCTCAAAAGATGCATGTTTTATGTCATGATGGAAGAGTATTTATTTATTCGCTCTCTCTCTCTCTCTCTCTCTCTCTCTCACACACACACACACACACACACACACACACACACACACACACACACACACACACACAAAATGAGGTGCAAGAGAACTTTAGATTGGAAGCTGCTTCTTGTCAAGTTCCTAACAATAGTTACCTATGAAGCACTTGTCAAGGAATCTTTGCTCAGGTTGGCGCCCAACAGCTGCTCCGCAAAGCCATCAATGCTCCAGTTTCTAGGAGGAGTAATGCTGGAGTAAGCTGTGGTGTGAGCAAGCTGTATGTGGTCTGGGGCTTCTAAAGTTACATTGCAGTAGTTCCCATACCACAAAGTAATAGGAGAAGGGGCCCGCAATGGCTCCACTGAGATTTCCACAGATGGAGGCCTGGTTTAATTTTGTCATTAGCCTTTCTATCCCTCCAACGCACCTAGGTTCTATCTTTAGCTCTTGCCTGGGATAGGCCATTGAGGAGAGTGGAAGTCTTGTGGACAATGTGTGTGAGGGTCCAGGGGCTCACTGGCAGCCCTGGCAGCCCATGCTCTGGGATGGGATCATCAACTTGTGAGAGTTGTAAAAATATAAACAGAGAGCATCAGCCACACCACTCCAAGGTGAGAAGCTGGCTCCAGCGTCAGCCCTTTGCCCCATGTGAGGTGGAGTTATTGCAGTTTGCAATGTTTGGCCAGAAAGATCAAGTAGACAATGGGCATGAGTTAACCCAGGCAGGATAATGTGCTACTGGTACACAGTCCATCCGCCAGCAGCCACCATGGATCTTCTATCGCTCCTGCTGGTCAGTTACTCCACACTACAATCACACTCTTTCGCCTTGTGGGATGGTTGCATGCACAGCAACTAGCCAAAGCAAATGCCCGCTCAACAAATAAAAATAGAACACAAATGGACTGGCTCTTTGCCGCCTCCAGCCTGCTTCTCTCTCTTCACTTTCTCTGAGGCCCTTTGCTCCTAAGCCCTGAGCTTCATGGGGTCCATACGGTAACCATCTAGTGAGTGACTAGCAGAGACAACAAGACAGATGGGAGGTGATTTACCCTGTTACAGAGATACCAATGCAAAAAAAACACACACACACACAGGCCACGTAGCAAGTGGCCAAAGACACAGACGAGTGGGCAAGGGGGCATGAGGGGGACCCCCCCATCCCCAGGACGCTCCTTTATACAAGATGAGAGAGCGTGGCCCGCCGAGTTTTTTAGTTTTGCTAGTATTGCAGTCTAACTGATATGGCTTTAACTATTAGGAAAGGAAGGAAGGAAGGACACTGAGATGCAGAGAGATGTCTCCCAATGTCAAACTCAATCCCAGTGCAAGCGTCCTAGGGCACCAGGAAATCTTGGGGAATAAAAGGAACCTGTCTTCTCAAAGACATGCAAGAGAATGAGAACCACAGAACTTCCCCATGGTAGGCTGATCCCAACCTTAATTTCAGTGGTGGCCAAGGACTATTAGCCAAGGGTAGGGGGCTGGCCAAACCGTAGCAAGTATTATCCTTCACCTTCTAGTCAATCCATTTTGCCTAATTGTGTGCCTCTGGGGAACGGACAGGGAGTAGCAGGTAGGGAGTGAATGCAACAATAGCACAGCAAAAGTTGGGTGTAAGCTGGGAGGGAGGGTGTAGATCACCCCACCTCTGGGTAGGATTGGGCTATAGAGGTGAGAGAGTGGAAGGTCTCCCCCAAGCTATGTGGTACCTTGAATCAGCAAGTTTTGGAAGCTCCTTGGTATCTCTTCATTGAATGGGGAAACTGGGCAGCATGAAAAGTTATGTCATGTGAATCACAGCAGTTCAGACAGGATTTTTGTCTGTGCTTGTGTAACATTGTCCGAGTGTAATGCAGAGGCACCCTAGTATGCACACCAAACTGTATGCATGTATCTGAATACGCACGAAGCAACTCTATCACTGTGCTTCTATGTGTGAAGGCCAGTGGCAGGTTTCTGAGGCCAAGATACCACAGAAATAGGACTGCCGGGTGTGATGCAGAGCCCTTGGCTAGAGTCAGTGGTTGAGCCTCCTGGTTCCAAGAGACTGAGCCAGCAGGCCCCAGTTGCTCTCACACTATCATTAATCGGCCTCAGAGTTCCCAGATCCTCCTTTTCTCTTCTTCAACCCCCTTCAAGGAAGGCAGTCTTCTGGATTTCCATCAGTATAAATACTGATAGTTCCAGCCAGGCTGGAAAATGAAGGAAATGACTTTGCTTCCCTCACTCAATGAGTCTGGGCATCCATCCCTCCTTTTGAATTTATCAGTCTCCTTATCCAAAGGAGCAGCTGAGAAATCTGAGCACTTTTGTCCCTCCTACTCTATAACCTTTACCTGCAGCTGCCACAAAACACTTAGTGATTAAACACCAGGGCAGCTGGAAAGTAAAAAGATGAGCTGGACTAAAGGAAGGTGGCTGAGGCAACCACAATGAGAAGATCCTCTCCAAGGGATCTTGAACCCTGGGCTTCATCCCATGTATCATGAGGTCAGACCAGAGCAGTGAACTTGGCCCTTGGGCCCTTCACCAGCACTAGGGTGGCTGTGGAAGTATGCATGTGTTTCTGTGAACGTGTGTGGAATGGAAATGGTTACAGAGAGCAGAACTGCTTCGCTTTCCTCACAAGTCTCTGCACACATATGTATCTGCATCAGTGTCTGAGGTGTGATTCTTCTGGTAATGAATTCCCCTCCCCAAGCATGTGACAGATAATCCTGCATGCCAACAGCCCTTGAAAGTCAAGATTGTGGGAAAGGATTGCTCCAATTGGTTGCTCCCTTGGTCAGAGACGGAATGTGTGAGGACTGGCCTTGCCCCAAGGAGCTAGACAAGAACAGGAGTGTGGAGGAGTGGGGCACACAATCCCTCCCTGGCAGTTAGCACGGGGCTGTGGAATGTGCAAGGGGGCATGGCATTCTGCACAGCCCTGGCTCCCCTCCCTCTCCAACACCCCATGAGGTCACATCAGTGAATTTGGTCCCAGTTCCCCCCATCTGTGCCCAAGGCTTTATTTCACCATGTAGCCAGCTGGTACTTTGGCACAACAGAACTCCAGCTTTGCACAGTTAAGGAAGGGGAAGGGGGGAGCCAGGCTCCCGGCAGTGCCCAGCCTGTGGCTCCAGGGAGCACAGCAGGCTAGAGTGTTTTTTGGTCTGATGGGGAGGGGTAGAGAAGAAGGGGAGCCTATGCCTAAAGTGCCTCTCCTGGGGACAAATGGGGTGGCTTGGCAGGGGCCCCATGGCACAAGGACATATGTGGGATCTCCCCTTGGAACAAATCGAAACCAAATGAATAAAAAAAATGAACGTCCCCTCCCCACCTGGAACCACAACCCAAGCACTGAGTAGGCAATACCAGGAAATTTTGGGTGGGGCTGGGGGCTGGCGTGGCTGTTACTTCTTGAACATATCCTGCAGTGGACCTGGCAGGTACTTGAGCACTGTATCGAGGATGCTCTCCTCATCCTCATCTTCATCGTCTCCGCAGCCTGCTGGGATAGCTTTCTTGGGGCGCGTCAGACTCCCTTCGCATGGCTGTTCCATGGCTGCCTTCTCCTCTGCCTCTTTCTCCTCTTTCTTCTTCAGGCCGTACTACAGGGGAGAGACATGGGTGTTCATCACAGACAGGCAGAGAAGACTGGCAAATGGGCACGGAATAAGGGAGCTTGGTCTGCGATACCATCTCATCAGCACAGCAAGGAGAGCCTTCTGTGACAACTCCCACTGATCAACTAACCACTTTCTGTAGAAGATCCTAATTTCTTATTTGGCTACCTGTTTGTTTTTTACAGTTGCCATCTTCCAACAAGAATACCTACCACTGAAGCAGGAAACAAACCAGCCAGAGCTCCTCTTGCCCCTCTCTTCCTCACCTTCTGACCCAAGCAAGAACCAGGTAGGTCACACAGCGGCTGAGATGAGTTAACAGGACGAGGCCTGGCTCATCCTGTGAGGATGAGGCATCTCTCCCTGCAATGTGAGTTTTAGGGTCTATGTCCTGTGTTTAGATTGTAAGGTGGCAACTTTTAATTGGGGGGGGGGAAGCTTCCGAGTCAGAGAAGCACCCACACCCATAAAGACATTCTTGGTTCTCTTTCTGCTGGCCCTGCTCTGTGAGAGCAGTGCAGACCAAGTGGTCCTCATTGGTTAAAGTGCTAGAGACAGCTGCCACTTGGGGCTGGGGCTAGTGAATGCTTGAGGGAAAGTAGTCCAACTTGGCCAGGTTACATGTTACGCTGGAGATCTGTGATCCAGTATCCTAACATATTATTCAATCTTAAAAATTACAGGGGCCATGCCACTGAGGCAAGGGGTTTGATGCTTTAGCTCTTTCCCCTCGCACCATTTCCTGAACATGATCTGGATCATAATTAAAAGCCCCAGCAGAGAAAAGACAAACACTTTGCCTTTGCCTGTTTTCTTTTTTCTACCCTGGGAGGTGTGTGTTTGGAAAACCAATGTCCATACGGGAAGAGCTGACCCTCCCTTGCCCAGCACTGCATCCACGTGTGAGTCCTCATGCACACCTACATGCAGCTGAGCCTTCCAGCAGCATGGGTCCTGTCTTTAAACCCTTTGCTTCTCTGCTTGACTGTAGGAAAGGCCTCCCTCTGTAGTCTGGAGAAAGAACATCAATGTGTATTTCTCTGAAGGTGGTATATGTGGGCTGTACACAGCACTGAAGGTGGCACAGGAGAGAAGCTACATGGAGAGACATCTCTTCAGTGTTCAGCTAGCCAGTCTGTGGCACTCATCTGCAAACATTCTAGCCTGGTATATAAACTCTTTCACACCCCAGTACACAAAGCACTGCCTAACACTGCCAATACATTCAGTCTGTGCCGGTACTGCTTTGGCTGTATTAGTGTCTATTATTGATGCTCTGGGTCTGTATGCCACTCCCCTCCCCATTCTGAGTGTCCAAATGCCTTGGGAAAGTTAGAGATGCACAAAAACAAGGGTGGGGGTGGGGGTGGGGAGAGAGGGGGCTGCAGGAAGTACAGATAAATACACTGGCAAAGAAGAGCTGCTCCACATGCTCTTTTGCACTATCTGGAATCATTTGTTCCCATCTGCCCCGGCTAGCAAGATATTGTAGACTGGGTACAGGCAGCACCAGCTGCATTATCTGCCTCTATAGAGGGATATTAAAGATTGCAGATAAGGAGCACAAGGCCCTACCTAATATCATGTGGGCGACAGAGATGTAGACACCACCCAACTAATAACCTGTGAATGGTGGGAGCCTAATGTGATTGTCAGAGAGAGTTAATGGCAGAGAACAGAACCCAGAAGATCCCCACCTCCAATTCCAGCTACTGGTTCGTTTTGCATCAGGTGAAAATATTCTTATATGTATGTGAAGCCAATACCTCCTTCACTTCTCATCCTCAAGCATCTGGCAGTCATAAGACCAGAACAAAGGGCCCTCCTGGATGTGGTGAACAGTTCATTGAATTCAGCATCTTGTTTCAACAGCAGCAGCTGGTAAGTTTACCAGCAGGGAATAAAGGCAACAACCTTCCTGTGTTCCTACCTATGAATACTCAGAGGTACACTGCCTCTGAACATGGAGGTTTGATATCCTTTTCTTTCTCTCTACATTATAGAAAGCTCCTCCTCTACCTGTTTCCTCCAGGCTTCTTTCTATCCCTCTATGGTCACTTGGTATTCACAGCTATCTCTTGGCATGTCATGATTTCTGTCCCCTTGCTGACCCCTCTCTTCTTCTTCCCACAACATTTTCCATTCACATCTCTGTAACTATTTCCTTCAGCTTGGTGATTTGCTCTGGGTGGAATACTGTGTCTGTCCTGAAATCCTATACTTGCTTTCCCAGCAAAATTGCTCATGACTCCATGATGCAGCAGCTAAAAAGGCAAACACAATCCTGAGGTGTATCCAAATCACAGGATGTCATTATCCCACTATATACTACATTGTTCAGGCCCCACCTGGAGTATTGTGTGCAGTTCTGGAGGCCTCACTTCAAAAGGATGTGGACAAATTGCAACGGGTGCAGAGGAGAGCAACCAGGATGACCAGGGGCCTGGAGACTGAGCCCTATGAGGAAAGACTGAGGGACTTGGGAATGTTCAATTTGGAGTAGAGGAGATTGAAGGGGAGTCATGATTGCTTTCTTTAAGTATTTAAAAAGATGTCACTTAGAGGACGGAAGGGAGCTGTTCCTGTTGGCAACAGAGGATAGGTCTTGCAAAAACGGGTTTAAACTACAAGAGGGAAGGTACTGGCTGGATGTTAGGAAAAACTTTCTCATGTTAAGAGTAATCCAGCAGTGGAATTGGCTGCCTAGGGATGTGGTGGGTTCCCCCCTCACTGGCAGTCTTCAAGAAGTGGCTGGATGAATACTTGTTGGGGATGCTTTAGGCTGTTCCTGCACTGGTTGGACTAGAAGGACTGTGAGGCCCCTTCGAGTTCTATGATTCTATGACTTCTCAGCACTCTGGTGACGCTTGAGCCCTAACAGATTCATCCTCATGATGCTGGTGCTCCCCTGATGATATGGAATGAGCAACCAGCCCAAGGGACTTGCCCATGGCTATGTTCCTTACAGCGTGCAAGGAGATTACGTTGGTTACAAGACCCCTAACTATAGCTGTGCTTTTCAATGGGGTGACCAGCGGCAAAGAAGGACAGGGCTCATGTGTGCTTAACAACTGTAAGAAAGGGAGTTTGGGACAGGTGCAGATTGTCATGCAGGGAAAACTCTGGCTGTTTCTACAGCAGACAAACTCTTGTGATACTCAAGGCATGAATACACATGATGTTAAACTTCTGTGATTGGATCCCCCAATGAGTTTTCTCATCCTAAAAAGCAAAGGAGGGTGTTGACTGGGGCTGCAGTGCTGGGGAATGGGGTTTGACTCTTCCCCCTGTTTTGTTTACCTGATCAAAAATGCTTCCCCCATGGCTGCTTTGATTTCCAGCAGGTGTTGTGACTATTCTGGGAGTCATTTGAAGAAATGGGGGGAGATTTAAAGATTCCCCCCACCAGTAGTTCTGATTCACATGGGGTCCCTGGTGGCTGCTATTTAGGACTGAAAACCATATTAGAAAATCCAGACAGAGAATTCCAGTGTCCTATAGAGCCTGTTTTCAACAGTCAACAGTTTTTTCCACAGTCCACAAAAAGTGGAACTGAAACTGATTTTTCACAGCACTTCATATAACACTGTATTTCTCATTAAAAGCCAGCTATTCCCATTTGTACTGGTAAGATCCTTTCATAAGTACACTTGGAAGTAAATCCTGTTTGACAAAGTTTGTGCTGCTCTCTGGAATTTTCCTTTTATTCCTTTATCTTACAGGCTATTTTCTTATGGGAGTTACATTTATGAACGAGCTATTAATTAATGGTTCTTATTTTTAAGATGGGGGAGGGGTGGATGTTTGTGGCCCAAACACTGCTCATTATTTTGATTACAGAATTACAATAATAAAAAATAAAAATTACGAGCAATGGCTTTGGTTGCAAAGTAAAAAGTGGTGATCAATCTGCCTCCCTATCATGAATTCAAAATTAAGAATGGATTCAGGAATGCTGCTCTGAAAGAATACATAGTAATTGATTTTGCTAGAAACAGAAGGAAAACTTAAAGACACAGTAGCCACAGTAGTTCAAGATATTATTCTCTTCAGCCTGATGCTTGTGTTTTAAACTTTAAAATTACTACAAATCAGGTGTGAAATAAGGTGGCTGGACACCAGGGAAAACAATGAGATGTAATAAAAAAAGGAACATTGTTCACCATTGCAACTGGTCACTTTAACCTGTTGTCTTTGTGATTTTAACTTCTTACAACAACTGAGCATTTCTTAAATTAGAAAGTTATGAATATACCAATTAGATACTATTTATTTTTTAAAAAATAGCAGCTGAAATTTTTACCATTTTAAAATTATATTTTTTGTTGTGCTAAGCATTGGAGAGTTTGTTCCTTCTTCCTAAAGACTTACATGCATAAGTAGCCTGAGCCTAGCTGCATTCTTCACCACTTCAGGGCGAAAGGGCAGTTCCTTCCCCATAAAAGATCACGGCTTCTGCAAATGCAGCGAATTATTTTTCTCCATATTCCCTCTGAAGAGATCATTCAGACTGAAGAGAATACAGATTAGAGTAGACAGATAGCTCCTACAAATACGTATGTACTTCTGAGGTCTTGTTCACACATGAATTTTCATCACTTAGTGACTGAACCAAGTTGGGAACTTGCATGTGTGAATGGACAATGAGAGAGACACCTCAGACTCAAAACTTACCTATTATTTCAAACACAGTGCTATTCATTGGAATTCCTTTGGACATGTAGCTGTCAATCCTCAAATGTACAGTAAACAAGTATTTCACAAGCATGGCCCTTTTCACACTGCTTACCTTGACTCACAACGATGCGGAACATCGCGCTAAAAACGTGGAACATCACGTTTTCTAGCACAAGATTTGCGCGACAAAACACGATGTTCCGCATTTTTAGCACAATGTTCCGCGTTGTTGCAAGTCAAGGGTAAGCAGTGTGAAAAGGGCCCATGTGTGAACCAGCTCCTAGAGGGTGGGGCAATAGTATAGTAAGTAGTGCTGAGTTCTTTGACCTCTTTCTTTTGCTTTGGGCCTGGGCTCACCATGAACACACGAGATGGATTCCTGTTCCTCTTAAAGAGCTAAGCATCTGGCGTTCTTGGCTGATTCAAGTCAGTCCAATGGGACACAATTTGCCTTTGGACCCTGATCATCTTCTGTGTCCATATTTCTGATACCTTCTAGTCATAGCTCGGAAACCATCACTCACCACTCTTCAGGATACATCCAACTGTCTATCCACCTAGTCCCCCCATCAAGAGAAATAATCAGTATGTTGGTTTTGGCCAGGGCAAAAAGAAAAGGACAAAGACAAGGGGCCAAGTGAGCATCCAGAGTGCAGGGCAAGCAGGAGCTGAGCTTTTTCTCAGCTTCAAAGACTGCTATTGCCTTAGGACCTCACACTGAATGGTACCCTCTCTTCTGCACCATGGCAAGATAGCAGATGAGATGAGAATCATTCATAAAACTGCATGAGGTCCCAAGGGGATAGCGGTCTTTGAGGCCTGAGCATTAATGTGGTCATTGTTTAACAGGCTATTACTTTTGCAGGCACAGGCTCTTGGGATCACCAAGGTGAAAAAATTCAAAGCCTTTCCAGAAATATCACTGTAAAGGTGATGATGGATAGGTGCTGAGCAAGCAAGCAGAGGAGGCGGGGCAGTGCTTCAGTTGCATGAATGAACGGCTTGCAGTCAAGAGCAGGGAGGGAGCCTTTTTCTCTTCAACATCAAGAGCCCCCTTGTCATGTCTGTGTATAGCCATGCCATGTTTATTTGTTTGTTGTATCACTGATGCCGCAGTATACTGAAGTTATAATGCCTTAATTCTAACCTGTTGTAATCTATCCCCTAGCCATATTAACCATGTTCTCTCCAGTGTATAATTATTGCTCTCCGGGCCCCAAGACAGGGCCTCTCACCTTATCTCTCCAAAAGTATGCATCTTCTAGTTAGACATGACCTTGAGTGTCTAGATGCCAGTTTTGCTACTTTGCCAGATGCTGAGAATGTACTGATTGTCTACTCATAACTATAAGAGGTTCTCACAGAACCCGTGTAATCTTGCACACCAAAAACCTAACCATTGCTGGAGTGCGGGAGTTTTCAAGTATATCAAAACCAATATGTTTTCATTCCTCACTTTTACTAAGCTCTGTGATGGAGTGCAGACCTGAACTGTAAAATCCTGAATAAAGCCTTTTCTATTGGAACCGATGTGGGTTCACTGGAGAGGGACTAAGGGATCTACCTGCCAGGAACTGACACTCCTTACTTTAATTATAATTTGGGAATTGTCAATTACAGAAGCCTTTTCTTCCATAGGAGGAATACGATGATCACTTTAGAACATTCTAAAGAACCTGCATGTTCGCTAACAGGCTCAGATACAGATTCAGTAAGCAGAAATATGTAGATTGGGCTGCAGAAAGGGAGAATAACTTTTGGGAACAGAAAGCCAGGGAAAAATAACTGGGGAAGTGAAGTCATGTTTTGCATCAACAAGTTCTGAAGAGGAATAAAGACTGTGATATTGTGGTAAGACATATTCAATATTCATAGGATTATGTGACTATTCCTTTGCTGCTTTAATGTTTTTCTCCTGCTGAAGAAGGAAAGGGAAATGAAGTTTTGGGTTTTGGAAGAAAGGTCATCCTGTTCCCAGGATACTATGGATAACTCCCCAAGATAATCTGTAGGGGACACTCCTAAAGGATGTGTGTACGAGTAGAGAGGAACTATACAGCTACATATGCTAGCTTCCTTCTCTAAACTGCTGGCCAGGACCTCTGCTGTGTGGCAGAGTGACTGTCAACCCCCATGGCAAAAGGGCAGAGCCAAGATGAAGCATGGACTGCAGTGGGGAAAGAGGGGGGAAGCAAACATCTCCGTCCCTGTCTACAGTTTCTGCAGGGAATTTGGGGTCAAGCAAGATATTTTTTATTAACTTCCTAGCCTTGTACCTTCAGTTGTTTCCCTGTTAAAATTCAAAAATAAAAAAACTCACTTGCCACTATTCCAATTGGTCTTTCAAATTATCTTTTTTTGTTATTTAGGCATTTGTTATTTAGGCTGCCTCAATGATTCCAATAAAACCAAAATATCCATTACCAGTGTAGCGCAACAAAGCATGTTGGCACAGAACATTAATGTCCAGAAATGGTTTAGGGTATAATTAAAACAAATAGGTTTATTCTTAGAAACCAGTTCACTAGGAATTCAAAAGAGAAAAGGGTTTCCCCCTCCCCCCAAAAACCCTGTCTTCCTGCTAGACACAGGGCCATTGTTTTTAGTTGCACATATATATGAATTAAAGTCAATTTTCAAAGCTAGATCCAACAACTTAGGGGTAAATACCCAACCTCCACTGACCCCAAGCGTGTGCCAAAAGGCAAATGAAACAGCAACACAGGAATCTACCCCACTGCGGAAGAAGCTGTATATAGCCCCAAAGAGATTAGTGAAAGATTCACTTAGGTTACTTCAATCCCACATTTTAATAACTTTAACCTTTAGGATTGGAGAAGGGGTGACTATGCATCTCTTGTAATGTGACTCAATCAATGCTTTGTGATTAAAAGAGATAAAAGTTGTGAAAAGTCAGTCAGGGTCACCTAGTACATATCTTTCACCTCTTAGATGAAATCTAACGAGTTCCTTGAATATTTATGAATTCTTAAGTCATTGGGCATTCATTTACTAAGCAGAGGATTAAAAGGGAAGAGCTAGGTTCTATTATGTAGGTGTCAAACAACCATTACATATAACAAGTAAGAGAGACTAGTTAGGTTGGATTCTCAAAATGGAGTTTTGTTCTTTAGAACTGGAAACCAATATTGTTGGTAATGGCCAACAAGGGTTTAATTTGTCACAATCATTACATAGCTTGGATTGGCTTTGGCAGTAGTATCTTCCTAGTCTCCGCATAGGTTCAGTTTCCCGTCAGAAATTCTATACTTGCCATTTACCCCAAACAGGTTCCTCCCACTTCTGAAAATGTTAGTTATATTCCTTTCACTGTATTGCAACAGATAGGTTACTTACCTTATCACGGATTTGCTGCCGGACCTTTTCCCGTTCAGCCTCCATGCGTGCATGCTTTGCTTTGCGTTCTTCCTCTTGCTGGCGCAGGGCTTCTTGTCGTTCTTCTTCCTTCTTCTGGGCATCAGGGTCCTTCTCCTCTTCACCCCCTAGCATTTTACCCATGTCTTTAGTGGCTCCTGCATGAGATTACAGAAACCACAATCAGAGGGAAAGAGTATAACTCCTCAGAACGGTTCATTGCCTTCAGACAGGTTTCTCTGCAGTCACACTCCATGCTGCCTTTTCACCTATACCTAAAAAGTGATCGAGAGAGGGAAGGAATAATCATATAGCTCCACTCCACAAGAGCTGAGTGTGCAGTTCATTAATACTTTTTAATTTAATGAGAGGACTGAGAGGTTGAAGGTGCTGAGGAGGCATTTCAGTTGAATTGCCTCCCTAAATCTCAGCCCAAGGTGACCAGTGAGAGGGCAGTGGAAATATCACAGGCACAGGCCATGATGGAATCCAGACTTTCTGCCCTGGCATCACATGGCAATTCTAGGGGCTTTTCTTCTTGGTGGATCCCATGCAGAAACAAAACACTTGGTGGATCCCCTGCAGAACTTCAATATCAGCCCCATCCCTTTCTGGAGGCTGGTAAAGCTGATGTGGAAATACCTCATATCTTCTGCCTTCCCCACTTGGTTCTAGTCATCCAAACATTTCTGTAGTGTGAGATTCAGGCACACTGTGTGAAATACCACTCTTGTAGTAAGGATAAAATATATTTTACCAGATTGCGTTATTTGCAATTATAACAAAGAAAATCCGAGCAAAGTATGTAGAGAAATGGGGGTCTACAAATGCAGTTTTCAAAAACATTTTAGTAGTATAAGAAGAACCCTGTAGAGCCACTATGCACATCACATTTGTGCTTCTCCCATTCCAATTTACTTCTAACTTGACTCCTGATATGTCATAACTCTCAAGTGTGTCTTGCCCCTTTTAGCTGCTTATAGCTGGTGGCCTACTCTCTTGGCCATTTCCTATGTCACAGTGTGTGCCATGCAGCCATGTACTCAGGATCCAGGTGTTGCTATAAGCTCAGCTGTGTCCAAGATCAGCCCTGTATTTTATGGTTTTATTTATTTAGTAGATTTATATGTTAACAGCAAAATGTTGTTTTGTTAAAAGTGAAATCAGACAATCTTCTAAAACTGGGTTGGATCTTAACAGCTTTCCCACTTGATCCCTCTATGCTGCAACACTCATACCACATAGCTTTTGTACACACTGGGGGGACCATAGCCTGTTTGCTGGTAAAAAGGGGTTTCCCATTCTTTCCTTAACCTGCAGATAATCTGGTATGGCTCAGCCCTCACACACCAAAGCTCAGCAGCAAGAACTGTATGTAAAAGCAAATCAACTATCATAAAGCCCAGTTGGCAAAATGTGCACCATAAAACGCATAATAAGTGATAAAATACTGCAAAGTAGTAACATGTTCAGTTACAAGATTGGGCAAACAAGAATGTTTTGACCTGATACTTCGCACGTTGTAAAATAGGTACTAGGTGAAACTCCGGAGAGGGTTTTCCAGAGCCTTGCCTGCCATCTCTCTCTCTGTTTAAGGACCAGAAGGTTCAGTGCAGCAGCAGAGGATAGGAAGAAGACAACAGATTAAGAAACGGCAGTGTCTTTTTCTAGGCATTCTTAAAGTGCTTGTTCATACTTGAAGGGAATGGGAGGACTTTGACAGATTAAGTTCCTGGGCCAGGTGAAGCAGCCAGAAGTCTCTATGCCTGCCCACTAAAGCAGCTGAAAGCTATCAGATTATCCTAGTGTCAGAGATCTGACAGCTCCCTTTTCTAGATGAAGTGCCTCCACATAGCAAGAGTCCTGAACCCGGCACGCTCCCTTCTGAGTGTTGGGGGAAGATTAAAAGTCAAGCTGTTTTGAGATGGTGGCTCACAGAACAAATGGCCTGCTCAGTGTTGGGTCACTGCAAGATTTCACTTGAACTGAATGTCGAATCTGGCAGAAAAACTGCAGAATCAGGTCCATGTCCTCCCCTCAGAGCAGTGCTTGTCCTCAGTTCAAAACTCTGTTCCTAGAAAGTGGAAAGATGGAATGGGTCTTCACAGGGTGAACAGATCTCATGGAAAATGGCTCCAGGTCAGGGACCAGGAAGTCGTCTTTTTTTCTGTGTAGACGCCAAACAGGCCAACATTGAAAATTTCATTATGATGTGGATGTAAGACACAACTCTAGTACTAGTAAGATTTGCATATCTCATAAGATGTGAGTTTGCAAAATGTCAGCAGCCATTCTTTTGCTTGAGGCATACCTTTGAACTAACTGAATACCTATAAGCACATATCCCTAGCATAACTCTAGAGAGTGCTTGTATAACAAGCATTGACTAAGCCCCCCACCCTGAAAAAATCCCAGATTTCTTCATAGCTAAGGTAGTGATAGTTGGAATTCAATGCCAGAAAGGCAATATCCTGTAATTCATATTAGACAGTGAAGATAGCCTCACCCCACAAGTGATTGTTGTGCTATGATGAGCACTAAGTTGGGGCATGTACTGTATGTGCTCATTTGCTGTTTTAATTCAAAGATAGATGCTGTACAGTCCAGCACTAGAGAAGGGGACATTAAAGAACTGGGGTTTTTTAAAAGGGAAAACCAGTCAAATGTTGTAGAACTGCTGCAGGAGGAGGCTACACCTTACTTAGTGTTTCTTTCCTCTATTTAAAAAGTCAATATAGGTATCTGTTTGAATGAGCTGCCCCAAGCAGGCCTTTGGAGAGGCAGCATATAAATCTCTCAAATAAATAAATAAAAAACAATAAGGAGGAGTAATCAGTTAAAAAATGAGTAAGCAAACAAATGTTTTGAAGGACTTGAAGCGGTGCAGACTGGTGGGATGGAATGAAAGTGTGCCTCTAGTAACTGATGACATCAGTAGCACTAGCCTATAGATGCTTGTAATGTTTATGTGGCCCCAGTTCACACACCATTCCAAACTTCAGTAGATACACAAAATACTGTGTGCTGGGAAATGACACTCCAAAGCAGCCTCCTGAGATTGCCACTCCATTCTAATTCATGGCACAGCTGGTTCTGCAAGACCATGTTTGTAATGGAAGTTCAACAGAGCAATGGAATTGTTTCTCAATTGTCGGCCTGTGGACTTTTCAGTCCCAGCTTTTCCAACAAGTTCTTCCTGAATTTGGGTTGTGTCCTCACTATGGATGGTTTCAATATAGGCAAATCAGAGATCTTTACAACTCGGACCGTTTAAAGGGAGGAATAAGATTGAAAAACTCGGAATTAGAAGAAGTGATTTTACAAGAAGGTAAAAAAGACATTTTGAAAATATATAAAATACTTCTAAAATGGTATACGGAAGATGAGACAGTCAAAGTCCAGATGGTGAAATGGGCAATAAATTTTCATAAAGAAATAACAATGGAATCATGGGAACACTTGTGGAAAAACACTTTGAAGATTTCAACTTGTACCAATATTAAAGAGAATGTATACAAAATGATGTATAGGTGGTATTTAACACCTAAGAAGATTGCGCTTGGAAATGCAAATATGTCAGACAAATGCTGGAAATGCAAAAAGCATGAAGGATCATTGTATCATATGTGGTGGACTTGTGAGGTAGCTAAGCAATACTGGGGAGATATAATAGAAATAATTAACGAGGTTTTGCAAACCCAAATAAATAAGAACCCAGAATTGCTGCTACTGAACTTGGGAATGGAAGATGTTCCAATGCAGTATAGAACATTGCTATTTTACATGACTACAGCAGCAAGACTTTTGTATGTGCAGAAATGGAAAGTGCAAGAAATACCAACTATAGAAGATTGGATTTACAAATTGTTGTACATGGCAGAAATGGATAAAATGACAAGAAAACTGAAAGATCTGGATCCAGGAGAATATTTTGCAGACTGGGGGAAACTGAAACAATATTTAGAAAAAAAAATGGGATGTGAAAGGAGGACTGTGGCAGTTTGAGAATTATTAATTTGTGATTTTATAAAGGGGAGAGAGAAGTAACTTTACCATTAATGGGGAAATTTAGTTATTAATTAAACTAAGCAAATATTATTATTAAGAAGACTGTATTAAAAATAGATAGGTTAAACAGCTAGGAATAGAATAGGTATATTAGAGAATCTGAGATATAGAAGAATTTGAACATGCTTAGAATAAGGGATACAATATATATAAGACTTAGTAGAACATAGTTAAAAATAATTTAAATGATAAGACGGGTTAAGGGTTGGAAAGCTGTTGGAAGTCAATAAGGAGGGGGGGAAAGGGTGGGGGTCGTTAGAATTTAGGTAATATGGGGAATGTATGTAAATTTATGTACTCACCAATAATTTTTTTTTTAAAAAAAGTTCTTCCTGAATTTGCAATTCCAATATCCAGTGAAGCATATGTTAAGAACATTCTCTACCATGGGGAGGAGCTGCTCTCTCCCTTCTTCTAACTAATGTACATAAGTGCCATGTGGAGACAGGAGCTTGGTGCGCGCTGTGCCATTCTGAGTAACTCAGCCGGGAGTCAGGCAGAGGCATTTCCCATTGCAGTTTGTCAGCAATTTAGAACTACAAACCAGTGATGGCTTCCCAGCCCCCCAGGAGACTTTATGGTTTTTGATGTATTGTCGAAGGCTTTCACGGCCGGAGAACAATGGTTGTTGTGGGTTTTCCGGGCTGTATTGCCGTGGCCTTGGCATTGTAGTTCCTGACGTTTCGCCAGCAACTGTGGCTTGCATCTTCAGAGGTGTAGCACCAAAAGACAGAGATCTCTCAGTGTCACAGTGACACTGTGGAACTACAGGAACTACAGTGACACTGAGAGATCTCTGTCTTTTGGTGCTACACCTCTGAAGATGCCAGCCACAGCTGCTGGCAAAACGTCAGGAACTACAATGCCAAGACCACAGCAATACAGCCCGGAAAACCCACAACAACCATTTATGGTTTTTCATCTTCCTGAGCTCTATCTCCCTACTTTTTTGCTTTTGTGACTCATCATTGCTTTGCCGAAACTAGCCAAACCCTTCACATAGCAGAGACAGTAGACTTTCTGCTTGCTGTGCAAGCAGAGCCATATAGGATGAGAGGAGGCCTGTGTATGTCTGGGCTGTGTTTGAACAGCCTTGGCTGATGGGTTATTGTGGGTGGAAGTGAGGGATGGGGCAGAGGCATCTGCTCCAGCTAGCTCTGTAATACAAATTGGAAACAGTCTGCACAGGCCTGGTATTTTCTTAGCTGCAGATCCAAGGATGAAAAAGCAAAAAGACTTCATTACAACATGTGTCTGTGAAGGGGGAGATGGGCTCTCTACTAGATCCAGTTTGTTATTCCTGAAGAGGCAGCAAAAATCATAGCCAAGGATCCACCATGGGAAGATTCATGAACTTCTTCCTAGGAGGGGATACGAAGTGATGGATGATTCACACTTCATAAAGCTTGCATGACAGACATGTGGGTTGGATCCAGAGGAGAATGTCCATGGACGGAGGCAGCTAATTTTTGCTGAGTCCCCCTGCTCAGCAAAACTCCCCCACTTGCTATTCCTGGGGGGCGGGAATCTCCTATCCCCCTGGAGCAGCATTTCAGGTGGCATTTTGAATGGCAGAAAAAAGTGAGAAAATCACACCCTACTGGCTCCAGTCCCATTTGCCATGCAGAAATTGCTGCTGTATCCAAGCTACAGACTGTCAACTAGTTGTGCACTGGGATTTCCATGCTAGGGACTGATTCTGGGGCATGTGTGGGCCTCATCTGGATTGGGACTGCAGTGTGTGAGGGAAAGTTTCTTCCCCCACCCCATGGCCCTTTCCCAACCTGAAACGGCCCAAGGAACTGCCATTTACCCTGCTGGGGAAATTAACATGACTCAAGGGCTACATAGGACTCCTAGATCACATCTGTCAACAGTCTGTGTCCTACTGTGCGGACTTTGTAATGTGTGAATTGGCTCAGCAGTTAATATAGGCCAATGGTCATCAGAGCTTAGCCCTGAGCTACTTACTGTGAAATAATCAGAAAGAAGAGTGTGCTTTTGAATAGGCCTAGCTTATCTCTCATCTCTGAGTAACCACAACCAAGCTAAGAATTAGATAGGAGCCCAGGACTAAGGGAATGACTGTCAGGAAGGTTTGTGCCCCAACATTCTCATTTCAGAGCCTAAGAAGTAGATCTGAGGCACCTCTCATAACAACAACAACAACATTTGATTTATATACTGCCCTTCAGGACAACTTAATGCCACATTCAGAGCGGTTTACAAAGTCAGTTATTATTATCCTCACAGCAATTACCCTGTGAGGTGGATGGGACAGAGAGAAGTCTGGAAGACCTGTGATTGACCCAAGGTCACCTAGTTGGCTTCAAGTGGAGGAGTGGGGAATCAGGCCTAGTTCTCCAGATTAGAGTCTCACTGCTCTTAACCACTACACCAAACTGACTCTACACCAAGCAGGCTCAGCTACACTGCCTGCTCCAAATATGTTGCATCACCACACTAAAAGTTCTACCATAGCTCATTTCCTAGGGCGATTCCGCACGAATGGTTTTCCCTGCTTCAGCTTCTAAATGACCTCGATTTTTTCTTGTGTTTACACACGTGGGAAGGCAATCCTAGCAGCAGATTCAAAGTCACTGCACGTTTTGTCCGTTTTTTCCCATCCTGCTTTCCCCCGACTTATTTGTCCATTCGCAGCAGATTAGGGATTTTAATCATGCGGAATTCTTTATCCGATGTTCTCCCCACCCTTGCCCTTTTCTCTCACCCTTCGAATCAACTTAATTTGATTGGCCAATCATGTTTTCTAAGCTACACCCACTACCCTTTCCCTTCCCCTCTTTTTTTTTTAAATGTAAAAAAACATTGCAACGTTTCTACAAATCTATGCAGAAACATATCCTGTGTCACATGACAACAGTTGACCAATAACGGGTCCATTTTACAACACGCCAAATTTGTTACTTGTTGCTCGCTGACAGCTGACAGCTTCTGACGTAGAGTGAAAGTGTGATGGAGGGACTTCAGCGTTCAACTAGTGGTCTAGGCATTTCATGGAGGAAGAAAGAGACTGTCCTCAACACAACACCTATCACTAAACCACACTGCTCACGAAGAAAGCAGGAAAGATAGACGCGGGGACATTGGTAACAATTTTCCCTCCAAATGTCAGTAGCCAATACTTCCACAATATCGGCGGGAAGTGCTCTGGCCTATCCAATATGTTTATTTGATGCAACGTTTATGTGTAGCAACGTTTTTGGGGGGGAAATTTTTTTAAAAAAAAGATGTGCATCATTCGACACTTCCCCCGGAAAAAGCGACGAGGAATCGATTTTTATCCTGTCAAAAATTCCGCATGATGGACTTTGAGCCGATGAAATGTGCGAAACAAAAGCCTAATGTGGAATCGGGGAGAAGTGGATTCGTAGGACTCCACCGCGGCATGACTGCTCAGAAAGTCCGATCAAAATTGATCATGCGGAATCCCCCTTCGTTGCAAATTTTTGAATGATATATACTTTGCAGAAGTGCCACAAAGGTGCTATACTTCTTGGTATCACTGAATCTATGCTGGATAAAAAGGATACAGAGAAGCCAGGATAATCTGGAATATAGTGGTCTGATAGTGCTTCCTCTAGACTGGACATAATGACAGGTAGGGGCTTTCCCCCAAGTTCAGTAAAAGAATCACTACATTTGGTGTAGTAGTTAAGAGCAGCAGGACTTTAGTCTGAAGAACCGGATTTGATTCCCCACTCCTCTGGTTGAAGCCAGCTGGATGCCCTTGGGTCAGTCACAGCTCTTCCAGAGCTCTCTCAGCCCCGCCCACCTCCCAGGGTGATTGTTGTGGGGATAATAATAACATACTTTGTAAATTGCTCTGAGTGAGTGTTAAGTTGTCCTGAAGGGTGATATATAAACTGAATGTTGTTGTTGTTGTTGTTGTTATTCAACTAGATTCTCTGCCCAGAGATCTCTCATTAGCAGCCCAGTTCCAAGTCCCAAATGCTGGTGCATTGCCAAAACCAGCGAAGCAACAGTGCTGCTAGTTGGTATCCTGTGTCCACTCTGCAGATAGGAAAAAATGCCCCCGACAAAGCACAAAAAGCACAGCAATTGCACTGCAGCCCACAGCAACCCTGCCATAACCCACCAATCATGCAGCAGTGTGCCACTGACTAATGGCCAGATTAGATGATATCCTGTCCCTCAGTCCTTCAAAGGAAAGTGGAACCATTTTAGAGCCTGGTTTATTTTTTTTTTACTTTCAAAATTGCTGTGGGAGCCTAATCCTGCAGGGGACTGTGGTACTAAGAACTGAAATGGTCACATAGCCTTTTTGGCTCTTGAAAATGACATGGAGGCATGGGTGATAGGAGCTTTACATCACCCTGTACTGCAGTCCCAAGAAGGATCAGGCTCCCACAGGGATTTCAAAAGTGAAAAACAGGCTCTAAAGTGGTGCCACATCCCTGTGACAGACTCAGGGACACAGTATCATCTAGTCCCACTTCATCCATGACATGCTGCTGATGCCACCCAATTCTACAACAATTCCTGAATTACACTGGCCAGATGACAGCATAGCTCTGATGCAACTTTGTGTTGTTCTATTTCCAAACACACTGGTATATCTACAATATTCATGCATAGGGTTTAGTTACCATTCTAAGCTGTTCAGAGACAAGGTTTAGGATTGCACTGTAAATGGCCCACAGGTTTTAAAAAACAGATAACAGCAGTTATGAGACCATCTGGTCTCGATCATAGCATAGGAGCGGGGAGGGTGTAATTCTTATGCCCATACCACTTTTCCCGGTAAACAACCCCACCCCCCTGCAAAGTTGGCTTGTATGGTTTCTTCTGTGAGACAAATGGCAGCACACAGGGGAAGGGGTGCAACTTGCCCTGGGAAAACAGTGATGGGAGAAAATGTTAATCCCCCTTCCTCTAGCAGCATTTCCCTGATCTAGTCCCTTACTTAGGGTTACCAATGCGGGGAGGGGGGAGAAAAATGCCCTTTAATAGTGTAGAAATGAGCAGTTGAAGCTTTTCATGGCATAGCGATAAATATCGGCTGGTAAATACCGTCCCATTAAACCTCTGTTTAAGGAACAGAACATTTTGCCTCCAGGATGTTGGCAACCTTAGATGTCAGGGAACATAGGTGTCTTTTGGAATACAAAGAAAATTGGTCTGGCTGCTGGACACGTTAGGGATTAGAGTCACAGACCAAAGTGGGGTATATATTTGGGCTGCAAGCTGAGTGATTATTTTTCTTACAAGCATGGGATGTCTGGAAGAGTTTTTTTGAGGGCAGAGATATAGTGGATACGAATGGAGAACTAGTGTGCTCTGACAGCAGAAGCGTGGAGGACAGGCTGTGGCAAAGGGAATGGCGAGTACAATGAAACTGCTCTCTGCAAGCCTGAATGATTGTCCTGGAGGAATCACTGCCCGTGCTTCAGAGGGTGGAGGAGAGCCACGGAGAATGGAAATTTAAAGAGCAGGTCACATCCACTCTTGTTTGCTCTTTTAACAAGCAGCCTCCAAACTTCCAAAACATTCATTAGCAAAGTCTCTTGATCTTTAAGGCAAGACTGCTGTCAATGCCATCTTTTGGACAATATACCATGGGAACTGTAGTCTCCCTTTCCAAGAAAGTTGTGGTTAGTTTGTTACCGTGCAAACATTTCCCTCCAACTGCCTAATTTGGTGTCTGTGGAGAATGAATCATTGGACTAAAAGAGATCTTTGTGGTCATCTAATTTCCCCCAAGACCTGTGATAAGATTCACAATAACGGAATTGTTCATCCCAGGGTGTAAAACCATCTCAATTTAGCAAAAAAGATTCAGTAAAAAATTCTAAATGAAGTTACTGAAATGCAGGAGACTGATCACAGATATTAATATTCAGCATCAGGAAGGAAACCTCAGCTGCTGGCAAAACCACCTTTAGCCAGTAACACTTGTAAGCCGGAGTGGAACAACTGAATATTGTTAACTAGCTGCCTACTGTTTCATTGCTTTATAATAAACCAAATTAAAGTTTTTTAAATAACTAGCATCAAGCCTCTGTTAACATGTGCAACGTCTGGGTGATCAAATGTCAGACTGTAATGAATACTGAGATGTGGTACAATGTGTCTTTACACTACTCTTTCGGCAATACAATTTAGTACATGCAGGTTAAAAAGCCTCATTTAAAACCCTGACCTTAGTCAGAACCTTTTGCTTGTCTGGGGGCTAATAAACACTCTAAATGATTTCTGCACTGGCCTACAAAGAAACCAGTATTCATTTATCTCTGGCTTTAGTGTCCCCTGCCAGGGACAGGGAGCAAGCCCTGGGTGATGATGGCTGCCTGCCAGCAGCTGGTGACAGGCAAGATGTTTTGAGAGTGACAAAAGTGGCTTTCCGTGATGTCAATGCAACTTGCTTTCAGCTCACTCTTTCCTAGGATCAAATAGGTTTTTGAAACAATACGCAGACCTGCAAAACTTGTTTACTAGATTTAAAAGAAAAACACATGTAGCCATCCCCTCGTCGACCCTGTTAAAAAATAATTTGCCAACTCTGGCTTGGGAAATTCCTGGAGATTTGATGATGGTACCTGGGGAGGCTGGGGAGGCATTTCTGTTTCTCCTAAATTCTGCCCTCTCATGCTGCCGTTTTCTCCAGGAAAATTGAACTCTGCAGTCTAGAAATCAGTTGTAATTCTAGCAGAACTCCAGGCCCCATTGTGAGGTGGCAATCCTAAACTTGAGGCTGGAACATGATGTGAGAGATGGTGGAGGGTTAAATGATTAGTGCAGAGATGAGACTTACCCCCTAGGGCCTGCTTCATCACAAAATCCATACTGCCAACTGAGTTACTGAGCTCTAGGCAATGGCAGAATTCTCATCCAGTGTTGCTGATGGGAGTCTTTGGGTCAGTTGCCTGGAAGAGAAGAAAGAGAGGTCAGATGAGCAAGAGAGAATAGAAAAATAATCCTACTCAGGACTCTGCCAGTGAGACTAGGGTATGCGCAAAGGTATAGTTCGTCAGGTCATTCAGATTTGTGAAAAATCACATTGAAAATGAGGAGAGAGAGACAAGCCACATTTTGCTGAACTTTACCTAGAGAATTTGCTATATACCTTGCAATTCTTGTCCACCCTTCCTAGCTGCTTGAGGATTTGTGTTTATGTGAAGATTCAGAAAGTATTTGAGCTGCATGGAGGTGTTAAAGGGACACAACATTTTTCTCCAGGCTAGTTGGCAGTTCCCCCGCTTGCTCCTATTATCATCTGTTTTCTGACTCTTTTCCACGTTGAAGACTCTTCTCAGTGTGTCCTCACATTCTGAAGTAAGATGGGTGGCGGGCTGCAAGAGATGGGATCTTCATGAAATACCTTCCCTGCAGCCATTCATATAAGCGTATGCTTATATACCACTCTTCTGGACAGATCAGTGCCACACTCAGAGCAGTTAACAAAATCAGCATTATTATTATAATCCCCACAATACAGTTGGAGAGCTGGGGCTGAGAAGAGTGGCTTACCCACGGCCACCAGCAGCGGGAGTTGAACCAGCAGAGTGCTAGCTCAGAGTCCAGCCACTTAACCACTATGCTACAGCAGCTACATGAAATCTCTTCAGCTTCAGACAGAAGCCAGAAAAGAATGTTCAGTTCAGCTAGTGTTTCCCAACCTTTTTTCTCTATTAAGAAATCCCTAAATTAATGTTTCGAATCCCAAGGACACCTACCTATGGAAATGTTTAGAGGTCAGAAAAAGTTGATGTCAGGAAGCACAATTCAATTATTGCTAAATTATAGTCAAGAAAATTTATTTGTAATGTTATACATAACCTTAATAACCATCATACTTCAAGGGATATTTGAAATTCTTTGCAGTATTTCAAAATGTCATTGATTTATTCTACTATTTCTTGCAGAATCCTTAGTGATGTCCTGCAGAACCCCAGACTTCTGCAGAACCCTTGCTGGGAAACACTGAGTAAGGTCTTGGGTTGGTTGCTCCCACCCTCATTGGTTATATTGTCTTGGCACTGTTGGGATTTGTGTTGTATATTTCATGGTTAACTTAGGTTGAGGTGGGGCTCAGTTTTCTAAAATATCAAACTAATTGTGTGTGTGTAAAGTATAGTCAAGTCACAACTGACTTATGGTGACCCCAGTAAGGGGCTTTCAATGCAAGTGAGAAGCAGAGGTCATTTGCCATTGCTTTTCTCTGCAGAGACTTACTTGGTGGTCTCCCATCCAAGTATTGGCCCTGCTTAGCTTCTGAGATCTGACAAGACTAGGATGTACCATGCCACCTACCCTTCCAATCAAACTAATTACAAATGAATAAACAGAGGTCAAGAGGACCATGGCTAATTGGGGTAGGGCCTTCTGAGTGGATGGTACCTCAACTATATGTTATTGTAAATCTAGGTAACAAATTAACAGCTCAGTCCTGAAGGGGGGTGCGGAAAGCGCTCAGGGAGCGAATGAAGGGACATGCTGTCATAACTCAGACTTATTAACCCTCCCCCTTCTCTGATATTGTGGCCACTAGTGGGGGCTCGCCACTGCTGCAGGCCACCACTGGTGGCCACAATTGGTGGCCAGATGGAGGCGAAGGGCGGTGCAAGTCCCAGCGTTGGCATGAGGGCAGGCCAGGGCCCCCCCTCTACCTTCCCACATTCTTCCATGGCTGTGTTTGCCTGTGGCACCCTTGGCAGGGGGCGGACCCAGTGGGCAGGCCTGGGGCATAGTTGTCTGACACTAGGCTGTCTGACAGCTGGGCTGACGAGTTGGGCCCATATAGAGCTTGCTAGCCCATGGTGGTCATGGCCCAGCCACTGCCTATGCCATCCCTCACCCCTCCCATAGCTGTCAGGGAGCCACCACAGCTATTGGCTGACAGAGGTGAGGATGGCAATGGGACGCCTGCCAGGCCGCCTCCTCGAAGGACCACGTCGCTCCTTTCTGGTCTCCACCGCCAGCATTGCTCATTCTCCAATGTCCACTGGGAGTGCCACCGCAGCCACACTGACATCCAACCGCCATGGCAAACCTGGATCTGAGGATGGGGCTGCTTGACTGATTTTGTTGAATCTGTGTTCATTATTGCGGTTGCTGATGATTTAATCATTATTTGGATTGTTGTGATTTTAACTTTTTAAAAATTTTGCCTTTGAGGCATTGCATGGAAAGTTGGGACAGACATTTAAAATATAGTCCCTCTTCTCTTTCTCTGGGGACCTTGAAAAGAAGGGAGGGTGTGCCTGCTGAAATGCTTTTCTCTAGGCAAGGAATAAATGTAAAAGAGCTTGATCTCGCTTCATATCAAGTTCCCCTCCTCTTTCTCTTCATTTCCTCCATCTTTTCTTTAAAAACAAAACAAAACCAAAATGGTGGGGATGGCAGTGGTGGGACACGCCTTGATGGCCCAGCAGTGACAAGAGTGAAAGCTCCTGCTGCAGGAGTAGCATCACAGTCAACCCTTTCTGCTCCAGCTGGAAATAATTCTTTTTTTGTGTGTGTAAATATTTTATTAGTTTTTTCATTAAGGGTAGGGGAAAGGGAGAAAGCAAGAAGCAAAAAAGTATCGTACATTCTGCTTGAAACAGCACTCTACTTATCTACATTTTTCAAACTGTTAATCACTCAACTGTGATTACAATATTGCCTTGATATAATGACTACATTCAAGTCTTCATATTTGTTTCTCATCCAGTTGTAAAAGGGGGTCCATGGTGCAGCAAAGTCTTCTTCCGTTTGTCCTTTCATTAGTAAAGTTAGTTTGTCTAGTTCCACATTTTCCATTATCTTCACTATTAGCTCCTCCTGCGGGGTATTACTGGTCGTCTCCAATAGAACGCTAGTAAAATTATTGCCGCTGTCACTACATGTATAATAAAATATTTCTGATCTTTATCCAAGTCTTCTGGTACACAGTTTAACAAAAATATTTCAAGTTTCAATGGAATTGTAATCTGTAAACTTGTTTGTAAGAGCCTATGGACCATTATCCAAAATTTATGTACCTCTTTGCAAGACCACCACATGTGATAAAATGTTCCTGTATGTTTCTCACGCTTCCAGGAAATATTAGATTCATTTTTATACATTTTAGCAAGTCTATCTGGTGTTAAGTAATAAGTACAATCTATAGAACATCTTATATAAAATTCTCTTTAAACGCCACTGACTTAGTTATTTTAACATTCACTTTCCATATCTTGTTCCATTGCATTGGATCAATACTATATCCTAAATTTTGTGTCCATTTATTCTTATATTCTTCTACCCCCTCATTTTTCTTCTTCATTTGCATTAGAAATACATATATCTTTTTAATCAGTTTTTCATCACCAGCTGGAAATAATTCAAAGGGTTGCTCATGCCCTTTCCCAACACCAAGACCCCTTACAGAGAGAAGCTGTAAATGACCCTGGGACCCTAGCCATGCAAAGCAAGTAATTTACCACCAAGCGACAGTCTCTCCTACCCACTGCTTTATTCAGTTTAAATTTGAAGAACTGCCAGTCAACAAAAAGAAGATCCAGTCCTTTCAATGTCCCTCATGGAGAAGTGTAATCTATTTTTAGGGCCCTGGGGTATATTTCTGTTGAACGTTCACAATGGATTAGCAGCTGTCATTGCCAATGTGAACTGAGCTAGGTGCTTGATTATAAAACTCATGCCACTATACATTTGTTACTCTTTAAGGTGCCACAAGACACTTTTTTTTTGTCTGCAAAGGACAAGCTCAACTAATCTTCTAGAATCTACTGTTTTACTGTAGATGCTTCACCTCTGATAGTTCAGTGTTAAATTGGATTTACCACAGAAAGAGCAATGGGATTAACATGGAATGCAGTGATGTCTTTGAGTCTTGGTCCCCACTTATGCCTTGTGTGTAACTTCTAGCTATTCCTGATGGTGGTTGGCCTAGTATACAGATTATGATAGCAGACATGGGTTTAAGTTCCTGGGCAGGTCATTTAGCCCTCTGCATCTTCAATCCTTTGTCTCTGAAATGGGAATAATCAGGAGTTGCCTGACAGACCTCTTGTGAAAGTGACAATGAGGGAGAGGCAACTTGGAAAGCAGGTTTTATGCCACAAGTGTTCCACAGACGGTAATTAAATTGTATCTTAGTGATATACTGAGTCTCTCATTTTGTTCCTTTCCTTCAGCTGTTTCTTACTTTTTAACACAAAGCCCCTTGAAGTCCCTCTATCATTTAAGTAATCCTGTTGTCACTAAGCATTTACCGTTGCTCTGAGGCTTCCACCACTCTTCTATCTACAGTGAACATTCCTATGCTGCGCCATTTATAAATATCATCAACCTACTCTGCCCACTGCTTAACTGTTTACACTTTTGGAAGGGTCATCTGGGAAGCATGGGATCATTACCCTGATAATGTAAAGGGAACATTTCTTGGCTCTAGAAAGAGATGCTTTTTGCCTTAACTATAACATTACTGTCCTGAAGAAGAATTCTATTTAAGAATTCTTAGTATAAGTGTCAGCAGAAGCTGAATCCCGCTTAACACAGACACCATAGAACTGGGAGTGTGTTTTGGCAAGAGTGGTTGGGTAGTAGGTTAGACTGCCTTTCAAACCAAAAGAAGAAGGCTTAAATCTTTTTAGGAGAAGAAGATTACTTCCTGCCCAATTTCTAAAGGGGGGGGGTGGCTCTCTGAGAAGGATGTCGGATCTGTTGTGAAGAGAAAAACAGTTTTAAACTAACTTCAGGAAACCTGAGTTGTCATAGGAAACTCTGTGAAGAAACACTGTTGCTGTAACTAAAGTATTAAGTAAAACACCTCTCATTGCTAAGAACCAATAATATAAGAAACTAAGCTTCAAGGAAACTATTTTGCCTGTTACTCAAAGTGTATTCCGTACTACCAGCACAACTTTACCTCAGATCTTTCATTCCCTGACTGCACTTATTCAATCCTTGCCTGTTAAATAAAGTTATTTCCTTTTGAACGTTATATAGCCTGCAGTGCCATTTCCAAGAAAAAGGAAGAGAGGGCTCCTGCTTCATGCCATCAAGTTCCTGGGTTGGACTAAAAAGCCAAAATTTTATCTGACTGTCAGGGTGGGACAAACAGATTTTCAAACCATAAAATTAACATGCTGCTTGGGGCTGCTCAGCCAAAGCAGGCAAACTGAATTTTGGCGGGAAAATCTGCCTCACAGTGGGGGAGTGAAGGGGCGGGGGGGTCTGTCACAGATGCGTTCAATTGTGCAATTGGATCCCAAAGGCTTAAACATAGCTTGGATATAACTCTGGGAACAAGCTGACACAGTTTGTGCACTGAACCCTTAAGCGATGTTATAGAAACCTACAAATTAATGCTCATGAAGGTAGGTACAACATTTATGGTGCAATCCCAGAAGAGTACAACTTTGCTTATGACCACCCTGTTAGTGCTTTATATACTTAATTACATTTACACCAGGCCCTTCCTCTGAGAAGCTCAAAATGGCTGATCTACTGGGCCTGGTTGTTGGGTGGCAGGATTCCTGGTACAGTAGCAGCTGCAAGAGTGTCTTTCCTTGTACTTTGGAGAGCAGTCTCTGGCCTTTTCCCATACAGATGGCCAGTGATCAACTCACTCTAGGAATGCACCTCTGAGGATATGAGTCTGAGCAGCCTGGAAGCAAAACACCAATATGTGATGCGTCTTGAGACGATTAGACATGAACAAGGATTCTGGCTGTGGGCCAAAGCTCATTCTGATATTCTAGCAATGAGTCATGCACTGCAAATTGTACAAAAGAAATGAAGGGAGATCGAGATCCCAATCTCCTCAAGTCTTCCCTTGGCTAGTATTTTCTTAAGTGAGGCACTTTGCCAGCGTAAAACACTGGTTAGAGGAGTTCATTTCTACAACTGCAGAATGATAAGGATGGATACATTCTGAAAAAGTCATGCAGTTCAATTTTGGAGCTTAAGACATGATTCAATGTGCACCAAATAACTCTTACAGTGCAATCCTAAGCAGAGTTACTCCAGTCTTAACCCATTGATTTCAATGGGCCTAGACTGGAGTAACACTGCTTAGGGTTGCATCGCCAATATATTACTGTATAGCAGAAGAAAATTCTTTATGAGCAAACTTCTTTATGGTCAAACCTGAACTCTGGGCTGGCCCTAATGTAAAGCAGGGTTTGGCAGCAGATATTAAAATGGTCTGTGCTTACAAACCTAAAGATGACATCTTAAAAGAGGGATTTCTACCCCTGAGTGAGAGACAGAATAAAGATTGTCTTCTCTAAGGAAAAACTGCACATTATGGATTCATGTGGTTTGGTCTTTAAAAACAAATGCAGGGGTTAGTGGGTGGGAGGGGCCTGGATCAGGGTTGTAGCCCTGGGGAAGCTTCTGTGCTGTTTCCCATGCGGAAATTGTGTCTCCTGGGCTGCTAGTAGTCCTGAGGGGTAAACAAGACAAGCAAAGAGAAAGTACTTGTCTTATTTCCCTATCACAGCAAATAATAGCCTGAGATAGGAAGAATTTCATTTGGGGAAATGACACGTGTTAAACCTTGGTTTCCCAGCACTACAGCCTTGATCCAAACCCCCTGAAGCTGCTTTAAGGCTAAGCTCTTTCTCAGAGATCCACTGCAGATCACTAACATAACTTATAATGATGATGCCTGCTTTGATAGATGTGTACATCACTGAAAAATAAAGTACTTTTATTTTGCTTTATATACAAATGTATACCAATTGAATTTATGAATATGACTAATTTATGTGGCAATTGTCTACAAGTTCTTTAACTGGCCCTGATTTTTTATTTTTATATATTTATTTATGAATTTTATATTTTACCTTTCTGCTGTCATCAGGGCCACCAAGGCAGCTTACAGATTAAAAACATACACAATGAATACATGTTTCTGTTCATTCCAGAGGGGTCAGAAAATCAGGAAGCAAATTACTAAGATATCCTTGAATGAATTAGGCAAATTTTGTCAAAGCAATCTTATTATTCTTATAGAGTGCATATATTTGTCTTTCCAAATTCAAGTCTTCCACCCTATGAACGTCCTAC
This sequence comes from Eublepharis macularius, assembly GCF_028583425.1. NCBI lineage: Eukaryota > Metazoa > Chordata > Lepidosauria > Squamata > Eublepharidae > Eublepharis > Eublepharis macularius. The sequence goes on along the minus strand of NC_072793.1, from coordinate 91,480,617 downwards.
GCATCAAAGTATGTGCTGCTACTTAGCAAGTCTACCCCAGCTTATGTGATTTACTGTAAAACTTATCAGAGACCTGCTTTATAGTTCTTTTCTGAGCTCATCGAGGAAGTAGAGACCACTGTGGAAGTACACTAGTTACCTTTTGCTTGGACAGCTTTGTTGCACTTGATAGCTTCTCCACCATTTATATTCACACTTTTGAGTACATTTCTGCATCTTGAAACATTTTATGAAAACACACAAATAATTCTATTGCCTGCCTTTGATTTCTAGTAAAACAAGCTTGATACCCAAGCTTCACTACAGTATTTAACTACTTTAAATTCAGTTATAATACTTATGGGTATGTAACATTTTTTGGTTTGTGGGGGCTTTTTTAGTTGGTTTTGTAGTATAATAGCATAGTACCCAAGCTTCCCAAAAGTATTTGAATAAAGCGAAGTGTGCTGATACCGAAAACTGATGAAGTTAATTTTGAAATGTAAGATTTATTGAAGAGATTTTTAAAAGGAAAATATTGTAGTGCAAGAAATAAAGGGAAAATATGTACAACCTTTTTTTTTCTACTGAAGGACCTCTTTGTAGACCTCATTGGTGGTTTCCCCCTCAGGTGCTAGGATCACCAGGCTGCTGGGTAAGCTCACTCTGGAGCAGGCCATGTAGAACTGCCCATGTAAGAAGCAGTCCTCCCTCAAGTCAATTCCTGCCACCTTCAGTGTCTGCCCCTGGGACTTGTTGATCGTCATAGCAAGACAGGCCTTGAGGGGGAACTGCAGTCTCTTGGATTTGAAGGAGTTCTCTGATGGTATGAGTGGTATGTGTGGTATGAACACTGACCCCCCCCCCCCCCGAGCACTGCCGGTGAACAATGTGGCCTTGATGAGGTTCCTGTGGAGGGCTTTCACTCGCAGTCTGGTGCCATTGCAGAGTTTGAGTGGGCTGAGGTTCTGGAGCAGCATTACCAGAGCCCCCACTTTGAGGAGAAGCTTGTGGGCTGGGAAGCCAGGAGAGTTGAGCGGGTTGAGGAACTCCATGGGGTAGTGGACCACGTCATCCATTTGCACCAGTGAGTCCACAGATCTGTACTCCATTTCTGCCCATTCAAGGGAGTTAAGTTGTGTTTCATTAATGAAGGCAGTGTTGTCATTCTTGGGGGTCAGAATGGCATGCTTGCACAGCTAGTCCATGGACTTCTCTGTAGTAGTGGCTATATCAGGTTATATCTTGGCGGTTAGGTCTGCTAGAGTCGTTGCTACTGTGCTGAGGCCTGCAGGGATGACCACCTTTCCCTTGGACTCAGGACTTGCTGGTATTTGGCCAGTGCTGCTCAGTGCACCACAGGAGTACAATGTGCATAATTCTTTGCCGAATCTTTAAGTTGCTTCCTCCTTTTAGCATCTGTATATCTTGCACAATGTCTGTCAGGAGACTTCTTGGGGACAGTAAGAGGTGATGGGTGCAAGAGGTGTGAGGTGGAGTTGGACTGAGGAGGGGTGGTGTGGTGGGCAGATTCATGTGAGAGGTTCACACTGAAATGGCCCCTAGAGAGGTCGTGCACCATCTCCCCATGAACATTTAAAGACTCAGTTGCCATACTGACTTTTATATAAAATCCCTTTTCAGGAGTCTTGTACTGTCTTTCTTCAACTGTCTGCAGTTTCCTTTACCAGATTTTTACCTCAGAACACAGAGTTCCACAGCTGACCCATCAGCTTCCCTGCCATACAGGAAAGCCAGGCCCCACAGGGAGATTGGCAACCCTAGAGAGGAAGAATGGGAGGTTTATTTTTACCTCAAGACACATTCAGTGACTCCCAATAGCAACTGTATACTCTTTAGAATGTTGGGGAGAATGTTGGTCAGGCCGCATATGCAAATGACCTCAGAGAGGCTGAGTTGGCAGTTGGTGTGGGGGGGGGGAGCAGCCTCCCAGCCACACAGGGAAGCTGTATCCCTATGGGAAAACACATTTTACCCCTTTTTACCCCCTTAGGGGGAGAATTTCTTAAAATCCCTTCTTAGTGAGCCCCTACATCACAAAAGGAACGTCCTGCCCAAATTTCATGTTTCTAGGTCCTGGTATCTAACTTATCCCTCACTGGTCAAATTAGTGGGACTGATCTTCTGCAGTAACAGTCCACTGCACAATTCAGTATCAGGCAACGTCTGCACTATCAGATTTACTCCAAGGATCTTCCTATGGAGAACTGACTCCAAAGCAACACAATATAAACAAACAAAATTAACATAACAATTTGACTCTTGGAAATGCACTTCCAGGACTTTTAACCAAAACTAAGTTATACATTTATTTAACCTGCATATTCTTTGAGCATGAAAGTCCACACGAACAGCTCAGGATAGGGTGAGTCTTCAGAAATGCCTGCACTACAACTTAAAGACTCAGACAAGAGAACCCATACAACCAATCAAACAAACCCTCTGTCCATGACATGGCTTGATAGCCTGTATCATTCTGCCAAGTGGTAAGGAGAATTTTGACACATACCAGGTGTCAATTTTTAAAATGTACATGATAGAATGCGTGATAAAATCATTGTCTGTATTGGCCCTATGTCCAATTGATGTAGACCTAAATCTAAGAGGGGCGCTTAGAATTGCAGCCTTGGTGCCTTTCCTCTTACTGCTTTTCACCCTTCTTAAAAGGAGTTTCTTTAATATCAAAGATATTTTATATCAAAGATCATAGTACTGGAAATAAAGAATCATTTTATGTAATTCTTTTATCGTTATGTGGCAGGTAGGGGGAATCTCATTCTTTGTAGTTTTACTCAGTCTGTTTTTAAGAACTGGCAATGTCAGACCTGCCTCATAGTTTCTTTCAGACGAGAAACTGAGACTGTGAGAAACCCTAATTCACACAGAAAGCCTCTGATGACCAGCCTGGGAATTTAACACGCTTCCCATGTCCAGGCTACTGCCTCTCCTCCTGTGTGATCACTGCTGCAGACATTGCTGGACAGATGAACCCTAAAACCCTTATCGTATATTGATTTTACGTAACTTAGCTTTCTTCAAAGAATCTTGAAAAGTATAGTTTGGTGACCTGATAATTCATTAGAGACCCATCATTCCCCTCTGAGAACAGTAGTTCCAAGAATTCCCTGGAAAGAGCGAATGTCTTTTCACTAGTGTGAAAATCTAGTGTAAATATGTTCATATTCTTCATGCAGTTTTATGGCTGATTGGGTCAGGGCAACAGAGGCTAAATATTTAATCTAATTTACAGTTATCAGACATTGGACATTTTTTCTCTCAGAATGTTACAGTAGACACATTTCCCAAAATGCATTAGTCATCTTATTTTAAGCTTCCAGAAGGCACAGAAACAGTTGTATACAAAACAGACAGCATTAGAACTGGCCTGGGTTTCTTATTTAATAGATAGTGCCTGGTTGACTCTAGAAAAGAGAAAAATCTATAATTGATACAAAATAGACTGGTCTTTTTTATTAGACCAGCTTCCTTAGGAATACAAATATGTGATATTTTTAGTTATACTGCACTCACTAGCAGGCAGAACGATTTACGAGTTTGGTATTATTGGAAAGCTTGCATGGCTTGATTCTAATAAACACTGTCCTGACGGGAAAAAACTGACTTTTTTTTAAAAAATGAAGTTTTTATTTTTATAAATAAATAAACACAACAACAACAAAATCACAACAGTGGTGGCAAGTCTAGATGTAATGTTCTATGAAAGCTCCCTAAATATCTAAAAATAAACCCATATGCACTTGTTGTCTGTATGCCATATGTTCACATGTTGCTAATGTTGTAAAGCCCTCAATCCACTGAATTACAGGAGATGGGCATTTGTCTTTCCAGTGCTGTAATATAAGTCTTTTAACTACAGTAATGGCATGGAGGGTCCATTTTTGTGGACTATTGGTTAGGCTCCAGGAAACAAATAGTTTCCCTTCATCTAAACACTTGCTTGTAACTGTTGGGAGAATCCCAAGCTTGTCACACTGCCAGACAGGGACTGCTGCAGTAACTACCCTATCTTGGTGATGCTATGCCAACAAGCCACTCAAATCTGTCTAGGCCTGTAATTGCTGGGGTGTGTTGGGGTGAGGTATCTGTATCTCTAACCATGTATGAGTATGACTCTGAAGCAGTAAATAAGAACCTCTCTCCTGCCGTCATGTTGGGAACTGGGTATATGTGAGTGATTTTTCCTGTTGCTGGATAATCAGATGGTGTCTCTAGTCGACTGATCTTGTCCTGTCTCATATAAAATAGCCACTGTTGTTTCTTGATAATTAAGTTCACTTTAGCAAGGCAAAGAACACAGTTGTGGTCTAGGTCATGAAGAATAATGGCTTGTTAGCAGGACAAGAGGAGGTTAACTGCTCTCTGCTCAATACTAGGCTCTCTCCTCCATAAGAGGCTTTCAGACCCACTGTGGAAGAACTGTTTGTAGTCTATTTACATCTCTCCCTCCTTGATCTTTGTTTTGGTACAGACTAAGGGAATTAAATCTGATCAGGAGGGATGCCATTCACATAAAGCAACTCTCAGGAGAAAGATCACCTTGTGTATTTAAAGTTAACACAGCAGTCAGCAAACTGTAGTCATCAAGACCCTTATTTCTGGAGAAATGTTTTTGCCAATATAAATGGATTTACTCTGGATTAAGCAATTTGGCAACTGCAGCTCAACTTCATTTAGGATCACATCTTAAGCAGGGAGAAAATCACCCTCTTTGGAAGAATTAATTCTGATATAAAGAGGCAAGAGGAGATCTGAAAGGTGGAATGCTTTTTCCACTGTGAAGCACGCACAACATGAGTGATGTGTGTCTGCTTCTGGGTAAATGAAGCTTGGAAAATGAGGCCTGTTGGAAAATTCCCATCGAGTAATAGGCAAGATAAATGCTAGCAATAATAACAAGCAGAAGAATCACAGCCGTTAGAGATGGAGAAAGCCTATGAGCTCATCCATTCCAACTGCCCACCAATGCGGGATAAAACCGGGAGATTGCATTTCTAGCCTACCGACCATCTGGCTGGATACAGCCTTCCCGCCTCACAGCAAGTCACATTTCTGCCACGGGATTCAGGAAAAAAAGACATAACAATTAAGAGAAAGCAGTTAATAATGCTAGATGAAAAAAACGCCAGGGCTCCTTTGGAGCTAACTTTTATTGGACTAATATTCAACATGATGGAAATGTGAACTTTTGAATTAAACAGAACTTTTGTGTAGTTTCAAGCCTTTCAATCAAAAAATAAGGGCAATGGTTTTATAAATCAGCTCAGCATTGCTCAGAATTTAAAAGAGAGAGAGAGAGAGAGAGAGAGAGAGAGAGAGGACTGAGTATCATTTACAATCCATTTATAGGACCTTGTAGAACTCAAGGCAGCATACAAAGTTATAAATCCATCAGGTTCCAAGTGGACACCAGGTGGTCTGGAAGCAGTGCATGAAAGGTCCCTAGATATTCTCCCATTCAGGCACTGATTGTCTCTGGACTGCCTTAACAGCAGCAAGCTTTGGAATCATGTGCCTGTAGACTATACACTGGATGCTTGTTGGATTACATATTTTCTGGCTTTGTCGGAGAAACACGATTACACTGCCCATAGGAACAAGAAAACAAGAGAATGAGGGGAAAAGTAGCAAATTTTGTTGATGTAGAAAAAATACTTTAGCAAGAAAGCAAGCAAGACTGCAAAATACCTTTTCCAGTTTTAGCTTGACAGGGCCAAAAAAGGACTATGTATGATAAAAAGTAGCTAATCAGAGCAGTCTTATTAGCAGTGGAAAGACAAAACGACTCATTGGTTCTTCAACTGCTATACTAGTCTCTTGGGCTTCTAGCAACAGCCATTGTCTTCTCCATCACTAGAATCATCTATACTACTTACGGCATAAACATTCTTCGCAATCCTTAGTTACAGTTCTTCTCACAACAACCATCAGTTCACAACTGTAGGTGGCAAATTTATATGGGGGAAGCTGAGAGACAGAAAACAACTTGCCAAGTCTCCTGTTGAGCTGGGCTGTGAACGCAGATCTCTGAGGTACTATTTATTTATTTATTTACATTATCTATAGTCAGCCTTTCCCACTTACACTCAAGGCATATCACACAGTGTAAGTCAATACGATCTATGGCTGGGACATGCAATATACAATACGATAGAATAAAGATTGCAGCAATTGGAAACAAACAGAAATCTAATACAGAGCTGAAACAAAACACAAGCAAATTAACATGACATATTAAACAACAATGAGAATCTATCCAGTAAAAGCATATTCACAGCAACATAAAGTACACAGTATAGTTAACAGTTTGATCCGTTTACCAACACACCTCTCTGAACCATTTCCTTGCAGCACACTCTTATTACCTGTGTAAAAACCCCTTCTGAATAATTCATTTTTGCATAGTTTGTGGAAAGCCAGGAGAGCGGGTACTTTTCTGACCTCTTCATGCAGGCCATTCCATAAGGTGAGGTGAGGGGCACCGCAGAGAATGCTTGTTGATTTTGCCCATTTGTAGGGTGGCACCTGCAGAAGGCCCTGTTCAGATAAATGAAGCTGTCATGGCAGGGCTTAGGGAGAAAGGCAGTCCTGCAGATATGAGGGGCCAAGGCCATGAAGTGCTTTGTGTGTGATAGCCAAAACCTTGAATTCAGCATGGTAACTGATGGGTAGCCGACGGAGTGATTGCAGAATGGGAGTAATATACATGCTTTGCCTACCTCCTGATAGTAATGGAGCTGTGGAGGTCTGTGCTAACTGGAGTCTCTGAGATGACTTTGAGGGGAAATCTATGTAGAGCATATTACAGTAGTCTAGTCCCAACATCACCATGGTGTGGATCCAGAGGGGCAGATTGGCCACATGTAAGGGAGGGGCCATCCTAAAGGCTATACTGAGTTTGAAGAAGGCATTTTTGTAGCTGCATTAACTTGTTTCTCTAGAAGAAGTTCTGGATCCAGTAAAACCCCAACATTCTTAATTGAGTCTACAAAGGTCAACTGAACCCCATTGAAAGTGGGGAGCACAATGTCCTCCAATATCTCCACCTTCCCAATCAGCATCACTTCTGCATCCTTACCAGCAATTCCCTGTGCGTGTGTATTGAGTGCCATCGAGTTGCTCTGACTTATGATGACCCTATGAATTAATGACCTCCGAAACATTCTATCATTGACAGCTCAGGTCTTGCAAAATTAAAGGTGTGGTTTCCTTTCCTGAGTCACTCCCTGTCACGTTAGGTCTTCCTCTTCTCCAGCTGCCCTCAGCTTTTCCATACTTCTATTTAATCAAACTGGCTGATATTTCAATGTATTTATTTTTTTTAAAGCTTGACATTTTACAAACCTGCAGAAGAGTTCTATTTAACTCAGAAGTTCATGCTGGTACTTCATTATATTCATGAAGAGTCAGCATGTATAATGGTTAGAGCATAGGTCACCAACCTTTTCCTTAATTAGATCTACTTTGGAGTAATGAAAAATACCCCAAGCCTCCTCCCACCCCCGGTCATATAACCACAGTTGTTCTCTCCTAGGACAGCCGAACTGAAGCTATCAGCTCAGCAGCATGGAGAACAGTCCTATGAAATAAATCCCAGAGAAGATCTTTTGCAATCTTTTCCTGGGTCTTCTAGAGGATGCATAAGCTACTCTGTAACAGCCAGCAAGCTACTGGTCGCTCATGAGCTACCTGTTGAAGATTCTTGAGTTATATCAAACTATGATCTGGGAAATGCAAGTTCAAATTCCCAGTTTGTCATGGAAACTAGCTGAGTGACCATGGGCCAATCACTCTTTCTTAGCCTAACCTAATTCAGAAGGTTGTTGTGAGAATGAAATGGAGGAGAAGGATATAAGCTGCCCTGAGTCCCCGTTGGGGAGAAAAGCAGAGTATAAATAAATAAATAGAAGCAGAATGAGTAGGTCACAAGAGGTGATGAAGATTGGGGTATGAGGGCCATTCAGATTGGGACTGTGCTGCAGGAGAAAGGGTTTTTTAAGCTATGTCATTTTCCCAACCCCAGATGACCCCTTTGGGCTGCAATGTGCCCCACTGGACAAAAAGCACCTGTATGTTTGTCCCGTAGAACAAAGGCACAAGTGGAAATCACACTGCAGACAGATGCAGCAGAATCAAGGTATAGGTTTTTAAAAAACCCAAACAAACCACAACAATGGAGCACCATATGGCGCTCCATCTGTGGAGTTAACAGCTTGCTCCCTGCGTGGGATGGTGACAGCGCAGCCCTTGTGCAGACCTGGCAGGACTGCTAATCTCCCCCACCCCAGGACAGCAAGATCTTCTTGCACTCTCTGGCTGCCACAGACATGTTCAGAAATTAGCAATGCTGTGCTCTTACTGTGCAGTGCTGTGCTAAAAACACAAGCACACTGTACACAGACACATGCACAATTCTCTTGACCTCAGGGCCTCATATGCACACAGAAAAGTCTAGAAATAGCCACACTCTCAGGGCCGCCATGTATGAGGACAAACATATACATCATCACTTGTGAAGTATGGTGAGAGTCCTTACTTTGCTGTGAATATAGGAATCAGGATATTTCTGAGTGCCCGAGTTTCCCGGCACAGGTAGTTGTGGCAAAAAAAATGTATGTGACACATTTTGAAAATGGGGATATGTTCATGGTTTTTCCTGTAGAAGGGACATTTACACTGAAAAACTTCACTGGCCCTCTAATGCAAAAAACTGACAAGCACACCCTTCACAACAAATACACAATTATATACAAAAATGTATATAATACAGACTATCTTATACCTCCCCACACATTTTTTTCTGCAGACGTATGCTTCCTTATAGTTTTTCTCAAACACACAGATCACCACATTCTTATAAATACACTCTCTGCCCCAAATACACATTCTCCCCTAATAATGGAATTCTTTCTCCTTCATCCACCCACACAGAGTCTACCAACAGCCACATGCTCAAGCTTTGTCACACACAATGGATACAGAGACACACACACACACAAAGGCTACATACAGAGTACTGATTCTCTCAGACACACTCAGCACACTCTCTTCTGCACTCTACACTGTGTGAAGAAAGAGAGGCAAATGGTGTCTGGTGGAAATCAGCAAGAATTACAAGGTGCGCTGGCTCTCTGCTTATGGCTTCTGTGTAGATACCATCACACTCTGGTGCAAACATTCTACCTCCTAACCATATTGAGAATGATCTGTAGTGGCATGCAACCCCCACCCCGCCCCCCAAAAAAACATACGGGACCAATATGTGACTGCCTCACCACTGGAAGAGAATGGCTATGTAAACTATTTCCATCAGATTTTCTTCAGCCACCATATATCAATGGTAATATGTGTTATTCATGTTAAATTTGGAACTCTGGAATAACCTGAAATTCTGCCCTTCTTTTTGTTTCATGCAGTCATGTAATGGAGTCAATAACACCTTAACCCAATCCTGCCTGCACTGATATGGAATTGAAATAATGGGAAGAGCCAAAATTGTTTTCTGCACAATAACTGAGATAGTTGGTGGTGGTGAGAATACCCTTCATCAACTTTCCATTTGGAAATGAGTCTCAGAATGTCTGGATTCGTACAGCTATTCTCAAAGGAGCCAACAATGGATTCAGAGCCAACGAAAAATCCTTAAGTATTCTTCCATCTCAGTACTTGCAACACACTGTGTGTAGGTTTGGAGATACTACCATATCTTGCACCATGCTGGACCAAGTATATGACCAGTAAAACCAGGGCAGGCTACAAGTACAAATGTTAAAATGTTAAAAAAACATGTTAATTTTGCGAGCCATCTATAACAGATTTCCTTAAATAAAAAGAGACGGTTTAGCCCATTGCCCATAAATGCACTCTTATTAAAATGATGTCTTGTAATGTGGTTGTTTCATTTAAGCGGTTGATCCTCAAATTAAACACACTGATAGGATAGTAATATAATTCTGGACCCACCTGGATGCAGGAGTAGCTTGCCTATTCTGGGCAGAATGATGACCAATTTGTGACTCGTGTTTGTGACTCTCCCATATGAACTGACTTGGCTTTAGGATCAGCTTGTATTTCATAAGCATGCTCTATTTATCGTCTAGGAGAGAGGTACTGGAGCTGTAATGCATTACAGTATGCCAATGACTATACAGAGGTGATGATTTGTTAGAAAACTACCTGCAGGGCATATATATAAAAGGAGCATGAAGAGTTCGTTGTGTGTAACGAGAATCAGAATATGCAAAGAAAGATAACGTTGCTTTTTGAAATATACCTCACAAACAGTGCTATCCTAAGAACCCTTTCCTGGGAGTAAGCCCCATTGAATAGATCTGAATAGGATTCTTAGTAGACCTGCTTAGGATTGCTCTCAAAGTATATGAAACGTGTGTATGAGAGAGAGAGAGTATGCATATAAGGGGGCACAATGTTTAATTTGAGCCAGGATTCACTGAGCTTAGCCCCAGATACGGACAATGCCTCAGTTTACTCTTGTAGGATGTCGTGATGAGGGAGAGAATGCTCCTGAAAATGGGTAGAATGCATATCCCCATACCTGCAAACTGCTTGGAACATTACAATTCATGTTGACAAACACAGGAATGACTCACCTGGGAGCATTAAAAATGGATATAAAACTGTTAGAACTCGCTGTAACATTCTAAGCCACTCAGAGGAACTGCCGGCTTTCCCCACTCCTTGGCAGGGCTTCTTGGTCAGAGGGCACACGTGAGCCCCAGCACTTCTTTTCTTTAGATATTAGCAGTGAGAAGACAGAGTTTCACAAGATACACAAGCTGCATCAGAGTGCAGTTATGGGTACACTGCACCTAGCAGCCAGTTGGTGCCAGACAATGTTTGAACTAGACATCATGACACTGTAAGAGTGATGTATGGGATGGCAGACTGAGTAGGATAGATATTTTTAGAAATCAGAATGTATACGCCGCCTCTACACGATACATATATTATATGATGCTAAACCATACACAAAGAAACTGTGTGAGCAATTATATATGATAAGGTGGAAATACATGATACAAGGTGCATATGAATAAGGTATGTGTACGTGAAGTGTTGTCAAGTTGCAGCTGACTTATGGTGACCCCTGCTGGGCTTTCAAAGCAAGAGACTAACAGAGGTGGTTTGCCTCTGCCTGCCTCTGTGTAGCCTGCCTCTGTATTGCAACTCTAGATTTCCTTGGCAATCTCCCGATCCAAGTACTAACCAGGGCTGACCCTACTTAGCTTCTCAGACCTGACAAGATCTGGCTGGCCTGGGCCATCCAGGTGAGAGTGTGATTAAGATACAGAATATGAAGTGGATACATGGCTGGTGCTCTGCATGGACAGTGTCACATACTAATGTGCAAAAGTCCATGTGAGTGAAACAGATGTGGCCGTTTGAAGAATTATGTCTAAATGAGGTGTGAGTTTCTTTTGCAAAGAAGTTTTGCAGGGATAGTACGTGCTGAGGACAAAATGTGGATGGAATAATCAATGGAATAAGTAGCTTGGAGAGGTGTGAAACTATTTTATTATCCTTGGTAGTTTTCAAGTAACAGCTAGTGAGACATAACCTTGGAATGCTTTTGTATATCATAGTTGCTACTATGGGTTGAATTTATGATTCTATGGGGTGCTTTCAAAAGTATTGTTTAAACTGTTTTTTCCAGTTTGCAAAAAATAGTGTGAGAGAGGCTCAAAGATGTATAAACACACTGTGCCCATGTATATGTACAGTACAAACATGTATATGTACAGCATGTGTATGAACAGCACAAACATATCCCATACACACATTCAAGCCACTTAAATAATATCCTTGAATTTAAAATCATGTAGACCCATTGGATTGAATTGGCTTAAATGGGTTTCCATTCAAGAACCAGGGCTTTCGTAAATTTATGTTGATCCTGAATTGAAATGATTGTGAAGTCTGATGAGACACGTGCGTGAGTAGGTGTGTGTGTGTGTTGATTCCTTTGCTAGTGAAATATCCATCTTGGGTGCTTGTGCTGGGACCTGGTACACTTAGCCAGAAGCACCAAACCTCCTTTCCCTTAGACGAATACTGGTGGGGTTTTTTTGTGTGCCAGTTTCTAAGGGTCCTGAACCTAGGATGAAGCTGACCTGAGGGAAGGCAGAGGAGCCCAAGATGCAGTGAAGAAGGATGAGGGAAATTATACTGAGGAAGTTTTCTGGCAGTTGACACTTGGAAGATGGCAGGTAAGGAAGGCAGGACTAAATGTCTGGGTCCAAGTTAAAGTTATTCTAGTGAAAAAGCTGAAATTGTTCCCAGTGGAACTTGGCAGGATAAGAGCAAAAATCTGTAGCTGGAACTGTCAAGGATGACTGCCTAAGCAGGATACTGGAAAGGAAGAACCCTGTACAATGGGCACAGCAGCGGCACGGAGACCGTCTTTGCCAAACACCTGGAGCCCAACCTCTGTCTGGGGAATTGTCTGGGCCAACAGGCAATCACATAGACAGGGGAAGATTGCAATCCTTGACCATGCATTAATGTGGCTATTTCAGGGTCTGTGAGTGGCAGCACCTAACACATCCCCCAAAGGCATCCCAAAACAAACCGCACCAAATTTCTGGCCGTTCAGTGAGCCAACGTGTGTTCAGAGAAAGTCAACAGCAAAGTTCCAGGTGGAGGGTTTTTTCCTCTTAAGCAGACATGGATGCTCCTAAGTGGTGGCCACGGAACAGAGCTCAGACAGGGCCAGAGAGTGTGTGTTTCTCGTAACCTGTCAGAGCGCCGGAGCTGTGCAACGTTGTTGCAAACCAGGCAGGCACGGAGCGAGGAACCACTAATCCCAATGAGACCCCCCTCGCGGCTGCCGTAAAGAGCGGATAGTTCCCTCTAGGCAGGTCTTTGGTTTACTCTTAATGTTTTGCCTTTCAGTTCAACGGAAAGACGAAAGGGGCTCGTCGATTCCCAACCGCAACAGCGCAGACAATCGGGACAGAGGGCACAAGGGAATCTGCAGGATCATAGGAGTCGGCGCAGAGTGGCGTGTATAAGAGATCATTTGCGGGGCTCAACTCGAATTTACTTGCGATAGGACCTGTGTCAGACCGGCATGTCGCTCTGTCTGAAAGAACGCATGTGTGTATGTGACCTAGCCTACATATGAGTTCGCTATACGTGCATGCCCTCTCCCCGAGATCATCCCCTTCCTTATAGCTCCCTCTCTTTCCTCAGCAGTGAATAACATGCAGCTGCCCCGACTTCTATCCGCACCCCGCATTATTCAACCACCATCCGCACTGCCGAGTTATTAACATGCAGAGCAGGACAGAAGCCCGCGGTTCCAATCGGACACTGAGCGCGGAGCAGCAGGCGGAGTCGCGCAGTCTTCAGCTTCATTCCGCTCTCGTGGGCAGAGCAGAGAGAGGGCAGATCAGCACGGACAGCTCCCGCCCGCAAACTCCCATTGTCCTCAGGCCGTTATTCCGAGCACAGCACCAAACGTAGCTAAGACCCCCGCCTTTGCCTCAGACTGAAAGTTCCTTATGAACGGAGGAAGAGTAGGGAGAACGCCCCCCCCCCCCAGCCTAGAACCAGCTGCCCCAATATCATCGCGCTTCAGCCGGAGGGAATCCCTCTTTCCACATCCCCGCAACACGCCGCGCCCGAGGAGCTGTCCCTTCAGCACCACGCTGCTTGCCCCTCCCAGAGGCACTCACTCACCCGGGGCGCTCCGAAAGCCCGTGGCCGGCAGCGGAGAAGGCGCTCTCCCAAGTCCGGCGCCCAGAGCCCGCCTCCCGCTCTCCCTGCAGCCTGACGGCACCTCTCCAATCACTCCTCTCAAACCCTGACGCGCCTGCCAGTCTCTCCTCTCACTCCCTGACGGAGTGGGCCGGCTCAAGCTCAGGTTCCTGCCAGCTGAACCTGCTCTGCTGGGGAACCAACCCCCTGCCACTGCATTCGCCAGCCTCTCTCCAAGAAGGGCTTTCCTCTCCTCCCTCCCTTCCTCTCGGCTCTCTTGACCTTCCAGGCAGCGTTCCCCTAATGAGCTACTTCATTATTCCTGTCATCTCCACCCATCTGGCTGACTAATATTAATTATGTTCCACCACGAGGAGCAAAATAGCGTCTATCTTGTACTCGGTGGCTACCCTATTCTGTCCCGGGGATCCAGCAATTAGACACTGAGAAGGGAGGGGGCGGCTGATAGAAGCCACTGGCCCCAAGGGGGGCAACCAAAACTCTTTCTTCAGCTACACATCTTGTGTGACAGCAAAGGGGATCCTGATCAGGGACTCTGTAATTCAACTGCTTGAGGGACTACAATGGGAACCCCTGGCTCTTTTAAAATGGACTAAAATTATAGCTTCGGAGAAAGGTCTCCCACAAGCTAAGTCTGGCTGGCTTTGAGAAACCCGCCTGAGGCTTTTAAAAAACAAAAATATTTATTTATTATTATTATTATTATTTATTTATAGTCTGTATTTCTCACCGAGCTCCAAGATGGATTGCACACTGCAAGTAAATACAATATGATCATCAGCTAAGACATTCACTGAGCAAAATATGATATGGTAAACAGTTTAGGACATTCAGCAAAAACAGATGCAAAAAGGTATGGTAGCAAAAAGTTTGAAAACTAGCATAAGCCAGAACACAGAGAAGAAACCTTTCTGAATTAAAGAGTAATAAATTAACATGACATCTTTAGCAATGTGGAGCTAACCAGCAGGAGCAGGTCTACATCAGCAGAGAGTATCCAATAGCATAGTATATAGTCCCTGTCCCTTACCAAGATACCTTTTTCAGCTATTTCTCAAGAGAAGAGACATTCTCTAATCTGAGAAGAAAGCCCTCCTGAATAATTCAGTTTTACATAATTTGTGGAAAGCCAGGAGAGTGGGAGCTTTCCTGACCACCTCAGGCAGGCCTTTCCATAACGTGGGAGCTACCACAGAGAAAGCATGCGTACAAACTGCTGTTGATTTAGCCCAACTGCAGGGTGGTATCTGCAAAAAGCCCTTTTTAGATGACCGAAACTGTCGTAGTAGAACATAGGGAGTGAGGATTGCACAGATATGAAGGGCCAAGGCCATGAGGGGTTTTGAATGTAATAGTCATGACGTTGAATTGAGCCCAATAACTGATGGGGTGACTGCAGAATGGAAGTGATATGCATGCTCAGTCTAGCTCCAGAAAGGAAATGAGCTGCAGTGTTTTGCATCAGCTGGAGCCTCCGAGTTGACTTTGAGGGGAGACCTATGTAGAGTGCATTACAGTAGAAGACCTTTTTTGCTACTGTATTTACTTGCTTCTCTGTTCTGGATCCAATATAACTCCTAGGATCTTCACTGAGTCAGCCACAGTTAACTTGACCCCATTAAAAATTTGGAAGCACAGTGTCCTTGAAAACCTCTGCTTTTTCAACTAACATCACTTCTATCCTGTCTGGATTAAATTTCAATTTGTTTGCTTTCAGTCATTTGACAAAAGCTGTCAAGCAGTGAATCAGTACCTCCACAGCATCACCAGGAGATTTGGACAGCTAGAGATATAAGTAGCATTTACCTTGGACGAAATCGGTAGAGATTCTAATGGTTCTAAAAGTTCCACCCTTACATGACTGAAATTTACCCAAACAAAATACATTCCCTTTGACAGATCTTAATTGTTCTTTCATGGCTAGGTTTTAATCTGGGATTTTGGCCATATTGCAGAGAGGAATAGAGAAGCAAGAGACTGAGAAGAATGGCTTGCCAAGGCCACACAGTGAATTCATGATTGATCTGAAATTTGAATGAAGGACTTCCAAGTTGATAGTTGCTTAACTAAGATACATTTTCACATTTCAGGGGAAAGTCGGTACAGCTTCCTGGGTATCCATTGCTCATTTTTAAAATAATACATACAGATACAGGTTGCAAGCAAGCAAAGGGCTCCTCCTCTGACTCTGCTGGCTAAGGAAATTGTTTCATACTGTTTTGTGGTGAGAATAGTCTTGGAACCCATACTTACAATCAAGCAGAAAAATATGGCTGTTTTGTTCCTAATGTTGAGCAGGTCACTCTGCACTATAGTGTATTTTAAATGGGCTGGTACACGACGCTTGAAAGGCATGCTCTGCATACAAGGAGGCTCCAATGAGTGGCTTAGTTTATGGCTTTTATGCTACAGCATGCTAGTATACTGTATGTTAAGATGGTAAGATAAATCTACTTGCATATAGAAGGTGAAACCTAAAACACCATGCTAGAGGAGGAAAATGCAAAGAAAATTGGGATAGATGGAATCCACTATCACAAAGACGAATGGAACACAGTGTGAGAAGTGATACTCTCTCAACAAACACAAGTTCAAAGTTTTGGACCAGCAGGACTTAAGTGGGGCATAAGCAGTATTTTCTTTTTTGTGGTCCTCCTGCCTCTATCCATCATCCTATTCCTTTCTACAGGACAACAAGCACCCCCTCTACTGCAGCTTCCACAACATATTGGCTGTTAAAGAGGCCTTCACCACTTCTTCCTATAGAGTGAAGAAGAAGCCACGTGGCAGTGTTTTGTGGCTCTGCAAACCCTGGTGCTATGAAAAACTTGTTTTACACACTTGTGTATGTTGAATATCTACAGTACCATCAAGGCAAAGTTGGGGAGAATTCCCACTAGGTTTCCCAGTCTCCACTCATCAAAGTCTATCTGCAACATTCTTCATACAGTACATCTCAAATATGGAATGTTATGGAATCATGTCTTACAATCAAAGGATTATTTCACCCAACTTTCTCCATCAGCATTGCATATAGGCAAAAGAAAAGATTATATAATTCTTGTATCTTTTCCATGGCTCACCTTTATGGAGCTGACCTTCTAACTATTAATCCATCCCTCATCTCTTTTATCAATGGAACCAATTTAAGTAAATGAATTAATTTAAATGTTCCATTAAGCACATCCTCGAATGGCAGCAGAATTCTAGTCAATGGGGGTCATTGTCCACTTTCTTCAAGAAGAGATTTCAGTTTGTACCACATGTAAATAAATTCTTCAAAGATGATGATGAAACAGCTAGATAATTATTCTGTTTTTCACTCTGATTTTGATGGATCGAATTGCTTCTCATTAATATTTGAGTTTGACATTTCTATTCTAATATGTGGCCAAGTCCAAACTTGTGAACAACAAAAGCAAGCAAACAAGCAAGCAAGCAAACTTGAAGTCTATGAATTAAGCAATGCTTACACTAGCCTTTACACTAGCAATTCTTCCCCACTCTGCCAGTTTTCCCCTCCCTATAATTTATATTCAACAGACTAGCAGAAAGTGTTATCTACTTGCCAGTCTTTTTATATATAAAACCCATCATCATTGGAACAGGCAAACTGCAGAGTCACAGTGATGAAATATAACTGTTGTGTACTTTACAATGATTTATACTGAATATTCCCAGGCTTTAATTTTTATTTACTAGTGGAACTAACTACTTGCTGGAAGGCCCGTATTTCAGATTGTTTTAATGATCCATGGCCATGCTGTAGACACTGAGAGCTAATCAGTACAGCTAATGACAATGTTTGGTATGAGAATCTTAAAAAAAAAACCAATGTGGAAAGATTTAAAGTGTCAAAGAAGGCAAATCTGTTGATAAAATAGGAATTATATATGCCCTGACCTAGATAGACCAGGGAAGCCCAATCTCAACAGATCTCAGAAGCTAAGCAGGATTGGCCTTGGTTAGTAATTTTATGGAAAACCGCCAATGAAGACCAGGGTTGCAGAGGCTGGCAATGGTAAACTATCTCTTGCCTTGAAAACCCCACCAAGGATTGCAGAGGCAGGCAATAGCAAACCACCTCTTGTCTTGAAAACCCCACTAGGGTTTGCCATAAGTCAGCTAAGACTTGACAGTACTTTCCACATGTTTAAACATTGACATGAAATTTAATTTACATTTCATTGAAATATATCCAGCTCTTTGATGAATGCACTTGGCAAGTCCAAGAGATGAATGCATAGCTGGACTTTAGCAACTACTTATGAAATT
Organism: Eublepharis macularius; assembly: GCF_028583425.1. Taxonomy (NCBI): domain Eukaryota; kingdom Metazoa; phylum Chordata; class Lepidosauria; order Squamata; family Eublepharidae; genus Eublepharis; species Eublepharis macularius. Next base: position 91,462,584 of record NC_072793.1, on the reverse strand, counting down.
ATGCATACATTTGTGTATGAGTGGCTGTGCACATTCATATATGTGTGTGCATTTGTGATCATTGGAGCTTGCAGGTATTATGGTAACTGCTTTATGGTAACTGCTTCTACCCTAAGGAATTTAATGAATATTATTTTAAGCTGCTCAGTATTTGTTTTATATTGTTTTCGTACCCTAGCTTATTGTTAATGGGTTGGATCCAGGTTAAATTTCCTATCAGGGGAATGGAACTTTCCTGCCTTCCACTTCTGCTGCAGCCCACTGATCTCCACAAAATGCTACTCCAGGGGGAAAGGAGACCCTGGGGAAGGACATGGGAGGGGGGGGCTGCAGTGGGCAAGGGGAATCAGTAGAAATTGCTGAGTCTGGATCCAACCTATTAGTTTGTTTTCAATTACTTGTTTGGTATAGTTTGATTGTTTCAGTTGTCAGCTGCCTCAAGCAGATCTCTGGAAATGTGGCTCATGCATGTTCCAAATAAATAAATATTAGCCTATGTATACGTCTTCATCTGAGAATGCACATGTGTCAACATCTGTGTACCTTTGGAGGTGTGTCTGAATTAGGCCTGCTTGAACACTTGCTAGTTCAGCTCATGTCCGGCTTGTGATTCACAAGCAGGGAGCTGATTGTTCAGCGAGCTGTTTGAATGCATCTTAATAAATTTGGATGTGCCTATTTGCATGATTGCACTGTTTTTTGCCACAATTTGAGTTGAGACTTAGTGTCCTGATGTCTGTTCAAAAATCTAGCTAATCCTGCAATAAGTTCTTGAACAGATGCCACTGTCTGCACAGATGCAAAAAGGAGGGAACACATTCTATCCAATACCAGCTATTTAAATGATGCATCTGACTGCACAGGTGCAAAGAGGGGATGAGTGGCAAATGACTTGCACAAGTTCGTCAATTTAATAACGAGGACACCAGGGTACACTGCTTCTCCTCCAGCATTTGAGATTATTTAGTGGTTAAACTGGGCAAAAGCAGTGGCAAGTTGCAATGACCAGGCAGCTACTGATAAAGTGCAATACTGAATGACAGGGTGCAATGCTCATACAGAACTTGCCAGGTAACAGTGAGGCAATCTGAGCAGGAGTTCATCACACATGTCACTGGGGTAGTTCAAACAGGCACTTGGAGAGTATATTTGCTGCATATTCACATGCCTAGTCAGCATATTTGCAGGTATGTTTGCAACTTTTATACTCAGGACTAGTAAAATATGATGGGTGGTGTGTATGGTGAGGGGGATCTTTAGATTGCAGGCCCCCCTGGGCAGAAAGTGAAGTTATGTGGACAGAACTCACTGTTTCCCCCTCCACAAATCAGGAAATGTCCCCTCTCCTGCAATTTCTCTTGGATCCCACTTGATAAGATAAGAATTTCTGCACACTTTCAGTTCCCTTGGGTGCAGTGCCCAATTTGAATTGTGTCTGTGACATGCGTGGAGAAGGCAATTCAGCCCCCCCCCCCCGCCATTTTCCTGATCTGAAATGATCCATTTTGTCTGTTGGGGAAATCCACAATTGTAAACATGGGCTTTCCAAATGGGTCAAATACTGTACCCCCAGAACTGGTGCTGTTTAGGTAAACAGAACAGATGGGGGCGGAGCTTAAGTCCGTTCTCCCAGCATGCCAGAGTTGTACTTTGTGTGAGGGAACTGAGGAGAACTCGCACCTCATGTGACTGTTCACAGGACACAGGGTGGGCCCTCCAGGCCCCGAGTTCTCTGTCATATACTGAATTTAGGAGCGAGGAGCAGCAAGTTCACTGGACCTCATCAGTTTCCTACAGTGAAATCCTATGCAGAAATTACTCAATTCTAAGCCTACTGCAATCAATGTATTTAGATTGGAGCAACTCTGCACTGGATCACATTGCCAATTGTTTATCTCTGCCCCTTCCTTGCAGGCCCCCAATCAGTAATCTCTTAAAGTATGACTGGCTCACCTGTTGTACGCAGAGAGGTTACACTGTGTACTTTTGTCCAGAAGACAGCTCTCATCAAGTCTAGTGAAAATCTACTTTTTGAAACTCCTGCCAGTTACCCGGTTGATTAATCAAATATTTCATTATGAAGAGATTGGTAATGTTACACAAAATTATATATGAACAGTAGCAGCAGCAGTAGCAAAAGCATCCATGTTGTGTGTATGTGGACTGTGTCTATGCATGTTCTGCGCAGTAGTGTTAACAAGAACCAAGTATGCTACAGAAGGGTTACAGACTGACTTGTGTGGGTGTCACTATGCTTGCTGATTCTATATGTTCAGTAAGGAACACCCCCCACCAGAGAGTCAGTTCACTGAATGTCAGAACAGAGGAGTGTGTGGGTGTAATTGGGTGACTTTTCCCGCTAGCAATGAGTTTGGCCCCAAGAGTGTAGGAGAATGCACATGAAGGAGGTAACAGGTGGGAGAGAAGCATGCTCCTTTACTTTCCCTGGGAATATTTCTTTTATATCCTTTGTATGCTCCTAAAAGCTGCTGGTTCAAACTGGCCCTTAAATAGGGCACCAAGTCCACAGCGTTGCTAGCCCAGTAGATTCCTTTTTTTAAAAAATTAAACAGATCAGTTAATAAGAGACAACAAAGTACAATGGAATATTTGACTCCCCTCAAAACCTGCACATCACAAACTGTTTCTAAAGCAGCTATTAGAGCTGTGATTAGAATAACAGACTAGGACTGAACAGACCTGGGTTCAGATGTCCCCTCCAACCTGAAGCTCACTGAGAGAGCTTGGACCAGTCATTCTCTCTCAGCCCAACCTGCCTACCAGGTTGTTGTGAGACAAAATGGAGGGACAATTGTGTATGCCACCATGCTGAGCTCCTTGGAAAAAGGGTAGGAGAAAAATGTGATAGATAGTTGATAGAAAGACAGAGGGTGTAAACTCCCCTCTATTTCCAAAGCAGTTTGCCATATAGCACTGGGACTGCTCACTGGGCTCCTGGAACTACTTCCATGGTTCTTCAGATCCTACCTGTCACTTCTTACTTCAATTTTTAGCCTCCTATTCCCACGGGCCTCAACAGCTCTCATCCACAGACTCACAGTGCAGCAAACATTAAAATGTATATAACAAAAGCAAAATAAACTGAAGCACTGCACAACAAGAAATCTGTCCCTCTTCTCCTGTGGAGCCTGCTTTCCGGTTCTAATTTCCTTATGTGGCATAAGTATTCTTTGGACTGGAGCAGACCTCCCCCCCCCTCAACTCATAGATTCTGAAGATGTGGATCAGGCCTGCTTTCAGATGGGGGCGCAAAAACATACCCCTACCATGGCGGTGGCAGCAGCAAGTAGCACAGCAGCAGGCGGGAACAGCAGCCATACATCCCTGTTCCAGTCCCTCTTGCTGCTGTCACTGCCCCAGCACTGCTTTTCTCCTTTCCTTGTGGCCTGGAAACTTCCCCCGTTCCCCGCACTTTCTCTTTCTTTACTGAGACACACTATAATGGTTTGGCAGGGAAATGGGGAAAAAACCTTTTAAAGGGGTAAGGGGGGGGCTGGGAAGATGTGTAGCAATCAGCATCCCTGGCCTATTTTGAAAGCAGCACTTAGCTCCGCCCCCTTCGTGTGGTGGCTGGGAGGACCACACTCACTCCAGATTAAAGTGGGAAGACCCAGGAATGCCAAGAGTCATGCTCAGAATCATGGTTACATTCCTTTTTAATTTGGGGGAAAGGGGAAAAAAACCTCCTTTAAATCCCCTTATCACCTAAAAGAAGACACTGGCTTGCAACTGATTATTTGCACAGCTGGATCCAGGTAACTTGCCTTGTATCTGGCTGGTCTCTCTGGTGGGGGTCTGGAGCTAACCTCTCCTCATCCCAAATTCACCATCAATCCCCCAAAACATTTTACACTGACAATGTAGCGTGCAAATAAAATCTATGTAAGTTTGAATAGGCTGGTTCATTTGCATGCTTTCTTCTAAATCCAGCGCTGGAGAGGCTGGGGTATTTCAGTGTTCCCTTCAAGAGTAATGCAGTGGGTAGAAAGAAAAGTAAAAAATCAGTAATGATCAGCTAGAATCAATGGGCAGGGAAATGAAAGATGTGTGTGTGTGCAGGTCATGACCATCGCAGTGGCTGTGCCCTCCTTGGCCACTGAAACCTTTTATGAAAATTGCTTTCATGTTTTCAAATGACACCACTCCCCAGTCATGTTGCTAGAAATCTGTTTGGTTTTCAAAAATAAAAACTGACATTCACAGAAATCTATTCTGACAGATATCACATGAAGGTCCACACATGCTGAAACAGTGAAGACGAATTGGTCTGAAGTATTAGAAGCAACCTACACATGTTGGAATGTTTTCCTCCCCTATTTTTTGCTTTCCTACTGTGGAAAACATATGCCATTAGGCTGGAAGATTCTCTGGTATGTCAGCCTCAGAAATGTTATAAAAACTGTCCCACAGGCCAACAACACAATTCCAAACAATTCTAGAGGCACAGTCTGTTGCACCCTGACTTAGGATGTCCAGGCTAGCCCAATATTGTCAGATCTTGGAAGCTAAGCATGCTCAGTCTTGGTTAGTACTTGGATGGGTGACCACCAAGGAATCCCAGATCACCTATGAACATTTTTTTGCCTCCTGGGGTTACCATAAGTTGGCTGTGACTTGAAGGCAGAAAAAAAATCTGTTGCAGCAAAAATAAACAGGAGTCCAACAGCACCTTAAAGACTAACAGCATTTATTCCAGGAATAAGCTTTATGTTGCTTTACTGAATGAGCCACAACTGCAAATAATTTATTAGCCATCTTTTAGGCTTCTAGGAGATACTACAGAAAGGGAGGGAGGATGGAATGGCCACTCAGAAAGAATGAAGGATCAGTCAATGTTATTAATGTATTAAGGCAGTCAAAAGGGAGAGGAAAAAAGTAACTTTATTAATCAGTGCTGTAACCTCAGGCTGGTGCTGTCTCAGCTCTGTACCTTAGCTCACAACAGCACTGGCTGCTGGGTCATTTTGCTAAATGACTAGTGCACACAGCATGGTCCTACTAGCTAGAGCCCTCGGAAAGCAATGGAATTCTTGATCCTCCTGGATCAATAAGTCTTCAAGTTGATGTTCGCCTGCAAAGTGGGGAAGGGACTCGACACTGCACAGGATCCAATGTACCTTGCACTACACTTTGCTCCACTGCCATCTAACAACCTCACTGGCTAGCTGGAAGGCACAGCTGAACTGTCAGAAAGTGTCAATCGAGCAAAGGCTACAATCTTGTTGAACTAGTGAAGTGGTGTCAGAACAGCTAGTGCTCACAAGCCACAAGAGCAACTTTTCAGAGGGAGAGAGAAAGGAGGAGGGCTGTATTTTGTGCATACTTAATGGAACAGAAATAGCATAGAAAGAAGCTAATCACTGGGACAAGTGGAGGAATGATCTTGCAATTACCTGCTCTGTCAGCTTCACAGACACATTAGGGCTGTTGCAGCAAAGTACTCAGAATGTCTCTTCCCTTTATTTTTATTTTAAATGTTGTCTCACTCTACTTTCTCCCAGATACCGGGAGAGAAATTTTCCTGGGGTGGGCAGGTGCCCAGAAGGGGATGGTGCAAGAAACCAGCATTTAGAAGAAAGAGGCTGTCAGGAACCACACCAGGAACTGCTCATGCAAGTCTGCACCATTGTCTAAGGCCCACTCGAGCAACGTCCACAGGAAATCTCTCCTGAGAAAGCGCTATTGAATGTGAGAAACATATCTTTGTGCAACTCTCATTCATTGCAAACTGCACACATGCAGAACAAAATTCAAGTCCAGTAGCACCTTAAAGACCAACAAATTTTTTCAGCTTATAAACTTTTCTGAATCAAAGCTCACTTCATCAGATATGAGCTTCATCACAGGAGACATTTCCAGTGGGTCATTCAACTTTGTAAAGTAAAACAGTATCACTGGTCTCTAAGAACCATTCAGACATTGCTGCTTTTAATTTCCACCAAGTCATCTAGGCATCTTAGAAGAATCTGTTATTTAATAATGTTGAATGCCACTGAGAGCTCCCATCTCCCCCTCTAGACAAAGATTACAAAACAGCACCAAGCTTCAGGCAGAACGCAGATTTAAATGGTTCCAGTTACTCTCGCCTCCCATCCTGTTTAAGATGCAACAGGAAGGAAGATAAACCATGCTACTTCTCTCTCTCTCTCTCACTCTGCAATTTCATACCAGTGTTCTGAAATCAAGTCTGGTAACCTTCAAACCTGCAAAATGCTTTGTGTTGTATATGTAGACTAAAAAGAGCTTTGCAGTCTACTGTTCTTGCCTCTTTTTTGCCCGGCTGACTCCATGTTTGTTTGTAGGAGCATTTTGGCCTAGCTGCATGTATCTTGCACATGTGCATTTCTGCACTGCTTTCTCCATAGCTTATTTAGTTTATATCCTGCTATCTCCTTAATGGGGGCCCAAGGCATCTTATCATATTGTTCCCCCACCCTTTACTCTATCCTCACAACCATAACCCTGTGCAGGGTTGAACAAAATGGCATGGTGGTAATTGTAGTGAGAAATGGCAATCTTCCGACGCTGCAACATCACTTCCAACTACATAAACATAAGTGACATCACCATATTGTGGGATGCTCCACTCCCAAAGAGGAGCATATTCGTTTGTGCTGATAGAATAACACATATACATTGCCAGTGTCACCTGGGCACTGTAGTTTGATTGAGGAAACCCTGAGTATGTGTCAGGATGATGAGTGCAGCACATTAATGCTACCAACATACGTGTGTTCATATGTTTTCCTTGAATTAATTTATATATACTTTCTTTTAAATGCAGTTTTAATGTTGAAAAGTTTTAATATTTTGACGCTTGCAGTCCTAAGGGCCCTATTTGTGTAGAAAGGCTGCAAAGAAATGTTTTAAATAAATAAATGAGCTAACTGCACATGTGCAATTCCAGCACATACATTCGATCTCAGCTGATTTAGAAGGACTCGTGACCTGTCCATTGATGACCCTGGTGTGTATTTAATTCAAGCAAGTCTTAAAAATTTGAACATGCATCAACAGCAGCTGTTCAGCCAGCTGCCATGCTGAATGTTACTACTACACTGACATAAAGCTATTCAAAATGCTGCTCATTTTGAACAGTGAAGAAATCACTGAGGCGATCACAGGAGATGCTCAATTTGACAGCAAATGAGTATGGCAAAAAATGTCAGTTTGATGGCTGAACACCAGTTTTACAGACACCAAATCATTCCCACCACCCTGACCTAATAGTGCTCTTATCTTGTAAAAGTATTGCTTATCCTGCTGCCCTCTTTGCCACTTCCTTTAGCTTGTACACAGCTGACTGTTGCTGCAGCCCCTATGGAACCATCAGTATCTGTTCTGTGCAACAGTTTCATTAGAAATACATCAAATAAACACAATTAAGTAAATCCAGATGCTGAATTAATTCCAGCTGCCGAGTCTCCAGAGCCATTTACCAGTGCTGAATGTGGTCTGTGGATGAGGACCTGCTGGAGGTAGCACCTCCACCTCTCTCTCTCTCTCTCTCCACCTCTCTCTCTTACTCCCCATCCAATCTCACTCCAGCTCTCTGTTCTGATTTGCTCCCTTCTTACCTGCCAGTAATATTGTTATCTGGCATGGCTACCTGGCAGTTGCAGAGGTAGCCCTGTTAACAAATGGGACAGAGCACTCTTAGCGGGTTGTTTACAGAGTGCATTCCTGAGTTCCTTAAGCACCAGGAGTACAAAAAGTGGTAATTTTCTAACCGCTTGGTAAAGGCAATGCCTTTCCCCCAGCAAATAACAGAACAGAAAACAGGGCATGTGAGAATAAAAGTTCCACCCACCTAAACCAGTAACCAATTGCGTAGTCATTGGGAAATGCAAATGGAAAAATGCACTTTTGCGGGGCTGACCAGTTTTGAAAGAACAGCCTGTATGGATCACTCACTGCTGTGCCACTGTTCTTGCTTCATCTTGAACTCAGAGATATTTTGTAACTTCACAGCTAGGCAGCTACAGTCATATTATACATTCTACAGGAGAAACATGATTGGATTTTCTAACTCACCTCCCCTTCTTTTTAAAAAAAAATAAAACAGCCTGCCAAGTCCTGTGACGAAACAGTGGGAGAATTTTCAAAAACCTTTTCTATTTCTTCTCCAGAAAATCAAATTGTTCTTTACTTCCTCCTTTTCTAACGCCCCCCCCTTTCTAAAAATGGTATTTCTTGCAGGTTTTTACTACTGTAAAATCCAACGTTTGCCTAAACAAATAAATTAAATAAATAGTAAAACAAAGAGTAAACCTTTTCCACTGTGCTGCTTGCTGATAAAAATGGCTACAGTTACTGTTTGTCCCTGCGCACTCCTGTGTCACTGAAAAATGATATTCTTTTCTGGTGATGTGGGTGGGCATGCACTTCACACTTCACACACACATGCCTCAGGGCTGCCACCTCCATTTCCTAGTGCCCCCCCCACCCTGACCAGGGAGACAGTGGGTGTCCCTCACCATAGCGGGGACTTGGCAGCCCTGATATGAAATGACATCTGTGTCTTCCAAAAGGGTCCTGCATATCCTTTGCCTTTCTTGTGTGTCTTCTTCCCTGCTCCTCATAGACTTTCTTGCTTCCCATCCTTTCATCATTCTTTCTTCCCTTCTGTGCCTCATTCTCCCTCCAAACTCATCTAGCCTGTACTTCCTTTACCCCTGGTGTGAAACTGGGATCATGGAACCAAGTAACTGAAGCTATCTAGAAACAGTGCCCTTTTTGACAACTTATTTTCTCCTTCAACCCAGTCCATGCTCATGGGGAGTTCTGCCACGTGTGAGCTTCTTTTGTTGCGGAAATGCAGTCTCTGGTATTTTTTATGATGATAATAATTATTGTTATTTCTCTTCTGCTGCATATTGGGTGAGAAATTACAGGCCTTTTATTTTCTTGTGTAGAAAATATTTCCCTCCTGCTCTTATGCTAATTGCTTCTTTCTCCTTCACACTATTGTCCAAGGCCCATCAATAAACTAATACTGAAAGGTTCAAGGATTTGGAAGCAAGGCTGGTCAGGTGAACCCATAGTTGGGAAGCACCATGAAGCCCAACAGAACAGGCTCTTTTCAGCATTGTTCAAGGATTGTTTTTTCAAAACCAACAGCTTTTAGACCTATGATCTTGGAAGATGGGAGTGGGGGTGGAATGCCCCAAGGACAAGCGGAGACCAATGGAACTGAGAAAGAAACAAAAGGCTATCTAGGCCAATCACTGCCAAATGCCATATGTGAATAGAATAGCCAGGAAATCATTACACACAGCAGAAAATGAACAAAACAATCCCTCCTCTACCTGGGCAGAGGCAATGCTGAAAAAGAGGAAGGACTATGGTGGGTAAAGGCTGGATCACTTAAAGGCTTCCACTGAATTCTATAGGGCAAAGTAAATGTACAACACAATCTAAGAGCCGGGGGGGGGGGGGCTCCAACCACCAAGTGGGGGCAGAAGTTCTCTCAGAATTACAGCTGACTTCCAGACTATGCTGATTGGTTCTCCTAGAGGAAATGGCAGCTTTGGAGGGTGGACTTTATGGTGTCACATATAGTGAAATAACCACATTTCATTTCCAGGTCTTAAAATGATACAACTGACCAAATATTATTTCTTTTGAAAAATCCTTTCAGTACATTTGAAAAGTTGATAAAAATTTATTGATCTACCCCTGTAATTCATTGTAACTTGAAACTCAGTTAAGAGATTTTCAAAAGAAGTGACAGATGGTTAGCCTTTAGGGAAGATAGTGAAAGATACTGAAAGCCCATGTCTCTCTTTCGATCTGGAGTGTTCTCATTAACCAAATGCTACATGAAGGTGGATTCATATCTTTAGCAGTAACATATAGATCGTGGGAAGCTAAGTACTCCTTGATTAAATACTGTGAAGCATAGTTAGGGCTTCATCTTTATTGAGTACCAGTAGATGGAATATACCTAAATTGCTACCATGTCTTTCATGTGAGAACAAGAATGAAATTGGGGGAGTGGCAGGACCCTAATGCACCCAGGTATTTCTGAGGGGCAGGTCTTGTGGGACATTCCTGCTAAGATCGATGTTCTCTCATGTGGGATGCATGGTTACATTTCTACCCCAGGACAACTCCAAGTAGAACCCAGATACAAAGATCTTTGTAGCTGTGGTCCTTGACTGTGGGGCAAATCTTCCTTAGTATTGTGGGAACCATTGCTTGTATTTGTCAAAACAGCTTGTTGTTCCTTTCTTTTTTTCCAGAATAACTGTATCTGCTTTGGGGAGTGGTAAAGCATTTACCCTGATGCATAAAACTGGGGTCCTCATTTTCCTTGGTGAGGTCTTAAGCTGGTAGAAAGCTTATCAGAAAGACCCTTAGGTTCACACAACTAAATACCACTGTGTTTGGACTGGGATGGGTGACCATAAGCTTCACCACTGTATCTTGTTTCCCAGAGAGTATAGCCAAGCCACCCAAGCCCTCAGTGGAATGCTTTATGAACATCAACTTCTATTCGCTACAGCAGACGATGTCTGTTTCCCACCCCTTTCACTGCTGGGCATGTTCTGTCCCTGGTTTTAATTCTAATCAGCAGGAAAGACAGATAAAAAGCAGGGGCCATTGAATCTGCACTAAGGAGGTGAGAGAGTGCCAGCTGGAAGAAAGCCTGGCCTGTGCCAGTTGGTTTGTTCCTTGAGGCCACCTGCCTTGGCGGGATTACAGGTGTATGCTGGGCTGTCTTTGTGTTTCTTTGTGTAAGTGGGGCTTTGTATTCCTCTCAGTGTGTCTCCATCTGTGTGTGCATGCACTTAGCCAGTAAAACAGGAGATAAAAAACATGCGAGATGGGGGTGGGGGAGAAGAGGAAGAAGTTAATACTTGGAATATGCAAATCATAAAAAGAATGCACAGCTTAGGAAGTAGAGACACAGTAAATTGTGAGGAAATGTTATCCAAGAGGGAGGGCTAGCAATGAAAGACGGGGATATCTTATTGGGAAGGGAGTAAAAGACACATTTTGTGAATCTTGCCTAATGCTCTTGTATCTTTTTTCCGGCTTCACAGACCCATTCCTCGATCATTATTTACCTGTCAGTTTATAAGGATCCTCCATCTCACACTTCCAGGTAACAGAGCTGAATATCTCAGCCAGAACTGCTTTTGCCTCCCGCAGTTCACCCTTCCTCCCCACAACTAGCCTGATCACTGGACTGCTGCACCCTCCTCTAGGCACTGTTAATGATTCACCTTGATGGCAATTGGCAGCTGAAATGAGACATTTGCGTGCCGGCCTATCATGTGCAGCAGCTTGCCATGGCCACATCTGTTTCTACATGGGACCCTTCTCCTCGTGGCTCCACCGAGAAAGCTCTCCATTTCATTCAGATAGGCACATTTTAGCTAAGGTGATATGCTTCTCAGTCTTTTAATGGGTATTTGAAAGAGGATTTATTTCCTTCCATTATCCTCAGAGAACTGCAAACAGAAGAAGGGTTAAGCACCTTCAGAATGCCACCATTATATCCAGGACAGGATTCTGAGCCTTCTTATCACCTTAGAAAACAATTACATGAAAAGATTCATAAGCTAGGGCTGGGGGACTTGGATTTCAGCAGGACACTGTGTGTGTGAATGTGTGTGCTTGTGTGATATAATCTCTAGACATTTTAGAAGTCAAAGGGACAACTATCTGTACGGCTGAAAAGGGAGGAAGGGGAGGATTAGCCTACGCTTCTTTTATGTATTTTGCATGCTCCTGTGGCATTTTTCAAGTACAGGGACCCCAAAAGTAGCCTACTAAGATTATATTCAATTTTACATAACCTCCAGGGAGCGTTGGTTGTTGTGGGTTTTCCGGGCTGTATTGCCGTGGTCTTGGCATTGTAGTTCCTGACGTTTTGCCATCAGCGGCTGGCATCTTCAGAGGTGTAGCACCAAAAGACAGAGATCTCTCAGTGTCACAGTGTCACTCAGTGTGACACTGAGAGATCTCTGTCTTTTGGTGCTACACCTCTGAAGATGCCAGCCACAGCTGCTGGCGAAACGTCAGGAACTACAATGCCAAGACCACGGCAATACAGCCCAGAAAACCCACAACAACCATCGTTCTCCGGCCGTGAAAGCCTTCGACAATACATCCAGGGAGTGTGCTGTTGTAGTCCAGGTCCACTGTCTTTTGAAGCTGTTTATCAAGATAGGCAGAGCATGAAGACACCTAAAGGAGGAGGCAGACTTGTGAATATAAATGTATGTATGTATATATGAATGAGATACAAAAGTCAGTGAGATACAAAACCGCAGGCAGACAAAGGGCTGTGTCCAGTGCAAGGATTTCATATCTTCCCTGGTTCCTCTCCCCCCATCTCCACCCTTGGGAAACGTCATTTTTTGGGTTACAACAAGACCCACGTGTGCTAATGTAGCCATATGGTTTAGGAGGCTGCAGTGGGGAGGGGATGAAATTGCTCCCTTCTTCCTCTTCCCACTGATAAAAAAGGAATGACTTCACTCTCTGTCCCTCCTACCCACTGTAGCCTTCCAGTCCCATGGCCATCACTCCACATGGGTCCTGTGACTCCAGGAATAAACTGTGTGGTCAGAAGGGATAAGACTATGGGAAAGATCCACAACCATCACAGCCTTCCACTGATGGATCATTAGGTCCAAACTAGAGAAGCCAGAGAAAGGAAAAGAATGGTCTCAAGGGAAAAATCATCTGCTGGACTCATCCTGAATTAGTAAGCCCCCCTTCAGGGCTAAGTTTGTGGAGAACTCTTCAAGGAAGATAAGGCAGTTAGTTGCATGTTGAGTCATTTGTTGCTGGGTGTGGTGCACTGGCTTCAATGAACTAGCTATCTTTGATGAGGATCATAGTCTTTTAATTAGTTGTGCGTGCATCAGTATTGTATAAAAGCTTGTTTATGGGAGGTAGCTATTCAACTCTAGTCTTCCTTTTTCAAAGTTTGTCATGCAAGATTTTCTCAAAGATCAAAGTTTAGGTCCAAGGAATTTTTTTTTTTGCAGAAAACATCCTACAAACTGCACTGGCACCATTGACTTATAGACAGGGCTAAGTGTGAACTGCAGTTCTGTGCTGTTATAGGAACAAGTGTAAATGTGATAATGGGTGCAAAGTCTAGTCCCAGATATTTGGAGGTTGGGATTGAAGGGCTGTGAAGACAGGGTTGAACATGTGTGGTTAATACTTGTTGAAATCACAGAAGCCAGAGAAGTCACAACCATTTATAGTGCTCAGAAGGAGAGTTTTGTCTTCCTTATACTTAGCAGAAGTTAAAACATGGGGAGTGGGAGGCTGTGGCTCTCTGATATTTTTGTATTCCAGGTTCAATTCCTGGTATCTCCAGGGTCACAGCTGGCAGGTATTGGGAAAGAACCTTCTGTGCATAGCAAGCTGCTCCCAGTCAGAACAGACAATAATGTACTATATCGACCAATAATCTGGCATGGGCTAAGTCTTCATTATATACAATAAGGTATATTATGTAATGTAGTTCAATTTTATAATTTGTACCAAGTGTGGAATTTAGCCTTTCAGTTTGCCTTGGCAAACAGCACACCCTGTCCTGCTTATAACTTCTGTCCCTGTTTCTGCATAAACATAAAGGAGGTACCATTCATTACAGAGGAGGAACATGGTCCCTTGTCTTTTAACATGCATTACTGATGCCATTAGCGGTAACCATGGGAACACCAATCCAGGGTTTACCTGCTGGGATATAGATGTAAGAGAAGCTGGTTAGCACAGAAATCTATCTGAACGAAATTGTCCTGTTGGGGCTAGTGAAATTTTACTCTTTCTGGTTATGTTGAAGCAAAATGTGCTGTAGAAACAAGGGTGAAATGACATAACGGTGGGGAGGGGGAAGACCATGGAGGTCTCTGCATATGTTATAGATCTTAGGGAGGGCTGGGAAAGCAGCTGAAGCTAGAAGGCTTGCTTCAAATTATTGGAGCCCATTAGCCCCCTACTGCACAGCCAGCCTTTTGGTACCTCTCAATAAGCGGAGCTTGGCTATAGAAGCCTAATGGTGATTAATGGGAGAGAGACAGAGGGGGGTCACTCCAGGAATTATTAAAAGGCCTGATAAATAGTTGCTGTGCCCTGGCGCTAATGGCTCCTATTTGATGAAGGGCTGTGTTTTCAGTGTTTCGCCATGCCTGGAGAGGAGAAACTGATCTGAATGATACACAGGGAAAAGAACTCAACCCTGAAGAGGCACAGTATATTGCCACAAGGGCAACCAAAGGCATGTTGGTTTCTGATAAACATTTTTTGAAGAAGAACCATGAGGATTTCTGTGCTGTACATCCTCACACCATAATTGCAAGCATTACTGGTCCAATTAGAGATCAGAACATCTCTCCGTATTCTAAGGTTTCTCTTCCCTTGTGTTTCCAATATTAACTCACTTCATAAAAGTAGATTTAAAACAATCTTTGTATCAGTTCACATGACACTGGTTACATTTCTCATACAACCACTGATTTATACATGAAAATGGGTAAGCCTCCTCAATTGCCTGTGCTTCTGAGTACTCATCTTTCTTTCTTGGCTTCTTTGAGTGGACAGCACCTTTAGCAAAATGATGTAATAGTGTCTTCCTGGGACTGTAGCTTTTTAGATCCTAGGTGGGAGATGGATGTTTAAGTGTCCCCCCCCCCCCCCCACACACACACACCAAAAACTTCCACACTGATGAAGAAATCACAGGTCAGGAAAAACACTAACAATGAAATCCAAAGTAGAGTTACTCCAGTCTAAACCCATTGAAATCAATAAGCTTAGACTGGAGTAACTCTGCTTAGGATTTCACTCAAAGCTATAAATCTTCTCCCAGACTACTTTTCCACAGGCAAGGAGTCCTTAAAGTGGAAAACATTCAAAATGGAGATCTGCAGTTGCATCATGAAGCAGTACAGCCAGGGGAAGACTATTCTATGGGTCACTTATGATCACACAGATCAGCTTTGAGATTTCCAGGCTTGTACAACTATACAGAGCGTTCAGTCTCAAAGGTTTTAAATTTATGCTCTAAACAGGGAGTCCCATATCTGCTACCCATAATTAAATTATGCAAATCCTGGTGCATTTGCATAAATAGATGCCATCTGATTTTCTTTAGTTGCAAAAGAGGGCTTTATGCTAAATTTGGAATTTTAACAGAGTATGAGGAAGTCATAGGGATGAACATATGAAGAACAGTTGATACATATGAGTAAAGGTATAAAAAATGACTCCGATCACTGTAGAGGCACTTTATTGAAGCATCCCCTCTCCTGTTTGTACAAGACGGCCTGCGTGCTATTCGGCAACCTCTCCCTTTTCTTCTCTATCTACCCATCTACTCTTGGTTTTCATCCTTTAATACGTAGTACTTACATGCTTTAAAACTTTTCATCATTATCATAAGGGCAGAGCTGGCATCTGGTTCTGTTGCAGGGCCTGGTACCTGTGCTGGTGACTCTGCTAGCCGATTCATGATTGTAAGTGAGAAGTCATTTCAGGTTGGGGGGCTGTCTGTAGGCAATGCCAGCTCTGCCCTTATATCTACCCAGGAAATACAATCACAGGACCCAATGGCGTCAACTACACTGTCTCTGGCTCTTACAACTGCTCATCCTCCAATGTGATATATGCCCTCATGTGCCAACAATGTCCATCTGCTCTGTACATTGGACAAACCAGCAAACCTCTGTGCAAAAGAATAAATGGACACAAATCTGACATTAAAAATGGCAACATCCGGAAACCAGTGGGAGAACACTTCAATCTACCAGGACATTCCATCAAGGACTTAAAGGTCACTGTAGTTCAACATAAACCTTTCAAAAACAAAATCCAATGGGAAGCTGCTGAATTGGAATTCATATGTAAATTTGACTCAGTCAGGCTGGGATTGAATAGAGACTATGAATGGTTATCTCATTATCAGAAGTAACTGACTTCCTTAACAGAAGCAAACTGATCTCCATATCAGAAGCTACTGTTTGCATCTACTCCTCCCTCCCCTCTCCACCTCAGATGCATCTGGCGGGGAGGGGTGTGGTTCTCGAGGGCTTGTGCTGCAGTGGAATTGCTTGGTCTTGGAGGTGCTGCTGGCGGGGAGGGGTGTGGTTCTCGAGGGCTTGTGCTGCAGTGGAATTGGTTGGTCTTGGAGGTGCTGCTGGACTCTTTGATTTTGCTACTACAGACTAACACGGCAAACTCCTTTGAACCTTTACAGAAGCAAACTGATCCCCACATCAAAAGAAGCTGTTTGCATCTCCATATCAAAGGAGTTGTTTGCATCTCCCCTCTCCTCCCCCCTCCCCTCTCCTCCTTTATATCTGACCAGTTTCTTCTTGCCCTCCATGCATCTGATGAAGAGAACTGTGATTCTTGAAAGCTTATGCTACAATAAAGTTGGTTAGTCTTAAAGGTGCTACTGGACTCTTTTTGATTTTGTGACTGACCCAAGGTCACCCAGCTGGCTTCAAATGGAGGAGTGAGGAATCAATCCCGGTTCTCCAGATTAGAGTCCCGTGCTCTTAACCACTACACCAAACTGGATCCAGGTATATTTTGTCTAAAGATAAAACGGCCTTGTTTATTATCATCTTAAAGTCTTACTTGAAATCTGCTTCAAAATGGATTATCTACAACAGGCTCAAAATGAAATCCCCTAGAGAAAAACTGTATCCCATACACTCGCATACAGAAGATACCATGTGGGGTACCTAGCATTTCCCTGCTATAGTCCTCTATGTGAAGCTTGAACTGGAATGGCAATGAGACACTGTCAAAACTTGAAGGAAGTATGACTGAAGATGTCACTCTTTTGTTTTTGTATCTTATTGACAGGGCTAGTAGGGAATGAGGATGAATTTGATTCTGCTCAGCTGCTGGCTAGACTCACAACTGGCAAAGTGTCAAACTGGATGCAAAACCCAAAGTTTTGATGCCCTAGCTCTGCAAAACATCCTACTAGCTCATCTGGCTTTGCTGAAGTTTTGCTCAGTGCCATTTTGGCATGCATAGTTGGACATTCATAGATGGAATTGGCAGCCTCTTTTTTAGGTGCACCTGCCCTTGCAACCTAATTTCTAGCTTGTCTGTCCTCAAGCCCTCCTGCTTCATTGGCTACTCTCATCTCTCACCAGCTTTTATAGATCTTATGGATAATCTTTAGCTGCAGCAACACAAACAGTTCCCTACACCTCTATGGCTGAAGTGCTATCCTAATACAGAGGGGAGCAAACCCAGATGATTCTGCCCAGTTTGTGGGTTAGCAGAAAGTTGGCCAGTCTCTGCTGCTCCTAGGAAACACAAAAGCTCAAAAGAAACAATGCAGTTTGGTGCCTTTTCCTCTTTGGCTCTGCTAGAAGCTGAATCTACTACATGAAGCAGAATATGGTGGGAAGGACACGGCTTGAGTCCTGAAATAGCAGAATGGATTGCACTACTACAGACTGCAGGTTCAGAATCATATTTTGTATGCTTCCCTACATTTAAAAACCCACCTGCCTGCAAGCAGAAAATCAACACAGAAGGAACTAGGCTGAACTAAAAAATTTTCCAAGGTACTTGTTCTCTATTAGCATTACATTTTTTATGTGGACATTCTTTCAGAAATGGCATCTCCTATCTGCAGTCACTGTGCCACTTCATACTTCACTCTGTTACTTCAGGACTTCTCCATGCTGCATGCATGGACTACCAATTGAATACTGTAGTGGCAGCACCACAACAAGGGCATGCAGGGCCTGCCAACAGCTGCTCCCATGCAATCCATTGTGTTGAAATTGGGTTTGACTGGTGGCAAAAGAGCACCAGCTGTGAGAGGGCACAAGATCCTCCCACAAGCACCGGATCCTCTGAGAATTTGGGCTGTCAAAAAATTGGCCAACAAAAGTACCAAAGTGAGTGAAAATGCTGTTTCCTCCTCAGGGCTACTTTTCACTTCATGTGGTAACAAAGATATGCCCAAGGCAGCATACATATTTTCCCCATTTTCTATACTACGGTAGGTCAGGTTCAGAGAGTGGGGAAGGGGGAACTGGCACTCACCTTTTTGGATGTCTTTGTGCACACACTTACCCAATGTGGTATGATGACATCACTCCCGGGAGTGATGTTGTTGTGCTGCCATGGGAACATTCCAAGGAGGCCTATTCCCCCATATCCACCCATCTGCTGGACAAGTGAGTGGTGGCAGGATGGAGGGTGGGAGCAGGGGATCCCCAGCCTGGGATTCCTAGGGCCAGGGGCCAGGACAGGCAGCAACCCCCAGGCAACTTGATACCACATGAGTTCCATGAACCACCCAGGTTTCCTACTGTTCAACCGTAGCCACCACATGAAAGCCAGGGTGGTGTAGTGGTGAGTGTGTCAGACTAGGATCTAGGGGAAGCCAGTTCAAATGCCCACTTTGTCATGGAAGACTGCTTGGTGACCTTGGGCCAGTCACGTACTCTTAGCCTAACCTCCCTCACAGGATGGTTGTGAAGATAAAATGAAAGGGAATGATGTAAGCTTTTTGGGGTCTATAGTGTGGAAATAGGCAGGGTATAAAGGTAAAGGTAAAGGTAGTCCCCTGTGGAAGCACCGAGTCATTTCTGACCCAAAGGGGGCTGTCGCATCACAACGTTTTCTTGGCAGACTTTTTGTTACGGGGTAGTTTGCCATTGCCTTCCCCAGTCATCTACACTTTACCCCCAGGAAACTGGGTACTCATTTTACTGACCTCGGAAGGATGGAAGGCTGAGTCAACCTTGAGCTGGGTACCTGAACCCGGCCTCCGCCAGGATCGAACTCAGGTCGTGAGCAGAGATTGAGCTGCAGTACTGCTGCTTACCACTCTGCACCACAGGGCCCCCTAATAGGTAGTTAATAAATAATAAATATAAGTGAAGATGGGGGAGGCAGGTAAAATGTAAGTTAGTTCATAAGTGGCAAGGAGAGTAAGCAGGAAAGGTGAAGATATGAGGCTCAGAGAAGGAGGGAAAGTTGGGTTGCTGGCCTTCAGGTGGTGGCTGTAGATCTCCCGGAATAACAACAAATCTCCAGCCGTCAGATATCAGTTCACCTGGAAAAAATGGCTGCTTTGGAGGGTGGACTGTTTGGAATTATACCATGCTGAGGTTCTTTTCCCTCCCCAAACCTTGCCTTCTCCAGGCTTCACTCCCCAAATCTCCAGGAATTTCCCAACTTGGAGCTGGCAACCCTAAGGGAAAGAAGAAATAGTATGGGGAGAGGAAAACTGAGGTGCTCCTCACAAGTCCTTGTAGGTTTCTCACCATGCAACTGGGTCTGGCTTTTTCTAGGGAAAGGCTGCAAGGGATAGGGAAAGAGGGAAAAGCTGAAGACAAGAGAGAGATAAAAGTATGTTTGCTGGTGGGCTGAAAGGAGAGGAGGAGGCAGAAGAAGAGGAGAGGATATGGCTGCTTTCAGGGAAGGGAAGAGAAGGGAAGGGAAGGGAAGGGAAGAAGAAATAGTGGCAGAGGGGAAAATGAGATGCCCTCCACTAGTCCTTGAAGGTCCCCTGCTTGTTATTATCTAATTGCCATTACAATGAGCACCACCAAAATGGCACAGCTCAGATTAAAAGTTCACTAGATTTCCTTGAGAATTTTGCCATTTCTTCCCAAACATCTGTAATGGAAACACAAGTGCTGCTAATCAACCACCTTTGAATTCCATAGTCCCCAGTGGCAGATAAGCTTTGGTCCCGAGTCCCTAGCTTCAACACAACACCAGAAAGAGGAATGCAGGGCAACAGGGGTGAATGATTCTTGGGCTGCAGTCAGGAAATTGGATGGAAACCTGTCTCTGTGGAGCAAAACAAAGCAAAACTTATTTTGAAGACGTTCACAGGTGGAGGAAGGCATGCTGCCAATTTTCCCTGTTAGTGGAGGGGGAGAGATCTGCTGTGACAGTTAAGTCAGAACACAAAGCTTCTTTAGACTGATCCAGGACCTTCTGATCTAGGACATCAGCCCTATTTGTATTTTTTTTTTGGCAGGTGAAAAGCAAAGCATAAAAGGTCCAAGAATAACCCAAAAGGAAGAGGTCTCTCTTCTTTATTAAAGTAGTCTTAGGATGGACCCAGTCTGGTGAAAGTTCAGAGTTATATTCTCAGCTGCAAAATGGACCTGAAACGCATTGCCTTGAGTTTCATCTTGGACGCTTAGCAGGTATTAACGTGTAACTGGTCAAAAGAGTAAAATGTGCAAAACGAATGAAAAAGGAAGGTGGCCCTACTTTAATTCTGCTCTGTCTATTGCTTAGACTATTGCCTCCCTCAATTCTTTCTGCAGAAAAAGCTTTAAAAAAAACGTCATCCCTTTAACAAAGTACAATAATTATGTTTGGGCCTGTTCTTTAAGTGACTGAATTGAGGGACAGATGATCAATGTACTAATGCTATTCTTTATGGAACTGGACTTTCTCCACAACAAAAACCATGCTCCTGAAGACAGGCTGCTCAGCTCTTCTGGTAATCAAAGGTTACTTTCTGTTCTTCCACTCAATTTAGTTAAGAACATTTACTGAACATTGCAAAAAGACTCTAAGCATAATCCTGACTGTACTTCTTGGTAGCATAGACAAGGGCCTTTCCCACACATCAGTGTTTTTTCTATGGCAGTCCCAGTGCCACAGCAGTTGCCTATGCAGTGTGGCAACAACAGGGCTTCCAGGTAGCAGTTTTCCTCACATTTTCGATGCCCCAGTCCCCATAGCAACCCCCCCCCCCAATAATTGGGACAGGCTTTTCCTGAGTTTTTTTAAAAAAACCAGTATGGACATACTGATAGACCATTACATTGATATGCCAACTGCTGATTTTAAAAACCCTCCAAAAACGTGCTGATGGTGTGTGGGGAAGGGAGAATGACTGCTGCAGGAACTGGGGTAAGCATAAAAGGCTGCTGGGTGCACGGGACTGAGAAAACATCACACCAAAGCACATTTGGGAATGAATGAGAAAAACGCATGGAAGCACCACAGTGTTGTAAGAAAGCAGGACCCCCCGCCCCCTGCCACTTCCCAACAGCGTTATATCCAGGACAATCACCCATTTGGGAATGGCTAAGGAGTTCTAGACACTGTTGCAATAAAAATTCTGTTGTTCAGCTCATATTTAGCTGAAACTCTTGGCCATCCAATCTCAGCTTGAATTGTCCTTTAGTAAAGCCAGTTAAAGCTATGCTCTCAGAAAGCAACTATTTAAAATGCAAACTAATCAATCCCATAAGCCATTTTTTTACCACCAAAGCGTAGCTAATCTGAATGAAGTTTCTTCTGACTACGCCACTTCTGTTTTTTTTAAATTGGTGACACAATGAGGACTGTAGCCTCACTCTGCTTTCAGTTTCCATTTTCCTGTTTTATCTTGAAGTTTCTATTATCCAAGGGTGGTTTTGGGAGGGGGGAGTGGTTCAGCATATATATACTAATAGGCATGTCCAGCCAATCAGAACACGTAGCCCACTTTGTGCCACATAGCACCACCCTTGCTGTTCCAGTGCACAGTGTTTCCCCCAATCTCACTGCCATCTTGCAGGTTTTTGGGAGGGGTGGTGGTCTTTCTGTCTAAGCAGAGGAACTGCTTGCCTGAGCCATTCCATTTATCAGGAGTGTAAGAGGTAGGACTGGCAAATGTCTGGGTAGCAGCCAAGAACCACACAGCACATGAAGTTGCCTTATACTGAATCAGACTATTGGACCATCAAGGTCAGTCACATCTACGTAGACTGGCAAAGGCTCCAGCATCACAAATCATACTCTCTCAACCTTTTTACCGGATATGCCAGGGGCTGAACCTGTAACTTTCTGTAAGCAAAGCAGATGCTCTACTATGAGCTACAGCCCCTCCTCAAGGGCAGAAGGCCAGCTCCACAGCTTAGACTCTGGGCTGAATGCCTCCTTTTTAGATGCTAATCTGTCCTTCAAATGCAAAGTTACAGCATGCTTTTGGAGGCATCCTGCTGAGTCTCTGAGCTGAGGCCTAAAAGCTCCACCCCAAAGTATGACAGTGAAGCTTGTCAGGCACTTGGTCCCCCTAACTCACTATGTTCTGTTCTAACCAGGAGTGCCTCTCCTGGGTCTCAGGCAAAGAGAGGTCTTTCCCTGCTCCTGCTACCCCTACTCCTTTAGTTAGAGGCGCCTGGGAATTTTTCCTGATATTGTATCAGCCCAGCTACTTAGGGAAGGAGATCCCATCTTTTATTTTTCCATTCCAGCAAAGCAAGTGTGAGTCTCTCTACACAAGACACTGGCACGTATTCTTCAAGAGAACTTTGCAATCCCGCCCCCCACCCGCACTATGGGTAGAATTGCAAATTTTGTCTCCCGCAGCAATATCACGCTGCTCTGTCTTTGAAAACTTTTATTTTAAGACCTGGCAGATTCCACTGGGGGAGGGGGGAGACTAAAGGCTTGCACCCATAAACTACACAAGAAAAATGCTTTGAACCTAATTTTGCTTTTATTTTTGACCTCCCTTTCTACAGCAATCCCAAGTGACTCT
This sequence comes from Eublepharis macularius, assembly GCF_028583425.1. Lineage (NCBI taxonomy): Eukaryota > Metazoa > Chordata > Lepidosauria > Squamata > Eublepharidae > Eublepharis > Eublepharis macularius. Next base: position 91,440,050 of record NC_072793.1, on the reverse strand, counting down.
TTTAATATTATCCCGGACAAAACCACAGCACACCTCGCCACTGAACTTTGTCACTTCGTACTCACTCACAATTACTTCGAATTTGGTGACAGCTTATATCTACAGATTAATGGCACAGCCATGGGCACACGCATGGCACCACAATATGCTAACATATTCATGGCGGACTTGGAGCAACGCTTCCTCAGCTCCCATCCACTGGAACCACTACTATACTTAAGATTCCTGGATGACATCTTCATCATTTGGACCCATGGGAAGGAAGCCCTTGAGAGCTTTCATCAGGACGTCAACAACTTTCACCCTACTATCAACCTAAGCCTGGACCACTCTACACAACAGGTACACTTCCTGGACACCACTGTACAACTACATAATGGATGGATAAATACCACCTTATACTGGAAACCAACAGACCGATACTCATATCTACATGCCTCCAGCTATCACCCTAAACATACCACTCGGTCTATTGTCTACAGCCAAACCTTACGTTACAACCGTATCTGCTCCAATGCTCTTGATCGAGACTCCCACTTAAGAGATTTACAACAAGCATTTTTGGGGCTACAGTACCCACCAAATGAAGTGAGGAAACAAATCAACAGGGCCAGACTAGTACCCAGAAACAGCCTGCTCCAGGACAAACCTAAAGGAACTAACAACAGAACACCACTGGTTGTCACCTATAGCTCCCAGCTCAAACCCATCCAATGTATCTTGAGTGAGCTACAACCCATCCTGGAAAATGATACCTCTCTCTCAGAAGCCCTGGGTGGAAGACCTTTCCTTGCCTACAGACAGCCCCCCCAACCTTAAACAACTTCTCACTTACAATCATGAATCGTCTAGCAGAGTCACCAGCACAGGTACCAGGCCCTGCAACAGACCAAGATGCCAGCTCTGCCCCTATATCTACCCAGGGAATACAATTACAGGACCCAATGGCATCAACTACACTGTCTCTGGCTCTTACAGCTGCTCATCCTCCAATCTGATATATGCCCTCATGTGCCAACAATGTCCTTCTGCTCTGTACATTGGACAAACCAGCCAACCTCTACGCAAAAGAATAAATGGACACAAATCTGACATTAGAAATGGCAACATCCAGAAACCAGTGGGAGAACACTTCAATCTACCAGGACATTCCATCAAAGACTTAAAGGTCACTGTAGTTCAACAGAAACCTTTCAAAAACAAAATCCAACGGGAAGCTGCTGAATTGGAATTCATATGTAAATTTGACTCTGACAAGCTGGGACTGAATAGGGACTATGAATGGTTATCTCATTATCACAGGTAACTGATTTCCTTTACATAGGCGGGGGCGGGGAGAGTCCAGTTGCACCTGGCGTGGGCTTTCGGGGACCACAGTTCTCTTTGTCAGATGCATCTGGCGGGGAGGGGTGTGGTTCTCGAGGGCTTGTGCTGCAGTGGAATTGGTTGGTCTTGGAGGTGCTGCTGGACTCTTTGATTTTGCTACTACAGACTAACACGGCAAACTCCTTTGAACCTTTACAGAAGCAAACTGATCCCCACATCAAAAGAAGCTGTTTGCATCTCCATATCAAAGGAGTTGTTTGCATCTCCCCTCTCCTCCCCCCTCCCCTCTCCTCCTTTATATTTGACCAGTTTCTGTTGGCCCTCCATGCATCTGACGAAGAGAACTGTGATTCTCGAAAGCTTATGCTACAATAAAATTGGTTAGTCTTAAAGGTGCTACTGGACTCTTTTTGATTTTAAAACTACAAAATAGTAAAGAGTCCAGTAGCACCTTTAAGACTAACCAACTTTACTGTAGCATAAGCTTTCGAGAACCACAGTTCTCTTCGTCAGATGCATAGAAGGTATGAAGAAACTGGCCATGTATATATAGGTAGTGAGGGGAGGGGGGAGTAGATACAAATCAGTTTGCTTCTGATAATGAGATCAGTTGCTTCTGATAATGAGATAACCATTCATAGTCTCTATTCAATCCAAGTCTGACTGAGTCGAATTTACATATGAATTCCAATTCAGCAGCTTCCTGCTAGATTTTGTTTTTGAAAGGTTTCTGTTGAACTATGGTGACCTTTAAGTCCTTGATGGAATAGATTGAAGTGTTCTCCCACTGGTTTCTGGATGTTGCCATTTTTAATGTCAGATTTGTGTCCATTTATTCTTTTGCACAGAGGTTGGCTGGTTTGTCCAATGTACGGAGCAGACGGACATTGTTGGCACATGAGGGCATATATTACGTTGGAGAATGAGCAGCTGTAAGAGCCAGAGATAGTGTAGCTGATGCCATTGGGTCCTGTAATTGTATTTCCTGGGTAGATATGAGGGCAGAGTTGGCATCTGGGTCTGTTGCAGGGTCTGGTACCTGTGTTGGTGACTGCTAGCCGATTCATGGTTGTTAGTGAGAAGTTGTTTAAGGTTGGAGGGCTGTCTGTAGGCAAGGAGAGGTCTTCCACCCAGGGCTTATGTGAGAGAGGCATCGTTTTCCTGGATGGGCTGTAGATCACTGATGATACATTGGATGGGTCTGAGCTGGGAACTGTAGGTGACAACTAGTGGTGTTCTGTTGTTAGTTCCTTTAGGTGTGTCCTAGAGCAGGCTGTTTCTGGGTACTAGTCTGGCCCTGTCAATTTGTTTCCTCACCTCATTTGGTGGGTAGTGTAGCCCCAAAACTACAGTTCCCAGGAAACATTGCACCATCTGACACTTGAAGAACATGTACTAGATGTCTTGTATAGAGAGACTCTGAGGTAAAGGTGTATCTACACATATTCATCATTAAATAAAAACATCCATTATCTGTTCCAAAAAACCATCTTACATTGTTGAAACCTGTATACAAACCTATACAACACAGTAAATGCACAAAGAGTAGTAGAGGGTTATCAAGGGACAACAAGCGACAAATGGAAGTAAATATCCCGAGAGTCAGAAATCCTTTTATATCTACCTATATTGATTACTAGTCAATTGACAGTCCTTATAACCACAACCATCTTCAGCAAGAAATTTCACTTCTCCCTCTGCTGTAACCCTATTTATGTGTTTTAGAGTGCAATTATACCCTCTCTCAGGATCCTTTTACGAGGTCCAAAAAGCAGACTTTTTTGTTCACTTCTGGCAAGTAGCTCTTGGAAATATAATCAGGCTAGCATTGTCTGGGATGGATAACCTCACATAGAACCCAGTATGAGTGTTTCCGACCTCTCTGCTGTAATATTTGTGCTTGCTGCCCCACAGGAGATTGCAAGGATGCAGAAAGAATCAACTGCAAGATGCAAACAACCCTGCAGGTTTCAAATAAAGCTCTGGGTTTTAAGGAGGAGCCCTTGTGGGCCCTTTTATATGTTTTTAATGCCTGTCAGAGTATTTTCTGCTCCCAATAATATGAAGGGAATTAAAATGATCACATTTGGTGCACACAATCAGGACTGTGTTAGACCTCACCCAATGTCTCCTCAGGCACTTCAATGGGAGTCTTGAGGTGAAATGCTGCCAATATGCTATAAGCCATATAGCTAAGTTGAAAGGGGAAAATAAATGAAAAGCAAGTTGGCAGAACATTACACCCTGAACATTCTTTGCATATATATCAAGGAACACCATGCCGTGCTTGAGCTCAGGGCTTTTTTTGTGATGGTACTCACCAGTACTGAGCACCAGCACCCTTTATTCAGCGCTCTCCCAAGTTCTGAGGGGGGAATCGGTAGAAATCAGCACAACCTTATACTAGCTAGGATTGCCAACCTCCAGATGGTGGCTGGAGATCTCAGAGAATTACAATTGATCTCCAGGCTACAGAGACCAGTTCCCCTGGAGAAGACGGCTGCTTTGGAGGGTGGAGTCTATGGCATTATACCCTGCTGATGCCCCTTCCCAGGCTCCACTCCCCAAACCTCCAGGAATTTCCCAACCCAGAACTCGCAACCCTAATACTGGCACTTTTAAAAAAACAAAACAAAAGTCACTGCTTGTGTTGATATAAAAGCTAGGGGGAGGGAAGAGAAATTCCATGCAAAAGTTAGAGTTAGCAGTCATTCCTAGAGATAAAAAATTTCTGGACATTTGCAAGTCATGCATGCACAGACCGACACACACACACACAGGAAAAAAAGGGAAATTTTGGGAAAGGAGGAAATATATTCAATGCTAACCTTCCTATCAAACTTCTTTTACTGTTCCAACACCATTAAATACATAATTTATAACTTAGTTTGCATTTAAAGTTATACTATTTGGTATATTTATGGAATTTAAAAGTACATGTCTTAGTTTTCTATTAGAAAAGTTGCAAGTATAGCCAATACTTGAGAATGAGTTGCAAACTGCTGTACCCTGTGCTACTATAGCAAATGTATTTTAATTTTTTTCTGTCTGATAGTTGGGAAAAAATAAACATTGATGATAGAAAATAAATTGTGAAGTAAATGAAAGAATGTATACTATTAGACAGAAACACATAATCATAATAGATAACACTACAAACAATATTTGGAGATATTGTTAAACTATATAACACTGAAAACAATCCTTTAAAATGTATTCTCATTAAACATATTAATTGTTGCCAACATTATTTACATTATTATTTTTATTAAAAATTTACTTGAAAATGTTCCATCCACACCCCAACATTTTCTGTCTTTTTCTGTGTCTTCTCATTCCTAACCTTTTCTTCATTCCTAACCTTTTCTAAATAGGCAATTTCAGGGACACGAGCTCATTCATTTATTACATTTATAACCCTCCAGTGAACTTAGAGATCTTTACTATAGAACCCCAGGCAGCCTTCCTCCCAGGCAACTGACTGGGCCAGATCGTCTAAACTTCAGCAGTCACATTCTTACCTCTCCTTTGCCACTGACTTCCTAGCAAATTCATTATGACACTAATCCGGCTGCACTTCATGTTGTTTGCTCCAAACAGCATCTATATTGGCTGTATTAGCTAAATGCTGGGTTTCTAAGGACAACAGCAGTATCACTTTCAAAAAGTATTCAGGAAGGGAAGGAACAGCAGGTCAAAAAACCCCAAGAAAGGGTATGACTCTCCTTCTGCCTTCTATTTGCAGCAGTAGGTGCCTCCTTGGATTTGTTCTGTACTGGTCCCAACCATGCCAATGCTGTAAACAAGGGGGTGCACTCTAGCAATTTTCTTAGCAAGGCATTGAACAGATATCTTTATAGAGGATTTATGAATTCCAGTGCTTCTCCAGAGCCCAGCTGGGCTGCTGCAAACTAGATTTGTCCTTGGCATATTCCCTTGAAAACTGATTTGTTTTTCAGATTGCTAGTTCTAAGAATTGACTTTTTTCCTCTCTGTTTGATAGACTCAAATGGTTCTGACATGGTGATGAGAACAGAATAAGTTACATTAAAAATCAATCCTTGGAAAGTTTTTGGAGACATTCCAACAGAATCAAAGACACCTCCTCCTGAAGCAGCTTGTAGACGAGCAAGAAAGATTGACTTTGAATAATGAGTATAATTATTTACTGTTTGTTTTTATTTGTTTTTAACTTCTAAATCTTTGCCTTTGAACCTTTAATTCAGCTCCTCCTCACATTACTAGAAACTTTTACCTCAAAAGGGCTCTAACCACAATCAACACTCCTTTTATTTCCACTCACACAGAGCTTCAGGTATTCTCTACTTTACCCAGATTTCTATCTCAAGAATATCTTTCCTTTGGGGTATGAATCCACTGTCAACCCCTCCTGCGGGGTTAAAAAACCCCATCTGTGGCATTTTGCCCCGTGTGTGACATTTTGCCATCGCTGCTTCCCAAAAGGTTTGTGCTGCCACCAAATGTTCTCTCCTTAGATCTCTTCTGTTTAACTGGTATTTTAGGAAGGCTTGTTATAGATGGTAGATTGACAGATGATCAGCACATAATGGTGGTCATGAGATAAAACATTATCTTTTCCCCCTTAAATAAAAATAGAATTTGTTTTTAAGTACATAAGCATAATGTTTGCAGAGTTTTGATAAGCATATTGGTTTCCGAATACTTCTTAAGCTTAGTAGTTTTACAAATATATCTTCTTAAAGGTATTTTTACAGACTCAGTTACACAGACTAATTTTCCACACAAGTCTTCACTAACAGAATAAACTTGCAGCTCATCCACTCAGACACAGATTAACTCAGGCCTTTCCACACAGCTTGCCTAACCTAGATAGAACAATCTCTCTCTGAGGGCCAAGCTACAAGTGACGAATGACACTTGAACGGCAAGTGGATTGAGTGGAGGGCAAGTGAACAGAGAGAAATACACTTGCTGTTCAAGTGTCGTTCGTCACTTGTAGCTTGGCCCTCAGACACAGACTAACCAAGACTCGCACACAGTTTACCTGACTTTCATAGAATGAGACTCTCAGGATTCCACGCAGTTTGCCTTCTTTAGCAAGAATCATTTCTCTGAGGTACCTAAAGGCTGACCCAAAGAATCTCCTGGCTGGTTAACTTCAAATTCAAAGACTGAGTCAGGCTTAGGGGTATGCATAATAAAAAAATGGGTATGCATAATAAAAAAATGAGCTGAAATACACACAGAAATCACCAGTTTGGTTTGTTAAAGCAACAGTGGAACAAAATCAGGAAATGAGACTGTAACGATTCCCGCCCACCAAAAAGTTTGTGTGTTTCATTTAGGTTCTTACTGCTCAGGGGTCATGCAGGCAAGCTCGGTAGCAGTGCGGGGAGGGCATCTGGCAGCATCTTTTCCTTAGCAGCAAGATTGTCTCCAGCCATCATGCAACCAATTGGCTCCAAAGGGGAGAGCCTGAGACCTTAGCAATAACTCTGTTTGGCAGGAAAGGGATGTGTGTATGCAGCACTCATGAATGCATTTTTCTTCAGTGCTTTCTGGGCAATGTACATACTCCTACTGAATGGCTTGAGCCTCATAGGGCTCAAAGGTTTACTTTATACTGCAGAGGGAAGCAGAAGATGGCATGGTGTCATCAGTGCCAGCATCACCATTGCCATCCCCTTCTGTGCATTTTTATGCAGAATGTATGGAAAGGCCAGCAATATCCACATGGGTGTGCTTATGTGGGTTTGAGTAGAGGTTTCCTGCAGCCTCTGAAACCCCAGCTACCGCAAAGGCTTGTGTTATGCAGATTGGGGTGAAAATTGGAAAGAAAAAGCAATTATTAAGGGAGAACTGCACTAGGAGGTCCCTCCCAAGCACGTGGAACTGGTTCATGCCCATTTAGTGGCCTTCTGCTTCTGCTGTCCTTTACTTAGGTGTCATGGAGCCAGTGCCACTCACTGAGACTTAAGAAGTCCTCTGAAGATAGCAGGTCAAGGAGCACCAGGAGGAATTTCATCTTGCCTAAAATCTTGCCAGATTAAAACTGTTAACCCTGTGTTAAATGACAGGGAGGTAGTAGGCATGTGCATTGTTGTGTGCGTTTTCATCTGCTTGAGGAGAAACTCATTGGATCAAAGTGTTTTTGGATGATGTGGCTTTTGGTTAAACATGAATAGAACCTCCTTTCCTCAATTCCCCCGAAAAGAACAGTGTGTGCATGCTCAGCTCAACAGCTGCCTTGATGCATGCCTTCCCTGACCATTTCTCAGGATCCATAAACAAGGAACCCCATTGTTGAGTGGTCTCCAATTCTGTGGGTCAATGGTTTAGAGGGAGGACTGTGTTTTGTGCAATTTTGGTGCCATTGTGTGCATAAACAGCTGCCCCAGAACCTCGTTTCCCATGTCCCCTTGAAAAGAAGAGCAGGCCAAAACTCATGAAAACAAAAAAACTGAATAGATCAGCTCTGAGCCACCATCAGTCAACCCGGAATAAACCAGCAATGGAACGGAATGATTCTGGAACCCCCTGGGAATCGAAACTGAAACAAAAACTTTCTTGGTGCACACCTCTACTCAGGTTCTCACACAGTTTGCCTTTCTCAGAAATACACACAGACTAACTCTCTCAGGTTCCACAGTTTCACTTAACTTGGCAGCATGAATACTTTCAACACACTGAGGTCTTTTCCACACTGGGTTTTTTCATCAGTTCTGGTCCCATACTGCAATGATTTCGCTCTAGAGCTCGACACATACAATCGAAACACCCCATTTCAGTCTCCAAACTGCTTCTCAGACTTTTTTGCTTTCTGCACTAAGAAAGCCTGCGTCTGCCATAGAATCGATCTTTCCCCGGCTTTTCTTCAACTTTTCTCCCTGTGCACATACCCCAATTTCTTTTCCCCCCACAGAAGTCAACCAGGGCTTTTTTGAAGTGCAGAAGGCTTGGCCCTGACCCTGCCTTTTGCCCTCCCTTTATTCCCCTGCATTCTGAATGGCTGAACAGCAACCAATCCAGTTTTCTTACTGAATTGAAAAAAAAACATTAAATAGCAATATTAATGCCTTAAAGAAAAAAACTTGCAAGGGGGTGGGGAGTGGACACTGCAATATGGCTAACAAAGCTCTGCAGAGAGCCCTGAATTCCACTTCATATTTTAAAGTTTTCACCTGAGCTTCCTGTACTTTACAGTCCATTCTTTTTTGGCTTAAAAAAAATTAAACAGCAACATTGCAATATTGGTGCTATTTTTTTAAAAAAGACAAACCCTTGTAAGTTTCCTCAGCAATCAACTGAGGAAACTTGCCTGTCCTCAGCTGATCCAATGAGAAAACTGACACGTTCTCAGCTGGATCAGCTAATGAAACTGACGTGTCCTCAAAGCCTACAGCAGAAAAAGGGCATTTTTCCAGTGCAGAAAACAGACACCGCTTCAGTTCAACTCCCTCACAGTGCAGAATTAAAGAATCAAAGTAGTATGAGGCCAGAACCGATGAATAAAGAAGATCTAATCCTTATGGGTTGAATATGCAGAAAGCCCGATGTAAATTTCACAATGCAGAGGCCTGACTAGAGATGGGCATGAATCACAAAAAAAAATCCAAACCATGAGGTTCGTGGTTTGTGAATTTTCATGAACCACAAACTGGCACGAACTGGGGCCAGTTTACGAACCAGTTCGTGGTTCATGGGGTTTAAACGCCCCTTTCTGGCCACTTAGCAATGGCAGGGAATGGGGCATTTGACAGATTAAAGGGCTCTTTCCTGCCTTGCAAGTGGCAGGTCCCTTTAAACTATCAGCTGGCAGGCAGCAACGGGAGATCCCCCCCTTGCCAGCTGATAAAGGGACCTGCTGCTTGCAAGCGGTAGGGCCCTTTAAACTGCCCAGCCCCCAGCCCCAGCCCCACACTTACCTTGCCCTGTGGGCCCACAGCGTCCTCCCCCTCCTCCCGCAAGGGGCAGGAAGGTCATTTTTGGCCTCTTCCATTTCTGCGTGGGCCCGCAGGAATCCCCCCTGCTGCCTGCCAGCTGATAGTTTAAAGGGACCTGCTGCTTGCAAGCCGCAGGAAAAGTTTATATGGCCATTTCCCTGGAGAAATGGCCATTTAAACTGCCCCTTTACGACAAAAACGAACCAGTAGACCAGTTCGTGGAAGTTCATGGAAATGAGCTTCCACAAACCACTGGTACACGAACCACGAACCAGCCTGGTTCATGCATTTTTTGGGGTCGTAATTCGATTCGTGCCCATCTCTAGGCCTGACTAAAAACTGCAGTTCACTCTGCCCCCTAGGGTACAACTACCAGAAAATCAGAGCACACTCCATTCACCCTTTCCTCAGAGGCCCGCATTTAAACTCACATTAACAGATACTTTAAAACCCCACTTTAAAAAGTAGAAATAAAATCCAAACTATTTAGTTGTAAAACATGACAATAGGCATTATAAAACCACTTATAGGTCTCTGCAAGGTGATTGTGTGATACTGTTGAAAGGAACATCACGCCTTGCTTTGAGAATGAGTCTGCTTCATTTGGGTTCTTCTGAGTGTAACATGAACTAAAGGTTCTTGATGACTGGGAAATCTGTATGGACTTACAGTGATTGACCTCTGCTTGGATCACGAACATGCTTTGAGTTGTTAGGCAGTTCTTAAAAAGGATGTCTTTTATAAAGAAAAATAATTAAAAATCAATGCAGACCACATCTTTGAAGAGAGAACATTTCTGTATTGCTGTCCAGTTCATCAGATCTGGGCAGAATACCTTTAGATACAATTGCTTTACCATCTGTAAAAACCTGGAAAGGCAACTAGGAGGCATGAGAAGATAAATGTATCTCCCCTACCTGGCCTATGGTTCGATCAAAGTTATTATCTCTTTGGATCTGCTGAACTGCAGTTGAGAAGAGAAACTACAAGTCAATGAGAAGCCTAAATAGTGTTATACATGGTGCTGAATAAAGCGATTGCTGTTTTTGAAAGCATAAATATAATCATACATGAATCGAACTCCCTCTATTTCTGTAAGAATGGTGTTTTGCAGCTGATGACTACCTTACAAAGGCAATGCATTTCTGCAGTAGGATAACCACTTTGTTGATTAAAAGATTTCTATAGTTACAGTACATAGCAGAAAACACAGAAGGCTTGTGTTTACATGACTGTAGGAGGTGTCTACTCCTATAACAGAAAAGGATTTGTCTAGAATACTTGAAGGAACTATGGTAAGATTATTTCGGGATTAAAGAACCATAAATCCAATAAAGGATGTTTGGAATGAAACTGCATTGACAAAACTCCTAAATTGGGATGTAATATTCTTGTGTATAAGAATAACAAAGTTAACCAGCAAACTGAACCAGAATATTCTTAACGAAAATAGCTGCATTAAGGAGGTGATAGACAAAGAAGAAATGAGATTGTTCAGTGCTTGCATTCTCAGAAAGGATATTGGACATACTGGAGGGGTCTCAGAGAAAAGTGATGGGAATGATTAAGCACCTGGAGAAAGTGTCACATAAAGAAGAGCTGAAAATAAAGAAATTGCTTCCTTTAGAGAGGAAATAAATAAGATGGGCTATGATACAAGTCTAGAAACTAATGAATCGTGCAGAGGAGGCTGTCGGAGAACTATCGTTCTGACAATCTCATAATACAACAACAAAGGGATGAATATGATTGAAAGCCTGGCAGATGTAATATTGTTTGAGAGGGTCCCTTCAACTGATGGGGCTCACTGCTATGGGTGGTGTCTCAAGACAACATTTTAGGAAGATTCAAAGAAAGTGAGTTGACGCAATTATCTATAACTATAATAGATAAATCCAGAGAAGTTAGCCGTGTTAGTCTGTAGTAGCAAGAGAACTGTGGTTCTTGAAAGCTTATGCTACAGTAAAGTTGGTTAGTCTTAAAGGTGCTACTGGACTCTTTACTATAAGGTGCATAATGTGTATTCATCCAGGATGGAGAATGGCACCGCAGGATAAAACTAGCAGAATTGATGCAGCGCGTAACATCCAGCTGGTAAAAGGCAAGTCCAGACTAGAGGGTCATGTAAAACTCTTGCAATACACTCAGATTCAGACCCTGACAAGTCTCCAAGAGAAGGGAGTTTAACCATTATGGGGCAGCCACCAAGAACTCTCCCTGCACATCCATGCTAGATAACTATTTGTTATGGCAATTTGGGGGCTAAAATGTTTAGTACAAATGCACTAAATGTACAAATGTACTAAACATTTTAGTACTAAAATGTTTACTACAAATGTTTAGTACAAATGGTAGCCGAGTCAGAAATGTATGTAGGATTAAGATGTAATGAAGGTTTTCCTGGGAAAGGGGGTGGGAATTTTGGGTTTGACAAATCAAGAAAACCTGATTCTAAATACTGAACTTGGATGAGCAGGTTTTCCATAGATGTGAAATATTCCCCTTGTCTTTCTTGGAGGCTCTTAAAAGTGTTGGTTATTGTCTGGCACTTGATTGAATTGACTTATACTGTGTAATATGCCTTGAGTCTCAATAAGAAAGGTGGACTATAAACTATGCAAAAAGAAATAAAGTATATAAATGTGAAATTGAGTAGATGGACTGCAGTGACTGATTTGGTCTTTCAGTTTCTCATTTCTGATCTATGCATCTCCTAATAACACAGCTAATGGCTTGATATGATACAGTTTGAAAGTCACTTTATTTTAAGGTCATCGTCTCAGTGATTGGGTCTTATTGTACAGAAAATTTGAAGATTGTTAATCTGTGGATGTTTTTGTTTCTCCCTGCCTGCTCATTGCAGACATAAGGGGTTTGCGAAAATTGTGCATGAAGATTCAAGATCTATAAAAACTAATTCATTAAAAAATTTGCCAACTCATATGAGAATTAAATCAAAAAGACAAGCTAAATGATTTTTTTATTTTTTTAAAAACGGTATATCTATCACATACCCAGTTCTCTGTAGTGCAGTTGATATCTTTTTTAGAAAAATGAATGCTATACTCCTGAGAGTCCTGACAGAGAGCAGGGTCTACTGTAGACCAGCAGAATTAAAGACCCCATCTCTTTAATGAACTGAGTAGGAATGTTCCTTTGGTTAGGAAATTCTGAACAAAACAGTACTTGCTGTTTCAAACCTTGAACATTTTTTAGAATGGGACAAAAACTAGAGAAGGTTAATCCACATCTTTACAGTAAATCTAATTTGTTACCAATCCCCAGCTCCATAACAAATCAGGGGTCTACATTCCAATCATCTGTCTTTCAATGGCTTACTGTCAAGCAAGATGTGGCAGCTGTACTCAGATGGCTATTTTGGATGCCATTTTGAATGGCGGAATGGGAGAGTAAGATCTGACTCACACTCCCCTTTAAAGGTCTCCTGTGCAAGCCTCACTGAAATTAATGGGACATGTTGAAATGCATGGTTGTGCACTTGTGCAGCTCCCATTCATTTTGGTAATCAACCCATTTGTTTGACTAGATCTTGTTTTAAACTGGCCTCTCTTTTTAACATGTTCCTCCTCCCTTTCTGTTGTTTGTAGCCTTTAGTATAGATTCATTGGCCTTATGGATGCATTTGATGAAAGCTTATGCTGGAAAAAAAATTTGTTACTCTCTAAAGCAGGTGTGGATAGCAAAGTAGGTGTGGAGAGGCCAGCATGGGGCTAGGGATCCCAGTCCTCTGGGAACAAGGGAGGTATGGTGGTGGAATGTGGTCATGGAAACAAAGGCCACAGAGATATAGGAAAGTTCAGTGCCTTCTAACCTTCATCCCATCCCATGGCATGCCGGGCGTGGAGCTAGGAAACGGATCCCTCCTCTGACACTGATGTTGTGTAATGCCAGGTCCATCAGGAATAAGACCAGAACACTGCATGATTACATTGTAGAGAACAATACAGACCTGGTATGCGTGACTGAGACATGAATGGGGAAAGGTGAGATGATCACCCTGAATGAGCTGATCCCCCAGGTTTCTCAGTCGTTCATCAGTCTCAAACGGGTAGTCAGGGGAGAGGGGTGGCAGTGCTCATTCGAGATTCTTTTTCCTTCAGGCCACTCCTTGCCCAAGATCACTGGCATTGTGTGAGCCTAGCGTGGAATGCTAAGGAGAGTTCGGTGATCTGTTTGGTGTACCAACTACCTAGCGCACCAGCAGCTACTCTGTTGAGCCTGTTGGGAGGTGGTAACGGGGTGGGCCTTAGAATTTCCCAGATTGTTGGTTCTGGGGGACTTCAATGTCCATGCTGATGATGCTGACTCCTTACAGGCGACGGATCTAGTATCCTCCATGGCAGTGGGGCTCTCCCAAGCTCCCACACATCAAGAAGGCCACACACTAGATCTGATCTTTGAAATGGGGCTCCATGTTGATCTGGATGAAATAGAAATGGTGCCGTGGTCAGATCACTGTGTCCTGAAGGCTCATCTGGTATGCTAACCCCCCCGCAAGGGCAGTGAGCTGGTTTATGCTCACCCGCAGAGATGAATGGATCCAATAGGATTCCAGAATGCTCTGCGGGATGCGATGCCCCCTGGCGGTTTGTTGGATGAGCTGGTGGAGGATTAGCAGGTCCGTCTCTCTGAAGTCATCGACAAAATCACCCCCTGTCGCCCTCTCCACTCCCGTACCAGCTTAGCCGCCTGGTATACGGAGTTGCTGAGATGGATGAAGGAGGAGCTGAGACGGCTCAAGCGAGTGTGGCGGAGGTGTCGGGACGACAAGCCAAGATCATTTTATAGAGCATTTATGAAAGTCTATGAAGTGGCTGTGAAGGTGGCAAAGAAGTATTTCTACACTGCCTCCATAGTGTCCACAAGCTCATGCCCAGCAAAATTATTTCAAGTAGTTCAGTCCTTGGTCTCCCTTTCTCAGGGAGACTGCCAAACTGGTAATTCAAATATTAGCTGCAAGGCTTTTGTGAGCTACTTTGCGGAAAAAATCCTGTCCCTCCACCGTGACCTGCTGGCCCCAGTTGAAACAGTGAGTGAACTGGAGGCCCCTTGGCCATCTTCTGGTCCTGTTTTAGATCACTTCAGTCAACTCAGGAAGAGGTTGACAGGACCCTGTGACTGGTGAGGCCCACCACGTGCTCCCTGGACCCTTGTCCTTTGTGGCTGGTAAAAGCCAGTGCAGATGGACTGAGGGCCTCATTGGAGGCCATTATTAATCTGTCCCTGAGCTCTGGAATTTTTCCAAAGGCACTAAAGGAGACTGTGGCGAAGCCACTCTTGAAGAAACTATCTTTGGATCCCACCGACCCATCCAATTATCGCCCAGTTTTGAACCTCCCATTTTTGGGCAAGGTAATTGAGCGGGCTGTGGTGGAACAGCTGCAGGTGTTCCTGAAGGATTCCTCTGTTCTGGACCCATTCCAGTCAGGCTTTTGTGCAGGTGATGGGACAGAGACAGTACTGGTTGCCCTCACAGACCATCTTCATAGGCAGGTGGATCGGGGTGGGTTGGCACTGTTGGTGCTGTTAGCTCTGTCAGCAGTGTTCGACACTGCCTTACCGATGAGAGAATACAAGGGACAGCCTTACAGTGGTTTGTCTCCTTTCTCCGTGGTTGGGGACAAAGGGTGGCGCTTGGGGAGCAGCTATTGTCATGCCGCCTGTTGGAGTGTGGTGTCCAGCAAGGGGCGATACTCTCCCCTTTGTTGTTCAACCTTTATATGTGCCCCCTCGCCCAGCTGGCATGAAGTTTTAGACTGGGTTGTCACCAGTATGCAGATGACACTCAGTTGTATCAGCTGATGGACAGACAGCCCGGCTCTACCCAGGATGTCCTGGTAAGAGCTTTGGAGGCTGTGTCTGGCTAGGTTAAGCATAATCAACTGAAGTTGAACCCTGTGAAGATGGAGGTCCTGTACTTGGATCATGGGCTGTTGGATTTGGGGATCTGGCTCCTGGGCTTCTATGGGGCATGTGCCTGCTCCGATGGTCAGGAGTCTGGATGCGATACTGGATGCCTCTTTGTCAATGGTAGCAGTGGCCCAGACTGTTTTTTTCCCATCTTTGGCAGGCCAGGCAGCTTGCCCCCTATCTTTCGACCCAGGATCTAACAACAGTGATCCATGCAATGGCCACCTCCAGATTGGACTACTGTAACTTGCTCTATGTAGGGCTTCCCTTGGGTTTGACCTGGAAATTACAATGAGTCCAGAATGCTGCTGCACACATCCTTACCGGCATTCCATATTGGATGCATGTTACTCCCATCTTGCAGCAGCTACACTGGCTCCCCGTGGAGTTCCAGATAAAATTCAAGGTGTTGGTTTGACCTTTAAAGCCCTTAGTGGACATGGACAGGCATACCTATGTAACCGCCTCTCACCATATCTGTCCCAGAGAGTGCTGAGATCAGCCCATAAACATCTACTCGTGGTCCCAGGCCCCAGGGAGGTATGCCTCGTGGTCCCAGGCCCCAGGCATACCTATGTAACCGCCTCTCACCATATCTGTCCCAGAGAGTGCTGAGATCAGCCCATAAACATCTACTCGTGGTCCCAGGCCCCTGGTTGGCTTCAACTAGAGCCAGGGCCTTTTCGGTCCTGGCTCCGACCTGGTGGACCTCTCTATCAGTGGATACACGGGCCCACCAGGATCTTCTATCGTTCTGATGCACCTGCAAGATTGAGATGTTCTGCCAGGCATATGATTGAGGCTTGTCCTGAAATCATCTGGAAAGCCTCCCAATCTGGCCTCCTGTCAGAAGGGCCATGTGGTCATCCGGCCCCCCCATATGAGTTGAAAGACCTGGTCCCCCCCTTTTTGCCCACCCCTTTATGTATTACTGGCAGGGGTGGTTGTAAGGTCGCTGTCTGGGGGTGGTGTTACTGAAATTTTCTGGTTTTAGTGAAGTTTTAATGTAATTTATTATGTTTTTAATGTTAGTCTAACTAACTAACAAATAAATAAATAGCCACTGGACTTCTGTTTAATTTTTTTTGTTACAGACAAATACAGATGCCCATCTAGAATTGTTAGCAGATCATGCCCCATATCAATTAGTAAGAAAAAGGCAGTGCCATTTGGGTTTTCCAAATGGCAAGCATCTTGAGCTGGCCTGCACTTTCACAATGCTCGTTTATAAAAATGACCAGTTATTGGAAATAAATGGATGAATGTTTGTGGGTCATTCAGGCACTACCAGTAGTCATAGGAAGCCATCGGGAACTTTATGAAGACAATAAAGAGTCTGCTTCTTTTGATATTACACAACAAGACAGCATTCTTGTTGGGGAAGGCAGATTTTCAAACGGAGATCTAAACCACGGCACCCCTCTGAGGTTTACGCTCTAGAAAAGACTCCAGCAATGGCCTTTCATTCTCTTCAACAAGCTTTTACTACGGTATATGAGGGCAAATGGGAAATCAGCGGCTCTAGTTTCCTTTGACTTAAATTAAAGCAAAGAAGTAAAGGCATTTATATAATGAAAAAGGGTCATGTCCAATATAATAAGAGCCCAGAAGAGGAACATGGTTAGTGTCTCCTAATTAATCTAAATTCAGAATATTAAAAAATAATAGCTTTGCTGAAATGAGATTAACTCTGCTCAGAGAAGCCACTGGCAAATATTTATTATTTAATATTCAGGATATTGGAGACTTGGGCTTACTTTAGGGGAATATCTTTCATTGGCTTCATTAAGTGCACAAGTGAAACTGCATTCTGCCCAGAGCTCTGCTAATTTCAGAGACTGATCTGGCAGCAGGGACATGTCTAGGCACTATGTCTAGGTACCAAATAATCTCAGGAGGTTTAGGATTTGTGGAAGTGCAATCTAGTTAAGGAGCTCTAGCATTCCTTCCCTAAGCTAAGTTTCTAGATGATCATAGGCAGGAAAGCAATAGATGTCTTCCACCCTCTTACTTTTCCCATCCTCTTCTGAGGTTGTTGCTGGGATCAAAGGATGATGAAGAGGACATGGCATATAATTTCAACCAGCCATGTCTCAGCATAGAAAAATGGCCAGTATTCGTCTGTTTATCTACATGTACAGTGTTCAGGTTCATTATTGGGATGAGTGGGGTATGTGTACGTTAGGTATGTGTGTATGTGTATGTTGTTGACAGTTATTTATTTATTTATTTATTAGATTTATAGTCTGCTCTCCCCACAATGCAGGCTCAGAGCAGATCACAACCTGATTTTAAAACACAATACAATATACAATAAATAACATATATCTAAAAGCAATTTAAAACCAGCAGCAAAATTTAAACAGACAGTGGATTTCACAGTCCTGCAAGATCACTGGGTCTATGGAGGCTAATACATAGCAATGAGCTAAAAACCAGGAGGGGGGGGTCTTCTCCCCCACCTCAGTAGGAGGCCGAGAGGAGGCTCGCCTGCCTCAACCACCAAAAGCCTGGCAGAATATCTCTGTCCTACAAGCCAGCGGAATGCTAAAAGATACCGCGGAGTTGTCTCAGACAGATAGTTCCACCAGATTGGGGCCAGGGCCAAGAAGGCCCGGGCCCTGGTCGAGGCAAGACAGTTCTTGCACATGCATGATTTTATATGTCTTTGTGTTTCTATCTATGTGTGGTCTTTTTTGAGGTGATCTGTGTATGTATATACAGTACCTTATCTAAGCCATAAGTTGGCAGAATTGTTCCCTGGCAACAGATACTTCAGGTTCTGATCTCTACTAGCTTAGATGGAAAGATCTGAGTGAAAATCATAATTCACTACTAAGAATGCTGTGACCAGAGGCTATGGAGTGAAGATAAATGACAGTTTTGGGGTGATTTAAATTAAGTGGTTGAATTGAGAGAACCTTGGAAATAATTTCAACAACAACAAAGCAAGGTTTTATTTACAAGCACATCTGGCAAATACAAACTAATGGGACATATCCAACCGAATGGAACAACATTTCCATTTGCTGAAGACAGGGAGGAATTTCTTCCAATTCACTGATGATTGGGTACACCCCAATCTCTTGGGAAGTGTAGGTGTAAACAAGCTATTCTATGTCAATAAATGACAATGGCAAGGGAGGGGTTGCCCTTTACTTGGACTGAATTAATGAAAAAGCAACTATGGCTTCTAGAATTCCTTATCATCAGCTAGGAAAACAATCTATCGATTTACACTACTGCCATATCCTACCAAGCACAAGGTTAAAAAGATCTAGGCAAGATCATTTCTATAGCCACTGTCCTCCCTACTATCACCAAATGTTGGTAGCAGAATGAAGTATAAAAGGACTCTTCACAATGAGTAGGTTGTACCAAGAACCCCCATTGTACAGATGTGTACCAAGATCACAATAGGCTGAGCATAAAAAAACAAATGACACATAATGGAGATCTCTGATCACATGCCCCAGTATATTAGCTTTAAAATAGTCATGGGGATACAATATGCATTGGGGCTGTAATTGGAAAAAGGTCTGCTTGTGCACAATTTCTTTGAAAGAAACCAGTCCCTGCCCTGTATTGGTTTCCCCAGAAGGGCAAAATGTATGCACTTTTCCCACTACTGGAACTAAAGTCAGCATAGCAGGGGCAGTTTTGATCAGGGAAATGGCATAGTGACCCTAGACTTTTTTTAAAGGTCTCTCATCCTATTACTAACCAAGAACAATGCTGCTTAGCTTCTGAGATCTATGAACTATGCATGTCAGGGCATTTTAGTTTCTAGAGGGCTAACAGAAATAAGCAGGCTAGGTTAGATTAAATAAATAAGCATCATTGCCCCCAAACAACATTACTGGACCAAACCAAAGGTGCTCTGAACTGCTCTTGATGATGGCTAGTGAGGGGAATCAAGGATTTCATTAAAAAATTCAGGCGCCAGAAAAATGGAAACCAAACAGCCTGCAACCGTTTTGAAAACGGGGACATCCGGATTCCTAGGGAAAAGCCGCCAGCGTTCTGTGGGTGGACATGCAGAAATGGCCTTGATCCCCTGACCTCTGTTCTCTAGACTACTTCTATTATGGACCCTCTTTTCTCACCACAGCACTTGCAATCCTTAAAGGGCAGGCGTTGCAGGCAAGTGGCATCCCTTAACAGAGAATATGAAAACTGGCATCATAATGCAGAAGTTGAATAGCCCTTAGGGTGCCCAAATGCCTTCACAAGTACAACTCCTCCTTTGTGCCTGGAAACAGTGATGTCCCCAAGTTACTAACTGCCATCACTGAAGCCAGAGGGAGAAGAGACAGCAGCTGGGCATCCTTCCATTGTGCCTGGACTGGTCTCCGGCAGAGAGCTCTTTCCTTTCAGCTACCAAGTGCCACAGCTGAGGCCAAAGGGAGCAGATGCAGAAGCCAGGAACTCCTCCCACTGTACTTGGACCAAGTCCTTTCCTGAGCCCATTTTTATGACTATGTAATTGATATGTGTGTTACTATGTATTTATCACTCTTACTGCTTTAGGAGCCAAGTTTAGCTGAAAAGCAGGGGCGGCGGGGGAAGAGTAAGTAATTTTTTAATGATTCTTAACAAGAACCCTTTAAGGCAGTTCAGTGTTATTTTCTCTACCCTCACAGGAGATGTGGCCAGTGATAGAGAGTGACTTGTCTCAGGCTACTTGGTAAGTTCATGGCAAAGGTGAAATTCAAACAGGAAATGTTAGCTTCTCAGTTACTATACTACTAGAGAACAGGGAATGTAGAGGAGAGTGTTAAGGCTCATAGGATAGTGTAGAAGGGTGGTAAGCTTGCACCTGAGCTATAGGGATGGAAGACAACAAAATTTTGAAAAGCGTAGATCATGTCAGAACAAAAAAGATCATGTCAGAACAAAAAAGAAGCTGCCTTTTGGAGCCTGCTGCTGTTTGATGGTGTAGAGAAGCTGTGAATCATGATGGCTAATGCCCTTGATATGCAAGAAAAGAAGCATAGCTTGATAGGCTATGAAAATGGTGTATGTGTAAGTCCAGTGTACATGTAAGTCCAGTGCATGTGTAAGTCCAGCAATACCTTAAAGACCCACAAGATTTTCAGGGTATAAGCTTCTGGGAATCAAAGCTCCTTTTTTCTAATACAGTTTTGACTCAAAAGTTTATTCCCTGGAAATCTTGTTGGTCTTTAAGGTGCTACTGGACTGGAAGCTTGCTGTTCTACTACAGACCAACACAGCTACCCACCTGGTACATGTGTGTATGTTTGTACATGTGGGACAGGGTGCTCAAAGAAAGAGAATGAAAGGCTACTTTGTATGTTACAATGTCAGTACATGGAAAATGCACCTGTGATGATCCTACATATGGATACACAGCAATCTGTGCATATTTAGGATGGTTCCTCATAAGAGCAACATACATAATCCACACAAAATGCTTCTCATGCAGGCCTCCTTTAATGGATAACACTACTTTCAGAGTAGCAAAGGAGTGAAATTTTGAGTTCTTATAAGTTAAGGTAGGCAACTGCAGATTGATGACATAAGTGTGTATGTGTAAATGACAGCAGGAAGGTTTTATGTAAGATTCAGCAGAAATCATGTTTAGCAGGGTGGCTGTAAAGCCATTAAGTAAAAGCTCCAGTCTCAACAGTGGGGCTGATCATCAGGACCAAATGACATTTTAATGCAAAATCTTTTGTTCACCAAGTAGTAGCTTTTCCTAATAGGAAAACAATATGCAATTTGAGTGTAGAGTTTGCATATGTGACTTGATATATAATTACCCCTTATGAATGTTTTTACTTTGCTTAAATTTCAGTATGAATAACACTTTCCGTTTTTCCCCAAGTAAGAGATATTAAAAATTAAAAACATGGAATTCAGTTGCATATTTTTTGAAATAAGTGAAAGTAATGTTTGGGTAAAACAATAACAAAGGAACATGAAAAATAAATATCAGTTGTCAAAGATCCCAAATGAAAATGCCACAGTTTATAACTAGAGACAGAATTCTTTCTTGGATAAAATGCACATTACTTTCTCTCTTCCAGTTCTTAATGTTCAATAACATCAAAAGAGTGATTTGGCAGAAAGTTATGAAACCATATTTCCTGAGATGTGACATGAATGTACAGAGGGGAAGGAAAAATTAGAGAGGCTGGCGTGCAAGGGAGGAGAGCCTGTGGAGTTTGGTGCTGGGAACGCTCCAAAGATATTTGCTGCTCTGTTTGAAAACCCTTGGCCTGCAGTCAGTAACAGGATTAGCTTGCCGGCGAGTAAACTGAAGCTACGGTTCTTGGGCTCAGGGCCCACAGGGAAAGACAATGAGGGATGGTAGCTCTCTATAGCCATTTTAAACGTAGTTAGTTTGGACAGTAAGCTTTGAATGTCAACATCAAAGTTTACCCCACTCACGTTGAAAACATGAGCACTTTTTGCAAACAGGATTCCAGTTTATGCTACATCTCAACCCAGATTCTCCCAAAGCAGATGCTGGTAGTAAAAATTGTGTGTCAGCTAATTCTAGACATCTGCTTCTGAAAACTCTTTTAGGAAGCTTGCAGTGATTTATGATCTGCTTCAGGCAGGTGCCAGGGTCAGCAAGGTTAATGCTGGCAGATAACGGGAGCTGGCTGGCAAGGCAGGGTGCCAGAGGCAGGATGCCAGAGGTGGATAACCAAAGTCTGTAAGGCAGAAGATTTGTCGAAGGCAGGCCAAGGTCAGTAGTTGAAGAAGCAGTCTGATAAGAGCAAGCAACAAGTCTGTATCCTAGGGAACGTGTTGAAGCCATATTGAAGGAGCCCTCCCTCATGCTCTTATATGCTGCGTCTTATGTCAAGCTTGCAACAGCTGCTTCAAGTCCTTCCTTACTCTGGAACAGCTGGCTGGTGCTGGGCTCTCAGGCATGCTGACCTGCGTCTGGCCTGTAAGGCCCCTCAGTATCTATGCTGATGTCCTCTTGTGGGTCTGGAGGTTCTGGAGCAGATAGGGCAACTAGCTGAACTGTTGGCTCTGGGTGGGGAGAGGAGACCTCCTGGCTTATTGGCTGAGATTCCCCATCTGGCTGCTCAGCTGTAGCTGGCTGGTGGCTGACAGTTATGGAATCCAGCCGCTCTTCCTCAGAAGAGTCAGAACTGTTCTCAGGTCCTGGCTGTTCCACAACAATTTATGGGATAAGAAACCTCCAGACGTCTGGGGGAAGCAAATTTGTGTTTGAAATAGTCAACACTTATGGCAAATATTCTGTCCAGACATTATGTTGCCAGTCAAGAAAGTAATAAGTATATAATTTACAATGAGCAAAGGAAGAGTCACCTTAAAGACTAATGAATTTACTGCGGCATAAGCTTTCATGCCTACTTCATTCAATGCATGAAGTGTTATAATTATTTGGCATTAGGGATGCCTGGCAGCTGCTGGTAACTCGCAAGAGTTGGGAGGGCATGGATATGGGGAACACAGTGTGATGGCATTACATCACATCTGGGGAAAAAACAGAAAAAATGTCACACCTCTCTAGGAATTGCTAGAAATTCTATGGTCAAACCAAAGAGTTTCCAGCAATTCCTAGAACAGAATAATATTATTTCTGCCCCCCCCCCCTGGAAATTATGTAATGTCATCATGCCAACAACAATTCTTAATTTATTTTTTCCCACCAGCCAACAGAGTGGCAGAAGGAGTTGCTGTGAGAGGTCAGTGGCAACCCTCTTGGCACTAAGGCCATGAAGCCAAGTATCCCAATACACAGTTTGTTACAGAGCATTGCGAATTCAAACAATATCCAGTCAAAAGACCAAACAATCCATTAGATGGGCATGGACCCCTCTTAGCTAGTGCTGAACTGGCAAAGAAAGAATATGAGTAATGAATATTAATGTGCTTCTGGGCTCAATTCAAGGGTCTGGTGTTGTCCTTCAAAGTCTTATATGGCTTGAGGCTAACATATCTTAAGGACTGCCTTCTCCCCGTGTACTCTTCCCATTTGAGGCTAGACGGGTGGCAATCCAAGAAAGGCCCTTGTTGGTCATGGTGCCAAAATTCTGGAATTCTCTCCTCAGGAATATTCATCTGTCTCCATCGCTGTCTTCCGTCAGTGGGTGAAGACTTTTTTGTTTTATTTGGTATACCCCAGTAACTGTTACTAGCCATCCTCCCCGGTTTCCGTGTTGTGTGTTTACATGTTTTTATTGATTTATTTTATATATTATTTTAAATCCTGTTTTAATGTTCAAATGTGTTTATGTTCATTCCCTTGGGATCCTTATTTGGGTGGCAAGATGGTATAAAAATGGTTTAAACAAACAAACAAACAAACAAACAAACAAACAAACAAACAAACAAACAAACAAACAAACAACACCTATGGTTATTACTTTTGGTGGTAAGCTAGTTACTCTCAGCTCTGATTGGGTCCAAGTCTGATTGGGCCAAATCTGTATATACATTTCAATTCAAGCAGCTTCTCATCAAGAGTCTCCCCCTGAAGTGCTTCTGCCGAAATACTGTGTCAGCGAACAGAGAGACATTTCTGAACTGGAATATTCAGTGCTCCTCCTCTGGCATGTCAGATTTGACCTAGAAGTACAGGGAAATGTGTATGAAAATGCAGGACGGAGCAGACTGGGGCTTGTTTCCAGGCCCTGGACTGAAGGCCACGGATGGAATTCAGTGAGAGAGCAAGCTGCTGAGTCTCTGTCACTTGGTGCAGCCAAGACATTTCTTCTTTACCAAGTGAAATTGGAAGAGCAGCAGACATTTGAACCTCAAGTGCAACTAATTTTCTGGTCCAGGCTTGAAACAAAGACCGTGACTACAGAACTTCAAGATAGTTGGAATGACCTGACACTGCTCATTAGGAAAGTACCCTTAAGGGTTCAAATAGACGAGACAAAGAACACACACCTTGTTCCATCCATAAAATGCAAACTGCAGGCTAGTGCAGCTTCAGTTTGCCTTAGAGACATGTGGGGAAGAGACCACATTCTTTAACTGTTCAAACTACATTCAGTTTTGCTATTTGACATTTACTTCCACCTCTCTGCTATTAGCATGCCCTTTAAAGTTGTGAATTTTTTTTAAAAAAATGCAAACAGCAAAGCAGGGAGTCCGGAGAAGCTCTGTAAGGAGCATGTGAGAAGGTGGGTTTGGGGGCACTTCTCACATCAACTCCTTAGGCTGCTGTGTTTCCCCTTTGCTTCTTTTCTAATTGAAGTGAATGGTCAGGGAGTTGGTTGAAAGCTGAAAGTGAAATAAAAAAGGAAAATATGATGAAATTGATTTTCCTGGATACACCCCATAGACCTCATCTGTTCCCAGTGTCTGGACAGTGAAAACTAATGTAGGAAGGGAAGGCAAAGGCAGCCACTGGCAGCAGGACTGACAGCTGGATGGATGGATAAAAAGGGGGAATTTATGCAGTTGTGAAGGGTGATATTGTATTTTCCTGGTGCAGGATGTATGACCTTGAGATGTACAAGTGCTATAAGGCCCATTGTGTCCAAATGATGGATTATGACACATCAATGAGAGCTGATGAACAAAACTGAGAAAAAAGTACTGTGAGTATTTGCTTGTAAACAGCACAAGGAGGATATTTTATCTACAGAGAATGCCTTACAAATAGGATAGCATCAGAAAGGTATTGCCTAACCCCTGCAGCTTCTCTTTTAGGATGGAAATCATAGAAAATGGTTGGAAAGCAACTAGAGGCATTTCCCTGGGCAGAATTCCTCTTTAAGCTCCTTTGAAAATTGCTGGGAAGTCATACTGGTAGTGGGAAATGGAAGCGCTGGATAGAACCAAAGCTGAAGAGAATTCTAGGACAGCCCCAACCTCATTAAGTTCAGATGGGCCAGAATTAGTTCATGTGCTCAAGAAGCATGAAAAGCCTTAGCCATTCTCTCTCAAACACATTCTGTATTTAAAGAGTCAAGTTCCTCCTCACATCAGCAACTAGCATGTGAATACTTCACTTACTTTAGTGATTCTAACTGCATATGAACCAGGGCAACAGAGAAGAACCATTATCTCCAATTTGCAGATGGAAATGCAAGGAACTGGCAGGTTGCTTTTCAAAGGCAAAAACTGCTCTCAAGTGTGTGTCTTCCCTTGGTTGATGGGTGGCCAATGGTCTGGGCTTTCGTAAGAATTCAGCTCTGAGGAAACAAATATGCTCAAACAATCTGACTATCCTAATTTATTTAGGGTGGTCACCTCTAACAAAGGGGATAAATAAATCAGCCATTGCCCACTTGCAAATGTCAGTTTACCCACAGTTTAAGACTGGAGGTGAATTAATCTCATATGTGGCCTTGTAACAGGAGCTGATAGTGATATTTTAGTAAGAAACATTTACATTCCACTTTTATAGCTTTTGAAGAATAATAATTAAAGAAAACCCTTCCTGGCCCTGGTCCTTGTTCCTTAAGCCATGACAAAACCACACACATAATCTGGGTAACCTTCATGCTATTTCACTGGACAATAATTTCTAAAGAGACTCAGACTGAAATAGCCCTCCTGGCTCCTTTCTCCAAGTAGAACAGTCCTTGAAGCTGCTTCTGTCCCTAGAAAGAACCAGGAAGTTAAATTCCCCCCCTGATTAAGGGTGGGAGCTGGGTACAGCTTGTTCTGTGAGAAATCTTCCCCCTCCCCCAGAATACTTGCTCAGTTATAATCCTGTGATTAAGTAACACATTTTGCGGCTGCCTCTCTTTCTTCCCTCATGATCATTACTTATGGATTAGCTGTTTTAAATGCATTGCATGGGGTAACGAGTTCTCAATAATTGCAGAGAACACAGAGAGTGACTGGGCTACCCAGCTGGAAGAGCACACAGGTCTGTGTGCCAAGGTGACGAGTTCCAGTCTTGCTAGCACAAGAGATCAGTGCCTTGGCTAATAAAGAAAGAAGAAGAAAGGATGGCAGAAAGGGAAAGCGCTCTGATGCTTGCTAATGATAATTATCCGGCAAGTGAAACTAAGGGAGTGAAGGCCTGAACAAGCTGATGAAGGAAAAAGGAACATGGATATAACTGCAGGTGACGCACACTCTTGGACACTACAGGGAGAATTGCATAGGAAGGAAGAACGCAAGCCTCCTGCTCTCAGCCTGAGTTCTTGGAAAGATGTTTCTTTTTAGAAAATAATTTGTGGCACTCTCAGTTTTTAAAACACAATTTGAAAAAAGAATGCTCAGATCAAAGGGATGGATTACCATTAAAGTTAGGAAAGCTTTCTCTTATGCTGGTTTACAGACCAATATAAATACTGCAGGCAGCTTTTGACAGGGAAGAATCATGACGATGGGAATTGTGGGGTGATAGAAAGTTATGCAGAGCACCGAGGCTCTGAGCATACGAAGTGCTTTTATACTGTGTCAGACCACTAGCTCATTTAGATTTCCCTCTGGTGGGGTATTTCTTAGCACTGCTGCTACCTGAGGCTCTATCTGGAGATGCTGGGTACTGAACTTGCAGACTTATGCATGGAAAGCATGCACTCTTCCACTGAGCTATGGTCTTTCTACTTTTAGTTTCATTGCCTGGACTTTCAACTGTCATAGCTAAACCATTTTGGACATGGCTCTACAAACACAAAGACTAGAAAATACCCTAATTTTTACATTCTGAAACCTGATTATTATATTGAAGACCAGTATAATACATACAATAAACAATGCAATAAAATTGGATTGCACTATTAAAGAATGAAATAAAAACTATATAATATATCCCATAAACAATGCAGAAGGAGGGAAGAAAAAAGAAAACTACCTAAACATGTTCCCAGAAAAAACCACAATTCTATTCATAGTATAAAAAGTGTTCTCTTGCACAATTCCATTTTGCCACACTGCTATTCCTTTTGCAAAACTCCTGAACAATTCTGTCTTATATATTCTGAAAAATGAGCCTTCCAGTCCTCATCAGGCAGGCCATTCTACCAGGTAGGAGCCTCAACAGAGAATGCTTATATATGGGCGGCAGCTGTTTATCTTACCCCTTTGCAAGGTGGCACCTTCAGAAGGCTTTGACCAGATGAGAACAGCTAGTGCAGTGGAGCATAACATGAAATATGTACTAAAAGTACCCTAGTTTTCCTAGTTCCAGTAACCCATTAGTAGGTCTCTTCCTGCCATTGGCAAATCAAGGTTCTAATATTCCCAGCTGGCAACTGGAAGTATCAAAGAAATGCCAATTTTAAAAGACCCGAATGTGTCTTAGTAACCCAAACGTGCCTGAGGAAATAATGCAGCTTAATGATTCTTTTGAATTGCTGGGGAACATGGATGGGGGCTTTTCTCCATCTGGTTTTGGTGGGGCTGAAGACATTTAAGTCCCTGCTCCCCATGCATGGTGAAGTGGGAGGGGAAGCTTCGCTTCCTATTGTATTAAAAATAATACAGCTGAGTAGAAATTCATTACAGATAAATGTGACAGCCCTGCAGAATTAAAGAGCCCATCGATCATTGCCTGACATATGCCTCTTTTGTTTCCTGGCCTGGTTTCTTAAGTCTTTCATTCTCAGCAATCCCTCAGCTCATTAGGTACTTTGTCACCCTATGTCTGTCATATGATGATCTCAGTATTACTAGCAGTACCAAACTTGTTGGGTCAGAATTCTGCTAGCACCAGTTGATGCCTTATTCTTTACATGCACAACAGAGTGTCAGAGGCAGGTGGGCCACATGTTGGCCTTTTTGGTCTTGGGTGTATGTTACTAATGTGTCTCTGTGTGTGGGAGGGTGAAATGCTACAGACCCTCCACAAGCAGGATCTCTCTCTGCAGTATTTAAAAGCCACAGCTTTACAAAGAAGAGTCTGCAAGCCAAGAGCAGCTTCCTGAAATTGAGATGATAATAAGACACTTTTTTAAAAGGATGGATTTTAAAAAGGTTATAATAAGGGCAGGAATCACGATATATTACACCAGTCTGGCAGAATCTGTGACTGACAATGCCAAGTCTGTTACTTTTTACTTGATCTGCCAGTCCCCCTTTTACCCTGTTGTTGTGGTAGAGAAAGATAGAAACAGCAATCAGGGCCCTCAGAACCCTTGGAGGGAGAGGGGATGGGGAATGGCTGGAAAGAAGAAGAGTGTTTAACGTTCACTCAACAAACAGGTAGCATTGAGAAATTCTTTAGGCAGGTTAGGGATTTCATAATTTAATCATTCTCTGATTGAATTTTTTTCCATTACAAAATATAGTCCAATAAAACCGCAAAACCACAAAAAAATCACACAGCAAATAGAAACAGTTAAAAGAGCATTAGCCTAACAGATCTAGCATAATAAAACAGCTACTAAAACAGCCATAAAAATGATCCAAATATTTTACAAGAATATAAGCATCATCAGCAATTAAAACCAATAGGGGATAACAACTACTAGTTAAAAATGCCAGGCAAAATAAAACAAAACAAGTCTTGGAATGAAATTCCACAGTAGATGCCACAACTTTACAGGCCATGTCCCTCAGGGGCACCTGCTTCATTTCTGAACATGGGGTGAAACAAAGCAGGGTCTGACGAATGGAACACTGAGACCGCTTCATACAGCAGTCAAGGTACCCACATCAGAAGTTGTTTATACCAGCAACTTAAATTGGGCCGAAACAGACAGCCAGTTAAGCTTTCAGGCACTGAGTAAGTTGCCTCTAATCAGCATCAGACAGCAACTTTGCTGCTTCATTCTGAATTAATCAAAGCTTCAAAACCATCTTCAAAGACAGACTCACGCAGAGCCATTACAATAATCTAAGAATCATGTGAGCCTCTAGCTCCATTTTCAAGTCTAGCTCAAAGTCCAGCCTGTGGTTTCTCATGACAGGATGCTGTCCATCCTTGAAAGTGGATCCAAACAATTGTCACTCCCAATGTGAGCACAGATGTCATCAAGGACTACTCCAAGCAGCTCCTGGGCTGATGTGGGTAAGACATCCCAATTTCCATTACCAATAGCACGTGAGGATTTGATAGTGGCTGACAGCACTCTGTGGTTCATTCCAGTTGTCTGGGGATGGAGCCCAGACCCCCCCCCACCCCGGACTCACCTCCCTTTACTTTGACCGTGGCAGGCCCTGTTGGCAGGAGGGAACCCACAGCAGCCCTGGGAAGCGCCAAGCCTGCGAGAGGATAGGAGGAGCCATAGATGACCACTGGCGGGCAGAAGGAGCCAATGAGCACCATGGGAGTCCCAGCAGCAGCTTGCACCCGAGCCACAGAGGCAAGCTGCGAGGCGGCTGGGTCCTCTAGCAGCACCAGGATAGGTGCAGGCGCCCCTCAGGGCAAACCCCAGCTGGCAGAGACGAAGCCTCCACCTGCCAAGCCGACAGAACGATGCCTGGGAGACCCCACCCAGGAGATGGGAAAGGGGAAGTAGAGGTGGAACCCAAGAGTAGAGGCAAACCAGAGAATTGGCCCCATAGGCTCAGCGGGCAACTGCACCAAGGAGAAGGAGGGAAGGTCCCGGAATGGGTGAAGCCTGGGGGAGGCGGGACTCTGATCTCGTGGTGGCCTCATAAGGGGAAGCCAGTGAGGAGTGTTGGGAGACAGAGTGAGTGAGAGAGTGTGAAGTGTGGCCAAGCCAGGGAGAGGGTGATTATGTCTACCTGATGGAGGGAGAGAGGGCTGAGAGTGCAGTAAACTTCCCTCCTCCACCCATTTCTGAGGCTTACCCTGAGGACCGCTGCAGAGAGGCCAATTTGGAGGACATGGCCCCTTTAGGCTCCGATGACCAAGGCCCAGAATGTGACACCAGTTATTCTAACCCATATTCACAGGTTGAGTGTCTTAAGATGGCCAGCTGATGTGTGACTCCTGGTGGTGTCTCCGAAAGTGGTTCATCATCAAAGTACCACCTGCTGAATGAAAGTGGGGCCACAATGTCCTTACCAGACACGATGTCCTTACCACTGATGGTGGTCCTTACCACTGGTGGAAGTACTGGGGTTCCTTATTCAATACTGTGTAGGCCCATGACTGTTGAGTGGGTAACACTGCCAGAACAGGTGCAAGTTATGATGTCAGCAGCCTGTGTCAGGTGCTGTTACCCTCCCAACAGCTATGCACCTTCACTGTGCAGAGGAAGCAGTCCCCATGCTTAGTCTGCCTCCTTGTCAAGCTGTTTGGTATAAGGGTATCAGAGGCCTTCTGGGAGGCAGCAGTACTTAGCTATGTACACCAGTTGTGATGGACAGGACTGGCTCCAGCTCCATGTCTCCTGAGAAACCAACCAATGAGAGGGGGCAGAATGCTGGGCCAATGAGAGTTTCTGTCTGCTGGAGAGTGTGCGAGGCTGAGGAAGAAGGCTTTTGGAGTTGCTGAGAGGAGACAGCAGGGATATCGTTGGCAGTTAAACCTGTTCTCTTACCTTGAAATGTTCCCTGTCTATCCGTGGTATGTTTTTGAGTTTAAAACCATTCATTGCTATGTTCCAGCTTATAAATAAAAGTTTAATTTTACTTTGTTTTAACCCTGGCTGGCTTGAAGTTGATGGCTGAGGAAAAAGATCACACATAGAGACTTTAAATACTCTTGTCATGTTACATGGGCCTAGTGAAGTAAAAGGTGGCAGTGTAAATAGGGAAAATCACCTCTAAGTTCCCTTTCCCCAATAGCCCTAGCCAGTAGCTGGGTGAGGAGAGGTAAATATAGGGAACAAGCTGCCTGTTTGGTGGAGCCTCTGGAAGAGGAGAAAGGGGACCCTGTGATGATTTGGGTCAGGGTTCTCTGCCTGCTATAGTGGAAGGCTGGACAGGTGACGTATGGTGACCCAAACTTTACCTGTTTGGGAAGCCCCAAACCTGTGAAGGGAAGTTTAGGGTGGGTGGCAGGGTGTGTGAAATGTAAAATGCTCTGTGGGGCTGCTGTACCAGTAACTGGACCACAAGTTACTGCTGCAAGACTTCCATTCTTTTCATGGCTGTTTTTTTCTCTTATTACTGCCCTAATATCCAATAACCAATCATCTTCAAGCTTAAGTAACTTGCTGAGAATATTTGTCTATTCTCAGGGACAACCTGAACCTGACTGGCAGATGGCATATGCAAGGAACCTTCTAGTATGGAATAATCACTCTATCCAAGTTTTCTAATGAGGTTATGCAGAATGTCACAGGATAGGATTTTGCTTCTTTTGCAGATCTCTCTGCTCATCTGTGAAAATAAGCTAAGTACCAACATCACCTACCTTCCCGTCTTAACTCCTTGAAGGAGTGTCAGGACAGTAGAAAGTCCAGCTATATAGTACTGGGGGAGAATAAGAGCCTTTCTAGATGGTCCAGTAGACATGCATGTTTTAAGCTAGTGAAAAGGGTTGTACATTGAGGAAAGTTTCATTATAATTTCTGATCCAGACTTGGGGGGAAATGGTTGTTGTGGGTTTTCCGGGCTGTATTGCCGTGGTCTTGGCATTGTAGTTCCTGACGTTTCGCCAGCAGCTGTGGCTGGCATCTTCAGAGGTGTAGCACCAAAAGACAGAGATCTCTCAGTGTCACAGTGTGGAAAAGATGTTGGCAGGTCATTTATATCTACTCAGGAGGGGTGGGGTTGAGCTGAGTCATCCTGTAAGAGTTTCCCAGGGTGTGGAATGCTAATGGCGGGAGGCAAAACTTCAACAGGAAAGAAGAAACCTTAAGAATAAACAGAGCATGGTTTCCAGTTCTTAAAAACACCAGGCTAACAAAACACTCTATACCCGACAATAGCCCTGCAGAGAAGATTAGCACATCAAGCACCAATCCATATGCAAAAGAACCTCCTCAGGATACAGTGAAGCCTCCCGCCATTAGCATTCCACACCCTGGGAAACTCTTACAGGATGACTCAGCTCAACCCCACCCCTCCTGAGTAGATATAAATGACCTGCCAACATCTTTTCCACACTGTGACACTGAGAGATCTCTGTCTTTTGGTGCTACACCTCTGAAGATGCCAGCCACAGCTGCTGGTGAAACGTCAGGAACTACAATGCCAAGACCACGGCAATACAGCCCGGAAAACCCACAACAACCATCGTTCTCCGGCCGTGAAAGCCTTCGACAATACATTGGGGGAAATGTTTACCATTACTGTTTATTTTCTGGTAAGATATTACTAGTTTGGGAGTCAAATCTGTTTTTTCCTTTGGGACCGTTATTTTCAATGGGAAATCTATTCAAGGGTCTGAGGCAGTTGTTTATAAAGATAATGGCATCAAATTTGCACAGAGCACAGTCCTCCCTTTAATCTAACACCCTAAATTTCAAGAAGATTGAACAAAGGGGGTTGATTTTACAGACTCCCAAAGTAGGTCTCCCTCTGTACAGTGGCACTTATCCCTACTGGTTTCTAAAATGGCAGCAGCCTAGCAAGAGAGTTCCAGACTGGGCATCAGTGTTACCGCCCCCCCCCTCCATCTACAGTCATTTAATTTCCTTCCTTTTACAGTGACTGTCTGACAATAAAAATCTTTTACCTTTCTGCTGAAAACTTTACATTTGTCATGCTTCCTTGTTGCAGTCTGTTTAACAAAGTAAGGAATGAGATCACCAGTTTTCCCATTATTCCCTAAGGGGGAACTTTTCCAGGGTTTGTGTGTCAAGTTGTAGTTTTTCAACCAAATATCATCAAAAATGCCGACCGAGACGCAAGGGGGGGGGGGGGGAAAGAAGATCTGATCCTGAATATGGCTTGTACTGTATAAGATCTACTAATCTGATCGCATGTTAGAAAGTTAACTTTTAAGAAAAATTGCAGCATGAAGGGAATACAAGAGATGTAGTGTAGTGTTTATTGTTTGTATGTTGCTTTTCCCCTTTTCCTAGCCCCCCTCCCCTTTTTTCTCCCTTTTTCTTTCCCTTGTATTTTTGTAGTTTTTTGTAGTTTTCTATGTTAGATATTAAAAAAATAAAAATTTTCAAAAAAAAAATGCCTTCTGCCTGTCCTTCAAAGACCCCCCCCCCCCAAGTTTCAAGCAAATTGGGGAAAGGGTTTGAATTCTGCAGGCTTAGGGTTGCCAGGTCCCCTTACTCTCCTACGAGAGGGGGGTTGACCTGGCACTTACCTTTCTAAACTCCTTGGGCGTGCACTCCTGACAGACATGAAGACATCACATCTGGAAGTGACATCATTGCACCCAGCAGCGGGCATGCTCCTGCCCCTCAAAGGGGCCAATTTTGGCCCCTGTGAAGCTCGGGAGCGTGCCCACTGCTGGGCACAATGACATCACTTCCAGAAGTGACATCGCTACACCCATGGCCCAGGAGGTTTTTTGCCTCCCAGGCTCGTTCCCTGGGCCTTTCCCCCTGCTGGCCAGATGAATGGTGGTGGGGGGCAGACACTGGGGGTGGGGGATCCTCACCCCTCCTGGGGGACCTTGCAGCCCTATAAGGACCCCTGAACGAGCCCAAGATTTCTACTTTCAGAGGGAAAGAAAACTCTCTCTCCAACCCACAAAGGAGGGGAGAGGGAGAATTACAGCTCTCCTCAGCTTTGGATTGTCTGGGAGTGCTCTGTGGTCCTCCCTTACAAGGTTCTTTGCTTCTTCCTTGCAAAGGTATGATGAGAAGGGAGAGATGTGGATTCCAGGAAATCAATACAAAGAAAACATCCGCTCATGCTGCGTAGCTTGTAAGCGTCAGAACTTGAAAAAAGTAACAGTTTTTTTCCAGAGAGGAGTTTCTGTTATTCCAAGTTTCTTGGATTTGTGTTACTATTCCAAAGGATCAAGGTAATGATTCGTACCAGCTATTTCTGTGTATATCTTTGGTTTGAGCGGTTGAGGTTTGCCAGGATTCCTGACCCTGACTAGACATGGGCCCGATCCAAAAAAAAAATTCCGATTCAGCCGTTCGTGGATCTGGGCTGCTGCCGAACGCAGGCCACCGATTCGAAACAATCAACTCTCATTTCCAGTCCGCAATCGGGAATTGGGGAGGCCAGCGCCCAGGGCAACCATAGTGAGGCTCTTGCGCGCGCATGAGCGCGTGCGCTCCTGAGTCGCCCCCACCCACGCAGCAAGCCAGCTGTCCCAGTGCGCTGCGGAGCTGGCGGCAGTGCGAGTGGCTCGAAGGCTGCCCGCACCGTTCACCTGCCCCGCAAGACAAGGGGCGGCCGGCTTGCCCGCGCTCCCCTTGTCCTGGGGAAAGCCGAATGGCTCAGGTGGCCTCCCAGCCACCCGCACTGCCTTTTGCCTCCCTCCCCTGGGTTGCTGCTCTGTGGTTGAAAGGAAGCCTGCTAATCAAGGAAAGCTGGGCTTCCATTCGTGTTTCGAGGGTGACAGAAGGAGGGCAAACACAGCTCATTTCCCTGACTTCGTTGCCCCGGGAATAAATTACTAGCGCAAGAGTGTCTGCAATTCCAAACAGAAACTGACCCATCCGATCAAGTCCCAAACAAGCAAACTCCCGACTGCTGGATCGGTTGCCATGGACAGAACCGATTAGCTGAGTCACGATGGCGAAAACGCCAAAATCGGGGGGTGGGGGTGGGTGGGTTTGAAATCGTAATTCAGATCGTGCCCATCTCTAAACCTGACATAAGCAGTAAGAAGTCACACAGCAGAACTAAAATAATGAGAATGGCCTTATCTTGACGATCTATCGGGATGGGTTATGCTACTGAAAGGAAAAGCACAGGTTTCGAACCAGCAGATTCATTTCTTACCTTGGTCTCCACCCTGATGCTGATATTAGAAGGTAATGGCAGACCCTGTCAAAGAAATAAGGAAAAATCTAAATCAATAATCTGCCTGTCAAAGGTAGGCCTGCCTCATAGGCAACATCTTATGGTGACATCCTAAGCAGAGTTACACTCTTTTAAGTGCTATGAAGCGTATAAGTTTACTTAGGATGACACTGTTAATTTCCCAGTGCTTCTTTCCACAATATGTATTCCAATTTTCTTCCAGAGTTGCCAGAAGATGCAACACTAGAAACCTGAAACTGCAACTGGCAAATGAGTTCAAATTGTTGTGAAATTCTGTATTCAGCCCATTGCTTCTCCAGTCTTTATGACTGCCAACACTGACAGTAGATAGTAGAATTCTGCATTCTGTGTAGATTAATAGTACACACTTTTAAAAGCACAGATTTAGACTGTGCAGTTCTATGTTCCCTTGGCTTCCAGGCCTACAGTACCCAACCCCTTTCCCAAGGCTTCTGTCTCTTCCTTATCTTTGCTCAGGTTCACTTCACTGCTAACACCATCACTTCCCCTCAGACATCTGCCTTAGTCTTTGATGCTAATATTCCTTAATCTCTTTAACCTTCTCCAAGAAAGGTTTTCCAAACCTTAGCAAGCTCCACACATTCCTCCTTCCACAGGGTCTGTGTGATGATTTAAGCTTGGAGAAAATAGCTGCTATCTTTGCTCATGGAAACTGGCTTTGTTACCTTCAGTAGCCCAAATGTCTGTGAACATTCTGTAACAACTGTTGTCAAAGACTTCACTGCCACGAGAATAATGCACTACAGATGGAGGCTAATAAAATGTGAATATCAAAAAGTCATTTGGTAGGCCAGTCTCATTAAGATTTTTGCCTAGGATTGCAAGGTCTAGGTTGGGAAATTCCTGGAGATTTTGGAGATGGAGCCTGGACAGGGGGAGGGGGTTAGGGAGGGGAAGGGACTGCATGGGTTATAATGCCATAGAGTCCACCCTCCAAAGCAACCTTTTCTCCAGAGAACTGAACTCTGTTATCTGGAGATCAGCTGTAATTCTGGTATATCTCCAGCCACCACCTGGAGGCTGGCAACCCAATTTTTGCAATATATGGCAGAATCGTGCTTGACCATTTTTAACATTAAAAAAATTGAGGGGAAAGGTAGGAAAGATTTCTTTTGCAAATTCTGGTGTAAAGAATGCTTTTGTCAATTCCTAAAAACTGGTTAGATTTTGATCCTGTTCTTTCTCCTCAGAGCAAAGTGTGGGTGACATGCATGCCAATCCCCCATTTTATACATACAACAACTCTATGAGGTAGTTCAGGTTGTGTAGAAGAGAGTGACTGACCCACAGGGTTGCTGCATCCTGCAGCAAACATTTTGTGGTTGCACACACCACCCTGTGGCTGTTTTCACACATCTTAACTGTTGTACAAAATTATGCAAAACTCACAGAATGACTGCATCTTTATGGCACGATTTTCTATCGATTCCATTTCGTGGCATGATTGTGCCATGAAAGAGTCATGATGGGAA
This sequence comes from Eublepharis macularius, assembly GCF_028583425.1. Classification (NCBI taxonomy): domain Eukaryota; kingdom Metazoa; phylum Chordata; class Lepidosauria; order Squamata; family Eublepharidae; genus Eublepharis; species Eublepharis macularius. The sequence continues at coordinate 91,403,686 of NC_072793.1, read as the reverse complement.
ATCACACCACGAAGACACCGTCTTTCCATGAATTTTGCGCATCAGTTAAGATGTGTGAAAATGGCCTGTGTCACAATCCCAAGGTGCCCAAATGCTCAAAAAAGTTGGGTACCCCTGCTCTAATCACTATATGCACTTACTCTTTAGTGAAAATTGGCACAGAAAATTCGAGTTTTGTAATGAACTTGATTGAAAAAATGAGCCTAATATGTTTGATTTGCATATATGCTAGCTGCAGATTTTGAATTCTGTTAACAAAATGCAGCCATTATTTAAATTGCAAAATAGTCATCCTTGGTTGTAATGCCCAATCCTTGATCCATGAGGAAATCTATAGCACAGGAACTCAAGCACCATGCTTTCCTTCTTAGCTGTACTGAAAGGATACTAATGGCAAAGACTGCATTAATCCAAGGCCCTCTGCCAGTGTAGGGAGCCAGGAACAACTGATTATTTCCCCATTAATCTGAGGAAAATACATCAATGCTTGTAGGATAGATAATTAGCCATCTCTCTGTCCTCGTGGCCCTTCACACTGAGGCAAGCCACTGAGCCCTGTATGTTTCTGAAACAATCGTACAATTGATAAAATGATAAAAGATTTTCTTCTTCCGTGTCAGGGATGGGGCTTTTCTTTTCCTTACACAAAGGATACTCAGTTTGACCCTCCCTGGTCAAATTCCAAGCTTCGACACTCTCTGAACAATCCTGTCAGCTCCAATTTGTTACCTTTTCACTGGCCAATCACAGAGAGTGGGGAGAAGCATGTCAATCAACCTCCTTTCAGGCAGTTTTAAACCTTTTCAACCTTTACTTTCCACTCTCTGGATGCAGCATTTGGTAATCCTTGCATTTAAAACTCATTCCATCAGACATAGGGTGATAATTATCAGTCTCGGAGAGAAGAGAAGGTCTGCGAAGGAGCAGCAAAACTACCAGTGTTTCATGGAGAGAAGGAGGTCAAACAGATTGGAGGTGTGTGGATGAGTACCAAGGTGTGCGCACGCACACACACAGAGCACATGGCAGGGAAGCCCAGTTATATGGCAAAACGTATCCTGGGGCAAAACAATGGCTGTCTCTGGAGGTAGGACAACTTGGGAGAGGTTTGATACGACTATCTGGGATGGTCTCTAGGTAAAAATATTGCTTGATGACTTGGTAAGTATCTGGCAAGAAGGCTATCAGATGTGCTGAATAGCTTTGATTAGGTAAGTGGGAGAGGGGAGGTAGAGGAAGATGTTGATGAGATTCGGCAGGGAGTTTTCTCAGGAAGCCTCGTTATGTCTGCTTCTCTCCAGGGATGTGGGGGCCATCAGTTAATCATCTCTCCTCTGCCTCATGGCGTGGTAACTTTCCAGTCTCCTAGGACTTATGGCAAGGGGTTTATGATATCCCATATCCATACGCTGCCCTTTCAGTGTGAGGAGAGGATCTGACTGCTAGCAGCCCTGCCAGCTGGGGGAGAACAATCCTAGTGTGTTACCAGTATGGGTCTCTTTGAGAATAGGGAGAATTAGCAGCAAGGAGAAGGCTATGTGAGAGGGCTAACAAGCAAGCCTCTCCTCCAATTTTTATGGGGTTCCTTCCCCAAGGAAACTGATAAGATGGGTTCTTCAAAAACAAAAGTAATTTTTACTTAAAGGGGAAAACTCACACATACAAGAAGTAACTCACAAGCACACAAGGTTCCTAAGAAAACAGTGGTGAAATTGGAATAGATATGAGGGATTTTCGGGCAATAATTACCAATCCAGAGAGCAGAGTAGTCCATGAGGGAAGAGACTTCAAACGGCCAGCATTCTTGATCAGGAGAAGCTCAGAGAAGGAGACTCTGACGGTACAGCACTCAGATCCAGGGAAGCGTGCACAATTTGAATTGGGCAAAGCCAGGTTCTTATAGAGCAAATCAAGCCCAGAAGCTGGAGAGTACACCAGCCATTAGGACAAAGACCGTAAAGGTCACCTCCTGGGAATGACAAAGGTTTGATTACCTTTAATTGGTGCTACTGGAGTGTGACAAAGGAATCAGATTGGTTACTCCTGGTATTTCACAAAGAAACTGCAGTTAATTAAATATTCCTGGAGCTTGGCCAATGAATTTGTTTTGATTAGATGTTCCCAGGAGGGAGATACAAACTTATCAGAGCTGACTGATGTCCCTAGATTGTAGGATATGATTTAATCAATGGGAAGAGGAGAGATTGGAATGTGCAGGGTGGTGCTTCACGAGCACCTCTATTGTCAAGATAACACATTCTGCAGCGTGGGGAGGCAGGAGTCAACCACAACCAGTCATTCGGCTATGCATTCCTTCCATGCATGATTCATTCTCCCAGGTGGGATCCGGCAATGCTTTGCTCAGCCTTCTGGTTCTCTAAAGCAAATTAAGGTATATCAAATTCAAGAGGCCTATGATTTTTACATCATAAGCAGCTATCTAAGGTGGTGGAGGCCAGACTGACTGCTCACAAGTGGTGCCAAGTTCTGTCTTCCTGCTCTCAGCTCCATTTACTGCATTGGGCTTCTTTGCCCCCAACACTATGTTTAAGGAAGAATATACCTATCATCCCCTTGGCTGTTTTTAAAAATGACTGAGCTGTTTGTTCTGGGGTAGGCTGAGAAGAACCTAGAAAGCTTTCCAATCAGATAATGGTGGAGGTTCGTGGGAAAAGTTGGCTTGGATCCCACAAAAAATCTCCACTAAGTATAACTTCTCTGTCTCTACCCTCCCACTGCAGCCCCAAATGACCCTCCCCAATTCCGCTCCTGCTACATTATGGGGGGAGTCAGTCTGCTGCGGGTGAAGAGATTGACAAAAATCCCCTCCCCTGTGCATGACAGAATCATTGGTGGGATTCAACCCATCATGCACTGGAAGTCTTTTCATGTTAGCCTGGGTCCCTAGAATCACCCAGGCTCTTGAGGCAGGGATTTAGTAAATTTGTCACACATCAAAGAATGTGTGTGTCTGATGACCAGTGTGACCAAGGAAGGATTTGTTGCTGGTTCAAATGGGCTGAAGGTGGGAAAGTTTTTTTTCTCTTTTAAGCTATTTGAAATTGTAATAGGCTTTATGTCCAATCCCTTCCAAGAAATGCTATCACCAGTATGACAGCCATTTTAAAATGGGCAAGGACAATTACAAAAGTCAGTAGAGTTTGTGCACAGGTGGCTTTGGCTGCCTTAACAGTTTATTGGACATGAATGCATTTCTTGCACATTGATTAGCTGTGTATTTCTGCACTCTCTACTCTGGGACTCTGCTAGAATCCAGACATTATTCTGCCCTGTGTTTAAGCTACCTGTAAGCCAGCCTTATCTTTTCTGGTCTGATTTCTTGTCACCTATAGAGCCAGCCATTCTTCCTTTGCTCTTATGAAACACAAGGTCTGTGCTGTTAGTCCTTTAGCCTCTCCTCCATCTCCATTTTCCTTTTCTGTCATGCAAATACCAAAGTTGCTTTTACTTTCTTATCACTTCTGCCTTCTGAGAAAGCTCTCCCTTTTAATAGCTCTACTGCATTACTTTTTCAGTACCTGGAACAAGCGTGTTGACCTCATCTTCATACCAGTACTAGGCTCTATTGTGTGTATTCTAGTACTAGTACTCTTTGATGCAGGTGTTTCATTTCTTTCTTTCTCTAAAAGATAGAGTTTCCAGTTCTCATGATTGAAAAGGTATGTTTGAAAATGCTTGCTGAAATCTCACAAGACAGAGGCATGCATATTGTTGTTGTTGTTGTTGTTGTTGTCATCGTTATTGTTATTTACTTATACTCTTCTTTTCATGGGGATCTAAAATGGCTTACAATGTCACCCTTCCCTCCTCCACTTTATCTAGTTTCCTAGTGGTTGGCAGAGGAACTTCAGTGTCCTACATAGCTCATATTATTGTCCTATATGCCCTTCGCCATGACTCATAAATACAGATTATGTAAAATAAGATAAATCAGGCACATTTAATTTGTGTAATTTGTAAAGGTTGTAGAATGTATTGGTGCAGAATTTTGGTCAACTGGGTGTGAAATTTTAATCATTTTAGCATGTAGCATCACACCCTTGGATCGTATGTCATCGGGCCAAACCTCAGTTTCCCTGTAGGGAACTGAAGGGCTTGGATGTGCCCAAATTTATTCATGAAGGGAACAGTTAAGCTTGTAGGTCCCAGCTTTACTGCCAGTACAATAACAAGTGGACACCATGTGTCTCATGTCACTACTATCTACTATGTTTAGATGGGAAGTATAATTTTCATCTTCTGAAAGCAGTTCCAGTACTTATAAATACAACAAAGAATGAACTAACTTTGGATATCAAAATCAACAGACTATGGCTCCATTGCAGACACAGCATTCTTCCCTTCCCTCTTAACCCCTTTCCTCTTATTTTCAGAGAAGGAATAGTCAATGACTCAATTCAAATCAAAGTATCTACTTTCCTTTCATGCACATTTACAAATGGACTAAAACCAAATAAACTAATCATATTAATCAAACTTTTTGAAAGAGCCCTCTTAAGCAGACAATAAAGTATCCTTTTTCAGTTGAAAAAATAACTCAGTTGTTGGTCCCTTGTTGCTAGATCTGTAAGATGTTCTGAATACTGAGCCCTCTACTGAAAACTGAGGACCCACATAGAAGAATTTCCTGGCCATCTCCACATTGGATACAAAAACAGTTCACTGCAGGTAACTGTGCCAATAACATAAACATGTTTTGTGGCATCTTAAAACCAAATTTTAATCCAGCATAAATGTTTGTGGTTAGAGCCCATTCATCTGTTTTTTTCCTGTAGTATAACATGGCTACACTTCTTGAATTATTATTATACGAGTGGGGAACCTGAGAGACTTATGCGGGGGGAATCCCATCTTTCATCCTGGCTTGCCAGTTTGGATACTCACAGGCTCCCACTCCTACCCTGCCCATACACCTGCATTGTTGCCCCTCTATTGCTCACATGGTGATGGCAGGGGCATCACTATTATTTCTGTGGCTAACTCATTGGCATGAGGGCATCTCCTGCTCGTCCCAACATTTTGTAAAAAGATATCTCTTATCTCTAATGGCCCTGATTTCTGGATTTAAGTACCTGCAGATGAGGCCAGGCAAGCCCAGTCTCAGAGTTTGGAAGCCAAGCAGGGTCAGCCTTGGTTAATAATTGGATGGGAGACTTCCAGAGAAGACCAGGGTTACAGAGCCAGGCAATGGCAACCCATCTCTATTAGTCTCTTGCCATGAGAACCCCAACAAGGGTCACCATAAGTCAGCTATAACTTGACAGCACTTCCCAATACCAGCAGATTGGGGCCATGTTGAGAATTAGATATATTGATGTTGGTAACTACATCCCAATCTAATCTATGCTCTATTTTGGAATAAAAGCAAGAGGCCATGTAAATTAAGATCACTGCTGATAAAAAGAGACTCCTCAATACTGCAAAATATATTTAGAGGCAGAATTAAATGCCATTGTAAAATACTTTTTAGTATTTGCACTTGGAAAAAAACAATCTGATTTAACTGAAATTTATTTTTATTTACTTAATTTATATCCCACCTTTCTCCCCAATGGGGAATCAAAACAGCTTACACCATTCCCATCTCTTCCGTTTTATGCTCACAATGTAGGTTAAGCTGACAATGTGTATCTGGCCTGAGGTCACCCAGGAAGCTTCCATAGCAAAACAGAGATTTGAACACAAGACTTCCAGATCCTACTCTAATACTCTAACTTCTACACCATAGGTTAAATCAAATGCTATTCATTTCTAGCCTGATGCCAACACAGGGTTGTTACGAGAATAAATTGTGGAAAAGAGAATGATATTGTAAAGGACTTTGAGTTCCCCTTGAGAAGAAAAGTATGGTGTAAATAGCACGGTCTATTTACACCATTAGACGTAAGATGCTGTTAGATGCTGACCCTCCCACAAGACTTTCATGGTCTGTCAGTTTCCTGAGAGAAAAAAGAGAAAGACTTGGTTTCCTCAGTGGCTTTTTGCCCTTCTCAAATCCCACATTATGTTCTTCATAGCCATGAACAACCTTTCAGGTGCAAAACCAAGCTCTTCAGCTGCTTTCCTCTTAGGATATGTGAGGGAAGCAGGAAGTGGTGCATAACAGAAAATAATTAAAGCCTAAGGAACTGGTAACCTTATAGGTCAGACCAAACACATTAGTGCAGGGCATGTATTTATTTATGTCTCTCCCTCCCCAATCTGACCAACCTCTGCAGATAATAATTATCAAAGCTCCTCATCTTTCTGAAGGATTAAAGCTGGTTAACTCAATTTTCAGAGCCTTTTGTTGTGCTGGTTTCCCCCAGGCTGCTGCACAAGGAGATTTTCACACAGCCACTTATGCTGCTTTTATCGGGTTGCCTTCTGGAGGTAATTGGGTTTCGGAGAAGTCTGTTTAAAATGCGCAACTCAGCCTCTTAAACAAAATAACAAACTGGCAAAAAGGAAGCAGAGGATAAGCATAAACGTCAGCATCTAGATGATCTCCTCCCACCTGCATCTTGGAGTCTGTCTGTAAGTGAAATCCTGAAGCCACTGATTATGGAACAGATCATGCAAGCAGGCTGTACATGTTGCCAGAAAGTGTAAGTAGGGAAGTTAGAAACTCACAAGGAAAGCAACAGACCTCCAAGTGGCTTTCTTTGCAGCCATGCAAGTCATTGTGGCTCTCAGAAATTTACTAACAAGAAAAAGCAGTGGTTAGTCTGAGCTCATGTTGCTGCATTGCAACAGTTCTCTATTCCCCCCCGCATTGTTCAAAAAGAAAATGCACAACAAAGATTTGCGTGGTACCATGTGAATACAGTTTATGACTTCGTTCTTTATCTTTTTTTCTCATTTGAGACAATTACAAAGAAAATTAGAAATGGATGATTTGACCTGATGAAAATACATTTTTTTTTCAAAAGGAGAAAAGTTAAATTTTTTTAAAAGTGAAGATTTTCATTACTATTCAGTCAATTTGTTTTGATAATATCCTTGTATCCTGCTTTATCCTCCTAGCTCTGCTGGAAATTGGGAGTGTTAAAAGTTGGGGAAGAAGGACCAGAAAGATAAAAGGCCTATTCATAAAAAGAGCAGGGCTGTCAAATCATTAAAGGTTTTCTTTAGTTTCTTGCTTTTAATCAGTGCATTAGCTAGAAAAACCAAGTTGAGGAAAAATGCTTCAAACAAATTGTTATAATTCAAATTTGATTACAAGAATTCTAATTTATAATTTCTTTTTTAAAAAATGATGGATGCCTGTTTCATCTATGGTATAAATCTAACAATTCCAGCAATTTGGTGTTTTATATTGTTAAACATTTAAATTTTCAACCACACATCATGAAATTCAGAAGTCAAACTGTAATTTTGAATTGTTGCCAACATTTCAAAGATTGACAGTAGAAGGGATTAGGCTCCATCTGAACACAGATATTACAGAGAAATGGGGGAAAGATTAGCACTGCTGTCGCTTCTTTTTATTTTATAGGACTTGGTAAATGTAAAACTTAAAATGACTAAAGCTGACTTGTCAAAAAGTCACACACAATAAAATCACCAAAATCATTATATGCTTGATCAAAACATGCTGATTAAAATACACTTCATTTAACATTGTGCATTGATTGCTTTTTCAAATACCTCACCAGTGCCAGTTTGGAACATCTGGTGATACTAGAAAAGGCGTTAGTTCCATGGGGTGTCGATTTCGTGTACCAGTTGCAAGATCTGTAGAAAACAGAGCTCTGCAGACAGGTGTGGTGTGTATTTGTTAAAAGAGGTAAATTGTTTTTCATTTGTCACCTACAGCACTCTTGAAATCTCTTCAAGGCCAAATATTCTAGTTGCAAAATATTCATAAATGAATGCTTGTGCCACTTGGTCCTTTGTTCTTTGCACTTCTGCTTGAGAAATGAAATGTGTGACAGCACCCTTGTTCTTCAAATGACCTCTACGCTCTGCATGCACACTGCACAGTGGGAGGGAATCATTACAGCAAGCTAATCTCAGTACTTAGCCATGCATGCGATCTGCACTCTCCCCTCCACTCTTGCAAAGCAATCATTGACTTTCATCTTCCACTGCCTTTTGTTTACATAATCTCCATCACAAAGGCAGGTGACAATAGAGTCTCCTCTCTGTCCTCTACTCAAACAATGTTAGTCAGTTCAGGCTCTACCTCCCCAATATGATCTGTACAAAAGGTGTTTGTACTGATGCAACCAGGCAACCCTGTACTGCTTCCATTGAAGAGCTGAGTCCCCCAAATTTTAAGATGTATGTGCCAAAGGGTAATGTCTAAACAGACAGTAGTAAAAAGACCACACTTCCGTTTCCTTACCATTCCACTTTGCTAACTGGAAGTCTGGGAAGCTTCTCTAGAGAAAGCAGGTAAATGTACTTTTTCCAAGTAAGAAGTAAAGTCTGCAGATCTCATGCTGGTCCATAATGGTTTGTACTAGTTGTATAGGTCACTAAAAAAAGCACATCCAATCCTCCAAATTAGAGCTACTTAGATATGCTGTCCTTAATAAGTAAGTACTTCTAGCCTCACTGTGTAAGATGCATGTAAAGTCATCCCTGAAAATGAGGCAATTTGAAGCTATTGCCTCAAGTGGCAAATTTGGTTCAAGTGGCAGATTGGAATGCAATCTGAAGAGCAGCAATTTGGGGACAACTGTCTAAAATATGCCATACTTTTAATCAATTTCTAAATGTCTACACAAATCCTCTCTCTTTTTTGATAGGAAACAAGTTGCTTGTGGCAGCACCAATTAGGTGCCTTCAAGATAGCGGCACAAGTGCAAGGTGCAACTTGTACACATCCTGCAGTGAGGGGTCCAGGATGTGTACACAGAAGACGTAAGCATTTGATGCCTGAGAAACAGTACCATTGGCCACTGTTACCATTTTTTTTCTTTTTTTAAAAAAATCAACAAATACTCCCCACTTTCCTGTCATCCTTCTTTCACTTGAATGCCACTTGGTTTTAGATATTATTTCATAGCTTCATAATTTATTTAACCACTCCTTAACTGATATTGGTCGTATTTTTTCTACTTTCCAATATTTTGTATAACTTATCATGGAAACTTACCATGGTTGCATTCATTTGAATACCATTATATAATTTAAAACAATTTCCCCCCTTACATTTATACACAATGAAAAATTGTGGCCTTCAGACTCTAAGTGGATGCAGGTTTTAAAAGGAAAAGGGGTAAGTCAAATACTGTCCCCACTTTCCCATAAATCTGTAAATCTGTTCTGGCTCACAATTCAGTTTCAACAGGTTCTTTGAAAGTGTCTGTCCAGAAGCAACACTCAGCTTGCTGGGTCAGCACACACTGTGGGCAGGTGGATGATGATGGTGGATTTGGGGAGGGGGGAGGAAACATTCTGGATTCTGCTTTGGGGGCGAAAAGAGGAGGATCACAATGAATTCCTGGACATTACAAGTGGTTCACTGTCTGTAATCAATGGTCAGTCACAGAACTTTAGGCTACCGGCTTCTTGACTGAAGGTCACACATGTTTACATGCTCTTTGCAAATCTACTGCTGTTTTAGAAAGGGGCTAGAGAATTGTGAGGGAAATCTGATAACAGACAAAACACATTTCTGATTTCAGGCCACTCACTTCCATAAAATCCTCCCCCCCCCCCCCCCATGTTGAGCTAGTTTACTTGCATCCTTGGATAAAGTGTAAGTTCTTCCTGGATAATTTGTACCCCTGTGTTAATTTGCTCCTTCACTGTCACTGGGCACTTTCATTTCACTGCTGTTATATCGCATCACTAAGCTGATAGTGATGAGTCACTAGGAGCTGGAGATCATCCACCAGCAGCACTCCCGATTGCCCCTTAAAACTGATTTTTGGTTCAGTGAGTAGCAGACACCACGTGCTTCCTCGATTTCCCTCTTCCTAGCCTGCTTAGAAGCACAGCGTACTGTGGAGTCTGTGTTCTACGCAGTGGCAGATGGGCCAGCAGAGCCCAGGCCCAAGGGACCCCGTCAAAAACTGGACCATCAAAGATGTTCCAAAGCACAGCATCCAGGGGCGTTCAGAAAAGGCAGATATCATGTTTGTGAGACTCAGCTAACTTACATGTTTATTTTATCTGAAGCAGGGAGTTTTATGCATGCTTTTTCCATATGCAATTATACAATATATGTTATAGCAGTTTCTACTGGTGAGCATACAGTTGTGGGCCACATGTTTCTTTTTTCTCCCTATTAGTTTATCTAGCAGATGGGTCAAGTAAATAAGCGTGGAATTAAACACATCAATACATGAAAACCAGCAATGACTATTGCTTGTTTCTTCTGACAGAGGTGACAATCCTATTAAACGTTTGCCAAGAAAACATGAGCAACAAATCTATCTAGAGAACATTATGACAGCTGAATTGTGAGATCCCACTGATTAACCATAACGAGGAAGAGAGGAGAAGCAGGTACAAAGAGGGCAGGGAACGGATCCAGGACCAAAAGCGGTATTTTTTCCCCTGTTGCTTCAGTGTCTTCTTGAGAGCCTTATCTAGGTTGGTAGTTGGGGATCAGATTAAGATCACAAGCCATCTGCCTTGAGTCAACAAAACACAAGACTGAGCTAGAGAAGAGCTAGACAGAAAAGCTGGGTTTTGAGGAGAAATTTTAAGCTAAGAGTGTTTTCTAGCTGGGAGCTCCAAGCATAACAGGGAGGGAAGGATTATGAAGCATCAGCACTTTAAAGAATGGCTGGTTTTCTGTTAAGGATCAGCAAACTTTTCTAAATAAGCTACAAAAGCTACAAAAAGCTAAAAAAGACAAGCTACAAAAGAAAGCCTATTTGCTTAAGTGTGATAAGTACATAAAAGCCAGTGTGGTGTGGTGGTTTGAGTGTCAGACTAGCATCTGGGTGACCCAGGTTCAAATCCCCACTCTGCCATGGAAGCTTCGTGGGTGATCTTGGGCTAGTTGCACTCTCTCAGCCTAACCTACCTCACAGGGTTGTTATGAGAATAAAATGGAGAAGGGCAGAATGTTGTAAGCCACTTGAGGGGAGAAAAGTGGGATACAAATGAAGTAAAATAAATAAGTATGTAAGTGAAAATATATGGCTTAACATTACAAATAACTGAAATTTTGATTAATGGTCCATTATTTTTTATAGCCCAAACACTCGTTGCTATGACCTTTTTTTAGGAAGTGGCTCACACAAGGATTTACAATAAGTAATAAATATACACAGGAGCACCCAGTGTGGTTGCTTTAGTATACTGGTATAAAATTTGCACCCGATTTGCACTTGGATTACTGACAACTCTTCACTTCCATCATTTCCCTGTCTGTAAATCATTTCTAAGAAGCCCTTTATTTCTATATAATTTTTTGCCCCACCTGTCCAACAAACCTTAGCTTAAAGATTTAATTTTCCTTTTAAAAGAGTCATATTTGGTTCCATACTGAGACACATTTGATTCTTGAATTCCAGGCTGCAGACCCCTCTTTTCTGTCTGTCTGGCAACCAGCAGGTGGTGGTGTGGAAATGGGGAAATGGTACCATGCTGGTGGTGTAACACTACTTTCAGCAATACCTGAAGTGATGTCATGTTGCTGGTATGACATTAAGGCAACATTCTAAGATCTGGGCAGAACTTTATGGTAGAATCATAGGGCCAAACTACAAGTGACGAATGTCACAGGTTGGACACTGGTCAGCTTCCCTCAAGTTTTGATGGGAAATGTAGGCAGCTTGGCGGAATGTTGGACAAGTGACAGTTGAAAAGTCCATTGGACAGCAGTCGGAGAGCCAAGCTGCAAGACCAGGATGCCTACATTTCCCATCAAAACTTGAGGGAAGCTGACAAGTGTCCAACCTGTGTCATTTGTCACTTGTAGCTTGGCCCATAGAGTTTGAGCCCAATTCTACAGTGTTACCTCCTTGTCATGCCAGTGAGATGACATTGCTTCTAGATATTTGCTGGAAGAGATTTGTTATTTAATTTATTTTATTATTAAATTTATAGTCTGCTTTCCCCACAAGCAGGCTCAGAGCAGATAACATCACGTAATAAAAACACAATAAAATCACAAAAAAAGACTTAAATTCAGAAGACGTAAAACTCAAGGCAGCAGCCCATATTGCTAAACCCAACCAAAATATCCCATGGGTTGGGAACTGCTAGCCAATGTTAAGTATGTCAGTGGAAACTGGGAGGGGGATTCTGTCCCCCCTCAACAGCGCAGGCCTCTACCTCAACCATATGCCTGGTGGAACATCTCTGTCTTACAGGCCTGGTGGAAGGATAGCAAATCTTGCAGGGCCCTAACTTCAACAAACAGAGAGTTCCACTAAGTTGGTGCCAGGACCGAGAAGGCCCTGTCTCTGGTCGAGGCCAGGCAAACATCTTTGTTGTTTTTTTCCCCTCCTGCCAACTCTCAGCAAGCTGGCAGGCAGTGAAACTGGGAAGCAGGAGGTCTCCATACTACTATGTCATATAAGGGTGGAGAATTATCATGAAAGAAGGCCATAAGGGGAACATACTGAAAAAGGAAAAGAAATTCCAATAAGGGCATAAACACGGATACCAAAAGGCTCAAGGCAAGTGGAAGCAAGGAGATGAAGAATGGCTAGATATGATTGGGTCCAAGTGTACCATTTTGGCAAGACTAATTACAGTGTTGGCATAACTAAGTACATTATTTCAGTAGTTCGGCCAGATTGGCAGCATAAGTTTTGGGAAGAACTTGTCTCTCATTTCTCGTCAGTAATTTCAAATAACAACACTAAAGCACAGAACTTCTCTATGTCTCTGAGGTACAGATCAGCTACTATTTATGACATCATCACTCTATGATTCTTAATTTAGCTGAAGTTGCAGACATTGTGTTGTTGCCCTTTTTGGACAACAAAAGCTTTCCTTTCCCAGAAGGAGACATGTTCGATTTTATTTCCTCCCAGTAACCAAAAGTTTTCACCAAAGTCATACAAACACCAAACTTGGATAGCTCTCCTGTTTCCTTAACAGCTGAAAGCTGCAAAGAATGCCACTATTTCTATTTAATTCAGAGCTACTCTTGAGACCCCTGATATGAATCACAATGAAAAGATACAATACAACTGTTACACAAAATACAATAACATTAAGACTAAAAACAAAGAAGAGCAAAGTCAGTAGCTGCGGATAATCAATAATGAATAAAATACATTGTCAGCAGCGTGCTTTAAAAAACCTTTTAAACAAGTAGCTGAGCACTGATAGCTCAGATTAAAACACACCCAACTCTACAAAAACACCTTGGGGAAAATGTCTTAACCTGGCAGTGACAATGCAAGAGAATAGGCAACAACAGAATGGGTGAAGGGAGGGAATTCCATAATTAAGGCACTGCATCAGAGGAGGTTCAGTTCACAATAACCACTCACTTTATATTAAAAGGTGAAGGAACATAAAGTTTGATCACTGAAGATGACCTGACAACATAGGCAGGCTCATACGGGAGCAAGAAGTCCTTTAGATATCCCAATCCCAAACAATTTAAGGCTTTGAAGGTAATAACCATCATGCTGAATTGGGCTCAGAAACAAACTGACAGCTGAAGAGGTTCTTTTCATACTGATGAGATAATGATCTTTACAGCTAACACCAGTTAGTAATCTTGCTGCTGAGTTCTATATCAGCTGAAGTTTCTGAACCATCTTTACAGAAGCCCCACAAGAGAGCACATGACAGTAATCTAGCATGGATCTGATCAGAGCATGGATCACAATGGCATAGGGATCTCAGGTTCCCTGGTGGGGGCAGGGAATCCCCAGCTCCCACTCTTCCCCCCCCTCCACTATTCATCTGGCTGGAGGTGGGGAAAGGTGGGGGAACAGGCCTCCTGGCCATGCTCCTGGGGCAACGTGACAACATCACTCCTGGGAGTGACATCAATGCGCCACCTTGGGAGCACTTCTGTGCTTCACAGTGGGCTGATCTGGGCCTCACATGTGCTGAATTGGGCCTGTTTGGGGCCCAAATCAGCCTGCTATGAAGCATGGGAGCACTCTCAGCCCCTATGTAATGATGTCACTTCTCAGAAGTGGCATCATTACACCACCCCGGGAGCATGCGTGCATGAAGATGTCACAAAAGGCAAGTACCAGGTTCTCCCCCTCCCCCCAGGACAACCCTACCATGGCATCTTCTGCTCCTCATTCATGTTGACCAGTCTTGCCTCCTGGTTCAAACAGGACTCTTCTTGTTTTATTCCACAGGAGTTGGGGGGGGGGGGGATGGTGGCAGGCTGATGAGATGAGCCCCAAAAGGGGATGGGGAAAATGGCAGCTGCCTTCCTTTTCAGGACTGCATATTAAAGGACTAGGAGGGTCTACCTGGTTGTGATCTAGCAAGCCTAACTTGAGCATACATATGCAGTCCCATACTTCAATAGTTTGGGCCTGGGCTATTTCAATAGCTTTCCTATGTCTCTAGAACAGCTCTCCAGAAAAAATCAGGGGTATTTGACGGAAGCTGAGCCTAGGCAAAAGGGGCATATGATGTTTCTAGATCGGTTTTTAATTTGGTTTTAATGTATTTTATATCTATTGCTTTAATGTTTATTTTTTATCCAACTGATTTTATACAGTTTTTACCCCCCATGGGCAGGCACATTAGTGAGTGGACAGAAATGGAGAAGCATATATACAGAGTGTACTAAGAATGATAGTCTGTGAGGTTGTTGAGGTATTTTCAGGCTGTATATTTTCCTTTGGGTTGACTACAATGAGGAAAATATAATATTTAAACATGATTACACCATTCTACTTCTACTGTGTCTCATATTATATACAAGCTAGAAATAATTGCAGAATGAGCAAAAATAGACTCTTGAGCTGCTTTGTTAGTCTTTGTGCCATAGGCTCCTAATTATGTTCTAGAAAATATATATGAATCTTCCAGAGTTGCCAGCCCCCTAATGGGGATGGGGAATCCCCACCTCCATTTCATGTATCTTGTTCCCACTTGGAGTGGCCATGAAGAAAAAAAAGGTAGTTCAGCCAATGGTGTTATACCATTTCCAGTGAAAACTCTGTAGTGACATCAGTCCGCTCTAGGAATAGCCAGCTTTATCATACAGCTCCCAGTGATTCCTAGAATGCCATGATACCATCTCTGGGTTTTCTGGGAAGTGACATCATGCTGACATTGGCAGCCACATCCCTGGTCTCCCACTGGTTACTAGGTTGTACCTGGCAACCCTAGACTCTTCTGTCCCAAGAAAACTATTGGTAGCTCTGTACATCTGCATGCCTCAACCATCATGACCAAACTTCTTCTTTTCAGGCCTGTATGTCACAACAGTGACTAGACTTGCCAAACTGCATATCTACTTCCATTCTGTTCCTTACAGTTCTGAACATGATACAATAGCTACAGTGATTAAATAAAAGGTGTTCTTTGAAACACAGACATTGGGTCTTTGTTACTGCTTTGGTCAACATTTGAAATTATGTCAAAGAAATGCGATTCAGTTTTCAAGACATTATTGTATTCAGGGGAGTGTATACTTTGTGCTGAATGTTAATAATTATCAAAATTCTAAACCAAGAGAACCTCAATTCTGGAATAAGAAAAGATAAATTCTGCAACCAATATGCACATTTTATTAAGCTTGTTTACCATTGTTATCGCTAATTGTGTTAAGGAAAAAATAGCTATTGAAGGCAACAGAGCCTTGCCTACTGATTCCTAGAAATTCCGACCAGCCCTCCTCCTCTTATCCTAGGATGTGGAGGTTTCACCAAGGCCTTGTTTGCTGCCTTAAGGATTAGAAACTTGCAGCAGTGGCAGGGCACTTACTTTAAAGAAAGCAGAGATACTGAATTCTGTCTGTGCCCAATATTAATTTATCTGCACAGTGCACTCAAAGGATCACAGAATATGCACAATCCCTAATAAGAGCAGAGTTACTGTTACTGACTATGAACAATGGCAGTTACTGACTGTTATGCAAAACCATGTGGTGAGAATTCAAGAGAGAGTCACATTTTTGAATACTCCTCCATTTAAAAAACATGTATGTAGAAAGCTAGCAAATCTGGGAGAAGGGTTCTATACTTCCAATTATTATCTGCTATATTTTTTATGGGGAGGAGGGGGCTTAAAATACTTTATAAAGGGTTTTTTTTTTAAAAGACACCTTGATAACATGCTTACAATATAAAAGAGGCAAACACAGAAATTAGAGGAGGAGAGTGTGACAAAAAAGAGGGTGGGGATGGTGGAAGAGATGCTTATGGGGAAAAAGCCTGAGAAAGGAGGAAGTGTTTCAGCTATTGCTTGAATATAAGGGCAGATTCTGTATGTTGGGGTGCAGGCCATTGTGCAAGAATGAAATAGAGAATGTGAAAGGGTGGAGACAGAAGAAGTCTTTTCAGACATTCTTGCCCCTCTGACAATCTGAAGCCTACTATTCCCAAAGGACTCTACCACATGATTTGGTTAACATGGAAATCAGCCTAGATTCTTCTTTCCAGTGGAAATGGCTGCCAATAGCTCTGCGTATTATACTTGGCTGAGATGCTTCTCAACCACTGCAAGACACGTGACTAGAGGATCCCATGCTTTCTGCATGCACAGCTAATGGTATCTAGGAAGACTTCCTTATGAATATGTTATGTTGTTGAAAGGTCTCCCTTGCCCTGCACTCTTGGGAATACAGTTACAGATGGGACTGTTTGAATGGCACAGAGCAAACAGCAGAAAAGTGAGGCAATAATTCTTAGGATGGTGCTTGGCTACTGCATGCCATAGTAGGGATGCTGCCAAGCTGATCCTAAAGTAGCCTGGGAGGGCAACATATGTGGCTGTTTAGATCATGAAGCTAGCAAGAAGTCCAACTTTCTCATACAGAAAATGCCTGCATACTGGCCAGCTGAGCTACTGGAGGAATGAGCTTCTACAAACATGTAGGCCAAATAGGTGAATGAGTTAAACGTGTAGGCAGGAGACACCATGCCTGTGGGAGGGGGAAGAAGGGGAAAACTGAGCCTGGAGAAGAGAGGGACTTTATGGAGCAATGGGAAAGGGCTTATTTTATTTCAAAAGTGTCAGAACCATGACTCAGACTGATCCTTTCCCCCATTCCCCCTCATATTTGGAAACTCCTTAGGAGCCGGGATAAAATGTTAAAGGCCCAAGACAGACATTTAAGTAGGGTGAAAGTGGTCAAAATGCGCCTTTGTTGCTCTGAACACACTTACCCCTTCTGACTTAGCTTTGAAGGGGAAAAAGATCTGCAAGCATGCTGGGGAAACATTTAGTCTGGTGTGTGTGTGGGGGGGGGGGGTGGAGGTTTCCTATAGATTAGCACCTTCCCCTCAGTCATTGGTTTTTGTGATTTTTTTAAAATATCAGGCATAAATTTATATATGTGTATAAATGCTTATATATCACTTCATTTTTTAAATAAAGCAGACAGACAAAGAGACAGGCAAGATGAACAGCAAATCCAGATGTTTACTTGTAAAACATATATATGTGAAAGGCAAACTACAAAACCTGTGAAGCAGCAGTAAAGGACCATCTGTAACCTTTTAAAGAACGCCACATCTGCCTTCACCTTTCGATGCAAGGCACCTGTGACGTTTTCCAGCCCTGTTTCAAATGCCTTAAAAGTAGACCCAAGACATCATATTATTGAGATTAGTGTATAAATTGCTTCAATCACAGGCTGAAAGCGTGGATTTTTAGCTCCCTATGAAAGTGGTATCCAAAAACTCTGTGCCAATTCCAAATCACGGGATAAATTTAATCCAACAGAATATAAATGAGAGCATCGAAGCTTTGCATAGGTGAGAAATTTATATTCATTTTAATAGGGTATATACAGGAAAAGTTTCTGGCATATTGTGTCCTGTCCATTTTAAGTTGATTTTCCAAGGAATACATTATTTGTCTATTTTTATTAGGCAGAATGGAATCTTCATTAAAAATCCTTGGAATGTCACTTACACTAAGATACAGTAAGTTTGATTTTGTTTAATTTGCTTATGAAGTGATTAAAAGCAAGACAATTAATTGGCTAACAAAGCTTTAATTAGTTTACAGCGGAACAGTATTTAGAACTTTGATTATGAAAATCATTCATGCTTCATGCCCTTTCCTCTGGTCCATGTCATCAGCTATTCAGCTCCATACAGTTTAGGTTAGGAAGTTACACACCAGAGGCTTGATCCAGGCTGTCACAAGTACAATATCTGAATTGATAGGGGAGCAATTTCCATGCCCAATGCAGATGGCAGAATGATCTATTAGCTGTCCTGTTAACTCGTGTTTCCATTAGAAGAGTACAATCAAACAACATTAATAAACTCTTCAGTTTTAGGTGGGTAGCCATGTTCATCTGCAGTAGAACAGCAGAATTCGAGTCTAGCAACACCTTAAGAGACCATCAAGATTTTTAGACCCATCCACCTTTGGCTGGGATAGAAAGACTCAGGGATCTCTCTCTTTTTTTTAATTTTTAATTTTTAATATCTAACATAGAAAACTACAAAAGACTACAAAGATATAAGGGAAAAAGGGGGGACTGGGGAAAAGGGAAGAGCAACATATGAACAAAAAACGCACACTACTCTACATGTTTTGTATTCCCTTCATGCTGCAATTTTTCTTTAAAGTTAACTTTCTAATATGCTATCAGATTGGTAGATCTTATACAATACAGACTATATTCAGGATCAGGTCTTCTCCCCCCCCCCCCCCGCATCTTGGTCTGAGTTCTCTCTGTGCAGCTGCAAAAGACTCAGGGATCTCCATTCCTCCTTGTGTCTGAAGAAGGGAGCTCTGACTCTCAATAGCTTGCACTCTGAAAACCTTGTTGGTCTCTAATGTGTCACTGGACTCAAACTCTTCAGTGCCAGCCAAGGGTAACTGTACCCTCCTATCAAAATTGGTGAACACGATACCCTTCCTAATTTCTCAGCTTTGCTGACCAGGATCACCTTCACCTTGGATGAGTTCAAATTCATCTTGTTCTCCCCTGGTCGCTTGAATATGGCTGGCAGACACAGGCTTAGAACAGAGATGAACAGTTAGGTCCAGTGAGCACGCTGATGATATCCTGATGCAGAACTATAAATGACTCCCCCAGAGGTTTTATAGAGTTATTAAAAAGTATTGAGGACAACACATAACCCTGTAGCACTCTGCAGGAAAAACACCATCTTACTGATTCATATGCCCAAACTACTATTCTTTGAACACTCAAGTAACACTATCTTTTGATCCAATCCTCTGCTCAAAATGCTTCAATAATATTGAGCAGGCAACTATAATGAAGGCTGTCTAAAGATCTAATAACAATAAAAGGAAGGTATAGCCCCTGTCCATATTTAAATGGAGATTGTTCAACAGCAAAGCAGTGCCATCTGTATGCCATAGCCAGGAGTGAAGCTAGGTTGAAAAGAATCAAGGGCAGATAAGTCATCCAGGAAATCAGAAGTTGATGTGCTACCAACCTCTTGATTAATTTTCATAGAAAAAGTAATTTTGATACTGGTCACATAAATAAAATAGTTTTTCACCCAACAAAAATAGAATAATTACGCCTTTTAATGCCCTAGGGGGGAAACCCACAGTTCAGTGAAATTGATATTATTCATGATTGGCTCCCTCACATTCTCTCAGCTTTCACAACCCCAAGAATTCTGTTTACATCACAGGAAAAGGCTATCCATGCCTGATCTATTATGCAACTGACAACCAGGGTAGAATAGATCTAAGGGATTTTATCAGCAAAGAATTGTACAAAAACACCAGTGCCCATAGTCAGTTTCTGAATATTTTTGAAATCTGTCTTTGGAGTTAAAAGATGCCTAAATATCATAAATAATTGAGGAGGATGCAATTCAGCTGATGAAATGCTAGCAGAAAAGGTATTTTTCATAGGCTTTCAAATGGGTTCTATAGCATGTCATATCTCCTTCCAGCCTGCTTCCTTCCACTGGTCAAAGAACCTGATCTGAGCTCAAAATCCTTTGCTGAGCAGAGTATGGAAACAAGTCAGAGATATGGGAGATGTTAGTGATATCAGCGCACCAGCACAATGCCAGTGCATGCTCTACTTCCCCCACTGTTTCCTCCCACCTGCATCAAAGCACAAGGATGCCAAGAGGTCCCCCAATGTAGCAGGAGGCCTGGCATCCCTAGTTCAGAGGCAAACAGAACTCAGGAGGAACAAAGACACCGTTGACTTGATTGTTCTATCATGTCATGCCTTTCCTTTAATGCAGGCTTGTGGGGGGATCTGTGCCCTTTTTTAGTTTGGTTTTGCCAAATGCACCCTACTCCCATATATCACTGACCTGTACTGAAAAACTGAACAAATGACAAATAATGGCATGGATTCACCAGAATGTTTCCATGGATGGAAGGTTTTCTGACCATGGAACTTAACTTTCTTACTTCCTCCTTCCCACTGCAGCACTAAATAATACCCTCTGAGATGCTATTCCTAGAGTTCCCTGTCTCCTAAGAGTAGCATTTTGAAGGGCATTTTGGGCTACAGCAGGAAGGGTTAGATGAGAAAGACGTGCTCCTGTTATCTGCAGAAATGCTCTTGTGGATCCAACCCCTGGCCATCCTCTGTTATCACAGGCTACTAGGGTAACAGCCATCTTGCAATGTAAGTGTTTTAGGTATGCCCAATTACTCTACCTCTTACCCTGCCTGCCTTAAGTTCTTCTGACAGTATACTGAGGCCTAAGGATCCTACGCAGGTGAGCACATCTTTAAATAAACATTCATATACGCCCTTGCCTACATCTTTCACTCACTGGCATGGATAAAATATCAATACTGAGACCCATTAAGGAACAACAAAGCACTGCACTAGGCAAAGAGAACCAGGAGGGAAGCAGTTCCCTAATGGAAGCTCTTGAGAAGACTTTCTGATTCTAATTATTGGACAGTCATTTAAGTAAGCACCTACACTATGAGGACTGCAGGGGGAGGAGGGTTGTGGCCGTTTGCACACCGTGAAGTTTGGATAGAAGGAGCTATGATCTCCATGCTTCTTGGGCAATGCTACCCAAAGGGTCATTATGAGAGGATTTCTTGGTCAGGGGCATGGGTAGGAAAGACTTTTGTTCTGGATGGAATTTGAAAAGACAGAACTGGTATAGTTCAGAAGCAGAGCTGCACAAAAAACTGCCTCATTTCTACTCATTTGCAGCCAGAGTAATTCTGCTCAGTTCTAACCCAGTGCGCCAGTCTCTTCATTTACTTTTCAAAATTAGTGCTTCACAATAGCCATCCTTATGAACAAACAAC
Organism: Eublepharis macularius; assembly: GCF_028583425.1. Lineage (NCBI taxonomy): Eukaryota > Metazoa > Chordata > Lepidosauria > Squamata > Eublepharidae > Eublepharis > Eublepharis macularius. Next base: position 91,382,374 of record NC_072793.1, on the reverse strand, counting down.
AGATTAGCCCCGATTTCTCTGTGGACTTCATATACTGACAACATATCCCCCCAATTCATTTCAATATAGTCCCAGCTTGTAGTGTCTCCCTGTACTGCAAAAAGGAATAAAGCTGCACTAGTATTTAAGGAGATACATCAAGATGGGTAGCTGACCATGTTAGCCTGTCTGTAGCAGTAGAAAAGAGTAAGAGCCCAGTAGCATCTATAAGACTAACAATATTTGTAGTAGGGTCTGAGCTTTCATGAGCTGCAGCTCCCTACTTCAGATACAGCTAGAATGTTTCTTGCTCACAAAAGCTCCTACCCTGTCACAAATGATGTTAGTCTTATAGGTGCTACTGGACTCTTGCTCTTTTCTACTAGTATTTAACAACTGTGCTTAAAAGAACACCCAGTAATTTGTTCTTGAAGTTTCTCTAGCTCAATGTTTCTCTTTTAAAATGTCTTTGCCTGCTAATAGTGAAAACAAAAACTTGACATCTAGTCAGCCATATTATTTGAGATTTGTTAGTGCGATAAGAACAGGCAGAGTCAGGAGACAAATAAATCTGATTGCTTGTGTACCCAAATTGAAGCTACATCAAATACCAATCCATAGGGAAAAGAAAAACAGGAATTGCATTAACAGAATGGTATCACAGAGGTCCAATCTTAAGCATTTATAGTGTTTTACAGAAGGAAGTAGTATCAATACCCAATCATATGTAACCAAAGGTCAAATTTGTTACATTGGAGCAAGGATTACAGATGTGAGAACTGCTTTGACTTGACCTCCAGCAAAAGTGTAGTGAGAAAAGCACCGGAACACTGAATTTGCCTGAAATCAGAATTGGGTCCAAAAACATATTCTACAGTACACGCATCTGGCCATTAAGGTTATGCAGCCTACTTCTAGGACAGGATTCGCCAGTAAGTAGCCAGCGGGTTGAATCCACCAAATTTGGACAGCTTGCGGTAAAGTGTCTATATATTAATCAAGGTATGATAAAAAGTTACCAAGCGTTTCGCTTGCACAGAATAGAAACATTTTCAAGATTGTGAGAAATAGACTTTTCTCATACTTTATTAACAGGAGTTTAATAGCACTTTTGTCTTGGTCAAGGCTAAGGAGGATGAATCAAAGACCAATGTCATTCCAGCAAAGGTTGAAGGTGAACAGATGTCTAAATTACTGTTGCAAGGAGGTGGTGATGCAAGCCCCTTCCCTCCAGGAGCAAGCTACAAACTCTTAATGCTGTCATGCCTTGATTATGTTGGCAGGTATTCTGATGGGGCTGGGGTGATTACTAGCTTTGTAGGTCTTCAGGGCCAGCTGGGGGAGAACTCTCCAGTGCTGCAATGGGCTCTGCAGTGGAGGGGTCAGGGTCCAAGCCCGAGTCAGAGCTGTGTTCCAGGGTAAGAGGATTGACTCAGACTCCTGGGGCCCCTCCTACATATCCAAGTGGGCTCTTGGAGGTGTTTCAACTGCCTCTTTCTGTGGTGGTGTCAAGCGCTCAGCCCTTCCTCCTCTGAGTCTTGGCCTCTTAGCTTGACAACGAGGAATCCATACACTGGTCCATACCAGCATTAAAGACTAGCAACATTTCATTCAAGTGAGAGCCCACTTCTTTAGGTACAGTGTAGTACAACAGACAAACCCAGTGTCATCTCTGGAATTACTCCCATATTTTACTGTTGCATCATTCTATTTTACTTTATATGTAACATAGATGAGTTGCTAAGGTCATATACATATCTGCACCAAATGCTTTGGCTGAAGGAATGTGCTCTTATATTGGAAGCCTTAGTACTAAATGCCACCAAATTATTGAAACCTAACCATTAAAGAAGGGAATGGGTCTGTGCCACAAAATATACAGGGTGTCTACATGAAACCTTTACAACTTTGAGTACAGCTTCCAAGTGGGGTCATGTAAATTAGATAGTTTGTTGCATATAGTAAAGCAACTCAAAGTTCATTGCAGCATTTTTTGTGTGTTCTCGGGCTTCGAAAGGCCTCAGGTTGTAGTAGAGGTGGAACATCATAGACTAATGATTTGTGGACTCATGCATGACCGATTAGTAGGACCATTTTCCTTCAATGAACCAACCATAAGCAAAATCAATTAGATGTTGCAAAATTATGTTGTTGCCCAGTTGCCTAGCCACAATCAAGTAATTTTTTAGTAAGATGGTGTTCCACCATATTGGGGAGATTTCAGATTACCTTAACGCAACATTTCTATGTTGCTGTATCAGTAGAGAAAGTCCAATCCCATGGCTTTCCCCTCTCTTTTGACATAACCCCACTAGACTTCTTTTTGTGGGATACGTCAAGGAAATTGTGTATCAAAGGAAGGCAAACACAATACAGGTGTTACTACAGAAGGTCACTGATACTGTTGCAACAGTCAATGGAAGCATGCTTGAGCAAACCTGGAGTTACATGTCAAATTTGAATTTGGACAACTGTATGTAAAATAACCTTTTAAATTAACTTTTGGACATGTTCTGTTCAATAAAGCAAACTTCATTACTATTCATGTTTCCATTCAATATTTATTGTGATTCAAAGTTGTAATGGTTTTATGATTCAAAGTTGTAAATGTTTCATTTGGACTCACTGTACATCGGGTTCTTTGAATCACTGTCTAGAATAGAGTAGCCCTCAAGAAGACAAAAGTTGGCCATTCCTTCTGTAACTGAAATAGTATGGTAAAGATTAAGCTAATCCTAGAAGATGTGCTTAAGCCTCCTGTCCATTAGTCACTTGGTGTTAAGAAGTCCTTCCCATTTTGTTCAAGACATGGAATGTCATGTCACTTCCTTGACAAATGAGGGAATTGAGGCATCTGAAAATCTAAAAACCATAATCATAGAACAATGCCAGTCCCTGGCGTCTAGTGGTGATTAGTAACAGTTGCTATACATGAATTATGCAAGACTCAAGCAGCTCTTGATGGAGAGTGTCCTCTGGGAACAGGCCTCCAGGGCAACGAAGTCCAAGGACTAATTACATGTTGTATGCTGAGTATTTTCTTTTGTTTCTTAAACCCACTGTATGTTAATCTGCCAGGTGGCCTCAAGGTTGCAATTTTCAAAATATAAAACTGCATCAACTAGTGTTCACCATTTCTACTACCTCTTATATGTTCTCTTTGGATCACTGTGAAGATTAATGAGAATGGTAGATGAAATGACAGGGGACAAGAGGACTGTTTCCATACCTGTTGCTTTTGCTTTAAACAAAGAGGAAAAAAATCTGAGAAATCACTGGGTGCTCCATTAACAGCTTTTTTCGATGTGGACAACACTTCCTGGAAGTCCTTGCCTATGCCATTTTATCTATTGCTAAATAATGATTAGTGCCATACAGACCATAGGCTAGTGAAGAAAGAAAACCTCAGCATAACTCTTTGAAATTTAAAGATTTGGAAGTCAACTATTACAAGCTATTACAAGTCAACTATTATACTGGGGAGGGGGAATAAACAAGTTCTTTTCCACCTACAGTGTGAGACTTACAATGGTCTCCAGGGCAAGATAAATAGCTTCTTGGTCACCTCTGAACCTCAGCATGCTATAGCATAATTACACCATACCATTGTTGGCAGAGGTCTGATGAACCAGTGAGCAGGAAGCTTGCTCTTCCTTCAATTCCCAGGCTCAGGTTGCGCCTGGCAATTTCCCCGAATAACTGTTCTCCAGACTACAGACATCAGTTCCCCTGGAGAAAATGACTGCTTTGGAGGATGGACTCTATGACATTATACCCCACCAAGGTCCCTCCCTCCCCAACCCCACCCTTCCCAGGTTCTATCCCTAAATCTCCAGGGATTTCCTAGCCCAGAGTTGGCAAACCTCCTCTCTGAAGCCTGAATGGTGCGGTGCAGGAAGGTGGGGATTTTTACCCACTCCCTACACTGTATAGGAGAGCATGGGATGTTGAAATTGAGTTGGGGGACGTTTATCTCATGCCTTACAGAAAACTGTAAGTTGTTAGGGTCACAATCAGCCCAATTCCTAAACCTGTTTTCAGACATCCCCCCCCCCCATACTTTAGCCAATTGTGAGATTTATGTGCCCCAGAAAGTAGTGGAAGAGCGCCTCCAGGGGGTTAGGAATGTTCTACCTTCTGCTGCTCTCCACATTTATCTTATTATGGCTCAGAGCAGAACCACAAGTGACAAAAGGCACAGATTGGACACTTGTCAGCTTCCCTCAAGTTTTGATGGGAAATGTAGGCATCCTGGTCTCGCAGCTTCGCTCTCTGACTGCTGTCCAATGGACTTTTCAACTGTCACTTGTCCAACATTCCACCAAGCTGCCTACATTTCCCACCAAAACTTGAGGGAAGCTGACAAGTGTCCAATCTGTGCCTTTTGTCACTTGTGGTTCTGCTCAGTCTCAATCTACCCAGATCAGGCTATACCTCAGCTGTTGATGGGACTAGCCTCATTTGGATAGTGTTAAAGGATTCAAAGTTGGGCACTCACCCTGTTGGTTGCTGCTACTTCCAGTGCCTGGAGTTTTCCTGCCCTGCGGCCTATTACAGTGAGTCTGAGGAGTGACTAAGGGTTATTTTTCTGGTGTTCTCCACTTGCCAGAGCATCCATGTCTGAGGGAATTCTTATTGTGAGTCTGTGCCTACTTGGTCTGGCTGTTCCTCAGATGCCCCAAAGTCCCTCTGGGTCAGCATTGCTCTTTGTTTGTTCTTAAGGGAACATCCCCATGCTCTGTTTCTGGTGTGGCCCCCTACATGCACACCTGGACACTTGACTGCACCTCAGGACCATTTAATACTATGTTCTGGACAGGATGCAGACTTGATGTTCCACTGCCTTCAACATTCCATGGATTCTGGAGCACAATGAGCATGCTCAATCCATGCTGGGCAATTTCTATGATTTCTTCTCTTTGTTTTTTACATTTGCACATTTGTGTTGACTACTGGTGAGGAGGCTGGCATTGGAGTCAGGGATCCCAGTAATCTGGGGGCAGGAGAGGTACTGTATGGCGATGGGATATGTTCTGGGAATGGAAGGGCACAGGGATGTAGTAAGGTTTGGTGCCCTTCCAACCTGTGTCCCATCTCAAGGTGTGTTGGTTGTGGGGCTAGGAAAGTATGCCCTTCTCCAACACTGATATTGTGTAATGTCTGATCCATCAATAATAAGATCAGAACTCTGCATGAGTTGTTTGAAATGAATAATATGGACTTGGTATGTGTGACCGAGACCTGGGTGAGGGAGGGCAAGACATTCGCCTTGAAATGACTCCCCCAGATTTTTCAGTCCTTCGACAGTGCCAGCCAAGTGGCCAGGGGGAGGGGTGGTGATACTTGGGCTGATTCCACACACGTTGGATAATGCACTTTCAATGCACTTTAGCAATCATTTGGAAGTGGGTTTTTTTGTTTCACGCATGAAAAATTCAGTTCCAAATGATCTCTAAAGAGGATGGGAAGTGCATTATCCAATGTGTGCGGAATCAGCCTTAGTCAAAAGCTTTTCTTCTTCAGGCTGCTCCCCACTCCAAAGATTGCTGGTATTGATGGTGTGGGCCTGACATGGGACGCTGAAGAGAGTTCAGATATCTGTCTGGTGTAGTGACTGCCTAGCGCACCAGCAGATACCGTTGAGTCTGTTGGAGGCTGGCTGGGCCTTGGAATACACCAAGCTTGTGGTATTGGGGGACTTTAAATCTAATAAACCTAAAAAGCTAATGAATGAATGAACGAATAATATTTTTCTGTGTGACTGGGGATTTCTCCCGTGTGTTGCTCTGTTTCAGTGCCCTACTGTTAGACATGGGACCATCAGGTTTGCTTTTAGAAGGAAAAGACTGCTCATCAGTTTATAATTTCCATGGACAGGGCATAGGATTAGTTATTTATTTATTATTTTTATTTACATTATTTACAATCCACTTTTCTCACTGAGACTTAAAGCAGATTATATTGTAGATCAATGTGATCAACAGTTGGAACATTCAATAAACAATAAAATAAAGGATTGCAGAAATTTGAAAACAAGCATATATCTAATAGAGAGCTGAAAAATAACGCTGAAACCAAACATGATGTGGAACGATCCAATAGGAGCATAGTTACAGCAACACACAGTACACAGTAGTATAGTTGACAGTCTCTATCCCTTTACCAAAGCACCTATCAGGACCATTTCCTTACAGCACAGTTTTAATACCAGTGTAAAAAAGATCACCTGCACAATTCAGTTTTGCATACTTTGTGGAAAGCCAGGAGAATGGGAGCTTTCAGAACCCCTTTAGATAGACCATTCCATAAGGTGGGGCCACCATAGAGAAAGCATATATACAGGCAGCTGTGGATTTTGCTTATGTGCAGGGTGGCACCTGCAGAAGGCACTGTTTGGATGAGTGAAGCTGCCATGGTGGGGCATAGGGAGAGGAGTGGTCCTGCAGGTATGAGGGACCAAGACCATGAAAATTTCAGATGATCTAATTGTACAGATCATGTTTTTGAGGTGCATAGATCTGCAAGAAGGTCAGATGGCTAATCTCTGAAACCTCACATGATATGAACATGCTAGCTGCTGAAGATTAAAAAAAAGGAAATAGGAAGAAAGGAAATAAGAAATACTTACCTGGTCCATTTAGTCCAGCATTCTGTTTCACAGAGTAGCCAATGAGTTGCCCCTAGAAGATCTATGGAGCTTCCCCCTGTTGTTGTGCAGGTATTTAGGGGGTTACTGCCTCTGAACATGAAGGATCTATTTGGTCATCCTGGCTAACAGCCACTGATGGACCTACTGTCCATGAATTTTCGCCTTTAAAGCCATCTAAACTAGTGGTCATCACAATATTGTGCAGCAGTGAGATCCACAAGTTAACTGCACTATGAGTGCAGTGGAAATGGCAGAACTAGCATGAATACTGAAGTCACCTAGCATTATCAATCTAAACGCCTTCAATGCCTAGATCTGAGATCTATCAGTTTGGGCAGAGCATTTACAATCCAATTAGGTGTACGGTATATTAGTAAGAGTGCCAACCTACCTCTTGGTGCCCCAAAAGTCCATACAAACAAAACTAGCAACTGCAGTGGATATCCATGGAAGAAGAGACTAATAGAGATTACTGTAACTATCCCCCACTGCTCAGTATCGAGTAGACAAACAGCCTTTCAACTATCACCAATTGACATATCTCCAGTTGACATAACTATCACCAGCTGACATAAAAGATCACTAGTTTCATCGATCTAGGTTTCAATCATATAAGCCAACTTCATACATCCCTTCAAAATCAAAGCACAGAACTGCATAACCTTATTTTTCACACACCTGGCATTATGCAACAGGATAATGTTGCAGACCATTGGTTAGTGGAGTGACTAGTTGAGTGACTCATATTCTTGCTTAAATTAATTTTGAAGTTGCTTGTTTATCTAAAATTAAATAAATTGATAGCGTGTTTACTTAAAGAATGTTAAATAAAAATACATTTTCAAAATGTTTAATTTAGAAATGTTTAATTAACTTATATGCAGTATTTCTGTTTGCTCAAATCAAGACACCCAGTTCAACAGGAACAGTTGCTAATGTGTGCACTCCCCGGAGCAAAGCAAATTGTTCCTCACCATACATGAGAAGAGAATCTTAGAGCCAAGCTACAAGTGACGCCTGACACAGGTTGGACACTTGTCAGCTTCCCTCAAGTTTTGATGGGAAATGTAGGCATCCTGGTCATGCAGCTGTAATGGAGAGCCAAGCTGTAAAACCAGGACGCCTACATTTCCCATCAAAACTTGAGGTAAGCTGACAAGTGTCCTACCTGTGTAAGGCATCACTTGTAGCTTGGCTCTTAGACAGGAAGGCTACAGCTTCACAAACAGAGGTTAATGGGAAGTTTACAGTCTTCCTAGCAAAGTATCTTTTCAGCAGCTGCTTAACCCCACTGTTACTAAGTGACTTACCTTAGGAATGGTGCTGCTGCTATGGTGTCATGCCAGACTACTTCATACTCCACTTAGAAAGGCTTGTAAGTATGGTTGCCAACTCTGGGTTGGAAAATTCCTGGAGAATTGTGGGTAGAGTTTGGGGAATGGAGGATGTCCATTATGGATATTATGTGTTAGAGTCAGGGCTTTTTTTTCTGGGAAAAGAGGTGGTGGAACTCAGTGGCATAGCATGGGAAGTGATGACATTGCACAGAGTATGGTCACCCCCCCCCACGGAAGCACTCCCACGATTTGGCCCCACTCCCCTCCCTGCCCCTTACCTGGCAGACCTTCGGTGCAGCCGCCCGTGCCACTACCACCAGCTCGGCACACTCCTCAGCCAGCAGCTGCTATAGGAGGGCCAGCTTGGCGCCCAGTGAGCCGGCTGCCCCCTTGATGTTGCAGGTGACGTGGGCAGCCTCCTGGAGATGCAGTGCAGCCTCTCCTCAGTGTGGCACCCCCTAAAAATTTTGTGCCCAGGACGACCACCCATCTGGTCCCCCCCACACTACGTCACTGGCCCAAGCAAGCCCATGAGCTTGAGTTGTCTGGGCACACGGCCGGAGCAGAGGAGCACCAGGAACGGGAAGTGCCAGTGCCTGGTCTCCATGCCTGGGACAGGAAATCTCCTGTGCCAACTGGCCATGCTTGCTGCTTCGCCGCCTGGGCTGCCCTTGTGGGTGAGGAGGCTCCCTTTTGCCTCCAGCCAGGGGGAAGCACTCGAGGAAGTGACAGTAGAGGCAGCCCCTCCCTGGCAAGCTGGGGCATGGGGCCCACTCTGGTTTTGCTGCCTCTGAGGCTCAGCATGCTGCGAAAGAGCTGGAAGCCTTGCGCTGCATGTGGGGAGGAAACAGGATCAAGGGGCAGGGCCACCAGACACACGATTACTTTCGAGACGTGCCGGAATTGCATTCCGTGTTCCTACTGAAAAAAAACCCTGGTTTTAGTCCACCCTCCAAAACTGCTGTTTTCTCCAGAGGAACTAGTTTTGCCACCCTCCAGGTGGGGCCTGGATATCTTCCAGAATTACAATTAATCTCCAGATCACAGGGCCAAGCTACAACTGACCAATGACACTTGAACGGCAAGTGGATTGAGTGGAGGGCAAGTGAACAGGGAGAAATACACTTGCCGTTCAAGTGTCATTCGTCACTTGTAGCTTGGCCCACAGAGATCAGTTTCACTGGGGAAAAACAGCGTCTGAAGTTTAAGACATCACATCACTGGATAGTTCTCTCCCCTCACCAAACCCCACCCTCCACCCCCAAATCTCCAAGAATTTCCCAATATGGAGTTAAGAAACCTAGCCCCACCTAGAGTTAGGCAGCTCTGCTTGCAAGTTAGCACTGCATTATGACAGCTCGCAAGCTTTCGAGTTCTCCAGATTTCGGTTAGGCTGGATTTATTTAAAAATAAAATTTATTTTTATTTTGAATCCATAGAAATGATGAAATTACCCCAATTTCTGAAGAATCTGTGTACTTTCCTGAAACATGAAGTGGGAGCCATGCTAGGAACAGTGCTCAGAAGAGCCACAGGTGGCTCCCAAGCCCTGAGTATCACTGCCTTAGATGCATGGATCGAATATGAACAGATTGAATGCCCCCCTCTATAAACACTCCAGGTCATGTGAAAGGAGGAACTCTTTCTTTTACAAGAGGTCCAGAAGCATGCTCAGAAGATGCGTGAGTCGTGTACAGTTTCTCCTTCACCTCTTCAAAGTAAGACACAGTGGCTCATACAATGCTAAATTCTATGGCAGGCAGCAAATTCTACCTTTATGCATAAAGCCCTACTGTTCAGGCATTGGTAAACTATTGGCAAGGCTGCGTAGCATGTGCAAAACGTGCCTTTGGGAAGAGTGCAGCAACAGATGCCATCCTAAACTGGGTTTCAATGCCAAACTTCTACTGCTGATGCATGTATTCCCCAAAAGTGTCATTCACATGCCAGCAATGTTTGTAAATTGTTGCCTCAGGGTCCCCATTGTTTGACTGGCTGATTCATGCTCCAGGTGGGGAGGAAAAAGTGCCGAGAATGTATTCTCCAGTTTCCGAGAAAGCTGGTATAGTGTATATCTGAGGAATGCATACTCTGACTGGAAGGCTAGGCAGAAATGCCAGTTTGCTTCCAGATAAAGCTTCTTCCAGCAGCTATGTTTCAATCTTAGTAGGTGATTCATCAGAAGCACACTGAGAGAAATGTAGCATTGAAAGCCACAGTGGCAGCATAATTGACTCTAATAGAGATTTTCTGGAGTGACATCACAGCCGGAGCCAGGCCTGAGGTATGTTTGGAGAAGGCACTGTTGCTGTCAGATGCCTGTGGAGCCCATTAGTCATCGTTGCCTGTCCCTGGGTGCTTGGGAAGCTCTGCGGCAGCTGAGAGGCACATAGGTCATTTTTCTTGGGCAAACACCTCCTTCCAGCTGCTATGGTTGGCAGAGAAATACTGTGCATGGCTGGAAAGTAGGAAAGATGAAGCCAGGATCATCTCTTGCTAGAAGGTGCAAAACTGACCTAAGACAGCTAATCAACAGATAGGAGGGCCAATAAAAATAACGTGATAAAGGTGGCATGTTTGTTCTATGTAATCTGTGACTAACCTGTTAAGACAAAATAATAATGTTGTTTGTTTACCAAACTGAAAAGCCCACACAATTCAACAGTATTTCTAAAGGTTGCAATACTCTCTTTGATCTTTAGAAGGCCATGTCTTTGACTGGCCTTTTGTGTGTCCTGATCATAAGGGAAAAGTAAGGTGGTGTCCTCACCCGAGCTCTAATGTTTGCAAAGAATTACCAGATCAGGATGCATGAATCTAAGTCTCCTATACTTTCCTCTTCTATGCTCACAGAATCATACTTTTTATTTTATATAGCAAAATCTCATCAATATGCTTACACAAGAAAATGCCTAAAATTCTACAAGGCAGGATTAATTACGTCCAACTTTTCTTTAAATTCATGCTATTATTAAATATTGCCACCAGCAGAAAATACAAAAACTCCTCAGTCAAGTCATTACTCTAACTGGTAGCTGTTATGGTGGGACAACTCTAACAGTCACAGCTTTCAAAGGTTTCAGTCTTCCTGCTCCCAATTTTCTACTTACACAGAGAGATACAGATAGAGAAAGAGAAGTGTAAAGTAACAAATAATAATCACAGCTGGAAAATCACTTAGCAAAAGGGAACCTTTAAAGACCCCAAGGACAATGCAGAGCTGGCATAGGAAGCCACTGGGAAAAGAGGCAGAAGAGGAATGCTCATTGGGTCTTTGCAACCTCAGGGCAAACTATGTTGGAACTACAAATCAGGGTTGGGTTGGATCCTGCAGCACTTGTAAAAGAGACTTCCTGATGCTGAAGACAGCTGGGAACAGAACTGGGCTTGCCGCCTGTGTTCTTAAGTATTAAAACAGCAAAGCCCAGTCATTTGTCTTTGTTGTTTAATTTTTAAACTCTTGTGAAGTTTGTGCAGGTGCCAATGTGACATGTGCAGAGGAGACCCAGAATGTTTCCCCACAGCTTAGGAATGGCACACCTGAAGAATGAAGGCCAGGAGACTAAATGCAATTGTAAAAAATAATAATCAGAGAATGGCCTAAGGTGCTTTTAAAGCTCTAGGGAAAAGGTTGTTGTGGGTTTTCCGGGCTGTATTGCCGTGGTCTTGGCATTGTAGTTCCTGACGTTTCGCCAGCAGCTGTGGCTGGCATCTTCAGAGGTGTAGCACCAAAAGACAGAGATCTCTCAGTGTCACTTTGCCTTTTGGTGCTACACCTCTGAAGATGCCAGCCACAGCTGCTGGCGAAACATCAGGAACTACAATGCCAAGACCACGGCAATACAGCCCGGAAAACCCACAACAACCATCGTTCTCCGGCTGTGAAAGCCTTCGACAATACTCTAGGGGAAACTTTTAAAAGTCTTTGCCTCCTTGCCTTTTCCAGTTGCTGATCATAGGTTGTTCATTTACTTCACTAGTCCTCTGTTGCCTACGTCGCATGCATCTTACTTCTTTTTGCTTTCACCCTGTTCTCCTATGAGTACCACCCAAAGTGCACCAAAATAAGAAACATATTGTGAAAGTTTAAGTAAATGAAGTCTTTTGTGGGTCAGCTCATTAAGAGTAGTTTGTTCAAATACACTATCTCTGTAATGCATGAAAGTTGCTTCATGCAATTTTCATGTATCTCTTTTTTTTAGTTCTGAAATAAATAAATAAGGAACAGTTCCTTGACATGAGAAATGGGTGGCAATCCTAGTCACTAGCTCTGCAACCATTCCTTACTAGATTTCTTCTGCATCTTCCTATGTTTGGGATGAAGCAACTGAAGCAGCCTTCTGTTTTTAGCCATGTTCACAATAACAGATACACTCTGAGGGTCTTTCAACACCATCAGGGCAAAAATTTCTGCAGGTTTTAAATATGCTGCTAGTCCCTGTGGGTTGAAGCCAAAGGGTCATTTCTACAGAACCGACTGAACTTAATTTTCTCACCTTCCTCTCCCACTGTAGCCCAAACTGTCCTCTGAAATGCTGCTCTACAATTCAGGGGGCATCTGGGAAGCAGGAGGAGGAATAGAAAAGAAAATCACACTTCAGGGGTGGGTGGAAATACTTCAGTTAGTGGTAATTTGGGGGGGAGTAGGTTCAAGCCCTTGTGTCCAACTGAAATGAATCTGTATCTGTCATAGTCATCTATGTTACCCTCCCTTCCCTCCAATGTCTTCTCCACTCTACTATCTAAATTTAGACTGTAAGGTCCTCAGGGCAGGGATTTATCTTGTTGTGGATAAATGATAAACTGTTGGACCCAATTTGGCCCCTACAAACACAGAAGCACTCCCAGGGGCAGCTCCCACCCTGCATTATGATGTCACATCCCAGAATTGACATCACCGCGCAGTGCAAGAATGTGCACGCCCAAAGGAACACATAACAGTGAGTACCAGGTCTCCCACCTCCCACTGGACCCTCCCACTAGGGGGTCCTGACAACCCTAGACAGCGTACATTCATTTATCATATGGTGTGGATGCACAACTGTGACAAAAACCTACTGGATAGTACTTGTTTCTTTGCTAGTCACAAGCTGCTCAAGTTCACCTACTTTGCCACCTTTTGACGTTTTCTTTTTTAAGAAATTAGTAAAGGCCATAGACTCTCTTGCTGTAGAATGCCACTACTCCGCCTACTTTGCATCTACTCAGAAGCAAACTGATCTCCATATCAGAAGGAGTTGTTTGCATCTACTCCTCCCTCCCGTCTCCTCCTCTATATCTGACCAGTTTCTTCTTGCCCTCCATGCATATGACGAAGAGAACTGTGATTCTCGAAAGCTTATGCTACAATAAAGTTGGTTAGTCTTAAAGGTGCTACTGGACTCTTTTTGATTTTGCTACCACAGACTAACATGGCTAACTCCTCTGCATCTAATGCCATTATAAGAGTTCATCTAACCTTGTTTTCAAACATGCTGATCACCAGGGTCCTGAGGAGATCACATCTTGTTTAAGATGGAAATGTAGGTTTGAGGGAGATTATTATTTATTTGACTCACCCATTCTCCAAGGAAAAAAACGGGTGGCACAAATGATCCACTTCTTTAATGTCATCCTCAGAACAACTCTGTGAGGTAGGTTAGGCTGAGAGAAAATGAATGGTCCATGATCACTTGGGATGTGTCATGACAGATAAGGAATTTGAACCTGGGTCTCCCTGGTCATTGGCCAACATTCTAACCACTATATCACACTTTCTCTCTTGGGTTCATGTTTTAGCCAACTTTCAGTATAGCTAAGCACAGCTGTATCCTACCAAGTCCATTCAGTCAATGGGCTTAGAACAGCACTGTTAAATCCTAGTTCTATAGGATATAAAATATAAAACTGACTAAGCATTAACAAAAGGTTTTGACTATTTGTAACTTTAGACTTGAAGACAGATTTGACAATATATTAACTGCTGACTAGCACTAAAGTTTGCTTATACAAGTGATCTTTCATGGAGATTGGTCTACTTGCATGGATATTGTAACATGGGAACCAGGAGTGTACACCAAGAAAATTTCTGTTTCGGTTTCAGTGCCAAGGGGTTCCAGAATAATTCAGTTCCATTACTGTCTGTTTTGGCTGGGGTCTGGCTTGGGTCTGTTCCATTTGACTTTTTTCATTTAAATGCGTTTTAGCCCACTGTACACGTGTTGGCTGTCCATGCATAAACACACGCTGTTCTTTTCAAGGGGTGCAGGGTAGAGAAATGAAGCTCTGAGGCAGCTGTTTTTGCACATAATGGCACCAAAATCATACAGAACCCAGTCCTTCCTCTAAACCATCAACCCACTAAGAGCACGCAACAATGGGGTTCTGTGTTTACGGACCCTGAGGAATGCTTGGGGGAGGTGCATGCCAAAGCGAGTGTAGGGCAGCTGCACATGCAAGCATACACTGTTCTTTTGGGTGTGGGGGGGGAATTGGGGAAACCACACATCCAAAAATTGCATTATCTAAAAACCCATCAATCCAATGAGTTTCTCCTGGACTGCATGAAAATGCACACAACTGTGAACCCCAAAGAAGGTGAGTAGTGGTGGCCAGGCACACACAATGGAAGGAAACTTAAGAGGAATAGTCAGTGAGGAAAATTAAGAGAAACTAAGAACAATTATAGTAAAATGATTAATAATCAAATCAATAATTTCAAATGTTGAATATAATGCATTTTAATATAAGTAAGTAAGAGGACAGAGGGGAGAAACACTGAAGTTTATATATTGTTATACAGACTTATTTCTGATTTATACAACTATGTTATATAATTGTTTTCTTTTTGTATCATTTCTTATTACTATTTTGTTTTTCATTGAAAAAATGTTTAAAATACTACTTTTTATATTAAAAATCTTTTACAGCTGTGTAGGAAAGAGCAGCACAACTATCTCCCCTGTGACAAGGCACTTCATCACACTGTGTACAGATGGAATGTGATCTTGTGAGGGGCTTGTGAGAATACTGTGCAGAAGCTGAAATGTAGGTGGAGCATACAGAGACACTATAATGACACTTTCATTATGAGATGCGTGTATTATCTTTAGCTTCATTTACAAAAGTCAATACAGTAAACTATTTCAGTTGATATTTTTAAAATGTGGGGTTTAAACTGGAGGTGTCTTCTGAAAGAAGGTGGTTTTTGCTAATGAATAACCCTGAACATACAAAAAAACACTTCACTGAAGTGAATGGTGAACACCTATTTGTACATGAGGTCTGTGTGAGAAAAGAGACTCATATTTCTTTTTCTTTATTATATTCTTTAATATTATATAGTGCCACTAGTGTGTGTGGTGCTTACAGACTACAAGAAGGCAGTTCTGTCTTCTGAAGAGTTTAGCATCTAAAATTTTATATAAGGAAGGCAAAAAAGGAAAAGGAAGGAGGTGGGAGCAGCAATCAACAGGGGATGGATCAGTGTTCATTTCAGTGACACACTAGTAGGCGACTGTACAAGAGAGGCATGATGAAAAAATTGGATTTGGAAGAGAGATTTAAAGGAAGTGAGAGAGGTGGTGTAATGGAAGTGTTCTGGGTGGCAATTCCAAACATAAAGAGAGATGGGGATGTCTGAGAGAGAAGGAGATCCTCCAGTTGCTGAGGGTTGAAGAGTTGGAGAAGTGAAGGTAATGGGACAGTGGTGTATTGGGAAATGAGAGTGGAGAGATGAGGGTCAGTAAGATCTTAAAGGACACTGAAGGCAAGTACAAAGAACATGTGCTGGATCTGGGAGGGAACATGAAACTAGTGTAGGGTTTCATTGGGTTAGATTGAGGCAAGGTGTGAATGGCCTTGCTAGTTGGGTGGTTGAGGAAAGTGCTGTCAAGACATAGCTGATTTATGGATACCCTGCTTGGGTTTTTGGGGCAATATACTAATACAGGTGGTTTGCCATTGCCTGCCTCTGTGTAACAACCCTGGTCTTCCTTGGAGGTCTCCCATCCATTTGCTAACCAGGGTCAGTTCTGCTTAGCTTCTAAGATCTGACATGATCAGGATTGCCTAGGCTATCCAGGTCAGGGCTTGCTGGTCTACTGCAGCAAAATAAAACTGAAGTCTGGTGGCACCTTAAGATTAACAACAGAATGTGGACAAGGTTGAAATGTCAACAGAAGACCACAGAGAACAAAGTGGCTGTAGTTAAGAAGGGGAGAGAGAAAGCAAGCATGCGAGGCCACAGATGTAGGGCTATATCTTGAATGCTGCAAAGAGAGACATGACTTGGTGACAGACTGAAAATGTGTATAGCAAGGGAGAGGGATAAATGGTCAAAGATAAGGCCAAGGCTTGGTGCCTGTTCTATGGGAGATACTGTCAATTAAAATGGAGAGCAAGTGGTGAGAAGGTGGCTTCAGAGGAAATATCAGTTCAGTCTTCAACACATTGACTTCAAGATGCTAATAAGACACTCAAGTAGAAAACTCCAAGTAGAGCCAGCATGGTGTAGTGGTTAGATTGCTGGACTAGGATGTGGGAGACACTGCTTTGCCATGGAAGCCTGCTGGGTGACCCTGGGCCATTCACTCCCTCTTAGCTTAACATACCTCACAGGCTTCTTGTGAGGATAAAATGGAGGAAGGGAGAATGATGTTGTAAGCCATTTTGGGCCCTCATGGGAGAGAAAAGCAGGAAGCATCTCAGTAAGTAAACAAAATTCGACATGGAACTAACAAGTAATACAAAAGATGCTACAGAGTGTGAGACTCAGGTGCTCTAGTAGTGACCTATGCGGAAGAGAGTTAAATTCTGTTGAAATAGATGAGAGGACAGCCGTGTCTCTGGAATATCAAGCAGGTTTTTGGGTGTGTTAAAATTAGTCAATTATTTTCAGAGCCCTCAGGTTTAATTTAAACAATGTAAAGGAAGTATGTACTATATAGCCTTTACATTTTTATAGCTATTTATCATCCCAATAAAATCATTTCCACATAAAGCTTTTTTAAAAATATAACGTTTGAACTACATTTCATTTGTTTTTTTCTCTAATCAAATATTTCAGTTCACATAGCTGCTGCTATATCAGAACATAAAATTAACATAAAGTACTTTTGAAATTTGTTAGCTAAATATAGGCCATTTCCACACTACTCACCTTCATCCGGAACGCTGCGGAACGTTGCAAAAAAACCGCGGGAGATAGCGTCTTCTCATGCAAGTTTTCCGCGACATCGCACAAAACTCACATGAGAAGACGCTATCTTCCATGTTTTTTCATGACGTTCCACAGCATTCTGGATGAAGGTGAGTAGTGTGGAAATGGCCATAGACAATATAAACTATCTATTTAGGGCATTGGAATCTATCTTATTTATCTATCTTATTTATAGGAGAGGAAGGCAGCATGACTTAGTTTCTTGTTTCTAACGAGCTCCCCTCATGGGCTCCAGTTCCTGAACAGGTCTATTGCTGTCATCTGCACTGTATCACTCTTATTCACTTCTAATATTCTTTTTAGACTTCCTAAAGGCCTTCTGGCCTTTCCCTCTTTTGCATTCCTCTGGAGCTCACTCTCTTTTAGTCTTCTTTTCCTGCCTCCCCTAGGGCTGCCGACTTCAGGTTGGGAAATTCCTGGCAACACAGGGGTGTGGTCTTTGCAGGGTGGGGTTTGGAGAGGAGAGATGCCTCTGTAGGGTTTAATGTAATAGAATCCACCTTCCAAAGCAGCCATTTTCTGCCATGGAACTGATCTCTGTCAACTGTAGATCAGTTGTAACTCCAGGAGATTTCCAGATCCACTTGAATGCTGGCAACTCTACTCCCTTTTCATAATTCTGCCTTGACTTTTGAAAGTGCCTTGTTTGTTCTGCTTATCTTGCCGAGGCTCCTCGGCCTTCCTTCCCTCATGGTGGTTGGCTGGGGTCTCCAAACAGGAGGGGAAGAAAGAAGTCCCCTCCTTCAGTGTTGCCCTCCCCCCAAGGGGTGTGTGTGTTATCTGCTTAATCTCAGCTATACTCATGATAGCTAAATGGAACCTTCATGTTCACATGCAGTACAACTCTAGATTATATAGATGGGGAGGGGGGGGCAAGCAACAGGGGATGCTGCCTCCTTTGTGCCTTGTTTGTTAACTGCCTATAGGCATTTGGTCAGCTGCTGCTGGAATCTTGGACTAGAAGGAGGCAAGTGACTTGCCTAAGATCACAAACTGAATGCAAGACAATGGTGGGAGCTGAGACCTTAATGCATTCCTTTGCTGCAACACAACGCCAATTTGACTATAAGGTTGACAACTCCAGGTTTGGAAATTCCTGGAGATTTGGAGGTGGAGCTGGGAGACAGGGATGGGGAAGGACCTCAGCAGGGTTATAATGGCATAGAGTCCACCCTCCAAAACAGCCATTTTCTTCAGGGGAATTGATCTATATAGCCTGGAGATCCACTGTGATTCCAGGAAATTGCCAGGCCTCACCTGGAGGTTGGTATATCAGATTTAGCATGAGGCAAATGAGTGGTAAGAGATAAAGGATTTGCCCAAGACCACTAAATAGGGTTTGATCCTAAAATATCAAACCCCCCATCAATCAATTTGCTCGCCAATATTCATTTCCTCTCTGCCCCAACAAAACAAAAGCTCTTTTTACCTTCTGCATCCAAACTATGGCCCAATTTGTACCTCCATCTTAAAGGGGGATAGGACTCCTGCAATGGGCAAGAGCTGTCCAATCAACAGCTACCCAGGACTCTGAGAGCTCGCCTACCCCTACCACTTATTTATTTATGTTATTCTATCTCATTTATTGCCTGCCTTTCTCACTGAGACTCAAGGCAAATTCTAAAACAGTGTAACAAAGAGTAAAATAATACATCCAATAAACAATACAAAAAAACCTGGATTACCCAATTAGATAACAATGTAATAAAGACATTACATCCAGTAAACAATGCAGTATGGTGTGGGAAGGGATGAAGGAAAAAAAAATTAGCTAAATTTATTTTCATTGAAAATTAAAGCTACATGCTTATTTACTTCTTAAAAAGTGTTCTCTTGCACCTTTTTGCATTACTATATTCCTACTCTCTTTAGAAAAATTCCACATGCACTCTTCCACCTCGCCATAGCATAGTGCCATAGCATCAGTGTCTACTGCATAGGCACTGATGCAGTACTTTATATACGTCCATAGAGGCAAATAGTGGTGCTTCTCCATGTTGCTGTTCTACACGGTTTCTAGAGCTTCAGATCACAAATGCCCTTTTCAAGGACAAATGTAAGAAAAAAAATGTGCATTAGTCCTTCTTTCTGCCCAAGATGGTGGTTTGTAATATCTCCTGTTTTAAAGGGTCACAGACAATCATGATGGGATTAGAGCACCTCAGCCAATGGCAGCTATGTTACTCCAGTGTGATATTACCTCACTTCTACCCTACAGTTAACTTACTGCATTATAACACTCCCCACCCCCCTTTTAGGCAGCCTTCCTGCCACCTTTATACAGGGTCCTGTCAGACCTGGAACTGTGCCTTCCTGGGTCTCCTGCCTCCTTTGTGTTATTCTGTTCTCCTGGTCCTCTCTCATTGCTGCCCAGGACAAGGTGGTGCTCTGGCAGCTAGTTACTGTGGTTGGAGATGATGTTGTTATCTGTTCTGTGTTCTGGACTCTTGGTAAGTTCTAGGATGTGGGTGTTATCCATCATGGGGGCTGCCCCTGGATAACAAATCACCAGGAACACAATCCAAAAAGAAGAAGGAAAAGATTCTCTGTCTCATTGACTACTCAAAGCAGAGAAAGATTTCCTCTCATGATCTAGTTGCTATTCATCTGCTCTCTAAGTGGAGGCCAGTGTCCTCATCAGTTAGCAGTGGCCTCTAATTGGAGAATAAGCAGAGTTAAGAAGCTTCTACTCAAGAGCATCAGGCCTCAACAGAAGAGGTGTGAGAGGAAAAGCAGAGTTAAGAGAGAATAAGAGAGAATAAGCAGAGAATAAGAGAGAATAAGCAGCGTTAAGAAGCTTCTACTCAAGAGCATCAGGCCTCAACAGAAGAGGTGTGAGAGGAAGAGATCATCATGGCTTGCTTGAGCACGGCTTATTCTGACACCTTGGATGAAGAAGGGCCTGTTAGGGGCCCTGAGATGCCCCCTATACAGATCTCCTAGAATGCTTTGCAGGTGGTCCCTACAGTCCTTCCTAAGTAAACAGGCCTCATCCTCATCCACTGGGATTTTACCAACCAGAAACCTCCCAAGGATACCTGCTTCATCCCAGCATCTCTGGCTGACCTGGAGCTGTTACCGCAGCCTAGCTAGGCCCCTGCACTCCCAGAGTTTCCCCCAGACTACTGGGAACAAAAGTGGAGGAGAACCAGGGCAGAGTCATGGACTCATTGAAGGAACGCACACCACGGTGCCTGGGACCTCCCTCATTCCAGGCTTTCTATTCTCAGAAGGAAGAAAGTTGCAATAGTCTTGGCTGGAGTCGGGACCTTAGCCAGGCTACCAGGAAGGTCAATGATCTCAGTTTTTCTATGAAAGCCTGCAGATGGATAGGCACCTTGCTGGTTCAACAGCTCCCACTGTGCCTAGTCGGGAAGGAGTTGGGTCTTTTGCTTTTTCCCCAGCACCACGTTTGTGTGGAGATTCCTGTTCCTGCCTCACCTTGAGGTACCTGTTTCACCCTTGCCATGCCTGCATAAGCCTCCCTGCTGAATACAAGGCTTCTTCTCCCTCTGCTTTTCTGTGAGGAGATTGCTTCACTGCTGCATCATACTAGGGAACCAGGGACAGCCTGCATAACTGTCATCCTAGGGTTGCCAATTGTGACTTGGGACATTCCTAGAGATTCAGGGGCAGTGCCTAGGGAGGGCAGAATTTGCAGAGGAGGCGGACCTCAAAGCAGGTACAATGTTAGAGAGTCTGCCCTCCAGAGCTGCCATTTTTTCCGGGGCTACTGATCTCTATAGCCTGGAGATCAGTTATAGTTTCAGGAGATGTCCAGCCCCTAGATTGGCAATTCAGTTAGACCAGTATAGAAAGTGTGATGGATGTAGCAAGTTCAAGTTCAGTTTATTGTATACAGCCTTTGGCTGTTACAAATTTACATCCTCAACAGTGAGGGATACAAATTGTGTACATACTATAAAGCAGAAAATACACAAAGAATAGGATGTAGAGCCAGGAACCAGTTTTAAAATATAGCTACAAACTCAGTAGAATTGGAGTAATTAAAAAAATTGTCTAGGTAACCTCCAGTGGATGTACCAAGTCTGTATGGAAGGAAGACAAAAGGTGGGCTAGCTAACCGTGGAGGTTTGGTGCAAGATTCCAATGATTTTGAATATGCTACACCATTGGAAACTACTTTCGTGGAAACAAAATGGTTTTAATCAAACATGTTTCTGGCTGTCCTATGGCCTGTGAATATTCCCAAGCAGCCTAACAGGGAATACTGTTCAACACTGCTAATTACCCCAAAGTAGAGACACCTTATTCTTGATGCGCAGACAGAGTAGATGAAGCCCCAATACTATGCATTATTAAACATAAATACTGCAGTCCTTCCTAAATGAGTTTTGCTGTAAAGGAGCTAGAATCTCTGAACACCTTTCTTTCCAGAATCAATGTTGCACATTTCCGTTTGTAGCAAAGATGGTAGAAGTTTTAAGACTTCTGTCATTATTCATCTAGGTTCTCTTTCACTTGCTACAAATGGGCCTAAATTCCATTTCCCACTAAAAAGTCATAATGCATTCAGCCTCAATGTTATCACCAATGCTGTAGCTTTCCTTGGCCTATCCCCTCACAGTAGGCATTTATAAAGATTTACATCCTTAATATAGTATATGAATGCACCTTTATGGTGAGTCCAGGACATAAATATTTATGGTAGGGAAATGCTCTGCACAATGCACTGAGAAGGATTTGGGGAGAAGGAGCTGTAAGGAGAGTATCAGGTGCTACTTAGTCCTCTCTCCACTGCAGACAAAGGAAACACTCAGGAGACCCCGAACTAAAGAGAGTTTGTTCCACTGAAGCAATCTAGAGATCTTTCAAAGGCCCCTGAAACTGGCACAAAACCTGAAAATATCTGGCTTTAAGGAAATCCAGCCATCTCAGTCATATTATCCTAGGGGAATAGGTACAGCATATAATTGAAAAAGGTTTTATTATTCCTGAATTCACATTCTGGCAGCGTACATGTTGAATATGTAGAAGATTCCATGTTCAATCCCTGCTATCTCTGATCAAAGGCAAGCATGACAAAACTCTGGCATGGTCATCGATATACACACTTTGTGCTAAAATATAATGCATTTCGACAAGTTAACCCAACAGAATGTTGTGATTCTAAGAAAATTTGCATGCCTTGTTTATTTGCATAATTCACTCAGTTTGCTAGTCAGAGGCAGGAACAAGGAACTATGCAGGATACTGGATCCCACTCCTTAAGCCCTAGAAATCCAACACACCTCCCAGCCTGATGTTTGAGTATCACCAGCCTATGTTACCTCTGCCTAGAATGATGCTTAAAAAAAAGACCTGAGTCTCAGGATGCGGATGCCACAGCCAATACCAAACAATGTGCATGCATGCATGGTGCTTAAGTAGATCCATGTAACACAGAGAATCCTGGCAAAGTTAGCAGAATGACTCAGCAGCTATACCTCAATGCTAGAATTTTAGAAAAGGAATCTATTCTCTACCATGATGAATGTCTAGGTTGGATTAAACTGCGCAGCTCTCATGTAAGTTAGCAGTTCCTTGCCAAAGATCTGGGAAGTAAGGAAGCAAGAAGTTGAAGAAACAGATATTTCTGACAGAGCCAGTTTGGTGTAGTGGTTAAAAGCAGCAGGACTCTAATCTGGAGAGCCGAGCTTGATTCCCCACTCCTCCACTTGAAGCCAGGTAGGTGACCTTGGGTCAGTCACAGCTCTTCCAGCGCTCTCAGCCCCACATACCTCACAGGGTGATTGTTGTGGGGATAATAATAACATACTTTGTAAACTGCTCTGAGTGGGCGTTAAGTTGTCCCGAAGGGCGGTATATAAATCAAATTTTATTATTATTCTCTTGAACTGAGGATCTTCAAAAATTATCATAGTGTCATAGCAACTCTTCTGCTACCTGATCTCATTTCACACTATATACTTGACATTCTTTGACATCACTTCACCCTTCTAATGTTGGCCCAGTTCTCACAAGTGACAGTTTAGTATAAGTCTATGTCTGAACAATATCTCTTCAGATTACAGGTGGGGAAAGCGCATCTTTAAATGCTTCCCTGTACAAAACAGTTTGCTGCAAATAAAAAATTTAATGTCCAGGAGACTGATCCTAACCTGACTTTCTCGTTTCTAGCTTTCTGTATGTGGAGATTTTTTATTTGGGAAAAAGCATTCAGTCACATGAGCTCCTATCTGCAGTCTGAAGTGGTAAAGTCTAGACATAATCTTGCCACTTCATCAGCTGTTTGCAAGAACTAAGGTGTAATAGACTCAACTCTCCAGGGAGGGATTGTATCCCTCCAGGGATGCCTCTATAGTTTCTAACACAGTTTTGTCACTGAATACATATTAAACAGGAGTGATTGCCCCCCTGTTTGGTAGTCTTGAGAAGCCATCACTTCATTTACTTCCATGTTTCAAACAAAAGGTGTGTGAAAGATATTGCATACAATATCTTGATGAAAATTAGCGACCACTTAGATCTCAAGAGGAGAGAAAAAGATACTTAATTCCTTCTTATGCAAAAGTGGGGGAGTTTGCAGATTTACTTCTCTATTATGGACGTGCTTGACTGTGACAAAGTTTTGTTCTAAAGTTTGTATGGATGGCAACCTTTTCCATGTCTCAATGGGCACTGTTTTAGAGGTTTTGATTTCCTTATGATGGTTTATTCACTCAAATATCTTTGTTGTTTTTTCTAGAAAGGTGACATTTTCAGCTTGGCTGTGAAACATTTTGCACTTTGAGAATTAGTTTTTGTAAGTATTGTTAAGAGCTGAGCCTCTGCTTTTCATTTTTTTTATATAGTCAGACACACAAACAAAAACATCACAGCACATAAGAAATTCGGCATCTCACATACAGATCTCCACTGCTATCAAATCAAGAAGATGACATTTACTGGGGAACAGTGGGGCAGTAAAGGGAGAGGGAGTGCTCTCATCATAACTCTGAGCATGACACAAAACCTCAGAAACAGAGCAAGGAGGATGAGCAGGACAAAGACAGAAAGTGAGGCAGAAAAGGTTAGGAAAGGAGGTGTGCATCATATCTCTAGCTGTACTGCTGCTAAGCATTTGGAATACTTGAACAGAAGATACTGCAAAGGAAAGGCTTCCAACTTCTTGTTGCTAGAACCCTAGGTAAATGTTCAGCTCTGCCAAGGAACTGCTTTGTAATTATGAACTAGTCACTTAGGGCCTGTGATTCTTTCTTTCCAGAAGCTTTTTGGATGGAAAAGAACTACATTACTGACCCATCCCTTGTGGCTACTGCACCCATACACCACTGGAAGAGCATGGGAAAAAATGAAAGAGAAGTTGCTCCATGCTGTAATAATAATATATGAGTTGGCTCTGCCTTGGATATTGATTAGTCTTATGAGCCAGTTTGGTGTAGTGGTTGAGAGCTTGGGACTCTAATCTGGAGAGCTGGGTTTGATTCCCCACTCCTCCACTTGAAGCCAACTGGGTGACCTTGGGTCAGTCACAACTTCTAGGAGCTCTCTCAGCCCCACCCACCTTACAGGGTGTTTTGTTGTGGGGATAATAATAGCATACTTTGTAAACCACTCTGAGTGGGTGTTAAGTCATCCTGAAGGGCAGTATATAAATCGAATGTTGTTGTTGTTGTTGTTGTTATTCAACATTGGATTACAGTTCCTAAGAGAAACTATGTGTTACCTGTATGGCACTGACTTCTAAGCAATGGTTAAATACAAACAAGAATATTTCCACAAGTAATTCCACCCTAGTAACGTAGTGGACACATGGTTACTACTACCTTAGAATAAATTATGTAAAACATCAACGTACTCAGGGATCCAACTTCACAATGCATTTCTCTATCCCATTACAAAGATGAATATGCTGAAGGTAAGAGAAGTGTCTGCATACTCCAACAGTGACCTGACAGCTATTGCTCCACTCTCCCTCCTTAGAGGGCTATCACAATGGAGTCACAATTTTTATTTGTTTATTAAAACATTTATACTTCACCTTTCCATATAGTTCAAGGCAGCATGCAAAATAATTTTAAAATTTCCAAATTTAAACCAAGATAAACCCCTCCTCCAAGGGTACAACTTTCTACTTGGCTCAGCTCTCCTTTTGATGATTTCAGCAAGGCCTGTTCTCTTAGCATCCCAGCTGCTGGATAGCAACCAACCCATATCTTTAATTGCTTACTTGTTTAATCCAGCAGCAGTGGTGGAACACTTTTCTTCCCAAACCAAAAGCCTAGTTTGTGGAGGACAATTTTGGAAATGGAAAGGAAATGCACCTACCTTCCTGTGTCTCTCCAAACAGGCACTCCTTTAGGTAACTAACACAAAGGTTCCTCAGTTGGACAATGCATGTCATCAGCAGCAGACACCCTAGAAAGGCATATAAATGAAGAAGACAAGATAAGGAGGATTGGCCCTTCCTTTTCCTGTGGCTACTGGTTCCTCTCAGTATGGATGGAGCCCCACCTGGATCAAACCATCAAGTATACTGCAGAATCCGTTTATCATGAGTGATATCTTCCAGTATGAGCTACCAGATACAACAGAAGATAGGTCAGCACATATGTGCTTCTGCTTCCTTCAGGAATGCATCTCATTATTCTCCAGATGCTCTTCCCTCACTAGCATCTCTGCTTCAGCTATCCACTAAGACAGCTGCCCTCACCCTTTGCAGGCCAGTGTGTTTGTTTGTTTGTACATCCCTGCTTCTGGTTTCCATGCCTTCTTCCTAAGAGCTAACCAACCTCTCATTACAAGTGGCTGCTTTCCAACTCCCTCCTGACAGGTGGATCATCCCTAGACTCCCAGCCACTCTGACAGATTACCCATAAAAATGTGAATGCATCTTGGCAACAGAAAGGTATATGAAATTGAATCCTGAACTGTTTTGAGAAGAGTGACATTTCTAGCCCATAAAGAGTTATTTTGTTTTCACATTAAATTGAAGATGAACATTTTGAAAGATCAGATTATCTCAGGAACTAAGCAAGCATTTTAAGATTTGCTGGGGTGGGGGGAGGTATGTTGTTCTTATTGAGCTTCCCTTTGATGTTAATTTTGAGCTGCTATACCCTCCCTAAGAACTCTCAAGCTTGAACAACTGTTAGGATTTTTGCAAGTGTCCTACGTTCAGTCATGAAAGAGTTAAATTGCTATTCTGTTTTAGTCAGATAGCTAATTAGCATAGGACCACTTAGGCCTCAAGAAAAAGTTCCTGGTATAGAAAGAGGAATCTTTAGTCGTAATGAAGGAATCTAGGATTGTCTTTTGGATGAGCCAGTTTATTGGGGTGGCAATTAGCTAGCAACTTATACTAAGGTTTTATTGCTCTTTGTTTTCAGTCAGTTCTGTTCTCAGTTCAGTCTCAGTCTCTAAGTTTCTCTCTCCAAGGTTCTAGTCTAGCCATCAAGAAGTAGTTAGTCAGCTATTCTTTATTTTCTCACCAAATGTACCCTTTTCCCTGTTATATAGTAAAGTATTTTCATAGAGCTATCACCACAGAAGTTACTTATTTCCAATGCGCAAATATCAAACTCTGCTTCCTTACTTCTCTTCTTTTTATTCTCACACCCCAACAACAACTCCATTTCTTGAGCCAATATAAGTGTCTATGTACACCAATCAGTGCTGACAAGCAAAACGGGAAGAAGGGCTGAAGGCCTTTAAGGCCATTGTACCTGGTCCAAAGGGTATGGCAGGTATGGGTTGCACCTGGCCAGAGGCAGGGCTGCACAAAGTGGGGAAGCTAGAAAGTCTGAATAACAGATGGAACTGGACAGCAAGATCAGAGAAGGAGACAAGATACTCATCAGCATGAAGGAGACAGGTCATCATGGGTGGAAGGGCAGCAAAGGTTCTGCTGGCCATGACGGCCTCACTTGAGGGAAGGCTGCAGTGAAGTTAATTGTAAACTCTACCAAACCTGAAATTCTGGTACTGAACATTGGGATCCTCTACCTAGATCCTTACAATGTTCCCTTTCTCCCCAGTGGCTGTCACAGTGCTATATTAAATTCCCAAAAGCAAATCCAAAGATCACTGCATTTTGTAGTGTACTGTCCTCACACTTTTAAGTCTCAGCACTAAACATATGATCAGTGCTGGCAACTTTGATAATCCTCATTGAACAACTCACATAGAAGAGGAAAGAGGGGGAATGATTAGAATTGGTCCAAAATAAAGGTAACCCTGTGCAACCGCCGAGTCATTGCTGACCCATGGGGGGATGTTGCATCACGATGTTTTCTTGGCTGACTTTTGTTACAGGGTGGTTTGCCATCATACCCAAAGAGAAATCAACGCTGAAAGATACGGAAGCACCAGCCATTAATACGGCAGGCCTGTTGAAGGTTCCAGATCCATAAAATGTATTGTATTTGTGGTGCATGAAGCCCCATTTTGTTAAAATTGGGGTAGGAGACTGTTTTTAGAAGAACTAGATTTCTGACCTAAAAGAGCCTATTTATATGATCAATTTCCCAGGATAACAGTCTCTGAACTGACTTTCATTTCGGCTTTTACAGCCACATTGGAGGTGTGATGCAAAGGGTTGAAGTGAGTTGGCAAATTTTGATAAGATTAGAAGCTCTCTGCCTCTCTGGAATTCCTTGTTCACTGTTGTGAAGGTTGATGACAAACCTGAAAGAGCAACATCTTGATTCTGACCCTGAAACAAGCTCTTTGATTAGCACGTCCAAAATCTCTCCTCTTGGTAACAATCATAAGCAAACCATTTGAAGAGTTAGCTCCCATAAAATTAATGGCCTGCTTCCCAAATCAATGTGTTTAGGGTTGGGGTGTCACTTCTGAAAATCAGGTATTATTCCTGCTACAAAGCAAAGGGTTTTGCACTCTGACTGCTGAAAGCTCCAAATAGGTGCTTGTGTTCAGAACCCTAAGGAGAAACGGTCTCATGTTTTCAAAATCTTCTCCCCATAAGGTTACTAACCTCAGTGTTCTCTTGGAATTAAAGCTGATCTCCAGATGACAGAGATCAGTTCTCCTGGAGCTTTGGGGGGCAGATTTTATGGAATTACATCTCTACTGAGCTCCCTCTCCTCCCCAAACCCTGCCATTCCCAAGCACTATCCCCCAAATCTCCAGGAATTTCCAAGCTAGAGTTGGTAACACAATTTCTACAATTAGGAACCGAAGTACATTATTAAAAAATTAAAGGCAGAGTTGTTAAGACTGTTGTGTGATGTAGTTTATTTTATATTGGACAGCAAGAGTCTACAGTACAGTATCAAAATGATCATGCAGACTTCTATGCTTTGCTTCCCCCTCCAATAAAACAGCAAATTGCAGCTCTAAGAATCCTATGGGCTATGGCAGGAGCTGTGCTTCACAGAACTGGGATGTCCCAGTTATAGGGTGCCCTTTTAACCTTTAACTGTGTGTGAGGCTGATGCTGTACCCTAGCAAAGTGGTATGACTTGAAACAACCACATTCACAAAACCCAAGATATTGTTACTGAAAGAAACCAGACGTCATCTCTGTTTTTTCCTGGTCAAAATTAATCTCTTTCAGAAGAAAAAAAATCGATTTCAACCAACATGCAGTGTGATCTAGCTCACTGGATTAGTGTAATTATGAGAGGGTGCTTACAGAAGTAGTTAAAGAGGACTTGCTGTGAGTTTTTCCCTCCCCGCTGTCAGGTTCAGAATGCTTTCCTTGATGTTATAACCAAAGAGACTCCATTTTAATTCTTTTAGTCTTCTGAGTGCTTTATTCACAGGTGCCAAGACGTTCCCTAGCAGCTATCTCACAGAAGAGGAATGTTTTGGCTACAGCTTTTCCAGCCTTGGGAAACTTTCACTTTCTCAGCTTCAAGCGGATTGTTTTGAGAACTATGGGGGGAGGTTGGGCCTGGTGGGGTTTGATACTCTGTACCTTGTTCTGTGCCTATCATTCGTAACAATACACGTGTACCAGCCCAGATATTGCATCTGGGCCAGTGGACTATAATGGTTGCTTTTTTCAGTAAATCTTTTGAAAACAACGGACTCTTGTCTGATTGCAGAAGGTAGTCTGGATACAACTATTATTTAGCCACAGATCTGACACCCGGCACAAACTTGGCTTCTATTCTAATTTGCTGTGAAAAAGATAAACATAGAATACCAGCAATCAGCAAGCACTGACTCAAGTGTTGGACTTGTTCATGCTTGAAGCAGGCTGTCCACTTTTATTATTTTCTCATTTTTAAACACCATATGTTTTTTTCAATTATACATGTGTTACTTTATTTATTAAAGAAATAAGTATAATTGAATATTTTAAAGGTCAATAAACTGCTCTGGGGAGGTGGGTTTCTCATGCTATGGGCAAACCAATCACTGCAACACACGGCCAGCTTCTTCTGCCAAATGGAAAGCCCAGTTTTCACTGTGCTTGTATGTGCCCCGAACAGCGACTAGAACACAGACGCCTCATTAAAAATGTTTATCAGACAACAGCTTGGTGAGTGTGCTTCCACAGGGGACACACAGCTCAAATTAGGTATTGTCTATAAGGGCCCCAAAACAGATACTGAAACACAGATGCCTAATTATGGTCTGGAAATCTGAAATGTGTGAAGGTCAGGAAAGGCACCAAATCCAGAACTCTGCCACTACGTTAACAGCAGCAAGTTTCTACGTGACTCCTCTTGGTCCTTCTGAACAATTTTGTGAATCACATTTACTTAAGGTCTTTTTTAATCTGCACTTTTAAGAAAGACTATTTATGTAGTGACAGAATAGATGGTGGTGGGAGTCATGTTGTTGCGCAATTAAAGATTCTTTCATTCAACAAACCTCTTTACTACATACTGCTTAAGCAGGGCTTTTTCCCATCAGGAATGCAGTGGAACGGAGTTCTGGAACTGCTTGAAAATGATCACATGGCTGGTGGCCCCGCCCCCTGATCTCCAGACAGAGGGGAGTTTAGATTGCACTCCGCGCCGTTCAGCGCCGCTCTGTCTGGAGATCAGGAGGCGGGGCCACCAGCCATGTGACCATTTTCTCCGAGGGCAACCCACTGAGTTCCACCACCTCTTCCCAGAAAAAAAGCCCTGTGCTTAAGTGTATGTGAAGGGAAGGTCTGGCCTTGCCTTTTACCCTGTAACTCTTCCTACTGATGCAGTCGCACCGTTTCTGCAGTTAATACTAATGAAATTTAATACTAATGCGGGGGGGGGGAGGGGATAAGGAGGCTCAAAGAAGAAGAATGCCTAATTTTGGGTTGTTTTTTCTTTGGGCAAATCCACACACACTCATCTTCCGCTCATCTTGCGCTGTCGTGGCAATCGCCTTCATTCCACTACCAAGCTGTGCATCCTCACATCCACCCTTCCAGCGCATCTTCATGGCACAATCAGTTCTCCACACGCCACTGAGTAAAGCGTCACAGTGGGCAGTTCCATCCTCCGCCGTCAGAATTGAAGGCGCTCGTCACTCCCCCCCCCCCTTTTTTAAAAAAAGGGTCAATTATCCGGTATACCGATATCTCGACTCCGGTGACCGTTTCTTCCCGCACAAACCGCTGCTCACTACGGTTGGTTTACCAGTATACCGACCTTTATGCACTGTGAAAAAAAAGGGGAGAAAACGGATTTCCGCGAATATCACGTGGTTTGGAGGGAAGGCGCAATAGTGGCGCAGTGATGGCAGGGAACATGCGGAATGGGAAAGCGTGTGAGTATCTGCATGAATAGTGTGCCAATTGTGAAAAAGCCGTGGAAACAAATAGGTAGTGTGGATTCGGCCCTTGTTAGGATTTTGTAAAGAGCGTCTTTTTTTGTGACAGCATGGCTGAATTAGGCTGATGATAAACCAGGCAGGTTTCTTTTATTCTTGTGCAGATGATCACAGCTCTTCTCTTCCTCAGGGCAGAGATAGTGAGTTCTCTGAAAATGAACCATAACTCTCTGGATTTCTCATGAGCGAGAAATCTTCAGTTTCTGACCACAGAATGTTGCTGATCTGTTAACAGCAAGAGAGCTGAGCGTGAGCACCACCGTGTATTTTACCTTTCCTGCCATGTGGCTTCTTGGCGCCTACAATTTATGACTATATAACTTGTGTCAATTTTGTGAAAGTCAAATTGTGTATCAAATTGTAAATCCTCAAAACTGACTGGTCAATAGTTCATCTGGGGGAAGTTTGCCGAGAATCAGTGCAGTGTAGTTGATAAGAGTGTTTATTTTAAAGAGGGGAGACCTAGGTTCATTATTCAGTAATGAAGCTCACTGGAAATGCAATCTTAAGAAGAGTTTCACTTTTCTGAGCTCACTGAAGTCAATGGACTTAGAAGGGTCCAACTCTGTTTAGTACTACACTGGTTACCTTGCCCTGCCTATTGAGAAATAGTGTTCTTTGGATTGAATATCTACAGAACTTCACTAGACATTGCAATGCTCATAGATACTTAATTCCACCTCGTGCTTACACATCCCTTGATGTCTGAGGCACTCACGGCTGGAAAAGAAATCCAGAGCATGGTACCAGTCTTACAGTATATATGTCTTTTTAATATATATTTTATTTGAAAAACAACATAGTAATAAAAAGATACAGAAAGGAAAAAGAAAATTATTTAACATAGCTATACAAAGATAACTAACCCATATAGCAAAATATATAAACTACAGAGTATTCTTCCCTCCATCTCCTTATGTGTGTGTTATGTGCCGTCAAGTCGCCTCCGACCTATGGTGACCCTATGAATGAAAGACCTCCAAAATGTCTTATCATTAAGAGACTTGCTCAGATCCTGCAAACTGGAGGACGTGGCTTCTTTTATTGAGTCAAGCCATCTCGTTTTAGGTCTTCCTCTTTTCCTAGCATTATTGACTTTTGCTTACTTATATTAAAAGCATTTTATGTTGAACATTTTAAATTACATATTTGATAGTTAATCCATTTTACTGAGAGTTGTTCTTAATTTTCAGCTATATAATCAAAAGAAGCTTTCCATTTTTTCTGAAAGTCTAGGATTGGCCTGTTATGTATATAAGATGTTAGTTTTGCCATTGATACATATTCATATAGTTTATTCATCCATTCTGTTGAGTCTGAACAGGATTCTGCCTTCCACTTTGTTGCATATACTACTGTTGCTGCTGTCATCATATATTTAAAAAGTTCGCTGCGTGTTTTATATATTTGTGTGTGTGTGTATATATGTTATACATTAGGGGTATCTAGATATGCTTGACTAAAGAGATTAGGCCAGGTTTAAGTCCCAGACCAATCTAGAGCCATGTAGCCTGATCTTGATTGAACCACTTCTGGTTTTGATTAACTACCATTGATTGTATTACTATCTTCTTTGGGGACAACTTTTTCACAGAGTTTAATCTGGTAAATTATTTAATTTGTAGTCTTATAGAGGTAAAGTATAAAAGTATGTAAAGTATAAAAGTACTGTGTTAAAATGTTATAGCATTAACCCATTAATGGCTTCTAACCAAGTTGATCAGGGAATGTAATCTTGAAAAAAGCTGGGTGTCAATGACAGAGCATGGATCACTTCAACAGCGTCTCAGATAATACCTGGTAAATGCCCTTATGCACTTAATAGAGGCTTGCCATCCTGCCCCCCCCCCAGCCACTCCCCCAGTCCTGCTCACTTGGACTGCGGCGGGGGGGGGGGGGCGAGGGGAGAAGAAGTACTTGCTCCTACGCTTCCGTCATGCTGGCAACAGAGATGCTGCAGGTTGCACTGAAGCCCAGTTTGGCGGTGATTTGTACTGAACTGGGCTTCACTGTGCCCTGTGGATTCACCATCATGCTGGAAAATGACATCATTTTCTGGTATGATGGGGTAACTGTGGGTCATGTTGAAACCCAGTTCAGTAAAAATCACCTGTTTGGAGGCAATTTTTACTAAACTGGGCTTCAACACATCCTGCAGCTCCTCCATCACTCTGGAAAATGATATAATTTTCTGGTGTGATGAAGGAGCTGCAGGCACATTGAAGTTTAGTTCAGTAAAAATCACCCATTTATAGGCAATTTTTACTGAACTGGGCTTCAGCACGTCCTGTAGCTCCACTGTCATGCTGGAAAATATCATTTTCTGACATATGATGGGGGAGCACAGGAGCACATATACCTACCCCACTGCTCTTCAGCCCCCTGAATCCCTACTTGGGCCCCTGGCAACCCTAACTTAATACTAGTCACTATAGGAAGATAAAATGGAGACTGGCAGCTTAATTAATACACTGGCCAGACACATGATCTTTTCAGAAAAAGAGAAACTGCAATAATTTAAATAGGCTTTCCATATGTGCTGGCATTAAAAAAAAAGAAACTGGGGGTGGGGGTAGTTTCAGATGGATAGCCATGAGTAGAACTTCAAGATTCAAGTCCACTAGCACTTTGAAAACCAACAAGATTTTTAAGGTATAAACGTTCGATAGTCAAAGCTCCCTTCATCAGATACAGAGAGGGGTAGGGGGGTGGAGGTGAGCAGCTTTCCCCCCAGAACTCCCTCTCCCATTCTTTCAATGGAAAAATTGGGAATTTTAAAGAACACTTAATAAATCCTAAGAAATATTTTCCAAACTGGAAAGTGTGAAAAGACAAGGGAAAACCTGGAAGTGATGTCATGTCTCTCAAAGAATTGGCTGCAATTCTTGGTAAAACCATAGACTTTCCAGTGATTCCTCTAGACTGATGTCACTTCTGGGCTTTCCCTGATACCCGCTCCCAGTCTCCCACTGGTTGGCAACTGAGTCTGCAACCCTATGCTATAATTTGTATGATACTACATTATGGATAAATACAGTGTCTATATAAGCCATGAGCCCTATTATGACTCTACATGTCTTTTTCTATGCAGATAATAGGTTTACTTTTCTTTATTACAAAAATTGTTTTTTATTTTCAACTGTCATTATTTCTACCTCCCAGACAACAAAAAGTAAGATGTATGTGTTATGTTAGAATAGAATGTAGCAGTTTGCAGCGCGCTCTCTCTCTCTAGTACACACAATTTTGCTTATACAAAACTAAGACATCTATATTTTTATATTTTATAAATATGTCCAATAGTAAAATAGAGTTGTCAACCTCCAAGTGGGGTCTGGAGATCTCCAGGAATTATAACTGATCTCCAGACTACGGAAATCAGTTCCCCTGAAGAAAATGGCAGCTTTGGAGGGTGAACTCTACAGTATTATAACCTACTGAGGTCCCTCCCATCCCCAAACAACGTCCTTCACAGGCTACATCCCCAAATTTCCAGGAATTCTCAGCAAAGACATGGCAACCCTACCAGGTTATATTCTAATTAAGTTATAAATGGTTATTTATGTCATTAAGGCAGTAAAATAAGTTTAGGCTTGATAAAAAGTAAGTACACCATATATTACAACTGTTCCCCCCTCCCAATTCTACTTTTCCACTCCTCAAAAGGAAAAGGACCCCCCCCCCCATTCCCTACCCCCCATGACTTTAAAAGTTCTGGAAATTTTCCATCTCTAAGTGGCACCAGTATATGTGTCATATGTTTCTCCTGCATATCTGCCATGAATGTATATGGGCTCTGCCTCTAGTCTCTGAGAGTATGAGAAGTTCTTTAGTGCAGTAATGCTAGTGGGTTATCTCACAAATGTTTACTTTCTTTCTCGCTCCGCTGAGCCAGTGTCCTTGACAGCCAGCTGAAACTGGCTTGAAATATATCCTTCTTGAGAACCAAAGATAAGTTCATCTTCCCCACTGTCTACTCTAAAACAATGTCTCACTCCAATCCCCCCCTCCCCCATTAACATCCTCTTTCCCAAGGCGGGAAGATTCCCTATAATTAACATTGCTAGCCCCACATATGTCACTTCTGCCAATTCCACTGACTGAGCACCTTGAACTGAATGGATCTCTAATAAAGTTACTTCCACTGGATCACCTGTGTTAACTGTGAAGAACTTAGGGATCTAACTGTCAGCAACTGACAATATGCGATCACTATGAGGTTGTAACTAAGGTGTCAGTGCAGTGGCAGACTAGCACATCCCCAGAAATGGCCCACACTTGAACATGTCTATTAATCCCACTGAAAGCTCAATTAAGTCTCTCTGTGGCATTTGATCAGTGATGGCCAATTCACAAGACGTATGTTCAAATAGGAATATGAATATTTGAAACAGACCTATGAAGAATGACGTGGAAAGTTTGTGCGACTAATCTTGAGTCTTATAATCTTTGTTGATTTGGTATGAGACAGTGTCACTGCTCTCTGATTATGGCACTTTGCCAGATGGAGAAATATCTCTGAGTGCAGCGTTGGAGTTCTATATAACTGTTATCAAGCAGAAGGTCTTGCCACCATACAAAGCAGCCTGGTATCCCAGCATTTCCCTGTAAGTTCATTCTGAATACAATCACAAACAATCTTTTCTGAAAGGAAGACTGAAGGAAGTGGGTTCCTCAAACCACAGACAAACATCTCAAAGGACTATTAAAAAGCTTCTGAAGAGGTCTAGTTGTTCTAATGGACATGAGTCTGCATTTCTTAAAGCATTTAAAGAGCTAGAAAGAGTTTTTGTAGACACAGGCAAAAGACAGCATTCAAGTGCCAATCATTGCCATGGATTTAGCATGGTATTAGAGCCCCGCAACACAGAGATGTTGTCTCCTGGGTTTTTTCCCTCCATATGGCACAGCAGCGTCAGCTACTTGGGCCTTTCAGCAACAGTTCTACATTTGAAAACTGAGCCCGAAATTTTAAAGAAAATTCCGTTAAGAATAAGTTAGGTGAAATGACTGTAAAACATGATAGACTGCAAAGCCAGACTGAACAAAAATTTATTTGATTAATAATCTACCTTTTAAAAGTTTGGTTGCATTTAAAATACATTGGCTATTTACTTAAACTTCATTATGGGGGCCTCTTTGATATATTAACTGAGAGCCAATATGGTTAGAGTGTCAGACTAGGATCTGGGAGACCCAGCTGTGACTCCCCACTCTGCCATGGAAGCCTGCTGGGTGACCTTGGGCCAGTCACACTGTCTCAGCCTATCTTATCTCACAGGGCTCTTGTGAGGAGAAAATGAAGAATTACAAAACAGCTTTGGGTCCCCATTGGTGAAGATCACACCATTAATAACTTTTTCTCTTTCATAGGTTAAATGGTAAAGACCATCGTATTGTCTAGAAGAACTAAAGCTTCAAACCGGTTTGATTCCATCATTTGCTAAATGGGTGATATGTGAGAATTGGGTTTGGTGACCATCTTTGAAGGTTATGCCTGTGAGGAAGTAAGAGTACGAAATGGGAATTGGAACTCTGCTAGCAAAAACCCGTCGGCTGTATGTTTGAAGGAACATTCAGCTCTAGTTCTTCTAGACAATATGATGGTCTTTGCCATTTAACCTATCTATGAAAGAGAAAAAGTTATCAATGGTGTGATCTTCACCAGTTGGACTCTTTACTGTATGAACTTTGTCTCTACCAGTTGAATTTCATGAAATTGTATTTATTATATTGTCTTTGCACTTGGCACTATTTAAAATTTCTTAAAAACTGTTTCATGAGTGTTTGAAATCTTTGTTCCCCGGGTTGTATATTGAGACTGTTTAACCTGTCCGGGTGACCTCCCCTTGTAGCTACCTATTGGGTCCCCATTGGGCAGAAAGGGCAAATAGAAATGAAATATATAAAATACTAATGTGGGGTGAACAGTTTTAAGGAAACTATTTCCATTTCTCATTCTTTATTACAATTGCACACCAATACCAAAACAGCCTCCAACTACAGAAAAATGTGTCGTTGATTCTCAGCCTTACACATTTGTTTCCTTCAGATTAATCAACTAAAACATTAGCTGAAAAATGATACAGGGTAAGCCAAATAAACCCCTACTATGCACATTGTGTTAATCCAGATCCACTAGGTTGGGTACAAGCAGAACAAGAATCGTATAATAAGAAGAATATTCCAACCAAGGTCTGTGGGGAAATGTTAACTGTAAAAAATGACAGGAAATACTAAGTGATCCCAAGCAGCACATTAGATCTAAGACTTCTCACTCACTCACTCCTTAGCTGCCTTTCAACCTAGAGGAACTCAATATAAAACAAAAACAAACTTAGTAATGATAAAGTGTCTAGTTTAGGGAGTAAAATATAATCACCTTACTATTCTACATTTATTATCAGATGTTGAAATATCCCTCTCTGGATGCAGATGGACATTATAAAGAGTGGCAATAGATTATGGTTGTGCAATGTAGCTTGTTATGAATTAAACTGGGATCTACTTATTTTGTCAGATTTTCTGGGAGATTCAGTCATATCATTTGACAATCTGTTAGTCATAGCCAAAATCACTTGGGCAACTATCTCTGTATGAATGCTCAGTGCCCTTTGATTTTAGAGTAGTATTTTGTACTGTGTGACAGAAAAAAAAATTGCTTGGGGAAAAGAATTGGTATTGTTGTTATTTTTATTTATTGGAGTATTTGGGTCTGAAATATGCCACAAAATTATGTTTTCAGTATTTTGACTTCTCACAGTAATAACAAAGTTGGGGAAAAAATAAATACATGATCCCACCAAAATTAAGCACACAAGGCGGCAATCCTAGGCAACCTACTCAGAAATAAGCCCCACTGAGTAAAATGAGGCCTGCTGAGAAAACATGCATAAGATTATAATGCAAATCTCTTTAGTAGCAATGAGCTAAGAACATGCATAACTCACTCCCATTGAGATCAGTGTGCATCCAAGAGCGTATCTGTGGTTGAATTGTGACTCTAGATTGTACTGTGCAGTTCACTGCCTCTTAACGGAAGCTGATGGTGCACTTGAGCTCATCACTGGGAAGGATGATTTGAGAATCAAGAAACCTGGACTTTATTCCCATCTCTGCCACTGATTTGCTGTATGTCTGAACAACTATTTCAGCCTCAGTTATTCAGCTCATGAGTTTCCCAGTGCAAGGATTGTGTCTCTTCATTGTCATTGTCCAGCTCAGTGGAATCTCCAGGTGCCACTGTAGTGCAACCAAAACAATCTAACAATCTGACACTTTTCTCCTTTTTCTCATGTAAAAATCTATGAGAAATCCTCTTAGTTTGCTCAGCTAGCTACTCAGCTTGCTTCACTGCAAACTGCTCCAAATGAACACTATGAAGAGTTAAGGTATGAACTCAATTTCTCATCTAACTCTCTCAGGTGTTAACAGCTCTATCTAGCTGAGATCATTTCAATACTAATGTCAGAGCTCATGGCAATCGAAGAAGCAAACACCCAGCTGCAACCAAAGAAGAGTCAGGAACTCCTTTACTTGTTTTAATTTGGCTTCCACATCTCTGACTCCATCTGTGCCAGAAACTCTGCTGCCATCAATATTCTTGGAATGGCACAATGCCTCAAACTCTATGAAGTGCAAAGTCATGCCACTCTAAGCCCACTGATTTCAACCGAACCAACTCTGTATGGGTGGGGGGGGGGGGGTAGATGGTGATTTTAGGGCACCATGATTTGCTGGCATTGGGATACCTTTTTTCTCTAGAGTAAAATCTCCCTGTCCTTCAAGCAAAAATGCTATTCCATCTTACTAAGTAAAGCAGTGGTGTTCATTTCGGGGAACTCTGAATCCTTGGAAGCTTACCAGGAATTCTTCAATAAGAAGACCAAGTAATACAGGTAAGATCTTCTGAAAGGTATCTTGCCCACCATTAATTGCTTTCCCTTGCCATGCATAGCTGGAGGAGAGTACAGGAAATGTTCTACACTGGTTCATGCAAGACAAGACTCAGTATGCCCAGTCACTGTTCCATGTGAACCAATTGTGACCCTAAAATATGTCTCAGAATCCCCTATAATGTATATGGGTTCTACAGCAAGGATGTTCCTTGGAAAGGGTTATGGTAGGAAGTTGAAAACTACCAATTTACAGCATATTGTTTCTCTATGCGTACAAATGGACAGCTGACTTATTAAGATCACACCAGCTGTCATCTGTCTCTAAGGCAACACTGCATAACATATTTTATGTACTCTAGAAAATATCCACAGGTCTTCCCACACTTTCTCTCTCCAGTTGGCCTGTTAACATCAGCAGAAACATCAACAGTCCAAATAAAATGACAGAGTAGTTCAGGTTCTGTAAAGCACCAGGTGTTCAAATAACTTGGATTCCATACACGGATTAAACAGATGGGTCTGTCCTGTTTCATTTTCAAGAGTAAAGAAATACCCAATGTTTACAAAATTCCAGGATGTTTAGTCAATTTGGTGCCCTATTTTGTTACTATCCTTTTATCAGCTCCCCCCCCCTCTATTCCTGTATTTAAAATGCTGAAGACAAAGATGCAGACATCAGCAAAACCATCATTCAGTGACTATCAGATCAACAGCCTTAACAACTCTGAGTAACTAGGGAGTTAATCTAGGGAGCCAGTAGAGAAAGGTACGCCCGAAAACCAGATCAGAAACCTAGCAATGTTTCATCTGATCTGGCTGGAGTTGTATTTTGATCATATAGCAGCATAATTAAAGAATAGGAAAAGATCTTCCTCCACCCTTTTGGTGTCTTATCTCCCCTTAATGCAAGAGAATGTTTAAAAGGGTAAGCTGTTTGCATTCAATGTCACTGTGAACACTCCTCACATCATTGCTATGAACCAAATAAAGAGTTGTTGCTGTTGTTCAAAGATGCCCCAATGTAAATTGCTAAGGTGAAAAGGCTGTGTGTGGATTTGCAACTGCTACTAAGCAATTCAGTCTGTCTCCTGGAGTTACTGACTTTGAGTTTGCACCTGTTGGTTTGCTTATTGTATGCATGTTGCACAGTAGACAGAGCTGATTGTGTGACAACAAAGTTGAGAGCACTAAGAAGTGAGAGAAATACCACTTTATACCACTTTAGGTATCAGCCATCTGTTTCAGTATCTGTATAACCTTAATGCATAACCAAACACGCAACTGAAAACTGAAATGTATTTCCTTTTCAGGATGCAATATAGCCAAACAAACCCAGAATGCTCTGAGATCTGTAAATATCTCAAAGATCAGCCTATTTTTTTCCTCAGGATACTTAGGTCCAGAGTCCCTTGCTGGTTCCGTTCAAGAGACCCTTCCAGACATTCCCATTTGACTCCTGAGAGAAGGTGTCAACAAAAAAATCGACTGCAGGGCCTCAGGTATCCGCTGACCTTGCTTTCCCCGCTGCAGGCCCGTGAGCCAGCCTGTGTGTGGCAAGGCAACGAGACGGGGCTGGAGCTGGGGGCGTGTGTCTGCGCGTGGGGGAATCCCGTGGCATCCCACACCCACCAAGCTGCCGCCAGATTGCCCAGCAGTTGTTCTTTTATTACCCTGATTATATAAGAGAATACAAGGCGGCTCGGTCCCCCTCCCGCAGGCTCTCCTTCTCCACTCCCTGCCCCATCCCAGTCACGGGAATAATTAAAGGATGCAAAGCAAAAGACAAAAGCCCTCCTGCTATTAATAGGAGCTGGGAGGGGGAGAGAGAGGAAATGGGAGGCTTGCAGAAGCTTCCATGACTAGGCTGGCGCGCCTGTGAAAACATAAATGAAAGCAACCCGAAGCTGCTGCTCCATTGCACAGCACTGCAGGCTGCAAAGCTCGAGGGGGTGGGTGGCGAGCGAAAGGAAGGCAGAGCAGCTCGGCTCTTCGAACAAGACCGTTAGGCCATTTCATGCCGCTGCCGGAGAGCAGAACCTAGAAAAGCGGCGTCGCTTCCCACCTGCGTCTGGATTCCCCCCCCCCCGCCCCCAGGCCCCCCCATCTGATCGGCGGCAGGGAGGAGGCGGCGGCTGGAGCGAAACCCGCGGCGTGATCGCAGAGCGGAGCCTGCGGCGGGGGCACGCCCAGCCCCGAGGGGGTTAGGCACGCTTTTCTCTTTTCTGCAGCAGAGCAGTTGGGCCTAAGCGGGCCACAGGCGAAGAAAGAGGGACGGGTGGAAAGAGGAGGCGGGCGGGCGGGCAGGCAGGCAGGGCGACGAAACAAAGAGCCATACCCACCTGGGCGCCTGGCACTGGGAAGCTCCTGCTGGGCTAGCCACCCGGGTAGCTCCGCCAGGGGGGATCGCAGCGGTGCCTTGGCTTTTCTTTCCTTGCACGGCTCTTCCACTCCTAGCTTTGCAAAGGGAGAGGAAAAAAAAATTGCAGGGCTTTCTAAAAATAGTCGTTTCACGCCCGGCAGGGAGCTAGCGCCTTATCTATACATTGGCGGTGGGCTGCAGACCATTGTTTCCTTCCAGTGACAGGGGCAGAGCGGTCGGCTCGGCAAAGGCTCAAGCTCGCCGGGACGCTGGGCGAGCCATCCCTTCCTGGAGAGCGAGCAGATGTGTCGGAAAGATAAAGGGGAGGGCGCGGGGTGGAGGGGGGAGCGGCGAGGGGAGAGTGACACTTTGCAGCCTTTTAATTGCTGGCTGCCGGGGGAATCCCGAAGTGGAGCGGTTGGGGCGGGAGGCGAGAGAGCAAAGCCATTGATTCAAACGGGAAGGGTGATGCAGGGGCAGTTTCTGTTGTGGGGAAGGATGAAGGCTGTGGAAACCGTAGCCCCGTGCCAAGTACTAGTCCGACTAGTCCAATAGCGCTAGCCCCGTCTGGCATCGACTGGTGGGCTATGGCTATGCTGCAATAAGGTGCTTTTTTGTTTTCGCCTCCGGAGAGATACCCCTTTTTTCAGTGAACTCACCGCCCTTTGCTTGCCCTGCTCTCGAGCTCCTCTTGGAACATGTCTACGGCCCCAAAATTTGATGGACAGGACTTCGATAAAAGAGAGCTGAGTGTGTGAACCTGTGCCTTTGCCATCTGGTTGCCCGTGGTGGACCATTCATTTGCACTCCTGGAGTGGGACTTTTGTAATCAAAACCTCTCATTTCCTGTCCCTGCCTCCTTCCCAGGGTTTCTGAGAGCTGGGGAGAAGAGAGGGTTGGATTGAATGAGGAGCAGAACGAAGGAATAAATAATATATAAGTATTCAAGGGACTGCTGATGTAGTCATTAGTCAGAAGGGACATTTGAGTCTCCCTAAGGTATTAAGCCAGTAGGGGGAAAAACATTTGCTATCTGCTTTACTGGCTCATTGTAATATGTTTTTCTCTCCTAGGGTTGTTTATCAGAAAGGTGTAAAATCTGCCATGTCCTCAACTTTTTAAAAAAATTATTTATTTGGATATATATCCCTAATCTCAATGTATACATGCATATATTCAAAACCTTTTTGCTTCTAAAATGTGTTCAGGTCAATATTCAGCATAATCATCACACAATTAAAATGCCCTGTTATGTTTATAGTTTGCTTAGATTATAAAGAGTATAAAGTTTCTGATAAAGAGTATAAAGTTTCTAATAAATAATTCCAAATACATCACAACCAGGAAAAAACAGCTGTCAGTAATATATTAATAAAAACAACACAGTAAAAAAGCAGCAGGTAGAGCAAACTCCGTGTGGTTGTGAAAACAGTCAGACCGCTTCAGTGGTAAAACCATTTCAGCAAAACTTTCCACAAACACAGTAATTTAACAGGATGCCCAAGCAAATAACAGTGGCAAATTAGACTAGGCTCCAGAGTAATGGGGGGGGGAGTGTTCTGTAGCCAAAGGTCTCCTCATTTTCAGAAGGTGGAGGCAAGCAAACCAGGACTTTAGATGTTGATTTTAGATGGTACGCAGACTGAAACACATTTAAAGATGGATCACCCCTAACTTCCATTCGTGTCCACAGGCAGACTGATTCAAATCTACATTGACTCGAGTAGGAAAACAGAGAGTGATAGTAATGAGGTACAGGGTAGACTGGCCATTTAATGTACAGGTGAATTTCCCATTGGGTCTCTCTAGACATGCAGGCTTTTAAAGAGTTGGGTCTGGGTTCCTCAAACCCACCTCAGGTTTCCACAGCCATACAACAGTTAAAAAATAAAGGAGAACCCCAAAAGCCTAAGAATGCCTCTGCAGGGGAAGAGGGGCTCCTCTCTCCCCTTCAAACCTTTTCCTTGTGTCAAAATAGCACAAGGGAAGTGCCCCCCCCTTGCAGCTCTAGCTTGTAGCCCCATTGGGGCTACTTGCCTTGATCTAAGGCTATGTCAGCTTCCCAGTTTACTCCTGATGAGGTGTGATCCTTTGAATCATAAGGCCTACATGTGCCAAACTGATGATCATCATAATGGGGCCATCTGACCCTCATCTTAATACTGAATCCCAAACATGGCATGCTACAAGCATGAGCAAAGAAACAGCAGTGAGCACCAAGGCACTTTCAGAGCTGATCATTCCAGATGATTTAACAAGGGAATGAAACCTCAGCTGAAGCGTAAGGGGAATATGAAACAGAA
Source organism: Eublepharis macularius (assembly GCF_028583425.1). NCBI lineage: Eukaryota > Metazoa > Chordata > Lepidosauria > Squamata > Eublepharidae > Eublepharis > Eublepharis macularius. Next base: position 91,338,898 of record NC_072793.1, on the reverse strand, counting down.
ACCATGCTTAGAATCTTACGAAGGTTGTTACTGCATTATCAGACGCGCACATTCTCCTCGCACATCTATGGCTGTACTTCACAAGCAGAGCCCATATTCACCTATAGCCTGTAGATCCAGTGTAGGGAATTACATCCTTGGGCATAGACTTGCTGGCCTGGATGTTAATGCTGGTTCTAGCCCAAGCAAAGCTGTCCAGGAAACTATAGCCTTAAGTGCTTCGGAAGACCAAAATGCCAATTCAGAATAATGATCTACGCACCAGTATTCGAGGTCTGTGACAGGGTGGTGATGAAACACTACTGCAAGGCTTGAAGGAGGTCAAACAATAAAAATCAGAATGAAAGTTGATTAATTTATTGTATTCAAGAAATTTTAATGCTGTCTCTCCAGATTTCTGCTGAAGGTGGCTTGGCTTACAAATAAAATCCCCACTCAATGTAAAAACAAAACAAGCCATTAAAACAGACCTCAGATCAAAAGCAGATGATGGAATAGCTGAAAAGACAAAACCCCTAATGAAAAGCCTGGGTAAAAAGATACGTTTTGGCCCAGTGCCTAACAGACTTTAAAGTAGGTACCAGGTGAGCTTCAAGAGGGAGGGCACTCCAAAGGTGAGGTGCCACCTCAGAAAGTGCCCTGTCTCTAAGTTGTCACCTGCCTCACCTCTGAAGGTAGGGGCACAGACAGCAGGGCTTGGGAGGCATATCTTAACTGGTGGGCAAATAAGGGAGAATGATGCACGTGTCAAGATAGGGGGATGACAGGGTGATTCTAAGCACAGACTGAGCAAGTGATCCCACTCAGTAGGAGCAGATAGAAGGGAACAGAGAAGACAGATGAGAAAGCGAGACACAAAGACAGCTCCAAGTGGCAGGCACAGGTCACAGGTGCCCCACACATCTATGGCTTTTTGTTTTTAGGGCCAAAAATTGTTCTTAAGAGTCATTTAGTGTAAGAAAGATGCTGCAGCATGTGGACTACCCATCCTACTCCAGTAACGTTAAAGAGCCAGACCATGCAATCTTCTCATGCAATCACTGCTGCACTTACTGTGGATGAAGGAGCTGTATTGTAGGCTTTGTCCGTGTAGTTCACGTCTTCCAGAGCAGCATAAAAGGGGCACATGCTGCAGCAACTCCTGTATCACAATGGTAAAGAGGCCCTTAGGTTGTGTGTCTCTTGCAAATGTTCTAAAGTATGAATAGTTTTTCCATTGGGGAGTAGACAATGGGAATCCTTCAAAGACCTGATTTTTTACTAGTGCTATTTAACTTATTTATATACTTCATCCACATCCCACATTTCTCCTCAATGGGGACCCAAAGTGGCTTATATAATATTCCTCTCCTCAATTTTATCCTCACAACAACCTTGTGGTTAGACTGAGAGCGTGTGACTGGCCCAAAGTCATCCAGTGATCTTCCATGGTAGAGTTGGGATTCAATTCTGGGTTCTCCTAGATCATAGTTTGACAACTCTTAACCACTACACCACACTGGCTCTCATTCATAAATGATTTGAAATTGAGGGAGAATACTGCTGGAGTCATGTTTGATGATGACATGGAAATACTCTGAGCAATAAAATTCCAAAGAAGGTGTGTAAAGAAGAGCTAGTGGATCTCAGCAACCTGGGTGGCTGAACAGTAGACATATGAGTTTAATTGTGTAGTATGGATTAGGAAGAAAATTCTCAGCTTTATATACACACATATATACACACACAGTGGTCACCTCTAAAAGAAAATAATCAGGAAAGAGATCTTGCCCATTACCCAGTTTTGAAGGATCCTTTTGGAACTCTTCATTGTCTGTTGGAATTTTCACCATCCTAAATAATTTAGTGTCATCCATAAACTTGGTAGTTTATCACTTCAGATATCAGATTCATGGGAGGACACCACTGCTTACGTCCCTCGATGAAACTTTTTTTATTGTTAGTCCTTCCTGACCTCATCAGGCGGGCCATTCCATAAGGTGGGGGCTACAACAAAGAATGCATATGTACAGGCAGTTCTTGATTTTGCCCATTTACAGGGTGGCACCTACAGAAGGCCTTGTTCAGATGTGTGAAGCTGCCATGGCAATAGAGAGGCAGTTGTACAGATACAAGGGACCAAGGCCATGATGTATGTGATAGTTAAAACATTGAATTGAGTCCGGTATCTGATTGATAGTTAATGGAGTGGCTGCAGAAAGAGAGTGATATGCATACTCCTTCTAGCACCTAATAATAACTGAGCGGTGGCGTTCTGCACCAATTGAAGTCTCTGAGGGCCAAGCTACAAGTGACGAATGACACTTGAACGACAAGTTTATTTCTCTCTGTTCACTTGCCCTCCACTCAATCCACTTGCCATTCAAGTGTCATTCGTCACTTGTAGCTTGACCCTCAGTTGATTTCAAGAGGAGACCTATGTAGAGTGCATTACAGTAGTCTAGTCTCAATGTTACTGTGATATGGTATTCCAGGTATTCCAGTTTCCTATCTTATACTTTCTGTTCTTTAATCAGTTACTGATCCATAAAGTTAAAACAGTTACTGGTCCGTACTTTACTTTTGTACTTCTGTAAAGTACAATGGGGTTACCACACTCTGCTTCAGCTGAAAGCTATGCCTATATCTACAAACAGCTATAAAATATGATTCAAAATGGTAAAAAAAAAAATTTTGAACATCAAAATCTGTTATCTGAAAATGGCGGGGGGGGGGGGGCGGGAGGAATCTGACTTAGAACATGTATTGGGGATTTTGTAGCTTTCTGCAGAGTAGACTTGAAAGTGTCTCTTCTTAGAAAGAAAAAGCTTAGATCATAGCTTAGATCATTAAAGGGTACATTTCTTACATTTCTCCACTGTCACTTGTGATGGTTAATATGTTACAGTGCAGACCAGTGACTTGATACTTAGAAAGGTATAACTCTGTTTACAATTGCACTATTTGTCAGTCAGTGAAATCAATGGGGTTACTCCCAAAGAAAAGCAGAGATCAAGGTGGGAATCTGTCCCTGAGTGCTCAATTATATGTTCAAAAACAGAGATTCCAAAACCCTTTACAAGGCTGAATTTAGGAATCAGCCCCTTAATTTGCTGTATCTTGCTACAATGGAAGTGCAAAACCTCCCAGTACACTTTTGGATAACAAGAAGCTACCACATATCATACTGAACTTGAACTCGGAGAGCCAAAACAAGTTTTTACTTTGCCTGAGGGAGATTAGAAAGGACAATGTCATTGTATGTTGGCGGATTACACGTAATATCTGATACTGCTCTGTTCAGTCAGAGACCTATTTGTTATCAAGGGATCACAGAAGAATACAAAATCAGAGGAAAAATGAGCATTTGTTGACTCACAATTGGACAAATAAACAAAGAAAGAACCTACCCAGAGAACAGATGATGGTATTAACACAGAAAAACAAGACTACTGAGTTATTCTAGGTTATAATGCATATTTCAAGCCCAATGCTGATCTCTGCTTTTCGAAAACATCATAATGCATCCTAGTGAAAATACCAGTTTGCAATAGATCCATTCTCTACTCTTCTCCACATGTTAGCATTCCAGTTATTTTTTTCTCCATTGCAATCATGACCAGATAGACTGGTAGACACTGCTTTCTTTGCCTCTTGTATGAGCAAACACTAAACTGAAGTGGCCAGTTATGGTGTTGCTCGTTTTGTTTTGGTTAAGTGTTGTTATGATTTGCTGAAGATAAAGTCATGTAAGCAACAAAATTGTAGATAGCCAGCTTGATCCATGAGGGTGGGGAATAAAAAAACAACAGTAAAACCTTTTTAATAGGAGAAGCCAAAATAGCGAGCTCAGATCTTCAAGGCTCAGAGTTCTTAAATCATGCTTTATATTAGGTTCAAAAAACAAAATAGAGGATTAAAAAGGAGGAGAGAGAAAAATATTACAGGCATAATGGAAAACATCATTCTTTCTGCAGTTTGTAAATGACTTTAAAATGGGTAGCTGGAGACGTTGCAGATGTAACTGGATTATATTGGGATGGGTGCAATTCAGGTTTCAAGTTGCACAAGGGGCTCATGAGGAAGGAGCCAAAAATGAAGGCAGAAAAATATGATCGTCCTATACCAGTTTGGTGTAGTGGTTAAGAGTGGCGGCAGCACTCTGACCTGGAGAACCAGGTTTGATTCCCCACTCCTCTACTTGAAGCCAACTGGATGACCTTGTGTCAGTCACAGCTTCAGCTTCTTGGAGCTCTCTCATCCCCACCCACCTCACAGGGTGATTGTTGTGAGGATAATAATAACCGCTCTAACCACTCTGAGTGTGGTATTAAGTTGTCCTGAGTTGTTGTGAAGTAGCTTAGGCTGAGAGTGTGTGACTGGCCCAAGGCGACACAGCGAGTTTCCTTGGCAGAGTGGGGATTTGAACCTGGGTTGCCCAGGTCCTAGCCTGTCACTCAAACCACTAAACCACACTGGCTTTAGCAAAGTCAGTTTTGTATGAAGTGATAGGTTGCAAGTCAATCTAAACATGGGAGCATACTTAAGAGGACTGAGAGCATATAACCCTCATGAGCAACGTAAGACAGGAGAACATCTTCCTCTTCTGGCAGAATCTCATTCTTGGATGGCTAAATGTAGTATTTCCCTAAGTAGACAACATTGTGGGTAGTTGTGTTGGTCCATGGAAAGAATTCAAAAACATCTAATACTTTTTATTTGGACCTATCAAAATATCTGATTAACTGCTGCGTGCAAGACTTTCTGCTATTGAAGGAGAAACCATGTTGCCAAGCAGCTTTGAAAGTTGAAAGAGGACACACACAGGAAGAACAACCACCCATGCCAGTGAAACTTCCAGGAACTAAGTAAGTATGAAATCTATCTTGGGTCTTGTCACATATGCTGAGTCAGAAGTGAAACAGCAACAAGAACGTCATGGGAACAAAAATCCATGGGGGGAAAAATCTGACCCAATGTCATTGCTTATGATTTTACTGAACATGAATCTGGTAGTAGCTTTTATAGACTTTTTACATAAAATGGATAATAAGGATTTGATGATATCTGGATTTATGGATTAAGAATTATGAACAATGGAAAAAAGAGGGCTCTTATATTTAACTTATAATAAGTGAGACGTTAGTAATTATACATATTTGTTGCAGAGAAATCGGAACTCAACCTGTAGTTTAGTTTTTAGGATCGTTTTGTTTTGTTTATGTATTGTTAGTGTGTCTTCCTTTTAGAATGTTGTGTTTTTCTTATCTTCTATGTTTATTGTTTATAACTTTATGTTATTGCTTATAGTGTATAGTTTAAATAAAGAAAATGAAATAGACAAAAAAACCTGGTAGTAGCTTTGAAACAAATTCAGCTAGAGTTTCTTATTGCTTGCAGACTGGACAGAACCTCCTCTAAGAATTTTGAGGCTATTCTGGATCTCTTATATGGGTTTTATGCTATGGTTAGATCACTAATTGAAAAGGGGAACATACAGAGATGAGTTCAATTTGTCGTGGATTTGTTATATTAGAGAAAGTCTTTTAAGTCACAGTGCCCAATGTTGAAATAGGATTAGGAGACAATCACTTAAATCATTGTGTTGCAGATAGATTATAATGAATTCTTTATAGCAAATGCCTGCCAGTCCTTCTAGGTTACTCAAAGCTATATGTGCTTTAAAAATAGATCTCATTGGAAATATTTGGTATTAGCACAAATTCTGCTGACAAAATATTGGAATAATCAATCATTACAAACCATAGCAGAATAGTTTGCACAATATAGTTAATATGTTGACATTCTTTAAATATTTATGGGAGGGAACAAATCAGTCTCATTATTGGACCAGAAGGTGTCCCTTTATTATATTCTGGAGCGCTGTTAGACATGCTAAGAGTGTTAGTCAACAAATACTGTCAATGTAGCAGCTGTATAAGGATGCCAGACAACTCTCAACAGACTTCACTTTGGGAGTTAAAGTTCTTTATTGATAAGATGCCAGTTTCATGCTCTTACACCATCCTTGCTAGGACTGGCAGCTACAGACAAGCCTAAAGCAGGTAAAGGTTCCCCGCAGCTACCCCCCCTCCTTTCAGTCCTCAACGCTGGAAGCAGGAAAACAGGCTATGGGGTTCATAGACTTCTCAAGGCCAGAGAGATTACAGCAGGAATCAACAACCACTTTCCTGTATTGTCGAAGGCTTTCACGGCCGAAGAACGATGGTTGTTGTGGGTTTTCCGGACTGTATTGCCAAGACCATGGCAATACAGCCCGGAAAACCCACAACAACCAACCACTTTCCTGTTCTCAGTTTCCCACCCCAGTGACAGAATCACTACAACAGCATGAGCTTCAGCTGCAGGGGTATGACAGGAGATCCTGAGCACCTGACAGCAGCTGTGTTAATGAGGATTTGCTTACTTTTGAAAAAGAATTAAACTCATACTATTGTCTTGTGTGGCAGGGGCATGATGCCATGCACTAGCAGGTTCCACCTACTCCTCCCTTCTTGTGGGAAGGCCTCAGGTTGGGAGGGAAGAGGTTCAAACTCATCCCTATTACCCCTCCTCTAATCAGCTGTCGCTTCCTTCTCCTATTTATCTCTGGCTTGCACTGCCTAGGAAAGGAGTCAAGCTGGCAGCCTCCTCTTCAACCTCTGATGGTGCTTAAATAGCTCCCTGCAGTTCCCGCCTCCCTCTTCTTGGTCCTGTGGGACTTCCTCCCTACAGTCTGTTGGACTGCCTTGCAGCTGGGCTTTGATGCATTGACTGAACCAGGAACCCCAAGACCTGTTTCTGCCCCTTTGTGGCCAGGAGGCTTCCCTGCAGTCTGTGGCCCTGGACCCTTTCTGCCACTCTCACTGGTGGGGCATGGTCCTACCACACAAGTGAGTGATGGTGGCCTGATCAAGGCTGGCGACATGACAGGCTGGTACCTCTGGATTCATTGATATTAGTTTAATTACATTAAATAAAATATTAATAAAAGAAATATGTATAGTGAAGGACTATTCCTGCATACCCTTTTGAAGTAACATTGTTCTCACATGGGGATTCTCATACTTAATTTTCATGTGGTGAAGCATTTGTAATCACCCTTGACGTAAACAGAAATGCAAAACGTACAATGGCTACATCCACTCACCATCCATGTTGCTTTCATTACTGCTGTGAATGTAGAAACATATGCAGCTATGGAATGGAGCATCCACATGATCTATGGGGTGGTTGCCAGCCTCCAGGGCGTGGCTGGAGATCTCCTGGAATTACAACTGATTTCCAAGCTATAGAGATCAGTTCCCTGGGAGAAAATGGCAGCTTCAGATAGTTGACTGTATGGCATTATATCCTGCTGAGGTCCCTCCCCTCTCCAAAACCTGCCCTTTCCAGGCTCCAACCACAAAATCTCCAGGAATTTCCCAACCTGGAGCTGGCAACACTATCAGTTGATCTGTGAATTCTTGCACTGCTTGCAGCTTCCTCCCCCATTCCTTTCAAGGAAATCTGAACAAAAACTGCCCCTTGTATCTGCTTAATGGAAATGGATAAAAAACCTAGTTTTAAAAAAACAAAAGCTGGGAATGCAGAGGAAGTAGTAAATCATGGGCATAGAGTACTGTACCATTACTGCACTGTTGTGAAATAGCAATTATCAGTTTTAAAAAGCCCTCCTCCCTGGTCTACAGTACCATGGTGGGGAAAATGATGGCTGCAAGAGGTTGATGGAAGAAAGAATGTGTTGGTGGGACCTCTGAAAATGCTCACCTTCCCATCCAGATGACATGCAAATGTGATTGAACTGCATTCTTTCAAAAAACACAGCAAGACAGGGTTTGGAAAGATCAGTGCAAAGTGGGGGGAGAAACCTGGAAAATGGACAGTTGGAGGATAATTTTTTTAAAGTCTTTTTAAAAAGCACTGCAGCTTGGAAGCAAATAATGGAGCAGCCTATAGCAGATTGAAAACAAGCTTTCTTTTTGGTGTGGTTTGTTCCACAAATTTCACATAGTGTCTTCTGGTAGAAAAATACAGTGGTGCTATTAGTGGTCAGACTTGCCCTCACGATATTAAGAAGGCTTATGAATATGGCAACATCATAAGCCTGTTTCCTCATGTGTTTAAAACACAGGCAAGCTGCCTGAGTAGGCAGGAAAAGAAAAAGTACTGGAATGGGAGCAGTGAGATAAGACTAGCTCTCAGCCCCACCCCCCAGAGATGTGTAAAACCATAGAACAATGGAGGTCTCCAGAAGCACTTGAATGAATCCATTCACACACCCTTCCAATCCTATCCTTATCCAGCCTCTTATTATAGCCTCACCCATCCAGCCATTGTGGATCATCAATCATCTTTTTATACCTGTAGTTCCTCTCAGGAAGGCACAATCAAACTTTCTCAGTTTTATTGTCTCACATTGGAGACAGCTTCCCAGTAGAGGTGGGCACGGACCGGCATTTTCCTACGGACCGCTGGTTCGGGGTTCGTGGGCTTCCACAGTCCACGGTCCACGAACTTTTGATGGACCAGGCCCGGTTCGCGAATCGGTTCGCGAACTGGTTCGGGTCAGAAAAGGCCTTGTTTTCCCACACATTTTCACTTCAGGCGACTTTCCCCACCAAAGGTTCTCATGTAACACTCCTTGATTAGCACTTTTCCAAAGAGAAAAACAACAATTTCCCCTCCCCTATTCTGACTGACCCTTACCCGCCCTTGGGGGAAGGAGGGAGACTTGTGCTCCTGTCCAGGAGAGGTGGCTGCCCACAAAACCCACCTACATGGGGCTGCATCAACAAGAGATGCCCTTCCTGGGGCATCTCCATGATGGGAAATGAATGGATGGACTTGAGTGAAAGCCAACTCCGCAACAGGAGATCATGCAGCAATTCAAAGGCCCCTTGCTGGAATGGAAAGCACGCGAGGGAGGGAAAGGATGTCTTCCACACCTTGAGGGAAGGAAACTCATGCTACCCTGTTCAGAAGGGGCCTCTTTGGGAAGTGGACAACGAGTCCCACCTCAATGACGTGGTGTGTCAGCTTGCTTGCTATCAAGCAAGCTGACCTGGGCCACTGTCCTACTTGTCACTGGACTTTGGGGATTGACCCTCAGAGGGGCCCTTGTGCTCGTGGGAGCAGGATGGTTGCCGAACAAACCCACTTTACTGAACGTGGTGGCATTGGCAAAGGATGGATATGCGGGTTGGGGTTTGAGTGGCTGGCGAGAGGGCAGCCACCACGTGGGAGAGGTGGGTATTGATGGTGGCCACACCCTCCCTACGGGGGCCCCCCTCACTGGCCCCGGTTGGGGGTGAGTGGGGAGAGGGCGGCCGCCACATCGGAGAGGTGTCTTTTGATGGTGGCCTGGCCTCACCCCTCCTTGCACATGCCCTGCATTCTGCTGAAACTGGCCTCCACACTTGGGAAGGCCCTGCCCCTGTGATGTGGGGACCACCACAGATCTGAGCATGACCTGATCAGAGCACTTGAAAATTGAACTTGCACAAAATAATGAAATTGAAGAAGGCCACAACAAGAAAGGACAGAGAGGAGATGCTGGGTCAGACTGATGGTCCAGAAAACCAGACTTATAACCTGCTCCTTCAGGACAGAGGATCTACTGAGAGAGTGGGTATTGAAATGATGGATCTTGGATTTTCTGTTAGGTTGCAGCAGGACATAAGAGATTATGAAGGGAGAGGCTTAGAGGTGAGAAAGTCTGGAGCAGAGAGGGAAGGCAGCTGTGGTTGGGAAGAATGGATGAGTTCAGGAGGGCTTCCTAACATGGACTGGGGGTTCTCTGGAGCCTGACTTAAGGTGAAGCAACCTGCCATTGGTGCAGAGAGAGACTGGGGCTTGTCAGAGCCAAGATTCCGGGTCCCCAAGGTCCAGGGAAGGATGCCCCAGCAGGGGGAGGTTGATCTTGATAAATGCCAATTGATCCACTAGGGTGGGATCCAGGCGTGAGCGGTGGGGACGGAGGATGTCTCCCAGGTGGGAGAACACCTGCTCACTCTGGACACTGGTGGGAGGGCAGGAGAGGAAATTCATGGCCACAGACGAGAGGTCTGGCCAGATGGCAGATTTACATGCCCAGTACTCCAGGGGATTGGATTCAGGGGACTCTGGCGTCTTGGCAAGGTACTCCCGCACCATCACCTCTGCTGAGTCCTCTGCAGGTGCCATCCTGTCCTTCCTCATGCCAACAACCTCCCAGTTCAGCACTGAGGACCAGTAGTTGGAGTGTGGTGGGCTCTCATGGGCTGAAGCGCCAGGCTCATCCTCTGCCACTTCCCCCCCTCCTCCTCCTCCTCCGGCTCCTCAGCCACCAGCCCCTCTTCCGTGCCCTCTTCCCTCTGGCCGTGTCTTTTAGCCTGAAACCTGCAAACCTCTTTGCGAAGCTCCTTCTTCCATCGTTCTAGCTCACATTGGTGCATGGCAATGGCGCCCTTCATGCGTGGATCACACAGGCAGGCCATTCTGTACGGCCACTGTTTGCAGAGAGGATGCAAGCGGGCGGCCACTCCTGCCTGCAACCTCTTCACCAAGGCCCTGACACTTGGAAGGGTTTCCCCCCGCTCCAGTTCTTTGGCCAGTGCCCGGTCCAGCCCACAAATCAGGGGGATGGCTTGCCCCAGGCTGGACTGGTAAGAAGAGAGGAGATCAGTGGTGTCCCGAAATGGCTTGAGGATACGCACCATTTGGGAGAGGACTAGCCAGTCCACAGAGCTGATGCTGAGCACATTTCCTGCATGCATGATGGGCGTTGAGGACATGATATCTTGCAACACATGTCTTCGCTCCACCAGACGAGCTATCATCATGTAGGTGGAGTTCCAATGGGTTGCCATGTCCTGGAAGAGCTCGTGCTCTGGATCTCCCCCCTCCCCCTGCTTCTTGTGCAGCTGTCGGGCAGACTTAATGCTGCGAGAAAAGTGGGTGCCAAGACGACGAAAGCCATCCAAGAGGTTGCGCATCTCCAATGTTCCCTGGTCCCAGCTGGGCTTTACCATGCTACCCAACCCGAGAGCATCCCCCACGACCAGGTGCAGCTTATGGGCCAGACAGACAATGCCCTCCAGGGATGCCTCATTCACGGCCACCAGCATGTTTCTACCAGCGTCCGTGACCATGTAGCCACGGACAGCATCGCCTGGGGACAACCAGTCCCTCAGTGAACCCTTCAGCACAGTGGCAATGTTCTTCCCATTCTGATCCACATCCATCCCCCGTGCCTGGAGCAGAACCACTCTGTAGCCCACCGGCAGGGGTGGCGCCTCCTCTCGGGCCCCCAATTTGACCGCGGTGTTCTGGAGGTCCTCCGGTTGCCACCAGTGGGCAGTGATGGTGAGGTAGCCGTGATGACGGCTGCCCCACAGATCTGCTGTGAAGTGCACAGTCCGCCCTCTTGCTCTTGCCAGCTGGTTCCTGACCATCTCTGCCACACCGTTGTAGATGGCGGGCAAGACTCGCCGGCCAACAGTCCGCCGCGAGGGCGTCGTGAACCAGGGTACAAAATGACGCATTGCCCTGCGAAAGCCCACACCCTCCAACACAGACAAAAGGAGTCCATCCAGGGCTATCATCTCAGCCAGTACACGAGTTCCCGCCTCCTGAGCTTTCCCCCTGAATCTTTTGCTTGGCAGGGACAAACCAGAGGGAACAAGTTCCTGAAGGGTAGCCTGCTTAGAAGTTCCACTCCCACCCACAGCCCTCTCAGGGGTGTGAGCCTTAATAGGGGTGGACTCCTGTTCCACTTGCCCTTCTCCCTGCTCAGCAGCCCTCTTCACCCCACTGCTTGATGGCTTTTCTTGAGCCAGCAGGCTTGGGTGATGTCTCTGAAGATGCCTGCGGAGGACACTGGACGACAGGTGTTGGGGGTCCACACCCCTACGCACCATGGCATTGCATACCTGGCAACGCACCGAACACGGATCGTTTGGGATGGTCCGGAAGTGCCGCCAAAGTGTGGGGTTAAAACGGACACCAGGAATCTGTGGCTCAGGAGGAGGACAAAGCCTTAATGGTTGAAGTGTGCGGCTGGGCCGGGCGAGTGGAGTGCAGGCAGGGGAAGCCACAGGAGGTTGGGATGGGAAGGAGCTGGATGTTTCTGCCGGACCCTCTGGTGCCCCCTGAGATCGATCCACGGAGAGTGTTGGCAGCTGATCCTCAGTGGGCAATGCTAAGAGCTCTTCTGCCTGCTCCTTGATCCCCAAGAGCAAATCTGTAGAACGAGGTGCTGCCTCTGAGGTCTCCCTGTCCCTGGTGCCACTTGTACTGGGCACCGATGGGCACCCAGGACAACCTTTGCAATTCTTCCCACCACGACCACTCTTGTTCCTCTTTCCAACCCTCATGGTGCTATGAGAAAAGATCTCTACAAACAAGTGAGAATTTTAAATGAAGCAGAGAGCCCCAAAAGCTTGGAGCAGGGTAGGGCAGAGCCAAGTGGCACCCAGCTGGACCCCAGTTGAGGGAAGAATGCACCACAAAAGACACTCTAGAGAGGCTTTGAAAGGAGTGAAGCAGAGAGAGCCCGCCCAAAGCGAGCTGCCAGTCACCAGAGAGTAGGTGTTTCACAGAGGCCAGTAGCAGTCTCCCCCTGCACCTCAAAAGCCAGGCAGGAAATGTCCCCCCAAGTTACCCACTATTGAAGGAGTGAAAGGCTTTGAAAGGAGTGAAGCAGAGAGCCCCCCCCCCCAAACGTGCTGCCGGTCACCAGAGAGTAGGTGTTTCACAGAGGCCAGTAGCAGTCTCCCCCCTGCACCTCAAACGCCAGACAGGAAATGTCCCCCCAAGTCACCCACTATTGAGGGAGTGATAGGCTTTGAAAGGAGTGAAGCAGAGAGCCCCCCAAAACGTGCTGCCAGTGCTCCCCGAGAGTAGGTGTTTCACAGAGGCCAGTAGCAATCTCCCCCTGCACCTCAAAAGCCAGGCGGAAATGTCCGCCCAAGTCACCCACTATTGAGGGAGTGAAAGGCTTTGAAAGGAGAGAAGCAGACAGAGCCCCCCCCAAAACGTGCTGCCAGTGCTCCCCGAGAGTAGGTGTTTCACAGAGGCCAGTAGCAATCTCCCCCTGCACCTCAAACGCCAGGCTGGAAATGTCCCCCCAAGTCACCCACTATTGAGGGAGTGAAAAAGGCTTTGAAAGGAGAGAAGCAGACAGAGCCCCCCCCAAACGTGCTGCCAGTGCTCCCCGAGAGTAGGTGTTTCACAGAGGCCAGTAGCAATCTCCCCCTGCACCTCAAAAGCCAGGCTGGAAATGTCCCCCCAAGTCACCCACTATTGAGGGAGTGAAAAGGCTTTGAAAGGAGTGAAGCAGACAGAGCCCCCCCAAACATGCTGCCAGTGCTCCCCGAGAGTAGGTGTTTCACAGAGGCCAGTAGCAGTTTTCCCCCTGCACCTCAAAAGCCAGGCTGGAAATGTCCCCCCAAGTCACCCACTAAAAAGGCTTTGAAAGGAGTGAAGCAGAGAGAGCCCCCCAAAACGTGCTGCCGGTCATCAGAGAGTAGGTGTTTCACAGAGCCTAATAGCAGTCTTCCTCCCCTTGCATCTCATCAGCAGCCAAAAAAAAAGTGGGGGAATGAAGGCAAGAACTCAAGCAGACAACACCCAAAGCTACCTTGCACCCACTGTGCGTCTGTGAGTGGGGTGGCGTCACAGCACAATAGAACCCACCGGCAACCCAGAAAAAAGGAAGAGATTTGGGGGGGGAGGGGGGATTAAGTCCGAGAAGAACCCAAGGACTCAAAACGCAGAAAGAAATCAGAGTAACCCAATAGTGCAGTAAAAGGATTTTTTTTAAGTGCTAATGAGGAGAAAAAAATTAAACAGGAATGGAGAAAAGAGAAAGCTCTCTTGCAGCAGTAGCCCCAAACCCCAAAGCACAAGCCACGCTATCACAAAAAAAACCCCCCCTTCCCCACAGCAAGCAGTCGCTAAGCTAACTCGCGTCCCCGCGCCAGCAAAATGGAGCGGCTCTTCGCGCGCTTTGTCTTTTATGCAGAAGAAGGAAAAAGGAAGAGATGGGGGGGGAGGGGGGATTAAGTCCGAGAAGAACCCAAGGACTCAAAACGCAGAAAGAAATCAGAGTAACCCAATAGTGCAGTAAAAGGATTTTTTTAAAGTGCTCTAGAATAGAGACGAGGAGAAAAAAATTAAACAGGAATGGAGAAAAGAGAAAGCTCTCTTGCAGCAGAAGCCCCAAGCCCCAAAGCACAAGCCGCACTCTCATAAAAAAAAAACCCTTCCCCACAGCAAGCAGTTGCTAAGCTAACTCGCGTCCCCGCACCAGCAAAATGGAGCGGCTCTTCGCGCACTTTGTCTTTTATGCAGAAAGGCTGTGATCTCTGACAATCTCTTGATTGGCGGACAGAGCTGCCAATCAAGGTTTCCTGGGATAAGATTGGTGTGTTCCAAACAGGGAAGGTGGCTCCACACTGCTGCCGAGGAAATTGTTTGAGCGGGAATCCTGGCATGACGGGCCAACGGATACACGGACAGAAAGCCCCAATGTCCGGCGCTTTCGTGAGAAAAACACAAGCCCACGGCCCGTGTGTTCGCGAAGCACGAACTGGGTAAGTTCGTGACGAAATTAGGTCCGTAATGCGGTCCGTGCCCACCTCTACTTCCCAGTCCTTTGTCCCATGCCAGGGACACCATTGTTTTGGGGCAGAAGGTGCTGTACTACCACAGGGTATGTTTCACAGTATAATTGGATTGCCCGCAGCCTCATTCTGTGTGTGTGTGCTTTGAACCCACTCGTGTCCCCTTGGACTGCATGTCTGAGCCCCTCTCCCTTGTTGTAGAGGATTTTAGCCAGGCTTCCCTGTGTGGAGGTGGGAAACTTTGGTTACTACATCTTAGTCTGCTGCAGCAGAAATAAACTGAAATCTTGTGGCATCCACCAATTTTTATTCCAGCACAAGTTTTTGTGGGCTGTTCATAGTAGTGTATAGAGAGAACTAAAATGGTTTGGTGACAAGTTACGTACAGGGACTAAAACACAGGCAAAGCCTAAAAATGTGCCTTGCTAACAGGGCAGATGATATAGTTGCTGATGAATATAGAAAATGATCAAGGAGACGAAGCCTTGGTAAGGAAGATGAGAAGTTCAGTCTTGCACTTATTGATTTGGAGGTGGTGGTGGTGAGATTTCCAAGCAGAAATAGCAGACACTGTCACATATATGGATGATGGGGAAATGAGACGTTGGAAATTTTGCAGTATTTTCTTTCCCTGTCGTATTGAAAAATACAGAATCAAAATTAGGATGACAGACACAGGGAGAGTCCTTGGCAGTGAATATCCTTGCTGCTGTGGTGTAAGATCAGATGCTTGTATTTCATTACCCACCTTGGACCCAGACAGACTCACAAGAAAGGTGGGCATATAAATATTTTAAATACATGGTTAAATCAGCAAATTAAATGATTTCCACTGGTGCTAAAGCATGGATATAACGTTTTAACTAATCCCCAAATCAGCTTTACTTAGATTTTGCATCCAGCTGTTAGGAATTTAGCTTATCCATTTTCCCAAGTATTTGAACCAACAACATGCTTGGGTAGTGTTATTTTCTTTAAATACTCTTTGTTTATCAAGAGTGCCATTCCAAATGGAGTTACATTCTTCTGAGCCCATTGACTTCAATGGATTTAGAAGGATGTAACTCCTTAGAATAGGACTGTATAACCCTTAATGTGCAAATGAAATGCCATTGCTTCTTGATTAACCTGCCAGAAATGGGACTTGTGACTTTGATAAATACCTTGAGAGAGCCTAGCTTGGTTTTTCAGCAAGATGCTCTGTTGCCTCAGCTGAATGAATTCAGTAATGTTGTCTAATCCAATATACAGTTTGGATTATTTAAATAAATATCCCTTGGAAGGATTGCATTCTGATAGACTATTTCCCATTCTGTTCTAGAAGCAAAAGATTATAACAGATAGTGTTAAAAAGATTTTATGTCCTTTCCAGATGGTGTATGCCCCTCTTTCTACCTGTCTTCATTTACTTAATGCTGCTTCTTCATTCCTAACCATCGCTGCTGTATTTGATCTTTCCATCTCCCATCCTCCACCCCCACAGATCTTGGCCTCAGATCTTGTCAGGACCACTTGGAAGTTCTTTCTCTGCAGCAACACGCTGCTGCGAATTGCAGTGCATCTTTTTGTTGGCTCTAACCACTTTCAGATTACCCTGCTGTGAAAATAAAACATTCCAACTTCTTAAAAAAAAATTACTGCATGCATGTTGTGAATAAGCCAGTGAATTGTTCTAAATAAATAAATACAGAACCCAAAGTGAATGTAATTGATACAAACGGCTCTCCTGGCTGTGCAGAAATGGGAGACCGGCTATTCTAGCATGGCAAGACAGGGCAGCTGTGCTAGCTTTTTCATTTTTTCAGATTGTTATAATTATTATTTAGCAATTCCCTCATGGCTGAATAGGTTCCAAAGGATATACCTAGCCTGGTAGGAGAAGATCCAGTTTCTTTCTCCATTGCTGATCTTCAGTCATTTGTACTTTTCCTTCTCTCCCCCCCCCCATCTCTTTTTTATCTTCTCCATTCCCTCCCCCTTCTATTTCCAGTAAAATTCCATTGGAAGTAAAAGTGCAGGGATTTAGGAGCTTGTGATATAAACATTTGCAGAACAGTTAATGTCTGTTTCCATAGGAAGTAGTAACAGATAACAGTAACAACAACA
Organism: Eublepharis macularius; assembly: GCF_028583425.1. Classification (NCBI taxonomy): domain Eukaryota; kingdom Metazoa; phylum Chordata; class Lepidosauria; order Squamata; family Eublepharidae; genus Eublepharis; species Eublepharis macularius. The sequence goes on along the minus strand of NC_072793.1, from coordinate 91,322,207 downwards.
ACAACAACAATAACATTCGATTTATATACCGCCCCTCAGGACAACTTAATGCCCACTCAGAGCGGTTTACTAAGTGTGTCATTATTATCCCCACAACAAAACACCCTGTGAGGTGGGTGGGGCTGAGAGAGCTCCAGAGAGCCGTGACTAGCCCAAGGTTACCCAGCTGGCTTCAAGTGGAGGAGTGGGGAATCAAACCCGGCTCTCCAGATTAGAGTCCCGCGCTCTTAACCACTACACCAAACTGGTTCTCAGCTTTGTATATATCACTGTCCTTTTACTGCTGTTGCCTCCATTGCTTCAGTGTTTATGCAGGACTAGGGCTTAGTGGGTAGAACACATGCTTTGCTCATGAAGCTTCCAGGTTCAGTCTCTGGTATGTCCATTTAAGCATTCCAGATAGAAGACATTAGAAAAGACCTTTCTCTGCTTAAGACCTTGAAGACCTACTGATAATCAGAGTAAACAAGCAGGGGCCCCACAAAGACTTGTGCGGGGAGGGGGGGTGATCTCATTTTCCCTTCTTCTTTTCTTTCCTTGAATACCCTGATAGACACTCCTTCCCTCTTTACCACCAACTAGCTAAAACTGCATCTTCTACTTTCTCTCCTTTCCTTCCATTGTCAGCCCCTCTCTGGGAAAAGTCTGGCTGAGCTGTGCCAGCTGTGCCAGGGTCAGTTGTGTAGCCCCAGCTGGGCTAGACCTAGTTGTGTCGCTAGTGAGTCTCCAATAGTTGCCATCAGGCCTGTCCCTGGTGACATCCATCTCCATCAGGTAGGGTTAACAACCTCGGGTTGGGAAATTCCTGAAGATTTCAGGGTGGAGCCTGGAGAAGGTGGGATTTGGGGAGGTGAGGGACCTCGACAGAGGAAAATGCCATAGAGTTCACCCTGCAAGAAAGCCATTTTCTTCAGGGGAACTGATCTTTGTAATTTGGAGATCAGTTATAATTCCAGAAGATCTCCAGGCTTCACATGGAGGTGGTCAACCTACCATCATAAGACATAACAGGGGAGGGGTACACAACCGTTACAAGGTTGTTTTAGCCTCCAAGTGCTGTCCCTGGGTCCAAAACCAAGACTTAGAAGGCTAAGAAATATGGTTGTGGTTGCCTAGCAAACTTCAAAATGGTTATGTCTGGGGGTGGCAGCCCCTAGCCCTTCCCCACAACTCCATGTCAACCTACTCTCCACAACAACCCCAAGTGGGCCAAGGTTTACCTGCTGCCCTTGTGGCTGCAGGTTCTGTTTGTGCCTGACAGTTTCCTGCTGCTGGCACTTGCCCCAACTGTCCAGAAGGGGGTCAGTGGGCCCCCACGCTGCCTGAATGTGTGACTCCAGTGTGGCCAGGGCATGCAACTACAAGGTGGCCTGGCCATGCAGCTTTGGTGTGACCTGGGCACATGCTTCTGGCACTGCCTGGCCAGGCTGCTTCCATGTGGCTGGACCCTAAAGCTCCCAGACAGCCTGAGAGTAGGGATTGAGTTGCTGCAGTGCTCCGCAAGGGGGAGAGAGAGCTCTTGGTCATTGCTTGGGCTCCCCCACACCTCAAGCAGCCTCTGTACAAACCTGCAGATGCCCTGTGGGGCCCTGTTCCAGCCTCAGCACCACTGAGCAGAGGAGGACAGAGTGGGCTCCCCCCAGGCTGTGCTCTAGCCACTAGCCATGGGATTGGCCCAAACACTAGGGATGGGAATAGGGTGGTGAGGCTAGGGTTGAAGGATGGGATAAAAGGAGGGATCCAGATGCAGGCCAGTGAGAAGAGCCAGTGGAGACAAGAGAAAGCATGAGAAGGGCAATCCTCCCCAGGGAGATAGCATGGGCATGGATAAGAATCTGCACCCTAACCAATGCCTGAGGCCTGTGAGCACAGGTGTAAACTACGGGGGGGCTGAGGGGCTCAGGCCCCCCCGGATTTGGCCAGGGGGGCAAGCAATGACAAAATCATATGAGGGACTCAGTTATAATGGCAGACGAAGCACAGGACTGTCCACCCCTCCTATTTATATTAAAATTTCCATGATTCTTTGGGGCTTTGTTCCTGTTTTTTGCTCTTATGTATTTCTGTGTTTATTAAGAATTTATAATTTTAAAAAGGAGTTGCAGTTTATATAAACAATTTACAAATAAATGCTACAGAAGAATTAAGAGACTCTGACAGAAGATATATGATTCTGAAAATCAGGCTTCTAGAAGGCAAGATTTACACACTAGCAACAATATATGTGCCAAACAATGCAAGAGAAAATTTTTATGAAAATGTTTTCCAATCCTTTTTCGATTTTCAAGCAGGTAATGATCATGGGTGCCTGGGTCCCCCTAAATTTGTGGGGAGCCCCTCCCTAAATCCTCCATGGCCCCGCCTCCATAGATGGTGGCAATGGAAGCCCCTCCCTGTGGTGTTATTGGCTCCTCCCTATGATGTCACTGGACCCCGGTTCTTTTAAGGACCAGCCCAGCCCCAGCACCCCCCGGGAAATTGGAAAGTCTACACCCCTGCCTGTGAGGAGCCCTCTGGGAGAGGGAGGAAAGGATGGTGGATGGTCATAGACAGACTCCCGCCTTTCCAGAGGATTTACAGGCCTCTAAGAGCACAGTGGGCATTCTTTTCTCTTTTTTTAGAATAATGATTTTATTTAAAAAGAAAAGATATAACAATAGAAAGTACATAGAAACTTATGTAAGCACTACTTTTGAATTTAATTTAAATTAATAGATATATTCAGAATATATAACAACAGAACTAAATTATATAACAGCTCTCATCCCTCTCAGTTGCTTATACTCAAACTTTAATGTCAATAATTTTTAAACAATCATTTCTCCTGTGATTTATCTTGTAATATAATTACCTTAATTTATCTTAGTTTTAACCTAAGAAATCTTTCCATTTTTTCCAGAATACCTCTATTGGGCTATTGTGCATGTAGGAAGTTAATTTAGCCATTGATGCATATTCTTACATGTTGTCTATCCACTCTGGCACGTCAGGACACAAATCTGTTTTCCATTTTGCTGCATGTAGTACTCTTGCAGCTGTCACCATATACTGGAAAAGATCTCCCTGTTCTTTTGTAACATTATTCGGTAAAATGTTTAGAAGCATATTTTTCGGGTTTAGCTCAAACCTGAGCTTGAGAATCTTCTGCATCTCTTCATGTATCTTTATCCAATATCTTCGTGCTTTCTTACATGTCCACCACATATGATAAAATGTTGCATCCGTGCATTGACATTTCCAGCAGTGTCCACTATAGTCCTTACTAATTCTCGTAATGTCTTTGAGGGTAGTGTACCATCTAAAGAACATTTTGTACCAGTTCTCTCTTAACAACTGACAATCTGTAAATTTAATATCTTTAGTCCATAGATCTTCCCATTGATTCATAGGGATGGTTTCTCTGAAGTTTTTCATCCATTTTATCATACAGTTTTTAACTTGCACCATTTCTGTGTGGTATTGCAGTAAAATTTTATAAATTTTCTCTCATAAATGTTTCAGGCCACTGCTTATTAATAATTCAAATTCTGTTTTTTCTCTTAAACTGCCGCCTTCTTTGAGAGTTTGTTCTTTGAACCTAGGTACTGTTTGGTGATACATCAACCATGGAATATTTTTCCCTTGAGCTTGAATTTCATGCCAAATTTTCACATTTTCTTGCTTGTCTATCATAGATTCATAGCTGAACTGATCAGTTCTATTTCTGGTGGTGTCATCACAGTGACCGTTTATTGGCAACATCACAACAACCATGTGAGGCAGATTAGGCTGAGAGAGAGTGACTGGCCTAAGGTCATTCAGCAGACTTCCTTGGCAGGGTTAGGATTTGAACCTAGGTCTTCCAGATTTTAGTCTGATACTTTAACCATTACACCACATTGGCTCTCAGCTTTCCCTCCTTCCTTTCTGCAGCAGCCTCTCTCTGGTAAAAGGCTGCCCAAGTTGAAAAAGTCATGTGATAGCAAGTTGATCAGTTGAGAAGTGTGGTGGCCACTGCTGAGCCCAGTCAAGTCATGCAAATTATACGGAGGCTGCTGCTGAGCCCATGTGAGTTGTGTGGCATCAAGTCATAGGGCGAAGCTACAAGTGACGAATGACACTTGAACGGCAAGTGTATTTCTCGCTGTTCACTTGCGCTCCACTCAATTCATTTGCTGTTCAAGTGTCATTTGTCACTTGTAGCTTGGCCCTTAGTCACCTCTACATCTGGGTTAATTGTGCAAATTACATAGTAGCAAGTTGCCCCATAGTTGTCACTGGGTATGGCTCCAGTAATTCCTTCTATCTAGGACAGGAGGGAGGGGAGTGACATGGACTAGGAGACCAAATGGACCTGGAAAGGGCCCTCCCCTCTGCTCTTTACTGACAGAGATCAAGGTTTGAAGGCTGACAATATTTTTGTAGTTACCTAGCAACTCCCACAATGGCCACTGAGATCTTTTTAAAAAGTTTAGAGACTGTTTGTATTATTTTGGGTGTTTTAACCCCCTGTCGTGTATGTTTTTGCCATTCAGATTTTTCTGCAAATCTGGGGCCTTTCTCAGGTTTGTAGAAAGAACTGTCTTGTCTGTTCATGGATCCAATCTCTGGATTTAAGTATGCCCAGATAGGTCCATGTTGAAAGTTCGGGTGGAAGGTCCCCAGGACTTGCAGGGGGCATCTCATCTTCCCCTCATCCACTATTCTTATTTCCTTTCTGTGAAAGCCCTCACAGCTTCTCCCCTTTTCCTGCATCCTTCTCTCTTTCCCATCCACAAACCAGCTTACTGAGTTGTGCACTTCTGGCTGAGCTAGCCGCGGTTGTGCAGTGTGGAATCTGAAAAGACTTGCAAGGGAACCTCACTTTCTCTTGTATATCATCCCCACAGTAAATTCCTCTTTCCTTCCTCCTGGCAGCCCCATATCCTAACCTTTCTATTCTTTCTTCTTTCCTTCCCACCTACCCAGTAACTTACTTTTATCTGCCATTCAATTTCAGGTATATTTATTATTTAATTTATACCTTACATTTCTCCACAATGGAGTCCCAAAGCAGCTTACATCATTTTCTCTCCTTCATTTTAGCCTCACAACAGCTCTGTGTGGGTAAGTTATGATGAGAATGTATAATTAGCCCAAGGGCTTCCAAGGCAGAGTAGTAATTTGGACCTAGTTCTCCCAGATCCTAGTCTGAAACTCTAATTACTACACCACTGGGTTTCATGGGATGACTGTTGTTGAACAGCACACTGGGCCTGGATTATAGATTCCATTCCCCTGGTGGGGGTAAGGGATCCTCCATTTTCACTTTCTACCCCTACCACCACACACACGGCCAGCGGGAGAGAAGGGTGAGGGAACGGGTCTCCTAGCAACAGCTTGGTAACAACCACTGAAGGCATTCATTTCTTAAATTTACAGGCACTGCTTCTATTTTGGGGGAAGGTTAACCCCCCAACTTTTTTTGGGTAAGATTTCAGATTTTTCTGCAAACTTGGAGTGTTTTTGCAGATGTATAAAAATGTCTGTCTTGTCTGTCCATGGGTCCAATCTCTGGATTTAAGTATTCATAGATCCATGACGAGAATTAGTTGTATAGATACTGTACTGGCCTATGGGTTCCCAGTACCAGGGCTGGAAGGTAAGCCAGGCTCAGACATTCAGCCCAAGGCTAGCGCTCCAGAGGTTATGCAAGGTGTGGTCATTCAGTCCAAAGTCAGAGTTCCAGCAGTCAAGCTAGGCAATGTCAGGCAGTCTAAGGTTAGACTTTCAGGAAACAGGCAAAGCAAGATAGAGTGAGCGGCTTCACACCGACTGTACACATTGTGACCATGCCCAGCAGCCTCTCTTGGCTGGTTTTATAGTCCCAGGTCATGCATGCAGTCTCTTGCTCAGGAAGGATCCTGCAACGACTACTTCTCATAATCAGAGAGCAGCTGGTGCCCACTCAGGAAATGTGCACTTTGCCTCCTTGCCTGCAGTTCAGTTCTCAGCCTCCGTCTAGTGTGGAGGTGAAGCTGGAGGGCTGGGGCCAGCTGACTGGGTTTCACCTGCTGGATCAGAGCTGGAGGGTGTTGCCTCTGCCCCAGCTGTTGGTTGTGCCTGCTGATCAGCATCCTGATGGTCAGCTCTTGTTAGCTCCTCTTCTCCTAAGGAGTCCTCAGCTTCTGGTGGTTTGAGGCTGGCTGCACGGGGCTCCTCTTCCCCTGAGGAGTCCTCATTGTTGCTGAGCCCTGGCTGACTCATGACAGGTACTGAGCTAGATCTACCAATAGTCTGACTTAGCATAAGGCATCTCTATATGTTATTATTAAATTCATATTAAAGGTAAGTCCTTATAGGAGTACAACAAAAATGATGAATCAAGAGGGTTATAATGCCTGTCAAGAGAAGATGGGAAATATAGAACCAGAGAGTTGCCAAATCCTACAATTTAATTTTTACAAATATATATATATATTTAAATTTAAAATATTGAGGTAGAGGTAGATTCAGATTACTGGACTTGTAGTAGGTAGACAATGACAAGCGTTACATTTTAGTTTCCATGGATAGGAATTTAAATGCTGTGAGAGGAAAAATAGAGTTTGTTATTTTGTATATGACTGTAGTAGTCACTTTTACTTTCTCTCTTTGCCTATCCCATTCTTTTTTTTGTTTGTTTTGGCACTTTTATTTATGTCATTTCTATAGATTGGATTAGGTCCACTAACCTTATGTGGCTGATGTGGAAGCTCTAGACAGGGGCTTATTTACACGGTGACCCAAATGCAAGTTTTTTTCAGCAGACATATGGAACTTCCCCAAAACTACACATCAGAAGTTTGTGACAGCAGTTGTGCTCTCCACATAACTCATGGAGAGGATCTAGGTCCACAGACAGAGAAACAAAACAGCAACAAGAAACCAGAATAAGTTCTAAAATGATACTGTTCATAGACTGCAATTTAAAGCAGTACGCGCTTGCCCTACAGCGCTTTCACTGAACAGTTCTCATTATAGTAATCAAAAACATAAATACAATATATTTATATAATACCATTAACCAACATGCAAGAGAACTACATTACATCAAACAATCATAAATAATAATGCTCACCAGGGGTTTAGAGATGTTCTTCAACCCTATGTCATAGCTTGAGCTATACAGCCAAAACACCATTGCTGTAGTACAATAAATAGGACTTTTCACTTGTAAATTATATTAAAGCAGACATTTTTAAATACTTCTTCTAGCAGCCTGGAAGTTAATAATATCTTCCAGGATAAGAGCCTCTTCACACTATCGTTTTCTTAAACATGGATGATTTCTATCCTGATTTGCCATGAGTGTCATGAAAATATGGAAGTGGCTCTAACATACATTGCTTACTCCTGGGAATGTCAAGTTAGATTCCACACAATTCATGGAATAACTTGTAGGTTGTTAATGGGTGTGTATGTACTTGGTGGTGGTAGAGAGTGGCCTCAAGTCATAACTGATTTATGGCAACCCTGGTGGGGTTTTCAAGGCATGAGACTAACAGAGGTGGTTTGCTATTGGTTGCCTCCACAATACTGGTCTTTGTGAAGGTCTCCCATCCAGTTACTAACCAAGGCCAACCCTGCTTTGCCTCTGAGATCTGATGAGATCAGACTCATCTGGGCTATCCAGGTCAGGACATGTTCACATTTGCCGTTCTCCAAATAGTGAAGTATTTTTGTGGAGAAGGTCAGAAATTTTGCCAGGGTAATTTTTCCTTGTCCAAACACCTGCCCACATCCTCAGTCCCTTTCCCTGACCCAGTCAAGGAACCCAACCCTATAAAACCAGTACAAGCTCTCACCGTTTATCTCTCCAGGCTGCCAGAACATCTTAGGACAAGCCTTCTGCTCCAAGAGGAAAAGACTCCTAAGGTTGCCTAGGTTTTATTTTGAAAGCATGAGTCAAAACATAATAAGAGTAAGCAGAGTATATTGTGAAAAAACCCAGATACAGAATTATAATAAAAAGTTCAAAATTATCTACTACAAAGGAAATCAAATTTATAAGGCATTGGAAAGTAAATTGGCAAAAGTTATCAGATTGACAAAAAGTATCATATATTGTCCTTCTGCACTATCCAGCATGTTTTAAACCAGACAGGTCATAATATTTACTTGAGAACTGAAAAACTCAAAACGAGATCTAGACAATAGAAACAACTCCTATTTAAATTTTCCTGAGATAGTAATGATTGTCAGAGAAGGAATTTGAGAGAAAGGATTGGTGACTAGACAACTTAAGCAATCATGAATGGTAGTCAAATCAAGTTTTGAATGAGGTATGGTAAAGGTGAGCTTTCTTGTGGCAATGCCCATCCCTGCCTTCACCCAGCTGGGATCAGGAGCAGAGCAGATGACAATGCCCATCCCCTGCCTTCACCCAGCTGGGATCAGGAGCAGAGCAGATGACAATGCCCACCCTCCACCTTCACCCAGCCCGGATCAGGAGCGGAGCAGGTGGCAATGCCCACTCCCCGTCTTCACCCAGCTGGAATCAGGAGTGGAGTGGGTGGCAATGCCCGCTCTCCACCTTCACCCAGCTGGGATCAATTACAAAATAATTAACTTGTTCTTATTTCATCTGTGTACAATTTACCATCAACATAACAGTGCAAGCAATCTTCCCACCTTCAGACCTATACATAAAGTGCTAGTGCATTCAATACAATTGATGAACAGACATTTAACAACATTTAATATTGCTTTTATAAACAATTCTTGATATAAGGTGCATAAAGTCCATCAATGCCAATTGTAGGTCAAGGTGTGCAGGATGGAAAGGAAACTATCTAACGGGCTGACCAGTTTGCTATAGGTCCCGTTTCAGTTCTTTGTCAAAGCCGGCGTCAATTTTACCATTCCCGAAACCATCCTATTTGACCACTAGTAAGCCAGATGTCAGGTAATGCTCCTAAGAAAGGAAACCAGCTGGGATCAGGAGCGAAGTAGGTGGCAATGCCCCTCCCCAAACTTCACCCAGCTGGGAACAGGAATGGAGAAGGTGGCAATGCCCCACCGCCACCTTTACCCAGCTGGGATCAGGAGCGGAGCAGGTGGCAATGCCTGCTGATCCAGCTGGGATCAGGCATGGAGCAGGGGGCAATACCCACCCTCTGCCTTCACCCAGCTGGGATCAGGAGTAGAGTAGGTGGCAATGCCTCCCCATCATCACCCAGCTGGGATCAGGAGCAGAGCACATGGCAATACATGGCAGGAGTGGGGCAATGCCCACCCCCTTTCAACCAGCTGGGATCAGGCATGGAGCAGGTGGCAATGCCCGCCTCCCACCTTCACCCGGCCAAGATCAGGCATGGAGCAGGAGGCAATGCTCACTCCCCTTCACCCAGCCGGGACCAAGCAAAGAGCAAGTGACAATGGCCGCCCCCTCACTCGGCCAGGACCATGAGCAGAGCATGAGGCAATGCCCACACCCCTTCACCTGGCCGGGATCAGGTGCAGAGGAAGTGGCCATGCCCCCCACTGCCTTCATCAGGCTGTAATCAGTGACGGAGAAGTAGGGAATGCCCACCTGCCCACCCTCCCCTTTCTAGAGCCCATTGTATATTTTCCCACAATGGGCTTTGTTGCTAGTTAATAATATTAACTCCTGAAAAAGATGTCCAAGAAGCAAAACTATTAAGCTGTTTTACAAGAATGAAGAGGAGGAATATAAGGAGGCTATGAGAGAGGCATTTGATTACACTTTTCATAGCAAGATTGGGTGAAGTGAATTCTGCAAAAAATGGTAAATTTGATAAAAGCTTAAGTGGACAAAATGCAAACATGGAAGAAAGCTCCTAAAGAGGCAGTTTCCTTGGAAAGAAAATAATCAAAGACCGAAAAATGCCAATGTAATGTTTGCAAAGTTCAGTATTGACTAGTAATTAAAAATAATGATTGATATCTGGATATTATATAATTATACTGAAAACAATAATTGTTATAAATAATTATAGATAAATGCTGTAACATCTTTATTCTTTTGCAGAAGGATATATAAAGAGAAATCAGAAGGAATGTGAGAGTTTCCTCTCTTGTTAACATTATAGAATTGTGTTAATGTTATTTATTCAGCATTTTGTGTCAAATAGTATTCTGCATAGGCAGAATACTGTGGTTTGAACTAAGGGATGTACAAAACATGTAAATCAATCAAGGAATAGATTGAGGTGATTTTTCTTTAGTCTCTCTGTCTCCTGAATTCCTCTTATTTTAGTCCAGTAAAGTTCTTTGCCTCAATTCATAGTCTTATGAGCTATCCCATATTCTCCTGCTTTGATCAAGATGGGTAGCTGTGTTAGTCTGTCTGTAGCACAAGAAAAGAGCAAGAGTCCAGTAGCACCTATAAGACTAACAAAATTTGTGGTAGGGTATGAGCTTTCATGAGTCACAGCTCACTTCTTCAGATGCTCATACATATCTAAAGAAGCTTGTGTGTGTGTGGCAGGGGTTGTGGTGGTGCCACGGAGGATCCTTATTCTCCAACAGTTCTCGTGGAGTCTAATAAGCCAGGCAGAGGACCTCTGCATGCAGGAAGTGAGGTTGTTGCCAGGAGGGGTGGTGGTGATGGAGCAATGTCCTGGGATCTCCGGAGCTCTTCCCCTGTGAGGCTATACACTTTCCTGTTTGCTTATTGTAGAGCCAGTGATGGACTCTGGGAATCTTGTGTTGGTGAGTGGGATGGTGGCCCCTGGAGCAGGTTCTGTGGTCCCGCAGGCCATCAATCCATTCTGGGGGACGTCATCCCGGGACTGCAGCATGGCTTGCAAAATCCACCCCACATTCTCCTTACACTTTTTCGATGTGGTGATGTGTAATGGAGCCACTGCAAGTCGATGGGCATTGGTTGCTCCCATCACATCCAATGGCCCTTCCAGTCTCCCCAACGATCTCCGATGGGCAGCACTGTCAGTTGTTGTGGCACCCACCTCCGCTCACCTCTTCATAGCTGCCTCTCTTTGACCTTGAGGGGCTGGCTGATCCTGGGTGCTGGGTCCCTCTTCACTCTTCGCAGCCTTTCTGGTCCCACTTTTCAGGGAGGGGGAACCTGTTTCTTGTGGTGGTAGTGTGGGGTGGTGGTGTTTGCAAGTGAGCAGAGCTGCAGCCACCAGCCTGGCCCTCATTGGAAATGGGGGTTGGATGAGGGAGAGGGTGGGTGGGTGTCCTGTCTGCACCTTCAGTATTACTTCTGCCCCCCCCCCCGGGCAGGGATGCTTGCTCCCTGACTAGTGTGTGTGTGTGTGTGTGTGTGTGTGTGTCGCTGGGCAGCAGAGATTGTGACCTGCCCATTGGCTGTGCTAGTGCTTGCCCCTTGCATGCCTGTCAGGGGAGTAGTGTGGCCATTGGCTGGTGCTGGCAGGGTTGTCAAGGGAATGGCGGGTGGGTGCTCTTGGCAGCAGCTGTGCCTTGCCTTGCTGAGGCACCGACGTGGCTCTCCCGCAAAAGTCCATAGGAAGTGGTGGAGTGATGCCGCTTTTTCATTGACTTGCGGGCCAGCCCTTAGGATTGGGCTGCCCATTTCCAAAGAACTCTGGGGAAGAACGAAGACTGTATTGTTCACTGGACTATTCCACTGGATTATCCATTGCTGTATATAAGATCTTATTGGGTAGTTTCTGTGCTATTTAATATGTCATGTCACATTGCCTATGCTTTGTTTCAGTTTACACAGTGTAATCTGGTTTGAGTCTCAGTGAAAAAGGCAGACTATAAAAACAAAAACAAAAACAGAGACAGACAGACAGACAGACAAACAAATAAATAGAATAGGTTGAATAAATTCTATACTCTGTGTTTAGATGCCTTTAAAATTGCCTCATTGTAGAGAAGGGCCCTGATGGTGGCAGTGTAACTCTCAGCCAAATCAATAGATTGAAATGACGGTCTATAAGGCTATTTATGCAGGAAAGCTTGTCTCTTAACATTATATGCTAACTGTTCCATGATAACTTGCTCTCATTATCTAGTAAAGACACATGGGCACTTAAGTGTTCTATTCAGTCTAAATTACATGCTGATAAGGTGGTGGAAGACAGGGTTTTACTCCTAAATCAGAGTCTAAATCAACTCTCAAAAAGTTATGTTTTCTTTTCTTTTCTTAAAAAAAGGAACATATGTTTCGCCCCTTTGTAAAAGTGATGCCATTTCCTTTCTAAAAATTCCTGTTATGAGCAAATCTTCAGGGTATATTAATTGAGATGTGCCTCTAGATCCCTTTAAAGCACTCTAGTTGGAGGTGTAATGCTGCTAACACATGAAAATATGAAAAACACTTTAGCCATTGCTCATTTGCATATATTAATATATTTATAGTATGGTTTTTACTTCTTTTATTTAAAACATTTCTATGCTACCTTTCCATTCAAATAGGGTCCCTAAGGTATCAAAACTTTAAAACATTTCAACATTAAAACAGTATTAAAATAAAATATGCATAAAATAAACAAGTCACATAAACACACATAACAACCAAAACCAGGGAGGAAGCCAATAACATTTATTGGAGGAACACCAGACCTAACAAAGAAGACTTCACCTTCCGGTGGAAGACAACAATAGAGGTAGACAAATGAATCTATCTGGGGAAGTTCCAAAATTTTGGCACCACAACCAAACCAGCCCTTTCTTGAGTTGCTACGAAACAGACCTCTGAAGGACTAGAGTGAATGGGTAGGTTAACATGGCAGAAGGTAGTCTTTGATTTATACTGGCCTCAAGCTGTATAGGGCTTGAGGCCTATATTTAATTGACCTTCTCCCTAGCACCTTGAATTGAGCCTGGAAGAAAATTGCGGGCCATTGTAGATGGCACAAGACTGGAGTGATATGGTCCTTACAACCCACTCCAGTCTTCATTCTGGAAGCAGCATTCTGTACCAGCTGTAGCTTCTGACCAAACTTCAAGGACAGTCCCAGGTATTGTTACCGAAACTGGTCTCCTTGCAATAAAATGATTTGTGGGGGAATTAGCAAGCAAGGAGAATGGCCATGCAAGAGGGATCTATCACCAATTTCTACCAGGTCCCTTCCCAAAGTAGCAAATGAGGCTGGTTCTTAAAGTCCAACAATAACTTTTATTAAGAACAAAATGGCATGCACATACACTCGCAATTACGGAGTAAAAACAATTACACACACACACAGAGTTCTAGGAAGCTTAGCTAGAAATTGGAAATAGAGAGAGAGGGAGCAAATATATCTACCTATCCTGAAGAGGGGTGGTCCAGTACATGGAGGGAGAGCTTCAAAGGTTCAGCGTCCTCGGCCAAGGGAGCAAGAGGCTCAGGGCAAACCTCAAGGGAACAGCGCTTTGGATCCAATAAGTGTGTATGAAGAGAGAGGCTTGTGAAAGTGACCCTAAGGGAGCAGCCAGGAAGCATGCCTGATTTGAATGAGGCCAGGGCCATACCTTTATAGGTAAAATGTGCCCACCTAGCCATTAGAACAAAGGTTCCAACAGTCAGTTCCTGGGTTTAACAAAAGGGTTGATTACCTTGATCGGATGCTGCAGGAGTGTGTGAAATCAAATACAAAACATGTTCTAGCACTGCACAAAAGGGATAGTTTGTTAGTGAGTTCCACCTGAGCTAAGTTGATGGTTTTTAGGTGGGGACTGTACTTTCCCAGGAACAATTGTACATACTTATGAATGTTGTTTGATTAGCTCCTCAATCAAGGACAGGAGATCTCATCACTGAAGAAGGGAAAGGAATGTGTTAAGTGGGGATGACTCTGCGAGACCTTTGTTGCACTGGACTCCAATGGGGTTGGCGGGACTACAAATCTAATGCCTGTGCAGCATTCCATGCATGCCGTGTTCTCCTGGGCGGGACTCAGCAACTGTTGGAGGATCTCTGGTGGCAATACAGAAGCCATTTTAAATCCAGAGGCCTGGTGATATTTTTAATATCACATGCAACCATATTAAAATGGCTACCAAAATGGCGGAGGCTGGGCCGACCACTTACAGTACTACAGTAATCTAATATAGATGTTATTATGGGATGCACCACAGTGGTAAGATCTTTCCTGCCCAGGAAGGATCGTAGCTGGGTCTAGAGCCAAGTTGGTGAAAGGCACCACTGGCCACTGCTGCCACTTGCTTACCCAACAGGAGGCAGGATCTAGCAGCACCCACCAGCTATGAACCTGTTCCTGCAGGAGAAGTGCAACCCCATCCAGAACACGAGATATCCCAGTTCCTACCAGAAGCACCTCCGTTTTGTCAGGATTAAGTTTCTTTGTTAGTCTTCATTCCCCCCCAGACTGCCTTCAGGCACTTGTTCATGGTTTCCACAGCCCCTCTGGGAACTGCTGGAAGTACAAGATAAAGAGTTGAGTGTTGTCTACAGAATAGTGGCAATTCAGCCCAAATCTTCAGATTAAAAATTGTGACCAGCCTAAACTATCCTATAGACCTGAGCAGATGAGATTAATGGATTGATTTAGCCGTGATGAACTAATCAAGTGAAAAACTGTAGGATTGTGCAGTGGACTATGTCCAAGGCTTAATTTGAGTTGGGGCAGGTTAATAGAGTTCATGAAAATAGGTTTTATGGCATCATAAAGGGATGGTAGAGGAGCAGTGGTCCCATCTTTGCTTCAGATCTCATGTGAATGTTACGCAGGAACATCTGTATCTCTGGTCAGCTCAGTGATTTTAGCCACCAAACAACTGTTGTTATAAATTACTAAATGAGCATAAATGTAATGCTATGTTTTACAAGATTCCCCCTTCCAACTTGTCTGTCTTGGAATTCCAGTATATCAACCACAAGATTTTGTGTGATGCTAAGAATCTGTGGGTGTACTGTAGAGGCAATTACCAGCAGATTAAGCTTTGGAGAAAGACCACCAATTTTTCCATGGCAGATGCATCCACAGAGCCTGTTGGATGGGTTCACATCCAGACTGCAATTGCACATATGAACTGAGAGTGCACCCTAGAGCAACCCAAAACCAGTCCCTAGGGGATGCACATTCCATGGGAAAATTGTAGCAGTGGGCAAGAAGTATTTCACAGAAACTTATACACTGTTACTAATCTTCTGGGGTGGAACTACTGATAAGCTTCTGATAATGTTTCCTGGTAACGCAATTCGAAAACCATTGGTAAAAGTAGAATGAGATATTTTGCTGAACCCCGTCTTTTTCCTGTAATGCTGATGTGGATGCCATAGGGAGCTTCGTCTTTCCCTTGCCTATTAATTCTCTCCTGCACTTGCTCTTTCATACAGTATATAATTGACCTCCCCCTCCCACGGCTGAGAAAAGAGGCTTCAATATCATTTGCAGGAGGGGTTCAACGGCACCCTTCCTTCCTGCTGATCTTGTCCTGCCAGTTCCTCCAAGACCAGAATTCACAATCTTGACAAATACAGCACTGAAGGGCCATGTCCGCCTCCCACAGGGACTCCCATGTTTTTGCACCCCAAAAGACCCTCTGACTCAGCTGTCGGAAGCCTGGATAAAATAATCCAACTTGATATAAGTAAAGATATATTGGTAGCTTCAAAAATAATTATATCTTCTTAAAGGTATATTCATAGACTCAACTTTCCCTCTGTTGCCACTTAGGCTGGGTTCATTCACAAAGCAAAACACTCAGGCTTCCACACAAAATTACTGACCTAGAAAGAATGAATACTTTCCATCAGCACTCAGATTAAAATGCATTTCACTCCACCTTGTAGGGTACAGCTCCCATCCAGTCACAGCACACTTCAGTCACCCATTCAGCTTCCCTCCTCCTTGCATGAGAGAATTGCACTTCCAACCACAGTTAATATTCATTAAAAACTAAGGGTGTGTATCTAAAAAATGTTCATTGTGGTTTCATATCCGGGGCTGTTGAGTGAAATGTTTTACGTGATTGGTTTGTTTTCCATTGGGGTGTTGCTGGTTCAAGGTCAAAATTCATTAATTTTTTCCATTCTCATGATTTTCATGGTCATTCTTTTCAATGGAGAAGGGGAGGGGGGAACAACTGGAGGCTCTGGTGCAGCTGTTTTTGCATTTAACAGCACTAAAATTGCACAGAACACAGGCGTATCTCTAATGTAAAGGATCCCTAAGTTTCAAGCAGATTGAACAAAAGGGGAGGGGGTGATTATACAGACTCCCAAAGTAGGCCCCTCTCTGCACAGCCATACTAAGTTCTCGCTACTAATTCCTAAAAAAAAATTACATGCAATGAAGCAGAGGCTGTCTCATACCATTATTGATCTTGGCAGCAGGCTGTGTGTATGTTGCTGACAAACTGTGGAAGGCAATCAATAATCATCATCCGTAGTAGTCTTTACCCTGCTAATGGGAGCTACTGACCCTTTCATTTCTCTTTGTGTCAGGGAATTAGCAAAAGCACTCACTTGGGTTCATTCAGCATTTGAAGAAGTCTTTGTTCCTGTTCCCTGCAAGGTCATTTTCTGCAGTAGCCCAAGATACATTCAAATGATTAAAGAGGTCCTTAAGAAACAAACAGGGCTGCTGAGAGCCACCATGTGCCCTTGGACAAGATCTATCTGCCCTGCCACCACCCATGATCCTCCAGATTCAAACAAAATATCAAAACAAAACACTTGCTTACCTGATACCATGAATATATTAATTGTTCACTAGGTAAGAAACAGTGAAGGAAAAGAAGGTAAAGACACAGGATTATTAAATAATAGATTTTACTAATTTATGCTTTACATTGTGCAGATTGTAATAGGATACTGGGCAGAGAGAGAGAGAGAGAGTAAGCAAAATCAGAGACTCCACAGCCACGTGACTGAGGAAAAGACTATAAATTAAATACAGAGGAAGCATATATTGTTAGAAAAAAGGACTGGCAATGCTCTGTCTTAGTCTTTCAAGACAAGAACCATAGACTAGACAGATAGATAGGCTAGAATCAGTCTCCCTCCTGCCTACTCTACTGTCACTCTCTTTCTCTGACTGGTAGAATGTAATCTAAGGGAACTTCCTTCCTGCTTTCCTCTTCTTCTTTTCTCTCTTCCCTGCATGCATCAGGAGAAGCAGCGTGGTATCTCCTCCTGGGACAAATGAAGCAGATGGCCTGTTATCAATCTGAAGCTATCCTAGTTAGCTAGATTAGTTAGTAATTTTTTTCTCTCCACTATACTTAAGTTAATGTACTTCTATGAATAAATAGACCATTATTGGTTCTTTAAGGGAGATGCTTTCAGTGTGCAATTTGTAAGATAGTGTGGTAAATATTAGTTTAGGCCACACTGCTGTGCTGAAGCTCAGGAGGAGCACTCTGTTAATAAGGAAAGGAAGGAGATCCATTGAATGAAATAAGAGATCAGTCTCTCTTAAAAAGTACTCTACTGGAAAAAAATACTTTAAAATATTTATGCTCATCCAGAACAAAAAGCAAGCTCACAACAACATAAGAGCTGTCATCTCCAGATTGCAAAATTCCTGGATATTTGGAGGTGGAGCCTGGGAAGCAAGCTCAACAAGGATATAATGCCCTAGAGTCCTTCATCAGAAGCTGCAATTTTCTCTAGAGGATTTTAAAAAACATACTCTGATCTCTGTAGCCTGGAGATCAGTTGTAGTTCCAGGAAAACTCCAGGTCTCACTTGTAGGTTTGCAACCCAAGTAAAAATGCTCAATAGAGAAGAAAAATTCATGAGATATTCTCTATGGACAGAGGGACATTAACTGACTCCCCAGATTGTGGTGTTATTTTTTAAGGCGGAACAATATTTACCACAACACACTAATATGGCTATTGCTCAAGGATCTGTATTGAAAGACATCTCTCTGTGGTGGAAATGGCTAGAGACTTATTTTAAAAAACATGAAAGTGGGGAATTCACAGAACCTGATACACATGGATCCCTGGAATTTTAATCCCCTTGTCCCCTTGAGCCCCTTTGATCCCCTTTTGGCATGAGTAAAAATTTATGTGTAAAAGTCTGCACATTTTAAAGGAAGCTGTCACACTTGGTTCACAGTCAGCAATTAGATTATTCTGAGGTACTATATTATTGAATTTTAGTTGTTGCTGTGCAGGTGCTCTGGTGCTTAGGAGTGAAGGGTGAGCAGGGCTGGCCCCTCTATTGAGGCAAGCCCGGCGACTGCCTCCAGTGCTGAGGCACCAGAGGGGGCGCCGGGGCTGGGGGCAGTGCTGCGTGCAGCGAAGCTGGCAGCAGCAACGCTTGAAGGCTGACTCGGAGGGATGGGAAGCTGCCCATGCGCTGCCCCGGCCACCTGCCCCGGCTGGCCTGCAGCTACTACAGCCTCCCGGTTCTCTCACACTGCTGCTGCCGCCTCCAACATGCACCTC
Organism: Eublepharis macularius; assembly: GCF_028583425.1. Lineage (NCBI taxonomy): Eukaryota > Metazoa > Chordata > Lepidosauria > Squamata > Eublepharidae > Eublepharis > Eublepharis macularius. The sequence continues at coordinate 91,303,904 of NC_072793.1, read as the reverse complement.
TGGCTGGGAGCAGCAGCCATGGGCCAGGCACGGCAGGCGTCCGGGGTGAGGCAACAGAGCAGGAGGGCTGGGAGAACGCTTGTGCGCTTCCTCAGACATCTGCCGTGCCTGGCTGGGCCGGCAGCCTCCCAGCCCTCCCGCCCAGCCACCTGCTGCCCCGCAGTCTGGGTGTGCATGTGCACAGGGCCAGGAGCAGTCCTGAAGATGCCCCCCAACCCGGCCTCAGGCGCCAGAAACCCTGGCGCCGGAACTGAGGGCAAGTCACTTGAGATTTACTATGAAATACTGCACTAAACTCGTTTACCGTTAGTCTTGTTGTCTTCTGTCTTATTTTTTAGCCAATAGAAAGTTTGAGGCCACATGTAAATTCTGCATGCACTTAGGTGACTAGTGAATGGACATGCATGTGCCCTGAAAGAGCTGGCCCCCTCCAGACTTCTTGGTCCATCAGTCTCAGGAAAGTGGCCAAGGGGAGATGGTAGTACGCACTCGAGCGGTTTTCTCCATCAGGCTGCTCCCTGCACCAAAGGTCCTTAGCATTGATTGTGTGGGCCTGGTGTGGGATGCTGAAGATAGTATAGCTATCTGTCTGGTGTACCATTCGCCTAGTGCACTGGCAGCTGCCTTGCCTAGTCTGTGGGAGGTGATGGCTGGCTGGACCTTAGAATATCCCTGGTTTTTGGTTCTAGGGGATTTCAGGGTCCATGCTGATGACACTGTCTCCTCAATGGGCTGCGGATCTGGTATCATCCACAGTAGCACTGGGACTCTCAGTTTGTATCAGCTCCTATGTATCAAGCAGGACGTATGCCAGAATTGGTCTTTGGGATGCGGCTTAATGTGGATCTGGATGTGCCTAAAGTAGTGCCATGGTCAGACCACTTTGTCCTGAGGGCTTGTCTGGGTACTTCGAACTCCACCCCTGCTTTGGTGACAAGCTGATTCATGCTTGCCTGCAGAGTCTAATGGATTTGGTTGGATTTCAGAATGCTCTCCAGGATCCAATGAGATGGTAGAGGATTGTCTGAAGCCATCAACGTAATCACTTCCCATCGCCCTCTCCACCCCCAGACCAAAATAGCTCCTTGATATATTGAGTAGTTGTGATGGATGAAACAGGAGCTGAGATGGCTAGAGTGAGTGTGGCGGTGTATCTGTGATGAAGCGATAAGAACATCTTATAGGACATTTATGAAAGCTTATGAGGTGGTGGTGAAAGCCGTGCAGAGAGCCAGGCGTCTGCTAGCTCTCGCCTGGCACAATTGTCCAGAGTGATTTGGTTTTTGACATCCCTCTCACAAGGGGCAAAGAAAAATGTTGATTTGGCCATAAGCTGTGAGGCATTTGGTAGCTATTTTGCAGTTAAGATCTTGTCGTTCCATTGGGATTTGCCAGCAACAGTTGATACAGTTAGTGAACTGGAGGTCCCTTGGTTGACTTCAGGGTTGATGTTAGATTAATTCAGGCATCTCTCCCAAAAGGAGGTGGACAGGATCCTATGCACTGTGAAACTCACCATGTGCCCACTGGATTTGTGCCTATGGCTAGTAAAAGCCAGTAATGCTGGGGTTTGGGCTGCTTTGGCTGACATCGTCAACCTGTCCTTGAGTTCCAGGATTTTCCTAGACTCACTGAAAAAGGTGGTAGTGCGGCCCTTGTTAAAGAAACTATCTCTGGATCCTCTTGATCCAGCCAATTACTGTCCAGTTTCAAATTTTCCATTTCTAGGTAAAATAATTGAGAGGGCGGTAGTAGAACAACTCCAGGTATTTCTGGCGGATTCCTCCACCCTGGACCCAGGCCAGTCTGGCTTCCAACCTGGATCCCATACTTTCAATGGAGGCTTGATCTGCCTTTTTCCACCTTTGGTAGGTCAGGCAACTGGTGCCCTACCTCTTGTCCCAGGATTTTCACCCTACCCTGGGCTGCCCTTGGGCCTGACCTGGAAGTTATGACTGGTCCAGGATGCAGTGGCATGGGTCCTTACTGGGACTCCATTCAGGGCACATATTCACCCTGTGCTGTGCCAGCTACACTGGCTCCTGGTTGAGTTCTGGATCCAGTTCAAGGTGTTGGTTTTGGTGTCCAAAAGCCCCTAATAGACTGGGGCCAACATACCTACTTTTCCTATTATGTCCCCCGTGTAAGGATCTCATCTTCAGAGTTCCCCACCTGAACAATATGATTTCTTTCTTATGCATCAAGCCTGGAGTTTGCTATGTTAAACTGTATACCTGTCTAGTCTATTTCCTTTACCATATCTAGATACTGAACAATAGTTACACCATGTTAATGTGTTAGTTGTTAGCCTTTCCTTTCTTCCAGGTTGAAGGCCGGACGGCTCCTTCCGTGGGAGAGAATGCAAGTTTATCTTATGTCTGTGGCTCCGACCTTGAGACTCCCGCTTCCTCAGCTCCGAATGCTCAGCCCTGAGAACTCGGGGGGGGGGGGGGAGGAGGATGGGAGCCAAGGGGTTGAAATGTAATTGCTTTCATCAGGTACCTCATTCCTAGCTTAGGTTGTGATCAGCCTGGACTGTCTTAAGTTCTGGAATGTGGACCCAGAGCCTGTATGCTGTCGTTCTAATAAACCTTTTGAAATCAAGAGACTCTGTTGTCTTGCAGAAGGGAAGAGGGCAGTAACTAGCCGACTGGAATGCCACAGTCTGACACCCCGCAGGGCTTTGCACTCTGTGGATAAACAATTACTGGTGGTCCCCAGCCTGAGAGATGTTCATCTGGCCTCAACCAGAGCCCAGGGCCTTTTCGGCTCTGGCCCTGGCCTGGTGGAACACACTCCCATTGGAGATCCAGGCCCTGTGGAATCTGTAACAGTTCCAAAGGGCCTGTAAGACAGAGTTATTCCACCTGGTCTTTGGCTAAGAGCTGACATTCTGTCTCCTCTTTGACTGCTGCACGCTCGTTCTGTCATACCCTGGGCGCTATACCACAGTTGAAATCTGTAGTTCTTATATTTTTTTATAATGGCCTGTGTAACTGTTGATGATGGGTGAAACTGGAATTTGGATTTGTTGGGGGTTGCACAGCAATGAGATATAAGTTTGCAGAGTAGCAGTTCGATAATAGCGCAATGGAAATAAGTAGACAGACGTCTGTGACGCTAGCTCTATAAAAATACTTTACTACATAATAAGGTAAAAAGGGTACATTTGGTAGGAAAAACAACCAACAGTTTCTGACTACATCTTGATAGTCTCAACTAGGTACTAGAGAGAGAAAAGCTTAGATTGCAAAGAGAAGTAGACTGAGCGTAGACTGCATGGTCTAGTGAAGTAGTAGAAGTGTAGTAGTAGACTGTAGTGAACAAAGAGCAATAAAACAGTATATGTTGCTAGTTAATTGCCCCCTAATAAACTGCCTTATCCAATAGATAATCCTGGATTCCCTCATTAAGACTAAAGACACCCACTTTCTCTGGTGAGAACTTCTCTCGACGCCTAAGTGGTCCTATGCTAACTAGCTATCTGACTAAACAAACAGAACAACAATTTAACTGAGCGTAGGACACTTACAAAAATTCCAACAGGATTACAATGATTGTGATTTATTTTTATAATTTTATGTGTTTTAACTTGTATTGATTGTTGTTTACTAATGCTGTTAGCCGCCCTGATCCCGTTTGCGGGGAGGGCGGGATATAAACCTAATAAAACAAATAAATAAACTTACTGGTTGTTCAAGCAATATATTGGCAAGATTTGTGTTAGCTGTGTCTCTTAAGGATTCTAATATGCCATCTTGTTGGTTTTCTGATATAAACTCAGTGGATCCTTGTTTTCCTTTTTGAATCACATTGTTGTCCTTCAAACCATCCTGTTCTTTGACTCCCTCACTTTTTTTTTCTTGAGGAGATGTAGGCAACTGTTCACATCTCTCTTCTCCACATACTTGGCCAAGTCATTTCCCGGGATCAGGAATCTCATCCAGCACACCTACTTCCAAAAGTCCTTGCCAATCTTTGTATTGTATATTCACTTCAGCCACAGGTACTGGGAAAGCAGGACCTCCTAGACCTTTAATTATCATATTTTCCCCTTTCACTAGGCCCTCTGAGTTCACCAAGTGGAGTTTACTGACATTCACTTCAGCTCCTGAATCTCTCCATAACACTTGTGATCCATTCACCTGCACAGATTCGCTATCCTACACATTCTGACATGTCCTGAACTTAAAATGGCAGTTGATGTCTCTAGTGCCTGGCTCTCCACAGAAGCTTCTGAACTTTCTAAGTCCTCTCTGGCAGTGTTAAGTGCTGAGGCACAGGCAGGGCTCATTTCGAGGGGGAATGCACAGGAACGCAGTTCTGGCAGTTCCTCGAAGAGGTCACATGTCAGGTGGCCCCACCCACCCGACTCTTGGCCATTTTGGGCCCATTTCGGCCTGGATTGGGGCCAAAACGGCCTGGATTGAGCCTCTGATGGGTGGTGGATCACTCTCATTCTCATTGGGTATTATGCTTCTTCTTATACCAACCAGAAGCTCTAATTCTGATTTTTCCAGACTTTCCCCATTTTCTTCCAAGCCTGGAAAAATCAATTTTTGTTTTTTATTGTGTTTGATTCCTGTAACTGAACTCCCTTCCCAATACCAGTTTTCACATATGGAATGGCTTGCCTCACATCCTTGTGATTTGGATTCTGCCATGCTGGTAAGAGCCAGCCTCACACCACATGTTCACCTTTCTTGGGGGTTTATTGCTTGGAATTAATGCTGGATCACCACTTGACTGCATCCTGTTTCTGATTATCCCCTCCCCCTTTTTAGCTATTGCCCGTTCCATGTCCTCTGTGGTATGCACTGCTCCATGTGGGTAACTACAGGATGAGTGCTGGGGTCAGGTACTAGTATTGATGAGCATTGTGGTATTTTTCTGTTGAAAGGTATTGAAATATTGCTCTAATTGTTTGCCTGTAACCCTAGTTCTCTTCAATTAACTCTCACTAATCATTTCAATGTATTACTGGCGTTGTTTTCTAGAGCTCCATCCAGTTTCATTTTAATCCCAAGCATCAAGGTATGCAGTTGTCATTTACCTCCATTCAAGCATGGGCATAACAAATAATCTTACACTTCTCACCTCAAGCACATTTGGTAACAAGTATTATACTTGGTGTCATTGGAGTGGAGTCAAATCTATCAAACTTGTTTGTGATCCTCGAGATTAGGTGGCCTGGCCTCTATCATCAGGGACAATATGGTATATGACAATGTGTTTTTGTGAATAGAACTCAGCATCCTCTCCCTCCAAAGCCCTCAGATGCCTCTCATATCCTCCTCCTATAAGAGGAGGATACATATCCTCCTCACACATGGATCTTTGACTGTTGAAAGCTTATACACTGGAAATACATATCCTCCTCACAAAGGGATCTTTGACTGTTGAAAGCTTATACACAGGAAATCTGTGTTGATCTGCTCTCCTATTGCAGATCAACACAGCTACCCACCTGAATACATAGCCTCCTTTCTATTATGTGAGAGAAAAATAAGGAATACACAAGATCAATATTCTTTCTATTAATATGGGTGATTGGAAAAGAAACCAGCACAAAATACCTGACCTGGTTGCTGATCTTCAGCACTGACAGCTTTGGGTATGGCATAGAATGACAACAGATGATGTTCTAATATATTCTATGTCAATTCTGCCCCTAATAGCATTATTTTGAATTGGTCATGGTTTGTGGTGAAGTGTATCTTTCTTTATATGGGAATTATCATTATTTCCCAAAGGTGTGACAGGCTGAATGACTGCCCAGAAAAGAAAAGAGCTTATTTATACTTATTTAGCAGTATGCTGGATATGGCTATGGCTGAGAGCGTCAACAAGAGAAATCTGTACATCTGCCCATGTTTTCTTCCTTGAGACTCCCAGTACAATATGGTCTGTGTTATGTTAGTGACTCTTGCCACAATCTTTCAGTGTGAAACTTGAACATTAGCCACATGTGGGAGAATTTAAGAGATCCTGAGTTGCCCACTCCAGCCTGCTATTTTGACCCAATACATTCTCTAACCATACTTTATTACAGAATATGTAATTCCACTATTAATAAATTATGCCAGTTTTACTGTATTTGCAACACTCGCCTTTCTCTATACTGATTTGAGAAAGCAGTTAGTTGATGCATCATTTTTCTCTGGATATAAGAGTCTGAACTTGGCTCAACCAGGGGACCCCCCCCCCAAAAAAAATCCCAGGCAAAGATTGATTCATGTCTTCTGCTCATGCTTTCCCTGAGATCTTTCCCAAAAGCTTAGTACTTAAATACACTTTTTCCTGGTTAAGCGTAGGTCTGCCAAATTATCCTACTTTTCCACAACACAGTTCTGTGTACTCCATCAGACTTATTTGTTCATCCAAGAGGCAGATATTTGTTCATCCAAGAGCTTCTTGAAGGATATTTCATTAGTCAGGAGCCAAGAAAATAAGAAGACTGGTTACACCTCAGTTGTTAATGAGGCACTGAATTGAGGATATATTTATTTTATAAAATCTGCAAAATGGAGTTAGTGACAGATGGGGGGATTTCTCTACAAGGAAGTCCCAGTGCAGAAAAATATGAAATTAAAAAAAATACATTTAGTGCTTAAAATTCCCGCAGATAATAGAAACAACATCTGTATCTTTAGAAAAGAATGTCCATTGAGCTCCTAGTCACTATTTAGGAAATTGCTAGGCTACCACAATGGTATTGCTGAGCCTTCCAAGCATTGGTTTTTGTAAAACAAAACCATGGGGCTGGAGACAGGGGTGGACCTGGAGACCCACCCCCCTCTCTTGTCATGTCTGCTGATGGAGAGGACTCGCTGGGCAGTGACCACTGGCAACTCACTACCTACACTACTCAACCTGGCTTGGTAGTACAGGTCACTGTGAACTGGACCCAGCTCAGCCCAACATTCACAGCACAGTGCAACCAGGCTTTTCCTGGGGAGAGACTGCTGTGGGAAGGAACAATGGGAAGCTGAAGCCCATAAAGATAGGTTGGCTGGTGGGTGGGAAGAAGAGAAGGAAGCAGAAAAAAGGGAGAGGCTATGAGAGCTTTCAAGGAATGGAAGGAGGAAATAGTGGGGTAGGGTATACAGGGGAAAGTTAGATGCCTCCCATGAGTCATCATGTTCATTCTAGTTAACAATCTGATTGCCATATTCTGGAGCAGTAGAAATATCCAAGCAGTTCTCAAGTGCAGCCTCACTAAATGCAAGATGAGCAGCATTTCATCATGTTTGAGAAAATGAGGTTTCTCCATGAGAAGTTCTATATAGTGAGTGTTTGTTTTCATGTGTGTGTGTGTGCATGAACATGCAGGCGTGCCACTGTATCAACCTCACACCCTCCATTTTAAAAGGTCTTCATACTCTCTCTCTACCCTACCTCATTGAAGGATGAGGCTTGATGAACATGAACCTCAGCACAGAAAGTTGAAGCCATTGTAGTAGCTCATTTAGTCTATCACACATCGTTCTTTTAACCATCATACCACAAGGACTCCTGTGATATTCCAGTCTGAATGACAGCACTATATATCTAGCTGCTTCAAACAGATATCGAATCAAAAAATGCCTTTGACGTTAAGCATTTGAGAATCACAGACCAGCAGGGAATTTAAAGTTCTTACAGCACAAGAGAACTCTCTGCTAGGCCGTGTGTTTAAAGTACTCAGAGTTTTGTGATTAGACATTCTAAAGTGGGAAACAATCAGGCAGTTTTAATAGTAGATCACTAATGCACATCCCTCCCAATGTTTTAAATTGAACAATAGTTTTAATTAATCTGTCTTCCATGGTTCAAGCATTTTATGCTGTTGTATGTGAAGGCTGAATAACGGATCTAAGTTTTTATTATTCTGCTTGATTGGTAGGCTATCCTCTTAAGTGACTTGTGGCTGACCTCCATATCTTAACTTGCTTATCTTAATTGCCAATATCATTGTTTACAAATTATGGCAGAAAAATAAACCCTGTGTAGTGCTTTTACAAATTAAATAGCACTGAGCTGAATGGAACCAATTACAAAATGGCAGGGAAGCAGATCATACTTGATATTAACTCTGGTATTTATGAATAGTCTACCATCAAAAAAGGTAAAGATGGCACTTTGTAGTCTTGACTAATCTGTTAAAAAAATTCTGTGAAATGTGAGGCAGGATATTGTTTTATACCACAGATCAGGTCTGTTAGGAGACTCTATGATCCAGGACCCACTGAATTATTCCCATATATATGGTGGCAAGAGGTACTGAAATATGGGGTTTCCTGGCTTTAATAGTTGTGAAGGAGAGGCAGTTTTGGTATGTGCATCTTGTTATACATGAGCAAAAAAAAATTGCATACACTCAAATTCTTTCTTACACCCAACTATAACTTGCGATACATTACTGAGCTGATCCCCACCCCCACCAGCAGGTATCTTGGCCCAAAGTTGCAGGTTCATAGGAGAAAAAGATATGTAGAGAGAGGAACCTCTGTGATAATGGAAAACTAGCAAAATTATTTACTACCCAGGTTATTAAAAGTACAGGAGTCATATCTTGCTTTGCATTTATTGGGAAAAGATAAATGTACTTTTAGAATAAATATAGGTATATCCATTAGAATGGGAAAATTAGATCCCAAAATACATTCCAGGAAAGGAGGGACAGGTATATGATTATCAACTGAGCCGGGAAAGGAAACTGAATCCAAGTCTCTATTTCACCTCTTAGCTAAACTGTCAGGTGGCCCTGATGGATTATTACTGGCTTCTCCTTTCGCTCTTTAAACTCCTTTAATTCAGATTTTTGAAGTGATTGGTGAAGAGTTGACTTGGATGGAAACTTTAAATTCTAATTGGCTCCTGGTAGGAACTTTCAGGCTACAGAAACGCCCATAAATATGTTAGCCTAGATTGCGATTCAGTATCAAGACTTGGGGAATAAGGCACAGATCCTGTCAATCTGTGTCAGGAGTTTGGAAATGGAGGGATAAAATCTGATAGTCTGTGTCTTTGTCTTGGACCCATTTCTAGGAAGGGGAATGTAAATACACTTGTAAGTACAGGATTAGCCTGAAAAACACTACAGATTTTTCACAAGCATCTGTGCTTTTCTAGGATTGTTAAAGTCTTGTTATACTTATGATCTGTTAAAATCTTGTTATACTTATGATCTTTGGGTGTTGGTTATGGAAGATGGCTTGGATGACCCTCACCCACATTTTAATAAACACTGTTCTGTTAAACTAAAGAGTGAGCCAGTGCCGACAGGCAGTTTTGGACAGCTCCTTTGATAAAATACACAGACCCATAGGAGGAGAGGGGAGGAAGGTGGAGGAAAGCACCCAAAGCTACATTTTTGCCTTTACGCAAAGTACTTAAACATATTTCTGGTGTGAGTCCAACCAGAATCATGTGACAGTGCATACCAAGGAATAATCCCAAAGAGGGAGGGGGGGGCTGTCCTCTGTGGAGGCTGGTCAGGAGTTTTTGAAAACCCAGACCCCTTAGTTTTCTGGCAACTTAGGGCTGCGCCCCAACAGGTGGGGTACAGTGTGGCAACCAAAGGATGCTGGGAGCCCAGTGGATATGAGACAGTATCTACCTACAAAAAGCTTGTCAACTTTGAGCAAATGTTCCCCACAATATAACAGGAACTAGGAGGATGGATATGCTTTCCAGTGCCTCCCAATGCCATAAAAAGCCACTTGAGCTATCGTTAAACATCTGTTAGGACCCTAAAAGTAAAGGAAGTCCCTTGTGCAAGCACCGAGTCATTACTGACCCATGGAGAGATGTCACATCACAGCATTTTCTTGGCAGACTTTTTTACAGGGTGGTTTGCCATTGCCTTCCCCAGTCATCTACACTTTACCCCCAGGAAACTGGGTACTCGTTTTACCGACCTCAGAAGGATGGAAGGGTGAGTCAACCCTGAACCAGCTATTTGTTTGAACCCAGCTTCTGCCAGGATCTAACTCAGGTTGTGAGCAGAGCTTGGGCTGCAGTTCTGCAGCTTACCACTCTGTGCCACAGGGCTAGATGGAAGAAGCAAGATGTTTTTATTGGTAAATAGCCTTAGGGGCTCTGCTTCAGCTCCTCTGGAGCTGCCAGCTCAGTTGGGAGATGCATACAGGTTGCTGGTAAGTTTCCTATAGGTCTCAACCTATGGAGCAAATAGCAGCTCTGAGGGTCTGCTTAAGGGTTAATCTCCTCTCACCAGAGCCCTGATATAACTCCCCTTTTGACAGCTGCTATTTACCAATAAAAAAATTGCTTGTGCAGTCCAGTGACACATCTCCCTTAGTATGGCTCTAAATGCTTTGGCTGATGATTTCTAGAACTGCTGAGCTTTCTGAGCAAGAGAGAAAGCAGTCAGTTTCACTGGCATTTAAAAGCTTATCATGGAAATGTTGTCTTTTTGTGTCAGTCTTCATGAAATTTATTACTTGTTTTTTAAACAAAATTTTCAGCTTTAAACTCACTCAGCAGCTTCCCATGAATACCTAATATTTCCTTGAAAGCTTGAAGTCCAGGTCTGGGAGTGGATAACTGTGCCCCTGGGAGTACAGCAGTAGTAGCTCTTTTAAATAACCCCAGGCACGATAGTGATGCTGAGATCAAAATGTGACATCTTGTCTCTGGCCAGTAATTGCCTCTGGTCAGGACTGCCTGTCATCTGTCAGGGGAATGAGAGGCTGGTGTGCTGCTGGCTCCTGAAGGCAGAAGGTACAGCAAAGCCACATTTGCTCCAGGACAAACAGCAGGATGTACATACAAACTGTAGGTGCTGTTGCAGGAGGTAAAAGATCATCTTCTTTCTGCTGACTAAGGACTGGCAAGAGGAGGACAATATACGGAACAAGTAGTTCCCTGTGTGTATTCCAGCAGCAGTTTGGGAATTTGGAAGGAGTTTCCAGACATGATAAATATCCTCTGGTATTCCATAGTATGGGGAACATGTGTTGTGAATGCACATATTGCAATATTCTGCAAAATCTAGACAAGAAGCTTGTAGCACTTGCAACAGCAGTTGGATACCCTAAGGCCATCATGAGCATTCAGTCCCCAAACGAGAGGAAAGGAGGACTAGCGTAGAAAAATTCTGCTGCTTTTCTCTTCCTGGATAGGGAGCGTGCCTGTCTTGTTTCACGACATGCTGGGGCTCCAGAGAGTACAAGAGAGACCTGTAATGGCTTCTCCCCATCCATTACACATGGATGGAAAAAGGAACCATCCATCGCTCAGAAGCATTTGCCAGACCCACTTCTGGAGCATGTTGGCATCCTGCTTTTCTCATTCACGTGCCAATGCCTATTTGTAGGAAAGCAACAAAATGTTAAAAAACAAAGACAGTTTTAACAACTCCAACCAGACAGTTTAGCTTCTACTGGTCAGAATTTGGGATTTCCCCACTTCCCGTCTCCTCTGATTTTCTTGCCACTGCCACACAGGCCCTGTCCCACTACTATATTTATTTTTTAAAAATTGAGTCAGCCTTTGGATTGGTGACTGTGACCATTTCACCCATTTTCAGCACGGCTTTATGTTTCTTTTTGGCCTATGGAAAAGATTGTATTTCCTTGGAAGTAGGGATGTGCGTTTCGGCATTCAGAATGCCGAAAGAATGCCGAAATAAAAGTGTTTCGGCTTCTTTCGGGGAATGCCGAAACGTTTCGGGGAATGCCGAAACGTTTCGGGTAGCCGAAAGAAAAAAGCCGAAACGTTTCGGGATTCTTTCGGCTTTCTTTCGGCTTTTCAATGGGAAAATGCCTCCGTCTTCCCGGACGTCTGGGGGAGGCATTTTCCCACCGAATAAGCCCAAAATTGGTGGGGACCTTCCTCTAACCCTTCTCTAACAACCACCCAAGTTTCAGACAGATTGGACTTTGGGGGGCCATGTTATGGCCCCCCAAAGCAGGTCCCCCCATCCTCCCATAAGAAAGCGAAGGAGCAGCATATTGTTAGCATGCTGCTGCTAATCTTCTTCATTATTTCCTATGGGGAAAAAATGAAGAAGCAGGCTTCCTTTGCCAGGGGTGGCATTTTGCATGCAAAATGCCCCCTCACCCTCAGGGGCCCTTCTCCCACCCCTCCTCCCACCCCCCACCAAGGCTCAGCCTGCTCCCACTTGGGGGGGCCATTTCATGGCCTCCCCAAGTAGGTGCTCTAATCTCTACCACTGACAGCTGGGGGAGGCTTGTGTTGCCAGGGGTGGCATTTTGCATGCAAAATGCCCCCAAGCCCTCAGGGGCCCTTCTCCCACCCTTCCCCCCACCCCCCACCCAGGCTCAGACTGCTCCCACTTGGGGGGGCCATTTCATGGCCTCCCCAAGTAGGTGCTCTTTTCTCTACCACTGACAGCTGGGGAAGGCTTGTCTTGCCAGGGGTGGCATTTTGCATGCAAACTGCCCCCCAGCCCTCTGGGGCCCTTCTCTCACCCTTCCTCCCACCCCCCACCAAGGCTCAGACTGCTCCTACTTGGGGGGGGCATTTCATGGCCTCCCCAAGTAGGTCCTCTCAGCCCCTAAAGTCCACCCCTTACAGCCCCACACAAACCCAATTCCCCCCCAGCTGCCACACACAGACCCAAATCCCCACATTAGCCCCTCACAGACCCAAATCCACCCCCACCTGCCCCACACCCATAACCCCAGGAACAGGCTGGCAAAGGCCAGCCCTCTCCCTTTGTTCCCTATGCTGGGAACTTCTAAACTCTCTTTCCCTGGGCAATTCTGCACAGCCCAGGGGTGCCACAATGGTGGGCACACTTCTGAGTGCCAGCTGGTCCCTGTGAAAGAGCACCTGAACCACAGACACCCTCCCTCAAATTCCCCCACCACCTACAGAGATGGCTGGCCAGCCAGCCCCATTGTTCCCTATGATGGGAACCAACTGCACAACAAAGAATAAAACAAGAACAACACAAAATAAAGTTTTAAATGTTTTTTTCTCCCTTCCAAAGTACAAGTAGGCAAAGCATTATGACACATTACACCAGCAGTCCCCCACACAGAAAAATAACACAACTCACTTAACATCAGAGAATCACAAAGCATGATTCCTGTCAAAAACACTTTATTTCTTGAACAGCTTTAGGTTACACAGCAGGGGGGAACACCAAAGGGCATGGCAGCACTATCTTACACAAAAATAACACAACTCACTTAACATCAGAGAATCACAAAAACACAATTCCTGGCAAAAACACTTTATTTCTTGAACAGCTTTAGGTTACACAGCAGGGGGGGAACACCAAAGGGCATGGCAGCACTATCTTACACAAAAATAACACAACTCACTTAACATCAGAGAATCACAAAAACACAATTCCTGGCAAAAACACTTTATTTCTTGAACAGCTTTAGGTTACACAGTAGGAGGGCACAACAGGGCATGATAGCAATGTACTACAAAAAATGATACAACCCACTTCACCGTTTTTGACAGCAATTGTGTTTGTGTGATTCTCTGATGTGAAGTGAGTTGTGTTATTTTTGTGTAGTACACTGCTTTCCTGCTCTGTGGTGCCTTCCTACTGTGTAACCTAAAGCAGTTACAGAAATAAAGTGCTTTTGACAGCAATTTTTTGGGGTGATTCTTTAATGTGAAGTGAGTTGTGTTATTTTTGTGTAAGATACTGCTTCCATGCCCTTTGGTGTTCCCCCCCTGCTGTGTAACCTAAAGCTGTTCAAGAAATAAAGTGTTTTTGACAGGAATTGTGCTTTTTGTGATTCTCTGATGTTAAGTGAGTTGTGTTATTTTTGTGTAAGATAGTGCTGCCATGCCCTTTGGTGTTCCCCCCTGCTGTGTAACCTAAAGCTGTTCAAGAAATAAAGTGTTTTTGACAGGAATCGTGTTTTGTGATTCTCTGATGTTAAGTGAGTTTTGTTTTAATTTTTCTGTGTGGGGGACTGCTGGTGTAATGTGTCATAATGCTTTGCCTACTTGTACTTTGGAAGGGAGAAAATAATTTTTTAAAAACTTTATTTTGTGTTGTTCTTGTTTTATTCTTTGTTGTGCAGTTGGTTCCCATCATAGGGAACAATGGGGCTGGCTGGCCAGCCATCTCTGTAGGTGGTGGGGGAATTTGAGGGAGGGTGTCTGTGGTTCAGGTGCTCTTTCACAGGGACCAGCTGGCACTCAGAAGTGTGCCCACCATTGTGGCACCCCTGGGCTGTGCAGAATTGCCCAGGGAAAGAGAGTTTAGAAGTTCCCAGCATAGGGAACAAAGGGAGAGGGCTGGCCTTTGCCAGCCTGTTCCTGGGGTTATGGGTGTGGGGCAGGTGGGGGTGGATTTGGGTCTGTGAGGGGCTAATGTGGGGATTTGGGTCTGTGTGTGGCAGCTGGGGGGGAATTGGGTTTGTGTGGGGCTGTAAGGGGTGGACTTTAGGGGCTGAGAGGACCTACTTGGGGAGGCCATGAAATGGCCCCCCCAAGTGGGAGCAGTCTGAGCCTTGGTGGGGGGTGGGTGGAAGGGTGGGAGAAGGGCCCCAGAGGGCTGGGGGTCATTTTGCATGCAAAATGCCACCCCTGGCAAGCCTCTCCCAGCTGTCAGTGGTAGAGATGAGAGCAGAGCACCTACTTGGGGAGGCCATGAAATGCCCCCCCCCAAGTGGGAGCAGGCTGAGCCTTGGTGGGGGGTGGGAGGAGGGGTGGGAGAAGGGCCCCAGAGGGTTGGGGGGCATTTTGCATGCAAAATGCCACCCCTGGCAACACAAGCCTCCCCCAGTTGTCAGTGGTAGAGATTAGAGCACCTACTTGGGGAGGCCATGAAATGGCCCCCCCAAGTGGGAGCAGGCTGAGCCTTGGTGGGGGGTGGGAGGAGGGGTGGGAGAAGGGCCCCTGAGGGTAAGGGGGCATTTTGCATGCAAAATGCCACCCCTGGCAAAGGAAGCCTGCCTCTTCATTTTTCCCCCATAGGAAATAATGAAGAAAGATTAGCAGCAGCATGCTAACAATATGCTGCTCCTTCGCTTTCTTATGGGAGGATGGGGGGGACCTGCTTTGGGGGGCCATAACATGGCCCCCCAAAGTCTAATCTGTCTGAAACGTGGGTGGTTGTTAGAGAAGGGTTAGAGGAAGGTCCCCACCAATTTTGGGCTTATTCGGTGGGAAAATGCCTCCTCCAGGCGTCCTGGAAGACGGAGGCATTTTCCCTTAGAAAAAAGCCGAAAGAATGCCGAAATAATGCCGAAAGAATCCCGAAAGCCGAAAGCCGAAAGAGATTCTTGTTTCGGCTTTCGGCTTTAACGATAGAGAATCTTCTTTCGGCTTTCTACTTTCGGCTATAGCCGAAAATTTTTGGCTTGCACACCCCTACTTGGAAGTGGTGCAGAGGGAGGCCTGGCTGGAGTTGAATTACAAATTCAGTCCCTAAGCTTGCTCTCAGCACATTCTCCTGTATGATTCTGCCCAGCTGATGAAAACGATTTTCACTTCCTTTCATCTGGAAAACCACCAGCAAAACAATCTTGCATCTTCCCTGGCAGAAGGGAGGTGAAGAGACATGAATTGCATATTCCCAACAGGTGAAACTCTTTCCAGCCCTTCAGAGATAAATTGCCCCATTTCTCCTGCAATCTTGAGAGAGTTCACCACCTTGCCCAGCCTTAGAGCTTAGACAGCCAGTTTGGCACATAATGAGAAAAAGGCAAGGCGGAGATGTATTGTATTCTCAGAAAATTACTTGGCAGTGTCCGTTTCATCTGAGGAACTCTTAGAACTCAGATAGCATACACTTTTTTTGCAGTTGGAGCTCATTGTCCCCTATCATTATCTTACTCTTATCTTGATTGACAAGCAAGTTTACCTCTGTGTATAGGTCTGCATGAGTAG
The DNA here is from genome assembly GCF_028583425.1 of Eublepharis macularius. Lineage (NCBI taxonomy): Eukaryota > Metazoa > Chordata > Lepidosauria > Squamata > Eublepharidae > Eublepharis > Eublepharis macularius. Next base: position 91,288,070 of record NC_072793.1, on the reverse strand, counting down.
ATGACCTGGGGCAGGAAGGGCTTCTTAGTTGGTGGAAACTGTCATGCACCATCACGATGTCTCCTCCCTTCCCTCAAAAGTACATATTGAGGCACTGGCAGCTTCTCCTTGCCTCTGGAATCCCCTTACCACCAAAGCATGCCAATTATGTGTTTGAAATTTGCTTTTGGGTATAGAATCCCAGGTAATGAGGCCAGATTGTTGTAACACCCCGGGAATGTGACCGGAGGCCTATTTCCCCTTCTCCCTCTCTCCACTGGTCAGGTGAGTTGTGGCAAGGGGTAGAGGGTGGGAGTGGGGGATCCCTAGTGTGGACCTCAGTGGTTTCCCAGGAGGGAACCCCCAAACTCTGTTGTGGCCGGTCTTGACAGTGGGTGGGTCTCAGATTGGTGCTCCCAGTAGGCCATGGGTGGCAGCAGCTCCCTACCAGCTGAATGCTATGCCTCTGTCCATCCTAGGGCTGTCTGCCATGGCAGGCCAGGTGTATCCCTGGCCCCTGGCTTGGAGGGGGCAGGAGTGTGGGACAGGGATCCTGGTAAGGGGTGTGTGGGGCATTGCAATTACATTGCTCCATGCTGGGGCATCTGTGCTGTAACCGCTGGGCTGGGGCTTTGAGGTCAGGCAGTGTGCTGCTGCCACGAGTGTTATGGCTCAGCATGCCTATGGGAGAGAAGTGGGGTCCACCTTGTGGGGACAAAAGGACGCTCTTCATGGAGGGAACCAGTTCCACAGGGGTCTGCTACCCTTCTGAGGCTGTTTTTCCTACCTGTCTGCCCGGTCACTGAGTTGTGCTCCCACATGGCATACCCATTGCCTGAGTGTGTGTGAACTGCTACTGTGATGCAAGATACTAAGTCTCACAGTTGCAAGGCAGACCAAAGTAGTATCTAGCCAGCCTGCCTGCTGCTCAGGCTTTATATTGCCCACTGGGTGCTGCTGTGCCAGGGTCTGTGCCAAGGGCTGTGCAAGGGGGTGCAGGAGATTGTCTGGGGACCAATGGGTGCTGGGTACAATGCTCATCAGCCTCCCATGGTTCTTAGGCTACTGGGGGCATGACAGCTCTTGGGGAGTTAGGTTTTCCACACCCATCAAGGGTTGCACCTTGGGTTTTGCTGGCATCACTTTCCACTGGTTCCAGGGGCATTCCCAGGCTGGAGTGGCTTAGGGAGCTGGAAAGCTCCCATCATGCCCCTGGACTGGCTCCCTCCCTCGCTAGCTGAGGGAGTTGTGTTCATGGTGTTCTTGCATGGGGTGGTGGGTGGGCTGTAACCACCCCATGCTGGCACTTGGCACTGGCATGCTGTGGTGCTGCACCAGAGTCTCTCTGAGTTACATCAGGGTATCTTGGAGATATGCTAGCATGGTGGCCAGTCAGCTCCTTATGCACTTTTGCACCTCCAGGATTGCACTGTTTGAAACTGACACATGAAGAATTTAAGCTATTTAAGTCAGTCAAATTTCTACTGCAGCACAGATAATGACCCACAAATTGTAATGGAAGTCACAGATTACCATTTACCCATCTAATAAATGTCTGTATTTTAAACTGATTCTAAAGCGGATGCACTCTACCTAGATCTCACCTGGAAGTAATCTCAGAGACTCCAGTTGATGCAGAATGCTGTAGCTTGGTTGTTATCAGAAACTAAGAGCATGTATATCATTGCAATTTTGCAGTTACTCCACTGGCTACCCATCATCTACCTGGCCCAATGCAAGGTATTGACCTCCACATGCAAAGTCCTTCATGACCTGGGTCTATCATACCTGCTATGCTCTACCATAACATGTTTGCTCATCTGAGCAGGGCCTTCTGCAGGTGCCACCTTCAAATGGGCAAAATCAACAACTGCCTGTACATGTGCACTCTCTGTTGTGGCCCCCACTTCACGGATTGCCCTGCTAGATGAGGTCAGGATGTCTCCATCCATCCTGGCTTTCTGCAAAACTGAAGAATTCAGAAAGATGTTTTATTAAAGGGACAGGAACTGTGGACTAGACTATTGTGTATAGTATGTACTGTATAAGCATGGTCTATAAGTATGGTCCTATTATGTAATATCTTCATCTTTTGACATGTCATGTTAATGCTTTTGCTTTATTTAAGCTTGGCTTCAGCTCTATTTTCACATTTCTGTGATCCAGACCTTATTACTTTGTTATTGGATGTCCCATTCCTGTTGATTTTATTGTCTCAGTCCAAGTGAGGAAGGCGGAATATACATGACGTAAATAAATAAATACATCTTAATAAAAATGATCTCCAACAGATTGATTAAGCATCCTACGGAAAGTTGCAGCCTTTTCCTGTGACCTTCTTTTGGAATCTCCCATACTGAAAAAACAGATAAGAAAAAAAATAAGAGAAAAAACAGATTTAAATGGTTGTTGGTGCAGGATTGTTTCTCACACGCATAAATCTGCATCAAGTAGTCTTGGCCCCATGTCCAAGGAAATGCAGATACCCCAGCAAAAATAGTCCTGGCTCATAGTTAGGTCAGAAGTCTATAGCTAGCGCTCCATTCCCACCTGCTCAAGTACTAATGGAACACCTACATGTCATTTAAAAGTGTCCTTCTCTACCATACCACTTCAGCAGCACTGATATAGCTGCTGTTCACAAGAATTCACAGTTCTTACCAGTACGGCTCACACACTCTCTGTAATTTGTAAAGTACAAATGGTTTTTTCCCTTTGGACATGGCATGTGTCTAACAACTTTTCCCTCTCTGTTCTGCACACAATTGTCAGAGTCTTGTGGTGATGATTGTGGCAGCCTGATTGTCTTTTACGCCCCCCCCCCCCCACGATTGCTTTTACTTACTGTATTTATGCAAACCTTTTTGATAACAAGCCTAAATGTTCTGGGAGCATTTTGTGAATGTGCACACAATTGCTGTGCCTGTTTACCACTCTCACATATCAGCTAGTGTCTGTTTCCCTGTGTTGGAAACCATATCAGATCATTCTAAATATCTAAGTGCCTGGATTGCTCTTAGTAGAACTGAAAAGAGAAAGGGCTTGGGAAAGGAGCTAGGACTAGTAATAATGCCCACAATACAGAACATGCAAGGAGAATCCACACTAGAATGTAACCCTAGTATGACACTCCTTTTCATTAACTGCATCAAATTCTTGTAGTACTCCTTGAGCTCTACAGGAATGAAGAACCCCAATAAACCAATTATCAAACCACAATGGAAGATGGTTGTTGTGGGTTTTCCGGGCTGTATTGCCGTGGTCTTGGCATTGTAGTTCCTGATGTTTCGCCAGCAGCTGTGGCTGGCATCTTCAGAGATGTAGCACCAAAAGACAGAGATCTCTCAGTGTCACAGTGTGGAAAAGGTGTTGGCAGGTCATTTGTATCTCCTCAGGAGGGGTGGGGTTGAGCTGAGTCATCCTGTAAGAGTTTCCCAGGGTGTGGAATGCTAATGGCGGGAGGCTTCACTGTATCCTGAGGAGGTTCTTTTACACAAAAACTCCAATCACCACCCCCGACAGAAAAGAGGCATCATGAAAACATTAGTGGATCGTGCAAGACGGATATGTGAGCCACACTTTCTCAATGAGGAAATTAATCATCTAAACCACGCACTTCAGGCAAATGGCTACTCCAGAAATGAAATCCGAAGAGCAATCAAACCCAGGATGAATCAAACAACCAAGGAAAAACAGTCTCCTACAGGAAAAGTGTTTTTGCCATATATCAAAGGAATTACTGATCAGATGGGAAAGCTTATGAAAAAGCATAACCTTCAAGCAGTATTCAGACCCACCTGAAAAATACAACAGATGCTACGATCAGCAAAAGACAGTAGAGACCCCCTCACCTCTGCAGGAGTATACCGTATACCCTGCAGCTGTGGACAAGTGTACATCGGGACCACAAAGCGTAGCATCCAGACAAGAATAAAAGAACATGAAAGACACTGCAGACTTGGACAACCTGAAAAATCAGCAGTGGCTGAACATAGCCTAACTCAAACAGGGCACAGTATCTTATTCCAGGACACCAAAATACTGGACAACACTTCCAACTACTTTGTCAGACTGCACAGGGAAGCCATTGAAATTCACAAGCATAAGCAAAACTTCAACAGGAAAGAAGAAACCGTAAGAATGAACAGAGCATGGTTTCCAGTTCTGAAAAACACCAGGCTAACAAAACACTCTACACCCGACAATAGCCCTGCAGAGAAGATTAGCACATCAAGCACCAATCCATATGCAAAAGAACCTCCTCGGGATACAGTGAAGCCTCCCGCCATTAGCATTCCACACTCCGGGAAACTCTTACAGGATGACTCAGCTCAACCCCACCCCTCCTGAGTAGATATAAATGACCTGCCAACACCTTTTCCACACTGTGACACTGAGAGATCTCTCTTTTGGTGCTACACCTCTGAAGATGCCAGCCACAGCTGCTGGCGAAACGTCAGGAACTACAATGCCAAGACCACGGCAATACAGCCTGGAAAACCCACAACAACCATCGTTCTCTGGCCATGAAAGCCTTCGACAATACACAATGGAAGATGTTTATAGATTATGCATTATATTTAAGAAAATCATAGTGGCTTGGAATTAAAGTAGTGAGAGGAAATGACTAAAATGAATGAAACCTCTCTCTCTCCCCCACTGCAGCTCCCCATATACTACCACAAAGAGTTCAGGAGATTCCTAAGAATAGTGCTTGTGCAGAAGAAAGGAATCAGGAAAAAAAAATGCCTCCCTCCTCTGTTAGCAGTAAGGTCTTTCCGTTGGTGGAAAGCAATATTGGATCTCAACCAGTGCTTTAACAGCATTCCCACAAAAATACTCTATGCATTAGATACACACATACAAGAGCGTGCAAATGTACATACGTATGTCAGGGAAATCACTAGCCTTTCCCCTCATGAGATAGTTTTCTAAATGTAGAACTTTTTCATTGGGTCACCTAGGCCCAAGATGAGCCAAATGTCTGGCTACATCCTAATGTGAGGGCGAGTTTATGTGATCGGTCTATGTAATTTGCATCCTGTATTTGGCTACCTGTTTAAAAATGCAGAATGGAACTCATGGAAGCTTTGCCTCTTTCTTCCCACTAGCTAATGCTTTAAATTCACTGTGTAGTAAACTTGGCAATGCTTTTTGTATTTTTTAACCAGATGCCACTCAAGTGCTATTTAAACATCTAACAGAACTATAGCAATACCTGGTGCCACATTATGCATTAATTCATGGAAAAGAAGCAGGGAGGTGTCCTCTCAAATAGCCCATCCTTCATTCATTCTCTGGGTAAGAGTTAGATGAATGCCAGTTCTGGGAGATTCATGTTACCCAAATTAACAACAACAGGGAGAAACTTAAAAGGAGCAGCCTCATTAGAAGAGTTTCGGGGGGGAAAGATGTACACCAGCATATGGGGAAGGAAACACTCAATAGATTTGAGTCCAGTGGCACCTTAGATACCAACAAGATTTTCAGAGTATGAGATTTTGAGAGTCAAAGCTCCCTTCTTCGGATACAAGTAAGAATGGAAATCTCTGAGCCTTTATATCCCAGCCAGAAGGTGGGAGGGGTGTTGCAAGGAAGGGCATCAGAATGAAAGGTAGCTTGATTGGATGGGAGGATGTAGAAAAGGTGTCAGAATGTAAAGATACAGTGGTACAATGCGGTTTGATTAGAGCAGAAATCAGCATCTCTCTGCCTCTGACCTATGGTGAGGCTACGAATGAAAGACTTCCAAAATATCCTCTCATTGGTGGACTTAGCATCTGTAGCAAGATAAGAATCCTGTGTTTTGTTAGTTGTATCACAGAAGAACTAAAGTTGGTAGAGCAAAAGGTCAGAGAGATCAGATTAGTTGGGCATTCTATCCAACATGCAAATATTGGGATAATCCTTTCTGCCAATACAATGGTACATACAAAAAATGCATATTATAGCCAATGCATAGTACCATAGAACCTTTCTTTCGTAGCCTGTTCCATGGCCTGTAGGTGCTGTCCACAGTGATCTGTTGTCTGTTGATTTTCCAGATATCTAAAAAGGGATTTCCAAAGCTCCAGCATCACTGCCAAGAAGGCCCTTTTTTGAGTTGCCACCCACACAGAGATGGCATAAAACATGATGTTTCTACATAGAATTTGTTTTGAGAAGGGGAAAGATTACAGAGGGATCTTTTACCATGGATTAAGATCTATTTTCAACATATACAGAGAGTCACAAATAAAGCAAAAAACTTATGAATAATGTAGGTTAGTAACAAAACTTATGCTTCTTCCTAATATCCTACAGAGGAATTTCAGAGGGAGATTAGAAAGAGAGACTGCTGAATTGCAACTGATAACAAAGCTCAAGATAATGCATCCACCTGGACTGAATGGAGACCTAGGTTTCCTGTCTTATTACCAATGCTGATTTCTCCACATCCACAACCCCTCTGCATATCTCACCTAATCCAATCATGCCTACTATTGTCATTCACTGGCTATTGTAATTTACCTGCTATTGTCATCTGGTATCTGAAATCACTCCACTCTCCAAGATATAAGGATAGATGAACTCACATTCAAGCTGTATCTGAAGACGTGAGCTGTGACTCACAAAAGCTCATACTCTACCACAAATTTTGTTAGATAGGTGCTACTGGATTCTTGCTCTTTTCTACTTCTACAGGCAGACTAACATGGCTACCCATCTTGATCTTCTTCCTAATATGTAATCTGAGACACAATGAAAATAAATGATAGTGCTTACTAATGAGGAGTGTAAAGAAGCAGACTGGAGTAGCATAATTTATTTATTTATTTACTTACATTTATAGTCTGCCCTCCCCAACCCAGTGGGCTCAGGGCGAATCACAACAATTTAAAACACACTACACAATTCATCAGTAGTAGCCATTAAAAATATAAATAATACATATCATTCATTTAAAACATATATGTAATATATGTAATATAATGTAATAATGTAATATAATGTATGTAACATATATGTAATATAACGTAATAGGATGTGCACAAACATTCTGACTTCTAAAAGAATGGCGTTTTGGATGTATGTGTGTTTCACATTTTTATCCTGACTGCCCTCCAAGGATCCCAAGGTAGCATATCTTCTAATTCTATCTTCATGCAAATATTGTGTGATAGATTAGACTGAGAAAAAGTGTTTGGCCCAAGGTCATCCAGTGAGCTTCATGGCTGAATAGGGATTTGAACCTGGGTCTCCAAGTCTCAATCCAACAGTCTAACCATTACTTCATAGTGACTTTTAAACATACTCACACTGGCCTTGATTTCACAAGGAGTGAGCAGAGAAGTGGGGAGACTTAGCATCGGAGGGTTAATCAGGAAGTGTTCCTGGAAGCAGTGAGGAAAAGAAAGGCAGAAAAGACAAGCAGCTCAGCTAAGTAAAAGAGAAAGAGAAAAGAAAAGACTGAAAAGACTGCAGAAGGTAAACACTCGGTAAAAACAGAAGCGGTTGTTAAATGTTGGCAGCAAGTATTGAGGAGCTGAGGAGGAGCTACGAGTATGAATCAGATAAGTTCAGAACTAGTTTGGCAATAAGATATGAAAAGAGCTTGTTCAACTGATCTATTGAACTAATTTAACATGAAAATATGTCTGTGTATTAAGGCATCTTAAAAATTAACAGAGACAACTAAAGGGAATAATTAACTATCACTTTTCATTTTCTGTACCTGATTATTTCTAAAACAGATATTTTATTCTAAAACAGTAGGCTAAAGAAATTCTGAATGAGGATATTTCAAATGCTTATGTTTATGGGAAGGATGATTAGAAGTCCTTTCTAATTGTAAAATATTGACTATTTCTTTACATGAAAATTTTGCATAAGAATATTCTATTTTAACGGTATATTGTATCCCACATAGTGCTGAATAGGAAAAAGAAAGTGAAATGACTGGATTGTCACTTTAAGCATAGCCTTTTTCCTAGGACAGGTAGGAGGGGAATAGAATAGAACTTTTCCCTTTCACATTTTAACCAACCAACTAGCCAACCGTAAATCTGACTTTTGGATGTGCCCCAGTGTGCTATTTTACAAGAGATTTCTTGCTACATATTGAGAAACATGTTTCTTACAGTAAGGAACTCTGTTGTAGAAACCATTATGACCACTATTAGGATTACCAGGCAAATTGAAAATGAGTAAGTCTCTAGGCCTAGATGGTTTATATCTGAGGGTTTTCAAGGAACTCAGAAGTGAAATTGTTACTGTATTAACCAGTATATGTAACCTATCACTAAAATTAACCCTCACATCAATGGACTGAAAAATAGCAAATGTTGCACCTACTTTTCAGGGAATCTAGGAAATTACAGGCCAGTTAGCCTCTGCTCTGGTAAATTCACAAAAATTGTTATTAAAGATAAAATTATCAAGCACATAGCTGCATGACTTCTGCAAAGGGAAGTCCTGCCTCACTAATCTTTTGGAGAAGGTTAAAGCAGGTGGATAAGGGTGATCTGGCAGAAATTATTTTTTTAGACTTCCAAAAAGCTTTTGACAAGGTTCTCCCCACTCAAGACTCCTGAGCAGAGATGGGCACGAACAGAAAAAAAATGAACATGATGTTAGTTGTTCATTGCCATCCATGAACAGGGAATCACAAACAACCATGAACCTGGCCCTGTTCATGAACATTTTTGCGGTTAGATGGGGCCAGCACGCTTTCCTCCAGTCATCATCCAAGTCAAGATCCCTACTGCACCACTCCCAGAAACCTGACTTGAGCAGACACCAGGAAAGGTACCAATACTAAATAACAGCTTGGCCCAGAGCCTGGCAGCATCCCTGGAACTTGAAGGGGTAGATCCGTAACCCACCACACACAAAGAAAATTCAAGCTCCAATGTGCTCTCTCTATCAAAATGCCAACAGCAGCTGTCTTCCCCCTCTCCAAAGCCAGAGCTGGGACCCCCCCTCCCCCCTGGTCTTTGTTCCCTTGTAAAAAATTTGAAGCTCCACACTTGAAAGGAAGACCTGCCTATCAAGCTAAATTGGCCTTAGATTGGTGTTTCCAGGGCAACAGCAGGAGTTCAGACAGAGTTCAGACAATCCCTGCCTAAGTTGCCAAGGGAATTGATTGCAGGTTCCAGACTGTCTGGCTTGACCAACAGCAACGAACAGCAATGAATGAGGCTTGCAATGACCACCTGCTGATTTAGAATGGGGCCTCATGAATAGACATGGGCACGAACAGCATTACAAATGGGAAAAAAACCACGAACAGCCCATTTGTCTGTTCGTGAACAAGCCGTTCATGTTGTGAGCCTCTTCGTCAGCTGTTCATCAAGCCAGACAGTCTGGGGCCTTTCAATCAATTCCCCTGGCAATGGCAGGGACTGAACTCGGTTTGAACTCCTTCTGGCTTTCCTTCTGGCTTTAACCCTTCAAAGTACTTCCAGTAGAGGTCTCGTTTTTGCCACTGTGAAGAAAAAATAACAACAAAGGGAGAGACCCATGTATCGTGCCTTTCCTGGGGTGCAATCTCTCTGAAACTTGGGGGGGGGTCTTTGGAGGACAGGGAGGACTATGTCCTCTGCAAATTTGGTGTGTATTGGACATTGGGAAGGTCAGTTTGTAACCCCTCAAAGTAGCTGCCTTCCAACAGGTAGTCCCATTTTTGCCACTGTAAGGAGAAAATGACAGCAAAGGGAGGGCATGGATCATGCCTTTCCCAGGGTGCAATCTCTCTGAAACTTGGGGGGTCTTTGGAGGACAGTGAGGACTATGTCCCCTGCAAATTTGGTGGGCATTGGACATTGGGAAAGTCAGTTTGTGGGGTGTTTAAAGGGCCCTGCCCGTTGCATGTGGCAGGAAAGGGCCCTTTAAACTATTAGCTGGCAGGTGGCAGCTGCCCCCCTGCCACCTGCCAGCTGATAGTTTAAAGGGATCTTTAAAGGGCCATGAACAATGAACATGTTTGTGAACAGGGTTATGTTTGTTATTGTTTGTTGTTCATTGTTCGTGGATGGCAATGAACAACGAACAGCTTGTTCAGGTTTTTTTTCTGTCCATGCCCATGCCTACTCATGAATAACTTGTTCGCGAACAGCAGTTTGGGCTGTTCGTGGCTTTTTTTTGTTCATATTGCTGTTCATGTCCATCTCTACCTCTGAGTAAGCTTAGATGTCATGGGATTTAAAGATGTTAAATGACAGAAAGCAGAGAGTTGAAGGAATGGGATCTTGGGGCTGCAGTGGATAGTTTCATGTTGACTCAGTGTGGAGTAGAATCATAGAGTTGGAAGGCGCCATATAGACCATCTAGTCCAACCCCCTGCCCAGTGCAGGATCAGCCTAAACCATCTCTGACAAGTATTCATCCAGCCTCTTCTTGAAAACTGCCAGTGAGGGGGAGCTCACTACCTCCCTAGGCAGCTGATTCCACTTTTGAAGTACTCTGACCATGAAAAAGTTTTTCCTGATATCCAGCCGGTACCTTTGTGCATGTAATTTAAGCCCATTGCTTTGGGTCCTACCGTCTGCTGCCAACTGGAACAGCTCCTTGCCCTCCTCCAAATGACAGCCTTTCAAATATTTAAAGAGAGCAATCATGTCCCACCTCAACCTCCTCCAAACTAAACATTCCCAAGGCCCTCAGCCTTTCCTCGTAGGGCTCAGTCTCCAGACCCCTGATCATCCTCGTTGCTCTCCTCTGCATCCTCTCGATTTTGTCCACATGCTTTTTGAAGTGAGGCCTCCAGAACTGCACACAATACTCCAGGTGTGGCCTGACCAAGGCAGTATAGAGAGGGGCTATGACCTCCTGCAATTTCGACACTATGGCCCCTTTGATACAACCCAAGATTGAATTAGCCTTTTTTGCCACTGTGTCACACTGACTGCTCATATTTAGTTTACAGTCCACCCTTACCCCAAGATCCTTTTAACATATACTACTGCCCAGAAGTGTATCCCCCATCCAGTATTTGTGCTTCCCATTTTTGTGGCCCAGATGTAGTACTGTGCAGTTGTCTTGCATCCTATTCACAGCTGCCCACTTCTCCAGAGTATTCAGGTCTTGTTGAATTTTAATTCTATCTTCTTGGGTGTTTGCTACTCCTCCCAATTTGGTATCATCAGCAAATTTAATGAGCAGCCTTTCCACATCTTCATCCAGATCATTGATAAAAATATTGAAAAGTACCAGGCCCCAAACCGAGCCCTGCGGCACCCCACTGGACACCTCCCTCCAATCTGATGAAATGCCGTTGACCACCACTGTTTGAGTGTGGTCCTCTAACCAGTTCCCTATCTACGGAACTGTCCTATAGTCCAGTCCACAGTCTTCCAGTTTGCCCATCAGAATGTCATGGGGGACCTTATCAAAAGCTTTACTGAAATCCAGATAAATCACGTCAACAGAGTTCCCCCGATCCAGTAAGCTGGTCACTCGATCAAAGAAGGAAACCAGGTTGGTCTGGCAAGATCTGTTAGGAACAAAACCATGCTGACTTCCCCGGATCACAGAGTGGTCCTTCAGATGCTTACAGATTGATCCCTTTAAAATCTGTTCTAATATCTTCCCAGCAACAGAAGTCAGACTGACCGGCCTGTAGTTTCCCGGGTCATCCTTCTTCCCTTTCTTAAAGATTGGGATAACATTCGCTCTTCTCCAATCTTGTGGCACATCCCCAGTCCTCCAGGAGGCCTTGGAGATGATGGACAGGGGTTCTGCAAGTTCTCTAGGAAGTTCTTTCAGCACTCTTGGGTGCACCCCATCTGGCCCTGGGGATTTGTATTCATCCAGTGCAGCCAGATGCCTCTCCACAACTTCTCTGTCAATGTCAATTAGCCACTCAGGTGTCCTACCACATTTTCTACTATCTCTAGATGTGCCTGAGTTCTTCAGGGAGAAAACAGAGGCAAAAAAGTCATTAAGCCTGTCTGCTTTTTCTCTGTCCTGCATCAGAGTTTCTCCGTCTACTCCCAACAGTGGTCCAATTGCCTCTTTTACCTTGCGTTTGCTTCTCACATATCTGTAGAAGTTTTTCTTATTGTAGCGAGCCCTCCTGGCCAGACTCAGCTCGTACTGAGCTTTGGCCTCTCTGATAGCTGATCTGCAGTACCTAGTAACCCCCATATACTCCTCTTTAGAGATCTGTCCTTCTCTCAATTTCCTGAACATTTCCTTTTTCTCCCTTAGCTTATTCTGGAGCTCTCTGTACATCCACATCAGTTTCTTGGAGCCCTTACCATGTTTCCGTCTTGCTGGGATAGTGAGGGCTTGAGCTTGCAAAAGCTTGTGTTTGAGAAGGGCCCACCCTTTACTCACTCCTTTCCTTTCCAGCACACTCCCCCATGGAATGACTCTCATCAAGCCTCTGAGTTCATCGAAGTTGGCCCTACGAAAATCTAACCTACGAGTCTGGCCATGAACTTCCTTGGCCCCCCACAGCAACTGGAATTCAAGGAGGACATGGTCACTTCCCCCTAAGGTCCCCACCACCTTCATCTCATCTACCAATTCTTCCCTGTTGGTTAATATCAAGTCTAGTATGGCCAAGCCCCTTGTAGCTTCCTCCACCTTTTGAAAAAGGAAGTTATCGGCCAGGCAGTTCAGGAAATTGCGTGATTCATGACGCTTTGCTGAACCTGTCTCTCAGCACATATCGGGGAAGTTGAAGTCACCCATAATTACAAGGTTCTGATGTCTGGATACTCTACCAATCTGTTCAAAGAGGGCAGCATCCGTTTCTTCTCGCTGGTCAGGTGGTCTGTAGCAGACTCCAACAATAATACCCTTTGTCCTTCCTCCCCTTATTTCTACCCATATGCTTTCCACCGGGCTGTCTGCCCAATTCTCCATAACTTCTTGACAATCAAGCCCTCACGTACAATGCCACCCCACCTCCTCTTCTACACTTCCAGTTTTTCTTGAACAACTCATACCCATCCACTAGCACATTCCAGTCATGGGAATCATCCCACCAAGTCTCAGTAATTCCTACTATATTGTAGCCCTCTGTTTGCAATAGAAGCTCAAGCTCTTCTTTCTTATTACTCATACTTTGGGCATTGGTATATAGACACTTGTAGCCTTGTACCTTTGTTTGACCTGTCCTACCCAGGTGGGTCCCCACTGTTATGACTTCGTCATTGAAATCACCATGTCAATCGACCCCTTCCCCTTGCGGCATAAGTTTAAAGCTCTCTTGATGAAATTCTCCAGGTTCGTTCCAAATGTTTTCTTCCCTGCCCTTGAGAGGTGAAGCCCATCATGTCTTAGAAGGCCTTCTCTAAGAAAACCTATCCCATGGTCCCAGAACCCAAAGCGCTCCTGCCGGCGCCACCATCTCAGCCAATGATTCACCTCAAGTATGGTCCGCTCCCTGTGCATTCCTCTTCCTATGACTGGAAGGATAGAAAAAAATACCACCTGAGCCCCCAATGTCTTCAACTGCCTTCCAAGAGCTTCATAATCCTCTTCAATTCTTGCGACAGTATTCGCAGCCGTGTCGTTTGTTCCCACATGAAGTTGTGAAAAAGTTGGGAAATATTAGGAAAGGGACTAAAGATAAATAAATATTGTAATGACTCTGTTTAGATCTATTGGCATTTGGAATGCTGTTTCTTATGAAGCAATGCAATGTGAATAAACTGCTATAATAATACAGTAGGAAACTTTCAAATATCAAACTATACTAATTCCTGAATAAAGCCATTGTATTCCATCGTCTTCTTCTGCAGCATGTGATTTGGTTTACTTATGCATGCATGAGAACTATTTACTCCACAGACAACTTATTGCAGTATATCTGTTTCCTTGTCAGCACACTTTGGTTTTCTGGTTTGATCACAAAAGCCATGCACAGATTTTACATGTGGTCAATCCTGCCTTGTAGTGTGAGGGAAGGAGGGATTGATTAAATTTGCCATCCTATGAGTTGGTTTGCTCAGTTACAACATGGACACAGATAAGAAAAAGGAAAATACCAGTGGTGCTTTCGGAGATAAGAGACAATGGCCGTTTCCCCATGTCTTAAAAATAGCAGCCCACTCACGTGGTGCCATAAAAATAGAATCATAACTGCCTGCATCCATTTTGGAAATGGTGATGACAGAAATGGTGCAAAGAAGCCGCAAATTCTGTGAATGGGGTGCTATTTTTAAGACGTGGGGAAACAGCCATAGTAATATTGGGCAGATAGCTCCAATTCAAAAAGAGTCTGATTAAATTAGATTAATCTGGAAAATGTCAGCTAAGATTTGAAATCAATTCAATTTTAACTTAGACCTGTTAGGCATCTAGATCTAATTCCTTCAGGACACAACAGGACCTAGAAGCCTCTCTCCCAAATTTCTCAGATCACAGAAGATTCTAGATCTCTAATTAGTTGGAGCAACCACCTCTCCCTCCTTGGGATCTTAGTTGATATAAAATGGACCCTTTTTATTCAGTTCCTGCTGAAAACCCTTCTTTCAAATATTTGAACTCTGCATTGAAAATGCGACTGAAGGAAGGGTATTCCATTTATGGGAGTTCAGTTTACAAAACAGATTTTAAACTGGATAGGATTGCAAGCTCTAGAGATTGTATAATGCTGGGATTCATAAAGTGTATGGGTCCCCACTCCTCAATCTTGTTGAGATTGAGGGCACTTTTGGAGTTCTGAGAAAAGGGCAGTGTTACCTCCCCAAAATGGTCAGCTATGGAGGGCTGTAACCCTAACTCTGTTCCATATAATAGTGTTATCACTTGAGATGACTAATATTTATCAAGTTAAAATTGCTTTTAGTGGCAAGTTTTTGTGGGGTCTGCAAGTCTTTGTGAGGTCAGGGGATTACTTGGGGTTACATAAGGGCTTACATTAGCCTGTGTTTAGTGAATTTTGCTGAACGTAGCATCTGTTGTATTTTTCTGGTGGGTTTGAATACTGTTTGTAGGCTGTGCTTTTTCATAAGCTTTTCCATCTGATCAGTGATTCCTTTGATATATGGCAAAAACACTTTTCCTGTGGGAGACTGTTTTTTCTTGTTGAGGTTCTCAACAATATCCACCTGAACATACAATTCACCATGGAGAAAGAAACTGAGGGTAAACTTCCATTTCTAGACACCTTGGTCATCCGCAAAGCAAACTTTCAGTTACGTCACAAGGTCTACAGGAAACCAACTCACATGGTTCAGTACTTACACAAAAACTCCAATCACCACCCTCAACAGAAAAGAGGCATAATAAAAACATTAGTAGACCGTGCAAGATGGATATGTGAACTGCACTTTCTCAACGAGGAAATTAATCATCTAAACCACGCACTTCAAGCAAATGGCTACTCCAGAAATGAAATCAGAAGAGCGAGTAAACCAAGGACAAATCAAACAACTAAAGAAAAACAGTCTCCCACAGGAAAAGTGTTTTTGCCATATATCAAAGGAATCACTGATCAGATGGAAAAGCTAATGAAAAAAGCACAGCCTACAAACAGTATTCAGACCCACCAGAAAAATACAACAGATGCTACGTTTAGCAAAAGACAGTAGAGACCCCCTCACCTCTGCAGGAGTATACCGTATACCCTGCAGCTGTGGACAAGTTTACATCGGGACCACAAAGCGTAGCATCCAGACAAGAATAAAAGAACATGAAAGACACTGCAGACTTGGCCATCCTGAAAAATCATCAGTGGCTGAACACAGCCTAACTCAAACAGGACACAGTATCCTATTCCAGGACACTAAAATACATGACAACACTTCCAACTTGCACAGGGAAGCCATTGAAATTCATAAGCATAAACAGAATTTCAATAGGAAAGAAGAGACTTTAAGAATGAATAGAGCATGGCTTCCAGCCCTGCAAAACACCAGGCTAAAGAAATACTCCACATCCCACAATAGCCCTGCAGAGAAGATTAGCATATCAAGCACCAATCCATATGTAAAAGAACCTCCTCAGGATACAGTGACGCCTCCCTCCATTAGCATTCCACACCCTGGGAAACTCCTACAGGATGACTCAGTGCAAACCCACTTTCCTGAGTAGATATAAATTACCTGCCAACATCTTCTCCACACTGTGACACTGAGAGATCTCTGTCTTTTGGTGCTACACCTCTGAAGATGCCAGCCACAGCTGCTGGCGAAACGTCAGGAACTACAATGTCAAGACCACGGTTATACAGCCCGGAAAATCCACAACAACCATCATTCTCCAGCCGTGAAAGCCTTCGACAATATACCGGTGTGAATCACCTGAAGGTCTTTGGATCAAAAGTCTAGAGTTATGTTCCCAAAGAAAAAAGGTCTAAGATGGATCTCTGAGCAGAAGAAGGAATTGTTGTGGTGTATGCACAAGGATGTAGAGGATACTGAATCCTTAACCCAAAGACTGAAACAATAAAAATCTGCCACATTGTCTATGTTAATGAAAGGAAGATAGCAGACATTGGAGAAAATGCACCAATAGAAGAAAATGAAGAACAGCAACAAACAGCTGTACAACTACCCATCATGGGCTGCATACATGACACAGCTGTGGAACCTGCAGAGCCAGAAGGGGCCACAGAGCCAGAAGGGGCTGAAAAGCTAAGAATCAGGCAATCAGAGAAAGTAAACAAAAACATTACTACCGAAAAGACTTTCCTATCTGGCAAGGACAGAAGTTGTGCCTGAACTCTCCACATGGGAAAACATAACAAAAATGCCTGCCAGAGAAACAGAGAAGTGGAGAAGGGCTGCACAGGAATCGATTGAATCTCTCATCAAAACCAGACATGTACCCTTGAAGAACTCCCTCCAGGGACGAGAACATTTGGGTGCAAGTGGATTTTCAAGACGAAATGCGATGCAGAAGGCAAAGTGCAAAGATACAAGGGGAGACAGGTTACCAAAGGCTACACTCAGAAATACGATGAAGACTATGATGAAACCTTCACACTAGTGGTGAGGCAGACTTCAGTAAGGGTGCTCCTGAGTATAGCTACAGTGAAAAAGATGCACGTGAAGCCTCTAGACTTAAAAACAGCTTTTCTGCCCGGTGAAATAAAAGAGGAAGTTTACCTGGAAGAGCCACCAGGATTTGAACAATCCCAGGAAAGGCATCTCATGTGTAAATTGCAAAAGAGCTTATATGGGGTCAAACAAGCTGCAAGGTGCTGGAATGAAAAACTATATCAAATGTTGACCAAAGAAGGTTTTAAGCAGCTTACTCAAGGTACCAAGACAATAGATGGACTTACATTCTGGTTTATGGCAACGATCTGATTTTGTGAAGGAAGCAGAAGGAGGAGAAGAAGGATTATGATGAAATAGTCCAACATCTGAGTCAAGAGGCTGAAGTGAAGGAGTTAGGAATTATCACCTACTACCTGGGAGTCCAAATAGAAAGAGAAGAAGATGGGAGCTATCTTCTCATCCAAAAACAGAAAGTCCTAGAATTTCTGGAATATATGCAAATGAAAAATTGTAAGCCAGCAGATACTCCTATGGAAGTAAATTACCTAAAACAACAAGGAAATGATGAATCCTGCCCAACAATAAACAGTACAGGGACGCAAATTGGAAAATTGCTGTATATAAGTACCCTGACACGTCCAGATAAAGCAGCAACAGTTGGCATGTTGTGCAGGAAGGTTGAGTCACCAAGCAAAAGAGATTGGAATGCAGTCAAGAGACTGGCCAAATTTCTGAATGGGACTATGTATCTGAAACCAAAGTTGCCAACAATTGATGATCCCAGATTGGTGGGATATATGGATGCAGATTGGGCAGGAGATACCGAAGACAGAGAGAATACCAGTGGACATTTGTTATTTTATGGCAATGGAGCAGTGAGCTAGAGCAGCAGAAAACAAGAAACTCTGGCTCTGTCCTCGACTGAAGCTGAATATGTATCAGCAGCAGAGGCATGCAGACAACTGAAGTAGATGCTGCATCTAATGAATGACTTTGGAACAGAAGAACCCAAACCGATAAAACTCTTCAAGGACAATCAAGGGTGCATAAAACCTGCACAAACAGAAAAGATGAACTCTAGAACCAAACATGTTGATGTGAAACAACATCTAGTGAGAAATATGCAAGAAGATGGGCTTATTGAGATGGAGTATTGCCGCACAGAAGAGATGTTTGCTGATATACTCACTAAGCCACTTCCTAAAGACAAGTTTGAAAGTCTATGCAAGAAGTTAAACCTTGTGGACTCTGTACACTAGACCTTGAGAAGGGGTATCTTGTGTACAGAGAATGCAGAAGACATAGAATATCTGCAGATAGATAGATAGCAAGGTAGGACCCTTCCTTCCTCCTCTCTTCTGTCCTTCTTGCATGTTTTCAGATTGGTATTCTTAGGCTACTTCTTGCTTCTTCCCAGAAGTCTCTCTCTCCCAGTTTAGTAAGTTAGTATCTATTCTAATTCTCTGCTTTCTATCACAGTTGTAGTTCCTGAATAAACTCTCTTCATTCACTCCTTAATCAGACTCAAGATCATTCCTAAAATATACCAGAGTCTACAATCCTGAGTGGAGTTAGATATCCTGAGTTCCTAAATTAAAGGACTGTTATTTTCTTTACTGAAGTAAGTGAACTCTGTGTGAGTTTATTCCCTCATCAGCATGCACACACAAAGGCTTAGCTGTGCTCTCTAAATTGCTCTGTTTTACTTATTTATCGTACATTGCCAACACTTTGTGACCGATGTCACATTAAGGATCAGTGGTATAGTTTGATGTTTCATTGTTTTCTACCGTGCTATTTTATCTGATTATACTTACTGTATTGCAATTTCATATGCAACAATGAGCTTACTTCTTGGTAGTGATTTGTCCTGCAACAACATCATCATTTGCCAACTTTTATCATAATATATAGCTTGTTTTTAACCTCTTGCATCTCAGTAAAGACTGCTGTGGTGATTGATCCCCTGGGGATGTGCTGACAGACCTGCATTTGGCCATCTTCTTTTTTCTCAGTTTTGTGGATTCATTTATTGCCTCAATTTTGCCTGTGTCAATAGTATTTTTCTCCAAGCCTGAATTGCAGCAGTTATTTGTTCAGAGTTTCCTAGGAGAGTAATCATGTTAAGAAATTAATTACACACCTGAAAACAAAATCTGGCTGTTAAAATGCACATTAGGAACAAATTGTATACTCCAAATTAGACAATTTGCAGCTTGACTAAGTAGCCCGACATGATATGAAAATAGCTGAAGATGTGGAGGAGGATTTAGAGAGAGACAGCATGCAAGTTCTTATACAGACTCCTCTTCATTTCCAGCTGGCAACAAGCTCATTCATTTTAAGGGCAACCACTCTCTCCCATCAGAATCCCAGAGCACAAGACTGAATAACAGATCTGAAGACTTAAATTCTTTGTCTGCTTAGTATGACTCTGAAGGCCAAACTAGGACTTATATGTAAATGTATGTAGCATTAACCTGACATCCTCCCCCACCCCAAACAGGTAAAGCTGACATAGAATATCTTTAAACTAGCCGTACTGTTGATTTCTTAAAACAGCTACAGGTTTTGGAAATTTCAGTGCATAGAAAGTGGAAGTAGGTGTGACATCATTTTAGATCCCCTTTACATGTATCCTAAAGTAACGGCAGTCAGGAGGATTAAAAAAGCAGGACTAGGATAAAGGAGTAGTTTATCTGTTTTGCTGCTTGCCATTTTCCTGCTACAAATTGCTCCTTCAGCTGCTTTCTTCCCTCTGATGTAGTTTCAGGAGTGGACGTGGGGGGAAAAATTAGAAATCCATGGAAGAAAAACATATTTTGCAGATGCAGTTTGGGTTGGGGAAATAGTAAGTGTGGAAATTTTTTTTTCTGTGAAAGATGTTTTATTCAAGAACAGGAGCAAGCTCAGAATAGACAAAAAATAACAAAAGAGAGATACACAAGTGTGGAAATTTTGATTACCCTTCTGCTAGCTGCATTTCCTGTTTCAAAAATGCTATAGGGAAAACTTTATATAAACCTGTGTACAATGTTTAGTTTGGCCTTGAAAGTTTAGAGCTTGGCTTGACTTCCCTGATAGTGTTACCTCTGCAGCTCTGAAGTAGGATGTGATGTCATTTTAAACCCCATTTATATATACACTCATGTTGGTGGTTGTTTCCAGTCAGTAGTAGTAGTGGGTCTGTATAAAAACCCATACGGTTCCTTCAACAGTGTGTTTAGCAACTCATGCAAGCAATGTGCCTTGGAGGCCTAAGGTATTGCTTGTCTGGAATGTTAACTATGCTCTTAAAAGAACTATGTGGTACAAGTCTTTTCACAAACCCTGACCTGCATGAGAGAAGTGGAGTGGAGACAAAAAAGTGGAGACAAGCAGCCAAAGAGGAATAACACATCATGATTATCATGAGTGCCCAATCTTATCCATTTTGGGCTCTGGAAGAAGAACTAAGATCATCATATTCAGTAGAGGATATGGATTATGTACCTTTAGTAGTGCTATAAAAGGGAGATTAAGGGCCCAATGCCAGAGTAGTTCTGCTTCTCATCATTCTTCCATTGTACACACTACCATAATACAAGCCCTATCTTGAATTGAATCTGCTATGTCTAGGAAGTTCTGGCCTTTGTATCACTGCTGTTTCTCTAGGGCGAGTAGAGGATCTAATCTAACAGTTTATTTCTGTAGATAACACTTTAGGTTGGTGAAAAGTAATCAGGACCACTGGGTTAGACAACACCATGGCAACTGAATCAGTCCCCCCTTTTTTTTTTTACTAGAGCAGTGTTGCATATAAGTACAACAAACGTTACCAGCTCATAATAAATGTTAACAGTCTGTTCACCTGCATGTACGTCTTTGTTACAAGGAGGCGTGCTATTGACACAGGAGGAAATTGCAAGGATACAGCAAATAATTAATTAGCACCAATCCACTTATGCCAGCCTCTGGCTTCTCTTGTGGATTCTGCCTTGAAAAGTTTGCTGTTGTGATGCTTAGAACCAACATCAGTGCTTGAACATTTTTCAAATGTTTCTTTGGTTTTTAAACACGGTTTTGTACAATAATTATTCTTTACAGCCACCAGGATTATTTTCTTTAAAGCAAATTCAGCCATTTTATATTTTAAAAAAGAGAGAGAAATGATTTGTGCAACATGGCCTTTTCCTGTATTCAGCGGGTTCTAATTACTATCATTAGTGTTGTGACGTTTTAAAGATATTCATTCTCTAGAAAAGGTAAGAATGCAGATATTAAGTCAAGAAGGGAGGAAGGCAACCCTATTAAGACTAACCTATGGCGCATAAATATTAAAAAGCTCATATTGGCAGAGACAATGTTTAATGTTGTATATAACATTATAAAGGTAAAACTTTAGGAGGGGTCAGAGCCAGTTGTACAGCGCATATCCCAGACACTGAAAGTTCCTTGCCTTCCCTGCTCCTGCTGTAGCCTGAGATGACTCCTGAAATGCTGATTCTGGGGGACAGGAGGATCCCAGAAGCAGTCCTAAGAAGTGCATTTTTAACTACAGCAGGAGGATGAAGGAAAGTCACTCTGTAGGTGGAAATCCTTTCACCAAGGAATCACTCTGCTGGATCCAAGCTAGTATAAAGCAGGTTCACATGGGGACAGAACTTCATGCTAATAATGACACTGGGATTTATCAAAATGGCTTCTCTGTGTCATGTGCCATGACCCTCTCCCCCGTAATGTGCTGGAACATTTATCCTATGTTGTGCATTTCCTTGCTCCTGCACCATTTCATTGATTTGCCTGCTATTGGTGGGACCAGAGAAATGAACAATTGGTCAGTGTCAGGAGGATATAGGATAATTTTACTTTTGGGGAGAGATGGAGAGAGCCATTTTCAGTGGAATCTGTGTACCACCAGTAATGTTTAGTTCTGCCTTCATATGTGCCCATATTTCTATACCAGCTTATACACATACATGATCTTTTCAACTGAGCATGTGTATTTTTGGCTTGGCCACAGCCAGTCAAGTTGTTACGCTATTGTTTTTTACAGCATAAATCAGGAGAACATATTGATGTTGACATATTTGATGTTTTAGCATATCACATTTCTTTCTGCAGCTGCAAAGTAGGCAGCAGAGTCAGTAAATCATTCAAATCAGCACAGAATTTAGTTATCCTTCAATGTAAAATGGATATCATGTGAAGGCTATTTGCTGACACCCTAGGTGTTCAGACTTGATGGGAAACAGTCAGGCTTGGAATTTCCCAAATGTTACAAAATAAAAATGTTTAGGCCAAGTGCATAACAACAGAGTAATTCTCTCCAAAATAAAGCATGCCCCAGATTACATGATATTTTTCACGTAGTTGTGGGCACATAAGCACACAACATGCACACACATCAATATTAAAAGAAACATTTGCATTTTAATTACTGCATTTCTTTTTAAAATACATGGAACCTGGTGCCTGGTTCATTGGTGCTCTCTACTTTCTTGTATTTTAAAGGAAAATGCTACTTTTGTAATGTGTGTATTTCCCATAAATGACACAGAGTGCAAAATATGAGTGTAAAATATGTTATGAGAAGAATCCCAAACTGCTGCTACATATCTCCTGATAAAATATAGAATGCTAAAAATTCTACAGTAAAGACTCTTACCATATATAGAACGAGAAATGCCAGATGTTCAAGCTGGATTCAGAAAGGAGGCACTAGAGATCAGAATGCAAATTTATGATGGCTAATGGAACATACCAGGGAATTTCAGAAGAATTTTTTTATATATTACAACAAAGCTTTTGACTGTGTGGATCACAAAAAACTATGGAGAGTGTTAGAAGATACCACAACATCTGATTGTTTTGATGCACAACCTGTACTCTGGGCAAGAGGTTACTGTCAGGACAGAATATGGGAAACAGAATGGTTTCCAATTGGCAAAGGTGTCAGATTATCATCTCCCGTCCCTACTTGTTCAACCTCTATGCAGAGTATATCATAAAGAAAGCTGGATTAGATCTAAAAGAAGATGGAGTGAAAATTGATGGAAGGAACATTAATAATTTGAGATATGCAGATGACACCACGTTACTGGCAGAAAATAGTGAAAACTTGAAATGACTCCTGATGAAAGTTAAAAGAGAAAGCACCAAAGCAGGATTACATCTGAACTTCAAGAAGACAAAAATAATGACCACTGAGGAATTACACAATTTTAAAGTTGACAATGAGGCAATTGAAATTGTTCCCAATTTTCTATTCTTGGCTCAGTCATCAACCAAAAGGGAGACTGCAATGAAGATATCTGAAGAAGATTGAGACTCAGAAGAACAGCGGTGAGGGAGCTAGAAAAGATCCTCAAAGATAAAGATGTCTCTCTGGGAACCAAGATCAAGATAATCCAAACTATGGTATTTCCTATTACTATGTATGGATGTGAAAGTTGGACGGTGAAGAAAATTGAATCATTTGAAATGTGGTGCTGGAGGAGAGTTTTGAGCATACCATGGACGGCCAAAAAGACAAATAAGTGGGTACTAGATCAAATCAAGCCTGAATTCCCCCTAGAAGCTAAAATGACAAAAATGAGGATATTGTACTTTGGTCACATCATAAGAAGACAAGAGTCTCTGGAAAAGTCAATAATGCTAGGAAAAATGGAAAGCTGCAGAAAAAGAGGAAGACCTAAAACAAGATGGTTTAACTAAAAAAAAGGAGCCACATCCAGTCTGTTAATGATAGGACATTCTGGAGGTCTCTCATTTATAGGATTACCATAGGTCAGCGGCGACTTGACAGCACATAACACACACACAAAATGTAGAAGCCACTTACTCAGAAGAGGCTATGGCTGTTTAAAATTGTATATGTTGGGTAGCTGTTGAAAGCCCAAAAGCACAATGAAAAAACTTCATAAAACATGTAAGTTGTTATCCATCTTCACCTTGTTTCTGGATAAAGTCTTCATCTAGTTTCTGTTGGGATTATAGAAAGCAGCAAGGGCAGGGATGATGTACATGCCCAGTGTCTGAAGTGTGCTCTTCCCTTTTCCTTTGCGATAAGACATGTGAGCTGGACCTGCATTTGCTAGTTAGACATTTGAGTTTCCTCTTTGGATGTTTTACTAGAAGCACAAAATCTGGAGTCACATCTGGAGTTACACTGGCAAAAATTCATTTGCATTTCCTGGAGCAAAAGAGGAGGGAACAGGAGAATGTTTCAAATGCCTCCTAAGGAAGTGTAGTTTTAATCTCAGTCCAGTACACCAGTCCAGCAGAGGTGGGAGAATGTTGCCTTTTGAACAGATCAGCTGGAAACAGTTCCATTGCTAAATCGAGTGAAATAAAACATACAAGTTTCAGCTGCTATTTCATCAAAACAGAAAAAATAACTACTTAATTAAACACTGCAGATCACATAATAATTACAGGCTGGGCTGGATCACTGCTGCATTAGGAGCTTTGGCACTCTCCTGATATGGCAGGTCCCCCTGCACTCCTCAGTCAATCCTGCCCCCTCGTATCCTTTGGTGGCACCGTGTGGAGGAGTTATGAGAACAATCTGCCAAGGAACAGGCAGGTGTCCAAGATCTTTGCAAAAGAAGAAATAATTTTCTTCACATTTTCTCTCCTTTTATGTTTAACTGAGTGGGGAGAACAATTTTTTTTTTTTAAAAAAAAGGGTCCAGAGAGTACAGAGAGCAAAATTTTGTTTCTTCCATAACTCTGTCATAGCTTAATAGGATTGCATGAAAAGGATCTTAAACATCATGTTAACATCCATTAGAGATATGAGTACTCAGTGCTCTGCAGTTTTCATACAGCTTTGTTGGAAGGGAACAGATCGTCAGCTTCGTGGTTGGTAGTTGCTTTAAGTCTCTTCCCACTTCTGCTGTGTTGCTATCCTTACAGTGCTCTCATTATTGGGATGGCATGGAAGCAGTTTATGCAGGAAGGGCTGGACAGTTTGTGTCCCAGTTACGTAGGTCTATCAAAAGGTCACAATGAGTTCTTTGTGTGGGACCAGGGCTAACACGTTTGTGCCCCAAGACTGGAAACTGGGCATATTGCAGTGAAACAGAGGCCCATGACTGCAAGACGGACTGCATGTGATAGATTCAAATTGACCTTGGTCATTATTATTTGAAGGTTATCTAGCCACAAGAGTGTGTTTAGTGCCACAGAGAACAGTAAAAGTGATCCCTGCCCAAAGACAACTGCTTTACTAGACATCTGGTGTGATGCCATTTTGTCTACTTTAATCTCTGTGTGCAGCACCTGGTTGCTTAGATAATGAAGATTAATGTGGGAGGGCCTGTTATGTGAAGCTGGATTTGTCAGCCTCCAGGTGGGGCCTGGAGTGCTTCTGGAATTGATCTCCAGACTACAAAGATCAGTTCCCCTGGGGAAAATGGCTGCTTCAGAGAGTGGACTTTAGCATCGCCTCCCTGCTGAACTCTCCATCTTCTCCAGATTCCATCTTCTCCAGGCTCCCTCCCCTAAATTTAGGGGAGGGAGCATCCTTTTGTGGAGCATCCTGTTGATGGGGGGTGGGGAATGTGATTGCCTTTCCCCCATTGTGATCTGGTGCCTATAATTAATGGAATGTTTAGCAATCTTAATTAGATGGCTATGGCAGAGATGGGCTGATAACAGGAATGCTGAATGGCTCTTCTGGGCCCAGTATGCTATTGATATTTAGGCCTCTCCTTGGTTATGTAACTGCCCTTCTGACTCTGTCTCCACAATTGGGGATGATGTCAAGAGACTGAGGTGGAAGTGAAAAAGGCTTTGAGGCCCAGCCCAGGGAAATTCTTAATAAAGATGACTCTTATGAAGGTCCTTAAAGGGAGAGAGGGAAGCAGTTTGTTGTAAAGAGATGAGGCAGTTAAGGCACAGGGAACAAAACTGGGCAAAGCAATGATGAATGAGGAGAAAATGAAGACAGGAACAGTAGCAATAGAGCTTGTATGGAATAAAAACTGCAAAAAGGATAAAGAGAGATAAGAAAGGAGGCACCAGTCTACTTAGGGCAGCATCTGGGATGTATTACTTCAAACTACAGATGTGGGCTCATATGACTGAATGCTCCCACATGTACAGAAAACCCCTCTGTGTAGAAAACTAGATGTTAGATATCATTTATTGATAGCTGAAGTAGTACAGCTTAGATATACATTTACCTCCTCAATAGCAATGAGGGACCAAAACAGAAGTGACACTTGTGGGAACCATGAAAAATCTTCCCAGTGTTTTTAAAAATGAAGCAGCAGTACATAGACCCTGGATCAAAAAGGGGAAAGACGAGGTTTAACCCTTTTGTGGATTCCTCAAATCATACTGATTCTTCCATGCTGTTACTGATCCTGGAAAGGAAAAGACAGGTAAAGAGAAGATGCCTGTCCTTTTTCCATTCTAGAGCTAAAAATAGCTTGAATGGTGATTATAATTGACAAAACTGTGCTCTTTTCCTTGCAATCCCGATCTGAATTGGACTTCTGAAAATTAATATATAAAGCCGGAAATATCCTTTCAGGAATCTCCCAGCAACATGTCCAGTTTGCTCCCTAGAATCATACTGACCTAAAGTGGTAGTTCCCAACGTTTTGGTATGGTGACCCACAAGTCCAAGTTTTCTTTTTGGTGATCCATACAGAGCTGGCCCAATAAACTGAGAAGGAGCTGCATGTGTGTGTGTGTGGGGGGGGGGCACTGGATTGAGGAGATGTGGGAAGATGACAGATGCTGGTAAAGAAGTGGGTGGCAAGTGGCTCAGTGCAATACATCTCCCACAGCAGGTAGAGTGCAGGGAGGCACTGCAGAAGGATAGGCAAGAGGCTGGAATTAGCGATGGGCATGAACAGCAATACGAACAAAAAAACCGCCACGAACAGCCCAATCTGCTGTTCATGAACAAGCAGTTCACGAGGCCCCATTCTAAATGAACAGGTGGTCGTTGCAAGCCTTGTTCGTTGCTGTTCATCAAGCCAGACAGTCTGGCACCTGCAATCAATTCCCTTGCAACTTAGGCAGGGATTGTCTGAACTCTGTCTGAACTCCTGCTGTTGCCCTGGAAACCCCAATCTACGGCCAATTTAGCTTGATAGGCAGGTCTTCCTTTCAAGCATGGAGCTCCAAATTTGTTACAATGAGGGAGCAAAGACCAGGGGGGAGGGGGGCTCCCAGCTCTGACTGCAGACAGTGGAGAGACAATGTATTGTCGAAGGCTTTCACGGCCGGAGAACGATGGTTGTTGTGGGTTTTCCGGGCTGTATTGCCGTGGTCTTGGCATTGTAGTGGAGAGATAGTTGCTGTTGGCATTTTGATAGGGAGAGTGCATTGGAGTTTGAATTTTCTGTGTGTGTGGTGGGATAGGGATCTACCCCTTCAAGTTCCAGGATGCTGCCAGGCTCTAGGCCAAGCTATTATTTATTATTGGTACCTTTCCTGGTGCCTGCTCAGGTCAGGTTTCTGGGAGTGGTGCGGTAGGGATCTTGACTTGGATGATGGCTGGAGGAGAGCCAGCAGGCTCCCACGAACAGCCAACCACAAACATGTTCATGAACAGGGCCATGTTCGTGGGTGTTCATGAGTCCCTGTTCATGGATGGCAACGAACAACAAACATCATGTTCATTTTTTTTTCTGTTCGTGCCCATCTCTAGTTGGGATGCTGGAGGAGCAGCACCAAGACAGACCTAGTGCTCACACACACCTCTTTCTCTCCTCTTGCTATTTCCATGAGCTGGACAGCTCCTACTTACTTTCCAGCCTCCCCCCCAAACTTCCAGTTACTATTCCAGTTATCAGTTGCCAGACAACTCTCCCACACCATTATTGTTACAAAGGAGGAGGGCAAGGCAAGGATCAGAGAAGCTGGCAAGGAATAAGAGAAAGAAAAAGGTGCAAAGAAGTTGCTTTTAGGGATGGCTTCCCGGCAACCCTCTTTCAGAGGCTTTGCAGCCCACTTTTGGATCCCAGCCCACATGTTGGGAAACTGACTTGAAGAATGGAGAGCTGCTATTTATGGTTCCTTTGATAGTCAATAACAGAACAGACAGCCCTACAAGTCAGTTTTCAGTGGCAGGACATGCAAGTGCAGCACATATTTATAAATATGGACAATGATTGAAACCAAAGTTACTGTCTCTGTGTGGAAGTGACATCACTTGATGGCTTCTACATGTGTATTTCTTGCCTCTGTCTCTGCTATGTGAATGACATAACTTGAGTTAAAGAACTCTGTAGTGCTCTCCATCAGAGCCAGCTTTCCAGATCCTCTTAAACATCTTCCTTTCTTTCTACTTTCCTCCCCCATATATGCTTACCATCTCTTTAAGCTGTCAGTTGTCCCTAGCAAACAGCAGTCCAGACGGCAATCATCACATTCGCTGTGTTGGCTCCCTGCCTCCGCTATTTGTTCACTATTTTTTGCAGTCTCAGCTTGGTGTTGTCAAATGGTAAGAAAATTGACATCCACAGTGCCTGGCCTCAGAGTGTAGACCAAGGGCTGACAAACAGAATGTGTTTCCCTAAGACAAGACACGGATTGTTTGAGCTTCCCCAAGTGTAACAAGTGGCTTTTCTATTGACACACTCCTACTAAAACATAATGTTACTTTGTAGTGCCCAGTCTTGCCCTTAAAACCATATCTGAAAGAACAAGTTGAGGGTGGGGAGAGAGAGATTAAAAGTAAATCATGTGACAGAGAGTAAATGGTTGCCCCACTGAGCTTCAGCAATGATAATCAATACAAAGATCAGGTGGAGTACTGTCTCCCAGCCAAACAGAAGCACAGCTTTAAAGAAGTATGGTAAAGAGCATAAACGGGCTGTCTCATACTCTTGACAACTGCAGGATTAAATCTTTTTTTCTCAGGACCTCCTAAAGAAAGCTGTCTCCAGTGAAAGGTCACCTGCTGGCTTCAAATATGGGAGAAGGGAATGAGAACAGTTCATCAGAGTTCCAGAGAGCCCCAGCTCATGAAGTAAGCCCATTATCACAGTAAGGTCATAGCTGTAAGTTGTTTTGTTATGAGGCTGAATTACAGTATGAGACACAACCGTTTTTATCATGTGATAACGAGCAATTATTATGTGATAAGCAGTTGTATATTGCAAATCACCGATAATGGAAAAAAATGTTTGAAGCCTGACTGCACTGAGGCAAAGGGGAAAAAACCCTCTTCCTTTAAGAGAAAGGGTTTGGGGAATCTTCCAGCAGCCTTACTGTTGCTTTCTAGCACATTTCTGTGCAATGCTGTTATCTAAAAATGCCTGGGGGCTGAAAACAGTTTAATATTCATAACTAGTGATTTGGGCATATGGAATATGAATAATTCTAATTTTGTCTGTATAGATTTAGTATAAGAAGCTTTAAGGGTGTGGGCAGGAGAACAAGGAAAGGGGAGAATCTCACTTTTTTCAAAAGTCTTATGATTCCGAAGAGAACATGATACAGCTCAGATTTGAAAAGAAAAAGGCAACACAATATATATATATATATATATATATATATATATATATATATGGCAGTCACATTTTATAGGATGCAAAGTGCATGTGCATGCACATGTGCACGCGCACACACGTGTGTCCTTTGCATTCTATAAAATGTGCCTGCCTTATAAGTGAAAACATCTTAGGGAAGTATGAGAACATAAGAAGAGCCCTGCTGGATCCAGCCCAACATTCTATATCACATAGTGGCCAACCAGTTACTCTGGAGGACCAGTAACAGTGTATAGAGGCTGAGTCCTTCCTGATGTTGTCTCTTGGCACTGGTATCTAGAGGTTTACTGCCTCTGAATATCACCATGGCTAGTAGCTACCATGACTAGTAGCCACTGATAGATCTATCTGCCATGAATCTGTCTAACCCTCTGTCTATGTCTGTGAGGCTTTTCTAGATACTGGTGCTGATCAGATCTGTGCACATCCAGTTTGGTGCACATTAGGAAACTCTGCAGGAAAGCTCATTTGCGTAGGAGGCCAAGCCGTCTCACAGGTTACTCCAGACAGAACAATTAAACCACATTCAGGATTAATAGTGCCACTGCCATCCTTAGCAGAATTACACCCATCTAAATCCCTTAAAGTCAATGGATTTAGAAGGCTATCTCTCTGCTTAAGATGGCTCTGTAATCTCCCAGGAATTGTGGGCATGCCTGTGTTAGCTCATTGCTGCTGGTTGTTACTTTATAATGGGCATAAGATCTGCACTGAACATAGGCCATTCTGTGTAGGTTGCTCCCAAAACGAATTAAAGGAATTCAGGGTAAAATGTGTGGTTCTGTTAAAGTACAGGAATGTTCCAGCATTTAGCACTTTTGCAAAACTTGCCGTATGCTCATCCAAGAAATGCTCTTGAGTTTTTGGTACCATGTCAATGAGCATTTTTGTTCTCACAATTATCTGTTCTCACTGAGTCTTAACACCTATGCCAAAACAGCTCCTCTATTCAGCTGTAATTCTCCAATACATCTTTTTCATCAAGACCCATTTAAAATGATAAATGTTAATTGTCTAATTCACTTGAATGGCTGTTTATGCATTTTGATTACTATCTCCTCTATCGTGAACTATGTGCATTACAAAAAAGGTTTAAGTGCTTATGTAATTGTAAGACTACAAAACCCATGATACACAGCAATAATAAGTAACAAGGCATGTGCAAAAAAATCTGAGGACTATAATGAAAAGAAATAGAAAAAATTGATGGAGGAAAGCCTTCTGAGCTGTCCTGATTTTTATTTGATTTGATTTGCCCTTACTAGTTTATGGGGGGCAGGGCTAGGAACATATAATTACCAATTAAATTCTTCCTGTGAATTACCTGCATCCTTAGTCATTTGCACTGATGATGATCTATAAAAACTTTGCCATCAGCAATTCACTCAGCTCAAAACCTGCATGTGGATCAAACAAAAGGCAGACTGTCATTTCCTCTATATTTTCCTTGATTATACATTGCAAAATTGTGCTGAGTTATTGTACTCTCCATCATAAGAAATAAGAAAAGGTAAATAAAAGAGGTAAGATTTTTTGCTTCATGTGAATGAATAATCCATTAGTTATCCCCATTTTTTTAAGTAAGGAAGGGGGTGGAAATGGCAGGGGTATAAGGGGATAAAGAGCCATGCTGCTGCATCCACTTGTTCCACAATTACACATACATCCAAGTCCCTCAAAATCTCTCCAAGGTGACATTCAGATATTCTGTCAACATCACATGAAGCATGAATATGAATGAACCCAGCTTGTTGGCAAGCTTGTGCCTATGCCCCTTTCCTCCTTCCTCCCCTCTCATTCTGCATGGCATATGATGAAGGAATCCCGATTTAAAAAAACAAAACAAAATTCCAGTTAACCATGACATATGAATGCAAGCAACAGCTGAATAAGGGTTAGTCTGTGACTGCAAGCCAAGATCCTAAGCCTAGATTAAACCTGGTTTAGGATCCTGCTTTGTGGAGGGGAAACTAACTCTAGTTAAGTTTCTGGATGCTCCAGAGTTGGTATCTGACTGGGATTCCTTTATAGTGCTCTGCATGAGAAGGGAGGAGGGTAGGAGCACATGCAAGTCTAGCAACAAGTGGGGTTCATGCCTATTCAGATTCAGTGTCAACTTGACATGACATCTGAATGCAGACTAAGAGGAGCTGAAGCAAAACCAAATGTTTTAAAGAACAGAAGTTTGTAACTGTAGCAATCTGACCACCCCCACTTCCTATTTTCTTAACTGATATTCTGTTTCATAACAAGATCCATTGTTAAATTTTGAAAAGTATGTATCTAGGGCAACGCAATCTGCCACCAGAAGATGATGATGATTCTGCCATTTTAAATTCAGGCTTGGAAGCAAATTTCTTTTTACACCCCTCCCCTCTGCCGACCAAAAAAAAAAAAGTTACATAACTGTGCTTAGCTGCAGGACACACTTTTGATAATATACATGGACTTGCCCTGAGGCTCTCTGATTTGGAACAACTTAAAAGGTCATTGGTAGGTTTCTAATGGAAGCACATTTAAGGAACAGAGACCCATTAGACTGGCTGATAAAAAGGAGAATAGAGTGTACCTTTAAATGTGTTTTATTGCTTGCAACGATGCAGTCTATTGAAGTGCATAAATGGGAATAAGAATAAAGCAATTTAAAACTATTAGTACCTATCTTACTTGCTGTTGCGAGGCATTGGATCCTACTGAGCCCTCATCAATTCCCAGACATTTTCAAAGTCAAAATAGAAGTTCAGGAACATGCTGAACCTAGCACTAACTTGTGGTAAAATGCTTGTGGAGACAAATTTTCAGTATTAAGGAAGGACCCATAAATAAGTAGGAGAGCGTATGTTTTGCATACAGAAAATCCCAAGTTCAGTGTCCACCATCTCCCATTAAAAGGGTTCTTGTTTGACTGAACTGTTACAAATTGGAGTAGACACTGTTGGCATTAGATGGATCAATGATCTGTCTCAATATAAGGCAGCTTTGTAACATGTGCTGAGTGTATTGCATCAAAGATGTTCCTTAAAAATATCAAGCACACTAAAAATTGCACACAATGATCCCAATTTGGGTCTGGGCAAATAGATTTTCTAATATATGAGAACTAAAATCATTAAAATGAATAGTCTACCTTGAGAATCTTAACAGAAGAAGATTGCATTATACACCTTGTAGATGGGATATGTATAGCTCCTTAGATTTCATAGTCTTAATTACACATGGGCACAAAACGAAAAAAAACCCCGAAATGAGAGGTTCATGTTTTGTCATGTTTCATGAATTGCGAAACATGAATTTTCATGAAATTGACCTGTTTCACAAAACAATTCATTAGTTTCGTGATTTGTCAAAACCAGGGGCATTTCAACCGTCCCTTCACCCAGAGAGATGCCAAACTCACACGGAGACTTCAGCAGATTCTCCTCCCGGAAGCAGCAAGAGTGTGAGCCCTCAAAATAGCAGAGAAAGAACTGAGAAGACACAAAGACAAGCAAATAAAAAAAAAGACGCGGCCTAGGCCCCAGAGCCAGGCTAAGGCCTGAGACTAGGGTGGGGTGGGGTAGAGGAAAAAAGGCATCCTCACCCCAAAACCTTCCCACAGCAAGGCCAAGAGCTGGAAATAAGAGGCTTCTTTCAGTCTCTTTTAAAGCAGCAGCAGCAGCCAAAAGCACAATTCCAAATCCACACACTCTCTCACCCCAATCCCAGCAACAGGTCCTTCTCTCCCTCTGTCTACTGGGACTGAAACACGAGGCAGAGAGAGGTGCCTTTTATATATATATAAAAAAACACTAACAGAGCAGAACAGGAGGTCTGTGGTTGGCTGACAGACCTGCCTGACAGGGTTTGGAGGGGTGAGATTGGTGTGCCGATGGCCACAGAAGGCCCACGTCCTTGGTTGCCTAGGGGATTAACCCCCTGTTCCTGGCTGTATAGGGCAGAATGGAAGCTCTCCAGATGGCTGGGAGAGCTGCCAATCAAGGGTAAGTGGGTTATGATTGGGGTTTCCAATGGCAATAAAAGGTCTGGGCCCATTGTTGCCTAGGGAATCAATGGACTGGCACCAGCCTGTCTGAAATTATGAGTTGTTCACAAAGCGAATGAAACAGCCCCCAAAGTCATGAATTTTGTGATAACCACGGCTCCACAAAACACTGTTTCGCAACACATGAAATGGCCCATTTCGTGACGAGATTTGCTTCGTATTTTGATTCGTGCCCATGTCTAGTCTTAACTAGTATAGCAGTAACTATTCATACTAATAGAGATTGCTCTGGCAGTTAATATAACACATTAAACACTAACATTATGCATTCTGCAGTTCTGTAAATTTTCTTATAATTTGTCAGTTACTGAATAATTTTGTGGATTTGAACAGGATTCCTGCAGAATTTTGCAAAGTTTCATTGAGTTGTTAAAGAAAATGTAACACCTGTAAGGCAGACTGCAAACTAAACAAATGAAAAATATACATCAAAATGGGAATATCTCATGATTTGATGTCTACTTTTTGCTTATTCCTTTAGCTTATCTGTTTGGGTTTGGGACAATAACTGTTTTAAATACATATATAGAAGCTTGAGAAGTTTTAATCTTATGAAGATTAATCATGTTGAGAGGTACAGATTGCCTACATGACATGCAGTTTAGCCCATTTCAAAAGGCTGAAGTGCACAATAAGGGAAAGATTCAGCCATCTCCTCTGTTTATGTTTTCATCAGGGAGGTAAGGACTAAACACAATTTTTACTGGGTTTTTGCAAGGATTTCCAATTGCCTGGAGAAAAAAAGCCTGTCCCTTTTAACAGACTGTTAATCAGATGTTATTTACTAGGTGATATTACTTATCTCCATGCCACAAAAAGCTTCAGCTGTCCATTCCCACTCATTAAAGCTCTATTAAAGGGATAGGACATCCTCCCCTGGCCTGTT
The DNA here is from genome assembly GCF_028583425.1 of Eublepharis macularius. NCBI lineage: Eukaryota > Metazoa > Chordata > Lepidosauria > Squamata > Eublepharidae > Eublepharis > Eublepharis macularius. The sequence goes on along the minus strand of NC_072793.1, from coordinate 91,253,726 downwards.
GGTAACCTTAGCTCTAACATAAAAGAGCCAAGGTTTCTGGCCCCGTGGCCGTTATTCAGTTCAAAACATGTTCCTTAAGGCTCAAAGCATGGCATTCAAAAAGCCAAATCACTGATAGGGCACTTGAAAAAAAGGCATGATTTGGTCTTCTCCATGATGGCATGTACAAGACATGGTGACTGCAAATGCCAACCAGCAGTTTAGGTGTTTAACTGTTTCTGCGGGTGTTCAGCACCAGTAATTTCTCATACAATCATGACAATGGCAAATTATATGCTTGTGCAATTCTCAAAACTGTGGCCTCAAAAGTTAAGGTTTCCATGACAACGATAACTCATTCCTGTCATACCTATGTACAGCAGTATTTTGAGTATTGTTTCTAAAGCCCTAAAATGATTTGTGATAGATTTTGCTTCAGTGCTGGGACTTGGACTTTATGGCTTTAGGTGTTCCTTCCAAAATGCAATTGAGTGTACAGAGTGCTACAATAAGAACACAAAGGGTGGGGTGGGGTTTTTTTTTGTTTTGAGAATGGAACATATTATAGTGCAAATACTAGGATCACATTGGGGTTTTGGTGAAAAATACAGCCACGACTTTAAACATCTGTATGTCCAACTTAGACTACCTGGAAGGAAAAAAATTGGTATCTACTAGTAGGGGACCCATAAAAATGTGTGTGATCTCATTTCCTCCTTCCCCAACTATTTCCTTCTTCCCTTCTCTGAAAGTCCTCATAGCCTCTCATCTTTTCCTGTGTCCATCTCTCCTACCCACCCACCAGCTAATCTATCTTTATTTGTTGCCCTGCATCTTCAACTTCCCCACTTTCACTCCTCCTGGCATCTTCTACCTGGGAAAACTATGGTCCAGTTGCATGCAGTTAGCTGCCTTGGTGGACCCAGTTGTGCAGTGAAGAACTTGTGGGAGGGCCCTTCGCTTTCCCCTGTATCCTCCCCTCCACACTATTTCCTCTTTTCCTTTTCCTGGCAACCCCAAATCCTCACTTTTCCCTGCTTGCTTCTCTCCTTCCCTCCTTCCAACCACCCCAACTGTCCACTATCTTCAGCTATATGTGTTATTTATTTACTTCATTAATACCTTGCATTTCTCCACAATGGCGACCTGAAGCAGCTTACATCATTTCCCTTTCCTCCCTTTTATCCTCATAAAAACCCTGTGAGGTAGATTAGGCTGAGAATATGTAACTGGCCCGAAGTCACAGTGAGCTTTCATAGCAGAGTGGGAATTTGAATCCAGGTCTCCCAGATCCTAGTCTGATACTCAAGTTGGATGGTATCAAATCATCCAGGGGTAGCTTCCAGGCCTATCTCTGATGAGTTCTCCCTCAAAGGCTCAACCAGCCCTGGTTGAGCTGGTATTTTTTCCAGATTTTTTGGCAAATCCAAGGCTTTTCTCAGGTTTGTAGAAAGATCTGTCTTTTCTGTTCATGGTTCCAGTGTTTGGTTTTAAGTGCCCACAGATGGGGCTATGTTGAGAATTAAGTGTACTGGATATCTGTCTGTCTTTCAAAATTTATGTCTAGGTTCTTAAACATGTCACTGTTTAGGGTAGTTATTATACATTGGTTTCAAAAGAAAACACATTCTCCCCTATTACTTCCCCCCTCTGTTACCCAAATAGGATGTCTCCCTAATTGGTTGGGGAAATTAGTATTAAGGATGCTAGTGAGAGAGGATAACTAGGAATCTTTACCCATGTCTATGGAGATTATTCCCTTAGAGAACTCTCAAATAAATCATGCAGGTGTTCAAACAGGAAGGGGTTTTTATTAAAGGGAAATAAAAGGCAAATGTACAGAAAGTCACACACAGCACACATACAAGGCAACTAGGAAAAGCAGGGAGGAAAGTGGGAGAAAGCTGTCTCAGGGAGGAGGATAATTAATTACCAGTCTATTTTTTTTTTATAAATTTTTTTATTTTTCATAACTACAAAACACTACACCAGACTATCACAAGGAAAGGGGAGAGGGAAAGGACAAAGGGGGGTGGAAAAAGAAAAAGGGGGGGGAATGAACTACAAACACTAAACACTACACTTCAATGTTTCCCTTCATACTGTCATAATACAAAAATAGCTCCATAGAATAATGATGGAGTGGTTAATCATACAGAAAATAAACATTTCAAATTCTGATTAAACTTTCATCCCCCTTCTAGGTCCCGGACGCAATTCTCTCTGTGCAACTGCTGTTGCGATGCTCTCCTCCTCCCCCCCCTCCGGCTCCTCCTTTTCTTCGTTCTTGGTGCAGCAGAGTTCTGGGTTTTTATTCTCAAAATCCTTTAGTTGATCTTCTGATAATATCTTATAGGCCTGATCTTTATATCTGAACCATATTCCTTCCGGGAATAACCATTTGTACTTTATTCCATGGTCCCTCAGAAGAGCTGCAAACTTTTTATATTTAAAACGCCGTTTCCGGACTAGAAATGGAACGTCCTTCAAAATCTTGACTTTCAAACCCATAAAGTCCAAATCCGCATTGTATGAGTTATATAGGATGGTGTCCCGAATCTTTTTAGTTGAAAAGTCAATAATGATCTCACGAGGCAACTGTCGCTTTGTTGCATATTTTGAAGAAGCCCGACGGACCTCCAAAATGGCGCTTTTAACCTCTTCTTTAGTCGTCCTCGCGGGTGTCGCCAGTAGTTCCGAGACCAAATCCCACAGATCCTCATTTTCCTCCTCTTTCACGTTTTGGAGACGCAAAATTGTCTGCGTTCGTTCCACCTGTAGCCCGATCAGTTGGTTCTCCACCAACTTCAGCTCCTTTTTTGTAGCCTTCACAAGTGACGCACTTTCCAGAGCAGACTTTTCTGCCCCCCCCGCTGCTGCCTTAATGGTTTTCACCTCGCTTTCAATTAAGCCCACCCTTTGATCAGTTTCGTTCAGCTTGTCAACAAAGGGTTTTATGGCTTCCACCACCGCCCTGCGCACCAACTCTTCGAGCGACTCCCCTTTCTGCAAGGTGGCCGAGATTGACTTACCGAGAGCGGGACTTTGCTTCTTTGCTGCCATTTTGGGGGGGGGGGCGCCAACAAAATTCTGGAACTCCACGAAGGGGAAGAGCGAGTCTTCTTCAGATCAACCTCTCCTTCTCAAACGCTTGTAGAACAGAAGGGATTCGCTTGTTTACAGGCTTCCGCCTGATTCTTTTACTTGCCGTTTCTCGTTGCCCGGCGGCACTCGAGGCGCCGCGCACATCTGCCGGCCTCCATAGGGACAAACGGGCAATTCCCCCCCCCCCGCATTGATTTCGGGGAGTTCTTCCCGCCGCGTCCCGGACCCTGGCTCCCTCCCTGGGAGTCCTGGGGGCTAATCCTTACGGATCAGCCGCCCGGTCAGGGTGCCCGGTCGTTTCCTCCCGGACCAGCCGAGAGGAGCGTCCGGCATGGCTGAGAAAACGAAACCGAATCCAATTAATTACCAGTCTAGAAGATAGAAGGGAGGCAGCAGCAAAAACAACCAGCATTTCACAGCGAGAAGAATCTCAACCACAATAAGATGTGTGTGTGTGTGTGTGTGTGTGTGTGTGTGTGTGTGTGTGTGTGTGTGGCTTTACCTCACTTTAACACCATACTCCACTTTTTGTAAAAAAGAAAAACCCTCCACAAATGCACAACTTTATTTTACACATGATTGGGCAGACTCGCATACAATTGGATTCTCCTAAGGACTGTTTTTAAATAGACAGAAATCATCTCACATAGAGAGATCTGTTCCTTCTAACATTTCATTCAGCCCCTGTATGTGATTTGGGGGGACAGAAGGCTCAGCCTCTCATCTGCAAAGCTGGTCAGTGGACTATCAAAAAGATAGGTAAGAACAGAGCAAGAGTATCTGACTCTTTAGGTAAAGGTTGTGTTTCATTTGGATTAGTTACTTACAAAATGTGCACGCCTACAAGTTATATGTTCTCTAGTTCCTTTATCACTGAAAGCAAACTAAGCTGGCTTTTCCTGTCAGTGGGGCAAAGCTTGGCTGTAAAGCAATTGTGAACTGCAGCATGCAATTTCCAGTATTTAATATTACTTAATCTTTTCCCCACCTGTGTTGTACAAGTAGAGAAGGGATCATTAGTAGTAATAGCTAGAAAAGCTTCTTGACTCCTAAGCATGATATCAGCTCTTATTGCTAGATGCTGGGGACAAACAGTGGGGAATTTCTATCCACATCATATTCTGCTTCTAAGCTTCTTGGGATATTTTGCTAGCTATTGTTGGGAAAGAGATCTTTTAGATTGACCTTTGGTCTAATTGAGCAAGACAGTTAAGACAATTAAGGTTTTTCACATGTACATCCGTATAATTCAAAGTAGGAGAAGAATGGTATTGTGTTTATATATATGCAGGTAGAAGATTGAATCCCAGATTCTAAAGAGATATTGACTCCCAATAACTGCAGTGTCCTGTCCCTCTTCTCTCTTCTGTCTGCTTTTTCTTTCTCCTTCCAAGGACATGAAAGGGATATGTTCATTTCTGCTTCCCTATTGACAATGGAGAATTTAAACCTATGCTGTGTTCAAAGTTTGAGAAGAGGCTGTCTAGACGAAAACAAAGAAGATCCTCTTGAGATCCTTTCCTTGCAGCCTCAAGCATCTTTGGAAATTAGACAGGACTGAAAGTTGACCTTTGCTAGTCTATAAAAGTGCTTTGGAGCAATTAGTCACTAGTTTCTGTATTTAAAGTTGCTATTACCACTTGCTACTTGTCCAAGTAATGCTGATTGAAAGCAGAATGGTGTCCAGGTACAGAAAAGCCCAGTAACTTATTATTTTCATCATTGTTTCATGGAGGCAAAGTTTATCACAATACAACTTCCAAAAACTATTAACAATGCAATCCTATGCAGAGTTACCCCTAGGGTTCTCTGATTCCTGCTGTTGTTGGGCAATCTGGTGATTCCTGCCTTTGCCTGCCAATCACTGTCAATTGGCAGGAGGAAACAGGCCACCCAGAGATTGCACGCCATTGGTAGGCAGCTAGGCAGACTGTGGCCATTGCCACAGTCCCATGCTGGTGCATGGCTGTGAGGACAACAAGGTTAAGTACCAGTTGCCCCCCACCATCCCCCAGGTAGCCAGGGGGACCTGGCAACCCTAGTTGCACTGTTCTAAGTCAGGTCAATAGGTTTAGAAGAGTGTATCTCTGTTAAGGACTGTAACATCAGTGAATATTTTAGTTTTTTTTAAAAAAAGACCTTTAAGTGCTATCATTCCCAGTATTTTAAAATGCACACTTGAAATCTAAAGAAGCCAAAAGCAAACCAAATATAAGCAAGCATCTGTTGCTTTAATTTGGCAAGAGAGCCACTTATGTTGATTTGTTTGCTGGTGGTTTTGTTATGGGGAGCTGAATTTCTTTTTCCAAAGTTCACTTTTTTAGATATCCCATTGGTTTGTCTAATTCTCTTTTCCTTTTTCAAAAGAGTATTTTTTCTTTCTTTTTTTTGGTAGTTTTCTATTACACCACATATGCACACTTTTAAAAATTGAACCTTGTAGGATTTTTTAAAAAAAATGTTCCTCCACAAAGTGGTGCTCTATCAGGAGGACTGGAAGATTTGGGAGGACATTGTCTGCCTCTGAGGGCCAAGCTACACATGACGAATGACACTTGAATGGCAAGTGGATTGAGTGGAGGGCAAGTGAACAGGGAGAAATACACTTGCTGTTCAAGTGTCATTCATCATGTGTAGCTTGGCCCTGAGTCTCTAGTAGTCTCTACAGAGTGAAATTCTGAAAATTTTAAGAACCTTCTTCTCTCTCATCTCTTCAAATTTCTCTTTCAATCAAAAATGAATTGATTTGAAACAGACTCCAAATTCCTAAAAAGAGAGGGGAAATGGATTCTTGGATTTTAAGGAGAAATTGGATAAAGAATAATTAAGAGAATTTCTCTTAACAATACTAGTTCCTGGATTGAAAATGGAGCATGGAGACTGGATATAGATGTGCATTCCAGTCTTTGGCTTTACATGATTATAAATGGATTAAGGCCTCTGTATATTCTCCTCATTTGCACTGGCACAACATTCAAACATGTATGTGTGTTTTGATGGTAGGTGGCTTAAATTTTCTATATGACAAAAAGCAAACAAAGCAGTTAAGACGAACATGAATGGTTAAGGAACTATTAAGCTGAACATACTCATTTTCTCTTTTGACTTCCAGGAGCCTTATATTTATTACTTTCCAGTTGAATAAGTCCATAATCATCCTGATGGCAAATGCTGGGAAGAAAATGCTAATTTCCTGTCCACAGTGGCTTATATATTTAGACACAAGGAAGCATTGACTAGTATTTGTGAACAGAATGGTGGGCTGCTTTCCCATGTCCAGGAACTATGCTGTAGTTACAATGTGTGTACATGCATGTGTATACTGCTCTTTCTGCCCCTTATTCTTCTACAATAAGGAAAGTCATATTCCTAGCTGTGCAAGCTGACCCTGCCAATTTAATGGTGACAGTTTCATTGCACCAGCTGATGGCTACCTTGTGGGTGTGCTTTCCTCAAGGCCACAGGGGTGTCAGCCAACCATTTTGGCTCATTTGGTCTGCCCACATGCCAAATAAGTCATTCAGAAGACCATCTAGAATTTTAAACAGCAATTGAGTTCACTAAAATGCCTTCTGGAAGCCAAAAATGCCAACCTTGAAGTAGCTATTCTCTTTCCTAAGTAGTTGTGGGTTTCTTATAGAGAAAAAGATAATGAAAACTTTACTATACTCAGAAAGAAAAAGTTAAAGTCACAAATATAATTTTGAATAATACAATATTCAGACAAATTTTGCCTCTGCAAAAAGCACCTTAACAAGTTTTCAGGAGTTGAACTAAATAAAAAGATGAAGTCTAAATAGAATAGAATACACTGTAAATACAAAACCTTTTCCTGTTGTAGGCCATTGATAAAGCTCAAAGTCCATAAAGCACTAGATTCCAGCTGGGGTTGCCAACTCACACTTGGGGGAATACGTGGAGATTTGGGGATGAAACCTGGAGAGGGTGGGGTTTGGGGAGGGACCTCAGTGGTCCCTCAAAAACAGTCATTTTTCTCCAGTGGAAATGATCTCTGTTGACTGGAGATCAATTGTAATCCTGATAGCTCTTCAGCCCGCACCTGGAGAAAGGTAACCCTACTTGCAACAAAGTCAAGTCTCACTAAGCGGCTTTGCAGAGCTTCAGGAGCAGAAACAACTCACTGAAATGCAGCATTTCAAAAATGCTTCTTTTGATTGGTTCTAGAGCTCCTCCACCCATGTTACTGGAGCTGCCATCTCAATAACCTTTGGATCTGCTTTGGATCAACAAGTCCTATTCTGTTTTTCTTTTGTTCAGGACTAGTCCAGGTATTTCACTCCTTGAAAACTGCTACCCCAACACCTCTTTGGGCAAAAGCACATTCCAGCCCGTCTCCTGCTTGTCTATGCACATATCAAAATCAGAAAAGCCAGCTTTAAATATACCAGGTTTCTGAATCAATACAGGATAGTTGATTTATAATGGCTTCCCGACATTCCTCTGCACATTTTGATCTTTATCATACTCCAGCTGGGGAAGCTTAACTAAGCATCCTGAAGCAACAACACTCTTGCTTTGCACAGGTGCCTTTAGATAACAGAAAGTTTCACTCTTTCTTCCTTTCCTTGGAGCCTCGTGCGAAGTAAGAGGAGTGCTCTCCTCTGAAATGTAGAACATCTGAGGGGGGAAAGACCAGTCCTCTCACTTTGGGCCAGGCTTCAAGAATGACAATCATGCCTATAGCTTAGGGCACATGGGAAAAGGCAGTGCCTGCACAAGGAATGAAAGGGGAATCTGATAGAATCCAGTGCCCAGGCAAGAAAGAAACTGCCAGAGTTAAATTAGCTTAGCTAAATTAGGAAGATTGTGTAATTGCCAATTACTACTGTTGGTTATAGTCATTATATGCATTTGAGCATGACATAGAACTACTACAGTCTGTACCTCTTGTGTTCCATGGATGACTTCACTATTTACAGGTTTTTTTTCTTTATGCCTTTATCAAGGGTTGCCATGGAGTTTTGCCCAAATACCAAAGCATCCCTGGCTTCCCCTGGGAATGTGGTGTTGTCACTTCCAGCCCCATGGAGAATGATGTAAGCACAATGGGATGCTGCCAACACCTCCCCCCCCCCACCATTTCTTGCCACTCCCACCCCTTGCTGGCCAGCTGAACAGCAGTATGAAGCGCCTGCGAGTGGTGGGGAATTCCCTGCCCCAACCGGGGGAATGGTAAGCCTGCCTTCATCTGATAGAGTGAGCTGAAGTCCATAAAACTGTATGCCACAGTACATTAGTTAGACTTTAACAGGTCTCCATTTTGTTTTCCCTCCGACATGGCTGCTTGCTTTGCTTTTACTTGAGGACTGTTTATTACCCCAACAGTGATGAACAACCTGAACCTATAAAAATGTCTGTCACTGCTGCCAGAGGTGGCCTGCCCATTGCCCTCTGTAATGTTACATTCCCCTCACCATCTGCCCCCTGGCCTTAGGTGTGCCAGCTCTGGGCTTGGAAATTCATGGAGATTTTGACATGCAGCCTGTGGATGGCTAGGTTTAGGGAGAAGAGAGAACTCAGCAGGTAGAGTGACCAGATGTCTCTTTTTAAAGGATCTGTACTCTTTTTTTTGCTGTCTGAGATAGTTTTTTAAAAAAAAAAAACGATGAAAACATCCTCTCATTTCATTGGGTGGCTGAATTCCTTTTGCTCTACAGTCCCCCAGTGGACAAAAGTTTCAGTTTTGCCACCAGCACCACTTCTTAATATATGTTTTGAATAGAGTTCCCAGATGCCTGCCAGTGGTGGGCAAACTCCCAGAGGTTTGCTCCATGTTCACTGATTGCTGGTGATCAGCAGGAGATGGCAAGCTGCCTGGAGATTACCCATCACCAGCAGGCAACCCAGGAAAAGTGTAGCTGGAGTGCTCCCATGTTTCATGCAGGCCAATTTTGACTTCAAAGAGGTCAATTAAAGATGCAACTGACTTATGGTGTCGTCATCCCACCTCAGCCAGGAAAATGTGTATGCTTTCCATGCACACAAAGAAGAGGGCACTAGTAAGTAGGTTTGCCAAGTGGTCTCCTGCCCAATACCAGACCCAGAGGAGAGGTGGACTCCTGGCATTCACCAAGGGAAGATCTTCCAAAGAGCATGCAGGATGATGTCACTTCTGGAAGCGATGTCAACCGCCAGGCTACACAGGCCCTAGCCCCTGAGTCTTTCAGTGGTGGGTGGAGCCGCGAAGCTGGAGGCTGGCAATGGAGAGCCAGTCTGGCCAGCCCAGCCCTCCTGGAGGTAAGCTCCTCAATGGGAAGTGGAGAGCTGGGGGTTCTGGGGGGTGTAAACTGCGAGTGGCACCAGCCCTTGGGCCAAGTCCTGCCGTGTAATGTACTGGTCGAACTCTAGCTTGATAGAGAACTCAAGGCTATGATATCATTGGCTACTAAGTACGGGTCCATCAAAATACCAGACTGTCTGGATGAAAACCAGACTCCTGGAAACCTTACTAGTAAATACTGGGGACACCCCCCTCCACGTTGCTAGGGGGACCTGGCAACACTAGGTTTGAATAAGACTTCCTATTTTATTTCCTATTTCATTACTGTATATTGGAATTTTCTTATGGACTGCTTTGTTCCCTGTGGTCCTTCCTCATAGCAATGGCACTGAGTACCTGCCCAACCACCAGGGGGCCAGACATTCCTGGAGTTGCTCTGGTTAGCCATACAATAGAAGTGGATTTAGGCTTGCCATTCACTGAGGGGGGGGAGGAGGAGGTGTGGGAACATGGTGCTGGAGGCAAAGTGCACTCCGACGTGCTCCAGAGTACCCCCATGTGTGGCCGCATCATACCAGGAATGATGTCATTCCTGACATGATGCGGAAGAAATAAGTCATACTGGGGAATGATTTTCACTCAATTGCCCCCTAGCACAACCCATTACTTCCACGTTGTCCTAGAAATGACATCATTCCTGGAGCAACATGGGGTACTCTGCAGCATGCTCAAAAGGTAAATCCCCCCCATGCAACTCCCTCCCAGGCCCTCCATCCCCTATTTTGGCCTCCAAGGGACCTGGCAACCCTAAATGTATGATGACTGGAAATAATTAACATGTTTTTAGAGACCTAGCAGAAAATGAGGTCAGGCAAGGTTGCCTGGAAACCAAGTTTGATACAATGTTGGACTTTCATACTAGAAGCTGTATATATGTGAGAAGGCCTTGCTTTCTGTTCTGAATGATTTGTATTCATGACCTCTTTAACATTTAATTATCTTGAAGCTCAAATCCAAGTAAAGTATATTGTTTATTCTAAGACTGTGTGGACTTGGTCACTCCGGTGAGCTCTGAATGTGGGCTAACAGCTTGCTCCCTTGGCATGTGAGTTTTCATGAGAAGATTTTCACTGTGTTTACCTCCTTCTACAGTTGGCAGTTAGCAAACTTGTATGCTGGAGAGAAGTCCGTTGGAATATCCAGAACAGCAAGGTGGAAGATAAAGCAGCTTGTATTTTTTCTTCTTGACTAAGAACATGCCGAACAGACTGTAAATTTAGGCATGAAGTTGAAATAAAATTTCCTTGCTTCACTGCTGGCAGAAATGAATATGAGCAGAATGCACTACATGCAAATGTTTTGTGTTTGTGGCAAACAAAGGAAGTCATGATTTGAAAGCACATGTCAACAGTGACTAGCACAAGAAAAAAAATCCAAAGCTGCTTTAATACTTGCAAAGTCAGTGAATTCTTTATCAAACAAAATTCAAATCAGAGTGCCGAGTTATAGCAATTGAAGGAGTATTGTCATTTCATGCTGTAAAACATCACCTACCATATAAGTCTATGGATTGCACTTCAGAATTAAATCAAGTGATATATTCTGATTCAGATATAGTGAAAAAGGTTTTCTGTGGAAGAATGAAAGCTGAGGCCATTGTCAATAGAATGTTTGCTCCATACTCTGTTGCAATGACTATTCAGGATTTAAATGAAATATCCTGCTTAGGTGTTTTCACAGACAGCAGCAATCATGAATCACAAAAACTATTCCCTATTGAGATACAATGTTATCAAGTTCATGGTAGTGGAAATGATAGCAGACTGTGTTATACAAGCATTAAAAGACCATGGCCTTACTACAAAGTATGTTGCATTTTCTGGTTACAACACACGGACATATTTTGGAGGAGTCAGTCACTCTAGAAGAAAAAAATGCCTTCCATGCATTGAAACATGAATTAAAGAGAGAATTAGAGCAAAACTACATGAGATGCCTAGGTGTGTGTCTGGTCCTGCAAAGTTCCCTGGGTAGTGTAGTCTTACAAAGAACATCTGCTTGATGAGATTCTCCGCTGGGGAATCTCTCTGACTCTTACAAAAAGCCTTGGCTTGGGTTTTCCTCTGGGAGTGCGGAGACAGGGCGGGGGGTATGAAACAGGAGCCAGGAAATCCAGTACAGCTTTTTGCAAGAGAGAGAGATAGAGATAGAAGGAGAATCCACAATGTGATTCTTTGCTGGGGAGAAAAGCCGTTTATGGGGGCGGGGACTCTCTCCTTCTCTCTCTTGCAAAAAGCTGCCCTGGATTTTCTGCCTCTTGTTATGTCCCCCCTGCCCCCAAGCTCCCAGAGGAAAACCTGAACCGAGGCTTTTTGCGAGAGAGAGAGAGAGAGAGAGAGAGAAAGAGAGAGAGAGAGAGAAGCCTTCCCATTGCCCTTCCCCCAGTGGAGAATTTCATCAAGCGGCTATTCTTTGTAAGACTACACTACCCAGGGAAACTTGTGAGACCTGACATGTGAAGAAAATGTGTCTGGCATCTCGTGTACTTTGGCTCTTGGTCAGTGTTGTTTGTCCAGCAAGCATCCTTCACAACTTCATACAGCATGGGGTAGACACATTGTCTGTAGTCATAGAATATATCATAATTAAGATTTATTGTTATATCTCCATATAAGAGCAGAAAATCTCAAGAGTTACTGTGAATTCATTGATATAAATTACAGCAGAACAAGATTACTGTCACTTTATCCAGTCAGAGAACCATTACTGAAGATATTTTCTGATATGAAATCTTTTTCTATGTATCAATCCATCCCTATTGAAGAAAATCTTTGAAAATAACAGAAGCCTGTCTATTGATATTTATATTCTTTAATGTCAATGTTTCATACAAAAATTCAGGAAATAGGGGGAAAATAAATTCTGGAAGTTTTCACTATATTGCAGTCAGTCAAATGTTGTAACATTCAATTGAAGTAGCCATCCTTTCACTGAAAACAAAAGAGATCCTAAGCAAAGGAAAGAAGGATGGACTGGAGAAAGAAGTTGGCCTGTTTATGGAAGAAGCTTCTTGCTTGTACAAAGTGTATTTGGAATATTGGCTGAAATTGACAGTTTCTTTTAATGAGTTTAGTTACTTTCATTGGATGACTTTAACTGACACCTTTCATTTGATGATGGATCAGTCCACCATAAAATACTTGAGAGATCTAGAGGTGATGGAAGATGATTTTAAATGTTTTGATCAGTCTGGTAAACTGAAGACTTTTGTTGAAAGTTTTCAAATCTATGAAGACTTTAAAAGTGTGCCAGTTAGTGACAAGGGGGTTAAATAGTTTCCAAACTGCTGCAATGCAGACTGCCATTCTGAGTTGCTTAAAATAGCAGAATTTTTTTTTGCATTCCAGGACATAATGCAAATGTTTAGAGAATATTTTCTTTAATGAACGCCTAGTTTACAGATGAAAGGAACAGATTTACCAATGAAGCTATAAGGAGTGTTCTGTTACTGCAATATAACCTACATGACTATTCCTGCTTTTAGTTCTACAAATACCTACTTCAACTACCAATTCTACTTAGGTAGATAAACTCTTCCAACAAGGATTCAGGTGCCACATCATCATAAGTATGCAGGTGCTTGTGTTGTAAGCATAGTAGTGCTTAGTGATAGGTAAATTAGTATTTTTTTGTATTTTTTTTTTAATTTGCTTAATGTGTCACTTCAGTTCTCCTGCTTTTCAGTGAGAACTTGCCATTTCAGTAACAATAAGCGGTTATATATAAATCAGTTTATAATACATGTTTTTTCATATGTGTGTGTGTATTCTTACTTGAAATTTTTACTGGTCTGTACATCCAACAAGACATTTTTTTTGTTGGTGAACAGTGTTCTCTTTTGTCACTTGCAAAATCTGGTCACCCTAGGTATGATGCCCACTGGCCCACCCACAGTGTTGAGGTCTACAGTGGCAAGTGGCAGCCCCAGGAGGAACCCCTGACCCCTTTCTGCTCCTTTCTTCCCTCCAACCATTGTGGGATCAGGGCCTCGGCCCTCTCCCTCTTTCTTTTGCCAGGGCTAGCCTCTTCTTCCTTTCCTTACCACCTCACCTGGCTGTGGCAGGGGATGGTGAGTGTGGTTGCCATCTGTGCTGTGCTCATCATCACTGTGCACTGATTGAGTAGTGTGAGTGCTACACCATCATGTCTCGCTGCCATGTGTAGGGGAGGAGAGCTAGCACCAACGTGTGTCCTCCTTGTCTTCAGCTGTACAGGGGGTAAGGAAGGCAGGCCATGCCTTTCAGTCTCTGTGCCTTGTTGCTCCATGGGTGAGGAAGGGAGGAGGGTGGTTGTCCTCTTGCTGCCTCCCCATGGTGGGATGGCTTAGAATTCCTAGCATAGGATGCACCTAAGAGTCTTGGGCCTATCCTGTCTGATGCATAGCTGCAGAGGGATCACATTCAGCCCTTGGTGATAGCTGCATTGTTCTAGCTTCCTCTGGTTCAAATCATAGTTGGATTGCAAATTGTGGCTAGTGCCTTTGATCACTGGAAAACAAAAGTTTTCTTTTCCCCAAAAAGTTCAATACTGGCTCACAAATGCTTTATTCAATACTTTCTTATCCATCACCTTTGTGCTGAAAATTAATAAAATAAAAGAGGTATTTCAGTACTGTTTGAGGGAGGTAAAGCTACTGATGTGAGAATTTCTGGTGATTGGGGGGTGTCCCGGCTCCCCCCCTGGCAGCCCCTCGGTTCTTTCCTGAGGCTTCTTTCCTCGGTTCGTTATGGCTTCTGAGACTACTCACTAAGGTTCCCAGGGGAGTGTGAATCAAAAGTAACGTACCTCCCCTGTTCTCTCTCCATTCGCTGGTCTAACACAGTGACGTGAGCAAACAACACTCCACAGAAAGGCTCTTAACTATCCTCAAGGTTTATTTTGAATAACAAAATGGCACAGTGGAATGTTACATATAGTTCTGAATTCTGATGGTATTTAGTTAAACTGCCCGTACAGATTTCAGATGCTGGGCAAGACAGGCAATGGTTACAGAAAGTACAGAGATAGAGTCTTAACCTATGAACCTTATAACAAAAGAAGAGAAATTTATCTTAGCAGAATATTACAGTCCTAAAAACAAACCCCTATATAAAACTTAACAGTTAAAAGAAACCTAAGATGTTAATTCCTAACTATAACTCACACTTTAAACTAAGTCCTTAACACAGAAAAATTCTAACACTTCAAAAGCTAGCTTTAAAAATCCCCTTACAAGTACTTGAATTCCCCTTCTGGAAAGCCCCTCTGGACCAACTTGGGTCTCTTGTGGGCTTCCCAGAGACCACCTGTTGGCAGACACAAACGCGTGTGTCTTCCCAAGAAGTGGCAAGGGACTAGCTGCTGTGCTAGTCTTTTTATAGGAAAATCCCCAATGATCTGATTGGTTGGTAGCGGATTGGCTGTCACCTGGTTTCCAGGTTAATTTGGTGTTGCTACCCAATGCAGGTGTCACTCCAACTTTCCTGAATCCCTATTGGTCAGTAACACTTCTGACCAGGTGACTCTGGCCAGCCAATGAAATCACTTCTGAAATTCCTCAGGTGTGCTTGTCCTTGAGGACTAGGAGTCGCTTTTTGGAACTTTTCCCAGAATTATTGGAATACAGTTATCAGCAATTTACCTATAATGAAAATAACTATTTCTCTCTGCGTAGCTAGAAGGGAGGGGGAAAGAGTGAACTTTCACCTAGGGCAGGTTTTTCTCTATATTAGTCTTATATGTCAAAACCAGATTTCTTTCTTAATTTTAATGCTCTTTAATTAATTATACTTAATTTATGCTTAAGGCAAACTGCTGCAGACTTCTGCCAGCTCTCCCATAGGTTTTTAGTGCACATGAACCTAAAGTAAGAACTTTTGGAAGTTGCTTTTTACCTTAAGTTTGGATTTGATTATGGGGTTTGGGTTCAAAACAAGCCAAACTAGAAAAATTCTTTCCACAGCTACTCCATCTGTTTTAAAAAACCCTCTCTATTCTTGTCTTGGCCATTTTGCCTGGAGATTTACTGCTCAGGCTCAAATTGCAAATACTTTGTACACACATGTCCCCATTCTTCTTTCCTTTTAGATGCTGTCTTCTCTGTCTCTCCCATCTGTGCATCCATGGTTTGAGAACTGGACTAGAAATGGGTACACCCTCTACCCTCCTCCTTGGATGCTGCTATGCAGCTACAAAATCACTCCAAATGCTGCTTATTCTGAATTACAATGAAATCATCAAGGTGATCATATGTGGTATTTGACTCAAGAGAAAGCAGGCATTGAGAAAAAAGATAATTATGAATTTTGGGCACCTTTTTTTTGTGAACACTGAGTCATCACTGGACAACGCTACCAACACCTGGTTTCCTAGATGTTACCTTTGCATATTGCATATTGCCTTTGTAGTGACATCATACTTCCTTTACTCTTACTCACCATTTATTACCTCTAGTATAGGGGCTGTCCCTGGAAAATAGTGAGTCCTGCTCAGACCTGTTACAAAGATAGTATACAGTTACTTCTGGGAGTAAATAATGAAAGCTTCTCAATAAAAAGGGCAAAGACAGAAAGTGTAATTTTTTTTTTTACTGCACAAATTTTTGAGTTTGTTTTCACAAAGACCCCTGAGGAGCTGATTAATAAAGGAAATAATGCCATTCCCCACAGGGACTGTGATGGCAAACCATTGTGGGAACAAGCTGGAGAAATCATAAGCAAACAGCTCACTGTTTGGCACAGTTCCACTATGTTTTCCTGCAGAATAACATTTGCCATAGTGAAAGGGTTTTTTCTCCCTCCTTCCAGCTAAAGAAAAAAAAAATTCTGATGACTTGTGTGAAAGCTGAGGTAGGAGAAAAATTCAAAGAGGAGGAACCTACAACAATATCCAGCCCATGCAGGATTGATCTGATTTATTTATTTCTGCAATCCCAGGGGTAGAGCTTCATTGTCTATGACAGGCAGGAGAGAAAGGTGGTGGTGGTGGTGGGGGGAGAGTTAGTTACTCAAAGCGCCAGCACTGCGTAAGCTTGACAGAATAAGAGAGGGAGAGAGAGAGAGAGAGAGAGAGAGGTCCTCTGTTCCTTCCATTATTCCCTTCCAGATACAGCTTTGGGGACCTAAGGGCACATTTCCATGGCAGCTACTTATTCTATCAGACTAGTTGCTACACACCCCTTGGTACCCTGGGTCCCAGTGATCTCTAGTGCTCTTTGTACTGACAGAAGTGACTTTCTATTTCTTTCTATTTGTTCTGTCCTCAGTGCTAGATCATTCTGACCCTAGCTGCTCGGAGGCACAAAGCAGCTTCTATAAAGTGCTTTTTACCATGTTTCTTAAGCCTCCATTTTGTTGGGCTTGCTCTCTAACTCCCTCTGTCTTGGGGTAGCATCCAGACAGTCTTTTGCCACTCACACAGGACTCATGAAGTGCAGCTCTTGGGTCTAACCTACCTCTTGGGTTTGTTGTGAGGATAACATGGAGGCAAGGAGAATGATGTAAGCTGCTTTCGGCCCCCTTTGTGGAGAAAGGTAGCATATGAAGCAAGTAAATTAATAAATATAGGTGAAGATGGGCTAAAAGGTATATTGTTTAGTGGGTTTGAAGGAGAGAAAGACATAGGTTATGTTAAGTTCCGGGATTTGGCCCATAGTGATTTCAGCCAGACAGTGATTTCAGCTCATAAGAACATCTTTATTGCAAAATACAACTCGCGCTCCTGAAAGAGCCAGATATATGCACCCCAAAATACGTCCCCTTTCAGTAACCCACCAATAAGCACACATACAACTAGGATCCTTCATTTGCATGCACTGAATACAACACATCCCATTTACCAAGGCAGCAATTGGCTCGCATCCTGGAGGAGTGATTGGCTGCTGCTTATTTACTACCCAATAGGAATTCAGACCTGAGATGCCTTGCTTTACCTGAAGTTAGGCCAATACATAACAGGTTAGCTGGAGGCTGTGAGGAGGAGGGAAAGAGGTAATAGTGTGGGTAAGGGGGTATAGGGAAAAGTGAAGTACCCCCCTCAAGTCCTTACAGGTTCCCCATTATGCAACTATGCCTGGTTCAGCTGACACCAGGCAACTGAGCTATGGGAGAGAGGCTGCCGGGTGTGGGGGGAAGGAGAAAGGTGAAGATGGTGGCAGACTGAGTGGGTGGGAAGTAGAGAAGGAAGCAGGAAAGGGGGGAGAGCCTATGGGGGGCAGAGAAGAGAAAGAGAAGATGGAGAGGAAGGGGGGAATGAAATGCCCCTCCTGCAAGTCCCTGTGGGTCCCCCACTTGTTCTTTTCTAACAGAAGAGACTGGTGATATCAGTCTTTAATAAAGTTTCACGTTTTATTTGTTCTGTTTGCCACTCTTAATTCCAAAGGATATACTGAAGACTGTCTCGAATACGCCTCCTTCTTGCCCCAGCCTCTTTCTTTCTTTCTTGGAGAAGTTCCTAGGGCCCAGGAACTTCTGCTGCTACAATCTCAGCCAATCAAGTAGCTGTCTGCTCAGCTGACCTGAATGCCCTCAAGCCTGGGAAAACCCAATGTTTTGTTTTCCTGTTATTCCCCTTTCACTATATCAGAAACTGCAACCTGGAAGTGTTTTGTTATCTTCTGGGCATGGACCAGGGGTCACTGGGGCAGTCAGGGGAAGGGGGAGATAGTTGTGAATTTCCTGCATTGTGCAGGGGGGTTGGAATAGATGACCCTAGAAGTACTTCCAGCCCTATGAGTCTATGATTCTATGAATGTCCCTCACATGTTCTCAGTTACAGGATCTTGAGGTGTTCTTGCTTTGCTACATAACCTGAAACACTTGGATGTATGCAGTTTCATCTTGTTTCGCCACTCCCACATGGTCCTACTTGGATCCCCACTCCCAATTTTTTACCTGTTTTTTGCCTAACTCCCTGTTCTGACCCTGTACCTCTCCTAGAATGCCAAATCTACCTGTATGTACAGGTCTAGAGGCTCTAAGCTGCCAAGATGCTCGGCATTTTCCCAGACAAAACTCCTTTTAGGACAGGTAATATATGTTGTGACAGAATAAAATGTGTGCTTAGAATAACAAGCATACATCTCTGAAGATGTACACATCTTGGAGCCAGTTTGGTGTAGAGGTTAAGAGCAGCAGGCCTCTAATCTGGAGAACTGGGTTTGATTCCTCACCCCTCCTCTTGAAGCCAGCTGGGTGACCTTAGGTCAGTCACAGCTCTTCCAGAGCTCTCTCAGTCCCACCCACCTCACAGGGTGGTTGTTGTGGGGATAATAATAACATACTTTGTAAACCACTCTAACAACAACAACAACAACAATATTCGATTTATATACTGCCCTTCAGGGCAACTTAATGCCCAATCAGAGCGGTTTACAAAGTATGTCATTATTATCCCCACAACAAAACACCCTGTGAGGTGGGTGGGGCTGAGAGAGCTCCAGAGAACTGTGACTAGCCCAAGGTCACCCAGCTGGCTTCAAGTGCAGGAGTGGGGAATCAAACCTGGCTCTCCAGATCTGGCCTGAAGAGTGGTATATAAATCAAATGTTACCATCATCATCATCAGATGGACAATAGAAGTCCTAATGTTGCATCTCAAGAAGGGGAATGAACAGGTATATGGTGATCTGTTAACTTACCAATGTGTCTTAGGTTCATCCCACAGTTAGGTCAAGATGTCAGATAAGCCATCATGAATCAATTTTAATTTCCCTGTATGGTGATATAATCTTCTTATTCAGTCATTGGACATGATTGATCAGGAACCATCTTGAAAACTTTCAGCCTGAACGTGGAAGGCTGCAGGAAAAATCTATATATCTATATAGATTTATATATCTAACCATTTATATAACTAACCATTAGTCTGGCTTGGAGTTCTACATCAAGACTGATCATGGACAGACCCTATTAGACTGTGCCAAAGATAAGTCTTCTGCCCATTTCTAGGACAGGACAGGAACGTTGGAGATCTTCTTGTGTAAGTATACACATTACTTAGCCATGTACTCTTTGATTCTTTTCTCAGGAATGCTGTCTGTAACACTCTGTGTATGGCTTGTTCCCAATTAACTGTGATTTTCTAGATTTCAAGTGTAGTTATTAAATGTTCATTTCATTCATAGTCTTTGATTGTGAATTGAGTGCATTTCAACCATGTTTTAGCCAATTTGTTTTCCTTGACACTGACCAAGTGCTTGAGTGCTGAATAAGGGTATCTATGTTGGATACAGAGGGACAGGGAGAGAAAGAAGGGGGGAGGGGAGAAAGCCCACAGATTTTCATTTTTCTCTTGCGCATGAACATGCACACACATGTGCACATGCACCCCCCCCCCAAAAAAAAACACTCCTGGTGGCTCAAGAGAGCCAGGGAAAGCATAACAAGGAGGAGGGATTCTCTTGATGGTGGAGGCTTAATTACCAAAGGGCCAACTGTAGGGAAATGGAGGTTGGGAAGGCAAAAGTTTTGAAAACACAGCCAGTTACCTTGGTGCTTGGCATACCTTGATGGAGAGAGGTTGAGGGACCAAGTGGGCATATATAGAACCCTCCACTTTCCCTTCTCCCTTCTTTCTCTTTCTGACTTGAGTTAATAAGTTGCATTGTATGTAGACACAGTTTGCATTTATATTGGTATATGCATGCTTGGTATTGTTCTGTCTAATTTATTCTGCTAAAGACAATCCCCATTTCTAATACTCTGAACCTCAGTGCTTTTTTCTACTCTAGGAACATTCCAATCCTTACCCTTTATGGCGAATTTTGAAACATAACCAGGAGCTCCTTTAGACTAGGAGTGGGAGTGGACAGAAGTTTCTCTTACACATAAATTCCAAATTTAGGCACTGCTATGGCTCTCCTGGGGCTAAAGGCCAGGTTGGTAAAGTGTTGACATGTGTGGTAAGGAAGATACATGTGTACTTAGACAAATGTCTGTTTGTATAATGCCATTGGTTAATTGGGTCTAAATTCACTCAATAGGATGAAAACTGCCTGCACATTTCTTCTTATATCTTCAAAATGAGAAGGCTAAATACTTACTTTTTAAAAATTAAAGCTGGGAATCTATAAGGGAAACAAATTAACTTAAGCTGATAAGTTTATGAGGTAATTCCAAACATTAGTGTTTCTGGAAATCTTGGGACGGGGGAGCAACAGCGAGGAGCCTTAAAGACCTTACAGAGCCTCTCACCAGGAAAACATCCCCAAACATTAGTTAAAATGATTTTACACATGATGCAAGCACACAAATGAATATATCATCACTGGATGTGTGAACTGATTTCATTGGACAGTGTTATTTTTGTGGAGACACTGGGTGATGTAAAAGTTCTGTCAGGTATTGGGTTCATGATCGCTCATTCACAAATTGTTCATCACTTGCTATTGTAGCCACCAAGTGATGGAGATACATGTATGAACTTGTCCCAAAGGAGCTGATATTAGGGTAACAATATGCAAAGAAAGAGAGGGCACCTATTCCTATGAAGTAATGTAGATGATGGAATTTTGGTAAGTTCAGCTTTTCTCACCTTGCAGCTCCCAATTTTTTCCTCTTTTACATGTGTATTAAAGGTACAAAGGCCCTGCCTAGCTTTGCATTGGATCACCTTTCTGGAAAGTGACAAAGCTGTACAGGGAAAAAAGACCCTAAATACCAAGCCTGTATTCTACAGAATTCTACCAATTCTGTTTCCTGTCCTGAAGGGCGGTATATAACTTGAATGTTGTTGTTGTTGTTATTATTATTATTGGTATTATTCTGTTATGATAGATTGGGGACTAATAGAATCTAAAGTTGCCTCCTCAGGGAGATCACTTTTGCTAATCAAATATCTGATCACTTTGTGGTGTTTGAATATAGCCACATGTATGTTTTTATGATCACCTTTGTGCATATTTAGTATGAAAGATTTGGCAGGTTGATCGGATACAGGCTTTTAAAGGTAGAGGCATTGATAGCGGTGGATTTCTTTGTTTCTTTTTATGCTTAATAATGCTTTATACTTTCACCCTTTTAATGCTTAATAGTGCAGGAACTCTTAGATTCCACTTTGATCCCTTCAAATGAGGCTCACTCTGGCTGCTTTAGAGGCACTAATCCCTCAGAAGGCATCCAACTACATTTTTTGGGCAGCAAGATCTTCAAGTCTTAAGAGTGTAAATAAAATCTCTAACATGAAATTTACAAAACCCTTAATCTATAAGGCTTGAATCATAGCCATCTATTCCCATGGGTACCATATAACTTGGGTGGGGAAAACAGGGAGAGAAGGTCACTAGGATACTTACTTGCATCCTTGATTTGATTCCATATCAAACATTGACTTGAATGCATTAATCCTTTCCCCTCTGCAACACTTCTTTCCTAAAGATGGTACTATTTCAGACATCTCTGTTTATTTGGCACAGGAGATCAGTCTGGGTTCTGTTATTTAAAATGCAAATATTCTCCCCCCTCTAGCTCTTCAAGGATGTGTCCTGGGATTATTAAGTCCCATGGATGGTGCACTTGGAATGCAAAATATATCTGAAAGGGAAGGAAGATTCAGTAATCATGTTCATTTTCTAAATGCTTACTACTTTGGAGCAAAGAGTTGCACAGATGACGATAATAAAACTAATACTGGAATTAATATAAACAATATACATGGATTTGCTTCACTCACTGCTGGTACAATGCATCTAGCATTTCCCATAGGCATTCTTCCTTAAGAATCATTCAAAAAATTGGAATGGGTTCATCTATTAAAAGTTCCAGTGCACTATTCCGGCATTTGCAATGTACTTACCTGTGAGGTAAATGTGAGGCAGCTGAATTTTGGGAGTAATAGAACCTGCAGAAATAAGCAAAGATCACCGATAAACCCAAGGTAAAAGTGGAGGTCCACACAGAAGAATTGTTTTATGACAATACCACTTCAGAATACAGACTGGGATCCTACATTTTTGTAATGTTCCCACATATCAGAAAACATTAAAAATGTGATATTCTACCTACAGGTTGAGGTGGTACAGTCCCAGAAAGATTATTTTTGCCCAAACATAAAAGTTCATGAGAACAAGCTCAGAATCCAAGAGATAGAACATGTATTTCCATACATGTGGCAGGGCTGTAGAGACTATTTAACCTAAAACCCTTTTGCTATGGAAGAATCCACTTTTGAACTTCTGGAAGCAGCTTGAAGAGCATGAGAAGTTGAAGTTGAAAAAGGAAATGGGAGAAGCTCAGTGCATACATAGGAGTTTATTTGGATCATATGACTTGAATATTTAGCCTAAGAAAAGCAGTAGCAAGCTAACACCTGAAAGATAATTAACTGTAAGGGAACATCTCTGTTGACTTTGCTACATGGGAAAGCCAAGATTATATGAACCCAAGATTTTTATACATCAGTTACTCCCAGCAGTGGGTCAGGAGAGTTGTGTGAGTGGCATTTGATACTAGGAGTAAAGTTGTCAGCTCCAGGTTGGGAAATTCCTAGAGATTTGAAGCTGAAGCCTGGAGAGAGCTGAGATGATGATTTACATTATTTAT
Organism: Eublepharis macularius; assembly: GCF_028583425.1. Classification (NCBI taxonomy): domain Eukaryota; kingdom Metazoa; phylum Chordata; class Lepidosauria; order Squamata; family Eublepharidae; genus Eublepharis; species Eublepharis macularius. Next base: position 91,230,824 of record NC_072793.1, on the reverse strand, counting down.
TTTCCGCCTTTCTCACTCAGACTCAAGACGGATTACTCAATGTGAGACTGGGAAGGGGAGGGAGCTCAACAGGGATGTACTTTCATGGAGTCCACCCTCCAAAGCTGTCATTTTCTCCAGGGGAACTGATCTATCTGATCTAGAGATCAGTTGTAATTCTGAGAGATATCCAGGCCCTACTTGCACGTTAGTCACCTAAACCAGTAGCTATGGGGAAACAATGCAATGCCTTGGATGCTCTTTTAGTCTCTTTTCTAGCCTGAGAATAGGGCAAGAATTGCCTTGGTCACTTTAATAAATGACTAGTGCAGCTAGCTGATAATGGCAGTGTCATCCTACTGGTTTTTCTTGGACTCCTCAGCACCTTTCAGTACTACAACCATTGTATCTTTCTGAATTGTCTAGCCACAACTAGGAGGCACTTTTCTGCAATGGTTCCATTTCTTTTAATGGGTAGATTCCATAAGCTGTTACTAGGAGATCTAGCTCTGACCCTTGGCCATTGGCTTATGGGATGCAACAAGGTAACTCCCCGCCCCAATGCTTTTAAATATCTACATGAATTCACTGGGAAAAGTTAGTCATAGATTTGGAACACAGGATCACCTGTATGTTGATTATACCAATTTCTACCATTCCTTTGACTCCAGGAAGGGTGGTAGAAATTCTGAAGTCTGGGGAGTATTAGGGGCTGGATGTTGGCAAACAAATGGAAAGAAAAGATATGGGGTAAAGCTGACTTGAGGATAAGTAGAAAGCTGTTTTGGATGAGATGGCACTTCTGCTGGGAGTCAGGGAATATTGATCAGCAAATTGCTGAAGTACCTGAACGTCTGCCAGTTCAGATTATAGTCTGTTTGCTTGTGGTCAACACACAGGGAGCTGATTTTTCATGAAACATTTTGGCTCTATGCAAATAGTTCTGATCTTATTGGTGGGCTATTTTCCTATGCATTCAAAGAGTACAGAGCACTGCAACTGGCCTCTTGGCAGTTTTTCATGCATGAGCCCTCAGCCCAATGGGAATCCTATTTCCCCCCTTTCTCATAGACCTGTTGTTGCTGTATGAGACTTGGCAACCAAATAAACCATCAGTAAATCAGTTGGCAACGATTCTATAAATGAGCATTGCATTTTAAAAATATTTGGTGTTCATTTGTCTCTGTGATCAACTTTATTTCATGTATGTGAATGTGTTTGGGATGTATTTTGCCAGTAGAATTAGATCAGTTGCTAAAACCACATATTGAACAGCTGCTAACAACATTCCACCCAAAGGTTATTGGCCTTTTATGTGTTCTTTTTTTTTGGACCCACTGGGAATTATTGGTTCTTTCACCTGAATGATTCATACCAAACAATTTTATAAGCGGGATCAATTCAAGAGCAGATATTAGCAGCAGAAAAACTGCATAGGCTATTGCCTGATAAAACTTACTACCTAACAGTTAGTTTTAGGGGATATTATTTATTACTTAAATTAATACCCTACCTCTCACTGAATGTTTTCAAGGCATTTTATAGAGCAGCACTCAACATGAAGCTCACACAACTTTCATTTTGCTGGTACCTGGACATGGCCTACAAGTTATGTGGCTTAACTAAGTGCTTGGAGTTAGAAAAACCAGAGCTACAGAGTGTGCAGCATCTTTTAGAATTTTTTTGCTTTATCATCAGTATATTGTAAGAGAGCATGATGTGAATTCAGCCCTGGGCTGTTTTTTCTGTTGTAAGAATGATCTATACCACAGAAGTAAACTATGGCTGCAATTCTGTACCATCAAAGTAAAATATAGCAGCAAGTCTGAGCGATTGCTGATATACAAGTCAAACAAGAATAACATCCTTGTGCTTTGTATTAGGAACTTTTGTAAAACAATATTGGAAAGAATATACAGGGAACCCAAGGATTCCATACAAAGAAGGATGTGACAAAGAATATCTTAAGGCTCTTAAACTGGTTCCAAACGAGGCAGGAAAAGGATTTGAATTTCATTTTTAATACATAACATGCTTTTTCTGAGCCATATTCCACAAAGGGGGAAAAACAGGCTTCTTGGCAACGATGTAGCAACTTTTTACTAAATCTCCTTGAGCAGATAGTTGCCAGTTGCACAGATAAACCTTGACAAAACACAGTTTCCAGTAGGCTTAGCCAAAGTCCCTCCTCTGCTTTCCTCTCTGATCTCCACACTTCAGGATCCTAAAGCATCAGGAAATGGCATGTAAATGACAATGGCTCAAAACTTTGCAGGTTCTACAAAGACCGTAATATTTTATTACCAAGGGGTGACAAAGGTCCCACATCTCTTTATTGTAAAAGGGCAAGCAATCAGTTCTGAGAGCTGTACGATAAACCTTGTAGATGTGTCACAGTCTGCAGGCTCTGCCTTTTGTGTTTTTCTACTTTTCTTCTCGCTTATTAAGTTCATAATGAGTACTGGCAAAAGTTATAACCTTTGCATTCTGTTCACTTTACAGGTCAAGGAACTGCATTCCATTTCTATATGGTTTGTCTGCCCTTTTGAGGCAGTACACTATTCGTATTTGTCTTGCTGTAGAATTGCCACACTACTTAGGTTTGGTGGTGGTAGGGGGGTTTGCTGCAATTCCACAGTAAGGGAACATCTACCTTCAAATATGGAGTGGACTGGCTTATTGTAGTTTGATGACAATTAAGAGGTGGACACAGTCCAGAAAACAGACCAAAATTTTGCATGGTCCAGCCTGGTTCATGGTTTGCGAACACAGTTTGTGGGACTCACCTTTTTCATGAATTTTGGTCCATTTGGGCCGGTCCATTGGTCCGTGAGTCCAGACATCCTGGCACTGATCTACCAATTCCCTAGGCAATGGAGAGGATTTCCACAGACCTTTTGCAGCCCTTAAAAACTTAATAGGCAGCTCTGCCTACCAAGCAGAGAGCTCCCATTCTGCTCTATATGAGCATGGAGGAAGAATTAATTCCCTAGGCAACAGAGGGGTGGACGTTCTGCAGCCAATCTTAGCCCTCAAAACCTTGATAGGCAGCTTTGCTTGCCAGCCAGAGAGCTCCCATTCTACTCTACGGAGCAAGGAGCAAAAATGAATTCACTAGGCAACGGAGGGGTGGACGTTCTGCAGCCATGGCAACACCAATTTTAGCCCTCAAAATGTAGATAGGCAGCTGTGCCTGCCAAGCAGAGAGCTCCCATTCTTCTGTATGCGAGCAAGGAGCAAGAATGAATTCCCTATGCCATGGCTGGGAAGGTGTCTGTGCGGTGAGTGAGGGGGCTCTTCTCCCACCTTTTTCTGTTTGATTTTGCCTAATTGTAGCTTTTTGGTGTTGCTAGCCAATGCAAGTCAGTTGGCATTTGCAACTCCAGCATCTACAGGAAGTTTCCTGGTTGTGGCCGCTTTGGGGGTCTGTAACTCGGACATTTGAAATGCAATCTTGACCAAAATTGGAGGGTGGCTGGAAGAGAGGTTTCTGAAGATTCTCTGTGAGTTTGGGCTCTCTGGGTGTGAAGAGAACAGAGCCAGGGCTGCTGGAATTGATGGACTATGGACCGACAAACTGGTCCGTGAACGGGGCTGGTCCATGAAAAGTTCGTGGTCCATGGTCTGTGAAATTCAACGGACCACGGGCCAATGGTCCATGGGGTTTTCCCAGTCTGTGCCCATCTCTAATGACAATTGTGCTGAATGGGAAGAAGCAGTTGAATCACAGCGTTAGAATACAAGAGTATCAATATATGTAAGTCTCAATGGATACTTAAATCCAAAGATTGGAGTTATGAGCAGATTTTTGGGGTCATGGACAGAAAAGCTCCAGGATTGCTGAAGAATCTGAAATTGGGCGGGTGGGGGGAGGGGGAGAGTCCATGTGTGTGTGTGTGTGTGTGTGTGTGTGTGTGTGTGTGTGTGTGCATTCAGGGCCTGTAAATTAATAGAAGCAGTGTCTGTCGCTTTAAGAAACTCAGTGGCCATTATGACTGTAGTAAGGCAAATGTAACAGTGCTGCCAGCCTTCAAGACTTGGTTTCTGTCACTAAACGGAAGGGGGAGGGGACAGGGCCCTTTCCAGGCTTGGTTTAGCCTTTGAGGAAGGATTCCTGAGGGTCAGAATGGGAAGCAACCAATAGGCAACTTGTTAACCAGTCAATTTGCATGACTCACCCAAGTCTGGCAACTTGCTACTGTTCAATAGCAACCACCACACAAAAGTCAGTGTGGTGCACTGGTTACTCTCAGACTAGTATTTGGGAGATCCAGATTCAAATCTCCATTCTGCCATGGAAGCTCACTGGGTGACCTTTTGACAGTAACATATTTTCAACCTAACTTTCTTCACAAGGTTGTTGTGAGGATAAAATGGAGAACTTAGCTGCTTTGGGTCCCCACTGTGGAGAAAAGCAGAGACAATGGTTGCAGTGATATGTAAACCTTAACCAGGCCCAAGGAAAAGAGAAACCTGAAAATACCCTACACAGTTTAAATTGCCCAGTTTAAATGGCAACTTCCAGGGCTGGTGAGAACTGTGGATGTCTGTTGGAGTGTGGGTGGGTTATTGAAACATTTTTAGACAGATTCTGGAAGTATGCTGACATTGGCTCCAGTGTCAATTTGACCTGTATAAGGTCATTCATCTGCAGTGATATTTCTCATGAGTCTGGAGGATAGTGGAAATAGCATACTATCAATGGCCATAATGCAAAATTATGAAAAGCTATATCCAGACAAGAAATATGAGTGGTTCAGAGTTCAAGGAATGGAATGGGAGGTCACTTTGGCTTTGGAGATTCATGTGGAGGTGGTGGACCCCTGGTGGGGTTTTCATGGCAAGAGACTAACAGAGATGGTTTGCCATTGCCTGCCTCTGCAACCTTCGTCTTCACTGCAGGTCTCCCATCCAATTACTAACCAAGGCCGACCCTGCTTAGCTTCTGAGATTTGATGAGATCCTGCTCACCTGGACTACAGAAGTGGTAAAACAAGACAATGTCAATGATCATTTTTTCTGGGACCAGTTAGATGTTTCTGTAACACAATTTTATCTACAGGATCATGGTCATCAATGGTAACAAGTCCAAATCTTCTTTTTTTTTTCCAGATTGCCTATCTATAATTACTTCATTTACGCCAATTTTTCCATAGTCCAAGAAGTAGCCTCTAAGATGATATTCCTCAGTACCTTCTTTAATTCTACCAACAAATAATTTTTTTACAGTAACATGAGCTTCAAGGTTTCCAGATTCCTCCCTGGCTACCACGTTTTTGGGTTCATATATGTTCAATTAAACAGCCTACAGAGACTTGGACAAGGGCACACAGGTAAACAAAGCATATCAACTGACTAACCTCTAGGAATGGAATGGAGCTGCAACATTGGAAGATACGCAGGTTAAGCCCCTACTTAACAATCAGGAAATTTATCTCCCTGTAATTAACTTTCCTGAGCACATCTGAGATTCCTTCTGGAACTGATGAGTACCTGTATAGACCTAACAAAGACAAACCTAAGAAAACATATAACACTGTTTCATTTATTTATAATATTTGTTTGTCACCCTTCTCCTAGGATTCAAAGTGGCTTTCATATGCAACACCAAGCTGCCATAATAATAAAATAGTAGTTTAGTAATTCCATCACAAAATCACCTAAACCATAGCAAAAACCCTCCACCAACTTCATTACCCTTCATAAAAGTCTTTCTGAAATAAACAAAAAAAACCCCCTTTTACCTTCCCTGGAAGAAGAAAGGAGTGGAGAAGCCCTCCATATGTCTTCAGGCAAACTGTTTCACACCATGGGACCTAGAATGCCCTATTCTGAGCTGAGTCAGCAGACTAGTAGAAGATGGAAGTCATCTGAGGAGCACATAAACATTAACAAAGAGGTATATTTATTACTTTCTCTGGGAGATTATACCAGAGATTTGTAGAAAAAAGTCCCCACTCCTACTTTCCCCCACCACTGTCCTTATCTCCCAATGAGTTTTAATTAGTTGAAGAAGTTCATTAAGTTTTACGGGCTGCAAATAGCAGAAGAATTGGTGGGGGGAAGAAAACTCACTCCCTCACCTAAGATATGGAGTTCTTGAGAGCAGAGAAGGGAGATTAATTTCCATCTGAATCCACCCCTACTGAATATACTCCTTTACTTTCACCCAAATAACTGATTGACTTCCATTCCCTTCAATGAAAAAATATTCCAGTGCTGGGAAGCTCATAGCCTCAAGCATTCTCACAGAGTTCAGGGAGATGCATTGTATCCCCCCCCCCCCGAATACTCTGCAGTATAAGCCACTTTTATCATAATGATGATAGACATGGTTTTGGTTATATAATAAAAAGACACAATGGAGACAGCCCCCTACTTTCTTGGTCACAGGTACTCAGAGAAGCCATTAGACTTGCCTGAAACAACAAAGGGGAGAGGAAAGGGTGGGGGGCCTTTGGGGGGAGTCTTGCTTCTTTTGGTGTCCTGCTGCGTTAGTCATCAGGCAGGCCAGCCAAGCTGAGCAAATGTGCCACAGTTCTCCTCTCACTTCAAAGGGTCTCTGTGGGATAGGAGTAAAAGGAATATCAAGTTTAGCAGAACAACTGGAAATCAAGTGTTGCTGGCACAATGCTGTCAGTGGCAGCCAGCAAAGTAATGGGTAGTGACAATAGCTTAATTAATCAATGAGCTGAGGATGGACATAAATCACTGAGCAGGCAAACTGAAGCAAATCGGCACATTCCCCTCACCCTTTGAAAACACAAAGTCTGAATTCACAGTTGAAGAACACAGCCTATAGCTTCATTAATATATGCACAAATATGAAGAATGATACACATTCTATCTTGTCTAGTCTATACTTATTTGTATAACATTTTCAATCACTGTGTACCAAGCCTGCTGTTCTGAAGTGAGTCATCTCCCCTTCGTCCTTTCAAATATTTTCCATGTTTCTTTTCTCTGTCTTTTTCTACCTTTGGGTATTAAATTGTTTAAATGGGCTTTGAAGAGACTATGGTCTGCATGTCATCTGTTCAGTGGTATGAACAAGGTACAAGGTACAAGAATGAGAAACATGTACTCTCTCCCCAGATGCTGGTGTGGCCACCCCTCTTTATTGCCCATGCCACTTTTTTGCTCCAGTTAGTGAAGATCTGTGTGCAGAAATCTGAGTAGTAGGATTCTGGTCACTATTTTGTGCAATGTGCCAAGGAATACCAACCAGGCAACCCTTGGGAAACTTTTGGAGGTGGGACCAGCATAGTGTGCATAGTGTGCATGACACCACTCAATGCCGCAATGTTACTTCTGACTACATTTTGTCATAGAGTTTTGTGCAATTGTAGAGCATCATGGAAACATGTGATGTCACTTCTGGTCACTCTATCCTCATTCTTCCCATGCTTCACTGGCTAGCAGCAGGAACTAGAGGTGGGGGTGGTCTCTTGCTATAGCGGGTAACTTGGTCCCCATAATTGAAAGAAAGGGTGAGAGAGAGCTGATTTTGCAAGGGAACAGTAATTCTTTATAACTACCACCCACCAATACTACCCACCTGCAAGTTATGGAAACTGTTTGTAATTTATGCCATTATTTTTTTACAGTGATCTTATAAATCCAGAGAAGCATTCCCCAGAAAACACATTGAACTTATATCTTGGAATAAGATCCACAAGTCTTGAGTCACTGGTTTCTAGCTCTAAAACTATGTCTTTTTTTTCCTGCCTCCTATTCTATTGTCTTCATCCTCAGCCTCTTTGTCCTCATTATCATCTGTCCTCAGGAATACAACTTGTGTACAAATCACATTTCTTACCTGGGCCCAAATTAGGATTTCTTACTCTGGTTTATGAATTTCATGGACATTTGGGGGCAGTGCCTGGGGAAGACAAATTTTGGGGAAGGCAGGGAGCTCAGCAGAGACATGATACAATAGGGTCCATAGTGCTGCCAATCTCCTGGTGGTGCCTGGAGATCTCCTGGAATTACAACTAATCTCCAGTCTACAGAGATTAGTTCCTCTGGAGAAAATGACTGTTTTGGAGGGTGGGCACTGTGGCATTATACCTCAATGGGGTTCCTCTCTTTTTCAAACTCTGCCCTCCCTAGGATCAGCTCCCAAATCTCCAGGAATTTTCCAACTTAGAGTTGGCAACCGTAACCCAAGCCAGAACTTTCAGGATTCCCTGCAAATAACCTTAGCCTAATGGTTTGCCAGATTCTGAGTTTGGTAAAAAGGTAGGTTGGTTACATGACCAAGAGGTAGGGATGTCAGCAAACTGGATGCTCAGAGCTTATGGCTTGATAGAGGCTTCTCAACCTCTTTCTCTTTTTCAAAGGTTTGAGAATTATTTGAGGACCTTGAGAATTATTTGAGCGGCTTCATCCATGATATTAACACAAATATACTCGTGGTTGCTCTAACACTGCTCTGCAGAAAGATACTAAGCTATAGAAAATTACCTGAAATTGTCAGAAGGTAGTCATGTGGTACAGTGACTCATCTCACATGATTGTACCACCACAGACTGCACTTGTTTAAATTTCCTCACATGAAAATAATCTTTCCCATGACATCTTTGTTGTGAATATAAACTTGCCGTGAATGGAGTGAAAATGCCTAATGAGTATTGTGAAGTGGCATTTCCCTATAAGAGATTTACATCATGTGAATGTCTTCCTCATTTTTAAAGGCATTATCAGGGGGTCACCATAAATCAGCTATGACTTGAGGGCACTCTCCACCACCAATCCATAGGCCTAGAGTGCCACCCTGCAATAGATGGACAAGCAATGCACTGTTACAAATTGCTTAATGTACAGAGTAAAGCTTGATTTATTACATTTTGTTTTGTCACCTCTCATGTATTTGCTTCTCCCACCTGTTATATTTAATTATTGTTGTTCCTACAAAGAGCAGGAACAGGTGATTCACAGAACATTGTAAATTGGTTTCCAGTGGACGAGAAATGAGTGACATTGAGCCTGGGTATACCTTAAACACAATTGTTTTAATTACCCAACTATACCAACCTAGGAACATTAAACATCATTTTTGAGCATGGCTTAGAAACTGATCAAAGAAGAATAACATAAAAATATTGACTGTGATATATTGTGTTAATCAGCTGAATATAACATTTTGTCAGTAACAGTAAGTTATATCACAGCAATCTATTTCAAGCTAAAATTTGTGGAAATGCACAGGTTTCCCCACTTTTCTATTTACTTTATTTTAGTTTTAGAAAAGTTGGTTTAGATTTATTGTCGAAGGCTTTCACGGCCGGAGAACGATGGTTGTTGGGGGTTTTCCGGGCTGTATTGCCGTGGTCTTGGCATTGTAGTTCCTGACGTTTCGCCAGCAGCTGTGGCTGGCATCTTCAGAGGTGTAGCACCAAAAGACAGAGATCTCTCAGTGTCACAGTGTGGAAATGACCTACATCTTTTCCACACTGTGACACTGAGAGATCTCTGTCTTTTGGTGCTACACCTCTGAAGATGCCAGCCACAGCTGCTGGCGAAACGTCAGGAACTACAATGCCAAGACCACGGCAATACAGCCCGGAAAACCCCCAACAACCATTGGTTTAGATTCTTTACGAGAAAGGGACAATCACTCTCCTAGTTTAAAAGAAATGCTTGGGGAGATTAGGTATGGATGATGAATGCCAAAGAGGGAGTCATTTTCTTTTGACGTGTTCTCCCACTTTGGGTCCCAGGTTGAAGGTTTTTCCCTAGCTATCATCCTCCATCTATGTGGAACCACACCTGTGGTTATCAACATTTAGCCACAGTCAACATTTAGTGACAGTAAAAAGGCAGCAGAACTGCCCAGCAAACATTCCCTATGGGGTAGATTTTTCCTTTAATCTTTCCCTTAACACCCTCTGGGTAGTTTGCTGCCACCAGGAATATTGTATTCCAATATTTTTTATTTAAAGTTTTCCCTTTTGGTAACGTTCCCAAGCGTCAGGCTCCTTCGTGGTTCTGTGTGGCCCTGAGGATAGGAATGGGATATAGCAATGACCGCTACTCTGGGATATAACAAAACAAATAAACTTTTATTTAGTCAAGAAGCGTATCGATTTCATAAAAGTAGTTCTTGGTTCTTAAAGTTACTTCATTTACTCTCATTCACACAGATCTCTTCTAAGGCTTCACACACAATTAGCCTCTTTCTCTAACTCAATATTTCTCTCACAGAAATGCTTAAAACTCCTCAGGCAGCACACAGCTAGCCTCTCTTTCTCTGACTCTCATTCACAGAAATATGAAACCTGCTCAGGCAGCACACAGCTGGCCTCTCTTTCCCTGACTGAGTGTCCTTTCACAAACATGCTCAGTTCAAGTTCCACACAGGTTATATTTCTCTCATAAATACTTCAGTATACTCAGGCAGCACACAGCTAGCCTGCTTTCTTCTGACTGAAAAACCTTTCTCTCTGCGCTGTCAGTCTAAACTGCATTCACTCCGCCCACACTCTCAGTCATCAACCAATCATATCACTCACTCTTCCCTCTCTCACCCCCACTCTTCACCTAGCTCAAACCAAGCATTTAAAGACACATGCACACATTTACTTGAAATCATTACAAATCCCCCCCTCCCTTCTCCTTAAGCGGAACACATCTCTTTTTCAGAAGAGTTGTGTGCAGCTTTCTCCAGCTTAGGGAATGTTTTATTGTCTCTGCAGTTCCAGTTAACTCCACTTCTCACTCTTCTGTGGTTTTTGGTTTAAAGTCTTGGGTTTCTTTAACTTGCGTTCCTCCTCTGCCGGGGTGTCATCTTCCTCTCTGGGATGTTCCACTGCTGGGCTGAGGTCATCTCGGCTTTGGCCTTCTCTACTAGGTCATTGTTTGCTTCTTCTGGTTGTTTCTCTATCAATATTCTGTTCTTTCCTAAACAGTCTATTTCTTTCTTGCGAACAGGGTTTGAGCTCAGTTCTTTACATGCTCTCTTCATGTTTGATGCATTGGGTGACTCATTTAAAAGGCTAGCATCCTTCAAGAAGTTTCTTAACTCTTTATACTGTTTTTTGCACATGCTGAGATTTTCTAGTACTTTCCATTTGTCTTCAATCAGTTCAGCAACTTTACTATCAGGTTGTTTCTCTCTTCCTACATAAAGTCTATTTCTAATTGACTGATAGCTCCTGTACATTAGTAGAAAGACAATTAAAAGGACAACAACGGCAAAATAAATCACCATTTCTAAATGCTGAATCTTTTTGTTACTGGTGGATTATAATGATAAAATAACATTTGATTTATATTCTGCCCTTCAGGACAACTTAACGCTCACTCAGAGCAGTTTACAAAGTATATTATTATTCCCACAAAAAAATACTCTGTCAGGTGGGTAAGGCTGAGAGACTCTTAGAAGTTGTGACTGACCCAAGGTCACTTAGCTGGCTTCAAGTGGAGGAGCGGGGAATCAAACCTGGTCCTGTCACTCTTACCACTACACCAAACTTTTTACCTCACTTTCCCCCCCATATGCTGTGGTGCCCCCAGACCAGTATGCAGACAACCCTTTGTGACCTGTCTTTCCTTCCATTTGCCCATTACATATGATTTGGTTGAAGAATATATTGGGGTGGTCTAGAAATGGGAATCCCAGCTGATCATACAGCTGAGCTGCTGCTGGACTCCAGGCAGACACCCTTTACGCTTTTGTAGATAAGGTTGCACCTGAGTGGCTAGGTTACTCAGCTCCTCTGATCAAAGATATTTTTGCTACATTGAGGCATATTCCGATGGGGGGAATTAATGGGAGACATTTTACTTTCTGTGCTTGTGGAAAAATAAGGGAGAGAGAAATTACAAAAGGGGACTATTTATTTTGGGAGTTTCGTATTCTGCAGAGAAAACCACATTCACTTCCAGAGGGAAAAGAAAATGAAACAGAAAAATGACTTCCATTAAGAATAAAGGATTGGTGGTGGTGTGTGGCAACACTGCCTGGAAGGATTTTTTGTGTGTGTGCTAACTTTGCCTTGTATTACTAAGGTGTAGAGGGAGCTGCAGCACATGATATATGCTTTTCTGTGCAGTGGCTCCAGAGAAAACAGCTCACAGTGCAACCATTCTTGAATTATCATAGCAAATCTGAATCAGGCACTCACCTTCCTCCCAGTCTTGTAGCTGTGTCTAGTAGATGAATAGCCTACAGGTCTATTCGTCTTTATTCAAAGAACAGTATTGCCAGTGAAAGCAATTTTATATGCAGATTTAGCTATAACAGCTAATTTTAGCTCCAGAAGCCATATGCCATACAAATAGATCCTGTAACTTTAAGCCCTGCTGATTTCATGGGGGCTTTAACAGTTCCTTCCCACCTACCCTCAGCAAGTTCCTCTCAGTGACATGAAGTGGTTGCTGGGAGATTAGGGTAGGAAGCTGTTATTTATTCCCCTCCAACCCCCTTATTTGGCAGGGTGCTAAAGTAGCCCTTTGGTAGTTTGCCCTCACCCCTGGATATTTGCTCCCGTGCTGGGGAACTTCCCTTGTACATTAGCAACTGCCCAGAGGTACAGTTGCCCAAGAGTTTCCTTGGTAGTATTGGCTAGAGGTCAGAGATGTTTGGTAGGAATTGAGGCAATGCATATTAATTAAAACAACTATTGCTCCAAAGGCACAGTTCTAGCGCAGAACTAGGTTGCAGGCAAAGGAAATAAAAAGCATGGGAAAAATGGTTACTAAGCTAAATGGAGGCTTACAGTTTCAGTACATTTGCTCCCCATCAGGCTGGAGAAAGCAATTGGATGTGGGTCTAGCAAGGCTTCTCATCTTTATGTATATCTACCCACATTTCTACTTACCCAGGATGCACAACATCTCTCTCCCTCCCTCCCTCTCTCTCACACACACACTCAAACACAAAGAAAGACAGAAGTATATCCTTTTCAGGCTTTCTCCCACATATCAGAAAAGTTTGTTTCTCCCTGCTACAATCACAATCACCAGATCTGATTATTGTGATTGTAGCAGTGAGAAACGAACTTTTCTGGTACAGTTATATCTCCCTAGCATGCCTCTCGTTGGTTGTTTCTCCCACATATGCCAAAGGGACATTACCCACTCGGTATCTGGGGTTCTGGAACCCAAAAGCCCACCAGATCCACTTGCATTAGAACATCAAGGGGCTACAAGGCCATATAAGGAAGTCATCTGGGATGGAATGGCTGCTTCCCAGCTTGCGCTGCTCCACTAGCCTATTTTATCACAATTTAATTTAATTTAATTTAATTTAATTTAATTTAATTTAATTTAATTTATAGTCTGCCCTCCCCACACTAGTGGGCTCAGGGCAGATCACAACAAAGCTTAAAAACACACTACAGAATTAATCAACATTACCATTAAAAACATAAAATAGTACATATCATTCATTTAAAAATATGCTACATCTATATAAGTATAAAAACAAAAAACATAGCAGCACATAATTTAGACGCTCACCTTTCACCATTTATAGAGCATTTTTCAGCAAAATATGTGAGAAATGGAAGGTGACATTGAACGGGAGGGCATATAGTTTAACCCCCCACTGTGGGGGGGGCACCACCTAGCATCAACCATATGCCTGGCGGAACAGCTCCGTCTTGCAGGCCCGGCGAAATGCTAACAGATCCTGCCGGGCCCTGGTCTCGCAAGAAAGAGTGTTCCACTAGGCTGGGGCCAGGGCCGAAAAAGCCCTGGCCCTGGTTGATGCCAGGAGGGCCTCCCTAGGGCCAGGGATCTTTAATAGATGTTTATTGCTCGAGCGAAGGGTCCTCTGGGGCTCATATGGGGAGAGGCTGACAATAACATGTCAGCTTTCTTCACCTCATTGGCCTACCTGCTCCTTCCTTATTCCAGGACATATACGTATATACTGTCAAGTCCTAACAGACTAGGGCCGATTCCAGACGACTAACCTGAAGGCGCTGCATGCCGCCATGTTCCGGATCACGATGGGGAAAACGCGAAATATCGCGTTTTCTCGCGCGAGTTTGGCACGACGTCGCGCCAAACTTGTGTGAGAAAACGTGATATTTCGCGTTTTCCCCGTCGCAATCCGGAACATGGCGGCATGCAGCGCCTTCAGGTTAGTCGTCTGGAATCGGCCTAGGGCAACCCCAGCAAGGACTTTCAAGTCAAGTGAAAAGCTGAAGTAGTTTAGTCATTGATTTCCTCTGCAAAGCCTTCCTTGGTGCCCCTGCCATTCAAGATCTTGCTTAGCTTCTGAGACTGGACAATGAAATTGGGCTATACCATGCTGTCTTCTCTCTTCATGGGGCTTACTTCTGTATAAATGTACATTAGATTACTTCTTTGGTCTGTTTTGCAGAAATGGCACTTCTGTAGAGGAAAAGGCAACAGGGGAAAAAGCTCATTATGTCACCACTCCCCCTTTTTCACTATAGCTGCTGCATTATTATATCGATTATATATGGCTATGCCCTGACCTTCATGGACCAAGCTAGCCCAATCCTAACAGGTTTCAAAAGCTAGGTAGGGAAGCAAAGAAGTCCAGGGTTGCTAGCAGAAGTAGGCAATGGCGAACTACCTCTGAATGTCTCTTGTCTTCAAAACCCTGTGGGATCACAGTAAGTCACCTGCAACTTGATGACACTTTCTACCACCATATATTTCTGGCTCAGTGACAGAGTGTCTGCAATGCACACAGAAAGTCTCAGGTTCCATCCCTGGCATCTCCAGTTAAAGAAAGAATCAGAAAGTAAGTGATATGAGAAACCTCTTCTTGACACCCATAGACAGTTGCTGCCAGTCAGACTAGACTGTACTTGCTGGAATAGAGGTGAATAAGCATGCCTGGAAACTGCGGGGGGATGTCCCGGATTCCTTAGGTCCCAGGGAGCTGGTGATGGGGTCAAGAAACAAAATATGCTTCTGGGAAGCAAGACCCCTTGCAACCCAGATGCACAATAAGTCTAGAAGAGCCACATGTGGCTCTCAAGCCACAGTTTGGCCACCCCTGATCTATCTGAATTCTTGTTAGTGTGTGATAACTTCATCATTAGAGCTCTTCAATGAGCAAAGAAAATAATTCTATGAACAGACCTGGAAAACAGAGAGAGGCTTATTGTACAATGCTAAGCAGGGGTTTTAGGAAGGTGTAATTCTGTTTAGGATTGCAGCCCTCTCTCCCATGTGTCAGACTCACATTTTACAAAACAAGCCCAGGTATTCATAGAAATGAAAGAGTAGAGGGTAGAGGTTTACGACAAAGAATTTCTGCCCTGGGACAATGTTCCGTTTCCTGGAGGAAATAAGCTCTTACTTATAATCCTATGCAGCACAGACTTAGTCATCATGCTTCTGAAACCAACCAGTTTGCACAGGAGGATTCCAAAAAATTTCACTGAAGACGTTCTCTCATCATTAGGCATCAGTATTTCAAGGAAGGTGTTAAGGGAGATTGTGGGATATAGTAAAGTAACATCTTTAGTGAATGGGTAGGCATAGTGACATAATCCATGAACACATCATGAAAACATGCTTTATGTGTCTTTCCTGTGTGGAAATGTAGAAGAGCAGGACACTGGATCATTTTATTCATATAAGCTCTGACCTTTTGACAGAGTAGGAATGAAAAAGGTTTGAGGTACAAGGGACTGGCAAAAAAGAGAAGCGTGAGATTTCTTTTGAGTAGGTCAGTAGCACAACCACCACAAGCAAATGTACTTCCCTGGTCCCTTCATTCAGGGACATTTGGGGCCAAACCAACTGAAGAGGTGAATACAAACAAGAACACATCAAGACGTTCTGTATGATGGAGTGTCTTTCTTTTCTCATTTGGAAGAAAATTGAGATGGGAGAGGAGTAACGGGACAGCTGTGACAACAAAGCAAGGGAATTTTCCCAATCTGGAATAATATAGTAGCAATTCCTCCTGAGAAATGAATTACCAGGACTGGCATTGTGCTTAATTAGCATCTGTCCTTGCTTTCCCTTTGGGTTTAATGGTACTAGTATTTCTTTCTGTAACAACTTTGGATTTTATTGCTCTTTACTTGGTGTTTTGTGCAGTGATCTTTCAGATGGGACATCTGAGTTAGTGCACAGACCAGTTCAGCATCCTTTGCAAAGGAAGAAGAAGGGAGCGTTTACGTGTTCGGAGTGCTTGTGATAGCACACCAATAACAAAACCATCCTTATTCAGCCTACCTCTTTTCTTCCTACACAGAAATCCTTCCCAGAGCTTAGGGAGATTCTTTCTTTGAAGAATGTCTTCAGTCCTGTAGACGGTTTCATTGTCTTGGAATGAAAATGTTGTAACTAGTCACTTTGGGACAAATTCAAGATCTGCACCTTCCCAAGAATTTGGACTGGGATTTTAAGAATGGCCGTGCATCCAAAATGCAGAATTCTCATTGTTCAAAGCCATTTCTGGTCAGAAGCCATTGTGTAGAACAAACAAATCAGTTTTGTGGCAGCTGCTGCCAATGACACATCCCTTTGCCACCAGCAGTATCCTGTGGCTGCATTTGCTACACTGTATTAGTACTAGGATCTTGGCTCATGGCCCGTGAGAAACCACAACACAATGCTGCTCTGCCTGGCTTTTTATGCTCTCTAAGCATGTTTATTTATTTATTTATTTTTACAATGTGCTTATAAACCACCCTTCTGGACAGCTTAGAGCCACACTCAAAGCGATGAACAGTCAGTGTTATTTATGGTTGCCAGTCCCCTGCTGGAGGTGGGGGACTCCCCAGTCCCACCCTCCACCCCTGCCCCCACTTACTTGGCTGGTGTAGGAAAAGGCAGGGGAATGTGCCTCCCAGGGCATGCTCCTGGGCAGTGTGGCATGCTCCTACACTCTGCAGTGGGACGATTTGGCCTGCTGTGAAGCACAGGAGCTCTCCAAGGCCCTCCTGGCAGTGCTCCCATGCTCCGCAGCGGGCTGAATTGGGCCAGTTTGGAGCTGAAATCAGCTGCTGTGAAGCATGGAAGCACTCCAGGGCCCATCATGCCACCACAGCAGTGCTCCTGTGCTCTGCAGCGGGCTGATTGTGGGCCCAATTCGGCCTGCTATGGAGCATGGGAGTGCTGCCAGGAGGGCCCTGGAGAGCTCCTGTGCTTCACAGTGGGCCAGTTTAGGCCCCACACTAGCCAAAATTGGCCCACTGCAGAGGTGCACTCCCAGGGGTGGTATGGGGCCCTGTGGGATGATGTCACTTCCCAGAAATGACATCATCATGCAGCCCAGGAGCATGTACAGTATGCATGTGAAAGAAAACATCTATAAAGGTGTGAATGCCAGGTCTCCTGCCTTTTACCCAGAGGGTGAGGGGACCTGGCAGGGAACTGGGGCTGAGAGGAATAGCTTACCCAAGGCCGCCTGCTGATCTTATGGCAGTAATGGGAGTAAAACCAAGAGTGCTGATTTGTAGCCCAACCACTTAACTACTATTCTACAGCAGCTCTCATGCTGTGTGTATAGGGATAACCACCCCAAACCTCCTACTCTGGGTGCTGATAACAGCTACTCCAGCAGTCAGGCAGGAATGACTTACTTCCTTTTTACTTTGTGAGATTGGAAGCTTTACCTTCTCAAGTCCTCAGCTTTCCAATCTCTGGGTTCATTCTGGGCTGTACCCATGCCCAAATTATAAATTCCAGACTCATCTTAAGTAAAATTATATTTATTAGCTTTAAGGTGTGTTACAAAGCATAAAACACTTAGACACAGGCAACAGATACAAAACAAGAAGACTTTACTGTTGTTATCTAAAAGTCTGCCTATCTAAAACCAGAGGAGTTAGCCGTGTTAGTCTGTAGTAGTGAAATCAAAAAGAGTCCAGTAGCACCTTTAAGACTAACCAATTTTATTGTAGCATAAGCTTTCGAGAATCACAGTTCTCTTCGTCAGATGCATGGAGAGCCAACAGAAACTATCTAAAACGTAAGAGCTCGCTACCTTAAGCATCTCTGGTTGGCATCCATTTGCTGTTCATCTTACCTATGTGGTAGAATGTGTGCTCTTGCCATGCCTAGATGGTCTGGCATGGGAGGTGCCAAGATGGAAAAAAATAATGAAGGATTTTTTAGGGTGAGCTGAGAAGCCATCCTTTATAGAATGCAGTGCTTCACTTGGCCCTCAAGAGCCAATCAGGGCCAAGCTGTTAATTAGCATTACAGCTGTGAGAACATCCAGGAAGGACAGATAGAGGTTCTCTGAGACAGTCTCCCAAGTTCCAATCACTGGGGAACTCAGAGACTACTTGCAGGAGTTGTTGTTGATCAGCTTAGCCAGCAGATTTTAGGTAAGGCCAGAGCCTGCAAACACTCACAACACTGAACTAAAGTTTAGCCATTCTTACCTGGCTTTAACTGGTAACTTGCCTGCTTGGTGTCCCCCAGGAGCAGCATTTCATGAATCATTTTGGGCTGTAGTTGGAGGTGGGAGCAAGGAAGTCTCATTCTGTTGACAGAAATCCCTTCTAACAGCAAAGATGTAATCCAATTCATTGTATTACATTGACCAGGCCACCTGTTTTGTATGCCTCTCCAGGCTGCACCAATGATGGGTGCCCTAATGCTCTATCCTAGTTATTACACTACTGGACCATAAATAGGATGTGTCTGCATTTGCTTGAAAATTCTATTCCAAGCCAACACTTTAAAAAAAGACTTAACAACACAACAAAGCCGAATCAGTTAAAGAGATCTGTAAACAGCCATGAGAAATCAGAAGGAACTGAAAACAAAAGCTACCAAAGTCCACTATAAGAGCATTGTGTTGACCCTCCTTCTCCAAGCCAGAAGTGATGAGTCCAAGGAGCTTCCTCCGGCAAGGAATTTCAAAGTCTAGGAGCTGCTGCAGAAAACATTGCCCCATACACTCTTCTGCTGTATCTCTGATGGTGACCAAACAAGTGCAGAGTATTAGCAAAAGATCTAGTGTATGGGCAGACTGATTCAGCATTTTAATTTATTTTATGTAAGCTACTTATACCTTGCACTCACAACCAGAGTTCTCAAGGTGCTTATAGGACTTCAAATGTTATTGGCATATTCCTTCAGCTCCTATCCTTCCATATTTGTAACTGTTCACACAATTTCGCTTTGATCTATAGTTGGTACTATAGTTGGTATTATTATATAGGGTGGGTATTATTATTTTCTGTTTGTTTAAAGAATTTGTCGATTTGCTTTACAATGTGTTATATTCTATAGAAATTTGCATAAACCTGTATTTTATACTTTGCTATGATTACTTTTCTGTTGCTACAGCCTCTATCTCTTACAGCTTAATAAATCTAATAGAATAAATTAAAGTATCCACTATTCTCATAAGAAATGCTTTGAAACAGGGTTGGCAGCTTCTTCTGACAAGTCTATAGTGCCTCTAATCACTGAACCACAATTGTTTATTTTTTGCAGGTCGTGCAGCTCTTAAAGGCACAGGAACCCTTTGATGGAGATGGTGGTATTAGAAATAGTTGTTAATATTGGTTTAATTTAGTTCAGCAGAGTTACCGCATCAGGGGAAGCATGAACCCAGTGTACAGAAGTCAATCTTCAGTCAATTAAATGGTAAAAAAGTTAGAACTTACGAGGTAGATTCCATTCACAGCATTTCTTGTAGAAGAATACTATTCTAAAGTGAACTTTCCCAGTTGGGTATGGCCAGCTATTCTGGCATCACACTTCCATGTGGGTATGTGGATTAATCCTCCATGGTAAGAAAGAGATGTAGGTGTGTCCTCCAGTTTTTCAAGTCATGAGGAAGAAAGAATCTCTCACAATGGACACAGAAAGAGAAGGAGTGGTCGGGAGGTATTCCCACCTTGGACAAAGAGAGGTATCTTGCTAATTTGGAAAATAACGCATAGACACATGCAGTGCCCCCAGTGTCCAAGCATGCTGAAAAATGTCAACCCATTTGCCACTCTTAACCTTGACTGAGTGACAGAGTGACAAAATGTTTTAAAAGTAATTAATCTATGTTAAATGATACTGAATATGCACTGTAGTTTTCTGGAACTATTCAAACTTCTCAACTATTCTAGGTGCCTGCTCCCTGAATCTCATTATAGATGAAAACCATAAACAAAACCATAATTCAATAACTTGCAGCATTTTAAAAAAATTTAAAAACAAGAAATAAAGAGAAGCATTACCTGTTTTATATCTTTCCATTCTGTGCAACTAATATAAGATCAGTACTCTAGTGCGAGAGAGGTTATTTGGCATACCAAATATCCTGGCGACTGTAGAATATGGTTCCAGATGAGGATTGAGATGACACAGAATTGCTCGTGCCAGGTCTCTAATCTGGTATCTGTGTTGCAAACTTTTCATTTCTTCTCAAAATAATGAAAGGATAGTAGAGCACAGAGCTAATAAAATGCTGCTGGAGGGCTGATTCACACCTCATATTTTGAAGATATATACCAAACATGTTTCTGCTGTTGAAAAACATGAACAACAAGGAAGGACAGACTTATATTTGAGAACATGTGCCACAAGACCGTCCCTCACCTTATATGCCAAGCACAGAGCTGCCCCATTCAAATCCCTCTCCTGCCTCTCTGGATTGCACAGTGAAAATTGTCCTGATGAAATTGTGCAATCTGACTGCAGCTCTGTGTTTATGGTAACTGTGTTTACGATAACATACAGTTTTGCCCACATACACATACAGCCATTAGGAAGTAGTTTGCCTTTGTGTCAAGTGTACTTTCAGGTGCTACAGTATATTGTGCAAGAAGGCCGTGAAAAGCTGCCTATTTTTAACATTAACTTTGCTTTTTCCTTGAACCAAAGAGCAACAGTGTTTGTAATTACATGTTTAAACTTTTATGGCCATTTTAATCCCACTGACCAGTTCTTTCTGTCCTACACAAGCTGTACATTGCTGGCATGTGTTCTGGGCTTTCATAATTGCTTCCTCTGCCAAGAGACCCTACATTATAGGGTAGGAGGGGGTCTGAAAGGCCTCTACCTGGAGAGCCATGGCAAATCGAAGTAGACAATACTGACCATGATGGACTAATGGTCTGATTCAATGTTAGGCAATTTCGTCAACATTATAAGCTGATGCACATTACCAGTCACCAACAAATAACAAGAACACCCCTAACCACCCTGACAAAGTACTGTGCCACAAAGCCCAGCCTTATGATGCTAGGTGTTTGCCTATAATGGCTCTGTCTCCTGTTAGTTTTGCCTCCATGTTGAGATGCTGATTGCCAGCAGTGCCTGATATTTGCGGAGTCTTATGCTAGGGTATAATTAAGGTTGACAAGAGGATTAGCTTTTTTCCCTTCTGGACTTTAATATGGAGGAGGCTTAAGTCTTTCTTAACAATTCTATTAACCTCCAGCAAACCAAGGTAGCTGTAATCTTGGCTGGCAAGTCAAGATGGGCCCATGATTTATTAAAATCTCTGCAGGGTTGTAACCGTGGAGGTTTCACAGTTATGTATATTTCAGAGGATAATTCCAGATGGGCAGCCATTTTGTCCATACTTGGATGACCCAGGCTAGCCTCATTTTGTCAGATCTCAGAAGCGAATCAGGGCCAGCCCTGATTAGTACTTGGATGGGAGACCACCAAGGAAGTCCAGAGTCACAATGCAGAGGCAGGCAATGGCAAACCACCCCTGTTAGTCACTTGCCTTGAAAACTCTATGGGCTTGCTGTAAATTGACTGCAACTTGATGATATGTTACACACACAGTTATGTTAGACTGTGGAAGCAAAATCTAACAGGACTCCAGTGGTATCTTAAGGACTAACCAAATTTATTGCATTATAAGCTTACATGAATCAGAGTCCACTCACTTCATCAGATTCCAGTTTATGCTGGAATAAATTTTGTTAGATTTTAACTGCCACAGGACTCCTGTTTTCTGCACCAGAGGGATACCCATGTTACCCTGTTGAAGCCAAAATAACAATAATTTATTTTGTGACACCGTGAAAACTAACACATTTATTGTGATATAAGCTTTCATGAGTCAGAGATAGCCGCATTAAAGGTTACATCTATTTGCCAGAGAGATTTATACCCAAAGCTGAGAACAACAGAATGGCAGGGGTAATGGTGTGTGTGAGCACAGAATAGTCAGAAGGCCAGTTCCCCAGAACAAGGTGTGTGACATGACATTTTCAGGCAGCAGATGAAAACAGCATCCTATCAAAGTGAGTGTGGACCACTCCGTCCCAACTGCTGATGAATTGGCAAAGTAGAATGAATAGTGAACCCAAACTTGTAAGGAACAACACTTTTTGTAGTGAGCTAAGCACCCCAAGTTCCTATTATGTCCAAATGATAGAAGACATTTAGTCCTCCTTTCAGTACCAGGCCTATGAGATAGAGAAGATTGGAGGACAAAAGATTCCACAGTTTCTCTGTCATTCCCTCTCTAGGCAAAGCCACACTGTCATTCTGTCATCTTTGTATCAGTCAATGCCATTAGTACACACAGACAGCAAATAAAAAAGGAGAGGGAAATACAGCTGGTCCCAGGGGACATGCAGGCAAGCTGTTCAAATATCCAGATGGAAAGAGAAGTGGGGCATAGAAAGAACTTGTCAATCTTATTAGAAAGTTGCTCCTGGAGATGACTTCTTTATGAAGGCTCTTTGTGCACCTGTAAATATTGCTGGGGTGTTGAATGACTTAAAAAAAGTGATGGTTGTACTCACTGGTAAAGGTGCATAGTAAAAATACAGTATGATGAAACTGGTCAAAAGAACATTGACTGAAATATGCAGTTTCAATTCAATTATATGTGAAGGAGTCACTTCAGCTGACAGATTCCAGAAACTACAGATTCCTGCCTCTAATTTCCTTCTCTCTGCGTAATAATTTTCAGTGTTCAGTTCTAAAGCACGGGGGAAGATTTTTTTGTTTTTGTTTCAAGTATGTTTAAGGTCTGCACTGAATATGGGAAGTTGATGGTATTGGCAGAAGGGCAGTGGAGTGGCCCTTAAAGTACCGTACAAAACTATGACCTGAACCAATCTGACTTTTGTACCCTGAAGCAGAGATTCTCAAAAGAAAGCCATGGGGGTAGTTTGACAGGCTTTCAGACTGAGAATAATATAGCAAAAGGTACTAGGAAAAGATCAGGTAGAATGAAAAATTCTGAAGAATGGGGCCTTTTATTAAATAGGTTGGGAGATGCTGTCAAATAGTCCTCCTTGAAGGTACAGAAGGTAGGAGAGAAATGAGAATGCTTGAAGCTGTGTTTACAGTAGGATAACTATGAACAAGACTACTGATCCTGGGTACATTACAGGAATGGAATGACTATTTCTGAGTATCTGAGGATATGAAAGTAGTCTTTGTAAGAAAAACTAAAGTTTATACGTAAGCTAGACTCAACATATCAACTCATATATGTACACTTTAAGGCTCTGCCCATACCATCTGTTTTCTACAGATCCGATAAATATCAGGGTGAAGTTTTCACTGAGTGTCACCTTCCCCTAACTTGGTTGCACTGTGTGCAATTGGTGATAAATGTACTACAGTTATATAGGCAAGAATATTTTTGCATGCAGAGGTTTTAAGACTCTAATGCAGTGATTCAGACCATATGAATTTGGCAAGGCACCAGTGTACCTTTCTGATCTTCATGATGATCCACACAGTGCACCAGGAAATCACAATGATACAATCCTTAGGGGGAAAGATACAGAACATTCTGTTTGAAGTACTGCTTCTCTTATTTCTGGCTTTTTATTAAACTGGAAACCCAAGTAAGCTCCCATCTGGTCATGACTCAGAAAGCATTTGGTAGGTGTTGCCTAAGAAGCAGATGTTGTTGTAACTGCTCCTGCAACTGTTGTGTGGGATACAGCAATCAGCTAGTGCCATCCCATAAAGAAGAAAATGAATGAATGGCATTTTTTTAAAAAAAATCTAGCAATAGAGACTAGAACTGGGCATGGACGAGAAAACAGACAAAAATTTGATATGGACCAGCCCGGATTGGTGCGTTTTCCACAGACCTGATGACTTTTAGGCTGGTCTATCGGTCCGTTGGTCTGTGCCTTTCCATGGAATTGGGTGCACCTTGCAGGGTTGACTTCAGCTAACAGGCGGGGACTTCCCCACCTGCCAGCTGAAGCAAGGTGCAGGGTTTAAAGCACCCATTTTCGTGCCCCTCACTTGCAATTGGTATGGAAACAGGTGCTTCTCCACGGGGCTGGCTTCAGCTGACAGACATGGGAGCTTCCTCCCAGGCCAGCCAGCTGAAGCAAGTTGCATCGGGTTGGAAAGTGCCCCATTCCACACGGCTTGCAAGCTGCACAGAAAGGAGTGCTTTAATATTTAACCCCCCTCGACCTGCTCCAGCTGACCCAAGGGGACTCCCCCACGGGTCAGCTGGAGCAACCTGAGGGGGTTTGCAAAGCACCCGTTCCGTGCAGCTTGTAAGCCGTGGGGGAAGGGGAACTTGAACATTTAAACCCCCTCAGTTTGCTCTAGCAGACCCATGGGGACTTCCCTGTGGGTCAGCTGGAGCAAGCTGGGGGGGTTGCAAAGCACCTCTTTCCCTATAGCTTTTAAGCCATGTGGAAAGGGGCACTTTAACTTTTAAACCCCCTTGACTTGCTCCAGCTGACCCACGGGGACTTCCCTGCCTACCTGCTGAAGAAAGGAATGGGATTTAAAGCACCCATTTCTGTGCCCCTCAGTTGCAAGTGGCATGGGAAATGAGTGCTCCCCCATGGGGCTGGCTTCAGCTGACAGGCCCCTGAAAGTAATGGACCATGGACTGACAGACCGGTCTGCGAACTGGGATGGGTCCATGAGAAGTTCGTGGTCCATGAAACAAGGCGGCCTTGGCCCAACAGCCCATGGTTTTCCCCCCGGTCCATGCCCACCTCTGATAGAGACCCAAAGATCATGGTAACATATTAGTATATACAGCGTTTTATGTGTCAGTATGCCTGACTCAAGAAAAAGATGTGAGAATATGAATGTTTAAAGGCACTGATCCATATGTTGGAAGAAAGGTGCAGGATGGAAAAAAGCAAGCTTGCAAGAGGTACATCCATACTCCCACTCAAGTGGGGGATGAGCTGGCCATTTGTAATAGAGAATGGTATTATTTACATTAGGTTTCAAAATTTCTTCTGCTACTACAAAAATGCAAGTGAATGTGAATCGGTGTCAATAAAATCAGTGTTAATAAAATTAAGTTTTATCTGTTGCAATGATTGGCTTAAAGAGAGTTTCATTGCATATGATGCTGTGCTTTCCTGACTGTGCAACTTTGCTACATTAACTAATATCCCTTGTGGTTCTTGTCATCATTGTCATGTAAGCATCATCGTTACTGTTGTTAACATCATTTATGGTCTGCCTTTCTAATTGATTCAAGGCTGATTACAAAATATGAACAACAATTCAATCAGACAGCCAAGATGTCCAATAAACTTTGAAGTAAGGCTACACTTACAGAACTGGAAAAACTATGCACATGAAAACCAGTTTAAGATGAGAAAAAACATAATGAAGACAGGGGGTTACAAAGACAGATGACACTGCAGTAAAAATGGAGGTTATATGTGTAATAAACAGTGTAATAGACTACATTACTATCTCTTATAGAAGCGACCCCCCCCCCGTTGTTACATTATATTACTGTTCTAACCCTTCTTCTAAAAATTGCCCTTTTGTTTTGTGTATTCTGTGAAACGATAAGAGTATGGTGTCCTTTCTGATGCCCTCAGGCAGGCATTTCTATAAGATGGGAGTTGCTACAAAGCATGTGCATGAATGAGCAGTTGTTGATCTCACTCATTTGTAGGGTAGCACCTTCAGAAAGCTTTGTTTATATGAGCAAAGTTGTTTTAGAGAGGTGTGACAGTCTGTTTGGTGTGGGGTTGTGTGGGTCTTGTTATTTCTTTGTCATAGGAGTATATATGAGCTCAACCCTGAGGCTTTCTGTACTTTGGTTGGAAGATTTCACACTTAACAAAACACCACTGTCCTTTAATGGATAATCAAAAAGAGTCCAGTAGCACCTTTAAGACTAACCAATTTTATTATAGCATAAGCTTTCGAGAATCAAGTTCTCTTCATCAGATGCCTGATCAAAATATCAAAATGGATAGTGTGTGAGATTTGGGAGTATTAGAGGACTAACCCCAATGCTACTTTGCCACATCATTAGGAACTTAGAGAGGCAAAAGATTTAATTATGAGCCGGCCTTTTAGTAAGATGGTAATTTACTGGATGTCAGCCCCATGTGAAGTAAATAACTGATGCTGATCGCACCTGTCTCTGGTGTGCTGAGGAGACTCCTCCTCTCTGCTGTTCTGGTACTTAATCCACTCATACGTACCAAGGAAGAGACTCAGGGTAAACAAAAGCAGAACTTTATTTTCCTGTAGGTAAAAGAAAGATTTTGGTGTTCAGGAATAAACTGTATACAATTGTAGCTGTGGAAAAGGCTTAAAACTTGGAGAAACAGTGTCGCTAATAGATAAGTTGTTACAGAGAAAGAGTCAGCTAGAAACTGCCAGTCTACCATATGAGAGTAAATCAGAGAATTTTTTTCAGGTTTTCCAACGTAGTCCAAGGTTTCTGGAGCTTTTCTTACGGACACCTCAATCTGCTCCTTAGATTTCCTCTGCTCTGGAATACTAAGGCCCTGTTCACAAGTCATACTGAACACATGTACAATCTGTGTACAGTGTATGCTTGGTTTTTCTTTTTACATGCAATGAAAAATTCTTATGTTACTTTCAATACGTGAACAACTGAATGTGTGATTAAAACCCCACATTAATTCAGGTATTGGTCCCTAGTTTTATTTGTAACATGAATGAGCATTGGCTCTTTCTTAAACCCTGTTCACAAGTTACAGTCAAGTCAGGTATCATCCATATACGGTGTACATTTGACTGTTCTTTGTATGAGCATTGAGTAATTCTCATCTTACAGTCCATGCATGTAGGGCTGAACTTGGGTCTGAAACACCACATTTATGTAAATGCTGGTCCTCCATTTCATTTGTAAAATGAGCACATATTGGTTCTTTCTTACAAACAGACATATGCATGGGCAGGCAGGATGCATATGGTATCATTGAAAATGTGAGCAGGCTTTACAAAAAGGTGTATGCATGTACATGCAGGCTGTACGTGCACCCACTGTAACGTGAACAGGACTTCCACTGGGAGCTTACAAATCAGTGTGTTCTCTTCCAGGACTACCACACTAGACTAGACTCAATCTGCTTCTTTCTGAAGAAATACTATGAGATGGGCCTACTTCTAACTTGCCTTTCTATCACAGGAGGACAGTTAAATGCTGCTTTCCCCCTACCAACTCCCCCTTCCATCTCCCTTCGAGGCTTCCAAGGGCCTGATTGGATTCTTCTGGCCTCTTTACTGTGCCAACAGGGCGAAAAAGGAATTGGCTAATAAAGGGAACGGGGTGGGGGCAGACTTAGCCCCATCTGTCACATGGGGCACAGCAGGAGAGGTGGTCCTGCAAATGTGTGGGTCCAAGGCCATTAAGGACTTTAAAGGTGTTAACCAGAACTTTGAATTGAACCTGGTAACTGATTAGTAATACAGGGAATGTCTGCAGAATGCATGTGACATGCACATTCTGCGTCATGCCTGTTAGCTCCCAGGCTGTGACATTCTTTACCAACAGCAGTATCTGAGTTGCTTTTAACTGCAGTCCCATATAGAGTGCACAGCAATAGTTAAGCTTCAAGGGAACCATCCCATAGACTCATGTAGACAGATCAGCTGAAACAAGGTAGGGCAATATCCACCGAGCTGAGAGAAGTTGAAGTATGTTTTTTGGCAGCTGCTTTAGCTTGTCTCTCCAGCGATAAAGCTGGATCCAGTATAACCACTAGGATCTTAACTAAAGCAGCAAGTATCACCTGGACACCATCAAAAGTGGGAAGCACAATGTCCTTCAGAACACTAGCCTTTCATATATGAAGCAACTGTGCCTCCAGTGTGCCTCTTCCGATCTTATTTATAGAGTTTGGAACCAGGGATTACAATGTCCCATTGATTTTCTCAGTTACATCACGTTTCTCAAACACCCAGTTTATCTAAATTGTCATTATGCATCAAGCTCTCCAGCTCTCCCATCTTGGCTAGGGGACTTCTAGGATTGGCATATAGATACCTGTACCATGTTTCCCTCTCCAAGGATCATAAGAATCCTATTGGATGAGACCAATGGTTCATCTAGTTCTTGCTTCCCTTGGCCTTGTGGCCTCCTCACACAACCCTTTTTTCAGTTTCAAGTTCTGTTCCAGTCCTACCTCTATTACTCTGAGTGTTCATCCCATTATTTCTTTAGAACAAGTATTTCACTTACCAGATATACCCAGATGTGTTGCTTAGATCAGTGAACAGTGCCTTCTTGTGATAACCAGCCTTACTGGAGGTGAAGTTGGATAGGATCTGTGGATGGGGAGAAGTCCCTCCTTCTGACAATGAGAGCAGCATTGTCCGTACTGACAATCTGGAGCAAGTTATTCGTATTCCTGGAGATCTTTGAGCTACAGAAGCAGGACCAGCTTTATTTTATTAGTGCTGCTTGATGTTTATAGGGTTCCTGTTCTGAACTGAAATTTCATGGTTGTGATTTGAATTTTTTAAATGTTTTGTCAGTTCTTGGGTGCTTAAGAGGGCCAAAAGACGGTTTATAAATATTCTGAAATAAAATAAAGAATTTGGGGCACAAAATTCTTTACTGGGGCTCTGTATAACACCCACTATTTGTACGTGTGCAAGGCAAATGAATTTTTTCAAAACTGTGTCCATATTTAAACACCTAAGCTGAATCAGTCATGACTGAACCATCAACAATTCTAACAGTAGGAATACTCTGGTTTCTCTTTAGATCACATAAATCTTTTGCCTTTTACTAAAGATTTCCGTGGAGAGGAACATTTATGAGTTTTTAGAAGTTTTTGAAGATTAAACTTCAGCTGAAACCAGAGACTTTTCCGTTGGGAATAATGGACAGACAGTTGGAAAAAAGTTTCAGAACACTTTTTTTTAACTTTATTACAGCAGCAAGAGTACTTTATGCACAAAAGTGGAAAACTACAACATTGCCTACAGTGGAGGAATGGTTGACAAAAGTTTTGGAGTTTGCATTAATGGCAAACTTACTGCATTAATTAGAGAAAGGACATTAGTTAACTTCTTGACTGAATGGAAACTGTTAATAGACTTTTTGCATGAAATGGATAACAAGGATTTGATGACATCTGGATTTATGGATTAAGAAACAGGAACAATAGAAAAAAGAGGGGGGTTGTGACTAACTTAGAATAAGTGGGACTCTAGAAATGATATATACTTGTTGCGGAGAAAATCAGAACTCAACTTGTAGTGTAATTTAGAGGGTTTTTTGTTTTCTTTTTTCTTTTCCTCTTAATTTTATAAATATATGTATTGTTAGTGTGTTATGTTTAGAATTGTGTGTTTTTTCTTGTCTTCTGTTTGTTGTTTATTGTGTTGTGGTGTGTAGTTTATAGTTTAAATAAAGAAAACTTTAATACAAAACAATTCTAACAGTAGGGAAGAGCAACTGCAGAATGAAGACACAGATGCACTGTTAGGTTGCTGCTCATTCAATGAACTTAAGACATCAGAAGTGGATAGCAAAAAAACCCTGCAGTAGCAGTCCCACTGGGTTAGATCCCAAATGGAACCCAAGTCGACGGCACTCAGCTTGTCCTATGAATTCCATGACACTAATGGTACCTCATAAATACTGGTACACTCCGTTTGTAAGGACTGGTGCTCACCTCTCAACTGTGCCTATTTTGACTGGTGCAATGCTACTGTATGTTTTGAAATGTGGATTTCAGGAGGCAGATGAAGTGTGTTGTGACCTGTTTCATTTATTCAAGCATTTGTTCGTTCACATCTTTCAAAGACAGCACTGATGGCAAAGCATTTGGCCTCTGCAGAGTTCCAGCTGGCTGCTCCCAGTCCCTTGTAATGATAAATCATATTATGAAACTGAAAGAAACATCACACTTGTGTTGCTTCCTCACTCTATTCTTTCCATGATAAGAGATGAGCCATAGATAATCTTTAAGCATTTCAAAACGTCATTTGGACAGGCTATATTTTGATAGGAATATGATATATTCAGGAATAGGTAGTAGAATCCCATTCCACTGATGAGCACCTTATTACCAATGGGTGTAGCAAGTTTAAAAGAATTAAGACTGGTGATACATCCAAAACCAAGTTTTTAATTCTTTTTTTTTTTATTAACTACATTAACTAACAATACAAAGGGAAGAAAGGGAACAAGGGGAGGAAGGAAAAAAAAACACAACAACTACAACATGTAACAACTATGCTACACAAAATGTTTTCCCTTCATACTGCCATTATTCAAAAGTTAAAGCTTTATGTTATATTGATGGAGTGGTTGACCTTACTAAATGCAAATTACAATTTAAATTCAAATTAAATTTTCCTTCCCCTCCTGGGTCCCGGACGCAATTCTCTCTGAGCAACTGCAGCCACAGTGCTCGTTCCCCCCCCCCTCAGACTTCTCCTTTTCGTCTTGCTTGGTGCACTGAAATTCCGGATTTTTATCCTCAAAATCCCTTAGTTGATCTTCTGATAATATCTTGAAAGCTTGATCTTTGTGACTGAACCAGATTCCTTCCGGAAATAACCATTTGTACTTTATTCCACGTTCTCTCAGAAGAGCTGCGAACTTTTTATACTTAAAACGTCTTTTCCGAACTAGAAATGGGACGTCTTTCAATATCTTAACTTTATTACCCAAAAAGTCCAAATCTGCATTGTATGAATTATATAGGATAGTGTCCTGGATCCTCTTAGATGAAAAATCAATGATGATCTCGCGAGGCAGCTGACGCTTCATTGCATATTTTGAAGTAGCCCGACGGACTTCCAAAATGGCGCTTTTTACTTCTTCTTTAGTTGCCCTCGCGGGTGTCGCCAGTAGTTCCGAGACCAGACCCCGTAAATCCTCATTTTCCTCCTCTTTCACATTCTGGAGGCGCAAAATTGTCTGTGTTCGTTCCACTTGTAGCCTGATCAGCTGGTTCTCCACCAGCTTAAGCTCTTTATTCGTAGCCTTCACGAGTGACGCACTTTCCCGAGCAGACTTCTCTGCCCCCCCCCCGCTGCTTCCTTAATGGTTTTCACTTCGCTCTCAATTAAGCCCACCCTTTGATCTGTTTCGTTCAACTTGTCAACAAAGGGTTTTATGGCTTCACCAACCGCCCTCTGCACTACTTCCTCCAACGACTCTCCCTTCAGGGCAGCCGAAACTGACTTGCCCAGAGCGGGACTTTGTTTTTTCGTTGCCATTTTAGGGGGGGGGGGAAACCGCCAACCAGATTCTGAAACTCAGCGAAGGGGAAGAATGAGCCTTCTTAGCTTCAGATCCCACCACTCCTTCGCGTGCGCTTGTAGTAACAGAAGGGATTCGCTTACTTGCAGGCTTTCGCCTAATTCTGCTCTTTGCCGTTTTCCATGGCCCGGCAGCACTCGAGGCGCCGTGCACGTCTGCCGGCCTCCGTAGGGACAAACGAGCAATTAACCCCCCGCATTGATTCCGGGGGGCTCTTCCCGCAGTGTCCTGGACCCAGCCTCCCTCACTGGGAGTTTTGGGGGCTAATCTTCGCAGATCAGCCGCCCGGACAGGGTGCTCGGGCGCTTCCTCTCGGACCTGCGAAGAGGAGCGTCCGACATGGCTGAGAAAACGAAACCGAATCACCAAGTTTTTAATTCTAACAGCTTCTAGGACATCAAGTACAGTTGGAGAACTATCATAATTTTACATCAAATTTGGACCTTGTCATGGATGGAGATCAGGCTCCTGAAGGCCACAGTGATGAGGAGGTGGAGTTCTGTTGTAGGGCATCTAAAAATATGAAACTGCCTTAAACAGAGGTCGAAATGGCACATCGTATCTACTACATGATTGCCCCAGGGACTTGCAGCAGTTACAAGTTCCCCATGGGAACACTGCAGAGGCCAAATTTAGATTCACAATTCAAGGGGTAGGGTGGAGTAGGTGTGATCCTGCCTTCTCCAAAATGGTCCCTGAGGCATTATTTGCCTCTAGGGTAGTGTGGGTATTGAATGCTTGCGTAAGCATGGAGCAAATAATACCCAGTAGCTGTTTCAGGTTGGGAAAATGGTGTGGGAAGAAAGCAGGAGCCCCTCCTTCTTCCATGCTTCAGTCTTAATCCAAATCAGGGCAATTTGCCCTATTGCCCACCAGCACCTCAAAGGATGACAGGAAAAAAATGGTGGTATTGCACTGGTGCTTGACATTACATCTGACAAAAACTGAAAGTGTTGTCATGATCCTGGGTGCGCTAGGATTTGGCAAAAACTAGAGGTTTTGAGAATCCTAGAACATTCTCTCCCCCCACACCCCACACCCCAACCTCATGAATTCACTTCTGGTTCTCTCTGGAAGTGATGTTGTATGCCAGCCTGATGCCAGCACACCTGTTCCTACCTCCAAAATGCTCCTGGTATTTCAGGCTGTGACCTGACAACTTGAGTGGTGCCTCTGAATTGAGTTTCCATGGGGAACTCACAGCTGGCATCCTGCTGCAAGCCCCCGTGCCGATTTTGTCATAGATGTAATGTGTAGTTTGGACCTGAGTCAGACCATTGATCTATTGAGAATTCAAGATCAATTTTGTCTTCTGTGACTGGCAGCCCCTTCCCAGGGTCTTTTACATCACCAACTACCTTTTCATTTCCACTGGAGAATTGGATATTAAACCTGGGTCCTTCTGCATGTAGACCAGCTAAGCTATTACTGAGCCAGAACTCCTCCCCAGAAAGTTTCACCTTTGTATGCAGAAACTCCCAAGCCCAATCTCTGGCATCTATAACTGACAAATCTCAGGTAGCAGGTGTCAGGAAAAATATTTATCTGCCTGAGATCCTGGAGAGTTGATGCTTGTCAAAGTAGACATTGAGCTAGATAGACCCATGGAAAACTCATTATAGGAGGCTTATAAGTTAATATGTACATATTCCATCTGGGAAACCTTATGTCAAAGATAAGCATTTAATATTTTGAAAACAAAACCAAGCAAAAGACTTCCGGTTTGGGATCCGACTTCCGGTTTGGGATCCATGGAGGTCTAACGCAGCTCTAAGTGCAGAGCTGACCGGGCTGCCGTTTCAGCGGCCGGAGGGGTACAAATAGCCCCCGGCCACCTGCTCTCTGGCGGAGAACAGGCAACGAACGCTCAAAGACCTCAGGGCGCGTTGATCTCGGGCAAGGGGGGGTTCTGCGCTAAGGATTCTCTCTCGACCCTTGAGGTCCCACCCTTTGACAGGTCGGCATAGATCTCTGCGGCAGACCCGGGGCCAGTGCGGCTGGCATAAGACCTTCGTGGCCAAGCTTCAACAGGGGGAAAACAAACGGAAAGAGAACTTAAGATTGAAGCAGTGATTACAACCCAGAAAGACGTTTGAAAAGGTAAAGATCACTATCTCCTGAATTGGGATGGATTGTTAAAAGTAACGAAGTTTTAAAAGGACTTTTTAAACTGCAACAGACTTACTATAAGGAGGGGGAAACCCGGCAAGAAATAGATTCCAAAAAGGACTAAGTAAAAAGAAGTAATTTCAGAAAAGAGACATTTGTTTATCATACCTGTGGTTGAGAATCGATAGCAGGCTGTGGGAAAACTTCTACCATCGCGAGAGCTGCAGCGGAGAGTCGGGAAACAGGAAGTACGTAATAGTGATAGAGTCGCCAGAAGGAGACGGCCCCTACTGGAAGACAGGAAGAAGGGCATCGCCATTTTTGAACAGGGAAGGGCTTTGGCTTCAGCAAGGGCGGAAGTAGGACATCTTGGATTACAAAAGGGTACAGAGAAACCATAGAGAAAAGACGCCCGACATTTTGGATTTTTGAAGCGATTTTTGTTCATTTAAAGGACCGGGACTTTTAAATTAATTAAAAGGACTACCAATTTGGACGCCACGGAGCTAAGAAAACGTGCAGACTCGTGGGAGCGAGGTAAATCAAGCCCCACGATGTCGAAGAAAGAGTGGCAAGCAGCCATAGAGAACTTGGACAAAAAATTTTGTGAAATGCTAAAGGAGCTTAAAGAAACAAAATTGGAGTTGGTGAAAGAAGTCAAAGATGTCAAAGAGACAGTTAAAAATGAGCTGGCAGAAGTAAAAAAGGGAATGGAGACGATACAAACCGACCTGCAGGCAGCGCAGCAAAAAGTTAACGATGTGGAGAAGGCGATGGACAACCTTACAGAGACGCAGCGAACGGACATGAGAGTAATGAGGGGAAGAATGGCAGTTGCGGAGAGTAAATATATGGAAAAGCAGCTGAGGTTTCGAGGTTTGTTGGAAGTAGAAGGAAAGACAGCACAAGAACAGGTGACTGAAGTGTTAGCTGAATACCTGGAAAAGGAGGAGGAGGAGGTTGTGGCTTTCCTAGATGTGGTGTACCGAATAAATTCCAGATTTGCGACCCAGAGAAAGGTACCAAGGGATGTGATAGTGCAATTTACGACAAGGAATGTAAGGGAAATGATAGTGACTAAGCAATTTCAAGATCCATTGATAGTTGATGGCAAGACAATTATCATCATGAAGGAGTTACCCAGATCGGTGCTCTTGGACCGGAAAAAATACAAAGTGTTAGTCCAGACTTTGAAAGACATGAAAGTAAGATACAGATGGGAATTACCGGAAGGGATATCTTTTGAATTTGGAGGGGTAAGAAAGCGCATCAGATCTGAATTGGAAATGGAAAGGTTCATGATGGACAATGAAAAAGACTTACCAACAACAAGGCCTTGAATATGGAGTGCAAAGTTTTATCGTGGAATGTAAATGGACTTAACTCACCTAATAAGCGAAAAAGTATTTTCCACTGGCTATTAAAACAGAAATGTGATATAGTTTGCTTACAAGAGACTCATATTAGAAATCAGGATGTAAAATACCTTAAAGTAAGTAAATTGGGCATTGAATTTGTAGCGGCCTCAAAAAAGAAAAAAAGGGGAGTGGTACTATATATAAAAGAAGAGCGGCAACCAAAGGTGATAATTAGAGATAGGGAAGCCAGATTTATAGCAGTGGAATGCATTTGGAACTTAAAGAAAGTGTTGGTGATTGGAATATATGCGCCTAATGGAGCTAAAGAGTGCTTTTTTGAGGATTTAAAGAAGCAACTAGATGAACTTTCATATGATCAGATAATACTTGCAGGAGACTTCAATGGAGTTACGAATTTGGAACAAGACAAGAAATCAGCCACTACACAAAAGAAAAGAGGACTATTACCAAAGACTTTTTTGGATTAATGCAACAGGAAGCGTTGGAAGATGTGTGGAGAACGCAGAATCCCACAAGCAGACAGTATACCTTTTTCTCTGTAAGACATTCTACCTTATCGCGTATTGATATGATTTGGGCCTCAAAGGACTTAGTACTTTGGACTAAGGAAGTAGAAATAATGCCTATGGTAGGCTCAGATCATAACCCAATTATGTGGAAATTTGGAAAAAGAACTAAGAGAAAAGGATGGAGAATAAATGAGGATTTGTTGCAAGAGGGAGAAAATATGGAAATGTTGAGAAGGGAGACTAAATTCTTCATACAGTACAACATGAATCAAGAAGTACCAACCAACAAGGTATGGGACACGTACAAGGCAGTAATCAGAGGTGTATTAATGGACTTAAATGGAAGACTTCAAAGGAAAAAAGAGGAGAAGAGACAGGAGATTATGGAAAAAATAAAAGCCAAAGAAATCCAGTTGAAGAAAAGACCAGGGAAAAAGAAAATATATCAGGACATTAAAATCCTTCAGGAGCAGTTGACGGCCATGAATAATAAAGACCTGGAATGGAATCTGAAAAGACTGAATCAAAAGTCGTTTGAAGGGGCGAACAAACCTGGGAAATTTTTGGCATGGCAATTGAAGAAAAGAAAGGAGAAAAAGATAATAAATAAAATATGTGATGACAATAAAGTACACCTGGAACAGGTCGCTATTAGCAGAGCCTTTTATAAATTTTACGCTAAATTGTATGATAAGAAAGAAGTGAATAAAGATGCGATAGCCGCATATCTGGAGAAAATGAAACTGCCAGTAATGTCCGAGGAGTGGAGAGTTAAACTAAACAGTGAAGTAACAGAAGAAGAGATAAGGAAGGCAATACAGTCAACAAACTTGGGAAAAGCGCCAGGGCCTGATGGACTCACAGCTAAGTTTTACAAGGCAATGGCCAATGAACTGGTACCGTTTTTAAAAGAGGTGATCAATGGTGTTATGAGGGACCAAAGGATCCCAGATACCTGGAGTGAAGCAAATATATCATTGATCCCCAAAGAAGGACAGGACTTGATCAATGTTAAAAACTACAGACCTATCTCTTTACTTAATAATGACTACAAGATTTTTGCAAAGATCTTGGCGGAGAGAATAAAGGGGTGGCTAGCCGAAGTTATTGGAGAAGAACAAGCAGGCTTTTTACCAAATAGACAAATTAGAGACAACCTAAGGACAGTCATAAACGCTATAGAATACTATGACAGGCGATGTGATAAGGAGGTTGGTTTCTTCTTTGTAGACGCTGAAAAAGCATTTGACAATTTGAACTGGGACTTTATGTTTGCCACCATGGAACAGCTACAAATGGGGGAAAAGTTCATAAGAGCAGTGAGAGAAATTTATAGAGACCAGAGTGCAGCAATTGTGGTGAATGACGAGCTGACTAAAAAACTGATTATTGGAAAGGGTACAAGACAAGGTTGCCCGCTATCCCCATTGTTGTTTATTTTGGTCCTTGAAATTTTGATGATGCAGATTAGAGAAGATAATGCAATCCGTGGTATAAAGATAAAAGACTTTTCCTATAAGGTCAGAGCGTTTGCAGATGATATAATGTTAATTGTGGAAGATCCAATTGAAAACATGCCTAAGGTAATAGAAAAAATAAAAGAGTTTGGAGACTTGGCAGGTTTCTATGTAAACAAAAAGAAATCAAAGATTTTATGTAAGAATATGATTAAACAAAAACAACAGTTATTAACGGAAATAACAGACTGTGAGGTAACAAGTAAGGTGAAGTATTTGGGAATTGAATTGACTGCAAAAAATATAGATCTATTTAAGAATAACTATGAGAAATTATGGACTCAAATAGAGCATGATTTGATCAAATGGAATAGGCTGAACTTGTCATGGTTGGGAAGAATTGCAGTAATCAAGATGAACGTGTTACCAAGAGTTATGTTTCTGTTACAGACGATACCAATCATTAGGGACTCCAAGCAATTTGATAAA
This sequence comes from Eublepharis macularius, assembly GCF_028583425.1. Lineage (NCBI taxonomy): Eukaryota > Metazoa > Chordata > Lepidosauria > Squamata > Eublepharidae > Eublepharis > Eublepharis macularius. The sequence goes on along the minus strand of NC_072793.1, from coordinate 91,193,527 downwards.
TGGCAGAGGAAAATATCAGAGTTTGTGTGGGCAGGCAGGAAGCCTCGAGTGAAAATGAAAGTGTTACAGGATGCAAAAGAAAGAGGGGGAATGCAACTGCCCAACTTGAGACTTTATTATGATGCAATCTGTCTGGTATGGTTGAAGGATTGGATCACGTTGAAAAATCGCAAACTGCTGGCCTTAGAGGGATACAAAAAATTATTTGGATGGCATGCATACCTATGGTATGATAAAGTAAAAGCAGATTCTATGTTTCTGCATCACTATATTCGGAGAAGCCTCTTCACAATTTGGAAGAAGTACAAAGAATATCTACAAGAAGGAATTCCCTCCTAGGTGGTTCCATATGAAGTAATAGATCCAAGAACGGTCGATAATGAACAACAGTGTTTAACGTATAAGGAGATAACTCAAATAGAATCCTTTAAAATAAGAATAAGAACGCAACAAGAGATGTCTCCAAACTATGACTGGTTTCAATATAGACAAGTTAGAGATCTTTATTACTCAGACTGTGCGAAGGGAGGGATAAGGATGGAAGACTCAGAATTAGAGAAAGTAATTTTACAAGAAGACCAAAAGGAAATTTCTAAGGTTTACAAAGTGTTGTTAAAATGGTATACTGAAGATGAGACAGTCAAAGTGCAAATGGTGAAGTGGGCTATAAACTTTAACAAAGAAATAACAATGGAGGCGTGGGAATACTTGTGGAAACATACATTGAAAATCACGACATGTACCAATATTAAAGAGAATATTTACAAAATGATTTACCGTTGGTATCTGACGCCAAAGAAGATTGCGCTAGGGAACTCGAATATGTCTAATAAATGCTGGAAATGTAAAAAACATGAGGGATCAATGTATCATATATGGTGGACTTGCGAGGTAGCTAGGCAGTACTGGGGGGAAATAATAAGAGTAATGAGTGAGATTTTACAATTTCAAGTTAACAAGAACCCAGAACTCCTGCTACTGAACTTGGGAATGGAAGACATCCCAGCACAACATAGGACATTGATATTCTATATGACGGCAGCAGCCAGACTTTTGTATGCGCAGAAGTGGAAAGTACAAGAAGTGCCAACTACTGAGGACTGGATTTACAAATTGCTGTACATGGCGGAGATGGACAAAATGACAAGAAAACTGAGAGACCTTGATCCAGGGCAGTTTAACACGGACTGGGGAAAGCTGAAACAATATTTGGTGAAAAAATGGGAGGTGGGAGGAGAACTGTGGCAGTTTGAAAATTATTGAGGTACACAGGAGGAGAGAAGTGACTATACCGAGGGGGTGGAGAGTTAATGGAAAAATTCTAAGCAACTTTATATGATTTTTAAGTATTATATTAAGTAGCAATAGCGTTGATACTATGAGAATTAATGGGACAGAAATTAACTAATCTATATTTTTTGGAAAGATAACCGTATAACATAGAGTGAATATATACATACATACGTAAATTCAAAGATAGGTCTAATTGTTAGACTTATGGTATATGTATAGATAAAGAACAACATATAGAACAGAAGCCTAAGTAAATGACAATAAGTGTGTATAATAAGTATGTGTATAGAAGTATTGGAATTGATGTATAAAGGGGGGCAAATTGTTTGTCCCATATTGAAGAGAATAGAAGGAGTAAGATAAAACACAGGTTATCAAAATGAATATTATTAGTAGTTTTAATGAAGAAGATAGATTAAGAGGATTTTATTTATATGACAATTTATATGACAATTTATATGTGAAAGGAAGTGGAAATAGTGCTTAGAAGAATCTGAAAGTATATTATAATAAACAAATAAAATGAATATGAAGGAGTAGAGGGAAAGTGGATAGGGGGTTGGAAAACTGTTGGAAGTCAATAAAAAGGGGGGGGGAAGGGAGGGGGTTAGAATTAGAAAAAATTAAAGAATGTGATTATAATTGTTATTATATGTTTCTAATCCAATAAAAATTCTTTTAAAAAAAAAAAAGAAAACAAAACCAAGCAAAAGAGCTGACTGCTACCTAGAGCTATGCTATGGTTAGGTAAAACCTAATACTTGATGCAGGTTCATACTTGACTTGGCAGTAAATCAATTCTAAAATGAATACAGAATTATACAGATACTATATAAAATTCGAAATACTGCTTTAGAAGATTCTTTCATATAACAATGAAATAACAGTCTTTCAAATAACAGCTGAAATGCAAAGCTTGAATTCATAAGTTGAGACAAATGGAATTCTAAAGCCTGAAACGCTGGGTGCATGTGTCTAATCTGAACTCTCTACCAAGGACATTTTGGAGAAGGATAACAGTCCTAGGTTTTAGCTCTAAAACTTAGGTTTGGGGGTTCATTTTCTGGGCCTTAGAGTGGCATGTTGAAATCTTAAGACCATCAGATATCCTACACAACTGAACAGCTTCTGTGCAGGCCATGTAAATTGGAGACAGGAGGGATAATTTGGACCTACACTAATATCCATGCAATTTGTGTATATGTGTGGCAAAGACAAAGGTTGCAACTACACACATTCACAGATAACAGTAGAATTTCTAGAGGCCTTTAGATGTACTACAATTAGTGTTGCTATTGCATGTAACTAGGTCCTGCACTATGATATCAACAAACTCCACCCCATGAGTTTAGGATGATGGGGGCTGTGTCAAGCTGCAATCTGCATCCTAGTTCTGCAAAGACTTGAATACACAGCAAAATAGGGGGGTTGATTTTCAACCATGAGGAACCATCTACCTTGCAAACTCTATTATAATATGAAGCCAAAGATCTAGAACATCATATAGAGAACCTGCAGAAAAATAACCTTCACATTTTGAATACAACATCTTACACTCTTATCACTCTATAAACTATATGTTCCTAGAATGCACTCCATCATACAACTTGACATTTAGAAACATGAATCATAATCAAAGAGTGGATCTGAACATATGGGAATGCCTCTGTCAGTTTCTCTGCTGATATGTCTTGTGTCTTCTGTCAATTTTTATTGTGAAGAATGAGAAGAAAGAACAGTCTGTATGACAGACATCTTTTCAAGAAAGTGTCAATAGCCGGAGAAAGCACCAAACATGAGGAAGGTTTTGTCCATGGGAATGAGGCAGTTTCTGGAATTTAAAACCCCATCTGAGCAGCAGGAAAATATAATTCTGACACTTGGTTCCTAGTGTCTTCCAAAAGGCTCTTTAGGTGTCTGTTCAGAGGAAAGACATATGTAATCCAAGTGAAAGGTAACTAAAGAAGACAACTCACACCCAAAGAGCTCATTATAAGAAGCATCACCTAGGAACTTTGTCATCTGAACAGTAGACATAGCATTTCTCTAGTTCCCCAAACATTGTCAAGTAGGAAGAAGGAAATATGAGGAGATGGTGCATTAGTCAGGGTCATCATGAGTCATGATGACATCAGAAAATGCACTATAACCAGAAACTTTGAGAGCTTAGCAATGTAAGGGATCAGCAGAAGGCACTGATGGTCATGAATCTTTATTTTATTTATTTACTAGCTTGATACACGTGCTTCACTATGGTATTTAACTACTTTAAATCCAGTTACTGCCTTTCTTCAACTGTCTGCAGTTTTCTTGACCTGATTTTTACCTGATTTTTACCTGAGAACAGAGAGTTCCACAGCTGACCAATCAGAAAGAGGGGAGCGCAAGCAGGCAGGAGCCTGCCAGCCACACAGGAAAGCCAGGCCCCCCCACGGAGATTGACAACCCATATGAACTTTTAGGGGAAGATTGGGAGGTGCATTTTACCTCAGGACACATGCAATGACTCCCAATAGCAACTGCATACTGTTTAGAATGTTGGAGGTGAGGATCAATCAGGCCGCATATGCAAACAGCAGTGGCGCCAGGGTTTTCGGTGCTTGCAGCCAGCCGGTGGGCCAGGCGCCCCTGTGTGCACGCACACACACTTGCACAGGCCTGTGGGGGTGGGGGTGGGGGCGGGGGCGGGGGCATGCTATTGCTTTTGCTTAATTGTTTGCAGTTAGTTGCTGTTCATTTATTTGCTAACTGTTCTTTGGGGCAGGGGTTATTTTTTCTGTATTGTTGCTTATATGCTGCCTTCAAGGCAAGAGAGTGCTGCTGCACCCTATAGCTCAGTGTCTAGGCTCCTCTAAGCCAGTGAGTGACAGTGTAGGCTATAGACATATTGCAGAGAAGCAAGGGCCCCCAGACTTACCTGGGCGCCCAGTTTGCCGGCGGCGGGGCGGCGGGCTCGGAGGGGGAGCCGGGCTCGCGTCGGCTCCCGGCTGCCTCTCGGCGCCCCGGCCAATCAGTTTGAACTCCGCCCGGCCAATCAGCATGGGCCGCGGGGCCGGGCAGGCGGGGCGCCGTGGGGGGGCGGACCTGAGGGGAGCAGTCTTCCCTCTGGTCCGCCTCATGGGTATTTACCCAGGCAGCCGGCCGGGCCGCTTCCTGTTCGTTCCAGCCGGCGAAGACCCACCCCCCCTCTCCCTTTTGTTTGGTATTGTTCAAGTTTATTTTATTGTCGCAACTTTCAGGGGCGGTTTGGCATTGGGATCCGATCCCTCTGGGGGGAGATGGGGCCTGAGGCCGCATCGAACCCATTTAGGGGATTCCCTTAAGGAATTCAGGGAGTGAGGCCTAGCAGTGGGACCCAGCTCGGGGGGCCCCGCACTCAGCGGCACGCTCCCTGGTGGCAGGGGGGTCAATAAGGGGTGTACACCCGATTGCCCCCTCCAACTGCCATCCCTCGGTTTCCCCCTCACAGCTGGGGCCTGTGGGGGCTGGAGGGATTGGCTGGCAGGCGGGCCAGCCAATCACTGGGATCCGATCCCTATGCGGCCAACACTCCTTGTCACTGTAATCAATAAAGTTGTGGCCTGGTTTAACTCCACCCTTGTGTCCTGTGTGTTTGTTCAAGGCTCCCCCGGCCTCAGCCGGCCGCCCATCACCACTTGGCGGCAAAGGAGAACTTGGAGGCCTTCCTCAGGAGAGGGATTCACTTATACCAAGTTACAGCAGCTGTGTTTGCTTGACATTGCCTTGTGCTTGGTGGTTCTGCTACTGTATGGCTGATGTGGTGTTTTCCCATTGTACCAAGGTTCAGCCTGCCATTTGTGAGTAACACTGGTTCCATTGAGCTTGCAACAGTATCTTTCTTGCTTCAGTTTAGTTTTGGTCAAATTAGCCGGTTTGACATGATTCTCTGGTTTGATGTTGGTCCCCTTGTTTCACTTTGGTTCTGTTGGGCTTTTACTTGGTTCAATTTGCATTTGAGAGTGTGCCTTCAGCCAGGGGCTGCCTTGCTGCTGTCTGTTTTTGCCTAGAAGCCAGCTTGGACTTTCCCCCCACTATAGGAAACAACGGAGAGTGGCTGGGGCACCTTGTCCAAGGGGTCCAATCTTCCTGAAACTTAGGAGATCTTTAGTAGATAGTAAGAAGTAGGTTCCTTGCAAATTTCGTAGAGTTTTCTTGAAAAATGCCCCCCTCCCCCGGAGACAGTTTCCCCTGTAGGGAATAATGGCTGTATAAATTCAGGATTCTCTAATCTTGCTGAACTGGATTAGAGAATTTTACCCAGATTTCAGGGATAATGAATGTTTTTGGTACCCCTGAAACCCAGATCCATATCAACCAAAAATGTTTGGGGTGCACACGTCAAACAAACAAACAAACAAACAAACAAACAAACAAACAAACAAACAAACAAACAAACAAACAAACAAACAAACAAACAAACAAACAAACAAACAAACAAACAAACAAACAAACAAACAAACAAACAAACAAACAAACAAACAAACAAACAAACAAACAAACAAACTCCCATCGGTCTCGCAGGGAGGGCGTGAGAATAAGAGAGAGGAGGTGCTGGGGGGTGGGGAGAGAGGAAGAGGTACAGTGACAGACATGGGGTGGAGGGGATGACAGGAAGAGGTGGCATGAGTGACAGAGGTGAGGGAGACAGAAAGATGGGGGAATCAGTGACAGGGGAGGAAGCAAAGCTGGGGAAATGGGATGCCCCCTCCCTGCAAGTTTCTTGTGAGTCCTTGCTTGAGTGGTCTTATAGCCACCTGTGTGAAGTAAGAGACACCTGGGCCATTTCCACACTACTTACCTTCATCCAGAATACCACAGAACGTTGCAAAAAAAAATGCGGAAGATAGAGTCTTCTTGCATGAGTTTTGCGTGACATTGTGCAAAACTTGCATGAGAAGACGTTATCTTCTGCGGTTTTTTCACAACATTCCACAGTGTTCCAGATGAAGGTAAGTAGTGTGGAAACGGCCCCAGTTAGGAAGGGTGCAGTGGGGAGGGGGAAGGGAGTAAAATCTCCTTTCCTGTCATTTCTGTCAGTGGTGCTCTGCTGCTAGAAGTGAAAGAAAGGAGCAATTTCACTCCTTTCCCAACTGCAGCCTCCCAACCTGTGTGCCTATTAATCCATGCAAGTCCCTCAGCACTAGGAATAAATTTCCTTGGGATCAGAAAGGACTGCTGGGATGGGGGTGGAGGTGCAGTAAGGGGGAAAATGTGCAGTCCTTGCATCCTTAGATCACAGGATCCAACCCAGCAAATCCTTAGTAATTTGGGCAGTAGTTCCATTTGAGCAATTCTCTCTCTTACCATCCACGGCCCAGGGTGAATACCATCAGAGAAATGTTTGGCCATCTGTATCACCTCCTACATTTCATAATCTGGTAATTTTCATCAGCTGTCAATAATACAATCATATCACCAATGAATGTGTCAGCAGAGAAAAAAGCAGCTTTCTGGGCAAGGGAGAGAGATTTTGAGCAGGAAATGTACTGAAAGTGGAAGGGGAAGCAGTCTCCTTATTCTTCCATTTAAACTAACTGGCAGCACAGCTCCTGGTGGAAAGATCACAGAGCCTCAGTGGCATTGCTGAGCCTCTGATAGCCTGGCTGGGTGTAAATACTGCCAGGTCAGAAAAGGCAGGATGCTGCTGGAAAGGTGGAACATGCTAGAGAAGGCACCTGCCTTGAAAGGCACAGTATCCCTGGGTTTCAGGGATACTGTGGCTAGAGACAAGGGGTTGGACAGCAAAGTGGAGGCTGCTAGGGAGAAGCAGTGGCAGAAGGTGCCTCTGGAGGCTGGTGTAAAGGACAGTCATCCCATGGAAGCAGCTGCAGATTACTGAGAATGCCTCTGAAGAATGGCACAGAGGAGCATGGCCCCAGACAGTGGCAGAAAGACTGCAGCAAGCCGGCAGGGACAAGGGGCCAGGTGGCACAGCCAGCCAGCGGTGTAGGTGGGCCCCAAGAGTGAGGCAAGGGGCTGAAGATAGCCCCCCCCATCTTACTCTCTGCATGCTTGGTGGCAAAGGAGAACCTTGAGGGACCATAGAAGGAGGCATTATTGGCCAATAGAAACTTGCAGGTGAAGGTGGCTCAAGAGGAGACCTGGGTGGTGAGGCCAAAGAGGAACCACAAGGGGCGCTGGCAGTTACAGTATGGTTTCCCTGGGTCTGAATCTGCCTGTGCTGCAGATTCTAGCTTTAATAAAAGGCAGGAAAAAGATAATCCATAACGATGTATCATGTCTGTTTTGCTTTTCAGTCACACTTGGCTGCTTATAGATGTCTCAGGACGACAGAAAGCTAAGCCGTACAATTTTTTGTGCAGATGAATACTACCTCTTCCCAGTGTTGCTTCCCACAGCTAGCATTAGAAATCTTTCCACTTCATTACCTGGGGAATTAATACTATTCTGGGGGAGAACCATTCACTTCTAGCCTCTGTTTACAACTTTGTTATTACTCAGATAGTGTCTCCAGTGTTAATGCTCAAGGAGCACTCAGGGAACCTTAGCAAATACAACTGCCTTCAGGCTGGCTGACCTCGGCCAATTGATTTTCTACAGGGCTCTGACATGCAAGATTAAAATCCTGCTTCCCATCAGCCCCCATGAACATTGTACTTGCTGGCCCTCAGGAGATAGAGTAGCTGTGCAAATCATCTATGCACTGAACCCACTTATAAAAAACGATCTTAATAAAATGTCCAGCTGCACAGTTTTGCCAGCTGGTAAGGACCTGGGGTTTTGAAAAAGACTTTCTGAAAAAACTTCTCCAGAAGAACATAGCAGGAGCCTTCAATTGTTAAAATGAGCCTGGGATGTAATGAACAGCCAACGATAGATCCCACTGGCACTGGAAATGGATTGACCTCAGTGCAGAAGAGCAAAGTCATTTTCCGTGTTTATTTCAGGAAGCATTAGGTGGCCCGTGGAGTGAGATGTGGTCTGTGGGATCATACATGGCAATTATAAGATGTCTTTTATTTACAAAAAAGAGATTCCTGGTTAGCCTAGAAGGTCAATATATGTGTGTATTTCATATCTGTGTATACACACACACAGAGCAAACTCAAAAATTCAGGCAGGATAATATTGGTCTTTTTTTTTAAATAAAAGAATTAATAATTGACTAGAAAGCTCCCCCACCATCATCTAGTATTTGGAGATATTGGGCATTGTTTCCCTCTCTGACACCTTATTTGCCTCTTGGCTTAACTAGGAATCCTATGTGACATCCTTGCAAATGTTTTACCCAATTACCCAGTATAAAATGCCTGAAAAGAAACTTCCCATTTTCCCCTGCCAGTTTATTTGTATTTCAGACCTTGATTTGTTTTCTCCTTTCAGCCTTTTCATTACTAGAAGCATTAAGTAGCATCCTATGTGTTGCGAATTCAATTATGGGCCCAACGTGTGTGTGTAAAGTCCTGTTAAGTCACAACTGAATTATGGTGACCACAGCAAGAGGCTTTCAAGGCAAGTGAGAAGCAGAGGTGGTTTGCCATTGCCTTCCTCTGCAAAGTCTTCTTTGGTGGTCTTCCATCTAGGTAGTGGCCCTGCTTATGCTTTTGAGATCTGACGAGATCAGGCTATACCATGCTGCCTTCCCACCCATGGGCCCAGTACAAACTTTTAATATCAGCCCCCTCCCTCTGAGCAATTCCTTACTGTATAAACTATCTCAGGGAAGAAGAAGTTACTACATCTTGTAGTAATGGGATTTGCAAACTGGACTGTGCTCCCCCCAGACCCCTGATAAAATGTCCTCATTTCCCATCTCATATTGCAGACCCTGCTTTTGTCAGTTCAGCCAGAAGCCAGAACCAAATGTGGACTTAGGGGTGAGAGTGAGTGAAAGAGAGAGATCTCTCCCCCACCCCACCACCTTTCTTCTGTTTCACCCTGGCTGACAAGATGTTGTCAGCGGATGGGAAATAACACATGCACGAACATCCACTGTTCTGGTCATGACTGACTAAATGGTGTCAGCATATAGAGAAAGTGAACACTGAATTCCCTTTCTCCAATAGCCCTGGGCAGGTAAGGAGAAGTGAATATAGGGAACTGGCTGCCTGTCTGTTAAAGTCCCTGTGAAGAGGAGAGAGGGGACCTTGTGTGGATTTGGGTCAAGGCTCTCTGTCGAGTAATTAGGGACTGATAATTCTGCTTCTGATGTGACAAGCACCATCCCAGAGCAAATGACAATAACACAAGGGGCCTTTGTGATGGGACAGAGGCTTCTAGAGCATTCTAAATTCATGCCCGATTTAAGCACCTACCTCTTTCTTCCAACCCAGACAGAGAGAAGAGGCTAGATACCCTGGGTTACCAACTGGTGACTGCTGATATCAACAAATCCATAATGGATGTAAAGTGCAATTTTTCTCTTCTCAGTCAATTCACTAGATAAATGAATCTTCTCGAAAGCAAGAATTAGTATTTGGCTTTGCTGTATATTGCTGGCTTGCCTCTTACCATGTGATGCCTTGTGCCTAGTTTTGAACTTTCTATAATATTACATGTGAGATTCTGTTTAGGAGGGACAGCCTTGATATTCTTTCTAACTGGTGAGGTCTTACTTATTTCCTTAGGTCTTCTGTATTTAAAGCTTTGTGTTATAGTCGGATAACCAGATGCAAAGGAAGCAGACAAAAGGATTGCTTTATTACCTTTACTAGTACTATTCTGAAGGATGATTTCAGTAGGTGCAGTATGACATGTTGCATATCCAAAATTTTCCTCTTCTACATAAATATTTTTAAAGGCAGAGGTGCTATTTCCTCCTTTGAATCTATTATTATTATTATTATTATTATTAGCTGCTCTAATCCAGGGTGAAGGGCACAAGTGTACAGGTCTTCTTTGAGGCAACTAAGACCGAATGATTAATCCTAAGGTCCTGTGTTGGTTTTTTTTATTAGCTACCTCCTCCAGATTAGACAATGCACTGCTTGGAAGTGACAATGCATTTTTGCCTCAGATTGTGTCAGTGTTGATGCACAACCTGAATGATGGATTCTTTAAAGGGCTACTTAACCTAAGTCATTGTAAAGACCTGGGAAATTACTTGAGTAGGATTTCCAAGGGGAGGAGATAATAGGCCATTTCTTTCTTTTTGCTTTCCTTAAACCAGGTGTACACAATTCAAATCACTATGGGCCAAGCTACACATGACGAATGACACTTGAATGGCAAGTGTATTTCTCCTTGTTCACTTGCCCTCCACTCAATCCACTTGCCGTTCAAGTGTCATTCGTCATGTGTAGCTTGGCCCTATGATGGCCATATTTGGTAACTCAGGAGTGCTGCATTGCTACTTTAGCTGAGCTTGAGTACTTCTTGATTTATTCTTTTCACAAACCATTATGTCTTTTTCTGATGTCTGAAAACAACTTCTGTCTTCTCTCTGTACCACCGTGGACCTCTGTTAATCTTACACACTTTCTTTTCTTGACCTCTTAGTATTCTTTTCTGTGTATGCTATAACTCATGCTGTTCTGTGTTTCATTTTCTGAATCACCACATATCTGCCCTTCCATCTCTTAGCCATCCACATCTTTTCTTCTTTTCTCCATCCCTATCTCTCAGCTATCCCCCTGCTTCTGCCTTTACCTATCCCATAGAACCCTACTTTTCTTTTTCTTCCCTCTGTATAACAATGGGATGGCTAGTTGAAAATAGATTTGGCAAATAGGTGCAAATTTCTCCACATGCCTCTGAATCCAAAAAAGGCATGCTGTGATGTAAGCATTCCCCCTCCCCCCACACACCCTAGGCCTTAGATATTCCAAAAGTATGGGAAGGGCTGCAAACAATAAGCATTTTGAATTCCCCCTAGGAGCAGAAAACGAGGATGGGGTCTGCAGTCAGCATCAGGGACCTTATGTTGTGCAGCCAGTTCTAAACTTTTAACATCCAAAGAAGAAGATATGTTCAAAGATCAACATACGTCTGCCACCGTGTGGCCCTGTGAGTTCATTACCTCACATCATTCCCCCTCCTCCCCACTTTTTGACAAACAGCATGATGGAGGATGAACAAAGCCTGGGCATATTTCATATAGTAATATTTCATATAATCATCGTTTATATTTCATATAATCATATTTTATAATTCTAGAATCATATTTTATGAATCCTTACATCAAAAATGGGAAGTAAGTTATAAACTCAGAGGTACAGATTGGGATATTGACTACCTTGTAATTTTTTCAAGGTAATCCATCTCATCAGTGATTCAGCAGAAATGAGTATTCCTCTTTCTCTCTCTCTTTGTCACCAAAGGACACCCCCCACAATGTATGATACAACAATGCAAAAAATATCCTTACCAGTTACAGCATGTGAAATAGTACATAGTGCATGAAATGGTGCCTTAGTGTTCAAGTGTGCTCATGTGTACTACAGCCAAGGTGCATGCACATACATCCATACAATATTGTACAAATGCTCAGAAATGTAAGTTCTAGAAATTCAGGGGTACAGAGTAAAGCCTCAAGAATGTCAATTCTGGTGCATGTTTGTGTGCACTAACCAACTTTTTGAAAGGTATCCTCAAAGTTTCCACAAAAGACAAAAAAGGGACTGCAATTTACTTGGGACAGGTACCAGAAAATAGGAACTGATAATACTCAGGGGCCAAAAGAAAGGGAAGAAGAGTTGCACCAAACAAGAAATAAAAGTCAAAACATTGAAAAAAACTATGGTTAAAATGCACTAGGAAAGGCACCTCTTCAGTCAGAAGTATGTTATAAAATACCTTAGGCATTTTGGAATTTCCTCCTCACGGAAATCTATACAAACCTAATATCAGATAAATAAATCAGAGGAATATTAAGAGTGTTGCATTCTCATTATTATCAAAATTTAACACAGAGTAAAACCCATGTTTTGGGGCATTGCCCCAAATCTCTAGGAACTTCCCAAAACAGAGTTGGCAACCCTAATGTGGATATACAGTTCCATGATACTTCACATATCATGCAAAATGAAATCTGAGTTAGCCGTGGGTATGCTGCTGAAAATGCCCTCCCTGTCTCAAGTGACTGCTGCCTTGACCATTACAGAACTGCTTTCCAATGGATCTGACAACCAGAGGTACCTGGAGATGGTGGTGTGATTACTTACAGTGTAATAGGAGAGCTCCATACTGTGGTTCTAAACACTGCAATGAGGGCAGAGCTCACTTACCGTGAGGGTATTGTGTTTGGTGGTACTCTTGTGGTGATACCTGCCTTGACATGTCACCAGTGACATGGCAGTATCTTACAATGGAGGATATTTTACGTGACAAGCTATTCATGGGAAGAAGCTTACCATATGATTCTGGTGATTTTAAGAGCCATAAATAAAGAAGGTTTGCAGTTTGTACAATGAAAACCACCCATGGCAAGCTGGTTCTAGGGAACAATCTTGCAGTAGTTTCATTTGAAAGGGACAATTGCCATTTCAAATGAACCAAGTGCTTTCAGTCCTCTTCTATATGTACAAAAGGGGAAGGCAGGTTTGATGTGAAGAATCAAGAAAACTACTGTAACCATCGCAAGTGGCTCTTTTCATTTAGTATGGTAATTAAACATTTCAATTGTAATTTTCAGATGATGGCCATGCAGGAATCACATGCCAACCTTTCAATGCTTTACGACATCCATGTGATTTCCCCCTAAGACTCAGTAGCTGCAATAAAGGAGGCATACATTTAATTTGGGAGAAGGATCATGACCAGGACTGAGACAAGCAATTGCTGGCGCAGATGTTGTGCATTGTGGTGCTCTCCCCACCCTCCGCCTTTGTAAGCTCATTAGTATGAAAATTAAAAGTGAACATTTTTGTGTTGGGAGCTCTATTCCACAATTCAAATTAGCAAATCTTTTCATCCCCCTCTGGGCTAAAATCTAATAATCTAGAAACTCAAACCAGGATCCAAACCTGATTTGATGAATCAGGAGAACTACTGTAACTATTGCAAGTGACTTTTTCTGCTTAGAACTTCTAATGCAATGATTTTTGCAGTTAGATTAGTCTATAATTATCTTAGTTGACATGCTTGCTTGCTTGCTTGCTTGCTTGCTTCCTTCCTTCCTTCCTTGAGGAGGGGGTCAAGAGTGACATTCCACAGGCTAGAATTATAAAGGTCTTCACTGGTACTGTAAGGTTCTGCTTTCTCATTTTGTTAAGGGCTGGTGGGATCCATTATGTTCAACACAATTCTTCCAAAGTCATCCGATAACCTTGTAAACAGCAGTCATGAAAAATGTGTTGCTTTCAGGATGTTTCATAACATGGTGATGATCACTGCTGAAGCTGTTTTTGAACATAAGAACGTAAAAGTCCCAGTCTCTCTGAGGGCCAAGCTACACATGACGAATGACACTTGAACGGCAAGTGGATTGAGTGGAGGGCAAGTGAACAGGGAGAAATACACTTGCTGTTCAAGTGTCATTCGTCATGTGTAGCTTGGCCCTCAGGTCCTTTTCACTTGCACACTTACACTGGGTTTTCTGGGTATTTGATACAAGGGGATCAGATCTGCTTTTGGTCTCTGTAATTTTGCACTTGAGAGAGTTGAACCAAAGTGGTGTCTATTTTTTCTACAGTAGAAAAATCTTCCATTTCTACTGTGGGCTTTCTGGGGAAAGGGGATGCATCAGTTTCATCAGTTGATGGGTTGTGAAAACTAGAGGTTTTGTTTGTTTTCAAGTAGTACTACTAACATTGCAACAAAAAGTATCAAAAAGGCAAAAAAGAATAGACTAAAAAGTACAGGAACCATAGAGACTCCTGTACAAAATGTCATCCCACATACCTTGTGTTGGCCAGAAGACGATTTACTTCTTACTGCTGAGGTTAGTGTACACACGCAACACATAAGAAACAATGATAACATTTCTGTGTTTTGATTGGCTGAAGTATTCTGGAGAGAAACCTTAAAATATTAAGTATTCAGGGGTCTCTGCAGAGTTCTTCTGTTAGCCATATTGCAATGTTTTCCCCTCATCAGTTGTAATGGTTTTTCATTTTTTAAAAAACATTAGAACGGTGTTTAATTTTTTTTAAAAAATTGATTGGTTGGTGTTCAACCAATCAGGATGCAGGGGGACAGAAGGTGGGTGAAGGACAAGGCCAGGCCTCACACAGAAGAAAACATTTTGCATTTCAAAAAAGCTGCAGTTTGACTTCACTGGAAAAAAATTGGGATATATGCACAGGGAGAAAAAACCCCAGAAAATTTGGGGAAAATCGATTCTGTAGCTGATACAGCCTTTCATCAAACAGAATACAAAAAATCTGGGAAGCAGCTTGGAGATTGAATTGCAGTATTTTGACCATGCGACCAGAACTCTGAAGAGAAATCGATGCAGTATGGGGCCAGAATGGACAAAAAAGCCCCATGTGGAAAATACTTCAGTCTCAGCAAGTTCAAACCTCATTAGCACATACTTGAAATTGGGATTTTTTTTTTGTTCCAGTGTGCATCACATTATACTTACTTACCTTGAATTTCATTTGCCATATTGCTGCCCACTCACCCAATTTGTGGATATCCTCCTGGAGCTCTTCACAGTCAGCCTTAGTTTTACCATCCTGAATAGTTCTGTGTCATCTGCAAACATGGCCACTATACTGCTTATCCCCAGTTCAGGGTCATTTATGAACAAATTAAATAGCACTGCCCCCAATACCAATCCTTATGAGACCCACTGTTTACTTCCTTCCATTGAGAGAACTGTCAATTTATTCCCACTCTTTGCTTCCTGTCATTTAACCAATGTTTAATCCATAAGAAAACTGGTTGTCTTATTACATGATTGTTTAGCTTACTCAGATGTCTTTGGAGAGAGACCTTGTAAAAAGCCTTTTGAAAGTCCAAGTATATAATGTTTACCAGGCCACCATTACCAACTTTTTTTGTTCACCTTTTCAAAGAAGTCCACAAGATTTGTGAGGCAGGACTTGCCTTTGCAGAAGCTATGCTAATTTTCCCTCCACAGGCTTTGTTTCGCTATGTGCCCAATTTGCATGGGATAAATGTTAGGGTAACTGGCCTGTAATTTCCTGGTTTCCTTCTGGACCTCTTTTAAAAAATTGGTGTACCATTTGCTACTCTCCACTTTTATGGTACAATAGTTGATTTAGGTGTTAAATTAGATGTTAAAACTCTTGGATATATGCCATCAAGACCTGGAGATTTTTAAAAATTTCCCCAGTAGGTTTAGAACTTCATCTCTTGTCACCTCAGTGACTCAATTGTTCACTTCTTTCCTGAAAATGATGGCTTTGGTGTGGGTACATGCTCCACACTTTCCACAGTGACCACAAATGCAAAGAATTAATTGAGCGTCTCTCCCCCCACCCCCACCCCATCTTCCTTTAATAATCCTTTTATTTCTTGGTCATCCCAAAGCCCAGTTGCTTGTCTGGCTGGTTTCATGCTCTGGATATATTTAAAGAAATTCTCTTGGTTGAGTTAGTAGCTGTGCTATTGTGGAATTTAATCATAATAAATTAGTAAAGTTTGATTTTGCAGTTGATATGGAGTTGAGCTGATGGACAAGGACTTTCAGAGTGATGCATGCAAATTGCAAGGAGACAAGTGCAAATACAGGGAAGTATGACAAATGAATCCTTCATTTCACACAAATCTTTTGGCACTGAAATATTGGACTATATTTTTCTAGTATGATATTAGAAGCAGGCACTGCTTAGAAAATGACAGTGGTAGATTGGGATTTGCTTTTCCGTGGTCTCATCCCATGGCTCCTGTGATGTTTAAAGCTCAGGGTCAATTGCATTCTTCCACCACACCCCATACAATCATTGCTTGGGAAAGATTTGGGGTGACAACTGAGTGAAAAGGACACATACAGATTGACCCTGAACACATGCTGCTGGGCCTTTAAAAGTTACATTAGTGCCATGGGATGAAGCCATAGAAAAGTTATTCCTATGATGTTGCTGCTAATGAGGCTTATTGAAAAGGATGGTGCAAGATTGTATACACACATTACCACAGAGATAGTGGAGTTCTGTAAATTTTTCCTGAGCTACTCTGGCAATATTTAGATGAGCAATACTCAGTGGCTTAGCAGTAGGGTTACCACCACTCGTTGGCTGGCAACTAGTGGGAGGAGCAGAGGGAGAGAGACAAGTTGGAATGGTGTCATGCAATGTGGTGACGTTGTGTTTCCCTGTGTGTGTGTGCGTGTGCATGTGCGTGCGTGTGTCCCTTGCTTCGACTCCTGTTTCCGGCCATCACTTCTATGGCAGGTGAAACAAAGATAATGTAAAAAAAACAAACAAACCCCATTGGGCAATGGATTGACATCATTTCTGGTGAAAAGCTGAAGGTGATGTCAGTCCACTCTAAGGATTACCCAGGGCTAAGACCACCCCTGTTTATGTTCTGAAGCCAGTGAATTGACTTCTACAATTTCAAGATGTCTCATAGACTAGGGCCATTTCCACACACATTGAATAATGCACTTCAGCAATCCTTTGGAAGTGGATTTTTTGTTCCACACATGGAAAAGCAGTTCCAAATCTTCACTAAAAAGTATTGAAAGTGGATTATCCAACGTGTGTGGAAGCAGCCTAGGATTCCAAGAACTGACTCACACATTATAGTTTACTTTAGAGGAAAGAACTTCCTTGTAGAGACATCAAGAAAACTGTATACAAATTGTTCCATGTGCATTTGAATGTGAATCTGTTTTTCTGTATGTAACTCTCAGGTATGATATCTTGTACGTTGTGGAAGACGAACAAAACATCAGATCAGATGCATAGCCTGGCCCTGGAGGAAAGGATCAAAACAGTAAATCTGTTCTTAAAATTGATGGCTATGTAAAAGATGATTGCATTCTTTTCATACTGAGAATTTGATGAGGTAAATCTTAGGTAAAACTTGAGTTCTCTCTTGAGCTGGAAATGATGGGCTCATAGATGGGTGCAACAAATTCCAAGAATTGACAAAATAGAATCCTTTCATTCTGTAATGAATTTTTTTGGGCTGTAAGTTGTGAAGTTTATTTTTCAGAAATTTTTATAAGATGAAAAGACAAATCTCCTGTGGGTAATTCCTGAAATAGGCAGAGTAAAAATGCATCTGGCAGGCAGGTGGCACTGGTATGCTTTTAATAGTCTATATCTTTGCTGTAAATTTCCAATATTGAAAGTAATCCATAAAGATAATTAGACGGATAGATGTGTTGGTCTGCAGTAGAACAGGAGGATTTGCATCCAGTGGCACTTTAGAAACAGACAAGATTTTCAGAGCATACGCTTGAGAGTCAGAGCTCCTTTCTTCAGACACTAGAAAGCAATCCATGTATTCTTTCTCTTTAGGGTGGCAAAATACTCCTAAATTCCACAGGAAGAAAAGCTGTGAGAGTGGAAAAAAATTTGGAACAGAGAACCTGCATGCAGGGAAAATGTTAAACTCTTCTACTTGTCCACTGTACTCCAAATCCCCCCAAGCTTATTTTCTTTGAATTAGGGCTCTCGGACACACCTTGACCCATAGTTTGTCATTATCCCCTTTCATTTCATAGCTTTAATGTGTGATTTTTTAAGCCACCAGGTCTATTGGACATCTTCTGCCCATATACTTGTCATTCTCAAATAAGGCCACTGTGTTTGCAAAACACAATTTTCCACTGGAAACCATACTGAGAAGTCTTCAACAAGACAAGATGAGCTACATAAACAATTCTTGTTTTGATTTTTTTGGGGGGTAAAATCGTTATTGTTATTATTGTATTCCAAGAAAAAAAAAGAAAGAAAACCTGTCACTACAACACCCGTGTAGGGACATCCAGACAGTAGCTACATAAATATTATTCCATACCATATTGTATCATATTCACAATTACTCCCAATACAACTCTATTGCTCTATAAATCATTCCACTTAACCTTACAATCAAATATACTTCTCAATTTCCTATTAACCGATTAATCATCCCAAATTGTTGAAATGATTCTAAATACCTCGCTATCCTTCTAAACCAATTCTCCTCTTGTTCACTAACTTTTACCCCATTCATTCTACGTATCTTCATCGTAAGGTACTCTAAAACTTTTATATTGTTCATTTTATCCCTCCAGTGATTAATCATCAATTCCTCAGCTTCTTTCCAATTCCTTGCTATCACCTGTCTTGCTGCTACTAACATCAAATTTATCCACTTAGATTCCTCTCTTGACCGTAACCCTATTCCATCCAGATTAATAAGTGCCATTGCTTTAGATATTCTTACCCTTCCTCCCACTATCCTCGACATTTCCAACCCAATCTGATCCCAGAACTTCTTTACTAAAGGACAATCCCACCACATGTGATTGAACGTTCCCAATTCTCCACACTTCCTCCAACAATTTTTACTCCCCGATTTTGAAATATAATATAACTTGACCGGTGTATAGTACCATTTCTATATCATCTTCAAACCTTGCTCCTGCATTAACCTAGAAGTAGTAACAAAGGGAGGTAGCCTAAAGATCTTTTCCCACTCTTCATCCCTAATTTTACTTTGAATATGTTTCCCAATACTCCTTCAAAAATTCTCTCAGTGATTCCCCTATACCTAATAAGACCTTATACAGTTTTGAAACTATTTTTGCCTTATCTTCTCCATACTCTTTCACCAATTTTTCAAAGGGAGTAGTTAATCTTTTACCAATATTGTTAATTTCTTCCTCCTTCAACAATGAGGAAATTTGGGGGTTTTGCAACCAATTAATCCTATTCAAAATATTCTTCTCCTCTTCCACCCTCCCTTCTGCTCCCCACACCTTTTTCAGCTCTATAATCGTCATCTTCTTTAATTTATCTCCTACCTCCTTTGACATTGATCCCCTCAACGAGGCAAATTTATCATAATACCACATTTTGGTAATAGGTGATATCCCCGGGGCAAACTCTTTTTTCTACTTCTCCCATACCCAACAGGGTCCCTGAAAGGTTGATAATTTATCTCCTAACTTCTTCCTCCTTTTCCTCCTATCAAACAAACTTTCCTTTCCCCCTACTACCTCAAAATTTTCCCATTCTATCCAACCAAGATCTTCTCCTGACTCTCCCTCCAACCAAATCATTAGATGCCTTAATTGATATGCATCGTAATAAAGACTAACATTGGGAATCCTCCATCCCCCATCTTTTATTCCATGATATCTATACCTACCAGCTGTCCTTGGTTTCTTGGATGCAAACACAAATCTATCTATAGCTCCTTGCCACTTCTTCAATATATGTCCTGGTATATGCCAAGGTAGTACATAGAAAAGGTAAGTCAACCTAGGAACCAAAAACATTTTAACCATCGCATTCCTTGTACTAATTGAATCTTTCCTTCTTCCCCAAGTTCTCATTTTATCTTGAAATCCACTCCAAACTCTTTTAAAATTATACTCAAATACTTTTTTATCATTCCTAGGAATGTTAACCCCTAAATACTTCACCATTTTATTTGCGATGGGAATCCCCAAAGTTTTAGAAGCTGCTAATTGTATTTTCGGTTTAACATTAAAACACATCATTGAAGATTTTGAAAAATTCACTTTCAACCCAGACACCTCTTCAAATTCCTGTAATACCGTTTTTAACGGGGCCATTGTGGACTCCAAATCCTTAACTGTCATCATCATATCATCTGCATAAAATGTTAACAAATTCCCATCTACTTTCCCTTTTCCTGGGACTTCAAAACCTACTATTCCTTTATTCTTTTTTAATTTAAGCACCAACGGCTCCAGTGCTAAAATAAATAACATAGGAGATAGAGGGCATCCCTGTTTCGTACCACACAAAACTTGAACATACCCCTCTACTGATCCACTAATTCCTACCATCGCCTTAGACTTGGTATATATAGTCTTAAGCATATTTTGAAATTTCTCCCCGAATTTATACTGTTGGAATATATTTTTCATTTACGTCCAATCCACCGAGTCAAACGCTTTATAAATATCCAACGCCAAAAGCATAAGAGGCAATTCCTTATTTTTAGCTAAATAAACCATACCCATCACCTTCCTAACCGCTTCTATCAAATACTTCTGAGGCATGAACCCAAACTGATCTTTCCCTACCAATTGTGTTATACATTTTTTCAGTCTCATTGCCATAACCTTTGCAAATATTCGATAATCCATATTGGTGATAGAGATTGGCCTATATGAATCCCTTAGAGTCTGATCCTTCCCTGATTTAGGGATTAACACCAACCTCGACTCTAACCATGAAGATGGGGTAGCAGATCCGTCCAAAATTCCCTGAAACAATTCAGTCACATGCGGCACTAATATGTCCTTAAAATGCTTATAAAACACAACAATTCTTGTTTTGAGAGCCAGCTAGATGTGTTTTGCTTAAGAGGTCAGATACCAAAAGTAGGTGTGTGTGATCTCCCCTTTGCTGTCACCCAACTCAGTCCCTGTGTCATGAAGAACTAGAATATGAGTTCTGGCCTTAAAAAGATCACGTCTGTTGTATACATGGTGCTGTGCCTGCTGCAATGAGTCTCCCAGGGAAGGAATTATGAAAGGGACTCAGATACTAAACAAACAAGTAACTTTATTACCTAAGGTACCAAATAAAAGGATTGTGTAGGGGGTGAGAAAATAGTACAAGATAGTGAGACTGAAATATTCAATGACAACAGTACAGCACAGCAGTCATTTATATGTGGTACAGCAACAATAAAAACTATTCACTTTACACAATCCTAGTGTTCAACTGTATTTAAGCTAAACAACCAATTAAAGGATCTTTCAGCCCAAATTTTGATCCTCCCACACGGTTAGTTCAGAGAAACCAACCCAAAGAGGAGAGATGTGTGATGGATTGTCCAAAAAGGTACCACAAGGTGTGAAGGGATAAGCAGGAAAGGTGTTTTGGAATAAAAAGGGAAGAAATCTGTAGCTTGATGAGGGTGCTATGGGGAAGGCTGGCTGACAGTTGGGCAGACTGACAAAATGGGGGAATGGAGGAATTAAGAAGCAGGAAGAGGATAGGAAGATGTGTTGGGTTAAATTCAGGGAGAAAAGCTGAATAGAAGAAAGTGCTCATAGTTGTGTGGGAAGGTCTGGGAGCAAAGCCTACCAGATGGAAGAGGAATTCCTGCAGTTTCAGCAGTGGAAGAAGGCTAAGGAGCAGAGCCATTTACAAACATGGAGGGACAGGGTTCCTTTCTTATGCACCTGGGCCCAGATAGCGAAAGTGCTGCTATTGGTTGAATTTGGGATCCACAATGGTTTTGGGCCTAAAGTGCATGATCTGGCAGCCGTTGGTGGAATTTGGGTTGTACTGTGATTAGTGGAACTTTAGGATCTGAGACCCCCATTTGTGCAAGGGGTCAAAATCCGAGCTGTCACAGGACAGTTCAAACTTTCTGTTGTAAGACATACCATGAAAAAGAACCAGGGTGATGTAATTGGTACTAGGAATTGTGTCTGGTTGCAGGTGATTAAATTAATGTGGGATGCAGGTGTTTCTTGGACCTGCTGAGAATGTCCTGGGATTTGGGATGCTACAAATTTCACTATGAACACTTTTGACTGTTGAATTTACCATGTTTGAATGTGGCAGTCAGATGAGACATGATCACTTGCTTTGTTCTGTTTGTGCCAAGCAGCCTCAAACGCCAAACTGGTTTCCATCAAGTGTTCCCAAAACTGTGCATGTGCAAAGACACTGCAGACTGAAACTGATCAGCAGCCCTTAGTGTCATTAAGAACTACTTAGAAGATCACCAAAGGGTAGGATATTATTGAAACACCACATTTATTATATTGTCAAAATCTACAACAACTAACCACATTTATTGTTGATTAATTTTGTATGGTTTGTGAGTGATCTAATTGTCTGTTTAAATGATTGCCTGCTGAGTGGAACACAGCAAAGATATGGGACTGTAGAACTCAACTGGGCTGTATGAGAATGTGCATGCCTGAAAAGCCAATTGCACTGCGCTGAATGATCAGTAAGGAATACAGAGAAACAACCTGGCAGACACTCACAATCTACATCTTTTAGTGCCTCCTGCAAGACCCACCAAAACTGCAAGCCGTTGACCCTATCGCCAGACCTGTTTTGCTCTCCAGTCCTTAAGTGCCACTGTGGTGCCAGAACTTTTTATTTCCAGAGCTGGCAAACTTGTTCATATTTCTTCTGAGAACAGCTATTAAGGTTGAAGGGCAAGTCTGCATGTTACTTTCATCATGCGTAGACCAGATTAAAACACCTCTATATGATGACTTACTGCACCATTATCATAGCATGCAGCCCCTATATAATTTCCTATATCTGCATCATGTAGAGGATCTAAAATAAGTACTAGCCTTCTTTAGGGATTAGTGACGTTGTTATGAAAATGTTTCATTGGGCTACTGTTGCTGCCCATGATGGCAGGCATTCCATGGAGGTTGTACTTAAGTGGTTACTGCATGCAGAAATTGTGTGACCATTAGAACTCATTTCGACGTACCCACAGATTAGTAAGGTGACATTTATTATGGGTTGCAGTAGGACATAGGAAATTATACTAAAACTGCAATCCTAATGCACCTTCTTCAGAATAAGTGTCTCTAGGGACCCTTCTTCCAAATAAAATGTACATAAAACTGGATTACAAAACACAACAACTAGTTAAATCTATGGTATGTTGAAACATGATGTGTCCTCTTTATTACAGCCTCTCCTCTACCTGTGAAAATTCTTGTTTCTATTATAAAAGATAGATAAGTTTCTCATGAGATGAGGTCCAGCTATGGCTGGCAAACAAAATGCTTGTATTCTCAAACCATAGGAGTAGGCAACAGGGCTAGCAATAGCACACCTTATTCCAGTGCCATCGGATAATGGAACATTTGAACCAGTATCAATGACTACTAGCTGCAACTTCTAAAACTGGAAACAGATTTCAAGTTTAACCTGATATCCAGTACATGAGTACATGAAGCTGTGTTATACTGAATCAGACCCTTGGTCCATCAAGGTCAGTCAAACTGCTCAAACTGGCAGTCAAACTACTCAAACTGCTCAACTGCTCAAACTACTCAAACTGGCAGTCTCAGGCAATGGTCTTTCAGATCACCTGCTTCCTGATCTTTTAACTTGAGATGCTGGGGACTCAAACTTGGACCTTTTGCATTCCAAGCAGGTGTCTACCACTGAGTCACAGCCTTTCCCCAGAGAAAAGACTCTTTTAAAAAGATTCCATATCTCCTAGTGAGTTGACTGACAGACTCTATTTGTACATATGTAGAGGTTGTGGCAGGGCAGATAATTTCCTTTAACTCTGTTCCCCATCCTCTGCACATTGATTCAAATCTTTGAACATAGCCTATGTGGAAAATCAAGGAACATCTTGGGGGCTGATGAAAACTTTGTACCATATTCTGTGAAACATGCTTGTTTCCTTTGGCAACTCAGTGGGAAACAAAATGCATTCTGCACATGTGCACAATATATACATTTCTACCCATGTGTTGTGGCTTTGGACAAATAAACTATCAATTTTTCATTTTTTAAAATCTATCTTCTCAAATTGTCTAGTCCTCAGCACATGTTAAAACAGCACCATTGAAAATTTTAGTAGGAAAAAAAATAACACTTTGAAAATGGCATCTTATTGTACATCAACTTTTTTTGTAACCCCCCCTCTCTACAAAAACCAAACCAAACCACAAGACTTTCAAATATGAACACAGCCAAAGTCTATTATTGAACTGTAAACTGCAAGTTAAACCGGCATAAAACAAAAAATGGGTCAATGAGACGCAACATTTTTCTGCAAAGAAGTGCTATGATTTTTCCCAGTGATGTTTTTGAACTGAAATATGCTAATGACCAATGTTTTGATCATTAGAATCCAAACATTATTTATGTTTGGAAGCTAAAATGTATTAAAATTTCAAAATGCTCCATTTTTATGAAATGTGCTTTAGCAGAAGATTTCTAACCACACATTATTAAAAATGAAATATATGACTGAATACTGTCAGGAAGGACATTATAGAGATACCTGGCTTGTGCTCTAACAGGGCAGAAGACAACAGATACAACCAATGGGTCATCATGGGCAGGCAAAAAGAGCAAACCCTCCAAACCCACCCTCATTTTCTCTCTATTGCTTTGGTATTCCACATCTCTCTCTCTCTCTCTCATTTGAATCATATATGACAAATGATGTGTTATCATCTTCTCTGATGCCTGTACATTAGGGCTAGGAGTAGGAAGTGAGGGCTCGGGATAAATGAACAAGCACATTATGCTACGAAAAATGAGACATACAAGGAAAGATTCTGAAATTGCACTAGGTGGGAGTATGAAGGCCCAAAATCATCTTAGAGCTCTTATAAGGAAGGCAGAGTGTCCCACAGACTCCAGAGAAGCCACTGCCTTTCATCTAGTTGGATCTGGAGTAGGAGAACCTTGAACAATTGACAAGGAAGTCAATGAAGTTTTGCCTCCTGATTGCATACACACCACTATACTACATGCAGTCACTAATCTCCATGTTCTTGTTTGTTTGTGTGTGTGCATCTGCACATGTGTGAGCACACTATATATTACATCCAGGGGTGCTATGGTGAAATCCATTTCCTTGCTTAAAAGCTCCCTAGCACATAACCATGAACAAACTGGATTGATGGACCAAATGCAACAATCTCCAAGCCATTTTTAAGCCATGTTGGGTCATCATGCTCTATATTTGTCTTCACAAACAAGCAGGTTCTGACTCAGGAAAAGACCCAGTAGATAACTGTGTGGGGTGTAGAAGAGTGCCCTGTTTTCTGAGAATTTGTCACTGGCCCATCAAACACTGGGATCCACACATTCCTCTTGGGAAGGAACTTGGCCAACCACAGACTTCGAAAAGATGACAGGATAGTGGAAGATGATGCATCACATGGTGGATTGGGGTGCCTGGAGAGAGAATACAAATGATTATCACACAAGTTTACTATAATAAAATAGTTTTAATCTTCCTTCCCATGTTTTCCCAGTGACCTCTTTATAAGGATCTGCTTTATAGTGCAAGGCAGGCTCTGTGATGGTATTACACCAAAAGCAAAACTAGTTAAAAGAATGTAAATTTTAAAATGCATGGATTTTCTTTCTAATTATTCAGTGATTTTCTTTTTCTATGAAACATAATTTGGTATTGGAAAACTGTTGAGTAACTACTGTTGTGACAGTGGGAATACATGATAAATCTGTTTTGACTTTTGACAGCCTTTGTGTGCTATGAAATTCTGAGAGTCAGAGACTATTATGATGTTTGATGCCAGTCTACACACTGTGCATTATTGCCAGGATAAAAACAATTAATTCCTTCCTTACTGATTTGTTGCATAACTGTGGAGATCAAAAGAATGCAAATGTTGTGGTTGGGGAAGATTACCAAAGTTCATTTAGATGACTAAACTCAGAAATATGAAGGAAGCTGCAGATCTAAATTGAAACTTTATTAAAATGTTATCATAAATCCATTAGAGGTTTTGAAATGGAGACAGCATCAAACCTTAGAATGTGGCCAAATAAACAAACAAAAGCAAAAGTAGAATTTAGGAATGAAAATGAAGACAAATAATCAGAAATAACAAGGTTACCTGGATTCCCAAGCAAAGAAGCAACAACATTGTAACAGGAGTGGAAGAAATAAAAACACTCAAAACACTACCAAATGCAGAAGTGAAGGCTCCCTGTTGTGTCCTTTATAATAAAGGGCTTGAACTGATGAAGTTTTAAAATAGCCAAGATATTTGTGAAGCAGGATATCGCTTTCTTCAATATCCTCATTATTCATCATAACTTGCAAACAAGCCCATTTGAAAAAACAAACAGGCTCTAGAAAATGGCCTGCTGCCAAGCGCAGGAGCACATCAGGACTCATGGCTAGAGATGGGCACGAACAGCAATATGAACCAAAAAAAAGCCACAAACAGCCCAATCTGCAGTTTGTGAACAAGCTGTTCGTGAGGCCACATTCTAAATGAACAGGTGGTCGTTGCAAGCCTTGGTCATTGCTGTTCATTGCTGTTCATTGCTGTTGGTCAAGCCAGACATTCTGGCACCTGCAATCAATTCCCATGGCAACTCAGGCAGGGATTGTCTGGACTCTGTCTGAACTCCTGCTGTTGCCCTGGAAACCCCAATCTAACCCAATTTAGCTTGATAGGCAGGTCTTCCTTTCAAGTGTGGAGCTCCAAATTTGTTACAAGGGAGCAAAGAGCAGCGGGGAGGGGGGCTCCCAGCTCTGGCTTAGTTTGCAGACAGTGGAGAGGGAGAGAAAGTTGCTGTTGGCATTTTGATAGAGTGCATTGGAGCTTGAATTTTCTTTGTGTGTGGTGGGATAGCGATCTACCCCTTCAAGTTCCAGGGCTGCTGCCAGGCTCTGGACCAAGCTATTATTTATTATTGGTACCTTTCCTGATGCCTGCTCAGGTAAGGTTTTTGGGAGTGGTGCGGGAGCGATCTACCCCTTCAAGTTCCAGGGCTGCTGTCAGGCTCTGGACCAAGCTATTATTTATTATTGGTACCTTTCCTGGTGCCTGCTCAGGTCAGGTTTCTGGGAGTGGTGCAGTAGAGTTCTTGACTTGGATGATGGCTGGAGGAGAGCCTGCTGGCCCCCATGAACAGCCAACCACGAACATGTTCGTGAACAGGGCCATGTTCATGGCTCTTCGTGAGTCCCTGTTCGCGGATGGCAATGAACAATGAACATCAGGTTCATTTTTCTTTCTGTTCGTGCCCATCTCTACTCATGGTGCTGCTCCATCAGCACTCCCTAACTTAGCAGTGGGCCAATTTTGGCCCATTTGAGGCTGAATCAGGCCTGTTTGGGGCCAAAATCAGCCTGCTGCAGAGCGCAGTAATATTGCTCAAATGGGACGACGGGCCCTGGAGTGCTCCTGAATGCCACAGAGGGTCAATTTTGGCCCCAAATGGCCCTGATCCAGCTTCAAACAGGCAGAAATTGGGCCAGTGCAGTGCACTCCAGGGCCTATTGTGCCACCCCCAGAAGCATTCCTGCACTCTGCAGTGGCCTAATTTAGCCTCAAATGGGTGGAAATGGGGCCGGTGTGGCACATAGGAGCATTCCAGGGCTCATGGTGCTGCTCCAGCAGCACTCCTGCACTCCCATTTGAGGCCAAATCAGGCCCATTTGGGGCAAAAATTGGGCTAGTGCAGAGCGTAGGAGCACTCTAAGGCCCATCACACTGTCCTGGCAGCATTCCTGTGTTCTGTAATGGCCCAATTTGGTCTCAAATGGGTGGCCCAATTTGGTCTCAAATGAGTGGAAATTGGGCTGGTGCAGAGCACAGGAGCACTGGTCTTCCCTACCCTTTCCTAAGCAAGCTGTATTGGTGCAAGCCAGAGTGTGCAGGCGTGGGGATAAAAAGTGAGTTGTCACCAATACGGCTTGCTTTTTATATAGTAGGATATGTGGTTAGCATGGTAAGTGATCCTATAGCCATTTTATGCTGAGTGACCATAACACCAGAGCTAACACTGCCATTACACTGTCATGACCCAATGCACTCTCAAAAGCAAAGTTGATAGCACAATACTTATAGAAGAAAACACCCAACAGAAACACGAAATAATTCCTACAGTGTCCTAGAGAATTCTACTATCAGCCACCAATCAATTTCACTTTCCAGTACTCCCACCTTACCTATGTATAAAGCAGAACAATGCAATGGCTGTAGCGTTAAGATGACTTCACTCTACTTGGTCTATACTTCCAGTCAGTCATAAGCATATTACTAGGAAAAGCATACACAACCTACACAATGAGACACCATTTGTGGCTCTGGCCTATTGGTTAGGATGGCAGCCACTGATACCTGCAGGGACAAGCTCCAAGGCTCCCATTAAACAAGGATTTGAATACCCTGGTAGTGTAATGCAACCTGTGAATAACACCCTTTGCTGGTGGGAAGGAAGAGAAACATAGGGTCACGTGGAAAGGAAGGGCTAAGGCACCTATGTAGAACTCACAGGTCACAGGGCTTCAGTTAAGGACCTGAGTCCAGCTATGGGATCAAGGATTCCACAGACGCTGTATTAGAAACACAACAAAAACATGCATCTATGAATGGAAAAAGTATTTTGAAGGGTAAGGGAAGATAGCCACATGGGCAAGTGAAAATGTAGACTACAGCAACAAGCTCTTAGGAGGCAGCATATGGCCAGCAGGTCAGTGGGAAAGCTTTCAGCTCTACCATGTCAGGAAGATGTAAATGTGGTTTCTACATTGGCAATGCCTACCTATTGAATGCCCCACCAATTACAATAATTTTAAATAGGAAAGGAAACAACAGGCTCATGGGTTTTTTCAGAGGTTTTGTCTTTCTCTTGCTCTTGCCCTGTGCCTCATCCCTGAATCCAAGCCATATAGCCAAATACTGAACAGGTTCAATGCCTAGCTTTAGCTAAGTAGAATATGGCAGGCACAGCCAGAAGCCCAAAGTTTAAATACTAGCTACAGTGTCCCAGGACAGTGGGCTAGCAAAAAGCGATCCATCTACACCCGAGATCACATCGTATGATAGTCAGAGTACCATCACATAGACATATAACCTCATTCAGGTAACTGTATTATGAATCTATGTCTCAGGATGCTTTTCATTTTTCGTCCAGTCCCCTTTCCATCCTGCCAGATCTCCCTTGTAATCATTTAATTTATTGCCAGTAGTTGATGATTATTTTCTATCAGACCTTGTAATCCATCTGCCATACTCCACCCTCAGCTTCATGCAACTCTCCTACTTGGGAGATCCTAACAGTAGTAACTAGCAAGGTGGGGGTGGGGTGGGGGAGATTGGGGAACAGTGAGCAATTGGTTCCTCCCTACTGGTCCCTGTTGGTCCAATGGCAAGGTTGTGGGAAAAAGGCAAACACTGAGTCTTCCAAATGGGATGTGGAATAGAAAATCTGCTTTCCCCTTTTCAATGTGAGTTCTGCTGCAAAGACATTTGAAGTAGGTAACCAACGGACAGGAGTTTCATATCAGCAGAGTACTATCATGAGATCAGAAACACAGTTCAAACAGTCACAGATTTTATTTTACAGCAGCAGTGGTAGAACAATGCAGAAGAATAGGATGGTTAAACCATTCTTTTTGTTGTTGCAGGGCCCATGTGTCTGAGAAAGCTCAATGAGAAACAAAGAAGTACCAGGTGATGTGGCAAATGTTGGATGGCTACCTTGTTGCCTGTGGTGAGACAAGAGAGACATAGGGATAGTGATAAATAATGGGTTGTAGTTTTAATGTATAGTTCCTGAGTCCAAGTGTTATTAGGAGCTGAGGAGGTTGAGAGCTTGAGAAAGGATGTTACCATTTGGATGTTCTTCCACTGCACCTGCCCAGTCCCATTCTACACTCTCTCACTGATAATCCCCTGATGTCTACAGCTGTAAACTTCACTGGTTGGCAAATACAGTCTACTCACCCATCAAATGTAGGGTATTACATTGGAATGCATTTATTATTGTTCTGTTTCATGTGTCCTGGCTACAATCCTGCAAGAAAAATGGGACATGAGTATTTGGCCAGCAGTGGTAACAGGTAAAATATATTAGATGTTCATCATTAACAATGATTGTTGGGTTGGAAAAGCTGCATTATAGAATAGCGGCTAACAGAAACACCTTTTGGTACAGTATATAATAACTCTGTATCCTCTTTATGAGACATGTTGATATTAGTATTTGAGAGCTATTAAGTGTGTACACCATTTCCTCTCATTGCACGGATGGAAGAATGGGAGACACTTCGTGGTTATGACTGAGAGCTACACCCATCTCTTTTCCTGGTAGCTTGGGGATATGAATGGGGGAAATGCCAGGGACATCTGGAGAGTTTCCCTCTTCTACATACCTTTGAGCCTTGCCTTGCAGCTCCAATTGTGGCAGCAGAGTTGGAAATCCTGGCAATTGTTGGTTTCTGAAGCCCCAAAATATCTATTGGGTGCTAAAAATATGAGTATTAGCAATTTTTTTGGTCTTCATAAGAACATAAGAAGGGCCAACAAAAGGAGATAGAATCTGAGGCCTTTTCCCTGAAGTTGCCCCCTGGTATTCAGAGGTTTACTGCCTCTGAATGTGGAAGTTCCCTTCAGTCACCAGGGCTAGTAGCCACTGATAGACTTATTCTCCAAGAATCAGTCTAATCTCTATGCCTGTGTTAATCACTACATCATCTGGAAGTGAATTCCGCATCTTAATCAT
The DNA here is from genome assembly GCF_028583425.1 of Eublepharis macularius. NCBI lineage: Eukaryota > Metazoa > Chordata > Lepidosauria > Squamata > Eublepharidae > Eublepharis > Eublepharis macularius. The sequence goes on along the minus strand of NC_072793.1, from coordinate 91,162,973 downwards.
TGTGTAAAGAAGTCTTTCCTTTTGTCTGTCCTGAATGTACTACCCATCTGCTTTACCTGATGCCTAGTATTTGGGGAGAAGGAGAAAAAGTTCTTTTGGTCTACCCTCTCTACAGCATACATAACTGAATAAACCTCTATCATGTCCCTTATTTGTATCTTTTCTAAAATGAAAAGTTTCAGACTCTTCAGAGTTTCCTCATAAGAAGGGTGCACTTGCATGCTTCTATAGTTCTGTGGATGTAGAGACAGAGTAATCTAGACTCCACATCTTGATATTTGCAATCTGTGATCTCAAGCTGAACATTATATACTATTGGTGCTCTGCTATGACTGGGTCCTGAGTTTAACAGATTTTTTTTTCATTTTTGCGACATTGGATTGAAGAGGGACAAGGAAGAGCTCACCACTGACTTCAATGGAATTATTTAAATTTAAACCACCTCTTTTGTAAGCGTAACACTGTCAGGAATATGACCAATCATTAGTAAGCATGAGATTCTGACTGTTTCATTCCTTCCACACTAAACCCCTCACTACCCAGTTTTTCTCTGTGTAGTGGTAGGCTCCCATTGGTGTTAAGGTACCCTTTTACTTGTTCAAGGTTCTCACAATGATTGCATATTATTTTACACATCTTTAGCATTTTGTTCTGCCGGCATATGAAGGCTATGGAATATGCTACTCAGTGGATGTAAATTACGGAATAAGATCACACTGTAAATGTCCTAAGGTTTTAAAGGTGCAAAAGTATCTTTAGAAAGATGGCCAAATATAATGTTAAATTCTCTTGTCTCTTAAGTTTCATGATTGGGATGGTACCAGGAGATATTTATAGACAAAGAATTAGACACCTTTGAAGAGTCCATTTTGGCAGGGTTCACATTGAACTACTATTCTTTTTTCAGCTTTATACATGATAGTATAGGAAAGTACCAGAAAATATGCACATACTCTATTCTAAATGTGCAATTAAAATATTTTGAACTGATGTTAGAACTTCCAGTATGATGTGAGTGTCTCCCTGTGCTTTATTGCACCAATCAGCTCCTTTTCCTGGTCTAGAAACTCACGGATTAACTACCTGAAAGAAAACAATGTGCAAATCACTATAGGATAATTAGGGTAAAAGCAATGAGCCATGAAAACAAAGTACTGGAATGAGTTAGATAGGTCATAGTTTAATTACTATACTGATCGGGTTTTAATTAAAAATACATTCAAATGCATCCTAAAAAGTTGTAGTAGGTGACATATTACATCTACAGCCAAGGCGAGCCCAGTCTCATTAGATTTTAGAATCTAAGCAGGGTCATCCTTGGTTATTACTTGGATGGGAGACCACCAAGGAAGCCTATGGTTGCTAGGTGGAGACAGGCAATGGCAAACTACCATGAATGTCTCTTGCCTTGAAAACACTATGGGGTTACTATAATTTGGCTATGACTTGAGGGCAAAAAAGAGAGGGGGGAGAGCAGTGATGCTCAGACCCCCTTGAGTTTCATTTGCATCCTGATCACCACTCATGATCTTGCACTGATTTCTCAATGATAGTATTGAGATATTATAGAACCACTTATCAACGTTGGCTGAGTGACTTCTTACTGAACACAGCATGCATACAGGCAAGCATGTTGGGTTTGGGGCATGAATGTTGTCTCATACAGCTTTGGTGCAATCAAATATAAATGTATCACAAATTTCTTGGACAATGTATTATTTTTAAAGTAAATCTTACTTTTCTTGTCCCGAATTAAAGATTTTTGATAGTTGCAGCAACTGATACAAGTAATTCAGTAGGATTTTTCTCCTGCACAGTTTTGCAAAGGACCATGGAAGTGGTATTTTCCCATAATGTTAGTTGTTGAGATTCTTAACCCTGCCTACATCACTTTTTAAAGGTGCCTGACCTATTGTTCTACCCTAGTTCCCACTGCTTGTTTGGTGGTTGCCATGCCAACAGTGAAAAATAGATATTTTTTCAAATTCTATTTATTGTTTTCAAAATCTCAAAATAATGTTTAATTTACATGTGAAACTATTGGTTGGTTAAATGCACATATACAGTTGATAACTGTGCAAGAACAAAGGCAAGAACAAAGGCAAGATCCATGTGCACAGGCAACATAACAGTAGTATACTGTGCTTGCACAAAACATAAGTCACCAGGCCACCTTAATACAGCTAGCAAGCAACAAAGCTGCTGTGCAGCTGCAAACTAGCTCGCAATCTGATCTTGGGAATGACTTACTACATTTTACAACTACTGAGCATGGTAAGTTTGACTGTCAAACTCGCAGGAAAAAATGAGGCATCTCTATAGTCTAGCAGAGAGAAGGAAATGGCATATGAAAATGGAAAACACACAAGTATGTGCACACTCTGTGTCTTCTGTTCCAAATGTGGAAACTAGTAGAAAGATCCAACACAGAAATGAAATGTTAATAAATAGGAAGCCAAGACCATTCTATCTTGCCATTGACAGCCCATCAAAGAAGGAGGCAGAATGTGGGAACAAGTTTGAGTGCATGTCATGCTCTTATAAGAGCAGAAGAAGCCTCTATATGCAGACAATCCTAAGGCTGCTGCAGCTTATAAATGAATGACTCCAAGGTAGCTAGCTAGTTCTTATGGAACCCAAGGAACATATATTATAAAAAGACTCAACTTCAAGGAGCTGTCAACACACCAGCTGCACTGGAATCCACCCCCCACCCCAATCATGAAATGGCATGCTGACAATGCCCCATGTCAGCCATATATGGAAACAGCCAGCCAATGCATGCTGATATTGGTATGCTGCTATGACACCCTCACACCCCCACTCACATGCAGAGCACAGCAAAAGAGAAAAAGCAGCACCCTTTACTCTAGACAGGACTGTGACATGTCTAGTTTGAGCACCGCAGCTGGTATACTCCATGGAACCCTGCAGATGGGGAGGGGAGATTAAAAATTTTGTTGTACATATATAGAGTTGGATCCAAACTAAATTTTCCATCAGAAGAAAGGAACTTGCCTGCCTGCCTGCTCCCACTGATCTCCATGCTACTCATGTGCAAGGAGAAATGCTGAGGAACAAAATGAGGGGATCTGCAATTGGAAAGGGGAATTGGTAGAAATTGCCAATTTATCCTGGATCCAGTGCATACTCTTGACAGGTAAACATACCGGGGAAGAAGCATGGCCACGTAATGATGTTACCCAGACACATCTTCAGCTCTCTTGGCTCTCTTGGCAGAGAGAACCTCCACAGAAACCTCCACAGCTCTCTTGGCAGAGAGAACCTCCACAGGCATGCCATGGCTTCTCCAAAGCAATGGTTCAAGATCCAGGGAAAATAATACTCTGAGGGGCAGCAAGGCGCAAAAAAGCACCAGGGCCGTCGTCACACGGGCATCTCTTCCGTTAAATTTACAGCATATAGCGTCCTACCTGTTATCGGCACAGTAACGTTTCTTTGGGTCACCTAACGGCTCTTCGCGCCACCAGCCGTCCACACCGAAGCACTCTGTTCTGTTCTCTCTAACCGCGCAGAAGCAGCTCCCCCCCATTTTTTTTATTTTTCTGGCGTTTAATTCCGCTATAACGGAATAACATCATATAAACATTCTGTTAGAGCAAAACATTACGACCCTTTTGTTTTTCCAACTTTGAAATTATATAAATAGCCCTTTGCCCGTAGAAAACTCCCTGTCTGATGTGATCCCCATCGCTGAAGACTCTGCCATGGTGATTGAGTCATTTTTACTTCAGCAGAAAGTTTGCATTGTGTTATGTCGTTATGGCGTTATAAGGACATAATAAAATAAAAAAAGGGGAGTCGCAGGAAGAAATGGATTCTGGGATTGAAGGGAGGGCATAGGACGTTGCGAGGCGAAATACATCGATGTGAGGCATTCACACTGAGGCACAAAATAACGCGACTATCAAGCACAAAGCAGAAGAGAGAAAATCGCTACAGTGTTGGAATAAGGTGGGTGTTTGCCGGGAAATAGCGCCATTTTAGCGCTAAATAAAAGCCCGTGTGACGACGGCCCAGGACAGTAACACAGGAACACCCAACTGCTCCTCCACAAAAGGCATGTCAGTCAGCTACCCAACAGCAACAAAACTGAAGAAGGAAGAGTGACTAGAACTGACACATGACATGCTGCAGAGCATATCATGGACCACTTTGAGCCCTCCAGTGCCCCTTGTATCTACATCTGGTCAGGAAAGACTACAGAGAAAAGTTTTCTGTGCCTTGAGTTCCCCAGGTCAAACTCTGTAGCTACTACTCCTGCAGTAGCTAACATCTGATGTGCTGTACCAATGAAACCTATCACTGAAGATGGGCTGCTCATGCTGATTGGGTACCCCATAGACCAATAGAGAGACATCAATATGAAACAATCCACACATTTATTGAACAGTATTAAGAATGGATTCCTGATGACAGTGAGTCAGATTAAGTAGGTTGCCAACTCCCTCAACCTAGCAAGCCACCTGTGCCTTTGAAAGTGGCACTGACAGATCTCAGAATCACAGGTAGAGCTGTCTCTGTCACTGCATGCCCATGATGACTATGACTATGTTGGCCAAACAAATGTCTGTAGCTTGCAATGAAATGGAACCCAAGCTATAACAAAAGAGCTGGCAACCCCACAGAAGAGCTGTAGATGCAAACTGGTCATTGCAGCCATTGGCTGTGCTGTAATATCAGCAGATGGTTGCCACTGCGTTATGAATAGGGTTCATCCTGGCTTCTAATCCTGTAGGAAGTCTAGCTGCATAGAATCAAAAGAAATATGAAGACAACACTGAGCAACTTTAAACAGTAGAATAAAACAGCAAATGAGCTGAGGCACCCTACACAAGGTGCTCTTCCATTTCTTAAAACTTTTCCCTGAAGGTAGATGCTCAGATGGTGGATCCCAGAGGAGAATTCACTTGTTCAATGTGTTGCATTGGAACTTTGGCCATGTTCACACGTCTTACCGGCTCCAGTAAGTCACGCAAAGCTCCCTCAAGGACAGCAGCTTCTTGGTGCAATTTCGTGCGAGAACTGGGAAATTGCGTCAGGAAGACGCTGTCCTTGCAGGAGCTTTGCATGATGTAGCGGAGCCAGTAAGACATGTGAAAATGGCCTTTGTCATCAATTAGCAGTTGTTGGGCTGTTCCATGGGTTTCTGATTCTGTAAGGAAAAAGGCATCATGGTTATTTGCTTAGCAGGCACAATGGTTGAAATGGTGTAGCTGGCAATCCTCCAGAAATGTAGTTGGGGTCTCTGTGTCTCCAGTCTCTAGGAGGTTACACCAGTATGATACCACACTGCAGTGAGCCCCCACCCCTTTTTGCACTGTACACACTTACCCTATGTGAGAGACATGCTAGGCGCTGTTGAGGATGGGAGAGCTATTGAGCAAATATGCAGCAGGTAAATGTTGTGTGGGGGAGCAAGCATTGCCAGCAGTCGCAGTTTGAAGCAGGAATCTCCTGCTTACCTGTGTGGGGTACACTGTTCTTGCATTCTCAGTTGGAGATGTGGAAATTCCTGTTTGTTGCTTGTAGAGGTGCAGTACCTGTAAGGCTTCTAAGCAGAGCTATATTAGCAACATGGTTAAACTGTATCTGTGCATCTCCTTGACTTTACAGAAAGAGACTTTTGATTTTGGCCCAGTCCCAAATTTGATTAAAGTCTAGGGGCTGTTCTTTGGAGAGGCTCGTGGTGGCTGCATCACAAACACAAGGGAAGCTACACACGTAAAGCTCACCAGGTAGAATTTTAGTTGAGACTATTCATCTGTAACAGGTTTGGGTCTAGTTCAAGCCCTGAGGCCTCTACCTGAATGCCTCAGGAGCAGATGGAGCTGCTGCTGAGACTGGAGAAGGTAGATGCTCAGGTTGAGATACTGAATAAAGTAACGCCTCCACATTGAGATTCCAGATGTAGCTGCTGTGACTCCCAAATTGTGGTGGCCTTTTCCTAAAGTTTCTGACCACTTGTGTGCAAGTTCTCCCAGAATGAACCCCGAGACTGGGACGGTCTCATACAGATTAGGGGACCTCAACCCTCCAGAGGGCTGCTAGGGGTTCTGAGTGGCTGTGTTCAGCGCTTAGAAATGGTAGTCAGGGGTTGAACCTCTATACAAGAACATCACCTCCCACAACACTTGAGGAATTTCCCAAGTCTCTCTGGTAAGGACCATAGAGCATTGCAGTTGCTTTAACGTCACTTCTGAATTCAAAAATGGTGTCACAGCATCTGTGACATCCCCCCCCCCCATCTTTTTCTGTGATGGCTCAATTGATCGAGGGCTAGTGATCAAGGATGGGATGGGAGTTCACCTTCCACGAGCTGGCAAATGGTAATCCTATGCGGTCAGCATGTTGATGTGAAGTTAGATTGATCTTGTACTATTTAGTTCACCTCTTTCCTGTCAAGAGGGTGGATATACTGACGGAAATCACAGTGTGTCAACAGGTTTCCTTCCCAGGACAAAAATAATACAGAGAACTCAAGATGAGGATTATTTGGAGCTAGATGTCAGCTGAACTCTTGAGTTCTTGTCTGGTCGTTTTGTTGATATGAAAGGTTGGTTACTTGTATCAATCGGGGTGTTAATGGTGTTGGCTTCAGATCAGAGTGTGCTCCAGGGAGGCAGGTGTCCATGGCACGCTTCCTCACATGCTCATTAAGCAGCTTTGCAATGCATGGAGGCACTTTGCTTTCTTCCTTTGGGCATGCCTGGCCTTCATCTTTAATCTAAATCATCTTTCAAATGCCATTGCCATCCTGACACTTTTAGGCCTCTGATGAATGCACTTAAGGGTCACCGGCTGTCACATCAATACCCTAGAGCCAAGTGATACTTGCAATGAAACCTCACTTCAAGCCTGAAGAGGTAGGTTGATTGCGGCTTCCTCTGCAGGCTTGTTTTAAGTGGTGCTGGGAAGTAAATCCATCAAAAGCAGCAGGCAGGGAGGGTTAAGTCTCCATCCCCCACATACACTGCAAATATATGATCTTGTGCAAGGTTATGAGTGCCCAGTATGGAGCCAGAACAACAATTGTATCTGGCTTCTGGCAGCCAGGTGACCTCCATTGTTTTCTTTGTGGCACAGTCAATAAAGCAGAGGCAAAGCAGACGGAGCATGTTATCAGCAGGAGAGGGTCGTGGGACGGTATGCAGAGGTGAGTCTGACCTTACCTTGCTAAGCCGTGCCCACTGTAAATAAGAACTCCATTAAAGTCTGAAAGTCTGACTTGCTTCTTATGACTCATTTTCCATCATTATTATGGATTATAAACATGCAGGAGGGCAGATAACAATGCAATTCTGACTGTACTGGGACTTGTTGCTAAAAATGGAAGCCATCTGCCTTTCTGGACTGTGAAAATGGACTTATACAGAAATGTTATAAATGACATAACATTTAAAAAGGCAGCTGCTGAAATTCACCACCTCTGGGATGGCTGTAGAACAGCCAAACAACACCCACAGGAGTTGGCAAAGCAATAAAGAAGAATAGCAATGCTGGCAAGGACAATTCTGAAGTCAATAGAAAGCAATTGCTTGGCTGGAATTTCACAGCAAGGTTTCTTCCTTGCAAGCTTACCATGAGAAAACAATATATATTTTCTCAAGACATGCAGTGCAATCCTAAGCAGAGTCACACCCTTTAAGCCTATTGACTTCAGTGAATTTAAAAGGGTATAATTTTGCTCAGGATTGCCCTGATAGTCTTGCTGTTTTGCCCTTTGCACACAGAAGACGGCAAGGACTATCACAGGAAGACAAAGTACATAAAACCGAGGGAGCAGATCTGTCAGTCAGTTACATGCTGCGCTAATCAATAACACTCTGAACACTGAAGCAGGGTGATAAAATTTCTCCTTGACAATGAGACCCAGGATCCCTTTTCTATGTTCCACTCCATTCAGCAAAGAAAGAACTGGGAATGTCAAAATCAGCACTACTAATTCAAGCACTACTAATTCAACCCCGTGGTACAAAGTGGTAAGCTGCAGTCCAAGCTCAGCTCACGACCTGAGTTCGATCCCGGAGGAAGCCAAGTTCAGGTAGCCGGCTCAAGGTTGACTCAGCCTTCCATCCTTCCGAGGTCGGTAAAATGAGTACCCAGTTTCCTGGGGGTAAAGTGTAGATGACTAGGGAAGGCAATGGCAAACCACCCCATAAAAAAAGTCTGCCAAGAAAACGTCGTGATGCGACGTCCCCTCATGGGTCAGTAATGACTCGGTGCTTGCACCTTTACCTTTTTTAATTCAAGCATTTAACAGTTTTGATCCACCTTTCCAGCCTGTCCCTGTGTTGGTGGGTCTGGACCTTTAGGATTGCTTCTTTGCGGCATGAACATAAAAAAATAAAAAACCTATGTATGTAGCTTTCAAAATTTATGAAGTTGCCATGTTCCACCAAAGAATTGTGGAAAAGCTGATGGAGGTCCATTCCCAGATTTCTAAGCATCCTCTCTAAATTGTCCTCTGCTGCTCCTAATCCTGCACTGTACTTGCTAATATATTATGAACGCAGAGACACAGGGCACTTCTTACAAGACCAGACAGATGGGATTGGTGCTTTTGTTCTTGCTACAGTTACTTCTGGTTTCAGAGCTCACCCTTGGAAAAATTCTTTAAAATGAGCAGGGAGAGTATTTGCAGGGGAGAATTGGTAAGCAGAGCCAGCTGATTTTCTCCAGCAAATGTTTTGACCCATATTTGCTTTCTGAGGGGAAACCCATGCTCCTGTACAGTGTCTTGTTTCTCTCTTTGTGTCCTAAAATATTCTCTCTCATTTGACTAATGTTGGATGCTTTGGAGAAGATGGGCATTGGTTCTTGTCATATGACCAAAGAACTACTACCACTAGGGAGCTAGTGGTACCACTAGGGAGCTAGTGAAAAGATCAAGGAACTTTGCTGGGTTAACATTTCTAGCAATTGGGTTTTTTTGGGGGGGGGTGAATCCAACATGAGAAGAACACAGAGACATGATTCAATAACCCTTAGCCCGGGTAGACACTAATTGGGCCAGGGCTCTGTTTTTCTTGCAAGTTTCTTTTCTGCTGTGATCTTCCTCAAACTTGGCCACAAGTAAGACAGCTCTGTAACCCTTTCTTTGGCAGACTAGATATCTTTGGAGTGGTGATGGTAGGAATAGAGGCTCTGTGACATGCAGAAATCCAGCATGCAGTTTTTCTTGGGGTGGAGATATCAGACAGCTACCAGAATTGTATCAAGGAATAAGTAGTCAATGTGAATCCAGGAATTTCTATTAGCCATAGAAGGGATGAAATTCCATTGGACTACACAAAAGTTTTTAACCTTTTCTAGGTAGCAGATCCCAGGTACTCACCTAAATGTCCCTGCTTTTAAGTTTTCCCCACAGAAAATCTAACTGTGTCCTTCTATGTGCAATGAATTTTGGAAGATGACAGTCAGAATTATGTCACCACTGTTGACAGCCTGGCCTGCCTGCAGTTTAGGGGAAGAGTCCGGAGCTGAAAGAGTTAAAAGGGAGGGAGGGAGGGAGAGAAGGGGAATGAGACAGAGAGAAGCAGAGAAAGGTCAGTGACAAAAGCCAACTAAGTGTTTAGGATATATATGCTTCAGGCTATTATTCTTCTGCACTTCCGCTACACAATGACAAATGTTGTTCCATGAGCTCTGGTTTATATTCTCCTAGTTCTGCATTTGAGATGAACACATGAGGAAAACCAGAATTATACCTCTAAACAGCCTCATTTGCAACAGGTAATGTAGTTACTTGTACAGAGAAAATGAATGTTTTTTTTCTCACATCTGACAACCCAAAGCAGCAATCTGCAGATCACCTTGAGGGAGAAACAGAATATGACTGTGTCAGACAGTCTAATTTGTTTCAGACAGTCCAGTTTCTGTCCTGCCCTATGTATGAAAAATGAATGGGGGAACAGAAAGTACAGTGTGGACTGGAAGGAGGGGAAAGCTGAACAATCTCCCTGCTTGTACTTTTCACCCAGAAACCACTTCTTCTTCCATTGGGATTACTGCAGGTTGAAAAGTGCAGACAGGTGGTTGCTTCAGCATCTGTTCCCACTTGTCCATACTTTGCTTTACCCCTCACCCCTGTATTGTATGGAATTAGTGGCAGATCTTGTTTTAACAAACAGGATAGTTGCTGTCTCATCTAGCTTGGCCCTAAGTGATGTTTGGGAGTATGCAGTAAAAACAACATCAACAAAGTAGATGCAAAATTTTGGTGGAAAGTCTAGATTAGTTAAAGCGGATCTGAAATTAATCGCAGAAAGGGAATTGGTTTTGGCCATGGCTTGCTGATTCAAAGCTTAATATGCAAATAAGTCAGTGTATCTGAAAGGGATCAGGTATGTATGTTTGACTGCAACTTTCTCATTTGTCTTTCTTTGGAATCTGATTGTGGATGTTCTTAAGACCATTCATGTGAGTCCTGTATCCTTAATGATCCATACTGGGGAAAAAAAAGGCTCGTACTCACATAATTCCCTTGCACATTCATCTCAGGTACACACGGGGCTAACCACCAGTGTCCACAGTCTGGCTTTTATGCATGTAGAAGCTCTGTTTATGTGAGCTGCCACATGTACATGGATGATGTGCAGCTCATGAGAGTCCTGTGATGATGGCACACTTTTTGACATTACTGCCTATGAAGAAATTGTAGCAGCTGGAATGTATATAAACTGGAGGATGGAAAAACCAGGCTGCAATCCTTGAAGGAGCAGAAGATAAATACAAATAGATTACCCACATGGAGCCATCAATTTACATTGACAACAGCCTGGTTGTGACTTGTGAGTAGACATGGGCATGAACAGCATTACGAACAGAAAAACCCCATGAACAGCCCGTTCGTCTGTTTGCGAACAAGCCATTCGTGAGGCTCCATTCTAAACGAACAAGTGGTCGTTGCAAGCCTCGTTCATTGCCTTCGTCAGCCGTTTGTCAAGCCAGACAGTCTGGGGCCTTTCAAGCAATTCCCCTAGCAATGGCAGGGACTGAACTCTGTCTGAACTCCTGGCTTTCCTTCTGGCTTTAACCCTTCAAAGTACTTCCAGCAGAGAGTCCCGTTTTTGCCACTGTGAAGAGAAAATGGCAACAAAGGGAAGGACCCATGGATTATGCCTTTCCTGGGGTGCAATCGCTCTGAAACTTGGGGGGTCTTCGGAGGACAGTGAGGACTATGTCTCCTGCAAATTTGGTGTGTATTAGACATTGGGAAGGTCAGTTTGTGGAGTGTTTAAAGGGCCCTGCCCCTTGCACATGGCAGGAAAGGGCCCTTTAAACTATCAGCTGGCAGGTGGCAGGGGGAAATTCCCCCTGCCACCTGCCAGCTGATAGTTTAAAGGGATCTTTAAGGGGCCACGAACAACGAACATGTTTGTGAACAGGGTCATGTTCGTTACTGTTCATTGTTTGTTGTTCGTGGATGGCAATGAACAACGAACAGCTTGTTCATTTTTTCCCATTCATGGTCATGTGTACTTGTGAGTCTAGCAAAGGCCTTGCAAGATCTAAGCATGTAACTTCATTGTAAAATAGAGGGGAGCATTTTTGTTAAAAGTGAAGTGTACTCTGGATTGTGTGTTCTAGATGTGATTATTTGGAATCAAGCAACACTCATTTACTTTGGAATTTAAAGCTTAACAATGATTTAATTTATGACTGAGTTATTCTAAGTCCACTAAAAACTACACTACTGAAAGATTTCTAGGTAACAGACCCTGGTAACGTATTATCTTTGCTATTATCAGTGTAATAAAACAGAAACACAGTGACACTTTAAAGACTAACAGCATATATTCCAGCATGAGCTGTTGTGAATCTGAGACTACTACTTCTGATGCAATGGGGAAAAAGAAAATATTTTTCTCATATTTATCAGAAAAATTACAGAAAATGTGTGTGTGGCGTGACAGAGGGAAAAATTAGAAACAGAGAGGCCTCGTGATAAATTAGGTGTGATTCTCTGTGTAAGGGATGGATTGGATTAGGTGGTTATACATAAAGGATGATGAGAGAGGTTAGTTCCATCTTCTCTCTCAAAGAATGCAGATAAACAAATGTGTAATCAAGTCAGATAATTAACAACTAATCAAGGAAGAAACGGTCTAAAGAAATTTGGCTAACATCAGTAAGTGACTAACAGTCTTCTGTTTCTATTATGAATTGGCTTGATTTTCACTTCTGTCCATGAGTTATTTCTCCCATTCTCTGTGGCTCATTAAACTATTCAGGACATTCAGAGTCCCCTAAATCTCTCCATGTCTTCTTTATTTTGCAATATCCTGGAGTCCCTTCTATATTATTTCAGACAAAGGAAACTTCTGTCACAAGGGGTTCAGATTGAAGGATTGCCTTATAAAGTGGAAACAGAATATCCTAAGGTAGATAATGGGCTAGATTTGCAGAAATATGCAGCTTGCACTAGCAGGCAGGCAGGCGCTTTCATTTAAATGGTGTTAGTGTGATCAACATTGTTCCACTGCACTGAATTCACCAGTGAATGGAACTTTTTTGGACCGTCACACATTTAAATTTTTAAATAAGAGTTACAAGGAATTTCCCCACTCCAGAAATCTGTCCAAATAGATTGTGATGGGAACAATTAATTAATATTGCCTTTAAAAATAATCAACAAAGGGTTAAATAGCATAATCATTACAAGCTACACCAGTCCAGGAACCATGCTTCCTGTATGTTAGACGGGGTAGAAATATATGACTAGCAATAAATAGTGGCAAGGGATGCAGGTCAGAGAGCCGACAGGATAAGAGGCATGTGGGGGATGGATATTTTTGAAGTGCATGGTATACAACTATTCAGTACCAGCAAGCAAAGTAATACAATGGTTACCAACATTGTCATTTTCAATTGGCTATACACAGCTGGACTATTGGATCTTATTGTGTATCTCCTGGTTTCAAATTCATATGCTTTACACCAAGTCAAATCACTGATCAATCTAACTCAGTATTATCTACTCTGCCAGCAGGTTCTCTTATGGTTTCCAGTTGCTCACCGGTAGAGGGCAATCTCCCAGGGCAATCTCCCCTTTGCCTGCCGATCACTTGCGATCAGCGGGAGGTGGCAAACTGCTTGGCAGTCGCCTGCCGCTGGCAGGCGACTCAGGCAAGCACACTGTGTGCATGCTTCTGGTGGGGATAATAGGAACGAAGCAAGGGAAGAACTTTCATCCATTGACAAAAACTACCAAATCTTTACTGCTGTATAATTATCAGATTGTACATTCACCTCATTTTATCTTACAATTGCTTGCACAAACACAAAGATTCTATTTTATCACTACCTCCATTTTTTAAAAACCATACTGTACATATCCAAACATGTTCAAGATGGGAAAAGAGATGAGTGGATTGTGCTGATTTTATTCTTTACTGTCCTGAAATTTCTCTCTGTAGTGCATGTTACTCTTCATTTTTAATATAAATAGGATAATTTCTAGAATTATTTTTGAGATCAGATCATTTCTGTGCAGTTTGTCATAGCTTTTAATTGCTTCAGTTCATACTGATGTACAGGTGTGTCCTTGTGCTTTGCTGAAATGTCACATGAAAAAATCATGACAGCTATATATACAGTAACATAAAGTTTGCTTTTTTTTACATGGTTTTATCAACATGCATGTGCTCATCACTGAAATATAAAGGCACGGTACTCTTTAGAAAATTCAGAAATAAAAAGGGGAAATAAAAGGGGGACACACAAATAACTAAGAATTCCTAATTCTTCCGCTTTCAGAAACAATGCCAGATAATTCTGAACCCTAAAATGGCTTGTTATATCTAAGCTGATCCTCCCCTGGTTAGACATAGGCAGTTCTATCCTCTATGTGGCGAAAATATCTATATGTTTAATTCTCAACATAGCCACATCTGTGGATTCTTAAATCCAGAGACTGGAACCATGAACAGATAAGACAAATCTTTCTATAAAACAGGAAAAGGTCCAAATTTGCAGAAAAATCTGAAATCTAATATATAGACCCCCAATAATACAAGCAGTACCTGTAGTTTTAAGAAAAGTACGTCCTCTCATTGACAGTTGTTGGGGTTGCTAGGTAGCCACAATATTGCCAGCTGTCAAGTCTTCATTTCTGTTAGTAAAAGGCAGGGAACGAGGACAAAGCTGTTCCCAGGGCTGTTTTGGTCTTTGAGGGAGGACTCGTTAGGGGCAGACCTACCAGCAACCACTGGGTGACTTGATACCACACATCTTACATGGTTCATCCAGGCCATGCTGCTTGTTACTGTTCAACAGCTGCCACTGCATGAAAGCCAGTGTGGTATAGTGGTTAGAGTTTCAGACTAGGATCTGAGAGACCTAGGTTTGAATACCCATTCTGCATGGATGATCTTGTACCAGGCACACATTCTCAGCTTAATGTACCTCACAGACTTGTTGTGAAGGTAAAATGGATTGAGAGGAGAATGATGTAAACTGCTTTGTGTCTCTGTTGTGGAGAAAGGTGGAGTATAAGTGAAGTAAATAAAAAATGTAGCTCAAGATGAGGGGGTGGGGAGATAAAAGATAGGTTGATTGGTGGGAGGGAAGGAAAAAAGGAAACAGGGAAAAGTTGCCAGAAGACGGGAAAGAGAAAATAGCACGGGGAGGAGGTTTAGGGTTGCCAGGCCTTGCAACCAGTGGGAGACTGGGTGGGATGGAGAATGGGGAGATGGCCATGAGCAATGACATGATGTCACTTCTCAGAAATCCTAGAAATGATGTCACACTTCTTTAGGAGCTGCAGGAAATTCTTACCATAAAGTTTCTACCCATTCTTAGAGAGGCATGCTATCACTTCCAAGTTTTCCAAGAAGTGATGTCACACCATCACTGACAGCAATTTTTTAAAAAATAATCTCCTGTTGGTTGCTGGACTGCCAATGGGAGGTTGGCTGATGGGTGGGAAGGAGAGAAGGAGGCAGGAAAAAGACAGAAGTTATGGGGGCTTTCAGGGAAGGAAAAGAGGAACTAATGGTGGACGGGGAAATGAGATTTCCTCCTGAAGTCATTGCAGGTCCGTTGCTTATACAGAGCTTTTACTTGACATATTTTGATATCTGCAAGGGAAAGGAGGATCTGAATTATATGCACCTACATCCAGCTGTGAGTAAATTACCTTGTTTGTATTCCATTAGTGTAAATACTTCATTTTGCATTCAGCATATTAGTTATTTAATCAGTAAAAGACTCACTGAAATGCCCTTTACACTCGTATCAAAACATTGCTGATATTTAATGGTATACATTGAATTTCAGTTCTCTGTTTCTAAAATGTGTGTATGAATGGATGGTAGGGAGAAGTAGCAATGTTGTGCACTAATACTTAAGGTGATTGGTACAATAAACTATAATGTATGCATTCTGGCACTTATGAATCTGTTAAATGCCTAAAAAGCATCTTTTTATTAAAAACCTCTCTTCCACTACAGATACTGTTACAAGCAGTGGATGGCTGAACTACTGAACAGATTGTCATACAAAAACAATCTAACGTTTCAAGTGAGAATCTTGTACAGGAAACAAAAGAAGAAGTCCTTTCCCCTCACATTTTCCATTCACCCTTGTCACAGTTTGCAAAAGTGAAACATTATAAACCAAATGTTCTTCCAGTTTCCAAAGCTAAACTTGAAAAACTCTGACTATCTGAAACATTTATGTCACAAATCTGTGCCATTATAACTTCTAGCGTAGCACATGGGTGAGGGCAAAACCAGTCTCCACTGCGCCTCCCAAACAAGACTGTACCATCACAGCTGACAGATCCTTCTAGTTCACAATTTAATACTAGCGTCAGCCATATGATAAAGTCAAAGAATCAATCCTTTGTTTGCACTTCCTGGAACCATGGAAGCAAAAATATGTGCTATCTTCCAGGCTGGAAAGTTTTGCACTGCTTATCAAGCTGTAGTTCTGGGATCAGATTAGTGCATGGAAGGAGGTAGAATTGCTTGTAGGAAGCAATAAAAATGTACTGCATTCTTCTCCTAGCCCCAGTCACCTGTCTAAAGGCCTTCTATTTTATAAAAGTGGAGCCAATGTAGGACAGGGGTGTCTTCTGCATCTGAAGCCTTCACCAGCTCCTTCTCATGCTGCTTTCCTGACTCCTTAAATTTTGTTGGTCCTTGCTTACTTCCATATGGTCATTTAACCTCAGTTAGAAGGCTTGTGGTGTTTTCATACAATTGCTCTCACCAAGAACTAATGAGTAAATTCTCTACTCATTCCAGCACAAATTTGCATCATTATGGAACTGAAAGTAACAATGATCTACAACAGGAGGCTCAAGCTTTGAGATGCAGTGGCACTTTTCCAGGGGATTGGTTGAATTAATTTCCATGCCTCCACGTGCTTAGCTTTTTCATGAAAAAAGAATTACACCACTAAATGCTTTGCATTGCTTCCAAGAATGATGAAAAAAATTGCTGTCAGATTGAACATGAATTCTCATTTTAATAATGGTTAAGCAGATATTGAGGAGGGAAGGCGGCATGTTATAGCCCAATTCCATCAGATCTCAGAACCAAACTGGGTTGGTAGTTGGATGGGTGACCACCAAGGAAGACTTTGCAGAGGAAGGCACTTCCAAACCATTTATGCTTCCCGTTTGCCTTGACAGCCCATAAATAAGTTGCGACTTTATGACACATACACATAAAAGCAGATACAGATTCGAATCCAGTAGCACCTTAAAGACCAACAAGATTTCCATGGTATAAACTTTCAAAAGTCAAGTTCCCTTTGTTAGTTAAGCAGACACAGTAACTGATTTTTAAAGAGAAGAAGCCGACTGCATGCTGGATATTCATTTGCCTTTGGACTGGTGGAATTAAGAGGTCCACTTTAATTCCTGTTCCTATGTTATCTCACCAATATGAGGCCATTCTGTTGATTTGTTAATGTAATGTAACCTCAAGATCACATAGGTGGTAGACCAGCATGGTTCCTTCCTATAGCAACACCATCCCTCTCAGAATCTGTAGCAATCTGGCCACTCATTCTATGTTACCACTTAGCAACTTTTATTAGAGGTGTGTACAAAATAACAAAACCCGGTATTTTTTGGATCAGGGTATTAGGAAGCCATAGTTATTGTTATTCCTTTTATTTGGGTCCTCCCATACTGATTTGGTATTCAGATTTGGGTTTTGTTTGGGATTATGAAATTAACTGGATCAATTATTTGCTATGGGGGGAGTCTGGTGTGGCTGTTTAGAAGCAAATGACACCAAAATTACAGCAGAGCGAGGGCTACCTGTTTACTAAAGTTCTGCAGAGTTTCAAGAGGATTGGGTCAAGGAGTCCAATTCTACAAGGTCCCCCGAGCTTTCCTATTGGGGAAAAATCCAATGCTTTCTCCAGGGCAGAGAAACTTTAGACACATAAGAGCAACCACTGACCAACAGACTCCCCATGAAAATAGAACCAACAAAGCCCAATTGAGCCAATGCCAAACCAGAGAATTCCAGCAGAATCAACCTTGCAGCAGGCAGCAGAAGTAAAGTACAGACAGAAAAGTACACACTCCAAAAAATCTTGTGCTGAAGCTGCCTGCAGCCAGAACATTTCTGTGGGATATGAGAGAATTGCCATGACTGGACAGACAGTAGCACTCCCCTTAACTTGCAATGGCATTTAACTGTGAGACTCTCCTCCCTCCCTCACTGTTTTGCCTGGGAAGCTTCCAAATCAAGAAAACCAAACTGCTGTGACCTTTAAAATGATGGTCATGGTTATTTCTGAATAGTTTTGGGAATAATCAGGATCGGAATACTGGTATATCCGAGAATTTTGGATATAGATACTGATTCCATGGTAAATACTAGTAAGATATTTTTCAGGAATATTTTAAAACCAGAAATATAGAACTGCACATCCCTAATCCCCATGCTATGATCATGGTCATTAGAAACAAAGGGCACCACCTCTAAATCATATCATCTAAGTAGTTTAGCATGCAGTGACATTGATGTCTTTTCTTCTGGCCAATACCAGAAACCTGCCTTTGGTATAAACAGTCAACCAAGTGTTCTGGAATGGAATTAAATGAAACCAGTGGGGACCCATGAGGACTTTTAGGAGGCATCTCATTTTCCCTTCTCCCACCATGTTTTCTTTCCCTTCCTTCCCCACACAGCCTCTCCCCATTTCCTGCTTCCTTCTGTCCTTTCCACTCATCGTTGTATGCCCCCCTGTCTTCCCCTTTCCCTTTTCTCCTCCCCGGCAGCCTCTGCCCAGTGGCCCAGCTGCATGGTGTCAGCTGAGCTGGGCCCAGATGCATGGTGGAGAACCTGCAAGGACTTGCTGGGAGTATTTCACTTTCCCCATGTATCCCCTTCCTGACACCATTTCCTCTTTCCCTCCTCCTGGCAGCCTCCATATAATCACCTTTCCCTATGTCCTTCTCTCCTTCATATCCACTAAACAACATACTTTTTATTGACCCCATCTTCATCTGTACATTAATCTATAACTATAAATTTATTATCTCTATTATTTATTTACTTCATTTATATACTGTCTTTCTCCACAATGGGGAGCCCAACGCAGCTTACATCATTCTCTTTGCCTCCATATTAACATCACAGCAACCCTGAGAGGTAGATTAGGATATAGTGTATAACTGGATCAAAAGTATCCAGTGAGTTTCCACAGCAAAGTGGTGATTTGAATCTGAGTCTCCCAGATCACATCTTGAAACTCTGATCACTACACTACGCTGGCTTTTGCGAATATGGTGGGGTGTTGTTGAGAAGTAACAGCCCATTTTCACATGTTTTACCGGCTCCGGTACATCACGCAAAGCTCCTGCAAGGACAGCATCTTCCTGGCACAATTTCCTGGTTCTCGTGCGAAATCGCACCAGGAAGACTCTGTCCTTGCGGGAGCTTTGCACGACATACCGGAACCGGTAAGATGTGAAAATGGCCACAAGCAGCCAGGCCTGGGTGAGTCATGTGGTATCAAGCGACCTGGTGGTTGGTTCTGGGCCTTTCGCCAATAAGTCCTCCCTCAGAGGCCAAAACAGCACCTGGAAAGGGCCATGCTCCGTCTTCCTGCCTTTTACTGACAAAAACCAAGCTTGGAATACCATTATGGTTGCCTAGAAACTGCCACTGAGGGCAACTAGTCAAATCTACAAGCACTTCTTTTATTATTTGTTTTTTTTTTAAACTGCCAATGTGTTTTTTTTTTTAGGTTTCAGATTTTTCTGCAAACCAGTGGCATTTTTTCAGGTGTGTAGGAAGATCTGTCTTGTCTGTTCATGACTCCAGTCTCTGTATTTAAGTATCCTCAGATCAAGGCCACTTTATTATTATTTAAAATAGCCTAGACTGGAACTGAGCCAGTGGGCATGCAAATTATACCTGTAGATTAATTTATTTTCCTGCCATTCAGGTATTCTTATTAATTTTTTAAATATTCTAGTATTAAGTTTTTTGTATTTTAATTATTTGAATTTTAATTATTTAATGATACTTTGAAAAATGGCTTAAACACATAACTTGAAGAAACAAAGGATCTAAATTGAGACAATTACTATTTGTGCTTTCTGAAGTCACACTATTTGAACCTGGTCCAAGAAAATCTTGGCTGGAAGGAGTGATGTGTGCAAACAGGCAGCTACATGCTCAGGCTGATGTGCAATTTAAGAGTGCTAGAGATGGAATCTGCCTTTTCCCCTAACATTATGTTTGAAAATTGAAAAATGTATTTTACTACCCTACCCTCTGACATTTTCGATTCATGTTGAATCTAAACAGCACTTGAACCATCTCTTTCCCCACTACACATTTGTGCCAGAAAATCCAACATCAGACAAAGAGCTCTTACCTTTCCAAGCCATCTTGGGTGAGAGCGTTCTCCTTTCCATTTCTCTCATGCAACTGAAGAAGTATATCTTCTTGATTACTCAATGTCTCTTCACAGGTCTTGTCTCTCATCTGGTGTCTGGGGAGAGGTGTTAAGGGAGTCTTTCTTGCATCTGGCCCCACCCTCTGACACCTGAATAATTGCTGATAAGCAGTCCTGAAGTCCCTGTTCAGAGTACCATACAAGATAGGGTTCAAAGCTGAGTTGGCATACCCAAGCCATGTGACAACAGACAGCAGTTCTTTACTCACTGCATCATCCCCGTAGATGCCTCGGAATATGAACACTGTGAAATAAGGAAACCAACAAATAATGAAAGCTCCCATCACAATTGCAAGAGTCACAGTGGCTTTGTGCTCATTCACAGTTGGCAATGCATGATGGACTTTTTTGTTACAAGGGACATTGTTGATCCTCTTAGCTTGTTCCCTGGCTATTTTGAAAATCCGATAGTATGTGGTGCACATGATAACTAAAGGGATATAGAACGTAAGCAAAGCATCCACCAGTCCATAAATACAATTGACACCCAAATTGCACTGGTCAGAGTCATGGATTATTGTACCATTAGTGTTCCAGCCCAAGTGAATGGGTAAAAATGAGACCATGATTGACACCACCCAGATAAAAACCATAACCATCACCACCCGTCGAGGAGTGACCAAAGTGGTGTAGCGAAGTGGTGCTGTGACAACATAGTAGCGATCAAGGCTGATCATGAAGAGATTCAGGATGGAGGCTGTGCACAGCATGACATCTAGACTAGTGTAAATATTGCACCAGATAGATGATAAGTACCATCTATGATTGGAGACCTCATATAGGGCTGCAAAGGGCTGCACTAGCAGGCCCAGCATCAGGTCTGTAACAGCCAAAGAGACAATGAAACAGTTAGTCAGGGTGCGGAGCCGCCGGTTAAATCTAACAGCCAGGCACACCACCACATTACCGCAGATGGTCACTATAATGATGACTGTGAGAACAATTCCAATTGATACTTTTCTTATGAGGTCTTCAGGTTCTGTAGTGTTTCTGTGGTTCTGTGAAGAATTCATGGTAAGGGTGACAGAGAATTGACAAATTTCCCTCACCCAAACTTGTATATCAACTTATCCTTCAGGTACTCAGAAAAAGATGTTGATATCCAGTTTTATGAAGCACTTGTGCAGATCTGTTCTTGTAGCAGCATCACAATCAGTTCCCTTCATCACAGCTACACAGATATTATCATGAAGGCATGTTTGCTCTGAAGAGATGTTGGGAATGAGTTCTCTGCATACTGATCTAGAAAAAGATGACTCTTCCTAATATCAGTGATCCTTTTCAAGAGAAATCCTCAGACACGTATCTTGCACGGTACACTAACTAGCAATGTTTGTTTATTTGCTTCATTTATACCCTGTCTTTCTCCCCAGTGGGGAACCAAAGTGGGTTACATCAGTCTCTTCTATTTTTTATACTCACAACAACCCTGTGAGGTAGGCTAGGCTGAGATTGTGTGACTGGAGGGGCTTTGGCTCAGTAGTACAACATCTGCTTAGTATGCAGAAGGTCCCAGGCTTAATTCCCAGCATCTCCAGTTTTTTTTAAAAAAGATCATTCGTAGGTGATATGAAAGACCTGAGATCCTGGACAGCAGCTGTGAGTCTGAGTAGACAATGCTGTCTTTGAATGACCAGTGGTCCAATTCAGTATAAGAAGACCGCTTCCATGGCAGAGTAGAGATTCAAACCTGGGTCTCTCAGATCCTAGTCTGACCACTAAACCACACTGTTCTTTCAAGGATTAAGATGAAGTCTTGATGGCTAATTCTACCCATGGCTGTTAGTTATGACAGCAAAATAAGATCTCTGTTTTTGGTTGTATGATATCTCATAACCCATGTTGGAGACATACAATGGAGAAAAATATGTTTGCGCCAAGATTTATAAACTCTCCAGAGGCATTTGGCTGGCCACAGTGGGAAAAATATGTCAAACTAGATGGAAACTTTGTCTGATTCAGTGGAGTTCTTCATATACTCTTATAAGTCCCTTTGGTATGAGCCTCTGCCTTTTCTTCACTCTTTTTCCTCTCCTTCAGAGAAATCATTGGGTGTTGTCATATGATGTGGTAATAGTACATGGCTTCCTTCATAGGTCAGGCCAGAGAAGAGTATAAAGAATCCCAGCTATATCTTTATTTTTAGCAACGTCTCTACTCACATCAGTTTGAAGATAGTTTGGAACACATGAGTAGGAAGAAGTTGGGAGAATGTGCATGCTTTCTGATCTGCACCTGGAAAGAAGAATTAGAATCAGATTAAATAGTTTAGGACTTCCTCTACATTTGGGTGACTGCTTAAGCATTATTCTGAAACCCATTATAGACTTTTTTTTTAAAGTAGGGTGGCAGTTTTCAAAATCAGAAACTGGGTGCCTCTCCTAGAGAGAAATAGTTTGTGTGGAGTGCAATATTTGGGAGATTTTGAAGGGTTTCACTGGTAGGATTTGAGAACATTAGCAGATACCTGATGGAAGCTTTGACTCTTAAAAGTTTAAACCCTGAAAATCTTGTTGGTCTCTAAGGTGCCACTAGACTCAAATCCTGCCATTCTACTGCAGACCAGCAAGGCTACCTACTTGAAAATGGTAACCTTGAAACTGCCAAAACTTTAAGGGAGCTGCTTTTACATGAATGGTTTCTCATACAGTAACTGACACATGCACTTTCTGGTTTCAGTGTCAATCATGCCATTCTAATAATGTCTGAAATGCGTCTAATAGGAATAATGGACAAGTGTTCAGAAATACATATAGGCAAGAATTTATTCTAGGATATGATTACTAAGGTTTTCAATAAGGGAGAATTCCAGTAGACCATGAAAGAAATTTTGGGTTTGATCCTCTGAGCTTTGGATACAGGGACCATGGATTTTTCTGTGTTCCCTTCCCCCATAGTCATTTCAGACCCCAGGAAAGATTATTTCCAGGTTTGTGAGACCCATATTGTCTAATAGTAGGGGGTTCAGATCTCCCACTATAGCAGGATACCTTCCAGTGCAGCAGTAGAAGAAATGGTGATGGTGGGGTGACATCACATAACCAGAAGTGATGCCATGCATCAAAGTAAAATCATAGAGTTATGGGGGATTGCTAGAGCATTGCACTGATGCCATGATGTCACTTTCAGTTATGCAGTTAGAAGTGATATCATAGTGTTGCACCATGCCATGCTATGCTTGTCCTGCCCTCCCAAAGCTCCTCCTGACACATGGCTATCTAATAACCATGTGGGTTGGAAGACTGCAATGGGAAAGGGAAAGGACTAGAAATCACCCTCCAGTGGAGCTCTGCTGATGGAAGAGGCAGAAAGAGTGATTTCATCCCCCCACTGCAGTCTCCTGACCTGCGTGAGTATTAATACATATGAGTTCTTTGACCCTGGAAATAAACTTTCCTGGGGTCAGAAAGGACTGCTAGAGGGAGGGGAGCATGAGGAAGGTCTGCAATCATCAGCAACTCCTGATTACAGATCATAAGATCCATCTCTGTATTTCTACATAATGCCAGGATATAAAGCATGTTGCTCATTAATATTCAGCTTTCCTGTGGACCACAGGTTTACTGTTGAGACAGCACTGGCAGACTTGTGCTATATGTTCTGATGACATAACTGAAAACACTCCATTGTTACCAATTGTCAGAACATAGAGATACAGAGAATAGTTCAGAGAAACAACACAACTCCCACCCTACTATCAATCTGACCATGAATCAATCCACGTAGGAAGTACATTTTCTAACACCATTGTTCAAAATTATAACAAAAGCATGAAAACGATGCCACAACATGGTTGTACAACAGACATTTTTGGAATTACAATGCCAATCTGATGTAGTAAAGAAACAGATTGACAAAACCAGAATAATATCAAGGGATAACCTGCTACTAGACAGGTCTATATGATACAATAACAGAACACAATTGGTGGTCACATACAGCTCTCAGCTCAAACCAGTTCAATATCTCATTAATGACTTGCAACCCATCTTGCACAACTATACTCTTCTCTCACAAGCACTGGAAAACAAACTTTTCTTGCCCACAGACACCCCCCTGACCTTAAACAACTTTTTACTCACAATAATGTACTTCCTAACACAGATATAGCCTCTGGGACCACAGCTTGCACTAAACCGAGATGCCAACTCTTTCCCCATATTCACTCCAACAACACAATCACTGGACCTAACAACAACAGTTATACCAGTAGATGTTATCAAGTGTCAGCAATGCCCTTCTACTCTGTACATTGGACAAATAAGTCTGTATGTCAAAGAATAAATGGACATAAATCTGACATTAAAAATCACAACACTCAAAATCCAGTGAGAGAACATGTTAATCATTTCAATCCTGATCTACAAGTGGCAGTACTCAAAGAAGATTCAAGGGCAGATTTCATGAGATTGCTGAACTTGAGTTCATTCACACTTTCAGAACAACGTACTCCCTGGGACTGAACAGAGACACAGGATTATCTAACTACAGCGGTGTGCTTTAATCAAGCTTCATCATGACATTGTACTTTTACATCCTGACTCCCTTCTTTGTTTTATTCCTCCCACTGCCTGACTGGGATATAAAAGTTCAGGGCTCTCTACATGTATCTGAAGAAAGGAGCTTATCTTATACCCCTAAAATCTTGTTGGTCTCTAAGGTGCCACTGAACTCATCCTGCTGTTCTATTGCAGACCAACTCAGCTACCTACCTGAAACTATAATTCCTTTTGGAGATATTGTTATATATTTTGATATTAGTTGAGATTTCACATAACATTGGAATTAGAGGGAATGGGGAATTATTCAAGATATAAAGATATCGGCACCAAATTTTCACTGAACACAATCCTCCCTCTAATCTATAGACTCCCCTAAGTTTCAAGCATATTGAACAAAGGGGTTTCATTGTATAGGCTCCCAATGTATGTGCCTCTTGGTGCAGACACACTTCTCTCCACTGATTCCTAGCTGGGGGAAATGGTGCCAGCTACCAGCATTAAAAAAAAAGTCTGCATTCATTTCATTTTCTTACTCTTACAGTGATTGACTAATGTTTTTTTTTTAACTTTTATGCTGAAAACTCTGGGTTTGCCATCCTTCCTTGTTGTGGTCTGTTTTTCTTTCACAAAGCGAGGGAGACTTCCTTTGCAGAAAACCTCCCTGTTCCATCCTGTCACACAGCTCTAACGATATTCTCTATAAGGGCCTTTTTTTCATGAGGGGGATGAAATGGCTGTTTTTCAACCAAACAACAACAAAATTGCAAGGGAACTAGAGCTGCCTGTTCCTTAAAGATTCCTCCTCCCAAATTTCAAACAAATTGGATCAAGGGATCCTAAATAAGGGGCATCCAGCCATCCTACTTGCAAAGAAAAAATGGCTCCACCCTAACAAAGAAGGGAGGAAGGAGGCGGAGTGAGCCAGAACCACAGATCTTCTTGGCTCTGTGTTGCATCGGCTGGGGAGCCACCTTCCCTGGACCATTGCCTAGGAAATTTGGAGAATCAAAGAAAAACAAGATACCAGCTGCTGCTGCTGCTGGTAAACACCCAAACAAAAAACTGCATGCATTTTTCAGTGTTTGTGTGTTTTCATAGTGCCTAAGAATCCCAAATTTGTGTAACTGGCACTTGGTTGGCTCTTTGTATCTGCCTGTCACATTGCTCCATGAGTGGTGGCCAGTTTCCACAAGTGGGCATATCATAAGGACTGGGAATTGCTATAATATTTTGGGAAATTCCTGGAGATTTTAAGGTACAGCCTGGAGAGGGGTGGCGGGCAGAGGGGGAGAGTGGGGGATCCCCCACCCCCACCGGGGGAATGGACTACATATGCACAACCAACCAAACTGGAGTTGGCAACCTTGGTTTGGCTTCAGACTGAGACTGTGTGATAATTTTTCATATGTGATCGGTATGGAAAAGGCTGATAAGCCTCAATACATAAAGCAAAAAGGTATATTTTGAATAATTAATCATCCATTGTACTTGGTGTTGTACCAATGTGTAAATGTTAGAAATAGTTCTGACAACATCAGTTAGGACACTGCCATGGTTTGAGACATGCAATCTGCTGGATTTGTTGTATTGAAGTCTTTTCAGTATAATGAAAGCTTACAATAATGGCAGCTTTATCCCCACAGCTGGCTTGTAGTACAATCTTACACTGTGTTGTATTGTCGAAGGCTCTCACGGCTGGAAAACGATTGTTGTTGTGGATTTTCCGGGCTGTATAGCCATGGTCTTGGCATTGGTGTAGCACCAAAAGACAGAGATCTCTCAGTGTCACAGTGTGGAAAAGATGTTGGCAGGTAATTTATATCTACTCAGGAAGGTGGGATTGGGCTGAGTCATCCTGTAAGAGTTTCTCAGGGTATGGAATGCTAATGGAGGGAGGCTTCACTGTATCCTGAGGAGGTTCTTTTGCACATGGATTGGTGCTTGATATGCTAATCTTCTCTGCAGGGCTATTGTTGGGTATAGAGTATTTTGTTAGCCTGGTGTTTTTCAGGACTGGAAACCATGCTCTAATCATTCTTAAAGTCTCTTCTTTCCTGTTGAAATTGTGCTTATGCTTATGAATTTCAATGGCTTCCCTGTGCAATCTGACGAAGTAGTTGGAAGTGTTGTCCAGTATTTTAGTGTCCTGGAATAGGATACTGTGTCCTATTACAGGGGGGAAATTGGGGGGAAACTTCCATTTCTAGATACCTTGGTCATCCACAAAGCAAACTTTCAGTTAGGTCACAAGGTCTACAGGAAACCAACTCACACGGATCAGTACTTACACAAAAACTCCAATCACCACCCTCAACAGAAAAGAGGCATAATAAAAACATTAGTAGACCATGCAAGATGGATATGTGAACCACACTTTCTCAACGAGGAAACTAATCATCTAAACCACACACTTCAAGCAAATGGCTACTCCAGAAATGAAATCAGAAGAGCAATTAAACCAAGGATAAATCAAACAACCAAGGAAAAACAGTCTCCCACAGGAAAAGTGTTTTTGCCATATATCAAAGGAATCACTGAACAGATGGGAAAGCTTATGAAAAAGCACAACTTTCAAGCAGTATTCAAACCCACCAGAAAAATACAACAGATGCTAAGATCAGCAAAAGACAGTAGACAACCCCTCACCGCTGCAGGAATATACTGCATACCCTGCAGCTGTGGACAAGTTTACATCGGGACCACACATCCAGACAAGAATAAAATAACATGAAAGACACTGCAGACTTGGCCATCTGGAAAAATCAGCAGTGGCTGAACATAGCCTAACTCAAACAGGACACAGTATTGAAATTCATAAGCATAAGCACAATTTCAACAGGAAAGAAGAAACTTTAAGAATGAATACAGCATGGTTTCCAGTCCTGAAAAACACGAGGCTAACAAAATACTCTATACCCAACAATAGCCCTGCAGAGAAGATTAGCATATCAAGCACCAATCCATATGCAAAAGAACCTCCTCAGGATAAAGTGAAGCCTCCCTCCATTAGCATTCCATACCCTGAGAAACTCTTACAGGATGACTCTTACAGGATGACTTCCTGAGTAGATATAAATTACCTGCCAACATCTTTTCCACACTGTGACACTGAGAGATCTCTGTCTTTTGGTGCTACACCTCTGAAGATGCCAGTCACAGCTGCTGATGAAACGTCAGGAACTACAATGCCAAGACCATGGCTATACAGCCCGGAAAATCCACAACCACCATTACACTGTGTTATTCCTGTCCAAAGACATTGATTTTATTTGTCTTAGACTGGAGTAATTCAGCATAGGACTCTTAGTGTTGTGGTGTTCCATTGGAAGTGTGTGTCTGAGCAGAAAGTACTAAATGGAAGAATTCCAAAAAATTGAGATATTTTGTGCAACAATCACTCTCTTTTGACTATGAAATCTAGCCTCTCTTACTTATTTTCAGCCTGCAATTGACTAGCTGGGATCAACGTGAGATTGCCAGAGACTTATGTGACTTGAAAGCATCACCTCCAACAGCCTAGAAGCCATTTATGGATTTTCCAAAACATACCAAAATCATCTCAGTTGAAATCAATTCTGCATGCATTGAAACATGCACACTATATAAACACCCTTGCAAAATGTTCTTTTCTTGGCTCACAAATATAGAAGGGATCGGTTTCTCCTAAATACTCTACTATGTAGACAGAAAAAACCACTGCA
Organism: Eublepharis macularius; assembly: GCF_028583425.1. NCBI lineage: Eukaryota > Metazoa > Chordata > Lepidosauria > Squamata > Eublepharidae > Eublepharis > Eublepharis macularius. The sequence goes on along the minus strand of NC_072793.1, from coordinate 91,134,811 downwards.
ACTCTCTACCTAATCAAAAACTATGTTTGGGCAAGTTTCCACTGGTTAACTGGATTTACTGTAAGGGCAGTCCAAGAAGGAAAAACCTTTTCCTAACTCTTGCCAGACTCTGACAGTAGCTGAACACAGAATCTGCCTCTTTTCATGGTAAGAATTGGGCCCTACTGTAACTATGTCCTCATTCAACCTAAGCAAATGAGATCACCCCCTTTTCATTGCAGAATCCTTCAGGCTTCAATACATCTGCTGTATACTACATTCCTGTACTTCGCAATAGTTTGTCCTACACTATTTTAAAAGCAAAGAAACAGCCTTTTAGGTTTAAAATATGATGGAATTATCGTACAATTTTTTAATATCAACAGTACAAAATTAGTATCACCAGTGTGGCAGAGCCAGCATAGTACAATGATTTAAACACTGGATTAAGATCTAAGAAACCCAGGTTCAAATCACCACTCTGCTATGGAAGCGCACCTTGATCCAGTCACTCACAACTCACAGTTAATAAAATAGGGACTATTCCTGGTAAATTCTGGTTTACACAGTAGTGATAGCTATTATTATTACAAGACAGAAAGTTTATGATCAGGTGAAGTCAAAGCAAAAAGGACCAGGACAGAAGCATGTCCCCCCCTCCCCCCCAGGAAATGTGAATCGAGGACATAAATGAGAAAATGAAAGGTAAAATGGGAGTAATTAAGTACCTATTGAAGTACCTATTGAAGGTTGTTTGTAGCTGCATACACTGAATTATTTTTTGGGTAACTAACAAGATCTTTCAACTGATTGGAGTAGCTGGCAAATATAATTCTGTATAATTATGCCCCACGCTTCTGAAAGTCTGCCTGCCTACTGTTCTCTGAATTGTTTTGCATGTTGGGAGAGAGGCTTTTTGAAACCTATGAGGAAGGAGAGAATAATGAAATTATGACTGGGGAATGTGCAACCTTTTCTGTTGAGAGAAAGCTCTCATAATGCCTTTCTCCCATTCTCAGGAACTGCCTGAATGAGTCATCTATCTTTTTGTGACATCACCAAATGTCTCTCCAGTTCCTACTCCTCTTCTTAAACTTAGTTGCATGCCTCGCAACTAGCACCTTTGTACTAAGGGAAGAGGCAAAGGCTGCCATTATTAACAGGACCAAAACCAACATGCTAAAAATGAATGTAGGCATACAGAGGTGAGCAACAACCAATGGAGTGACTATCTGGAAACGTTACCATGCAGCAGTACAAAACTCAGGAGAAGACAAAGACAGGGATGAAGGCCCAAAGAGATAGGGGGAGGGGGAATCTGTGGCAGAGAAAAGAACAGATGTGAAAAGTTCAGCCTGGCATCTGTTCATTCTCCTGGCTGCACCTTATTCATTGACATCAATTGGTATTTTTCTAGTTGTACAAATTTAACATAGAAAGTGTGGATGTCCAGATGTGAAGAAGATGGTCCTCCTGTTTGACAAAAATAGAACAGTTGGCCATAAATATAGGGAGATCATCCAAATGAAAAAAGTTGACATCAAACTAGCATAACCTACAAGTACAATTTATCTAAGACAAGATAGATATTTTGGCAAGGGATAATGTAACATACTTACTCTGACTTACTTCAGATGCTGGATAGTAATAAATGTTCAGTTATTCAATAAATGAACTGGTGGAACCACACCACACACAGACCACTTAAAAAAAAGTTTCCTGTGACAAAGATAGAAACCAGAGCTTGTAATGCCTGTATAGTTCCTAGTTTTCACTTTCTACAACACTCTATTTTGATTTCTGCATAGATCTTTTAAAAAAAAAATTAATTAATATAATGTTTTTAAAAATAAAATAGCCATGACGAGAACTCTCTCCTTCCTGTTCCATAAACCTTTTTTTCCCTCTGAGCATGGAGAAAGGATACGCGTGAGAAAAAAATCATGCTCTGTTTAAGAACTTTCATCTATGTTTAATTCTCCCCTCTTGTTTTCTGTTGTGCCTCAATAATCCTTGTTTTTGTTTAAAAAAATGATCAGAGGCTCACAGAGGCTTGGAACAGGATTAGCACCGCTAAAATCAATGGAGTTTTGCTGATCGGTGCAAATAAAAATGGGAACTGTGTGCTGATGTCAATAAGAAAGAACAGAATCTGTTTAGACCAGGCATATGTGGGTACCATGACGCCCGGGGAGGGGGGGGACCCAGGGGAGGGAATGGCTGACGGACCCACTGTGTAGTGTGGAAAGTCAATGCTCAGGGGAAGAATAAAGAAGCTCATGAATACCAGATGTTTAAATTGCTATAGTAATAGAACAATTAAGGGAAGGGCTAACATTTTTTAAGCCAAATGCCCTATCCCTGCAAAAATGGGAGAAAAGCTGAAACTCCTGATTCTGCTATTTATGCTTTTCATTCAAAACATCCAACCAAACGAATCAAAATCTGAGCCTAATTGGTACAGAGAGAGGGGGTCTCCTCACTCAGAATGCCCTAAGCCTAAATTTGTGTCAACTGTTTCTGGCTACTCAGTGGAGAAGATACACTGTCAGTAGGTAGGCTTCAACTGTCCCCACAGGGACACTCTCTACTATCTAGTTCCCATCAGAGATGTATCACTTTCCCTATTTGCCTTTTAGGGAGATTTGGAAATCACCTTTTTTTGAAAATGTTCTTTGCACCAGAAAGCATTAGTTTTCCCTTTTCCACCATCCCAAATGCTACACAAGATAGTGAACATCTTTGAATGAATGTGAGTTGCAGTCATGCTATAACAAGAACAACCAGATCCATTGTAAGGTTGCATTGCAGGCAAGTGCTAAGTGGGAGAGGAAAGTGGGGAGGGGGCACGGTGACAAAAACACATGGACACAGTGCTGGAGGTAAAGAAGGCCACAACTTTATTGAGATTACAGCTCAGGGGGCAAAGGCGCGCATAGGGCACAAATCCAAGCATCGGCTGACCCACCTGCCAAGCTGATGACCCGCATGCCCCCTCAGACCCCTGATGAGGGGGGGGAACCATGGGATAACAGTCAGTGGGATGCCATGTGGGTATACACTTCTATATGAAACATCCCCTGCCACCTGGGAGTGAGGCGGACTGACAGCCCCCGACTGGGCATGCACCAGTCATTCCTCACTCCCCAGACCTTATGGGGATCCCTATTATAGGGAAACTGAGCCTGTTTCCTCCCAAACAGATCGATGCCCAAATGCCAATACACCACAAGAGCCACAAAATGTCTCACCGCCAATGCTTCCATGAGCTGCAAAACCAAGCCAAGCTGGCCCCTCCATGCCCTATGATCACACGTCCAGACCCCAGCTGGATGAGCATCACCAGGCGAGAAACATCGCCGTTCCACGAGAGCTGACCAGGGGAAGAATCACCCTGTGGGCTGTGGGATGGTCAGAGGCTATCCCACAGCTTCTGACCCTGAGCTAGGGCCCTCGAGGAGCCCCGCCACTGGTCCTGAAGAACTACAGGATACCCACGCGGCCACTGCTAGGATCCACTGAGCTGGTGCACACCTCCAGGTCCTGGCCAACTTGCCACCACTGGACCTGTCAGCCTCTAACTCCTTCCGGTAAAGCCACATCAGAACCAGCTCTGCACCTGCAGCTAAAAAAGAGAGAATCAGAGGGGAACTTGGGCTCCATCAATGCCACTCGGTGCCACCAGCTGTACGAATCCACCCATCTGTGGCTGGGAAAACCTCAGGCCATCCAGCCAGCAACCACCTCTCTTAGGAAATGGGGGGGGGAGGGTGGTCCAGATCAATTGCAAGGCCTTGCCTTCCAGAGAGAGGGATCCTGGATGAAACTCCCCCCCAATCCCAGTGACCCCTGCTCTATGCCCAGAGGAAGGCAAAAAACCTCCAGGATCAAGGGCCAATCAGGTCTGGAGGAAAATTCCTCCTTGACCCCAAAATGGCAAATCAGTGTTACCCAGGGCACATGAGAAGAGGCCACATGACCTAGATCTAATTTACATGTCCCCTCATCAGCAGACAGACATTCTGCATTGGCCACCCAATGGAAATGAATCGAACAAGGCTAGCAGTTGGGCGGGATCCAATCATTGCCCCCCCACTCCCCACTGTCCGGCCCCTGGCCATGCCAGCACCCAGCAGATCAGGAACCCAGGGCCAGACCTGTCCCACTCCAAGTCCCCCTGCCTGGGGCAAGCCGCAAGCCCTGCCCCAGGAGGGGCCAGTACCAAGTGACCCTCTGCCATTAGGGAAAGGTTCATTCTCTCCCGGCAGACTGGATCAAGCCAGGCTGCAGCGGTGGACATTGGCTGAGAAATGCCTGAAACTGGAAGCCATGGCCCAGAGGGCCCACTAGGTGGAAGAAGCAACCAAACCAGGATCTTGAACTCATGAGGGGATCAAAATTTGCCGCCATGGTCCAAGTGCTGAGGGGCGGGGGCCAGCCTCTCAGACCAGAGGCCTGCACCAGTGTGCCTGGGCTTGCCTCCCCAGGCCCCTGGTAACCCCCTGCCCATCTGCAACATGGCAGCCACTATGCCATCTCCCCACCCACCTCCCCCGCATCGCCAGCAATCTGGCTCCCCAGGTGAGTCTGGGAGCCATTGCTTCTCAACTTTGAAAAGAAGGAAGCTGCTGTGGCCAGTTGACTGACACAGTTTCCTTAGAAATGCAGAAGAAATGAATGCAGCATACAGCTGGCAAAGAAGAATAAATATTTTACTAATATATAAAGTGAAAGTGCTCATTAACAAGGTTGGCTCAAGGTGCTGTGTTCCCCCAAGCAAGGTACACCAATGCCCTACTGGGAATACTGCTTCTGGAGCAAACACCTTCTTTTAGGCTACCTTTGAGAAGCTTGTATTGGGAAGAGATGTGAATAAGGAGCTATAACAGCTATATGCTCTCTGCAATCCAAAATAAAGCTTACAGCTCCACATATTTTTTACCCCCTCAGTTTACGGAATCTGCCCTCCCATGGACCTCCTATCTTGCTCCAAAGCCTTGCTGGGGGACCTCAAGCCAGTCACATGTTTTCAGCCTAACCTACCTCATGGGATTGTTGTGAGGATAAAATGGAGGAGAGGTGAATAAGGTAAGCTGCTTTGGGTTCCCATTGGGGAGAAAGGCAGGGAATACCTTGACAAAGCTGATCTGGCCACCTGGATCCATGCCATGGTAGCACTGAAACTTGTAAAACAGCAAGATTTAACTCCAGTGGCAGTGGCATCTTAGAGACCAACAAGATTTTCAGGACGTAAGCTTTCGAGAGTCAGATCTCCCTTCTTCAGACACTGACATGGCTACCCACTGTTTGGATGGGGCACCAGTGCATGGCTGATTTCCCACTCACATTTTAAATCACCATTACTGAGCAGTTGCGGCGATCGCAATGGCATCGGCTTTGTGCCCACATGTCTTACACTTTTAAGAACAAGTTCGATTTGCTGTCCGGCGTTTGATTTTCTATTTGGTATTAGGCACCAGTTTAGTAGCGGGTTTTACAGGCTCTGAATTCCATGTCATGGTTTCACTTTTTTCCTTGTTACATCATGACTTATTTTGAGTAAGAAACCCCGCCCCTCCTATTTACACATTTTTGCAGTCATTACAGCTAGAAAAGTAGCCCTATGAAACAAGGGAAGGGCGGGGGGGGGGGTTAAGCTACTAACTCATGATACACAGTTACGACCTTGGTTATTAAAAATAAATGGGAAAGCGCTCGGGATGCTCTGAAAGGTTTCTGTACTATGCATCTGATGAAGAGAACTTGATTCTCGAAAGCTTATGCTACAATAAAATTGGTTAGTCTTAAAGGTGCTGTTGGAATCTTTTTGATTTTGCTACTACAGACTAACACGGCTAACTCCTCTGGATCTGAAAGGTTTGGATCCATTAGATCCACTCTTAGAAATCACCTAAAGGGAAAGGGGTAGGTCAGATCAGAAAACTAAACATTTCAAAAGTTACGAGGACATTTAAAGGGAAAGTTAAACCACAGCTGGGGGCGGGGGGAGTGCACATCCCTTCCTCTGCACATTGCTGCTTCATTGGAAGCAGCGCTGAAACATTACTGCCCATTATTAATAAAAATAAAAAGGGGCAGGTAAAGGGGCAGTGACACAGAGGAGGGACGATGTAAGTAAAAAGACATGACATGACAAATCCATTGCAAGAGGAAATGAAGAGGGGGTGATATATCCATCGCTTAAAAGGATCTGTCCATGTGGAAAAAAGAAACTTTACTCAGCAGAGATCCTGAGGAGGGATGCCTACAAAGCAGTAATAGTGAGGGGATAGTAGATATTTTAAAAATCTTGGTGCACAGGGAACAAAATAATGCTGAAACCCTTTAAAATCCCCCCCAAAGTAACAGCGTGATCGGGATGTGGAGGGTGGGTGCGGTTAAATCAGCTGAGACCAATCAACTACCGAGAAGAAGGGAAAGGAAGGGGAAACAAAAGTGTATGCACTGACATGAATCAGGCCAATCTTGACTCTACAGCTGATTCAAATAAAAATTGGGGCAGGTCCACAGAGAGAAAAATTGGGGATGCCCCAGGTAAAGTCCAGTGCAGCGTCACATGACTATCTCATGAGTGTAAAATGCAGACAAACACGGAAAGCGAAACAGGTAGTGAAAACGGGGCAAAGACTGAATGTGAAACGAGCCTATGTTCTTGTAGGAGACAGTCTCTGGAGGGTAGGGCTGTGTGATTCAGCATGATTCAAAGATTGTTTTGTGATGCAGCTTCAACTTCCCCCCCCTTGTGTATTTGTCCTGAGGGCACCCCACTTTGGAGCAGTTAGCACAGAAACTGGACTTAGAAGCAGGAAGCAGCATAGGTCCACCAGGAGGGCAAAGTCCCCTGAATGTGAGGGTATATGATGTGTGCTACTCCAACACTTATTTTGGGGAACAGAACTTTTCAATTTTCCTCAACATTAGTGTTTGGATTTACAAATAAGAAAATAGAAAGAGCAAATAAGGAACTGGTAGTCAACTTCCACTTCATCTTTCTCTTGCGGTATAGTTTTTATACCTCTTCCTTTCTTCCCCCTCCCTAACAGAGAATTAACCGCTTTTCCTGTTTTCCAGAGAAACTACTTTTGTTCTCAACAGAATGTGACACAGGAGGACCATCTCCCTTTCAAGATCTGACAGCTTGAGATGCGACTTTGCTTTTCCTGAGTTAGGCTATTTACATTCCTAAAGAGACCTGTTTAGCCCTTCTGCTGAGGAGGTTAGTTCTTCCCCTTTCCTATTCCCTGAGATCCAGCAGCAAGTAAAAGGCATCTCAGAAACCTCTGTACTTGGATGAAATACAGACCTACTTCAATGGAGATTCAAGGGTTGCAGCCAGGGTGCTTCTTCCTGTCTGGGAACGGGCTGAGCCTCTGTGCTATAGCAATTCCCTCATCACTCATAGTGCCCTTTTCATTCAGTCTAGGGAGGACAGAGTTTAGGAAGGGAGCTCAGCAGGAATGTGATGCCAGAGCCCACCCTGTAAAGCTGCCATTTTCTCTAGGTGAAGTGATCTCTGTAGTCTGGAGATCAGTTGCCATTCTGGGAGAAAACCGGTCTTTACCTGGAGATTGGCAACCCTATTTGCAACTTCCACCATCCCCTTCCACATAAGCTGGTGTCCCCATTTTTGGATTTGATATATTGGATTGTTTGTATCAGAGTTAACAACAGACCTGGAGAAATAATGTCCTGTGCCTTTAACAGAGGCTTTTCATGACCTGAAGATTATTTATCACTTGATAAATAACTTTCCATTAAGGCTTTATTAATGGACAGGACATTATTTTCTCAAGCCAGATGGCAACCCTAATATTAGCACATACTCAGAGACATTTTCCTCAGCTGCCAGTTGTGGGAAGAGGTTAAAAAAAGAACTCCTACCCTAGTTAATGCAAGGAGGTTGAACTTTGGACCTTCAGCTCTGGTTTTTAAAAACAAGTTTCTGGATTCCACACTCTGTTCATCCCTTGAAATAGTACAGAAATCATTTTCTATGCTTATTTAGATGGCTTAAGGCATAATAGCCACTTAGATGCAGGATAGATGCAGTTATCTACAACACAGAGATGTGAGGAAACTGCATCTGTTACATTTCTTCCTATCATTGCAGATGTTGGGGAAACAAAATAGGAAAGACAGTAACTAAGTAAGTCCTGAAGATGGTCTTCTGTATTTCATTACCTGTGGGACTCATGTGGCCTTATAAATCTAGCTTGAGCATGTATCATGTTCCTCTGGAGAGTCTTGGCCTATAAGATATGGACACCCATACATGTGTACAATGTACACAATCTATTCCATATGAAGGGCATTCTCAGTTGGAATTCTTAGGTTAAGGATGCCCAACCCCCTGGCATATTTAGAACATGATGCAAGAGTTTAGCAACTAGTATTAAAAGTGGGGCTGATTTTGTTGTGTCTGTTTTTTAATACTGAATCTACTGGTTTATGTATTAAAATAATGATGGTTTGGTTTTTCTTCATTGTCAATAATAGCAAAACAATCTTTTTTCAAACAGCCTTAAAATAAATATGAAGCCACAATACCATACATAGATTTTACCATTAGCTTGCTTTATGAGAAAGGGTTAAATGCTTCCCCCCAAATGCTGTTGCTTCAGATCAAATTCAAAATCCTTTTTGGCTGTTTAAAAGTAAAAATGAACACTGAGAGATCTCTGTCTTTTGGTGCTACACCTCTGAAGATGCCAGCCACAGCTGCTAGCAAAACGTCAGGAACTACAATGCCAAGACCACGGCAATACAGCCCGGAAAACCCACAACAACCAAAAATGAAATTGTTAAGATATTGCTTCATAGATCTCCCATGTAATGAACAGTTGGATCTACGGGGGCAGAATCATGATATATCTGTGAGCATAGAGATTCTCTATATCCTTATTAGACCACAAATACTGGGACCTGGTAGCATTCCTTGGGTTCCCTGGATCACAGTAAAGGGAGAGGGGAAACAATAAAATAAAGGGGTAATATTACTCAGTCTAACCAAATGCAAATTGATCCTCTGAAACTCCAGGAAGTGGATGCTGACTTTCACCCAAGCCTTACTAGTATGGATAGCTTAAGATATATTCAGCTATAGTGAGTCATAATAAGACAGATTGCTATGAGATGCATTCCAGGCAATTCTAACTATGTATATGTAGACCGTCAACATGTAACCAATTTAAATTCAGGACATTTCCTGTTTCTCTTCCTTCTGGGACTTTATCTTACTCTGATGAGGAAGTATGAAAGAATGGTTAAAAGATCACATAGAGCAGTATTTTCCCTCAATACCATGAGTACCCTTGAAAGAATAGATGAGTACAGGGGTTTATAATGATCCTTTAATCTCAAGAGCTTCAGTGGTTAGAAGCCAGAGAGGTCTAGGTTTGTTTCCTCTGAAAGAAGACAATGATCAAAGATGTGAGATAATAAAGAGAGCTAGAAAGACATACAGAGAGTTATTGTTCCCTTCTCCATCACAGATCACAAGCAAAATAATGTTTTCTTCTACTTTTGAAAGATAAAAGACCCACAAAATAGTTTTCCTTATTCCACACATAATGACTTTGTAGAACTTATAGTTTCAGGACTGAGGGTTGAAGACCAAGAGTATTAAGGAGTGCCAAAGTCAAAGCCCAACTACATGATATACTTTCCCCAGGTATGTCCATAGATTGGGTTGACAGACATGATCTGGAAGTTCCATGCTTCCCACACATGCTTGGGTTTCAGATTGGGACTACAGTGCTTGGGGAGAGGGTTTTATGCCTCCTCTCATTATATTTTTTCCTAGGCTGAAACAACTTGGGGAGCTGCTTTTTGACCCATTCAAACCTTTATATAGCCTATTAGTTAGCTGAGGTTGGCAGCCAGTGGGAGGGTTGGGTAGGGCAGGGTTGTTGGGACGGGGAGCATGTGACATCAGTGACATCACCAACATCACTTCCAGGTACAACTTGGAAGTAACACTGCAACTCTATGGTAAAATTCCATGGTGTTTCCTAGAACTACCATTATCAGTTCAGGGCTGTACCTGGAGGTGATGTGCTAGTGACTGCTAGAGTCTCCCCCCCCCCCCCTTCTGCTGATCTGAACAGTGGTGAGCAATGGATCATATCCCTGGGAGTTTGCCTGACATAAGTGGATGAATGGTAAGCCTACTGCATAGAAGCTTCTCCAGAGGGGTAAACAGTGGCTACCTAAGGCTGTGAATATGGTTTAGGGAAAAATGCTCCATGGTTCCAATTTGAATTGAGCCTGGGCATGCCTGGGAAGAATGGTTCTCCCTGATTATATCTGTTAATATGGATATGTTGATATCCATGGATCATCATGGGATCATATTTACGTAGACCCACTCATATAATTCTAAACTGCCATCTTGCTGCATGGTGATCAAACTGACACAACTAAGATTGCAGCCATGTGTTCTTAAGGAGAAAATTGGGGGGGGGGGAGTTGTCCCCAAAATGAAATTAGTTTTTGTCACCAAATAACAAAAGAAGTCAAAGTAACATTGTGATTAAAAATGTGTACTGTATCTTGCTTAGTTCACTAGAGAATAACAACTTGTTCTTCCTTCCAAGTGATTGAGGTGTGTGTTTTGCACTGACACCATGGTGTTATCAACAGTGAGCTGACAGTGGCAAAATAATTTAGAAACATCTAAACAGGAAACTGAGTATACCAAGGTTAAGTTACAATTTCCTGGCTTCTCATCTTTTCCTCTGAAAAAGGCATTATCTCTACCTAGCTAACATCATACATATCCTAACCCCCCCCCCCAAACCCCCAAGCCCTTCATACAGCAATGTGTTCGTACCTGTTTGCTAAGGTGGCCACTCATCACTCCTTTTTTGTGCTTTTTAAAGAAAAATCAGGCTCCCCAACACACATCATGAGGATGGAATCAAGCATTTAGGAGCATAGTGTATTTCAAGCATATAGCAGAAATGGGCAGTACATTTTCAAGGCTTGTTGTACTCACGTCGGAATAATTTGGGATCGAAGAGGGGACCCCTGCAGCAGAATCTATGTGACTGTCTAATATGTACATGGCTAAGGGTATAGCTGAACCTCCTTTTGTTGCCCCTTTAACACAGCAGGAAGCAAGTTGAGGGCTTATTAGATTTCATCTCTGAACAGAACAACAGATTGGCTTGGGAGGGCCCCCTGTCAATAGCAGGCTCCTTCAGTCTTCATTGGTGCATAAAAGGTGCCAATAGTTATGCTTCTCTGGATATATGGATCATTGAATTTGGCCATGCAGCAGTGCATTTGGTGTGACATTAGGGCCAATATCACTCATCCTGTGTCACTCATCCTATGACTTTGTATCCGAAAGAACACAGGTTTGTGCACTCAGGTATTATACTGGTGAATGAGCTTAATCCTTTGCATTGTTTGCTTCCATTTAATAAGTTGTTCTGCTTCATCATCAGCTGATACTCCACTTACCCTCTAATGATTGCCAGAGCAGACAAAGTTTCAAATGGTTTTGCTATCTCTCTTACATGATATTCGCCTAGCTACTACTCTTGTCTTCAGCAGTATTCCCAGTTGAAATAATATTTCTGCCTTTCTTTAGGTAATGTTGTTTCCCAGCTTGCCTCATCCATACTCAGTCCATGACTCCTATTAGCAACACATTTCCTTACAATCTTCATCCCACATACTTTGTATAAATAGTGTTCATTTCTGGCTTCATATGGATAACATGCATAAAGCAAAGGGGTAATACTAATAATGTTAGATATATGAGAATGATATTAATGCTTCAATGGATTGCTACAGTTCTCATACGTGAGAACTGCAAGAATAGCAGCGGCTTGATTTAAGAAGTTTTGCAGTATCCCACTCTAGGAATACTAGAAAACCAATACTCCCAAAGAAAATGGGGCAACATTTCTAAGTGTGCAATTTGAAACATACTTACTAGGGAGCAAGTCCCAGTGAACCCAAAGGGAATTATTTCTGAAAACACACATTTAGGACAGTATTCTAAGAGAAGCATGCTTTAGCATCCATTATGTGGTTAATGGTAAAATGTTCCTTAATCAAAAGACTGAAATATGATGTTTTTGAAGTGCTAGAAACACCATAACATACTTCTCAAGTATCCCAAAATTTATGTTCATTTTTCAAAGGTAACCCTTCTTTCATTAGATTTTCCAAAATTCATTCATAATTTTCAGTCCCCACTAAAATGCGAAATAATAACACTAAACAATAATAAAAAGTATTTAGACCTCATGATTGCATGAAAATGTGTGTATGGTTCTTCTACGTGCTTTGATATACTTCTACTAAATGTTCTCATTTGGTGGTTTCACATTTGTTCCTCTATTATTAGTAATACCTAGAGCTGTCAGCATTTTTTTTCCTGAGCTGTCCCTACTTTCTGAGATGCTTTTCTGTCCATCACATTTTATCCTATCCTTCCTCCAAGGAGCTTAGGGCAGGGTGGTTCTCCACTCCTCCATTGTACTTTTATGTAAGGAGGATACGCTGAGAAAAAGTAGCCCATGGTCAGATCTGACTTGGGATTTGAAACTGGTTCTCTCCATTCCCAGTCCCCTAGTCTAGCCACTACACCGCACTAGCTCTCTGCCAGTTCCCACTGCTTCATCCCAGTTAGAAGGTACACATCCCTCCAAATCTGAAATCTCCATAGCTTACAATGTCAGGATCACCACCTAAATCAAACTAAACAGTAATATGAGAGATTAGCATTGCACTGTTTTCCACAGGTGTACAGCATAAGCTTTTCTGAGTAATGCTAGTGAATCAATGTTTCTCAGAGCAGCACCAGCTATATAAGAGCCACTGGCTTCCAGAGTAGCATCTGCTGATGATTTTAACGTAATCCAAATAAAGTGGCAAGTCTAGGTGCTCCTTTCATATATGCAGCTTGTTACAGAATGAAACAATCCCCTGTCACTTTGTCCTCCAGGTACCTTACCTTGCCACCTGCATCCAAACCAGAACAGGTAGGCTACTTTCTTGCAACCTGTTGCTAAAATAATCTGCTACAATACAAACATCTCTAGTACCCTAACACTGTTGTGGTGGGCAACATACAAGAAGTTAAGGGAATGGATTCCAAACCTTTGTAATTTTAATTTAAATAAAAAGGCGTTAGTCATGAAGAGGAGAAAAGAAGCATTACCTGAGTACAGAAGTGAATAGAGAAGAGCCAAGTGGCAGTCACAGGAAGGAGAATCTCTCCATTGTGCTTCCTTCTAAGTTTTCTCTCTCCTTCAGCATGCGGCTGAATTTCTAAAGACACTGAAGGAAATTCTCAGGGCTGTTTCTGTGAGTGGTAGCTCCCTCCCCTTCTCTCTCTATCCTCCCCTCCCACTTCCCCATACATATCCAAACAGCGAGCACGTTGACTGATTGCAATGTGAGTCAGGGAAGCAATGGGTAGGATTAAAATTCTCAAGGGCTGTTTTAAAACCCAACATGCTTTAAAATCAATAAGGTGACCCACGTTCCAAGACGTGCATGCACATAAACAGCAAAACAAGACTCAAGTCCCACCGCAACACCTTTGGTATCACAGTGCTCTTTACAGCTTGCAAGGAACAAAAATCCATCCACTTGGATCCACTGTTCAGAAGCACAACTATCTCTTGCCAGGCCATGCATAAGTCATAATTTATCATACCACAAATGGAGAGGAGGACTATCACAGATAACAGAGTCTGTTTGTCCATCCAGCTTTCCTCAAGGAACTCGGGGAAGCATACATGATTCTCTCCTCATGTTGCCTTTGCAACAACCCTGTGAGGTAGGCCAGACCAGCCACCCTTTATCAGCCTAATATCACCCAGGAGAACCGATGACTGACTGTAGTTTTGAATAAAGTTCTTAAACAAGCACTCTAGCCACTACACCACACGGTTTCTATATTTGCCTGAAGTGCAAATATATCCAGAGTATTAAAATAAATGAGCCAAGCCTCAAAACAACAGGGGAACACTAGGACCTGGCTGGGCCACCTTCCTGGTTGCCGCTGTTCATTTAAAACAAACAAACACAGCCCAGCCTACTTTTGGCAGAGTTGCCACCATTCCTAGAAAAGGAGTGGTTTAACAGACATTAGTCATATGCATGTTCCATATCATTTTAAATGTGCTTATTAATTGTGATTTCAGGGTTCTAGGATACTGGTTGATACTGGTTTTCAGTTGGTGGGTAACATCCTGACCGGGGTTAGGCCTCTGTGTGTCCTGATGCTGAAAGTGTGCGGGTTGATATGGCAGAAGCATTTGGGTTGTGAAAAAGCTAGTGAGGTCAATCTAAAAGCAGCCATTTGACAACTCTATCTTCCTTTGGACAAGTATGGTTCTCCTGAGAGGAACATCACAGGACAAAGAGGCTCCATTTTCCTATTATTTCCTGGATGGATAATTCATGCTTCATGAAATGAACATAGGGAGGGGCACCAGAACATAATGAGGGTCACACAGAGATCACATGCTGCCTCCAACAACAGGGTAGAAGAAAAGCTTTTCCTGTCCTCTCATGGTGATTAATCCTTAGCACCTAGCAAGCTGGATTCTTATTTTGCCCTTCAGGAGATGGGAGGGAGGGCAGCCAAAGAGACCAGGAAAGGTGTTGGGGTAGGAAAAGCCTGCTGCAATATAGCTGCTATTCAGATCAACATACTTTGCAGCTTTAAGTCTTGAATCCTGCTTTTGAAGAGGTGAGGGGTGGGCTGACCACTTAACTAAGTTCCCAGTGGGCCGCTTCCTTACAGGGTTGCTGGCAGCTGGAAGCAAGCAGAGCTGAGCACTAGCAGCTCCACCAAGTCCCCAGGGGCCATATGGCTGAGACCCTTCAGCAGCAGTGATGGTCAGTGTCATCTTCCCAGTTGGTTGCTCCAACCTTGCTACCAGTTGGTAGTGGTTCAGGAGGAGGTGACAGGTGAAAATGATGGCTACTGTCAGTTCTGAGAGCCAAGTCTACACTGAGAGTTACTGACAATAAACTAGAGTCCCCACCTTGAGCTGGTGCTTCCCTAGAGAAACTGTAGAGTTTTGCACAAATCCTAGACTGTTGCCTGGTCATCATGCTGGCAATGTGATGTCACTTCTGCGTATTTGCTGGAAGAGACATATTACCATTTACAATTTTTTTCCCTCCTGCCAGTGGCTGGTGGGCAATGTAAAGCAGAAGCAGAAGGCCTTCTGATAAACCAGGAGACCTGGTCTCCCTAGCTGCATGAGGTGGGCAAGAGTCACTGCTACCATGAGTTGGCAGCCTCCAACTTGAGCAAAGGGAAGGCTCTGTTGATGCTAGGGTTGTCAGGTCCCCTGGGGAGGTCCTGGCACTCATCTTTGGGGACATCTTCATGTACATACTTTGCATGTGTGTACTCCTGGGGGGGGTGGGTGGGTAGCATGATGACATTACTTCCGGGAAGTGATGCCATTACACAGGTGCTGGGAGCGCTACTGTGTTTCATAGCCCAAATTGGCTCCAGGGGTGGCACAATAATGTCACTTCCAGGAGTGATGTTGTTGTGCTGCCTCGGGAGCATGGCTGGGAGGCCTATTCCCCTGCCTCCCCCCCCCCCCCGCAGCTGGCCAGGTGAGTAGTGGCTGGCAGTGGAGAGTGAGAGTGGGGGATCCCCTGCACCCATTGGGTATGTTTTGCCAAAATTTGAAAACAACAGAAATCTAATACAGAGCTGAAACTGCAATGCTGAAACTGACATAAGCAATTTAACATGACATTAAACAACATGGAACCTACTCAGTAGGAGCATACTTGCAGCAACAGACAGTATGCAGTAGTATAGTCTACAGTCCCCATTTCTCTCTCTGAACCATTTCCTTACCCATGTAAAAAAGTCTTCCTGAATAATTAAGTTTTGCATAGTTTGTGGAAAGCCAGGAGAGTGGGAAACTTCTTCAGGCAGGCCATTCCATAAAGTGGGGGCTACCATAGAGAATGTGTGTGTAGAGGCTCTTGATTTAACTCAACTGCAGAGTGGAACCTGCAGAAGGCCCTGTTCAGAAAAGTCTAAGCTGCCATGGTAGAGCATAGGGAGAGAGACTGTCCTGCTGATATGAGGGACCAAGGCCATAAAAGGCTTTGTATGTGATGGACAAAACATTGAATTGAGACTGGTAATTGATGAGAGGCCAATGGAGAGACTGCAGAATGGGAGTAACATCCAAACTCTCCCTAGTTCCTGATAATAACTGAGCTGCAATATTCTGCACCACTTGGGGTCTCTGAGTTGACTTTGAGGAGAAACCTATGTAGAGTACATTACAGAAGTATCAATGTTAGTAGTATCACTACATTGATACTACTGTATCAAATGTAGTAGTAGAGGGCTTTTTTTCAGCTAGAACATGGTGGAATGGCGTTCCAGCAACTCCTGAAAACAGTCAAATGTCCCATCGCCCCGCCCCCTGATCTCCGGACAGATATCGGTTCCCCTGGAGAAAATGGCATTTAAACTTCCAGTACCGCCGCTTATTTGACCCAATGGGAGGGGGAGGGCGGGGTTCTCTCCTCCTCCCATTGGTGAGGGGGAGGAGGAAATTCTGCTTCTGGGGCAGGGATGACGTGATCAAGTGGAGCGCAAGTGAACAGGGAGGAATACACGTGAGTCTGTTCACTTGCCATTCAAGTGTCATTCGTCACTTGTAGCTGGGCCCTTAGTTGAGGGGGGTCTTGATTTTGCTTCATTTGCTTCCCAAATGTTATTCCTGTAACTGACTTGACTGCTGCTTCATTTTTTCCTTTAACAAATTGCTTTTTCTTTACAATTTCAGTATCTACCCATTGTTGGTAGATTGTTGGTAGGATAAAAATTCTGTGGAAATATCAAAGCAGAACTCATACTTTCCTTCAGAGAAAAGGTGGCTAATACATGCTATAAACCAACCAACTCTGTAGTCCAGTCCCTTCATTATATAACTTCAATCTTTTTTTAAAAATTGCATTTATAATCTGCTCCATTTGGGGGGATATAAAAATGTAAACATGAAAAAATGATTTTTGAGGGAAGAGGAAATGTATTAGGAGGGTTTTTTTTAAAAAAATCCTCTCCTGCCATTTTCTTGCTTTAAAAAAGCTTTAAAATGCAGAGGGAAGACGTTTCCTCATTTCTGCTGCTCCATGTGGCTGTATTGCATGCACGTGCAGCAGCAGAAAGGGGGGAAACTCTCCTTCACTGCAGGGCCGGATCAAGAGGGGGCGGGGGGGGGGGAAGTCTGCCCCTGGCACTGCCAAAGAGGGGGTGCCAGGCACAGCTGCTAGCTTCCAGGAGCGCGCCAGTGACAGCACGGGCAACTGAGTGGCCACTCGTGCCATTCACTTGCCCAGCAGGACAGGGAGTGCACAGCAAGCTGGCCGCCCCCTCAGCTGGGCAGGTGAATGGCACAGAGAGCTGGAGGCCACCCACACCACTCGCCTGCCCGGCTGAGGGTGCGGCCAGCTTGCTGCGCACTCCCTGTCCTGCTGGGCAGGCGAGTGGCATGGAGGGCTAGGAGACCACCTGCGCCATTCACCTGCCCCACAGGACAGGGAGTGCGTGGCAAGCCGGCTGCCCCCTCAGCCGGGCAGGTGAATGGCACGGAGAGCTGGAGGCCGCCCACACCACTCACCTGCCCGGCTGAGGGGACAGCTGTCTTGCTGCATGCTCCCTGTCCTGCAGGGCAGGTGAGTGGCACAGGCGGCTTCCCAGCAGCCAGTGCTGCTGCCACTCCGCTGACAAAGTGATGTCATCACGCAGTGCTGGGAGCACGCGCACGCTGTGCACGCACGCAAGGGTGGCCAGAACCCTAGATCTGGCCCTGCCTCACTGCACTGTTTTTGCAAAGTGTGTGTGGGGGGGGTTCTTGGGAGAAATGCAGGAGCTTTCCCTTCCCCAGTGGCAGCTTTCTGAGCCCATTTGCATGCTGCTTTTTTTTTTAAATAGAAGCCAATCCCCAAGGTGATGTTGGCTCCATGGAGAACTTGCAAAAGAAGTAACATGAAGAGTGGTTGTTAGATATAATACCAAGCCTCTCCTGTGCATAGGGTTGCCAGCCTCCAGGTGAAACTAAAGAGAACCCTCATGGGAAGAAACAACAATTACCAACCAATAAACAACTCTATTATAAGTGCCCAAAGGGCCATACGTGTTTCCCATACAAATAAACTTAATTCTTGTTTGCTGGCACAATGAGGCTTCGGGTGGGGGCAAAAGGTGGTCGTGGGGGGAAGTGCAAAGATTGTCCTGGCTGCCCCGCAGGAAGCAGTACTGAGCAGGGCTCTGTGGCAGCAGAGACTCCCGCTCCCCAAAAATCACCTGTGGGAGCTATGGAGGAGGCTGAAGAGCTCTTGCCACTGGGGGAAGAGGAACTCTTTAAACTGTTTGAGGAGGAGGAGGGTGAGGGATCTATGGAGGAATGGTTAGGGTTTGATGAAACATCCATCACATCCCCATCCCAAACTCTCAGTGCTGTCCCTGCTTGCAGTCCACCCCTCACTCCCTTCCATTGCCAGCTCCATGGTGCAGCCAGTAACCCTTCATCCTCCCTCCCCAGAACAGTTAGTGGGCCACGGTTCAAACTCTGTATGGAGGCACTTTTGGGCCCTTCCGAATGACCACTGTGTGGTGTGGTGCTGTGTCTGTGATGGCCTGGTGTGCAGAGGCAATTACCCAAAGCACCTGTCATCGACAGTCCTGACTAGGCACCTGAAGACACGCCACCTGAACCTGTGGTCTCCGTCCTCAGCCAACGAAACATCCAGCGGGGGGAGACAGAGGGCTACCAGGTCCTCTGAGCCAGGATCAGTGGGAGGGTCACCGGAATCAACCCCAAGCAAGAAGCCTTGCTCCGAGGGTGCTGGTGGTGGGAGTGGAATGGTCAGGCAGGCCGCCCTTGGGAAGGTTGTTCCACCAGAGTCAGGGATACTGCCGTTGCAAAGGGTGAGGTCAAGGGCTCAGGAGACAGGCATTCGTGTCGTGGCAGAGATGATTGCCCTGCAAGGATTCCCCCTATCCATCATAGAAGGCATGGGCTTCTAAAGGCTGCTTCAGCACTTTGCCCCATGGTTCTCCATGCCATCACGGCGCTCGTTGGGTGTCGAGTCCTGCCTGACTTCTACCAGTCTGTGTGAGACATGGTGCTCGGGGAGCTGTCAGCCACCAAAGGCCGTACAGTACACTTCACGGCTGACCTCTGGAGTGGCTTTCATCATAGCTACCTTAAACAACAAAAGACAGAGGACCCACTCAGCAACAAGCTAAACCAAATAGTGGAAACCACAAGAGTGGGTGGCAATAAGAATCAAATAAATTTATGACAACATAAACAGTGTGCATGAGCAGTACAGTACAAACAATGTTATACATATTAAATCCATATATGAAAATTCAGATACAGGTGCATACGTTAATACATCAATTACCCAAAGTACAAATCCGTGAATTCCAAGGTTACAGTCATTCAAATAAAAAAAGTCCAGTATTGTGCCCACTATGGAGCAAAGAAACTTGTTCACGCCT
The DNA here is from genome assembly GCF_028583425.1 of Eublepharis macularius. Classification (NCBI taxonomy): domain Eukaryota; kingdom Metazoa; phylum Chordata; class Lepidosauria; order Squamata; family Eublepharidae; genus Eublepharis; species Eublepharis macularius. The sequence goes on along the minus strand of NC_072793.1, from coordinate 91,115,283 downwards.
AATGTGCAGCACCGGTATGATCCGCTGTTTCGTCCTCGACCTCTTCAGGGGCGTATATTAAAGATTCTGTAAACAACAAATCACAAGGCAGGAACTCCATCTAGACGTTCTCATAACAAATCAAAATAAAGGGATTAAACGTACCCAGTACAAAACAATTCAAAAAGATGCACCAAAGATTCAATGTTACACACGTAGCTCAAAGGCTAATCAACCCAATCAATTCGGCTTGTTACAGTAACGTGATTAACAAGAAGGTGGTTTAAATACTATTCTACAGAGTTACATTTAAAGAGACAAGCATCAGTAATGGAATCATAGACAACACGTTCACTAAGTGAGAAAGAAGATGTCACAGATTGTTATACTGACATATATGGAAACACATTATAAATAACAAGATAAATCCAAATCACTGTTTAACCCCTTAGGTTTTAGGGTATTTAACTTAAATATCCAATAAGCTTCCTTACGAAGTAAAGTAGTCTTCACAGAATGATGGGGGACATTGCTAGCCTGAAACAATACTGTGAATTGGAAATCGTCATATTTATGTCCACTTGCCATGAAGTGTTCTACCAAAGGAGCCTCTATGATATTATTGCGAATGCGAGACATGTGTTCCAATAATCTAGTCTTCAAGGCTCTCATTGTACTGCCTACATAAAGTTTTGAGCACTCACATTTGATTAAATACACGACCCCCGAGGACTGGCAAGTAGTGAAATGTTTTAAACTGATAGTCTGTCCATCAGGGGGATAAATGATGTCCCTGCCCATCCACGCCAACGGACACAAGTGGCAATGGCCACATCTAAAATGCCCAAGCGGGGATACCCTCCCCTGGGGTATCCGTTGGGGTCTCCGACCATCTGAATGTACAATTAAATCCTTAATGTTGCGGGTTCTCCAAAAAGCTATCACAGGTGGTTCCAAACACCCGGGAACCTCCCTTAACAATGGCCAATATTTAAAGATCACCTGACGAATTTTGTGTGATAAGTTAGTAAAGTCTAAAGACCAATGGATCTGATCTGAAGATCTTTTAATACTGGACCGGAATAATCTCACCCTAGGGACACAGTCTGCTCTCTGCCTTGCTTTGGTCAAGATGTTTAATGGATAGCCTCTATTCTGAAAAGCGCGAAGTAAGTTACTGGATTCTCTAAAGTAATCTGAAGCATCCGATGAATTCCGTTTAAGAGGAAGAAGTTGTCCAAACGGGATATTAGCTTTAAGTGAATAAGGATGAAAAGAATCAAAATATAAATAAGAATTACGATCTGCTGTCTTTTTAAACGGTTTAATCCCTAAAGTATTATCCCGTTTGCGGTAAATAGTCAGATCCAAAAAATCTATGGAGTCGCTATTACTAACCATAGTGAATCGAATATTATTGTTCAATGAATTGAACCAGTCACCAAAGTGAGTAAAGTCTTCCACCCCAGAAATAATTAAAAATAAATCATCAATATAGCGAAAATAAGCTATGATATTATGGAAGTAGGGTTTAGAAGAATCATTAAAGATCATACTTTCTTCCAACTGAGCCATAAAGAGGTTTGCCATGCTGGGGACAGTGGCACACCCCATGGCGACCCCCTTAGTTTGTAAATAGAACTGGTCCTCAAAACAAAAATAATTCTTCTCCACCACCAAATCAAAACAGCTTGACACTGGGCTACAGGACAATTATTCTCCAGGCCTGGGGGATGGACGAGGTCCATACTGGGTTGAACATCACCACCACCGTAAAGGCAGCACTGAGGGAGTAGACGGTGGGGGGAAAGGGTATGTCTGTGCCTTTACACGGGAAGCAACATGTTGGCAGCCCTGAAAGAGGCATCCCTCCTGGGCCTGGTGTGCATGGCGCACAAGCTGCACCTGGTGATGAGCGATGTGCACAGGCTGGGGAGCAAGCCAAGGGACAGCTGGGACAAGGGAAATTGTGGACATGCAATCTGCTGGACAGCTGCTGCCTCATCACTTCCCACTTCTCCTATAGCATCAACTCTTCCTGCGAGCTGTTCCAGAGACAGGGGGAGGTGGGACCCCAAGCAGCAACTCTTTCAGGACCTGCCCACCCACTGGAACTCCACCTACGATATGATATGTTGTCTGGTGGATCAGAAGGGCCCGTTGCAGGACATCCTGTCATCTACGGACGTTCTGAGGTGGGGAGAGGAGCTGAGCCTCAGCTCCATGGAATGGAGAGTCCTCGCCCAGATGTCCTGGATACTGAAACCCTTTAAGGAGGCCACCGAGCTCTTGTGCTCATACAAGTCCAGCCTGGGTCAGGTCATCCCCCTGATCTACAGGCTTGACCAGTTTCTGGCCAAGGAGCTCGAGCACAAGAAACAGTTGCTCCCTAGGGTCTGGGACTTTGTGAGGAGGATGCAGGCATGCATGACCAAGCGCTTGCATCCTCTGTGCCATGAGGTGCCATACCAAATGACCTCCCTCTGTGACCCCCGGATCAAGGGAAGCATTAGCATGTGGGCAGGTCAGATGCAGTGCTGGAAGAAGGAGCTCCGCACAGCAGTGCTCCATTTCCAGAAAGAGAAGGCAGGATGGAGGGAACTGGGCAGAGGCGAAGGGCAGGCGGAGGAGGAGGAGGAGGAGGAGGAGGAGGAGGGGTGGAGGGAGTTGGGAAGAGACCCACACCAAGAGACCCACCCAAATGGCCCCACTTGATCTCTGGGCCTCGTCGGTGGGGTGTGTGGTTGGCTGCAGCACAATGCGCACGTCTCTTGCAGTGGAGGACTCAGTGATGGCTATGATGCGAGAGTACCTTGCAGAGCCCACTGAGCCCCCCATTCCAGCCCCTTGGAGTATTGGGTGAGTAAATCTGCCATATGTCCGTACCTGTCCATCGTGGCAACCAACATCCTGTCCTACCTTCCCACCAGCGTGCAGAGCGAGCGGGTGGGACCTCCTCCCTCCCTTCTGCTATGCACGTCTGCACCTGGACCTGGTGGACATGTTGACCTTCATCAATGTCAACCTCAACCTACTTGGGTATCTCTCCGAGGAGCTGGACCTACCTGGGCTCTGAGACACCCCAAGTCTACTGTGGTTCTAGGCCAAACTCCTCTGCAGCGGGTTCTAGCCCCCCTCAGTTCTCAGGGCTTCTTCCATGGCTGGTAACCCTTTGTCCTCCTCCCCCAGACAAGTTCTCCTTCTCTCTTTCAGCCTCTCCCTCTCTGGATGGCACCAATACAATCCTTCCCCATGACTTGTCCTGCCCATCATGTCCTCTCCCTGAGAAGTTTCTGGAAGGTCGCTCTTTCTACCTCTCCCTCTCTGGATGGCACCAATATGACTCTTCCCCACGATTTGTCCTGCCCATCGCATCCTGTCCCTGACAAGTTCCCGGACATTCCCTTTTTCATCCTAGCCATGTGAGGATGGAAGCAATAAGACCCTTCCCAATGACCTCTCCTGTCCTGTCCTGCCCATCCCATCCTGTCCGCAAAGGCAGGAAAGTGGGAAATGTCAGCTGTCGCCGCCTTTGGACATAAGGGACTACCATGGCACTGCTGCCACCTTTGGGCCTTCCTAGTCTTGCTCCAGAATGCAGCTATAATAACCCCTTGTCCTCCTCTCCCTGACAAGGTCCTGGACATTCCCTATTTCAACCTCTCCCCCTCTGGATGGAACCAATACGACCCTTCCCAATGACCTCTCCTGTCCTGCCCATCCCATCCTTTCCACGAAGGCAGGAAGGTGAGTGATGCTGGCGACAGCCTCCACTTCGACACAGGAGGGGCAGACAATCCTCTTCCGGAGCAGTCTGCGTAATCCTTCACAGTGAATGTTGGGGTCTTCCTTCATGGTCCTTCTCCACAATGCGGCTGTTAACCCTTTGTCCTCCTTGCCCTGTCAAGCTCCTGGTCCCTCTTTGGAGTTGCTGGGGGCACCTTGCCCACAGAATTGAAACCCCAGGGTCCCATCTCCATGAAACGTGTGTGTGTGTGTGTGTGGTGACCTTTAGAGGACAGTCATTAGTAGGTCTCCAAATAAAGAAGTAAACACTGTGGTATTTATGGTTGTTGTGGGTTTTCCGGGCTGTATTGCCGTGGTCTTGGCATTGTAGTTCCTGACGTTTTGCCAGCAGCTGTGGCTGGCATCTTCGGAGGTGTAGCACCAAAAGACAGAGATCTCTCAGTGTCACAGTGTGGAAAAGATGTTGGCAGGTCATTTGTATCTACTCAGGAGGGGTGGGGTTGAGCTGAGTCATCCTGTAAGAGTTTCCCGGGGTGTGGAATGCTAATGGCGGGAGGCTTCACTGTATCCTGAGGAGGTTCTTTTGCATATGGATTGGTGCTTGATGTGCTAATCTTCTCTGCAGGGCTATTGTCGAGTATAGAGTGTTTTGTTAGCCTGGTGTTTTTCAGAACTGGAAACTATGCTCTGTTCATTCTTAAGGTTTTTTCTTTCCTGTTGAAGTTTTGCTTATGCTTGTGAATTTCAATGGCTTCCCTGTGCAGTCTGACAAAGTAGTTGGAAGTGTTGTCCAGTATTTTGGTGTCCTGGAATAAGATACTGTGCCCTGTTTGAGTTAGGCTATGTTCAGCCACTGCTGATTTTTCAGGTTGTTCAAGTCTGCAGTGTCTTTCATGTTCTTTTATTCTTGTCTGGATGCTACGCTTTGTGGTCCCGATGTAAACTTGTCCACAGCTGCAGGGTATACGGTATACTCCTGCAGAGGTGAGGGGGTCTCTACTGTCTTTTGCTGATTGTAGCATCTGTTGTATTTTTCGGGTGGGTCTGAATACTCCTTGAAGGTTATGCTTTTTCATAAGCTTTCCCATCTGATCAGTAATTCCTTTGATATATGGCAAAAACACTTTTCCTGTAGGAGACTGTTTTTCCATCGTTCTCCGGCCGTGAAAGCCTTCGACAATACACTGTGGTATTTAGTTAATAGCTTGTAAATCCAAAACAAATCATACGCAATAATCAAAAACAATAACATAAAGACATTATAATAACAGTAAAACTATAAAGATAGAAACACAAAAATAGAAGCCCAAAATTATTCAAAGAATTATTGGGCCATTTCATCATGCCCTTAAGGAGATGTTCCACTCACCGAACGCTGGTGGCTTTTCCTCATGAATCCAGATGTCTCCATTTTCAAAATGGTTGCGGGCTTCTGTTTTTTCAGCACCTTTTTTTGGGAACGCACTTTCCATGATCCCAGAAAAGGTGCCAAAAATTGGAAGCCATATGGCCTGCATACTTAATATTGCACACTTAATGCTGTCTTTCTGAGAAGTTCCTTAGAACACACACACAGTACTTGTGGGAAGAGGCAAATATATATGTTTTCATGAGCTTGAATTCTGGGAGGATTGACTGGGGACCCTGACAACCAGCTAGAAGTGATGAATTACACTTGAATGGCAAGTGAACAGACTCCCATAGTCTACTGGTACATGTTTCAACAACTTGACCTGAATAACAAGATGAGGTCATTTCCAGTTAATAACAATACCTTCCATGCTGCCAGTAGTAAAAGATAAGATGAATCAACAGTTAATTATTTTCAGTTCCCTTTTTAGTTAAAAAAATTGGAAGTTTCCCTTCATTTTTATTTAAAACAAAACTTCCAAGGGAACTACCCTTTGCAGCTTTTTCTTAGTCTCTTGAACCTATTATATTCAACAAGTCCCATTTGTTAAAACATGACCAGGGCTGGTTCATAAGCCTCACCCTCGTATAGTAGTACTTCCTCTGTACCTTCTCTGTTGCTAGGGGTATTCCCCTAAACCATAGCAGAGAGCCACAATGGATCTTCTTGTACTGAAGCAAAAGAAAAAATTTTGTGTGCGTGAACAAAAGAATCTGAAAAAAGACGAATTGTGGCAATGCAGTTCTTTGTCTAGAAAAGCAATGCACAAATGTTCTGCTGGCAATCAATGAAAATCAATTATCACGATCCTGCTGACAGTATAATTCAGTATCTGACTCACTGATTCACCATCATTATGTTACTTCATTGTTGTCAACAACTGGAGAAGAGTATACTGGATTTAGACAAGGTTTGGGGTTGAATCTAGAGCTAGTGCTCTTGCACAAGTGGGAATGCAAGAAAAATAGTATAAAAGTCAAACTTGTATTCCTACTTGTGTTTTCACTTGCCCAAGATTTGTGCAATTAATTTCTGTACAATATTTATATAGGGAGGAAAGTGCTAGGTATTGCACAAGATCTTTCACAAGTGGAACTATGCTAAGGCCATTTATATTTTCACTTGTCCATTGCTGGATATAAGCCTTAATATCTACTTTAGATATAGAAGTATACACAGTATTCCAAATGCTGCCACAGGATAGTTTTATGTAATATTATTTTGATACTGCCATTTTATTTCCCATTCCTTTCTAGCACAGAATTTGCCCCTTTTCACTTTCACCTTTGAGACCTTAAAATATATGTATTACTTGTTACCTACTTCGTTGTTTATATTGTGTTGTAGCCTCAAAGTAACATTAAAATATGTGGGCCCTTGGGGGAGCAGACTCCGCCCCTTGTCTGTCAGCCATCTTGTTGAGTGATGTCTGCTGGAGGCCGAGTAGCATCACCCCGGTCCCGGCCCTGGTATTCTAGGGACATGTTTTGTTGGCTTGTAGCCTGTGCTCTCCACCTTCCACTTGTTCTGCACTGACGTCCACTTCTCTCTTTCTCCACTGCTCTCATTTCAACTACAACACCAACTCTACCACCCCACTCCCTCATGAAGCCTTCAGTATATCCTTCCCCCCATTCCCAACTTGCCACACCCAGACCTACCCCCAGACCTCATGCCAATCCCAGACTGAAGCAGGGCCAAGGAATGGCTTTCTCATTGGTCCTCCTGTGCCTTGTCCCCACGGGTTCTGGCAGCAGTTGGGTAGGCCAGCAAGGCCTCGCCTTACATCTTTGGCCCTCCCTCACCTCCTGAGTGTTGAGCAGTGTCCACATATCACCCAAGCCCGGTGGCTTGCCCAGGGCCATGGCACCATGGTGGTCAGATGGCTGGCCCCTGTCAGGGCTATTCGCCCGGTCCCCAGGGCAGCCTCAATTCTCTGGGCCAAGGGGAAGCATTAGCATAATATTTGGGATGCTCACTGCTGCATCTTTCTCAATGGTGGCTCTTCCACCATCTCCTCCCATGGCCCAGCTGGTTGCCTCCTGGGGGTGATTGCCTATCCTCACTGGCTGTCCACGGTCTCTTCCCCAGTAAACATGAGGTCTCTGTGGGGGCTGGAGGGGTTGTGGGAGGTGATAGGACTGTGTCCCTGTGCTGCCATGGCAGACCCCATGGGGGGCAGGGGCATGTTGGGTGAAATCCGAGGAGGCATACATGAACACACATTCCCCTTTTTGAAGACTTCTGTTGGGGACCTGTCCTCTTTGTACATCTGTGACATGAAGTCAGCGTTTATGTACAGGTGCCCTGCTCAGTGCTCCACAGTATAGTTGAAAAGGAGGAGAGAAAGATACCACTGCATTATTCTGGGGTTGTATCCTTTATTCTGACCATCCAAAGTAATAGGGTGTGGTTGGTAACTAGTGTGAAGGGCTTGTTGGTAAAGTAATACTGGAGCTCCAATCACCCACTTGACCGCCTGGGCATCTTTCTCAACTGTTGCATAGCTGTGCTCAGCTGCCTGCAGTTTGTGGCTGAGGAACAATATTGGGGGCTCCTCCCCACTGATCTCCTGTGAAGAAACCACCTCCATTCCCATCCCCAAGGCATTTGTAGTATGAATGGTTTCAAGAAGTTGGGGTTCTGGAGCACAGGAGATTATGACAAAGCTGCCTTGGGGGCCTGGAATACTTGTTGCTGCTCAGGTGTCCACCTGATGGCGTTTGTGTCATCCTTCTTTAAACAGTCTAAGAGGGGGCTGGCCAGACTGTTCCATACAGAAGCTTGAAGGGAGAGAAGCTGGTGGAATCCTGGTTGGGGGGCTGTTGGACTGTGAGGAGCAGGGGATCCATGTAGAGGTCCCATTGGGAAGATCTGTCTCAGGCCATCCTGTTACCCAGAGGGAAGGTCTCCTTGTGAGTTGGGTGGAAATGAGCAGCAAGGAGAAGGCAGTGAGAAGGGGTAATTGAGGGATCTCCACCAAGGTTTACAAGGACTGTCCCAGCTAGAGAACTCTTTCAGTGACCAGACAGATGTTTCAACCAAAAACGGGAAGTTTTATTGAAAATAACAAAGATCAGCAGCACACAAAACACACACAACACACATTCAGAGCTATCTAGAAAGCAGTGGTGAAAGTTGGATAGGGATTGGGTGTCATTTACCATCCAGGTATCTGGGAGAGAGAGAGAGAGAGAGAGAGAGAGAGAGAGAGAGAGAGAGAGAGAGAGAGAGAGAGAGAGAGAGCATTGAACAACCTGTGTGTCAAGGTGGAAGGACTTGAACGGAGGTTTGAGGGTGGATGCTGAACCCACAGATGCACATAGCTTATGGCAGAAGGGCAGTCTGATTTATATCATGGCACAATTATAATTATAAGCCTTCTAATCTTGTGGGGTCAAGTCTGACCATAACAAACCTGTGGAGCATCCTCTTGAGGTTCTGGCTGAACCTCTTGACCAATCCATTAGTCTGTGGGTGGTGAACAGAGGTGAAGAGTTGGCAGATCTCCAGTGTCTGACATAGTTGTCAAGAGACAACAGCAGTAAACAGGGTCCCACAGTTCTTGGGGAAGTCCTACCTGCACAAAGAATTGCAAGAGGTCCCTAGCCACTCCTGAGGCCTGCAATTTGTGGAGTGGCACTGACTCTGGGTTGCAGGTGGCATATTCCATTAGAACTAACAGGTAACAGCTACCCCTCATGGTCCTATGAAGTCCATGGCCATCCATTCAAGCAACATGTGCATCACTGGAAGGGGGGCTCAGGGGGCCCAAGCAGGTCTGCTGGCAGGTCAGGCAGGAATGACAAAATGTCTGGATGTCATATGAAATGACATCCAGGGCCAGAAGAAATGGAGCAGGATCTAAGAGAGGGTGCCCTGGGGCCCCTACCCAGGCATGATCATGATTATATTGTCTCTCACTTGCACTATGTAATCTGCCTTAGATCTCAATGAGAAAGGCTGACTAGAAATGACTGACTGAATGTGGAGCATCTTCTACATTAATAAAATAATTTGGGAGGGGCATATCTTCCTCCAAGCATTCTCCTTGCCAGCAGCAGGATTGCAACCTAATGCTGTACTTTTGCTTGGACTCAACTAACTGGTGACTTACACCATCCCTAAAGGAATTTCCTTCTGAAAGAGAAAGGGCTAAAGAAGCCAGATCATTGCATGAAACAAGCAGTTGTAATTATTTGACAACTGCCTTTGGCCATTTCCACACAGTTTATCTTGTTGTGGAAAATCACGAAATCTCGCGAGAAGACACTGTTATCACGCGAGAAGACGCGGTTATCGCACAAGACGACGCGATAACAGCGTCTTCTCGCGTGATTTTGTGCAAGATTTCACTATTTTCCACAACAAGGAAAGCTGTGTGGAAACGGCCTTTGTCTAAACAAAGTCCCTGATAGAGGGAGAGGGCAGTTGATGCCGAGCTAATTCTTACTTTTGCCTCAAGACTCAGATGACTAGCTCTTTGAAACAAAGTTGTAAAAATTGATGGAGAATGTTCACACTTCCTGACCGGCTGTGTTTGGGGCTACCTTGACTCAGCATCATGCTCACAAGCTCATACCTTGGAAATCTAGATGGTCTTAAAGGTGTTATTGGCCCCAGATCTTGCTCGGTGTCATGAGTCAGCCCCAGCCCCGACTGGCCACCTTACCTAGTGCCTCAGAGTCCTCCTCAGAGTCCTCCTCAGAAGATGAGCAGGAAGGGCCAGCAGGATCTCCTCTAGAGTCGGAAGCCCCTGCAGAAGCTATGGGAGAGGAGGAGCAGTCAGAAACCACTGCTGCTGCTCCAGAGGGAATTCAGCAAGAACAGCCTGGAGCTTCTGCAGGGACTGTTAGGGATGAGGAACAGCCAGAAACCTCCACAGAGGCTGTAAAAGACAAAGACTCCCCCAGGGCAAGAGCGAAATCCGAGCCTCTGGGGCCAGCTGAAAGGAGGAAACTTAGAGATAAGGCAGCGCTCCTGGAGAGGCATAGGAGTGGCCGTCTGCAAGCACAACACCGAGCTGAGCTGTTCGAGGGAGAGGCAACAGCTGTCCCTCATTAGGACAGTAATAAAGGAAGACGCTGAGGAAATCAAGCGTGGAAGCAACTCAGCTCGCCACTCCCTGCTACCTGGACGTTCGTGTACCCTGCTCTACTGCTTGCTTGGACTTTGACCTTGGCCTGCCTACTGACTACTCTTATGCCTGCCCCTCTCTCTCTGACTGATAGCCTGACCCTGACACCTGGCCTGACTCCTGGACCCTGGTTTGCTGTCTTCTGTAATACTGAACTCCTGCCTGCTGTGTTCAGCCCTGCAGTACCAGTGAGCCTCCTGCCTGCTGTTCCCAGCCCTGTGCGCGACACTCTTGTACTGCAGAGCAATGCAGCTACCCACCTGAAACTACAATATGCATTGTTCTGTATGATGGATTTCTGCTCTACATTTGAAAGTAAATATAGGGAATTCCTTCTGAGATACTTCTGGTTCTCTCTTTTCATACAGTTGATCACACAATTCCTTTAGCCTTGCTGACTGTTCATACTGAGTTATCAGATCAGGCTTGTGAATGGTTCCATAAATTTTTACTCAGAATGCACTCATAATTAGCTGTACCAGCTCAATGCCCTGGGGGCTGATATGATATTCCACGTTACTGTTCAGCACCTAAATGGTCTTACGTGTCATTAATATGCTGATGATATCCAGCTCTATTTTTTTGTAAACAAAACATCCCGAGCAGTTCCCTCAGATTCTAAGCCAATGTTTGGAAGATGGAATTGACACTAAACAGAACCTGAAACTGAACCCTGACAAGATGGAGATAATACTATTATGTAATCTCAGTGCTCTGGAAGGTGTGGTCCTTCGTGTGATAGATGGGATGACAGCTCCTCTGTCTGATCGCATAAGAAGCCTACCATTGCTCTTCGGCCCTGTGTTATTCCAGAAGCACCATTTATCAACATCCTCTGTGACATAGGCTATGCCTGTCTCTGGAGAAGAGGATTTGTGTGCTACTGAACTTGGGAATGGAGGATATTCCAGCGCGATATAGGACATTGCTATTTTACATGACAGCAGCGGCTAGACTTTTGTATGCGCAAAAATGGAAAGTACAAGAAGTGCCAACTATCGAGGACTGGATTTACAAATTGCTGTACATGGCGGAAATGGACAAAATGACAAGGAAACTGAGAGACCTTGATTCAGGACAGTTTAACATGGATTGGGAGAAGCTGAAACAATATTTGGTGAAAAAATGGGAGGTGGGAGGAGAACTGTGGCAGTTTGAAAATTACTGAAATATAATAAAAGAAGAGGGAAGTGACTTTACCGGGGGGAGGAAAGTTAAAGGAGAATTCTAAGCAACTATTTTATTTGACTAGTATATATAGTACTAAGTAATAGAGGTGTTATTATAAGAATTATAAGGATAGAAATTAACTAATTTTATTTCTGGCAGATAACTATATAATGGAGAAATTATATAATCAAAATAGAATGAATATAAGATATGTAGAAGGAAGTAAAGAATAACATATAGAGTATAAGTTAAATTGATTGACTTATATTGTACGTATACAATGTTTATAGAAGTACTCAAAGCTATGTAGAATGAGGGACAAATTGTTTGTCCCATATTGATGAGATTAGGATGTAAGACAGAGTATAGAGTACAAAATTAGATACATTATTATTATTATTAAAGAATATATGCCAGGAATGTAATATTTAGCGGATGAGGAACAGAGATAACACTGTGTTATAATAGACAAGCTTAGAAGAGAATGAAAGTATATGTTTAACAGAATAAAATAAGGTTGAAATGAGTAGGGGAAAAAATAGAGAAGGGGTTGGAAAACTGTTGGAAGTCAACAAAAGGGGGGGAAAGGGAGGGGGTTAGAACTGGAATATTTAAAGGAAATTGATTGTAATGAGTATAATATTGATTTCTAATCCAATAAAAAAATTTATAAAAAAAAAAGAGAAGAGGATTTGTGTCATGCTGGTCAATGCTCTAGAAGTGACTGTTGTGTGTGCTCAGGGATGGACTGGGATGAAAATCAGCTCTGTCAAAAATCCCTCCATGGCCAAAGGAGGGAAGGAGGGAAAAACAGCCTGCCCAGCCAGCCACATGCTCTGCACAGCTTGATCAGGCATGGTTGAGTCTAGTTTGAGAACTATACAATTTATCCATTTCTTTGCTAAGGAACTCCTTGACTTCTAGCAATGCCTTCTTTATAGTACCGAACAATTTGTTCAGACTCGATTCATATTCCCAAGTTGGCGACCTACTAGAAATGAATGGGTATACATTAGAGCTCTTGGACTTGCTAATGAAACAGGGGAATGCTTGAAGCAGGGACATTCTAGCTGAGGAAACATTGACAGCCGAGCGTAGCATTTTTAGGCATTCATTTTGGGGATTCAGATATAGATCGGTGTAAACAGCTTCTGATGCAGAGCTGATAAGAGTTTGCTTATTTGGAGTGCCTTACATTCCTGTGATTGGATGGAGCCTGGAATCCTAGTTTTAATTTTTTATCATTAGGAACTATCTCCATTTCAGCAGGGTCAAACAGGACATGATGTTTGGAATCCTTGTTTTGGAGTAGAGATGGGCACGAACAGCAATACGAACAAAAAAAGCCATGAACAGCCCAATCTGCTGTTCACGAACAAGCTGTTCATGAGGCCCCATTCTAAATGAACAGGTGGTCGTTGCAAGCCTTGTTTGTTGCTCTCCATTGCTGTTCATCAAGCCAGACAGTTTGGCACCTGCAATCAATTCCCTTGGCAACTTAGGCAGGGATTGTCTGAACTCTGTCTGAACTCCTGCTGTTGCCCTGGAAACCCCAATCTAAGCCCAATTGAGCTTGATAGGCAGGTCTTCCTTTCAAGTGTGGAGCTCCAAATTTGTTACAAGGGAACAAAGAGCAGGGGGAGGGGAGCTCCTAGCTCTGACTTAGTTTGCAGACAGTGGAGAGAGAGTTGCTGTTGGCATTTTGATAGGGAGAGTGCATTGGAGCTTGAATTTTCTTTTTGTGTGGTGGGATAGGGATCTACCCCTTCAAGTTCCAGGGCTGCTGCCAGGCTCTCAGCCAAGCTATTATTTATTATTGGTACCTTTCCTGCTGCATGCTCAGGTAAGGTTTCTGGGAGTGGTGTGGTAGGGATCTACCCCTTCAAGTTCCAGGGCTGCTGCCAGGCTCTGGGGCCAAGCTATTATTTATTATTGGTACCTTTCCTGGTGCCTGCTCAGGTCAGGTCAGGTTTCTGGGAGTGGTGTGGTAGGGATCTTGACCAAACTTGGATAATGGCTAGAGGAGAGCCTGCTGGCCCCCACAAACAGCCAACCATGAACATGTTAATGGCCATGTTCATGGTTGTTCGTGAATCCCTGTTCGTGGATGGCAATGAACAATGAACATCATGTTCATTTTTTTTCTGTTCGTGCCCATCTCTAGTTTGAAGCTCCCATGCATTCACTTTGTAAATAGGTGTATGTGTGTGTGTGTGTTTACAGACTGCAGTGGTTACCACACTGTTTTCTCAAACTAAAACAGCCCTGAGGAGCTGCTATTGTTTCCACTGGAATCCAAAACAACACCAGAAGGGGAAGCCGTGGAATAAGCAAGCAGGAAAACAGATTAAAGATCTTCCTCAGAACTGTAAACAATAGATAACACTTAAAGTGCACCGTGCACCATGCACCATGCACCATGCAAGAGATTGAATAACATATATTTATACTACTAAAGTGCAAGTTGCATGAAATATATCAGGTGGTAATTCAATGTACAATTCACATCCAACAATAATTATGCAATACAATTAAACCTGAAGACAGATCATGTATAAGAGGAGTATACTTCTACTATTAAAAAAAAATAAGGCTGTAGAGTCCACAAAAGTTTCTCAGTTCCAATATTCCTTTCACAGATAGTCCTTTTTGCTTCTCTTGTAGATGTGACGTTGCAACTCCCAGATGGGAGACAGCAGAAGGACCATCCAGCCGAAGCGGAGGGGTCTGCAGCAGCTAAGAAATGCTCAACAGGGGGCTAGCTGCTCTCCTGTTTTGGCAATCTTTCTCAAGAGCATTCAGGAACAGCAAGAATCTCCATCTCCAGTTAGTCAGTTGGCAACTTTCTGCAATGAATGGCCGTAATAGGTTTCCCAGATACAAGCCAATGGGAGTGAGTTTGTGATTAGCTCCACTGCATGATCCATTCACCTTAAGGATTTTTCAACCTGCAATACAGCAGGGGTTATTTACGTGATTGAATGCTCATGCCCTCTGCTTTACATAGGTAGCACCTCGAGACCAGTTAGTATCAGGATCCAGGAACATATCTCCTGCATCAGAAACAGAGTTGCAAAAGCACCTTTAGTGCAGCATTTTCTTGAGATGCATAAGGATCCAAGAGATTTCAGATTCTTTGTTCTGTCAGTGATTAAGAATTCCAGAACATGTAATTTATCCAGTGAACTTTTGAGGAGGGAATCTTTTTGGATCTTTGAACTCAATACAGTAACCCCCAAAGGTTTGAATTTCTCTTTAGATCTGTCTTGTTATCTGTAAGAATTGCCTGCACCTTTAAATTGTCTTTCATGCCTGTCTGTAGAATTGCAATTTGTTATTGTGTCGGATTACAGAATTGGTGATTTTGTATTTAAACATGCCTTATATGTATCCCTTATTCAATGACTGTATCTGGGAGCCTATTATGGTTATTCACTGTAGAGTATTGTACCTTTAAATTGGTCTTTGTGTTTGGTTGTTGAAATGTATCTTTAAATTTGCCATTGTGCTTGATTGCAGTATTGGTAATCAGGTATTTAAATGCTCCTTGTATGTAGCCCTTACCTCTTGCTTGTATCTGGGAAGCCTATTATGGCCATTCATTGCAGAAAGTTGCCAACTGATTAACTGGAGATGTGAGTAATGTGGTTTTAGATCATTGTTTCCACTGGGGCAACGCTACAGACAATATATAATGTACTTGTCTGATATCCAATATTAGGATAATAATGTTTTAAACACAAATTGAAATAAATAGCAATGTACCCACACAATACTGATTGGGCAGTGACCCTGTGCTAGTAAATACCTCAGTGGAAGAATCCATTCTTTACATGTGTAAAACCATACGTCCAGTTACTGGCATCTCCTTTTCTAAAGTTCTCAGGTAATCTTGGCAATAATCCCTAGCAAAAAAACTTGGAGAACTGCTGTATTGTACTAGGTAGATCTACAGTCTAATTTAGCCAAATCCTTCTGTGCATTTTTCTCTGCAGAATTAAATGATAACCTTTGTACAGCCTATCCTTACATGTAATTTACTGGGAATTAGGTATCACTGAATTCAACAGTACTTAGTTCCAAGTAACTGCTTAGGACTGACTTCCAGTTTGGGGTAATGGCGAGACCGACGTGATTCGGAGCTACGGATCATCCGAGGTGCTGTTTTTCGGGCTGGTGGGGCACCCAGATCGCCCACAGCCTCCGGATTTCAGTCAGAAATCCGGCAGGAACGCTTGTAGCCCTGAGAGTGAAGGGTCTCGGTGGGTGGGAGGCTCTGAATTAAGGGCTTTCCTCCCAAGCCTTGAGATCCTCCTCAGAAAAGGGCGGCAAAAATCTCTGCAGCAGCTTTGGGAGTCATTAAATTGACATAGGCTCATTGTTCCCCAAGCCTCAGGAACGGAATTGAACAGAATTGGACATTTGAAGCAGTGAGTACATCCCAAGAAGTTTATGCTAAGTTAAGATTACTATCTCCCCCAACGGACCATTTTACTGAATAAAGACCGAACTTTTAAAAGAACAAAAGACTGAGTTACCAAGCTGAAAAAGTATACTAAAAGACTGAGCAGTTTAATTTGAGCTGCGAGAGGGAGAAAAAGTTAAAAAAAGCTAAGAAGAATATTGTTTTGCATACCTGTGGTTGGGGAGATAGCGACGCGGTGGGCGGATCGTGGGAATCGGAAGGCGTGACGCGAGACAGGAAGTGGAGAATAGACAGAGAGGAGATAGAGAGAGCGCGACGAGGGAGGTCAGGAAGACCAGGAAGACCCGGAAGAAAAATAAAGCTGGAAGAGGAAGTGAAGTACCCACCATTGAAAGTAAGGGAAAGGAAACGGAAGCAAAGGATTCACCACTGAAAGTAAGGGAAGACCATCGATGTGACAGCATTACCATAGAGAAAGATTGCCCGACATTTTATATCATAGAGAAACATCGCCCAATATTTTAAGGGTAAGGGAAGCCTCGATCGCCATTTTAACTGAGGGCAAACGTTTAAAAATTTTGATATATAAAAATAGAGACTTGAATTAAACAGAAGACGGAGTTAAGAAAGAGAGCTGATTCGTGGGGACCTAAGGCAAGTCCGATGGCCTCCAAAAAAGAAAAGGACTGGCAGGTGGCCATTGAGAATTTGGATAAGAAAATAACAGAGGGAAATAAAGAGATTCGGGAGATGATACAACAATTACAGCAAAACTTAATGACGGAAATGAAAGAAGCGATTAAGTCGGAGATTACGGAAGTTAAAAAAGAGATGGAGGCAATAAAAACAGATTTACAGAATACCCAACAAAAGGTGCAAGAAACGCAACAGATGGTGCAGGACGGGGAGAAAAAAACGGAGGCTATACAGATAGAGACTGTGGGTATGGGCGAAAGAATTGTGATGATGGAATGCAAAGCAATGGACAGACAAATTCGTATGAGGGCGGTCCCGGAAAAAATGGATGGATCTGCTCTTAAACAAGTAGCTGAAATATTGGCAAATTTTTTGGGACAAACAGAGGAGGAAATGATGACCCACTTGGATATCATGTATAGAGTCAATTCAAAACATGCAGAACAAAAGAACCTACCAAGAGATATTATTGTCCAATTGACCACAAGGAGAACGAAGGAGGAAATTATTAGAAGACACTTTGAAACTCCACTGGAAATAGCCGGGACACGGATTCGAATCATGAAAGAAGTACCACGTAAAGTGCTCCAGGATCGGAAAAAGTATAGAGATTTGACAGAAAAGCTGAGGGCAGCTGAAATTAGATATAGATGGGAGCTGCCAGAAGGAGTGACTTTTGAATTCCAATCAGGGAGACAAGTGATTAAATCAAAATATGCAATGGATGTATTTCTGATGGAGAATGGAAAAGACTTTCCTAGCTCATCCAGGTTATAATTATGGAGTACAAATTAATTTCATGGAATGTTAATGGACTTAATTCACCCTCTAAACGAAAAGCTGTGTTATTTTGGTTATCTAAACAAAGAAGCAATTTGATTTGTCTACAAGAGACTCATATTAGGGATCAAGATGTTAAATATTTAATTAACAAAAAGTTAGGAAAACAATTTGTTTCGGCAACAAAGCAAAAAAAAAAGAGGGGAATTGTTATATATATAAAAGAAGAATTGCAACCTAAATTAATAGTGTCTGATAAAAATGGAAGATACCTGGCTGTGGAATTTTTATGTAATGCAAAAAAAACCTTTGGTACTTGGACTATATGCACCAAATGGCTCCAAGGATATATTTTTTAAAGATTTACGAGAACAAATGGAGCAATGGATTTATGATCAGGTAATTATAGCTGGAGATTTTAATGGAGTGGTGGATTTGCAATTGGATAAAAGTTCATCAACAAGTAAAGCAAGGACGGGGAAATTACCAAAGACTTTTTTTGAAATTCAGGAACAAGAAGATTTATTTATTTATTTTTTTAAATTTTTATTGGATTAGAAATTATGTAAATATTCCATACAATCATTTCCCTTTAAATAATTTCAGTTCTAACCCCCTCCCTTTCCCCCCCTTTTGTTGACTTCCAACAGTTTTCCAACCCTTTGTCTATCTTTTTTCTTACTCATTTCAAACGTACTTTATACTATTAAACCTACTTTCATTCTCTTCTAAGCTTATATATTATGTTATAACACAGTACTACCTTTATTCCCTTCCCCTTTTACCTTATAAGACTAGCTATTACATTTCTAGCATATATTCTTTAATAATATAACATTTTATCCATTTACTATTCTCTTACTTAATTACGTCAATATGGGTCAACCAATTTGACCCATACTCCACATACTTCTAAATGCTTCTATACCGCTGTATACATTCAATATATGTCAATCAATTTAACTTATAATCTATATGTTACTATATACTTCTTTCCCTTTTTTAAAATATAATTTATCTATTATACAGTTATCAGCCAGAAATATATTTAGTTAACTTATATCCTTATAATTCTTATAATAACACCTCTATTATTTACTACTATATGTGGTAATCAAATAAAATAATTGCTTAGAACTCCTTGTTTAAATTCCCTCCCCCTGGTAAAGTCACTTCTCTCTTCTTTTTTCAGTAATTTTCAAACTGCCACAGTTCTCCTCCAACCTCCCATTTTTTCCCCAGATAATGTTTCAGCTTCTCCCAATCCGTGTTAAACTGTCCTGGATCGAGATCTCTCAGTTTCCTTGTCATTTTGTCCATTTCCGCCATGTACAGCAATTTATAAATCCAATCCTCAATAGTTGGCACTTCTTGTACTTTCCATTTTTGCGCATATAAAAGTCTAGCCGCTGTTGTCATATAAAATAACAATGTCCTATATTGTGCTGGAATATCTTCCATTCCCAAGTTCAGTAGCAGCAGTTCTGGGTTTTTATTAACTTGAAATTGTAAAATCTCACTTATTACTTCTATGATTTCCCCCCAGTACTGCTTAGCTACCTCACAAGTCCACCACATGTGATACAAAGATCCTTCATGCTTTTTGCACTTCCAGCATTTATTAGGCATGTTCGGATTCCCTAACGCAATTTTCTTTGGTGTCAAATACCAACGATAAATCATTTTATAGACGTTCTCTTTAATGTTGGTGCATGTTGTAATCTTCAACATATTTTTCCACAAGTATTCCCACGCCTCCATTGTTATTTCTTTGTTAAAGTTTCTTGCCCACTTCACCATTTGAACTTTGACTGTCTCGTCTTCTGTAAACCATTTTAACAACACTTTATAAGTCTTAGAGATTTCCTTTTTATCCTCTTGCAAAATTACCTCCTCTAATTCCGAATTCTCCACTCTTATCCCTCCCTTCACACAGTCTGAATTATAAAGATCTCGAATCTGTCTATATTGAAACCAGTCATGACTTGGAGACAACTCCTCCTGCGTCTTAATTCTTAGTTTAGAAAATTCTATTCGCGTTATCTCCTTATATGTTAAACACTGTTGTTCATTGTCGACAGCTCTCGGATCTAATACTTCGTATGGAACCACCCAGGAGGGAATTCCATCCTGTAGGTAATTTTTATACTTCTTCCAAATTGTAAAGAGGCTTCTCCGAATATAATGGTGTAGAAACATAGAATCTGCTTTTACTTTGTCATACCACAGATATGCGTGCCATCCAAATATTTTTTTGTATCCTTCTAAGGCCAGTTGTTTGCGGTTTTTCAACTTCATCCAGTCTTTCAACCACACTAAACAAATTGCGTCATGGTAGAGTCTTAGGTTGGGCAGCTGCATTCCACCTCTCCCCTTTGAGTCCTGCAGTACTTTCATTTTCACTCGAGGCTTCTTGCCTGCCCAGACAAAGTCTGATATTTTCCTCTGCCATTTTTCAAACTGCTTAGAGTCCCGAATAATTGGTATTGTTTGTAACAGAAACATCATTCTTGGCAACACATTCATCTTAACTACTGCAATTCTTCCCAACCATGACAAATTCAGTCTATTCCATTTAATCAAATCTCGCTCTATCTGAGTCCACAGTTTCTCATAATTATTCTTGAATAAATCTATGTTCTTTGCAGTCAATTCAATTCCCAGATATTTCACCTTATTTGTTACTTCACAGTCTATTATCTCCATTAATTGCTGTTGTTTTTGTTTAGTTATATTTTTACATAGTATCTTTGACTTCTTTTTATTTACATAGAATCCTGCCAAATCTCCAAACTCCTTAATTTTCTCTATTACCTTTGGCATATTCTCAATTGGGTCTTCCACAATTAACATTATGTCATCCGCAAATGCTCTGACCTTATAGGAAAACTCTTTTATTTTTATTCCGCGGATTGCATCGTCTTCTTGAATCTGTATCATCAATATTTCCAGAACCAAAATAAACAACAGTGGAGACAACGGGCAACCTTGTCTTGTACCTTTGCCTATAGTCAGTTTCTTAGTCACCTCGTCATTCACCACAATTGCTGCACTCTGGTCCCTGTAAATTTCTTTCACTGCTCTTATAAATCTTTCCCCCATCTGTAGCTGTTCCATGGTGGCAAACATAAAGTCCCAGTTCAAATTATCAAATGCCTTTTCAGCATCCACGAAGAAGAATCCAACCTCCTTGTCACAACGCTTATCATAGTATTCAATAGCATTTATAACTGTCCTTAAATTGTCTTTGATTTGTCTATTTGGTAAAAAACCAGCTTGTTCCTCTGCAATAAATTCGGACATCCATCCCTTTACTCTTTCCGCCAATATTTTCGCAAAGATTTTATAGTCATTATTCAGTAACGAAATAGGTCTGTAATTTTTAACGTTAGTCAGGTCTTGTCCCTCTTTAGGGATCAATGATATGTTAGCTTCATTCCAAGTATCTGGAGTTCTTTGGTCCTTCAAAACTCCATTGATCACTTCTTTTAGGAATGGCACCAGTTCATTAACCATTACCTTATAAAATTTAGCTGTCAGTCCATCAGGTCCTGGCGCCTTTCCCAAATTTGTTGACTGTATTACCTTTCTTAACTCTTCTTCCATCACTTCACTATTCAGTTTATCTCTCCATCCTTCCGAAATTACTGGGAGTTTCATTTTCTCCAAATATCTTGCTATTGAGTTTTTATTCACTTCTTTTTTATTGTACAACTTTGCATAAAATTTGTAGAAGGCTCTGCTAATAGCAGTCTGTTAAGAAAATTTAGAAGATGTTTGGAGAAAATATAATCCTAAAGTGAAGCAGTATACGTTTTATTCAACTAGTCACCAATCTTTTTCCAGAATAGATATGATCTGGGCGTCTAAAGAACTGGTAGTGTTTACAAAAGAGACTGACATATTATCGAAAGTTAGCTCGGATCATAATCCTGTGATGTGGAGATTTGGAATGAGACATAAGAAACAGAGATGGAGAATTAATGAGGATCTTTTGAGTGACCCAGAATGTGTTGAGGTGCTTAGAAAAGAAACGAAGTTTTTTATTCAGTGTAATGTGGATAAAGGGGTGTCAATGCACATGGTCTGGGACACTTATAAAGCTGTAATTAGAGATGTGTTGATGGACTTAAATGGTAGAGAGAAGAGGAAAAAAGAAGCGAAATTAAAAAAAAATCAGGAAAAAATTATTCAAGTAGAACAACAACTGAAAAAGAGGCCAGGTAAAAAGAAATTGTTGTATGAAATAAAGTTACTGCAAGAACAAATTAGGGCTATGGAAAATAAAGAAGTGGAGTGGGAGTTGAAGAAAATGAAGCAAAAATCATTTGAAGGAGCTAATAAACCAGGGAGGTATTTGGCATGGCAATTAAAGAAAAAGAGAGAGAAAAGAACAATAAGCAGAATTATAGAAGAGGGGAAGGAATTATATGATCAAGGGTTGATTGAGAGAGCATTCTATAAATACTATGCCAAGCTATATCAGAAAAAAATAGTGGATTATGAAAAGATAAGAGACTATTTTGATATGATTGATTTACCAAAGGTGCTGGAGAAGCTGAAAGAGAAGCTTAGTGCTGAGATAACAATAATGGAAGTGCTACAAGCAATACAAGCTACTACAGTTGGCAAAGCTCCGGGACCAGATGGAATTACAGCAAAATTTTATAAAGTGATGGTGGAGGATCTGAAACAACTGATGCAAAAAGTAATGAATGAGATATTGGAAGGGGTTGAGATGCCAGATACATGGAATGAGGCTAATATTACATTGATACCGAAGGAGACATTAGACTTAAGTAACGTTAAGAACTACAGACCAATATCTCTAACTAATAATGACTATAAAATATTTGCAAAGATATTAGTGGAAAGACTTAAGGCTTGGCTCCCAGGGACTGTCATTCCACTCTGAGGGGGCCTTCATTCCAGGCCCAGATAGCGTTGCCAGCTCTAGGATGGGAAATTCCTGGAGAATTTGGGGGTGGAGCCTGAAGAAGGCAGGGTTTGGGGAGGGGAGGAACTTCAGCAGGGTATAATGCCATAGAGATCTCCCCCCAAAGCAGCCATTTTTTCCAGATGAACTCATCTCTGTGGCCTGGAGATCAGTTCAGGGAGAGCTCCAGCCACCACCTGGAGCCTGGCAATCCTAGCAGAGCAGAGCAGTGCATCTAAGCTTGTGCAGAAATAACAGAGAACAGCACCTCTGCAGAGCACTTTCCATTCTCAGAGGAAGATTCTCTCACTCTATTCCACATTTTCATTGCAACTTTTTGGTGCTGCAGTGTATCTCAATGGAGCCAATGCAAGTCAATTGACATTTGCAGCTCCTATTATATCTAATGGAACTTTCCTGGGGACAGCCACTTTGGGTGTCTGTAACTCGGACATTCAAAATCCAATCTGCACCAAATTTGGAGGGTTGCTGGAGGTGAGCCTGCTGAAATATCCCTGTGAGTTTGGCATCTCTGAGTATGAAGGGGGCTGTCCTAGGACCCCTGGAAGT
This sequence comes from Eublepharis macularius, assembly GCF_028583425.1. Classification (NCBI taxonomy): domain Eukaryota; kingdom Metazoa; phylum Chordata; class Lepidosauria; order Squamata; family Eublepharidae; genus Eublepharis; species Eublepharis macularius. Next base: position 91,092,431 of record NC_072793.1, on the reverse strand, counting down.
GATGGATCACAGACCAACAACCCGATCCACGAACTGGGGTGGATCCATGTAAAGTTCGTGGTCCATGGTCTGTGAAACACCATGGACCAATGGTCCATGGTTTTTTCCTGGTCTGGGCACACTTCTGGTCCGGAGTGTGTTGACTTCTCTGTCCCAAGTATTGATTGAATGCTATGAAAGGATTGACTGGGCAACTTTTATTTCACAAACTTCCCTAGGCAGCTTCCTTATAGTTTTGGTATTTCTTTGTTCTCTCCCTTTTCTTATGATCTGCTTCTGAATAGGGTGGGAACACAAATGATCCCTGCCAAACTATCTCGTTTTGATTCTTTATTAAGTAAACTTGGAGATAACGTCCCTTTTCACACTACATACCTGCTTCCAGAACATTGCAAAACACAGCGCAAAAAACGTGGAAGGTAGCATCTTCTCACGAGAGTTTTGTGCAATGTTGCGCAAAACTCGCACGAGAAGATGCTATCTTCCGCGTTTTTTGCGCTGCATTTCATGATGTTCTGGAAGCAGGTATGTAGTGTGAAAAGGGCCAACATTTGCTTTTTCTTAAGGCACAACATGAGAATTGTGGAGGGAATTTTTGTTGGAGAAACTTAAGTGGGACATAGTCTTCAGGCTTGAGGCTACTGCAGTTGTTGACATCTGACATGAACAGTGAAATCCTAAGCAGAGTTACTCCAGTATACACTCATTGAAATCAATAGGCTTAGACTGGAGTAAACTGCTTAGGATTTCATTGCTAGAGTTGCCAGGACAGGAGCTCTAAATCCCTTGAGAGTATTGTGGGGGGAGGAGCTTGAATTCCCACATCAAGCAACAGATCTAGAAATAATCCTCCATCTAAAGCTTTGTATGAAAAATGTGGGAAATCTACTGGAGAAATTCATATTCAGTTTCATTTCCAAATTTTGAGTAGTAGGATTTTTTAAAAAAAACTCTGCTGACAGATCTCATTGATAATTCTGGTAGTTTGTCATTTCAACGCCTGCTTGTTTTGCTTGCAATAGCATTGTGTCTCTCTTTAAACTCCACCAAATACCTGACCTTTCTTGACTGCAAAACAATTTGTATTTCTCACTCAAGAATTGTGGCTTGGAACTTGATGATAACATCCACTAATGGAAAGGGGAGGGGTGATTTTTGTTCATTCCCTCCACTCACTGCTTAACTTTGAATAACCCCCTATTTTGGTTCCTAGGGGTTCTCTGTCCCCAGGAATAGAATTTAGGGAGATCAGTGGGCTGCCATGTGAAAGGGGAGTCACAAAAATTCTGTTTTACAAGTGGAAGTGACTTTTGTTATTGGATATTATCATCAGGAATCAACTATGTTTTCTAGAAATTCATTTATTCATTTTGCTGTACAAATCTATCTGAATATTTTAACAATTTCAAGTCAAACCACTAAGATTATTGCAGTACTCTGTTCCTTTCTCTCTGTCTCATCTCCCATAACTTCACCAACCCCCACAATATCAAGTATGATCTATAGATAATTATACATCTGCAAGAAATTGTTGCACAGTACAATAGTAATACTAGGAAACCTTTAACTGGTTCCCATGGGAAATGGCAGCCAGGCCAGTAAAAGATCCTGTTGGCCTGGCCCAAGCATAATAAATACTGGCTAAATTTATACTGCTTATTTTAGGGAATGACAGGTTTTGTAATGTTTTACTAAATCATAAGCTTTTCCATTAAAACAAGAGTGCAACCTTCTCCTTTGTATTTCTTTGTTCTTCTGTCTGTTCCTTGGCTAATTATTGCCACCAGCTCCCTTGCAATGGTGCAATTAATCTCTGCTGAGTGTCATACAGTAGACACCTGCCAGTATTCTTCATTAATGCCAGGAACTTGACATGTTGGTTGGCCAAACAGACAAGAGCTGGATGTCATTGGCTTTAAACCTGGCATTGTGGGATGGGACCAAATTGCTCAAGTTGAGCCAATTCGTTATGACCTTTGGAAGCTGATGTGGCAAAGAAGTGCTGCCAAATAAGCTTGATGCTGACAATTCAACGGAGATTTGGGAGGCTAAACAGAATGGCGAGAGGTGGGAGAGGTGGTATACAGTACACAACAGAGAAAAGAGATGGGAGGCGGCTGCTTCTGAGTATGAATCCCAGTGCAGCTACTAAACTGTGCCAGGGGCTGCCGCCTTCGCCCCAGACACTCTGCGCTGTGGCGATGACTTAGCGGTGGTGGGTGGGTCCATCCTGCCCTATGTCTGTAGGGCTGCCTGTTCAGCCCAGTCTGTGCCAGCCCGTGCAATCTGAGGGTGCCCCCCATGAAGGTCTCAGATAGGGTGGGCCCATTGCAGAGTGTCAGAACTCATGTACGACGGGTCCCACCCACGAGGCTGCCCTTGACTCCAGCGACAGACCTGCACTCTATCCTCTCCGTCCTGGGTCTGGAGTCTTCCTTAAATACCCCACCCGCTAATGCCATTCCCACCCCATCTCCCATGAGCCTGCCCCCACCATCAGCCTCCCCAACTGGGCCAGGTGTGGCCAGAACCCTTCACCCCACCCTGGCCCCTCCTATGTATAGGAGCCGTCTCTTGTTCCTCCATTCAGCCTCTTATCCTGCTCCTCTGTGCCTGGGGCTGGCAGGGTGGATGGCAAATCATGGCCCTGCAGGGATCCCACCCTGCTGGCCTGACCCTGTGGGCATGTCCTCCCAGCCGTGCCCAGGACAGTGCTTGCTGTGGGACCTGGGAGGCAGCAGCTTCCTGTTGCTGCCTCTGCACCTCCAGGCTGCACTCCAGGAGGCAGAGGCAGCCCCGCTGTCTCTTCGGCTGGTGGGGGCGGCTCCTGGGCCAGCGTTCAGTGGGGCCTTCCAGCTGGGCCGTGCTGCTCCATGGTCCCCTGCTGGCTCATGCTTGCGCCTTCGGCCCTGTTGCTATTGCTGCCTTGCCTCAGGTGGGTCTTTGAGGGGCTCTTGGGAGGCTGGTGAGGTGGAGTCTGTGGGGTGCGGGGACATGGCCCCTGGATAAACTGCTTGGCTGTCTTGGGATTGATGACAGGATTTCATACATCCTGTAACTGAGATTGGTGTGACATATTGATTTCAAAACAATACAAAAAGTGTATATACAAGTTATTTGTTTTTTAATTTCCTTGATCAGAGCATATAGCTAACATATTTAAATAAAAAATGCATATTAATAAGTAAAGAACCTGGTAAAATAGCTCTGTATCTAGCCATAGCCCCTGACCTTAGACAAACTTCTTTCATTACACACTCCACCCTTACTGTGATTGGTAATGTGGGGACTGGCTGCATAAGTCCATACTAGCCAAAAAAGGTTGTTGTAAGTATTATTATGTCATATGTCTTGATATTTTTCACAAGAAGAATCCTAAATAATTGTGCTTTTACACTCGCCAGTTTGACACACATCTTGTTTTCCGGTTGTGAGAAGGGAGCCCATTGAGTTGTTTGGATGCATCTACGGCAGTTCGGATGTATCCACATTTCACAATTATACTGTTCTCCTGTACAGACAGATGGCTTTGTTGTAGCAGCCAGTTGCCACCACCTGCCACATATATGCCGCTGTTGCCTCCAATTATTACAAGGCACATAGTATAAATGAGCACGCACACACAGAGTTTGAGATTTTTAGTTAAGACTTACTACTTTGGTGGTAGTGTCTTTGCCATCTACTTATCTGTGTTCATTTTTGTGATCACTGCTTAAATAGATGCTGCTGACTGCAAGAGTGCCAATAGTAGGCAATGCAATCCATCTGAGGTTGGTCATTTAAAGGATGCATTCCACTGTGCTGGTGCAAAGAGGTCAATTTAATGAACTGAATGACCATGAACACTACTTCTCCTCAGCTAATTTATTTGGTTCTTAGACTGGGCAAAATGAGCTGCAGGCTGTGATGACCAAGTATTTACTGCACTGGTGCTGCTCCACAAAATGCCATACTTGAGGAAACATTAAGATGATCTAATCAGGAGCTCCCCTTATGTTAATGAAGGGGATTTGAAGTTCATCCCAACATTTGCAGCATACCTAATCTTGAGTTTTGCTTGGCAAAACTAATCCACTGTTTTGCTTGGCAACACTCAAAGTACATCTGGAAAGTTTCTGATAGCAAGTAAAATGAAGATTTCTGCCTATGGGAAACAAATCCAGCCACTGCCAGAATTGAGTGAGGGAAGCATTTAATTACAAACAAATAGTTGTATGAATCAGCTGTATTATGAGCTTCTTAATGAAGAAGGACAATGTTAGTAGAGCTCATGGCAAGAACAAAGTAACAATAAAAGCTACTATAGTTACAAAATCAATGCCCTCATGAGTTTGCTTCCGAATTCAATTGCTCTATTAGTGTATACAAAGAGGTTAAATATATACAAGACATAGTCAATGAATATGATTGGGCTGACTTGAGGAAAGGGAAATTGAATAAAAATGTGAGCTGTTCATATTGGTCCAGCCACTATGCATGAGTTTACACTGAAGTAATGGTTTGGTACCCAATGCTTTCCTAGTAGCAAAGGCAAAAGAATAATTGAAGTAATACAAAAGAGAGATCATATAGAAACAATGGCCACTTCCACACAGTGTTTGAAGCAGAGTTGGCACCACCTGCCTATTACAACATGATTCTTGATGACACCCACACAATGCCCACATGCAAAAGATTTTCAACAGGAAGTGGCAATGGCAGGAAAGCACCACTGACATCAGACACCTGACTACATATTTCCCATATACAAGGCATCCTTGCTGCCTGAAAGACATCACAGCACTTTTGCATACATGCACATACATCCTGATTTACTTAAAGTTACACAATAAATTCAGTCACGGTATAGTTTCTGCACCCCCTCCCCAATAACTTTGATATTCAGCACTGTAAGAGATTTAGCCCCAATCCTGCCCATCTCTTGCAGTGCAATCCTGGTGCTTGTGCATATGAAAATGTTTAGAGAGCTGAGTAGACATGGGCATGAACAGCAATACAAATTATAAAAAACCACGAACAGCCCATTCCTCTGTTCGCGAACAAGTCATTCATGAGTCCCCATTACAAATGAACAAGTGGTCGTTGCAAAGCCTCGTTCATTGCGTTTGGCAGCCATTCGTCAAGCCAGACATTCTGGCACCTTTCAAACAATTCCTCTGGCAATGGCAGGGACTGAACTCTGTCTGAACTCCTTCTGGCTTTTCTTTTGGCTTTAACCCTTCAGCTTCCAGCAGACAGTCCAGTTTTTGCCACTCAGAAGAGAAATAGACAGCAAAGGGGAGAGGACCCATGGATCATACCTTTCCTGGGGTGCAATCTCTCTGAAACTTGGGGGGTCTTCAGAGGACAGTGAAGACTATGTCCCCTGCAAATTTGGTGGGTATTGGACATTGGGAAGGTAAGTTTTGTAACCCCTCAAAGTCGCTTCCAACAGGCAGTACAGTTTTTGCCACTGTGAAGAGAAAATGACAGCAAAGGGGGCAGTGCCGGCTCTCCCGGTGCAAGAGGGACTGACAGAATCTCTGTCCCACGGGCACTGGGAAGGAGCAGCCCCACAGCACCGGCTATGTCTGCTGTCAGAGGGACCAGGGGAGTCTCTCCTCGTCCCTCTGGAAGGGGGCAGAAGTGGCCCCGCAGTGCTGCCGGCTCTGTCCACTGTCACAAGGACAAGGAGAGATTCTCCTCATCTCTCTGACAGTGGGCAGAAGGAGCCCCATGGCACTGGCTCTGCCTGCGGTCAGAGGGACCAGGGGAGTCTTTTCTCATCCCTCTGACAGCGGGCAGAAGTGGTCCCGTGGCGGCGGCGGCGCTGCCCGCTGCCAGAGGGCCGAGGGGAGTCTCTCCTCATCCCTCTGACAGCAGGTAGAAGTGGCCCTGTGGTGGCACCGGCTCTGCCCACTGTCAGATGGATGAAGTGAGCCTTCTCGTCCCTCTGACAGTGGGCAGAAGCGGTGCCAGCTCTGCCTGCTGTCAGAGGGATGGAGAGATTCTCTCCGTCCCTCTCGCATTTGGCAGCAGCAGCCCGGCGGCACTGGGGTGAGGCAGGGGGGTAGGGGCTGGGGGTTGTGGGGTGTTTAAAGGGTCCTGTCCCTTGCACATGGCAGGAAAGGGCCCTTTAAACTATCAGCTGGCAGGCAGCAAGGGAGAATCCCTCCCACCACCTGCCAGCTGATAGTTTAAAGGGATCTTTAAAGGGCCACGAACACGAACACTGAACATGTTCGTTAAGGGGACATGTTCACTTCTGTTCGTTGTTCATTGTTCGTGGGTGGCAACGAACAACGAACAGGGTGTTTGTAATTTTCCCCCCATTCGTGCCCATGTCTAGAGCTCAGTAGCTGCCACACCAGTATATTTCCAAGATATGCCAGCATAAGGAGGAATTGCACCTCGGCACTGCCATCCTGGTCCTAGCTACCAGTGCCCCACCATAGCCACCTGCTGGTGAGATGCTGGCATAAATCATTGCACTGGCATAGAACAGGGCAGGGGAGTTAGTTGGCTTGTAAGTTGCTCCAGCCCAGGAATGTCACCCAGCAGTGGCAGAAAATTATATATACCACAACCAGGATGCCCTCCAAACCACTGGGTAGGGTGCATGGCATGAGATTCTGCCTCAGTGCTCTCTGTGGATTTAGAGTGTGAAGTGATGCACTTTGGTGCCAGGAGAGGCACCAAAGCACTTAGCACTAACACCCAAGGGGAAGAGCAAAGTCTATATTGTGTGGCCAGCATGTCTTATTTTGGAACCCTAACAGGTACCCCATCTGTGGAGCCTCAAGCCAAAGGGGCAACCATGCACTGACAAGTAAGCAGGGGTGAGAATCTAACCACCCTGGTCTAGGAGTCTGCACATGCCTCCTCTATTGTCTTTGCACAAGGATGAGCACCACCTCAACAATGCTGTCTCCCACACAGGAAGCCAGTGCTGTGTGCATATGGGGACAACCCAAGCCAGGCTCACCCAGCAGTATGCTCCATGTTACACAATGAGGCAATCTCCCAAGGAACAGTCCTTGAAAGAGCTGCCTATGATGATGAGGGCAGGGATGCTTGCAGCCCCACACTAAACTTTGCCAGGGTGCCCCCTGAGGTAGGTGACAGGGTATAACTGAGCTTTGAGGTGCCTGGCAGCTGCCTCACTGTACTCTGTTGCTCAACTGGCTAAGCAGCTCTGGGGTTCACCGCCTTGCATGATTGGGCAGCAGCGCTGAATCAGTCAGATGCAGTACCAGAGCACTACTTCACAGGTTGGGTAAGTGTCATTTGGATGGCAACAGCATACACCTCAGGGGGTTTCCTGGCAACCGTCTCTCCTGGGGGTGGGACTGCAGATACTGCTGGGTGCCACATGCATGTCTGTAGCTGGCATGGCATCTGACCTGTTTACCATCACTGCATATGTCTGTTTTGCTTCTGTACAGGTGGTGATTCATCAGGAAGACCTGGAAACATGACCATTGATGTTCCTGCCACCCTGCCCAGTCAGCAGGCTGCAGGCCATCAACTGGAGCAACCTTCTTTGGGCAGTTTTTTGGATATACTGGACAGAGGGAGTTGGCAACCCAAATCATCAGACCCTATCATGATTTCCAGTTCAATAAAGTCTGAGGTGTTCTATAACTCTCTCCCCATCTGTCTGTTATTGAGCAGATGAGACAAGCTCCATGTCCCTCCCTGCTCCTTCCGCTCTCAGCCCCGTTGGTGATTTCCCCTTAGGGCTACCCTTTACATATCCTGGAAGGTGGGCTCTGAATGTCATGTTTGCACCCCTCCATGCCATTAATTTCAGCTGATGTGTTGCTATGAACCATTGTTCTGTGCTGTGTCTTGATGTCATATTGCTGATGCCATAACTTGCCTTGTATTCACAGGCCTGCTGTATTATCTCTTATGCTTTGAAGCTCTGTGTCTCTGACCTTGTAAGCCTACTGGTTCTCAGGGGGAAGAAGAATAACCATGTTTCATTCTTAATCTATTGCCTCTCTTATGTCTAGACCAAGCATGTAAACTATTTAGGGAGTTCTCAGAACCACTTTGCACCAAAAGTCATGTTTTCCTATTGGGAGTGGGGGGAGAGTGCTTGGAGCCTATATGAACAATGCTTTTTACATATTTTACCATTCCTGTCAACTTCTGATCAACCTGTGGACATATCTATGAACATGATTTGATTCCTAAATAAAGCCTTTTCAACCAAGACTATGGAGTGTTTGCTGTGAGGGTACAGGGATCTATCTGCCATAGCCTGTCATCCATAGAACTGACTCTGGCTTGGGGATACCCATGTTGGTATGGCTGTGGTTGGTTGTTCAGATGCTGCTGGCCTTCTCTTTTGTTCAGCTGCCAAACACCGCAGGGGTCTAGTACCACCTCGAGGGCTCATCCCACCAACCTTTTCCCACACACTCTGCTGGCTTCTGTGTGCAGTGTGAATAGGAAATGGGTTGGTGGTCTGTGTGTGTGTGTGTGGTGGGCTGCTCTGGGGAAGGGGGAGATCTCTGAATCCCACACTCTTCAGCTGCACTTCTGGTGTCTGATAAGTCACGTAGCTTGGTGGTGTATGTGTTCGGAACCCATGGTGGATGCAGGGGAGCTGTTGCCATGGGTGCAGCTGTGCGTGTGGTGTGTGTGTGTGTGTGTGTTGTGGAGTGACATCCTGAGCAAATGTTGGACCTTTGGAGTAGCCCATCAGCTAGGCCATCCTGTTACCCCTTTTGTCATTTGCAGGAGCAAAATATCAGCTCTGGAGATTTTACCTGCCTCTCATCTCTCCCTATGTGGAAATCAAACCAGGAGCTCTGGTCCTGCTATCCCATTGCCTAGAGCCTGCTGGCACACTTTTTTAGAACCTAACCCTAACCTTTGGCCCAATGATTAAGTTACTGTTCTTGGGGGGTGGGGCTGTGGATTCAAGGGTGGCCTCTCTGTCTTCCGATTTTTACTTTTTTGGGGGGGGGAGGGTGTATGTGGCTTGGAGTAGGGATGTTTGAGTGTGCACAGTACATTTGATGCCAGGCAGGCTCTTGCCAAGGAAGGAATGGATGTCTGGTCTGTTGAATGGCTGACTTTCCTCTATGGGCTGGGGACAGGCCTCTCCAGTCATGTGCCTCTGTTAAGGTTGTGTTGTTATTGGGTCTTTCCTCCCTCCCTCCTGGCTCTCTGTGATGGTTGGGTGTGGGTGGGAGTGGCATAGGGCTGCCAGCTCTGGGTGGGGAAATTCCTGGAGCTTTCATGTGGAACTTTGGGGAGGGTGGAGTTTGGGGAGAGGAGAGACTTCAGAGGGGCATAATCCGATCGAATCCACCCTTCAAAGCAGCCATTTTCTCTGGGAACAGATATCTGGAGATCAGTTGGAATTCAAGGAGATCTCCGGGTCCCTAGAGTGGTGTCAATGGGCAGTGGCCAGTCCACGGCTAGTTACTGACTGCGCCTGTGTATGCCACTCACAGAGATGTCATTGGCTGCTGCTGCCTGATCAGTGGATGTTTCTGGGGTTGCTATGGACTCTGGTGTGTCTCCTATGTCCCTTGCGTCTTCTGGAGGGGTGTGCATTTTTGTTTTCCTCTGTGGAATGTCCAAAGGGAATGCACCAGTGCTGCCACTTTTGCATCACCAGCCGGCTGCCTCCACCTTGGCAACCTTCACGATTGCCTCTAGCAAAACTTGAGGAAAGGACTGCATTCGTAGGGAGAGATTTCATTCTAAACTTACTTAATTAGCAGGAATGTCAAAAGATCAAAACATGTTTAGCTGTTCAATTATTTGCTGATGACTAAATTAAAATGGTTTCCTATTACTGAACCTCAGAGGGTGGAAAGCTTTGGTTGATGAATCTACTGATTAAATTTATTAATGCTTTATTTATTTATGTAGGATATTTCTGTGCCACCTTTTCAGAGTCCTGCTTGAGGTGGCTTACAATTAAAAAATTCAACGATGTAAAAAGCCATTAAAAACAAGCCATTAGACATAAATAGCATAAAGCTATCCATAAAACAGAAGCAGGCTATTTAAAAGGTTAGTAAGATAAAACTCCTTATTAAAAGCCTGGTAGATTTTTTAAAATTATAGTCTTATATGTCTCATTCATTTCAGATTTCAAAATGTTGAAATCCTAGCCCATTGCAACTCATTGGCTGAGAGCCAACTACACGAATTCAGATATAAATGGAACAGCAAATGTCAGTATTTTAATACTAGCACATCAATCAGGCTGTTCATAGGTTCCCCTTTTCTGCCATACTTTGAATAATTTATGTTACATATCTATACGATATATCTAAAACAGAAGTTATGAGTCTGATCCAGGAATGAGAAGGTTGTATCTTATGCTAGATTATCCTCTTACCAGACAAAGAAATTTTTCTCATCTCCAGTTCTTCAAAAAATGGTTCAAGTCCATGCCCTGTCATCCTCTAAGTGACCACAAACTAGGAATTTGATGAAAACCCACCAGAAACTGTACGATACTTATTCAAAGGAACAGCCAGAGAATAAAATGGTGAGCCATTGCACTGAGGCAGCAGTTTCCAGGAGCCAGTGTAAGTGTAGTGATTGTTGTAATTTAGAGACACATTCTTAATGGGATCATAGAAGATGGGAATTTACAGAAGATCCTTGCTAGCTAGGAGAGAGGAGTTGCAAACAGTAAGAGTGAGAGAACATTCAGGGAATCTAGCAGAATACTATATTGGTTTGGCAATAAATTGCATTCATTTTTACTTTGGTGTATCCCACGTTGCTGAACCCTAACTTATCACAGTAAGAGTCTTAAAACTGACTTCAGAGGACAAGGAAAGCTCTTCTAACAGTACTGAGACCCAGACTTGCCATGACTACTACCTCACTGGCTTCGTGTTTCATGGTTCATGGGTTTTAAATGCCCCTTTCCGGCATTTTCTGCTAGCGGCAGGTCCCTTTAAACTAACAGCTGGCAGTCGGCGGGGGGATCCTCCCCTGCCGCCTGCCAGCTGATAGTGTAAAGAGTCCTGGCCCTTACAAATGGCAGGAAAGGGCCCTTTAAATGGCCCACCCCCACCCCCCACCCCCCAGCACCAACCGCCCCAGCCCCAGCCCCAGCCCCAGCCCCTCACCACCTGAAGCCCCAGCCCTCCACTTACCTTCCCTCCGATGCTGGGGTGGTGGAGGCCTCCTTCACTGCTCGCACAGCAGAAGAGAAGGCCAAAAACAGCCTTCCCGCCTCTCAAATGGCAGCCACGACAGCGGAGGAGCAGGAAAAGCTGTGGCTGCCATTTGAGGGGCGGAAAGGGCGGTTTTGGCCTTCTCTTCTGCTTCAGCTGCCATTTCCAGCAGCTGCCCTTTGAGAGGCGGAAAGGCCGTTTTCGGCCTCCTCTGCTGCTCTGCGTGCCTGCAGGCCAGCAGAAGAAGCCAAAAAGGGCCCTCCCGCCCCTCAAATGGCAGCCACAGCTGCCATTTGAGGGGTGGGAGGGCCCTTTCCCGCCTCCTCCACTGCCGCGCAGGCCTTCAGGATAGAGGCCTCTACCACCCCAGCATCAGATGGAAGGTAAGTGGGGGGCTGGCGCTGGGGGCTGGGGGCTGGGCCATATAAAGGGCGCTACCACTTGCAAGCGGCAGGTCCCTTTAAACTATCAGCTGGCGATCCCCCCTTGCTGCCTGCCAGCTGATAGTTTAAAGGGATCTGCCGCTTGCAAGAGGCAGGAAAAGTTTAAATGGCCATTTAAACTGGCCCTTTAATACGAACCAAACAAACCAATAGTCCAGTTTGTGGACGTTTGTGAAAACAAGCTTCCATGAAACTTGGTTCATGAACCCCGAACCAGGCTGGTTCATGGGGTTTTTGGGTTTGTATTTAGGTTTGTGCCCATCTCTACTAGAGATACCAAATACTGAAATCCTATCATCTTTTCATCCTAACAGCAGCCTGAAACAAATTATGTTATGCTACTAAATTCCATGTGCAGTCTACTGGCTTATTAAAAACACAAAGACAGTCTCATTGGGGGAAGCAAAGTAAGTCCTGAATTGAGTAATACCTTCTCATGCTGGAACAAACTAACACATTTCTGCAGCAGAGGATGTTTAACTGGGTCAGGCAATTCTTGTGAAAACTACTGAAAGGAGAATCTGTGTATTATTTTAGAATCTTTGAATTATTGGATGACCATAAAAATGCAGATAGACTTTCTGGAATTATTCGCTCTGAAAACCCAGCCCCAGCATCAGCAGTCAGCATGTTCAGGCCTGTGCTCGTATCTATGTGCTTGCAGGATACTAGAAAATGCCTTATTTATTTGAAATATTAGCACCTGTGCTGTCAGTTTAAAAAAAACCTCATGAGGTGGTTTACAACTATAAAACAATAAAATCACACTATAAAGATCCTACAAGATAAATGCTGACACACACAGCTGTTGTTCCATTTGCGTCTCATTGAATGAATTTTGCCCTCCCTCTCCCCACAGAAGCCTGGCAGGCAACTTGTTCACAGGCTTAAGGCAGGTATGGTGTAGCAAAAGGGAGTGAGGCTCAGACAGGCAATAAGGAGGAACTGTGCTGGATGGCTGCTGGTGGTAGCTGTTGGAGATAACTGGTAGGCAACACTGCATGGGACCTCGTATATGTTCTTGAGCTCAGATATATGATATTGTGGTAAGCTTGCCAGGTCCCCTGTGGCTCAAAGTGGGAGATAGGGAGGTTGTGGGGGGCACGATGGGAGCACTCACCTCATGCATGCTCTCTGGAAAGTTTCAGCATCATTCTGGGAATGACATCATTTCCAGCATGAAGTGGAAGTGACAAGTTGCAGCAGGGCCCAATTTGATAAAAATTGGCCCCTAGTGCGAACCCATGCTTTTGTATTTGCAGGAATGATGTCATTCCCAGAACAACCTAGATGCATTTCAGAGCACATGGAAACATACTCCAGGGGGTTCTTGGCCCATTCCTGTGCCTTTGCCCCCTAGCAGCCAGGTAAGAGGTGGTAGGGGGTGGCGGCTGGGAGCAGGGGGGGGAATGATAACCTTAAGCTGCTGTCTGGGCTCAACTGTACCTTCACCCTGCCCTCCATGAGATCAGTTGTTCAGATGTAGGATGATCTGGATAAGGTCTGCTTGTGGTTACAAGGTGTTAAAGAATCAGAAGCTCCTTGGTGGTGTCTGCCATGCAGCCAGCTTACATTGTGTGGGATTGATGATGGGGTGGGGGGCAGAAAAGAAAGAGGGAAGTCTGCCAGGTGGAAGGAAAGGGAAAGAAAAAGTAGATAGGTAGAAGGCTGTCTTGGTGGCATAGGAGGCATCACTTCTGCCTGATGTGGAACTTATGGAGCTAGCAATGAACCAGCTCTGATCTTGACTATTATTGGCTATTGTGAGGCCCTCTGTTGGTCTGTTGCTGATGACTTATGGAATCCTGGAGCCAATTTGGTGTAGTGGTTAAAGGCAACAGGACTCTAATCTCGAGAACGGGGTTTGATTCCTCACTCCTCCGTTTATATATCTGACCAGTTTCTTCTTGCCCTCCATGCATCTGACGAAGAGAACTGTGATTTTCGAAAGCTTATGCTACAATAAAGTTGGTTAGTCTTAAAGGTGCTACTGGACTCTTTTTGATTTTGCTACTACAGACTAACACGGCTAACTCCTCTGCCTCTGGTCCCAGGAATTGTTTTATTGACAGGAACTAAAACAAGCAATTGCATCCTTTGTCTCCGGCCAGAATGTTGATCAAAATACATCAAAGTCCTTTTCACTTGCAGCATCAAATTCTTTAGTGCCTGGGACCATTCAGCTCCCAGTTTCTTTTACCCTGTAAACATGCAAACTCTGACCTAGTCAGTATGCACACTCATCTGGATCCAAGTGTGTCACCTTCATACCCTGGTCTGAGCCCTTCCCTAAGAAAGCCGGCTGTTGACTTCTTCCGCAGACCTCTGATGGTAACTCTGCTATTTCTGCTGTTCAATCTGTATTCCTAGACTCTTGTATGCAATTGTTTTGTCTGACTTTTCTTCTTAATAAAAGCAAAAAAGCGCCTGTCTTCTTGTTTGCATCCTCATGAGAAGGATCCCATAAAGCTGGCAGAAGTTCCCTAATTACCTCTAGTTGCTCCTTGCTTTGCTAATTTCTCCCACTTTTGCAAGGAGCCCTCCTCTATGTAACAAGTAAAGGGTTTCAACAAATGATCTTTAAACTGTTAAGTAAGTTTCTTATCTGATAGTATTGATACCAATGGATCTGGGAATCTAATTTGGCCTCTAAAACAGGCTTATCTAAAACCTTAGTGTTCTTGTTTAAATCTATTACCTTGTACAGTGAGTTTTCCTCCAAAACTTGTAAGCTTGCATCTGCAACCCTGGTTCATACCACGATTGACCTATGAAAGTAGAAACTGGTACTATTGGGGGTGCAAGCTTGGTACACCAGCTATCCCATATTTGAAGTGAATTTAAAAGGAAAATGTTATCAATAATAGAGTTTGGTCTTTCCTTTGGATTATTCTAAAATGTTACAGGCAAGGTTTTTGGATAAACAAAACTCTGCTCTATGTGTATCCAATCTAAAGTTGGAATTGGAATTAGGGTTTTTAATAGACTTGCTAGAAGTGATGCATCCTGATATAATTTTAGATCTGGGTAATCTAGTCCTCCCTTAGGCTTGCTCAGTATGTTAAAACTAATTCTAGGTTTTTTGTTGTTCCATACAAAGTCATTAAAAGATTGTTGAAGTTTCTTAAGAAAAGAGTTTGGAAGAGGAATTGATAAAGTTCTAAAGAAAAAAAATTAGGTGGAATAAATGATTTAACAAATTTATTTTCTCTAGCCAGGAAAATTGTAGATTGTTCCAGTGCTTAAAAAGGGACAATGTCAAGTGGTACAAGTCCAGGAAATTGTTTAAACAAATCATTTAAATCAAGGGGGATCTTGATGCCAGAATGTAGAGACCCATTTATTTGGAAAGTAGTCACTTGGGAAAGATGTTTAGGAAATATTTCTGTTTTAGTTCTGTTAGCCTGAAGACCCAAAATTGCTGACAATTGGATAAGTTCTGGGTCAACAGCTGAAATGGGACAAGTATAATACTACATAGTCTGCAAATGGGCTGAGTTTCATCTCATCTTTTACTTTGATACCAAGGATTTGGGGGTTCTTGCAGATAACTATGGCTAGGGGTTCAATAGAAAGGGCAAAAAGAAATGGCAAGAGCGGAAAGTCTTGTCTGTTACCCTGTAACAGCATGAAATCTTTTGAAGATAGATTGTTTATTCAGATTTGGGCTACTGGAGACAAATAGAGTGCTTGGATGGTGTGCAAAAAAGTTCCCCAAATTCCATGTGACTCAAGAATGAGATTAGGTATTTAGGCTCTAGTTTGTCAAAGGCCTTTTCTATAGGCTCTAGTTTGTCAAAGGCCTTTTCTATATCAATTAATAGTATAAGGGATTCAATTTTCTTTTTTCTGTTATAATTTATGATGTTAAGTGATTTACAAATATTATCCACTATATTTCATTTTGGCATGTTTGGTCTTGTTGAACATAATGTGTTGGTCTGTTTGGTCTTGTTGAACACAATGTGTGATGAATGAGTTTAACTTATTAGCGATGGTGGCTGTAAATATTTTTGCATCTTGGGCCAAATCCACATTCACCCATTACCCGCATGTTTATCGGATATCTTCCGTTTGCCTCCAATCCGCGATTTTTTCCTCTTCGTTCACATTCCTGCTTCCAATCCGTCTTTCTCGCGCATCCCTCCGGTCACACGGCCGCTCGAAAACTGCTTTTTTGGGCGGGACCTTTTCCCCCCGCCCATTTTTTTTTATTTTTTTGAGCGCACTTTTCCATTATTTCGATCTTGCCTTATAAAGAAACATCATTGAAGATAATGATGCCTCTCTTTCTCCCACTGACAGCACTGATGGCTCTCTCCCATTTCTTTTTTGGAAATTTGGAAGCATGTGGGAAGCTTTCATGGGCATTTCCTATGCAGGACAGTTCAGTGCCTGAATTTTACTGAAGTTTCACTTCCTTGGAGTGTCATTATTTCGATATTTCGTAATTTCGATATTACAGTAATATAAAATTAAAAAAATAAAAAAACAGTTAAAAAGGAAGTTTCGCGAGTCCGTTCTGAGGATGGATTCCCCCCAAAATGATTTTTCAAACTACCAGATTTGATTCAGAAACAGCATAATCAATAAATCCAATGCTATGAAGTCAAAAACAGTCTTTTGCAGACTACGGAGCACTTGCAAGTTGAATCAGCCAATAGGAACTCTTGGAACGGCCAGAGAGGCAGGAAGGGGGGTGGTTTTTAAAAAAACCGCGTAAATTGCACATTGGCCCGTTCACGGCCACCGTGAAACTCCCGTTGAAAACCTGTGACCACATATTTGGGAGAAATGCGAATGAAAAGCGTCTGTTTAATGAGGTAATGTGACCGCCACTCGGGATTGCGTGGGGAATGCGGGGAACATGAGACTTAGAATGAGTAATGTGGATTTGCCCTTGATTTATTAATGAAATTGATCTGTAAGAACTTGGGTTAGTTAGGTCTTTATTCAGTTTTCGTATGACTACTATTCTGGAAAGCAGCCATGATTGAGGAATCCTGCCAGAAAATAAGACACATTGCAAATCTTGGCTGGGGGACCTATAAGGATACCTGCGTATTTCTTGTAAAACTCACTTGTGAATCCATCTCTGCCCAGGGATTTATTGTTTTTCAAGGATTTGATAGTAGTTAGAACTTCTTGAGTTGTGATGGGGGCTCCCATTAGGTCTCTCTGTTCTTTTATAAGTTTTGGAATGGCTGATTTGGAGATCAAATATTCTCCAATCTGATGCAAGTTTGGATTGGAAGATGCATGTAGATCCTTAGAGTAATGAATAAATATGTTCAAAATTTGAGAAGATTTTGTTACAATTTTTTTATTAAGGCCAATAATGTGGTTGATAAAACTTGAGGATTTCTTTTGCCTGACTTTCCAGGCTAAAAGGTGCAAAGACCTGGGATGAAAATGCCAATACTTCTGTTTTAGGAATAAAAAGTCTTTTTCGATCTTAGAAGTTTCCAAAATTTTCCTCTCAACTTGCAGCTTTGTATAGATTTTTTTTTACTTCCTGTTAATTTATGCTTTTGTTCCAAATAGGGTATTTTGGAGATGATTTCCCCTCTCACCCTTTTCTTCTTCCTTTTATAGGAAGAGGCCAAAGAGATGATTTCTCCCCTGGTCACAGCCTTCATTGCCTCACATATTATTGCAGAACTGACTCCATAGTCAGCATTATCTTTACCACTGACACTGGAAACACGAGAAGGATCTTTAGAGCAACAGAAACATTAGGCACACTATCCAGGAATTTTTGTTGCAGTATGAAGAGAAATACTCCTTGTGGTGGCATACACTTTGGAAGTCTTCAAGCTATTACTATAAGTTCACTCACAGCACAGATCTTCAGAATCAATGTCTTTGTTTTCATTGTGAATCACTGATTTTTCCAAATTCTTGCAGGCCTTAAATACATCTTCAGTAATTTTTTTGTTGATATTGAATACAGAAAGCCAAATAGGGAGTTATGTTGTAATGTTGATGTATTGTCGAAGGTTATATTGTTGTAGCTTTTGGAATCTTTTTTCAACAGGTTGTATGGCTATGTCTAAGACAGCATAATAGAAACTTGGAATTTCTGCTTTGGATCTTATGGCGCCTCTTCTTGGGCCTCATAAACTGCTTTCTTTCTCCTTTTTCTAACTTGTTCTGCCTCAAAGTTTGGTAGTATTTCTAGCTCCTTTGCAATCTCAGTAGCATCTATCAAAACTTGCTGAAAACCATCATCACACTTACCACCCGCAAGGTAATTCTTGGCCACTTGCAATTGGCTTGTAGCTGAATTTAAATCAGCTTGCTTATTTTGTAGTAGCTTGCTTGAAAGATTAATTTCAAAAAGGATGTTTTACCATGTAACAAGGGATACTACAAACTCGAATTTACAAATTGTATCAGCAAGGACCTTAGCTTCAATTCAAGAAGTATTTCCAGATGATTTTTTTAGATTCATGTCATCAAAGTTCTCTATTAAAGCATCATGTATACTACCAAGATATCTCAGTGATTTCAAAGCATTGATCCAATTGTCCCATCTTGTTTGACTCAATGGCTTAACAGTAATGCCTGATACATGGCTAGTTAGAATTTGCCAGAGCTGAGTCAATGCAGAGAAATAATTATCGATCTGTTGAACCAAACTGAAGAAACTTGTTGTTTCCAGCCAGCACTTAGTGGCATCATTGACTACCAAGTTTAAAAAGTGTGTATTTCAGGGCATGAAAAAGGCATAGGGATTTATATCTAGACTAGGACTCTCTTTTGTATGCCATTTTCTTTGTTTTTCCTGTTACTCTCATTATCATAACATTGACCATGCAGATTCTCAAGTGGTAATCCCATTTGCTCAAGCTGTCCAAGAAGATATTCTGTCCTAAAGGCACCTGTAGTCTCCTTTAGTGGAACAAATCTTAAGAAATGTTCTTTTATCATAACCTCAGGCTCAGACATCTCAGTATCTGATGGTTTCATTACATTGTCATAATGTACAGCCATTGTCATTTGTTCAATATAACTAATGTCTGGTGTGCAGTGCAGAATAACTGAGTAGTATTTGGCTGAGTTTACAGATGCTAAAATTTTCCGCTTTATAGCACCTGCTAGAAGCTGTGTAAGTTCATTTTGGATATATTTTCCTAAGTAGTGAAACATTGTTTCTTCATCTTTAACTCCAATGTTCATTCATGATTGGGCTAAATATTCTACAAACTTAAAAAACGTTCTATTGTTAGCACTGTACAACTTTTCACTTGTTCCATGGAATGCCAAGTTTTGCATGCCAAGAACTCTGACCGAAGCAATCAAGCAGTCCAAGATCTGTTGCCAATATTGTTCTTGCTTGATTTTCTGCAGGTTAGTATCATCAATTGTTTTTCCTTTATATAAGTGCAGTTCAAGTTCAGGTCTGGTAATTTTCTAAATGGAGACTATTCCTCTCATGTAAAGAAAGAATTGCTCCAATGTTCCTCCAGTCCTTTGAACCTGGTTCCTGTAGAGTTGATGCACCATTTCTTTTGGTAAACAGTCTGCAGCAAAAAAACAAAACAAAAAAACCTCCACATCTTTTAAGGAGTGTTTTCACTATTTGCTAGTCTCCTCTTGTAGTGTATAGGAGAAAAATCTTCTATTTTTTAAGTCTTTTTGGGAAAATCATACAATACAACCTGCTGTGGTCTATGTTGTGCTATAAGCTGTCGCAATTTATCACTGCAATAGTTAGGCCAGTTAGCAGGATCACTGTAATTCAAACTAGGCTCAATACCATCTTCTTTTGCAGTCTTTGCAGTACTCTTGCTTTCCTTGAAATCCCCTTTTTCCTCTGTGTGCTTCATTGGAATATCTCCAAATTGTGAAATTTCTTTCTTAGAGTTTATATCATTTGTAGTAGGAGAACCGCATACAGCTTCCTCAGTGGTAGTTTCAAGAAGGGTATAGTCATATTCTTGTTTTTTAATTGCTTTCAGTGTACAAAGGTGTTTCCAGAAGAATCATAGAATCATAGAGTTGGAAGGGGCCATACAGACCATCTAGTCCAACCCCCTGCCCAGTGCAGGATCAGCCTAAAGCATCTCTGACAAGTATTCATCCAGCCTCTTCTTGAAAACTGCCAGTGAAGGGGAGCTCACCACCTCCCTAGGCAGCTGATGCCACTTTTGAACTACTCTGACCGTGAAAAAGTTTTTCCTAATATCCAGCCGGTACCTTTGTGCATGTAGTTTTAGTCCATTGCTTCGCGTCCTAACCTCTGCTGCCAACTGGAACAGCTCTTTGCCCTCCTCCAAATGACAGCCTTTCAAATATTTAAAGAGAGCAATCATGTCCCCCCTCAACCTCCTCTTCTCCAAACTAAACATTCCCAAGGCCCTCAGCCTTTCCTCGTAGGGCTCAGTCTCCAGACCCCTGGTCATTCTTGTCACTCTCCTCTGCACCCTCTCGATTTTGTCCACATCCTTTTTGAAGTGAGGCCTCCAGAACTGCACACAATACTCCAGGTGTGGCCTGACCAAGGCAGTATAGAGAGGGACTATGACCTCCTGCGATTTTGATGCTATGGCCCCTTTGATACAACCCAGGATTGAATTAGCCTTTTTTGCCACCGCATCACACTGACTGTTCATATTCAGTTTACAGTCCACTCTTACCCCAAGATCCCTTTCACATATACTACTGCCCAGAAGTGTATCCCCCATCCAGTATTTGTGCTTCTCATTTTTGTGGCCCAGATGTAATACTGTGCACTTGTCTTTGTTGAATTGCATCCTATTCACAGCTGCCCACTTCTCCAGAGTATTCAGGTCTTGTTGAATTTTAATTCTATCTTCTTGGGTGTTTGCTACCGCTCCCAATTTGGTATCATCAGCAAATTTAATGAGCAGCCCTTCCACTCCTTCATCCAGATCATTGATAAAAATATTGAAAAGTACCAGGCCCAAAACCGAGCCCTGCAGCACCCCACTGGACACCTCCCTCCAATCTGATGAAACGCCGTTGACCACCACTCTTTGAGTGCGGTCCTCCAACCAGTTCCCTATCCACCAAACTGTCCTATAGTCTACTCCACAGTCCTCCAGTTTGCCCATCAGAATGTCATGGGGGACCTTATCAAAAGCTTTACTGAAATCCAGATAAATCACGTCAACAGAGTTCCCCCGATCCAGTAAGCTGGTCACTTGATCAAAGAAGGAAACCAGGTTGGTCTGGCAAGATCTGTTAGGAACAAAACCATGCTGACTTCCCCGGATCACTGAGTGGTCCTTCAGATGCTTACAGATTGATCCCTTTAAAATCTGTTCTAATATCTTCCCAGCAACAGAAGTCAGACTGACCGGCCTGTAGTTTCCCGGGTCATCCTTCCTCCCTTTCTTAAAGATTGGGATAACATTCGCTCTTCTCCAATCTTGTGGCACATCCCCAGTCCTCCAGGAGGCCTTGAAGATGATGGACAGGGGTTCTGCAAGTTCTCTGGAAAGTTCTTTCAGCACTCTTGGGTGCACCCCATCCGGCCCAGGGGATTTGTATTCATCCAGTGCAGCCAGATGCCTCTCCACAACCTCTCTGTCAATGTCAATTAGCCACTCAGGTGTCCTGCCACATTTTCTACTATCTCGAGATGTGCCTGAGTTCTTCAGGGAGAAAACAGAGGCAAAAAAGTCATTAAGCCTGTCTGCTTTTTCTCTGTCCTGCATCAGAGTTTCTCCATCTACTCCCAACAGTGGTCCAATTGCCTCTTTTACCTTGTGTTTGCTTCTCACATATCTGTAGAAGTTTTTCTTATTGTAGCGAGCCCTCCTGGCCAGACCCAGCTTGTACTGAGCTTTGGCCTCTCTGATGGCTGATCTGCAGTACCTAGTAACCCTCATATACTCCTCTTTAGAGGTCTGTCCTTCTGTCCATTTCCTGAACATTTCCTTTTTCTCCCTTAGCTTATTCTGGAGCTCTCTGTGCATCCACATCGGTTTCTTGGAGCCCTTACCATGTTTCCGTCTTGCTGGGATAGTGAGGGCTTGAGCTTGCAAAAGCTCATGTTTGAGAATGGCCCACCCTTCACTCGCTGCTTTCCCTTCCAGCACACTCCCCCATGGAATGACTCTCATCAAGCCTCTGAGTTCATCGAAGTTGGCCCTACGAAAATCTAACCTACGAGTCTGGCTACGAACTTCCTTGGCTCCCCACAGCAACTGGAATTCAAGAAGGACATGGTCACTTCCCCCTAAGGTCCCTACCAACTTCATCTCATCTACGAATTCTTCCCTGTTGGTTAATATCAAGTCTAGTATGGCCGAACCCCTTGTAGCTTCCTCCACCTTTTGAAAAAGGAAGTTATCGGCCAGGCAGGTCAGGAAATTGCGTGATTCATGATGCTTTGCTGAACGTGTCTCCCAGCACATATCGGGGAAGTTGAAGTCACCCATAATTACAAGGTTCTGATGTCTGGATACTCTGCCAATCTGTTCAAAGAGGGCAGCATCCATTTCTTCTTGCTGGTCAGATGGTCTGTAGCAGACTCCAACAATAATACCCTTTGTCCTTCCTCCCCTTATTTCTACCCATATACTTTCCACGGGATGTCCGCCCAATTCTCCATAACTTCTTGACAATCAAGCCCTCTCCTCACATACAACACCACTCCACCTCCTCTTCTACACTTCCGGTTTTTCTTGAACAACTCATACCCATCCACTAGCACATTCCAGTCATGGGAATCATCCCACCAAGTCTCAGTAATTCCTACTATATCATAGCCCTCTGTTTGCAATAGAAGCTCAAGTTCTACTTTCTTATTGCCTATACTCTGGGCATTGGTATATAGACACTTGTAGCCTTGTACCTTTGTTTGACCTTTCCTACCCAGGTGGGTCCCCACTGTGTTCACTTCATCATTGAAGTCGCCATGTTGATCGTCCCCTGCCCCTTGCGGCATCAGTTTAAAGCTCTCCTGATGAAGTTCTCCAGGTTTGTTCCAAACGTTTTCTTCCCTGCCCTTGAGAGGTGAAGCCCATCATGTCTTAGAAGGCCTTCTCTAAGAAAACCTATCCCATGGTCCCAGAACCCAAAGCACTCCTGCTGGCACCAGCATCTCAGCCAGCGATTCACCTCAAGTATGGTCCGCTCCTGGCATGCTCCTCTTCCTGTGACTGGAAGGATAGAAGAGAATACCACCTGAGCCCCCAATGTCTTCAACTGCCTTCCAAGGGCTTCATGATCCTCTTTAATTCTTGCAACAGTATTCGAAGCCGTGTCGTTCGTTCCCACATGAATCAGCACAAACGGGTACTTATCAGCAGGCTTGATGAGTTTTGGCAGCCGGTCGGTAATATCCTGAATTCTGGCTCCCGGCAAGCAACACATCTCTCGGAATAGGGGATCTGGCCCAGAGACATGGCGTTCCATACCCCTGAGCAAGGAGTCCCCAACGACTACCACCTTCCGTTTTTTCCCACTTCCATGAGGCCCCATGTCTTCTGCACTCCCTCTTCCAGATCTTTGCGGTTCTCCTTCCACTGTCACCTCTGTCACCATCTCTAGCACTTCAAAGCGATTCTTGAGCTCAAGTGGACCAGAGCATCTTCTTTGTTGACGCCTTTGGGTTTGTACTGTAGATCTGAGAGGAGGCTCAGAAGGGAGATCGACTCTTTCCCCTCCTCCTTGACATTCCTCTTCTTGGCTGTGCAGAGCCCCCAGGCTGTTGTCAATAAAATCCTTTCCCTCCTTGATCTCCTGAAGGGTGGTGATCCTCTCCTCCAGGCTCTGAACCTTTTCTTCCAAAACTCTGACCAGCTTACACTTCTGGCAAGTGAACTCTTGTCTTCTCCTCTGGGAGGAAAACAAACATGGCACACTCCATGCAGGTGACTGCAAAGGGGGCTTCAGTAGACATGATTGCCTTCCAAATATACCTAGAGTACTAGCAGAACCAGTATACTAGCAGAGTTTCAGGTCCCCCAGGCAGATCCCCAGGCTAAGAGCCCTTTGGCTCTCGCCCTTTGGCTCGCACCAAAGGCTCGCGCCTCTGGTGAGGAGGAGCCTTTTGTTTCAAAAGGTGCCTTCCTGCCTAGCCCAGCAGGGCCCCAGGACACTAGGGGGTGGGGCTTGTAACCAAGAGCAACAGCAACCAGCAGCAAACAACAACAATTCACTCAGCCCCCAACAGCCTCACACAGAACTTAACCAGAACCACTCTCTAGCAAGCTACACAGAACCCACTCACCCTCAGCTTCTCACACAGTAGCTAGGAAAGGCAAAAGGCAGAAAGACAACAAACCCTTACCTTCTAGCTTCAGCTCTCCACCATGTGCTCTTGCCTCAGCTCAGGTGCTTCTGCTCTGCCTCCGGGGGATGCTCAACAGATTTTCTCCCCCACTGCTGCCTGCCCATTAGACTTGTTTGCTAACTTATAACCTCTGGAGGTAGACTGTAGTGCCTGGTGCCAATGGGACTTTACCAAGTGATAGAAGTATATAGAAAACTTTGATACGACTTTATAATTATATTCCATAGCACTGTTTAGTATATTTCTTAAAATAAAAAATATAAATTATCAGTTGCATTTTTTCAAGAAACTAATCTCTATAAAACTGTGCCTCTCAGGTCAGTTCAGTGCCCTTCTGAGGTCCACACCCTAGGCAGCTGCTTAGTTGATCTAATGGTAACACTGGCCCTTTTGTCTGTTAAAGCAAAAGAAATTGGGAAAAGGGAGCAGCCGTGTCTAGTTCCACTTGCTAGATGGATATCTGTTGAATGTACATTGTTAATCCTAACAGCAGCTTTTGGAGAAAGATAAAGAGCATTAATGGCATTTAAGAACTGGTCATCAAAACCCATTTTTGAAGTAAAAGTTTTAAATATGGTATTTCTACAATATCAAATGCCTTTTCTACATCAAAGGCAAGAAGTAATGCAAGGGTTTTGTATGCTTCACAGAAGTTAATTATATTTAAAGTTTTACATGTATTATCTATAAGCGTCCCTGTTGGCATAAAGCCAGTCTGGTCAAGGTGAATGTTGTTGGTTATTTAAATTTAGACAATCTTTTGGCAAGTATGATTATAAAGATCTTTTGGTCTTGATTCGGTAAATATATTGGTTGGTAAGACTTAGTATTTGTAATATCTTTGTCCTTTTTTGGAATAACTATTATTTCAGCCTCTGACCAAGATGGAGGGATGCTGCCTTCTGCCATAACAGAGTTGCATGTGGCAGTTAGTGGGGCTGAAAGTAAGTCAATGTAGTTTTTGTAAAATTCAGCAGGGAATCTATCCCTACCTGGATCTTTATTTTTCAAGGATTTGATGGTGCTTCTAACTTATTGTGTTGTGATTGGTTGGTCCAGGTATTGTTTATGTTCTGGTGAGATTTTTTAAAAATAATTTCATGTGATGATAAATAATTTAAAATATGATTAGTGTCAGGATTATCTGATGTACAAAGGGTTTGGTAGTATTCAGAAAGTACATTGGCTAATTTTTCAGAATTAGTTCGAGTTTTTCCTTGGGCATCGTTAATAGCTTACATAGAATGTGAGGAGGTTTTTTCCTTTACTTCTCAAGCAAGTAATTTTATAGATTTGGGTGATCATGTCCAATATTCTTGTTCAGTGCTTTTTTTCTAAAAAAATGTTGAGGGGTACTCTCAGTTTGACTCAAGAAAATCACCATTTTATAGTGCAAATCGGAAAAAATAAATGCAGTCAATGGACAAAATTTCCAAGAACATGCATTACCTCATATTACACAGCTCACAATAACTTCCAGATTGGCATGAGGTTGTGTTCACTAACATCTTCCCGATTTCTCTGCTTGCTTTTGGTGTCCGTCGCCAGATGTTATCCTTTCAAAAACCATGAATTTACATACACTGAAGGCTTAAACAAACTCAAAGGAGGGCCTACCAATTTTATAAACATTAAGTTGCTACAGTGCTTAAATGCAATGAAGCTCTTGTTGGAGTCACTTTTAAATTTATCTGTGAGAAGCCACGTTCGCACTCACTTGTTGAAGTTGGGATGTTCTTGATTGCATTTAAAAGAGGTAAGAGAGATGATGGAACCTTCTTTTCTGAAAGATACTCTTGAAAACCCCTTAGGATTTGTCTATCGGGAAGTCCAGATCTTTTACACAAGTTCATTATTTCTGTTTCACCAAAGGTTAAAGGCACCTTGGCCCATCCAGCACCTTGGCCCATTGTGGAATTTCAGCATCTTCTCTTGCTAAAAGTTGGTTCTCCATACAGGCTTTCAGACTGTCATAGAATTTTACTGGATCGATATGATTTCCCTGTTGTTGTCTTGCCCCATTTTCCAGTGAAACTCCTTTTAAGTCCAAACTTTTTTCTGCTTTTAAGGCTTCCAGATAATAAGGTCCCATGTTTGTCTTCCTTTCATCAAACAATTTAAGTTGATTGGTTATTTTTCTGTGAGCAGAGTAAAGTGTGATATCACGTGCTTGCAATTCTGTACTAAGTTCTGCTAATTCTTGAAGAACATCACACATCAAGGCAAGATCTAAAATGAAATTGATATTGGTGATTTTTCGTAACAGTCCTTCATACAAGCTTCGCTCAGTTCTGTCTCTATTGTTATCTACTTTAGCACTTTTGAAATGGGCGACCAAAGCCTCAAAATTTCGCCATACAGCAGAAACACTTCTAAAACTGGAAGCAACGCATCTAGTATCTAAAATCCTCCCAATTCTTAAAATTTCACTGTCAAGCTGTTCCACATGACATTTTAATACCCTTGCATTTTTTAGGGGACTGGTGATACAGTGTGTACAGTTTATCAATAAATGATTTGAAGTGGTTTACTTGTGATGGGAAGTCTTTGTTTATTACATCTGACACAGAAAGTTCTAATCTGTGATTAGCACAATGCCAAAATAAAATTTTGGAAAACTGACTTTTAAGTAGTGTCACTACACCTTTCTTTTGGCCAAGCATTACTGCAGCCCCATCAGTTGCAACTGCCAAGAGATTTTCTTTCAGAAAATCATCATGAAAACCAAGTTCCCTTAAATGGGTCATCAGCAACTTGAATATTCCTTCAGCAGTGACATCTTTAAGTTCAATTATATCAAAGAACAGGTTGGTAGGGTCATTCATGTCTGGAAATGTGGTTCTTACGTAAATAATGAGCGAGGACAACTGACTTATTGTAGTGCTTTCATCTATAAGGAGGGCAATTTTATTATTCAACTCTATTATGTTTTTAATGACAGTGCTTTTCATTTCCACTGCAATATGGTTCACAATATTAATGCATGCATTAGTCGAGTGTAAAATACGGCCCATATTGATTCCATTCAGCTCTTGCACATCAATTTCTGCCTCAAAATCATGAAACGCTTGATTCTTTTTAACTACTTTGTATGCTGTTCTAAATATATTGGCGGTTACTTCCTTTTCATTTTTGAAAGCTTTGGTGCATACAGTTTCCAAAGATTTAGTTTTTGCTCTTTCCAGTATTGAAAGAGCTGCCTGATGAGCTGAACTTTCTTTATGTTTGAAAATTTTCTTTCGGAGAGAAAGCATTATCTGATTTATCCTCACCTGTTGCACTAATTGATGCTGAAGCCCATTGTTGAGAAATGTTCATGCCTTGCATTTTATGGTCTGGTCCCAAAGCACCAACTTCTTTGCAAACTCTGCAGCCAAGTTTTTTGTTTTTTTTTTAACCACTAACCAGTTGTATTTATTGCAGAATTCAGTTTTCTTATTAAAATCCCAACATTCAGGAAGATCCTCAGAAGACGGAGCCGTGTGCCCACTCTACACGTGGTCTACAGCAGATGCTGTATCACACAACACCGTTGTTGCATCTTTTGTTTTTACAAAGTCATCATTCATTTTACACTTCTTTGCTGGCTGTGATGATGTAAAATAGTAATTTTCCTACTCATGTTGAAATACTGCCACTCAATGAGATTATAGGCCAAACGTTCATCAGTAAAACACTACACTACTT
The DNA here is from genome assembly GCF_028583425.1 of Eublepharis macularius. Taxonomy (NCBI): domain Eukaryota; kingdom Metazoa; phylum Chordata; class Lepidosauria; order Squamata; family Eublepharidae; genus Eublepharis; species Eublepharis macularius. The sequence goes on along the minus strand of NC_072793.1, from coordinate 91,064,886 downwards.
CACAGATTAAACACTCGCTTCCATCTGAGACTCAGGAAACACCGTGAAAGGAAATGACGTCAGAAGACTGTCAGTGATGAGAATTATGGGTATCAATATTGCCAACCAAGTCCCTCTATAGTGACATGTGTGCACAACCAAAGAGTATAGATAAACTCTTTGCACTCTTTGCGCAAAATGTACACAAATACACAAATTGGTCACCACCATTGGGGGTAGCAACAAGACTGACCAATCACCATGCTAAATTCCAACTACCAGAGCTCCAAGTGGTTTAAAGAAGACTTGCTTGTATTTGTCTGCACCCTAACAATCACCGATTATGCCAGTGATCTCGGTGGCGTGTTCGATGCTCAAAGATGTTCCATTTTTTGTAAGACAAAATTGCTCCTAGTGAGTTTAAATATAACTAAACATCTTTGTTGCCAACATACACTACATAAAACTTAACAAATCACATAAATATCCATAATACGTTTGGCGTTGGTTTAGTGGGAATTCCAACATTTTAAAATTTTTACTTTCTCCCATTAGATTCACAAAATGTTTAGGGGTACACGTACTCCTGCATCCCCCCAGAAAAAAGCACTGTTCTTGTTTAATATAAAGTAGATGTTTCTGAATTTGAGAAATCTCTAAATTTTCCAGGATTTTTCTTTCTATTAGAAGTTGTTTATTACTCTTTTTCTACAAGTGTTTTTGTTTGTCTTCTAGTTTTCATATTCTAGATATAGTTTCATTTCTAATTTTTTATTTTTGCATCCCCCATCCCCATCCCCATCCCAAGACAAAGACGGGCTGCCGTGCCCTGGGGCCTTGCCTGCTGGACAAAGACAAAGTGGCCCCACCTGCTGGATCCCCCCCCCCCCCCGAATCAAAACTGAAATGGAAATTTTCTTGGTGCACAACCCTAGCATAGTGGGTAGCTCCATGTTATATATTGCCTTATGTTAGTTGACTTTGGAGGCTATGAAGCCCTGCATGTAGGGATATGCTCCATGAAAAAATTCATTATTATTTCAGAACCAGAATAGGAAGAGGGGATGTTTACTATGATTGCTGAAGTTACTGGTTCAGGATTCAAATCCATGTTTTTTTTCTTTCAGGGCATGGGTATCTGCGGGCTAAGCTGTTTGTTTACTAGTTGTCTCCAAGTTCACTGCTTTGATCTGAATCACACATTAGCTCCAAGAGCGTCACTTTAAAAACCATAGAAGCTGATTTTGCTAATGAGTAGTGGCAAAGGTAGAGAAGGGAACTCTTGTCCCCCAAGTCTTTTTTTTTTTATCCTAAAGAAATCCCAGTGGGAAATTAGTTTCAGTTACGCAACCATGTTGGCCTGCAATACAGCAGCAAAATTCAAGTTTAGTAGCACCTGGTAGCTATGACTTTTGAAAGTTCATACTCTGACAATTCTATTGGTCTTTATGGTGCTACTGGACTCAAATCTTGCAGTGGGAAGTTATTCACATAAATTTGGAGCTGTATATAGAGTAGCTCGAACATTCACAGCTTGACATGGACCCCTCCACTGAAATTCCATCTCTGGGGATTGTCTCCAGAGGTGATTGGCTGGAACACTAACCTCCTGATCCATTGCAGAAATTCAGTTTGAAGGGAGAAATGCCATTGCCTGAATAAGCAAAGAAAAACTGGACACCTGCTGCTGCTGCTATTTGACTAGCAGTACTCAAACATTCAATCAGAAATACTCAAACATGAAAAGCAACATTGATTTTTTAATAAAGCCTAACAGTGAAATCCTAAGCAGAGTTACTCCAGTCTAAGCCCATTGATTTCAGTGGGCTTAGACTGGAGGAATTCTTCTTAGGATTGCAATGTATCCCAGAGCATCCCAGGCTGTGCACTTATTCTACTAGTATGAGCCCCAACCAGTTGACTATAGTAAGGCCACTCACGCAAGGGTGGGCTCAAACCAAATGACACAGTAGAAGTTCTGTGAATGGCTGTTCCAGTGGGGTTTGTTCTCTAACAATTAGGTGTCCTGGGACCTGGACTCAAAACCTTTAACAGACCCAAGAAGGTGCTATTATCCCTCTTTGCAGAAATACTGATATGGGTATTTGTTAAGTTAGTCCCACACTGACCAGGATGGCTTAGGCTAGTCTGTTCTTATCAGATCTCAGAAGCTAAGCAGGGTCAGCCCTGGTTAGTACTTAGATGGGAGACATTAAGGAAGTCCAGGGCCTCTATACAGAGGCAGGCAATGGCAAACCATCTCTGAATGTCTCTAGTCCTGAAAACCCTATTGAATTATCATAAAGTTAAATGGAGAAGGGGCAAGGAATGTTCTGGCATTTCTGTACTTTGGAGGAAAAAACAGTGTGACATCAGTGACACACTGACATTACTTCTGAGAATGCAAGAGTGACATCATGAAGTCAATGACAAGGACCACTTCCAGCAGTGAGTATGTCTCCAGCTGCTTACCCGGGGAACTAGCAACACTTTTTGAGGCCTTGTAGTTGAAATGCTCCACACACAGTTCTGGATTGCCATGTTTCTTGTAAGTCAAACACTAGTTAGATAAAACCCTGGGACTTTGCAGGTGAAGGTCTTGAATCCTGGCAGTGCCAAGGTGATACATATTTCTGCCTCCTTTTAATCTATTGCCAGCTTCGCAGTTCATGTCGGAGACAAACATTTGCTGCATGATCTAAGCTCCTCCCCCACTATGATGCAAATGTACCCTATACAGAGCCATTTCTATGCCAAAGGTTAATAAAACATGCATAAACTCCCTGATCTTCCCCTCTGTCTAATATCAAGCCAAGTGAGAGCTCTTCATGTCTAAACATAGAGAACAAAACTGCCAGGGCTGCACAGCCTGAGGAGTGCTCAGATTAGATAAACATCACTAAGTGCATAATAATGGATTTAATTGTGTTGCAGCTGCTGCTGAATATGTGATTTCCCCTCCCTTTCTGACTGGGTCCCTTCATTATTGTCATTTCCTATTTGAGTTAGGAGAAAAGGAAACTGATAATAGTGTCGCAGGTGCACAGTTACATTGTTCTCTCTTGGGTGGTGATCTTGTACCTTTAGGAAAGATAAGAACTTGGTGAGCTGTGTGTGACAGAGAGATGTGGGCCTTGTTAGGGTAGTTATGTTAAAGTTTTGGCTCTTCATTAATAACGCTATTTTTATGCATTAAGGAGCAGATACAATGATACGACAGACCATATCCTCTTTGGGAAAAATGAAATTTCTCAAAGACAAATGCTCAGTTATGTATGATCAGGCTTCTAAGAATTCGGTGTCTTTTCAGACATTGCATCCACATGTACTGGAAGCCTTCCAACTGTACTTAGATCTTCCCCACGAACCCTCACCATATTATCTGAACAGTGTGTGTATTTTGCTCACCCATACAGCTTTGGGACATGCAAATTGACCTCTGGATTTTTCAGAATTCTGTTCGACCTGTTATGAAGTTATATGCAGATAAAGCAAATATTCAGGATCACCTGTTCAGACAACATGATGAATGCACAGATTGGAGTATCATGGAGACCATGTGGATATAATGTCTGTAAAAGTGTTTAAATCTTAAATCTTGCAGAAGGTAGCAATGCTATGAAGGAACAACAGTAAAAGTCCTTGAAATAATTCAGAAGTACAAGAAAAGCCTTCCTACAAACTTCTTACTTCCCTGATTTGTATGCATTTGAAGCCAAAGCTAGTAATCCTACTATATAAAAAGCAAGCCATATTGGTGATGATTCACTTTTTATCCCACACAGGCGCACTGTGGCCTGTGTGACAATAAAGAGTCATCATCAATATAGCTTGCTTAGGAGGGGGTAAGGAAACCCAGTGTGCCCCTCCCAAGGCTCTGCAGTGGCCAAGGGAAGGCCCAGCATGACCCAGCACTATCACCTGGTCCGCTGGCAGGGAGGACTGTGCTCCTGCACTAGCCAGGCCCTGAGAAGGCTGGGGTGTTGCAACGGGCTGTGGAGTGCTCCTGCACTCCACACTAGCCTGATTTTGGTCCCAAACAGGCTGAAATCAGGCTGGTGCGGCACACAGGAGCACTCCAGAGCTCAGCGCACCACTCCAGCAGCGCTCCTGCACTCTGCAGCTGGCCAATTTCTGCCTGTTTGAGTCTGAATTGGGCCCTTTTGGGGCTGAAATCAGCCCATTGTGGAGTGCAGAAGCACTCCAGGGTGAGCTATACACAATGCTGACCATTATCATTCCACTTACTGCCATAGGAGCAAGCAGTAGATGCAACAGCTGGAGCACAAAATATAGCTAGGTGGAAAACTCCAGCAGATGGTTGATAGAAAATGTCAGGTTTATTTTGTACATCTCTTTGTAGCAACTTAAGCAGAGGGGTGTATTTTCTTTGTCAATAATCTCTCTGAGGGGAGCAGTAGCTGGAAGGCTAATCACCATAACAGTAAACATCACTTGGAAGCCTGAGATATCATTAGTCACAGTGTTTTTATGCCTTTGCTGTGAAGGGCAATCTGTGAGGTGAACAAGTTTATAGGCCATATTACTAGGTCCAATTACGCCCATGTAACCTGGTGGGAGAGAGGGGGAAGAAATAGTTGGTGAGGGTTTTAATAGAAATAATGAACAGGGAATAATACACATAGGGATCACAGCAGGTATGTGACCCAGTGATATTTCAGCAGAAACCAGTGTGGGTTGTCATGTGAATTATTCATATCATCGACAAGGAAGTCTGGCATAAGAGGCACTACAACAATGGATTTCAAATCTAGCCAGACTATTCTCTGCAGCTAGATCATATAGCTGAAGGTCAAAAAAGTACCATGTCCTATAGGATGTGTGACAACTTTTTCTCTGTAGCAGCATGTAGATAACATGTTTTTTCTTGGTACTCACAGCAAAAGCCGAATGGACTCCATATACGTATACATTAAAAAGTGACCTGCAGCACTGAGAATGTGCTCTGACCTCCATTTGTAATGCATGCATGGGGAGAAAAGAGATTTCAAGCCAAAATAGATGTTATAACAGCTATTTAAAAATACTATGAAGACCCGAACCCGATCAAGCCCATGGCACAGTGGGCCACAGCAATCTTGTCCTTCCACCAAAACAGCCCCCTCAGCTGTTTCTGCATCTGAAACAGTGCAGGATGGGAACAAGACTGCCTGGTCCTGCTACACTGCAGGCTTGATCAGGAGGACTGGGCCCTTGCAGCATTTTTAAATGGCTGATTTTTTCTCTAAAATGGGCTCCCTGACATTTCTCTGACTTTGAACACCTTCGGAATTCTGACACAGGGTAGTGGGCTCAATCCTGAAATGGCTGCCACAGAAAGCAGAGCCAACCACAGAGAGTCAGGGAATGAAGTAGGGTTGCCAAGCCTGTCTTGGGAGATATATGGAGATTTTAGGGGAGGTGCTTAGCAAGGATGTGACATCTCATCCTGTGATGGTCATCCTGTGAGGTCATATCCAGATCCAGGCCAAAGTTCAAGTGACAGCACATCGTGTTGTCACTGTAAAGTCATTTCCCCATACCTGCCACATCCAGTGATGTCATTTCTGGGGCACCCCTCCAAAGCTGCATCTTCCTGTGAGGTTACATCCTCCCCCCTACCAGAGACTATGCTTTTTACAGTGTCAATGAGAGTTTAAATCAGTGAATGTATTTGCTCTGGATGTTCACTTCATGCATTTGATGAAGTGAAATTTAACTCATGCTGCTCTTGCTTAATTTTACCAAGAACCTTTTATCTATCATACCAGCCTGGTATTCTACAGGGGATGCTTTCAAAAGGCTTTATTTAGGATATTTCAAACACACCCCTTTAATATCTAACCTGATGAAGAGTTTCAGATAACTTGATAGCTTAGGTTGCAAACTGCTTTCTATGATTTTGGTTGGTCTTAATAAAAGGTATGACATAGAAACATCAAGCTGTAAGGGACCCCAAGAGTCATCAAGTCCAGCCGACTGCACAATGCAGGAAATTCACAGCTATCTCCTCCATCTTGCCTCCCTCACTAGTACATTTTCAAATGTACTACTGCCAAGACAAGTCTCCCCCATCCTAAGTATGCCTTTGATTTTTCCTACCTAAATCCAGAACTTTACATTTATCTCTGTTGAAATTCATTTTGTTAGTTTTAGTCCAGTTTTCCAGCCTGTCAAGATCACATTGAATCTTGCTTCTGTCTTCTACTGCATTTGCAACCCCTCCCCAATTAAGTATCATCTGTAAATTTAATGAGCATCCTGTCTATTTCTTCATTCAAGTCATTTATAACAATTTTGAACAACACAGAGCCCAGGAGGACAGGTCCCTGAGGCACTCCACTTGTCACTCCTCTCCAAGACGATGAGGAATCATTTACTAGCATTCTTTGGGTACAATCTGTCAATCAGTTACAAATCCATCTAACAGTAAAAGGATCCAAATCACGTTACCAACTTGTCAACCAGAATATCATGTAGAACCTAATCAAAATCCTTACTGAAATCAAGATAAACTATGTCCATAGCATTTCCTTGATCCACCAAAGTAGTAACTCTCTCAGAAAAGCTCATAGGCTTTTGCATTATGCACCTCTGTGTTTTCCATTTTGCTCAGAAGGCTGATGGTTACAGCAACTGGTGGTGAGGGCCAAAAGAATGTTCAGAATGTTTTTTTTTTCCGGTGCCAAGCACTGGACATCAGTCCCTCCACTTTACAAACTGTGGACAGGCAGAGTGGGAGAGCGGGATTCAGCAGCTACTCTACAATACACTCTATGTATCTATAATTTATAATCCCTCATAAATTACAAATACGTAAGATGCATTAGGGGGAAATAGCTTTTTCAGATCTGTGTTATGCAAGTTTATTTGGAAACTAAGCTCCATTGAATTAAAAGGGACTTATTCTCAAGTGAACAGTAGGATTTGACTCCAGTGGCACTTTAGAGATCAACAAGATTCTCCAGGGTATGAGTTTTCAAGAGTCAGAGCTCCTTTCTTTAGACTCGAGTAGGAATGGAGATCCCTGAGCCTTTGTATCCCAGCAAAAGGTGGGTGGTGTTACAAGGGAGGGCATCAGGATGTAAAAGTACAATGCAACCCAATTAGGGCCAAAATTAGCATCTGTAGTGAGATAAGAATCCTCACTCTCTATTCAGCCCCGGGGAGTAGGGGTGGGTCCATTGTTCTAAAGTTGTGAATGAACTCCATTTTGGCAATCTTACCTTGTAATCTCCCCTTGAAGTTTCTCTGTTTGAGGGCTGCCACTTTTAGGTTAGCAGCGGAATATCCTGGAATATTTAAATGTTCTCCCACTGGTTTTCGAGTGTTGTGATTTGTAATGTCAGATTTATGTCCATTTATTCTTTTGCGTAGGGACGGATCTTTTTCACCCATGTAGAGAGAGAAAGTATTGCTGACACTTGACATCATATATAACATTGGAAGATCCCCCTCTCCCAGAGGGAGCAACCGGCAGTACTAATGTACCTTTCTCTTTTCATCCAGACATTTAAATGCATACTTATAGCTACTGGAGAATCCTTCTTCTGGATGCAAGCAAATTAGGGGTGGGGGAGATGGCTGCAATGGCAGCTCTTTTGTGTCCAGCAAAAGCAGTTGCTCCAGTCACTGGCTATGAAAACCTCAGAACCATGGAAAACTAATTGGTCATAGGCATAGTTAAGTTGCACCTCTTTGAGCTATGCCGCTTCAGTGGGAGAGCTGGCCCCTCCTAGATCCTAGCCCAACCCTCTAACCTCTATTCTATGCTGGTCACTAGATTTCTGTTTCATTTTTGTTCAGATTTGTCGCAGCAGACATATACAGCTTTCCCCATGGTATTAAAAGCTGTGCAGAGAGAGGGGCTGGGGGGAAATCTGCAGAAGGGAGTCAGGAACTCTGTCGCATAGCGGAAGAGAGGGCTGGAAGAAAGGCCCAAGTTCTGAAGGTTTCTGACTGCTCTGGAGAATGAAGCTCCAGCCGCAGTGAAAGCAGAGGGATCTGCTGCTGCTGCTCTAACATGCCCTCATTCTAGTTTTTCTCCGGGAACTCAGGAGCAAGGGAAGGGCATGTTAGAGCAGCAGCAGATCCCTCTGCTGTCACTGCCGCTGGAGCTTCACCAACGTGGTGGCTTTCTCCAGAGCAGCTCCCTGGGAGCAGGCAACCCACAGGATGCCCTGGGAGAAAGTAGCAGCTGCCTGCCCCCAAACAATCATTGGGAGCCCTCTTGTCCCACAGGCTTGTGACAGGAGGAACGATTTGCAAAAGCTGCTGCTGCTGCTGCCGGCTTTCTCTGGCTCTTCAGCCAGCAATTCTAACAGAGAGGGGAAGGACACTTGGACTTCATTTCCCAGGTAAACTTGCGAGAACAATCAAGTGTTCTCCACGTGAAGGAAGTCACATGTAGCTTGGCTCTAAAGGAGAGGACCAGATTGAATCCATTTAGCCTTGCATAGATGTTCATATTCATAACCCCAAATTACATTATTATTATGAGACTGTTATTTTTCACTGTTTGATCATTTAGCCATTTTAATTTTTATAATCATAAAATAATTTTTTAAAACACAACCTTTCTTCCCTAATTTACTGTCATTGAGGCTGGGAAGTTGGAGAGGGCTAATTGGGGGAGGGAGGGATATGTGGAGGAAAAACTGTGGAATGAGGAGGATGAAGAGAGAGGAAGACAGAAGAGTCTTTGATCCCTCTTACTTTTCCTCCTACTCAGCCCTGAATCCGTCTGTTGGCTGCTGGGGGGTGTTGCAAAAAGAGGGAGACTTTCTTTAAAAAATAGAGGAAAAGATGCTTATTTGGGCTTCTTTGCTCTTGGAAAAGCACCTGTAAGCTTTAAAAGATCACTTTGCCTTTGCCTTTACCAAAGTTTGGGCTTGCCTGGTGATCCAAGCTGTGAAAGGGAAGTTTTGCTGCTGCTGCAGATTGGTTGGTGGGCTCCAAGGCATGCCTTTCCTTCCCCTCTACCTCTACCTTCTTCCACTTGGCTTCTTGCTTTCTTTGGGCTTCTCAAATGTGCTCAGCTGGTGCAATCAGAGACCATGGTGGTGGTGCAGGGAAGGGGACTCTTCAGGCTGAAGAAGCACAGTCCAGCACCGAAGAAGCAGGTTGCCTCACCAAACTAGCGGCATACACTGGAAAAATTTCCATTTCAGTTGGTTCCAGAGGTTCTGAATGAGCTCCATTCCATTCTTAGTTTGTTCCTGGTGGGCCAGTGACAGCTTGGATCCAATTTCTTTGGGTTTGTTTTGTTTTTGTGAGTTTAGGCCCGTTGTGTCTGTGCAAGGTGGGTGTCACCGGCACATGCACAAATGCATGGTGTTCTTTACAAGGGAGTTGGGGAAATGAGGCTCTAGGTCAGCTGCTTTTGCACTTAACGACACCAAAATTGCTTAGAACACAGTCCTCCATCCAAATCATTGATGGATTCACCAAGTTTGAGCACACACACGATACACAACAACAGCTAGGCTCAGTCACCCTGAAGAATGCTTGGGGAAAGGCATCAAGGCGAGTGTTGGGTTTCCGCACACACACGCACTGTTCTTGTCAAGTGGGTGGGGTGGGGAAATGAGGCTTTATTCATGATTAATCAAGTAAACCCCGCAAACAGTCCCCTCTTAGTACAAAAATCTATCGACCCAACAAGTTTCTCCTCCAACACAAAATACACACCTAATCTGCATAATATGAGCATCCGGGGCAGCCCTAGACTCAGATGCCCCTCTCTCCATAAACGAGTGTGAAGAGAATCACTCAAGGTTTCTTCTGCCTGCTGCCTGCTAGTGCTGCCCTGCCACTTTCCTTGCATTATGCATAAAAGCTCTGCTCCGCTCTCTGACATAAAGGAAATTTATGCACAGCACCTTCCCTCCTCCCCTCTAATGGGGTTAAATTAAATTGAACAGACGTTTCCAATGCTGATGGGATTGGTACTCCTCCCTTTTTGATGCCCAGGAAAAGTGCACTTATGTGCACCATGCACATTCCCCTTTTCATTAACAAGGTTAATCCTAAGGACCGCTCAGTCGCTCCTCTTGGGATGGATTGGTTGTATGCATAAAGGAAAACAAGATGCTGTGGGCTGCAGTCCTCACTGCCTGCCTGGCCTGCCTGTGGCACTGCTGCATGGGTAAGTACCAAAAGGAAACTCACAAACTTTTTGGTGGTGGTGGTGGGGGAATGATTACAGCCCTGTTTCCCGATTTTGTTCTGCCATTCCAGAAGCCACTTTAACAGACCAAACTAGTGATTTCTCTGTGTGTTTTTGGCTCATTGTTTCCATTGTGTGCACCCCTACACCAGACACTCAGGAGGCAGTCAGCCAGCCCAGTCAAGAGGCAGCCTAACATGGAGGGGACTGGCTGCCAGCGCTGCCCAGACCACCAGGCAGCAGGCTGCTCTCAGCCAAGCCCAAAGAGGCATCAAGGAGTGAGGGAGGTAGCCACATGTGACTACGGTACCATGCCCAGAAAAGAGGTGTTCTTGGTGGGTGGATGGGTGAACTTTTTTGCTTAGACTCTCCATGGACTGTTTTGCTGCCTCAGTGGGACAGTCCCAAAAAGAAGCAGCAGCCAGGGGGAGCTGGAGAATTGGAGAAGAGGAGGAAGGGGAACTCAGATAAGAAGAGCAAGGGAAAGCAGCTCAGCTCATGGTCCTAAGTGGCTGGCAACAGATCTCTTGTCTGTCTCTCTAACATTTCATGCAGGCTATGATGCACACAGCCATTTTTATGGTGAGGGTGAAGCTCTGCCTTAATCTCTGTAGTTACCATAAAGACTCAGACAGGAAATCTCAGAGCGTTGCTATTATTTTTCTCCCCCTGAAGTCCAGGCATACAGCTGGAGCTCTTCTGCCATACTGGGAAACGGGATAAGCCTAACAGAAGCACTGCTTAACAAGATGCCTTTTAAAATGAATATATTGTTTAAAAACATTTTCTTGCTTACATGGCCTAAATTCAGTCATGCAGTGAAGGTTTTTTTAAAAAAATCTGCACAGCCAATCAGATTTCCAGTGGCCAATCAGAAGAACCACTGGACAAAAGTCTCACCAAGCCCTGCCCACTTTCTAAAAACACTTGTCGGGTGCCATGGCACCTGTGGACACCATGTTAAGGAGAGAAAGAAATTGGTTAGACCTTTGTTAAAATCTTGGTTGATCTACCAAACCTATTAATGCATTCTAATTTAGCAGTTTCATACTGGAGTCTTTGAAATTTCTGTGTTGAAGAATGCTGATTTTCAGATCAGGGATAGAATGTCCTTGTAGACTGCTATGTTCTCCCTTTGGTTTCTGAATGTTGTCACCCTTTACGCCAAATTTGTGTCCATTTCTGACTCTTAGGGCAGTTGGAACAACACCCTTCTGTAGACAGGCATTTATTGCCTCCTGGACCCATTCGACCAACCCATCTTAGCTCAATACCAACAGGCAAGGGTCACGTCTACATGCAATGGACTGTGCACCCAACCACATGAGCAGCTTGTCCACTTCATCAGGTCTCACCAACGGAAAGTCATTGATAAAACTAGGACTAGACTGCACCCCAATGGCATTCTGAGGTTGAAATGCACCAAATATAGAATCAAAGGCCCTTTTCACGCAGCCTTTGTAAACTGTTTTGGCTGCTCATTGCAAATGGATTTTTTGGGTCATTTCAGACACGACTGTTTGGGCTGGTGGTTGTTAACGTATTTTTAAAAATCCATTTCACACAAAGCCATTTGTGTCCCATTTGCAACTTTGAGGCTTTTTTTTAAAAAAAACAACCTTTCTCCAGTTCTTCAAGTCTTCTGTGCTTTTCTGATTCACTTCAGAGTACTGTTGGAAATGTCTGTGGCGGTTCTGTAAGCACTACCTTTTTATTTTCTTGCTCACTTCCAGTGTGTTCTTTTCATTTTCCCAAAGTTTCCCTTCCCCAGTCCCCCTGAAATGACCACACATCCTCCTCTGGACCACCAGGACTTTTGCAATCTTTGTAAAAATACTGGCACTAAAATATATTTTATTGATTTATATTGATATACTATTATAATGATAGTGTTGGGCTCCTCCTCTGGAGTCCAGGACTGCAGGTTCCTGCAGGGGTGCCTCTTCCAGTGTCAAAGAGGGATCCTCAGAACAGGGGGAGGAGGGGGTTGCAGTCACTTGAATTTGTTTGTTTGTTTGTTTGTTTGTTTGCTTGTTTGTTTGTTTATAGCCTGCCTTTCTCACTGAGACTCAAGGCAGATTACATAGTGTGAGATTAATGCAATCAATATCAAGGACATTTCCCTAAATAATGCCACAGGGTAAATAAATACAAGCTTAAAAAGACATAGCATTAGCAAGAATCCAATACAGAGTTGAAGAAATATTGAAACAAAACATAAGCAATTCTAGGATTGACATTAAACAACAAATTTTAATCCTTGCTTAGTTGCTGTGTATATAGACTATGGTGTGCACTTTTAAACTTCAAACATCTTCATATTTTGAATGAGTTCTGGCTGATCACTGTAACACAATTGCCTCAATTGATCACATTTATCTTAAGAGAGATGGGGGGGGGGCAGCAAATAATCCCCTCAGCTCTCTGTTGCACAAGTGGGAATGCTGGTCCCTGGGATCACTAAAGCCAAGGAAGTGTGGAAGCACCCAAACAAAGCTTCTTAGAGCAAAGGCAGAAGAGACCTGAATTCAGAATGCTTAGGAAAAGAATTCTCTTGGTTATTTTTATGGTTTGTGGTGGTGGCAACCCAGAGAGAGTGAATATTATGGAGAAGAGAAAAGGGAGCCAGACTGCATCGAAGATACAATAAGGCTGAATAGCTTTCTTTTTTCCATGCTGGCTGGAACAAGTGCTTGCAAGGCCAGTTTTCTCAAACATTGTGGCAGAATGGTTGGATTTCAAATGCACAGAGATCAGTGAAGAAACTTGCAAAGATTTTAAATTTGTGGTGTGGAGCAACAGTCTGAACAAAGAAATGTTGATTTAATTTTTGGTCCATGGATCAGGGACAGAGAGTTTATAATGGGGGAGTATCAATATATGATTATGGAGCTAGCATAGGGTTGCCAGGTCTCCTGATGTGGTGGGAGGCCTCCCGGCAGCAACTCTCAGTAACCTGAAGTGGTAGTCGGAGCAACTTGGCAGGAACTTTAAGTGGCAATGGGAACAAAATAAAAATGCCAGCATTGCCTGGAGCATGCTATCACTTCCTGAGAAAATGCAGAAGTGATATCACTTAGCTCTAGGAATCACTGAAAACTCTTTGGTTTTACCATAGAGTTTCAGGTGATTCCTAGAGTGAAATGACATCACTTCTGGGGTTTCCCAGAAAAGTAAAGTCTCTACCTCTTTCCCTTGTGGAGATATAAGGGAAAGGGAGCTAAAGCCTTATTATTATTTTAAAAAATGAGAGTTGGGAAGTGGCCATTTCTGGTGGAGAAGTGGTTGCCATCATTGACCACAATACTCACGTATGTCTGAGGCAGAATTAATTGAGCAATGCAAACTGGAAAAGCTGGAGTATAAAACTTTATGAATGAGTGATCTTATATGATGATATGATTCAATAACTCAATATGAATGTATGCAGATCGGGAGAGGGAGGAATTAGTCTGTGCTAGGCTCTTGTGGCCCTTTCTTACATGCCCGGGGTAATGCTGATCGTCGCTTTGGGATAAGAAAGGAATTTTCCTTCAAGCCCGATTGCCTGGGGATTCTGGTGGTTTTTTTGTCTTCCTCTGTGCACAGAGCAGGGGTTGCTGAGTGAGGGTGAGGTAACTGCAAATTTGCTGTATTGTGCAGGCGTTGGACTAGATGACCCTTGAAGTACCTTCCAGCTCTATGTTTCTATGTTTCTAACACATCATAGAGAGCAGGAGCTGGGCCTTGAGTGATAGAATCTGAATGAAAGAAGCTTCAATGGTAGGAGAAGAACAATGAAAGGCTCAAGGCTCTGGACAAAGCCTAATGAGCCCAAGCATGAAATGAGGGAAGCCTGAAGCGGATCTGATTTCCAGATAAGTAACCTATTGAATATGATGATTACTCTGATTCCCATGCAATAAGTATTCTGTCCCATGTAGTCTAGAATGGATTCTTGTAAGGCCTGTTTCCTCATACCTTTCAAGGCAGAAACATGGAGAAGCAGCAGAACATGGCTCTTTTGCATTTGTTGTAGCCTGGCTAGCACTGATAGGGCTACATGGTATGTGAGTCACATTCTGTTCCCTTAGATGTGCCTTCTACTTCTTGGGGGCCTTTAGGATGATTGCCAGTTTCTCATTGAAGAGGTACCTGAGGAGGTAGTCAAGCATAGCTCTTTTTGGCTTCTTGTAACTCTGCTGGCATTGATAGGGCATAAAGGAGTACAAAAGAATTATGGTCTGCTTTGTCCTCAAAGCACTTTTACAAATAAATGAGATATCATCTCGGAGGCTCCTACAATGTGACTGGGACTTCTGGGACAATTTCCCAATTTTCTCATCAGAGATACTTCTGCTATGCCTGCACAGCCAATCATTATCCAAAGCACCATTTTCTACACAACAACCAAAAGCAAGGGCTAGTGTCAAGTGTTGCCATTGTAGGATGCCTGTTGACACATACAGCTTAACAGAGATCTACCACTGACCCATGAAGCTTGTTCCCTTTGTTTCCACTATAGGTAATGGAAAATCAGCATAGAGGCCCTTCTGACATCAGTACAATCCCTTATTTCCCAGGCAGAGAGGCACTTTAGAAAGACAACAGAATGCAGAGCTGTCCTACAAGAATAGAACTGTCCTCTAGGCACCGCTCCCACCAGGAATGAGAGGTTGCCTCCAAATGATTTTCTGTTTCTTGGTAGCAAGAGCATAGATTAGCTAAGCTTCAGAGGTCAGTGGTGGTCTTCCTGACAGGCCATGTGCCATTTGCTTACTTTTTGTGGGCAAACTCCCAGGGATTTGATCTGCTGCCCATCACTACTCTGAGCAATGGTGGGAGAAAAATAAAGGGGGGGAAAGACTCTGGCTTAGTTGCTGGAATGTCACTTCCAGGAAGTAACAATGGTAGCTCTAGGAAACAGCATAGAGTTTTATCATACAGCTGTGGTTGTACCCAGAAGTGATATAGTGATGTCAGTGATGTTGCGGATATTATGCCCTTCGATGTCCTTTCCCAATTTGGCAATGGCCTGGTAACCCTAGCCTCAGCAGGTGAACAATAATGCCAGCCTGGACAGGAGTTGGTTGTGGAGGAGACAATGAAGTGTTTAGTTAATCTACTCTAATATCGTAGGAAGGTAGACCAAGCAGAAGATTCTCTGTCCCTGAATACCATTTGTTGAGGTGCTCATATTCTAGAGAGGAACAGAATGTGCAGGGCTAGGAAAGGAGAAGTATGAAATTTGTGGCCTAAGAAAAGAGGAATCATGGGACCCAAAAGGCAGCAATACTGGAGGTGGGGTGGGAGACTCTTAGTTCATAAGATTCAGAGTGTGAGTGAGTCAGAGAAATGAAAAGGTCAGAGGGAGGACTGTGGGAGGGCAAGTAAAACTGGCCATTCTGTTCCCCAGAAAGGAGAGGTGCAAAGAGAGGATGAAATTTGCATATGGATATGGAATAACCAACCAAATCTTCAGCTGCAAGCCCTTTGTTTCTTTTTAAACTTTTTAGAGATAAGAAAATGGTTGTAGTCAAGCTGGAAAATGCTCTAAAAATAGTCTCCACAAACTAAGGGCTTTTTTCATAAGAAACTCACTTAGCTGAAAAATACGCATATTGAGAATATTCCACCCACATAGCACTAATAAAAACCAAAGAAATGAGAGAAGCATTCATTTCCTTTCATTTGCACATATGGAGAAAAGAGCAACTAAGCATTATTAGAAATCCAAAACAGATCAGGGGCCAATCCATTAGGACCCGCTGCCATATAAGTCCCTTTGAAAGGAAACTGTCAGCTGGCATTTTTGACAATAACATGCATCCTGTGCTTTTTTTCATTCGGGCAGCATTTAAATTCCACAAAAAAAAAAAACCCTGCATCTTTAATGGGAACCTTATTTTTTATGGAGACCTGTTGTTTCTATTAAGTACTACTTTTAAAGTCAAATCTGTAGTCATCCATTCTTTTTAGTATGTGGCTCCCTCTTGGATACATGCCTTAATATGGTGAACAACAACCGAACTGATCCCGCAAATGATTTTGTATATGATTGTGAGAACACTCACCCCATATTAATAAATAAAAGAATATCAAGAAAACATTTTATTTTATAAAAACATCTATATCCTGCCTTTCCATGTGGTTCGAGGTGATTTACAATAATCTCTATATATAAAGACAAGTGTCCTGACTGACTCATCAACGCCCAGCCCAAACCCCTGGACCTAGAAATGTGAAATTTGGGCAAGATGTTCCTTTTGTGATGTAGAGGCTCACTAAGAAGAGATTTTAAGAAATTCGCCCCCTAAGGGGGTAAAAAGGGATAAAATGTGTTTTCCCATAGGGATACAACTTCTCTGTGTGGCTGGGAGGCTGCTCATCCCCCTCCCCCCACCAACTGCTAACTCAGCCACTCTGCCCTGAGGTCATTTGCATATGCAGCCTCGATTGGTCACCATCCCAACACAGGACACATGCAGTACTCAGGACACATTCAATGACTCCCAGTCATTGAACTTGTCCTGAGATAAAAATACACCTCCCCTCTAGGTTTGCCAATCTCCCTGTGGGGCCTGGCTTTCCTGTGTGGCTGGCAGGCTGATGGGTCAGCTGTTGAACTGTGTTCTGAAGTAAAAATTAGGTCAAGGAAACTGTAGACAGTTGAAGAAAGACAGAGCAAGACTCCTGAACAGGGATTTTATATAGAAGTCGGTATGGTAGCTGAGTTTTTAAATGTTCATGGGGAGATGGTGCACGACCTCTCTAGGGGTCATTTCAATGTAAACCTCTCACATGAACCTGCCAAAGGGTCCACCACACCACCCCTTCCTCAGTCCAACTCCAATTCACACCTCTTGCAGCCGTCACCTCTTACTGCCCTCAAGAAGCCTCCTGGCAGATGTTGTGCTAGATATACCGATGCTAAAAGGAGGAAGCACCTTAGAGATGCAGTAAAGAAATACGCACATCTTACTCCTGCAGTGCACTGAGCAGCAGTGGGCAAGTACCAGGAAGTCTCAAGTCCAAGGGAAAGGTGACCATCCCTGCAGGCCTGGGCACAGTATGACGACCCTAGCAGACTTAACAGCCACGATATACCCTGATATCGTCACTATCACGAAGAAGTCCATGGACAGGCCACCTGTTCATTTTAACGACCACCTGTTCATTTAGGGTGGGGCCTCACGAACAGCTTGTTCGAGAACAGCAGATTAGGCTGTTCGTGCATTTTTTCTTTTCGTAATGCTATTCGTGCCCATGTCTAGTGACAACCCTGGCAGACCTAACAGCCACGATATACCCTGATATCGTCACTATCATGAAGAAGTCCATGGACAGTCTGTGCAAGTGTGCCACTCTGACCCTCAAGAAAGACAAGGCTGCCATCATTAATGAAACACAACTTAACTCCCTCGAGGGAGCAGAAATGGAGTACAGATCTGTGGACTCAGTGGTGCAAATGGATGATGTGGTCCGCTACCCTGTGGAGTTCCTCATCATGCTCAACTCTCCTGGCTTCCAGGCCCACAAGCTTCTCCTCAAAGTGGAGGCTCCAAAGTAGGGGGAAACCACCAATGTTGTCTACAAAGAGGTCCTTCAGTAGAAAAAAAAACCAGTTGTACATATTTTTCACTTTATTTAGTGCACTACAATCTTTTCCTTTTAAAAATCTCTTCAATAAATGTTACATTTCAAAATTAACTTCATCAGTTTTAAGCATCAACATGCTTCGCTTTATTCAAACACTTGTGTGAAGCTCGAGTACTATACTATTATACTACAAAACCAACTCAACCCGCTCCCCCCCCAAACAAAAAATGTTACTTACCCATAAATATTATAACTGGGTTTAAAGTAGTTAAATACCATAGCGAAGTACGGGCATCAAGCTAGTGGTAAGCATAAGCATCAAATCCAAATACATTCATTTTATTTGCTCAAATATGACAGGAATAAATACAGATTCACAGATCCTGGTTTGCAAACTGACAACGTCTTTGACATGGGTAAGTAAGGTATGCAAACCAGGCATCAAAATTGTGACATGAACTACAACTGCAATAAAAAGAAGTGGTTCAAAGAAATAGAGGAGGCAACAATGATGCTCCTTCTTGCCTAGAGTGTCATTTGGCTTAGGACTAGCCC
The DNA here is from genome assembly GCF_028583425.1 of Eublepharis macularius. Lineage (NCBI taxonomy): Eukaryota > Metazoa > Chordata > Lepidosauria > Squamata > Eublepharidae > Eublepharis > Eublepharis macularius. The sequence continues at coordinate 91,046,606 of NC_072793.1, read as the reverse complement.
TCCTTCAGAATTTTGTTGGCTTCTCAATCTGGGTTTCTTTCAATACACAAACTCTGAAATGAGAGCAACAGAAGCTGACTGAGTATCCCTGGGATGCTTCATTTTCTCTTAGGTTTATTTGTGATGGTATCCTAATATTCTAGGATAGCAACCAAGAGCAGATTCATAAATAAGTAAGTCAGCAACACCCTGATAATTTCTTGCACTTTTAAAATGCCCTTCTACATTTAAGTTCATTCTTCACTCTAATCTCTAACACGGTGCAGTGCTAATATTAATCTTTTTGAGGCTACAGGCCAAAACTTCTGCAAATGTCACCTCAGCTTTATTCATTCCTATAATGCTACATTCCTTGGATGATCCTTAAAACTACTGCACTTTATTTGGCCTCACTGTGTGAGAGAATGAAGAATGTTTATCTGAGTTCCCACTTCAATTCAGAAAATCCACACTGGAAAAGCATTCACAGGAATTCCCATGAAGCTAATTCTTGGGAAAATGAGAAACTGAAATAAGTAAACAATGAGGAATAGAGTGAAAGATTTATTGCTTGGCAAGACTCCATGCCTGCGCTTCAGCCATAATAGAGGAATGACCCCCCCCCCCACTAATTCTTAACAGTCTATTGAATGTGTGTTCAAAACTTTACTGTTGTTCTTGGTGTGCACTAAGAAAGTTTCCGTTTCTGGTTTGGTTCTAGGGAGTTCCAGAATCATTCTGTTCCATTACTGGTTTGTCCTTGGTTGGCCCATGCTGGCTCAGAACTGATCCATTTGGGGTTTGTTTGTTTGTTTTCATGAGTTTCAGCCTGTTGCACATGCACAAAAGCACAATCTTCTTTTCAAGGCAGTGGGTGGGGAAACAAGGTTCTGAGGCAACTGTTTTTGCATACAAGAGCACCAAAATCACACAGAACACAGTCCTCCCTCTGAACCATTGTCTCACCAAGTTTGAGAGCAGGTGTCATGCCTCAGCTGGGGCGAGCCACCTTACGCTGCCACCACTCTGGTATTTAGGGTCCCTTGGGAAGGCCCAGAGTACCCTCCCAACCCTTCTGACCTCTGTAGCTTGGCCAATAAACAGGTGTGAGGACCCAGCAGAGTAACAACAAACAAAAGTTTATTTACTAGGAGGTCAGTTAATCAAACAACAAACAAACAAGGTGCCTTAGCAACAATAGATGGGTGAAAGTAAAATAAACAAAAGGCCCTAGTGCGACTGAACTCACTATCCCTCTGTCTGCCAGGCCTGTCTTTTCACCCAACCTGGGTGAGGGCCTCTCCCCCTAGCAGAAACCTCCTCTGGCCTGCTCCCTGGGAGAAAGAACGCAGGCTTTTTTCCTCTCAGGCTTATAGCACTCACCCCCTGTGTTCTGATTGGCCAAAAAGGGCACCAAAATGGCCCAGGGGCTCCTGGGAAGTGTAGGCAGGCCTACTCCCACTGCTAACAGGCTTCTGAGGCCTTGCTAGGTTTTCCTGGCACAGCCAGATCATGACAGTAGGGTTCCATGTTTATGGACTCCAAGGAATGCTTGGGGAAGGCATGCGTCAAGGAGAGTGCTGTGCTGTGCAGTGCCGTTCAGATGCATACACACACTGTTCTTTTCAAGGGGTGGAGGAGTTGGGGAAATGAGGCCATATTCATGCTTAACCAAAAACTACATTGTCCAAATCCATTCAATCCAATGAGTTTCTCCTCAAGCACATGAAAATGCACATAACAATGGACCCCAAAGAAAGTGAGTGTTGGCAGGAGCACACAAGGACGAGAAGCTTACTGGCAAAGCAGTGCTGTTATGGTTTACTGGCAAAGTGCTGCGGGCATGGCACTCCATTGCCAACCAACACACTTCTTTATGGTAGTGACAAAGCTGATAAATTATTACCTTTGAGTCCTGCTGTTATGCTCTTGGAGTCCCTACAATGCCATATTTCTTTGTGTTTTATAGTTTCGTTTCCATGATGAGGGGCAAATCCCCCTCATCCCAATCTGCTTTGCTGCAGCGTGGGATTCTGTGTTTAAACCCACTAGCTGTTGGCCTGTCCTTGCACTGTGCATTGAAACACATAGAAAGGGAGGGCTAGAGGTTGGTCTTTCCTTCATGGGAAGTAGAGGAAGGATGGCAGTCCAGGGTTGGAAGACTCTCCAAGGGCAGCTCAGGCAAGAAAATGCACAGCAGGAGCAGCCTCTGCCGAGAACCAAGGGCCTTCCATGGTTGCAGGATGGGCAGTGGCAGTATCGGGAGAAGAACTGCCCGAAGTGTGGACCCAGCAAAGAGCAGGCAGCTGAGGGCAATAGTGGCCAGCCCTGCAGCCCCATGCACTGGGACAGCTGTGGATCCAGGGTATATATGGCTAGCACAGAAAGTCAGGTGGAAGACAGGTAGGACATGGCAGGGGATGGCATGGCCCAACTGGCAGGAGCACCCATGGCTCAGCCATAGGGCTTCCATAGGGCTCAGCCATAGGGCTGCCAACCCCCCCCTCCCCCCACCCCCACCTACCTGGCCAGTGGGGGGGCACACCTTCAATGCGCGCCCCCCTGTGGTGCTGCGCACCCCTGCGCACAGCAGCAGCCAGGATCAGGCCTGTTTTGGCCTGGATTGGGGCCCCTGTGGAGCGCGGGAGCTTTCCTGAGCTCCGCAAGGGCCCACAATGGACCCAATCCATGCCAAAATGGGCCCGATCCACGCCAAAATGGGCACAGATCGGGCCCATTGTGGGCCCCTGCGGAGCGCAGGAATGCTCCCATGCTCCATAGGGGCCTTAAACGGGCCCGATCCGCACCAAAATGGACCTGATCCGTGCCAAAATGGGCACGGATTGGGCCCGTTTTGGCGTGGATTGGACCTATTGTGGGCCCCTGAAGAGCGCAGGAACTCAACTGCACTCTGCAGGGGCCCACAACGGGCCCGATCCGTGCCCAAATGGGCTGTGTGGTGACGTCACTAAGTGACATCATCACGCTTGCTTCACGCGCGCACCCCCCCTCAGGTAAGAGCCAGGCCCCAGTCTCCCGCTGGGAGATCAAGGGGGCCTGACAACCCTACTCAGCCAACACCTTGGGATGCCAGTCCCCAGCATGGAGAGGTGGAGGCAGCCTGAGATGATGGGCAGCTGGAAGAAACCATGATGCCTAGGCCCATGTGGGGGGGAGCAGGTCGAGGTGTGCACTAATCTGTGGGCTGGGAGGAAGCCAGTCAGTCCTGCCCTACTGCCAGGCTTTGATAGTTTGGATCAAGGAGGAGACAGGGAGGAGTGCCAGGTGGAGGGGAATACTGCCAGAGGGAGTCAGTCACCTGGGAAGTGAAGACCTCCATTGGACATTGGTGGTGCCTGGGAAGGGGGTGCCACCCCAAGGGGAAATATCTCAAAAGGAGGGCTCTCAGAGGCAGCAGAGGAGAAAGAGATAGCCTACCTTAGACTCCATGCTGTAGGGAGCAGGGCTTGGCAATGGAGACAGAGGGCTGAGGGTGCTGTAAACTAGAGATGGGCACAAACTGAAATATGAACCAAAATTAAGCACGAACCGGGGCGGTTCGTGGTTCGCGAACCAGCGGTTCATCAGATCCCATTTCTGATGAACCGCCACGAATCATTAGTAGGGATGTGCGTTTCGGCTTTCTGAATGCCGAAAGAAAGCCGAAACAAAAGTGTTTCAACTCCTTTCGGGTTAGCCGAAACGTTTCAGCTTATCTGAAAGAAAAAAAGCCGAAACGGTTTGGCTTCTTTAGGCTTTCTTTCGGCTTTTTCAATGGGAAAATGCCTCCGTCTTTCCAGACGCCTGGGGGAGGCATTTTCCCACCGAATCAAGCCAAAATTGGTGGGGACCTTCCTCTAACCCCTCTCTAACAACCGCCCAAGTTTCAGACCGATTGGATAAGCAGGTCCCCATATCCTCCCATAAGAAAGCGAAGGGTGAGCTTATTGTTAGCATGCTGCTGCTCATCTTTCTTCATTATTTCCTATGAGGAAAAAATGAAGAGGCAGGCTTCCTTTGCCAGGGGTGGCATTTTGCATGCAAAATGCCCCCCAACCCTCTGGGGCCCTTCTCCCACCCTTCCTCCCACCCCCACCAAGGCTCAGCCTGCTCCCACTTGGGGGGGGGGCATTTCATGGCCTCCCCAAGTAGGTGCTCTGTTCTCTACCACTGACAGCTGGGGGAGGCTTGTCTTGCCAGGGGTGGCATTTTGCATGCAAAATGCCCCCCAACCCTCAGGGGCCCTTCTCACACCTCTACTCCCACCCCCCACCAAGGCTCAGCCTGCTCCCACTTGGGGGGGCATTTCATGGCCTCCCCAAGTAGGTGCTCTCAGCCCCCAAAGTCCACCCCCTACAGCCTCACACAAACCCAATTCCCCCGCAGCTGCCACACACAGACTGAAATCCCCACATTAGCCCCTCACAGACCCAAATCCACCCCCAGCAGCCCCACACCCATAACCCCAGGAACAGGCTGGCAAAGGCCAGCCCTCTCCCTTTGTTCCCTATGCTGGGAACTTCTAAATTCTCTTTCCCTGGCCAATTCTGCACAGCCCAGGGGTGCCACAATGGTGGGCACACTTCTGAGTGCCAGCTGGTCCCTGTGAAAGAGCACCTGAACCACAGACACCCTTCCTCAAGTTCCCCCACTACCTACAGAGATGGCTGGCCAGCCAGCCCCATTGTTCCCTATGATGGGAACCAACTGCACAACAAAGAATAAAACACGAACAACGCAAAATAAAGTTTTTTAAAAAATTTTTTCTCCCTTTCAAAGTACAAGTAGCAAAGCATTATGACACATTACACCAGCAGTCCCCCACACAGAAAAATAACACAACTCACTTAACATCAGAGAATCACAAAAGCACAATTCCTGTCAAAAACACTTTATTTCTTGAACAGCTTTAGGTTACACAGCAGGGGGGCACACCAAAGGGCATTGCAGCAGTATCTTACAAAAAAACCCACAACTCACTTCACATTAAAGAATCACCCCCAAAAAATTGCTGTCAAAAGCACTTTATTTCTTTAACTGCTTTAGGTTACACAGTAGGAAGGCACAACAGGGCATGAAAGCAGTGTACTACACAAAAATAACACAACTCACTTCACATCAGAGAATCACCCAAACACAATTGTTGTCAAAAACGGTGAAGTGGGTTGGATTATTTTGTGTAGTACACTGCTATCATGCCCTGTTGTGCCCTCCTACTGTGTAACCTAAAGCTGTTCAAGAAATAAAGTGTTTTTAAAGGAATTGTGCTTTTGTGATTCTCTGATGTTAAGTGAGTTGTGTTATTTTTGTGTAAGATACTGCTGTCATGCCCTTTGGTGTGCCCCCCTGCTGTGTAACCTAAAGCTGTTCAAGAAATAAAGTGTTTTTGACAGGAATTGTGCTTTGTGATTCTCTGGTGTTAAGTGAGTTGTGTTATTTATCTGTGTGGGGGACTGCTGGTGTAATGTGTCATAATGCTTTGCCTACTTGTACTTTGAAAGGGAGAAAATAATTTTTAAAAAACTTTATTTTGTGTTGTTCATGTTTTATTCTTTGTTGTGCAGTTGGTTCCCATCATAGGAACAATGGGGCTGGCTGGCCAGCCATCTCTGTAGGTAGTGGGGGAACTTGAGGAAGGGTGTCTGTGGTTCAGGTGCTCTTTCACAGGGACCAGCTGGCACTCAGAAGTGTGCCCACCATTGTGGCACCCTGGGCTGTGCAGAATTGGCCAGGGAAAGAGAATTTAGAAGTTCCCAGCATAGGGAACAAAGGGAGAGGGCTGGCCTTTGCCAGCCTGTTCCTGGGGTTATGGGTGTGGGGCTGCTGGGGGTGGATTTGGGTCTGTGAGGGGCTAATGTGGGGATTTGGGTCTGTGTGTGGCAGCTGGGGGGGAATTGGGTTTGTGTGGGGCTGTAAGGGGTGGACTTTGGGGGCTGAGAGCACCTGCTTGGGGAGGCCATGAAATGCTCCCCCAAGTGGGAGCAGGCTGAGCCTTGGTGGGGGGTGGGAGTAGAGGTGTGAGAAGGGCCCCTGAGGGTAGGGGTGGCATTTTGCATGCAAAATGCCACCCCTGGCAAGACAAGCCTCCCCCAGCTGTCAGTGGTAGAGAACAGAGCACCTACTTGGGGAGGCCATGAAATGCCCCCCCCAAGTGGGAGCAGGCTGAGCCTTGGTGGGGGGTGGGAGGAAGGGTGGGAGAAGGGCCCCAGAGGGTTGGGGGGCATTTTGCATGCAAAATGCCACCCCTGGCAAAGGAAGCCTGCCTCTTCATTTTCCCCCCATAGGAAATAATGAAGAAAGATGAGCAGCAGCATGCTAACAATATGCTCACCCTTCGCTTTCTTATGGGAGGATAGGGTGACCTGCTTTGGGGGGCCATAACATGGCCCCCCAAAGTCCAATCTGTCTGAAACTTGGGGAATTGTTAGATAGGGGTTAGGGGAAGGTTCCCACCAATTTTGGGCTGATTCGGTGGGAAAATGCCTCCCCCAGGCGTCCGGGAAGACAGAGGCATTTTCCCATTGAAAAAAGCCGAAAGAAAGCAGAAACAAAGCTGAAAGCCGAAAGCCGAAACGGCTAGCTGTTTCGGCTTTCAGCTAAAGCCGAAACAAGAATGCCGAAAATTTTTTCCTTGCACACCCCTAATCATTAGAATGAGAGTTAGTCATGCAGTTCTGCTTGTTGAATAAATGACAAAGGGAGAAAGAAGCCAGCATGAAATTTAAAATGTGCAGTGCCAGCCAAGACTTCTGATTTCCCTCAGATTGTTCAACAGTATGAGAGTATGGGAGCAATAATGAACTAAGTGACTAAGTCAGGATTGGGAATTAATGAAGTGGAACACATGGTCAAACAAGCCAAGAGCTTAAGGTAGGAAAGAATTAAAAGTGGAAATTGCAGAGTTTGGGGAGGAGGCAAAAGTAAGAACAGAAGTAAGAGGCTCAGTGTAGAATTGTCCTAGTGACCCAAGTGGCCCATTGGGCTGAAAAATTAAAGGAGGATGGTAAAGTGTGCAAAGGGTTGTGCCTGTTGTAGGAAAGCTCAAGCACTTGCCTCTTTGATTCACTTCCTATTCACCAGTGATGATCAAGCAGCCAATTTATCAGTGGGCTATTTGGCTTTTCACAACCTGTTTGTGTGTATTTGTAGAAACAGACTACTTGCTACCATCAATGGCTAACTCCCAGCTGATAAGGAAGTCAGTTTCTGATCCCTTGCTGGGGAAATTTTGCATTGCAAAGGTTTTTTTTTTTTTGAGGGAGGAATGGGGGAATAAATGGTTCACCTCCAGTGGATCTGCTGGAAATCAGGTTCTTCTGATCTCCCATCCTGGAAATATTGCTCCCTTTCAGAATTGCTAAGATGCAACAAATTTGGGCGGGGGGGCAGGAATCAGAAATCCAGCTTGGGCTGCTGAAAAAAGTGAGCGAACAGCACTTTCTCCCATTCCTTTTGCAATGGGGTTCACCAAAGCATTGCTTTTGTCTATGTCCAGTTTGTAGAGCGGGGATGGGGAGGTGGGGTTATCTCTTTCCTTCCCATTTGTAACACAGAAATGTAAAGCACTGCTTCTGTCCCACAGCTTGGAGGGGAGAGCATAGAAAGGAGCTCTTTCTCCTCTCCCTTTTGCAGTTTCACTATGTAGGTATTTTCCTGAGTGGGAAGGGTCAGGGTTTCAGACCAATAGGCATATGTAAACTAGTTTGGCAGCTATTTAAGTTGTTCAATTAAATCCAAACAGATAGGGCTGCCAGTTGTGGTGTGGGAAATTCTTGGAGATGTAGGGTAGTGCCTGGGGAGGGACTTCTGTTTTTCCTAGAGTCTATGGTATACCATAGAGTCTGCCCTCTGCCATTTTCTCCAGGGGAACTCATCTCCATAGTCTGGAAATTAGTTGCAACTCCAGCCCCCACTTGGAGGTTGGCAGAATGGGGGCAAGAGGCAGAGGGTAGGAGCAGGTGATTCTCAACATCCCACTTGGGGACCATGCAGCTCTACTCCCCCCACACCAAGACACAGTCCTCATCTAGATTGGAGCCCTGGCATGGATTCTGTTTGCCTTTATAAATGCTGGAAGGTCCAACCACCCATTTCCCAGTGCGTTGTCTAGTCAGGGCCACAGAAAATCTAAGATTTAAAATATTACTTTTAGCTACCACTTAATGGTGGGAAAGATAAGGTATAAATATTTCAATCAGTATATAAATGACCATGGTAATCTGTCCAAAGCCACAGAAAAGGAAACAGTTTGGAACAAGATATGGCTATACCTTTGAGATAATTGTTTACTTGGTTGTCAAAATTGTATAAACAACCAGCTCTCCTATAAAATATCTGAATCAATGGGAGAGCTACTTATATTGACATGGGAACTTACGCAAGAAATATTGTGCAGTGGAGTCTGAAAGCTCTCAGGGATTTTTGTTTTGGATAATGCAGATGTAACTTTTTTTGGTGCTGACATAAGGATGTTGAATTACATTTCTACTAGAAATATGTAGCTGAGCCTAAGCAATGGTTGTTGTGGGTTTTCCGGGCTGTATTGCCGTGGTCTTGGCATTGTAGTTCCTGACGTTTCGCCAGCAGCTGTGGCTGGCATCTTCAGAGGTGTAGCACCAAAAGACAGAGATCTCTCAGTGTCTTTTGGTGCTACACCTCTGAAGATGCCAGCCACAGCTGCTGGCGAAACGTCAGGAACTACAATGCCAAGACCACGGCAATACAGCCCAGAAAACCCACAACAACCATCATTCTCCGGCCGTGAAAGCCTTCGACAATACATTGAGCCTAAGCAAGTTCAGTGCTAGAATACATTCCTTGCTGCCACAGGATCCTAGATCTGATCTCGGGCACTCTAGCTAAAGAGCAGGGCTTAGGAAAAACCTCTCCTGGGGTCCTGGAGAGCTACTGTCAATTACAGTAGATAATGGTCTGGTTCAGTAAGATAGCTTCATATCTTCATAGAGTTCACAGGACAGAAAGGGAAGGCTACAATGCAGATATCTTTATATAGAGCTAAGTGAAGTCTTATGGCAGAGTATGAGCTTTTCATTCTTTCTACCTGACAAAAGCTAATTTTAATTAATTTGTAACCTTTTATGTTCTTGTGTAAATACATTGGTCTGGTGGTATTTTGCCACCTTGCCAGCTTTGGATTTCTTACACTCTAAAATCATTTTGAAGCAACTATATAACTCAAGTCCAACAAGTGCAACTTTGCCATGTTTCTTTCTACTAACTCTGTGAAAGTAGAATTTCCAATCATGTTTTTTTCCTCCACTCCAGACTCAGAGAACTTAAAGGACTTCCTTGGCATGAACAATTTTGGCCCATTTATAAGATCCCATATTTTCTGTGGTTTATAGCTGCCAAATTTTCTTTTTTCTTTGTGCAAGATGCTTCTTGAAATCTCTTTAGGGAAAGAACTGGTTTGCTGTGCCACATGTTATTTCCAGCAATATCTTGCCCTTCTATGGTCTCAGACTAAGCATTTGTGTAATGAGCCATCTACACAGCAGCCTTGACAGGTCCTTGCCAACAAATTACAAAGCATCAGCCATTTAAAAGATTGTGCTGGCTCCAGATGTCAGTATTGCACATTTAGCCTTAATGCTAGAGTACAAGTTTGTGAAGGTATTTTTAGTCCTTTGCCAGATGCTCCTCTTGTCTCTATACATTTCACTTGGCTGCAGTAAGCCATTTATTGTCAAAATACAATGCTATATTGTTCCAATTTGAGAAGCAGTATCTATAGCTCAGCAAATGATGTGCACTAATGGACAGCAATGGGAAACTAACACCCAAAGCTACTGGATAATTGGACGAGTGATGTGCAAATAGGAATGCTGTAAAACTGGACTTGGAGTTTCTGTCTTGCCCATGAAATCAGACTCATAGTGTTGGAGGCATCCTTATAGATCATCTACTACTTGAGATGCACAAAACAAAACAAATGAGTTGGAAATATACTCAGAAATCACTGGTTCATTTTGTTAAAAACAGCTTCAGGAGTGGTGAACCAAATCTGGGAAACCAAGCTATAACCTCATACTCCCACTAAAAAGTTTGTGTTTCATTTTAGTTTGTATTTTGCTGCAGCAGCAGCGCTAGGCACTGGACTCGCATAGCAGCATCTCATTTTCCTTAGCAGCATTCACCAATCAGATCCCAAGGAGAGAGAGCCCTTTCATTCTTAATTAACTCTGTTGGCAGGAAGGGGGAATGTGCAACGTGAGTGGATGCACCTTTTCCTCCTCGTTTCTGGCTGGGCAATGGTATCGTCTTGTTTCTCTGCCAATCAGTTCCTTGTAACATTTGGAAGGGGGAATGTGCAGACTTTAATCATAGGCTGCAATTCGAAAGACACTATCCTGGGAGTAAGTACCTTTAAATAACATGGGAATTACATTTGAGTATACCTATTTAGGTGGGATGCATCTTGGTTTTGTTTTTGGCTCTGCCCAGGCACTGGTCTGTCCCCCCGCCACACACATCAGGGCCCACAGATGATTGCTGTGATGAAAAATGTGCTGCTGTGGGGCAAGGTGCAGGAGGCTTGTTCAATCAATCAAAATTGATAAAGGCCTAGAAGTCTTCAATCATAGGCTATTGAGCATAAAGCAGGATGCTTTTTAATGCCCATGCCTCCACCTTGCTATCCCTTTGCCAGCCCATTTCTCACCATAGTGTGCACTTGCTGACACTCACCTTCTTCAGGGTCCATTGTTGTGTATGTGTGTAGTATAACTGAGTCAAAATTCAGTGGACCAATGGTTTAGAGGGAAGACTGTGTTCTGCATGATTTTGGTGCCATTAAGTGTGAAAACAGCTGCCCCAAAGAGCTGGAAGCCTGAATTGTAAAGAAACTCATAACAAAAAACCCCAAATGGATTAGGTCCAAGCCATAAATGCTCCAGCTGGGAAAAAACTGTAATGGTACATGTTGGTTCAGAACCACCAGATCCAAAACCGAAATGGAATTTTTTTTCAATGCACACTCCTATATACCACTATCATCATAAACATTACTGTATTGGCTCAAAGCCTTAGCAAACAACATTAAAAGAAAATAAACAGTCCAAATAATCACAGTGTGAATTAAAACCCATAAAATGCCCATTAAAACAAAACATAAATATTTAAAACCATGAGCCTTAGTAGCAAGAAGTTCAAAATTCAAAATTCAAATAACTTGCTATTTCTATAGTAACACATCAGACCCAGCATAAGCTAACAAACTGTCTCTCAGCCAAACTAACTCAGGGCTGGATCTAGGGGGGGCAGGGGGGTAGTCTGCTCCCGGGCGCCGCCAGGGAGGGGGCGCCGGGAGCAGCTCCCAGCTGCTGGAGCGTGCAGGCGGCAGCATGGGCAGCCGTGCTGCCTTTTGCTTGCCCCGCGGGACAGGGGGCGGCCGGCTTGCAGTGCACCCCCTGTCCTGCAGGGCAGGCAAAGGGCAGCGCGGGCACCCACGCTATTCACTTGCCCCGCAGGAGAGGGGGCAGCCGGCCGCCTCCTGTCCCGCGGGGCAGGTGCATGGCGCAGGCAGCCTCACAGGCTCCCGTGCTGCCTTTCGCTTGGGACAGGGGGCGGCCGGCTTGCCGCGCGCCCTGTCCCGCAGGGCAGGCAAAGGGCAGCGCAGGTGCCCACGCTATTTGCTTGCCCCACAGGAGAGGGGGCAGCCGGCCTCCCCCTGTCCCACGGGGCAGGCGAAAGACAGCGTGTGGGGCTGCAAAGCCAACCGCGCCATTTGCCTGTGGAGAAGCAAATGGCGTGGGCGGCTTCCCAGCCCCGCACACTGCCTCCGGTGCCGGCGCGATGATGTCACCAAAATGACATCATCGCGCCACGTTGGGTGTGCGCGCGCGAGGACCTACAAGCGTTGCCCCCGGCGCCGGGCACGCTAGATCCGGCCCTGAACTAACTACAGAGGATTTTGACTGAATTTTATAACTGAGATGATAAACATTATTATTTGTAATGCTACCCATTTATTTCTATCAGCAAGCAATATCACAAGTCTATTCTGATCTGATCTCCTTGGATATCATAATAAAATACTCCCAAGGTGTCTTTGCATTCTACCTTTACCTGGATAATCCAGGTGAGCCTGATCTCATTAGATCTCAGAAGCTAAGCAGTGTCGGCCTTGGTTAGTAATTGGATGGGAGACTTCCAATGAAGACCAGGGGTGCAGAGGCAGGCAATGGCAAACAACCTCTGTTAGTCTCTTGCCATGAGAACCTTGCCAGGGGTCACCCCTCTTTCTCTGGATCTGCTCAGATGCTTCCCAACCTCTCTTGTCTTTCCCATCCTGTCCTTTCTGTGAAGGCAGGAAGGTGTGGTGCTGCCAGCTGATGCTGCTTTTGGCCACAGCTCTGCTGCTGTGGAACAGCTCTGCTGCTGTTGCTGATGTCAGAGTGGCACTGCACGGTACCCCCCCTTCCATGGCACCTGCTGACCCCTCTGAGCAGGGGAATGGGTCCTTTCCACCCTTTCTGTGAGGGCAGGAAGGTGGGTGCTGTCTGCTGCCGCCACTTTGGACCCCAAGGGGCAGTTCAGAAGCTTTTGCTGAGCTTGACAGGTTTGAGCTGAATGGTGCACCCCTATCCATGTGCACCTGCTGTCCTCTCTGTGCATGGGGGGAATGGGTCCCATGACCAGTCACGTCCTTTCTGCGAAGGCAGGAAGGTGGTTGATGTCTGCCAGTGGTGGTTTTGGCCATGAGGGGCAGCTCCACTGCTGTTGCACATAAAATTGTACAGCACGGCATATCCTGTCAACAGCAGCGGCTGTCCCCTCCAGGCAGGAGTGAATGGGTCATGCCACGACCAGTCACGTTCTTTCCCCAAAGGCAGGAAGGTGAGTGTTGTTGGCGACAGCCTCCATTGTGACACAGGGGGAGTGGACAAGCCTCTGCCATAGCAATCTGCACACTCTTTCAGGGTGGATGTCCCTCAATGGGACCCTCGGATGAGGCCCCGCAGTTGCTGGGGGATCTTCCCACTTCCAAGACCCCCCACCTCCCCGTGCCCACCAGGCCCAGTCACTGCCATCATCACCCACTTTCCGGCTTGCACCGGGAATAAGAGCGTGCTCCTCTGAGGCCTGGCGGGTGGGCACATGGGGGGTGTCGCCAGCGAGCGGACAGATCCCACCTCCTAGAGGGGAGGCAGCCCGCCTTTGAGTACACCCCTTGTACACGGGGCCAATGTCAACTGGTGGCTCTAATTGTATTGAGTGGGAGTTTCCAGGGGGCCTCAGATTGGAGAGGGTATAACTCCAAGATCCCTCTTGCAATCTTGACCAAACTTGGGTGCTGGCTGGAGGAGAGCCTGCTAAACACTCCCTGTGAATATGGGCTCTCTAAGTCCAACGGGGGCCATTCTGACACCCACGAACCACGAACCTTGAACTGGTTCGGCAACGGGAAAAGTTCGTTGCGGTTCACTAGTTTAGGTTCGTCATTGGCACTGAACCACGAACCACCGGTTTGTTAAATTTTTTTGGTTCGTGCCCATGTCTACTTGTGAGGTAATTCCCTTTAGAAAATGGTAGGAGGATACATTTATGAAAATACCTTCTACCTCCTGCCTCCATATGAGTCACTCCTGAAAGAAGCATTGACTAAAATAATCAGCCCTCAAGTACACATCAAAAAGAGAGCTGGTGTAGCATAGTGGTTAGGTAACTGAGCTGTGATGCAGTACTTCAGTGGTTTGTATCTCACTACTGCCACGAACTCACTAGCTGGCCTTGGGTAGGCCGCTCCTCTTAGCCCCAGGGCTGCAGCTGTATTGTGGGGATAATAACACTCATTGTTTTCTCTACTCTACTCTAGCTGGGCACTGAGCTAATCTGTTCAGAAGAGCAGTATCATCATCATCATCTGTGGATAACTTCAGAGCTGTTAAAGTAGAGAATGAGTAATTGGGAAATGGACATGGGAAACACAGCCAAAGCAGATGTGCACTGTAGAAATCATGCAATTTGGTAACTTCCTGGCAATGGTGCAGACTGTCCGTAATACTCATGTACATTGGCCACAGCCCAGGAACCACTTAAAACACTTAGATGAAAAGACAGGAAAAAAGTTGAACTCTCCACAAAAAAGTCTAAAAGGAGACTAATTCCAAAAGACAGATTTTTCCAAGTAAGTAGTATTGTGCAAAGCCTTTATTTCCAGTTCCATTTTCCCAGCCTCAAGCACAAATCTCATTAAAAAGAATATAAAATCTGCCTTTCTAAAGATTATAGAATATATTTCTTATGTAGGTGCCAAGCTATGATAGAAACATAAAATCAAAGAAGAGCCTTGATTGATCTGCCAAGCATCCATCCAGTCCAGCCTCCTGCTATTAGTCTGCTTCTGGGAAACCCTCAGGAAGGAGATAAAGGCAATAGCCTTCCCCCGTTATTAGCTCCCAAGACACAGTAGTAGACTGTCTTGAAATATGGAAGTTTCATTTAGCTGTTCTGGTTAATAGCTATTGATAGGTTTCTCCTTTATTAATCAATCTAATGCTGGTTGTTGTGGGTTTTCCGGGCTGTATTGCCGTGGTCTTGGCATTGTAGTTCCTGACGTTTCGCCAGCAGCTGTGGCTGGCATCTTCAGAGGTGTAGCACCAAAAGACAGAGATCTCTCAGTGTCTTTTGGTGCTACACCTCTGAAGATGCCAGCCACAGTTGCTGGCAAAACGTCAGGAACTACAATACCAAGACCACGGCAATACAGCCCGGAAAACCCACAACAACCATCGTTCTCCGGCCGTGAAAGCCTTCGACAATACATCAGTCTAATGCTGTTTTAAAGATTAAAGATAAGAAGAGCCTGACCACAGGAACTGGAAGTGCTCTTTCTTCTGGAGAAGTCCTATGTAATTCCCAATGCAACAATGCAAAGTGCATTCTGATTTCAATGCCGTTGAGCTTTTAGGTCATATTGATTGATGGGGCACTATTGTTTGTATCTCAAAGATTTGCTTGTCTTTGTGAAGTGCTTCTTATAAACACAGCAGCTCCAACACTCAAGGTTAGGGGATGCATTATGATTAAAATGTTTTGCAGTTACACTTCAGATAGTTTAATTTGAGGATGTAGAACTAGTACCCTATGATGTCTAGGCATGTTTAAATTCTCCCCAATCTTTCTTGTTTCCTGCAGGGAGAGGGAGAGTCTGTATTTTTTCCAGGTATGTTTTCTAAAGCTTTGAGAAAGTTGGCTTTCCAAACTTACAAAAAGGGGAACAAGGATGATGACTTATTTTTGCTGAAATAGTTCAAAGAACATAGATTAAAGGATGCATGCAATTCTGCAAATCAATGCCCAGCAAGTAAGCAAACTTCTTCGTCCACTTGATCCTGATTCCATCAGCCTCATTGCTGTAGAAAATTTGCAAAACAGTCAGAAGTCATCTTGGTTCATGTTGAGCTTACATGTACTGGCAGATACACAACATTTTCTTTGGTCTTGCTTGCTGAATTCATCTGATGTAGAAGCCATGCGCAGAAAATATTTGGGAAATGTTGGCAGAGCTACTTTCCATCTGCCTTTCATGAATATGGAAGGGTCTGTCTTAGGCATATTTCTTTATGTTGTTGTTGTTGTTGTTGTTGTTGTTATATCCATGGGTAAATGCCTACATTGCAATCAAATTATGGTTTAAAACTAAATAATATGCCTCTAAAACAAACAATAGCCCAGTGCTCTTTGATGTTATTAGTGATGGACACTGGAACTTTAATTTCCTTACATTCATTTCTTATTTGGGCTTGAGGGGTTCAAGGAAAAGGGACCATCTAAGCTCAGTTGTTCAAGAAGTTGGGCTGCCAGCAATCAAATATTTGACTTGCCCATTGGGTATTTTTGCCCTTTGTATTTCACCAAATAAACTAGCAGGGAGGGCTTAATTTTTTATCTCCTACTGATCCACAGGTTCCCTCCTCTGGCTTGCTGAGACCCATCAGTGTCGGCCCTCTGGCAAGTCAAAGTCTGCCATAGCTCTGCCACTGAACAAATAGGTACTTTCACAATAACAAGGTGCCAAACCTTAATTGCTGATGGCGGTCAGTTCATCTCACCCCTTAGGGCTGGTTCATGAGCTGGTACTCCGGCCAAGCCATCTAGTTCATGACATGATGACGATGGCACCAGTGCACCACAGGGACTCAGCTCGCTGCCACCCATTGGTGATGCAGGTAGTGGTTGGTATCACCTCAGAAACACGCTGCAGCCAGTTGGATGTGGGCCAAGCACAAGTGCAGCAGAATGAGACAACAGTTTTTTTCTTGCTTGGAGCAACAAAATATTTTGAGCTTGACTGGCATGTGCATGAGAATTACAGGCTGACTTTTCACTGGGGATGCTTGAGTCTTCTCAGATTCAGAGCCGGCAATTATTTTGTGAGAATGTTTGATGAATGTTAGAAAATAATTAGTTTTTTGCTCAGCCCCCAAATGTCACTGGCAGGTATCTAAGCAGGGTCACACAGTGTGGTTTTAGTTTGTTTCTCACATACTGTGCTATAAAGGCCTGTATTAACATGCCTGGAAGCTTAAAAAGGATTTGAGAAGGCAAAAGTAAGAATATATAAATGGCAGACAATGAAACCTCCAGGGAACCAAATAAACAGCAAGCACCTGCAGTGCAACAACCAGATTGGAAAACTGCAAACAAATCAGACCAAACCTTTAGATGAAGCCCTTCCATGGCCCTCCCACAGCTCAGATTACCCCGAAGTCCAGATAGCCACACTGAGCCCATTAAAGGAACAGAGAATAGTGTACATGCTGTGTTGAACTACAGAGGTCAATAGTTTTATCTCATGCTCCTGGTCAATGAAGGACTATTAATAGGAATAAGCATCTCGTATAAGTTTTGCTGAAGATGAGGCTCAGCTAACCTCAGGCTACATAAAACTCTGGAAGGACACTAAGGAAGTTTTAGCTTTCAGAAAGGAGCATTGAAGAATTGACTGGATCAGAGTATTTTCCAAGCAGACTATTAACTCCAGCTTCCTCCAAGAATAATTCTATGATAGTAAAGAAAACAATTACTACACAGTTATAGATCCGTTCTTGCCATCTCTGCAGACCCCCAAATTGCTAAATTTTGTCATGCTGAAAATCCTATATATGCAGTGTGTTTTATTTTATTTTATTTTGCTACAAAAGATTCTCTCTTCCCCAATCAGAGTTGGCTTGAAACTCCCACAGCCTAGAATGCTGTCTTATCTTGGCTTGTTCCATGCTGAAGTAATTGCTAATGTTGTAAAGCAGAGGTTATGTTCTAAATTTATAAGGGTGGTGGTGGAGGAGAGTGCCCTCAAGTCACTGCTGACTTAGGGTGACCCCTGGTGGGCATTTCATGGCAAAAGACTAGCAGAGGTAGTTTGAATGGGATGACAAATAGAACACATTTTCATTATCTATGCACTGTAGAGGTACTTTACAATTCTGACAAACTATCAATTATGGAACAAGTCAGGAGTACATTCTTTTTAGTGAACAGTGAAGGGAGAATACAGTTCCAGATCAATGTCATTTCTGGGGGCAAGTTGGTTATTACTACAACCAGGATGATACAAAGCTGTTCATGAGACTCCAAAGACATACAAGCCCTTTGGTGAGTGAATCAATCAGCCACTCAATACGGCTCAAATATCTGTATAATATCTTAGTAAACATAGTGGGCATTCTGTAAGTGTAACTTTGTTTCTGATACTTAAAATGCTCTGTCCGTGGTTTGTTAAGTGTGAAGAGGAAGGTTCTGCACCTCACCGTATTCCTGTGTATGAGCAACTTGTCCTTTTTCAGACATGTAAGGATGGCAGTACAATCCGTCCCCCACCCAAGTTCCCCAGCAGCTTTGGAACTCCTACGCTTCAACACTGGGTTCAGTTCAGTTTGATTTGTGCTGTTAAGCTACTGCTTTATAAGCCTCCTTTCCCTGCATACCATGATCCCATTCCAAATCAGGTTTGCATGTGCCTGATGATTAAGTTCCAAACACAGAATTTCTAAATTCATCTGACTGGCACAACCTGGAATTGGCCCCTAGTCTCTCTTTTAATTGTGTATGGCCTGTACCATTATAAGGTGCAGTGGGGGAGTCACATGTAAGTCAGAAAACTAGGCTTCCCTGTACATCTCATTTTTAATGCAAATAGAGTTTCTTACACAGCCATGTGAGCCTCATCTATAATCTGTAGTGATAACATCCCAAACATTGGCTTACCACCTCAGTGAGAACCAGGTTGAAACCAACCTCACAATAGCATGCACCTGGAAATTGATGCTATGAAGTCACTTCTGGGTGAAAACCCAGACATGATGTCACAACTCTTCCCACCCCCTGCAATATTCCAGGAATTCCACAAATCTCTAAAATAAATACAATAAAAATCACTGGCATTCCTAGAGTGTGGTGGGGGGCTGTGATGTCACTTCTGGGTTTTCACCTGGAAATGATGTTATAGCATTGGCAACATTCTTTCCCCTCCCTTTTCCTTTCTGTTGCCAAATTGATCATTGGTGGATACTTGGGGGTGGCAGCAAGATATTGCCCACTGCTACCTATTATAGCAGGAGACCTCCCACAGGCAACCCTAACTTCCTGCTACTGCTTCTTAGGGCAGCAAGAGAACTAAACAAACAAAAACATTGCCATGACCTTACTTCCAGGGAAAAAGACATAAGTGAGGTCATGTCACTCTAGGAATCACCAGAAAATGGTTTTACCTATGCCCATTCTTATAGCAATGTGAGGTTTCCCCCAGAAGTGATGTCATACTGGGTGAGACTCTGTTTCCCCCCATGTCACTCCCCCCATCTCCCAGTGGGTGCTTGCCATCAACTGGCAGCCCTACTTATTATCCCCCCCCCCATTTTTTCCCAACCTGGAATGGCCTTGGGGAGTCAGTATTTTCCCTCCTGGGAAAACATACATGTAGCCCACCAGTACATATGTAGCCTTCAGTGGAGCAAATAGCTGCTCTCTGAGGACATGTCAGGAAAACAGTGTGTCTGGGGGTATGGGAAAGGCTGCTTCATCCAGTTCTTCCCCACATCATGGTCCTGATCTGAATTGCGCCTGTGCACACCTGGGAGATTTTCAGGCGTGGAACTCCAAGGACACATTAATGAATGGTACTTGAGTGGACAAGTGAGGAGCACCAAGGACTTGGTAATATGTACATTGGCTTTGTTTTGTGCATTTTCACTATTCAAAGTTATGTTCTAAGTAATAAGCAAAATAGACAGTTCCTTGCCTTGTGATGCTTTGGCCGCACACAGATACGGAGGAGAAAAAAGCTTATAGCACTATGAGTAGTTTGAGCTTTCTTAATGTGTCTGTAGCATGATAGTGAAACCACCACAGTATAAGCTACAGACACTAGGAAGGAGGGAACATCTCTTGGGGGATTAAACACCTGGCAGCAGGTAGATAATGCAAAGGAAGGAAAATAAGCAAGGAAAGAAAGGGAAGAATCCTCTCATTTTCCATTCTCTTGCCTGCCCCACATTTGCTGTCTTTTCCTGCTGCCAGAAGTTCCACCAGACCAGCAGCAACAGGAGAAGGAAGCAGAGGCTGTGAGTAGGCCAGCAAGCAACTTGTGTGCTTGCTCCCTGGCTGCTTTCTCTTGCTGCTACTGCTGGACATTCCTGAAGATGGGGAGAAGGTGCTGCCATTCTGTGTAGGAAGTATGTCCAACTGTGGCTTCACTATGCTACAGACACTCCCCCCACCACCAAGAAAGCTCCAAGCACACTAGCAATGTTGTCACCCTCTCTTTAATGTGAAATGGTATGCAATCTAAATGACAAACATGGGAAGGTAACAAAATGAAAGTAGGAGAAAGAGAGCCAATTGGTAACGAAGGATATGAGCATATGCAGCCAAATCTACATATCCTACTATATAAAAGGCTAAGCGTATTCAAGACAACTCACTTGCTACTGTGGTGTGCCACCAGAGGGCACTGCTTTTGAGACAAGCCCAGATGAGGCAGCCAGACTTCCAGAGAGTGCACCACTGCGGGAAGTCCAGGCTGGAGTCAGGTGTGGAGCAGGTGGCAATGCCTGCCCCTGCCTTCACCCAGCTGGGATCTGGAGCGGATAGGGTGGCAATGATCGCTCCCCACCTTCACTCAGCTGAGATCAGGAGGGGAGCAGGTGGCAATGCCCACCTTCTGCCTTCACCCAGCTGGGATCAGGAGGGGAGCAGGTGGCAATGCTTGGTCCTCACCTTCAACCAGCTGGGATCAGGAGGGAAGCAGGTGGCAATGCCCACCCCTGCCTTCACCCAACCAGGATCAGGTGAGGAGCAGGTGACAATGCCCGTCTCTTTCTCCCAGCCTGGATCAGGAGCAGAGCATGAGGTAATTCCTATCCCCCATTCACCCAGTCTGGATCAGGCATGGAGCAGGAACAACAACAACAACAACAACACCCACTCAGAGCGGTTTACAAAGTATGCTAATATTATCCCCATAACAAAATACCCTATGAGGTGGGTAGGACTCAGAGATCTAGAACCTGTGACTGACCCAAGGTCACCCAGCTGGCTTCAAGTGGAGGAGTGAGGAATCAAACCCGGTTCTCCAGATTAGAGTCCTGCGCTCTCAACCACTACACCAAACTGGAAGCAATGTCTGCCTCCATTCAACATACCGGAAATAGGCACGGAGCAGGTGGCAGTGCCCCCCCTTCACCCAGCTGGAATCAGGTGCAGATCAGGAGACAATGCCCGTCCCTTCTTTACCCAGCTGGGATCAGGAACAGAGCAGGTGGAAATGCCCACCCCCACTTCACCCTCCTGGGATCAGCCATGGAGCAAGTGGCAATGTCCACCCCCCTTTACTCAGCCAGGATCAAGTGTGGAGCAGGAGGCAATGCCCACCCACCCCCATTCACCTGGCCAGGATCAGATGCAGAGCAGGTGGCAATGCCAGCCCACCCTCCTTCACTTGGCCACGATCAGATGCAGAAGAGGTGGCCATGTCTGCCTTCCCTGCCTTCATCTGGCCAGAATCAGTGACGGAGAATGAAGGAATGCCTGCCTGCCCACCCTCCCCTTTCTAGAGCGCGTATTTTTCCCACAATGGGCTTTGTTGCTAGTTAAGGCTATAATAGGATACTTGTTTTGCTTATTTTAAATCTGTAGGGGAACTCTTCATTTTCCTGTACTATCCACTTTTCAATTAATCTCACAGCTAAAGTATTGGCCCCTTTCACACATAATTAATGGGCCATTAGAAAGCCAGGAAACCATTCCATTTTCTTTTTTTCAGGAAGAAATGGACTTTCATACATTTGGGGTTCTGTCTCTTGAAGAGAAGCTGACTTAAGCCAACATAGATCCATCTTGTTTAGCTGGAAAATTGTGCAACAGTCTTGTTATTGACAGTTCTCACACTCAGCTCCTCCTCTGAATACTTATACAATCAGATTAATCCATCAGAATATGTGCCAGACTGTCTTGAAAGTTTGTAGCTTGTGTGATGTTTAAAATGCATGGAGGCTATAAATCCCCCTGTGCACAAAGAATCAGATAAAGCTGATTTGTGTATCATCAGTTATAGTAACTTTGCAGATGTCAGTGCCTCTGTTCTTTTCAGGAGTCGCTGAACAAGCTGTAAAGTTAGAGAAGGGGTTAGATGGAAGGATGAAATTCTCTCCTTCTGAATCAAGGACAGGCTCCTTTCCCTCCCTCTAATTGCATCATTTAAAATGCATTCAAAGCTATCCCACACAACAATTTTCAGAAATGCTAGCCTTAGAACATCTGATGAATGGCTACAGTGGCTGACTAAATGAGAAGAAACTTCCTCACATTACTACAACCCCCCCCCCCCCCCATCATTTAATGTGTCAGCTTACTGGCATTGTGAGCTGTATAATTCTGTCACTGATGTCTCAAGTGGATGTCTCTGGAGAGTAAATTAAATTTCCCTGCAGGATGGTGATACTGAATGTTCACAGCTGGTTCATCCAGAACATCAAGCAGATAGAATCTTCCAATGAAGTCTTGCTCCACGTGCAAGTCTTGCTCCTTTGAAGATAGTGTAAGTGGTCATTGGAGATGGGACTGTTTCTGTGATGGCACCTCTCCTAGCTCTGATAGCTTTTGGTGGCAAGTAAAGACGTTTTTGTTTAATCAAGCCTTATGTAACAATAAACTTGAAGTTTCCAGAAGACTCTTGCAGCATAGCCCATAGGTGTCCATTGTAAGCACTCCTCCATGCCTTGCCCTGACCAAGTGGTCCAAAGGAGCATAGGATGCCAACTACTGTGGTGACCCATTTGCTTGTGTATCCATGGTGGTTGAGCCCCTTTCCCTGCACCCAATCAGCTCCCTGGGCACCCTACATAACCTCTGGCTGGGGTGCCCACGACCCCAGGTAAGTAGGTAGGTGGCCAAAAGCTCTGCTTGAGAGCCCCCTGCTGTGGGGACTTGGAGTGTGAAGCAGGGGTGAGTGCTTGTGGTGGCAGGACAAGAGTGCTTGGGAGGACTTTGTGAAATCCAGGGTGTACCTCGAACTCACATGTGGGAGGAGAGCCACAGGCTGAATGTCTGACTAAATACTCCTACCTGAGTTTTCTTGCTGGTTGCCCATTTCCTGAGTCCTGACTTGGGAAGGGGCAAGGGTGTACAGTCAGGTAAGAAGGAGCTGGGGAGTGGCTGCTCCAGCTTGTGCATTCACACTAGCCTATCCTCTCCCCCCACCCATGCCCCCCAAATACCAGCCTCTGCGGATGAAGCTTGATGGTGGGGGGCATGCAGTACCTGTCCACAAGCCTGCATGGCCCATACCTGCTACAGTGGCAGTTACCCAGGGAAACATACTTGAGGCAACTGTTTCAGGGGGTAGAGGTGTCCGGGGTCTGAGCCCCAGCCCCCAGACTTGACAAGAGGGAACAGCAGGTCAACCGGGCTGACGGGCAAACAGAGGGGGCAGCCAGCAGCCAGCAGGTCAACCAGTCAGCCAGCAGACAGCAGGTCAACCAGTCAGCCAGCGGACAGCAGGTCAACCGGCCTGACTGGCAAGCAGAGGGGGCAGCTGGGGGATAGCAGATCAACCCCTCTCACGGGCAAATGGAGCCAGAACCTGCCTGTGCCAGGGGGAAAGGGCAAAGGCCCAGGGCCTCAGACGGCAGGGGGAGGCAGAGGGAGGCCAGCTAGTCCCACTCCCCTGGAGAAGGAAAGGGGGCTAAGCAAGGCAGAAGGGAACAAGGGCAGAGGGATTGGGGGCCCAGCAGTCACCCACCCAAAGCCCTTACCTGAGGAGGAGAAGCAGCAGCCCCAACAGCCCAAAGCCACGCCCCAGCTAGAAAATAGTAGCCTGGCCCAGGAGTTGCCAAAAGCCAAGCCACTCCAGGTGGGGGTATTGGAGGCACTCTGCAGGAAACCCTGGGCAACCAGCCAAGGAGCCGCAGCTGGACCCACCTTCAGCCATCAACCCAACCAGGGAGGCCGGGCTGTTAGCCAGGGGACTGCAGCTGGGCATGACTTCAGCAATCAGCCAAGGCAGGGAGGCTGGGCAGCCAGAGAACAAGGCACAGCTGGCGCTGGTCAGTGGAGCCAGATCAGCTACCCCAGCTGCAACTGCTTGGTGCAACCCAAGACCAGGCTGGAAGAGGGGTGGGACAGTAGAAGGAAGCCCTATAAAAGCTGGCTGGGAAGAGCCCTGAGGTGGTGGGTTTGAGGAGGAGTGATGGAGTGGAGTGGGAGTGGAGCCAAGGAAAAGGCAAGAAGGAGAGGGGAGGCTTGAAGGAGAGTACTGGGAAGAAGAGATGGTGGAAGATGCAGGGGGTAAGCAGGCCAGGTTGAGCAGGCCAGCGAGTGGATTGAGAGGGAGTCAGGGTGATGTATACTGCCCCTCCTTCCACAGAGCAGGGTCCTGCAGTATCCCTTGGAGCAGACCGCCCAGTGCCACGCCCAGCGGCAGCTGCAGCAAGCCCTGACAAGGGGTCCAAGAAACCCATGGCAGGGCTTGGCTCCAACCCTCATGGCCAAGTCCCTGCTTTCGGGCAGAAAAGAGGGTGCAGTCATGGGTTGGGGTAAATAGGTACTCACTTCAGCAACTCCCCTATGATGGCGGGCATTCGACACCTTGACTGTCTCCTTCATAGGATCAGAATTCTATGCAGCCATGGGAGTGGAACAGCCAGATGCAGACAATGAGCACCTTCCCGCCAGAGGGGCATTGATCACCCAGTAGCCAGCAGCAGGGCAGCAGAGGCAGTGGATTATGTGAACCCATTCCCTTGCTATTCATGTGTCTGTTCAGGGAGGCCATGGAGCATGGCAGTTCCAGCCTCTGTGATCCTTCCTGGATGCTATCTGAGCCCAGCCCACAGAGCTGTTTCCCAGGCAGCCCAAAACTCAACTCTGCTCTCAAGAAGGTAGCATAAGGGGTGGCTCTCATGGTCTGACCGCAGCATGAACCCGCACAGCTCCTGTCCCGACCAAGGGGCATTGCAAACATGCAACCAGACATCTACTTCACTCATTGAAGTTTAACAAAATCTGTGTCAAACAACTACCTCCTCCCTGCCTGTTTGTTCATCTGTGGCCTTCCTGGAGCAGTCCCACAGCACATCTCTGAGATGGACCCCAGCCCTGGGATCCACCAGGTGCCTTTGCTCCACAGGGGGCACGACCCCTGAATGGAGTGGGGAAAACCCCTGCGGGGGTGCTTTGGCATACCAGCCCCATCCTGCTTGCCCCCCTTGCACAGTGGTGTGGCAAATGGGGTGAGACATGAAGTTCTGTCTCTGTGCAAGGAGAGGGCTTTCAACCCGCCCCCCCTCAGTGCCATTGGGGCCTGAGACTCCCGGCAGATGGCCATAGCAGCCTGGGGGCAGAGATTATCTGTGGGATAGGGGCAGGCCAGACCACATGTCATGCCCTCACTCCTGCAGGGGTTGCTCCCTGCTCCTCAGGGAGTTCTTCTCAACACCCGTGAAAGTGGGGGTCTGGAAAAGCGGCTGCTCATCTGTGATGGACTGCAATTTTTTAAAAAAGCCTGGAAGTGCTGTACACACAGCTGCAGGGCCGATTCCAGATGACTAACCTCAAGTCGCTTCATGCCGCCCTCTTCCGGATCACAACGGGGAAAATGCGAAATATCGTGTTTCCTTGCGTGAGTTTTGCGTGATGATGCGCAAAACTCGCGCGAGGAAACGCGATATTTCGCATTTTCCCCGTCGCAATCCGGAAGAGGGCGGCATGAAGCGACTTGAGGTTAGTCATCTGGAATCGGCCCAGGACTATTAAGGGTTAATCCCTCACAGACACAGAGAGTTTTGAGTGACAGGCTACTCCAAAGGATATGATCGGGTAGCAGGAGCTGGAAAGAGGAGGGTCTATTTTCAGTCTTAACTGAGAGGAATTGAGTGTGAGATAGAATCCTAAGGGAGAGCAGTTTTAACATGGACAGGAGAACTGGAAAAGGTTGGCAAGGAGGTTTGGGAAGAAGGTGCAGACTCCCAAACGGGCCAAAGAAAAGGGGATAGATCTTCTAAGGAGAAATTTCCCCTACCCAGTCACACAGGGAGGTAGCTCTGGAGAATGAAGAGATCCCTGGTTGGGTGTGGTTGGAAACTGCCTGTGGAGACCTTTAGATTCAGTTGCCAATTGAAGAAAAGCACTGGTGTTTGGAGAGAAGGGTACTAGAAAGTGGATACCAGCATTCCTAACTCCAGTAGAGAAAGATAATACCTAAAGAACTAGATTGCTTGGGAGAGAACAAGGGAACAAAAGCCAAAACATAAGCCAAAACACGAGCCTTTAAGTATCTGTGAGGAGCATGTATATATACATATATATACATATATACATATATACATATACATACATATATATATATATATATATATTCTGACTGGACTGTTAATCTAGGAACTATGGAAGACAAAGATGCACACTGGTACACCAGTGGAATGGTGCTTCCACATGGAATACCAGTGAAGGCTGCCTGAGATGGATGAGCCACTCACTTGCAACCTCCTTGCCCACCATCTCCAGGTGGGATTTCAGGTCATGGCAAGTAGCCTATCCTTTCCAGCATGGGAAAGCTGGCCAGCAACTGGGGGTGTGGGGCAGGGGCAGGGCAGCAGTGGCAGCCACTGAAGATAAATTCATATGAGCACCCTTCAGGCAGGGCATGAGGCAGGGCATGACCAAGAGCAGTTCTCACCAGGACGGCCTCCTCATCTGCATATGGAGATTTTTTGCAGTGGCAGGGAGATTGGGGTGAGGAGCTGCCCACATCCCTTGCACCCACATGTGCACGGCCAGGCAGGGGAGGCCAGTGACCGGGTCCCATCAGGTGGCTTGGTGCCCTTGGAGGGTGGGTGGACGTGGGACCGGTGTGATCAGTATTGTGGAGGGGTGAAGTGAGCATGCCACCTCATGACGGCCCCCTCATGTCACAGGATGGTCTTGCCAGTCAGTGGCCACTGTCAAACGGGCTCATGCACCCACTAGCACTCCACCACTCCCTTGTTGCTGTGCTCTGCTGCTGGCTCTTGTGAAACGGCAGCCACGACGTTCAGGAACTCTGCAAGGGATGTGAACCCAGTCCAGATGAGGGCCAACATGACCTGCTCCTTGTTCCTAGAGGCAGCCCAGCATGGCATCCAGTAAGCTCATGGAGGATTGAGACACCTCCAGGACCTTGACCACCATACCTTGGAATGATCTGGCGGCCAGGAAACAGAAGGAAAGCAGCACCTTCTGCGGGCTGAGAATGGCCCTGGGGCTGGGCTTGGTCCTTGAGTGCCAGCCTGAGGTCCTCGAAGAGATCTTGGATGGCCACTCTGTGCAGACAGAAACAGTCCAGGCAGGTGCTGCCTAGGATCTGGAGGGTGCAGATGTGCTCTGATATCACCTGGAATGGCACCTCCTCCAGTGCTGATGTGGCACCCAAACATAAAGTGCTGGCAGGAGGTAGAGCAGGCAGACCCCTGGGGCCTGGGGGTGGTAGGAACAGGCACTAGGTGAGGTTGTCCCACATGAAGGCTTCAGAGGAATGGCATTGTTAGTGGGGCAAGGGGGCTCATATCACACCCGGCCCGGAACCCAGCACCTACCCCGTCCCCTGGCCTGTGATTGGATGCCTGTGAGCAGCTTCCAGCAGCTCAATGTCCATCCTGTGGCTTGCCAGCTTGGGGGGGGGATGAGTCTCTTTTGGGGCTTTCCCACACTGTGTGGCCTCGCCTCTGCATTCCTCTGTCTGGGAGCAGCATGGCTGCAGAATGCTTCAGAGGGAGCGGTGGCCAGTAGCAACCAAACTGGACTGAGGCCGAGAAGGTGCTCCTGTATGGCTTGGTGGTGGAGCACACTAGTATCCCCCTCACCATGGCCAGAGGCACCTTGGCTACTAATCACTGTTGGGCCTTTTGGCACATGGTGATGGAGCAGGTGTCGGCCCTAGAGCATGCCACATGAATGAAAGTGTCTGACATGAAGCACTGGAATGACTCCTGCGGTCCAGCTCAAAGGCATACATTTACCCTCATGGTCAGGGGCACCCTATATTCCCGGGCAGTGCAGGAAACTTTGCTAGTTACACTCTTTTCTTGGGAAGAAGGATCTGGTAACTATTACTCATGATTCAGTCCCATCCAGAAATTAGATTATGTGGGGAAATGTTTGGAAATGCCGGTTACTCCATAACACAACAGCCGGTTACTCCATAACACAACAGCCATCCTTCTGGCCATAGAATGTTTGTATTATATCATCTCCAGTAGCCTCCAGAGTTGTATCCTCATATCCTTGAATGTTACAGTCATTTTGTTCTATAGCAATAATTGGCAACTGGATTTTCCTATGTGGGCAAGATAATACAACTGAGAGATTGCTACAGTGAGTGAGAGCACAATATTCAGTTGATGCAGCTTCAGTTCAAAGTGCTGAGTTTGAATTTCAAACCCCTAAATGGTTGAGCGCCTGGCCACCTGCTTCTTTCCATATAAACCCATCGACACACTGAGGTCATCACCCTTCTATTCCACTGCCATATGAAGTATGGCAGTGCCCATTTGTATGGCTACCTGTTTGCTTCCGGACACAATTCAAAGTGCTGGTTCTTACCTTTAAAGTCCTAAATGGGTTGTGGCTAGGATTCTTGGAGGACAGCCTCCTGCCATATTGTCCAAACTGTCAATCAAGACCTACTTCACAAACTTGGCTTTCTGTGCCCCCTGCCTTCAGAGGAGAGGTGTGTGATAACCAGAAATAGGGCTTTTTCAATAGTGGCAACTTCCCCTTGAGGTTTGCGTGGTGCCTATATTGCATTCTTTTAGGCACCAGACCAAAACATTTCTGTTTACCTAGGCTTTTAATTAAGGGGTTGAGTTTTTAACAATATTTTAGTTTGGACTAGGGTTGCCAGGCCCCCTCGATCTCCCAGCGGGAGACTGGGGCCTGGCTCTTACCTTAGAGGAGCTCGTGTGCGTGCACGCAAAGTGCGTGCACGTGCTCCTGCAAGCGTGATGACATCACTTCTGGGAGTGACGTCATCACACAGCCCCCGTTTGGGCACTGACTGGACCCGTTGTGGGCCCCTGCGGAACGCAGGAACACTCCCATGCCCCACAGGGGCCCACAACAGGCCCAATCCGTGCCAAAACGGGCCCAATCCGCACACATTTTGGCACAGATCGGGTCTGTTTTGATGCGGATTGGGCCCATTTTGGACCCCTGTGGAGCGTGGGAGCATCCCTGCGCTCCGCAGGGGGCCACAACAGGCCCAAGCCGTGCCAAAACGGACCCGATCCGTGCCAAAATGGGCACGGATTGGGCCCGTTTTGGCACAGATTGGGCCCGTTGTGGGCCCCTGTGGAGCGCAGGAATGCTCCTGCGCTCCACAGGGGCCCGATCCAGGCCAAAACAGGCCTGATCCTGGGGCTGCTGAGCGCGGGGTGCGCAGCACCGCAGGGGAGCGTGCATGGAAGGTGCGCGCCCCTCCGCTGGCCAGGTAAGTGGGGGCGGGGTGGAAGGGTGGGGGCGGGGGATCCCCCGCCCCCACTGGGGGTCTGGCAGCCCTAGTCTGGACACTTATTTTAAGCCATTTGTGATCTGCTTTCATGGTCTATGTTTACATGCTGGGCTTGGTGTTTTCTCTAATACTGGATTTCAATTAATATATATTTATATTTTATTTTATTTTTATTTTGTAAGCTGTCTCTGGCAGGTTCCTAAAGAGACAGCAAAAAATGTTCTATAAATACATAAGGCTGGGAGGGTAGGAGGGAAAGGGTGTTTCTAGCTGTGGCACCCAGGCCCCAAGATTCCTTGACAATTATATCCCCTTCCATGCCTACTTTTTGATATCAGAGCAAGATGCAACTATTTCAGCATGTCCTTAATCTACTTAGTAATCTAATCATCTTTAACTGTGCTTTAGAAATATCCCATATGCTTTATTGGAATTGCTGCTATTTTGTAATTTTGTTCATGTTATGAAGTGTTTTTTTAATATAGTTGTCAGAATGTCAGTTTTCAAGCCACAGCTATGCCATGTTCTCCTGTTATAATCTGTAGTTATTTAGTTCTCTCCCTCCAGGCCCAGGTGCTTCCCAGGCTGCCTATATCCATGGGAACGAAGAATTCTTATCAGCCCGGCCGATCTTGATGTCCTTGCCTTCCCAGGCCTTCTAGGCAGGACTAAGGGGGGAGGCTGGGAAGGGGTGTTTGAAGTGTTGTTACTTTCATTTTATGTGTCATTCTCAACAAAGCTTTGGTTCAGCCAAGGGCCTCAAGTCCTTGGATCATGGACCCCTGTATCCTGAGCATAATCTTCCAATAAACCTTTTGAAACCAAGAGACCTTGTGCTTCTTGCAGAAGGGGGGAGACGAACTCTAGATAACTGGGATTCCATAGTCTGACATTTTGTTGAGAATCCCTTTTAACTCCCCGACCCCTCAACTGGAGAGATGGATATCGGATCATGTCCGACAGACCTGTCTGACCCAGGTATGGAGGGAGAGGGGCAGCTTTCACAGCCTGATGGTGGGACCGACCAGGCGCGAGCGAGCAGGGAGGGCGCCAGGCCCCAGACCAGCGTGGGACAAGGATTTACCCCTTTGACGTCCGTACCTACCCCCCAGCAGTGGGGCCCGTGGCTGCGGGACACCAGGGAAAGACGTGCTGGCACAATGTTTTCCCACTCTATGATGGACTTAGCTTTCATGTTGGAGGACCTGAGAGCAACAGGAGGCCAGGTTTGGGAAACCAGCCGAAGGTCCACCTTCTCCGCCAGAGAAGCCCAGGCCAGCACTCAGCAATGGTATCATTGGGATGAGGTGGCGCAGTGCCTGGTGGAAGTGAATCCGCCAGAAGAGACGGGCAGTCTCCCAGATTGGACTACGCCGCGCACGGAGCCCATGAGTTGGGATTATGCGGATGTCAGTTCGGTCGGGATGTGGGAGAATGAGGCAGAGGTTCCTGAAAGACAGAGACGTTGGGCCACCCTGCAAGGGCAGGCCCAAGTACTACAGTACGGAGTTCTAGCCGTGACTGGAATTGCCAAGGGTTGGGTGGCTAGCGCAACAGAGATGGCAGACCAAGTCCCCCCGGGGGCAGTCGCTGCGTCTGGTCCCCAAGCCCAAGTTCAAGGAGCCCAAGCCATGGAGGAGGTGGTGGAAAGAGCAGACCTCCAGCAGAGAGCTTGGGAGGAGAGCTTGCTCCAGCCGCCCAGAGAAGACGAGATGGAGTCTGACCTCAACGTAGAGGAGGAGAATTGATGCCAAGCCCTAGAAGCGCAAATGGAGGCGATGCGAGCAGACTTGGTGCAAGCCACCTATTTGATTGCATTACTGGTCCAGGGAGAGGAAGGTGCGGGGCGAGCTGGGCCCCAGGCCCCAGCAGGACTGCAGCAGCTACTTGAATTAGCAGCAGCCAGAGGGAACACAAGACCAGCCGCTCTGCCCGCACAGGGCCCACCTTTGCCACCGCAGCCGGGAACGGCTGGCCCTGCCGGGTCGGGAGGAGCTGCCCCCACAAGAAATGGTGCGCAAGGGGGAGCAGCGCCCCAAGAGCTAGCACCAGGAAGCCCTCCGGCGGGGGGCCCCCCAGCACCTACCGTCGGGGGAGCGACCCCAGCAGGCCCAGGACCCGCCACCCCTGCGGCAGCCAGGCTTCAACTTCAAGGGCCGGTGCCACCACTGCAGCTGGGGCCACAATCAGGACCTGGAGGAGCGGGGCCACCCGGGCAACTTCCAATACCTCCTCCACCTCAGCCGCATCCAGGTGCACCAGGAGCGCCTCCAAGACCCAGACCGCTGAGACCTGCACTGATTCAGCCGCGCCCCCGAGGCATACCTCCTCGAGGCCCTGCACCGAACGGCCCCCTGTCCCCCCTGCAGTCGGAGGAGGAGCAGGTGAGGGCGAACCACCGATGGGATGGATTAAG
This sequence comes from Eublepharis macularius, assembly GCF_028583425.1. NCBI lineage: Eukaryota > Metazoa > Chordata > Lepidosauria > Squamata > Eublepharidae > Eublepharis > Eublepharis macularius. The sequence continues at coordinate 91,015,206 of NC_072793.1, read as the reverse complement.
CTGGAAGCTACCTTTGATGGTGACCCTCGCAAATTGGGATTCTTTGTCATACAAGCCCTACAATTCTTCAATCAGTGGGGTTACCTATTCCCCAATGAAGAAAGCCGAGTGATGCACCTCGCGGCCCGCCTGGAAGGCATAGAAGCTGAGTGGTATGTAACCCTCTACTGAATGGGGGCCCCAGAGCTGGGAAGTCCGCAAGCCTTTATTGCCGCGCTCAGAGCCCAATACGAAGACCCTCTAGAAGGGGAATGTGCCTGCACAGAACTGCAAACCTTGCGGCAAGGGTCCCAGTCAGTGAGAGATTATGCAGCCAAGTTCCATCAACTGGCAGCCAAGTGCCCACATCAAGAGGAAGGAACCAAAATTGTACTCTTTCGGAACGGGATGAACCCTAGGTTACTGGACAGGGCGCTAATGCAAGATGATCCACCAACGCTTTTGGGGTGGATACAACTGGCTTGCGAAGTGGAGAATCGCACCCAAGTTGTTCGAATGGTGGAGCAACAACAGGCCACGGGGACCCGAAGAGCCCCGCCAAGTCAGCGGGGAGGACGGGGTGCTCCCGCTGTGAGAGGAGCCTGTGAGACGAGATGGAGACAAGGACTATGCCTCCAATGCGAAAACAATGGGCATTTCGCAGCCCAATGCCCTCTTCGGAGACAAGCACCGGTGCCCCTGGAGCGTCCCACTCCAACCCCACGATCCAGCAGAGACTGGGGTTTATCTAAGAAGGGGCACTCAGAAACCAGCTTGGAGGCGTAAGAAGTGTGCATGGAGTTTGAAGCACAGATCTCAGAGGCCAATGAGCTCAGCCCGCCATCGGGAAACGAGATGGATCTGTCATGAAGAGGCCCCAACAGCAGATCGAGAAGGAGACCACCCTGGAGGAGGTGAGAGAAAGAGGGGCCATATTATTCGTTCCCGTTATGCTAGTAAATCCTAAGAGGGGGACCCACATTCGAGTCCAAGCCTTAATTGACTCGGAATGCTCCCGAGATATTATAGCACCAGCGCTAGTAAACGGACTGGGTCTAGAAACGCATGAACGGAAAGTCCCAATTGTCTTTGAGCAAATGGACGGATCTAACATGAACCCAGAGGTTCTAGAAACAGAGCAAGTGCCCACAGGCATGGGCAAACATTGGGAAGTACGTCCATTTATTGTAAGCCAAGCAGCCAAATACCCACTCATCTTAGGCAGTAGGTGGTTATGAGATCACAACCCCTACATCAACTGGGCCAAAGGAATGATAGTATTTGATCTGGAATATTGCCAAAAACACCGTTGGAAAGCAGAATGGGGTGCAGTAGCCCCCATGGATTCAGAGGTCGCTCTGTTAATGGCTAAAGAGCTAAGTTTAATCCCTCCAGAGTATCAAGACCTGGCTCAAGCCTTTAGTGAGGGGGAGGCGGATAGCCTGCCGCCGCACCGGAACACGGACTGTGCTATTGAATTAATCCCAGGAGAAAAGCTCCCCAAAGGAAAGTTATATTCCATGAGTCCGGCAGAGAGGCAAGAACTCAGAAAATTCATAGACAAGAATCTGGAGAGAGGGTTCATTCGCCCGGCTAGCTCCCCACATGCAGCTCCTGTGTTGTTCACGAAGAAAAAAGATGGAGGGCTCCGACTGTGTACAGACTTTCGAGGCATCAATGCTGTGTCTATGACCAACACCTATCCGATCCTGTTGATCCATGACCTGCTAAGTGAAGTGGCACAGGGTAAGATCTTCTCAAAATTTGATCTCAAAGATGCATATTTTCATGTTAGAATACGGGAGGAGGATGAATGGAAAACCACATTCAATACCCCCTTAGGCCAATATGAATATTTGGTCATGCCATTTGGCTTATCTGGGGCCCCTTCTGTTTACATATCAATGATAAATGAGGTCCTACATGAATTTTTGTACAAAGGAGTTGTTGTTTACCTTGATGACGTGCTTATTTATTCAGAAAATAAAGAAGCACATGTAAAATTAGTCCGGAAAGTCCTTGCCACCCTGATGCGCCACAAGCTCCCAATCAAGCTGTCCAAATGTGAATTTCACAAAAAAGAATTGGACTATTTAGGCTACTGCATTTCAGGACAAGGACTAAAAATGGACCCAGCAAAGGTCAAAGCAGTGCAGGAGTGGCAAGCGCCCACCACATGCAAACAATTACAATCGTTCCTGGGCTTTGCTAACTTTTACAGACAGTTCATTGAAGGCTTTGCCCAGATAGTTCTCCCCCTTACGGAATTACTTAAGACATAAGGGAGGGGGGAGCAAACAGCCAAACCCACGGCCTGACTCCTTTGGACCCCAAGCTGTCAACTAGCGTTCAAAACGCTGAAGGATCGGTTTACTACCGAACCGGTTCTACAACACCCCGATGAGAATAAAGCATTCATAGTGCAAGTGGATGCCAGTGACTCTGCCATTGGAGCCGTTCTTATGCAAAAAGGGGAACGTGGTCGGGTACGACCCTGTGCATATTTGTCCAGAAAATTTACAGAAGCAGAAAGGAATTGGAGTGTGTGGGGAAAAGAAGCGTTTGCGGTTAAAATTGCCCTTGATTCTTGGCGCCATTGGTTGGAGGGGGCACGACATCCCTTTCAGGTCTGGACTGATCACAAAAACTTAGAAGTGCTCAGAACACCCCGACGCCTTAATGCTAAGCAACTTCGCTGGGTGGAATTCTTTTCTAAGTTTGATTTCACTCTGCATTTCTTACCGGGCAAATCTAACTTCCTGGCGGATGCACTTTCACGCATGCCCCAACACCAGAGCAAGAAGGAGAGGACTATTGACACAGTATTTTCCCCCACTCAATTAGGGGGAGTGGTTACTACTCGTAGCCAGGCAACCAAACAGTCCAATGACCAAAAGGGGTGGAGAGCTAAAGTGAAAAGCGAAGTGGAAAAGGAGGGGGATCAAGCGCCCACAGCAAAAACGACACAAACGGCGGCTGGAGAATGGTTTAAGGGAAATCAGCTGTATATCCGTGCTAGTTTGAGAAGGCTGGTGCTACAACAATGTCATGATGCTCGGACCGCCGGCCACTTCGGATACCTAAAAACCTTACATTTAATACAAAGACAGTTTTGGTGGCCCAGTATCCGAAGGGATGTGTCTCAATATGTAGCTTCCTGCCCTACGTGTGTCATGGCGAAACCCAGAAGGGGGAAGCCCCCGGGACTACTACAACCCTTAGAGACCCCCAACAGACCCTGGGAAGTGATTTCTATGAACTTTATTACTGATCTTCCTCCATCCAAGGGTTGTACCTGTATTCTAGTTGTGGTGGATCTGTTCTCCAAACAAGCCCACTTCATCCCATGCATTCCGTCAGCAAAAAAGCTGGCCAGTCTATTCATGAAACATATTGTATGACTGCATTCTTTTCGTTCCAAGGTAATATCGGATCGCGGAGTTCAATTTGTTGCCAACTTCTGGTGGGAGCTTTTACAAGTGGCGGGCATCGAACAAGGAATAAGCTCCGTCCATCATCCCCAGAGCGATGGGCAGTCCGAAAGAACTAATCAAGTACTAGAGCAGTTCCTTCGATGCTATATTAATTTTCAACAAGATAATTGGACCCAGCTCTTGCATCTTGCCAAGTACGCGTATAACAACGCGGTACATAGCTCAACAGAAGAAACTCCCTTTAAAATAATCCATGGCTATGATGGAGTAGCATTCCCCTTCAATGAACAACCTCCCAGCAACCGCTCAGGAGACTTGAGTGAATGGTGGACTGCCCTGGCAAAACAATGGGCGGAAATCCAAAAAACTTTGAACAAAGCCAAAGCTGACTACAAAAAGTATGCAGATCGCCATTGTGTGGCACAGTGGAAATTACACCGAGGAGATGAGGTGTATGTCTCCACCAAAAACTTCAGAACAGAACAGCCTAGTAAAAAGTTGGGCCTGAAATACATGGGACCCTTCCCAATAAAGAAAGTGATCAATGACGTAACTGTAGAACTAGAATTACCAAAAATTCTACGCCAGGTCCACCCAACTTTCCACATCAGCCTACTCAAGAAAGCACCTCCTCCTGATGAGTGGCATCCCAGCAAATTGGTGCCACACCCAACCATGATAAGACAACCAAGTTCACTATGAAGTTGAAGAAATCTTGGATTCCAAACGCAGATACAATAAGCTCTTTTACCTAATTAGATGGAAAGACTTTGAGGAGGGGTTTCATGAGTGGGTAGAAGCTTCTCATGTAAATGCTCCTAGACTGGTTGCTAAGTTCCATAAAAAGTACCCAGAAAAAGCAGGGGCAGAAGGGTGAGGGGAGGGGTCTTAAGGGGGGCAGAATGTCAGTTTTCAAGCCACAGCTACACCATGTTCTCCTGTTATAATCTGTAGTTATTTAGTTCTCTCCCTCCAGGCCCAGGTGCTTCCCAGGCCGCCTATATCCATGGGAATGAAGAATTCTTATCAGCCCGGCCGACCTTGATGTCCTCGCCTTCCCAGGCCTTCTAGACAGGACTAAGGGGGGAGGCTGGGAAGGGGTGTTTGAAGTGTTGTTACTTTCATTTTATGTGTCATTCTCAACAAAGCTTTGGTTCAGCCAAGGGCCTCAAGTCCTTGGATCATGGACCCCTGTATCCTGAGCATAATCTTCCAATAAACCTTTTGAAACCAAGAGACCTTGTGCTTTTTGCAGAAGGGGGGAGACAAACTCTAGATAACTGGGATTCCATAGTCTGACAATAGTATTTATTGATTTTTTAAGTATACATTTCAAATAATAAAGAAAAGAATTTCACAAGTTAAAAGGGGGGGGGGGATCCAGTAGATCAAAGTAACAAAATTACATGGAAAAACTCAGGGGGGAAGTTCTATACGTTGCTATGTTTACAATAGAATCTAATGTATCCGTCAGTCTTCTTGATAAGTACATACTTATAATAAAACATATAGTTCCTTATACCTCTTACATAGTAACAAAGTTCATCATTGTTGTTCACATTTATGATGTTATGAAGTGTCTTTAATTCTGGTTTTATTATTTGTAGAATGTGGTTATTATTAACTGCTTTGGCAATCCAGAGGGGGGAGATGGTGGGAAAGTGGGAGAGATGGGATAGTCCATCTTGGCTGACAAACTGTCCTCAAATGCACATCAGGTACTATGTGACTTGGTGGACCTCAGTGACACTTTGTGTAGCGATTCCTGTGATCACCACAATTCCTTGATCACTACTGAAGTATACATGCATAATTTTATTTGGCATGCTTATTTCTTGCAAGCATGCCCGTGGGAACAGCTTTCCAGGAAGAAATTGGCAGAAAATATACGTGCGAATGGACACCGTTGTTAGAAATTCCTGTGGACCTAACACACACTAACAGCGAAATCCTAAGATGTCTTACCCCTGTCTAAACTCATTGATTTCAATGAGCTTAGACTGGAGTAGCTCTGCTTAAGATTTTAATATAATATATGGTTTAACAAGCACCACTTGTTCAAGCACTAACTTGCCTGTTTTCATGAGAATTTCAAAAATGTCACTGCAAATGTTGAAATGACCTTTATCTGCAACCTTCCAGATTTATTAATTCTATCACAAGTATGCCATCTACTGTTCAAAGAGTAGTTTCTTCATTCGAAGCTGTAAATCTGCTTTTATTTCCTGCCATACTAAAATCCATCTTTAATTAAGATTAACCCTAGTAGTTTGAATTCAATATAATGTTTCTGTTCTATGGAGAAATATTGAGGTAAAAATTTATGCTAGAATTAATTTTGGAGTGTTTCCTAGTGTTGCAACCTTTATGCTAAAATGTATATCCATATGCAGTATTTTGTCTTCTAAATTATGTTCATAGCGAAAATCTGGTAAAAATGAGTTTGTGAACAAACACTTTGTCATCTGTTTCAATGATTTTCTTTTCAACTCCAATCCAAACCTTAAGCCACTCCCTGTCTTGAGCAAAAGGCTCATAATGAATCAGTCCATAGCAATGTAATGCTTTTGTTTTATTGTTTAAGATCAGGAGTTTAATCAATATAGTGGTTCTAAGTGCTACATGTCTTCATCAGGAACACTCAGAAAACCCACTCCTGAATTCTTCAGCAGAAGCGGCACGTGTTCCATGCTTTCAACATTTTCCACGATTCAGAATGCCAATTTTTACTTTCTTCTTCCTGAAAGAGAAGATAACACATACTGAATAAACATTTCATTCCTCAGTACAAAGCAGAGAATTCCGAGTTGAGCTTTGTGAGAACCTGAGCATGTGCATTTCTAACAGTCAGTACAAGGACCAAAGGCTAATTAATTCTTGCAAGCCTCTGAGATAAGACTTTTTGACATTGCTTGTCCATACAATCTGCTTTATGCTGCATGGCAGAAACAAACCAAGAAACCTACTAGCATTTGGTAAACTGGAAATAGATGGAAGTTTAAATCATCCTTGGACAGGATTCAAGTATTTTATACCTAATTTTGAAAATTGCCCCAAAGTCCAGATAAAAAAATCTTCAATATGGTACCATGTACTGACAGGGGAGACTTTTCTATAAACCCAGGGGAACCTGCACATTTGCACAGAAATCCCAAAGAGTTTAATAAAAAACCAAACCTGAAAAGCAACATCTGTGCTTGTGCAAACTTTGCAACTCTAATTGGCTTAATTAGATTAGTGAGCACTCTGAGCCATCCAAAGATAAGGAGAAGCACCTAAGATGCAGCCTGCTGCAAACTTTTTGTGGCACACTTTGCCTCCAGTAATGGGATGGCTAGTCAAGAAGCAGTTGGTATGTCCAGCTGCTTGAGGCTAGGGCTTCCTAGTTCAAAGAGAGGCACAGTCATCCCCAGATCCAGCTCTGCACGGTGCTAGTACTTTGTCACTTGAACTGAAGGGTTACAATCACTGCCTGCAAGCCAGGCAGTGTGGATAGAAAGGAAGAGGGAAGAGCAGAAGGTGTAAAAGTGTCCTCTTTTTCCTGCTCCTGTTATGTATTTTTTTCAGATTCCCAGTTGTTCTGTCTTATTCTGTTCAATGGTGATTATGTAACCTGAGTTAACATTATATTCTTTGAACTGGGAGTCCCAGCCAAACTTCAGCTAGGATTTCTGCTGTTACTCATATATGCCCAGCTCAAGATGGGAATATTATGGTAGGAAGTGGCACCAGAGGATGGAGCGTCTCACTTTATTGACATGAGCATTTGGGGGGGGGGGCTAATGTCTGCTTTTAAAGATACAGCTGTGACTAAAAAGTTAGCAACTATTGCTGTAAACTGATGACCATTCTGATGTGATGGAAACTTTTGACTTCTGTTTTCTTAAGACAATGAAATACTCGAATTATAATCACTCACATCTGTTTCTACTTGAACTGTCTTTAATCTATGAAGCTGTATATTGATATAAAAATAAATCAGATAAGAACTGATTTATACCATTTTCAAGTGCTCCATTGACTGGTAAGGTATAAACATACCACAGCACAAAGCAGGTTCATGAATGCTGATTCCCAAAATTTTAAATTTACCTGTCCAGCTGAGTCATGAGCAAACTTTCCCTGTTTACTATAATGTATCTTGTGCCTTCCTGGAAAAGTTCAAAGTTATCTGCCTTGAACTTCAAATAGCTGGAAAAATATAGTTCTCTTCTATGTACTTGTATTAATATCCATCTTTCTCTACTGTTTAGGTGAAAAAGGGAGGGCAAACGTTTTAGATTTATTTGCCTCTAAGGGTTTTAAAAAATTTTTTTGGATGGATGACCAATTGTTTAATAGGATATATTTCAAGCTGAACAGTGTGCTGCTGAATAATCCAGTATTATTGCTCCAGGGACAACACAGCAATGATTAGTTCTTCAAAAACCTGATATATTTTGCTGCTCTATCTTGAAGTGAGCACATTTATACCCTATCCTGCTTGCATTATGGAATATAAGAAGATATGCAGAGGATGCTAAGAGGTCTTTGGACGCTGACCAGTCTCAGTCCTATTTAGCTTCATCGAAGTTCCTGCATTGTGTACCTTCCAACCATTTTCTGGGCCCAAGGAATGCCTGACTCTGCTTCTTGCTTCTTGTCACCTTTGTTATCTAAGTTTTTGTCAAAAGGTGACTGTTTGCCCTGCTCAAAGTTACCTCTTTAAAATTTCATTGATCTGTGGACATACAGGACACCACAGTGGCCTCTTCTGTGCTGAATATGTTGTCTACAGACAACTGCCTTAGATGGGCCTCTTTGCTTTCAGGAGACAGCTCAAAGCTGTATGAAGGAATATTTTAATCCCAGAATTCATGCTAGGGATACATTGCATTATGTCCTGTGTTTGGTTTTCACCTTGAACAACATGTACTTTGAAAATAAATCTTAATTGAGTTAGGTGGGAAGTGCTGTTAAGTAAATACAAATATAACCGTGGTCTCAAGTTTATATAGAATGTTCAAAAGTTTGCTTGCAGTATTTTTAGTTTGGTGGTTTAATAAAATATATCTTGCTTGTCATTGCTTTTTTGTTTTGTTTTTTAAAGGGGCTGGTACTCATACATAAGGCTGAGCCAATTTCCACCAATGACTTGGTGGAAGTCCACCTCATGACTTGGGAGAGGCCCCTCCCAAGGAGCTGTTATTCAGTACTGGTGTGTACCGGTACTATAATTTTTTAAAGCCTTGTTGCTTTTTATTTTTCCCCTCACTCTGAGACTAAGAGGACCACCATGATCTTTTTTAAATGAAGCAAAAAACCTAAAAGAAGGTCAACAGGTCCAGAGAAAACATCAGCATTTAAAGAAATTAAATACTGATGGAAAACAGATACTTACTGACTCTCAAGACACAGGAGACATTCATTGTCATATGTCCTTCCATCAGTGCCACAGACAAAATCCACTTTTTTAGAACATGCCGGCAGATTGTATTTCTCACAGTCAGGCTGTAAAATACAACTGTATCGTTCAGTATCAGGGCTACTTGTAAATTGCAAGAATGGAACACTCCTTTAATAGGAGGTTTATATATTTAATTAATTAATTAACATTACTTATAGACCTCCTTTCTCACTGGATTACACAGTGTAATTAAACACAATCAACAGCTGGGATGTACAATAAACTATACAATAGGGTATAGATTGAAGAAATGAAAACAAGCAGAAATCTGATAAACAGCTGAAACAATGTTGAAGGTTTATATTGGAGAATGAGGCTTGACTTTGAGTAACAGAATCACATGGAGATTAAACTTTGCACAAACATGACAGAAACACTGTGTGCTAGTGTCCCCTTTCCTAAATAAAGTGCCTGCCTTTTGTATTCAGTTTAGGGCCAGTTTAGGGCCAGTTTAGACATGAAGGCATTTATGGGTCTGACCCATGGCTGCTGCCATTTTACAGCTATTTAAAAATGCTACAAGGGCCTGATCTTGATTGGGCCCAAAGCACAGCTAGCTGAGGCACTTTAGCCGTACCTACTCACCCCACAGTTGTTTCAGCAGTTGAAAAGGCATGGTGGAAGAGACAAGAGTGCCTCAGTCTGCCACACTGTGGGCCTGAGCAGTGTTGGGTCATTGCAACATTTTAAAATCACTTCAAAATGATATTGTAGTCCATAGGTCAGACCTAGAATCATAGAATCATAGCGTTGGAAGAGGCCATACAGACCATCTAGTCCAACCCCCTGCCCAGTGCAGGATCTGCCTAAAGCATCTCTGACAAGTATTCATCCAGCCTCTTCTTGAAAACTGCCAGTGAGGGGGAGCTCACCACCTCCCTAGGCAGCTGATTCTACTTTTGAACTACTCTGACTGTGAAAAAGTTTTTCCTAATATCCAGCCGGTACCTTTGTGCATGTAATTTAAGCCCATTGCTTTGGGTCCTACCGTCTGCTGCCAACTGGAACAGCTCCTTGCCCTCCTCCAAATGACAGCCTTTCAAATATTTAAAGAGAGCAATCATGTCCCACCTCAACCTCCTCCAAACTAAACATCCCCAAGGCCCTCAGCCTTTCCTCGTAGGGCTCAGTCTCCAGACCCCTGATCATCCTCGTCGCTCTCCTCTGCACCTTCTCGATTTTGTCCACATCCTTTTTGAAGTGATCCTAGCTGGGTGAAGGCGGGGATGGGCATTGCCACTTGCTCCGCACCCGATCCTGGCCTGGGCTTCCCTCCACAGCAGTGCCCTCTGGTGGCACACCAGGGTAGGAAGTGAGTTGTCTTAAATACACTTAGCCTTTTATACAGTAGGATACTGAATACTGATGCATAAAAACTACAAAAATGCATACATTTTATGGGAAACACTTGGTGCAAGGAAATGGAAAATGGCATGGAAATCAAGAATCACAGGTTCAGTTTGCACTCAGGAAAAGTGAAATCAAAACTGGGTTTTCAGGCAGAAATACCAGAGATGAGAAATGAGAGATGGTGCCTAATCAGAATGAAGGCTACACTGCCCAGTCTGTTTTGTTGTGCTTCTTTCCTTGAAATGACATTGCTGGTTTGCTACATACAGTCAGGAAAGTGTTCCGCCAAACTACTGTACTTACGAGAGTCACTTTTACCTCTTCCTCCTCACTGCTGTCACTGTAATCCAGCTCAGCATTTCCTAAAACAAAGGAGGAAGAGTTATTAGAAATGTAGCCTACTTTTAGCAGAACCTTGGCTGTTTTGATTACTGTTGGATCAGAGGAGGGGGCAGATCCAAAGATTTGTATCTGCTAAGTGGAAGACATACCATGCAATCCTGTACAGAACCCAATGGTTTTAGACTAGAATAACCCTGCATAGGATTGCACTGTTAGTCCATCAGATGAAGCCTTCTTCTATGGGAGAAAAACTCTTGTGTAGCAGAAGAGAGTCTTTGGAAACAACATTTTTCAATAGTAAGGATTAACATTTAAGAATATTTATTCATTTAAGGGCGAAATACAACCTTTCGCCCTTAAACAGGTGTAACATTGTCATCTATAAATCTTAAAGCTTTAAAAAGCTTTTTAAAGAAATCATGACTTGTTTCCAAATAACAATGCATTTTGGACCATATTGGCTTCAATATACTAACATGATATCTTGTTATAGTTCTTGTATTTGGGGAAGCAAGAAGTCTCCCCATGTAAAGTATCCTAGATCATGGACTGTTTCCCCTTGGGGGAATACAATCGTCCTGTAATCAAAGAAACCACAAACCAGGTGTAAGCAAAAGTGCGTATATCTTTCTTTGAACAGAATAAAAATAACAGATTATCTGGGCCCAGTGACCAGACTAGAGACAGAATGCCTAATGTCATTAACAACTCTCTGCTTGCTCGATACACAGCTTTGCTTCTGGGAGAGGGGTCTCTTCCAGATCCTTTGTGTAGCTTCTGTGCTAATGCTACTCACCAGTGAGGCATCATTTCCACCCTGGTCTGAATGTGAACACACAACTAGTCTTTTTTACCAATCATAAACCCAGTCTCACTTCTAAGATTTCTAGTTCCTCTCTAATAGTCATCAAATTTTCCAATTAATCTTGTATCCTTCTGATCTTTCACAGATCCCTGGCAGCATTTTGATTGCTATATTTAGCCCACATATTATAGGCATGTTTGTTTCAAAACAACAAAGACTCTTCTGGAATTTTAAGGATGTACCCATTTACAGGCTTTGCCTCAAAAAAGCTTACGGCACATTTGTTAATCTTTATGGTGCTTTGTTAATTTTGCTGCAACGAGCTGACACAATTACCATTCTGATTTCCCCCCCATTTTCCATTATATGAGACTCATACAATCAGGTGTCTATTTTCCCATACGCCACTTAATATGAGCCTGAAAGACATTGCTGGAAAGTCTAGCGTTTGGAAGAAAGCAAAAATAGAGAGTAAATTCCAATATGCACTCACCTAAAGTACAGAAGAGCCCTGCAGTGAAAAGGAGGAATATGGTAGTTACTCTCATTGTTGACTGGTGGCTGAAGGTTGACTTTAGAACACAGACCTTTCTGGAAGCAATATCTGAACAATCCCAGAAGGACGGTTTCTTGTGGGCTCAATTTATGGCACCACAGGCTCTGCCCACTCTTGATAACACTTTCCAGACAATCAGGTGATATAGGGAGGGACTTGGCAGAATCTGAAGAGGGGAATAAAGAAGACAACATAATGCAAATGAACAAACAAAACCTCCAAATGGGGTAATTTCTCCAAGCAGGATTAAGTACCTCTGTTGTTACAGAACTAGACTGTGAAATCAAGTGAATATATCTCTATATATCTGTCTAGAACATTTTAATCCTGCCTTTCTTCCACAAAGCTCAGAGTGGCACTCATATTCTAACTTACCTGATTTCTGATTTTATCTGGCTCCTTGTCCATCAGGATCTTCTGGAGAAGACCACCTACTATCTATTCCGCAGTTTCCATCTGTTCCGCAAACAGTCTCTCTACATGTTGCAAAGTACTTGGGGATGCTCAAGTGCAGGATTTTATCTGCGGTCCTCAATTCATGTTCAGGCTCTTCTTGCTCGTTGCATGTGCATGCCGCTTTCATGGGAGCTCCCTTTGTGTGATGGTATCTTCAAGTGAGTTCAGCTCTGTTTTCACTGAGAGGCTCCTTTGACTTATCAATTTGCTGTGGGCTCCTTTCATTTGCCAATTTGCATTTCTTTAAGGTGTGAGAAACTGTCAAGATCAACATTTCGATGAATGGATGTGGGAAGTGGGGGAAATTGGGATACTTTTAACAGTTGAGGAGGAACTGATACTGAATGTGTTAATGTACTCATGGGGAGCAAATTGAAGTGTGACTGTGTGGAGTGAGTACATGAAAAGTTTGAGGGGGGCATGTGAAATGAGGTTCACTTGAGCATCCCTAGGCACTTCGTAATGTGTAGAGAGACTGTGAGAGCCAAAGGTTCAAGGGGCTCAAAAGCCAGCACCTGTCCAAGATCCAGAACTTTGTGTGGCTCAGTCCCTTGAGCGGTCCCTTCTACCACCGCTCCCTTCACAGGGTCTCCTAGGGCTCTGACAACAGAGCAGGTAGAGAGCCAGAGCCGAAGCCTGGAACAGGTAGAGGAGCATATGCCTCTTGCACACAGGATGAAGACACCACTTACGCCTTGGTAAAATTGAGGACCAAGCCTCACTGCAGGAAGGGATGGACAGCGACTTCGGTTATAACTCCTCAGCTGAGTTTCAGTGACTTCTCATTTAACAGCTCTCCAATCTGACTGGCCCAATATTACTCAGTAAGCTTCATGGCAGAGTGAAGATTTGATCCTGGGCCTCTTAGATTCTAGTCACACATATGAAGCTACCTCATAAGGAGTCTGAGCTTTTGTCAATCAAAATAAATATTGTCTTCTCTCACTGGCAGTGGCATTTCAGGATCTCAGGTGGAGGTCTTTCATATCAGCCACTACTTTTAAACTGGAGATGCCAAGGATTCAACCTGGGATCTTCTGCATGCCAAGCAGATGCTCTACCACTGAGACATGACCCCTACTCAGCATCCTAACTACTACGCCATGTTGACTCTCCTAGATTTTAGTTTAGTACTCCACACTATACCACACTGAATGCCATGATAACACCAGGACATTTTAGGGAGTATGTACAAACTCATGTTTGAATTACACAGTAATTTAGAATAACTTACACTATTTAGTTTCATTTAGAATTTCCACCTTAGCCATAATCATAAACAGAGAAAACTGTAAAAGTCAAGTGGCTTTCTACTGATTGTACCCAGGTCCATGTCCAGTAAGAGCTTAAAACCAGCAATAGTATATTAATTTTAAATTATAGGAGTTGGCTCCAATAGGGACTTTCCATTCACCAAACGACCTTCTGGATATAACCTTATATAAGCAACAAGTGATGCAGTTCATGTGAAGCACACTTGATTGGCCCCACAAGTTTAGCTGGAAAGTGTAGTCAGAGACTCCCTTCTTCACGTATCAGCTGTGGCGATGGCGAAGCTTCAGCCACTCTTTATATGCCTGGTACCTGCATGTGGTGGCTTGCACGCAGGGCCTAGCTGGGCCGGGGCGGGGCTGTGGCAGTGGTGAGAGTGCAGTAGCACCTTCTGGATGGGCAGCGGCAAGGGAGAAGCAGCAGAGGGTGGTGCATGCCCCTCCTCCTGTGGCCTGCTGGAGCTGCGCAGAGCTGGAGCATGGTTGCTGGGCATCTCCTGACACGGGAGCAGAGTTCAGTACTGCACCCACCAGGCTCCATCCTCACCCCACTGCGCCACTGCTCTCCCCACCTTGCAGTAGGCGCCAATGTCCACTTGCGCAAATGTGAGTCCCAGGTCCTGCAAGCGAGAAGGGAAGGCAGGCAGGCAGAAAGGAAGAAGCAGCCCCACCGCCACTGCAGCCCAGCTGCCAGCCAGCCAGGCCTCCGTGCCAAGGCTCAGCCTCCTCGCTGAGCCCCCCAGCACCTGGGAGCAGGTAGGGGTGAGGAGAGGAGCCAAGTGGCTGGAGCTTCACCGCTACTGCAGTTGCTATGGGAAGAAGTCTCCAACCATACTTCCCAAGTAAACTTGTGCTGACCCGTAAAATGTGTCACTTGTAGCTTGACTATATAATTAGAATTAGAATCAAAGACAAAGAGTGAAATATTTGAATTTTAAAAACTGTATTGAGCACACAGTCAGATAAATGTCTGCATATTTCAAGTTTCACATGCAAGAGGAGGAATCATCTATCTATGCCAGAATTGAGGCCTCTGCAAAGTTAAGAGTTAATGACAGCAAGCCTCCATTTGTTCATGAAAGGCACAAGCCCAGCTTCGTTGCCTTGCTTGTGTACTCTATCTTCCTCCCCTTGCACATAGAGTGCAGATAAAGGCTTTTGGGTTTAGGTAGCCTTGAAGTATGAGCACCTGAGCAAATTGTTTCTCCCTCACAAGCCAGGATTTAAACCAATTTAATACCAGTTTGTAGAGGGGAAACATACTCCATTTTTCCTGGGCACACTGGAGTTGATTCAAAGCTTTCTAACCAGGAATCTCTCAATTGTGTTCCACATGCAAGCGGAAGAGGGAGAGAGCATGCAAGCCTGACAACAAAATGGGTTTGTGCCTGTTATGAACTAACAGAGGTTGGTTCTGATGTATGAATGCAGCCACAATCTAGTGTGTGTCACAGTTTATAAGGGCAGATGAGAATAACTTGCAAAGAACTAGGTATGCCGAAAGCACTTCAAGTCTTCTGCTGTGCAAGGTTTTTAATGCAGGATATTAAAACTTTTTAATGCAGGATATTGAAACTTTTTCTACTTGTTATCAGGAACAAACATGCATAGAAATTCATCCAGGATCACAAAAATGTTCCATTTTGTCAACATACCACAGATGGCACCTGCACAGTTGATAAGGTAAAAATTGGGACAGATAAGATAGCTGAGGGGCAGTATAAAACCCGATGTAACTCTGACAGACTTAGTGGAGTTTTGCAAGTGATAAATATGGCCTATTATAGCCATCTGATAACCAAATACTATCTATAAAATTAGCACCAGGTGTCAAGTAGCAGCAATTTGGCATTTGCAGCAAGTGCTCCATTTCTCAGCTCTCCCTCCCCTTTTATTCATTCTGTACTGGTGATGTTCTCATTATCTGACTCTGGATATGACTCCAAGAACTAAAATTCTTTCTTCTTCATTTAACTGCTCCTTCTTATGCTTCCCATCTGTTTTAAAATATTCTAACATTGGAATAAGTAAACCACAGGCAGTGAAATTAGGAGGATCATGGCTGTTTTAAGGGAAATATAAATATATATAAAAACTAGCTTGATGCCCGTGCTTCGCTCCGGTATTTCACTACTTTAAATCCCGTTATAATACTTATGGGTATGTAACATTTTTAGGTTTGTGAGGGTTTTTTGAGTTGGTTTTGTAGTATAATAGCATAGTACCCAAACTTCACAAAGATGTTTGAATAAAATGGAGCATGTTGATGCCTAAAACGGATGAAGGGAATTTCAAAATGTACCATTTATTGAAGAGAATTTTAAAAGGAAAAGAGTGTAGTGTAATAAATAAAGTGAAAAATACGTACAACCTTTTTTTCTGTTGAAGGACCTCTTGGTAGACCTCATTGGTGGTTTTTCCCCACTTTGAAGCCCCCACTTTGAGGAGAAGCTTGTGGGCTGGGAAGCCAGGACGGTTTAGCATGTTGAGGAACTCCACGGGGTAGTGGAACACATCATCCATTTGCACCACTGAGTCCACAGATCTGTACTCCATTTCTGCCCTTTTGAGTGAGTTAAGTTGTGTTTCACTAATGATGGAAGCCTTGTCATTCTTGGGGGTCAGAATGGCATGCTTGCACAGCCCATCCATGAACTTCTCCATGATAATGATATCAGGGCATATCGTGGCTGTTAGGTCTGCTAGGGTCATCACTACTGTGCCCAGGCCTGCAGGGATGGTCACCTTTCCCTTGGATGTGAGACTTGCTGGTTCTTAGCCACTGCTGCTCAGTGCACCACATGAGTATGATGTGCATATTTCTTTGCTGCAATCTCTAAGTTGCTTCCTCCTTTTAGCATCAGTGTATCTTGCATGACATCTGCCAGAAGGCTTATTGGTGGCAGTAAGAGGTGATGGCCGTGAGAAGTGTGACTTGGAGTTTGACTGAGGGAAGGGTGGTGTGGTGGGCACTTCGGCAGGTTCATGTCAGAGGTTTGCATTGAAATGGCCCCTAGAAAGGTTGTGTACTATCTCCCCATGAACATTTAAAAACTTGGTTGCCTTACTGACTTTTATGTAAAATCCCTATTCAGGAGTCTTGTACTATCTATCTTCAAATGTCAGTAGTGTTCTTGATCATGACCTTATTTTTACCTCAGAACACAGAGTTCCACAGCTGACCCATCAGAGAGAGGGGGGTGCAAGCAGGCAGGCCTCACAGTAGGATTGCCAGTCCAGGTTGGATAGAATGGGGTTTAGGGAGGGGAGGGGCCTCAGATTGGTATAATAGCACAGAGTCCACTGTCCAAAGCAGCCATTTTCTCCAGGGGATCTGATCTCTGTCACCTGGAGATCAGGTGTAATTCTGGGAGAGCTCCAGCCACCATCTGAAGGCTAGCAACCCTACACCACAGGGAGACTGGCAACCCTGGGATGTGCATTTTACCTCAGGACACATTCACTGACTCCCTTAGCAACTGTTTAGAATGTTGGCCCATATGCAAATGACCTTGAAAGCTAGCCCAGTCAGGGCAGAGTAGCTGAGTTGGCAGTTGGCAGGGGAGGAGAAGCCTCCCAGCCACACAGGGAAGCTGTATCCTTATAGGAAAACACATTTTACCCCTTTTTACCTGCTTAGGGGGCTCCTACATCACAAAAGGAACATCCTCCCCAAATTTCACACTTCTAGGTCCAGGGGTTTGGGCTGGGTGTTAATGAGTCAGTCAGGACACTTGTCTATATATATATAGGCAGGGCTGGCTCCAGCGTCGCTGGTGCCTGAGGCAGCTTAAGGCTGCCACTGTGTGTGCACGCCAGACTGTGTGATGACATCACAGCATGTGATGTCATCACACAGGGCTGGCGCATGCACAAGGGGCCTTCCAGCCCTCCCGTTCAGTTGCTCTGCGGGCCAGGCACAGCCAGCCGCCATGGCCACTGGCTGCACCTGGCCTGCTGAGCAACTAAACAAAAGGCTGCCCCGCTCAGCTGCCCCATGCTGCCACCACCAGCATGCGCTCCTGAGCAGGCACAGCAGCTGCGGGCCAGGCACGGCAGGCAGCCGGGGTGGCACGCGGCAGTGTGCATCCTCCCAGCCCTCCAGCTCAGATGTTCCATGCGCCTCCCCAGCCGCCTGCCATGCCTGGCCTGCAGCTGTGTGTTGGCGGCGGCGGCAGCAGCACAGAGCAACTGGGCAGGAGGGCTGGGAGGCTGCCACGCTCCTACCCCCAGGCCGCTGCCCCCACCAGTGCCTTAGCACCCGAGGCAGCTGCTGGCCCGGCCTCAATGGGTAGGCTGGCCCTGTATATAGATAGATATGAACATCTTTTTTGGCAAAGACAGAAAAGATTGTTAGTTCTGCAAAGAAGAAATTCTGGCTAAGTATGCAGTCAGTATACTTGGTTATGAGTGCACCAAAGATTACACTGTTGTGATGTGGTATTATATTAATATATTATATATGTCTGAAGGGGCCACCACAGGTATAATACAAAGGATAGAATTTCCTGTCTTCATATCAACTCAAACAATGTTTTCAATGGCATCCATTCGCAAGTGGTGTACTTAGGATATTCTGGCTCTGGAGCAAGGCACTTTACTGGGGCCCATTCTCTGCACACATACAAAGCAAATACATTACTTTAAAATGTGTCAATATTTAACTGCATATTCAGTCATCTCTCCTTTGCTCTTTTCCCTGCTTTATCTTTCCTGAATTTTCTTTTCTGATACCCACATTGTATAACTTACAAAAAATTATAAAACAAACCATTGCAATGCCTGTTTCACTGCACAATTTATTATATTATGCAGTACATGTTCAAAAATTACTGACATTAACTAAATCTATATCTATATATATAAAGATAAGTATCCTGACTGACTCATCAATGCCCAGCCCAAACCTCTGGACCTAGAAATGTGAAATTTGGGGAGAACATTCCTTTCATAATGTAAACACCCACTAAGAAGAAATTTTAAGAGATTCCTCCCCTAAGGGGATAAAAAGGGTGTTTTCCCAAAGGGATGCAACTTCCCTGTGTGGCTGGCAGGCTGCTGCCTACTTGCACCCCCACCCACTGCCAGCTCGGCCACTCTTCCCTGATTGGGCCAGCCTTTCAAGGCAATTTTCATATGCGGGCTAATGGGGGCTCACAACATTCCACACCTAATCTCTCCCTCCCCCAGAGACAGTTGGAACACAGAGGTCATTTGCATATGTGGCCTAATTGGTCCTCACCCCCCCACACACACTCTAAACAGTAGGCAGTTGCTATTGGGAGTCATTGAATGCGTCCTGAGGTAAAATGCACCTCCCAGTCTACCCCTAAAAGTTCACTAGGGTTGCCAGTCTTTTTGTGGGGCCTGGCAGTCCTGTGTGGCTGGCAGGCTCCTGCCTGCTTGCACCCCCTTTCTCTGATTGGTCAGCTGTGAAACTGTGTTCTGAGGTAAAAATAGGGCTGCCAGACCCCTGGTGGGGGCAGGGGATCCCCCACCCCCATACTCCCACCCCCGCCCCTACTTACCTGGCCAGAGGGGGGGGCACGCACCTTCTATGAGCACCCCCCCTGCGGTGCTGCGCACCCCCGCGCACAGCCACTGCCAGAATGCCTGTTTTGGCTTGGATCAGGGCCACTGCGGAGCGCGGGAGCGTTCCTGTGCTCCACAGGGGCCCACAACGGGCCCGATCCATGCCAAAATGGGCCCAATCCGTGCCAAAATGGGCGCGGATTGGGCCTGTTTTGGTGCGGATTGGGCCCATTGTGGGCTCCTGCGGAGTCCAGGAATGCCCCCACGCTCTGCAGCAGCCCAAAACGGGCCCAATCCGTGCCAAAATGGGCATGGATTGGGCCCGTTTTGGCATGGATCAGGTCCGTTGTGGGCTCCTGCGGAGTGTGGGAGTGTTCCTGCGCTCTGCAGGGGCCCACAACGGGCCCAAACCGCACCAAAATGGGCCCAATCCACACCCATTTTGGCACGGATCGGGCCCATTTTGGGCTGCTGCGAAGTGTAGGAGCGTTCCTGCTCTCCGCAGCAGCCCCCAACGGCGCAAGCCAGGGGGCTGCATGATGACATCACTTCAAAGTGACGTTATCACACTTGGAGGAGCGCGAGCGTGCACCCCCCCCCCCCAGGTAAGAGCCAGGCCCCAATCTTCCACTGGGAGATTGAGGGGGCCTGGCAACCCTAGGTAAAAATCAGGTAAAGGAAACTGCAGACAGTTGAAGAAAGGTGGTAACTGGATTTAAAGTAATTAAATACCATGGCAAAGCACGGGTATCAAGCTAGTATGTCTATATAGATCTAATGTTGTACTAATAGATGCAGTAGATTATGTGAATTCTCAGCTTTCTTTCTTTTTTAAGTAAGTCTCTAGCTTCTCCCATTGCAGAGAGATATGCTTTTTTCTTTATATCTCTGTGAGGGAAGGTCTAGAGACTTACTTTAAAAAAAAACAAGCAAGCAAGCTGGGAATTCAAAGAATTTGCTGCATCTATTGTTACAACAGTCAGTCAATATAACAATATGAAAATAACCATTTTAAAAAATTGCAAAAGCCCTAGTGACTGAGAGGAAGGGGGAATGGCTTCTTCTGGAACCAAAAAGCAGCACAATTTGAAAAGAACAGAACCACTGCTGGTCTGGCTTCCATTCTAACAGAGGTTGGTTTACACGCTGGTGCAGGCCTCTGCCTCCTGGTTCTGGACTGGGCTGGGGGGGAGGGGGCTTATGCATGGGTGGAAGAGCTGCTCCCCTTTTAGGCTTCCTCATGCAATGACTTCCTTATGTGTTCATTTTCAATCTTTTAAAAAAATTAGCCCTTGTGTCAACAAAATTTTATAAGAATGCACAAAAAATAAAAAGGGTGTATGAGTGCTGTGCCATCAATGATGGTGCCACCAATGATGACAGCACCCTCACTTGAAAATCCTGATTATTTAAGGTAGAACAAAATAAACCAACTCCACAACTGTAAAAAATGCAAAGGGAGGGCAAATGTGCGGAAGAACTGTACCCAAACAATTCCAGTACTTGGAGACTGACTGCTAAGAAAATCAGGAATAAGTTGTGTGTGTGGAAAAGCCCCTAGTGTAGGGACAGAAAGCCACACATTTTCACCTTTTCTTTGTTCCCTTACTAAGCCAAAATTACACAAATGGAACGTGTGTAATCTCTCATCCATTTATTAAACTTTCCTATATTTTAAATGCTCTATGTGTGATCTTTAGAAAAATACATCTATTCAGTCTTGCTGTCTGAAATGTGGTACTGAGGACGAGCATCACAGACGCAATCCATCCATGGAGCAGATAGCTCTAAAGTGTGCACTTGTGATAGATTGCTCCTGAACTTTCTTGTAGAAGGGCAGCAAGAGGTGCAGTAACCAAATGGAGCCTCTAAATGACAACACAAGTACAGAATGCTAGCTGTATGCCTGGCAGAAAATATTCCTAGAAGTCATTGGTGGCAGTTGGTAATTACCCAGTTTGTAATCGGCATCCCAGGGTTTCTTCTAACCTCCCGGGGAGTCTAATCAGAAGGATCAAGGAAGGGCTTGGGAGCCCATTCCTTTTGAAAGGCGGAGCACTTTTCCTTAGAGGAAAGGCTAGAGAGTCTGGTCTTCTCAGTTTAAAAAATGATGGCTAAGGGGAAACATGTAAGAGATTATTAAATAATGCATAGGCTTGAGAAAGTGGATAGATAGAGCTTTTTCTCCCTCTGCAATAATACTAGGAGCACTCAATGAATAGGGCTGCCAATCCCCTGCCCAGAGCAGGGGATCCCCTGTTCCCACCTCCTCCCCCCAACCCCACTTACCTGGCCAGTGGGGGCTGTGCCCCCTGGGGCACCACCCGGCAGTGCGGCATGCCCCCAAGAGATGCGGTGTGCCACTGCACCCCACCATGGTGAGCTCCCCGCAACGAGCCTGTTTCAGGCCAAATCAGACCCATGGGGGGGCAATTCAGCTCTGTGGCAAGTGTGGGAGCACATGACAGGCTGCCCTTTGACGCATGCAATGACATCACTTCCCGGAAGTGACATCATCACACACACCAGGAGCCCGCGCACTATGTGCATGAGAGAGAAGCAAATGCAGAGAGCATGGAGGGTAAGTGCCAGGATCCAAGTCCCCCACTGGGGGACTCAAGGGACCTGGAAACTCTGTCAATGAAGTTGATAGACAATAAACTCAGGACAAACAAAAGGAAGTAATTCTTTACCCAACAAGTGAATAAACTATGGAATTCACTGCCAGTGGATGTAGTGAAGTTCATGAGTGTAGATGGTATTACAATGGCATAGACACATTAGACACATCCATGGAGAATTGTTGCATCAGAGGCAGCAGTCCTCAGAATACCAGACTTCCCACTTACCTGAATGGGGCAAGGAATAAACTCCTCCCAGCTGAGATCAGAGTCTGGCAGGACCTACTATCCTTCCACCGGGCCTGCAAGACAGAGTTGTTCTGGCAGGCACATGGCTGAGGCTGGGCCTCCGTCGGCCTGAAAAAAGGGGTGTATAAAATTCTAACCCTCCCTGTGAAGGCTGTCCACCATCCTGTTTTTAAATTTGTATGAATAGAAATATGCTGCTGTTTAATGATGTCTTAGTATAGATGGAATTTTTGTTTTGTTTTAATAGGTTGTTATCCACTCTCCGTGGGGAGGGCAGAATAGAAATTAGAAATAAATAAATAAAATTAAAAATAAATAAATAAATTTCCTGTTCCCAAGGAATTAAGGAGTAGGAGAAAAAAATTCTTCCATGTAGTAATGCTTAGGGGGAAGCCTAGATGATCACCTGGAAGTGTCATCCCATTCTCTCCTAATCTCCTGGTATCTGCTGAGGCAGTGTTAGGAATGCTAGCTAGGAGGGTGCATCAGGGGAAGGCCTGGGCCTCTATGCTCTGGGCGACTGTGTTCTGCATTGACACCTTGTAGGCTACATAGGCATTCATACCATCCCCAATTTTCTCTGGATCGCTCACTTCCACTGTAAGCTCAAACTGGTCTTCCTGCTCTTCTTCTTCCAGCTCCTCATAGGTTTTGGACTGGTGCACAGATGATGAATTTGCTGTTCTCTCTAGAGAAGGGGTGGGACTAAACACCGTGGCTGTCTCCTTCTTCTGGTTGTTCTTCGTGCTATCCAGAGGCAGCTCTACCATGGCATCTGCAAATACATCCTGATCATCTTGGTCTTTGTGGACACCATTTGCTGTGGAACTGTTTCTTACTGGTACAGGAGACTCCTTCTTAGGAGACATCGGCTTACTAGCGCTGCAGGTGAAAATGTCCTCCCCATCTGAGTCGCTGTTGGCGGAGGGGCCATTGGCCGCCTCAGTGCCAGGGGATGGCAGGGGGAGCCGGTCCACGGGGGAGCCACCCAATGCCATGGCCACCGCCACTCGGTTGCCACGGACGACCACTTCTGGCCCTGTGCTCTGGGCAATGATTCACCAGAGACCTTCTTATGATTTTAGATGCATCATAGCCCCACTGACTAGGAAGAATGATTGCAGATTGAGCATACATAAACTATCCAGGCTGTTGCTGCTCTCACAGTAGCCATTAGTAAAAGCCTGGAGCAGCAGACCTGCTGGGATGATCCTCCCGGGGCAACCATTCCGCCTTGCTCCACTGCAGTTCATCTATTCAATGTTCAAGCACAGAGAACTCAAGAGAAATACATATATGTGTGAACCATCCCTGTCTTTGAATGGTATACTTTAAAATACATTTTTTAATTTTGAAACTATATATTTAAAACCAAAACAGTTAAACAAACAGTTAGATCTCCTAAGTGAAAGAGATCTGCATAGAAAGTCTTCTGAAACTCCTAGGATCTCTTGGTGGGGGAAGCAGGTGGAAGATCGACAGTTCCAGGCTGTAGCATCAAGCCTCAGATCATGGGGGAGAATTGGTGCATAGGTGAAGGGTGGGTTTACATAATCCATGTCCATGGAGGTGAGGATGAGGCTGATGGTGAAAACTTTTGACTGCGATGTGTTTTGGGGTGTCATTTGCTTCTGATATAAACAAATATCCACTATTAGAATCATAGAAGGGAATCACCCTTTGCTTCCTGCTTTCAGCTCGATCCCCTCTGGACAGTATCGGCATGAGAGTCTGAGTGTTGGGGTGGGAGGCACTGGGGAAGTGAACACATATGAATTTGTACCCTGCTCTGAACCTCCAACCAAAGATACAAACAGCATCTGACAGACACCTTATAAAGCCACTGTAACCAACTGACAAATATTAGTCCATAATGCAGCTTTCTATGGTCATATGCAGGTGTTCTATGAAAATAGTGTGTAGAACAGACTTGCTCTGGTATTATTGAATGAACATTTTCCTATTCCAAAAGGCTTATTTGGTAGTGACTGACTGTGCCATCCTAAGCAACATTATACCCTTCTAAGTCCATTGATGTGTCGGGGCTCAAAATATTTTAACTCTACTTTGGATGTTATGGTGAATGTCTGTGGACTAATAATGAACATTTTCTTTCAAAAGCTGAAAACCCACCCTTTTGATTAGCTCTGAAAGTACCATTTTAGTAACATAATATATCTGTCCTATTTTAATTATACAACGGAAACCTCTAAGCCTGAAAATCTATAAACTCATTTTTAGAGCACTTTGCTATCTCAGTTGTGAATCCCTAGAGAAGTACACAGATCATATAGATGGGTCAAATTGATTGACTACGTGAGGAGAGATATATAGAACTATTATAAAAAGATAGAATGAGTAATATATATAGAGAATAAGTCAAATTGTTTGATATAAACGAATGTATGATCTATATGGTTTATGATATATAGAAATACCTGAAATTGAAAAATTGGGATAAATTGTTTATCTAAGATGGAAACAAAGGCTTACAGTTTGGGCATATAATGTTAAAAATAGTTAAGGATGTACTGCTTAGAATAATGGAGAATATATATTTGTTTTAGATAGAGGAAGCTAATAAAAGTAAGGGAAAGGGGACAAAGGGTTGGAAAGCTGTTGGAAGTCAACAAAAAGGGGGGGGAAAGGGAGGGGGTTAGAGATGAAAAAATTGGGGAAAATTGAATGTAAATGTGGAAATAATGGATTCTAACCCAATAAAAATTTTTCAAAAAAAAAAAAAGAGAAGTACACAGATCAAAGCATTATTAAAGAGTTGCTTGTGAAGACAGGACAGTTATGTCTAATTTGCTGAGCACAGAAACAAAACAGCCAAATTCAGTTAGTTAGAGTACAGAAAAGGTTCATGATTTCAAGCACAGGTTGTCACTTGTAGTGCTAACTTTTTCCAAAGTTTGAATTTCAGCATGCAAAAGGATGAGTACATTTCCTGAAATCCCTACCCCATCCTTCGTACTGATATCAGTTTGCTGATGTTTATAGCTCATGCTGGCTGCTCTATTGGTGCAGGTTTTTAAAAATACTTTTCTTTTTCTTTTTCCAAGAAACACAGAAACAAAAAACAGCCAACAAATTTGATTATGTGACACAAAGTTTTTCAGGCTGGCTAATTAATGACCATGCCCTGACCTGGATGGCCCAGGCAAGCCCAATCTCATCATATCTCAGAAGCTAATTAGGGTTGGCCCTGGTTAGTACATGGATGAGAGCCAACCAAGGAAGGGTTATGATGCAAAGGCAGGCAATGGCAAACCACCTCAGTCTCTTACCTTAAAAACCCTAGCAGGGGTTGACATAAGTTGGTTGTGACATGATGGGCACTTTATACACACACAACTGATGTCTTCAGCATTTCTGGGAAGAACATGGCAATTGATGGCTTATAAACAAGTTCCAGTTGGAAATGGGAAGAGCGATGAATGGAGAAAACTGAAGCTGAAACAGGAGAGATGGTACACATGTAGTTATAGAGTCAGGGGAAGTGCAACACTTTCCTCTCCTCTTATGTCTGACTGAAAAATCAGAAATCAGTGGGCACTTTTCATGGAGGAAGACATTTTTCATGGACATTTCCTCAGTTTTGGCTCGGCACTAGTTGTGATGTCACCAAAGGCAAGATTGATCTAATCTTCAGCAGATAACCTTTTAAAGTAATGATTATTTATGTATTTATATTAAATGTTTACCAGCCAAATAGGATTACTTTCCAATTTGGCACTGGCAACATGATTCATTTACTGTACTGAACTTAACTGCCACTGCAAAGTAATTGCTCTGAGTAATGATTCATTTTAAAGAGGTCTCCTGGGATGCTGCTTGTTTGAACTGCAATAAATCATGTTCATGAATATAGCTAGAAATATAGAAGAACAGTTGCTGGATAGCAGATGACGTTGCACACAGAAACAGGGCTGGTCCAGCCTCATAACTAGACCTGTCACAAAGGGAGGCTAGAGGTGTAGAATAAAATAACCTTAAAGAGGGGCATCAGCAGTGGAGTAACACAGTTGTACGGCCTTGTGTAGATCAGAAAAGCTAACTCATATCAATATAGACAACGTATTAAGTCCCAGGTAGAGATGGGCATGTACAAAAAAACCAAACCATGAGGTTTGTGGTTCACGGGTTTTCATGAACCAGGAACCAGGAACTGGCATGAATTGGGGCAAGTTTACGAACCAGTTCATAGTTTGTGGTACATGGGGTTTAAATGCCCCTTTCCAGCTGCTTAGCAGTGGCAGAGAAAGGGGCATTTGACTGTTTAAAGGGTACTTTCCTGCCTTGCAAGTGGCAGGGCCCTTTAAACTATCAGCTGGCAGGCGGCAGGGGGAGATCCCCCCTCGCCGCCGGCCAGCTGATAGTTTAAAGGGACCTGCCTTGCAAGTGGCAGGGCCCTTTAAACTGCCCAAACCCCAGCCCCCACCCCCACTCCCCAGCCCCAGCCCCAGCCCCAACTCTACACTTACCTTGCCCTGTGGGCTACAACGTCCTCCCCCTCCTCCTGCGAGGGATGGGAAGGCCATTTTTGGCCTCTTTCACCGCTGAGTGGGCCTGCACAGTGGTGGAGGAGGCCAAAAATGGCCTTCTCACCCCTCAAATGGCCACTGCAGTGGCCATTTGAGGGGCAAGAAGGCCATTTTTGGCCTCCTCCGCCAGCCTGGTGGCCTGCACAGTGGCGGAGGAGGCCAGAAATGGCCTTCCCACCCCTCAAATGGCCACTGCAACGGCCATTTGAGGGGCAGGAAGGCTGTTTTCAGCCTCCGCTGCCACCCTGGGGGCCCACGCAGCAGTGGAAGAGGCAAAAAATGGCGTTCCTGCCCCTCGTGGGAGGAGGGGAAGGACGCTGCAGGCCTGCAGGGCAAGGTAAGTATGGGGCTGGGGCTGGGGGTTGAGGTTTGGGCAGTTTAAAGGGCCCTGCGACTTGCAAGCTGCAGGTCCCTTTAAACTATAAGCTGGCAGACGGCAAGTGGGGATCTCCCCTGCTGCCTGCCATTTGATAGTTTAAAGGGACCTGCTTGTAAGCCGCAGGAAAAGTTTATATGGCCATTTTCCTTGGGAAATGGCCATTTAAACTGCCCCTTTACGGCCCAAATGAACCAGTAGACCCAGTTCATGGAAGTTTGTGGAAACAAGCTTCCATGAACCACTCATTCGTGAACCACAAACCAGGCTGGTTTGTGCGTTTTTGGGGGTTGTAATTTAATTTGTGCCCATCTCTAGTCCCCGGTGAAGAGGGTGTCTGAGAACGGCAGGAATGTCTAACTTCACAGAAGTTAGAGATAGAACTCAAGGACTGGTGTACTAGTGGAGGGCCAAAAGATATTGATATGTATGAGAAACTTGCAATCACTAATTTTACATAGGCTTTGTTAGGATAAAATGTAGCAAGAATGAAATAAGAACTTCTATATACTTTAAGAAGATGTTTCAAATATGGATACCCTTGTGGGGCATTTGAAATTATAAGATAATAAGGTAGGCAAGGATGTGCGCCCTTTAAAGTGGGACAGATAGTTATTGTAAGGAGATGGTTTTGAAAGCTTATAAATATGACAAGCTGAACTGATTAGGAGCTTCTTCCCAGAAGGGGCTCCTTGCCTATGACCTTCGTATCTTTGGGTAAAATACTTTTTGGACTCATGTAATTGCTCTCCTTTAATGATCTATGTAGTTGTTTTAGTGGATGGTATGATTTTCTGTTGATTGAGCTAATATAAAGAATGCTGAATAATCATGCTTTATTAATAAAGGCTTAGAATGGGAGCAGAGATTTTGTGATAGTATTATTTGTGTACTATATGAACCTTATTTGTGTATTATTTGTGTACTATATGAACCTAAAACATTATCTGTAGTGTACCTCTTGCCAGGAGTTAAATGACTTGATATAGGAAAACTAACTAGACACTTAGGGCTTCTTAAATGCACACCTATATCTGAATCATGCCTGACCCGAGTCATCCAGATCACATGCATATGGAAAGGGAATTTGGAATGGTTCAAAATGCTGTTTGTTACATTTATCTGACTACTGCTACCTTAATAGCTTGGCACTTAACATTGGATAATATACTGTTCTATACTCAACTGGCTGGTTAGTGATCCAGGAAGCTTAGAACACACAGACGTAGCCACTATATACAGTGCCAAGATTTCTGCCTTGGAGGACGCAGCAATCTGACCTTATTATTTGGACTTACCCTGCAAATATTTACAGTAATAGATCCAGGGCTTTTTTTCAACAGGAACATGGTGGAACGGAGTTCCGGCACCTCTTGAAAATACTCGGCAATAGTGTATGAAAATAATATTATTTCAAAGAATCCCATGTGTTTCTTCCTCATTTCCCTCTTGAGAGGTTCGCCACCTCTTTTCCCATGAAAAAAACCCTGAATAGATCTATATTAAGAACACATAAATGTAAGAATCTTATTGAATCAGACTGAGGTTCGATCTGGTCCAACATCATTTTCCAGCTGAACCCAACAAGAAGCCTCTGCATAGTCACAAAACCTAGACCTGCACCATAGTATGTCTTCAGCATCTGATATTCAGCAGTATATTGTGACTTGACCATGTAAATTCCACTTCATTATCATGCAAATGCTATTGTCAAGATTAGGATTGTGGGCAGAGAGTGGGATGGGGAATCAGGAGCCAGAGTTAAGGGGTGTTGCCCTGGGCTGATGCCATTACAGCAAAACTAAGGACAGACAAAATCAATAAACAGGGCTGTGATCACTAGGAGGTAGGATCCCCTTACCCTTCCAGATGAAGGATGACCTGGCACTTATCTTTACGATCTTCTCAAGCATGTGCAAAGTGCACGCGTGCTCCTGGCAAGTCGCCATGATGTCAGTCCCACACTTCACATGGGCCCAAATTAGTGTCACTTAAGGAAGTGACATCATTGCAGCCGGCAGGAGTGAGCCAGCTGGCAGCTGGTCGTTTTTTTTGGGGGGGGGGGCTCCTGGGTTTGGTTTCAAGGCCTTTTCCCTTTACTGGCCAGGTGAGTGCCAGCGGAGGGCAAAGGCTGAGAATGGGGGATCTCCCACCCCCACTGGGAGACCTGGCAGCCTTAACAGAGGTCCACCAATCCAAGGCTAGAAAAGCAGAAGCTGAGACTACACTGAAGACACAAGGCAAAGTCAAGGAAAGCAAGATCCAGTAATGAAGAAAAGGAGGAGCAGTAAGGAGGACTGTTGACCAGCCTTAGCTGTTTCCTGTGTTGTTAGGGCTCAGGACCAGAGAGCTGGGGCTTTCACTAGGCTCTGGCCTTCTTTACAGCTCCTGGAAGTGGCTCTTCACTTTATTATATATAGCTGCTTTGTACTGAATCAGACCATTGGTCCATCAAGGTCAGCACTGTGGACTTAGACTGGCAACTTTCCATGGCCTCAAGCAGTGGTTTCTCACATTTCCTACAACCTGATATCTTTTAACTGTAGATGCCAGGGATTGAACCTGTGACCTTCTTCTGTACCGGAGCCCTGACTCCTCTTGTAACTTCACAGTCCCCCTCTCATATGGTGATTTCAGAGCTCCACTAAAAAATTGAACCTCTGGGGGAAATTCTCAGACATCTGAAAATTAAAACAGCTTTGCACCTGTTTATAAAAACCGCCAGTGAAGTGGTGCCCCTGATTTTGTCTGGTAGATCTTCTATAGAAAGGCACCACAACTAAATTGGTAGAAGATCAAACAACTGTAGGAGTAGAAATCACCAGCACTGGTTGACTGGAGGAGCACAACTGGTGCATGGATATAGAGGGAGGTGGGAAAAGAAGTTATATTAAATGGATTTTTTTCTTTGAAGAACCCTTAATTTTGCAATCTGATTTTAAATTGATGAGAAATAAGAACCACATGTCAACATGTATTGAACTTTGGCCTGTGTGTGCAAAAGTGTTTTACAATGCTTATACCATTAACTCCCATGACAGTTAACAGTGCATTGCAATCCTAAGCATAGTAACATTATTCTAATCGTATTGAGTTCCATGGGCTAGGAAGAGGGAAGGATTGCAATATCAGACTGCAAGAGATGGTGTAAGCCCCCCACTCCCCACCATACATCCATGGCATAGATATGGCATAGGTCACAATCATTCATATCCTTAGTAAGATCTATTGATCCTCAGCCCCATCACAGTATCAGGGCTCGTGGTGGCCACCGCTGGGCAGGGCGCCAGCATGTCTGATCCTGACATCAAAGGGGTGTCAGGGATGCTGCAGGACCCTGCTCTGTGGAAGGAGGGGTGGTATACCTCACCCAGACTCCCTCTCAATCCACTCACTGGCCTGCTCAACCTGTGCCACTCACCCCCTTTGATCTCCGCCCTCTCCTCCTTCATCATCTCTCCTCCTCACCCTCGCTCCAACTCCACTCCATCACTCCTACTCAACCCACCACCCCCGTGCTCTTCTGAGCCATCCTTTATAGGGCTTTCTCTCTCCGCCCTGCCCTCCTTCCAAGCTCCACCTGTCAGGCCACACCCCTCCTTTGCCTTCCAGCATTGTCCTGGGCTGCCTCAAGCAGCTGCAGCTGGGGTAGCTAATTTCATTGTGTTGGTCAGCAACAACTGTGTCTTGCTGGCTGGCTGTCAAGCTTCTCTGGCTAAGCTGATTGCTGAAGGCAGGCCCAGCTGTGGCCCCTTGGCTGGCTGCCCAGTTTCTCCGACAGAATGCCTGTGGCAGCTCCACCTGGAGTTGCTTGGTTCCTGGTGTCTCCTGAGCCAGGTTATTGCCTTCTAGCTGGTGTATAGGCTGGGGCGTGGCTCTGAGTTGCTGTGGCTGCTTCTCCTCCTTGTCTGGTAAGGGCTCTGCTTGGGCAGCTACTGGATCCTTATTCCCCCTGCCTTTGCCCTCTCCCTCTGCTCTGCTTAGCCCCCTATCTTCCCACTGGAGGGTGGAGCTAGCTGGCCTCCCCCTGACCCTTCTAGCCCTCTGAGGCTTGGGAGCTTCATCTCTTCCCCCTGGTGGAGGTGGGTTCTGGCCCTGGGTGCCGGCTGGGGTGGCTGGACAGCTGTTTCCCAGCTGCCTGCCGTCACTTCCTCTCGGCAACTCCGGGGGCTGTGCCTCAGACCCCGGACACACCCCCCCGCTTGGGTCTGTCTTGTGGGGGTTGGGGTTGGCCTCAAATATCCAGGATATGTTGCGTTGCCTGGCGGTCCTTGGTGGTGAACTGGAAAGGCAGCAGGGAAAGATACCACCACAGGACCTGAGGATTGTGGGCCTTCATGCGGTAGAGTCACTGCAAGCGTGCATGGTCTGTCAGCAGCATGAAGGAGTTGTTGGCCAGGTAGTACTGCAGGGTCCCCACCACCCATTTAACTGCTAAGGCCTCCTGTTCCACCGTCGCATAGTGTCTCTCTGCAGGTTGTAACTTCCGACTCAGGATGAGGATGGGGACGTCCACTGCATCCTGCTCCTGAGTCAGGACGGCCCCGAGACTGGTGTAGGAAGCGTCCATGGCCAAAGCGAAAGGCCGGTCAAAGTCTGGGTTCCATAGGGCCGTGGCATCAGAGAGAGCAGACCACAGGTCCTGGAAAGCCTCCTCTAACTCTGGGGTCCACTGGACTTGATTGGGCATCCCCTTCCTCAAGCAGTTCGTCAGGGGCGCTGCTCAGGAGACAAAGTGGGGGATAAACCGTCCATAATATCCCAGCAATCCCAGGAATCGCCGGACCTGCTTCTTGGTCTGGGGCCACGGGGCATTGGCCATTGAGGCTACTTTGTCCGGTGGTGGTTGGACCCGGCCTCCCCTGACCACGAAGCCAGGATACTGGACTTCCCAGAACCCCAGGTGGCTCTTCTTTGGGTTAGCTCGAAGTCCGGCCTGCTGGACGGCCCTTAAGATGGATTCCAGGTGCTGGAGGTGGGTGGGCCAGTCCGGGCTAAAGATAATGACGTTGTCAACGTATGCCATTGTGTACACCCGGCACTCACCCAGCACTTGGTCCACTAGTTGCTGGAACGAGGCCGCTGCTCCATGGAGACCGAAAAGCATCCTTTTAAACTGAAAAAGGCCTTGTGGGGTGGTGAAGGCTGTCTTCTCCCAATCCTCAGGCCGTACAGGCACCTGCCAGTACCCCTTAGTTAAGTCGAGGGCCAACAGGTATCGGGCAGACCCCAGGTGGTCCACCAGCACGTCCGCTCGGGGCATGGGATAGGCATCGAACTTGGCCACCTTATTCAGTTCTTGGTAGTCTATACAGAAGTGGGTGGTGTCAGACTGTGGCTAGATAATGTCCTTCCTACAGATTCTCCTTTACAAGCAAACAAGAGTCCATTGTTTGAATAAGGAAACTTTACTGCAGAAGTAGTTCATTATAGTCCACTGGCCTGAATAGAAGATTCAGGATGGTACAAGAGCATTGTTACCAATGAAGAGAAAAGCATGAGGTACAAAGTAACAGTTCCCAGCTGAACCAGCCTCCCCCCATAGTTCTCAAAACAACATCTTTCAGACTTGGGAAGCTGGACTCTCTCAAGGCCAATCTTGGGTGGAACGTTGTTAGACAAAACAATCCCTTTCGGTGAGAAGTCTGCTTGGGAACTTGTGCACCTGTGGAGAAAGCACTTAGACACTAGAAGCATTAGAAAATGGAGTCAGTACAGCTCATATACACACTGAACCTGACATTCTGCCCCCTTTAAAATAAATCCCCCCCAGGTTTATATGGATAGCTAGTATGAAAAGCTTTGGTTAGTCTAGGAGCATGAACATGTACAGAATTCACCCACTCATCGAACCCAGAGTCAAAGTCCTTCCACCTGATGAGGTAAAACAACTGATTGCGTTTGATTTTAGAGTCCAAAATTTGTTGTACTTCGTAGTGTATTTGGTCATCTATCAAAGTTGGAATGGGTGGAGCTTTGACGTGCCATTTATCATCTATTGGAGCCTTCTTTAACAGGCTGACATGGAAGGTGTCATGGACATGGCGAAGATTTTTGGGTAAATTTACAGCAACAGTCGCTTTGTTGATTACTTTGCGCACCGGAAAAGGTCCGAGGAACTTTAACGCCAGTTTGCGGCTGACTTGTGCTAGTTTTAAATTTTTGGTGGATATATAAACATGATCTCCTGGTTGTAAATCCCATTCGGCCGCACGGTGGCGATCTGCGTATTTCTTGTAATCCTGTTTGGCTTTCTCTAGGTGTTTTTTAATGAGAGTCCATTGCTGGGCTGCCTCCCCCCACCATGAAGACACATCTGGAGAAGTCGGTGCGAGGGAAGGGGGAGCGTCTAACAGAAAAGGATTGAAGTGGGCCCCATACACAACCTTGAAAGGGGCTTCCCCTGTAGATGCATGTACACTGTTGTTGTATGAAAACTCCGCTAGAGGAAGGAGGTCTACCCAGTTATCTTGTTGGAAATTGATGTAGCAACGAAGGAATTGCTCTAAGATTTGATTAGTTTTTTCCGACTGCCCGTCGGTTTGCGGGTGGTGGCTTGAACTGATTCCTTGCTCAATATTCAACATCTGTAAAAGCTCCCGCCAGAAGTTGGCAACGAATTGTCCGCCGCGATCCGAAATCACCTTGGACGGAAAAGAATGTAATTTTACAATGTGTTTTAGAAATAGGTCTGCCAGTTTTCGAGCGGTGGGTATAGTGGTACATGGAATGAAATGGGCTTGCTTGGAAAACAGATCCACTACCACTAAAATGCAGTTATGTCCCTTGGATACTGGTAAATCAGTGATAAAGTCCATGGATATCGTCTCCCAAGGTCTACTGGGCGTTTCCAAGGGTTGCAATAGACCCGGAGGTTTCCCCTTTCGAGTTTTGGCGCTGAGGCAAATGGGGCAGGAGGCTACGTATTGGGAAATGTCTTTGCGCATGCCCGGCCACCAGAACTGCCGTTGTATTAAATGTAGCGTTTTCAAGTAACCGTAGTGTCCTGCGGTGGGGGCATCATGACACCGCTGCAAAACCTCCTTCCGCAGACTGTCGGGCACGTAGAAGCGATTTCCTGATAACCAATCCCCCTGCGGGGATTGATTTAGTTTGGATTTGGGCACTTTATCCCCCTCCCTTTCCACCTCAGCCTTAAGTTTCGATTTCCATTCTTGGTTGTGCGGAAGGGGCTGGATTGTGCGGCTGCGTGTAGTTACCACACCTCCCAATTGCGTAGGTGAGAAGACTGTATCTATAGTCTCCTCCCATTTGCTTTTATGTTGGGGCATGCGCGATAGGGCGTCTGCAAGAAAGTTAGTTTTGCCCGGTAGGTAGTTTAAAGTGAAATTGAATTTGGAGAAAAATTCGGCCCACCGTAATTGTTTGGCATTTAATCAGCGAGGACTTCGGAGGGCTTCCAAATTTTTATGGTCTGTCCACACTTCGAATGGGTGGCGTGCCCCCTCCAACCAATGCCGCCAATTCGGGAGGGCTGCCTTTACTGCAAAGGCTTCCTTCTCCCACACGTTCCAATTTCTTTCTGCCTCAGAAAATTTTCTCGATAGGAATGCACAAGGTCGAAGTTTCCCGTCCTCCCCCTTCTGCAATAACACTCCTCCAATTGCAGTATCGCTGGCGTCGACCTGCACTATGAAGGGGTAATTTTCATCGGGGTGGCTGAGAATGGGTTCTGTTATGAACTGCATTTTTAAGCGTTCAAAGGCTATTTGGCAATCAGGCGTCCACAGCAATTTGGAGCTGGGCTTTTTTGCTTGATCCCCTTTGTCTTTGGTTCTTAACAGTTCCGTCAGGGGAAGCGTGATCTGTGCGAAATTTGCAATGAATTCCCGGTAAAAGTTGGCAAATCCCAAGAAAGATTGCAGTTCTTTACGGGTAGTGGGAGTTTGCCATTCTTGGATCGCCTGTATTTTGGCTGGATCCATTTTTAAGCCATCTTGGGATATATAGTAACCAAGGTAAGTGAGTTCAGTTTTATGGAATTCGCATTTAGACAGTTTAATAGACAGTTTGTTATTCATTAGGGTTGCCAGGACCTTTTTGACCAATTGTACATGGTCTTCTTCCGATTCTGAATAAATTAACACATCATCAAGATACACCACCACTCCTTTATACAGAAATTCACGTAGCACTTCATTTATCATGGACATGAATACAGACGGGGCTCCAGTTAATCCAAAAGGCATAACTAAATATTCGTACTGTCCAAGGGCTGTATTAAAAGCGGTTTTCCACTCGTCCCCAGCTTTGATACGAACATGGAAGTAAGCATCTTTCAAATCTAATTTTGTAAAGATCTTACCTTGAGCCACGACGTTGAGAAGATCTCGGACGAGTGGGATGGGGTAGGCGTTGTTGGTTGATACAGCATTAAGTCCTCTAAAGTCTGTGCATAGTCGGAGTCCTCCGTCTTTCTTCTTTACGAAAAGTACTGGTGCCGCATGGGGACTATTGGCTGGACGAATGAACCCTCTCTGGAGATTGGTGTCAATGAACTTTCGGAGTTCTTCTCTTTCATGGAGACTCATGGGGTAGAGTCGGCCCTTTGGTAGTGAGGCTCCGGGTAAAATCTCTACCGCACAATCGGTCCGTCTGTGCGGGGGTAGGGTATCGGCTTCCTCCTCGGAGAAGGCCGGTAAGTAAGTCCAGTAATGTTCGGGTATTTGATTTATTTCCTCCTGTGTAAGGAGGGCCTTTTCGGTGTGGGTCGGATTGGTACCCCAGTTTTGATTCCACCGATGGTCTTCGCAGTTGGCGTGACTGAAAGTGACGCTTCTTTCTGCCCAATTTATGTAGGGGTTGTGATCGCATAGCCACTTACTGCCCAGAATTAACGGGTATTTGGCTGTGGTACTGATAACAAAGGATCTTTTTTCCCAGTGTTGGCCCATGCCCGTCACCACCGGAATTGTTTCAGTGGTGACGGGGTTCATATTGGTGCCATCCATTTGCTCGAAGATGACTGGGTTTTTTAATTCCCGCACTGGTAATACCAGTCCATTAACTAGGGCTGGAGCAATGATGTCTCTTGAGCAGCCTGAGTCTATTAGGGCTTGTACACGGATATGCATCTTTCTTTCAGGGTTTAACAAAGTCACTGGCATAAACAATATGGACCCTTGTGGCCGGTCCCTTGTTGGGATGGACCGAGGGTGGATCTGCCATTTGGGTCCCTTCACGACAGATCCATTTTGTTTCCCGACTGGGGGCTTTCCGGATTCTCCTCTCCGTTCAAAGCTGTAGGGTCGTAGTCCATGAGTTCTTCCACCTCTAACCCTCTGTCGGGGACATTTCGTTGGGAAGTGCCACAACACTGGCCTAATCTGGGAGCTGGTGTTGGGCGTTGCGATGTGGGAAATGGAGCCGGGGTTGGACGCCGTAATTGGAGCGGAGGTCTTTGCACAGGCTGGTATGGACATTGCGCTGCAAAGTGACCACCTTGCCCGCATTGCAAGCACAAACCTTGTTGCCATCTAGCATCTCTCGCTCCTCGGGTAGCATATCCAGTGCCCCGTCCTCCCTTCTACCGGTTGATCGGGAGGTGGTAACACCGGTTGAGCTGGAGGTAGCCTTACAGGCTGCTGTGGCGGTATTTGTTGAGGTCGGAGTGGAAGGGGCCGCTGCGGTGTGGGCCTGATAGGTGCCGGACCGCGCGGGCTTGCCCCTCCCGGCGTTGCCAATCTCGGACTTGGAAGTAGTCCTCGGGGTATGGTCTGCAGAGGTTGACCCCCCCCCGGAGGCTGTTGCAAGGGGGTTGTTGTAGGCGTTTGGTGTGGTGTCTCCCCCCTTGGAGGAGCTGGAAGTTCTTCTTGCTGATCCGGTTGGAGAATTACCAGAGAAGTTGGGGGGGGTATTACCGGAGTAGTTGATCCCGTCGGGCGGATTGGCTCATCTTCGCCCACTCCCGGGACCTCTGTCGGAGTATCTCCAGGGCAGGAATCTTCCTCTTCCTCCGTGTCAGATGTAGACCCCTCAGGATCGTCTGGGCACAGGTTATCGGAGCAGGAATCCCCTTCACCTCCTGTCCCTTGTTCATCCGTAGGTGTCGGCTGAAATGGGGCGGGCTCCCGCGGGTTGGAAATAACGCTTTGGAGGGTAGCTATTTGTAGAGCCATTTCTTCGGGTGATGGTCTCTCTCCGTTCCCCGCTACCATTACTGAGAGTAGATGTATGGCATGAGCTAGGCTTTCTTCCATATCGGCTAACCTAGCTTCTAGTAATTGAACTCTACTTGGAACCTGTTGGTCCGTCGGTCTCTCACTCAGTATCGTTGAGTCTCCTGCGGTGGTGGCCACCGGGGTACTCGGCCTCCAGGGTGGAGGGTCTCCTTGATCGTTTTGCGATCTCGCTGCTAGAATTCCTTTGGCCAATCCAGTAACTGCGGAGATGCCGGAATCCACAGCAAGGGTACTACTTTGCATTTGTACCCAACGTTGTTCGGAAATCTCTGGTTGCCCCGTCCACGGGGTGACTTCCGAGTAGTCCCAGCTTAGGACGCCGCGGCGGGACGTTTCCCATTCCATCTGTTCGGTCGTCCGGTTCCAAAATAGCCATGGTTGGCTGTTGGCCTGCTCAGGGACTGTTTCTAGACTTCGGCGCCCATCCATAGGTAACGGATGGAGCATCCCGCTGGCCCTGCGTTCTCTCATTTCCCGAGGTCTGGGTCCCCACTCCAAGGGTGTGGGCACCGAGAACAGTGGGATGGTGGTGGCCTTCGGCTTTTCACCCTCACTGTCGAGATCGATGAGAGGAGGGGTGGTAGTTGAAGCTCCGTTCCCTGCCGGTGCAGGGCCTTGAGGTTGCAACTGTTGATCGCCGGGAGAAGCATACGGATCAAACAAAGGATCCCTGTCCAGGACTGCTTTGGATTCCGATGAGCCCGGCTTAGACATGATTGGTAACAAAATGTCAGACTGTGGCTAGATAATGTCCTTCCTACAGATTCTCCTTTACAAGCAAACAAGAGTCCATTGTTTGAATAAGGAAACTTTACTGCAGAAGTAGTTCATTATAGTCCACTGGCCTGAATAGAAGATTCAGGATGGTACAAGAGCATTGTTACCAATGAAGAGAAAAGCATGAGGTACAAAGTAACAGTTCCCAGCTGAACCAGCCTCCCCCCATAGTTCTCAAAACAACATCTTTCAGACTTGGGAAGCTGGACTCTCTCAAGGCCAATCTTGGGTGGAACGTTATTAGACAAAACAATCCCTTTCGGTGAGAAGTCTGCTTGGGAACTTGTGCACCTGTGGAGAAAGCACTTAGACACTAGAAGCATTAGAAAATGGAGTCAGTACAGCTCATATACACACTGAACCTGACAGGTGGTCCCGTCTGGCTTGGGCACCAAGACTATCGGGCTCCTCCAGGTGTTGGGTGGGGGTTCGATTACCCCCATCTGGAGCATCTCGTCTGTTTCCCTTTCCACTGCCTCCCACCGCTTCCTGGGGATGGGTCACCATGTAGCTCGAGCCGTCTGCCCTGGCTCCGTTGGGATGGCATGCTGTATCAGTCTCGTGCTACCGGGCCTACGGGAGAAGAAGCCTGATACGCGTGCCCAGAGAGCTTGTAGTTGGGCCCATTGGGTGGGTCGAGCTGGGGGTCCACCTTGGGTTCCTTGAACTCTGGGCCTTCTGTGGTCCACGGCAGCTTGCTGGATGGTAGTTCCAGGGGGTCCTCGGCCAAGCCACAAACGCCTTCTGGCCGCTCGTGCCACCGCTTCAGCAGGTTCACATACAGGGTCTTTCAACGGCAGCGGACGACCTCGCACTGGAGTTCATTGCTGGTGGGGCCCAGCACCCTCAGAATTTGGTAAGGGCCCCTCCACGGGTCTCCCTCCTCTCCTGGGAACACCGTCCGGTGCACAAGGACCTTCTCGCCTGCCTGGAAAGTCCTCATCCTCGTGCCCCGGTCGTAGGCAGCCTTTTGTTGTGTCTGGGTATGAGTCAGCCATCGGTTCGCTTCAGCTTGAGACCGCTGCACCCGCTCGTGGAGTTGGCTCACATACTCCCCGACGGGTGGAGCTGGGTTGCTGCCCTGGGGAACCCATCATTCCACTAAATGAGATAGCATCCCCCGCAGCTTGCGTCCGTACAACAGCTCAAATGGGCTAAAACTTGTGGAGGCCTGCGGGGTCTCTCGGAGGGCGAACATCAGGGGGGGTCAATATACAGGTCCCACTGGTGAGGCTTGTCGTGCATCATCTTTTTCAGGGCCTCTTTGACGGTCTGGTTCAGACACTCCACCAACCCATCCATTTGGGGGTGGTAGGCGGAGGTGAACACCTGCTGGATCCCCAAGTTCTGGCAGAGTTAGCTCAAGGGTCCTCCCCGATCACTCAAGATTTTGCTTGGCAGCCCCACAATCACAAATAGCTTGAACAGTGCCCGGATCATCCCTGGGGTCTGCATGGACTTTAGAGGGATGACCTCTGGGAACCGCGTAGCATACTCCACGATTACCAGGGTGAAACAGTAGCCCCGGGGTATGCGCGGCAGTGGGCCGATAAAGTCCATTGCGATTCGCTGGAAGGGTGTCTCCTTCACTGGTAGTGGGGAGAGAGGGGCCCTTGGCGGATGTTGTGTGGCCACCCACTGGCATGTGGGGCAAGAGCGGCAGTGGGCCTTCACATCAGCATTCACCAAAGGCCAGAGGATCTTCTTCAGGGTCTTATGGTGTCCCAGGTGCCCTGCCCATGCATGCTCATGGGCCACGTGGAGGACTTCCGCCTGGTAGGCTGCCAGTACCAGTAGTTGGCAGATCTCTTCTTGGCCACTTGGGGCACGGGCCACGCGGACCCATACCCTTCCCTGCTTCTCAATGCGGGGGAGCCACTGGGCCCTTCGTTCATCCCACACCTGCTCCTCTTCCTGTGCAGCGGCTTCTCGCAAGTGCTGTAGGGAATCGTCTGCTCCTTGGGCGGTGCGGAATGTGCGGTCTGGAGGGGGTCCCACTGGGTCTGTGACCTGGGGCTCTTCTGCTGGCCCGGTGCTGGGCCATTTGCCCAGGTCAGCTTCCCCTTTGACCTGCAGTGCTGTGGCAACTTGTGGGCTTCCCAGCCCCTTCACAGCTTCTTGGAGCAATCTGGTGAACCTTGGGGCATCTCTTCCCAGCAGCACCAGGTGCGGTAAGTGGGCTACCTTGGTGACTTCCATGTGGTGGGCCATCCCCAGGTACTCCACCATAACCCAGACAAGAGGCCACAGCTGGGCGTGGCCTATGACACATGCCACCGGGGTCCAGCAGTGCACCAGGGTGCCTGGAGGGACGAGTTGGGCATAGATCATTGAAATTGAGCTTCCTGAATCCAATAGTGCCTGCAGGCTCTGCCAGTATATCCTCACTGGGGCGCATAGGTTCATCGCCCCCTACTCAACCCACCACCCCCGTGCTCTTCTGAGCCATCCTTTATAGGGCTTTCTCTCCCCACCCTGCCCTCCTTCCAAGCTCCACCTGTCAGGCCACACCCCTCCTTTGCCTTCCAGCATTGTCCTGGGCTGCCTCAA
Source organism: Eublepharis macularius (assembly GCF_028583425.1). Classification (NCBI taxonomy): domain Eukaryota; kingdom Metazoa; phylum Chordata; class Lepidosauria; order Squamata; family Eublepharidae; genus Eublepharis; species Eublepharis macularius. The sequence continues at coordinate 90,974,713 of NC_072793.1, read as the reverse complement.
GCAGCTGCAGCTGGGGTAGCTGATTTCGTTGTGTTGGTCAGCAACAGCTGTGTCTTGCTGGCTGGCTGTCAAGCTTCTCTGGCTAAGCTGATTGCTGAAGGCAGGCCCAGCTGTGGCCCCTTGGCTGGCTGCCCAGTTTCTCCGACAGAATGCCTGTGGCAGCTCCACCTGGAGTTGCTTGGTTCCTGGTATCTCCTGAGCCAGGTTATTGCCTTCTAGCTGGTGTATAGGCTGGGACGTGGCTCTGAGTTGCTGTGGCTGCTTCTCCTCCTTGTCTGGTAAGGGCTCTGCTTGGGCAGCTGCTGGATCCTTATTCCCCTGCCTTTGCCCTTTCCCTCTGCTCTGCTTAGCCCCCTATCTTCCCACTGGAGGGTGGAGCTAGCTAGCCTCCCCCTGCCCCTTCTAGCCCTCTGAGGCTTGGGAGCTTCATCTCTTCCCCCTGGTGGAGGTGGGTTCTGGCCCTGGGTGCCGGCTGGGGTGGCTGGACAGCTGTTTCCCAGCTGCCTGCCGTCGCTTCCTCCCGGCAAGTCTGGGGGCTGTGCCTCAGACCTCAGACACACAGCACATTTTGAACTTCATTTCACTAAGTTAGCAAAGAATCATGGGCTTCTAATAAAATATGAATTTTTTGTTATCCAAGCTTCGATGACAGTTATGTTTTTGAAATATTGTATTCCAAAAACAAAACCTGTTTAGCTTTATTCAAACAGAAAACTAATTGTTGCACACTCAACATGTTACATGCTCAGTTTCTTATTCCCAGTTAACGTAAAAGGGATATAATTAAGAACGATAACAAATGGTGAATTAAAACAGCATGAATCAAACCCAGATTTATAAATGGATTTTTTTAGTGGCTTCCATGGTGGAATCCAGCTGGACATCCTATATATATATATATTTTATGAATAGCTAGGCTGCTTTTTCTTATTGTATTTTGATATTAGTTTTAATTTTCCTACATTATATTGAGTATATTTTAGTGCAGAAAAGTTATTGATAAAGGTAAACTACCACCACCACTATTGTTACTATCAAATGACTTCTTTACATGTTTGCTGGAAACTAAAGAATGTCAATGTCTTTTTCATGATAAAGAAACCATCTTTGTGCCATTGTTCTCTCGGGAACATATTAAAATTTTATCAGGCTGCAGGCCTTTCTTGCCTAGGATAAAAAAACCATGCGAGAAATGAGCCTGTATGAATGAACTGTTACTTTCATCATAACACATTACTGAAATAGCCACTATATAGTAGAGTAGGTGAGTGTCAGGCTCACATTCCCTGTTGACCTTGTCCTATATTTCTCTTGATCCCTGATTCTTATACCTCTGTTGCTTTGTTTTCTTCTTGGGATTCTGCTTTTCTTGCAGACATCTGATGTCACATCCTTGCTGCCTGTTGTCTCCTTCTATCTTAGGTTCCTTTAAATGGCCCAGATGCTCTTCCCTTAGCCTCTACTTAGCACACATTCTTTCTTAGGTCACTTGTTTTCTTCATCACTTCACTCTCTCCCCTTTGAATTGATACATGCATATATGTAGAAGAAATGTCAGTAGTTAAGTGTTTTCAGACCCTAATTCAAGGGAAACTTAGAAAACAACTTAGAGTTGCCATCCCCTCACTGGGGCAGGGATCCCCAGCCTCTGCCCACCTACCTCCACTCACCTAGCTGGTGGGGGAGGGGGGAATCACTTGGGAGAAGGCACACACATGTGCTTCTTTATTGCACTGGGAAATGACATCACACTGGAAAATGACATTTTCTAGCGTAGTTAAGCAGCTACAAGTTACATTGAGAACAATTTGCTAAAAATTGCCCCCAGACACTAAGTTTGGAGATGATTTTTTGCATATCATCCCCAGTGCAACCTGAAGCTTCTATGCTGCACTTGAAAATGACATCATTTTCCAGCATGATAGGTGGGCGTGGAAGAGTGTGTGTGCTTTGTAAGCACATGAGGTTTAAGTTTCTGCTGCCCCCTCACTCTCCAACAATCTCCCCCCCCCCCCCAGGTTGGCCCTAAAACATTGATATCAACCATGTTGTGTGATGAAGAGAACAGCTTTGCTGCTGCCTGTGCCGCTGGATGTTCATTGTTTTTTTGATAAGTGGAATTCATGCCTGTTGTTTCCAGAACATGCCATCGAGATCTGTATGAATCTATATGGAGATATGTTTCCTTTCCATAATGTTTTACAATTCTGAAGACAGATGTTTTTAAAGTCAAATGTACAGAATATTTTTATGCCTTTCCTTTTTTGCTTTAATACTTCTTTTGACTTTTAAAACATCTTAAATTACAAACTTTAAAACATTTCCCATTTTTAAAACACATTAAATTTGTCTGAGCATGTTTTTTTCTAGTAGGTAATGGAATGATCATCTGTACGTCAGGAACCAGGCTGCTACTATAAATGAAAATCATTTTTCAAAGTTCAATTAAAAGAAGTCAGACCATTGGCCCATTTAGCTTAGCACTGCCTACTTTGGCAGTAGCACTCAACACTCCTAGGCAGAGGTAGATTTTTCACATCCTCTGCTACCAAAGCCCTCTTCTAAACAGAGATGCCAGGAAGTAAAGCATTGACCTTCTGCAAGCAACACATGTGCTCTCCCACTGAACTATGGCCTCTGTCCCAAATCTAGAATGTAAGTACAATTCTCCTGGAGCAGAATCAAGTTATTTCAATTATCCTTACTTACCTTTATTCTCACTTTACAGAATATTAAGAAACTATGATTGGCCTAAGCCATCCAAAGACGACATGACATCAGGGACATGCACTGTTTTACACTCAAACCATTGTCACTGCTAAATAATATGGAGATGTGGTTATTAGTACTATTATAAGAATATTAGCCAGGGAGAATTAAAATAGCTAGGTACTAATGAAACCACCAGCAGATGGCAGCAGGTTCTAAAGAAGTAACTGAAAGACTTTTGCGATCACAACTTCTATATGGTTTATTAGATATTAATATGTATTATATTCTGGAAATATGCATCTATAACATAGGTGAATTTATTTTTATTTTTATTTTATTTTATTCGATTTATACCCCACCCTCCCCAGAGATGGGTTCAGGGCGGCTAACAACATTAAAAATACATTAAAATCACAAAAACATAAAATCAATAATTTTTTTTAAAAAATCATTAAAATAGTCCAGGAGCAGGCTATTTAAACAAATATTGGGAGTCCATATACGGGCATAGCAGATGGCCGAGGGCAGCCCCAGAAGAAGTGGTGGTCTTAGATGGAAGAAGGAGGACACCCGCTGGCACTCAGCCGAGTGGAATCTTTCTCCAATTTACTCAAACCAACAGAACGTAAAATATCACAAAACAGGCAAGATACTGGGAGTTCCAGCTACTAATCTGCCAATAAGCTTTGATGATAAAGAACAGCCATATGATCCCATGATTTTGACTGAGATAATGTGAGGAGGGGCAAAAAGCTATAAGCTTTCTTTCTGTTTATGCTAATCATATCCCTCCCCTTTCTTGGGGTGGGGGGGGAGACAGACAGAGGGTTCTTTTTTTTTCATTCTAGGGCTAATAATAGCTGGGGTGTGTGTCATTATTAGATCAGCAAAACCATGCTCTAATAAGGTTAGATCCCTTCTACCCCCTGAACCAAATCACCACCCCCATGCAGCTGCAATTACCTTTAAAATTACCAGACTGAGCCATTCTTCAACTGCTTCTATACAGATATTCTTCTCCACCTTGTTATGAAAACTGGAGCCCCTTTTTGGAGCATCCACTCAGTGCTGGGCTCCAATCATGCTCTGGCCATCCTCTTAAATATGTCCTTTCCTAAACTGGATTTGCCACCATTGAGGGGCGTGAAAATGAAGGAGAATTGTTTCATCTTAGCTCTGAAGAAAGAATGCATTTGAGAAAGAAAAGAAAGAATGAAATAATACATTTGAAATGCAGAAGGGAAAATTGAGATGATATTTCAGGAAATCTTCCTAAACAGTTGGGGAACATGACTGTCAACAATTACAAAAAAGTGGAATGCAGTGATATTTTAAAGACTTTCACACCCTTCAAAATGGCAGCTGCTGTGTCAGAAACTGAATGTCACAAGATTTTGGCACAGCACTACTTGCTGAAAGGCATCGGCCAGAGATGCTCAATATGGAGAAGACATCAGCATAGTGGGTACAATAATCAGATTTTTGTTTTTATGTTTCTTCAATCTTATATCTATCCACTGGGCAAATCTTGCCCCATCTTGTGTCACCTGATTCATGACCAAAGGACAATGGCATCAACAAAATTACTTCAACCATTTTATCACCCATCTCAAAACACATGACATTTTCCCTAGAATGCCAACTAGTGGAATTAGAGTACCAGCCTTGTATTACGTGTTGTAGAGATTTACTCTGTTAGGAAACAAGAATGAGCTTGTTGCCATGGAAGTGGAATATAAGGAGTTGGAGTGAACTCATATTTGGAAGAATGAGCTGGAGGTAGGAGGAAACAGGAAGCAATCCTGTGCAGATCAATTCAGAAGTAAGTTTAAATTTATTCAATGGGACTTGCTCCCAGGAAAGCATTCTTTGGATTGAAGCATAAAGGATTACATCCTGCACCTCTTCAGATGGACTATTTGCAACAAGAGTACGGCTCCACAAGCCTGTAGCCCAGGAATGTCTACAAAGCTATAATGTCCCAGCTTGATAGGCATCCTTGGGATTGAGAATGGCTATAGTCTGTCTACTCTCAGCCCCTCTGTTGAGGCTCCAAGTTTTGCTTCTGATGTGGTTAGCTTCCCTCACCATTCTTGTTCCTTTACCAACCGCATTGGATGTCCAGTGTCATTGGTCTTCACTCTGCAAGGCATGCCTGATTTAATGCCAGACTTATTCCTTTGGGGGAAGTTGTATGTAACTAATATTTTTCTACAGACCCTGGGAGGTTCCCCTGAATTTGCAGAACTTTGTCAGTTGGGGTTTCCCCCAATTAAGCACATGTTTAGTGCATGTGTAATCAGGCCCTCACTGTGCTGCATTTATCCCTGTTATATGGCTTTTGTTATCTTCACAGGATCCAGCACTTCAGAATAAAAGATCTGAGGATATGTTCTCACCTATCATGTTCTGCAAGATATTAAATGCATTGGTTGTTGTGGGTTTTCCGGGCTGTATTGCCGTGGTCTTGGCATTGTAGTTCCTGACGTTTTGCCAGCAGCTGTGGCTGGCATCTTCAGAGGTGTAGCACCAAAAGACAGAGATCTCTTTCTTTTGGTGCTACACCTCTGAAGATGCCAGCCACAGCTGCTGGCGAAACGTCAGGAACTACAATGCCAAGACCACGGCAATACAGCCCGGAAAACCCACAACAACCATCGTTCTCCGGCCGTGAAAGCCTTCGACAATACATTAAATGCATTGTATCTTAGAAATGAAATATCAGCTGCAAAACACCAAACACTGACATAAAAAATATATGCCAAGAATTCTTGAGTCCCTTTTCAGGTTTGAAGGAGACAAAATGAAGAAAAAGATTCACATCAGATTTTCAGAAGCCTTGGTTATATTCATAAATAAATAGCTAAATAGCCAGTATTTTAAGAGTGCTTGTTTTAGACGGTGGTTACTTTTTATATCTCATAATAGCCAATGATAGTGGTAATCTAAAGCAGTGGCTCAATACCTTGGTGACCCAAAAGTCCAAATTTACTTGGTATGATGACCCATCTAGGACCAACCACACATTTTTGGGGGGCATTGGAGATCTATGATCTTTGCATCCATCTAGTCCAGCATTCCATTTTCTACAGTGGCCAATAAAATATTTTTGAGAAATCAACAAATATTGCACAAATGATGTAGCTGCCACCCAGCAAATGGCTTTTCCATGGTCCTTTGCATATGGAGATCACATTCCAGCATTTGACCACCCACTTCCTCTCCATTACTCCCTCCAATCCCCTTCAAGATTCTAAGAAACTTGCTCAGGTAACCATCAGTATGTTTTACTTGATCAACATACATTTGTAGTGAAGAAAAAAAACCCACCAACTACTTAATGACATGGAAGATATTATTTCCAGGGTTTCCAAAACACAGGTCAAGAGCCTAGTCTCAAATTAAGCAATGAAGTTGGTTCTTTTTGGAGCCGTGCCACACATGATGATTTTTCATACAGAGATATTATTCTCCATAGGAAAATGTGTAAATCTATCATTTGTAGTCAAATGTCAAGTTTTGGTTACTGAGATAACTCGGTTGCATTCAACACATAGAACAGCATATCTTCTTTTCTCTATAAAGCAGAAATATCTGTCTAGGCAAATAGCATTTAAAATGGCCTAGGTCATTTCCAGACATCCTTATAGGGATGGTCCACTCATGGAATGCTGGTGGCTTTTCCCCAGGAATCCATACGTTTCCGTTTGCAAAATGGTTACAGGCTGTTTCCGTTTTTTGACACCTTTTCTGGGACCTTGGAAAAGTGCGGTCCCAGAAAAGGCATTGAAAAAACAGAAACTAAACAGCCTGCAACCATTTTGCAAATGGAGACATCTGGATTCCTGGAGGAAAGCTGCCAGCATTCTGTGAGTGGGCCGTCCCTATAAGGACTTGTGGAAATGGCCCTAGCAGTGCAAGGGGCTTAGCGTGTACAAACTGTAAAAGCACCCCTAGTTTATATCTAAACTTTCATGTTGCTTTTACCACTGGATAAGAACCACTACACATGACAGAGTAGAAGCTGTTCAACAGCTGTTTCCTCTAAACTGCTTAACACTGAGCATTATACTACTTTTAACTACCTCCAAAATAATTGAAATGTAGACTTTCATAAGCCCCTGTATTGTGAGAAGAGGAAAGATTTCACTCATGCTTTAGTTACTGTCTTGAACAGGAAGTTAAAAGAGGTCTCCATTACAGCAACCAAGTCCATTAATAAAACTTGTCATGTTTGGGGGAGAACCGGTTATAGCAATGAGTTTGCTCTTCTCCCAAGTGAAGAGTTCACAAGATTCTCCTGGAGGTCATGTGCCTGAGGAGCAGGGCCTTTCTCTGTCATCTCCTCCTCTGCCAGCTGAGCCAGAGCTAAAATTTGATGGGGGAGGGAGGTTGATGTGTGAAGAAGGCAGCTCAGGGATTGGCAATGAGGGGCTCAATGTGGTATATCTCCACAGCCTATAGAGGGCAGTGAGATGCTGCAGGGGGGTGAGCAAGAGGTTTGGCTGCTGAAGGAGCAACACAAAGACACCCTCCAACCTCCTCTCACCCTTCACCCCCACCCCCACACATGTTGTGAGTGTGTGCTCATGGAGGGGGTCCCTTTCTTCATTCTCATCCCTATTAAAATAAATATGAGTGTTGGATAAATACTTAAAGGATACTCTGTGAATACTCAACACCAACACTTTCAAAAGAGAATCTTCAGCTGAGCTTTTTATTAGCATGTTTGTTTCAGAGGTAACATGTTACTTTTCATCTTAAAAAATTACTTGTTCCTCATTTTGGTAAATGAGAAAAATGTAGACTTAAAAAAAATAGGTCACAAATATATGGACATCCGTCTCCCCTACTCTCCCCCATACAGGGCTGGCGCGCCCATGGAGGCCAGGTAGGCGGTGGCCTCGGGCGCGTGGGCTTTGGAGGGGCGCCAGAGGGGGTGTCAGGGGCGGAGGTGCGCGCAGCGAAGCTGGCATGACTGGGATGCAGCTACTACTGCAGCCAGCCAGCCAGCTCCGTGCTGCTGCCGCCGCCGCCGCCACACACCCCAGCAGGCCGCAGCCTCCGGGCACCGCCCCAGCAGCAGCTCGCAGCTTGTGCACCCAGCTGGGGTGTGTGGCGGTGGCGGCACAGAGCTGGCTGGCTGGCTGCTGCAGCAGCAGCAGCTGCAGCCAGCCACGTCAGCTCCGCTGCGTGCTCCTCCACCCCAGCCGGTCGCAGAAGCCGTGAGCTTTTGCTGGGGTGGCGCATGGAGCAGCCTCCGCGCGCTGCCCCAGCAGTGGCTTGCAGCTTCTGCGCTCAGCTGGGGCATGTGGCGGCGGCGGCACGGGGCTGGCTGGCTGGCTGCAGCAGCACCAGCTCCGTTGCGCACTCCTCTGCCCCAGCCGGGTGCAGAAGCTGTGAACTGTTGCTGGGGCGGCGCACGGAGCAGCCTCCGCGCGCTGCCCCAGCAGCAGCTTGAAGCTTCTCTGCTTGGGGCTCTGCGAGCTGCCCAGCCCCCCTGCGGCGCGTGATGATGTCATCTGTGATGATGTCATCACGCAGTCCGTGGTGTGTGCGCGCACCCCCCGCCTCGGGCGCCAGAACCTCTGGTACCGGCCCTGCCCCCATGCATCTTCTGTAAACAAACAAACAAAAAAACCCGTCTCATAGTTTGACTTCATTCTCATTGTCTGTTGGAGCCTGGTCACATTTGAGATTTACAATACTAAAAAAAAGACCTCATGTGCCTCTGCTGTGCACCATCCTTCTCACCACCAATTGTCAAGAACTCAAGCATTTCAATCCCTTCCTTTCTAGGGTCTGTTTCCAGTTCCAAAAAGATTTACTTTCTAGTTTCAACTGATCCGTTGAAGAATACTCCGCATTAGCAGATAAAACCAAGCAAACAGGATGTGGTAGTAAAGAATCAGGATACTTGTCAAGAAGGAAGAACATTGAATTAACACCCATTCATTGGAATTCAGCCTTCCAACACACACAGATATCTTATCTGACTAATTATAATAAGATAATAAGGTCAATATAATTCTTCATCATCAGACTCCGTAACATCTGTGAAAGAACCAGTTTGCTTCATGCTAACAAAGTATTATACAGAAAGTCTTCTTAAAGAGAATGCTACTGTGGAGATACATGATATTAAGGCTAAATCCTGGAAAATCTTCTTATCTATTACATTTGGATAGTTATAGCATGTCTCCTGTGTGTTTGTTCCCAACACAACAAATACATATGGGGTGAAAAACAGAAATGCACAGTTCTGTATAATACAAAAATGAGATTCAGACCCACAATCTTTACTAATACTGTCAAATATTCTAAACAATTAATGCCTCTCATAATTGAAATATTATTGTGGCCACTTGGTTATTAGTATATAAGACTAGTGGGGATCCATAAGGATTTGCAGGGGGCTTCTCATTTATCCCTTCCCCACCATGTTCTCTTTCTCTCCTTGCCTCCCTATAGCCTTTCCTCCTTTTTCTGCTTCCTTCTCTTCTTCCTATCCACCTTTGTGTGTTACCCTGTCTTCACCTTTCCCTTCTCCCCCTCCCAGCAACATCTCCCCTATGGCCAAGTTGTGTAGTACTAGATGAACTAGACTCAGTTTCATGGTGGGAAACCTGCTAGGACTTCTGGGGGTACTTCAGGTTTCCCTGTATCCCCTTCCCCACACTATTTCCTCTTTCCTTCCTCCGGGCAGCCTATGCTCACCCTTCCCTATGTCCTTCTCTCCTTCAAACCCATTAAACAACTTCACCTTTTATCTGTCCCCATCTTCACTTATATTTCTTTATTTACTTCATTTGTATACTGCCTTTCTTTACAAAGCAGCTTACATATTTTTCTTACCTCCATATTAACCTCACAAGAACCCTGGAAGGTAGATTAGGCTATGAGTGTGATAGGGTTGCCAGGCCCCTGCTGGAGGAGGGAGATCCCCTGCTCTCACCCTCCACCCCCTCACTCCCACTTGCCTGACCAGTGGGGGAAAAGATGGGGGAACACACCTCCTGGGTTGCGTTCCCAGGCGGCATGGTAAGCCCCCATGCACCACAGTGGGCCAATTTCAGCCTGAAATGGGACTGATTCAGCACTAATCCAGCCAAAATCAGCCCTCTGCAGAGCACAGGAGCACTCCAGGGCCTGTCACACCACCCCTGCAGTGCTCCTGTGCTCTGCAGTGGGCCAATTTTAGCCTAAAATGGGCCCAATTCAGTCCCAAATGGGCCCAATTCAGCCTCAAATGGGCCAAAATCAGCCTGCAGCAGAGCATGGTACTTCCAGGGGTGGCACGTGGCCTGCACAATGATGTCACTTCCTGGACGTGACATCATCATATGCCCCTGGGAGCGTGCGCGTACTACACTGGCTTTAGGAGGGGCTGCTGTGGAGCAGTAGCAAGCAGCCAGTCCTGGGTGAGTCCTGCAACAAGTTATATGGTGATTATTTCTGACCTAGTCCCAATGAGTCCTCCCTCAAAGCCCAAAACAGCCCTGGAAAGGGTCCTCTCTTTTCCTGACAGAAACCAAGCCTGGAATACTGATTTAACTGTTACTTGGTTGCCTAGCAATAGCCACTGAGGGGATATGGTTAAAGCTACAGGAACTCCTTTAATAATTTTAGGATTTTTAAAACCCTCTTTTTGTTTCTTTTTTTTAGATTTCAAATTTTTCTGAAAACCTAGGGTATTTTTCAGGTGTGTAAGATCTGTCTTGTCTATTTATGGCTCCAATCTCTGGATTTAGGTATCCTCAGATATATGCCACTTGGCTATTAGTATGTAAGATGTTACTTTTGAACTTGTGTGGTTCACAGCATTCATCAGTTGGTGGCATTAATCATGTTGATGCATGCTGTGACTGTAGCAGATTAAACTATAGTTCCTAGGCAGCAGTATGAGAAGACACAAACTATCTATGATAGAACACTCTGTTAATATTTACATTCTTGGATCTGGGAGTCAGGCAGGCAAAATGGGCAAGATCAGAGGAGAGATGAGCTACACAGTTTCCTTCCCAACCTGCCCCAGCAGAATCCAAACAGGCTCCATACATTGATTGTGTGGACAATGGAGGGAGGAAAGAGAAGATAATGCAGACAGTGAAAGGAAAGAAGCACAAGTACTCATAGACACAAAATATGTGCAATACAATTTAAAACAATTTCAAGCATGTGAAAAGATGAACTTTTTTGAGGCTTCAAATTGGTATTGCAATTTATGAACAAACTGTAATTCAGACAAAAGAGTGTTTGATCCATTAATAGTTATTCTTCCACCCTTCTCCTACACCGACCATGTTGGGCTACTGCTGTATGCTGGGTATGCTGAAATGCTTTCCATATTAAGGAATTGGGAAGGGAATGAGTATCATTTTAATAAAACATGGTGAATATTTTTTTCCCCAAAACTTGGTCTAGAAATACTGGAACAATGCCCTGATATTTTATTAAATCCAATCACGCCCTTCCCAACTGTCCCATTTGGAATTAAAATGAGGGAGGGAAGGGTGGGAAAGAATGGCACATCAACCCTTTACATTTTAAGGGGCAATTAGCTCCTATGGGTTAGATCTAGTCTTTTTTATGACTGCTTTACATGATTTGTGACTAATTAATTGTTTGTTTAAACAATTGCTTGCTGTACAGCTGTGTGAGAACACTCCTATGCAAAAAGTCAATTGTTTTGTATTATACTGTTTGGAAGGAATATGTTAAAGCAACCTGTCCAACAGCCATGAACAGGTCGATGACAAACAGTTCACAGAAAAATCAGCTTTCTGATTGCAACTGGTGAACAGGATGTGAGCCAAACCATCAAGGGTGAAGGGGGTCTCCTAACATCTATTTCTTGGCTCAAAATCATCCCCCCAGCTGATTTCTCACTGGCAAAGGGAGTATCAAAATACTCCCTCACAAGGGTGGCAGACCAGTTAGTAAAAGGTCTGCTAGGGCACAGAACCAAAATCCTTCTAGCAATGCATAGAGCCTTGCTAGTCCCAGAATTGTTGGGAAACTTCAGCAAAAAGACTGGCTGTAACCAAAGGAGACAATTAAAATATTCCAGCTGTTTAGTGAAAGACTCCCCATCCCGAGAGATGGGTTGTCCACTGTAGATCTAACTGGCGGAACTGAAAACAGAAAAAGAAAATGTGATCAACTGAAGTTGTGACAAAACAAACATCTTTCCCAGATCCTGTAACGTGGCTACCCTGGAAGCATGGCTGCATCTCACCTGGAGAATATCCCCACCATCACCACCAAAATCCTCTTCATTTGTGTCATGACAAATTCCACAAAGGATGAAAGCAGATTTTCAGTTACATGCCTACTTAAAACTTCTGCTCGTTTAGCTACTATGACTGTGAACATGGAAAGCACTTAAAGAGAGAAAAGAGTTACTTAAAGCAGGGAAGACTACTTTGTCAGCCTCAAGGCTGAATCTTCCCCACCCACACTGTTTGGTGACCTCTTTTCCCAAGCAATGATGTTACTGTATTGTCGAAGGCTTTCATGGTTGGAGAACGATGGTTGTTGTGGGTTTTCCGGGCTGTATTGCCGTGGTCTTGGCATTGTAGTTCCTGATGTTTCGCCAGCAGCTGTGGCTGGCATCTTCAGAGGTGTAGCACCAAAAGACAGAGATCTCTCAGTGTCACAGTGCCACTGAGAGATCTCTGTCTTTTTGGTGCTACACCTCTGAAGATGCCAGCCACAGCTGCTGGTGAAACGTCAGGAACTACAATGCCAAGACCACGGCAATACAGCCCGGAAAACCCACAACAACAATGATGTTACTGCTGTGCCATGAATTACTGGTGAGGGTCTGGCCCCATCTGAAAATGCTGCTGTTCCAGTTAGTGAGGAAGGATGGCTAAGCCCTGGAGGGAATGCATCCCAGCTGCTGAGGCAGCTAAGTCCCCACTTCCTCACCTTGGATTACACATGTAAATATGCAATCTATTACTAGTAATGCATTGCAGAACAATAACATTTGCATTTGGATGCCTATAAGCAAGGAGTATCTCATCAAAATAATGCAGTACAGAGGATTGTAAACCACATTCAGATTCAGAAATCATTGTTATTGTAGCATAATTGGAACTAGGGGCCAAGCTACACATGACGAATGACACTTGAACAGCAAGTGTATTTCTCCCTGTTCACTTGCCCTCCACTCAATCCACTTGCCGTTCAAGTGTCATTCGTCATGTGTAGCTTGGCCCTAGAACTCACAAAGACTGAGGGCTAAGCTACAAGTGACAAATGACACTTGAACAGCAAGTGGATTGAATGGAGTGCAAGTGAACAGGGAGAAATACACTTGCCGTTCAAGTGTCATTCGTCACTTGTAGCTTCGCCATTAGTCCCAGAATTTGTTTTTAACTCCAGGGTTTATTCTTACACAAAGCATTCCTCAGCAATACAGGTTATACAGTCCTATCCTGTACATGTTTACTCAGAAGTAAGTATTACTGAGTTCAGTGGAACTCTTAGGAACGTATGAATGGGATTGCAGGATCAGATGTATGGAGAGTTAAAACAAAATAGCACCACCTCCCCGGCTGATTATTTTGAACTGATAGAGTGAGATTAAAGACATGAAAATATCCCCTCTTGAATGTTTCCCAAATGACTGCTTCATCTTGCTTTATGGTAAGGCTGGCCCTTTTACTAGGAAATGTGAATTAGAGTATATGAGGAATAGGTACTTCCCCACACTATTTCCTGACCTGCAATGACCCAGTGGAGGTATTTAATTTATCCCATGGAGAAATCTAGGTGTATCCCATCAATACATGTGAAACTGCCCACAGGGCAAATATTGATATCACAAAGCTATTTCAGGTTAGGAAAATGGCATGAGGGGAAGTTTAAGAATCCTCTTGTGTGGTGTGACCCTAAACCAAATGGGCCCACACACATCTGGGATTAAGTTTCCAGCATCAAATTTATAATTCACATTCAATCGTCTGGACGTAGGAGGGCTTGGGGAGTGGGTGGGGGGCATACTATGTAGTTTAGTCCTCACTAATAGCTGTGAGGGATGAGTAGGATCCAGAATAGGACATGAAATGTGGGATATACAGTTTATAACTGTATCCACAGTGCCATTTTCCTAGGCTCAGTCATCTCCTGGAGCTTCTACTTGCCCTGTAGAGGGTCACCATTCAAGTACCTATATGGTGCTTGCTTGTTACTTTTGCAAGATGAATAGCAACTCCTGGAAAGGCAGGAAGCTTGTACTAGCAAGGATCTCTCCAGAGACCTTGAATGATCTGTGACAGACACTGGTCTAGCCTTTTCCCAACTCCCTCAACCAGTTTGGTGTAGTGGTTAAGAGCGCAGGACTCTAATCTGGAGAACTGGGTTTGATTCCCCACTCCTCCACTTGAAGCCAGCTGGGTGACCTTGGGCGAGTCACAGTTCTCTGGAGCTCTCTCAGCCCCACCCACCTCACAGGGTGATTGTTGTGGGGTAATAATAGCATACTTTGTAAACTGCTCTGAGTGGGCATTAAGTTGTCCTGAAGGGCGGTATATAAATCGAATGTTGTTGTTGTTGTTATTAATATTATTGTTGTTGTTGTTGTATGCAATTTACACTTACAAGGAAGGAATAGAAAGAAGCCAGAGATGGTCTATATATCATAATGAGTAAATATAGGAAGGAACTAGAACTGTGGTTAGAGCAATGCAATTACTCCACTGATAACAGCTACACAGATGGTGTTTTCAAAGTTGATTAGTACAATAATGTCAATTACTTGCAAACAACAATTATCCAAATTTAAATAGCAATTAGTGACTGACAACAGTCTACTGTTGAGTTTAAAATTGAAGATGGTCAATCCAGCTAAGACTTTGGGAGGGTTATACAGCTCATATATGAGTGCATAAAACTTAGATTTGTGAGACTGGGTGTTATATCAGCAGCAAGGCAGGAAATAGGTAATTTTAGAGTGAAGATGGCAAAACTGCAAAGGCAAGTTAAAATATAGAGGGATTAAAACATTGGTAATCAAGGAAGAATTGAAACAGTTGTTGAGGTGATAACAGTAGAAATCAGAGGCAAAATGAGGAAACAGAAAGTTCATGATCAAGGATAAAGTTTCAATGAATATAGATAAGACTAAGGCAAGACTATGTACATAGTGGCTCCATTTTCTTTCTTCTCTGTGTTACAGATTTTTTTTCCCTGGAGAGTACTGTGGACCTTATCAAACTGTTATCACACAACATCTCATATACCAGGAACAACATTACCTTTCTAAGTAGGATTTCCAACTTCCAGTGGCTGGAGAGTTCTTAGAATTACAACTGATAATGGAGCACTTATCTTATTTTTATAGGGTTGCCAGATCCACCTGCTTGTCTTTAGGCCTAGTTTTTTCTGAGTCCTTGAGAAGAAAACAGAATGAGAACAATGGCGCATGCTTTGCTAAATCACAGAGCAACAAAACTGCTGCAAAGCTGCCTGAAGTCAGTAGTGCTAGCATTGCATTCTACCCTGAAGCATACTGCTGAAAAATATGGGAAGCCTAAACAGCTCTGACCAAGCTGTATGGTTGCCAGCCTCTAGGTGGGGTAGGTTTACCAGGTCCCCTTACATTCCTGGTGGGAGGCACTCACCATCTCCGTGTCCCTTGCTCTTGTGCCTGTGCGATGACATCACTTCCAGTGACATCATCACACAGGCAAAGGAACATGTGCGCTCTTCGCAGTAGGCTAATCTGGGCCTCAAACAGGCCCAATTTGGCCCATTTGGGGCTCAAATCTGCCTGATCTGAAGTGCGGGAGCACTCTTGGTGCAATGTGATGATGTCACTCTCGGGAAGTGAAGTTGTTGCGCCACTCTGGGACCATGTCCAGAAGGCCTGTTCCTCTTGCTGGCCAGGTGAGTGGTGGTGGGGAGGGTGAAAGCGGGGAATCCCCCGCTACCACCTGGGGACAGGTAACCCTAAAGTGGGGCTTTGAGATCTCCCAGAATTACTACTGATTTCCAGGCAATAGAGATAATTTCCCCTGGAGAAAATGGCTGCCTTGAAAGGTGGACTCTGGCATTATGCCCAGCTGAGCTCCCTCCCCTCCCCTAACCCCTCTTTCCAGGCCCCCTCTGCCAAATATCTCCAGGAATTTCTCAACCTAAAGCCAGCAACCCTACTCGGAAGACTAGGCCCTAGTATTCATCACTGAAGAAGGAAAACAGTTGAATGCTCTAACTGGCTAGGGATCACGGAGGTTTTTTGTCATCCTCTGGGAACTGATCAGAGCATAGTTGTGAATCTCCTGAATTGTGCAGGATGTTGGAGTAGATTACCCTTGGGGTCCCTTCCACCTCTATGATTATATGAGTCTTTAAATTTGCCATCATGTAGAACAACATACAAATATTTATTTAAAACATTTATATGCCACCTTTCCACCTAAAATAGGGTCCCTCAGATGATGAACAACAAATATTTAAACATTAAAATTACATTTAAAATGTATATATAACATAAAAAGGCATATAGACATAAACAAGAGACACATACAAAACAGGGAGGAGACCAATGAGAGTTTTTACTGGGGGTACACCAAATGTCTTCCATTTGCGGAAGACAATGGCAGAGGGAAACAGGTGACTCTCCCTGAGGAGGGAGTTCCAAAGTTTTAGCACCATGACTGAGAAGGACTTTTCTCAGGTTGCAGCACACGTAGCCTCAGATAGCAGGGGTTTCCGAAGATGACCAGAATAGACAGGTAGGTTCATATAGGAGAAGGTGGTCCTTAAGATATACTGGTCCCAAGCTGAATAGGACTTTAAGTTCAATCTCAGGACCTTGTACGGGGTCCAGAAGAAAATCTGGAACCATCTTAGATGGAACAAGAATGGACTGATGTGGTCCATACAATCCATTCCAGTCAAAACTCTGACCACAGCATTCTATACCAATTGCAGCTTTCAGACAGTATTCAAGGGAGGCCCTGCATAAAAAGACATTGCAGTAATCCAATCTAGATTTTACCAGGGCATGCATCAGAGTAGTAAGATCTTTCCAGTCTAGGAAAGGCATCGGCTCACCAGCAGGAGCTAGTGAAAAGTGCCCCTGGCTACTATTGCCACCTGTTTATCCACCAGAAGGCCTGAGTCCAGCAGCACCTCCATGCTGTGAACCTGCCGCTTTGGGGGAGTTCAACCCCATTCAGAACAAGAGATATCCCCATTCCTGGGCCAAACCTTCTCCATACCAGTAGCACCTCCATTTTATTGGAATTAAGTTTGTTTGTTAGCCCTTGTCCTGCTCAATGCACTTGTTCATAGTTTACACAGCCTCCCTGGGACCTGCTGGAAGTGTGAGATATAGCTGAGTGTCATCTGCAAATGGGTGACAACTCAACTCAAATCTCCAGATAACCTTTCCCAGAATTTTTACATAGATGTTGAAAAGCATGTGAGACAAGATAAAACCTTTTGGAACCCCATAGGCAAGGGCCAAGGGGCAGAACAGCAGTCCCCCAGCACCACATTCTGAGACTTATCTTCAAGATAGGACTGAAACTACAGCAAAACAGTGCCTCCAAGTCCCAACCCCAAAAGGCAGACCAGAAGGATATCATGATTGATGGTATCAAAAGCCACTGAGAGGTCAAGGAGGACTAATAAGGTTGCACTCCCCCTGTCCATCTCCTGGCATGTATCACCTTCAGTTCTTGCATCTTCTGGTTGGCTGTAGGTACGGCGGATGATTCTGTCAGCCCCAGGAAGAAGTGCAGGTGGAATCCATAGGTGGCAAAGAAGGAGGGGTGCTTCGTAGACATGTGAGGTGCATTGTTGTACGCAAATTTGGCCAGTGGGAGGCACTTTACCCATTTATCTTGCTGCAAGTTGATGAAGCAGCACAGGACCTGTTCTAGAATGTGTTGATTCATTCTATATGGCCATCAGTTTGTGGGTGGTGGGCTATGACTAAATGTAAGCGGACACCCAGTGATGCGAATAAGGCTTTCCAGAACTGTGAAGTGAACTGCAGTCCCAGTTGGAGATCAGGTGCTTTGGAAGCCCATGGAGGCAGACAATATGCTGGAGGAAAAGGTTGGTTATGGTGCGAGCTGATGGGGTTCCCTTACAGGCTAAAAAATGGTGAGGGTGTCTACTACTACTGTCCCTGGGAAGGCAGTAGCTCAGTAATGAAGTCCATGGACAGGGTATCCCAGAGCTGAGATAGCGTAGGTAAGGGGTGCTTTGCTAAAAAATCTAGACATTCAGGTCTTGATTGACTAGGCTTTTCAAGAAGTGGTGAAGGAAACTGAAATAAAGGGTCATTATTATTTGGGGCATCTTACCTTTACAGTGATCCTACCACTGTCATTCTTAACATCTTTCCTTACAAAGATGTTTTATATATTGGGCAACTTAATGGCAGGCAAGGAGACATCTGGCATACTTATTGCATCTATCTTTTGTTGATTTTAAGAGGGTGGAATGGATACATGGTTCTATTTATCATGAGAGAGTTTTATTAACTTTTTCTTCCTTGAGGATATCTTCATTACTTCTGTCCTAGCAGGATTATTTTAGGAGATATAATTCCTTTGAGATATTTTCAAAATCCTATAACGAAACCTTTAGTTCTTTCAAAGGACTATGGTCAAACACATCAGGCTAATAAGAATTTTCTTCCCTCTGTCTTTCAAGTCTAATGCACAGGAGGGAAGATTTGTAGGTTTAGAATTATGTTTATAGAAAAAATTCTAATATAGGAAAGGGGAAGTGTAAAGATTTACACGATCAGAACTGTTTTTCTACACAGTGTCAGAATTCTGTTAGGGAGGCTATGAGGCTCTCTAAAGTAAATAATGGGAAGGAATGTCCCATTCCTGATTTAGTTGATGAATCTAACCAGGTGTCAGCCCTGCATATCTGCCATGGATCTGATTGTACCTGTATCTGTTGTTGGGTCTCTGAGTACATGCAGAGTGAAACCTGATTTCTAAAGTGCCAGGACTAATTGTTTACCTTACAGGAGAAATGTTTTCATGCTGAGTTCCTGCCAAGCTGAGAATTTAACCCTGGAGAAACCAGGCTCCATGTTCCCTCCTCCCATCTTCACAAAGACTGAACCAAACTCCTCTTTTCCCCCTCCCTTCTTCCCAGGCCTAACTGACTATCTTTCTCACTGGGGGTGGGGCACTACTCTATAATTGATTGGACTTTACTAGCTTTAGGCATTCTGGCCAATTCCATTGTCTGAGAGCCAAGCTACAAGTGATGACTGACACAGGTTAAACACTTGTCAGCTTACCTCAAGTTATAATGGGAAATGCAGGCATTCTGGTCTTACAGTTTGGCTCTCCATTTAATTGAAGTTTACAGACCCCCCCCCCACACACACACCAGGGGGAGGGGAAGGGGGGTGCTTGATGAGAGCCTGATGCCTGCACTCCCCTCCCAACCTCATGTTCTCCCTCCCATAGACTGCTGCTCTGTAAACTTCAATTAAATGGAGAACCAAGCTGCAAGACCAGGACACCTACATTTCCCATCAAAACTTGAGGGAAGCTGACAAGTGTCCGACCTGTGTCAGGCATCACTTGTAGCCTGGCTCTGAGCTGCTTGATATTGGTATTAATCCTTAATAAACATTTTAACTACTTCAGTTTTGGGGAACTACCTGGCAAGACCTGACACCAGGATGCCATTTTTGCAAATAGATTTCAGGATTCAAACACTAATTTAGTGTTAGAACTTACTGAAGCTAATTTGTTCTCCTCTTTCTGTACTTTGACTGCAAATGAGCAAAATAATCTGATAAAGCGATTCCAGCTTCTTCAGCAAAAACTAGAGAAATTTCATCAAAGTTCTCCTCAATTAATAATCCTCTGCTTGATAAAACTATAATTAATGTTTCTTCTTCTCCTTCTCAGTCCCCAATCTTTTGAGAATAATGACAAAGGGACAGTGGTCTCCCTACCTGTGGAACTTGAGGTGTTAGTATGTAATGCTAATAATAATGGCTGTGTAGTATACAAACAAGCTATTATTACACAGATGATTCAAGACTAATTTTATGGACCCTGAAGGTATTATCTTGGAAGTAGAAGGCTGGAATTCTAGAGTCCAATTACCTAGGGTTACCAGATCCCCTTAGCCTCCTGGTGGGAGACGGCAGACCTGGCACTTACCTTTTGCTGGACCCACGATCCTCCTGAGCACACACACCACTGTGCTGGCATGACAACATCACTTCTGGGAAGTGATGTCTGTCAGGGCTTGCTGTGGGCACTGCTGGGCGGGGCACCGGCATGCCTGGCTCTGACTTCAAAGGGGTGTTAGGGATACTGCAGGACCCTGCTCTGTGGAAGGAGGGGCAATATACATCACCCAGACTCCCTCTCAGTCCACTTGCTGGCCTGCTCAACCTGCTCCCATCATCCCCCTCCATCGTCAACTTTCCTCACCACCTCCTAACACTCTCTTGCTCCTCTTCACTCCAACACCATAGGTGGAATACTTTTTTAAAAAAAAATTCTAATTATATTGCTGCAGGAAACATGGTGAACTAATGAAATTGGTTTAACAGGTTATATAGCTTTTTCAGTTAAAGTTCAATCAGGTAACAATGATGGGCACCCTAAAGTGGGTCTGACTTGTTTAATTTCTAACACAATACAATGTTTCTCAATAGAGTGGGAAGAATGTTTTTCATTGGGCCTAGGTGTGTATGTAAAATTTAGCAACGATTCCCTTGTATTAATATCAGCTTAGTTACTAGCAGTCAGAGATAAAAACACCATTTTGAGTAAATGGAGGGGGCTAAGGTGCTTAGCTGAAAAATTAGTAAGATCTTATCCCAATGCTAAGTTGCTAATTGCTGGTGATTTTAATGCTAGAATTGGACCTAATGATGAGCAATTACTGAAGGCTGAAGGGGATGAATGGCTCTGAAATGGAAGAGTTACGATAGGGGTCTTTGGATATGAAAATAAATGCAGCAGGGCTGAGTTTGTTGGATTGTGTTATAAAGAAGATATTGAATGGGTGCCGGAACATAGATGGCTGGGGAGAATTTACATGTATTTCTTTAAGAGGAGCCAGTCTGATTGACTATTTTCTTGTTTCACCAGACTTGGTTCCTTGAGGGAGCAGTTTACATATAGAGGCCTTTTATGGTAGCAACTAGAGATGGGCATGAACCAAAATATGAACCAAAGTTCATCATGAACCAGGCCAGTTTGTGGTTCCCAAACTGGAGGTTTGTCAGAGCCTATTTCTGACAAACTGTTACAAACTTTAGGCACATTTGTTTGGTTCATTTTTCGGTTTGTCACTGCAGACAGCCTGGTGCTGATCAATCAGTTTCCAATGCAACCAGGGATGAAATTTCTGCAGAAGAAGTGTGCACCTGACCATTTTTCAGTTGATGGGAGGAGGATCCCCCATCAGCTTAAAAGAGCTGCCAGTGTTTGGAAGCAGCCACACTTTTCTTGCATGAAGACTCAGCACAATTTCAGGCTTTCAGGGCTTTGCAATTCATGTCACACTTTTAAAAAAAACTTTGAGCAGGTGTAGTAATGTTGCAATGCTTTCCTGCCAAGCCAGGACAGAGTTAAAATGCTGCTACTTCATCCCCTCCTGGCATCTTCCCTGCCACTTTGTTTCCAAAGGGCTGTGCAAAACGCTTGGCTTTTTTCCTCTTTGGCAAAGCCTGAAACATGTTTGGGAGGGAGCGGAAAGCAGCCATTTAACCCTTTCCTGGCTTTTAAAGCCAGGAGGAATGTGCAGTAATGTTACAATGTTACAATGGTGCTATGTTACAATATTACAACCCATTCTTGCATTTGAAAAAAAAGTGGGTGTGCATTCCCCAAGGGAGGAAGGCAAAAGCAGCCATTTAACCCTTTCCTGGCTTTTAAAGCCAGCAGGGAATAAGCAAACTCTTGCAAACATGGGAAGCAGAACAGATACTGAAATGCTTTAAACTCCCAGTGCCAAAAGGACCTCAGCTGATGGAAGGGGGGATGCCCCTCCCATCAGCTGAAAAAGCAGTGGGTGTTTGAAAGCAGCATCCCTTCTTGCAAGAAAAAGGTTTCTGCTTTCAAATGTCAGCCACTTTCCCCCCCCACACACACACCATCAGCTGAAAAGTGGCTGGTATTTTAAAGGGGGAAACTGGAAGCACACACCCCTATTCTGCAGACCTTCTGCTGCCATGGAAGTGATGTTTTCCCAAACCAAATGAACCAGTTTGCGAACCGGGGCAAGTTCATGAAAGTTCATGATTCATGAAACATGATGAACCACAAACCAAGTGGTTCGGATTTTTCCCGGTTCATGCCCATCTCTAGTAGTGACCATTTGCCTTTGGCTCTTACTATAAAGGGGTGGTGGTGGTTCGTGGTGAATCTTTGGCTTTAGAGCTTGACATTCTGTTTATATAAGACTGGGTGAAAATGAGACCAGTGTCAATTCATGCCTTCATGTCCTCTCTTAGTTGTAGAATTTTTATAGAAGACTTAGGGTATGAAAACTTCTTAGGGTATAAAACTTAGGGTATGAAAACGTCTGTAGAAATATTGGTTAAAATACTAAATTCCTTAAAACTTATCTTTTCTATATATCCTGCTCTGTTAAGAGTTTAGATTTTCATAACAATTTGCTTGATAATGAGATGTAGGCA
This sequence comes from Eublepharis macularius, assembly GCF_028583425.1. Classification (NCBI taxonomy): domain Eukaryota; kingdom Metazoa; phylum Chordata; class Lepidosauria; order Squamata; family Eublepharidae; genus Eublepharis; species Eublepharis macularius. The sequence continues at coordinate 90,952,338 of NC_072793.1, read as the reverse complement.
TTTGAAAAAGCTTTTTCGGTACCAACATAGGAAGATTAGAGAGTGTTATGACTTGCGGGCCCTTGATGCATTATTTCATTTAAAGCATGAATTTAGGACCATGATTAGAATTTAAAAATGTAAGGCCATGTTAGAAGGGTGGAACTCATTGATTGCTCTGTCTAGGAGTAATGACTCTAAGCACTAAAATAACAGTGCCCTTCTGTGTTCCTGCCAAAGTTTGGAAACTTCATTTTTCTAAACTTTATTTCTCATCAGCACACGTTAATCATAGGGAAGAAAATCCTGAGTGATTACCCCCAAAGCATAGGTTTTTGCCTGTAAAAATTGAAGAACTCCTGGGCAAATTGAAAATTGGGAAAGCACCTGGTCAAGATTTGATCCCTGTTCAGCTGTACCAACATAACATTGCTTGGTAGAGCTCTATTTTGACTCCAGTTTTCTCAGTGATAAATGAAACTGGTATAATTCCTAGTGGTTGGAGACAAGCTATTATAGTCCCTATTCATAAAAACGATGATAGGGTAAATCCCACAAATTATGGTCCAATTAGTCTTTTGTCTTCATTAGGAAAACTTTATGCTTCCTTGTTATTACAACTGTCACGGTCAGGGCTGGGGTTCCGGCTTGGGCACCGGGCAGAGTGGGAGGGAGAGAGCAAGAGTCCAAAGCACTCCAGGGTCAAGAGCCAGAGAGTCCGTTCGCCAGGGGAGCAAGCAGAGGAGAGTCGGGAAGCCGAGCCGAGGTCTGAAAGCTGAGTCGTCAGTCCAATGCAGAGACAAGCAAGGGGTGGTTGAGGATGAAGCTGAGGTCAGGACACAGGAGGTCTATCTGAGTGGGCGCAGGGTACAAGGCTGAAACGAAACTTCCAGGAGCACCGCAGGTACTGTTCCAATGTGGCATTTGTTCGCTCCATTTGCCCATCGGTCTGTGGATGGTGTGAGGACAGGTGGATGCGGGTGCCAAGGAGGACCTGGAGAGCTTGCCAGAAGTGGGAGGTGAACTGTACTCCTCGATCTGAGATCAGGTGCTGCGGGATCCCGTGTAAGCAGAAGATATGGTGCAGGTACAGGCGGGCGACTTCCATGGCTGTTGGTGGTGCGGGACAAGGGACAAAGTGTGCCATCTTGGTGAGGAGATCCACTATGACTGTGATGCAGGTATGCCCCCGCAACAGGGGAAGGTTGGTGATGAAGTCTGAGGGAATTAACTCCCAGGGTCTTGTTGGGGTTGGCAGGGGTTGCAACAGGCCGGCCGGTTTCCCAGGCACATCTTTGGCATGGCAGCACACCTCGCAGGACTGAACATACCAGGCTACATCGCCCTGCACCCAAGGCCCCCAGAATTCTCGGGAGAGGAGGTGTAGAGTCTTGTATCGCCCAAAGTGCCCTGCGGCTGGAGCATCATGAACCAGCTGCAGCACCTCCCGACACAGGGGCCTGGGGGCACATAGATCCAGTCATTGTGGGTGAGGAGGTCCTGTTGGAGGTGGTACCCGGGTTGCGCAAGTGCTGGGCGATGCACCCGGCCCATGGGTCCTTCTGCTGGGTTTGCTGGGTTTGGAGCCTCAGAGAGGCAGGCTCGTCTGTTGCTGCAAAGACCTCAGGCAGAAGAATGGTGGTGACTATGGGGGCCTTCTCATCCAGTCGGGCAAACTCTGGTTTCCAGGAAGGGCATCTTCCTGTTTGTTCTGGGCACCAGGGACGTAGCGGATGGTGAACTGGAACTGGGCAAAGAACAAGGCCCACTGGATCTGGCATTGGTTTAGGTTCCAGGTGGTCTGCAGGTGCTCCAGATTGCGGTGGTCTGAGAGCACCAGGATGGGGCCTCTTCCAGATGATGCCTCCAGGTCTTGAAGGCAGCCTTGATGGCCAGCAACTCCCTCTCCCAAATGGTGTAATTTTGCTTGGCAGGCGTGAGTTGGTGAGAGTAGTACACACAGGGGTGTAGTGGACCATCAGGGGAGTCCTGCTGTGCCAGGATGGCCCCTAGGGATGTGTTGGAGGAGTCTGCTTTGACGACAAAGGGTCAGTTTACACCCGGGTAACATAGGATGGGGCCAGTGGTGAAGTGGTGCTTCAGGGCTTGGAAGGACTGCTGGGCTGCCTGGGTCCAAGTGAAGGGGACTTGGGGTCTAACAAGCTGGATCAGCGGAACCGCGAGTTCAGCAAACTCGGGGATAAACTGCCTGTAGAAGTTTGCGAACCCCAGGAACTGCTGGATGTCCTTCTGGCCCCTGGGGGCCTGCCAGGAGAACACAGCATTGACCTTGGCTGGATCCATCCAGAGGCCTTGGGCAGAGACACAGTGTCCTAGGAATTCCACCTCTTCCCGTTTGAACTCGCACTTCTCGAGTTCGTACAGCCCATGTTGTCTCAGCTGGCAGAGCACATTCTGGATGTGGTTGGGGTGTTTAGCCGGGTCCTGAGAGAACACCAGGATGTCATCAAGGTACACGATGATGTAGTGGTCCAGCAAGTCATGGAACACGTCGTTTATGTACCTCTGGAAGACTGAGGGCGCATTACATCGACCGAACAGCATCACAAGATATTCGAATTGGCCATAGCGAGTCCCAAAGGCCATCTTCCATTCGTCCCCCTCGCGAATCTGAATCAGATTGTACACCCCACACAGGTCAAGCTTGGTAAAGCGGGTTGCTCCCCTGAGCCGGTCTAGGAGCTCTGGAATCAGGGGTAGCGGGTAGTGGTCCCGGATCGTGATCTGGTTCAGGGCTCAGTAGTCATGGCACAGTCTGAGCTTCCCTCCCTTCTTCTTCACAAACAGGACTGGTACTGATGTGGGTGAGGTGGAGGGCCAGATGAACCCCCACTGTAGCTTCTTGGCCAGGAATTCCTGGAGCACCAGGTGCTCTGGCTCAGTCAGGGAGTAGAGGCGGGCTGTTGGTAGTGGCTTGTCAGGCAGCAGGTTAATCTTGCAGTCATACGGCCAGTGGGGCGGCAGCTAGTTGGCCCCCTTCTCAAACACATCCACGAACTTGGCATAGTGGGGTGGCAGCAAGGTTCCCTGGGGGCTAGTGTTGGAACTGGCGAGCAGCTTCTGGGAGGGGTCCAGCTTCATGGAGGGAAACTGGACTACCTGGCGCTTCCAGTTGATGAGTGAGTTGCTGCTCGTGAGCCAGGTCAGGCCCAGCATGACAGAGAAATGCGGCATGCAGACCAAGTCGAACTGGATACAGTCCCGGTGACCCTCCATGACTATCTCCACAGGCTTGGTCTCGTGGGTTATTGGGCTGGATTTCTGCAGGCACCCATCTATGGCTTCCACTAAGGAGGTAACTCGTTTCTTGTGCATGGGGACATGGTGCTGGCAGGCAAACTCCTGGTCCATGAAACTCCAGGAAGTGCCAGAGTCGACCATAGCGTGTTTCCAAGCGCCTCCCATCCAGCAGTTGAATCTCTAAGGGAAGGAGGATGTGTCCCCCTCCATCACTGAGGGCCCTGTTGGTGCAGAAATTTCGCCCCGGTCCACGTGGGCTGCCATGAGCCAGGGCCTGTCTTTTGCTGCTACCTCTGGGTGGCGCTTCTCTGGGCAGGCATTGGCAAAGTGACCAGCCCCACCACAGTACAGGCAAAGCCCCTTGGTATGTCGTCGTGTTTTCTCTGTGGTCGTGAGGTGGGGTCGTGTGCCTCCCAGTTGCATGGGTTCCTTGGGTTCTGCCCCTTTCAGGGTGGCTGGGAGGGAGTAGGTGCCTAGTGGTGCCAGTTGGGGTGGACTCATCCGCCAGAGGACCTCACTGTGCGCCTGTTTCTGGGCTTCCAGGCATTGGTCAATGTGCTGACACAGCACCACAAGACCTTGGAGGGTGCCAGGGCATTCAGTCCAGGCCAGCTCGTCTGCGACCTTGTTAGACAGCTGTCCGGGGTGAAAGGCCAAAGCCTAAGAGGGCTGGAGGGAGCAGGGAGAGACCAGCCAGTCCCACCCTCCAGGGGGAAGAGAGGGGGCTAAGCAGGCCAGAGGAAAAGGGCCAAGGCAGGGGGAATAGGGACCCAGCAGCAGCCCAAACAGAGCCCTTACCAGCCAAGGAGGAGAAGCAGCCACTACAGCCCAGAGCCACACCCCGGCTAGAGGGCAGTAGCCTGGCTCGGGGGTTGCTAGGAGCCAAGCCCCTCCAGGTGGAGTTGCCACAGGCATTCTGGGGGAGGAGATGGATAGCCCTGCCCAGCATCAAGGAGCAGGCAGCCCAGAAGCTGGCCAGGGCAGCTCCTCGCGAGCAAGGCCAGGCAAGCTCAGAAGCACAGAAGCCGGCTGGGGCAGCTCCTCGTGAGCAAGGCCAGGCAAGCTCAGTAGCACATAAGCTGGCTGGGGCAGCTCCTCATGAGCAAGGCTGAGGAGACCTCAGCTGGGGATGGCTCACACTCAACCCCACCCTGCCAGCAAGGCAAGGAATCCTAGAAGGGATTAGTGATAGGAGGGAAACACCTGAGGGAAGGCACAGCTGGGCCAAGTCAGGAGAGGGAACAAGCCTGGAAGGAGGGCGGGGTGGAGAAAGGAAACCCTATAAAGGGTGGCTGGGAAGAGCTCTGAGGTGGTGGGTGTGAGTAAGGAGTGATGGCGTGGAGTGAGAGCAGAGCAGTACGAGAGTGGAGGCTTGGAGGAGAGTTCTGGGAGGAGGAGATGATGGAGGATGCAGGGGGTAAGCAGGCCAGGTTGAGCAGGCCAGCGAGTGGACTGAGAGGGAGTCAGGGTGATGTATATTGCCCCTCCTTCCACAGAGCAGGGTCCTGCAGCATCCCTGGTGCCCCTCTGACGTCAGGGCCGGCCCAGCCAGCGCCCTGCCCAGCGGCGGCAGTGACAAGCCCTGACAACAGCCCCTCCACAAACTGGTCTTGCAGTGCCGCTTCATTCCACGAGAGGTCCTGGGCCAAAAGCTGGAACTCTGCCACGTAGGTGACCACTGAACCCCACCCCTAGCGGAGGCACCGGATACGCCAGTTGGCGCTCTTTGCCTTGATGGGGTTCACAAAGGCTTGCTGGAGCTGCTCCACAAACCCAGTATAGTCCTGTAGTTGCGGCGATGGTTCAAGGAGCAGGGGGTGGACCACTTGGCTGCCTGGCCCTTCATTAAACTAAGAATGAAGCCCACCTTGGTCTTGTCATCAGGAAAGTCTCGTGGGCACAGGCTAATGTACAGCTGGCACTGGGCTAGGAAGGCTGGGAATTCCTCCACATTACCAGCAAACCTCTCCAGCAGGCTCACTAGGCACTTGGGCATGGCTTGCTGAGGCGGCAGCGGTGCCTGAGCTTGTTGCTGCAGCTGTTGCTGGACTTGGGCCACAGCATTCTTCAGTTGGTCAACCGTCCACTGCAGTGCTTGGTTTTGCGCCACCAGCGCAGCAGCAGTTGCTGCATCCATGCTGCCTGTTGTTGCAGTGGGAGCGATGTGTCACGGTCAGGGCTGGGGTTCTGGCTTGGGTGCCGGGTGGAGTGGGAGGGAGAGAGCTAGAGTCCAAAGCACACCAGGGTCGAGAGCCAGAGAGTCCGTTCGCCAGGGAAGCAAGTAGAGGAGAGTCAGGAAGCCAAGCCGAGGTCTGAAAGCCGAGTTGTCAGTCCAATGCAGAGACAAGCAAGGGGTGGTCGAAGGACAAAGCCAAGGTCAGGACACAGGAGGTCTATCCAAATGAGGGCAGGGTACAAGGTGGAGGTGAAGCTTCCAGGAGCCGAGCTGCTGGGCGCAAGGAGTGGTGACCGATGTTTCTCCCACACTGTTCTGCCCAGTATCCCCCTTATAAGCTCAGGATGGCATAAGAGGATGAGGGCCAGGTGTTTCTCCTTCACTTGATTGCCCTGCCTCGTCCTCGGCATTCAGCTCTGCCTGCCGCTGCGCTTGCAGGCATGCACTCTTCCGCCGTTCCCAAACCACCTCTTTTGCTCGAGCCTTCCACCTCTCCACTGGCTTACAAGGTTTGGTTCTTCGAGGTGCTGGCTGCTCCTCCTCTCTGCGCGACCCCTCTCCCTTGCCATCCTGCACTGAGGGACCGGGTTGCACTGAGGGACCAGGTTGTTGGTCGCTGGATGGCTCTTCAGGAGCTGCGGGTGGGTCTGTCGCTGGCTATTCCAGCTCCTTGGAGGAGGAGGAATCGTCAGCGGGTAGCAAGCCCATCTGACGCGGGTCTCTGACAACAACTGTTATTAGACTGGGTGTCTATTGAAAAGATTCTAGGCCCTGTGCAAGCAGGCTTTGTTACTTAAAGGCCTACAATAGACCATTGTTTAGTTTTATATCATTTAGCCAGGAAATATACAACAGCACCAAGAAGTGAACTATATGTGGCTTTCATTCAATTCCAAGAGTTCATCTTATGTGACAAACTATTATTTTATTGTTTAATGTGTATATAAATAATATGGCACATTTTTGAGAAACCCTAAATTTCAACCACCATTGTTAGCTGATACCCCAAAATCGGTGTTATTATATGTGGACAACACACTTTTGCTAGCAAGTTTTCCTGTAGGTTTTCGACGTTTGTTGAAGGCCTTTTCAGAATATTGCAAAGCAGAAGGGTTGACAATAAACCACGGGAAGTCTAGGGTGGTATTATCTAAATAACAATGCTTTATTGTTATTTATTAAAGATGGGTGGTGTCATTGCTAAGTAGGAAGCATGCTAGGAATGACAAACTTTTCCTTTCTCAGAAAGTTTTAGGAAGAAATGATTCCTTGCAATGAACTGGACTGTTACAACACAGAGAGCTAAAAGATCTAGAAATGGTCAGGCAGAGAGCACATGTTTATTCTTTTCCGATATAAGGAGGTGCAGCTGGTGACATCATTTACAGATGTGGCCTCCCAAAGAACATGAATGAAAGTTAAAGCCAACCTCCTCTCTATGTAATAGAAGGCTTAAAGGGTTATAAGATCCTGATACAGATTCATGATGAGTTCTGCTACTATAGAAAAACACTTGGTTAAAATATGCAGGGCAATATTTACACATTTTTAGCAAGTATTTATATAATTTTAATTTATATATACTTATAAATGCTTGATTATAAGAAGGAGTTAGGGGTGCATGTATGACAAGTGAAGGCAATATGTATAAATCTGGACATTTTACCATTTTTTTGTAAAATTAACTATAACTGGTTATTAGATAATTTATGATTATCCTCTAGTGAATGGCTGATACTGTGGCATTAATGATTTTGGTTTGTTATAATCCTATTTTAAGGTTTAGGCCACTCATTCTTTGGATTTTGTTTGATAGTATCAGACATTCCTTGATCATATGAGTACCTAAAAGGCTACAAATGAGACAAGGCTGCATTATTTATTTTGTACATTTTTATACCACCCTTCCTCTAACAGACTCTGGGTGACATACGTGGTTCTTCCCTCTTCCAGTTCACCCTCACAGCAGCAATAGGGTTACATTCCTCAAGGTGGCCCTGGAGTTCTCATGGAATTTCAAGGGCTCTTCAGACTACAGAGATCTTTGGAGTGCAGACTCTATGGCATCACATCACCACTGAGCCCCCCTCAAAACCCCTGTCCAAGTACTATTCCCAAATCTCCAGGAATTTCCCACACTGGAGCTAGCAAGCGTAAGCAACAACCTGTGAGGTATATTAGGATGAAACAGAATGACTGTCCAAAGGTTACCCAGCAAGCTTCCATGGAGGAGTGGGGACTCAAATCTGGGTCTCCAGATCCTAGTCCAACACTCTGACCATGACACCACATTCATTCATGGTGAAAAAATAAAAATAAAATGAAAGACTAAAGGGGGAGGGTTTCACACAAATCTACTCATTAAAATTTAACTTACTTTTAAGGAATACAGACAGAAACCCAATTGGCAGTAAGAAGAAGAAAATGTTTGGATCAATATTTTCACATTGAGTATAGATTTGTGGAGCAATTAAGATTACAGAAGAAAAATATTGTATTTTTCAGAAAAATTGGTTGCTTAAAATCAAATTCATTCAATTTCAAAGTTAAATCTTCTAATTTTAACTTTTAAGTCCCATGAACCCTCTCAAGAATCAAACATCTTGAGAAAAAAACAAAAGTAAATATTACAAAATTTAAGTAGTAATAATAAAAAGGCATCTTCTGAAAATTTGATCTATTTACACTCATGAAGAAGTATAAGGGCAGCATTCTTTGAAAGGGAACTTGTAAAGTAGACACAGTGTGGTGTTACCTAACCAGAGATTCTGTATCAGTGGAGTAGCATAAGAATCCCTGTGATCAAAATAAGAATGTGTTTTGGGATATGACTGACACTGCAATGGGGGTGTTAGTTAAGAGCTGCAGCTAGTAAGGGTGTGTGTCTACCCACCTGGGCTTGCTCAACAGGCTAGAATAGCAAGCAATACAAGTTGTCTAAGCAACTTAGTTGCATCCAACAGGCTGTATTTACAGTCTTTTAGAGTTAGGATAAACTAGAAGTACCCATGTCATAATAACAAAGAAGAGAGTTTTCAGGAAATATCCACATACAAGGTAGGGATGCCAACTGCCAGGAGGGGCCTGGAGATCTCTTAGAATCTCCAAAATAACAGAGATCAGTTAGTTCCTCTGGAAAAATGGCTGCTTTGGAGGGTGGATTCTATACCCTCCTGAAACCGCACCTTCCTCAGGCTCTACTCCCAAATCTCCAAGAATTTCCCAATCGAGAATTAGCAACCCTAGTTCAAGGCAATACTTTTTTGGAAGAACTGCATCCCCCCACGATGATTATACGTAGATCAGCAAGTTTTTGAGTAAAAGTTCAGGAAGGATGGTCCAATCAGTAGGTAGCTTTTTAAGAGTCAGGATACCTTGCTTTTACCACAGGCATCTGATAAGGTGTTGGACACTCCCAATAACCTCTTCTTGTAAGAAAAAAAAAGTATAAGATAAAAGAATCACTATCTCCATCATGAGTGCAGGGCAAATTAAGGATGCAAGGAAGAGAAATCACCTACCTCTAGTTGTCTCATGTAATTTGCTCCCCATGGCCTTCTGAGTTAAAAGAATGATACTGAGGAATTCAAGCTGGGGGGAAAGTAACATGAAGGAGAAGAGAAAGTGAACTTTGCAGACAGGGCTTGAGGAGGCGACTAGTCAAGTGTACGTGAATGATGGCAAAAGGAACATGTCTCCGCGTGGCAAACCATTATGACTAAATGAAATTCAGACCCACAAGTCAGTAAATATATCACTAGAATGGAACCTGTTTGTCAAGGCTGAGGAAGGCTAGTTTGAGCACACAATGGCAGTGATAGCTGACTGGAATTGACTAGGGCTAGTTTGTAGCAATGATGGAAGCACTGTGCACAGACACTACAAGGCCATGCCAGGCTTTCCCCTCTCCTGTTGTTCACCACAAAGAAGGCAGGAAGGAGACAAAACTGTGCCAAAGAAACCATGTTGGCTGACGCAGCTTTGGGAAAGTATCAGCCCCACATGGGAGTTTTAAGATTGTCAGCTGCCAAAGGTGCATTGACCTTGAAAGACAGGATAGAAGTAATCCACCTAACTGGCAAATTAATCATAAATAGATTGAGACAGTCAGTGCATAGGAAGAAAGCTGCAATACCTGCCAAAGATTATTTATGTCACGAAGTTGCATTCTGCATTGGATCAAATTGCCTAATTTGGCAAGAAGTTCAAGGGATTTGAGAGTGGGAGGAAGACAAGCCTTCATCCTGAGGCACTGAGTGAAGGGAGGAGGTGTCTACCTCTGCAGAGGAATAGGGAATGCTAGACCAGCAAGGCTCTGCGTTCTTTTGCCTTATTTCTCTTTAGAAAATGGAAGCGGAGGGGTCTTGGGAGTGGCACTGGTTGGTACCTACTTGCCAAAGTGCAGAGCAAGGTCAATTTCATGAGCAAAATACAAAAGGCAAGATATAAGCCCATTTGTGTGCCATTTGATGCATTGTTTGGTTTTGTGTGTGGATAATTGTTTGTTTAACTGGCTGCCTTGAATAAGAGAATGAGCTCTGCCACCCACTCTGTCCTTTAAAGAAAGCATCCTCTCGGTACCCATTTCTTCGCAATAAGGAATTGCCTAAGAAAATTCCACTTCTAGTGATTCTAGTGACAATGCTTTTAATCCATGCATAGAAAGGTTTCATATGTTACATTTTCATGTAGAACAAAGTATGGAAAAGCCACATTAGGATAATTGTATAAGATGATCTCACATGCATTATTTTGCTGCATTTATTCTCAGCAAAGATACACAGGCATGACTCATGTGTTTTCCTACACAGATATGGTTCTATAGGGAAAAAAAGACTAGAACATGAAATGCTCCTTTTCATGCACTCTAGGTCCATAAAAATATCCCCAAAAAAGTTCTGCCATTTTTGTTTAATATGAGGATTATGACTAACACTGCTACTAGCAAGCCAAAATATATGTACAATAGGTTAGCATGCTATTGGAAGTCCATTTTCTGGCAAGTATTGTTTATTCCTCTAAGATGTGCTGCAGGAAAAAAACAGTAGTTCTGTGTACATGGTGGTCTACAAATCAGGAATCCAGCATCTTTGGAATGTATGCTTCCTCTTTCAGTATCCAGTCCAAATACCCCACTCCTGTTTTGTGTTTGACTTAACCGTAACTTAGTATTACATCTGCACTGATGTGAAACTATGATTAATGCTTACTAGATCCTCTTTTAATCAGGCTTTGCAAACCTATTTCAAACTTTGATTTTAGATTGTGGTTGAAATATGAACATTAGTTAACATTGTTTCTGTGGATGCAAAACTAAACCATAATTAAGGGATATAAGGGAAAAGTGGGGGGGGGGGGAGTTTATGAGAGATCAGGAAAGAGAGGAGTTATCTGCCTAATGCTTAATTACAGTTTGCATATCATGATTTTCAGCTATGGATAGTGGATATTCATAATAGTGGGCTACAGGGGTTGGTTGTCTGGCTCACTATATGTCCTTCAAAGATAGTGATGTTGGATTCTTACAGCCAAACTAGCATGTTGATATGCGAGTTGGTGCACTGCAGATCAGGGATGCTTGATTACCTGCCAGTTCATCTTGCATCATGCTCACTGGTGGGAATCAGGAAGCTGATTGTTGTTTGGCTACAGCTGAAAAAAAATTGTGTCTACACTGCAAGACCACTGCAAGACTACACTGTTTTCTCACAAACACTGCCTCCCTCCCCGTATGACTACTACTGGTGCCTCCTACTGTAATGTACAGTTAAGGGGAGTATTTGAAACTTTTGAGCTGAGACTTACTACTTAGGTGCCTCCGTGTGCCCTCATTATCTGCCATGAACATAGCTAACCTTGCAATCTGGTCTTGTGACCAATTCACAAAGAGATATCACTGACTGTAAAGGAGCAAATGGGATGAAGTAAGAGCAATTCTGTGCTTGACAAGCTGCTCAGTTTAATGATCTGACCATTACCCATGGGTGACATATGCCTGTTTTTGGTAACTGAGAAAATTTAACTCACATACTATACAAGCACAAAAATAGCCACAAGCTGCTACTTATTTGTGACTACAGTCTAGCCCTGTGACACAGGCAACTACAGAGCAGGTGCAAAACTGATTATCATTGTGCTTAAGGTAAATTTTAACAAAAAAAAGCAATCCTATCAGGAACTTACCTCATATGTGACTGAGAAAGTTGATCAAGGTAAGTTTAAACAGAGTTTTAAAAATCACCAGGGGCTCTGAAAAAGGAATTGCCAGTACATGTTTAGTTCTTAGAGTGGTTTGAATGGTGATCAGAGGATGTGATGAACTAGTCAGTTAACACTTAATCATGCTTCCACTATAGTTCAATACCATTCCAACTATACTTTGGCATGAGATCTTACAATTTCCTCTAAATGTGGTAAGGCAAAGTTAATACTGAACAAGCAAGAGATAGGGATGTATAATTGTTTATTAACTAATAACTAATGAAAAAGTCATAGTTATAGACATAGTTACAATTAAAAGGAATAGGAAAGCTAATTACATTTGTTAATATTGGTTATCGTGGTACGTGGCTGTCTGTTTTAGAGATTTTAAGCAGAGTTCAGACATAGCATAATAAATCAGAGCATAATAAAACTGACAAATAATCTTTCCAATGATCACAGTTAAACAGATCCTTATAACATAAAGAGATTTTTTCCTGATCTTCCTTTTTACAGTGTTTCCACTGTGATGTATAGCCCTTCTAAGGAGGTGCCATTGCAAGAATTAACCCTGCATGATTTGCAAAGAACATTTCTTGATTCTTTGTAAGAGGTTGCTTCCTATTTTTATCAGGAAATAGTGAGTGTTCAGACAGGCACATTTCTATGGCCATTAGGAGGCAAACACCTATGCCAACTCCATTATGCTCTGTTACACTGCCTGTCTTTCTCTGGGTGCCTAGCACCTCCTTCTGCATACATCTTTGGGGAACTAAGTGCAAGCTCCTGCACCTATTGCAAGGAGTCATGTAAAAGTTTCCTTGCTCACTATGTAACTTTGCCTGCTAAAGGCCTTCTGGTGCCCAGTATGTAATATTGTCCACTATCTATCTAGCCAAGCTAATAGTATCCACCAATGTCTCAGTCAGAGGCCTTCCCTGGTCCAGCTATCTGAAATGCTTTTAACTCCATCTACCAGGAAAAGGCTTGAGAAACCTTCTTCTATGCAAAACACATGTTCTACTATTCAACAATGGCCCGCCCCTAAGATCTGAGCCAGAGACTCCTTGGCTCACAGGTCACACTCTAGCACAGTGCAAATTGATTAGAAAGGATGATTAGTGAAGGTGTGGTAAAATTGTCAAGTAAGGAACCAAAAAAGGGAACAGGTAGTCATCAGGACATGATGGCTGCTGGGTGGAGGGAGGGAAGTGAGTGACAACATCATCCCCATCTTTCTCCTAAGTCAGCAGCTTTAAAATCAGCTGCATTGGCCCATAAAATGGGGAGACAGTCTGGCAGACAGCGAATCATGTCTGGACTGGAGGGGAGCAAATCTGTGTTGTCTGCCTATTCCTTCTTCTTAAAGTGACATGTAATAATCGGGAACTAACCTGAGAAAGGAATGAGGGTGAGGTCCAAACCAGATGTTACGTCTGGCACAAATCAAGTTGGGGGTTACCCCAACCTGACTGATCTTTTTGATGTCAGGGAACCAAACTTCTCAAGTGTTCTGGGGCCTGCAACTGGAATGCAAGGCAGGAGGGCCTTCAACTTTCCTTCCCATGCCATTTTCCCAGGCTAGAGGAGCTATTTGCACAGAATTCTATGCAACTTTGGGAAAGCCCTAATATGGAGGCATAGCTCCAAGTCCTCTCCACAATGGTCTAATTGGAGCCAAGAAGAAGCATAGCAACTACATATTTGTGCAATATTATAGTCAAGGACTGTCAAACGTAAGACTGGAAGGTATTGTCAGATTCTCTGAAGTCTCAAATATCTCCTGCAACAGCCTATTGCACTTAAACACAAAATACTGAGAGCGGAACTACAAGTGACAAAAGGCACAGGTTGAACACTTGTCAGCTTCCCTCAAGTTTTGATGGGAAATGTAGGCATCCTAGTCTTGCAGCTTGGCTCTCTGACTGCTGTCCAATGGACTTTTCAACTGTCACTTGTCCAACATTCCGCCAAGCTGCCTACATTTCCCATCAAAACTTGAGGGAAGCTGACAAGTGTCCAATCTGTGCCTTTTGTCACTTGTAGTTCCACTCTGAACCATTCTCAGAGTTATGGAATGATGCCCTTCCTAGGGCTCACCAATGGTGGCTACAGCATGTTCAGCACCAGCCCTCAGTTCTCTTCATATTAGCAGAATAGTTGTGGACTAGAATGGAGTATGGAATTTGTAGTTTTCCCATATTTATGACAAAGGGGGACACATATGGAATGTATGGTGGGAGTCTGTGGCCAAAGGAGAAGATTTCAGTGATAAAGATATTCAGACTGGTAGGATAGAAGGGAACTGTTTGGTTTATTGGAGGACAAGTCATGGCATGCAGATAACAATAACATTTCTGGATTCTTAACTACATTATTTTGGAGTATTAAGGACATTTCAGTACATATTTTAGACCAAAAGTCTCTCGCCTTATCACAAATCCACCACATATGAAATAGAGAATCTTCATGCTCTTTACATTTCCAACACTTGTTGGATAGCTGCTTATTAGCAATGGCTATCTTTTTCGGTGTTAAATACCATCTATATATCATTTTATAGCCATTCTCTTTAATACTGGTACATGTTGAAATTTTTAAAGTATTTTTCCACAACGTTTCCCATGCATCCATCATAATCTCATTGTTACAGTTTATTGCCCATTTTACCATTTGACCCTTGATTGTCTCATCTTCAGTATACCATTTTAACAATAGTTTATACATTTTGGAGATTATTTTATTATTATCTCCCAATAAGAGTTCTTCTAATTCTGAGTTTTTATTTCTAAAGCCTGCCTTCCTTTGATCTGATTCAAATAAGTCTTTAATTTGTTGATATTGCAGCAAACCATATTTAAATGGTAATTCTTCATTCGATTTAAGTTTCAACTCATTGTTTTCAGTTTTTAATAGTTCTTTATAAGTAAGCCATTCATCTCCTTTATATTCCAAATTTGGGTTAATTACTTCTGCTGGAACAATCCACATTGGTTTCTCTTGTTCTATAAATTTTTTGTATTTTAACCAAGTTAACAATAGATTTCTTCTCAAATAATGGTGTTGGAACATTGCGTCCATTTTATACTTGTCATACCATAAGTATGCATGCCATCCAAAAAGTTTGTTATAGCCTTCCAAATTTAACAACTTATGATTGGATAAGGACACCATTCTTTTAGCCATGCCAAACATATTGCTTCATGGTACAATCGAAAATCAGGTAATTGCATGCCACCTCTTTCTCTTGTGTCACAGAGCACTTGCTGAATATGGTTTGTTAGATGCTCTAAGTGGGATACCCAACAATCGACTTCAGTGAAAGCCCTGGATGAGAAACTAATGATAGTTGGAATGTTGATTGATGATATTGTTGAGATGAGCAAATCCAAAGCATTTCTCTGATTAAAAAACTTATCCTAGAAATAAACCATAGCAGCTTGATTTTGAGAGCCTGCAAAGTTTGTTCACCCCTATCTTTGATCTTTCTTTCCCAAAAGCAGTACTCGCATATATGTACTATCTTACTATCCCATGATACTGCAGAGCTTCCTTGTTTTCAAGATTGAATATTATACCCACAATTGTTTTACGGGAGAGATTTTTGAATAGGCCCTATTCCGACAGAATTTGCCCTTGTATCCTTAATAGTATCAATACATCCTTTCATGCCCTGATCAAACGTAGGTTCTTTGAAAATATAAGTGATTATTATATTAAGCCTTTAATTAACTAACCATCCCCTTATACTCCAGAACCCCTGGATCTTTTGTATAGTGATAAGGATCCTAAATTTACCTTAGCAATTGCAAAATATGTCACAGTCCTTTTAGCCCTTGCATCTAAAAAATATAAGGGATAAGTATTTTCCACTGCTCAAGATTTATGAATCAATGAGCTTCTAAGGGAATAAAAGGAAAGGAAAGGTTCCACTTATTCCTGGCGCTGGCCTTGAAATTGCCCAAATGAACTTGTCTTCCCTTCCTGGATGGAAACACCATTGCAATGTACATGCTTGCAGTCCTAGGAGTATCTGGCCTTAGTAGCCATGTTACCAGAACTGCTTTTTATAAGGGGGAAATTAGCTTAGCAGTCTGTAACTAAAAATAGCGCGGATCTAACCTGTGTTTACGGAGGTCCCGATTCCAGACACTCTAGTGACAAAGAGGCAGACTACAAATAGGTTCAATCACGTGTATTTACTAATAGTGTGGCGTAAGCCTGAACTTGCACATACACACAAGAAAGCATACAAGGACTAGGAAATATAGAGCAAGAAATATAGAGTTCGCATTAGCAGGTGGTCCAATGCCAGCAGTGGATCCACGGAGGGACAGCAAGGAAGTCTGGATAGGGGTGGCACGCGCACCATGCGGTCTGAGAGACCGGCTTAAATACCCCAAAACGTACCCTGGGGCTGGTGCTGTACTTGCTGGTTCTCACAGATTAAAACAAAGGTTCTAATGGGTTGCTGAATGGCTTGGATGGGCCACTTTGGTAATCTGATTGTGATAAGTGACACCTCAGGAAGAGGGGACAAAAGAGGGAGGGGGAAATCCGAGTGGGCTGAATGGATGTTCCAGCGGACAGGGCTTGCCCTGATGTCATCAGCTCTGGAATGCGGAGGTTTCTTTGAGATGCATTCTCTAAGTGCTTGGGATGGTCGGCACTTAGTTCCTTCTCCGGGGCGGCTCCTAAGATATGCAGAGCGGGGCGAGGTACTCTCGCTGTGGACGTGGTGTGCCCGCTTCGCCGAAATGGCTTCCCAAAGCAGTCTTTTCCTCTGGGTCTTCTGGCTGCCTAAGAACATGGATGCCGGCTGGGCATAGCTGGGGCTGATTTGCAGGTTGCCCGGTAGTGAGGGCAAGCTCGGGGACCAGCCCGCGGGAGGCTCCAGGCGGGAACTGACCAGGGAGCGCCTAGCCAGGCTCGCTGGACGTTTCCCCGGCAGGCGCCCGGCTGCTAGCAGCGGCTTGGGCCCAGATGAGGCAGGCTTCCATGGAGGCAGGGGGAACAGCACGTAAAACACAGTCCATAGCAGGGAACGGGCACGGTCCGTGGCAGATGGCAATGCAGGCACGGGGCACACTTGTAATAGAGTCCAAACGCACACTGGAAAGTCCAGATATAGGTCTAGGCAGGGCTGCCCAGGAAGAGAGTCCTTTGTGCAGTTAACCAAACATGGAGTCAGGGAACTACACAGTCTATTGTAGCAGCAAGGTAATCAACAAGCAGGCAGGAAACTGACACGTGTATTAGAGCACCCACGTGCAGGGCAATCTTTGTGTAGCAGTAAAACAGAAATGCAGGAAACTTTAACACAGTCCATGGCAGGCCTTAAAGCTGTCAGAACTGTGGCTAGATAATGTCCTTACTCCAGACTACCTTCTGCAATCAGACAAAAGCCCGTTGTTTTCAAAAGTTTACTGAAGAAAGAATGCATTATAGTCCATGAGCCTGAATACAATATTCAGGATGGTACATGTGAATTGTTACCAACGACAGGCAAAGCATGAGGCACAAAGTAACAGATCCCAGCAGGCCCAACCTCCCCCCATAGTTCTCATAACAATCCCTTTGAAGCTCGGAAAGCAAAATTCCTTCGAGGCTGGAACAGCGATAGCCAAAACATTCCTCCTCTGGGAGATAGCTGCCTGGGAACATCCTGGCACCTGTGAAGAAAGCACTCATAATATGCTACTCCGCGAGTAGCATATCCAGCACCTCTGCCTCCTCTGACAAGAACTGAGGAGCACCTTTGTCCCATATGTTGCTGTTGTTCCACTAACCGGACTTCTAGCATGCGGTTTTCAACTTCACAGGTTAATTGAATCCATCCCAGTAGAGTGGGAGGATTATCTTGCATAAGGGCTCTATCCAACAGTTTGGGATTTAAGCCCTGTTTGAACAAAATTATTTTGGTCGATTCTTCACACCTTGGGCATTTAGTGGCCAGTTGTCAGAATTTCGTGACATAGTCTCTAGCCGACATACTGCCTTGCCTAATAGACTGTAATTCAGTCCGGGCTCTAGTTTCTTCTAGAGGGTCTTCATATTGGGCTCGGAGTGCGTCGACAAGCCCTTGCAGAGTATTTAATTCCGTTGTCATCTGGTATGATCGGATTTTCGGGACAGGGGTCTTCTGGACGGGGGTCTTCCGGACACGGGGCTTCTGGACACGGGTCTTCTGGACAGGGTCCTTCCCCGGTATCGGATTCAGAATCTCCAGTTTCGGGTGGCTGTTGCAGCCACGGTTGGATAGGGCCCTCAGGGCGGGGCACAAGGCTTTGTAAGGTAGACAAACTTTGACTGATGTCTGGTAGACCAGCTGGCGGTTCTCGTCCACTGTCCCCCACCACAAGTACAGATAGTAGATGGACGGCATGGGCTAAACTTTCTTCCATGCTTGCTAGTCTGGTTTCCAAAACTTGCACTCTATCTGGATTTTCCCCCTCCTGTTCCGTGTACCCAGTAGCCTGCGAGGTTGGCACATATTCTGCATGTGGTCTCGTGGCTTTCGTCTGTTGCCAAGGCAGGGTTTCTTCCATGCCTTGTTCTTCTTGGGATCTTGCAGCTAAGATCCCTTTTGCCAAACCAGTGACTGCTGAAATCCCAGAGTCAATTGCAATCGTTCTGCTCTGAAGTTGCATCCAATGGTGCTCACTTACATCCGGTTGCCCCGACCACGGGGTGACTTCTGAATAATCCCAGCTTAGGACACCGCGGCAGGACGTCTCCCACTCCGTTTGCTCAGTTGTCCTGTTCCAGTAGAGCCACGGTTGGCTGCTGGCGTGCTCGGGAATTGACTCTAAACTTCGCCGACTGTCCATCTGTGATTGCGTGAACATTGTACTAGCCCTCCGTTCCCTCATCTCCCTTGGTCTCACGCCTCACTGCGTCAGGGTGGGTACGGAAAACAGTGGTTCGGCTGTAGCTCTGGGCCGGGTATCTGCACTGCTGGGAGCGAGGGTGTAGAGCGTAGCAACAGAGGAGCCGTTGCCTCTTGGTACGGGTCCTTGAGGTTCCAATCCTTGAGAGCCGGGGGAGGCATACGGGTCAAACAAAGGGTCCCTGACCAGGACAGCTTTGGAGTCCGTCTGATCCAGCTTAGGCATTGGAAAAGGTGATTGGTAACAAAATGTCAGAACTGTGGCTAGATAATGTCCTTACTCCAGACTACCTTCTGCAATCAGACAAAAGCCCGTTGTTTTCAAAAGTTTACTGAAGAAAGAATGCATTATAGTCCACGAGCCTGAATACAATATTCAGGATGGTACATGTGAATTGTTACCAATGACAGGCAAAGCATGAGGCACAAAGTAACAGATCCCAGCAGGCCCAACCTCCCCCCATAGTTCTCATAACAATCCCTTTGAAGTTCGGAAAGCGAAAGTCCTTCGAGGCTGGAACAGCGATAGCCAAAACATTCCTCCTCTGGGAGATAGCTGCCTGGGAACATCCTGGCACCTGTGAAGAAAGCACTCATAATACTGAAAGGATTAAAATGGAGTCTCTTTGGCACTAGCATACCTGAAAGTATTCTGAACATGACAAAAGCAGGAGAGGGGGCCTACTTGGCAACAGCCAGCAGGCTATGTTTACTGTTCATCAAATTTTTTTCATCTATGTCTTTTGATAAACCTTCTACATAAGGGAGGGTTTCACCTAAAAGGTTGCTCCAATGGGAGATTTATTGGATTTATGAGTTAGGGTCGTTGGTACCCACTGGACTCGACATAGATTGGGATCTTTCATGTTATTTATAGTGGATTTGGTCTTTCTGAGTATTTGCAGGACATGGTCCCTTTGAATGTAATACAATATAACAGGAAGGCAGTGCCCCTTGTTATCTCGGAAACGCCATTTGCTGATACTACACCAGGTACATCTGGCGTGTTTAAGAATATCCGAGTGAAAGTGAGTATATTATCCTGTGCCTTGAAATTGATTTATGATGTCTCAAGATGGTGAGTGTTATTAGAAGGAGCAAGGGAGAACTCTGTGGATACTAGAGACTTTAACACTTGGTTTATTATTATTGACTGAATAAATTACTGCTTATGCAGGACTACATAGCAATTGGCATGGAATGTATTTAGAATTCCTGATGAGTTCAATGGCTGGTTTTGATATGTAGATATTGGAACATGGTTATTTATTGATTGGATTGATTATGTATTTCTTATGTATTTATGATATTTATTAGTAGCACTAAGCTTTTTGTTCACTGTTTAGCACTTTAAAATACTCATTGAAAATTATTGAATGTGTGACTTTGTGGGAGAGCTTCTGTTTTTTGTGAAAATATAAAAGCCTATTTGGAAGAATTAGGCAAGGATGTGACATTGGAAGATGATATGAAATTGAATATTGCTTTGTGGTATATCTTGGCCTGGGATGCATAGAGAAGTGTGTCTTCCAAGGAAGCTTTAACTTCTAGCATTTTGATCTGCTTATGGGCTTTGGATTCTGGAAGTGGCAAGGCTTAGAATAATAAAAAATGATTATCACTGGAAGCAAGATTCCAAAAGGAGTATCAGAGAAAAAGATAAGCATTTCCCCCCTTTTTGTTTCCTGCATATATCAGGCTCATGGAGATCTCTATAAGAAATTTGAAGTTGATAATTTCTTTGAAATAAAAATAATACATTTTGCAAATAAGTACATATTTTTGACTAAGAATCTTAGTTTCCCATAACCAGGAACTGTTAAAAGAATGAAGATCCTTTATGGCAACCTATAATACAGGATGGACAATTTGATTAGGAACCAAACACCCCATTGGCAATTATTTTGATATCTCATTTGTAATCTTATTACTACAGTCATGAGCAGGACTGTAATCTTTCTTTTTAAAAAAGAAAACTTGGTTTTAATGAATGTAGCCTATGGACTGTTGCAATGGATTATTTGCCCATTAATATACTCCAATATCTACCTTAAAAGCTTCCCACTATGGTATTAAAATCCCATGCATGTTTTTTTCTTTTGTCACTCTTCCTATTAGTAACACATATGCCTCCATCCAAGTTCACTCTGTTTGAAATTAGGGGGAAAGAAATGATTTGTCATCAGTAAGCAAACTTTTGTCACTCTGACAGTTCTGCATGACATGTCTGAACTAGTAAGAGCTCAGTTATGTATACCTGAAAAATTGATGGAGGCTGGTCAGAAGGAGAAACATCCCTTCTGTTCAGTTTCTCTCATCTCAGTTGACTTTTTAAATGTAGATTGGGTAGTAAAGATGGCTGTAATATAGGTTTATATATTGCTGACACCTAAAGGCTGTTTCAATCTTAATATAAGAAATAACCAGAAAAAACAACAACATAAAGACCATACAGGGTTTAAAAATGCAAGAACCAACCCAACCCCAAAACATAAAAAATGTATAATAAAAGAGCAATAAAGTATATATTTCCTTCCCATAGAACAAATTAAACTACAAAGAGCTTAAGCAATTTACTACTAGGTCAGACACAATTTTGGCTTGAATTTTCTTAGCTACCAATACATAAATAGAAACCATGTGAGTTACATGTCAGATAATAATTAAATTGTTTTCTCTGCATCTGAACTTGAATGGGTTAAAATAGCTGCAAGAAAGTTATATTTAGGTTCAGATTAGAGAAAGCAATGCAAAACATAATATAGGAGATTCTCTAGTTTTAGAAGGTAAAGAAGGTTGAAACTGGGCTATACCTAAGAATGTGTGTGGCTGGGCATGAGATTGGGTGGTGGTGGTGGAAGGAGACCCTCCTTCATTCCTGAATGGCTTGAGCAGCCTGACCATCGGTCACCATAAGTGCTCGTTATGCCTGGGTGGCTGGAATTTTTAGCTTCTTAGACCTGATTTAAATGTGAGAGAAAAAGAACTTGTCTGCGTGGCACTGTATGTAGCTGCTATCTCATTTGAACTGGGTCCTGAGACACAATGCATGTACTGTTAACATTACTGGGCTTTATAGCCTGGCTGGTTGAAACATTTGTGTGCTAACATTGCATGACGACCTAAGTACACTTGACAAAGTCCTTGTGTCCCCTGTATGACTAGTCATGCTTTGATAGTTCAGTGTTCAGAAGAACTGAATTCCCAGGCATGTATCCCATTTTGCAACATTTACTTATATGCTCAGACTCTGAATCCATGCAACCATGAAACATAGCTTTTTCTTTGCCTATGTCATATTTAAATTGGTCTTCAGTCCACTTGATCAGAGAATGGCTGCTTTAGGATTAATTTGACTAAGCTGTATATGGAGGGAAGAACCATTATAATTATGACTGGAAACAGGAAATGTTACTGGCCTTACTTGATTACCTAGGTAGGTATAAGTGGCTTATCTTCCATTAGCATGCAATCGTGTTACAGCAAACATGTAAAACATGAACAGACCATTGCCACCCTGGTTGGACTGAAGAAGCAGACACAAGGCTTGGGTACTAAAGGGCCACTTTATTAAAGCAACAACATAAACAGTTGATGTGGCAAAGAAGGCCTAACTAGCAGTACAGGTCAAGCCAGCAGTCACCCTGGGACCTCCTCCTTGAATCTGTCTGGGCAAGACCCACTGCCCCAAGCCATCCATGAGGCATGGTTGGGGCCCAGCTGGCTAGTCGAATGGTTCCCCCCACCTCACAGCTCCAAACACCCCAAGCCGTGGAGCCTGAGGGAAGGACTTGTCCAGGAGGTCCCATCAGACAGTTCGCCTTTGCAGCTGGCAGCCGTGAAGCAACCAGCCGCTCCTGGCAGACCCAAATTCCCCACCAATGGGAATATGCCAGAGGTGCTAACCAGCCCACTCTCATTTCCCCAACTCTAACCTACCAGTGGCAAGAATATTTACAGCTCTACCAAATCCAGTTACCACAACCTCTGCTTGCAGTGCAAGGTAGGTGAAAAACTCACCGCTCACCGTTAGAGATGGGCACGAACAGCAATACGAACAAAAAAAAAAGCCACGAACAGTCCAATCTGCTGTTTGCAAACAAGCTGTTCATGAGGCCCCATTCTAAACGAATAGGTGGTCATTGCAAGCCTCGTTCATTGCTGTTTGTCAAGCCAGACAGTCTGGCACCTGCAATTAATTTCCTTGGCAACTTAGGCAGGAATTGTCTGAACTCTGAACTCCTGCTGTTGCCCTGGAAACCCCAATCTAAGCCCAATTTAGCTTGATAGGCAGGTCTGCAAAGACCAGGGGGGGCAGGGCTCCCAGCTCTGGCTTAGTTTGTAGACAGTGGAGAAGGAGAGACAGTTGCTGTTGGCATTTTGATAGAGTGCATTGGAGCTTGAATTTTCTTTGTGTGTGGTGGGATAGGGATCTACCCCTTCAAGTTCTAGGGCTGCTTTCAGGCTCTGGGCCAAGCTATTAATTATTATTGGTACCTTTTCTGCTGCCTGCTCAAGGTTTCTGGGAGTGGTGCAGTAGAGATCTACCCTTTCAGGTTCCAGGTTCGTGCCCATCTTTACTCACTGTAAGGCAATTTGGTGAAAGGGGGAAAAAAATCCTACTTGGCTCCATAAGCATTGACTGGCTAGACCTGTACTGCAACAGAGTGCAGCAAGTAGGCCAAGCATGAGGCAGTGAGAGTGCAGGGGAGTGGAGCTGCCTTATAAGGCATGTGGCTCAGCCCCCTTTGCTGATACCTGGATGCCCAGGAAAGAGGGGCTGTCTTTCCTTCTTCCATGGTGGCAAAAGATGGCACCTAGCCATAGCAGCCAGTGGTTGCTGCCAGGGGTGCCTCATTATCCCTAAACAGCCTTGTCCACATGCCCATAGCAGTGATTTGACACCTTAGGTGCATCCATAGGGGTATTTATCAGTATAACGTGTAAACCTAATCTATTCACAGCAAGTATGACTGCCACATAAACTATGAAACTAACCTCATCAAAGGTTTTGTTACGAGGACACATGAATGAATATTTTGTATGCTTTTAACATACATACCAGTTTGCATACCAAGAACTTTGCATGCTGTATAAAAGACACTAATCATGTTCATTGCATCATTAGCATTCTGTGAAGGTGTGTGGCAGAAAATCAACATTACAGAGAATCAATATATTGCATCCAGCAGATATGCCATCTGCCTCTCTTCTCTCTTCCTAAAGACGACATACAAAACCATGGCAGATGAGGTATTCCCAACTTGTGTTGCTGGAAATGATGATGGACTGATGGAATTACTTGTAGTAAAGCAGTATAACAGTCAGAAGAATGGAGCAAATGAATGGAACATAGTTCATAGCCTTTGTTGCTGATTCATACCTTGCTGCAATATTTTTTAAGTGTGGGAAATATAGTCCTGTTTTGATGAAACAAGACTGGAACAGTTTTTGGTAGGGATGAATATGCTGTTCTGGGCTTTCTTTTCTTTTAAAACAGTGTAAGCATGTTGTCGAAGGACCTGCAGTGCTGTAATAAGGCTTGTGTTCTAAGGCTTTATTGACTGTTGACATGCCTTGGCAAGCAGGACACTTCCGCTGGTTTTCTTGACCACTCGACAATAGAAGGATCTATAAGAACATAAGAAATAACTGGTTAATGGAATCAGGACTGTACAGATAATTGTTCTTTACCTGTGTTGTATGCTCTATTGGAGTGATTCCGTGACCTCTTCTATTCATCGCATGTATTATTATAGGAGTTGATTTGTTATACTCATTGATGTTAGGATTCATATGTTCATTGATACTGAGACTTTTGATCATTGAGCACTATTGCACGTTTTGCACTTTTAGTATAAATACTAGTTTATAAGTTATTTTGTTATTTTGTTTTGTCCTCCGAGAGGCTTTGCCCCCCTGGTTGGATTTTGCTTTAGCTCAGAGGAACCCCCCCCCCCTGTTTTTTGCCCTATTTTTAAAGCCTGGAGCATTGAGCAGGTAACAAGAATCCTCCCCCTATCCATTGAATAAATGACAACTGGCAGAACATATGGAGAAGTGACTTTGCTCCACTCCTTTCTCTTTTCTGTCTTTTTAGCCCCTTAAATCTCCAGTACTAACATTCACATTTGCATTGGTTAACAGATAACATGTCCAGCAGAAAAAGGTTTTTCCCAGCACTAGACCCTTGAACATCGCAGATACTAAACCTGGGGCTTTTGATATGCAAAACTTATGGCACTGTGCCCTGAGCTACAGCCCCAGAATATCACCCACATAGAATTGCAGGATCTTGAAGTCCTCACTGCACAATAGAAAAA
This sequence comes from Eublepharis macularius, assembly GCF_028583425.1. Lineage (NCBI taxonomy): Eukaryota > Metazoa > Chordata > Lepidosauria > Squamata > Eublepharidae > Eublepharis > Eublepharis macularius. The sequence continues at coordinate 90,927,509 of NC_072793.1, read as the reverse complement.
GATAACTTTTGTGGGGCTGTCCCTGTAAGGAACCGCCTTTATATTGAGTTGTTCTGATCATCTGGCCTAGTAACATCTAATTTACTGGTAAACTGCTCCTTAAGCTTTCGGGCAGTCATTTCCCCAGATCCTTAAGTTAGAAATATCTGGGACTGAATTTGAACTTTATAAGTCATGTTCTTTACGGCTGTGCCATACATTTCTATTCACTATCTACACTACAGCATTTTTTTCTAAATTAAGATGGCTTAATTGAAAGGTGACTTGTATTGTAAAGCATATCGTGGCAGGTGACTTACAACAAATAACCTTGTCTGTTATAGATGCTTGCTGTCAACCAATAGTATGTATTCTATTAAAATCAACATGAATATTAAAGTAGTATGTTACTTTCCTCCCTTCATTATTGGGCTGGGAGTGCTTGCACAATGGTCTGCCTCTGCACTTATCAAAGAAGGCTATAAAAACTCCACCCTGAAATGTATTGTTTCAATTTTATCTCAGATATAAAGATTAAATTCTAGAAAGTTTGGCATTGGTTTTCATTCCATTAGGCTTTCAAGTATTATGTCAGTCTGTCCGTTCACTCCCATATCTTCAACAAAAGTGTTATAGTTCTTCCTCAGTTCATAGAAAGATAAATTATGTTACAGTGTATCCAGATTATAGAGAAAGATTGCAGATAGTGGGGTGGATCTAATCTGCTTTTCCAATTAGTCTAACCCAACTCCCCTCCTCACATGGCTTTTATCCATGCAAGTCCCATCATTTGCAGCGTAACTAGACACAGGGCATGTTCTGTGGTGGCACCTTGCTTTTGGAATACCCTCCTTATTGAAGCTCACCTTCTGCTTCCCTTACTGTATTTTAGGCATAAGGCTAAAACATGTCTTTTTATCATCCAGGCTTTTAATTAAGGTTTATTTTTCTAGCTGATTTTTGGTCTGCTCTGTTTAATGGATAATTTTATGCTGTTTTTATATCCCTGGGCTAGTTTTAATGGCTTGATCGTATAGTATAGTAATAATTTATTATTTTAATTATAAGCTACACCAAGCAGGAATCTGGAGAAGTGTATTAAAATATCAAAAAGGTCAAAAGGGACCTCTTCTTTTCTTTTTCATCATCTGGTAGAATCCATTCCAATGTCTTATAATACCTGAGGCATATAACTCAGTGACTTATCCTGGAAGCCAGGCACACACAGTTGTCATTATTATTTCACTGTTAATGCACATGACATTTAACAGGTTAACAACAACAACAACAAAACAGATCCATGTCCCAAGGAATTTACAGTCTAAATTTAACATGGGAGGAGGCAGTGGCAGCTCAAGAATTTTTGTGTTTGAGGCAGAGGTGACAATAGCCAACCACCTCCTCACTGCCAGCACTTGCCCACTTCTGTTGCTGTGGTAACTCCACCCAACCACTGCTTTACTGGTGCTGCAACCACACCCAGAAGAGATTATTCTTGTTACCTGTTCAATGCTCCAGCCATTAAAAATAGGACAGCAAACCTATAGAGCTTCCTGAAATCTCATGAGATTGCTTTTTTGTATGATTATTTGGTCACTATTTTTTGTTACATTGGCAACAGGTGGCCAGAAATGGTGGTTGAATTCTCAAAGAAAGGAATCTGGTGAGATTTCATGTACTGGTATGTGTGGCTTGCCACATAATTTTAAAGGAGGAGTAGGGGAGTGATGAAGTAAGGGGGATGAATTCTAGGTGAGAATGGCAGTTGTCAGGTCTGCTACCTCAGGTTGCCTAATTCTAGAGATGTCTCCAGGATGAGATAACAAAAGGAGGACAGGAACACAGTCATAAGGATAACAGGAGAACGTACACAGTCTGTTCAGTGACAAATACTGAGGGGGTACGGACCAAGTGAGTAAAACACAGGTTAACAGAAAAAAGATTAATTTTGAAGAGAGGTTTAAAGAAAGATACGGAAAAGCGTTCTTTTGTTTAGAAGAGGGGTAACGGTGGTATATTTAAATGCAGCACAGAAAGAGGAGAGGAAAGAGGGATCTCTGTTCTGGGCAATGGTGTTATATGCCTTTGTAAGTTGCCCCTGGTTAACACAAGGTAGGGGATAGCATAGCAAGTGTGATTAGAGCATGTGTTAGTACTGCAAAATCTTGCATTGGAGGAAGAAAAGAGGGGTTTTAAAGGCCTAGTGAAAATAGAGCTGAATACCTCTGCTAAGCATATGCTGCTGCTTAGAAATGGGCATGAAACGGAAAAAAACCAAAATGAGATGTTCATGTTTCATCATGTTTAATGAATTGCGAACCATGAATTTTCACAAAATCGACCCATTTCACAAATTGATTCATTAGTTTTGTGATTCATCAGAACCGGGGGCATTTCAACAGCCCCCTTCACCCAGAGATGCCAAACTGGCAGGGAGATTTCAGCAGGTTCTCCCCCACCCACCCTCCCAGTTTGGCCAAGATTGCAATATGTTGAACGGGAGGCAAGTGCTGCCAGAGTGCTTGACAGAAACATGGACCATGATTTGCTGGGTCAGACTCAGAAGGAGGATGAAGGATTACCGGCCGCAGTGTGGACCTAGGCCGGGAAAATAGAGTGAGGGGTGGACTCAACTGCAAGCAGGGACAGCCCTAAGAGTTTGGGATGTTGACTGGAGGAACTGGATGTTTCTCCAAAACCTCACCATTTATCCTGAGATGTGCTCTAAGGGGCACCCACGACATCCGAAATGTGGGTTTTGTCAGTGGTTGCCCCCTGCTCATGGGCCCAGGAGGCGGTCGACACTCCAGACTACCTCCTTTCTGTCGCCCCCAGTGCCACAGGCTCAGGGGTGGCCCATAGTGCCCCTTGGGCCCTAAGGGGCACCCACGATGTATGGCATGTGGGTTTTGTTGGTGGCTGCCCCCTCCTCATGGCCCGGGAGGCGGATGACACTCTGGACACCTCTCTCCTGCTCCCCGTGCCACAGATGGATGCCTCCCACTCTTTGGGGGGGGTACTATAAGTCCCACTCTTGGGGACAGCTGCCAACAAAACCCACCTGCTGGACATGGCAGCACTGACAGATGCCTTCCACATTTGAGGTAGATTAATCTTAACTCCCCAGGGGGGCCATCTCCCCCACCCTGGGACATGTATGGATTGGACAGATGGACAGATGCCTCCCCTGTTTGGTGGAGGTTATTCTTAACCCCTCGGGGTGGCTGTCTCCCCCACCCTGGGATGTGAACGGATCGGACAGATGTATGGATGCCTCCTCCATTTAGGGGAGGTTATTCTTAACCCCCCGGGGGGGCTGCCTCCCCCACCCTGGGACATGAAAGTTATGGAACAGCTGCTGGCAAAACCCACCTGCTGGACATGACAGCACTGAATGGACAGAGGATGAGGGGATGGTACTCTACTGGAATGGATGGACGGATGACCGGATGGACAGTGCCTCCCATGTTTTGGGGAGGAGAACACCAAACCACTACACAGACACATGGGCAGGCAGCACAGGTGCTCAGATAAAATAAAACAAAAGTGAGTGTGAGACCTCAGCAGAGGAACCTACTAAACCAGGGGTGGCCAAATGGTGGCTCGCGAGCTGCATACGGCTCTTCAAGCCTTATTTGGCGGCTCCCAGAGGCTTGCAAGCTCACCCCTCCCCCAGGCTCCTTTAAGGGCCAGAACAGGTTCCTGGGACTTGGCAGCGAGCGGGCAGGCCAACCACTCTCCTGATCTATGCAGCCAGCATGCTTCTCATTTTCCTGTCACATTGCCTTAGAGTAATATACATGGTTTTCTACCCTTTAACTTTTTTGTCTTCAGAACAACCCTATGTGGTTACCTAAACTTAGAGAGAGAACAAAAGAGAGGCTGGCTTGAAGTCACACTGCAAGGACTGTGGCTGAGTGAGGATTTTAACCCTCGTCTCCCCATTCCTATTATGGGACTATGATTTTCCCTGTTAAATTCCCCTTCCATACAAGTTATCAGAGGGATTCTAATTAACCTAGGCAGGATCAGCTGCTTTAATTATACTTTAATTTTCAAGATGAAACAATCTTTTGCATATTTGTCTAAATAAACATGAAATGTATCTGATGTAGGGGTCACTAGTTTGCCAATTACTCTGATCCTAAATCACAAACAGGTTTCTTAGTAGACCACAATATTGTATCAAAAACTCTTCACTTGCCCTAGAGTTTGCTATTGCCTTCTTATTCTTGTTTATTTACTTAAAATCTTTCCTTGCAAATAACAAATTTGCTCAAAGGAGCCAACAAAATAAAAAAAAAATCTCAATTTAAAATAAATCAATAGAAGCAATCCAATAGTCCCGCAGTAGAAAAACAAGAGTAAAAAAAATTAGTCAATCAGATGCCCAACAAAACAAATATACTACACCAAACATCACAAGGGAGGTGCAGTATCCAACAACTGAGAATACCCTATCCCTGGTTTCCACCTGTTTCAGCTCAGATAGCTGAGGGACTTAGAAGCTTGATTACATGTGCACTAAACATGTGTTTAATGGGAAGAAATGCCAAATGAATTTTTCTTTTATGTGTGACCATGCTCACCTTCATAATGATGTATGTGTGGGGAGGGATATGTTTGCAATCACGCATGTAGAGGAAGGAGCTGTTTTGTCGGTTCCTACTTTCTACCAGTGCACTTTTGCAGATAATAAAGAGCCAAGGTGGGTAGGGTGTTTCTCTGACTGCCTTTTTCACATGTCTGCCCAGGAGACACATATCTGCAGCACAGCCAGTGCAGATTCAGGTTGTCCATAGACACAGACTTTCTTATGGTTCTGGGTGTGGACATCTCTCCCTTTGGCTGTGCAAGAAGCAAATCTTCCCTTTTCTTCAGAAATGGAAACCAAGCAGTGCCTCTTCCTCAAAGCAAAAAGCTGATCCTGACATTCCTCTGTCTTCTTACTGCAGGAAGTGCTTCAGAAGAGACCAGGAAGCATTGCCTTCAGGAAGTGCCAATGTGGATGCTCACTTGGAACATCCCAACATATTGTGGAACTTCTCAGTGTTTTTGTGACTGTCCCACTCTGGAAGTAGCCAATGGCACCCACTCCTTTTTCTCATCATTCCAAAAGTGTCTGAAGCTCCACAAGGTTGAGGAGGAGTCATTGTGTTTAGAGGCAAGGCCAGTGACTTGCAAACTTTGAAATGGCCTTTTTCCTTTTCACAAATTAACATTTATGATGGTTTTGCCTTTTTTTAAAGCATCCTGTCAAGCTTGTCACGATAGAGATGATGAGTGTTGTTCACTGTGAAAATGGGTGTCTTCCACTATCTATATCATAAATTTCTTTTTCTGTCAAGTCTGTCCAAGCATGCGAGACAATGAGAAAACCACTGACATTGTAGAACTTCAGACAGTAGGTGCAAGGTGTCACAGTTTTGAATTTTAATCTTTTCACTGCGAACATTTTAAATGTGAGAGGAGACTGAAAAAATGTTTCTTCTTCTACTATCTGAAGCTGAACAGTCTACTCTTACCATCTCAGCATTTTACCACTTCATTCTACCTCTTGTTATAGATCCTGCCTCTGTCCCCTTTACCATACTGAGTAACATGTAAGAAACATTTAATTTTCATTTCATTTCCTTTTTTAGCTAACTGTGGGAAGTTCTCAAAATAGTATCACAGTTCAGCACTCTATGTATGTAATAGGCAATAATAGGGTGCAATTATCTCATTTTCTGAAACTTGCTCACTTGCAAACTGAATATGTGTTGACTCCCTGCCAATGTGGTAAGAGTAGTAACTGGTAGCTCAGATAACCACCTTGATACAAATAATGGTTTTATGAAATAAAATATTTTTGTTGATAAACCACAATTCTGCAGAAAGAAAAAAACAGTAAAACATTTTTATTTTACCCCCAAAGTAGAAGTAAAATGTATAGTTGGCATGGTATGAAAATTATCTAGCTCAGGTCCCTTTCATGAAAACATGTTTCCTTCAGCCCACACAAAAGTTTGAAGCTGAATTTTCCCAACACTATTGATATTGTAGTATCAATAGTAGGTCTGCCAGCCACAGCTGGCAACCTGCCAGGAGAATGTTGTGGGTGGGGCCAGGTGTATCAACATTGCAATGGTGCACAACATCATTTCTAGCCAAAAAAACCCTGAAAATGATATGGTCTAGGATTCTCTGAAAACTCTACGGTTAAACCATAGCTTTGGTGACTCCTAAAGCACTGCCCAGTGACATCATATACCAATGTGACCTCCCCATTCCCACCTTTTCTCTCTGATAGCCTATGCAACTCCAGTGGGGGCAAGGGGAATGCCTAGGAGGTTTCCCTCTTAGTGTCATTAATTAATAGCAAAGTAGTCAACTGTAACAGGGCCGATTCATGTGTTACAAAGATCTAATGGCCACCACAACTTGGGAGCTTTGTGATTCCCAGATGTACATGGGCCAGATTCTGATCATGACAGTAGCACATATGGAGAATGGCCCTCTGCGACTTTTGCATCTGGGAACCAAGGAGCTGCTGTTTGTAAGTTCAAAAGCATTATGTAACTTAAAACAGCTACACATAATTTTCACAATAGAGTAAATAACAGCTCCCTGGTGCTTCTTTCAGGACATGAAAATAGCTTGAGGGCAAAGGCCTCTTCTCCATGTGTGCCACAGTCATGATTAGAATCAGGATTGCCTGTCTGATATGAAGTCCTTGGGACAGCCACAAGGACTTTGTACTTCTGACTATTGGGAATGGCTGAAACAATTCCTTAGTGGGGAGGGAGAACAGAACTGTAAAAGAATTTTCACTTTACTTAACTCAGTAATGAAAGGATTTTGTATTATAGTGGTTGATTCTGACTAAGCTGGCCTTTGTGAACCACCCATGAAATAACCCGTATGTGATGGGAGGACTGTTCAATGTAATGTATGAAGGGCAGTCCCTTCTCATCTCCTGCAGGCAAACAGTTTATGCTATGAATTATTTTGATTACTCTACAAATACTGGTTGTAGTCATGAAATTAACTTTCTCTTTACAAAAGACTCTCTTGAGGCAGTGGATCTTTCGCTACTCTTGGATGTTAAGTTAATTTTTTGTTAGGAACAATTATGTTTCTTGCATAACTGCGGAGTATTGTTCTATTACACAGATGCCATCCAACTTGACAAGAGAGATGTCAGTACCCATGGTTATGTCAAGGCACCGTGTACTGGGATCATTGGGACTGATTTTGCTGACATTTTTTAAAAGATTGCATCATTTACTGCCTACAGTAGCAAAGTATGATTTACAAAAGGATATTATATGCCCAACCAGTACATCAACCACAACAATAGGTGTAGACGATAACAACTGGACAGTTGCAAACAGTCATACTACTTGGAATCTGCCACACCATAAGCCAAACAGCCCTGTACCATTTTGAAATTGGAGGTGTGTTGAGTGAAGGGAAAAAGCTGGCAGCATTTGGTGAGTGGGTCATCCTTTTAAGGACATGTGGAAATGGCCTTGAATAGAGACTGCAATGCCCAGGGGGAGGAGACTTAACTCCACACATGCACACTGTTTTCCTGGCTTGAAACAGTCCTAGGGAACTGCCATTTTTCTGCTGAGGAATCTTGTATGTACTGATGGGTTACACATACATTTCCTCAATGGGGCAAATGGAGTATTTCAGTTAGGTTCAGTATTTCAAGAGTATTTCAGTTAGGGAAAATGGCATGCAGAGTGAAGGTCGTCCCAATCTGAATCAGGCCCAGATATACTTAAGAGTTGAATTTCAAGCCCAGAACTCAAAGAATGCATCCATTGACTAGACACACAGGGGACATGAGGACTTTGTAATATGTGAATTGGCCTAAATTACTATGAATTTGGTAGGCTAGTTATGTGTGTCTGTGTTCTGCACTGGGCCCATTCCTGCCGCAGTTCTTTTTCAACTCAGAATACAACCTGCTCTCTCCCATTGCGAACTGTACCTGGCTTTTGCAGAAGCAGTGATGGCAATAGCGGTGTCAGGGAGAGGGGCTTCTCTCTTTCCTTTGCCTGGTCTCTACTCCCCCTCTGCTCCCCTAGCCACCTTGCTGGATAGCATTAAATTAACTCCAGGGCCAATCACTGTGGAGCATCAGAAGTATATGTACCAGATACTGCTTATCTATCAGGATGCACAGCATTTGACTAGCAGGATTTAAATCCAGTAGCACCTCAGAGGCCTACAAGATTTTCAGGGTATAAACTTTCGAGAGTCAAAGTTCCCTTCTTCAGATAGTATTGGACTACACTACTTTGCTCCTATTTCTGTAGAATTATGAGCACACAAATGGGAAAAGTGGTGATGGGGAATTTGGTGCAAGAGTACTTAACGCAAAAGAGCACTTTCCATTAGCAGTCAATAGCCAAGGCTAACAGCAAGTGTAGGCAGATTAGCTGTGTTGCACAAAAGTGCCTTCCCCCTTGCTCCTTCCAATTCGCCGAGCAAAAGAGAGATGAGACAGACAAGGGCTGATGTAAAGAACAACGTATATTTGCAAATAGGGTACAGGCTACAAGTGAGCTCAGAGTGTACCAGAGAACAAAGGAGCACATGCTACTTTTAAGGGCTCATGACATCATTTTGGAGAAACGAAAGTCACATTCAAAATAAGCATCTGATCTTTTTATACCTTTAGACTGGCTATTCTCCATTTCTCACTCTCGCGACAGCATCGCACACACACACACACACCTCTCCAAAGGGAGGGGGGAGAGAACTCATAATTCTTCCTTTGTCTCTACCCCTGCCTCTGCATCACAGGAATGTCCAGTTATCTATTTCCTGAAGGCTAAACTTCTCCCCTCTTCTTTGGTATGTAGGCAGAGAGGCCCTGGGGGGACTAGTTATTTAAGACATGCATAGAAAATACATTTTGCGTCTCTTACTAGTGTAAATTCATGATTACATGATTGATCCAAGGTCTCTACTAAAATTTGCTAATCCCACAGCTGATTATGTTTGTGTTTTCCAATTCATTGCAGATATTCTGCTTCTGGAATCCAGACACAAATACCTACTATTGCTACATTAAATATCGGCACCCAGACTTACCTAGGTGGCCAAGTTGCAGCCCGTGGGGCATCAGAGGAGTGGGGAGGAAGGGTGGCCACCATTGGAGTTCCCTGGCAGCCTGATGCCTTAGGCTCATGCCCAGGAAATTCAAATTCCTGGGCCAGCCAATCATGACTGGCCAGGGAGGTGGGGCTGGTAGCCGGACCTGGGATGCACAGTCTTCCCTCAGGTCCAGCAACTTGGCATATATAGGGTCAGTGGCTTCACCCCTTCTTACTGTGCATTTTTCCAGCAAGCTGTGAGGAGCTCCCCCCACTATGGAAAACATATGGTGGCAGTTGCTCTTGGCTGCAGCTCCTGGCTACAGCTCCCAGCTTGCACTGCTCGTGGCTGTCTGAGCTTGCAGCCCTGACTTGTGGCTGCAGAGCCAGCAGCCTGGTAGGCACCTTTAAAGACAGTCCAGAAGCGGCCATGCCATGTGGCTCCTGCAGTGCTTCAATGCCCCAACAGCTTTTGGGGGGCATTTGTTTAGCTGGTAGCCAAACAAGCAGGGTGACAGCGTGAGCCATGCCCAGGCCTTCGGGCGGGCCCAGCAGATCCAGGGGATGGCCAATGACCTCCTCTTGGCCTAGGCAGGCCCAGGATGCACCCATGGGGCCATATCCTATGCGGCACAGCAGCTGGGCAGCCCCAAAAGTCTCCCCACAGGGTCACTTGGCTTCCACCAGGCAGAGCCAGTTTGAGGGAGCACCCAAGAATGCTGGGGGCTCAGGATGGCACTAGGGCAGGCCATGTTGCAGGGGATCTCCCGGGCCCTGGAACTTCTCTTTGAATGTGTGGAGCAGCTAGGCCAAGGACCAGAGGTACATTGAACAACTGCAACAGGCTGAGGGGGCATGGTGGCGCATCAGCTGGCAGGTGGGTTTAACTAATGCTCAGGATCCAACCCCCATACATTGCCAATGCTCCCTAAGCTGTGTTTCAATAAAGTTGTGACCCCTTTTAACTCCGAACAAAGCAGTTCTGTTGTTTCATCACCTTGCCTCCTATCCCCTCCTAGCTAGAGGTGGGTATGAATCATAATATGAATTTTAAAAATGCACAAACCAGGCTGGTTTGTGGTTCATGACAATGCGGTTTGTGGGGCTGCATTTTCCACGAACTCCATGACTTTTTAGCCTGGTTCGTGAGAGTCATGAGCGGTTTGTGCAGCCAGACAGGCTGGCACCGCCGATCCATTAATTCCCACACGGGGTGTGTAAAAGTGACAGCCCCGTTCTCCTGCTGCTTGCAAGTGGTAGGAGAAGGGGGCTGTCACTTTCACACACCCCATGCTGGGTTCAGCCGAGTGGCTGAAGGCGGCACATGGTGTGTGAAAGTGATGGCCCCCTTCTGCTGCCCATGAGCAGCAGGAGAAGGGGGCTGTCTGTTTCAAATGCCCTGTGCCGGCTTCACCCAATTGGATGAAGCCTGCGTGGAGAGTTTTAAAACTGACAGCCTTCCCTTGCTGGTTGCAAGCAACAAGGGAAGGCTGTGACTTTCAAACGCCCCACACTGAGTTCACCCAATCGGATGAAGCCAGCGTGGGGTGTTTTGAAACTGACAGCCTTCTCCTGCCACTTCCAGGTAACAGGAGAAGGGGGCTGTCAGTTTCAAAACCCTGCGATGGCTTCAGCAGCCGGCGCCGGGTGTTTGAAATGCCATGAACCATGAACTGATTCATGAACCAGCGAAAGTTCTTGGAACGTGATGAACCATGAATCATGTGGTTCAAGTTTTTTTCAATTTGTGCCCATGTCTACTCCTAGCCCCTCACTGCTGGGCTGCAATAGCTTGCTGTACAGCAACAGTGAGTTCATATTATACTGGCTCTGTTTGAAATGGTTTGTTTGTTAAAGTGTAAATGTCCCCAAACACTGAAGTGCAAGATATCAAAAGTGTGTTATATATTGCTCATTATGATATATGATTTGAGTGTACCTCTTAGATGGAGTTTCCAACAGTTAAGATGCTCCACTTGGACTAGAAAATGTGATACTCTCTACGGGTAAATGTCTCATTTTGATAAAATCCAGGGTGTAACTCTCAGCCTGTCCCATCCTGATGAAAATTATGTTGATGGAATCATTAGAATTTAAATCATCCCTCATCAGACTGGTTTTCATGGCTAATGACGGCTGTTCTAAAGATTATGTCATAAGGAAGGTGGAGAAACTGGCCTCCCATAGCTACTTATACAATTGAAGCTTACCTCTGTGAGGTTTCTTGTGAGCAATGAACTAATAGAATAAAAGCACGCTTACCACCACTATTCTTATCATGAAGGTAACAAGTGTCTTTGTGGTCCTGACACTGTTCAGCTACTTTGAAGGTAAGTTGCTTTATTATAACCATTACAGGTCCATATACAATGTAATCTGCCTTGAGTCTCAGTGAGAAAGGTGGACTATGAATAAAAAGGTGGACTATAAATAAAAATAAAAATATCTGTCTTTGCCTGAGGAACAGGAGTCAGTGACTTTTAGTTCTTTATTTCTTGGAAAAGAGAAAACCAGGAAAAGCCAGCATTAAGAACAACCAACATATTTTACTTCACCCATGCGACACAGATCTTTTTGAGACTATTTTTGAAACAAATAATAGGTATGGTTCCACCACTGGTAAATATCTTTATCTTTTACATGTGAAAATACTTTTCAAAAGATTGTTCTGCCAATCTTTTATATCCATTTTTCTTGTTTTGGAGAGGACTATTCCACCACACCTTCTGAGTAAATGGTATCCATCTATTAGAAAATGCATTGTGATTTGTGTATTTGGGGCAGCTAGAACACATTTTTAATTCTTCTAAATGTGTTCCCATTGGATAGGGATGAAAGTGAAGACAAGGATTTGATAGGCAGGGTGTGATTCTACAGTCTTTACATTATTTGTATTGACATCTAGATTAACACTATGGGGGGGTTGTCAGAAAGAAGTGATAGAATGTGAGTACAGGTCAACTAAGTATGACCCAGTAATGCTTACTGTTGTTTTATTTAGTAACATCATCCTATTTATATGGGCTATGTTATAGTCAGAAAGTGTAGGGAATCCTATTGATTTAGATGAGTCCTCAGAGAAAATAAAAGACTTCTGGTTTTTTTGTTCTTGATTCTATTATTTCTTTGAGGGCTTATTAGTCAACATTTATCTATGATATAGCAAAAGAAGTGAATCTAAGTAGCTGGGCCTGAGGAAGTACAGTAGGACTTGGATCAAGTTGGTGGTTAAAGATTTCAGGACCTTAGTTGCATTTTCCATGTTCTAGATTAGTTCATGGCTTTGACTATAAATGAATTGTGCTACTTGAGGCCCTAGTCCAGAATCAGCTGATTTAGATCTTCACCTCGTCACCCGTGTGTCACAGTATCCACAGTATGGCCTCTCTTGGAGACAATAGTTTAGACTTACTCTCACAGGGCCTAAGGAGTTGTCATGTGGGGCAACCAATGAAGCCTTTATGGAAAGACAGAGATGATGCTTGGGGGTTATTGGCTAGAACTGGAGGGCATTAGCACTTGCTTCTTTGAATGTCTCTTAAGTGTGGAGGCCTCATTTTATAGCATTAGGTTGTTCCATATGCCACTCAATTTTTCTGTAATCTGGAATTCCAGTACAGCCTGTTGGTTTGTTTCTCATTCCGATTGGTATCAGGGAATGGTGGTTTTCTGTGCTCTCACATTACTTTGTCTTGTCTGGGACATCTTAGGTCCCCAACCTAGAGGTTTGATGCAAGTGTTGCATCTTCTTTTTTTGCAGCTTTTACAGTGGTCTTCAGATTGTGGTACGTGATAAACTATGCCTATCACAATGTACCTGTAAGAGGAAGATAGCATGAATTAGCCTGCTCTAGTGCTGCATACAAAAGAGAAAGAGGAGGAGCTGTAGGAAAAAACAAATTATATGATGTTTACTCAAAACAATTGATGTACTGACTGGAAAAAATGTTAAAAGAGAAATTGTAAAAGGCACTTTAGAGCTGTAGTTTCAATAAGGAGAATATTATTTTATTTATATAGTTCCCATACTGATTGGATGACCAGTATAATATAGCTGTTAGCGTGTCACATCAGGATCTTGGAGGCACAGATTTGAACCCCCTCTCCGCCATGGAAGCTCGCTAGGTGACCTTGGGCCAGTCACACACTCTCAGCCTAACCTAAGTTATAGGGTTGTAGATGATGATAAAATAAAGGAGAGGAGAGAGATGAAAGATGTTTTGGATTCCCATTGGGGAGAAGGGTAAGGTTAAAAGAAGTAAATAAATAAATGAATAATGTGATAAAATACTCCTAACTTAATCACATTTTGGAAATGGAGAAGGACAATTAAATATGGATCTTGTAGGCTGAGCATCTGGAAAATTAGAAGAACTGGTTCTTTTTAAAGTTGATATGGAATGCTACCAAAGGTGAATCTGATGTGGGGACAGGAGATGTTCAAATGTGAGATTTCTGAGGTATTTGTAAGGAGGGTACCACATACTTTTTTGAGCATATGAATGAGCTTGGTTGAGAATAGGTCTGCTAGGGTTTGATTTGATAAGAAGGATCATATCTTTATGACAAATGCCTCAAAATACCTTGTATTTGCTAAGAACTTCCTGTAACTCACTCAGTAAATTATGGGTTTCATGCAGACATGCCTGGGTGTTAAGCAGATGTTAAAATTAAATTATGATAATGACACTTTCTTGTTTTATAATCGGGGGCTGGGATCCAAAGGGCTTCTTGTGTAAACAGAAGGTACTTCTGCTCAAGCAAGGGAGGAGGGGACCCTAATTTCTACTGATTCCTTCCCTCAAGAAGCACTTCCATATGTTATTCCCAGGGCTTTTTTTCCGGGAAAAGAGGTGGTGGAACTCAGTGGGTTGCCCTTGGAGAAAATGGTCACATGGCTGGTGGCCCCACCCCCTGATCTCCAGACAGAGGGGAGTTTAGATTGCCCTCTGCGCAAGCGGCGCAGAGGGCAATCTAAACTCCCCTCTGTCTGGAGATCAGGGGGCAGAGCCACCAGACATGTGATCATTTTCAAGAGGTTCCGAAACTCTGTTCCCCCACATTCCCCCTGAAAAAAAGCCCTGGTTATTCCAGAGGGAGTTTTTTGGGCTAGGCTTGTCAACCTCCAAGTGGGGGCTAGAGATCTCATGGAATTTTAACTGGTCTCAGCACTATGGAGATGAGTTCCCCTGGAGAAAATAGCTGCTTTGGAGGGTTAACTCTATGACATTTATACATCACTAAGGTCACTCCCCTTCCCAAATTCTGCCCTCCCTAGGCTCCACCTCCAAATCTCTGGGAATTTCTCAACCCAGAGCTGAAAACATTATAAGGGGAGGGTGTGTGTGAACAAGTTGTTGCAACTGAAATGAAGTAGGCAGAAAATATTGTGGTGTGAGATGAATTTTGTTTATGCTTCAGATCTATGAATCTAGGTATTTGCAGTTAGTTAATGTATAGTTCACTGCATCTATATTCAAATATTGCATTAGCTGAATAGTTGAACAACCCAAGATACAATCTTGTTGTCACAAAATACTTGAGAAAGTTCCCATTAAATTAAACATCATGCTGAGAACAATGTTCTGATAGGCTTCTCTTCACCACTTATGGACAAAGGAGACATCTGCAAATACATGATATATAGAAAGGATTTCTCTTTTAAAGGTGTGAAAGGGTGAACTTGGCCCTTAGAAACATGGAAATCATAGGTGATTTCCACATGGAGATGGGTTTGTGTGGTTTCTCCTTTGTTGATGTACCTGCTGATAAAATGCAGCAGCAATGGGGATCCCATATGGTAGGTTTCTCCACACTTGTCCTGTCCCATTCCCCCAGAAGCATGCAGCCACTTCCCTTACTCTGGGCTACCTGGGCTTTGGCATTTTTTTTAAAAAAATGGCAGTAGAATATCATTATATTGATATAATGTTATAAGAATATAATGTTATAAGAATATGTGTAACAGGTTCTCTGAATTCCTAGCTCTCTTTCCCCCCCCCAAAGTAAATCTCTAGCCCCTTCTGTTGTGGAGATATGCCTTTACCCTTATGTCTCTACAAGTGAAGAGACTAGACATTTAAAAAAAAAAAAACTGAAAACTGGGCATTCAGAGTATGTGTTACATATATTGTTACAATGGTATAACGATATAATGATATTCTAGTGCCATTTTTTAAAAAATAAAAGCCCTCTGGTGGCAGAGGAGAGGAAATGACCACTGAGGGGAAAACCAGGGCTGCAATATGGGTAGAAAAATCCCAAGTTTTCCATGGCAGCAATCTGGATTTACTGAGATATTTCCCAAAATGTCTGAGCAAAGTAGACTTAAGAAAGATCAGAGAAAAGCTGAGGAAGCCTCAGGAGGTACACAAATGCAAGTTAATGATGTGAAGGAATGGAGGGGGGTGGGAAACACTGCTTCCTAACAGCATTGAACCTAGGGCGGACAGCTCTTCTGGTAATCATGCTTCCTCAAAAATAAATCATACTGAAATCAATGAGATTTATTTCTGGACAAAGATATTCAAGAGAAGACTGCAACCAAAATCACTGTAAATTCTATTCAAGCCAGTCTAAGAAGAGCGATCTGTGTGCGGTTACAGACGTCTATTTGTGTTTAAATTTGGATAGATATGAGCACCCCTATCTGGGATCACTAGTCAATATGCAACACAACATAGTTTGATTGGAGCCAGAATTTTAGATTAGCCAGCTCCCTGTCTAGATAATTAAGTAAAGCTTTTATTTTTTTTCTGAAGGACTTTCCAAAAGTTCACCACCTGTGTCTGTATTTTTGTTGCAGATGTTGCTACTCAAGCTAGGTACAAGGTTAGTCCAAACTTTTCTGTTCATTTCCCTTAACTAGTTTGTTAATGCAACCTGTAAAGAAGGAATCTCCTAAATATGAAAGAGTGTTTTAAACATATTTATGAATGCACTCAAATATCTTCAGTCTATAGATATCATAATATGAGGCTCATAATTAAATTTAGGTTATTGAGTTGATAATATATAATGTGTTAATAATAGGTAGACCTCAACAGAAGCAAAAATGAGAGTTTAAATGCTCAAATAGATATATGAGAATCTAGTGAATGAAAATGTAGTCATTGCAGTTCATCACTTTCATGTGAAATCATATTTTATAATAAAAATAAATAAAAATCCTCTTTTTAGCATTTTAAATATGATTGTGTTCTTATAGTGTACTCCTAAGCAGAATTACATCCTTCTAATTGAAGTCAATGGGCTTGGAAGGCGGAAGCTCTGTTTAGGATTGCAAGGCACCTGTCAACACATATATGATCCCTCCCCCCAACCCAACTCTCTTACCAACAGCCACATGTCTCACTGCTGGGAACTGTTTTTCCAAGTGTTTTTAAACTGGAACCACGGTGAAGTGGGGGGAAAGGGCTTCAGTTGGATGACCCACATATGTAGACACCCCCCCCCCCAGTGGGGCAAATGACATACCTGGGACTGTTTTGGGTTTTGTGAAAACTACATAAGAGGAAGATTGAAGTCTTCCACATTCCAGAAATGAATTCCCAGCAGAATGACATGGTAAGAGAGTCTGATTGGGGAACCCAGACGTACCCCCACCTCTCAAAAAAAGTCTCGTATATTGGCCCTTATTTTTGACCAAAGGTTTTTTGCCCCAAAATTGTCAAAGCTTTTCATGAAATCTGGAAGAACTAGTTTGTTTTGTGGACTTTTCCTGTGCTTGATATAAGTCTTGAAACTCGGTATTAATTTAGATGAGGAGGTTTAAGTTTCCTTTCCCTGCAAACCGTTGCTAAATTAAAATTGAAAGGGACGGACACTGTTGTTAATTTTTTTAAAAGAAAGAGGTGGAGATCCATTTTTAATCTTTTTTCTTATAACAACAACAACAACAACAACAACATTTGATTTATATACTGCCCTTCAGGATAACTTAACACCCACTTAGAGCAGTTTACAAAGTATGTTGCTATTATCCCTACAACAAAACACCCTGTGAGGTGGGTGGGGCTGAGAGAACTCCAGAGAGCTGTGGCTAGCCCAAGGTCACCCAGCTAGCTTCAAGTGGAGGGGTGGGGAATCAAACCCGGTTCTCCAGATTAGAGTCCCACACTCTTAACCACTATACCAAACTGGCTCTTTAAAGAGCTATAGGCTGGGAGGGGGGGGTTCAGTTTGTGCAGGGATCAAAAGGGATCATTTAAATATTCTCTTTCATCCCTACTACCCCAATTTAATTAAGCTCTAAAAGATGCTGTAAATATCCAGTCATGGATACCCTAGTGCTCATCATTTTTGATTCTCAGTAGCTAAGGAAAGCAAAGCAAAGCACAGGAAAAGGTTGTGTATTCCTCAAATTGCTGACTCCATTGTAAACAATTTAAGGATTCAGCCTAAGGCAGGCAAGCCTCACTAAATGCTCCTTTGTCCCTCTAGGAAGGCATGTGCCTTGAATTCCAACCCTTATTACGCAGTGGGAGTTTATATTGCAGTAGAGACATCGACCCTATCATTGGTCCAGATGGCAAGACACACACAAACAAGTGTGTCATGTGCCGTGAAGTCTTGTGAGTATTATATATAAGCAATTACTTCAGGGATACTAAAGTGATGATAAGAGTTGCTATACCGGTTATTTTCCTTGTGCTTCTCCTCCTACAGACATATTCCTAGTTTCATCTTTATGGCAGAAACCTTTGTCTGAGGCAAATGTTGCAAGCTATAACTCCCAGAAAAGAGAGGTCAGTTTCTGCCATTTCTCTAGCCCACCAAAATCGAAATCTGAACTCAAGAATCCCGTTGGCATATTCTTCTAAGCCAGCAAGAGAGCTACAGTACACATTAAAAATTATGCAGTTGTTTAACATTAATGTGTACCTATTGTGATACATGTGAGTGTTCCTTTAAGGATGGAACATTCCTATTTCCTGTTCCTCCTGTATCTCTTCAGGTTACTCTTAGAGCTACTTTACATGTTCAGGCTAATCTGTGTGTCTGCTCATTGTTGCATGGTAAGGGTGCTTGTGTAAATGCCTTCTCCTGTATGATATTTTAAACATGTAGTTAAAATATACAGGGATCTTTGCTTCTCTCTGAGTACACTCTCTGAGATGGAATATGTGGGATGCTCCCTTATGCTGAATGCCTCTGGGTTCCTACCACCCCAGCAGGGACACAACTGCCAATTGGAAAATACATACAGATCCAAGATGTTACTACTTAATTATTCAAATTAAATTAAATTAAATGGAACATTGGAAGGCACTATTGTATAATGCAATATGAAAGCAGCCTGCATGATACATGAATAAATGATAAAAGAAATGGATATAGAAAGAGGTATATAATGTGGGACACACAAACAAGCAGTTCATAAGTAGAGATGGGCATGAACAGAAAAAAAAATGAACACGATGTTCGTTGTTCATTGCCATCCATGAACAGGGACTCACAAACAACCACAAACATGGCCCTGTTCACAAACATGTTTGTAGTTGGCTGTTCGTGGGGGCCAGCAGGCTCTCCTCCAGCCATCATCCAAGTCAAGATCCCTACTGCACCACTCCCAGGTGGTGCACCACTCCTCAGATGGTGCCTGCACCACCTGACCAGGCACCAGGAAAGGTACCAATAATAAATAATAGCTTGGCCTTAGAGCCTGGCAGCAGCCCTGGAACTTGAAAGGGTAGATCCCTATCCCACCACACACAAAGAAAATTCAAACTCCAATGCACTCTATCAAAATGCCAACAGCAACTCTCTCCCTCTCCACTGTCTGCAAACTAAGCCAGAGCTGGGAGCCCCCTCCACCCTGCTCTTTGCTCCTTTGTTGTAACAAATTTGGAGCTCCACACTCGAAAGGAAGACCTGCCAATCAAGTTAAATTGCAGAGCAAACAAAATGGCTGTTCCCGTAACCAGTAAGCAAAAAGAAGAGAGATCTCCCGGGAAACAAAAATGAAATAAGCACAGTATCAATTAATTACAAAGTGTATTAAAGTGCAAGTGCTATAACTATTTCATATTACTTGACTATTTCATATTGCTTGAATCCACATGCATCAATAAATAAATAACAGGGAAATCATTTCCGATCCAACTCAACAGATATCCGAGTATAATAAAGAGTCCTCTTTCCACATTTTTCGTCTCTTTTTCTAGTGTCTTTCTTTATAGTCTTCCATAGTCCTCTGAACATTTACGGAAATGATCGGAAATGATTTCCCTGTTATTTATTTATTGATGCATGTGGATTCAAGCAATATGAAATAGTCAAGTAATATGAAATAGTTATAGCACTTGCACTTTAATATACTTTGTAATTAATTGATACTTTAATCAAGGTAAATTGGGCTTAGATTGGGGTTTCCAGGGTAACAGCAAGAGTTCAGACAGAGTTCAGACAATCCCTGCCTATGTTGCCAAGGGAATTGATTGCAGGTGCCAGACTGTCTGGCTTGACGAACAGCAATGAACAACAACGAAAGAGGTTTGCAACAACCACCTGTTTGTTTAGAATGGGGCCTCACGAACAGCTTGTTCACGAACAGCAGATTGGGCTGTTCGTGGCTTTTTTTTGTTCGTATTGCTGTTTGTGCCCATCTCTTTTCATAAGCATAAGCAAATAAGATATGAACCTACAAAAGACTTTTAAACTACTCCCAGTAGAAGATACACTCGGAACTGAAGAGATGAACCATTAACCACTATGCATTGTCAATACATTTGAAACAAAAGATTGCAAAAATGACAACAAGCTTAATGAATGTTAGCTTTTCTAAATATAAAGACAAATTGCCTCCCTACCAATCTTCCACCCAGCTTATTAAGGTTCAGTTTCCTAGCAAGCACGCTAATGCAGTTATGCTACACAAGTATCTAGGGAGACTGGGAAGATAGGAAGATCCACAAAGATTAGTAGGCCTCTTAACCCTCAGAGTCTGAGAACTAGGAAGAGGTGAGAGAGTGACAGAGAGAGATCTTGGTGGCCTCAAGGCACAGCAAGACATCCTAAAGCTGGGCTAGGCATGCCATGTGTCCACTTATGGCGGGCAATCTCCTGGTGATTTTTGCTGTCACAAGAAAAATAAAAATATTGTAGGCCTTTTTGTCAATATGACAATGGGTAGTTCTGGGAATTGCTGGAAACTCTGTGGTAAACCCGCAGATTTTACCATAGAATTTCCAGCAATTCCTAGGCCTACCTGTTGTCACCCCTGCCCCCAACCCTCTTGCTGATTGCAGGCCTGACAAACCTGAGGTAGGCTGACCCTGAAAGGCAAAGGCTGCCTTTAGCCCATCTTTCCCCTAGATTTTTCTCCATTCCCTTGGTTAGATAGTACCATACTGGCACTCCATTCTTAGAGAGGGGGACATAGGTGCAGACTTAATTTTTCTCTCATTTATTGTTTACTTGAGAAGTTATGGGGAAATGCATGTGGGAAGGGGGAACAAGGTTGATGCATTAACATCACTTCCAGCTAGAACCCGGAAGTGACACTGGCCGTGCTCTAGGAAACTTCTTGATTTCTATGGTTTTTAAGATGATGTCACTTTTGGGTTACAACCTATTAAATAGTGGGTTCAGACTTGAAGTAAACCAACAGCTCTTTATTCAGTATAACCACACACAACAACAACAACTGACAGAAACCCTCAATATATATACATACCAGTTTTCCCTCCCAAAGAGTTATAGCCAATGAGAACACGTACTTTAGAATACCCTCGTTTGCATAACTCACATACATTGTAACTTATTTACAGCTCAGTGATTGGTCTTTATCTGGCTCTCCTGATTTGCTGCCACCCGTACTTAGTGGCCACTGATAGCAAAGCCTTGAGTTCTCTATCAGCTACAGTTCGACCAATACATTACACAACCAGAGTGATGTTATGTATTACCAGTGTCCTTTTCCCCATGCTTTGCACCCAAAAGTCTTCCAGGGTTTCAAGGCAGGCAACCCTAACTCCAAGTAAGACCAAAAGTCCAGCAATCCATGCCTTTCCATATCCCAAATATATTGCATGACCAAACATAGGTGGAGTTGTCTGGAGGGAGAGGTCTTGCAAAAATTCATTTGGACAGGCTGCCCCCCTTGAATAAATGTTTTGTCTCAGTATTAAAAGGTACTTGTGGTTAGAGGCACTTACAGTTCCATGTTTCTCATAAAATGCAAAAAATGACCCAGTGCTGTATCACTGCAATCTCGCCAAAAGTCACAATTGCTGATGGCAAACTATATTGAGCCACCTTGGACAGGTTCCTGGAAAGGTGTCATTAAAACACTCTCAATAAATAAAGTAAATAAATAAATAAAGTCAAGTTCTGAAATCCGTTTTGTTCAGAGATGTAGGCTTTTAACTTGGCCAATCCAGGGCCAAAAACTGTGCTGGACTAACATTCCCCCTTTCGACATTCTCGTTGGCCAAGGCTTTAAAAGAGGTTGAGGCAGATTCATGGAGAATAGGTCATCAGTGGCTATTAGTCACGTATGATTACTAAAGGGAATCTTCACATCTAGAGGCAGTTAACCTCTGAATATGGGTGCCAGGAGGCAACATCGGGGAAGGCCTTGGCCTCTGTGCCTTGTTTGTTGGCTGTTAAGGGCAGTTGGTTTGGCCCTTATGTGAAACAGAACGCAGAACTAAATGGCCCACTAATCTGATCCTGCAGGGCTTTTTTTATGTTCTTATGAGAAGGAACCATTTGTAGGAATGACTGCATTCATACAGCTTATATGTCATTTAAATTCTCCATTCATAACCCTGCCCTGTGCTATTTATTGTCTTTATTAATAGAAGAAAAAGAGGATTCGCTATTAATGATGGCTGGTCTACGAGTACTACAGAAAAGGTGGGAAGGAATTGTTACTAAATCCTGAGAAATCTTATTATGTAATCTGATGATGCTTAATCCTGTAATTGATGAAGTGATTTTGGTGGTGACAGTGTTGAAATGGAAGACTTCAAATATCTTTGTGAGTTGGAATATATACCTCAGATTTACAAGAGTTTAAATGAATTTAAAGAGTCAGGATACTGACTAATCTTTGTATTGAACACAATTTTAAAAATGAATAATACAAGTGCAGACCTGTACACAGAAATGTGGAATGGAATGGTCTCTTCCTTCACAGCTTTCTTGATGTCTCTCTAGAAACACACCAGGAGTGGTCCACTTTCAATGCACACTTTATGACTACCAGAATATGTTATGAACAAAAAAAAATTCCCAGCAACAATTGTGTTAGTTTGTGGTTCTTTGCCCCTCACCACTAGCTTTTTATTAATTGATCTAGGGTTGATTGAGACTGGAAATTTGAAAACTGGGAACTGAAGGCCTACTCACCATCTTCCACTTCCCAATGAAGACAGGATGTGCTTCCCTGTTGGTTTCTGTGATTGTGCTCATATATATTGCATAATGGCTTGGATTCACTGGACAGGGCACTCCCAGAAACAGCATTTGGGGGAGTTGGAGCTACATTGGAAGGGTGTGTATGTGTGTGAAATGGTCACACTTGGTGAGGAAAATCCTTCTGTCCACAGAGATACTCCAGTAGATCCACGCTTATTGTGGGGTATCCCCAATAGCTGATTCAGACATGTTTAGGGAAGAGGATGCCAGTCTTAGGTATCCAATGTTTTCTGATATCTGTGAATGGATCAGAAACACAAGTGTGCTGGAGCTTATTAAGGGATTTCACCTTGTATCTGAATGGAGATGTGTGCATGCAGTGGAGGGCTGCTGTTACTGCAACACATCGCAACAAATCAAAGGTGCTGTGCAAAGTGAAATTTGTTTCTGAAATGGGGATCTGGCTTTGCCTCCTGGCTTACCTTTTGAAAATGGTCCCAAAAACAAATTTGATAGTACAGGCTTTTGTGACAGCTCATTTCACTGCAGCTCCACATGAGATTAAACGTCTCACACAGTCCGGAATTCTGCCTATATCTGGGCTATCATTTTTTTAAAAAAATTATCCTTCTCCAAACATGTGTTGGTGCAAACATAATTCTCCCCTCCCTTTTGTATCATCACAACAATTCTATGAGAGTGACTGGCCCGAAGTCACTCTGTGAACCTCACAGCAGAGAAAGGATTTGATCCCAGGCCTCCCCATCCTAGTCTAAAACTCTAATGGCTATATTGCTCTACCTCTAAAATTGCACCTGTAGTTTGTCAATATTTCTTCTCAGCCTTAAATATATGACATCCATAGCCAAATATAAAATGTTCCTTCACAGCCATCTCATCTTCACATTTTAGAAGGGGCACTCCAAACTAGTTATTTATTGGTATTAAAGATTTATATCCCAATATTTATCAGATTATATTTATCAGATTATGAACAACTAAGTTCATTGAGGGGGTGTTCCTCAGCAAAAAAAAAAAGGTGGGCCCCTAGTCCCTGCGGGGCCCCAAGGCTTCAGCCTAGTCAGCCTTATGAATAATATGGCTCTGAGGGCAAGGAGAGGGTCCATCTCTGTTGACCATCAGTTAAGTTCTATGAGACAGGCAAATAATTTACAAGTATAAAAACATCCTCAAAAATAAATGAATATTCTAATACAAAATTAATATGAGTAATGACTTCCTTCCAAAAATACTGAATAACAGGTCATATCCAAAGCATATGCTTAAGAGACACATCTTGTAAGTTACAATGTAAGCAATAGGACACTGTATTTAATCTTTTACTAACAAGGTGTCTGATATACCTAAACATATTTTTTTGCTGAATAAGTCACATCTTAAAAGCCATAGAAGCAATAGGTATAAGGCTTAAAGCTGTGTCCCACTGCTTCGGAAGAACTGGATGATCTAGCTCAATATTCTATTCATCTCTGCATTACAAAGTCTTCATGTTTATTGAACACTGTCCTGAGGACTTCCAAGCAGAAGCCATTTTCTTCATGCTTCTGGGGCACATGGGCAGAAGTGGCTTTAGACTTCTCCATGCTCCATGTTTTCTCCAGCTTAAAGTGCCTTATGGACTCCCTATTGGCTCTATTGCAAAACTTATAATCAGCCATATAAATAAGATGATTTCATAAAAAGAGCCAATAGTAACTTCATTAAGTGCTTTAAGGAGGAGAAAACAATGCAAGGGGGAAGACTAAATCTGTTTCTGCTTATGCAATCCACTAAGAAGGAGAAAAGGACACAAGTGAATCTGGGAGACGCAAAACTCCCATCAAACGCCTACTTCAAAATCTTTATGTTATTGCTCAGCAAGCACAAGGACTTTGAAACATGTAAGGAAGCCCCAGTCTTACTGATTTTACAGGTGAGTGAACATGTGCTTAAGCAAATTGTTGATAAAAAGGCCTAAAAATGCTTACCTTTACCTGGACTGTAACCTGCATGATTAAATCATATTATACCAAAAATATTTCTAAACCTCCCAGCTACAAATTATCTACTGGTTTCAATTTAGTCAGAGGTGATCGATCAACATGTTTATCATATTGTTCTCTTATATCCCATAAACTGGCATTTACATTCCTTCATCACTCTGGCAAATTTATGACCTAAGGTAGATTCTATCTTTAGTAAGGCTGCAAGAAGAAAAACTAATCTTTTCCCTTCAATGTAGGATGACGGCTGCAGTGAATACATGCCGTATTTCAAGAAAGAAGGAATTATCTGTACGCGAGAGAATGACCCAGTTCGTGATGTTTTTGGCAGACAATATAGCAATAAGTGCATGATGTGTGCACAAAAGTTGTGAGTAGAGAATGACACGTTAGCTTGTTAACTAAGTCAAGTCATGCTATTCACAGCTGCGTAATATTTTGTAACCTTTTTTTCATAGTAAAAATGAAGGTTACACTGCATCATATGAGAAGAAGGAAGCAGAAATTGAAAGAAAGGAGGTGAGATTGAACTTTATCCAGATTTGTATCCAACCATTAACATTCTGCATTTCCATTATGATTCATGGGATGTTGCAATGCCCTTGTAGAATGTTTTCCACTACTCATGGTCATGGTTTGCCCTGAAGCATGCTGCAAAAATCACAGACTTGTTACATGGTTCAGACATGTAAAGATGTTTTATCCTGCTGCTAGATAGAGTATTTTTATACCAGCAGAAGTTGGTAAAATCTTTTGTGCATTTGCAAAGTGTTGGCTTATGCACTCATCTTAGTTTCCCTGAGGTGCCTTTAAATTTCCCCATCCCCGCATAAGCCATGACAACTAAATTTACTCCTAATATAAATTTGAAGAATTGTTGCATTCTGTGTTTTACATTGAGTTAGAGTTTATTTCATTATGCAAATCCTGGAACAGAACTGCTGGTTTCAACAAAAGCAATATTTGCTTCATTTCCATTTCAGATTCCTCACAGTGATATATTTCACTGGTCTTACTAAACCCTGTTTGCTTCTCCCAGAATTCCCCTCTCGTGCTATTAATATCACTTTAAAAGGGAAAACATGGAATTTTTAAAAGGGCCTGTCTTTTTTCCTTTAAAGTACAGATGACAACTTGGGAGGGGTGGCAGCAGTACAGATGGGCATAAACCGAAATACAACCCCAAAAAACCCATGAAACAGGCTGGTTCAGGGTTCCCAAACCAAGGTTCATGGAAGCTCCTTTTCCAGAACTTCCACGAACTTTATACTGGTTCATTGGGTCATATTTACAGGGGCAGTTTAAATGGCCATTTGGTTTTTTTTGGTCCGTGCCTATGTCTAGGCAGCAGTTTTGATAAGAGAAACCCTGTGGAAGGCCAAATGGAAAAGGTATTTCTTTCTTCCCTGTTTGGCCTTGAACTGAACTGTCTATTGATCCTAAATTCCCATCACACTCTGTGATGGCTGATGTTGTGGTGTATGAAGTGACTAAATGGTTTTAGTGGTGTTGACTACCTAGTGGTAGCTGCTGTAATCTGGAAAAAACATTGACTGTATTTTAAGCATGTTGGGAAAAGAGGGGGAGATTCTTTTATCACTCAGATCAATTGCATGCTTTGAATATCCCTGCCAAAGAACAATAATTAGGTTGGCCATAGGAGGCAACACCCAACATATGGTACTAAGAAAGGCATTCATGATTCTTCTAACAGCCCACTCAGACACCAGGTAATGCATGATGTGGTTCACCCTGTCACACCCTGACAATGTATATGTGAAGCATTTATACTGGATAAATATCCTCCAGCAAAACAAAGAAGGCACCTCACAAGAAACAATATTTTCTTTCCCTGCAGAGGGGTGATGAGTGCTATGAATATCGGTCACAAGTGAGACCTGATGGAGGACTCACCTGCACCCGTGAGAATGACCCAATACGTGACATTTTTGGCCGAATGCATATCAACACATGCTTGATGTGTGCAGAAATATTGTGAGTCTTATAAACCACAGGTGAAAATGATGTTATTAGAAGGAATTAGAAAACTGTAGAGAATGACAAATTTGCTACCAATGGGTTGGAGCCCACAATCCATCAGTGCAAGTATCCGGGATCTTTCCCATGTTCCCTTCCCCACTGCAGTATCATCTGAGCCCAGAATAATTTATTCACAGTGTCCAGGACCCACAGGAACTCATATCCATGCAGGTCTGAATGCTGTAGTGGGGAGGAGGAAGGGGATATAATTACTCCTCCTCCCTCTTCCATCAGTGCAGAATCCCAACCTCCTGCCCAGTGCATAAAATATAGAGAATTCCTGATGGAAGGCTGTCCAGTCTCTGCTTGAAGACTTCCAGCAATGGAGAGCCCACTCACACCCTAAGTAATTGGTTCCATTTGCTGGACCTCACTAATATGAAATTTCTCCTAATGTTCAGCCAAAATCTATTCATAGATTTAATTACGCCTGCTAGAGCAGCAGAGAACAAGTCTTTGATCTGTGTGACAGTTCTTCAGGTATTTGAAAAGTATGGTCATCCCCTCGGTCTTCATTTTTCCAGGCTAAGCATGCCCAGTACCTTCAATCTCTCCATATAAATTTATTTTCTTGCTTCCTTTCTCTTACATGGAGATTGTATTTGCTCTTATGGGTAATTCATTCTTGCACTGAATGGTTTAAGTTCTAACAGGTGAATCCAACTTTCCTGATCATACTAATAATTCTTTTTGACATTCTGTACCTTCTAGCAAAAAAGAAATTAGAGAAGGCAAGTTTGGTGGTGGAGGAACAATCCAGAATGCTAATGGGAACAGAATTGTTCAAGGCAATGTAAACCGAGGAGATGTAAATCAGGTGAGGAGGAATGTTGTACAAGTAGCAACCTGATGGTTACCTTTTCTCCACTCCCATGCTGTCTTTTTTCCAGTCATTTTGTTTGTTTTCATTCCCATGGTGTAGGAAATTCAGATTCTACACCAGAATATTCATAACTTAGATGGCATTTTCAGGTTGAGATATTACAATACATGCTGCTAGTAAATGGCTTTTAGCAGGCTGGATATTTGTTAAGCCGAAAGACTTAACAGCCTGTGGTAATTTCTGAACACTAACCACAGTTTCTGTGTGATGAACATTGCCTAATAGTCTTTACAGGATCAGAGTTAGGAAGGGACAGAATCTAGGAATATTTCATTGTTATGGAGGTAGTTCACCTGGATACGGTTCTCATCTTGTAGAAGAATGTTATGAGGGAAAAAGGAATAAAGAAAGCCCCTAAGGCTCAAACACCTGAAAGATGACACAACGATCTCATATTGTTCTGGCCTCCTGATTTCATTGTTTGCACACAGAAAACCTATGGTTAATTCATTTCCATGAAATTGTTATTTTCAGTAGTGGCTTCTGGTCTTTGGCACACCCTCCATTTGAAGGTTCAGCATGTACAGTCTCTCCTCACTTTTGGGAGGAATGAAAGCTTTCATTTCTACTGCAGAGATTACATTAAGCAAATTTTGCTTGTTGGTTTGTGTTTCTTATGCCTTTTTGAGATTGCCCTTCTCTTATTTGGTTAGGCTTCCTGCCTATTGGTGATGTGTTTATCAAGTGTTTATTGTTTTAATTGTCATGTGTTTTTAATTTGCTTTTACTGTAAATCCCTATAGTAACTAGGACTGAAAGGCCATCTACAAAGATTGCAAATTAATATTTAAATAATGGCTTGGATTCCACTGGATGGAAGGATCTTAAAGGAAGTTATGTGCATAGCATGACTCCTCCTTACACTGCAGCTTAAAAGGCCACTAGAAATGTTGCTCCTGTGGAATAGCTTGGGGGTTTCAGAGGCCTACTGCAGCAGAGGGGAAATCAGTGAAAATAATTCCCACTTCTATTCACAGAACTTTTAGATTGGTCCAAGCTAATATTTCAGTCAATGAAATCAAAACATTGATTAAAGCAAGTGACAGAAGGGAATGTTTTTTATCCTGTGTGGTAGGCAATATAAGAACGTTTAGGGTTCTCATATGAACTTATGAAACTCACTTGAGCAATTCTGCTGCTGATGCACTTTAAAAGGGTAATAGTGGATTCACACGAGCATATTTTCCTCATACTCAATGCAACTCCAAAGTGACAACTCAGTCATTTCATTGTCAGTTATGTATGTACGGCCAGATCATTTTGAGCTATGTAGTTAGAATCAAATGTTTTAATGGCGCAGTGCTGTGCCATGAATCTACTTTAATTTTGTGATGCTTGATGGATATTACATCAGATTTGCTTCCAGGCAATTTAATTGAGCTTGTTATATTAACATATGGCTCAATGCTATCATAGTATGCAAGCCCAGTGTTGCCCATTTTCCAGATTAAAAGAAAACAGAACCCAAGTTGAGGACTGTTTGAGAAGATTGGTTCTTCCATCACTGTTTTGTACACTGTTTATCTCCAGTCTCCATACAATTTTCCTGCGCTAGTTGTTTTCCATATGGGGAACTGTTACACCATCAATATCTGGAAGAAAATACCATTCTCTGGTGATGCAGACTCCATTCATTGTGGCTCCAGCTTCGTCAATCAGACATCAATCTTCCCTCTGTTACCCAAACAAACATGGCATCTTTGTCTGGGCCTGCTTGCTTTTAATATGCATGGTATAGAGAAAATGGGCAAGAGAGAATTTTTTCTCCCCTTTCCAAAATACTATAATTTTGGCAGTAAATGTGGGATAGACCAAAGCAAATCATTACACAATGCATAATTAATTTGTGGGATGTATTGACCACTAGTATAAGTGTTTGTGGTGGAACAGCTCCACTGACTCAAGGGCACTGTTCCATTGTGCCTTCCAAAGCATCTAGCACCAGCAGCTGCCTGAGTCTCTGCTAAGTAATGCACTTGTCAGGGTTGTGGTCCCTGCCATACATTGAGGGGTTTGGGGGTTCACTGGTGGGCCTGATCATGCTGTATAATACTGACTAACATTGTTCCTCTATGACATGCTTTGGGAGAGCTGGAGACACAGCAATGTCTACTGTACTGTACTGAGCTCTTAGACTATCAATAAATCTTCAACTCACGCATCCTTGGACTTGTGCAGTGAAGTTACTTGAGATCTAAGCTGGCAGTCTCTGACAGCACCACTCTCTGGCTTTCCTGACCCTCAGAGGGGTTCTTTCTCCCTCTTTTGGTATTGCTGCCCCCAATTGGCCATTGTAGGAATTACCCACTGAGAAGACCAGCTTCCCTTCCCTGTGTTGCCATTCTAAGTCCCTGACTCATGTCTGTGTCTCTAACTATCTAGTTCCTGGCTACCACAGAGACAGCTTACTGTACTTGTACACCAATAGGAAATTAACGAATTGCCAGCTGATGACCTCTGCTTCTCCTGTCACCTACTTTAAATAGTGTGTTTGAATGGTGGACATCTGTGTGATACATAGAACACATACTAGCATTCAAAATTAAAAAGCATTTGTTAAAAATAAAATGGTCACATGCATACTATCAGCACAGCAACAGATTGAGCGAGGGATCCAAAGAGAAAGATATAAACAGTCCCTCTGTCCTCCATTCTGTACATGCCCTAGCAGCAATTACTCTAAGGCAGGCTCTTTAACGTAAAAGTTACAATTTTCTTAAAACTTCTCATTGTCTTGATGTCTTTATTCAGGCAGTCCTCCACATGACAATGGCTGACTTCAGCTGTAGCCCAGGTGTGGCTACAGCTAAAGTGAGTTTCCCCTTCTGTGCCAAAGAGTTTTATTATCTCTGTTCATCACCTCCTTGTGGGTCAAAGAAGTCTTTCCTGAAATCCCCTGGAAGAGGCCTTCTAGCCTCTTCCAGTTCCCAAGTTTCTGTCCCCTTCTAGGTGTCATCCCACCCATATTGTTGGATGGCTTTCACATATTTCTGTGTAATCACTTTCATAGCCATCTCTTCCCTACAGTGATCATACCAGGGTACTTCTTTTTGCTTATTTGCGCTGTTTATGGGCCCTCTACAAAGTTCTTTCTCAAAGGATTTCAGAACTGCTGCAACACTGACCTGAGTTCTGTACACTACCTAGGACTAGGAGCAGGCAATAGCTGCTCTAACAGCTTCTTTTTCTGCTTGAGAATGAATACTGCATTGGACTGTTTTGCTTCTAAGAGCAGAAAAGTCCTACATTTTGTGAACAAGCACAAAGGTAATCTTCGTATCAAACATGTTTCTTTTCCATTAATAGAAAAACTGCAGTCCAGTTGGTGGGTCTCTTAACAGAAATGATATAAATAATCCCTGCTTAGAGGATGGTAGGATTGCCCAGGGTGATTACAGATCATACACCAACTGTGGAGGGTGAGTATTCAACAAATATGGAAGCATGCAAAAAACCTGTCAGTTCTGATCTATAATGAAGGGATCAGTATGTAAATATCCGGCTTCTTTTTAAGATCCAAAATATGTCTCACTAGATTCTGCTGCAATAAAACAGGGACACGAGCATGTCTATTCAGAGATATGGAGTACAATGCTATCCCTCCTTTTTGTTGGATCTGAACCAGGAACTCCTGCTTCAGTTCTCATCTAGTTGGTGGATGAAATTGATGATGTGGACTGAGTACAGACAAAACAGAAGTGTTGGTGATTGGAAATTCCTTCTTGTAAAGGTTAATTGTCATCTGATGAGTGATGCATTTCTCTTTATTGCTGAGCCAAGTCCATGAACTAAGTTGAATCCTAAAAGCACCCATGTGTTTCTCCAGCACAAGACACTTTCTGATACAAAGTGCTCCAGGGCTGACATGGGCTGTTAAGAAACATCACAGGCCCTGGACAAAGAGGTTCTTTGGGATTCCCCTAGGGTTGCCAGTCTCCAAGTGGGTCCTGGAGATATCCTGGAAATCTCTGCTAACATCTGCTAACATCTTCTCCTCAGTTTGACACTGAGAGATCTCTGTCTTTCGGTGCTACACCTCTGAAGATGCTAGTCACAGCTGCTGGTGAAACGTCAGGAACTACAATGCCAAGACCACGGCAATACAGCCCGGAAAATCTACAACAACCAATATTATAGTTGCTCAGATTTTTTTCTTGCTTCTTTCTGTCTTACATAAACTGCAAATTTGGTTAACCCCTTCTGTTTGTAACATTTCAGGCCTTTAGTTAAATGTAAATTGTAAGGAACCTGTATTTAAACAAAAAGTTTTTTAAAACCCTGCAAATGTTGCTAATGGAACAAAACTGTAAGAACCAACCCAGTGTTTGAAGCCATACATAGCAGCAGTAACTAGGAGCATGTTTTATTAGAAATGAGAACAATAGCAACCAATGCTTTTGTGACATTTAAAGTTGATCTGCCATAAAGAATTATACATGCAGCTACTCTTGAGCATCAGTTGATCCAGAAATATGGTAGTTTATTTTCTTATGGATGCAGGTCATCATGAGATAATGAACAATGTTTGTTTGTTTTGACCATTTATGGCCTGGGTTTGGCTATTTGAGGCATTGCTTTCTTTCTCAGTTTTGCTACATATCTTGAGATTTTAAGGGAGAACTCGCTTCATATCCAGTGGCACAAGAAGTGTCTTATGGGGATGACTCCTGGGAATATATGGTTGCCAGGTCCCCTTACCCTCCCGGTGGGAGGGGGGAACCTGACATTTAACTTTCTGTTCTTCTTTGCATGCACGCACTCCTGGGCATGTGTGATGACCTCATTTCCGGGAGTGACATTGTCGCGCTGCCCCAGGAGTGCACCCAGGAGGCCTATTTCCCCGCCTGTCCTCCCCATCAGCCAGGTGGGGGTGGAGGGTGGAAGTGGAGGGTGGGAGTGAGGGATTCCCTGCCCCCAACTGGGGAAATGACCACCCTACTTACAGCTAACTCAGTGGACACCCTCCCTAGGGAAGCTTGGTTTTGTCCAATATTATTGTCTTTGAAAAGACAGGTTAAATCCTTTCATTTAGAAAAGGCTAGCACTTTATTATTTGTAAATAGGTTTTTAGCTGTTTTAACTATTTGATTTTGCTATTGTTATTGTTGCTGTGAAAACTATCCTGATTTCAGGCTTGCTTTGACGAAGGCAGAGTTTGTATAATTGTAATAATCATCACAATTCTTTAACATTTATATAGCACTTTTTGAGCGGTCATAGCATTTCACATACATTATAGTAATCTTTATAAGAGCAATGTGATGATGGTCAGCCCCATATGCCAGACTGAGGGTGCCAAGGCTGATATTCAAATCAGGTTTGTAGGCTGCCTGCCGTATAAGCAAAGACTAAAGGAGCGTGTATTTTTTTAAAAAAAGATGATGGGTTGTGCATGATAGAAGTTTATAAAATTATGGAAGGTGTGGCTGTAGAGAACAAAGAGATTAATTTCTGCCTCTCAGAACAGTTTTAGGTTACCCAAAGAAACTGCTTGGCAGTAGGTTCTGGGTCAAAAAAGGGAAGGACCTTCTTCATGCAATGCCTAATAATTAAATTGTGAAATTCTCTGCTGCCAGAAGGTGTTATGGCTTTTTAAAAGGATTAAAGAAATTTATGTGCTTCCCTTTTCTTCTAGGGTAGGTGAGTCATCGCAATCCAATGCAAATTGTGAAAGGCGGCCTTTCAACCGGAAAAATAAAAGAAAAGCTGTCATTGACCACAAGGTAAAATCAATTTGTGATATCATAATGGATCAAGTCTCTGTCACAAAATATAAATGACTATGTGGATGCCATGTGCCCACTGAACCTCCCCCGAATCGTGTTCCTGGATATCAGGGAGGCCATGTGACCAGTGTTTGGGATAGTGGAGATATGCACTGGGAGGGGGAATCCTCCTTCCTTTGCCAAGGGAAGCACCATTTCATTAGTTTAAGTGCCGTTGCAACAGCAAAAGAGCACCTCAAATCTGATCCATTAATGTTGTAGGAATATTAGATTCTCTGGGACAAATACATAAAATCTTGGAAAGACTGGCCATGATTTGTACCCCTCAGGCTGAGATCTTACATTCATATTTTGCGTT
Organism: Eublepharis macularius; assembly: GCF_028583425.1. Taxonomy (NCBI): domain Eukaryota; kingdom Metazoa; phylum Chordata; class Lepidosauria; order Squamata; family Eublepharidae; genus Eublepharis; species Eublepharis macularius. The sequence continues at coordinate 90,894,060 of NC_072793.1, read as the reverse complement.
ACATCTAAGATTACAGTAAAGCGAACTATTTCAATAGGGGACAGTAGTCCTAAACCTTTTGCAAAAAAACCTCAGAAGATATGGCTGATCCTAAGCTTTGCAACTTTTTCTCTACTACAATTCTTAAATGTACACCATGCCATCCTGTGCTGAATCTGGCAATTCCTATGATTAGGGTTAAGCTATGAGATTTTAAAGTAACTTTGGAATCTTTGGAGGACACATAAATAGATACTATCTTTTCTATGAAAAATTATTTTCCATGTTGTGTGTAAATGGCTAAATGATTTGACATGCATGGAAGGACACAGTTGGTTCTGTTTGGCTGTTCACAAATGTGGCTGTGCCTTTGGATACCAAAACATCCAGTAAATGTGAGATATGTTAATTGCCACTGCCAGATGAAACTTTGCCCGCTAGTGACTGCAATCAAAATAGTCACTTATGTCAGCTACTAAATAACAAGGAAGTGCCACATCAAAGGATGTAACCTGTGGCTGTTTACAAAGAATGCAGACATACCATATAAATGGCCATATCACATCATTTATGAGCTATGCTTGAATATGTATTGAGTCCTGGTGATCAGAGAGTTTATTGTGGCAACTGGCTTCTACAATGTGGTTTAGGAATTTACAAGTTGCCCTCTGGGAAACTGGTGGGTACATTCTCCTGACTTATAGTAGGCAATTGTTATAAGCTGTCTTTTGTAACTTCCTTCTCTCATTGTGTGTTTACATCAAAGCATGTAAATGTTACACAGCAAATGCCAGACCTAAAGATCAGGTCAGTTATCTTGCTTTTTGTCATTTGTGTTTGTTTAAGGCTACATTGTATTGCTTATGCTTTTGAATCACCAAATGATAAAAAACAGACACCAAATGATAAAAAACCAGACAAAAACATACAACTAGTATGAATGCCTGGTGGTAAATATAAGCAAGCAAGTCAGCACATAGCTGATTAATGGTAATGCTCAATATAATGGGATATGCAGCCAAAATATTTTTAAAACCCATTTTAAAATGCATCTGTATAAAACAATAACAGCAGTTCAGCAAAACACAAAATCACAGACACAAATACATAAACAGAAGGAAAGTCTTCACCTGCTGGCAGAAGATAGTGATAGAGGAGGACAAAAGAATCTCCCTGGACAGGGAATTCCATGCTTGCAGTGCCTCAGCTGAGAAGGACTATTCTCAGTTTACCAGCCTTCTAACTTCAGATAGTAGGAGCACCCGAAACAGGGCCTCTCTGTTTATGACTGTAGGGGTTGGAAAGGTTCATATGGGAGGAGGAAGCCCTCCAGGCATGCTGGTCCCCAATCTGAATAGGGTTTTAAAGGTCAATATCAGCACTTTGAATTGAGCCCAGAGCAAAGTGCGAGGTAGTGTAGCTGGAATAGGATTGGAATAAGATGTTCCCTATGACCCACTTCAGCCAGCATTCTAGCTGCAGCATTTATACTAAGGGTGTGCACTGTGAAAATTTCTATTTCAGCTTCAAACCCAGGGTTTCTGAATGAACTATGTACCATTACTGGTTTCTTCATGGGTGGAGCATTGCTGGTTCAGATCTAATCTGTTTGGTTTTTTTCTTCATCTTGAGTTTTGGTCCCATTCTTTGCAATGAGACCTTCAAGGCTCATTGGAGCAGCTGTTTTTGTAGTTAACAGCACTAAAATTGCACAGAACACAGTTCTCCCTCTAAACCATCAACCCACCAAGTTTAAATGCACAACCACAACAGGGTCAGTGTTGATAGACCCTGAAGAATGCTTGGGGAAGGCATCAAAGCATGTTTTGGGCAGCTGCACATGCACACCCTGTTCTTTTGGGTGGGAGGAAAATGAGGCTCTGGGGCAGGCATTTTCATGCTTAACCAAAAACCATATTAACTATTATTTCCCTCCCAGTCTAAACCATCAATCCAGATTTTTTTTTGTCAAATATGATAACACATACACACACAACAATGGACCCCAAAGAAGGCAGCTATTGGTGGGCACACACTATGGCAGGAAACTGGCAGGTAAAGCAGTAGCAGGATGGTGGTGGGGGTGGCTCCCAAGCTGGAGAGCGCTCCAACCAGTGCAGTGCAGCAACATTACAAACAATCCTGCTTCATGTTCACTTTTTTCTTTTTCTACAGTGCCGATTAATCTTGCATCATGCTGTTGCCCGTTACTGCCATTTTCCCTTGAATCCTTCCTTTTGACACTCAGCACTCCACTACAAAATATGGCATTCTCACATTAATCACTGCCATCTTCTCCATTGCCCAAGTGCAGGCAGGCAGAATATATGAACCCCCACCAACCCAAAGAGACTTATGTTTCCCCCATAAGTTTTCATTTTGCTTTGGGGGCAGGCAGGATTGCTTTTGAAAGGGCAAAGTAGAACATTGGCTCACAGAGGGCTTGACTTAAGTTTGATGTTGAGTTTTTTTTCTAGTAATGTTTGGTAGATGCTGGATGGGCAGGGGGAGGTGTGGGATTGAAGTAGGATAGGAAACTTGAAAAGAAAACTAGATTGGTTGCTGTGTAGGTGGAAACTGTGAAGTGGTTGAAGTTTCATTGGGGTACATATTTGCCATTTGATTCAGAAAAAGAAAGAACCTCAAAAGACTACTGAAGCAATCCTAAACAGGTCTATTCAGATGTAAGTCCCATGTTATTCAATAGTGCTTGGGAAGTGTCTTGGCAGATGCCAGATTTTGGGGGGGGGAGGGGCACAGGTTGCAGTAGTTTGGAAACCTGAAAAGTAGATTTTCCTCAGAGTAACCAACTGTCTAAATGTCCTGATGGGACAAACCACAGACCAGAGCCCAGGTAGCACTCTAAAAAAGAAAGAAAGAAAGACTCATTTGCTCATTCCCCCTTCCTTCCAGTAGAGTTACGTAACAAGTCTTTCTCCTTGGGATATGACTGGTAGAATGCTGTTAAGGAAAATAAGATGCTGCTGGCCTAGTACTTGACTGCCTGCTGCCACCACTGCACATTAAGAACTGAAATGAAAAAAGACAAGATTTTTGGTGGGAGGGTGCTATTATAACTTGGTTTCCTGGATTTGGCCCACTGTTTCAGAAGCCACTTTAATGAAATGAAAAGTGATTCCCAGGTGTATTTCTGCACGTTTGTTTCATTTTGCACATTCCTATTTTGTACTAGTGATACCAGTGAGTACCCTTGTTTAAGGCACTCACATGTAGAGTGTATTGCTGTAATCTAATCTAGATCTTCTCAGGGAATACATCATAGTGGCCATTTCTTTTCTGCCTAGTAAAGTCCTCAGCTGGTCTACCAGCTTCGGCAGGTAAAAAGCACCCCAGTCACTACAGCCAATGGCTTATCCAACAGTAGCCATGGAACTCCTGGAGATCTCCCAGAATCACAACAGATTGCAAATATCAGTTTCCCTGGAGAAAATGGCTGCTATGGAGGGTGGAGTATATGGTGAAGTTGAATCCCCAGAAGACGGAGGTTCTGTATCTGGATTGTGGGTTGACAGAACTGGGAATCCAGTTCCAAGCCCTCGACGGAGTGCAGTTACAGCTTTCGTCGATGGTGAAGAGCCTGTGTGTACTCCTGGATGTCACACTTTCTATGGAGGCCCAGGTTGCCACCATTACCAGATCTGCATTTTTTCATCTTCAGCAGGTCAGGCAATTGGCACCCTAGGTTCCCAGGACCTAGTTTCAGCAATCCATTCAATGGTCACCTCTAGATTGGACTACTACAACTATCTCTATGCCAGACTGCCTGTGGACTTGACCCAGAAGTTACAGCTGGTCCAGAATGCAGCAGCACGCGTCCTTATGGGGACGTCATTTAGGGCTCACATCTGCCCTGTGTTATGCCAGGTGCACTGGCTCCTGGTTGAGTTCCAAATCCAGTTCAAGGTACTGGTTCTAGTATTTAAAGCCCTCCATGGACTGGGACCTGCATACCTACAGGACTGCCTCTCCCATTATGTCCCCCATAGGACCTTGCACTCTGTGGATAAGCAGCTTTTGGTGGTCCCCAGTCCAAGGAACATTTGACTGGCTTCAACTAGGGCCTGGGCCTTTTCTGCCCTGGCTGCAGCCTGGTGGACTGCTCTCCCAATGGAGATCCAGGCCCTGTGGGACCTTTTACAGTTTCGCAGGATCTGCAAGATGGAGATGTTCCACTGGGCCTTCGACTGGGGCCAGCATTTTTTCCCCCTTCTGATCACCATACCCTCCTTTTGCAACCACCCTAGAGTTACATCATGGCACTGCCCGTGGTTTATGGTGACTTTGCAGTAGCCTGATTTGTTTGGTGGCACCTGGATTTTTATGCTATTTGGATTATTTGGCAATAATGTTTTATTGTATTTTAACAGTATATTTTGTTGGAAGCCACCCTGAGCCCACTTGCGGGAAGGGTGGGTTATAAGTCAAATAAAATAAATAAATAAATAATGTATACCCTGCTGAGGTCCTTCTCCTCCCCAAACCCCTCCCACAGGCTCCACCATCAGATCTCCAGGAATTTCCCAACCCAGAGCTGGCAACCCTAGTGTGTACACTAGTTGGTTCTAAGGAAAGCTCTGCTGGTGTAGTATTGCTAATAGGGTTCAGGGAAGCTTCCTTGTATATCTTTTTTACTCACTGGGGTAGTCCCTTGCTACTGTTACCGAAACATTACTGAGAAGATTGAGAGTAAGGCACACAGAGTAATGCAAACTGTGATTTTAATAAGGAACAGTTAATGTTTAGAGGACTGAGGTGGCATAGTGGTTAGAATGTTGGACTAGGACCATGGATAACCAGGTTTGAATCCCCACTCTGCCTTGAAGCTTACTGGGTGACCCTGAGTCCGTGTGTTTAGGATTACAGCAGAATATGCCTGTTTAATGAGTGAGTGTTAAGTTGTGTGACATTTGAGATCCAATTGTTAGGAGTCAATCTAGAGCTTTTAACAATGACATTTGTCAGCCATAATTTTATTCACAATTAAAGTCATCAGGAGGAACTGGACAGCCATAATCTCTTTTGTGCTCATAGGACAACTAGTTAGCTACCACTTTAGCCTAGCTGGAAACAATTTTAGATTGCCACGTGAACGAACATCTGAAAAGTGCGTAACTTATCCCCCCCACACACTCTTTTCAGTTGAACTGTGGCCAGCTTTTAGCTGCTCTAAAGGAGAAAGGGAATGCCTGCAGCTCTGTATGGTCTCCTGTTTGTGGCACTGATGGAAAAACATACAGCAATAAATGTCTCCTGTGCTTGGAAATTGAGTAAGTATAAACAAATAATGCATTGTAAATGTAATTTGGCAGATGCAAGCTTTCATTGTGGGGCATTAATTGTGTTTATATCATAACAAGCTACCAAACATTTCCGTGGTGATTTGCCATGACAAATGCAGAATTTAAAACATTCCCAATTAAAAGGATGATAGCTAATTAGGAATAATGATGAACCCTTTTAAGAATGTTGTGTTGGTCATCAGTCATTTGGAAGCTTCAGCTATGTTCAATGAGGACATCTATTGTAATGGAATGAATGAATGAATGGATGGATGAATGGATGAATGAATGAATGAATGAATGAATGAATGAATGAATGAATGAATGAATGAATGGTGTGCAAAAATTCCTTACAATTTCAGAGTGTCTTCAAAAACCCATCTTCAAGAAGCTGTTGGGATAAATTGTGACTCTGAAAATGGAAAGATGTAAAAAATCATGTCACTGTAGCCAGCATTGACCTTAAATAAAAAGATATGCAATTTACCAAGCTCCACTTGAGTGTTTGAAATCACTATTCCTTTACTAAGAACTGATCCACTTAGCCATTGGGGTGTGTAGGAGAACCTTTGGTAAGCCTGTGCCTTCTGAGTTCCAGTCCATGAGGAAACTCATATGTACCAATTGCCATATGCAGCATTCAGCTTCTGGGTCCTACTATAGTTTTTATCAAATTTTTACAGAGTTACAAAACTGAATTCTGTGCATGGTACAAAGTGCATGTGACTGTGCATGTGTGGAGAGTGGAGACCACCAGGTATAGGCTTTACGAGCTCGTTTCCCATGACTGATTTGCATGTACTGTAACAAAAGGTCTTGTGACACCTTAAAGACTAATACATTTATTATAGAACAAATGTTTGTGAGCTAGAACCCATTCCATCAGATGCATAGCACACATTATCAGATGAAATAGGATCCAGCTCATGAAAGCCTACAATACAATATAGTCTTTAAGACACCTCAAGACTCTTTGAAATGCTGGCTACAGCAGTTTAACATGGTTACTCCCCTGAATTTACACCCAGTACTCAAGTGAAAACATTCTTGATTTGGCCGGCCAGCACTTCTCTTGATAGAAGGGCTGCATTTGTCTAGTTGTGAAATGTATAGTGCTGGGATAGTGCTGGACACTGAGAAACAGAGAAGACATAAAGCAGGGTGGGGAGCAGTACTGGGATGTCCTGAATGTGGAAGGTTCCAACCAGTAGCTCATCAAATCTATGACTGAAGGAGCACCTTCAGTCCTTCCTCATCATACTCGAGGACAACAGAGTAGTACCCCACTTTGGGATGCTTAGACTAGAGAAGTACTGGAATCATCAAGTACTTGTCCACTCTTAGTTTGATAGTCTTCTTTCATCAGGATATATGTTGTCCTGAGTATGTTCCAAGCATTTATTGGATAATTGTATTCTATGATAATGGAAAGCCACTTAATACCCTTTCTACTCTTTGCAGGAGAACTGAAGATGTCCTTGCACTGAAGCATGAAGGGGAATGCTCTAAAGTTGTTAATGGAAAGGTGAGACTGTCCTTCATTCTTTGCAGCTTGATCTAGTCATATTTATTTGGAGTCAGAAGTAAGTCTCATTTAATTCAATGAGACTTAATCCCAAGTAAGCATGTATATGATTTCAATAATAATTGTTTGCTTTTATCCACCAATATATTTTTTTATTGCTCGCATTACTGTAGCAATCCAAAGCCCCAGAATTAAGATCCTGCAGCTTTAGATACAAAATAGGGTTATTTGTGAGAAGCTATGACAGATAAATGAGGGTAGAACTGGTTCCTGAAAACTTGCATCAGTGGTAACTAAAGAACTTTATCTGGAAACTTTGATGGTTCCTGTACAGATGGCCTGACAAAGGGGGTAATAGGACACCACTGTTGGCATTCAGCTTTTATTTATTTGTTTGTTTATTTCTCACCTTTCTTGCTCAAGGTGAGACTCAAGGCAAACATTACAAAATATAAAATGCAATTCAATCAGACAGCATAAGGTATCAAAGATAAAACGCAATAGGACTAGGATTATAGAATTAGAAAAAATGCAAACTGAAATCTAAGACATAATGGAGGAAGTAGATTTACAATGCAGTAAGAAGGTGATGCATACAATAAACATTACAATATACTACAATATTTAATGTAAGCCATCACCAAAGGGTGGAGGAGAGCTGGAGGCGGGGGCAAGGCAACAAATATACACAAAACAACCATGATGGAGTTAAGTGCTGAGCGACAGGGCCTGCCGCTCCTTAAAAGGGCCGGCAGCGCACCTGAGAGGAGACTGTGCCTCCCAGGTCCACAGCCCTCTCCCCTGCCCCTTGCCACTTAGGCCAGCCTGCTCTGATTGGCTGGCCTCAGCATTTGAATCTCGGTGGCACGAGTTGCCCCACCAAGGCCACAGGGAGCCTCCCACTGCCCTTCAACATGATGGCCGACTTGCACGCTACTCTCCTGCATGACCTGTAAAAGAATCCCCCAGTTAAGTCTGGGGGACAGCATTTCCCTTATGAAAGCATCCTACTGAGCTGTTGTTATACTACAGTTCTAACCCCTTGATAAAAATGCACTCAATACCATTTCTGTTTTACACATTCTGCAAAATACTAGAAGTTTGGGAGCCTTCCTGATCTCCTCAGGCAAGCCATTCTACAAGGGGAAGGCCACAAAAAAGAATGTACATGTACAGGTCATTACTAATCTTACCAATTTTCAGAGTGGCACCTTTAGAAAGTTTTGCTCAGATGTGCAAAGCTCACATAGCAGAACCTAATAGGAGAGGCAATCCTGCAAGTAAGCAGATCCAAGGCCATGAAGGGCTTTGTAGATGGGCAATTCTGTTTGTAGTGATGACCAGTATCTTGAATTGAACCTGGTAACAGATTGGTAACCAATGGAGTGACTGCAGAATGGGTGTAATATGCATGTTCCGCCTAGCTCCCACTAGCAATTGAGTTGAAGCATTTTCTATATCAACCAGAGTTTCCAAGCTGACTTTAAGGGCAGACACATGTAGAGTGCATTACAATAGTCTGGACTTGAAGTTACAGTGGAATGGGGCATGGGTTCACATGGCCAGATAAGCCGAGGCAAGATAGGGAGTCATTTTCCAGGCTTATTGAAGGTGGGAAAAAGCATTTTATGGCTGCAGTTATTTGCTTGTCCAGAAATAATGTTGGGTCCATTGTGAACCATAGGCTCTTAACTGAGTTAGCAAGCATAAGCTGGACCCCATCAAATGTGAAATGTGAACAACCAATTTCAAATTAGACTCAGACATCCTTCTTGGCAAAGTCAGGTAGGAAAAGTGAGGACTATTGATCTATGCTGGCTTACTATTGCCTTCCAGGCATAAACCTCTAAGAAGTTTTGGTCCTCTATAACCTCCAGGTTGCTTTGTTTCTTATATGCTATCATAATGTCTAGGTCAGGGAGGTGTCCCTTGGTGTTGTTCACCACCAGGCTGAAAATCAGGATGGCTTTTAAGGGCTCAACTACACATGATGTATGACTCAAGATGGGTTGGAGATTCCCAAACCTGATTTTCAGAACATGTAACATCCAGGAACTACTGTCCCCAATCACTACGGGGCCAATTTCTGCTCATGAGTGCAGTGGAGGGAGAGAAAGATCTTCAGCCTTCCCTCCCACCATTTTCCAGAGCTGAAATGGCTGCGGGGGGTGGGGGCTGTTTTCTCCATTCTGGGGGATCATGTGTTGCAATCAGTACACATGGAGTTCCAGAGATGGGCAAACTGCTCCCTTTCGCAACTCCAGTTCTGAAAAATGGGGTGGGAGGGAAGGCTGAAGCTTCCCCTCCCTCACAGTGCATTCAGGAGCAGAAACCAGCCCTGCAGCACTTGGGGATGATATCGCCTAGATATCACATATGAGTTCTGTTGGGGGATACCCAACCTGATTTGGGTTGTGCATAATATTTAGGCCTAAGGACAGCCTCTATGAAGTATAAAACCTGGAGGTGACAAAGGCATAAGTGACAGCGGTTGGAAGCATATCAGAGAAGGAGGTTCTTGGCCACTGCTACAATTTAGAAACTCGGGGGTACCCATTGATCCATGAGGACACTATGTGAACATAGAAAACAATTCAAATTAGAAGTATTTGTATTCTTTTTAGCTGAACCATTCTCTTTGGTTTCAGCTCTGTGAATAATTTGAGAACAGGATTAACTCTAATGGAATTCCTCAAAGTCAGGGTTACACATCTATCGATAATCATTCTTCAAGTGTCTCTTCCAATGTTGCTCAAAAACATAAGGATATTGGAGAAGAAAGGCCAAGTGAAGCCATCTTCTGCAAGTGCTGATTTTGGGATTTTGGTTACTGTGTTGTTAGGTTGATTGCAGCAAGTATTCCCAGACCGGAGGAAACGTCCTTTGCAAGAGGAGTACTCAGGAGGTTTGCGGCACAGATGGTGAGACATACAGCAACGAGTGTACGCTTTGTGACAGAATCCTGTGAGTATACCACTTCCTTTGTATAAGCCTCACCAGCCTCCTTGGCTCACATTGGGTCATATGCCTCTTTTTCATCAGTTAAGACATGCTTCCTAAGAAAAAGGCAACTGCCAGTAAAGCTGGCCTCTTAACTGTCCTCTTTAGTCTTCCTTTTATTTTTACAGACTTAAGTGGAATGCTATAAACATAAAGAGGGACATGACATCAGAACCATTTGCATTTTCTTAGTGAAGAAAATGTCAGAAACTTGTTAAGTTACCAATTTGTGAAAAAGTCATGTGTATGTGAAAGAGAGAAATTAAATTAAAATCTACAGCCATGGCCTTAATGCCCTCTTCTGGCAGATGGTGTAATTGCACCTCCCACTGTTGGAAAGATTATACTTTGCTGGAGAAAATAGGCCAATTCCAATAAGTAATTCACGTTATGGAAATATGATTTGCATGCGGATGGAATTTGGTTTGAGTGTTTTATGTGTTTGATGAGACTGTTAACATCAAAATACCTTTAAAATACAATGTTCTCAGTAAAGGAGTAGGCTAGCTAGGAAAAATGAAACAAATCTCTCAATATGAAGTAATTGTTGGAAGAGCTATGATAAATTACACTAACAAAAAATTATGTTCCCACCATGACAACCCCTCCCCCTATCAGAACATTTAGGCAAAGAGATTTTTTAATTATTATTAATTTCAATTCAAAGGGCTGGATTATAATTTAAAGTTAAAATGTTTCATGGAAAATAAGCTTCATCACATTTTAGTTCTTGTCATATATGATTCTTGTTTGCTTCTGAATTATATATTATTGATGCAAAAATGTTGAAAATTTGTTTCCAGTTGGAAAAATTCAACATGAGGAAAAATGGTTTTTAAAAGAAGTATTACAGATTCATTTTTCAAAAAGAACACTCAGAATTGAAATGGAATTTGAAACAAACCACATTTTGTCTCATCCTTACTCACCTGTGACGCAATCTTTACAAGAGATGAGGAAGCTGTGAGCAGTAGTCCCAATTCAGCCTGAGTAAGAAAAGAAATCTATCCAAAGCTCTGACAACAGGATTAGAGATCATGCCAATGAGAATTTAGTATAAATAAGTGGAATGTCACGTTAATTAAGAGCCAAACTACAAGATACAGCCATTTTAATGTCTTGTGGATGGGTTTCCCCAACCTAACTTTGACTCAGTCATGACTGGGGAAGGCAATGGCAAACCATCCCGTAACAAAAGTCTGCCAAGAAAACGTCGTGATGCAACGTCCCCCCATGGGTCAGTAATGACTCGGTGCTTGCACAGGGGGTGACCTTTACCTTTTATATGTCAACTGTGAAGGAACTAATTTCCCAAAAACGTGGAGGGCCTCAAGTTGGATCAGGACCAAGGCATGGCAAGAGAAGGGACTTTGGTCTTCCTCCTGTGCTGTTTTCCCAATTCATAGGGGTTTCCAAATGGTTTTTTCCCATTGGTTCTGGCCCATACTGCTTCAATTTATCCATGATTTTCACATACATTTTTGCCTTTAGGTTTTGCTTTGAGGGGAGGTTCCCCCCATTTCCCCCCTCCTTTATTTTTACTCCAATCTTTTTCTGAATTGATTTTTTTCTTGGTTTTGTTAGTTCCACCTGCTCTCACCCACTTCCTACCCACTTTTTGATGGGCCGCTCTTCTCCTCCACCTTCTTCCTCCCTGCCCATTGTTTTTTTTTTCTATCTTTTTAAAAATCATCATTTTCAGAGTATTATATTTACCTACCATTGTAGCAACACATGCAGCAGATTCTCTGAATTCCCAGCTTTCATTTTTTTAAAAAAGTCTCTAGCCTCTTCCACTGTAAAGGAAGGGACTAGAGACTTGCTTTTTAAAAAAGATGAAAGCTGGGAATTCAGAGAATCTGCTACATGTATTATTGTTTGGTAGGTCAATATAACACTATGAAAAAGGAAAGCTCTTGGGGGCCCAGGGGAAGAGGTAGTGACCACTTCTTGTGCCAATAAAAGCAGTTTGAAAATCACACAGTCGTTCTTGCTTTGGGCTTTGGGCTCTATTTCAGGAGAGGCCAGTTTGCCCTGCCAGTGCTGGCCTCTGCCTCATAGCTCTGGGTCAGCCTGAGTGAGGCTCTCCAGTTGGGACTGAGCAAGGGGAGGTAAGGTGTGGCGGCAGAGCTGCTCCCCTTTGGGGATTTCCCTTGCAAAGACTTCCTCATGTGTTCATTTTCAATCTTTTTTTTTAAAAATCAGCCCTTATATTGATATAACATTATAAGCATGTACAAAAAATAAAAGAGGGTGCTATGACTTCAATGATGACAGCATCCTCACCTGAAAATCCTGATTATTTAAGACACGTGCAAAACAAAATAAAACAACTCCACAACTATAAAATGCAAAGGGAGGGCAGACATGCGGAAGAACCATAATGAAACCGAGTCAATGCTTGGAAATCAACAGCTAAGAAAATTGGGAATAAGTCAAATGCTCTAGAGGTACTATTTGATCTGTTCTGGGGATGTAAATATATAGGTTGTGTTGGGAAAACAACACAGGAGGGAAGGCTGAAGCCCCCTTCTTCCCCATATCGAAACCACAGACCCACACTTGTGGGAAAAATTTCCTTGCAGCAGAGATATGCAAAGAGTGGTAAGGGGAGTGGCAACCCTTAGGGGCAATTTAAGTTTGGAAAAAAACAGTATGAGGGAGATGCATAAGCCCCTCTTTTCCTAGCTCTGATACAATCAGAAGTCTGCTACTGCTCAGTAAAAAAAACACAAGGGAGATCCCAGTCTGAACCTCAATTTAACCCTGAGTACAATGGGCTTTCTGATGGTAAAATCAGTAGGACTGCGTGTGTGGTTGCACTAATTTGTTCTCTTTTCCCAGGAAAATGAAATCTGAGATTGGTATAAAGAATATTGGACCCTGTCCTAAGGTTTGCTTTGCTCTTTTCTTATTATATCAGCTGAGTCCAGACCGAGACATGCTTTATAATACCTATAATAACTAAGTGACCCATCTACAATAACAAGGGAGGTCACAACTGTGTAGAATAATTAATGTGGTCTGACTCACTCTGTGTTTTGTCCTACCAGCAATCTTTTTAGAAAAGTGTTGCTTATCACACCCCTCCCTGCTAAGGGGACTCTGACAAATCTGGACTTTTACATTTTGCAGTACTTTGCAATACTCTCACTATGATTCTGTTCTCAGACATAAAGGACTTCAGGTTGCCAGAATGCTTCAGGGATAAAGAAGGGCCAAGGTAAAGAAAGGGTAAATTAACAGAACAGAGATATAGGCTACTACAAAGTAGTATAAGCCATGGATTGGACCTCAGTCTTAGAATATGATGTCATCTTAGCAATTACATTCCCAAACCCATGGCTGCCAAGATAATAGGAACTGAAGGCATGGGCAGAGGGGTATTTACTAGGAAGGATGTGGTTGTGGGTAAGGGATTCCTAGCTTCTCTTACTCATGCCAATTTTCCACTGTAAAGAAAGACCTCTTTCTATTTTCCTTCAGCCAGGCATATTTTTAGCTTTGGATATCTTTCCCACTCCTGGCAGTTAGCAACCCAAATTTTACTTTCCTCTTCTGTCCCATTCTAACATTTCTCTTATTGAGGGGAGCAATGAAATGGTAAAATCAGACTACTTGCCACCTGTTTTTCCCTCCCCACCATGCATTTTCGTGCCCAAAATGCCTGATAGTTAATATTAGGTGCTGTGGGAACCAGAGTTCCCAGAACACATGGAAGAGGAGGATAAAAGTGAAGTGCTCTGTGTGTTCATGAAATCTGGTAGCATCCCTAAAAAGCAACAATGTATAACTCTAAATAGGAATCCCAAAAACTCTCCTAAATAGCATCACCTTTACCTGGCATCTAAATGTTAAGGATTGAATCACTTGGTATATCAATGTGATTCAAACAAAAACATGCAGAAGTACATACCTGTAATGTCAGTCAGAATGCTTTATTGCTTCAGCACAGCCATAGCAAATAACAAGAAAAATACAATAATATTAATACTAAATTACTACATCATAGAATTTAAACAAAAGTTAACAAACCTCCATCTAAAACTCTGAATCCACAAAATCCATAGCAGCATATAATATAATATAATATAATATAATATAATATAATATAATATAATATAATATAATATAATATAATATAATATAATATAATATAATATAATATAATATAATATAATCCTACTAATAAAAACTTATTATTAATACCTTTAAATTAATAAAAGTTACTTCAATAGTCTTAACTGTATTTTGTTTACCAATGTTACAAACTTTGTCTCTTGCATTGTAATCCATTTATCCTTATCTGCCAACAGCGCCACTAATTTATCTTGCTCTGATCTCCCTGACATCAGTTGTAAAATATTTCTAAGATACTTCTCCCAAATAGTTGCAAATCTCGGGCATCGAAACATAACATGGGTCATATCTTCAATGGATTTATGATCACAGGGGCACACACAATCAGCAAATGAGATCTTGTTATAACAGCCTTTCACTACTGCCAAGTGAAGTATATTTATCCGAGCCCTAGCGAACTTCGTCCTATACTCTGTGACCATTAGGTCATCCAAATAAGCTGGCTGGGCTATAGGATGAGATATAAGTTGTTTATACAAAGTTGCTGAACTCATGATACCAAGAAGCCCCTGGTCATGTTGTGCACTTTTGTCCAGTAGTCTTTGTTTAATTAGACATCTAGCAGCTATATAGTCGTAGCTCCTTAAATAATCTTTGGATAGACCTAATTTAACCAATAGGGACAATACCTGAGATTTCCACGATGTATCTTTCATCTCATTGTATGCCAGTGTTACTAAGAGTGATGCTTGGGGGGGGGTAAGATCAACTCTGATCTTACCATAACTGATGATGTGGAATTTGGAACTCCCAGCATCATATGAGTGAATTTATTTTGTATTACTTCCAGTGGGTATAAATTTCCAAATCCCCAAATTGGTGCACCATACAACATTTTGGGGAATAGTTTAGATTTAAACATTTCTAGGGTGTTATGAATAATACTAACCTTCAGTGCTGTAAGATAGAAAGGTGGCTAACAAATAGAGATGGGCACAAACCACAAGAAAAACGAACCACAAGGTTTGTGGTTCATGGGTTTTCACGAACCAGGAACCACGAACCGGCATGAACTGGGGCCAGTTTACGAACCATTTTGTGGTTCATGGGGTTTAAATGCCCCTTTCCGGCTGCTTAGCAGCGGCAGGGAAAAGAGCATTTGACAGTTTAAAGGGCCCTTTCCTGCAAGGCAGGCAGCAGGGGGGGATC
This sequence comes from Eublepharis macularius, assembly GCF_028583425.1. Classification (NCBI taxonomy): domain Eukaryota; kingdom Metazoa; phylum Chordata; class Lepidosauria; order Squamata; family Eublepharidae; genus Eublepharis; species Eublepharis macularius. The sequence continues at coordinate 90,878,967 of NC_072793.1, read as the reverse complement.
CCCCCTCGCCACCTGTTAGCTGATAGTTTAAAAGGGCCTGCCAATTGCAAGCCGCAGGGCCCTTTAAACTGCCCAAACCCCAGCCCCCAGCCCCAGCCCCCCAGCCCCAGCCCTACACTTACTTTGCCCTGCAGGCCAGTGGCATCCTTCCCCTCCTCCTGCAAGGGGCAGGAACATTTTTGGCCTCTTCCACCACTGCGTGGGGCCACAGGGCAGCGGAGGAGGCTGAAAACAGCCTTCCCAACCTTCAAATGGACGCAGGGCAAGGTAAATGTGGGGCAGTTGGGCAGTTTAAAGGGCCCTATGGCTTGCAAGCCACAGGAAATGTTAATCTGCCCCTTTATGACCCAAACAAACCAGTAGACCAGTTTGTGGAAGTTCGTGGAAACAAGCTTCCATGAACCACTGGTTCGTGAACCACGAACCGAACTGGTTCGTGCGGTTTTTTGGGTCATAATTCAATTTGTGCCCATCTCTACTAACAAATGCTTTAAATAACAAACAAACAAACAAACAAAATAACAGCTTCTTTACAGAGATTTGTTTTCTCAACAAGCCACTGCTGGTACTAAATGTCTTATATTTTCTCCAGGGCAAGTGATAGAAGACATGTGACATCAGGCAAATAAATGAATCTTCAAGTTCTTCAAAGCCTGCCTTCATCCTTCTTCTGTTTATGCAGCATATATGATAATACAGTTGACACAATCCTGAACTGTCCTAGATGGGGCTGGACTTCAATGGCCCAGTAAACCATCAGATTTATATCATCCTATTGAGTTCCATTCTTGCCTCTCCAGTACTCTCTTTGGAACATCCTGTCATCTCCACCAGTCTCAATGTGCTTCTCCAGTAAAATAAATTAGGAGCATCCCTAACAGTTTTCCATACCTAAGGATATATTTAATCAGTAGAAGAGTTTACTTTTTGTCATAGAAGGAGGAATAACAATGTCAGTTGATGGAACTTTCAGTACATTGTTTCTTTGACCTTGATTTAATTCAAATAATATTGTGCTCATTCACATCAAGAGTTTCCTTACAATGAACAGTTGCATGGATTCCTTAATAATAAAACTTCACATTTATATAGCTCTTTCAGCATTCAAAGTGCTTTACTTATTTTATTTTTGTAATTCTTTAAGGTAGGCCGGTATTAACCCCATGCTGCAGATCACAGGCTAAGAAAGAGTAACGTGGCTAAGGCCATTGACAAAAGGTGAAATTTGAAATGAAAATATCCTGAATCACAGCTCAGTCTCTCAGCAGTTCTTCAGTAGCTGCTGTTTGGAACAGACACAGAAAAAGTTCAAATGAAGTGCAATAGAGAAAAGTTTTGCCTACCCACTATATCCAGTTGTCAGATACAATACCAGGTACAGACACAATATATTTTATGCCAGGGGAGTAAATCAACATGCCATTCTGCTCCTTAGATTTCTTTACCTATAGCAAAAATCTAAACTTAACCACCTTACAAGGTTGTTATAAAAAATAACTAACTTTTGGTTCATTCTCATACAGCCTTTTCTAACACCTAACCCTTATTTGTAAAACACTTAAAAATTGCAAACAACTGAATTTCACAATAACATTTACAAAGTCCTTTCCTCTTCCCCCATCCCTTCTCTTACTTTCTGTCTGTCTCTATCTTTCTCCCTCCCTCATGGCTATTGATACTCTTTCTCTCTCTCTCTCTGTGTCTTTTTGTTCCATGCCTACTGTTACTCCTACCAGCCAGTTTGCTGTAGTGGTTAAGAGCATGGGACTCTAATCTGGAGAACCAGGTTTGATTCCCCACTCCTCCACTTGAAGCCAGCTGGATGACCTTGGGTCAGTCACAGCTTCTAGGAGCTCTCTCAGCCCCACCAACCTCACAGAGTGATTATTGTTGTGGGGATAATAATAACATACTTTGTAAACTGCTCTGAGTGGGCTTTAAGTTGTCCTGAAGGGCCGTATATAAATCGAATGTTGTTGTTGTTATTCTTTCTTTCTCTAGCTCCCATGACAGTAACTCCAGCTCTTATCTCTCCCCCCACCCTTCTCCACCTCATCACTGTCTGTTTCTTTCTCTGTCTGCTATCACTTACTTGGATTGAAGTGAAGGCTGCACTCAAAGCAATTGGGGGAAACAAATCACCAGGAGTAGATAGAATACCAATAGAGCTATTTCAAGCTACAGATCTTAGTCCATCAAAATCTTAACAAGAATATGTCAACAAATATGGAAAATGAAACAATGGGCCACAGTCTTAAAATGCTCATTCTACATTCCAAATCTGAAAAAAGGGGATGCCAAAGAGTGCAGCAACTATCAGATCATTGTGCTAGTTTCCCACGCAAGCAATGTGATGCTCAAAATTGTACAGCAAAGACTCTTACTGAACAAGAAATGCCAGATAGGCAAGCTGGATTCAGAATGGAAGAGGCACTAGAGATCACATTGCAAATTTACAATGGCTAATGCAGCATACCAGGGAATTTCAGAAGAAAATCAGCCTGTGTTTAATAGATTACAGCAAAACTTTTGACTGTGTGGATCACAAAAACCTATGGATGGTGTTAAAAGAAATGGGTATGCCACAACATCTGATTGTTTTGATGTGCAACCTATACTCTGGACAAGAGGCTACTGTCAGGACAGAATATAGGGAAACAGAATGGTTTCCAGTTGGCAAAGGTGTCAGAAAAAGATGTATATTATCTCTCTGTCTGCTTAATCTATATGCAGAACATATCATAAGGAAAGCTGGATTAGATTTAGAAGAAGGTGGAGTGAAAATTGATGGAAATAACACCAACAATTTGAGATATGCAGATGACATCATGTTACTGGCAGAAAATAGCAAAGACTTGAAATGACTACTGATGAAAGTTAAAGAAAGTGACAAAAAGCAGGATTACAGCTGAACATCAAGACAAAAGTAATGACTACTGAGGAATTATGCAATTTTGTTGACAACGAAGAAACTGACATCGTTCAAGATTATTTATTCTTTGGCTCAATCACCAACCAAAAGGGAGACTGCAACCAAGAAACCGGAAGAAGATTGAGACTTGGAAGAACAGCCCTGAAGAAACTAGAAAAGATCCTTAAGAGAAGGATGTCTTTCTGGGGACCAAAATAAAGATAATCCAAATGATGGTATTCCCCATTATAATGTGTGGATGTGAAAACAAGTGGATGAAGAAAGTGGACAGGAAGAAAAATGATTAATTTGAAATATGGTTTTTGAGGAGAGTTTTGTAGATACCATGGATGGCCAAAAAGACAAATAAATGGGTTCTAGATAACATCAAACCTGAATTCTCCTTAGAAGCTAAAATGACAAAACTGTGTCTATCACACTTTGGTCACATCAAGAGAATACAAGACTCTCTGGCAAAGTCAATAATGCTAGGAAAAGTTGAAGGCAGTAGGAAAAGAGAAGACTCAAAATTAGTTGGCTTAACTCAATAAAGGAGGCCATGTCCTTCAGTTGCAAGATCTGAGCAAGTCTGTTGATAGAATGTTCCAGAGGTCTTTCGTTCATAAGGTTGCCATAAGTCGTAAGTGACTTGATGGCACATAACACACACACACACCTACTTTACAGGGTGAGTAGTGACTATGCCAGTTGTGCCCTCATTCAGTCCCTCATTTCCCAGTATATAGATGCTACCACATTCATGCTAAATATGCTGCCTTATGGTATTTCATTTATTATTTGTATATTTCTGCCTGCACTGTCGTGTTGCCTACTTTCTTGGGTTGTGAATGCAAGCCTTAGTTTCTAGTCTGTCATGATATGTTATTTATTTTACTTATAATCTGCCCTTCTCTCCCAGATTCACAGCATTCTACATAATGTAAGTCAATGCAATGAGTAGGAGGAGATAGCTAATAAGCAATGTAATAGGACTAAATTTACCACAGTCTGAAACAAAGAGAGCAATCCTAAACAGGTCTGATCAGAAGGATGCCCTATTTTGTTCAATGGGGCTTACTCCTAGGAAAGTGTCCTTAGGTTTACAGTCAAAGTATGAAGTATTAGGCATGATATGTTAAACCATGAGGAAAATGGCATTGCATAGGTACAAAAACAAAGCACTAAGAGTGAGAAAACTCATAAAGCAAACCTATAATGCATACTATACACTACAACAAAGAAATTAGAAGGAGATCGAGACTTGAAAAGGCAACCAATAGGGAACTAGAAAAAATCCTTAAGGATAAAGGTGTGTCACAGGAGACCAAGCTCAAGATAATTCATACTATGGTATTCCTATTACTATGTATGGATGTGAAAGTTAGACAATGAAGAAAGATCACAGGAAAAAAGTTGATTCTTTTGAAATGTGGTGCTCAAGGATAGTTTTACCATGGATGGACAAAAAGAGAAATAAGTGGGTTCTAGATTTCATCAAGCCTGAATTTTCCCTAGAAGCTAAAATAGCAAGACTGGGGCTATTGTAATTGGTCACATTATGAGAAGATAAGACTCTCTGGCAAAGTCAATAATTCCAGAAAAAGTGAAGAGCAATAGGAAAAGAGGAAGACCCAAAATGAAATGGTTTGACTCAATAAAGGAAGCCACGGCCTCCAGTTTGCAAGATCTGAACAAGGCTGTCAATGATAGGACCTTTTGGCAGTCATCAAGTCATAGGGTCTTAGCAGGGTCAGCTGAAACCCATCAAAAATTAGAAGTGTCCTTCAAGACTTCATCCTTCCCAACCAGCATTACCTCCATCTTGTCTGGATTCAATGTCAATCTATTTGCTCATAGCCATTTAACTACAGCAGTTGGGCAGTAGCTCAAGCTCTCTGCCATATCAACAGAAGAATGGGACAGAGAGATATAGAGCTGGGTAATGTCAGAATACTGATAACACCAAATTCCAAAACCATGAATGATTTCTCCTAAGGGTTTTACATAGGGAAAAGTATCAAGAATAGAAGTGTGCCCTGAGGACTAAAAGGTTTCCATGAAGCTACCATATTATCCCATCCCCTATGACTGCACAATCCTGACTCTGCACTAGTTCTACTGATAAATTGCCATATAAACAAGTAGAATTATCTCTGTTATCCTTTACCTCAAAGCAAATATTCCATTAGTTTATACAGCTTCACAGATACATACATCCAAGACATTTTAGCAGAACATTGGGATGTACTTCCTTTTACTTTTTATGTCATGTGTAAACAATTCCTTTATGCTGAAAATACTGTGGCAGTCCTTTGTACATTTTGGCAGAAGAATTTCATCTGTTTCCAAGTTCTCTGCATTCTCCCAGTAACTTTTCTATATTGTACAGATATGGCTGCTGGTCTTTTATCATGTATAGTGAGAATCATTAAAATTTCTTGAAGTGCTCTTGTAAGTCTTCAGCCCTTCAGTCTTGTTTGAACACTTGCTAAATACTATGATTCAATGTTTAATTGCTTAAAGAGTTATAAATAATTCAGCTAATTGTTCATGCAAAGGAAACAAGAGATGAAATCAAACTTTATAAAGGAACAAGTTAGAGTGGATTTACATGTTGCACATAGCTCTGAGAATCTCCAACCCCCCCCCCCCCAAATTTCATCTATAAAGTAAAACAATGATTTATAAGTCTCCAGGCAGGGGTTCGAGTTCTTCCAGAATTATAACTGATCTCCAAACAATAGCAAGTAAGTCCCCTGGAGGAAACTGTATAGTCAGAGGGCAGACTCCATGACATCATATCCCTGCTGAGTTCCCTTTCCTATTATTCCACTGTTCCAAGGTCCGTCCATCCCCCCACAATTTTCAGGAATTTCCCAAGCTGAAGCTGGTAACCCTGTGTAAAGCAGCTGTGGATGGCTTCTAGCTTTGGAGAGAATTAGTGGGGAAGGGGGCAGAGAGCTAAAACAGAAGCTTTTAAATACTTTCTCAACACTTTCTCAACCAGTTCGGATCAGGCATCTGATGAAGAGAACTTGATTCTCGAAAGCTTATGCTACAATAAAATAAAATTGGTTAGTCTTAAAGGTGCTACTGGACTCTTTTTGATTTCTCAACACTGACCCTTTTCGCACCTTGCTTCTGGTCTTTTCAGAAGTGAAAGCCCATTCTTTTATTTGGCTCATTGTTGTTTGTTTCATTACTTGCTTGTTTCATTATGCAACTCTGCACTGGGGTGGGATTTCTCCCCAATATTAATTGTTCGCACAGTTCCCCCTCTCCCCATTATTGGAAAAAGAGTTCTGATTGGAAGAAAAATCCTGTGAAAATGTTGACCTCATTGTAAACAAACCACCAAAGCAATCAATCACCAACATTCTGCCTGAGAATTCAGGCATGCCCTATCCACCAGCCAGAACAAAGTGGGTGCCCCCCCCAGCCACTGCCAGAGAAGGGAAGTGGTGAGAGGGAGAGTGTGGGGAGGCTGCCATGAGGCATGCCTCCACCCCTTGAGCAGCAGAAGCTCCAGCAGGCTGAAGAGCCCAGGGAGGGAACTAAAGCAATTGTGAAGTCTCTTAGGAATCTCCTCAGGGAACAAGTGCTGAGCCTTGAAAATCTATTTTACATTTTTTTGCTTTGGGTGATCCTTATTGCTGTGATTGTAAGCAGAGTGATCTATAATTACACTGTGTAGCAGAGATGCCTCGGGTTTCAAGTCATCCAGAAACCTTTCCATATGCTTGGCGTCCATCTCAAATAGCTGGAACAGCTTTGTGACTGTGCAGTATCTGTCATGGTGGGGTATTGTTTCTGAAGCACAGTGTTCTAGCGAGTGCAACAAAGCAAAGCATATGCATGTGTGCTGAGGAACAAATAGTGACTAGAAGCCTGGCTTTATCTTTAGCAAAGAAATATAAGTCCTTTATTTAAGTAATTCCACTGGAAGTAAAGGAGTAAAGATAGCATTCTATTCTAACTGTTTAAACTAGGATGCTGAGAGATGCAGGAAGTATGTCCAGCACTCATGGGTACAAGATGGAGAAGAGAGTGAGGAGAGAGCTGAAGATGCAAGGCAAGAAGTCCCTAAGAGTAACAAATAACACTCAAAGGGATAAGACTATGATAGTAGAAAGGGAAGGATGCTTGGACCCTTGACCTCTCTATCTTGCAGGGTCTCTTGCTGTCCCCCTCTGAAACCTGAGACTAGGAGACAGCATAAAGTCCATCACTTCCCACAGTTTCCTTGCCTTGCAGAGGATTTTGCATTTGTGCATTAGGTGAAATTGATACTTTTCAGGGTCATGATTGTCAAGAGAGGTAGTTAAATTATTGTGTATGTAGGGGTATGGTTGTGCCTCTCATAAGGCTGTACAAAAATGTGCATGCCTGAAATAACTTCAGTAACATGGATGTATGAAACCATCCATAAGATTTTTTTTAAAAAAAAATGTGTTTATTTACAATCACTGGCAGACTGATTGATTTGCTCTCTCTGAATTTGGATGTAGCAATAATAGGTTGGGTGGGAAACTAGAACTCTCATTGGACTGTGAGAATGTGCATTTGTGAATTGCATTGTACTGTGCTGTATTATATTATAATGCTTGAATTTGTGAAACTTAACCCAAAAGACTTGAACTGTTCATGAACAACTGCACTGATTGACAAAAAGATCAGTGCCCTGTATTTGACAGGTGAGTTTAATGTGAGTCAAACCAACAGGTACAACATCAATAATTCTGTCTGTGAGACACATATACAAGCCTTGCCAAATGTCTCATTTCCTGACTTAAAGAAATTCCCAGTTAGCATTAATTCCCTCACTCATCTGCATTGGCATCTGACTCTCAAAATCCATTACTTCTTTGTTTGAGGAAGTTTTTCCCCCTTAATCTCAATAAATATGTGGCAGTACATAACCATCCATATTGCACTAACTGAAAGGATACAGAGAAGCAAGCTGGCAGACACTTCCATTTCTAGTCCACGCACATGTACAAATAAGGGAAGAGGTTGCTTCATCACCTATTTATTGCCAAAATCAATGTGAACAAGAGTATTAGGTTAAAACCATGAGAGAAGCCGTTGCAGCAACCATACCTTTAACAAAAGATGTCAAATACTGATCAAAACGTATAATATGACGTATCAATGATACCGACATATAAGCCCCCCCAAATCTTTCTCCAGCTTCAAGGCATGGACCCAGTGAACCAAAATGCCTTCTAAGAACTCCATTGGCTTGTCTCATGCAAGACAAACAATAAAACCAGTTGCCATATGAAATGTTCTCTGACAGCAAACTCAGTGGTGAGGTACATAGAATTCCTGTCATAGAGGTATACAAAAATGTCTTCCAGATGATTTTTGGATGTGCTTCATATTAAGAGACAATTTAAAATAGGGGCATGAAATTGAAAAGTTATTATTTTCATTTTGTTTTGTAATTTCAAAAGGGCTTGCTTCCCATTTTCAGAAAATGTTGGCAGTAGACATGGGCACGATCCAAAAAAAAATACCGATCAAGCTGTTCGTGGATCCATGCTGGTGACGACCCCAGATCACCGATTCACTCCGATCAAGTCCCGTTTCCGATCTGGGATCTGGGATAGGAGGGGCGCCCCCCCCCCCCACACACCCTTAGAGCAGATGGGGAAAAAAGTTTTTAACCCGGCGACGAGCCACCTCCCCTCAGGGAGGGGACATTTTCTCACACACACAAATGCACACACTTAGAGCAGGGGTGGGGGAGTTTTTAACCTGGCATTCTCTCTCTCTCTCTCTCTCTCTCTCACACACACACACACACACACGCAGTTAGAGCAGAGGGGGGGGGAGTTTTTAACCCGTCCCTGCCTCTCCAAATAGAGAGAGAGACACCCCGTCAACAAGTTTCAGCCAGCTGTTTAAAAAATCAGGGATAGAATCCTCCATCCCACCCGATTTTAAAAGCAAGCAGCCAGTCTTCCAAAAGCATATTTTAAACAGGAAGAAAGTAAAACCAGGATCCACACGGATCCTCGCGGATCCTATGGTTTTTTAAATAGGAAAACACAAATGAAACATCAAATCACATACCAACTTCTTGCAAAAAGCAGGCAGTGGGCTGAGAAGCCAGGAGGAGAGAGATATCTCTTTTCAGTTAACTCTTTCAGCACTGAACGAACTCAGGAGAGGAGTGCAAAACAGCTTGATAGCTGCTCTCAAAGCAAGGGGTTTTTGAAAGAGTTAACACTGAGAAGAGATCTCTTCTTAACTCTTTCAACGGCACTGATAGCTGCACTCAAAGTTTTCTCTCTCTCTTAACCCATTCCTCTCCCAATCACTTTGCTTATATTTTTCTCAGGAAGCCACCTTTTCACTCAACTGTTTGCTTTTCCTCGCTAGGGGAAATATTATCAAGTTTCAAACAGAGCTCAGGCATTCCCCTGCCTCCGTTGCCAGGGGAACAGGTGGTTGGCGCCTGAATGTCTAGCTTCCCGGTCCTATCACGATCGCCCCAGAGTCCCAACTGCTGGATCGTTTGCCGTGGAAGACAACGATCCACCAGGTCACGATTGGGAGATTGCCATTATCGTGGGTTTTTTTTTAATCGTAATCCAGATCGTGCCCATCTCTAGTTGGGAGTACTAATATCATTTAATAAATTAATTTTGTAAAAAGTTTTCATTTCTGGAAATATTGGACATCTGCTCCATCATCTCCTAAGGGGGTGGGGGCGGGGGACTCAGCTTTCCAGGTTGGCTAGTTTTTAACCAAATGGTAACATAATTTCAGGGAATCTAGTATTTCCTTTTTAAAAAGCCCCTCCAAGTTTCAAGTGAATTGGAAAAACTGGTCCAATTTTCAGATCTCTGAAGAAGGTGCTGCATGTATCTATTCTTTCTATAGAGAAATGCTAATAACTATAAAAATGGAAATGAGACATACTGATGGCTAAAAAACCCAAATACATAAATTTTATTCCACCATTAACTGTCATAGTCTCCTCAAAAGTATCAAAAGAAATGTGGTTTGAAAAGTAGAGGTATGAACGGTGACAATTTTTGTTTCAGTTTGAATCCAGGGTTTTCAGACAAACTATTTACCATTATTGGTGTTTTTCCCCATTAACATGAATTTCTGCCCCATTCTTTGCAATGAGAACCTTGAGGCACTTTGGGGGCAGCTGTTTTTGCACTTAACAGCACCAAAATCAACCAGAACACAGTCCTCCCTCTAAACCATTGACCACTGAGTTTGAGCACAAACAACAACAAGGTTCAGTGTTTATTGACCCTGAAGAATGCTTGGGGAAGGCATCAAGGCGAGTGTTGGCTGTGCACATGCACAATGTCCTTTCTAGGAGGGTGGGGGAGGGGAAATGAGGCTATGGGGCAGCTATTTTTGCACTTAATCAAAACCCACACCAACTATTAGTCCCCCTCCCTCATCAACCCACTGAATTTTTCCTCAAGTCACTACACATGCACACAACAATAGACTCAAAAGAAGGTGTCAGTGAGTGCACAATATTGTGGGAAACTGGCAAAGTGGTAACAGGGCAGCAGTGGCAGGGCAGCACTCAAGCAGGAGAATGCTTTAACAAGTGCAGCAACATTTTTAAAAATCCTGGTTTTGGATCATTTTTTTCTTTTTTTAAGTGATAATAGTGTCAATAAATTATTACTTTTGTATCCTGCTGTTGCCTGTTGCTGTCATGTTTCCTTGTGCTTTACAGTTTCATTACCACAATGAGGGGTGGATCCTTCCTTCTGACTCTCTCAATGCTCCACAGCAAAATGGGGTATATGTGTGCTCTTCCCTGAATCACCACCAATCTCTATCACCCAAGTGATTGTCTGAATTTCCCCCTCAGTAAACAGACCTATGTTTTCCCCATGTGGTTTCCTTTGTCTGTGGGCAGACAGGATTGTTTTTGAAAGGGTGGAGTAGGCAAATGGCTTGCAGGGGGCTTGACTTAAGCTGGATGTGGAGAATTTTTCAAAAATAATGTTTAAGTGGATGGTGGATGGTAGTGGAGGCAAGCTTGCAGTAGGATGGAAACTATAAGAGAAAACTAGATTGTTTGTTGCATAATAATAACAGTACACTTATATACCACTCTTCTAGACAGATTAGTGCACCGCTCAGAGCGGTAAATAAAGTCGGTGCTGTCATTATCACCACAATGCAGCTGGGGAACTGGAACTGAGAGAAGTGACTTACCCGCTGAGCTCATGGCACTGGGATTTGAACCAGCTGAGTGCTGTTAAAGTCTCAGCCACTTAACCACTATGCTACAGCAGCATAGGATGAGTAGCAGAAATTTGCTATTTGACTCAGAGAAAGTCCTGAATGACTATGAGTGAAGTCTTCTAGGGCTTTTATCAAGTTCTATTAATCAAACAGGCCACCTTAACCCTGCCCAGCAACACTTTTCCTCACAGTGACAACCGTGACAGACCATTCAAGTGCCCTAATGTGGGTGGAGGAGGAAACAGACCAGAGTCATGGCTCTTGAGCAGTGCATCTCTCTGAGCAACCTAGGTGCTCCCTTCACAAGACAACCACTCCAGACAAGTCTAGACCAATTTCCATATATGTTTTCAAAAATAAATTATCCTTTATACTCATCTTGGATGATTTTCCAGGCCATTTTCGCATGTTGTTAAAATAGCACAGTACTCACGGAAGACTGCTGGCTTCCTTGTATGATTTTTGGCACCATCCGTGATGATGGCTGCCTGCCTCCAATTTGTAAACAGATGGTGTCAAAAATCGGACAAGGAAGCTAGCAGCCTTCCGTAAGTATCATGCTATTTTTAAAACATGAAAATGGCCTCAGTTTCAGTTTTTGAATAGAGGAGTTAAGCATGAGAGGAAGAAGGAGAAGGAGCTGCTGGGGTCAGGTAGCAATTTTCCACAGGCCAGTTTGGCTACGGATCCTGATGGCCATCTTCTGGGCATGGAGCAGGGGTCACTGGGTGTATGGAGAGGGGAGATAGTTGTGAATGTCCTGCATTGTTCAGGGGGATGGACTAGATGACCTTAGAGTAGAGATGGGCACGAAATGGGGAAAAACCGAAATGAGCATTTCTTGTTTTGTTGCATTCCACAAATCATGAATCATGAACTTTCACAAAATTTCCCCATTTCGTGAAACGATTCATTAGTTTCATGATTCGTCAGAACCCAGGGCACATCAATGTCCCCTTTCATATCCAGAGATGTCCAACTCGCAGGGAGACTTCAGCAGGCTTTCCTCCACCCACCCTCACCCAACAAGCCAGCAAGAACAAATGCTCTAAATAAGAATATAAGCAAAGAAAATTAAAGGGAAAAAGGTAGGCCTCAGTCAAGCTAGGCCCCAGAGCCAGGCAATGCCCTGAGACTGGGGTTGGGTGGGGTGGAGGAAAGAAGGCACCCTCACCCAACGACCTTCCCAGCAAGGCCAAAAGCTGAAAATAAGAAAGAGGCATTTCAGTCTCTTTTACAGCAGCAGCAAATCCAGCCAAAATCTCCCAATTCCACTCTCTCACTCCAAATCCCAGCAACAGGTCCTCCCTCTCCCTCTGCCTACTGGAACTGAAAAGTGCAAGGCAGAGAGCTGTGCCTTATATAAGAAATGCTCACATAGAGCAGAACAGGAAATCTCTGGTTGGCAGACAGACCTGCCTAACAGAGTTTGGATGGATGAGATTGGTGTTCCCATAGCTAGAGAAGGCCCATCTCCTCAGTTGCCTCGGGGATTAACCCCCCTGCTCCTTGCTGTATAGGGCAGAATGGAAGCTCTCCAGTTGGCAGGCAGAGGTGCCTATCAAGGTTATGTGGGCTAAGATTGGGGTTTCCAATGGCAACGAAAGGTCTGCAGACATTCCAGGCCTATGTTGCCTAGGGAATCAATGGATCGGCACCAGCCTGTCTGGCATCACAAATCATTCACGAATTGAATGAATTGGCCCAAAAAGTTGTGAATTTCATGAAAACCATGGCATCATGAAACACGTTTCACAAAAGTCGAACTGGTCCGATTCATCACAAAATTTGATTCGTATTTTGATTTGTGCCCATGTCTCCTTAGAGGTCCCTTTCAACCCTATGATTCTATTATTCTATAATTACAGAAGCTAGTAGAGTAAGTGACTTGGTGTGTTAGTATCTAACTCAACTCAGCTCTGATCTTTGAACTCCAGAACCAAAAAGTCCAGAAAAAGCATTCTTTTGGCACTTAAAAATAAGTGATGAGTAGTTTTAATTGAAAGGACAAATCACAACATCAGATGTTGCCACAGTAGATTTGGTTGCAGAGAAACCTGCACAAGGAACTGACTGCGAGAATAGGCAGGGAAACAATGCTGTTATCTAAGTAGTGCTGTCATTCTCTCTTCCCTCCAAGGAAGTTAAACGTATATTTCCACAGGCAATAAACAGGGAGGGATTGGTGCACCTCCCCTTGTGAGAACCTAGTTGGCAAGAAAATAATGCCATTGCCTGGGTAGCACTGGGGGGGGAAAGATGCACTCATGCACATTGTGCACATTCCCCCATTCCGTCAACAAAGTTAATTAGATGGTATAACATAATGTATTGGCTCTCTCCTCTTGGCATCAGATTGGTAGACAATGTCAACAGGGAAAACTAGATGCTGCGGCCCAGTGCCTGCCTGCTGCTCCACAGTAAGATCTGAAACAAAACACACCAACTTTTTGGTGCAAGGGTGTCTTTACAAGCTGGTTTCCCAGATTTGGCTCACCATTCTGGAAGCCACTTTAACAAAAAGAAACAGCAATTTCCATATGAATTCCTGGCTCATATTTTCATTTTGCACACCCCTACTGATCATGGTGCTGAGAAGAATGCTCCCTGTCTCCCAGACGATAGTTCGTGGGGGAGCAGGGATGCCAGACCTCCTGCTGGCAGCTCCAGTTGCCCACTGCCACTCAGAGTGGTGGCAGGAGAAATTAAAAGAAAACTGTGATGTCATCTGCTTTACCATAGAGTTTCAGTAATTCCTAGAGCTATCCTACTTCACTCCTAGCGTTTCCCTGAAAGGGACATCGTAGTGCACACTATCAGGGCCCCCAGCATTGGGTGAGACAAGGGAACATTTTACTTGGCCTAGAATTGCCAGCCTCCTACCTTCAAAGTGAGGGACAGAGGGATGTCATTAGGCAGCTGGGGACTCTAATCCTGCAGTCTCATGAACAAGAGCTAACACAAGAAGCCTTCAGTCAAAGTGAGAGGCCTGACAGCCATAAGCAGAACTAATGAAAACAGTTTCAGATGGGTAGCCATGTTGATCTGCAGTAGAACAGCAAGAGTAAAATTCAGTAACACATTAAAGACCAACAAGATTTTCAGGGTATAAACTTTAGAAGAACCAACTTGAAATAGATTGTCTCAATAAAGGAATCCATGGCCTTCAGTTTGCGAGACCTGAGCAAGGCTTTAAATGACAGGACATTTTACAGGGCATTCATTCACAAGGTCACCATAAGTCAGAAGCAACTTGATGGCACATAACACACACAAGTTTTTGAGAGTCAAAACTTTGACAAAGGGAGTTTTGACTCTTGTTGGTCTTTAAGGCGCTACTGGCCTCAAATAATAATGAAAATGGGAACTCCTTATCCTCTAATTTTTGTATCCTTAGACAGTCCAGTTGATCCAGTGAGAGAAATTTTTGGTTCGGTGGTCAAAGTGAAGCCCAAAGTGGTAGAATGTCCAGAGGAGACAAAGGGGGAAGCCTAGAGTGTGAACAGTTAGTTAAATCAGTCTATTTAATCATGTTGTGTACTGCTTTCTGTTACTGGCAAGTGTTGGAGTTTTTCAAATTGGTGTTTAATTGCTCAGTTAAGAACACAAGTTGGCAGTGCGGCAGATTCTACAAGCCTGAAGAAGAATGTAAAGAGAAAAATATAGTACTGAAAAAACCAAGGACTAACAACAAACAGTGAAGGAGAGAAGAAATGGAAGCGGCTTATTAAATGTTGAGTATCCTGAGCTATTTCCATTTTCTACCCCTAGTGAATGGCCCAAATGGACTTGCAAATTTGAAAGGTTCTGGATAGCTTCAGGCTAAAAAGCAAGTCAGAAGAACAGCAGATCAACACACTGATCTCTCTACAGATCAGCAAGAGAGGTGGGGACACGGGGGGGGGGGGGTGAGTGTGACATTACTGACATTGTCAATGTTGCTACATCACTTCTAGCTACAACCAGGAAGTGACAAAGGGTAGCTATAAGAATTGCCAGAAATTCCTAGAGCTATTTTATTTTATTTTTCTCCCACTGCTGCTCAGAGTAGCAGCATGAATGTAGCTTGCTGGGTGGAGGCTTCCCACTATAGCCGGAGGCCTGGCAAGCCTAAATCTATCTAAGAGGAACCAGGTAGATGATATTTTACTGGGAGTAAGGAGGATTTATGGAAATATGACAAAGTAATGAAAAGTTTTGAAAAACATTTTAATGAACAGAAATAATGTGATTTATTTACTCCAGTCGTTCCTGCTTGTACCAAAAGCTTTCCTTAGTAGTAGGGTTCCCAGTCCCTCAGTTGAGGTGGGGGATCCCCCGATCTACTGCCCCCCACCTCTTACCTGGCCAGTGGGGGGGGGGGAAGGTGTGAGGAACACGAATGGGAGCTCCTGTGCACTCCGGAGTCTTAGTTGTTGCACCAGGAATGACGTCATTCTTAACCCAACAAGGGGAAGATCACCGCATGGGTTTTTTTTTTTGCTTAAAATCAGCTGATTTCAAGCAAAAATACTCCTGCACAAGGGACATCCCTTCATTATTGTGCTAGGAATGACATCATTACAGGCACAACAACAACGGTTTTGGACTACGCATGCACAAAGTGTGCATACACAGTGAGTTTACCCTGTGTCCGACCTCCTCCCATCCTCCAGTTTGGGCCTTGAGGGACCTGGAAAGCCTACTTAGGAGCCCTTCTTTAAAAGGCAGAGTTCAAGGAGAAAACAGGCCGAGGGGAAAAAAAGGTATTTTCATTTATCATGAATCACTGTATCACTGAGCTGAAAACTATAAGTACATATACTAACCATCACGACCTACCAACACAAACTACTAAGGAATCTTTCTTTTAAAAATCAAGTAGGACTTTATTACATGCTTGTAAAATTAATATATAACTAGTGCCCCCAACCTTTTTGAGCCTGTGGGAAACTTTGCAATTCTGACATGGTGTGGTGGGTTAGGGTAAGCCACAAAATGGCTGCCACTGGAGGAGGAGCCTGTAAGTGGTCCAATGTCACCCAGAGAGTTTCCATTGCAGGATATGGGTTTGAGATCCTAGTCTAAAACTCTAACCACTACACCACCCTGGTTTTCATGAGGTTGCTGTTAAACAGTAGCAAATAGCTGGGACAGTTGAGTCATGGAAGTCATGTGGTATCCAAATCACCTATTGGTTGCTACAAGTCCTGGCCTTGTTGAGTCCTCCCTCAAATGTCAAAATAGCACTGATATGAGCTCTTCCTTTTACTGAAGGAAACCAAGCTGAGAACTGATGTGGTTGCCTAAGAATGGCCACTGAAAGCATCCATTTCTTAAAGGTATAGGCAATCCTTTAACCATTTTCGGGGGCGGGGGGAGTTAACCCCCTCGTGTATTTTTTTTATTTCAGATTTTTCTGCAAACAGAGCATTTTTCAGATTTATAGTAAGGTCTGTCTTGTCTGTCTGTGCCTCCAATCTCCTGAAATAAGTATCCTCATATTTGGTACAGCTGAAAATTGGATATATAGATGAAAGAAAATTATGATTTTTTTAATGATAGGCTATTTTGTTTTCATATTAATTAAGGTAATTATGAAACACTTCACTTTCATAATTATTGCAATTAATAACAACTATATTGAGTGTCAACATTTAATGCAAGGTAAATGAGATTGTAGTTCCATCCTTCTGCTCAGTGCGTAACTCATTCTTCATAATACATTTAGTACTTTGTTACTTAGTTTGTTTATACTCTGCCTTTCTCCCCAGTGGGGACTCAAGCTTATATTATTTTCTTCTCCATTTTATCTTGGAGTATATTTTACTTGGAGTGCAGTCTGATATACCATTCATCCATCATTTCACTCTGGCTAGCAATTAACAATATATAACAGCCAGAAGCAATGCAACAGACACACCTTGGGCAAATATTTAAGTCAAATAATTGTTTTACAGACTGGCATTTCAGAAGCTCTAAGATGTGCCAAACTTGTCTACCTAAACTATATATCGGGAGATATGTTACACATCTTAACTGTATGTAGCTGAGAATAACAAATAAGGCACTGCTTTTTCCTGTTCACACTACAAAATATGTAGAAATGAGATGATTGTTGATCTCAGCACAGTTTAGACAAGGCTCTGAGCAAATGATTCCTTTTGTTCTTTAACTACTGACAAGCTATGTTTCTGTGTTTGTGTAACCCAGCAGAACCCTGGCCGCATAGATCCCTCTCTTAAATTATTTCCCCAGTTGGAGAGTTGGGAGGGGGGAGAATTCAAGTAAATAAATGACAGCACCATTGTGGCTTGGCAAGAAATTATGAAATTGCTTCACAAAGAAAATGCTCAAGGTATTATAATCTACAAGGTAACATTTATCATAAACTCAATAACTTTATAACCACAGGTATAACTGAATCATAATTGCTATGAAAATAGCAACATTTGCAGGATCTTCAGTTCCCTTAAAAAGGGCTCTCTGAACAAAGGCAAGTCCTAACAAATTATGTCCAGTAACACAAAGACAACAGCAAATCCAAAATGTTAATTTTAAGAGGTGCAGGGCTGCTACTTCTCCTTGGTACCCTTCAGCGGGTCTTGCTGCTCCTCCTGCTGCTTTATTTCTCTGTCTTGGGCCTGCAGAGAAATTAGCAGTTCCTGTTACAATTTACTAGGTTATAACGTCATGAATTGGATAAAAATATAAAGGATATTAATAATTTTGAACATTATAGCTATGATAGATATATGTAATAGTGCTATCTAAAGATATGCAAGGGTATAAAATATATTACTATGACCCATTCTTAGAATGTAGTATATAGCTATTAATATAGGGGACATATTATATTGTAGGTTATTGGATATTATGGATAGATAGTACTAAAGGATATGGAATGTTGGATAATGGTATTTATCATTAGATAGGTATTATTATATTATATTATATATATTTTAGCTTGGTTAAGGTTTTATTTAAGTGGTAATAAAGGGAATGGAAAACTGTCGGAAGTCAACAGGAAAGGGGGGAAAGGGTGGGGGGTATTACAATATGATGGAAAGTTAACTGTGTATGTTTTTATATTTGTATAATGACCCATCCAATAAAAATTTGTAAAAAAAAAGAGAGAGAGAGAGAAATTAGCAGTTCCCTCAGTCAAGCTCCAGACCTTCTTTCTCCTGCTGAAGGCCAGACGGATGGAGGGGAACAGGGCTCTTGCAGTTTGTAATATAGGATCAACTTTACTAACTGCTCATGCTCTGTGGCTCCCTGGGCTCTAAATTCCAAGCCTTTTAATATAAATAAAACAACGTTAAAGAGAAAATGATACGGGTTACATTTACATTTAGGGTTGCCAGATGGGGTCTGGAGTATTACCAGACCCCAGGAACAGGCCGGGGGGGGGGGGTCTGGTAATACTCTGGGCCACATTTTTTCTTTAAATATGACACAACATCATCGTGCTGGGGACCCTTGCACACACACTTTTGGGCACCACTCCAGAGCAGTGTGGCATAGCAGCAGGAGGCTGCCCAGGCACCTGGGTTGTTTGGCTGCTCCTAGACAGTGCCACACAACCTCAGGAGTGTGTGTCTGGGTGGCTGGCCACTCCTGGGCAGCACCATGCTGCCACAGGAGACTGCCTGGGCACTGGGGTGACTGGCCCACACAGTTGTAGGAGGCCACCAGGGTTGGTTGGCCTGCCCACACAGCTGCAGGAGGCCACCCAAGTTCCCAGGCTGACTGGCCACTTCTCTTGCCAGTGGATGTGCCGCACCACCAGAGGAGGGGAGAGGGGAGGAGGAAAGGGAAGGTGTCTGGTTTGGAGGGAATGTTTTCCCCAGACAGTCCTCCAAAATACTGGACTGTCCAAATCAAAATTAGACACCTGGCAACCCCAATTACATTTGCTTACTGTAAGTGTTACTGTCCTTCATGATCATAAGGAGGAGATGGGAGAACTGACATTGCCTCTGTAGGATGTCTTGTGCTTTCTTTTGGGTGGGGGTGGGGGGTGCAATTCCTGCTTTGGTAAGTGGTGGTGTGGACATAGACTTCGAGTTCCATGAAAATCACGCAAATTATCCCATCAGTCTTCACTTTATTTCTGTGCTGTGTCCTCCCACCCTCTGCTTTCACTGATTTTCAAGGCTCTAGCAAATAACAATGAATTAAGAGTAGGAGAGGTTAGGCAAACTGGAGGAGATTCAGGTAATGAGGAGAGACCACAACCTAAAATGCCAAATTAGACATTACATTTTTTAAAGTCAGGTCTGTGGGACCCAGAGTCAATTTACTCTCCCTGTAGCCACACATAGGGTTGTCAGGTCCCTAAACCTGGAAGGGGGGGACCCAGTATTCACCAACATGATGGTTCTTGCTCTCGTGCAAAGCATGTGCTCCTGCACTGACACGATGACATCACTTGTGGAACTGAAGTCATTGTGCTGGCTGTAGGACAACGCCTGCGTTTTGTGGTGAGTGCCAGTATCATGCCCCTTTTGGGGCCAAAATCAGCCCCAAGCAAAGTGTGGGAGCACTCCCACAGCCAGCACAATGACAACACTTCTGGAAGTGATGTTGTCATGTCTGCCAGGAACAAGCACACTGCGCTTGTACCCAGGGTGCCTGCCAGTGGCAAGCAATTGTCAGGTGGCTTGGAAGCTCCCACAGGTGGCCAACCACCAGCAAGCAAGTGGACAAACTACAGGAGGTTGCTCACCACTGTTGGGCACCTAGGACCCCTAGCCGCAGGCCTGATGCATCCATGGATGCAGTGCCGGCAGCCTCCTCGAGCGCTGAACTCTGAAGGAGGTGCCGTGCCGCCTCCTGATGACCCCTCCCCCGACCAAGAAGCGGGCTGCATCCCCGCTCACCTGTCTGCCACTTTGCCACTGCTGCTTGTTTTGGCTTGGCTCCCAGCAAGCCGGGTGCCTAGGCGGCACAGCAGTGAGCAGGGAAGCGGGCCATCTCCCTGCCCCTTCACCACTGCCGCCTGCCTCAGGTGAGGGGGACACTCCTGCACGATGATGTAACAAGTGACATCATCATGCAGGGCCGAAGTGCACACGTGCTTTGCATGCGCGCACAGGGCGAGGGCCTCAAGCAGGTATCTCGCCTCAGGCGCCAGAAGCCCTGGCACCGGCCCTGCCTAGCTGCACAACACCTGTGGGGAATGTCTCTTTAAAAATGAGAGATTGACAAATTTGGTTCAGACCTGTCCCATGGCAGGATGAGGGGCTCCTGCCTCCCCCCCCCCAAACAATGCTGTTTTCCTGAACTGAAATGGTATCATGCACAGCTGCAAAGTGTAACTGCAAAAAGGGGGAAATAGTTCTCCCTTGCACTGATTCAATTCATGAAAACAGTGGGGAAGAAGCAGGAGCCCTTCTTCCGCCACATCACATTTCCAAGCTGAATTGGGCTTGCTCTTGTTTTTAAAGAGTAAATGAAAAAAGACGAGGGTATGCTCTTCCCGCTAGACCAAGATAAGGAAAGGGGGGGGAGGCAGCGAAAACCACACTAAACAATTATGGAAAACTTTTTATATATGTTGGTAATAGTGTAATGTAAATACAAAATAAATAGCTTGTACAAAAATTAATTCCTCCAATAATTAGTCAAATGAACATATGTTGCAAGATAAATACAAGGTCAGAGACCAAAAGAATGCAATAAATACAATGAAAAGGATGCAATAAATGCAATAAATGTCAATTAATAATAAGGATACAATAAATACAATGAATGTCAATTAGTAATGTGCAAGGTACCAGGACCAATAACCAATGAACTCAAAAGTAAGTTGGTTTAGAACACAATGTATACAGAAGAACCATGATGATCCAAATAAATGTCCATATGTGGGTGGTACACTGGAAGGCTGAAGATTCTGATGCAAACGCCAACGGGATTATGCCTGCATATTATTCCATTTCCCCGTTTCACAATTCATTGCTTCCTCAGGGCATTAATCAGGTTCCACGCACAAAAGAAATACTAGTCATGCTCCAGTACCAAACCAACATGTCAAATCACAGCCACAATGGGAAGGGTCCGGCAGCACAATGACTCAGCTGAGTGTGACTAGTTTTTCTTTTGTGCTGACAAGTGTCCAACCTGTGTCATTCATCACTTGTAGCTTGGCCCTAATTAGTTTGATTCCCACTGATAGTAGTTCCTGTTGTTTTTCTCTTGGCCTGTCTTTTCAGATATATCTTGTATGCTGCTGCATTGATGTTATGGCATTGAATATAAAACATGTTTCATTTTACCCATAAACTGAGCAAGCAGCTTTGCCAGTGCTGAGAGCCACTTGGACTAAAAACATTGTCCTGGGAGTAAACCCTATTGAATAAAATTGGACTTATTTCTTTTCCTTTCTCTTTTTCAGTTGCCATGCCAAATATTTCCCAGGTTTATTTGCACCTTCAAACGCTTTTTGGTTCAATCTTTTAAGATTCCACTCCAATTCTTTGTTATTCATTGCTGTCAGCTGTTCTTGAAGTATTTTAATGTCCTGATAAATTTTCTTTTTCCCTGGTCTCTTCTTTAACTGTACTTCTTTGGCTTTTATTTTCTCCATAATCTCCTGTCTCTTCTCCTCTCTCTTTTTTCTAGCTCTTCCATTTAAGTCCATTAGTATGCCCCTAATTACTGCCTTGTAGGTGTCCCAGACTTTGTTGGTCGGTACTTCTTTATTCATGTTGTATTGTATGAAGAACTTTGTCTCTCTTCTCAGCATCTCCATATTCTCTCCCTCTTGTAGCAAATCCTCGTTTATTCTCCATCCTTTCCTTTTGCTCCTTCTCCCCAATTTCCACATAATTGGATTATGATCCGAGCCTACCATCGGCATTATCTCCACCTCCTTAGTCCATAACGCTAAGTCTTTTGAGGCCCAGATCATATCAATTCTCGATAGTGTAGAATGTCTTGCGGAGAAGAAAGTAAATTGTCTATTTTTAGGGTTTTGTCTTCTCCATACATCTTCTAAGGTTTCCTGTTGTGCCAGTTCAAAAAATAACTTTGGTAACAATCCTCTTTTCTTTTGTGCAGTTGGTGATTTTTTATCTAATTCCAAATTTGTCACTCCATTGAAATCTCCAGCAAGAATTATCTGGTCATATGAAAGCTCATCTAGTTGCTTCCTCAAATCCTCAAAGAAGCTTTCTTTTGCTCCATTAGGTGCATAAATTCCGACTACTAGCACTCTCTTTAAATTCCATATACATTCCACTGCTATAAATCTGGCTTCCACATCTTTCATTACAAACTTTGGCTGCAGCTCCTCTTTTATATACAACACCACTCCTCTTTTTTTCTTATTAGAGGCCGCTGCAAAGTCATTACCCAATTTTTTCGATTTTAAATATTTTACATCCTGTTTTCGAATATGGGTCTCTTGCAAACATACGATATCACATTTTTGTTTTAATAGCCAGTGGAAAATGCTTTTTCTCTTGTTCGGTGAATTAAGTCCATTTACATTCCAAGATAATACTTTACACTCCATGATCATAATCTTGTTGCTGGTAAGTCCTTTTCATTGTCCCTTATAAAACGCTCCATCTCTCGTTCAGATCTGATACGCTTTTTGGCCCCTCCAAATTCAAAGGACGCTCCTTCTGGTATTTCCCATCTATACCTGATTTTCATGTCCTTCAGAACCTGAACTAGCGCTTTATATTTTTTCCGGTCTAGTAACACTGATCTGGGTAATTCCTTCATAATGATTATCGTCTTGCCATCAATCTCCAATGGATCTTGAAACTGTTTAGTCACAATCTTCTCTTTCATATTTCGAGTCGTAAACTGCACAATTACGTCTCTTGGTAATTTCCTCTGGGTTGCAATTCTTGAATTTACGCGGTATACCACGTCCAGGATAGCCACAACTTCCTCCTCTTCCTTTCCCAGGTATTCAGCTAACACCTCAGTAATCTGTTCTTGCGCTGTCTTTCCTTCCACTTCTGGCAAGCCGCGAAATCTCAGCTGCTTCTCCATGTGTTTACTTTCCGCAACCGCCATTCTTCCCCTCATCAATCTCATCTCTGTTTGTTGCGTATCAGCTAGATTCTCCACCGCTCCTTCCACTGCTTTAACTCTCTGCTGTGTTCCTTGCAATTCATTTTGCATTATTTCCATGCCTTTCTTCACTTCTAACAGCTCACTTTTCACTGTCTGTTTAACTTCTTTAATCAGCTCCGGTTTCATATCCTTAAGTTCTTTAATCACTTCTAAGAGTTTTTTGTCTAGATTTTCTATTGCCGACTGCCATTCTTTTTTTGACATTATGGGGCTTGCTTTGGCTCGCTCCCACGAGTCCCCTCTCTTCCTTAACTCCGTGGCGTAAAATTTAATGTCCTTTTAATTTAAATGTCCCGGTCTTCTTGCAATAAAAAAAAAAAAAGAAACAGCTTTTAAAAAATCCAAAATGTCGGGCGTCTTTTCTCTATGGTATTTCTATGATTTTTGTAATCCAAGATGGCTTACTTCCTTTTCTGCTGAAGCCGCGGCTCTTCCCCTTTCAAAGATGGCGATTCCCTTCTTCC
Source organism: Eublepharis macularius (assembly GCF_028583425.1). Taxonomy (NCBI): domain Eukaryota; kingdom Metazoa; phylum Chordata; class Lepidosauria; order Squamata; family Eublepharidae; genus Eublepharis; species Eublepharis macularius. Next base: position 90,855,276 of record NC_072793.1, on the reverse strand, counting down.
TGCCCTCCGGCAGGGGCCGCTTCTCTCCAGCAACTCTATTATTATTACGTACTTCCTGTTTCCCGACTTCCCACCGTAGCTCTCGCGATGGTAAAATCTTCTCACAGCTCCATAACCGCAAGTATTCAAAACAATAGTCCAATTTCTTTAATAACTTCTTTAAACTTAGTCTTTTTTCTAATACAACTCTTGCCGAGTCTTCCCCTCCTTATAATTAGCCTGTTGCAGTTTGAAAATCTACTTTTATTCTTCTTTATTTTTAACAATCTGTCCCGTAACAGAAGATAGTGATCTTTACCTTCTCATTCACTTTCCTTGGGTTGTAATCACTGTTTCAATCTTAATTTTTCCTCTACTCTTCTTTCCCCTATTGATGCTTGGGTACGTAGGTCTTATGCCAACCGCATTGGCCCCGAAACTGCCGCAGAGATCGTAGCCGACCTGTCACAGGGTGGGACCTCAAGGGTCGAGAGCGGGCCCGTTGCGCAGAGCCCCCCCTCGCCCAAGATCAACGCGCCCTGAGGTCTTGAGCGTTCTTTGCCTGCTCTCCGCCTGAGAGCAGTCGGCCGCGGGCTAAATTGCCCCCGCCGGCCGCTTAAAACGGCAGTCCGGTCAGCTCCGCAAGTGGAGCTGCGTCAGACCTCCATAAATCCCAAACGGGAAGTCAAAATTGGACTTATTTCCAAGTAGAGCTGCTCAGGATTGCTCCCTTGTGTATGTCATCATGAATTTTGAAGCAAATATTCTAAAAGTGATATTATTATTTTTTCTATGATGTGGTCATTTAGAAATTTGCATGCTAATTATTTCAGTGAGTGAGACCTCTTCTTCTAATTAATATGAGAATAAAAATGGCAGCTTAGTAGAAATAATTGCTAGTGAACTAGGAAATCCATTTAAAGATCAGCAATATAAATATTTCATTATTAAATGTTAATGTTTAACCAATATATAATTCTGTGGGTTAGAATCAATGAAATATTTGTATTTGTTCATCAATATTTGTAAACTGCATTGATCAATTAACTCTATCAGTAGCTAGATTATATAATTTAATATGTGTGTGTTATGTACCGTCAAGTCGTCTCTGACCTATGGCGACCCTATGAATGAAAAGAAGTTAGCCGTGTTAGTCTGTGGTAGCAAAATCAAAAAGAGTCCAGTAGCACCTTTAAGACTAACCAATTTTATTTTAGCATAAGCTTTTGAGAATCAAGTTCTCTTCTTCAGATGCCTGATACAGAGACCCACTTCAGGCATCTGAAGAAGAGAACTTGATTCTCGAAAGCTTATGCTAAAATAAAATTGGTTAGTCTTAAAGGTGCTACTGGACTCTTTTTGCCTATGAATGAAAGACCTCCAAAACATCCTATCTTTAACAGACTTGCTCAGATCCTGCAAACAGGAGGACATGGCTTCTTTTATTGAGTCAAGCCATCTCATTTTAGGTCTTCCTCTTTTCCTGCTGCCTTCCACTTTCCCTAGCATTATTGCCTTTTCCAGAGAATCTTGTCTTCTCATAATGTGACCAAAGTGCAATAGCCTTAGTCTTGTCATTTTAGCTTCTAAGGAGAATTCAGGCTTGATTTGATCTAGGACCCACTTATTTGTCTTTTTGGCTGTTCATAGTATCCGCAAAACTCTCCTCCAGCACCACATTTCAAATGAATCAATTTTCTTCCTGTCAGTTTTCTTTACTGTCCAACTTTCACATACATACATGGCAATGGGGAATACCATAGTTTGCATTATCTTGATCTTGGTTCCCAGAGAGACATCTTTATCTTTAAGGATCTTATCTAGCTCCCTCACAGCTGCTCTTCCAAGAATTTAATAAGACATAGCAAAAGAATCTGGGTAGAGGCGGCAGGGGTAGAGAATCTGGGTAGAGGCGGCCTCTTAGTCCATTGCTCCATTCCTCATCAATCTTTTTAGGGGGCAGGGGTCTTTTTCACTTTACAAATGCATTACTCTACTAGTTACCCTACACAGCAGGAACCTCAGCCTTGTCTGCAGAATGCACATTTCACTGCCATTGTGATAGGCACTTGATCATGGAGTTGCTATTAGAGAGCACCATTGAGGGCCTGCAAGGTGTTGCATGAAGTGAAATAAAGTAATGGGAAATTCCCTCAACGTAAATCATTTTCTCTAGGATACTATAAATGCTTCAGTGCTTGATCAGACCACTTTCCCTCTAGCTCCCTGTTTTCCTTTCTTTAACAATTTTTCATCTGCTCTCAACATTCTGAAGGCAATGAGAATGTGCTCGGTCCTTATCAGCTCACACAGGAAAAGGTTTTTTTTAAAAAAAATTACAAGCAATTATTTCTATATACAAAGTGTCACCTTACAGTTACCATTTCTGGGTTGGAAAATTCCTGGAGGTTGAGGGTGGAACCATGAGGAAGAAGGGTGTTGGGCAAGGAAGGGATCTCAGTGGGGCATAATGCTACAGAGTCCACCTTCCAAGTAGCCATTTTCTCCAGGAGAACTGATCTCTGTATTTTGGAGATCAGGTGTAATTCTGGTAGATCTTCAGGCCCCCACCTGGATGTTGACAATCCTATTCAAGTATGCTGACATTCTGACCTTATCTTCAAGATCCCTTTTTTGTCTTCATTATAGGCTCTTCAACATAAAGTTTGCTATTAAAGTGGAGTAAGCATGAGGGCGGCAAGGAATTGTGTGGGGATGGGGATGGGTGAGGATATGATTTGGAAATTTTGCTTCCACTGTGATCCAAATATCTCCCTCCAAGATAAATTGATTACATTGGGTTGAAATTTACTGAGCATCCAGTTTGTAATTCCTGATCTTGTATAAATCAGGACATACTTCTAACTAACAATCTCAACATAAATAATACACTTGGGACTTTCTTTGTTACTGAATGTTGCCTTGAAGTCTTTTGCTGATAAAGTAGTTATCCTGCAAGCTGAGGTTGGGTCAAGACAATCATGGGAGTTGCTCAAATATTTGACAAGTTTTCTGCCTTTCATGCTTAATGACAAAGAACTGCAAGTTGTGGCTTGCAAATGACCTCAACAAATATTAGTAATTGTTCACAGCAAAAAAAGGGGATGTGAATGGCTTTATGGAAGGATATGGAAGGTATAGCTGCATGTATAAATGCCAAGAAATTCTGTTGGTGGAACCATTTCTTCATCTGAGATGAATGAACTGCTTCCACAATGAAGAACACAGGTGTGCTTGTGGTCCTTTATGTAGCTCTTTGCTATTTCTTAGGTGAGTATCAGCATATAACTTAGAGTGGGTTTCCTTGTGACAGATGGTTGCAAGCCAGAAAAAAAATTGTTAGCTAAATGATACTGATTTTGATGGAATGGTACACTGGATTCCCTTTAGATTGTGCCCACTGCCTCTACAGAATCTACTCAAAAGCCATTACTGGAGTGGAGTCTCAGAAATCTATATACTATCTTAGAAAGAAGTATCAAAAAGTAGGAAGAACTGCCTGTTTCCTATAACGAGTTTATAAAAGTAGGATGAAATGTTTAGTCTACAAGGCGGAAAATTCTATGCATTCTCAATTTAATCAAAAACAGTTCTATTAAGATCAACTACTGAATCTAAAACTAGAATTCTCATAATATATAAAGAGTGCTACGGAGGCTCAAGCAGCTCCTAGAAGCTCCTGCTATTGAACTTCTCTCTCTCAAATCCTTATTTTGTATATGCCTTGTAGAGTAGACAGTCATGCAAATATTCTTGCACACATTCACATGAATTCTCAATGGTGGCTCCACCTTGTGGAATGGATTGCCTAAGGAGGTCACAAAGGTCCCTCCTCCCTTCTGTCATTCTGAAAAATGTGCAAAACTGTAATGTTCAAGATGGCATTTTAAAAATGAGGTGAGAATGGTAGTAAAATGAGCATCCCAGGATGTCACCATTATAATGAATTAGGGTTGTAGTCTACTGCACCGATTAATTGAGATACCACCTGCTTTTACTACATTGTCTTTACCTTTTAATCCACTTTTTGTTTATAGTATACCTGTCTTGGACAGTTTGTTGTTTGCAATGTTTTCTAATTCTGTAATTCTAGTCCTGTTGCATTATTCATTGATTGTTTTGTGCTGTCTGATGGCACTATTTTCTGTAATCTGCCTTGAGTCTCAGTAAGAAAGGCAGACTATAATTAAAATAAATAACATTAAGATTAAAAACATAGGAATTCAGGACTTCTTGCATTCTTGTATACAAATATATAAGAACAAACTGTGGACAAGGGTTGCAATTAGAGGTGGGCATGGTCTGGAAAATGGACCTAAATTAGACACGGTCCGGTTCATGGTTCATAAATACACAGTTCATGGGACTCTACTTTTTCATGAATTTTGGTCTGTTTGGGCCAGTCCATTGGTCCATGGCCTGTTAGTCCAGATATCCTGGCCCCGATCTAGCAATTCCCTAAGCAATGGAGGGGATGTCCGCAGACCTTTTGCAGACCTTAAAAACTTAATAGGCAGCTCTGCTTGCTGAGCAGAGAGCTCTCATTCTGCTCTATGGAGCAAGCAGCAAGAATTAATTCCCTAGGCAACAGCTGGGAAGATGTCTGTGCGGTGAGTAAGGGGGTTCTTCCCCCACTCTTTTCTGTTTGATTTTGCCTCATTACAACTTTTTGGTGCTGCTAGCCAATGCAAGTCAATTGGCATTTGTGACTCCAGTATCTACTGGAAGTTTCCTGGGGATGTAACTTGGATGTCCGAAATACAATCCTGACCAAACTTGGAGGGTGGTTGGAGGAGAGGCTGCTGAAGATTCTCTGTGAGTCTGGGCTCTCTGGGTGTGAAGGGGCAGAGCAAGGGCTGCCAGAAGTGACAGACCACAGACCATTGAACCAGTCCGTGAACTGGGCTGGTCTGTGAAAAATTCGTGGTCTGTGGTCCGTGAAAATCAACGGACCATGGGCCGACAGTCTGTGGCGTTTTCCCAGTCCATGCCCACCTCCAGTTGCAATCCTCCAGGTGGGGCCTGAAGGTCTCCCAAAATTACAACCAGTCTCCAGACTACAGAGATCAGTTTTCTTGGATAAAGTGATAGCTTTGGAGGGCAGATTCTATAGAGTCACAGCCCACCTGAGCTAACTCGACCCTTCCTATGCTCTACCCCAAATCTCCAGAAACTTTTCAACCCAGAATTGGCAACCCCAGGCAGTGCTGGAATCAGTAGTGCTGTACCCTTTGGATCAACGGGTGTGGTGCCAGCTGAGATGGGCCTAGTTGTGCCAGCCAGGCCCAGTTATCTGGTTAGTGAGACTCCAGTGGTCACCTCTGGACCTGTCCCCAGTGAGTCCTCCTCCATAATTGGACATGATAGGAGAGTGGGGCTGTTTTGGCCTCCAAGTTCTCCTACCAGGTTTCTGTTTTAGAGAAGCCAAGACTTAGAAGTCGGGTTGCCAGGCCGAGGGTTTCTGAGATCCAGTGTGGTATTGTGGTTAGAGTGTCAGACTAGGATCTGAGATACCAATGTTAAATCCCCATTCTACCCTGGAAGTAGTCTATTCCCCTTTTCTGTTGTAATGGCCAAACATGCCTGTTTGCCCCTTTCTCTGACTCTGCATGTCAGAGCCAGAGAAAGGGGCAAAAGGCTGCACCTCTACTGCCATTTCCTTTGGCAAAATCAGTGCAGGAGAGAAGATAGAAGCTCCTCCTCCTCCCTTGCAGGGCTCTAGTGCCAAAGGGAACAACTGAGCACCTTAAAGGTAAATTCCCCAGTTCTTATGTGTTACACTGAGTTAGACCAGGCACCCCTGTCCAGACTGGTGTCACATGCAATGTCTAGTTTGGACCTTGAATATCTGGTGGAATGAGAGAAATCAGCAGGATATGGCTACCTCTTCTTTCTATATATGCTATGTAGGAAGAACAAAGTAATACATTCCGAGGTTGAAGTGGCTCCAAATGTTAGAGGGAGCACAGAGTCCTTTGCAACAGAAGAGAGGAATAGACTCCTATGGCTGGACATACAACTTGGCATAGCAAACCATGCCTGGGTGGGGCAGCACTTTGGACATGAATAAAGCAATGGAGCACTTCAGAGATAAGTTCCCCAGTAATTATGTTTAATAGCGAGTAAGGAAAGGCACCCATGTCCCAACTCATTTAACATATAATGTCTAGTCTGGACCTGAAATGTGTACTATATATATGTTCTTATCTAGCATCAACATACCTACTTGCCTTTCTCAGAGGCTTCTAGTATTCATATAGAAGCCCCACTACCTTGTTTCCTTCTCTAGTTGCCTGTGGCATGTTCACTTACCCTATGGCCCTTTGGCCTTCATAAATGGCAACCATTCCCTGCTGCTCTTTCACTGTCGAGTTCAAGCTACAGTGGCATTAGATGGTGGAGCACAGAAATCTTTTCTGTTTTTCTTTTCAGTTTGGTTACATGGATTGTAGGATACTCCCCTCCTCTGAAGCACTACTGGATTGGTGAAAATGGAAAAGTCTAAGAGTGATTCTATTTCCTTTTTGCAAAACTGTAGAGGGAAGAGAAAGCCTGTTACCCTTTAAAGTAGCTGGATATGGCTGAAGTTGAATTATGCCTGACATGAGGAGAATTCTGAAATGGTAGTCATGTTAGGGTTGATTCTCTTGTAAGGGACTGGAAAGGACCAGGTTGTTACACATAATGAATGAAAGAGGCCAGAGGTTCCAAGCTTGCTTGGGATGTAGATAAACAAAAGTATAATGAAATAGATCAGTAATAAATCATCAAGGAGGAAGCAGTATGAGACCTAAGAAAATTGACCAACATGGTAAAAGATTATAATATGGCAGAACACGTTAAGAAAAACCAATCCAAGTTTCTCAAAAAAAACACGCTGATTTGATCTCATTGTGCTAGGTGTGTGTAATTTTTTTTTCTAGGAGTGAACAGTAATGATGAAAATGATGAAAATAAGGTGAGTACTTTTATAAAACAAACTTAAAAAAAATGTAATTGTGTATCATTGCTAAATTGATAAATTTCAGCAAAATATAAAAAAGGAGTGAAGAATCGTCTGCCTGTGATAAATATTTTCTATAGTAGTTCTGAGTATGTCCCAGTATCAACATGAACAGATAATAATGACTGTTATTTTAAAAGCAAAGAAATCTATTTATCTGTCGTTCATATCTAACACCATATTCATTTAATTGTCACAATAATGTGACAATTATTGTGGTATCTAACACCATATATGGTATCTAACACCATATTCATTTAATTGTCACAATAATGTTTGCAAAGAGTAAGGAGGGCAGAGAATATTCATGTGCGGTCTGAAACACAGGGGGTGAATGTTGCCCCAACCACTTTAAATGGTGCCCTTTGATGAAATAGCTGGCTTGGACTTTTTCAAAGCTTAGAGCAGGTCTTTTCAGCGCTGCTCTGAGCTTTGAAAGAGTATCCAGGCTGGCTATTTCATCCAAAGGGAGGGAGGCAGAGGGAGCTCCCTCCCATTGGATGAAATAGCCGACTTGGACTTTTTCAAAGCTCAGAACAAGGCTTTTCAGCATTGCTCTGAGCTTTGAAAATATCTAAGCTGGCTATTTCATCCAATGGGAGGGAGGCAGAGGGAGTTCCCTCCCATTGGGTGAAATAGCTGGCTTGGACTTTTTCAAAGCTTAGAGCAGGTCTTTTCAGCGCTGCTCTGAGCTTTGAAAGAGTATCCAGGCTGGCTATTTTCCTCCCATTGGGTGAAATAGCCAGCTTGGAGGTTTCAAAGCTCAGAGCAGAGCTGCTGCTCTGAGCTTTGAAAATATCCAGTCTGGCTTTTTATCCAATAAGAGGGAGATAGAGGGAGCTCTCTCCCATTGGGTGAAATAACCCGCTTGGAGTTTTTCAAAACTCAGAGCAGGGCCTTTCATCTAATGGGAGGGAGGCAGAGGGAGCTCCTTCCTCTTGGGTGAAAAAGCCAAGGCATTTCCCTTGCCCTTGGATCAGCTGTTTGGCGGGGATTTCTCCACCAAACACCTGATACCAGTTTAAATGCCCCTTTCCCTGCTGCTTTGCAGGGACAAGGAAAGGGGCATTTAAACCCTTGACCCGAAGCTTCCCGAAGCAATATGAATTGCTTGGGGAAGCTTTGATTGGGGTTTCCGAATCGAGCCCAGCATGCTGGGCCTGATTCGGAGGTCTCAAATCTTTGAAAATCGGGTCCAATTTGGGTATTTTTCCCAAATTGGAAACCCGAATTGCACACCCCTAATTGAGGATAGGAATAAAATTCTGGGTGGTATTTTTCATTCCCAGTACCACAGGACAATTGTTGACCATTTCCAATTCTAACAATATTTTTCCTAGCATTCACTATTGCTCTCAAATTTCTAAGAAAGGGGAGAATAACAAGAAAATCTTTCAAAAGGCAGAGAACTGAATATTGGGAACAATTTTTCTGCAACTTAGGGTGCTGTCCTTGTTTTTGATTTTTAATATGAAAAGTCTCTTCAGCAATCATAGTTACCTTTGTGGTTGGTTGGATTTCCATGGATCTTCCTTATTCTCATGGCTAAATGAGGCACCTACATTTTTGCTGATTCTTACTCTCCTGCAGCTTTCATTGAGGCATGGCAGCTACTTGGCCTAGCAGACACTTTGTCTTGTCTTTCCTGTAACTACATGCTGCCTTTATTCATTCTGTTCATTTTTATTCCCTTGCTGGTCCTATGGAGCAAAAATACATTTGTTTATTTACTTCATTTATATCTCAACTTCCTTCCCAATGGGTACCCAATGTCACTTACATTGTTCTCCTCCCCTGTATTTTATCCTCCCCAACCCTCTGAGGTAGCTTATGCTGAAAGTGTGTGATTGGCCCAAGAGCACATAACAAACTTCTAATGCCAGACTGGTGATGCAAACCTGGTTCTCTAAGATCCTGTCCATCATTCTAACCACTATACAACACTGGCTCACATATGAACAAACATAATGCTGGGAAGGGAATACCTTTAAAGTGCTGTTCTAGACTCAGAACCAGTAAATGGTATCGTCAGCCCTGCAATTGCAGGATCCATACTTTTGCAACAGAATCAAATTTCTTTTTCCTGTAAAAGAACTGAACATAGCCCTGTTTAAATGAGAAGCAGAGATATGAAAATGCAAGACTTCTCTATCCTACAGGTAAAATCTCTAAAACTTGGAAGAATCTTGTAGAAAGATGACCTAATTAATTGCTATAATGATGAACTTTATATTCTTTTTGCAGGTTTATTGTGACAAGTACATGGTTTTTCAACAATTCATTAGCTCAGAGAACAGTATTACCCAAAAGGAAGGTTTCCTTGTGAGGCAGAAGAATTAGCAGTAAGAAGAAGGCACTGAGAGGGGATAACTGAGAGATCTCCATCAATGTATACGAAGATTGTCCCGGCTAGAGAACCCTTTTCAATGACCAGACAGATCTTTCAACCAAAAAGGGGATTTTTATTGAAAATAACAAAGATCAGCAGCACACAACATACACACACAACACGGATTAAGAGCTAACTAGAAAGAGAGTTTGAGGAATTGGGTGATATTTACCATCCAGACATCCGGGAGAGAGGAGGAGCATTGAGCGGTTTGCGCTTCAAGGCAGAGAGACTCAAACAGAGGTTTGAGGGTGGATGCTGGATCCAAAGCATGCACACAGCTTATGGCAAAGGGGCAGTCTATTTTATACCGTAGATACTTCCCCGGGGCAAGATTGCATCTTCTGCCCCAAAAACAAAGACTTGAGTGGTTGTTCCCAGGGTGGGACAAAGGATTGAGAAGTTGTCTCCGGGTTGAGACAAAGAGCTGGCCAACTCTCTCCAAGTGGGACAATAAGCTAGTATATTGTCTCTGGGGTGTGACAATAAATTAAAGTTTGATTAGGTCTTCCCAGGTGGAACTAAAGTTATCAATTATGATTGACGACCTGGATCACCTAAGAATAGGAAAGTGGTTAAGAGGAGATCAATAGGGTGCATTCTGTTGATTAATTCAGGAACTCAGAGAAGGTAGTATTGTATCAGGATCCTTAGCGTGCCCCCAGGGCATGGGAGGGGGTGAGCTGGCCTCACCTATTATTTCCCACGTTTGCATGTTCCATCTCCCAGCTGCAATCTGGCTTCCATGTTTCTGCCTGCCTTTAGTGCTTGAAGCATGTTAAGAGATTAGAGTCGGCTTAGGATGCTTAGAGTCTTCTTAGGATGGCCCTGATTAGAGTCTGCTTAGGGATTAGAATCTGTTTGGGATTAGTGTCTGTTTAGGATGGCCCTGAAAACATTGCAGCATTGCAATGTTAGGTAAAACTAACAGTTTTACATAGCATCAGAACAAGTCAGACTAAGTCAACAATTGAGTGGAGCTACAGCAACTATGAAATACTACCAACCAGCCATGGTAATCTGTATTGCACACATTTACGAAGCAAGTAAACTTTGTTTCACTTTTCACATGGTAGACTAATTGTCTCTCTTTACCAAATGAGAAATTAAAAAATTAGCAGCACTCAACAAATATCTTTCGGAGAGTTACATAGGAACAAAAATTTTGACTGTACATTTAACTGTTCTTAATCCAAGCAATCAAAGTCCTCACGCTGTGCTATTATCACATCATTTTCACATTGTGTGTACAAATGTCCTCCTCCCTCCAAAATGTTCTGAAATCCACTTCCTATCCTAAGCCCAGGAAGCCAGTTCTTCTGGAGGTCATAGTGGGGAAAGGATTTGTTGTGCCATAGGTCCCTGTTGGCTGAGGCACGTGACATCATTTCTGATAGTTGGCATAACTGCCTGTTCCATGTCTGTGCCTGTTCCATTGTCTGCCTGTTCCATTGTCAATTAACTAAAAACTGGTCTGTAGAGAGTGATTACCTTTTCAAGTACTACTGAAGAAGTCTACCATTGCAACCATGTTAATCTTCCTCTCAGAAGGTTCTCACAGGGGTTGTAAGGACTTTTTTGCTATTTTTTCTTTTCCTTTGGGCTGTGAAGGTGACATACTCCCCCTTTGTGAAGGTGGAACCTTATTTTAAATGGGAGCTATGTATATGACTTGTGCTGGACTTGGGCTACTGCACTACATATCAACCTATCAAGGGTTGTATTGTCGAAGGCTTTCACGGCCGGAGAACGATGGTTGTTGTGGGTTTTCCGGGCTGTAATGCCGTGGTCTTGGCATTGTAGTTCCTGACGTTTCGCCAGCAGCTGTGGCTGGCATCTTCAGAGGTGTAGCACCAAAAGATAGAGATCTCTCAGTGTCAACACTGAGAGATCTCTATCTTTTGGTGCTACACCTCTGAAGATGCCAGCCACAGCTGCTGGCGAAATGTCAGGAACTACAATGCCAAGACCACGGCATTACAGCCCGGAAAACCCACAACAACTATCAAGGGTTGCTTCCACACATGTTGGATAATCCACTTTCAATACTCTTTAGTGAACATTTGAAACTGATTTTCCATGTGTGGAACAAAAAATCCACTTCTAAAGGATTGCGAAAGTGCATTGAAAGTGCATTATTCAACGTGTGTGGAAATGACCAATAGAGTGGTTGTATTGTCGAAGGCTTTCACGGCCGGAGAACGATGGTTGTTGGGGGTTTTCCGGGCTGTATTGCCGTGGTCTTGGCATTGTAGTTCCTGATGTTTCGCCAGCAGCTGTGGCTGGCATCTTCAGAGGTGTAGCACCAAAAAACAGAGATCTCTCAGTGTCACAGTGTGGAAAAGATGTAGGTCATTTGTATCTACTCAGGAGGGGTGGGGTTGAGCTGAGTCATTCTGTAAGAGTTTCCCAGGGTGTGGAATGCTAATGGCGGGAGGCTTCACTGCATCCTGAGGAGGTTCTTTTGCATATGGATTGGTGCTTGATGTGCTAATCTTCTCTGCAGGGCTATTGTCGGGTGTGGAGTGTTTTGTTGGCCTGGTGTTTTTCAGAACTGGAGCCCATGCTCTGTTCATTCTTAAGGTTTCTTCTTTCCTGTTGAAGTTTTGCTTATGCTTGTGAATTTCAATGGCTTCCCTGTGCAGTCTGACAAAGTAGTTGGAAGTGTTGTCCAGTATTTTGGTGTCCTGGAATAAGATACTGTGCCCTGTTTGAGTTAGGCTATGTTCAGCCACTGCTGATTTTTCAGGCTGTCCAAGTCTGCAGTGTCTTTCATGTTCTTTTATTCTTGTCTGGATGCTACGCTTTGTGGTCCCGATGTAAACTTGTCCACAGCTGCAGGGTATACCGTATACTCCTGCAGAGGTGAGGGGGTCTCTGCTGTCTTTTGCTGATCGTAGCATCTGTTGTATTTGCAATCCATATGCAAAAGAACCTCCTCAGGATGCAGTGAAGCCTCCCGCCATTAGCATTCCACACCCTGGGAAACTCTTACAGAATGACTCAGCTCAACCCCACCCCTCCTGAGTAGATACAAATGACCTACATCTTTTCCACACTGTGACACTGAGAGATCTCTGTCTTTTGGTGCTACACCTCTGAAGATGCCAGCCACAGCTGCTGGCGAAACGTCAGGAACTACAATGCCAAGACCACGGCAATACAGCCCGGAAAACCCCCAACAACCATCAATAGAGTGGTTATTTGGAATATATTTATATAGCCTGTACGCAGTGTTCCTGCTAATGTGAGCATGTGAGCAATTGCTCACAGATTCTGACTCCTCCACTCACAGATACTCAGCTGTAGCTCACATGTATTAACTCTCAGGTGGCTCCGCCCTCCCACTCAGCTGGCGTCAGCAGGCAGGCCCAATAGGGATGAAGCAGGGATGGAGCCTTGTCCTGCTTCTCTCCTTCCTTCCCAGCTGTGGCTGGCTTAGCCCTCAGGGTGGAGGCAGAGAGCAACTCCAGTTGCTGCCAGCTCTCTAGCTGGGGAACAGAGCAGAGCCAAGCGATGGGGCCCAGCCTGACCCCACTGGGATCACCTCAGTCCCAGAGAGCAGAGGAGAGGAGGTGGTACCTCAGCCGCTGCTGTGGTGAAGGTGTCATTTAACTTGGCCTTGGTGCAATAGGAGGCCGGAAAGAAGAAGGACGAGGAGGGGAAGGAGGGCAGAGAGCTGGGCCAGGTGCTCATCATGCCTGTTGATGGCCAGATGAGGAGGAGAAGACCATTGTGGTGTTGAAGGAGGCTGGTTGGACTTTACCATTGATGAGGCCTCCTTTTTGAGGGCTCTTCCAAAGTGGCTTTTACAGCCTGAAATGCAGACTTGGCCAAGAACCAGATCTGGCTGCCCCGTCTCAGCAAGCTGAGCATCTCCATCTAAAATGTAATCAATTAATGTAGACCAGAGTAATTCTGCATAGGATTGCACTGTTGGGGGTTTATTTTAGCGCGGCTGCTTTGGGGCTGGCTCCAGCTTAGTGCTCTCATTTTCCTTTTTTAAGCTGCCTTCTTCTTTGCAGGCTCACAGCCCTTCTTTGCACCCCCACCAAATCTGCACCCCCACCAAATCTGGATCTGAAGCCTCCAAGGGCAGCTGTGCCTGGCTTGCCTTCTCTCCTACAGCAAAAGCCGAGGAAAGGCCTCCTTGTTCACAGAGGAGTCTGTAGGTGCAGAATTAAATAGGAAGCCTTGAAGATTTTGCAAGATTTGAGTCCAGTGGCACCTTAGAGACCAACAAGATTTTCAGAATATGAGCTTTCCAGAGTCAAAGCTCTCTTCTTCAGATACAAAGAAAAAGGGAACTTTCATTCTCAAAAGCATATACCCTGAAAATCTTGCTGGTCTCTAAGGTGCTACTGGACTGCTGTTCTACTGCAGAGCAACACAGCTACCAAACTGAAACTTTTTGGGTGCCACAAAGTCTCCTTTTTCACGTTGTCCAAAACCAGGGGTTACTGGCCAATTCCAGAGGTTTAGGGTTTGATCCTGTTCATGTTAACTGGCTTGCAACCTGCTGATGGGCCCAGTTTTAGAATGATGATAGATCAAAGCATTCTGGAAATGTTTGCTCTTGTCATCCTGACTTCTTAAAAATTATGTTGTTTTCTGTTTGTGAGCCGCCTCAAGCAGCTCTCTGTACAAGTGGTACATAAATATTCTAAAGAAAAATCAAAGCTTGCAATTCTGTATTTGCATGTCCTATCCCTCTGAGCTGCAACACTGTGCAGATCTTATTTATTTGCCCCAGAAAACTGGCAAATGGACTTCAGGCTATTGAAGTTGCATGCACAAAGTTACTACTATACAAAGTATAATGTGCCAGGTCTGCCATTCCTCAGCTTCTGTTTAAAATGAAAGGGGTAGATAAGCCATATTTTCTTTGTGTCATGGAGAAGAGTAGAAGTCTACGAGAGAGATACTGCAATTGGACAGCTATTATGTGTTTTGTAATTGTCTAAAGCACAATTGTTCCAAATGTTGTATGGTGTCAGATTTCTGGGTGCTTGTATAGAGTCATGGCTAACTGCCTGAGCTGAGAAATCCACAGTCAGAATCATACCTGAACCACAAGAAAGCCAGTCAGCATGAATGTCCAGTGGTGCCTTAAAGACTAATTTTTATTTCAGTATGAGCTTTTGTGAGTCACTGTTCACTTCTTCAGATGTGGAAATCAAGCTTAGAATCCTTCTTAAGGGGCAGGGTGGGCAGGGTGGGGATTAAGATCAAGGAGGAATCCTGTCATGACTCTTTCAAGCGCAGATTCATTATGTGGAAAAAGAAAACGTGAAAATGATTCTCAGGTTGATTTCCATGCATATCTGAAGAAGTCAGCACTGACTCACAAAAGCTCATCTTGAAATAAATGTGCTAGTCTTTAAGATGTCACTGGGTGTCTGCTTTATTTTGCAGCAATGGACTAACACAGCTACTCTTTTGCAATCAGCATGAACATATCCATTTTTATACAGAAGTGTACTCTGATTTTTGTGGCCCTTTCACCTATTGGGACTAGATGGTCTTGGACAACTGTTTTTTATTGTTAATTTGTTTTGATTGTAATCAAAATGTATTACATGGTTTTTGTTTTTGGATTCTACAGAGACTAGAAATCAATGAGTTCAGACTAGAGTAACTTTGTACAGGATTATACTGTAAATCTCTCCACCTACCTGTTGGAATCTTGTTGGAACAGAGAAGCGAACATGTGCCTAGGATGGGATGCAGCCCTAGCACATATTCTCAGATATATATTTGTATATCAAATAGTTAGGAAGGAGAAGTATTAATAACTTTACGTGCAGAATAATTTAGTTTGATATTTAGCATCTATGTTTGAATGACTGCTTGAATGGTTGCTTCTAAGTGAGAAACAATACAAATTAGTTTGTAGTTTGTTTGTATGTTTAGTATGTTTGTAGACTAAACAATTTTTTTTAAAAAAGGAGGCATGCTCAAAACTTTAATGCAAGTTGTTGTTTCAGCTCACAAAGTAGATTTTTAGCTCACAACACTGCACAGCTTAGAGGGAACATTGCCTGTATGGCATTATACCCCTATCAATAGAGAGGCATGAACATTAAAAAAAATCAAAGCCCTTCATATCTTAGGTTAAATGGGGCAAACTTAAATTTAATATTTGTTCTAATAATTTCCTACATTAGTTGTTGTTGCTGAGTGTTTAATGTTATCCTATCAACCTTGTCTTCATAAGGAAGAATACATTTTCCTAAGAGAAAAGTTGGATTCAGTGAGAGCTGTTTTACTCTTTCTAGGAGACGTATTGTGGGATAAAGGTTTATTCAACACCAGTGTGCACCAGAGAGAATAATCCTCACTGTGGGTCAGATGGTAAAACCTATAACAACAAGTGTGAATTCTGCAGCGCTGTCTGGTAAGTAGATTTCCATTGGTTTCCAGATCCAATTCAAAGTGCTATTGTTAATCTTTAAGGCATTAAACAAACTTGGACTGGTGTATCTGAGAGATCACCTGCAGCCATGTGAATCTGTCCATCATCTAGTGCTGACAGCAGAACTCCGAAAACTGATTTATCTTTTGTTTTTTCAAATTTTTTTTAAAAAGAATTATAAATTTTCTTAATTCATATCAGTAAACAAATGCTCTAGCAATCATAATATCATCTAAGAATTGATGCTCTACATTGAAACAACCCTCTCATATTTAAATATTTGACAATAACAGGTGATTCTAGATACTCTAAAATCTGCAGATCTTTTGCTACAGCTATATAAAGGAAGTTGACAGGTGTAACATCCTTCCAGGATGAGGGGAGGGACAGCTGAAAAATGTGCCACCATGCTTATATGAATCACACCTGGGAAATTATTGTAGTTGTGTCTACTATTATGTTTCATTATCTCTGCAGCTGCAGTCATGGGGCTACTCAGGGGGCATATACATCATTTGTGGATTTGGCATAATGAATCTCTGTCAATCTAACAGCTTAACTTTAATTCACTTCTGTTCACAAGGAGTGCTCCAAGACATGTGTCATAATGTTATAGAACAGCAGATTCATCAGGATAGGGTAGCCAGGGTCTAAGTTAGGATTGCCAGCCTCCAGGTGGAATCTGGAAATTTCCTGAAATTACAACTGATTTCCAGACGACTAGATAGCCCAGGTGAGCCTGATCTCATCAGATCTCAGAAGCTAAGCAGGGTTGGCCTTGGTTATTAATTAGATGGGAGTCCTCCAATGAAGACCAGGGTTGCAGAGACAAGCAATGGCAAACCACCTCTGTTAGTCTCTTGCCATGTAAACCCCATTGTGGGTTGCTATAAGTCAACTCTGACTTGAGGGCTCTCTCCATCAGATGTATGACTAAGAGCCAAGCCACAAGTGACGAGTGACACTTGAATGGCAAGTGAACAGACTCACTTGTATTCCTCCCTGTTCACTTGTGCTCCACTTGATCACTTGCCATTCAAGTGTCATTCGTCACTTATAGTTTGGCCCTAAGTTACCTTGACATTTCTCCCTGAGGAATTGTCACAAGACAACAGGAATGTTAAACAAAGAATGGTCTATTGTATTAGCACAGACTTCAGTTCTGTCCCCTCTCATCCGCCTGTTCTTGGTATGCTTTCACAGACTGAGCTGAACATTTAATCCTTTTCCTCAAACCTGGGTAGGATTCTGTAGGATGAATAATGTTTTTTGGGGGGGGGGGCAAATTAGGCACTTCCCACTAAGCCAGCATTTAACCAATCAATTAATGGAGCACACCACTGTTTTTTAGGACTTCAGGCTGGAGTGTTAAAAATAATCCATCCTCCCCATCACTGACAGTATAGCCAGGTGAACTTCCTCCCATTTATCACCATAAAAATTGGAGCTTAAAATGAAGATTTTATGGCTAGATTCACAGATGAGTGTGCACTTTCCCTGAGGCAAAATTCTTCCAGAATTTAAATCCCTTGCTATTCTTTGTTGTTTTCTATGACGGAGACACCAAAAATATAGCAAGGGATTTAAATTCTGGAGATTCAGTATGGGGATTGTGCAAGGACTGTGGATCATTCCCATGTTCACCTTCCCCTAGCAGTCCTTCTAACCCTGTGGAAGCTTATACCTGGGGTAGTGGGATCCACATAGAGTAATAGCCATAAAGGTTGGGAGGCTGTAGGGAAGGGAGAGAGGTGATATAGTTCCCTTGCTTCTCTTCTGTCAGTGGATCTCCACTTACAGAAGAGGCAGGAAGGATCAACGCCTTCCGCTAATGGATTGTAGAATCCAGCCTAGTTTCTTAGCATTGTGTACCATTGAGCTCTGATAGAAAATCATATAAACTATGCTGCTCAAAGGAAGATGGGCATTAACGGTTTTTCTTTTTTTCCTTTGTAGGGAAAACAAGGAACCTCTTACTCTCAAGCATTTGGGACAATGTGGAAGTACTGACTGATTCTCCAAGAATGATAAAATCATAGTATAGGAACCAGTGAACCGTATTCTTGTCTAACTACCCCACTACTACAATTTTTACCCATCAAACCCTCCACAGATCAACCTACATAAAGAAACTTCTTTTGGCCTAAGCTTAGATCTCACTGAGATAGAAAACTTTTATCTGGGCTGTATCACTTCAAACTGTACATGAAGAATTACTGAATGCTCCTCCATTCATAAAAATTAATCTGTGAAGATACAAAATTATCACATCAAGAACAATACTAGGCTCAGGAAATACATAAATAAGGTAGCAAAAAAAAAATCTTCTCGCCACTCTTATTTCTTTTTAAAGATGCAAAGCATAATGGCACCAGTATTCCCTTTTTATTGGCCTTTTCCACACAGGGCTTTTTCATAGGTCCTCACCCCGTACAGCTTTGATCTATCCCCTGAGTTCTGCATTCATGGTTGTTCAGTCTTTAAATTGCTTCCCATAATCTTTAAAGTTCTGCATGGTAAAATTCTGTATCCGCTGCAGACGTTGTCTTTCCCTGGGTGTTCTGTGTTTTTGGCCCTGCACATTTACCCCAATGGGTTTTTTTTACAGCAAAGGTAAAAGATGGCTTTTTTGAAGTGCAGAAAGTTTTCTTTGGTGTAAGCCCGGCCCTGCCTTTTGTCCTCCTGCATCCTGATTGGTAGAATACCAATGTATAATCACACCATCCCCTGCTTCTTCTCCCATCACTGTCAGCCCTCATTCTTAAAAACAAAACCTCATCTGTAATGATTTCAAGTAAATGTGTGCATGTATCTTTAAATGCTTGGTGTGAGATAGGTGAAGAGTGGGGGTGAAAGAGAAGGATATGATTGGTTGATGACTGAGAGTGGGCGGAGTGAATGCAGTTTGAGACTGACAGGGCAGAGAGAAAAGTTTGAGTCAGAGGAAAGCAGGCTAGCTGTGTGCTGCCTGAGTATACTGAAGTATTTATGAGAGAAATATAACTTGTGTGGAACTTGAACTGAGCATGTTTGTGAAAGGACACTCAGTCAGGGAAAGAGAGGCCAGCTGTGTGCTGCCTGAGCAGGTTTCATATTTCTGTGAATGAGAGTTAGAGAGGCTAGCTGTGTGCTGCTTGAGGAGTTTAAGCGTTTCTGTGAGAGAAATATTGAGTTACAGAAAGAGGCTAACTGTGTGTGAAACCTTAGAAGAGATCTGCGTGAATGAGTTTATAGGAAGTAACTTTAAGAACCGAGAACTACATTTATGAAACCGATACGCTTCTTGACTAAATAAAAGTTTATTTTGTTTTGTTATATCCCAGAGTAGCTGTCATTGCTTTATCCCATTCCTATCCTCAAGGCCACATAGAACCACGAAGGAGCCTGACGCTTAGGAACATTACCAAAGGGAAAACTTAAATAAAAAATATTGGAATATAATATTCCTGGTGGCAGCAAACTACTCAGAGGGTGTTAAGGGAAAGATTAAAAGCAAAATCGACCCTAGAGAAAGTAAGGGTCATAACATCATCCTTTGTTATTTGTTGTGTGTGCATGCTACCCTTGGCAGTTGATCTTGGCAGTTAATCTTGGCAGTAAATTGTCTTCTCATCAGCACAAACTATCAGGATGACATTTTCTGTAGAAGTCTCTGTTTCCTTTATTTTTAGACCAATTTTTCCTCCAGTTTTTGATTTAAAAATAAAATGTTTATTTATTTTAATTTTAAAAGGCTCTTGTCTTGACACTCCCACTTTAATATATTTTAAAGTTTCCTTCAGGAAAACCTCAGCTAATCAACACACTAATGAAACTGCTGATGTCAGAAAGATCACAGCAGAAAATGGGCACTTTTCTGAGAGCAGAAATGAAAACCAGTCACTACTTTGGTTCAGCTCCTTTAAATGAGGATTTACAAAAGCCCAATGTGGGTCTGATACTCACCAGGCTGAATACCCAGAAAACCTGTTTAGGCTTGTCAGCACCCCTGTGGGGATAGGGGATCCCCTGCCCCACTCTTTAGCCTACCACCTCTCACCTGACCAATGGGGGAGGAGATGCAGGAATGCAGAAGTGGGGCAAAGTGAGCTCTGCACACTGCTGAGTGCCACCACATCTCTCTGGAAATGATGTCATTCCCAGAGTGATGTGGAAGAAATGGGTCACACTAGAGGCTGATTGAGTAAAAACCGGACCCCAATTTAGTGTTTGGGGTCAATTTTTATTCAGTCAGCCCCTGGCATCTCCACGTCATGCTGGGAATCATATAATTCCTGGCATGACATGAGGGCACTCTGTTGGGTATGTGTGCTGTGCACATGCACAAGATAAGTGTCCCTCCAGCACGACTCTCCCCTGTGACTCCCTATTCCCTGCTTTCACCGTCAGGGCACCTGACAACCCTAATCCCACCGTAAGTGAGCATGCAGAAGAGATGGTTGTGTCTCAGAAACAGGTGTGGAAAAATTTGTAATAGGGACACACAGGTTTAAATCCTCACTCAGGTATGGAGCTCAATAGGAGACCCTGAGCCAGTTGCATATATTCAGTCCAGTGTACCTCACAGTATTGCTGTGAGGATAAAAGGAAAGAGGGGAGAACCAAATTTACCTGATTTCCTTGGAAGAAGAATAGGATAAAAATGTAATCAATTGAAAGAGGGGAGGAAAAGCCATTTTACTGCTCCCGCTCCTGAAAAACAACAAAAAAGAAGAATGCTACGTTACAGTTTTCTTCAGTTCAGTCATATGAGCCATCTGCAGCCAGAAGAAATAGAGTACAGGCATTGATTTACCACATCAGTAAGAACAAGGTCTTACTCTCTTCCAGCGAACCTTGCATAGGGACCCACTTTTACCTGATATGTCATAATAGAAGATCTGACTTTTTGTCTGTAAATTTTCTAGCTTCTTAATATAAATTGAGCTATCTTTTGTTGTGTTTTATTTTCTTGATGCGTCTCATACAGACTGATTCTCTGAGGCCAAGTATATAAAATGAATCAGCAGAATATTTACACAGATGTTTTAGTAAATCTCTTCTGTACAGGTCACATTTCTATGGTGTTGGATATAATTCAGAAAAAATTAGAAAAGCCAAGATCCAAAATCATGCATGATCTTCTACATATGCACCAGATATTTATTTAATTTAGATATTTTTACACATTTTTCTTCCCACAACAAGTTGAATGGAGAGAGTGTGACTGTCCTAAGGTCACCCAGAGAGTTTCCATGATAGAGTGCATTAAGTAGGTCTCCTTAAGCAGAAGTCCTCCACTACTAGGGGTTCCAACTTCTTACCACTCCAGTGGGCATGAGACGTCCAGCAAGACGCCACAGAATCCAAGGAGTTACTGATATGGATCAAATAGTTTATTGGAAGGTACGATTACACAATTCTCTATGGAAACAAATGGAATCAAACATATGATACATGAATACATAGGGAAAGTATGGTATTAGAAAATTTTAAAAAATGTGTATGGCTACAGTAATTAATATGGGATATATGAACAGGCACTGCATAATAAAATAATGCATTAGCCTACAGTGAATTTTGAAAATCAGCCCTTGATAGTAGACACCATGGATTCTGGAGAGATGAACCATATGCATTACAAATACAAAAGTGAAAAGTTGCACAGTGATGAGTCCAAACTTAATGCATATTAACTATTTTGAATATTAAAATATTTCTTGCCTCCATACCACCTTGTGGACCTTCTAGTTACAGATGAATTCTCTAGCAAGCAAAAGCTGTCATAGCTACCTATCCAAGGATTAAGGATGGTTGGGAAGACAGAACTCTCATAGGTGTTTGGGCTACTCAATTCTCAGAGTCCAGAGAATTTGAAGGAGGGGAGCAAAATGCAGGGAGAGGCCTTTGGAGCTCTCAAGAGAACAGCACAATACTACACTTAAAAACCCAACAATGCACTTTGGCATAGTGCAGCTCCAGAGTAACACAATACCTGAAACCTTTGGTTATGCTAATTTTTGCAGGGTACGGGGTGTTCCACTGTTGCCATCTACAATGAAAAGAATTAACGGGCTTCCTGTTGCTTGGGAGAAGAGAAGAGAGCACTTAGTGAAGGTTTCAACTGCTGAGAGAGGAGAAAATCCTTTCCGCTTGTATTGTCTAATGTGGTAATAGCACAAAGATATTGCCTCAACCCCCCCCCCCCCATTTTAAAAAAACAACTCAATTCTGTTAGTGTCAGCAACAACACCCAGGCAGTTCACTGTGGAAATGCAAGTGAAGGAGCCACATAGAACCCTTTCATTCAAATTCAAGCAGTAGAAAAGAGCAAGAGTCCAGTGGCACCTAGAAGACTAACAAAATTTGTGGTAGGGTAACAGCTTTTATCTGAAGAAGTGAGCTGTGACTCTCTTGAAAAAGTGAGCTGTGACTTATCTTGTAACCATCTTGATTCAAATTCAAGGCGTACTTTCCATTCCAGCCAAATGAAAAAGATTGTCACATCATACCAGGAAAGTATTTTCCCCCAGGTTTTTTTTAAAAAGTGGAGCTTTTACTGGAAAAAATGGGCTGTTCATGATTTCTGCTGGAATGTAAGATGATTGCACATGGAAACAAAGAAAAAGCCAGTGTGGTGTAGTGGTTAAGAGCACGGGACTCTAATCTGGAGAGTGGGGTTTGATTCCCCACTCCATAAGAACATAAGAACATAAGCAAAGCCATGTTGGATCAGGCCAGTGGCCCATCCAGTCCAACATTCTGTCACACACAGTGGCTAGAAATCCAGTGCCATCTAAAGGACTGTCGGTGAGGCCAAGACACCAGAAGCCCTCCCACTGCCTTCCTTCCAGCACCAAGACAACAGAGCACCACCTCCCCACAAAGAGAATACCATCTATCTCCTGGGGCTAATAGCCACTGATGGACCTCTGCTCCATATATTTGTCCAGTCCCCTCTTGAAGCTGGCAATGCTTGTAGCTGCCACCACCTCCTGTGGCAACGAATTCCATGTGTTTATCACCCTTTGTGTAAAGTAGTATTTTCTTCTATCTGTTCTAACCCGACTGCTCAATAATTTCATAGAGTGCCCACGAGTTCTTGTATTGTGAGAAAGGGAGAAAAACACATCTTTCTCTACCTTCTCTAACCCGTGCATTATCTTGTAAACCTCTATCATGTCTCCCCTCAGTCGTCTTTTCTCCAGGCTAAAGAGCCCCAAGCGCCTCAATCTTTCCTCATAGGGAAAGTGTTCCAACCCTTTAATCATTTTAGTTGCCCTTCTCTGTACTTTTTCCAGTGCTATGATATCTTTTTTAAGGTGTGGCGACCAGAACTGTACACAGTACTCCAAATGAGGCCTCACCATCGATTTATACAGAGGCATTATGATACCGGCTGATTTGTTTTCAATCCCTTTCCTAATAACCCCTAGCATAGCATTAGCTTTTTTTATGGCAGTCGCACACTGTGCTGACGTTTTTAGTGAGTTATCTATCATGACTCCAAGATCTCTCTCTTGGTCAGTCTCCGCCAGTTCAGACCCCATCAACTTGTATTTATATTTTGGATTTTTGGTTCCAATGTGCATTACTTTGCACTTGGCTACATTGAACCTCATTTGCCACATGGATGCCCACTCTTCTAGCCTCGACAGATCCCTTTGGAGTGCCTCACAATCCTCTCTGGCTTTCACCACCCTGAACAATTTCGTGTCATCTGCAAATTTAGCCACTTCACTGCTTAATCCCAATTCCAAATCATTAATAAACAAGTTAAAAAGCATTGGACCCAATACCGACCCCTGTGGCACCCCACTGCTCACCACCCTCCACTGTGAGAAGTGCCCGTTTATACTCACTCTCTGTTTCCTATTAATTAGCCAGTTTTCGATCCACAAGAGGACTTGGCCCTTTATCCCATAGCTACTGAGCTTACTTAGGAGCCTTTGATGAGGAACTTTGTCAAAAGCTTTCTGGAAGTCAAGATAAACAATATCTATCGGGTCTCCCTTGTCCACTTGTTTGTTCACTCCCTCAAAGAACTCTAACAGATTGGTGAGACAAGATCTTCCCTTACAGAACCCATGCTGAGTTTTCCTCATCAGCTTTTGGTCATCAATGTGCCCACTAATTTTATTTTTGATAATAGTTTCCACCAACTTACCCGGTATTGACGTCAGGCTGACTGGCCTGTAATTTCCCGGATCTCCCCTGGAACCTTTTTTAAAGATGGGGACAACATTAGCTACCTTCCAGTAGCTCCTCCACTTGAAGCCAGCTGGTTGACCTTGGGCTAGTCACACGGCTCTCTGGAGCTGTCTCAGCCCCACCCACCTCACAGGGTGTTTTGTTGTGGGGATAATAGTAACTTACTTTGTAAACCACTCTGAGTGGGCATTAAGTTGTCCTGAAGGGCGGTATATAAATCAAATGTTGCTGTTGTTGTTAAAAAGTGCACAACTAGAATTGCTGAAATGGAGAATAAATCTCTATGTAGAATCAGTCCTGGACTTTTTAAAAATTTCCCTTGACCGAGAAAGGTAACATAGTGGCACTCTATGGGTAGGGACAGAGACATTGAATTATTTTCCCTCTCATTTATTGTTTACATTGGCACTCAGGAAATGAACGTCCCTGCACTCATAGCATCCTCTCAAATCCCAAAACAACATGCCAGTCCAAGTACTTCATGTCAGTTTTGTCAGAGTTGCAGTATGCCTCAGAGGTTTGGAGACCTATTGCTTTTTCAACAACCAGCAGTGTGTTCTTCAAATGATGATTTTCAAGCCAGGGTTCCAAGGAAGGGTATCCCTGTAAAGCAAGATTGTATACACAAACAGTTTGTGGGTTCCCCCTTATGTACAGGACCTGGTCCTGTGCAACCAGTTGCCTATAACAGTGGTGTCTAAAGGATCAGGAACATACTTATCTTGGCATCTCAGCAGCTGCTTATATTAACTTAGTTGATGCAGCATAATCATTTTTGCTATCTTCTAAGCTTGGCAAGTAAATCCACAGCTTCTCCTAAAGTCATTGGAAAAATCACTCAAGATCAAAGTTCAGCAATCAAGTCTTCTCTCCACATCACATAAGCCTCAGGGCCAAATACAGGTAGGGTTTTCTTGAGGCAGTGGATCCTTTGTTGTAAAACTATATTTAGACCAGCTGCCCCTCTGAATTGAAGTATTCTTTTGCTATTAGGAGGTATTTACAAGCATTTATGGTTAGGTGTCCCTTGAGGAGTGCAAATCAATGGGTTGTTGGCCCTAATAGGCCGTTGGGAGCGATTTGCAGAGCCAGAACATCCCAAGAACTGGGTGAGGCCAGTGTGATCAAAAGGTTCTCCATTCACTGCAGTTGCTGAGAGATGTGGAGCTGATGATGCAGCCCAGTAGTTTGGGAGAGAATGGTATCCACTTCTGATTGCCTTGGATGTCTTACCTTCAAAGTTCTATTGATATATGGTTGCTGCTGGTGGGGCACCATTAGTAGATTATTTCTCAGACCCTTTCGGTTACCACTTTGTGGAGGTATGCAAGTAAGGGAAGGACACTATGTATCTGTGGAATTAATTCAGAAGTCAATTGTAAGGCCAGATGTTTGATATTGAGCCTTCCCTAACTGCCTCTTTCATGGTGGTTTGTTAGTGTACTTAATCCTGATCAGATGCTCCACTGGTCCTGTTTTCTTTTTTCAAGTTCTGTAGGTGGTGTTCTGTAGCCATGGGCACTCCAAATGTTTTTTGCTTTTTTAAAAAACGGAGCTATGTAGGAGGAATGGCTGTTTTTCTGTCTGTCACTCTCGGTTTTTAACCTGCTTTTAAAACACTGTATTTTGTGGGAAAACCTCATTCATGGCTCTGTGTGTGTGTTTAAAAGGGAGTGGGTAAAAGCTGGATCCAGATGCTTTTAAACGGATCCTCATGAATTCATATGATTTTTATATCGAAACAAAACAAAACAAAAAGGCTCTCATATTATAGATTATGTCCTAGTCTAAAGACAGCAACAAAACAATCTTGCATCCACTAATCCGTGGCGCTGCCACGGCACAAAAACTTGCTAAAAAAGCTCGGATCCGCATGGATCCTCTTGATTTTTAAGTGGGGCCACCCAAAATCCACCACACAATCATAGACCATGTCTGTTGCCACAAATGGGACCAAAAAATTCAGCCATCCACTACTTCGGGGAAGCGCCACGGCGCAAAAATACGGTTCAAAAGCACGGATCCGCATGGATCCTCTACATGATGGGACCCCCCAAAATCCACCATACAATCCCAGATCATGTCCATTGCCACAAAAGGGGCAAAAAAATCAGTTACCCACCGCTTCGTGGCACTCCCATGGTGCAAAAACGTGGTCTAAAAGCATGGATCCTCATGGATCCTCTTGATTTTTACATGGGACCACCCAAAATCCACCATACAATCCCAGATCATGTCCATTGCCACAAATGGGACCAAAAAATCATTCATCCACTGCTTTGTGGCAGCACCACGGCACAAAAACGGTTCAAAGGCACGGATCCTCATGGATCCTCTTGAATTTTACATGGGGTCACCCAAAATCCAGTATACTGTCCCAGATCATGTCCAATGCCCCAAACAGGACCAAAAGATCTAAAATATGACAGCCTTTTTGTTTTGTTTCAATGTAAAAATCATATGAATTCATGAGGATCCGTGTCTCATATTCATGTTTTTTCACCGTGGCAGCGCCACATATTTTTGGATCTGTGTTTTTTATATTTCAGTCTGTGGACCTGGCTGTGATATGTGATTTGATGTTTCATTTGTGTTTTTCCTATTTAAAAAACCATAGGATCCAGGTTTTACTTTCTTCCTGCTTTTGGAAGACTGGCTGCTTGCTTTTAAAATTGGGTGGGGAGGAATGGAGGATTCTATCCCTGCTTTTTTTAAAAAGCTGGCTGAAACATGTTGACGGGGTGTCTCTCTCTCTCTATTTGGAGAGGCAGGGTCGGGTTAAAAACTTTCCCTCCCCCTCTGCTCTAAGTGCATGTGTGTGTGTGAAAACGTCCCCTCCCTAAGGGGAGGCGGCTCGTCGCCGGGTTAAAAACTTTCCCCGCCTCTAAGTGTGTGGGGGGGGGGCGCCCCTCCGCTTTGGCCTCCCCGATCGGAAACGGGACTTGTTCGGTGTGGATTGTTGATCTGGGGTAGTCGCTGGTGTGGATCCATGAACAGCTTGATTGGTATTTTTTTTTGGATCATGCCCACCTCTAGTCAGAACTGCCTAACAGGGTCTACAGGAGTGAGATTGGAGTGCCCATGGCTACAGAACACCCCCCCTCCCCCCTGGTCTCTGCTCCCATGTAACCAATTTTAACCAATTTGGAGCTCCACACATGGAAGGAAGATGTGCCCATCAAGCTAAGTTGGGCTTAGATTCGGGTTTACAGGGCAACAGAAAGAGTGCAGACAGAATTCAGGCAGTCCCTGCTTCCGTTGCCAAGGGAATTTTTTTTTTATAAAATTTTTATTGGTGAGTATACTTTTCAAATTCAATACATACATTCCCTCAATATCTAATTAACCCTATCCCCCACCCTTTTCCTCCCCCCTCTCTATCGACTTCCAACAGCTTTCCAACCCTTACCCCCTCTTATTATTTGATAATTCCCTTAGTCTAAGCACATTCTAATTTTTTCCCAGGTATTCTATCATATATATCAAATATCCTATCAATATAGCATACTTCTATCAATTATACTATCAAGTATTCTATCAGTATAATATACATCTATCAATTATACTATCAATATAGTATAAATCTTATACTCCTCAATATAAACCAGTATGATATAATATAATATAATATAATATAATATAATATAATATAATATAATATAATATAATATAATATAATATAATATAATATAATATAATATAATATAATATAATATAATATAATATAATATATAACAAAAGTCTTAGTTTAAACATATTCTATTTCTTTTAAACATATATTCTATCAAATATACTATTGTCATTATAATATGTATTAACACCCCTACTGTGCACCCTGCCACCAATGTGGCACCGCACACAGCACCATACTGCACATTTATTATATAATATACAATCTAATCTACCAACATAATAGTATATATAGTATGCCCCATCAGTATATTTGTTTAACTATTCCCTTATTCATATACTCTGATAAAAATATTACTTATCATAACCTCCCTATCTTATTCTTTAAAGAATCAGTTCTAAATTTCATCCCTCTTCTGCTATATTATAATCCAAGCTTAGATTAAAATAGATATAAATTCTTAATGGTAAAGTCACTTCTCTCTTCTGTTTGAAATATCTTATTTCAAAAGTTCTCAAACTGCCACAGTTCTCCTTTCACATCCCATTTTTTTCCCAAAAATTGTTTCAGTTTCGCCCAGTCCGCCAAATACTGTCCCGGATCTAGGTCTTTAAGTTTTCTTGTCATTTTATCCATCTCTGCCATGTACAACAATTTGTAAATCCAGTCCTCTACAGTAGGTACTTCTTGCACTTTCCATTTCTGCGCATACAGTAATCTTGCTGCAGCTGTCATATAAAATAACAATGTTCTATTTTGCGCTGGAACATTCTCCATTCCCAAATTTAGTAGCAGCAGTTCTGGGTTCTTATTTATTTGGGTTTGTAACACCTCATTAATTACTTCTATTATATCTCCCCAGTACTGCTTCGCTACTTCACAAGTCCACCACATATGGTATAATGATCCTTCGTGCTTTTTGCATTTCCAGCACTTATCTGACATCTTAGCGTTCCCCAGCGCAATTTTCTTCGGTGTTAGGTACCATCTGTATATCATCTTGTATACATTTTCTTTAATATTCGTACACGTTGTAATCTTAATTGTATTCTTCCACAAGTGCTCCCATGCCTCCATTGCTATTTCTTTATGAAAATTTATTGCCCACTTCACCATCTGTACTTTCACTGTTTCATCCTCAGTGTACCATTTTAGAAGGATCGATCTTTGAGATTTGTTTCTTGCCTTCTTGTAGCATTACTTCTTCCAATTCTGTATTTTCCATTCTTATTCCTCCCCTTGAACAGTCCAATTTATAAAGATCCCTTATCTGTCTGTATTGAAACCAACTATAGCAAGGAGACAATTCTTCTTGTGACTTTATTCTTAATGTTGAATATTGTATTTGTGTTATCTCCTTATAAGTTAAACGTTGCTGTTCATTCTCGACAGTTCTCAGGTCTATTACTTCATACGGGACCACCCAAGAGGGGATTTGATCTTCCAGATACATCTTATATTTCTTCCAGATTGTGAAGAGGCTTCTTCTAATATAGTGATGCAGAAACAGAGAGTCCGCTTTTATTTTATCGTACCATAGGTATGCATGCCATCCAAATATTTTCTTATAACCTTCCAATGCCAGAAGCTTGCGATTTTTCAACGTTATCCAATCCTTTATCCATGTCAAACAAATTGCTTCATAATACAGTCTTAAGTTGGGCAGTTGCAAGCCACCTCTTTCTTTCGCATCCTGTAACACTTTCATTTTAACACGTGGTTTCTTGCCTGCCCACACAAAATTCGAAATTTTTCTTTGCCATTTTTCAAATTGTTTAGAGTCTCGAATAATCGGAATCGTTTGTAACAGAAACATCACACGAGGTAGAACATTCATTTTTATTGTCGCGATTCTGCCCAGCCATGATAAATTCAACTTGTTCCACTTTATCAAATCTCTCTCTATTTGTATCCACAATTTCTCATAGTAGTTCTTAAATAGGTCTATATTTTTTTCGGTTAGTTCAATTCCCAAATATTTTACTTTGTTTGTTACCTCGCAGTCCGTTAATTCCATCAGTTCTTGTTGTTTCTGTTTGGTCATATTTTTGCATAGTATCTTCAACTTCTTTTTATTTACAAAAAAACCAGCCAAATCTCCAAATTCCTTTATCTTCTTTATTACCTTTGGCATATTGTCAATTGGATCCTCTACAATCAACATTATGTCGTCCGCAAATGCTCTGACCTTGTAGGTAAACTCTCTTATCTTTATACCTCGAATTGTGTCGTCCTCTCGTATCTGAATCATCAATATCTCCAAAATCAATATGAACAGCAATGGAGACAATGGGCAGCCTTGCCTTGTGCCTTTGCTTATTTTCAGTTTTTTTGTCAAATCGTCATTCACTACAATCGCTGCACTTTGGTATTTGTAAATTCCTTTAACTGCTTGTATGAACTTTTCTCCCATTTGCAGCTTTTCCATGGTGGCGAACATAAAGTCCCAGTTCAGATTGTCAAATGCTTTTTCTGCGTCTACGAAAAAGAAACCAACCTCCTTATCACAATGCTTATCATAGTATTCAATAGCATTTATTACTGTTCTCAAATTGTCTTTAATTTGTCTATTAGGTAAAAATCCCGCTTGTTCATCTGCAATGAATTCCGACATCCATCCTTTAATTCTTTCCGCCAACACCTTTGCAAATATTTTATAATCATTGTTCAACAATGAAATTGGTCTATAATTTTTAACATTAGTCAAATCTTGTCCTTCTTTTGGAATCAATGATATGTTAGCCTCCTTCCAAGAATCAGGAATCTCTTGATCCTGCATAGCACCATTCATCACTTCTTTCAGGAGAGGTGCCAATTCTTGGCCCATTATTTTATAAAATTTTGCCGTTAGTCCATCCGGGCCTGGTGCCTTCCCCAATTTCGTTGATTGAATAGCTTCTTTTATTTCTTCTTCTGTCACTTCCTTATTCAATTTCTCTTTCCATTCTTCAGAGAGTGTCGGAAGTTTCATCTTATCTAAATATTCCGCTATTGAATCTTTGTTCACCTCTTTTTTTGGGTATAATTTTGCATAAAATTTAAAAAAGGCTCTACTGATGGCGACTTGATCACTTAATAGCTTGTCATCTTCTCATATCGTACTGATAATTTTCTTCTCCTTCCTCTTTTTTAGTTGCCATGCCAAATATTTCCCAGGTTTATTTGCACCTTCAAACGACCTCTGATTCATCCTCTTTAAATTCCACTCCAATTCTTTATTGTTCATTGCCGATAACTGTTCTTGCAATATTTTTATATCCTGATATATTTTCTTTTTGCCTGGTCTCTTTTTAAGCTGAATCTCTTTGGCTTTAATTTTTTCCATAATTTCTTGTCTTTTCTCCTCCTTTTTCCTCCTGTCTCTCGCATTCAAGTCCATTAGTATCCCTCTGATCACGGCCTTATATGTGTCCCAAACCTTATTTGTCGATACTTCTTTATTCAAATTGTATTGCAAAAAGAACTTGGTCTCTCTTCGCAGCAATGCAATATTCTCTTCCGTTTGTAACAGGTCTTCATTTATAATATGTATATTGTCTATTCTTGGGATACTGTCTCCTCCATACATCCTCTAAACTTTCCTGTTTCATGATTGCAAAAAATGACTTTGGTAATAGTCCTCTTTTTTTTGTGTGTAGTCTTAGATTTCTTGTCTTCCTCCAAGTTTGTAACTCCATTAAAATCGCCTGCCAGTATTATTTGGTCATAAGACAGTTCATCTAACTGTTTTTGTAAGTCCATAAAGAAATTTTCTTTTGCACCATTAGGCGCATAAATTCCAATCACCAATGTCTTTTTTGAATTCCAAAGTATTGAGCTTCAACATCACTGAACACCACTTTAGGCTGTAGTTCCTCCTTTATATACAACACAACACCCCTCTTTTTCTGTTTGGAGGCAGCTATAAATTCTTTTCCAAGTTTTGCCATTTTCAAATATTTTACATCTTGCTTTCTAATATGTGTCTCTTGTAGGCATACAATTTTACATTTCTGTTTTACAAGCCAATGGAAAATAACCTTACGTTTACAAGGTGAGTTTAGTCCATTTACATTCCAAGATATAATTTTACATTCCATGATCAAGGTTTTGTGGGTTTTGGTAAGTCCTTTTCATTTTTACTAATAAAATCCTCCATTTCCTGGCCAGATCTGATGCTCTTTCTTACTCCGCCAAACTCAAATGTCAGTCCCTCTGGTATTTCCCATCGGTATGTTACTTTCATTTCTTTTAACATCTGGACTAGCGCTCTGTATTTCTTTCTTTCCAACAACACTGATCTGGGCAGTTCCTTCATAATTCTTACCGCCTTTCCATCAACTTCTAGTGGATCCTGAAACTGTTTGGTCACAATTAGTTCTCTTGTATTTCTTGTCGTAAATTGCACAATCATATCCCTTGGTAACTTCCTCTGAGACGCAAATTTTGAATTAATTCTGTACACCACATCTAGGAGAGCTGCAATTTCCTCTTCCTCCTTCCCCAGGTACTCTGCCAAAATTTCTGTGATCTGCTCTCGGGCAGTCTTTTCCTCTGTTTCCGGGATTGAACGAAATCTTAGCTGTTTTTCCATTTGTTTACTTTCCGCGATGGTCACTCTCGCTTTCAGTCCTCTCATCTCTGTCCTCTGCAGATCCATCGTATTTTCTACTACCTTCACTCTCTGCTGCGTATCTGATACGTCTTTTACCAGCTCTGCCATTTCCGATTTAAGTGTCTCTTTAAAGTCTCTAAAGTCTTTTGCCATCTCCTGTATCATACCTTTGAGCTCTTTATTGCCTTCTATAACTTCAGAAACTTTTTTATCCAGATTCTCCATCGCAGCTTGCCACTCCTTCTTCGACATCGTGGGGCTAGATTTACCACGCTCCCACGAGTCTGCCCTTTTCCTTAAATCCGTGGCGCTGATTTATTACTTCCAATTGCTTTAAAAAGTCCCAATTTACTCAGTTTTTGTTAAAAGTTGTTTTGCTCAGTCCAAAATGTCGGGCGTTTTTTCTCTATGGTTTTAACTTGAAGCAAATGCCCTTACCTTCTTCCAAGATGTCCTACTTCCTGTTTCCTTGAAGCCAAAACTTTGCCCTTCTCCGAAATGGCGAACTTCCACTTCCTGTATTAACACAGAGCGCCTCTTGCCAGCCTCTTTATGATCCTGACGTACTTCCTGTTTCTTTAATGTTTGCAGCAGTTCTCGCGATACTCAAGCTTTCCCACAGTCCAGTATCTCTTCCCACTTCAGGTATGTAAACAATATCCAATTTTCCGCCTTAACTACTATTTAAAATATCGCTTTTTAGATTTTCCCTTGCCGGAATCTTCCCCTTCACTTAATCAATCTGTTGCAGTTTTTAAGTCCAGTTTTAAACTTTATTACTTGCTTAAATCTGTCCCAGTTTGAGAGATAGCAATCTTTACCTTCTTAAACGTCTTTTCTTGGGTTGTAATCGCTGCTTCTTTTAATCAAGCGAATCCGTTCCCCTTGCTGCTTAACGAAGCTCGGGCATGAAGGTCTTATGCCAATACAATTGACTCCTGAGCCACTGCAGAGATCTTGGCAAACCTGTCTTCGGGTGGGACCTCCAGAGTGGGAGAGAGCTCGTTGCTTAGAGCCCCCCACCACCCGAGATCAACGCGCCCTCAGATGCAGTGCGTACTTGCCTGTTCTCCGCCTGAGAACAGGGGGCTGCGGGCAATCTGTGCCCCTCCAGCCTCCACAAACAGCGGCACAGACAGCTCAGCTCTTAGAGCTGCTTTAGACCTTCATGGATCCCGAACCGGAAGTCATTGCCAAGGGAATTGATTGAAGGTGCCTGACTGTCTGGCTTCACGAACAGCCAACGAACTCACAAACAAGGCTTTTGACGACCACTTGTTCGTCTAAAATGGGGCCTCACGAACAGCTTGTTCGCGAACAGCAGATTGGGCTGTTCATGGCTTTTTTTGTTCGTAATGCTGTTCGTGCCCATTTCTAGTTCCCACTCATCTTTTCTGTATCTTCCCAGTTAGAATGTTCAGATATAGCTTTTTTTGCTAGATAAGAAAGTCTTCTTGGTGGTATCCCTTTGTTTGATGTGATTGAATATCTGACACTTGGTTCTATATTCTCTTTTATTTAGGTTCTTCTGTTGTCATGTGTGTCATCTATCACATCCAAGAATAAACTAAGAATAGCATTCTACTGACAGATGAAGAGTAATTCCTTTAGAAAGAGGGCACTCCCCCTATCATCCTATCTTGCTAAAGTTTGCTGCCCCCTGCAGGATCTTTTTTTTTCTTTGTACACAAGATATTGCTATACTCCAACAGCCTGTCAGCCAAAACCAACAATATTAACCTTGTCAAAGATCTGGCATATATAGAAAAAAAGCACTAGAGAACACTAAGAAAAGATTCCAAGTTGCTGAGATAGTGTTCCCAGCATTGATCTCCTGTACACAATCATCTAAAAAAGATTTGAACTGCTGTTAAGCTATTCCTCATATCTAATCCCAGACATCTATATTTTTCTCAATAACTCACCTTCAAACCTGATCATCTCTATAAGCCCCAAATCCTAAAGGACATCTTAACCATGACATTCATGCAACAGGAAACCCTTTTCACAGACATAATTCTATCATCTACCCAGAGTAATAAATGTGGAAACAATGATCCTTCAACAGGAAGGACACCAGCCTTCACTTGTCAAAATCTACTCCACTTACAATAAAAGTACTAACAGTGTCGATTTTTTTTCCTTTAAAAATTGGTTGGCTCAAATATTTCATTTGGCTGAGGGCAGGTGGGGTGACATCAGCAAAGGATTATTTTCAATGCTGGTTACAAAGAGCATGGATGGAACCAAATGTTCTTATCACTGTTTTGATCATTTTGTTGATGGACAGAAGACTATACCTCATTAAATCTGTCATCGCTAGTGGCAGGGTTCATGTCAAAAATGGCAAATGGCTTCAGATTGCAGGGATGAAGGGGCTGTTTAACCCTATCTTTTCCACCTGTTTGTCCATACAAAATCATACACATGTGAATACACAGAGCTGCTTTTCTCTCTGAGACATAGAAGAAACAGAGCTGCTTTTCTCTCTGAGACAAAAAAGATGTCGGACTTGTGAAGGAAAGGGTTAAACAGCAAGTTCTTTGTTCAGCTCCACCACCACCCACCTTCATTTCAGAAGAAACAATTTGCCCATATGGTGCCAAGTCTATCACTGTGGACCCATTCTTAGAGTGCCAAGTCTTTCATCATGAAGCGATATATATGGGAGTAGTGAAGCTCTGTGCAGTAAGAGAACATCTTCTCAACTGAACACCAGTCAATTCTGAGCAGAGTCACACCACTGTTTCTTCTGTGACAAGAATGGGCATCTTTGTCCTTGCTGTGGCACTTCTGTGTGTCTCAGGTGAGTTCCTCTTAAAAGAAGGCCTTCAGGCTGCAATCCTAAGAATGTTTTCCTGGAAGTAAACCTCACAGAATCCAATAGTTCTTACATCTGAGTACATCTGATTCTCAAAATGCCATATCTAACACACAGATACACACACACATCACTCTGCAATCTTTTTACTGCATCTTTAAGAGGGGTGGGGAGACGGGATATAAAGGAGGACAATATTCTTATATGTATAATCAGTGTTGTGCAGTGGTTACAATGTCAGACTGTTCTGGGAGAACTAAATTTGAATCCCCACTCTGCCATGGGCTCTCATTAAATGACCTTGGGTCAATCACTCTCTCACCCTAACCTATCTCACAATATAGTTGTGAAGATAAAATGGAGGGAGTGGGAATTATGTTGCAAATCACTTTGGGTGCCTACTGGGGAGGAAAAGTGGGGTATAAATATCTAAATAAATAAATAATCATTAAGTAAATGATAGTGTTTAGGCAAGAGCTGCTTGTTGTGGGGGAGAGAAAAATGGACCTGGCTGAAATGTTTTGTTTTACTTTACTAATGTCCTCAGTATGGTTGACAAGAAGAAGATGAACCTAAATATAGATAGAGATTGATGATTACAAAGAAATGCTGATGATCAACATGTAAAGTCCTGCTCATTTTCTTGTTTAATCCTGGAAACACCTAATCAGAATTATTCAAATATTAGCCCATTGTACTGTACATTGACTCAGCAGTAGGGATGTGCGTTTCGGCATTCAGAATGCCGAAAGAATGCCGAAACAAAAGTGTTTCGGCTTCTTTCGGGGAATGCCGAAACGTTTCGGGGAATGCCGAAACGTTTCGGGTAGCCGAAAGAAAAAAGCTGAAACGTTTCGGGATTCTTTCGGCTTTCTTTCGGCTTTTCAATGGGAAAATGCCTCCGTCTTCCCGGACGTCTGGGGGAGGCATTTTCCCACCGAATAAGCCCAAAATTGGTGGGGACCTTCCTCTAACCCTTCTCTAACAACCACCCACGTTTCAGACAGATTGGACTTTAGGGGCCATGTTATGGCCCCCCAAAGCAGGTCCCCCCATCCTCCCATAAGAAAGCGAAGGAGCAGCATATTGTTAGCATGCTGCTGCTCATCTTTCTTCATTATTTCCTATGGGGAAAAAATGAAGAAGCAGGCTTCCTTTGCCAGGGGTGGCATTTTGCATGCAAAATGCCCCCTCACCCTCAGGGGCCCTTCTCCCACCCCTCCTCCCACCCCCCACCAAGGCTCAGCCTGCTCCCACTTGGGGGGGCCATTTCATGGCCTCCCCAAGTAGGTGCTCTAATCTCTACCACTGACAGTTGGGGGAGGCTTGTGTTGCCAGGGGTGGCATTTTGCATGCAAAATGCCCCCCAACCCTCTGGGGCCCTTCTCCCACCCCTCCTCCCACCCCCCACCAAGGCTCAGCCTGCTCCCACTTGGGGGGGGCCATTTCATGGCCTCCCCAAGTAGGTGCTCTAATCTCTACCACTGACAGCTGGGGGAGGCTTGTGTTGCCAGGGGTGGCATTTTGCATGCAAAATGCCCCCCAACCCTCTGGGGCCCTTCTCCCACCCCTCCTCCCACCCCCCACCAAGGCTCAGCCTGCTCCCACTTGGGGGGGCCATTTCATGGCCTCCCCAAGTAGGTGCTCTAATCTCTACCACTGACAGCTGGGGGAGGCTTGTCTTGCCAGGGGTGGCATTTTGCATGCAAAATGCCCCCCAACCCTCTGGGGCCCTTCTCCCACCCTTCCTCCCACCCCCCACCAAGGCTCAGACTGCTCCCACTTGGGGGGGGCATTTCATGGCCTCCCCAAGTAGGTCCTCTCAGCCCCTAAAGTCCACCCCTTACAGCCCCACACAAACCCAATTCCCCCCCAGCTGCCACACACAGACCCAAATCCCCACATTAGCCCCTCACAGACCCAAATCCACCCCCACCTGCCCCACACCCATAACCCCAGGAACAGGCTGGCAAAGGCCAGCCCTCTCCCTTTGTTCCCTATGCTGGGAACTTCTAAACTCTCTTTCCCTGGGCAATTCTGCACAGCCCAGGGGTGCCACAAATGTGGGCACAGCAGGGGGGCGCACCAAAGGGCATGATAGAAGTGTACTACACAAAATAATACAACCCACTTCACCGTTTTTGACAGCAGTTGTGTTTGTGTGATTCTCTGATGTGAAGTGAGTTGTGTTATTTTTATGTAGTACACTGCTTTCATGCCCTGTTGTGCCTTCCTACTGTGTAACCTAAAGCAGTTAAGGAAATAAAGTGCTTTTGACAGCAATATTTTGGGGTGATTCTCTGATGTTAAGTGAGTTGTGTTATTTTTGTGTAAGATACTGCTGCCATGCCCTTTGGTGGGGGGTGGGA
This sequence comes from Eublepharis macularius, assembly GCF_028583425.1. NCBI lineage: Eukaryota > Metazoa > Chordata > Lepidosauria > Squamata > Eublepharidae > Eublepharis > Eublepharis macularius. The sequence goes on along the minus strand of NC_072793.1, from coordinate 90,817,885 downwards.
GGAGGGGTGGGAGAAGGGCCCCTGAGGGCTGGGGGGCATTTTGCATGCAAAATGCCACCCCTGGCAAGACAAGCCTCCCCCAGCTGTCAGTGGTAGAGAAAAGAGCACCTACTTGGGGAGGCCATGAAATGGCCCCCCCAAGTGGGAGCAGGCTGAGCCTTGGTGGGGGGTGGGAGGAGGGGTGGGAGAAGGGCCCCAGAGGGTTGGGGGGCATTTTGCATGCAAAATGCCACCCCTGGCAAAGGAAGCCTGCCTCTTCATTTTTTCCCCATAGGAAATAATGAAGAAAGATGAGCCGCAGCATGCTAACAATATGCTGCTCCTTCGCTTTCTTATGGGAGGATGGGGGGACCTGCTTTGGGGGGCCATAACATGGCCCTCCAAAGTTCAATCTGTCTGAAACTTGGGTGATTGTTAGAGAAGGGTTAGAGGAAGGTCCCCACCAATTTTGGGCTTATTCGGTGGGAAAATGCCTCCTCCAGGCGTCCTGGAAGACGGAGGCATTTTCCCATAGAAAAAAGCCAAAAGAATGCCGAAATAATGCCGAAAGAATCCCGAAAGCCGAAAGCCGAAAGAGATTCTTGTTTCGGCTTTCGGCTTTAACGATAGAGAATCTTCTTTCGGCTTTCTACTTTCGGCTATAGCCGAAAATTTTTGGCTTGCACACCCCTACTCAGCAGAACTGCCTCATACTCGGAAGAGCTAATAAGACTGAGCAATCATTTTGAATCCATTTTATGTTTTGTGTTTCTGTTATAATGTATAATTATTTTAGAAAAAAATGGTTGTGAGTTATAATATTTGGCGAGGATAAACAACGGTGCACTTCTTCATGGACCAATAGATTACCTTTTTGAATTTAATGAGCTTTAAAGATAAACTTAATGTGTCTGTTCTTTCAGGAGTTTTCAGTCAACCTGAAAGACCATCTGAAGTAAGTGCTGCCTCTGCTTCTTTCCCCAACTACTTTAAAAATACTAATGATGCATAACAATAAATAACCCATTTGCACATAGGCAGAACTTGATTTGGTTTGTGAAAGAACATATTTGCAAACTCCATTTCTTTGGCTCTCTGGGAGGTCAGAAAACCCCATCTCTGTCCCAAATTTCTGCTCAGCATTGCCACCCTGTTTTCAGCAGGTATCAGAAACAAACTGGGTAGTAACCACTGCCACCAGATTTGCATATCCATCATTCTACCTGCACTGCTGTTTAGAGGCTTTGTCTAGTTGCCGCACCCTCCACTTCACTCCTACAAGTTAGCACGGGGATGATCACTCACATTTCTGCAATTCTGAGCTATCGATTCCCTAAATAAGTGAACTGATCTCCCAAGCAGTTTTCCTCAGCAGCTGGCATGAATGGCATCTGTGGAAGAGCACAGTAGTTCATATTCATTTCAGTGGCACATGCATAGGACTGTGCTTGATTGTTGTAATGTCAGCTAGATACAAAACCCCACACATGTCTTGGGTAAATATTTAAAAGAAATAAAGCTTCTGTAGGGATATTCTTCAAATAAAGTACTCCAGTTCCTACATCTAGGCATTAGGGGTGTTTTTTATACAAAGCACAGCATAATAGTAATTCATAATCTCAACAGAGGGAGAGAAACAGATTGTTCCACACAATCTGTGGTTCAAATGTCCCTCAGCCAGTCATAAGAAGAGACAGACCCAGAGTCCTGTGAATAAAGCAACTTTACAACATTTATTAAACATGATGGAGTGGAGGTTACACAGAGAGTAAAGGGTTCCCTTGTGTCCAATGCTCATCAAAGCTACAATAGCTGTGCAAAGCATTTTATACCTTTTGATTAATTACAATATTTGTTATTCTATTGGCTCAGATCTTGCTGTGGTCCCCATTGGCTCAAGTGGGCTACCACCTCTAATGATACAATAGTCCAGGGGTATGCTTATTGGAAGAAACATCTTTGGTCAACAGCATAATTACAATATTTCCCGATTGCCATTGCTTATCTGATCTGTCCTTGGTTTATCTCTAGGAGGAACATCTCTCTTCCTTTCCCACACATCTCTTTCATAGGCTTTTCATTATATCCATCTCTCTAGCTCATGTAGCATTTTACCAAGGGTGCCCCAATGTCACTTTTCAGCAAACTTGTATGCTACAGGCAGAGATTGTGTCTCTGGGTTCCGTGGGAAGGGAGCACTCTCCCTTCCGGAGGAATGTGCTTGAGGTTGCATTTAGCACCCATTCCCCTTGTTCTGGGGCTTCTTCTCAGCCTTGAAGGGTACTGCTAATCTGATTAACTCACAGCTAGCTTCCTTCTTTCAGTAACACATTTTCTTTCCCATTCCTCTTCTATTGCTACATTTGGCATGGAGAGATTTACTAAGAAGTTTCTATATCAACCTATAAGCAATGTCTAGCTAATAGTGAGTACAGGTGCAGGTGTAACTACCTTATAGCAAGCTTCACAGTGGCTGGTCTCAGTCTTCACAGTGACTAACATACATAACATACATTCTGCTTTGGTCATTTTGTTTCAAGTCTCATTCTCTTGCAAGTTGTGTTACAAATACTACATTAGCTCCTGCAAATAATAATGCATAGCAATAGTAAAGACACATGAAATATTCTCCTTCATTAAATCTACTTCCCACAAGATCAATGTACAAGGGTGGCCATTTACAGTGGCCAACCATGCAGGAAATCCATCCTTATCACACCTACAGTAAGGTTAGCTTTGGATGTGATTAACCATTACAGACAGTCTGCTCCACATGAACGTAGCTACCTAACATAACCAAATGATGCTCTGTCTTCTGACCCTAAATCAGTGTTTATTTATTTAAAAGTGCTAGTACTTATATATAGTTGTACTGATTTCCAGCAATTCCCACCCCCAGAGACTTGGAAGAGCCCCCCAGCAAGGTTCTGGTATTCTGTACTAGTGAGTACTGCTACAAAAAAAGAGAGCCCTGCCTAGAACCACATAGTTCAATATGTGGCTTAAAAGCATGATTAAAAGCATGAGAAATCTTGGGATAGCAATTGGTCATTTGCTGAACATAAGATCGTGTGAAATGGCTGCAAAAAAAGTCTAACGCAATTTTAGGGTCTATTAACAGGAACACAGTATCCAAAAATACGATGTACCAGATCCACTCTGTTCTGCACCAATCAGACCTTATCTAGGGTACTGTGTCCAGGTCTGGGTGTTGCATTTTAAGAAAGATGTAGAAAAATTTAAACAGGGTCAGAGAAGTCCTGCAAGGAAAATTTGAAGAAATCCGGTATGATTAGCCTGAAGAACAGAAGACTAAAGGACTATCATGTGGAGAGGGCAAAGACATTTCTTTGCTACTTTAGAAAGCAAGAGTAAATTTAATAGGCTTAAGTTGCAGTAAGGTACATTTTAGATGAATATTTGGATAACATTCCTAATGGTGAGGGCAGTTTGACAATAGAATCAATTATGGGGGGTGGTTTCTGCCTCACTGGAAGCCTTCAAGTAGAGGCTGGATATCTTTTAGAAATATTCTAGTTTTGCATTTCTCACACTCAGTAGGAAATGAAAGGATGTGGTGGTGTTGGAAAGAAGGAACCTCAATCAATGGGTCTGGCATACTGAGGGCTAATCAAACATTCATGGACCTACATGCATTTCTAGCATTGTGAAGAATGGGTACTCTCTAGCTGGGGCACACTTTAAATTGGGCTGTCATTGAACTGTATTTTCCATCATATGGACAAATCCATGAAGAATATTAGATCATGAGAGCTCTTCCTGAGTGCAGAGAACTGGATTAGATGACCAATGACAAACCTGTGAATTCTGTGATTTCTAATACTATACTAAAGACTTCTAAAATCATCAAATATGCCCTGCTACACACAGGATACATCCGGCTACTGTTGATATTCTGGGTTTTAGATGTTTTTATGCTATTTCCTACCAAGCAATATATAGCTACCTAAGGAATCCACAGTAGATAGAGCTGTCCAATTAATTTTCTTTGATATAATCACTTATACATTCCATCTTCTTTATGAGAAAGAAAAAAATTAAAAGCTAGGGGTAGGTTCAAAGTGTGACCATCTTACTCCAATGTACTAAAAAGACGTGAAATCAAGGGTGGTGAGATTGTGTACCTATATATAAATGATTAATTTTTTTTACAGTTGGATTGCAAGAACTTCCAGAACCCAACTGGTATCGGGAGACCGGAAATCACACAATGCCCAGACTTTGAATATACTGTCTGCGGCACGGATAATAATACCTATGCCAATGAGTGCCTGATCTGTCAATATAACGCGTAAGTATTGCAGATATCTTGGCAATGAAAAATGCTAATAATACTAATAATATGTCATTATATCAAATCATTGCCTCATAACATCATTTTAAAGTAATCTCATATGCCTTTCTTCATTACATTTGCATCCCACCTTTCCACCATAGGTGGTTTGCATGGAAGCTCTCCTTTTTTATCCTCACTATCCAATGGCCCAGATATGGTGATTGACCCATGTACCTACCAAGATTCATTGGGGCTTTGTAAACAGGTCTACTTAAGCCATCACTTAATCTATTATACTATACTGATAGCTGTCTGCTAATAGAACCTATTTTCCCTTTATATACATACACACATACACACAATGAAATAGAGTCACAATTATATCAAAATATAGAATCACAGAATCATAAGGTTGGAAGGTACCTTGAAGGTCATCTAGTCCAACCCTCTGCACAAAGCAGGAAATTCACAGTTACCTCCCCCCCCCACCGCCCACACACACACAGTGACCCTTACTGCATGCCCAGAAGATGGCAAAACACCGTCAGGATCCCTAACCAAACTGGACTGGGGAAAATTGCTTCCTGATGCCAAAGTGGCGATTGGCATTACCCTGGGCATGTAAGAAGGGGCCGCAAGAACTAAGCACTGATGTTACCCTTCCTGCCCTCCCTGTCATGATCAGCCTAGGTTCACAAAATAAGCACTGTTGTCAGAGGGCCATCTAGCCTCTGCTTAAAAACCTCCAAAGGAAGTCTGTTACACTGAGGGACTGCCCTCTAGCAGTGGTTAAGTGGTTCGGCTGAGAATCAGCACTCTACTGGTTTGAATCCCACTACTGCCATGAGCTCAGTAGGTAGCCTTGGGTAAGCCTCTCAGCCCCAGCTCCCCAGCTGTATTGTGGGAATAATAATAACACTAACTTGTTCACTGCTCTAGGTGAGGCACTAATCTGTCTAGAAGAGCAATATATAAGCACAGTTATTATTATTATTCAAATTATCCAAAATACAAACAACAATAAGCAGAGGTCACATGTTATTATTGACTGACCTTGCTAAGCTGATACAGGTTTCCTCTGGAGACCTAAGTATCAACCAGATATCGGCATAATATGTATGCTGTTCCAAGTAGCGCCATCTTTTGCAGTTCTGTAGGTGTTATGGTTCCAAGTGCCCCGATGACAATGGGGATTACTGTTGCATTCTTCTTCCATAGTTGAGTGGTTTCTATTGCCACATCTCTATATTTAATCATTTTTTCATGTTCTTTTTCTTCGACTCTGGCATCCCCAGGAATTGCAGTGTCGATTATCCAGACTTTTTGATTTTCCATGACTGTTATGTCTGGTGTATTGTGTTCAAGATGCTGATCAGTTTGAGTTCTGAAATCCCACAAGATCTTGACTTATTCATTTTCTAGCACCTTTTCCACCTGATGTTCCCATGAATTCTTTGATACTGGCAAGTTATACTTTTTACACAATGACCAATGAATTAGCTTTGCCACCCTATCATGTCTAGCTTTGTAGTCCATCTGTGCAATTTTGCTGCATTCAGAGATAAGGTGGGGCACCGTTTAATCTTTTTCCTGGCATAGTTGACATTTTTGATTTTCACATTTTCTGAATTTTGGCTTTCATAACATCCATTTGCAATGCTTGTTCTTGTGCTGTGAAGATCAGACCTTCAGTTTCTTTCTTGATTGTACCCATCTTCTACCATGCTCAAGTTAGGCTGTTGTCACTTTCCTTCAACATTTTTTAGATGTTGCCCATGTAAGGGTTTGTTCTTCAAGCCATTTAATCTATTCTCAAACTGTTTCTTCTTGTATTCAGTAGTTGTTATTGTTATTGTTAATCGTGGTAGGAGGCATCAGGAAATGAAATAATAATGATGAACTCAATTTACAAAAATTGGGGTGCAGACAGTAAAAGTTCATTACCTAAAGCTAGCAAGGCTCAAAAGCTTGAAAGAGGTGGTTTTACCACCCAGGATATAGGGAAATATTTGCTAAGGTTCCTAACTCTTCTTGCTCTCTCTCCCTCCTACCCAGGGACCACAACCCTGAACCAAAAGTTGGTAGGAAACATGATGGGCCTTGTACAGACAACTGGTAAGCACACTAAGAATTTTATAGTTAGGAACTAATAGTGCAATCCTAAACAGAGTTTCTCCCTCTAAGACTATTGAAGTTACTGGTGTTAAAAGGGTATGATTCTAATTAGGACTGTTAACCCATAGAATCAGAATAACAAGGCATTAGTCAATCCATCCCTTTCTAAATCTACAGATCGGCTCAGTATTGTACAAGGAAGCTGTCTAATGAAGATCATAGAATTTTGGAAAGGATAGTCATGTTAACACTTCTCTTCCTTTGTACACTGATCAAAAAAGGTCCAGCTTTTGTCCCTGAATGAAAATCTCTCCTAGCACTAAATAGATTAAAGGGTCATATTTGGTAGCCTTTCATTCAGATCATACAGGAGTGCCTCTGGCAGTTAGAAGGAAAGTCTGAGGGTGGTAATTTCTAGCCTGGCCTGTGCCAATCTCTGTTTGCCTTGCAGCAGCATTGGTTTGCCCCTCCACTGCTTTCCTCAGTCCTCCCCTTCAGGATCTTCCCTCTCTCATGGTTAAATTAGAGAATGTCCAGGGCATTGTGCAGCAGCAGAAAGACCATAGCAAGAGCATCCCCTTGCTATGTGTAAGGGAAGCCAGAGAACAATGAGGGTCAAGCAAAAGGGCAGCACAGTTCTGATAATAATAACATTCGATTTATATACCACCCTTCAGGATAACTTAACACCCGCTCAGAGCGGTTTACAAAGTATGTCATTATTATCCCCACAACAAAACACCCTGTGAGGTGGGTGGGGCTGAGAGAACTCCAGAGAGCCATGACTAGCCCAAGGTCACCCAGCTGGCTTCAAGTGGAGGAGGGAGGAATCAAACCCGGTTCTCCAGATTAGAGTCCTGTGCTCTTAACCACCACACCAAACTGATACTGCCCTCCCAGCAGGTTGCTTCTCATTCTGTTGTGAAGTGGATTTGGGGCCCACAGAAAACTGCTCTGTTTTCTTTCCAGTGTCCCTGTTGCTGGGTCACACTGGCTTTCTCAGCCCTCCCTCTCCCCTATATAGTTCAATGTGAGAGAGGCTGAGATCAGAATTGTGGGGGGAGGGGGGGCTGGCCACATCCCCTGTCTCTCTTGTATGCCACAACTGCTTTACTTGGGCTTTCTTCTCCCCTGCATCATCACAGTGCACTGAGAGGATGCCCACAAGGGGTCTATGATAGTGTAGAGATCTTTGGGCTTCCTCTCATTATGCCACAGAGAGAGAGACTGGGAGGGAATGCAGGAATAGCTGTGCTAACCAAGCCAAGGGCAGCTCCTGGCTATCACTGATATAAACATGTGTTTTTCAAAATTTACAGCAGTTACAATTAACCCCCTTTAAGTTCCCTGCCAAATTCATAGTGAATGCCTAAAAGGTGCATTGTTTCAAACTCATTTAATAGCAATCGTTACAGTGTCATAGATATCCTTCATAGTTTTGGAACAAAACATTAAATACCTATACTGTCTTAATTTATCCTTACACTTGACTATAACATGCACAAACACATCAGTACATCTGTCCTTTTAAATCAAAGTAAAAATTGGTTAAAAGCTTCTCAATTTCTTTAAGTCACCTTATTTGCTTCTGATACTAACAATGTATGGTCACTTAAGCTCTAACTACACATGATGGTGGCAGACCCATGTAGTAAAGCAGGGGTGGCCCATTTTTTTAAAAAAATACTAGAGGATATAGTATACAGCAGTGAACTCCTACCCATGCCTTGCCTACCCAGAGTTTATTTCCTGACATCACTGGAAGTGTTCATAGCTGATATAAAAGTGGAGGGACTACAAGGAGGGACTACAGCATGTAGGGAATTGATGCGCTTCTCACTCATGCACCCTTGTCAGGGCCAGCGCCACCATTGAGGCAGTGAGGCAGGCGCTGGGGTGCTAGAGGGGGCACCAGAGGGGGTGCTGGTGGCGGAGGCGCATGCCACAGAGCTGGCGTGTTTGGCCTGTGGCTGCTATAGCCAGCCAGCCCTGTGCCGCTTCTGCCACCACTGCCACCACATGTCCCCGGCTGGGCACAGCAGCTGTGGGCCAGGCACAGCAGGCAGCTGGGGTGGCGTGTGGAGCATGGGCAGCCTCCACGCGCCACCCCAGTCACCTGCCAGCCAATGGCCCTGGCTTTGCTATGTGATGATGTCATCATCACACAGTCCGGGGGGCACGCGTGCTGCATGCTGTGTGCACACGCACGTGGGGATTGCCACGGGCACCAGAAACCCTGGCACTGGCAGAGACCCTTGTGCATCTTTAATTTTCACCTCTCTATATATGATCAGACTAAATAAAGGAAGCAACAGCCCCCAGATTACAAGATCTTAGCAAGGATGTTAACAATAGTATGTTTTGCAGGTCATTAATTCATAGTGTTGCCATAAGTCAGAAGCAACTTGATGACACATAGCACACACATATGTGAACAAGCAAATTTCATTATAAATGTATGGGCTTGCTAGTGTCCTGTATAGTTCGCCTCTAATATTCAGACTGAGATTTCTGTTAATTATGAGCATAGCTGATTCTATAGTGAGGAAAACAGAGGTGCTCAGGCAGCATATTTTGGATAGTGGCATCCTCCACCATCACCTTGGTTGCCATGGTTGTTGTTTCATCATCACGGTTGCCATGGTTGTTGTTACCACTGCGAGAGTTCAAGAAGCCCCATTGGGTATGCATGGCTTGCCAAAACAGATACTATTGAACAGGACAGTACAAGAAGGAAACAAAAAAAGAAATGAATCAAAAGTATAAGTAAAAAGAAAAGTCTTTTCCTTACACCTAGAAGTAGACATACCTAGCACTCCTTCTAAAATATCTAGGTCTCAAGCAGTGTAGGGATTTACTTGTAAAACTTTGATCTGGGTCTGAAAGTGAACCAGGAGATAGCTGACTCAAAACTGACAAAGCCTACCCCCTACAAGAAATAAGAGTCAGCCAACTGACTGTGGTACTATGTACTAGCTGAAACTATCTTACAGTTTTCAGAGGCATAGCATATTACAGCAAAATGTGGTTTCATAATCACACTACCACTCAGATACTGAATCTCTCACCAGCAGCTTGGGTCAAGTGTGAGCTGACCACGATCCAAGTGCTGCCCTCAACATGGGCTCACAGAGGATCTACGTGGAACAGCACCTCCCAAGTCCTCAGCCCTTCCCTGCCCCTCACTGCCCAGGCCAGTTCATTCTGATTGGCTGGCCTTGGCTTGAATCCATGGTGGCATGAGCTATCCCTCAGAAGCTGCCAGGAGCCCTGCTGCCCTCCAAAAATGGCAGCTGTCATGCACTCCCCACTCCCTTCCACCAGCCAGCCCCAAGTGAGTTTGGAGGCCAGTGTTTACCATAATCTGCGATTTCTTCATTCACAACGTCTCACAAAGGCTGCTTCCACTCATGTTGGATAATCCACTTTCAATACTCTTTAGTGAACATTTGGAACTGCTTTTCCATGTGTGGAACAAAAATCCACTTCCAAAGGATTGCTAAAGTGCATTGAAAGTGCATTATTCAACGTGTGTGGAAATGGCCAAAATCAAGGGCTGCATATATGCAGTTGGTGCATTATCTGCCAAACCAACTATGCAAGGTACCACTAGCCATTTCTAGACTTCAGCTCTTGTGCTAATTAAACAGGGGAAGAAACAATTAACTAGCCAAGACTCTTGATTTTTATATAATGAAACTGGCCTAGGGTAGGATCCAAAATACTCAGTTGTGTCTTAAAGGAAAAAAATTCTAGAGACGCTTTTTGGGAATATGGGAACCAGAGTGGACATATTACCCTTTCCAAAAGTTGTACATTTTAAAAAGTAAAGTACTTTTGTTTCAGGTCTGTAGTCTCACGTCATAATTTTTCTTTATTTTTAAATTCTTCTAGAAAGAAGAGTAACAGCACTCTCCAAGTATTTTCGGACAACATGATTGATGATTAAGAGATCTTTTTGCCTAATTTACTGCTAGCAGATCTTTAATCTGGGTGTCGCATTTAGTATTAAAAAAATCTAACCTGCAACTGTTTTTTTGTTTTGTTTCTTTTATATTATAGAAATGTATTGTGGGGGGGGTTCCTGTCACAATCCCAGATACATGTTTTGTTCGGGGGTGGGGGTTTCAGTTTTAAGGCACCATCACTGAGAAACCCCTGTCCTTAATGGATACCCTGTTGCCTTTGTCCTATGAGCCTACAGTCAGTGCTACATGGTCCAGAAGCTCACCCCAAGTGTGCCAGTGATAGTTCTCATCATCTACCATTCCCTGGAATATGTCATACTAGCCCTGGGCCACCAAGTTTGAGCAAGTATGAAAAAAGAAATAGACCAGAAATTCAGAAATCGCTCAGGAACTACTAATATGCAAATCTGAGGATGTATTAGGCAAAAATTATAGAAGAAATAAACTGTCTCTGAACACAGATGCTACTAAATTTCGTAACAGCATGAAAACTTAGTTTTCTTTTATAAATAAAAACCACTCAGGTGTCAAACAACCCTCAATGTCTACGGATTTTGGCATTTTAAACCAGAAACCATATAAATACCCCATGAATTTATTTCAGAAAATACTGGTCCAGCAAAGTATTTTAAGTGCTCTCCTGAATCAGTATTTTACAGTCCTCCTGATTACCTCGTGATCCTTTTCATAACCTGGAGAATTTTTTTTCACTGCAAAGATATATATTCTTGGGGTAGAAAATCACCTCAGATCCGAACAAGCATTTACTAATATTAGTTGCTTTCCTTTAAAAGTTAAAGAAGTTTGTTCGTTTTTAATATACTTTTTGAGATATACTTTTTGTTGTTTCAAAGTGGAAAAAAAGTTTTATAAAGGAACTGGCTTGAGTTATTGAATATGCAAAAGAAGGGCAAATCTATTCAAAAGAAACATTTTGAATCATGCTCAAGTGTGTTTTCAGGCTTGAGTGTCTGGGTGCCATGAAACACAATGACTTCTGCCACCACACATAAACAATGAGTGATTGTAACTGCTAAAGGCACCCACAGAAGATCTTCCTGCCTTCTCTCAGCACCAGTGCAATCACTGCCTCTCCACTCACCACTGGGAGCAGCAAGGAGGAATAAGGAAGACAGCTGCTCAAAGAAGCCAGGTACTGGAGAGGAGCAGTTTATAGATGTACAATTACTGGGAATTTTATAGCTTTAAGGAGAAGTCAGGGTTTCCACCTTGGTTTTTTGGGGGGAGTGGGGAGAGGGAGGAGAGGAAAAATTGAATTATGTTTAACACTTATTTCCTTTTGAGATCAAACTTACCTTAGTACTTTAAGAACATAGAATTAATATTCAACTTAGTTGTATTGTAGAATTGCTGTACAGGTGTAATTCTATGAGGAGAAAAGGTTTAGTTTTATTTAAAAATATTTACCTATAATTATTAATAAAATTAAAAGTACAAAAATTTTGGAGGTATTAAAACTACAAGTATAATGTGTGTAAAGATATGATAGCTGTTGTAGAAGAAAATGGAAAATGAAATATGTATTATTTTTATTTGTTTTTCCTTTATTTTTCATTCTTTTCTTCTCACTCTCTGTTCTTTTTTCTTTAATTTTTCCTTTCTCTGCCCTTTTATTGGGTGTTTAATCTTATTAATAAAATAAAAAGTATTTTTAAAAATATTTACCTATATATACAGTAATAACAACAGCAAAAAGAATATGATAGTTTGTGCCCACTGGAAAAAATAAGGGCGGAAAGAGTTAAAAGCAGAACTAACCAACATTACACTAAATTAAATATATATGATTATGTAACTTCCAATTTAGACTACTGTAAGTACTTATATAGGCATTCCCTTGAAGGTTACTCAGAAATTTTAGTTGGAACAGAATGGAGCAGCCTGCCTTGTAGGGTTTTGAGGTGGTGTGCAAGATTACATGCATGCGATGCTGCTTATAAAACAAGTGCACCAGCTTTCAACATGTCTCCAGAGTCCTCACTCTGTTTTTATAGGTTTTGACATAATGCAAAATCTGGTGCCCATATATTTGAAGGACTGCCACACCAGTTGAGGTGAACACCACATTCCCTGCTAACTCCTTTCTTCTGAGAGGTGTTTTTGAAATCTGTAGGTTGCACAAGTTCTCTGTAGATAGCCTTTCCTAGTCCATTTCTTGGCTTTTCAGATCTTTGGTTCAAGTTTTTAGACCTAGTCAGGCTACAGAAGGCTTTTCTTTGAAAAATACAGTCACTCTCTATGACTCTGCAGTTTTCAGGGAGATGAGTGCCAGATGGAACTGAAGCATGCAGGTGTAGATGGGATCAGAGCTTTGAGGCCAAATCAGGAAGGAGTTTTGCAGCTTCGTTCCATCTCATTAGTGCAAGGAATCCTGAGTGACAGCTAGTAGCTCTGATGGTGAATGGGTTCCAGCTTCAGAGGGATGTCACAAGATCTAGCAACACTCCTGACTGGTCAGTCAGGCTCAGGCCATGATGAAGCAGCCTGGCATAAAACAAAGGTCTCCATTCTAGTATGGTCTTGCTTTTGTTTGGATTGCTTACATGCCATTCTGTGTCTTTGGACCTAACTATCAGAATTAGGGATCCCAGGTGCCTACTGGTGGCAAGCAATCCAAAGAGTTTATTGTCTATAGCCATAGGCTGTCACAATTTACCAAACATCGACTGATAAACAGTTAAATCCATTATCAGTTTGTAAAAGTTAATTAAAATTAATTAAAACAGTACAGGATGCCAAACAATCCCAGGGATCACGAAACAGCCTCATTCAGTACCACCTTAGATCTTATCTTTTTGGCTGTGAGTGCAAACTGACTGACTCTGTAGGACACATGATTATCCGTGTCAGATAACAAAAACACAATCTTCTTGATTTCAGAATATGTGTTTGTTACTGATAGGATTCTGGCCAAGAATTTAGCTCTGGGTACACTATATAATGGACAATAAAGTAGGTAGTGGGGAAGGTTCTCCACTGTAGGTAATCCAGAAATGCAGGTGCAATGTTCCATAGGGATGTGAGAATAATGCCCTGCCAAAAGAGCTGTCTGCATCATCTGAAAGCACAGAGCAGTGAAAGACACTCTGAGGTTATAATGAGAAATACTGGCTAGGTAGGGAGATCTTAAATGGCAAGCAATCTCCTAGCAGTTTACCTTCTTTTGGGCCACCTGGAGATTACCCACCACTGGCAGGCACCCTGGGAATATGCACAGCGCATGTGCTTCTGGGAGGACATGACAACATCACTTCCTGAAGTGACATCTTTGTCCTGGTTGCAAGTATGCTCTCATGCTTAGTTGGAGCCAATTTTGGCCCCAAATGGGCTAGAATTAGCCTGGTGCAAAGCACGAAAGCATATTTGTGGCTGACATGATGACATCATTTCTGGGCATGAGGTAAGTGCCAGGTCCCCGCTCCTGCTGGAAGGGTATAGGGGCCTAGCAATCCTAAACAAGTGTCAATCCAGGACTCTTGCCTTTGGATTTTGGACTTCTGCATCTAGCCTGACAAAGTAATATCTGTCTCAGAGGATGAAATCTTTATAGTATTTTAGAGTATTTCTGTAGTTTTGTTATTCCTTTCCTGTTTTGGCACAACTTGTATATTTGTAATTTCTTATACTTTTCTAATAAATTCTATTAATTATGCTTCTGTGGTTTTATTTCGATTTTGGGGCTTCAATCTAAATCCAGTACTTTGGCCTATTCTGGATATAGCTATCAAATAATTGTTTTTGTGACTTATTGATTGCAAGATTGACTTCTTGATTAACACTCAATAGAGCCGGAGAGTTTGTTCCTCAATCTCTCTACTGAGAGTTAGTTGAGAGGGACTGGTGGTGGCTCACATTACCTTGGGAGGATCCCCCACCCCTATATTGAGTGTTTGCTCTTGATCTTCACTCTAGTTTTCTTGTGGGACAAGGGGGCTATGACATTCCCACACTGTGGAATAGCTTAAAAGGAGGTATATATATATAGTTCCTTCAATGCCAAGATTTCTTTGAAGTGTCCTGATGTTGGATTATACTGGCTTGAATGTCTATGACTATCTGATCTTTTTATAAACCTTAGAGGTGAGAGTTGTTCTCTTTTAGAATTAGGGGGCCAAGGCCATATTTTATGGCAAAATGGAATACCTTGGTAGGATTCTGAAACTAGCTCCACATCAAGTGACCAGAGAAACAACTCTGAAAATGGAACCCAAAGCCCCAGCATGCAGAAACGGCCAGCTAGCCCAGTCCAGTGGAGAGGGCGTGGCCTGGTTGGCTGGCATGGGGTGTGCCTGTGGGGGTAGAAGGGTGTCCTCAGGCAGAGGAAGGATTTAAGGAAGAACTATAGACAGGAGTGGGAGAGAAATGTGTCCAGCCTTAGGAAAGTATGGATGCTACCAGTTTCCATTATGCATCAAAATTCAATTTTCATGTTTAAGTAGAATTTCCTCTGTCCTTGCAATGTTTTGGACTGGTGTCTACTCTGATTGGTATTAGCTGTCTAGGATCTCAGGGAGAGAAAGGTCTTTCCTAATTCCTACTACCAGAAATCCTTTATGTTGATATGCCAGAGGCTGAACCTGGGGCATTGTGTGTGAAAAATATGTGCTTTACTAATAGACACCAGAGGTGACTGTTCCAGTTGACCAGTGTCAGGTGAGAGGTGGATTTAAGGAGCTAACCTTATAGGTGCTTGTTTCCTTTGGACTGGTGGGACATACAGAGTCTAACCTCTGACTTTCCTAGCATAGTATCCAGGTGCATAACTTCCTGAATATTTGAGTGGCTATAATTCTCATATAGTTCAATCAATCTCCTTCCCTTCCCTTCTCAAGTATACTGGCCATTACCAAATCTGGAGCCTTATAAATCTTGCAATTCTGTTCTGAAAAAGTTGCAACATACAGTTGTTGTGGCTTGTAATGTGATGACATTGTGATCCCAAGAGCGTTTGACAAAAAAGTAACAGCATCACATTTACCTCTACTAATAACAGCTTAAGTCCTCAGATAGCAACAAATGGTGAAGTTCAGAGTTTTTGAGGAAACCAGGTTAGGAAATTTCCTGGGCTAGGCAGGGGAGTCCACTAGGGACTATAGTTATTGATTTTGATAGGCAGGAGTTTGGGTGCTGTTCTCTGTTTAAAAAAAAAAGTTTAAAAGTGCCAAGCAGTCTGTGGTTACCTTACAAGCTTCTGATTCATGTAACAGTGTGCCTGTTCAATATAAAGTACTTCCCAGATCCAGCATTCTGTCATCTAGCTGGCTGCACTGGGAAGAAGTTGCAATTCACTTTACCCCTGAAATAAACCTGTTTTCCTAGTTGTGTTCCTCAAGCCTACTGTGTGATTCCCGCAAGCTTACCTCATAATAGGCCAAGTGACTGTCAGGTGGCACTCTGAGTTCCAGGCATTACCATCATTAAGGACTAGAAGACCAATTGGTCCCAAAGGCCTCAATTATAAGAGTTCACAGTAAAAGAGCGGGGGAGGACCATAACAAAACAAAGGCCTGGATCAGAGGTTGTAAGAGAGGCTATTTAAGTACCTTAGTTCCTGATAATGTGAATTGTGCCAAAAAGCAAATAGGTAGCCAAAGGAACTCTTGATTCTTGGGAAATATAATCTTCGTAAATCATACGAATATAATTCCAGCATTCTGAACCAATGAAGGCTTCCCAATTGTTTTCAGCTCCCTTACCACAGAGGGAACATTGCAATAATATAGATATAATCAAAGCATGGATATTAATGGTCCAATCACATCAGCAGAAATGGCTATAGGTAGGACGCTAGAAAAAGCCGGCAAAAACTCTCCAAAACACAGATCAAATGGCAGCATTCCCAAGCTGCACACCTCATGCTTCAAGGGCAGTACAGCCCTGTCCAGATATCAAAACTATGAGTGACCAGTGGTTTCTCAATCTTGCCTGAACAGAATTTCAAAGTACTGACTAGCTCATGATTTCCTCCAGACTGTGGTTCATCCTGGCTGCTTCCACACACTTTGGATAATGCACTTTCAATGCTCTTTCATGATCATTTGGAATTGAATTTTCGTGTGTGAAACAAAAGATCCATTTCCAAAGGATTGCTAAAGTACATTGCAAGTGCATTATCCAACGTGTGTAGAAATGGCCCGTCTGACTCAAAGGCAATATGGATTGTGTTTCACTTCCAAATTCTGGCTAACAACAATTCCACACAGCATGGGAGACAATACAGAACTTTTGGGGATCCCTTAGCTCAAGTATTATGGGTCCAAAGAACTATGTGCCAATGGGCCCTGTGCTCTTCTGAAACTGGTGCCAGATAGAAGTGAGACTCCCCAGAGCATGGCAGCTCTGATATCCATCTCAGTCCACGTTCTTGGAACTTCTTTTAGAGTAAAAGATATATAGCTGGACCACTGAATTTTATAACCATGGATACACCTGATCATTATTTAATGTAACTAAGGTTCTAATCACAAGACATTTCCATGTTGAAGTGTCTACTTGAGGAGAAAGACCAAACAAACACAAGGATGGCATCACATTTCCCTTAGTTCCTCTACTAGTTTTGTCTGTCAAGGCAAAACATTTCTCTTTAACAATACCTCAATGAATTCAGAGTGCTATAGGTCTACTTGAAATATCTATTTAAAAGACTTTGGTGACATTAGTTCCTCTTCCTGGAACATCTTAGGATATCTCATCAAGCCCTCCTATCAGCAATCCTACATCCTCTAATATCTGAAAAAGGAACTGGTCTACTAATTATGTAACAAAGTGAAGAAATGGCCCACAAGTACGCTATAACAGTGAAAAAGACAAATCAGCAAGTCACTTCAGATGCATGAGGTGATAGAATGTTCAGGATCTAGAAAACAGTGAATTTGGGAGATCCAATTCCCTCCAAAGCCAAAACAGCTCATAGGTCCAGTTTCAGTAAGTTTAAATACTAGGTAGGAATTTAGCAAACAGTACCAATTAGCATATCTAGTTTGATCATGCTGAAGATTTCTGGAAGGTGGCTTGTCTACTTAACAGATTATTGGAAAGTCAAGGGATGCAACCACTGTGTACAGGAAAGTTGTGAAAAACATCACAAGACACCGAAGAAAGCACATTTCCACATCTCAAGTGATGTGGCAGGTGGATATTTCATTATCAATGTTGCATATACATGATTGTATATGAGAAAGGCCTGACTGACTGTAAATAGGTCTCCCCTTTAAGTTAACGTGCAGACTCCAGTTGGTGCAGAATGCAGCAGCTCAGTTATTATTGGGAGCTAGGAGGAACATGAATGTTATTCCCATTCTGCAGTCACTCCATTGGCTACCTATTGGGGTCATTTCATTTTCTGTTGTTGTGGTCCTTCCTGTTCCCAGATTTCTCTCTCCCAAGGCTTCACCCCCAAATTTCCCTTCTCAGAGCTAGCAACTTTATCCCACTTTCCTTCCAAATGGTTACTCAAAATTGCATACAAGACAAGGAAAAATTAGGAGGAAACTAATATTGACATTTGAAACTAATAATTGGTCAGTTTGATGGTGAGATTTGCCCTCTGGATGGCACCTAACATTTTCACTAAATGCTCCAAGTACAAATTCAAGTCCTTGCTAAAAATTGTGCTGTCATCAATATAAGCCAATGCAAATTCTGACGTACCAGCTATTTCTTCTTATTTTTCCTTCTGCATTGACTGAGAACCTGGCCATCTCATTGTCAATGGGCTGGCCAGGCAATTTGAAATTATTGGCTCCTGCACAATCCCATGAGAGCTGCTGGGAGCTGCAGGCCCAGACAACATGGTGGCCATCGTGCACTGCACTCACCTCTCAGTGTTCTGCAAATTGGGGCCCTGGATGAATCTGGAGCTGGGGCTTCTTCTGCACACCCTGGTGTTCTCTTGGTTTGCAGAACTTCCTTTTCCCTTTGTGTCTGGTCCCATTCCACAAACTTCACTAGCATTTTCTCCTGGACTGTACACAGAGATGACATTTTCTTTCTTGCTTTTTTCTTTTAAGAACAAGCTACAACTTGCTTCAGGCATCTATAGATACAAAGTAACATACTTTGTAAACCACTCAGAGTGGGTATTAAGTCATCCTGAAGGGCGGTAAATAAATCGAATGTTGTTGTTGTTGTTGTCATTGTTGTCACCGTTGTCGTTGTTATTATTATTATAGAGAGATACTTCATCCTTGGTAATCCATATTGTTCCCCTTCATGAGATGATGTCTTTACATCCACTGGCAATGTTCCGTGACTGCTATTTCAGAAGGGATATAAAATAATGACCAAATAAGCTATCCTCTTCATAACACTTAAAGTTCTCTGGATATTGGAATTAAGCACATGTTAGAGAGGAAGATTTGGTTCCCCAGAAAAACAGAATGCTACATTAACCAAGCAGTCCAGTTTCAAGGCAAACCCCACTGTTTTGTACAAATTTAGCAATCAATATATCTGGCAATGTCTGTTCATTGGGATTAGTTGTAATGTACAGTTTAAGTTTCAATATGTTCATTAGTCCACTTGCCCATTGCTGTCTGAAAAATCAAACTTTCTGCAGCTCTCCAAGATGTGCAAGTGCCATGTGCAGGACAGAACCTGTTTAGTAATAATGTCACACAATTGTTGCATTCTCTTTGGCAATAAACAAAAAAGAAGTGTTTTTTTTAAAAAAATCCCTAACTCAGCTCATGCTTCTTTAGAAATCACATTACTTCATCTGAAAAACATGTGAAAGGGAATATTGCATAATCAAAGCATTGGAAACATATATACTGGAGAGTAGAGATGGGCACGGACCAGCATTTGCCTACGGACCGCCAGTTCGGGGTTTGTGGGCTTCTACGGACCACGGACCACGAACTTTTAACGGACCAGGCCCGGTTCGAGAACCGGTTCGAGAACCGGTTCGAGTCAGAAAAGGCCTTGGTTTTCCCACAGATTTTCACTTCAGTCGACTTTCCCCACCAAAGGTTCTCATGTAACGCTCCTCGATT
The DNA here is from genome assembly GCF_028583425.1 of Eublepharis macularius. Classification (NCBI taxonomy): domain Eukaryota; kingdom Metazoa; phylum Chordata; class Lepidosauria; order Squamata; family Eublepharidae; genus Eublepharis; species Eublepharis macularius. Next base: position 90,798,512 of record NC_072793.1, on the reverse strand, counting down.
ATCACTTTTCCAAAGAGACAAACAACAACTTCCCCTCCCCTATTCTCATTGACCCTTACCCGCCCTTGGGGGAAGGAGAGAGACTTGTACTCCTGTCCAGGAGAGGTGGCTGCCCACAAAACCCACCTACATGGGGCTGCATCAACAAGGGACGCCCTCCCCGGGGACGGGGAGACCAACTCTCCATGATGGCCAATGAATGGATGGACTTGAGGAAAGCCAACTCCGCAACAGGAGATCATGCAGCAATTCAAAGTCCCCTTGCTGGAATGGAAGGCACGCGAGGGAGGGAAAGGATGTCTTCCACACCTTGAGGGAAGGAAACTCATGCTACCCTGTTCAGAAGGGGCCTCTTTGGGAAGTGGACAATGAGTCCCACCTCAGTGACGTGGTGTGTCAGCTTGCTTGCTATCAAGCAAGCTGACCTGGGCCACTGTCCTCCCTGTCACCAGACTTTGGGGATTGACCCTCAGAGGGGCCCTTGTGCTCGCGGAAGCAGGACGGTCACCGACCAAACCCACTTCACCAAACGTGGCGGTGTTGGCAAAGGAAAGATATGCTGGTTGGGGTTTGAGTGGCTGGCGAGAGGGCAGCCGCCACGTGGGAGAGGTGGGTATCGACGGTGGCCACACCCTCCCTGCGGGGGCCCCCCTCACTGGCCCCGGTTGGGGTTGAGTGGGGAGAGGGCGGCCGCCACATCGGAGAGGTGTCTTTTGATGGTGGCCTGGCCTCACCCCTCCTTGCACATGCCCTGCATTCTGCTGAAACTGGCCTCCACACTCGGGGAGGCCCTGCCCCTGTGATGTGGGGACCACCACAGATCTGAGCATGACCTGATCAGAGCACTGCACCACAAGCAAGTAAGGATTTGATACGAGTGAAATGGGAGAGGAACCCCATAGTTTTAACTTAATTGTCTGAAACGGGCCTGTGCAGAGCCCCATGCCACAAGCAAGTTCAGCACAGTGTTCTTTTACAAATTTGTCCTAGTTTAAGTTGAGTCAAAGGACAGGAGGACAGTACATAATGTGTTAATGAAATTGTTAAGTGGAAAATTAATAAAAATATTTTCTAAAAAAGAAATTATGTGATTTCCTTTTAATTTATGTTTGAATCGTTGATGTGAAGGCAAAATTGAACTTGCACAAAATAATGAAATTGAAGAAGGCCACAACAAGAAAGGACAGAGAGAGGAGATGCTGGGCCAGACTGATGGTCCAGAAAACCAGACTCATAGCCTGCTCCTTCAGGACAGAGGATCTACTGAGAGAGTGGGTATTGAAATGATGGATCTTGGATTTGCTGTTAGGTTGCAGCAGGTCGTAAGAGATTATGAAGGGAGAGGCTTAGAGGTGAGAAAGAAAGTCTGGAGCAGGGAGGGAAGGCAGCTGTGGTGGGGAAGAATGGATGAGTTCAGGAGGAGGGCTTCCTATCCTAACATGGACTGGGGGTGCTCTGGAGCCTGACTTAAAGTGAAGCAACCTGCCATCAGTGCAGAGAGAGACTGGGGTTTCTCAGAGCCAAGATTCTGGGTCCCCAAGGTCCAGGGAAGGATACCCCAGCAGGGGGAGGTTGATCTTGACAAACGCCAATTGATCCACTAGGGCGGGATCCAGGCGTGAGCAGTGGGGACGGAGGATGTCTCCCAGGTGGGAGAACACCCGCTCACTCTGGACACTGGTGGGAGGGCAGGAGAGGAAATTCATGGCCACAGACGAGAGGTCTGGCCAGATGGCAGATTTACATGCCCAATACTCCAGGGGATTGGATTCAGGGGACTCTGGCATCTCAGCAAAGTACTCCCGCACCATCACCTCTGCTGAGTCCTCTGCAGGTGCCATCCTGTCCTTCCTCATGCCAGCAACCTCCCAGTTCAGCACTGAGGACCAGTAGTTGGAGCGTGGTGGGCTCTCATGGGATGAAGTGCCAGGCTCATCCTCTGCCACTTCCCCCTCCTCCTCCTCCGGTTCCTCAGCCACCAGCCCCTCTTCTGTGCCCTCTTCCCTCTGGCCGTGTCTTTTAGCCTGCCTGCGAACCTCTTTGCGAAGCTCCTTTTTCCATCGTTCTAGCTCACACTGGTGCATGGCAATGGCGCCCTTCACACGTGGATCGCACATGCAGGCCATTCTGTACGGCCGCTGTTTGCAGAGAGGATGCAAGCAGGCGGCCACTCCTGCCTGCAACCTCTTCACCAAGTCCCTGACACTTGGAAGGGTTTCCCCCCGCTCCAGTTCTTTGGCCAGTGCCCAGTGCAGCCCACAAATCAGGGGGATGGCTTGCCCCAGGCTGGACTGGTAAGAAGAGAGGAGATCCGTGGTGTCCCGAAATGGCTTGAGGATATGCACCATTTGAGAGAGGACTAGCCAGTCCACAGAGCTGATGCTGAGCACATTTCCTGCATGCATGATGGGCGTTGAGGACATGATGTCTTGCAACACATGTCTTTGCTCCACCAGACGAGCTATCATCACATAGGTGGAGTTCCAACAGGGTGCCATGTCCTGGAAGAGCTCGTGCTCTGGATCTCCCCCCTCCCCCTGCTTCTTGTGCAGCTGTCGGGCAGACTTAATGCTGCGAGAAAAGTGGGTGCCGAGACGACGAAAGCCATCCAAGAGGTTGCGCATCTCCAACGTTCCCTGGTCCCAGCTGGGCTTGACCGTGCTACCCAACCCGAGAGCATCCCCCACAACCAGGTGCAGCTTATGGGCCAGACAGACAATGCCCTCCAGGGATGCCTCATTCAGGGCCTCCAGCATGTTTCTACCAGCATCCATCACCATGTAGCCACGGACAGCATCGCCTGGGGACAACCAGTCCCTCAGTGAACCCTTCAGCACAGCGGCAATGTTTTTCCCATTCTGATCCGCATCCATCCCCCGTGCCTGGAGCAGAACCACTCTGTAGCCCGCCGGCAGGGGTGGCGCCTCCTCTTGGGCCCCCAATTTGACCGCGGTGTTCCGGAGGTCCTCCGGTTGCCACCAGTGGGCAGTGATGGCGAGGTAGCCATGATGACGGCTGCTCCACAGATCTGCTGTGAAGTGCACACTCCGCCCTCTTGCTCTTGCCAGCTGGTTCCTGACCATCTCTGCCATGCAGTTGTAGATGGCGGGCAAGACTCGCCGGCCAACAGTCCGCCGCGAGGGCGTCGTGAACCAGGGTACAAAATGACGCATTGCCCTGCGAAAGCCCACACCCTCCAACACAGACAAAGGGAGTCCATCCAGGGCTATCATCTCAGCCAGTACATGAGTTCCGGCCTCCTGAGCTTTCCCCTTGAATCTTTTGCTTGGCAGGGACGAGCCAGAGGGAACAAGTTCCTGAAGGGTAGCCTGCCTAGAAGTTCCACTCCCACCCACAGCTCTCTCAGGGGTGTGAGCCTTCTGACTAAGAGTGGACTCCCGTTCCACTTGCCCTTCTCCCTGCTCAGCAGCCCTCTTCACCCCACTGCTTGATGTTTTTTCTTGAGCCAGCAGGCTTGGGTGATGTCTCTGCAGATGCCTGCGGAGGACACTGGACGACAGGTGTTGGGGGTCCACACCCCTACGCACCATGGCATTGCAGACTTGGCAACGCACCGAACATGGGTTGTTTGGGATGGTCCGGAAGTGCCGCCAAAGCGTGGGGTTAAAATGGACACCAGGAATCTGTGGCTCAGGAGGAGGACAAAGCCTTAATGGTTGAAGTGTTCGGCTGGGCCAGGCGGGTGGAATGCAGGCAGGGGAAGCCACAGGAGATTGGGATGGGAAGGAGCTGAATGTTTCTGCCGGACCCTCCAGTGACCCCTAAGATTGATCCACAGAGAGTATTGGCAGCTGATCCTCAGTGGGCAATGCTGAGAGCTCTTCTGCCTGCTCCTTGATCCCCAAAAGCAAATCTGTAGAACAAGGTGCTGCCTCTGAGGTCTCCCTGTCCCTGGTGCCACTTGTACTGGCCATTGATGGGCACCCAGGACAACCTTTGCAATTCTTCCCACCACGACCACTCTTGTTCCTCTTTCCAGCACTCACGGTGCTATGAGAAAAGATCTCTACAAACAAGTGAGAATCTTAAATGAAGCACAGAGCCCCAAAAGCTTGGAGCAGGGTAGGGCAGAGCCAGGGTAGGGCACCCATCTGAACCCCAGTTGAGGGAAGAATGCACCACAAAAGACACTCTAGAGAGGCTTAGAAAAAGTGAAGCAGAGAGAGAGCCCCCAAAACCTGCTGCCAGTGGTTCTAGGGTGGGTGTTTCACAGAGGCCAGTAGCAGTCTCCCCCTGCACCTCAAAGGCCAGGCTGGAAATATCCCCCCAAGTCACCCACTATTTAGGGGGTGAAAGGCTTTGAAAGGAGTGAAGCAGAGAGCCCCCCCCCCAAAGCGAGCTGCCGGTCACCAGAGAGTAGGTGTTTCACAGAGGCCAGTAGCAGTCTCCCCCTGCACCTCAAAAGCCAGGCTGGAAAAGTCCCCCCAAGTCACCCACTAAAAAGGCTTTGAAAGGAGTGAAGCAGAGAGAGCCCCCCAAAACGTGCTGCCAGTCATCAGAGAGTAGGTGTTTCACAGAGCCTAATAGCAGTCTTCCTCCCCTTGCATCTCATCAGCAGCCAAAAAAAAAAAGTGGGGGAATGAAGGCAAGAACTCAAGCAGACAACGCCCAAAGCTGCCTTGCACCCACTGTGGGTCTTTAAGTGGGGTGGCGTCACAGCACAATAGAACCCACCAGCAACCCAGAAAAAAGGAAGAGATTTGGGGGGGAGGGGGGATTAAGTCCGAGAAGAACCCAAGGACTCAAAACGCAGAAAGAAATCAGAGTAACCCAATAGTGCAGTAAAAGGATTTTTTTAAAGTGCTCTAGAATAGAAATGAGGAGAAAAAAATTAAACAGGAATGGAGAAAAGAGAAAGCTCTCTTGCACCAGAAGCCCCAAAGCCCCAGACACAAGCCGCGCTCTCACAAAAAAAACCCTTCCCCACAGCAAGCAGTTGCTAAGCTAATTTGCGTCCCCGCGCCAGCAAAATGGAGCAGCTCTTCGCACGCTTTGTCTTTTATGCAGAAAGGCTGTGATCTCTGACAAGCTCTTGATTGGCTGACAGAGCTGCCAATCAAGGTTTCCTGGGCTAAGATTGGTGTGTTCCAAACGGGAAAGGTGGCTCCACACCGCTGCCGAGGAAATTGTTTGAGCGGGAATCCTGGCATGACGGGCCAACGGACACACGGACAGAAAGCCCCAACGTTCGGCAGTTTCATGAGAAAAACGCGTGCCCACGGGCCGCGTGTTCGCGAAGGACGAACTGGGTAAGTTCGTGACAAAATTAGGTCCGTTATGCGGTTCGTGCCCATCTCTACCGGAGAGCCCAGGGAGAGAGGAGAGACCTCAGCTTGGCCACTGGAATCTGAGGAGCATCTTGAAAGAGCCACAGCGAACTCAGATGGACCAAGCCAAACAATGAAGACAACAGGCTTTCTGCTCTTCAGCGTGAAGCTGTTCTTCTCCTCCAGTGAGTCATCTTTCCACTTACCTAGATTTCCATTTTGCTCAGCCTTACTTTTAAGAACCATATCCTGTAGCACATCAGACCCCTGAAAACAATACACCTCTCAGAAACACATGCCACACGTTGTTTCATGTAACAGCACTGGCCCACAGGATAAGCAGCATCATGAATGCCATGCCTTATGCACCCATGCTTCCCAAGTGTTTGCACATTGTACAGGAAGTCAGTGTTCTATGCATTACTGAAATAAATTATACAGCGATAGTTTTTCCCCATGGAGTGCAGTTTGTGCTTGAATGAAGTCATGCATTACTGAATACTATGAATTTTATGCCATCTACTGAATAATACCTGCAAAAAATCCCATGTCTGCATTTTGATTTGTGAATGTTTGGAACACTTTTTACAATTCACACAATTTACAGGATTTCTTTAATTAATGCCCTTCCCAAACAGATCCAACTTTGCACACTGCCAAGAACACCAGTACCGTTCCTTCTATTTTTCTGGCGTGAAAAATGTGTCTGTGCAATATGTGGCTCTGTTTTATAGCTTTTTAAAGTTTGGTATTTTCATTCTAGGTACTGCCATGGCAGGAATAGCGGTGAGTGTTCGTTATTTCTTCCTAATCTATACCATTTTTCTTGTTGCTGATAGGTTATCTATCTGCTAAAGGTGGTCAAAAGGTAATGAAAAAGAATATTTGGGCTAAAATTAACATTCCAGTTTTCTATGTGATGGATATAAAGAAAATGTAGTAAGTATTAAGTATGAAGACAGAGGGCATCTTACTTTTAGGTAAATATAAGTCTTTTATTGCTGATTTTCTTTTCATTTGATTTTTTAATTTTTCAACTTTTGACATAAAGACATTAATAGTATTAGTAACATTATATGATCTTTTGATCTTCATCACATTCTAAGGGTTGTGCAGGTTGTTGATAACTCTCTTAAATCAATGGAGATTCGGTGTAACTGTTGAGTTTTCAGGAAGCTGAAAAGCTAAATTATGTCCCTATTGTCATGGTTAATATCACATAATTTCCAAAAGGATACTGAGCACTTCCATTACTGTATAGATGTCTCATTGAACAAAGTTTTGTAAGAATTATAGGACAAGCATCTGGTATGATTGGTTTTGTGGTTGAATGTCATTCTTTTTACATGTTCAAAGAAGAGGATCCATTTATCAGTAACCTGGGACAACTATAGAAACAAATTAACTCCCCAAATTTCTCGACTCTCCACCTTCTTAGCTCAGAAATGGTTTCCACCGGGCTGTGACTCAACTATTAGTAAAGTCTGGAGATATTACAAAATAGCAAGACTGATAGGTAACACCAATGAAAAGAAGATATTAGAAAAGATAGAACTGGAAAGGGAAATCTAATGTAGTATCCCATGGTATTTCTATCTACGACTCAAACATATGACCTCACAGATACTGATAACTGAAATATTATCAAAACCTAAAACAGATTTAAAACAGCTTTTAGATAAATCAGAACCCAACTGCAAACGTCTAATTTCAAAACTATACAACATAATCCTCAGCACTATCAAGCATAAACCTCCAACCAACCAAGCAAAATAGCCACAAGATTGTGAGAATCTTATATGATCTGACTCACCAGTGATCAGTAGTACTAAATTACAGTCCTACAAAATAATAAATCACTGGTACTGCACCCCCAAGAAACTAGCCATAATTTCTTCCGCAAAATCTTCTCTTTGCTGGAAAAAATGTGGAGAAAGAAGCTCATATGTTCACTGCTGCAAAATGATAGAAGAATTCTGGAAAGAAGTCCTTGACCAGATGATTCAGATAACAAGCTATAAAATTCCTCTGAAACCTGAAATAATCTTCCTGGATCAATGGCAAAACACAAACATACCTCAAATCAGAAGAGACCTTCTAAGAACCTTCCTAGTGGCAGCGAAAGCAGCAATAGTTTCAAAATGGAAATCACATAAACCACCTACACTAGAAAATTGGTACACAAAGGTATGGGACCACTACATATTATGTAGTACATAATAGAAAAAAATCACAGATGCATCTGACGGGAAGAGCTGTAGTTATTGAAGGCTTATACTACATTGGAATTGGATGGTCTGGTTGTTTTGCTGCTACAAACCAACATGGCAAAACGCCTTTGAAGCCTCACACAAGCCAATTAATCTCCATACCAAGAGGAGATGTTTACATTTACTAGCAAAGGAATGTTTTGGTTACATCCCTCTCTCCCCCCCCCCCTAAGTGCATCTTCTCTCTCCTCCCCTTCTCCCCCCTCCTCTTCTATATTTGACCAGTTTCTGTACCATGCATCTGACGAAGAGAACTTGATTCTCGAAAGCTTATGCTACAATAAAATTGGTTAGTCTTAAAGGTGCTACTGGACTCTTTTTGAATAGGTTTTTATATTTATGTTCCCCCATAAATTGATTCCTATTTCCTATTTCATGAATAATGTAGAAGTTTGCTTCTTCTGGAGTCTCACCTGGAGTTCTCTGCTTTGCCTTTCTCTTCCCCAGGGAAAGCGGAGGAAAGCTTGAGCTCGAGTACCCTGGACCATGCAGGAAAGGTGCGAAAGAATGAGAAAAAGCAACCTCACCCTCACTTCATGGCTTGCTAGCACCCCACCCCCAATTCTTCCTTCTGCTCTTGCTGTGGTAACTGTTGAACATCTTGCAGTATTTGGATATAGTTGAAAAATCTAAGCAGCATTTCCTCCCTTAGTCTACTTTGGGCCTTAACATCTGTCTCTAAAGCTTATACTTGTAGAGTCACAATAAATAAGAAGTGTAGCATAAAAAAGTGTTCTCAAATGGATCATTCTATAATATATGGGTCTGGTTTACAATTTTTTCATGTTTGGTATTTTCATTCTAGGTAGTGCCTTGGCAGGAATACCAGTGAGTTCCAGTTATTTCTTTTTAACCCATACCTTTCCACTTCTTGCTTATAGGTGATAGCTGCCCAAAGTGGGCAAATGGTAATGAAAGGCAATATTTGGGATAACCCTTTGGATTGAGGCCAGATGCAGGAATAGGGTGTCTCCTCCATCCTTCCTTGGGCCTCCCAGCCATGGATTTTACCATTGTGGTGATGGGGCCCCATTGGCAGGCAACCTCCTGGCATCACTCACTACAATGGCACCCTAGCTGATTCCTGTCCTGGGGTCCCAGTGCCAGTCAGAGGCAAGCTGGCAGTGCAGGAAGGCATGGCAGCTTTGGGGGAAGGGGTAGGATTTGTTTCCCTCCATCCTCTTCCTTTTTGCCTCTAGCATAAAGCAGCAGACAGCTCCTCTTACTTACTTCCTATCTTCCCTCCCTCTCTCTATTGGGCACTCATGTGCAGATTGTCAGGGCTTGCAGCAGCTGCCACTGGGTGGGGCACCAGACAGCCTGCTCTTGACATCAAAGGAGTGCCAGGGATGCTGCAGGACCCTGCTCTGTGGAAGAAGGGGCAGTATACATCACCCAGACTCCCTCTCAATCCACTCACTGGTCTGCTCAACCTGGGCCGCTCACCCTCTGTCACCTCCACCATCTCCTCCTCCAGCAACTCTCCTCCGTGCCTCTGCTCAACTCCATCACTCCTGCTCAACCCACCACCCCAGTGCTCTTCCGAGCCATCCTTTATAGGGCTTCCTCTCTCCGCCCCACCCTCCTTGCAGGCTCCACCTGGCAGGCCACACCCCCTCCCAGGCTTCCCAGCATTGTTCTGGGCTGCCTCAAGCCGTTGCAGCTGGGGTAGCTGGTTTGGCTGCCTAGACCAGCAACAGCTGTGTCTTGTTGGCTGGCTGCCAGGTTTTTCTGGCTGAGCTGGTTGCTGAAGGCAGGCCCAGCTGTGGCCCCCTTGGCTGGCTGCCCAGTTCTTCCTACAGAGTGCCTCCAGCAGCTCCACCTGGAGGAGCTTTGCTCTTGGCCTCTCCTGAGCCTGGTTACTGTCTGCTAGCTGAGGTGTAGGCTGGGGCGTGGCTCTGAGCTGTTGTGGCTGCTTCTCTTCCTTGGCTGGTAAGGGCTCTGCTTGGGCCGCTGCTGGGTCCCTATTCCCCCTGCCTTTGCCCTCTCTCTCTGCTCTGTTTAGCCCCCTATCCTCCCCCTGGAGGGTGGGACTAGCTGGCCTCTCCCTGCCCCTTCTAGCCCTCTGAGGCTTTGGACCTTTGCCCCTTTCCCCTGGTGTAGGCAGGTCCTGGCCCTGGATGCTGGCTGGGGTGGCAGGACAGCTGTCTCCCGGCTGCCTCCCACTGCTTCCTCCCGGCAAGGCCGGGGGCTGTGCCTCAGATCCTGGACACAGATTACTATTTGATCTGCTCACATTGCTGTCACAACTTGGGGGTGGTGGTTTGGGGGCATTAAGCAGGATCCAGTTGGGGGGGTAGACTGTGCTGACTAGCTGTCTCACCCTACTTGGGGGGGACCCTTAAGGGATTTGTGGGCAAGCCATGGACTGATGTGCCTTGTATGGGGACCATTCTCTGGCTTTGCTCTCAGAGGGCAAGGGGACCCTGGTGTGGGCTATCCAGGTGGGAATCACACCCCTGCCACCCCGCGGTTGGCTCCCATAAGTTGGACTGGAAGGGGTGCCATCAAATGGCAGGCAGGTCATTCAATGCTTGGATCCATGCCCTCAGCCACGCCAATTCTCCCACAGTTGTAAAACAATAAAGTTGTAGCCTGTTTTTCTTCCAGACTGGTGTGTTGTGTCTTTGTGTTTTGTTGCCTCAGGCTTTGTCCCACTACCCTGGGACCAGAAAGATTGTAGATAAGTGGCAAGGTATAAAGTACCAATGGTTTGGTCTCTTAGAGTAGCATCACCATTTTTGGTGGGCAACATCTGCCACTGAACAATATTGGACATAAGAGCTTGAATTTTAAATCTGGAGGTGGAAATAAGACTTTTAAAAATGTACTTCTGTTTTCTCTGCAGATTGACTGTAGCCGCTATCCCACCCCAGTCTGCCCCCTTCTATACGATCCACATTGTGGTTCTATTCGCAAGACATATGCAAACAAGTGTATATTTTGTAACGCTTTTGTGTGAGTATAAATGTTACTAATGATAGCCAAATGAGGAGGGTGATCAGTGCAGTTCAACTGGGTGTGCCTTGTAGCTAGCGTTCCATTGGTCCTTATTCCAAGAGATGCTGAAGCCTGAATAAAAATATTTTCTGACGTGACTGAGTAGTGAAGCCTGCAGCAGGGGAGTTGTGTTTATCAAAAAATATATCCGCAGTTGTGCAATCCAATAGGTTTTTATATTTATGTTACCCTATGAACTGATTCCTACTTCTTTTTTCATGAGTAATGTGGAAGCTTGCCTCTTCTGGAGTCTCACCTGGAGCTCTCTGCTTTGCCTTTCTCTTCCCAGGGAAAGCAATGGGAAGCTTGAACTCGAGTACCTTGGAGAATGCAGGAAAGGTGACAAGGAATAAGAAATGGCAACCTCTGCCTCGCTTCATGGCTTGCTAGCAGCGCCCCCCCCACACAACTCATTCTCCCCTCTGCTTTTGAGAAATGATGAATATTTTACACTATATGAATGTGATTGCTTAGTTTTTCTTTATTGATCAATATTTTCTCCCATAGAGTCTTCTTTTTATCCTTAACTTCTATCCATAAAGTTGTATCTGTAGAGTGGCAATAAATAAGAAGCACAACAGAAAAGATTATTATTGGTACTAAGATAAGGCCTATTCTAGTGGTTTGCTTATTATTATTATAGTATTTTATAGTATACTAGCTTGATACTCGTGCTTCACTACAGGATTTAACTACTTTAAGTCCAGTTATAATATTTACGGGTATGTAACATTTTTTGGTTTGGGTGGGAGGGGGGGTTACGTTGGTTTTGTAGTATAATAGCATAGTACCTGAGCTTCACAAAGGTGTTTGAATAAAGCGAAGCGTGTTGATGCCGAAAACTGATGAAGTGAATTTCGAAATGTAACATTTATTGAAGAGATTTTTAAAAGAAAGTTTGTAGTGTTATAAATAAAGTGAAAAATACGTACAACCGTTTTTCTCTACTGAAGGACCTCTTTGTAGACCTCATTGGCGGTTTCCCCCTCAAGTGCTAGGATCACCAGGCTGCTGGGTGAGCTCACTCTGGAGCAGGCCAAGTAGAACTGCCCATGTGAGAAACAGTCCTCCCTCAAGTCACTTCTGTCACCTTCAGTGTCTGGTCCTGGACTTGTTGTTCGTCATTCCAAAGCAGACCTTGAGGGGGAACTGCAGTCCCTTGAATTCAAAGGGTTTCTCTGATGGTATGCGTGGTATGAACCAGGGCCGGATCTAGGGTTTCCAGCACCCGGTGCAACCCTTGTGTGGCCCTCCGTGCACGCACGCAGCGCACTCCCAGCACTGCGTGATGACATCACTTCCGTGATGTCATCACAGAGGGTGGGAGGCATGCTGCATGCATGGCAAGCTGGCCACCCCAGCGCCCAGTGCACCCTGGAGCTGGCGGCAGTGGCGCGAGTGTGTGCTGGGGCGGCCAGCTTGCCGCACAGGCAGCTGAGTGCAGGGCTAGGAGGCCCTCCGCTTGGTTCACCTGTCCCGCTGCCCCATGCCACCCGTGTGGCAAGCCGGCCGCCCCAGTGCTCAGTGTGCCACGGAGCTGGCAGAGGTGGTGTGGGCGTGCGCTGGGGCAGCCAGCTTGCCATGTGGGTAGCTGAGTGCAGGTCTGGGAGGTCCTGCATGCATGACAAGCCAGCCTCCCCATTGATGGGGCAGGCGAGGGCCTCCCAACCCTGTGCTCAGCCTCCTGCGCGGCAAGCCGCCAGCTCTGGCACGCTCCTGGTGGCTGGCAGCCGCACCCGGTCCCCCCTCTTTGGTGGTGCCAGGGGCAGGTTACCCCCCCTTCCTCCCTTGATCCGGCCCTGGTATGAACACCGACTCCCCTCAAGCACTCCCGGTGAACAATGTGGCCTTGATGACATTCCTGTGGAGAGCTTTCACTCACAGTCTAGTGCCATTGCAGAGTTTGGGTGGGTTGAGGTTCCAGAGCAGCATCACTGGAGCCTCCACTTTGAGGAGAAGCTTGTGGGCTGGGGAAGTCAGGAGGGTTGAGCATGTTGAGGAACTCCGTGGGCTAGCGGATTGCATCATCCATTTGCACCACTGAGTCCACAGATCTGTACTCCATTTCTGCCCCTTCAAGGGAGTTAAGTTGTGTTTCATTAATGATGGCAGCCTTGTCATTCTTGAGGGTCGGAATAGCACGCTTGCACAGCCAGTCCATGGATTTCTCCATGATAGTGATGATATCAGGGTATATCGTGGCTGTTAGGTCTGCTAGGTTTGTCACTACTGTGCCCAGGTCTGCAGGGTTGGTCACCTTTCCCTTGGACTCAGGATACTCTCCATCCCCTGTTTTTAGTAGGAGTTCAGAGAATTCACCAGCAGCCACCTCACCTCTCAAGTGGACCCTCATGTTTTTTCTTAGTGAGAATTTCCTGATGAGGGGCCACAGATACGACGTCTTGACGCACATAGTAACCTCATCATCTCGAGTTCCCCTTGGGACTACTGGCAGAGTCTGCCAGAAGTCTCTAGCCAGCAGCACAGTGATTCCCCCTTCCACTCTCTCATTGCCCCTGACATCTTTGAGGGTTATGCTCAAAACACCCCTTGTTGTGCCATGGTGCTCTCACCCCAAACAATGAGCTTACAGTTCCGCAGCACTTGGGCCATGTTGCTTTGTTCTGAGATGCTGAACAGGGGTGTTTCTGCATGGGTGAGGTTAAGAGGCAGCTTGAAGGCAGCAAAGGATCATATGCCATGCCTGACTGAGCCTTGATCTTCCATGGAAGTGATCGCCTCTCTACTCATCTTCCAGGATTGCTTTGCTCATAGGGAGACTCTGCCGCTCTGTGCACCTCAGGGTGATCTTGCTGGCACTTGGCCACTGCTGCTCGGTGCAGCACAAGAGTACAATGTGCATATTTCTTTACCATATCTCTAAGTTGCTGCCTCCTTTTAGTGTCGGTGTATCTTGCACAATGTCTGCCAGGAGGCTTCTTGGGGGCAGTAAGAGGTGATAGCTGCGAGAGGTGTCAAGTGGAGTTGGTCTGTGGGCGGTGTGGTGTGGTGGGCACTTCGGCACGTTCATGTGAGAGGTTCGCATCAAAATGGCCCCTAGAAAGGTCATGCACCATCTCCCCATGAACATTTAAAAACTTAGTTGCCATACTAACTTTTATATAAAATCCCTACTCAGGAGTATTGTATTATCTTTCTTCAACTGTCTGCAGTTTCCTTGACCTGATTTTTACCTCAGAACACAGAGTTCCACAGCTGACCAATCAGAGGGGGGGGGGTGCAAGCACGCAGCAGCCTGCCAGCCACACAGGGAAGCCAGCCCACACAGGGAGATTGGCGGCCCTAGTGAACTTTTAGGGGAAGACGGGGAGGTGCAGTTTACTTCAGGACACATTCAACGACTCCCTATAGCAACTGCACACTGTTTAGAATGTTGTGGGGGAGGGCCAATCAGGCGACATATGCAAATGACCTTGAAAGGCAGGCCCAATCAGGGAAGAGTGGCAAAGCTGACAGGGGGCAGGGTGGGGAGCAGGCAGCAGCCTGCCATCCACACAGGGAAGCTGTATCCCTATGGGGAAATACATTTTAATCCTTTTTACCCCCTTAGGGGGCGAATTTCTTAACATCCTTCTTAGTCGGTGTTTACATCATGAAAGGAATGTTCTCCCCAAGTTTCAGGGGTTTGGGCTTGGCAATGATGAGTCAGTCAAGATATTTGTCTTTATATAGAGAGAATATATCGTTTATTTTATTTATACTATATAACTTTATTTCAGTTACTTTCGTTACTATATTCATGTCCTGCCTTTTGTCCCCAATGGGGACCTAAAACAGTTTACATCATTCATCCCTCCTCCATTTTATCCTCACTACAACCTTGTGAGGTAGGTTAGGCTGAGAGTGTGTGACTGGCCAAGGTCACCCAGAGCGCTTCGAACCTGGGTCTCCCAGATCATAGTCCAACACTCTAACCGCCACAACCAGGTTTCTTTCATTTCATTTCTTCATTCTGTTTCTTTGTTTTGGAAAGTTTTTAATAGAAAGTTCATAAACAGGTGTTAGATATTTGTTTTCAATCTAGTTAAGATTATATTTTAGGATTGCCCTTTGCCTGTTGCTGGCAGGGAAAGCCCTACTGGTGCTCCCCAATCCTCTACTGGCACTCAGTGGGGCACTGTGGAAGGGAGGGAAATGAGGGTGCAAAATTTTGAATTTCGTATTTTGCAATGTCACTTCTGGCTGTGTAACCAAAAGTGATGACACTACGTTGCAGATTCACATGGATCCCTGTGGTTTTTACCAGGGGAGCATCTTGATTGCAAACCTTTTGCAATTCCCACTTTCCAAACCTTACGGTGGGAGCAGGGGATGTACTTCAGACACTATGCTTCATCAAGAGGACGAGAGATCTCATTCTTGTTTGGAAGAAGTCATTCTCATGTATTTCCCCATTTTTTAATATCATATTGCACTGATAAGTGCAGGAAGGTGCAGCTGTGTTCACTTTCTCCTGTGAGTTAACTTGAGGGTATAGTGGAGAGATTTAGGAGGGTGAATTGAAGAAATATGAGGTTGGTTCAGACCTGAGCTGCGAATACACATGCCACCCTAATCTATTTCCCCCAACAGACCAGAATAAAATCAGTTTGATCCTGCAAGATTGCAAAAAAGTCCCACCCAAACACAGTTAACCATCATCCCATCACATTACAAGATACAATGAGAAATTCACCAGAATTGCAGAAACAATATGAAGGAACCCCCATACAGTACAGAAGATGCCTAAAAGCATTAGCACCCAAGATTCATATCTCTAGCAATATGTACATGGCAGCTCCAGGGCCCTGACTTCCTCCCCAAACCTCCCACTGCCTCATGAGACCAGGCCTTGATGCATGCAGCAAGGTGCAGCGTCAGGTGGCCATCCATTGGGTAGCAGCTGCTTGTGTCCCCTTGAGTCCCACTGCAGGGGAGATTGCTGAGAAGTGGCAGCAGGAATTTCTTTCTTTATTTGTTTGTTTTATTCAACCTATACCCCACCCTTCCCACAAGCGGGCTCAGGGCAGCTTCTAATAAATACACTGTTAAAATACAATAAAAAACTTATTAACACATTAAAATTCAGGCGCCATCAGACAGATCGGCTACTGCAAAATCAGATGCTGCCGAATATGTGGCCACCAAAGGAGCAGTAGGGGATGTGAAGCAGCAGGGGTCAGATGCTGCTCACGAGGAGGCTGCAGGGGTGGTGGCACCCTTATTTCTTGAGACACTCTACAGTTGATGGGAAGAGGATTTCAGAGCTATCCATTGTACACCAGATTCTTTTCTCTAGGAAGTGGAAAATGAGCAAGAATGCAGTTAAGGGTGGAAGGGTTGAACTTTGTGCAACCTTTCCGAATGACACCCAGTTTAGGATTCCTCCCCAAAGGGGCTGCTGGGGTGTGTGGTTAATGATTCTGGATCCTCATCTCCCAGAAACAGGCGAAAAGGCCTGAACCAAACTCATCCCCCACTCAGCTTCATCTCCAGTAACTCCCTCCCTTTTTTGCTCTATCCCACACTGATAACAGTTGTCACAAATTTCTGTCTTATCTAGGGGCTTTGTGGGTTGAGGGAAAAGGAGGGGGCTCCCACTTCCTTACAAAGTCTCTGATCAAGCGCCCCCTCCGCAGACCTTGGGAAAAGGCTGGCCTTTCTCCAAGGTATCAGAGCCACTGCCCAGCTGCTTGCCTCTTCCTGTCCCATTGCACACATGCTAGTCTTTGTGTACAGAAAAGTATACCCTTACCCACTCTTGCCTTACACCTTTATCTTACATTGTGTACCTGCCTGTCCTGCACACAACAGCACAAGGGCCAGAAGAAAAGAAGAGACCAAGATGGCCAGGGTTTGCTGACAACCCCACTAGGGTTACCAAGTTCCCATACCTCTCCCAGCAGGAGATGGGGGACTTGGAACCTTTCTGCTGAGGCCATGATCTCGAGGCAGCATGACAATGTCACTCCCAGGAAGTGACATCATTGCACCGATGCAGGGGTGCACATGTACTTCACATTGGGCCAAAACATACCCGTTTAGGGCCAAAATTGGTCCACGGCAAAGTGCAGAAGGGCTCGCAGTGCGGCACAATGATGTCACTCCCATGTCATCACATAGCCCTGGGATGACTTTTCCCATACCTTTCTTCCCTGCTGGCCAGGTAACTGGAGGTGGAAGGGTAGAGGGTGAAAGCGGGGGATCCCCCACCCCCACTGGGGGAATAGGATCCCTAATCCCCACCTCCACCACATTTCCAGAAATTGCTGCAGCCAAGGCCTCTACTGTAGGCACCATTGGAAGCAGCACCCCTGGCCACCAAAGTGAAGTTGCATCCCCACACTCATGGACCTTCTTGGCCAACCCTTCTCTTCTCCACAGACACCACCACAGTAACAGGACTCTTACTTTATTGTTTAGGGTTCTTGTTCTAGTTGCTGCTCAGTGAATAAAATACATTGTTATTCAAGGTTTTGCAGCCTCACAAGATGCGTTTAAGATACCTTTCCAGGTGGCTTGATTCATTACCTGGAAATATGATAGGCTTAAATTGGGAGCCAAGGCTCCTTTAACTGTGGTCTTCCTCCTGCTGTTTTCTATGTGCCTCTGTGGGCTTGGGATCTGTATGAGAAGTACGATGCAGACTGAGCTGCCAGATCCCTTTCCAGAACAGAGAAGCAGCACAAAAGGGAACATTTGTACCATTTACTTTATGTAAAGTAAGTTTTATAAAACAGCATGGGAAAAGCTTCTAGGGAACAAGAATATGGCACATTTATCTTTCAGAATAAAAAGAAACAATGCAGAATCAAAATACCCTACCCACCCTCATTTGATGAGTTGCAGTTCATCAAAGCACTTCTCCACTGAGTGGATCATCAATCTGTAGAAAAGGACAGAAAGTAGAGCAGCATCTTTTCAATGGCCACAAGGGCTGACTGGGGCGGGGGCGGGGGGGGGGAGGCTGTGTGCATTCCTCTTAAGGCTGCTACCTCAGTGAATGTTTAGGAGAAAACAGAGGGTCAACTGTCTGCTATACCTTCCTCAGGAAATCCTGCCCTCTGTGGCAGTCAGGGACTGCACTGTAGGTAAACTGCCCCACCCCATCCCCAGACCCCCTAGACTGTGGTATTCTCTTCCCATTCCATGGGTGGCCCAAGTTTTTCAAGTTTTTCAAGGTGAAAAACTTCAAAGGAAAATTACAGTAAGATTGCTGAAACTGAGTTCATTTGACAATTTAGGACAATGGATCCTCCAGGGTTGAATCAGGTCATAGAATTTTTCTCTCATTACAGATATAATTTTACGCACATTGTATTGGGTTTTAGTTAAGGGATGTTAACTAAACAAGCTGCACGCAGAAAGCTCTCATCCAAGTTAGAGAACCAATAACTGTTTATCTAAAGAAATATATTTACATAAGTTTAGGGGAAAGAAAGAACTAGTAACTGATCTAACTAGCTAGGATGGCTTTCGATTGAAAGTAGGCCATCTCTCTCAGGAGGAGATGCCATACTGCCTCTCCTGGTGCATGCAAGGAAGGAGAGAGAGGAGGGGGAGAGAAGGGAAGGAAGTTCCCCTAGCAGGAAGGAGACTGATAGCAGCCTATCTATCTAACTGATTCTATGGTTGTTGCCTTCCTTCTTCTCTAAAGGCCTGCGCAAGATATATCGCCAGTCCCTTCTTCTAAGACATTGCACCTATGTTCTATCAATCTAATTAGGTAAAAGGTAAAGTTAGTTCCCTGTGCAAGCACTGAGTCGTTACTGACCCATGTGGGAACGTGGCACGACGTTTTCTTGGCAGACTTTTTGTTACAGGGTGGTTTGCCATTGCCTTCCACAGCCATCTGTACTTTACCCCCAGGAAACTGGGTACTCATTTTACCGACTTCGGAAGAAGTCAACCTTGAGCCAGGCATGTGAACCCAGCTTCCGCCAGGATCGAACTCAGGTTGTGAGCAGAGCTTGGGCTGCAGTACTGCAGCTTACCACTCTGCGCCACAGGGCTCTCATCAACCTAATTACAACAAGTATTATAGCTAGCTTCTGACAACATAATTTGCAATACCCCTCTCACCTCCAACTGGATTTCCTCCCTTTATCCAGTCCATGCGTCTGACAAAGAGAGCTTTGCCTCTCGAAAACTCACACTCTAGAAATCTAGTTAGTCTCTAAGGTGATACTGGATCCAAATCTTGCTCATCTGTGCAGACCAACATGGCTACTCACCTGAAACACGGATAACACAGAACACTAGTGCTCAGTGGTGATCAAGCAGATGGACGAGGATATCTGCAGGGCAGCCATTGGATGGTCTGTGTAGAAATACATCAACAGGCATCATCACTGGACTATCCAGCCTTCTCCCAGCAGCACAAGAATGAAGAGGGAGGAGATGGTGGTTGGGAAAGCACCCATTACCATCTGTGTCTCCAGAGGGAGGGATGCTCCTCTTGCCACTGATGTGATGTCTGTAGTAGGGAGGAAAGTGGCAAGTTAGTATAACAACACAAAACATGGAATGAGAAGCCATGTGTGGCATTGCAGGCTTGGTTAGTTAGTGAATTAGTGTGCAACATGTTTGAAACAACTTGGAATATTTTTTGCAATAGAGTTATTAGTGAAGCTGTAACTGTAACTGTAAAAAAAAAAAACCCAGGAACTAGCCTCCTTTTGGGAGATCTGGCGTGTGTTTCCCAACTGTCCTTTTGGCCCTCTAGGCACATTATTGTTGGATTTGCAACTTTGGGATTCTGTTCCCAGTTTGGTTTCAAAGGCCAACCACACAGGTCACCCTTTTCCTTTCCATGGAAAACTG
This sequence comes from Eublepharis macularius, assembly GCF_028583425.1. Classification (NCBI taxonomy): domain Eukaryota; kingdom Metazoa; phylum Chordata; class Lepidosauria; order Squamata; family Eublepharidae; genus Eublepharis; species Eublepharis macularius. The sequence continues at coordinate 90,779,131 of NC_072793.1, read as the reverse complement.
GGAAGAGCATACCCCTCCCAGCCTGATTGAATAAGGGGGATACTCAGGAGTAGTCCTGCTGTCATGCAGTGCCAACCACCCTCTTAATCATCCTCTGCATAAGCCAGGGTTGGCACATTAGCTAGTGGGAGGTTAACCTTACGAAAGAACAACTGTTCCACACGCCAGGGGATCAGGCTGAATGGTGAGAACGGACAATGTCACTCATCTGTGAGAACACCCATTCAATCTGCACGTTCATAAGTTGGCAGAAGAGAAACCTGTACACCACAAGGAAGAGGTCTGGCCAGACACTTCTGGAGAAGAGAACTGCATATGTGAAAGTGAAAAGATGAATATATAATTGTTACATGACTAACCACAACAAAGGATATAGCAATGGCTGATAGGATCTCATTATATTTTGCCACGATGGGGGAAATGGGAGGAGACACCACATTAAGAGCTCTAAAATCTATGGTCTTCCTCCAAGTAGCTCCACCTGCTTTAAGAACTGGCCATAAGGTTGTGTTCCAAATGAATTTAATTGGAGTGATTACTAGATTTATGCTAGACTTGTGCATTGTAATAATACAGTTTTATTTGTTAAAAGAATGCCCTGACTTGATTCCTACCCTTGGCCTTGACCACATCCATGGCCTTGACATTACACTCCTGGTTCACTGTAGCTCCTGGCAGCATCCTAGGGAAGGAGAGTCAGAATTCAGGAGGTGATGGCAAGCTACTGAAGGGGAAAACTCTCAAACCCACACAACAGGGAGTCGGGGTGTGCAAGAGGTTTCAAATGCAGGACTGCTCTGGACTGCGACAATATCCATAAAGTCTGGCCCTTTTCATTAACCTGTGGATCCACGATTCAGTTAGTATAGCCACAATTCGTAAATAGAAAATCCAATAGTTGGTTCTGTGGGGAAGTCAAAGCCAATTTTTTACACGTGGTAGAATTGTATAAGGGCTAAGAGATTTGGGGGATAGGAATGAAGATATTGTTCATAGCATTCAGTCTTAACCTGCAAATGACTGTTGAATTGCTTCTTCTCAATTGTGTGTGTGTGTGTGTTATGTGTCATCAAGTAGCCCCTGATCTATGGCGACCCTATGAATGAAAGACCTCCAAAATATCCTATCATTAACAGACTTGTCCAGATCCTGCAAACTGGAGGACATGGCTTCTTTTATTGAATTAGCTTCTCAATTATATTGTTTCAATTCCAAAAAGGCCTCAGCATATAGCTCTTTATTTAATAACTACTGCTAGACAACATTGTAAATCAAGCCTACTTCCAAAAACTCAAGATTGGATGGATAAGGCCAAAGGAGTCTGTTTCATGGACCTCATTACAAAAAGTTTGTGATATAATGGTGATAACTAAAAAATGAATTGTTGTACTTAATAAAATAGAAATGACTACAATTGATATTTGATGCGCTATTTGTTATGATGGGCCTTTCTGTTTATGTCCTTCGTCATTCATGTAGATATAGTTGAAACTAATTATTTGTAATATATAACTTTATCTTCTAACTTCTTTTGCACATATTATCTTATCTTTGTATCTCTGGTTTATTAAATAAAAATGAATACATAAATAATAAGAAACTATCCATGTAGTACCAGCTGAATGTAGTACATACTGTGTCTGAGAAAATTGGTCTGTTTACTTATCAGGTTCTCGGAAGACTCACAGGGCCAAGCTACACATGACGAATGACACTTGAACAGCAAGTGTATTTCTCCCTGTTCACTTGCCCTCCACTCAATCCACTTGCCGTTCAAGTGTCATTCGTCATGTGTAGCTTGGCCCTCAGTTGCAGCTGCTCTGCCAGGAATGAAACTTTCATGAGCACAGCAGTAGCTATTTCATAATGTCACATCATCTTGTCACATCATGTGTGTGTGTGTGTGAGAGAGAGAGAGAGAGAGAGAGAAAGAGAGAGAGAATTTTGGACCTGGCTTTCAGGCAGAGTATTCTTTTCATTATTCCCAGGTATCCAGACTCTTTACACTGCTTGGGCTGCACGTGCCTCTCCTTCCTCTCAGGCCATGTCAACTCCTTCCTCCCCGGCTTCACTGAGAGACTTCCCTTTATACTCTTTCTCCCTTCCCTTCTCCCCACCTTCCCCAATCCGTGCCTTCCCTTCCTGATCTGCTCCTCCTCCTCCAAACTGTGTCTCCCCAGATTCCTTCCCCTAATGGCGGTTGCCGCTGCCTTCCTGGTCCTGCCTCTCTCTCTTGCCATGTCCCGCCCCCTGCTCCGACACTCCGTTCTTCCAGTGGGTGGCCGCTATCTTGGCCATCATGCCCCTCGCCTTCCCCTGCATGGCTGCTGGCCCTGACCTCAGCTGTGGCTGGGCCCGGCCCGGCCGGGCTGGGCACAAAGCTGAGGGTGAGGAGGGCCTGTGTCACGGCTGCTCCACTGCTCACCACTCAACTGGGGCTGCCCACCGCGGAACAGCTGGCTGGTGGCACGGCAGGCTGGCGGCAGCATCCAGCCACTCCTCCCATCTCCTGGGAGCGCTGTGACTAGAGCATACCCCTCCCAGCCTGATTGAACAAGGGGGATACTCAGGAGTAGTCCTGCTGTCATGCAGTGCCAACCACCCTCTTAATCATCCTCTGCATAAGCCAGGGTTGGCACATTAGCTAGTGGGAGGTTAACCTTACGAAAGAACAACTGTTCCACACGCCAGGGGATCAGGCTGAATGGTGAGAACGGACAATGTCACTCATCTGTGAGAACACCCATTCAATCTGCACGTTCATAAGTTGGCAGAAGAGAAACCTGTACACCACAAGGAAGAGGTCTGGCCAGACACCTCCCTCTTGGCCAGTACTGCAGAAGATCATTGTTGGGCAATTCGTAGGGCTCTCCAGAGTACTCCCCAACCATATCCTCTGCCTGATCCTCCTTCCTGCACCTCCAGGTCACACTAGAGTCATGTGCCCTCCCAAAGGCCTTTAGGAAGAATGCCCTTGAGGTGCTGGTTGGGGGCATTCCCCCCCCCCTGAATACAGGGGTGCCAAGGGTTGGCTGCTACCTTCACTCTTGTCCTCTTCATCTTTGTCACTGGGGAGGACACCCCTCTCAACCTGCACTTGCCTCACCTCCCTGCAGAGCTCATTTCTCCATTGGAGAGAGCATTAGCCACTGGGTATGTGTGTGTGTGTGGGGGGGGGGGTTACACATGGTTACCAGCATGAAGACCCTTTCCCTGGAGTCTTCTTGCAGTCTTCTTACCAGGGCATGTTCTGCCTTGGGCCACTGAATTAATCTAGCTTCCTCTGGAGCTCTTGCATTGAATGACAAAGACTACTTTTGTCACTGCACTGTGTCTTGGTGAAGTCCTTGAAGGGTTTCAGGACAAGCACTGTTTAGGCAGGAGTCTCCCACTATGCATTATCCTCCCTTGAACCCCACATGATGCCAATCTCTCTGGAAAATTCACATAGATCAGATGCTTGAGCATGACATGTGTGTAGTTCCAGCAACTGGGTATGTCAGTGATGAGGTGGTGCTTTGGCATGTCCTACTTTACCTGCTTCTCACACGGGTAGCCTTCATACTAAAGGAAAGGTGGCCAGAAATCTTATACCAAAGCTGGACTTTGATGTCAAAATCTAGAGTGGTCTTTCCCAACTCAAAAGGTTCATGAAAAGATGAAGGAGATCAGCCAGGTAATAAATGCAAGTGAAGCCCATGTCCTCAAGTACTAACTGTATGTTTGTATTTTTTTTGCTACTACCTGTCACCACAGATCCATGGGTGACATCACTGGCTACTCACTCCTCTATCCACTGTTGGATGATAGCAGAGATGTTGGCCACTGTATGCTCCTCATCCATCACCTGGGAACGGAGCAGAACCTGGCAGTAGCTGTCACACTGGGACCTCTCATTCTCTCCAATCCTGGTAGTCTCACCTCAAAAGTTCTCGGGTTGCCACCAATGCAGTTAGCAAGAGGTACACATGCCATGCATTAGATCTGGTCCAAAGACCCATTGTGAAGTGCACAGTTCTCTCTGAAGCTCAGGACAACTGTGCCTTCACATACACCCTGGCCACTTTATAAAGAGCAGACACTACATTCCATCTCATCATGGTGTGAGTGGGGATCATGTACCAGAGTATGCATCACAGAGCAACAGGCATAAGCCACAGCCCTCCACTATGCGGAAGGGTCTGCTATCAAGGGTGTCCAGTGAATGGAGTGACTCTCTTGGTTGCTTGCCTGAGCTCACCTGAGGCACTTTACTTCCTGAAGTCCTAACATCTCAGTCAAAAATGTCTGGCACTCCCTGGATTGCACCAGTGGGGAAAAAAGAACTGAAGGTGGAGGTTGGGGAACCACACACCCCCAATGCTGTCAGTAGTTGGGCAGTTGCCTGACCAGCATCACATCTTTATCCCAGAAGAAGCACCACTTAGTGGTCATTCTTCAAATGGCCCCTCTTTCCAAAAGCCCTCTGGCTGACCCTCACTCTGCAGAGCTGGCACAAGGCATAGGAGGGGTCTTCCATTTTCTGGAAGTAGTTCCATACAATAGAAGCTGGGAAGACAGACATGTCTGGCAGGAGCAGGAGGATTTGCTGTGGGGAGGGGTTGAGGTGTGATGTCTTCAAAGAGCAGCTCCACCTCTTCCACATGACCATGGCTAATCTCCCTCCCCACCTCAGGAAGACTGCTGGACCCCACAGGAATGCATGATGATCTTCTCTACTGACAGTTCAAACCCAGGGAAACCTGACCACTCCCTGGGCTGAACAGTTTGGAAATAACAGTATCTTGGTAACAGTAGTTACTACCTGGGAGTCCACTTTTGTTCAAACCAACTCCTCCTAAATAGTACTTCGCATTAAAAAAAAATGAAGGGCTCCAGTGCACACTCCTACTGGCAAGACAGACAGACCTATCTCTAAACTACCCCAAACAAGAAGCCTAAGTCATCCCACACGCTCCAGCTCACAACAGGAGTTGGAGCCCACAGTGGTAATCAAACTCAAACTATGTTCTCAAACTGTCTGGCTCTGTCAAGATGTTAGTCAAAGCCTAGAACCTAACACAGAGAGACACACACACAGACACTAGGGATCCCAGACCCCTGGTGGGGGCGGGGGATTCCCCGACTCCGCTCCCCCCACCCCGCCCTCACTTACTTCACTGGTGGGGGACACGCACCTTCCCTGAGGGCTCCCCCATGGAGCTGCACACTCCTGTGCACAGCAGCCACCAGGATCGGGCCCGTTTTGGCCCGGATCAGGGCTGCTGCAGAGCATGAGAGTGCTCCTGCGCTCCGCAGCACCTGAAAATGGGCCCGATCTGCGGCAAAACGGGCTCATTTTTGGGCACTGCGGAGCGCAGGAGAGCTCCTGTGCTCTGCAGAGCCCCAAAATGAGCCCGTTTCAGCATGAATCGAGCCCATTTTGAGGTGCTGCGGCACACAGGAGTGCTCCTGCGCTCTGCAGCACCTCAAAAACAGGCCCAATCCGCAGCACAACAGGCCTATTTTCAAGCGCTGCAGAGTGCAGGAACGCTCCTGCGCTCCACAGCACCTCAAAAACAGGCCCAATTCGCAGCAGACCGGGCCCGTTTTCAGGCACTGCGGAGTGCAGAAGCACTCCTGCTCTCCGCAGCACCTCAAAAACAGGCCCGTTTCAGCCCCGATCGGGTCTGTTTTGAGCCCCTGAGGAGCCTGGCCATGCTCCCAGGGGCTGTGCGATGACATCACTTCTGAAGTGACATCATCATGCCTGTGGGGGGGCGCATGTGTGCACTTTGTGCACGCGTACCCCCTCTCCCCCAAGGTAAGTGCCAGGCCCCTATCCCACACCTGGAGGTTGATGGGGCATGGCAAGTTGGCAACCCTAATAGACACATAACATAAGACATTCATTTGATGGCTTTGTTTGCTGTTGTTATTCCTCCTGAGCTGTGAGGTAAACAACTAAACTAAACCAACACAATATAAAATTTTCCCCATGCATGCCCTGCCTACAGGTCATTCAGTGCTATTCCTCCAAGAACAGAAGTTTACCAGATTAAAGATTAGCATGGCCTAGGCTATACTGCCATTATTCCCTCACATGGTGAAGTAGTATCTGATTTCTCCCACTCCACAGGACACAAGAGCCTGCCTTTATAAGTTCTTCTTTTCCTGTTTTCCAAAGCTGATAGTCAGGGAGGGGTCATGTCCCTAGAACCTGATTAGCAGGTAGACAATGTCAATGCCTGGTAGTGCCAAAAGAGATGCACCTTTCCCCCCTCCCCTCCAAGAGAGTTGAATGAACGCTTCCAGGGCCGATGGGCCAGAAGGAAGGCAGTGCTCCCCTGAGTCCCAATTGGTAGAGACACAATGCCAGTGCCTGGGAAGTGCCCCCCAAACAGATGCACCTTCCCCCATCCCCTTCAAAGGAGTTAAATTAAATTGAATGAATGTTTCCAAAGCTGATGGGCATGGGAAAGTGTTGGTGCTTATCCCCTTTCAATGTCCAGATTGGCAGGGAGACTGCCTGGGGGAAATGCACTCATGCACACAACACACATTTCCCTTTCCGTCAACAGAGATAATACTAAGGGCTGCTCAGTGTCTTCGCTTGGGATTCGATTGGTTGCAGTTATCAAGGAAAACAAGGTGCTGCTGGGTCACGCTGCCTGGCCTACCTGCCTGCAATGCTGCTGAGTGGGTCAGAACCAACATGGAACATGGAACCAACATGAGCGCACTCGCGGGGAGAGCATAATACAAATTTGAAATAAATAAATAAACACACAAACTTTTCAGTGGAAGGGAATCATTACAGCTTTGTTTCCCAAATTTGTTTCACTGTTCTGGAAACTGTTTTAATGAGCTGAACCAGTGATCTCCTGGGGGGGGGGGAAGCTGGCTTGTTTGTTCCATTTTGCACTCCTCTAGTCCAAACTACTATATCTAATGCTCCCTTCTAAAACTTACCTACCAGATGGGACTCACAGAGTATAGTGACCCTAAATGCCCATTTTACTGCGCAATCTTCCAGATACTTTAGAGCCATTCTCCCATATGTGGTGCCCATGGGTGCCATAGCGCTCACAGATGTATTTCTTGGTGCTCATGCAACCTGTTTCCTCCTCAGTACAAAATAAGTTTAAATATTAGGTATGAATCCTGCAAACAATAGCAATCAGCATATGTAGCATGATCATGCTTAGTATTCACTTGGAGATTAGAGAATATGGTTGTGTAAATTGACCTGTCCACTTAGAAGATTATTGGGAGGTTTGTTACTGTGGCTGTCCAAGGAATGCAACTGTCATGTGTAGGTAGGTAGCTTGTGAAAGACTATATTCACCACAAGCCACTGAAGAAACAACATTTCCACAACTTGACTGAAGTGGTAGTTGGATATTTCGTAATTAACATTGCACATGCATGCACATATACGGGTAGGGCCTACAGAGATGCCAGCTTTGCCAGTGGGATCTGAGAAGAGTTTTTAGGAAGAGTTCTACAAACTTGGGTGGGTACCAAGCCAAATCTTGATTACTCAGTATGATGCTGCCCTCCTTTTAGCCAGATAATATTTCATCTTCCAGAGATCCCCATTCTGTTTAGCCCTGCTGTGATGACTCACAGAGCATAACAAACCTCATCCCTGAAAGGCTCGTGATACACATGGTAAAGTTTGCTTCATGCATTACAACAATCATGTAGAAACTGCATGTTGTGGCTCCATGCCTGGAATACAAATTAGGTAAGTCGCTTACTATAGGAATCGGCCCTCTCAAATGGGGATTAGCATTTTCAGTTAATAGGGAAGATAATAAACAAGGGACAGAACAGGGCTTTATAAAATTATGCACTGACTGGAGAATAAGGGCATCTTTTCTCTCTTCTGTAATGCCAGAGGCTGGAGTACTCATTGAAAGTGATGGACAGGACATTCATGACATGGAAAAGGAACTACTATTTATTAATTTAATTTTTAATTTAATAATGTAAAATTAAAGCCAGGAAGCCTTTGTGTCGATTTAGTCCAAGCGGATGCATCGTCTTGAGTTTTGTTATCAGTAGCAGTTCAGCAGTCTCTCTAATCTCCCTTTGAAATTTCTCTGCAAGATAACTGCTACTATTAGGTCAGCAACTGAATGTCCTGGAAGGTTTAAAATTCCCTCTACTGGTTTTTGAATGTTTTGGTTTCTGGTGTCAGACATGTCTATTAATTCTTTGTTGAAGGGACTGGCCAGTTTGTCCAATGTAGAGAGTGGAAGAACATTGCTGACAGGTGATGGTGTAAATCACATTAGAGAATGAGCCGGTATATGAACCCGAGATGGTATGGCTGATACTGTTGGGTCTACTGATAGTATTGCTTGGATTGATATGAGAGCAAATTTGGCATCTTGGTTTGTTACAAGTCTTGGTACCAGAGTCCGTGTTAGTGTTGTTGACTAGTTTATCATGCTGAGTAGTTGTTTCAGGTTAGCAGGCCGTCTGTAAGCAAGAAAAAGTCGGTCCCCCAGTGCCTGTGTAAGGAAAGTGTCCCAATCCAGCATGGGTTGTAGGTCATTAATAATGCATTGGACAGGCTTGAGTTGTGGGCTTTAGGTGATCACCAACAGTGTTCGGTTGTTATTTTCTTTGGGCTTGTCTGGTAGCAAGCTGTTCCTGAGCGTCATTCTGATCTTTCCAATCATCTTTCTCACTATGTCAGGAGGATACTGCAGTTGCAAAAATGTCTGTTGTAGATCCTTCAAGTAACTATCTCTGTCTGAGGGGTTGGAGCAGATGAGACTATACCATAGGGCTTGGATATACACAATGGATTGCTTGATGTGGCTTCCTGGCTTATTACCAATGCTAATTTCTCCACACTCACTACCCCTCTGCATACCCCACCGTATTCAATCATGTCTGCCATTGTTCCACTTCTGTAAATACCCCACTCTCCAAGATATAAGGACATGGACTCACATTCAAGCTGTATCTGAAGAAGTGAGCTGTGGCTAACAAAAGCTCATACGATGTATTGTCGAAGGCTTTCACGGCCGGAGAACGATGGTTGTTGGGGGTTTTCCGGGCTGTATTGCCGTGGTCTTGGCATTGTAGTTCCTGACGTTTCGCCAGCAGCTGTGGCTGGCATCTTCAGAGGTGTAGCACCAAAAGACAGAGATCTCTCAGTGTCTTTGTTGAAGGACACTGAGAGATCTCTGTCTTTTGGTGCTACACCTCTGAAGATGCCAGCCACAGCTGCTGGCGAAACGTCAGGAACTACAATGCCAAGACCACGGCAATACAGCCCGGAAAACCCCCAACAACCAAAAGCTCATACCTTACCACAAATTGTGTTAGTCTTATAGGTGCTACTGGACTCTTGCAATTGTCTACTGCTACACATAGAATAACATAGCTACCCATCTTGAATTATATGGCTGTTAAGTCTGGAATCATATTTCTACTTATAATCAGAACATAGTCTCAAGCCTAGTGTAACTTTTGGCTTAACTTGTCATTTATAAGTAGTCATATGCTCCATTTGCACACATATTTTCCTGAAAAGCCTTTTTTAGAGATATTTCGCACTCACGGTTTAAAACGCCTTTTTTTAGCAACCGCAGTGGTGTCAGCTTGGCACTGATCCTTTCACACTTCCCAGCAGTTTCGATTTGGCCTCTTGTGATTCTGCCTGGAAGCCTCTGTTCAGCTTCGGACTTTCGGGGCATCGCAGTGCACGTCAGCTTTTTTTTTTTTAACTTTGAGCATGTGTGGTAATGACCATGCCTTACATCTTAGGACAGACAAGCCTCCTCCCACGGTGCCCCTTCAACCACCCCCTCCCACCTTACTCTTCCCGGGGTAAGGCAGGACTTGCCTCCCCAGCGTTTTTGCATGGTGTGGGCGGGAGCACACTCATACCTGCCTCTGGCTCTGCTGAGACGCGTTGAGCCGGGGCTTGGTGTGCTTTCTGAGGGGCTGGAAATTCCCTCGTGTGGGGATTGCACGCACACACTCCAGAGAGGAGAGGCTGCAGCAGCTCTTGAACCCAGAACAATTTGGCTGAGCTTAGCAAGTTCACTTTGTGAAGTTGAGAGCCTGTGTGTGTGTGTGTTAGGGGTGTGCGATTCGGATTTTGGCAAACCTGAAAAAACCCGAATCACCCCGATTCGGATCAATTCAGAAAAATCCGAATCGATTCGGAGAAATCCGAATCGATTCGGGTTTTCCGAAGCACCATAACCCGAATCGATTCGGATTGATTCAGATTGATTCGGGTTTTTCAATGGGAAAATGCCTCCGTCTTCCCGGACGCCTGGGGGAGGCATTTTCCCACCGAATCTAGCCACAATTGGTGGGGACCTTCCTCTAACTCCCCTCTAACAACCCCCCAAGTTTCAGACCGATTGGACTTTGGGGGGCCATGTTATGGCCCCCCAAACCAGGTCCCCCTATCCTCGCATAAGAAAGGGAAGGGTGAGCATATTGTTAGCTTGCTGCTGCTCATCTTCTTCGTCATTATTTCCTATGGGGAAAAATGAAGAGGCAGGCTTCCTTTGCCAGGGGTGGCATTTCGCATGCAAAATGCCCCCCAACCCTCAGGGGCCCTTCTCCCACCTTTCCTCCCACCCCCCACCAAGGCTCAGCCTGCTCCCACTTGGGGAGGGGCATTTCATGGCCTCCCCAAGTAGGTGCTCTTTTCTCTACTATAGCTGGGGGAGGCTTGTCTTGCCAGGGGTGGCATTTTGCATGCAAAATGCCCCCCTACCCTCAGGGGCCCTTCTCCCACCTTTCCTCCCACCTCCCTCCAAGGCTCAGCCTGCTCCCACTTGCGGGGGCCATTTCATGGCCTCCCCAAGTAGGTGCTCTCAGCCCCCAAAGTCCACCCCTTACAGCCCCACACAAACCCAATTCCCCCCCAGCTGCCACACACAGACCCAAATCCCCACATTAGCCCCTCACAGACCCAAATCCACCCCCAGCAGCCCCACACCCATAACCCCAGGAACAGGATGGCAAAGGCCAGCCCTCTCCCTTTGTTCCCTATGCTGGGAACTTCTAAACTCTCTTTCCCTGGGCAATTCTGCACAGCCCAGGGGCGCCACAATGGTGGGCACACTTCTGAGTGCCAGCTGGTCCCTGTGAAAGAGCACCTGAACCACAGACACCCTCCCTCAAATTCCCCCACCACCTACAGAGATGGCTGGCCAGCCAGCCCCATTGTTCCCTATGATGGGAACCAACTGCACAACAAAGAATAAAACACGAACAACACAAAATAAAGTTTTTTAAAAATTATTTTCTCCCTTTCAAAGTACAAGTAGGCAAAGCATTATGACACATTACACCAGCAGTCCCCCACGCAGAAAAATAACACAACTCACTTAACATCAGAGAATCACAAAAGCACAATTCCTGTCAAAAACACTTTATTTCTTGAACAGCTTTAGGTTACACAGCAGGGGGGCAAACCAAAGGGCATTCCAGCATTCCACCTCACAAAAATAACACAACTCCACATCAGAGAATCACCCCAAAAAATTGCTGTCAAAAGCACTTTATTTCTTTAACTGCTTTAGATTACACAGTAGGAAGGCACAACAGGGCATGAAAGCAGTGTACTACACAAAAATAACACAACTCACTTCACATCAGAGAATCACCCAAACACAATTGCTGTCAAAAACGGTGAAGTGGGTTGTATTATTTTGTGTAGTACACTGCTATCATGCCCTGTTGTGCCCTCCTACTGTGTAACCTAAAGCAGTTCAAGAAATAAAGTGTTTCTGACAGGAATTGTGCTTTTGTGATTCTCTGATGATCTGCTCCTCCTCCTCCAAACCTTCCACCTGCCCCGGTGTCTCCCCAGATTCCTTCCCCCAATGGTGATTGCCCGCTGCCTTCCTGGTCCTGCCTCTCTCTCTTGCCATGTCCCGCCCCCTGCTCCGACACTCCGTTCTTCCAGTGGGTGGCCGCTATCTTGGCCATCATGCCCCTCGCCTTCCCATGCATGGCTGCTGGCCCTGACCTCAGTTGTGGCTGGGCCCGGCCCGGCCGGGCTGGGCACAAAGCTGAGGGTGAGGAGGGCCTGTGTCACGGCTGCTCCACTACTCACCACTCAACTGGGGCTGCCCACCGCGGAACAGCTGGCTGGTGGCGCGGCAGGCTGGCAGCAGTGTCCAGCTGCTCCTCCCATCTCCTGGGAGCGCTGTGACTAGAGCGGGCTGGTAAGAGCTTCCCTGGGGCTCTTGTGGCGTTCTCCTGTATCGGGGATGGGGCAGGGGGTGGGTGGGCCAGCCCCCCCAAGTCCGGCATGGCTGCCCCCACCAGACAGCTATTGAGGAAATAGAACTCAGTTTTACTTTCTCTAATATGCTGCCACCTGCTATTTAAACTTGGGCTATTTGTTGTAAACAGTGTTTGAGTTTTGTGCATGTGTTTTATTTCTCCTTAGCCAACAACTTCAAGCCATCCAGAGTTAAACCAGAATGAAGAATAACTATTATTTATAATACAGAACATAGGAATGAATGATTTCAAAGATTATAAATATTTTGTGTTTTAACTGGGAAAGATTACGATGGAACAGATTAACAGCCAGTCATCTCTCTGCTGCCTTTCCATAGCAGCCTCAAAATCTTCTCCTTCAGTAACTACCTTCCAGTGGACTCCAACTGTCACTGGCCCCAGAAAATTTACATTAAGCTCCAGTATTAAAGAAAATTTTTACAAAATGATGTATTGTTGGTATATGACTCCTGAAAAATTGGCTAGAATGTATAAGGGGGCGTCAAATGTATGTTGGAAATGTGCCAAACAAGAAGGGACATTTTTTCATATGTGGTGGACATGAAAGAAAGCAAAGGGTTTTTGGTTGCAGATACAATAATCAATTCAGAAGATTTTGAAGATTGAACTTCAGCTGAAACCAGAGACTTTTCTGTTGGGAATAACAGACAGCCAGTTGGAAAAAAGCTTTAGAACACTGTTTTTATACTTTATTACAGCAGCAAGAGTACTTTATGCACAAAAGTGGAAAACTACAACATTGCCTACAGTGGAGGAATGGTGGAGGAAAGTTTTGGAGTTTGTGTCAATGGCAAAACTTACTGCATTGATTAGAGAAAAGCCATTAGTTAACTTCTTGACTGAATGGAAACCGTTAATAGACTTTTTGCATGAAATGGATAACAAGGATTTGATGACATCTGGATTTATGGATTAAGAAACAGGAACAATAGAAAAAAGAGGGGATTTGTGACTTAGAATAAGTGTGACTCTAGAAATGATATATACTTGTTGCGGAGAAAATTGGAACTCAACCTATAGTGTAATCTAGGTTTTTGTCGTTGTTGTTTTCTTTTCCCTTTTCCTTTTAATTATATAGAAATATGTATTGTTAGTGTGTCATCTTTAGAATTGTGTGTTTTTTCTTATCCTCTATGTTTATTGTTTATTATGTTATGGTGTATAGTTTATAGTTTAAATACAGAAAAAATACAGGCAAAATCTTCTCCTTCAGTAACTACCTTCTAGTTGGACTCCAACCGTCACTGGCCCCAGAAAGAAAACAGAATGCTATATTAAGGCAAACCCCATTGTTATGTACAAATTTAGTAATCAATATATCTGATGGTCTGTTCATTGGGATAAATTGCAATGCATAGTTTAAGTTTCAATAAGTTGGTTGGTCCACTTGCGGGTTGCTGTCTGGAAACTCACATTTTCTCTTGCTCTCCAAGATGTGCAAGTGCCATGCACAGGATAGAACCTGTTTAGTAATAATGTCACACACTTGTTGCATTCTCCTTGAAAATACAGAGAAATAACTTTTTTTAAGAACCCTAACTTGACTCATGTTCCTTTAGAAATCACATTGCCTCATCTGAAAAACTGCATAACCAAAGCACTGTAAGTATATATATAGGAGAGGCTTGGTAGAGATGAGAGACCTCAGCTTGGCCACTGGAATCTGAGGAGCATCTTCTTGAAAGGGCCACAGCAAACTCGGGTGAGACCAGGCCAAACAATGAAGACAACAGGTTTTCTGCTCTTCAGCGTGATGCTGTTCTTCTCCTCCGGTGAGTCATCTTTCCACTTACCCAGATTCCCATTTTGCCCAGCCTTGCTTTTAAGAACCATATCCTGTAACACATCAGACCCCTGAAAAAAATACACTTCTCAGAAACACATGCCACAGGCTGCTTCATGTAACAGCACTGGACCACAGGATAAGCAGCATCATGAATGCTATGCCTTATGCGCCCATGCTTCCCGAGCGATTTCACATTGGAAATAAATTTCCGTGCATTACTGAAAGAAATTACACGGAGATCATTTCTTTCCCCATGGAGTGCAGTTTATGCTTAAATGTAGCCATGCATTATTGAATACCATGAATTTTATGCTAGCCATTGAATATATCTGCAAAAAATCCTATGTCTATATTTTGATTTATGAACATTTAGAACATTTTTGACAATTCCCACAATTTTACAGAATTTCTTTAATTAATGTCCTTCCCGAATAGTTCCAACTTTACACACTGCCAAGAACATCAGTTCTTTTCCACTATAGATTCCTTCTATTTTTCTGCTGGTAAAAAAGTGTCCTCAAATGTATCGTTGCACAATATGTGGCCCTGTTTTATAGCTTTTTCACATTTGGTATTTTCATTCTAGGTACTGCCATGGCAGGAATACCGGTGAGTGTCAGTTATTTCTTCCTAATCTATACCTTTCCCCTTGTTGCTGAGAGGTGATATATCTGCCCAAAGTGGGCAAAGGGGAATGAAAAGGAATATTTGGGATAAAATATACATTTCCATTTTCAGTTCACTAGATAAATGTTGGGCAAACGTTGAGCTTCGAACATGAATGCCAGGTCTTCCACCTCCCGTTCAGAGGGTAAGAGGACCTGGCAACCCTACCTCAAACAGATGTTGGACTTTGAGAATTTTGCCCCCACAGTTCCCCTCTCTCGGTGATCCTGTCTGGAGATATTGGAAAGTCATAGCCTTTTTTGGAAATATAGCACTCCATATATGCTCAGAGAAGGTACTTCTAGGTGATCTATCTTCTCCAAAGTAAAAAGATAAATGAAAAAGAATAGTTGGGCTAAAATTAACATTTCATTTTGTGTGTGATAAATATAGAGAAAATGTAGTGAGTGTTATGAAGACAGATGGCATCTTACTTTTAGGTAAATAGAGACCTTTTGTTACTGCTTTTCTGAGGGACTTTTCTGTCAGGAAAGATCAGTCTTCCAAAATTAGGGACTTGGTACCTGTAATCATTGTGCTGCTGAGGGGATTTTGGCAAATTGAAGCAGCTGAATTCCCCTCTTTATTTTTTTATTTACTATATTTCCAGTCTTCCTTTGTCATTGAGACTCAGATTACAGGTTATAAAACAGTGCAATCAGACTGTAAAAGACAAACAGTGAACTATGCAAGAGAACTAGGATTACTGAACAACAAACTACCTGAGGCAAAGTAAACTATAAACAAAAAAGGAAAGTGGAATGCAGAAAAAGAAAGTGATGCCTGCAATAATCATAGCAGTGAACTACAATCCTACTCCATTTAAAGGATGGTTCCATTCTACTACTACAGATCTATCTATTGTGAACAATTCCCTCTTTAATGTTCCTTTCCCCCCACATTCTGCCAACAGAAGTGTGGGAGCCTTCCCGATCTCTTCAGGCAGGCCATTTCAAAAGTGGGAGCCACCATTGAGAGTGCATGTTCCATGGGCAGCTTCTGATCTTATCCATTTACAGAGTGGCACCTTTAGAAGGCATTGTTCAGATGAGCAAAGCTGTAGCAACAGGGCATAGTAGGACAGTTGGACCTGCGGGAATGTGAGTCCAGGGCCACTAAGGGCTATGTAGATGATAACCAGAACCTTGAATTGAACTTGGTTAGCAACGAGGTGACTGCAGAATGGGAGAAACATATGTGTTCCACCTTTTTCCTGATAAGAACACATTAGAACTGTAATAGAATGAACAGACTGGGAGGGCACCTTTATAACAGAATAGGGTTATAGTCCACTGCAGTTATTATTGTAGGTATTGCCTGCATTGTCTTTACCTTATAATCCATTATCTGTATTGTTTATATTATAAATTGCCAAAGGAACCTTATTGCCCGAATTGTTCTCGAATTCTGTAATCCTGGTCCTACTCTGTTCATTGATTGTTTCATGCTGTAATTAACCCAAAAATACAGAGAGAAAAGCCCTCGCCAAGGGACACAATCAAACAGTTAAACCCAATGCTCACAGAGTATGCAAAATACTAAACTGTACGTAATAATTAATAAAGTGCTCAAGTGCTGCACAAACAATCTTAGGGTCACCAATTATTCCACAATGTCAATATCCCAATACATACAGTCAAATTACAATAAATATGAACAATGATTATAAATACAATGTTTACAGATGATATAAATATACAAAATATCCAATAAATATTTGGTCGCAAAGCACAATTCACTATTCCTTCTTATTCGCCAAAACATAACCCAATCACAAAGTTTCTATAGTCGCCAAAAATGAATTCAGGGTGGACTCGCACTGCCCTTGAAGGCGAAACACTGAATCATCAGATAATAAATTCTGGGATTTACTTTAAAGTAATGCTTAATTTCTTTAAAAAGCTGCTAGTGCAGCTTCACTTACAGGGGAGGGGGTTGGAAGAAGTATGCTTGAATGAAAGAATTCATTTATTGGGCTCAGTCTCAGTTCTAATTCTTAGTTTGTTAGAAGAGAACTTGTCTGTGAACATTTATATATCATGTTTAACTCAGTAGGAAAATCATTTGGGGTTCAGATGTATAGATGCTTGCAATTGATTCATGGAGTGGTCATAAGCGTCATAAAACTGATTCATTTCTAGTTCCTTTCAGCCGCTAGGCTTGCATTACAGAACTGTAAACAATTTGTTTATCCAATTTAAAATTGATAATTGTAAGTGTTGGGGTGGTTTACCGGAACGTGAAATCTGGTGCCCACAATAGGCTATAGTAATATTCTCCTTAGAAGCAGAAGGAGTTCCATTTCTGAGGCATCAGCTGGTGCTGAACAGTGTTTGTCAAAATATTTTGTATTTTAAATCATCAGGAAAGGAAGAGAAGTTTAAAATGTGCTGTTGTTGCCTCTACAGATTGACTGTGCCGGCTATCCCACAGATAAATGCACTGCGGAATATCTTCCACATTGTGGTACTATTCGCAAGACATATGCAAACAAGTGTGAATTTTGTAATGCTCTTGTGTGAGTATAGATTTTACTGATAACGGCAGGATGAAAACGGAGAGAAGAGCTCCTCAAAAGGCTTTGCTTTGTAGCCCAATTAAAGAGTAATGTGCAAATGAGCGTTACCAACCTGCAAGTGGGGCCGGGATCTCCAGAGTAAAGAGATTAGTTGCCCTGGAGCAAAGAGAAACTATTTAGGATAAACTTCATGGCATAGCGTCCCTACTGAGCTCCCTCCCTTTCCCAAACTTGGCCCTCTTGAATAGGGTTGCCAGGTCTCTCTCCCCTCCATTCAGGAGGTTAGGGAACCCAGCACTTACCTCGTGTCCGGCATGAGGTCTTTCTTCGCACATGCACACCCTGGGGCTGATGCAGTGATATCACTTCCAGAAGTAATGTCACCATGCTGGCCATGGAAGCACTTCCGTGCTCCGCAGAGGGCCAATTAGCCACAAAGGAAGCACGGGAATGCTCCAATGGCCAGCATGACAATGTCACTTCCAAAAGTGATGTCACCATGCCCCCAGGGTGCACATGCAAGGCCATCAGCAGGCAAGAGGGCAAATCCCCAGGAGTTTGCCTGCCACCTGGGAACCTTACTCCCCAATCATTGTCTCCAAATCTCTAGGAGTTTTCCAAGCCAGAGTTGGCAACCCTGTGTGCAGTTTAGACTTGTTGCAATAGATTCTGAGTTTTGAGTTAAAATATTTTATCATATGATTGAACAATGACTCCTGGAGCAGAGAAGTGTTTTGATCAGCAGAAAATATACTAGTGGTTGTCTTCTTAATTATATCTCAAACTATTTTACTCTGTGAACTGATTCCTACATCTTATTTCATGAGTAACGTGGAAGTTTGCCTCATCTAGAGTCTCACATGGAGTTCCCTGCTTTGTCTCTCCTTTCTCCAGGGAAAGCAGTGGACAGCTAGAACTCGATTATCTTGGAGAATGCAGAAAAGGTGAAAAGGAATAAGGAATACCAACCTCAGCCTCATTCCCCCACCCCCAATTCTTCCTTCTTCTCTTGCTGTAGTAGCTGTTGAACATCTTGCTGTGTCTGAATGTAGCTGAAAAATCTAAGCAACATTTCCTCCCTTAGATTTGACTTTGATCCTTAACATCTATCCCTAAAGCTTATATTTGTGGGGTGACAATAAGTAAGAAGTGTAGCATGAAAAAATTGTCCTCAAAGGGCACTCTGTAATATATGGGTCTGTTTTACAATTTTTTCGTATTTTCATTCTAGGTAGTGCCTTGGCAGGAATACAGGTGAGTTCCAGTTATTTCTTTCTAACCCATACCTTTTCCCTTCTTTGGCTAAAATATACATTTTAGTTTTCAATTCAATAGGTAAATGTTTAAGCAAATATACTGAATGCCACATTTGATAAAGGGTTGTTTTTTTACTGTGAAGGAAAAATCTGTTTAAAATAATAGATAATAATAATTTAAAAAGCCTTCAACAATACAATAATTTAAAAACTTTGTACAATACATGGTACCTTGATTTACCGGGAGCCTGGTTTGCAACCCTTGAGGTTAGAGCAAGATGCAGGAATAGGGGGGCCTCCTTCATCCTCCCTTGTGCCTCACAGCTATGGATTTTACCATTGTGGTGATGGGGCCCCATTGACAGGCAATCCCCCTGGCATCACTCACTACAATTGCTGGGGGGTTGGGGCTGATTCCTTTTTTAAAAAAAAATAAGGATTTTATTTAAAAAGAAAAGATATAAAAATAGAAAGTGCATAGAAACTTATACAGGCACAACATTTAAAATGAGATTAAGCTAATAGAAAGTTACATTCAGAATATATAACAGCAAAACTAAGTTGTTCTCATTCCCTCTCCTTAGTTGCTTATACCCAACCTTTAGTGTCAACAATTTTTAATTAATTATTTCTCCTGTGTTTCATCTTTTTAGCATTGTATCAAATTACCTTATCTTACTTTTAACCTAAGTAATCAAATAAATCTTTCCATTTTGTCCAAAATTCAACTATTGGTCTATTATGCACATAAGTTTGGCCATTGATGCATAGACATAGATCTTGTCTATCCCCTCTGATGTGTCAGGGCACAGATCTGTTTTCCATTTTGCTGCCTATAGCACTCCTGCTGTCACTATATACTGGAAAAGATCTCCCTGTTCTTTTGTAACATTATTTGGCAAAATGTTTAATAGCATATTTTTCAGATTTAGCTCAAACCTAAGCTTGAAGATCTTCTGCATCTCTTCATGTATCTTTATCCAATATCTTCATGCTTTCTTAGATGTCTTCATATGATAAATTGTTGCATCTGTGCATTGACATTTCCAACACTGTCCACTATAGTCCTTCCTTACTAATTCTGGCAATGTCTTTGGGAGTTGTATACCATCTAAAGAACATTTTGTACCACTTCTCTTTTAACAACTGACAATCTATAAATTTAATATCTTTATATCGTCAAAGGCTTTCACGGCCGGAGAACGATGGTTGTTGTGGATTTTCAGGGCTGTATTGCCGTGGTCTTGGCATTGTAGTTCCTGACGTTTTGCCAGCAGCTGTGACTGGCATCTTCAGAGGTGTAGCACCGAATGACAGGGATCTCTCAGTGTCAAACTGTGGAGGAGATGTTTGCAAGTAATTTATATCTACTCAGAAAGGTGGGTTGGGTTGTGTCATCCTGTAAGGGTTTCCCAGGGTGTGGAATGCTAATGGAGTGCTAATGCTTCACTGTATCCTGAGGAGGTTCTTTTGCATATGGATTAGTGCTCGATATGCTAATCTTCTCTGCAGGGCTATTGTGGGTTGTAGAGTCTTTTGTTAGCCTGGTGTTTTTCAGAACTGGAAACCATGCTCTATTCATTCTTAAAGTCCCTTCTTTCCAGTTGAAGTTTTGCTTATGCTTGTGAATTTCAATGGCTTCCCTGTGCAACCTGACAAAGTAGTTGGACGTGTTGTCCAGTATTTTGGTGTCCTGGAATAAGATACTGTGTCCTGTTTGAGTTAGGCTATGTTCAGCCACTGCTGATTTTTCAGGTTGTCCAAGTCTGCAGTGTCTTTCATGTTCTTTTATTCTTGTCTGGATGCTGTGCTGTGTGGTCCCGATGTAAACTTGTCCACAGCTGCAGGGTATGTGGTATACTCCTGCAGAGGTGAGAGGGTCTCTACTGTCTTTTGCTGATCGTAGCATCTGTTGTATTTTTCTGGTGGGTCGGAATACAGTTTGTAGGCTGTGCTTTTTCATAAGCTCTCCCATCTGATCCGTGATTCCTTTGATATATGGCAAAAATACGTTTCCTGTAGGAGACTGTTTTTCCTTAGTTGTTTGATTTATCCTGGGTTTAATTGCGCTTCTGATTTCATTTCTGGAGTAGCCATTTTCTTGAAGTGCATGGTTTAGATGATTGTGAATTGTATGTTCAGGTGGATGTTGTTGAGGTGGTTTTAAAATCACCAGGCTAACAAATGCGCTGATCAAGAATTCCTCACTACATCCCAACGCACAAAAAACTATGCAAGACAGAAGCACAGCCACCTAGACTATATGGACTCCCTGAAATTCATAAGGATTCAGTCCCACTCCGACCCATCGTGAGTGCCATTGGCTCACTGACATATGAATTAGCTAGACATCTGGCCAATCTTCTGCAGGACCACATCGGGAAAACCACATCTTACATCAAAGATTCAGCACATTTCATCAACAAAATCCGTTCTCTGAAACTCAGTCCACAGGACATACTTGTCAGTTTTGATGTTGTATCCCTGTTTACTAAGGTTCCAGTAAAAGACACTATTGCACTTATTAATCAGATTTTTCCAGAGGATGTAACAGCCTTATTCCACCATTGTCTGACAACCAGTTACTTCCAATGGGATAACGAATTCTATGAACAGATGGATGGGGTGGCCATGGGAAGCCCGCTCAGCCCAGTTATAGCAAACTTCTACATGGAACATTTTGAAAAAAACAGCTCTAGAATCAGCACCTCACAAACCTATTTTTTCTGTTAGCCTGCTGCCTTTTTAAAGAGCTTGTTCTTTGAACCTTGATACTGTTTGGCGATACATCAACCATGGAATATTTTTTCCTTGAGCTTGTTTTCACATTTCCTTGCTTGTCAATCATAGATTCATAGCTGATTCATAGATTCTATTTCTGGTGGCAGTGTCACAATGGGTATTTATTGGCAACAACAGTGCCAAGATTGGTGGACTCAGTCTATTTCTGCATTGAAACCATGTTTTAAATAGTCCATCTCTTAGTATATGGATCCCATCCTGCTTTTGAATGGATTTCATTGATTTCTTAAGCCATAAATAATTATAAATGCCTTCTCTAGCATCCACTATCTCCAATTTAATGTGTCTTCTACTCGGATTTATAATCAAATCTGTTATTCAAACCAGTGCCACTGCTTAGCGATACAGTTTGATATTCGGTACTGCCAGTTCTCCTCAGTTTTTGTCATCCTGTAATACTTTAAATCTTATTCTTGGTTTCTTCCCCTTCCATATGAAGTCATTTGTTACTTTCTGCCACTTAAAGTCTTTTGATCTATATGAATTGGAACCATTTGAAACAGGAAATTCAATTTTGGTAATATATTCATTTTAACAGCACAAATTCTTCCTAGCCATGAAATATTCAATTTTTCCCATCTTTGGAAATCTTCAGTAATGTTTGTCCACACGTTTTGATAATTGTCCTTATAAAGATTCTCATTTTGTGCTGAGACATTTATCCCTAGGTATTTTACAGGCTTTGTGGTGATGGCACAGTCTGTTATTTTTTTCAATCTCTTCTCATTCCTATGTTGCTGTCGAAAATAACATTACCTTTGTTTTCTGTTTGTTCAACTTGTATCCAGAACATTGTCCAAATTTTGATATTTGTTCCATTACATAAGTCAGAGAGTTGGGTTTGTCAGCTGATTCTTGACCTGGGGGCCCAGTGCCAGTCCAAGGCTGCCTGGCAGTGCAGGAAATCATGGCAGGTTGGAGGGAGGGAATAGGTTTGTTTCCCTCCAGCCTCTTCCCTTTTCCTTCTGGCACAAGGCAGCAGCCAGCTTCTCTTGCTTCCCACCTTCCCTCCCTCTCTCTAGTGGGCACTGGTGTACAGATGGATCTCCTCATATTGCTGTACAATTTGAGGGGTTGTTTGGGGGCATTTGGCAGGATCCAGCTGGGGGAAACTGCACCAGCAGGCTGTCTCACCCCATTTTAGGGGTCCCCTTAATGGATCTTGGGGGAAAGCCAGAGAAAGACATGCCCAGTTTGGGCAAATCATCTGGGTTTGCTCCCAGGTGGAATAGGAATCATGCATGGCCACATCCAGGTGGGGATCACACACTTGACCTCCAATAGTTTGATCCCATCAGGTGAGCTGGGAGCAGGGCCACATTATTCATAAGGGCCCTGCAGGGACTAGGGGGCCTGTCAATTTTTTTTTTTGATGAGGCACATCTCCACATAAATTACAATTAATTGATTCTCTTATATAACATCTAATAATAAGAAAATTAACTGCTTCCTTATTGAAATGAAATTGTCTCTTATATTAAGCAATTATCCATAAATTATATCTTTTAAAATAAATAATAAAAATTTTATTCACTTCAAAATATTACAGTATTGAACAATTATACCCCCAAAATGTGCTTTCCTGTAGAGTTCTACTCATGCAATACAATATTTTAAAAATTGTGAATATAATTCTTCAGGAGACCCTCAAAATGGATATAGGGCTATGTACTGCAGTCTAGTACCTACCGTACTAGACTACCTACCAGGGTCAGGCTGTCAGCTGTAGTGGGGTGAAAGATTGAAGTGCTTTCTAATTTTCAAGTCGATCAAACAAAAGGGGTTACGTTTACAGACACCCAGAGTAGGACCCTATCTGTGCAACTATTCACTACTTTTACATGAAAAATATCTTTCTCCAGCCCACAAGGATGGGGGAAGAGGAGAAGGAGAATAGCAGTTTGGGACTGGCTGTAAGTGCACTTTGCTCATCCCTTAAAATGATCTGATTAGAAGTGAGATAGACTGGAAGTGGAAAGAGGGGAGGGGACCGAGGAGGAGCATGATAATAGAAAAAATCAGATAGTTTGCAAAGATTTGACCAGTTGCAGACAAGGACCCTTTCCACATGTCCTTAAAGGGACAGCCCACTCACTGAACGCTGGCAGCTTTTCCCCTTGACTCCAGATGTCTCCCTTTTCAAAACGGTTGCAGCGCAGGCTGTTTGACTTCCATTTTTTGGAGCCTTTTCTGGGAGAGCACTTTTCTGAAGTCCTGAAAATGTGCTGAAAAAACAAAAGCCAAACAGCCTGCAACTGTTTGGAAAACGGAGATGTCTGGAGTGAAGGGGAAAAGCTACCAGCATTTGGTGAGTGGGCTGTCCCTTTAAGGATGTGTAAAAAGGGCTCTGTTCATGACCAAGAAAGTAGTTTACAAGCTCCAAAATGATTGCCAAGCGACCAACTCTCTACAATGAATCAACCTTCTGCAAAGCATACCTCAGCTTCTGGAAAGCAGATCTCAGCCAGTGTAAAGCATATCTCAGCAAGCTCAATTATAACCTGTGCAAACAAGTGGCTCAGGGTTGCAAAAGAGGCCTTTGCAGAAGGGGTTTGAATTCTAGGGCAGCAGAGCAAGATAAGGCTTTTCTAATTTACAAGTTGGGGGGGAATCTCCAGCCCATGAAGTGGAGGAAAGGGGGAAGGGGAAGGGGGAAGGGAAGAAGGAGAATAACAGCTCTCTGCAGTTTGGATTGGCTGGCATTGCCCTTTGATCCTCCCTTGCAAGCATTTGATTAGAATGGAGAAATGCCATTTTCAGGAAATCAATAGAGAAAAAAATGTGCTCATGTTGCATGACTGATAAGCATCAGAACTTGAAGAAAAATTAACAGATTTTTTTTTAGGAGGGGAGGTGTTTCATTATTGCAAGAATCTTGTATTTGTAATACTGTTGCATATAATGATCTGAAATAGCAATTTCTGTGTATATTTTCAGCTCGAGTGTTTCATTTTGCACACCCCTAGTAGACACTGGGCTTTCATGGCAGCATTCTGTTTTCCTTAACAGCATTCACCAATCAGATCCCAAGGGGAGATAGCCCTTTTATTCTTAATTAACTCTGTTGCCAGGAGGGGGGAATGAGTGCAATGTGAATGAGTGCACTTTTTTCTCCTCATATCTACCCTGTGCAATGGTGGCAATCTGGTCCTTGCAAGACCCCTCCCCACCTATCATCTTTGGAAAGGTTTGGAAAAGGGAATGTGAACACTTCAATCATTGGCTGCAATTCAAAAGGCACTTCCCTGCATGTAAGCACGATTGAATGTGAGTTACATCTGAGTAGACCGGCTGGTGTGTATCTTGGTTTGTTTTGCAGTGCTACCCAAGCACTGGTCTGTTTCCCCCACCCTCATCAGCATTTGGCAGTCTCTGTGAGAAAATGTGCCACGGAGGGGCTCATTCAAATCTGATAAAAGCACTGGAAGACTTCAATCATTGGCTGCAATTCTAAACGCAATTCTCTGGGAATAAGCACAAGGAAATGTGACACTAAAAGTAATCATTTACTTGCACTATAGGGGGAAAAAGTGAACATAAAGCAGGATTATTCTTAATGCAGTCGCCACCCCTTTTCCCTAGCCAGCCAGTTTTTGTTGCCATAGTGTGCACCCACTGACATTCATCTTCTTCAGGGTCCATTGTTTTGTAGACATGGGCACCAATTGAAATATGAATCAAATTTCATGACGAATCTGGCTTGGGAGCAGGGGGTGGATGGGAAGGCATGTCAGAGCAGCAGGAGGATGGGAGGAAGAGAGTCAGAGAAGGGATCCTAAAGCTGGCAAGCAGCAAGCAGCAAGCAGCGGCAGAAGAAGCTGCTGAGGCTGCCACTGCCACTGTTACTCTGCCATCCCATTCTTAAAAACAGAGAAGGGAAACAGAGGGGAAGGAGTCTCTGATTATAGTTCCCAGGTAAACTTGTGCAGACTCACCACGTGTAATTGGTCATTTGTAGCTTGGCTGCTTCACCAAACTTGGAGGGTAGCTGGAGGAGAGCCTTCTGAAGTCTCCCTGCGAGTTTGGCATCTCTGGGTATGAAGGGGGCCATTGTAGGGCCCCAGGATCTGACGAATCATGAACCTAACGAATCATCTCATGAAACGGGACAAATTCATGAAAGTTCGTGTTTTGTGATTCGTGGAACGTGGCGAAATGTCATTTTGTGGAACTCTCATTTTGTGGAATTTGTGGAACTCTCATTTTGTTTTTTTCCATTTTGTGCCCATCTCTATTATTTTATGTGTGTCATGTAACTGAAAAAATCTTGGTGGGTCAATTGTTTAGAAGGAGGACTGTGTTCTATGTGATAAGCGCAAAAACAGCTGCCCCAAAGTACCTGGAAGTCTGCATTGCAAAGAACAGGGCTGATAATCATGATAACAAAAAAATCCAAATGGATTAGATCAGAGCTAGCAATGCCCCAGCCGAATAAAAACACTAGTGGTGCATAGTTGGTTCAGAACCCATAATACAAAACAGAAACAGATTTCTTTTCAGTGCACTCCTGATGGTGGCCAGTTTTTTTATCCTGCCTACTGTGTCGTGTCTTTCTGTTCTGTCACCTCTAGCCTTGGCGAGGTGTGAGGTACCAATCTTTTGCTGACTTAGTATAGCACCACCATTTTTGGAGGACACCTACTGCCATTGAACATTCTTGGTCATAAGGGATTGTATTTTAAAAATGAAAGGCGAATGAAGAGCTTTAAAATATGCTGTTGTTGTCTCTGCAGGTTGATTGTAGCGGCTATCCCACCCCAGTCTGCCCCCTTCTATACGATCCACATTGTGGTTCTATTCGCAAGACATATGCAAACAAGTGTGAATTTTGTAAAGCTTTCGTGTGAGTATAGATTTTACTAATGATAGCCAAATGAGGAGGGTGATCAGTGCAGTTCAACTGGGCATGCCTTGTAGCTAGTGTTCCATTGGTCCTTATTCCAAGAGATGCTGAAGCCTGAATAAAAATATTTTCTGATGTGACTGAGTAATGAAACCTGGAGCAGGGGAGTTGTGTTTATCAAAAAATATATCCGCAGTTGTGCAATCAAATAGATTTTTATATTTATGTTACCCTATGAACTGATTCCTACTTCTTTTTTCATGAGTAATGTGGAAGCTTGCCTCTTCTGGAGTCTCACCTGGAGCTCTCTGCTTTGCCTTTCTCTTCCCAGGGAAAGCGGAGGAAAGCTTGAACTCGAGTACCTTGGAGAATGCAGGAAAGGTGACAAGGAATAAGAAATGGCACCCTCTGCCTCGCTTCATGGCTTGCTAGCAGCATCCTCCCCCCACAACTCATTCTCCCCTCTGCTTTTGCTCTGTATCTGAATGTGATCAATAAAGAAAAACTAAGCAGTGTTTTTGCCCTTATCTCAACATCTGTCCCTAGAGGTCATATTTGTTGGGTAAGTAAGAAGCATCACAGATAAAAAAATCCCTCCTCAGGATACCAGGGGCAGAGCTTAGTAAGCTCCTGAACCAAGGAGCGAAGTTGACTAGAAGTCACGAACCCGCCAGACTTCTGAACCAGGAACTGGAGCTCCTCAATATGCCTGCGCTGGGCATGTGAAAATTGTCCTCCCATACTCACCAATGAAGGGGTCACTGAGACAGCAACGAAGGAGTGCACTCAAAGGGGCCTATGCCAGGCGTTGGTGAGCGGGTGTCCCTGTTCGGCTGCGCCACTTGTAGGAATGACACGACACAGGGTTGCGATTCTGAGCATCAGTCTGCGAAGGCTAGTCTCTCCTAGCCAGCCAGTGGCTCCTTTATTTAAGCACAGCATGCATACACAAGGACTGATGACCATGGAAATAATGTTTGTCTGTGCTGGCATCCAGTTAATCAGTTACTGACAGGGCCGGCTGAAACTGCACGTTGCATTGTTAAGCATTTACGAGGAGAGGGGAGCAGAGTGCCCTTTCAATCAGGGTAGGCTTTCCTATCCGCTGACCTAAGGACCCACAATATTTGTTGGGTAAGTAAGAAGCATCACAGATAAAAAATGTATAGGTACTAACATAAGACCTACTGAGCAGCAACTGGAACCAGATCCCTAAACAATAAAGAGACCTGCTATTGTGGTGGTGTCTGTGGAGAAGAGGAGGGTTGGCCAAGAAGGACCCTGAGGGTAGGAGTATGATTTCACTTTGGTGGCCAGCTTAAATCTGGGTTTCCCAGATCCTAGTCCACCCTCTAACCACCATACCACAATTCTTTCATTTTATTTCTTCATTCTGTTTCTTTGTTTTAGAAAGATGTTAATAGAAAGGGCATAGAAAGCTGTTAGATATTTCTGTTCAGTCTGGTTAAGATTGTATTTTAGGGTTGTCCTTTGCCTGTTGCTGGCAGGGAAAGTCCCTACTCATGCTTCCTTATCCTCTACTGACACTTAGTGGGGCACCACGGAGGGCAGCAAATGAGGGTGCAAAATGGTGATCTTAGTATTTTGCAATCTCATTTCTGGCTATATAACCAAATGATGTCACCATGTTGCAGATTCACATGGAACACTATGGTTTTTTACTAGGAGAGTACTTCTTGAAAATGTTGTGGATTCATATCCGTGGTTGTTGAGTTAAATGTTTAACCTGATTGGGTAGTTTTCCATTGGGGCATTGCTGGTTCAGGATAGATCAGTTTTTTTTCTGTTCTCATTATTTTTGCGGCTGTTCTTTACAGTTGTAAGGGGAAGGAGGACCAATTGGAGGCTCTGAGGCAGCTGTTTTTGCACTAAAATCATGAAAGTACACAGTCATCCCTCTAATCTAATCCCTACATTTAAAGCAGATTGAACAAAGGAGCATGATTTTACAGACCCTCGAAGCAGGTCCCTCTCTGTGCAGTCACACTTATCTCTACTGATTTCTCAAATGGCGACAGCCTTGCAGGAGAGCTCCAAACCAGGCATAGGCATAACCCACCCCATCTGCATTAATTTTATTTTCCTGCAGTGACTGACTGACAATAGAATCTCTTTGTGCCAGAACCATCAAGTCCAGTCCATGTCTTCTTGTAGGGGACAGTCTTTGGAGTGCTGGGCTATGTGATTTGGTTAATGCAAAAATTATTTTGGGGTGCAGCTTCTGCCCTCCCCTTTTTCTGCCTCTGCATTTGTCCTGGAGGCAGCCCACTTTGCAGCAGTTAGCACAGGAACTGGGCTTTGAGGAAGGACCCAGCATAGGTCCACTTGGAAGACAGAGTCCCCTAAACATGGGGGTGAATGATATGTACTCCTCCAAACTGTACTTTGGGATGCAGAGGTTTTCAATCTTCCTCAGTATTATTTGCAAATAAGGCACTAGGAACTGCGAATAAGGAACTGGGAACCAACTTCAGCTTTGTTATATTAGAGAATAATGATAGACCTGCATGACAGGACAGGATGAAGATGTTTTCTGCAAAGAAAGCCTCTCTCACTTTGTGAAAGAAAACCAAGAACAACACAGAGTTTTCAGAAGTCAAAAAAGGTATAATCAGTCAATCACTGTAAGAGTAGGAAAATGAAATGATTGCAGACAGGGTTTCTTATAAATGCCAGTGGTAGGCTGGTACTCTCCTGCTGGGCTGCTGCTTGACCACCAATTTCCCCCGTGTCTGGCAATGCCATCCTCTTTTCTGCCCCCTCCACCAGCCCTGCAGCAGCAGGCCCATCCCCAGGCCCTGTAGCACCTCCTCGGTTAGCACCTCAGCTGCAGGCGCTACCACAGAGCCCCAGGTCATCTTCCCTGTCAGAACAGCAGCCAACTCCCATACCTAACCTTAGGCAACAACCCCCAGCCACTCAGCCATGCCCCTTCCTCCCGCAATAGTGCTGGTAGCTCAACCTCTTCCAGACCCACAGGAGTGCTTTGGCAGGCCAGGCCAGGCAAGCACAGACCCCAGGCCACCAAGGGAGCTGCTGGGGACTCTTCAGAAGCTGCAGGGGTGAGCCAGGCAGAGGAAATGGCCCACCTTGGGCTGAGATGGAGTAGGAGGAGCTGGAAGACTGCAGAGTCTGCTCAGCCCTCCCATTGGATAGGCTGAAAGAAGGGCTACTGAGTGAGGCTAGGTGAGGATTCAGAGGAAACTTGGGGATGTGGGGAAAGGGAAATCCTTTAAAAGCAGGTTACTGAGAGGGGGAGGAGAAAGCACAGGGAGAGGCAACTGGAGTGTGATGTCACTTTCTGGGTAGGAGAAGGTGCAAGTTGGTGAAACTCCCTTCCCTGCCCATCTCAGACCAGAGGACATCTTTCTTCTGGGAATCTGGCAGGATGGTGCATGGCGGTGCCGGTGAAACTTCACACACTCCTAGGAATCAGTAGAGGGAAGTGTGCCTATGCTGAGAGACTCCTACTTTGGGGTCTACAAAATCCAATCCCTTTGTTCAATGTGCTTGAAAGGGCGTCCTTGGGTTAGAGAGAGTGCTATGATCTGTGTGCAAATTTGGTGCCATTATCTTTATAGACAGCTGCCCCAATCTCTTAAATACATTCCCCACTGAAAATAATAGTCCTGAAATTACAGAACTGAAAAACCACTTGGATTTGAACCCCAAACCTAATAATCAGTGATTATGGTAAAAAAATTTTAGTAGAAGCGCAGCCATGTCCAGAAAAGGCTGGCACCTTAAACATTCTGCACTATGGTTGACCAATGACCCGTCAACTTCAATTTATTGACCAGATCATCAGCAACCTCATCTGACTAAAAGAAGTAGAACTTGATGTGATTGGCATATTTATTGCATTTTTCTCCAAATCTCTAGACAACCAGCAATTTTACATGCATGTTAAAGAGCACTGTACAAAACCATTTGGGATCCCACAGCACAAGTGTCATGGTTCCCAGGGCTGGTGTCAACACATGGTAGGGTGTGGTAGCTGACAGGGTCTGCAGCTTTTGGTTGGGCCTCCTGCTGCTGCTGACTCCCTACTCAGGCGTCTCCTCTGTTGCTTGCACTCTTACCCTTCCACTGCCTACTTGTGAGTGCTCTGTCACATCTGCTGTCTAGCACTGCTGGAGAAGGGCATGTGAGTGGTGCACAGAGCGTCAGCATTCCTGGTGGCCATGGCAGTGGAACTCCTACCTGCATCCACGACACATCACCATTGGGGAAAGGGCATGCAGGCAGTGTGGGCAGCTGTGGATGAAGGTGATAAGAAAGCTTGAGAGTAGACAAAAAAAACAGAGGGCTAGAAAGGAAGCCCAGTTGTGGGTATGGGAGGGACCTGAGCACTCTCTGCCCAGGTTCCCCAAAATCTGGGACGAGCCCTGATGGGCTCAAACTGAGAAAATTTCCATTTTATTTTCAGATCCAGGGCTTCTGAGTGAACTCTATTCTATTATTGATTTGTTCTGGGTGGGCCAGTGCCAGCTCAGATCTAATATATTTGGTTTTTTCCATTTTCATGAGTTTCAGCTCATTGCATGTGCACAAGGGAGTGTTGGACGTATATGCACAGGCACACGTTCTTTTCAAAGGAAGTTGCAGAAAGGAGGCTCTGGGGCAGCTTATTTTGCATTTAACCGTGCCAAAAGTCTCACAGGACACAGTCCTCCTTCAAAACCATTGACCCACCTCCTTTTTTCTCATGTACATGCTACACACACACACATACAATAATAGACCCTGAAGAAGTGGAGTATTGGTGGCTTGGCACACACCATGATGCAGTGCAGCATGAGTCCAACCAGTGCAGTGGAGTGATGGCATTAAATTTTAAAAATCTAACTTTCTCTTCCATTTTTTCTTTTCCAGGTAATAAAAATGCCAATAAATTATTATTACCTTTGTATCCTTGCATATTTCTTGCTGCCATTCTTCCTTGTTGTTACCAGAACTGCTCTATTTGAATGGGGAATTAGCTAGCAGTCTGGAACTAAATTTAGTGCAGGTCTTAACCAACTATACCAGGGTCCCTCTCCAGATACTCGTGGAATAAAGAGGCAGACTAAATAAAGATACAACGTGTTTTACTAAATAATGTGGCATATGCCTGAACTAGCACACGCATACAAGGTTACACACAAGAGCTATGAAAACAGAGTAGGAAAATAGAGACGGTTGCATTAGCGGGATAGTCCACTTGAGAGCGATGAAGTTGGGTATACTCACAATCCTGAAACGGAGCAAAGACGTAGCAGCGAGGTGGTCTAATGCCTGCACTAGATCCGAAATAGAGTGACAGCAAGGAGTCTAGATAGGAATGGCATGCACACTATGTGGCCTGGGAGACCAGCTTAAATACCCCAAAACGTACCCTGGGGCTGGTGCGGTTTCTAGTGGTTCTCATGGGTGAAACAAAGGTTTTAATGGTTCTACAACTACCCTAGATGGGCCACTTTAGGAATCTGATTATATTATTGTGACACCTTCGGAAGAGGGGACAAAGGAGGGAGGGGGAGATCCGGGCGTGTTGAATGGATGTTCCAGCAGACAGGGCTTGTCCCGACGTCATCAGCTCTGGAATGCGGAGGCTGCTTTGAGATGCATTCTCTAAGCATTTGGGATGGTCGGCACTTAGCTTCTTCTCTGGGGCAGAGCAGGGTGAGGTCCGCCGCTGCGGATGTGGTCTGCTCGCTTCTCCAAAATGGCTTCTCTCAGCAGGCTGCTTTTCTGGGTCTTCTGGCTGCCTGGGAACATGGCTGCCGGCTGGGCATGGCTGGGGCTTGCTAGCAGGCTGCCCAGTAGCGAGGGCAAGCTGGGTGACCGGCCCGCAGGAATCTCCAGGTGGGAACTGGCCAGGGGGTGCCTGGTCAGGCTCACTGGAGGTTTCCCTGGCTGGCACCTGGCTGCTAACAGCACGGCTTGGGCCCGGGTAAGGCAGGCTTCCATGGAGGCAGGGAAACAGCATGTACAACACAGTCCATAGCAGAAATAGGGCACAGGCACAGTCTGTGGTTGATAGCAAGCAAGCAGGAAACTGACACGTGAAGCAGAGTCCAAATAGGCAGGAAACGTGCAAGGCAGTCTCTGGTGTAGCAGTAAAACAGCAACACAGGAAACTCAAACATAGTTCATGGCAGGCCTTAAAGCAGGAGAGGGGGGCTACTTGGCAACATTGTGCTTCTTTTCCATTTTGTCCAAGTCCCACGATGAACGACAGCTGGTGGCAAAATCTTTTGTTTCAGCATTCCACTGGAAAACGGGATGTCTCACCTTTATTGCTGCCAAGGCATGTGGTATAAACCTCCCCCCTACCCAGTTTTTCACAACTTTTTGTTTTGCTGTGCAGGCAGACAGGAGCAAGTAGGGTAATGGGCCATTAATGCCAATGGCTCACAGCAACAGACTATGAAGAATTGGGAATTTTAAAGTATTGTTTTTGTTTTGGCAGTTGGATGCTGGGGGAGGGGGGAGTTGCAGAAACCTGAAGAGAAAATTACATAGGTTGATACACAGGTGGGAAATGAACTTGCTGGGGTTTCATTGGGGTACATGTTTGCCATTTGCACAGAAAGAAAGAGAGCAGAAAGCCCCAAAATACAATTATTTAAGTCTTCCAGGGCTTTGATGAAGTTTGGTTCATCCACAGACCACTTCTTCCATCCTTCCATCCACTTCTCCTCACAATGACATACTGTCCAAATGCCTTGATGGAAGTCGGGGAGACAGACCATTGCCCTGGTGTTGCTGGAGTAGAGCATTTTTTCTGGCCAACCTGCATTGTCCATCCAGGAAACCACTGCCCATCCAGGCGCCATTGTAAACTAACAAGTGGTCATCACAAGCCTTTTTCGTTGTGTTCGTCTGCTATTTGTGAAGCCAGCTAGTCAGATGCCTTCAATCAATTCCCTTGGCAACAGAAGCAGGGACAGCCTGAACTTTGTCTGTACTCCTTCTGTTGCCCTGGAAACCCCAATCAAAGCCCAACTTAGCTTGATAGGCAGGTCTTCCTTCCAAGTGTGGAGCTCCAAATTGCTTACATGGGAGCAGAGACCAGGGGGGAGGGGTGTTCTATAGCCATGGGAACTCCAATCTCATCCCTGCTTTGTTCTATGGGACCTCTGGTTATAAAAGGAAGTGTGCTCCAAGCTCTAGCTTTCAGTTTCAGCAGGCAGTGGAGTGGGAGAGAGCTGTTGCTAGCATTTTGGGAGAGACAGGGAGAGTGCATTGGAGCCCTCCAGTCTGTGTGAGACCTCTGGAATGGCTGCCATTACAGCTACCTTGAAGAAAAGAAAGAGGCTGCTCCTGTTCAAAACTTTATTCAGTTGTGATGCCTTGTCATGGGTTTATGGATTTTTAAAAAAGGACTTTTGGCATTCTGTAACACTGTATAAAAGACCTACATTGCTGTTTTGTAATACATTTACTTATGGATACTGTATAAATCACTAAAGTGGGGATACCATTGAATGTAACACAAAATTAATTTTTCATTACAGTTATGAACCACACCCCTGAAGAAGGGGACGAAATCTGAGTTTAGCCGGCCCCAGATTGGGCGTGGCTAATTTCTAATTTGCTTTGGAACCTGTTCACCTGGTAATTTTTCGTTTGAGAAGACTTTGTGAAGATTCTGCTGTTCCTCGTGGCCAAAGAACACACATATATACACGATGGAAACCCTGGACTAACTTTATCGAATAGCTCATATATGCTTTATAATATTGAGTAGTAAATGCATTAATATATTTGACTGTGATCAATAACATTGAGTAGTAAATGCATTAATATATTTGATTGTGATTATATATTCAAATGGGTTTTGAATAGTGGCTCCTGTGAGTCTCTTCTCTCTTTAATTACAGCTACCTTGGCATCACCGCCCACTGTTGGCAACCAAAGGACCTCCACCACCCCAGGCCAAGAACTGGCACCTGAAAACAGGTGCCATGCTTGACACCGGTCTACAGGGTAGTTCTTCTCCAGGCCTGGGGGATGGACTATGATCATACTGGGAAGAACATTGCCGCCACGATAAAGGCAGCACTGAGGGAGAGGACGGCCGGGGGCTCAGGAGGCAGGCATTCATGTCGTGGCAGAGACGATTGCCCTACAAGGATTCCCCCTATCCGTCGTGGAGGGCATGGGCTTCTGCAGGCTGTTTCAGCATTTCTCCCCATGGTTCTCCATGCCATCACAGCGCACCATTGGGCATCCTGCCTGTCCTCCACCAGTCTGTGTGAGACATGGTGCTCAGGGAGCTGTTAGCCGCCAAAGGCCGTACCGTACACTTCATGGCAGACCTCTGGAATGGCTGCCATCACAGCTACCTTGACATCACCGCCCACTGTTGGCAACCGAAGGACCTCCGCTACCCCTGGCCAAGAACTGGCACCTGAAAACAGGTGCCATACTTGACACCGGTCTACAAGGTAGTTCTTCTCCAGGCCTGGGGGATGGACAATGATCATACTGGACATCACCACCACGATAAAGGCAGCACTGAGGGAGAGGACAGCCGGGGGGGGAAGGGTTTGTCCGTGGCTTCATGGTGACAGACGTGGGAAGCAACATGTTGGCAGCCCTGAAAGAGGTATCCCTCCTGGGCCTGGTGAGCATGGCACACTAGTGGCACCTGGTCACGATGGATGTTCTCTGGCTAGGGAGCAAGCCGAGCGACAGCTGGGATGAGGGAACTTTGTGAACAAGCAATCTGCTGGACAGCTGCTGGCACATCACTTCCCACTTCTCCCGTAGTATAAACTCTTCCCGCGAGCTGCTCCAGAGGCAGGGGGAGGGGGGACCCCAAGCACCACCTTTATCAGGACCTGCCCACCCTCTGGAACTCCACCTATGACATGATAAGTCATCTGGTGGAGCAGAAGGGCCCGTTGCAGGACATCCTGTCATTGCCAGACATTCTGAGGGGGGAAGGAGAGCTCAGCCTCAGCTCCATGGAATGGAGAATCCTTAACAAGATGTCCCGGTTGTTGAAACCCTTTAAGGAGGCCACCGAGCTCTTGTGCTCATACAAGGCCAGCCTGGGTCAGGTCATCCTCCTGATCCACGGGCTCAACCAGTTGAGCCCGTGAGGAGCTCGAGCATGAGCCAGAGCTGCTCCCCAGGGTCAGGGACTTTGTGAGGAGGATCCAGGCATGCGTGGCTGAGCGCTTGCATCCTCTGCATCACAAGGTGCTGTACCAAATGGCCTCTCTCTGAGACCCCTTGTATTGGCTAAGTGCTGTAATAAAGAAATCTGATCTCTGTGACCCCTGTATCAAGGGCAACATCACTCCAGGAGAGACCCACCAAAGCGGGACCACTCAATCTCTGGTACTCATCTGTGGGCTGTGTGGTTGGCCTCAGTACACTGGATGTGTCTCTCTCACAGTGGAGGATGGTGGCCATGGTGTGAGAGTACCTTACGGAGCCCACAGAGCCCCCCCAGTCCAACCCCTTGGAGTATTGGGTGAGTAAATGTGCCATATGGCCGGACCTGTTTCAACCTCTCCCTCTGTGGAACTAATATGACCCTTCCCACCGACTTGTCCTACCCATCCGGTCCTTTCCGTGAAGGCAGGAAGGTGGGTGAGGTCTGCAGCCACCACTTTTGGACATGAGGGATTACCACGGCACTGCCACTGCCTTTGGGTCTTCCAGGTCCTGCTTTGACCCACTCTGACCCACCAGGGTGTGTGTTTGTGTGTGAAAGGCCTCCACATTCGCCACCATGTCTTGCTGGAGGGTATTCTTAGCAGATTGTTGCTGGGTCATTTGGTAAATGTGGCAGCTGCCGACATCACCCACCTTCCGGCCATGTGGAAAGTAGCCTCTCTGAGGCCTGGCAGGCGGGCACATGGGGGGTTCTGCTGGCGCGCAGCCAAACCCCCCACCCCTTAGAGGGGAGGCAGCCCATCATTGCCTCCCCAAGCCCGCCAGTCCCAGTGGCTGCCGATATTCCCCATCTTACTGAGTTCCGGAAAGTGGCCTCTCTGAGGCCTGGCGGGCAGGCACATGGGAGGTGCCACCAATGAGCAGCCAAACCCTCCACCCCCTAGAGTGGAGGCAGCCCACAAGTCCACTGCTTGTACATGGGGCCAAAGTCAACTGTTGCCTCCAATTGTATCAAATGGGAGTTTCCTGGGGGCGTCAGATTTGGGAATGTATAACTCCAAGATCTGTATTGCAATCTTGACCAAACTTGGATGATGGCTGGAGGAGAGCCTGCTGAACACTTCCTGTGAGTATGGGCTTTCTAAGTCCCAAGGGGACTGTTCTGGCCCCCACGAACAATGAACACCGAACATGTTCGTTAACAGGTCATGTTCATTACTGTTCGTTTGTCCGTGTTCGTCAACGGCAATGAACAACAAACAGCATGTTCATTTTTTCCCCTGTTCATGGCCATGTCTAATCGTAATACAAAACAAAAATATGCACAAACCGGGCCAATTTGTGATTCGTGAAAACGCAGTTCATGGGGTCGTGTTTTCCACGAACTCCATGACTTTTTGGCCTGGTTCATGAGAGTCGTGAGCGGTTCGTGAAGCCAAACAGGCTGGCGCCACTCAACTGATTTCCTAAGCAACATAGGCCCGGAATGTCTGCAGACCTTTTGTTGCCATGGAAACCCTAATCTTAGCCCAGTTAACCTTGATAGGCAGGTCTCCCTACCAACCATAGATCTCCCAGTCTGTCATATGGGAGCCAAGAGTGGGGGGGACACGGGCCTTCTGTAGCCATGAGAACACCAATCTCATCCCATCCCTCCAAACCCTGTTAGGCAGGTCTGACTGCCAACCACAGACCTCCTGTTCTGCTCTATGTGAGCATTTGTTGTATAAGGCACAGCTGTCTGCCTTGAGCTTTCAGTTTCAGCAGACAGTGGGAGAGTGAGGAGCTATTGCTGGCATTTGAATGAGATAGAGGGAGAGTGGCATTGAGCTTGGCTGCTTTAAAATGTGGCTGGTTTAAAGGAGACTGAAAAGCCTCTTCAGCATCAGTCTTGGCATAGCTGGGGTGCCTTCTTTCCTCCACCCCATCCCACTCCACCACAGTCCCAGGGCCACTTCCTGGCTCTGGGCTGGGGCCTAGCTTGACTGAGGCCTACCTTTTTAATTGGATTTTCTTTGTTTCTCCTTATTCCTTCTGGATTTAATTATTATCTTTTTGGTGCACCTATCCTGCCCTCTCAGATCAGGTGTCTGTGTGTGGTGGGGTAGGGATCTACCCACCCTGTCTTAGGGCCACCGTCTGGTTCCGGGGCCAAGCTAAGTGGGTACCTCGGCTGAGGCCTCACATTGTTCTTTCACTTTACTATCAGTTTTGTGCACCTGTACTGCCTGCTCAGGTCAGGTGTCTGTATGTGGCAGGGGCACTACTAGGCTCTGGGACCAAGCTAAGTGGGCACCTCGGCCGAGGGATCACATTGTTCTTTCTCTTTATTATATCTTTATTTTGTGCACCTGTCCTGCCTGCTTAGGTCAGGTGTCCATGTGGTGGGGTTGGGCTCTACCCCCCACCATCTCAGGGCCACTGCTAGGCTCTGGGACCAAGTTAAGTGGGCACCTCGGCCAAGGGCTCACATTGTTCTTTCTCTTTAATATCTCTTTATTTTGTGCACCTGTCCTGCCTGCTCAGGTCAGGTGTGGCAGGGTGGCTCTACCCTGCCACACCTGACTCAGGGCCACTGCTAGGCACTGGGGTAGACACTAAGTGGACACTTTGGCCGAGGGCTCACATTGTTCTTTCTCTTTACTATCTCTTTATTTTGTGCACCTATCCTGCCTGCTCAGGTCAGGTCTCTGTGTGTGGTGAGATAGGGGTCTACCCCCCACCACCCCATCTCAGGGCCACTGCTAGGCTCTGGGGCCAAGCTAAGTAGACACATCTTGAGGAGGGCTAACATTCACTCTTCTTTGGTCTCCCAAGTATTCCTGTTTTGCAGCACTATGAGGCTTAGAGTGGGGGCCAAGGGTGGTCATGGGGGAAGTGCAAAGGTTGTCCTGGTTGCCCATTGCCCAACAATAAAGGGGGGAAGTCTCAGTGGCACCAGAGACTCCTACTCAGAGGGAGCTGTGGAGGAGGCAAAAGAGGTCTTACCACTGGAGGAAGAGGTTCTCCTAAAACTTTTTGAGGAGGTGGAGGGATCTCAGGAGGAATGACAGGGGTTTGGAGAAACTTCCATTCCCCCCTCCCCCACATCTTGGAGCTGTCCCTACCCACAGTCCACCCATCACACCGTCTTCCCAGCCCAGTTCCACACTGTGGCTGGTAATCCTTAGTTCTCCTCATGACCGACCTCCTGGTCCCGGTTTCAATCTCTCAATCTGGCAGCTGTAAACAATAAATGGTGCCAAAATAATTTAAACCAAGGAAAAACAGTCTCCTACAGGAAAAGTGTTTTTGCCATATATCAAAGGAATTACTGATCAGATGGGAAAACTTATGAAAAAGCATAACCTTCAAGCAGTATTCAGACCCACCCGAAAAATACAACAGATGCTACGATCAGCAAAAGACAGTAGAGACCCTCTCACCTCTGCAGGAGTATACCGTATACCCTGCAGCTGTGGACAAGTTTACATCGGGACCACAAAGCGTAGCATCCAGACAAGAATAAAAGAACATGAAAGACACTGCAGACTTGGACAACCGGAAAAATCAGCAGTGGCTGAACATAGCCTAACTCAAACAGGGCACAGTATCTTATTCCAGGACACCAAAATACTGGACAACACTTCCAACTACTTTGTCAGACTGCACAGGGAAGCCATTGAAATTCACAAGCATAAGCAAAACTTCAACAGGAAAGAAGAAACCTTAAGAATGAACAGAGCATGGTTTCCAGTCCTGAAAAACACCAGGCTAACAAAACACTCTATACTCGACAATAGCCCTGCAGAGAAGATTAGCACATCAAGCACCAATCCATATGCAAAAGAACCTCCTCAGGATACAGTGAAGCCTCCCACCATTAGCATTCCACACCCTGGGAAACGCTTACAGGATGACTCAGCTCAACCCCACCCCTCCTGAGTAGATACAAATGACCTGCCAACATCTTTTCCACACTGTGACACTGAGAGATCTCTGTCTTTTGGTGCTACACCTCTGAAGATGCCAGCCACAGCTGCTGGCGAAACATCAGGAACTACAATGCCAAGACCACGGCAATACAGCCCGGAAAACCCACAACAACCATCGTGCTACTGGACTCTTTTCTATAATGATTATTAAACTGCATTGGCCCTAATTTTGTCATACCATATATACCCATGACACCCAAATTTTAAGTCATGCCCTTCAAGGTCCAATAGTCTTCTATTTTTTAACAGTATCCATTCCTTCATCCAATCAAACAGTTAACCACAAAATATAATCTCAAATCTGGTAAACCCAAACCTCCTCTTTCCTTTGCATCCTGTAGAACCTTAAATTTAACCCTTGTTTTTTTGCCTTGCCATATAAATCTTGATATATCCTTTTGCCATTGCTTAAATGGTGCCTCAGTTGTCAATACTGGAATTGTCTGAAATAGGAATAACATTCTAGGAAAGACATTCATTTTAATTGTAGCTATTCTTCCCAACAACAAATAATTGAATCTTATCCCATCTTAACATATTCCTTTTAATTTCGTTCCAAGTCTTAATATAATTATTTTGGAATAACATACAGTTCATATTTGACAAAGTAATACCCAAATATTTTACCTTTTTCTCAATTTTGAACCCTGTTTTGCTCTCAAGTTTCATTTGGTCCTGTATATTCATATTTTTAGTTAACACTTTGGTCTTCTGCTTATTAACTTTAAAAATGGCCACTACACCAAATTCTTTCAACTTTGTCATTAAGGTTTCAATTCCCTCTAAAGAGTCCTCCAAAACCAATGGATGTTTGAGGCATTGTTTGTTATGATGGCCTTTCTGTTTATGTCCTTTGTCATACATGTAGGTATAGTTGAGACTAAGTATTTGTAACATATAGGTTACTTTATCTTCTAATTTCTTTTGCACATATTATCTTATCTTTGTATCTCTGGTCTATTAAATAAAAATGAATACATAAATTATAGCTAACTATCCAAGTAACATCAGCTGAATGTAGTGCAAGTGTACGCACTGTGTCTGAGAAAACTGGTCTGTTTACTTATCAGGTTCTCGGAAGACTCACAGTTGCAGCTGCTCTGCCAGGAATGTCATGAGCAGAGGAGAAGCTATTTCATAATGTCACATCACCTTGTCACATCATTCTTTTCTTCTGAGGTGGCTATGCTGCAAAACTCAATGTTACAGCATCAGGCAAGCAAAATGGCACTTAGGTCATAAGAATTTAGTTACTAGCACTGTGAACTTCAATTTCTGTACGTGTGTAAGTGTTAATTTTGGATCTGGCTTTGGGGCAGGGTATGCTTTTCATTATCCCAAAGTATCCAGGTCATTTTACCATTTGGGGATGTTTTCAGGCCCTAAAAATTCTTTTTTAACTTTTAATTTAAATTTTATTAAAAAGAAAAGAGAGGGGGGTGGAGCCATGCTTGATGGCAGCAGACGTGTAAGCTGAGAGCTCCTAGGCCCTTGCCTCCTCAAATGAAAAAAATCAATGCTCTAAAACAAGCAAAACAGCCTACTAACGATAGGAAAGAAAAATGGGAGCAAAATGAAGCAGGCAGCAAGTGAAGACGTTTTTGAAGCCTGGAGACCTGCCAGCAGATCCTGAGTCCCAGCTGATCAATGGAGCCAAAATGGCCACCATTAACACTCCAGCCGACCTGGAAAATGCTCCCATAGGCAAGAAGGACTTGGAAGAACTGAGGAATGACCTGGAGAACTTTTTCACTGAAAAAGTTTCAGAGCTTCTGCAGCCAATTCACTCTCAGATTAAAGTACTGACAGGAAACCTAAAAGAGGCTACCCAGTCAGCAGAGACTGCAATTGAACATGGAATAACATTGCAAGAAGACATCAAGTCACTACAGATGAATGAAGAAAATATGCATGAAAGAATTGCAGCTGTAAACAATAAATGGTGCCAAAATAATTTAAACCAAGGAAAAACAGTCTCCTACAGGAAAAGTGTTTTTGCCATATATCAAAGGAATTACTGATCAGATGGGAAAACTTATGAAAAAGCATAACCTTCAAGCAGTATTCAGACCCACCCGAAAAATACAACAGATGCTACGATCAGCAAAAGACAGTAGAGACCCTCTCACCTCTGCAGGAGTATACCGTATACCCTGCAGCTGTGGACAAGTTTACATCGGGACCACAAAGCGTAGCATCCAGACAAGAATAAAAGAACATGAAAGACACTGCAGACTTGGACAACCGGAAAAATCAGCAGTGGCTGAACATAGCCTAACTCAAACAGGGCACAGTATCTTATTCCAGGACACCAAAATACTGGACAACACTTCCAACTACTTTGTCAGACTGCACAGGGAAGCCATTGAAATTCACAAGCATAAGCAAAACTTCAACAGGAAAGAAGAAACCTTAAGAATGAACAGAGCATGGTTTCCAGTCCTGAAAAACACCAGGCTAACAAAACACTCTATACTCGACAATAGCCCTGCAGAGAAGATTAGCACATCAAGCACCAATCCATATGCAAAAGAACCTCCTCAGGATACAGTGAAGCCTCCCACCATTAGCATTCCACACCCTGGGAAACGCTTACAGGATGACTCAGCTCAACCCCACCCCTCCTGAGTAGATACAAATGACCTGCCAACATCTTTTCCACACTGTGACACTGAGAGATCTCTGTCTTTTGGTGCTACACCTCTGAAGATGCCAGCCACAGCTGCTGGCGAAACATCAGGAACTACAATGCCAAGACCACGGCAATACAGCCCGGAAAACCCACAACAACCATCGTGCTACTGGACTCTTTTCTATAATGATTATTAAACTGCATTGGCCCTAATTTTGTCATACCATATATACCCATGACACCCAAATTTTAAGTCATGCCCTTCAAGGTCCAATAGTCTTCTATTTTTTAACAGTATCCATTCCTTCATCCAATCAAACAGTTAACCACAAAATATAATCTCAAATCTGGTAAACCCAAACCTCCTCTTTCCTTTGCATCCTGTAGAACCTTAAATTTAACCCTTGTTTTTTTGCCTTGCCATATAAATCTTGATATATCCTTTTGCCATTGCTTAAATGGTGCCTCAGTTGTCAATACTGGAATTGTCTGAAATAGGAATAACATTCTAGGAAAGACATTCATTTTAATTGTAGCTATTCTTCCCAACAACAAATAATTGAATCTTATCCCATCTTAACATATTCCTTTTAATTTCGTTCCAAGTCTTAATATAATTATTTTGGAATAACATACAGTTCATATTTGACAAAGTAATACCCAAATATTTTACCTTTTTCTCAATTTTGAACCCTGTTTTGCTCTCAAGTTTCATTTGGTCCTGTATATTCATATTTTTAGTTAACACTTTGGTCTTCTGCTTATTAACTTTAAAAATGGCCACTACACCAAATTCTTTCAACTTTGTCATTAAGGTTTCAATTCCCTCTAAAGAGTCCTCCAAAACCAATGGATGTTTGAGGCATTGTTTGTTATGATGGCCTTTCTGTTTATGTCCTTTGTCATACATGTAGGTATAGTTGAGACTAAGTATTTGTAACATATAGGTTACTTTATCTTCTAATTTCTTTTGCACATATTATCTTATCTTTGTATCTCTGGTCTATTAAATAAAAATGAATACATAAATTATAGCTAACTATCCAAGTAACATCAGCTGAATGTAGTGCAAGTGTACGCACTGTGTCTGAGAAAACTGGTCTGTTTACTTATCAGGTTCTCGGAAGACTCACAGTTGCAGCTGCTCTGCCAGGAATGTCATGAGCAGAGGAGAAGCTATTTCATAATGTCACATCACCTTGTCACATCATTCTTTTCTTCTGAGGTGGCTATGCTGCAAAACTCAATGTTACAGCATCAGGCAAGCAAAATGGCACTTAGGTCATAAGAATTTAGTTACTAGCACTGTGAACTTCAATTTCTGTACGTGTGTAAGTGTTAATTTTGGATCTGGCTTTGGGGCAGGGTATGCTTTTCATTATCCCAAAGTATCCAGGTCATTTTACCATTTGGGGATGTTTTCAGGCCCTAAAAATTCTTTTTTAACTTTTAATTTAAATTTTATTAAAAAGAAAAGAGAGGGGGGTGGAGCCATGCTTGATGGCAGCAGACGTGTAAGCTGAGAGCTCCTAGGCCCTTGCCTCCTCAAATGAAAAAAATCAATGCTCTAAAACAAGCAAAACAGCCTACTAACGATAGGAAAGAAAAATGGGAGCAAAATGAAGCAGGCAGCAAGTGAAGACGTTTTTGAAGCCTGGAGACCTGCCAGCAGATCCTGAGTCCCAGCTGATCAATGGAGCCAAAATGGCCACCATTAACACTCCAGCCGACCTGGAAAATGCTCCCATAGGCAAGAAGGACTTGGAAGAACTGAGGAATGACCTGGAGAACTTTTTCACTGAAAAAGTTTCAGAGCTTCTGCAGCCAATTCACTCTCAGATTAAAGTACTGACAGGAAACCTAAAAGAGGCTACCCAGTCAGCAGAGACTGCAATTGAACATGGAATAACATTGCAAGAAGACATCAAGTCACTACAGATGAATGAAGAAAATATGCATGAAAGAATTGCAGCTGTAAACAATAAATGGTGCCAAAATAATTTAAACCAAGGAAAAACAGTCTCCTACAGGAAAAGTGTTTTTGCCATATATCAAAGGAATTACTGATCAGATGGGAAAACTTATGAAAAAGCATAACCTTCAAGCAGTATTCAGACCCACCCGAAAAATACAACAGATGCTACGATCAGCAAAAGACAGTAGAGACCCTCTCACCTCTGCAGGAGTATACCGTATACCCTGCAGCTGTGGACAAGTTTACATCGGGACCACAAAGCGTAGCATCCAGACAAGAATAAAAGAACATGAAAGACACTGCAGACTTGGACAACCGGAAAAATCAGCAGTGGCTGAACATAGCCTAACTCAAACAGGGCACAGTATCTTATTCCAGGACACCAAAATACTGGACAACACTTCCAACTACTTTGTCAGACTGCACAGGGAAGCCATTGAAATTCACAAGCATAAGCAAAACTTCAACAGGAAAGAAGAAACCTTAAGAATGAACAGAGCATGGTTTCCAGTCCTGAAAAACACCAGGCTAACAAAACACTCTATACTCGACAATAGCCCTGCAGAGAAGATTAGCACATCAAGCACCAATCCATATGCAAAAGAACCTCCTCAGGATACAGTGAAGCCTCCCACCATTAGCATTCCACACCCTGGGAAACGCTTACAGGATGACTCAGCTCAACCCCACCCCTCCTGAGTAGATACAAATGACCTGCCAACATCTTTTCCACACTGTGACACTGAGAGATCTCTGTCTTTTGGTGCTACACCTCTGAAGATGCCAGCCACAGCTGCTGGCGAAACATCAGGAACTACAATGCCAAGACCACGGCAATACAGCCCGGAAAACCCACAACAACCATCGTGCTACTGGACTCTTTTCTATAATGATTATTAAACTGCATTGGCCCTAATTTTGTCATACCATATATACCCATGACACCCAAATTTTAAGTCATGCCCTTCAAGGTCCAATAGTCTTCTATTTTTTAACAGTATCCATTCCTTCATCCAATCAAACAGTTAACCACAAAATATAATCTCAAATCTGGTAAACCCAAACCTCCTCTTTCCTTTGCATCCTGTAGAACCTTAAATTTAACCCT
Organism: Eublepharis macularius; assembly: GCF_028583425.1. Classification (NCBI taxonomy): domain Eukaryota; kingdom Metazoa; phylum Chordata; class Lepidosauria; order Squamata; family Eublepharidae; genus Eublepharis; species Eublepharis macularius. The sequence goes on along the minus strand of NC_072793.1, from coordinate 90,734,154 downwards.
TGTTTTTTTGCCTTGCCATATAAATCTTGATATATCCTTTTGCCATTGCTTAAATGGTGCCTCAGTTGTCAATACTGGAATTGTCTGAAATAGGAATAACATTCTAGGAAAGACATTCATTTTAATTGTAGCTATTCTTCCCAACAACAAATAATTGAATCTTATCCCATCTTAACATATTCCTTTTAATTTCGTTCCAAGTCTTAATATAATTATTTTGGAATAACATACAGTTCATATTTGACAAAGTAATACCCAAATATTTTACCTTTTTCTCAATTTTGAACCCTGTTTTGCTCTCAAGTTTCATTTGGTCCTGTATATTCATATTTTTAGTTAACACTTTGGTCTTCTGCTTATTAACTTTAAAAATGGCCACTACACCAAATTCTTTCAACTTTGTCATTAAGGTTTCAATTCCCTCTAAAGAGTCCTCCAAAACCAATGGATGTTTGAGGCATTGTTTGTTATGATGGCCTTTCTGTTTATGTCCTTTGTCATACATGTAGGTATAGTTGAGACTAAGTATTTGTAACATATAGGTTACTTTATCTTCTAATTTCTTTTGCACATATTATCTTATCTTTGTATCTCTGGTCTATTAAATAAAAATGAATACATAAATTATAGCTAACTATCCAAGTAACATCAGCTGAATGTAGTGCAAGTGTACGCACTGTGTCTGAGAAAACTGGTCTGTTTACTTATCAGGTTCTCGGAAGACTCACAGTTGCAGCTGCTCTGCCAGGAATGTCATGAGCAGAGGAGAAGCTATTTCATAATGTCACATCACCTTGTCACATCATTCTTTTCTTCTGAGGTGGCTATGCTGCAAAACTCAATGTTACAGCATCAGGCAAGCAAAATGGCACTTAGGTCATAAGAATTTAGTTACTAGCACTGTGAACTTCAATTTCTGTACGTGTGTAAGTGTTAATTTTGGATCTGGCTTTGGGGCAGGGTATGCTTTTCATTATCCCAAAGTATCCAGGTCATTTTACCATTTGGGGATGTTTTCAGGCCCTAAAAATTCTTTTTTAACTTTTAATTTAAATTTTATTAAAAAGAAAAGAGAGGGGGGTGGAGCCATGCTTGATGGCAGCAGACGTGTAAGCTGAGAGCTCCTAGGCCCTTGCCTCCTCAAATGAAAAAAATCAATGCTCTAAAACAAGCAAAACAGCCTACTAACGATAGGAAAGAAAAATGGGAGCAAAATGAAGCAGGCAGCAAGTGAAGACGTTTTTGAAGCCTGGAGACCTGCCAGCAGATCCTGAGTCCCAGCTGATCAATGGAGCCAAAATGGCCACCATTAACACTCCAGCCGACCTGGAAAATGCTCCCATAGGCAAGAAGGACTTGGAAGAACTGAGGAATGACCTGGAGAACTTTTTCACTGAAAAAGTTTCAGAGCTTCTGCAGCCAATTCACTCTCAGATTAAAGTACTGACAGGAAACCTAAAAGAGGCTACCCAGTCAGCAGAGACTGCAATTGAACATGGAATAACATTGCAAGAAGACATCAAGTCACTACAGATGAATGAAGAAAATATGCATGAAAGAATTGCAGCTGTAAACAATAAATGGTGCCAAAATAATTTAAACCAAGGAAAAACAGTCTCCTACAGGAAAAGTGTTTTTGCCATATATCAAAGGAATTACTGATCAGATGGGAAAACTTATGAAAAAGCATAACCTTCAAGCAGTATTCAGACCCACCCGAAAAATACAACAGATGCTACGATCAGCAAAAGACAGTAGAGACCCTCTCACCTCTGCAGGAGTATACCGTATACCCTGCAGCTGTGGACAAGTTTACATCGGGACCACAAAGCGTAGCATCCAGACAAGAATAAAAGAACATGAAAGACACTGCAGACTTGGACAACCGGAAAAATCAGCAGTGGCTGAACATAGCCTAACTCAAACAGGGCACAGTATCTTATTCCAGGACACCAAAATACTGGACAACACTTCCAACTACTTTGTCAGACTGCACAGGGAAGCCATTGAAATTCACAAGCATAAGCAAAACTTCAACAGGAAAGAAGAAACCTTAAGAATGAACAGAGCATGGTTTCCAGTCCTGAAAAACACCAGGCTAACAAAACACTCTATACTCGACAATAGCCCTGCAGAGAAGATTAGCACATCAAGCACCAATCCATATGCAAAAGAACCTCCTCAGGATACAGTGAAGCCTCCCACCATTAGCATTCCACACCCTGGGAAACGCTTACAGGATGACTCAGCTCAACCCCACCCCTCCTGAGTAGATACAAATGACCTGCCAACATCTTTTCCACACTGTGACACTGAGAGATCTCTGTCTTTTGGTGCTACACCTCTGAAGATGCCAGCCACAGCTGCTGGCGAAACATCAGGAACTACAATGCCAAGACCACGGCAATACAGCCCGGAAAACCCACAACAACCATCGTGCTACTGGACTCTTTTCTATAATGATTATTAAACTGCATTGGCCCTAATTTTGTCATACCATATATACCCATGACACCCAAATTTTAAGTCATGCCCTTCAAGGTCCAATAGTCTTCTATTTTTTAACAGTATCCATTCCTTCATCCAATCAAACAGTTAACCACAAAATATAATCTCAAATCTGGTAAACCCAAACCTCCTCTTTCCTTTGCATCCTGTAGAACCTTAAATTTAACCCTTGTTTTTTTGCCTTGCCATATAAATCTTGATATATCCTTTTGCCATTGCTTAAATGGTGCCTCAGTTGTCAATACTGGAATTGTCTGAAATAGGAATAACATTCTAGGAAAGACATTCATTTTAATTGTAGCTATTCTTCCCAACAACAAATAATTGAATCTTATCCCATCTTAACATATTCCTTTTAATTTCGTTCCAAGTCTTAATATAATTATTTTGGAATAACATACAGTTCATATTTGACAAAGTAATACCCAAATATTTTACCTTTTTCTCAATTTTGAACCCTGTTTTGCTCTCAAGTTTCATTTGGTCCTGTATATTCATATTTTTAGTTAACACTTTGGTCTTCTGCTTATTAACTTTAAAAATGGCCACTACACCAAATTCTTTCAACTTTGTCATTAAGGTTTCAATTCCCTCTAAAGAGTCCTCCAAAACCAATGGATGTTTGAGGCATTGTTTGTTATGATGGCCTTTCTGTTTATGTCCTTTGTCATACATGTAGGTATAGTTGAGACTAAGTATTTGTAACATATAGGTTACTTTATCTTCTAATTTCTTTTGCACATATTATCTTATCTTTGTATCTCTGGTCTATTAAATAAAAATGAATACATAAATTATAGCTAACTATCCAAGTAACATCAGCTGAATGTAGTGCAAGTGTACGCACTGTGTCTGAGAAAACTGGTCTGTTTACTTATCAGGTTCTCGGAAGACTCACAGTTGCAGCTGCTCTGCCAGGAATGTCATGAGCAGAGGAGAAGCTATTTCATAATGTCACATCACCTTGTCACATCATTCTTTTCTTCTGAGGTGGCTATGCTGCAAAACTCAATGTTACAGCATCAGGCAAGCAAAATGGCACTTAGGTCATAAGAATTTAGTTACTAGCACTGTGAACTTCAATTTCTGTACGTGTGTAAGTGTTAATTTTGGATCTGGCTTTGGGGCAGGGTATGCTTTTCATTATCCCAAAGTATCCAGGTCATTTTACCATTTGGGGATGTTTTCAGGCCCTAAAAATTCTTTTTTAACTTTTAATTTAAATTTTATTAAAAAGAAAAGAGAGGGGGGTGGAGCCATGCTTGATGGCAGCAGACGTGTAAGCTGAGAGCTCCTAGGCCCTTGCCTCCTCAAATGAAAAAAATCAATGCTCTAAAACAAGCAAAACAGCCTACTAACGATAGGAAAGAAAAATGGGAGCAAAATGAAGCAGGCAGCAAGTGAAGACGTTTTTGAAGCCTGGAGACCTGCCAGCAGATCCTGAGTCCCAGCTGATCAATGGAGCCAAAATGGCCACCATTAACACTCCAGCCGACCTGGAAAATGCTCCCATAGGCAAGAAGGACTTGGAAGAACTGAGGAATGACCTGGAGAACTTTTTCACTGAAAAAGTTTCAGAGCTTCTGCAGCCAATTCACTCTCAGATTAAAGTACTGACAGGAAACCTAAAAGAGGCTACCCAGTCAGCAGAGACTGCAATTGAACATGGAATAACATTGCAAGAAGACATCAAGTCACTACAGATGAATGAAGAAAATATGCATGAAAGAATTGCAGCTCTAGACAATAAATGGTGCCAAAATAATTTAAAGCTGAGAGGAATCCAAGAAAATGCTGAAGTTAATACAGATCTTGCTATCTTTATTTAAAATGGCTGGCTTCTGTGTTAAATCTAGAAGAGGAGGTGGCTCCAGTTATTATCAGAGCATTTTATTTGGTTAAGCCTGCTGCAGCCCCTTCTAATCGCACCAGAGACATTTTTTTAATTATTTTTATTAATTTTTCATAAACAACATATTAAATGGTGAATGTAGTAAAAATAACAGATTATTAATTTTGTGATAGTACAATATTAGTGATCAGTTCCTATTAAACTTGATAGATTAGTTATACTAGCAGTATAACGATTGCTTAGTTTTTCAAAAGATACTGGGTGTGCCAGAAGGGCTCTGGGACTGGAATGACAGGCCCCTGACAGGAATGACGGGCCCTGGGTGTGCCAGAAGGGCTCGGGGACTGGAATGACAGGCCCCTGACTGGAATGACGGCCCCTGGGTGGGCCAGAAGGGCTCTGAGACTGGAATGACAGGCTCTATGCTGGAATGACGGACCCTGGGTGTGACAGAAGGGCTCTGGGACTGGAATGACAGGCCCCTGACTGGAATGACGACCCCTGGGTGTGACAGATGGGCTCTGGGACTGGAATGACAGGCTCTGTGCTGGAATGACGGGACCTGGGTGTGACAGAAGGGCTCGGGGACTGGAATGACAGGCCCCATGCTGGAATGACGGCCTCTGGGGGTGCCAGAAGGGCTCTGGGACTGGAATGACAGGCCCCTGACTGGAATGATGGTCCCTGGGTGTGACAGAAGGGCTTGGGGACTGGATTGACAGGCCCCATGGTGGAATGACGGCCTCTGGGTGTGCCAGAAGGGCTCTGGGACTGGAATGACAGGCCCCTGACTGGAATAAAGGCCCCTGGGTGTGCCAGAAGGGCTCGGGGACTGGAATGACAGGCCCCTGACTGGAATGACAGGCCCTGGGTGTGCCAGAAGGGCTCGGGGACTGGAATGACAGGCCCATGACAGGAATGACGGCCCCTGGGTGTGCCAGAAGGGCTCTGGGACTGGAATGACAGGCCCCTGACTGGAATGACGGGCCCTCGGTGTGCCAGAAGGGCTCGGGGACTGGAATGACAGGCCCCTGACTGGAATGACGGCGCCTGGGTGTGCCAGAAGGGCTCGGGGACTGGATTGACAGGCCCCATGCTGGAATGACGATCCCTGGGTGTGCCAGAAGGGCTCGGGGACTGGAATGACAGGCCCCTGCCTTGAATGACGGGCCCTGGGTGTGCCAGAAGGGCTCGGGGACTGGAATGACAGGCCCCTGCCTGGAATGACGGGCCCTGTGTGTGCCAGAAGGGCTCGGGGACTGGAATGACAGCCCCCTGCCTGGAATGACGGCCCCTGGGTGTGCCAGAAGGGCTCGGGGACTGGAATGACAGGCCCCTGACTGGAATGACGGCCCCTGGGTGTGCCAGAAGGGCTCTGGGACTGGAATAACAGGCCCCTGACTGGAATGACGGCCCGTGGGTGCGATAAATTATGTCTTGGCTCCTTGCTAATGCTATTTCTTTAAACTTGAAAATATTTGCCGTATGGTACTCTATCGTATCAGGACAAGCTTTACTGTATAAACTCAACATTACCTCCACTGACCTATCAAAATCTGCACAAAAAAGTTAACTCATTCAGCCCCTACTCCTCATAAAGGAACTAATTCCAGTAAGAAACAACTGAGCAACAAAATGGAAAGCATTCCAGAGTCAAGAAATTGTTTTTTCCCCATTTCCTTGCAAGCCGTATAAGTGGGGAAGGGGGGAAACAATCCAAACTTAAAAAAAAAACCAGTTTAATATGTCACTAGCAGTTTGTGCTACCCAGCAGTATTGAGGTTTGGGTGGGGGGGACATTTTCTCTTGCTCCCAATAAAGACAGGCCCTTGATTTTGCACTTTTGTTCAACAGGCCCAAATGAGTTCACTTTCCACAGGGTCTCTCAGAGGCTGTACATATATCATGTTTTTTGATTTAGCATTTGGTATGAAAATTGCTTTCTTATTAATTTGAGTTCAATAGTTTTTGTTATCAACATTATATTGCCTTTTCAATGGGTGGTGGGTAGGGGGTTAAGTTTTGTTATTTTATACTAGAAACAGAGCCCGTTGTGCAAATAAATACAATGGGCTCTAGAAAGCTGGGGCTGCGGAGGGCTGGTGGGAAGTTGTGGTTAGAAAGGGCTGGCAGGTGGGGGGCAAGGTGGGTCTGGGGAGAGGTGAGAAGCAGGAGGGGTCTGGGGAGGGATGGCAGGTACGGAGGCAATGGAGGTTTGGGGAGGTCTGAGAGTCAGTTGGGGTGTGGAGAGGAAAGGCAGGTAGGGAGGCAATGGGTGTTTGGGAAGGGGTCAGAGGCAGGTGGGGTGTGGAAAGGAAATGCATGGAGGGAGGCAATGGGTGTTTGGGAAGGGGTCAGATGCAGGTGGGGGTGGGGAGAGTAATGGCAGTTAGGGAGGCAATGGGGTTTTGGGGAGGGCTGAGAGCCAGGTGGGGTGTGGAGGGGAAAGGCAGGTAGGTAGGCAATGGGGTTTTGGGAAGGGCTGAGAGCCAGGTGAGGTGTGGAGGGGAAAGGCAGGTAGGGAGGCAATGGGGTTTTCGGGAGGGGTCAGAGGCAGGTGGGGTGTGGAAAGGAAAGGCAGGGAGGGAGGCAATGGGGGTTTGGATCGGAGAGCGGAGTGCTGTGGCTCCAGAGGCCTTGCAGGGCGGTGGCACTCTGCTCACACCGCCTTTCCCCGGGCCCAAGGAGAGTGGAGAACTGCTGCCCTGCGAGGCCCCAGGAACTGTGTGCACTGCTCTCCTCGAACCCGGGTCGAGACGCCGCAAGAGGAGCACCGCTGCCATGCAAGGCCCCGGGTCTTTGCAGAGTGGCGTGCCCGGCTCCGGCAGGGCTGACATGGCAGCAGGTGCTTTGCCCTCGTCCTGTCCCTGCCGAAAGCAGCGCGGCGCGGTTCTGGCAGGGGTCAGAGGGCAGCAGGCTTCTCTCCTGCCACGGCTCCTCTGAGGCTTTCTGACACGCCGCCCTTGCTGCCCTTCCTGCGCCACCGCAGGAAGGGCTGAGAGGGGCACCGCTGTGGTGCAAGGGCTGAGCGGAGTGCTGCTGCCGTGCAAAGCCCCGGATCTTTGCAGAGTGGCACACCTGGCTCCGGCAGAGCTGACGCGGCAGCGAGCACTTCGCCCTCGCCCTGTCACCCCGTCCCTTCCAAAAGCGGTGCGGCTTGGCTCCAGCATGGATCAGAGGGTGGCGGGCTTCTCTCCCGCCGTTGCTCCCCCAGGGCTTGCCGACGCGCCGCCCTTCCCGTGCCGCTGCCACCGCCCTCTGAACAGGCTGCGAAACCTGCGGCATCGAGCAGCACCCTCCAGAAGCAGCCTGCCTGGTGCACTTACTGGTGCATCGGAAACCCGCTAAGGGAATTATAAAGTAGGACTAGCAACAAAGCCCGTTGTGGGGGGAAAAAACCAACAGGCTCTAGAAAGGGCAGGGCAGGCGGGGCAGGCATTTCCTCTTCCGCCCTGTGCTGCGCCCCCTTCGCAGTCACGCGGTGCCCGCTCGGAGTTCAACACGGGGAGAATCTGCGTGTGGATTTGGAGCGACGCGCGTTCTCGGCCTGGGGCAGCGCAGGCAGCAAGAGCTTCGAAGTGGGCGGGACAGGGTAAAAGCCGGAATGAGACGGAACAGGCCGGAAGGGGCACAAAAGAAATGCCAGTGCCACAAAAAAGAGGGGGATGTGTTAGAGACACTCCAGAGCAATATTTTAGAAATGAAAACTCTGGACTGGCACCCTTTAATTAACCCATTCCATGCCAAAAAGCTCCCGGAACAGCACAAAACAGCCCGGAACGGGCACTAAAGAAATGCCAGTGCCACAAAAAACAGTGGGATGTGTGTTAGAGACACTCCAGAACAATATTTTAGAAATGAAAACTCTGGACTGGCATCCTTCAATTAACCCGTTCCATGCCAAAAAGCCCGGAACAGCACTAAACAGCCCAGAACGGGCACTAAAGAAAGGCCAGTGCCACAAAAAAGAGGGGGATGTGTTAGAGACACTCCAGAACAATATTTTAGAAATGAAAACTCTGGACTGGCCCGCTTTTATTAATCCGTTCCATGCCAAAAGCTCCCGGAACAGCACAAAACAGCCCGGTACGGGCACTAAAGAAACGCCAGTGCCACAAAAAACAGTGGCATGTGTTAGAGACACTCCAGAACATCATCTTCAAGGCCTGTCCATCATCTTCAAGGCCTCCTGGAGGATTGGGGATGTGCCACAAGATTGGAGAAGAGCGAATGTTATCCCAATCTTTAAGAAAGGGAGGAAGGATGACCCAGGAAACTACAGGCCAGTCAGTCTGACTTCTGTTGCTGGGAAGATACTAGAACAGATTTTAAAGGGATCAATCTGTAAGCATCTGAAGGACTGCTCAGTGATCCGGGGAAGTCTGCATGGTTTTGTTCCTAACAGATCCTGCCAGACCAACCTGGTTTCCTTCTTTGATCGAGTGACCAGCTTGCTGGATCGGGGGAACTCTGTTGACGTGATTTATCTGGATTTCAGTAAAGCTTTTGATAAGGTCCCCCATGACATTCTGATGGGCAAACTGGAAGACTATGGAGTAGACTATAGGACAGTTCGGTGGATAGGGAACTGGTTGGAGGACCGCACTCAAAGAGTGGTGGTCAACGGCTTTTCATCAGATTGGAGGGAGGTGTCCAGTGGGGTGCCGCAGGGCTCGGTTTTGGGCCCGGTACTTTTCAATATTTTTATCAATGATCTGGATGAAGGAGTGGAAGGGTTGCTCATTAAATTTGCTGATGACACCAAAGTGGGAGGGGTAGCAAACACCCAAGAAGATAGAATTACAATTCAACAAGACCTGAATACTCTGGAGAAGTGGGCAGCTGTGAATAGGATGCAATTCAACAAAGACAAGTGCACAGTATTACATCTGGGCCACAAAAATGAGAAGCACAAATACTGGATGGGGGATACACTTCTGGGCAGTAGTATATGTGAAAGGGATCTTGGGGTAAGAGTGGACTGTAAACTGAATATGAGCAGTCAGTGTGATGCGGTGGCAAAAAAGGCTAATTCAATCCTGGGTTGTATCAAAGGGGCCATAGCATCGAAATCGCAGGAGGTCATAGCCCCTCTCTATACTGCCTTGGTCAGGCCGCACCTGGAGTACTGTGTGCAGTTCTGGAGGCCTCACTTCAAAAAGGATGTGGACAAAATCGAGGGGGTGCAGAGGAGAGCGACGAGGATGATCAGGGGTCTGGAGACTGAGCCCTACGAGGAAAGGCTGAGGGTCTTGGGAATGTTTAGTTTGGAGAAGAGGAGGTTGAGGGGGGACATGATTGCTCTCTTTAAATATTTGAAAGGCTGTCATTTGGAGGAGGGCAGGGAGCTGTTCCAGTTGGCAGCAGAGGGTAGGACGCGAAGCAATGGGCTAAAACTACAAAGGTACCGACTGGATATTAGGAAAAAAATTTTCACTGTCAGAGTAGTTTAAAAGTGGAATCAGCTGCCTAGGAAGGTGGTGAGCTCCCCCTCACTGGCAGTTTTCAAGAAGAGGCTGGATGAATACTTGTCAGAGATGCTTTAGGCTGATCCTGCACTGGGCAGGGGGTTGGACTAGATGGTCTGTATGGCCCCTTTCAACTCTATGATTCTATGATTCTATGATTCTATGAGAAATGAAAACTCTGGACTGCCCCGCTTTTATTAACCCGTTCCATGCCAAAAAGCTCCTGGAACAGCACAAAACAGCCCGGAACGGGCACTAAAGAAACGCCAGTGCCACAAAAAACAGTGGGATGTGTTAGAGACACTCCAGAACAATATTTTAGAAATGAAAACTCTGGACTGCCCCGCTTTTATTAACCCGTTCCATGCCAAAAAGCTCCCGGAACAGCACAAAACAGCCCGGAACGGGCACTAAAGAAACGTCAGTGCCACAAAAAACAGTGGGATGTGTTAGAGACACTCCAGAACAATATTTTAGAAATGAAAACTCTGGACTGGCACCCTTCAATTAACCCTTTCTATGCCAATATGCTCACGGAACAGCACAAAACAGACTGCAGTTTTCTGCAGACTCGGGACTGAAAGCACACCCAGACCATGTTTTTCGCTTCCCTCCACCCCAACAATTATCTGTTGGTAGCCTGGGACTTAGCCTCAGGCGAAGAGGAGTTACCTGGCTGGATGCTCCAAGTAACAATCAAAAAATATGTCCTATTTTTTCAGTTATTTATTTGTTTATTTATTTGAAAAAAAAATTAAGAGATGTCCGATTAATATATATAATAAACCAAAAAAAGGAATCCACTTTAAGGATTGCTTCCCATAGACCAATTCAGTTAGAGGGTCAAAATGAAGGTGAGTGCAAAAATGATGCGAAGGGTGTGTGTTTTGTACAGTGAATAGTGGATTAATGTGAACAAAATCAGTGATGCAAAAATTTGTGACAGCTTGGTTGGAAAGCTGCATGAAGTATTGGTATCTGAAGAGGGTTTTGACTAAAGTGTCAGCAGGTGCTTGGAGAGACGGTTCAAGCATACAGGAGGGAACAGCAGAGCTGATTTGAAGAGAAGGAGACTGGGTAAGGTTGCAACCTCCAGATAGAGCCTGGAGTTCTGGAATTACAGCTGATCTCCAGATAAGAGAGATCAACTCCCCTGGAATAGCTGCTTTGGAGGGAGGACTCTATGACATTATATGCCACCGAGGTTCCTTTCCTTCCTAAACCACACCATCCTCTGATATTATCCCTAAATCTTCTGGCACAAGCAGGAGTCAGCAACTGTAAGACTGGGGAGGCTGAGGATGGTGAAGCAGCAAATATCATACTCTAGAATGTAACAGATAAAGGGCTTCTAAGCAAGATCAGGTTTGCCATTATGGCCTCTAGGAGAAAATTTCCTATGGGATGGTGGTCTGGGGTACCACTTGTCTGCACACAACACACACACACGTCAGTGCCCAGGCAGCCAGGAGGGCCAATAAGGCTGGCTAGGCAAGAATCAGCCAGTGGTCTAGTGGTGCAGAAAAGCCTGGTGCTGAAGATGCTGCCTATCCTCCTCACTTGGCTTGCCTTTGCCTCAGTTGCTCCATCAGTGATCCCTCTTGATCAGAGACACCAGCCACAGATGACCAATGATGAGGCAAGTGAGGCAAAGACGAGCCAAGGGAGACAGGCAGCAATAGTCCTTGGCTTCACTGTGGTGCTGCCTCCTGCTGCTGGCTTGTACTTGCATATTAGCCCATTATCTGTTGGATCTCCTCCAGATGAGGCAGTGTTGATGGAAGAGGGATGGGACCAATGGTGAAGAACCATTTTCCATGGCTTCTTTGGCAACCCTGTCCACCCCCGTTGCCACGTGATAAAGATGATCCATTTCAGTCTGATTGTTGCCCTCATCATGGCAGACTAAGATCATTTGTTGCCCTGATGAATGCCCTACACTGATCCTCTTATTTGGAAACTGCATCCTTGTTTGTTTTCCTGTACTTCTTAGTGCCTTTTGATATCGTTGACAATGCCATCCTGTGACAGCACAGCATTCATATTTGCTAACGCTGTGACCTGGAACCAGGTATTTGGGACACAGGGAAGTTTATATCCCAAACATCTGTCTGCCATGCAGCCACAAAGAGGTAGGTAGATAACATGCACAAATGATGTCTTCTTCACCCACTGGTGTGTAAAGTGTGGGTTGGTGAACCCCAAAAAATGGAGCCAGGGCATCCATTGTAGATGTCAGCACTCAAAAGGCAAGGATTGGTGGAGGGGGGGTTTACCTCCCCCTGTCACATATGTGGAAGAGAACAGCTTCTCACATATGTGAAGGACAAAGGCTTTACATTCAGTAGACAAATGGCAGCTTTCTCCCTCCCTCCTCGACGGTATCTGAAGACAGCCCTGATCAGGTGAGCAAAGCTGCTGTGGTGGAACATAGAGGAAGAGGTTGTCCTACCGATATGCCAGGCCAAGGCCATCTCACAGTCAAGACTTTGAACTGAGTTTGATAACTGATGGCGGAGGCGGGGGGGGCGTTGGGGGGAGCGGCGCAGCCGCGACCCCCGGGGGCCCGGCTGTCTTCGTCTTCGTCTTCGTCTTCGTCTTCGTCTTCGTCTTCGTCCACGGGCACGGGCACGGGCACGGGCAATTTTATTTTTGGCAACCTCTTCTACATGCAAAACTTTTTTTGGTACCAAGTTGTAATGTTATAAAATGGTAAAAATTTCATAAAATTGTAATTTTACTAACAATCCAACTCAAATAAGTTTATAGACAATTCAAACAGTATTGCTTTTATAATCATATTAGGCATAAATATTAAACATAACTTTTAAACATTAAGTAAAAAGTATTAAACCCTCGGTAGAGATGGGTTGAAGGTTTTATCTTAAATCCTGAGCAGCTTGAAACCTTCAAGTGAGAACTGAAAACATGTTTCTCTGTTTTAGAGAAACTGCTTTTCAGTACAAAATAAACGGGATGTATGTTTTTGTTTCACTCTCCCAACCAGGAGACAGACTCCTCCTAAGAGTTTAATGGCTTCTTTCATTAACAAACGCTAGTCGTTTTCATTACGTGAGGTATCAAAATATAAATGTTTATTTAAATAAAACATAGAAAAATAGAACAGATGAACGCAACAAGAATTAAGTTTCCTAACATTTCTTAATGAAATCTAACTCAGTCAGATTAACGATGAAATGCATTCAAGTTACCGTAGCACATATTACAAGGGTAAGTTTCCTGCCTAGATCGTCATGAGATTTCTTTTGGCCAAAACCCTGATCTGCTATTTGGATTACCATTTTTATATATTATCTTATGCAGAAATCTAAGATCTTTTCATATGATAACAAAGATAAATATCAAACCAATCATAATTTAATTCTTTTTTACTATTTCCAATCATGTGACATTTTACCTAGCCAAAAGTACCACTATGCCCAGCTGTAAGATAAGAGATATGGATAGTAAAAGTGACAAGAAAAGTTACATGACCAGATCATCCTTGGTCTCTGCTAACAATTACAGAACATGTATCTGATACTCTTCACTATTTTTAATTGGCTGTCAAAGATAAAGAAGCACCAGTTATACACCATACTAGAAAAAGAACTACAGTGATGTTCATACAGTGTTATTTAGAATGCATATGTTTCACTAAGTATGTGTTCTAAACCATAATCAGCAGTCTACTGGTTTGAATCCCACTACTGACATGAGTTCAGTAGGTGGCCTTGGGTCAGCCACTCCTCTCAGCCCCAGCTCCATTGTGGGGATAAGAATAACACTGACTTGTTCACTGCTCTGGGTGAGGCACTAATATGTGTAGAAGAGTGGTATATAAGCACGGTTATTATTATTATTTATATTTCCATGACACCATCCCTTGACCTGTGAAATTAAGTATTTTGATAAATATGAAAGTGATACCAAATATAAATGCATTGCATAATGTGTGAGTGTACATATACAAACTTTAAAAATTGTATTGGATAATACCGCAAAACATGATTACTGAGAAAGCTGCTTTCACTGCTTTCAGTGTGGAGAGCTGTTTGTAGATCAAAACAACCTGACGAGCTGTCTTCATGCAGAGTGCGCTTGATTCTCTTGGCTTTCAATTCTGCTTTCGTTCAACATGGGTAAATCGATGTGTCAGCAGTAAACATTTGTATCACTCCTCTCTGAATGACCTTTTAAATGTTACTGCCTATCGTGTCAAAGCAATTAAAATTAACAATACAGTTACTAAGCTGCTAGAGATGGGCACGGACCGCATTTTGGACCTAATTTCGTCACGAACTTACCCAGTTCGTGGTTCGCGAACACGCGGGCCGTGGGCTTGTGTTTTTCTCACGAAAGCGCCGAACATTGGGCTTTCTGTCCGTGTGTCCGTTCCCCCTTATTGCCAGGATTCCCGCTCAAACAATTTCCTAGGCAACGGTGGAAACACCTTCCCCGTTTGGAACACACCAATCTTAGCTCAGGAAACCTTGATTGGCAGCTCTGTCAGCCAAACAGAGATCACCCTTTCTGTATAACAGACAACCTTGATTGGCAGCTCTGTCAGCCAAACAGATCACTCTTTCTGTATAACAGACAACGCGCGCAAAGCGTCGGCTCCATTCTCCTGGCGCGGGGACGCGAGTTAGTTCTAAGCTCAGCAACTGCTTGCTGTGGGGAATTTTTGTGTGCGTGTGTGTGTGTGTGAGAGAGCGCGGCTTGGGCTTCAGCTGCAAGAGAGCTTTCTCTTTTCTCCATTTCTCCTCCTTTCTATTCAGAGCACTTTAAAAAAAATCCTTTTACCGCGCTGATTTTTTCTGCGTTGGGAGTCCTTGGGTTCTTCTCGGGCTTAATCCCCCCTCCCCCCCCAAATCTCTTCCTTTTTTCTGGGTTTGCTGGTGGGTTCTATTGTGCTGTGACACCACCCCACTCATAGACCCACAGTGGGTGCAAGGCAGCTTTGGGCGTTGTCTGCTTCAGTTCTTGCCTTCTTTCCCGCACGTTTTTTTTTTGGCTGCTGATGAGATGCAAGGGGAGGAAGACTGCTATTAGGCTCTGTGAAACACCTACTCTCTGGTGACCGGCAGCTCGCTTTGGGGGGGCTCTCTGCTTCATTCCTTTCAAAGCCTTTCACTCCCTCAATAGTGGGTGACTTGGGGGGACATTTCCAGCCTGGCTTTTGAAGTGCAGGGGCAGACTGCTACTGGCCTCTGTGAAACACCCACCCTAGAACCACTGGCAGCAGGTTTTGGGGGGCTCTGTCTGCTTGACTTCTTTCTAAGCCTTTTTCACTCCCTAAATAGTGGGTGACTTGGGGGGATATTTCCAGCCTGGCTTTTGAGGTGCAGGGGGCGATTGCTACTTGCCTCTGTGAAACACCTACTCTCTGGGACCACTGGCAGCAGGTTTTGGGGGGCTCTGTCTGCTTCTTTCTAAGCCTTTTTCACTCCCTCAATAGTGGGTGACTTGGGGGGATATTTCCAGCCTGGCTTTTGAGGTGCAGGGGGCAGACTGCTACTGGCCTCTGTGAAACACCTCCTCTCTGGGACCACTGGCAGCAGGTTTTGGGGGGCTCTGTCTGCTTGACTTCTTTCTAAGCCTTTTTCACTCCCTCAATAGTGGGTGACTTGGGGGCATATTTCCAGCCTGGCTTTTGAGGTGCAGGGGGCAGACTGCTACTGGCCTCTGTGAAACACCTCCTCTCTGGGACCACTGGCAGCAGGTTTTGGGGGGCTCTGTCTGCTTGACTTCTTTCTAAGCCTTTTTCACTCCCTCAATAGTGGGTGACTTGTGGGGACATTTCCTGCCTGGCTTTTGAGGTGCATGGGGCAGACTGCTACTGGCCTCTGTGAAACACCTCCTCTCTGGGACCACTGGCAGCAGGTTTTGGGGGGCTCTGTCTGCTTGACTTCTTTCTAAGCCTTTTTTACTCCCTCAATAGTGGGTGACTTGGGGGCATATTTCCAGCCTGGCTTTTGAGGTGCAGGGAGCAGACTGCTACTGGCCTCTGTGAAACACCTCCTCTCTGGGACCACTGGCAGCAGGTTTTGGGGGGCTCTGTCTGCTTGACTTCTTTCTAAGCCTTTTTCACTCCCTCAATAGTGGGTGACTTGGGGGGATATTTCCAGCCTGGCTTTTGAGGTGCAGGGGGCGATTGCTACTTGCCTCTGTGAAACACCTCCTCTCTGGGACCACTGGCAGCAGGTTTTGGGGGGCTCTGTCTGCTTGACTTCTTTCTAAGCCTTTTTCACTCCCTCAATAGTGGGTGACTTGGGGGAACATTTCCAGCCTGGCTTTTGAGGTGCAGGGGGAGATTGCTACTGGCCTCTGTGAAACACCTCCTCTCTGGGACCACTGGCAGCAGGTTTTGGGGGGCTCTGTCTGCTTGACTTCTTTCTAAGCCTTTTTCACTCCCTCAATAGTGGGTGACTTGGGGGCATATTTCCAGCCTGGCTTTTGAGGTGCAGGGGGCAATTGCTACTTGCTTCTGTGAAACACCTCCTCTCTGGGACCACTGGCAGCAGGTTTTGGGGGGCTCTGTCTGCTTGACTTCTTTCTAAGCCTTTTTCACTCCCTCAATAGTGGGTGACTTGGGGGAACATTTCCTGCCTGGCTTTTGAGGTGCAGGGGGAGATTGCTACTGGCCTCTGTGAAACACCTCCTCTCTGGGACCACTGGCAGCAGGTTTTGGGGGGCTCTGTCTGCTTGACTTCTTTCTAAGCCTTTTTCACTCCCTCAATAGTGGGTGACTTGGGGGGATATTTCCAGCCTGACTTTTGAGGTGCAGGGGGCGATTGCTACTGGCCTCTGTGAAACACCTACTCTCTGGGACCACTGGCAGCAGGTTTTGGGGGGCTCTCTGCTTCACTCCTTTCAAAGCCTTTCACTCCCTCAATAGTAGGTGACTTGTGGGGACATTTCCTGCCTGGCTTTTGAGGTGCAGGGGGCAGACTGCTACTGGCCTCTGTGAAACACCCACCCTAGGACCACTGGCAGCAGGTTTTGGGGGGCTCTGTCTGCTTGACTTCTTTCTAAGCCTTTTTCACTCCCTCAATAGTGGGTGACTTGGGGGGACATTTCCTGCCTGGCTTTTGAGGTGCAGGGGGAGATTGCTACTGGCCTCTGTTAAACACCTACTCTCTGGTGACCAGCAGCTCGATTTGGGGGGGGCTCTCTGCTTCACTCCTTTCAAAGCTGAATGGATGTCCCTGGCATCCTCCTCCTTGTGACATGTCCTGTCCTTGGTATCCTCCACCTGACGACACATCCTGTCCCAGGTATCCTCCTGATGACAAGCCCTGTCCCTGGCTTCCTCCTCCTGATGACAAGCCCTATCCCTGGTATCCTCCTCCTAACGACAAGCCCTGTCCCTGGTATTCTCCTCTTGACCAGTTCTGCCCCTGGTATCCTCCTCCTGACAACACATCCTGTCCCTGGTGTCCTCCTTATGACGACAAGTTCTATCCCTGGTATCCTCCTCCTAACGACAAGCCCTGTCCCTGGTATCCTCCTCCTGGCGTCAAGCCCTGTCCCTGGTATCCTCCTCCTGATGACACGCCTTGTCCCTGGTATCCTCCTCATGATGACAAGCCCTGTCCTTGGCTCCTTCTAAGTACCTCCTCTTATTCTTTATAAACTTTACTACTTCCATTAGAATTTGTATACTTACAAAACAGTCTAAGGCACATGGTGAGCTTTCTTGATTGACTGCATCATGTTTGGTGAAGTGGGTTTCATCGGCGACCGACCGTCCTGTGGAGATCCAGCTGGGTCTGCCCCTGGTCTGCCAGAGGGACCCTCGTCTGGGTCGGTTGCCTCCTCTACTTGCAGAACTGGGGTGACTTGTGGGTTTGCCAACCCCTCCGCCGCTTCCCTGAGTAGCCTGGAGAACTGGGGGTTTGCCAACCCCCTCCGCTGCCTCCCTGAGTAGCTTGTTGAACTCCAGGGGATCTCTTCCCAGTAGCATTGGATGGGGTAAGTGGGCTACTTTGACAACCTCTATGTGGTGGAGCGCCCCCAGGTATTCCACCATGACCCAGACCACGGGGTGAAGCAGGGTGCAGCCCATCACGTCTGCCCCCATGTGCCCGGCCAGACCCCCTGCCCCCTCAGGGGAGGGAGCTAGGTGCCACCTCCCTGGGCCTGCCAGGCCCATTTTGCCCTGCTCTCCTTTGGCCTGGCAGCTGGGCACATGGGGGGTGCTGCCAGCGAGCGGCCAGACCCCCCACCCCCTCAGGGGAGGCAGCTGGGTGCCACCTCCCCGGGCTTGCCGGGCCCATTCCACCCCGCTTTCCTTTGGCCCGGCAGCCAGTCATATGGGGGGTGCCACCAGCAAGCAGCCAGACCCCCCCCCCGCCCCCTCATGGGAGGTGACTGGGTGCCACCTCTCTGTGCCTGCTGGGCCCAGCAGCCGCTGCCAGCAGACACCTTCCTGCCTGGTGGGGAATACCACCCTGCTCCCCTCTTGCTCGCCACTCGAAGCCCAACCAGGGCCAGTGAAGGGGGCCCCCTCAGGGAGGGGGTGGCTGCCATCGAAACCCACCTCTCCCACATGGTGGCCGCCCTCTCACCAGCCACTCGAACCCCAACCAGCATATCCTTCCTTTGATAACACCGCCACGTTCGGTGAAGTGGGTTTCGTCGGCGACTGTCCTGCTCCCGCGAGCGCAAGGGCCCCTCTGAGGGTCAATCCCCACAGTCCGGTGACAAGGAGGACAGTGGCCCAGGTCAGCTTTCTTGAAAGCAAGCAAGCTGACACACCACATCACTGAAATGGGACTCATTGTCCACTGCCCAAAAAGGCTCCTTCTGAACAGGGTACCATGAGTTCCTTCCCTCAAGGTGTGGAAGACATCCTTTCCCTCCCTCGCATGCCATCCATTCCAGCAAGGGGCCTTTGAATTGCTGCATGATCTCCTGTTTTGGAGTTGGCTTTCACTCAAGTACATCCATTCATTTCCCATCATGGAGATACCTCAGGAAGGGCATCTCTTGTTGATGCAGCCCCATGTAGGTGGGTTTTGTGTGCAGCCACCTCTCCTGGACAGGAGCACAAGTCTCCCTCCTTGCCCCAAGGGCAGGTAAGGGTCAGTCAGAATAGAGGAGGGAAAATTGTTGTTTGTCTCTTTGGAAAAGTGATAATTGAGGAGCGTTCCATGAGAACCTTTGGTGGGGAAAGTTGCCTGAAGTGAAAAAGTGTGGGAAAACCAGGCCTTTTCTGACCCGAACCGGTCCGTGAACCGGTTCGCAAACCGGGCCCGGTCCGTTAAAAGTTCGTGGACCGTGGTCCGTGGAAGCCCACGAACCCCGAACCGGCGGTCCGTGGGAAAATGCCGGTCCGTGCCCATCTCTACTGCTAAGATCAATTAATGGCTCTTAGGCTTTATCTATTGATCTAGTGACATCTTCAAAACCCACTGGTAACAGACTATACATACGTCTCTTCTATCCACAATATATACACAAGGATTGATTACATATTCTTATCTTCTAAATTACATATTTAAATGACATTCTTATCTCCTAAATTAATTAGTCAAACTCTTACATCAAGGATTGGTGACAAGTTGTGGACAGACTACGCTTGGACAGAATGTACACAGAATAAATGACATCAAACAAATTGGAAACTAAATAAATCACTTTTATTTAACAAATAGATTTCTTTTGAAGTCTCTTTAGAAATTAAACAATAGAAACAAACTATGTGGCATTCCTCAAATCCACGTGTAGGATGCTATGGAAGTGGTACTTAGAGGGAAATTAATCTCCGTTGCCTCCTGTCATGAAGAGCAAAAAGAAAACATTAGAAATGAAATGATATCTAGAATAAGAAAACTAGAAGATGAACACAAAAAAGGCCACCCAATCTATAAACTTGCTTGCATGAAAATTAGAGGAAAAAACCTCCTCACATTCTATACAAGCTATTAAAGGCACCCAGGAAAAACTCAAACTAATTCTGTAAAATTAGCCGATGTATTTGCTGAATACTACCAAACCATTTGTACATCAGACAATCCTGACACTAATCATATTTTAAATTATTTATCATCACAGGAAATTTGGAAAAAAACCTCACAAGAACATAAACAATATCTGGACCAACCAGTCACAACAGAAGATGTTACAGTCACTATCAAATCCTTGAAAAAAATAACAAAGCTTCAGACAGGGATGGATTCCCTGTCAAATTTTTACAAAAAAATACATTCACCTACTTTCAACTCCACTAACTGCCACGTGCAACTCTGTTATGTTAGGAGGTAGCATCCCTCTATCTCGGTCAGAGGCTGAAATAGTAGTTACTCCAAAAAAGGACAACCATATTACAAATACTAAATCTTCTCAACCAATACCCTTCCTGAATCAAGACCAAAAGATCTTTACAAGCATATTTGCCAAAACATTGTCTGAATTTAAATAACCAACTACATTCACCTTGACCAGACAATACACGTAACACTTTAACTATAATTAATTTCTGTGAAGCATACAAAACCCCTGCATTACTTCTGGCCTTTGATATAGAGAAGGCAATTGGTTAAGTGGAAATACCATATCTAAAACTTTTACTTCAAAAAATGGGTTTTGGCGACCAATTCTAAAATGCCATTAATGCTCTTTATCTTTCTCCAAAAGCTACAGTTAGGACTAACAATGTACATTCAATAGATATACATATAGCAAGGGGAACTAGACAAGGCTGTCCCCTTTCCCCATTTCTTTTTTTTTTTTTTTTTGAAAAATTTTTATTGGGTTAGAATCCATTATTTCCACATTTACATTCAATTTTCCCCAATTTTTTCATCTCTAACCCCCTCCCTTTCCCCCCCCCCTTTTTGTTGACTTCCAACAGCTTTCCAACCCTTTGTCCCCTTTCCCTTACTTTTATTAGCTTCCTCTATCTAAAACAAATATATATTCTCCATTATTCTAAGCAGTACATCCTTAACTATTTTTAACATTATATGCCCAAACTGTAAGCCTTTGTTTCCATCTTAGATAAACAATTTATCCCAATTTTTCAATTTCAGGTATTTCTATATATCATAAACCATATAGATCATACATTCGTTTATATCAAACAATTTGACTTATTCTCTATATATATTACTCATTCTATCTTTTTATAATAGTTCTATATATCTCTCCTCACGTAGTCAATCAATTTGACCCATCTATATCTTCAGACATTCAGTTTGGTACAAAACTTGTCAGAAAAAAAAAGAAAATATTGTTAGTTAATCGCTCCTTATATTTAGTCCTTATAATTAATTATTTTCTCTATGTTCTGTTTGTTAACCTATATATATCTATATATATGTCAATCTATTAATCTGACTGCTTATTAATTCACATTTATCTCTTCTCCCCCCGGTAAAGTCTCCCCCCTCTACTTCAATACTTCAGTAGTTCTCAAACTGCCACAGTTTTCCTCCCACCTCCCATTTCTTCTCCAGGTATTGTTTCAGCTTCTCCCAGTCTGTGTTGAACTGCCCTGAGTCCAGATCTCTCAATTTTCTTGTCATCTTGTCCATTTCAGCCATATACAGCAATTTGTAAGTCCAATCTTCAATAGTTGGCACTTCTTGTACTTTCCATTTTTGCGCATACAAAAGTCTAGCTGCTGCTGTCATATAAAATATCAACGTCCTGTGTTGGGCTGGAATTCCCTCCATTCCCAAGTTCAGTAGCAGGAGTTCTGGGTTCTTATTAATTTGAAATTGTAAAATTTCACTCATTTCTCTTATTATTTCCCCCCAGTACTGCCTGGCTACCTCACACGACCACCACATATGATAGAGGGAGCCCTCATGCTTCTTACATTTCCAGCATTTATTAGAAGTATTCGAATTCCCTAGCGCAATCTTCTTTGGTGTCATGTACCAACAATAGATCATTTTATAAATGTTCTCTTTGATATTAATACATGTCGTTGTCTTCATTGTAGTTTTCCACAAGTATTCCCATGCCTCCATTGTTATTTCTTTATTAAAGTTTATAGCCCATTTCACCATTTGTGTTTTAACTATCTCATCCTCGGTATACCACTTCAACAGTACTTGGTATACCTTGGATATTCTTTTCTTATCTTCTTTAAGAAGGGTCTGCTCTAGTTCCGAATTCTCTATTCGTATACCTCCCTTTACAGAGTCCGAATTATATAAGTCTCTGATCTGTCTATACTGGAACCAATCGTAGTTAGGTGATAGTTCCTCTTGTGTCTTTATTCTAAGTTTGGATGCTTCAGTTTTAGTTATTTCTTTATACGTTAAACATTGTTGTTCATTATCAACAGCTCTCGGGTCTATCACCTCATATGGAACCACCCACAAAGGGGTTCCTTCTTGTAGATAAATTCTGTACTTCTTCCAGATTATGTATAGACTTCTCCGAACAAAGTGATGCAGGAACATCGAGTTGACCTTTACTTTGTCATGCCATAAATATGCGTGCCATCCAAATATTTTTTTATATCCCTCTAGGGCTAATAGTTTCTTGTTCTTTAATGTCATCCATTCTTTCAACCAAACTAGGCAGATTGCATCATGATAAAGTCTCAGATTGGGCAGTTGCATTCCGCCTCTTTCCTTTGCATCTTGTAAAACTTTCACTTTCACTCGAGGCTTCTTGCCTGCCCAAACAAAATCTGATATTTTCCTCTGCCATTTTTCAAATTGTTTGGAGTCTCTGATGATTGGTATTGTCTGTAGCAAAAACATTACTCTTGGTAACACATTCATCTTAACTGCTGCAATCCTGCCCAACCATGACAAATTCAATCTATTCCATTTAATCAAGTCTCTCTCTATCTGAGTCCATAGTTTTTCATAATTGTTTTTGAATAGATCTATGTTCTTTGCAGTTAATTCGACTCCCAAATATTTCACTTTACTTGTTACTTCACAATCCGTTGTTTCCATTAACAATTGTTGTTTCTGCTTAGTCATATTTTTGCATAATATCTTTGACTTCTTTTTGTTAATGAAGAAACCTGCCAAGTCTCCAAACTCCTTGATCTTATCTATCACTCTTGGCATGTTCTCCAATGGGTCCTCTACAATTAACATTATGTCATCCGCAAATGCTCTGACCTTGTATGAATAGTCCTTTATTTTTATTCCACGAATTTCATCATCTTGACGTATTTGTATCATCAGAATCTCCAATACTAAAATGAACAACAATGGAGATAACGGGCAACCTTGTCTTGTTCCTTTACTTATCGTCAATTTCTTAGTCAATTCATCATTCACCACAATTGCTGCAGTCTGGTCTCTATAAATTTCCTTAATTGCTCTGATGAATCTTTCTCCCAATTGTAGCTTTTCCATAGTGGCAAACATAAAGTCCCAGTTTAAATTGTCAAACGCTTTTTCAGCGTCAACAAAGAAGAAACCAACCTCTTTGTCACAACGCTTGTCATAATATTCAATAGCATTGATCACTGTCCTTAAGTTGTCTCTTATTTGTCTGTCTGGCAAAAAGCCTGCTTGTTCCTCCTCTATGACTTCCGAGAGCCACCCCTTCAATCTCTCCGCCAATATCTTCGCAAAAATTTTGTAGTCATTGTTGAGTAGCGATATAGGTCTATAATTTTTCACATTAGTCAGGTCTTGGCCCTCTTTTGGGATCAATGATATATTCGCTTCACTCCAAGTTTCTGGAATCCTTTGATCCCTTAAAACCCCATTCATCACCTCTTTTAGGAATGGTGCCAGTTCATTAGCCATTGTCTTATAGAATTTAGCCGTAAGTCCATCTGGCCCTGGCGCCTTTCCTAGATTTGCAGATTGTATTGCCTTACTTATTTCCTCGTCAGTTACTTCACTATTCAACTTATTTCTCCAAGCTTCCGAGATTTCTGGAAGTTTGGTTTTCTCCAAATATGACGCTATTGATTCTTTGTTTACTTCTTTTTTATTATACAGCTTAGCGTAAAATTTATAAAAGGCTCTACTAATGGTAGCCTGCTCCAAATACGTTTTGTTATCTTCGCAAATTTTATTTATTATCTTCTTTTCCCTTTTCTTCTTCAATTGCCATGCCAGGTACTTCCCAGGTTTATTAGCACCCTCAAACGCTTTTTGATTCAGTCTTTTGAGATTCCACTCCAATTCTTTATTGCTCATTGCTGTTAGCTGTTCTTGAAGTATTTTAATTTCCTGGTATACCTTCTTTTTCCCTGGTCTCTTTTTTAGCTGTATTTCTTTGGCTTTTATTTTCTCCTCAATCTCTTGTCTTTTCTCCTCTTTCTTCTTTCTTGCTCTACCATTTAAGTCCATTAGTATGCCCCTTACAACCGCCTTGTAAGCATCCCAAACTTTATTGGTTGGTACTTCTTTATTCACGTTGTATTGTATAAAAAACTTTGTCTCTCTTCTCAGTATTTCCATATTCTCTCTTTCCTGTAACAAGTCCTCATTTATTCTCCATGCTTTCCTTTTTCTCTTTTTTCCAAATTTCCACATAATTGGGTTGTGATCTGAGCCTATCATAGGCATTATTTCTACCTCCTTAGTCCATAATGCTAAGTCTTTTGAGGCCCAGATCATATCAATTCTTGATAATGTAGAATGCCTTGCAGAATAAAAGGTAAACTGTCTGCTTTTAGGATATTCTCTCCTCCATACATCTTCAAGAGTCTCTTGTTGAATCAACTCAAAAAAAAGCTTTGGTAATAGTCCTCTTTTCTTTTGTGCCGTTGTAGTCTTTTTGTCTAGTTCCAAGTCTGTCACTCCATTGAAGTCTCCAGCAAGAATTATCTGGTCGTATGCAAGATCGTCTAAATGCTTCCTTAAATCCTCAAAGAAGCTTTCTTTTGCACCGTTAGGTGCATAAAGTCCGACTACCAACACTCTCTTTAAATTCCAAATACATTCCACTGCTACAAATCTAGCTTCCACATCTCTCATAACAAATTTTGGCTGTAGCTCCTCTTTTATGTACAACACCACTCCTCTTTTTTTCTTGTTGGAGGCCGCTACATATTCTTTGCCCAATTTTCCAGATTTTAAATATTTTACATCCTGCTTTCTGATATGGGTCTCTTGCAAACAAACAATGTCACATTTTTGTTTTAGTAGCCAGTGAAAAGTATTTTTCCTCTTATTCGGTGAGTTTAGTCCATTTACATTCCAAGATAATACTTTACACTCCATACTCATGATCTTGTTGGTAAGTCTTTTTCATTGTCCTTAATAAATCGCTCCATCTCTCGCTCAGATCTGATGCGTTTTTTGGCCCCTCCAAACTCAAAGGACACTCCTTCCGGTAACTCCCATCTGTACCTGATTTTCATGTCCTTCAAAATCTGAATTAGCACTTTATATTTTTTCCGGTCCAGTAACACTGATCTGGGCAGTTCCTTCATTATAATAATCGTCTTGCCATCAATCTCCAATGGATCTTGAAACTGTTTTGTCACAATCCTCTCTTTCATATTTCGTGTTGTAAACTGCACAATCACATCTCTTGGTAGTTTCCTCTGGGTTGCTATTCTCGAATTCACACGGTATGCCACATCTAGGATAGCCACAACTTCCTCCTCCTCCTTCCCCAGGTACTCAGCCAACACCTCAGTCATCTGTTCTTGCGCTGACTTTCCTTCCACTTCTGGCAAGCCACGAAAACGTAGCTGCTTCTCCATATGTTTAGTTTCTGCAACTGACATTCTCCCCTTCACCAATCTCATCTCTGTTTGTTGCGTGTCTGCTAAATTCTCCATCGCGTCTTCTACTGTTTTAACTCTCTGCTGCGTTCCTTGTAATTCATTTCGTATTGTTTCCATACCTTTTTTCACTTCTGACAGCTCCGATTTTACTGTCTGTGTAACCTCTTTAACCTCTTTTATCAGCTCCAATTTCGTGTCCTTAAGTTCTTTAATCATATCTAAAAGTTTTTTGTCCAGGTTTTTATCCAGGTTTTCTATTGCCGATTGCCACTCTTTTTTTGACATCGTGGGGCTTGCTTTAGCTCGCTCCCACGAATCCGCTCTCTTCCTTAACTCCGTGGCGTAAAATTTAACATTTTTCTATTTTAAATGTCCCGGTCTTCTTATAGAAATTAAGTTTTAAAGAGTCCAAAATGTCGGGCGTCTTTTCTCTATGGTTTCTCTATGATTTTGTAATCCAAGATGGCCTACTTCCTCTTCCGCTGAAGCCGCGACCCTTCCCCTTTCAAAAATGGCGATTCCCTACTTCCTGCCCTCCAGCAAGGGCCGCTTCTCTCCAGCCACTCTATTGTTATTACGCACTTCCTGTCTCCCGTCTTCCCACAGCAGATCTCGCGATGGTGTCTTTTTCTCACAGCTCCAAAGCCACAGGTATTCAAAACAATAGTCCCATTTCTTTAATAACTTCTTTAAACTTAGTCTCTTTTTAAATTCGATTCCTGCCGAGTCTTCCCCTCCTTTTCACTAGTCTGTTGCAGTTTAAAAATCTACTTTTTTTCCTCTCTGTTTTTATCAATCTGTCCCGTCTCAGAAGATAATGATCTTTACCTTCTCTTCACTTTTCTCGGGTTGTAATCGCTGTTTCGATTTTAAGTTCTCCTCTCAGCTTCTTCCCCCAATCGATGCTTGGGTATGTAGGTCTTATGCCAGCCGAATTGGCCCCAAAACTGCCGCAGAGATTATAGCCGACCCGTCGCAAGGTGGGACCTCAAGGATCGGGGGGAGACTCGTTGTGTAAAGCCCCCCCTCGTCCGAGATCTAGCTCACCCTAGGGTCTTGAGCATTCTTTGCCTGCTCCCCGCCTGAGAGCAGTCGGCCGCGGGCTATTTTCACCCCGCCGGCCGGTTAAAACGGCAGTCCGGTCAGCTCCGCAAGTGGAGCTGCGTTAGACCTCCATGGATCCCAAACAGGAAGTCCCCTTTCCCCATTTCTGTTTGCCATAACTATAGACAGGGCCAATGCTACCATTAGACCAACTAGGCAGCCGCCTTGGGCACAGACTTCAAGAGGGGCATAGTTTTATACAGATTACTGTGACCAACCAGTCACAACAGAAGATGTTACAGTCACTATCAAATTCTTGAAAAAAATAACAAAGCTTCAGACAGGGATGGATTCCCTGCCAAATTTTTACAAAAAAATACATTCACCTACTTTCAACTCCACTAACTGCCACATGCAACTCTGTTATGTTAGGAGGTAGCATCCCTCTATCTCGGTCAGAGGCTGAAAT
The DNA here is from genome assembly GCF_028583425.1 of Eublepharis macularius. Classification (NCBI taxonomy): domain Eukaryota; kingdom Metazoa; phylum Chordata; class Lepidosauria; order Squamata; family Eublepharidae; genus Eublepharis; species Eublepharis macularius. The sequence goes on along the minus strand of NC_072793.1, from coordinate 90,707,134 downwards.
ACTAGTTACTCCAAAAAAGGACAACCATATTACAAATACTAACAGCGCAATCCTATGGCCGGCCCCAACGCCGGCGCGGCTGCACTGGTGGTGTGGCGGCGGCGCCGGGCCGGATCCTGTGCCAGCAAAGTGTGGCCGCAGCGGCGCCCGCAGCGGCGCAGAGATGCAAATTTGGAGAACCAGAAAGTGTTGTGGGCGGGTCTGATGCACGGCCGCCGCCAGGTGCAGCCAAAGGGCGCTGTTCCTGACAAACGGCAGGGGGAGGGGCCAGGAAAGGCGTAGCCTATGGGCAGCACGTGATCCCGGCCAGGCCCCAGAGCAGCAGGCAAACCGCGCCCATGCCGGCAGACTGCCTCGGCTTGTGTGTCGGGCGGGGCTCGCAGTTGGGAAGGAGAGGGGTGGGCATGGTCTGAGGAGCCTCTCCCCCGTTTGCCCAATGTAGCACCAAGTCCGTGGTGGCCGCGTCCAGAGAGGTTGGCATGGGACTGGCAGGCGCCCTGCCATGAGGAATCCAGGGCAGCAGCCAGTCTCTGGCAGCAGGGGACAGCCCCCAAGTGGCGCCGAAGGGGAGGGCTGGCCTGAGGCCGCCACCAAGAGGCAGACACAGCGGGCCTGCCCCCTCGTCCCCATCCCAAGGCAAAGAACACAGACACCCATTGCACAGAAATCAGCCTTTATTATTATATCATCCCACCTCCCCCAGCAGATGTGAGGAAGGGGAGGCGTGTAGGAGAGCCGCCTGTGCAGCAAAACACCCCACCCCACCCCCAAGGCGGCAGCGGCGGTCACCGGCGAGGCCGGCGGCCGGACCCCCTTGGCCGTCCACGGGCCCGGCCTCTCGCACGCAACTGGGCCCGAGGGAGGGGTGCCTCTGGGGCGGGTGGAGCTGCTGCAGCGGGTGGGGCCGGAGGGTCGAGGATGGTGACGAGCCGCCCGAGCAGGGCTTCAGCACGGGCTTGAGAGGCACAGAGCCCTTCCCCCACTTCCAGTACTGCAGCCATGAACTCCCGGCCGCGGTTGTTCGCCTCCTCCCATGCAGCGTGCACCTCTAGCCGCTCCCTCTCGATCGCCGCCCACATTGCGGCTAGTGTCGGGGGAAGCCGCTGGGCAGGGCGGGGGCCGCGAGCCCGTGCACCTGGAAGGACCCCCTCCATGGGCCCCTCCCCCTCAGAGGCAGAGCCAGGTCCTTCCCGCACACGGCCCATGGCACCCGGTGGCGGGGGGGGGCTGGAGGGGATGGTGCTGCAGGCTGGGACAGCTCCTCGAGCGGCTCTGTCGATGAGGTGTCCTGAACCGGCGGAGTCCCAGGGCCACCTTCACCCTCCACCGACACAGGGAAGCCGATCGACTGCAGGAGAGCCGCTCCGGCAGCAGAGGTCCTCCGGGAGGGTGGCAGCTCGCGCAGCTGGGCAATCACCTCCCCGCCTATCTCCAGGCGCATGGTCCCTGCTGGAGTGAGACATGGGTGGGAAGAGGCCCCAGGGAGGGAAGAGCAGCGGCCCAACATGTGCTGCCACAGGCCACCGAGCCGGGCCAAGCACACCCATTCCAGCTGCGGCCGCAGCCCCTTGTCTTGAGACCGGTTGGCGCCATGAGGGGCCTTGGATGTGTGGCCGAGGCCGGTGGCCGAGCCAGTCCCTGGCCCCACCAGCAGCAGGGCCACAGATACATACCGTGCTCTGGATCCATGCCCCCCGTCGGGCCCGGTTGAGGCTCCTCGTCGCTGGCAGCAGGGGCTTGCTGTGGCGGTGGAAGGGCTGCCTGTTCCTGGGCCCCGCTCTCTGCCAGGGGGGGCACAGACTCCGCTGCCTCTGCCTCCGCCTGGCTTGGGTCTGGACCCTCAGGGGCCGTGCCTACTCACGGGAGAGGCCCTGTCACACATGTGCCACGATCCATGCGTTCCCCCCCCTCGCCTCCCTGAATCCACAAATACTAACCGGGCAGGACCTCAACGCCCAGGCCGCCCACCACCGCCTCCGGGATGACCGCTCGCATGACCGCCTCTGGGCCTGGGAGCCCCTCGTCAAGGGCCCGCTCATAAGGAACCCCCTGAGACATGAGGAGGCGCACTCGTTTGCGCGCGGGCCCGAAAGAATCATTCCAGCGCTTCATTGCCGAGTGAGCAGTGCGGGGCACGTTGCCCACAGCCAAGACCCTGTCAGCTGCCATCTGCCAGAATGCCCGTCGTTGAGACCGGGACGAGGCGCCCCTGTGCGTGCTCAGGGCGACCTCCGCATTCTCCACCACGAGCCCAAAAAGCAGCACTCTCTCGGCCTCCGTCCAGTTTGCCTGGCGCTGGCTTCCGCCGCCACTAGTGCTCTCAGCAGACATGGGGGTAGTGCCCGCTGGAATGTCCGGTCCCCGAGATAAGTGGTGGGAACCAGCCACCTAGTCATGTGCCCACCCATCCCCTCGGCAAGATGGAGGAGGGCACAGGGGGTGCAGGACCGGGAAGGGTGGCTGGGACGGCCCATGCAGCGGACAGAGGACCAGCTCCTGAGCACCACTTGCAACGGGCCGCTGAGACCAGTAGGCCTGCTGCTTCCAGGTGCGTGGGGGGGGGTTCAGGGTGCTGGAACTCAACCTGCGCTCCTTCCAGGGAGGACCTCGATCATCCCCGCCTGGTGCCCGCCACTGCCGCCGCGGCTCCCAGCCATCCGGACCAGCCACCTCCTGCCAGCCGTGTTTGTCTGAGCGGCCCTCAGGCGGCGCCGCCTCAGACGCCGCCGCCGGTTCCAGGTCAGGGTGCCATCCCTGTTCCTGGGCGACATGACTTGCCTGGACCGCTTCCGCCTGGACAGGGCAGCCATACAGGCTCTGTGCGAGGAGCTCGCACCCGCCCTTCAGGGGCAAGCTGCGGCTCCCCGGGGCATCCCCGTCCTCCAGAGGGTCCTGCTGTCCCTCCGCTACCTTGCGACCGGCTCCTTCCAGGGAGTGATGGCTGAGGCCTTGGAGGTCTCCCAGTCATCCGCCAGCCGCTGCCTGCATGCCTTCCTGGACGCCCTAGTTGGACGGATCCACGAGCACATCCACTTTCCCACCTCAGAGGCAGAGTTGGCACCCATCCGGGCTGGCTTCTCCTCCCTTGCAGGCTTCCCCAATGTGATTGGAGCAGTCGACTGCACGCATGTGGCCATATGCGCTCCCAGAGAGGAGCCGCAGGTCTACAGGAATCGGCACCAGTTCTACAGTATCAACGTCCAGGCAGCCTGTGACCACCAGGGGATCTTCACGGACCTCGTTGCCAAGTTCCCGGGAAGCGTCCACGACGCACAGATCTTCACCACCTCCGGCCTGAACAGGCTTCTGTCATCATGGCCTGAGGGGAGAGGCTGGCTCCTAGGTCAGGAGTTGGTGGGGGAGCTGTGAGGGGACGGGGATGGGAAGGGAGATCCTAACACCACCTCCCCTTGCAGGTGACCGTGGCTATCCATTGCTGCCTTACCTCCTGACGCCATACCCTGCGGATGAGCCCGCCGACAGAGCCAACTACAACCAGGCCCACCGGCGCACGAGGATGGTGATCGAATGTGCTTTCGGTCAGCTGAAAATGCGCTTCAGATGCCTCCATCACACGGGCGGCCGCCTGGCCATGCAGCCGTTCACCGTCGCCAAGCTCGTGGCTGCCTGTGTCATGCTGCACAATATTGCCGTGCGCCTGCAGTTCCCCTTGCCAGCCACAGAGGGTCCAGGCGAGGACCCCTGGCTGCCGCCCGCCGCCCGCCTTTCTCCTGACGCCCCTGCAGAGCCCCAGGAGCATGACCGAGCTGTGCGAGACAGGGTCGCGGAGCACCTGTGGCATGCTGCGCGCTGAGGGCCATGCCTGGCCATGGGGGGCTCGGCCGGCCAAACACTCGCCCTTTACGCCCCTATGGTGTCCCAGGCGGCCCCTCCGAGTCCCCGCTCCCTCGACCCCTGCATGTAGAGAGCATGGGAAAGCCGCCCCAGCCAGCAGCCACCGCCCCCCATGGACGGGCTGCACTGGAAGAGTGGTTAACGAACTTGGCTTTATTCCCAATCGATTCCAGGGCCGCATCAGGGGCCCAGAGAGCAGCTTGCCAACCCAGAACCCCGGCCTCAGCAGCCAGGAGGGTGAGGGCTAGGTAGCGCATCGGACCAGGGGGAGGCCAGCGGCCCCGCCACGGCATCCCCGTTACAGAGCAGGGGCCCGGCTGGGGTCCCAGATGCCTGTGCCTGGGATGGCATATCGGCAGCTGCCCGGCCGTCCGCGGGGACGGGCTCCAGCTTCGGCCACTTCCTGCCAGGCCCCTCCACTGGGTCACCCTCTGGGTCTTCAGCGGGTGGCGGGTAGCGGGGTGGAGACCAGGCGGTGAAGCCCCTCCCAAGTTCCTCCTCATCTGGCGAGGGGCTCCGGGCGGGCGCTGCTGTGGGGGCAAGAGGTGGGGGATGGGAGCGTCAGGGCCCCTGTGGGCTCTGGGGTTGTCGTCGCGGCCGCAGGCCGCCCCACCCCACATGCCCGTGCCCCTCCTGTTGTCGAGACTCACATGGTGCCGCTGCCCGCGCCTGCTGGAATGCCCCGTGAACCCGGTCCATGGCAGCCATCCACCTGTCATTGATGGTCCCTGCAGAGGGGGGAGAGAGGGAGGGGGGGCACCCGTTGGTGGCAGCCCGGCATGTGCTGCAAGCACCTGCAACCTGCGCCTCGACGGAAGTGGCTGGGATGCCTCCGGGCCCTTACGGCCTGCCCTCTGTGGCAGCGGAGGAGGCCCCCCAGATGGCGCCGAGGACCCCGACTTACTGTGCGCGGGGCCCGCAGCCACCTCCTCTTCCAGGAGGTCATGCTCCACCGCGCACAGCGCCGCGTCTAGCCACGCTCGTATGAGGTGGGCCTCCTCTGCATGGCCAGGGAAGAGCTCCTCCAGGTAAACTGGCCGCGCAGTCATCGCACCCTCATCTGCCAGGAGGTCATTCCCGGCAGCCTTGGCAATGAGCTGGGCCCCGAGCCTGGCCGCCCACTGCTCCCGCCACCCGTCGCCCTCCATGCAGCCAGGACTGCTGTGGGTATAGTGTTTCTGTGCTGCCCGCCGAACTACACCGCCCGCCGGCATGACCTTGGAGGGTCTGAGATGTAACAATTCCCTATCTTCTGTCTGGCAGCTGCATAGTTCATGGATAGGTTCAGCACAGGCCCCCCGGCTCAGACCTGTGGGTTGGAGGGGAGGGGGCCGCGGTGGTTGGCTTCCTATGGCCCCAGGGCCCTCTTCCCTTTCCGGGATGCTGTGCTGCTCAGGTGCATCCTTGCGGGACGCGAACCCTTGGGCCTGGCCGTACGGTGCGCCGTGGGACTGGGAATAAAGCTCATCTACCCATGGACCCATGTCTGCCTGCGATAATTTGGTGAACTGCCAGCCATATCCTGCCCTGGCACCATGAGCGCATGACCAGGCCCGCGGTGACAGCGCATCCCTTCCAAGAGGGGGGTGCTTAGGATGCACAATGACTGGCCAGGGGCCGCTCTGGCATGTCTTCCATATTGCCCTAACGCACCTGCCCTGCCTGGCATGCCGCCCTGAGCTGGGGGAGTCACGCAACCTGCCATCGGGGGGCCCTCCCGGGGCCTGGGGTGGCCACCCAGCCTGCATGGCCCAGCCGGGGGAGGGGCGCGCTGTGGCAGCCAGCCGGGGGGCCTCGGGCTCCCGCATTTTGGCCACTTTGCGCAGCTGGTGCGCTCTTCCACTGCCCCTGTGGGCGGGGCCAGCGGCCTTCCCTGCAAGATTGGTGGGGCTGGCAGCCTAGGAGTGGTTCCCCCCCGGCAGGGCAACGCGAGCGGCCACAATTGCTGAACGCAGGAGACGGCGCCGGGCCAGGGCGGAGCCACAGGCAGCCTTGGACGCACCCCTTCCCTCCCAACAACCACGCTGTGTTGGTGCGGGGGCCTCGCAACTGCCCCACAGGATTGGATGCGAGGCAGGATGCCCTGGGGTGGAAGGTGTTGGAATGACCAATGGGGCTGCTGCAGACGCCTGAGGGGCTGGACCCACTCTGGGAGGCGGCTGCTCACGGGACTGTGTTGCTGGGGCTGCGGCTGCAATGGGGGTGACCCTCCCCAGGCGCGCGAGACCTCCTGCCCGGGATATGGCATCCGCCTGCCACCACCCTGGATTCTCCACTGGTGGGGCTAGGGTTCCAGCGAGCGGACCATTTCCCCTGCCATCTCCCGCCCCCTTGCAGCGGCAGCTCGCACCACCTTCTCCCTGGCTTATCGGGTGCCAGCTACTCTCCCCACCAGGGATTGATCCCCCTCCCCGCTCACATGCCCCGCCCCAACCCTCTACCTGGCCATAGATGCAGGGGGGTTAGCCGTGTTAGCCTGTGGTAGCGAATTCAAAAAGGGTCCTGTAGCACCTTTAAAACTAACCAATTTTATTGTAGCATAGGCTTCTGAGAATCAAGTTCTCTTCGGCAGATGGGTGGTACAGACACTGGTCAAATACAGAGGAGGAGGGGGGAGGAGGAGGGAGGGAGGGGGCGTTACTGTGAGGGGAGGGAGGGGGCGGGGAGGCAAGACGGGGTGTGTCGGATACATTTGTGGCAATGTGCAGGTGGAGATATGTGACGGGAGTGTTGGGGGAGGGGCGGAGGACGAAGTCAGACTCGCAGACACAGAAGGCAGTTGTTGTACATCTCGTTTTATTGCACTGGAAAAAGCGGGCTTGCGTTTAGGCTGGCGAGGGAGCCGGAGCATTCCACACAGCCCTCCTTCCCGCTCGGAGGGGCGGGGCTGGGATGCAGGCCGCGGCGCGACGGTGCTTCCTGGGCTGCAGCCAACCGTCCGTCAGAGATGTTTGGGGAGGGCAGGGCGCGGGGGAGCAGCCATGCCCTGGACGTGCCTGCGGGAGAAAAAGACACATGTGGGCTTTACCTCATTCTACTGCTGAGGCAAGCCCCACACTCCGCCATCCGGGGGGGTTGCACATGGTCGAGGGCAGCAGCTGATGCCTGACAGTCTGGCAAGGATGCACTCGGCCTTGGGAAGCCTTTACCTTTATGGGAGGGAATGAGCTGGTCACAACAAACACCTGGTCACATGTGGTTTTCGAGGCGCCTGCCTCTGAGGCAGCCAGGGGCGGCCATGGTTGCCCCCCACCCTTGCTGGGCCTCACCCAAAGCGGCAAGTGAGCGGGTGGATTCAGGTGAATGGGCGGTTTGCACTAATCTGCGGAACGCCCCCCCACCTCCTCCTCACCTGTCAGCACTCCGTCGGTCATCACCAGGTGGGAGCACCAGAGTCAGGGCACCTGCAAGGAAACGGGAGAGCATGCGGTTAATTTGCAAAGTGTCATTCCCTTCTGTCACGGAAGGGTTAGTTTGTTTGTGCTTAGTTAGAAGCAACTAGTGTGCATGAGTCCAGTTAGATGTTGAGTCACTCTTTCTATCACGGTAGAAAGGGAGTTAGGCAGACATTTGCACCTCTTCCCCTTTACGAGAAGTTCCCCCACTTTTTCGTAAAGTCCCCCGAGTGCATTCTGCGCCTGCCAACGTGAATGCCCTCAACCCGTTTCGGTTTTCAAAGGGGCAATGCCACTCAGCACACGGGCAGAGCCTCCGGCAGAGTGCTAACTTACCTGGGGGTTTGGGCGGCGCTGGCCGGATGTTTTGTAGGGCGGGTTCTCAGATGATTGGGTGCAGAGAGGGGGGCTCGTCCATGCCGGGCGCGCACGCTGATTGGTCCCTGGGATAGTTCTCATCCTATGCTCCTTCAGGCCGTAGGGGCGGGGCTGGGCGCTCAGAGAGGGGGCTGATTTTTCGCCGTTCCATGGACGCCTATGGGCTATGCCTTCTTTTTCCGTGGCGTAGCTTTTTTGCGCATAGTTTTAAACAGATTACTTTCTTGAAAAAAATGCAACTGAGAAAACCTATTGAGCACCCCCTAAACGGTCCTGTCCACAGACATCAAGCAGCTCAAAAGCTCACCGTAACTTTTTTATTTATTTATTTATTTGCTGTATACCCTGCCCTCCCCACAGATGGGCTAAGGGTGGCTAACAACATTTAAAAATACATTAAAATCACAGAAACATAAAATCAATATTTTTTTATAAAAAATAATTAAAATGGTCCAGGAGAGGCTATTTAAACAAATATTGGGAGTCCGTATACAGGCATGGCAGATGGCTGAGGGCAGCTCCGGAAGAAATGGTGGTCTTAGATGGAAGAAGAAGGACACTCGCTGGCACTCAGCCAAAGGCCCAGCAGAACATCTCTGTTTTACAAGCCCTGCAAAACTGTAACAGGTCCCACAGGGCCCAGATCTCCAGCGGGAGAGCATTCCACCAGGCCAGGGCCATTGCAGAAAAAGCCCTCACCCTGGTTGAGGCCAGATGGATGTCCTTTGGGCCAGGGACCACCAGGAGTTGCTTGTCTGCAGAGTGCAACACCCTGCAGGGGACGTAATGGAAGAGATGGTCCCGCAGGTATGGAGGTCCCAGTCCATGAAGGGCTTTAAATACCAAGGTTAACACCTTGAACCGGATCTGGAACTCCACTGGAAGCCAGTGCAGCTGGCACAGCACATGATGAATGTGTGCTTGGATGGGCGTTCCGGTAAGGATGCGTGCCGCTGCATTCTGGATCAGCTGTAACTTCCGGGTCAGACCCAAGGGCAGTCCAGGATAGAGTGAGTTGCAGTAGTCTAGCCTGGAGGTGACCGTTGCATGGATTACTGTGGCCAGGTCCTGTGGTGAAAGATAGGGCGCCAGTTGCCTGCCCTGTCGAAGATGAAAAAAGGCAGACCTGGCAACAGTCATGACCTGGGCCTCCATTGAAAGTGTAGCATCCAAGGTCACACCCAGACTCCTCACCATCAGGGAAGGTTTCAATTGTACCCCATCAACAGCTAGGAGCCGGTTCCCAGCTTGATTGCCCCATGATCCAGACACAGAACCTCTGTCTTCAGGGGATTCAATTTCAGGCGACTCTGATGTAACCATACCGTCACAGCCTCAAGACCCTTGACCAAGGAATCCAAAGCAAGATCGGACTGGCCATCTGTAATGATTCCAAGTAAATGTGTGCATGTATCTTTAAATGCTTGGTGAGATAGGTGAAGAGTCGGGGGTGAAGGAGATGGATGAGTGAGTGATATGAGTCAGGCTATGGCATTCCATCCTTGATAGTCTGTTTCACTCCCTTCTGCAAGAAGACGAGGTCTTTTGATTTCAAAAGGTTTATTGTGAAAGACAGCATTCAAGCCCAGATGTGCATATTCCAGGATTAGAGATCCTGGCCGAGCAAAGCATTGCTAGGAATGAATCATAGAGCAAACGTTGTTACATTTCACACTCCCGGAGCCCAGCCTCCCCCCCCCCACAAGTTCATACAGCAAAACTTCTCAGAGGTGCGCTGAGTTGGCCAAGGTCGAAACAGCAAATAAGACAGGATCCTTTCCCATGGAATCGGCTCCTTGCTGGTGTTGCCTGGAGGGAAAGAAGTCTAAACACTATACGATTAAATATGGCGTTACTTAGGTTAAAACAGTTTCTGACAATATGATTGGTTGAGGACTGAGAGGGTGGGTGGAGTGAATGCAGTTTGAGACTGAGAGTAGAGAGAAAATTTTTAGTCAGAAGGAAGCAGACTAGCTGTGTGCTGCCTGAATATGTTGAAGTGCTTATGAGAGAAATATAACCTGTGTGGAACCTGAACTGAGCATGTTTGTGAAAGGACACTCAGTCAGGGAAAGAGAGGCCAGATGTGTGAATGAGAGTAAATGAAGTAACTTTAAGAACCGAGAACTACGTTTATGAAACCAATACGCTTCTCGAATAAATAAAAGCTTATTTTTGTTTTGCTATATCCCAGTGTAGCTGTCATTGCTATATCCCATTCCTATCTTCAGGGCCACATAGAACCACGAAGGAGCCTGACGCTTAGGAACGTTACCAAAGAGAAAATTTAAATAAAATATCTTGGAATAAAATATTCCGGGTGGCAGCAGACTACCCAGAGGGTTAAGGGATAGATTAAAAGAAAAATCTACCCTAAAGAAAGTAAAAGTCATAACACCATCCATCAGCAGATAGAGCTGAGTGTCATCCGCATACCAGTGACAACCTAGCCCAAAGCTGTGGGCTAACGGGGCAAGGGGGCACATATAGATGTTAAATAGCATCGGGGAAAGAATCGCCCCCTGAGGGATGCCACATACCAAAGAATGGTAAGCAGACATCTGTTCCCTGAGTGCCACCCTCTGTCCTAGATTGTGAAGGAAGGGGTTCAGCCATTGCAGGGCTGTTCCACGAATCCCCACATCGGCAAGGCAATGGGTCAGAAGATTATGATTGACCATGTCAAATGCTGCTGTAAGATCTAAAAGTATCAGCAGTGCCAACCCACTCCGGTCCAGGTGTCGCCGCAGATCATCTGTGAGGGCAACCAGAGCCATCTCTGTACCATGGCCAGGCCTGAAGCTGGACTGGAATGGATCCAGGATAGAGGCATCACCCAGGTATACCTGCAGCTGTTCTGCTACCGCCCTCTCAATTACTCAAAGTTATCTCAGAAGTCTCAGTCAACTTGAGAGGAACAATCCTTAGTGAAACTACTCCTTTTTAGCTCTCCAGAGAGCCAGCTAAAAAGAAGAAAGTAAACAAATTAAGTATCTGCAGACAAAAGTATCTCCTTTTCAAGTACAACACAATTCTCTCTCTCATTGTCTCACAGCAAACATGAGAAGGGGGTGGGAGTAGAAGACACTCTGTTGTGCCAGCCAGGAAAAAGGTGGGGAAATAGCTTCCAATGCTACAAAAAGAAACTTTTCAGCAACTTGAGGAAGCCAAGCAAGAAGTGAGAAGGAAAACAAAAGGGAAAAGGTGGGAAACTGCCTCCAGAGCTAAGAAAAAAACCCACTTCTTAGAGCAAACTGTATCCCAGCAACACCAAGAGAAGAGGCAGAGTGGAAAACACTAAAATCTTCACAGCTATTCTGCTGTGTCTGGAAAGAAATGGGCAGAAAGTCAGCTTCATGGCTGCAATAAAAGGGAGGAAAGTAGGGAAATTCTGCTGTAGCAATGCGCATAGCATACTTGCTGCAGAGGAAGAAGTGCAGGGAAAAATACCTCTGCACTAGAACCTACAACTATATAGCCAAGCTTTTAAGGTTTCCTCAAAATCTGAAAATCCTTTAAAAAGTTATGATGACCTCGTCCAATCCTTAAGGCCACTTTTGGTAGGTGCTCGAGAGGGAAAACTGGTCAAGACCAAGTTGTGGCATTTGGAGATCAGTTGTAATTTGTGGGGATCTCCAGGAGGGTTGACAACCACAGAGTCATCAAGCCAGGCGGCCTTAGCATGGACCTGCCTGCTGCCAGAACTGCCACTGTCTCCCAAAGAACCCCAGGAGCAGCGAAGGCTGAGGGTAAGGGCAGAGTCATGGGCCAAGCACAGGAGCGCATGCCTGGCAGCCCACGGCCTTCCCCCTGCTGAGGAAATGTCAGGAGAGTCAGTACAGGATCTACTCCTCCTGAGTAGCAGAGATGAGCCAGCTTGGAGAAAGAAGCTTAATGAACCCAGCCTCACCTGTAGGAGAAACTCCCTTTATAAGGCTGCAGCTAGCATGGGGTTAGCTAGTCAGAATTGTGGCATTCTGGGCTTGGCTGTTGGTGAGCTCTTAGGCTCTGGCTGCCTGAGCCTTGGTGGGTCACAGTCTTTGATTTTGGAATCTGTTACTTGACCATGGAGTTTGACCTGAGAATCTTTGTTGTTGGCCCTGTTGTCGTCAGAACTTGCCTCCAACCTAGTGAGCACAATATTTTTAATCCTTCTGTTTCTATTTGTTGCTCTCTGTTATACTCTTAGATTATGTTGCTGCTCTTTCTTTGGGTTTGTCATGAAAATATGGTTTAGAGCAAATTATACTAAGTGATACATGTGTATTCTAATGAACTTTGTTTTAGAATTTCATTAGGCTGTCTTGTTTTTGGGCATAAATTGAGCTAAATGTGTAAGTTTGGTTTTCTATAGTGCCTTTAATAAATATGAATCTGCCTTTCGGATCTCTTAGTGTATTTTTACGTTGGAAGGGTAAATACTTTTACTTTACCCTTTCAACATAAATTTTAAATTTCCGGCATGGGAGAGATGGAGCTCTTTCAATGTGCTATCATTCTCTTCAACACCGACACCACACCCTCTGCTTTTCTCCATTTCTCAGCTTCTTCTGGTGGTAGCTAGGATATTTCACCCCATGAAGTAGGTTCAGGTATTTCTGCTGTTCTTAGTGCAGAGGTAGTCAAGTCAAGTTTATTATTACAGTCTGCAACCAGTACATATAAAACCATTTGCAAATCAGTTTAAAAGCCGTTGAGACTGGATACTGGGGAAGAACGATGAATAAATATAAGAGTAAAAAAATAAGATTATCATAAATTAGTTGTTTAAGCTGCCTTATGTGATTTACGTTGCTTGTAGACCTGGGCACAGAATCTTGCTACTTGACATGGTGTCTGGTGATTCTGATCAGACAAAAGATAATCAAGTTTGATTTTATTTGAACTTCCAGGGAATCTTTCTACTAATAGACTAATGGTTTCCGCTCTAATTTTACTATGACTTGGGCAGTTGAAGAAGATGTGCTTCATTGAGTCAGTTTCTCTTAGGGGATAGGAGCAAAGCCTAAGAGAGTAATGGACAGCTTTAAACTTTCCTTCCAGAACGGCAGAGGGTAGAGTTGAACTTCTAGCTAAAGCAAATGCCCTTCTGGAGTTACTGGATTCAAGAAAGTAAAAATAGGCTGCAGGAGCGGCAATATATTTAGTAGTATTTGAAGAAATAAAACCTGGTGCTCTAAGAAAATGTTTGTCTTTCAATGTCTGTCACTCTCTGCTTAATGAGTGATTTTTCTCGGTCTAACCCCATGACTAGCAAACTTTGAGGGGAAAGACCCAATTTTCCCAGGGATTTCAGAGTCGCCTTTTGCCAATTAGATTGAAATTTGTCTTGGAATAACAGAGGGAGCAGACGTTGCGGGTTTAGACACCCTGACAGCCATTTGAAAATTGAAAGGATGGTGATTCTGGCCTCTACCCTTAACATTCTTGTTTCCAGTCTAACCCATGAGTTAGGCATGCATTTGGGCACTTGTAATAGAGCTCTAAGGAATTTGGAGTGCACTCTCTCAAGTTGAGAGAAAGAGGAGGATGGCAGCCCCATGATCCGTATACTAATTGGGCCAATGGTTTGGCTTTAAACAATCTGAGCGCAGCCGGTACATACTGCCCCCCTTGTGATCGATAGAATTTCAGTATACCGTGTGCTGTTTTTTCTCCCACATCAGCAATGAAGCTGCTATGTGTTGTTTTGGTACCTGAGGCTTGCAAAACTACACCCAAATATTTGAAGCTGGTAAGTTGTTCTAACTGATGCCCCTGAAGCTCCCATCGTCTGGTCTTTGGATTTTTACCGAAAGCCAGGATCTTAGTTTTTTGGTAATTAGTTAGAAGGTGTTCAGTATCACAGAACTGGGAGAATTTTTTTAGGGCTCGTTTCAGCCCTATGGGGGTCCTAGAAAGTAATACAGCATCATCTGCATAGAGCAGTACGTGAATGTGCCTATTTGCTAATTTGGGAGGATGCAATCCAGGGGCATTCAAAAGGTTTACCAAATTGTTGATGTAGAAGATAAACAGAAAGGGGGCTAGAAGGCACACCTGCCTGTAAGTTTAAATGGGGTCAGTCAAATGCCCAATTCGGCTGCACCTTACTCAGGGCAGTTTGCTTGTGCATAGCCCCCAAAAGGGACAGCAGTCGCCTATCAATAGAGGAGGCCTGCAGTTTCCTCCAAAGTCTATTTCTAGAGACTGTGTCAAAAGCTGCTTTTAAATCAACAAATGCCCGGTAAAGTGATGCTTGGTTTTCTGTAGCGTATTTCTCTACAAGGTGTTGCATTACTAGGCAGTGATCTATTGTTGACCTGCCAGCTCTAAAACCAGCTTGCTCATCAGCAATTATTCCCTCCTGTTCTAGCCAGTCTAAAAATTTCTTCAGCAGATGTTTCGTAGACAACTTGCTTACAATGCTTAGTAAGCTGATTGGTCTATAATTGGATGGATCCTCCTTCTTTCCCTTCTTATGGAAGGGGACTACTATAGCCATTCCCCAATCATTGGGGATGTAGCCAGTTTCATCAATATAAGTAAATAGGGAGGCTAGGAAAGTTTCCCACCAGTCCTTATTTGTTTTTCGTAATTCTGGAGATATTCCATCAAGCCCAGGGGCTTTTGCATTCTTTAACTGGCTAATATAAGCTTTTACCTCTTCGGCATGAACTGGGGGGCATTTGGCCAGATTTTCTATTGTTAGGGCAGGAGGGGGTTGAATAGGATCATCATACATTTTTTGGAAAAAAGAAGTCCATTTATCTGGGGGGGATAGAGGAAGCCAAGGGGGAGGCGGCTGTGGAGGCGCGGTTTGACACTAGTTTCCAGAACACCACTGAGTTTTTGCTCGTAGCTGCTTCGATTATATTGGCCCACAGTTTTCTGGTATGTTCTTTCTTACAGCGGGCAAGCAGTGATTTATATTTCTTTTTAAAAAATGAAAGAGAACGATATGCATCTTGTCTGGTCTTTTCATCAGCTCTCAGTGCTAACTTATAGGCATAGATTAAAGCATTTTTAGATCAAATACAGCTCTGATCAAACCCAGGTTTAGATGACAAATTGGTCTTGACCAGTTTTCCCTCTCGAGCACCTACCAAAAGTGGCCTTAAGGATTGGATGAGGTCATCATAACTCTTTAAAGGATTTTCAGATTTTGAGGAAACCTTAAAAGCTTGGCTATATAGTTGTAGGTTCTAGTGCAGAGGTATTTTTCCCTGCACTTGTTCCTCTGCAGCAAGTATGCTCTGCGCGTTGCTACAGCAGAATTTCCCTGCTTTCCTCCCTTTTATTGCAGCCATGAAGCTGACTTTCTGCCCATTTCTTTCCAGACACAGCAGAATAGCTGTGAAGATTTTAGTGTTTTCCACTCTGCCTCTTCTCTTGTTGTTGCTGGGATACAGTTTGCTCTATGAAGTGGGTTTTTTCTTAGCTCTGGAGGCAGTTTCCCACCTTTTCCCTTTTGTTTTCCTTCTCACTTCTTGCTTGGCTTCCTCAAGTTGCTGAAAAGTTTCTTTTTGTAGCATTGGTGTAGCAGGGTTCAGTGTTCCCAAGAATTGAGACTAGACAGAATCTTCAGGAAGGAATGATGTTTATTGCCGGCAGAGCTCAGCATGACTAGTGCCACAAAGAACTGAGCTCCCGATTCATTCACAGTTCCTCATTTTATACATACAGCATATAGACACATCACATGGTGTTGGTGTCAGGTAAGCTAAGCTCATTTTAGCTAGAATGTATCTGTTTTCCCATCTAACAGCGAGGCACTTCAACTGACAATTTAGATGAACATGTCTACATTGCTTCCGCTTTTACTTTGAATGCAGGCTATTTTAGATAAGCATGTCTACATAGCTTCCTCTTTCACTTTGAATGCAGGCTACTGTAAAATGTGAGAACAAAGTTTATTTTTCATTATAATCATTCAGTATTAATGGCACACAGCATTTGCAATCTATTAGTAATTAAACAATTGGTATTTCCTTCAGCTACATTTCCCCCCTTTCAGCCTCTGATTAGTGCAGCAAAGAGGCTGACCCAAAACTTTGTCTGTACAATTTATGCCTTTAGCCCTACATACTCCCCCTCCTTCTTTTCATCCTCTGACGGGAACCTCAGAGCCCGCATCTTAATTGAATAATCTCGTTCAGGAGATACAGAGGTAACAGTATATAGCTGAGTCAGGGGTGGGGCTCCCCTGGGTGGAGGCGCCACCGGTGTGACCATCATTGTCATGCCTGAAACTGTAGATTGTATGAGGCGAATAACACAGGGAATACAACAAGGGAGGAATATAATACCGGCTAGAGCACACCCCATCAGAAACAAAGCTTTCTTCCACCAACCTCCTCCTAAGAAGGAGTCCCACCAGGTAGTGTACCAAGCAGATTTCTACGTCTGCACAGGGACATGGGCTAGCTTGCGTATATTGGAAGCTATGTTTGTAACTGCTTGCCCACTGTCATCAATTGATAAACAACAATCCGAGAGATTAAACTTTTTACATACTCCTCCTTCCTCGGCTAGCAGGTAGTCTAGAGCCAATCTATTTTGGTAGATAGGTGCTCTCATTTGGGTCTGCTGCCGGGCCAAGAGTTCAAGAGCCGCAGCTGTTTGATTAGTAAGGACAGCCTGAAGACGGATTAGGCGGTTCAGTATGTAAATAGGGTGTGGCAGCCCCAAGACCCATCCTGTGCCCAGGTGGCTGGGCCATAATACTCTATTATACGCTGGGGGGCCTGAACTGTATGGTTTCACTGGGTTAATATTTCAGGGGTCACTTCCATTGCCACACAGGGCCATTGCTCACTCATAAGGGGTCCCCCACACACCCAACAATCTGAGACATTTAAAGAGGCGGCTATTTGTTCAGCAAGAGTCAAAAAGAGATTTCTACCAGGGGTGGGGATTGGAACATCTGAGGCAACCTCCTGATACAAGGAGGAGTATACCACAATCGGGGCCTTAGTTGTGGCCTCAGTTTCTGGTGGCTGAGTTGCTCTGGGGGCGTAGGCCACACGATCCTTCCCCCACGCAGCTGGGATGCATAACCATGGTATGGTTGGGCAACCTTGCACCGTACCAGACCAGGACCACCCTATATTTTGGACCATTGCATACATTTTCCCTTCATGATAACAAACTTTTGCAAGATGTCTGTGATAACACTTTGTACTAACAGGGGTGGTTACGGCATGAAAAGTTCGGATATACCGTTTCAAGCCAAAACAATGGTTACACTTCCATCCTCTCTGTGGGAGCGTCATCTGTGTTGGAAGGAGTATAAGGAGGAGGAGAAGACAGCCTACAATTGGGGCACTTCGTAATAGCATAGTGTTGGCACTTACAGACTGGACAAGTCTCTATTTATGGTCGTCTGCCCAAAATACACCTGAGTAGGCAGCTGAAAAGAAGGGTTAGCCAGACCCCAAACACACACCCCGATATAATAATGAAGGCAGAGTATGACATGAAGCCCTTCTTAAAACTTAACTTTAAATTGCAGCCTGAGTCTAGCACATTTTCCCTGGACCAGGCTTTTTAGCAAAGCACTTATAATATAGTCAAGCAAAGCTTAATCTAGATATAATATCAGAGTGGTGGGGGAGTAGCACCACTCCCTGGAGTGGGAGAGTAGGAGGAGTATATAAGAAACACTGGGGGCAGGGTACGTTACTACAATGTTGTTGACCACAGTCAGGACAAACTACCTCTTGGATGCCTGTCCCGATCTTATAAAAACAACAGATAAGGAGAACAAAACACAGGAAAAATGCACAGCCAGTAAAGGTATAGGAGAAAACACGAAAAAACATCAACTGTTACTGTAGTCCACCGATGATCAAAGCTTCAGCTGTGGGTAGACTAGCCAGCCCAGGAGTGGCTATACCAGAGCGTCTTCAGCCTTGAACCTGAACAGCCTCCTGGAGTGCTCAGGTACCAGGCCCTGGAACTGTTGCCTGTGAATCTTAGCCTTTTCCGATAGGCTGAGATCCAGAGGGTAGCTTCTTCAGTCAGAAACGGAGGGGATCGTCTGGACAGATCTCTGAAACTCAAGGCGTGGCAGCAGGTTTAATATTAGTCCAATGAACCCAAACTGCAATGCCTTTTACTTTCACAGCAGTAGGAGTTGCTAACAGGACAGTGTATGGGCCCTTCTATTTAGGTCCTAGCAGAATTACTTGCCAGTCCTTTACCCAAATCTCAGCTCCTGGCTGAAACGTATGGACTAGATTAAACACTGGCAAAGGCTATTGTTCTCCTACATACTTTTGAATTTTCTGCCAAGTCTTGCCCAGGGCCACAACTTGTTCCCTGAGTCTCAGATCTCCCAACTGACAAGGGTTTCCTGTAACACCTTGTAAAATAGGAGGTGGCCTACCAAACATTAACTCAAATGGGGACATTTTCACTTAAAATAACTGCTGGCAGACCCCACCGTCCTACAATTTCCTTTAAGAGACACCGAACTACCTCTCTGGCCTTTTTAGTTTTACAAGGAAACGCTTCTACTCACCCAGAATATGAATTAACAAACACTAACAAGTATCGGAATACTTGGTACCGTGGCAATCCAGTAAAATCTACAACTAGTGACTGAAATGGCAGAGACCCCGGGGGTTGGAACCCAGGAGGTAGACTTGGTCCTTGTCGGGGGTTGTTTCTGGCACACACGACACAGCTTCTGGAAACAGCTGCACACAGTCCATGTAGTTTAGCAATGTACAAGTCCTTGTTTAGTAACTCTGCTAGTGCTGACTTTCCATAATGAGTGGCTTCATGGGCAGCTTTTACTACTGCATGAGCAATTGATTCTGGCCCAAAGAGTCTTCTATCTGGAAACTGAAGCCAGCCATCACGTCTCTGGGTATTCTGAGGACTAACCTAGTCCTCCTCCTCATGGGAATACTTTGGAGTCCAATCAGACATCTGGACTTGGAAAAAGACATTGAAAATGGGATGGCTGCAAAAATTCTTCTCTGGCCACTGCAATGCATGACAGTTACTTTTTAAAGCCTTGGAGCAATTGCAAAATCTCAGGTCCATTTTTAATTCGTTTTCATGAAGCAGTGATGAGACCTTTCTCTTTGTATAAAACTCCATGAGCATGCAGAGTAAGAAATGCATATTTAGAATCTGTCCAAATGTTAACCTTTTAATCCTTCTGCTAACTGAAGAGCTCTGGCTAAAGCAGTAAGTTCAGCTTTCTGAGCAGAGGTATTGGGTGGCAAGGGTTTAGCTTCTATATTCTTTGTCCAAGTTACTACTGCATACCTTGCATTTCTAACCCCATTTTCGACAAAGCTGCTGCCGTCAGTAAAATAATGTCTGGGTTTGGCATGGGGACATCAGTCAGGTCCTTTCGGCTAGAGTAAACTTCATCGATGGTTCGGAGACAATCAAGGGTTGGGCTCGCCTCATCTACTGGCAGTAAGGATGCTGAGTTGAGAGCACTAATTACAGTTAGCTTCACTTGTGGGTTTTCAGAAATCCCTGATACGTGGTCATGCATACATTTGTGAACGAATCTCTTCCCTGTAGTCCATCAGGGCGAGCACAGAATGTGGGACTTTAACACAGACCTTCTGTCCCAAAGTCAGCTTCTGCGAATCTTTGACTAGCTCTGCTGTGGCTGCTACAGCACGGAGACAGGCTGGCCAGCCTTTTGTTACAGCATCCAACTGCTTAGACAGGTATGCTACTGGCCTTTCCTAATTTCCCAGATGCTGGGTTAATACTCCAGCTGCTGTGCCATTCCTCTTATGCACAGAAGAGCAAAAAGGCTTCATAAGGTCTGGCAGACCCAGGGCAGGGGCTTCCAGCAACTGTCCTTTAAGAGTCTGGAATGCTTGCTTCTGCTCTTTTCCCCACAGAAAAAGGATCCCGTTCTCCCCCCTTTGTAACTTCATAAAGGGGCTTTGCTGTTTTTGCAAAGTTGGGAATCTAAATTTGGCAATACCCTGCAGACCCCAGAAATTCTCGCACTCGCCTCCTGGAGGAGGGCTCTGGAATGGAGCAGACTGCTTCCTTGCATTCATGGCCCAGGGACCTGATTCCTTCTGATATATCAAATCCCAAATATTTTACTTGGGGCTGACAGAGCTGTGCTTTCTTCTGTGACACTTTGTAGCCAGCTTTGGATAGCACCTTTAGCAACTTCTGGGTAGCCTCATAACAAATCCCCTTACAATGATTGTTTTATCTGTCACGGGGACTACTGGCTGAGTTACTACTGAACGTTCAGCTCTAGTGTCCACTAAGAAAGAAACATTTTGGCTCCTCATGCAAATTTCAACCATGGGCTCCTGGGGGCCAAGATTGAAGGTGCTCAGTCTGGCTTATGCCTCCCATTCTTCGTCCCATTCAGAGTCTATTTGCCATCCATATTTGTCCTCTCTCAATGCTGCTTCCATGGCTGGTCCTCATCTTTTATACGTTCCATCTCGGACTTCCCCTCGGCTCTGGGGGTCCCATCTTTTCCTTCTTCTATCATCTCGTCCTCTTCCACATCCCCTGATACTCTGCAGCCTCTCTTTGCACTCATCTTTCTAATGCCCTCTTTTAAAACACCACGCACATGTTTCAAAATCTAGGGGCTGTCTGCCTCCTCTCTCTCAGGTTGCCCCCCATACGTCCCCTTCCAGGGGGGTACTGTCCCTGTTGGGGCTGCTGGGCCAGTGCTACAGCCAGCAATTTTGCCTTCTTTTTCATTTTTCTATTGGTCTCTCTTTGTGCTTCCTGTTCACGATTAGAAAAAACTTTATGGGCAATTTCAAGCAGCTGCTCTATATTCATTCCCAGGAACCCTTCTTGCTTCTGTATTTTCCTTCTAATGTCCCCTGCTGCTTGGGTGACAAAAGTGTTCAAAACCATTCTCCTATTTTCTTCTGCTTCTGGGTCATAGGGAGTGTATTGATGGTAGGTCTGGTAGACCCTTTCTAGGAAAGCACCAGGAGGCTCATTTGGTCCTTGTTGACACTCTTGTATTTTTCTCATATCGGTTGCCCTTTTTCCTGCAGCCTTTATCCCTTGCATCAGGG
This sequence comes from Eublepharis macularius, assembly GCF_028583425.1. Classification (NCBI taxonomy): domain Eukaryota; kingdom Metazoa; phylum Chordata; class Lepidosauria; order Squamata; family Eublepharidae; genus Eublepharis; species Eublepharis macularius. The sequence goes on along the minus strand of NC_072793.1, from coordinate 90,686,478 downwards.
CCTGCTGGTACCCGGTTAGTTTAGCCATGCCTCCCTCTTCATTGGCATCCCAGTTCAGATCTGCCATAGGAAATGCCTCTTTCACCTTTTGTTTCTGCATCCTCCCCTTCTTTCACTAGCTTTGCTAGGTATTTCCTAGCTCCTTGTATAATACGTTTGCATTCCTCTTTATTGAAGAACGTGATTAGGAGCTGGTTGCAGTCCTGCCAAGTTGGTTTATGGCTATTAATTATGGACTGAAACAAAGTAGTCACCGGTTCTGGCTGATCTGAGAATGGAGGTGTGTGAGTCTTCCAATTGTACAGATCAGTAGTTGGAAAGGGTATATATATTAAATGCGAGGTCCCTGAGCGAGGGTTCACTGTCTCTCTTAAGGGACAGGCTTTAGTTTTCTTCAAGGGATAGACATTGCTCTCTTCCCCTTCTTTTTCTAGCTCTGGGATATCTTTATACTCATCTTCTGCCTCTACATTTTCTTTCCGTGTCTAAGATCTGGTTTTGGCAGGGGTAGCATTGGAGGGGTTTCTTGGTCCACCCCCAGCTCCCCTTACTTGCTCTTCTACAGGCCCTTCCACTCTCTCTCCTCCTCTAGGCAGTGAGGGAGCATATGGTGGTGCGGGCACCTCTTCTTCTTGGGTTTGTTGAACAGGCTTAGACTTCGGCTGGAGCCTAGCTTCTAGAGGGGCAGTGGGGCAGGCAGTATCTCGCTTTACTGGCACCACCGGGTAGATGCCTCCCTTTGGTGGTCGCCTTCTTGACTATGGATTCATCCTCCTTCCTTTCCCTAGGGCCATAAGCTGCACCTCCTTCTTCCTAGCCCGGTACCCCGGCCAGTCCTTAACCCAGGGAGGGGGATTCAAACAAGTATCAAACCATGACTGTGCATATATAATCTGATCATCATGTTACTTAAGAGTAAAGTGATAAACATTTAAGGCAGTTGTTTCGTCAAAAGTCCCTTCCTTTGGCCAGCCTAAATCAAATGTAGGCCAGAAAATTTCCAACAGCTCAGGGGTTGGATTCTCCCCTGACTGGACCCATCCTCCATACACCTCCTGGAAATGTTTCAACATCAATTTCAAGGGGGTTGTTTCTGGGGATGAGCATGAACCACCCATTATCAACACAGAGCCCAGACAAGACAAGACAGTCTAGGGACTAATAACAGTGAGAAAGCAGTAAGGGGTCTGCTTCTCACGAGGCCCTACGCACTCGCTTCTTGTCTTTGACGACCTGACGAAGTCGCCCAGCCAGGAAATGCGTCTCGGAGATTCACACACCAATCGCCCTAGGCGTTCCATTCATGGCATTCACATGACAAGTTTCCATCCCAGTTCCTACAAGCACCAGCGGGTTCAGTTGAGTCCCTCTGACTCACTTATTTGGGCTGTGCTAGGGGGTGATCAAGCCCCTCTTCACTCCAAAGTGGAACGGTAACCCCAATTACTCCATACTCACATGTCCCGGGACTTTTCTGGATCACTCGTTCCTGATTCCGTCACCAGGTCGTTGACGCCCCAGTGGCGCACCGTGGACACCCGAGGAAGGCAGGGCCTGCTCCTGAAAAACTCAGGTGGCGCCCACAGGTCCACTACCAGTCTAGAACCAGCGGCCACGGACTGGGGGTCAAGGGGGTACCCCAAGGGTCCCCTCAATCCCAGAAGAACGAGCCCCCAAAAATGTAGCAGGGTTCAGTGTTCCCAAGAATTGAGACTAGACAGAATCTTCAGGAAGGAATGATGTTTATTGCCGGCAGAGCTCAGCATGACTAGTGCCACAAAGAACTGAGCTCCCGATTCATTCACAGTTCCTCATTTTATACATACAGCATATAGACACATCACATGGTGTTGGTGTCAGGTAAGCTAAGCTCATTTTAGCTAGAATGTATCTGTTTTCCCATCTAACAGCGAGGCACTTCAACTGACAATTTAGATGAACATGTCTACATTGCTTCCGCTTTTACTTTGAATGCAGGCTATTTTAGATAAGCATGTCTACATAGCTTCCTCTTTCACTTTGAATGCAGACTACTGTAAAATGTGAGAACAAAGTTTATTTTTCATTATAATCATTCAGTATTAATGGCACTCAGCATTTGCAATCTATTAGTAATTAAACAATTGGTATTTCCTTCAGCTACATTGGAAGCTATTTCCCCGCCTTTTTCCTGGCTGGCACAACAGACTGTCTTCCACTCCCACCCCCTTCTCATGTTTGCTGTGAGACAATGAGAGAGAGAGTTATGTTGTACTTGAAAAGGAGATACTTTTGTCTGCAGTTACTTAGTTTGTTTGCTTTCTTCTTTTTAGCTGGCTCTCTGGAGAGCTAAAAAGGAGTAGTTTCAGTAAGGATTGTTCCTCTCAAGTTGACTGAGACTTCTGAGATAATTTTGAGTCTCCTAGACTATTTTGAGATGCAGCAATGACTGGCAGTGTTATCTGAAAGCAGGATGATATAACTCATAAGGTTTGCCTTTTTTGAGAGTTAATGATCTCATATTGCCTATCCAAAGCCATACCATACTGCTGTTATTCAAAGAACAATATACACGAATCGCTAGCATCTTTTTCACCTTAATAATTACTTCAACTGGTCCACTTTGTTGGGGGAAATGGTTAAAAAATAGCTTTTCTTCAGAGGTGCAATGGATCTTGAATCAATAGAGAGTCAGCACACGAGTTTAGCTTTTAAAATCATTTACTTCTAAAGGAAAAAAGGTTAACAGGATTGCCTACAAAATAACAAATGCCTGGAGCTACATTCTCACTACTGGTTACAAACAAAGAGCTGGGATAACTGAATGGAGAATCTTCTTCTCCCTCTGTCTTCTTGACCCTGAAAGAAAATCACCTGACCTGTTGACCAATAACAGTTTACAAACACTCAAGTTTTCTGGGCTTGCAGATTATTGGCTTTGAGCCAGGTTCCCCTTCCAGGTCAATCTAAACAATAGCATGGTAGGTAAACACATTAACCCCATAATGAGTGAATCTCAGACCTTACAACACACATATATTCCAACACATTTATGGTACAGGTTTCTCATATTTGTTTTACATATTGGGAAATGTCTTGTTGAGGTAGTGGTGCTCATTCAAGTCTTTCTCCATCAGGCTGCTCCCTTTGCCAAAGATTGCTGGCATTGATTGTGTGGGCCTGGTGTGGGATGCCGAGGAGAGTATAGCCATCTGTCTGGTGTACCGATTGCCCAGAGCACCAGCAGATGCTGTGCCTGGCCTGTTAGAGGCGGTGGCTGGCTGGGCCTTGGAGTACCCCAGGCTTCTGGTCTTAGGGGACATCAGTGTCCATGCTGATGATGCTACCTTCTCACAGGCCATGGACATGATAGCCTCCATGGCAGCATTAGGACTCTCCCAGTTTGTATCAATGCCCACACATCGAGCAGGACACACACAGGATTTGATCTTTGGGTTCGGGATACAGGTGGATCTGGATGAAGCTATAGCAGTGCCATGGTCAGACCACCTCATCCTGAGGGCTTGTCTGGGCACCATGACCCCCTCCTGCTTGGGCGATGAGCTGATTTATGCTCACCCATGGAGTCAAATGGATCCAATTGAACTGCAGAACGCTCTGCAGGATCCGATGTCCCCTGGTGGCTCATTGGATGAGCTGATAGAGGACTGGAATGTCCGTTTCTCTGAAGCTATTGATGAGATCGCTCCCCATCGCTCTCTCCGCCCCTGAACTAGGGTAGCTCCTTGGTATACTGATGAGCTACGACAAATCAAATGGGAGCTGAGACGGCTAGAGCGAGTGTGGCGGCGACTCCATGATGAAATGACAAGAACATCTTATAGGACGTTTATGAAGGCCTATGAGATGGCACTGAAAGCTGCAAAGAGAGACTACTATGCAGCTTCCACTGCATCCACTAGTTCTTGCCCAGCACAACTTTCCAGAGTGATTTGGTCTTTAACGTCCCTCACACATGGGACAAATAAAAATGTAAATTCGGTAATAAACTGTGAGGCTTTTGGAGACTATTTTGCGAATATTATCTTGTCACTCCGCTGGGATCTGTCCACCACAGTTGATGCAGTATGTGTACTGGAGGCCCCTTGGTCGTCCTCAGGGTTGATATTAGATCAGTTCAGGCCACTCTCCCAGGAGGAGGTGGGCAGGGTCCTTCATGCTGTGAAACCTACCACGAGCTCACTGGACCCATGCCCATCATGGCTGGTGAAAAGTGGTGGTGATGGGATTTGGGCACCGTTAGCTGACATCATTAATCTTTCTCTGAGTTATGGGTTTTTTACAGACTCACTGAAAGAGGCAGTGGTGCAGTCCTTCTTAAAGAAACCATCACTGGATCCTGCTGATCCAGCCAATTATCGCCCAGTTTCGAATATTCTGTTCCTGGGTAAGGTAATTGAGAGGGCAGTAGCGGAACAGCTGCAGGTATACCTGGGTGATGCCTCTATCCTGGATCCATTCCAGTCCAGCTTCAGGCCTGACCATGGGACAGAGACAGCTCTGGTTGCCCTCACAGATGATCTGCGGCGACACCTGGACCGGAGTGGGTCGGCACTGCTGATACTTTTAGATCTTACAGCAGCATTTGACATGGTCAGTCATAATCTTCTGACCCATTGCCTTGCCAATGTGGGGATTCGTGGAACAGCCCTGCAGTGGCTGAACTCCTTCCTTCACAATCTAGGACAGAGAGTGGCACTCAGGGAACAGATGTCTGCTTACCATTCTTTGGTATGTGGCATCCCTCAGGGGGCGATTCTTTCCCCGATGCTATTTAACATCTATATGTGCCCCCTTGCCCCGTTAGCCCACAGCTTTGGGCTAGGTTGTCACTGGTATGCGGATGACACTCAGCTCTATCTGCTGATGGATGGTGTTATGACCTTTACTTTCTTTAGGGTAGATTTTTCTTTTAATCTATCCCTTAACCCTCTGGGTAGTCTGCTGCCACCCGGAATATTTTATTCCAAGATATTTTATTTAAATTTTCCCTTTGGTAACGTTCCTAAGCGTCAGGCTCCTTCGTGGTTCTATGTGGCCCTGAAGATAAGAATGGGATATAGCAATGACAGCTATACTGGGATATAGCAAAAAAAAATAAACTTTTATTTAGGCGAGAAGCGTATCGGTTTCATAAACGTAGTTCTCGGTTCTTAAAGTTACTTCATTTACTCTCATTCACACAGCTGGCCTCTCTTTCCCTGACTGAGTGTCCTTTCACAAACATGCTCAGTTCAGGTTCCACACAGGTTATATTTCTCTCATAAGCACTTCAACATATTCAGGCAGCACACAGCTAGCCTGCTTTCTTCTGACTAAAAATTTTCTCTCTACTCTCCGTCTCAAACTGCATTCACTCCACCCACCCTCTCAGTCCTCAACCAATCATATTGTCAGAAACTGTTTTAACCTAAGTAACGCCATATTTAATCGTATAGTGTTTAGACATCTTTCCCTCCAGGCAACACCTGCAACGAGCTGATTCCATGGGAAAGGATCCTGTCTTATCTGCTGTTCCAGGCAACACCTGCAAGGAGCCAATTCCATGGGAAAGGATCCTGTCTTATCTGCTGTTTCGACCTTGGCCAGCTCAGCGCACCTCTGAGAGTGTTTTGCTGTATGAACTTGCGGGGGGAGGCTGGGCTCATTCCTAGCAACGATTTGCTCGGCCAGGATCTCTAATCCTGGAATATGCACATCTGGGCTTGAATGCTGTCTTTCACAATAAACCTTTTGAAATCAAAAGACCTCGTCTTCTTGCAGAAGGGAGTGAAACAGACTATCAAGGATGGAATGCCATAGCCTGACACATATCACTCACTCATCCATCTCCTTCACTCCCCACTCTTCACCTATCTCATCAAGCATTTAAAGATACATGCACACATTTACTTGGAATCATTACAGATGGCCAGTACGATCTTTCTTTGGATTCCTTGGTCAAGGGTCTTGAGGCTGTGACGGTATGGTTACATCAGAGTCGCCTGAAATTGAATCCCCTGAAGACAGAGGTTTTGTGTCTGGATCATGGGGCAATCGAGCTGGGAACCGGCTCCCAGATGTTGATGGGGTACAATTGAAACCTTCCCTGTTGGTGAGGAGTCTGGGTGTGACCTTGGATGCTACACTTTCAATGGAGGCCCAGGTCATGACTGTTGCCAGGTCTGCCTTTTTTCATCTTCAACGGGGCAGGCAACTGGCGCCCTATCTTTCACCACAGGACCTGGCCACAGTAATCCATGCAACGGTCACCTCCCGGCTAGACTATTGCAACTCACTCTATCCTGGACTGCCCTTGGGTCTGACCCGGAAGTTACAGCTGATCCAGAATGCAGCGGCACGCATCCTTACCGGAACGCCCATCCAAGAGCACATTCATCATGTGCTATGCCAGCTGCACTGGCTTCCAGTGGAGTTCCAGATCCAGTTCAAGGTGTTAACCTTGGTATTTAAAGCCCTTCATGGACTGGGACCTCCATACCTGCCGGACCGCCTCTTCCATTACGTCCCCTGCAAGGTGTTGCGCTCTGCAGACAAGCAACTCCTGGTGGTCCCTGGCCCAAAGGACATCCATCTGGCCTCAATCAGGGCGAGGGCTTTTTCTGCCCTGGCCCTGGCCTGGTGGAATGCTCTCCCGCTGGAGATCTGGGCCCTGTGGGACCTGTTACAGTTTTGCAGGGCTTGTAAAACGGAGATGTTCTGCTGGGCCTTTGGCTGAGTGCCAGCGAGTGTCCTTCTTCTTCCATCTAAGACCACCATTTCTTCCGGAGCTGCCCTCAGCCATCTGCCATGCCTGTATACGGACTCCCAATATTTGTTTAAATAGCCTGCTCCTGGACCATTTTAATCATTTTTAAATAAATATTTATTTTATGTTTCTGTGATTTTAATGTATTTTTTAATGTTGTTAGCCACCCTTAGCCCATCTGTGGGGAGGGCAGGGTATACAGCAAATAAATAAATAAAAAAGTTACGGTGAGCTTTTGAGCTGCTTGATGTCTGTGGACAGGACCGTTTAGGGGGTGCTCAATAGGTTTTCTTAGTTGCATTTTTTTCAAGAAAGTAATCTGTATAAAACTATGCCCCTTTTGAGTTCTGTGCCCAAGGCGGCTGCCTAGTTGGTCTAATGGTAGCATTGGCCCTGTCTATAGTTATGGCAAACAGAAATGGGGAAAGGGGACAGCCTTGTCTAGTTCCCCTTGCTATATGTATATCTATTGAATGTACATTGTTAGTCCTAACTGTAGCTTTTGGAGAAAGATAAAGAGCATTAATGGCATTTTAGAATTGGTCGCCAAAACCCATTTTTTGAAGTAAAAGTTTTAGATATGGCATTTCCACTTAACCAATTGCCTTCTCTATATCAAAGGCCAGAAGTAATGCAGGGGTTTTGTATGCTTCACAGAAATTAATTATAGTTAAAGTGTTACGTGTATTGTCTGGTCAAGGTGAATGTAGTTGGTTATTTAAATTCAGACAATGTTTTGGCAAATATGCTTGTAAAGATCTTTTGGTCTTGATTCCGGAAGGGTATTGGTTGAGAAGATTTAGTATTTGTAATATGGTTGTCCTTTTTTGGAGTAACTACTATTTCAGCCTCTGACCAAGATAGAGGGATGCTACCTCCTAACATAACAGAGTTGCACGTGGCAGTTAGTGGAGTTGAAAGTAGGTGAATGTATTTTTTTGTAAAAATTTGACAGGGAATCCATCCCTGTCTGAAGCTTTGTTATTTTTTTCAAGGATTTGATAGTGACTGTAACATCTTCTGTTGTGACTGGTTGGTCCAGATATTGTTTATGTTCTTGTGAGGTTTTTTTCCAAATTTCCTGTGATGATAAATAATTTAAAATATGATTAGTGTCAGGATTGTCTGATGTACAAATGGTTTGGTAGTATTCAGCAAATATATCGGCTAATTTTACAGAATTAGTTTGAGTTTTTCCTGGGTGCCTTTAATAGCTTGTATAGAATGTGAGGAGGTTTTTTCCTCTAATTTTCATGCAAGCAAGTTTATAGATTGGGTGGCCTTTTTTGTGTTCATCTTCTAGTTTTCTTATTCTAGATATCATTTCATTTCTAATGTTTTCTTTTTGCTCTTCATGACAGGAGGCAACGGAGATTAATTTCCCTCTAAGTACCACTTCCATAGCATCCTACACGTGGATTTGAGGAATGCCACATAGTTTGTTTCTATTGTTTAATTTCTAAAGAGACTTCAGAAGAAATATATTTGTCAAATAAAAGTGATTTATTTAGTTTCCAATTTGTTTGATGTCATTTATTCTCAGTGTACATTCTGTCCAAGCGTAGTCTGTCCACAACTTGTCACCAATCCTTGATGTAAGAGTTTGACTAATTAATTTAGGAGATAAGAATGTCATTTAAATATGTAATTTAGAAGATAAGAATATGTAATTAATCCTTGTGTATATATTGCGGATAGAAGAGAAGTATGTATAGTCTGTTACCAGTGGGTTTTGAAGATGTCACTAGATCAATAGATAAAACCTAAGAGCCATTAATTGATCTTAGCAGCTTAGTAACTGTATTGTTAATTTTAATTGCTTTGACACGATAGGCAGTAAAATTTAAAAGGTCATTCAGAGAGGAGTGATACAAATGTTTACTGCTGACACATCGATTTACCCATGTTGAACGAAAGCAGAATTGAAAGCCAAGAGAATCAAGCGCACTCTGCATGAAGACAGCTCGTCAGGTTGTTTTGATCTACAAGCAGCTCTCCACACTGAAAGCAGTGAAAGCAGCTTTCTCAGTAATCATGCTTTGCGGTATTATCCAATACAATTTTTAAAGTTTGTATATGTACACTCACACATTATGCAATGCATTTATATTTGGTATCACTTTCATATTTATCAAAATACTTAATTTCACAGGTCAAGGGATGGTGTCATGGAAATATAAATAATAATAATAACCGTGCTTATATACCACTCTTCTACACATATTAGTGCCTCACCCAGAGCAGTGAACAAGTCAGTGTTATTCTTATCCCCACAATGGAGCTGGGGCTGAGAGGAGTGGCTGACCCAAGGCCACCTACTGAACTCATGTCAGTAGTGGGATTCAAACCAGTAGACTGCTGATTATGGTTTAGAACACATACTTAGTGAAACATATGCATTCTAAATAACACTGTATGAACATCACTGTAGTTCTTTTTCTAGTATGGTGTATAACTGGTGCTTCTTTATCTTTGACAGCCAATTAAAAATAGTGAACAGTATCAGATACATGTTCTGTAATTGTTAGCAGAGACCAAGGATGATCTGGTCATGTAACTTTTCTTGTCACTTTTACTATCCATATCTCTTATCTTACAGCTGGGCATAGTGGTACTTTTGGCTAGGTAAAATGTCACATGATTGGAAATAGTAAAAAAGAATTAAATTATGATTGGTTTGATATTTATCTTTGTTATCATATGAAAAGATCTTAGATTTCTGCATAAGATAATATATAAAAATGGTAATCCAAATAGCAGATCAGGGTTTTGGCCAAAAGAAATCTCATGAAGATCTAGGCAGGAAACTTACCCTTGTAATATGTGCTACGGTAACTTGAATGCATTTCATCGTTAATCTGACTGAGTTAGATTTCATTAAGAAATGTTAGGAAACTTAATTCTTGTCGCGTTCATCTGTTCTATTTTTCTATGTTTTATTTAAATACACATTTATATTTTGATACCTCACGTAATGAAAACGACTAGCATTTGTTAATGAAAGAAGCCATTAAACTCTTAGGAGGAGTCTGTCTCCTGGTTGGGAGAGTGCAACAAAAACATACATCCCGTTTATTTTGTACTGAAAAGCAGTTTCTCTAAAACAGAGAAACATGTTTTCAGTTCTCACTTGAAGGTTTCAAGCTGCTCAGGATGTAAGATAAAACCTTCAATCCATCTCTACCGAGGGTTTAATACTTTTTACTTAATGTTTAAAAGTTATGTTTAATATTTATGCCTAATATGATTATGAAAGCAATACTGTTTGAATTGTCTATAAACTTATTTGAGTTGGATTGTTAGTAAAATTACAATTTTATGAAATTTTTACCATTTTATAACATTACAACTTTGTACCAAAAAAAGTTTTGCATGTAGAAGAGGTTGCCAAAAATAAAAGTCCCCGTCCCCGTCCCCGTCCCCGTCCCCGTCCCCGTCCCCGTCCCCGTCCCCGTCCCCGTCCCCGTCCCCGTCCCCGTCCCCGTCCCCGTCCCCGTCCCCGTCCCCGTCCCCGTCCCCGTCCCCGTCCCCGTCCCCGTCCCCGTCCCCGTCCCCGTCCCCGTCCCCGTCCCCGTCCCCGTCCCCGTCCCCGTCCCCGTCCCCGTCCCCGTCCCCGTCCCCGTCCCCGTCCCCGTCCCCGTCCCCGTCCCCGTCCCCGTCCCCGTCCCCGTCCCCGTCCCCGTCCCCGTCCCCGTCGACGAAGACGAAGACGAAGACGAAGACGAAGACGAAGACGAAGACGAAGACGAAGACGAAGACGAAGACGAAGACGAAGACGAAGACGAAGACGAAGACGAAGACGAAGACGAAGACGAAGACGAAGACGAAGACGAAGACGAAGACGAAGACGAAGACGAAGACGAAGACGAAGACGAAGACGAAGACGAAGACGAAGACGAAGACGAAGACGAAGACGAAGACGAAGACGAAGACGAAGACGAAGACGAAGACGAAGACGAAGACGAAGACGAAGACGAAGACGAAGACGAAGACGAAGACGAAGACGAAGACGAAGACGAAGACGAAGACGAAGACGAAGACGAAGACGAAGACGAAGACGAAGACAAAGACAAAGACAAAGACAAAGACAAAGACAAAGACAAAGACAAAGACAAAGACAAAGACAAAGACAAAGACAAAGACAAAGACAAAGACAAAGACAAAGACAAAGACAAAGACAAAGACAAAGACAAAGACAAAGACAAAGACAAAGACAAAGACAAAGACAAAGACAAAGACAAAGACAAAGACAAAGACAAAGACAAAGACAAAGACAAAGACAAAGACAAAGACAAAGACAAAGACAAAGACAAAGACAAAGACAAAGACAAAGACAAAGACAAAGACAAAGACAAAGACAAAGACAAAGACAAAGACAAAGACAAAGACAAAGACAAAGACAAAGACAAAGACAAAGACAAAGACAAAGACAAAGACAAAGACAAAGACAAAGACAAAGACAAAGACAAAGACAAAGACAAAGACAAAGACAAAGACAAAGACAAAGACAAAGACAAAGACAAAGACAAAGACAAAGACAAAGACAAAGACAAAGACAAAGACAAAGACAAAGACAAAGACAAAGACAAAGACAAAGACAAAGACAAAGACAAAGACAAAGACAAAGACAAAGACAAAGACAAAGACAAAGACAAAGACAAAGACAAAGACAAAGACAAAGACAAAGACAAAGACAAAGACAAAGACAAAGACAAAGACAAAGACAAAGACAAAGACAAAGACAAAGACAAAGACAAAGACAGCCAGGCCCCCGGGGGTCGCGGCTGCGCCGCTCCCCCCGACGCCCCCCGCCCCGCCTGCGGCGGGCCGGGGGCCCCCGGGGGTCGCGGCTGCGCCGCTCCCCCCGACGCCCCCCGCCCCGCCTGCGGCGGGCCGGGGGCCCCCGGGGGTCGCGGCTGCGCCGCTCCCCCCGACGCCCCCCGCCCCGCCTGCGGCGGGCCGGGGGCCCCCGGGGGTCGCGGCTGCGCCGCTCCCCCCGACGCCCCCCGCCCCGCCTGCGGCGGGCCGGGGGCCCCCGGGGGTCGCGGCTGCGCCGCTCCCCCCGACGCCCCCCGCCCCGCCTGCGGCGGGCCGGGGGCCCCCGGGGGTCGCGGCTGCGCCGCTCCCCCCGACGCCCCCCGCCCCGCCTGCGGCGGGCCGGGGGCCCCCGGGGGTCGCGGCTGCGCCGCTCCCCCCGACGCCCCCCGCCCCGCCTGCGGCGGGCCGGGGGCCCCCGGGGGTCGCGGCTGCGCCGCTCCCCCCGACGCCCCCCGCCCCGCCTGCGGCGGGCCGGGGGCCCCCGGGGGTCGCGGCTGCGCCGCTCCCCCCGACGCCCCCCGCCCCGCCTGCGGCGGGCCGGGGGCCCCCGGGGGTCGCGGCTGCGCCGCTCCCCCCGACGCCCCCCGCCCCGCCTGCGGCGGGCCGGGGGCCCCCGGGGGTCGCGGCTGCGCCGCTCCCCCCGACGCCCCCCGCCCCGCCTGCGGCGGGCCGGGGGCCCCCGGGGGTCGCGGCTGCGCCGCTCCCCCCGACGCCCCCCGCCCCGCCTGCGGCGGGCCGGGGGCCCCCGGGGGTCGCGGCTGCGCCGCTCCCCCCGACGCCCCCCGCCCCGCCTGCGGCGGGCCGGGGGCCCCCGGGGGTCGCGGCTGCGCCGCTCCCCCCGACGCCCCCCGCCCCGCCTGCGGCGGGCCGGGGGCCCCCGGGGGTCGCGGCTGCGCCGCTCCCCCCGACGCCCCCCGCCCCGCCTGCGGCGGGCCGGGGGCCCCCGGGGGTCGCGGCTGCGCCGCTCCCCCCGACGCCCCCCGCCCCGCCTGCGGCGGGCCGGGGGCCCCCGGGGGTCGCGGCTGCGCCGCTCCCCCCGACGCCCCCCCGCCCCGCCTGCGGCGGGCCGGGGGCCCCCGGGGGTCGCGGCTGCGCCGCTCCCCCCGACGCCCCCCGCCCCGCCTGCGGCGGGCCGGGGGCCCCCGGGGGTCGCGGCTGCGCCGCTCCCCCCGACGCCCCCCGCCCCGCCTGCGGCGGGCCGGGGGCCCCCGGGGGTCGCGGCTGCGCCGCTCCCCCCGACGCCCCCCGCCCCGCCTGCGGCGGGCCGGGGGCCCCCGGGGGTCGCGGCTGCGCCGCTCCCCCCGACGCCCCCCGCCCCGCCTGCGGCGGGCCGGGGGCCCCCGGGGGTCGCGGCTGCGCCGCTCCCCCCGACGCCCCCCCGCCCCGCCTGCGGCGGGCCGGGGGCCCCCGGGGGTCGCGGCTGCGCCGCTCCCCCCGACGCCCCCCGCCCCGCCTGCGGCGGGCCGGGGGCCCCCGGGGGTCGCGGCTGCGCCGCTCCCCCCGACGCCCCCCGCCCCGCCTGCGGCGGGCCGGGGGCCCCCGGGGGTCGCGGCTGCGCCGCTCCCCCCGACGCCCCCCCGCCCCGCCTGCGGCGGGCCGGGGGCCCCCGGGGGTCGCGGCTGCGCCGCTCCCCCCGACGCCCCCCGCCCCGCCTGCGGCGGGCCGGGGGCCCCCGGGGGTCGCGGCTGCGCCGCTCCCCCCCGACGCCCCCCGCCCCGCCTGCGGCGGGCCGGGGGCCCCCGGGGGTCGCGGCTGCGCCGCTCCCCCCCGACGCCCCCCGCCCCGCCTGCGGCGGGCCGGGGGCCCCCGGGGGTCGCGGCTGCGCCGCTCCCCCCGACGCCCCCCGCCCCGCCTGCGGCGGGCCGGGGGCCCCCGGGGGTCGCGGCTGCGCCGCTCCCCCCGACGCCCCCCGCCCCGCCTCCTGACTTCATTCCAGTCAGGGGACTGTCATTCCAGTCCCCGAGCCCTTCTGGCACACCCAGGGCCCGTCATTCCAGTCAGGGGCTGCGCCGCTCCCCCCCGACGCCCCCCGCCCCGCCTCATTCCAGTCAGGGGCCTGTTATTCCAGTCCCAGAGCCCTTCTGGCACACCCAGGGTCCGTCATTCCAGCATAGAGCCTGTCATTCCAGTCCCAGAGCCCTTCTGGCCCACCCAGGGGCAGTCATTCCAGTCAGGGGCCTGTTATTCCAGTCCCAGAGCCCTTCTGGCACACCCAGGGTCCGTCATTCCAGCATAGAGCCTGTCATTCCAGTCCCAGAGCCCTTTTGTCACACCCAGGGCCCTTCATTCCAGTCAGGGGCCTGTCATTCCAGTCCCAGAGCCCTTCTGGCCCACCCAGGGCCCATCATTCCAGGCAAGGGCCTGTCATTCCAGTCCCCGAGCCCTTCTGGCACACCCAGGGGCCGTCTTTCCAGCATGGCGCCTGTCAATCCAGTCCCAGAACAGGTTATCTAAGCCCAGACACTTTCCTTCAAAATCCATTCCACATTTTCTTTGCACCTCTTTTTTTGCTCTAATGTGTTTCAATGGAGCCCATGCAAGTCAATGGGCATTCCAGTTTCCCATTATTTCCTATGGGCATTCAAGCCTCTCTCATTATTTCCAATGGGCAATCCTGTCATTCGTTTTAGTACATCCCCTCTGGAATGCTTTCCATTTTGTGGCTCAGTTGTTTCTAACTGGAATTTTGCTTCCTTTATGAGGAGTAGGTGAATTCCTCATTCACCCCCCTAAATTTAAGATTCTGCTGGTGCACTATTAATTCCAGGCTTATAATTCTTTCATGCATCTCTTCTTTCTCTTGTTGCATAGTGCATATTACAGATTGCAAAGAGTTAGAAATATCTAGTGCATTATCAGTCTTTTGAATAACATTATTCATTTTTGCTTGAAGGTCAGCTATCTGATTAGAGAGTGGCTTTATAAGATCTGTCATTTTATTTGATATTAAGTTCCATGCTTGCAAACAAAGTTGCTAGATCAGAGTCAGGAGGGGTATTCATTAGAGCTCCTACCTCGTTTCGCAACAGCTGCATTTTGCTTGTGTTGCTTGCTTTGCTTGCAATTGCTTGCTTGGCCTGGGTTGGAGGGGAAAAGTCCTGCAGACACTTTGCAACTGTGCCATTTTGCTTCTTAGTCTTCTCATTGTGCTTCCCCATGTCTGGGGGTGATTTTCATTAAGTTAAGATGTGGATTTTAGAGGAATTTGGAGCAGGGTGGGGCAGAGCTCAGCTCTCAGGCATCCATCTTCTCAGACATCAATGCCATGCCCCACCCCCCGCACCAGAGACATTTTAATACAATTTTTGCATCCAAGAACAAGGGATAGAATTTTGCAAGAAGCACATCAAAAGGGAGCTCTATCATGCAATGAAAGAAAAGTACTAGTCTTACTGGATTTGTCTCCTGAAGTGCTAGAGAAACAAAGAGTACTTAAACCTATTGCATCTAAACTTCCAAGTGCAGGCATTCACTTGCAAGTGCAGGCATTCACTTCATCAACCCTATATGTTCTTCATGAAGGAGTTATTCATCAGGCCAGTGATTTAGCTTCAGGAAAACTCTTATTATCTGCACTAAATCTCTCTTTGACATCTGAAGAAGAACAACTGGCAAGTAGAGAGGCAGCAAAGCAATGGTTTCAAGCTCCAGTGATTAAAAGATGGAAAGCAGAAGACAAACAAGATCAGACCCCTGAATTTAACAGTCATGAATACATGTTATTCCTGAATTATGATTCCAGTAGTCAGAAATGCACTTTGTGTTAATGGGAAAACATACTTGCAAAAATGCAAATCGATTTATTTTGGTAAACAATAGTTGGTAGCTTATTATAATATATAATTTACTTTGTAAAAAAAGAGAGCAATTATATTGAAATAAGTTTAAGTTAAAAAGACTAGCTATAAAGGAATAAAACAACATTAACGCTGAAACTATCTATAGGAGGAGGTGGGATAAGGATGGTAAGATCTGGTTATTAAACACTTTCCCCCCTAAGAAAGAGGTTCCAGGTCAGGAAGTTGTGGAGTTCTGACTCCCTGTGCCCAGTAGCTTGAAGGGTCCCGAGAAACCCACCCAGTTTATAGGGCGCTTGGTTTGTTTTCTTTATAGAATGTTAGGTGCTCCTTTATTTTATTGTATTTTGTATAAACTATAAGTATAACCTATAGCTTGAAGGGCCCTGAGAATCCCACCCAGTTTATAGGGTACTTGATTTTTTTTATATATAGAATGTTAGGTGTTCCTTTATTTTATTCTATTCTGTATAAAATAGATTTTAGAAACTTTGTTCTTGGCATTACAGCAGTGTTTAAAACATTAGAATTAGTTGCCCAGTTAGTATAGGGCAATAGAAGTAGTAAGTCTCTCTCTCTCTCTCTCTCAGTTTGTGAAGTGTTAAATTAAAACTCAAGATATCATTTATATTCTTAGTACACTAGATATCTAATTTAGCCAAATATAGGAGTGATAAAAAATAAAGATGCAGTCCTTGAAGGCAATTTACATGGAACTGCAGAGGTCTTAACAATCTAGTTAAAGTAAAGAGAATTTCTAATATATTGACTAAAGAACACCCTCATTTTGTTTTTTACAAGAAACCCATTATTAAAAGTTAAGTGTGTCTTAAGTTCTAACTGGTTTAACACTTCATTTCAAGCTCCTAGCTCCTCTAAGGCTAGAGGGGTAGCTATTTTGATTTCTAAAAATGTACCATTTTAACATCTAGACACCAAAGTGCATCCAAGAGGACATTTTGTCTTTTTCAGGGGCAAACTGGATGGTTCCCCCCTGACATTAGCTTCCTTGTATGCTCGAAATTCAGACCAACTCAATTTCATAAAAAATGCTCTTGAACAACTGATGGCATTTCAACAAGGGGATGTCTTTATAGGATGTGACTTAAATTATGTAAAAACTAGGCTCTGGACAAACCCCAAAAGAACCCCCTCCATTTTAAAGGTAAAAGAGAGAAACCATCAAAATTGCAGCAGATCTTGGATTCATTTGGTCTGGAGGATGTCTGGTGATTTTATAACCCAGACGCCAGAGATTCTACCTATTTGGTTTCGGTTCATACTGTACATACACACATTGATTTTTTATTAGCTTCTAAGTCAATGTTATCACAAATTCAGAGCGGAACCACAAGTGACAAAAGGCACAGGTTGGACACTTGTCAGCTTCCCACAAGTTTTGATGGGAAATGTAGGCAGCTTGGCAGAATGTTGGACAAGTGACAGTTGAAAAGTCCATTGGACAGCAGTCAGAGAGCCAAGCTGCAAGACTAGAATGCCTACATTTCCCATCAAAACTTGAGGGAAGCTGACAGATATAGGTAACAGAGTTATATCAGATCATGCTTGGGTGTCCTGTTTAATTACTAAAAGAATTACTGACGGAAAAGGTCCAAATTTGTGTCTAAACAAGTTACTTTTACTCAATGAAAACCTCTGTACAGAGCTTTCTAAAGAAATTGAAACTTATTTTGATTTAAACTAAAAGTGTGGTATAAGTTAAGAAAATGTGTGGGATGCCTTTAAAGTGGTGCTTCAAGGCAAAATTATATCTGTTGCTTCAGCACTAAAAAAGACAGACAGAAATTGATTTCAGAAATACAATCTTAAACACATTATTTAGAAAAGAGGCATAACAATATGGTGGTAGTACGATGCTCCATAAATTAAACCATGAACATAAAAATTAGAAATGATTGAAACATCAAAGATACAAAAGAAGTTGTTACTTTTAAAACAAAGATTTTTAATGAAATCTCCAAAGTCTCTGAAATGGCTTCATAGAAGGGTGATTCACAAAAACACATCAAATCTGATACACAAGATCAAGAACCCCCAGGGGAAAACATTAACAACTTCAAAGGAGATAGTTCAATTTTTTATGACTATTATCAGAAACTATATAACTCTGAAAACCCTCAAGAAGCCTCTAAAGAAAAATATTTGAATTCCATAAAGTTCAATACAAAAATCTCCTTAGACTACTTAAAATTTATGGTTAATCCCATCACCACTGTGGAAGTTGCAGAAACAATACAAAAATGAAAGAATAACAAAACACCAGGTCAGGACGGCCTACCAATAGAATTTTATAAAAAAAATCAAAACCCAATTAATGTCACTAGTGGAAATTTGTAATCACGCAACGTCATCTGGAATAGACATGGGTATGAACCAGGAAAAAGACAAACCACGTGGTTCATTCAGTTTCAGGGAACACGAACTGCAAACTTTGCCGAACTTGAGCCAGTTCACGAACCGGTTCATGATTCAAGGTTCGAGGGAGCCCAAAATGGGCCCCTTCACGCTCACAGCCAAACTAAACAAGATGAATTACACGAAGTCATGTGAGTGTCTAGAATCGTGTCTGTTTCTTCCTGCCCATGTCCATTTTACTCCTGATGAACATGTGTCCTGTAGCCCCAGTCTGTGTATGTGTTGGGTAACTGCTGTAGTTGTAGTTGTTAGAAACATAGAGAAGCTACAAAAAATCAATTATAATAAGGTTTGGACAAAGATAACAAAGAAATTGAAGGATTGGAAGAATAAACATTTGAGTATTTTAGGGAAAATTAGAGCAGTAAAAAGATGTTATACCTACTTCAGGTACTTCCAATAGAACTGGGAAATGGGACAAAAATATTAAAAATTGGGTGTTCGGATGGAAAAAAGCAAGAATTTCAAAAAAATTGGTATATATGCCCCAAGATGATTTAGGATGGGGACTCCCACATCTGCAAGCTTATTATGATGCATTCCAGTTGAAAGCATTGATGGAGCTAGAATGGAGGAAAGGGGATAAGTGGGTAAGATTTGAATCTGCAATCAATAAGGGGGCAGGTAGTTATGGAATTTATACTAGAGAGCTGCAAAAGGAGATAAGACAAGCAAAGGGCCCAAGAAAAATAGCCTTGATTGCTTGGAAGAGGTGGAAAACAGCTATGATACCACAGAACTCGAAATGGACTCCACTTAAGTATATTTGGGAGAAGGAGATAAACCGGAAATTTTGGGAAGATCTTAAAGCGGAAGGTATAACTAGAGTGAAGGATATGTATAATAGTCAAGGGGATTTGCTACCACTTCAGGAATTGAATCAAAAATTAGGGGAAAGATATTGGTTAAATTTAATGGGGTTACACCATTCAATTAAACAAGATAAATATAAAGAAGCTATTAAAAGGGAAGACAATAATACAGAACATGCACTATATGTGGATGAAATAAAGAAAGGGCTGGCAGGGAAAATCTACCTTGAATTGGTGAGGGATAAGGAGATTATGTTTAGAACTTAAAAAAATAAATAGAATAAAGAAAAACAAATAACTTCTGAGGAGGTTAATAAGTTAATGGTGAATTTGAAAGCAATTAAGCTAGAAAAGTATAGAGAACTTGAAAGGAAGATAATCATGAAGTGGTATAGAACTCCTGCCCAATTAGCATACATGCTTAAAGGGATGAAACCTAACTGCTGGCATTGCAATGCAAAAGAAGGGTGGTACTCCCACTTATGGTGGGAGTGTCCAAACGTTATAGATTTTTGGGAAAAGATACGGGGAAAAATAGCATTGGTATGTAAGGTTAACCTTAATATAGACGCAAATCTATTATTCATGGGTGTATTGGGAAACACTAGAATTGAGAAACAAAACCAGGATATTTTCAAAGCAATGTTACTAGCTGCACATGCAGTGATTGCATACGGTTGGAAGGAGAAGTTAAAATGGACCTTAGAAAGATGGAATGATTACCTATATGAATATATTCAATCGGATATGTTGGAATGTTTAAAAAAAGATAAGGCATGGGATGGAAAAATGGAGGAGATAAAAGAGAAATGGTCTGTATATTTTCAATGGGTATATAATGGAGAAGCCAATACAGCTATATTTGGAAAATTGAAAAAAATGTGCTCGTGGCTAAAAATTTAATTTGTAGTTATAGGATGGCCACCTTGTGGGGGGGAGGGTTACAAAAGGGGTAAAAGATGTATCATAGGAGAACTGGGACTGTATTGAAATGTAATAATATGTGATGCATTAATAAAAAAATAAAAAATAAATTAAAAAAAGTTGCAGTTGCGAGTGTCATAATCAGCAAGTTGCCATTGCAGAGTGTCGATTTTGAACGACTTCTGCTTCCCTCTCCCCTCTTTCTGCCCTCTGATCAGGCTTATACTCAAACTGTTTTGCTTTTAATTTGGATAGGGGTGGCATTTTGCAAGCAAAATCCACCAAATTTGCAGGAGACCTAGTCCTCAATGTCCTCTAAAGACCCCCCAAGTTTCAGAGAGATTGAACCCTGGGAAAGGCATGATCCATGGGTCCCCCCCTTCCTGTCATTTTTTCTTCACAGTAGTAAAAACTGGAGTGTCTGCTGGCCGCAACTTTGAGGGGCTACAAACTGACCTTCCCAATGTCCAAAACCCACAAAATTTGCAGGGGAGCTAGTACTCACTGTCCTCTAAAGACCTCTCAAGTTTCAGAGAGAGTGAACTCTGGGAAAGGCATGATCCCCCTTTCCTGCCATTTTCCCTTCATAGTAGTAAAAACTGGATTGTCTGCTGGTAGCTACTTTGAGGAGCTGGCCCTTTTCCTGGCTGGATGGGCCAGAATGGGAGCTCTCTAGTTGGCAGGGACAGCTGCACATCAAGCATGGTGGCCTCAGATTGGGGGCAACCAAAAGACTGCCATCATTGCCTGGGTGATGGATTGAATGGCACCAAAGTGTCTGGCTTCCCGAACCGGCAACAGAATGGTAGGAAAAAGTCATTTGTTTCGTAAAAATGTGGCCCCACGGAACGTGTGTTTCTTTGACTATGAACCTGCCATTCCTTCCAGAATTTTGTTCTGTGGTTTGTTTCATACCCATCTCTAATCTGGAATCATTCCTAAATCCTGGAGGGAAGCAAGAATTGTTGTAATCCCAAAACCAAAGAAAGATCCCACAAGAACAGAATCATACAGACCGATTTTGATATTAACCCATGATTTAAAAATTTTCTCATCTATCTTGGCCACCCGTCTCAATAAAATTATTTGAAAATACATTCACCCATACCAATCTGGCTTTATGCCAGGGAGGTCTTTAACAGATAATATAAGAAAATCACTTAATATCATACATCACTGTTGTCATAAATGTCTGGAATCAATCCTGTTGGCTATAGATGCAGAGAAGGCCTTCGACAAATTAGAGGTCCCGTATTTTAAAGTAATTCTGAGATATATGGGTTTTAGTTCTAATTTTATGAAATCAATAGATGCTTTATATTGTAACCCTACAGCACAGCTAAGGATAAATAACTATAGATCTAAGAACCTTGTTTTAAAAAGGGGAACCAGACAGGGATGTCCTTTGTCACCCATTCTATTTGCTATTTCAATAAAACCATTGGTCATGGCAATCCGGCAAGATCAACCAGTTCAAGGAATTTCAATTAAATCTTCAATGTATAAATTAAATTTGTTTGCTGATGATGTAGTAGTTTATACCAGTGACCCAGTAAATACTTTACATAGCTTAGTAAAAAATATTCAGAGATTTAACTTAATATCAGATTTAACTATAAATCATTTAGTAATGGAGATTTATCCAATTTGTCTTCAAGCAAAACCCCAAAAAACAGTCAAAGAGAGTTTTCAGTTTAAATGGGTAACAAATACCTGGAGGCACCTGGGAGTAAATATCCCCATCGATCTAAAGGACCTATTTGATTATAATTATAAAACCCTTAGCAGAAACATAAATACCACATTAAATGATTGGGGGAAAATCAATCTGTCATGGATGGAAAAAATAGTTTATTAAATCTGTTATTTCCCCACAATTTTTATTTTTATTTCAAAGTCTTCCTGTATTGGTCCATCAAAGTAAACTAAAAATTTGACAATCTAGAATTAATAACTTTGTTTGGGCCAATAAAAAACCAAGAATAAGTTTTCCACTGTTAACTCGCCCCTCCAAGTTAGGAGGGGTAGGGCTTATTATGTTGCAGCCCAAATAAAAAATATATTGAGTTATATGGCCCAAAACACAGACAGGGCTTGGATTCTAATAGAACAAACCTATATTTCCCCTTATTATTTACATGAATTAATTTGGGATAGACCAAAAGACCTCAGAAAGCTCTATCCAACCCCCTTTTATTAACAACATTAAATTTATGGGACAAATATAGGAAAACTTTGGCACCTAATACCTTCCCGGTGTCAGCCTTCCTGGGACAAAACTGGTTTGCACCTGGAAGGGAAGCAAAATCTTTGAAGGAATGGAGGGGAAAGGGGGTCTTTAGACTGTGTAGCATTAGTCAAAAAGGACAGATTTGGTCAAAAACACAATTAGAAACAAAATATAACTTTAAAATACCATGGCTCCAATATCACCAACTATACCATTTGTTTGTAAAAACAGGATAGGCCACTTTAGTGGATAGAGAGCTTACACCGTTTGAATCTCTGCTAAAAAAATAATCCTTCTGGCACCAAAGGTAAAATCTCTATTCTTTATAAATTGCTAAACAATAAACAGTGGTCACTAATGACAACACAACAGAAGGTATGGCAAAAGGACTGTAGCATAACAATAAATGAAAATCAATGGAATTCAATATGGACCTCAAATCTCCATTCTTCTAAAGCATTAAATATTAAGTTACAAGCCTTTAAATTGAATTCAAGATGGTATTTAACTCCACTGAAATTATTTTATTACAAATCGAACAATGACCCCAGGTATTGGAAGGGATGGGGACTGGTGGGAACATTGTTGGTGGTCTTGCCAAAAAATCCAGATCTTTTGGGATAAGGTGCTTGATACAGTGGAAAAAATTACAGGATATCAAATCCCAAAATGTCAGGAAACTGTATTACTCAATTTGTAGAATAGCTCATCCATACCAGCAATTAGAAGAGATCTTATCTCATTATTGCTGGTAGCAGCCAAATTTATGTTAGCCCAGTACTGGAAGTCTGAAAAAATACCCTCAATAAAACAATGGCTATATAAGGTTTGGAATTTGGTTGTAATGGATAACATTTCATCACAAATACCAATAATGAATAACCCAACATACCAATCAAGCTATTTGGAAAAATGCTTTCCTTTTTTTTTATTATACTACAAATTATACTTCAATGGATATTTCCTTACCAAAGAAATATAGTGATTTTGTATTTTATTAATGTTCATGTATTGTTTAGTACCCTTCACTAATGTTGTAAATAAGGTTACTGTTAGCATTAAATAGCATTATGATTATGTTATGTAAGGTTATTAAATTGGAAAATTAAATAAAAAGTTTTAAAAAGGAAGTGGACTATTGTAGTAACCTTAAGAATAGTAAATTGTGCACGATTTTACATTATTATGAATGATAACAATGTAACCAATGTAACCAATGTAAATTGGTTACATAAGAGTAAAAAGCAAAGGATATAATATGTGACTATAAGCTATTTATTCTCTCCTTCTTATTACTTATGTGTACTCAGCATTTTCTATTCAGTATTCTAAAATTTAACTTTAATATTAATCCATTTCAAGAATAGCCATTCTTCATTTTTCTTAAATTTCTGCTATTCAGTGTTTTCTATTCAGCATTCTAAAATATTAAGTTGGGAATTGATCTAGCTCAACAATAGGCATTAGTTTCCCTTAAATGACTACCACTAATTCTAGAAAAGAAGTATATCGTTTCTAAAGTCATTACTGACCCACGGGGGAACATTGCATCACGACGTTTTCTTGGCAGACTTTTGAATTATTACAGTCACATAATTGTTACTCATTGGTTTGAAGAATGAACCAACTTCCCTTTTTTCTTACCAATCTTATTAATTTTTAAGGATAGGCATTCAGTGTACTCAAATGGTTTTAACTATGAAAAAAGATTAAAGCCAAACCAAGTTCAGAAAGTGTCAAAGATAAAATATCTCAAAAAATAATCTCCTCTTTCATGGTGATTTAAAACTTTGTTCATGGAACTAAAACACAAGTTTGAGAATCCTTTACATCAGGAGCAGCAAACTGATTAGGAGACTCAAGAATCAGTATAGGAAAATAAAAAACTAACTCAACCACGACAAACCAATGAGACCACTCAAGGATTTCCTACAGGAATAAGGGAAAATGTTCGGAAGTTAAGAACGGATTTATTCTCTGGATTACAAGAATCTAAAACACAGCAGAAACACTACAGAGAGATACAAGAAAAAATTGAATCAGTCCAAGCATTAAATGCAAGCTCACCAACAAGAGTAGGCCAGAGAATGGGAATTTGGGAAACAGAATTTGAAAGTAATATTTTGGGGCCTTGCAGAATTCAAGAAACCTTGGCCGATTTGGATTTAGAGAGTATACTCCAAGGGCCAGAACGAGACTGTCTGAGGGTGTAAATTGACTTTGACCCAGGGGGCTTTCCACAATGAGATGATCCAAGGAATCCATAGCATTTTGGTCACTGAGCAAATTATTAGAATTAACTCAACGTGTGCAAACTGGAAGAAACCATGAAGAAAATAAATAAAATGGAGACCAAGGGAAGATCTATTTTGAAATTTAAACACTTTGTTGTCTATAATTATTGCTGATTTTTTCATGTTCAGACAAATTTCTTTATATATACAACAGGCCCTAAACAT
This sequence comes from Eublepharis macularius, assembly GCF_028583425.1. Taxonomy (NCBI): domain Eukaryota; kingdom Metazoa; phylum Chordata; class Lepidosauria; order Squamata; family Eublepharidae; genus Eublepharis; species Eublepharis macularius. The sequence continues at coordinate 90,662,254 of NC_072793.1, read as the reverse complement.
TCTTGACCATTTTTAATACCCCCATTCTGACCCCAGAGGTAGCAGGAGGAGGTAGGTAGGAAAGAAGGAGGAGAAATCTGGCCTCACCAAACAGCATTAGTCACTGTCTCCCATCCTTTGAGATTAGAGGCTCCTTAACAGCTGATGCTGACTAACAGCAGGGACTATTATTTCCTGTTGGCTGTAGATGGTGTAGAGAAGCTAGTCCCAATAGTAGGAAGACATGGCCTCTATCCACCAACAATCAGTTGATAGTCAGCATCACTTCTAAGGGAGGCTTCTACACCCTTCAAAATTTAAAGGGATAGCAAGGAGTACTTTCCTGGTGGGTATCTGAAAATGGTGGGTGGTCATCTGGACTGGATGGCAGGCTCCTGCAAATCAACAAAAATTTGGTGCCCCACCAGATTGGTGGCTGGTCTCCTGTACCTCTGAGAAGCTTGGCTGAACAGCCAAGTTTCACTGGAGTGCAACAGCCTGCTGGCCAACCAAATGAATGAGGCAGTGAAGCCTTGCAGGAGTGCTGGAGCCTGCCTTGCCAACCACCCACATTTTCTGATGTTGCTCAGGTAACTCAGTGGATAGTGTGGACAGAGACCAGTTTTACCTGCCTATGGATTGTACAGAAGGCAGGTCTACCTATACGAAATAACGGGAGAGAGGCACTCATTAACAGCTGTTTGGCAGGCTAGATTCCTTTCTCTCCCCACTCCAACACCTCAATGAAAAAAAACTCCAAAAATTCCAGAGTATAAATTCTTGCCATTCCCTGAATTTCAAGAGTGGTTTCAATCATTTTGGATAACCCCAAGTCAACCAGGGACAACTACATTTTTGGCTTAATTTTGTCTTGGATATGTGTGAACGTGCCTTGAACTGAATGGCTTAGGACAGCCTGATCTTGTTGTCTCTCAGAAGCTAAGCAGGGTCTGTCCTGGTTAGTACATGCGGTTGCTATCCAGAGGCAGGCAATGGCAAAGCACCTCTTTCTGTCTCTTGCCTTAAAAACCCTGTGGGGTAACCTTAAGGCAGCTTTGCCTGATGGTAATTTACCATATATCTGAATGCACATTGTTGAGTACTATCTCGGATCCCTGAGCAAGTTCTTATGTACGAAAGACATCCTGTGTGTATTTGTCAGAAAAGGCAAGTTGGGTTCTTCTGCATACCAAAATGTTCCCCGATTTGTAGAACTTCCTTTTCCCTTTGTGCCTGGTTCCATTCTACAAATTTCTCTAGCACATTTTCCTAGACAGTACACAGAGATTATATTTTCTTTCCTGTTTTTTTCCCTTCATCCTTGGAAATTTTGCCCCCCTTACACATTGCCACCTTCCGTAAACCTCCCTTCAAAGGTTTGGGGCATTACAGCACTTAAGGGCAGTCATAACACATCACCTATCTAACCTCTAATTTTCAGGCAGAGAGTCCTGAACCATATCCACACTAAGTCCACCCTCCTCTTCCCAAAGGCTCCACAGGTGGCCCGTTCCCCCTCACCCACCTACTGCCCTGGGTTATTGAGAAAAGGGAACTCAGTTTTATTTTCCTTAATATGCTACCGCCATCTATTTAAACTTGGCCCATGTGTTGTGACCAAAGTTTTTTTTAAGTTTTGTGTGTGTGTTTCATTTCTTCTTAGCCAACAACTTAAAGCCAACCAGGGTTAAACCAGAATGAAGAATAACTTTTATTTATAATACAGAACATAGGAGGGAATGATTTCAAAGCTCATCAATACTTTTTTTAACAAGAAAAAATCACGATAGAACAGAATTGATTAACAGCTAGTCATCTCTCTGCTATCGTTCCTTAGCAGCCTCAAAATCTTCTCTTTCAGTAGCTACTTTCCAATGGATTCCACACTGTCACTGGCTCAGCATTCTGCCAGCTCTCATTATCTGTTTCTGAGGAGACACAGAGCTGGAACCAGTCCTGCCCTTCACAGTAATCCATATTGTTTTCTTAGGTGTGGTGATTGTCTTTACTTCTCCAGTGCAGGCAGTTTTGTGAATGCTTCTTGGGAACAATGGTCAGAAAAAAGAGAGCCATACTAGTAACATCCACTAAGAGAAAAGAGAAGAGCAAGGTTCAGATAGGGAGTTCTTTATTTGTCCTTTTAGATTCCTAAAGGAACAAATAAACAACTCTCCATTTGCATCTTGCTCTTTTCTTTTATGGATGCTTCTTGGGAGCTATTTCAAAAGGGATATAAAATAAACAGTCCATACATGTCGAAGTAAGCTACCCTCTTCATAAGGCTTAAAGAAGTTCTGGGAATATTGGAATTAAACATATGTTAGTGAAGAAGAAAGAAAACAGAATGCTACATTAACCAGGCAGTACAGTTTCAAGAAAAACCCCACTGTTATGTACAAATTTAGCAATCAATATATTTGGCAATGTCTGTTCATTGGGATTAGTTGCAATGTACAGTTTAAGTTTCGATGTGTTCATTGGTCCACTTGCCAGTTGCTGTCTGAAAACTCAAACTTTCTGCTGCTTTCCAAGATGTGGAAGTGACACATGCAGGACAGAACCTGTTTAGTAATAATGTCACACAATTGTTGCATTCTCTTTGGTAATAAACAAAAAGAAGGGTTTTTTTTAAAAAAAAATCCCTAACTCAACTCATGCTAATTTTGAAATCACATTGCCTCATCTGAAAAACAGGTGAGAGGGAATATTGCATAATCAAAGCACTGGAAACATATATACTGGAGAGCCTAGGGAAAGAGGAGAGACCTCAGCTTGGCCACTGGAATCTGAGGAGCATCTTCTTGAAAGGGCCACAGCAAACTCGGGTGAGACCAGGCCAAACAATGAAGACAACAGGTTTTCTGCTCTTCAGCGTGATGCTGTTCTTCTCCTCCGGTGAGTCATCTTTCCACTTACCTAGATTCCCATTTTGCCCAGCCTTGCTTTTAAGAACCATATCCTGTAAGACATCAGATCCCTGAAAAAAATACACTTCTCAGAAACACATGCCACAGGCTGCTTCATGTAACAGCACTGGACCACAGGATAAGCAGCATCATGAATGACTTATGCACCCATGCTTCCCAAGTGATTGTACATTGGAAAGGAATTTCCATGCATTACTGAAAGAAATTACACGGAGATAATTTCTTTCCCCATGGAGTGCAGTTTATGCTTAAATGTAGCCATGCATTATTGAATACCATGAATTTTATGCTAGCCATTGAATATATCTGCAAAAAATCCTATGTCTATATTTTGATTTATGAACATTTAGAACATTTTTGACAATTCCCACAATTTTACAGAATTTCTTTAATTAATGTCCTTCCCGAATAGTTCCAACTTTACACACTGCCAAGAACATCAGTTCTTTTCCACTATAGATTCCTTCTATTTTTCTGCTGGTAAAAAAGTGTCCTCAAATGTATCGTTGCACAATATGTGGCCCTGTTTTATAGCTTTTTCACATTTGGTATTTTCATTCTAGGTACTGCCATGGCAGGAATACCGGTGAGTGTCAGTTATTTCTTCCTAATCTATACCTTTCCCCTTGTTGCTGAGGGCCAAGCTACACATGACGAATGACACTTGAACGGCAAGTGTATTTCTCCCTGTTCACTTGCCCTCCACTCAATCCACTTGCCATTCAAGTGTCATTCGTCATGTGTAGCTTGGCCCTGAGAGGTGATATATCTGCCCAAAGTGGGCAAAGGGGAATGAAAAGGAATATTTGGGATAAAATATACATTTCCATTTTCAGTTCACTAGATAAATGTTGGGCAAACGTTGAGCTTCGAACATGAATGCCAGGTCTTCCACCTCCCGTTCAGAGGGTAAGAGGACCTGGCAACCCTACCTCAAACAGATGTTGGACTTTGAGAATTTTGCCCCCACAGTTCCCCTCTCTCGGTGATCCTGTCTGGAGATATTGGAAAGTCATAGCCTTTTTTGGAAATATAGCACTCCATATATTCCACCTTAACACCTGGTTGAAAATGAATTCAGGGTGGACTCGGGCTGCACTTAGAAGGGAAACACTATATGATCAGATATTAAATTCTGGGATTCACTTTAAAGCAATGCTTAATTTCTTTAAAAAGCTGCTGGCGCAGCTTCACTTACAGAGGAGGGGGTTGGAAGAAGTACGTGTGAATGAAAGAATTAATTTATTGGGCTCAATCTCAGTTCTAATTCTTTGTTAGAACTTGACTGTGAACATTTACATATCATGTTTAACTCAGTAGGAAAATCATTTGGCGTTCAGATGTATAGATGCTTGCAATAGACTCATGGAGACTTTTCACACTCTCACTTTACAGCATATCCGTACCTGATTCACATCCCATGTTTGCAGAGGTTCCACACTTGGAAGCTAGTCATGGGACGCGGTGCTGTTCTTTTCCCCCATTACCCTGATTTTTCTCCCTGCAGACATACCCTGATGTTAATTTTTAATCAGCTACCCAGTCGGTGCAGACTCGATTAATGCCACTGTGAATGTTTTGCAGCACTTCCCCCCTCTCCTTTTCCCTGGGAGCTGATTGGTTTGTATGGAATTCAGCACACCTGTCAAACTCAGCTTTCTGAACTCCTTTTTTCCGCCATTTTTTTTGCCCACTTTGCAGCCCTCCTAATAACACTCACTCACACCTGACTTCTGTAGTAAGGCAGGACTTCAATTTGCACAGCATGTTTTTTTTTTAACTCTGAGCATATGCAGTAACATTCCTGCATTACACCTTTGGACAGACAACCCTCCTCCCATGCTGCCCTTTCAACCCCCCACCCCACCCCACCCCACTCTTCCTAGGGTTAGGCAGGACTTGCCTCCCCAGGGGTAAGGCACTGTGAGGGGGAGCAAACTCATACCCACCCCTGGCTAAGCTGAGATGCGCTGAGCCGGGGCTTGGTTGGGATGGCTGCTCTTGTGCTTCACAGCCTGGCCGTCCCAGCCAACCCCTCATTCGCTGCACACTCAGCTGAGTGCACAGCAAGCTGCGGATCAGACAAGGCGGCTCCTGTGCTCCGCAGCCTGGCTGAGGAGCACAAGAGCAGCCATCCCAGCCAAGCCATGGCTCGGCGTGTCTCAGCTGAGCCAGGGGCAGGTATGAGTCTGCTCCCCCCGCCCACTGTGTCTTAACCCTGCCTTACCCTAGGAAGAGTGGGGTGGGGTGGGGGTTGAAGGGGTGGCATGAGGGGAGGCTTGTCTGTCTAAAGATGTAATGCAGGAATGTTACCACATACGCTCAGAGTTTAAAAAAAAGTGCTGTGCAAATTGTAGTCCTGCCTGTCTCCTTTGGAAGAGTGGGGTGGGGGTGGGGGTTGGAGGATGGGCATGGTGGGGCCTTGTCAGTAGGTGTAGAAATGTTACCATGCATGCTCAAAATGTTGGGGTGGTTTAGCAGAATGTGAAATCTGGTGCCCACAGTGAGATATAGTAATATTCTCCTTAGAAGCAGAAGGAGTTCCATTTCTGAGGCATCCGCTGGTGCTGAACAGTGTTTGTCAAAAGATTTTGTATTTTAAATCATTAGGAAAGGAAGAGAAGTTTAAAATATGCTGTTGTTGCCTCCACAGATTGACTGTGCCGGCTATCCAAAGGGAATTTGCACCCAGGAATATGATCCACATTGTGGTGCTATTCGCAAGACATATGGAAACAAGTGTGAATTTTGTAATGCTCTTGTGTGAGTATAGATTTTACTGATAATGGCTGGATGAAAATGGGGAGAAGAGCTCCTCAAAAGGCTTTGCTTTGTAGCCCAATTAAAGAGTAATGTGCAAATGAGGGTTACCAACCTGCAAGTGGGGCCTGAGATCAGTTGCCCTGAAGCAAAGGGAAGCTACTGAGGATACATTTCTATGGCATAACATCCCCACTGAGCTCCCTCCCTTCCCCAAACTCGGCCCTCCCCAATCTTTGTCTCCAAATCTCCAGAATTTCCAAGCCAGAGTTGGCAACCCTGTTCCAATAGATTCTGAGTTTTGAGTTTAAATAGTTTATCATATGATTGAACAATGACTCCTGTAGCAGAGAAGTGTTGTGATTAGCAGAAAATATACTAGTGGTTGTCCACTTAATTATATTTCAAATTATTTTACTCTGTGAACTGATTCCTACATCTTATTTCATGAGTAACGTGGAAGTTTGCCTCATCTAGCGTCTCACATAGAGTTCTCTGCTTTGTCTCTCCTTTCTCCAGGGAAAGTGGTGGACAGCTAGAACTCGATTATCTTGGAGAATGCAGAAAAGGTGAAAAGGAATAAGGAATACCAACCTCAGCCTCATTTCATGGCTTCCTAGAACCCCCCCCCCAATCGATTTTTCCTTCTATTCTTGCTGTGATCGCTGTTGAACATCTTGCAGTATCTGAATGTAGTTGAAAAATCTATGCAGCATTTCCTCCCTATTGGCCTTAACATATATCCCTAAAGCTTATATTTCTAGGATGACAATGAGTAAGAAGTGTAGTGTAAAAGAAGTGTCCTCAAATGTCTAATATATGGATCTGGTTTACAATTTTTTCACATTTGGTATTTTCATTCTAGGTAGTGCCTTGGCAGGAATGCCGGTGAGTGCCAGTTATTTCTTTCTAACCCATGCCTTTCCCCTTCTTGCTTATAGGTGATATATCTACCCAAAGTGGGCAAAAGGGAATGAAAAGGAATATTTGGGATAAAATATGGATGGGGTATAGACTGGAAGTGGAATGAGGGGATGGGACAGAGGAGGAGCACAATAGAAAAGGGGTGGCCAAACTTGATTAATGTAAGAGCCATATAGAATAAATATCAGATGTTTGCGAGTCATAAGATATGATGCATTGAAGTTACTTCACAGAGAAAGGTGGGTTTGGGGGAGTGTCCTGAAAGTGACATCACAGGAAGGAGTGGAGTTTGGGTGCAGTATGTGGGAAGTGACATCATTGGAAGGGGTGGGGCTTGGGAAAAGCCATTACTTGAACTTTGACCTGAAAGTGACATCACAAAAGTGATGTCATATCCTTGTTACACACCACCCCCAATGTCTCCAGGCTCCACTGTCAAAGTCCACAGATATTTTCCAAGTCCGACCAAGCAACCCCAATGTTTTAATTGAAAATATAAAAGGCATGGAAAGAAAGAAAGAAAGAAAGAAAGAAAGAAAGAAAGAAAGAAAGAAAGAAAGAAAGAAAGAAAGAAAGAAAGAAAGAAAGAAAGAAAGAAAGAAAGAAAGAAAGAAAGAAAGAAAGAAAGAAAGAAAAGAAAGAGAGGGAGGGAGGGAGGGAGGGAGGGAGGGAGAAAGTAAGGAGAAATAAACTAAAATAAAATAAACTTTATGGCCACAGCGATGCTCAGAGAACTTCGGGAGCCGCATGATATGTATAGAAGAGCCTCATGCAGCTCCAGAGCTGGAGTCTGGCCACCCCTGCTATATAAGAAAAGCAGACAGTTTGCAAAGACCTGATCAGTTGCAGACCTGATCAAGTGCAAGAAAGTAATTTACAAGCTCCAGAATGGTTGCTAAACGACCAGCTCTCAATAATGAATCAACCTTCTGCAAAGCATACCTCAACTTCTGCAAAGCCTTGCTCAGATGCCAGGATTCAAACTCCTCTTCTGCACAGGCCATTCTTGTAGTCCTGCTTCAACAGGTTCTAATTGACCTTGCTGAGCATAGTGCTCAGGACTACAAGAATGGCCTGTGCAGAAGAGGAGTTTGAATCCTGGCATCTGAGCAAGGCGAGGCTTTTCTAACTTAGGGGGGGGGAGCTTCTCCAGACCATGAGAAGGGGGAAAGGGAGAAGGAGAGGGGAAGGGAAGGGAAGGAGGAGACAGCTCTCTGCAGTTTGGATTGGCAGGCAGAGCTGTTTAATCCTCCCTTGAAAGCATTTGATTGGAATAGAGAAATGCCATTTTCAGGAAATCAAAAAATATGGTCATGTTGCATGATTGGTAAAAGCATCAGAACTTGAAGGGAAAAAGTAGATTTTGGGAGGACGGGGTTTCATTATTGCAAGCATCTTGAATTTGTAATACCATTCCAGATAATCAAGTTAATGATCCAAATAAAGCAATTTCTATGTATATTTTCAGCTATGTATATTTTGCACTCCCCTAGTAGACACTGGGCTTTCACAGCAGCATCCTGTTTTCCTTAACAGCATTCACCAAACAGATCCCAAGGGGAGAGGGCCCTTTCATTCTCAATTAACTCTGTTGCCAGGAAGGGGAAATGAGTGCAATGTGAATGAGTGCACCTTTTCCCCTACCCCCCTCCTCTCTACCCAGGCAAAGGAGTTGTCTCCCTGCCAATCAGATCCTTGCAATGGGAGACCCCTCCCCTCCCATCAGCTTTAGAAATGTTTGGATGGGGGAATTATTGGCTGCAATTCAAAAGGCACTTCCCTGTGAGTAAGCAGTATTGAATAGCATAGGAGTTACATCTGATTAGACCTGCTGGTGTGCATCTTGTTTTTTTTGCAGTGCTACCCAAGCACTGGTCTGTCTCCCCCACTCCCATCAGCATTTGGCAGTTTCTGTGAGAAAAAGTGTCACGGGGCTGGGGGGGAATCAATCAAATTTGATAAAAGCCCTGGAAGACTTCAATCTTTGGCTGCAATTCTAAAGACAATTCCCTGGGAGTAAGCACAAGGAAATGTGGCACAAAAGGTAATTTTGGCCTTAATGAAAAAGAAAAAAAGTGAACGCAGACACCACCGCACATTCACCAAGCCATCCAGTTTTTGTTGCCATAGGGTGCACCTGCCAACACTCACCTTCTTCAGGGTCCGTTGTTGTTGTTGTTGTGTGTAGTGTAACTATGGAAAAACTCAATGGATTAATGGTTTAGAGGGAAGACTTTGTTCTGTGTGATTTTGGTGCCATTAAGTGCAAAAATAGCTGTCCCAAAGAGCCTGGAAACCCACATTGCAAAGAACAGGGCTAAAACTCATGAAAATGTAAAAAAACATTTGATCAATGCTAGCAACACCCCATCCAAATAAAAACACTAGTGCTGCATAGTTGGTTCAAATCCTATAAAACAAAACTGAAACAAAAAAATTTTCAGCACACTGCTCTAGTTGTGGCCAGTTTTTCCTCCCTCTTGGTTTGTAATGTCTTTGTGTTCTATCACCTTTAGCCTTGACAAGGTGTGAGGTACCAATGGTTATGCCTCTTGAGAGTAGCACCACCATTTTTGGAAGACCAACTGCAATTGAACAATATTGGTCATAAGAGGCTATATTTTAAAAATGAAAGGCGAACGAGGAGCTTTAAAATATGCTGTTGTTGTCTCTGCAGGTTGACTGTAGCGGCTATCCTACCCCAGTCTGTCCCCTTATATATGATCCACACTGCGGTTCTATTCGCAAGACATATGCAAACAAGTGTGAATTTTGTAAAGCTTTCGTGTGAGTATAGATTTTACTAAAGATATCCAAATGAGGAGGGTGATCAGTGCAGTTCAACTGGGTGTGCCTTGTAGCTAGCGTTCCATTGATCCTTATTCCAAGAGATGCTGAAGCCTGAATAAAAATATTTTCTGATGTGACTGAGTAATGAAACCTGGAGCAGGGGAGTTGTGTTTATCAAAAAATATATCCGCAGTTGTGCAATCAAATAGATTTTTATATTTATGTTACCCTATGAACTGATTCCTACTTCTTTTTTCATGAGTAATGTGGAAGCTTGCCTCTTCTGGAGTCTCACCTGGAGCTCTCTGCTTTGCCTTTCTCTTCCCAGGGAAAGCGGAGGAAAGCTTGAACTCGAGTACCTTGGAGAATGCAGGAAAGGTGACAAGGAATAAGAAATGGCACCCTCTGCCTCGCTTCATGGCTTGCTAGCAGCATCCCACCCCACCCCCACAACTCATTCTCCCCTCTGCTTTTGCTCAGGTAGCTGATGAACATCTTGTAGTATCTGAATGTGACTGATCAATAAAGAAAAACTAAGCAGTATTTTTACCCTTTCTTCTTTTTATCCCCAACATCTATCCCTAGAGGTTATATTTGCTGAATAACAATAAGAAGCACAAAAGAAAAAATTGATATTGGTACCAAAATAGGACCTACTCTGGTGGCTTGCATATCATCACCACCACCATCACCATCACCATCATCTTTATTTTTTAAACTTAATTTATACCCTGCCTTTTTTCCTCAGTGGGATCTCAAAGCAGCTTGCATCATTCTCCTGTCCTCCATTTTATCCTGTTAGGTAGGTTAGGCTGAGACCTTTTGACTGCTCCAAGAACACCCAGTGAGCTTTGAACCTGGGTCTCCCTGATTGTAATCTTAATGTCTAACCACTACACCACATTCCTTTCATTTCATCTCTTCATTTTGTTTTGGAAAATTTTCGATAGGAAGGGCATGGACAATTGTTAGATATTCATTTTCAATCTGTTTAGGATTATATTTTAAGGTTGTCCTTTGTCTGTCACTGGCAAGGAAACCCCCACTTATGTTCCTCCATCCTCCACAGGCATTCTGTGGGGCAGCAGGAGAGAAAGGAGTTAAAAATGTTGATCTTGATATTTTGCAGTGTCTGTTCCAGCTATGTAATCAGAAGTGATATCACCATATTGTAGGACCCTCTAGGATTCATCAAGAGTGCTATAGTTTTTACCATTGACTTTCTGGTGAATCCTAGAATGTGGTGATATCACTGCTACATAGTAGCCAGAATTTATAGCCCAGTGTATGGGAGGTCACTGTTTTGGTAAGTCCCATGTCCAAACTCACGTGGATTGTCAACCAAGGTCTTTTCAAACAGTGTGTCTCCTGATCAAATAAACACCCCCGACTGAGTTCAAGGAGATGAGAGAAATATTTCCAGTTTTATAGGCAATACAAATTCCCATATGGCAAAGAAGGCAAAAACAGATATCTGTCCCCCTCCACCAAAAGCAGACAGCACAGCAGAGAGATCACAAAGCCTTACATGTCTTATCACAAGAAAAACAAACCAACAGACAGAGAGGGTAGAAATTGGTATGTGGAACCACCAGAGCCAAGTACTTTCATCGTTCCACCAATGGGAATGTCATATTTCTCTGGCAATCCACCTAATTCTGATCAAAATTCTTGGCTGTCTCTGAGAGAAATGGTTTCTAAAGAAACACTCAAGAATGCTAAAATTTCTAAAGAAACATTCAAGAATGCCAAAATTTACCACCAGAATGGTGGTAGAATGGCACAGCAGATAAAGAGAAGCACTTGGTTCTCTTGGAAGCTAGGGGCATGCATTCAGAAATTGCTTCTTACAAAATGAGCCAGGCAAGCAATGTCCAATGGAAAGGCAATCCTTCATCTAATCCAAATTAAATATTTGGCCATTTTTTTCTGGTAGCTCTGACATTTCCATTTCCCCCGTTCAGTTTATTTCTCTGCATGGCAGTAAAGAATAGAGGCTAGTCAATGAGGGAACAGAGTGACTCAGAAATTATGTACCTTACAGGCATGCCATCCAACCAGAACCAAAGCTTATCACACACTCTGTAACATTGCCTGTAATTGGTGTTCCTGTGCACATCATTTAAATTAATTAGCAAAATTCTAGGTTTCTTTTCTATAGACAGAATACTCATAAACCATAAGAAGAGCCTTGCTGGTTCAGACCAATGCTCCATCTAGTGCAATATCCTGTCTCACAGAGTGGCCAACCAGTTATCCTGGAGGGCCAACAAATAGGGTGTACAGGCCAAGCCTCCCCCAATATTGCCTCATAGATTGCTGCCTGACAGCTGTGGTAAAAAATAACATATTGAAACTGAACCCTGACAAGACTGAAGTGATGCTTGTCGGGAAGGCAGAGATTTTGAAGGACATTGTACTATCCACTTTCAATGGAGTTTGTCTGACCCTTGCAGACTCGGTTAAGAGCCAAGGGGTTATACTGGATCCAGCACTACTACTAAATAACAAGTTAAGGCAGCCACAAAAAATGCTTTCTACAACCTCACTTTAGCCTGGCTAAAGTGTTGAGGCTTCTTACCTCAACATGGCCAACTTGGCCACCTGGATCCATGCTATGGTAACATTAAAACTTGAGTATTGTAATGCACTATACAATGGTCTCCCATCTAAGTTAACTAGGAGGCTCCAATTGATGCAAAATGCTGCAGCTCAGCTGTTATTGGAGTGAGCAGGAGCATGCACATCACCCCCATTCTGCAGTCACTCCATTGATTACCTATCAGTTACTGTGCTTGGTTCAAGATATTGGTTAGCACATACAAAGCTCTTCCTGGCCTTGGTCCAGCATACCTATGGGACCGCCTCCCTCCCTATGTTCCTCCATGACAGCTTCACTCATTTGAACAGGGTCTCCTGCAGCATTTAAACTCATAGCAATACTAATTGAAGTAACTTCCAGAACAAATACAATTTTAGCTGGCACCACAAGGACTGTGATAATCATAAAACTGCGTTTTTGCTATTTTTTAAATTCACTTTGTTTATAGTCCATCTTTCTTGCTGAGACTCAAGATGGTTTATACAATATAAAACAATGCAATCAGACAGCATCATACAATAAATTATGCAATAGGACTAGAATTCCAAAAATTGAGAAAATTCCCCCCAAAAGATATAAGTCATGATGTATCATGAAAAACACAGAAAACAGAATTGCAAAAGTGGAAGACAATGCTGTAAAAGGAAGGAAATACAATAATATGATGAACAATGGACTTATAAAATAATAACAACAACAACAACATTCAATTTATATGCTGCCATTGAGGACAACTTAATGCCCACTCAGAGCAGTTTACAAAGTATGTTACTATTATCCCCACAACAATAACCTTGAGAGGTGGGTGGGGCTGAGAGTGTTCTGGAAGAGCTGAGACTGACTCAAGGTCACCTAGCTGGCTTCAGGTGGAGGAGTGCTCTTCTGAACCATTCTATTATACTACAGTCCTAATTGTCAGAATCTGTTTTAACCTAAGTAACGCCATATTTAATCCTGTAGTGTTTAGATTTCTTTCCCTCCAGGCAACACCTGCAAGGAGCCGGTTCCATGGGAACGGATACTGTCTTATGTGCTGTTTTGATCTCGGCTAGCTCGGAGCGCCTCTGAGAAGTTTTGCTGGATGAACTTGGGGGGGAGGCTGGGCTCCAGGAGTGTGAAATGTAACAACCTTTACTCTATGAATCATTCCTAACAAAGCTTCGATCGGCCAGGATCTCTAATCCTGGAATATGTACATCTGGATTTAAATGCTGTCTTTCACAATAAACCTTTTGAAATCAAAAGACCTCATCTTCTTGCAGAAGGGAGTGAAACAGACTATCAAGTCTGGAATGCCATAGCCAGACACTAATTTCTTATGAAATTGCCGCCCCCCACCAATTCTGTTGTTCGCAATCTGCAGAATGATAGTAGTGAGGGAGCCTTCCATGATTCACATTGCTGGCTCACTGTCTCAGAGGGCGCTGTCACTCTGTATAAGAAGTGGTGCTCTTGATCTGAAAGAAGTCAGAATTGTAGCTGCCGTATGGCAAATGTCTGTTGTTCTACTTGGGAGAACAGCCAAAGAGCCAGAGGTCCAGAAAGATGAGGTCCATTTCACAAGCTTGCCTGCTTGTAAAACTGAAAGCCCCCCCCCCCCCCCGAAGTTACAAATAGAATACTGCATATACAAACACAGACACAAACATGCATGTGTTAGAAGCCAGAGAAAAAGACAATTAGATCTCTATCTGTGAAAGGACCTCTTCCCTTGGCTAAAAGCAGCCCTGAGGTGCTTATTATTGTCCTGATGCAGACTCACACTGGCAGCAGGCAAGGGATAACTCCCAAGTTGTCCGAGCAGGGCAGCACCCAGTTCCAAGGTTCAGGCACCAACTGGGCACACTCACGGCTTCAAGTCCAAAGGGGGATTCCAAAAACACATCCACAGGAACAGGCCAAGGTCAGGGACAAGAGAATCAGTTCCAAACAGCAGCAAGGTCAGTAGTGAGCGGACTCGTTGCTTCCACGCAGCCACTCCCTCTTCGGCTGCTTTTAAGCCTCACAGTGCTCAGCTGCTTGTGCTATAGCACGCACCTGCTGGCTGTCTCAGTCCTGCTCCTGCGAGCACTCATCATCACTAATGATGCTGGGCCGGTGCTGTGCTGCTAGCCTGGCACTGCGCCTTCTGGCTTGGAGGGCTCTTCTAGCCCTCCACTGGCAGCGCTCCCGAGGCTCTGGTGATGAAGGGGGAGAGCTGGCCTGCACCTGGCTTTCTGTTGCCAGCCCAGGGCTGGGAAGCTGAGGAACCGATGTGCTGGGACCTGGCTGTGGATCAGTATCTGAGCCTTCAGAGCCTGCCTCCTCCTGCAGTGCCTCTGCCACTGGCTGTGGATCTGGGTCAGGTTCACCAGCTGCCTCTTCCTCAGAAGAGTCCTCTGAGTCTCTCTGTTCCGCTGGGCCAGGCGATTAATTGTGATGCTTTTGTAAAGTTTTTTCCTGATACAAACACATTGTCTGGTTCATTTATGGATAATTTTGATCTATTTACTGTGATAGATGTTGATCTTGGGATCAGTGAAGGCCATTACTTGTACACTGGAGACTCCTTGCCATCAGTTTCCTTTGGGGTTCCACAAGTCACAATTCTATTCAATCTCTACATAGAAGTCCGTAGAATAAATTATTTGTAGCTTTGGAGTTGTCTGTCATTAATATGCCGATGACACCTAGCTCTATAGTTCTTTATCTAAATCACCTGGTGATAGCACAGAGGTCTTCTTAAGCCACTGCCTGACTACCGTGGTTTAGTAACTAAGAGTGAACAAGCTGAAACTGAATCTTGACAAGACTGAGGTAATGCTTGTTGGGAATACTGAGGTCTTGAAGGACATTGTGCTTCCCACATTCAGTGGGGTTAAGCTGACCCTTGCTGACTCAGTAAGAGCCCAGGGGTTATACTGGATCCAACATTACTTCTGTAAAAGCAAGCTAATGCCTTTCTTCCCACTTTCTTTAGCCTGGAAGATGGCCCCTTATCTTGCCACAGCCAATGTGGCCATCTTGATCCCCATCACAGTGACATAGAGACTAGACTATTGTAATGCACTCTACAGGGGGCTGCCCTGGAAGTCAGCTCAGAAATTCCAGTTGGTACAGAACACCACAGCTCCAGCTGGTACAGAACACCACATCTCAGTTGAAATTCCAGTTGGTACAGAACACCACAGCTCAGTTGCTATCAGGACCTAGGCAGAGCATGTGGACCTAGGCAGAGCACATACACAAACATATACACAAAAGAAAAGTTTAATACTGTGTCATTTTGACCCTGTTACACTGATGGATACAGGACCCTGGCATCTGGCCACTACTTGTGCACTGGATCCTTGCACATTCTGGTTACTAAAATCATGTAAACACTGCATAAATGAGCCCTTAAGATCTATCATAAATTAGTCATTAACTCAAGGCACCTTTCCCCAGCCACTCAAAGAAGCAGTATCTGCCCACTACTTAAAAAACAATCCCTAGACAAAAATGATGATTAGGACAGACCTAATCTGCCCTTTCTAGGCAGAGTGAATGAGAGAGCAATAGTAGAACACCTACAGGTCTTGGATAACTCTGGTGCTCTGGACTAGACATGAGCATGAACAGCATTAAAAACAGAACAAAACCACGAACAGCCCAATCTGCTGTTCCCAAGCAAGCTGTTCGTGAGGCCCCATCCTAAACGAACAGGTGGTTGTTAAAAGCCTTGTTCGTTGCCTTCGGCAGCCATTTGGCAAGCCAGACAGTCTGGAGCCTGCTGCAATCAATCCCCTTGGCAACTGGAGGGAGGGACTGAACTCATTCTGGCTTGTCTTCTGGCTTTAACCCTTCAAAGTACTTCCAACAGAGAGTCCCGTTTTTGCCACTGTGAAGAGAAAATGACAACAAAGGGACAGACACATGCATCATGCCTTCCTCGGGGTGCAATCTCTCTGAAACTTGGGGGGGTCTTCGGAGGACAGTGAGGACTATATCCCCTGCAAAATTGATAGGTATTGGACATTGGGAAGGGCAGTTTGTAACCCCTCAAAGTAGCTGCCTTCCAACAGGCAGTTCCGTTTTTGCCACTATGAACAGAAAATAACAGCAAGGGGGGGGGACATGGATCATGCCTTTCTCGGGGTGCAGTCTCTCTGAAACTTGGGGGGATCTTCAGAGGACAGTGAGGACTAAAGGGGGAGAGCCAAGGATCATGCTTTTCCGGGGTGCAATCTCTCTGAAACTGGGGGGGGGGGGGTCTTCAGAGGACAGTGACAACTATATCCTCTGCAAATTTGGTGAGTATTGGACATTGGGAAGATTATCCTGGGTGTGAGAGGGACGGGGAGAATCTCCCCACCTCTCTCACACTGGGCAGGCAGCCTGGCTGTGTGACTGCTCTCCTGGCCCTTTAAACTATAAGCTGGCAGTCGGCAGGAGGAATTCCCCCCTGCTGCCTGCCAGCTGATAGTTTAAAGGGCTCTTTAAAGGGCCAGGTAAGTGGGTTTAAGGGGAGGGGGCTAAGTGGGGGGTTGGGTAGGGGGGTTCTGGCCCCCATGAACAACGAACAATGAACATGTCCAGGAACAGTTCATGTTTGTCCATGTTAGTTGTTCGTTGTTCGTGGATGGCACCGAACGTCGAACAGGGTGTTCGGGGCGGGGGGGTGTTCCGTTCATGCCCATGTCTACTCTGGACCCTTTTCAGTCTGAGTTCAAGCTGGGCTATGGGATGGAGACAGCTCTGAATATAGACAACAGCCATGCTTCTTTGTTGGTCCTCTTGGATTCATCTTGCACCTAAGTTGCAGTCCTCTTGGATTCATCTTGCAGCTTACCTGCAGGACCATCTCTAGTGGTTCATGGCCCCAGGGGCATTCATCTACCCTCGACCAGAGCCAGGGCCTTTTCAGCCCTGGCACCAGCCTGGTGGAACTTGCTTTCTATCAAAACTAGGGCCCCTTGGGACTTGTTACAGTTCCACAGGGCTTGTAAGGTGGAGATGTTCCACCAGGCCTATGGTTGTGACTGAGGCTTAGATGAACTGTCTAGCTTCTCCCCCCTCCCCCCGTGATCTGTGGTACAGCATCATTAACGTCATATATCATCTGCATGCCCTACCCCATAATATCTTGAATCATAGGGTGTACTGTGAACACTGATAGCCATCTTGGGTAATCTGGTTTTAACTTGAGTTGATAATGCAACTGTTTTTACTTCTATATATTGTATTTAAAATTATTTTACTGTTATTATACTGTTGTAACCAGCCCTGAGTCTACTTGCGGGGAAAGCGGGTAAAAATCAAATAAATTTAATTTAATTAATTAAATTTGACACTGTAGGTTATGCCATCCTCTTGAGATATTTGGAGGAAGAACTGGGTATCAGGGATGTGCTTTGGACAGTTTTAAATGGTTTCTCGTGGAGTGGACTCAAAAGGTTGCTAAGACCAGCTATCTTCAGGATGGGAGTTACCTTGTGAAATTCCACAGGATTCAATCTTAATTCAATTTTTATACATAGACTAGGAGAAATAATTTGTAGCTATGGAATTGGATGTCATCCAGCTCTATACCTCTCTATCCAAATCCTCTGGTCCCTCTTTTGGATAGTGGTGAGGGGGGTTGAGTGTGTCAGTGAAACTGAGAAAAATACTGTCAGGAGTGCAGACTCCATCAAGATTCTAAACTCCTAGCAGAATCATTCAAGGCAGAATGGTCAAAGCTGAGATGCCAGCCTAAGATACATCCACGCGCTTCAGGAATCAATGGTCACATCAGCAGAGAATTGACAGTTCCAATGGAAGTGGAGGTGAAGGAATCCTTGAAGGATAGCTAGTGGGCACCAGCAGTAGTAGACATGGGTGACATGGGTGAAGCATCTTTTACAGACAATGGCAGTGAAACTTCAGCTAACCCTGATTAATACTGTACAGAAGAAGGCAATGGTAAACCACTTCTGATCTTATTTTACCTCGAAAACCCTATAATGAGATTGTCATGATAAGGGTATCAAGCTGGCCTTTAATTCGCCTCTCTGAGCAAGCCTTGGGAAAGTAGATTTCTTATCAAGAAGAAGGGAATAAAAGCTGACAGGGCAGTACACCATTTGCTCAAACTAACACCTCTCCTTGGGATATTTTGTTACAACGGACATCCTATGAAAGAGAAATCTATGTTTTGGTAACTTGTTGGTCCATCATAAAACCTAACTCTGTGGGAGATGTGGCTCAGATAGACCCTAGTCATGTAGAACTGGTTTCAATTCCCTATGATGGAGGGAAATTCTCTCCCCACCCACAAGGAGGGGAGAGGATTTAAAAAGGGCTACAACCTTTTGTGTAGCTCCATCATTGATGATGGAGACACTGGTCCCAATGCCTCTCCAAATAGGGGCACCCATTCAAAAATGATGCCAAGTATCTTCTGTAAATTCCAAGAATAAATTAGACATTAGTAAAATTAGGAAAGCTGGATTAGATTTAGGAGGTGGAGTGAAAACTGGTGGAAGGAACATTAATAATTTGAGATATGCAGATGACATATTACTGGAAGAACATAATGAAAACTTAAAATGACTCCTGGTGAGGGTTAAATGAGAAAGTGCCAAAGCAAGATTACAGCTGAACCTTAAGAAGACAAAAGTAATGACTACTGAGGAATTGCTCAATTTTAAAGTCAACAGTGAAGAAACTGAAATTGTTAAAAAGATTTTGTATTCCTTGGTTCAATCATCAACCAAAAAGGAGATTGCAACCAAGAAATCAGAAGGAGATTGAGACTTGGAAGGGCCACTATGAAGGAATTAGAAAAGATTCTTAAGGACAAGGATGTCTCTCTGGGGATCAAGATCAAGATAATTCACACTATGGTATTCTATTACCATGTATGGATGTGAAAGCTGGACAATGAAGAAAGCTGACAGGAGAAAAATTATTCATTTGAAGAGTGGTGCTGGAGGAGAGTTTTACAGATACCATGTATGGCCAAAGAGGCAAATAAGTAGGTTCTAGATCAAAGCAAGCCTGAATTCTCCCTAGAAGCTAAAATGACAAAACTGAGACTATTGTTCTTTGGTCACATCATGATAAGACAAGATTTGCTGCAAAAGAAAATAATGCTAGGAAAACTTGAAGGCAGTAGGGAAAGAGGAAGACCCAAAATGAAATAGCTTGACTAAATAAAAGAAGCCACATCCTCTAGTTTGCAAAATCTGATCAAAGATGTTAGTGATAGGCTGCTCTGGAGATCTTTCATTCATAGGGTCGCTGTCAAGTCAGAAGTAACTTGACAGCATATAACACACACAAATCCCCAAGTGATGCAGTAGAACTAATGAAGCAAATAAGACTGGGTGAGCGGAGGGTATTAAATTAAAAAATGGGCTCCAAAGCCAGGGAAGCAAGATATAGGAGGCAAGCTCAGAATCAAATAATACCATAGGGAAGAAGGGACGGAGGTGGGTAGGAAGTAAGCTACCAAGGAAAACCATAAAATACTTCAGAAAGAACTGGAGAACACAGCACACACAAAACAGAAAGTATATTCAATAAGAACATAAGGAAAATAAAATACTACATTGGTACTTTGGCACAAGAAAACCTATAAACCATCTCTCTCCCTCTAATATCCCTAGACAGAGATATGCTTTAGGATTGGACACATATATGTAATCTTAGAAAGAAAGAAAGAAAGAAAGAAAGAAAGAAAGAAAGAAAGAAAGAAAGAAAGAAAGAAAGAAAGAAAGAAAGAAAGAAAGAAAGAAAGAAAGAAAGAAAAATTTTAGTGTTTAGAGCGCACAATCAATCAAGAAAACCCAGAGTCCCTCCCCCCTCCAAGGAACACATCTTTATGCCCTTATTAGGAAAAGACTGCAGAAGGCGGAGAGACTGAAAAGCTCCTGATCAAAATGAAAGTCATTCTTTGTTTTTTCTTTATAGGCTGTTTAGATGGGGAATTTGTTTTGTTTTCTTTAATTTGATTATTTAGATAATTGAGACCCGTCTACTCCTGATTAGAGATGGGCACGAACAGCAATACAAATGAAAAAAGCCAGGAACAGCCCAATCAGCTGTTCGCAAACAAGCTGTTCGTGAGGCCCCATTCTAAACGAACAGGTGGTCGTTGCAAGTCTCGTTTGTTGCTGTTCGTCAAGCCAGATAATCTGGCACCTGCAATCAATTCCCTTGGCAACAGGAGGCAGGGACTGCCTGAACTCTGTCTGAACTCCTGCTGTTGCCCTGGAAACCCCAATCTAAGCCCAATTTAGCTTGATAGGTCTTCCTTTCAAGTGTGGAGCTCCAAATTTGTTACAAAGAAGCAAAGAGCAGGGGGGAGGGGGGCTCCCAGCTCTACTTTTGCAGACAGGGAGGGAGAGACAGTTGCTGTTAGCATTTTGAGAGAGAGACAGGGAGAGTGGATTGGAGCTTGAATTTTCTTTGTGTGTGGTGGGATAGGGATCTACCTCTTCAAGTTCCAGGGCTGCTACCAGGCTCTGGGCCAAGCTATTATTTATTACTGGTACGTTTCCTGCTGCCTGCTCAGGTAAGGTTTCTGGGAGTGGTGCAGTAGGGATCTCCCCCTTCAGGTTCCAGGGCTGCTGCCAGGCTCTGGGGCCAAGCTATTATTTATTATTTGTATGTTTCCTGCTGCCTGCTCAGGTAGGGTTTCTGGGAGTGGTGTGGTAGGGATCTTGATGGCTGGAGGAGAGCCTGCTGGCCCCCACGAACAACGAACATGTTGGTGAACAGGTCATGTTCATCAATGTTCGTTGTTCGTGGATGGCAACGAACAACGAACACCATGTTTGGGGTTTTTTTCTGTTCGTGCCCATGTCTACTATTGACTTCTCCCATTCGCTAACCTTCCCCTCTAAACTGGGGTCTCTGTTCAGAGAGCTGAGTTTCCAAAGTGCCAAAGGGTCTGTTTTAAAATATAAAACAAACGAACAAAAGCACTCCCTTCTAAGTCCATTGAAGTTAAAAACACTTTCCCCCCATTTCCTAGGGATACTATAAGGTAGCCTGCTGGCACAGTTTTGCCACTTGCCTGCTAGCAACAAGCAAGCCCCCACCCTCAACCTCAGTCTCCCTCTCTCAAGAAACTGAGGAGCAGGAGAAAAAAGATAAAAATGGCCTCCACTGATACTTTAGGAATTTCCCCGTCTCCAAGGTCTTTACAAAAGAAATTAGGAAAATTCCTAGGATATCACGTGGAAGTGATGTCACATTCTCCCCAAACTCCACCTTCCCCAGGCACTGCCCTCAAAATCTCTTGGCATTTGTTTATGCAGTGCTGGCAACCCTATGCCACCACCAGAGCTGGGAACCCTAGTTTCAGGAGCCCAGTGTCAGGACCTATTCTGATCCCCTTTCCCCCTTTTGCCACCTCTAACTGGCTGGTGATGTGCATGTGGAGGAAAGTGGGCTAATGGAGGAGCTTACCTGTGCACATAACGAAAAAGCTATATTTGGGGCCGAGTGTTAAAGAATCAGCCAGGTGCAAAACTATCACTTCCAGATTGATGTCATCAACAAGGGGGACACAGTCGTGTGCATTTCCCCACCCTGCCTCCTCCCATCAATCAGTTGGTGATCTGCAGGCAAGCCATAAATTGCTGTGTTTACCTGCCATAAGTAGGCACCAGCTAAGGCTAACATGGGTGCGTATTATGGAAAAGAGTTCAGTCTCACCTTGTCCTCCCAGCCTTTCTCTGTGCTGCAACTGTCTTTTCACCTTAGCAATCTGATAAACATGGCCAAGCAAGCTGAGATGCTTGTGACTGAGCTCTCCCGATTCAAAGAAATGTGCCACCATTTAGCCTTAGGTTCCAAAGGAGTTGAACAACATGACACCAATATTGATCATCATTAAAGTTACAAATTCTCAGCAGTGAAAACACTTAACAAATACAGTCAGAACAGTACAGTAAAAAAAAATCTGTTTCAATAAGAACAGGTAGGAAATCTCAAATGAAACACCGTCTAGACAAATTTTTACCTAGCACCAAAAAGAAAGCTGATCAAGTGCTCCAGGCAGACAGCTGAGAATGCATGAGACTTTTCCTCAGAGACCTTTTATTGCCCTCTGTCTGGCTCGGTAGTGTTTCAGATGTTTTTCTAATATACACACAGCATTCAATATTTTCAGAGGTCATCCCAACATGATCACAGGCTTTGCCCGAATTAAATGGATGTTGATTTCTCACAGCTTTTTCTTAAATGTGAGAACATGCCAGGTCTGGCTCCTGTGCAGATGTTAACATTTGCCTTTCATCCACCTGCTCTAGATCTGCTGCCTGCACAATGATTGGTCTGCTTGGTTTTTCTCCTTCCCCCTCCTTGGGGGCACTGTGTGTGTGTGTTGGGTTGCCTGTGCCTTTACCAACTAGTACAAGATATAGATATATAAACTAACAACCAAACTTCATGCTCTGACTTGGAAAGCCCAGGCAAGCCCAACCTCAACAGAACTTGGAAGGTAAGCAGGGTTGGCCTTGGTTAGTAATTGGATGGGAGACCTCCAAGGAAGACCAGGATTGCAGAGGCACACAATGGGAAACCATCTCTGTTAGTCTCTTGCCATAGAAACTGCACCAAGAGTCACCAAATATAAGTCAGCTATGACTTGACAGCACTCTCCACCACTGAACAGAACATAGATATACCTGCTCATTATTTTAATTTTTTTAATGCAATTAAGTTTCTAATCACAAGACATTTCTCTATAGAAGAGCACTGAAGAACAAACGAACAGCATTGGAACGCTGTTCCCATAGTATCTTTAGAGCAGAACCACAAGTGACAAAAGGCACAGATTGGACACTTGTCAGTTTCCCTCAAGTTTTGATGGGAAACGTAGGCAGCTTGGCGGAATGTTGGACAAGTGACAGTTGAAAAGTCCATTGGACAGCAGTCAGAGAGCGAAGCTGCGAGACCAGGATGCCTACATTTCCCATCAAAACTTGAGGGAAGCAGACAAGTGTCCAATCTGTGCCTTTTGTCACTTGTGGTTCTGCTCTCATTCTCTACAAGTTTTATGTCAGCCAAGGCAAAATGTTTGTCTTTAATAATATGTACCTCAATGAAACGGAATTTAGACTACTTAAAATATGTTTTTGAAAGCCTTTGTTGACATTCGTTCTTCATGCAATAACTGATTGAATGCAATTTAGGCCACTTCTTTTTAAGGCTTCCCATCAGTAAGCGTACATCCTCTAATATTTGACAAAAGAAATGGTCTGCTAATCCTGTAATGAAATGAAGATATGGCCCACACACTAAATAAATCAGCCAGTCAATTAACGTGCTTTAATTAAGTGATAGGATAGAATCCTCAGAGTTTAGGGAACACTAGTAAATTTGGGAGACCCAATTCCCTCCAAAGCCAAACAGCCCATAAGTCCAGTTTTAAAGTAAATTTAAATATTAGGCATGAATATAGTATACAGTTTAATAATACTGAGATTACTGAAAGGTAGCTTGTCCACTTAAAAGATTATTGGAAAGTCAAGGGATGCAACCATTGTGTGTAGGGAAACTGTGGAAAAATTACTTACCACAAACTACTGAAGAAAGTACATTTCAACATCTCCACCGAGGTAACAGTTGGATATTTCATAATCAGTGTAGCTCATGCATGCATGTTTGGATTGGCAGAGATGCCAGTTTTGCCAGCAAAACCTGAGAAGAGTCTTTGTAGAACAGTGTTACACACACTGGGCACCAAATCACATAATGACAAGAACACGCTTTCTGCCCCTCAGCCTGATGCTGCTCTCATTGTACCCAAGTGGGTCATCTTGTATGAGATTCCTGTTCTGTTCAGCCTTGCTTTGATGACTCACATAACATAATACACCCCATCCCTGAAAGGCACATGATATACCATTCAAGCTTTGTTTTTTGTGTTACAATAGTCATGTAGAAGTGGCATGCTGTGGCTCCATGCAAGGAATACAACTTGCATTAGCTTACCACATTAATTCATCATATCTCCTGGAGTTTCAGCATTTTCAGTTCAGAGAAATAACTGAGGGTTTTATAATAGGGTTTTATAAAATTAGAATGGAAAATAAGAATAGAGGACATCTTCTCTCTCTCCCATAATGCCAGAAGTTGGGGTACTCAATGAAAATGATGGGCAGTGTATTCATCATGACAGAAAAAGGAGTATTGTAAAGTAATTAACCTGTAGAACTCCCTGCTGCAGGATAATTTGATGCCCACTAATTTACATGGCTTTAAAAAGCAATTAAACTCCTTCCTGGAGGGTAGGTCCATCCAGGGCAAGTGGCCATGATGACTAAATGGAACTTTTATGTTTATAAGCAATTGCTGTGGAGTAACAAAAGGGACAGAAGTCAGCCTCTGTGCTCTGCTTACAGGACTTCCTGGGCTTGGCTACTCTATGAAACAGGATGCTGGGTTAGATGGAACATCAATATGATCCAGCAGAGCTGCTGCTATGAGAGGCTTGATATCAACACTACACATGGTAACACAACATCAGCTTGGGGGCCCTCTATGCAACAGGTCTGGTTCACATAGTTAGTATTGAGGTTCTCAGACACTGTAGAAAGCACCACAGAGAAGCATTTCTTAGCAACCGCCACATGACTACTGCAATACATGATATTACCCTTTACACTGCAATTCCATGATTGCTTGGGTACAAGGAAGTTTCAGTGAAATCAGCAGAATTAATTAATTGTGCTCTATACATTGCAGTCATATTCCTTGGAGAGCAACTGCAACTTTGACCATTTAAAGAACCTTACAAATGCATGGGTAGTACAGTTTTTTTTTTCATTAATAGATTTTTATTGGATGGGTCAATATATATTCAATTTCAAATACAAATACATTCCATTTCAATTCCCCTGTGTATATTTCCCCACCCCTCCCCTCCCCCCTTTCCAATAATGACTTCCAACAGCACTCCAACCCCCTCGTTATTAATAATACCTTATTTCTATACTAAAGTTGTTCTTTTCTTATTAGTAGTAAAGATCTTAATTATATCTTATCTTACTTAATTTCTTTAAAACCCCTCGAAAGACCATAATTGTCCCTTAACATCCCATTTCTTTTCCAAATATTTTTTCAGCTTTTTCCAGTCTTCCAAAAATACTTCTGGATCTTGCTCCTTCAAATTTCTTGTTAGTTTGTCCATTTCAGCCATGTACAACAATTTCCTTGTCCATTCTTCAATTTCAGGTATTTCTTCTCTCTTCCAGTACTGAGCATATATTATTCTAGCTGCTGATATCATATAATATAACAATATTTTATCATTTCTATTAACATCTTCCAAATGCAATGATAATAACAACATTTCTGGATTTTTTGCAACATTATAAAGAAGTATCAAAGACATCTCAGTACATATTTTGGTCCAAAAGTCTCTAGCCTTACGACAAGTCCACCACATATGAAACAGAGAACCTTCATGCTCCTTACATTTCCAACACTTATTAGATAGCTGTTTGTTGGCTATGGCTAATTTTTTCGGTGTTAAGTACCATCTATATAACATTTTATAGCCATTCTCTCTAATACTGGTACATGTTGATATTTTTAAAGTATTTTTCCATAATTGTTCCCATGCTTCCATCGTTATTTCATTATTACAATTTATAGCCCACTTTACCATTTGCACCTTGACTGTTTCATCTTCTGTAAACCACTTCAACAACAATTTGTACATTTTAGAAATTATTTTACTATTATCTCCCAACAGTAATTCTTCTAGCTCTGAATTCTTGATTCTAAGGCCTGTTTTTCTTTGGTCTGAATCAAATAAGTCTTTGTCTATATTGCAACCAACAATATTTGAATGGCAACTCCTCATTTGGTTTAAGGTTTATTTACATTTATTGGAGGTATACAATCTTACACTGCCATATGGCTATGGGTATTGTAGTTCAATCTAGTCAATTCTGAACACAGACCACCACAATGAATGCTGTTTCAGCTGTTGATTTCTTTTTATTATGCAGAGAGCTGTTGTAGCATAGTGGTTAAGTGGCTGGGCTATGAACCAGTTCAAAGAGATTCATAGAGAAATCAGATGGTCTGCTGGGGATTTCAAGTGTGGAGGCGATCCCACAAATGCCTGCATCCTGCTGTATGATCCCTATTTGTGATACTGATTGCATCACACACAGCAACAAGTGTCATTTCTGTAATTCTTTTGTGTGAGCATTCTTTTCCTTTATTGTTTCATAACACTGTCATGCTTCTTTCTCAGCAATTGCTCAGTTCCTAAGCTCAGTGCTTCAGTATCTGAAAGGGCTGCTCAGGCTACCAAAATGGTACTTGAATTCTCAAGAGTACAATTTTGGTTTCCTGAGCAAACTGATCAATCTGCAATGCCATCCTGTACTTTTCTATTGGGAGAGGCAAGTGGATTTTTCTGCATGCCTAAGGATTCTCACCAGTCTGTAAAATCTTCCTTCCCCTTTGTGCTTGGTCCCATTACATGGATTTCACTATCAATGAGCAAGTTTTGACATCACTTTGAAAATAGTGATACTTGTTGCATTCAGAGATATTTTATTACTCTTTTTTAATAAAAAAGGAATGATCTTTTCATCCTTGTTAATCCCTATTGTTTCCCTTTGTGATTGTTTGTTGAGATCTATTTAAAACTATTTTCTTAATAAAATGTGCTAAAACTGTTATGAATAGAGATATTCCTAAGAAAATAATATAAAAGGTTGTAAATCATGCAAAAAAAATTTTTTTCCACTGTTCAATGACTGGTATTCATTTCACTACAAACCTAATATTTTGATTGTTCTTTCTTTCCCTCTTATGTCAATTTTGTTAATAATACTACATTTCCAATTTGCCTATACCATTCCATCATAGATGGTGAGATCACAGACTTCCACTTTTCAGTGGTAAATATTCTTGCAGCTGTGACAAATTCTATGTTGTTTGTTCCAATACATTTTTTTAAAGATAATCTTGCAATACTATTGTTATTTCTTTGATAAGGGTTAACATATATTCCCAGAAGGAGATTAATATTGGACAGTTCCAGAAAATATGTTTTATTGTCCTGAGCACTCATGTCTGCCCTGGACTTGGCCCCGGCGCCCGCCTGCCAGCCAAAAAAGAACCCAGAAACCAGCCAGCCTACCTCTCACAACCCTGTCCCCCTTGCTAGCTGGAAGGATGGGGAGAGATGCTTCAGGAGGCCACAGGGATGCCAGAGATGGCTGTCAATCAGCTGAGCTGCACAGCAAGACACTCCTGCACTGGGTCTGACTGGGTCTGAGAGGCAGGTAATGCCTCCTCGAGAGAGGGAGTGGTTGCCCCAGCGTTGAAACAAGCTTTGGTGCATCTACTACTAAAGAGGTCTACATTGGACCCAGGAGATTTCAATAACTTTCAACCTGTTCTATTTTTGAGCAAGTTGATTGAACGAGTGGTTGCTGGATAACTTCATGAATTCCGAGATAAAGCAGATTTTTTGGATCATTTCCAATATGGTTTCACATCTGGTTATGGAACTGAAACAGCCTTGCTCACCCTGGTTAATAGCCTGTGCTGAGAAATGAAGACAAGGAGTGTGACTCTGTTGATTCTCCTGCAGCCAGGATGCTCACCAGAGTGGATCATAGAGACTATATCACTCCAGTTTTGGCCCATTCACACTGGCTCTCAATCTGTTTCCAGGAACAATTTAAGATTCTGGTACTGAACTTTAAAGCCCTATGTATCTTGGGATCAACATACCTGAAGGACTGTCAGAGTGTGAAAATAACTCTGGCAAGATTCAGACATTGTCAGATCATTCTAATCTAAATGACAGCTAAGTCATATGATCGTCCAAGGTTGCAAGGTTGCATCAGTCAGATGTGCTGAGTGCAAAGGTAAATGCTGATTGGATGTAAGTTATATAAATGTACTATGTGTACTGTGTATTGTGCGCCTGCATAGGTATCAGAGTCTGGTGAAGCACTTTGCTACTCTGAGTTGTAAAGGCTATTGGACTGTGTATATATATCTCTGTAAATAAATCTGTATATATTTCACTTTACTTGGTGTGGTCTCTGCTGCATCTAACCTGCTAGCCAGTAAGCTGCTAGAAAGCTTTGCATCAAGGACTTCCTATTCATTTCCTCCCATTCAGCCCCTAGCTATCTCCAAGACAATTTTTCCCAATCTGCATTTCTCAGACATGTACTCATCTAGTAAACCTCCTCCCCTAATTCTGTTCATGGGAGAGATCAACCTGCAGTGCAACCAGACAGTGGTCATCAATCAATCTAGGAGCCACATTCGACCTGTATCTCCATTTCTTATTCTGTTCTATGTGTCTTGTAGGGCTGCCAGCCAAGTGCTGGCAACCAGGAGGATAATTACTGGAGTGGCAACTAGACATGGGCACGAACAGCAATATGAATGAAAAAAAAACCATTAACAGTCCGTTCATCTGTTCGCGAACAGGCCGTTCGTGAGTCCCCATTCCAAATGAACAGGTGGTTGTTGCAAGCCTCGTTTGTTGCGTTAGGCCACTGTTCGGGAAGCCAGAACCGCAGACTCCTTCAATCAATTCTCTTGACAAGGGCAAGGACTGTCTGAACTCCTTCTGGCTTTCCTTCTGGCTTTAACCCTTCAACTTCCAGCAGACAGTATTGGACATTGGGAAGGTCAGTTCTGTAACCCCTCAAAGTAGCTTCCAACAAGCAGTACAGTTTTTGCCACTGTGAAGGTAAAATGACAGCAAAGGAGGCGGCGCCGGCTCTCCCAGTGCGAGAGGGATGGAGAGAATCTCTCCATTCTGCTGGCACTGGGAAGGAGCAGTCCCACGGCGCCAGCTCTGCCCACTGTCAGGGGGATGAGGAGATTCTCCTTGTCTCTCTGACAGTGGGCAGAAGCGGCCCTGCAGTGGCACTGGCTCTGCCCGCTGTCAGAGGGATGGAGAGAATCTCTCCATCCCTCTCGCACCCGGCAGCAGCAGTCTGGTGGCACTGGGGTGGGGCAGGGGGTTGTGGGGTGTTTAAAGGGCCCTGCCCCTTGCACATGGCAGGAAAGGTCCCTTTAAACTATCAGCTGGCAGGCAGCAAGGGGGAATCCCCCCCCCGCCACCTGCCAGCCGATCGTTTAAAGGGATCTTTAAAGGGCCACAAACACGAACACCGAACATGTTCATTAAGGGGACATGTTCTGTTCGTTGTTCATTGTTCATGGATGGCAACGAACAATGAACAGGGTGTTTGGAATTATTTTCCTGTTTGTGCCCATGTCTAGTGGCAACATGCTAATAAGCATTACTTGTTTGACCATACAGTTTCAGGGTGATCCTAGAGCATCACAATGTCACAATGATGGCACATCTAGGTTTGCATGGCACATCTGGGTTTGCTATGGCATCAGCATGATGCCTATCCCCTGACATCTCCCCTCCCAACCACTTTATTGAGTGGCAGCAAGTAAACAGGGCTGCCACAGGTGGGAGGTCTCCTGCTATATTGGGAAACCTGGCCAACCTAGTGCCTTGGCTGTGCTGTGAAGATTGAATCAACCATAAGTGCTTGTTAGCAATACTAAAAAGCAGAGTGGAATTAGTTGCTCAACAGCAAAGTTGCTCCATTCCCCACTTTATATCTTACTTGTGTTTGAGTGGTTGTATGACCAGTATTGTTCCATTTACTGTAAACTGCATGCTCACTCTCTATGTGACATGCTGGTCAAACTATATTGAGAAACTCAGCTCAACTTTTAACACAGTAAACAATTTATTTGTATTACAGAAAGAAGGTGAGGCACTAAGTGGCCACATGTGCATGATATACTGTACACCATGAAGATTGTGACAGTAGAGGGAAGGGGTGGAGGATGTTCTTGGGCCATTCATTGAGGAACTGTTCCTTCACCCTCAGTGAGCCACTTTGCTTCCCTTTATTCAGTTCTTTGTCTTTGGAAATCCAATTACAGCATGGAGGTAGGGTTCCTGTAATGGTTGCTGGAAGCTATTTCAAATACAATAAATTATCTTTTCTTACATCCTGTTATAAAGAATCATACATACTCAAATATAAGACAAAAGAAAATATGCACTTTTTTCTTCAATAAAGTGAATTAACAATCCATATATTCCAGAAGTAGGAAAAATCTTAAATCCAAATCTAAGCAGGAATCTCACTACCTTCTACTTGTACTTTGATAAGCATCAGCTAAGGCACATGAGTCATATTTCTGGGTCTACAGATAGACTACCAGAATGAGGAATTGCTTAATAAGAACAGCAATTAAAATGTCTTGTGCAGCAATCTCTAAGCCTTGTTCGACAATAAAAGTAATGTGATCTTAAGGTAAGTCCTGAAATTACCAGAAGGTTTCTGAAGCCACCAGTATAGTTATTTTGTGCTGTTGGTCATCCCTAATAAACATATTAATCGGGATCCTGCAAGCCATACAGACTGAAGGCTAGGTAGAAAAAATTCACCTGCACATTCTCCATACTCATGAAGGTAGGCTGAGGTTAACCTCCGAGTATTAACAAGGTGCAACTTTTCAAAACTGCAAATTAAATATTTACCTCACAAATATGTAACTTTTAAACACATATATGTGCATTGAGGTTCCATTTTCACCAGAATATATTTCTTAATTGGATTTAAGTTGGAGTATACTGTCACAGATCTGTTAGCGGTCAGACTTGCCCCCTAGAAGGCTTATGAGCATAGCTATGCGAGGCCAGCTCACCCCCTCCCTCACTCTGGAGATGAGCTAAGGATCCTGATACAATAGACCTTTCCCAGAGTTCCTGAATTAATCACTGCAACACACCCTATCCATCTCCCCTTTACCACTTTCCTATTATTAGACAATTCAGGGCTCTTATAGCCTCACCCATCCACTTTGTAGATTGTCAGTCATTATTGTTAACTTTAGTTCTGCCTGGGGAAAACCTAATCAAACCTTCCTAGTTCATTGTCACACCTTGATGATGGTTTGCTGGTTCATTGTCCCACTTTGGAGACAGTTCACCAGCCTATTGTCTTGCTCTGGAGATAACTTCTCAATCATTTGTCCCACCCTTGGAACAACGATTAAGCCTTTGTTTCAGAGGCAGAAGATGCAATCTTGCCCCTGGGTAGGATCCACAGTATAATTGGACTGCCCTCCGCCATAGCTGTGTGCATTCTTCTAGATCCAACATCCTCCCTTGAACGTCTGTTCAAGGCTCCCTGAATTGATGCACAGATCGTTCAATGTTCTCTTGGACACCTTCGTCTGGATGGTAAATATCTCCCAATCCCTTAAACTCTATCCAACTTTCACCACTGCTTTCTAGTTAGCTCTGAGGGTGTGTTGTGTGTTTTGTGTGCTATTTGAACTTTCTTATTTTCAATAAAAATTCCCTTTTGGTTGAAACCTGTCTGGTCACTGAAAGAGTTCTGTAGCCAGGACCATCCTCATATACATTGGTAGAGATCCGGAAGTTACCCCTCTCACTGCCTTCTCCTTGTTGCTAATTCACCCAACTCACAAGGAGACCTTCCCTTTGGGTAACAGACCCTATGTGTTAATGGTATAGATAAGGAACAGCTGGTCTCAGATTTTCAGCAACCATGTTTGTCTCTTGCAGTATCAGCGTGGCTTACAGTTCCATCCTTAAGAAAGACAGTTGATGAAGAAATGGATGGATGCCGGGAATTAACAAGGCAATCCTAAGCAGAGTTACTCCAGTCTAAGCCCAATGAGTAACTCTGGAGTAACTCTTCTTAGGATTGCATTATCTTAGAATGAGCAAGACAAACATATCACAGGTTTATAACATTTCTATGAGAAATTCATTCTAAGCTCAAAGACACTTTACCTTCAGAGAGAATGGACTGAATGGTTTGATATAGTAATGTGAGTGTCATGTAATTGGACTTATATAAGGTAGTCACACAAAAACAACCCTGACTTGGGTTGTGTGAGACTATCTAATCTTTTTGAAAGCACTTCAGTGAGAATCTTAGAAACTGTAGTTTATCTTTTAAATTTCAGATAGATAGGTTAAGAGATGACATGTATGCTATTCTATTTCTATTTTCATTTATTTTATTTTTTATTTACATTATTTGTAGTCTGTCTCTCTTACTAAGACTCAAGGCAGACTGAGGGACTTCCGGCTTGGATTAATGGAGATCTGACGCAGCCTACAACCTGGGCTGTCCGAGCCACTGTTTTTACTGGAAAGTGGGGCGCTCCAACGCCCGTTTCCAGCCCAACTTCAGGGAGAGATATTGGCAGAATTTTTAGGGAAAGAGAAGGATGAAATAACAGCAAATATGGACCTGGCATATAGAATCAATTCGGCTTTTGCACAGCAGAGGAAGTTACCAAGAGATATTATTGTGCAACTAGTGACAAAGAGAATGAAGGAAGAGATTCTTAAAAGACACTTTGAAAAACCATTAATAAAGGAAGGGAGTAGAATCAAGATTATGAAAGAAGTACCAAAACGGATTCTCCAAGAGAGGAAAAAATATAGAGAACTGACCCAGAAACTATGGGATAAAGACATCAGATATAGATGGGAAATTCCAGAAGGATTAAGCTTCAACTACAAAGCTTTGAGAATTGTTACCAAAACCAAGGAGCAGATAGAAAGATTTTTACAGGAACATGCAGAGGACTTTCCTGGACTATTAAAAATGTAATAACATGGAGTACAAATTAATATCTTGGAATGTGAATGGTCTAAGCTCACCCCAAAAAAGAAAAACAATTTTTCATTGGTTAAGAAAGCAAAATCCTAATGTAATATGCTTACAAGAGACACATATCAAAGATAAAGATGTAAAATATTTAAAAAATAAGCAACTGGGAAAAGAATATATATCATCATCCAAGCAAAAGAAGAAAGGAGTAGTGATTTATATAAATGAAACTGTAGAATCAAAGTTAATTTTTCAGGATAATGATGGAAGATATGTGGCTGTGGAAATAAACGTAAATGCAAGGAAAAAATTGATAATAGCCCTATATGCACCGAATGGAGCATTTTTCAAGGATTTATTGAACAAATTAGATCAGGATGCATTTGATCAGATGATATTGGCCGGAGATTTTAATGGTGTGGTGGACTTACAATTAGACAAAAAATCAAAAGCAATTATCAAAAAATCAGGGAAATTACCAAAAACTTTTTTTTAATTAGTTCAACAAGAACATTTAGAAGATGTATGGAGAAAAGAAAACCCGGAAAATGCAGAATTTACTTACTACTCCGCAAGGCATTTATCATTTTCACGTATTGATATGATTTGGGCGACAAAGGAATTGATTTTAATGACTAAAAAAGTGGAAATTTTACCAACGGCGAGTGCAGACCATAATCCAATGTTATGGAAATGGACAATGGATCGAAAAAAATTTAGATGGAAAATAAATGAGGACTTATTACAAAATCTAGAAAATCTGAAGTATTTGAAAGAAGAAACCAAACAATTCTTTTTAACAAATAACAATAACGAAGTCTCAATACAGATGGTATGGGATACTTATAAGGCTGTAACAAGAGGAAACTTAACTCTATTAAACAGCAAGGGCAAGAAAAGAAAACAGGAGAAATGGCAAGAACAAAGAAATGGCAAGAACAAAGAAATGGCAAGAAATACAACAAAAAATACATGAAAAGAACAACAATTAAGGAAAAGACCAGGGGAAAAATTGATTATACAGGAAATCAAAATATTACAAGATCAAATAACAGCCATTAGTAATAAAGAGCTAGAATGGAAGTTAAAGACATTAAAACAGAAGTCACTTGAAGGAGCAAATAAACCAGGAAAGTATCTAGCCTGGCAATTGAAAAAAAGGAAGGAAAAGAAAATTATCAATAGAATAATAGAAGATGGCAAAGAGTCGAAAGATCATCATTCAATCAAGCGTGCATTTTTTAAATATTACGCTAAGCTATTCCAAAAGAAGTCAGTAAGTGCACAAGAGATAGATGGATACTTAAAGAATACCCACCTACCAAGGATACCAGAAAAGATGAAGCAGAGACAGAACGCTCCAATTACAGAAGAAGAAATTATACAAGCAATTGATGCAGCTAAGATTGGGAAAGCACCACGACCTGATGGGATCACAGCTAAATTCTATAAAGTAATGAAGGAGGACCTAGTACCGACTTTAAAAAACATAATGAATGATATGCTTCAAGGAAAAGGCCTCCCAGATACATGGAATGAAGCAAGTATTGCTCTGATCCCAAAAGAAAGTCAAGATTTGACAGATGTAAAAAACTATAGACCTATATCGCTTATAAACAACGATTACAAGATAATGGCAAGAATACTAGCAGATAGACTCAAAATATGGTTAATGGACTTTACAGAAGAAGACCAGGCTGGATTTCTACCAAATAGACAACTAAAAGATAACTTGAGAGTGGTGATAGATGCCATTGAATATTATGACAAACAACCTGATAAAGAAGTTGGCCTTTTCTTTGCGGATGCAGAGAAGGCCTTTGACAATTTGAACTGGGACTTTATGTTTGCGACTATGGAAAAGATGGATTTAGTTAATGAATTCATAGAAGCAGTCAAAACAATTTATAAACTACAAAGAGCGACAATTTGTGTCAACGATGACCTAACAGAGAAGTTTGAAATAAGGAAAGGAACTAGACAAGGATGTCCACTATCGCCGCTTTTGTTTGTGATGGTCTTGGAAGTTCTATTGAGGAGGATCAGAGAAGATGATAATATAAAAGGATTAAAAATAAAAGGATCTTCCTACAAATTGAGAGCATTTGCAGATGATGTGATGTTTATAGTGGAAGATCCTTTACAAACCCTGCCAAGATTGTTGGATAAAATAAAAGAGTTTGGAGATTTGGCAGGCTTTTATATAAATAAAAAGAAGTAAAAAATAATAACAAAAGACATGACCAAAAAGAAGCAGCAGGAACTGAGTGAATTAACAAATTGTGAAGTGGTACACAGAACTAAATATTTGGGGATAGAGTTGACAGCTAAGAATATAGACTTATTCAAGAATAATTACGAAAAGCTCTGGTCTCAAATTGAAAGAGACGTGATAAAATGGAATAAATTAAATTTGTCATGGTTAGGTCGAATTGCTACAATTAAAATGAATGTGTTGCCTAGAATGATGTTTTTAATGCAAACAATACCAATAGTGAAAGATAAAAAGCAGTTTGAAAAATGGCAGAGGAAAATATCTGAGTTTGTCTGGGCAGGAAAGAAGCCAAGAGTAAAGATGAAAGTTCTTTGTGATGCTAAAGAAAGAGGAGGAATGCAGTTACCTGATCTAAGACTCTATCATGAAGCGATATGTTTGGTGTGGATTAGAGAATGGGTGACTTTGTCCAATCATAAGTTACTAACACTAGAAGGCTATAACAAAATATTTGGATGGCATGCGTACATGTGGTATTGTTATGCGCAAAACTTTGCGCCTCTGTGGTTCGTTCTCCATTTTCTGACCAACCACAATAAAAATTAAAATAAGATCCTGGAGCCCTTCTTGAATTGAAGCAAAACAGATGGTTTTATTAAACCGGTGGATGAGTCTTTTTCTTACACAGAAGTAGACGGTCTCCTTGTGTGCAAAAGCTCATCAAAATTACAATAGAAGCGCAGAGCAATTAATACTTTCAGATAATCATAACAATATTACAATATTCTAATATTTGTTATCTTATTGGCTTGTAAGGTATCTAGGGTCAGTTCTGATTTGAAGATGCAATTCTGGGTTGGCCCCTCTACTTGGGAGAATTCCAAATCTTGCAACCCCCTTATCTTGCCCTCAATTTGGAAGGACACCTTCTAACCTCTCACCTACTTTCTTCTGGGCGTAATACTTTCAATGGTGCCAATGAGTCTCAATCTGGCAGCCTTGGTACCCTCTGATAACTGAAGTCTGTGGGTAGGAAGGGATGTTTTTTCCCATCTGTGCCCTTTCCCCCAGTTTCTTCTCAGCCTTAAGGAAGATAAGGCCACAGGTGGCCAAAACCAGCTTGCTGCATCAAATCAGTTTTCTACAAAAGGCTCTCTGGTACTGATTCCTATTGGAATCTTATAGAATAATAAAACATATGCGTAATATTTTATAAGTGCAGCTCTACAAGCAGTATATTATTAGTCCTCAGTTCTTGCAGAGTTTCAGCATACTTCTCTTGATCTTCTTGTTTCAAGTGTCATATTCTTACAGGTTGCATTACAAATACTACATTGGCTCCTGAGCGTAGAAAAAAAGTGCAAGGCATATAAGTGATATATAAAAGTAGTATATAAAATCCTTTTCTTCAAATCTGTATCCATCAGTATGAAAAGTACAAAATGGATGCAATGTTTCAGCACCTAAGAAGAAATTTACTGTTAACCTGGCTCAAATATAAGAAATTTATAGAAGAAAAGAAACCACTTTGGATTATACCAGCTGAAGTAGTCAACCCAAACTTGGAATATCAGCGAAAAGAATGGCTTACCCCCAAAGAATTAACAATATTAGAAAATGAAGAGTTGAAACTTAAGTGAAATGAGGATTTGCCATTCAAATATGGTTGGTTACAATATAGACAAATAAAAGACTTATTTGACTCAGATCAAAGGAAGGTAGGATTTAGAACCAAAAATTCAGATTTGGAAGAGATATTATTGGGAGATAATATTAAGGTAATATCCAAAATGTATAAGTTGTTATTGAAGTGGTTCACAGAAGATGAAACAGTTAAGGTTCAAATGGTAAAGTGGGCTATAAATTGTAACAAGGAAATAGCCATGGAAGCATGGGAACAATTATGGAAAAATACCTTAAAAATATCAACTTGTACCAGCATTAAAGAGAATGGATATAAAATGATGTATAGATGGTACTTAACACCGAAAAAATTAGCCATAGCTAACAAACAGTTATCAAACAAATGTTGGAAATCTAAGGAGCATGAAGGTTCTCTATTTCATATGTGGTGGACTTGCCAAAAGGCTAGAGACTTCTGGTCTAAAATATGTGCCGAAATGTCTTTGATATTACAGTATAATGTTGCTAAAAATCCTGAAATGCTATTACTATCTTTACACTTAGAAGAGGTCAATAGAAACGATAAGACATTGTTATATTATATGTTAGTAGCAGCAAGAATTTTATATGCTCAATATTGGAAAAAAGAAGAAATACAGAATGTTGAAGAATGGACAATGAAACTGTTGTACATGGCCGAAATGGATAAAATAACGAGAAATTTGAATGAGCAAGATCCAGATACTTTTTTGGAAGATTGGAAGAAGCTTAAGGAATATTTAGAAAAGAAATGTGATGTTGAAGGACAATTGTGGTCTTTGGAGGGATTTTAAATTTTATATAAAAAGACTTTAACAAAAGAAAAATATATTAAGATCTTTATCAGGGTAAGAGTAATAGCAATACAATGTAATAATAATATCTATGAATAAAAGGGGGGTTCGAGTGTTGTTGGAAGTCAACAAAGAAAAGGGGGAGGGGAGGGGGTGGGGTATATATCTAAGCTGAAGGGTTAATTAGGATAAGATTAATGTATTAATCAATTATTGTATATTGCCTCATCCAATAAAAAACTTTTAAATAAAAAAAAAGACTCAAGGCAGACTACACAGTGTAAGTCCAGAGGAGTTAGCCGTGTTAGTCTGTAGTAGCAAAATAGTAAAGAGTCCAGTAACACTTTAAAGACTAACCAACTTTATTGTAGCATAAGCTTTCGAGAATCACAGTTCTCTTTGTCAGATGCAGTATAAGTCAATACAATCAACAGCAGGGACATTCAATAAACAATGCAATAGGGTATATAAATGCAGATTTACAGATCTGAAAACATGCAGAAATCCAATATTCAGAAATCCAATAGCATTTGAAAAAATGCTAAAACAGCATAAGCAGTTCTAAGACTGACATATTAAATAACACAGAAACTACCCAATAGGATCATACTTGCAGCAACAAACGATACATAATAGTATACTCTAAAGTTCCTATCCTTTTATCAATGCATCTCTTTAAAACCACTTCCTTACAGTCTCTCCTATCTGAGTAAAAAAGCCCTCTCGAATAATTTGGTTTTGAATGGTTTGTGGAAAGCCAAGAGAGTTGGAGCTTTCTGGATCTTTTCAGGTAGCCCTATGTAAGTGTTTTTGTATAACTATGCTTCATTTATATTTAATCATTTAATGATTAGATTGATTTTAAATACACATCTTAAAAGATAAGAGTACAGTCTTCATAATACAACCCTATGGTATAGTGGTTAATGTGTTGTTTTAGACACAGACTCTCAGTTTCCACATGTTTGTTTTAAAAGGAATACTTCCCCTCATGGGAGGGGTGTGTGTAAACAACAGTACAGAATGAGATTGTACAGATCAGCCTATCCACTAGCCAAGTCTCAGCTGTTCCTCAAGTAATGCAACTTTCATGTGTAGCAGAGCACCTATTTGGTAATAGTATCACACTCTTCTTGCATTCTGCACACAGTCAGGGTGTTTTTTAAAAAAAGCTCTGACACAGTTCTGGCTCCTGTAGAAATCTCATTTCCAAATCTTAAAAAAATGGTTAAGGGGAATATTTCATAATCAAAGCTTTACCAATATGCATATATGGGACAGATGAGGTACCTCAAACTAGCCAGTAAAATCCTAGGAGCATCTTCTTCAAAGAGCCACGGTTGACTCAGGTGAGATAAAGTCATGCCATGAAGAGAACATGCTCTCTGTTCCTTAGCCTGATGCTGTTTTTCTTCTGCTCACTTGAGTCATAGATTACAATTTTGTTTTGAAGAGTCAAAGTCCATAACAATCCTATTCTTGAATAGAACATGATGCTCAGTGGGCTTTCTGAAAGCCATCTCACAGATTACAACAGTCCTATAGAAGCCTTGCACTGTGGCTCTGCGCAAAGATTAAAATAAAATAGCTAATCACACAGGTTTGTTTATTTATAACATCTTAATGCTACCTTTCCACTCAGGGTCCCCAAGGAAGCAAACTTTAAAACATCAAAATGTTAAAACTGCATTTTAAATATTGGTGTATATAAAATATTTAAACAATTCAGTAAAACATATAAACACACAGAACAACAACTAAGGAGGAGGGTCAATAACAGTTAGCATTGAACTACTTTGAGTAATCCTTATGCATTTCACCTCAGCTTCATCAGGAGGATCTACCAATAAAACAATGTCTGAATAGCAATTAATATAACATTCCAAAAATGATAAGACACATTATTAAAATATTATTTAAAAAACAGGATCATTATACAGAACATGTACAGAGTGATACATGTTACATGATACATGATACATTTTTGTGTCTAGAACCTATGACAACATAGGTCCCCCTGACAAAGCTGAGGCAAAACGCATATGGGCTGCTCAATATTAAAAGAATTTTCTTTGCACCATTTGCTGTTTCTTCTTCGTTTGACTTGGTGCACCCTCCTTCTTTTCCTATAAGAGAGCATCATGCATGGACCCTTGAATCAAGCAATGGTTCTGAGATCATATTTGTACATTCCAAGTTGAAATGTGAGCATAGCACTGGCTTGTTTAAAGTGCATATTTATTTAACCTATTTTAGTGAAATAGTAACAAACTGTATCATCTGAAAAGGTTTTGGGAATTCAGCTCTCCCAGCAGCAGCATAGCTGCTCAAGCTGGGAGCCATCATTTGCAGCCCTGCCCAGAGAAACGGAGACAGGCTCCCTTCCTGGGCATCCGGGCTTTGCCAGGGGGTGGAGCCAAGAGCCTTATACAGGCAGCTCCACTTTCCCCCGGCATCAGTTGCTTCGCTCGCTTGGACGGAGCAGGAGGGTTTTTTCTCCACGCTTCCTCCGAGCAGCAAAGAGCAAGCCGCGCCGTTTGGCCTCCGCAGCAGCAGCTAATCATCAGGAGGGCCTTTGATGGCAGCAGCAATGTTCTGGTGGCGGTGACGGCTGTGCTATACGCAGGAGCATACCCGCTGCTTTTGCCGCCTGTTTTCAACCCCACGGCCACAGCAGACCGGTTTTCCGGCTGTGCTCCCGGGGTTCAAAGCAGGGACAGTGAGGCTTTAGGCCCCTGCCTCATCTCATGCATTGTCGTTGTCCCCCCCCCCCCTTGGGCAGACGGGAGCAGTGTAGCTGGGGCTACTATTGTGGCCTGGTGCGGCCTGGGGGCTGTGGGGGGTAGATTTTCCTCTGCCCCTCCCTGCTTCATTACAATAACTTTGAGGCCCTGGTAGCCCATAAATAAGGGGTTGGTGGCCTGGTGGCTAATTTGGCTTGCATCCCTCAACTAGGCGGGGTGTTGGGCGGCTGCCTTGCTTGTGTGGGCTTGGGGGCCATTTTGTGTTTGCCATTTTTTGTCAGCCATTTTGTGCATTCTCAGCACCACCTAGTGGTGGATTATCGCTATTGTTTCTTTAGCAATTTTCCCAATCTTACTGGATGCAATGCTATATAGCAGGGTTGGTGTTATATTTGGTTAAGTGGTTGCAAACCAGTCCCATACATCACTTGGCATTGGCAACTGTTGTGTCATACTTTGGTAGGGGTCATGCCGCTCAAAAAAGGGGGTGGCCCATCTAAGGGGAAGCAGCCTGTGAAAAGGCCGGCACCGAGGAACCCTCCTCCAGCTCTGTCTTCCTCAGATGTGGATGATGGCCCGAGCAGGCGGGGACTTATGGAACGTATTGTTGCACTCGAGAGGGCTAGGAGTGGCACGGCATTAGCTGTTGCACCCGTTCGGCCATGCTGAGGTTCTAAAAAAGTCTCTAGGGCTGAATGTAACAAACATCTTGCCTCTCGTCTTTCTGCCTTCAAGGGGTCATTAGGAGTGGTGGCAGGTGATGGAGGCAGTAACCAGGAACAAATGGCTTCAACTGAAAGTGTGGCTGACAGCAGGCAAGTTGCCATAGTGGTGGAATCACCAGTATCCGATGGTAAGGCTCCTCTGCCTCTGTAGGCTGCCGCTGGGCCCTGGGGCTGTTGGGAGCAGACAGCTACCACTGACGCTCTGGCATCTTCCGCTTCAGGTACATATCCCATGCACAGTTGGCCTTATGCACCCCTGCCAGTTTGGCCTAGTTATGCCAGTTGGTCCTTGAACCAGCAGCAGGCGCAAGTTTGGCCAGCTGCAGGTGGTGCTTCCAGTTGGGATGGCCAGGCCTACCCTCTTTCTACTGTCGAGTGGCCTTATGGTTACAGCAGTCAGCTGGACCCAGCCCCTTATGGATCCCATGGATATGGGATGGTCCCTTACAGGGCACTGCCCACAGGGGATACCGCATTGCCTTTGAGAGATCACTTGACCCAGGCCACCCGGGACAAAATTATAAAGGGCAAGTACATGGACGTCTTTACCCTTCTCTTCAGGGAGCTGGAGAAGAAGGATAAAGATGATCTAGATGATAGGGACAAAGAGAAGATTCACCGTAGGTGGATTGACAGGACATGGTCTCATTGGTTGTCTGGGTTTCTGGTTTCTGTGGGTGTATTGGCTAGGGCGCAGCCAGGTAGGGCTCTCCCCCTTTTCCAATACATGAATATCATATATAGGGGCTACACTGAGTTTGAGGGGGCAGCGTGGCTCCAGTATGATAAGGAGTTCCGCATGCATGCAGCATTAAATCCAAGCCTCCCCTGGGATCAAATTCTTATACAGTTATGGAGCAGGTCATGGCCCCTGCCAAATCCAACCTGGGAGAAAGGATTGACAGCAGTCATATGATAATTTGGCCCTCCCAGGGTTTAGGTTCCCGCACCTCTGCGGGGCAGCAGGTTCAATTACGGCTGCTCTATTGGGACTTCATGTCCAAAGGGGTTTGCAACAGGAAAGCGTGCAAGTTCACGAGCATCCCGCATGCGTGGGAACCCATCCATATTCAGCTTGCCCCAAAGCAAAGCAGGGTGGAAAACACTTTGGGGGAGGAGGCGGCCAACAAGGGACTGGAAAGGGAGCCCAGCCCAGTAAAGCTGAGGGTACTTGAATGGTTGCTTCAGGTTTACCCAAGGCGCGAGGATGCTGACTATTTGCTTTCAGGTTTTAAGTTTGGGTTTAGGGTCCCCTTTCAGGGCCCCCAGACGCATTTCATGGCAGCCAACCTTAAATTGGTGGTGTAACAAACAAGGCAAACCTAGTATATAGACTGTAACAATAAAGAGGGGACCACCCCAACTAGGTCAAAAAACTCATTAAAAAAATCACTCCTGTTCTTCAAAGTGACAAATGCTCACTCTCTATACAATATATACTTTCATTGTCACCGACTTATTCATATTTACATAAACAACAACTTAAAGACATGACTCTGGATAACTAAAGTAAGGTAAGTAAAGTCCATTTATAGTAATGCTCTCATCTTTTGCTTTTGCAGCTTGTATTTATCAGTGGCTGCCACCAGAAGAGTTGGCAATCCCACGCGGACGCCCAAACGGAGCCGGCTATTTCAAATGCTGATTTTTGTCCCATGGACTTCCTCAGAGGCATTAATCTGTTAATTATTACAATATTTACAGATGATACAAAGCATAATACACAAGATACATTTAATGTACAGGTAATAAACATCATATCCAAGGCTTACCCGTCTCCTTTTTATTTCTTGGACTTAACAGTGAATTATTGTTTAATTGCTTCTTGGAGTGATAAGAAGGTTGCGTTTCCTTTAATTAGAAACAGCGGGTCCCGGTACACTAAGATAAGAGACTCATGAGCTGCAGTAGGTAGCACGCCTGAGAAGGAGTACTGGCGTCACTCTCCAGTTACCAATAAGAGATATAGAAAGCATGTGCGTAAGAAATAAAAAGGAGACGAGAGCATTACTATAAATGAACTTTACTTACCTTACTTTAGTTATCCAGAGTCGTGTCTTTAAGTTGTTGTTTATGT
This sequence comes from Eublepharis macularius, assembly GCF_028583425.1. Lineage (NCBI taxonomy): Eukaryota > Metazoa > Chordata > Lepidosauria > Squamata > Eublepharidae > Eublepharis > Eublepharis macularius. The sequence continues at coordinate 90,619,410 of NC_072793.1, read as the reverse complement.
AAATATGAATAAGTCGGTGACAATGAAAGTATATATTGTATAAAGAGTGAGCATTTGTTGCTTTGAAGAACAGGAGTGAATATTTTAATGAGTTTTTTGACCTAGTTTGGGTGGTCCCCTTTATTGTTACAACCTTAAATTGGTGGCTGGCATGGAGGAGGTGGTCCGGCAAAAAAATTCAAAGGAATGTGTCGAGGGCAGGGTCTTGGGTCCATTTGATGCCCCTCCTGTCCCTTCCTTGAGGGTCTCCCCTTTGGGGGTGGTGCCAAAGAAGGCGCCTGGGGAGTTCTGCCTCATCCACCATTTGTTGTTTCCTAAAGGGGAATCGGTGAATGATGGCATTCCTGATGAACTCTGCACAGTGCACTACACTTCTTTTGACCAAGTGGTCAAGGTTGTGCATCAGTGTGGGGTGAGAGCTGAGATGGCAAAATGCAATATTACATCTGCCTTTCGCCTGCTCCCGGTTCACCCAGAAGACTTTGAGCTCCTGGGATTTTCATTTGAGGGTAAGTTCTATATGGACAGGGCCCTTCCTATGGGGTGCTCCATATCTTGCTCAGCGTTTGAGCGCTTCAGTTCCTTTTTGGAATGGGAGTTGCGACAATGCTGTACTTGACCTGACATTGTCCATTATTTAGACAACTTTATGATGTCGGGGCCAGCCGGCACTGGGCATTGTGCCAGGCTTTTGGCAGGGTTCATGGAGCTAGCAGAGGAACTGGAGGTTCGATGTATTGTCGAAGGCTTTCACGGCCAGAGAACGATGGTTGTTGTGGGTTTTCCGGGCTGTATTGCCGTGGTCTTGGCATTGTAGTTCCTGACTACGACACTGAGAGATCTCTGTCTTTTTGTGCTACACCTCTGAAGATGCCAGCCACAGCTGCTGGCGAAACGTCAGGAACTACAATGCCAAGACCACGGCAATACAGCCCGGAAAACCCACAACAACCATCGAACTGGGGGTTCCTTTAGCTCATGAAAAAACTGAGGGACCATCTGTTGTCCTGACGTTTTTAGGAACAGAGCTGGAAACGGTGCAGCAGACCTTAAGATAACCTTTAGAGAAAGTGGTAGATCTTAGGCTCGGTTAGAGGACTGCTTGAGTAGAGACAAGGTATCTCTCCTTGAGTTGCAGCAATTGGTTAGCCATTTGAATTTTGCCTGCAAGGCGGTTGCCCCTGGGAGGGCTTTCCTCAGGTGGCTGTGCGATGCTATGGGGACTTTGCAGTTGCCCCATCATCAATTACGAAATAATAAAGGTATGCGGGAAGATTTATTGGTGTGGAAGGAATTCCTGGACACCTTTAATGGGGTGACTTTTTGGAGGGAGGATCTGTTGTTAGAAGCAGAGCTCCAAGTCACCTCGGATGCCTCTGGGTCTACTGGCTTCAGAGTATTCTTTAGGGGACATTGGTGTGCTGACCAATGGCCAGCAGATTGGGTAGATCAGGGATTGTCCAAAGACCTTACGTTATTGGAGTTCTTTCCTTTGTTAGTGGCTGTATGGCTTTGGGGACCACAGTTGGCTAACCAGGCTGTCCACTTTTGGTGTGATAACTTGGCGGTGGTGCATGTGGTCAACACTCTGGCCTCTAGATCCCTGAGGGTGATGAGGCTAGTAAGGGACTTTACTTTGAAATGTTTACAATTAAACATTTTATTTAGGGCCAGACACGTTCCAGGTGTTAATAATGGTTTGGCAGATGCTTTGTCTCGCCAACAGATGGAACAATTCTGGCAGCTTGCCCCTTGGGCCAACAGGCAACCGGCAAGTATGCCCCAGGAGCTTTGGCAGCTTGGACAGCAGAAGCGAATAGAGCGATCCAACTGTTAATTGCCCCCACCATGCGCAGAGCCTACAACTGTGCAGTAGGGCACCTCTATGAGTTTAGGGCATCGGCTAGGCTCCAGCAGTCATGGCCCATCCCACCTGAACACCTGATGCACTTTCGTGTAGTGCAGCATGGGCGGGGTCTTTCTGTAAAGTCCATTAGGGGACAGCTGGCCGCTTTAGCCTTTGCAAGCAAAGTGTGTGGCTTACCTGAATTCATGGGTGTTTTCAGGATTAGAAAGATGCTAGAGGGCTGGGCCAGGGAAGTTAGGACGCCGAGTGACCCCAGACAGCCCATATCCCCATTTGTATTGAAGGGGTTAGGGGCTGCTTGGGGGGAGGTATGCTCCTTGGTGTTTGAAAGGAAACTATTTCATGCTGCCTCTTTGACAGCATTCTTTGGGGCCTTGTGGGTCAGTGAGCTGGTGCCCTCATCTCGTAGGGACGCTTCTGGCCAGGCCTTGGCAGCCCAAGATGTTACATTTGTTGGGAATAAAGTCTCCCTTTGTATTAGACAGTCCAAGATGGATCAGTGGCAGTGTGGGAGTACCTTGCTTTTGGGCTCATGCATGGAGCAGGAGCTGTACCCTGTTAAGGCCCTCAGGGAGTATGTCACACTTCGTGGGGAAGGACAGGGTGTCTTCTTCCACCACGAAGATCAGACCCCATTAACTAAGTATCAGTTTTGGGCTGTGACAGAGAGGGTGCTTAAGAAAATTGGTTTGTCGGGGGTCAAATTCAGCACCCATTCCTTCAGGATTGGGGCTGCCTCTGTAGCTTCTCTTTTCATGGGTTCTATAGGGCTTAGGAAGCAACTTACACAAAATTTTAAGAAATAACTTTTTTTTTCTTTTCAACTTTTTAACAATTAATAACATACAACTTTTTTTTGAAAAAAATCAACTCTTAAGTGCAACCATAAAAAAACTCCAAATCAACAATGTCCTTGAAAAGGCAAACAGTTCAACATCCAAGAAGTGATGAGACCTCTCTCATCCATTTGAAGCAGCTGTACCCCAGGCTTCCGTCTTCTTGTTGGGAATTATAGCCCTTATTCAAGGTGATAAGAGCTTATAATTTATTAAGCTCCCCAGCAAACAGCCTCCTCTTCAGCAGCCTGCCTCTAGCTTCTGACTCCACCCCATTGGGCTAAACCAATTAACCTCACAGGGGTTACACCTCTACAGCAGCGGCTATGGGGTACCCTCAGCTGGTGATACAGCGAGTGGGCAGGTGGCAGTCAGGGGCATTTCGGACCTACATCAGACCCCTGCCCCAGTTTTAAAAGGCCATACTAATTGCTCTTTCCTCAGGTGCCGTTTCAGGCCAAGGGAGGAAGAGGATCCGGATATGTGGCCACAGCATGGTGTTCTGGGCGGCCTACCAAGCCAGGAGAACACCAATTGGATCCCAAATGGGTTTGAGTGCTGTGGCCATGGTGGAGTGGCAGGGTTAGGGTTAGATGGCCGGGCCTGCTACTGCTCTTGTTTCAGGGAAGGAAGGGTCCTTCCCCACACATTTTGGTCATTCACTTTGGTGGTAATGACCTGGAGCTGATGCAGGGTAAGGACCTGTCAATGCAAGTAGCTGAAGACCTATGGTGTATACGCAGCCAGTGGCCAGGCGTGCTTATATTTTGGTCAGAGACACTACAGAGATGGGTTTGGAGGGAAGCCTTAGATCCTAGGGTGATTGAGAGGGCCAGGCGTAAGGCTAACCATGCCATTAAGCAGTCCTTAGGGGATGGCTTGGGCATTTATTTGCCACAGCCTAGAATTATGGCCAAATTTGCCCACTTCTTCAGAGGTGAATGTGTACACGTGTCGACTGAGGGCAATGACATATTTCTGGATGACCTGTGGCAAGGGCTTCGGTTGGCCTTAAGCCACCTGTGGGGCACGAGGGTCTAAGCAGAGGCTTGACCCTTGCGGTGGCAGGAGTGTTTTGGGAATAGGGTGCGGGCCAGTGAGCACTCATTGGTACTTCCCCATGGGTGGGGAACAGGATCTGCCATCAGTGCTGTATGCTTTGGGCGGCTACCATAACACGGGCAGACACCTGCTGGGATCCCCAGGCACAAGGCCTTCCCTCATGCTAGATGGCTGGGTACTTGATGAGGGGATCCATGGCCTGGCTGGCTGGCCAGGTTGCAGCCATTCATGAGATAACCTACACTTTGGGGCTTTGGGGCTCGCCCAGACAGGTCAAGGCAGAGGTCTGGAGTTGATCCCGTGGCTTGACCTGTACCGCTTAGTTAGCCCTTGCCGTGGTTTATGTTTAATGGTCATTTTAATAAACGGCCCTTTAATTCCAAGCCTGTGTCTGTCTCTTCATTCTGGCTGGGGTTGCAGTTTGGGTCTCCCAGCAGCAGCATAGCTGCTCAAGCTGGGAGCTGTCATTTGCAGTCCCGCCCGGAGGAACGGAGACAGGCTCCCTTCCCAGGCATCCGGGGCTTTGCCAGGGGTGGAACCAAGAGCCTTATACAGGCAGCTCCGCTTTCCCCCAGCGTCAGTTGCTTCACTCACTCGGCCCACCCACCTCACCCTGTTTTAATGCAGGATTAGCCAGCTGTTGTGACCAGAGCCAGGTAGGAATTTTTCCCTCTTTTCCCTGATTGGCTTTTAGGAGAGGGTTTTTTTCCGCCTACCTTGCACTAATGGCAGTGTTCAGAGGTATTCTGGGGTGGTGCTGTTTGGTTAGTTGCTGGCAGGAGAGTTTTGGGAATAGGGTGCGGGCCAGTGAGCACCCAGTGGCACTTCCCCATGGGTGGGGAACAGGGTCTGCCATCAGTGTGGTATGCTTTTGGTGACTACCATAACATGGGCAGACACCTGCTGGGATCCCCAGGCACAAGGCCTTCCCTCGTGCTAGACGGCTGGGGCGTTAGGTACTTGATGGGGGGATCCATGGCCTGGTTTGCATATGTATGTTGCAGCCATTCCTGAGATGGCCTACACCCGGGACTTTGGGGCTTGCCCAGGCAGGTCAAGGCAGAGGTCCGGAGTTGATCCCGTGGCTTGACCTCTACCGCTTAGTTAGCCCTTGCCCTGGTTTATGTTTAATGGTCATTTTAATAAACAGCCCTTTAATTCCAAGCCTGTGTCTGTCTCTTCATTCCAGCTGGGGTTGCAATCAGACTTTGCACCACTTGTATCTGGGATCTCTGAGTTGCTCAAGTTTTATTGTCTTTATTACCAAGACTGCTATCAGTGAATTTTTTTAAAAAACTCAAGCAAATCTGGTATTGTATAGGATACTGGTTTCCAGGCTATTGGGATTCACACAGTTGCCCGGAGCAGGATTCTTTTATTAGGTTTACATAAATGTATTACCACACAAGGCAATGTTAGGAAAACTCTGTATTGAGCTGTACAATGTCCAGAAACAGACTCATAAAGGCAAGGAGTCATTGCCCCCTGTAACCAAGCCAATTTCTTGGAGCAGATCAAAAGGCTGAGCTTCAAGACTCTCACCCCGGGGTTTGCTCTTCTGACACTGGCCTTCTCCTGGACTACCTTACTCCACATGATTGCAGCAAGGTGCATAACAAAGGATGGATTTGTGGGGATTAACTGACAGCAATGACCATGTAATCCCCAGTTTTCAGATGTAAAGTTATATTTAGATGTATTTTCGTATTTTAAAGCAGATTTGACATGAAAGCACCAACTTGACATTCATCCCGATCATAAATTCACTGAGCCAAAGAATTTGACACTTACCAAATATTGCCATATGAAACTGGAGTGGATTATACTGTTCTGCTCTCTACTGTGTTGTTCCTACTGCTATCAGGCCTAGTATCAGTTGCTGTACCAAAAGAAACTGGGAATATCAGACAAAAGGTACAAAGTTTTTCTATTATATTTCTCACATCAGTAAAAGTGCAATTGTATATCAAAGGGATTATCATTCTGTCTGTGTTATTATTGCAAACTCTAGGTATAATAATATTCTGGGTGTATTCTCTGCTTTATAGCCTTGTTGGTCTGCAGTAGAACATCAGGATTTGCATCCAGTGGCACCTTAGAGCCCAACTAGATTTTCAGGGTATGAACTTTCAAGAGTCAAGGCTCCCTTCTTTAGATATATGAAGGTATCTGGAGAAGGGATCTGGGTTGCTTGCTTATTTAAAAGTAAAGGAATATCAAATGGCTTGACCAAGTTATTCATTTGGATCAATATCCTAAGCCCAGATGCAATAGAGGACATGAACAACTGAACCTGATTGCACATAGCCTGGTAAAAGAAACTTGAATCCTAGCAATCAGCTGTTTGGAGGAGAGCAAAGAAGGCTAATGGGCTATGCCTGCCTAGTCCAGCTTTACATTGCTGCTGCTTTCTCTTTCAGCCCCCTAGAACTATGTGCTGCACATACGTACATATGCAAACCTTACTTGTTCTCTTGTGCCCATGTGTGGGTATGCACATGAGCACTGCTGCTGATTTCTCCTTCTGCTCTCAAGTGATGATGGCAACCCCATTCACATGTACTGAGGAGGACCCAAAGCCTTCAAGGGGCCCAATCCCGCCATCACTGCAGCAAATGCTGGATTGAACTCACCCAAAAGGATTGTACTCTACTCCAGTTCTTAGTATGTATTTATATGTGCACAGTGACACGGCCTCTCCTTTCTCTGTACTTTGCCACAGCAACTCTGTGGACTGCTGCTGTATGAATGAGGTCAAAGGTCAGGGCTCCAGAAGCTCCCCAGTGGTGCCACCCCTGCTAACTCCACTCAATTTACTTTTAGCCTGTCACCAGTGTATAGGCATAGCAAACAAAAAACCCACTTGGTAAACAGAAGAGATTCCAGTTTATAAAATGTTATCATAAAGTTATTAAAATATAGCTTTATGATAAAAGATGAAAAGCAGAAAGTGAAAACATAGGTGGGGTATATCCAGTATTTTGTACAGGGTGTCACATGCATGTCAATTAACCTGCTGAGCACAATGAGCTCCTAGATCTTAGGGCAAAGTTTATTGCCTTGAAACCAAGATGGTGAACTGGAGAAGCTGAAAAATGTAGTGTAGTACAGATAAGATAAGGAGTATGCAAGAATTTCCAGAGTTCCCACACATGCTTATAACTACAGATGGGCACGAACCGAAATACAAACCAAAATTAAGCATGAACCAGGCCGGTTCATGATTTGTGAACCACAGTTCATCAGATTCCATTTCTGACGAACCATCATGAACTTTTAGGCTGGTTCATTTGGTTCATTTTTTGGTTCGTCACTGCAGACAGCCTAGTGCCAATCAATCAGTTTCCTAGGCAACAGGGGATGGACTTACTGCAGACCTTCTGCTGGCCTGGGAGTGACCTTCTGCTGACCCAGAAGTGATGATTTTCTGACCCGGCCATGACGTTTTCACGAATCAAACGAACCGGTTCACGAACCAGGGGCAGGTTCGTGAAAGCTCGTGGCTTATGAAATTTGACAAACCACGAACAGCATGATTCAGTTTTTTGCCAGTTCATGCCCATCTCTACTTATAACTCCTTGGTAATTACTTGTGAAAAAGCAGGAGGGAAAAATACTGAGAAAGATAGATTTTTCCCCAGATTCCCCTCCCTCCAAAAGTCTCATCCAGCCCTGGAAAAGTTGGTTCCTGGGGTCAGAGGGTCCACATAGATTTATAACCCCATGGGTTAAAAAGCTGCAGCAAGAAAGGGGGCAAAGTTGCCCTTCCTGCCCCTTCTGTCAGGGGAGTGCTAGAGAGATGGGAATGGGAATGAGATTCACTTGCACACACCAGTCACAGGTTCCAACCAATTGGACCCAGCCCATCTTAACTTCAGCAAAGCTGCTACATCACAGACCATGTCATGGAACTATTGTATAATTGTTGCAACAGCTTACCACTGCTCTACAGTCACCACAGTTCTCTACAGTATCGAATTTCCGCTTCTAATTATTACTTGACAGGAAGAGATAAGATAATTAAGGATGCAAAAGCAGAAGAACCTAACAACATTGGTGCTAGATATGATCCTATTTAATTCAGTGACCACCCAGATACCTCCAGAAAGCCAATATGCAGGGCACAGACGCTAAATCTCCTCTTCTTGTTACTCTCAAGCACTGGCATTCAAAAGATTTAATTTAGTTAAACTATCACCACTTCCCATGGCAGTGAGCTCCACAATCACTTTCGTTGCCTATTGCCCATCACACATCCAATACCGTAATGCCCTTGTAGAGATCTATGGTACCGTAACATTTGGAATGCTATGTATAGCCGTGGCCGTCATACCTCAAAAAGGATGTTATAGCACCAGAAAATATGTAAAAAGGCGATTTCCCCATGTTTAATGGCTTGGAGCACCTTCCCTATAAGGAAAAGCTAAGGAGCCTATCCCCGGGGAAAAGACTGACCAATTACAAAAGTGGTGCTGCAGCACATCCCTCTGGTGAGTTGTGTCCACTGCTGGGCCTGGCTTCAACCAAGTCACACAAATTGTGTGGAGGAGGTGGAGCAGGGGTTAAAGCTAAAGTAGCCCTGCAAATGTCCCTATCCTCTGCCTTTTACCGACTGAAACCAATGTTTGAAGTCCAGCAATATTGTTGTAGTTGCTTAGAAACCCCCACAATGGCCACTGACATCTCAGACAGCATTTATTTCTTAAAGGTGCAGGTGCTGATTCTATTATTTTGGGGAGTTCATTCAATCCTCCAATTTTTTTTAATTTTTTTTTAGATTTCAGATTTTTTTGCAAACCTGTGGGTTTTATCAGGTCTGGTGTGGCCAGCCTTATAGTAAATGTCTTAATTTCTGTTAGCATGTTCTTTGTCCTGTAAAATTCTTGTCATGTATGGCACCAGAGATTGCAAATTTCATGTTCTATCCTAAACAAAAAAACGCACAGTTCTAATCAAACAAACAATGTGGTTAGATAAAACCAGGAATAGTGAACCCACAGTTTTGATCTGAGCTCAGATAAAGTAACCATGTGATGTGGCACTGTCCTTACAGCAGAGTTATTTTGTTACTGCTTTTATGTTCTTGTGTTCTTACAGTACTATAAGTAAAGGGCAAACACTCATATCTTAGATAACAGGTACATAGCATGATGCTATACTCTCTGACCTAAGTTAACTTAGAGCACTCAGGTGTGGACTTTGCTTATGAAAACTTTGTACAAACAGGGAGTGCTTTATACAAACCACATTGCCTGGATGCATAACAAACACTGGAAATGCACATTGCTAATACCTTTTGAATATGCAGATGCACTTCATTAAACAATCTGCCACCTGCCATTGGAAGTGATAAAATCCAGCATGAGCCATACCTAATGGTTTGTCTAACTATATACTTCAGTTCTTTAGAGTGATATAAACTTCCAACAATTTTCTACTGCATAAAAATGTTACATTTACTGAGTGTCAAAATGGGGGAAGGGTAGTAAGTTTTTAAAAATGAATTGTAGGGTAGATGTTTGCCATAAAAGCAGGGGTGGACTGGGAGGAAAAAATAACCGTGGACAAGGGCCCTATCTTCCAGCCCAAGACCCACCCCAAAAGGTGAACACCTTGGCCAGGCCAGGAGCTGCCTTCTCCAGGCTGGGCATGGTTTGCCAAGGCTGGGAGCCACTTTTTCCAGGCCAGGAGCCATGTTCCCTGGGCCATGCATAGCTCACCTGGACTGGGAGTCACCTTTTCTGGTCTCCATGTGGCTTGCCTTGGCCAGATGCACAGCACTTCTATCCTGGGCTGTACTGGCTCAAGGGAGGGTAGCAGGCCATTGGCCCACTGAGAAATAGTGACCAGTCCATCCTTGCCCAAAAGAAGACACCAAATTATACAATGTCACTTAGCTTAATTTATTTATAAATCAAAATAATATTTTGCAAGATTTTCATCAGCTACAGGAGCAGAAGAAAGGCAGAAAGGGGATCTTTGCAGGTAGACTTCCTAGGTCTCCTGCTGTGGTGGGGATCCTCTGCCCCCATTCCTGTGCCCCGCCGCTGCTCACTTGGCCAGAGAGGGAAAAAACAATGGAAAAGGGGGGGATGCAGGCCAGGATGCAGACTGGGGACACAATGTGACCTGCATCTCCACCTGATGACATAATTTTTAGCATAACCCAGAAGAAATGCGTTATGCCATGACCAATTCCATAAAAATTAGCTGAAAACAGTGAAAATGCAATGTTTCAGTCTGAATTTTACTGAATTAGCCCTGGTGCGACCTGTCACTTCCATTTTGCACCATAAAGGACATAATTCCTGGAGATGTGGATGCATGTGTGCTTTGCAAACACACACAGATAACTACTTGTCATGCCCCCCACCCCCTGTTTTTAACTGGTGGAACCTGGAAACCTTGTTTGTAGGGATACTATTAACAGGGCATGAAGCAGTGAGTATTCTTCAAGTGAACGTTCTTTACTCTTGTGTACCTTCAGTTTTCAGGTATGCTTCATAGTGTTTCAGTCTAAGCTTCCAATGGCTTTTGCTGGTGTGGGGAAGACAAAGCAGAGCATTCAATGTGACATTCTGGAATAAGAAAGCTTCCTTGTTAACCAGGTACACAAAAAGATAACTAGGGATTTTAGAATGCATGGTCTCTTGAAACCATGCAACTACTGCAATATTTGATTACAGACTGTCTCTATGAGAAAAGCGTTAATTTTTTCAAAACTGCATTTTTCATTTCTATGATAAAATCCTTTAAGCAGATATTCAGTGCCTATTTAAAACCATTCCAGATGGGAAGCTGTGCATGTTGCAGCAAAAACAAATGAGTCTAATTCCATGTTACAGACAGCACAGTTTTATTCTTGCATCAGCTTTTATGGACTTAATGAAAATTTATGGCTGGAATAAAATATTGTTAGTCTTTAAGATGCCCGTTAGACTCCTGTTTACTTAGAATAAGTATCGACTACAAACTGAAGGTTATGTACACAGCAGCATCCTTTTCAATTGGCCGTTGTAAGTGAAACTTATACTCACTCATAAGCATTTCAGAAAAAACACTTGTTAGTATGTGTTTGTCCATCAGAACCACAACGTGGTCTGGGTGTCACAGGGCATGTTTCTTTGGGATAGCCGTGACACTTCATCTGCAAAGACAGAAACAGCGTATTTTTATATATACATAATTGATGTTATTTATAGTCCACCTTTCTCATTGAGACTCAGGATGGATTACACAGTGTTAAGTCAGTGTAATCAGTACAGTAAGACTTCTGATAAGCAAAGTAATAGGACTAGGATTACAGAAATCTGAAACAAAGCATAAGTATTAAACATGATATGCTAACAAGGCCAAAAAGTGGAATTACATAGGCAGAAAACAATGTACTGAAAGCAAGATAATACATATGACAAATAGATAATATATACTATACACAGTAGTGTAGCCCAAAGTTCTGTTCCCTTTATTATAGAACCTTCTGGAGCCACTGCATTATAATATAACCCTGTCGCCTTTCTAAAAATGCCCTCCTGAACAATTCTGTTTTACATAGTTTGAGGAATGCCAGAAATGTAGGCACCTTCTTGACCTTCTCAGGCAGATCATTCTACAAGGTGGGGTCCACAACCAAGAATGCAGATGTATAGGCAGTTTTTGATCTCACTCATTTACAGGATGGTATCTAAAGAAGGCCCTGCTCAGATGAGTATAGCTGTAATGGCAGGGAATATTTATCTCCTCACTTTTTCCCCCAATGGTGGCCCAAATCAGCTCACAACATTGTTCTCCCCTCCTCCATTTCACCCTAATAACAACCTTGTGAGATAGGTTAGGCTGAGAGTGACTGACACAAGGACACCCAGTGAGCAGAGTGGGAATTTGAACTCCAAGATCCTAGGCCAATACTTTAGCTATTACACTATACTTTTAATTGTTTTTAACGATATTTTTATGCCGCCCCTCCAGAGTTTTGCGTGAGGCAACTGACAACTAAAAACACCAGAAAAATCACAAGATCATGTTAAAATATCAATATAAGAAAGAAATATTAAAAACAAACTAGGGACATAAAAATAACATAAACATATGCATAAAACAGACTTCAGATCTGAAGCAGACATCATCATCATCATCATCATCTCTATTTTCCATAGTGCACCAGATATTTGAGCTGGAATTTTTGGTCCTTCACTGACTTGGATTTTATCCAAGAATTTTGCCTTGGTATGTGGCAAGGTCCAAGTAGTGCAGCTGTTTGCAACTGGCCAATTGTTATTCTGTCTTTGCCTATATTGCCTGGGTATCGTTCAACTACTGTACTAATATTTTTCCTTTCAGCTTTAGATGATAAAATCTCTTTGATGATAACAAACCTGATTAATATCATATATGTTAGCACATAGTAAGCTGATAGTCTTTACTAGACATGGGCATGAACCGCATTATGAACTTCAAAAACCCACGAAATTGGCGATCACGCGATCGTGATCCTGCAGATCGTGATTGTCCACGGCAAATGAACCAGTGTTTGGAAGAAGCCTGGTTTGGTGCGTTTGGCCGCGGTTCGGGAAGCCAGACAATCAGGTGCCATCAATCAATTCCCCTGGAAACGGAGCCGGGGGAATGCCTGAACTCTGTCTGCACTCCTTCTGTCACCCTGGAAACCCGAATGGAAACCCAGCTTACCTTGATCAGCATGTCTTCCTTCCAACCATGGAGCTGCAAAGCGGTTACAAGTTGGGAGAAGACACCCGGGGGAGGGAGGGAGAGGGGGTGTTCTGACTCACGGGCATTCCAATCTCATCCCTGCAAACCCTGATAGGCAGCTCTGACAGCCAAACACAGACCTCCTGCGTTGCTCTATGGGACTTCAGCCTATAAAAAGCACTGCGCTCCCAGTTCTGGTATCACTTTCAGCAAGCAGTGGAGTGGGACAGAGCTCTTGCTTGCTACTTGCTAGCCTTTGGGGAGAGAGACAGAGAGTATAATTGAGCTGGGATTTTTGGGATAGGTATCTATCTCCTCTGGTTCCAGGGCTGCTGCCTGGCTCTGGGGCCAAGCTCAGTGGGCACCTTGGCTGAGGGCTCACATTAGTGCTTGATCTGGTCAGGTCTGTGGGAGTGGTGGGCTAGGGCTCTAGTCCCTCCCTCCCTCTGGTGCCAGGGCTGCTGCCAGGCCCTGGGACCAAGCTCAGTGGGCACCTTGGCTGAGGGCTCACATTAGTGCCTGATCTGGTCAGGTTCGAGAATATTACATAGTTAGAAAATTGTATGTAGAAAACAATAGAGATAGAAAAAGAGAGGGGACATCACCCGCCTTTCAGCCTGCGCCGGTAACAAAGGCATGCTCCTCTGAGGCCTGGCAGGCGGGCACATGGGGGTGCCACCAGTGAGTGGCCATATCCACCACCCCCTAGAGGGGAGGTGGCTTGCCTTCGAGTACACCCCTTGTCCACTGGGCCAACATCAACTGGTGACTCTAACTGTATCGAGTGGGGGTTTCCTGGGGGCCTTGGATTGGAGAGGGTATAACTCCAAGATCCCTATTGCACTCTTGACCAAAGTTGGCTGCTGGCTGGAGGACAGTCTGCTACACACTCCCTGTGAATATGACCTCTCTAAGTGCAACGGGGGCCGTTCTGGTGCCCAAGAACCGCAAACCATTTTGGCAACAGAAAATGTTTGTTGTGGTTCATGACTTTGGGGTCATCATCGGCACCAAACCATGAACTGCTGATTCATTAAATTTTTTGGGTTCGTGCCCATGTCTAGTCTTTACTATACTGTTGACTGGTAAAGAGAAATTCATAACACATTAGGTCCATGTAGTAAACAGGTAGAAAAATGCTAATCTATTTCCAAAAATGCTGAATATATATTTAAAAAACCCTACTACCCTTCTAAAAGTAGAAACAAACAAATATCCACCTGGATGATTTTAAGCCTACAAGCCAGATAATACTATAATGGCTGGAAGAGTCTCTCCCCATACAGTTTGGCCAGGCAGTATTCATCGTATAGGCTAAAGAAGTTGATTATCTCTTCTTTAACCTCCCACTTGCCCCCCTTTAAGAATTCTTTGAAAGATGAAGTGAATGCTGAAATCATGCTTTGGATGTTACATAGTATCTGAGCTACTATGTCAGCATACTGGGGATTCTGAATTACTTTTATTTCTCAGTGAATGAATTTTTTCGGCTAACTTTTTTTCCTCAAAAAACCCCCTAGGTGGTAGATTAGGTTCAGAGACAGTGCAACATCTATGACAGAGAAAAGATTTACATCTGGGTTACCACACTTCTAGTTCAACATACTAAACACTACTCCATGCTGTCTTTCTGGAGAATAAGGTCAAAAAAAGCTGACATTTACCCATCTTGCTTCAATGGAAATAACTAGAACAATTTCTTTTTCTTTTTTTCAGAACTAAGAGGGGTACAGAAAAAAGAGGGGGGATAACAGGGTCAAAGGAACAGTAAGATTTTGCACTACAAGAGTTATTAAAATACAGAATACACAAAACATATCTTAATCAGAGTTCATCAGCTTCTGTGCATTTTCACATTTACCTTCACAAACTAAATAAGTTCTTTTTCTACTCAGTGTTCAATTTTGGATCAAGTAAAGGTCAAAATGAGCGGTCTCTATGTACATTCATAGCGCTATATCTTAATATGGTCTAATGCTTCTATACAGATCATTTCTATTTATCTTAACTTTATGCCAATGTTTCTGTATCAAATATTCTACCTCATCATTCATATTGAACTATTTTCCATCTTATCAGATCCTAATCTTATATTCAATCTATAACAATATATCACTATACAATCTTATTCAGATTTCTAAAACTAAAACATTTAATGCATTTTATCCTTTGTGAGTAAATTCACCCATTTCTCTTCAAATTCTCTCATTGGTCTTCTGTTTAAGGAGCTTGTCAGTTTTGCCATGGTTGCATATTCTGCCATCTTATCTTTTCAGATTTCCCTAGTTGGGCATTCTTCTTCCTTCCATCTGGTTGCAAATACCAACCTTGCCGCCGTCAGTAAGTATCTAAACAGTTTGTGTCATTTTCTGTCTAGGTTTTCTGGTAGTATTCCCAATAACATAGTTTGTGGTTTCATGGTGAAATCAAATTTTAAAATCTTTTGTATTTCAGCATGTATTTCTTTCCAGAAATGTTTGCTTTTGTGGCATGTCCACCACATGTGAGAAAAGGAACCGTCTGCTTCTTTACATTTCCAACATAACCCCACATATTTCTTGTCAATTTTCTCGATGTCCTCCATCGTCTAATAAACGGTTAGATTGCTTCGTCCGCAGGACTCCGTGTCTGTCTCTTATTATGATTGGCTAAAGGGAAATTCGGGACACCAGTTGTGTCCAACAGTGTAATGTACCATCTGAAGAACATCTTGTACCAGTTCTCCCTTAGTGTTTGACTTGCTGTAAATTTTATACCCTTTGTCCAAAGGTTCTCCCACTGTTGAAATGTTATTTCTTCTCCAAAATTTTGCATCCACTTTATCATGCACACTTTAACTTGTTCTGTTTCAGTATCATATTGGAGTAAAAGTTTATATATTAGACCCAAGATGTGTTCCTTTTTCTGCATGATTATTTTCTCAAAATCGGTAAGATTCCTTAACTGTCCTCTGAGTTCCTTCAGGGCTTCTTCTATCCTGGAAACTGCCTGAACATATGTCAGCCATTGTATTTTTTCCCCCTTCATCTTGAATTTCTTGCCATGATTTTATCTTTCCTTGAAGGTTTATCATGTCTTCGTATGTTATAAAGTCATTATCTTTTCTCTGATTCTTGTCACAAAAAGCATCAATTGGTGAAAATAGTGGCAATATCAACGGGCTTATTCTTCTTCTAACCAAGTCACAAATTTGAATGAGGCTGTCTCTTATGACATGGCTTTCTTGTTTCTTTCTTGGTCTTTTTGCCACCCAAAGGAGGTTGGTGTAGTCCATCTGTGAAGTCTGCCGCTTCTAGTCATATTAGTCTATCTTTGGGGTTTCTTATCCAGTCTATAATCCAAACTAGACCAGCTGCTTCATAATATAATTTGATATTTGTGACTGCCAGCCCTCCTCTGGAAGTTTCATCATATAATACTTTGAATCTCACTCTTGGTTTTTTACTGTTCCGGATGAATTGATTTATTTGTCTTTGCCAATCCTTCAGTGTCTTATCTTTTATGCTAATTGGTAACATTTGAAACAAAAAATTGATTTTCAGTAAGGCATTCATTTTAATCGCCAAAATTCTTCCAATCCAAGACAAATTTCATTTGGACCATCTTTCCAAATCTTTTTGAATTCTCCTCCACAATGTCTCATAATTATCTTTGAACAAAGTGTCTTTAGGTCTTGTTAGATAAATGCCCAAATATTTCACTGGGTTTGCTGCTATCTCACATCCTGATACTTCCTGGATTTTTTCTTCCCCACGCTTTGTTAAAAGTTTGGGGATAATTTTTTTTTCTTGTTAATTTTGAATCCTGAATATTTACCAAACTTCATAAGCTGTTCCATCACATCTTGTATTGTCTCCTGCGGGTTCAAAATTGTCAAAACCACATCATCTGCATAGAATTTCAGTTTGAATTCTTCATCATCCACTTTTAAACCTTTGACTTCAGGGTCTTGCCTTCTTGGAAGTGAGAATTTCCATTGCCAATATGAATAGTTGTGGTGACAACGGGCATCCTTGTCTAGTACCCTTTTCTATTTGCAATTCTTCTGTCAATACTCCATTAATTAAGATCTTCACTTTTTGTTTTGCATAAATTCCTTTTATCCAATTTTCAAACTTAAGGCCAATGCTTAAATTTTGTATTATTCTTTGCAAAAAAGTTCAAGAATGATTGTCAAATGCTTTTTCAATGTCCAGAAAGACACTATCTAGAACCAAAACACAGAAAGGGTAAATGCTATAAGGCAAACCCAAAGACATATTTTAAAATGTCATTTTCACTGTTGGAAAATTGATTGCATTTTATCTTTTAAAAAGTTATATCTATACTAATAATAAGGCCCATTGTTTGGGAAAATATAACAGGCCCTAGCAGCACTTCCCCCTCCCACCGCATCTCCCCCGTGGCATCAGTCGAAGGGGGATCAGGGAAGAGATTGGGACCTTCCTCCTCCTCCGGCCCCTCTGCAATCACTCAGCTTGTGCAAAGCCCTTCCAAGGCCCCATGGAGGTGGTGGGGAGCCCCCTCAGCTGCTACAGGACTTTGGGAGGGCCTCACTGCCAATGTTCCCTCTAAGCGGTGCAGTGTTGTGAGCCAAAAATCTACTTTGTGAGCGCAACTTGCAAGTTTTGAGCATGCCTTTTCCAAAACCAGAATCCATTTGATTAAAAGGCTTTTGATTTAGGTTGTCTGGTATTGGTACTGGGTACCATCAAAATGTTGATGACACCCACTTAGGCATGTGGTTCTCAAAAGTGTATGCCTCAATAAAATTGGTTAGTCTTAAAGGTGGACTCTTTACTATTTTGCAACTACAGACTAACACGGCTAACTTCTCTGGATCTACGAAGAAGAAGAATTGTGCCTCAACCAGCCCAGCAGTGCACTCACTCTCTGGCTATTCCCTTCTATGTTTTATATAAAAAGGTGTTGTGAAGCATGCCTGTGAATGGCTCAGACACCATTTCTTTCCACATACATCAGTGTATTGCCAGTTTTCTTTGCATATTGGGCAACATCAAGCAGATGAGCTTCAGTAAGGGTTCTTCTTTGCCCACAGGCAAATCCTAAACAGAATGTGATGTGCAGTCATCCTTCCCTCTAGCTCTGCTCTGTCTATTGGCATTTCCTGTCTCTTATGTGGCCAGGTCTGCAGAAAGAAGAAAGCTGGCAGAGGTTGAAGGGAGAGCACCTATTTAGCTTCCAGCTAAGAACTGCTCATTGGAACTGCCTAGAACTGGTCTTTAGTCACCATAGAAGCTTCATGGCTTTCAAACGCTTTTTCTCTTTGTGAGTTATGGTCATGGAATCTTTGAAATGAAGTCAAGTAATAAAGCATTAAGTCAGTATTGAAGTCCTGCCTTCTCCTTGCTTGCCGTTCTGTTTTATTACATTGTACTGCAATGATCTATTCTCCCCTGCAGATATAAGCAGAATGCCATTGATGTACATGAATACTGGTAAAACTGAGGCTTCAGCTCCCCACTCCCCATGGAGTAATTACCTAGAGAACAGGCTGTCATACCAGCCCATGTAAAATTCCCAGATTCAGACCCTAGCTCTGTCATGAATTTTCCCTGCCATGCAAGTCCTTGGGACTAGGGATTCAATTTTTGTGTACATGTAAATAGATTTCCTTAGTTATGAATTTACAACAACAACAACAAAAAGGAATTCCCTTACCCAAAGCTGGCAAACCCTAGGGGTGTGAAACACCACCACTGCCACCTCTGGCTCCATAGGGCAGCAGAGAGGATGCTTGGCCGCCACCACCTCCTCCTCCTCCAGCACCTGGCACTGGGCTGGAGAGGATGCTTGGTGAGCTTGCGAGAGGTCGTGTGGGTGCCTGCTGCTGCTGCTGCCACCTTCTCCTCCAGCACCAGGCCAGAGAGGCTGCTCAGCAGGCCGGTGAGAAGCCACACAGGCACCTGCTGTGGCTCCTCCTCAAGCACTCGGTGCTGGACCAAAGAGGCTGCTCAATGGGCCAGTGAGAGGCCACATGGGTGCCCACCAACTCCAGCACTGGGCCAGAGAGGCTGCTCAGCAGGCCAGCGAGAGGTCGCATGGGTGCTCGCTGCCACCTCATCCTCATCCAGCACTAGACTGGAAAGGCTGCTCGGTGGGATTGTGAGTGGCTGCACAGGCACCCACCGCCTCTTCCTCCTCCAGCGCCCAGCACCAGGCTGTGCAGGCACCTGCTCGCCACCCCCCCCCCTCCAGCTCCTGACACCAGGACTGAGAGGCTGCTTGGCGAACACAGCAGAGAGGAAATTCCTCTGCGCCAAGGCCAGAGCCACATCAGGTCCTCCGGGTAGGCCTGCCGTGCGCTGGGCTTCTCAGCTGTGTGCTGAGTTGTAAAAATTCGTGCGCGATTGCGCACAAGTGCACATTAGTGGGAACAGTGCTCGCTGCCGTACTGACCTTTCCTACCACAGTGGTGGGCTCCTTGATGACCATGGTGGCAGTGGACTCCTTCATGGCAGCAGCAGGCTCCTTGGAAGCCCTGAGGCAGTGAGAAGGCCCCAAGGAGGCAGTGGGGAGGCAAACCATTTTGCCCCAACTTGCTTCTTGTCCCCATGTACTGCACCTGCGTGTGGATAAGAAGTGAGTCATCGGGAACACAGTTTTCCTTTTATATAGTAGGATTGAGATTTATCAACATGCATATTATTAATTTAAATGGTTCTCTAAATACTTTGAAGACTTGTGGGACAAAACCCTCAAAATAACCTTTCTCCTCAGTGGGGACCCGAATCAGCTCACATCCTTTTCCTTTCTAATATCCTGACTCCTGCACCACACTGGATCTCACACTGACTGGATTGTTGAAAGCAGCTGAGAGTCAGTTAAAGAAAAAAAAGAGGGATGGGAAAGAAATCAGGTCTTTTTAAGGCCCCGAGAGCTTGGAGACTCCTGGATGGGGAGTTTTTGGTGTGTGGGGGACTTTCAAATTGTTTCCCCTCTTGTAATTCTTCACAGGATCTACCATGCCCTATATCTAGTAGTAAAATGGCTATCCTTATGAAGATGAAAGTGGCAAAATTAGGCCAACTACAGACAAGGTATGATTTCCATATACTTGGAAGCTTTCCCTGGGATGAAGAATAGTATGACTTTGTAAATTATCCATAAGGGGGGAGGGGTTAAAAATAACCTGATGATAGTTGAAAATATTCCAGGCAAGAGGAAATTTTGAGTGTTAGTGAGAGGGGAAAGGGGGAGGAGAAATAAGCATAACACTGAGAGACAACCTAGAGAAAAAAATGTTTTGCCCTCTTTAACAGAT
The DNA here is from genome assembly GCF_028583425.1 of Eublepharis macularius. Lineage (NCBI taxonomy): Eukaryota > Metazoa > Chordata > Lepidosauria > Squamata > Eublepharidae > Eublepharis > Eublepharis macularius. Next base: position 90,599,651 of record NC_072793.1, on the reverse strand, counting down.
GCTTAATGTGTGGGAAAGGGCAGCTGATGCTTTTCATGGCACAAAGCTAAATTATACCTCCTGGAAAATAACATTCCATTAAGCCTCTGTTAAAAGGCAGGATACTTTCCCTATGTTGTTAGCAAGCTTACCTGGAGAGGGTGAGGGAGGGTTTTTCAAATTATACACACACATAGACATGATTATTCACAGGGCCCCATTAGTATTACTGATCCAGGGGAGTTAGCTATGTTAGTCGGTAGTAGCAAAAATAGAAGAGTCCAGTAGCACCTTTAAGACTAACCACCTTTACTGTAGCATAAGCTTTCGAGAATCACAGTTCTTCAGATGCATGGAGGGTAAGAAGAAACTGGTCAGATATATAGGGGGAGAAGGGAGGGGGGAGTAGATGCAATCAGTAGCTTCACTGATTGCATCTACTCCCCCTCCCCTCTCCACCTATATATCTGACCAGTTTCTTCTTACCCTCCATGCATCTGAAGAAGAGAACTGTGATTCTCGAAAGCTTATGCTACAGTAAAGTTGGTTAGTCTTAAAGTGCTACTGGATTCTTTTCTATTAGTATTACTATTACTCACCTGAATAAAAGAAGAACAGGGTCAGAAAGAGAAGCAGAACTCTGGCTGTCTTCATTATTAGTGGGTTTAGTCCCAAACTTTTCTGCTAACGCTCGTCTAAGAATCACATACTGATAAAAGGCAATATTGACATTTTACACATAGGCACCAGTATGACGAAGCAATTGTAAAAGAAAGCACACACTAAATTTCCTATTTGTCCTTATGCCAATTTACTACCTGGGTTTCTAAAGTAGTGTCTCCACCATACAATAAAATAAATATACCTTCCAATTTAGTATCTTATTGCATTTGACAAGTACATGTTCAGTTCTTTTGTTGTTTGGGTCTTCAGACTACTCCAAGCAAACAGTATAAATATAACAGTAAAACAAACTATCTGGAGTCTTACATTTAGATATCCTGATGCCCTCCCTTGTAACACCCCACCAATCTTTGGCTGGGATATAAAGGCTCAAGGATCTCCATTTCTACTCATGTCTGAAGAAGGGAGCTCTGACTCTTGAAAGCTTCCATGCTGAAAATATTGTTGGTCTCTAAGGTGCCACTGGATGAAAAACCTGCTATTATATTTTTATAGTACCTTTAACCAGTTTAGTCCCATAAATAGAGTGGCTCTTATCTTTTTCAAAGATGGGACTGTGTACCTTGTGCTAGAAATAGAAGATGGATGCAGATCACACATCAGAGCTCACGAAGCTGAATTATACTACCTCTGTTCACAAATTACTATGAACACAAATGCAATCCATGTACAGTGAGTACTTGGTTTTTTTTTATAAGTGTGTTGAGTAATTCTCACGGTACATTTAACTTACGTGCAGCTGAACATGTGATTGAATCCACAAATTTATCCTGGTATTGATGCCCAGTTTTCTTAAAGTGAACACATATTGGCTCTTTTTTACAAACAGATGTATATATGTATATGCAGGATGTACCTGTATTCACTGTAACCTATGAAAGGACCACAGAATCAGACCATTGGTCCATCAGGGCAAGTACTGTCTCCTCTGAGTGGCAGTAGCTCTCCATGGTACTGAATCACCTTACGACCTGATCCTTTGAACTGGAGATGCCAAGGATTGAAACTGGGATGTTCTGCATGCTGAGCAGATGCTCTACCACTGAGCCATGTGCCCTCTTTGAGCTGTCAACAACATAAGAAGAGCATAAGAAAATTAAGAGTCCATCTCATAAAGCATCTGCTTTTCAACAATGGCCAGATGCTTCTGATCAGCTCAAAAGTAAGGCATGAATATAGAATCCCTTCAAATTTTTTGCCCTCCCTGCAGCTGTTACTGTATTATTTAATTATGTGCCTTATGTACATTTTTGTCCTGAATCTACAGCTAATTAATTTGATTGTATGAACTGTGGCAGTTACTGGGATCTAATTGTGAGGAGGCATTATTTTAAACAGCCATGAAGATTAAAACCTCTTTAACTGAATTAAAGCAATGCATTAACCACTAAATCACAGTGCCACTTGATGGTTTAATGTTTCCTTACAATGCTCAATCTTTGCAGGGCACAGCCCTGAATCTCTAAAGAGGATATTGAGGTTTGTTTGTGTGTTTTGTCCCAAGTCAAGTAAAGACCACATAAGTGAACCACTAAGGTCTATTGTTCATCAATTGCTAACCTAGGGCATCTTCCTCCAGCTGCTCAAATAGGTGGGTATCCATCCACTAATTTAAAAACCATCCCTAGACAAAACTGATGTGGCCAATTATCATCCAGTCTCTAAGCTGCCATTTCTGGGCAAAGTGATTGAAAGAGCAGTAGCTGACCAACTCCAGATCATTTTGGAAAATTCTAGTGCTCAAGACCCTTTCCAGTCTGAATTCAGACCAGGGCATGGGACAGAGATAGCACTAGTAGCATTAGTGGATGATCTCCATCTGATAATAGACAGGTCATGCCTCCTTATTGCTCCTCCTGGATTTATCTGCAGCCTTTGACACAGTAGACCATGCCATCCTGTTGAGGCATTTAGAGACAGAAGTGGGCATCAAAGGATGTGCCTTAGACTGGTTTAAATTGTTTCTCATGGATCGGACTCTAAGGGTTGCCATAGGAGATCAGCTATCTCCAGAATGGGAGCTATCTTGCAGGGTACCTCAGGGCGCAATCTTATATTCCATGTTATTCAACCTCTATGTAAAGCCTTTAGGAGAATTCATTTGCAGCTATGGAGTTGGATGTCACCAATATGCAGATGACACCCAACTCTATATCTCACTATCCAGGTCCCCACAGGATGCAGTGGAAATCTTAGATCGCTGCCTAACAGCCATGGTGAAATGGTTGAAAAAAAACAAATTGAAATTGAAACCAGACAAGAAGGAAGTGATGCTTGTTGGGAAGACAGATCTTAAAGGGCATTGTACTCCCCACTTTTGGTGGAGTTCATTTGACCCTTGTAGACTTGGTTAAGAGACTCGGTGTTATACTGGATCCAGCGCTACTACTAGAAAAACAAGTTAAGGCAGCTGCAAAAAATGCTTTCTACAGCCTCACTCTAGCCTGGAAGATGGCTTCTTACCTCGACATGGCCGACCTGGACACCTGGATCCATGCTATGGTAACATCAAGACTTGACTACTGTAATGTGCTATACATAGGTCTCCCATCTAAGTTAACTAGAAGACTCCAATTGGTGCAAAATGCTGCAGTGTGACTTATCAGGAGCAAGCAGGAGCATGAACATTACCCTCATTCTGCAGTCATTCCATTGGCTACCTATCAGTTACCATGCTCAGTTCAAGGTATTGGTTATCACATACAAAGCTCTTCATGGCCTTGGTCCGGCATACCTATGGGACCACCTCCCTCCCTATGTTCCTCCATGGCAACTTCGCTCATCTGAACAGGGTCTCCTGCAGGTGCCACCCTGCACATGGGCAAAATCAACAGCAGCCCATACACAGGCTTTCTCTGTGGTGGCCCCTACCCTGTGGAACAGCCTGCCTGAGGAAGTCAGGAGAGCCCCCACTCTCCTAGCTTTCCGCAAACAATGCAAAACTAAATTATTCAAAAAGTCTTTTGTATTTTAGGGAGGGGGCTCAGATACTCCACTAATGAGTTAGGGACCATAGACCTCACACATAGACTTCACCACTATGTTGCTTTATGTACGATCTGTTGCTTTAAATATGTGCTCCTATGTCAGCCCTAGAATTGCTTATGTTCTTTTCCAGCATTTCTTCAACTCTGTATTGGATTCTTGCTAATATTATGTCTTTGTAAACTTGTGTTTATTTACCCTATGGCACTGTTTATGAAATTATCCTTGATACTGAATGTACTACTCTCACACTGAGTAATCTGCTTTGAGTCTCAGTGAGAAAGGTGGACCATAAATGACATAAATAAAATAAATAAATAAGTTCAGAGTGAAGTACTGTACTTCCTAGCCAATAAATAGTCAATGTATTAATTAAAAATTGTATTCAAAAATAATCCAATGACTAAACAAAACATTAAATAGATACACAGAACACTGGTGTAGCCCATAAAAATCAATCCTATATAATATACAACTCATTCCTATTCTACTTAAGTTGATACTTGCAAAAAAATGTTAAGTGCCAAAGATTCTTACCCAGAACTGTGCCAAAATGGGGAAAACAGGTTTCAGTAAATACCAGATTGAGGGATTCATAGGTTATGTGTGGCCACCTTATATAGAAGGTAGTACATACATCAACACATCCTACTATATAAAAGGCTTGCCATGTTCTTGACAACCAACCTACCTGGTGTGCCTCCAGAGGGTGCTGCCATGGAGGAAGCCCAGACGAGGCAGCCAGTCCCTCCAGAGAGCACGCTGAGGCGAGAAGCCCAGGCAGGGATCAGGCCTAGAACAGAGGAAAGCGACACCATCACTTTGTGTGATCTGAACACTGTACTTCTGTTGATACAGCCTAAAATCATATTTGTCTTTTTAGCTACCACATCACACTGCTGACCCCTAGATCTTTTTCACATGTACTATTACCAAGACAAATCTCTTCCTTCCTATAATTATGCGTTGATTTTTCCTACCTAAATGCAGACATTTATGTTTAGCTCTGTTGGAATTCATTTTGTTAGTTTTAGCCCAGTTTTCCCGGTGTCAAGATCACCTTGAAACTTGATTCTGTCTATTTGCAACCCTCTCAATTTAGTATCATTTGCATATTTAATGAACATCCCCCTTATTCCTTCAGGTAAGTCATCTATAAAGATGTTGATCAACAGAGGGCCCAGGATAGATCACTGAGACATTCCACTTGTCCTTCTTCTCCAAGACGATGAGGAACCATTTACAGGTACTCTTTGGGTGCTATCTGTCAACCAGTTACAAATGCAACTAACAGGAAGAGGACCCAAACCACATTTTACCAACTTGTCAACAAGTGGAACCTTGTCATGTGGAACCTCATCAAAAGCCTTAGTGAAATCAAGATAAACTATATCCATAGCAAGTAGTGTGTTGTGTTATGTGCCATCAAGTTATTTCTGACCTACGGTAATCCTATGACGGAAAGACCTCCAAAACATCCTATCATTATCAGACTTGCTCAGATCCTGCAAACTGGAGGATGTGGCTTCTTTTATCGAGTCAAGCCATTTCATTTTCCTACTACCTTCTACTTTTTCTAGCATTATTGACTTTTCCAGATAATCTTGTCTTCTCATGATGTGACCAAAGTAACTCTCTCAAATAACCAGTAGTACCTGTAAAACTAACAAAATTAGTGGTAGGGTATGAGCTTTCATGAGCCACAGCTCACTTCTTCAGATACCAGGTACCTGAAGAAGTGAGCTGTAGCTCACAAAAGCTCATACCAACCATACCACTAATTCTTTTAGTCTTATAGGTGCTACTGGACTCTTGCTCTCTTTCTCTGCAACAGACAGACTAACATGGCTACTGATCTTGATCTATCTCTCAAATAAGGAGATAAGGTTAGTCTGACATGACTTGTTCTTGAGTAACCGCACTGTCTCTTAGTAATCACAGCTGTCTTTTTTAAATGCTCAAGGACTTATGTTCAATGTTTTGTTCCAAAACCTTTCCAGGTATAGCATCAAACTGATGCATTGATAGTTACCTAGATCCTCTTTTTCCCCCTTCTTGAAGATGGGGAGAACATTTACCCACCTCCAATCTTCTGGCACCTCACTTGTTCTCCAAGAATTCTCAAACATGATAAAGTCTCTGCAATTACATCAGCAAAGTCCTTTAGTATCTTAGGATGCAATTTATCATTTCATTTAAAGAACATTGCTTACTTAAATGATATTGCTTCGACAGCCAATGGGCTACAAGCAGCATCACATTGAAACAACCCTTTTATTTTCCCCTTTTACATTTAATTATTGCTGACAGAAATTTTGCAACTAATACCATAATCCTTTTATAATTTAAAGAGCCTAGGTATTTACATACCACCCCTATGTAGATCCTATGCTGCAATTCCCTTCCTTCCTCATGTGTTCCCTTTTTGCCAGGATGAGCACAGTTCTCCTTGCAAGTGAAGATGAAAGCAAAGTAGGAATTGAGTAGTTCTGCCCTGTCTTTATCACCTGTTAAAATCTCAATTGACTCTCCCTGCAGTGGGCCTATCACTTCATTATTCTTTTTCCTACTACAAATATAACCAAAGAACCCTTTTTTGTTGTGTTTAGCATCTCTTGCTAACCTGAGCTCATATTGAGCTTTAGTCTTTCTAACAATCCCTCTACAAGCCCTAGCAATTTGTTTATATTCATTCTTCATTATGCAGCCCTCCTTCCATTTCTTAAAGATGTCTTGTTTAATTTTTCAGCTCTTTAGAAAGCAGTGCAAATTTGGTGGGTATTGGACATTGGGAAGATCAGTTCGTAACCCCTCAAAGTAGCTTCCACCAGAGAGTTCCATTTTTGCCACTGTGAAGAGAAAATGACAACAAAAGGGGAGACCCATGCATCATGCCTTTCCCGGACTGCAATCTATCTGAAACTTGGAGAGTCTTCAGAGGACAGTGAGGACTATGTCCCCTGCAAATTTGGTGGGTATTGGACATTGGGAAGGTCAGTTTGTGGGGTGTTTAAAGGGCCCTGCCCCTTGCACGTGGCAGGAAAGGGCCCTTTAAACTATCAGCTGGCAGCCAAGGGGGGGGAATTCCCCCTTCCACCCGCCAGCTGATAGTTTAAAGGGATATTTAAGGGGTCAGAACAACAAACATGTTTGTGAACAGGGTTATGTTTGTTACTGTTCATTGTTTGTGGATGGCAATGAACAATGAACAGCTTGTTCATTTTTTTCCCCTTTGTACCAAGTCTAGTCTTAAATAGAAACCCTTTAATAGATTGTCATAAAACTAAATAAGAATTATAGCTGTGTTTTCTTGTATGATTATTTTATTGGTGTCATATGCTGTCTGTCCTATGTTGTTTTTCAGAATAGCCTTTTTATGTGTATAAGATGTACTTTGTTCCCATCTAAGGTCACGACAATCAATTACTTCACTTAGTGTTTGCTAACAAGCTGCCTGTCACATGCTCCTTTCATTTTTTCTGTGCCCTCTGCAAAGAAGCTTTACAGTTTTTGCAATACACAGCAGTCTTTTATGATATCAAATTTCAATAGCTACTTGGGAGGAGATTTCACAATCAAAGGCAAAGAGAGATGTATATAGGTATTAAAGACTGAGAGAGATGTTAGACTTCCCTTCTGCCAGTAGAATCTGAGGAACATCTACTTAGGAGACTTAAATCCACTAACAGTCATGAAAACAGCAGGCTTTCTGCTCCTCAATCTGACACTATGCCTCTTTTACTCAGGTGAGTAATATTGCAGAGGTTCCCTTTTTGGAGAGCCTTGCCACTGAGTATTATATCCCACTGGGCTTCCTGGAAATTATAAAGACTGCATCATAAGAAATTCTGTTTGTCAGGACTTCTGTACATCCAGGAATGACAAAAAAAATGCAAGATGATTACCATTTTGGACTTCCTTTGTTGCAGAGAAATAGTTCACCATAGCACTTCACATTCTGGGTGGTGATTTCTACTGGAGACAGTTTCTGCATGCAGTAAGGCAAGCAATTTTCAATTGTTAAAGCTCTCTTAGAGTTGCTATTAATAGCATACAAAGTAGAAATAGCATACAAAGTAGAACTTAGGTGCTATTAATAGCATACAAAGTAGAACTTAGGTGCAGTTCTGGGCACACAAATGGATATTCTACCTGAATCAGTAGGATTGTCTTCCACAAAGGTGTATTTTCAATTCGTATGTGAAAAAATATATTCCTAATTGAAGGAAAACTGAAGAATTTTTGTTGGTTTAATAATCTGCTTTTTAACTGAATGATCTATGACACATTCATTAATTAGCATATTTCCAAACTCTAATAATATGTCTTTTTTGAGAGAAAGCAAAATGCATTCATTTTTCTATGGGGAAAACAATGTTCTCAACACATGGACCTGGACACAAATTAACATTTTTGCAGATGCAAGGATTTCTACTCGCAGAGTATTATTTCTCTGCCTCCCCAACCTCCCTACAGCCTCCAAATATTTATTTTTTATATTTTTTATTTATTTATTTAATGCCATTTATAGTCTGCTTTTCTCACTGAGACTCAAGGCGGATTACTCAGTATGAGATTAGTACAATCAGTATCAAGTACATTTCAATACAGTGTCAAGGACATTTCATAAACAATACCATAGGGTAAATAGATACAAGTTTAAAAGACATAGTATTAGCAAGAATCCAATACAGAGTAGAAAAAAATACTGAAGCAGAACATAATCAATTTTAGGACTAACATTAGACAATATGGAGCACTGGTGGTACATAGGAATACATATTTAAAGCAGCAGATAATATGTAAGGCAATATAGTGATAAAGTCTATGGTCCCTAACTCATTAATGAAGCATCTTCCCTACAATACAGCCCTCCCATCTAAATAAAAAGCCTTTTTGAATAGTTCGGTTTTGCATCGTTTATGAAAAGCCAAGAGAGTGAGGGGTCTTCTGACTTCCTCAGGCAGGTCATTCCACAGGATAGGGGCCACCACAGAGAAAGCCCTTGTACAGGCTGCTGCTGACTTCACCTGTGTGCAGCATGGCACCTGCAGGAGACCCTGTTCAGATGAGCAAAGCTGCTGTGGAGGAACATAGGGAGAGAGGCGGTCCCGTAGGTATACCAGACCAAAGCCATGAAGAACTTTGTATGTAATAATAACTAATACCTTGAACTGAGCATGGTAACTGATAGGTAGCCAATGGAGCAACTATAGGATGGGAGTGATGTTCATGCTCCTGCTCACTTCTGATAACAGTCGAGCTGCAGCATTTTGCACTAATTGGAGCCTCCTAGTTAACTATATGTAGCATTTAGGGCTGCCAGGGTACTTGAAGGAACTTTGCACTTCATAAGCAGAACTCCTTGTGTCTTGAGGAAACAGTATTCTAGATCCAAGCTATGAATCTGCATTATAGCTTTTACTTCTTCAGTATTTTCATTCTAGGTATTGCCATTGAAGCAAGATCGGTAAGTTCCAGCTATTTCTTACTATATCAAACTGTTTTATGTATGATGGTCACATATGGTAGTTAAAATTAGGGATGTGCGTTTCGGCTTTCTGAATGCCAAAAGAAAGCCGAAACAAAAGTGTTTCGGCTTCTTTCGGGTTAGCCGAAACGTTTCAGAGAAAGCCGAAACGTTTCGGCTAGCCGAAAGAAAAAAAGCCGAAACGTTTCGGCTTCTTTCGGCTTTCTTTCGGCTTTTCAATGGGAAAATGCCTCCGTCTTCCCGGACGTCTGGGGGAGGCATTTTCCCACCGAATCAGCCCAAAATTGGTGGGGACCTTCCTCTAACCCCTCTCTAAAAACCCCCAAGTTTCAAACCGATTGGACTTTGGGGGGCCATGTTATGGCCCCCCAAAGCAGGTCCCCCTATCCTCCCATAAGAAAGCGAAGGAGCAGCATATTGTTAGCATGCTGCTGCTCATCTTCTTCATTATTTCCTATGGGGAAAAAATGAAGAAGCAGGCTTCCTTTGCCAGGGGTGGCATTTTGCATGCAAAATGCCCCCCAACCCTCTGGGGCCCTTCTCCCACCCCTCCTCCCACCCCCCACCAAGGCTCAGCCTGCTCCCACTTGGGGGGGCCATTTCATGGCCTCCCCAAGTAGGTGCTCTTTTCTCTACCACTGACAGCTGGGGGAGGCTTGTCTTGCCAGGGGTGGCATTTTGCATGCAAAATGCCCCCCAACCCTCTGGGGCCCTTCTCCCACCCTTCCTCCCACCCCCCACCAAGGCTCAGACTGCTTTAGGATACACAGCTTTAGGATACACAGCAGGGGGGCGCACCAAAGGGCATGATAGAAGTGTACTACACAAAATAATACAACCCACTTCACCGTTTTTGACAGCAGTTGTGTTTGTGTGATTCTCTGATGTGAAGTGAGTTGTGTTATTTTTATGTAGTATGTAGTTATTTTTATGTAGTACACTGCTTTCATGCCCTGTTGTGCCTTCCTACTGTGTAACCTAAAGCAGTTAAGGAAATAAAGTGCTTTTGACAGCAATATTTTGGGGTGATTCTCTGATGTTAAGTGAGTTGTGTTATTTTTGTGTAAGATACTGCTGCCATGCCATTTGGTGTGCCCCCCTGCTGTGTAACCTAAAGCTGTTCAAGAAATAAAGTGTTTTTGACAGGAATTGTGCTTTGTGATTCTCTGATGTTAAGTGAGTTGTGTTATTTTTTCTGTGTAGGGGACTGCTGGTGTAATGTGTCATAATGCTTTGCCTACTTGTACTTTGAAAGGGAGAAAATAATTTTTAAAAAACTTTATTTTGTGTTGTTCGTGTTTTATTCTTTGTTGTGCAGTTGGTTCCCATCATAGGGAACAATGGGGCTGGCTGGCCAGCCATCTCTGTAGGTGGTGGCGGAATTTGAGGGAGGGTGTCTGTGGTTCAGGTGCTCTTTCACAGGGACCAGCTGGCACTCAGAAGTGTGCCCACCATTGTGGCACCCCTGGGCTGTGCAGAATTGCCCAGGGAAAGAGAGTTTAGAAGTTCCCAGCATAGGGAACAAAGGGAGAGGGCTGGCCTTTGCCAGCCTGTTCCTGGGGTTATGGGTGTGGGGCAGGTGGGGGTGGATTTGGGTCTGTGAGGGGCTAATGTGGGGATTTGGGTCTGTGTGTGGCAGCTGGGGGGGAATTGGGTTTGTGTGGGGCTGTAAGGGGTGGACTTTAGGGGCTGAGAGGACCTACTTGGGGAGGCCATGAAATGGCCCCCCCAAGTGGGAACAGGCTGAGCTTTGGTGGGGGGTGGGAGGAGGGGTGGGAGAAGGGCCCCTGAGGGCTGGGGGGCATTTTGCATGCAAAATGCCACCCCTGGCAAGACAAGCCTCCCCCAGCTGTCAGTGGTAGAGAAAAGAGCACCTACTTGGGGAGGCCATGAAATGGCCCCCCAAGTGGGAGCAGTCTGAGCCTTGGTGGGGGGTGGGAGGAGGGGTGGGAGAAGGGTCCCTGAGGGCTGGGGGGCATTTTGCATGCAAAATGCCACCCCTGGCAAGACAAGCCTCCCCCAGCTGTCAGTGGTAGAGATGAGAGCAGAGCACCTACTTGGGGAGGCCATGAAATGCCCCCCCCCAAGTGGGAGCAGGCTGAGCCTTGGTGGGGGGTGGGAGGAAGGGTGGGAGAAGGGCCCCTGAGGGTAAGGGGCATTTTGCATGCAAAATGCCACCCCTGGCAGAGGAAGCCTGCTTCTTCCTTTTTTTCCCCATAGGAAATAATGAAGAAGATGAGCAGCAGCATGCTAATAATATGCTGCTCCTTCGCTTTCTTATGGGAGGATAGGGGGACCTGATTTGGGGGGCCATAACATGGCCCCCCCAAAGTCCAATCGGTCTGAAACTTGGGGGTTTTTTAGAGAGGGGTTAGAGGAAGGTCCCCACCAATTTTGGGCTGATTCGGTGGGAAAATGCCTCCCCCAGACGTCCGGGAAGACGGAGGCATTTTCCCATTGAAAAAGCCGAAACAAAGCCGAAAGCTTTCGGCTTATTCGAAAGAGATTCTTCTTTCAGCTTTCGGCTTTCGGCTTTAGCCGAAATTTTTTGGCTTGCACACCCCTAGTTAAAATACACAGAAATAATATATTTAAGGTGTTAGAGGACGTTATTTAAAAACCCATGTGACCCTAAATATGCCCTTTTAGTGCTTACCCTTGAAACTGAGGGTCAAACTAGACATGCAGGTTTTTAAAGAGTTGGGTTCACGTTCCCTAGATCCATCTTGCATTCCCCACAGCAATACAGCAGCAGTGGGAAATGGCTATTAAAAAAGAAAAGAAACCCAAATAGCCTCAGAACACCACTGCAAGGGAAGGAAGACCTCCTGCCTCTCTCCCCGCCCCCCCTGCTGTTTCTCTGTGTTAAAATAGTAAAGGGGGAGGATATTTCCCTGTTTTTACTGCTCCACATACACAGAATACTCCATGTGGAACAGCAGAAAGAGACCTCCCCTTGCTATTTTGGAAAACATCTGGAGGGAGAGAATTTATCAGTGGCAGCTAGAGTAACATTATCACAGTACTGAGTGAAAAGGCATACTCCAACTATCATTAATTTGAGTATGCAAAGCCTGGTTTACTTTATTGATGAAAAAGATAGCAATTAACAGACATGCAATAGGAAGAGGAACATGCAAGAAGATTTTATTAAGCTTTGACATCCATTCATTACATATTGGAATGTAATTAAGCCAAAGGGAAATTTGAAAAAGGAAATTTTAAGGTTTATAGGATTATAGTATACTATGAATTATTAAAGCCAAAGTTGTTTGATTATGTAGATTTTTTTATTGGTAGATTATCAGTGCAATTCTAAACAGAGTTACTCCAGTCTAAGCCCATTGAAATCAATGGACTGGAGTAATGCTGCTTAGGATTCATATTCTGTATGCATATTCTGTATAATTTACACATATGTCCTTTTTTCTTCTTTCTGATGTTTATTTTTTCTCTGTTAAATAAATACAAATCCTCAAACTGTTTCTTTTTACATCACATCATACTGTTTTTCATAATTAAGAGGTGTGTATAGAAGTTAATGGGTAACCACAATTTGTAAAAATTCATTTGAAAACTACACTGGAGATTTCTGTTTATTGAAAAGGTTGTGTAGAATGCATGCTACTCAGGGTGGAATTTATGTAATCGTAGGTTGACCAAGGAATTCTGGGATTGCACAATCATGCCAACCAGGTAGATAGCTCCCATATAGTTATCACATATGGTTATCACAAGCATTCCTCTGCATGTGTGCTGCTGGAACCACAGGTTTGGAGGAAACCTCTTCAACTCTCAAAGCAAGTGTTTGGTTGTTGTAATTTATGAACTGATTCTCAGTTTGTTTCAAGAAAAAAATGCAGTGTACCAGAATATCTTTTAACTAAAGAGATAGATGTATCATTTTAATTAAAGGAATAGTAGATAGATGGACTTCTATCACCAGACTTCTATTGATGAAGGGTCTATGGCAGTGACCCTCCAGCAGGAAGAGCCACTGCTTTGCATTCAGAGAAGTTCCCAGGTTCAGTCCTTTGCATTTCCAGTTAAAAAGGACTAGGCAGCAGGTAATGAGACCCTGAAGAGCCTCTGCCAGTCTGAACAGACAATGCTAACCTTGATGGACTGATGGTCTCTTCAATATAAGGCGAGTTCGTGTGTGCTCTTTTTCTAAGATAAATGAAAACCTTAGGCTGCTTGATCGAGTGGCTATTTTCATACCAGAAATAGCAAGCCTTTCAACATTAAAGCATTAGAGCCTGTCAGGGCTTGTCGCTGCCGCTGCTGGGCGGGGCGCCGGCTGGGCTGGCCCTGACATCAGAGGGGCACCAGGGATGCTGCAGGACCCTGCTCTGTGGAAGGAGGGGCGGTATACATCACCCTGACTCCCTCTCAATCCACTCGCTGGCCTGCTCAACCTGGCCTGCTTACCCCCTGCGTCCTCCATCATCTCCTCCTCCCAGAACTCTCCTCCAAGCCTCCACTCTCGCACTGCTCTGCTCTCACTCCACAGCATCACTCCTTACTCACACCCACCACCTCAGAGCTCTTCCTAACCACCTTATATAGGGTTTCCTTTCCCCGCCCCGCCCTCCTTCTAGGCTTGTTCCCTCTCCTGACTTGGCCCAGCTGTGCCTTCCCTCAGGTGTTTCCCTCCTACCACTAATCCCTTCTTGGCTTCCTTGCCTTGCTGGCAGGGTGGGGTTGAATGCGAGCCATCCCCAGCTGAGGTCTCCTTGGCCTTGCTCATGAGGAGCTGCCCAAGTAGGCATTTGAACTGCTGAGCTTGCCTGGCGTTGCTCATGAGGAACTGCCCTGGCCAGCTTCTGGGCTGCCTGCTCATTGATGCTGGGTGGGGCTGCCCATCTCCTCCCCCAGAATGCCTGTGGCAGCTCCACCTGGAGGGGCTTGGCTCCTAGCAACTCCTGAGCCAGGCTGCTGTCCTCTAGCTGGGGTGTGGCTCTGGGCTGTAGTGGCTGCTTCTCCTCCTTGACTGGTAAGGGCTCTGTTTGGGCTGCTGCTGGGTCCCTATTCCCCCTGCCTTGGCCCTTTTCCTCTGTCCTGCTTAGCCCCCTCTCTTCCCCCAGGAGGGTGGGACTGGCTGGTCTCTCCCTGCTCCCTCTAGCCCTCTCAGGCTTTGGCCCTTCACCCCTTCCCCCTGGAGTGGGCAGGTTCTGGACCTGGTTGCTGGCTGGGGTGGTAGGACCACTGCCTCCTGGTTGCCTCCCACTGCTCCCTCCTGGCAAGTCTGGGGGCTGGGGCTCAGACCCTGGACAGAGCCTATATCTCTAATAGTTGTGGGAACACCAGCTGATAAAAAAAACCCTCTAATAAAGTAAACTGCACTTATTTCATTTACATAAGTATTAAAACTATGGCCACCCCAAAACTGGTCATTTGATGGCATAATAAGGAGAAAATCCTGAAAATCTGGCAAATACAAGACTTGAGAACCTTAACGTTTCTTTAAGGAAAACATTAAGTAGATGAAGGATTGGTATGTGGCTGGCTAGCTTCAGTCTAACAAGATGGGGGAGTGTTTATTCATTTTGTTTGGTGTCTATCCATTTGGCTTTTTTTTCTTTGCAAATGCGCGGTTATAGTGCAAATTGTGAACAAAGTAATAACTCTGTTTGGACACAGACAACATTTAAAAATACATTTTTCACACCACCAAGCCCGTTTGTTTGTTTGTTTGTTTGTTTGTTTGTTTGTTTGTTTGTTTGTTTGTTTGTTTGTTTGTTTGTTTGTTTGTTTGTTTGTTTGTTTGTTTGTTTGTTTGTTTGTTTGTTTGTTTGTTTGTTTGTTTGTTTGTTTGTTTGTTTGTTTGTTTGTTTGTTTGTTTGTTTGTTTGTTTGTTTGTTTGTTTGTTTGTTTGTTTGTTTGTTTGTTTTGGCCCACCTTTCTCATTGAGTCTCAAGGTGGATTACACAGTGTTAGTCAAAAAGATCAATGGCTCAGACATTCATTAAACAACAAAATCAGGTCTGGACTGAAGAAATTTTAAAATGTAGAAATTCAAAACAAAGCTGAAACATAACATAAGCAATTTAATCTGACATATTAAATTACATGGAAACTACCCATTAGGAACCTACATGCAGCAACAGACAGTACACTGTTGTATAGTTTACAATCCCTTTATTTTACCAAAGCATCTCTCTGAATGATTTTCTTACAACACAGCCCTATTAAGTGTGTTATAAAGCCCTCCTGTATAAGTCAGTTTTGCAGAGTTTTCAGAAAGTCAGGAGAATGAGACCTCCCCTGACTTCTTCAGGCAGACGATTCCACAAGGTGGGAGCCACCACAGAGAATGTGCATGTATGGGCAGTTGTTGATTTTGCCCATTTGCAAAGTAGTATCTGCAGAAGGGCCTGAGCGAAGTTGCCATGGCAGAACATAGGGAGACAGGCAATCCTGCAACTATGAGGGGCCAAGGCCATGAAGGGCTTTGTATGTGATAGCCAAAACCTTGAACTGAGCCCAGAAACTGATGGGTAGCCAATAGAGTGACTGAAGAATAGGAGTAATATGCATGCTGTGCTTAGCTCCTGATAATAACTGAGCTGCAGCATTTTGTACCAACTAGAGTCTTCTAGTTGACTTTGACCAGATACCTATGTAGAGTGCATTAAAGTAGACTAGTCTTGATATTACCATGCCATGGATCCAGGTGGCCAGATCAGCCATGTCAAAGTAAGCTAGACTGAGTTGGAAGAAGGCACATTTTGCAGCTACATTAGCTTGTTTTTCTAGCAGCAATTCTGGATCCAGTAAAACCCCTCGGCTCTTAACTGAGTCTGCAAGGGACAACTGAACCCCATTGAAAGTGGGAAGCACAATATCCTTCAAGATCTTTGTCTTCCCAATCAGCATCACTTCTGTGTTGCCTGAGTTTAAATTTGTTCACTTTCAACCATTTGTCCACTGCTGTCAAGAGCTCTATTACCTGAGGATTTGGATGGAAAGATACAGAGCTGGGTATCATCTGCATACTGATGGCATCCAGTTCCATAGCTAGGAATTATTTCTCCTAATGGCTTTACATAGAGTTTGAATAATATGGAGGATAAGATTGCAACCTGTGGAATTCAAGATAATTCCCACACTGAAGATAGCTGGTCTCCAAAAGCAACCTTTTCTATCCATTCCACAAGGAATGATTTAAACCAGTGCAAGTTCTGCCTCCAAACACCTAAACAGGATGGCATGATCTACTATATCAAAGGCTGTAGAAAGATCAAGACGGAGCAAAAAAGAAACAGCCTTTGTCTACATTTTCTGATAAAGATAGCTAGAACTATAGGAGAACAGTTGCTGGGTTTGACCAAGAAAATCATAGAAGTCTTTGTACACAGAAACTGGTCTAGTGTGACCCCATAGGTAGATACACCACAAAGGAAGTCTAGAGGCCTAGAACAGAACAATGTTGGAGAGGGGCACAAAACAGAGGAGTAACACAGTTTATGGCCTTATGCAGATTAAAGAACTGTCTAACCCATATGAGTAGATAAAATGTATTGAAGCCCTGGTGAAAAAAGCGTCTGAGAATGACAAGAATGTATAACTTCACAGAAGCTGAAGATATGATTCAAGGATATTGGTGGAGGGCCAAAAGATAGTCATACAAATGAGAAACTTGTAATCATTCATTTTCCATAGACTTTGTTAAGATAAAATGCAGCAAGAATGAACTAACTAAAAAAACTTGCGGATATAATTTCCGAGCCACTGTCCATTATTTTTGATAATTCTTGGAGAACTTGTGAGGTGCCAGAAGGTTGGAGATGGGCAAATGTTGTCCCCATCTTCAAGGAGAAAAAGGAGAATCCGGATAATTACCGATCTGTCAGCTTGATATCTAAACCTGGCAGGGGCAGATTTACAGGGGCCTGCCCCAGGCACTGATGAACAGAGGGTGCCGGAGTGGCTGCTGGCTGGGAGCGTGTGCTCCCAGCCCTCCGGTGACAGCACGGGAGGTCTGGAAGGCCACCCGTGCCACATTGGCGGGGGGCCAGCTTGCAGCGCACTTCCAGCCCTCCAGAAGCCGTGCTGGCGGTGGCACGAGAGGACTGGGAGGCCACTCACACTATGTGCCTGCAGTGCTGATGGGGCGGCCGGCTTGTTGTGCGCTCCCAGCCCTCCAGCAGCAGCGCAGGCAGAACGCTCCCAGGGGGCACCCTGTGTGATTATGTCATGAAAGTGACTTCATCACGCACTCCTGGGTGTGTGCGCGCACAAAGCACGTGCGGGGGCAGGGGCGCTGCTGGACTTGGGATGCCCTGGCTGCTGGCAACCCAAGATATGGCTCTGATACCTGGAAAAGTTTTGGAACAAATCATCAAACAAGTCCTTGAGCATTTAAAAAGGATAGCTGTAATTACTAAGAGCCATCATGGGTTTCTCAAGAACAAGTCATATCAAACTAACCTTATCTCTTTTTTTGAGAAAGTTACTACCGAAAGTTACTACCTTGCTGGATCAGGGGAATGCTGTAGACATAGTTTATCTTAATTTCAGTAAGGTATAATATCTTTGTTGACAAGTTGGTAAAATGTGGTTTGGATCCTATTACTGTTAGGTGGATCTGTAACTGGTTAACAGATCACACCCAAAGAGTGCTAGTTAATGGTTCCTCATCCTCTTGGAGAAGAGTGACAAGTGGAGTCCCTTAGGGATCGGTCTTGGGACCTGTTCTATTCAACATTTTTATAAATGATTTGGATGAAGGACTAGAGGGAATGTTTATTAAGTTTGCAAAAGATACTAAATTGGGATGAGTAGCAAATACAGTAGAAGATAGAGTCAGAATACAGGATGGAAAACTGGGCTAAAACAAATAAAATGAATTTCAACAGAGATAAATGCAAAGTTCTGCATTTAGGAAGGAAAAATCAAATGCATAATTATAGGATAGGGAGACTTGTCTTGGCAGTAGTATGTGTGAAAAGGATCCAGGGGGTCTTAGTAGACCATACACTGAACATGAGTGCACAGTGTGATGTAGTAGCTAAAAAGGCAAATGCAATTTTGGTCTATATCAACAGAAGTATAGTGTCCAGATCATGCTAAGTGATAGTATTGCTCTACTCTGCTCTGGTTAGACCTCACCTAGAGTATTGTGTTTAGTTTTGGGCACCACAATTAAAGGATATAGACAAGCTGGAATGTGTCCAGAGGAGGGCAATGAAGATGGTGAGGAGTCTGGAGACCAAGTCCTATGAGGAAAGGTTAAAGGAGTTTGGTATGTTTAGCCTGGAGAGGAGATGACTAAGAGGTGATATGATAACCATCTTCAAGTACTTGAAGGGCTGTCATATAGAGGATGGCACAGAGTTGTTTTCCATTACCTCAGAATGAAGGTCAGACCAGAACCAATGGGATGAAATTAAATCAAAAGAGTTTGGGGCTAAACATTAGGAAGAACTTCTTGATATTTAGAGAGGTCCTTCAGTTGAACAGGTTTCACTGGGAGGTGGCCAGCTCTCCTTCTTTGAAGGGTTTTAAGCAAAGGCTGTATGGCCATCTGACAGCAATACTGAGTCTGTGAACCTATGCAGATCATGAGAGGGAGGGCAGGAAGGGTTACATCAGTGCTTAATTCTCATGGCCCTTTCTTCTAAAGCTAATCTTTAAAGTGTATTTTCTGCTGATCTCTCTGCAGGTTGACTGTAGGGGTTATCCTCGAAATGTCTGCACCCTTGAACACCGTCCCCATTGTGGTACTGATGGAATAACATATAGCAACGCATGTTTCTTCTGCAATGCCTATGTGTGAGTATAGGTTTTAAGGAAGATGTTTATCTGGAGTCAGGGGGAGTACATCTGACCTCCTTGTAGGTAGTGACCATTGGCCATGTGGATGGCTGGAGGCCTAAACTTGAACTGCAAGATATGGGAGCCTCTCAGTAAGCTTTAAGTTAAAGAGCATGCCTTAGAATGGTATCTGACTAAGGCATGTATAAATTGAGGAACAGAGAGGAACAGCATTTTTACATCTTTCTTTTGGGACCTCTTGCTCAATCTGCTGCTGTGCTTGAAAGCATGAGTGTGAAAAAATTTTAATAAATGCTTCTTAATTCTTGAATGCCAGTAGCTATTCTCTGTACCTCATAGACTTCTACCACCACTCAAACATGCTATTTTAAAACAGATGCCACATGAAGAGGGTGATGTGTTGACAAATTGCTAGTCCCCCAGTAGTGCATGAGCAAATTGCTCATAACCAAGTGCCGTGTAGCTGGAGACTTACGCACAAGGTGGGGCATTAGAGCAGCAAGCCTAAATGGGGGAGCAGTGGTGGTGGGTACAAGAGAGAAAGAGAGAAAAGAGGATCAGGAGAGCCAAGTTGTTGGCATGTGCCAAACTGAGATTTAGACTGCTATTGATGCCCAGATGCCTTGGAGGGAAAGGCAGGCCAGTGCCTGCAGATCAGTGGAGCTGTTCTGCCACAGCTCTTTAATGAGGAATGTTATGGATTACAATGCTGAGTTCTCTGTTTTTTCTTTCTCATACCAGCCACCAACGTGGGAGGCTTAGACTGAAGCACAAAGGAGCTTGCAGATACCTTTCAGATGCACAAGACTAAAGAGAACCTACAAGAGAATTCCACTTCGTTTTCTGCCTTCCTAATATCGTTCTCATCTGCAAGGACCCTTTCTTGCCTTGCTTCTGCTATGTTGGATCCAAGCCATTAGTTTTAAATTTTCAAAAAGTGTTCAGCTCTTTATGTAGCTTGCTTCATTGCTTCCTGTTTAATTAGAATTCTTGGGCAAACTTCATCACTTTGCTTCTTAACCACAAAGTAAACCTGTTATACAACTACCTTGTCTCTCAGGTGCAAACTAGATGCGACAGACCCATCTATTAAATTTGTCTACTCCAATCCATGCTTTTAAGAGTAAAGGGGATGCCAAGGGGTGGGGGGATCATGTTAAATCTACTCCCTCTGATGGCTTCTGCCATCCATCCTCCAGTGACATTTACCCATCATCCAGGTTCTGAGCCTGACTGGAAGGAAAGCCCTGGCTGTGAAAGATTACAGGGAGAAGAGCAAAGAGGATTTGGTGTTCTCTATCTGCATGCCTCTTGTGCTTTTTCAAGCCCGCATTTTATATGGATGAAGAGATCTGACCTATGTTGCCAAGACCTAGCTGGAAGAAAATGATGGGGTGTATCTATATCAGTTGGCTCCACCTAGTTATGTGGCCCTTCATCAACCCTTCACCAAAGGAAGAGGAGGAGGGATAGCTATCATTGTTTATAACTGTTTTCCCTTTCACAGATTCCCTATGCAAATTATAGCTGGCATTGATTGTTCATTACTTCAGGTAGCACAGATAGATTGGGCATCCTACTCATTTACCATCCACATAGGGTCTGGTTTTCCCAGACCCTAGCCATGATACCACTTGTTCTGCCAAGGGGCCGGGTTCTTTGGATTTGATAGCAATGGAAACACTTTAGTGGTGAAGGAAAATAATTTCATTACACACAAGTTCAATAATCAAAACAAGAAGACACAAGAACAAGGGGATAGACATACAGCATATAACATAAGCAAAGGAAAGATACAACCTGATGCAATCACAATGCCTCCTTCAGTCACTGAGGAACCCTCAAGTGGCAACAAGGCAGACCCCACGGCCCAGTTCTGTACAGCACCACACCGGCACTCTCGTCTGTACTGAGCCCCACACTAAGATGGCTCTCTCTCTCTCTCTGACTTATTAAAGCAAGGATATGCCCACCTGAAACATTACCCTCCTCGGAAGGGGATGATTAGTGGGAAGGTGATTAGTCACAGGGGTAAGGCCAAGGAATGCTTTCAGTGTCAAGGCCGTCCTTGATGGTTTGGCCCTAACTGATAGGCCCAAGCGCCTGGGAACTTCCACTGAAGTCAATAACTCTTTTGTTTTAGGAAACATTCTTGTAAAACATTCACACTTTTGACATCTCAGTCCCAAAATCTTCATTTCACAATACTTTGGTTGTAAAATCATTTAGAATATACTTGAAAATTGAGTAACTTACATTTCTTTGTGGAACAAAATAGCTTGAGAGGAACACATCTCTCACCATTAGATGGCACTGAAGGTTCACTTTGAAAAATCGTGGTTTTGGGTGTAAAATACTATTTTGGATTTGCTGAACACTCTCTTATGGTGGATACTGCTTCCAAAAATTAAAAATGTGTCATTTACAGAACAGTGTTCAGTGTTACTGATAACGTCTCTACAGACTCAGTAGGTTTTTATACAGACCAGGAAAGAGCTATTGATTAAAATCCCTTTTCTACCAAGACAGATTATTTTAAATGCTTCATACAGGAAGCACCTTAGGCTTGGTGTCTGAACAATTATGTCATTATTGGGCTATGCCCGCTAGCCTGATCTCATCAGCTCTCAAAAGCTAAGCAGAGTTGGCCCTAGTTAATACTTGGGTGAGAGACCACCAAGGAGGTCCGGGGTCTCTTCACAGAGACAGGCAAACCACCTCTGTTCATCTCTTGCCCTAAAAACCATCTACTGTCATCATAAGTTGGCTACAACATGATGGCACTTCTACCACCAGGGTTATGTACACCTCGGACTTTTAACTTGTGTGAGACATCATTTCAGAAGTACCTGCTTCTGCCTGCTGAAGCATAATGGTTAAGTTGTTGGGTTGTGAAGCTAGTTCAACTCCCACTGCCAAGAGCTCTACAGGTGGCCTTGGGTAAGCCACTCCCTTCAGCCCCAGTTCCACCTGTTAGCAGTCAAACCCTACCCTCATGTTAATAGGGACATTTATTAATATGGTTATATCATAAACTTCTCCCCATGTGCCCTGAGCCCAAGACATGCTGCCTGGCCAGGCAAAACAGACCCCCAACCCAGCTGGAGTCAGAAAATACTGGAATGTGAGTCATAGGTGAGACTGACTAGCTGCCCCACACCCCAGAGATGTGCAAAGGTTTAAAGACAAAAGAGGTCTTCCAGGAGTTCCTGAGCTAATCTCATCCACACCCTTCTAATCTTCCCCCTTCCTAATCAAGGCTACTTGGGATCTGATAGCCCTTCCTATCTAACAATTGCAAGTCATTAGTCACTTTTCTTGCCTTTAATAACACCCAGGGAGATACAATCAAGCCTTTCCCATTTTATTGTCTCACCTCAGGAGTCAGCCATTAAGCTATTATTTTGGGGTAGAAGGTGCGATCCTGCCCCAGGGTATGTTCACAGTATATTTGGACTGCCCTGCCATGTGCTCAGTGTGTGTGTGTCCTGGGATTCTATGCATACCCTCAGATGTATTTCTGAGCCTTCTCCTTCTTGCTGCGAAACCCTGGTTGCTCAGCCACTGCTCTCTACAGATGTCGTCTATCTCCTAGACTGGTAAATATCTCCTGACCTTGAATATTTCTCTCTCCCTCCTCCTCCCTATTTTCTTAGCTAGCTCTGTGTGTATGTTGTGCATGATTCCCTGTATGTTTGCTCTTGCTCCCTTTTCATAAAACCATTCCTGTTGAACACCCGCTTGGCTCATTCAGAGAGTTCTCTAAGTGGACAATCCTGGTCTACTTTGGTGGAGATCCTGCTAGTTATCCCATCTCACTGTGTCTTTATGCTAATTCCCCCAACTTGCAAGGAGACCCTCCCCCCATTTGTGTAACACCCAGCTGTATTGTAGAGATAATAACACTAGCTTTGATCACCACTATGAGTGGACGCTAATCTGTCCAGAAGGTGATATGTAAGTACACAGTTATTGTTACCATCTTTCCAGTGGAAAGTAGAAGTGGGCACGGACTGGGGAGAACCCACAGACCATCAGTCCATGGTCCATCTATTTTCACAGACCACGGACCACTCACAGACCCATGCCAGTTCATGGACTGGTTCGTTGATCTGTGGTCCATCACTTCTGGGGGCTCTGGGACCACCCCTGCACAATAACTGATGCCAAACTCACAGTGAGTCTTCAGCAGGCTCTCCTCCAGCTACTCTCCAAGTTTGGCCAAGATTGCAGATCAGACATCCAAGTTACAGACCCCCAAAAGCAGCCGCCCCCAGGAAACTTCCAGTACATAGAATAGGAGCCGCAAACACCAATTGACTTTAACTGGCTTGCAGCACCAAAAAGTTGTAATGAAAACGTGGGATGAAGTTGGAGAATCCTCTTCTGAGAACGGAATCACGCCCCCCCCCCAGAGTGGAATGATGGTTTCTGGGAGCAGAAAACCTGCTCTGGGGATGGGATGGGGAGGGAGAGAAGTACTCTTTGAGGGGACAGTCAAGGAGATGTTTTTGGAGAGACAGCAGGAATATTCTTTTAAAGGACATGAGGACAGAGACAATCTATGAGAGAAGGTTAAATTTGGGGGCAAGGAGTGGATGTTCTTTGGGGAGACAGGAATATCTCTGTACAGGAAAGGCGATCTATGAGAGGAGGTTAATCCGGGGGTGGGGGAGTCTCCTTGGGGAAATAGAAATCTCCCTATCGGGCTGGCCAAGGGAAGTTTGGAAGCACCGACTCTGGGAGGGCGAACAATCATTATGAGGAGGCAGACCTGTGCATGGGGAGACTGCAGCCCTGAGACTGGGTTGGGGCAGAGCTCTAGTCCACCACCCCACAAGCAAATAAGAATTGAAAGGGGGAAAAAAGGAGAAACAAGTGTGAGCCCTCAGCTGAGGAAACCCAATAAGCTTGCACCCAGAGCTTGACTGCAGCTCTAAGACTGGGTTGCGGGGCACAGCCCTAGGCTAGCACACCACCCCACAAGCAAATAAGAATTGAAAGAAAAAAGTATTAGACTGAGCCCTCAGCCGAGGAAACCCAATAAGCTTGCACCCCGGGCCTTGCTGCAGCACAAGCTCCAAGCCTCCCTCTCATGGCACACAATGCAAAAATAACTCCTGCAGCAAGCAGTTCCTTGCTCGGTAAGTGCGGGCACAGCTCTGGGCTGTGTCTTATATAGTAAACGCTCACATAGAGAATAATGGGAGCTCTCTGGTTGGCAGCCACAACTGCCTATCAAGGTTTTCAGGGCTAAGGTTGGTATATTTCGAGGGCAGCAGAAGGTCTGTGGGTGGCTCCTATGTTGCCTAGGGAATTGATTGCTCAGCACCGAGATGTCTGGTTTCACAGGCGGACGGACCAACCCAAATTTGTCGCATCTGTGAAAAAAGGCACATCCCATGACCCGCCGGCTTGCAAACACCAAACCAGCCTGGTTCATGCAAAATTTTGGTCCATTTTCCAGTCCGTGCCCATCTCTAGTGGAAAGTATTGTGGCCAAGTTCGACTCTGTTTGACTCTGGCCTACTGTTCATAAATACATTCAGGATTTGTAGTTAACAATTCTTTTTAAAGAATGCAAAACAAAGCAACAGTCTTTCTGACAACTCTTTTTCTTTAAAAAAATAAAAATTAATTCTCCCTAGGTTTTCTCAAAAAAATAATGTATAGTTAGGCCATACCTTGTCCTCTGCTTTTGCCATTCATTCCTGACATTTCCAATAAACTTCCTCTCTTTTAAATTTTTTTAAAGGAATCCTTTCTCCTTTGGGCATCATCAGATTCTTCCCTTCTACCTCCAGACAACATACTCAAATCCTCAAGAAAAGTTATTTTAGTTGTCCACCATTAACCTGCACACCAAGATGTCATCCTTCTAGCCAAGCAGACTTAATGCTATCTGGAAAATAATGACTTATAAGCCTTTTGCCTGCCAGTGAATGAATGGGATTATAGGTTGAGCTTTCAACATTTACAAAATGTGAAATAAACATTTCCCTTCCAAAGCAATAATATATACAAAAATACTTACAGAAAGAGATATCACCACATAAGACACCTTACCATGGAGAGAACAGGTGACCTTATGGACCTTTATTTAGCAGTGTCCCACTAATTTCAATGGGTTTTACTTACAAGTAAATGTGAATAATATTTCATTCCTACAGCTTGAACCTAGGCATGTTTATCTAGAAATAGATCTGCACAGAATTGTAGTCCAATCTGATGCACGTTTACTCAGAAGTCCATCTCACAGTGCTCAGTGGAGTTAGCTGTTTCTGAAATTTTGCTTCATCTTCCCCTCCCCTTCAGCAATTGAGAGGGCTACCAAGTTCTTTCCCTCTACCCTGTTATATTGTATTATAGACTAGTATTTTGAATTATTGAGCTAGGACAATGTAATACATGAAGGATAATCTTAACAATGAAATGGAATGTCTTGGGGTAAATAACATGGCTTCAGAACAATGACCTTTGGTTGTCAGTAAACTTAGAAAAGAATGCCATCATTGCAGCAGATGCAGGTCCTGTGTTTTTAAAATAATGTCAGATTTTTGTCAATATCAAGGCAGATAATGGCTTCTAAGATAAAGTGTTGAGTTGAAGCAGAGCAGAGCCTGCTGGGACTGCTGCAAAGAGTCATAAGGCTCCCTAATCCTATTCAGCCATTACAGCATCACATGAGACCATGCTGAAGAGTGCAATTATAGTATTAACTTAGATTTGCAGGATTCTGAGCTTGGGTTTTCAAACCTGTCATTGGGTTGCTTCAGCATACCTGGCATGCGTAAAAATAATAAGACAGATTCTGTGTTGTAAAATTTAGTGGCAATATTTATCTGTAGCATTAAGATGGTTAACAGGGAGAGCAGGTTGTACAGTTTTGCATGTTAAGTATCACTCCCCCCGTCTATAAAGGGGGTATACTACATGCTGACGTTCTGGGTCTCATAGTAGAGAGGGTCTTTTTTTGGAGCACTATGGAAGTGTGTGCCTCTTCAAATCTCTAGAATTGGCAGTGGTGTCATGCATGGTACATGCACACTGCCCTCCTCCTAATGCCAGTGTGCTCTGCTGGTAGCAGAGTGCAGGACACTGGTATAAACCCACAGCTAAAAGGCCTTAAAATTGCTCCAAAGTGAAGCAAGAAAAGGGTGTAGTGAGAGGCGGATAAACTTCTGAGAATGTATCTGAGTCCAATGTTTCTAGCCAAGTTTACAGCACTGTATATGGCTTTTTTAAAACACATGCCAGGTGTGCTGAAGCAACCCAATGATATGTTTGAAAGCCCAAGTTCCATATCCTGTAAATCTCAGATAATATCATAATTGCTTTCTCAAGCAGGGTCTCATGTGAGAGGCTGAGTAAGATTTCTCTGCTGCAATCCCAGGCTCTGCTATGTTGTGAGTCAATAGTGTTTTCTCTTATCTGTCATGGTATTAAGATGAAAATGTGACAGTATTTTAGAAACATAGAAACATACAATCACCACAATGATAGCATCTGTTACAAGTTTATGACTAATGGCTGTTTTCAGAATTGGCTGGAAATAATTATCCATAGAGATTACTGATACTGTTCTGAGATTCTATTTCAGGGAGGGTAGTGGGGTTTTTTTACCAAGTATTTTTTGTCTATTTTTAAAATTTTATCATCCCCCCACCATCTTACCCAAAGGCAGCAGGAATGGGGAGGGAAGGAGGAAGGAGAGGAAGCTTCTAACCTCTGAGGAAACAGCTGTTAGTGGTCATCTCTTCGTTTTACATTTTAAAAGGCCATTTCCCATAGAACATAATGGCTCTTTAAGAGATGCTTGCTGACTAACAAGTGAGAGGATTAGGTAGACATAGCTTCCCCCAAGTCCATTTAAGTTTTAAAACGGAATGAATGACTAAACTAGCACAAACTTATCATGCTGACGTTATCCCTGCTGGAGGCTTCTTTCTGCCTCCAGCTCTAGAGGTGGCAGAGACTGCCTCCACAACCAGAAAATGATGGGGGCGCTGGCCAGGGCTCCTGAATTCTCATGAGGCTTGTTTCTTTGTGGGAATCTCTTTTTCTCTGTATACCTTTTATTTTATTAATAAGAGTAAAAGCCCAGTAAAAAGGGCAGAGAAATAGAAGAAAAAAGTAAAGAAAAATGACTACAAAGAGAGAAAAAGAACAAAAATGGAAAAGAACAAAGAAAAATAATACGTTTCATTTTCCATTTTTCTCTACGACACCTATCATATTTTAACAAACATTATACTTTTAGTTTTAATATCTCCAAAATTTACCTTTTCTATTTATTTTTTCCGAAATTTATTTTCTTAGAAATCAAAACCACAAATCATCAGTTCATTTTTCCTTGTCTCATGCAGAAAGTTAATAAGGGATTTCCAATTAATCATAAAAATAGACAATATTTTATCTCTGATCAGAGCTGTAAGTTTAGCCATCTCCGCTAACACCATGATTTTCCACAATCCAGTCTTCAATTGAAGGCAATACTGTACTTTTCCACTTTTGCACATATAAAAGCCTAGCTGCTGTGGACATATAAAGAAATAAGATACCATGTTTATTTTCAAACTGTTTATCCATTAGTCCCAACAAAAAGGCTTCGGGTTTAAATTGTATATTGAGCTTCAGTATTTTTTGTATTATCATATGACTTTGTGATCAAAATTTTTTTGCTTTAGGGCAAGTCCACCAAAGACGATAAAATGCTCCTTCTTCATGTTGCTCACATTTCCAACATTTGTTTGAAAAAACTTTACTCATTTTTGCTAATTTATCAGGAGATACATACCACTGATACATCATTTTATAGAAATTTTCTTTAATTGGGTAACTAATCGTGAATTTGAGCCCCTTTGTCCACATATTTTCCCACTGGTCCATTGGTATGTTATACCCAATTTTTTTAGCCCATTCTATCATACAATCTTTCACACATTCTTCAAATTTCAACAAAAGTGTGTACATTTTAGAAATAACATGTTCCTTCATTTGTACAAAGTTCTTTTTCAAACTCTGTCTTTTCGTAACCAAAGCCCCATTATTTTTATCTGATTTAAACCTTTCTATAAGTTGGGCATAGAAAAACCATGGACATTTATAACCTTTAGCTATTAAATCTTCGTGGGAATCTCTTATAGATGGCTACACATAGGAAATAATAACCCTTTATTTCCTATAGGTGATAGAGAGGCCTGATCTGTGTACTAAAAATGAGTAGACTTATCCTCTCTACCTATGGTTTGACTGACCTTGAATTATGAACTAGTATTTTAACTTATTGAGATAGGACGAATGCCTAATTGTATAACCATAGAGAAGTATGGTTTTAATGTTGTTATATGATGAAATTATCTAGATTGAGCAATGCATAATTCTACACAATATTCCTGAATTATATTTATTGCTTTCTTGACTTTCCTAATATGCTACAATTTTAATTTCTCTCATGAATACTCCATAAAGACACAATAAATTTTATTTTGCATTTTACAATCTACCCCAATTGGCTCAAATTTGATGGGATTTATTTTTTAACAAGCTTGGTCTGAGCTTCTTTCGAGCATCTCAACATAGTGTCTCTGGAGATGTTTTAAGAGGCATTTGGCCTGGTACAACAGTAATAATTATATTTTAAAGTGTATGAGGAAAACATTTTTTTTCTTACTTACAATGAAACCAGCTGGATTTCAAAACCATATTAATTTTTTTATGAATGCACAAGTGATAAGGCTTAGAACAATATGGCCTCTTCCCAGCATGCAGCTATGCTGCTAAAGCTGGGGGCCATTAGTTGCCACCCTGGAAGGAGGGAGGCAGAACCACCCCTTCCTTTCAATCCACGGTTTGGCTGGGAGGGCGGAGACAAGGGCCTTAGGAGGCTGCTCTGCCCTGCCCAGTCACAGTTGGGAAGAGTCGCTCAGCCCACCCTCCTCACCCTGTATTGGTGCAGGATTAGCCAGCTGCTGTTATCAGAGCCAGGTAGGAATTTTTTACCCTCTTTCCATTTTGGAATGGGAATGAGGGTTTTTTCGCCTACCTTGTACCGATTTCGGGTATTGAGGTCATTGGCTAAGGGTGGTGCAGGTTAGCAGTATCATTGGCAGGTTTGAGTTTGAGATAGGGTGCGGGCCGGTGAGCATCCTTGGTGCTTCCCTATTGGTGGGAAGAGGGGCCTGCCTGAAGGGCTGGTACTGCTTTGACGGCTGCCAGCTGCAGGGGCAGGCTGCCTTCGGGAACCCCCACATGAAAGTCCTTCCCTCACTGCTGTACGGCTGAGGTGTTCAGGAGCTTGAATGGCGGGTGACCAAATTGCCTGGCCGGCCAGGTCCATGCCATCCATGGATGGGTCGCACCTGGGGCTTCGGGGCTCACCCAGACAGGTCAAGGCGGTGGTCCAGGGTGGACCCCGTGGCTTGACCTGTAGCGCTTTAGGCCCTTGCCGATGTTCTGGTTTGTTCTAGTTGTATGAAGTTAATAAAGTGGCCCTTATATCCAAACTTGGTGTCTATCTCTTCAATCCGACTAGGGTTGCTCTGCAACCGGAGACCAGTCCACCGGTAGCTGTCGGTTCGTTGCTTGGGTTTGCCTCTTACCATAGGCATGTAAAGAGTGTAACCTCACTTGATCTTTCCCTAGTACTGAACTCATGTCTCTGCTAAGAATAATGTGCCAGCAGCAAAAAGATCTTAAGCAAGACTGGAAGTTTTATTTAAAAAGGCAAAAAAGAATGCAAGCAGAGAAATAGGGCACCATCTCAGGGCCTCATCTCTGCTGAACACTAGAACACTACGGAGATAGATACAGAGTACAAAATCATTAGCTAGACATAACAATGATACAAAACAATTAAGATATCCTTTCCCCCCCCAAACAAGAGCTCTTGAGACCACCACCCTCCATTGCAGAGAGCAGAGTTATCAGTTCTCTGCTCTCTAACAAGAGAAGGGTCCCAAGCATCTTGTGTCTTCACCTTTTATAGTTGGAAAATCAAAGGAATGCATAGTTTGACACCATCATCAATTACGCAACCTTTGTTCTGATGACACAAATCTAATGAAGAATTTCACAAAAACATTAACCAGGACATCCTCTACATTTAAGATAGACTTCTTCTTTGATATGCAATTAGTTACATTGTAAATTACAAAGGAATGTTCACTTTTTAACCAGCCATAACTTGGGATGGTCTGCCCTCTCTGGCGATAAACTGTTTGCTCCAGTCCTTATCACCTTGCTCACAATGATTTACAAGTAAAGACCAAAAGACCCTCTGAAGGCATTTAACAATCAGCAACTTTTGTGGCTTTATCTGGTTTCAGTCACACAAAGTGAAACCTTCTGCCTGCTCTCAGGAAAGAAACTTCAGAGAGAGCGCCTTTGGAAGATCTCTATGCCATGCTGAAGCTGGTTCCATATTACAAGCATAGGCCTGGTTCCGGCCCAGTCCCAAAATTCTGACCACAGATATAGCTAGAACTATAGAACAGTTGATGGATTTGACCAAGAAAATCATAGAAGATGTATTTGCACACAAAAATGAGGCTAGTCTGGCCCCATAGCTAGTCATGCCACAACGGAGGTCTAGAGGCCTAGAATAGGAAGGGCAAAAAAACAGAGGAGTAACACAGTAGTATAGCCTTGTGTAGATTAGAAATGCCATCTAACCCATATCAGTAGATACAATGTATTGAGGCCCAGGTTTACAGAGCGTCTGAGAATAATAGGAATGTCTAACTTCACTGAGGTTGAAGATATAATTCAACAATGGGTTTACTGGTGGAGGGTCAAAATATATCCATATGAATGAGAAACTAGTAATCATTAGTTTTCCAAAGACTTCGTTAAAATAAAATGTAGCAAGAATGAACTAACAATTTTTATATACTATAATAAGGTGTTTCCAGTATAGGTAACCTTGTCTGATGTTTGAAGTTATAAAATAATTAGTTAATCAAGAACGTGAGCCCTTTGAAGCAGGACAGTTAGTTATTGTTAAGAGATGGTTTTGAAATGCTATAAATATGAGAAGCTGAACTGATCAGGAGCTTCTTCCTAGAAGGGGCTCCTTGCCTGTGACCTTCTTATCTTTGAGTAAGATACTTGGACTCATGTAATTGCTCTCCTTTAATGATCTATGTAATTAGAATGGATGGGATGATTTTCTTTTGCTTGAGCTAATGTAAAGAATGCTGAATAATCAGGTTTTAATAATAATAACTAAGAATGGAAGCAGAGATTCTGTAATAGTATTATTTGTGTACTATACCCAGTAATGAACCTAAAACTTTAGCTGTGGTGTATCTCTTTGCCAGGAGTTAAATTATTTGATATAGAAAACCTAACTAGATGCTTACAGCTTCTTAAGCGCTTAGCTATTTCTGAATCAGGCCTGACTAGAGTAAGCCAGAACAGAATGTTCACCAAACACAATTTCATGTTAAATCATGTCATTGAAAAGTCCATACATTGCTATATCAATAGATAGTTTCAATATGGTAGCTACCTCATGCAAGCAGACTTGATTTCTTGGGTATTCTTTTCATTTATCCCATTTACAGCCCCATCTTTCAGCCCCAAATAGACTCTCGAAGGAGCTTATAATGTAAGAGCAAAAAATACTTGGTATCAACCACTGCTGCAAGAGATGTTGGAAAGATACCCACACTTGAACCACTTTTTAGACAGACTGCTTTTGAAAAACAATTTAACATGCAAATGAAAAAGAATGAAGTATTATAACTAATTGATAAATTAAACAATAACAAGTTCTAGTTTATATGGCATTCATCAAGAGCTCCTTATTAACTTGCCCAGTGTAATGAGTTTGTGTGACAGACTAGTGAATTTTTCAAGAAAAAAATATTTCATACAAGACCTACCTAAATTATGGAATTATGTTTTAGATAGCTATGTAAAATTTAGATAGCTATGTAAAATGATCAGAAACATTCGTGAAGGGTAGGTCTATTGATAACTATTAACCATAAGAGCTGGGACATGCTGGGGTCAAACAAGAAGTGGCCGTCATTTTCATGCTCAGCCTATAAGCTTCCCAAAGTTTCCTGGACAGCCTTCCTACCTGTTCTGTAAGCAGAGCTGTGCAGACAGAAGGAATATGCTTCACTTTCATTTTCCAGGCAGCTCAGCTTGCATAACATATGAACCAATGAGATTATGTTTATTTGTAATTTTAATATTTAGATTTGAAAATATTCTGAATAATGCATTATTTGGTGAGTTCTGACTAGAGGTGGGCGCGATCCAAAAAAAATTACCAATCAAGCTGATCGGGGATTGGTGCCAGCGACAACCCCAAATCACCGATCCACACCGATCATCTCCCATTTCCGATCTGTGGATCGGGGATCGGGGAGGCCAAAGCGGAGGGGCGCCCTGCTGTTCCCAGCTATGTGCGAAGGTGGGTGGTGGCGGCGACCACTGGGCCAGGCGGGCATGGGGAGGCGCCTCCCCTCAGAGAGGGGACGTACACACACACACACACACACACACACACTTAGAGCAGAGGGGGGAGTTTTTAACCCGGCGACGAGCCGCCTCCCCTCAGGGAGGGGACGTTCACACACACACACACACACACACACACACTTAGAGCAGGGGGGGAGTTTTTAACCCGTCCCTGCCTCTCCAAATAGAGAGAGAGACACACCCCGTCAACATGTTTCAGCCAGCTTTTAAAAAAAAGCAGGGACAGAATCCTCCATTCCTCCCCACCCGATTTTAAAAGCAAGCAGCCAGTCTTCCAAAAGCATATTTTAAACACACACACAGAGCCGTGAATGAGGTTTTCCCACAAAATACAGTGTTTTAAAAGCAGGTTAAAAACCGAGAGTGACAGCCAGAAAAACAGCCATTCCTCCTACAAAGCCCCGTTTTTTAAAAAAGCAAAAAAAACGTTTGGAGTGCTCATAGCTACAGAACACCCCCTTTCCCGTCCTTCCCCTGGGTCTCTTCTCCCAACTGGTGAGTGCATTGCTGCTCCGCGGTTGGAAGGAAGCCCTGCTAATCAAGGAAAGTTGGGCTTCCATTCGGGTTTCCAGGGCGACAGAAGGAGGGCAAACACAGCTCAGGCATTCCCATGGCTCTGTTGCCCCGGGAATAGATTACTGGTGCCTGATTGTCTGCATCCCCGATCAGATCCCGATGGCCCAAATCAAGCCCCGATGAACCCCCCCCCTCCGAACACTGGATCGGTCGCCGTGGACGGCACCGATCCCCCGGGTCCCGATCCCCTGGGTCCTGACAATGGCGAACGCCATTATCGTGGGTATCGTGCCCATCTCTAGTTCTGACTATTTCTACATTCCAAATTGCACATCCCTGCTTCCCAATCCAGGAGTAAATCTATGGCATAATTTCCTTATTTCCTTCAATGAACAACATTAACATTCACAGTATAAATAGTTCCCAAAGGAGTGTCAGCACATGTAACGTGGGAGACTCCACAAATAGCAATGAAGCAATGCCTTGTTATATTGCAGTCTCTTTCTCTACCCCCACTGAACAAATTTAAGTAGACAATTGTTTTGGAACCAATATGCTCTCACAATGTGAATCATTTTTTATTGTGTCCCTTAAGCTTGTAACTCTTTAAATCTCCATTGCAAGGATTCAGTGAGGATCCAGTCAGTGTAACAATTGCTATTTAGCCTACCAGATGACTGGTTGGGAAATTCAAAGTTATAACAATGCTGTGATTAATGAGGAAAGTAGCAATTGTCAGATAAATTACAAGCTCTGAATGAGTAGCTCATCTAATTATTGTTGTAATCTGGGTTTAATGTGGATAAGGTGGCATTCTTAAAGCCTGGGATAGAGCCATTAAACATCTAGTGGCTACTTGGACCAATGATCACTGCTGAAATTAAGTAAGGAAGTTTTCCACCATTAAAGGTGGGGACTGTGATGCTTGATGTATAAATAGATAGGGAGGTGAAAGTGTTAGAGCTGCCTTGAGTTTCAGCACTAAGGAGTTGTCTGCTTGACTGGACTAAACTTGTAGGACCAGAATGAACACCACAGGTGTATTTGTGCTTCTAAGCCTGTCCCTCTTCTGCCTTTTTTCAGGTGAGTTACATTTATAGGTTACTTGTCAAACATGCTCAAGCTTCAAAGATTGCAGAGACAGAGCTGCTGTATCAGAGTGGACCAACAAGCTAGGCTGACTATCCATTGTCCTCTAGATTGAAAAATCCATTCAGCATGAGCAGAAGTGCACTGTGGTGGTTTTGCTGCCTTCTCATTCCTACTGCAGTCATCCATCTACTCCAGTATTGTGTTTCCATGGGAAACATCATGTGGATTTTAATCTACGTTTCTGGAACTTCATGTGGATTAAAATAGAGGGCTGTATGACAGGAGGAAAATGGTTCTTGTCTTCCACAAGTGGAAGTGCCTACAATGGACAGAAAGGTTGCTTAGGATACTAGCCTATATTTACTATTGTTTGTGTTTGTAAAATGGAATGAGGTACGATGCCATCAGCACCATAAAATTCTGAACAGTATATAATGCTATCTTTAGAAAATGTACTTATTAGGAAGCATGTTGCAGTACATTTGCAGCATATACAATTCAACTTAATAATTAGAAACATTTGTACTTTAATCTTCTTAATCCTTAATATTCCAGTATTTCAGTAGAAATACATCGACTATGTTAGCTTCAGTTGTCTAGGATTTTATTTCTGATGTAAATCTGTATAAATTGTCATTTACCAAACTCAACATGCTCAACTATGTATGACAAGTCAGTTGAGGCTCAGGAAATCTATTTTTTCCCTGCCTGGCTTGGCCTGCAAAAACAAACTATTGAAAGGAAAGTCATAACGCAGGGCTTGTGGACTGGTCTTGGCTCAGTGGGTCACAAGTTACGGCATTACATGCTCATACTAATCTAGGCACAGCACGAAGTGGTGTCCTCGTCACTGATGCCCAACATGCATTCTTCATTTGAGCATATAAATGGCTGAATGTACTGAGAATTCCAGGGCAATCTCAGGATTCAAAGTGACACCAAGGCCAGGAGTAAGTTGGAAAGTATCAGTGTGCATCACTGTGGAGCTATAGTTACATTATCATTTGCAAGGAAGATGAAACTACTAGTGCTGCTGCCATTGAGCCAAATGGCTCTTAAGCTGAAGGGTCCTCCTGAAAGTACCGGTGATAATGAATCAGCACAAGTAAATTAAAGCTAAACAGAAACCTGATATATTACAAATATTAACATAATTAAACACCGTTAGAACCAATCAGAAAAAGGCCTGTGTAAATAATATACTGCTACCAGGATGGGATGAGAAAGAGGCAACCCTTACTTCAACCGGCAGTCCATTCCATAAGGATAAGGCCACCACAGAAAATATTTTTGTTCTGACAATCACAGATCTCACTTCTTGACTCTTTAAGGAGGGACATGAGAGCAAACCTTGTGTTGATCTTAAGGTCCTTCAGATATGAGGGACCCTGGCCAAAAGTGGCTTTAAAGGCCAGAACCAGCACCTTGAATTGGATCTAGAAACAAATAACAACAATAACATTTGATGTATATGCCATCCTTCAGGACAACTTAATGCCCACTCAGAGCGGTTTACAAAGTATGTTATTATTATCCCCACAACAACACCCTGTGAGGTGGGTGGGGCTGACAGAGCTCCAAGAAGCTATGACTGACCCAAGGTTACCCAGCTGGCTTCAAGTGGAGGAGTGGGGAATCAAACAGGTAGACAGTACCGCTGCCGTAATATTACCATCATATGGTTCGTTTGACTTACGCACATTAATAGATGGACTGCTGATTTCTAGACCACTTGCAGCTTCCCCATTGTGCAAACAAACAACAGAATCCATGCAGGCAGTACAAACCAAATTGTGATTGTAATGCCAAGTCCTCAAGCTATTTAACTTTACTTCCAGTTCAGTGTTACAACTGCTAAAACCAGACGTTTTTTGGATAAAGCCAAAAAATCCTTTTCATTAATGGAATACATCCAGAACATTTCCTGGGTTATCTCCACTGCGGGGGGTGGGGGCAGTATTATGTTTCATCTTGCTAATCCTCATCCATTCCATACCTGCCTCCCAGCACCTGTTCACAGTTTCCACAGCTTCCCTGTGATCTGCTGGTAGTGTGAGATAGAGCTGAATGTCATTTCCCATTCTTCCCTTGCTTGAAACTCTATGTAAATTTCACAGAAATTAACAAGTAACACAACTTTTTAAAACTGTTATTATACAAAAATAAATAGATGCAATATATATAAATCCATCAATACAATGAAAAGTTAATAATCAGTTGAGCCCATGATAGTAATTACTACTGCTAATATTTAAACTTACACTGACCTTTAATTACAAATATCATTTTCAACATAGCATAATGTTGGAATCCAATAAATTTCTCATCCTTTGATTTTTAATTTTTTTTTAACCAAATTCAATACCTTCTTTTAGACAATCTATCTTTTTTGGAGCACATTTTTTCCATTGAATGACTAGCACCATCTCTGCAGCTGTTAACAGATTTTTAGCTATCTCTTGAGCCAAAAGATTTACCATTTTGACATAGTTCAGTAGAAAAACCTTAGACACCTAAGATAGTACTATTCCCAAGGCTTCAAATATAATACCCACTCACATGTCTACCACATATGCTGAGGGGGGGGGGGGCGGAATGCTTTATCTTTAGACAATACCAAAGCTAGTATACATTTTTTATAGTCTCCAGGGGGATTCAAATTCACTGGTAGCATCTTATTTACGAAACAATAGCAATGATCACTCTGCTGCCTAGTAGAGGATAACTGTTGCTGGGCAATGTTTTTAATGTAATAAATACATCACCTTTGCTTTGTTTAGGACTCTTGGGGGAACTTTACATACTCACATGCTTTGAATATGCAGCATTTACAATTTTCATCTTCTATTGGTACACTGGTGTTTTGGCTCTGCAAGATGTTAGTAACCTTGCCTCTTTTTTTGTTGCAGATGTGGCTGCCCAACGCGTGATGCAGGTTTGTGCAGCTTTTTTATTATATGTTATTTTATTTCCCTGGGATCAAGTTCTCATAAGCCCCAGGTCAGCGATTAGTTGGTCACTTACTGGAAGACCCTTTAATAAGATCATAAGACCATTTGGGAGGTCAGACTCACATCTTTCCTGAAAAGGGACTAATGTCCAGTCCCATGGTCACAAGTGGCTGTTCCCACACAAACTTCCTCTCCCTTTGAGTTTGCAACTACGGGGGACAGACTCTATGCGTCAGAGGGAGAGCTTTGTACTTTGGGTACCTGATTCCTAATACTAGTAATTTAGCAAATATTTCAGCACTGAGAAAATGCTTAGTAATACTGAAACAGGGGGAAAGGGTAAAAAATATCTCACCATTTCCAAAAGCTGTTGCATATTTCTGTTGATTTCAAATGATACGTTTGTGAGGAAACAATCTGACGAACTAAGCAAACTGATGAAACTAGGACTCTTCCACAGGAGGAGAATAATTTTGGACCAAGTTTTAAAGTGAAAAGGAAGCCTTAAAATTAGAAATTTCATCTCAAATTTTCAGAAGTAGTTGTGCTAATCTGCTGAAGTTAATATAGCAAAATGCATCTGACCAGAGCTTTTTTTCTGGGAAAAGAGGTGGTGGAACTCAGTGGTGGAACTCAAGACTGCACAATGACATCACTTTGGGTCAGCTGGAATGGGGGGGGTTAAGGTTTAAATTGCCCTTGGCGAAAATTGTCACATGGCCGGTGGCCCCGCCCCCTGATCTCCAGACAGAGGCGAGTTTAGATTGCCCTTCGTGCCACTTTGCAGTGCGGAGGGCAATCTAAACTCCCCTCTGTCTGGAGATCAGGGGGCGGGGCCACCAGCCATGTGACCATTTTTAAGAGGTGCCGGAACTCCGTTCCACCGCGTTCCCGCTGAAAAAAAGCCCTGCATCTGACAAAATGATTCCTGGCTCACAAAAGTTTAAGCCACAATTGACTTGTTAGGTTTCAAGATGCCATGAGATGCTTTGTTATCTAAAATGTTGATTGTATCAGAAAATGTCAGAAGATTAATTTTAAAATGAACCGTTCTGAGATGGTGGCAAACAAGACTGATGCTGGGTGCTGTCAAAAGCAAAAGTACTTTTGAACACTTTACCAAAACGCAGACAAATTAAAAATTATTGAAATGTTGATCTCTATAATATGAGATGTAACTTTAGCTTTCTGCGGTCTTCTTGTTTTTTGTAGTTGTGCTGTATATTACAAAAAATCTGATATCTTCCTCAGTACATCGTTTTGGTAACATGGGTACTAGATAAGTGGTATACTACTGATAGATTAATCACTTAATCAGTTGGAAACAAGACCAAACCAATAGATTATGGCACCTATTGAGATTTAGAGCTGATCTAGAAGTTATTCTTACATGTTCTTTGTACCATACAGCCATGCTGCTTAATAGAAATAATGACATGAATCCTATCTGCTTTATAAGTGAATTGTCCCAGTTCCACCCTACAACATTGTGATAGCTGCTGTAGAGGACAGGGACTCAGCAACCCTAGATACGTGGGATTCATGTTATGAATTTTACTAAGCAATATGGTCATTGTGTGGAAGATTCTAAATTGTGCATGACAGTACCAATCACCATAATGCATACTCTAGATTAACTGTGCCTAGGAAGGAACAGGCTAGTAATCATAGCCTTCATCTCACATTTATGTGATGTCATCTATAAAGTTTGCAATACCTAAGGGCTAGGGCACAGAAAAGATGACGAACAGATGAGACAGCTTTGTAAGCCCCGGTTAGTGAAATCACTTAAACGCTTAATTCTTCTGCCAGCTTCATATCCCTGGAATTTGGAACTGGATATAGAAATCAATATGTTTTTTCTTATTAAGCAATATCTCAGACTGGATCCAATCAGCCTTTCTGCTATTTGAAAATGAGTTACATGCACAGAGTCATGTCCCATGGGGTCTGTAGTAAGGATGGGATTTGGGCAAGACTGAGTGGAACAGTTGACTGGATCCAATCCTTTATTGGCAGATATTTTGTTCATGAAATCCTAAATGAGTCAACCACCTGGCCCATGAATCCTTCCCATCTGCCTTGAACTCTTCTAAACTGTGATAACTGCATCTCTTTTCTCCATTATCCAGAAAATTGAAAACCTGCAAACCTGTCTTCTGATTAATTCCATAGCTACTCACTGGAAACATTTAGCCAAAAGGATAAACTCAACTATTTCCACTGCTAATGCAGATTGGGAAAGCTAACAGATATTAGAACTATTTTTAAAAACTTTTTAAAATGATGCTTATTCTTTTGGCAGATTGATTGTAGTCAATACATGGATGATTCAATCTGCTCCAGAGAGGGAGAACCTATCTGTGGAACAGATGATCAGACTTATGGAAACCGGTGTGCTTTTTGCAAGGCCACTAGGTAAGTATATCAAAGATGCTGTCCTACATGCAAATGGTGAAAATGTGTGGAGGAGATTGATGGAGGGCAGTGTCATAGAAGGAAGGCTCCTATAATCATTATTTGTATGAATGTGCATGGTTTGATTCATGAGAGTGGCTAAACAGGACAAATCAAGAAAATGATATGCAAATATAATTGATTTGACTGATTTATGAATAGTTTTTTGGCTCTAACTTTGGATTATCTTCGTGCAAAATATACATATGATGCATGCATTTGTTGGATTTTGTGCTACTTAAGTGGTGCCCTGCAAAATATTACTACTGTAAACAGCTGCTTGGGTTGCTTATACTGTTCAGGGCCAGCCATTACTATGAGTCTCCTCCTACTTAAAATATTAAAATGATTGATTGATTGATTTGGACCATTGCTATCTCCTAGCAATTTGAGGGCAACAAAGGAAAAGTAGGCAGGTCAGTCCTGGTATCTCAAAGTCTTGATCACCCCAAACTGGGAAAATACAGCTTGGATTTCTTTCCCTAAAAGATTTTTCAAAATGTCCATCTATAAGAGCCAGTTTGGTGTAGTGGTTAAGAACACAGGACTCTAATCTGGAGAGCCAGGTTTGATCCCCCACTCCTCCACTTGAAGCCAGCTGGGTGACCATGGGCTAGTCACAGTTCTCTGGAGCTCTCTCAGCCCCACCCACTTCACAGGGTGTTTTGTTGTGGGGATAATAATGGCATACTTCGTAAACCGCTCTGAGTGGGCATCAAGTTGTCCTGAAGGGCAGTATATAAATCAAATGTTGTTGTTGTTATCATTATTATTAAGTTCACTAGTTTGCCATAATTTAGCAGTTTCTGTCATTTATTATCTTATTTCTGTATTTCAGAGATAAGTATTTCTCATTTCTCCATATATTTCTCCTGTATTATAGGGGAAAGGGAAATCTTGCTGTTCGTCACATGGGGGAGTGCAGAGGGAAAACTGGCATGCGCAGCTGAGTGCAACATAGCTCCATTCTACTCAGTTCCTGGCTAATGCTTGGAGATCACTTGCATGGAGGTTTGACCTTTCATTTGTGGCTGTTTCCCCCTTTGGGCTCCTGGCAATGCTATTGTCTCCATCGTACATGTTCATTAAAGCAGAGCTCAGCAGAATATTTTTGACTCTTCTTCTTGTGTAATATCTTGAGAAGCCTTAGAAAGCAGAGTGAAAACAAGAGAGCCATACACTTCATATACACTAGATGGCCCCATTGACTGGAGAGTTGGTATATTTTCTTGTCCCACCTCATTAATAAAATGTTGTAAAGAAACATGGAAGTGCTCACCTTTGATATGAGAAGTTAGCTACAGAAAAAATGTGCAACTAGTCAGCCCTGCTGATAAAACTTAGAATGTCACATTTAATTGAAGGCAGGCAGGCAAAAAAAATACTCTTTGCTTTAGAGATTGAGAAGCTTATATTTAAGTCGGGAAAGAGTTGCTGTCAGTTGCCCGACACTGACCCAAGCTTTCCTCATAATTCATTGCTCCTGCTGGCTCTCCACTTCCTTATACAGTGCAGGTTTCCCTGCAGAAAGATGAAAGAAATGCATGCTCTGACTAAAGAAACTCTGAGAAATAGCAAGTGGCAGTAGCTGTGGGTCATCTGCAGTCCAAATCTGAGACCTAGAAAATTTGTTTGGGATATTTGTACAATTCAAATTTTTACTTTATTCCCCACCCCCCACCCCGAAGCACTCTGGGTTCAAAGTGCATTCAGTGAAAAAAAACTTTTTTTCAATGCACAGAAG
Organism: Eublepharis macularius; assembly: GCF_028583425.1. NCBI lineage: Eukaryota > Metazoa > Chordata > Lepidosauria > Squamata > Eublepharidae > Eublepharis > Eublepharis macularius. Next base: position 90,558,478 of record NC_072793.1, on the reverse strand, counting down.
TACCTAGTTCATCATCAGGAAATTCCTCACCCTTGATGTTGCAATTCTTTTCTGGAGCTGAGTTGCTTAACTCACCCTGTATGGCTCCTGCCCAGTTCTTCAGCATAATCCTGGTATTCAGATATATATTTCTGACTAATCAGTCTCTCTCAGATCTGAGGTGGATGTCTTATTTATTTGAAGTAATTACTCCCTGCCATTCCACTTATGGATGCTCTCTCACAGCATCATTTAAAGTTGTATAAACAAATAGATTTAAAATTAAACTAAACTCAATAAATGCAAGGGTGGTCTTAGTGAATCAGGGTCCCTGGACAGAAGTCCTGCAAGGGGTCCCATAGTCACTGCCCCTCATTGCCTCCTGCCATGGGGCCAAGCAAGAGGCAGCCCACACCCTGTGTGAGGTGGGCGGGAGCCACCACTGATGCCAGAAGCCAGCTGCTAGAGCCCCAGAGAAGGCAAGCATAAGTGGCCACCACGGAGGTGGTGGGACAGATGCAAGTGGAGGTGCTGTTCTGCTTTCCCCCTGCCCATCAGGGGAAATCAAGGACTTGCAAGACACAAAGAAAGAATCTAGTCTAGTCTACTTTCTGCTATGCTTGTTTTCCACTTGCAGGTAGGCTTTTGTTTGGGAGCATTTAAAACAGACGTTCTTTATCTATACTTGGAAGTGGCACCATCCCTTCTATGACTTCAACGATCGACTGTCTTATTCTGCTCTGTCACACAGAACAGGCTATAGAAAGTGTATACAAAACAACTTATATAAAATCCTGTTTTGAAGCCTAGATTCTCTTTTCTAAAACTTTAAGATGACTTGAAGCAAAACAGAACATAGTCTGTGACTACTGAGCCACATTCCAGCTATGACCTAGTCCACTTAAAAATAAAAGCTAAGATTTCCTGTCAAGATGGTACAGCAGTTGGCCATGGCTCATTGAACTCCTGAATGAGACTCTTGTTACTTATGCTGACCAGGCTCAAAATCCTGTTCTCCAGGCCTCTAGGGGATGGTGATCTAGGATAATTTCTTTACTATCTATGTATTTATTTATACCCCAAATATCTCCCCTGTAGGGACCTGAAGTGGCTTACAGCATTGTTCTCTCCTCTATCCTCACAGCAACCAAGTGACATAAGTCAGACTGAGTGTGTGTTAGGCCACCCAGCAAGTGTTTGTAGGACAGTGGGGATTTGAACCTGGTTCGCCCAGATCCTAGTCTGACACTCTAACCACTACCCTCCAACTGGAGATAAATGCTGGAAATACTATCCTGCTGAGCTCTGGCCACCAAGGCCTGCATCCACCCTAAGAGGTCCTACAGCCTTAGACTGGGTTAGCCCCTTGCCACAACCCACACAGACTTAGCATGACAATGTGGCCTCAGGGTTTGTGATCATAATGGAGCTTCATGTCTTGGCCTAGACAGGGCCGGTGCTACCATTAGGTCAACTAGGTGGCTGCCTAGGGCACAGAACTCAGAGGGATGCAGAACTGACCTAAGGGACACAGTTTTATACAGATTAGTTACTTTTTAAAAAGCAACTGACAATTTATATTTTTATTTTAAAATAAATACTACAACAGTGCTATAGAATATAATTAATTATAACATTTTATCAAAATTTTCTCTGTACTCACTCTCACTTGCCAAAGTCGCATTGGCACCAGCCACTGTGGTCTGCCTCCTGGGGTTAGTTGGCAAACAGGGCAGGAGTGGGGGAGAAAACCTATTGAGCATCCCCCAACAGGGTAGGGGGAATAGTCCTCTCAACAGACAATCAAGTTTGAGGATGGTTTTCAATAAGTTTTGATAGATCCTACTGAGATTGCAAAGGAACTTGGAATACTATCAAACTTCAAGACAGAACAAGTTAGAAAAAGAAGAAAGAAACAGCAGTTTGAGTATGAGGCCCAAGAAAAGGCAAAACAAGATCCAAAGCAGAAATTCAAAGTAGGTTTCTATTATGCTGTCTTAGACACTGCCATACAATCTGTTGAAGAGAGATTCCAACAGCTACAGCAATATAATTCCCTATTTGGCTTCCTATAAGAAGCCAACAGTATCAACAAAAAAATTCGTGTCAGTGGTAAGTGGTGAATGCAGTTTCTCAAAGCTCAAACTTATAAAAATGTACATACATTTAACAATGCTGCAAAAGAGACTAGTTGGTTTGGCAGTGATATCTTTTTTTTTTTTTTGAAAATTTTTTATTGGGTTAGAATCCATTATTTCCACATTTACATTCAATTTTCCCCAATTTTTTCATCTCTAACCCCCTCCCTTCCCCCCCCCTTTTTGTTGACTTCCAACAGCTTTCCAACCCTTTGTCCCCTTTCCCTTACTTTTATTAGCTTCCTCTATCTAAAACAAATATATATTCTCCATTATTCTAAGCAGTACATCCTTAACTATTTTTAACATTATATGCCCAAACTGTAAGTCTTTGTTTCCATCTTAGATAAACAATTTATCCCAATTTTTCAATTTCAGATATTTCTATATATCATAAACCATATAGATCATACATTCGTTTATATCAAACAATTTGACTTATTCTCTATATATATTACTCATTCTATCTTTTTATAATAGTTCTATATATCTCTCCTCACGTAGTCAATCAATTTGACCCATCTATATCTTCAGACATTCAGTTTGGTACAAAGCTTATCAGAAAAAAAGAAAATATTGTTAGTTAATCGCTCCTTATATTTAGTCCTTATAATTAATTATTTTCTCTATGTTCTGTTTGTTAACCTATATATATCTATATATATGTCAATCTATTAATCTGACTGCTTATTAATTCACATTTATCTCTTCTCCCCCCGGTAAAGTCTCCCCCCTCTACTTCAATACTTCAGTAGTTCTCAAACTGCCACAGTTTTCCTCCCACCTCCCATTTCTTCTCCAGGTATTGTTTCAGCTTCTCCCAGTCTGTGTTGAACTGCCCTGAGTCCAGATCTCTCAGTTTTCTTGTCATCTTGTCCATTTCAGCCATATACAGCAATTTGTAAGTCCAATCTTCAATAGTTGGCACTTCTTGTACTTTCCATTTTTGCGCATACAAAAGTCTAGCTGCTGCTGTCATATAAAATATCAACGTCCTGTGTTGGGCTGGAATTCCCTCCATTCCCAAGTTCAGTAGCAGGAGTTCTGGGTTCTTATTAATTTGAAATTGTAAAATTTCACTCATTTCTCTTATTATTTCCCCCCAGTACTGCCTGGCTACCTCACACGACCACCACATATGATAGAGGGAGCCCTCATGCTTCTTACATTTCCAGCATTTATTAGAAGTATTCAAATTCCCTAGCGCAATCTTCTTTGGTGTCATGGTTTGGCAGTGATATCAATGGAACATGCCCAAGTATCAGCACTTGACCTGAAGAAATTGGTGATAAAATTTGCAAAGGAAAAGGCACACAAAATCAGAGTGTGATGATCTTGAAATGGGAACATTCAAGAGACTTAAATTTTAATATCACAATTCACAGGATTATTCAAAACTAGTGCCAGAGCCCGTTGTGACATAATACAATGGGCTCTAGCAGCGGGCGCTGGACTGAGCTGCCCCACACCACAGTGGGCCGCCAGACTGGGCCATCCCACACCACAGTGGATGGCCAAGCTGGGCAGCCCCATGCTTTAATGGGCCGGGCAGCCCTACACTGCAGTGGGCTGCTGGGCCAGGCAGCCCCTCGTTGCAGTGAGCCAGGCAGCCCCACATCACAGCTGGCTGTGCCACCCTGCACCTCAGCAGGCCGCCAGGCTGGGCCACTCTGCACTGCAGCAGGCCACTGGCCTGCGCAGCCCTGTGCTGCAGTCGACCGCTGGGCTGGGCAGCATTGCACCAGACCCCGAGGCACTGGGAAGGCCCAGGGCCACAAGGTCATGTCTTCCTGCTGCCATGCTGGTCCTTCCTGAGCCTCCAAAAGCCCCAAGGCAGCAGGAAGGCCTGGTGCCGTGGCACCAGAGCTTCCCACTGCTGCGCTGGGCCTTTTCAGGCCTCTGGAGGCAGCAGGGAGGCAAATCATTTTACCCCTGGCTTGTTTCTTATTCCCATGTACTGCATCTGCATGGGGATAAGGTCACCAGCAACATGGTTTGTCTTTTATGCTTAAGGATGATTTGTGATTTGTGTGCTAAAATTTATTTGTTTTTGAGAGAGAAAATCAAAGATTGTTGTATTACTTATTCTCATAATTATTTAAAAAAATTAGCAATATCAAGTATCGTGCTTTACATTTTTCCTACAATTCATCTGTTTTTGAAAATTGGTTAGCATTGGGGGGGGGCACAAGTAGTTAGCCTTGCCTAGGGCACAAAAAAAGCCTGGCACCGGCCCTGGGCCTAGAACACTGCCAATGACCCCTCATGTTGATGCTGAGTTGACCTGCAGGTAGATGCTCTGTTCTGGAGAGAGGTGAGGTCCTGATCGTGCTGCCCTTAACTCTGTTAAGTGGCCTGGTGAAGAAATCCGGTGAGGGGGCCTGAACACAGAGAGGGTGTTTCCCACTTGTAAGAAAAACCCACATTCACATCTCTCATATTCAGTCTACCAAACATTAGACACAGCATTTGAAGCTTTTCCCTCCCAAAGGAGAAGAAAACACCTCACCCAGACCTGAACTACACTACTGTAACAGAAGTAGGTTGCCAGCCTCCCGGTGGTGGCTGGAGATCTCTTGGAATGACAACTGATCTCCAGGCCATAGAGAACAGCCAAAAATAAAATCTTCTCAAACCAGCTATCTGACCAGAAGGGGTGCTCACATAGAAATTACCTGTCTGTGGTGCAGATCCCCCAAACAACTGAGCAATGGAATCAGATAGATAACATTCTAATTTTCCAATAAGGAGAATTATCACCACACATAGCAGCTAAAAAGCAGCATTCTCTTCAGAGACTTTCCACTGCACCACTCTTCTTATTTATAAGCTTGTAATCCCCTTTATCAATTCCCAAAGACCTTTATGCAAACTTCAGACTAATAAAGGGGGGGAAATTTAAATACAGAAAATGCTCAATTCTTATGAAGGCAATAATACAACTTGAGGGATCATCTTATTTCTCATATTAGAGAAATAAAATGAATGGCTGACTGGATAGCTGCAGCTGAAATTTGAACATTTCCTTAAATACTATGTGAGCTGATGTCCAAAAAAAGAAAGCATCTACAAAATATAAGTGATCATATCCCCATTTCATCATTAAACACAGAGCAGAACCACAAGTGACAAAAGGCACAGATTGGACACTTGTCAGCTTCCCTCAAGTTTTGATGGGAAGTGTAGGCAGCTTGGCGGAATGTTGGACAAGTGACAGTTGAAAAGTCCATTGGACAGCAGTCGGAGAGCCAAGCTGCAAGACCAGGATGCCTACATTTCCCATCAAAACTTGAGGGAAGCTGACAAGTGTCCAATCTGTGCCTTTTGTCACTTGTGGTTCTGCTCACAGACTACAAAATTCTTAAAATCAAGCAGGTTTACTAAAAGGCAGGCATTTTAGCTGGAATACCAGAAGGCTTTGTGATGCTAATGAGTAAGTTAGAAAAACGATTCTCACACAATCAGTCTATTCAAACTGTTTTTGCTTTATTGGAACGTTAAGTCATATGAAAACATGAATTCAGAAGTTATCATGTGTATAGGCATGATAGTAATTGTTTAATTATCATTGATTGGATTATGAAGAAATGTGCACAGAATAATATTTCAGTAGGAATTTTGTTATTTATATTGGCGGTAATAAGAATAGATGGTTGGTTTCATTTGGCTTGGTTGGTGGATTAATAACTCAAGTAACTAGTTCTATGGTATTATTTGTATATAGATTTGATGTATGAAATAAATAATAAAAATTATGTGGACTCAGATTTGCAAAATGTACAATGTTATAGAAAATATTCATTTCAGTATTAAATTCAATTTCAAAGTGAATTAAAGGCTCTTACACACTACAGAGTCATACAGCAAGATCTGAGTCCAGTGGCACCTTAGAGACCAACCAGATTTTCAGAGAATAAGCGTTTAAGAGTCAAACTTCCCTTCTTAAGAAACACTGAAGAGTCGTATTTTGTTCTATCTGAGTACAAAATCAGAATGTTCACAGAGAGACTCAGAACGAAATAATACGTGGTTATTTAATCTAGAGCTGTACTATATATACCCAAGAGAGGTACTCAGCAAAGATTTATGTACAGTGAAAGCATAACTAGGGCAAAATTTTGATCAGTGCATTCTTTAATCCCTCAATTTTCCTTCAAATTGCTCAGAATAGTGTACATGTTCTCGCCACTGCCATTTGGTCTTCACAACAACCCCACGAGGCAAGTTAGTTTGCACGAGTGTGGCTGTTTGACACATCACCCAGTGAGTTTCACAGCAAGTAGCATTTTGAACCTGTGTCTTGCCAGGTTTAGTCAAACACTCTAATGATTACACCAGTAGGGTCACTTGAAACATTACTTCCTTCATGAGTTCGGCATGGAGCCAACCCAGGTTCACCTAGACACATGACAGCTCTAGGGAATGGCTTGTATAGGGATGTGCGTTTCGGCATTCAGAATGCCGAAAGAATGCCGAAACAAAAGTGTTTCGGCTTCTTTCGGGGAATGCCGAAACGTTTCGGGGAATGCCGAAACGTTTCGGGTAGCCGAAAGAAAAAAGCCGAAACGTTTCGGGATTCTTTCGGCTTTCTTTCGGCTTTTCTATGGGAAAATGCCTCCGTCTTCCAGGACGTCTGGAGGAGGCATTTTCCCACCGAATAAGCCCAAAATTGGTGGGGACCTTCCTCTAACCCTTCTCTAACAACCACCCAAGTTTCAGACAGATTGGACTTTGGGGGGCCATGTTATGGCCCCCCAAAGCAGGTCCCCCCATCCTCCCATAAGAAAGCGAAGGAGCAGCATATTGTTAGCATGCTGCTGCTGATCTTTCTTCATTATTTCCTATGGGGAAAAAATGAAGAGGCAGGCTTCCTTTGCCAGGGGTGGCATTTTGCATGCAAAATGCCCCCCAGCCCTCAGGGGCCCTTCTCCCACCCCTCCTCCCACCCCCCACCAAGGCTCAGCCTGCTCCCACTTGGGGGGGCCATTTCATGGCCTCCCCAAGTAGGTGCTCTAATCTCTACCACTGACAGCTGGGGGAGGCTTGTGTTGCCAGGGGTGGCATTTTGCATGCAAAATGCCCCCCAACCCTCTGGGGCCCTTCTCCCACCCCTCCTCCCACCCCCCACCAAGGCTCAGCCTGCTCCCACTTGGGGGGGCATTTCATGGCCTCCCCAAGTAGGTGCTCTGCTCTCATCTCTACCACTGACAGCTGGGGGAGGCTTGTGTTGCCAGGGGTGGCATTTTGCATGCAAAATGCCCCCCAGCCCTCTGGGGCCCTTCTCCCACCCTTCCTCCCACCCCCCACCAAGGCTCAGACTGCTCCCACTTGGGGGGGCCATTTCATGGCCTCCCCAAGTAGGTCCTCTCAGCCCCTAAAGTCCACCCCTTACAGCCCCACACAAACCCAATTCCCCCCCAGCTGCCACACACAGACCCAAATCCCCACATTAGCCCCTCACAGACCCAAATCCACCCCCACCTGCCCCACACCCATAACCCCAGGAACAGGCTGGCAAAGGCCAGCCCTCTCCCTTTGTTCCCTATGCTGGGAACTTCTAAACTCTCTTTCCCTAGGCAATTCTGCACAGCCCAGGGGTGCCACAATGGTGGGCACACTTCTGAGTGCCAGCTGGTCCCTGTGAAAGAGCACCTGAACCACAGACACCCTCCCTCAAATTCCCCCACCACCTACAGAGATGGCTGGCCAGCCAGCCCCATTGTTCCCTATGATGGGAACCAACTGCACAACAAAGAATAAAACAAGAACAACACAAAATAAAGTTTTAAAAAAATTATATTCTCCCTTCCAAAGTACAAGTAGGCAAAGCATTATGACACATTACACCAGCAGTCCTGCACACAGAAAAATTAAAACAAAACTCACTTAACATCAGAGAATCACAAAGCATGATTCCTGTCAAAAACACTTTATTTCTTGAACAGCTTTAGGTTACACAGCAGGAGGGAACACCAAAGGGCATGGCAGCACTATCTTACACAAAAATAACACAACTCACTTCACATCAGAGAATCACAAAGCACAATTCCTGTTAAAAACACTTTATTTCTTGAACAGCTTTAGGTTACACAGCAGGGGGGAACACCAAAGGGCATGGCAGCACTATCTTACACAAAAATAACACAACTCACTTAACATCAGAGAATCACAAAAACACAATTCCTGGCAAAAACACTTTATTTCTTGAACAGCTTTAGGTTACACAGTAGGAGGGCACAACAGGGCATGATAGCAATGTACTGCAAAAAATAATACAACCCACTTCACCGTTTTTGACAGCAATTGTGTTTGTGTGATTCTCTGATGTGAAGTGAGTTGTGTTATTTTTGTGTAGTACACTGCTTTCCTGCTCTGTGGTGCCTTCCTAAAGCAGTTACAGAAATAAAGTGCTTTTGACAGCAATTTTTTGGGGTGATTCTTTAATGTGAAGCGAGTTGTGTTATTTTTGTGTAAGATAGTGCTGCCATGCCCTTTGGTGTTCCCCCCTGCTGTGTAACCTAAAGCTGTTCAAGAAATAAAGTGTTTTTAACAGGAATTGTGCTTTGTGATTCTCTGATGTGAAGTGAGTTGTGTTATTTTTGTGTAAGATAGTGCTGCCATGCCCTTTGGTGTTCCCCCCTGCTGTGTAACCTAAAGCTGTTCAAGAAATAAAGTGTTTTTGACAGGAATCATGCTTTGTGATTCTCTGATGTTAAGTGAGTTTTGTTTTAATTTTTCTGTGTGGGGGACTGCTGGTGTAATGTGTCATAATGCTTTGCCTACTTGTACTTTGGAAGGGAGAATATAATTTTTTAAAACTTTATTTTGTGTTGTTCTTGTTTTATTCTTTGTTGTGCAGTTGGTTCCCATCATAGGGAACAATGGGGCTGGCTGGCCAGCCATCTCTGTAGGTGGTGGCGGAATTTGAGGGAGGGTGTCTGTGGTTCAGGTGCTCTTTCACAGGGACCAGCTGGCACTCAGAAGTGTGCCCACCATTGTGGCACCCCTGGGCTGTGCAGAATTGCCCAGGGAAAGAGAGTTTAGAAGTTCCCAGCATAGGGAACAAAGGGAGAGGGCTGGCCTTTGCCAGCCTGTTCCTGGGGTTATGGGTGTAGGGCAGGTGGGGGTGGATTTGGGTCTGTGAGGGGCTAATGTGGGGATTTGGGTCTGTTTGTGGCAGCTGGGGGGGAATTGGGTTTGTGTGGGGCTGTAAGGGGTGGACTTTAGGGGCTGAGAGGACCTACTTGGGGAGGCCATGAAATGGCCCCCCCAAGTGGGAGCAGTCTGAGCCTTGGTGGGGGGTGGGAGGAAGGGTGGGAGAAGGGCCCCAGAGGGCTGGGGGGCATTTTGCATGCAAAATGCCACCCCTGGCAAGACAAGCCTCCCCCAGCTGTCAGTGGTAGAGATGAGAGCAGAGCATCTACTTGGGGAGGCCATGAAATGGCCCCCCCAAGTGGGAGCAGTCTGAGCCTTGGTGGGGGGTGGGAGGAAGGGTGGGAGAAGGGCCCCAGAGGGCTGGGGGGCATTTTGCATGCAAAATGCCACCCCTGGCAAGACAAGCCTCCCCCAGCTGTCAGTGGTAGAGATGAGAGCAGAGCATCTACTTGGGGAGGCCATGAAATGCCCCCCCAAGTGGGAGCAGGCTGAGCCTTGGTGGGGGGTGGGAGGAGGGGTGGGAGAAGGGCCCCAGAGGGTTGGGGGGCATTTTGCATGCAAAATGCCACCCCTGGCAACACAAGCCTCCCCCAGCTGTCAGTGGTAGAGATTAGAGCACCTACTTGGGGAGGCCATGAAATGGCCCCCCCAAGTGGGAGCAGGCTGAGCCTTGGTGGGGGGTGGGAGGAGGGGTGGGAGAAGGGCCCCTGAGGGTAGGGGGGCATTTTGCATGCAAAATGCCACCCCTGGCAAAGGAAGCCTGCCTCTTCATTTTTTCCCCATAGGAAATAATGAAGAAAGATCAGCAGCAGCATGCTAACAATATGCTGCTCCTTCGCTTTCTTATGGGAGGATGGGGGGACCTGCTTTGGGGGGCCATAACATGGCCCCCCAAAGTCCAATCTGTCTGAAACTTGGGTGGTTGTTAGAGAAGGGTTAGAGGAAGGTCCCCACCAATTTTGGGCTTATTAGGTGGGAAAATGCCTCCTCCAGGCGTCCTGAAAGACGGAGGCATTTTCCCAAAAAAAAAACCCGAAAGAATGCCGAAAGAATGCCGAAAGAATCCCGAATCCCGAATCCCGAAAGAGATTCTTGTTTCGGCTTTCGGCTTTAACGGTAGAGAATCTTGTTTCGGGTAATCCCGAAACAAGAAAGCCGAAAGTTTTTTCCTTGCACACCCCTAGGCTTGTATGAAAAAAGGAGAGCCCAAATGGGCTCGGAAAGCTGCCACCAGGGGAGGGAAAGCTCCTGCCTTTCTCCTAAGCATTTTCTCCCCATGCAAAAACAGTGTGTGGGGGGGGGAGCTTTCCTGTCCCTGCTGCTGCACATGCACACAATACCTCCACATGCAGCCGCAGAAATGTGAAACTCCTCCCTCCTCCACATTGTTTTTGCATGGGCAGGAGGTTGCAAGCCACTTGGTGATTGCCTGCCACCTACACTGTTTTTGCATGGGCAGGAGGTTGCAAGCCACCTGGCGATCGCCTGCCACCGGCAGGCACCCTAGGCGCAAGAGCGGTGCCCGTGCTCCCAACAGGCACAATGACATCTCTTCCAGAAGTGAAGTCATTGCAATGACTGTGGGACTGCTCCTGTGCTTCACTTGGGGTTGATTTTTGCCCCAAATGAGCCGATTCTTGTAGAATCAGCCTCAAACAAAGTGCAGGAGCATTCCTGCACTGGTGCAATGACTTGACTCCCAGAAGTGACATCATTGCCAGGACAGGATGCATGCGAAGATCCTCCTGCTGGTGAGTACTGGGCCACCCTGGGAGGGTACAGGACCTAGCAACCCTGTCTCTAAGGTTGTTCTGTTTTAGGCCTCTGGACTCCCTTTGTGGTATGTCTAGCTATGGGGTTGGGCTAGCATTTTTTGTGTGCAAAGATATCTTCTATGATTTTCTTGGTCAAATCGAGCAACAGTTCCCCAACATTTCTAGCTATATCCATAACAAGAAGTTTGTCTAATTATGTCCTTGTGATCTGAAAATTCACAAGTCTTTGCCTTCTTCAGTTCTGTTACATATGAGTAAATCCATTCATTTTCTAACGGTGGGTGACTCCAGAACTGATAGTACTCAAATATGATATTTATTTTGGAATTAAAATAATTCTTGAGCAGGGTTAAAGGCTGCTCTTGGGTGGAGTTATCTGCAGATTCTTGCCCCAGGGTATACCTCTAACAGGCCTCTTCTCCAACAATCTTGGTTGCCAGGTCCACCTACCTTCTAACTAGGGTGGGTAGCTCTAGGAAGGCAAGCGGGCAGTGGTTCTTTTCTCACTCACCTGCATGAGCCTTAGCTATGTTTTCACTAAAGAATTGGCCCTGCTGAGACCCTGTTGCTTCCGGTTTGAACCAGAAGTGATGCTATCAGAAACCCTGTGGAGTGCACATGAGCCATTTCACTGCATGCTCTGGCCAGCCTTCTCACCCCCAGCCAGATGAGCAGTGGCAGGGCACCGCAGCTGGAGGCATGGGATCCTATGCTCCTATGGTCTCTGCAAGTATGTGACCCAAATCTTCAAAACTAAGCACCTCTAGTTAGGTCCTTAGTAGGTAAAGGTAGTCCCCTGTGCAAGCACCGAGTCATTACTGACCCATGGGGAGCCATCGCATCACTACGTTTTCTTGGCAGACTTTTTATAGGGTGGTTTGTCATTGCCTTCCCCAGTCATCTACACTTTATCCCCAGGAACCTGGCTACTCAGTACCCTTAGTAGAAGGAGCAATAATGAGAGGAGCTTTGGGAGTGATAGAATCTCTTCAACATCACATCCACAATTAAGCCTTTGCTGGAAGGGAATGAGTCACTCTCATTTCCTGTGATGGAAAAGCTGTCAGGTTAAATATCTGGGTATTTAAGCTGCTTTGTCTTGAGGAGAGCTCTAATAAAACTGTCACATGGAGAAAACAAACCACTCATCAAGGAAAACAGAAGGTATATTATTCCACCTGCTTTTATTAATGAATACTATACTAACTAAATATTTCAAAGCATTAACTGTTGAGACAGGGTTCTGTAGAATGTTACGAGGATATGGGAAATGTTATATAGCACAAAGAGTTATATAACCAGCACAAACTTAATTTTAACCACAAAGATATATCAGGAGAAAATCTTGAACTCAGCTAGCTACTAATAAAATCAAACTGAACTAGAAACAGAAAGTGAAAATGATCTTGCTAAGAAACTGAGTTTCATACTTCTTAGTATGGAAAACCAGGACCAATACAGTACAGAAGCCATTTGATCATAAAAAAGTACATTAGTAGAGTTTTGTAGGACACTACTGCTACAGAACACTGATTGAATAGTATACCAACATCACCACCACCACCCTTCACAGTGAGTTTTTGACACAGGGAAGTATTCGGTCTAGGGTTGCCAACTGTGGTTTGAGAAATTCTTGGAGATTCCAATGAGAGAGATCTGTGAGGATGTGATCCCACAGAGTTCATCCTCTGAGGCTGCCATTTCTTCCAGAGGAAAAGGTGTCCAGCATCAGTTCTAATCTGGGAAAACTCCAGGCCCCACCTTGAGGTTCATAGCCCTAATTCAGTCCCCCACATGCATTCTGACATGATACAAATGTCAGGAAAGATAGACAATACTTCCCTCCCCCCCCCCCCAATGCTAAACTTCATACCAATCCAATTTCTCTTGGGTGTACGGTCTCCCTATTCATGGCACTCTGTGTTCTTGATTGCAAAGACAGATCTTGTTGGGAGAGATTGAAGGGGGAGGCACTTTCTTCAGAGAAGGGTTTTGGATTGGGTGGCATGATTGTCTCTTCCTGTTCTTTTATTCTATTATTGTAAATTCTCCTGGCCTGATATTCCTGGGAAACAAGATATAATGATCCTTAAAAATCTATTGTGCTTAGCCTCAAATCTCAAACACTGGAATGTGACTCAGGACAAATCTTCAATGGACCTATAATAACCAGAGCAGACTCTTTTACTGTATGGAATCCCATTAAATGTTAATGTATATCACCACTAGGATTACTAACCTCCAGGTGTGGCCAGAAGATCTTCTAGAATTACAGCTGATCTCCAGACTTCACAGATCAGTTCCACTGGAGAAAACGGATGCTTTGGAGTGGTGACTATGACATTATACCCCGCTGAGGCCTCTCTTCAAACCCTACCCTTTCCAAGCTCCACCCCAAAATCTTCAGGAATTTCCCAGTGCAGAACTGGCAGCCCTAATCACCACCCTGCTCACAGCAATTACAAGTTGGATACCAAAAGCATGAGAGCCAAATTGTGCCATTGTATCACAAAGACTATAACTACACTGGCACTTCTTACAGTGGGACTGTGTTGCTGCTTCCTTATCTCAGGTGTGTATCATGAGTTCTACAGGAGGACAATGTAGGGCACTGAGGCTGACATACCCACATAGCTTTAAAAGAATGATGAATGTGATTCTAAACATTTGTAAATATGTCACCAAAAATGTAAAATTGAAACTTTTAGGTACAATGAAGAGCCTTGGGAATGTAGGTGGTTGGGTGGGGCAATGCAACAACTTAATTTGCATTTTGGGAGAAATGAATGTGGCTCCTTTGCTCACTGTAACCTGATGGGTTGTGGAGTACAAAGGGTGGTCCTTCCTGAATTGGAAGAGTGGGACCTTTTAGAAGCCTATGCATTTGCTCCAAGTGTTAGCCTTACTGCTGAAAAGCCTCAGCTGAAAAAACGATAGGAGCTATAAAGAAATCAAATTCCATTGAATTAACATTTAGGACCTTGCTGCTGGGCTGTTAATTTTATATCACTAAACTGATTTCTTCTGGTGTGGATCCTCACTCTTACTCTCTATTGGATGAAACCACTTCTTGGAGAGAAAGCCAGCTACCCTCTCAACTTCCCTTCATACTTGTTGTCCAACAGATTCTTGTAATGATTGCTGACAGTACTACATTCTGCAAGAAAACAATTCTTCCAGGATATTAGTTATGGAGCCACAGTAGCTATCATACTGCAAACCAAATTTACCACAAAACTACTTTCAAAACCCATAACATTACCTGAGAGCTCCCCTCTTAATGAACCATGAATAAAACCTTGACTTCATAGGCCATCGATCATCTTCAGAGTCAAGACATTTGGGAATGGAAAACATTGGAGGTGGGGAGTATCATATTCATTTATAAAAAATATAGTTTTGCTTTAACCAAGAAGTATGAGCAGAAAAGGGGGGAGATCCTAGACTTTGAACTCACCATTGGTTCTAATACCTAGGTTACACAAATGAAAAAAATTGGGCCCTTTTTGATTATATAATTATATAATTTTGATTATTATATGTTTTACTAATTATTTTATATAAGCTAGATAGCTAAAATAGCTTTAATTACAAATCTCTTTCATTTAGTTTTTACAGTACTTATATTTGGGGGCATATATTAGGGGTCCACCAAAAAGTTATCAGGTGCACTGTAGCTCAAAGCCAAAAGTGCATGAGATTTGTAGTTCCTTAGGAGAGTTGCCACTGCCAGTACGGTTGCTAGCCTCCATGTGGTGGCTGGAGATCTCTTGGAATTACAACTCCAGACTGTAGAGATCAATTCCCCTGGAGAAAATGGCTGCGTTGGAGGCTGGACTAGCAGAAGTCCCTCCCCAAATCCCACACTCTCCAGGCTCCACCCCCAGGAATTTACTAACCTGGAGCTGGCAACCTTAGGTTCCAGTACCACACATACCAAATTGCTACCAAGAATAGGGTTGCCAAACCTGGCAACTGGTGGGAGGACTGGGAGTGGGGAAAAGGTAGCATGAGTGTGTTCGCAATGTCACTAATGTTGCCACATCACTTCCAAGTACAATCCAGAAGTGACAAAGCATAGCTCTAAGAATCCTACAGAGCTTTGTAGTAAAATCATAAAGTTTTTGGCAATTCCTACAGCTACTCTTTTCCACTTCTGGGTTGTGATGTAGTGATGTCAATAGGCTTCCCTAAGTGAGCCCAAGTGAGAAAGAGTTTGTAAGTTTGGGACAGGATTTGGATACAAAGTATAGACAAGAGCTTAGAGACAGAAATACTAGAATAATAGCCAGCCCTTGGTTTCTAGTTTGATTTTGAAAATTCATATCTGCCTAATCTGCCTGCTAGGCAGGGCTAGCCATTTTTGTTGTTTAAGTTACCTTACCACTGTAATACATAATGGCATTGTGACAGGACTGGCTCCAGCTCTGCCTCACCTGAGAAACAAACCAATGAGAGAGGACAGAATGCTGAACCAGTTGGACTCCATTGGAGAGAGTGAGAGGCTGAGAGAAGGCAGCAGAGACATTTTCTGGCTGACTACAAACCTGTTCTGTTACATTGAAATATTCCATTTAACCCCAGTTTGTTTATGCATGTAAAATCATTCACTCCTATGTTCCATCTTGTAAATAAAGTTTCTTTTTGTTTTGTTTAATCCTGGCTGGCTTGTACTCATTGGCTGAGGAAAAATATCACATACACAGGCCTCAAATACTCTGGTCACGTTAAATGGGCCAAGTTTAAGTAAATGGTGGCAGCATATATAAGGAAAATAAATATAGAAGGAAAATAAAATAAAGTTCCCTTTCCCCAATAGCTCTGGATAGTAGCTGGGTGAGGGGAGGTAAATACAGGGAACAAGCTGCCTGTCTAATGGAGTCTCTGGAAAAGGAAAGAGGAGACTCTGTGAGGATTTGGGTCAGGGCTCTCTGCCTGCTAAATTGGAGGCTAGACAGGTGGCGTGTTGTGACCAGCCCTTATCTGCCTGGGAAGCCTCAAACCTGTGAAGGGAGAATTATGGTGGGTGGCAAGGTATGTAAAAGACAGGGTCATGTATCCTAAGTTAGACTTGAGGAAGTTATACACCTTGTAACCAATCACAAAATGGTAACAATTGTTGGTAACAGAGTAGGACTTTCAAAACACAAAACACCAGTGTCTTAAACTAACCAGCCTCCCAAGCTATTCTTTAAATTGCACTGCTACCTAGTACTCCCCCCCCCCTCCCTCAATGAATAAAATCAATGCTTGGCCTGAATGATTATTATGGAACAATATTCTTCAGCTGTTACTGGGACTAGCTAGACTGCACCCTCTGCCATCTGGTGGAAATCTATGAAAAGAAAATCCTAACTGTTGTAAAAATGATGTCATATACAGCAACCCTTAGATGTCTCCTGTATTCTGCTATTTTGTTTTAATGTTTAAATAGTCTGCCTGCCCATGTGAACATCATTTCTGAGAGCTGATCTATAGATTACAGAGGGCCCAGTGTTACCTTGATTGGATGGTTTGAAAGATAAGTGCTAAACTATGACCATGCATTCTTAGGGGGATCATTGTAATTGATATCCTTGGACAGAGACTTTCCTAACAGAGCTGCAATACACAGTGAAGCACAAGCTATCATCGGCCGTTTCCACATGTTGTTAAAGCAACGGGCTACTTACTCAATGCTGGCGTGTTTTTTTACAGATTCCAGATGCCTCCGATTTCAAAGCGGAAGCAGGCAGTTTGTCTTTCATCTGATCAGCGTCCTTGACCTGGCACAGGAAAAAGCGGGAAATCCTGGTCTCAGAAAAGATGCTGATCAGACAAAAGACAAACTGCCTGCTTCCGCTTTAAAATCGGAGGCATCTGGAATCTGTAAAAAAACAAGCCAGCATTGAGTAAGTAGCCCGTTGCTTTAACAACATGTGGACACGGCCTTTATCTTACATGCTGGCAAAAATCTGAGAATACTTACATCAGGAGACTGGAGCCATGAACAGACAAGACAGATCTCCCTACACATCTGAACAATGCCCCAGGTTTGCAGAAAAATCTGAAAACTAAAAAAAGTGGTTTAAAAAAATTCAAATGATAAAAGAAGCACTGTAGTTTTAACCAAATGCCCTTAGTGGCTGTTGTTAGGCAACAATAACAGTTTAACCAGTATTCCAGGCTTGGCAGTAGGGAGCAGGGCCCATTCCAGGCTGTTTTGACCTGTTTGGACCTTTGAGGGAGGACTTGGGGACAGGCCTAGAAGCAACCACTGGGCAAGTTGATACCACATGACTTGCATGACTACCCCAGGCCTGGCTGTTTGCTACTGTTCAAAAGCACCTCCTCCCCAAGCCAATACAGCGGTTAGAGTTTCAAAGTAGGATCTGGCAGTGCAATCCTAAGTGTGGGGTTTGTAAGTGCTCAGGGAACTAACTATCTTTATGCTGATGTATCTTGGAGTTATACCACTATAAGACCAAGTTACACCAGTGGAACTCCCTGGTGCCACTCTGCACTGGCAGGAAGTCACCATGGCCATCCTCTGGTGGACCTCAGGCACAAATCCCTGCACTGGAATGGGAGTGGGTGGGCCAGGGGACAGGCTGAGAGTTAATCAGCTCCTTAAGCTGCTTCAGGCTAGGTAACACCCCCAAACAGCAGTGGAAATTTACACCATGAAAAAGACAGTGTAGCCCATAAGCACCTATGCAAAGGGAAGATTCAAACACCCCATGCACGCCCCCCCCCCCATGGCCTGGTGGATGCTGACTAAAGCTGCAACAAATCTGCTTGCACTTCAACAGTGGCCAAGTATCCTCTCCAGCACCCAATCATGCCCCTCTATGAACCCTAAAGGTGGGCACGGACCGGAAAATGAACCAAAATTTAACACTGACTGGTCCGGTTCTGCATTTGCAAACCAGGGGGTTGTAGGACACCTGTTTTCCATGGACCCCATGGACTTTTCACCGGTCCATTGGTCTGCAGTCCATTAAAGCCTCCCTGCACATCAGTCAAAATGGCACCAAGACTGTGACAAAATATTATTAAAAGAACAATGGGAAATATTATGGTCCTCTAAAATATTTAATTCATCAACAGTTAATATTAAACTACAGTCCTATAAGATATTAACAAGATGGTATCTTACGCCCAAAAAATTAGCAGCTATTTACTCTCACAGTTCATCTTTATGTTGGAAAGGATGCGGGGATACAGGATCATATATACATTGTTGGTGGAAATGTCATTACATAGAAGAATTCTGGAATACAATCTTACACCAAATCTTTTTGTTAACTGGCTACAAAATACCAAAGAAACCTGAGCTGATATTTCTGAATCAATGGGATGATATAGAGATCCCACCAATTCGACAAGACCTCATCAATATCTTCTTAATGGCAGAAAAAAATGTAATTGCTCTAAAATGGAAATCACATACTGTACCGACAATTACCAGTTGGTATTCTAAAATATGGGACCATTTTTTATTTGAAAAAATCAATGATAGAATCTATCAAGCTGAAAATTTCCCCAAAACAACAAATTTTATGGAAAAATGGTTCCCCTTTTTTGAATACATTTCTAAAGAAAATCTATATCCTCCCAATAAAATATACCAAACAATCCTAAATCTATAATACAAAATATATCAGATCATTCAACTTGAATTTGTCTTTCCATGTTTTACCTTTCTCTGTTATGTAGTTTTTAACAATTTACCCATGTTGTATTTCATATTGTAAACAGTTTTGTTAATAATTTAAATAAAAATAATAATAATAATAAAAGCCTCCCCGCCACACTGGCAAGCAGACTGGGAGCACTTTAACATTTAAATCCCCCTTGCTCCAAATGACTAGCGGGGCTACCAGTCAGCTGGAGAAAGGGAGATTAGAGCACTCCCCGCACTACTCGCAAGCAGTGCCAGGAGCACTTTAACATTTAAATCCCCCCCTTGCTCCAGCTGACGGGCCCATCAGTCAGCTGGAGCAAGACGGGGAAGTAGAGCGCACCTGGTGCCACCGGCAAGCAGAGCCTGGAACGCTTTAACATTTAAATCTCCTCTTGCTCCAGCTGACTGGAGGGCCTGTCAGTCACCTTGGACAAGGGGAGGGTTAGAGGGCTCCCAGTACCGCTGGCAAGTGGTGTTGGGAACACTTTAACATTTAAATCCCCCCTTGCTCCAGCTGACTGGCAGCCTGACTACCTTGACTGGACTCCCCCTTCCCTGGGTCAGACAACAGGGCACAACTGTGGGTTAAGGTGCCTGGGAGCTACTTCTCTGTACTCCCCCATTAAAGCAGCCAATCATCCCCTGGATTCATTCCCTCACAGGATCAGAGCTCCATGCAGCAGCCGAAGCAAGTCAAGCTGATGCAGTCACAGAGCACTTCCTAGCTGGATGATGTGTCATTTGGATGCCAGTGGCCACTGCCTCAGTGGAGTCCCCTGCCTCTCATGAGGCCATAGACTGTACCGAAATGCAGCAGACCAGGCCTCAACAATTTGATCTCTGAGAGCCAAACTACAAGTGATGTCTTACACAGGTTGGACACTAGTCAGCTTCCCTCAAGTTTTGATGGGAAATGTAGGCATCCTGGTCTTGCAGCTGTAATGGAGAGCCAAGCTGTAAAACCAGGGCGCCTACATTTCCCATCAAAACTTGAGGGAAGCCGACTAGTGTCCAACCTGTGTAAGACATCACTTGTAGTTTGGCTTTCAGTGTGCCTCACACATGAGCAAGCAGTGCAAAGGATGGCTCAACCTACCAACAGAACTAGCAGGATCACATTTCCCCTGTTTAGTTCTCAGTAGAGAACTAAGGTCTCAGTAGTTCTCAGTAGAGGACTAAGGTTTATCATCCAAGGCAACCAAATCAGTCTGTGTTCCAAACCCTGGCCTGAAGCCAGAATTAAACGGGTCCAGAAAAATCAGACTCGTCGGAGAGCTTCTGGAGCTGAGAAGTACCCACTTGCTCTAGCACCTTGCTTGACAATGGAAGTCTGGCTGAAAGTTTTCCAAAATAGTACAGTACTGGGAGACTTTTTTCAGAACTAGTCTGATCACTGCCTCCTTGAGCAGAGGCGACACAACTCTCAAGGAAGCATTTGCCACTCCCCCTACCCACCCCAGCCAGTGCCCCACCGGGAGCTTTTATCAGCTAGAAAGGCAAGGGTCAACAACAGACCACATGAAACCGTTCAACTGGGCAATTATATGCAGAAGCAATGGTGAAGAAGAAATATTGCCTTTTTGCCACCATCATCACCACACAATAGGCTCAGTGCTGTGTTCTGTCACCCACAATGGGTTTGCTAGCGAGAAATATTCCGTTTCTGTCTCCCCTTCTTCATGGCAGTTCCAGAAACCGACGAAAAGTGGAAGATGCTCCGCTGGTATCCCAGCAGATACCAGCTAGCAAACCCGTTGCAGTTACTAATGGTATGTGAGATATATATGCGGTTACTAATGATATGTGAGCTATATATGTATTATTATTCATTGATAATTGATGGTATGCTGATATATTTTCATTCTGGATTATACTACATTGAAGAGTTGTATTTGTCTGGTCAAGAAGGTATTGTCCTTTTAAGCTAGCACTTGCACTTTGAGAAAAGAAGTTTACAAGCACTATTGCACTTTGAATTCTATGGAATGTATGATGCTATTAGCTGGCTGCAGTGGACTTTTTTGCCTTCTGTAATTGATTGACTTCTCTATTTCATTATATAAAGAAGACTTTTTGATGGTCTAACTTTGTTTTACTGTGTCTTTAAAGAAATGCAGTAGTAAGCTAGTTACAGTGGTTTTTTCATTTTGGTTGTTGCTTTTCTCCGTGGCTCTCTCCTATTTTGAGTAGCTTACATTACCCAGCAGTATTTGGGTCTATTTGGGGTTTCCATTTCTGAGAGTGTTGTGAAGTTTTAAAAAGTGTTTTTAAGATAGGGCATTTTAAAACTAGGTTTTCCCTGTCCATCTCTGGCTCCCCTGGAGCCAAGCCAGACACTTTGGAAGTAGTTTTTTTGCTTAAGGCTTTTCTGTAGATTGGGGTTCATGGGTAGCTTCATTCCTGAAGAGGAATTAAGCTGCTTGTTGGTATTGTAGTGCCTCCACAAACCTAAATAGTGCCTTTAAAAAAGAGTCATGTTTCCATCTCCAGGTTCAGAGCCACAAAAAGCAAGCTTTTAGAGTAGGTAGATAGGTTTTCAAACAAACTTTCATTTTTGGCTAGGTGCTTTGGGTGGTGGGCCTGTTTAATAAGGTTACTTACTAACTTGTTAGTGTAGGTTCTAGGGGCAGAAAAATGAGTGACAGGAGACCAGTGAAGGACTCTGTAGGAAAGATGAGGGCTAGAACTAGGGCAGTGGAGGGAAGGGAGAGGGTTATGGTTCTCCCCCTACCGGAGAAGAGGAGGCTTGTCTAAGCCTAGATTCCGTTCATCAGCCTGGCTTCTGGTGGCAGCTGGCTCCCGCTCCCCCTCCTCCAGCTGTTGAGACCCAGCAGCAGGAGGAGGAGGAGCATGAGAAGTCTTGGGATGGGCATGAGTTTTCATCCCTTGGGCTAACCCCAGGGTCCAGAAGGATATTGGAGGAACTGGTGGAGGGGCCATCAGCAAAACTTCCCCAGTGTTCTCTGAAGCCAACAGCAGGCCTTATATGACGATGCAGGAGGAGATGCTCCATGTCTCTACCTGTCATGTATGTCAGCATACCTGCCATGATTGTATTCTGCTGGGCAATGCTGTTTTATACTGGTCAATGCTGTTTGCCAGCATTGTATCGTGTATTCTGTGTAGATCATCTGTTTTAATTTATGATATTAATTGCAGGAGAGCCAGTGGGCCCCTCCATTATCTGCTGAAAATATGTACTTTCACTTTTTCCAGAAAGTGTCCTTGAAGAGAGCTGCTAGCAGCTAAGATTGTAACTTTCCCAGAGACTGGGATATTTTCCTTTGTACTTCATGTAGTCTAAACTAATCTGTTCCCATGCAGCCTCTTTGGGGTTTCATGCCAGAATGTCAATGAACCCCGGGTGGGCGGGAAGTTTTCTTATACCCTGTATACACCTGTACTGTATGAATCTCAATAAAGCTACTTCAACTGGAACATCTGCATGTTAACTGTGGAGGGCTTGAGACCAAACTGCCAGGGACTGACACTACCCCTTTACCCTCATCCATCTTCTTCTGCCCAGTTTAGACACAGTGTATCTGGCCCAAGCACATCACAAGAAGCACTGCCTCCTGGGGTGCCCACAGCGCCAAGGCAGCATGGAAAGAGTTTTTCCTCCAACGTCTAGGAGCACTTCCAGAGGATGGAGGACCCCAGGTATACACAGTGCCAGCAGTGTAGGTCATGTGTCAATCAAGGTGGGGGAAGTCAATGATCTCTCAAGTACCAGCTTCAAGAACCACACGAAGAAGCACCACCAGGCAGGGCTTCTTCCCATGCAGCCTCTTTGGGGTTTCATGCCAGAATGTCAATGAACCCCGGGTGGGCGGGAAGTTTTCTTATACCCTGTATACACCTGTACTGTATGAATCTCAATAAAGCTACTTCAACTGGAACATCTGCATGTTAACTGTGGAGGGCTTGAGACCAAACTGCCAGGGACTGACACTACCCCTTTACCCTCATCCATCTTCTTCTGCCCAGTTTAGACACAGTGTATCTGGCCCAAGCACATCACAAGAAGCACTGCCTCCTGGGGTGCCCACAGCGCCAAGGCAGCATGGAAAGAGTTTTTCCTCCAACGTCTAGGAGCACTTCCAGAGGATGGAGGACCCCAGGTATACACAGTGCCAGCAGTGTAGGTCATGTGTCAATCAAGGTGGGGGAAGTCAATGATCTCTCAAGTACCAGCTTCAAGAACCACACGAAGAAGCACCACCAGGCAGGGCTTCTTCGGGGGGGGGGGGGGTGAGACAGGAAACATTGCATCAACCGACACTTGAAGAACATGTGCCAGTTGTTTTATGTAGAGACTGAGTCATTATAGAATTGGGGGTTGGCCAGCCCCCCACAAAATGCAGGAAGGTCTGAGATAACATACGTTTTTTACAATGATGAGTGCTATATGGGAATGCCATTAGCCTTGTAGGCATACTCAGGGCATGTTCAGATATTGCTACAAATAGAGTAATTGGATGCAAGGAAGCCCATGGTTCCTGTAAATGTGTAGAAGAGGAATTTTTTTTGCAAGTACAGCTTCTCACCTCTGCTATGATAAACTACTCTCAAAAATAATCTGTCTAAACTATTATTAAATGCCCCAACCTCTCTGCATCTGGTCCATTCCGTAACATTGGAGCCCTTTAGCATGCTTACTACTCACTTCCTCTCTCCCCAGTGACCAAGCTCAAGAGAAGTTATGCATACCAATGGCTATTTTTAGCATTTCCAAATTGCCTTTCCACCAATAGTAGTATGCAAGGCAATTAAGCTTATAATTGGAGAGGAACAGAAGTGGGAATGATGAACTGCCAGTGTTGGTAACCTTGCTCTAGCCTTTCCTTCATAAATCTCTATTACCAGTCACTTCTGCATAGATCCATGCCAGCTACAACTTGGGAGTCTCTTAACCATGAAGGAACTTTTGAAGTTAGACACCCTCTAAGATTGTCTGCATTTGTAATTAGGCATCTCTTTTATGTTTTTCAGAGTAATGATTCAGAACTAATAGAGCAAGGTAAGCTAGGAAGGTATTTTATAGCCACATAAAGCTGTAACTGGGTAGGTTGGCAATTGAGATTTGTCAGAAGCTGCTGCAATAAGCGCTTAAAATCCTAACATTCATATTCTTGCCTCTTGCAGTAGAACGGATTAGAGTCTGCCATGATGCCTATAATAATTTCCTTCTTGGTTCTGAACTTAAATCTCGGCTTGCTTTTAAGAAGTCAGATATTAAACTAAGCCAATTCTCAAATGAGGTATGTAATAATTTCAGACACAACATTATGGATGTGTCATGACAAAGATTCTCATTTAGGTATCTTTACAGTCCAAAGTACCATCAATTGTGAGCCAGATCCTACCTTCTGAGTCTATCACATTGGTATATCAAGAAATTGAATACAGAGTTAAGCAATGCAAAGGTATTGAGTTCAGCAAATAGAACTAGGTTTGATTCAGTTGCTTCTATGAAGCTCTGTTGGACAAAGAAAACAAACTATTGGAGGAAGAAGAAAATACTTCCAAGAAACTGGATTAGGTGTGGCATTCAAAGGGAACTTTAGTTTTATTAAAATGAATGTGAGCCATTAATTTAAGATCCTCTCTTAACCCTCCTCTCATGACTACCCAAGTTTCAGGGAGATTGAACTTCAGGGGGCATGTTATGGTCCCCCAAAGAAGGTGCCCCTATCTACCGCCGATGGGAGGGGGAGGAGGAGGTTGGAGTAAAGTGAGTCAGAAGAGGGAGGGGGATCTGGGAAGAAAGCAATGAATCTGAGAGTGGCCAGTCCTGCAGCAGCTCTCCTTCCAGCCAATGGAGATTTGCTGGAAGGAGAGTGCCTTTTTAAAAATGCTGCAAGGATTTAAATGGGAGTATAGAGGCACCTTCTTTGGGGGGGGGGGCTATAATATGCCCCCCAGAAGTCCAATCTCCCTGAAACTTGGGTGGTTGTGAGAGGAAAGGTAGGTGTATGTCCCCTGCAAATTTGATGCACTTCGCTTGCAAATTGCCACCCCCAGCCATCTAGGAACCCCCCCCCTTTTCCCCATAGGGAATAATGATCGGTGGTTGATATGGGCACCTTCTTTGGGTGCCCATATGGTCCCCCTGAAGTCCAATCTCCCTGAAACTTGGGTGGTCATGAGAGGAGGGCTGGAGAGGGTCCCCTGCAAATTTGGAATTATTAGGTAAGAAAACACCCCCCCCCCCGGCCCCCGGATACCCAGGAATGGCATTTCCCATTGGAAACATGGCCAAATCTTACCTAATAATCCCAAAACAGTTTAAATACCCGAATTTCCCCCCCCCCCCCCCCCGCTTTGGTAAACCCAAAGCAGGAAACCCCAATCTTTTTTTGGTGCACACCCCTACTTATATTTGTATATTTATAATCAATCTTTTTCACTGAGACCCAAGGCGGATTACACATACAGGCATTGTGTGTATCACACATGCATACACGTTCCTCCATAATATCCAATCCTTGACAGCCTTGTTCAGGTCTTGCAAACCGAAGGCTGTGGCTTCCTTTACTGAGTCAAGTCATCTCATTTGGGGTCTTCCTCTTTTCCTGCTGCCTTCAACATTTGCTAGCATTATTGTATTTTTCAGTGAGTCTTGTCTTCTCATGACGTGATCAAAGTACGATAGCCTTGGTTTATTCATTTTAGCTTCTAGGGATAATTCAGGCTTGGTTTCGTCTAGAACACACTTGTTTGTCTTATCCTTATATCACAGAACAGATGTCTACTTAGTTGTGGTATGTAATCTTGTGTAGAAAAGCATAATGGACCTGAGCCCTTAATACCACATAACAGCCCAGGAAGCCTCATGTACAATGGAATATAGTCACCTTGTCCATTAGCATAACATGTGTTTAACAGAGTGACAGTTTTGTGAAACTTTTGTTTTTTTCACTACTGCATAGCCTTATATATGTCAGATTCTTTTAAGAAAAAAATTAACTTCTTCAAATATCTTCAGTTATGAGCTTTTCTGAATACTAAATTTCTCAGAGGTGTTGCTTTAAGGAAGCTTTCAGTATTTGAAGAGCTACCAATTAAAGGTGGGAGACATCTGTTTTCTAGAATGTATGATATTATTTTAAAATCCAGTTCTCACCACAGATATTATTTTCAGCTTAAGTCGAACTAAGCTCTTGGTTGCGAGGTCTCTGAGTAAGTCTGGAAGTTTTCAATGCATCAGGGAACTATCCTTGCCACATCTTTAAAATTCAGAGAAAACTGGTTAAAAATGGTTCATTAAATTTATTTAACACTAAAGCAGCTTGTGAAAATTTGTAATTTTTCTGATCACTGCTGATTTTGTTGTTGTCCTATTGCTGATATCATTCACATGTGGTGGCACTGTCAATGGGCTGGCAATTATTGAAAAATGATAATCTAAAATGAAAAATTGGCTTTAGGATAGATATACTTCTACCTCCAAAAATGGCTGAACTATGATTCTAGTTTTTTTTTTTAAACCTTCAGGTAATTTCTCTAAATCTCATTATTCTTACAAGACTTAGGAAAAAACAAGGACATTTACACCATTGTGAAACTGACTTGGCTAGAAAAAGGACAATGTATCTTTTTAAATTCTCTGTGGTTTTTTTGTAATCAGCTAAATCAAAAGGACTGGATAAAGTTCTGTTGTACTATAACGCTGAAAATAAAATGAGGAAATGAGGGAGAAAATATGCACCACGGGTTGATCTTGCTA
This sequence comes from Eublepharis macularius, assembly GCF_028583425.1. Lineage (NCBI taxonomy): Eukaryota > Metazoa > Chordata > Lepidosauria > Squamata > Eublepharidae > Eublepharis > Eublepharis macularius. The sequence goes on along the minus strand of NC_072793.1, from coordinate 90,532,036 downwards.
CTCCTTTCCACTTGAGACCTTCACCGGAAAAGGAGCCTCTTCTGTAAGAAAGTGACCCCACACTTAGCTGACCAGAGTGGTTGGATTCAACTCAATGATCCAAAGCCTGGATCTACTACACACATAAACACATCCTACTGTTTTATCAGTATGTTTGAGAATGACTACACACAATTTAAGAAAAGGCATTTATTATTAGCACACCTGCTATAGTTCCTTAAGAACAATATATGCAGTCTTTATCTGAAAGGGGCAGTCTGCTTTCAAATACAAGAATGGCATGATGAGGGACTGTCAAGAAATGTGAGATAATGGTCACATCACACTTCCACAGTGCAGGCTGAAGCAGCACAAATTATCATTTAAGAACAGCTGTGGCTGAACACTGCCATTCAAAGAGGCTGTATCCTCACAAAATTAACAAGTATAGAACAACCAATCTTCATGCTTTAAGGAATTAGACCTCAGCTCTCTTCAGGTTTAAACCTTTCTTCCAGACAGAAGTTTTTTTTGTAAAAAAGGAACACATTTCATCCAAGCATTGTTATTTTCTCAAACAATGCCTCCTGTTCTCCAGTCATATATGATCCAAGTTTTATCACCAGGATCTACAAAGGCATTTTTGTGCCCTCTACTGATGCTTTCTGCCTTAAAACTGTCTTGCACAAAGGAACACTTGACATACTAATACATAATTAGACAGCTTATAGTTCATAGACTTAAATACCGTAACAGGGATGGGAAGCAATTTCTATAACTGAGAATGGCAAAACTGGCTCCATAGTAAACTTCTGGAGAGAGGGTGTGTGAACTTTTTCTCCCCTCCACATTTCAGAACAGTGTGGCTTTAAATCTTGGGAATACTATAGTAGCAGTACAGATGGCATTTTAAATGGTAATACCAGAGATAAACATAAGTAGAGCAATTGGTTTTCCTTTCCGCTGTTTACTGCAATCTTCAGATAGAACAAACCCATGGTAAGACCATGTATAAAGAGTCACTCTGGTAGCTAAGTCAGTGTCCAGCACTATTTATTCTAGCTTACACAGGAGGAAAGGTCAAAGGGTCTCTACATTCCACTTCACAAATTAAAGCTATTGGCCTTGCTTCTTTGAAAGGTATCTAGATAGAAAAAAGAGAAACAGATTTACAATGAGATCAGAAAAACGCATAATACCCTATTAAGACGTAAATAGATATTTACAACTTCACAAGTCATTCTCTAATATAAGAGCTTAAATAATACAAAAATGTTCTGTCCCAAAATTTTCTTTATCTCAAAACGGTATGATGAAGAGTTTTTAAGGCATAACATGAGGCAGGAGAAGCAGAATTTGAAATTAGTCTTTCGTTTGTTGTAAAGCCCCCCAAATAAATAACCTCTTAATGGTTTCAGCAAACTCACCTTTGAGAAGTCAAAACATTTACATTTTTAAACCCAAATTTAAATATATTGGAGGGGGGGCAGTCTTTAAAACTTACATAGGAAAAAGAATGTTATTTAACAATCATCCTTCCGATCAGCTTTATAAAAGTACATAAAGCCAGCAGAAGCTTTGTGGGCACATCAACTGTTAGTAAACTTGCATGAATATCAAGTTTCTTTTTGTTTCACCAGATATTTTAAAATTTATCACTGATGAAAAAGCTTTGGAACCCCCCCCCCACAGTGGTTGTATTATCCTCTAATTGCTAACAAATAAGATAAACACATGCTCTATCACTACATTAAAAGTCTTTATAAAACTTGGACAAGTTTACAAGGTTCTGGGTCTTTCTAGAAAAGTATGACTTGGATACAGTTAGCTATTACACTACATGGTCTTGAGATTATTACTGTGCTCTCATTTGACCAGATCCTACACCAATAAGCTTCACGCATCAAATGAAAAATGTTTTAATTTACTTATCCAGGCTTTTACTGGGGGATAAAATTGGTTTTTCTGCCTTCTGCTACATTTAGCTAAATCCTAATAAGTTGAGTTTACTGGCTTTGATTACTACAAAAGTGTTCCTCAGCAGACAGAATAAAAACATAACAAATAAATATTGCATGGTTCTTAGTAGGGGTGTGTGCTTTGAGTACCCAGTTTGGGGAAAAAAACTGAACCGGGCTCGATTTGTAAAGAATCGATATTTCCGAATCGGGGCCAATATGATGGCCCCAATTTGGAAATACCGAATCAAAGCACCCCGAAACGATTCGGGTCACTTCAGGAAGCTTTGGGGCCTTTTTAAAGGGCTCCCTGCCACCACCACCCCACTTACCTGGGACATCCTGGTGGCAGTGGAAGTGGCGGCACGGGCAGCGGAGGCGCTGGCTGCAGCATTTCCTGCTGCCCTGCTGGCCACTGTGAAGGCTGAAGCGGGTGGCGCCGCCAGCTACAGCCTTCCCTGCCGCCCTGTTGGCCGCTGAGGCAGCAGAGGCGCTGGCTGGGGCCTTCCCTGCCACCCTGCTGGCCGCCCCCGTGGCAAAACCGCCGCCATGGGCGGCAGAGGTGCCAGCTGCAGCCTTTCCTGCCGCCCTGCTGGCCGCTGTGGAGGTTGAAGCGGTGGTGCGGGCAGTGGAGGTGCCAGCTGTGGCCTTCAGGAAAGGTAAGTGGGGTTGGGCTTGGGGGAAGGGGGCCACTCAAGACTTAGGTATGATAACAACAGTTCCCTTTTCTTTTGAGAGATGAAGGCTTTGGATACAAGCTTCTTACTTAATTTTTCATAGCCTTCTAATATGCCCCAAACTGTGTGGTATTCTAGATTTACATTACTGGCTTAAAACAATATTATTATGCTGTGCAGAAATTTTGAAGCCCTGTTTTTTTAGGGAAATTGAAATATATGCAACATTTTGCCATCAAACTGAAACCATTTTGCTGTTTTAATGCATAATTCATAAATTTGTTGGCATATAAAATTGTATTAATTGGCATATTTATGGAATTTCAAAGTATTAACATCTTAGTTTTCTTAGTTGCGGGAAGGGGGGCTCAAGGGGGAGGTGGGGGTCTCACTTCGGTATGCTCCGAATCACTAAGAAGCATACTGAAGTGATTCTGATAACCTGAATCCCGAAGCGGCTTGTCACTTCAGGTTTTGGGTTATTCCAAATCTTTTTCCCGCTTCGGGTAAACCCGAAGCGGAAAAACCGAATATTTCCCCGGTGCACACCCCTAGTTCTTAGGGCTCCTCATTCAGAATTTCTGAGCACTAGAGGGGTACAAAATTAGCATTCATCAACTACTTTCAGACTACAAAGCCCTTCACATGACTTTACAAGTAGTAAGCTCAACATTATTCCCATCGTATAGCAAACTTCTCCAAACCTGTGGATGCTTCTCCACAAATTGACATCACATGGGAATGCAACATATGTTTCTACAACCTTGCGCGCTGGGCCTTGCAGGACCCACACAGCCTCCACGCACAACTAACAACCCAGCCAAAGTAAAACATGGACAGGTTAAAAGAGGTGTGCCACTGGAGGAACAGGGCCCATCTCAGTTGCTGGGCTTTACCTTTCCCCGGGCGCCACAGTAGCAAGCCACTCTGGGACCAGGTGCTACAAGGTAGGGAACACAAGGGGGAAAGTGTTTGGGAATGGGGAGAGCCAAAGGAGAAAAGTGTTTGGAAGGGGGCAAAGGGGAAAGGTGTTCACAAGGGGAGGGGCACAAGCCTGGCACAGTTCCCTGGAATCCCTTCCTGCAATTTTTGTGGGGCCCCCACTTTTAGTCCAAAGATGTCTTATGGTCAACCAGAAATAGGAAAAAGTAGAGTAGATCAACTCTCAAGAAAAATGCTTGATTAGCAGCTCCTTTCTTGTTAAACTAAAATGACAGTATTGCATTCTTGCCAAGTCAACTGCAGATAAATATCAAGCAAGCAGTTAAGAATGCTGTGACGGACTACATTTTTAAAAAGTTATTAAGTGTATTGGTAGATTCCAGCAAAGTCACTGGGGCTCTTCATTTTACATCTATATCTAACTAGATATCCATGCTACACTACAGTATTTAACTACTTTCTTTTATCGGATTTTTACCTCAGAGTTCCACAGCTGACTAATCAGAGAGAGGGGGGTACAAACAGTGCTGTACAAATAGCTGAAGGACTGTGAAGCGTTAATGCTTCACAGAAACAGAAAGCCTTGAGTGACTGGCTACTCCAAGTAATCTGATTGGGTATCATGAGCTAAACAGAAAAAGACTTCTGAACAGGAATATGGGGGGAGAGGAGGCTGATTTCAGCCCTAGCTGAGTGAAGTTGAGTACTAACAGTTTTGAGATTCAGCCCTGACTGAGAGGCTAGAGGAGTTGAACACAGAAAGGAGAACTGAAGGAAAGTTGGCAAGGAAGTCTGAGAAGTAGCCACAGAATCCCATTCAGGCCAAAGAAAAGAGATAGATCTTCCACTGAGAGGATAATTTCCTTACGCAGTCAAATGGGGAGTTAGCTCTGGTGTGGTTAGAAACTGCCTTTGGAGACCTTAAGGGTCTGTTAAAAACTCAAGATGACTACTGGTGTTTCAAGAGAAGTGGTCTGGGTACTGAGAGGAGGGTAGCAGCCTTCTGGAAACCCAAAAGAGTAAGAGAATACTCAAAGAATGTGTACTAGAGTATTTGGGAAAAGACTAGAACAAAAGCTTCTCAACATAAAAGACTTAAGTAACTGTGAAGAGCTTAAGAAACTCTCATTAGTATGAAACATTAGGCCACAGTCTGTGCATCTACTGATTTTACCTCAGAGTTATATTGTTACCTCAGAAATTTTCAGCCCCTGAATTCATCTAATATTTTCCCTCTATGTTGAATAAAGTATTTTGTTATTTTTGAATCAAAAAATACCTCTAGTACTATCTAAGTTGTTTTAAGTCAAAAGCGGGAGTGGGGGTGGGCGGGCACTATATCTGCCAAGCCATATACAGAAGACGCAGTTGGCGGAACCTGAGAGGTGCAGAGCTCTCCAGCCTGAATCATTAGAAACATTAGCAAGTCATTAAGTGTATTGGTAGATTCCAGCAAAGTCACTGGGGCTCTTCATTTTACATCTATATCTAACTAGTTACCCGTGCTACACTACAGTATTTAACTACTTTCCTTTATCTGATTTTTACCTTGGAACAGAGTTCCACAGCTGACTAATCAGAGAGAGGGGGGTGAAAGGAGGCAGGAACCTGCCAGTCACACAGGAAACCCAGGCCCCACAGGGAGATTGGCAACCCTAGTGAACTTTTAGCGGAAGGCTGAGAGGTACATTTTACCTCAGGACACATTCAATGACTCCCAATAGCAACTGGATACTGTTTAGAATCAGGCCGCATATGCAAATGACCTCTGTGTTCCAACTGTTGCTGGGGGGAGGGGGGGTGAAGTATGGAATGTTGTGAGCTCCAATCAGCTCGCATATGTAAATGACCTTGAAAGGCTGGCCCAATCAAGGAAGAGTGGCCAAGTGGGCGGGGCCACAAGCAGGCAGCAGCCTGCCAGCCGCACAGGGAAGCAGTATCCCTTTGGGAAAACACATTTTACCCTTTTTGACCCTCTTAGGGTGCGAATTTCTTAAAATTCCTTCTTAGTGGGTGTTAACATCATGAAAGGAATATTCACTCCAAATTTCATGTTTCTAGGTCCAGGGCTTTGGGCTGGGCATTTATGAGTCCGTCAGAGGACGGACACACACACACACACACACACACAGATTGAGGAAAACCCTACTTGTACATGTTTTGGTTGCTGCAATTTTCTGGTGCTCTAACATCATTACACAACTTGCTCCCCTCCAATTACATATGAAAAGCAAAGGGCTACTAAATTTCCTGAAGGCCAAAGCTGCAGATAGAAACGCAAATCACTTAATTTCTGTAACAGATACGTGTGTCCTGACCCCTGCTGATGGCGTTTACATCAATTCTGACTAGGCCAGAAGGCAGGGCAGGCTGACACTGCCATGACAACAGTAAGAACAACATTAATCCTTACCTTTCCCAGTGCTTGTGGTTCAGCTCTAAAAAGTCATCTAATTTTGATATTTCCTTGAGGTACTGAGTAAGTTTTAGAAGCTCTTTATCTTTATCTCTGTTTAAATGCGCCTTCATGAAGGGCTTTATCTGTTAAGACAGAACACAGTTATAAATGACTTGCATTTTTAGAGAAATGTGTACAAAATTTAACATTGTAACATTGCATCCTTTGCAGTCTTGAGCGCCTAGGTCTAAAGCTACCACTAAGAATCAGTCCAATAACAAGCACTATCTAGTTATATCTTTCCAGGCAGACTTCATCCTTTCCTTCCAGCTGCAATAATCTCTACTACTACTATGGGCCCAAGATGTTCACAAGACACAAGACAAAGGGTCTTTGTCACTGCCAGTAACACTGGCAGCACAACAGCTGAGTTCAAAAGCAGCAGTAATTCTCCTTCACTGTAGAATTCATACTCCTCAAGCAGAATTTCCAAGTGCTCTGTTTGCAGTGAGTAGTTCTATTATATGGAGTGAGCTCAGTAAACATTATCTGAGTTGCCAGGGCCAGCAACACCCACAAGTTTTCAAGAAGAGGCTGGATGAATATTTGTCAGGGATGCTTTAGGCTCATCCTGCATTGGGCAGGGGGTTGGACTAGAAGGTCTGTAAGGCCCCAACTCTGTGATTCTGTATCTGCAGAAAAAAATCTGTATATATTTTCAGGTGGGCCATCATGTTTGGTTTGGTAGAAGAGCAAGATTCAAGTCCAGTAGCACTTTAAAGACCAACGAGATTTCCAGAGTTTGACTTTCGAATGCTTATACTATGGGAATCTTGCAGGTCTTTAAGATGCTACTGGACTCATATTTCAATATGAAGGCCCTTACTGAGTATTAACAACTATGGTCAAATACTACTGTTTATATACAAGATTTATAACCCATTTTTCAACTCAATGAGGGCTACCAAGGCATCTAACAACTAAAAACAGAGCCGTATACAACACATCATAAAATGAGTTAAAAACAAAACTAAAATACATACATCCATACATATACATTACACACACCCTCCAATTAAAAACATAGGGCAGAATGAAGGGATTGAGGGAGAGCCACATTAAAAAAAATTCTTCACCCACTGGCAGAAGGCGGTGAGGGACAGATAAATATTCCTGAAGAAATTCCACAATCTCAGCACCATGATCAAAAAGGCCCTCTCTTGGGTTGTCACCCATCTAACATTAGAAGGTGGGGGAACCTGAAGCAAGGCCTCAGAAGATGACTGTAGTAGTCAAGTAGGTTCATATGGGAGGTGGCCCTTAAGGTATGCTGACCCCAGACCACATGAGGCTTTAAAGGTCAACACCAGCACTTGAATTTGTCCCAGAAAGAAATTTGGAGGCAATGAAGATGGGTCAAGACCAGTGATAAAGTAACTATGACCCACTCCAGTCAGCTTTCTGCCTGCAAACCACAGCTATTTCACCAGTTGAAGCTGGTGAAAGGCATTCCTTTTCAAAGCCACCATCTCCTTATCCAGCAGTAGGGCCAGGGCCAGCAACACCCACAAGCTACAGACCTGCAATTTCAGAGGGTGTGCAATGTAATCCAGAGCAGGAGATGCCTCATTTCCAAGGTCAGTCCTTCCACTCATCAGAAGTACTTCTGGCTTGTCATGATTAAGCTTCAGTTTTATTAGCCTGCATCCACCCCCAAACTGCCACATGTTAAAGAGCATGAGGGACAAGATGAACCCTGTGTGACCCCTCCCCCCACAGGCCAGAAATAAGGAGCAGTAATCGCCCAGCACCATCTTCTGAAATTTAAACAGGTAGGACCAAAACCACAGCAAAACAGTACCTTCCAGTTAGTAAGACCTAACTAGTTGCCTTTCTACTGAAGCTAACAGCAAACCAATTGGGGATGGCCATCCCATTGCCCATTCCACTTTTCTGGGCACTTCCCTTCTCTTCTTCCTCAACCTCCCTAACTCCACTGCTGCTAACTCTTCTTACTCTCCCTTTCCATTCCATGTCTATTTCATCTTATCCCAACAGTCCCACGACACACAGCTATAATTAACATTATGCTATGTTCTTACGGATGCTTCCCTCCCTTACAGTTTCCATGAATGAAGAGAAAGATAGCCTCACTGCTCAGTTCCAGAAGACAACTCTGCATCCTGGAGATTATGCACAGACCATTCCCCCCCCAGGTTTAGAACTGTAGGCTCCAGTTTCAGAAAGCAGAGGAAAAGTACCATATCCATAAGTAAGTCTGCATACTACTGCCAGCTGCTGTCTTCCCAGATAACTAGTCTTACTTGGCCAATTGGAGATTATATTTATTTGCCATATATGAGCAAACAAGTAATCACAACAAACCTGTGTTAGTGATAAGCCAAGCTCTGAAGTTAACAAAGCTCACAGTACATGTAAAAGTTATAGCTATAACTCAGTCAATATTTATTTAGAAAATTATTATGCTGGTTGTTGTGGGTTTTCCGGGCTGTATTGCCATGGTCTTGGCATTGTAGTTCCTGACGTTTCGCCAGCAGCTGTGGCTGGCATCTTCAGAGGTGTAGCACCAAAAGACAGAGATCTCTCAGTGTCACAGTGTGGAAAAGATGTTGGCAGGTCATTTATATCTACTCAGGAGGGGTGGGGTTGAGCTGAGTCATCCTGTAAGAGTTTCCCAGGGTGTGGAATGCTAATGGCGTGAGGCTTCACTGTATCCTGAAGAGGTTCTTTTGCATATGGATTGGTGCTTGATGTGCTAATCTTCTCTGCAGGGCTATTGTCGGGTACAGACTGTTTTGTTAGCCTGGTGTTTTTCAGAACTGGAGAATGAACAGAGCATGGCTTAAGAATGAACAGAGCATGGTTTCCAGTTCTGAAAAACATCAGGCTAACAAAACACTCTATACCCGACAATAGCCCTGCAGAGAAGATTAGCACATCAAGCACCAATCCATATGCAAAAGAACCTCTTCAGGATACAGTGAAGCCTCCCGCCATTAACATTCCACACCCTGGGAAACTCTTACAGGATGACTCAGCTCAACCCCACCCCTCCTGAGTAGATATAAATGACCTGCCAACATCTTTTCCACACTGTGACACTGAGAGATCTCTGTCTTTTGGTGCTACACCTCTGAAGATGCCAGCCACAGCTGCTGGCGAAACGTCAGGAACTACAATGCCAAGACCATGGCAATACAGCCCGGAAAACCCACAACAACCATTGTTCTCCGGCCGTGAAAGCCTTCGACAATACATCAATTATTATGCTGTCTCTCCAGGGAATCTTCCCAAGATGGCTTACAAAATATGTAACAAAAAGCATTAAAAAGTTGGTAATTAAAACCCAACAATAAAAAAAACAAGCTAGAGCATAAAAACAAATAATTTAGCAGCTTAAAATAAATGTAACAATTTTCAGGCTAAAGCATACTATAAAAATAATGTCAGAGGATCAACTTCTTAATTAAAAGGTTGGGTAAACAAGCATTTTGGCCTGGCACCTAGAAGAGAGTAGATTAGGTACCAGGCAAACCTCAACTAGAAGGACATTCTATAGCCAACTTGCCACTACTGAAAAAGCCCCATCTCTGGTTGCTACCTGCTTTACCTTTGAAGGTGGGAACATAGACAGCAGAGTTTTGTAAAGATGATCTTGGCTAGTTTTGCATATAGAAGGTACCAAGTTCAACACCTAGCATCTTCTCTTCAGATAAAGGAATTTCAGTTGAGAGAGTAGGAAAAGACTCCAGCTTGAGAACTTGGAAAGTATAAGCATATATGGCAGAATACAAAGAGAACATAAAGTAGCTTCATTTGCTTTTGTTCATCTCTAATCCAATCTTTGACTGGCAGCGGCTCCCAGTGGTTTGTCACAGCACTGCCATCTGAAATCTTCCTAACTGGAGATGAGAGGAACTAAACTGGGATCTTCCATATGTATGCTCTACATCCAGTCAAATACATTATTTCAGATTCTAGATTACAGGCCCTTGTAAATTTGTGACTTTATACTATTTTCTTTTATGAGCAACATAACGTGCGTAACTTATTTGCTTCAAAAACAAAATACACTGACAAGAGAATTGTTATGGTCTTTGTTGCAACCATTTCTTATGGTGACCATGTCCTTCTGAGAGTCTTACAAAACTGATTTCAAGCGCTGCTTGTCACATTTATCAAAGGGTTGTGAACAATAAGCTAATCCCTCATGGAATGGCTGATTAAATTCTGCTGCCACTGGTAGAACATCTGATCTCAGATTCTTTCTACTGCAACATTGCTCATCAATGATCACCTCCAATTTGTCCTGCTGTCAATAAACTCTGAGCTGCAGATCACCAGCTCTGTTTTTCCACAGGGAGGCAATGATACCATTCTGTCAGCACAGCACTCCATCAAGTCTCCCTCCAGATGAGTAGCATTTTACGGCAATATGCGCTCATCTGCCACTATTTCTCAAAACTGGATAGGCTTTACAGAGGACTATAATAACATCATGAGAGTCAAGTATCTTTTCTAGGTGAGTAATGTGAAAGGAAAAAAGCCACTAAAATATAACTTTGTTGACACCCATTTCATAGCTTGTACAGGTTGTTCCTTAGCTTTATTCAGACCAATTATCTCTCCTATTCTGTAAAATGTTGTCAGAAATCTCCCTGCAGGATTGCCAGCAAATTCATTACTGCAAAAGGACTTTTATTCTGCTGCTACCCCCAACTTCTTATTTCTAATGGAATAAACTATACTATAGCATAGTGGTTATACTGCCATAAGCTCAGCAAGTGGCCTTAGGTAAGCCACTCCTCTCAGGCCCAGCTCCCCCAGCTGTATTGTGGGGATAATAATAACACTGATTTGTTCACCACTCTCAGTGAGACACTGTCTAGAAGAGTGGGATGTAAGCACAGTCATTATAAATGACAGCCACAAAGGAGAACATAGCATACTGACTAACAAACTGGAGTGTGAACCTGGTCCCTTGGTTTAAATTTCAAGTCTGTCATCAACTCAATGAGTGACTTTAGGCAAATTATTCTCTTTCATTCTTAGCCCCTAATCTGCAATACAGGGATATTAAGGAACTATTATTAAAGATTACTGAGATAACGTATGTGAAGTGCCTTGAACAATCAAGATTATATGCAAGTGAAAAAATATTTTAGTGTCTCATCATTCTGTTATTCTATCTGCCCAAGCATGCTTTGCATCCCCAGTCCATCTTGAGATACCAGGCATCACCACCCCTTTCAACGCACTCAAACTCAAAATTTCTGCTGGCAACCTCAAAGCTCCACAAAAACAACTGCACCACAATTCTATATGAAGTTCTCAGAAGCAATGACATTTTCATAGAAGGGGTAAACTGTGGTGGCTAAAGTGGGTCTGGGTGAGAGAAACTGAAATCTAAATAGCAGGTCTCAAGATGTTCTTGAGCAAATCACTTTCTCAGCCTAACTTACTTCAGAGTTGTTATAAAGGAAGGGTAGGAGACAAGTATTATAAAATAATATTTGGTTCCCTCTCATAAACTCTTGGGATTAAGGTGCATAATTTAAAGAAAAAGGTAGCACACTGTTAATCCAGAAGCCCAAATATGCACATGGGCTCATGGGCCTGCCAATTCTGTATAAGGAGGAAAGTCAAAATGTGTAATAAAACCGTTCCTTTTAGAAAGGCAACAAGTGCAATTAAAAAGTTCATTTTAGAAAGTGTTTGTCTGCCTAAAGATTTGGACGGAATCCTACAATTCCTACTGCCTGTATTATGATGAAGGAGGGAGATGCTCAGACACTGGTCATGATAGCACAACAATGACCTGCCAACCAACTAACAATTGTGCAGACTGGATCACACAGCTGGCATTTCCCCAATAAAGTTAAAAAATTACCTTAAGTCCGTTTTGGGGATTCATCAGAAAATTTCGTCCAATGTCATCAAACATGATTGTATTTTTCTTGCTGTAAAACTCTGAAAATTTGCCCCATATAACACCCAGAGGTTTCACCTACAGAAGGCAAATTAGAGAAATCCCTCATGAAAACATCAGTTAATCATTTATATACTACTTTCATTCTAGAAAGATCTTTACCATCCCTCTCATTCAGACCTCAAAACAATCAAATGAAGTAGGCCAATATTATTCCCATTTTATAAACAAGATCATGAGGATAAGAGAACTATTTTCCTTGTTCATTTTTGTATCCAACCTTTCCCCAAAAAACTCAGGATGACATAAATGGATGAGGCAATTCCATTTTTTCTTTAAAACCTTATGTGGTAAATCAGGCTGAGAGAAAATCCTTACCTAGGTCTACCCTTCAAGCCCCACTCTCTAGTCAACGATTTCCAACTTACCCAGGAGCTACTCAATATTTTATTTGTGAGTATATGTATTTAAAATCAGGTCTTTTGTTCATTTTTATGAGTGGCAACTTTAGCCACTATTCATATTTATTCTGTACAAACTCGAAGACAAATTTATTCTGTAACAAATTCAGAGAACTGCTATAGCACAGTAGTTAAGTGATCTGGCTGCGAATCAGCACTCTACTGGTTTGAATCCCACTGCTGCCATGAGCTCAGTAGGTGGCCTTGGGTAAGCCACTCCTCTCAGCCCCAGCTCCCCAGCTGTACTGTGGGGATAATAACAACACCAACTTGTTCACCGCTCTGGGTGAGGCACTAATCTGTCTATAAGAACGGTATATAAGTGCAGTTATTATCATTATCATCATTGTTATTATCATTATCATCATCATTATTATTGAATTCATTTACTATGGAGAAGCATAAAAACCTGAAACTATTAAATAGAGCTTATTTCATTTTTTAAAAGCACATATAATTTAGAACGAGGAACAGTGATCCAGAAGTTACAGGAACAAGTGTGAAGCAGCAGAATCTCTCTTGCTTTCCCATATTAGTTATTTGGGATACATTCATGTAAAGAAAATAACATTGCTATAAGCAACTTCAGCTACCTACCAATAAGCAACCTGAGCTGCTAAGAGGCGGTATGCCATCTACAGAGATATTAAACTTATACAATTCATACCTGGCATTCCATAAGCAGCAAAAAGTTGCATCACAGTAAGGAGACTACAAAGTAACAATGTGTCAATCCCTAAGCTACAAGAGAAACACAGCTCGGTTTGCTTCTTTGATTCATTTAATACAGAAACTGTACTGTGCTGATCTGTGGCACGCTAAGGTCTGAACAGTATACACTGAGTTTTCAATCAAAATATTGGAGGGTGTTCACGCCTTACAGGGAGAGGCTTGCTTTCTGGATCCTTTAAACTTCCTAATTCTACAAACATCAAGAATGGATTTTGCTGCTTCCAAACATAAATAATCATGTTTAGCAAACAAACAGCCTTACATCAATTAATCCTCGCCTTGGAGTATGCACAGTTATCATGGCAGCACTATCCAACATGAAGGTTATCTTGTAGTTTGCATTGGTGCTCACTCCAAGTTCCTGCATTACAAAGACAACTGATGATATTTTACCCACAAATTATTTCATGGCTGTGATTTACAAATGTTTTACAATGCACTTATCAACTAACAGTAATGAGCAGTAAAGAATGACCCAAGCCATACTAAAAATAGAGGCCTGCTCCTTTCGCCTAGGAGAGTTTTATTATGGAATCAAAGTTACTCTTAAAAGCTGCTACAGGTCCACACTGACCATGCACATTGCAAGCATAAAACTGTTTTATGGCTCTGACTCATTCCTTGGGGCCATGTTGTTCTTTAGACAAGAAAAGCAAGAGGGCAGAGGAAAGCTGTGACATATATCCTCACAGAGAAACAACTGAAACAGTTGCCCTTCCTAAGCCATCATAGAAAATACACTTACTAGAAGGTACTCTAGATTTTATTATTTTCCATTTCATTTGTGTTACATTCAAGCAAAGAAAGCATAAAAAAATTAGTTATCCTAGTAAGGGCATTCAAAAGATTTAAAAAGACTTGACGCCTAACATTAGCTTTGGGACAGAGTGGCTGTTTCTGGAAAAACCCTGCCGAGGGAGAACAAGCTGTTTCAAAGGGTAGAAAGGAAAGGAAGAAAACAACCCTTTACTATTCCCTCTCACTTTTTATATCAATTATTTCTAAGGATAAAATGCAACACTAAGATCCCCAGATGCACTACAATGCAGATTTTTTTGTACATGTACGAAGATTCAAAGCAAGCACAAATAAATGGGTACAATCAGATGTTATATGCAGCATCTGGAATGCCTGGCTCCTGGAAGACTGCCTCCCAGGTTAGCTCAGACCAGAGTAGAAAGGTTCCCTATAATTATTAGAGAAGGAGGCAGAAGAATCCAGACAGACTGATAAGCTCTGCCTACTCTGGATACGACTGTTAGAGAATCTTGGGGGCCATAACATGCCAGTATGACTATCTGCTTCTTTTGCTGTCCTAGCTATTGAGCTGAGACACAACTATTCTCCAGTTCTTTGTAACTTGCATTCCACATAGTTACATGAAGCTGCCTGTTACAGAGTCAGATCACTGGTCTACCAAGGGTCAGCACTGTGTACTCTGCCTGGCAGCAGCTCTCAACAGCTATTCACATCACCTACTACCACATACTTTTAACAAGAGAGGCCAGGGATTGAACCTGAGAACTTTCACATGCCGAGCAAATGCTTTATCACTGAGACACGGCCCCTCACCAAAATGAGGCTGAACTATATTAACTGGTTTCAAGGGCTTATCACTAGAAAATGCTCGGTATGCAGACCACCATTAATGCTATAAACAAATCTACTAGCCAAACACCATTCCCAATTTTATGGTGGCTTTCACAAAGTTGGTAAAACAGTTTTTGAGCTTTTGGTGTCAACTTTATGCTGAACTGCAATATACATATTTACACATTATGATTTTTTTAGATTAGAAATCTGAGTGGGAGAAGAGCCCACTCATATTCCTGCCACCACTTATGAAAGTGATCCAAACAGTTAATATGTAATGAAGATCAGTCTCTAATAGATATAAATAATGGTGTCTCTTGCAGACCCATAGCAGATCCACACAAGTTTAGAAGCATGGCAACTCTGCTGTGAGCTTCCAAACATAACCATGGGTTACATTTATGCTGCTTTGCCATAATCTTGGTAGGCTTGCAGTACAGGAAACTGGTTTGATCTCATGAAAATTACGTGGAGGATACCTGAATGCCAACTGAGTTCATTTAATTCATACAAGGGAAAACCAGTGAACTGACACTAAATTAGATATGTGAAGGTCCAGGAAAACTCTGGAGACACCTGTGCCCTTTTAAAAACCCCTGCAAGGACTCTGCTGTTTTTCAAGCTTGGAAATTCAGGGGAAGCACTGAAACATTCCATTGCTTTTTAAGACAAGGTTTACTCAGAATAAGTAGTGTGAAGATTTTTATCTAAGAATCTATAGCATTACATAGTGCTAGTTCCTGTGTATAATGTAGACACATACAACATATTTTCAAAAATATATTTACTGTATAAATGTGACTAATTTTGTCTACAATTAATATGTATAATACACTACTGAATAGTTCAATGCTTTCAATGTTACAAAGCTGAATATGTCCAAATATGCTGCTAGCCCCATTATGACTAGATGGAGCTGTCCAAAAATACTTTATTTTCTTTGCTACAAAACTTGTATTTTCTCTTTTCAGAAAGAAGCAGGGAAAGGTGAGGATATAATGGTTGCTAGGAGAAAGGAAACAGAAAAAAGTGTAGGGAAGGGATGCAATGGGAAAGTGAGGTGCCCCCCACAAGTCCTTGAAGGTTCTCTAAGTCACAGTTTTGCCAGAGAGAGGCTGCTGGGGGAGGGCTGGAGAGAAAGCTGAAAACAGGGTTCAAAGGTAAATTGGCCAGTGGGTGGGAAAGAGAGAAGAAAGCATGAAAGGGAGAAGGAAAAGAGTAAACAGTGGAAGAGAGGAAAATAAGATGCCCCCTGAAAGTCCTCGAGGGTCTCCCATTTGTTGCATAGATTTCTACTTTCCCCAACATTTATTTTTTCCCATGATTTCAAAATGCCTAAAAATCTTCTTTTTTGCTTTGTTTGAAGTAATATTTCTGCATATAGTGTCTGTATTATATCTTTTTAATTATGATTTTAATGGATCAACATATAAAATATATAATAGGTTAAACTTCTAATTTAACACTAAACCAAATTTTAACGTACTAAGTCAAGCAATGGAATTAATAGTAAATAATCTGTGATAGAATGTAACGTGGATACATAACATATAGATGTTTATAGTTTCATTCATGCAGGATCCTCAACAATAGGTGGAACTATAATTTGTATTGCTTTGGACTATCTGCTTGGAAATGAGGAAGGGAAAAATGAGGAAAAAAATAGTTCAAATATTTTACTTATATTTTGTAGGTACCTCAGTTTATTATTATTATTCAATGTATTTCACAGCATACATAATTTGTTAGATTTATTTAATAGTTTTCTGTATAATATTCTAGGCATTATTAATTGTTCTTTTCTACTTCTTAAATAAAATCTTAAAAATTGAAAAAAAATGTCTAGAAATCTTTCTTCCTTATCTTTGATAGAGGGGATAGGCAAAGAAGAGAGAAGAATCCTTTCCGACTTTCATTTCACCTGCTCTGCATAATCATGTTGGCATGCCCCTTTAGGATACATCTCCACAGAGATCGCTTAAAGGTCCTAGTGAGAAAATGTATTGCTGTTCTGGTAACAAGCTCCTGGTTCCCTGTGTCACTTTGGCAATTAAAAGTACCAAGATGCCTGAAAATTGGTTTTAACAATAAATGTACTGATGTGGAATAATTTCAATTTAAACTCAGGCCAGCACATAGTAGACAAATTTGCAATTCACATATAGGCATGTATAGAAACAAGGGCAAAAGTGTATTCCCAATAGAAACACTTAAGCAGTTCCCAGTGTACTTAAGACTGTTTTTGTATTTAATTATGCCAAACTGACAATTACTACAGGGGCTTGATTTAAAAGTCACTGCTAATTTTGAGAAGAAAGTACTTAAGCAACATCTTAAAATTCAGGTAATCTACATTTCTCACACATATACACATATAGCATTAGCAGAAGTTCAGGCATGCATACACATAGGGCTTACCTTCATTTTAGCCTCAATCCATTTCATATTAGTAGCAGCTGAAAGAAAAAGACAGACTTTTAAAGTAAATGAAATGTAAACAGATTATTAAACCAGGTATTTTTACTCTGAAGTAAGCTATTTTTTAGATCAGAGTACTTATACCACAGAAAACTGTGCTTTATCAAACTGTTATAGATGACATTCTTATCAGGTACTCATTTTCATATGACTAGGGGTTCTGTGCTGACTGTCTACCAGGTCCTAGGTCTTCAAAATACATCTCTTTAACAATTCTCTGCAAACAAACTATTTGCCTTAATGCACTAGAAAGATTTCACATCAATCACTGCACAATATAAAAAAAGATGCTAGTCTTTAGCAGATTCCTAAACTTTATAAAGCCACTTTCAAGTTTGCAAAGTAAACAACTTACACCATATTACAATATCATAGTCTTCATACGCAGATGTCAGGAACTCATGCAAGTATGGCCTCATCAGCTCAACGCCAGTCTCTGCACATGACCTGTGGTCTGAGAAGACAGGTGGCAGATGTACTTCAGTAGCGATGTAAAACACTAGCCAGTAAGGCTTGATTTAAACCATGGTTTCTACATAAAGGCTTATTCTTGCTGGATGTTATGACCTTAATATTGCAACACAGATGAAGGTTTCATTTTTAAAACAGTAACTTCTCAGGTTAGTTTTACAGTTATATCAGAAAACAAATGGTCTTTTGATTGTTTGCCATTTGAAATACATAATTATGAAATCATTGCAAGGTGAACTCTCTCCAGTTTAATAGGTTAATCATTCATATTTGGACCACTTTTCTGCTGTACTTTACTAGAAAAATAAAAATAATAATTAACAATAATAATAACCATTTAAATTGTTTTATTTAACTAAAACAATAACATTGGATAGTATATGTATGCTTGCATTTGCTTAAACACCCATGTTTGCTAACTATTGTGGTTGAACAAAAATATTCCCAAACTGGGTCTCTTTTATGGCCTGCTACCATTATAGGTTCTCTCTTCAAGGGAGAGAATAAGATGATAAATCTCAGGGTATAATCACAAAGATCAAGACTTCAGGAGTATTCTGCTCAAAAGTTTCACTTTCATTTGTACTGCTTGCCCCTCCCTCACTTACTTAGCTTTTAACATCTCCTTCTTATCCAGATCTATTCCACCCCAAACAATCTTCTGTTCATTGAACTTCTTGACACTTAGCACTTAAGATGTAAGGGGCTGATTCTGTGTACACAGATTTACAAAGGAACAATGGGATTGAAGTCTCTTTCTCAGCTCCATATGGTTATTTTAAACCATTTTTGTTGTTAAGAAGAGGCATTTTATCTCTGCAAACACAAATCCAGTTTTGAGAACAGCCAAACCAAACATCTGTGATGCTATCTTCTAGACCAAAATATTACCCAAAATAATCTTAGAGAAAATACTGGGAAAGCATGACTTTGGGGCCCTAATGAATGAATGAATATAATTAATTTACAGAAATTGTTAAACATTGTATGAACATACTACATTATTAAAATTAATCTTTATTTCATGATGAAAAACCTTTGGGCTATAATGTATCTTAAACAGAAAACTATATTTAGATTTTTCCTCAGAAAGCATTTTATCAAACAAAACCCAATTTACATTAAAAAAATCAATTTACACTAAAAATCCATTTTTTTTACTTTTATAAAGAAATCATTAATTTCTATCCATCCTGAGTAATATCATTGTTTCTTTATTTGTGTTCTTGCATAGGCCAATGTCTCTACCCAAAGAAACACATGAGAACCAGTTGCAAAGTCCTTTTACAGAAAAGGTTACAATCCCACCAATTGAATCCAGCCCCCTAAGTTGACTCTTGAACAGAAAATTGAAAGTATTTTAATCCCTTTCAAAGGATTCCATAAATGTAAGCCCCAGCAGCTGGGCAAGAAAAGGGAATTCATTCATGCACCAGAGTCCTCATCATAAGCAAATTTATTCTACACCTTACGGACAAAAAAAGATGAAAATATTGACTTCAAATTCCCATTCATATTAAATGAAGCCTGAACCAAGATTTCCTTAAGTGGCTTGTCCACCTCTAACCTAGTTTTATGTAGTGGTTAAGAGAGCGGGACTCTAATCTGGAGAACCGGGTTTGATTCCTCACTCCTCCACTTGAAGCCAGCTGGGTGACCTTGGGTCAGTCACAGCTCTCCAGAGCTCTCTCAGCCCCACCCACCTCACAGGATGATTATTGTTATGGGGATGATAATGACATACTTTGTAAACCGCTCTGAGTGGGTGTTAAGTCATCCTGAAGGGTGGTATATAAATCGAATGTTGTTGTTGTTATTATTATAATCTTTACATAGCAATCATATTTGACATACCGGTTGGTTACCAATGTACACAATAAAAACCAAACACACATCCTTAAACACCCATGTACATGCCCTGTGTCTAGCTATTTGGGTAACACCCCCCACATCAGATGAATACAAGTTTAAAAAATCATTTTGGTCCAGCCATCATAAGAAATCAATCCATTCTTAATCACTGTTCCAAATCTACTTGAAGGTCTGGGATACCTGTCTTCACTTCTAAAACACTAGGGTGTTTTTTTTTCCTTTTACATCTAGGGCACACTGTGGAAGATGAACATGCAGGGTAAACAATTTTTGAAAAAGAGGCACACTACTCACCAAATAGGGTGTAGTCAACATCCAGAACCAATAATTTCTTCCCTTCCCTTGGAGGATTCAATATTTCCACTTTGTACTCTTTAACTCTACGAGAGATTTTTAGTAGATTCTCTTCCCTAAGCACAAACAATGTAAACAGCATGTCAGTATAAGCAGTTTTATATATGAACTTGACGGTTTTTCTAAGTAGCGACAACTCACCTATTCTCCACTTCAACAACTTCCTCTTCAATATCAAAATCATTGACTACATCTTCATTGTCAGGAGGTGGCCCAAGGACATCTTCCTATACAAAAGGTAAAACCAAAGAACAAAAAAGGCAAAAGAATAAAAACAAACTCGCTTTCGATTCAGGATATTGTGCAGAAAAAATATTTATAATGAATTACTCACTTTTCTACCAAACACTATATTTTTAATGAAGGCTATATCTCACTTAGGAACGGGATTATAACGAAACTATATTATATTGCATAAAATAGAGCCTTTGGTTAGTATTTAAAAGGAACAATCCAATAAACTGACAACATATTGATTTGATAACCAAGGCAAAAATGGAGAGCAACAAAATAATTTAAATACACATTAAAATGTTAAAGCAAAGGGTAGAGGGAAGGGACATGAAGTGATTTTAAATACAGACTACTGTGAAGACAGGCAGTCTCTTGTAGTTGTGGGGAATAATTCTCTCACCGCAAGATCATAATCAAAGGGGTAAATGAACTGAGTTTGGAGCAATGGGAGAGTTGAATGACAAAATGTTTATGTTAAGGATGCAGAAATCCCATTAATAGAGCAATATGGGAAAGGGCAATTGTTTAGAATTCTGGATGTTTATAAATGTACTTGCACAGCAAAAAATAAAATTAACGTTTTTTAAAAGCATCTTTGTCTTCAGAAGATGAGTGATAAATAACCTGCAGAGATAAATTTCCCAAATATGAGGATTTATCTGACATGGGAGGAATTTTTAAAATGTAAGAGCTGGTAGAGTATAGTGGCTAAGAGAAGAACAGCATAATTTTATAGAGAGTTATTTCAGCCCAGTTCTTTATTCTAATGGGCTTAAACCAGAGTAACTCTGCATAGGATTGCCCCATGAGTGGTCTTATAAAAGCTACTCTCTCTGTCGCAGTCCATCATTTGCAATAAGGAAATAATAACACTGACTTTCCTTACAGAGGTGTTGTAAAAATTTATCATGAGATAATGTGAGTGACGTGTTCTGCAAAAAGCACATAAAGGATTATTATAGCAAACTTCAATTTACAGCATGGGTTGAATCCAGTCAGCTTTGCAGCTGATGAAAAAGATGGGGGGATTTTTTTTACCCCCACCCCCAATGCTACACTATATATCATGGAATTTGCATGGGAAAAATCATGTGTGATGGGGCCCATGGTAAGGAGGGGAATTGGGCAGGATTAAGTGACGAAGCCAGCTGGACCCAATCCCATATACACAACCCTATATTCTAAACAAATATAAAATTTGTATCAATTAAAATGAATCATGCAGTTATTATATTACAGGTTCTCATTTATGCATATAAAAGCAGGCACTTCAGTCATTAATGAGCAACTGTGTTTCGAATGCCTGACTAATCACCAGAATTTTTTCTTACCGGAAGTTAGAACACAACCAAGATTATTTTTATAAAGAGTTATTTTACCAAGCTTTCCTCACGTGTCCCCATCATCATAATTTTAGTATTTGGTTTCAATTTTAGTGTTCCAAGCTTAACATCATTCTCTGCTGGTCTGCCTGTAAAATAAACAGATCACAGCTTCCTCAGTGAAAATAAAGCAATTTCCTCTGCTAGTATTCTTTCTTCTTTAACCTGCAACATATAGCATCTTTACAGAATACGTACTGATTTAATAACTTACTGCAATAAGGGAAACTTTTCCACCCTGACATAGCCTGGTTAGTTATGTTAGTTAGTTATATTAACCCACCTCTTTTCCACCCACAAATATATAATTAAAATATACAGTAAAAAGCAATCAAATCATTAATTAAAACAGCAAAACAGAGAACTAGCTTGTTAAAACCATTTTAAAAATTTACAATAAAACCAACAAAGCAGACCATGTTCAAGCCAAACAGAAAGTAATCACACCCAGATGAAAGCTTTTTGGAATAGAACAGCCTTGTAGGGTTTTCTAAATCTTACTCAATGCTATCAGGGAGAGCTCCTCCAGAAGGCCATTCCATAGGGGCAGAATAACACACTGTGACTGGGTCAAAACAGATCCCATGCTCCTAACAGAAGACACAGAGAGCAGGAGCTGTAGAAAGGGGTGTGACTGGCATGTGGAAAATACAGCCTTCAGATTGTGAAGGATTTTAAAGGCAGCCTTAAACTGATTGTAGAAACAGGCATGCAGAAGTCTCTCTAGAACAGTTATAATATAATCAAACACACTTGCTCCAGTTTGAAGACAAGTTCCCTCAGTTCATGGTAACTGAAGTTTCCAAGTTGCCTTTAAAGACAGCCCCATGTAAAGCACATTACAGTAAACTAACCTCAAGGTTAGAAAAGCATGAATCAGGACTGGCAGTCTAGATGCAGGAGTTCAGAAGGGGAGATCATTTGCAAGATGGGTACTCTTAACAACTATAGCCACACTAATTTTATTATTTTTTTCAATGAGGTTATTAGATATCGTTAGAACATAACAGAAGGGTAATAACAACAACATTCAATTTACATACCGCCCTTCAGGACGACTTAACACCCACTCAGAGCAGTTTACAAAGTATGTCATTATTATCTCCATAACAACAAACACCCTGTGAGGTGGGTGGGGCTGAGAGAACTCCTAGAAGCTGTGGCTGACCCAAGGTCACCCGGCTGGCTTCAAGTGGAGGAGCGGAAATCAAACCTGGTTCTCCAAATTAGAATCCCGCGTTCCTAATCACTACACCAAACTGGCTCTCTGCCAGTGGTCTAACAGTAGGTAATTATATGCATCCACTGTATTAATTTGCAATTAGAAGGATTCAGAAATTCTTGGACTTTCATACTTCCTCCCCTTTCTTCTCACATGAACAGCACAAATAGCACAAATAGAAGACTTCTGGGCTTTCAAGAAACCACAAGTTCCCTCAGCCATTATGTTCATAGTTAGATACTAGTTAAAGAGAAGTACATCATCCGAGTTTTTTCCACCCTTTTAAACTCATGCTTAAGAGATGTACACATTGTAGAAGGAAAAAAAGATAAAGCAGGATTATGACAATGAAATCCTATACTGATTTACTATAGTCCATCTTCTTAGTTTGGAATAGCTCTGTATAGGGTTATGATGTAGCGCCCCCCCTTTTAATAATTTAGAGCATAAAAAAGAAGTTAGATTAATTAAGTAACAATAAAGGGTATGGCATTGCCAGTCAGCTTAGCAGCAAACTCTGCATTGCAACATCACTAAACAGCAATAATTTTTTTTAAAAGTTACCTTTCACTTTTAGTCCAAGAAGCTTTTGGCGCTCTGGTAGCACTCCAGTAAGCCCCTTGAGAGATTGCTTGAGATCTAACACTGTGTCCTCTTCAGACAGAGTAGTTATCAAAAATTCTTGCCCTCCCCACTTTATAATAAGAGAGACAGCCATCTTTGTAACATATGCTCAAAATGAACCTATGAAGAAACAAAACAGTGATATAACCATTTTAGAATTCTAAAATTTCAGACTTAACTGGAAAAACAACCTGGTTTACGGAAAAAGCAACAAATTAATGAACTTAGTAGTCTACAACAGATCATACAAATTTGGGAAACATCTCAGTGAGAAAAAGGAAATGGTCAGAGAAAGCAACAGCACATGTTGTTTAGTAGAGTCACAGTCACCAAGGATATCTGCTAATGCTTCCTTAATTCAGGCACAGACCAGCTACAGTACCAGGATGAGTGTCCAGCTGAAGTAACAGCATCATGAATTGGTCACAGCAAGCTTCAGAACAGATTATACCTGGCAGATAGCTCAGTTGACGTCATGAAGCCCCTTATATTCCAGAATGACATACTGAATCATGAACCCTATTAAGGAGACTACACAATAATAAGAAAACATGCTTTTAACAACACAGGACCAGATATTTCTGCCACCAGCGCATATATCATCAAAATCAGACAACCATTTACAATCTAAACTCAATTAGACCTTACAAATTTATTGGTGGTATCATTCCTCAGAAGAAGCTTAGCAAAGTCATTCCGCGAATATTAACCCCGCCCTGATCATTTGGCCAAAAGAGTCCATAGAGGATCACTTCATGCTGGGTACACTTCAAGAGCATTTAAGAAGCATTTGCTTTTAGCTATTCGTGCACTTGCAGTGCTTTCATCTGGATCCACCACAACTACCACTCAATTAAGATATTACAAGCACCTTTGTTTCAAGATGTGGTAGGGGTACACTAAACATCCAACCTAATGGACTAAAGATGCACATTTGCTGGAAGGGAAGTGTTTTGAAATAACTTTCACCATTATGTTCTATTGGCATAAGACACTGAAAAGAACCTCTAATGTAAGAGTAATCCTGAAATTCTAGGATAAAGAAGTTACTTATTTCAGAACACGTTTGTCTTCTGAACCTTTGTAATCCTGAGAAGTTCCTATGTCTTTAAGAATTACATGAGTAGACCTCTACAATAAAGTGGAGATGATGGAGACAACCACACCAAGTAGTATTTTGCTTTCTATACAAATCGTCCTCATAAAGTGCATAATATAGTATAGTTTAAAAAAAGGTCTGACTACACGATTACACTACAAATATTTACAACCCAATCCTATACATCTTTACAGCAAAGTAAGTCCCAATGAATTCAAGAAACTCCCAATTCAATCTGTAAAGGAATACAGCGCTGAAGTTACATAAAGCCCTCCCATACTCTGGTCCTAACAACTTTGCCAGCGGGCCTATGAGGGGCATTTGGCTTAGCCCTTTTTGCCCTGGCCTGCCTCAGGTGAACTGGGGGGAAGAGAAAGCCCCCATTCTGCAAGGCTTACAATAACAGCAGCTGCAGCCCAGGCAGCTCCCACAGATAAGCAGGCAAGCAATGCTCCGCCAGGCATCCACTGAGCCAAAGAACGGAGAGCAACAACCCTCTCTCACCCTCAGCGAGAGTCCTGGGAGACAGTCACACCGGAACCAGAACCCGGCTGCCCGGACTCCGTGCGAACCGGAAGCAGTAAGCCAAAGCTCCCGGATGTAGCGGTAGAGCCCGCCAACATCCATAGCCCGGGGTCAACATTAATAAATCTAAAGAAAAGCATACGCGCTCGCCTTACCAGACGCCAGCAGGAGGGGACCGTTGGCCGCCTTTCCCGGTAACTCGGACGGAATGGCCGTTTGGTTGGTTCTCTATTACTGCCTGGGCAGCAACGCAGAAAGTGGAGTTCCCGGGGCATAACCAGGAGGGAAGGTAGCACTGCCGGCGGAGAGGACTTTGCTTGTGCGCTGTGCAGTAGCGACAGGAGCACTGAGGGTATCAGAGAGATGGGCACCTTCCTGTGTTCCTAGGCTGAAACCACTTTCCTCAGGGCAACGCTGTTAGAAAGCCAGGAGGAGAGAATTTCCTGTTATTGGAAAGGGGAGTTAGAAAAAGGGGAGGGATAGCCTGTTAGTTTTGCTTTTCTAACTGGAAGATTGCTGTTCCTGGTGCTTCTACTGAAATGTTCAATGCAAAAGAGGGGCGGAGAACCAAAATGTTTTACGTTAAGTCTGCAATTATTGCTTGTCTCCATTTCACGAAGGCTACAAGCCATACACTTTGAGCTTTTCCAGTCTGCTCTGAAGCATCTCTCCCACCCTCTTTCCACTTGCGGAAAAGTTGTGGGGAGCTCAAACGCTTACGTACCATGCTGTGATAATACTGTTGTTGTTTTTTGGAAACTAGTACTGAGTTTTATGGTAATACTCCTATGAAAAGGTAAAGGAGGTGAGTTTAATTTGAATAAACTTTCATAAGATCAAGCTACAAGAGTCACTTAGTGGAAGAAACCGAGTTGCAAACAGTTCTAAAATTAAACACTAGTATCCTTAAGTATAATTTTACTTGCACACTAATTTCTGACAATTGAAGCTGGGGGAAGAGGTCAAACATACTGCGTTGAGAGTTGTCTATTGACAATTTGACCTACATAAGGTTGTGTAAAATAATAAATGTGTACTTAATTACTTCTGATAGCTTTTATTTCAGTCTTAGAAACAGTTATGACTCATTGCATTTAATAGATGTTTTACATTTTAAAGTGTGTATTATTGGTATGCAATGACCTTTATTTAATCAGTTTTATACGCTTGAGTGCAGCGCACTTTATGTTAAGCAAACATTGGTAGGACAGAGCTGCACATGTGTTTGTGAATAGATATATCATTAGAAAAGGTGAACATTGTCTAGGAGGAAGTGATCATCTTTTAGTATGGGGATACTCATTGTTAATGATAAAACAAAGGGACAGCCGTGTATGCCAATCTGAGCTCCTTGGGAGAAGGGTGAGCTTAAAAAGTTAAAAAAAAATAAAATATGTACTATAAAATGCTACAATATGAAAAGTCTGGTTCAGTGTTAGGAATCATTTGGGTAATGAATTAAAATGACCAGTTTCATAAAGCTTTTATACGCACTTAGAATACTGTGGCTGCCCATTATTTACATATTATCACTGACTTGAAAAAATGTCCAGAAAGGTCAGCCAGATATTTCCCAGTTTCATGTCAACTTTGAAACCACTAGCCTCTGTTCCTCATCTGCAATATACATATAATGTTGCTGTAACTTAAAAGGATCACATTACCGAAATAATTAGGCAAAATACTTTAAAAACTTTAAATGGGTCCTGTAATAGCATCGCTCATGGGTCAAAGTTTACATTTTGGTTTATTACTAAGTCTGCCACCAGTAACATCACTAAACTATCTTGATCTCATTGCTTGCTCATCCCCCAATGTCATATGCATGTGTTGATGCTTTTCTGGTCTCTTCATAGGACAATAAGCTCAGCTCTCACTCAACAGAATAAATGCACACAAATTAGACATTAAACATTGTAATATTCAGCAACCAGTGAGATAACATTTCAGTTTCGCATACCATTCTATTGCTGACCTGAAATGCTTCAACAAGGAGAATTGTTCAAAGGGAGACCCTGGCATAAAACTGCTGAATTTCCCCCACCACACCTCATCTCAGATTAACCCAAGACTTGGAATTTTATCTTGCCCAACCTTACCCAGCAAGCTTTATGGCTGAATCGGGATTTGAACTTGGATCTCTCAACTTCTGAAGAACTGGGCTCTAGTCTGTGAAAGCATATGTTGGGTAAAAATTGGACTTTAAGGCACCACAGTATTTATTTCTGCTATATCATGGCTGCCCCCCTGTAATTATGATTGTGTAGTTGAATGAGTGGTTAAAATGCAGAAAAGGTTAAATAATCTGCACGGGAGTCATTTTGAGTATCTGCATCTGTATGAAGGAATGCCTAAGGCAGAAATTTCACACATATATATATTTTAAAAAACCCTTTCTGGTAGGAAAGAACTCTAATTTACAAAGGCCATGAATTCACCCCATGGATAGAAAATAGAAATCTGAAAACATTTCTGGTCCTGAGAAGTTTGAATATCTGCAACAGAATATGATACTAATCATGACTGGAATATTTCCCTCGATGTTCATGGCACTCTTTTCTATCCATGGGGTGAATTCATGGCGATAGCTTAAAATAGCCCTCAGCCATTATGTTCATAGTTAATACTACAAAGCTCTCAGCATGTTTTGTAAATATTGCATCTTATGATAACTAAATGGAAAACTCAAAATTTCTCTCCTGTCACTCTGTGATGACCCTACCCTGAGGAGGTCAGGAGAGCCCCTACTATCCTATCTTTCTGCAAACGATACAAAACCAAATTATTCAAAAAGGCTTTTGTATGGTAGGAAGGAGGTCTCAGATGCTTCGCTAATGAGTTAGGGACCATAGACTTCACTACTATGTTGCTTTATGTACTATCTGTTGTTTTAAATATGTGCTCCTATGAGCTACTTGTGCTTCATGTTATCTAATGTCAGCCCTAGAATTGCTTATGTTCTGTTTCAACATTTCTCCAACTCTGAATTGGATTCTTGCTAATGCTATGCCTTGTGCTTATTTAACCTGTGGCATTGTTTGTCCTTGATACTGACTGTACTAATCTCACACTGTAATCCCCCTTGCGTCTCAATAAGAAAAGTGGACTATAAATGACATAAATAAAATAAAAAGAAGGATATGTTGCATTTCCTTGTGTGCCATTTTCTTTGTCTAAGCCCATCTGACAGGGAGGGTAGTCTACAAATGTAATAAATAAATAAATAAATAAATAAATAATACTCTCAAAATACTCTCAAAGAAATTTGCTTTGTGATTAATTTAAGGTGATGGCTCTTGTCCAGCCCCTGTCCTCAGGCTTTCACATTATCTCTCAATTTTGAAAAAGTCTTTTGAAAGTTTTGATGAGATTCCTCTGTGAACTGCAGGCTTTTATTCTTCAGTCCTCAACAGAGCTTTTGTTTATGAAATGGAGTGACTTGATTGCTAAGAGTTGAGAAATCCAATTTATATAAAGCTCTGTTAATAATGCTCTAAATTATAATTTAATATTGACATGGTAGCAACAATATATGAAGCAACAGAAGTTTCTTTGAAATGCTTAACAGTTTTTTTTTTAAATCTAAAAGCACATGACTGAGGAGTTGTAAAACAGTCTGCCTTGTTTCCTGACTGGAAGATTTATGTATTTCTGAACAGAAAACATTTTCCAAGAATGAAATCCTATCCAACAGGACTGAGGCTGGGGATATTATTTCAATTATTGAAGAAAACAGAAAGATGATTATAACAATGTGGGAAACTATACAAATGCTCTGTGGAGAATAAGAGGGGTATGGGAAGTACAGGGTTAACTCCCCCCCCCACACACACACGCACAATGTGTAGAATTGTGGGTGGTCAGAACAGTTGGTGTCTGTTTATGCTCACACTGCGGCACAATTTGACTTCAGGTCTCAAACAGGGATAACCAACTCATGGCCTTTGTGCCAGATCCAGTATCGGAAGCAATTTTTTCCACATCAAAGAGTAGCAGAGCTGCTCAAAGTTATCTTTTTCTGAATCGATGGAGGAAAGGGGTTTCACTTTAAAACACTGCATTGTATATAATTATCAAGTCATACCGGGAATCCATTTGATCCCCAGGTGACAAATATCTTTAGTGTTCTGCCATTTCTTCAACTTTTGTATAACTTTTTATTTCATGACCATTTTGTGACTACGATGTGCGTTTTGCAAGAATGTTTTATCACTGTCACAGGATGCTAAATGAATATTCTATTAAGGTGGGGCTTGATAATACTAATCTCACAAGGTTCAATTACTGATACCACAATTCATCTTACAGTGCTTATTTAATGAGTGCTGATGTACATTTTTCATAAATAATTGTTGAAAGAGCATTAATGCAATGTTGACTATGCATACCAGTGTTACCAGTTTTGCAACTAAAGATGAACTGTTTATACTATTTATTTCAGTTGAGGAACAGGTAATTGACATGCCAACATTTTTATGGCTGACTTGGAACAGCGTTTCCTCAGCTCCCATCCACTGACACCCCTGTTGTACTTAAGGTTCATTGATGACATCTTTATCATCTGGACACAAGGGAAAGAAGCAGGGGAGAAAATTTTTACCAGGCTTTTAACAACTACTACTCCACCATCAACCTGATCATGAATCAATCTACATAAGATGTACATTTTCTAGACACCACTGTACAAGTACATGATGGAAGTATAAAAACCACACATCATCTCCCCTTCAGTCGTCATCCCAAACACCAAACAGTCCATTGACTACAGCTGCATATGTTCTAGTCCCTCTGACAGATTCTTACCAGCGTGATCTACAACAGATTTCTAGAATTACAATACCCACCAGATGTAGTAAGAAAACAGATCAACAAAGCTAGAATGATACCAAGAGATGACTCCCAACCATAAACAACTCACTCAAAACAATGCACTTCCCAGCATCGACATGAACCCTGGAACCAGGGCCTGTAATAAACCAAGATGATAAGTCTGTCCCTTTATTCACTTCAACAACAAAATCGCTGGACCTAACAACACCAGCTATACCATCTCAGGCTCATTCAGTTGTTCATCGTCCAACGATGTATATTCCATCAAGTGTCAGCAATGCCCTTCAACTCTTTATATCGGACAAACAGGTCAGGCCCTTTGCAAAAGAATAAATGGACATAAATCTGATATCAAAATCACAACATTCAAAAACCAGTGGGAGAATATTTTAATTGTCCAGGACATTCCATCTCTGACCCAAGAGTAGCAGTTTTCAAGCAGAGAAACTTCAAAGGAAGACTACAACATGAGATTGCTGAAATTGAGTTTACCTGCAAATTTGGACCAATGGAATCCACCCCCTCCCCTCAGGCTTCAAAGGGACATTGGATTCTTTTTCATCACACATGTTCATTTTCTTCTTTTTACACTCCAACTCTATCAAGCTAATTACAGTATTATTACACCTTATACCTTTTATTTAAATACCCTTCCCACCTTCTGGTTAAATAAAACCCTGCATACTTCCATTTCTAAATGTATCTGAAGAAGGGAGTATTAGCTCTCAAAAGCTCATACTCTGGAAATCCAGTTGGTTTTTAAGGTGCTACTAGACCCAACTCTTGCTCTTCTACTGCATACCAACACAGCTACCCACCTGAAACATTCTTCATCGAGAACTGTGATTCTCGAAAGCTTATGCTACAATAAAATTGGTTAGTCTTAAAGGTGCTACTGGACTCTTTTTGATTTCGCTACTACAGACTAACATGGCTAACTCCTCTGGATCATTTGAATTGTCTGTCCTACATCCCTCATCACACACAGGTGTGCATACAGGGGTTGGGGTCCATAATATAAGCAACTCTATGGCTTTTTAGCTTTATGTCATCAGTTCCATAGCCCAAACATGCCACCTCTGTTTTCTCATTAAGTATATGGTTGATTTGTCACCTTCATCTAGCCTTCACTGAATCTCCAACCTCCTAAGATCACATGATATTAAAAACATTTTTAAGCCCATCATAGCTAAGCCTGGAACAGGATTTTTTGCAGTAATCAGACTGAACTTCTTTGGGATTCCAAGATCAGGTCTGGAGACTGCATTAACATCACCAATTCTATTAGATACACTTGCCATTATACCACTAGTACCACACTAACTATGCTTTGCTGTGTTTTTTCCTGGTAAAAAGAGATATTTACCATTGTTTTCCTCAGAAAATTAATAGACACAATTATCTCAATTGTGAGATTTGCAGTCAAATTTTCAGATGGATCCAAATAAACAGTCACATCTGATACACTCAAACAAATGCCTTGTATTCAAACCAGAAGCAGAAACAGGAACTTCTTTCCAAGTAGAGAGGTTTAGAATCAGGGTGCCCATCCCCCTAAAACCAACAGAGCTTAATTGTGCTTAATTCTCACATCTGCATGGAAGGGGAAAGGATGGTTCTCGTGCTCCAAATTGGGATGGGATGGCTTTTAGGTGGAAGATAGCAATGCCACAAACACTTGTCAGTAAACACAGTTGGACTTTGAAATAAATTTGCCTAGGGTTGGGTTATCAGTTATCTGGGATAAGAGAGAAAGGATCAATAAACATGGATAGAATCCGGCTGTAATTGCTACAAGGAAGCAAGTATGTATGACAGCAGAAAATATGGAGGGTTAGTCATCTTTGGCACATAAGGGGAGTCCAGTGGCACTTTAAAGACAAACAGAATTTATTCCCTTCCAACATAAGCTTTCTGGTGTGGGAGCTCACTTCACCAGATGCATGAGGTGCACATCTGATAAAGTGAGCTCTGACTCCAGAAAGGTTATGCTGGAATAGCAGGATCTGAGTCCCGACTACCTACCTGAAGCTCTGCGACAACAAATTCTGTTTGACTCTAAAGCGCCGCCGGATGCCTGTTTTATTTTGCTGCTACAGGTTAACAAGGCTGCCCGTCTGAAGCGATCATCGTGTCTGGCAGGCTTTCTCTGAGGGGAGGGACTTAGGCTGGAAACAAGTAAGCAGAGGGGTGGCCGCGGCTCCACGGGTTCTGAGGCCAGCTCGGTGCAGGCAAGAGATCTGCAACGGCGCAGTTCCCCGGGAGAGGGCGAGCCAGCAGCGCTCCCCTCGTCCACCGCACAGGCAGCCACTTTGTCTCGGAGGAGCCGCGCGCATGCGCAGTGGCTGACGAGGAGCGGCGGAGTGGGAGGAGGCTGGCGGCTCTCGGCGCTCGCTGGCAGGAGGCGCAGAGCGCGGCGGGGCGGAGGGGCCATGGTCGCCCGTTAATGGGGCAGGGGAGCTCGCGTGGGGTCTGCGCTCGGAGGCGTGGTGGGACGAAGATGACGATGCTGCTCGGGGAGGCCGACCGGTTGCTGCCGAGCCAGCGTAGGCCAAGCATGGAGCCGCGGCAGCTGCTGTAGGCGCCGCCGGGAAGAGGAAGGGGACAAGCAAGCTGAAGAAACAGCCAGAAGCCCCCACCCCCGGGCTGGGGCGGAGACGCAGCGCATCGGGCCAGGTGACGCCCCCCCCCATCGCTCCCTTGCAGTTTCTCCCCCGCAGGCTTCCTGACGGCCTTTCCACCCCCTTTTCTCCCCCGTCGCGCCTTCCTGCGATCTCTCTACCTTCTCCCGGCCCGTTCCGATAACAGCCCCTTCCCATGCTTGGGGCCTTTCCAGTATTTGCCCCTCCCAATGACTCCCCGGTCTTTCGGAGCCCCCCAGGTGTCTCACTGCCTCCCCCGTCTCTCGGAAGCGTTGCAGTCCCGCCCCAAAGAGGGCCCTTCGGAATCTCCTCCCATCTTTGCCCACCCGAACTCCCCGCCGAACTGCTAAAACGGGACCCTCTGTCCCCCCCCCCCCCCCCCCCGGAGCCCTTCTCCGCGGCATGTGCCGCCCTCGAATTCCACCCATCCCTGAGAGTCGGGAAGCCTTTTTGAACCCCCCCCCCCTTTTCTTTTTTTTTTTTTTTTTTTTTTACACGGACGCACGGCGGGGAGGGCTCCCCTCTGCCTTTCCCTGCTGCGCGCTGCTTCCCGGGCGGCGGCGGCTTCTGGCTAGCAGCGAGCTGTGCAGGGGTTACTGGAGTTCAAACGCTGCCGAGCTGGCCGGGGGCCGAGGGAGCCGAGAAAGGGGCTTTTCCGCAGGCGCTGAGTGGAAGCAGCCGTCAGCCTCGCTCGCGGAAGGAGGGGGAGGCTCTGAGCGTGTGGTGGAAAGGTTCAGGTTTCTAAAGAGGATGTGGTGACAGGAGCGGGAGGGAAATCCCAGGGGCGAGGCGGTGACCCAGGTTCTGAGTTCAGCGATAGCTCTTGGGGAGCCCTCAGTTTCCAGAGGGCAAGTCAACAGTGCAAGCTAAAGAGCCTTTGGTGTAGGAGCTGAAACTGGATAAGTGGAAACAAAGTCTTATCAACATTAATGAAGTGGCCACATAATGCATCTCACGTAATAGTGTTTGGTTATCACCAGTTTCCCATTTTACCTGTGAGAAATTGCCTGGCACAAAACCTTTGCATTCCAGTGTTTCATTTAAAGTAGGAAATGGAGGGGACCAAGTTTTATTTAAAGCCAAAGCTTATGTAAGAATCCTTCCTCGTTTCCCTGTCTGATGTTCAAGACACTCTGCTTGTTTCTCCCTTACTGTCATATCTAATTTTTTTAGGTACCTCTTCTTTAAATTAAATCTTGTAATGCTGATTTTTGTTGTTGTTGTTGTTAATCTTCCCCTTTGGGATGGTAGTTCAGTTCCATTGAGTTGAACTTGCACTGGCCAATGAGTACTTATTATTATCACTTATGGGAAAGATGCCTTCATGTCAGGTATTGCTTGTCCTCTGGCAAACAGAGGAAGAGTATGTGTACTAGAAGAACAGTCTGGGTTGGAGAAAAATTACTTTATAAATAATTATACTGTGTTGAAACATCTCTGCAGTTAATTTGCTTATGTTGAGATGCACATTTTGTTTCTAATAAGTGCTGATCTGTTTAATTTTTGTTAGATCTGCTTCCAAGGGGATTCCAAGAAACTGATACTGCTGGGAGCCAGTGTGATGTAGCAGTTAAAGTGTCGGACTAGAATCTGGGGGACCTAGGTTCTAATCCCTGCTCTGTCATGGAAGCTCGCTGGGTGACCTTGGGCTAGTCACACTCTTTAAATGTAACCTACCTCTCAGGGTTGTTGGGAGGATATAATGGAGGAGAGGTGAGTATAAGTGAAGTAAATAAATATATCAGGTTTAATATTTAAGTCGCTGCAGTTCGGTGTGAGAGAAGCAAAGAGTTTCCATTTGCCGCATTGACTTCCAAGGAATAACATGCTGGTACCGTAATGCAGATTTTATATTAAACCTTAGTTTCTCTTACAGAGGAGTATAATTATATACTTCTGTGTACAGTTTCTTGGGACGGAGTCCTGTTCAACTTATTGGGAATAGCTTGCAATGCCTAGGAATGACTATTCTGTTGTTTGATAGGATTTTCAGCAGGCTTCCAGGTAGTACTTTTACCATCTATATACTTCTAGGAAAATTTGTATCAAATTTATGTGGAAGCAGGATTGCCCACTTTTGTTTCCTGGCAAGATTCCTGAGCTTTTAACAGCTACATGGTAAACAGTCATTTAGCAATTTAAACTTTTCCTGGCAAAGGTGTCCTTTGCTGATTGTCAAGTTCCTATCTAAAACACAGGAACTTTTGCAGGGGGGGGGGAGTTGGCAAACTATTTCCATGTAACTTTGATCATGTGTGTGATGAAACCTTATCCATAAATAAAAACAAGACAATGTGGGAAGGAAGGCTTAATTTATGAGTCCTATATTAACACTGCTTCATGATACAGTATTTTGGAATCTCTGTAGTTTTGTTGAAGCAGGAATGGGGGACTGCAGTAACATTTTTCTGACACACGTTTTAACAGGTATGTAGGGATTGCGTCGGTCAAGTATGCTTTAACATACAGTGAGGGGAAGTCCCCTTGAAGGTTATGGAAATTGTTTATTTCTGTTTCTCTCAGCCTTT
Source organism: Eublepharis macularius (assembly GCF_028583425.1). NCBI lineage: Eukaryota > Metazoa > Chordata > Lepidosauria > Squamata > Eublepharidae > Eublepharis > Eublepharis macularius. The sequence continues at coordinate 90,497,085 of NC_072793.1, read as the reverse complement.
CAGGTTTCTATGGAAGAACTGCAGATAAACACAATAAAACAGTGCAGAGAATTTGCATTTGGTGCAAAAAAAGTGCATAGCTTTTCTTGTGTTTTATAGCTCGTTTAAAAAAGTCCACACACAGCACAATGTGTATTGCTTTTGGGGCTTCTTAGGTAGTTCATTGGTTGTTCGCACCATTAGAACACTGACTGGTGATTTTATATACCAGCAGCACTTTTCAAGCATTGCATTGCTTGGTAACGTTACATCAAAGTACCGGACTGTAGGAGGTGGCCTTTTTAAAGTGCAGAGATAGATAAGGTTTAATAGGCGTTAAAGTGTTTGATAATTGTGTAGCATCTGTAGATATTTAAATCTGGAGATTGGGGCCATGAACAGGTAAAACCTATCTTTATACAAATTTGAGGAAAGCCTAGGTATGCAGAAAAATCTAAAAAATAAAAAATAAGAGAAGCAGCACCTGTAGCTTTAAGAAACAAATGTGTTTTCAGTGGCTGTTGCTATGTTTCTGTCTGTAAAGGTGAGGGAGACTTTCCAAGCATGCCAGCAATCACCAGGCAAGTTGTTACCACCAAACTAGCATGACTTACCCTGCCCAGCTGCTTGCTGATGTTCAGCAGCAGCCATACCATAAAAGACAATATAATATAGTGGTTAGGGTTTCAGACCAGGATTGGGGAGACCCAGGTTTGAATCCATTATTCTTGATAGATAACCTTGAGCCAGTCACATACTCTCAGCCTAACTTAACTTCACAGGGTTATTATGATTATACCATGGAGAAGAGGAGAATGATGAAAGTTGCTTTGGTGGAGAAAGGTATGATATAAATAAAGTAAGTAAATAATAAATATACCTGATGGGCAGATAAAAGTTTGGTAGGTGGAAGGAATATATAGCAGAAGATGAGGATATAGGATATATGAAAATATACCCTATGTATGGGATGTAAAGATGAGGATATAGGGACTGCCAAGAGCCAGAAGAGAAGAAATAGTGTGGAGAAGGGGATGGAAGGGAAAGCAAGGTGACCAATGCAAGTCTGTACAGGTTCCCGACTATATAACTGGGCCTGGCAGCTGGAACCATACTGAATGCATGCAGGAGGGAAAACTAAAGACTGGGAGGCAGATGAAGGCAGCTTGGTTAGTGGATGGGAAGGACAGAAGGAAGCAGGGAAAGCTATTGGAAGCTTTCAGGGAAGAGAAAGAAGAAATAGTGGGAGGAGGGAGAATGAGGTGACCCCAGCATGTCCAACATCCTGCTAGTGAAATTTAAAAAATGTTTCAATTGATGGGATTTTCATAGGCAAATAATATGGTTAAGTAATTTCTGTAATTAATTTCTGTTGAATACTTTTGGATTTTGAATTGTTTCAAGTGATTTGCATGTTTTTGTTTATAGACGCCTGTGAGTAGCTCCAAAGTAGTCACAGGAGTATTTGCAGGATCAGAACTGCAGCTGACTGTGCAGTAAGGCTAAAATTTACATATTAATGGTCTGTTGGAGCCAAGTGACATTTATGTGGTTCTGCATCCCAGAATGGTGTTTGTGTGTGTTAAGTAGATCTCTCTAATTTGTGTGTTACTTTTAGAAGTCTCAGACCTGAACGTCTGTATTGTAAGATGCATGGAAGTGTAATAATGCAAAATGAACACATTTATGTTTCTTTGAATTGGATCTTGCATTATCTCGTCTGGCATTCTTTTCCATTTGCAGTGCAGCCCTAAGCAGAGGTAAACAGTTCTAGCCCACTTATTCCAATTGGCTTAGAAGGACGTAACTTCGTTTAGGAATGCACTATTAGTTGGGTTAGAATATTTTACTTTCCCAAGCTGTATAATGTCAGTATTTTCATTTTTGGAACCTCACCATCCCTTATGGATCTTCAGTAAATTGCTTCCTTGTTATAGATGCTTCTAATGGGAATTAATCAATGCATCTAACAAGAGTAATGTATGAACCAGTTGTGAGTGAAAGTGGATGTGGACAAACCTCTAGGGGCAGGTTTAGAGGTGTTCAGATATAGCTATGAGTGTTGCCTTCCTCATGTTGAATTTCCACCTTCTAAGTCCTAGATGTGTACATTGACATCCAAATATAACATGAGAAGTAGCCCCAAGAATTTCAGTCTTAAAGCCTTATTTCTTTCACTAGAGTGTTAGAATAACATCCCGAGAGACCTGACGCCTTTCATTTACTTCACAGCCATGGTAAAATCAGTCACTGTGGGATGTTTCACATTGTTAGAATAATTCAGTGCCTGACCTGGAAGGTCTTCCTGTAGATTTCTGCCCTGTGTGTGAATTTCAGAACTGTATTTAATTACTTATCACTATAGCTGCCTCTGGAACAGTATATACCTAGCTGCAGTGGTGGAGGTAATCTTTCCTAATAGCAGGAAGCTGCTTAATATTTTTTTTTTCTTTTAAAACAAGAGTCCTTAGCACATGCCTATTATGGATACCCCATTAAATCGTTTAGCTAGTTTTCGTCCAAATGCTAGTGCATGTTGGGCATACCAAAGCATATTTTCCTGTGTGCTAATGACACTGCTATTATGTACATTTCAGATGCACTATGAGATAGGTGACTGTTTAGCAAACTGGCTTATAATTATGGCTAATTATGGCTAATGTTTAACGGCATTTGGGCTAATAGCCAGATATACACAGTGGGGGATCTGGTGAGAGATAAGGAACAGTTTGCTTCTTTCCCCTCATATGCCTCAAAAAAAGATTTCTATAGGTAGCCAGCCCATAGCATTCCTAAACTGAAGGTGGGATTTTGGTCATTAAAGCACCAAGTTCATGAAGTGGGAAAGTGTAATGTGGCTCTTTATATTCAGAAATTTAGCTATAAACTGCCTCATGGGCTGGTTTTGAGTGTAGAAGAGGAACAATCAGTGTTCCTTGCTTTCAGCTCATGGGCAGTTTCTTTTTTAGGCTGAATTTTTGATAGTGGGCATTTAAACAGCCTCATTGTTTTTTTCCCCCTGTTTCAGAAATAGCTATCTGACTTTTAAAGCCCTGAAACTTATGGACTAGAGCTAGGTTGCAGAGGTGCCCTGCTTCAGAATTTAGAAATGATGCTCTTGTTTCTGAAGCAGGAAAGAATAAAGTGAAACTTTAAATCTAGAACAGCAGGACTGAGTTCAGTGGCACCTTAGAAACCAAGAAGATTTTCAGAGTATGAACTTTCAAGAGTCCAAGATCCCTTCTTCAGAAAGTAAACTTTAAATCTAAAAATTCTGAAAATTGGTCCTGAAAGAAATCATATTGGAAAGTAGAAAGCCAAGCCTTCAGCGCAAACTGCTAGGTTCATTTCACAGTGGAGCAGAATTTCAGCATTTCTCTGCTTCATCAACAACAGCACAGTTCTTTAAGCTATAAAACTCAAATTGTTCTGCAAGTGAGAATCAACAAGTTACAGCATGTTTCCTACATTTTCCATACAGAGCTAAATTTAAGAAGCGCATGAAGAGCAAACTAAAATAAATAGAACATTTTGTTGCAGGTCCTCTCTTGTCAGTTACAGTTTCATTATAGAAGGTTCCTGCTGAATATACTGTATGAATACAACAATATGCTGAAGACTAGAGCCATTGTAATTCATTGGTTAAAGTAATGAACTGTAGGACTGGGAGGCTTGCGTTCAAATCCCCACTTAGCCAAGAAACTCACTGGATAATCTTAGCTAGCCCAACAAATCACAATTTTGAGGTCTATCATTAAGTATAGATAATGAGTTTATTTTTATATGTTTATTAACTTCATTTATACCCCTTGTTCTTTCCCAATGGGGACCCAAAGTGACCTAGATCATTGTCTTCTCCATTTTATCCTCACAACAAAAACCCTGTGAGATAGGATAGGCTGAGAGTGCTTGGCTGGCCCAGGGTCCCCCAGGAAGCTTCTGTGGCAGAGTGGGGATTTCAACTTAGGTCTTCCAGAACCCAGTCCAGCACTTTAATCACTACACCAAACTGGTGTAGTTAAACTGTAAATTGATCGGATTGGCAGCGTAACAACACTGGGCTCTTCAGCAGTCTCTCATAATCGTGTACAGCAAATGTCATTGTAAGGGGGAACAAAGTTACTCTCATGAAACCTGTCTCATGTTCTTCAAACAATGGATGATAATATCCTTGAAAATAATACAATCAAGTTACTTGCTTAGTATTGAGATCAGAATGGGGATCTGACAGAAGAGCAGGGGAATCAGCATAAATTGCAGTACCCTGAAGACTTAAGCGTCATTATGTCTTTAAAACTGCATGGTTGGATTCATGCCAGTATCTTAAAATGCTGGTTTAAGAATGTTTTGTTCCATGTTCTACCACAGAATCTATTTCCTTAATGTTTTCCCCCAATTTCTGCAAAATTTATTGACAACTGCCCTTCCCCAGTTTTCCTCCCATCTCTATGTTACACAGTAGAGCAATTCAGCTGCTTACTACAGTTGTGTTGTAATGGGCAGTGGGTGACTGTTACTGATATAGCTATGCACAGAACCTTGGATCAGACTGTTGCAAATCATAATGTTATGTTATTGCAGCAACCCTCCTAAACATTCATTATCTAATGCAGCTGTTTATAGGATTGAGCTTTTCAGCCTGATAGCATCTGGTTTCCCTGCAACAAAAAAACCTTGTGCATCAAAGCTGCTATTAAACCATTCTTTAGCATGTTTAGTATGCAAAATGGTTTACAATGCTTATCTCTTAATATTGGTCATTAAATTTTAATCGATTTCTATTTGTGGTGCCTGAGTTGCAGTTTATGTAGCAACAAGCATTAACAAGCCTCCCAAGTAGAGCAGTTTGTCTGCAGTGGGAAAATTCATAGTGGGTTAAGCAAAGCATTGTAATCCAGGAAGATGCTCTGAGCATCATGGTTGGGATCCAGCTTACTTTCTTGCTGTTGAAAAGGGGAGGACCTTTTTGACTACCAGAAGGGTGCTATGGGATGAGAACTACAGAAAGGAGGGAACTTAGGTGAGATTGGTTGGAAAAGCTTGCTGGATCCAACCCCATGGATACAGTCTTTAAAAAAAATGCAGGTTGTAGTAGGACATTATTCTACTGTAGGCATCTTCAAAATAGATGCTGATCAGTAAGTAGAAGCAGAATGGTTTATTGTATGTATACACATAGAGCTTTCCAGAATTTTTCACAAATACAATGAAGTTTTTTGTGGTTGTGTGAACACAGTGTGTAATAAGTGACTGCAAAATAAGTGTAAGCATGTTTTCAGGGTTTTTTTTTTTAGCTCTCCCTCCTATTAGTTATTTTCAACTTTAACAAGTATTTACCAAGTTAATGGTAACTAGCTGTGTTAATCTATTGCAGAAAGATAATTCAGTCAAGTTATTTTCATAGCACATTTTATGATTCTCTGTGTATATTAATTTCAGCAGCTTTGAAAAACCTGTAAAGTAAATCAGGACTAAAATGTTTAAAATTTTGCTGTTCTGCAGTTTATTGTTCAGAGGTTTATTGTTCAGAGGAAATGGTAAGGCTGATCACGACCTGTCCAGATGCCTCTGCCCAGCAAGCATCATCGTTTAGTTGGCACATGACCAGCTCACTCACATCCAAATCTCTTGGTTCTGCAGCCTATTATCCTTCACGGTTATTGAATTATACAGTGTATAATGGGTTGATGCAATAATTAACTTGAACATTCACACTTCCTGCTTTGGGTTGGACTGTCAGACAGTAGTTTGATTAATTCATTTGCACCAAAGGTGAAAATACCACTTTTCTTTTCATGTGATCTTGCTGCTATATTTGAGACTAATTTATTATATATATAATATCACATGATAAAATACCTTCTGAAAGATTTCTTTTTTCACCCAGCAATCAGCCTTTTACTCAGGTATGAAACATCTTTCAGAATTCTTGCTATGACATCTCAATTTACAGCTTTATGAAATATGAACACATAAATAACATTTAAAATAACAGCTGCTGTAGTAAACTGCAGAAAACGGGAGGATGCAGTAGAATTTCTGCCTTACCCTTAACTACAGACTTGCTGTGAGAAATATTTACTATCCATTTGGGACTTTAATAGTAAGATCATTTACAGGCTTGTGAAATACAGAAGAACTGTACTATTTATTTATACCAATGTATTTAAAAAAAAGTCCCCAAATCTAAAAACAATTTCTTTTCATTGTTAGTTTGTGTGATTTCTGCACAGGTCAGAAAAAGGGGGATAAATAAAAAGATAAAATGTTTGGTCTTACTGTAGTTATCAACTTCAGCACCTCTCTTTTTCTGTGTTAACTTTTTGAGAGCAATTTAGTTTTCACAAATCATTCAGCTATCAGGTGTAGCTTTGTTCTTATTGACCGTTTTCTCTTAAGTCCAGCATCCCATGTGATCACGTTTTTAATTTGCTTCTAATTTTAAAAACATGTATTTAGATTTTATATTTGTACTGTGGCATTCACTATGCTGTGTGGGTAGTTGCTGTGGGCAAATACTCACGATTTTCTGCTGTACGTGGATTACAGAAGCCTCAGGATCATAGTAAGCAGGTCATTCATAATTTATAAAACCTGTCACATTTATGAGTGTGTGTGTTACATTTTCACCTGCATTGTTGGTAGCATTGATTAGCTGGTGTCACTCATTGTGTTGGCTCATATTTTGAATTTACTGGATCGAACTACAGCTCCCAGGCAGCAGTTCGAGATTATATGAAATATTTGTGATTCAGTTTAGAACATATGATGCTTATGAAGCACATGCTCAGCTTTTGCAATCAGGCAGGAAAAACTAACAAAGCTGGAATATTTGAATAACAAGCCTCACTGCTAACAATTTACAATTCAAACTGAATAATGTTTACTTCTCATGAACTGGTCTCATTGAGAAATGCAGATAAGAATAGTGAGGAAACTTTATATAGAAGTATGTGCATAGTAAGAGGTTGCCCAGGTTGGCATGTGTATGATCAGCAGCCTTCTTCCCATCTGCATTGTGTTGCATGTGTGAAAGTCACTGCTATAGTACTGTTAAGTATAGGAGGACCATTAATTCAGTGTACAATGTACAATTTGGAGGGGTAAGGTAAGCTGTGATTGTGGGTGTTTAAGTGCTGTGAACATCTTGAAATGGAGTTGAAATTCTTGGAGGGTGTTCATGTCATGGTTCTGAGAGAAAATACATTGTACTTCGTCATTTGTTTAAGGAGAAGTTCCTTGTTTTATTTTCCAGTTCTGGGGACATAGTGATATAACTTGGTGTGTCATATTTTTATCAATTTATTAAATTATGTCTATCTCACTTTCCTCCAGAGATTTATCTCCAGAGAGTTAATAAAATGCCAGTATGGCAGAAAAATACGGTAAAAGCACAACAAGATGAAAATCACTTCCTTTTGATATGGTTGGTGTGATGGTGGAAAGGAAGGGATAGTCATCTGGGTGTTTGCATTTTTTAAATAATGACTTTTGTGGGCATTACATATTTTTGTCACTTGCAGGAATAATCCCTGGGTGGCCAAAGGGTTGGATTGAAACAAAACAATCTCTAATTGGCTTGTTTCAACCACTGTTTGCTAATTCTTAATAGAGATTGAGTAACTGAGTCTGATAATATCTTGCTTTCTAAGCCCTCTGTAATTTGGTTCCAGTATGAATGACTTTTACAATAATACATATCCAGAAAAGCACACAAAAGTTGAACAAATATTATTTTTAACACTTTGGATATTCAACGCTTTATAACTAGAGACTCAAGCTTTATATAACCAGTATTCTTCATTGCTTTCATAAGTCACATAGTCATAAATATCTTGGGATCTTGGGAACTACTTTGCTGGATCCATTTCTTTCCTATAGTCCCCAGCCAAATGTACCAGGAGGTCCATAAACAGGACTTGATAGAAAAAGGTGCCACCTGTTTTTATCCTCAGCATGTGGTACCTGGAGGTGTACTACCTCCAAACATGAAATGTTCCACTGAGATACCATAGCTGAATTTGTGTAAGCCTTATTTAAAACCAAGTAAGATTGTAACTGTAAAAAAAACTTGTGGTAATTAATTCCATTAGTTAATCTTGTATTGTTTGAACAAGTACTTCCTGTTCCCTGTCATGAATTTGTTACTTATCATTTTCATTGGAGAATCTCAAGTTCACTGTCCATGCACCAGTAACATAACTTTACAAACCATTACTATCTTTTCTTAGTTGTCTTTTTTCCTGTTTGAAGATCTGAGCCTTTTTAAACCTTTCTTCTTAGGGAAGATACAGTTCTGTGTATCTGTGGTTAAACAATAGAGAAAGTATATTGAATTGTATGATACTTTTCCATTCTGTACTTTAGAAGCATTTTTAGTAGTATCCAAAACATCATATTAGAATTTACTGCCGAAGAATTAAGGATTGGAAGGATAGCCACAAAGGGCTGAGTGTTGGTTTGTTGGTAAAATTATATGTTACCTTGATGGTATTGTCAAATGAAGCTGGCTACGCAGTCCATTGTGGCTGATTTTTTAAATTAATTTTGGACTGTATCCCAAAATGAAAATGCTTCCTGTTGCCCTGTCCCTTCATCTCATACAAACTCATTTTCTCCCTCTTTCTCCAGCTCCATTGCAAGACAAAGGTTTGGTGGATCAGGAGCTGTGTGCTTCTGCTTCCTTTTTTATAACTGTAATCTGCAAAGATACTGTCTTTAGTTTGTTGGAACTGTTAAACACCAGGTGCTTTTCTCATCTTAATGGTGATACTAAATGCAATTTTATTTCATTTAATGTGGTGTGAGAGTCAGGAGTCCTTTACTCTTGTTTTCCTTCGTAGTAAAAGCAAATATTAATGGCCTTTCCATCATCACTTCTTTTTTAGATTTAACTTAAATGCATCATTATGAATAGGTAGAAATGAATAGCCATTCACTGAGTCTGTGTTGGATTTAAACCAGAGAGATCTGCGTTTGAATACCCCCCTGGACTAAGAAGCTCACTGGGTGGCCTTGCATCAATCACTCTGCTTTAGTTTAGTGCTTTTCAAACTATCTGATGTGGTGGACTGGCAGTTTTTTTCCAAATGTGCCAAGGACTAGTACTGTATTTGTGCTTTATTGCTTGCTACCATGTTTGCATATGCACATAGCTCATCAGATCAGAAAAACTAACGTTATTCACTGTATTTATTGGGCTGGGAGTGTGCATACTAAGTGTAGTGTAACACTGACTTGTTAACCGCTCTGAGTGTGGCACTAATCTGTCCTGAAGAGTGGGATATAAGCACAAGGTTATTATTATTATTGAAATACAGGGAAAAGTGACTGCAAGGCTGTGCATCTGCAGATAGTGTGGATTTCTATTACCCATTTACAATGCACAAAAATATTAGTTATTTTAAACCTCAGTGAATAAAGACAGTGTGTGTTATGTGCCGTCAAGTTGCCTCTGACCTATGACGACCCTATGAATGAAAGACCTCCAAAACGTCCTATCATTAACAGACTTGCTCAGATCCTGCAAACTGGAGGATGTGGCTTCTTTTATTGAGTCAAGCCATCTCGTTTAAGTTTTCCTCTTTTCCTACTGCCTTCCACTTTTTCTAGCATTATTGACTTTTCCAGAGAATCTTGTCTTCTCATGATGTGACCAAAATACGATAGCCTTAGTCTTGTCATTTTAGCTTTTAGGGAGAATGCAGGCTTGATTTGATCTAGTACCCATTTATTTGTCTTTTTGGCTGTCCATGGTATCTGCAAAACTCTCCTCGAGCACCATATTTTAAATGAATCAGTTTTCTTCCTGTCTGCTTTCCTCATGGTCCAACTTCCACATCCGCACATAGCAATGGGGAATATCAAAATTTGGATTATCTTGATTTTGGTTCCCAGAGAGACATCTTTATCTTTAAAGATCTTATCTAGCTCCCTCACAGCTGCTCTTTCAAGTCTGTGTCTTCTTCTGATTTCTTCATTGCAGAAAACCCTATGCTGAGACAATCCAAAATGAATAAAGAGGTTAACAAAAATAATATAAAAGATAGAAAATAAAAGATACTAAATTGAAGACACAGTAATTTTGAAAATACAACCCCCCCCCCCACAAACCATCCTTAACTGGATGCAACCCCCCCCCCAACCCCACCAGGGGACAGGGGGCATTAAGCTTTGGAGACTTGAGTGCAGCAAAGCACTCAGAACCTGCCATTCACACCAACATATGCCTGTTGAAATCCATGTGTGTACCCACAACTCTCCAGTCTTCAAATGGTGTTTCAGTGCCCCAGAAAGTTTACGACATTCAAGCAAGTGCCCCCAAGCATGTGCAGACTTTCGCCACTGAGCAACCCACGGCCCTGGCGAGGAAATCTCCCAAACCAGAAGTTCCAGGGCAGTGCCTCTCAGCCAAGGAGGTATTCTATGCTGAATGCCACCAGCAGATGCAGCGAGACTGGCCAGAAGGCTTCTCCTCAGCTTGAACTGCCACATGGGAAGAGGTGACAGCGGCACAGCAGGCCATTTGAGCACCTATCAGAGTGGTCTCATTTTAGGCACATATGGCGTATCTCTCTTCCAGGACTGTGCAGAAACAGGCCCCCTGCCCCAGCAGCCCTCCAAGTCTTGCCTAACCTGCTCTGTAGGGATTGTGGGGGACTCACTCCACCTTATCCTAGGAGGCTGAACCCCCACATTCTGCCTCCAAGCCTCCACTAGGAGCACTATATCAGCCAGGGCAACTGCTGGTGCTCCTGCCCCCACAGCCAAGTGAGAGTGGGGGCTGCCTTGCACAGATGAGCCTGTACCTCAGGAGAGACCCTCAACTTGCCCCAGCTGGAGCCCTACAGCCTGCCCTCCCAAGAAGGATGGTCCTTGCCCCCATCAGCCTTCCTGAGAAACCCCTGCTCCAAACGTGCTCGCACCTTACCCTATAGCAGCATGGCCAGCTCAGGGAAAAGGGCAATTGCCCTCTTTCTCCCTCCCCCCTTGCATTGGTGCAGCCACCCTCCAAAAGACTCCTGCAGACCAGCAGCTGAGGGCTCACAGACCGGAACCAGTCCATGGACCATCACTTTGAGTAGCATCAGTCTATCTCACAGGGCCATAAGATTTTTCTTCACAGGATGAAGTCTGTCCTATGCCACACTGAGCTGCTTGGAAGGAATATAAGAACTAAATGTGGGGAATAATGACTGACTGACAAATGGATGTCATAACGGTTGGGTGGGTATTTTAATTGTGCTAACAGCTCATACCACTAAACATTATTGACCCTATCAAAGCCATTGCTGTGACATCTATCTCAAATATGGCACATGTGAAAAGGTTGGGCACAAGAACCTATGGCAAATGATTTGGTTGTTCAAATAACGTCGGTTTTTCTCAGTGGAACAGTAGACCTGGGGTGGCAGTTCCATGGGGGCAGGTTTGAAGATCAAACTAGTCTAAACTGTCAGCAAGTCTAGATATATTTGTCAGGTCAATAAGTAAATAACTACCAGGACTTACGACTTTTATCTTTTTTCTCCAAATTTGAAGATTTTTTTTAAAAAAACAATTAAAAGTAAATACTTATGTTGGACTGCATTTCTTTTCAGTGGGTTAAAGTGAGCATAAATTACCAAGAAGGTATTAAAGGTACTTTACATGATGTGCTAGGTCATCAAAACCAAAACCGAGGAAGAAATGCTTGCAATCCCAGAGTTGTCCTGAGAGGGAAAAGTGATAGGGCTTTGTAAATTACAGTGCGAGTGCAGGCTATGTACATTGAACCATTGTGTGTTGTCCGGTATTAAATGGATGCATCTGAATCACATAATCATTTCTTCTCTAGCAACAGATACTATATCAAGCTGAAGATAAGAGTTTCAGTTGCGTATTTTGCAGCAGTATATCAACTGGATTTTATAGACAAAATTTTAAATATGCTGTTTATGCTGCTCTGGCATGGGTAAGATCAACTATTCTGTGAAAACTCTGTTGCTGTTTCTCCTTCGCTACAGTGCAGCTGCTGCTTATCATCTACAAGTATTCTGTTTCGTGTTGTCATACTGTGACCACGTTGCTTCTTTCCCCACAGCTGTGTTCATAGTTCTCATCAGCTTTCCTTTGCAGGTCTCAGTTCAGATTCCCATACTGCCAGTTTCTTTGGGCTTGTGATGGTTCCTGAATGGTACTGGCATCTGCCCTACAAACATTCCAGATATCACAATAACTGTGTTTCGTTTTTTAGGAATAACTCCATATCACATGCATACGGCAGTAACATTGGTTCATGTGGATCACTGTGTACAAAAGGCAGCTTCCATAGGACCTGTTTTTATTGCAGCATATTCCTGGCCTGAAGTACTGCTATATATCTGGACTCTCAGTTCTTTGTCAGTCCTGTACTCTACTCAACATTTACTGCTGCTTTTGTTGCATTTTCTTAACTTGTTATGTAGTGCTGTTGTAGTATTTTCTACTAGATCTCAGGACATTTTGGAATTGAGGGCCAGCTGCTTAGCCAAGCCATCTTGAAATCCCTTCTGGAAATTTTTTCCCGGTTGTAAAAGCTAAACTGATGATTCAGTGGCAAGAATTGTGGGAAATGAAAAATAACAAGCTGTTTGAACTCACATTTGTTAGACGGCACCAAGTGCATCTCTTTTGAGGATTGTAGGCATGAAAACCTCCTGGCTTAGGTTGAAGTGATGGTTCCACCATATGAAAGGCTTGTAACATCAGTTTAAAACAGTTAAACATGGTATGCATTAATGCTTAAGTAGATGTTTCTGGCAGGGTAGTGAATTTATCTATATTGTGTAGTAAAGAACATAGTCTTTCTCCCTCTTGCAGTATTAAAAGCAGATGTCTCGTCCTCTTCACTTTATAGTCTAATGACTAGTTTTATGAGGATTGGATATTACCATACTTTTCTGTTCTTTATTTTGGATGTATGACCGCCCCCCCCCCCCTTTTTGACTTAATTTAAATGGTACTAGAGGCATTTTTAAATTTAAAAAATATAAAATATTTTATTTAACGTAGATGGGAAGGATCAGGTGGAAAATTTCTGAGGTAACTCAATATAGATAACTCTGAGGTAAAATCAGTACATACACAAACTTGAGATCTAATATTTCAGACTAATGAGAGTTTCTTAAACTCTTCACAGTTACTTAAATCTTTTGTTCCAGTGTTTCCCCAAACACTTTAGTATACTTTCTGAGTATTCCCTTACTCATTGGTTTCTAGAATGCTGGTACTCTCTTTCTGGTCCCTAAACCCCTTCTCTTGAAACACCAGTACTTGTTTTCAGTTTTTAACTGATTCTTAAGGTCTCCAAAGGCAGTTTCTAACCACACCAGACCAGGGATCTCTTTACTCTTCAGGGCTAATTCCCTATTTGAATGGGTAGGGAAATTCTCCTCTCACTAGAACAGCGATGGTGAACCTATGGCACACATGCCACAGCTGGCACGCAGAGCCCTCTCTGGGCACGCGAGGCAAGTCACCGGATCGCCAGTTCCAGGGCTCATTTGGAGGGGGGAACGCCTGGAACGGCGTTCTGAGCAGAGATCACATGGGTTTTGGCCCTGCCCACGTGATCCCTTTTCCTCAACGCTGCCTCCCTGCTGCCGTCTCTTTAGCAGCAGGAAGCAGAGGCAGCAGCCGGGCTGCTCGGGCTGGCTTTCTAAAGAAGAGTAAGCTGCTTTGATTTAACTTGCTTTACTTTCAGTTGTGGCTCTTGAGTGAGTGAGAGAGAGGGGGAGAGAGTGCTTGCAAGCTGCTGATCTAAAGAAGGGCTAACTGCTTTGATTTAACTTGCTTTACTTTCAGTCATGGCTCTTGAGAGAGAGAGTGCTTGCAAGCTGCTGGTCTAAAGAAGGGCAAACTGCTTTGATTTAACTTGCTTTACTTTCAGTCGTGGCTCCTGAGTGAGTGAGAGAGAGGGGGAGAGAGTGCTTGCAAGCTGCTGATCTAAAGAAGGGCTAACTGCTTTGATTTAACTTGCTTTACTTTCAGTCATGGCTCTTGAGAGAGAGAGTGCTTGCAAGCTGCTGGTCTAAAGAAGGGCAAACTGCTTTGATTTAACTTGCTTTACTTTCAGTCGTGGCTCCTGAGTGAGAGAGAGAGAAAGAGAGAGATGTTAATTAGTTGGGACAATTGTTTGAGTTGTTTTTTCTTAACTAAAACCTCAGTATTCAGGTTTAATTGCAGTGCTGGAACTTTGAAAAAAATAAGTTGGTTTTGTGTTGCAGTTTGGGCACTCAGGCTCAAAAAGGTTCGCCATCACTGCACTAGAAGATGTATCCCCTTTCTTTGGCCTGAATGGGAGTCTGCTCCTACTTCCAAAACTTCCTTGCCAACTTTCCCCCAGTTCTCCTGTCTGTGTTAAACTGCTCTCAGTCAGGGCTGAATCTCCAGATAGTCAGCACTCAACTCCTCTCAGACTCTCCTCTCCCCAGCATCTAGTTCAGGAGTTTTTCTCTGTTCAACTCATGCTACCCAATCAGATTCTTGAAGTAGCCTGTGTCACTCAAGGCTCTCTGTTTCTGTGAAGAATTAACCCTTCACAGCCCTTCAGTTGTTTGTACAGGACTTAAAAAGCTTTTATAAAGTGCAGTCTGTCATAGGGTGATATTAAAAAAATTATTTTGATAACACTTGGATGCAAATTATCTTTCGAAATGTATATTCCTGTGTTTTGGAGCAATATGGCCTGGCTGATGCTCTGCCATGAATCTTTACCTACCTATTACTGATTTAAATTGTAGTCTGTGAAAATGCATGTTTTCCTTTTTGGCTTTGTCCTCCTCCCCCGGAAAGCATTTATTACATCAAAAATCTCACGCCTGGGGGCGAGGCGTCGTGAGCGTGCATGCCAGACGTGTGAAGTTCAGGCTTCTGACTCAAACTCCCTACCGATTTAAGCAGCTTTTAACCCGAGCTCTTCATAGCAAATCATGGGCAAAACAGGAGGTAATAAAAATAAGGCTTCAGAATTGACCGTACAAACGGTTAAAACCTTTTTCTCACCATCTGAATCAAAGAATGGGGCTGAGATGGAGCTGCATGCTGCAACCAAGATGGCCGCTGCCCCCTGCCAGTCGGAAGGCAGATGACAAAGAAATCCAGGTACTGGAAGCCCATATTAATCTCAAACTAGATCAACTTGAGGAGAAATTTGCTAATCGGATGGAAAAGTTTCTTAAGCCTATGAATGAGCAGCTAACCCTCATTAATGAAACTCTTCAGCAAGTTACTAAAACAGCTGACTCAGTGTTAGACCTCAGCCTGTCTTTGCAAAAAGACGTGCGCATAATGCAAGCAAATGAATGCTGGCTGAAAAATAAAATCATGGGTCTAGAGAATAGAATAAAATACAATAATTTGAAATTCCGCGGATTTACAGAGTCGGAAGAAGGCACAGCAGATTTAACTGCGTTCTTATCAGGCTTGCTTGCTCATGAGCTGCAGTTGGAGAAGGGGGTGGCACCAACCATATTGTCTGCTTACAGGCTGGGTTCCCCTCAAATTCTGAGAGCAAATGCTAACAGAGACATTGTTGTCCGCTTTTTGGATTTCCGTACCAAAGAAAAAATCATTCAAGAAGCAAGGAAAAGAGGCACGTTTTCTTTTCAAGGGAAAGAAATACAAGTCTTCCAGGACCTGTCGAATGAAATGCTGCTGCATAGGAAAGAGCTTAAGCCTGTCACCTCAACGCTAACTAAAGCGAATATCAGATACAAGTGGGTGTCATCGACTAAGCTACAGGTCGCACATCAAGGCAGAGTTCTTTATGCAGTGGATATAGTCTCTGGCCTGAAACTTCTCACCGATTTGAACTTGCCAACCCAAGATTTGATTGTCAACCCACCAGAAAACATCACGGCTCAAAACCTTCCCACTCAAGAGAGATGGATCACGATCCCCACGAAATCATCTTCTTGAGCTAGAGATTTTTCACCAATGTCTCCTGTTTGGCTCAGCTTTTGATGTGAAGAGCTTGCAAGGAATAAGGGGGGTGGGGGAGGGGGGAAGGAAAAGGGGGGATTTTGGCTTGTTTCTTTTTTGTCTGAGAACTGACTGTTCTCTTCTGTCGCTACCCTTATCTTTTTTCTTTTTCTCTCGCTGCCCTTCACCCTTTAATCTCCAGCTATTGTTTCATCTTTTTTTTTGCCAATCTGCGGTCGGGGGGGGGAGTGGGAGTTACCTGTTTTTCATTCTAGTTCCCAAATTTCTTAGGGACCTCCATATATAGGGAGGTAACGATTTCTTTTCTCCCTATTAGTTGTACAGGAAATTTCTTTCTGTGCTTCTGGAGGGGTTAGCTCTTTGGTTCCAAGGAGCTATAGTTTAGGTTAGTTATGTCTAAGTTGTTACTGGTTGAGGGGGTGTTTTGGGTTAATTGGTACTGTTAATGTTTTTCCCTGGGAGGTCTGGTCATTCTTAGCTTCCTATGGTAAGCTGTGCAAGGTAAAGGAAGAAGCAATTCTTCATTCTAGAGCTGTATTTCTTTTGTCTGAGTTTATTACTTGTACTCTGCATCAGCTTAGCCTCTTCACAATGTTAAGTCATGACAGGGAAAATTAAAATTGTTACTTTCAACTGCAGAGGCTTAAATAACCCCATTAAGCTCAAACGTGTTTCCACAGCTTTAGCACAGCAGAATGCAGATATATTATTTTTACAGGAGACCCATTATAAAAAGGAAATGCCTCAGATACTGAAATCTAATAGATTTAATTTGCATTTCCAAGCTCCCGGCTCCTCAAACGCAAGGGGGGTTGCAATTGTATTTTCGAAAAATACCAAATTTCAATGGGTAGACTCTGAAGTGGACCATAGAGGAAGGTTCATATTTATCAAAGGGAACCTGGAGGGGACAAGGGTAACCCTAGCTTCGATTTATGTGCCTAATGATAAGCAACTTGATTTTTTCCATGAAACCTTTTCCAACCTTATGTATGTTTGCTGAAGGTGAGATTCTGATTGGGGGGGGGGACTTTAATTGTATAGCTGATTTAAATTTGGATCGGTCCCAGAGGGATGGGAGACGTTGCAAGAAAACACCACGTCAACTGAAACTACAAATGTTGTGTGATAAATTTGCTTTTAAGGATGTCTGGCGAGCTCACCATGGAGTAGAGAAAGATTTTACTTATTTTTCAGCCCGGCATCAAGTTCATACTAGAATCGATTTTATTCTGGCCTCCAGTAAACTTTATCAAAATTTAATTTCTTCTAATATTGGGAGTAAAATTTGGTCGGACCATGCCTGGGTGGAAAGTCACTTGAATTTAGACAATAAAATAATACAAGAAACTGATTGGCTATTAAATAAATCCCTTTTACTAAACCCGTCTATACATAAAGAAATAGAGAAAATACTTGAAAATTATTTTAAAGAGAACGTTGCAGGGGAGGTCTCCCAGGCAACAATTTGGGATGCTATTAAGGCAGTGGTCAGAGGGAAAATCATCTCAGTAGCCTCCTTCTACAAGAAAGAAAGAGAGAAATTAAGATTGGACATTTTAAGCAAAATCCAAGCACTAGAAATTAAGCAAAAAAAAATTAATACTAAAAAAGTTTACAAACAACTTCTGCTTGAAAGAAAGAAGTTGGAATCTCTAGAGTCCTCTAAAATCAAGAAGAACTTACTTTTCTTAAAACAGAAATTTTGGCACAGAGGTCCTGGAACACTTCGCTTGCTTGCTTGGAAAGTAAAAAAAAAGTTCTCAGCCCACCAAATTAATCTGATTAAAAAAGGCAATAAGGATTATACTTCCAATAACAGGGAAATATTGGGAGTATTTTACAACTTCTACTCTAAGCTCTATAGAACCACAAACCCTTTTATATCTGATATTGACAACTTCTTAGCATCCTGCACTTCCCTAAAAAGTCTTAGGCCAGCACATAGGGAATTCTTGGAGTCGCCCATTTCTCTCCAAGAAATCACAGAGATTATCAAGAAGCTTAAACTTAACAAAACTCCTGGCAGGGATGGTTTTCCTGCCGAATTTTATAAAAGCTTCACACATAGCTTAGCAGAACCACTCAGGTTGACTTGCAATGCAGTTCTTACCCAGGGCATCTTCCCTCAGTAATGGAATGAAGCCTCGGTCATTGTGATCCCCCCAAAAGGTAAAGATGTCACCCTCCCATCCAGGGTGGATTTGATTTAAATCACTAGTCAGTAAGTCTTGATTTAAATCATAGTTTTCTACATAAAGACTAATTCTTGCTGGTATAACTTTAATATGCAAGTAATGAAGATTTTTAGAATAACAACTTTTCATATTAGTTTTACAGTTGTATAAAATATTGATTTTAATACTATTAGAAACACATAGTTAATTTATTGTGAGATGAATTATCCCCAGTTTAGGTTAATCATTCATATTTGGACAACTTTTCTGTTGTACTTTATTGGAAGGAGAAAAATGATCATTACCTTAATAATAACAATTTAAATAGTTTTATTTATTCAACTGAAACAATGACATTACAGCATATGTTATTTGCTTAAACAAACATCCATGTTTGTTAACTAATTTGGCTAAACAAAATATATATTTTTTAAGAAACTTAGACTGTCAGCCCAGCCTACACATGAAAAACTTAAATACTGTCCTCTGTAGCTCACTCGTCATCTTCTTCATCTTCTTTGTTCATAATCTGGAAAAGAAAAACAAGCTTTCCTGCTTTATCGGGTCCCAAACGATTTCTCAATTTAGAATGAATGAGTCCAAAGGAAGAGAATATTCTTTCAACGCCTGCAGAAGAAGCTACTGCTGTTAAAAGTGAAATCATTACTTGAACAGTCTAAATCCAAGTGCTTAAGTGACTTCCACCAGTTCACTGGTGTGACTTTCTTTAAAATATCTTCAGCAAACATATATTTCTTGAATGGTTCCCCCTTAGCTCTGAAGTTTATTATAGTTGGCATTACAGATGGATGATTGCTGGATACCCATGTCATAGCTAACTCCTCTTCCTCAGCACTTAAGTTTTGACCCTGGTACTGGATATTGACAATATTTGCCAAAAAATGAGCTGGAGACAGTGCTTGTCCCATTAGTTTTTTAAATGCTTGTAATTTAATTCTGTCCATGTGTAGTTCTGTTTTTAAGTGTTCACTCAGTTCCTTCCAAATTTCAACAGCATCAGCAATAAAACAGCTATTTTTCCGTATTTTGTTTAAAGCTTCAGAGATGGGTTTCAGGATGCTCAGCATATGTTCAACATTTCTCTTAAGCCCAATGTTGAGGATTTTGGCCGTGACAGTGCCATCTATTTTATCTCGATTTTGTTCACAAACTGTCATCAGAATAGGCCAGTTCTTGATATACTGCTCAAAACAGTCCACCACAGAGTTCCATCTAACATCTTGTGGGAGCGTTAGCTTGGTTCCACCCATCCTTTTCAGAGCTGCTGCAGCAAAATGATTGTTACGGAAGTATTTAGCAATTTCAACAACATTAGTCTTTATTTCTGGAACACTTAAGTCTTTGGCTAAGAGGTGCAGCAAATGAGCACTCCAACCATATGTTATTAGCTTTGTATTCCCTTCCTGCTCTTCTAAATTTCTTCTCATCTTGGATACATTTGCAGCATTGTCTGTGACCAAACTGCGTACTAGACATTTGAATTTTTGTTCACGTTATTATAGCTTTTACTGCCACTTCTTGTAAGTATTCTGCTGTGTGTGCATTTCCTGATGTATCAATTGTTTGTGCAAGGAAGACTTTCCCTTCTTCTGTTGTTATACAAGCACATACAACAGGATCATTGTGGACATTACTCCACCCATCAATACTTAGGTTAACAATTCTACCCTCCAGAGCTGTTGCACATTGCTCCATTTCTCTGTCATACACGTTATCCAGCAGTTTCCCTGCAACATCTGCTCTGCAGGGTGGACTGTATCCTGGTCTCAGTGACTGAACCATATTAATGAAATGTGGGTTCTCAGTCAGACGGAAAGAAGAGTTTGTTGCATAAACAAACTGGGCATTTTTTTCATCAATTAACTCTTCTTCTAATCTGCTAGTTTTTATCACAAACTTATCTATGGTGGTTCCAGGAGGGAAGGTTTTTTTCTTTCTTTTAGGTGATATACTGTGGGTGTCTGATGATGATGCAAATGAAGCACTATCCGGGATGGATAACTCTGAAACTGTAGAACAGGAGGATGGTGATTTTGAAGGTGGATAGTTTCCAGAATCCTTAATGTTGACGATGAATTCCCCTAAACAAAAAAGTCATTGTTTATACAATTTCTGCTTATTGTACAGCACTGCCCCAAAAGGAATATTTGCTTTTCTTCATAACTGTACCAAATGACAGTAACATGCAGTAATAATAAGAAATATAATTTTGCTCAAACATGACAGTTCAAGGCAGTCTTTAGAAATATGATTCAATAAAAATGTTTACCAACCTGAAGATCCTGCCTGTTCAAATGTGTTTCTTTGGTCATCTTCATCACAGCACTTCTCATGATGTTGCCTCATTCGGGCCACCAGGCCTTGCATTTCTTTGTTGCAGTGTTTGCATTTTGCACGCATGCCTGCCTTACCGATAGGTAAAGGAACTTCACCGCCCAGAGCCCCTGGGGATGGGCGGTATATAAATTGAATAAATAAAATAAATAAATAATTAAAGTATTCCCAAACTGGGTCTCTGTTATGGCCTGCTGCCATTATAGGTTTTTTCCTCCAAGGAAAGAATGTGATAAACCTCAGGTCATACACACAAAAGATCCAAAGACTTGTGCAATATTGTGCTCAAAAAGTGTCACTTTCATTTTGTACTGCTTGCCCCTCCCTCCTCACACTTAGTTTCTTCTTGTGCAGATCTATTCCACTCCAAACAATCAGAAAAATATTGTTTCTATTCACTGAACTTCTTGAAACTTAGCACTGAAGGGGTTGATTCTGTCTTCATAGGTTTGTAGAACAATAGGATTAAGGTCTTTTTCTCAACTCTGTTCATGTTATAACATTCTTGCTGTGAAGAAGAGGCATGTGATCTCTGCTGAGCTGACACAAATTCAGTTTTGAGAACTGCAAAACCAAGCATCGGTGATAATATATTGTAGGCAGAGAAACTGCCCAATAATCTTACAAAAACCTCTGGAAGAGCATGACATTGTGAATGGATTAATGGAATTTATTTACCAAAAAAAATAAACATATACAGCCTTATTCTACATAATTAAAAACTAATCTTTATTTCATGATGGAATAACCTTTGGATGGTAATATATTTTCCTCAAAAAGCATTTTATTTAAAAAAATCCGATTTAAATTTTAAAAAATCCGATTTAAATCAAAAAATCCGATTTAAATAAAAATTTTTTGATTTTTTTAAAAAAAAATCATTGATTTTTATCCACCCTGCTCCCATCATCCTATCGTCCGATTTCTTTGCTGAATCAGGATGCTAAAATCTTTACAGCTATATTGGACAACAGATTAAACAAAATCATTAATCATTATGTTCACCCGGACCAAACGGCTTCATTCCACACAGAAACATGGCAGACAATGTGCGTAAATCTCTTAATATAATCAATCATTGCATTACCTATCAAATGGAGGCTCTCTTGTTGTCACTTGATGCAGAAAAAGCGTTTGACAGCTTGGAAACTAATTACCTTCTGAGACTCCTGTCAAAAATGGGTTTTGGCCAAACTTTTATACAATCAATCAGCTTACTTTAAGCCAACCCTACGGCCCGGTTAAAAATAAATGGTATAAATTCAAAGGATATTAAACTTACAAGAGGGACCAGGCAGGGCTGCCCCTTGTCACCACTACTGTTCGCCCTTGCCATAGAACCTCTGGTGGAATCCATAAGACAATCAGCTGAGATCAAAGGCATTAGAATAAAAAGTCATGAATATAAATTTTCTCTCTTTGCTGATGATATGGTTCTGTATATCTCTCAGCCTTCTGCTTCGTTACCTCCCTTGGAAGACAAGTTACATACCTTTGGTCAACTATCAGGTCTTAAAATTAATAAATCTAAATCTGAAATTTACCCTATTAATTTAGCCCCAGACACACAAGCTCAGATAGCCTCCAATTATGAATACCAATGGATCAGCAAGAACTGGATCTATTTAGGAATCACGATCTCTGTCAACCTGGCAAATTTAAAGGAATCTAATTTTAAAACCCTGGAACTCAAAGTTATAGGTGAATTTAAAGAATGGAGCAAGTTGACTTTATCCTGGACTGAAAGAATACAACTTGTCAAAACCATGATTTTACCACTTTTCTTATTTAATTTTTGTATGCTGCCTATTAATCTCACTGATCAAGATACCCAAAAGTGGCAAACTCTTATAAATAAATTTATTTGGGCTAATAAACATCCTAGAATTAATTTTTCAACCATGAAACGTTCAACCAAAAAGGGTGGCTTGGCTATTCCAGACCTAAAATGTTATTATATGGCAGCGCAGCTAGCAAACATAGTGCTTCTTTTGCATTCCTCAGATAGTTCAGACTGGACATACGCTGAAACTGCACATATTCTTCCCCATGATATAAAGGATATAATTTGGACAGACCCAAAACACAGGCCTACCCAAACTCTTGCCAATCCATTTTTGAAATCTACTATATCTGTATGGGACAGGGTAAGAAACTATCTAGCTCCTACACCCTCACCCCTATCATCCTTCCTGGACCAATCGTGGTTTCCACCAGGTCAGGATTTAATTTCATTTCAGCAATGGAAGGTAATTAAGAAATCTAGGATCATTGACATCACCAAACATGGGGCCATCCTAACTAAGGAGCAAATAGAAGAGGATACAGAGGTTGCGGTCCCTTGGTATCAATACTTACAATTATCTCACCTTATAGGCAGCCAACTATTTGTCGACTCCTTGAAACGGGAGTTAACAGATTTTGAACGTTTATTAAAAAAAATACAACCTCATCGTAAAGGCCTCATAGCTAGCATCTATGCTAATTTAAACTCACAAAATGATCAATCCTCATTAAGGTACCAATTGAAATGGAATAGGGACTGCAGTACCCCCTTAACAGAGGAGCAATGGTCCACAATATGGTCTGGCAAGCCCCTAAATTCGAACGCAATCAACATCAAAATGTCGTCTTTTAAATTGTTGTCGAGATGGTACATGACTCCTCAATTTCTACACCAAATTAATCCCAATTTAATACCGCTCTGTTGGAAAAAGTGCGGTCAAATTGGTGACTATATCCATTTGTGGTGGTCTTGCCCCAAGATGCAATCATTATGGGACTTAATTTCAAGGAAAATTAAGGAGATTACAGATTATGAACTGCTCATGACTCCAGAATCAATTTTGCTGGGTCTTTGGGAAGACCCTGCCATACCAAAGGTGCGGAAAAATTTAATATTTATGTTACTTGCTGCTGCAAAAATGCTTCTAGCAGCACACTGGAAATCAGACAAGCTTCTGAAGCTACAACAGTGGGTTCAGAAAGTATGGGATATTTTTACTATGGAAAAAATAGCAGACCGCCTTCATTCTATTGATAAACCACAGTATCAGTCATCATTCTTTACGCAATGGTTGCCCTTTTTGAATTATTTACACAATACTAATGCTGACATCAATACTTTTAGCTTCTTAGCTATATTATGAGAATATCTCCTCACTGTTCCCCCTTGCACTGTTTTTGTAGTCTATTACATTGGCTTTGTTATTGTTATTGACCGTTCCAAGGTTTGTTTCTTGTATTATTGTTATGTGTATTTATGAATATTGTAAATTGTAAAATGAAAAATAAATAGTTAAAAAAAAACTCACGCCTGGGTTTGTGTTTATTTGACTGTGCACATAATCCCCAAGATTTGTGTTCAGTGGCACTTTAGAGACTGACAAGATTTTCAGAGTGTAAGCTTTTGAGAGCTCCCTTCTTCAGACTCGAGTAGGAATGGAGATCCCTGAGCCTTTATAATTCCAGCCAAAGGTGGGTGGGGTGTGTCATAATCTGGCTGTGCCAGGAAGGCCTAGCAAGGCCTCAGAAGCCTGTTAGCAGTGGGCGTAGGCCTGCCTACGATTCCCAGGAGCCCCTGGGCAGTTTTGGCTCCCTTTTTGGCCAGTCAGAACACAGGGGGCTAGTGCTATACAAGTCTGGGAGGAGAAAAGGCCTGCATTCTTTCTCCCAGGGAGCAGGCCAGAGGAGATTTCTGCTAGGGGGAGAGGCCGTCATCCAGGTAGGGTGAGAAGACAGGCCTGGCAGACAGAGGGACAGTGAGTTCAGTCACGCTAGGGCCTTTTGTTTATTTTGCTTTCACCCATCTATTGTTGCTAATGCACCTTGCTTCTTGTTTGCTTGTTTGTTTGATATTAACTGACCTCCTTGTAAATAAATCCTTTTGTTTGTTGTTACTCTGCTGGGTCCTCACACCTGTTTATTGGCCAAGCTACGGAAGTCAGAAGGGTTGGGAGGGTACTCTGGGCCTTCCCAAGGCACCCTAAATCCCAGAGTGGTGGCACCATACGGTGGCTCACCCTAACTGAGGCATGACATGGTGGCTGTAGTGGTGGGATGGACTAATTTTGGACCCTGGTAAGGCAGAGTGACATTTGGCTTTAAAAAAACCAAAAAGTTTTTTTGCTTTTGGCTTAAGGAAGCCACTTTTGCTGAAGGTGCTTGCAAGACCAAGTAAAGGTCTGATAAAGGTGTGGTGAAAGAAGATTTTGTTTATGTTTTAGCTGTCGGGTCAACTGGATAGTGAGGCTAGAATAGGTAGTGCATGCTCCTGTGAACTGGGAAGACAAAATCAGAGGACGCGCCTGTTCCTAGAAGCAAGACCCAAGCAAGGGCTGCTGGGCCCATGTCTGAGAAGGAAGAGACAGACAGAACAATGGAGCCCCCCGAGTGAAGAGGTCTTGTGTCTTCAGCTGCAACTTAAGCAAGCAGACCTTGAGCTAGAGAAAATGAAGCTTGAGAAAGAGAAAGAGAACCAAGCTTGCTCGGAGCTCAAAAAAGAGAAAGTGAAGCTAGAAACAAAAAGACTGAGGCATGAGCTTGAGATGGCTAAGCTCGCAAAGGGTCCGCCTCCTCCAGATGCCACAGTGAAAGAGGACCGTTGGAAGTACCCCTTGTACAAGGAAGGAGAGGACATCAAGGCCTTCCTTCAGAACTTTGAACAAGTCTGCATTGACTACAAGGTCCCCCCAGAGCAGTGCATGGAAAAGCTGAGACCGCACTTGAGTGGTGTCCTGGCTTCAGTGTCCGGCCAGATGGAAGGTGAAGAGAGAACAGGTTACAAGCTGTTCAAGCAAAGAGTGAGAGAGAGAGTGGGATTCACCAAGGAAGGGGCCCAAAAGCGCTTCAGAGAGATCAGGCTTGAAGGTAAAGAGTCCTACCCGCAGTTAATACACAGACTGGGAAAAGCCTATGACTTGTGGGTGGAAGTTGCAGAAGCCAAGACGCTGGCTGATGTCAAGGCCCTGATGTGCATTGACTGGTTCCTGAATCTTCTTCCTGAGCACATTCGGTTCCCGCTTGTGGACAAGAGTCCTTCTACCCTTCAAGAAGAAGGCCAGTGGGCGGAGCAACTGGATGAATCTTACAGAGGGCAGAGGTACAGCATTCATCGGGACTGGCATAAGAGGGAGTCTCCTAAATCCCTACCCTGGTCCAAAAAGCAGCCAGAAGAAAAAGGACAGCTGTCCCAGCAACAGCAACCTGTTTTCCCAAGTGCTGGTGGGAAGTCGCCCACGGTGGAGAAGAAGGTGCCACGGTGCTTTATGTGCAACCAGTTGGGCCATGTTCGGAATAAGTGCCCCAAGGTAGGGACTGACATGCACCACATGATCCCAGAGAGGCCTCAGATTACTTTCCCTGCATTTGATCCAGAGTATATTCCCCAGCACCACTGGAAGAAGGTCATGGTGGATGGCTGTGAAGTTGCTGCTTGGCGAGATACTGCTTCTCTCCTGACTACTGTGCATCACTCTCTTATCAATCCCAAGTACCTCCTCCTGGGAGAAGAAAGGAGGGTAAGGCATCTGCATGAAGCAGAAGGTATTCTGCTGCCCGTTGCCCAGGTACAGATTACATATGAAGGTTGGAATGGACTTTGGAAAGTTGCTGTGCACGATTTTATCCCGGTGGCCATGTTTGTGGGAGAAGACTTAGCAGAGCATGTGCTCCAGGAACCAAAGAACGTGAGCTACAGTCTGCAGAACCTGAGGCTGACCAAGAGGGAGATGTGTACACACAGTTTCTGAAAGACTTTGCAACTCGCTGGCCAGAAGCTGTGGCTTTTAGCCATATCGATACCAATGGTATTTGCCAAGCCTTGGCAGATATATTTGCAAGGGTGGGTTGGCCCCTAGAGGTTCTCACAGATGCTGGGACCAATTTTCTTTCGGGGTGTTGGAGAAGCTGTGGCGCAGCCACAGGGTTCAGCACTTAGTGACTCTATCATCACCAATCAAATGGGTTGGTGGAAAGGTTCGGTGGGACACTCCGGGAGATGATTAAGAAGTTTGTAATTGTCCATTCCAACAACTGGAACTTGGCTTTGCCTCAGCTCCTTTTTGCCTACCAGGCAGGTCCACACCCCAGCTTGGGATTCTCCCTGTTTGAACTGGTCTATGGAAGGGAAGTCCGTGGACCTTTGGAATTGGTGAAACACCACTGGGAGGGTTCCCTACCTTCCCTAGAGACTAATGTTTTGGACTTTGTGGACAAGCTTCAGAACTGCCTAAAGGAAGCTTTAACACTAGCCCATAAGCAGCTGCAAGAAACCCAATGTAAACAGAAAACCTGGCATGATAAAAAGGCCAGGGAGTGGGTTTACCAAGCTGGTGACTTAGTTATGGTGCTGAAGCCTATGAAGAGCAATAAGATGGACACTTCCTGGAAGGGGCCTTACCAGATCAAGGACCTCATGGGGGAGGGGAAATATGTAGTCCAGTCACCAGACACAGACCTTCCTACCTGGGTTTATTATGCAAACTCCTTGAAGCCCTATCATTCTTAGGAGGTTATTGCTTGCCATCTTATCCCAGAGGTGGCAGAGCACAGCCCAGATCCCTGGTTGCAGACCACATCAATGGGGATCCAGATCGCTGAAGCCCATGATTTGGTCTGGTGGGGGGAGGTGTCATGATCTGGCTGTGCCAGGAAGGCCTAGCAAGGCCTCAGAAGCCTGTTAGCAGTGGGCGTAGGCCTGCCTACAATTCCCAGGAGCCCCTGGGCAGTTTTGGCTCCCTTTTTGGCCAGTCAGAACACAGGGGGCTAGTGCTATACAAGTCTGGGAGGAGAAAAGGCCTGCATTCTTTCTCCCAGGGAGCAGGCCAGAGGAGATTTCTGCTAGGGGGAGAGGCCGTCATCCAGGTAGGGTGAGAAGACAGGCCTGGCAGACAGAGGGACAGTGAGTTCAGTCACGCTAGGGCCTTTTGTTTATTTTGCTTTCACCCATCTATTGTTGCTAATGCACCTTGCTTCTTGTTTGCTTGTTTGTTTGATATTAACTGACCTCCTTGTAAATAAATCCTTTTGTTTGTTGTTACTCTGCTGGGTCCTCACACCTGTTTATTGGCCAAGCTACGGAAGTCAGAAGGGTTGGGAGGGTACTCTGGGCCTTCCCAAGGCACCCTAAATCCCAGAGTGGTGGCACCATAAGGTAGCTCACCCTACCTGAGGCATGACAGGGTGTTACAAGAGAGGTCATCAGGATGTAAAGGCATAGTGCAGCTTGATTAGATGGGAAGGATGTAGCAAAGGAAGAAGTCAGGATGTACCGGTAAAATGCAACTTGATTAGAGCAGAAATTAGGACCTGTAGTGAGATAAGAATCCTAAATCTCTGTTCAGCCCTGGGGTAGGGGTGGGCCCATTGTTCTGAATTTGTGAATGAACTCAGTTTCAGCAGTTTCATGTTGTAATCTCCTCTTGAAGTTTCTCTGTTTAAGAACAACGACTTTTAGGTCATCAGTTAAATGTCCTGGAGATTAAAGAGTATCATTGTTCAACGTAAGTTGTAGGTCATTAATGATTGATTGATTGACTTGATTTATACCCCGCCCTCTCCACAAATGGGGTCAGGGTGGCTACAACCTTCATAAAACACAATCAATCAAAACCATAAAATCAATAATAATCTTTAAAAGTCATTAAAATAGTCCAGATGCAGGCTATTTAAATAAATATTTGGGAGTCCGTATATGGGCATAGCAGATGGCCGAGGGCTGCCCCAGAAAAAGTAGTGGTCTTTAATGGAAGGGGGACACCCGCTGGCACTCAGCCAAAGGCCCAGCGGAACTTCTCCATTTTACAGGCCCTGCGGAACTGTAACAGGTCCCGCAGGGCCCGGATCTCCAATAAGAGAGCGTTCCATCAGGCCAAGACCAGGGCAGAAAAAGCCCCAGCCCTGGTTGAGGCCAGACCTTTGGGCCGGGGACCACCAGGAGGTGCTTGTTTGCAGAGCGCAACACCCTGCAGGGGACGTAATGGAAGAGGCGGTCCCGCAGGTGTGCAGGTCCCAGTCCATGAAGGGCTTTAAACACCAAGGTTAACACCTTGAACTGGATCCGGAACTCCAGTGGAGCCAGCTGATGTGTTGAACTGGGTGACCTGAGAGTTGTATGTGTATATAGCTTTCTGAGGAGAGTAGACTTCAGGAGAAGAGTTAGAGCCTAAAATTGTAGGTTAAGGGCACTGAACCTTTTTATTACTTGTATGAAATTTTGCAATATCTAACTGTGATGAAGAAAGGGAAATCTTTTTTCCCCTTCTGTAACCGAACAGAGATTTCATTGTTACCAGTTCTATGCAACATAGGTATTTAAAACAAAATCAGTTCTGCCATAGTGTGTAAAAATGCTGTATCATCTGTGTATTTGAGCTTTAACTTCATTCCATAGATTGTGTTGAAATAGGGACATTAATTGGAGTTTTGAGACTTTATTCCCAAATATAAAGCTAACACTGTGTAGCAGTTACAGTGTCATACTGTGGTCTGGAGGCGCTTGGTTTGGTTAAAAGAGTGTGTGTGACTGGCTCATCTCCCGGGATTGTTGTGAAGTTAATGGGAGATCAAGTATGCCTCTCTGAGCTTCTCCAAGGAAGAACAAGGTAAAAATATACTATATAGATAGAAATAACAGCTAAGAATTAAACTGATCGCAGGCTAGTGAAGAGAACCATTGCAATGAGATCTCACTTTGTCAATTTCCAGCGCCATAGGGATTTGTTGTAGCTCTTGCATTTTAGTATTGCGCATCAAGGATAGCACAGTTGTGGTCTTAGAATATGTGAGTTTTTTTGTCTTATGCTGCAGTAAGAAATAAGTATGGCTGTGAGAAGTATGGCCCCACCCACCTCACAGGGTGATTGTTGTGGGGTAATAATAACACTTTGTAAACCGCTCTGAGTGGGCATTAAGTTGTCCTGAAGGGCGGTATATAAATCGAATGTTATGTTATTATTATTAATTGCCTTTCCTCCATTTCTTTTCCTTGTGAATGCAGCTTCAAGAATAGTCTTAATGCAGTTTTCTTACTATATTTAGGCCAACCATTACTGTCCTGGGGTATTCCCAGAAGATGTAGAGCCTCCAAAAAATCCCAGGATTTACTGTTACTTTGTATTACCCTGTCACTTTTGATACAGTGATTATATTTTATGATCTCATAGTTAATTGAAATAAAAGTCCTACCCAATAGATCAATGGGATAAATTTCTTAGATATATCATAGATACAAAGTTGAAGAGCCACTTAGAAGAATAAAATGTTCAAAGCACTTGCTTGCCCTTTCCATGCAGCCTTCAGTTCTCACTGCCCATTACTGCCAGCAGAGTGGCTCTGTTTTACAGTCAGTGTGTCAGATTGTCAGTATGGAAAACAGACAAGAGTAGTCTAAATTTAGAGCAGAAGGAAGATCACTGCTGAATTTCTGGCAAATTGATTTTTTACAAATAGAATGAAACTCATTCATAGGGTTATGCTTTTTTTATACATATGTTTAAAGCATAATCCATAGTTGACTTAATGATTGACAGAAGTAGACTTGAATCTGATGGAACAGATATCCATTAGCTAAGCAGACTTTCATCTCCTGCCCCTTACTGTTGAAGCCCAAAATGCTACTCCTAGGCACAGGACCTGCAATTAAAAGAAGTTGGGAAGACTTAAAGTTGCCCGTCCACTCCATTTATGGAAATCATCTGTAAGATCCTTTCCATAGTATGACCAGTTTTTAAAAGTTTGCAAAGGATGGGTATATCACTAGCAATTTGCTGTAATACCTCAGTGGAACCTCTGTGGTAGATAGCAATATTCCTTTGAATACCAGCTTCTAGGGGCAGCTGACATTGGCCTGGATTCTGTGCCTTTTCTCCATGTGCAGTTCTCTCTTAGTGCTACAGAAACTGTCTACCACAAATCCCATTTTCTATTGTTACGCAAATAGGAGGTTTCCTTAATTAGTTGGGGGAATTAGCATTAAAAGAGACAAGCGAGAGGGGGTAACTGGGATTCTCCACCTGTGTATACAGGGATTGTTCCCTTAGAGAACTCTCAAATAAACGGGCACATATTCAACAGGAAAGGCTTTTTTGTTAACAGAGGAATAAAAGTTAACCATACAGAAAACCACACACAGTGTACACACAGGGCTAAATAAAAAAAAAAGTGAGAAGATGGGAAAGCAGTTTTTGGGGAAACTGCTTTCTCTGAGATTATCAATCTCAGAGAGGGAGAGGTCTGTAGAGGAGCAGCAAAACGGCCAACGTTTCACAGAGAGAAGAAGCCCAAGTGGATTGGGTGTGCGTGGATGGGTACCAAGGCGCACATACCCTGAGCACATGGCTGGGGAGCCCAATTATAGGGCAAAATGTTCCCTGGAGCAATGCTGACATCTTGCTCCCCAAAACAGTGACTTAATGGCTTGTTTGGAGGTAGGACAATAACTTGGGGAGGGTTTGATGTGACTATCTGGTAGTCTATAGGTAAAAATATAGCTTGATGACCTGGTAAGTGCTGGACAGGAAGGCTATCAGAAGTGCTGAATAGATTTGATTAGGTAAGTGGGAAAGAGGAGGTAGAGGAAGGCATTGATGAAATTAGGCAGGGAGTTTTCTCAGGAAGCCTCTTATCTTTGCTGCTCTGTAAAGCATTGGGGGCTGTCAGTCATCCCTCCTCTGACTCACAACTTGGTGACTTTCCAGTCTCCAGGCCAGCTGGCATCCACTCTGCCTAGAACTTATGGGAAGGGGTTTATGATATTCCATATCTATAAACTGTGCGTGCAGTGTGGGGAGGGGATCTGACTGTTAACACTATAGCCCTGGGCATTTCTACTTTCACATGACCATTGTCTGTTATTGAGATGTAAAATGCTTAGCAAGATAAGCTTGTTACTGGAAGGGAGGACTGCATTCATAGAACCCAGAAGAAGCTTGCATGGATGAAAAGTATAGGATACAAGCCAAATAATTTGCTTCCTGTTCATGCATTTCAAAAGCATCTGTCTAGGCACTGATGAAGACAGAATACTGGCATTGATGGACTTTTGATGGGATCCAACAGACAAATTCTTACATTAAAGAACAGTTTTGGTATCCTGAAATTTACTCGTTACTTTCTGCTTTTTACAGTCTACTACGTATTTCCTGAAAACAAACAGAATGGCTGCAAAGGAGAAGTTGGAAGCAGTGTTAAACGTGGCCTTGCGGGTGCCAAGCATCATGCTTTTGGATGTCTTGTACAGATGGGATGTCAGTTCTTTCTTTCAGCAGATCCAAAGAAGTAGTCTCAACAACAATCCCTTGTTCCAGTACAAGTACTTGGCCCTTAATATGCATTATGTCGGTAAGTTATATTTCAGTTGACATAAGTATATATTCCTTGTTAATGTCTGATTAAAATAATGTTGCTTTTCCACTTCAAACATGTCTTAATAGTGGTTTATTCCTATTTTATGAATAATGGCATCTTTGCAAATAAACCCTGCTTCATTAGATTGAGTGCCTGTTCCCCCCCAAACAGTGAAGGTATGTTTGAGTAATTCATTGTCATTGTCATTGTCCAGTTGTTCAAGCCTAGGAAACAATGCCCAAGTAAGGAGCTGTCCAGCAGTGGCTGCTACTGATGGCTTCATCATCCAATACAATCCTCCATTTAAATTAGCACAGTTGTCAAGGAGAGAAGAGTGCAGCCTTTGCAATTTGCTGGCACTTGCAATGATATTGGTGGCCTCACTCCATGGCAAAGGAGGCTTGAATGACAGGGAAAGGAAAGGGCAGCTGAATGGGCTGATTCACATGATACAGAGTCCTCTTGGCCACCACAAGGACTTAATATGACATGTGCAACATGCATTCTTTACTTTCCAGGCATGTGGGAACCATATTCTGAGCACTATATTCATGGGAAAGGGACTTCAGCCCCCCCCTACCCTCCGCCGCCCCCAGTGCCATTTTCATTAACTGAAACTGCCCTTGGGAGCCTTTCTTCTGGGACACTAGTATGTTATGACAGCAACGTATAAGTTTTTCCTGTAGAACAAATAGCAATTCCCAGGGGCCATTTCAGTTCCCAAAGATGGCACAAGGGAAGGCTGAAGCCCCTTCTTCAAGCATGTAGCAGTCAGTGCCTTGGTGGCATGGAACTTCTGGTGTACGTGTATTCCAAGTCCTTTTGGTGGCCATGAGGACTTGGTAGTGTGTGAAAGCCCTGAGTCAAGCAGGAACGCACAAGAAAGAATCTTAGATGATAGGGAGTTGCCAGTGATTAGATCCTGGAAAGGGAGCAGGTGATTACGGGTAAGCTGTAGTGCTGGTGCAATGATTTTGCAGACAAGGTGTAGAAGAATGACATAGGATAAAGGGTTTTTTAAAATATACACCCCCTAGTCCTCCTCCTGCTTGCCCTTTCTGAATCAAAACCAAAGAAAGTTTGGCACATAGTTCCTTTTCTTTCATTTGTGGGGAGCACAAAGAAGGATGCAAGTTGAATCTTGCTGGGCTGCATTCTTACCCTCTGTTAGACCAGGAGTTGCGGCTCCTCTTCAGAGTCATTGCTGCTCATTCCTTTGTTTGGTAATGAGCAACCACATAGAAATGCCACTGTTCAGTTACTTATTCACTGGGTCCCTGGAGGCCATGGGCATTGCACCTGCCCTTTAATGATAAGCAGTCAGTCTGATCAGCGGTGGCCTTTCCTGTAGTCCCAAGGCTGCCTGATGGTGCACACCACCAAATTTGGCATCAGGGAATCTGGATTTTTTTTCAAGCCATTGGAATTCCTGATTTACGTGTCAAAATACATTTATGGTATATTTGGATGACTGGGTTTCCCAGTATTAAACATAATTCTGGGAAACAATCAGACCCTTGTTTTTTTGTATGTTAATTAAGGGAACAGAAAGAGATCATTCTTCTTCCCCCCATTATAGCTGAGTCATTTAGTGAAATTAATTGGGAATATCTTTGGAACTGAAAAGAGAAAGTACTGCTCCTCAAAATATTGGACATAAATTGGACTTTATTATTACAAGGTACAATGCCGAGTGGTGACTTTTAAATAGACTTTTAAAAGTATTAGACAAAACTGTGGAAAGCAGGTCTATCAAAACCTATTAGGTATGATTGCTAAGTGTAAGCTCCCTACACAGAGGCGGTATATCTCTGTCATAACACTTTTGTTGTTGACCTTTTATCAGTGCAGAAATAACTTTGGGAATGCCAAAGCTTCTGGGGTTTTGCTGCAATATTTGCAGTAGAAACTTTTAAAAATTATTTGTGTTTCAAAAAGAATGAAACTATTCTTAAGATATACGAGCTGTTAGATAAGATTTGTAACAGTATGGCTTGCAAATTAAAGAAGAAATACTTGAGATTCAGTTCTGAATTTTAATAGGACTACACTAGGATATGTTTAGGTACTTCAAATTAACGTGCAGATTGGATTGCCCAACCCCAGTGAATGCTAGTAGCAAGAAAGAACATTTCATATATGAATAAAATAATACATTACAGCTAAGAGAGAATTTGCAGCTATGAGTTAAACAAGTAGATCGGGAAGGAATTACAAGATTAATAACTATATACATACTAAGTTGAGGTTGCCTGGCAGGGATAATACAGATATAGAGATAACTTGATTTTTAGCTGGCATCTCCATTTTACCCCTGTGCCAGCACCCCAGGCTAATACATCAAACTGTAGGAAAACTCTGATTTTTCTTCCTAATGCTACTGGTGGAGGAGATAGGATAGGATTGTCTTAATGGTGTGACACAATCAGATATCATGGCCAGATAAATAGTTGTTCTACAGGGACTTGCAAGTCAAACCCTGATCTGACCCCAGCTACAGAGATCTATTCATTTGGCGTTTATTCGCCTTGTTCCAGAACATTGCTGTCTTAGCAGCAATGAGAACTGGGTTCATTATACGATGGCGCTCTGGTGCTGCCTATCATGGCATGTGGCCTTCCTATTGTGCTGGGCAGCACTTCCTTGTAAAATCTAGCTCCAAGTTTAAAGGATACACAGCTCTTTCCAGTTAGGCATATTGCTTCCTAAAGCAACTTAACAGCATTGCCTGTTTTGACCCAGTAATTGTTTTAATCCCATGATTGTAGGAATGTGACAACTATCTGCTTACATATCTATTGCCTGCAGCATATTGATTTTCATTGCAGATTACAACTTGTTACCTAGCCTTGGCCTACTGTGATTGAACATATGATTGGCAGAGGAACTGTAGAAATATCTTCTTTCTAAACTGAAAGATATACTCCTCCCCTGGAGTGGTGTGTGTATAGCTATCTGTGTCTGTCTCATTATGACCCCAAAGGAAGTCAGCATTTTGTTCATTGCTGAAATGCCCAGGAATTACAGGCCAAGTCATGTTGTGTTGAAAATACAAATAGCAAAATACTTCTTGCTTCAAAGAGCTTGCTGTGTAACAGTGGCATCCTTTGTATTTAAAGTTTTAAATATATATGATAAACACTATCAACAAGCTTTTCCCTTCCATAAACCCATACTGTTTCCTATCCCTAAACAGAGAAGAGGGGGGAGAGAGAGAGAAAAGGAAGAAAAAATGAAAGGGAAGGAAAGAAACAAAGTTTTATATCAACTTTCATAGAGCTCTAACAATTCAGCTCAGATCTAACTATATTTCATGCCTGCATCCCATCTCTAACTTCCTTATAGTTAAAGCTGTTCTTCATTAGAATGGGCTTCCTCAGGAGGTGGTGAGCTCTCTTTCCTTGGAAATATTTAAGAAGAAGCTAAATGGTCACTGACAGCAATGATGATTCTGTGACTCACTGTGTATGTACATAGATTGGGAGAGGGAGAGCATGAAAGGATGAGCTGGTGCTAGGCTCTCATGGTCCTTTCTTAAATGCCCAGGGTAATGCCAATCACCACTTTGGGGTCAGGAAGGAATTTTCCTCCAGAACAGATTGACCAGAGATCCTGGAAGATTAAATTGTTCTCCCACTAGTTTTTGAGTGTTGTCAGATTTATGCCCATTATTTGCATAGGGACTGACTTGTTTGTCCAGTGTAGAGAGTAGAAGTGCTTTCTGGAGTCTCTTGCGCAGCTAAGACATCAGGGCCAATTTTGACATGTGGGTAGTGTTGTCAGAATGCTCATTGAGGCAGGTGAAATTACCTGAAGGCTCTCAAAGGGTTGTTACATTTTCCAGAAATTAAATTGATGTCATAAACCCAGATTTTACCCAGTCATGCAAAATAATTGTGCATTTCCTGTCTGAATGATAGAATTGTCCGACAATGTAAAGTCTCTGTGATGATATGGGTCAAACCTGAAGACTAACCCAAGTCCCTCCACACCCTCCTAGCAGCAATTAGAGTGGGAGAATGTCATTGGATTTCTAAGAGATTATTAACCTAGTATTTTGCCACCTTGTTGGAGTTAAATTTGTTGTATTTCAAGTCTAACCCATTCCAGCCATTTTTGTTGTTTTATTTGCTGATTTGTCATTTCAGAATCTCATGCATGCCATTAAAAATACATTGTGGTATATTTTAAGACTGGAGAAGACCATAACCTCCTTTACCAATTGGGAGTTGCATTTTTTAATATGTTGTGTTTTGTATTTTGCCTACAAAATGTGGAATCTATATGGCTGAAAGATTTCTGTGGGGTATAAACTGAAAACCAGAGGATGATACAGATGGATTGTGTCATAATGTTCATTTTAATATGTTGATTTTTTTCCTCCACAGTGTTAATCTTAGCAGTGTCATCCGAAGCAGAGTTACGTTCTTCTGAAATTGACTTTGATGGATTTAGAAGGCTGCAACTCTGTCTAGGATTGCACTGCAAGGCGGACTGTAATGGGAGGGGAAGGTACAGTATCCCAGTCCTAAAGGGGCATTACTTAAACAGCACCATCAAAGTATATGGCATTGAACAGTATAACCAAAAATACACCCACAGATTGGCTTACCAGGATAATGTTTCCATACCCCTCTGGCAAGTAGGATGCCCAGAATTGCACATTCTCTCCAAGTTCTAACTTGCCATGTGGTTTAGAGAAGGTAAAAAATAGCTAGAGTCTCCTGGTCTTTCTAATCTTCTTCCCATCTTAAAGCAGTTAAGAGAAATCTGCATTCGCTTTGGAGTTAGGAGAAGATAAGAAACAATTGGAGAGACTCCTGAGGTTACTTCCTTCATGTCCTGTGCAAATGAGAAAATACACCGGCATTCCCCCATGCTTTCTGTAAATACTAGAGCAGAGACTTGAGAGAAGGGTGGGGAGGAAGTTAGTATCAAATGCAGACCAAGTCAATGTTATTGGACCTGTGATGCTATTAAAGGTTGGATCTCTCAAGTCATCAACACAAGTATGAAGACGCAATCCAAAGGTGTTGAATATTGACTGTTTCTCTGGTTGACTATCTTTACCATTCATGCAATGCTGATAATTAGTGTTGTGACACATTTAAGTATGGAAAAACAGACACCGTTATGGTGATTACACATAAGAATGTTTGTTTCCTGCATGATTTTTTAATGTTTAAAATGCCCTTACTGTAATGAGAGCATCCTCGATGTATGTGTTTAGATTTCTGGCAAGTTACATGAGTATATTTTCAAATGCACAGAAACGTATTCATGTAACTTATGGTCTGTGCACATGCAAATAACAACCTTGTGGTGAACTCACAAATGTTACTTAAAATAACATTAAAAGGTTCAGCAGCTATTTGAAAAACTAAACTTGCCTTAAATGTAGGGCATGGTTGTTGTGTGCCTAAATGAAAAATGTGCAGATTTTTATTTGTGTACCCAGGCCTTCACTTATACCTTTGCTATAAGATGACACCATGGTACAACTACAGAAATAGGCCCTGTTCCATGAGGGCATTATTAATTTCATGGAATATTTTAATGTACTAAATATATAGTAACTAAGTGCACTAAAAAAATAGAATGTGCCTTAAAAAGAACCTTCAAGCTATGTAGTATCATACCATCTGACCTACATTGGGTACACTCAGAAAATAAAATTTGGCTATTAATACTGATGCAGAATTTTAGAAGCTGCCTCTAGATTTGGCTACTTCCGCATTATTGCAGGAAAAGCTTTGGCTGGAGGAATCTTGCTCATGCCTAAAAGATCCTGGCTTCATTCAGACTTCACAGTACGCCATAATTTGCTATAACAGGCATGGCCATGGTTTGTTTCTCATATCTGTGCCCTCCTTCCCTTTTGCACAGAGCGTAACTCAGGATTCCTGTTTTGAAACTAAGGTCCCAAGAACTCCTCATAAACATGATTTAGAATCCTGATTTGTAGGGAGCGATAAAACCCCAAAATCTTGCACTTTCATTTATACATCATGGGAAACCATAGTTAGCTTCAAACCAGAAATATTCAGTTATACTTTGAGCTTGAAAGGAGAGGAGCATTTGGACATCAGAAACAAGCTACATCCATGTCTGGGGCAGTGGCTGAATGCAGAGCATGTCTTTCTTCCCTCACATTCATCCACCTTCTGGTGCTTTTATTCCCTGTTCCTGTCCAACTTGCTTCTGGTAACAGCTCTATGTTTCCTTTCATCTAGACAGGGGGACATTCAGACTTTGCTCTTATCCTAATGGCATCCCCAAAAATGTTTAGTAGCCATGCCCTTCTGGGGCAGAAAGTTCAGGAAAACACTTTGGGGAAACTAGACCACCACCGCTGTTCAATATTTGCAACCTTGCTGACAATTCATCGTAAAGCTTCATTCTGAGGCACAGCTAACAAGTACCCTATCCATTTTTCTGTGTGAAATGCTCAGGGGACAGAGGACTGTAGTCTTGATTAAACACTTTATGCTAACCTCGTCATAGTGTATTTCATGCCTCGGCAGACATTAGGTTGAGTGACGGATCTAATTTTCAAATGTTCTATTTTAGAGTGTAGCTATTTTTAAATGAACACATAATCTTGTGACTTGGTCTTGTGTCCCTTTCTGATCACGCACATGGAGAGAAGAACTTTCATGTGGTGTGATGATCCATCACTGTCTTAAGCTTTGTTTTAAATAGCTAAATTTTCTGCAGTCAGGAGCCACAGGAAGGCTAAAACATTCTTCCTGCATTCTGAAATCTCTGTGCTATTTAATTTGCTTCCTCTTGCATTCTTATTGTTGCCAAAATGTATGCACTTCTGCCACAAGCACAAGGCCAGCGTAGTAGCATTCAGACAATAAAGTAACACAGTAGCAAGCCTCTTCACCTCCCATTTTTAATTCATCTTTGTAACTGGTGTTACGTATGTGGCCGGTGGTATGGCAGTTAACATCTGTTTGTTTGAGCTGTAAAGAGGACTACAAATAGTTTTCTAAGCCCAGACCTATTCAACATATCCCTTATTTTCTGTTGGTGCACTGAATAATGTGCATTTCTTTTTAGATACTGCTGTGATATACAGAGTTGTGCATGTTCATTTGCAGGGGGGACAGAGGAGTGGGTCAGATAATTAGATCGTATTGTATCCTGCCTTTCTCCACAAAGGAAAGCAGTTTGTCCCCCTTAGCAGAAGCACTAAGAGGTAAGCTCAAGTCCATCTGCACTCTCTTCTTAGCATTTTTGTGGTACCTGAAGCTATTCTTGATGATGACTCTTATTTGATCACTAGTCCCTTGTTAAGAATGTTGAAGTTGCTATAGTTAGAGCTAGGTTGCAAGCCTCTATAGAGCCACCTTTTTTATTTGTTTTGGTTGATTTTTGGAAAGACCTACTGTTAGTGTGCTTGCAAGGGACAAGGGAGGTATGACAGTGGGGCTAGGTATCATAAGGGAAGGAGCTGGAGATATGACAATGCTCGGGTTCCTTCCAACCTCTGCCCCATCCCGAGGGATGCTGGTAGTGGGGCTAGGATTCAATGCTCTCTCCTGTCACTGTTGTTGTGCAACACCAAGTTCACTCATAACACAACCCTCCAGCAATATTTTGCAATGGAAGAGGTGAACCTGGTGTGTACAACCAACACCTGGGTACAGGAAGGTGAAACTGTCAGCCTGAAAGAGCTAGCCCCCCCGCCACAGTTTCTCAGTCCTTCATCAGTCACGGGATAGTGCCTGGGGTGTGTGTGTGGCAGCGGTGCTTATTTGAGAGTCTTTCTCCATCAGGCTGCTCGCCATGCCAAACATTGCTGGCATTGACTGTGTGGGCCTGGGGTGGGATGCCAAGGAGAGTATAGCCATCTGTCTGGTGTACAGATCACCCAGCGGAGCAGCAGATGTCTTGCCTGGCCTGTTGGAGGCAGTGGCTGGCTGGGCCTTGGAGTATCCTTGGCTTTTGATCTTGGGAGACTTTAACGTCAAGGCTGATGATGCTGCCTCCTCATGGGCCGTGGACCTGATAGCTTCCATGGCGGCATTAGGACTTTCCCAGTTTGTATTGATGCCCACACACCAAGCAGGACACACGCTGGACTTGATCTTTGGGGTGGGGATATAGGTGGATCTGGATGAACCCATAGCAGTGCCATGGCCAGACCACCTCATCCTTAGGGTTTGTCTGTGCACCGCAACACACACACACACCCCGGCTTGGATGATGAGCTGATTTATGCTCGCCCGTGGAGTCAAATGGATCCAATTGGATTCCAGAATGCTCTGTGGGATCCGATGCCCCCTGGCAGCTCGTTGGATGAGCTGATAGAGGACTGGAATGCCCATCTCTCTGAAGCCATTGGCGAGATCGCTCCTCATTGCCTTCTCTGTATACCGAGGAGCTATAACTGATGAAACAAGACCTGAGACAGCTAGAGTGAGTGTGACAGCGATTCCGTAATGAAGTGACAAGAACATCTCATAGGACATTTATGAAGGCCTATGAGATAACAGTGAAAGCTGCAAAGAGAGACTACTATGCAGCTTCCATTGAGTCCGCTAGTTCTCACCCAGCACAACTTTCCAGAGTGATTCGGTCTTTAACGTCCCTCACAAATGGGACATATAAAAATGTAAATTCAGTAATAAGCTGTGAGGCTTTTGGAGACTATTTTGCGGATAAGATCCTGTCACTCCACCGGGACTTGTCCACCACAATTGATGCAGTATGCGAACTGGAGACACCTTGGTTGTCCTCAGGATTGATGTTGGATCAATTCAGGCCACTCTTCCAGGAGGAGGTATACAGGGTCCTGTGTGCTGTGAAACCTACCACATGCCTACTGGAGCCGTGCCCATCATGGCTGGTGAAATTCGTGTCCCTTTAGCTGACATCATTAATCTTTCCTTGAGTTTTGGGATTTTCCCAAAATCATTGAAGGAGGCAGTGATGTGGCCCTTATTAAAGAAACCATCACTGGATCCTGTTAATCCAGCCAATTACTGCCCAGTTTCGAATCTTCCGTTCCTTGGTATGATAATTGAGAGGGTGGTAGCGGAACAGCTGCAGGTATACCTGGATGATGCCTCTATCCTGGATCCATTCCAGTCCGGCTTCAGGCCCAGCCATGGTATGGAGATGGCTCTGGTTGCCCTCCCAGATGATTTGTAGCAACACCTGGATTGGAGCAGGTCGGCACTGCTGATACGTTTAGATCTTATAGCGACGTTCGACACGGTCGAAAACGATCTTCTGACCCACCACCTCGCCAATGTGGGGATTCGTGGGACAGCCCTGCAATGGCTGAACTCCTCCTTTTGCAATCCGGGACAGAAGGGTGGCACTTGGGGAACAGATGTCTGCTCACCATTTTTTGGTATGCGGTGTCCACCGGGGGCGATTCTTTTCCCGATGCTATTTAACATCTATATGCATCCCCTTGCCCAGGTAGTTCACAAATTTGGGCTGGGTTGTCACCAGTATGCTGAGGACACCCAGCTCTATCTGCTGATGGACAGCCAGTCTGATCACGATCCGGATTCCTTGGCCAAGCGTCTTGAGGCCGTGATGGCATGGTTACGTCAGAGTCACCTGAAATTGAATCCCCTGAAGACGAAGGTTCTGTGTCTGGGTCGTGGGGTGATGGAGCTAGGTACCCGGCTCCCAAACCTCAACGGCGTACAACTGAAACCTTTGTTGACAGTGAGGAGCCTGGGTGTGACCTTTGATGCCACACTTTTAATGGAGGCCCAGGTCACAACCATTGCCAGGTCTGCCTTTTTTCATCTTTGGCAGGTCAGGCAACTGGCGCCCTATCTCTTGCCCCAGGGCCTGGCTACTGTAATCCATGCAACTGTCACCTCTAGGCTATACTACTGCAACTCACTCTATGCTGGGCTGCCCTTGGGCCTGACCCGCAAGTTACAGCTGGTCCAGAAAGCAGCAGCATATGTTCTTACTGGAATGCCAATTCGAGCACACATTCATTCTGTGCTGTGCCAGCTGCATTGGCTTCCAATGGAGTTCCGGATCTGGTTCAAGTTGTTAACTTTGGTATTTAAAGCCCTTCATGGACTGGGACTTGCATACCTGCATGACCACCTCTCCCATTACGTCCCCTGAAGGGCATTGAGCTTTGCAGACAAGCAACTCCTGGTGGTCCCCGGCCTGAAGGACATCTGTCTGGCCTCGGCCAGGGCCAGGACTTCTTCTGCGTTACCAGCCTGATGGAATGCTCTCCAGCTGGAGATCCGAGCCCTGCGGGACCTGTTACAGTTCCACAGGGCCTGTAAAACAGAAATGTTTTACTGAGTCTTTGGCTCAGGACCAGCCGGGATTCCCCTCTCTTCCACCTAAGACCAC
The DNA here is from genome assembly GCF_028583425.1 of Eublepharis macularius. Classification (NCBI taxonomy): domain Eukaryota; kingdom Metazoa; phylum Chordata; class Lepidosauria; order Squamata; family Eublepharidae; genus Eublepharis; species Eublepharis macularius. Next base: position 90,454,909 of record NC_072793.1, on the reverse strand, counting down.
CACTTTTTCTGGGACTGCCCTCGGCCATGTGTTAGGCCTATATGTGAACTCCCGACTGTTTATTTAAGTAGCCTATGGATAAGGCGCCTGGACTATTTTAACAACTGTCTTAGGATTGTTACTGATTTTATAGTTTTATGATTAATTTATTGTATTTTATGGATGTTGTGAGCAGCCCTGATCCTGCGGAGGGCAGGATATAAATAAATTATACGTCCTGCCTGTTTTTGCACATTCTCTGAAGAGTATAGCGGTAGGGTGAGGCAGGGTTAGTTGCTGGTGGGATGTAATGGCTGGAATGTCAGTCTGATCTGGGAGAACCACTCAGCCTAACCTACCTCATAGGGTTGTTGTAGGGATAAGATGGAGGAGAAGAGAATTATGTAAACCACCTTGTCTCCCCATTGGGGATTAATGAAATAAAAAAATAAATTTATCACTGGGAAGTTCAGAGATTTCATTTACCACAAAAGCACACCTTTTACCATCTCTCTTTTTCTCATAGCCTGGCCTGGCCGTTCTCACCCCTCTCAGTCACTGCTCTGATGTTCCAAGCATGTGCTTGCAGCATGAGGTATCCTCTCTGTGGGAAAATGTTCCTTTGACTTTTCTTTTTTTCCTCCGATCTCGCATGGATGGAGGAGCATTGGACAATTGGCGGCTACTAGCTAGGCAAGACAGGACCACAGGGGTGGGGAGAAAGAGCAGAGAAAGCTTTCGTGGAGGGGAGGAGGTTTCTATGCTACAAATATGCTGGTAAGATTGGAGGACTAACTGGTGGGAGTGAAGAGTATAGCTGGACGGCTATGTCAGGCAGGAGGGGGTAGAGAAGACAAGAGCGATTTCATTGGGGGGAATGCCTCTGTATAATCCTTCAGGAAGCCTACCTAGCCCTAATCCTTAAGGTTGTAGTACTATGCACATTTACTGAAGAGTAAATCCCATTAAATTAAATATTATACATAATATCAGACTGAATGATACCTGCATTTGCTCAAGTTTCTTCCTTCCTATTCTTGCCTTCCTCTTTCCATCTCCAGAATGCCTTTTCTGTATTACTTCCTTCAAACCGACATTTAAAATGGTAAATACCCTTGAGGAAGTGGTGTGTTCTTTTTTGGCTTATGTTAATAAAATCTGATGTTACATGAATGCATGAATAAATGTATAACATGTTTTGCTATTTAATATTGGTCCTGGAGCTGTGCCCAGAGGAAGTGGTGCATTCATTGGTGATCAGTTTAGAGAAGGCAGTTTAGAGAAGACAGCAAAGGTACATCACCTCCTATGTGGCTTGTGTTTCCTGTTTCTGGCTTCCTTGGATTACTGCCCATGATCCAGACCTTGTTACCAGTGAGATCGTAACACTGGCTCCTCTTGTATCTATCCATATGCTTGCAGCTCAGTGGGTTGCATGTTGCCCCCAGCAGGGTTAAAGATCTGCAAAAGTTCTGGGGAGAGGTCTAGACCACTATTCAAAGGGAGTAACAACTTTCATCTTTTCGTTCTTAGAATGGTTTTTGCTTTCTTCCATTGGAACTGCACACGTTACTACCTTTCTGGGGCTCTCATTTCAAGAAAAAAAATGTTCATCCATTAAGGTACTGATAATGAATATGAGCACTGGCAAATCTCTGGGACCAGATGGAATGCCTATTGAATGGTATAGATGAATCGCTGTTATGATCCAGCAGGACTCTTCTTATATTTTACTGGTTAAAAAACTTTTAAAATCTTGATTTGGAGATCAGGTACCAACTGCAGTTTTTCCAGTGTGCTAAACATAGGGTGCATGATGTTCACAAAGAAATGGGAAAGGCAGCCCATGCAGGAGGAGGGAAGGGCAGAGTGGAACACTTTAGTCTGTGGAAATGCTCCCTATTACCATACCCATGGTTTGACATTACATCTGAATCAAGCCTCTGTCTCACTTGCCAAGCTCCCTCTAGACTCTAAGGGGTTTAAAACCGTCGTTTGGAAATCTCTGCTGTGGTACTTCTGTGATCTTTGGCAATGTATACATCATGTTATGATTGCAAAATAACTGGAGATTGTGTGTGTCTTTGTACTGAAAGTTTATATAGGACTCTCCAACTGGCTTAACAGTTGTGATCAAATGAGAGAAACCATTTGTGAACATTCATTTTTTTAAAAAATCAAGGCCTAGATTTGCTGAGCAGGTAGCAGGGTAGGAGTCATGAGAGTAGAAATAAGCTCATGTGTCTGGGCTCATGGTTTGAATCCCAGTCATTATTCAAAGTGCAGAAGTTTCCCTGCATGTTACAGAAAGACAGCAAGCACCATTCTCTCCTCTCTCTTTAAATATTTAGTCAATGCCTTTTGGCAGCCAAATAAGCAAGAACTCTTTGCAGTTATTTTTGCTCTGTAGAAAATGCCACATTTGATTATGCTGCTCAGATCCAAAGTTGTTGATTGTGTTAGTGTAACTTTGGCAGAGGGGCATCTGCAATAAAAAACAACCTGGAAACCTGCGGCATAGTGCTTGGAAGTGTTTTTTTTTAATGATTGCAGCAAAAGGAACGCTGAGATATGGGTTTAAGCTTATAAGCAGTGATGTGACTAAAAGATGCTGCAGTGACCTTGACTGCAGTTTTGCCTACTAATTTCAGCATTTTGAGATTTGCACTGTTTGGGCCACCTTTTGTCATTGTTATATCTAGTTCTGAACTGAGACAGAGTGAGGATCAGAAAATCTACAAAACGGCGCCAGAGACAAACAGGCAATTTTTTCTGCAAACCTAAGCTCCCTGAATAACCAACACTAGCCTGACCTCAGCAGAGCTTGAAAGTCATTAAGGGGCTGGATGAGGGTAAACAAGCTAAAACTTAATCTTGAGGAGGTTCTCCGGATTAGTAGAAAGGCTGACCAGCAGTGTGAGATCTCCCCTGACTTGAATGGGGTTACATTCAGGTTCACAGCTTAGGAGTACTGCTCGACACAGCAGTCATCTTAGAAAGCCAGGTGGCTCCAGTGGCTCAGAGTGCATTTGCCCGTATTCAGCTGGTGTGTCAGCTATGTCCATTCCTGGTTCAGTCAGATGTAGCCACACTGATCCATGCCTTATTACATCTCGTCTGGACTATTGCAATGTGCTCTACTTAAGGCTACCCATGAAGATGCGGCTAGACTGCTGTTCAGAACCAGCTATTGGGAACAAGTGGTCTGCTACTGATCTGCTCACAAGCCAAATTCAAGGTGCTGGTTCTAGCTCTTAAAGCCCTACATAGGTTAGGACCAAGGTATCTGAAGGGTCTTCACCCATACGCTTCTGCCTGCAAGTTAAGATCACAGGGAGAGGCTGTCCTGACTGTTGCATCAACCAGGGAAGCTTGGTTGGTGGGTACACGGGAAAAGGCATTTTGGCGGTAGTCCCACGGTTTTGGAACAGTCTTCCCGGGGAGGTATACCTGGCCCACTCACTCTCTACCTTCAGGAGGCAGCTGAAGACTGTTTTATTTAATACAGCATTTTAATGTATTTTAATTGTTTTAACTCTTTTTCACTGTTTTAATATATTATGTTTATAATAACTGCACTTACATATTGCTCTTTAGACAGATAAGTGCCACATTCAGAGTGGTGTACAAAGTCAGTGTTTTTATCTCCAAAATACAGCTGGGGAGCTGGGGCTGAGAAGAGCGGCTTACCCAAGGCCACCTGCTGAGCTCATGGCAGTCATGGGATTTGAACCAGCAGAGTGCTGGTTCGCAACCCAGCCACTTAGCCATTATGCTACAGCAGCTTATTGTAAGCCACCTTGAACACCTTCGGAGGAAAAGCAGCTAATAAGTATTATAAATAAATAAATAAATAAATAAATAAATAAATAAATAAATAAATAAATAAGCGGGCTTGTTCATGGTTAGTACTTGAATGGGAGACCACCAAAGAAGACCTGGGTTGCTATGCAGAGGAGGGCAGTAGCAAAGCACCTCTGCTCATCTTTTGCCTTGAAAACGCCATTTGCGCTCACCATGGGTCATTCGCAGCTTGACAGCAAATCGTCATCATCATTATTTGAAAGCACAGGTTTCAAAAAAAATGGAAATATTAAGAAAAATTGGAGTTAAAAAAAAATCAAATTGAAGAAGGAATGTCTTGTTTCTTCAATAAAAGTATGCCACTAAGATCTTGTGAAACTATTTTGAAATCTTGGTGGCCATTTTGGGGGGTTGCTAGCCAGCTGCCAGCCAACATTGTTAAAGTTTCCAAGCCTTAGTTATTGTCAGTATGAGGGAGGATTTAAAAAGGAAAAAGGAGGAGGTAAAACTAGATAGTGAAGGAGCAAAAAGGTATAAATGGAAAGCTGAAGATGGGATGTAGAAAAAGCTGGCTGGGGGGTGGGCAGTGGCAGAAGCTGTCAAGAAGCAAAACAAAAAAAGGCAGGTGAGTGGAGTAGGTAGAGAAAGACCTGGGGGAAGCACAGAGGAAATGAAAGAGGGAGAGGGGGGAAATGAGATCCCTTCTCACAGGTTCCTCATTTGTTTATTCTAATGGTTCAGTTCATGGTCTGTATGTCTCATTAGGGCATCAAAATAGAGAAGGCTGGTTGCTGTTCCTGAATATTCAGGGAAGTAAGTAGAAAATACGTCTTTATTTTTTTTAAAGACTCCTTTCAGATCATCTGAGGAGCATTGATCATGGCCATGCCTGCTAGAAGGGCAGCTAAAGGTGATAATACCTTGGAATGGGGAAGGAGGTAAGGAGGAAAATGGAGACGGGTGTTAATTCCCTACCTCCCATTCCTTTTCTCCAAACTCCTCCAATGCAGTATGGAGAGGGGGTTGGCTAAAATGTCTCCTGTCTTGCATTATATCATTCATATTCAGGGATAGACAACCAGTTTCCTGCTTATCTCACTATAATACTCGGCCATTTAAAAAAAGTATTAAAGAGCTAGACTGCTGAAGATCAGGGCCAGGGGGGTAGAAGTGACTCATCCAAGCTTTGCAGCATCTCACAGTATTGCACTGGGGTGTATGTTGATTTTCTACTTATGATTCCCCCCCTAACCTTTAGGAAAATATTGCCATGTAGAAACAAGCATTGACCATGTTTGCTGCTCCACAAGTGAAACTATTTGAAAGTACTGACTTTTTTACTTTTTCAGTGGTGATGATTGTTTTACTTTTGCAAGTCATCACTTGATTTCCAGTGATGTGCGTTTGAACTTGCCCTAATTTTACCAGCTGGACATGATTGGTTTTATTTGATTGGGGTGTAGAATAGAGTACTTCTAACAAGGATATGTACTGTCAGGGCTTGTCGCTGCCGCCGCTGGGCGGGGCCCCAGCTGGGCCAGCCCTGATGTCAGAGGGGCGCCAGGGATACTGCAGGACCCTGCTCTGTGGAAGGAGGGGCGGTATACATCACCCAGATTCCCTCTCAGTCCACTCGCTGGCCTGCTCAACCTGGCCTGCTTATCCTCTGCGTCCTCCATCATCTCCTCCTCCCAGAACTCTCCTCCAAGCCTCCACTCTCGCACTGCTCTGCTCTCACTCCCACCATCACTCCTTACTCACACCCACCACCTCAGAGCTCTTCCTAGCCACCTTATATAGGGTTTCCTTTCCCCGCCCCACCCTCCTTCTAGGCTTGTTCCCTCTCCTGACTTGGCCCAGCTGTGCCTTCCCTCAGGTGTTTCCCTCCTACCACTAATCCCTTCTTGGCTTCCTTGCCTTGCTGGCAGGGTGGGGTTGAATGCGAGCCATCCCCAGCTGAGGTCTCCTTGGCCTTGCTCACGAGGAGCTGCCCCAGCCGGCTTCTGTACTGCTGAGCATGCCTGGCCTTGCTCGTGAGGAGCTGCCCCAGCCGGCTTCTGTGCTGCTGAGCATGCCTGGCCTTGCTTGCGAGGAACTGCCCTGGCCAGCTTCTGGGCTGCCTGCTTATTATTGCCGGATGGGGCTACCCATCTCCTCCCCCAGAATGCCTGTGGCAGCTCCACCTGGAGGGGCTTGGCTCCTAGCACCTCCTGAGCCAGGCTGCTGTCCTCTAGCCAGGGTGTAGCTCTGGGCTGTAGTGGCTGCTTCTCGCCCTTGGCAGGTAAGGGCTCTGTTTGGGCTGTTGCTGGGTCCCTGTTCCCCCTGTCTTGGCCCTTTGCCTCTGTCCTGCTTAGCCCCCTCTCTTCCCCCTGGAGGGTGGGACTGGCTGGTCTCCCCCTGCTCCCCCCAGCCCTCTGAGGCTTGGGCCTTTCGCCCCTTCCCCCTGGAGTGGGCAGGTTCTGGACCTGGTTGCTGGCTGGGGTGGTAGGGCCACTGCCTCCCAGTTGCCTCCCACTGCTCCCTCCTGGCAAGTCTGGGGGCTGGTACCCAGACCCCGGACATGTACATCTTCTGCCTTGCATGCTTGCATCCTTCAGACTTTGCCTATGTGATACTGTATTTTAATAACAAGACAACATTTATAACAGAGTAATATCTCTACTGCAGGGGGGAGGCATTACTTTTAAAATAGACACGTGGAAACAAGAGTCTGTCTGTACTTTAAAGCAAAGTTCTGACTTGGGGCATGTATCCCGAAAAGATTTGGGTTTCCCACTTTGGGTTTACCTGAAGCGGGGGAAAAAATTGGAAATACCAGAATTCCGAAGTGGCAAGCAGCTTCAGAATTCTGGTATCTACTCGCTTCAGTATGCTCCATAAAGATTTGGAGCATACTGAAGTGAGGGGGAGCAGGGAGAGGGCGAAGGTGATCAGCTGGACGGCGGAACGCTGCTGCTGCAGCACGTGCAAGGCTGGGATGGCCCGGAGTTGGCTCCTCTGCTGCTGCCGCGGCCTGCACAAGGCCAGGATGGCCCGGAGCTGGCTCCTCTGCTGCCGCACCACCTCCTCTGGGCCTACAGGGCAGCGGGGAAGGCTGTATTTTACCTGAATCGGAAACCCTAGTTCTGACCACTAAATCACCGAGTTGTATTTAAGATATCTGTTCTCTCTCACAAATTATCTTTTACTGATTAACAGTCTTCTGATTGGAAGTGGTCATAAATTACTTATTCCAGGTATAAAGGGAAAACCATATTTCCAGTCAATAGTCACTCAGTATTGTCTGTAAGACTTTTATTAAAAATCAATCTGATCAATCTTGAAACAAATATACAAAGCTTACAAAAATACCTATTGCAGTTCCATATATAAAAGAAAAATGAAGCAGATAAGCATACATATCATAATCCCTTGTCCTATGTATCTTAGATATAAAAGATAAAATGAAAATTTAAGAATCTCACCAAAGCACTTCTGAAAGAGTACATAGTCTCATACAATTCAGGTTTGAGAGATTCAAGGATCTTTGGGATGTGGCTATTTAAGACAGACTGAATGATATGAAATCCATATGACCATATGAACATCCTCTTAGTTTTTTTCTTCTTTTTATTTAAATGCTTAAATAACACATTTTATCAACCAACTAATAAAATATTCATAATTTATATACTCATTTCAATATAGGATATACAGGAGGACCAAGTTTGTTCAACTTGTGTTATTCTTTCCTCTTTGCAAAAAATGTAATCTGACCATACGAAAAGTTTCTTTCACTTCTTCAATCCTTTTATGCCTGGAGCTATATTCCAATACTAGCAAAAACCATTTTAACTATTGCAACTAAGTGCAAAATAATGTCATGAAATTGTTTCTCTGCATTAAATAGGTCATTCAGCAAGAATATTTCAGGTAATAAAAATAAATTGATGTTTAAGCTGTTATTTATATCATCAACTATTTTTCCCAGTAGTCTACAGCACAGGAACTTGTCCATCATAAGTGAAAAAAAAATCTGCCTTAAAACACAACACTAACATTTAGTAGAATATAAACGATGAATGTTTGCAAATTTTTGAAGTCTTAGATACTATTGAGGAATCATTTCAAAGATGTTTTCAATAAATTGTGAAGCAGAAGTAGGAATATATTTCCGACTCTTTTCAGATATTGGAAGTCCCAAGGTTTTTCTCCCATTTTTTCTTAAAACTACTACAATGATCATTACCACTAACGATTATATTATATAAACATGAAATTAAATGCTTTTTTACTTGCCCAAAGGCCTGTTTTAGTTTAGAAAACTGTCTGAAATCTCCCCTTCTCAGAAAACTCTTAACTTGAATATATTCAAAGAAATTGATTGGACCTGAACTTTTAGAATTAACTACTTCAAAAGACACCATTTTAGAGCAATTGGCAAACCTGCTTCCCTTTATGTTCAACTAATAATTTTACTGTCAGAGAAGAATTTACAAGTTGGACTTGTCTAAATTAATCTTCCATGTTTTCCATTGTGCATTCAGTTTGTAGCTATCAGTGTCCCAACAAGATTCTTCCTTGCACTGTAGTTGTATGCAATCAAGAGTTTGGGCTATTTAATGAGTTGACGGACTGCCTTTCCTGCTACCATAAGTAGATGTTGTTAAAGTATTCCATAGAATGTTGAACTATGTATTTAGAATTGTGTTAGGGAAGCTTATGGTGGTCCTCAGTCATCCACCAACAAAAGCAAAAAGTAACAGAAATAGTATCAGAATTCTAAATGCAGCTTTTTGGCGACTTTCACACACAGACAAAGAAATCTATTTTAATAACCAGGGCAAAGAAATAAAAGAGAACAACAAAAAAGGGTAGAACAAGAGATCTGTTCCACAAGATCCAGGAAATCAAAGGGAAATTCAAGCCGTATCTTGGGATGCTGAAAGATCAACATGGAAATACAGTATCTGATCAGGACAAAATAAAAGAAAAATGGAAGCAATACATTGAAGAACTATATAGAAGAGACAGAAGGACGACAGATTCCTTTGAAGAAGAGTCTTTTGACAAAGAACTAGAAGTCTTAGTAAAATGAAAGCTGCACTCAAAGCATTTGGGAGAAACAAATCACCTGAAGTAGATGGAAGAGCAATAGAGCTGTTTCATTTCCCACCCAAGCAAAGTGATGCCCAGAATTCTATAGTAAAGACTCTTACTGTATATGGAACGAAAGATGTCAGATATTTAAGCTGGATTCAGAAATGAAAGAGCGACTAGAGATCACGTTGCAAATCTCCGATGGCTAATGGAACATGGCAGAGAATTTCAGAAGAAAATCAGCCTGTATTTTATAGATTACAGCAAAGTCTTTGTGTGGATTGTGAAAAGATGTGGATGGTGTTAAAAGAAATGGATGTGCCACAACATCTGGTTGTTTTGATGTGAGGCTACTGTTAGGACAGAATATGGGGAAACAGAATGTTTTCCAGTTGGCAAAGGTGTCAGACAAGGATGTATATTATCTCCCTATCTATTCAACCTAATTGCAGAACATATTATAAGGAAAGCTGGATTCGATTTAGAAGAAGGTGAAAAATCAGTGGACGGAACATTAACAATTTGAGATATACCAATGACCCCTCATTACTGGCAGAAAAAAGTAAGGACTTGAAACAACTACTGATAAAGGTTAAAGGAGAAAGTGCCAAAGCATGATTATAGCTGATCATCAAGAAGACAAAAGTAATGACTCCTGAGGAATTGCACAATCTTAAAGCTGACAATGAAGAAATTGAACTTGTTCAAGATTTTCTGTTCCTTGGCTCAATCAACCAAAAGGGAGACTGCAACCAAGAAATCAGCAAAAGATTGAGACTTGGAAGAATGGCTGTGAGGGAATTAGAAAAGATCCTTAAGGATAAGGATGTCTCTCTGGGAACCAAGATCAAGGTAATCCAGACTATGCTATTCCCCATTACTATGTATGGATGTGAAAATTGGACAGTGAAAAAAGGTGACAGGAGGAAAATTGATTCATTTGAAATGTGGTGCTAGAGGAGAGTTTTGTGGGTAACATGAAAAAAGACTAAGAAGTGGGTTCTAGATCAAATCAAGCCTGAATTCTTCCTAGAAGCTAAAATGACAAAACTGAGGCTATCATATTTTGGTCACATGATAACAACAACAACAACAATGTTTGATTTATATACTGCCCTTCAGGACAACTTAATGCGACACTCAGAGTGGTTTACAAAGTGTGTTATTATTATTCTCATGACAATCACCCTGTGAGGTGAGTGGGGGTGAAAGTGCTCTGAGAGAGCTGTGGGTGACCTTTGGTCACCCAACTAGCTTCAAGTGGAGGAGGGGGGAATCATACCTAGCTCTCCAGATTAGAGTCCTCCCAGTCTTAACCATACACCAAACTAGCTCAGGAGAAGACAAGACTCTAGAAAAATCAAAGCTAGGAAAAGCTGAAGACAGTAGGAAAAGAGAAAAACCCCAAATGAGATGACTTGATTCAGTAACGGAAGTCACATCCTCTAGTTTGCAAGATTTGAACAAGTCTGTTAATGATAGGACCTTTTGAAGATCTGTCATTCATAGGGTTGACATAAGTCGGAAGCAGCTTGACAGGACATCATACACACACACACATGGATTTGTTGGATGAATTTTAGTATCAGATTTTTACATTATTGACTTAATAGCCCCAATCTTTGTTCTTTGTTTTTAAATAGATAACTCTTGATAAATTGAGCACTACGTGATATCCATTAGCTTGTTGCATTTAAAGCACTATTTGCTGAGAGAATTTCACAACCACCATGTTTCAGTAAGCTTGATTTCTGGGCAAATGGGGGCCTGTTTCAGTTCTGTACCATGAATTGACTGTCACCCATCTCCTTGCAGTGAGAAAACGTGACACAAATATGATTTTGTTTTGAATTCTCAAGGAATTGTTTACTTGTATTACCTGCTTTGTTGCAAGATATGTGATTTAAAGGAGAAGGTCTTTGATATTTTTGGCTTAATGTCTAATTTAACTGTGGAAATGTTTTTTTTTAATTTGTGCTGGTACAAATCTGAAAGGTAGCTAGGGAGAGAATTGCAAAATTGGTATTTTCCTTCTGAAAGGGAGAATGGAGATGTTAATTCCATTTTGCTTATTCTTTTCTAAACATTTCTAAAAGCCAAGTGGAGCTTTTAAATTCTTTTTAACTTGATTAGTCAACTGAAACTTGATTCTTGTCAACTTGATTCTTTTTAACTTGATTTGTCAACTTAAAAGATACAGGCTATGTAAAACTTGCTTAGTGTACCTTCATTTTTTTCTTTTTTAAATTTCTTAAAATTACATTGTTGCAAAATTTCATGAATTACCTTCACAGCTGATGTTAGTGGATGGCTGGTTGACTCTTTTTGACTTGCAAGATGAATTGTTCCCCCCCCCCCCCATCTTCTTTTACTTGTGAGACAATCTGGCATTAAGGCAAATCCAGGTCTTTGTGTTTTTTTATTAAAGAGTTCTAAGACACAAAGACCTTCCAGCTTTCTCTTTTAAATGAAACACATTTTTTAAAAAGTTTCGTATACTAATTTATGAACTATCTCAATTTCTTCTCCAGGTTATATCCTAAGTGTTGTACTCCTAACCTTACCCAGACAACACCTGGTTCAACTTTACCTGTATTTTCTGACTGCACTGTTGCTGTACGCTGGGCATCAGATCTCCAGGTAAGAATAGCAAGAATTGTTTTCAGCTTAAGCTTTGATTTTCAAATCTTAAAAACTAACTTTGTGAATATTGTGACTGGAGCATCCGCTTACCTTTTTCTCCTTACTTATAAAATATGCTTTGGTTGAAAGGAAAATAATTGATAATAATGTCTTTCAATTGAATGTATGGAGAATTTCTAAGGACAGATTCCCACTGAATAAATGGGAAGCTTTTATGGACTTTCACTCAGCAGTGATTGGGGCTGTAACTTACCTTATGCGTAGAAGCACGAGGGATCACTTTTCTATTCCAGAGACATTAATAAGCTCCTTTTTAAGTTTAGACATTCAAACATGCTGGCTGTTTATTCAAAGCCACTTTTAGCTGCTCTTAAAGCTCTGAAGTTGCTCTGAGTGATTCTTGAGCATGATTCAGCTTTTCATCCGTTGATGATTTAAAAGTGGGCACAATAAACAGGAGAAAATAAGGCTGTAAGTACATGAAGCATAATTACAGTGGCAGTTACTGTTATTTAACAAATTGACTCATAGGATGAGGTTTTTATAGACTTTGGGATCTGGATTTAAAAAGTTAACATAAAAACATAAGAAGTGCCGTGCTATATTAGACTAAAGACACATTACGTCCAGCACTCTGTTTACGCAGGAGCCAACGAGCTGCCTCTAGGAATCCCACAAGCAAGATGACTGCAACAGCATCATCCCACCCATACCACCTCAGCAACAGATATAAAGAGGGCATACTGCCTCTGGTACTGGAAGAAGTAGATATCCATCATGACTAGTAGCCGCTGATAGTTCTGTTCTCCATTAATTTATCCACTCCTCTTTTAAAGCCTTCCAAGTTGGTGTCCACTACTATGTCCTGTGGCATTAAGTTCCACAATTTAACTATGCACTGTGTGAAGTACTTCCTTTTATCTATCCTTAATCTCCCACCCTTCATTTTCAGTGGATGACCACAGATTCTAGTAATATGAGAGAGGGAGAAAAGCTTTTCCCTGTCCACTTTCTCCACACCATGCATATAGATCTCTATGATGTCTCCTTTACTTTTTTCTAAGCTTAACAGCCTTAAGCCTATTAGCTGATCCTCTTAGGGTATTTGCTGTAACCCCCTGATCATTTCGGTTGTTCTTTTATTTCGCCTTTTCAAGCTCTACAATATCCTTTTTCAGGTGTGGTGTCTAGGTCTGTACACAGTACTACCGCCAGCATAGAATTTGCCCTTTTCACAACAAAAGCACACTGGGTTGGCATTTTCATCAAGCTGCCCAGTTACCACTCCAAGATCCCTTACTTGGTTTGTTGTTGACAGCGCAGATCCCATCAATCTATATGTGATGTCTACTGGCTCATTCCTGTTCACGTGTTTATTGATACTTTCAAAAAACTCTGGATTTGAGGCAGTGGCACCTTAAAGACCAACAAGTTTTTCAAGGTATGAGCTTTTGACATACCCTGAAAATCTTGTTGGCCTTTAAGGTGCCACTGAACTCAAATCCTGCCACCCTACTGTAGACCAACATGGCTACAGACATTAAGTCGTTAACCATTTGATATCTGGGAGCATGGATCTGAATATTTTGACATATGTTTAAGATCCAAACAACGCTTTGAGATTTAAGGCAGAGGGAGCATTTTAGAAGATTCTAAGGAAGAAGCTTTGTTGAGCATCTGCCTTGCATTCTAAAAGACCCAGGTTCAATTTCCAGCATCTCCAGTAAAAAGGATCTGGTAATAGGTTAGATGGAGACCCCAGACAACCACTGCCAGTCAGAGAAGACAATACTGACCTTGATAGACCAATATTCTGGCTCAGTATATAGCAGTTTCATGTTACGTGAGCTGTGGTGGCACTGCTCCATCCTGGGCACTACTCCATCTTGTACTCTGAGGCATCGAGGTGCTAGCTGCCATTCATGTCTCTGCCTGGCAACATGCCACTCTCCTTGCTTCTACTGGCACTGGCTTCCACAAACCTTGAATGAGTATTCACTTCCTCTTTTGGTACACTATTGCCACCACCTATCCTTTGTAGAAATTACCGATTATGAAGAGCAGGACTCCCAGCTCCCCTTCCCTGCATCGCCATTCCAAGGCCCCACCTCATGTTTGCTTCTCCCTGCTACCTAGTGTCTGGGTACCACAGGGGTTGTTTATTGTGCTTGTGCCCAACAGCCCACCCCTTTCACTGGCACCCATTTTAAATAGCATGTCCAAACAGTGGAGGTTTAGGGGATACAAAGAACAACTGCCAGCATTAAATTTTAAAGAATTTATTTTTAAAAGGAAGGTGTCCACACACAAACTGTCAGAACAGCAAGAGATTGAGCAAGGGCTCCAAAAGAGAGGTGAAAACACAAAAGTCCCTGTGTCCCTCATTCTGTACAGGCCCTAGTGGCTCTTATCTAAGGCAGGCTCTTTAACTGAAAAGTTGCAGGGTCTAAAAAAAGGCCTTTACCTTGGAGTCTTTGTTCAGGTAGCCAGCACTTTGTCCCCTCCACATGGCCATCTTCACCAGGAGCCCACATGTGAGAGCCTTTTCTGCCTAGATGGAATCAACCAAAAGCGACCTTCCTCTTCATGCCAGGGAGTTTTATTATCTCTGTACCACTCCCACCAAAGAGTCCTCCAGATCCCTTAAGCTCCCTCTTGTGACAGCTTTTAGCAGGAGGAGTGAGTTGACCATTTCATTGTCTACAGCCAGGCAGAGCACTAGCATTTCTAAAGCATTTCTGAGTACGACTTGACTTCCCCCCTCTTGCCTTTTCACTACTAAGAAAGAAAAAAACTTTTAAAAACTAAAGTGAAGGCTTTGTACAGTAAAACACATTTCTCTACATGAACCATATGACACGTGGAACTGGACCAAATTCTTTTCAGAGAACAAACTGTGGAGAGCAAACTGATAGGTCAAAATGACATGCAAAGCCAACATAAATATATCTTCCAGAAAATGCTTTGGGGCTGAAGGGAAAATGAATCTTAAAGGTATCTGTGAGGGTTTTGTGATAGTTGCATTGCTCAAGTATGTGAGTCAGTATCAATCCTATCATTTAACATATAATCTCCTGGTCTTTTCTATTGACATTTATTTCCTCTAAGCTTCTTGGCCATGTAGTCTATACTCAGTCTCTGTATTTTTATTTATTGTTTGTTTGTTTGTTTGAAACTCTTCTTGATTCTTTCAGTTTGCTTTGGCTTGTTCTGTTCCTTCAAGGACTTTTTTTTTGCTAAGGTGGCCTCATTGTGACCAAGCCATGGGTTCATCATTTGGGTACCATCTTTATTAATACTCTACTCCTTAAGTGCCATCCTATGCAGAGCCATTCCAGTCTAAGCATGTTGAAATAAATAATTTTAGAATGGAATAACTAAAAATAGAATTGCCCTGAAGGAAACTGTACCTTCCTAACTATCCTGTATTTGTTGCAGTCATAGTCCAATCTCAGCTCAGGTTCCATTTCTGTGTTTTCTGATATCTTCTCGCCTCCAACTTTTCTAACACTCTAACCACTGCACCACACTGTAATGTAGATCTGCTCTTGAAAGCTATCTGGAGACCATTGCTAATAGGAAAAGCAGTTCATGGAGTCTAGATATTATGTCAGATGTTGACACAATCTTATAAGGCCGTGTTACCCATTTTCTCCATTAGTAACCTGTGTGAACATTGCAAACACAAATCTTTGCAGTGATGAGGAAGAAGCGATCAGAAGTTGGTTGGCAGGGATTTATTTATTGCAGTTTTGGAAACCTTGCAGTGATTCATTCTGCACAAGATATGACAGTTAAAAAGTGGGATATAGTCTAATAAAGCAATATTTTTTCTGCCCAAATCACCACCTCTAGTTTTTCTGTTACTTTGTATGGCATTGTCAGCTCCTGTGAGTTCTAGACACAAAAATTTCAGGTTCCCTTTTACTCCCCCCTCTCCCCCCCCCCCCCCGCCCACACACATTGAGGCTCTACAAACTTTTCCAACTTTTCCAAAACTTACTCCTCTCTGTCCTTTTAAGTGTAATTCTAAGAACACTTTCCTGAGAATAGGCCTTATTTCTGTGTAGACCTTTGCTCCCTGTTGCTTCTAGTACTCTTTTTCTTCACTATGTTAACCTTCTTCCTGCTCTCCTTCTCTTCTGTCATGTTTCTTCTATTTATTCATTCTTGAAAGGTCTTTGTTAAAATGACTTCCTGTTGCCAGACCAAACTGTTTTCTCTAATCCATCTTTTTCAAGATAATTGCCTCATCTCCAGTTAATCTCATCATTTTGCCTTTTCTTATTCCCTTTGCTCTTCAGTCTGTTGATCGCTGTTTGTTCTCTTTTCCAGTCTCCATTCTGTCCTCTGTCAACACCCTGGCAGGCAAGCCTATTTATGACCCTCTCTTCCTCAGAGCTTTTCTTGATCTTTTTGGAGTTGTCAGTTACCACTATGACAACTTTCCTTTATTAGTACTCTGGGAATAGCGTTCTTCCCTCCTTTTATGTGTTAAGCTGATTTGGTACTGCTTATGTCCAACCTGTGCATGCAGCACCTTAGCATCCAGCCTTTTAAATAATCGAATCATGTCTCAAAAAGAAAACTCCTGATCAGTGCTATGATTATGGACTCAAACCTTTTAGCAACTGTGTTTGTAAAAAAGTTTGTATTTAAAAGCCTATCCTGATGCGAGCTCCATGTATGGGATCCAAATAGTTACAGACCAGCAGTCTGAGTAGTTACCCTGGTCTGTGCAGAGAGGGGCGGTCCTTTGCTGTCAGCCAGAGAATAGGAAAGTGGAAGATGGAGGCATTTGTTTTCCAGAGGGCATTTGAAGCTGGAGAGTGACAGTACCCCTCTCCTGTTAGCTGAACAACTTTTCTCTGAATGCAACGGATTATGACTGACATTTGTTGATATATATCTGGATATAGTATCCTGTGTGTTAATTCTGATTTTCAGCATGGTGCTTTTCCCCGATGAGTTTATTCATCAGTCAGTTCTCCCTATCGGAATTAAAAAAAATGTTAATGAAAACAGCAGTGAGATATTTCTCTAAAAACTGTGTATTCCAGTTTTTGTTAATGGGAAGTTAATTTTTAAAAGGCATTTATTTAGCTATCTAGAATGCTGAAAACACTCTTAATGACGAAGAGACATTTGGTTTGTGCTGGGGGAGCAGTTGCATATTGATGACTGCTGATTCCCATTTTCCATCCCTTGCTGTTCCCAATGCTTCCTGACACTCAGGAGTGGCCATTTGGGAGGTGCAAAGGGCAAAAGCAGGAAGGGGAAGGTGGAAGAATCATACACATAAGCTGAGCTCTGCTTACCATTCATCGAGGACATCTCTTTTAAAAAGTCTCCTTTAGTAGAGCAAACGGCAGTGGTCACCAGAGACCTTAATGCCACCTGCTTCCAGAAACCAGGCGTGGTACTCTCCCTTGAATACATAAAATCACAGTCCTTGACCATGAGTTTTTCCACATTCTTTGTATTCTTTTTTTCTTAGTGGAAATATGAAAACTAATAAGCAGTTGTGTGGGTGTTTGCAGTTAACAGAAAAGACTGGTCAGCTGCTTGCTGGGATGCAGCTAGTGAACTACGGTGTATCTTTGTTGGCTATCTAGAGACCTTTTTCATTCATGGGGATACATGTGTAGTCTCAAATAATGCTTTTAAAAATTGTACCTTTGCTTAGTTAGTCCATATCTGATTTTCTTATTGTTTTATATCAAGAATCCATCTTGAGCAATTAATCTCCATATCTTTCTTTCCACTTTTAATTTTAACGTAATACGCTTTTAATTTTAAGGGTGTAAAATTTCTTTTCAAAACAAAATTAAGTACTACTTTTTTCCAGATCATTTGCTGCTGGCAAGAGGAGAACAGGGAACATGCAAAACAAAGATGGCAGTAGGAGGACAAAACGTTCTCCTAGAACTGGTGCTTTAGATTCTTTGTTTGTTCTCATGCATTTTAATTGCAGGTTGTAGCCTAACAAGACCCACTTCAACATCATTTTCCACATACTTGTTATGCTTTAAAAAAAAATCCTGCAGTAGACTAGCAGTCCTGTAAAAGGTACACAAGAGAAGACTTTGAAGTGCCTGATACTTGAGAATACCTCTGTTTCATAATTTGGAAAGTAAATAGGAGTGAATGAGAAGAATGTGTCATCCAACAAGATATGCAGCTAAAAAACCTTTTCTACTGCCTGTGATTATCAAAAACTTGCATATGCAAGGATCATTGGATTCCAGTCACAGGACTCTACAAGATAAACAAAAGTAGAGAGGCTGGCATAGATGCATCATAAAAGAACATGATGTTCACTGTCCGTCTTCTGTGCAGCCCCACATGGGACTGCGCCTGCGCAGGCCTGCCGACCGGATTTTTCTTTTCTAGCAAACGTCCACTAGGGGGCGCACGTCCGATCCAATGCGCATGCGCGGCCGTTTCCCGCCCGAGCGACATTGGGCGACGTCGCCCCCTTTCCCCTCAGTTTCTTCTTTGCCGCCGACCGGTAAAGACCTAGCTGTCCGCTTGTGAGGAAACTTTTTTCAGTGAAGAATGTCGGAGAAGTCGCTGTTTAAGCGTTGTTCTACTTGTTCGACGAAGATGACAAGGACGGATGGTCACTCCGTTTGTCTCGAGTGCCTAGGAGAGGGGCACATCATCGAAAAATGTGAGCACTGCCAGTGGGTTCACCCCGAAGGCAAGGGCTGAGAGGGCGAACAGGCTGAACGCCCTACTGTGGAGAAGGGCTATGCGGGCGTCGGGGGCCCCTGGTACCCCGGGGGGCCGCCACCGGCTGGTGGGACAACTGAAACCCCCTCTGCGATGGGATCTGTCCGAAGCACCGCTGCCACCTCGCGTTCCCCCGCTCGCCGGATCGCCGACAAGCCCAGCACCCGGCCCCGGATCCGAAGGAGGCTGCAAGTTCCACGTCGGGCCGCAAGCACTCGACTCCGAAGTCAGATCCGACTCGGAAGCGGCACCGTTCCAGGTCCCCGTCGAGGTTGGAACCGATCGCCACTCCGGCTCCGAAGGTGCCGAGGACTTCATCGGATCCGAACATCCCGGCTGGGTCGGTTCCCAAGCTGTCGGATCCAACTTCGACTCCGACGTCGTCGGCTCCGAAGCCCACTGAATCGGCTCGCACCGGCCTTGTTCCGAAGACGGGCTCTCGATCGGATCCAAAGGTATCGGATCCGTTGCCCGTATCGCCGGCTCCGATTGACCGGAACCAAAGCTCTGATCCGACTTCAGCCGCCAAGGGCGAAAAGAAGTCGAAGAAGAAATCAAAGCACAGGCAGTCGACGGTCAGTCCAAACGGATGAGGTCCTCTGGGAGAAGCCCTCGACCCCGTCACCGCACCTGTCACCTCCGTTGCACCACTCCACTGATGACGATGGTGACCTGCCCGACGCTCCACCTCGGGTTGCCCAGACGTGGCATGCCGGTGACTATATGGAGGACCGGCCTTATCACCTTCCTCAGAGTGGCTATGACAGAGAGGGCTCCCTGTATGCCAGCTCTCCATCGTTTGGCAGGGAGTATTGGGGTGACACTCGGAGTGAGTTCTCCCACTATGGTTCTCCCAGGCGCGTCTCACCTTACCAACGTGCAGAGCCTTATCAGTGCCCGAGTCCCAGCCCTCCATCTGACCCGTCGCCAGATGACATCATCATTGGGAGCTGGTCGTGTGTCACCCTCTGAGGACTACCGGCTCTATTCTGAGCAGATGGTCAGAATGGCCCGTTCTCTCGACATCGAGATATCGGCTGTAGATCCTAAGCCAAAGGACAAAATTCTACAATATGTCCAGTCTGGGAATCCTCCAACTATTGCTTTCCCATTCACCGAAGGCTTGGTGGAAATCATTCACGACATCTGTGAGAAGCCAGCCTCTGTGTACCCGACATCCCGCAAGCTGGAGGCCCTGTACAAGACGTGGGATGACGTTTGTGCATACCTCTTTGCACATCCACCTCCTTCTTCCCTCATTACAGAGGAAATGCAGACCCGTCAACGCCAGGGGTCTTATGCTGTGCCCATTGACAAGGAGAGCAGGAAGCTGGATTCGTTGGGAAAGAAGTTATACTCCTCTGCTGCCCTGACGCTGAAAATCTCCAACTATTCAGCCATCATGGGGGCGTATCAAATATTCCTCTGGAACCGTATGGCGGTCTTTATGGAAAAGCTCCCTGCAGACCAGAGGGTATTGGCAAAGGTGGTTCTTGATGAAGCCTTGTGCCTGTCGCGACAACAAATAAATGCTGGTCGCGACACGGTTGACACCTCTGCGAGAGCGTTAGCTTCCTCCATCGTCCTCCGCAGACACTCGTGGCTCCGCACGACTGCTCTGCCCGTCGAGACGCGAAACAAGGTGGAAAATCTGCCCTTTGAAGGTCAATCCCTGTTTTCGTCTAAAACGGATGACTACCTGTCACAGAAGCGCAAAGATCGGATGACAGCCCGTTCCTACGGCATTCTCCCGACCAGGCCGTCCACCGAGAATCGGTTCCAGTATCGCCCTTCACAGGGCTATCGTGGACGGCAACAGCGGGTACCAGCCGTATCCACGTTATGGGTCCTACAGGCAATTCCAGCCGCCTGCAAGTTCCTTTCACCGCCGGAGGCCTAGCTACCGCCCTCGTCGCGGTCCACAAGCCCACGATGCCAAAGAGTCAGCAACGCAGCCAAAGCAGTTCTGACTAAAATTCGAACAGTCTGTCGTGTTTGGGAACAGATTGGTTCAGTTTGCCTCTGCATGGGCAGAAATTACATCCGATAGTTGGGTTCTTAAAATCGTTAATGTTGGATATAAAATTCAGTTTGATGTTTACCCAGTGTTGTCTCTTCCTGACCACTCATTACAATCCTCTTCTGATAACTTACAGGCTGAGGTTGTGACGCTACTGGAGAAGGGGGGCTGTGAAGGAGGTGCTCCCTCAGGACCCCCTCTTAGGTTTTTACTCCAAGATGTTCCTGGTAGACAAAAAGGATGGAGGAGTGCGACCCATCTTAGACCTACGGGAACTGAATAAATTCGTTCTTGTCAAGAGGTTCAGGATGCTTACCTTGAACACGGTCCTCCAGTTAATGCCCGAGGACATGTGGTTCGCTGTCCTGGACCTCAAGGATGCATATTTTCATATTGCCATCCATCCTGATCATAGGAAGTACCTTAGGTTTCTATGTAAAAATAAGGCCTACCATTACCAGGTGCTTCCCTTTGGTCTCTCAACAGCCCCACGAGTTTTTTCTAAGTGTATGGTTGTTGTAGTGGCTTATTTGAGGGAACAGGGTTGTACCATCTATCCCTACCTTGACGATTGGCTTCTAGCAGCACCCTCTGCTGATGCACTCCTGGCCCAGATTCATACAGTGATGCTCACCTGCTCCCGATTAGGGCTTTTGGTTAACTTACAAAAGTCTAACCTTACCCCGTCCAAGAGAATACGGTTTATCGGTATGGAATTGGATGGTGGCGTAAACAGAGGTTTTCTGCCCAGGGAGCGTGCTTTAAAGATTGGCAGGATGGTGAACCTTTTTTCTAAGTGCAGGTTCCAATCCGTGACGGCGATCCAGAGGCTACTGGGCCTCATGGCCTCTTCTACAGCTGTCACCCCTATGGCCCGGTTGCACATGCGACCTCTCCAGCTGTGGTTCCTATCGGTTCATGATTTTGAACACGAGTCCCAGAATAAACGATATTCCATCCCCAGAGGGATTACCCGGGCCTTACAATGGTGGCTTGACGAGGCTAACCTTCTTGGGGGTATTGCCTTTGGGTCCATCCAAACCGAGATCACAATCTCGACCGATGCCTCCACGGTAGGATGGGGAGCCCAGTGTGGTGCCCTGAGGGCACATGGGGTTTGGTCAGAGCAGGAAAGGAAAGATCATATTAACCTGCTAGAATTGAGAGCGGTCCATTATGCCCTTATCGCGTTCGCAGACACGCTGCAGCAGAAAGCAGTTCAGGTGCTCACAGACAATTGCACCACGATGTTCTACCTGAACAAACAAGGGGGCATTACATCCAAGGCCCTCTGCGACGAGGGCCGTTCGGATCTGGAACTGGGCCATGGACAGAGGCGTGTTCATTCAGGCGGTCCATATTCCTGGCACCAACAATGTCGTCGCGGACAAGCTGAGTCGGATGCGATTCGACAACTACGAATGGACCGTAGCAGACAATTACCTGAACGCCATCTTTTTGGACTGGGGGTTCCCAGACGTAGACCTCTTTGCGGCAGAGGCCAACAAGAAGGCCCCGCAATTCTGTTCCAGGGGAGGGCTAGGTCACCGCTCCCTAGGGGACGCGTTCCAGATACGCTGGACAGGGCACCTGTTTTATGCCTTCCCTCCGTTCCCACTGCTGTCACGGGTCGTCAGCAAAATTCAGAGGGATGGGCCGCACTTAATTCTAGTGGCGCCTTTCTGGCCCAGACAAGTGTGGTTCCAACATGTCATGCAGCTTTCGCAGGGGTCATATTATCAGTTCGCACTGAACCCGGACCTTCTGTCCGACAAAGGGGTTTGGTATCACGACCTACCCAAACTCAACCTCACTACTTGGCGCATTCAGGGACGGAGGGGATGTCTGACAGGGTAGCTGAAATTTTGCTGAATGCCCGTAGGGACACCACCACTCGCAGGTCATACGCAGCTAAATGGAAGCGTTTTGAGGCCTGGGCTGCTGACAACGAAGTTAATGTTTGGGATTGCCAGTTGTCTTCTGTGTTTGAGTTCCTCCTGTCCCTAAAGGACGGGGGACTCTCTAATTCTTCTATTAAAGTTTATTTGGCTGCCATTTCGGCCTTCCACCCTAGAATAGATGGGAAGACGGTGTTCTCCCCACAGTTTGTCGAAGTCTTTTTTGAAAGGGTTGTATAATATGTTCCCGCAGGTCAAGGAAATTGTTCCCCAGTGGTCACTGCAAGTTGTACTGACGGGGCTTATGAACTCACCCTTCGAGCCACTGGCTACCTGTGATTTAAAATGGTTGTTCTGTAAGGTGGCCTTCCTGATCGCCATTACATCTGCCTGCAGAGTTAGCGAGCTTGCTGCCCTGAAGTGGGATCCTCCCTTTTTGAAGGTCCATCAAAATAAGGTGGTTCTCAGACCTGACCTTCGTTTTAGACCTAAAGTCTCCACTCAGTTTCACACTTCACAGGACATTGTTCTACCTATATTTTTTCCTGACCCTTCCAGTGGCCCTGAAAGGGCCTTACATTCCTTGGATGTGAGAAGGGCTATTTTATTTTACCTGCAACGTACGTCACAGTTTAGGAGTGCCAAACAACTGTTTGTGTGCTATTATGGGCCCAGAAAGGGAAAGGCTGCTACAGCCCAGTCAATTTCTCGCTGGGTTACTCAGACTGTTAGGGCCTGCTTCTCGCATGCTAAGTTACCTTGCCCTTTGGAACTGAAAGCTCATTCCACCAGAGCACAGGCTGCTTCTGCGGCCTTCCTTAGGGGCGTGCCCTTGCAGGACATCTGCAGGGCTGCAACGTGGTCGTCTTCTGACACGTTCGCTAAACATTACGCACTAGATGTGTGGGAAAGGAAAGAGGCTGCTGTTGGTCAAGCAGTGCTTCAATCTATGTATTGTCGAAGGCTTTCACGGCCGGAGAACGATGGTTGTTGGGGGTTTTCCGGGCTGTATTGCCGTGGTCTTGGCATTGTAGTTCCTGACGTTTCGCCAGCAGCTGTGGCTGGCATCTTCAGAGGTGTAGCACCAGAGGTGGTGCTACACCTCTGAAGATGCCAGCCACAGCTGCTGGCGAAACGTCAGGAACTACAATGCCAAGACCACGGCAATACAGCCCGGAAAACCCCCAACAACCATAGTGCTTCAATCTCTTTTTCGGTGAGAACACATGCCCGCCTCCTGGGTAAGTGGCTTGTGAGTCTCCCATGTGGGGCTGCACAGAAGACGGACAGTGAAAACAGAGTTGCGCTTACCGTAACTACTGTTCATTGACGTCTTCTGTGCAGACACACAACCCTCCCTCCTACCCCGCTGTGTTCTTCCAGATAATGTGAAGGCATTCGGCGGCAAAAGGAGAAACTGAGGGGAAAGGGGGCGACGTCGCCCAATGTCGCTCGGGCGGGAAACGGCCGCGCATGCGCATTGGATCGGACGTGCGCCCCCTAGTGGACGTTTGCTAGAAAAGAAAAATCCGGTCGGCAGGCCTGCGCAGGCGCAGTCCCATGTGTGTCTGCACAGAAGACGTCAATGAACAGTAGTTACGGTAAGCGCAACTCTGTTTTTTTTCAGCCTTATTCAGAGCTCTCTCACTAAACTTCAGCACAGTGCAATTGTTAGAATATCAGCTAAGGAGACCTAGCTTAAATCTTCACTCTGCTATATATGCTTTTCTAAGGTCCGTAGGGGGAAGGGCAAGATAAGACTTAATAAACAAAAAAAATGATCTTTTTTGTTTGTTTTGACAACTGAATTCTGTTTTTAAATACAGAGATCATATTTTTATATTTTCCTGTGAGGAATTAAGGCTAAACTATATATTTTGCAGAGTTCTGTGATTCCTTTCTCTGACTCTTACTGTTCCTCAAAGAAAAGCATCTTTGGGAAGGGGTTGGATGAAGACCAGCAAATGGAAAGGATGGCTTAAACTTTCCCTGCCAGCCATTTATCTACACTAAGTCATCTGTGAAGGAAAGATTGATGGATGCTGTATTGTTTTTTCCTCTGTGGGTAGGAAAGCAGATTAAAAAGACCAGCTTTCAGCAGACAAATGGCTGGCAGGGAAGAGGTTAAGAATTCTCTCCTATCCCACTCCTGTAGCCCCATTTATGCTCAACTAAAGAATGCCAGTCGTCTATGGATTTTTTTCCTTGAGGGAGGATCATGGAACTATATTACCACACAGTGTATACCTCCTAATCACTGTTCAGATTGTAACTGAATGGAATTTAATTGGACTGGCAGAAAAAGCCAGCTTCTGTGTCATACTTGTCCAAACTTCTTATGTGTGTTTTGCTTTTTGTGGAAAAACGTAAGAAAAAAATCAAGGCAGTGCTTCAGAGTTTTCCAATATTTTTCATTGCCAGCTCTACATCACTGTAGTGACTGAAGAATTCAATAGAATTTGCTCATTCTAAGAGACCTAGCAAGATAAGATGCAATTACATTAATTGGATTGAATTCATTCTTTGTACCACTTCTAGTGTGCCTTTCAGTCTTTCTTATTCATCCTTCTGACAAACAAAGGAGATGTTGTTCTGGTTATTGAACAGATAAACTAAGATAGAGGCAACAGTTTTCCTGGTAAAGCTGCAGTCTTAAACATTTCCCAGAGTCATAGCCCAATGAATACAGTTCTCAGTAAGCACATTTAGTATTATTCAGTAAATGAGCATAATACTTTGCAGTTTTAGAATGTATTCATATATCAAACATGAAAAAAATATCAGTTTGGTTGAGATAGTATGAACCTGGTTTAAGTGACTAACCAAGTGACTTCACTAATGGAGGCTCTTTCTTCCTAGTCATTGAAATTCTGAACTATGGTTTAATCCCTGTTAAAAGTCACAGTTAATTACTGGGGACTAGCTAACTTCAGTTTGTATTTGGTGGGAGAAGGATGTTAGAGTCCGCAGAGGTCCACCTGTATTGACTTGTCCATAAGGCCACTCTTGTCCTAACGTGTGCGGGGTATTGCTACGTCTACATTCCCAATCTAAATACCAGAGTTCTGTTGTGCTTCTCTTGTTCACTGTTGTAAACGTTGCTGCTTGTTTCTCCTTCCTACTCAGAGTATGTCTTTTTATCTTCTGTAGTAGGCCTAGAATCACATTCACAACCTTTTACCGTACATCTTTTGGATCAGCTGCTTTGTATTTCATTTTAAAAACTATCTCTGGATTGCTTCAGTTGATAAAAATCACATAATGCAGCTACAAAAATCTCCTCTTTAATTAATCAAGTGGTTGGCTGAACAGCAGCCTTGCAAGACTTGGATGCATCAGCCTTTTGTGGCTTGTCTGAACCCCAAGGCCTTCGTTATTTAGTAGTTTGATCTTTATCCCAGTTAAAGTTTCTCTGCTTAAAGGTGCAACAGTGGCTGTACTGCTTTTCATTTTAAACCCCTAAAGTAGTATGACTGACTTTTTTTTTAAAAAAAGCACTAAATTTAAAATAGTCTTATGCAAAAAAAACCCCCTAGTTTGGCTGTACTTTTATAGCTGCAATGTATTATAGCTGCAACATAAGGCTTTATTTTTACCAACTCCACCACCAGCCCTCCAGTGAGTTCAGTACAGAAGCTAGAAGAGATCTTTCTTGAATAGGTGTGAAACGTGGTTCCAGTTACAGGAGACAGAGTTCTAAGACAAGTTAAAACCTAGGGAGCCAAGACACATGTATAAAAGCAGTGTACAAATATGTATGCAGCCCTATTTGAATACTGTGTGTTTTGCCATGATTACTGTATGTATTTGGAAACAGCGATGGTTTTCAAATGTTTATATTTTAGCATGATTTCACGCCTGTCATATTTATTTTTTACATGTATATAAGGAGATTGTAATGTACACAGCAGCACTTGGTTAGTTTTGGAAAAGTGTTAACAGAATAAGAGAGGAAAGGAGAATGCCATAGACCATGTATTGAACTAGATGACCATGTAAAGCACTATAGAAAAGAGTCCAGTAGCACCTTTAAGACTTAACCAACTTTACTGTAGCATAAGCTTTCGAGAACCACAGTTCTCTTCTTCAGATGCATGTAAAGCACTGTGACCTTTACATATTTTGCCAGTCTGCAAAGAAGAAATCATATACGATAGAGGTCCTATTTCATATTTTTAAAAGACAAAATCTTAACTGCCTCTGATTTAAAGGTTTCTTAATATGTTCTCATTGTGTTCCTCAGGGATTATGTGAGGAGTGAGTTGGAGTCTGGATATGAAGGGCCAATGTACTTAGAACCTCTATCCATGAATCGTTTTATGACAGCCTTAATAGGTGAGTGACTTTTTAATTCACCTCTTACACAGAACTAATGGTGTAAAATTACTAGAAATTTGAAACTAAGGGAGTACTTCCCCCCCCCCCCCCTTCTAGAAGTTTTGAGGAAAATTTGAAATATATGAAATACTTACTGTACTTTCAAAACTAAACTTATTTTAGTGTGTTAACACAGAATATATCACTTACAGCTAAGTATATAAAATATGTAATATTAGGCATTAAACAGTGTGGAATTTAACAGTGTAACTGCCTTAGTTTCCTTTGAGTAAAATTGTAAATACACATAGTACTTGAGAGAGAGCTGTAAACTGCTGCATGCTGTACTGCCTTAGTTTTTTGCTACCTTTAGAGGCTGGAAAAGTAAAAGTTGAAATTATACAATAAATTTTGTAGTAAACTAAAGTAAATGTATTATTTGAACAGTGTCTCATACGTTCACAATAGGAGTTGCAATATATAGGGTTATCAAGTTAGACTTTACGAGATTGAACACACTGAACTCTTTAATAATGCCTCATACATACACATTATAGCATAATTTTTGGCAAAATTACCAACATGGAATTATTATTTCTAATGCTGTACTAGGTTGTCTTGCATAAGACAATCTTTCTAGATATCGTTGAATTAGTAAAACCTGGTCTTAAAAAGCATTTAACTCATTACAAAAGAGGAAAATATTTCATAGGGATTTTTTACTGGTCAGAATTTCTCAATTTTTCCAGCGATGAAAATGGTTTTAAGAAAAGTCCTTGGGGACAAAACATGGAAAACATGTTTCCAGTTTTTTCCCCAGACCTTCACATCTGTATACTTATTAAAATGCATTTCATGTCATCATGATCATCCTCCAACCAACCTGATACATTTTCTGTCATGTTTATCTGATGTGTGTGTAACAACTCAGCCTCATGTTGCTCCTTATAGTATTTGTAAACAAAATGGTAACAGTGATTTTATGCAGTATTATAGGTCAGATTGGGACTTAGTCTCATTTACTTAAGTGATTTGAAGCTGGTTTTTTGTCGCCTCTGACATAATGCACTTTGTTTAGGCTCCTGGATACAAATTGTGGCTTCTGTGTTATACAGATTGTGTGTTTATTTATATAGAATATTCCTATCTTGCCACTTCAAAAATCTTACCTGAAGAGTCTGACAGTAGCAACAAAAAGGCCGTAAAATAATACAACTAGCTTGAAGCTATTAAAATAATAAATAATATTCCTGTGATAACATTTGTAGCACTAGAACACTAATAGATAAAGTCATCAACATAAATATTTTCAGATGGTAGGTCATAGAGAGGAAATAAATTGTAACTTTAAAAAATTGAAGCCTGGGAAATGAATAACGTTTTCATCTGGCATATAAAGCCAATAAGTAATGTAAACCAATATATAAATAGGCAGCAAGCAAACTTCAAAGAGGAGAGCATTCCACACTAGGGGAACCGCTGCTAGGACAGCCAATCCTAGGTGTATCTTTTAAGCAAGTGAGGGCACTGTTAGCAGGGCTTGGAGTGATAAGCTTATTAGGCAAGGGGAAAAATTGGGAGTCCGAGTAACTAACCTTCAAGCACTTTGGCCACAAGTTATCTAGGGATTTAAATGTGCACACCAGTTGTGTCCAGTAACAGATGGGAAGCCTGTGCTGATCTTCAGCACAAGAGTGGTATGCTGTTTCTGAGTTGGCATTTGGGAAGACAGATGTTTGACCTCTGTAGCTAAATCTGATACAGAAGTCAACATTACTGATCCCCACTATAGGGGATATAACTATACAAATTACAGTTCCTTTAATATTAATTAAATTACATGATTTTTCCCGTTTGTTTATATGCTATAAAAATGCTTTTGTTAAAAAAAAAACCCTATTCAACATTAAGGTCAAATAAATAAATGTTAATTGATTTTTTTTAAAATGTTACAAATAGAAGTCAATATTTTAAAAAAATTAAATGGAATTTTAACAGAAAAAACTACGTTGATCCAAAAGTTCACTGTATAGATATAGGCTATTCAAATAAGTTAACATAGTGCTCAATGCTGATTTAGGAGTCTAATGTTCACTATGACCTTGAGACTTTGACTAATTTTTGAAACTATTGGAAGGAACTTTCCTTCCAGAATGAAGGATTTTTCAGCCCATGCTTTATGGCAGTGTTAAAGCTGGTCTGGCCAGAAATCAACTTACTTTCTTGCAAGAGTCTTGCCTTTTTATGCTTGTGACCTTGGAGACCTGGAAGTTGCTTTAGAGATCACTTTTTTCCTCAGCTACCAACCATGATGAGTGTCACTGCTTATTTGGCTGGCTTTGCATGTTTACAGGGCTAGTTTCACAATGCCCGTTACTACCATGATGATGAAGTCCTCAGAGACTGATACTAATTTTGAAAGAGTTTTTTTAACCGTGTCTCTCAAAGAGAAATTCACTGAGTTTCCATTGGAAATTATTGTTTTAACTCTTTCTATGAACACTCTTGAAAAGTTCATTGGAGGCAAACATCTGATCGCAAGCACAAAGCAGATTTTACTTGTCGTTTAAAAGGGAAAATACTATTTTTCCCAATATTGCATCAGTTTTGCTAGGTCAATAACTCTTTCCAGTTTTATTTGATTGGCCGAGCTGACGTGTCTTCTGCATGCATGACTTATTCTTGCTTTTCTTAACAGCCAGTCCACTAGTAGAATCACACTGAATATGGGTGTTCCACACACCTTCCATCCCTTCCCATTTTTCCAGTTGCTATGTCAGTTTATTTTGTTACAGATATGCCTTAAAAATTAGGATTTTTGAGGGGGGTTGCTGTCATTATTAGTGGCATCACAGCATCACCTACTCAGCCCTTTTCTCCTTTTTGTTGCACATATGGTAGAAGAGGGACTTACGTGCTTATGTAAGAACTGCCATAATGACCATGTGGAAAAATACTCTCCACTCAAAGATTTACCCCAATATTTGGACATTTGGAACTGCAGACTGGTTTTAAACAGTTCTCCAGTCGACATGCAGCAGGCAAACGGAGAGAAGTCAATTGCTCCCCCATCTAGTTAATTACATTCAAGCAGCTGGCACTTAATGTTTAATCATATAAATGTCTCTAGCTGGCCAAGAACAATGAGTGAGGTCGCTCTGCAACAGTCTCCACCAAAATAAAAAATGATAACAAATACCCCCGAAACCCATAAAGAAAAAAATTACACAAAAAATATACATAGTAAGGGGTGGCACTAGAGATCAACATTTTTTTAAAAAAATAATTAAAAAAATCAAAGACTCGCTGACTTGCCCACAGAAGGGAAAAAGTCCCTTCTGCAGGGAAAGGAGTGGGCTGTGGCCTACCAAGAAAGCCAAGCACAAAGGCAGCAAAGAGTGAAGGCTGAGTGGTCAGAAAGAGCAATGAGCGCTTCTGTGCCTGCTGAAAGGGAAAGAAAGTAAATGCTCATGGCAAAAAAAAAGAAGAGTCAGAAAAAGAAAAAGGTACCAATTGCTGCAGGCACATTGGAAAAGCAGTGATCTCTCCTGTGCCTTCTTACACTGATGTAGAGATATACCACTATCAGGAGAGAGTTTAAAAAAAAATGCCACCACAAGGGATAAAATGGGAGCATAGGACAAGGTTGTCCCACAGTCATGGTCCAGTGAGCGAAAACTGGGTGGGAAGTAGGAGGGAGAAACAAGAGTGCAGGAATCATTTTACACATTAACAAATGAAACTCCAGGTTGATTGCTAGGAAAGAGTACGGTAAAAGTACTCCGAAAAGAACCAGAAAGAAATGGCAGTGTAAATGGGAGGCAAAAACTGATGGATCCAGAGTATGGGCAGAAGACAGGATAAACTAAAGCAGTAAGGCGTCAGAACCAATGCAATAACACTGTAAAAAAGCCCTGAATCTCTCATATTTATGTATTTATTTAAAATGTTTATATGCCCACCTTTCTCCTAACTGCTCATGAACAAAGGCAGGTAGCAATGATTAATATAAAATAAAACTATATACATTCAGATACTAAAAACAGTACACAAAAAGCAATAAATAGCATTGAACTACCTAAAACATCATGTTTATATCCTGGAAAATATTCCCTTTTGCCCACATCAAACTATCCCCAAAATTCTCCAGAATAATTCTGTTTTGCAGTCCCACTGGAAAGCAGGAAGGGTGGGAGCCCCCCAATCACTTCTACAATTATGGGGCAGCCACTGAAAGAAGCCCAAGCCTCGTGAGTTGCAGGAATCAACTGGGGTGAACTCTGTCGAGCAGAATCTGTAAGATACGCATCTGATCTTACACAACCGAGAGTGACGCTCAACAGTACTCTGTCCTGAAGTCATCCATGGCGTTTCATCTACTTGAATCAGACCCGCAGCCCTACATGGGGGAGCGGAGCCCAAGTCTGCCATTTGAACTGACACCAGACGAGGCTGTGGGAGATAGGGAATCTGTTTCTCCCACAAATGACTTTAGATTCTGTGCCAAACAGATACTCCAAATGGCAAAATCCTTAGACATAGATATGGCCTGAACCAAGACCCAAGGACCCAAGGACAAAATACTACAGCACCTCTATTCTGGGAACCTGGCCAACATCACATTCCCCATGATCAAAGGATTTGTAGATTTGATGTCTGCACTATGCCAAAAGCCAGATTCTGTTCCCCCTACATCTAAGAAGGCCGAAGAGCTTTATGAGCGCAAGGAAGACAAATGTCTCTTTCTTTTCCCGTCCTCTTCCATCATAATTAGTTACAGAAAAGATGCAATAAGACACAGGCAAGGTCACCATTCTACACTTGCTAACAGAGAGGGAAAGAAGCTGGATGGCCTAGGATGCAAGGTCTTTATGTCTGCAGCCCTCAACATAAAAATTGCTAATTACGCTGCTATTATAGGGGCTTACCAGATATTCCTTTGGAATAAGATGGTGGTGTCTAATGAGTATCTGCCAGAGGACCAAAAGGTCCTAGTCAAAGTGATCCAAGAGGAAGTGATCAGGCCTTCAAAGCAGCAGATGAATGCCGAAAGGTAATTGGCCAATTCTTCCACCAGGGCTCTAGCATCAGCAGTAGTTCTTCAGAGATATGCATAGCTCCGGTCCACGAATCTACCTATTGAGACAAGAGACAGGGTGGAAGATTTCCATTTAAGGAAGAGATATTATTCTCTTCAAAAACTGATGAGTATCCCAAAAGTGGAAAGATTGGCAGACCACAAGATCCTATGGAGTGTTACCACCCTCTCAGCAATCAAATTTTTGACCTTTCTACATGCAGCAGCAATAACCATACAGAGGTCACTATGCCAGATACCAGCCTTACCAGCTTCAGTATCCTCTCAGTTGCTCAACATCTACCGGTCAAGGACAGCATCAGAGGCGTAAGCCCATACATAAGTTGAGACAAAGTGTCTCATTAATGGGGAGCAAAGATCCAAACCAAAGTCAGAAGCAATTCTTACTAACACAGGAGAAACCTATTATTTTCACTTTTATACAACTTGGGCAACCATCACTTCAGATGCTTGGGTATTATAAGTTATCAAGAGTGGTTATAAAATTGATTTTAATAGTTCCCCATCGTAAACCTATTCAAGATATGTTACCTGAGCTGGTGAAAGAGTTGTCAGTGCTGCTAGAGAAGAGAGTGGTACAGCGAGTACCAATGTACGAAACTAGATTTGGACTTTACTCAAGGTTCTTCTTAGTCCAGAAGAACAGGGGTTTTCAACCTATATTAGACATGATGGACTTGAATAAGTTGGTCAGTATACGTAAATTTAGAATGGTTACACTCAATATGGTATTGCAGTTGCTACCCCGCAATTCTTGGTTTGCAGTCTTGGACAAAGACGCTTACTTTCATATTTCTATCCATACATCCCACAGAAAATTTTTAAGATTTCAGTTTCGGGAGACCACATATCAATACCAGGTCCTACCATTCTGACAAGTTATGGCTGTAAGGGTATTTACCAAGTGCATGGCTGTAGTAGTTGCACACCTGATAACTAGAGAGGTGGTTCTGTTTACGCATATCTGTACAACTGGTTGATTTCTGCCCATTCTAAAGAGTCCTTACAAGAGCACATAAACCTGGCTTTAGAGATATGTCAATGCTTGGGGTTAATAGTTAATTTTAAAAAATCCAACCTCAACTCCTCTAGAAAAGTGCTATTTATCAGTGCATTACTAGACTCCTCTTTAAATAAGGCTTTTCTCCCACTAGAGAGTGCAAAAACGAAAGACCATAGTTAAATCTGTGTTAAACTGTAGATTCTAATCAACTCTGAAAATTCAGATGTTTCTTGGAATGATGGCTGCAACTATAGCGGTGATTCCCCTAGCAAGACTATATATGAGGAACTTACAACTATGGTTTCTGTCTGTCCACAACACCTTGATATACTCACAGAATAGAAAGTATTCCATTTCAAGAACAGTGGTTAAGTCACTACACTGGTGGTTGCTAGATCCCCATCTGTTTAGAGGGGTTTGGTTTGATTCTCCAAAAATCAAAGCCACAGTTACCACACATGCTTCAATAGAAGGTTGAGGACACATTGTGACCATCTCACAACCTACGGTACTTGGCTGAAGGGTGAAAGAAGTTTACATATTAATACGTTAGAAATGAGAATGGTTCATTACATGCTTACTCCTTCACAGATATCATGCAAAACAAACATGTTCAAATACGAACACTTGTACCAGTATGTTCTACATAAACAGGCAAGGAGGCACTGCCTCAAGGTTTTTTTTGTCTGGAATCTATGTAGATATGGGACTGGTTAGTGTGACACAGTGTCTCCCTCCAGGCCATCCACGTTCTGGGTACATCCAGTCTCATTGCAGACAGGCTAAGCAGACTATAGTTTTTTCCACTCAAAAGTGAAGGAGTCATATACTTGGCTTCCAACCATGGGGATTCCCGGACATAGACCTGTTTGGACAGAGGACAACAGGAAGGCACCATTGTTCTGCTCCAGAGTAGGAATGGAGTCAGGGTCCCTGGGTGATTTTTTCAGTTAACATGGTCAGGGTACCTGTTTTATTCCTTTCCACCCATATCCCTCATAGTTCGCAACCATCGGCAAAATACAGATGGAAAAGACAGATTGGATACTAATAACACCATTCTGGCCAGGTCAAGCATGGTTTCACCAATTGTTTCTAATGGCCAAGGGCAAATTTTGACACTTACCGTTGGTAACAGATCTACTACTATACCAAAGTGTGAGGTATCACAACATACCCAGACTCAGACTGACAGCATGATTGATTCTGCAGTAGGCAGTCTCCCTCAGAAGGTATCAGAAGTTATACTGAATGCTAGAAAGCCTAATACTGGGAGATCTTATGTCCATAAATGGGATAAATGTGTAGGATGGTCCAACAAAAGAGGCCTTAATCCGTATATGTACCCTTTAGCCTCTTAGAATATCTTATGAGTCTTAAATATGCTGGGATTTCTTCGTCTTCCATCAAGGTATATCTGGCTGCAGTTGCATCGTTTCACTCCCCTGTAGACAAAAAGACAGTCTTTTCTCATTATATGTCTAAACTGTTTCTGGAAGGTCTTCAGAACTTGTTTCCTCAGGAAGCTCGAATAGTACCTTGATGGTCATTACAGCTGGTATTGGCCAGACTGATGACTAAGTCATTTGAGCCCCTGGCCACTTGTACCTTAAGACTCATTTCGATTAAGGTAGCATTCCTGGTAGCCATCATCTCTGCCAGGAGAGTAGGTGAATTAGCAGCACTACACATGGATCCTCCTTTCTTATAGATCCATGCAAAGAAAGTGGTAGTAAGTAGGGTATGCAATTCAGGATTCTGATTCAAAATAAACACCTGAATCAGACCCAATCTGTAAAGATTCAGGATTTCCAAATTAGCCCCAGCATTGTGAGCCCAATTGGGAAATACCAAATCAAAGCTTTCAGAAGCAATTCGGATCGCTTCAGGAAGCTTTGGGTCAAGTGGGAGCACAGAAATGGGTGCTTCCCTCTGGGCTTGCTTCAGCTGCCAGGGAGCTTCCCCGCCTGACATCTGAAGCAAGTTTAAAGCCCCTTTCAGGTGAAGATGGGTACCGGACGTTTCAAAGCGCCCCTTCTCCTGCCCCTCACGAAGGACAGGAGAAGCAGTGCTGTCACCTGCAAACGCCCACCCCTGCCCCGGGTTCACCCGATTCACATTGGGTGAAGCCAGGCACCTGCAGCAGTGCCCCTTCTCCTGCCGTTCATGAGTGACAGGAGAAGCAGCGCTGTCAGCTGCAGATGCTACACATTGGGTGAAGCTAGCTGCTGGGCATTTCAAAGCGCCTCTTCTGCCACTCATGAGGGACAGGGGAAGGGGTGCTGTCAGCTGCAGATGCCACCCTCGCCCCAGCTTCACCCAATGCACATTGGATGAACTGAAGCGCCTGCAGCAGGGCCCCTCTCCTGCAGCTCATGAGCGACAGGAGAAGCATGGGTTTGAGCTCAGTGTGCTCTCTACAGGGCATACCGAAGCTTTAAAACACCTGAATCCTGAACCAGCTTGCTGCTTCGGGTTTTGGGTCATTCTGGAATATTTTTCCAGCGCACACCCCTGGTAGTAAGACCTAGTTTGGAATTCTTACCAAAGGTAGTTTCCAAATTTCACAACTCACAGGAGTTAAAACTACCTGTATTTTTCCCTTCTCCAGTGTCTGAGGCAAAGGGAACACTACATACTCTGGGCGTGAGGAGGGCTATATTGTCCAACTTTTTGTTTGTTATGAAGGCCTAAATAAGGATAAAAAGGCTACTTCTCAAACTATTGCCAGGTGGGTAGTTCAGGCTATTAAGATGTGTTATGAACAAACTGACTTAACCTTGTCCACTGGGAGTCCATGCCCATTCCACCACGTCACAAGCCTGGAAAGGTGTTCCTCTACAAGACATCTGTAGAGCTGCAACATGGACTTCAACTGATACTTTCTTCGGGCATTATGCCCTAGATGTATATGTATATAACAGGAGGGAAGCAGCCATGGGTTAAGCAGTCCTGCAAATGCTGTTTTCATGAAGAGCATATCCTTCCTCCATGGGTAAGTGGCTTGTTAATCGCACAGAAGACCAAAAATGAAAACAGAGTTGCACTTACCTGTTGAGGTCTTCTGTGCAGGCACACATGCCTTCCCTGCTGTGTGCTCTTCACTACTTACCTGGAGGGTCTGGCAGCTAAGGAGAAACTGTGTCAGAGGTGTTTCAGCAGGAAACAAGCCATGCCTTTGGTCTGGGAAGGGGAAGACCTCCCCTAGAGGAATTTTTAGCTATAGAACCTACTGATCAGTAGGCCTGCGCATATGCAGTCCCATGTGTGCCTGCACAGAAGACCTCAATGAACAACAGTTACAGATAACTGCAACCCTGTTTTGTGAATTACTTTAAATATCCATGTGTGTAGTCTAACGTGACTGTAACTATGGGCTTCACAATTCATCCTGCAACACAAAGCAGAATTGGTATGGATATGCAAAAGGAAGTAGAGTTCGTAAACTGGCAAATGGAACTTGCGGCAGCTGAGACTCTGAACAGTGGCCCAGGCAGGAGAATTGATCAGTGAGGCTGAAGCTATCTAGCAGGTTATAAATCTAAAGACTGTTGAAGCATCTTTGTGCCTCAGCAATCAGTCAGTTGTGAGGAGAGGCAAACTTCAGGATGCAGGAGGCACATACTTATTTTATTGTATTTACTTTATCTATCATCCATCTTTTTGCTGACAGTCATGGCAGATATTCATCTGTTCCAACCAGTATGACTACATTTTAATAAATGTTAACGTTATTAAATGTTAGGAACCACATCAGATTTTGAGAACTTTACAACCTGTAAATTACAGATCGCAATTTTTAGGCACCATTGAATATGTTATGTGCCTGTCTTCTACAAAATAAGAACACAAGAAGCTCCCTGATGGACCAGACCAGTGACTTCATTGAGTCTGGTTTCCTGTTTCACACTGCAGCCAGCCAGTTGCCTATGGAGGATGTAGAGACCAAGGTCTTCCCCCTGTTGCTGGCTCCAAGCACTGGTATTCAGATGCTTACTGAGTCTAGAATGTAGATCTCCCTTAATCACCATGCATCTGTATTTTAAAACCATCTATAATAAATCTTATGTAACAAAAAGAAACAAACATTGCATTCAGAAACAAAAACTATTTATGTATGCATAATTAAGCCATAAGAATGAATATGGAATTGAAGTGGCACAATATTCAAGGCATTGACGAGTGGATTTCTGGCTTCTAAACACTTTTCATATATTTCCTGCCTGTCCTAAAACTTATTTGGCTCCAAAGGACTGGAAACTTTAAAACAAATAAATGGTGACAGGTAATAATCTTGTAGTAGGTGACAGGTGTGCTCAAAGGTAAAGTGTACATACTCATATTAATTCCTGTGACTATTTTTGACAAATCACACTTTGGATTGCTTTAAGTAACCTTTCTCAGGTGTGTTCTTTTGGACTGTTTACATGCGTCACAGTGATTTCTAAAGCTATGCCACCCACAAGTCTTAAGGTCTTGAAAATGTAACATGAATAGGGGTGTGCAAAGGCACCCTGATTCGTGTTTTCCGAATCTGCTAAACCCGAATCGAGAGGCCAATTCGGGTTTAGCAGAAACCCAAATCGCCCAGCTGATTCGAGTTTACCGATTCGGATTGATTCGGGTTGATTCGGGTTTTTTTTTCAATGGGAAAAAGCCTCCCCAGGCTTCTCTGAAGCCTGGGGGAGGCATTTTCCCACCAAATCACCCCAAGTTTGGTGGGGGCCTTCCTCTAACTCCCCTCTAACAACCCCCCAAGTTTCAGAACGATTGGACTTTGGGGGGCCATGTTATGGCCCCCCAAACCAGGTCCCCCTATCCTCGCCTAAAAAAAAGCCATAGCTTTAGGTTGCTGCTGCTCATCTTCATTCATTTTTTCCTATGGGGAAAAAATGAAGAGGAAGGCTTCCTTTGCCAGGGGTGGCATTTTGCATGCAAAATGCCCCCTACCCTCAGGGGCCCTTCTCCCACCTTTCCTCCCCCCCCCCACCAAGGCTCAGCCTGCTCTTACTTGGGGGGCCATTTCATGGCCTCCCCAAGTAGGTGCTCTTTTCTCTACCACTTACAGCTGGGGAGGCTTGTCTTGCCAGGGGTGGCATTTTGCATGCAAAATGCCCCCCTACCCTCAGGGGCCCTTCTCCCACCTTTCCTCCCACCCCCCACCAAGGCTCAGCCTGCTCCCACTTGGGGGGGGCCATTTCATGGCCTCCCCAAGTAGGTGCTCTCAGCCCCCAAAGTCCACAACAGGGCATGATAGCAGTGTACTACACAAAATAATACAACCCACTTCACAGTTTTTGACAGCAATTGTGTTTGGGTGATTCTCTGATGTGAAGTGAGTTGTGTCATTTTTGTGAGGTGGAATGCTGGAATGCCCTTTGGTGTGCCCCCCTGCTGTGTAACCTAAAGCTGTTCAAGAAATAAAGTGTTTTTGACAGGAATTGTGCTTTTGTGATTCTCTGATGTTAAGTGAGTTGTGTTATTTTTCTGTGTGGGGGACTGCTGGTGTAATGTGTCATAATGCTTTGCCTACTTGTACTTTGAAAGGGAGAAAATAATTTTTTAAAAACTTTATTTTGTGTTGTTCGTGTTTTATTCTTTGTTGTGCAGTTGGTTCCCATCATAGGGAACAATGGGGCTGGCTGGCCAGCCATCTCTGTAGGTGGTGGCGGAATTTGAGGGAGGGTGGCGGAATTTGAGGGAGGGTGTCTGTGGTTCAGGTGCTCTTTCACAGGGACCAGCTGGCACTCAGAAGTGTGCCCACCATTGTGGCACCCCTGGGCTGTGCAGAATTGCCCAGGGAAAGAGAGTTTAGAAGTTCCCAGCATAGGGAACAAAGGGAGAGGGCTGGCCTTTGCCAGCCTGTTCCTGGGGTTATGGGTGTGGGGCTGCTGGGGGTGGATTTGGGTCTGTGAGGGGCTAATGTGGGGATTTGGGTCTGTGTGTGGCAGCTGGGGGGGAATTGGGTTTGTGTGGGGCTGTAAGGGGTGGACTTTGGGAGCTGAGAGCACCTACTTGGGGAGGCCATGAAATGCCCCCCCAAGTGGGAGCAGGCTGAGCCTTGGTGGGGGGTGGGAGGAAAGGTGGGAGACGGGCCCCTGAGGGTTGGGGGCATTTTGCATGCCACCCCTGGCAAAGGAAGCCTTCCTCTTCATTTTTTCCCCATAGGAAAAAATGAATGGAGCAGCAGCAACCTAAAGCTATGGCTTTTTTTTAGGCGAGGATAGGGGGACCTGGTTTGGGGGGCCATAACATGGCCCCCCAAAGTCCAATCGTTCTGAAACTTGGGGGGTTGTTAGAGGGGAGTTAGAGGAAGGCCCCAACCAATTTGGGGTGATTCGGTGGGAAAATGCCTCCCCCAGGCTTCAGAGAAGCCTGGGGAGGCTTTTTCCCATTGAAAAAAACCCCCGAATCAACCCGAATCGATTCGGGTTATGGCGATTCGGAAAACCCGAATCGATTCGGGTTTTCCCGAATTGATTCGGGTTTCTCCGAATCAACCCGAATCGGGGTGATTTGGGTTTTTTCAGGTTTTCCAAAACCCGAACTGCACACCCCTAAACATGAATTGAACTTAAAATATGAATCCGCCCCTGAGCCTGCTGTCATGGGGAGGGCGAAATACAAATCTACTAAATTAAATTAAAAGCAAATTTTAAATATTTTCTCTGGTGCCAGGGATGTTTGCTAACTCAGGAAAGATATCTTGCCTATTACTATATTGTCAGTGATGACTAGCAAGAAAATATAATGGGGTATGCCTTTCAATGAGAAGACCCTGTTATTGTGACATTTAGTTCTTCTGCAACAGAGAATGCAATGAATGTGCGCTACTAGAATGTGTCCTGTGTAAAGCTCTGCCAGAATTCCCTATATTATCCATTAAATGCTAATTTGGAGATTAAGTATCCCTACTTCCCAATTCAAGGGCATAAGCATATTTGTCCGAAGGTTATTGGGCAGATAGTGCACTTAATTCCCAAGTTTCTGACCTTCGAGTATCTTTCACAAGTATGTCTTAATAATAATGGTCTCTCCTTCATGTATGGGAGTTAAGTACTTGATGTAGTATGTGAGTCTATATTTGGATATTGTTTTAAATGTCTTCCTATTTTCCCTTATGTATCAACTACAGATTTAAGGCCGGGGAGGGGGGGACGACAACAGAAAAAACTTTTTTTCTGGGGATGTTTTTTCAACCTTTCCAGCAGAAAAGTTGGAAATTTTGAGGAAGCATTGAAAAAAAGTGTCCTGTGAAATAGTTTTTCTTTTGGAACAATTAAAATGCTTTTAAAGGCTTTTTAAGTTTTTTAAACACTTGAAACATATAGCATGAAAAAGCCAGAGGACTTTTGATTTTTCCAATGGAAAATTTGCGGGACCGCTGAACAAAACTTCCTGTGAATGTTTTCTCTTTCTGAGTACAAAAAACATACAAAGCATTTCACTCTTCCCAAGTGTACAGCATGAGAAATTTGGGGGAACATTGGAGGAAGGACCCTCTTACACTATAGACAGATATATACAGCATTTCCAAGATTTTTTGTTTGTTTGCATGTAAATAATTTTGGCAACAATTAATATGCTATAATGTGTTTAATAATACATTATTAGAGTTCAGTGTTTTCAAATGTGCTGGCAGTTCTACCTATTATGACTCTGAGGATATCTGTTCAAATAATACACAGTTTTGTTTACTACAGAGTTTGTTTTTTACCTTCAGCTTTTTTTTTCCTACCTCCCAGATGACAAAAATTCTGATATATGTGCTGTGGTGGCACAGAGTGGAACAGTTTGCAAAAATTGGGGGGGGGGGTCAGAAGTATTTTCTGACTAGAATGATTCATCATTACTGTCTTAGCATTATTGAAAGAAGATCAGCTTAGTGATACCAGTCTGATCAGTAACAATTTATTCATCTGGCTCTGACCAGCAACAGTGCTTGAGGCCTGGTTTATGCCCAGGGGTATTGGGTGGTCATGTGGTGTGGAGAACATCATGTCATACTGCAAGCTGACACTCACATTTTGGTACATAGTTAATCCTAGCAATATATTGACGGAAATAGGCCAGATATCTAAAGAAGTAACTTCCTTCGTGCTTCACATCACGAGCAGAACCCAAGTTAAAATACTATTGTAAAACCTTTTTGCTAGAGGCTAATTGAGATCCCCCTCCTCCTGGCCACCTGAAAGCTCAGATTTCCTCAGAGTTTCTCTTTCCCCTTTTAGGAGAAAAATTAGAGAAGGCACTAAATTCTTGGGCACTGTGTGCTGTCTTAGTCGCTCTCTTCGTCAGATCATTTACTTTTAGATAATTAATTGTTGTGTTCTTCTTTGTCACCTCAGTGAGGATCATGTTCTGTATTATAGCTAGTTACAATTGTTGTTGGGAAATTAGAAATCATCAAATGATGTAAAACACAAAGGGAAATTATAGCTGTCATAAATTCTGTACTGCATACTTAGAGCCAAGCTACAAGTGACGCCTGACACAGATTGGACACTTGTCAGCTTCCCTTAAGTTTTGATGGGAAATGTAGGCAGCTTGGCGGAATGATGGACAAGTGACAGTTGAAAAGTCCATTGGACAGCAGTCGGAGAGCCAAGCTACAAGAGCAGGATGGCTACATTTCCCATCAAAACTTGAGGGAAGCTGACAAGTATCCAACTTGTGTCAGACATCACTTGTAGCTTGGCTCTCAGATGCAGTACTCAGCCAATCTTCATCCTCATCAGACTCCAGACACAGGAGATTTCTGTTCTTTTTCCAGAAAGGGACTAGAGGATGTGTACAGGCTCTAACACTTCGTTGGTAGTTCTCCTCTCCAAAAAGATAATAATTGCTTGCCTGGGAGGAGAATATAGAGGGAACTCGGCATTCTCTTGTCTCTGATGACACTGGCTGTGATGTAGCAGCATTTGCTGCTCTGAAAAGGTTTATTGCGTAATGCTCTAAGACAGCTGCAGTATGATGCTACACATGATTTTTGAGCTCAGTGGGAAAGGACTGGGTTTTAAAGAGGAGGAAGTAATTCCAAGACATTTTCAGTAGTAGAACAAACAGGGTTGCTGCCTTGTTGATATTTAAAATAATTGCATCAGAGACTGATTTCTAAAAAGTAGTACAAGTGTAAGAATATGAGCAGTTAAAATTTTCCTTTCTTTCAAGCTTCTTTGACCCAGTGCTCTTGGATAAGGAGTCTTTATTTCACAGTTTAAAATTGGCTAGTTTTGAAGATGACTAGGATATGCTAATAAATAGTAGCCATATTTTGTTGGTTTCTTTTGTGTGGACCTTTTCACACTGTCCTTGCTCCTGATCTTGTTAGAAGTGAAAGCTCATTTATTTGCCCTGTTTTAGTTTGATGCATTATGCATCTCCACCTCAGTGTTGGATTTCTCTCCATTAATTGTCTGAACAGTTTTCCGCCCCCTTACTGGAGAGAAAATTCTGATTGGAAGAAAGATCCTCTGAAAATGCTACCTCATTGCACATGCCATTTGTTTTGCAAAATTGTTAAGCTGC
The DNA here is from genome assembly GCF_028583425.1 of Eublepharis macularius. Lineage (NCBI taxonomy): Eukaryota > Metazoa > Chordata > Lepidosauria > Squamata > Eublepharidae > Eublepharis > Eublepharis macularius. The sequence continues at coordinate 90,412,805 of NC_072793.1, read as the reverse complement.
TAAAGCAACCAATCGCCAACTTCTGTCCTGAAAATCTCTTCCCACATGCTGGTGTTGCATCAAAAAATGTGTTTATTTTGCATGCCACTAGTTCTGTACACCTAGGCTCCCCATAGCCCTCTTGCATGGTTTTGGCCAACCAACCATTCCCAAGCACCAAAGCACCCTGCCCTGCCACTTGGGACTCAGCCCTCAGGAGTTCTGCCTACCTGGTAAGCCCCTCTGCATGGCAGTGCCCCCCCCCCATTTGACTTGGCAGTAGTGGTGTTGGTGCGGCCAGCCAGCTGGCCTACCTGAGCACACACAAGCAGCCAGAGCAGGAGTAGCAAGGCCAGAATGCACAGCTTGCCTAGCAACTGCTCCTTCCTTTGCTGGCCCCTGCTTTTGTGCTGCTGCTGCTGCTCATGTGCGTCCAGGCCGGTTGGCTCTGGCTCGTGTGAGGACTCGGCCCTCTGGGCCTGGAGTAGCCGCAGTCCTTCGCTACCACCATCGCTGAGGGGCTCACCAGGCAGGCAGGGCTCCTTAGGACCAAGTCCCAGGCAGCACAGTGCTGCAGAGCAGAGTGCTTTGGCACTTGGGGAGACTGGATGGCCAAAGCAAGGCAAGAGGACTGCAGGGTGCGATGGATGGACTGAGGGCCCACAAGGAACCAGAGCCATTTTTGAAAAATACCTCGGAAGGTGAAAGAAGAGAGGGTGGGAAAAGGGAGGAAAGAATAGGAGGCGGAAAGGGGCGGGGAGAGGAGCCTAACAAATGAGTCATTGAACAGGGGGTGGGTCGAGGAAAAGCAAATGTAAATATCCACATGGGAGTCAGGCTTATCATGTTATATTGAAGAAAAAGGTGCAGGAAACCAGCATCCACTAAGCTAAGGTAAACCCCAGGATGCTGTCGGGATCACCACTGAAGATATCAAATGCTGTGCATAAATTTTAAAAAATCTAACACAGTATAGGGCCAAATGGGGCAAATAGCCTGTGCATAAAAAGCCCATGAGAGATGACCAATCTGGCCTTACGAAGACTGTACTTTGATAACTATTTTTAGTTGTTGACTACCTGTGACATACAGGAACATATAAAACAGATCATCTTGTGCAAGCCCAGCAATGTTGCTTACTGTTTGAATGGATAGCAACTTGTTTTACAAAGTAGTATTCCTTTAAAATGTTGTCTTGAATGAACAACATTGTCTTAACTGGCTGAATTATCTGAGTGACAACTGAGAATGAGTAGCCCAGAGGCATTAAAGTTATTGGAATAGCAACTACTGACCTAGATGCTCTACAAGCTTTGCTGACCTTGGCTACTAAACTTCTGCTGGCTCCATAAATATTGCTGCTGAAAAAACTATTGGAATCCAGTGTTGTTGTTTTTCAGTTTTCTACATCTGTAGTCATCTTGTGTTTGTGGCTTTGCAAAATTTGCAAGTACAACCCCAGAGGAAGTTAATTACACTTCATACTAGTAGGGTTTAAGTTTGCTTGCCCTATTGATTGGAACCTATATTTATAAATATATGCCACCTACAATACCAGAATAGATAAAGAAGTTATTGCTTATAGTAGTAGCTTTAGCTTAGAACTGCATGATTTATTGCACAAGCCCAGGCTAGCCTGATCTTACATCTTGGAAGCTAAGCTGGATTGGCCCCGATTAGTGCTTGGATGGGAGACCACACCAAGGAATTCCAGGATCATTCTACCGAGACAGGCAGCGGCAACCTACCTCTCTTCCACTCTTGCCTTGAAAACCCTAAGGGTTCAGCATAAGTCCACTGTGACTTGATGACACTTTCTGTCACCAAATGGTTTATTGATTAGGAAACAGTCCCAGTGTTCAGGAGCCATTTTAAGCTAGCATTAAAGTAATATGTACAGATAAAGCATGTTGCTTGGTTCACGCCCCCCCCCCCTCTTTCTCGTTTGAAGAATCCTGGGTAGAAACTGACTCAGGGTTACCTGTGATACAGATAATGCAGGTGTGCAGATTACCTGGAATTAGTTTACTCCCCACAAACCAGGTCTCTAAATCAAGAAAAGTTTGTAAGAAGAAAACTAATTTTGTTTAACTTAAGGCTATGCACACATACCTCTTAGGTAACTGGAGTTAGTTTCTAACTGGAATTATCCACCCAGAAAGTGACACAACAGCAAGCTGTATTAGTGCAGGTAGAACTTTTATCAGAGTCTAGATTTGATGGAGTGTCATGAACTTCTAAACACTTAAAGCAAACTATGGCTTGCCATATTTGCAGGAGCTATAACTGCAGGGTTCTTTAATACCCAAAGGGTTAAGAAGGTTCCCTACTCAGCATGAAATGGCTCATCCTGGCTGCCACTTTTCTCAGACAGCTGAATGATCAAGAGCAAGCCCTGAGAGTTCACGTGTCATTAATTAAGAGTGTATAATTTGTGTTTCTATTTGACTGCCTCTCTTTTCCAACAAACACATTTCCATATTTTCCTCTGTAATTGTGGAATCTGGGAAACTTTGCAATTTATGAATGTTGAAAATTTCATGATCTTATCAAGAGTTCCTAAATCTAACCTTCTGTGCTGCAAGTGTAAGTTGCATCTTTGGGTTTATTAAACTTACTTGTCCTACTTATTGTGTTGTGAGTAGCGTTTCTTACCGTAAGCAAGCTTACTTTGAACTAGGTTGTTGAGTGGAACTTCCTTTCCTACATTACATTTTTAGGAGAAGCCTCTTTTATGGGTGCGGCTGGTCCCATTCAAATCATACTTGTCATCTTTTGGTTTGCACTTTTTAGACTACAACACACTAAGGATATGCAGCAGGGCGATGTGTCTCTGCTTCAAAGCTTAACAGTTTTAGTAGATTCACACTGCAGATCATTAATTTGTAAGTCACATTTAAGACGATACATCTGTCACTCAATAAAGAGCACACCATAAAGCTCCTTTAAAGTGTTTTAACTAGCTGAACAAATGCCTTCCTTGCCAACGTGCTTAACTTTTAAAAGGTGAGTTGGGTTGCCGTCTAGATGTAATACTCATCACTGAGTTTTTGTGATGAGTAGCTCTGTTAACCAACTTCAAACAACATCTGCTGCTTATTGACTCCTGTAGGGTGTAGTTATGATGGCTGCAACTAAATCTAAGGCTTTTTCAGTGGCTGTCCTATTTGATGGAATTGCCTGCCTGAAGTTGTTAAGAAGGCTTCCATTGCTGAAATTCTTCGAATTATGCAAGGCATAATGGCATTCCTTAAAAATCATTGTAATTCTCATTAATTACAGTTTTAGAGAAAAGTGAGGCAAAAATGCTCTTAATAAATATTAAGAGAGTTTTTCCCTCTTAAAGTCTAGGGGTTTTTGCTATTTATAATACTTCCTGTCATTTTCAGGTCAGCTAGTAGTCTGCACCCTTTGCTCCTGCGTCATGAAAACCAAACAGATCTGGCTCTTCTCTGCTCACATGCTCCCTCTGCTGGCGCGGCTTTGCCTTGTCCCTCTGGAAACTATTGTTATCATCAACAAATTTGCTATGATTTTCACTGGCTTGGAAGTTCTCTACTTTTTGGCATCCAATCTTCTTGTACCATATAATCTTGCAAAATCTGCATATAGAGAACTTGTTCAGGTAAGATATGTTGAAAGAAGCAATTTTTTAAATGTGTCTTGGCCTACTTCTGTCTATCCAGAAATTGAAGGTAGCAGTGTTGACATTCAGCAGCAACAAAATCATCAATGGGGTATATAGTAGTCATCAAACTTTAGAGTGTCTGGGTTTTAAACAAAAGAAAAAAAATTGAGGGGGGAGACAAGACTGCAGATTATAACATGTTGGAACAGAAAATGTATATCTGTAATTAGGTTAGACTATGCTAGCAGAAAGAAGAGGGAAGAAAAGAAGAAACTTATGTTGCAGCTGTATTGTGACAAATACAATATGTTCAACCTGAAGTGTGCTAGGCTTCCAATTTATTTATTTTTTGGAGTGGAATGAATCTTCTGGACCCAATAAGATTATGTGCCTTAAATTACGACAATAATGAGCCATTGAAACAGCTGGTTGTGCTACTGCAATCTCAGGCACAGCTGTAGCATTGAAGGCATATAAATAACCATCAGCTCGTTAATTAACAAGGTGGTCTCTGTTCTTTCTTTAATAGCAAACTCGCTATACAGCTTTGGATTTCATACATTTGTTAGGCTAGGGTGTGAAGCAGAATGGGAAAATACAAGCTCTTTAGACAGCAATTTTTCGGATGGAAGACCTACACCCCAAATATCTAAAGAATAATTGTAGTAAGGTGTTAAATGCTGAAACCCCAAACACTAAAGGGTGCAATGATGCAGTAGAGAAGGGATAGTGCTTTGACCACTTTTCATATTGCTGTTGCATTCAGACTAGCAGAATAATCTTTAATATTATGGCCGTTATTTGTATGGCTTCACTGGCGAAGTTCCCTGACTTTACCATAGGACTTGCTACATCCTGAGATGGCTACCTGAAATATGTGAGAGATGTGAGCATAAGAGAGAGTGAGCATAAACGGGCACTTCTCACAGTGGAGGGTGGTGAGCAGTGGGGTGCCACAGGGGTCGGTATTGGGTCCAATGCTTTTTAACTTGTTTATTAATGATTTGGAATTGGGATTAAGCAGTGAAGTGGCTAAATTTGCAGATGACACGAAATTGTTCAGGGTGGTGAAAGCCAGAGAGGATTGTGAGGCACTCCAAAGGGATCTGTCGAGGCTAGAAGAGTGGGCATCCATGTGGCAAATGAGGTTCAATGTAGCCAAGTGCAAAGTAATGCACATTGGAACCAAAAATCCAAAATATAAATACAAGTTGATGGGGTCTGAACTGGCGGAGACTGACCAAGAGAGAGATCTTGGAGTCATGATAGATAACTCACTAAAAACGTCAGCACAGTGTGCGACTGCCATAAAAAAAGCTAATGCTATGCTAGGGGTTATTAGGAAAGGGATTGAAAACAAATCAGCCGGTATCATAATGCCTCTGTATAAATCGATGGTGAGGCCTCATTTGGAGTACTGTGTACAGTTCTGGTCGCCACACCTTAAAAAAGATATCATAGCACTGGAAAAAGTACAGAGAAGGGCAACTAAAATGATTAAAGGGTTGGAACACTTTCCCTATGAGGAAAGATTGAGGCGCTTGGGGCTCTTTAGCCTGGAGAAAAGACGACTGAGGGGAGACATGATAGAGGTTTACAAGATAATGCACGGGTTAGAGAAGGTCGAGAAAGATGTGTTTTTCTCCCTTTCTCACAATACAAGAACTCGTGGGCACTCTATGAAATTATTGAGCAGTCGGGTTAGAACAGATAGAAGAAAATACTACTTTACACAAAGGGTGATAAACACATGGAATTCGTTGCCACAGGAGGTGGTGGCAGCTACAAGCATTGCCAGCTTCAAGAGGGGACTGGACAAATATATGGAGCAGAGGTCCATCAGTGGCTATTAGCCACAGGAGATAGATGGTATTCTCTTTGTGGGGAGGTGGTGCTCTGTTGTCTTGGTGCTGGAAGGAAGGCAGTGGGAGGGCTTCTGGTGTCCTGGCCTCACTGACAGTCCTTTAGATGGCACTGGATTTCTAGCCACTGTGTGTGACAGAATGTTGGACTGGATGGGCCACTGGCCTGATCCAACATGGCTTTGCTTATGTTCTTATGTTCTTATGTTCTTCAATCTGCTTTCCACTTCTATTTTAGATTTGGTATATATAGTGGCAAGAGTCTGGGCTGGGATCTAGAAATCCAAATCTCACCTCAGCTGTGGATTTTCTAGGAGTGCTTGGGAAAACCCTAATTCCTCAACTTTAGCTCCCATGTAAAATACAGGGATTATGCTGTAGGTCTGCATTACAAGTTTGCTGGAATAATGTGGTCTGAATGCCTTAAAAAGTGAGGTACACATAATGTAACCATGCTAAGTGTTCTAAGTGTGTCATTATTGATAAATCTTTTCATGCTCACATTTTGTAGAGCAAATCAAGCTGTCTATGGGAGAGAAGATGGGAAGGTTCTTGAATAACAAGCAGCCAATCTTGAACCAGTATGCTGACCAGAAACTACCACTCCTAGTATATAGGAATGGCAGCTGTTGCGTACATCCATTTTGTCCTATCCTGCCTAGCTGTATTCCCTCCCTGTGTTTACACATTTCTTCACTTCCTCCTATTTCTTCTTTTTCTAACTATGATTTTTCCACACTCATTATGCCACTCACCGCTTCCCATGTTTTCATGCTCTGTGAGGCCCCCAGCAGCTTGGTTTACCAAGGAGCTAGGCAATATGAAGTGGACTGAAAATAGCTAGAGTGACCTTAGTGGAACACTCAAGACAAATCAGGGAGACTGTGTCATAGAGCCCATTGGCAGGCCTATGAGGTGGTGGTGATGGCAACAAAGAAGACTTTCTTCTCTGCCACTATTGCATCAGCAGAATTTTGTCCAACTCAGTTGTTTAAAGAGATTTGTGATTTGGTAACACTATTCCCTGATAGTGATGAAAATTTGGTCTCTAGCTGTAATGTTTTTGCGGGGTACTTTACTGACAAAATCTCTCTCATCCATTTAAGAAGCCAAATTGAGAGCAGATCCAGTACCTGCTGTGTCAGAAGTGCCTGCTTGTCCTTTTTTTAATGGATAGTTTCCTCTGGATGCTGACAGGTGCTTGGAGTATTAGGGCCACCACTAGTGCTCTGGACTCCTGCCCATCCAAGCTTTTAAACTCTTGCTGGGGAAGATATTGGGACCATTAGTGAAAATCACCAGCTTTTCCTCGATTGAGGGGGCTAAAACTTTGAAGGAGGCAGACCTCTACTCAAAAACTTTCATTGTCTGGGGATGAGGTGGCCGTTTATGGGCCAGTTACCAGTTTAGCTTTCTAGGGAAGAGGATAGTGTGTGGTGGCAGAGCAGCTCTAGGACTTCTTGGGTGACGTATCAGCCCTTGACCCATTCCAGTCTAGTTTCAGAACTGGATTTGGGACTGAGACAGCTTTAGTTGCACTGGTGGATGATCTTCGTTTAAAATTGGACAGGGGACAGCCTTCCTTGTTGATACTGTTACATCTTTCAGTGGCCCTTGACACCATTGACTATTTCATTCTTATCCACCAGCTTGAATATGGAGTTGGTATTAAGGATGTAGCTCTCTTGATAGTTTTGTTCTTTTTTGTCTGACCAGACACAAAGAATATCCACCTGAGTTATGGAATCAAGTGTTGGTTTTATCTTGTAGGGTGCTACACTATTCTGTTCCCTCACCCAAGCTTTTTAATATATATATGCCACTGAACAAAAGTGTCTGGATCTTTGGGGTTGGGTGCCATCAATATTCAGATGACACTCAACTCTGTATTTCATAACCCGAGCCTCCCGATGCCTCCATCTTGCTTCTGAACTGGTGGTTTGTGGTCAAGTGAGTAAGGTGAAACAAACAGAAGCTGAATCCAGACAAGACAAAGTTAATACTGTTTGGGAAGGTTGATATTCTAGAGGGACGGTCGATATTCTAGAGGGACTAAGTCTTCTTGTCCTAGATGGAGTAAAGTTGGATTTCTCAGAGCAGGCCAAGAGCCTGGGAGTGCTCATGGGACTTGCCTTGCTCTTTGAAAAGCAGGTTGGCATGTTGGCCTGGTAAGCCTTTATCACCTGTTTCTGGTACACGAACCCTTCCACTACCTAGACTCAGCTAATCTAGTGACACTGATCCATGTTTCTGTAATCTCATGGTTGGATTATTGTAACATGTTCTACATGGGTCTGCTCTTGAAGACAACACTTCTACAATTGGTCGAGTATGCATCAGCCCAACTATTATCAAGGGCTAGTCACTGAGAACATGTGCTACCCATTTTCAAACAGCTACATTGGCTGCTAGTTTGTGTCTGAGTTCATGACTTTTAAAGTCAGGATCTTTAAAGCCCTTCATGATCTGGGAACCACATTTCAACCACCGTCTCCTTCCGTATGTCCCAGTGCACCAATTACAATCCTCAAGCAGCCATTTGTTGCAGACATCTTTTAAGGGGGAGGGGAGAGATTTATCTTGTTTTTTAATGTGGAAATTTTTAATCATACTTAAGCCTCCTTGAATTATGTGGAAAGGAGTGGTATAAATCCTCAAATAAATAAATGTGTATTGTTGGCCCATGGAGGACCAGTTTCAGGATAACTGTTGGGTCATGTCCCAGTGGCTGCTAGGTAAAGTGGGGTCTACTATTATACTGCCTCCCCTAGATTGTATGAGTCAACCGTTATTCCTGAGAGAGACCATGTAGTCACATATTCCTTCCATTCTTTGCTCTTCCCTACTTCACACTGTGCTTAAAGTTTCAAATGTTGAGAACACAAACATAGACTTTTCTCTTACAGAAAATGCGAGTATGGGAGAAAAGAGTCTGGCACCATGGCAACATGTAGTCCTTCCATTATAGCCCAGCCTCAGCATATGGATGAGGCTAGGCCAGGTCTCTGCTGGCCATGTTTGGGGGGAGGGTGTGAATGAGTGTTTTAACCCTCCCCATCAGATGTTCCACCACCACCACCCTGTTTTTAACAACTTCATTACCCCTGAAAATTATATTAACTGTTGCCCATGGGTTTTATCCAAGTGAAGCCGAACAAATAACTGTGTATTGGTTGCTGCTATCTTGGTATTCGTTTATTATTACAGTATAATTGATTAAGGTTTTATAATGTTTTTATAATATTTTCATGGCTAATTTGTATATTTATTGCTGTACTGTGTTTAAAATGTTGTAATCCTCCCTGAGCCTGCCTGCGAGGAGGGTGGAATAGAAATCCAATGAAATAAATAAATAAAATATATGCCATGCCTTGCTTTTAAAAAAAGAACCTTTATTTAATCAAGTTGGTTCACAAAAAGAACAACTGTAAGAAAAGCACTGCCCAGTTAGGTTGCCAGGTCCTCTCACCTTCTGGGCACTTACCTCTGCGGAGGTCTTCGTGCATGTGCACCATGCACATGCACTCCCAGGGCCGTGCAATGACAGCACTTCTGAGGGTGACGTCATCGTGCAGGACCTCATGCCACCCCTGGGAACCCTCCTGCACTCCACAGCAGGCCAATTTTGGCCCACTGCAGAGCGCAGGAGTGCTGCTGGGGTGGTGCGACAGGCCTTGGAGTGGTCCTGTCCTTTGCTGCGAGCCAATTTCATCCCCAAACGGGTCCCATTCAGCCCACTGTGGAGTGCAAGAGCAGTATTGGGAGGGCCCTGGAGTTCTTCATGGTGGGCCAATTTAAGCCCCAAAGGGGCCCAAATTGGCCCACTGCAGAGCATGGGTGCACGCCGCACCACCTTTTCCCCCGTCAGCCAGGTAAGCAGGGGTGGGAGCAGGGGATCCCCCGCCTCCAGTGAGAGACTGGCAAGCCTAAGCCCAGTACAATTTTAAAACTGCAAAAAAAGGAGTGGCTCATATTCAGCCTGAGTGGAATGATGTTTGTGGAAGTTAATTTTTCCTTTCCCACTGTAGCTAGCTGTACCCTCCTGTGATCATGCCCCAGGAGTAAGTAGGGCTCCAGGAATAGGTTTTGGGAGAAGCTGCGGTTGGAGGGAGAAATTGGTGAAAATTGACCTTCCAACTGGCAGAAACATCTTCTTAACATTAGTAAACACAGTTAGGATCCACCTCATCCTTTTTAAGACTAACAGTGTCAGGAACTTAAAATATAACTTACAGTTCACTCATCTACTTAGTTCTAAAAGCTTGATGATCAAAACATGGTTACTTGTCTCTAAAACCGATTGAGAGACGGACACAGGCAGAGCTCCTTGTGGAGGGAATTTCAGAATGTTGGTGCAACCACCAGGAAGGCTCTACTCCAGGCACCCACCAACTGTCTCACTGATGAGTGGACATAGATGATTTCAGCAAATACGTATGTTCATGTGCTATTAGTTTTCCTAGTTTTAATTTGTTTAAAGGCAGTAGGAATAACTTGACTTCTCAATGATTTCTATATATAAATCCTTAACGCTTACTGGGAAATGTTACACAACTTCAGCATAGAGAAAATCTTACAGTTGAGAGAGTGCTCCTCACCCTTGGTTCTGCCACTTCATTATGCAAATCATGCCATTCAGTTCTTGACAATATCTGAACAATTTAGTAGATACTTACAACCTGCTGTTTGGATAATAGTGAAACTAATAAAATAAACTGTGGTTAAGAATAGCACTGTGTATTATGTAAAGTGGTGTGTTATATAAAGGACATATATTTGCCATTAAGTTGATTTTTTTATTAATAGCCTCTCAGACAAGTTGCCTGCCGTCAGAGTATAATTACAGCTTTGAATTAGTTTTGTGTTAAGATTCTAATCTAGTGTAATTTAGGATTAGGACATAACCACTTTTACTAATGGCATGTTATAATCAGAATCTTGTTTCTTCTGCAGTAAGAACAAGTATATATTGGCCAAAATGAATTGGAGGCTTTGTTCTTTAAATCCAAAACACTGCACTGAAGTTAAGGCTAGTTACATGTTTGCCCTTTGACTTACCTTGCTCCAATTTTATTTCATAAACGTTTTCTGACTTAGCAGTGTAGTTTTGCTGCTGTTTATGAAATTGCCTTGCTTCTGTTTATGAAATGACAGTGGCTGCATTCAGATGTCACAGAAAGCTACAATTAAATTCCAGCTTGCTTTGATAGGCAAGAAAGCTGCTTGTTCATTGCACCCACGTGGTCCCTTTCTTCTTCACACAGAGCATGAAAACGAACTTCAGTTGCCTGAGAGGTCCGAATGCAGGTTCCTGGATGAATTAAACAGTTTTTTTTACCCTACAGAAGCCCTGAATTTTAAACCAAGGTTGAATCCCAACGTGAATCCAAGGAGGATGGGGCTTAAAACCAACTGTAGTTTTTTTTTTCTGTTATGTGTAAAAAGAGAGGGAAATGAGTCAAGCCTGCGATCAAGCCACATTGGTGTCAAGCACAGCAAATTGGAGTTGAATTCCCACTTAGCATAGGGTTCCCTGGTCCCTTTATCCTTCCAGCTAGAGGAAGGGGGACCTGGGACTTACTTGCTCTGAGCTCCACTTGCAAAGTGCTCGTGCATGCTCCTGAAGAGGCGTAATGATGTCACTTCCGAGAAGTGACATCATCACATCAGCCACAGATGTGCTCCCATGCTTTGCAGGGGCTAATTCTGTCCTGGGGGGAGGGGGGCAAAATTGGCCCAATTGAAGAGCAGAAGCATGCCTGTGGCTGGCGTGACAGCATCACTTCAGGAAGTGATGTTGTTGTGCTCCACTGTGAGTATGCCTGGTGTGCGCATTCCTGAGTTGCCTGTCGGTGGCAGATGATCTCTGGGGGGGGGGGCGTTGCCACTTCCAACCACTTGCCAGCGATCAGAGGGCAATGGGGCAAACCTTCCAGAGATCACCAGCCACCAAAAGGCAACTGGGAAGCCTAACTTAGCACAATATGTGAAATGATAACTTTTTTGTGAACATTTTGATCTTCTCTTGAGAGTTTTCTGATCTCTTGTGACTCCATAATCATCCATTATTACGTAGAACATCACATCACAGAGATGAAAAAGGTTAGGAGCCTCCTTTGCATAAAGTGGTGTATGGCATAATACAAAGTGTCTGCTGCAGTGAGACATGACTTGGGAGGCACAATAAACTGCCACTTCATAATGTTGTGTCTTAATTATCAGACTCACTGCCAGCTTCACATGCTGATAATCTGCATTGTGAATACCTAATTAAACCAGCAGCAAAGAAGGAACAGGAAAGAGAAAAAGGTGATTCACATTCGACACCTACTGTTTTCTTTAACTTTTATAAGTTATTTTTTAGCAAGAAGGTAGCAAAAATAGCTGGGTTTCTGAAAAATTATGAACAGGATTGCTGTGACTCTTCCTTTCTTTTTCAGATAAGAATACATTCTTCCGTTTTATTTTGGAGGGGAAAAAACAGTCTCCTCTTTTTGACTTATGCAGGTGGTTGAGGTGTACGGCCTTTTGGCCTTAGGAATGTCTCTGTGGAACCAGTTGGTGGTCCCTGTTCTCTTCATGGTCTTCTGGCTTGTATTGTTTGCTCTTCAGATCTACTCCTACTTCAGCACACGGGATCAGCCTGCCTCTAGGGAGAGGCTTCTCTTTCTCTTTCTAACCAGGTACTTAACTTGTGTCTATTTGGCAGTTGTCAAGTTGCCATCATAAATAAAGCTGCTTCCTACAATCAAAAAGGGAAACCAGTCTCATATAGAAATCAGCCTCATATAGAAAATGCTGTATGTGTGATGGGGGGCACTTCATGTGTAACATAACATGCGACATTGGGTATATGTACCCGATTTTTTGCAATCTTTCCTTCACTGATTTGAGATGGAACAGTGGCAGTATTAATTTTTTGTACATATGCTCTGTGTTACATGTTATGTTATATGTGTTGTAGAAGGGCATAGAGAATGTCCTGGGTGGGACGTGGGCAAACTGCCCTATGTCTCATTCTAGTTTGTCGGCATTCAAATGAAAAGGCTGTCACAGCATGAGAAATAAGGATTGCTGCATCTGCCTTTAAGAAAAAGAAATGTTCTCAATCTCAGTTTTTGTTATCTTTGCCATTTTATATTAGGTATTTTAAAGGTTTTAAGCTTTTAAATTCTTCTGGTATATGCTGCTTTTTAAGATTAAAAGGCAGTATATGAATCTTTATATTCCTATCCTGCCTTTCTACCATTAATTGCTGAACTCCTTCCTTCACAATCGGGGACAGAGGGTAGTACTCGGGGAACAGATGTCCACTCGCCATTCTTTGGTATGCGGTGTCCCTCAGGGGGTGATTCTTTCCCCGATGCTATTTAACATCTGTATGTGCCCCCTCGCCTGGTTAGCCCACAGCTTTAGGCTGGGTTGTCACCAGTATGCGGATGACACTCAGCTCTATATGCTGATGGACAGCCAGTCTGATCTCGCTCTGGATTCCTTGGCCAAGGATCTTGAGGCTATGACAGTATGGTTACATCAGAGTCGCCTGAAATTGAATCCCCTGAAGACGGACGTTCTGGGTCTGGGTCATGGGGCGATCGAGCTGGGGACCTGGCTCCCAGCTCTCGACGGGGTACAATTGAAATCTTCGCTGACGGTGAGGAGCCTGAGTGTGACCTTGGATGCCACACTTTCAATGGAGGCCCAGGTCACGACCGTTGCCAGGTCTGCCTTTTTTCATCTTTGACAGACCAGGCAACTGGCGCCCTATCTTTCACCCCGGGACCTGGCCACAGTAATCCATGCAATGGTCACCTCCAGGCTAGACTACTGCAACTCAGTCTACGCTGGGCTGCCCTTGGGCCTGACCTGAAAGTTACAGCTGGTCCAGAATGCAGCGGCACGCATCCTTACCGGAACGCCAATCCGAGCACACATTCATCCTGTGCTATGCCAGCTGCACTGGCTCCCAGTGGAGTTCCAGATCCAGTTCAAGGTGAACCTTGGTGTTTAAAGCCCTTCACGGACTGGGACCTGCATACCTGCGGGACCGCCTCTTCCATTACGTCCCCTGCAGGGTGTTGTGCTCTGCAGGCAAGCAACTCCTGGTGCTCCCCGGCCCAACGGATATCTGTCTGGCCTCAACCAGGGCCAGGGCTTTTTCTGCCCTGGCCCCAGCCTGGTGGAATGCTCTCCCACTGGCAATCCGGGCCCTGCTGGACCTGTTATAGTTTCGCAGGGCCTGTAAAACGGAGATGTTCCACTGGGTCTTCGGCTGAGTGCCAGCGGGTGTCCCCCCCTTCCATCTAAGACCACCACTTCTGCAGCTGCCCTCGGCCATCTGCTATGCCCATATACGGACTCCCAATATTTGTTTAAATAGCGTGCTCCTGGACTATTTTAATGACTTTTTAAAAATTATTATTGATTTTATGTTTTTGTGACTTTTAATATATTTTTTGAAAGTTGTTAGCTGCCCTGAGCCCATCTGTGGGGAGGGCGGAGTTAAATCAAATAAATAAATAAATAACAAAAAGAATGTCTTGAGTGAGTGGCTGAGGGATGTTTTTCATGCCAGAAAAAACTTTGGCTCATGAATGCAGTCTTTCCCCTTAGAAATATTGCATTATAATGTGTTCCTTCCCTCCAGTATTGTGGTTTCTCAGAAACCGTTACAACGATATGTGTTCTAACACCCCTTTGGCCGTTTTCACACGGCCACGCACCCAGAAGATCGCGTGAAATTCACGGCATAAAAGATTCACGGCATAAAAGCATCTTCCTAGCTCGATTTCCCGGCACAATCCTGTTTAATGGCACTTTTTCTGATGTCATTGGGCCATTAAAGGGGGTTGTGCTACGAAGACGTTTCATGCTGTGAGTTTGCACGTTCTCCCGGGGCGCGTGTGAAAACGGCCCTGTTTATAAAAATGTACTCCTCTGAAGCAAGTTAAAAACCCAGTCTTCATAAGATTTTTTTTAAAAGCTGCTTTTTAAAAAAAGGTCAGTTCTCAAGAGTATCATAGAATGGACACTGTAGTTATGCAACACAATAAAGTGTCATGTCGCCTGATGAATTAGTGTTACTGAATTTGCTCCTTGTGATTATTTTGGGCTTGTGTAAACAATAACACAGAAAAAGGAAGGTGCAAACCAGCAATAAATATAAATCTGCACATGAAATTGCAGGTTTACATGTCCGAAGAGGCCAGACTTTTTACAATGGTGTTGACCACATGAGGGTTGCGCATACAAGTCTTGGGGCTCATATGCCACTGCAGTTGGATAAGAAAAATGTGCCTTGAATTTATGTACACCATTCACTTGTCGTACAGTGTATGTACACCCTTAGTTCTCATTTTTTGGTATCTACTAAACATGTACAAATGAGCTGACATAAGAGATACCGGCTTTATTTTGCATTTTTATGAAGTATCTAGATTGAAATGTTAATGAGCAAATTGAAAGCATCTTTTTTGTCATTGAGGAATAATATCTTACTAAATGTAAGCAGGTCAGTGCTCCCTGATTGTTCTGTCTTTTTAGTGCATGCTGATGAAGCCCAGCATAACAAACTCAGCTGGTACATGCTACACTTTGTTAAATTTATATTTACAAGATTCTTTTACTTCAGCTAAACATATTGTGTGTTGGTATCTGTAGAATCTGGCAAGATCCTCATTCATATTGACATTTCAGCTAAAGCTCATAAATGAAGCTTCATTCATCTTTTCTAGCTTTCAACTCAAAGTATATTGGATTGTTCAGAGTTCTAATTCAGCTGTGTTGTATCCTTCCTAGTATTGCAGAATGCTGTAGCACTCCCTATTCTCTCCTGGGCTTGGTGTTTACAGTCTCTTTTGTTGCACTGGGAGTTCTAACTCTCTGCAAGTTTTATCTGCAAGGCTACCGAGCATTCATGAATGACCCTGCTATGAATAGGTAAGTGTTCAGTGGAAAATATCTAACCCTGGCATAAGCCAGATCTGAAGCAACGCATAATAGTATAATTTTAAAGATGATAATAGTATGTACATGGAGCAATGGAATGTACAACAAACAGTTTGTGTGATTTTATTTGATTTTTTTATTTTAATAAATACTTTTGAGCTTTGCAAAAGATAGTTGGGGTACATGTGCCAAAAAAAATAAAATTAATTTCAACCTGTTCCAATTGAGAAGATAGTTGGAAACAGTTTCCTTTTCTTACAGTGGTCTGGCATAAAAATGAGGATTAATTCTGTTAATACTAGGTGTGTGCCATTCAGAATTTGGATTAAATTACCAAATTTTGATTGAGTCAGTAAAATCTGGGAATTCCAAATAAAAAATCAGGTATCCTGAATTTTTACTGATTTTTTTTAAAAATCATTAAAATTCGGCTGTTGTTTTTTATGGGAAAATGTCTCAACCTATAAAGATAAAAGTGAGCCAAGGTTATCAGAGTTCAGGCACATTTCAGGCAAAGATAATATGTAGGAATAAACATCCCATTATTAATTATTTCAAAACACTTAATATGTAAAGTTTTATCCTCACAGTTCTATAACGCAGAGTCAGTACAATTACTGTTGTATAGCGGAGTAATTAATGCTGAGAAATGGTGACTGGCTCCAATTGACTCAATGAATGAATAAACAGGTTTGAATTCAAGTCCCTGCACTCTTTATTGGAGTTTTGCTTTTGGTAGTCCAAAGGCAGCATTCAGATAATAAGGCTGTAAGAAATGGTTTAAAGAGATGCTTTGGTAAAGGGAGAGTGACTGTAGACTATACAGTTGTGCTGTCTGTTGATGTTAGTTATGCTCCGACTGGATAGTTTCTACATCTTTAATGTAGTTTCTGCATCCTAGGGAGGCCCGCCTGGCATTGACCAGGGCCAGGGCTTTTTCGGCCCTGGCCCCAGCCTGGTGGAACGCTCTGTCTTATGAGACCAGGGCCCGGCAGGATCTGTTAGCATTTCGCCAGGCCTGCAAGACAGAGCTGTTCCGCCAGGCATATGGTTGATGCTAGGCGGTGCCCCCCCTCCCAGTGGGGGATTAAACTATATGCCCTCCCGTTCAATGTCACCTCCCATCTCTCACATATTTTGCTGAAAAAATGCTCTATAGATTGTGAAAGGTGAGTGTCTAAATTATGTCCTGCTATGTTTTTTGTTTTTTATATTTATATAGATGTAGTATTTTTTAAATGAATGATACGTACTATTTTATGTTTTTAATGGTAATGATGGTTAATTGTGTAATGTGTTTTTAAGCTTTGTTGTGATCCGCCTTGAGCCCACTGGTGTGGAGAGGGCGAACTATAAATGGAATAAATTAAATTAATGTCAAATGTTTTGTTTCAGCAATATTTCATCTCTATATTTAGAATTGTGATTGTTTTCAAATGTCTGCAATCCATAACCCATTGTATTGTTTATTGAATGTCCCAGACAGGAATACAATAAATAAATACCTGTGGTTTGATGAAGGCCACCAGCTGGTATCATTTGCTGACATTCTGATATCAAAAGCTGTGGGATGATGGCTGTATTTTACTAATGCAATTTTAAAATTGAATCCAGATGATTAATACTCCAAATTTTATTCTCCCTTTCTATTTTTTCACAATGCAAAGAGGGATGACAGAAGGTGTCACACTTTTAATTCTAGCCGTGCAGACTGGCTTGATAGAGCTGCAGGTTGTCCATCGGGCTTTCCTGCTCAGTATTATCCTCTTCATTGTGGTTGCATCTATCCTGCAGTCAATGCTTGAGATCGCTGACCCCATTGTTCTAGCATTGGGAGCTTCAAGAGACAAGTACGTATTTCTTTTGCTTTGCTAATGTTGATCACTGTCTCCCTCCCACCCCATTCCTATGTTAGTCACAGAGCTGTGGATTACCAAGTGTATTGTGAGGGAGTGGAAAGGATGGAATAAAGCAGTCTAATATCAAGTGAGTATTGATCAGACAGGAACAACAGACAGTAAAATAGACTGGGGAGGAACACCTTATAACAAAAATCAGGAGTTAAGGATCTTGTATACAATCCAAAGAGTACCTTTAAATTCCCACACTCATCTTTTGACCTCTTAGTGCAGCCCTCTGGGCACTCAAGTCACTGTATGTAAAACTGATCAGTAACATATTTGAATGCCCCCACACACATTAAAACAAAAAGTAGCCTACACAGAGAATAGTAGATATTCAGAAGAGAAGGATTCCAGCCTGTGAGGAGGAGGAGGAGGAGGAGGAGGAGGAGGAGGAGTAATAATAATAATAATAATAATAATAATAATAATAATAATCGATTTATATACCTCCCTTCAGGATGACTTAACACCCACTCAGAGTGGTTTACAAAGTATGTTATTGTTATCCCCACAACAAAACACCCTGTGAGGTGGGTGAGGCTGAGAGAGATAGAAGCTGTGACTGACCCAAGGTCACCCAGCTGGCTTCAGGTGGAGGAGTGAGAATCAAATCTGGTTCTCCAGATTAGAGTCCTGCGCTCTTAACCACTACACCAAACTAGGGTTCCTTTCCAACCATGCATCTCCTTCTTTCACATATCCCAGATTCAGTTTCTATCGTGCGATAAGTTACCACCAATCTCACTCTTTAACAAGCTCAATGGAGAGAGGAGATTGAGAGGGGAAATAAAGCAGCCACATTCACCTAGCCTCCTTTGCAGTTCAAGAAGAAATTAAACTAACTGCCAAAATGTTTTTTCCCCTAACAGCTTTAAAATTAAAATGGGGAGGGGGGGGGGGGGTCCCTTACATTTTGGTGACTTCTCACAAATCACTGGCCTGGTTCCAGGGTGACTCCAAATTAGATGGGCTGATCTAGTCAAAGTGACAGAATTCTAATAATGCTTTTGGGGGGGGGGTGCTTTTCACACTACTGATCTTTTGCAAATGAAGCCTGGAGCAGAAGAAAGAAAGAAAGTGGGGGAGAGGTGGGGGGGGAACCAACTTGATGCTTTTTCCTCTTCCTGGGCTGTTTTCCTTATTTATTTATCCACCACCACCCCTTCAGTTTTGGCAAAGGGACATTGTTCATAACTTTGGGAAAGCTGGGTTGAACTGAGAGAGGAGGCAAAATTTTCTCTCTTTTGCAGAAGATTTTTTTTTAAGTGGGGAAAATAAAGAAATAGCTGTTTGTTGTTAGTTTAAAAGATTCTCCCCATTGTCTTCGCAATAACATCAGCCAGAGCAGGACATGGGGGCAGGGCTAAGTAGCCAGCAGAGGCAATGTTTTTATGAATGAAGTTAAAAATCAGTAATTAGCTAGACCTTAATCTTAGAAACTCTGTGGAAGGGAAACTGATTGCTTCCCATGCTGTGGAGCAATAAAGCAGCACAATTATAAAAGAAAGACTTTTAAAACGATGCTTTCCAGAGGATCGTTGCAATTTTCTTTAACAAGTAGAGTAACTGAGTAGCCAGCAGAGATGGCGGAGGGCAGTGAGTGAATTCTTGCGCTCCACAGCGATCACAGCCCATTGTTTTTTCCAACTACACTTCCCAGAAAACGTGCCAAGTGTCTCATCTAGCTTGGCTGTAAGTAAATTTTGTTCCAAGAAATCTGCTTGCAAGCCAACCTTTGCAAGGTAGACCTTCTGTTTAGTTCCCAGATAGGCTTGGAGATTTGTCCCTTTACTCCAGTGCCTTAGGATAGACAAAGGGACTGGTGGCAGCAACCAGGGCAATTGTGAGGCTTTTTTCTCATTGCCGGTTTTGTAAGTTCTGTATAAAAGGTTCCCTGGCTCTGTGCATGCTCTTCCCCTTAGCCAGGTTGAGGCAGTGGTACTGGCTGGCCTTGACAGTGTATTCTGTGATAGACTTCGTTTATATTTATTCCAAATTCTCAAGATGGCTCTCCTAATATAATGATTTTTGAAGTCTATGTTGACCTTTACTTTATCATACCACAAATAAGCATGCCATCCAAATCTCAGGTCATGACCTTCCAAAGTCAAGAGCCTATCATTTCTCAGAAGCATCCATTCCTTCATCCGCATTAGACATGAGGGAGCGAAATACAACTTCAAGTCCGGTAGTGCTGGTTGTTCTTGTTAGAGGGTCTTGCTGGTTTTGAAGGATTTTTTTGTGAGGATTTATAAAAAGTCCTGGTGAGAAACTGTGTGTTTTACCTTTCCTGTTTTCTCTGCTTCCTTGCTTTTTTGTAAGCTGCAGCTGTTGTAAGTAAAAAAAAGTTTATTTATGTCCATTAAATCTGGTTTGCTTAGAGGTTACTTGTGGCTGATAACAGCCTGTCTGCAGCATATTAATGCTAAATTTATTAGCATAGGGGAAGGGTAGAAGCAGAGCTATGAGATGTGTAGCTAGCTCTTATAAATTGGCCCTAGTGGCAGTAGGATTGAATTCAGCTCTGCCAGGTTCAAACTAAAATGCGGGGAAAGGGTATGTTTTTAAAATTTAAGATCCCCGACATCATGCCCTGATATTTCCGCAAATGATTGATTCCAGTGTGTGAGCTTTCTAGCCTGATGCTGCAGTTTCCTTCTTCAAGGTTCTGTATGTATTCCATCCATGTGTATTCCTAAGGATAAATAGCCACTTTAAAGGAATAGAATATGTACAGTATTTGATTAATCAGCTTCAGCTGAATTAGGTAATGAGTAAGAAGCAAGATGACACTGCTGCTGAATAATAATGATGCTGTAACAGCTATCTGAGCAGTTTTTTCCCTCGTCTGTTGAAATGGAAGGCTTGATTCACATTCAAAAGTAATAAGAATTGCTTCATTACTACAATGTATGATGCTTAATTGGCATGTATAGCCCCACCCCAACAGATAATATTTTATTTTTTAATTTATTTATATTTCAATTTATATACCGGCCATTCTCAGGAGCTCTGGGCAGTGAACAAGTTAAAGTCAATAAAAACAAGAAAACAACAATAGTAAAATCAACATACAAAACAATAATGAAATAAATTAACCAAGTGCAATGGTGTGCAAGTTGTGCGTGACTTAATGGGAAGAACTGCTATTTTGTGTCTCATACACTGGTGAAATAGTTGTCAGTGGTCCCAAGTAGGGGTGCGCACAGAGGAAAGATTCGGGTTTCCTGCTTCGGGTTTACCTGAAGCAGGAAAACAATCCGGAATACCCCTAAACCCTAAGCGGCAAGCTGCTTTGGAATTCGGGCATTTCAGCCGCTTCAGTATGCTCCATAAAAATTTAGAGCCTACAGAAGATCACAGCAGGAGTTCTCGGCTTTTTCACCTGATGGGAGGGGGGAAGAGGGAGCTCCCTCTTCCCTCATCCCACTGGGTGAAAAAGCCAGCCTGAAAACTTTCAAAGCTCAAAGCAGTGCTGAAAAGCCGTGCTCTGAGCTTTGAAAAACTCCAAGCCAGCAATTTCACCCAGTGGGAGGGAGCTCCCTTTGCATCCCTCCCATTGGATGAAATAGCCAGCCTGGATACTTTCAAAGCTCAGAGCAGCGCTGAAAAGCACTGCTCTGAGGTTTGAAAAACTCCAAGACGGCTATTTCACCCAATAGGAGGGAGCTCCCTCTGCCTCCTTCCCATTGGATGAAATAGCTAGCCCAGATACTTCAAAGCTCAGAGCAGGGCTTTTCAGTGCTGCTCTGAGCTCTGAAAGTATCCAGGCTGGCTATTTCATCCAATGGGAGGGAGGCAGAGGGAGCTGCCTCCCCTTGGGTGAAATAACCAGCTTGGACTTCTTCAAAGCTCAGAGCAGGGCTTTTCATCGCTGCTCTGAGCTTTGAGAGTATGCAGGCTGGCTGTTTTCCTCCCATTGGGTGAAATAGCCGGCTTGGACTTTTTCAAAGTTCAGAGCAGGGCTTTTCAGCGCTTCTCTGAGCTTTGAAAGTATCCAGGCTGGCTATTTCATCCAATGGGAAGGAGGCAGAGGGAGCCCCCTCTTTCTCTCTCCACTTGGGTGAAAAAGCCAAGGGCGTTTCCCTCCCCCCTTGGATCAGCTGTTTGGCAGAGATTTCTCCACCAAACAGCTGGTCCCAGGTTTAAATGCCCCTTTGCCTGCTGCTTTGCAGGGGCAAGGAAAGGGGCATTTAAATCCTTGACCCGAAGCTTCCCGAAGCAATACCAATTGCTTCGGGAAGCTTTGATTCGGGGTTTCCAAATCGAGCCCTGCGTGCTGGGCCCAATTCGGAAGTCCCAAATCTTTGCAGATCGGGTCCAATTTGGGTATTTTACCCGAATTGGAAACCCGAATTGCATACCCCTAGTCCCAAGCAGAGGTGGCACTGTCCTCCCTCAGTGCTGGCTCAGCTACTCAAGTAACACTGGCTGTCAGATGACATGGGAGACTACATGGCTTAGAAGCAGTTTCCTTTGACAATATGAGAGACACCACCAAATGGTTGGTGGCCTATGGGCAGTATCTACTTCAGAGGAGCTACAGAGAAATAAAAGTCTTGCAGCCCTAAACAGCCAGCACCAAAGCCAGCACCCTTTCTAGTCCATTGACTTCAGTGGACTTAAAAGGGGGTTAATCTGCTTAGGATCATCTATTCTCTTATACTACAGATATGAGCCTACTACTCAACATTACACTAATTCAAGAAAAAATAAACCCCAGTATCCCAGGAGGTAACACATTTATGGTTTCCTGGTAAGAGCTGGTTTTGCTGCTCTTTAATGCTGTCTGGGCTGTTGTTGGCTTTTAGGAATAGAAAGTTTGCTCCCAGTTCTTAGTGGCAACAGGAAAAATGATGCATCTTCTTTGGCTTCTTGGAAGTAATCAAGACTGCCTTTGTGCTGAAAATTATACTGTTTTATCACTTGCAGCCACAGTACCATAAGGATATATTCTCAGGTGTTGGGACCATGGCCACCTTAGAGAAACTCTAGTCCAGGTTCAGGCAGAATTGATCATGTTGGTTTGTGATAAAGCTTCAGTCTGTCCAGGCTGTTTTGCTTGATGCCACTGCTTCGTAGATACTGTTGTTACTATCTGTTGATTTATTTTCTGAGTAAAGGAATATATCTAGAATCTTTTGTTCAGAGTGGCTTCATACACTCTGTAGTTGATGTGACACATTCTCTGCTGTAACAAGATCACCAGATTTCACATGAAGAATTGCATGTCTGGAAGTACTCCCCCATGGTACACACACATTTTACACTCCATATTAAAACAATTACTTCAAAGAAAAGGTCCTTTTGTAAAAAGGATGTGCCTTATCAAAGACTGGACACTTGAAATCATCCCTCAGTTTGCCACTGTTATGGTTGTAAATATGAGGACCTTGAAACTGCCAGCACAACACTCATCCATAGCAATTCCTAACACATTCCAAATTGTGTTAGTCTGTTGTAACAAAATAAAACAGGAGTCAGATATCAACTTAAAAGATTAACAAATTTACTTCAGCATAAGTTTTCATGAGTCAAAGCTCAGACCTGATAATATACAGCTGGGGAGCAGTTGTTACACAGAGAGAACAACATATAACAAGATCCAGTTGAAAGAGTACACCATTCTCAACATGGTTCCTCTTTCTCCAGACCTCAGTTAACTGAGGTTTCACTGAAACCTGTTACCACAACTGACAAGATCCCCCAGGGGTTCAAGGTTGGACTTTGAACACACACAACACCTGTCCCCCAAGCTTTCTTCCCAAAGCCAGCACCAAATCCTACCTAAAAGCGAAATAAAACCCTGCCTAAACTGGCACTGTCATCCATAGCTCCCTCCCCCTCCCTTTTTAAAATGAGGCTTGCTTGTCCTGTCTCATCTTGAATGTGCAGAACTCTGATAGATCACTCTCGTGGGCTTGCTTTTTGGAGTGTAGTGGGAAGCATCGCAGTTATAAGCCAAGCCTTTAAATAGCAGCACAGAACATCGATAAAGGAATTTGAAAATGGAAAAAAAACCCACCCCAGCACAGATACAGATGACTAGCTGCACAACTCTGTTTAACAGGCAGTACTGCCAGAGTCGTTGGTGACAGTGGGTGGATACCAGTTTGTTTTTGGCACACATGGGGAGTGATTGGAAGGGGCAGTGTTGCTAGGGTCAGATGCGGGGTTTTTCTGACCTCTTGGGAGCCAACCACAACAAACAGGAAGCGTTTGCAAACCCTGTTCCTTCACACCCATTATTGCACAGAACTTTATTTCCCCCTCTAAAGAGAGACATTCCAATATCTGAGGTTAGAGGCCATATTGTGTTTAAATAACCATGGTTTCACCCAGTTCAGATATTTGCCTTTATATAATGAGGAGAAGATGTGAACCTTGACCACACTCCCAGTTTACCAGATGTTGATTGGGGGAGGGGGAAAGTGTCTGAATAGCTTTTGAAATGGTTCCTGAAAGCTTCTTGGCTATAGTTCAGCTTGTTGAGGTAAATGTGAAAATTCCTTTCAGTGCCTCGTCTGTGTAGCTGATTATAGGTTTTAAAGTTAATTCTGAGCATTAAATTATTCTTTAAGAAGCAAGGCTGATTCGGTAAAGTATACTATTAGCCTGAAATCTTGATGTGATATTGGGCAGGTAAATAAACTGCAATGTTTATAAAATATGTATGGACCATTCTGTTAAAGGACAGTGAAGTGCATGTGGATAAACACTTTCAGGAAAAATATTGAAAAACTATTCACTGTGGAAACCTTGACCAGAAGTCAGTGACCAGAGTCTCTACAGAGGGGGGTGCTGTTTATTATGTCAGTTCTGACTCCTGTTGCAGGTGCAAGTGCTAACTCTGCTTTTAAAGTAAAAATTGCTATTTTTCTTTTTTGCAGGAGCCTCTGGAAGCATTTCCGTGCTGTTAGCCTGTGTTTGTTCTTGCTGGTCTTTCCAGCTTACATGGCCTACATGATCTGTCAGTTTTTCCACATGGATTTCTGGTTGCTGATCATTATTTCTAGCAGCATACTCACCTCCCTTCAAGTAAGATAATACCTCCTTGTATGTACTTGATATGTATTAGTAGAAACAAGCAGATCCCACAGTTTTAGCCCATTCAGCTGTGGGATCCTTCTGTAATCCTGGAGATTCTGTCTGAAGCTCTTCTGTCAAAGCTCATGGACTTCCGTGGAGCTGAACCCCAGAAAACTGGGGTGGAAAGAAAACAGCCCACTCCTCCTCTCTCCCCATTTACTCATTTTTCCTTTTTGTGTCTATAGAGATTGTGGATGCTGGGGAAAAACATTTTCAATCTCAACACTCAGAAGTGGTTCTGTAAGGGCAAAGTTTGCTTGCCTGAGACCTGAAATCCACATTTTGGAACTCAGAGAAGCATTCTAGGCACTTCCAGATCTATCTCAGCTGCATCCAGAATTTGAGCGTAGAAGTGAAGGCTTAATTCTCTTCTCAAATGGCCAGGATTGCTTCTGAAAGCCTTCTTGGGGAGCCAGTCTCCCAAGTCCCTCGGAATAGATTTTCAAGATTTTCAGCAGTCCTTGGGAATGTAGATCTCAAACGGATTGTGAAATCCAATGGAAATAACAAACTATTTCTGGGATATCTTCCATTTTTCCATTCCTTATTTTTCAGAGTGGTGATTTCTTGTGTTCTAAGTCAAGTTCCAGGTATTTTCTTTATACAGTACAGATGATGAAGATTGTAAGGGGTACCATGAGTATACCAATTTTAAAATGTCCTTTACCAAATAAGCTTAGACTGTATAAGCTTGTGTTTTTCCAACACTGGGTGTAGACCACCCAAAGTTAATCACTTTTACAATCCACTGGCATGTACCTAACCACACAGTTCTTCCAATGGAATGGAGAGCCAGTTTGGTGCAGTAAAGAGTGGCAGGACCCTAATCTGGAGAGCCAGGTTTGATTTCCCACTCCTCCACTTGAAGCCAGCTGGGTGACCTTGGGCCAGTCACAGCTCTTTCAGAGCTCTCTCGGTGGGCTGCAAGTGCATTATTCAACAAGTGTGAAAGCAGCGTCAGTGAAAAGACTAGGGGTTATATTGGATCCAGCACTGCTACTAGAAAAGCAAATAAATGCAGCAGCAAAAAAGCCTTCTCCCAACTTAGACTAGCCTGTAAAATGCCTCCCCCTCCCCCCCCCCCCCCCACTCAACACGGCTGATCTGGCCACCTGGATTCATGTCACGTTAACATCGAGACTAGACTGCTGTAATTCACTCTGCATAGGTCTCCCCTCAAAGTAAACTGAGAGACTCCAGCTGGTGCAAAATGCTGCAGCTTGTTTACTTTCAGAAACTAGATGGAGCTTGCACATCACTATTATTTTGGAGTCACTCCATTGGCTACCCATCAGTTACTGGACTCAATTCAAAGTCATGACTATTACATTCAAAGTCTTTCATGGCCCAGGCCCCTCTTATCTGCAAAACCGCCTCTCTCCCTATGTTCCACCACAGAAGCTTTGCTCATCTGAACCAGACTTTCTGCAGATACCACTCTGAAGTTGGGCTAAATCAACAACTGCCCTTACACATGCTTTCTGTGTGGTAGCCCCCACCTTATGGAATGACCTGCCTGAAGAGGAAAGCTCCCACTTGCCTGGCTTGCCGCAAACTATTCAAGACTGAACTGTTGATCATATTGTATTTTTGCTCAATGAATGTCCTAGCTATTGATTACATTGTATCCACTTGGAGTGTGTAATCCACCTTTGATCTCAGTGAGAAAGTTGGACTATAAACAGACAACAGTAATAATACACACCCTTAATTTCAGTGGGATGGGAAAGATTTAAGCATGAGTTAACTCTGTTGAAATCAATGCAATTTAAAAGTACTTAATTTTCACTGGATTATGCATTTATTTGTATTGTATCTGTTACAGAAACATCTGGCAATCAGATGCAGACTTGTCCTTTTTTACATTTGTTTGAAATATAGCCCTGATTGTGACGATTGATTCCTTGTTCAGTAGAAATTTACTTAAAACATTTGTTTATAATTATTCGGGTGCTTTATTGGGTTTGGGATATTGGGAAGTTTTAGTCTTGAGACTTGAGTCAAATTGTGCATTCTTTCTGCTTCCAGGTACTTGGAACGCTTTTCATTTACGTTTTGTTCATGGTCGAGGAGTTCAGGAAAGAGCCGGTAGAAAACATGGATGATGTCATTTATTATGTGAATGGCACTTATCGATTACTAGAGTTCCTCGTAGCACTCTGTGTTGTGGCATATGGTGTATCAGAGACTATCTTTGGAGAGTGGACCGTGATGGGCTCAATGATCATCTTCATTCACTCCTATTACAATGTATGGCTTCGTGCTCAATTGGGATGGAAAAGCTTTCTTCTCCGCAGAGATGCTGTGAATAAGATTAAATCACTGCCTACTGCTACCAAAGACCAACTGGAACAACACAATGATATCTGTGCCATCTGCTATCAGGTATGTAACATGTCCAAATAGTAGTTACATGGACTGTATCTCCTTACTTTTTAATCATCATAACAACAGTGTGCTTATATACCACCCTTCTGGACAGATTACTGCCACACTCAGAGTAGTGAACAAAGTTAGAGTTGTTATTATCCCTACAATACATTAGGAAAACTGGACCTGAGAGGAGTGGCTTACCCAAGGCCACCTGCAGAGTTCAAGGTAGTAGTGGGAGTTGAACTAGCAGAGTGCTGACTTGCAGCCCAGCCACTTAACTACTATGCCACATAGCATCATGTAGGCTGCCCTGATAGGATCATCAAAAATTATAGCCAGGAAAGTGATTCTGTTCAGGTATGTGCAGACGTGGCATGCTAACCTGAATGGTGGAAGTATATATTGCCCTTCTATCATATGCATAACAACAGGCTTGGATCCACCAGAGCATTTCTTTGAACAGAACTGTTTCCATCCATGGAGCATGACTTTCTCACCTGCTGCAGCCCAAAAGTAAGAAAGTTGCACTCCATGGGCAGAAATCCTTCCTTCTGTAGAAATGCTGATAGATCCAAGCCATTATGTGTGGTGCAGATCCTCCAGGTCTATGTGTGTTCAATGGGCTGATCTGCTTAATTCTTTTCCCTCAGAAGAGGAAGGGAAGATTGTATGTACTGTGGGCACAACTCTATGTAAAGCATTCATATCACACATTACTTTATGTACAAGATGGGGACCATGTGCTTATTCTTCTCATAAACAAGTTATAGTGCCAGCTGAACATAGGAACAAGCCCCAGTTTCTGCACCGGTCACCTTAGATGTGTTGACTCTTTAAATAAGAGAGCTGTTTTTATAATTTTGTAAGATTCATCTCCTAGAATTAAGTTTCTATGTAAATGATAGTTTAACATCAGATGCTTCTTAAAACAGGAAACAATGCTGGCTACTTTACATTAAGGACTTTAAATTGATGCTTGTAGCTGAGATGGCGCATGGGATCGCTTTTGAAAATAGGATGCTGACAAGCCTGAGCTGGCAACTTCTAATGACAGTGATACCAGGCTGCCCAGTCATTTTGTATTGGTTTCTCTTTTGTAGATGGTACAGCCAGTCTTACTGGCTTCAACTTTTACCTCCACTCCCATCTTTGTCTTTGCAGGACTCATTTAATCTCCAAGGCCTGTTCATTCCATATTCAAAGAAACAGTTGGTCAACAATGAAACACCATCAAAATTAGGTTTAGGCTTTTATGCAAGCAGGAGTAAAGAAATGAAAAGAACTCTGGAAGTGACACTTGTCTTGCATCTTAACCTTTAAACTCCCTGTGTCTGCTTCCCACCCCCCACCCCGACTGTGTATTGGTTGTAACTATAAAAGCCCCGCTAGTGTAAGTGGTTCATTAAAAATATTTTAAAGGCAAAACTTCATGCAATTAAGAACCATTGTCTGTAACTATTGAATTCAAGATCCAAGCCATAAAAGTCTGGCAGAGTATATGAAAGGTTCAGGGGCGTCTACACAGAAAAGCATCTCCAGAAGCTGAGCAGGGTCATAGAGAGCTGCTGCTAGCCAAGGTTGAGAAGGCCTATGATCGAAATAAGTGTTAGGCAGCTCCTTCTGGATACAGCGACTTGTCAGGCTCTCCATGGATATGCTCAGTTTGGTATCCCAGGAGTAGAAAGGCCAAGGGCCTGGACTACTTGGATGCCCTTCAGATTTGATTATTTAGCTCTTTTGGGCCACAAACACTAGGCCTTTGGGGGAAGTCTTATATGTTGCATAGAGGACCAGAACCTCTAAAACCCCTTTGCAAAATAAACTACTTGGGATCTGTATTTATTTATTTATTATTTATTATATTAGATTTTTAGTCCGCCTTCCCAACCAGGCAGGCTCAGGGCAGAGTACAACATTTCAGTTTACATAAATACAGTTATAAACAGATAAAACAGTATACAAATAACATTAAATACAAAAAACATTAAAACAACTTTATACAATACAGCTTCTCTTCAGATGGCGATAATAAAATACTGTTTTTCAAGCCCTGGCTCATATGTAGGGTGGTGGACAGATCTTTAGTGTGGCCAGTGGGGGCCCAACCTAGCCTCCACCATATGCCTGGTGGAACATCTCTGTCTTACAGGTCCGGCAGAAAGATAATAAATTCCACCGGGCCCTGGTTTCCTCAGAGAGTTCCGCCAGGTCGGTGCCAGGACCGAAAAGGCCCTGGCTCTGGTTGAGGCCAGGCAGGCCTCCCTTGGACCAGGGACCACCAACAGTTGTTTATTTGTTGAACGAAGCATCCTCTGGGGTACATACGGGGAGAAGCGGTCCTGCAGATAATGCTGGGTCCAGTCCGCATAGGGCTTTATAGGTCAACACCAAAACCTTGAACGGGACCTGGTACTCAACTGGTAACCTGTGCATCTGGCGTAGTATAGGTGTTATATGTTCCCTAATTGGGACCCTTGCAATTACTTGCAAAGCTGCATTTTGGACCAGGTGTAGCCTCCGGATCAGGCCCAGGGGAAGCCCTGTGTAGAGCGAGTTGCAGTAGTCTAATCTAGAGGTGACCGTTGCTTGGATCACTGCAGTTAAGTCATGGGTTGATAGGTAGGGGGCAAGCTGCTGGGCCTGTCTTAGATAGAAAAATGAAGACCGGGCAACCGCTGCGACCTGTGCCTCCATAGTCAGGGAGGCATCCAGGATCACTCCCAGGCTCCTAACTCTCGAAACTGGCGCAAGTAGTGCTCCATCAAGAACGGGGAGCCGGAGTCCCGTGCCCATGGCCCCCAGACCCACAAGCAGGACCTCCATCTTTGTGGGATTTAATTTCAACCGACTCTGCTTCAACCATCCAGTCACAGCTTCGAAGGCACGCTCCAAGACATCTGGGGCAGATATAGTTGGGTGTCATCAGCATATTGATGACACCCAAGTCCAAAACGCTGCACCAGCTGGGCGAGGGGGCGCATATAAACATTAAACAGTAATGGGGAGAGTATTGCCCCCTGTGTAAAATCCTTTGTCTAGCTACTTCAGTATATGATTACTTATTTGGTCACTCATATGTCACCTTATCTTAGGTTTGGATACTCTAATATGCTCTAGTCAACTTTGCTGGATGCTTCTATTTCCTAATCCTGTTGCTTCTATTTCCTAATCCTATGTACAAGCCTATGCACTAAAATAATAATTGTTCTGTGTCCCAACAACAGAAATTTTGCACCACCCAAGATAAGCAGAATATTGCCAGCTGTATAAAGTATGTACATTGAACGGATGTGCATAATTTATTTTTCTGTGTTTTGTATTTTGCGTGCCTTACTCCTATTTCTGCTAGTCATGAGAAGACTAAAGGCACTGAAGCCTTACTCCCAGCCAGCTGCTCAAAATCATATTCAGTCACCTCTTTGACTTTTCAGATTTTAGCAGGCATTCCCCATGTTCTTTCAAGACTATCTTCTCAGTTGTAAGGTATAGAAACTTGCTTTTAAAGTATCAAGAAACCAAATTCTTTACCCTCTAGTACAGTCAGTGATTATGCAGCTCTGATTATGAAGATTGTTACTGTTTAATAACTTCTTGTACATAGTGTACTTGCCTAGAATTAAATGTTGCATTTTGCTGTTCTCATGTTGAATGAACACATATTAAAAGTGTGTGGGCCTTGGAACAATGCTTAATGAAGCATAGGGACCAAGTCCACTTTCATCATGACTTGCTTTAGCAGTTAGTTCCAGCCTTAGTTGAGTTTTTCATTAAAAACTAATACACATACTGAGCATAAATCAACTTGGGTCGTTTCAGGAGAGTGCTTTTGTGGTTGGGTTTTTTATGATTCGTCTCTTTGTTCCTTTAGGACATGAAATCTGCGGTCATCACTCCTTGTGGCCACTTCTTTCATGCAGGCTGCCTTAAGAAATGGCTATATGTGCAAGAGACCTGCCCCCTGTGCCACTGCCAACTTAAAAACCCTACTCAGCCCCCAGGACTGGGATCAGAGCTGGTGCCACAACCGAATCCTGGAGCGGAACCAAATACTGTTCAGCAAGAGGCAACTGAAACCCCTGGTGTAGAATGCCAGAACAGGGCAAGAGATGAACCTATTGAGAATGGACAGGCTGTCAAAGGTTTGGGTACCATACAAGACTCTTTGGACTCCAAGGATGGGCCTGTCACTCCAGATGATGCCTCTTCCTTTGATGTCAGCCAGGCAGAAAGTGCTATAGAAGGACTGGCTAAAGAACAGGAAGAGGTGGTGACACGAGACCTTGGGGGTTGTATCCAGAATTGAACTAGCAGAGGATGGTGCAAGGACAACACTCCAGGGTCCCTTGACTCAGCAGACAGAATCCTACTCTTTGTTGTCTTGATCAAGTTTAACTCTCAGAATGCTGGCCAAAATGTATTTATAATATCCCATGCTGATTTCTGTGAGCTGCTTGGTTTACAGGGCTGCCAGTGCAATCCACTGGAAACTATTTTAGAAGCTGCCACCATGTTGCAAAAAGGGGCAGAAACTGAAAAAAAATCATAAATGAGTATTGTCAAAAGGGAAAGTTGTAAGAAAAATAAGAATGGGAGGGTGTGGGGAGGGGATGGAGAGAGCCAGGTTGGGTGTGGGGGGAAGACAGTGTTGCTGAAGCGTAGAAGGAAGAATCAAACAGAAGGACAAAGATGGGTCTGAACCTCTGGGCTTGGTTTCTCTGAAATGATGAGTGTTCTGCCAAGACCATTGGCAAAGATTCTGTAGAGCACTGAAGGAGAAATCAAGGAGTACCAGCACAGATTGTGTTGGAAGTGGTGCTTTGGGCAAGTTGGGTTAGGGCAGCTGCATTTGCATTTGTATAATCTATAGCAACTCTTGACTTTTTACAACAGAGCTGTCAACACTTTTATGTTTTTGTTAATGAACGTTCTGGGCAGCACAGGCTGTGTGAAGTGGACTAAAGCTCCAGTGAACGCTCTTGACTCCACCAACAGAGTGCAGGAGAGATGTGGGAGGAGCTTTAGGATGCTGATTGAAGCCTGTTGGTGCTGTTCAGTTTGGTGTAGTGTCTAATTTTTTGCAGCTGAATTAAAGCAGTATTACTATCCTGGCGATATTTGCACCTTTTGGGAATGAGTACATAATCTGTATGATCAAATGCCGCAAATGCCACTCCTAAAGCTGTTAATAGGATTTGCACCTTTTTTCCTTCTTTTTTCCCTTTGACAACTGTGTGTGTGTATTTAAATTTTTACATTCATCATGGCTTTCAGGTAGAAATAGGGACTGGGGAGAGGGATGGGAGCTGACAAATTTTTTATGTGAATTTTGATATGAAAAACAACTAGTCACTTATTTATACACTAGGCTTGGCTCAAAGAAAGTGTGTTTTTGTTTTCCTCAAAAGTTGTTGTTCCTAACGTGATATGTGACATTTTATTTTTTAGCAGTGAATTTGGATGTAGACTGACAGAGATAGGTGAATGTCTCAATAAACTACATTTGAAGATTTTTTACATTTGGCTGTGATGTTTTCCCTACCATGTGTTTGAAGATTTGATCCTTAAAAGCTCTTAATGAGAAAATAAGACTCCTGCTGGCTAAGACCAAGGTCCATCCAATCCAGCTTCTTGTTTCTCTGGTGCTTTTAGGCCCAGGCAGCTTCCTGCAATATACTCTCATGGTTGAGCCAATTTGTATTGCTTGGGACAGTAATAATTTCCCCAAAGCATAGGACTTGACCAGCTTTTCGTGCTTTATCTTCTTACTTTTACTGGTACTCTAAATGTTACTCAGTAGCAATGCTCAGTAAGCTGCAAGAAAAGGCTTGTCTCTTCATTTATTTCTTTGAGGTATTCTGCATGGCCATAATTTCAGTACTGAATTTATCTTCTAATCAGAAATAGAAGTTATCTGTTCCCGCTGAATCTCAAGAAACATCTTTCAAACTCAAAAGTTAATTTTCTCAGTGTTGACAAGAGAAAAAAAAAACCTGAAAAGATACTGATAATTTTTTCTAAAGCCAAGATGTGGGGATTTTTCCTACTCTGCCAATGTAAACAAGTTTTCCTTGTGGTTCTCCCCTTCCCCCCCAGTGCTTTGACTTGAACCACATCAGAGTGCAGGTGTGAGCTCATATAATTGTAAGTTCCTCCATATCAGACAGTTCCCTCTACAGGAAAAAACAGCACATCACGTTTCTCTGTATTTAGGGGTGTTTTGTGAAGTCTGCAGGCACTTGGTAAAACCAGGATTCCACTTTCATTTGAAAAAAGTTTTTCAGACCCAATTGTTACGTAAAAAATGTTTCTGCACTTACGCTTCAAGAAATCAGTAGTACAACAAAGTTTATCTGCTGAACAATGGGTAAGAATTGAAGAGTAATGTTAAACAAATGAACAGTATGCAGAGAATCAAATAGGCAAAGTTGTTGAAGCTCACTGACTTGTGATAACATTTCAACTGTGTAGTTCTCAGGTCTAAAGAAGACTCCTGCCTTCTAGTATCCGATATCCTACATTAGAACAATCCATAAAATCTGGCCTTAGAACAGTAATGATAATTCAGTGTTTGCATTGGTTTGTTTTTGGTCAAATACGAGCTTCACCTCTATGAAGAAACATCTAACTATTACTCCAGAAGTGGTAACATTTAGGGAGAACTCCTAAGATGCTGTGGTGAAAAAATGAAGCCACAGCTTGCTTGGTGACTTCTCAAAGATAACTCCTGTAATGTGATTCAGTGGCCTGTAGAAACACGTTCCCATGTGTTTAGGATAATCCATAACGTTATTCAGTCTAGTACATGGTATACTATAGCAGTTTTATTCTGCAATCCTAAACACAGTTATTTGGAAGTAACTTGATCCTGGTTACACTTTGGTAGGGCTTGGCTGTTCGTGTACAAAATATCTTGCAGTTGCCTGCCCTGTTTGTTAAGTACACATTTAAACTGCCATTCCTCCAAGGGGCTTAAGGTAGCATATGTGATTATCCCCTCCTCCATTTTATCCTCACAGGCAGCCCTGTGAAGTGTATACTGGGCTATTGAGTAGTAAGTGATTGATCTAAAGTCACCCAGTGAGCTTTGGATCAGTCTTAGTCTGATGCTAACTACTATGCTTCACTGTTTCCATAATCTTGTGAGTCAAGGGTCTGTAGCATTTTATGAATGGGGAGCTGTTCCTAAATATGTTTACTAGAAACCCCCTCCAATTGAACCGAGTGTGGTTAAGATAGGATTGGAAGTGTTGATAGTTTAACTGGGATATGAACCCACATCCCCATGAGGAATATGATTCTAATAATAATCTGCACTCTTCTAGACAGATTAGTACCCCACTCAGAGCAAAGTCAGTGTTGTTATCATCCCCACAATACAGCTGGGGAGCTGGGGCTGAGAGAGGTGAGCTCATGGCAGTAGTGGGATTTGAACCAGTAGAGTGCTGATTCCTAGCTGGACCACTTAACCACTGTGCTACAGCAGTGTTTTGATTTAAGGGCTTTTATTTGAGTGTAGGAGGTAGATAGCTTTTAACTGTACTCATTTCACAATGATGTGTTTTGTTTAACAAAAAAACTTTTACAAGCTGCAAAAATGAGTTACCAATGCAGGGTAAGCTAAAGATTTTCTCAAAGCCAAGTTCCCTCTGCTGGCTAAATTTACTACTGCAAACAATATAGAAAAGTGATTATTAATATATTGACTTATAATTTACAAAACTGGTAGCAACAAGCCTCTGACACCAAACCTAGAAGGGACAGAGATTTCAGCGTTCATCAGCACTTTGAATTGAACAGCATCAAAGGCCTATGAAAAATAAAGGGGTTTGCAGGGTATTATTTCTCTTGTTAATGCATGGGTGTACATAGCTTGCCAAAGCTAGTGAGGAAAATAAAGGTCTCCACTCTGAGCAGAATCCATAAAACAGGTATAGGGTGACAGCTGAAAGTGGCCTAGTGCTTAATTTGTGGTTATCTGTCCCATAAATACACTGTTAAAATGAAGGTGAACTGCTTTTCAGTCATGCAGATTACATGGACAAAATGATAGCTTTAAAACTACTAAAGTTATGTAGGGCATATTTGCAAGATCTGAATAAAAGTACAAACATGCAATTAAGAAAGTACATGGATAGCTTTTATTTAGGGAATGAGCAAGATCTCACCCCAGCCCTGATCTGGAATTAAACTTGTAAATCAAAGTAATATCCAGACATCTATTAGCAATCTGGTTCTCTATGATTAAATCCACCTTAGATCTCTGTAGCCTCCCCCAGTCTTTTACTAACAGAAACTAAGGCATGAAGTATGGCAATACTGCTGTGTTTGCCTAGCATTCCCCACAATGGCCGGTGAGAGGAGCATTCATTTATTAAAGCTACAGGAGAGGCTTCTGTTCTAAACCCAGGATCTGGGTTTAACCTCCAGGGTTTTTTTCCTTTGTTTTTCTAAGATTTCAGATTTTTCTGCAAACTGGGCTTTTTTCAGTCTTGTAGAAAGATCTGACTTGTTTGTTTAGCGCTCCAGTCTCTGGATTTAATTATCCACAGATTACGCCATTAGAATAATCACTTAATCTCTGCAGAAAAAGCATCTGTTGCACTTACATGCTACTCTTCTTCTAAGCTGATCAGCATGGGGGATGTAGTTTACCCCTATCTTGTGAGGTAGGCTATACTGAGAGCGATTGGCTAAAGTTTACTCATAGAACTTAATGACTGAGTAATTTGAACTGTGCTCTAAAAGGCCTAGTGAGACACTCTGATCACTATGCAATACTGCCACATCATTCCTCTCCCCTCTCTGTGGGGTTTTTTTTGGTGAAGTCTCCTGACCATCCAATGTCAGGAATGCAAGCAGAAAGTGTTTTCAAAATTCTCTCTCTCTCTCTCTCTCTCTCTCTCTCTCTCTCTCTCTCTCTCTCTCTCATTAGGTTAGTATGGCAGAAAGTAACACTATTTGGTTGAGGTAGACTAACAGTGCAATTCTAAACAGTTACTCCAGTCCAAGCCCATTGAAATCGCTCTGCTTAGGATTTCATTGTGTACCTACCTTCTGCCTCTAGCGACCATTTTTTTTAGGTAAAGCAGCTTTATCTCTCCTCCCTCAGTCTTGGAAGTTCAACCATTTAGGTCATGAAAGGGTAAGGTACTAATCTGGCAACCCACAGCTACCTAAGTTTTGCCCGTGGTTCCAGTTGTTCACGTCAGAGAGATGGAACAAAAGACCTGATAAATTGAACCACTGTAAATTACTAGCCTTGATGCAGTGTGTCATAGGCTCAAACTATTAAAGTCAACTAACATCTTACAGTACTTTCAGCAGGGATGCTCTAACACTCACCTATTTGGTTTGTAGTCTGTCAGTCACAAACGAGCTAATTTTTCATTGAAGAGTTTGGCTGTTTATGAGCAGTTCAGACCTGTTTGCCAGGTTATCTTTCTCAAATTCAAGCAGTACACTACAATGCAATTGGCAGTATTTATACAAGTGCATTGACAGTCCCAAGGTAAGTCCTACTTTCAGTCCAACCTGTTGCTTCAGCATACTGCTGAACAGCCAGTTGTATAAATAGTAAGTAAATCACTCAGTCAGGAATTATACATTTGTATTTTGTATACTGTATTTTTTAAAGAGTCTTACTCTGGTGTTCCATTTAAGTCTGTATTATTGACATTATTTTGTTCATTGAATTTTTGCAGTCTTATGGTAGGTGTAGTTTTCCCTTCCACCTAACCAAATAATCCATCCATGATTCTGGATAGAATAATCTCACCTACTGTACAAGTACGAAAGCCCCTACACGGCAAGGAAACGAAACTCCACCACTGCCACAGCTATTGCACAACTGCAAAATTTCTAAAACAGCTGTTCGTGGTGGATGGCTGACAAGCAACCAGACTGGACATTCAGCTCAGGTGATCCTGGCCATCAAGTATAGTACGTTCACCTATCAAACGTGTTTGCCTCAAAAATTGTAGCATTTGTACTTTCAGCTTAGCTTTCTGAAAACCATCCAAGTCTTAATTTTTTAACTTCTGTATTTGACTCTACAGAAATCTTTGCAGGAGCAGATTTGGATCATGGTTCAAAGGAGGGACAATTACAGTCACTGCTTGATACTTAAAGGAAGAGAGATGGAGGACATAACTTCCTTTGTACTTGGGAGTAAAATGTTTTCTTTGTCAAGACCTCTTCTTAGCTTTCCTAACAGGGCCTTCAAAGCTTAGAAAAGAAAACAGAAGTTCCAGTTGGAATGCAGAGGGATTAAGTTTTTATTTATTTCCCCTGCTCTGAGCTCGTATTGTGCAGTTTGGAAGGAAATGTCCTTGAAAGATGAGTTCCTCCATAAACTATTTCAGCTTCTGTTTGTTTTCAGATGGAAATTATTTTCTCAGAGACCCTGCATGTGAGGAAGTGGGTGTTGATAAGTAAGACAAAATAAGAAATTACAGCCTGTAATATCAAGGGGCAGTCTATTTCCAAGCCTGGAAACAAACAGTTTGTAGTTAGCCATGTGTTTATTGGGTTTTGTCTTTGTCAAATTACTTTCTCAAATGCATGCTTAGCA
The DNA here is from genome assembly GCF_028583425.1 of Eublepharis macularius. Classification (NCBI taxonomy): domain Eukaryota; kingdom Metazoa; phylum Chordata; class Lepidosauria; order Squamata; family Eublepharidae; genus Eublepharis; species Eublepharis macularius. Next base: position 90,375,452 of record NC_072793.1, on the reverse strand, counting down.
GTCTGACTTGTCTGAAAGAAGACGAGAAAAGTCTTGCTCAAGGTATTAAATGCTTCATCCCTGTCTTTACCTGTTCAAAAGCCTGCTAAAGCTATTTGACAAACCCTTGCACAGATTAAGGAACCTTTGATCCTCTGGACCCTTCTTGTTTGAGTTGCCCATAACCTAAATTGTTAGGACAGCGATGGCTGACTTCTGTTTTCTCAGGTATCATTCTGTTCACCAAACACTACTCCAAACAATCCAATCCCTGGCAGATGTTCAGGGTCAGCAGTCCTTGTCTCTTTCTAGGAGCAAGGTCCTTATATCAGTGGCACACCTAAGCATAGATGCTATAAGATAATTGAAAGTCTTCCTGAAAGACTTTCTCAAGAGGCACTGTAATGATTTTAAGTGTGTGTGTGTCTTTAAATGCTTGGTGTGATACTGATGAAGAGTGGGGGGTGAAAGAGCGGGATGAGTGAGATGATTGGTTGATGACTGAGAGAGTGGGCGGAGTGAAGTGCAGTTTTAGTTACTGAGCAGAGAGAGAACATTCAGTCTGGGCAAAGCAGGCAAGCTGTGTGAAAGCTTGAGGGGATTTGCATCCTAGTTCGTTTAGGCAACCTGTGTGAAAGCCTGAACTGTGTGTGGCGGTGAGAGAATATTCATTCTGACTAAAGCAGGCAAACTACGTGCGCGCCTGAGAGAAAGTCTATATACATTTGAGTGAGCGAGTGATCTATGTGAAGCAGGCAAACTGTGTGTGTGCCTGTGAGAGAAAGTTTATGTATATCTGTATGACTGAGCCTATGTAAAGAAACTTTAAGAAGTGAGAACTATCTTTGAAACCATCAAGCTTAAGTACTAGAGTGAAACTGATACACTTCTTGTAAAAGTAAACGTTTTTTTTTTATCCCAGGGTATCTGTCATTCCTATATATCCCATTCCTATCCTCAGGGCCACATAGTCCCACAAAGGAGCCTGACACTTGGGCACGTTATTAAAAGGGAAATTGAAATTACTTATTTTGGAATATAATTCTTGGTGGCAGCAATCTACCCAGTGGGTTTAAGAAGAGGGTTAAAGGAAAAATCTAACTGAAAAAGAAAAGGGCTTGTAACAGGCACATTGGCATGGTTTTGCCTTTCTAAAATACAAATTAAAGAGCTACCCAATATGTTGACATAGAGGCTCAGTGCTTCATTTACTTACAAATAAAACTGCACACACTTTTTTTCTACCACACTTTAATTAAAATTAGCTCAGATGTTTGCTGGAGATGGGGAGGATAAGCTTATTCTGGCACCATGGTCTGCCCATGGTACTAGTTTGTTGCTTTAAGAGAAAAATTAATGGCTGCTTGTATGAATCAGGGCCAACATGGAAGGTTACATTTTAGATAAGGCAAGGATCACTTATTATTCTAAATACCTGCTAATGGTATAATGTTGGAATGTGACACCCTGTTCTTATCTGTATCCTACAATAAGTACCAGAGTCTGTGCCTCTAACTGTGGATTAGGTTAATGTGTCAAATATTCAGACTGTGTATTTTTAGCAGGTATATAAAATACAGTTTAGTTAGGCTGAACTGGATTGAGAAAATGTTTTCTTTTTCATTACCTCATAACTCACACTTGATAGAGTATGGGAAGAGAAAGGATCCCAAAACAGATCCTGGCGTGAGAGCTGCAACCAATCTTGAAATCTATTGATAATCCCCATGAAGAGTTAGCTTATTGGGGATTTTTCTAAAGAATGGGAAAAAACCAAAATCTACCCGTCTCTCAAGAACTTCTGTAATGTTATGCTACAGTTTGTTTCGGACATGAAGTAGTCCCCACATAAGCATCTCAGTAGCAAATTGATGGCTGCTAGGCTAGGTTCACATTTGTATGGCATATCATGCTTTAGTTCTGTGCAAATTCCCTGATGGTTTTATGTGTGCTTGAATAACTGCTAAACTCATTGAGATGTGTGTATGAAATTATTTTGCCAGTTTTCTACACTTACCTAATGTCATCTATACTCACCAGTTTTTGTCTCTCTGAGTATGCTCCTTTCAGCTCTTAGAAGCACAAAACTAATGCTTCATGGAGACAATGAAAGTCAAAACTTGAATAGAAATTAACCTATTGAATATGGTTGACAAACCTCCAGGTGGTGGCTGGAAAGCTCCCAGATTTACAACTCATCTCCAGACCACAAAGAGAGTTCTCTTGGAGAAAATGGTTGCTTTGGAAGCTGGACTCTATGACATTATGCTCTGATGAGATCCCTCCCCTCCCCTGCCCAACCCACACCCTCCCCAGGGCCTTCCTTCAGGAACTTCCAAACCTGAAGTTGACAATCCTAATAGTGAGAAGTGTCTAACATTCTTTAGGCAATAAAGTTAACGAATACTGTATTCAGTACTCTGAGCCTTGTCAACATTAAAGAGATTAACATGTTCATTGTCAGCTACCAATACCAGGTATTTCCCTTTGGTCTGGCCTTGGCACCTAGGGTATTCACAAAGTGTATGTCCGTAATCGTAGCACACTTACCAACCTAGGATGCTCCATATATCCTTATTTGGACGATTGGTTAATATCGGCCCCTTCTAGGGAGACATTATTAGAGCATATTTCACTTACCATCCAGACCTGCCTAAACCTGGGGCGTCTCATAAATTTCAAGAAGTCTGCCCTAATACCTTCTAAGAAGGTCCAGTTTATTGGAGACATCCTAGATAGCTCTGTCAATAGGGCTTTCCTGCCAGTAGAAAGGGCTGTATGTATTAAAACCATGGTCAAACGGTTTAGTGCCTACAGGTTTCAATCAGCTAGAGCCATCCAGACCCTGTTAGGCCTCATAACAGCGACTACCATGGTGACCCCTATGGCCAGACATGTACATGAGGAGCTTACAACTGTGGTTTCTTTCAGTTTTTCACCCAACAGTTCATTCTTTAGAGAAAAAATTTACAATCCCAAGAGGTATAATTAAATCGCTCACTTGGTGGGCATCAGACACTAATTTACTTACCGGTATGGGATTTGGGTCCAAGAAAGTGGCTCTATCACCACTGATGCATTGACTTCTGGGTGGGGGCCCACTGTGGTCAGCTTCATACCTATGGTAAATGGTTGATACAGGAAAAGAATGTACATATTAATGTCTTAGAACTTTGAGCTATTTGTTATGCACTTACCTCATTTGCAGATGTGGTACAGGGAAAACATGTACAGATCCTAACTGACAATTGTTCAGCGATGTACTACCTGAACAAACAAGGAGGCACAGCCTCAAAGAGACTTTGCAAGGAAGCCATTGCCACAAGGGAATGGGCTCTAGACCACAATATAAGTCTACAAGCCATCCATATCCCAGGAACATCCCATGTCACTGCAGACACCTTAAGCGGACTAAACTCAACCATGAGTGGTCTATAAAACAGTCATATATCGAACCAGTTTCTGGAAGTGGGGTCTTCTGGGAGTAGACCTCTTTGCTACCAGGGTGCTGATCATGGCTGATAAAAGCTTTTCTCATAGCCATTACTTCCGTGAGGAGAGTGAGGGAAATTGCAGCCTTACGGTCAGATTCTCCTTTCCTTAAGGTTCATTCAGTGAAAGTGGTTCTTAGAACAGGACCGGACTTTAGACCCAAGGTGATCTCAGATTTCCATATGTTACAGGACATAGTACTCCCAGTCTTCTTTCCATCCCCCACTTCAACTGCAGAACAGGCGCTCCATACCTTAGATGTGCGTAGGGCCATTTTGTTTTATCTGAAATGTACAGAGTCGTTCAGGGTGGATAAACAACTTAGTTTGTTACGCTGGCCCTTAGCAAGAGGGCTAACCCACAAACTATATCGAGCTGGGTGGTGAGGACTATTTAGTTTAGTTACGCCACAGCCAAGTCACCATGTCCTTTGGAACTTCAGGCACATTCCATGAGTTCACAGGCATCATCCACAGCGCTGATGAGCAACGTTCCTCTGGCTGACATCTGTAAAGCAGCGACATGCTCGTCCTCTGAGATTTCTGCAAAACATTACGCACTTGACGTATGGGAATGGCGGGAAGCAGCTGTTGGACAATCAGTGCTCCAATCTCTGTTCAAGTGAAGAGCAGTTTGACATCCAGTCACTTTTCACAACTGGCACCCAGTTGTATCTGTTGACGGACAGCCGACCTGACTCTGCCCCGGATGTTCTAGTTAGAGCTCTGGAGGCCATGCCTGGATGGGTGAAACAGAGTCAACTGAAGTTGAATCCGATGAAGACAGAGGTCCTGTATTTAGGTCATGGGCCATTGGGTTCGGGGATCTGGTTCTCAATTTTGATGGGGCACCACTTCTGCCTGTTCTATTGGTCAGGAATCTAGGGATGACATTGGATACCTCCTTACAAATGGAGGCTCAAGTCACGGCAGTTGTCTGGTCTGCTTTTTCCCATCTCTGCCAGCAGCTGTCGAGCAGCTTGCCCCCTACCTTTTGACCCGTGACCTAACGACAGCGATCCATGCAACAGTCACCTCCAGGTTGGACTACTGTAACTTGCTTTATGCAGGGATTCCCTTGGGTCTGACTCTGAAATTGCAGCGGGTCCAGAATGCTGCAGTGCATATCCTTGCGGGCACAGTGTATAAGACACACATTACTCCTATCTTGCAGCAGAGACACTGCCTCTCCATGGAGTTCCAGATCTTTTTCAAGGTTTTGGTTTTGACCTATAAAGCTCTTAATGGATTGAGACCAGCTTACCTGCAGGGCTGCCTCTCGCTGTACGTACTCCAGAGAGTACTTAAATCAGCAGATAAACATCTACTGGTGGTCCTGGGCTCCAGGAATGCTTGTCTGGCCTCAACCAGGGCCAAGGCCTTTTCAGTCCTGGCCCCAGCCTGCTGGAATGCTCTGTCTGTAGGTACTTGGGACCACCACGATCTTTTATCCTTCTGATGAGTCTGCAAGACAGAGATGTTCCACCAGGCATTTGGTTGAGGTTGGTCTCATATCCATCTGATAAGCCTCCCCACCAGTCTCCTGTTAAGGGGGGGGGGGTTGTATAGCTATCTTACCCCCTTTCCATGAGAAGTCACAGTGTGACCAGAATAACTGAAACCCCCTCCCCTGCGTGGTTCTGGCAGGGGTGAATAGAATGAGCTGCAATTTGGGGAAACTGTAGTTTACATTGTATGGTGATGTGGTTTTTATTGTTTTTTATTGTTTTAAATGTATTTATACCTATTGTTTTATGCTTGTTGTGACTCGTCCTGAGCCCACTTGTGGGGAGGGAGGGCTAAAAATCAAATCAAATAAATAAACAATAAAAGCAAAACATAAATATAAACAAAAAAGTTTTTAATCTTCTACAAAGTGAAAACAGATGATCCAATTAAAAAAATGTGAGACTTAAAACTGTTTCAGCTAAATTGTTTCTAAGCACACAGCTGTAGCCTTTTTGTGTCTGAAAAAAAGTTCCAACTGGAAGTGACTTAAATTATACACAATGGCCCTAGAAAAGAAATGGATTTGGCTGTTTCCCCAAGTTGTCCTCAAAATCCTAGAACAAATCCCAGTATCTTCCAGCAGGTTGCCAGTACCATTCATGATGTGTCTGTGTGGATTCCCAAATCCCTGGTCAGGATCTCAGTAGTAAGCAATCATGTAGTGCTGACATCTTGAAAGGTTTAAAAATCCAAGTATGAATGATTTGCTATTCAATAACTGAAACGAACTACATATTAAGAGAAAATCACAAGCTGCTCCCTCACAAGAGTATATAGGGGAAACAATGCATATAAAATAAATTAGAAATTAACATTATTCTAACTCATTCCAAAGAAAGTATAGGACCCTGTTTAAAACAATTGAAGAGATTTGTGATACTGTTTTTTTCCCATCCTTTGTTAAGTATTTCTTTATGAAATACTTGAAGCTTGGCAATTGTTCTTCTTTCCTCTGTTTCTGAAACCTTGATAAGCCACAAAAGAGTTAGCATTAGTTACATACGTGCTAGATTACTCCTCTCCCAAATATACCTGAAGCTGACTGAAGTTTGGTCATGTACTCTAGTGCAAGGGCATCTGTGTCACACACACATCATTTCATTGAAGATCACGTCCTAAATATCTATCTTCTGGATTTTCCAAATTGGCATTTTTATAAAACTTTTTGAAACTTTACATAAATCTTTGTGAAACTACTTTAGCTCTTCTAGGGACAGACTGCCCTGCTTGCTTTACAGTTTGGTTCTTCCTTTCAGGATTTTTGTGAGAAAAGTAGGTAAAAAGGTAAAGGTAGTCCCCTGTGCAAGCACTGAGTCATTTCTGCCCCATAAGGGGACATCGCATCATGTTTTCTTGGCAGATTTTTTATAGGGTTGTTTGCCATTGCCTTCCCCAGTCATCTACACTTTACTCCCAGGAAACTGGGTACTCATTTTGCTAACTTCGGAAGGATGGAAGGCTGAGTCAACCTTGAGCCAACTACCTGAACCTGGCTACCGCCAGGATCAAACTCAGGTAATCATGACCAGAGCTTGGACTTCAGTACTGCAGGTTACCACTCCACGCCATGAGGCTCTTTTATAATCATCATCATCATCATTATAACGTTTGAGTTATATACTGCCCTTCAGGATGACTTAACACCCACTCAGAGTGGTTTACAAAGTATGTTATTATTACCCCCACAACAAAACACTATGTGAGGTGAGTGGGGCTGAGAGAGCTAGAAGCTGTCACTGACCCAAGGTCACCCAGCTGTGGAGGAGTGAGGAATAAAACCCGGTTCTCCAGATTAGAGTCCTGTGCTCTTAACCACTACACCAAACTGGCTCTTGCTTTTACAAATAGAAATATGTGACTACTATCTCCACTTTTAGAAATGTGGGATTAAATGAAAGAGAGATAAATTTACTCAATATTGCCAGGTAAGTGTAACTGATTTGAATCTGTAAGCACTTGGCCCGGCCTCCACCATCTTTAGTAGCCATTTTAACAAGGCTGCTTGTGATATTATAAATCACCAGGCCTCTGGATTTAAAATGGCAGCTTGTATTGCAACCAGAGGGCTTCCAGCTAACGGTTGCTGAGTCCCTCCCAGGAGATCCAGGCATGAATGGAATGCCTCATAGGAATATGGAGTGATTAGAGGTGATTGGATTTGCAGTCTCTCCAGCCCCTAAGGAATCCAGTGCAACAAAGGTCTCGCAGAGTCATCCCCACTTAACACATTCCTTCCCCTCCTTCTGTAATGAGATCTCCTGTCCTTGATTGAGGAGCTAATCAAATGACATTCATAAGTATTTACAGTTAAGTCCTGGGCAGGTACATTCCCCAACTAAATTCATCAACTTAGCTCCGATGGACTTCATTAACAAACTGTCCCTTTGTGCAGCACTAGAACAAATTTTGCATTTGTCTTCACACACACCAGCAGCTACCAATCAAGGTAATCAAACCTTTTGTCAATTCCAGAAATTGACCGTTGGAGTCTTTGTTCTAACGGCTAGGTGGGTTCTCCCACCTCAGGGCATGTTTTACCTTCATTCAAATTGTGCACGCTCCCTTAGGGTCGCTTCCCTAAGTCTCTCTCTCTCTCTCTCTCTCTGTACACGTTTACCAGATCCAAAGCACTGTTCCCTTGAGGTTTGCCCTAAGCCTCTTGCCACCCTTGGCCGAGAACACTGGCATTTGAAGCTCTCACTCCATGGACCCTGTGCTCTCCAGATAGGTAATTATCGCCTCGCAAACCCTTCAAATCTATCCCACCACCACTGCTTTTCTTAGGCCTGTTGTGTGTGTGTGTGTGTGTATTTGCCCCTTGAATAAAAATTACCCTTTAATTAAGAACATGGACTTCATGTGTGTATATCCTTGGGAAAGGACTCCGTAAATTATTGGTGAAGAGATCCTGCGGTTACCAGCCTCTCACACAGCTGTCTTCCTTGCTTGCTAATCACACCCCCACACACACACACAAATTCTATTTACTCGCAAGGAGACCAATTCAGGTAACAAATTTCCATCAGGCCAGATGTCAGGTTTCTTAAAATAGATGTTTCAGTTAGGCACTGAATTTTGCTGAGTTCAGTTTTCACAGCCTTTTTATCTGTAACATTTCCCATTGAAGGAGTTTGTCTTAAGTAGCTGCCTATGATAAAAGCGCCTAATTTTTGTCACCACTAGATGGTACTATGGTTTTGGAAAACAACTCCAAACAGTAAATAGTTCCTTCAGTTGCGAATTATCAGAAGTCTCGGAGGAAATGAAGAGATTTAATAAATGCTATGTTTTTTCTTTCCCAAGGTATGTAAATATCAAGTGCAGTTGACACTGTTGTGACTTTGAAAAATGTTGATTAGAATTATGTGCAAGCACTGAGGTTTATTTGCTTTTTTAATGCCATTTCTCCATCTTTCTTACAAACAAAATTCAAATTCCCACAAATTATTATGGAAAATAAGTAAACTTCCATAAGGAGTTATTATTTTAGTATGTCAGTTAAAATATATTGTATTTGTCAATGGTTCCTGTGCAGCAATATCCTAAATTTGGCCAGCTATTTTTAAATCGTAAGGTTCCAGTTATTTTTGCAATTTCTGACAGTTTCTAAAATAATAATTTTACAGTGAAGCACATTGTTTTCTTGAGAATCTACTAACTCCCCCCCCCCAAAAAAAACCTAATTCCCAGCATAATATTGATAACCTACAACTAAAATTTTGTTAACACATACCCAGAAGAGATGTAAACAATTAGGCGTACTTAAATTAACTTTCCAAAAACACCTGGTATGAATATCTGGCAACTTATTTGATTTTTAAGAAGGAACTTACCACCTACTCAACAGTTTGTCAGACTAGGAGAAAGCAAGGTTCAAATCCCTGCTCAGCCATGAATCTCTCTGGATGACTTTGATCCAGACAAATTTCTTTCTTGCAGGGCTGTAGTGAGGATCAAATGGGGAGGGGAGAGCCATGTATGCTGCCCTGAGCTCCATCCAATGGGATAAAAATTACAAAGCTACTGAACGTCCATAATTTTTTTAAAAAGAGAGATCCTGTGTTATACCAGAAATAAAGTTCCACGAGCTGGAAGCCTGTGAGGAATCGGGGGGTGGGCATGACTCCCCTTAAGTTCTTTTTCAATGGCTTCTTGAGCAGCATGGATTTTTCCCCATCCCTCTATCCTTTTAATGGACTTTCAGCTGCTAGGCAATGTTCTGTACTTTCTGGAACATACTCAGTTCTCACCAGGTTGGGGTTTTGTGCAATGGGGGACTCTTCTGGCCAATTTGTGAATTTATATTTTTATGCACACCTGAAGGAGTCCTCCAAGTAGGCAGAGACCCTGCTTTGTCTGTGAGTGGACCCATTGTGCTGTTTTTTGCATTCACATATAGGACACCTGATAATTATTAGATACAGTGGTAACTTAGGTCTCAGGCATTTTCCTAACTTGTTTCTTCATAAATTATAAGAATATACAATTTGTATCAAAGTCATCAGAATAGTGTTGGTTTGTCGTGCTTGCCTTTTTAATTTTTAAAGGTACTTCAAAATCAAAACGGTTCTCAAATCTTAAAAGCTGTAGAATCATAGGGTTGGAAGGTACCTCCAGGGTCATCTAGTCCAAACTCCTGCACAGTACAGGAAATTCACAACTACCTCCCTCCCAACAGCCCCAGTGACCTCTGCTCCATGGCCGAAAGATGCCAAAACACCATCAGGATCCCCAGCCAAACTGGCCTGGGGGAAAGATTTCCTGACCCCAAAGAAGCAATCGGCATAACTCGTGTATATTTCTTTTCATGAGTGGATAAATTGACCTGTGAAGGAGTTTGAACGTTAAAGACCAATACAATTTTACTCCAGCATAAGCATTTGTAAACTAGAACCACTTCTTTAAAAATGCCTTGATACTGTATTGAAATGTACTTGATACTGATTGTACTCATCTCTTTCTGTGTAATACGCCTTGAGTCTCAGTGAGAAAGGTGAACAGCAACAAGCAAACAAACAAACAAATATACAATCATTTGTTTCTTCATGAGCTTTACTGACCTGGTCATATCCAGGTTGAAAAGCATATTCATGTAAATGCAAAGGTGATCTGAAAGCTATGTGGGAGGACACATGAAATGATATTACGATACCTGATAAATAAGCCAAGACCTTTTTGTTTGGTTTGGTGACTAAAGGGAACCTCCACATTCAGAGATTGTTGATCTCTGAATGAATGCCAGTGCCAGGAGACAACATCAGGGGAAGGCCTTGGCCTCTATGGCCTGTTGTTGGCCCTCTGAAGTAACTGGCAGGTCAATTACTCCATCCTGTGAAACAGGATATTGGACTAAATGGACCCACAGGTCTGACCCAGGAGCACTTTGCTTATGTTCTGATGCTTAGGGAAGCGTTGAGCTTTTGGCTGGGTTTTGTGTGATTTTGTTGCGATTGTATTGTATTGTTACAATAAACTGCATTGAGAGCCCTATAGGTATACTACTGTCGGGAAGACACATTAGAAACAAACACATAAATATATACTATCTGATACAGATGAGGGAGATGTTTAGAGGTTGTGATTTCTCCGAGCAGTCAAACATAGTGCTTGAGTGGAACAAGGGTCCATGCTTTAGTTCTGGTTGTGGGATTTGGAATTGCAGAATTTGTAATTTCATTCCAACTTCTCTTGTTAAGGAATAATTTTGAAAAAGAAATGAAAAAAATTAGATAGTGAGTTAAATAGATGCATAATGAAATATATCTGGGACTCAAGGTTATCTGAAGTGTTTTGTATGCTTTTAGCAGTGCTACATTCAGTCACTCCTGTCTTTCTAGGTCAGTCTGTTTCCTATGATGATTTAATCATACACTTAATTGCTTATTGTTTGTTATTATACACAACTTTTCCCTGGCATTTATTGTGCAATCCTATGCAGAATTACTCCGGTCTGATTTTTATAGGCTTAAATTGGAGTAATTCTGCATGGAGTTTCACTGTTATCCTTGCAAAATCACTAGTTTTGATAAGTGTCCCCCACCTTATGGAACAGCCTGTCTTGAAAAGTCAGGAAAGCTCCCACTCTCCTAGTTTTCTGCAAACTACGGAAAACTGAATTATTCAAGGGGGCTTTTTAACAATAGGGCTGTGCTGTAAGGAAATAGTTCAGAGACATGTCTTGGTAAGGAACAGTGACTGTAGACTATACTACTGAATACTCTTTGTGGATGTAGAAATGATCTTACTGGATAGTTTCCACCTTGTTTAATACTCAAATTACTTATGTTTTGTCTCAGCAATGTTTCATTTTTGTATTCCTGTGTTTGAATTGTATGCTTCTTTTCAAATTTCTGCCATGCGTAACCTACTGCATGTTCTATTGTATTGTTTGTTGAATGTCTCAGCTACTAGTTGCATGGACTTATACTGAGTAATCTGCCTTGGGTCTCAGTGAGAAAGGAAGACTATAAACAACATAAATTAATTAATTAAAAGAAAAGAAAATGGTATAAGTGGGTTGGTTTCAAAAGATCATTCTCAATTCAGAGAATTCAGCTATGGTTTTTTGCACTGTAGAATTTTTCAGGGGTTTCACCGCAAATACCTAGTAGTTTATGCAAATTTCAAAATCATTTTCAAAAAGCAGTGTACTTACTATGTTCTTTGTAGAGGTTCATATTGTCAAATGTCTATACATTATGAATCAATTCCCGATGTAAAGAGATCTGCTTTGAATATGGTCTGTTTCAAAGATTTTTTTCCTGTGGTAGTCATAGTATTTTGTTTTCAATGGCAAAGTAATTATGCATCTGCAAATCAATTTCTTATTTAGGTATTTTCTACAGATAAAGATTTAAGAGAATGAAATAATATGACAGAGGTCAAGATTTCTGCACTTCCCTGTTGCCCAAAGGGATTCTTAGGAGAGCTCAGATTTTTACACAGTTCTCACAGGATGCTAATCAACAAACTGTCCAACTTCAGTTATGGATTCAGAGATTTGATTCCCACCCCCACCCCCCACCATCAATTATTCTGAAGTTTAAAAGTCAAGTTGTGTATCATCTTCCAAGTGTCTGTATCATTTTCTAAATTTAGTCTGTTTTCCTATTCTTAAGTTAGCCTGCACATGTGAATAATTTGTTGCTCCCAATTAAAATACATTTATTTTGAGGCGGGGGGGGGAGGGGCGCAAAATACTGAAGAGCTGCACACTCAGTGATGTCTTGTTCTATACTTAGATAAGAATATGTCAAGGTCCAGCTCCTGCTCCAAATTCCTCTTTGAAACTTATTTTGCCAGCAATCTCCCCCAAACCACCAGCAGGTAAACCTGTCTAATACTGAGCCATATTACTGCTCCATCCAGCCTGATGTTGTTTCCTCTGACTGACAGCAGCTCTCCTGCTGTATGGGCCCCTTGTATTAGATGTTTTAAGGCAACCCTCTTCTCCTGTTTCAGAATGAGAACCCACAACATTATAACTAACAAGCAACCCTACGGACAAACCAAATAATTAGGGAGCCTTATAGCCTTACTGTATCTACTTACTGTCTATTTATTCTGCTACTTTTCTATTATGAGCTTTACTTGGGTCTAATGCAGGCAATTTTTGAGGCAGCAACTTCAGCTGTTTTTCTCAGCTGATTATGTTTTATTGTCCTGATCTTGGGAATGCTCCAGGACATGCATATATCACTCTTTATCACATTTTTTAACCAACTTCTGGAAGATATACCAGAATGCTGTGTCTTGTTGGAATCTTACTACAACATATGGCAGCAAAAATACCAGCTTGCTCCTGCTGATAAGTTAGAAAGAGAAAGGTCTTCACATCACCTTCAGCTCACACTGTCTTGGGTTTTGTATCTGCAAGAATGTGAGTTCATGAATTGATCGTAAACCAGGCCTGCACAGTTTATCACCTACCAAACTAGATACAACCAAGCCAGTCATGTATTGTGAGTTTCCAGGACTTTGACAGCTCCTCGAGTTGGTTCAGGGGTCATTTCAAACTATGGTTTGGTAGTACATTAATGTTCACCTGAATCTCAGAGTTAATTAGTAATTTGAATTTAATACAAACCATTTACTTATTTAGTTACTTTACTTATTTATATCATTTGTAGTCCACATTTTTCACTGAGATTCAAAGTATATTACATGATGTGAGTCCATACAATCAATATCATAACATTTTAATATATATGTGATAGGTATATACATGCAAGTTGCAAGATTTAAAGAGAGAAAAAAAGAAAAAATTAAAAGTATTGAAACAGAGCATAGACAAATTCCATGACTGATACATTAAACAACATAGGAACTATCCAGTAAGATCATACTTACGGCAATAGTAGTAAAGTCTTTGGTCCCTCCTTAAACCTTTATTGATGGGTTCCCTATTCTTTTACTGATGGATATCTTGAGGCCACTTTCTTACAATATAGCCCTCCCACCTGAGCAAAAAGCCCTCTTGAACAATTTGGTTTTGCATCATTTATGGAAGGCCAGGAGAATTTTCCTAACCTCCTCAGGCAGGCCATTCCATAAAGGGGGGGGGCACCACAGAGAATGCCCAAGTACGGGCAGCTGTCAATTTTGCCCATATGAGGTGTGGTGCCTGTAGAAGTCCCTGTTCAGATAAGTGAAGTTACTGTAGTGGAATACAGAGAGAGAGGCAGTCCCATAGATATGATGGACCGAGGCTGTGGGGAACTTTGTAGGTGATAGTAAATATCTTGAATTGGGCTTGGTAACTGATAGGAAGCCAATGAAGTGTCTGTAGAATGGTAGTAATATTCTTTGTTTTCCTAGCTTCTGATAATAGCCAAGCTGCAGCATTCTGCACCAACTGGAGTCTCCAGGTTAACTTAGAGGGCAGACCAATGTGCAGTGCACTGCTGTAGTCAAGCCTCAGTGTTACCATAGCATTTGAACTGGCAACACTTTTTCTTTTCTGTAGGTGCACCAAAATACTTCTTGAGGGGAGCAGTAGGAGCATCCTTGTGCCTGCCTTCCAGACAGCAGGTAAAACTCCCTGCAAGCATGTTGGTGTTTACTGAGAGAATGGAACTGTGGCATGGATAGCCTTTGTCTCTATCATCTCCTCACTCTCTTCCCTTCTTGTCCCACCTAGAAAATTGAAGTCAGACAGCAAAGTACCAGGATCATTGTCATATCCAAAGTTTTCCAGCAATCATTGTCATATACAAAGTTTTCCTAATGCTGCAAATAATTCTGTTCAGATTCAGAGCGTATATGATGTTAAAATATCAGTGTGGTTCAGAACAGATTTTGATTAATGAAACTCTAATTTCACATGTTTATTCTTTTGGAAAATGTAGACAATGGATGTATTAAAAAAGCAAAACCAACAGTTTTTGTCTAACACAAAAGCTTTGTAAATCAGAGAATGCACAGCAAAACAAAAATTGTTGTTATATTAGTTAAGCTAAGCAGAAGACTAACTTGGAGAGATATACATTGTGTTGGAATAGAGATGTGCTATGATAGTCCAGGAACTAAATCCAGCCCTTACCCCCTCCTTTCTAATGGGAATTTTAGGGAAGTCATCAACCTGGAAGTGTTTGTTCATGAAAGCATAAACTTTTGTGCCTGAGACAAGGTAAATGAGAGTCAAAGATAAAGTGTCTAGCAAGAGAACACTACCAATGTCTCTTAGCTGTTCAAACTGGGCAGGATAGAGTTAAAGAATCATTTGCCTGTCTCTAAGCTTATTGCATGAGTAAATCAGTAATCAGTGCTGGGGCAGCTGCTCTTCAATTCAAAAGATTACCTCTATTGAACATCAGATCAGGAGTATTATTACAACTCCAAGACAACTCTGAACAAAATCCTTCTTCACCTGTGTCTGCTTAACAGTGCAGTTCTAAGCAGTGTTACACCCTTCTTAGCCCACTGAAGTCAATGTAACTCTGCTAAAGATTGCACTGTTGGTGTTAAACAATTTTCTCCAGCAAAGCAGAATGAAGTCTGTTGGGAAAAGGCTCATAAGAGATCATACCCCTAAACGCCTTTCCCAAAAAATGTGTAAAAAAAAAAGAAGTCTTTGTTGATAGTAATGGGGCAGAATAAAAGGCAGTCTTTAAATCTTTGTCATGCTAGGACTATTTGAACAGAGATTTTTGTATTTAACTCTCTCTCCCATAAAGGATAACATTAAGGAGTAACATGGGAAAATATGACTCCTGGCTCTGATGATGTAATGGTTCTTTGTGGTGACATTTTTAAGAGCCCTTGGGGAACAATGACAATAGCAGCATAAGAATGTGAGATGTTCTTTGTAGTAAAAAGGAAACAAATAAATGTCCCCATTAAACTCTGAGAGGTCAATAGCGTTCTCCAGACCATTTGATTCATACTTTCACTGACACTTCTTTTCTGACTTATCTTTTAGAAGGAACATAAAATAAAGGTACTGCTTCCAACCTTTTGTACACAGAACATGACAAAGGATTTTGAATTGCAAAAAAAAAGTGGTTGAATATGAAAAAAAACCCTGCCTTTATAAAAAGACTTTTAAAGAAACTTTGCTAGGACTCTGTTCATCAAAACTCACTTTTTTTGATGAAATTCGTTTTATATTAACATTGTTCCAAAATGTTCTGGTTATTTGATTTGAAACTGTCCAACAATCACTTCTGCTCATGCTATTTCCAAAGGTATAATAGAGATGAAGAAGGTATAGAAAAGGTGACTTCCAAGGCACTGGAGCATCTGTCTTGCAAAAGAAAGCTAAAGCTTAGAAGAAAGGCACCTGGGGCATGTGGGGTATGAGTGTGTGGAGAGAGGAAACAACTGTTAAAAACACTATCAATAATATACAACAGATAAATAAATCTCTCTCTCTCTCTCTCTCTCTCTCTCTCTCTCTCTCTCTCTCTCTCATGCGCACACACTTTTGCAATCCAGGATTTTAAAAATCAATTGCCAAGTTCAGAATAAAGCAAAAAAGGGCGTCACACAATGAATAATTAAGATCTTGATTTTAAATCAGAAATAAGTTCCGTTGTGCAACAGAACTTGCTTCTGGGTAAATAGGCCTAGGATTGTAGCTTAACATAACTTGAGGCTTACATGACTTCTAAGAAGAATTCAGGAGACTGATGGAAGATAGGTCTATCATCAGCTATTAATTGTGCAGGCTGAACTGGACTTCCACAAGAAGGAATATATACTTTTGAATACCAAACAGGAGATGCAGGGAACATGAGACAAACTGCAAAACTGACATTACAGAAGTGAAATCTGAACATAAACAGTGCCTTGATGAATCACATCCAGAGTCTAGTTCTGTCATACTTTATTTATCAGCTTCCTAGTTCTGATTTAGTTCATTGAAAAACCAAATACTAAGATAGTTATTGTATGATCCAGCAAGGTAATTATTTTGTTCTGCAATTCAGATTTCATTCCTGTGATGTCAGTTTCTAATATCAATTGGGCTGGAGACACAATAGTAGCTATGAGCCAGTCACAAAAGTCATGCTATATTATTATCCCATCATGTATGAAACACAGAGCCCATGATCTGCTGAGTCAGCCTGTCGAATATAAGGAAGTCTTGAAAGTACACATGGAGTTCTGTTTCATGCAGGAGCTCTTCCATTATCCTCTATAAACTGATGGGATACTCTCATTGCCCAGTTGGACAATGATACTATCGTTGGGCAATAACAAGAATTATCCTATCATTTAAAGGGAATTGGAAGCCTTTGTTAACATAGGGGTTTGGAATGGATCATGCCCAAACAGGTAAACTAGTATCTCTGTTGGAATGGCTTAAGTTAGCAAAGAAAGCTTTCAGAAAATACAAGACATTATTGGTTAAAAAAGCAAATATCTGTAGCTATTTCAGCTTAGTAGTGATCTAATAAGAAAACTTTTCAAATGTCAGCTGACTATTTCATTATCAGAGGCTAAGACATTACAACCGTGCAATCTGGAATCTTTGAAACTAAAAGGAGGTTTGCCACTGACTCAGGATTGTGTTTAAGATGGAAAATGATTGGGATTGAGGCTGATAGTAACCTGACTCTGAAGATTTGCAACAAAGTTTGATCCAAATATAACTGAAAATCTTTCCAGATGTGATTCAAAAGTACACTTCCTTCAACTTACATAGAATTCATGATAACAATATACCACTTTATCCACTTTTAGATCACTAATCAAAAATGGCAGGTCATATTCTTTTGTACTCTTCATGCCATTATTCATCTTTCTTTGCTTCCATTTTTTAAAGATAAGTCGTAAGTTCTTAGTGATAGAAATAGTTAATTTTTTATTCCTGTGATCCAACAAAGAACGTTGAACAACTTTTAATTTTCAATAATAGTAATAATATTTGATTTAGCTATAATAGCTATAATGTTCCTGTTTGTACTATTGGAACATGCTGCTTAGTGTGACTGGAGTTAAATCAGCAATGTGGCAAGTCTTCTTCAGCATGACACAAATCTCATTATTATTAGTATGATAGTTATCTAAGAAGAAGCATGGGCCAGTAGAAATGGAAGAGTAGGACTATGTACCCTTCGGGTGTGGTTTCATTTTGTGTTATTTTTTAATGTATTTGTTTTCAATTATTATTTCATTCATAGCCCCTGCCCCCCAGATTCAATGAGAAGTGCACTTCAGTGGGAAACTTAGATCTTTGTGATGAAATTCTCAGTGATTATAACCTTGCACAAAGAATCATCCTGTCCAAATTGCAGGCGGATAGGGAACATTTTACTCTGGTACCCCAGTCTGTAGTGCTGCTTTTTCTTCCAGAATTGCAACAGATCTTCAGACTACTAAGAACAGTTTTCCTGGAGGAAATGGCAACTTCAGAGCCCAGATTCTATGGCATCACATCCCCACTGAGCTCTGTCTTGAAATATTAATTATTATGAGGGAAGGGAGTTGGGGGAGGAATCACATACTAGCTAAGAGCAACAGAACAGAAACTCTCAGGAAAATGGGAGCCACTGCTTATAGATTTAAGAAAGCACTTTAAAGCATCCAACTTTTGGTGAAGAGACAGTGAAAAGAAAGACCTATCAGGAAAAAAACCTCTTCTGTTGCAAGATTGTTTGACTGTGATGATTGGAAAGGTTCCCAGTTGGTTTCATTCTCTCTTAATTCTCTCCTCTCTCTGAGTTAGAATTCCAATTGGACTCACTTAAATCAAAAATATCTATGTAATCCCTTTTCTTAGGACTAATCAAGCTGACATAAAACAGTGTTCAAGATTTTTAGTTCTCCAGAACTCTTCATCAGGCGGTATATTGAGGGAAGGTGGGACAAGAAGGGTGTTTTAGGTTATAATCTTATGATCTTGTCATAAGATCATCCTGTGTAAGATGTTCAGACTTCAAATTATGCTGATGTCAGACCTTCTGGGAAGAAAAAGTTTTTAAAAAAGGAAGCATCCCACCAAAAATACAAAAATCATCCATTGATCAAATGTCTCTGTAATACCAGATAGAATCACAGATAAGACATAAATCACTTAAAAGACTAAGAGCAGAGGAAGTGCATGGTAGTACATGGTAGTTCTTGTGACTCACTGCACTTCCACAGCAGAGTGGTGATTTGAACCTGGGTCTCCCAGATTCTACTCTGAAACTCTAAGCACTACACTGTACTGTGCAGGCTTGTGGGGAGGGGGGCTGCTGTTGAATAGTAGCAAGCAGCTGGGCCTGGGTGAGTCATGCAAGTCTTGTTGTATCAAGTTGCCCAGTGGCTGCTTTTGGGTCTGGCCCCAATGATCCCTCCCTCAAAGGCCGAAACAGCCCCGGAAAAGGCTCTACTTCCTCCCACTTCCTTTTCTTGACAAAAACTAAGCCTGGAATACTGGCTAATGGTTACCTAGAAACAGCCACTGAGGGCATCTGATTAAAGCTACAGGCACTTTTAAATCATTTTTTTAAATCCTCAATATATTTCTTTAGATTTCAGATTTTTCTGCAAACCTGGGGCATTTTTCAGGTGAGTAGGAAGATCTGTCTTGTCTGTTCATAGCTCCAGTCTCTGGATTTCAGTATCCTCAGATCAGGGCCACTTGGCTATTAGTATATAGTCGTAGTCGTAGTCGTAGTCATAGTGGTGGTAATTCACCTTTCTCACTGAAATCCAAGGCAGATTATACAATGCAAGTGAAAATACAATATAATCAACAGCTAAGATATTCACTAAGTACAATAATGAATAATAGGGCATTCAGGAAAAGAGATACAATAGGGTATGGTAGCAAAAACACTGGGTAAAAAAGAAGCATAAAGCACAGAGATGAAATCTTTCTAAAAGAAAGCATAACTAATTTACATGGCATGTTTAGCAACATGGAAAACTCTCTAGTTGGCACATGTCTACATCAGCAGACAGTACCCAATAGCATAGGCATCTCTGTGAACTACTTCGTAGCTGAAAGACATTTTTTGCTGACCAGTGATAATATAAAAGGATGGAAAGCCAACTGAGCTGTTAGATATTTTATATCATTGATATAAGCTTTCAATATGGGTTCTTTAACCCACTTTGGCTTCTAAAGGCAAATGCAAGATTTCACACACCTAAAAGATAAGATGCTATCATCCCTCAGTTAGGCCACTTCCACATGTTCCAATTTTTTCGGATTTCCCTGTCCCAAAGCTGCATTTTCCCAATCCACTTTGAAACTCACCTTTCACATGCATCGTTCTCATGTGAGTTCTGTGGGTGTTTGTCGTGAAAAAAAGGTCCCAAAACAGAAAACGCATTCTTTATCTGCGCCTCATCATAAATGACGTTGGCATATTCCTGCCCAACTTTCCTTTTTTTTTTTTTGAGTGTGTGCAGTATTGCGCTATACCATTGTCCTGTCTTTAAGCTTCTGTAGAAACTGGGCATGTGTAGTACTCCATTCTCTACCATTGATTTCCCGCTCAAAGTTTTAAATGCAAAAGTATTTAATAAATATGCAAACAGTGGAGTAGCGTGATTACGTGATTCCATATTTAAAATAAAATCAGAAATGGCATTCCATTCTCAATGTTGTTCCAAAACTGATAGTCCAGTTGCTGAACGATCCAATGTAGCAAGCACTGCAGTATGATTTCCTTTGTATACATAGATATTGTAATAGCGCAAGGACCATTAAAAAAAAGTTTTAAAAGTGTGTGTGTGTGTGTGGGGGGGAATTATATTATTGCACATGTGAGCCAGACGCATGTGTGATGTTTAAAGGAGGAGTAATGGTGAGAGGAGAGGTTGGAGATTTGTGGGAGGGATATTCTGGAGCTCAAAAAAGCCTTCATCTGCATTGATACGGTAAGATAATTGCACAGTAAACCAGTATAAAAAATAAACACAGACCAAAACAGTTCTCACAAAAAACGCTTAAAAACCGGGATCATCATGATCATGCGTGGGAAGTGATGTGTGTAATGAGTGAGATAACCCACCAGAGTTCCGTTGGCAGGCCGTCCCCATAAGGATGTGTGGAAGCGGCCTTAATGAAGCTTTAATCCAGGTTTTCCATAATCTGTTTTGATCTTTTGCCTTCAGAAATCAAAGTGAGTTAAACAGCCTGTAGGAGAGGGACTTGCACGCTCCCTGTGTGTCATTATACTACCATCCCTGTGATGATCACAGCCACCTGTGAATTTTGGTCCAGACCCCTAAACATCTGGAAGTTGAGTTTTTGTGTTGCAATGAAAACCTTAGAAGATATATTGAATGCTACCTTGTAGCACTTTATTTGTGGTGTGCTGTGAAGGAAGAATAGCAAATAGCATGATGTCATATACACAACTAGCCACTAGATGTCAATATAGTTCCATAAAAACACAAGAGAAGACACCCCCCCACACACGTTTGCATTTCAGTCGGGAAAAGCTAGAGTATTTAAATAGTTCTGCTTAGGGTGCTGTGTGCTTCCCAGGAATAGGCATGTTTGCTTAGAAAATAAATAATAACAATTTTAAAAACTTTTTTTCAGATTCATACTCTTTTTTTTCATAGTAGGATATAGTAGTATGTGACTGCTTAGGACAGGACTGTTAGAGCAGCAAAGTCACAAAAAAACACTCACCTAAGCTGCTCCCCTATACAAAGACCATTATACACACACACACATCTGCCTTATACTGTCAGACTGTTAGTCAATAACTGTTCTTTATGTCTTAAGAACCATAGT
This sequence comes from Eublepharis macularius, assembly GCF_028583425.1. Lineage (NCBI taxonomy): Eukaryota > Metazoa > Chordata > Lepidosauria > Squamata > Eublepharidae > Eublepharis > Eublepharis macularius. The sequence goes on along the minus strand of NC_072793.1, from coordinate 90,354,287 downwards.
AAGGGTTACAGTGAAAATGTGTGTCTCAAGAATATGGCCTCAGACATTAAAGGTTAATATAGTAGAATTCAGGTTAAGACTACCTATCTAGGCATGATTTCATTTAGCATGTTGATGGGTTTTCCCATCAAATTGTTAGGTATAAAAGGAAAAAATTTTTAATGACAACATAGTCATTTTGTAAGTTATTTAAAAGCATGTGAAACATCCATGTCTACAAACAAAAGGCTTTATGGAGCTGGCTAATAGGAGTGTTGCTTGCTACTCCTGGTGCACTCTGTGGGGTTTTAAAAAAATGTTATTATTGCTTGCATTTTATAATCTTTTTGAGAAACTGGAGTGGAAAGGTGAGTTAGATATTTTGAAATGATCCAATTACACTCTTAGCAAAAGTCATTTTCTGATATTTAAAAGCAATAAATTTCCAAATAACAAATACTGTATTTCTTCAACATGTTGAAAAGTCTGAAGTAATAGTATCTTTTCTCACACAGCTACATACCATTTAAAAAAAAATCAGAAACCATTTCAGCGAAGCTAATCCCATTAACAGAAGTTCTAATGACCAGGCTTTGTATCATTGCAAGGTTACCTCCTGGTGTTTTCCTTTCCTATGATACACAATACCAGCTGTTGATTGTTCATTTTAAAATTAGGCATTCTCTCACTGTTCTGTACTTGAAGCTGAGTTGAAGATGATCATGATAGATGGTCATGACAAAGAAGTCACTGATGGGGGAACAGCCCCCCCCCCAAACCTGGGGGGGATTGCCTTCTAAACAGCTTGTTGTGTTTTCTTGACTTTGACCTGTAGAATTAATGAATTTTCACCTTCCTGTTTGAGCTGAAACTTATTTAAAATTATGGTCCAAAGAGCCAAGTTGAAACATTTTAAAATCCCATTGCCACGCACTTAAATTTCTCCAGTCAATATCATTAGGGCTTTAAAATATTTCATTTTGACTGGACCAGGCTCAATGTGAGCATCTCAGGAGCATCATTTCCTCTGCATGTAGGAAATTGCTTTTATAAAATGTACATGTCTCTGAGTGTGATGAATGTGTTGAATATCCATTTTTGCCATGAGTATACAGGCTAGGGAGCTTGGTGCCTGAAGCGAGTTCATTCTTGAGCAATGGGAATTAGCACTGGGTGGTCAGGGATTGCAACTGCTTAGAGAAGATGAAGTTTTAAAAGAAAATTTGCAAAAGATGGATCTGAAACAATATGCCACATTATATATCAGACAAATTACAGATCTACATAACCAATGAGTTTGACAGTAATTTTCTCTTCCCAAAGAAGACCATGAGTTATTGGGGTACAGGGTAGAATGCTCAGCATCTCAGAAACTAGATTTCCCAAGATTTGTTGGGATAGTTTAAATTATATAAAATTAGTATAAATTTGTCATTGATCCTAACACGGGGAATGGGCAGTAGGACAGTATCTAATTGAGAACAGAAAGTTCCTCTAAGTAGAAAATTAATAGGATCAAAGCATTGGGTGTGATGAGAAAACTGCATCCTACCTGCCCAGTCATATAAACAGTGTCCATTGGTGCAAAGTGATTTACTTTTGCTCTCTTCATAGGACAAATATAATAATAATGATATTAATATTAATAACAACTATAATAACAATAATATTTTTATATACCACTCTTTCTAGACAGACAGTACCCCACTCAGAGCAGTGAACAAAGTGAGTGTTATTATTATCCCCTCAATACATCTGGGGAGCTGGGGCTGAGAGGAGTGGCTTACCCAAGGCTACTTACTGAGCTTATGGTAGTAGTGGGATTTGAACTAGCAGAATACTGATTCACATTCCAACCATTTAAGCACTATTTGATGGATCAAACCATTCTTTCTGGTTTGATGTATCACCCTAAAAGTTGGACAGCATGATTTTTGCTACGTCCAGTTTCAGTTCCACTAACTAAGTTGTATCCACTTTAGATACAGTGGAAGAATGAAAGAGTAAGAGAAAGATATCTGATACTTATTTCTTTGTTTGTTTGTTTTATTAATAGCAGGCAGCTCATAAAAATTCTCTTTTCCTTTCTTCACAGGCATTGTCCCAAAATGCAAAAATATTTCAAACTACATCAAAGAGCTGTTTCTTTAAAAAGAAAGCTTTCAGTCATAGGACACAATCCCGCCAAAATCAAGCATTCTGAAGTCCCACTGATACAGAAGTATATGTTTTGCTCTCTCCCATTGCAATCAATATGGCTTAATTTGGCTGGATCATGCCTATGAGTTGGAAATACTTTGTCCTCTCTTAGCTGTTGCCCAGAATTTCAGGGCTGGAGCAATGGACACTTGAATCCCTTTTCTTAAGCAATGTATCAGGTGCAATGTTGTAAACTCCTCAGGGTTTAATCGAGCAAAGAAAACGAACTCATCTGAATACAAATATAATGTTCTTTTTAGAAGGCAGGGATGGCTGCTAAACCTTGATTTTTAAAGCCCTCCCAGTTATTCCTTTTCTGGGCAAGCCAGAATCAATTTAGGGCAGCTGAAGCCAGTGTTTCTGATATTTGGGGAACACCACTCTGGTGTTCTTTCAGCATGACTGTAGGTCCTTTCCTATAGAAATCTGAAGCTGATCTGAAAGAATCCATCTGGGGCATCAGTACAGATTTTCTTACTCTTGTTTATTTTGAAGATTGAATTGAAAGCATCACATGTTAAGAACACCTTTCACTGTGGTTACTTTCTATATGTCATGATAACCATACCAATGTGGTCAACACAAGTGAATCAGTTGCCCAGTTTTTATAAGTAACTCGCATACTTAGTATAAGAACCTGTAAAATCATTTATAGCAATAGCCACTCAATATATAGAACTAGTAAGTGGGCCAGAAATATAAATGTTCCAAGGAGCAGTCACATGTGGTCTGAACTAGAGGGGGTAAGCCATTCTTTCCTCCATTTTTCACCATAAAGAATGGATGGGTCCAGTTGTTAAGATTGTAAACAGAAATTCTCTTAATTCCTCCTTACTCAGATTTCTTAATTCCTCTTTATCCTGAAATCCAGCAGTCCTTTTATTTTCCTCTGTTTAGGGAGTACATGTCTAATCCATTCTTTTTGCTCAAAGAGATATTGAAGAGAGGAGGAGCAGGAAGAAAGATTCTGCAACATTTCAGAATTTCACTCTGTAGATGTTCAGAGGTAGGCAATGGCTTCCCAAGTCTTCCTGTTTTTCTGCTACAGCACAACTCTGGGTTGTACATAAAACAACTAAAAGGGTGCCTTGATTTCTCTTCAAAGAGAAATGAAAGAGAAATACTGCTCATAGAAGAGAAAAAAGAGAACAAGAGGAATCAATGGCTTTATCTATAAAAGTGAATTTTGGAAAAGGAAATTCTCAACCCCGTAACAACTGGTCCAATTGGTCATAGGGTTTAACATTTGAATTAATGATGGGGTATACGGGGGTTTGGAGTCAAGGCCAGTGTTCTGTGGAACTTTAATATGAGACTGCCACATGATCCTCATTGCTATCTGTTTGAAGGATTTGAACCCAGGACAAGCCCGGTAATGTAATGCAGTTTCAGACTAGGACAGGGATGCCTAAATTCAAATACTTTGAATTCAGCCATGAAGGCCATCTTAGGACAGTCGTTCCTGTATCTGCTCAAAATACCTCACGGGGTTGTTGTGAGGATGTAATGGGGAGAGGAAAAGCATGTATGCTATTCTTGATATCCTTGGAGGAGAGATGGAATACGAATGTGATAAATAACTAATTAATCCAACTAAATTATATCTAAGAACTGTCTTTTGCTCTTCTTTGTGCACGAAGAAACTCAGCTAAGAATGAGATTTTTTTTTTGCAACAACAGCCTCAGCATTAAGCCTGCGATCCGCAACTAGGTTTCCCATGAGGGAGGCTGTCAAAGAGGCAGCATTGCCCCAGTTCCTTTAAAGCACAAGCAGATAAAGATCCGTGCACATACCAGCCTCTGGGAAAAGCTGCAATAAGTTCAGCAGTGATGGTGAATGTTTCATTAAAAATAAAAAGACACAAAGAATGAAATACTACTCTTTGTTTCTCATGGCGTTGTCCCCCCCCCCCCAAAAAACACCCCAAGTGTGACTTGGCATTCCTTAGAGCCCAACTTCCATCTCTTAAACAGGAACGTCTCTGTTTTGAATAACAAACTAAATAATATTCATATTGCCAAACTGAGGGCTAAAAGAATTTTTAAAAATCTGAAACCTGTTTAAACTCGCATTTTAAAAAGGCACTGATTTCAAGGAATATTTTGAAGCTGTGCCTCATATAGAAGCTTCCACTTGCAAACCACTGCTTTGGTCACTGATGTGAGATCTCTGAAATACTTTAACACAAAAATGAGTTATGCCCTTCCTGTACAGTTATTTCCCTTTTATATTTGGGGTCTTTAGTGACTACTTTATCTATGTGTCTTTTCATCAAAACTGATAACAATAGTTTTCCTGGCTTTCAAATTTATTGTGCAATCCTAAGCAGAGTTACTCCAGGCTAAGCCCAGACTGGAGTAAGTCTGTTTAGGATTGCACTGAAATTGGCCCATTATAACTAGAGTTGACAAACAGGCTCTATGTTCCCTATTTAAAGCTGAGCCAATAGTAACGCATTGTAAAGCAAGCTGATCATAGTAAATGTGGTAGTGGACATCCCTTCCATTTTTGTATAATGAATTACTGGAATCAGGCAAATACAGCCTCCAGGCATATACTGAAGAATGCTCAAAATTCTGTCCTGGAAGTGGATGGGTAGACAAAATTTGCACATTCCTTCTCCATCACAGTCTTGACTTTTTATAATCTCCACTCTATACACACCAGGCTATCAAATTATATGATGCACCTTCCCAGGCCAATAATCTACTGTTCACTTAATAATTATAAAGGAATTAAAGAAGAAATTCTGTTTTTTGCCTCTTTCAGCCATTTTCCAGTTCAGCTACTACCATAGCAATAGTCTCTTTTTAAGATAATATTCTACAGAGAGAGGATCAGTGGTATCTTAATAGAAGTCCTCAATATATAATACTACAACAACAACAACCGTGCTTATATATCACTCTTCTGGACAGATTAGTGTAGGCTTGCCATTCCCCAGCCGCGAATGGGGGATCCCCTGCTCCCACCTCCTCCCCCGCCCCCACTTACCTGGCCAGCGGGGCACTCGCCAGCACCCCCCAGCAGCATGGATGCCCCCCCAGGCAGCGTGGTGCACCCCCACACCCCCACAACAGGCCTGTTTTGGGCCAAATCAGGCCCACAGGGGCAATTCAGCCCTTTGGGGAGCACACACACGCTCCTTGGCCGCCCTTTGACCTGAGTGATGATGTCACTTCCTGGAAGTGACATCATCATGCACGCTGGGAGCACAGATGTGACATATAACTATGAAGCTGGCGCAGGGTAAGTGCCATTGTCCCAGTGTCCCGCCAGGGGACTTAAGGGACCTGGCAAGCCTAGATTAGTGCCTCACTCACACTAGTAAACAAAGTCAATGTTATTATTATCTCCACTGGGGAGCTAGGGAGGAGTGGCTTACTCAAGGCCCACCTCCTGAGCTGATGGAAGTAGTGAGATTCGAACCAGCAGACTGCTGATTTGCAGCCCAACCACTTAATCACTATGTTTATAACAGCATGTTTATCCATTCTTGTATCTAACATAAATGCTTTGTGCTTAACTTCAGTTCTCTTCATGGCATAACCCATATATCTCTCCACACCTTCATACCATGACATATCAAGTTTAAGGTGTTGGTGTTAACCTTTAAGGCCCTTAACGGACTGAGACCTGCATATCTTCAGGACCGCCTCTCCCTGTATGTTCCCTGGAGAGCATTACGCTCTGTAGATCAACATCTGCTGGGGGTCCCTGGCCCCAAGGATGTTTGCTTGGTCTCAACCAGGGCCAGAGCCTTCTCAGCTCTGGCTCCAGCCTGGTAGAATGCTCTCTCAGTTGAGATCTAGACCCTGCAGGACTTATTACAGTTCCACTTGGCCTGTAAAATGGAGATGTTCTACCAGGCCTATGAGAGTGGTTGAGGAGCTGGCAAACTATCCTGCTGGTCCCTTGCCTGTTTTGCTTTGTTCCACTCTGCTTTTTAATGAGATCTGTTGATTTTATTTTTATGATTTTAACTGTTATTTATTGTATTTTAAATTGTGGTTTTTATGATGTTGTGACCTGCCCTGAGTCTGCTTGTGGGGAGGGCAGGATATCAATCAATCAATCAATCAATCAATCAATCAATCAATCAATCAATCAATCAATCAATCAATCAATCAATCAATCAATCAATCAATCAATCAATCAATCAATCAATCAATAATATCCTTACCTGTGAACTTTGTTCACCCAGCTTTCCCACCTTCAGCTGCCTGAAGGTCTCCTGCTTTTTCAAACTTCTCCATCCTTGCTTCCCTTTATGCCTACAACTATCTCCTAGAACATCTACATAAGCCATCTCTCTCCCTTCTTTCAAATCCACCCTCAAAGTTAATGTCTTCTGTGATGTGTGTCTCAGGGTCACAGATTTCATCACTTCGCAAATAAGCCAAATATGTACATGTTATTAAGGAAAATGCTTGGATCCTATGGTATATATGTACTGATAAAAGGGATTTACACCAGTGGACCTTCTTTACCTCCTCCTCCCACTGTATCCAAAAATTATCCTCAAAATGCTGCTCCTGTGGAACAGCAAATTCCCAGTATAGTATAAAAGGCGGGGGGGAGTCAGAGGTCTGCTGCAGAAGGGAAATGGGAAAATTGTTCCCATCTTCCATTCATCAATTTTTGTGTGTGTGATTCAACCCCTTTTCCTGTTGCCTTTGTATACCATCTTCCTCCTCTCCCTTTGTTGCCCCCCTCTATGTCAAGTTTTATACTATAAAGCTATTGGATCAAGGGCCTGTCTTTTAGTTTTGATTCTGTGAAATGCCATTACATGACAAGCACCACAGAAATTAATGAATAACTTCCCATTCCCGTTCCTGTTCCAAGCCACGCTTAGTCAATATTTGTACATTTGATAAATGCCTGGGTGTGAAAAGGCCCATAATTCATTTATTTGTTTAGAAAGTTTTGATCCCATCTTTCTACTAACCAAGTAGAACTCCAAGCAGCTTTCAAAGCATTAAATGAACAATATACAGTAAACTGGTATCCAATGAAGTTGAGATGATGGGTTTTCCCATGGTTGATCTTTGTCAGGACTTTGATATCATATCTTGAGCTAGGTTTTTTTTAAAAAATGAGCAAGATACTTTTCAGGGACAGCTCCACTTAGAACTCCTTGTAGCAATCTAATCTGGATTTTACTAAGGCACAAATACATTTGACCCAACAATATTTCTGTACTTATTGTAAGGTATGGCATCTGTAGGCACTGAGAACTCCAGGTTTTACCATAACTAGCCATTACCACATCAAGGAGGCAAAGATAGCCAAATTCATCCATCCCATTGCCACAATATCCCAAATGTCCCAAAGGACCTCCTTCCTATATCAAGCTTCTCTGAATATTGTGTCATCTAACGTCCCAAGATGAAAACAAATTATAGCTGATATGGAAACAGATAACTTGAGCAGCCTACACCTGTGTACTCAACATTATCTTAAGTAGAGTTTCCTCTCAGGTATGTTTAAGACTGAGTTGGCGGGGGGGGGGGGGGAATCAACCCAGCATATCTGGGGGTTTACATGAATAGAAGTATTTGATAAAGTTTGATTTAAATAGGTTGTAAATGTATGAATTTCTACACACAAGCCTTTTTATTTTAATAGGCACTGATAGCTGAGGATAAAAACTGTTCCAGTATCTAAACATATATGTGGAAAAGTAGCTGCTTCAAAACCATGACTAAAGTTCTGTCTTTCCCCTGACATGACCTAGTCATACCCCTGGGGACAAAATGAATGCCCTCCTCCCATATAGGGGAAAAGACAGATATGCATGTACCTTCCCCGCCTATATAAGTCAGCTGGTTCCAGCTGTCACCTTAGGAAAACTCAGCTGTGGCTACATTCATGAAACAACTTTTACTCAGCTTCAAAGCTGACTGATCACTATACACGGTACAGAGCACACACCACCTGATTAGGTCCAGACAAATGGTTTTTAGTGCCCTATGCAAAAACGTACACATCCCCCGCTCAATGAAAAGGGGGGGGGGGGAGAGACATCTAGAAGAAATGTTTACCTTCATTTACCTGACATTTAAAATGAAAAATGTAAAAATAAAAAAGATATTTTGAATATTTTTCATGAACCCTAATACAATTTCTCTTGTATAGGGAAACTACTTAAAAGAGATGAAATATTAGTATATGTACTTTTAAATAGAGAACATAACTTCAGTTCCATCTACTTGGCACCACTTAAAGCCTGGTGCCCTTGGCCTAGTTCACATATATGGTCAGGCCCGCCCTGAGCCCAATCCATTTCCAGTTGATACTACTGAGTAAATGTCACATGTATTCACCCCTCAGGTTTGATGGAGAGTGTAAACAAATTTCAAACATAACAACTATCAGCACTTCCTTAAAGGAGAGTCAGTATAGTGTACTCGCTAGAGTGTCAGACTAGGATCTTGGAAACTCCAGTTTCTAATTCCCAGTCTGCGATAAAAACTTGTTGGGTGACTTTGGGCTAGTTACACACTCTCAGTTTAACCTTCCTCACATGGTTGTTGTGAGGATAAAATGGAAAATAGGAGAATGATATAAGCTTCTGGGATGAAAGACAGAGGATAATTGAAGTAAACAAATGAGACGGTAATTTTTATTTTATTTGACACATGCGTGTATATATGCATGCCTCTGTCTCATGTGTTCTGTAATCTATATTGTAGGATTGATCTGGCATTATTTTTCCTTACTTTCAGTTGTTCCAATGAAGCTGGCTTTTATAGGTGACTGGTTCACCAGCTTGACAGCTATGCTTGTTCTGAACACAACAACACAGTAAATATTCATTTAAGTTCAAATTAGATGTGGTGAGAGGTTCCATGTGTTTCTGTATTAGTGTTTTCTTGTTCATAAGAGGGAGGGTCTTTTTAACCAAAACAGATACATGCTGGCTCCTTGCCCACCTTTTTCACTCTGCTTGGTTCATTTATTTAGGGAGTTTATATGCTGCCTCTCCAGAGGCATGTCTCAGAAGTAAAAACGATGCCATAAAATGTCAACATAAATTATCAGTATTAAAAATAAGCTATTATGAAACAAGTCAGCCTAAAACAACGACTGAAAATCCTAAAAATATCAATAAAACAGCATTCCTTATAGCTCATTGCATTCCTGACATCAGAAAATCTCAAGTAACAGAAAGTAACATGGGAAGGGTAGGAAAGAACAGATTGCATTGTTCATTTTTATTTAAAAAGATTGATTGCCCCTCCCACTTGAACAGTAATTATGTACAGTAAAGAATATACATTGGAATACAATTAAAAACATACATAGCCTGAATCGAGTGTTTAACCATAGCATATGTTTGTCTGCTTTCACACTTCACTGCAGTTTAGCAAAAATGTGCATGAACTCATCCAGGCTTGCATATGCTCCTCCCTCCTTCCTTCTAACATAGGTAGAAACTAAATCAAATAACTAGATGACCCTGGAGGTCCCTTCCAACCCTATGATTCTATAATTTTATGAAATGCAGGCCCACAGGTCAACCAGAGTTTTACACACACACACGCGCACGCACACAAAATTGCAATAAGCAGAGTTACGCTCATCTACATCCACTGATGCCAGTGGACTTAGAAGGGTATAACTCTTCTTAGGACTGCACTGTAAGACTCCGTCTGGTATTGGATACTATCTCTTTATCCTCTGCTCTTATGACTATAGTCTTGAGCATCAACAATACAGAAGAACAGAAAGCAATTATAATAATAATAGCAAGTAATGATAATAATAATGATGGCTATAACCAACACTACCCAGCTGTAACACTGAGTTGTCCAGATCTGGCTATATATTAGATTTAATCACATAGGAGAAGAATTTGGCTACTGCCAGAGTAGTATGATCACCTCCAGCCAAAAGGATCTGTAGCTTAGAGGGCTGGGATACAGGCCAGATTAAAGTTGCCAGATCCCTTACCCTCCCAGTGGGACGAGGTGGGATACCCTGTACTCACTATTTTTGTGTTCACATGTGCGTTCCTGGACTGCATGATGACATCACTTCTGGGAAGTTATCATCGTGCAGGGCATTGTGCCGCCCATGGGAGCACTCCCATGCTCTGAAGTGGGCTGATTTCAGCCTGTTTGTGGCCTAAATTGGCCCGCTGTGAAGCACAGGAGCTCTCCAGGGCCCTCTCAGCCATGCTCCCATGCTGCACAGTGGGCCAAATTTAGCTCATTTAGGGCTGTAATTGGCCTTCTGCAGAGCGTGAGAGCACTGCTGAGCACTCCCAGGGTGATGCATCACTCTGCCTGGGAACACGCCACACCACCCAGGAGGCACATTCCCCTGCCTTCCCCCCCCCCCATCAGCCAGGTAAGTGATGGTGGGGAGGTGGAGGGTGGAAGCAGAGGATTCCCCGGCCCCAGCAGGGGAATGGTAACCCTAGGCCAAATCCTTTATAAAAAGAGAAACAAACAGTCCTATACCTGTGGAATTTTGGACAATCAAAAAAAAAAATGGAGCAAGGTGTCAAGAAGACTCCCTGTGTCACAGCTAACGGGATCCTTCCAAAGCTGCTAGATTTGTGTTGGATTCTTTTTCAGTCAAGAAAAACAAGCTCCAGACAACTTGCACACTGTATTTTTATATCACGGGTATCCAGAGTTAGTTTCTACCATGATTCTTTGCGTAATAGAAGGAAGGAAGGCATATGTCAGAGCCAGGCAACGAGATGGACTTGTGCTAAACGTTTTGTCTAACCACAGTTAACTAAGATGTCTGAATGCAGCCTATGTAAGCAAAGATAACCATTTATATATTAACTTGTTTCAGGACAGGAATATTTAAAATTGCATGTTGTCTAGAGTAAAGTCAGATGATAATTTAGTTAATAGCAACTAAAATAATCCAGGGATTGGGGCACCTTTCCTACAAAGAAAGGCTAAAGTTCATGGGGTTTTAAAGTTTAAAAAGATGACCAATGAAGCAATATAAGTTAGGTTTATAAAATCATGAACAGTGTGGAGAAAGGGGGATGAGCAGTGATATCCAATGACTTGGGAGGCAGATGTGACTCTTTGTCATTACCCATGTGGCTCTTCTGAGCTCTGTTCCCCAATGTGGTCCCTGCCTTGTTTTTCAGGGAAGTGAGAATGTCCCTTGCCCAGTGGATCTTGTGGTTGAAAGGTGGTTTCTACCTTGAAACAGCTGCTGGAAGGTGAACAGGTAAGCTGAGAGCCTCCCTGAAGTGCAGGCCTCATGCCAGGGATGGAAGTAAATGTGGCTGTTTTTGCTGATGGTCATTGTGACTGTGGCCCTCTGCAAGCCATGAAGTGAGTACCACTGGGACAGAAAGAATTCTTTGCTCCATGTGCCTTTACACCAGGGCCGAATCCACACTTACCAGCACAGCACTAAGCAGGCAGAGTGAGAGCGTCTTTCTGGCGCGATTTATGACGTCATCGCACCATGATGCCGCTCTTGTGGTGCGATGACATCATAAAACATGCCAGAAAGACGTTCTCATCTCACTCCACCTGCTTAGCACTGTGCCAGGTAAGTGTGGATTCGGCCCAGGTCCCCAGTGAAACTGATGTGGATAGATTCAGTACAGACAAAAACGCATTTATCAAGCAATGAAGAATTAATGTGTGGCATATGCTGCCACATAGTGTGATGATGGCCACCAGCACAGAAGGTTTTCACTGTGGATTTGACAGATTCAAGGAGGAGAGGTTGATCAACAGCTATTAATCATAGTGGCTAAATGGAACGTCCATGGGCAGAAAGTATTATAGATAATAGTCATTGGAGAAAGCCTCTTATGTGCCCTATTTGTGGGCCATGCAGAAAACAGAATGTTGGACTATATGGGCCTTTGATCTGCTCCAGTTCTATTCTTATTTCTAAAACAATGGCCTGAAAATAAATAAGAATTCTAATTTGCAATATTCAATTGTTTTACAAGTCAAACACCCCTACCATGAAATTCTAGTTCATAATTAAAATGGAGATATATTAAGAATTTGTGCCTATTTTTTAGCTATACATCTAGCATTCACCATATTAGGAGCATTCTCAGAAGACGATTATTTCAACACATTCAGTCTCAAAGAAAATGGGGTTTGTTTAATGTTAAATGTACTATCTTAAGTGGGAAAATCATAAAAAACTTTAATGGGAAAAATGCCTTTAAAAGCTGGAACTGAATGGAACTTTTTAAAAATTGGAATATAATTTATAAAATAATATTCCAGCTCCTGATCCACATAATCAGTAATAAGTGGATGGATATGTAATGTAAATGTGAACTTTAAAAAAAATGAGTGGGGAAAAATACCTCCAAGTTTATTATCAAAAACAACAAACAAAGCAGCACATATTTAAAAATTACTCACCAGTCAAAGCAAAGGCCTTCCTTGCATAGTTCCTGCAG